>NC_066270.1:0-10000000 GCF_905404315.1 Leptidea sinapis
GGGCCGCTGGCCATCGTCAGAGTGACGAGTGCCAGTGGTTTGCGGTGGTTGACCGCGCCTACGCCTGCGAAGGCGGTGTGTGCGTGTCTGTGTCGGTGTTTGTGTGGGTGTCGCGTTCGCGATGGTGATGTCGTCATCCGGGTCTACCGTTACGTGTCTGGGACGTCTTATTGGGTTGAGACTATGGTGAAGGGGGGTGTACCCGCATGCCTTCCTAACCAAGATGTTGGGATGGTTAGGCGCCTTGTCAAAGAAGCGTCGCGAGATCTCTTTAAAGTGTTGAGCTATTGTCGGAAGCTCTAGGTCGCGGTGAAGGTCAACGTTTCGGATGAACCACGGGGCTCCGGTTGCCATGCGCGTGAATTTATTTTGAACTACTTGCAAACGACGTAAGTAGCTCGGTCGGGTGTGCGCGAAAACGACGCTTGCGTATGACAGTATGGGCCGTACGATGGTTTTGTACAGCGTCACTTTGTGTTTGAGCGGAAGTTTGCTTCGCCCACACACAAGTGGATAAAGGCGACTGAGGACAAATCTGGCTCTATTGCATACCGTATCAATATGTTTCTTGAAGTTCATATTGCTGTTGAACGTGACTCCTAAGTATTTGTAATCCTTCACCCACGGTATGGGTGTTTCATACAGTTTAATAACGTCAGTCGGTTGTTTTTTAGCGCGGATGCTATTCGCGTTACCGAAGAGTACCGCTGCACTCTTGGTGGGGTTCACTTCAATCCGCCATTTTCTGAACCAGTTGCCTAGTTCATCGACGGCGGCTTGAAGCACTTTAATGTTCTTGCTCAAGGTTGAGCGGTTGGAGCCGAAGTAGAGTGCCGTGTCGTCAGCGTACTGAGCGAGCTGGACACTCGGAAACTTGGGAATGTCGCTCGTGAAGATCGAGAAAAGAGTGGGAGAGAGGACCGAGCCCTGTGGCACGCCAGACCTGATGGGTCTGGGTGAGGATAGGGTGCCCTCTACTCGATATCGGAAGGAGCGATCGGTAAGGTAGGCTCGAATGATGCGCACGAGCCTGTCTGGCACTCCCAGTTGATACAGCTTGAATACTAAGCCGTTGTGCCATACCTTGTCGAAGGCCTTCGCGACATCGAAAAACACGGCTGCCGTGGTAGCGTGAAATTGACGCCGTATGAGAATGTACTCGGTGAGTCGGTGGGGTGAGCCTGCTGGGGACACGAGTGAGCGGTTCTGAATCCGAACTGTATGTCGGGTATCAGGTTAAGCTCCGCGATGTAATGATTAAGACGCGCGAGAATTAATCTTTCGTAAAGTTTCCCGATCGAGTTAATTAAACTAATAGGCCTATAGCTACTCGGATTAGCTTTAGGTTTATTGGGTTTTGGGATACCGATAACAATGGAATCCTTCCATTGTTCGGGGAACGCGCTATTAGACAATAGAATATTAAAAATGGTAACCAATAAAGTAATAAGGGTCGAGGGTAGGATTTTAAGAACCCTATTGTTTATAGTGTCGGGCCCCGGGGCCTTCTTGGAGTGAAGCTCCTTAATGATTAGTTTCACCTCTTCGTAAGAGGTGGGTTTTATTACGTCGCCTGAAGGGCTCAGAGCGGAGCGACGTTCAACTTCACGATCAACTTCGTCAACGTGTGTCGGGTCGGCTGCTGCATTTGGAGAGCACTGACTCTCGAGACTATCGGCGAGGCATTCAGCCTTCTCATCGTCATCGAGCGCCGGCTGCAGTCCCGGTCTGTCCAAAGGAGGCATGACAGTGGGCGGCTCCTGTTTGAACGCGCGAGGCAGCTTCCAGAAAGCCACATGTGATGGCTTAAGGTTGCCGAGCAAGCGGTCCCAACGTTCGCCGCGGAGTTCCGCGATACGTTCCCGTACCACCCGCTGTAGGTAGCGGAGGTGGCGCCTATTCTCGACCGACGGATACCTGTCGTAGAGTCTAGTGGCTCTGTGCTTCTGTGTGAGTAAGTTCCTGACCTCTGGAGGCAGGTTTAGGCGATGCGGTTGCATCGTCGGAACCTGCCTGGAGCAGGCCTTGATCCTACTCTGTATGTGTGACGTCACATGAGAGATAGCACTGTGAGCCGTGTCGACCGAGTCGATGACGTCCGGTATACGGTCAAGGTCGTCGGACTTGATAGACTCGAGATCCTTTTCCAGCCGTTGCCAGTCGATCACTGTTTTCGTCGGTGGTTGAAAGTTAACCGGTGGGCCTAGATTTAGGACGACGGGCCGGTGGTCTGACTCTAATTCGTGAAGAACCTCGATTGAATTTACATTGAGCGTTACGTTTTTAAGTAACGCAACGTCTAGAATGTCGGGTCGGTGCGCGACGTTATCCGGATAACGTGTTGGTTCGTCGGGTGCTATTACTGAAAAGTTCCGCGTGTCTGTGAGAGAGTCTAATAAAATTCCGTTTCTATTTGTGGCTCTACTGTTCCAGCTAGAGTGTTTGGCGTTAAGATCGCCGCCCACTATGACTGCGGCCCCGTGGCCGAGTAATGCTTCTATATCTGTGTCTAATATTTGTTTGTTCGGCGGAAGATAAGCTGAAATAACAGTGATCGGCTGGTGATTCGCCATACTGACCCGGATGGTAGAGGCCTCGATGTTAGTGAGGACTGGAGGATCTATAGGTATACAGTGTAGAGACCTTTTAAAATAAATGAGGGTGCCGCCCATACGGGTGGTGCGATCATTCCTAACTAAGTTATAATTAGCGATACGCGGATCGCGTATACGTGGTTTTAAAAATGTCTCTTGCACTAAGAATAGGTCTAATTGATGTTCGTGAGCGAACTCCTTCACCAAGTCTAGTTGAGGCTTAAGGCCTTGGGCGTTAAAATACGCTATACGGAGCGTATGTGGTTTTACCCGTCCGCTTACGTAATTAGGCATCGCGAATGTTGTTTTTATACTTAAGCCCTATATCGGTGAGGGCACGGAATATTTTGCCGTTGTCTGCCATAACTTGCAGGAGCGACGGCGGGTCTTCCCGGACAGCATCGAGCCTGCTGGCCAGGGCTGTTATTTCGTCAATGTCGAACATCTCTGACAGTTCGAACATGAACGCAAAGGTGCTGCCGCCTTTGCTACCTGTTGCCGCGGACGCGGGCGCCGGTGGCCTCGGTAACGGGACCGACGCCGCCGGGCGGGACGCTAGCGGAGGCCGGAGGGGCGCGGGGGCCGCGAGAGTGGCCTCTGTGGCAGCGTTGGCAGCCGGAGGAGACCTCGCTCAGGCGTTTACCTTCGGAGGCGGTGCAGGTTTGAAGGTTGGAGTGAACTCCACCTTCTCTGCTCTGCCTTGCGGCTGGCGGCGCCCTGGGTGACGCTTGTGTTTGGGTGCCTTGGGACACCCGCGATAGCTCGCGGGGTGCCCCTTCTCCCCGCACAAGACGCAGGCCGGGGGCTCCGCGCATTGCGCTGGTCGAGGGCACTCTGGCGTGCCGTGTTTCCCGAGGCACTTCACACACCTCGGGGTGTGTTCGCAATTTCGTGCCGAGTGCCCGTATAGTTGGCATCTGTGGCACTGACCGGGCCCCCCGCGGTTGCGAGGAGCTTCGGTACGGATGCCCTGAAGGGAACAAACCGATTTTATGTTGAAGATTTCCTTTCCCTCTTGCGTGAGGTCGAGGACTACGAGAACCATGTTAAATGGTTGTTTATTGTTGGTTCCGCGCATACGGTGCACCTCGTGTGCAGGGTAACCCTGTTCTTTGAGGTCCGACAGAATGTCGGCCTCGTCTAGCTCTTTGGGGACGTTTCTAATAACGACCCTCAGACGCTTCTCCTCAGGCAGGGCGTACGTGTGGAAACCCACACTCAGCTCTCTAAGAAGAGATGTCAGGGCGCGGTGGTCCGCTACCTCTCTGGTCTCTAGTTTGATTAGAGATTGGTACGCCCTCGCCTGGAAGGAGAGCGTCTTCGGGATCCTGTTTTTGACGGTTAACCATCGGCCTCGGTCCCCTATAAAAATAGGAGGCGGGCGCTTGGTCGGAGGCGGTACGCGGGCTTTAGCGGGCGCGGGCGCGGACGCGGGAGCGGAGCCAGTCGTGGCCGCGGCTTTCTTCGCGGGTGTGCTATCCAGAGAAGGCGATTCACGACCGCGCTTCTTCTTGCGACTGACGGTGATGAAGCCGTCAGCATCCGACGCGACACTCTCCGCTCTCGACGGTAGAGCGGTTTCCGGCCGGGCCGGTGAAGCACTGGAAGCCTGAGGGGCTACCGTGCGGTCAGGACTGACCGCGGGGACCTTAGGGGTCGCCTGCGAGTCAAAGTACGCCTGAAGGACAGGCGGACGGGCTGATCGGGTGATCACTTTCCTCGGTTTGACCGAGGCCACGGAGCTTGCGTCGGACGCATTGCCTATCTCCATTTCGGATTCCCCGTCGGAACTCGAAACGTCAGTTGTCGATTTGTATTTTTTGGATTTCGCTTTAATAGCGGCATCCACTGTCTCATTTATAGATTCCTTCATTAACGGAGCGATCTTCTCCGTGAATAATCTATCTAAGAGAGCGCTGAAGAAGCCCTCGTCGGGAACCATTGGTGAAGCCATGGTTGTTATTATAAGTTAAGCGGGTGACAACCCCCGCTGCCCGAGTCAGGCAGAGGGGGAATATAATGATAAAGTGGACAACTATACTTTTGTTGTACACTTGCACATTAATAAAATACTATTAATAATAATATTCAAACATGTAATAACTTTACCAAAAAATCTATTTTACTTTTTATATATATATATATATATTATATACATATAAAAATGTACATCTATAATTATATAATATGTAGGAAGTACTTATTTGTTTAGCATTAAGGAAGTATTCCTTGCAGAAGGTGTGAGTGTCAATCATTTATAAAATAGAACATCTCTCTAATAATACTAGTAAAACTAGGCGCACACCAAACGTACTATTAAAACGTAGAAATATCATTATACATTAATTTCAACAATCATATTTATTGATTATCGATCGCATCCGAATACTTTTGCGGCCCTGAAAAGGGCCTTTTGTTTTTGTTTCTATCTGGCGTTGCTCGTAACTAAACCAAAATAGGTAGATGTTTTTTAGGCACGTTCTCCGCGAATTCTACGCGCCAACTGTATGTCTTTCGGCATAATTGTAACGCGTTTCGCGTGGATGGCGCACAGATTGGTGTCCTCGAACAGTCCCACCAGGTACGCCTCGCTCGCCTCCTGGAGGGCCATCACGGCGGAGCTCTGGAAACGGAGATCGGTCTTGAAGTCCTGAGCGATCTCACGAACGAGACGCTGGAACGGCAACTTGCGGATCAGCAGCTCGGTACTCTTCTGGTAGCGACGGATCTCGCGCAGAGCGACAGTGCCGGGCCTGTAGCGATGGGGCTTCTTGACGCCACCGGTATCCGGCGCGCTCTTGCGGGCGGCCTTCGTTGCCAACTGCTTGCGCGGCGCCTTACCTCCGGTCGACTTGCGGGCAGTCTGCTTGGTGCGAGCCATTGTTGTTCAATTCAAAATTAACAAACGAGAACGACGATTACAATTACGTTGATACGCGACGACGGCAGAATGTCGAATGTGCTAGTGGACGCAAGAGCATCTGCCTATATTTATAACGCTAAATTTTTTTTTTTTTTTTTTTTTTTTTTTTTGCGCCCAAGCAAGGGAATGGGCTACCCTCCGGGATAACGACGGGAGGGAGGTGGTGAATGCTCATGCATACCAACGCAGCCTAAGTCTGCGTTGGTTATGTGGGACTCACGTGAAACCTAGGTGCCTACCCACTAAACACCACCTGCAGTTGGCTTTGGGCAGGTGCCCTCTAAGCCTTCATCGAAGGCGACCTTCTCATGGGGAGAGAGAGGCGCAAGCGGCACTCCCTATGGAGTTTCCGCTGGGATATTGCACAGAGGGTGCTATCTAATTGGGACTAGTCACATCAGAAGGATGATCACAAAATAGAGGTGAGTGCGTCTGATTGTCCCCGGATGCCAAGAGGCGTTCCAGGTCAGACGATAGTTTGTTAGGGGGATCGGAGAGGGCGTGTCTGGGCCTCCTGACTTGATGACGTGAAGGAGGGGAGGCGGTATAATCCGCTGCCTCCTTAATCAAGGGATTTGGGTGATTGTCTGAGGACTTAAAGAAAGTTTCAGACAAGCACTTAAGGTGTTGTTGGATGGTGGGGAGCTCTAAGTCCCGGTGAAGGTCTGCGTTTCTAACACACCAGTGGGCATTGACAGCCTTACGGCAGAAAATGGATTGAACTGTTTGTAATTTGTCTATAATATTGGGTTTCGCATGAGCGAAAACTGGAGCGGCGTAAGTCAAAACCGGTCGAATGCAAACCTTGAAGAGTGTTCGCTTGTTCCTAAAAGACATTTTACTGTGCCTACCTAACATACTGTTTAGGCGGTACAGATAGAAGCGGGCGGTTCCGGTCACCTTCTTGACGTGAGGCCTGAAGGTGAGTTGGGAGTCGAGGGTCACACCCAAGTACTTGGTTGTGGACCTGAAGGGGATAGGGGAGCCTAATAGATGAATGGGTCGATCCCGGCAGAAGCGTCTGCGCTTAAAATCAAAACGGACTGCGGAGCTTTTATCCGGGTTGACCTCAATACGCCATTTCCTAAACCAGTCACCTAGCTCATTAACTGAGCGTTGGAGCCTGGAGAGGACTGAAGAAATCTGTTGGGACTGGACGTAGAGAGCGGTATCGTCTGCGAAAAGAGAGAGTTGGACTCCATTTCTAGGGATGGGAATATCGTTGGTATACGATATGTATAGAAGTGGTGAGAGCACTGAGCCCTGTGGTACCCCAGCCGTGAGCAGGCGAGGGGAGGAGAGGACACCTTCGTGTCTGAAACGAAAGGTACGTTTGTGAAGATAAGAAGCTACTATGCGGACTAATCGGGATGGGAGGCCTAGAGCGTGGAGTTTATATATTAGGCCTTCGTGCCAGACTTTGTCAAAAGCCTTGGCGACGTCGAAGAAGACAGCGATTGTCTTCTTACGTTTGGGATAGAACCCGCTGTAGATGTACTCTACAATGCGGTGGACTTGCTGAGGACAAGAGTGTTTAGCACGAAAGCCGAATTGTTGGTTTATTATTAAGGGAGGGCCGTCCGTTGGAAAGAGATGCTTTCTCATACGGAACAGAATAACCCGTTCAAAGACTTTCCCCATAGCCTTGAGGAGGCTGATGGGGCGATGGTTGGAGGGGATATTGAGGGGTTTTCCTGGTTTAGGGATCCCTATAACTATGGCCTCTTTCCAAGCGGTTGGAAAGAAGCAGTGGTCGAGGCAGGCGTTGAAGAGAAGGACAAGAAAGAAGATCACCTGCTCGGGGAAGTGTTTGAGCGCCAGGTTGGAAATACCGTCGGCTCCTGGAGCTTTGCGAGGTTTTAATCCACGGATGATGGATTTAACCTCCTCTACAGAAGTTGGAATGGGATCGTCGGTGAGAGGCATTGAGTTCAGACGGCTGACCTCATTCTCCACCGACGTTCGAAAGAAGAAGTGCTGGGTGAGCATTGTGAAGCAATGCTTTCAGCAAAACACTCCGCTTTATCCCTGTCCTCGAAAGCTGTACTGCCGTCGGGGCGTATCAAAGGCGGAGTGTGGAGTATTGCGTCAGTACGAAGGGCTTTCGCCACTTTGTAATACGCCTGGTGGGAAGGGGATATGTTCTCCATGAGTGAATCCCAATTGGAATTCCTCAATTCGGAGAGACGTAACCTAACTTGGCTTTGGAGGAAGTTAGCGCGTGACCTATAGTTGGGCGTTGGGTACTTGGCGGCTCTTCTGAGAGCTGCATTCTTGGCTCTAATGAGGTTCATGACATCAAGCGGGAGCTTATGGCTGTTAACCTTAACCACCCGCTCGTTGTCATGGAGAGCGGACTGCACTGTTTGAGTAAGTGCTTTTACCGTGATGTCAATCTTATCCGTACTATCGAAATAGTTGGACGAGATTGCATACGGTGAATTGTGGGCATCAAAAGTTGAAGCAAGAGACTCCCTATAACCCTCCCAGTTGGTGAGGGTTTTAGGGTGTATGGTGGTAGGAGTGGGGGCATGGGGCCCGAGCTTGATTATGCGGCGGGAATATATGGGCGGGAATTGACATTTGATGTCTGGGAGACCGGGGCTGCTTGTCTCCAAGAAGTGGAGAGTAAAGGCCCAGTTGTCCTCTTCCTCAGTTGAGGGAATTTCGTGCCAGTGGCCGTAGGTGGCCCTGGTTTTGAAGGCTGCTTCTTAGCAGGCTTCGATGTTGAGGGACGAGGGGCGCGGGGACATCCGCGGTAGTTCGCGGGATGTCCTTCCTGCCCACAAAGGACGCAAGCTGGAGGAGTCTCCGCATCGCGGGTGCGTTTGCACTCCTTGGTTGTGTGTGGCTCTAGGCACTTGACGCACCTAGGCGGGGCTGAGCAGTTTGCAGCTGCGTGGCCATAAAGCTGGCAACGATGGCACTGCCCTGGGAAGCCTCTTCTGTGTGGAGCTTCAACACGGATGTTTGAGAGCCCACATACGATGAGCTCTCTCCTGAAGATTTCCCTCGACTCGGGGACATTGGTGAGGATGACCAGAGCCAATGGGTATTTCCTGCCGGATCGGCTGTACATTTTGTGTACAGCCTCGGCCTTGAACCCTTGTTTGGTCAGGTCCTCTAGGATGATCTCACTGGGGAGTTCATATGGGACGCCACGTAGGATGGCTTTCACTTTGCGCTCTTCCGGGAGCGCATAGGTGTGATAAGCCACACTCTTATGAGTGAGGAGGCGAGTGAGGACTCGGAAGTCCTCCGTAGTCGGGACGACTACGCGGATGGCTTCACCCGTGTTTGTGGCTCGGGTGTATTGCACCTTTTTGTCGGCGCAGAGCTGAGCAACATAAGTCCACTTTGCCTTGTCTCGTATGAAGATAGGCGGTGGGGGCTTATTAGCAGGGAGGACAGGCGTGCAGCGCGTGGCTGGCTTCATGGAAGAGGTGACAGAGACCTCGGGCAAGCTAATGTCGAGAGACATTAGAGGAACAGGGGTTACCGCGGAGAGTACGTTATCCGACGTGGTTGCTGAGCGCTTGGACTGGCGCTTCTTCCTGGATTGAACCAGTTTGAAAGGTTCACCAGATGGACAGCGGGAGGTGTTGACAACGGAGCCAGTGACGGTTCCGTTGTCAGAGTCCTCAGAGGAGGACTGGACTGGCCGCTTTCGGCCGCAGGAGGCGGAGTCGGAGAACTCCATGTCCTCGGACGCGGGTTTGTGAGCGGAGGGCTCATCGGGGGACGCGGGAGAGTCAGCAAGGGGCTGACTTGGAGTGTTGACCACGGTGGAGATGATGCTATCGACCAGCGACTGGTCGAATTGGATGTTTGCGGCTTTAAGCAAAGCCGCAATCTGGATTACGATGGCGTTACGAGGGTCCGTTGATGGAGCCATAATGATGAAGAAGCCTCCCCGCCGAGGGCAGGGAGCAACGGGGGTTGGAAGTGGTGGCGCGGCTATCCCTAATGGTTATAGCCGCGAACCGTCACCCTTGGGAAAGCCCAAGTGCAATGGGATCGGGTCGTCCGGTTTCTCTCAGGTCAGGAGGCCTGAGAAACGCACCGGGTCAACGTTAGCCGAGTTAGTTGTCACCGTTAGGTATCCTTCAGCTCAACCGCGATGGCACGCAACTCACTTACTACAACAAAAATTGCTGTAAGCAAGCTGCGGGCCGGAACGAATTCGACGTAACCAGTCGAACTTGGCGTAGTATACGTACTCGTACCACACGTAGCGGAGCTGCGTAGCGTAGCACTGGGCGTAGCGTGGCGGCGTAGCGGAGCGTGAGCACAGGCGCGTGAAGTAGTCTGCTCGGCGCGGGGGCCGAGACAAGGAACGCTCAATAGCGCGCCCGTCGTTTATATATCGATGATATTGCTGTCTCTTTCGGGCGCGGCCGCTATTTTATTATACTTATGTATGTATGTATGTTTTTTTTTTTTTTTCTCTCCCCTACATACGATCTATTAATTTTTAATATCCTAGATACTTATAAATAATTCGTAGCGTATGTAAACTTGCCGCTAAATATAATAAACGACCAATACATAGGTAATATTATATAAATTACATATAATGTAGTAAACGTATGCTTTATAACAACAACAACGCAATATGTTATCGGTAGAAATAAATAAATTAATATGAGAGCATAATAGCGATATATTGTAGTGGCGAATGGTGCGCGCACACACAAAATAAAACTATCATGATCTAATCTGTATCTGAACCAAATAGTGGCCCTGAAAAGGGCCTTTATAATTAATATTAAATATCTTCTTCACTTCGAGCTCGTGTACTTGGTCACCGCCTTGGTGCCCTCGCTGACCGCGTGCTTGGCCAGCTCACCGGGCAGCAGGAGCCTCACGCTCGTTTGCACCTCCCGGGATGTGATCGTGGAACGCTTGTTGTAGTGCGCAAGACGGGACGCCTCGGCCGCGATACGTTCGAAGATGTCGTTCACGAAAGAGTTCATGATGGACATGGCCTTCGACGAGATACCGGTGTCCGGGTGCACCTGCTTGAGCACTTTGTAGATGTAGATGGCGTAACTCTCCTTCCTCTTATGCTTCTTCTTTTTTTTGTCTGTCTTCGAAATATTCTTCTGCGCCTTGCCGGACTTTTTCGCCGCCTTACCGCTCGTCTTGGGTGCCATGATGCGATTTAGACGAGTGTCTGTACGAGCGAGACGAGTGATGACATCTCACGCGCGCCCGAAGGGCGCGTGGGGGATGATGATCGAGGCGATAGCCTCCTGCATCAGGTATCAGCGCTGGACATGACTATGTCCAGGTCATTGGGGTGGGGTTCTTACGTCCCCCATGACGTTTTTCCTTCCGTTTTTCATCTTTACTTCCTTCATTTGGCTTCTTGGTTGGAGCCCCCGCTTGTCCCGAGCGATCGAGCCCCGTGGGAAGAATACACGGGGCGATCAGCTGGTCGGCGAGGATTTTCGGCTTCAAGACTTCCGGGACTAAGTGTTCCAGTTGGAATGTTTTTATGAAGGAGCCCAACATTCCAAATACCTCGTCACTTATGTCCTCACTTCGCAATGGTGGTTTTTCCATTATGCGGGTACTCTTCTTTTTTCCTTTGGCTTTGGCCTCTCGAGGCAGGGCTTGATTTTTCGAGGCCATGGGTTTGGGTTCGTCTGCCGCCACGTCGTCTGGTCGTGGGGTTGGTTCTGGATCGCTTCTTTCTGGGCGCAACAACTCTTCTTGGTTGTCGCGGGTATCTACACAAAACTCACTGCGGGTAGTTTCATATTCCTCATCTTTTTCCTCGACTTGTGAGGAAAGGGGCGGCGTGGGGGAGGCAACAGGCTTTCTGGAGCCGGTGCGCGTTACCGTGCTTGCGCGTCTGTTGCGAGCCTCTTCTTTGTAGACCCGGCAGCTTGTGTTGCTTGCCGGGTGGGGTCCACCGCAGTTTACACAGGTGGCGGGTTCCGTCAGTGGACGGCTGCAGTCTTTGGCTGGATGCGGTCCGCCACAACGTACGCAAGCTTGCTGCCGATGGCAGCCGTGCGACGAGTGTCGGAAGCCCTGGCAGCGGTGGCACTGTGCTGGCCCTTTCTTCGAGCGCCACGGTTCTACCTTGATGCCCGCCATGTTGAGTAATTCAGTTATCTCATATATGGCGGGGGTGATTCCAGGAGATCTCTTCAGGATTATAAAATATATGCATCCTGGCCGGCCTCTTCTTGCTTGCACTCGCCGGCAGTACTCGGGACTGTACCCCCGTGAGCGCAAAGCATCTTCAATTTCTGCTGGTTCAGTGTCGACCGGTAGGCCCCGAATCGCAAACTTAAGTCTGCGATCTGCCGGCAACGAATAACTGAACCAGGGGAGCTTCGTGGTTTCTTCTTGACTTGAGAGGTACTGTTGTACCACTCTGTACTCTGCTTCGTCCGCTGGCAGGAAGCGGACCCCTTTGCCGAAAGGGCGGGCATTTGGGGGCCGACCCAACTTCTCGCGCAGGATCTTGAAGTGTTGGATCCAGTTGGGCATTTCTTCAACCACCAGCGGCGGCATTCTTCCCTTGCGGGTGGTGTCGGCGGCCGTGGGGTCGGTGGTGGCCGTGGGGGCAGTCTGCGTCTCCGTTTGGCGGCTGGGAGTCGATACAACTGCGGCGAAACTCGCAGTTGGGGATGCATATTGTGGTGGCATCTCAGGTGAGCTTGCCCGTATACTGGTGTGCTCACCTATTGATGGATGCTGGCTGCAGGTCGATGGAGGTGCACTGTAGGTCTGCATCTCCTTGATCGTGAGATCCTCTTGACTTGAGAGGTACTGCTGTACCACTCTGTATTCTTCTTCGTCCTTCTGTGGCGGCGGCCGTGGGGCCGGTGGTGGCCGTGGGGGCAGTCTGCGTCTCCGTTTGGCGGCCGGGAGACAATGCAACTGCGGCGAAGCTCGCAGTTGGGGATGTATTCTGTGGCGGCATCACAGGTGTGCTCGCCCGTATACGGGTGTGCTCATCTGTTGATGAGCGCTGGCTGCAAGTCGATGGAGGTGCGCTGTAGGTCTGCATCTCCTCGAGGATGCTCTCCACACTAATATAATGGTAGTTTGGAGAGAGCTTCTTTTCAACCGCGTGGCAGGCGGTCGTGACCAGACGCGCGTATTCCACCTTAACACCCTCGACCTCGATCCCCAGACCAAAGTGCGCAACTGTGAAGTTGAGCATGCTCTGGCTACACAACATAATGTTGTGTGCTAGGGATTCGGTCTTGGGCTTCAGGGGAGCGCACTGGATGGTCTCGACGGCCGTATCGTCGCGGGTCTGCTGTGGCGTCTTGCTGGGCGCAGCGCGTGTTTTAGACGCGGCGGGCGCTCGCGGCGGTTCTGCGCTGATGTGCGGCGCGGAAGCGATAGGCGTCGTGTCCATCGGCGATTGTGGTCGCACGACGGACGGCTTCGTTTTCTTGGACTTCTTCTTCGAAGACATAGCGTCGGGCTCCAACGTCGGAGGAGCTGGGACCGTACTTCACTGCTCAAGGCTAGCAGCACATCCCTCCCTGCAGTTGTGCCGTTCTCCGGGGGATCCCGCTGGTGGGAAGCCGGGTAGTAGGTACTGAGCCTGGAGGGCAGCTACGTAGCCGGAGATCGGAGCTGGTGACGGCGTCCTCGCACCACGGATGATAGCGCGGCGCTTTCTGAGGATAGCTTTAAAAATAAAGCGACTCAGAGAGCTAGGTTGTCAACGAGCACGAGTGAATATGGCAGTACGGTTGCCAAAAACCGCGAACGAGACGGACTGACGTTTTTATATACATCTGGTCTCCCCTCTCTGTCGAACTGCTGCGAACACGGTCCGAGGCGGCCAAGGGGGGGGGATTGTGGCTAAGCACGTTTAATGTAATAATAATGATATTCAAACATGTAATAACTTTACCAAAAAATCTATTTTACTTTTTATATATATATATATATATTATATACATATAAAAATGTACATCTATAATTATATAATATGTAGGAAGTACTTTTTTGTTTAGCATTAAGGAAGTATTCCTTGCAGAAGGTGTGAGTGTCAATCATTTATAAAATAGAACATCTCTCTAATAATACTAGTAAAACTAGGCGCACACCAAACGTACTATTAAAACGTAGAAATATCATTATACATTAATTTTAACAATCATATTTATTGATTATCGATCGCATCCGAATACTTTTGCGGCCCTGAAAAGGGCCTTTTGTTTTTGTTTCTATCTGGCGTTGCTCGTAACTAAACCAAAATAGGTAGATGTTTTTTAGGCACGTTCTCCGCGAATTCTACGCGCCAACTGTATGTCTTTCGGCATAATTGTAACGCGTTTCGCGTGGATGGCGCACAGATTGGTGTCCTCGAACAGTCCCACCAGGTACGCCTCGCTCGCCTCCTGGAGGGCCATCACGGCGGAGCTCTGGAAACGGAGATCGGTCTTGAAGTCCTGAGCGATCTCACGAACGAGACGCTGGAACGGCAACTTGCGGATCAGCAGCTCGGTACTCTTCTGGTAGCGACGGATCTCACGCAGAGCGACAGTGCCGGGCCTGTAGCGATGGGGCTTCTTGACGCCACCGGTGGCCGGCGCGCTCTTGCGGGCGGCCTTCGTTGCCAACTGCTTGCGCGGCGCCTTACCTCCGGTCGACTTGCGGGCAGTCTGCTTGGTGCGAGCCATTGTTGTTCAATTCAAAATTAACAAACGAGAACGACGATTACAATTACGTTGATACGCGACGACGGCAGAATGTCGAATGTGCTAGTGGACGCATTTTTTTTTTTTTTTTTTTTTTGAGAGGAGGAAATACTGTTACGTATTTACGCCCCGGAACGGGGCGTAATATGTCGGACTCGAGTGTCCGCGTAAGCGGACACCCCATACCGACTAAAACCTCCTCTGTGCTGTTAGCAGCCCTGGCTTTCACAGCGAAGTAGGACGTGGGCCGTGGAGGCCGCAAAGACTACGCAACAACAGTCGCGGGGCGTCTCCTAAGGAGACTCGAACCTCAGACCGGCTGTGTGCTTGTGGGAAGGAGAGAGAATGAAAATGAAGATGAAATGAAGATGAAAGATGAAAAGGTGATAAGAGCACACTCGCCGGCGAGTGTGGTGATGTTTTGTGTAATGTATGTAAGTTTGTATGTATGTGTTTATGATTGCATGTATGTGTGTTTGTATGTATGTACGTAGTGTAAATGTTTGTGTGCATGTATGTTTGTGTTTGTGTCTGTTTGTGGAGTGTGTTTGTGATTGTGTAAGTGGTGTATGTCAGTCCGTCAGTCAGTCCGTGTGTGAGTGAGTGTAGTGAAGCGATTACAGGACGAGGACTAACGTCTCGTCGGGTATCAAAACAATGTGTGGTGTATCTAGGGTGCGGGCCGCTGGCCATCGTCAGAGTGACGAGTGCCAGTGGTTTGCGGCGGTTGACCGCGCCTACGCCTGCGAAGGCGGTGTGTGCGTGTCTGTGTCGGTGTTTGTGTGGGTGTCGCGTTCGCGATGGTGATGTCGTCATCCGGGTCTACCGTTACATGTCTGGGACGTCTTATTGGGTTGAGACTATGGTGAAGGGGGGTGTACCCGCATGCCTTCCTAACCAAGATGTTGGGATGGTTAGGCGCCTTGTCAAAGAAGCGTCGCGAAATCTCTTTAAAGTGTTGAGCTATTGTCGGAAGCTCTAGGTCGCGGTGAAGGTCAACGTTTCGGATGAACCATGGGGCTCCAGTTGCCATGCGCGTGACTTTATTTTGAACTACTTGTAAACGACGTAAGTAGCTCGGTCGGGTGTGCGCGAAAACGACGCTTGCGTATGACAGTATGGGCCGTACGATGGTTTTGTACAGCGTCACTTTGTGTTTGAGCGGAAGTTTGCTTCGCCCACACACAAGTGGATAGAGGCGACTGAGGACAAATCTGGCTCTATTGCATACCGTATCAATATGTTTCTTGAAGTTCATATTGCTGTTGAACGTTACTCCTAAGTATTTGTAATCCTTCACCCACGGTATGGGTGTTTCATACAGTTTAATAACGTCAGTCGGTTGTTTTTTAGCGCGGATGCTATTCGCGTTACCGAAGAGTACCGCTGCACTCTTGGTGGGGTTCACTTCAATCCGCCATTTTCTGAACCAGTTGCCTAGTTCATCGACGGCGGCTTGAAGCACTTTAATGTTCTTGCTCAAGGTTGAGCGGTTGGAGCCGAAGTAGAGTGCCGTGTCGTCAGCGTACTGAGCGAGCTGGACACTCGGAAACTTGGGAATGTCGCTCGTGAAGAGCGAGAAAAGAGTGGGAGAGAGGACCGAACCCTGTGGCACGCCAGACCTGATGGGTCTGGGTGAGGATAGGGTGCCCTCTACTCGATATCGGAAGGAGCGATCGGTAAGGTAGGCTCGAATGATGCGCACGAGCCTGTCTGGCACTCCCAGTTGATACAGCTTGAATACTAAGCCGTTGTGCCATACCTTGTCGAAGGCCTTCGCGACATCGAAAAACACGGCTGCCGTGGTAGCGTGAAATTGACGTCGTATGAGAATGTACTCGGTGAGTCGGTGAGCCTGCTGAGGACACGAGTGAGCGGTTCTGAATCCGAACTGTATGTCGGGTATCAGGTTAAGCTCCGCGATGTAATGATTAAGACGCGCGAGAATTAATCTTTCGTAAATTTTCCCGATCGAGTTAATTAAACTAATAGGCCTATAGCTACTCGGATTAGCTTTAGGTTTATTGGGTTTTGGGATACCGATAACAATGGAATCCTTCCATTGTTCGGGGAACGCGCTATTAGACAATAGAATATTAAAAATGGTAACCAATAAAGTAATAAGGGTCGAGGGTAGGATTTTAAGAACCCTATTGTTTATAGTGTCGGGCCCCGGGGCCTTCTTGGAGTGAAGCTCCTTAATGATTAGTTTCACCTCTTCGTAAGAGGTGGGTTTTATTACGTCGCCTGAAGGGCTCAGAGCGGAGCGACGTTCAACTTCACGATCAACTTCGTCAACGTGTGTCGGGTCGGCTGCTGCATTTGGAGAGCACTGACTCTCGAGACTATCGGCGAGGCATTCAGCCTTCTCATCGTCATCGAGCGCCGGCTGCAGTCCCGGTCTGTCCAAAGGAGGCATGACAGTGGGCGGCTCCTGTTTGAACGCGCGAGGCAGCTTCCAGAAAGCCACATGTGATGGCTTAAGGTTGCCGAGCAAGCGGTCCCAACGTTCGCCGCGGAGTTCCGCTATACGTTCCCGTACCACCCGCTGTAGGTAGCGGAGGTGGCGCCTATTCTCGACCGACGGATACCTGTCGTAGAGTCTAGTGGCTCTGTGCTTCTGTGTGAGTAAGTTCCTGACCTCTGGAGGCAGGTTTAGGCGATGCGGTTGCATCGTCGGAACCTGCCTGGAGCAGGCCTTGATCCTACTCTGTATGTGTGACGTCACATGAGAGATAGCACTGTGAGCCGTGTCGACCGAGTCGATGACGTCCGGTATACGGTCAAGGTCGTCGGACTTGATAGACTCGAGATCCTTTTCCAGCCGTTGCCAGTCGATCACTGTTTTCGTCGGTGGTTGAAAGTTAACCGGTGGGCCTAGATTTAGGACGAAGGGCCGGTGGTCTGACTCTAATTCGTGAAGAACCTCGATTGAATTTACATTGAGCGTTACGTTTTTAAGTAACGCAACGTCTAGAATGTCGGGTCGGTGCGCGACGTTATCCGGATAACGTGTTGGTTCGTCGGGTGCTATTACTGAAAAGTTCCGCGTGTCTGTGAGAGAGTCTAATAAAATTCCGTTTCTATTTGTGGCTCTACTGTTCCAGCTAGAGTGTTTGGCGTTAAGATCGCCGCCCACTATGACTGCGGCCCCGTGGCCGAGTAATGCTTCTATATCTGTGTCTAATATTTGTTTGTTCGGCGGAAGATAAGCTGAAATAACAGTGATCGGCTGGTGATTCGCCATACTGACCCGGATGGCAGAGGCCTCGATGTTAGTGAGGACCGGAGGATCTATAGGTATACAGTGTAGAGACCTTTTAAAATAAATGAGGGTGCCGCCCATACGGGTGGTGCGATCATTCCTAACTAAGTTATAATTAGCGATACGCGGATCGCGTATACGTGGTTTTAAAAATGTCTCTTGCACTAAGAATAGGTCTAATTGATGTTCGTGAGCGAACTCCTTCACCAAGTCTAGTTGAGGCTTAAGGCCTTGGGCGTTAAAATACGCTATACGGAGCGTATGTGGTTTGACCCGTCCGCTTACGTAATTAGGCATCGCGAATGTTGTTTTTATACTTTAGCCCTATATCGGTGAGGGCACGGAATATTTTGCCGTTGTCTGCCATAACTTGCAGGAGCGACGGCGGGTCTTCCCGGACAGCATCGAGCCTGCTGGCCAGGGCTGTTATTTCGTCAATGTCGAACATCTCTGACAGTTCGAACATGAACGCAAAGGTGCTGCCGCCTTTGCTACCTGTTGCCGCGGACGCGGGCGCCGGTGGCCTCGGTCGCGGGACCGACGCCGCCGGGCGGGACGCTAGCGGAGGCCGGAGGGGCGCGGGGGCCGCGAGAGTGGCCTCTGTGGCAGCGTTGGCAGCCGGAGGAGACCTCACCCAGGCGTTTACCGTCGGAGGCGGCGCAGGTTTGAAGGTTGGAGTGAACTCCACCTTCTCTGCTCTGCCTTGCGGCTGGCGGCGCCCTGGGTGACGCTTGTGTTTGGGTGCCTTGGGACACCCGCGATAGCTCGCGGGGTGCCCCTTCTCCCCGCACAAGACGCAGGCCGGGGGCTCCGCGCATTGCGCTGGTCGAGGGCACTCTGGCGTGCCGTGTTTCCCGAGGCACTTCACACACCTCGGGGTGTGTTCGCAATTTCGTGCCGAGTGCCCGTATAGTTGGCATCTGTGGCACTGACCGGGCCCCCCGCGGTTGCGAGGAGCTTCGGTACGGATGCCCTGAAGGGAACAAACCGATTTTATATTGAAGATTTCCTTTCCCTCTTGCGTGAGGTCGAGGACTACGAGAACCATGTTAAATGGTTGTTTATTGTTGGTTCCGCGCATACGGTGCACCTCGTGTGCAGGGTAACCCTGTTCTTTGAGGTCCGACAGAATGTCGGCCTCGTCTAGCTCTTTGGGGACGTTTCTAATAACGACCCTCAGACGCTTCTCCTCAGGCAGGGCGTACGTGTGGAAACCCACACTCAGCTCTCTAAGAAGAGATGTCAGGGCGCGGTGGTCCGCTACCTCTCTGGTCTCTAGTTTGATTAGAGATTGGTACGCCCTCGCCTGGAAGGAGAGCGTCTTCGGGATCCTGTTTTTGACGGTTAACCATCGGCCTCGGTCCCCTATAAAAATAGGAGGCGGGCGCTTGGTCGGAGGCGGTACGCGGGCTTTAACGGGCGCGGGCGCGGACGCGGGAGCGGAGCCAGTCGTGGCCGCGGCTTTCTTCGCGGGTGTGCTATCCAGAGAAGGCGATTCACGACCGCGCTTCTTCTTGCGACTGACGGTGATGAAGCCGTCAGCATCCGACGCGACACTCTCCGCTCTCGACGGTAGAGCGGTTTCCGGCCGGGCCGGTGAAGCACTGGAAGCCTGAGGGGCTACCGTGCGGTCAGGACTGACCGCGGGGACCTTAGGGGTCGCCTGCGCGTCAAAGTACGCCTGAAGGACAGGCGGACGGGCTGATCGGGTGATCACTTTCCTCGGTTTGACCGAGGCCACGGAGCTTGCGTCGGACGCATTGCCTATCTCCATTTCGGATTCCCCGTCGGAACTCGAAACGTCAGATGACGATTTATAGTTTTTAGATTTGGATTTCGCTGTCTGCATATCTATCGTTTCCTTTATTAACGGAGCGATCTTCTCCGTAAATAACTTGTCTAGCAGGGCGCTTAGAAGGCCCTCGTCGGCAACCATTGGTGAAGCCATGGTTGTTGTTAATAAGTTAAGCGGGTGACAACCCCCGCTGCCCGAGTCAGGCAGAGGGGGAATATAATGATAAAGTGGACAACTATACTTTTGTTGTACACTTGCACATTAATAAAATACTATTAATAATAATGAAATATACAAAAATTAAAAGAAATTAATAATAATAATTAAGCCTAAAACTTAGCTTTGCTGGATGTAGACTGGCTGGGCCGGAACCCCGATGTACGCTGTGCAGGCCCCCACGGAGAAGACACACACGGCACGATCTGCAACACTCACAACACACACGATTAGCGTGCAGAATCGCTAAACACAGCACAGGTGCTAACTAACACGATCGTAATACCGGGTAATTAACACTTATTATAACTTAGCTACGTTCCGCGAAGGAACGTAACAGGTGCGAGACTCAAAGAGTCCCGAACAATGGCGCGCGATAACAATAGCTAGCCCAGGTGGCCTGAGCAGATAGTGCGATAACGCAGGTAATAAAATATTCGAAGGAGGACAGATAACGCGGCAGGTGTGCTCGCGTCGCCTGCCTGAATCGAACTCTACCTCTACCCAGTCTGGTGTCTTTTTTTTTTTTTTTTTGAGAGGAGGAAATACTGTTACGTATTTACGCCCCGGAACGGGGCGTAATATGTCGGACTCGAGTGTCCGCGTAAGCGGACACCCCATACCGACTAAAACCTCCTCTGTGCTGTTAGCAGCCCTGGCTTTCACAGCGAAGTAGGACGTGGGCCGTGGAGGCCGCAAAGACTGTGCAACAACAGTCGCGGGGCGTCTCCTAAGGAGACTCGAACCTCAGACCGGCTGTGTGATTGTGGGAAGGAGAGAGAATGAAAATGAAGATGAAATGAAGATGAAAGATGAAAAGGTGATAAGAGCACACTCGCCGGCGAGTGTGGTGGTGTTTTGTGTAATGTATGTAAGTGTGTATGTATATGTTTATGATTGCGTGTATGTATGTTTGTATGTGTGTAAGTAGTGTTAATGTTTGTGTGCATGTATGTTTGTGTTTGTGTCTGTTTGTGGAGTGTGTTTGTGATTGTGTAAGTCGTGTATGTCAGTCCGTCAGTCAGTCCGTGTGTGAGTGAGTGTAGTGAAGCGATTACAGGACGAGGACTAACGTCTCGTCGGGTATCAAAACAATGTGTGGTGTATCTAGGGTGCAGGCCGCTGGCCATCGTCAGAGTGACGAGTGCCAGTGGTTTGCGGTGGTTGACCGCGCCTACGTCTGCGAAGGCGGTGTGTGCGTGTCTGTGTCGGTGTTTGTGTGGGTGTCGCGTTCGCGATGGTGATGTCGTCATCCGGGTCTACCGTTACGTGTCTGGGACGTCTTATTGGGTTGAGACTATGGTGAAGGGGGGTGTACCCGCATGCCTTCCTAACCAAGATGTTGGGATGGTTAGGCGCCTTGTCAAAGAAGCGTCGCGAGATCTCTTTAAAGTGTTGAGCTATTGTCGGAAGCTCTATGTCGCGGTGAAGGTCAACGTTTCGGATGAACCACGGGGCTCCGGTTGCCATGCGCGTGAATTTATTTTGAACTACTTGCAAACGGCGTAAGTAGCTCGGTCGGGTGTGCGCGAAAACGACGCTTGCGTATGACAGTATGGGCCGTACGATGGTTTTGTACATCGTCACTTTGTGTTTGAGCGGAAGTTTGCTTCGCCCACACACAAGTGGATAAAGGCGACTGAGGACAAATCGGGCTCTATTGCATACCGTATCAATATGTTTCTTGAAGTTCATATTGCTGTTGAACGTGACTCCTAAGTATTTGTAATCCTTCACCCACGGTATGGGTGTTTCATACAGTTTAATAACGTCAGTCGGTTGTTTTTTAGCGCGGATGCTATTCGCGTTACCGAAGAGTACCGCTGCACTCTTGGTGGGGTTCACTTCAATCCGCCATTTTCTGAACCAGTTGCCTAGTTCATCGACGGCGGCTTGAAGCACTTTAATGTTCTTGCTCAAGGTTGAGCGGTTGGAGCCGAAGTAGAGTGCCGTGTCGTCAGCGTACTGAGCGAGCTGGACACTCGGAAACTTGGGAATGTCGCTCGTGAAGAGCGAGAAAAGAGTGGGAGAGAGGACCGAACCCTGTGGCACGCCAGACCTGATGGGTCTGGGTGAGGATAGGGTGCCCTCTACTCGATATCGGAAGGAGCGATCGGTAAGGTAGGCTCGAATGATGCGCACGAGCCTGTCTGGCACTCCCAGTTGATACAGCTTGAATACTAAGCCGTTGTGCCATACCTTGTCGAAGGCCTTCGCGACATCGAAAAACACGGCTGCCGTGGTAGCGTGAAATTGACGTCGTATGAGAATGTACTCGGTGAGTCGGTGAGCCTGCTGGGGACACGAGTGAGCGGTTCTGAATCCGAACTGTATGTCGGGTATCAGGTTAAGCTCCGCGATGTAATGATTAAGACGCGCGAGAATTAATCTTTCGTAAAGTTTCCCGATCGAGTTAATTAAGCTAATAGGCCTATAGCTACTCGGATTAGCTTTAGGTTTATTGGGTTTTGGGATACCGATAACAATGGAATCCTTCCATTGTTCGGGGAACGCGCTATTAGACAATAGAATATTAAAAATGGTAACCAATAAAGTAATAAGAGTCGAGGGTAGGATTTTAAGAACCCTATTGTTTATAGTGTCGGGCCCCGGGGCCTTCTTGGAGTGAAGCTCCTTAATTATTAGTTTCACCTCTTCGTAAGAGGTGGGTTTTATTACGTCGCCTGAAGGGCTCAGAGCGGAGCGACGTTCAACTTCACGATCAACTTCGTCAACGTGTGTCGGGTCGGCTGCTGCATTTGGAGAGCACTGACTCTCGAGACTATCGGCGAGGCATTCAGCCTTCTCATCGTCATCGAGCGCCGGCTGCAGTCCCGGTCTGTCCAAAGGAGGCATGACAGTGGGCGGCTCCTGTTTGAACGCGCGAGGCAGCTTCCAGAAAGCCACATGTGATGGCTTAAGGTTGCCGAGCAAGCGGTCCCAACGTTCGCCGCGGAGTTCCGCGATACGTTCCCGTACCACCCGCTGTAGGTAGCGGAGGTGGCGCCTATTCTCGACCGACGGATACCTGTCGTAAAGTCTAGTGGCTCTGTGCTTCTGTGTGAGTAAGTTCCTGACCTCTGGAGGCAGGTTTAGGCGATGCGGTTGCATCGTCGGAACCTGCCTGGAGCAGGCCTTGATCCTACTCTGTATGTGTGACGTCATATGAGAGATAGCACTGTGAGCCGTGTCGACCGAGTCGATGACGTCCGGTATACGGTCAAGGTCGTCGGACTTGATAGACTCGAGATCCTTTTCCAGCCGTTGCCAGTCGATCACTGTTTTCGTCGGTGGTTGAAAGTTAACCGGTGGGCCTAGATTTAGGACGACGGGCCGGTGGTCTGACTCTAATTCGTGAAGAACCTCGATTGAATTTACATTGAGCGTTACGTTTTTAAGTAACGCAACGTCTAGAATGTCGGGTCGGTGCGCGACGTTATCCGGATAACGTGTTGGTTCGTCGGGTGCTATTACTGAAAAGTTCCGCGTGTCTGTGAGAGAGTCTAATAAAATTCCGTTTCTATTTGTGGCTCTACTGTTCCAGCTGGAGTGTTTGGCGTTAAGATCGCCGCCCACTATGACTGCGGCCCCGTGGCCGAGTAATGCTTCTATATCTGTGTCTAATATTTGTTTGTTCGGCGGAAGATAAGCTGAAATAACAGTGATCGGCTGGTGATTCGCCATACTGACCCGGATGGCAGAGGCCTCGATGTTAGTGAGGACCGGAGGATCTATAGGTATACAGTGTAGAGACCTTTTAAAATAAATGAGGGTGCCGCCCATACGGGTGGTGCGATCATTCCTAACTAAGTTATAATTAGCGATACGCGGATCGCGTATACGTGGTTTTAAAAATGTCTCTTGCACTAAGAATAGGTCTAATTGATGTTCGTGAGCGAACTCCTTCACCAAGTCTAGTTGAGGCTTAAGGCCTTGGGCGTTAAAATACGCTATACGGAGCGTATGTGGTTTTTATAAGTGTCCCATTTAGCATTACCGTATTTAAAAATAGGTCGCGAGATGCGCGGGATGAGGCTATTAATTTCGAAAATAATGGGACAATGGTCCGAGATAACGTCGTAAGTCAGTGGGTCTGTAACGTTTGTGATATTTTTGGCAAGGGTGAGTTGTAATTTAGCGGCCGAGTGCCTAGGGTTGGAGGGGAGGTGGGTCGCTTTGTCCGGAATTAAAATATTATATTCGTGACCTGCAAAGTGATTAAAAAGACGCGATCCATTGGAATTTGCTCGATTGCAATCCCAGTGTCTATGGCGGGCGTTAAAATCTCCGGAACAGATGACGGTGTTGCCGAGAGAGAGACCTTTTGCGATGGCTGTCGTGATTCTACTGTCTTGCTTAGGGCAATAAAAGTTAACTATTGTGGTGGGTGTCTGTCCGCGGTGAGACTCTAATCTAATTGCAATTATATCGCATATATCATGCTCCACCGGTGGGAGTGAATGATGCGATATATTTGACTTGACAAAAATTGCGACGCCACCTCGGGCGCGGTTGTCTGTCTGTCCGTCTCGTCTGTAGCAGGTGTAACCGGGAATTGAAAAACGTCGTGCGGGAACGAGGTGTGTTTCTTGTATGAGTGTAATGTCGATGTTGTGTGTACCTAGGAAATGTATGAGTTCTCTTTTCCTACTCACAATACCGTTTATGTTAAGCGACGCTACTCGTAGAGGACGAGCAGTGCCAGTCGGGGGAGGGGTCGCCGTCTCTTCATCCATGGATGCTCAGGAACTCGAATACTGTGATGATTTGCTCCTCGTAGCTCATGCTACGGCGGAGCAGAGGCTTCAGCTGACCTGCGATTTTAATTAATTTTATAATTTCATGTGTTGACATTTCCTCCGAGTCTGGCTCTTCGGTTGTTTTAAAGGCGGCTGAGTCTGTCTCGACTCTTTTAAAGCCACCTGGCATAGGGCCAGTGGGCCTAAGGCCTGGGAAGATTTGTCTTCCGGACTGGGTGCCCGTGAGGGGCGGCGGTCCGGCAGTGGACCGCGTTGTGGGTGGCTGAAGGCCCTGTGGCTGAAGGCCTGACGGTGACGGGGCGTTCCCTGTCATAACTGAGTTCCACCCGCGGCCGTTCGCCATGTTCGATTTGAACATGCGGGGCTGGGGTGGTGCGCTTTGGCGGGTCTGGAAGCGCTCCTGGCGCTCCTTGACGGCCGCCAGGTAGATGCGGCGTTGGGGGCACTGGCGGTACGAGGCCGCGTGCTCTCCGCCGCAGTTGCAGCACCGGACTGGAGCCTCCTCCTTCCGGTCGCACTCCGCTGTGAGGTGGGCTCCCGTGCACTTGACGCAGCGGGCGGCCCGGTTGCAGTTCCGTTCTGCATGTCCGAATGTCTGGCACCTGGAACACATGGTGCCGTATTTATTGTTCGGTTTATATTTGTAGATACGCACCGATTGGTGGCAAATATATTTAATTTTCCTGAAGGCACCGATATCAGTGCTCTTCGGGAGCGTCACTTGGTACCTTGGTACCAGTGCATCGCCCTTGAAGGCGACAACTTTAGTGGGTTTGAACCCCAGTTCTAGGAGTGCACTACCTAGCTCCTCTGCGGAGCTGTAGTACAGCCCTTGGACGACAGAGATGTGAGCTCTGTCGTCCTTATCTGTGTATGTGTGGAACTGCAAACGTTCCACACCTTTGAGCGCTGCAAGGGCCGATTCTTTATCGGCCTTTGTCTTGCAGGACAGCTGTGCAATATGTGGCTGGATGTTGAAGTTAAAATTTTTGATACCCGTGGCGATAAGCGCCGCTCGGCATCTTTCAAAGTCGAAATTCTCCTTAGAGATAACAATTGGAGTCGGCCTCGCCTGTGAGGGCTTGGCCGTTACCTTGGCTTAAATACGTTGGCCGTTGCCAACGGCTTGGGGCGTCCGTTGGCCGCACGTCGCCGCGTCACGGCGATCCAGTCCGGCAGGCCGCCGTGCAGCCGCTGGCCGGACTCCTGCTCCGGCGGCGAGGCCGGGCTGTCGATGTCCATTTCGGCGATCACCTTCGCCGCGGGTTGCTCACCGGGGCTAGGGCAGCCCCTCTTCATGTCCTGCGACACAGAGTTCAATACACTAATTAGTACACTGCTTCGAAACCGTTAAAAAGCGCGCCAAAGGGGCGCGTGTAGTTAATAATAAAAGAAATTGCGATGATAATAATTCCACAAAAAACCAGCGCGCAAACACGTCTCGTCCGTTCAAGCGCAGGTAGCGGAATCGCTGACCAAAAAACACCCGCTGACCAAAAAAAAACCAAAAAAAAAAAGAAAAAAAAAAAAAAAAAAAAAAAAAAAAAAAAAAAAAAAAAAAAAAAAAAAAAAAAAAACCAAAAACGACGCTCGCAGTCGCGACTCATATTTATAGGCACGCCGCTGTACTCGCACGTGAGGTGGGGTGGGGTGTGGCGGGGTGGGGACGGACGGACGGACGGAATCGCAGGAGTCGGGCAGTCGGGCGGAGCGGGAAGAATGGATGAAGGAATGGTGATCATGATTACATAGGATTGAGAGAGATCCTGCATAGCAATAATAGTGGATTTGCAGAGAGAGAGAGAGAGAGGGAGAGAAGAAGAAGAAAAAAATGGCGTGGTGCGGGTGGCGGTGGGGGGGGGGGTTCGTGAGAGAGGCAGTCGATGACGATGATTATTTGGGTCAGACGGGGTGGAGTTTTTTATGTCGCGGCGTGGGTGTGGTGTGGTGTGGTGTTGTGCGGTGTGATGGTGGTGTCGTATGCGTGGTGATGGTTGATAGTGATAGTGATAGTGGTCGTCGATCAGTTCTTGTGAATAGATGATCGCTATTACTAGGTTCACAGTGATCGAGTGGGTCGACATCGAATACCTACCTATTGAAGGTATTTATATCATTACTTATAGATATTGTTTCACATTCTTAAGATAGGTCGTTCGTTTATTTATTTCAATTCAATTGATTACCTACCTAGCAATTTATATCAGTAGGTACGCCGCTTTACAACAGCATAATCGATCTCTAATTTCATAATTTATATGCTATATTATTATGATAATTACTATTAGGTACTTGCATAATCTGCCACTAGAGATTACTAAAAAAAAAAAAAAAAAAATTCCATAGATAGGTTATTATTCAATAAAATAACAATATCGATCGCCATTTCAGATCATAGAACAAAATAGGTACGTTCGCGCGTGCACAAAAATAAAAAAATAAAATATACCTAACTATGTCGGCTCAGCTTAGAGCGAGTGTGACCTTCGAAAAACAAATTGCGCAGTTCGGGAAGTATTTAGGTACTCAAAATAGGCGTAATTGTGTATGATAATATTGCGACATGGTAATATTAATTTGTTAATGAATGACATAGGAAAATAATATTCTTTCGTATATTTACGTGTGTTTATCTCAGTTAGTTGGTGAAAAAAAAAAAAAAATATATATATATATATTTTTTTTTTTTATACTGTTGAATACTTAGGTGCTCGCTCAAAATAGGCATAATATTGTAATCGTTGTAAAATTTTAATATTACGTTTTAAGTAAAATGAAATAACACCTACATTATTTACTGTATAATATGTGTGTGTGTGTGTGTATGTATGTATGTATGTATATACGTATTTTTAGACCTAATTTTAATGTTGGTGACCTTCGAAAAATAAATTGCGCAGTCCGGGAATATTTTCATATTTTATATTCTTATTATTACTGTATTTCATGTACTCACTTTTTATTGTTATATATTATAGGGTATATGATATATATATATATATATATATATATATATATATATATATATATATATTTATTTATTTTTATTTATTTTTTTATTTTTTTTTCTTTCAATATTATTATGCAGTACTTGTTTACAACGATAATATTTCGTAGAAATTACGTAGTAGTACTGTACACCTAGTTGTAATGCAGGTGAACAGAACTGAGATTAAGGAAGATAGATATTGTTAGCCCTGAAAAGGGCTTTTTGGCGTTCGCGAAGCGATCCCCCTCCGTCCCTCGCGTCTCGATGCGCCTCGTAGTCTTCGCAGTGTGACACTGTATAACTTTTTATAATCATATAGCGTGACTCACTTCTTGGACGCGCCCGACGCCTTCTTCGAGGCCTGGGCCTTCGATTTGGGCGTAGCGGCGGACGCCTTCTTAGGTTTGGGCGCTTTAGGTTTCTTTGTGGGCGGTTTGGCACTCCTCTTCGCTTTGGGTGCGGCGGCCGCGGCCGCGGAGCCCTTTCCACCTCTCGCCGCCGGCTTCTTCGCGGACGCGGGCTTCTTTTTTGCGGCCGCCGCCGCCTTCTTCTCCTTGGGGGTTGCCGGGGCGCCACCCTTGCCGCTCTTCGTGGGCGACGAATCGGAGGCCACCTTCTTGGTCCTGCCGCCGGCCGAAGCGGACGCGGCCCTCTTCGAGGAGGCCGACTTCGCCTTGCTCTTGGCGGCCGCGGCGCTCGGCGCCTTACTGCTCGAAGGTTTCTTCGCGGCGGGTGCCTTCTTCGATTCCAACTTGAACGAACCGGACGCGCCCTTGCCCTTGGTCTGTATCAAGGCACCGGTTTCGACGGCGCTCTTTAGATACTTTCTTATGAAAGGTGCCAACTTCTCGGCGTCCACCTTGTAGGTAGCCGAGATGTACTTTTTGATCGCCTGCAGCGAGGAACCGCTACGCTCCTTGAGCTCCTTAATCGCGGACGTCACCATCTCGGAGGTCTTGGGGTGTGTCGGTTTCGCCTTGGGTTTCTTCGCGCCGGCGCCTGCCGATTTTGGTGCTTTCTTCGCAGGTGTGGCGGGCGCGGGTGATTCTGTTGCTACTGCCGTATCTGCCATTTTTTTTATATAACAATAAAACACACACGTACGCACAAAAATAAGTAAGTAATACTTTAGTACAGTCCTAAACCGTGTTCGAGTAAACGTCATTCGTTGTCGCTCCGACCTATGCCGTGTGGACAGCAACCGCGAAGAGTTGCGTTTTCTCGCAAACGCTCGGTCTACTTTTCACTAGAAGGCCTCCGATAAATCTTAAATAATATTCATTTGGTATGAAATTATAACACACATGACATACAGATAGACACCTCATGAATACGCTAACCCGCCAGAATGCTCTAGGCGTCGATACGAGCAGGTTTATTCGTTTTATGTCAAAATAAATCGCGTGCATCTCGACGGCTGTGCTGGGTGTTCAGTTTAAAAGTGATTTTTTTCGAATAAAACGAACAATAATCAATCGAATGAATTTTGTCATCAAAAGAGACAGTCCCGCTGTTCGATGAATAGTATTCGTCTTTATGATAATACAATAATTCGACACTATTACGAGGGTGGAAAGTGACGACGCGTAAAACACAACACTCCCGCGAGTCCATCTTTCTAGACTCTCACACTGCCTCGATCCCGGTTGTTGTTGTAGCCGAGACCAATAAAATATTATCATAACAACGCACTATTCACAAAGCTAAATTTTATAATGACTAATTGAGTCCTTTTCGACATTTTAGATCTCTACTACGCTAGCTAGCTACATACGACAAAAACAGCACAGTACCTAATAATATCGCGATGTGAGCAATGGATTTTGTACAACTCTATATAGATCAGGTACCTGATCTCAAATTAAACTTAATAAGTAGGTATATTATAGTAGAACAAAAGCTCGAGGTGCATATCTTGAGCATAATAATAAACCTTATAAGTGGACCGTATGTATGTTGTCATCTGTATAATAAACTTGTTCATATTATCGTTATGTCCGACTTGACAGACGAAGATTTTGGGTAGTATATAATATGTGTGGTGTGTGTGGGTATGTATGTATGTATGTATGTATGTATGTTTAATTATTACTGTAATAATATTATAGAATGAACGTAAAAATATTCTCGTAGAAAATATTATAATAGAGAGTCACGTGACCTCAAATCATCAAAATCGAATCTAATGCGGCCCTGAAAAGGGCCTTTTTAATTTGTTTGTCGTCACGTCACGTTAACAAACAATCAGCGCGATTGCGCGACTAGCCACCGAATCCGTAGAGGGTGCGTCCCTGTCTCTTCAGGGCGTACACGACATCCATGGCGGTGACAGTCTTCCTCTTCGCGTGCTCGGTGTACGTGACGGCGTCGCGGATCACGTTCTCGAGGAACACCTTGAGAACGCCCCGGGTCTCCTCGTAGATGAGACCGGATATACGTTTCACTCCACCCCTGCGCGCCAAACGACGGATCGCGGGTTTCGTGATACCCTGGATGTTATCACGCAGCACCTTCCTGTGGCGTTTCGCTCCACCTTTCCCCAGACCTTTGCCTCCCTTGCCGCGACCAGTCATCTTGAATGTTCAACTACTTGTTCAGAAATCAGACAGCGCTCCGCGCGTTTTTTTTTTTTTTTTTTTTGAGAGGAGGAAATACTGTTACGTATTTACGCCCCGGAACGGGGCGTAATATGTCGGACTCGAGTGTCCGCGTAAGCGGACACCCCATACCGACTAAAACCTCCTCTGTGCTGTTAGCAGCCCTGGCTTTCACAGCGAAGTAGGACGTGGGCCGTGGAGGCCGCAAAGACTATGCAACAACAGTCGCGGGGCGTCTCCTAAGGAGACTCGAACCTCAGACCGGCTGTGTGCTTGTGGGAAGGAGAGAGAATGAAAATGAAGATGAAATGAAGATGTAAGATGAAAAGGTGATAAGAGCACACTCGCCGGCGAGTGTGGTGATGTTTTGTGTAATGTATGTAAGTGTGTAAGTATGTGTTTATGATTGCATGTATGTGTGTTTGTATGTATGTACGTAGTGTAAATGTTTGTGTGCATGTATGTTTGTGTTTGTGTCTGTTTGTGGAGTGTGTTTGTGATTGTGTAAGTGGTGTATGTCAGTCCGTCAGTCAGTCCGTGTGTGAGTGAGTGTAGTGAAGCGATTACAGGACGAGGACTAACGTCTCGTCGGGTATCAAAACAATGTGTGGTGTATCTAGGGTGCGGGCCGCTGGCCATCGTCAGAGTGACGAGTGCCAGTGGTTTGCGGTGGTTGACCGCGCCTACGCCTGCGAAGGCGGTGTGTGCGTGTCTGTGTCGGTGTTTGTGTGGGTGTCGCGTTCGCGATGGTGATGTCGTCATCCGGGTCTACCGTTACGTGTCTGGGACGTCTTATTGGGTTGAGACTATGGTGAAGGGGGGTGTACCCGCATGCCTTTCTAACCAAGATGTTGGGATGGTTAGGCGCCTTGTCAAAGAAGCGTCGCGAGATCTCTTTAAAGTGTTGAGCTATTGACGGAAGCTCTAGGTCGCGGTGAAGGTCAACGTTTCGGATGAACCACGGGGCTCCGGTTGCCATGCGCGTGAATTTATTTTGAACTACTTGCAAACGACGTAAGTAGCTCGGTCGGGTGTGCGCGAAAACGACGCTTGCGTATGACAGTATGGGCCGTACGATGGTTTTGTACAGCGTCACTTTGTGTTTGAGCGGAAGTTTGCTTCGCCCACACACAAGTGGATAAAGGCGACTGAGGACAAATCGGGCTCTATTGCATACCGTATCGATATGTTTCTTGAAGTTCATATTGCTGTTGAACGTGACTCCTAAGTATTTGTAATCCTTCACCCACGGTATGGGTGTTTCATACAGTTTAATAACGTCAGTCGGTTGTTTTTTAGCGCGGATGCTATTCGCGTTACCGAAGAGTACCGCTGCACTCTTGGTGGGGTTCACTTCAATCCGCCATTTTCTGAACCAGTTGCCTAGTTCATCGACGGCGGCTTGAAGCACTTTAATGTTCTTGCTCAAGGTTGAGCGGTTGGAGCCGAAGTAGAGTGCCGTGTCGTCAGCGTACTGAGCGAGCTGGACACTCGGAAACTTGGGAATGTCGCTCGTGAAGAGCGAGAAAAGAGTGGGAGAGAGGACCGAACCCTGTGGCACGCCAGACCTGATGGGTCTGGGTGAGGATAGGGTGCCCTCTACTCGATATCGGAAGGAGCGATCGGTAAGGTAGGCTCGAATGATGCGCACGAGCCTGTCTGGCACTCCCAGTTGATACAGCTTGAATACTAAGCCGTTGTGCCATACCTTGTCGAAGGCCTTCGCGACATCGAAAAACACGGCTGCCGTGGTAGCGTGAAATTGACGCCGTATGAGAATGTACTCGGTGAGTCGGTGAGCCTGCTGGGGACACGAGTGAGCGGTTCTGAATCCGAACTGTATGTCGGGTATCAGGTTAAGCTCCGCGATGTAATGATTAAGACGCGCGAGAATTAATCTTTCGTAAAGTTTCCCGATCGAGTTAATTAAGCTAATAGGCCTATAGCTACTCGGATTAGCTTTAGGTTTATTGGGTTTTGGGATACCGATAACAATGGAATCCTTCCATTATTCGGGGAACGCGCTATTAGACAATAGAATATTAAAAATGGTAACCAATAAAGTAATAAGAGTCGAGGGTAGGATTTTAAGAACCCTATTGTTTATAGTGTCGGGCCCCGGGGCCTTCTTGGAGTGAAGCTCCTTAATTATTAGTTTCACCTCTTCGTAAGAGGTGGGTTTTATTACGTCGCCTGAAGGGCTCAGAGCGGAGCGACGTTCAACTTCACGATCAACTTCGTCAACGTGTGTCGGGTCGGCTGCTGCATTTGGAGAGCACTGACTCTCGAGACTATCGGCGAGGCATTCAGCCTTCTCATCGTCATCGAGCGCCGGCTGCAGTCCCGGTCTGTCCAAAGGAGGCATGACAGTGGGCGGCTCCTGTTTGAACGCGCGAGGCAGCTTCCAGAAAGCCACATGTGATGGCTTAAGGTTGCCGAGCAAGCGGTCCCAACGTTCGCCGCGGAGTTCCGCGATACGTTCCCGTACCACCCGCTGTAGGTAGCGGAGGTGGCGCCTATTCTCGACCGACGGATACCTGTCGTAAAGTCTAGTGGCTCTGTGCTTCTGTGTGAGTAAGTTCCTGACCTCTGGAGGCAGGTTTAGGCGATGCGGTTGCATCGTCGGAACCTGCCTGGAGCAGGCCTTGATCCTACTCTGTATGTGTGACGTCACATGAGAGATAGCACTGTGAGCCGTGTCGACCGAGTCGATGACGTCCGGTATACGGTCAAGGTCGTCGGACTTGATAGACTCGAGATCCTTTTCCAGCCGTTGCCAGTCGATCACTGTTTTCGTCGGTGGTTGAAAGTTAACCGGTGGGCCTAGATTTAGGACGACGGGCCGGTGGTCTGACTCTAATTCGTGAAGAACCTCGATTGAATTTACATTGAGCGTTACGTTTTTAAGTAACGCAACGTCTAGAATGTCGGGTCGGTGCGCGACGTTATCCGGATAACGTGTTGGTTCGTCGGGTGCTATTACTGAAAAGTTCCGCGTGTCTGTGAGAGAGTCTAATAAAATTCCGTTTCTATTTGTGGCTCTACTGTTCCAGCTGGAGTGTTTGGCGTTAAGATCGCCGCCCACTATGACTGCGGCCCCGTGGCCGAGTAATGCTTCTATATCTGTGTCTAATATTTGTTTGTTCGGCGGAAGATAAGCTGAAATAACAGTGATCGGCTGGTGATTCGCCATACTGACCCGGATGGCAGAGGCCTCGATGTTAGTGAGGACCGGAGGATCTATAGGTATACAGTGTAGAGACCTTTTAAAATAAATGAGGGTGCCGCCCATACGGGTGGTGCGATCATTCCTAACTAAGTTATAATTAGCGATACGCGGATCGCGTATACGTGGTTTTAAAAATGTCTCTTGCACTAAGAATAGGTCTAATTGATGTTCGTGAGCGAACTCCTTCACCAAGTCTAGTTGAGGCTTAAGGCCTTGGGCGTTAAAATACGCTATACGGAGCGTATGTGGTTTGACTCGTCCGCTTACGTAATTAGGCATCGCGAATGTTGTTTTTATACTTTAGCCCTATTTCGGTGAGGGCACGGAATATTTTGCCGTTGTCTGCCATAACTTGCAGGAGCGACGGCGGGTCTTCCCGGACAGCATCGAGCCTGGCGCAGGCTGGCGGCTCCGCGCATTGCGCTGGTCGAGGGCACTCTGGCGTGCCGTGTTTCCCGAGGCACTTCACACACCTCGGGGTGTGTTCGCAATTTCGTGCCGAGTGCCCGTATAATTGGCATCTGTGGCACTGACCGGGCCCCCCGCGGTTGCGAGGAGCTTCGGTACGGATGCCCTGAAGGGAACAAACCGATTTTATATTGAAGATTTCCTTTCCCTCTTGCGTGAGGTCGAGGACTACGAGAACCATGTTAAATGGTTGTTTATTGTTGGTTCCGCGCATACGGTGCACCTCGTGTGCAGGGTAACCCTGCTCTTTGAGGTCCGACAGAATGTCGGCCTCGTCTAATTCTTTGGGGACGTTTCTAATAACGACCCTCAGACGCTTCTCCTCAGGCAGGGCGTACGTGTGGAAACCCACACTCAGCTCTCTAAGAAGAGATGTCAGGGCGCGGTGGTCCGCTACCTCTCTGGTCTCTAGTTTGATTAGAGATTGGTACGCCCTCGCCTGGAAGGAGAGCGTCTTCGGGATCCTGTTTTTGACGGTTAACCATCGGCCTCGGTCCCCTATAAAAATAGGAGGCGGGCGCTTGGTCGGAGGCGGTACGCGGGCTTTAGCGGGCGCGGGCGCGGACGCGGGAGCGGAGCCAGTCGTGGCCGCGGCTTTCTTCGCGGGTGTGCTATCCAGAGAAGGCGATTCACGACCGCGCTTCTTCTTGCGACTGACGGTGATGAAGCCGTCAGCATCCGACGCGACACTCTCCGCTCTCGACGGTAGAGCAGTTTCCGGCCGGGCCGGTGAAGCACTGGAAGCCTGAGGGGCTACCGTGCGGTCAGGACTGACCGCAGGGACCTTAGGGGTCGCCTGCGCGTCAAAGTACGCCTGAAGGACAGGCGGACGGGCTGATCGGGTGATCACTTTCCTCGGTTTGACCGAGGCCACGGAACTTGCGTCGGACGCATTACCTATATCCATTTCGGATTCCCCGTCGGAACTCGAAACGTCGGATGATGATTTGTATTTTTTGGATTTCGCTTTAATAGCGGCATCCACTGACTCATCTATAGATATCTTAATTAACGGAGCGATCTTCTCCGTAAATAGCTTATCTAGCAGGGCGCTTAGAAGGCCCTCGTCGGCAACCATTGGTGAAGCCATGGTTGTTGTTAATAAGTTAAGCGGGTGACAACCCCCGCTGCCCGAGTCAGGCAGAGGGGGAATATAATGATAAAGTGGACAACTATACTTTTGTTGTACACTTGCACATTAATAAAATACTATTAATAATAATGAAATATACAAAAATTAAAAGAAATTAATAGTAATAATTAAGCCTAAGACTTAGCTTTGCTGGATGTAGACTGGCTGGGCCGGAACCCCGATGTACGCTGTGCAGGCCCCCACGGAGAAGACACACACGGCACGATCTGCAACACTCACAACACACACGATTAGCGTGCAGAATCGCGAAACTCAGCACAGGTGCTAACTAACACGATCGTAAAACCGGGTAATTAACACTTATTATAACCAAGCTACGTTCCGCGAAGGAACGTAACAGGTGCGAGACTCAAAGAGTCCCGAACAATGGCGCGCGACATTTTTTTTTTTTTTTTTGAGAGGAGGAAATACTGTTACGTATTTACGCCCCGCAACGGGGCGTAATATGTCGGACTCGAGTGTCCGCGTAAGCGGACACCCCATACCGACTAAAACCTCCTCTGTGCTGTTAGCAGCTCTGGCTTTCACAGCGAAGTAGGACGTGGGCCGTGGAGGCCGCAAAGACTACGCAACAACAGTCGCGGGGCGTCTCCTAAGGAGACTCGAACCTCAGACCGGCTGTGTGCTTGTGGGAAGGAGAGAGAATGAAAATGAAGATGAAATGAAGATGTAAGATGAAAAGGTGATAAGAGCACACTCGCCGGCGAGTGTGGTGATGTTTTGTGTAATGTATGTAAGTGTGTAAGTATGTGTTTATGATTGCATGTATGTGTGTTTGTATGTATGTACGTAGTGTAAATGTTTGTGTGCATGTATGTTTGTGTTTGTGTCTGTTTGTGGAGTGTGTTTGTGATTGTGTAAGTGGTGTATGTCAGTCCGTCAGTCAGTCCGTGTGTGAGTGAGTGTAGTGAAGCGATTACAGGACGAGGACTAACGTCTCGTCGGGTATCAAAACAATGTGTGGTGTATCTAGGGTGCGGGCCGCTGGCCATCGTCAGAGTGACGAGTGCCAGTGGTTTGCGGTGGTTGACCGCGCCTACGCCTGCGAAGGCGGTGTGTGCGTGTCTGTGTCGGTGTTTGTGTGGGTGTCGCGTTCGCGATGGTGATGTCGTCATCCGGGTCTACCGTTACGTGTCTGGGACGTCTTATTGGGTTGAGACTATGGTGAAGGGGGGTGTACCCGCATGCCTTTCTAACCAAGATGTTGGGATGGTTAGGCGCCTTGTCAAAGAAGCGTCGCGAGATCTCTTTAAAGTGTTGAGCTATTGACGGAAGCTCTAGGTCGCGGTGAAGGTCAACGTTTCGGATGAACCACGGGGCTCCGGTTGCCATGCGCGTGAATTTATTTTGAACTACTTGCAAACGACGTAAGTAGCTCGGTCGGGTGTGCGCGAAAACGACGCTTGCGTATGACAGTATGGGCCGTACGATGGTTTTGTACAGCGTCACTTTGTGTTTGAGCGGAAGTTTGCTTCGCCCACACACAAGTGGATAAAGGCGACTGAGGACAAATCGGGCTCTATTGCATACCGTATCGATATGTTTCTTGAAGTTCATATTGCTGTTGAACGTGACTCCTAAGTATTTGTAATCCTTCACCCACGGTATGGGTGTTTCATACAGTTTAATAACGTCAGTCGGTTGTTTTTTAGCGCGGATGCTATTCGCGTTACCGAAGAGTACCGCTGCACTCTTGGTGGGGTTCACTTCAATCCGCCATTTTCTGAACCAGTTGCCTAGTTCATCGACGGCGGCTTGAAGCACTTTAATGTTCTTGCTCAAAGTTGAGCGGTTGGAGCCGAAGTAGAGTGCCGTGTCGTCAGCGTACTGAGCGAGCTGGACACTCGGAAACTTGGGAATGTCGCTCGTGAAGAGCGAGAAAAGAGTGGGAGAGAGGACCGAACCCTGTGGCACGCCAGACCTGATGGGTCTGGGTGAGGATAGGGTGCCCTCTACTCGATATCGGAAGGAGCGATCGGTAAGGTAGGCTCGAATGATGCGCACGAGCCTGTCTGGCACTCCCAGTTGATACAGCTTGAATACTAAGCCGTTGTGCCATACCTTGTCGAAGGCCTTCGCGACATCGAAAAACACGGCTGCCGTGGTAGCGTGAAATTGACGCCGTATGAGAATGTACTCGGTGAGTCGGTGAGCCTGCTGGGGACACGAGTGAGCGGTTCTGAATCCGAACTGTATGTCGGGTATCAGGTTAAGCTCCGCGATGTAATGATTAAGACGCGCGAGAATTAATCTTTCGTAAAGTTTCCCGATCGAGTTAATTAAGCTAATAGGCCTATAGCTACTCGGATTAGCTTTAGGTTTATTGGGTTTTGGGATACCGATAACAATGGAATCCTTCCATTATTCGGGGAACGCGCTATTAGACAATAGAATATTAAAAATGGTAACCAATAAAGTAATAAGAGTCGAGGGTAGGATTTTAAGAACCCTATTGTTTATAGTGTCGGGCCCCGGGGCCTTCTTGGAGTGAAGCTCCTTAATTATTAGTTTCACCTCTTCGTAAGAGGTGGGTTTTATTACGTCGCCTGAAGGGCTCAGAGCGGAGCGACGTTCAACTTCACGATCAACTTCGTCAACGTGTGTCGGGTCGGCTGCTGCATTTGGAGAGCACTGACTCTCGAGACTATCGGCGAGGCATTCAGCCTTCTCATCGTCATCGAGCGCCGGCTGCAGTCCCGGTCTGTCCAAAGGAGGCATGAAAGTGGGCGGCTCCTGTTTGAACGCGCGAGGCAGCTTCCAGAAAGCCACATGTGATGGCTTAAGGTTGCCGAGCAAGCGGTCCCAACGTTCGCCGCGGAGTTCCGCGATACGTTCCCGTACCACCCGCTGTAGGTAGCGGAGGTGGCGCCTATTCTCGACCGACGGATACCTGTCGTAAATTCTAGTGGCTCTGTGCTTCTGTGTGAGTAAGTTCCTGACCTCTGGAGGCAGGTTTAGGCGATGCGGTTGCATCGTCGGAACATGCCTGGAGCAGGCCTTGATCCTACTCTGTATGTGTGACGTCACATGAGAGATAGCACTGTGAGCCGTGTCGACCGAGTCGATGACGTCCGGTATACGGTCAAGGTCGTCGGACTTGATAGACTCGAGATCCTTTTCCAGCCGTTGCCAGTCGATCACTGTTTTCGTCGGTGGTTGAAAGTTAACCGGTGGGCCTAGATTTAGGACGACGGGCCGGTGGTCTGACTCTAATTCGTGAAGAACCTCGATTGAATTTACATTGAGCGTTACGTTTTTAAGTAACGCAACGTCTAGAATGTCGGGTCGGTGCGCGACGTTATCCGGATAACGTGTTGGTTCGTCGGGTGCTATTACTGAAAAGTTCCGCGTGTCTGTGAGAGAGTCTAATAAAATTCCGTTTCTATTTGTGGCTCTACTGTTCCAGCTAGAGTGTTTGGCGTTAAGATCGCCGCCCACTATGACTGCGGCCCCGTGGCCGAGTAATGCTTCTATATCTGTGTCTAATATTTGTTTGTTCGGCGGAAGATAAGCTGAAATAACAGTGATCGGCTGGTGATTCGCCATACTGACCCGGATGGCAGAGGCCTCGATGTTAGTGAGGACCGGAGGATCTATAGGTATACAGTGTAGAGACCTTTTAAAATAAATGAGGGTGCCGCCCATACGGGTGGTGCGATCATTCCTAACTAAGTTATAATTAGCGATACGCGGATCGCGTATACGTGGTTTTAAAAATGTCTCTTGCACTAAGAATAGGTCTAATTGATGTTCGTGAGCGAACTCCTTCACCAAGTCTAGTTGAGGCTTAAGGCCTTGGGCGTTAAAATACGCTATACGGAGCGTATGTGGTTTGACCCGTCCGCTTACGTAATTAGGCATCGCGAATGTTGTTTTTATACTTTAGCCCTATATCGGTGAGGGCACGGAATATTTTGCCGTTGTCTGCCATAACTTGCAGGAGCGACGGCGGGTCTTCCCGGACAGCATCGAGCCTGCTGGCCAGGGCTGTTATTTCGTCAATGTCGAACATCTCTGACAGTTCGAACATGAACGCAAAGGTGCTGCCGCCTTTGCTACCTGTTGCCGCGGACGCGGGCGCCAGTGGCCTCGGTCGCGGGACCGACGCCGCCGGGCGGGACGCTAGCGGAGGCCGGAGGGGCGCGGGGGCCGCGAGAGTGGCCTCTGTGGCAGCGTTGGCAGCCGGAGGAGACCTCGCCCAGGCGTTTACCGTCGGAGGCGGCGCAGGTTTGAAGGTTGGAGTGAACTCCACCTTCTCTGCTCTGCCTTGCGGCTGGCGGCGCCCTGGGTGACGCTTGTGTTTGGGTGCCTTGGGACACCCGCGATAGCTCGCGGGGTGCCCCTTCTCCCCGCACAAGACGCAGGCCGGGGGCTCCGCGCATTGCGCTGGTCGAGGGCACTCTGGCGTGCCGTGTTTCCCGAGGCACTTCACACACCTCGGGGTGTGTTCGCAATTTCGTGCCGAGTGCCCGTATAATTGGCATCTGTGACACTGACCGGGCCCCCCGCGGTTGCGAGGAGCTTCGGTACGGATGCCCTGAAGGGAACAAACCGATTTTATATTGAAGATATCCTTTCCCTCTTGCGTGAGGTCGAGGACTACGAGAACCATGTTAAATGGTTGTTTATTGATGGTTCCGCGCATACGGTGCACCTCGTGTGCAGGGTAACCCTGCTCTTTGAGGTCCGACAGAATGTCGGCCTCGTCTAATTCTTTGGGGACGTTTCTAATAACGACCCTCAGACGCTTCTCCTCAGGCAGGGCGTACGTGTGGAAACCCACACTCAGCTCTCTAAGAAGAGATGTCAGGGCGCGGTGGTCCGCTACCTCTCTGGTCTCTAGTTTGATTAGAGATTGGTACGCCCTCGCCTGGAAGGAGAGCGTCTTCGGGATCCTGTTTTTGACGGTTAACCATCGGCCTCGGTCCCCTATAAAAATAGGAGGCGGGCGCTTGGTCGGAGGCGGTACGCGGGCTTTAGCGGGCGCGGGCGCGGACGCGGGAGCGGAGCCAGTCGTGGCCGCGGCTTTCTTCGCGGGTGTGCTATCCAGAGAAGGCGATTCACGACCGCGCTTCTTCTTGCGACTGACGGTGATGAAGCCGTCAGCATCCGACGCGACACTCTCCGCTCTCGACGGTAGAGCGGTTTCCGGCCGGGCCGGTGAAGCACTGGAAGCCTGAGGGGCTACCGTGCGGTCAGGACTGACCGCAGGGACCTTAGGGGTCGCCTGCGCGTCAAAGTACGCCTGAAGGACAGGCGGACGGGCTGATCGGGTGATCACTTTCCTCGGTTTGACCGAGGCCACGGAACTTGCGTCGGACGCATTACCTATATCCATTTCGGATTCCCCGTCGGAACTCGAAACGTCGGATGATGATTTGTATTTTTTGGATTTCGCTTTAATAGCGGCATCCACTGACTCATCTATAGATATCTTAATTAACGGAGCTATCTTCTCCGTAAATAGCTTATCTAGCAGGGCGCTCAGAAGGCCCTCGTCGGCAACCATTGGTGAAGCCATGGTTGTTGTTAATAAGTTAAGCGGGTGACAACCCCCGCTGCCCGAGTCAGGCAGAGGGGGAATATAATGATAAAGTGGACAACTATACTTTTGTTGTACACTTGCACATTAATAAAATACTATTAATAATAATGAAATATACAAAAATTAAAAGAAATTAATAGTAATAATTAAGCCTAAGACTTAGCTTTGCTGGATGTAGACTGGCTGGGCCGGAACTCCGATGTACGCTGTGCAGGCCCCCACGGAGAAGACACACACGGCACGATCTGCAACACTCACAACACACACGATTAGCGTGCAGAATCGCGAAACTCAGCACAGGTGCTAACTAACACGATCGTAAAACCGGGTAATTAACACTTATTATAACTAAGCTACGTTCCGCGAAGGAACGTAACAGGTGCGAGACTCAAAGAGTCCCGAACAATGGCGCGCGACAACAATAGCTAGCCCAGGTGGCCTGAGCAGATAGTGCGATAACGCAGGTAATAAAATATTCGAAGGAGGACAGATAACGCGGCATGTGTGCTCGCGTTGCCTGCCTGAATCGAACTCTACTACGAGCGAGCCCATATTCGCCGGGTGCATGTCACTTCAACGTGGTATTAAAAGTCGGTGAGCCGGTTCGGCCGCCATCCAATCGCTCTCGAGTTTACTAATTGAGCAAAGGGGAGGGGGGAACGTTCCCGTTCGTTAGAATGATAAAAAAAAAAAAAAATATATTTGATTTACATACATACATATATATAAATATATATATATTTATATGAATAGTTCAATATATTGTACCTATCTCTTGGGCAATATTATATATTTTATAGCAACAATGATACTTTAAAATAAATAAGTAATTAATTATTTTTAAATATAATTTTATTAATTACCTACACAGATAGGTGTACTACCTTCCTTACATATTATATTTGATTTTTTTTTTTTTTTTTTATTTTATTACAACAGCTAGGGTAATATTATAATAACGACAATATAATAAACGTAGAAATAATTCATTTTTTATAATGATTGCTTGTTTGACAAATATTTGTGGCCCTCATAAGGGCCTTTTATCATCAGCCATCGCGACCGATGAATAGTGGTTGCGTCGCGGTCGTCGTGTTTCGGGCCATTAGGCCTTCTTCTCGGTCTTCTTAGGCAGAAGGACCGCCTGAATGTTGGGCAGCACGCCTCCCTGTGCGATTGTCACGCCCGATAGCAGCTTGTTCAGCTCCTCGTCATTGCGAATCGCCAGCTGCAAGTGTCTCGGTATGATTCTTGTCTTCTTGTTGTCGCGGGCCGCGTTGCCGGCCAATTCCAGCACTTCGGCGGCGAGGTACTCCATCACGGCGGCCAGGTAGACCGGTGCGCCGGCACCGACGCGCTCCGCGTAGTTGCCCTTCCTCAGTAGTCTGTGTATACGACCGACGGGAAACTGGAGTCCGGCGCGATTCGAACGAGACTTTGCCTTCCCCTTCACTTTACCGCCCTTGCCGCGACCAGACATTGTTTATTAGATTTGATGAACTGAAATGAACGAACGAACGAATATAATATTCGTTCGAGCACAGTCACGACTCACGAATCAGTAAAAACGACGCTCAAAAAAAAAAAAATTCAAATTCAAGATTTCTATATTTGGTATTAAATACATTTTACAAAATTACTTAAATCTACTTATTAAAGCAATTTACAATTAAGCCTTATATATGTAGGTATCAGAAAACTTATTTCTACAACCCTATCTACGTATTGAGGGATAAAACTTTATTATGCTTAAAAACTAATACATGAGGTTTGTGGGGGGGGGAATCCAGGAAACTGGGAAAACCTGGCTATTTGCTATTGATATAACGTAATATTAATCGTAACCTAACACTTAACCTAACTTAAGACTAATGACTAGAACTTAAAACTAACTTAAAAACTAAGGTAAATAAATACATAGATATGTATACATACATATATAACATAAATATAAGAGGGGGGGGAGGGGGGGATCTTGGGAAAGGGAAGGAGGGAGAGGGAATAGGAGGCCAGTTTTCGCCGTTATTTAATTCTTATAACTAAACCAATTTACAATATATTGGTTTTACATTTATTCAGACCTAGCTAGAACTCTGTGTGCGTGAGTGTGTGTTTGTCTATACGCTAGTGTTCTGTGAGCTCTAACCAGTTGTGATGTGGTAATGCATGTTTATAACGTTTTATGCTGAGGCAGTACTCTGTGAGTGACTTACGACTACAAGTCGACCGGAGGGCGGGGTTTATTCCGTCCTTCAGTCGGCGTAGCCCTCTGTAGAAGTTATGAGATATCTCTTGTATGTGTTGCTCTAGTGTTGGGATGTTTTTCTTTACATGAAGTCGTTTAAGATTTGTACGCGGGTGGGTCCGGTAGATGGTTTTAAGGGATCTATTTTGCACAGTTTGTAGTTTACGATAATTGTTTTGATTTGTGTTAATCCATACCGGACTTGCGTATGTCATGACCGGGCGTATGTACGACTGGTATAGTAGACGCTTGTTACTAGTTGAGAGAGTGGAATTCCTATAGAAAATGGGTCTCAACAGGCTCAAGGCAGTAAGTGCCTTAGAGCGGTCGTAATTAATATGAGGCGTGAAGGAAAGTTTCCGGTCGAGGATAAGTCCTAGGTATTTAGCCTGTGACTGCCATTCGACCGGGTGGTTATTAATATGTGGCTTTAAAGAGGTATTGAGTTTACGGGAAGTTTTGTATGAGAAAAGAACCGCCTCGGTCTTTGTGTCATTGATTTTAAGCTTCCACTTAGAGAAGTAGTTGCTTACACAATGTAGGGCTGTATTAAGGTGTGAGACTATAGATTTGATGTTCTTACTGCTGCACAGATAAGCTGTGTCATCAGCGTACAGGGCGAGGACCGTGTTCGGAGGTTTTGGGATGTCTCTCATATAGAGTAAAAATGCCCTCGGTGAGATGATGGAGCCCTGTGGAACACCTGCTACTACTGGATGTGGGGAGGATAAACTATTTTTGACTCTAACTCTAAGAAATCTATTCGTAAGGAATGATTTTATTATTCTACAATATTCAAAGGGGACTTGTGCTTCGAATAATTTGTGAACTAAGGCATCATGCCAGACGGTATCGAAGGCTTTCTCAAGGTCGAGTAGAACCATACCAGTCTGGTGTCTTTTTTTTTTTTTTTTTTTTTTTTTTTGAGAGGAGGAAATACTGTTACGTATTTACGCCCCGGAACGGGGCGTAATATGTCGGACTCGAGTGTCCGCGTAAGCGGACACCCCATACCGACTAAAACCTCCTCTGTGCTGTTAGCAGCCCTGGCTTTCACAGCGAAGTAGGACGTGGGCCGTGGAGGCCGCAAAGACTACGCAACAACAGTCGCGGGGCGTCTCCTAAGGAGACTCGAACCTCAGACCGGCTGTGTGCTTGTGGGAAGGAGAGAGAATGAAAATGAAGATGAAATGAAGATGAAAGATGAAAAGGTGATAAGAGCACACTCGCCGGCGAGTGTGGTGATGTTTTGTGTAATGTATGTAAGTTTGTATGTATGTGTTTATGATTGCATGTATGTGTGTTTGTATGTATGTACGTAGTGTAAATGTTTGTGTGCATGTATGTTTGTGTTTGTGTCTGTTTGTGGAGTGTGTTTGTGATTGTGTAAGTGGTGTATGTCAGTCCGTCAGTCAGTCCGTGTGTGAGTGAGTGTAGTGAAGCGATTACAGGACGAGGACTAACGTCTCGTCGGGTATCAAAACAATGTGTGGTGTATCTAGGGTGCGGGCCGCTGGCCATCGTCAGAGTGACGAGTGCCAGTGGTTTGCGGCGGTTGACCGCGCCTACGCCTGCGAAGGCGGTGTATGCGTGTCTGTGTCTGTGTTTGTGTGGGTGTCGCGTTCGCGATGGTGATGTCGTCATCCGGGTCTACCGTTACATGTCTGGGACGTCTTATTGGGTTGAGACTATGGTGAAGGGGGGTGTACCCGCATGCCTTCCTAACCAAGATGTTGGGATGGTTAGGCGCCTTGTCAAAGAAGCGTCGCGAAATCTCTTTAAAGTGTTGAGCTATTGTCGGAAGCTCTAGGTCGCGGTGAAGGTCAACGTTTCGGATGAACCACGGGGCTCCAGTTGCCATGCGCGTGAATTTATTTTGAACTACTTGTAAACGACGTAAGTAGCTCGGTCGGGTGTGCGCGAAAACGACGCTTGCGTATGACAGTATGGGCCGTACGATGGTTTTGTACAGCGTCACTGTGTTTGAGCGGAAGTTTGCTTCGCCCACACACAAGTGGATAGAGGCGACTGAGGACAAATCTGGCTCTATTGCATACCGTATCAATATGTTTCTTGAAGTTCATATTGCTGTTGAACGTGACTCCTAAGTATTTGTAATCCTTCACCCACGGTATGGGTGTTTCATACAGTTTAATAACGTCGGTCGGTTGTTTTTTAGCGCGGATGCTATTCGTGTTACCGAAGAGTACCGCTGCACTCTTGGTGGGGTTCACTTCAATCCGCCATTTTCTGAACCAGTTGCCTAGTTCATCGACGGCGGCTTGAAGCACTTTAATGTTCTTGCTCAAAGTTGAGCGGATGGAGCCGAAGTAGAGTGCCGTGTCGTCAGCGTACTGAGCGAGCTGGACACTCGGAAACTTGGGAATGTCGCTCGTGAAGAGCGAGAAAAGAGTGGGAGAGAGGACCGAGCCCTGTGGCACGCCAGACCTGATGGGTCTGGGTGAGGATAGGGTGCCCTCTACTCGATATCGGAAGGAGCGATCGGTAAGGTAGGCTCGAATGATGCGCACGAGCCTGTCTGGCACTCCCAGTTGATACAGCTTGAATACTAAGCCGTTGTGCCATACCTTGTCGAAGGCCTTCGCGACATCGAAAAACACGGCTGCCGTGGTAGCGTGAAATTGACGCCGTATGAGAATGTACTCGGTGAGTCGGTGAGCCTGCTGGGGACACGAGTGAGCGGTTCTGAATCCGAACTGTATGTCGGGTATCAGGTTAAGCTCCGCGATGTAATGATTAAGACGCGCGAGAATTAATCTTTCGTAAAGTTTCCCGATCGAGTTAATTAAACTAATAGGCCTATAGCTACTCGGATTAGCTTTAGGTTTATTGGGTTTTGGGATACCGATAACAATGGAATCCTTCCATTGTTCGGGGAACGCGCTATTAGACAATAGAATATTAAAAATGGTAACCAATAAAGTAATAAGGGTCGAGGGTAGGATTTTAAGAACCCTATTGTTTATAGTGTCGGGCCCCGGGGCCTTCTTGGAGTGAAGCTCCTTAATGATTAGTTTCACCTCTTCGTAAGAGGTGGGTTTTATTACGTCGCCTGAAGGGCTCAGAGCGGAGCGACGTTCAACTTCACGATCAACTTCGTCAACGTGTGTCGGGTCGGCTGCTGCATTTGGAGAGCACTGACTCTCGAGACTATCGGCGAGGCATTCAGCCTTCTCTTCGTCATCGAGCGCCGGCTGCAGTCCCGGTCTGTCCAAAGGAGGCATGACAGTGGGCGGCTCCTGTTTGAACGCGCGAGGCAGCTTCCAGAAAGCCACATGTGATGGCTTAAGGTTGCCGAGCAAGCGGTCCCAACGTTCGCCGCGGAGTTCCGCGATACGTTCCCGTACCACCCGCTGTAGGTAGCGGAGTTGGCGCCTATTCTCGACCGACGGATACCTGTCGTAGAGTCTAGTGGCTCTGTGCTTCTGTGTGAGTAAGTTCCTGACCTCTGGAGGCAGGTTTAGGCGATGCGGTTGCATCGTCGGAACCTGCCTGGAGCAGGCCTTGATCCTACTCTGTATGTGTGACGTCACATGAGAGATAGCACTGTGAGCCGTGTCGACCGAGTCGATGACGTCCGGTATACGGTCAAGGTCGTCGGACTTGATAGACTCGAGATCCTTTTCCAGCCGTTGCCAGTCGATCACTGTTTTCGTCGGTGGTTGAAAATTAACCGGTGGGCCTAGATTTAGGACGACGGGCCGGTGGTCTGACTCTAATTCGTGAAGAACCTCGATTGAATTTACATTGAGCGTTACGTTTTTAAGTAACGCAACGTCTAGAATGTCGGGTCGGTGCGCGACGTTATCCGGATAACGTGTTGGTTCGTCGGGTGCTATTACTGAAAAGTTCCGCGTGTCTGTGAGAGAGTCTAATAAAATTCCGTTTCTATTTGTGGCTCTACTGTTCCAGCTCGAGTGTTTGGCGTTAAGATCGCCGCCCACTATGACTGCGGCCCCGTGGCCGAGTAATGCTTCTATATCTGTGTCTAATATTTGTTTGTTCGGCGGAAGATAAGCTGAAATAACAGTGATCGGCTGGTGATTCGCCATACTGACCCGGATGGCAGAGGCCTCGATGTTAGTGAGGACCGGAGGATCTATAGGTATACAGTGTAGAGACCTTTTAAAATAAATGAGGGTGCCGCCCATACGGGTGGTGCGATCATTCCTAACTAAGTTATAATTAGCGATACGCGGATCGCGTATACGTGGTTTTAAAAATGTCTCTTGCACTAAGAATAGGTCTAATTGATGTTCGTGAGCGAACTCCTTCACCAAGTCTAGTTGAGGCTTAAGGCCTTGGGCGTTAAAATACGCTATACGGAGCGTATGTGGTTTTACCCGTCCGCTTACGTAATTAGGCATCGCGAATGTTGTTTTTATACTTAAGCCCTATATCGGTGAGGGCACGGAATATTTTGCCGTTGTCTGCCATAACTTGCAGGAGCGACGGCGGGTCTTCCCGGACAGCATCGAGCCTGCTGGCCAGGGCTGTTATTTCGTCAATGTCGAACATCTCTGACAGTTCGAACATGAACGCAAAGGTGCTGTCGCCTTTGCTACCTGTTGCCGCGGACGCGGGCGCCGGTGGCCTCGGTCGCGGGACCGACGCCGCCGGGTGGGACGCTAGCGGAGGCCGGAGGGGCGCGGGGGCCGCGAGAGTGGCCTCTGTGGCAGCGTTGGCAGCCGGAGGAGACCTCGCCCAGGCGTTTACCTTCGGAGGCGGCGCAGGTTTGAAGGTTGGAGTGAACTCCACCTTCTCTGCTCTGCCTTGCGGCTGGCGGCGACCTGGGTGCCGCTTGTGTTTGGGTGCCTTGGGACACCCGCGATAGCTCGCGGGGTGCCCCTTCTCCCCGCACAAGACGCAGGCCGGGGGCTCCGCGCATTGCGCTGGTCGAGGGCACTCTGGCGTGCCGTGTTTCCCGAGGCACTTCACACACCTCGGGGTGTGTTCGCAATTTCGTGCCGAGTGCCCGTATAGTTGGCATCTGTGGCACTGACCGGGCCCCCCGCGGTTGCGAGGAGCTTCGGTACGGATGCCCTGAAGGGAACAAACCGATTTTATATTGAAGATTTCCTTTCCCTCTTGCGTGAGGTCGAGGACTACGAGAACCATGTTAAATGGTTGTTTATTGTTGGTTCCGCGCATACGGTGCACCTCGTGTGCAGGGTAACCCTGTTCTTTGAGGTCCGACAGAATGTCGGCCTCGTCTAGCTCTTTGGGGACGTTTCTAATAACGACCCTCAGACGCTTCTCCTCAGGCAGGGCGTACGTGTGGAAACCCACACTCAGCTCTCTAAGAAGAGATGTCAGGGCGCGGTGGTCCGCTACCTCTCTGGTCTCTAGTTTGATTAGAGATTGGTACGCCCTCGCCTGGAAGGAGAGCGTCTTCGGGATCCTGTTTTTGACGGTTAACCATCGGCCTCGGTCCCCTATAAAAATAGGAGGCGGGCGCTTGGTCGGAGGCGGTACGCGGGCTTTAGCGGGCGCGGGCGCGGACGCGGGAGCGGAGCCAGTCGTGGCCGCGGCTTTCTTCGCGGGTGTGCTATCCAGAGAAGGCGATTCACGACCGCGCTTCTTCTTGCGACTGACGGTGATGAAGCCGTCAGCATCCGACGCGACACTCTCCGCTCTCGACGGTAGAGCGGTTTCCGGCCGGGCCGGTGAAGCACTGGAAGCCTGAGGGGCTACCGTGCGGTCAGGACTGACCGCGGGGACCATAGGGGTCGCCTGCGCGTCAAAGTACGCCTGAAGGACAGGCGGACGGGCTGATCGGGTGATCACTTTCCTCGGTTTGACCGAGGCCACGGAGCTTGCGTCGGACGCATTGCCTATCTCCATTTCGGATTCCCCGTCGGAACTCGAAACGTCAGATGACGATTTATAGTTTTTAGATTTGGATTTCGCTGTCTGCATATCTATCGTTTCCTTTATTAACGGAGCGATCTTCTCCGTAAATAACTTGTCTAGCAGGGCGCTTAGAAGGCCCTCGTCGGCAACCATTGGTGAAGCCATGGTTGTTGTTAATAAGTTAAGCGGGTGACAACCCCCGCTGCCCGAGTCAGGCAGAGGGGGAATATAATGATAAAGTGGACAACTATACTTTTGTTGTACACTTGCACATTAATAAAATACTATTAATAATAATGAAATATACAAAAATTAAAAGAAATTAATAATAATAATTAAGCCTAAAACTTAGCTTTGCTGGATGTAGACTGGCTGGGCCGGAACCCCGATGTACGCTGTGCAGGCCCCCACGGAGAAGACACACACGGCACGATCTGCAACACTCACAACACACACGATTAGCGTGCAGAATCGCTAAACACAGCACAGGTGCTAACTAACACGATCGTAATACCGGGTAATTAACACTTATTATAACTTAGCTACGTTCCGCGAAGGAACGTAACAGGTGCGAGACTCAAAGAGTCCCGAACAATGGCGCGCGATAACAATAGCTAGCCCAGGTGGCCTGAGCAGATAGTGCGATAACGCAGGTAATAAAATATACGAAGGAGGACAGATAACGCGGCACGTGTGCTCGCGTCGCCTGCCTGAATCGAACTCTACCTCTACCCAGTCTGGTGTCTTTTTTTTTTTTTTTTTTGAGAGGAGGAAATACTGTTACGTATTTACGCCCCGGAACGGGGCGTAATATGTCGGACTCGAGTGTCCGCGTAAGCGGACACCCCATACCGACTAAAACCTCCTCTGTGCTGTTAGCAGCTCTGGCTTTCACAGCGAAGTAGGACGTGGGCCGTGGAGGCCGCAAAGACTACGCAACAACAGTCGCGGGGCGTCTCCTAAGGAGACTCGAACCTCAGACCGGCTGTGTGCTTGTGGGAAGGAGAGAGAATGAAAATGAAGATGAAATGAAGATGTAAGATGAAAAGGTGATAAGAGCACACTCGCCGGCGAGTGTGGTGATGTTTTGTGTAATGTATGTAAGTGTGTATGTATGTGTTTATGATTGCATGTATGTGTGTTTGTATGTATGTACGTAGTGTAAATGTTTGTGTGCATGTATGTTTGTGTTTGTGTCTGTTTGTGGAGTGTGTTTGTGATTGTGTAAGTGGTGTATGTCAGTCCGTCAGTCAGTCCGTGTGTGAGTGAGTGTAGTGAAGCGATTACAGGACGAGGACTAACGTCTCGTCGGGTATCAAAACAATGTGTGGTGTATCTAGGGTGCGGGCCGCTGGCCATCGTCAGAGTGACGAGTGCCAGTGGTTTGCGGTGGTTGACCGCGCCTACGCCTGCGAAGGCGGTGTGTGCGTGTCTGTGTCGGTGTTTGTGTGGGTGTCGCGTTCGCGATGGTGATGTCGTCATCCGGGTTTACCGTTACGTGTCTGGGACGTCTTATTGGGTTGAGACTATGGTGAAGGGGGGTGTACCCGCATGCCTTTCTAACCAAGATGTTGGGATGGTTCGGCGCCTTGTCAAAGAAGCGTCGCGAGATCTCTTTAAAGTGTTGAGCTATTGACGGAAGCTCTAGGTCGCGGTGAAGGTCAACGTTTCGGATGAACCACGGGGCTCCGGTTGCCATGCGCGTGAATTTATTTTGAACTACTTGCAAACGACGTAAGTAGCTCGGTCGGGTGTGCGCGAAAACGACGCTTGCGTATGACAGTATGGGCCGTACGATGGTTTTGTACAGCGTCACTTTGTGTTTGAGCGGAAGTTTGCTTCGCCCACACACAAGTGGATAAAGGCGACTGAGGACAAATCGGGCTCTATTGCATACCGTATCGATATGTTTCTTGAAGTTCATATTGCTGTTGAACGAGACGTGTTTCATACAGTTTAATAACGTCGGTCGGTTGTTTTTTAGCGCGGATGCTATTCGTGTTACCGAAGAGTACCGCTGCACTCTTGGTGGGGTTCACTTCAATCCGCCATTTTCTGAACCAGTTGCCTAGTTCATCGACGGCGGCATGAAGCACTTTAATGTTCTTGCTCAAAGTTGAGCGGATGGAGCCGAAGTAGAGTGCCGTGTCGTCAGCGTACTGAGCGAGCTGGACACTCGGAAACTTGGGAATGTCGCTCGTGAAGAGCGAGAAAAGAGTGGGAGAGAGGACCGAGCCCTGTGGCACGCCAGACCTGATGGGTCTGGGTGAGGATAGGGTGCCCTCTCCTCGATATCGGAAGGAGCGATCGGTAAGGTAGGCTCGAATGATGCGCACGAGCCTGTCTGGCACTCCCAGTTGATACAGCTTGAATACTAAGCCGTTGTGCCATACCTTGTCGAAGGCCTTCGCGACATCGAAAAACACGGCTGCCGTGGTAGCGTGAAATTGACGCCGTATGAGAATGTACTCGGTGAGTCGGTGAGCCTGCTGGGGACACGAGTGAGCGGTTCTGAATCCGAACTGTATGTCGGGTATCAGGTTAAGCTCCGCGATGTAATGATTAAGACGCGCGAGAATTAATCTTTCGTAAAGTTTCCCGATCGAGTTAATTAAACTAATAGGCCTATAGCTACTCGGATTAGCTTTAGGTTTATTGGGTTTTGGGATACCGATAACAATGGAATCCTTCCATTGTTCGGGGAACGCGCTATTAGACAATAGAATATTAAAAATGGTAACCAATAAAGTAATAAGGGTCGAGGGTAGGATTTTAAGAACCCTATTGTTTATAGTGTCGGGCCCCGGGGCCTTCTTGGAGTGAAGCTCCTTAATGATTAGTTTCACCTCTTCGTAAGAGGTGGGTTTTATTACGTCGCCTGAAGGGCTCAGAGCGGAGCGACGTTCAACTTCACGATCAACTTCGTCAACGTGTGTCGGGTCGGCTGCTGCATTTGGAGAGCACTGACTCTCGAGACTATCGGCGAGGCATTCAGCCTTCTCATCGTCATCGAGCGCCGGCTGCAGTCCCGGTCTGTCCAAAGGAGGCATGACAGTGGGCGGCTCCTGTTTGAACGCGCGAGGCAGCTTCCAGAAAGCCACATGTGATGGCTTAAGGTTGCCGAGCAAGCGGTCCCAACGTTCGCCGCGGAGTTCCGCGATACGTTCCCGTACCACCCGCTGTAGGTAGCGGAGGTGGCGCCTATTCTCGACCGACGGATACCTGTCGTAAAGTCTAGTGGCTCTGTGCTTCTGTGTGAGTAAGTTCCTGACCTCTGGAGGCAGGTTTAGGCGATGCGGTTGCATCGTCGGAACCTGCCTGGAGCAGGCCTTGATCCTACTCTGTATGTGTGACGTCACATGAGAGATAGCACTGTGAGCCGTGTCGACCGAGTCGATGACGTCCGGTATACGGTCAAGGTCGTCGGACTTGATAGACTCGAGATCCTTTTCCAGCCGTTGCCAGTCGATCACTGTTTTCGTCGGTGGTTGAAAGTTAACCGGTGGGCCTAGATTTAGGACGACGGGCCGGTGGTCTGACTCTAATTCGTGAAAAACCTCGATTGAATTTACATTGAGCGTTACGTTTTTAAGTAACGCAACGTCTAGAATGTCGGGTCGGTGCGCGACGTTATCCGGATAACGTGTTGGTTCGTCGGGTGCTATTACTGAAAAGTTCCGCGTGTCTGTGAGAGAGTCTAATAAAATTCCGTTTCTATTTGTGGCTCTACTGTTCCAGCTAGAGTGTTTGGCGTTAAGATCGCCGCCCACTATGACTGCGGCCCCGTGGCCGAGTAATGCTTCTATATCTGTGTCTAATATTTGTTTGTTCGGCGGAAGATAAGCTGAAATAACAGTGATCGGCTGGTGATTCCCCATACTGACCCGGATGGCAGAGGCCTCGATGTTAGTGAGGACCGGAGGATCTATAGGTATACAGTGTAGAGACCTTTTAAAATAAATGAGGGTGCCGCCCATACGGGTGGTGCGATCATTCCTAACTAAGTTATAATTAGCGATACGCGGATCGCGTATACGTGGTTTTAAAAATGTCTCTTGCACTAAGAATAGGTCTAATTGATGTTCGTGAGCGAACTCCTTCACCAAGTCTAGTTGAGGCTTAAGGCCTTGGGCGTTAAAATACGCTATACGGAGCGTATGTGGTTTGACCCGTCCGCTTACGTAATTAGGCATCGCGAATGTTGTTTTTATACTTTAGCCCTATATCGGTGAGGGCACGGAATATTTTGCCGTTGTCTGCCATAACTTGCAGGAGCGACGGCGGGTCTTCCCGGACAGCATCGAGCCTGCTGGCCAGGGCTGTTATTTCGTCAATGTCGAACATCTCTGACAGTTCGAACATGAACGCAAAGGTGCTGCCGCCTTTGCTACCTGTTGCCGCGGACGCGGGCGCCAGTGGCCTCGGTCGTGGGACCGACGCCGCCGGGCGGGACGCTAGCGGAGGCCGGAGGGGCGCGGGGGCCGCGAGAGTGGCCTCTGTGGCAGCGTTGGCAGCCGGAGGAGACCTCGCCCAGGCGTTTACCGTCGGAGGCGGCGCAGGTTTGAAGGTTGGAGTGAACTCCACCTTCTCTGCTCTGCCTTGCGGCTGGCGGCGCCCTGGGTGACGCTTGTGTTTGGGTGCCTTGGGACACCCGCGATAGCTCGCGGGGTGCCCCTTCTCCCCGCACAAGACGCAGGCCGGGGGCTCCGCGCATTGCGCTGGTCGAGGGCACTCTGGCGTGCCGTGTTTCCCGAGGCACTTCACACACCTCGGGGTGTGTTCGCAATTTCGTGCTGAGTGCCCGTATAATTGGCATCTGTGGCACTGACCGGGCCCCCCGCGGTTGCGAGGAGCTTCGGTACGGATGCCCTGAAGGGAACAAACCGATTTTATATTGAAGATTTCCTTTCCCTCTTGCGTGAGGTCGAGGACTACGAGAACCATGTTAAATGGTTGTGCTCCGCGCGCAATCGCCCTTCTATATATAGGCAAAGTTTCGATGCGATGCGAACGAGACGGACTGACGTTTTTATATACATCTGGTCTCCCCTCTCTGTCGAACTGCTGCGAACACGGTCCGAGGCGGGCAAGGAGGGGGGGGGGATTGTGGCTAAGCACGTTTAATGTAATAATAATGATATTCAAACATGTAATAACTTTACCAAAAAATCTATTTTACTTTTTATATATATATATATATGTATATATATATTATATACATATAAAAATGTACATCTATAATTATATAATATGTAGGAAGTACTTATTTGTTTAGCATTAAGGAAGTATTCCTTGCAGAAGGTGTGAGTGTCAATCATTTATAAAATAGAACATCTCTCTAATAATACTAGTAAAACTAGGCGCACACCAAACGTACTATTAAAACGTAGAAATATCATTATACATTAATTTCAACAATCATATTTATTGATTATCGATCGCATCCGAATACTTTTGCGGCCCTGAAAAGGGCCTTTTGTTTTTGTTTCTATCTGGCGTTGCTCGTAACTAAACCAAAATAGGTAGATGTTTTTTAGGCACGTTCTCCGCGAATTCTACGCGCCAACTGTATGTCTTTCGGCATAATTGTAACGCGTTTCGCGTGGATGGCGCACAGATTGGTGTCCTCGAACAGTCCCACCAGGTACGCCTCGCTCGCCTCCTGGAGGGCCATCACGGCGGAGCTCTGGAAACGGAGATCGGTCTTGAAGTCCTGAGCGATCTCACGAACGAGACGCTGGAACGGCAACTTGCGGATCAGCAGCTCGGTACTCTTCTGGTAGCGACGGATCTCGCGCAGAGCGACAGTGCCGGGCCTGTAGCGATGGGGCTTCTTGACGCCACCGGTGGCCGGCGCGCTCTTGCGGGCGGCCTTCGTTGCCAACTGCTTGCGCGGCGCCTTACCTCCGGTCGACTTGCGGGCAGTCTGCTTGGTGCGAGCCATTGTTGTTCAATTCAAAATTAACAAACGAGAACGACGATTACAATTACGTTGATACGCGACGACGGCAGAATGTCGAATGTGCTAGTGGACGCAAAAAAAAAAAAAAAATTCAAATTCAAGATTCCTATATTTGGTATTAAATACATTTTACAAAATTACTTAAATCTACTTATTAAAGCAATTTACAATTAAGCCTTATATATGTAGGTATCAGAAAACTTATTTCTAAAACCCTATCTACGTATTGAGGGATAAAACTTTATTATGCTTAAAAACTAATACATGAGGTTTGTGGGGGGGGGAATCCAGGAAACTGGGAAAACCTGGCTATTTGCTATTGATATAACGTAATATTAATCGTAACCTATCACTTAACCTAACTTAAGACTAATGACTAGAACTTAAAACTAACTTAAAAACTAAGGTAAATAAATACATAGATATGTATACATACATATATAACATAAATATAAGAGGGGGGGGAAGGGGGGGGGGTTCTTGGGAAAGGGAAGGAGGGAGAGGGAATAGGAGGCCAGTTTTCGCCGTTATTTAATTCTTATAACTAAACCAATTTACAATATATTGGTTTTACATTTATTCAGACCTAGCTAGAACTCTGTGTGCGTGAGTGTGTGTTTGTCTATACGCTAGTGTTCTGTGAGCTCTAACCAGTTGTGATGTGGTAATGCATGTTTATAACGTTTTATGCTGAGGCAATACTCTGTGAGTGACTTACGACTACAAGTCGACCGGAGGGCGGGGTTTATTCCGTCCTTCAGTCGGCGTAGCCCTCTGTAGAAGTTATGAGATATCTCTTGTATGTGTTGTTCTAGTGTTGGGATGTTTTTCTTTACATGAAGTCGTTTAAGATTTGTACGCGGGTGGGTCCGGTAGATGGTTTTAAGGGGTCTATTTTGCACAGTTTGTAGTTTACGATAATTGTTTTGATTTGTGTTAATCCATACCGGACTTGCGTATGTCATGACCGGGCGTATGTACGACTGGTATAGAAGACGCTTGTTACTAGTTGAGAGAGTTTTTCTTTTTTTTTTTTTTGCGCCCGAGCAAGGGAATGGGCTACCCTCCGGGATAACGACGGGAGGGAGGTGGTGAATGCTCATGCATACCAACGCAGCCTAAGTCTGCGTTGGTTATGTGGGACTCACGTGAAACCTAGGTGCCTACCCACTAAACACCACCTGCAGTTGGCTTTGGGCAGGTGCCCTCTAAGCCTTCATCGAAGGCGACCTTCTCATGGGGAGAGAGAGGCGCAAGCGGCACTCCCTATGGAGTTTCCGCTGGGATATTGCACAGAGGGTGCTATCTAATTGGGACTTGATAAAGTGGACAACTATACTTTTGTTGTACACTTGCACATTAATAAAATACTATTAATAATAATGAAATATACAAAAATTAAAAGAAATTAATAATAATAATTAAGCCTAAGACTTAGCTTTGCTGGATGTAGACTGGCTGGGCCGGAACCCCGATGTACGCTGTGCAGGCCCCCACGGAGAAGACACACACGGCACGATCTGCAACACTCACAACACACACGATTAGCGTGCAGAATCGCTAAACACAGCACAGGTGCTAACTAACACGATCGTAAAACCGGGTAATTAACACTTATAATAACTGAGCTACGTTCCGCGAAGGAACGTAACAGGTGCGAGACTCAAAGAGTCCCGAACAATGGCGCGCGATAACAATAGCTAGCCCAGGTGGCCTGAGCAGATAGTGCGATAACGCAGGTAATAAAATATTCGAAGGAGGACAGATAACGCGGCACGTGTGCTCGCGTTGCCTGCCTGAATCGAACTCTCTTTCACTTTACCGCCCTTGCCGCGACCAGACATTGTTTATTAGATTTGATGAACTGAAATGAACGAACGAACGAATATAATATTCGTTCGAGCACAGTCACGACTCACGAATCAGTAAAAACGACGCTCGCAGTCGCGACTCATATTTATAGGCACGCCGCTGTACTCGCACGTGAGGTGGGGTGGGGTGTGGCGGGGTGGGGACGGACGGACGGACGGAATCGCAGGAGTCGGGCAGTCGGGCGGAGCGGGAAGAATGGATGAAGGAATGGTGATCATGATTACATAGGATTGAGAGAGATCCTGCATAGCAATAATAGTGGATTTGCAGAGAGAGAGAGAGAGAGAGAGAGGGAGAGAAGAAGAAGAAAAAAATGGCGTGGTGCGGGTGGCGGTGGGGGTGGTTCGTGAGAGAGGCAGTCGATGACGATGATTATTTGGGTCAGACGGGGTGGTGTTTTTTATGTCGCGGCGTGGGTGTGGTGTGGTGTGGTGTTGTGCGGTGTGATGGTGGTGTCGTATGCGTGGTGATGGTTGATAGTGATAGTGATAGTGGTCGTCGATCAGTTCTTGTGAATAGATGATCGCTATGACTAGGTTCACAGTGATCGAGTGGGTCGACATCGAATACCTACCTATTGAAGGTATTTATATCATTACTTATAGATATTGTTTCACATTCTTAAGATAGGTCGTTCGTTTATTTATTTCAATTCAATTGATTACCTACCTAGCAATTTATATCAGTAGGTTACGCTTACGCTTTACAACAGCATAATCGATCTCTAATTTCATAATTTATATGCTATATTATTATGATAATTACTATTAGGTACTTGCATAATCTGCCACTAGAGATTACTAAAAAAAAAAAAAAAAAAAAAAAAAAAAAATTCCATAGATAGGTTATTATTCAATAAAATAACAATATCGATCGCCATTTCAGATCATACAACAAAATAGGTACGTTCGCGCGTGCACAAAAATAAAAAAATAAAATATACCTAACTATGTCGGCTCAGCTTAGAGCGAGTGTGACCTTCGAAAAACAAATTGCGCAGTTCGGGAAGTATTTAGGTACTCAAAATAGGCGTAATTGTGTATGATAATATTGCGACATGGTAATATTAATTTGTTAATGAATGAGATAGGAAAATAATATTCTTTCGTATATTTTCGTGTGTTTATCTCAGTTAGTTGGTGAAAAAAAAAATATATATATATATATATATATATATATTTTTATACTGTTGAATACTTAGCTGCTCGCTCAAAATAGGCATAATATTGTAATCGTTGTAAAATTTTAATATTACGTTTTAAGTAAAATGAAATAACACCTACATTATTTACTGTATAATATGTGTGTGTGTGTGTGTATGTATGTATGTATGTATATACGTATTTTTAGACCTAATTTTAATGTTGGTGACCTTCGAAAAATAAATTGCGCAGTCCGGGAATATTTTCATATTTTATATTCTTATTATTACTGTATTTCATGTACTCACTTTTTATTGTTATATATTATAGGGTATATGATATATATATATATATATATATATATATTTATTTATTTATTTTTATTTATTTTTTTATTTTTTTTTTCTTTCAATATTATTATGCAGTACTTGTTTACAACGATAATATTTCGTAGAAATTACGTAGTAGTACTGTACACCTAGTTGTAATGCAGGTGAACAGAACTGAGATTAAGGAAGATAGATATTGTTAGCCCTGAAAAGGGCATTTTGGCGTTCGCGAAGCGATCCCCCTCCGTCCCTCGCGTCTCGATGCGCCTCGTAGTCTTCGCAGTGTGACACTGTATAACTTTTTATAATCATATAGCGTGACTCACTTCTTGGACGCGCCCGACGCCTTCTTCGAGGCCTGGGCCTTCGATTTGGGCGTAGCGGCGGACGCCTTCTTAGGTTTGGGCGCTTTAGGTTTCTTTGTGGGCGGTTTGGCACTCCTCTTCGCTTTGGGTGCGGCGGCCGCGGCCGCGGAGCCCTTTCCACCTCTCGCCGCCGGCTTCTTCGCGGACGCGGGCTTCTTTTTTGCGGCCGCCGCCGCCTTCTTCTCCTTGGGGGTTGCCGGGGCGCCACCCTTGCCGCTCTTCGTGGGCGACGAATCGGAGGCCACCTTCTTGGTCCTGCCGCCGGCCGAAGCGGACGCGGCCCTCTTCGAGGAGGCCGACTTCGCCTTGCTCTTGGCGGCCGCGGCGCTCGGCGCCTTACCGCTCGAAGGTTTCTTCGCGGCGGGTGCCTTCTTCGATTCCAACTTGAACGAACCGGACGCGCCCTTGCCCTTGGTCTGTATCAAGGCACCGGTTTCGACGGCGCTCTTTAGATACTTTCTTATGAAAGGTGCCAACTTCTCGGCGTCCACCTTGTAGGTAGCCGAGATGTACTTTTTGATCGCCTGCAGCGAGGAACCGCTACGCTCCTTGAGCTCCTTAATCGCGGACGTCACCATCTCGGAAGTCTTGGGGTGTGTCGGTTTCGCCTTGGGTTTCTTCGCGCCGGCGCCTGCCGATTTTGGTGCTTTCTTCGCAGGTGTTGCGGGCGCGGGTGATTCTGTTGCTACTGCCGTATCTGCCATTTTTTTTATATAACAATAAAACACACACGTACGCACAAAAATAAGTAAGTAATACTTTAGTACAGTCCTAAACCGTGTTCGAGTAAACGTCATTCGTTGTCGCTCCGACCTATGCCGTGTGGACAGCAACCGCGAAGAGTTGCGTTTTCTCGCAAACGCTCGGTCTACTTTTCACTAGAAGGCCTCCGATAAATCTTAAATAATATTCATATGGTATGAAATTATAACACACATGACATACAGATAGACACCTCATGAATACGCTAACCCGCCAGAATGCTCTAGGCGTCGATACGAGCAAGTTTATTCGTTTTATGTCAAAATAAATCGCGTGCATCTCGACGGCTGTGCTGGGTGTTCAGTTTAAAAGTGATTTTTTTCGAATAAAACGAACAATAATCAATCGAATGAATTTTGTTATCAAAAGAGACAGTCCCGCTGTTCGATGAATAGTATTCGTCTTTATGATAATACAATAATTCGACACTATTACGAGGGTGGAAAGTGACGACGTGTAAAACACAACACTCCCGCGAGTCCATCTTTCTAGACTCTCACACTGCCTCGATCCCGGTTGTTGTTGTAGCCGAGACCAATAAAATATTATCATAACAACGCACTATTCACAAAGCAAAATTTTATAATGACTAATTGAGTCCTTTTCGACATTTTAGATCTCTACTACGCTAGCTAGCTACATACGACAAAAACAGCACAGTACCTAATAATATCGCGATGTGAGCAATGGATTTTGTACAACTCTATATAGATCAGGTACCTGATCTCAAATTAAACTTAATAAGTAGGTATATTATAGTAGAACAAAAGCTCGAGGTGCATATCTTGAGCATAATAATAAACCTTATAAGTGGACCGTATGTATGTTGTCATCTGTATAATAAACTTGTTCATATTATCGTTATGTCCGACTTGACAGACGAAGATTTTGGGTAGTATATAATATGTGTGGTGTGTGTGGGTATGTATGTATGTATGTATGTATGTATGTATGTATGTATGTATGTTTAATTATTACTATAATAATATTATAGAATGAACGTAAAAATATTCTCGTAGAAAATATTATAATAGAGAGTCACGTGACCTCAAATCATCAAAATCGAATCTAATGCGGCCCTGAAAAGGGCTTTTTTAATTTGTTTGTCGTCACGTCACGTTAACAAACAATCAGCGCGATTGCGCGACTAGCCACCGAATCCGTAGAGGGTGCGTCCCTGTCTCTTCAGGGCGTACACGACATCCATGGCGGTGACAGTCTTCCTCTTCGCGTGCTCGGTGTACGTGACGGCGTCGCGGATCACGTTCTCGAGGAACACCTTGAGAACGCCCCGGGTCTCCTCGTAGATGAGACCGGATATACGTTTCACTCCACCCCTGCGCGCCAAACGACGGATCGCGGGTTTCGTGATACCCTGGATGTTATCACGCAGCACCTTCCTGTGGCGTTTCGCTCCACCTTTCCCCAGACCTTTGCCTCCCTTGCCGCGACCAGTCATCTTGAATGTTCAACTACTTGTTCAGAAATCAGACAGCGCTCCGCGCGCTTTTTTTTTTTTTTTTTTTTTTTTTTTTTTTTTTTTTTTTTTTTTTTTTTTTTTTTTTTTTTTTTTTTTTTTTTTTTGCGCCCAAGCAAGGGAATGGGCTACCCTCCGGGATAACGACGGGAGGGAGGTGGTGAATGCTCATGCATGTTATGTGGGACTCACGTGAAACCTAGGTGCCTACCCACTAAACACCACCTGCAGTTGGCTTTGGGCAGGTGCCCTCTAAGCCTTCATCGAAGGCGACCTTCTCATGGGGAGAGAGAGGCGCAAGCGGCACTCCCTATGGAGTTTCCGCTGGGATATTGCACAGAGGGTGCTATCTAATTGGGACTAGTCAGATCAGAAGGATGATCACAAAACAGAGGTGAGTGCGTCTGATTGTCCTCGGCTGCCTCCTTAATCAAGGGATTTGGGTGATTGTCTGAGGACTTAAAGAAAGTTTCAGACAAGCACTTAAGGTGTTGTTGGATGGTGGGGAGCTCTAAGTACCGGTGAAGGTCTGCGTTTCTAACACACCAGTGGGCATTGACAGCCTTACGGCAGAAAATGGATTGAACTGTTTGTAATTTGTCTATAATATTGGGTTTCGCATGAGCGAAAACTGGAGCGGCGTAAGTCAAAACCGGTCGAATGCAAACCTTGAAGAGTGTTCGCTTGTTCCTAAAAGACATTTTACTGTGCCTACCTAACATACTGTTTAGGCGGTACAGATAGAAGCGGGCGGTTCCGGTCACCTTCTTGACGTGAGGCCTGAAGGTGAATTGGGAGTCGAGGGTCACACCCAAGTACTTGGTTGTGGACCTGAAGGGGATAGTTGAGCCTAATAGATGAATGGGTCGATCCCGGCAGAAGCGTCTGCGCTTAAAATCAAAACGGACTGCGGAGCTTTTATCCGGGTTGACCTCAATACGCCATTTCCTAAACCAGTCACCTAGCTCATTAACTGAGCGTTGGAGCCTGGAGAGGACTGAAGAAATCTGTTGGGACTGGACGTAGAGAGCGGTATCGTCTGCGAAAAGAGAGAGTTGGACTCCATTTCTAGGGATGGGAATATCGTTGGTATACGATATGTATAGAAGTGGTGAGAGCACTGAGCCCTGTGGTACCCCAGCCGTGAGCAGGCGAGGGGAGGAGAGGACACCTTCGTGTCTGAAACGAAAGGTACGTTTGTGAAGATAAGAAGCTACTATGCGGACTAATCGGGATGGGAGGCCTAGAGCGTGGAGTTTATATATTAGGCCTTCGTGCCAGACTTTGTCAAAAGCCTTGGCGACGTCGAAGAAGACAGCGATTGTCTTCTTACGTTTGGGATAGAACCCGCTGTAGATGTACTCTACAATGCGGTGGACTTGCTGAGGACAAGAGTGTTTAGCACGAAAGCCGAATTGTTGGTTTATTATTAAGGGAGGGCCGTCCGTTGGAAAGAGATGCTTTCTCATACGGAACAGAATAACCCGTTCAAAGACTTTCCCCATAGCCTTGAGGAGGCTGATGGGGCGATGGTTGGAGGGGATATTGAGGGGTTTTCCTGGTTTAGGGATCCCTATAACTATGGCCTCTTTCCAAGCGGTTGGAAAGAAGCAGTGGTCGAGGCAGGCGTTGAAGAGAAGGACAAGAAAGAAGATCACCTGCTCGGGGAAGTGTTTGAGCGCCAGGTTGGAAATACCGTCGGCTCCTGGAGCTTTGCGAGGTTTTAATCCACGGATGATAGATTTAACCTCCTCTACAGAAGTTGGAATGGGATCGTCGGTGAGAGGCATTGAGTTCAGACGGCTGACCTCATTCTCCACCGACGCTACGTGGAGGGGTTCGAAAGAAGAAGTGCTGGGTGAGCATTGTGAAGCAATGCTTTCAGCAAAACACTCCGCTTTTTCCCTGTCCTCGAAAGCTGTACTGCCGTCGGGGCGTATCAAAGGCGGAGTGTGGAGTATTGCGTCAGTACGAAGGGCTTTCGCCACTTTGTAATACGCCTGGTGTGAAGGGGATATGTTCTCCATGAGTGAATCCCAATTGGAATTCCTCAATTCGGAGAGACGTAACCTAACTTGGCTTTGGAGGAAGTTAGCGCGTGACCTATAGTTGGGCGTTGGGTACTTGGCGGCTCTTCTGAGAGCTGCATTCTTGGCTCTAATGAGGTTCATGACATCAAGCGGGAGCTTATGGCTGTTAACCTTAACCACCCGCTCGTTGTCATGGAGAGCGGACTGCACTGTTTGAGTAAGTGCTTTTACCGTGATGTCAATCTTATCCGTACTATCGAAATAGTTGGACGAGATTGCATACGGTGAATTGTGGGCATCAAAAGTTGATGCAAGAGACTCCCTATAACCCTCCCAGTTGGTGAGGGTTTTAGGGTGTATGGTGGTAGGAGTGGGGGCATGGGGCCCGAGCTTGAGGGAGACTGGACGATGGTCGGAGCCCAGGTCATCGAGTGGTTCAATCGCCCTTAAATTAAGAGCGACACCCTTGACCAAGGCGATGTCTAGAATATCGGGAGAGTGTGCTACGTTATCCGGGTAGTGTGTTGGAGAGATGGGACTTAGGACGTCTAAGTCCATAGACCTAACTAGACGGCGGAGCTTGATGCCATTCCCGTTTGTGGATAGGCACTTCCAGTCAGTGTGTTTGGAGTTGAAGTCCCCAAACAAGATGACTGAGTCACCTAGAGAGAGGAGAGTCTCAAGGTCGCTCTGGAGAGGGATCTTGAGAGTAGGGAGGTAGATTGAGGCTATGATCAGAGACGGATGACCTGACATGCCCAACTGACAGACGGTTGCTTCCATGTTGGTAAGCACTGGAGTAGCGATTTGCGAGCAATGAAGGGATCTCTTATAGTAAATGGCTGTGCCTCCGCCACGACGGTCGTCGGCTCTGCCATTGTGTATAAGAGAATAGGAAGGGATCGATAATCCCTTTGAAGCGTCGGGTTTAAGGAATGTTTCTTGGATAAGCAATAGGTCGATGTCCTTATTGCGAACAAATTCCTTAATCTCTGGGAGGTTGGTGCGCAGGCCGCGCGTATTGAATGAGACAAGTGTTAAGCCCTGAGGCTTCACTCGCCCCATGTTCGGTGTTGAAGCGTTACGCGATTGGGACATTAATACATAGAGTTCACCAGGTCTTGGTGCTCTATCATTGCAATAAGGCGCTCATGTGGAGACCTAGCTGTTTTAAATTTATTGGCGAGAATGTTGAATTCTTTAATATCGAATTCTCCATTCTTCAAGAAACTCAGGGGGTTTTGCACTCCTGAGTCTGGTTGCGTAGGTGTTGCCCATCTGCGGCCACTCGGGGTGACTTGTACAGGGCGGGAATTGACATTTGATGTCTGGGAGACCGGGGCTGCTTGTCTCCAAGAAGTGGAGAGTAAAGGCCCGGTTGTCCTCTTCCTCAGTTGAGGGAAGTTCGTGCCAGTGGTCGGAGGTGGCCCTGGTTTTGAAGGCTGCTTCTTAGCAGGCTTCGATGTTGAGGGACGAGGGGCGCGGGGACATCCGCGGTAGTTCGCGGGATGTCCTTCCTGCCCACAAAGGACGCAAGCTGGAGGAGTCTCCGCATCGCGGGTGCGTTTGCACTCCTTGGTTGTGTGTGGCTCTAGGCACTTGACGCACCTAGGCGGGGCTGAGCAGTTTGCAGCTGCGTGGCCATAAAGCTGGCAGCGATGGCACTGCCCTGGGAAGCCCCTTCTGTGTGGAGCTTCAACACGGATGTTTGAGAGCCCACATACGATGAGCTCTCTCTTGAAGATTTCCCTCGACTCGGGGACATTGGTGAGGATGACCAGAGCCAATGGGTATTTCCTGCCGGATCGGCTGTACATTTTGTGTACAGCCTCGGCCTTGAACCCTTGTTTGGTCAGGTCCTCTAGGATGATCTCACTGGGGAGTTCATATGGGACGCCACGTAGGATGGCTTTCACTTTGCGCTCTTCCGGGAGCGCATATGTGTGATAAGCGACACTCTTATGAGTGAGGAGGCGAGTGAGGACTCGGAAGTCCTCCGTAGTCGGGACGACTACGCGGATGGCTTCACCCGTGTTTGTGGCTCGGGTGTATTGCACCTTTTTGTCGGCGCAGAGCTGAGCAACATAAGTCCACTTTGCCTTGTCTCGTATGAAGATAGGCGGTGGGGGCTTATTAGCAGGGAGGACAGGCGTGCAGCGCGTGGCTGGTTTCATAGAAGAGGTGACAGAGACCTCGGGCAAGCTAATGTCGAGAGACATTAGAGGGACAGGGGTTACCGCGGAGAGTACGTTGTCCGACGTGGTGGCTGAGCGCTTGGACTGGCGCTTCTTCCTGGATTGAACCAGTTTGAAAGGTTCTCCAGAGGGACAACGGGAGGTGTTGACAACGGAGCCAGTGACGGTTCCGTTGTCAGAGTCCTCAGAGGAGGACTGGACTGGCCGCTTTCGGCCGCAGGAGGCGGAGTCGGAGAACTCCATGTCCTCGGACGCGGGTTTGTGAGCGGAGGGCTCATCGGGAGACGCGGGAGAGTCAGCAAGGGGCTGACTTGGAGTGTTGAAGACGGAGGTGACGGTATCGACTAGCGACTGGTCGAATTTGGCATTTGCGGCTTTAACCAAAGCCGCAATCTGGACTGCGAGGGCGTTGAGATGGTCCGCTGGTGGAGCCATACTGATGAAGCCTCCCCGCCGGGGGCAGGGAGCAACGGGGGTTGGAAGAGGCGCGGCTATCCCTACTGGTTATAGCCGCGAACCGTCACCCTTGGGAAGGCCCAAGTGCAATGGGATCGGGTCGTCCGGTTTCTCTCAGGTCAGGAGGCCTGAGAAACGCACCGGGTCAACGTTAGCCGAGTTAGTTGTCACCGTTAGGTATCCTTCAGCTCAACCGCGATGGCACGCAACTCACTTACTACAACAAAAATTGCTGTAAGCAAGCTGCGGGCCAGAACGAATTCGACGTAACCAGTCGAACTTGGCGTAGTATACGTACTCGTACCACACGTAGCGGAGCTGCGTAGCGTAGCACTGGGCGTAGCGTGGCGGCGTAGCGGAGCGTGAGCACAGGCGCGTGAAGTAGTCTGCTCGGCGCGGGGGCCGAGACAAGAATGACGTATCGCCCTTCTATATATAGGCAAAGTTTCGATGCGATGCGAACGAGACGGACTGACGTTTTTATATACATCTGGTCTCCCCTCTCTGTCGAACTGCTGCGAACACGGTCCGAGGCGGGCAAGGGGGGGGGGATTGTGGCTAAGCACGTTTAATGTAATAATAATGATATTCAAACATGTAATAACTTTACCAAAAAATCTATTTTACTTTATATATATATATTATTATTTATATATATATATATATATATATATATTTCTTTATATATATATATATATATATATATATATATATATATATATATATATATATATTATATACATATAAAAATGTACATCTATAATTATATAATATGTAGGAAGTACTTATTTGTTTAGCATTAAGGAAGTATTCCTTGCAGAAGGTGTGAGTGTCAATCATTTATAAAATAGAACATCTCTCTAATAATACTAGTAAAACTAGGCGCACACCAAACGTACTATTAAAACGTAGAAATATCATTATACATTAATTTCAACAATCATATTTATTGATTATCGATCGCATCCGAATACTTTTGCGGCCCTGAAAAGGGCCTTTTGTTTTTGTTTCTATCTGGCGTTGCTCGTAACTAAACCAAAATAGGTAGATGTTTTTTAGGCACGTTCTCCGCGAATTCTACGCGCCAACTGTATGTCTTTCGGCATAATTGTAACGCGTTTCGCGTGGATGGCGCACAGATTGGTGTCCTCGAACAGTCCCACCAGGTACGCCTCGCTCGCCTCCTGGAGGGCCATCACGGCGGAGCTCTGGAAACGGAGATCGGTCTTGAAGTCCTGAGCGATCTCACGAACGAGACGCTGGAACGGCAACTTGCGGATCAGCAGCTCGGTACTCTTCTGGTAGCGACGGATCTCGCGCAGAGCGACAGTGCCGGGCCTGTAGCGATGGGGCTTCTTGACGCCACCGGTGGCCGGCGCGCTCTTGCGGGCGGCCTTCGTTGCCAACTGCTTGCGCGGCGCCTTACCTCCGGTCGACTTGCGGGCAGTCTGCTTGGTGCGAGCCATTGTTGTTCAATTCAAAATTAACAAACGAGAACGACGATTACAATTACGTTGATACGCGACGACGGCAGAATGTCGAATGTGCTAGTGGACGCAAAAAAAAAAAAAAATTCAAATTCAAGATTCCTATATTTGGTATTAAATACATTTTACAAAATTACTTAAATCTACTTATTAAAGCAATTTACAATTAAGCCTTATATATGTAGGTATCAGAAAACTTATTTCTAAAACCCTATCTACGTATTGAGGGATAAAACTTTATTATGCTTAAAAACTAATACATGAGGTTTGTGGGGGGGGGAATCCAGGAAACTGGGAAAACCTGGCTATTTGCTATTGATATAACGTAATATTAATCGTAACCTATCACTTAACCTAACTTAAGACTAATGACTAGAACTTAAAACTAACTTAAAAACTAAGGTAAATAAATACATAGATATGTATACATACATATATAACATAAATATAAGAGGGGGGGGGGGGGGGGGGGTTCTTGGGAAAGGGAAGGAGGGAGAGGGAATAGGAGGCCAGTTTTCGCCGTTATTTAATTCTTATAACTAAACCAATTTACAATATATTGGTTTTACATTTATTCAGACCTAGCTAGAACTCTGTGTGCGTGAGTGTGTGTTTGTCTATACGCTAGTGTTCTGTGAGCTCTAACCAGTTGTGATGTGGTAATGCATGTTTATAACGTTTTATGCTGAGGCAGTACTCTGTGAGTGACTTACGACTACAAGTCGACCGGAGGGCGGGGTTTATTCCGTCCTTCAGTCGGCGTAGCCCTCTGTAGAAGTTATGAGATATCTCTTGTATGTGTTGTTCTAGTGTTGGGATGTTTTTCTTTACATGAAGTCGTTTAAGATTTGTACGCGGGTGGGTCCGGTAGATGGTTTTAAGGGATCTATTTTGCACAGTTTGTAGTTTACGATAATTGTTTTGATTTGTGTTAATCCATACCGGACTTGCGTATGTCATGACCGGGCGTATGTACGACTGGTATAGTAGACGCTTGTTACTAGTTGAGAGAGTTTTTTTTTTTTTTTTTTTTGCGCCCGAGCAAGGGAATGGGCTACCCTCCGGGATAACGACGGGAGGGAGGTGGTGAATGCTCATGCATACCAACGCAGCCTAAGTCTGCGTTGGTTATGTGGGACTCACGTGAAACCTAGGTGCCTACCCACTAAACACCACCTGCAGTTGGCTTTGGGCAGGTGCCCTCTAAGCCTTCATCGAAGGCGACCTTCTCATGGGGAGAGAGAGGCGCAAGCGGCACTCCCTATGGAGTTTCCGCTGGGATATTGCACAGAGGGTGCTATCTAATTGGGACTAGTCACATCAGAAGGATGATCACAAAATAGAGGTGAGTGCGTCTGATTGTCCCCGGATGCCAAGAGGCGTTCCAGGTCAGACGATAGTTTGTTAGGGGGATCGGAGAGGGCGTATCTGGGCCTCCTGACTTGATGACGTGAAGGAGGGGAGGCGGTATAATCCGCTGCCTCCTTAATCAAGGGATTTGGGTGATTGTCTGAGGACTTAAAGAAAGTTTCAGACAAGCACTTAAGGTGTTGTTGGATGGTGGGGAGCTCTAAGTCCCGGTGAAGGTCTGCGTTTCTAACACACCAGTGGGCATTGACAGCCTTACGGCAGAAAATGGATTGAACTGTTTGTAATTTGTCTATAATATTGGGTTTCGCATGAGCGAAAACTGGAGCGGCGTAAGTCAAAACCGGTCGAATGCAAACCTTGAAGAGTGTTCGCTTGTTCCTAAAAGACATTTTACTGTGCCTACCTAACATACTGTTTAGGCGGTACAGATAGAAGCGGGCGGTTCCGGTCACCTTCTTGACGTGAGGCCTGAAGGTGAGTTGGGAGTCGAGGGTCACACCCAAGTACTTGGTTGTGGACCTGAAGGGGATAGGGGAGCCTAATAGATGAATGGGTCGATCCCGGCAGAAGCGTCTGCGCTTAAAATCAAAACGGACTGCGGAGCTTTTATCCGGGTTGACCTCAATACGCCATTTCCTAAACCAGTCACCTAGCTCATTAACTGAGCGTTGGAGCCTGGAGAGGACTGAAGAAATCTGTTGGGACTGCACGTAGAGAGCGGTATCGTCTGCGAAAAGAGAGAGTTGGACTCCATTTCTAGGGATGGGAATATCGTTGGTATACGATATGTATAGAAGTGGTGAGAGCACTGAGCCCTGTGGTACCCCAGCCGTGAGCAGGCGAGGGGAGGAGAGGACACCTTCGTGTCTGAAACGAAAGGTACGTTTGTGAAGATAAGAAGCTACTATGCGGACTAATCGGGATGGGAGGCCTAGAGCGTGGAGTTTATATATTAGACCTTCGTGCCAGACTTTGTCAAACGCCTTGGCGACGTCGAAGAAGACAGCGATTGTCTTCTTACGTTTGGGATAGAACCCGCTGTAGATGTACTCTACAATGCGGTGGACTTGCTGAGGACAAGAGTGTTTAGCACGAAAGCCGAATTGTTGGTTTATTATTAAGGGAGGGTCGTCCGTTGGAAAGAGATGCTTTCTCATACGGAACAGAATAACCCGTTCAAAGACTTTCCCCATAGCCTTGAGGAGGCTGATGGGGCGATGGTTGGAGGGGATATTGAGGGGTTTTCCTGGTTTAGGGATCCCTATAACTATGGCCTCTTTCCAAGCGGTTGGAAAGAAGCAGTGGTCGAGGCAGGCGTTGAAGAGAAGGACAAGAAAGAAGATCACCTGCTCGGGGAAGTGTTTGAGCGCCAGGTTGGAAATACCGTCGGCTCCTGGAGCTTTGCGAGGTTTTAATCCACGGATGATGGATTTAACCTCCTCTACAGAAGTTGGAATGGGATCGTCGGTGAGAGGCATTGAGTTCAGACGGCTGACCTCATTCTCCACCGACGCTACGTGGAGGGGTTCGAAAGAAGAAGTGCTGGGTGAGCATTGTGAAGCAATGCTTTCAGCAAAACACTCCGCTTTTTCCCTGTCCTCGAAAGCTGTACTGCCGTCGGGGCGTATCAAAGGCGGAGTGTGGAGTATTGCGTCAGTACGAAGGGCTTTCGCCACTTTGTAATACGCCTGGTGTGAAGGGGATATGTTCTCCATGAGTGAATCCCAATTGGAATTCCTCAATTCGGAGAGACGTAACCTAACTTGGCTTTGGAGGAAGTTAGCGCGTGACCTATAGTTGGGCGTTGGGTACTTGGCGGCTCTTCTGAGAGCTGCATTCTTGGCTCTAATGAGGTTCATGACATCAAGCGGGAGCTTATGGCTGTTAACCTTAACCACCCGCTCGTTGTCATGGAGAGCGGACTGCACTGTTTGAGTAAGTGCTTTTACCGTGATGTCAATCTTATCCGTACTATCGAAATAGTTGGACGAGATTGCATACGGTGAATTGTGGGCATCAAAAGTTGATGCAAGAGACTCCCTATAACCCTCCCAGTTGGTGAGGGTTTTAGGGTGTATGGTGGTAGGGGTGGGGGCATGGGGCCCGAGCTTGAGGGAGACTGGACGATGGTCGGAGCCCAGGTCATCGAGTGGTTCAATCGCCCTTAAATTAAGAGCGACACCCTTGACCAAGGCGATGTCTAGAATATCGGGAGAGTGTGCTACGTTATCCGGGTAGTGTGTTGGAGAGATGGGACTTAGGACGTCTAAGTCCATAGACCTAACTAGACGGCGGAGCTTGATGCCATTCCCGTTTGTGGATAGGCACTTCCAGTCAGTGTGTTTGGAGTTGAAGTCCCCAAACAAGATGACTGAGTCACCTAGAGAGAGGAGAGTCTCAAGGTCGCTCTGGAGAGGGATCTTGAGAGTAGGGAGGTAGATTGAGGCTATGATCAGAGACGGATGACCTGACATGCCCAACTGACACACGGTTGCTTCCATGTTGGTAAGCACTGGAGTAGCGATTTGCGAGCAATGAAGGGATCTCTTATAGTAAATGGCTGTGCCTCCGCCACGACGGTCGTCGGCTCTGCCATTGTGTATAAGAGAATAGGAAGGGATCGATAATCCCTTTGAAGCGTCGGGTTTAAGGAATGTTTCTTGGATAAGCAATAGGTCGATGTCCTTATTGCGAACAAATTCCTTAATCTCTGGGAGGTTGGTGCGCAGGCCGCGCGTATTGAATGAGACAAGTGTTAAGCCCTGAGGCTTCACTCGCCCCATGTTCGGTGTTGAAGCGTTACGCGATTGGGACATTAATACATAGAGTTCACCAGGTCTTGGTGCTCTATCATTGCAATAAGGCGCTCATGTGGAGACCTAGCTGTTTTAAATTTATTGGCGAGAATGTTGAATTCTTTGATATCGAATTCTCCATTCTTCAAGAAACTCAGGGGGTTTTGCACTCCCGAGTCTGGTTGCGTAGGTGTTGCCCATCTGCGGCCACTCGGGGTGACTTGCACAGGGCGGGAATTGACATTTGATGTCTGGGAGACCGGGGCTGCTTGTCTCCAAGAAGTGGAGAGTAAAGGCCCGGTTGTCCTCTTCCTCAGTTGAGGGAAGTTCGTGCCAGTGGCCGGAGGTGGCCCTGGTTTTGAAGGCTGCTTCTTAGCAGGCTTCGATGTTGAGGGACGAGGGGCGCGGGGACATCCGCGGTAGTTCGCGGGATGTCCTTCCTGCCCACAAAGGACGCAAGCTGGAGGAGTCTCCGCATCGCGGGTGCGTTTGCACTCCTTGGTTGTGTGTAGCTCTAGGCACTTGACGCACCTAGGCGGGGCTGAGCAGTTTGCAGCTGCGTGGCCATAAAGCTGGCAGCGATGGCACTGCCCTGGGAAGCCCCTTCTGTGTGGAGCTTCAACACGGATGTTTGAGAGCCCACATACGATGAGCTCTCTCTTGAAGATTTCCCTCGACTCGGGGACATTGGTGAGGATGACCAGAGCCAATGGGTATTTCCTGCCGGATCGGCTGTACATTTTGTGTACAGCCTCGGCCTTGAACCCTTGTTTGGTCAGGTCCTCTAGGATGATCTCACTGGGGAGTTCATATGGGACGCCACGTAGGATGGCTTTCACTTTGCGCTCTTCCGGGAGCGCATATGTGTGATAAGCGACACTCTTATGAGTGAGGAGGCGAGTGAGGACTCGGAAGTCCTCCGTAGTCGGGACGACTACGCGGATGGCTTCACCCGTGTTTGTGGCTCGGGTGTATTGCACCTTTTTGTCGGCGCAGAGCTGAGCAACATAAGTCCACTTTGCCTTGTCTCGTATGAAGATAGGCGGTGGGGGCTTATTAGCAGGGAGGACAGGCGTGCAGCGCGTGGCTGGTTTCATAGAAGAGGTGACAGAGACCTCGGGCAAGCTAATGTCGAGAGACATTAGAGGGACAGGGGTTACCGCGGAGAGTACGTTGTCCGACGTGGTGGCTGAGCGCTTGGACTGGCGCTTCTTCCTGGATTGAACCAGTTTGAAAGGTTCTCCAGAGGGACAACGGGAGGTGTTGACAACGGAGCCAGTGACGGTTCCGTTGTCAGAGTCCTCAGAGGAGGACTGGACTGGCCGCTTTCGGCCGCAGGAGGCGGAGTCGGAGAACTCCATGTCCTCGGACGCGGGTTTGTGAGCGGAGGGCTCATCGGGAGACGCGGGAGAGTCAGCAAGGGGCTGACTTGGAGTGTTGAAGACGGAGGTGACGGTATCGACTAGCGACTGGTCGAATTTGGCATTTGCGGCTTTAACCAAAGCCGCAATCTGGACTGCGAGGGCGTTGAGATGGTCCGCTGGTGGAGCCATACTGATGAAGCCTCCCCGCCGGGGGCAGGGAGCAACGGGGGTTGGAAGAGGCGCGGCTATCCCTACTGGTTATAGCCGCGAACCGTCACCCTTGGGAAAGCCCAAGTGCAATGGGATCGGGTCGTCCGGTTTCTCTCAGGTCAGGAGGCCTGAGAAACGCACCGGGTCAACGTTAGCCGAGTTAGTTGTCACCGTTAGGTATCCTTCAGCTCAACCGCGATGGCGCGCAACTCACTTACTACAACAAAAATTGCTGTAAGCAAGCTGCGGGCCGGAACGAATTCGACGTAACCAGTCGAACTTGGCGTAGTATACGTACTCGTACCACACGTAGCGGAGCTGCGTAGCGTAGCACTGGGCGTAGCGTGGCGGCGTAGCGGGGCGTGAGCACAGGCGCGTGAAGTAGTCTGCTCGGCGCGGGGGCCGAGACGAGAATGTAGTTGAGAGAGTGGAATTCCTATAGAAAATGGGTCTCAACAGGTTCAAGGCAGTAAGTGCCTTAGAGCGGGCGTAATTAATATGAGGCGTGAAGGAAAGTTTCCGGTCGAGGATAAGTCCTAGGTATTTAGCCTGTGACTGCCATTCGACCGGGTGGTTATTAATATGTGGCTTTAAAGAGGTATTGAGTTTACGGGAAGTTTTGTATGAGAAAAGAACCGCCTCGGTCTTTGTGTCATTGATTTTAAGCTTCCACTTAGAGAAGTAGTTGCTTACACAATGTAGGGCTGTATTAAGGTGTGAGACTATAGATTTGATGTTCTTACTGCTGCACAGATAAGCTGTGTCATCAGCGTACAGGGCGAGGACCGTGTTCGGAGGTTTTGGGATGTCTCTCATATAGAGTAAAAATGCCCTCGGTGAGATGATGGAGCCCTGTGGAACACCTGCTACTACTGGATGTGGGGAGGATAAACTATTTTTGACTCTAACTCTAAGAAATCTATTCGTAAGGAATGATTTTATTATTCTACAATATTCAAAGGGGACTTGTGCTTCGAATAATTTGTGAACTAAGGCATCATGCCAGACGGTATCGAAGGCTTTCTCAAGGTCGAGTAGAACCATACCAGTCTGGTGTCTCAAGTTAAATTGGTGTGTTATAATATGTTCGACTACGCGCGCCAGTTGGTGAGTAGTCGCGTGTGACCTTCGGAAACCGAATTGTTCGTCAGGTAGGTTTGATTCTATAAGTGAGTTTATTCTATTATTAATTAAAATTTCTAATATTTTACTTTGTGTGCAAAGTAAACTAATTGGTCTGTAGTTCGCGGGGGAGGTGGGATCTTTTCCCGGTTTGTGTATCGCGGTGATTACTGCTATTTTCCAGGACGAGGGAAAATAGGTAAGACGAAGGCACGCATTAAATATATTAACTAGGGTGTCTATTGCTTTTGACGGGAGGTGTTTTAGAAGTATGTTCTGTATGTCGTCGTGCCCGGGGGCTTTTCGCGGTTTACAGGTTTTTAGAATTAATTTGACTTCGCGAGGTACAACTGGCGTAGGTGCGGTCGGTCCGTTTATTTTGTAAAGGTGGTCTAGAGACCGCGACACCTCGCGTTCGGTGTCGGGGTCGCTCAGATCCACGGTGAGTCTATGCTGTCGCTCGAAGTGTGTACCTAGGGCCTCGGCCTTTTCAGCGTCCGACCGGGCGGGGCCCGAGGGGGTGCTGAAGCAGGGTAGAGGGGTGTGTACGTTTTTGAGGCGTCTCGCGAACTGCCAGAGGGAATTGTCGCGGGTGTCAAGCGATTCGAGCTTTTTGTTCCATTCGTTGGAAGTGAGAGATTTTATTTTAAAAGATATTTGGTTTTGAAGTGAATTAATAATCGTGTTAAACCGACGCGTATGGAGTCTCTGTGCGTGATGTCGGTATTGGTTTTTTAGTTTGATAAGTCTTGTTATGTCGTGTGGAAGTTTGTTTGTTTGTTTCGGTGTGAACGTCGGGATGTTCGCGTTACGGGCTTTGATTATAGCGTCAGTCAGTGTTTGTATGGCGTTGTCCACTAATTCGGGTCGGTGTAATTTTAAGGAGCCGGGGGAGGGGAGGGCTTCGTTAATCTGTTTTTTATAAGTGTCCCATTTAGCATTACCGTATTTAAAAATAGGTCGCGAGATGCGCGGGATGAGTTTTTTTTTTTTTTTTTTGAGAGGAGGAAATACTGTTACGTATTTACGCCCCGGAACGGGGCGTAATATGTCGGACTCGAGTGTCCGCGTAAGCGGACACCCCATACCGACTAAAACCTCCTCTGTGCTGTTAGCAGCCCTGGCTTTCACAGCGAAGTAGGACGTGGGCCGTGGAGGCCGCAAAGACTACGCAACAACAGTCGCGGGGCGTCTCCTAAGGAGACTCGAACCTCAGACCGGCTGTGTGCTTGTGGGAAGGAGAGAGAATGAAAATGAAGATGAAATGAAGATGAAAGATGAAAAGGTGATAAGAGCACACTCGCCGGCGAGTGTGGTGATGTTTTGTGTAATGTATGTAAGTGTGTATGTATGTGTTTATGATTGCATGTATGTGTGTAAGTAGTGTTAATGTTTGTGTGCATGTATGTTTGTGTTTGTGTCTGTTTGTGGAGTGTGTTTGTGATTGTGTAAGTCGTGTATGTCAGTCCGTCAGTCAGTCCGTGTGTGAGTGAGTGTAGTGAAGCGATTACAGGACGAGGACTAACGTCTCGTCGGGTATCAAAACAATGTGTGATGTATCTAGGGTGCGGGCCGCTGGCCATCGTCAGAGTGACGAGTGCCAGTGGTTTGCGGTGGTTGACCGCGCCTACGCCTGCGAAGGCGGTGTGTGCGTGTCTGTGTCGGTGTTTGTGTGGGTGTCGCGTTCGCGATGGTGATGTCGTCATCCGGGTCTACCGTTACGTGTCTGGGACGTCTTATTGGGTTGAGACTATGGTGAAGGGGGGTGTACCCGCATGCCTTCCTAACCAAGATGTTGGGATGGTTAGGCGCCTTGTCAAAGAAGCGTCGCGAGATCTCTTTAAAGTGTTGAGCTATTGTCGGAAGCTCTAGGTCGCGGTGAAGGTCAACGTTTCGGATGAACCACGGGGCTCCGGTTGCCATGCGCGTGAATTTATTTTGAACTACTTGCAAACGACGTAAGTAGCTCGGTCGGGTGTGCGCGAAAACGACGCTTGCGTATGACAGTATGGGCCGTACGATGGTTTTGTACAGCGTCACTTTGTGTTTGAGCGGAAGTTTGCTTCGCCCACACACAAGTGGATAAAGGCGACTGAGGACAAATCTGGCTCTATTGCATACCGTATCAATATGTTTCTTGAAGTTCATATTGCTGTTGAACGTGACTCCTAAGTATTTGTAATCCTTCACCCACGGTATGGGTGTTTCATACAGTTTAATAACGTCAGTCGGTTGTTTTTTAGCGCGGATGCTATTCGCGTTACCGAAGAGTACCGCTGCACTCTTGGTGGGGTTCACTTCAATCCGCCATTTTCTGAACCAGTTGCCTAGTTCATCGACGGCGGCTTGAAGCACTTTAATGTTCTTGCTCAAGGTTGAGCGGTTGGAGCCGAAGTAGAGTGCCGTGTCGTCAGCGTACTGAGCGAGCTGGACACTCGGAAACTTGGGAATGTCGCTCGTGAAGAGCGAGAAAAGAGTGGGAGAGAGGACCGAGCCCTGTGGCACGCCAGACCTGATGGGTCTGGGTGAGGATAGGGTGCCCTCTACTCGATATCGGAAGGAGCGATCGGTAAGGTAGGCTCGAATGATGCGCACGAGCCTGTCTGGCACTCCCAGTTGATACAGCTTGAATACTAAGCCGTTGTGCCATACCTTGTCGAAGGCCTTCGCGACATCGAAAAACACGGCTGCCGTGGTAGCGTGAAATTGGCGCCGTATGAGAATGTACTCGGTGAGTCGGTGAGCCTGCTGGGGACACGAGTGAGCGGTTCTGAATCCGAACTGTATGTCGGGTATCAGGTTAAGCTCCGCGATGTAATGATTAAGACGCGCGAGAATTAATCTTTCGTAAAGTTTCCCGATCGAGTTAATTAAACTAATAGGCCTATAGCTACTCGGATTAGCTTTAGGTTTATTGGGTTTTGGGATACCGATAACAATGGAATCCTTCCATTGTTCGGGGAACGCGCTGTTAGACAATAGAATATTAAAAATGGTAACCTATAAAGTAATAAGGGTCGAGGGTAGGATTTTAAGAACCCTATTGTTTATAGTGTCGGGCCCCGGGGCCTTCTTGGAGTGAAGCTCCTTAATGATTAGTTTCACCTCTTCGTAAGAGGTGGGTTTTATTACGTCGCCTGAAGGGCTCAGAGCGGAGCGACGTTCAACTTCACGATCAACTTCGTCAACGTGTGTCGGGTCGGCTGCTGCATTTGGAGAGCACTGACTCTCGAGACTATCGGCGAGGCATTCAGCCTTCTCATCGTCATCGAGCGCCGGCTGCAGTCCCGGTCTGTCCAAAGGAGGCATGACAGTGGGCGGCTCCTGTTTGAACGCGCGAGGCAGCTTCCAGAAAGCCACATGTGATGGCTTAAGGTTGCCGAGCAAGCGGTCCCAACGTTCGCCGCGGAGTTCCGCGATACGTTCCCGTACCACCCGCTGTAGGTAGCGGAGGTGGCGCCTATTCTCGACCGACGGATACCTGTCGTAGAGTCTAGTGGCTCTGTGCTTCTGTGTGAGTAAGTTCCTGACCTCTGGAGGCAGGTTTAGGCGATGCGGTTGCATCGTCGGAACCTGCCTGGAGCAGGCCTTGATCCTACTCTGTATGTGTGACGTCACATGAGAGATAGCACTGTGAGCCGTGTCGACCGAGTCGATGACGTCCGGTATACGGTCAAGGTCGTCGGACTTGATAGACTCGAGATCCTTTTCCAGCCGTTGCCAGTCGATCACTGTTTTCGTCGGTGGTTGAAAGTTAACCGGTGGGCCTAGATTTAGGACGACGGGCCGGTGGTCTGACTCTAATTCGTGAAGAACCTCGATTGAATTTATATTGAGCGTTACGTTTTTAAGTAACGCAACGTCTAGAATGTCGGGTCGGTGCGCGACGTTATCCGGATAACGTGTTGGTTCGTCGGGTGCTATTACTGAAAAGTTCCGCGTGTCTGTGAGAGAGTCTAATAAAATTCCGTTTCTGTTTGTGGCTCTACTGTTCCAGCTAGAGTGTTTGGCGTTAAGATCGCCGCCCACTATGACTGCGGCCCCGTGGCCGAGTAATGCTTCTATATCTGTGTCTAATATTTGTTTGTTCGGCGGAAGATAAGCTGAAATAACAGTGATCTGCTGGTGATTCGCCATACTGACCCGGATGGCAGAGGCCTCGATGTTAGTGAGGACTGGAGGATCTATAGGTATACAGTGTAGAGACCTTTTAAAATAAATGAGGGTGCCGCCCATACGGGTGGTGCGATCATTCCCAACTTAGTTATAATTAGCGATACGCGGATCGCGTATACGTGGTTTTAAAAATGTCTCTTGCACTAAGAATAGGTCTAATTGATGTTCGTGAGCGAACTCCTTCACCAAGTCTAGTTGAGGCTTAAGGCCTTGGGCGTTAAAATACGCTATACGGAGCGTATGTGGTTTTACCCGTCCGCTTACGTAATTAGGCATCGCGAATGTTGTTTTTATACTTAAGCCCTATATCGGTGAGGGCACGGAATATTTTGCCGTTGTCTGCCATAACTTGCAGGAGCGACGGCGGGTCTTCCCGGACAGCATCGAGCCTGCTGGCCAGGGCTGTTATTTCGTCAATGTCGAACATCTCTGACAGTTCGAACATGAACGCAAAGGTGCTGCCGCCTTTGCTACCTGTTGCCGCGGACGCGGGCGCCGGTGGCCTCGGTCGCGGGACCGACGCCGCCGGGCGGGACGCTAGCGGAGGCCGGAGGGGCGCGGGGGCCGCGAGAGTGGCCTCTGTGGCAGCGTTGGCAGCCGGAGGAGACCTCGCCCAGGCGTTTACCTTCGGAGGCGGCGCAGGTTTGAAGGTTGGAGTGAACTCCACCTTCTCTGCTCTGCCTTGCGGCTGGCGGCGCCCTGGGTGACGCTTGTGTTTGGGTGCCTTGGGACACCCGCGATAGCTCGCGGGGTGCCCCTTCTCCCCGCACAAGACGCAGGCCGGGGGCTCCGCGCATTGCGCTGGTCGAGGGCACTCTGGCGTGCCGTGTTTCCCGAGGCACTTCACACACCTCGGGGTGTGTTCGCAATTTCGTGCCGAGTGCCCGTATAGTTGGCATCTGTGGCACTGACCGGGCCCCCCGCGGTTGCGAGGAGCTTCGGTACGGATGCCCTGAAGGGAACAAACCGATTTTATGTTGAAGATTTCCTTTCCCTCTTGCGTGAGGTCGAGGACTACGAGAACCATGTTAAATGGTTGTTTATTGTTGGTTCCGCGCATACGGTGCACCTCGTGTGCAGGGTAACCCTGTTCTTTGAGGTCCGACAGAATGTCGGCCTCGTCTAGCTCTTTGGGGACGTTTCTAATAACGACCCTCAGACGCTTCTCCTCAGGCAGGGCGTACGTGTGGAAACCCACACTCAGCTCTCTAAGAAGAGATGTCAGGGCGCGGTGGTCCGCTACCTCTCTGGTCTCTAGTTTGATTAGAGATTGGTACGCCCTCGCCTGGAAGGAGAGCGTCTTCGGGATCCTGTTTTTGACGGTTAACCATCGGCCTCGGTCCCCTATAAAAATAGGAGGCGGGCGCTTGGTCGGAGGCGGTACGCGGGCTTTAGCGGGCGCGGGCGCGGACGCGGGAGCGGAGCCAGTCGTGGCCGCGGCTTTCTTCGCGGGTGTGCTATCCAGAGAAGGCGATTCACGACCGCGCTTCTTCTTGCGACTGACGGTGATGAAGCCGTCAGCATCCGACGCGACACTCTCCGCTCTCGACGGTAGAGCGGTTTCCGGCCGGGCCGGTGAAGCACTGGAAGCCTGAGGGGCTACCGTGCGGTCAGGACTGACCGCGGGGACCTTAGGGGTCGCCTGCGAGTCAAAGTACGCCTGAAGGACAGGCGGACGGGCTGATCGGGTGATCACTTTCCTCGGTTTGACCGAGGCCACGGAGCTTGCGTCGGACGCATTGCCTATCTCCATTTCGGATTCCCCGTCGGAACTCGAAACGTCAGTTGTCGATTCGTATTTTTTGGATTTCGCTTTAATAGCGGCATCCACTGTCTCATTTATAGATTCCTTCATTAACGGAGCGATCTTCTCCGTGAATAATCTATCTAAGAGAGCGCTGAAGAAGCCCTCGTCGGGAACCATTGGTGAAGCCATGGTTGTTATTATAAGTTAAGCGGGTGACAACCCCCGCTGCCCGAGTCAGGCAGAGGGGGAATATAATGATAAAGTGGACAACTATACTTTTGTTGTCCACTTGCACATTAATAAAATACTATTAATAATAATGAAATATACAAAAATTAAAAGAAATTAATAATAATAATTAAGCCTAAGACTTAGCTTTGCTGGATGTAGACTGGCTGGGCCGGAACCCCGATGTACGCTGTGCAGGCCCCCACGGAGAAGACACACAGCGTGCAGAATCACGAAACACAGCACAGGTGCTAACTAACACGATCGTAAAACCGGGTAATTAACACTTATAATCACTAAGCTACGTTCCGCGAAGGAACGTAACAGGTGCGAGACTCAAAGAGTCCCGAACAATAGCGCGCGATAACAATAGCTAGCCCAGGTGGCCTGAGCAGATAGTGCGATAACGCAGGTAATAAAAATATTCGAAGGAGGACAGATAACGCGGCACGTGTGCTCGCGTTGCCTGCCTGACGTACGAGCGAGCCCATATTCGCCGGGTGCATGTCACTTCAACGTGGTATTAAAAGTCGGTGAGCCGGTTCGGCCGCCGTCCAATCGCTCTCGAGTTTACTGATTGAGCAAAGGGGAGGGGGGAACGTTCACGTTCGTTAGAATAATAAAAAAAAAAAATATGTGATTTACATACATACATATATATAAATATATATATATTTATATGAATAGTTCAATATATTGCACCTATCTCTTGGGCAATATTATATATTTTATAGCAACAATGATACTTTAAAATAAATAAGTAATTAATTATTTTTAAATATAATTTTATTAATTACCTACACAGATAGGTGTACTACCTTCCTTACATATTATATTTGTGTTTTTTTTTTTTTTTTTGATTTTATTACAACAGCTAGGGTAATATTATAATAACGACAATATAATAAACGTAGAAATAATTCATTTTTTATAATGATTGCTTGTTTGACAAATATTTGTGGCCCTCATAAGGGCCTTTTATCATCAGCCATCGCGACCGATGAATAGTGATTGCGTCGCGGTCGTCGTGTTTCGGGCCATTAGGCCTTCTTCTCGGTCTTCTTAGGCAGAAGGACCGCCTGAATGTTGGGCAGCACGCCTCCCTGTGCGATTATCACGCCCGATAGCAGCTTGTTCAGCTCCTCGTCATTGCGTATCGCCAGCTGCAATTGTCTCGGTATGATTCTTGTCTTCTTGTTGTCGCGGGCCGCGTTGCCGGCCAATTCCAGCACTTCGGCGGCGAGGTACTCCATCACGGCGGCCAGGTAGACCGGTGCGCCGGCACCGACGCGCTCCGCGTAGTTGCCCTTCCTCAGTAGTCTGTGTATACGACCGACGGGAAACTGGAGTCCGGCGCGATTCGAACGAGACTTTGCCTTCCCCTTCACTTTACCGCCCTTGCCGCGACCAGACATTGTTTATTAGATTTGATGAACTGAAATGAACGAACGAACGAATATAATATTCGTTCGAGCACAGTCACGACTCACGAATCAGTAAAAACGACACTCGCGACGATGTCATCTCACGCGCGCCCGAAGGGCGCGTGGGGCATGATTTTCGGGGCTAATTTGCCCCCTGAATCAGGATTCAGGCGCTGGGCATGAATATGCCCAGGTCGTCGGGTGGGGGTGCGGGTGCACCCCTTTGAGGCCATCCTCTTCTTGAGATGTTGGGGGAGCGGATGCTCCCCTTTGCGGTCATCTTCTTCCTGAATTGGTAGGGGAGCGGATGCTCCCCATGCGGTCATCTTTTGGTTTTTGCGCCCAATATAAGGATAATTGGGCGCGGCGTCATATCCGGTGGTGTGGCGATCGTCACCCCAGGTGGCCCAGCGATCAAGCCCCTATGAAGCGATCAGCCGGGCAGTGGGACGAGCACGTCGTCACTCCTCCTCTTCTTCGACCCGCGACAGAAGATCTCGCGGGAAGCGGCGGCCGTCGGGTGGCCTCGCGTGCAAGGGCGCCAGGTCCCGCAAATGTGCGAAGTCCGACGCGTCTGCTCGCGAGAACATTGCGACGGCGAGGCGCCTAATGAAGGCGTCCAGGGTCTCAACTCCCAAACCCTCTGGATCGTGGTGTTCCTCACGTACCATGGGGCGCCCGCGACACGGCGGAGAATCTTATTTTGTGTAATTTGTAAACGCTTTTTTGAGCCGCCTGTCACGAGCGCGTACCATGCTGGTGCTGCGTACGTGAGGCGGGATCGGATGTAGGTCTTGTAGACCCCCACCTTGTTCTTTAGAGGGAGGCTGGAGGAGAGCACCGGACGGAGGAGCGCTGCGGCGACGTTGGCCTTCGTCACAGTGTCTTCGACGTGCTGCGTCATGTTGAGGCGACGATCTATCGTGACTCCGAGGTACTTGACCATCGAAGACCACGGGATGTCCTCTCCGCAGAACTTCAGCTTTTGCAGGCTTATGGACTGCCTGTATAGGCAGATGGCCTGGGTTTTCCTGGCATTTGCCGAGAGTCGCCAGCTTTTCAGCCAGGCTGGTAGTTCATCCAGCTGGCGCTGCATCTTCAACGCGGCGTGTTTCGACGTGAGGGAAGTGGTGATGTACGCCGCGTCGTCTGCAAACAGCGCCAGTGTGGTGGAAGCTCCGAGTGGGATGTCGTTCGTATACAGGGCGTACAACAAGGGAGAAAGGCAACTGCCCTGTGGTACGCCCGCGCAGATCTTGTGCGGTTGCGTTATGTGGTGATCGATCCGCACTCGGAATCGGCGATCTTCAAGAAAGCTGGCGACTATCTTTACCAGTCGTCTTGGAGCTGAAGTCTGGGAGAGCTTGTAAGTCAGTCCTTGGTGCCAAACACAGTCGAACGCCTTCTCCATATCCAGAAATACTGCAACAGCACTCTCCCTTTTATTCCGGGCTGCTGTGAGGAGATGCAGTACTCTGGATAGCTGAAGCGTTGTGCTGTGTTCAGCGCGGAAACCGTATTGCTCTTCACGCAGTTGGATGTGTGGCGTGATGTGAGACAGCAGGAGCTTTTCGAACACCTTGGAGGCGGTGGGGAGCAGCGTGATGGGCCGATAGCTTCCGGCCTGCAGCGTGTCCTTCCCGGGCTTTGGAAGCACTATCACGAGGCCCTCTTTCCAGATGGACGGAAAGTGCCCCGTGCGTAGGATGCCATTATAGAGCCGCGTCATTGCCGCGATGGTTTGCCGCGGCAGATGCCGCAGTGCTGAGTTTGTAATGCCATCCACGCCCGGGGCCTTTTTAGGCCTCGTGCGCCTGATGGCTTTGGCGACTTGGTTGGGCGAGAAGAACATCGCATCTTCTTCGCTAGCTATCGGTGTTCTGAAGTACTCCTCCAGGTGTTGCTCGACTGCTGTCAGATGAGCGGTGTCGTCCGTCGGGTTCGGCTGGAACTGGCGTTCGAGGTGTTTGGCAAAGATGTCGGCGCGGTCCTCCGCAGCGTACCGCATCGAGCCATCTTCGTGCTGCAGAGGTCTTACTGGGGGCGATGTGTTAGTGAATTGACGGCACAGCCTGTGCAATGATGCCCAGTCATCCATTGCGCCGTCAATCCGCTCCTCCCAGCTCTCTGCAGCTGCCTCATCCAACTCCCTCTTTATCTGAGCTGCCAGCCTGTTCAGTTCGGTCTTGAGCGGAGGATACCTGGTGTCTTGCCACCGGCGCCTCAGCTCTCTCTTGTGGGTAATGAGGCGCCGGATTTTGGCCGGCAGCTCTGGGAGTCGGTGAGACGACTTTTCTCTTGTCGCGGTGGCTAGCGCCCGCTGGGTACTCTCCGTGAGATCCACGGCGAGGGACTCCACGTCGGTACTGGACTCCGCCCTCCTCGTCGGGGTGGTCGACGCCATAATGTCGGCGAAGCACCGCCAGTCTATCACCTTGCGTGGTGGTGGTGGTGGAGTACGTGAGGATTCGTTTTCTAGTGTGATCAAGACTGGCAGGTGGTCCGATTGGAGCTCATCTATGAGCACCTCCTGAGACATCTGGCAGTCGAGGCCCTTAAGCACAGCGAAGTCTATTACATCCGGCTGGTAGCCATAGTAGTCTGGATAGTGTGTTGGAGTCTCCGGGCCGTAGACCTCATACCCTTGAAGTACGGCATCTCTCCATAGCCTAAGTCCGTCCGCTGTTGTCCGGCTTGAATTCCACGCTGGGTGTTTGCAATTCCAATCACCCGCCGCGAGAGTTGCTTTCGGAGAGTTAAGCAACTCTCGTACTTCTTCTATGTCTAGTCGATGTTTTGGCGGGTGATATATTGCGTAGATTCTGGTGTCTTTTCCGTTGATTCTGGTTTCAACACCCAGCGCGTCAAAGCTGGAGAGATGCAAGTGTGGCAGTGGTAGGTGAAGCAATCCCCTCCTCACGAGCACGGCGAGGCCCCGATAAACGCCGTACTCGCCGACTTCGTCCTTCCTATAGACGACGAAGCCGGGGACCCGAAAGGCGTCCGCGCTCGCCAGCAGTGTTTCACTGATGAGTGCGATGTCTATCTTTTGGTCGCGGAGGAGATGCTTCAATAATGTGGCCTTCTTCTTTAGGCCACGTGCGTTCCAGTGAACGATCCTCAGCGGGCTAGCCATTTGCGTTGTATTGTATCGTTCCGCCGAGGAACGTTCGTGCAAAAGTCTCTAGAAAGGCGCGCATTGCCTCCATCGTTAATGCTGTCCCGGGCATTGTGTTGGTGGGTACAGAATCGGCTCCTTCCTTTCTAGGCGCAGTCGGTGCCTTCTCTGGCGCCGCGAGCGGGGCGCTTTTCTTGGTTTTTGGCCTCCTCTTCTTTGCTTGACCCTTTGGCCCTGGCTGTCGGGGTTTGGGCATATTTGCAGGGGCCATAAGGGTCGGGGCTTCCGGCGGCTGTTCAACTGCTGTTTGGTTTATATTTATATGCGTGGCGGCTATCCTTGCGCTTGTTGTGCGCGCCACTGTGCCGGCCTTCTTGTTTCGTGCCTCCTGTTTGAAGACGGGGCACGAAAAGTTGTTGGCCGGATGGGGGCCTCCGCAGTTTGCGCATGTTGGAGGCTCTGAGAGAGGGCGCGGGCACTCCTTGGCAGTGTGTTCCTCGCCGCAGCGCACACATGCCAGTCTGCGATGGCACCCATGCGAGGAGTGCCTAAATTCTTGGCACATGTGGCACTGGGCGGGACCTTTTTTGGAGCGCCACAGCTCGATCTTTACCCCTGTCATATTAAGTAGTTGGTCTACTTCGTAGATGCCAGGGGTGAGGCCGGGGGTTTTCTTCAAAATGACGAAGAAAATGCACCCCGGACGGCCTTTGCGAGCTTGTACTCGCCGGCAGTACTCCGGGCAGTACCCCAGCGAGCGCAGAGCCTCCTCGATTTCTGCTGGTTCCGACATCACCGGCAGTCCCCTGACCGCTACTTTAAGAGTGCGGTCTGCCGGCAATGAATAGCTGAACCAGGAAATCTTCTCCACCTTTTCCAGGTCCGTAAGGTACCTCTGAATGAGGCGGTACTCACCTTCATCGCTGGGGGAGAACCTGATCCCTTTGCCAAAGGGTCGGGCGCTGGGCGGGCGGCCTAGCTTCTCCCTCAGGACCCGGAAGTGGTGCGTCCAGTTGGGCAGGTCTTCACAAATGAGCGGAGGGAGCTTATTCCGGGCGGCAGGCTTCGTCGCGGTCGCGGTCGCGGTTACCGTCGTCGTTGCGGTCGGAGTCGCGGTCGCGGTCGTTTGTACCATGCGCGGCGCGCGGGCCGCGGGTGTGGGGGGGCCTACGGGAGCCGCTGCTCTTTGCGCGTAGGTCACAGGCGGGGAGGACGGCCCCGCCTGCGGCTCGAGTCGCTGAAGTCGCGGGTCCCTTTTGATATAGGACGGTGGCGAGGGAACGTCACACCGTCTCTTGTAAGTAAATTCGTCATCACTGTTTGAGTCGGGACGACGGCGGCGCGAAGCGGATGCGGCTTCGGGCACCTGAGAAGCGCCGCGGGGCTCCAACGTTTTGATGGTTTCAAAAACCATTTCAACGCTGACCGCGGGCGCCTCTCTTAGGCGATTTGTCGCCTCTTTCACCTTGCCAAGGACGAACCCCTCGGCCGCCTCAAAGTTTAGAGACGCCGAGCCGAAAGCTGATTTCAGTAACCTGAAAACATTTTCGGTAACCAACATAATGTTGGCTTCGACGCTCACATGGGCTGGTACCGGGGAGTCGTCCAGGCAGAAGGTGTTCGGTGCCTCGATTGAATCGTCCGTCACTAGTATGGGCGATGAAGGTCGGCTGTTGGTGAATGTGGTGGCGCTGGTCGCGGTGATGGACGTGGAGACCGGGGTGGATGAGCGTGAGCGCGATCTTGTGCGCGATCGTTCGGTGCGCGACGCGGATGGGGCGCGGCCTCTGAAGGGCGCGCTGGGAGCGGCGGTGGTTGACGCGGACGCGGGCGCGGCAGGCGTGCGGAACGCGGCGGGCGCAGACATAGTAGTCGCGCTGTTCGCGGTCACGGTCGCGGTCACGGTCGCGGTCACGGTCGCGGTCACGGTCGCGGTCACGGTCGCGGTCGCGGGCGCTAGTGGAGCGCGGGGCGCTTGCGGAGCGCGGGGCGCTAGCGGAGCGCTTGCGGCGGGCGTTTTTTGGCCCTCAGGAGGGCCTTTTGGGTTTTTCTCCATGTGGCGGTTGTTTATCCGCGCAGCATGGGGCTGGGGAGCTCACGGCACTGTCGAATATAATATTCGTTCGAGCACAGTCACGACTCACGAATCAGTAAAAACGACGCTCGCAGTCGCGACTCATATTTATAGGCACGCCGCTGTACTCGCACGTGAGGTGGGGTGGGGTGTGGCGGGTTGGGGACGGACGGACGGACGGAATCGCAGGAGTCGGGCAGTCGGGCGGAGCGGGAAGAATGGATGAAGGAATGGTGATCATGATTACATAGGATTGAGAGAGATCCTGCATAGCAATAATAGTGGATTTGCAGAGAGAGAGAGAGAGAGAGGGAGAGAAGAAGAAGAAAAAATGGCGTGGTGCGGGTGGCGGTGGGGGTGGTTCGTGAGAGAGGCAGTCGATGACGATGATTATTTGGGTCAGACGGGGTGGAGTTTTTTATGTCGCGGCGTGGGTGTGGTGTGGTGTGGTGTGGTGTTGTGCGGTGTGATGGTGGTGTCGTATGCGTGGTGATGGTTGATAGTGATAGTGATAGTGGTCGTCGATCAGTTCTTGTGAATAGATGATCGCTATGACTAGGTTCACAGTGATCGAGTGGGTCGACATCGAATACCTACCCCTTGAAGGTATTTATATCATTACTTATAGATATTGTTTCACATTCTTAATATAGGTCGTTCGTTTATTTATTTCAATTCAATTGATTACCTACCTAGCAATTTATATCAGTAGGTACGCCGCTTTACAACAGCATAATCGATCTCTAATTTCATAATTTATATGCTATATTATTATGATAATTACTATTAGGTACTTGCATAATCTGCCACTAGAGATTACTAAAAAAAAAAAAAAAAATTTTTCCATAGATAGGTTATTATTCAATAAAATAACAATATCGATCGCCATTTCAGATCATAGAACAAAATAGGTACGTTCGCGCGTGCACAAAAATAAAAAAATAAAATATACCTAACTATGTCGGCTCAGCTTAGAGCGAGTGTGATCTTCGAAAAACAAATTGCGCAGTTCGGGAAGTATTTAGGTACTCAAAATAGGCGTAATTGTGTATGATAATATTGCGACATGGTAATATTAATTTGTTAATGAATGAGATAGGAAAATAATATTCTTTCGTATATTTACGTGTGTTTATCTCAGTTAGTTGGTGAAAAAAAAAAAATATATATATATATATATATATATATATATATATATATATATATATATATATATATATATTATTACTGTATTTCATGTACTCACTTTTTATTGTTATATATTATATAATATATATATATATATATATATATATATATTTATTTATTTATTTTTATTTATTTTTTTATTTTTTTTCTTTCAATATTATTACGCAGTACTTGTTTACAACGATAATATTTCGTAGAAATTACGTAGTAGTACTGTACACCTAGTTGTAATGCAGGTGAACAGAACTGAGATTAAGGAAGATAGATATTGTTAGCCCTGAAAAGGGCTTTTTGGCGATCGCGAAGCGATCCCCCTCCGTCCCTCGCGTCTCGATGCGCCTCGTAGTCTTCGCAGTGTGACACTGTATAACTTTTTATAATCATATAGCGTGACTCACTTCTTGGACGCGCCCGACGCCTTCTTCGAGGCCTGGGCCTTCGATTTGGGCGTAGCGGCGGACGCCTTCTTAGGTTTGGGCGCTTTAGGTTTCTTTGTGGGCGGTTTGGCACTCCTCTTCGCTTTGGGTGCGGCGGCCGCGGCCGCGGAGCCCTTTCCACCTCTCGCCGCCGGCTTCTTCGCGGACGCGGGCTTCTTTTTTGCGGCCGCCGCCGCCTTCTTCTCCTTGGGGGTTGCCGGGGCGCCACCCTTGCCGCTCTTCGTGGGCGACGAATCGGAGGCCACCTTCTTGGTCCTGCCGCCGGCCGAAGCGGACGCGGCCCTCTTCGAGGAGGCCGACTTCGCCTTGCTCTTGGCGGCCGCGGCGCTCGGCGCCTTACCGCTCGAAGGTTTCTTCGCGGCGGGTGCCTTCTTCGATTCCAACTTGAACGAACCGGACGCGCCCTTGCCCTTGGTCTGTATCAAGGCACCGGTTTCGACGGCGCTCTTTAGATACTTTCTTATGAAAGGTGCCAACTTCTCGGCGTCCACCTTGTAGGTAGCCGAGATGTACTTTTTGATCGCCTGCAGCGAGGAACCGCTACGCTCCTTGAGCTCCTTAATCGCGGACGTCACCATCTCGGAGGTCTTGGGGTGTGTCGGTTTCGCCTTGGGTTTCTTCGCGCCGGCGCGTGCCGATTTTGGTGCTTTCTTCGCAGGTGTGGCGGGCGCGGGTGATTCTGTTGCTACTGCCGTATCTGCCATTTTTTTTATATAACAATAAAACACACACGTACGCACAAAAATAAGTAAGTAATACTTTAGTACAGTCCTAAACCGTGTTCGAGTAAACGTCATTCGTTGTCGCTCCGACCTATGCCGTGTGGACAGCAACCGCGAAGAGTTGCGTTTTCTCGCAAACGCTCGGTCTACTTTTCACTAGAAGGCCTCCGATAAATCTTAAATAATATTCATATGGTATGAAATTATAACACACATGACATACAGATAGACACCTCATGAATACGCTAACCCGCCAGAATGCTCTAGGCGTCGATACGAGCAAGTTTATTCGTTTTATGTCAAAATAAATCGCGTGCATCTCGACGGCTGTGCTGGGTGTTCAGTTTAAAAGTGATTTTTTTCGAATAAAACGAACAATAATCAATCGAATGAATTTTGTCATCAAAAGAGACAGTCCCGCTGTTCGATGAATAGTATTCGTCTTTATGATAATACAATAATTCGACACTATTACGAGGGTGGAAAGTGACGACGTGTAAAACACAACACTCCCGCGAGTCCATCTTTCTAGACTCTCACACTGCCTCGATCCCGGTTGTTGTTGTAGCCGAGACCAATAAAATATTATCATAACAACGCACTATTCACAAAGCAAAATTTTATAATGACTAATTGAGTCCTTTTCGACATTTTAGATCTCTACTACGCTAGCTAGCTACATACGACAAAAACAGCACAGTACCTAATAATATCGCGATGTGAGCAATGGATTTTGTACAACTCTATATAGATCAGGTACCTGATCTCAAATTAAACTTAATAAGTAGGTATATTATAGTAGAACAAAAGCTCGAGGTGCATATCTTGAGCATAATAATAAACCTTATAAGTGGACCGTATGTATGTTGTCATCTGTATAATAAACTTGTTCATATTATCGTTATGTCCGACTTGACAGACGAAGATTTTGGGTAGTATATAATATGTGTGGTGTGTGTGGGTATGTATGTATGTATGTATGTTTAATTATTACTATAATAATATTATAGAATGAACGTAAAAATATTCTCGTAGAAAATATTATAATAGAGAGTCACGTGACCTCAAATCATCAAAATCGAATCTAATGCGGCCCTGAAAAGGGCCTTTTTAATTTGTTTGTCGTCACGTCACGTTAACAAACAATCAGCGCGATTGCGCGACTAGCCACCGAATCCGTAGAGGGTGCGTCCCTGTCTCTTCAGGGCGTACACGACATCCATGGCGGTGACAGTCTTCCTCTTCGCGTGCTCGGTGTACGTGACGGCGTCGCGGATCACGTTCTCGAGGAACACCTTGAGAACGCCCCGGGTCTCCTCGTAGATGAGACCGGATATACGTTTCACTCCACCCCTGCGCGCCAAACGACGGATCGCGGGTTTCGTGATACCCTGGATGTTATCACGCAGCACCTTCCTGTGGCGTTTCGCTCCACCTTTCCCCAGACCTTTGCCTCCCTTGCCGCGACCAGTCATCTTGAATGTTCAACTACTTGTTCAGAAATCAGACAGCGCTCCGCGCGTTTTTTTTTTTTTTTTTTTTTTTTTTTTTTGCGCCCAAGCAAGGGAATGGGCTACCCTCCGGGATAACGACGGGAGGGAGGTGGTGAATGCTCATGCATACCAACGCAGCCTAAGTCTGCGTTGGTTATGTGGGACTCACGTGAAACCTAGGTGCCTACCCACTAAACACCACCTGCAGTTGGCTTTGGGCAGGTGCCCTCTAAGCCTTCATCGAAGGCGACCTTCTCATGGGGAGAGAGAGGCGCAAGCGGCAGTCCCTATGGAGTTTCCGCTGGGATATTGCACAGAGGGTGCTATCTAATTGGGACTAGTCACATCAGAAGGATGATCACAAAATAGAGGTGAGTGCGTCTGATTGTCCCCGGATGCCAAGAGGCGTTCCAGGTCAGACGATAGTTTGTTAGGGGGATCGGAGAGGGCGTGTCTGGGCCTCCTGACTTGATGACGTGAAGGAGGGGAGGCGGTATAATCCGCTGCCTCCTTAATCAAGGGATTTGGGTGATTGTCTGAGGACTTAAAGAAAGTTTCAGACAAGCACTTAAGGTGTTGTTGGATGGTGGGGAGCTCTAAGTCCCGGTGAAGGTCTGCGTTTCTAACACACCAGTGGGCATTGACAGCCTTACGGCAGAAAATGGATTGAACTGTTTGTAATTTGTCTATAATGTTGGGTTTCACATGAGCGAAAACTGGAGCGGCGTAATTCAAAACCGGTCGAATGCAAACCTTGAAGAGTGTTCGCTTGTTCCTAAAAGACATTTTACAGTGCCTACCTAACATACTGTTTAGGCGGTACAGATAGAAGCGGGCGGTTCCGGTCACCTTCTTGACGTGAGGCCTGAAGGTGAGTTGGGAGTCGAGGGTCACACCCAAGTACTTGGTTGTGGACCTGAAGGGGATAGGGGAGCCTAATAGATGAATGGGTCGATCCCGGCAGAAGCGTCTGCGCTTAAAATCAAAACGGACTGCGGAGCTTTTATCCGGGTTGACCTCAATACGCCATTTCCTAAACCAGTCACCTAGCTCATTAACTGAGCGTTGGAGCCTGGAGAGGACTGAAGAAATCTGTTGGGACTGGACGTAGAGAGCGGTATCGTCTGCGAAAAGAGAGAGTTGGACTCCATTTCTAGGGATGGGAATATCGTTGGTATACGATATGTATAGAAGTGGTGAGAGCACTGAGCCCTGTGGTACCCCAGCCGTGAGCAGGCGAGGGGAGGAGAGGACACCTTCGTGTCTGAAACGAAAGGTACGTTTGTGAAGATAAGAAGCTACTATGCGGACTAATCGGGATGGGAGGCCTAGAGCGTGGAGTTTATATATTAGGCCTTCGTGCCAGACTTTGTCAAAAGCCTTGGCGACGTCGAAGAAGACAGCGATTGTCTTCTTACGTTTGGGATAGAACCCGCTGTAGATGTACTCTACAATGCGGTGGACTTGCTGAGGACAAGAGTGTTTAGCACGAAAGCCGAATTGTTGGTTTATTATTAGGGGAGGGCCGTCCGTTGGAAAGAGATGCTTTCTCATACGGAACAGAATAACCCGTTCAAAGACTTTCCCCATAGCCTTGAGGAGGCTGATGGGGCGATGGTTGGAGGGGATATTGAGGGGTTTTCCTGGTTTAGGGATCCCTATAACTATGGCCTCTTTCCAAGCGGTTGGAAAGAAGCAGTGGTCGAGGCAGGCGTTGAAGAGAAGGACAAGAAAGAAGATCACCTGCTCGGGGAAGTGTTTGAGCGCCAGGTTGGAAATACCGTCGGCTCCTGGAGCTTTGCGAGGTTTTAATCCACGGATGATGGATTTAACCTCCTCTACAGAATTTGGAATGGGATCGTCGGTGAGAGGCATTGAGTTCAGACGGCTGACCTCATTCTCCACCGACGCTACGTGGAGGGGTTCGAAAGAAGAAGTGCTGGGTGAGCATTGTGAAGCAATGCTTTCAGCAAAACACTCCGCTTTATCCCTGTCCTCGAAAGCTGTACTGCCGTCGGGGCGTATCAAAGGCGGAGTGTGGAGTATTGCGTCAGTACGAAGGGCTTTCGCCACTTTGTAATACGCCTGGTGTGAAGGGGATATGTTCTCCATGAGTGAATCCCAATTGGAATTCCTCAATTCGGAGAGACGTAACCTAACTTGGCTTTGGAGGAAGTTAGCGCGTGACCTATAGTTGGGCGTTGGGTACTTGGCGGCTCTTCTGAGAGCTGCATTCTTGGCTCTAATGAGGTTCATGACATCAAGCGGGAGCTTATGGCTGTTAACCTTAACCACCCGCTCGTTGTCATGGAGAGCGGACTGCACTGTTTGAGTAAGTGCTTTTACCGTGATGTCAATCTTATCCGTACTATCGAAATAGTTGGACGAGATTGCATACGGTGAATTGTGGGCATCAAAAGTTGATGCAAGAGACTCCCTATAACCCTCCCAGTTGGTGAGGGTTTTAGGGTGTATGGTGGTAGGAGTGGGGGCATGGGGCCCGAGCTTGAGGGAGACTGGACGATGGTCGGAGCCCAGGTCATCGAGTGGTTCAATCGCCCTTAAATTAAGAGCGACACCCTTGACCAAGGCGATGTCTAGAATATCGGGAGAGTGCGCTACGTTATCCGGGTAGTGTGTTGGAGAGATGGGACTTAGGACGTCTAAGTCCATAGACCTAACTAGACGGCGGAGCTTGATGCCATTCCCGTTTGTGGATAGGCACTTCCAGTCAGTGTGTTTGGAGTTGAAGTCCCCAAACAAGATGACTGAGTCACCTAGAGAGAGGAGAGTCTCAAGGTCGCTCTGGAGAGGGATCTTGAGAGTAGGGAGGTAGATTGAGGCTATGATCAGAGACGGATGACCTGACATGCCCAACTGACAGACGGTTGCTTCCATGTTGGTAAGCACTGGAGTAGCGATTTGCGAGCAATGAAGGGATCTCTTATAGTAAATGGCTGTGCCTCCGCCACGACGGTCGTCGGCTCTGCCATTGTGTATAAGAGAATAGGAAGGGATCGATAATCCCTTTGAAGCGTCGGGTTTAAGGAATGTTTCCTGGATAAGCAATAGGTCGATGTCCTTATTGCGAACAAATTCCTTAATCTCTGGGAGGTTGGTGCGCAGGCCGCGCGTATTGAATGAGACAAGTGTTAAGCCCTGAGGCTTCACTCGCCCCATGTTCGGTGTTGAAGCGTTACGCGATTGGGACATTAATACATAGAGTTCACCAGGTCTTGGTGCTCTATCATTGCAATAAGGCGCTCATGTGGAGACCTAGCTGTTTTAAATTTATTGGCGAGAATGTTGAATTCTTTGATATCGAATTCTCCATTCTTCAAGAAACTCAGGGGGTTTTGCACTCCCGAGTCTGGTTGCGTAGGTGTTGCCCATCTGCGGCCACTCGGGGTGACTTGCACAGGGCGGGAATTGACATTTGATGTCTGGGAGACCGGGGCTGCTTGTCTCCAAGAAGTGGAGAGTAAAGGCCCGGTTGTCCTCTTCCTCAGTTGAGGGAAGTTCGTACCAGTGGCCGGAGGTGGCCCTGGTTTTGAAGGCTGCTTCTTAGCAGGCTTCGATGTTGAGGGACGAGGGGCGCGGGGACATCCGCGGTAGTTCGCGGGATGTCCTTCCTGCCCACAAAGGACGCAAGCTGGAGGAGTCTCCGCATCGCGGGTGCGTTTGCACTCCTTTGTTGTGTGTGGCTCTAGGCACTTGACGCACCTAGGCGGGGCTGAGCAGTTTGCAGCTGCGTGGCCATAAAGCTGGCAGCGATGGCACTGCCCTGGGAAGCCCCTTCTGTGTGGAGCTTCAACACGGATGTTTGAGAGCCCACATACGATGAGCTCTCTTGAAAATTTCCCTCGACTCGGGGACATTGGTGAGGATGACCAGAGCCAATGGGTATTTCCTGCCGGATCGGCTGTACATTTTGTGTACAGCCTCGGCCTTGAACCCTTGTTTGGTCAGGTCCTCTAGGATGATCTCACTGGGGAGTTCATATGGGACGCCACGTAGGATGGCTTTCACTTTGCGCTCTTCCGGGAGCGCATAGGTGTGATAAGCCACACTCTTATGAGTGAGGAGGCGAGTGAGGACTCGGAAGTCCTCCGTAGTCGGGACGACTACGCGGATGGCTTCACCCGTGTTTGTGGCTCGGTTGTATTGCACCTTTTTGTCGGCGCAGAGCTGAGCAACATAAGTCCACTTTGCCTTGTCTCGTATGAAGATAGGCGGTGGGGGCTTATTAGCAGGGAGGACAGGCGTGCAGCGCGTGGCTGGCTTCATGGAAGAGGTGACAGAGACCTCGGGCAAGCTAATGTCGAGAGACATTAGAGGAACAGGGGTTACCGCGGAGAGTACGTTATCCGACGTGGTTGCTGAGCGCTTGGACTGGCGCTTCTTCCTGGATTGAACCAGTTTGAAAGGTTCACCAGATGGACAACGGGAGGTGTTGAAAACGGAGCCAGTGACGGTTCCGTTGTCAGAGTCCTCAGAGGAGGACAGGACTGGCCGCTTTCGGCCGCAGGAGGCGGAGTCGGAGAACTCCATGTCCTCGGGCGCGGGTTTGTGAGCGGAGGGCTCATCGGGGGACGCGGGAGAGTCAGCAAGGGGCTGACTTGGAGTGTTGACCACGGAGGAGAGGCTATCGGCTAGCGATTGGTCGAATTTGATATTTGCGGCTTTAAGCAAAGCCGCAATCTGGACTATGAGGGCGCTGCGAGGGTCCGTTGATGGAGCCATACTGTTGAAGAAGCCTCCCCGCCGAGGGCAGGGAGCAACGGGGGTTGGAAGTGGTGACGCGGCTATCCCTAATGGTTATAGCCGCGAACCGTCACCCTTGGGAAAGCCCAAGTGCAATGGGATCGGGTCGTCCGGTTTCTCTCAGGTCAAGAGGCCTGAGAAACGCACCGGGTCAACGTTAGCCGAGTTAGTTGTCACCGTTAGGTATCCTTCAGCTCAACCGCGATGGCACGCAACTCACTTACTACAACAAAAATTGCTGTAAGCAAGCTGCGGGCCGGAACGAATTCGACGTAACCAGTCGAACTTGGCGTAGTATACGTACTCGTACCACACGTAGCGGAGCTGCGTAGCGTAGCACTAGGCGTAGCGTGGCGGCGTAGCGGAGCGTGAGCACAGGCGCGTGAAGTAGTCTGCTCGGCCACTAGCCACCGAATCCGTAGAGGGTGCGTCCCTGTCTCTTCAGGGCGTACACGACATCCATGGCGGTGACAGTCTTCCTCTTCGCGTGCTCGGTGTACGTGACGGCGTCGCGGATCACGTTCTCGAGGAACACCTTGAGAACGCCCCGGGTCTCCTCGTAGATGAGACCGGATATACGTTTCACTCCACCCCTGCGCGCCAAACGACGGATCGCGGGTTTCGTGATACCCTGGATGTTATCACGCAGCACCTTCCTGTGGCGTTTCGCTCCACCTTTCCCCAGACCTTTGCCTCCCTTGCCGCGACCAGTCATCTTGAATGTTCAACTACTTGTTCAGAAATCAGACAGCGCTCCGCGCGCAATCGCCCTTCTATATATAGGCAAAGTTTCGATGCGATGCGAACGAGACGGACTGACGTTTTTATATACATCTGGTCTCCCCTCTCTGTCGAACTGCTGCGAACACGGTCCGAGGCGGGCAAGGGGGGGGGGATTGTGGCTAAGCACGTTTAATGTAATAACTTTACCAAAAAATCTATTTTACTTTATATATATATATATATATATATATATATATATATATATATATATTATATACATATAAAAATGTACATCTATAATTATATAATATGTAGGAAGTACTTATTTGTTTAGCATTAAGGAAGTATTCCTTGCAGAAGGTGTGAGTGTCAATCATTTATAAAATAGAACATCTCTCTAATAATACTAGTAAAACTAGGCGCACACCAAACGTACTATTAAAACGTAGAAATATCATTATACATTAATTTCAACAATCATATTTATTGATTATCGATCGCATCCGAATACTTTTGCGGCCCTGAAAAGGGCCTTTTGTTTTTGTTTCTATCTGGCGTTGCTCGTAACTAAACCAAAATAGGTAGATGTTTTTTAGGCACGTTCTCCGCGAATTCTACGCGCCAGCTGTATGTCTTTCGGCATAATTGTAACGCGTTTCGCGTGGATGGCGCACAGATTGGTGTCCTCGAACAGTCCCACCAGGTACGCCTCGCTCGCCTCCTGGAGGGCCATCACGGCGGAGCTCTGGAAACGGAGATCGGTCTTGAAGTCCTGAGCGATCTCACGAACGAGACGCTGGAACGGCAACTTGCGGATCAGCAGCTCGGTACTCTTCTGGTAGCGACGGATCTCGCGCAGAGCGACAGTGCCGGGCCTGTAGCGATGGGGCTTCTTGACGCCACCGGTGGCCGGCGCGCTCTTGCGGGCGGCCTTCGTTGCCAACTGCTTGCGCGGCGCCTTACCTCCGGTCGACTTGCGGGCAGTCTGCTTGGTGCGAGCCATTGTTGTTCAATTCAAAATTAACAAACGAGAACGACGATTACAATTACGTTGATACGCGACGACGGCAGAATGTCGAATGTGCTAGTGGACGCAAGAGCATCTGCCTATATTTATAACGCTCAATAGCGCGCCCGTCGTTTATATATCGATGATATTGCTGTCTCTTTCGGGCGCGGCCGCTATTTTATTAGGTATTTTACTATACTTATGTATGTATGTATTTTTTTTTTTTCTCTCCCCTACATACGATCTATTAATTTTTAATATCCTAGATACTTATACATAATTCGTAGCGTATGTAAACTTGCCGCTAAATATAATAAACGACCAATACATAGGTAATATTATATAAATTACATATAATGTAGTAAACGTATGCTATAGAACAACAACAACAACGCAATATGTTATCGGTAGAAATAAATAAATTAATATGAGAGCATAATAGCGATATATTGTAGTGGCGAATGGTGCGCGCACACACAAAATAAAACTATCATGATCTAATCTGTATCTGAACCAAATAGTGGCCCTGAAAAGGGCCTTTATAATTAATATTAAATATCTTCTTCACTTCAAGCTCGTGTACTTGGTCACCGCCTTGGTGCCCTCGCTGACCGCGTGCTTGGCCAGCTCACCGGGCAGCAGGAGCCTCACGCTCGTCTGCACCTCCCGGGATGTGATCGTGGAACGCTTGTTGTAGTGCGCAAGACGGGACGCCTCGGCCGCGATACGTTCGAAGATGTCGTTCACGAAAGAGTTCATGATGGACATGGCCTTCGACGAGATACCGGTGTCCGGGTGCACCTGCTTGAGCACTTTGTAGATGTAGATGGCGTAACTCTCCTTCCTCTTATGCTTCTTCTTTTTTTTGTCTGTCTTCGAAATATTCTTCTGCGCCTTGCCGGACTTTTTCGCCGCCTTACCGCTCGTCTTGGGTGCCATGATGCGATTTAGACGAGTGTCTGTACGAGCGAGTTTTTTTTTTTTTTTTTTTTTTTTAGAGGAGGAAATACTGTTACGTATTTACGCCCCGGAACGGGGCGTAATATGTCGGACTCGAGTGTCCGCGTAAGCGGACACCCCATACCGACTAAAACCTCCTCTGTGCTGTTAGCAGCCCTGGCTTTCACAGCGAAGTAGGACTACGCAACAACAGTCGCGGGGCGTCTCCTAAGGAGACTCGAACCTCAGACCGGCTGTGTGCTTGTGGGAAGGAGAGAGTTTGAAAATGAAGATGAAATGAAGATGAAAGATGAAAAGGTGATAAGAGCACACCCGCCGGCGAGTGTGGTGATGTTTTGTGTAATGTATGTAAGTGAGTATGTATGTGTTTATGATTGCATGTATGTGTGTTTGTATGTATGTACGTAGTGTAAATGTTTGTGTGCATGTATGTTTGAGTTTGTGTCTGTTTGTAGAGTGTGTTTGTGATTGTGTAAGTGGTGTATGTCAGTCCGTCAGTCAGTCCGTGTGTGAGTGAGTGTGGTGAAGCGATTACAGGACGAGGACTAACGTCTCGTCGGGTATCAAAACAATGTGTGGTGTATCTAGGGTGCGGGCCGCTGGCCATCGTCAGAGTGACGAGTGCCAGTGGTTTGCGGTGGTTGACCGCGCCTACGCCTGCGAAGGCGGTGTGTGCGTGTCTGTGTCGGTGTTTGTGTGGGTGTCGCGTTCGCGATGGTGATGTCGTCATCCGGGTCTACCGTTACGTGTCTGGGACGTCTTATTGGGGGTGTACCCGCATGCCTTCCTAACCAAGATGTTGGGATGGTTAGGCGCCTTGTCAAAGAAGCGTCGCGAGATCTCTTTAAAGTGTTGAGCTATCGTCGGAAGCTCTAGGTCGCGGTGAAGGTCAACGTTTCGGATGAACCACGGGGCTCCGGTTGCCATGCGCGTGAATTTATTTTGAACTACTTGCAAACGACGTAAGTAGCTCGGTCGGGTGTGCGCGAAAACGACGCTTGCGTATGACAGTATGGGCCGTACGATGGTTTTGTACAGCGTCACTTTGTGTTTGAGCGGAAGTTTGCTTCGCCCACACACAAGTGGATAAAGGCGACTGAGGACAAATCGGGCTCTATTGCATACCGTATCGATATGTTTCTTGAAGTTCATATTGCTGTTGAACGTGACTCCTAAGTATTTGTAATCCTTCACCCACGGTATGGGTGTTTCATACAGTTTAATAACGTCGGTCGGTTGTTTTTTAGCGCGGATGCTATTCGCGTTACCGAAGAGTACCGCTGCACTCTTGGTGGGGTTCACTTCAATCCGCCATTTTCTGAACCAGTTGCCTAGTTCATCGACGGCGGCTTGAAGCACTTTAATGTCTGTGTAATGGGTCTGGGTGAGGATAGGGTGCCCTCTACTCGATATCGGAAGGAGCGATCGGTAAGGTAGGCTCGAATGATGCGCACGAGCCTGTCTGGCACTCCCAGTTGATACAGCTTGAATACTAAGCCGTTGTGCCATACCTTGTCGAAGGCCTTCGCGACATCGAAAAACACGGCTGCCGTGGTAGCGTGAAATTGACGCCGTATGAGAATGTACTCGGTGAGTCGGTGAGCCTGCTGGGGACACGAGTGAGCGGTTCTGAATCCGAACTGTATGTCGGGTATCAGGTTAAGCTCCGCGATGTAATGATTAAGACGCGCGAGAATTAATCTTTCGTAAAGTTTCCCGATCGAGTTAATTAAACTAATAGGCCTATAGCTACTCGGATTAGCTTTTGGTTTATTGGGTTTTGGGATACCGATAACAATGGAATCCTTCCATTGTTATCGGTATCACTGACTCTCGATACTATCGGCGAGGCATTCAGCCTTCTCATCGTCATCGAGCGCCGGCTGCAGTCCCGGTCTGTCCAAAGGAGGCATGACAGTGGGCGGCTCCTGTTTGAACGCGCGAGGCAGCTTCCAGAAAGCCACATGTGATGGCTTAAGGTTGCCGAGCAAGCGGTCCCAACGTTCGCCGCGGAGTTCCGCGATACGTTCCCGTACCACCCGCTGTAGGTAGCGGAGGTGGCGCCTATTCTCGACCGACGGATACCTGTCGTAAAGTCTAGTGGCTCTGTGCTTCTGTGTGAGTAAGTTCCTGACCTCTGGAGGCAGGTTTAGGCGATGCGGTTGCGTCGTCGGAACCTGCCTGGAGCAGGCCTTGATCCTACTCTGTATGTGTGACGTCACATGAGAGATAGCACTGTGAGCCGTGTCGACCGAGTCGATGACGTCCGGTATACGGTCAAGGTCGTCGGACTTGATAGACTCGAGATCCTTTTCCAGCCGTTGCCAGTCGATCACTGTTTTCGTCGGTGGTTGAAAGTTAACCGGTGGGCCTAGATTTAGGACGACGGGCCGGTGGTCTGACTCTAATTCGTGAAGAACCTCGATTGAATTTACATTGAGCGTTACGTTTTTAAGTAACGCAACGTCTAGAATGTCGGGTCGGTGCGCGACGTTATCCGGATAACGTGTTGGTTCGTCGGGTGCTATTACTGAAAAGTTCCGCGTGTCTGTGAGAGAGTCTAATAAAATTCCGTTTCTATTTGTGGCTCTACTGTTCCAGCTGGAGTGTTTGGCGTTAAGATCGCCGCCCACTATGACTGCGGCCCCGTGGCCGAGTAATGCTTCTATATCTGTGTCTAATATTTGTTTGTTCGGCGGAAGATAAGCTGAAATAACAGTGATCGGCTGGTGATTCGCCATACTGACCCGGATGGCAGAGGCCTCGATGTTAGTGAGGACCGGAGGATCTATAGGTATACAGTGTAGAGACCTTTTAAAATAAATGAGGGTGCCGCCCATACGGGTGGTGCGATCATTCCTAACTAAGTTATAATTAGCGATACGCGGATCGCGTATACGTGGTTTTAGAAATGTCTCTTGCACTAAGAATAGGTCTAATTGATGTTCGTGAGCGAACTCCTTCACCAAGTCTAGTTGAGGCTTAAGGCCTTGGGCGTTAAAATAAGCTATACGGAGCGTATGTGGTTTAACCCGTCCGCTTACGTAATTAGGCATCGCGAATGTTTGAACTACTTGCAAACGACGTAAGTAGCTCGGTCGGGTGTGCGCGAAAACGACGCTTGCGTATGACAGTATGGGCCGTACGATGGTTTTGTACAGCGTCACTTTGTGTTTGAGCGGAAGTTTGCTTCGCCCACACACAAGTGGATAAAGGCGACTGAGGACAAATCGGGCTCTATTGCATACCGTATCGATATGTTTCTTGAAGTTCATATTGCTGTTGAACGTGACTCCTAAGTATTTGTAATCCTTCACCCACGGTATGGGTGTTTCATACAGTTTAATAACGTCGGTCGGTTGTTTTTTAGCGCGGATGCTATTCGCGTTACCGAAGAGTACCGCTGCACTCTTGGTGGGGTTCACTTCAATCCGCCATTTTCTGAACCAGTTGCCTAGTTCATCGACGGCGGCTTGAAGCACTTTAATGTTCTTGCTCAAGGTTGAGCGGTTGGAGCCGAAGTAGAGTGCCGTGTCGTTAGCGTACTGAGCGAGCTGGACACTCGGAAACTTGGGAATGTCGCTCGTGAAGAGCGAGAAAAGAGTGGGAGAGAGGACCGAGCCCTGTGGCACGCCAGACCTGATGGGTCTGGGTGAGGATAGGGTGCCCTCTACTCGATATCGGAAGGAGCGATCGGTAAGGTAGGCTCGAATGATGCGCACGAGCCTGTCTGGCACTCCCAGTTGATACAGCTTGAATACTAAGCCGTTGTGCCATACCTTGTCGAAGGCCTTCGCGACATCGAAAAACACGGCTGCCGTGGTAGCGTGAAATTGACGCCGTATGAGAATGTACTCGGTGAGTCGGTGAGCCTGCTGGGGACACGAGTGAGCGGTTCTGAATCCGAACTGTATGTCGGGTATCAGGTTAAGCTCCGCGATGTAATGATTAAGACGCGCGAGAATTAATCTTTCGTAAAGTTTCCCGATCGAGTTAATTAAACTAATAGGCCTATAGCTACTCGGATTAGCTTTAGGTTTATTGGGTTTTGGGATACCGATAACAATGGAATCCTTCCATTGTTATCGGTATCACTGACTCTCGAGACTATCGGCGAGGCATTCAGCCTTCTCATCGTCATCGAGCGCCGGCTGCAGTCCCGGTCTGTCCAAAGGAGGCATGACAGTGGGCGGCTCCTGTTTGAACGCGCGAGGCAGCTTCCAGAAAGCCACATGTGATGGCTTAAGGTTGCCGAGCAAGCGGTCCCAACGTTCGCCGCGGAGTTCCGCGATACGTTCCCGTACCACCCGCTGTAGGTAGCGGAGGTGGCGCCTATTCTCGACCGACGGATACCTGTCGTAAAGTCTAGTGGCTCTGTGCTTCTGTGTGAGTAAGTTCCTGACCTCTGGAGGCAGGTTTAGGCGATGCGGTTGCGTCGTCGGAACCTGCCTGGAGCAGGCCTTGATCCTACTCTGTATGTGTGACGTCACATGAGAGATAGCACTGTGAGCCGTGTCGACCGAGTCGATGACGTCCGGTATACGGTCAAGGTCGTCGGACTTGATAGACTCGAGATCCTTTTCCAGCCGTTGCCAGTCGATCACTGTTTTCGTCGGTGGTTGAAAGTTAACCGGTGGGCCTAGATTTAGGACGACGGGCCGGTGGTCTGACTCTAATTCGTGAAGAACCTCGATTGAATTTACATTGAGCGTTACGTTTTTAAGTAACGCAACGTCTAGAATGTCGGGTCGGTGCGCGACGTTATCCGGATAACGTGTTGGTTCGTCGGGTGCTATTACTGAAAAGTTCCGCGTGTCTGTGAGAGAGTCTAATAAAATTCCGTTTCTATTTGTGGCTCTACTGTTCCAGCTGGAGTGTTTGGCGTTAAGATCGCCGCCCACTATGACTGCGGCCCCGTGGCCGAGTAATGCTTCTATATCTGTGTCTAATATTTGTTTGTTCGGCGGAAGATAAGCTGAAATAACAGTGATCGGCTGGTGATTCGCCATACTGACCCGGATGGCAGAGGCCTCGATGTTAGTGAGGACCGGAGGATCTATAGGTATACAGTGTAGAGACCTTTTAAAATAAATGAGGGTGCCGCCCATACGGGTGGTGCGATCATTCCTAACTAAGTTATAATTAGCGATACGCGGATCGCGTATACGTGGTTTTAAAAATGTCTCTTGCACTAAGAATAGGTCTAATTGATGTTCGTGAGCGAACTCCTTCACCAAGTCTAGTTGAGGCTTAAGGCCTTGGGCGTTAAAATACGCTATACGGAGCGTATGTGGTTTGACCCGTCCGCTTACGTAATTAGGCATCGCGAATGTTGTTTTTATACTTTAGCCCTATTTCGGTGAGGGCACGGAATATTTTGCCGTTGTCTGCCATAACTTGCAGGAGCGACGGCGGGTCTTCCCGGACAGCATCGAGCCTGCTGGCCAGGGCTGTTATTTCGTCAATGTCGAACATCTCTGACAGTTCGAACATGAAAGCAAAGGTGCTGCCGCCTTTGCTACCTGTTGCCGCGGACGCGGGCGCCGGTGGCCTCGGTCGCGGGACCGACGCCGCCGGGCGGGACGCTAGCGGAGGCCGGAGGGGCGCGGGGGCCGCGAGAGTGGCCTCTGTGGCAGCGTTGGCAGCCGGAGGAGACCTCGCCCAGGCGTTTACTTTCGGAGGCGGCGCAGGTTTGAAGGTTGGAGTGAACTCCACCTTCTCTGCTCTGCCTTGCGGCTGGCGGCGCCCTGGGTGACGCTTGTGTTTGGGTGCCTTGGGACACCCGCGATAGCTCGCGGGGTGCCCCTTCTCCCCGCACAAGACGCAGGAAGGGGGCTCCGCGCATTGCGCTGGTCGAGGGCACTCTGGCGTGCCGTGTTTCCCGAGGCACTTCACACACCTCGGGGTGTGTTCGCAATTTCGTGCCGAGTGCCCGTATAATTGGCATCTGTGGCACTGACCGGGCCCCCCGCGGTTGCGAGGAGCTTCGGTACGGATGCCCTGATGTTGTTCTAGTGTTGGGATGTTTTTCTTTACATGAAGTCGTTTAAGATTTGTACGCGGGTGGGTCCGGTAGATGGTTTTAAGGGATCTATTTTGCACAGTTTGTAGTTTACGATAATTGTTTTGATTTGTGTTAATCCATACCGGACTTGCGTATGTCATGACCGGGCGTATGTACGACTGGTATAGTAGACGCTTGTTACTAGTTGAGAGAGTGGAATTCCTATAGAAAATGGGTCTCAACAGGCTCAAGGCAGTAAGTGCCTTAGAGCGGGCGTAATTAATATGAGGCGTGAAGGAAAGTTTCCGGTCGAGGATAAGTCCTAGGTATTTAGCCTGTGACTGCCATTCGACCGGGTGGTTATTAATATGTGGCTTTAAAGAGATATTGAGTTTACGGGAAGTTTTGTATGAGAAAAGAACCGCCTCGGTCTTTGTGTCATTGATTTTAAGCTTCCACTTAGAGAAGTAGTTGCTTACACAATGTAGGGCTGTATTAAGGTGTGAGACTATAGATTTGATGTTCTTACTGCTGCACAGATAAGCTGTGTCATCAGCGTACAGGGCGAGGACCGTGTTCGGAGGTTTTGGGATGTCTCTCATATAGAGTAAAAATGCCCTCGGTGAGATGATGGAGCCCTGTGGAACACCTGCTACTACTGGATGTGGGGAGGATAAACTATTTTTGACTCTAACTCTAAGAAATCTATTCGTAAGGAATGATTTTATTATTCTACAGTATTCAAAGGGGACTTGTGCTTCGAATAATTTGTGAACTAAGGCATCATGCCAGACGGTATCGAAGGCTTTCTCAAGGTCGAGTAGAACCATACCAGTCTGGTGTCTCAAGTTAAATTGGTGTGTTATATGTTCGACTACGCGCGCCAGTTGGTGAGTAGTCGCGTGTTACCTTCGGAAACCGAATTGTTCGTCAGGTAGGTTTGATTCTATAAGTGAGTTTATTCTATTATTAATTAAAATTTCTAATATTTTACTTTGTGTGCAAAGTAAACTAATTGGTCTGTAGTTCGCGGGGGAGGTGGGATCTTTTCCCGGTTTGTGAATCGCGGTGATTACTGCTATTTTCCAGGACGAGGGAAAATAGGTAAGACGAAGGCACGCATTAAATATATTAACTAAGGTGTCTATTGCTTTTGAAGGGAGGTGTTTTAGAAGTATGTTCTGTATGTCGTCGTGCCCGGGGGCTTTTCGCGGTTTACAGGTTTTTAAAATTAATTTTACTTCGCGAGGTACAACTGGCATAGGTGCGGTCGGTCCGTTTATTTTGTAAAGGTGGTCTAGAGACCGCGACACCTCGCGTTCGGTGTCGGGGTCGCTCAGATCCACGGTGAGTCTATGCTGTCGCTCGAAGTGTGTACCTAGGGCCTCGGCCTTTTCAGCGTCCGACCGGGCGGGGCCCGAGGGGGTGCTGAAGCAGGGTAGAGGGGTGTGTACGTTTTTGAGGCGTCTCGCGAACTGCCAGAGGGAATTGTCGCGGGTGTCAAGCGATTCGAGCTTTTTGTTCCATTCGTTGGAAGTGAGAGATTTTATTTTAAAAGATATTTGGTTTTGAAGTGAATTAATAATCGTGTTAAACCGACGCGTATGGAGTCTCTGTGCGTGATGTCGGTATTGGTTTTTTAGTTTGATAAGTCTTGTTATGTCGTGTGGAAGTTTGTTTGTTTGTTTCGGTGTGAACGTCGGGATGTTCGCGTTACGGGCTTTGATAATAGCGTCAGTCAGTGTTTGTATGGCGTTGTCAACTAATTCGGGTCGGTGTAATTTTAAGGAGCCGGGGGAGGGGAGGGCTTCGTTAATCTGTTTTTTATAAGTGTCCCATTTAGCATTACCGTATTAAAAAATAGGTCGCGAAATGCGCGGGATGAGGCTATTAATTTCGAAAATAATGGGACAATGGTCCGAGATAACGTCGTAAGTCAGTGGGTCTGTAACGTTTGTGATATTTTTGGCAAGGGTGAGTTGTAATTTAGCGGCCGAGTGCCTAGGGTTGGAGGGGAGGTGGGTCGCTTTGTCCGGAATTAAAATATTATATTCGTGACCTGCAAAGTGATTAAAAAGACGCGATCCATTGGAATTTGCTCGATTGCAATCCCAGTGTCTATGGCGGGCGTTAAAATCTCCGGAACAGATGACGGTGTTGCCGAGAGAGAGAGCTTTTGCGATGGCTGTCGTGATTCTACTGTCTTGCTTAGGGCAATAAAAGTTAACTATTGTGATGGGTGTCTGTCCGCGGTGAGACTCTAATCTAATTGCAATTATATCGCATATATCATGCTCCACCGGTGGGAGTGAATGATGCGATATATTTGACTTGACAAAAATTGCGACGCCACCTCGGGCGCGGTTGTCTGTCTGTCCGTCACGTCTGTAGCAGGTGTAACCGGGAATTGAAAAACGTCGTGCGGGAACGAGGTGTGTTTCTTGTATGAGTGTAATGTCGATGTTGTGTGTACCTAGGAAATGTATGAGTTCTCTTTTCCTACTCACAATACCGTTAATGTTAAGCGACGCTACTCGTAGAGGACGAGCAGTGCCAGTCGGGGGAGGGGTCGCCGTCTCTTCATCCATGGATGCTCAGGAACTCGAATACTGTGATGATTTGCTCCTCGTAGCTCATGCTACGGGGGAGCAGAGGCTTCAGCTGACCTGCGATTTTAATTAATTTTATAATTTCATGTGTTGACATTTCCTCCGAGTCTGGCTCTTCGGTTGTTTTAAAGGCGGCTGAGTCTGTCTCGACTCTTTTAAAGCCACCTGGCATAGGGCCAGTGGGCCTAAGGCCTGGGAAGATTTGTCTTCCGGACTGGGTGCCCGTGAGGGGCGGCGGACCGGCAGTGGACCGCGTTGTGGGTGGCTGAAGGCCCTGTGGCTGAAGGCCTGACGGTGACGGGGCGTTCCCTGTCATAACTGAGTTCCACCCGCGGCCGTTCGCCATGTTCGATTTGAACATGCGGGGCTGGGGTGGTGCGCTTTGGCGGGTCTGGAAGCGCTCCTGGCGCTCCTTGACGGCCGCAAGGTAGATGCGGCGTTGGGGGCACTGGCGGTACGAGGCCGCGTGCTCTCCGCCGCAGTTGCAGACTGGAGCCTCCTCCTTCCGGTCGCACTCCGCTGTGAGGTGGGCTCCCGTGCACTTGACGCAGCGGGCGGCCCGGTTGCAGTTCCGTTCTGCATGTCCGAATGTCTGGCACCTGGAACACATGGTGCCGTATTTATTGTTAGGTTTATATTTGTAGATACGCACCGATTGGTGGCAAATATATTTAATTTTCCTGAAGGCACCGATATCAGTGCTCTTCGGGAGCGTCACTTGGTACCTTGGTACCAATGCATCGCCCTTGAAGGCGACAACTTTAGTGGGTTTGAACCCCAGTTCTAGGAGTGCACTACCTAGCTCCTCTGCGGAGCTGTAGTACAGCCCTTGGACGACAGAGATGTGAGCTCTGTCGTCCTTATCCGTGTATGTGTGGAACTGCAAACGTTCCACACCTTTGAGCGCTGCAAGGGCCGATTCTTTATCGGCCTTAGTCTTGCAGGACAGCTGTGCCATATGTGGCTGGATGTTGAAATTAAAATTTTTGATGCCCGCGGCGATAAGCGCCGCTCGGCATCTTTCAAAGTCGAAATTCTCCTTAGAGATAACAATTGGAGTCGGCCTCGCCTGTGAGGGCTTGGCCGTTACCTTGGCTCCCGGTGTCTCCTGTACCGGGAGCGGCTTAAATACGTTGGCCGTTGCCAACGGCTTGGGGCGTCCGTTGTCCGGGCGCGGCTTGGCCGCACGTCGCCGCGTCACGGCGATCCAGTCCGGCAGGCCGCCGTGCAGCCGCTGGCCGGACTCCTGCTCCGGCGGCGAGGCCGGGCTGTCGATGTCCATTTCGGCGATCACCTTCGCCGCGGGTTGCTCACCGGGGCTAGGGCAGCCCCTCTTCATGTCCTGCGACACAGAGTTCAATACACTAATTAATACACTGCTTCGAAACCGTTAAAAAGCGCGCCAAAGGGGCGCGTGTAGTTAATAATAAAAGAAATTGCGATGATAATAATTCCACAAAAACCAGCGCGCAAACACGTCTCGTCCGTTCAAGCGCAGGTAGCGGAATTCGCTCGACCAAAAACCGACCGCTAGTGGACGCAAGAGCATCTGCCTATATTTATAACGCTCAATAGCGCGCCCGTCGTTTATATATCGATGATATTGCTGTCTCTTTCGGGCGCGGCCGCTATTTTATTAGGTATTTTACTATACTTATGTATGTATGTATTTTTTTTTTTTCTCTCCCCTACATACGATCTATTAATTTTTAATATCCTAGATACTTATAAATAATTCGTAGCGTATGTAAACTTGCCGCTAAATATAATAAACGACCAATACATAGGTAATATTATATAAATTACATATAATGTAGTAAACGTATGCTATAGAACAACAACAACAACGCAATATGTTATCGGTAGAAATAAATAAATTAATATGAGAGCATAATAGCGATATATTGTAGTGGCGAATGGTGCGCGCACACACAAAATAAAACTATCATGATCTAATCTGTATCTGAACCAAATAGTGGCCCTGAAAAGGGCCTTTATAATTAATATTAAATATCTTCTTCACTTCAAGCTCGTGTACTTGGTCACCGCCTTGGTGCCCTCGCTGACCGCGTGCTTGGCCAGCTCACCGGGCAGCAGGAGCCTCACGCTCGTCTGCACCTCACGGGATGTGATCGTGGAACGCTTGTTGTAGTGCGCAAGACGGGACGCCTCGGCCGCGATACGTTCGAAGATGTCGTTCACGAAAGAGTTCATGATGGACATGGCCTTCGACGAGATACCGGTGTCCGGGTGCACCTGCTTGAGCACTTTGTAGATGTAGATGGCGTAACTCTCCTTCCTCTTATGCTTCTTCTTTTTTTTGTCTGTCTTCGAAATATTCTTCTGCGCCTTGCCGGACTTTTTCGCCGCCTTACCGCTCGTCTTGGGTGCCATGATGCGATATAGACGAGTGTCTGTACGAGCGACCCTTTTTTTTTTTTTTTTTTTTTTGCGCCCAAGCAAGGGAATGGGCTACCCTCCGGGATAACGAAGGGAGGGAGGTGGTGAATGCTCATGCATACCAACGCAGCCTAAGTCTGCGTTGGTTATGTGGGACTCACGTGAAACCTAGGTGCCTACCCACTAAACACCACCTGCAGTTGGCTTTGGGCAGGTGCCCTCTAAGCCTTCATCGAAGGCGACCTTCTCATGGAGAGAGAGAGGCGCAAGCGGCACTCCCTATGGAGTTTCCGCTGGGGATATTGCACAGAGGGTGCTATCTAATTGGGACTAGTCACATCAGAAGGATGATCACAAAATAGAGGTGAGTGCGTCTGATTGTCCCCGGATGCCAAGAGGCGTTCCAGGTCAGACGATAGTTTGTTAGGGGGATCGGAGAGGGCGTGTCTGGGCCTCCTGACTTGATGACGTGAAGGAGGGGAGGCGGTATAATCCGCTGCCTCCTTAATCAAGGGATTTGGGTGATTGTCTGAGGACTTAAAGAAAGTTTCAGACAAGCACTTAAGGTGTTGTTGGATGGTGGGGAGCTCTAAGTACCGGTGAAGGTCTGCGTTTCTAACACACCAGTGGGCATTGACAGCCTTACGGCAGAAAATGGATTGAACTGTTTGTAATTTGTCTATAATATTGGGTTTCGCATGAGCGAAAACTGGAGCGGCGTAAGTCAAAACCGGTCGAATGCAAACCTTGAAGAGTGTTCGCTTGTTCCTAAAAGACATTTTACTGTGCCTACCTAACATACTATTTAGGCGGTACAGATAGAAGCGGGCGGTTCCGGTCACCTTCTTGACGTGAGGCCTGAAGGTGAGTTGGGAGTCGAGGGTCACACCCAAGTACTTGGTTGTGGACCTGAAGGGGATAGGGGAGCCTAATAGATGAATGGGTCGATCCCGGCAGAAGCGTCTGCGCTTAAAATCAAAACGGACTGCGGAGCTTTTATCCGGGTTGACCTCAATACGCCATTTCCTAAACCAGTCACCTAGCTCATTAACTGAGCGTTGGAGCCTGGAGAGGACTGAAGAAATCTGTTGGGACTGGACGTAGAGAGCGGTATCGTCTGCGAAAAGAGAGAGTTGGACTCCATTTCTAGGGATGGGAATATCGTTGGTATACGATATGTATAGAAGTGGTGAGAGCACTGAGCCCTGTGGTACCCCAGCCGTGAGCAGGCGAGGGGAGGAGAGGACACCTTCGTGTCTGAAACGAAAGGTACGTTTGTGAAGATAAGAAGCTACTATGCGGACTAATCGGGATGGGAGGCCTAGAGCGTGGAGTTTATATATTAGGCCTTCGTGCCAGACTTTGTCAAAAGCCTTGGCGACGTCGAAGAAGACAGCGATTGTCTTCTTACGTTTGGGATAGAACCCGCTGTAGATGTACTCTACAATGCGGTGGACTTGCTGAGGACAAGAGTGTTTAGCACGAAAGCCGAATTGTTGGTTTATTATTAGGGGAGGGCCGTCCGTTGGAAAGAGATGCTTTCTCATACGGAACAGAATAACCCGTTCAAAGACTTTCGCCATTGCCTTGAGGAGGCTGATGGGGCGATGGTTGGAGGGGATATTGAGGGGTTTTCCTGGTTTAGGGATCCCTATAACTATGGCCTCTTTCCAAGCGGTTGGAAAGAAGCAGTGGTCGAGGCAGGCGTTGAAGAGGAGGACAAGAAAGAAGATCACCTGCTCGGGGAAGTGTTTGAGCGCCAGGTTGGAAATACCGTCGGCTCCTGGAGCTTTGCGAGGTTTTAATCCACGGATGATGGATTTAACCTCCTCTACAGAAGTTGAAATGGGATCGTCGGTGAGAGGCATTGAGTTCAGACGGCTGACCTCATTCTCCACCGACGCTACGTGGATGGGTTCGAAAGAAGAAGTGCTGGGTGAGCATTGTGAAGCAATGCTTTCAGCAAAACACTCCGCTTTATCCCTGTCCTCGAAAGCTGTGCTGCCGTCGGGGCGTATCAAAGGCGGAGTGTGGAATATTGCGTCAGTACGAAGGGCTTTCGCCACTTTGTAATACGCCTGGTGTGAAGGGGATATGTTCTCCATGAGTGAATCCCAATTGGAATTCCTCAATTCGGAGAGACGTAACCTAACTTGGCTCTGGAGGAAGTTAGCGCGTGACCTATAGTTGGGCGTTGGGTACTTGGCGGCTCTTCTGAGAGCTGCATTCTTGGCTCTAATGAGGTTCATGACATCAAGCGGGAGCTTATGGCTGTTAACCTTAACCACCCGCTCGTTGTCATGGAGAGCGGACTGCACTGTTTGAGTAAGTGCTTTCACCGTGATGTCAATCTTATCCGTACTATCGAAATAGTTGGACGAGATTGCATACGGTGAATTGTGGGCATCAAAAGTTGATGCAAGAGACTCCCTATAACCCTCCCAGTTGGTGAGGGTTTTAGGGTGTATGGTGGTAGGAGTGGGGGCATGGGGCCCGAGCTTGAGGGAGACTGGACGATGGTCGGAGCCCAGGTCATCGAGTGGTTCAATCGCCCTTAAATTAAGAGCGACACCCTTGACCAAGGCGATGTCTAAAATATCGGGGGAGTGTGCTACGTTATCCGGGTAGTGCGTTGGAGAGGTGGGACTTAGGACGTCTAAGTTCATAGACCTAACTAGACGGCGGAGCTTGATGCCATTCCCGTTTGTGGATAGGCACTTCCAGTCAGTGTGTTTGGAGTTGAAATCCCCAAACAAGATGACTGAGTCACCTAGAGAGAGGAGAGTCTCAAGGTCGCTCTGGAGAGGGATCTTGAGAGTAGGGAGGTAGATTGAGGCTATGATCAGAGACGGATGACCTGACATGCCCAACTGACAGACGGTTGCTTCCATGTTGGTAAGCACTGGAGTAGCGATTTGCGAGCAATGAAGGGATTTCTTGTAGTAAATGGCTGTGCCTCCGCCACGACGGTCGTCGGCTCTGCCATTGTGTACAAGAGAGTAGGAAGGGATCGATAATCCCTTTGAAGCGTCAGGTTTAAGGAATGTTTCTTGGATAAGCAATAGGTCGATGTCCTTATTGCGAACAAATTCCTTAATCTCTGGGAGGTTGGTGCGCAGGCCGCGCGTATTGAATGAGACAAGTGATAAGCCCTGAGGCTTCACTCGCCCCATGTTCGATGATGAAGCGTTACGCGATTGGGACATTAGTACAAAGAATTCACCAGGTCTTGGTGCTCTATCATTGCAACCAGGCGCTCAGCGGGAGACCTAGCTGATTTAAATTTGTTGGCGAGAATGTTGAATTCTTTAATATCGAATTCTCCATTCTTCAAGAAACTCAGGGGGTTTTGCACTCCTGAGTCTGGTTGGGTAGGTGTTGCCCATCTGCGGCCACTCGGGGTGACTTGCACTGGGCGGGAATTGACATTGGATGTCTGGGAGATCGGGGCTGCTTGTCTCCAAGAAGTGGAGAGTAAAGGCCCGGTTGTCCTCTTCCTCAGTTGAGGGAAGTTCGTGCCAGTGGCCGGAGGTGGCCCTGGTTTAGAAGCCTGCTTCTTAGCAGGCTTCGATGTTGAGGGACGAGGGGCGCGGGGACATCCGCGGTAGTTCGCGGGATGTCCTTCCTGCCCACAAAGGACGCAAGCTGGAGGAGTCTCCGCATCGCGGGTGCGTTTGCACTCCTTGGTTGTGTGTGGCTCTAGGCACTTGACGCACCTAGGCGGGGCTGAGCAGTTTGCAGCTGCGTGGCCATAAAGCTGGCAGCGATGGCACTGCCCTGGGAAGCCCCTTCTGTGTGGAGCTTCAACACGGATGTTTGAGAGCCCACATATGATGAGCTCTCTCTTGAAGATGTCCCTCGACTCGGGGACATTGGTGAGGATGACCAGAGCCAGTGGGTATTTCCTGCCGGATCGGCTGTACATTTTGTGTACAACCTCGGTCTTGAACCCTTGTTTGGTCAGGTCCTCTAGGATGATCTCACTGGGGAGTTCATATGGGACGCCACGTAGGATGGCTTTCACTTTGCGCTCTTCCGGAAGCGCATATGTGTGATAAGCGACACTCTTATGAGTGAGGAGGCGAGTGAGGACTCGGAAGTCCTCCGTAGTCGGGACGACTACGCGGATGGCTTCACCCGTGTTTGTGGCTCGGGTGTATTGCACCTTTTTGTCGGCGCAGAGCTGTGCAACATAAGTCCACTTTGCCTTGTCTCGTATGAAAATAGGCGGTGGGGGCTTATTTGCAGGGAGGACAGGCGTGCAGCGCGTGGCTGGCTTCATAGAAGAGGTGACAGAGACCTCGGGCAAGCTAATGTCGAGAGACATTAGAGGGACAGGGGTTACCGCAGAGAGTACGTTGTCCGACGTGGTGGCTGAGCGCTTGGACTGGCGCTTCTTCCTGGATTGAACCAGTCTGAAAGGTTCTCCAGAGGGACAACGGGAGGTGTCGACAACGGAGCCAGTGACGGTTCCGTTGTCAGAGTCCTCAGAGGAGGACTGAACTGGCCGCTTTCGGCCGCAGGAGGCGGAGTCGGAGAACTCCATGTCCTCGGACGCGGGTTTGTGAGCGGAGGGCTCATCGGGAGACGCGGGAGAGTCAGCAAGGGGCTGACTTGGAGTGTTGAAGACGGAGGTGACGGTATCGACTAGCGACTGGTCAAATTTGGCATTTGCGGCTTTAACCAAATCCGCAATCTGGACTGCGAGGGCGTTGAGATGGTCCGCTGATGGAGATGGAGCCATACTGATGAAGCCTCCCCGCCGGGGGCAGGGAGCAACGGGGGTTGGAAGAGGCGCGGCTATCCCTACTGGTTATAGCCGCGAACCGTCACCCTTGGGAAAGCCCAAGTGCAATGGGATCGGGTCGTCCGGTTTCTCTCAGGTCAGGAGGCCTGAGAAACGCACCGGGTCAACGTTAGCCGAGTTAGTTGTCACCGTTAGGTATCATTCGGCTCAACCGCGATGGCACGCAACTCACTTACTACAACAAAAATTGCTGTAAGCAAGCTGCGGGCCGGAACGAATTCGACGTAACCAGTCGAACTTGGCGTAGTATACGTACTCGTACCACACGTAGCGGAGCTGCGTAGCGTAGCACTGAGCGTAGCGTGGCGGCGTAGCGGAGCGTGAGCACAGGCGCGTGAAGTAGTCTGCTCGGCGCGGGGGCTCCTTTCACTCCACCCCTGCGCGCCAAACGACGGATCGCGGGTTTCGTGATACCCTGGATGTTATCACGCAGCACCTTCCTGTGGCGTTTCGCTCCACCTTTCCCCAGACCTTTGCCTCCCTTGCCGCGACCAGTCATCTCGAATGTTCAACTACTTGTTCAGAAATCAGACAGCGCTCCGCGCGCAATCGCCCTTCTATATATAGGCAAAGTTTCGATGCGATGCGAACGAGACGGACTGACGTTTTTATATACATCTGGTCTCCCCTCTCTGTCGAACTGCTGCGAACACGGTCCGAAGCGGGCAAGGGGGGGGGGATTGTGGCTAAGCACGTTTAATGTAATAATAATGATATTCAAACATGTAATAACTTTACCAAAAAATCTATTTTACTTTTTATATATATATATATATATATATATATATATATTATATACATATAAAAATGTACATCTATAATTATATAATATGTAGGAAGTACTTATTTGTTTAGCATTAAGGAAGTATTCCTTGCAGAAGGTGTGAGTGTCAATCATTTATAAAATAGAACATCTCTCTAATAATACTAGTAAAACTAGGCGCACACCAAACGTACTATTAAAACGTAGAAATATCATTATACATTAATTTCAACAATCATATTTATTGATTATCGATCGCATCCGAATACTTTTGCGGCCCTGAAAAGGGCCTTTTGTTTTTGTTTCTATCTGGCGTTGCTCGTAACTAAACCAAAATAGGTAGATGTTTTTTAGGCACGTTCTCCGCGAATTCTACGCGCCAACTGTATGTCTTTCGGCATAATTGTAACGCGTTTCGCGTGGATGGCGCACAGATTGGTGTCCTCGAACAGTCCCACCAGGTACGCCTCGCTCGCCTCCTGGAGGGCCATCACGGCGGAGCTCTGGAAACGGAGATCGGTCTTGAAGTCCTGAGCGATCTCACGAACGAGACGCTGGAACGGCAACTTGCGGATCAGCAGCTCGGTACTCTTCTGGTAGCGACGGATCTCGCGCAGAGCGACAGTGCCGGGCCTGTAGCGATGGGGCTTCTTGACGCCACCGGTGGCCGGCGCGCTCTTGCGGGCGGCCTTCGTTGCCAACTGCTTGCGCGGCGCCTTACCTCCGGTCGACTTGCGGGCAGTCTGCTTGGTGCGAGCCATTGTTGTTCAATTCAAAATTAACAAACGAGAACGACGATTACGATTACGTTGATACGCGACGACGGCAGAATGTCGAATGTGCTAGTGGACGCAAAAAAAAAAAAATCAAATTCAAGATTTCTATATTTGGTATTAAATACATTTTACAAAATTACTTAAATCTACTTATTAAAGCAATTTACAATTAAGCCTTATGTATGTAGGTATCAGAAAACTTATTTCTACAACCCTATCTACGTATTGAGGGATAAAACTTTATTATGCTTAAAAACTAATTCATGAGGTTTGTGGGGGGGGGAATCCAGGAAACTGGGAAAACCTGGCTATTTGCTATTGATATAACGTAATATTAATCGTAACCTATCACTTAACCTAACTTAAGACTAATGACTAGAACTTAAAACTAACTTAAAAACTAAGGTAAATAAATACATATATAACATAAATATAAGAGGGGGGGAGGGGGGGATCTTGGGAAAGGGAAGGAGGGAGAGGGAATAGGAGGCCAGTTTTCGCCGTTATTTAATTCTTATAACTAAACCAATTTACAATATATTGGTTTTACATTTATTCAGACCTAGCTAGAACTCTGTGTGCGTGAGTGTGTGTTTGTCTATACGCTAGTGTTCTGTGAGCTCTAACCAGTTGTGATGTGGTAATGCATGTTTATAACGTTTTATGCTGAGGCAGTACTCTGTGAGTGACTTACGACTACAAGTCGACCGGAGGGCGGGGTTTATTCCGTCCTTCAGTCGGCGTAGCCCTCTGTAGAAGTTATGAGATATCTCTTGTATGTGTTGTTCTAGTGTTGGGATGTTTTTCTTTACATGAAGTCGTTTAAGATTTGTACGCGGGTGGGTCCGGTAGATGGTTTTAAGGGATCTATTTTGCACAGTTTGTAGCTTACGATAATTGTTTTGATTTGTGTTAATCCATACCGGACTTGCGTATGTCATGACCGGGCGTATGTACGACTGGTATAGTAGACGCTTGTTACTAGTTGAGAGAGTGGAATTCCTATAGAAAATGGGTCTCAACAGGCTCAAGGCAGTAAGTGCCTTAGAGCGGGCGTAATTAATATGAGGCGTGAAGGAAAGTTTCGGGTCGAGGATAAGTCCTAGGTATTTAGCCTGTGACTGCCATTCGACCGGGTGGTTATTAATATGTGGCTTTAAAGAGGTATTGAGTTTACGGGAAGTTTTGTATGAGAAAAGAACCGCCTCGGTCTTTGTGTCATTGATTTTAAGCTTCCACTTAGAGAAGTAGTTGCTTACACAATGTAGGGCTGTATTAAGGTGTGAGACTATAGATTTGATGTTCTTACTGCTGCACAGATAAGCTGTGTCATCAGCGTACAGGGCGAGGACCGTGTTCGGAGGTTTTGGGATGTCTCTCATATAGAGTAAAAATGCCCTCGGTGAGATGATGGAGCCCTGTGGAACACCTGCTACTACTGGATGTGGGAAGGATAAACTATTTTTGACTCTAACTCTAAGAAATCTATTCGTAAGGAATGATTTTATTATTGTACAATATTCAAAGGGGACTTGTGCTTCGAATAATTTGTGAACTAAGGCATCATGCCAGACGGTATCGAAGGCTTTCTCAAGGTCGAGTAGAACCATACCAGTCTGGTGTCTCAAGTTAAATTGGTGTGTTATATGTTCGACTACGCGCGCCAGTTGGTGAGTAGTCGCGTGTGACCTTCGGAAACCGAATTGTTCGTCAGGTAGGTTTGATTCTATAAGTGAGTTTATTCTATTATTAATTAAAATTTCTAATATTTTACTTTGTGTGCAAAGTAAACTAATTGGTCTGTAGTTCGCGGGGGAGGTGGGATCTTTTCCCGGTTTGTGTATCGCGGTGATTACTGCTATTTTCCAGGACGAGGGAAAATAGGTAAGACGAAGGCACGCATTAAATATATTAACTAGGGTGTCTATTGCTTTTGACGGGAGGTGTTTTAGAAGTATGTTCTGTATGTCGTCGTGCCCGGGGGCTTTTCGCGGTTTACAGGTTTTTAGAATTAATTTGACTTCGCGAGGTACAACGGGAGTAGGTGCGGTCGGTCCGTTGATTTTGTAAAGGTGGTCTATTTTTTTTTTTTTTTTTTTGCGCCCAAGCAAGGGAATGGGCTACCCTCCGGGATAACGACGGGACAGCCTAAGTCTGCGTTGGTTATGTGGGACTCACGTGAAACCTAGGTGCCTACCCACTAAACACCACCTGCAGTTGGCTTTGGGCAGGTGCCCTCTAAGCCTTCATCGTAGGCGACCATCTCTCGGGGAAGAGAGGCGCAAGCGGCACTCCCTAGGGAGTGTTCGCTGGGAATGCACAGAAGGTGCTGTCTAATAGAGACTTGGCGACATCAGAAGGATGATCACAAACGGGAGGTGAGGCTACATGTATCTGGTACCTGTCAATCCAGGTCAGACGAAAGATTGAGAGAGGAGAAATTTAAAATAGTGATTTTGGTTGGTTTGAGTGATACGCCCCTAGGCTTCACTCGTACCGCACTATGTGGTAAGCGTTAAGCGCTTTAGGAATTACAAGGAGGCCACCAAATGGTGGTGCTCCGCCAGCGCAAAGAGGCGCTCCTTGGAGGACTTAGCCGTCCTGAGTTTCCGTGCCAGGACGGATATTTCTTGGATGTCGACTTCGCCTAGTGAGGCGTAAATCTCTTCCAGGTCTTTCAGGGTGCTTTGCACCTGTGATTGAGCCTGGGGAGGTACTGCCCGCCTGGGGCCACTGAAGGTGGCCGGGGCGGGGCGGGAGTAGACATTGAATGCCTGAGAGGGAGGGGCTGATTGTCTCCATGAGGTGGAGAGTTGGGGCCCGACAGTTTTATTCCTCATATGAGGAAAGTGGGATTGGGTGAGGTTAGAGGCCAGAGGTGGCCTTTGTTTTGGCGGCCTGGAAGTTTGCTTATTAGCAGCCTTCGGGGCGGAACGAGGGGCACAACGGCATCCGCGATAATTCGCGGTATGGCCCTCCTGCCCGCAGAGCACGCATGCGGGAGGTGTTACCTCGTCGCGAGTGCGTTTGCACTCTTTGATGCTGTGGGGTTCGAGGCACTTTACGCACCTGGGAGGAGCAGAGCAGTTTGCCGCTGCGTGGCCATACATCTGGCAGCGGTGGCATTGACCGGGGAACCCCCGCTTGTGTGGGGCTTCCACACGTATGTTGGAGAGCCCACATATGGTGAACTCTCCTTTGAAAAGTTCCCTGGCTTCAGGGACGTTAGTTTGAATGACTAACGCTAACGGATATTTCTTTCCGGTACGGCTGTACATTTTATGTACAGCTTCGACCGAAAAGCCTTTCTTGGCAAGGTCCTCCTGTATGAGCTCATTAGAGAGCTCGTACGGGAGGCCTCGGAGGACAGCCTTGACCTTGCGCTCTTCCGGGAGCGCATAGGTGTGGTAAGGCACGTTGTTTCGCGAGAGGAGGAGGGTGAGGTTGCGGAAGTCGTCCGAGGTCGGTACGACTATGCGTATTGCCTCACCTGTGTTTGAGGCACGGGTGTATTGCACCTTGTGATCGGTGCAGAGTTGGGCTACATATGTCCACTTTGCCTTATCACGGAGAAAGATAGGCGGTGGAGGCTTGTTGCTAGGGTGAACGGGCGAGCGTGTCGCCGGTTGGCAAGAGGAGGGGACCGAGTCCGGTGGTAAACTAATGTCGAGGGACATTAGTGGAACTGGGTGGGAAGAGGAGGTTGAAACCTTGTCAGACGCGACGCGCTTGGCCTGACGCTTCTTTCTGGACTGAACCAGTTTGAATGAATCGTCTGAGGGACGATAGGGACGGAGAGAGGTGTCGCGTACGGAACCAGTGAGAGTTCCGTTATCTGATTCCTCCGAGGAGGAATGGACTGGCCGCTTGCGGCCGCAGGAGGCGGAGTCGGAGAACTCCATGTCCTCGGACGCGGGTTTGTGAGCGGAGGGCTCATCGGGGGACGCGGGAGAGTCAGCAAGGGGCTGACTTGGAGTGTTGACCACGGTGGAGATGATGCCATCGACCAGCGACTGGTCGAATTTGATATTTGCGGCTTTAATCAAAGTCGCAATCTGGTCTACGAGGGCGCTGCGAGGGTCCGTTGATGGAGCCATACTGATGAAGATGCCTCCCCGCCAAGGGCAGGGAGCAACGGAGGTTGGAAGTGGTGGCGCGGCTATCCCTAATGGTTATAGCCGCGAACCGTCACCCTTGGGAAAGCCCAAGTGCAATGGGATCGGGTCGTCCGGTTTCTCTCAGGTCTGGAGGCCTGAGAAACGCACCGGGTCAACGTTAGCCGAGTTAGTTGTCACCGTTAGGTATCCTTCAGCTCAACCGCGATGGCACGCAACTCACTTACTACAACAAAAATTGCTGTAAGCAAGCTGCGGGCCGGAACGAATTCGACGTAACCAGTCGAACTTGGCGTAGTATACGTACTCGTACCACACGTTGCGGAGCTGCGTAGCGTAGCACTGGGCGTAGCGTGGCGGCGTAGCGGAGCGTGAGCACAGGCGCGTGTAGTTGTCTGCTCGGCGCGGGGGCCGAGACGAGAATGACGACGAGGTGGTCTAGAGACCGCGACACCTCGCGTTCGGTGTCGGGGTCGCTCAGATCCACGGTGAGTCTATGCTGTCGCTCGAAGTGTGTACCTAGGGCCTCGGCCTTTTCAGCGTCCGACCGGGCGGGGCCCGAGGGGGTGCTGAAGCAGGGTAGAGGGGTGTGTACGTTTTTGAGGCGTCTCGCGAACTGCCAGAGGGAATTGTCGCGGGTGTCAAGCGATTCGAGCTTTTTGTTCCATTCGTTGGAAGTGAGAGATTTTATTTTAAAAGATATTTGGTTTTGAAGTGAATTAATAATCGTGTTAAACCGACGCGTATGGAGTCTCTGTGCGTGATGTCGGTATTGGTTTTTTAGTTTGATAAGTCTTGTTATGTCGTGTGGAAGTTTGTTTGTTTGTTTCGGTGTGAACGTCGGGATGTTCGCGTTACGGGCTTTGATTATAGCGTCAGTCAGTGTTTGTATGGCGTTGTCCACTAATTCGGGTCGGTGTAATTTTAAGGAGCCGGGGGAGGGGAGGGCTTCGTTAATCTGTTTTTTATAAGTGTCCCATTAAGCATTACCGTACTTAAAAATAGGTCGCGAGATGCGCGGGATGAGGCTATTAATTTCGAAAATAATGGGACAATGGTCCGAGATAACGTCGTAAGTCAGTGGGTCTGTAACGTTTGTGATATTTTTGGCAAGGGTGAGTTGTAATTTAGCGGCCGAGTGCCTAGGGTTGGAGGGGAGGTGGGTCGCTTTGTCCGGAATTAAAATATTATATTCGTGACCTGCAAAGTGATTAAAAAGACGCGATCCATTGGAATTTGCTCGATTGCAATCCCAGTGTCTATGGCGGGCGTTAAAATCTCCGGAACAGATGACGGTGTTGCCGAGAGAGAGAGCTTTTGCGATGGCTGTCGTGATTCTACTGTCTTGCTTAGGGCAATAAAAGTTAACTATTGTGATGGGTGTCTGTCCGCGGTGAGACTCTAATCTAATTGCAATTATATCGCATATATCATGCTCCACCGGTGGGAGTGAATGATGCGATATATTTGACTTGACAAAAATTGCGACGCCACCTCGGGCGCGGTTGTCTGTCTGTCCGTCACGTCTGTAGCAGGTGTAACCGGGAATCTAAAAACGTCGTGCGGGAACGAGGTGTGTTTCTTGTATGAGTGTAATGTCGATGTTGTGTGTACCTAGGAAATGTATGAGTTCTCTTTTCCTACTCACAATACAAAAAACCAGCGCGCAAACACGTCTCGTCCGTTCAAGCGCAGGTAGCGGAATTCCTTATGTATGTAATAGCTAGTGGACGCAAGAGCATCTGCCTATTTTTATCGCTAGTGGACGCAAAAAAAAAACAAAAAACAAACAAACGAGAACGACGATTACGATTACGTTGATACGCGACGACGGCAGAATGTCGAATGTGCTAGTGGACGCATTTTTTTTTTTTTTTTTTTTTTTTTTTTTTTTTTTTTTTTTTTTTTTTTTTTTTTTTTTTTTGCGCCCAAGCAAGGGAATGGGCTACCCTCCGGGATAACGACGGGAGGGAGGTGGTGAATGCTCATGCATACCAACGCAGCCTAAGTCTGCGTTGGTTATGTGGGACTCACGTGAAACCTAGGTGCCTACCCACTAAACACCACCTGCAGTTGGCTTTGGGCAGGTGCCCTCTAAGCCTTCATCGAAGGCGACCTTCTCATGGGGAGAGAGAGGCGCAAGCGGCACTCCCTATGGAGTTTCCGCTGGGATATTGCACAGAGGGTGCTATCTAATTGGGACTAGTCACATCAGAAGGATGATCACAAAATAGAGGTGAGTGCGTCTGATTGTCCCCGGATGCCAAGAGGCGTTCCAGGTCAGACGATAGTTTGTTAGGGGGATCGGAGAGGGCGTGTCTGGGCCTCCTGACTTGATGACGTGAAGGAGGGGAGGCGGTATAATCCGCTGCCTCCTTAATCAAGGGATTTGGATGATTGTCTGAGGACTTAAAGAAAGTTTCAGACAAGCACTTAAGGTGTTGTTGGATGGTGGGGAGCTCTAAGTCCCGGTGAAGGTCTGCGTTTCTAACACACCAGTGGGCATTGACAGCCTTACGGCAGAAAATGGATTGAACTGTTTGTAATTTGTCTATAATATTGGGTTTCGCATGAGCGAAAACTGGAGCGGCGTAAGTCAAAACCGGTCGAATGCAAACCTTGAAGAGTGTTCGCTTGTTCCTAAAAGACATTTTACTGTGCCTACCTAACATACTATTTAGGCGGTACAGATAGAAGCGGGCGGTTCCGGTCACCTTCTTGACGTGAGGCCTGAAGGTGAGTTGGGAGTCGAGGGTCACACCCAAGTACTTGGTTGTGGACCTGAAGGGGATAGGGGAGCCTAATAGATGAATGGGTCGATCCCGGCAGAAGCGTCTGCGCTTAAAATCAAAACGGACTGCGGAGCTTTTATCCGGGTTGACCTCAATACGCCATTTCCTAAACCAGTCACCTAGCTCATTAACTGAGCGTTGGAGCCTGGAGAGGACTGAAGAAATCTGTTGGGACTGGACGTAGAGAGCGGTATCGTCTGCGAAAAGAGAGAGTTGGACTCCATTTCTAGGGATGGGAATATCGTTGGTATACGATATGTATAGAAGTGGTGAGAGCACTGAGCCCTGTGGTACCCCAGCCGTGAGCAGGCGAGGGGAGGAGAGGACACCTTCGTGTCTGAAACGAAAGGTACGTTTGTGAAGATAAGAAGCTACTATGCGGACTAATCGGGATGGGAGGCCTAGAGCGTGGAGTTTATATATTAGGCCTTCGTGCCAGACTTTGTCAAAAGCCTTGGCGACGTCGAAGAAGACAGCGATTGTCTTCTTACGTTTGGGATAGAACCCGCTGTAGATGTACTCTACAATGCGGTGGACTTGCTGAGGACAAGAGTGTTTAGCACGAAAGCCGAATTGTTGGTTTATTATTAAGGGAGGGCCGTCCGTTGGAAAGAGATGCTTTCTCATACGGAACAGAATAACCCGTTCAAAGACTTTCCCCATAGCCTTGAGGAGGCTGATGGGGTGATGGTTGGAGGGGATATTGAGGGGTTTTCCTGGTTTAGGGATCCCTATAACTATGGCCTCTTTCCAAGCGGTTGGAAAGAAGCAGTGGTCGAGGCAGGCATTGAAGAGAAGGACAAGAAAGAAGATCACCTGCTCGGGGAAGTGTTTGAGCGCCAGGTTGGAAATACCGTCGGCTCCTGGAGCTTTGCGAGGTTTTAATCCACGGATGATGGATTTAACCTCCTCTACAGAAGTTGGAATGGGATCGTCGGTGAGAGGCATTGAGTTCAGACGGCTGACCTCATTCTCCACCGACGCTACGTGGAGGGGTTCGAAAGAAGAAGTGCTGGGTGAGCATTGTGAAGCAATGCTTTCAGCAAAACACTCCGCTTTATCCCTGTCCTCGAAAGCTGTACTGCCGTCGGGGCGTATCAAAGGCGGAGTGTGGAGTATTGCGTCAGTACGAAGGGCTTTCGCCACTTTGTAATACGCCTGGTGTGAAGGGGATATGTTCTCCATGAGTGAATCCCAATTGGAATTCCTCAATTCGGAGAGACGTAACCTAACTTGGCTTTGGAGGAAGTTAGTGCGTGACCTATAGTTGGGCGTTGGGTACTTGGCGGCTCTTCTGAGAGCTGCATTCTTGGCTCTAATGAGGTTCATGACATCAAGCGGGAGCTTATGGCTGTTAACCTTAACCACCCGCTCGTTGTCATGGAGAGCGGACTGCACTGTTTGAGTAAGTGCTTTTACCGTGATGTCAATCTTATCCGTACTATCGAAATAGTTGGACGAGATTGCATACGGTGAATTGTGGGCATCAAAAGTTGATGCAAGAGACTCCCTATAACCCTCCCAGTTGGTGAGGGTTTTAGGGTGTATGGTGGTAGGAGTGGGGGCATGGGTCCGAGCTTGAGGGAGACTGGACGATGGTCGGAGCCCAGGTCATCGAGTGGTTCAATCGCCCTTAAATTAAGAGCGACACCCTTCACCAAGGCGATGTCTAGAATATCGGGAGAGTGTGCTACGTTATCCGGGTAGTGTGTTGGAGAGATGGGACTTAGGACGTCTAAATCCATAGACCTAACTAGACGGCGGAGCTTGATGCCATTCCCGTTTGTGGATAGGCACTTCCAGTCAGTGTGTTTGGAGTTGAAGTCCCCAAACAAGATGACTGAGTCACCTAGAGAGAGGAGAGTCTCAAGGTCGCTCTGGAGAGGGATCTTGAGAGTAGGGAGGTAGATTGAGGCTATGATCAGAGACGGATGACCTGACATGCCCAACTGACAGACGGTTGCTTCCATGTTGGTAAGCACTGGAGTAGCGATTTGCGAGCAATGAAGGGATTTCTTGTAGTACATGGCTGTACCTCCGCCACGACGGTCGTCGGCTCTGCCATTGTGTACAAGAGAGTAGGAAGGGATCGATAATCCCTTTGAAGCGTCAGGTTTAAGGAATGTTTCTTGGATAAGCAATAGGTCGATGTCCTTATTGCGAACAAATTCCTTAATCTCTGGGAGGTTGGTGCGCAGGCCGCGCGTATTGAATGAGACAAGTGATAAGCCCTGAGGCTTCACTCGCCCCATGTTCGATGATGAAGCGTTACGCGATTGGGACATTAGTACAAAGAGTTCACCAGGTCTTGGTGCTCTATCATTGCAACTAGGCGCTCAGCGGGAGACCTAGCTGATTTAAATTTGTTGGCGAGAATGTTGAATTCTTTAATATCGAATTCTCCATTCTTCAAGAAACTCAGGGGGTTTTGCACTCCTGAGTCTGGTTGCGTAGGTGTTGCCCATCTGCGGCCACTCGGGGTGACTTGCACAGGGCGGGAATTGACATTTGATGTCTGGGAGACCGGGGCTGCTTGTCTCCAAGAAGTGGAGAGTAAAGGCCCGGTTGTCCTCTTCCTCAGTTGAGGGAAGTTTGTGCCAGTGGCCGGAGGTGGCCCTGGTTTTGAAGGCTGCTTCTTAGCAGGCTTCGATGTTGAGGGACGAGGGGCGCGGGGACATCCGCGGTAGTTCGCGGGATGTCCTTCCTGCCCACAAAGGACGCAAGCTGGAGGAGTCTCCGCATCGCGGGTGCGTTTGCACTCCTTTGTTGTGTGTGGCTCTAGGCACTTGACGCACCTAGGCGGGGCTGAGCAGTTTGCAGCTGCGTGGCCATAAAGCTGGCAGCGATGGCACTGCCCTGGGAAGCCCCTTCTGTGTGGAGCTTCAACACGGATGTTTGAGAGCCCACATACGATGAGCTCTCTCTTGAAAATTTCCCTCGACTCGGGGACATTGGTGAGGATGACCAGAGCCAATGGGTATTTCCTGCCGGATCGGCTGTACATTTTGTGTACAGCCTCGGCCTTGAACCCTTGTTTGGTCAGGTCCTCTAGGATGATCTCACTGGGGAGTTCATATGGGACGCCACGTAGGATGGCTTTCACTTTGCGCTCTTCCGGGAGCGCATAGGTGTGATAAGCCACACTCTTATGAGTGAGGAGGCGAGTGAGGACTCGGAAGTCCTCCGTAGTCGGGACGACTACGCGGATGGCTTCACCCGTGTTTGTGGCTCGGGTGTATTGCACCTTTTTGTCGGCGCAGAGCTGAGCAACATAAGTCCACTTTGCCTTGTCTCGTATGAAGATAGGCGGTGGGGGCTTATTAGCAGGGAGGACAGGCGTGCAGCGCGTGGCTGGCTTCATGGAAGAGGTGACAGAGACCTCGGGCAAGCTAATGTCGAGAGACATTAGAGGGACAGGGGTTACCGCGGAGAGTACGTTGTCCGACGTGGTGGCTGAGCGCTTGGACTGGCGCTTCTTCCTGGATTGAACCAGTTTGAAAGGTTCTCCAGAGGGACAACGGGAGGTGTTGACAACGGAGCCAGTGACGGTTCCGTTGTCAGAGTCCTCAGAGGAGGACTGGACTGGCCGCTTTCGGCCGCAGGAGGCGGAGTCGGAGAACTCCATGTCCTCGGACACGGGTTTGTGAGCGGAGGGCTCATCGGGGGACGCGGGAGAGTCAGCAAGGGGCTGACTTGGAGTGTTGACCACGGTGGAGATGATGCTATCGACCAGCGACTGGTCGATATTGATATTTGCGGCTTTGATCAAAGTCGCAATCTGGACTATGAGGGCGCTGCGAGGGTCCGTTGATGGAGCCATACTGTTGAAGAAGCCTCCCCGCCGAGGGCAGGGAGCAACGGGGGTTGGAAGTGGTGGCGCGGCTATCCCTAATGGTTATAGCCGCGAACCGTCACCCTTGGGAAAGCCCAAGTGCAATGGGATCGGGTCGTCCGGTTTCTCTCAGGTCAGGAGGCCTGAGAAACGCACCGGGTCAACGTTAGCCGAGTTAGTTGTCACCGATAGGTATCCTTCAGCTCAACCGCGATGGCACGCAACTCACTTACTACAACAAAAATTGCTGTAAGCAAGCTGCGGGCCGGAACGAATTCGACGTAACCAGTCGAACTTGCGTAGTATACGTACTCGTACCACACGTAGCGGAGCTGCGTAGCGTAGCACTGGGCGTAGCGTGGCGGCGTAGCGGAGCGTGAACACAGGCGCGTGAAGTAGTCTGCTCGGCGCGGGGGCCGAGACGAGAATGTGGACGCAAGAGCATCTGCCTATATTTATAACGCTCAATACCGCGCCCGTCGTTTATATATCGATGGTATTGCTGTCTCTTTCGGGCGCGGCCGCTATTTTATTAGGTATTTTACTATACTTATGTATGTATGTATGTATTTTTTTTTTTCTCTCCCCTACATACGATCTATTAATTTTTAATATCCTAGATACTTATAAATAATTCGTAGCGTATGTAAACTTGCCGCTAAATATAATAAACGACCAATACATAGGTAATATTATATAAATTACATATAATGTAGTAAACGTATGCTTTATAACAACAACAACGCAATATGTTATCGGTAGAAATAAATAAATTAATATGAGAGCATAATAGCGATATATTGTAGTGGCGAATGGTGCGCGCACACACAAAATAAAACTATCATGATCTAATCTGTATCTGAACCAAATAGTGGCCCTGAAAAGGGCCTTTATAATTAATATTAAATATCTTCTTCACTTCGAGCTCGTGTACTTGGTCACCGCCTTGGTGCCCTCGCTGACCGCGTGCTTGGCCAGCTCACCGGGCAGCAGGAGCCTCACGCTCGTCTGCACCTCCCGGGATGTGATCGTGGAACGCTTGTTGTAGTGCGCAAGACGGGACGCCTCGGCCGCGATACGTTCGAAGATGTCGTTCACGAAAGAGTTCATGATGGACATGGCCTTCGACGAGATACCGGTGTCCGGGTGCACCTGCTTGAGCACTTTGTAGATGTAGATGGCGTAACTCTCCTTCCTCTTATGCTTCTTCTTTTTTTTGTCTGTCTTCGAAATATTCTTCTGCGCCTTGCCGGACTTTTTCGCCGCCTTACCGCTCGTCTTGGGTGCCATGATGCGATTTAGACGAGTGTCTGTACGAGCGACCTTTTTTTTTTTTTTTGAGAGGAGGAAATACTGTTACGTATTTACGCCCCGGAACGGGGCGTAATATGTCGGACTCGAGTGTCCGCGTAAGCGGACACCCCATACCGACTAAAACCTCCTCTGTGCTGTTAGCAGCTCTGGCTTTCACAGCGAAGTAGGACGTGGGCCATGGAGGCCGCAAAGACTACGCAACAACAGTCGCGGGGCGTCTACTAAGGAGACTCGAACCTCAGACCGGCTGTGTGCTTGTGGGATGGAGAGAGAATGGAAATGAAGATGAAATGAAGATGAAAGATGAAAAGGTGATAAGAGCACACTCGCCGGCGAGTGTGGTCATGTTTTGTGTAATGTATGTAAGTGTGTATGTATGTGTTTATGATTGCATGTATGTGTGTTTATATGTATGTACGTAGTGTAAATGTTTGTGTGCATGTATGTTTGTGTTTGTGTCTGTTTGTGGAGTGTGTTTGTGATTGTGTAAGTGGTGTATGTCAGTCCGTCAGTCAGTCCGTGTGTGAGTGAGTGTAGTGAAGCGATTACAGGACGAGGACTAACGTCTCGTCGTGTATCAAAAGAATGTGTGGTGTATCTAGGGTGCGGGCCGCTGGCCATCGTCAGAGTGACGAGTGCCAGTGGTTTGCGGTGGTTGACCGCGCCTACGCCTGCGAAGGCGGTGTGTGCGAGTCTGTGTCGGTGTTTGTGTGGGTGTCGCGTTCGCGATGGTGATGTCGTCATCCGGGTCTACCGTTATGTGTCTGGGACGTCTTATTGGGTTGAGACTATGGTGAAGGGGGGTGTACCCGCATGCCTTCCTAACCAAGATGTTGGGATGGTTAGGCGCCTTGTCAAAGAAGCGTCGCGAGATCTCTTTAAAGTGTTGAGCTATTGTCGGAAGCTCTAGGTCGCGGTGAAGGTCAACGTTTCGGATGAACCACGGGGCTCCGGTTGCCATGCGCGTGAATTTATTTTGAACTACTTGCAAACGACGTAAGTAGCTCGGTCGGGTGTGCGCGAAAACGACGCTTGCGTATGACAGTATGGGCCGTACGATGTTTTTGTACAGCGTCACTTTGTGTTTGAGCGGAAGTATGCTTCGCCCACACACAAGTGGATAAAGGCGACTGAGGACAAATCGGGCTCTGTTGCATACCGTATCGATATGTTTCTTGAAGTTCATATTGCTGTTGAACGTGACTCCTAAGTATTTGTAATCCTTCACCCACGGTATGGGTGTTTCATACAGTTTAATAACGTCGGTCGGTTGTTTTTTAGCGCGGATGCTATTCGCGTTACCGAAGAGTACCGCTGCACTCTTGGTGGGGTTCACTTCAATCCGCCATTTTCTGAACCAGTTGCCTAGTTCATCGACGGCGGCTTGAAGCACTTTAATGTTCTTGCTCAAGGTTGAGCGGTTGGAGCCGAAGTAGAGTGCCGTGTCGTCAGCGTACTGAGCGAGCTGGACACTCGGAAACTTGGGAATGTCGCTCGTGAAGAGCGAGAAAAGAGTGGGAGAGAGGACCGAGCCCTGTGGCACGCCAGACCTGATGGGTCTGGATGAGGATAGGGTGCCCTCTACTCGATATCGGAAGGAGCGATCGGTAAGGTAGGCTCGAATGATGCGCACGAGCCTGTCTGGCACTCCCAGTTGATACAGCTTGAATACTAAGCCGTTGTGCCATACCTTGTCGAAGGCCTTCGCGACATCGAAAAACACGGCTGCCGTGGTAGCGTGAAATTGACGCCGTATGAGAATGTACTCGGTGAGTCGGTGAGCCTGCTGGGGACACGAGTGAGCGGTTCTGAATCCGAACTGTATGTCGGGTATCAGGTTAAGCTCCGCGATGTAATGATTAAGACGCGCGAGAATTAATCTTTCGTAAAGTTTCCCGATCGAGTTAATTAAACTAATAGGCCTATAGCTACTCGGATTAGCTTTAAGTTTATTGGGTTTTGGGATACCGATAACAATGGAATCCTTCCATTGTTCGGGGAACGCGCTATTAGACAATAGAATATTAAAGATGGTAACCAATAAAGTAATAAGGGTCGAGGGTAGGATTTTAAGAACCCTATTGTTTATAGTGTCGGGCCCCGGGGCCTTCTTGGAGTGAAGCTCCTTAATGATTAGTTTCACCTCTTCGTAAGAGGTGGGTTTTATTACGTCGCCTGAAGGGCTCAGAGCGGAGCGACGTTCAACTTCACGATCAACTTCGTCAACGTGTGTCGGGTCGGCTGCTGCATTTGGAGAGCACTGACTCTCGAGACTATCGGCGAGGCATTCAGCCTTCTCATCGTCATCGAGCGCCGGCTGCAGTCCCGGTCTGTCCAAAGGAGGCATGACAGTGGGCGGCTCCTGTTTGAACGCGCGAGGCAGCTTCCAGAAAGCCACATGTGATGGCTTAAGGTTGCCGAGCAAGCGGTCCCAACGTTCGCCGCGGAGTTCCGCGATACGTTCCCGTACCACCCGCTGTAGGTAGCGGAGGTGGCGCCTATTCTCGACCGACGGATACCTGTCGTAAATTCTAGTGGCTCTGTGCTTCTGTGTGAGTAAGTTCCTGACCTCTGGAGGCAGGTTTAGGCGATGCGGTTGCATCGTCGGAACCTGCCTGGAGCAGGCCTTGATCCTACTCTGTATGTGTGACGTCACATGAGAGATAGCACTGTGAGCCGTGTCGACCGAGTCGATGACGTCCGGTATACGGTCAAGGTCGTCGGACTTGATAGACTCGAGATCCTTTTCCAGCCGTTGCCAGTCGATCACTGTTTTCGTCGGTGGTTGAAAGTTAACCGGTGGGCCTAGATTTAGGACGACGGGCCGGTGGTCTGACTGTAATTCGTGAAAAACCTCGATTGAATTTACATTGAGCGTTACGTTTTTAAGTAACGCAACGTCTAGAATGTCGGGTCGGTGCGCGACGTTATCCGGATAACGTGTTGGTTCGTCGGGTGCTATTACTGAAAAGTTCCGCGTGTCTGTGAGAGAGTCTAATAAAATTCCGTTTCTATTTGTGGCTCTACTGTTCCAGCTGGAGTGTTTGGCGTTAAGATCGCCGCCCACTATGACTGCGGCCCCGTGGCCGAGTAATGCTTCTATATCTGTGTCTAATATTTGTTTGTTCGGCGGAAGATAAGCTGAAATAACAGTGATCGGCTGGTGATTCGCCATACTGACCCGGATGGCAGAGGCCTCGATGTTAGTGAGGACCGGAGGATCTATAGGTATACAGTGTAGAGACCTTTTAAAATAAATGAGGGTGCCGCCCATACGGGTGGTGCGATCATTCCTAACTAAGTTATAATTAGCGATACGCGGATCGCGTATACGTGGTTTTAAAAATGTCTCTTGCACTAAGAATAGGTCTAATTGATGTTCGTGAGCGAACTCCTTCACCAAGTCTAGTTGAGGCTTAAGGCCTTGGGCGTTAAAATACGCTATACGGAGCGTATGTGGTTTGACCCGTCCGCTTACGTAATTAGGCATCGCGAATGTTGTTTTTATACTTTAGCCCTATTTCGGTGAGGGCACGGAATATTTTGCCGTTGTCTGCCATAACTTGCAGGAGCGACGGCGGGTCTTCCCGGACAGCATCGAGCCTGCTGGCCAGGGCTGTTATTTCGTCAATGTCGAACATCTCTGACAGTTCGAACATGAAAGCAAAGGTGCTGCCGCCTTTGCTACCTGTTGCCGCGGACGCGGGCGCCGGTGGCCTCGGTCGCGGGACCGACGCCGCCGGGCGGGACGCTAGCGGAGGCCGGAGGGGCGCGGGGGCCGCGAGATTGGCCTCTGTGGCAGCGATGGCAGCCGGAGGAGACCTCGCCCAGGCGTTTACATTTGGAGGCGGCGCAGGTTTGAAGGTTGGAGTGAACTCCACCTTCTCTGTTCTGCCTTGCGGCTGGCGGCGCCCTGGGTGACGCTTGTGTTTGGGTGCCTTGGGACACCCGCAATAGCTCGCGGGGTGCCCCTTCTCCCCGCACAAGACGCAGGCCGGGGGCTCCACGCATTGCGCTGGTCGAGGGCACTCTGGCGTGCCGTGTTTCCAGAGGCACTTCACACACCTCGGGGTGTGTTCGCAATTTCGTGCCGAGTGCCCGTATAATTGGCATCTGTGGCACTGACCGGGCCCCCCGCGGTTGCGAGGAGCTTCGGTACGGATGCCCTGAAGGGAACAAACCGATTTTATATTGAAGATTTCCTTTCCCTCTTGCGTGAGGTCGAGGACTACGAGAACCATGTTAAATGGTTGTTTATTGTTGGTTCCGCGCATACGGTGCACCTCGTGTGCAGGGTAACCCTGCTCTTTGAGGTCCGACAGAATGTCGGCCTCGTCTAATTCTTTGGGGACGTTTCTAATAACGACCCTCAGACGCTTCTCCTCAGGCAGGGCGTACGTGTGGAAACCCACACTCAGCTCTGTAAGAAGAGATGTCAGGGCGCGGTGGTCCGCTACCTCTCTGGTCTCTAGTTTGATTAGAGATTGGTACGCCCTCGCCTGGTAGGAGAGCGTCTTCGGGATCCTGTTTTTGACGGTTAACCATCGGCCTCGGTCCCCTATAAAAATAGTAGGCGGGCGCTTGGTCGGAGGCGGTACGCGGGCTTTAGCGGGCGCGGGCGCGGACGCGGGAGCGGAGCCAGTCGTGGCCGCGGCTTTCTTCGCGGATGTGCTATCCAGAGAAGGCGATTCACGACCGCGCTTCTTCTTGCGACTGACGGTGATGAAGCCGTCAGCATCCGACGCGACACTCTCCGCTCTCGACGGTAGAGCGGTTTCCGGCCAGGCCGGTGAAGCACTGGAAGCCTGAGGGGCTACCGTGCGGTCAGGACTGACCGCGGGGACCTTAGGGGTCGCCTGCGCGTCAAAGTACGCCTGAAGGACAGGCGGACGGGCTGATCGGGTGATCACTTTCCTCGGTTTGACCGAGGCCACGGAACTTGCGTCGGACGCATTACCTATATCCATTTCGGATTCCCCGTCGGAACTCGAAACGTCGGATGATGATTTGTATTTTTTGGATTTCGCTTTAATAGCGGCATCCACTGACTCATCTATAGATATCTTAATTAACGGAGCGATCTTCTCCGTAAATAGCTTATCTAGCAGGGCGCTTAGAAGGCCCTCGTCGGCAACCATTGGTGAAGCCATGGTTGTTGTTAATAAGTTAAGCGGGTGACAACCCCCGCTGCCCGAGTCAGGCAGAGGGGGAATATAATGATAAAGTGGACAACTATACTTTTGTTGTACACTTGCTCATTAATAAAATACTATTAATAATAATGAAATATACAAAAATTAAAAGAAATTAATAATAATAATTAAGCCTAAGACTTAGCTTTGCTGGATGTAGACTGGCTGGGCCGGAACCCCGATGTACGCTGTGCAGGCCCCCACGGAGAAGACACACACGGCACGATCTGCAACAATCACAACACACACGATTAGCGTGCAGAATCGCGAAACACAGCACAGGTGCTAACTAACACGATCGTAAAACCGGGTAATTAACACTTATTATAACTAAGCTACGTTCCGCGAAGGAACGTAACAGGTGCGAGACTCAAAGAGTCCCGAACAATGGCGCGCGATAACAATAACTAGCCCAGGTGGCCTGAGCAGATAGTGCGATAACGCAGGTAATAAAATATTCGAAGGAGGACAGATAACGAGGCACGTGTGCTCGCGTTGCCTGCCTGAATTGAACTGTACGAGCGACCCCATATTCGCCGGGTCCATGTCACTTCAACGTGGTATTAAAAGTCGGTGAGCCGGTTCGGCCGCCGTCCAATCGCTCTCGAGTTTACTAATTGAGCAAAGGGGAGGGGGGAACGTTCACGTTCGTTAGAATGAAGAAAAAAAAAAAAAAAATGTGAAAAAATAGTTCAATATATTGTACCTATCTCTTGGGCAATATTATATATTTTATAGCAACAAACATCATAATGTTACTGATACTTTAAAATAAATAAGTAATTAATTATTTTTAAATATAATTTTATTAATTACCTACACAGATAGGTGTACTACCTTCCTTACATATTATATTTGATTTTTTTTTTTTTTTGATTTTATTACAACAGCTAGGGTAATATTATAATAACGACAATATAATAAACGTAGAAATAATTCATTTTTTATAATGATTGCTTGTTTGACAAATATTTGTGGCCCTCATAAGGGCCTTTTATCATCAGCCATCGCGACCGATGAATAGTGGTTGCGTCGCGGTCGTCGTGTTTCGGGCCATTAGGCCTTCTTCTCGGTCTTCTTAGGCAGAAGGACCGCCTGAATGTTGGGCAGCACGCCTCCCTGTGCGATTGTCACGCCCGATAGCAGCTTGTTCAGCTCCTCGTCATTGCGTATCGCCAGCTGCAAGTGTCTCGGTATGATTCTTGTCTTCTTGTTGTCGCGGGCCGCGTTGCCGGCCAATTCCAGCACTTCGGCGGCGAGGTACTCCATCACGGCGGCCAGGTAGACCGGTGCGCCGGCACCGACGCGCTCCGCGTAGTTGCCCTTCCTCAGTAGTCTGTGTATACGACCGACGGGAAACTGGAGTCCGGCGCGATTCGAACGAGACTTTGCCTTCCCCTTCACTTTACCGCCCTTGCCGCGACCAGACATTGTTTATTAGATTTGATGAACTGAAATGAACGAACGAACTAACGAACGAATATAATATTCGTTCGAGCACAGTCACGACTCACGAATCAGTAAAAACGACGCTCGCTTTTTTTTTTTTTTTTTGCGCCCAAGCAAGGGAATGGGCTACCCTCCGGGATAACGACGGGAGGGAGGTGGTGAATGCTCATGCATACCAACGCAGCCTAAGTCTGCGTTGGTTATGTGGGACTCACGTGAAACCTAGGTGCCTACCCACTAAACACCACCTGCAGTTGGCTTTGGGCAGGTGCCCTCTAAGCCTACATCGAAGGCGACCTTCTCATGGGGAGAGAGAGGCGCAAGCGGCACTCCCTATGGAGTTTCCGCTGGGATATTGCACAGAGGGTGCTATCTAATTGGGACTAGTCACATCAGAAGGATGATCACAAAATAGAGGTGAGTGCGTCTGATTGTCCCCGGATGCCAAGAGGCGTTCCAGGTCAGACGAGAGTTTGTTAAGGGGATCGGAGAGGGCGTGTCTGGGCCTCCTGACTTGATGACGTGAAGGAGGGGAGGCGGTGTAATCCGCTGCCTCCTTAATCAAGGGATTTGGGTGATTGTCTGAGGACTTAAAGAAAGTTTCAGACAAGCACTTAAGGTGTTGTTGGATGGTGGGGAGCTCTAAGTCCCGGTGAAGGTCTGCGTTTCTAACACACCAGTGGGCATTGACAGTCTTACGGCAGAAAATGGATTGAACTGTTTGTAATTTGTCTATAATATTGGGTTTCGCATGAGCGAAAACTGGAGCGGCGTAAGTCAAAACCGGTCGAATGCAAACCTTGAAGAGTGTTCGCTTGTTCCTAAAAGACATTTTACTGTGCCTACCTAACATACTGTTTAGGCGGTACAGATAGAAGCGGGCGGTTCCGGTCACCTTCTTGACGTGAGGCCTGAAGGTGAGTTGGGAGTCGAGGGTCACACCCAAGTACTTGGTTGTGGACCTGAAGGGGATAGGGGAGCCTAATAGATGAATGGGTCGATCCCAGCAGAAGCGTCTGCGCTTAAAATCAAAACGGACTGCGGAGCTTTTATCCGGGTTGACCTCAATACGCCATTTCCTAAACCAGTCACCTAGCTCATTAACTGAGCGTTGGAGCCTGGAGAGGACTGAAGAAATCTGTTGGGACTGGACGTAGAGAGCGGTATCGTCAGCGAAAAGAGAGAGTTGGACTCCATTTCTAGGGATAGAGCCCTGTGGTACCCCAGCCGTGAGCAGGCGAGGGGAGGAGAGGACACCTTCGTGTCTGAAACGGAAGGTACGTTTGTGAAGATAAGAAGCTACTATGCGGACTAATCGGGATGGGAGGCCTAGAGCGTGGAGTTTATATATTAGGCCTTCGTGCCAGACTTTGTCAAAAGCCTTGGCGACGTCGAAGAAGACAGCGATTGTCTTCTTACGTTTGGGATAGAACCCGCTGTAGATGTACTCTACAATGCGGTGGACTTGCTGAGGACAAGAGTGTTTAGCACGAAAGCCGAATTGTTGGTTTATTATTAAGGGAGGGCCGTCCGTTGGAAAGAGATGCTTTCTCATACGGAACAGAATAACCCGTTCAAAGACTTTCCCCATAGCCTTGAGGAGGCTGATGGGGCGATGGTTGGAGGGGATATTGAGGGGTTTTCCTGGTTTAGGGATCCCTATAACTATGGCCTCTTTCCAAGCGGTTGGAAAGAAGCAGTGGTCGAGGCAGGCGTTGAAGAGGAGGACAAGAAAGAAGATCACCTGCTCGGGGAAGTGTTTGAGCGCCAGGTTGGAAATACCGTCGGCTCCTGGAGCTTTGCGAGGTTTTAATCCACGGATAATGGATTTAACCTCCTCTACAGAAGTTGGAAAGGGATCGTCGGTGAGAGGCATTGAGTTCAGACGGCTGACCTCATTCTCCACCGACGCTACGTGGAGGGGTTCGAAAGAAGAAGTGCTGGGTGAGCATTGTGAAGCAATGCTTTCAGCAAAACACTCCGCTTTATCCCTGTCCTCGAAAGCTGTACTGCCGTCGGGGCGTATCAAAGGCGGAGTGTGGAATATTGCGTCAGTACGAAGGGCTTTCGCCACTTTGTAATACGCCTGGTGTGAAGGGGATATGTTCTCCATGAGTGAATCCCAATTGGAATTCCTCAATTCGGAGAGACGTAACCTAACTTGGCTCTGGAGGAAGTTAGCGCGTGACCTATAGTTGGGCGTTGGGTACTTGGCGGCTCTTCTGAGAGCTGCATTCTTGGCTCTAATGAGGTTCATGACATCAAGCGGGAGCTTATGGCTGTTAACCTTAACCACCCGCTCGTTGTCATGGAGAGCGGACTGCACTGTTTGAGTAAGTGCTTTTACCGTGATGTCAATCTTATCCGTACTATCGAAATAGTTGGACGAGATTGCATACGGTGAATTGTGGGCATCAAAAGTTGATGCAAGAGACTCCCTATAACCCTCCCAGTTGGTGAGGGTTTTAGGGTGTATGGTGGTAGGAGTGGGGGCATGGGCCCCTAGCTTGAGGGAGACTGGACGATGGTCGGAGCCCAGGTCATCGAGTGGTTCAATCGCCCTTAAATTAAGAGCGACACCCTTGACCAAGGCGATGTCTAAAATATCGGGGGAGTGTGCTACGTTATCCGGGTAGTGCGTTGGAGAGGTGGGACTTAGGACGTCTAAGTCCATAGACCTAACTAGACGGCGGAGCTTGATGCCATTCCCGTTTGTGGATAGGCACTTCCAGTCAGTGTGTTTGGAGTTGAAATCCCCAAACAAGATGACTGAGTCACCTAGAGAGAGGAGAGTCTCAAGGTCGCTCTGGAGAGGGATCTTGAGAGTAGGGAGGTAGATTGAGGCTATGATCAGAGACGGATGACCTGACATGCCCAACTGACAGACGGTTGCTTCCATGTTGGTAAGCACTGGAGTAGCGATTTGCGAGCAATGAAGGGATTTCTTGTAGTAAATGGCTGTGCCTCCGCCACGACGGTCGTCGGCTCTGCCATTGTGTACAAGAGAGTAGGAAGGGATCGATAATCCCTTTGAAGCGTCAGGTTTAAGGAATGTTTCTTGGATAAGCAATAGGTCGATGTCCTTATTGCGAACAAATTCCTTAATCTCTGGGAGGTTGGTGCGCAGGCCGCGCGTATTGAATGAGACAAGTGATAAGCCCTGAGGCTTCACTCGCCCCATGTTTGGTGTTGAAGCGTTACGCGATTGGGACATTAATACATAGAGTTCACCAGGTCTTGGTGCTCTATCATTGCAATAAGGCGCTCCTGTGGAGACCTAGCTGCTTTAAATTTATTGGCGAGAATATCCAAGAAGTGGAGAGTAAAGGCCCGGTTGTCCTCTTCCTCAGTTGAGGGAAGTTCGTGCCAGTGGCCGGAGGTGGCCCTGGTTTAGAAGCCTGCTTCTTAGCAGGCTTCGATGTTGAGGGACGAGGGGCGCGGGGACATCCGCGGTAGTTCGCGGGATGTCCTTCCTGCCCACAAAGGACGCAAGCTGGAGGAGTCTCCGCATCGCGGGTGCGTTTGCACTCCTTGGTTGTGTGTGGCTCTAGGCACTTGACGCACCTAGGCGGGGCTGAGCAGTTTGCAGCTGCGTGGCCATAAAGCTGGCAGCGATGGCACTGCCCTGGGAAGCCCCGTCTGTGTGGAGCTTCAACACGGATGTTTGAGAGCCCACATACGATGAGCTCTCTCTTGAAGATTTCCCTCGACTCGGGGACATTGGTGAGGATGACCAGAGCCAGAGGGTATTTCCTGCCGGATCGGCTGTTCATTTTGTGTACAGCCTCGGCCTTGAACCCTTGTTGGGTCAGGTCCTCTAGGATGATCTCACTGGGGAGTTCATATGGGACGCCACGTAGGATGGCTTTCACTTTGCGCTCTTCCGGGAGCGCATATGTGTGATAAGCGACACTCTTATGAGTGAGGAGGCGAGTGAGGACTCGGAAGTCCTCCGTAGTCGGGACGACTACGCGGATGGCTTCACCCGTGTTTGTGGCTCGGGTGTATTGCACCTTTTTGTCGGCGCAGAGCTGAGCAACATAAGTCCACTTTGCCTTGTCTCGTATGAAGATAGGCGGTGGGGGCTTATTAGCAGGGAGGACAGGCGTGCAGCGCGTGGCTGGCTTCATAGAAGAGGTGACAGAGACCTCGGGCAAGCTAATGTCGAGAGACATTAGAGGAACAGGGGTTACCGCGGAGAGTACGTTATCCGACGTGGTTGCTGAGCGTTTGGACTGGCGCTTCTTCCTGGATTGAACCAGTTTGAAAGGTTCTCCAGAGGGACAACGGGAGGTGTTGACAACGGAGCCAGTGACGGTTCCGTTGTCAGAGTCCTCAGAGGAGGACTGGACTGGCCGCTTTCGGCCGCAGGAGGCGGAGTCGGAGAACTCCATGTCCTCGGACGCGGGTTTGTGAGCGGAGGGCTCATCGGGAGACGCGGGAGAGTCAGCAAGGGGCTGACTTGGAGTGTTGAAGACGGAGGTAACGGTATCGACTAGCGACTGGTCGAATTTGGCATTTGCGGCTTTAACCAAAGCCGCAATCTGGACTGCGAGGGCGTTGTGATGGTCCGCTGATGGAGCCATACTGTCGAACTTGGCGTAGTATACGTACTCGTACCACACGTAGCGGAGCTGCGTAGCGTAGCACTGGGCGTAGCGTGGCGGCGTAGCGGAGCGTGAGCACAGGCGCGTGTAGTTGTCTGCTCGGCGCGGGGGCCGAGACGAGAATGACGACGCTCGCAGTCGCGACTCATATTTATAGGCACGCCGCTGTACTCGCACGTGAGGTGGGGTGGGGTGTGGCGGGGTGGGGACGGACGGACGGACGGACGGAATCGCAGGAGTCGGGCAGTCGGGCGGAGCGGGAAGAATGGATGAAGGAATGGTGATCATGATTACATAGGATTGAGAGAGATCCTGCATAGCAATAATAATGGATTTGCAGAGAGAGAGAGAGAGGGAGAGAAGAAGAAGAAAAAAATGGCGTGGTGCGGGTGGCGGTGGGGGTGGTTCGTGAGAGAGGCAGTCGATGACGATGATTATTTGGGTCAGACGGGGTGGAGTTTTTTATGTCGCGGCGTGGGTGTGGTGTGGTGTGGTGTGGTGTTGTGCGGTGTGATGGTGGTGTCGTATGCGTGGTGATGGTTGATAGTGATAGTGATAGTGGTCGTCGATCAGTTCTTGTGAATAGATGATCGCGATGACTAGGTTCACAGTGATCGAGTGGGTCGACATCGAATACCTACCTATTGAAGGTATTTATATCATTACTTATAGATATTGTTTCACATTCTTAAGATAGGTCGTTCGTTTATTTATTTCAATTCAATTGATTACCTACCTAGCAATTTGTATCAGTAGGTACGCCGCTTTACAAAAGCATATAAAGCATCTCTAATTTCATAATTTATATGCTATATTATTATGATAATTACTATTAGGTACTTGCATAATCTGCCACTAGAGATTACTAAAAAAAAAAAAAAAAGATTTCCATATTTAGGTTATTCAATAAAATAACAATATCGATCGCCATTTCAGATCATAGAACAAAATAGGTACGTTCGCGCGTGCACAAAAATAAAAAAAAAAAAAAAATATACCTAACTATGTCGGCTCAGCTTAGAGCGAGTGTGACCTTCGAAAAACAAATTGCGCAGTTCGGGAAGTATTTAGGTACTCAAAATAGGCGTAATTGTGTATGATAATATTGCGACATGGTAATATTAATTTGTTAATGAATGAGATAGGAAAATAATATTCTTTCGTATATTTACGTGTGTTTATCTCAGTCAGTTGGTGAAAAATATATATATATATATATATTTTTTATACTGTTGAATACTTAGGTGCTCGCTCAAAATAGGCATAATATTGTAATCGTTGTAAAATTTTAATATTACGTTTTAAGTAAAATGAAATAACACCTACATTATTTACTGTATAATATGTGTGTGTGTGTGTGTGTGTGTATGTATGTATGTATGTACATATTTTTAGACCTAATTTTAATGTTGGTGACCTACGAAAAATAAATTGCGCAGTCCGGGAATATTTTCATATTTTATATTCTTATTATTACTGTATTTCATGTACTCACTTTTTATTGTTATATATTATATTATAGGGTATTTATTTTTTTTTTCTTTCTTTCAATATTATTATGCAGTACTTGTTTACAACGATAATATTTCGTAGAAATTACGTAGTAGTACTGTACACCTAGTTGTAATGCAGGTGAACAGCACTGAGATTAAGGAAGATAGATATTGTTAGCCCTGAAAAGGGCTTTTTGGCGTTCGCGAAGCGATCCCCCTCCGTCCCTCGCGTCTCGTTGCGCCTCGTAGTCTTCGCAGTGTGACACTGTATAACTTTTTATAATCATATAGCGTGACTCACTTCTTGGACGCGCCCGACGCCTTCTTCGAGGCCTGGGCCTTCGATTTGGGCGTAGCGGCGGACGCCTTCTTAGGTTTGGGCGCTTTAGGTTTCTTTGTGGGCGGTTTGGCACTCCTCTTCGCTTTGGGTGCGGTGGCCGCGGCCGCGGAGCCCTTTCCACCTCTCGCCGCCGGCTTCTTCGCGGACGCGGGCTTCTTTTTTGCGGCCGCCGCCGCCTTCTTCTCCTTGGGGGTTGCCGGGGCGCCACCCTTGCCGCTCTTCGTGGGCGACGAATCGGAGGCCACCTTCTTGGTCCTGCCGCCGGCCGAAGCGGACGCGGCCCTCTTCGAGGAGGCCGACTTCGCCTTGCTCTTGGCGGCCGCGGCGCTCGGCGCCTTACCGCTCGAAGGTTTCTTCGCGGCGGGTGCCTTCTTCGATTCCAACTTGAACGAACCGGACGCGCCCTTGCCCTTGGTCTGTATCAAGGCACCGGTTTCGACGGCGCTCTTTAGATACTTTCTTATGAAAGGTGCCAACTTCTCGGCGTCCACCTTGTAGGTCGCCGAGATGTACTTTTTGATCGCCTGCAGCGAGGAACCGCTACGCTCCTTGAGCTCCTTAATCGCGGACGTCACCATCTCGGAGGTCTTGGGGTGTGTCGGTTTCGCCTTGGGTTTCTTCGCGCCGGCGCCTGCCGATTTTGGTGCTTTCTTCGCAGGTGTGGCGGGCGCGGGTGATTCTGTTGCTACTGCCGTATCTGCCATTTTTTTTATATAACAATAAAACACACACGTACGCACAAAAATAAGTAAGTAATACTTTAGTACAGTCCTAAACCGTGTTCGAGTAAACGTCATTCGTTGTCGCTCCGACCTATGCCGTGTGGACAGCAACCGCGAAGAGTTGCGTTTTCTCGCAAACGCTCGGTCTACTTTTCACTAGAAGGCCTCCGATAAATCTTAAATAATATTCATATGGTATGAAATTATAACACACATGACATACAGATAGACACCTCATGAATACGCTAACCCGCCAGAATGCTCTAGGCGTCGATACGAGCAGGTTTATTCGTTTTATGTCAAAATAAATCGCGTGCATCTCGACGGCTGTGCTGGGTGTTCAGTTTAAAAGTGATTTTTTTCGAATAAAACGAACAATAATCAATCGAATGAATTTTGTCATCAAAAGAGACAGTCCCGCTGTTCGATGAATAGTATTCGTCTTTATGATAATACAATAATTCGACACTATTACGAGGGTGGAAAGTGACGACGTGTAAAACACAACACTCCCGCGAGTCCATCTTTCTAGACTCTCACACTGCCTCGATCCCGGTTGTTGTTGTAGCCGAGACCAATAAAATATTATCATAACAACGCACTATTCACAAAGCTAAATTTTATAATGACTAATTGAGTCCTTTTCGACATTTCAGATCTCTACTACGCTAGCTAGCTACATACGACAAAAACAGCACAGTACCTAATAATATCGCGATGTGAGCAATGGATTTTGTACAACTCTATATAGATCAGGTACCTGATCTCAAATTAAACTTAATAATTAGGTATATTATAGTAGAACAAAAGCTCGAGGTGCATATCTTGAGCATAATAATAAACCTTATAAGTGGACCGTATGTATGTTGTCATCTGTATAATAAACTTGTTCATATTATCGTTATGTCCGACTTGACAGACGAAGATTTTGGGTAGTATATAATATGTGTGGTGTGTGTGTGTGTGTGTGTGGGTATGTATGTATGTATGTATGTTTAATTATTACTATAATAATATTATAGAATGAACGTAAAAATATTCTCGTAGAAAATATTATAATAGAGAGTCACGTGACCTCAAATCATCAAAATCGAATCTAATGCGGCCCTGAAAAGGGCCTTTTTAATTTGTTTGTCCACTCCACCCCTGCGCGCCAAACGACGGATCGCGGGTTTCGTGATACCCTGGATGTTATCACGCAGCACCTTCCTGTGGCGTTTCGCTCCACCTTTCCTCAGACCTTTGCCTCCCTTGCCTTTTTTTTTTTTTTTTTGAGAGGAGGAAATACTGTTACGTATTTACGCCCCGGAACGGGGCGTAATATGTCGGACTCGAGTGTCGCAACGCAACAACAGTCGCGGGGCGTCTCCTAAGGAGACTCGAACCTCAGACCGGCTGTGTGCTTGTGGGAAGGAGAGAGAATGAAAATGAAGATGAAATGAAGATGGAAGATGAAAAGGTGATAAGAGCACACTCGCCGGCGAGTGTGGTGATGTTTTGTGTAATGTATGTAAGTGTGTATGTATGTGTTTATGATTGCAAGTATGTGTGTTTGTATGTATGTACGTAGTGTAAATGTTTGTGTGCATGTATGTTTGTGCTTGTGTCTGTTTGTTGAGTGTGTTTGTGATTGTGTAAGTGGTGTATGTCAGTCCGTCAGTCATTCCGTGTGTGAGTGAGTGTAGTGAAGCGATTACAGGACGAGGACTAACGTCTCGTCGGGTATCAAAAGAATGTGTGGTGTATCTAGGGTGCGGGCCGCTGGCCATCGTCAGAGTGACGAGTGCCAGTGGTTTGCGGTGGTTGACCGCGCCTACGCCTGCGAAGGCGGTGTGTGCGTGTCTGTGTCGGTGTTTGTGTGGGTGTCGCGTTCGCGATGGTGATGTCGTCATCCGGGTCTACCGTTACGTGTCTGGGACGTCTTATTGGGTTGAGACTATGGTGAAGGGGGGTGTACCCGCATGCCTTCCTAACCAAGATGTTGGGATGGTTAGGCGCCTTGTCAAAGAAGCGTCGCGAGATCTCTTTAAAGTGTTGAGCTATTGTCGGAAGCTCTAGGTCGCGGTGAAGGTCAACGTTTCGGATGAACCACGGGGCTCCGGTAGCCATGCGCGTGAATTTATTTTGAACTACTTGCAAACGACGTAAGTAGCTCGGTCGGGTGTGCGCGAAAACGACGCTTGCGTATGACAGTATGGGCCGTACGATGGTTTTGTACAGCGTCACTTTGTGTTTGAGCGGAAGTTTGCTTCGCCCACACACAAGTGGATAAAGGCGACTGAGGACAAATCTGGCTCTATTGCATACCGTATCAATATGTTTCTTGAAGTTCATATTGCTGTTGAACGTGACTCCTAAGTATTTGTAATCCTTCACCCACGGTATGGGTGTTTCATACAGTTTAATAACGTCAGTCGGTTGTTTTTTAGCGCGGATGCTATTCGCGTTACCGAAGAGTACCGCTGCACTCTTGGTGGGGTTCACTTCAATCCGCCATTTTCTGAACCAATTGCCTAGTTCATCGACGGCGGCTTGAAGCACTTTAATGTTCTTGCTCAAGGTTGAGCGGTTGGAGCCGAAGTAGAGTGCCGTGTCGTCAGCGTACTGAGCGAGCTGGACACTCGGAAACTTGGGAATGTCGCTCGTGAAGAGCGAGAAAAGAGTGGGAGAGAGGACCGAGCCCTGTGGCACGCCAGACCTGATGGGTCTGGGTGAGGATAGGGTGCCCTCTACTCGATATCGGAAGGAGCGATCGGTAAGGTAGGCTCGAATGATGCGCACGAGCCTGTCTGGCACTCCCAGTTGATACAGCTTGAATACTAAGCCGTTGTGCCATACCTTGTCGAAGGCCTTCGCGACATCGAAAAACACGGCTGCCGTGGTAGCGTGAAATTGTCGCCGTATGAGAATGTACTCGGTGAGTCGGTGAGCCTGCTGGGGACACGAGTGAGCGGTTCTGAATCCGAACTGTATGTCGGGTATCAGGTTAAGCTCCGCGATGTAATGATTAAGACGCGCGAGAATTAATCTTTCGTAAAGTTTCCCGATCGAGTTAATTAAACTAATAGGCCTATAGCTACTCGGATTAGCTTTAGGTTTATTGGGTTTTGGGATACCGATAACAATGGAATCCTTCCATTGTTCGGGGAACGCGCTGTTAGACAATAGAATATTAAAAATGGTAACCAATAAAGTAATAAGGGTCGAGGGTAGGATTTTAAGAACCCTATTGTTTATAGTGTCGGGCCCCGGGGCCTTCTTGGAGTGAAGCTCCTTAATGATTAGTTTCACCTCTTCGTAAGAGGTGGGTTTTATTACGTCGCCTGAAGGGCTCAGAGCGGAGCGACGTTCAACTTCACGATCAACTTCGTCAACGTGTGTCGGGTCGGCTGCTGCATTTGGAGAGCACTGACTCTCGAGACTATCGGCGAGGCATTCAGCCTTCTCATCGTCATCGAGCGCCGGCTGCAGTCCCGGTCTGTCCAAAGGAGGCATGACAGTGGGCGGCTCCTGTTTGAACGCGCGAGGCAGCTTCCAGAAAGCCACATGTGATGGCTTAAGGTTGCCGAGCAAGCGGTCCCAACGTTCGCCGCGGAGTTCCGCGATACGTTCCCGTACCACCCGCTGTAGGTAGCGGAGGTGGCGCCTATTCTCGACCGACGGATACCTGTCGTAAAGTCTAGTGGCTCTGTGCTTCTGTGTGAGTAAGTTCCTGACCTCTGGAGGCAGGTTTAGGCGATGCGGTTGCATCGTCGGAACCTGCCTGGAGCAGGCCTTGATCCTACTCTGTATGTGTGACGTCACTTGAGAGATAGCACTGTGAGCCGTGTCGACCGAGTCGATGACGTCCGGTATACGGTCAAGGTCGTCGGACTTGATAGACTCGAGATCCTTTTCCAGCCGTTGCCAGTCGATCACTGTTTTCATCGGTGGTTGAAAGTTAACCGGTGGGCCTAGATTTAGGACGACGGGCCGGTGGTCTGACTCTAATTCGTGAAGAACCTCGATTGAATTTACATTGAGCGTTACGTTTTTAAGTAACGCAACGTCTAGAATGTCGGGTCGGTGCGCGACGTTATCCGGATAACGTGTTGGTTCGTCGGGTGCTATTACTGAAAAGTTCCGCGTGTCTGTGAGAGAGTCTAATAAAATTCCGTTTCTATTTGTGGCTCTACTGTTCCAGCTGGAGTGTTTGGCGTTAAGATCGCCGCCCACTATGACTGCGGCCCCGTGGCCGAGTAATGCTTCTATATCTGTGTCTAATATTTGTTTGTTCGGCGGAAGATAAGCTGAAATAACAGTGATCGGCTGGTGATTCGCCATACTGACCCGGATGGCAGAGGCCTCGATGTTAGTGAGGACCGGAGGATCTATAGGTATACAGTGTAGAGACCTTTTAAAATAAATGAGGGTGCCGCCCATACGGGTGGTGCGATCATTCCTAACTAAGTTATAATTAGCGATACGCGGATCGCGTATACGTGGTTTTAAAAATGTCTCTTGCACTAAGAATAGGTCTAATTGATGTTCGTGAGCGAACTCCTTCACCAAGTCTAGTTGAGGCTTAAGGCCTTGGGCGTTAAAATACGCTATACGGAGCGTATGTGGTTTGACCCGTCCGCTTACGTAATTAGGCATCGCGAATGTTGTTTTTATACTTTAGCCCTATTTCGGTGAGGGCACGGAATATTTTGCCGTTGTCTGCCATAACTTGCAGGAGCGACGGCGGGTCTTCCCGGACAGCATCGAGCCTGCTGGCCAGGGCTGTTATTTCGTCAATGTCGAACATCTCTGACAGTTCGAACATGAAAGCAAAGGTGCTGCCGCCTTTGCTACCTGTTGCCGCGGACGCGGGCGCCGGGGGCCTCGGTCGCGGGACCGACGCCGCCGGGCGGGACGCTAGCGGAGGCCGGAGGGGCGCGGGGGCCGCGAGAGTGGCCTCTGTGGCAGCGTTGGCAGCCGGAGGAGACCTCGCCCAGGCGTTTACTTTCTGAGGCGGCACACCCGCGATAGCTCGCGGGGTGCCCCTTCTCCCCGCACAAGACGCAGGCCGGGGGCTCCGCGCATTGCGCTGGTCGAGGGCACTCTGGCGTGCCGTGTTTCCCGAGGCACTTCACACACCTCGGGGTGTGTTCGCAATTTCGTGCCGAGTGCCCGTATAATTGGCATCTGTGGCACTGACCGGGCCCCCCGCGGTTGCGAGGAGCTTCGGTACGGATGCCCTGAAGGGAACAAACCGATTTTATATTGAAGATATCCTTTCCCTCTTGCGTGAGGTCGAGGACTACGAGAACCATGTTAAATGGTTGTTTATTGATGGTTCCGCGCATACGGTGCACCTCGTGTGCAGGGTAACCCTGCTCTTTGAGGTCCGACAGAATGTCGGCCTCGTCTAATTCTTTGGGGACGTTTCTAATAACGACCCTCAGACGCTTCTCCTCAGGCAGGGCGTACGTGTGGAAACCCACACTCAGCTCTCTAAGAAGAGATGTCAGGGCGCGGTGGTCCGCTACCTCTCTGGTCTCTAGTTTGATTAGAGATTGGTACGCCCTCGCCTGGAAGGAGAGCGTCTTCGGGATCCTGTTTTTGACGGTTAACCATCGGCCTCGGTCCCCTATAAAAATAGGAGGCGGGCGCTTGGTCGGAGGCGGTACGCGGGCTTTAGCGGGCGCGGGCGCGGACGCGGGAGCGGAGCCAGTCGTGGCCGCGGCTTTCTTCGCGGGTGTGCTATCCAGAGAAGGCGATTCACGACCGCGCTTCTTCTTGCGACTGACGGTGATGAAGCCGTCAGCATCCGACGCGACACTCTCCGCTCTCGACGGTAGAGCGGTTTCCGGCCGGGCCGGTGAAGCACTGGAAGCCTGAGGGGCTACCGTGCGGTCAGGACTGACCGCAGGGACCTTAGGGGTCGCCTGCGCGTCAAAGTACGCCTGAAGGACAGGCGGACGGGCTGATCGGGTGATCACTTTCCTCGGTTTGACCGAGGCCACGGAACTTGCGTCGGACGCATTACCTATATCCATTTCGGATTCCCCGTCGGAACTCGAAACGTCGGATGATGATTTGTATTTTTTGGATTTCGCTTTAATAGCGGCATCCACTGACTCATCTATAGATATCTTAATTAACGGAGCGATCTTCTCCGTAAATAGCTTATCTAGCAGGGCGCTCAGAAGGCCCTCGTCGGCAACCATTGGTGAAGCCATGGTTGTTGTTAATAAGTTAAGCGGGTGACAACCCCCGCTGCCCGAGTCAGGCAGAGGGGGAATATAATGATAAAGTGGACAACTATACTTTTGTTGTACACTTGCACATTAATAAAATACTATTAATAATAATGAAATATACAAAAATTAAAAGAAATTAATAGTAATAATTAAGCCTAAGACTTAGCTTTGCTGGATGTAGACTGGCTGGGCCGGAACCCCGATGTACGCTGTGCAGGCCCCCACGGAGAAGACACACACGGCACGATCTGCAACACTCACAACACACACGATTAGCGTGCAGAATCGCGAAACTCAGCACAGGTGCTAACTAACACGATCGTAAAACCGGGTAATTAACACTTATTATAACTAAGCTACGTTCCGCGAAGGAACGTAACAGGTGCGAGACTCAAAGAGTCCCGAACAATGGCGCGCGACAACAATAGCTAGCCCAGGTGGCCTGAGCAGATAGTGCGATAACGCAGGTAATAAAATATTCGAAGGAGGACAGATAACGCGGCACGTGTGCTCGCGTTGCCTGCCTGAATCGAACTGACGAGCGACTGGTGGGTCTTCCGCGTAGGTCCTTACGGGCCTCGGGGTAACTGTTCGGGGCGATGGCCCCTTTCAGTAGTATAAACGCCGCCTGCGACTACAGACGGGGCACTGGGTGGGACCGGTTGGTCCGTGGTGTCATGTCCGGTGGTATCCTGCTACAGTGCGATCAAGCCCGCGTAGTGTCGCGAGCGATCTGCGGACTGCAGCCGGTTTGTAGGTCCGTGGTTAGCTTGCGCCCGCCGCTCAGCGAGGTCGAGCCCGCCGGTAGTGTACCGGTGAGCGCCCATCAGCCAGCGGCGAGGAAGCAGTCGTGTCCTAGGAGACTAGGTCACGTGGTAGTCCTCTTCTGTCCGGCGGTCGTCGATGGTATGGCGCGATGCCACGCAAATGCTGGGATCGCGCTCCATCGGCGCGCGCGAACATAGAGGTGCTCAGGCGACGAACGAAGTCGTCCAGGCTTTCCATGCGCAGGTCTCTGGAGATGACCTGATTTCGTACGAAGCGTGGTGCTCCGGAGATGGTGCGGAGCGTCAGCGACTGCTGTACTCGCAGCGACTTGCGACCCGTCTCGCTTGTCAGCGCAAACCAGGCGGGGGCAGCGTAGGTGAGTCGCGTGCGAACGTACGCCTTGTATACGCACAACTTCGTACGGAGGGGCAGGTGGGACGCCAGCACGGGTCGGAGAACGTTCCGTGCGGCGCTCGTCTGGGCAACCACGTTCTTAACATGGGGCCGCATCGAGAGTGTCCTGTCGATGGTCACGCCGAGGTATTTGGCCTTGGGGGACCATACGACGGTCTCGCCCATGAGTGACACCGGGGGCGGCAATAGGCGCGCCCGCCCGATGGAAATCGCCTGAGTCTTCGCCACATTGACCTTGAGTCTCCAGTCCTTCAGCCAGGTGGGAATCGCGTCCAGTGCTCGCTGCATCTTCAGCGCTGCATGCGGGGCATTCAGCGAGGTGGTAATGAACGCCGCGTCGTCAGCATACAGCGCTAAAATGGCGCCGTCGGCGACTGGAATGTCGTCCGTGTATCTGCTGTAGCAGACGGGCGACAGGCAGCTTCCCTGGGGCACACCAGCTCGGATGGGGCGCTCCGTGGACAGAGCGTCTTCAACCGCCACTTGAAAACGTCTGTCTTCCAAAAAGGTGGCCACAGTCTTAACTACTCGGCGGGGAGTAGTAGACGTGGACAGCTTGTACACGAGGCCGGCGTGCCAGACGCGATCGAACGCCTTCTCCATATCGAGGAATACTGCAACAGACTGCTCTCGCTTGTTGTGGGCGGTAGCGAGATGGTGCAGTACCCTCGTCACTTGTAAAGTGGTGGAGTGTTCGGCACGGAAACCGAACTGTTCGTCGCGTGGCTGAAGATGCGGCGTGATGTGCAGCAACAGTAGCTTCTCGAAGACTTTCGAGGTGGTGGATAGAAGAGTGATGGGACGGTAACTCCCAGGCAGCATGATGTTCTTGCCTCGCTTGGGAATCAGGATGACTCGGCCGAGCTTCCACGATGATGGAAAGTGCCCGGTACGGAGGATTCCGTTGAAGAGCCGCGTCAGAGTCGCGATTGCTCGCGGAGGTAGGTGACGCAGGGCTTCGTTGGTGACTCGATCAGGGCCGGGTGCTTTGCGCAGTCTAGTTCGCCGAATCATCCTTTGGACTTGTCCGGGGGAGAACACGACGGGGTCTTCTGTCGGTACTATCGGCGACTCGAAGTAGTTCTTCACATGTCGCTCGATGGTCTCTACGTGCTGCACATCTGCGGTCGGGTTGGGTGTAAACTGCGTCTCCAGGTAGTCCGCAAATATCTCCGCTCGATCCTCAGCTCGGTAACGTGGGGTTCCGTCACTGGCCATGAGGGGTCTAATCGGGGAGGGCTTCCCGGAGAGTTGGCGGCATAGGCGGTGCATGCCAGACCAGTCGTCACCGGCTCGCTCAATGGCGGAGTGCCAGGATTCGTCTGCAACTGTCTCCAGTGCGTCTGAGATCTTGGCAGCCAGAGCGTTCATCCGCGTCTTCATGGTCGGGCACCGCAGGTTTTGCCATTGCCTTCGCAGCTTCCTCTTCTCCTCGATCATCGCTTGTATGTAGGCAGGGAGCTGGGGTTGTCTACGAGTAGATGCAGCGTCGAGTCTGGACTCAAGAAGCGCATTGGACGCTGTTGCGCTGAAGTCCGTGGCGAGTCGATCAACGTCTGCAGGGCTCTCTACTCTAAAGGATGGCGAATGTTCGGCCATGTGTTCGGCGAAGATTCGCCAGTCCTGGCGATGCTTCGGAGAAGGCAGCGATGTCGTCATCGGGGTTGTCTTCAGCGTCAAAAGGACTGCTTGGTGGTCGGAGATGAGGTGGTCATCCAGAACGTCTAACGACGGTGCGGCAGCTAGGCCGCACGTGACGGCTATGTCAAGGACGTCTGGCATGTGGGCTGCACAGTACGGGTAGTGCGTCGGGACCTCTGGTCCTAGCACCTGGTAACCGTGGCGATCTGCGTCGTCCAGGAGGCGTCTGCCATCTGGGCTCACGATATTGGAGTTCCACGCCGTGTGTTTCGCGTTGAAGTCACCCGCGACAATCGTGGGCAGCAGCGAGTCCAACAAGGTGTGGACATCAGCCACTGCGAGTCGGTTCTGCGGCGGCTTGTAGAAAGCGAACACACGGGTGGGCTGATGTTCGATGCAGATCTCCACGCCTAGGGCATACGACGTCTGCAGTTGAGGTACTGGCAGCAGTTGGTGAATGACGTTCCGACGGACCAAGACTGCTAATCCCCTGTAAGCAGTCCCGATCGGCGAGGCGTGGTCCTCCCGGTAGACGTAGTATCCGGAAACCTTCAACTTGTCTACCGGTCTGAGGTGAGTCTCGCTGATCAGGCCGATGTCCACTCGACGCTGAGAAAGCAAAGTCTTGAAGAGACGGGCTTTTTGTGATGAAAGCCCGTCGGCGTTCCAAAACACGATGCGGAGCTCAGCCATAAAAGGTGCAGAGCTCCGTGATGCAACCCAGGATCAGCGGAATAGGGTCACGCTGCTCCTGGATGGCCATCAGCACATGATTCAATGTGCTGATAACTTTGGTGAGTCGCGGGTCCAGCGGCGTCACTCGCTTCGCCTTCGTCCCCCCTGCGGGGGCGGCGACCACGGTGGGCTTGGACGATTTCGTACTGCGCTCGGTAGGCTGCAGTGCGGCGGGCGCAGCAGCGCGTGTCGCAGTAGGTGGTGCGGCAGGTAGGGCGCCTTGGCGCGCTTGAGCGCGTTTCCCGCGTTTGCGTCGGCGTTTAACCGGTTGCCGTGGCTGGTTGGCGACAGCCATGAGCGAGCCGGGCGCGTCGGCCTCTAATGCGTGGGCAGTGGGAGGATACGCGCGCGCTGTTGAGGCGGTGCGTGCGATGGTGCCCGCCCGGCGGTTTGCGTTGTTCGCCGTGTGCGCGCCACCACAGTTGGCGCACGTCGGCGGGTCCTCCCTGGGGCGCTGGCACTCTCGTGCAGGATGGTTGTCCCCACACCGCACACAGGCAATGGGCCGGTGGCAGTTGTGCGAGGAGTGCCGAAACTGCTGGCAGCGATGGCACTGCGCTGGTCCCTTTCTGTCGCGCCACGCCTCGATGGTGATCCCGGGCATACAGAGGAGCTCGTGCACCTCATATATACCCGGGATGAGATTTGGCGTACGCTGGAGTTGCACGAACATCAGACATCCCGGTCTGCCTGGGCGCGCGGGGATCGCGCGCACGTGCTCCGGGACGTATCCGAGCTCACGCAGCTCCGCGTCCACTTGTGCCGGCTCTGTGTTTGCCGGCAGGCCCCGTATTGCTACCTTAGCGCTCCTCTCCGCGGGGAGCGAGTAGCAGAACCAGGAGATTCCAGCGACACTTTCCAGCTGCGTGAGGTAGCGCTGGATATGTCGGAACTCCTGGTCCGACTTGGGGATGAAGCGGACGCCTTTGCCAAACGGGCGTCCGTTAGGTGTGTGGCCGAGTAGCTTTTTGAGCTCCCGGAAATGCGTCGGCCAGTCGGGAAGCACCTCCACAATCAGCGGTGGGTAGCGACTGGTCGCTTTGGTGGTCGGAGTGGCTGAGGTGGTGGCGGCGCTCGCAGCGGTAGCGGTGGCGGAGGCGGCGGATGCGGTGACGTCGCCCGTCGTCGGCGTCTTTTTGGACGCGGTAGTAGCCGCGTATGTTGGGCTTGTCGCGGCCGACGACGACTGACGAGCGACCCCATATTCGCCGGGTCCATGTCACTTCAACGTGGTATTAAAAGTCGGTGAGCCGGTTCGGCCGCCGTCCAATCGCTCTCGAGTTTACTAATTGAGCAAAGGGGAGGGGGGAACGTTCACGTTCGTTAGAATGAAGAAAAAAAAAAAAAATGTGAAAAAATAGTTCAATATATTGTACCTATCTCTTGGGCAATATTATATATTTTATAGCAACAAACATCATAATGTTACTGATACTTTAAAATAAATAAGTAATTAATTATTTTTAAATATAATTTTATTAATTACCTACACAGATAGGTGTACTACCTTCCTTACATATTATATTTGATTTTTTTTTTTTTTTTTGATTTTATTACAACAGCTAGGGTAATATTATAATAACGACAATATAATAAACGTAGAAATAATTCATTTTTTATAATGATTGCTTGTTTGACAAATATTTGTGGCCCTCATAAGGGCCTTTTATCATCAGCCATCGCGACCGATGAATAGTGGTTGCGTCGCGGTCGTCGTGTTTCGGGCCATTAGGCCTTCTTCTCGGTCTTCTTAGGCAGAAGGACCGCCTGAATGTTGGGCAGCACGCCTCCCTGTGCGATTGTCACGCCCGATAGCAGCTTGTTCAGCTCCTCGTCATTGCGAATCGCCAGCTGCAAGTGTCTCGGTATGATTCTTGTCTTCTTGTTGTCGCGGGCCGCGTTGCCGGCCAATTCCAGCACTTCGGCGGCGAGGTACTCCATCACGGCGGCCAGGTAGACCGGTGCGCCGGCACCGACGCGCTCCGCGTAGTTGCCCTTCCTCAGTAGTCTGTGTATACGACCGACGGGAAACTGGAGTCCGGCGCGATTCGAACGAGACTTTGCCTTCCCCTTCACTTTACCGCCCTTGCCGCGACCAGACATTGTTTATTAGATTTGATGAACTGAAATGAACGAACGAACTAACGAACGAATATAATATTCGTTCGAGCACAGTCACGACTCACGAATCAGTAAAAACGACGCTCGCTTTTTTTTTTTTTTTTGCGCCCAGACAAAGGGAAAGGGCTACCCTCCGGGATTACGAAGGGAGGGAGGTGGTGAATGCTCATGCATACCAACGCAGCCTAAGGCTGCGTTGGTTATGTGGGACTCACGTAAGAACCTAAGTGCCTACCCACTAAACACCACCTGAGGTTGGCTTTGGGCATTGTGCCCTCTAAGCCTTCATCGTAGGCGACCATCTCTCGGGGAAGAGAGGCGCAAGCGGCACTCCCTAGGGAGTGTTCGCTGGGAATGCACAGAAGGTGCTGTCTAATAGAGACTTGGCGACATCAGAAGGATGATCACAAAAGGGAGGTGAGGCTACATGTATCTGGTACCTGTCAATCCAGGTCAGACGAAAAATTGAGAAAGGAGAAATTTAAAAATAGTGATTTGGTTAGATCGAGTGATACGCCCCTAGGCTTCACTCGTACCGCACTATGTGGTAAGCGTTAAGCGCTTTGGGAATTACAAGGAGGCCACCAAATGGTGGTGCTCCGCCAGCGCAAAGAGGCGCTCCTTGGAGGACTTAGCCGTCCTGAGTTTCCGTGCCAGGACGGATATTTCTTGGATGTCGACTTCGCCTAGTGAGGCGTAAATCTCTTCCAGGTCTTTCAGGGTGCTTTGCACCTGTGATTGAGCCTGGGGAGGTACTGCCCGCCTGGGGCCACTGAAGGTGGCCGGGGCGGGGCGGGAGTAGACATTGAATGCCTGAGAGGGAGGGGCTGATTGTCTCCATGAGGTGGAGAGTTGAGGCCCGACAGTTTTATTCCTCATATGAGGAAAGTGGGATTGGGTGAGGTTAGAGGCCAGAGGTGGCCTTTGTTTTGGCGGCCTGGAAGTCTGCTTATTAGCAGCCTTCGGGGCGGAACGAGGGGCACAAGGGCATCCGCGATAATTCGCAGTATGGCCCTCCTGCCCGCAGAGCACGCATGCGGGAGGTGTTACCTCGTTGCGAGTGCGTTTGCACTCTTTGGTGCTGTGGGGATCGAGGCACTTGACGCACCTGGGAGGGGCAGAGCAGTTTGCCGCTGCGTGGCCATACATCTGGCAGCGGTGACATTGACCGGGGAACCCCCGCTTGTGTGGGGCTTCCACACGTATGTTGGAGAGCCCACATACGGTGAACTCTCCTTTGAAGAGTTCCCTGGCTTCAGGGACGTTAGTTTGAATGACTAACGCTAACGGGTATTTCTTCCCGGTGCGGCTGTACATTTTATGTTCAGCCTCGACCGGAAAGCCTTTCTTGACAAGGTCCTCCTGTATGAGCTCATTAGAGAGCTCGTACGGGAGGCCTCGGAGGACAGCCTTGACCTTGCGCTCTTCCGGGAGCGCATAGGTGTGGTAAGGCACGTTGTTTCGCGAGAGGAGGAGGGTGAGGTTGCGGAAGTCGTCCGAGGTCGGTACGACTATGCGTATTGCCTCACCTGTGTTTGAGGCACGGGTGTATCGCACCTTGTGATCGGTGCAAAGTTGGGCTACATATGTCCACTTTGCCTTATCACGGAGAAAGATAGGCGGTGGAGGCTTGTTGCTAGGGTGGACGGGCGAGCGTGTCGCCGGTTGGCAAGAGGAGGGGACCGAGTCCGGTGGTAAACTAATGTCGAGGGACATTAGTGGAACTGGGTGGGAAGAGGAGGTTGAAACCTTGTCAGACGCGACGCGCTTGGCCTGACGCTTCTTTCTGGACTGAACCAGTTTGAATGAATCGTCTGAGGGACGATAGGGACGGAGAGAGGTGTCGCGTACGGAACCAGTGAGAGTTCCGTTATCTGATTCCTCCGAGGAGGAATGGACTGGCCGCTTGCGGCCGCAGGAGGCGGAGTCGGAGAACTCCATGTCCTCGGAAGTAGCTTTGTGAGCGGAGGGCTCATCGGGTGACGCGGGGGAGTCAGCAAGGGGCCGACTTTGAGAGTTAATCGCGGTGGAGATGAAGATATCGAGAAGCGTCTGGTCGACGTGGATATTTGCAGCTTTAAGTAAAGCCGCAATCTGGATTAAAAGGGCGTTGCGAGGGTCCGCTGATGGAGCCATACTGATGGAGAAGCCTCCCCGCCGAGGGCAGGGAGCAATGGGGGTTGGAAGTGGCGCGGCTATCCCTAATGGTTATAGCCGCGAACCGTCACCCTTGGGAAAGCCCAAGTGCAATGGGATCGGGTCGTCCGGTTTCTCTCAGGTCAGGAGGCCTGAGAAACGCACCGGGTCAACGTTAGCCGAGTTAGTTGTCACCGTTAGGTATCCTTCAGCTCAACCGCGATGGCACGCAATTCACTTACTACAATAAAAATTGCTGTAAGCAAGCTGCGGGCCGGAACGAATTCGACGTAACCAGTCGAACTTGACGTAGCGTATACCTCGTACCACACGTAGCGGAGCTGCGTAGCGTAGCACGGGGCGTAGCGTGGCGGCGTAGCGGAGCGTGAGCACAGGCGCGTGAAGTAGTGTGCTCGGCGCGGGGGCCGAGACAAGAATGACGCGACGCTCGCTTTTTTTTTTTTTTTTTTGCGCCCAGACAAAGGGAAAGGGCTACCCTCCGGGATTACGAAGGGAGGGAGGTGGTGAATGCTCATGCATACCAACGCAGCCTAAGGCTGCGTTGGTTATGTGGGACTCACGTAAGAACCTAAGTGCCTACCCACTAAACACCACCTGAGGTTGGCTTTGGGCAGTGTGCTCTCTAAGCCTTCATCGTAGGCGACCATCTCTCGGGGAAGAGAGGCGCAAGCGGCACTCCCTAGGGAGTGTTCGCTGGGAATGCACAGAAGGTGCTGTCTAATAGAGACTTGGCGACATCAGAAGGATGATCACAAACGGGAGGTGAGGCTACATGTATCTGGTAGCCTCACCTCCCAATCCAGGTCAGACGAAAGATTGAGAGAGGAGAAATTTAAAAATAGTGATTTTGGTTGGTTCGAGTGATACGCCCCTAGGCTTCACTCGTACCGCACTATGTGGTAAGCGTTAAGCGCTTTAGGAATTACAAGGAGGCCACCAAATGGTGGTGCTCCGCCAGCGCAAAGAGGCGCTCCTTGGAGGACTTAGCCGTCCTGAGTTTCCGTGCCAGGACGGATATTTCTTGGATGTCGACTTCGCCTAGTGAGGCGTAAATCTCTTCCAGGTCTTTCAGGGTGCTTTGCACCTGTGATTGAGCCTGGGGAGGTACTGCCCGCCTGGGGCCACTGAAGGTGGCCAGGGCGGGGCGGGAGTAGACATTGAATGCCTGAGAGGGAGGGGCTGATTGTCTCCATGAGGTGGAGAGTTGGGGCCCGACAGTTTTATTCCTCATATGAGGAAAGTGGGATTGGGTGAGGTTAGAGGCCAGAGGTGGCCTTTGTTTTGGCGGCCTGGAAGTTTGCTTATTAGCAGCCTTCGGGGCGGAACGAGGGGCACAAGGGCATCCGCGATAATTCGCGGTATGGCCCTCCTGCCCGCAGAGCACGCATGCGGGAGGTGTTACCTCGTCGCGAGTGCGTTTGCACTCTTTGGTGCTGTGGGGTTCGAGGCACTTTACGCACCTGGGAGGAGCAGAGCAGTTTGCCGCTGCGTGGCCATACATCTGGCAGCGGTGGCATTGACCGGGGAACCCCCGCTTGTGTGGGGCTTCCACACGTATGTTGGAGAGCCCACATATGGTGAACTCTCCTTTGAAAAGTTCCCTGGCTTCAGGGACGTTAGTTTGAATGACTAACGCTAACGGATATTTCTTTCCGGTACGGCTGTACATTTTATGTACAGCTTCGACCGGAATGCCTTTCTTGGCAAGGTCCTCCTGTATGAGCTCATTAGAGAGCTCGTACGGGAGGCCTCGGAGGACAGCCTTGACCTTGCGCTCTTCCGGGAGCGCATAGGTGTGGTAAGGCACGTTGTTTCGCGAGAGGAGGAGGGTGAGGTTGCGGAAGTCGTCCGAGGTCGGTACGACTATGCGTATTGCCTCACCTGTGTTTGAGGCACGGGTGTATTGCACCTTGTGATCGGTGCAAAGTTGGGCTACATATGTCCACTTTGCCTTATCACGGAGAAAGATAGGCGGTGGAGGCTTGTTGCTAGGGTGGACGGGCGAGCGTGTCGCCGGTTGGCAAGAGGAGGGGACCGAGTCCGGTGGTAAACTAATGTCGAGGGACATTAGTGGAACTGGGTGGGAAGAGGAGGTTGAAACCTTGTCAGACGCGACGCGCTTGGCCTGACGCTTCTTTCTGGACTGAACCAGTTGGAATGAATCGTCTGAGGGACGATAGGGACGGAGAGAGGTGTCGCGTACGGAACCAGTGAGAGTTCCGTTATCTGATTCCTCCGAGGAGGAATGGACTGGCCGCTTGCGGCCGCAGGAGGCGGAGTCGGAGAACTCCATGTCCTCGGACGCGGGTTTGTGAGCGGAGGGCTCATCGGGGGACGCGGGAGAGTCAGCAAGGGGCTGACTTGGAGTGTTGACCACGGTGGAGATGATGCCATCGACCAGCGACTGGTCGAATTTGATATTTGCGGCTTTAATCAAAGTCGCAATCTGGACTACGAGGGCGCTGCGAGGGTCCGTTGATGGAGCCATACTGATGAAGATGCCTCCCCGCCAAGGGCAGGGAGCAACGGAGGTTGGAAGTGGTGGCGCGGCTATCCCTAATGGTTATAGCCGCGAACCGTCACCCTTGGGAAAGCCCAAGTGCAATGGGATCGGGTCGTCCGGTTTCTCTCAGGTCTGGAGGCCTGAGAAACGCACCGGGTCAACGTTAGCCGAGTTAGTTGTCACCGTTAGGTATCCTTCAGCTCAACCGCGATGGCACGCAACTCACTTACTACAACAAAAATTGCTGTAAGCAAGCTGCGGGCCGGAACGAATTCGACGTAACCAGTCGAACTTGGCGTAGTATACGTACTCGTACCACACGTAGCGGAGCTGCGTAGCGTAGCACTGGGCGTAGCGTGGCGGCGTAGCGGAGCGTGAGCACAGGCGCGTGTAGTTGTCTGCTCGGCGCGGGGGCCGAGACGAGAAACCGACGAACGACGCTCGCAGTCGCGACTCATATTTATAGGCACGCCGCTGTACTCGCACGTGAGGTGGGGTGGGGTGTGGCGGGGTGGGGACGGACGGACGGACGGACGGAATCGCAGGAGTCGGGCAGTCGGGCGGAGCGGGAAGAATGGATGAAGGAATGGTGATCATGATTACATAGGATTGAGGGAGATCCTGCATAGTAATAATAATGGATTTGCAGAGAGAGAGAGAGAGAGAGAGAGAGAAGAAGAAAAAAATGGCGTGGTGCGGGTGGCGGTGGGGGTGGTTCGTGAGAGAGGCAGTCGATGACGATGATTATTTGGGTCAGACGGGGTGGAGTTTTTTATGTCGCGGCGTGGGTGTGGTGTGGTGTGGTGTTGTGCGGTGTGATGGTGGTGTCGTATGCGTGGTGATGGTTGATAGTGATAGTGATAGTGATAGTGGTCGTCGATCAGTTCTTGTGAATAGATGATCGCTATGACTAGGTTCACGGTGATCGAGTGGGTCGACAACGAATACCTACCTATTGAAGGTATTTATATCATTACTTATAGATATTGTTTCACATTCTTAAGATAGGTCGTTCGTTTATTTATTTCAATTAAATTGATTACCTACCTAGCAATTTATATCAGTAGGTACGCCGCTTTTCCGCAACAGCATAATCGATCTCTAATTTCATAATTTATATGCTATATTATTATGATAATTACTATTAGGTACTTGCATAATCTGCCACTAGAGATTACTAAAAAAAAAAAAAAAATTTTTCCATAGATGGGTTATTCAATAAAATAACAATATCGTTCGCCATTTCAGATCATAGAACAAAATAGGTACGTTCGCGCGTGCACAAAAATAAAAAAAAATAAAATATACCTAACTATGTCGGCTCAGCTTAGAGCGAGTGTGACCTTCGAAAAACAAATAAACAAAAAACACATATTATACATTATTTACTGTATAATATGTGTGTATGTATGTATGTACGTATTTTTAGACTTAATTTTAATTTTGGTGACCTTCGAAAAATAAATTGCGCAGTCCGGGAATATTTTCATATTTTATATTCTTATTATTACTGTATTTCATGTACTCACTTTTTATTCCCCATAAAGAACCCCATAAAGAAAAAGAGATCCTTATAAATACACTTCGTAGTCAGTATATTTGCCTTTTTTGACACTTTTACTTTTGAACGCGTGGAGAGGACGTTACAGTTTTCATAAAACATTTAAAAACCTCTTTATCCTTGAAGCGGCTATAAGGTATAGGGCAATCATAAAATAATATGTGGAGTTATTTACAAAGTCATGAGAGTACAAGTTAAGGAAAAAGTTATTTCTTGTTTATATAATAACAATTTGTAATGCTGTACTGCTATAAGAATCATTATTCTCCCATATCATGTGAATTATTAATTGGGCAAGACTTTTCCAAGTAAAAACTTCTTTAGGCGCGACTTGAAGGAAACTCAGATTATTTTCTGACTGTAACAGAGCGTTGCGTCCCTTAGAAAAGAAAATAAATTTTTGCAAAAATTGTTTCCAACTTGCTCAGTAACTTCGTTTTAAAAATAACAATTTTGTTTTTTTTCTGACGCAAGTAACGTTTAGTCACTTCCGCGCTTTTTTTAACGAAATATATCTGATCTACCCTCAAGTCACCCCTGAGGAATTTATACTTCAAAAAAGCTCACGAGAGGTTAGTGAAACTTAAATCAGTGCAATTTATCCGAGGTAAAATAATGCTTACGTATAAAACTTTTATTGTGGTCTGAGTTGAACAAGGTAAGATAAGCCCCAACGTCGCTATAAAACTGAACATGCTTTCTTACTCAACTTATATTGCTTTTAAACAATAGCTTCTTCACTTCTCTTAAATTTTATTCACGGTATTCGTAAATTTTCATTTAGAGCGCTAAGATTTAATTGCGAACACCAACTTGTTTACTTAAGATTACTTTCTAGAAACTCTTGTAAAACTATTGAAACTGATGAACGACTGTTGAAGTGACAGTAAGTTGTACGCTATCAAAGTTAATCACATGAGTACCACTCTTTGAGAATACCACTCTTTTATAATTTTTTTGTGTGTCGGTATTTCAAAATCGTATCGACCACGATAGACTGAACAAAGAAGCTCATTCCACAGTTTGGTTTTGCGTATTTAAAAGGCATTTATGTTCTTAAAATTGATTCCTTTAGAAATGTTTTTGATGTAATTTCTAATATACTAGATATTACTACCGCTTCGGAAATAAATGGCGCTTTGAGCGAGAAAATTTACTATGTGCGGGTAGCACTAAAAGTATTTCCAGCGAAGCTGGGGACGGGGGACGGGGGGTTAAGGTATGCAGAAGGACGTTTCTTGAAAACCGCAACGGAAGAACAACATACACCCAGATGATGAGGATGATATAAGTGTGTGGTGTGATCACTGAAATCAATCGCATGTGACGGTGACGGTGATCAATGAAATAGCTCCTCATAACGTGTTCTATGAGGAGTGCTCCGTGACAATAACGTGACACATAATGATGGCAATGAGTTTCTTGCCACTTCTAGTCCTTCAAGCTCTACCTTTTCCGAAGTGGTGGTAATAAGTATAAATTTTGACATACAGAAGTGTAATTTTTATCCTAAATGAATAAATTATAAAATTATACAATATTTTATTGATCATCTACTATCCCTTAAACCTTTCAATAGAGAACTCGGTAGGAGAAGAAGTTATATTCATGTCAGGCCATATCAAATACTTTAAAGTTCGCAATATAATAATATTAATGAAAGAGTACACACATACATATTTGCGAGTCGAAGTTAAGTGAACCGGACATTAGAGTGAAACATACATAAAATTTATAGCCGAATTTGCGGACGAGATTTTCAAGTTGGATAGACTTTCATATCTGCGACCGTTTCATATGCAAATCTAAATTGGTTTTCAATCTATCTTTTCACTGTGATTTCAGCAAAAGTGATGAATACTCTATGGCTTGATATCTTATCCATTAAGTAAAGGGTTTGGATTAACAATGGAAAATATTTCACCGAAATTGTTATTATTTACGGTTCGTCGTAGGTTTGTTGTTCATTAGTGGGTGTTTTATATACCTATACTATGCCATTTACTCAAAGGTAAGTACGGTAAACTTTCGCGGTTTTTTTATTTTATCTGTTACATAAATCGAGTAATGTTCGAAATTTGATATATAGTTCTGACTATTTGATCACCTATAATATTATACTAAATAACAAACTATTTTATTTAAATCTGTTATTCATATTTTTTTATATTTACAGAATCAATAATTTACTTATACGTATACATTAAAAATATTTATATATTATAAAATCTTTGATTTTCTAGTGGGATGCTCCTCTGCAAAGTATGCCGGCTAGATAATGGGTACCACAACGGCGCCTATTTCTGCCGTGAAGCAGTAATGTCTAAGCATTATTGTGTATCGGTCTGAAGAGCGCCGTAGCTAGTGAAATTACTGGGAATATGAGACTTAACATCTTATGTCTCCCGGTGACGAGCGCAATTGTAGTCCCCTTAGAATTTTTGGGGTTTTTCAAGAATCCTGAACGACACTGCATTGAAATGGGCAGGCCGTATCAATCACCATCAGCTGAACATTCTGCTCGTCTCGTCTCTTATTTTCATAAAAAATATACTTGCCTTATATTATTTATTCATCTAGATAGAATCTCTTGGTGTTAGACAACTGATAAAAACAGGCCAGGTTTATTACTTTAGTGTGCGTGACAAGCTAGTTTTTTCGACGTTTTCACAGCAATGTGCACGTTGAAATCAACCAAGGCTATGATTTCAGCGGTGGGGATCTATGCAAGCACGTCGTCAATTGCCGATTGAATGATTTAACGTAATAAGATAAAGTTTCTGCGTTACCACTATGGGACTTGTAGACACACGCATACATGCGAACGCGGTACGCGGTGCTCGTAATCTACACGCCAGAGAGTGGACAGGTCCCTACCCTCAAAATTGCCGAGACGGCGACGTCAGATATCGTCCCTAACGTACACAGATACTCCGTCATGAGGTAAAAATTATGCTCAATTTTGTACCCGGGGCACGTAAAATAAGATGTATCCCTAGGTCAAATATATACATATATGTCGTAGGTGTATTGTTAAAGCTGTGATATTACAATTTCACTAGTGATATTATAATTAATTTGTAGATTGTCAATCGACTTCATTTCTTACAATTTAAAGGCCTAGATTTAGTGACATTGTCATGTCACGGGTACACTATAGTGATATTGTAAGACAATGATATTTTAATAATTTGACTGGTCGTTAGGTTATGAGACCTTCTCTGATTGGTCTGTTTTTTGTTTTATTGTATATTCATTATTTTTAAGTTATTCATATCTATTGTAATTAATTATATAATATAACTATAGTATAAATATTATTACTGATGTATATATAAATTTTAAGAAAAATTTAACATCTAAAACATTGAAGGAAAATATATTATCTAATACTGCAAGTTTAATTACTGGTAGGTAGGTTATACGAATTTATTTATATATACAATTAATCGGTGACAGTTGAAGAAGAAATAGCAACGATAAAAAAAAACAGAAAGATTTTAAAACATTCTTCTATTCTCTTCTGAAGTCTACAAAAGGAATTTATAATTGCACATTAGAGCTAAACTGCTCATTATCTTTTCGATAAAGCTGATGTAACTTATAGTAGCTAAGACCCTTCTTTTAAACTTATTTTAAGCCCTCGATAGCAAAATACATGGTCGACATCGATCAGCTGTCTCGTTTTTTGATGGCAGTCAGTTCATATCTGTTAATAGTTATTATTACCTACTTCTACACAAGGCACGCTCCTTAAAAAAAGTAATTTGAAATTTTTATTTCAATCATTAAGAATTTATTTTTCAGTTTAAATCATGCTTTTTCTCGTACGAAATGGACACATTAGGTATTATAGAGACGTATTAGTTATCGTAGGTTTATCAATCGATTATGAATAAGGAATTTAATCGAACGTCATAGGTTTAAAACACGTTTTAACTAATATAGGTGTATGCCTTTGATAAGCATTTTATTATGAATAAGGTGGTTAGAATATAGCGTATAGATAAAGTGACAGCCTATGAGTGACCAATTTTAACTTGGCAGTGTATAGTTTAATATTTAAACTGTATTAAGGAGTTTATACCAAGCGTGGCTGACGGTGTACGACTTGTTAGTCAAAATCGGTTGCAGTAATAATAGATTCGCACCTTTCTTAACCGACATCAAAAAAAGGAGGAGGTTCTCAATTCGTCGGTATGTTTTTTTTTTAGGTTAGGTCCTGATTATGGGATCCATGACAAAGTAACGAAACTCTTCTTAGGAGCAAATTAAAGATACTAGGCCAAATCTTTATTATGCTGTCCAGATATTTGGGTCACCTACCGTAACCTCGTCGGTCAAGTAATTGTCGTAGTCAAATATGATGAACAATGGAACGCCTTAACGACTTACAGCAAGGGTGCGATCTGTAGCAAAATTTCAAACTGTCTGGAATAAACTTGCAATGCGCTTACGTTTCTTGCTGCATTGCAAAATTTAGTAGATCTACACATATTAAGACAAATGATTAGAAAGTGTAGTTCAAATTTACTAAAAATCTATAAAAAAAAATAACAAAAAAAACAACTGACTTCAAAAACACTATTCTAACACAATAGATATTATAATATGCACTAAAAAGTATGAAATTAATTGCGTATTTTAATACAATCTAATAATAATATAATGTCTTTGGTTTGGTAGGTAATCAAATATAATAATGCTCCTCAATTTATTACAAGAAACAGCAAGTCATTCACGATGCTTTCAATGTAATTACACACAGGAAAAGCAGACTCATCATCCAGTAATATCCATTAATTTGCATAAAAAGAACTATAGTCTATGATCATTCAATAATTCTTTCTTCGCTACCTTTATTGTGATTTTAGAAACGTGTCATGATTCAGTTGTTTTATAATTGAATTACTGAATCAGGGGCTTCTTTTGAAATGTAATAGATATTATGATGTCATAACTGTGTTGCATAATCTGCGAAGAAGTCTTTTGACAACACTTATAACCGAGCGCAAGGCACCCGAAATTTTACCCTCGGACTAAGTTGGTTAGTTGAGCAGGTCATGGTAAGTTTCTCTTAGCGTCCCTTCGGGAGATCTTGAAAAAATAACTGAATAAAACGTAACACATATCTTTTTCTGCACCCATGTACCTACAGCGTGTTTGCAAAATTTCATTAATTTCGCTAACATTAGCGCTTAGACAGAATGTGATTTAACGACGGGCGTAGAAGAGTGGAGGAGGGCAGGTGTAGACAAATAGAGAATATCATCATTATTGTCATCAGCATCCACTGGAAGACGTCCACTGCTGGACAAAGGCCTCCCCAGAGATTTCCACGGCGATCAGTCCTGCGCTCCTTAGTCCAACGTATTCCGGCAATCTTGACCAGATCCTCGGTCCATCTTGTGGGAGGCCTGTCACTGCGTGTTCCTGTCCGTCGAAGTATTTGCCCTGCCCACTGCCACTTCAGTTAATGCAAGCAATGCATGCAGCAAATCACAAAAATGCATCCTGTGACTCTTCCCAGGCGTCAAAGATGTGTTCAATGAGCCAATGATTAAGCTAAGCCCTAGAATACATTTTATATTAATTCATTTATTAAAATAATTACAAAACAAATTTGTCCTCTTCAAGGCTCTACTTTGAAGTAGCAGTTCCTTTATATGCAATAGTAATAAATTGTCCAAAAACGTAACTGGGTTGTCAATAAATACATTTAAATCATTTATTAGATTGCAAATTCAAATTTACCATAAAATTAATAAAGAATATTATCTTAATATTATATTGAATCATATACATACAATTAGACATCAGTACGGTATATGCAAATAGGCTTATTTTTGACAAGATTCTGTATGTTAGCAATAGATTATATTTATTTTCATCTAACTTCAAAAAAGGAAGAAGTACGAGTATCTTAACTAGTCTGTGTTTCTGATATCGTTTTTACCAAATACTTCCGCCCTTTAAGCGCCGTATAAATAATATTATATCTCATCGAAAACGTTCGGTAACGATGACGCGAGATTCACGCTTTTTGTTCACCCAAATAAGTATGCATATATACACAGTATACATAATATTATAGGTCATGGAAAGTGTTTGGTGATGATGATAATACCTTGATTTTTGTTCACCCAAAAAGGGCTCAACGTGCCTGAAAAAGTTTTCACTTCAAAAACAGTTTGATATCAAATTGAGGAAACTACTTTTATTTTATAGGCAAGCATTTAAAGAATTTGTATTCTTAAAAATAATTCTTGGCCAAGTAAATAAAGTATATATTGAAACTCCACCATTGTTGGGCTTATAGCAATTATCATCCTATCAAAATGTCGATATGACATGGGTACTTGGTCGAAATAAGTATAGACATACACTGCATACAGGCGGCTGTATATGACCTTAATTGCTTTTGAACTTTGACTATGCGAAGTGAAGTGTGTTGAAGTAATTGCATATAATGATGTTGTGAGTGACACACTCTTTGATAAATTTGCTTGACTGAAAATGATTGGCGCTTGTCAAAAGCCATTTGAAGCCATCTCAATCTAAGAAGTAAAGAATCCTTTGTTTAATTGTGTATTTAAATAATGGAATAAAACTTGTATAACTGTGTCGATTGTGCTTTGGAATTTTAAGTGCGAAAGTGGAGATCTTATCCTTATAAGGGACATTATTATTAGATTAGCTTAAAGGTGTATTTCCCAGACGATGCTAAGCTCGCTGGACTGTGGTAGGTAAACAGAAATTTATAACCATGGTAATATCAAGTGCCATACAGCGCGATATAGATTTCTAGGCTTTTATTTCTTGACGGATGGATGCTGAGTCGTCCCCTATCTTCCACTGCGCACTCTGTCTCTCTTGTGAATGTCTTAAAATAGAAACGTTACGATAACATTCAAAAATAAGTTTCGTAGACTGCAATACTTTATAAACTTGATGATACTCATTCTAATACTTTCCCGGCCGGTACTACCGCACCCACCATGTCCCTGCATTTTAAATCTGTAATATCTTCGAAAATATTCATTTAAATTTCATGCTGTAAAGTGCAAAATGTATTTAAGGTAATTACATGGATAATGATTAATGCTGTCTTGCTTAAAATAGCTTCATAAATAATCCATTATTTCTCATGAAAAGGAAAATATAAAAAATGATTATTATGGGTTATCCGTCGAGAGACACACAAATACTACACTGAATTTTTTTTTTGACCTTTTTAAGGTGTACAATACTGTAGTATACTATTTTGATTTATTTCGTAGAGTTCAGCCAGCGTTTGCATTGTAAGTGCAAAAAAATATGTTTATTGATGAAATAGTCAGAAACCGAAAGAAAAAGAAGCCTTGAAATTGAAATAGTGCTCTAAAAAACGCTTCTGCGATTTGTCTGGTATTTCAAAAGGCGACGGTGATCACAAAACCCGTATGCTCGTTTTCCTCCTGAGCCATAGAAAATCATAAGACTTTCGTTACTTTACATAAATGATACAAGAAGTTGTTAGATCTTATAACTCAGACCAAAGTCTGTTATCTTATAACTCGGACGTGCTGGACTCTGAGATAACATTCTGTTTGCATCAACTTTCTGTGCCGAGAACGTCGCAACCATAGACTAACAATATGCTAACATATAGACACAAATAGTTATTTTCTTGAAAACGGTTTATTACCTTGTAATAAGATTATGGGTACCACAACGGGGCCTATTTCTGCCGTGAACCAGTAATGTGGAAGCATTATTGTGTTTTGATCAGAAAGGCACCGTAGCTAGTGAAATTACTGAGCAAATGAGACTTAACATCTCAAGGTGCCGCTCAGAATTTTTGGGTTTTTCAAGAATCCTGAGCAGCACTGCATTGAAATCGGCTGGGCGTATCAATTACTATCAGCTGTACGTCCTGCTCGTCTCGTCCCTTATTGTCATAAAAAAAGAGTGTATATCATTATAATCGTGGACTTAAACTCTATCAACCACAATATTTTTTACCTCCTAATTCGTGCTACGGGATACCAATTTTTAACCGAGATGAATATCTCTAACGGAGATGCAGGAAGATAGTAAAGTTAAGCGAATCTATTTAATTTATATTATAGGTAACACTCAGCCACGCTTGGCATGGCATTACTTCATTCAGTATTTTGAATATAAAATTACTAGCTAACTCAAACATGACGAATTATCAGTAATAATAATCTTTTATTTCAGGCATAACCAACCCATAGAAAATACAATTGAAAAAAAAGGTAATATTTAAAATTAAAATCAAATTCATACAAATAACAAGTTTTAAAAATTAAATATAATTACTTATATTTAAAATAAAACTTTTTTTGACGTTGACGGATAGACTGTACGATGACTGTACGTTACTCGGAACGAATATTTCACGGCTAAATTCATCACGTCATAGAATTTATGTCTTAGTACTCGCAGAAGTAAATTTTACTTCTATTTTTATAGAATACGGGTATATTATTGGCGTTGTTTATGTCAGTAGAAACTAATTAAGTATTTAACTATTCAATATTTTTATTCAAATTTCTTACTCAAAACGGCATTCACCCCAATATCTTCTTTTTCGCGTGCCTCTCCGACTAGCGAAGGTTGGCAGTCAGCTTTGTAAATTGGCCTTTTTGTCTTTCACGAGGCGAAATAGTTCTGATTTCAAATTCACCACATGACACAAATGAAATATTATGTCTCTCTTATAGTCCAGTAAAATCAAGTTTTAATAAATTATAAAATCACACGGAAAGCAAGCCTGCATTTTTTTATTGCATGTTCATTTTAGTATATAGGCTGTAATCGTTAAGTGTTAAGATATCAAAAAACTTTAAACTGACATCGAAAGTTCGTTATCTAATCAGTAGAATGACATCAATTACTTTTAAAAAATCAAACGAGAAGTATCCAAATTTTGATATTAAATACTGGGAGTATTTCCATTTAGCATGTGATAAGTAGAAATTTCACTGTATTGCACAATAAGGATGTCACATCGAACATAATATATAGCTTTATTACTTTGTTAGGTTAATAATGCAGTAGCCAAATCGGTTCAGCCGTTTTGCCGTGAAAGAGAAACAAACATCCAATCATCCAAACTTTCGCATTTATAATATTAGTACGATTGTACATTCCACATAAAAAAAACTTTGTAAATAGTACCTACAACAGAAAGTTGCGTGTCGCAATATAATCTGAAGTTACATTTTAAAAGTAATATTTAGTCTGTGAGGTTCCAGGTCAAATGAGCTTTTTCTCGGAGGTATTGAAGTAGGCTGCTGTAGTTTTCAATTGGCTTCGATTGCTTTCTATACGAGGGGCCCTCGAGGCTTCGATGCAACTCAATATAAGGAACGTTTCATTTTTTCGAATATCGTAAGTAGGGGGGTTCGATTATGTAAATCACATTTAGTTAAGATGGCTGCAAGTTGGAATCACAAAGAATAAAGACGTTTTATGGCTTCCTAATAGCGAATATTTTTCAAAAATCTGGTCGGAGTTAGTATAATGTAAATCATATTATACATTAAGCATATGTATTAATTACTTCTAGAATACTCAATGTACAATGTTTTTTTTTTAATTAGGATAGTATGGGAAAATTTTTATCTAGGTAATATTCAGAAAAACTGGCTTACGGCCGTTCCCAATATACTATCTACAGATAGAGATAAATTACTACCTTCTACTGTCAATAACTAGCTGTCAATAATCTGAAACTGTCCCAATATACCCGATAAGTCATTCTTATCGCCTTATATTGGGACGCGTGAATTGCAATTTCCATACAAACTTCTAGCGCTGGTAAGCTATACGTCTTCCCATTGGCAAACAGCGTGTATGGATAAGGTGAGTTACCGTCGATAAGTTTATTGGGACAGAAAAGTCAACGATAGTTACGATTTTTATATCAAGTAGGAGATAGACTGAATATTGGGAACGGGCGTTAGGAATCCGTTGCTTTTTTGTGTAAATATTTTTTCTGTAGGTCTTCTGGACTAGGATTTTAAAATGCTGTCTCAGTAAAAACACACAATGTATATAGACACCCGATGTTAATTCTACTTCTTCCCAATCGGACACTCTTGTCAGAGTAGTCGTGGCCGCTTAGTTGATGTAACATTTGTTGGTCTCTTTAATTTTAGGTCGCACTGCCTCCCTAGCGATGCTCCTCCACTTTTGATGGCTTGTAGCATTTCGGGAGCACTTCACCACAGGTGTCTGGGTCACTGCTTTGATAGGATCCGTATATCGCGTTGGTGAGCGGCCTCTCATTGATTTCCCTTGTGTGTGTGTGACCAAACAACTTCAGAATTTGTAATCGCACAGTCGCCAATAGCCTTTATTTTATGTTCAGGAGTCGCCTCCAACATCATATCTCTAAGGCATCAATTTTGCGGCGGTCTTGCAGTCTAGGGGACCACGTTTCAGCCCCGTAGAGGAAAATTGGAAACACAAGGCACCTCTTAGGCGAACCTTGGTGGTTTTGGCGATCCTTCTGTCATTCTAAAACTTATTGAGCTTCTCTTCGATGTTAATTACATTGTAAGAAATTATTATATACTTATATTAAGATTATAATTAGGATTAAAATGTATCCTCTAAGTAATTTCTCAATAGAAGTCAAATTGTGTTCATAGATTCCGAAATTAAATGAATTGCAAACGAACAGACAAACTTATAGAAATAACCGAAATAAACCAATCAAATTAACCATGTTCTTTGTTATCTTCACATGATCTGGCATCTGACAGTATTTAAGTTCACCATAAACCCATCATAAAGATATCTAATAATGGACACGTGAACCCTCGAGGTGAGGATGTTGTAAGTAAACCCTCATTTATCAGATTTGAAGTCACGTTCTGTAAACTTGTGCTCCTAGCAATCAATCTTATCTTTTTTATGACGAATATTGTGATAATTAATTAAGGAAATATATTCAAAATAGGTTCTACTTCTAACTAATGCATTGATTGAAGTTAAAATTTAGTTTATTCTAGCTGTTGACCGGTCGCTTCGGTTCACCTAAACATATGCATATATACAAATAAAAAAAAGCTTTCAAAATTTCATTTCATGACCATTGATATTATTTTAATTTCAAATTTTATTTTTGTATAATAATTCAATGAGTTAAATTTTTGACGCGCAGTTTGACAGTTCTGTTTATGTACAAGTTTCATTACAAGAACAGAAAAAAAACTGAGGCAAAAACGAAATAACTATTGTCATCAGTGAACTTTCACAAATTTCGTAATCAAATTCTCTTCGCAAATTGTTTATGAATAGGTTTAATTTGATTTTGCTCGGGTCGTCTAATTAATTGAAAATTTCATTAGAATATGCGGACTATTATGATCTGTGGAATGAGATATTCGCTGCAAATATGCATTATAAAAATATTTTTATAAAATTAAGTTTTTCATGTCTCTTTACGATTTTTTTTACGTTTGCAAATCTACCATTATTGGTATACTAAAACACTCATTGATTGGTTATAATATTGAATTAACTTATAGCAATAATCTTCCGCGTACATCAGGGGTGGGACAGACGCCTTTAAGTGACGTTTTCAGAAGACCGTAGTGCCATCTGTTAGTTGGCCCGAAAATGAAAGCTTTGTCAGCTGTCACTCGCTTTGAAACCTTTCAACTGTTGAGTGAAACTTGTCACTGCCCACTGGTCATAAAATGGCGGCTACTTCTAGCGTTTGCGCATGTATGTAGCTCTCGTGTTCCATTTTACATATTAACACTACTAAATATATCCTTTATGTTCTATGTTTTGACAAAATTAAATAACTCACTCTACGCGCAATTTCAACATGTTAATAAATTGCAATACCTACATTTAAAAGTAGAGTTACTTATTTAATTGCGTCACAACATTTAAAATGAATTTTTTAATTCCGAGCTTATATATAGTTATTTTCGGCTAATCGCCAATCTCCAGATGGCGCTAGTTTTCAAATAGACAGCTCAAAATGCGTAGAGAGGGCTCTCTTTTCCCTATATATTATTATACTCTTTGCCATACATTAATAATTTATACTTTAGATGTATGTGTAATTTTATGAAATGTGGCAGAAAAAAATCGTGAAATTGTACGTGATTTAGAAAGCAAAATAAGAAACAAATCAGAAATAAATTATTTGTTATATAGACACATACAATGAGGGATGGTTTGGGACTCTTATGAGAACATATATACCAGTGGGAGGCTCCTTTGCACAGGAGGCCGGCTAGATTATGGATACCACAAATATAATATATATATAACATAAGATGTTAAGTCTCGTTTGCCCAGTAATTTCACTAGCTACGGCGTCCTTCTGACCGAAACACAATAATGTTTACACATTACTGATTCTTGGTACCCATAATCTAGCCGGCATCCTGTCCAGAGGAGCCTCCCACTGGTTTGCTGGTTTGAAAACCAGCGCTGGTCATCCTTTAAATAAGTACTAATTTTAGGTTGTTAGCTAAAACTATTCAAAACCAAAAAAAAAAAAAAACAGTGAAATAATAAAACAAATAAAAAGAAACTTACACGTATTTAATTATATTAAACATCGCAGTTTATGTCGGTCTCAGGTGACAACGATTGGTTTAACTTTCGGCGATTTTTTTTTAGGTAGCTATGTCGTATCGTCTCGGAAACACCGCACAAGCAAGTTCATTCCATAGCTTTGTAGGGTGTAAGAAGGCTCCTTGAAAACCGCACGTGGGTATGATATCCTAACTTGAGGCGTGTCGTGCGAAGGTGGAATTTGGCGGCAGATATCATGTGAAACGTCTATACGCTATTGTAAATCTATGGTTAATACAAGATACTCATTTTGCAATCTTATACCGCTTATAACATAAAGGACCTCTACATTGCAGCTTATAAGTGTTTACTTTGCCATCGTCATAGCAAGCAGGGCACAAGAAGTACTGGCGCTAATTAAAGCTATATTACGGCGAACATTATTATTAGAGAGTACCGTTTAATTAAGTGTACAACGTTTACTAAGTCGCTCGCTCTGTAATTATACTAATGTTTTACAAAATAATGCACTTGAAGCACTGAAGGTAAGTCTTAAGCTGAACCCAAAAGAGACAAGTATTACACTTGACGATAATTATCTTCAGTCAAAGTTGTTCATCCACAACTAACAGTGGTGATGTTATATTGATACATAGAATGAACCAGTGGGAGGCTCCGTTGCACAGTATGCCGGCTAGATTATAGGTACCACATCGACGCCTATTTCTGTCGTAAAGCAGTAATGTGTAAACATTAATGTAAAAAAAATGTTATGTTTTTAAAGTGATAACCTTCACTTCTGGGATAAGTAACACAAATAAAACTAAAAACAAAGCTGAAGCCACAACCTGAGAGTTGAACAAAGTATACAAGATTTTATAAGCGATACGTCACTCGAACTGTCGGCTCAGTTGGAAAGAGCGCTCGCATGGAACGCGAGAGGTCGTGGGTTCGAGTCTCTTATGGTTCATAAAATTTTGTTTTCAGTTTTATTTGTGTAAACATTATTGTGTTTCGGTCTGAAGGGCGCCGTAGCTAGTGAAATTACTGGGCAAATTTGACTTAACATCTTATGTCTCAAAGTAACGCAATTGTAGTGCCGCTCAGAATTTTTGGGTTTTTCAAGAATCCTATGCGGCCCTGCCGCCCTAACCATTACAATAATGGTTAGGGCGTATCAATAACCGTTAGCTGAATGAACGTCCTGCTCGTCTCGTCCCTTATTTTCATTAAAAAACATAGAATCAACCGATCATAGACTCATCGGGTGATTTAACAGTATGTCACAAATAATATAATATTGACACACTTTTACACAAATTAACTTTCCCCAAACTGCCGTACTTGCCTGTACTATAACGGGTACAAGAGAACGATACATTGAATACAATATACTTTCTTAAACATACATAAATACAAATAAACATCCATGACTCAGAAACAAACATTCATATTAATCATATAAATGTTTGTACCTACCGGGATTCAAACCCGGGACCTCTAGGTCAGTAGGCAGGGTCACTAACCACTGAGCTATATGTATCGATATTCGTCGATACAAGTGGGGCTACTGTAAAAGATTTTTTATAGACCAGTAACTAGAATCATAGACTATAATATAACAGAGTTAAAATCGTTCATATTATGTCAGCTCGATATATTTACAAGCGCAACGTCATGAACGTGACGTCATGAATATGACATTATTTGACATTTTAAGTTCACGATATATGATTGATTTGATTAGACATCCCAATTAATTATAACATTTATTTAACAACTTACTTTGTTAGTACTGTTTTATATAATTATATGACTATAATTTTAGAAATAACTATAATAGCATATTGATCTTTGGTTAACTTGATTCGTGTAAGTTAGTTGGCACTACAGTAGTGCCAACTAACAGTTGGTAGCATAATTACTGTGACGGTCGTGCCTTATATAAGCCAGAGCGCTAAGTTCGAGAGGACGTGACATTCTTGTCTCGGCCCCCGCGCCGAGCAGACTACTTCACGCGCCTGTGCTCACGCTCCGCTACGCCGCCACGCTACGCCCAGTGCTACGCTACGCAGCTCCGCTACGTGTGGTACGAGTACGTATACTACGCAAGTTCGACTGGTTACGTCGAATTCGTTCCGGCCCGCAGCTTGCTTACAGCAATTTTTGTTGTAGTAAGTGAGTTGCGTGCCATCGCGGTTGAGCTGAAGGATACCTAACGGTGACAACTAACTCGGCTAACGTTGACCCGGTGCGTTTCTCAGGCCTCCTGACCTGAGAGAAACCGGACGACCCGATCCCATTGCACTTGGGCTTTCCCAAGGGTGACGGTTCGCGGCTATAACCATTAGGGATAGCCGCGCCACCACTTCCAACCCCCGTTGCTCCCTGCCCTCGGCGGGGAGGCTTCTTCAACATTATGGCTCCATCAACGGACCCTCGCAGCGCCCTCATAGTCCAGATTGCGACTTTGATCAAAGCCGCAAACATCAATATCGACCAGTCGCTGGTCGATAGCATCATCTCCACCGTGGTCAACACTCCAAGTCAGCCCCTTGCTGACTCTCCCGCGTCCCCCGATGAGCCCTCCGCTCACAAACCCGTGTCCGAGGACATGGAGTTCTCCGACTCCGCCTCCTGCGGCCGAAAGCGGCCAGTCCAGTCCTCCTCTGAGGACTCTGACAACGGAACCGTCACTGGCTCCGTTGTCAACACCTCCCGTTGTCCCTCTGGAGAACCTTTCAAACTGGTTCAATCCAGGAAGAAGCGCCAGTCCAAGCGCTCAGCCACCACGTCGGACAACGTACTCTCCGCGGTAACCCCTGTCCCTCTAATGTCTCTCGACATTAGCTTGCCCGAGGTCTCTGTCACCTCTTCCATGAAGCCAGCCACGCGCTGCACGCCTGTCCTCCCTGCTAATAAGCCCCCACCGCCTATCTTCATACGAGACAAGGCAAAGTGGACTTATGTTGCTCAGCTCTGCGCCGACAAAAAGGTGCAATACACCCGAGCCACAAACACGGGTGAAGCCATCCGCGTAGTCGTCCCGACTACGGAGGACTTCCGAGTCCTCACTCGCCTCCTCACTCATAAGAGTGTGGCTTATCACACCTATGCGCTCCCGGAAGAGCGCAAAGTGAAAGCCATCCTACGTGGCGTCCCATATGAACTCCCCAGTGAGATCATCCTAGAGGACCTGACCAAACAAGGGTTCAAGGCCGAGGCTGTACACAAAATGTACAGCCAATCCGGCAGGAAATACCCATTGGCTCTGGTCATCCTCACCAATGTCCCCGAGTCGAGGGAAATTTTCAAGAGAGAGCTCATCGTATGTGGGCTCTCAAACATCCGTGTTGAAGCTCCACACAGAAGGGGCTTCCCAGGGCAGTGCCATCGCTGCCAGCTTTATGGCCACGCAGCAGCAAACTGCTCAGCCCCGCCTAGGTGCGTCAAGTGCCTAGAACCACACACAACAAAGGAGTGCAAACGCACCCGCGATGCGGAGACTCCTCCAGCTTGCGTCCTTTGTGGGCAGGAAGGACATCCCGCGAACTACCGCGGATGTCCCCGCGCCCCTCGTCCCTCAACATCGAAGCCTGCTAAGAAGCAGCCTTCAAAACCAGGGCCACCTCCGGCCACTGGCACGAACTTCCCTCAACTGAGGAAGAGGACAACCGGGCCTTTACTCTCCACTTCTTGGAGACAAGCAGCCCCGGTCTCCCAGACATCAAATGTCAATTCCCGCCCTGTGCAAGTCACCCCGAGTGGCCGCAGATGGGCAACACTTACGCAACCAGACTCAGGAGTGCAAAACCCCCTGAGTTTCTTGAAGAATGGAGAATTCGATATTAAAGAATTCAACATTCTCGCCAACAAATTTAAATCAGCTAGGTCTCCCGCTGAGCGCCTAGTTGCAATGATAGAGCACCAAGACCTGGTGAACTCTTTGTACTAATGTCCCAATCGCGTAAAGCCTCAGGGCTTATCACTTGTCTCATTCAATACGCGCGGCCTGCGCACCAACCTCCCAGAGATTAAGGAATTTGTTCGCAATAAGGATATCGACCTATTGCTTATCCAAGAAACATTCCTTAAACCTGACGCTTCAATGGGATTATCGATCCCTTCCTACTCTCTTGTACACAATGGCAGAGCCGACGACCGTCGTGGCGGAGGTACAGCCATTTACTACAAGAAATCCCTTCATTGCTCGCAAATCGCTACTCCAGTGCTTACCAACATGGAAGCAACCGTCTGTCAGTTGGGCATGTCAGGTCATCCGTCTCTGATCATAGCCTCAATCTACCTCCCTACTCTCAAGATCCCTCTCCAGAGCGACCTTGAGACTCTCCTCTCTCTAGGTGACTCAGTCATCTTGTTTGGGGACTTCAACTCCAAACACACTGACTGGAAGTGCCTATCCACAAACGGGAATGGCATCAAGCTCCGCCGTCTAGTTAGGTCTATGGACTTAGACGTCCTAAGTCCCACCTCTCCAACGCACTACCCGGATAACGTAGCACACTCCCCCGATATTTTAGACATCGCCTTGGTCAAGGGTGTCGCTCTTAATTTAAGGGCGATTGAACCACTCGATGACCTGGGCTCCGACCATCGTCCAGTCTCCCTCAAGCTAGGGGCCCATGCCCCCACTCCTACCACCATACACCCTAAAACCCTCACCAACTGGGAGGGTTATAGGGAGTCTCTTGCATCAACTTTTGATGCCCACAATTCACCGTATGCAATCTCGTCCAACTATTTCGATAGTACGGATAAGATTGACATCACGGTAAAAGCACTTACTCAAACAGTGCAGTCCGCTCTCCATGACAACGAGCGGGTGGTTAAGGTTAACAGCCATAAGCTCCCGCTTGATGTCATGAACCTCATTAGAGCCAAGAATGCAGCTCTCAGAAGAGCCGCCAAGTACCCAACGCCCAACTATAGGTCACGCGCTAACTTCCTCCAGAGCCATGTTAGGTTACGTCTCTCCGAATTGAGGAATTCCAATTGGGATTCACTCATGGAGAACATATCCCCTTCACACCAGGCGTATTACAAAGTGGCGAAAGCCCTTCGTACTGACGCAATATTCCACACTCCGCCTTTGATACGCCCCGACGGCAGTACAGCTTTCGAGGACAGGGATAAAGCGGAGTGTTTTGCTGAAAGCATTGCTTCACAATGCTCACCCAGCACTTCTTCTTTCGAACCCCTCCACGTAGCGTCGGTGGAGAATGAGGTCAGCCGTCTGAACTCAATGCCTCTCACCGACGATCCCTTTCCAACTTCTGTAGAGGAGGTTAAATCCATCATCCGTGGATTAAAACCTCGCAAAGCTCCAGGAGCCGACGGTATTTCCAACCTGGCGCTCAAACACTTCCCCGAGCAGGTGATCTTCTTTCTTGTCCTCCTCTTCAACGCCTGCCTCGACCACTGCTTCTTTCCAACCGCTTGGAAAGAGGCCATAGTTATAGGGATCCCTAAACCAGGAAAACCCCTCAATATCCCCTCCAACCATCGCCCCATCAGCCTCCTCAAGGCTATGGGGAAAGTCTTTGAACGGGTTATTCTGTTCCGTATGAGAAAGCATCTCTTTCCAACGGACGGCCCTCCCTTAATAATAAACCAACAATTCGGCTTTCGTGCTAAACACTCTTGTCCTCAGCAAGTCCACCGCATTGTAGAGTACATCTACAGCGGGTTCTATCCCAAACGTAAGAAGACAATCGCTGTCTTCTTCGACGTCGCCAAGGCTTTTGACAAAGTCTGGCACGAAGGCCTAATATATAAACTCCACGCTCTAGGCCTCCCATCCCGATTAGTCCGCATAGTAGCTTCTTATCTTCACAAACGTACCTTCCGTTTCAGACACGAAGGTGTCCTCTCCTCCCCTCGCCTGCTCACGGCTGGGGTACCACAGGGCTCAGTGCTCTCACCACTTCTATACATATCGTATACCAACGATATTCCCATCCCTAGAAATGGAGTCCAACTCTCTCTTTTCGCTGACGATACCGCTCTCTACGTCCAGTCCCAACAGATTTCTTCAGTCCTCTCCAGGCTCCAACGCTCAGTTAATGAGCTAGGTGACTGGTTTAGGAAATGGCGTATTGAGGTCAACCCGGATAAAAGCTCCGCAGTCCGTTTTGATTTTAAGCGCAGACGCTTCTGCTGGGATCGACCCATTCATCTATTAGGCTCCCCTATCCCCTTCAGGTCCACAACCAAGTACTTGGGTGTGACCCTCGACTCCCAACTCACCTTCAGGCCTCACGTCAAGAAGGTGACCGGAACCGCCCGCTTCTATCTGTACCGCCTAAACAGTATGTTAGGTAGGCACAGTAAAATGTCTTTTAGGAACAAGCGAACACTCTTCAAGGTTTGCATTCGACCGGTTTTGACTTACGCCGCTCCAGTTTTCGCTCATGCGAAACCCAATATTATAGACAAATTACAAACAGTTCAATCCATTTTCTGCCGTAAGACTGTCAATGCCCACTGGTGTGTTAGAAACGCAGACCTTCACCGGGACTTAGAGCTCCCCACCATCCAACAACACCTTAAGTGCTTGTCTGAAACTTTCTTTAAGTCCTCAGACAATCACCCAAATCCCTTGATTAAGGAGGCAGCGGATTACACCGCCTCCCCTCCTTCACGTCATCAAGTCAGGAGGCCCAGACACGCCCTCTCCGATCCCCTTAACAAACTCTCGTCTGACCTGGAACGCCTCTTGGCATCCGGGGACAATCAGACGCACTCACCTCTATTTTGTGATCATCCTTCTGATGTGACTAGTCCCAATTAGATAGCACCCTCTGTGCAATATCCCAGCGGAAACTCCATAGGGAGTGCCGCTTGCGCCTCTCTCTCCCCATGAGAAGGTCGCCTTCGATGTAGGCTTAGAGGGCACCTGCCCAAAGCCAACTGCAGGTGGTGTTTAGTGGGTAGGCACCTAGGTTTCACGTGAGTCCCACATAACCAACGCAGACTTAGGCTGCGTTGGTATGCATGAGCATTCACCACCTCCCTCCCGTCGTTATCCCGGAGGGTAGCCCATTCCCTTGCTTGGGCGCAAAAAAAAAAAAAAAAAAAAAAAAAGTTCGAGAGGACATTACATAATGTGAATTGTAAGGGGTGACGCTGCCCAAATTGTATTAAATTATATTTAAATTTTAAGTGTGTTTAAATTACCAACCCCTTCTACAAATATGTAGGTGTGGTGAAACTTCATCGCCAATATTAATTGAATATATAACAAGCGATGAATCTTTGACGCTTCTAACAATTATTAATGATCACCGCATCATAATTGGATTTCAGTGCATAGTTCATTCAGCGTGGCTGGATCTGTGTTATAATTACCAGTTGTATCATCTTTCAACGTCACTTAATAATAATTATGCATTTTGTAGCTATCATTTGTAGACGTTGTTGTATTGCAGTATGAATAATTTGGACCCGGTATGTATAATAAAAATAGAAATAGGTACCAGCGGTATTTATATATATACATATTTTCTTTAAGGTAAGTACTTGAGTTACTTCTTTACATAGTGCAAGTATGGCCCCTTAAATAATATATATTTATAATAAAACAATTCCACTCTCCACTCGAATAGAATATATATTCAATAATTTTAATATAATCATAACTGTATACATATAACAAACAACACTATATGATAAATAAGACAAGGGCAGACAGATGACCAGCAGCCAGCACGTCTACCACTTCCGACTGCCCCAACAAGAAGTGCCTAATAGCTGAGAGCAATTAGAAACAGTTACCATTCTACCAACTTCAAATAATAAAGTGACATCACTTAGATTTTGCATGTGATAATATATTATTTCAATTACTAAAAATATACTAAATATAATAACTAAAACAATAGTATATTAACAGGTTACAAATAATTCTATTAATATTATCATAACTGAATGTTGGTACTAATTGGAATGTCAAATAAACATAACACTCGGCCATCCTACATTCGGTCGTGTCCTCATGAACTGCACCTCGGGTCTCGGGCCGCGGTGTCATCAGGAAGACCTGTGCACGTTTCTTTCCCTGCCCTCGGTTAATCATTTTTTTTATTTAATTATCGAAAATTAAAATATTATATCCATAATTGTATCTGTTACATACTTATTAATCTACTTCCTATTTACTTTCAGAGTTATCAGACTGAGAATCAGGTGACCTGCTAATCTCAAAAGTCTTTTTAATTTCATCAAGGTCGCATCCTATCCGCAGCTTCGACATTAGAAATCTCGTAACGATCGTTTCCTAAATATTTAGTAATTTTTGTAGCAACAATGTTTTGTTGAATAAATAATTAAATACTTTGGTATAAATATTGAATCTCTGTTTTCGTAGAGCTCACTTTACCTACATATTTTAAAAGTAATCTGAATTTATCATTCTCAGTTGATATCAATAAAAAAGATAAGACACTTTTTACCATATCAACTGATACGCTAAAATACAATATTGTTATTTATATTAATCTTCAAAATTTGTATTTCCTATAAAAGTTTGTATAGTTTGAAAACTTTCAAGCATGCACCTTTAGTTTCGTTTGCAAGCAAAAACTTTATTGAGTTTCGTCGTTAGACCATTTTCAGTTTGAAAATTTCACTCCCAGCTTTTTATATCGAAGTTTGTAAGGACGTTGGATATCGCCTTAATTATTTAAAACATTATTACTACTCAAATTAAACTCATTCATTTGACTGTTTTGTTGAATGTTTTTGCACCTCGTCAAAGTTTTGCAGGCAACGCAATTTCAAATTAGTTATTGTTCAATAAACTATTCAATATAATTAGTTTGTTAGCACCCTAGATATTATGAAAGAAAGAAGGAAAAATCATTAATTCATTAAGGTCACATGAAACATATGAAGAAGTGGCAAGAAACTCATTGCCACTCTTTCTATATATGTACTTATTTTATTTATTTTACTATTTACATTATATTTTATACGATGTATGTAAAGTGATACACCAAAATTTCTCAAAGGTTTTGACTATGTAATGTAAATACGAACCTACTTATATGAAATTTTTAGATGTCCACGAAATGAGACAAAAACTCACTTTTTCAAATCTGTCAATAATTCATTTATTAATAGAAGTAATAGCATAACCTTTTTTGTAAATTATGACATATTTCATCTTTCTCTAAACTTGTTAGGTTAATGTACAACTTTTATAATGCTAGCTGTGATATATTTTTATTATTAACATATTTAAATTTTTTATATTCTTACTTACTTATTTATTGTTTGATTATGGTCGCTCTCTATCTCATTAAATTTAATTTGTTAGATTTTCGTTTTATTAATATTATTAATTCAATTATTTTTTGCATGTTCTCTCCCAGCTTTGATTTATGTATTTTTGTAATATTAAAACTGTTATTGGTTAAGTTTAAAATGAATTTATGTTCTATATTTATTGTTATTACCGTTTGTTACAAGAAAATAAATATAATTAAATAAATGTGTTTCTTTGCAGCAAACATTGCGAACTCTATTTTTATTAATGATTAAGTGTTGACGTGAAAATGCCTTTAAATTTGCCTCGATAGTGGTAGGCAATACGGAAAAGTGATAAGGAAATCAAATAAAGTAGTAAAAAGCGCGGATAAGATATTGTGTTGTAACAAATTTGTTGGCATATGTATTTTGTACTCTTTGAAGATTTCATGGGAATATACTTACCACTGCTAAGTATACAATTTAAGAAGAGATGACTTAGTGACTGAAACTTTTCTCAAAAATCTTGACAGCTTATTTTGTTCTTGAAGTAAATAGTGAAAAAATATTGTCACTAGCAATATAATAACAAAAACCATACATAGGTTTCAAATAATTATGTCACACATATAATACGTTCAAAGAAAATATCAATTAATGTATCTATGTATAGATGTGCGTACATATTCACATTAAATAGGCTATGGTTCGGCCGTACCAAATCCGATCATGTGTTTAGGCTATAACACACGGCCGTGTTGATGATCCAGCTTCATGCCTTTTTTAATTTTTTTTATCAAATTATGTACATGCATCATATATGGCTTTATATATTATATTTAAACTTAGTTACTATAATGAATAGAGATGCACTGTGACAGAATGGAGTCCACGATATAATACCAGAAATAAACGAAGACAGCATCGAATATGGGAAGATGATATTCAAAAGGTGGCAGGTGTGACTTGGATGAGGACAGCAAGAGATAGATCCTTGAACACGTGTAAGGTCTATGCTTGAAAGCAAGACAATCTACTTAGAAACTGGTGTGTAATATAGTAAATTATTACATAAGTGCTATTATATAAACAAATTAAAGTATATTTAAGATAAGTAATATAACTTATAAATATTTAGAAATTGCTAATAAAGGCTATCATTATTATTATTATCATCATATATGGCTTCATTTATTATAAACGTTGTTACGATAATCATTACTCTTTTAAAATTTTCAATTACCAAGATAACTTAGTAGAATTAACACTTAAGATTTGAATTAGCCAGTATCATTTTTAGTGAACAATTTAATAGCCGAACATGTGTCATGACGTCATGTGTAGTAATAATAGTACATTCATACTTTTATGCCCGCATATTTGTACAAATTAATGACGTATCGCAATATAATGGCACTTTCGTAGGCAGCGTAGTTTAAACAAGCTATTCATTGTTCACGAGAGAAGTGTAACGTACAAGAGCAGATGATAAATTTCCCCGTTTGTCATTTTGAATATTCCTTACAAATTGCACTACGTCATAAACAATGACGTCATAAAAACAAACGTTACTGCGAGTGACAAGCGTCAGCCAGATTTAATACCGATTTATTCGCTCACAATTTCACCAAATTAAATAACATTCGCTTCTCGACATTCATATTTCGTTTCATTGTTTGAATAGACAACATGTCACTCTGCTTTAACTTATGAATATTTAAAGACAAGTATTTTTGAAGTGAAACGTTTGTGATTTGAAACTCGATGAAACAAAAAAGCAAGACAATAGAGACACAAACAGGTAAATTATAGGGTTCAGCCGGTGAGCGAATGAGATACGAAGCTATTATACATTGTACCAGGCAATCATAGTTGATGAAGAGATTGTCTAATGTATGATGATATGAGTATATCTTTATATATATTCTGACGTCATGCGCAAGACATATTACTACATAGACACCAGGAGAACATACATATGGTAGCGGTGATTATTAATGTCTTTCATAGCGGTTGAAATTGTATCATAGCAACATGTACCAGGACTTCATATGCAGTTTAGAGGTACATGTACAATGCACATCTTAAAATTATTATACAAGTGCTGACCATCTTGAAGCCAAATTTTATGAAGGTTTTACTTCTACCACATGTGAATTGCATTGCACACATGCTTTTTCATTTTCGTTCTATAACTTAAACCAATAAAGATATGGATTTGCAAAAACATCCATCTGCCAGAGATGAGGTTTAATACTTGGAAATGATCATATCCAAACACGTTTTTGTTTTATCTATTAATTCTTTTGTTTTCACACTCTATAGCTATATTATTAAATAAACACATAAACTTTGATTAAGGATTGGTCTCCGCTGCGCTTCAACTAGCTACCGCACTAAGAACAATCGCTTTTTTATTACCTACGGCAACTATCAGATCTTTGTGTGCGTGCGTGTAAATAATAATTTTTATTTTTTACTTTGTGTAGATATTCATGTTACGTATTTAGGAAATAGAGTTCTATTTGAGACTTATAATAGACACTTAAATAAAACAACCTTTGTCTATTTTAAGCGGTATCTCAAGTTGTTTGCTGTCTATCTTACTAAGAACTGGTGTTTCATATTCGATACGTATTCACTTACCAGGCGCGTGCATTGGTTTTCTAGCAAGGTAGGCACTGTGGATCTAACTAGTCGTAGTTGAGCTTTGGAATAAGCAAAGATTGCTTGCCGTAGGTATTTAGTATCTAGCGTAAGGAAAAATTTTATGAGTGGGTGTTCAAAAGAAGTTTGGTTATAAAAGAACGTTCATAAGCAGGTAGGCACTGACTAGGTCTATATGATATATGCACGTCCCTGTCACTTACTTAAACCAAAGTCGTAAATATCATTACATCCTAAACTGTTCGAACATAGACCTCGTCTAATTTTCTTAACATTGTTTTATAAAAATCAGTGCTTAGACTAGCGTTTTCAGAACCAAAGGCTTGAGCTAAGATCAGATACATTGGATGATCTTGTTTGGTTCCCATTTACCTTCATTTAATGGGTAAATTATGCACCAAATGGTCATTCCTTCATCATCCTGTTTTCGTTTTGTGTCCAATCAAACACTAACCGTAATGGATTGCTTACTTATGATACAGTTTCTGCAAGGATTTATAACGTTACTTGCTGATGCCCACGACTTCGACCGCGTAGATAAAGGGTTATTAAAAATAATAAGCAATTTTGGTATTGAATACTATCTCGTGTCGTATTCCAGTTCCGGTTTCCGATTTCACTCCCGTTAACAACATAATTATGAATCTTATTTCGAGTAAGACTGATATGGCAAACTAATCCTACTATTGGTATAGTTATAGCTCATCTACGTTAATTTCATGTGATAAAATGTAGCCTATGTCCTATCTCAAGCTCTAGTCTATCGCTGTACCAAACTTCATCAAAATCGGTGCAGTAGCTCCGGCGAAAAAGCCTACATTGACATTTATAACATTAAGTAGGGATGTAGTAAGAAACTTCGGATAGCAAATATGAAGTATTAATTTGAAGCTAATAAAGTCTATGTTAGTTAATTCTATTACGCGGTGTTTATGTCAATGCATTATCAATGAATAAGGTATTTTGATAATGCCACCAGATGGCTTAAAATATGAGCTCGGTTTGATGTACAAATGTTTCTTTAAATAATATAAAGAGAAAAGTGTAGTAAAACTGAAGCGTAAAGATTTCCAGAACACAAAACAACAATGGTGTAATAGCAAACGTAATCACATTTCATTTTCAAGTTTCATTCAGTACGTTTTCATCATTTTATCGTCACAATTAAAAAGGCTCCGCAATTTCATGACAGATATCTCTCGACCATTATCATCACCACGCTCCACTTCATTTGCTTTCAGGTATTAATTCCAATGCACAGATCTCTCTTGCTTACAAAAATAATTTGGCTTGCACGATGATGAAACTGTATATTGCGGGTGTAAGAGTTTATAATACAATTTTTTTCATGAAAATAAGGGACGAGACGAGCAGGAGGTTCAGTTTTTGGTAATTGATATGCCTTGCCCATTACAATGCAAAGCCGGTCAGGATTCTTGAAAAACAAAAAAACTCTGAGCGGCACTTGCAATTGCGATCGTCACCTTGAGACATAAGATATGAGATCCCATTTGCCCAGTAATTAAACTAGCTACGGCGCCCTTCAGAACGAAACACAGTAATGTTTACACATTACTGCTTTACGGCAAAAAATGGACGCCGTTGTGGTACACATAAACTAGCCGGCATCCTGTGCAAAGGAGCCTCCCACTGGTAAATAACATAGTACAATGATTTGCCAATGGGAACCCTTATTTCTATGCTTTTACTGTAAGTTCAATCATCTGTCCGTCAAAAAAATTTTGACACAATTCATTTGAATTTTTCATTACGTTAAAATAACTAATAAAGAAAACATTAATTAATTTTTAAACAACTCTTAAAATAACACATTATTTTTATTTTCAGAGTCATCATAATAAATAATTTATCTATATAATGGAGACAAGAGAAAATTTAAACAAATTTACTTTAGAAGTGAGTTCACTAACGAATTGCACGTGTCTACTCTCTACTACTCTACATGTAAAAAAAGCAGTTTTGGAAACTGGAAAAGCGTATTTTATTTTATAATATAATATAGTTAGTAAATACCTCGTTATCCGCGACTTCACTTGTTAAGGCTCTCAATGAAAACTGAGTGTGAAACCTATATTTGGTTAGGTTATATTTAGTATATTTTTTTTACTGATCAGTATAATTATGTAGATTGATTTAACTAGTTCTTAGGTTTATTGTAGTGTTCAATAAATATCAATGTGATCAAATAAAAGTTTTCTTTCTACTTTCAGAAGAAACAATACAGTACAATTAAACTTATTATTTAATAGCCTAAGGGCGGTCGCTCCATTCCCAAAAAGTGGTGTCATTAAGAAAGTCATTTATGTTGTAGTAACCTTTACCATACAAACGTTTTTTAGCAATTCTTTGAATTTCGTAATGCATTTGTTTTGAACATTTTCTGGGATCTTGTTGTAAAAGTATTATATACGTCGCCCCACAAAAGACTTAAGTACTAACTCTACTTAACCGAGGCATTATAAGTTTACATCTGTTCCTGGTGTTAACATTATGGTTATGACAGTTTCTAGTAAATTCACTTATGTTCCTATGTACCACTGACCCTTAACTATATACCACTGGACTGGCGGCTGTCAAAGTGCTTTTTGCCTGTTTGATACTCGCCATTTTAGCGCTGTTGGCCATGTAGCGAGAGTTTGCGGTACTAAAAATAGCGATGACAACTTAATCAAAAATCGATAAATGGTAGGAAACTATATAGAAAAAAATTGTGTACTTTATTACGTTGGCTTTTAAATAAATAATACGGAAAACAAACGAAATTAGTTCTCTGGACTCTCACGAGTGGCGCTTCAAATAGGCACAAAAAATTTGCTGTCATATATATGGAACAGCCTGTCCAGTGGTTTTTATACAGGTCAGGTCATACATAAAATTGTCAAGAATATTATATTCAGAAGCAACATACAATATTACGCTTAAAACTTCCTTCAATGTTCAAAGTACACTATTCTATACATTACTAAAATAGTACTACGAGTGGTTAGTTAGTAAACGTCGTACACTTAATTTAAACGGGACTCTCCATTAATAATGCTCACAGTAATATTACTTTAATTAGCACCCGCCAGTACTTATTGCGACCCAGTTCCTGGAATGATGACAAAGCAAGCACTTAGCTGCAGCGGAGAGATAAGTTATAAGTGGCATTGCGACTTTGAAGGTGATTTTAAGGCCTGAATTGACGTCAAATACCGAAAATTCACTCTAGTTAACACCGCTTTGGCTAATATATCTAGCAGTTCTAAAAAAATATTAAAGTAAATAATATATTAATAATGTTATTCATTGTGCCTAGACTGATTAATAAACTGCCACATGACTTGACCACTCGTTGACTGAGACAAATTTAAAACAGAATTAAAAAAAAATAATTTCTAAGACTTATAAAATACATAGGGTGTTTGTTGTACTTTTTATTTTATCAAATCACACGTAAATAATAAAATTATAAATTTTATTATTTTTTAGTCATCACTTATGAATTAACTCATAATTATTTTAACCTTTAACCAATGAGATGTTCAAAAATACTTTAAGGTATAAAACATTTTTTTATTGACCGTGTGTGTAATTACACATTATTTCCAAAATAAGCAGGAACGAATGATTAATAAAAAGAGAAGCTATAAGTACTGATGAAGTATTTATAATATTGTAAGTCTTATGATGTATGATATTTTATATTATGATGTACATAATATGTTACAATGATGGCAAACATTCCCAAAAATCATGGTTTTAGATTTTTACAATTCTATGACGTATTTCCTCTACTCCATGACATGGTGAGGTTTTTCTTCTACTCCACTTCTGCATATATAATATAATACAATGGTATTATATTTACGGTACAACCAAAATGATTGCTGAAAAAAATTTATTGTGTTGGATGTTATATGTTGAAAATTTATTGAAGCAGGCGTTACTTTGCGGAAATCCATAATTATCCAAATGTTTTGAGTTTTTCTTTAGTGTTAATTCCGCAAAATTTGTCTTTTAAGCAATTCGACACGTGTTTTGCCTCTACACGAGGGATCCTCAGGACATGTTGACTCGCCAAAATCTGGCAAGAGACTTTGAGTCTCTGTCTTTGTTTGTTGTTATATGTTGTACAAACTGAAAATAATAAAATATGGTTAAAATAATTGTACATATTACGATTTGTAATATTTATTCTGCTCGCAACATCGCTGTAAGTTACAAGAAAAGTTTTAATGATTCTCTGGGAACTACTCGTATCTTCAGAATGACAAGAGTGAAACTTTTGGTATTCTATATTATTCTTGGAGTCTGGTATTTATGTAGTTTTCATACTAAATATCTCATAGGCTTTATTAATGTTAAATTATAAAATCCAGTACTCAAACGTTTAATATAATATAAGAAAACTACAAATTAGTCAAAAAATAACTGTATTGTGAAAGAAGCCAAGCTATAGAGTTTAAAGTGTAGGAGCTAAGCGTTAAAAAAATAATGAAAAAAAAACGGACGGTACAAATAATATGGTTTATTTATAATTGACAGCTGATCACAAAGGACATTCAAATTTCAAAACTAAAACTTAACAATAAAAAGGTAATGGTAACTGTTTGGTGGTCTCAGCATGGTATTATTGACTATAGCTTCTCCGATCTGGTCAAACCATAACTGCAGATGCCTACTGTACCAAACTCCAAACAATGACAGGAAAACTAGCAATGAAACAGCTCCGTCTCATGAATCGATCTTCACCATTATTGCTCTATTATAATGCGAGACCTCATACAGTACGATAAACCGTTTTAACTCTACAAGAACTGCAATTAGAAACCATTCGTCACCCTCCGTATTTGCCAGACCTTGATCTAATGGACTATGATTTTTTTCGTAATTTAGACAACTTTCTACGTATTTAAATGTTTTCTTCTCAGGAGGCAGTATAGAATGCTTTTTCGAATCTAGATCACCACAGTTCTATCGCAAAGGTATAAATTACCTTCCTATTAGATGGTAGCAATGTATAGATAAATATGGTAACTATTTTGATTAAATTAATATGTTAAATTAAAAAAATACTAATTTCAATCTTTCATTACAAATCGGCAACTTCATACACTCCTAATATAACCTTTATATATACTGACAGTTAAGTTGAATTTGTAACCAACTAATGCATTTTCTTCTTCCTAATTTCTCTAACGATAAAAATAATTTAACGTAGCATTTGATATTTTTTTTATATTTTTACTTTCCTTTCTTTCATAACATATTTTTTAAAGTTAGCCATTCATAGATGCATTTACGGCTCTATCTATGAATATTATAATAAGTATTAATTCATCTTAGTTATTAATAATGAAGCTAAAAGGAATTCACAATTAAAATTTATGAATTAGTACCAGTCTAACATTCACAATAATTCAAATTTGTTGTTTGATAGTTATATTATTATACCACTCGATCTCATCTTGGCAAAATACACAAAAGCCACCTTAATATAGTCGAGTAATTAATTAAATGATAACATTAAGTAATTATCTCTTCAGGCGAATATCCTTAATGTTATCATAATATTACTCTCACATCTTAATTACGACTTATAACAATTATATTCAATTATGAAATCCTTATAAACTAAACACCTTACCCTTTCGTGTACGCACGTGTGATAAGGGGCTATTATAATTACGTTGTGAGTATTCATAATTTAATTAAGGATGTGATAAATGAAATATAATTTAATATTAAGTATGATAACAATAATTAGGGTAAAGAACTTAGTACGTATTATTTACTTAGTACAATGTCCATAATATATAAACATAAGACATATTTGTAGGGAGTATTAAGTTTGTCACACTAAGAAACATATTATTGGTTTGGAGACAAATATTTTTATCTACACCCATGCTTTAAATCCTCTATTAAAGATTCTGAAACAGTTAGCTTATTGCCAACATTAAAACACCCAATGTTCTAATAACCATTACATCATCCAAAAGAGTGTTGTAATGTTGTACGGAATTTCATAACAACACTCCTATGTTTTTTTATCCCTTCATGCACAAAGAGTTTCAACAGACAGTCACATTCTTATTGCTCGTTGCGTGGTATCTGTATGAATTTCAAAAAAGAACATTTTCGTTTACGCGCGTTCCACACTACCAGAACGTCGCGCGCCGTAAAAAAAAATTGGGTTTTTCGAATCCCCGCCATTTTTCTTCGATATTTTTATTGTTTTGTTTACCAAAATTGAGCGATTCATTTTAAACGCTGCAAAAGAACATTATATTCTAGTGAATTTTAATTATTGCACTATACTAATAATTACTAAATATATAATAATATAATATAATATTACTACTAAAATAAATAGTTGTTTCATTAATACTTAGTTTATTTGCATATTATCTGTAATGAATGATATTACGTTACTACTAGGACTGGTGTTTTAATGTTAGCAAATGTTCCAGAATCTTTTAGAGGATTCATATTCTGGGTGTAGATAAAGTCTTGTATGCAACTGTTGATAATAAGGTATTAAAACACTCATGTGATACTATTTTCACACGAGGCGAAGCCATATTCGTGTTTTAATACCCCTTATTACACAACAGTTGCATAAATAACTAATAACATACGAAACACGAGAGTTACTGCCGACAAGCTGCTGCGCAGTTTGTCAGAATAGTACCTATGTATATATAACGTAATTTTGTTTCTGAAATAAATGAAAAATAAATAAAATTGGGTGCGTACAAAGTACACTTGTAAAAAAATATGAAACCTGCATTGTGCATAAACTGCACACGAAGTCCTGGTACATGTTCTTAGGATGACACATGATTTCAACCGTTTGAAAGACATTACTATCACCACTTATATATAAATATTCTCCTGATGTAGACATAGATGACGTAGTAATACGACATGCGCATGACGTCGGAATATATTAAGACAATCTCTTCTTCAGCTATGATCAAAGTTAAGCTAAAATAACCTTTTTATATAAATAATCTAAATCCTTTCTACTAATACTGCACGAAAACGCATGCGAGTGCTAAATACTATTACTTCTTCTACTTCTCGTTTGATATTTAAAAAGTTAATGATGTCAGTTTACTGATTAGGTAACGTTCTTTCGATATCAGTTCAAAGTTTTAAAATTTTCATATACAGGATATGAAAACAACACTCTAATTTATATGGCCTTCGTAATTCAAAGTATTCTCTACCTAAAACTGTGTATGTAGGCTTTATAACTCAAAAGATTTATTCAATTGTTCACTTTTACATTTGTACATTAATGCAAAACAAACTCTTTTTGTGTAATATAATCCCCGGTGTAAAAACTGTTATTAAGTATTTGCAGAAACACATAAATATTTCTTGAAAACCATCATAACTAAAGCCAATTTGCTGCAATTTGCTGTGTCCAAGCAACCAATTTGCATTCGTAACACAGAACCGAGATGCTAATTGTCAAGCAATTGGAGAAACTTCAACAACTCTCTCGAAACACGTTCTGTTTAATGATTGATATTCTTGATACGTATATCCATTGAGATAACAGATACCGCAAATTAAATTGAGATACAAAGCCAATGTGAAGTAGAGATGGGCGTTAAGTCAATAAACTGATTTTATAAACAGTTTTATATTCGTTAACGAATTAACTGTTTTTTTTTTTCTTCAACGAAAAAACCTGTTGAAAATAATAAGCTAATAAATTCAATCAATTTCTTCGCCCGTAACTCGAAATAAATGAAGCATAATTCCGACCCTTTTGCACCTATCCCTTTCTGAGTTGCACTTTCTCCAAAACTACGTCAGTAAATTGATGATTCAATGCCTCGCAAAAACAGTTTTTATTATTCACAGATTTGCAAGGGAAGATCATTTTACTAGAAAATGTTGACATTAATCTGTTGTCATAAACTTACAATATTTTTGTTGTACTTTATTCAAAACAGCTGACGAAGTTGCGAGCGAAAACGTTGACTTGATATTATATTGAAAAAATAGCTACTAGGTAAAAAATAATTTAGCAATGGTAAGAATATAATAATATGAACCTATTAAATTATTTATTAATGCATGAACCGATGATTGAAAACCCGTTGACAATTTAACAGTTTTATCAACCTGTTGATCACACAGTTTTTATTTAAATTAATTTGATAAAATTAACTGACACACTTCTAATGTGAAGGAATTGTTAATTTAACAATTAATCAATAATGGCCAATAACTAGCAATGCGAGTAACTAATATAATCTATAATATATAAATATTTGAATTGGTCGTTCAAATCAAATTAAGTTTATAAAATTAAAAGAAAATGAATCAGTGTGGGCTTGATACACAATAGAAGTGACAGCTTTATTAACGCTCGGTAAATAATACGAAATACAACTATTGTTTTTATTTAACACGTCACTTGCGAAAACAGCGACATCTGTTGACATGAATTAGTTTTATCGAATGTTTACACTTAAATACTTTCGCTTTGATTTATCCTTGTTTTATGGCTATATTTGTCATATCACATAAATATTGCCAACTGCCGTGCCAAGCGAGCTCTGGATTTCAGATGGTTAAATATAAGTAATTTTTTTAAATTAATTTAATACTGTTTATAAATTAAAATAAAAAAAGCCTTTATTTCTTTCAAAATCTACTACTAATTAACCTAGCTTACATAATTAAACGACTAAAGTATTAAACGATGTAACTTTGGTAGCTAGAGGTCCCAATTTTAACATAAAACTAACCCTGACTTCGAAATGCCTTTGTTGGATGACTGTGTTATGGACTCAGTCCTTAGTTTTTATCCCCAACATACTCCTTTACATTGCCTGTTGACATACTGCAAGTTTTTCTCTGTGTTGTTGGGTGAGAGCCCAGGTTTCGCAGCCATAAGCTATGCATGGATGGCAGTGTTGTAAGTATTTGTTTTGATATATATGCTTCGGTCTTTGCCCCTTAAAATCTCTTTAGTGCCCAGTACTGTCCATCCACATGCTATACTTTTGTCAATTTCCTTGGTCATTTGATTAGAAGGTGAAATAATTTGTCCCAGATAAACATATTCATTGACATACACGGCTAGTATCTCAACACATTTGACTCCTATCTGTTCTGAGTTGGTCTTCAGTCTTATCTACGTTCATCTTTAGTCCGACATTTTGGCTCTCTTGCGCAAGCTGTTGAATCATAATTTCGAGTTTTCGGGGATCTCCTTGTATCATAACAGTATCATCAGCAAACCTGAGATTATTTAGTCGTCGACCATTAATATTTAAGCCAATCTCATCCCAATCAAATTTTCAAAAGATGCTTTCCAGTATCGCAAAAAAAAGCTTTCGGGACAAAGGATGTCTAACTCCTCTGTTTATCGGAAAAGGACTTCCTACAAATTCTAACTCTATTCATCTTGTGCTTTTGTTATAGTTGTTTTTTTATAATTCTTTACAAATTACACTTGTTAATATTATTCTAAAAAAATTAGACGAAAGAAAATACACAATTTCTCTTAACATGTTACAAAAAGACTTTATAGATACTACTGAAGACGTAAACATTCATTTTAGAAACGTGATGCCTTCTATCTCAACAAAGGATACCAAGATATACATACAAGGTATAAAGTACATTAAACCCCGAGCATTACATTAGATGTAATTTAAATAGAATTATTATTAAAGCGCATGTAATTATAATTTTTACATCCGCCCTTTTAATTTCGATCAAAAGGCATTTGAAGGCAAACGATAAATATATAATGTTAATTTTTCGCAATAATTTATTTTATTTAAGTAACACACATTTAGTTTTGTGTGACACAGAGATATGCCAGCATAACAAAAGCATTTAAATAAAACACTTTTTAGAGGATTAAGACGCACGTAGTTATAACTTTGTTCTTACATTAGCTATTATAGTTAAGTTAACCTGACGTTTCAAGACTTTTCAAAGAAAACGTTTCAAAAAAAAATACAACAAAATAACAGTTAACAAATACAGTAGGTAAGCCAGCTTATTTACAAACTACAAAGTAACAACACATAACACATCACTAGTTCTTAGTCGTTTCTTGGAATGATACGAGTTAGCTTACAAAATAATGGAACTAAGTCTAAAGAAATATCCGAAATGAGAAAATAAAAAATAATCTATGTCGAGTAATAATTTATCTTAGCCCTAAGTTTCATAATATTGCTAAATTATGAGAGAAACTTATGTTATAAGATTTAACTTCAAAGGTAAGACACAGTGAGGTCAAAGAACTCCCCCTAGAAGATATATGGGCTTAATACTTACTACACGGGCAATTACGTTTACATGAAATATTAAAGTTGAAGGAATTTCGCCCGCGTTTACGTGAAACTATCCATTGTAATCGTTAAGTGTGACCAGGCGATTGTGACAGACATATTACAGATATCAAAAAATTTTAAACTGATATCAAAAGTACGTTACCTTATCAGTAAATTGACATGAATAACTTTTTAAAAATTGACGAGAAGTATCAAACATTTTGATATTATAACACCCCATACCATTTGTATGAGATTAGTAGAAAGGTTTTAGTATCCTTATTTTAAAAGGTTAATTTAGATTAGTACTCATATTAAAGGAATCTGTTTATTAACTAACAAAGAAGATTATCCCAGCGGATACTCCATAGTTAGTGCCGCTTACGCCTCTTTCTCCCCAAGAGAAGGTCGCCTTCGATGAAGGCTTAGAGGGCACATTGGCCAAATCCAACCTTAGGTGGTGTTTAGTGGGTAGGCACTTAGGTTTTACATGAGTTCCACATAACCAACGCAGACTTAGGCTGCGTTGATATGCCCTGCCTATTACAATGCAGTGTCACTCAGGAAAAATTCAAAAATTCTGAGCAGCACTACAATTACACTGGGCAAAAGAGACATTAGATGGTAAGTCTCATTTGCCCAGTCATTTCACTAGCTACGGCGCCCTTCAGACCAAAACACAGTAATGCTTACACATTACTGCTTCACGGCAGAAATAGACGCCGTTGTGGTACCTATAATTTAGCAGGCATCCTGTGCAAAAGCGCCTCCCACTGGTACCGGCTTGAGAGACTCTGGCGAAAGCCGGCTTAACTCGCCACTAGGTGATGCTGTGTTTATGGTGGGATTGGCAGGGCATTGTTCATTATGTGGGTTATTTGCCGATTATAACCATTGATTCGGATCTCTACTCCCAACAAGGTAGATAAAAGCAAGAATTTAGGAGAAAGCAGGCAGAATTGAGCCGTATAAAGAGTGCATTATTTTATTACCATGGGAAGTGACTGTCTACTCCAAATGACATGAGGGGCTGCTGAAAACAAGAGGTGTGTAATTGGTGTCTCACCAACACAACTTAATACTGAGACAGCTCCTTTTAGCAATGAATCACGCGCCCCACAGTGGTTTTAATTATTTTTAAATGTGCAGTGTTATTTCTAATCTAAATAAAAAAATCTATATCAATTTCGTTTTAATTTAGTATTTCAAGATGTTTTTCTTGATAAAATTATGTGTACTATTACGATAACGCTAGACATCACACTAAAAATTAAGAGAGATTGGCCGGGAGGTGTTAATACAATTCCCATATATACCTAATTTTGCACCTTAAAATTTCTAACTGCTTTGGTCTCTTCAGAATTCTTTTGGCAGAGTCAGGAATAGCAGTCTGTGCTTATTACGGTGTAATTTGTGGCATGTTCGATACTTCGGCTTTGTTTTTTGTTTTTTTTTTATTCGATGTGATTTGTCTATAGTATGTATGATTGTCATTGATTATCTTATATATAAAATTCTCGTGCCCCGGTGCTTGTTACCAAACTCCTATGAAAAGGCTAAACAAATTAGTTTGAAAATTTGTGTATATATCGGGTACGTCTCAGAATCGGCCAACATCTATTCTTCATACCCCTAAATGATAAGGGTAATTTCTTTTTATTTTCATCTTATTAAGATTCAGCATTAAAAATTTATACAACTTCAAATTTTCACCCGTCTACGAACAACGCCTATTTTTGTATCGCAATTTTAATATTATTCTATTCCATCCACAGATACGCAATAGAGTTGCAAGATGGCAATTGAATATAATGGATTATTGTAGTACGAAAATTTTTATGCACGACATACACTGGCCTTCAAAAGTAAGTGTCACACTTTTAAAATTGGGATAATGTTTTAAGTTCACAAGATATACTTTCGAAATAAAAAGGACTCCAAAGAGAATTTAATTTTGTACATAAAAACTTTATAGGCGGTAACCTTCTTTTAAGAATTGGCTGAAAAAATACTTCAAAAACAAAACCATTCCTTTTTCAAAGTGGACGTTTCCGAATTACAATTTTACCATTCACATTTTTCTTTCTGTTTTAAATTTTTTTCAAGATCGATGGGTCTTGTTTCAAAAATTTATGCAAAAAAGCACATAACATTTATTTATCATGCCTCTTTCAGTTGAAGAATGTGCTAGGATCATGGCTTTTCTGGAACTAGGCATCAGTATGCGTCGCACTGCAAGAATGGTGGGTGTGGCGGTACGAACGGTCCAGAAGGTAAAGCGAAGGTACGAAGAGACTGGACACCATCTGAGGAGACCTTGTAATGGCAGACCCAGGTGTACCAGTGCCCGAGAAGATCGTTATATTATTTCCATTGTGTTAAGAAATCGCCACCAAAATGCAGTTGAAGTCCAGCAACAGCTACTTCAGACCCGGAGGGACTACATTAGTGACAGTATAGTGAGAAGAAGACTTGCTGAAGCAAATTTGAAACCCCAAAGACCAGCGAGTGGTCCAAAACTCGGGAGACAGCATCGAGTAGCGAGACTGCGATACGCCCGTGAACACATGCAGTGGGATGAAGAAGAATGGTCAAGAATTTTGTTTGCAGATGAGTCCCGATTCTCCCTTTACACTTCTGATGGAAGGCGAAGTGTTTACAGGCGACCCGGTGAGCGATACCTTCAAGCTTGCATCTCAGAAAGAGTCCAATACGGTGGAGGCAGTGTACATGTATGGGCTGGCATATCTTCAGAAGGTCACACAGAGCTTGTAGTCATAGAAAATGGCACCCTCACTGGGCAAAGATATGCTCAAGAGATTCTCAATGAGTATGCAGGGCCGTATTTAGCAAATATGGGGATCGATGCTGATGCATGATAATGCCCGGCCACACACGGCTCATATCGTACAAGAGTATATTTAGGAGGTCGGTATCAGCGTGATGGCTTGGCCATCAAGAAGTCCTGATCTCAACCCGATTGAACACGCCTGGGATGAGCTTGGGAGGCTAGTCAGAAATCGCAGACCACCACCTACTACCCTCAGGGCACTAAAGCAGGCCCTGGTAGAAGAATGGGAATATTCCCCAACATCGGCTCCGAAACTGTAATCAGAGCTCGAGGAGGCAATACCAGTTATTAAAAATTAAATAACATGTAATACATTTTAGTTGAATTTTTTTAAACTTATCTAAAAATGTTTATTTTCTTTGTTTTATCTTTTTTAAGTTAAAAATGTTACTAATGTATAATTTTAGTTTCTAAGAATTAAAGCCTATAAAATTTGCAACAAAACGTTTTTAATCTTAAATCTCTACCTTCTATATTTAAGAAAAAAAATTAATTTGAAAAGTTACTTTTGCAGGCCAGTGTATTTGGTAGGTCTGAGAATCGGTCGTCACCTATTATTTAACCCCAAAAGTTTTAGTATTGATTTTTTTTATTACTTTATATGGCAATACAACATTTGTTGGGTCAGCTAGTAGCTTATAATTTTTTCTGATATAAGTGTCAGTAACGTTAAACAAATGTATATAAAAAAACGCATATTTTTTTATATTTACTTTTATTAAAAAGGTTTATATCCTAAATTAAATAAACAACAAACAAGAAACGACGAGCAAACTCGGGACGTGCCACTTATAATAATTAAAACCAAACACTGACTATAATTTTTATACAACAGCTCAAATTTATGTTACAGCTGTTAAATTTCTTTATAACAAGCTACAATGTAGATACCAGGCATAAATTAGTTTAATAGCTGACTACAAGAAGTCCGCGTAAGTTTGTAGCCCGTTTATCAGAGCAGCAATAAACTAACTATTCCAGAGATAATTTAAACCAAATTTAACGAAAACTTATTAAACTAAATGGGCTTTTGTAATATAGCGTAAGTGCCAATACTACGTTTTATAATTATGACGGTTCAAGTCCGGTCACATAGAACTCGTGGAAAGTAAAACACAATCTTTCAAAAACACGGTAGAATAATCAGCAAGAAACGTTTCATTTAACACAATCAGTTATAATAGAATCGTAGAAAGAACTTGGTGTTCCCGGCAAGAGTGTACAACACAACCGCCTCGCTCGGTAGTTCTTCCCTGACTGCCTGCTCGGCGCTCGCCCGCCGCTCGCTCCTGCATTTGCACCGCACGCCGACTACACCTGAGCTAAGACGAATACCGAATCATTTTCGTACTCGTTTCTTGTGATCGACCTTCTCGACTACGACAGTTATATTATGTAATAAATTTTATATTCATCAACGGATGGTCATGGGATGCATCCGGTACCACCTAAGGCTTCGATGAAGCTGGGCGTAATAAACAGAGCACGGCAATAGTTCAATCCGGCCCGCACTCTAGCGCTCCACAAAACGCAGGTCCGGCCATATACTATGCAGTCACAGCTCGATCAATTCGGCTGCTGAGAGCTGCTCGAATTGTCAGGGATCCAGTACTCTGTGAATGGCAAGATCACTTGGAGTTGCGTCTTTACGTAAAGACGTCGCTTCAATGTGTGTCTTCTACTGCATCTATCACGCCAAGAGTTCCGAGCTGTTTGACCTGATTCCTACAGATAAATTCGGAGAAAATTAGGTTATCATCCCCACCATCTAGATGTCTGACGTTCTTGTACAGTGCAGCTTTTCAGGAACTTTTTTCCACATATAAATAAGCTGTTTAATGAGCTGCCTTGTGTGGTATTTCCGGGACGTCACGACATGAGTACCTTCAAAATTGCGCGTACACCATTCGAAAAACCCGGTCACACTCTTCTGGTGTTGCAAGAGAATGACGGCGGCGGTGATCACTTAACAGCAGGTTACTCATACGCTTGGTTTTCTTTCTCTTTCATAAAAAACCTAAACGCACCTTATGTCTATAGACCGCAATTTGCATATTGCTTTCACAGCCCCATACCCTCATCTGAAGTTTTTTTATGACAATTAGGGTCAAGACGAGCTGGACGCTCAGCTGATGGTAATTGATACGCCCTGCCCATTACACTACAGTGCTGTGCAGGATTCTTGAAAACCCAAAAATTCTTAGCAGCACCACAATTGCGCACGTTACCTTAAGAGATAAGATATTATTAAGTCTCATTTGCCCAAAAATTTCACTCGCACGTGCAAAGGGCATCCTGTGCAAAGAAGCCTCCCACTGGATCCAATAAAGTTACATGAATTCCATTCTAAAAGTTTAAAATATATTAGTCGTAGTTTAAGTGCTGTTAAATGTGCTATGTAAGTTGGAAACCCATGTATAAATAATCTATACATAAAAATCTTTAGCGGTCTGACAATTCCACTGGTGCAGTTGATTTCGCGTAGCACTTGACATCGTTTTATGGAACACAATGGAATTTGCGGCACAATGAAGGACCAATTAAGTTCCAATAAATAATTTCCTGCTATGAAGTTCATTTGCTGTATTTCTCGTTCATTAAGTTAGCCGCACTCGCTTCCTTTTGCAATTTATCGCTCGGCGCTTTGTTGCCTGGTGAGCTTTGCTAATATTTGCTTTGAGAACTTTTAAGCTAAGTGCAGTAGAGCGATAAGCATTGAATCTAATAATTGTAATTAACAACAGTGGAAACATGCTTGCCGTCGATATAGTCAAAATGATTTGTTTTGTTGGTATATAATCATAGACCTACACATAAACTTAGTATACTTGAAGTAATACCTGACGTCATTGACTCGGTTGACGTAGCCCAGAGTGGTATCTCCTGTGTGATATCCCAGATCCACAATAGGATGGAGGCCTGCACCAGGCAGGTGCCTACAATACAACCGCATAGACTAATACTGCCACCAGAGGTCAGGGATCTGCTCTCTGAGAAGCGTAGAGCCACTAGAGCATACGATAGGTATCCAACACTCGAGAATAGGCGTCACCTCTGCTATCTACAGCGAGTGGAAACGGAACGAATAGCGGAACTCCGCGGCGATCGTTGGGACCGCTTGCTCAGCGACCTGAAGCCGACGCACGTGGCGTTCTGGAAGCTGCCTCGCGCGATCAAACAGGAACCGCCTACAGTACTGCCTCCTTGGCCGGGACTGTTGCCGGCCCTCGATGACGAGCACAAGATGGAGTGCCTTGCCGACAGTCTCGAGAGTTAGTGAACCCCGAACGCAGTTACCGACCCAGCCCGTGTTAATGAAGTGAACTGTGAAGTTGAACATCGCATCTCGCTTAGCCCATCAGGCGACCCAATACAACCCACCTCTAGTATATAGAAGTGAAATAAATTATTAGCTTCACTCCAAAAAAGCCCCGGGGGTCGACTCTATAAATAACAGGGTTCCTTAAAGTCTTGTCTCCGACACTTATCAATTTATTAGTAACCGTTTTTATTATACTGCTATTACATTGCGCGTTCCCCGAATAATGGAAGGAATCCATTGTCATTGGTACTCCCAAGCCTGGTAAACGTAAAACTTGTCCCAGTAGTTACAGACCCATTAGTTAAATTAACTCTTTAGTTAAACTGTACGAACGACTGATTCTCGCGCGCCTCAAATATTATTTCGCAGAGCAGAACATGATACCCGACCATCAGTTTGGTTTCAGAACTGCTCACTCGTGTCGCCAACAAGCCCACCAACTCACTGAGTATATTCTCAAACGAATCCAATACCGTACAGTTACAGCGGCCGTATTTCTCAATATCGCGAAAGCTTTCGACAAGTTATGGCATAACGACTTAATCTTTATGCTGTATGAACTGGGTATGCCGGACAGGCTCTTGCACATCATAAAAAGGCATAAAAGGCATTTATTTTCTCAAAATTGATTCCTTTAGAATTATTTTTGATGTCATTTCTTATACTACTAGATACTAAAACCGCTTCGGAAACAATTGGCGGTCTGAGAGAGAAGAAGCGGCGCAAGAAACTCTCCCAGCATTCTTTTTTTTGCGCTCTTTTCAATAAAAATATACAATATTGTACAGTCGCTATAAAATAATCACAATCTAGTCCCAGGCTGTCCGATCATTTAGATATTCAGCAGTGGAGTAATAGGATTTACGACAGAGCCATTTTTTTATAAAACATTTAAATTTATTTATAGATAATGCCTGAACAGTGGCTGGGACTTTATTGTAGTATTATGTATCTTATGAAGCCTACTAGAATTAGTTACAAGCAATCCCTTATTTCTAGTGTTATAATAATGAAAATCACTATTAAGAGCAAAAAGGTGACGATTTTTGTGAACATATATTAAATTTTCATAAATGTACTGACAATAAACAGTCATAATATTTATTTCTTTAAATTTTTCTTTGAGAGACTGTCTATAACCAAGCTGATATACAGCACGAACAGCTCTCTTTTGCAGTGCAAGCACTATATCAATGTCAGCAGCATGATCCCATAGTAATATACCGTACGTCATGATGCTGTGAAAATAACTAAAGTTCACTAATCTAGTGGTCGCAACATTCGTGTACTCTCTAATCTTTCTAACTGCATATGCCGCAGAGCTGAGTCTATCTGCTAGATGGGTAATATGTGGACCCCACTGAAGCTTTTTATCTAACGTGATACCCAAGAAGACCGTAGTGTCCACAAGTTCCAATCTCTGGTCATTTATAAGTACGTTGGTTTTTACCTCCGCTGTGTTTGGTGTAATGAACCGTAAACACTTTGTTTTTTTACTGTTTAAGTGCAGATTATTCGTCTCAAACCAACGCACTATCTTTGAGAGTGCATTGCTTACCTCGTCATCAATATCCGCACGTCGCTTCACTTTAAAAATAAGTGAAGTATCATCAGCAAACAATACAATCTCATGGCTATCATCTACCACAAACGGTAGATCGTTAATATATATAAGAAACAAGAAAGGACAAGAAGGAAAAAACCCTGTGGAACACCTATTCCCACAGGTTTACCCGAAGACCGTTTGCCATTTACATCGACTATCTGAACTCTTTCGCTTAAATATGATTTTAATAGATTTAGGGCTCTATTTTTCACTCCATAATGCTTTAGTTTTAGGAGTAAAGTTTCATGGTGGACGCAGTCAAATGCTTTTGACAAATCACAAAAAATGCCCAATGCATCCTGTGACTCTTCCCAGGCGTCAAAGATGTGCTCAATGAGTCTAGTACCCGCATTAATTGTTGATAAGCCCCTAGTGAAACCAAACTGATTTTTGTTCATTAATTTACAAAAATGCATTTGTAGCTGTTGAAGCAAAAGTTTTTCAAAAATTTTACTATACACAGGCAGAACTGAAATAGGTCTGAAATTAGCAGGGTCAAAAGAACTGCCCGATTTAAACAAAGGTATAACTTTGCTGTATTTCATGAGGTCAGGGAACACACCCTCATCTATGCATTCATTAAATATTATTGCTAATTCAGGTGCTATAATGTCAATTATGTATTTAACAATATTAGTCGAATGGCCCCATAGGTCTTTTGTATTTTTTAGGTTAATTAATTTGAAGATTTTTATTATATCGCTACCTGTAACATATTTAAATTTCAAGTCAGTAGAAGATACTGGTACGTGTAATTTAAGCATATCATATGCTGCTTTTGGCGAAGAGTTAAGGTCTTTGGTCGTGACAATCGGGATTTCGGAGAAGTATTTATCAAATTCATTTGCAATTTCTATTTCCGAATTTATAACGCGATTATTAATATTTAAACAGATAGAGGTGTTACGGCAATTCGATCTACCAGTTTCATTGTTAGTTACACTCCAAGCCGCTTTTACTTTATTATTACTGTTTTTAATTTTATCTGCAATGAAACGTGTTTTCGCTTCATGACAAACTACTTTAAAGAGCTTGGAATATTTTTTTACATATATTTTAAACTCTTCACTATTATTGTAATGTTTCTCATAATAAAGGTCATATAAGCGTTTACGACTTTTGAGGATACCCATTGTTGCCCAATCCTTAATACTATGTTTGTTGCTTACTGTCACCGTTACTGGAGTAAAAATCCTGTCAAATTCCTCACAGAAGGAATTGAAGACTAAGTTGTTGTGAAAATTAGCAGTTTCGCCACAGTGTAAAAATGGTATTGTATTTACCAAATTATTTCTAAACCTCTCAAGACGGCTACCCGTAACTGGTATAATCGTCACCTTTTTTGGTCTGACATTGTCCAATCTTGTATTTACTTTTATAAGTTGCCCACTATGGTCGGACTGAAGATTATTAATTATGAGTTTACTAGTAATAGTAACATCTGTAAAAATATTATCTAAACAGGTTGCTATTGTAGAAGTGATTCTAGTAGGTTCCCAAAATACATTGAACAAATTAAAACTTTGAAATAAATTTTTAAGGCTAGTACAATTGGCCGAAGGTTCAAGCAAGTTTATATTAAAATCTCCACACACTATAATTGACTTGCTAGAGTTATGTATCGGGCGTCGGGAATTAAGTTTTTAAAAAGCACTTTATTTAACAATATTTAATGTTACTCAAAGAAAAATTGGAACAAGACTGAATAAACAATATTATAATTAAACTAAAGAAATGTAAAAGACAATGGGTGCTCGATCAGCACTACGTCGAGGTACGGGTGGCAACGTATGCAGGTTTAGCCGTGTTGGGCCTGCGTAACTCCTCCCTCCTTAAGCTGGAAGCTGACCCGGCAGCTTCCCACAGTGTCCTCACTGTGTTGTACAGCGGTGTCCTTGGCTGCATGCGACTTCCTCCAGCTAATGATCCTTGTGACTCCAACAGCAATCAGCAAGCCATATAGGATAAGGGTAGTCCAACTTGGTGTTGCCATCATGGTGGTCCAGTGTGGTCCCTCCGTGACAGATATGTCTTGGGCTGTCTCCAGAAGGTGCTGCAGGTTGTCCAGTTCTATATTTTCCAATTTTATATGATACTGTACTGGTACACTCTTTTCAATATTTCTAGGTAGTGGAACAACTTCATTAAATGTAATCTCTTTGCGGTTTGAGTTTAATGTTTTATTCAGTATCTCAACTTGGCATTCCTCTGTAAGGGTAAGTAGGAATGTACCTGAAGCCTTTTTGTATGTAGATTTTGCTAAACACTTGATGTGGATGACTGTTTCTTCTCTCAGGACAATTATCCAAGTATTGTCCTTGATCCTCTGCACTATACTTTTATTAATCTGCATTTTCGCGTATGTACAGTTTGAAGTGCGGTGTTGAATTCGCGATATAATACAATCTTCTGATGCCCTCGTGGATGCTGTGTTGGACATCTCGCAGAGCTTCGTGTTTCCGTTGATTGTTCTGCATTTGCCTTCCATTAGGTATTCGTACTCATCGCTACCAAGTGCTAGGTATTTGGATTTTGGAATAATAGTTAGGTTTGACGAGTTAGGAATGGAGTACATGTGGATGAGATCATATATATTAGAATCAATGGAAGGGATTTCTAAGATAAAAGTCAAAGAATGTTGATGATATATGATTTTACTTTTATAGATTTTTCCAACTCATGAATCTTATTTAAACTTATATCTGCTACTGGCAAAAACTTATGTTTTTTATGAATTAATGAAATTTCATTTAAAAAGTTGTATGGACTTATAATACTATGCGTCTTCTAAAATTTCTAGTCTATCTAAAATAATTTGTAAGCTAAAATCTATTTCTACGTAAATCTCTAAGAAATGTAAATGGTTGGCAATCTTATCGCTAATCCGTGATTGATTTTGGATGGTTAGAAGCAATTTATTTTGATTTAAATTTATTTTCTCAATTTGATGGCTAAATTCTTTAATAGTATTTTCGGCAAGTATAAGGGATTTGCCCTGGGTGCTCGCGATATTATTTACTTTATTATGAATATTAGAAATTTCTGCTTCGAATTTAAGTGCATCATCGTTATCCAAATTTCCTGTGTTTGTTTTTACTATAGATCCTAAACCATTTACAAGGCCTCTCTTCCTTCTATTAATGTGCGGAATAATAAAACTAATTTTCTTACTTATAAGAGATAAACTATGTGCTATTTGATCTTTGTACGATCTATGTATGTCTCCAATTGATGTTTCTTTTTCGGCAGCTTTAACACTCTCGAATAAAGATAAAAGTTTAATTGATGTTAAATGTAGATACGTGACATTATAGACACATGCAAGATTAAAATAATCGACTTGTCGTAGTACTTGACCCTGTTTAAGCAAAAGGATTCCGTTCTCATCATTTATAGGGACAAGCGTTACGTCGGCGGTTGTTGTGAGCACGATTGCTCCTGAGATGAGGATCCTGAAACAAGATGAGGTCTTCGTAGAAGCTTGAAGTGTACTCTGATTGATTTTGAGTTAGGGTGGTTACCTATAATCTCCGCTACGTTATTAGGGTGAAGATGAATAATTTTATACGGACCTTTAAATACGGGCTTAGTTTTATCATTTCTTGCTGTCTTAGCTACTTGCTTATATACTATTTCACCTACCTTGAGCGCAATTTCTTCGGCGTTTTGGTTGCGCTTGGCGATGACAGCCTCCTTGTTCTTTGACATATGAGCTGCTATGCATTCTTGTACGGCTTCGGTGTTCATTTTGTGTTTTATTACATAATCCTGGTAAAACTCTTTGGGATAGTAAATTTCTAAGGGGTTTCGTGATGCTGTGTGTCTGAATAGTACTTCATGTGGAGTGTAATTTGTAGCTGAGTGTATAGTGTTATTATACGCAACGAGTGCGTATTTCATTATTGTCTCAGTTGTGTCATCCTTATTTGTCATCTTTTGAATTCTAATTATTTCTGAAAGAGTTGAGTGTAACCGTTCTATTGGTGAATTAGAATTAGGGTTATACGGTGTTGTGAAGTGTATATGAATATTGTGTAATGCACAAATTTCTTTGATTACATCATTATCAAACTTTGTGTCTGAGTCTGTTGTGATTTGGTGTGGAAGTCCCAATGTCGATATGACTTGTAACAGTGCGTCTGCTACGTGAACACTGCTACATGCACTGATGGGAATAGCTTGAGCAAATTTAGAAAAATTATCGATTATAGTTAGAAATGGTCTAAAATAAGGTCTAAAATATTTTGTTGCCCATATAATGGCTAACAATTCTTTTTCAATAGTCGAATAACGCGATTCTGTGTCGGAAAGCGTACGTGATGCGTAGGCTACCGGCTTATCCGATCCCACTTTTCCTTGGGATAAAACCGCGCCAAGAGCTACGTCTGATGCATCTGTTGTCAATATAAAAGGTTCATCAAAGTTTGGATATTGTAAGATTGGGGCATTTGTTAAGATTTGTTTACATTTATTAAAAGAATCAATAAATTCAGCGTTGTGTGTAACTTTACTTTGTTTCTTTAGACAAAGTGTCATTGGTTTTGTAAGTTTAGCAAAATCTTTTATGAACTTCCTGTAGTATCCTACAAGTCCAAGAAAAGCTTTTATTTCTTTTTGATTTTGGGGCAATGGGAAGTTTAATACGGCTTTTATTTTGTCTTTATTTGGTTTAAGACCTTCGTCCGTTAGTTCGTGCCCTAAAAAGTTCACTTGTTTTTGTAAAAATTCAGATTTTTCAAGTTGTATTTTTAAATTATGAGTTTTAAATCTATCAAATACCTGTCTAAGTTTGTCAATGTGTTCCTGAAGGGATGTAGAAGCTATAATTACGTCATCAAGGTACGTATAAACGTTGCTAAGGCCTCTAAGTATATGGTCCATTAGCCTCTGAAACGTACTTGGTGCGTTTTTTAAGCCAAAGGGCATTCTTAAAAATTCATAATGCCCTCTCTCTGTAGAGAATGCTGTCTTTTCTATATCATTAGGGTGCATTTCCACTTGATGGTACCCACTAGCTAAATCTAATGTTGTAAAGTATTGGGCTCTTCCTAACCTATCAAGTATGTCATGTATATTAGGCAAGGGATAATAATAATGATAACAAGACGCCACTTAACTTTACCGGACGCATCTGGTTTCTTCGGTACTATATGAGTTGGACACGACCAAGGTGATATGCTCTCTCTTATGATACCTTGTCGTAATAAGTTATCAATTTGTTTCTTTGTTTCGTCCCGTTGTTTAGGGGCTTGTCTGTAGTTACGAACAAAGATAGGGTTGTTATTTGTCAATCTTAGTTCGTGTTTCACAGCATGAGTGAAAGTTAAGGGTATGTGTTCTGAATAGAAAATTTCACGATATTGATAACATATTTTTGTTATTTCCCTTTTTTCTTCCTCATTCATGTGATTTGTACGTATTTGATTTAAATTTTCTTTTAATATTTTGTCCACATCTGGATTTACTTTTAACGTATTTATTTTACTTACTTCAAGATTTTCGGATAATTTTTCTAACTTAATATTGGTTACAACTGGGATAAATTTATTTTCGTTATTATAGTTTATAACCGTGGTTCTGAAGGAACCATTTTTTACCGTCACAAAGGCTGCGGGTGACTCTAAGTCTTCCGACCAATAAAGTTTTTCTTGTAAATATTGGCCGTCGATGTGATGTGTTTTCACATGAACCAATTTTTCACATTTAGGACCTATTTTAATTTTCCTAATTGGTTTATTTAGGTACATCGGGATATCTACCGCCGATGTGCGCAATATATTTTTATTTAAATCTATTGTACTTTTTAGTGACCTCAATAAGTCACAACCTATAAGACCTCTATATTTTGGATCGAAATCAAATATAAGAAATTTATGACTAAGATTAATATTAAAAATTGGTGGTAAGGGTAGGTTTATTACATAATTATGACGAGAAATTCTATGAGCCGTTGATATTTCAAAAGGTTCATATTCCACATAAGGTTCATAATACGTATTAAAAATAGCATCTGAAGCAATCACACTTCGGCTTGCTCCAGTGTCAATAAGAAACTTACCTCCTAATTCGGGTATTTCTATGTAAGGGAGGTGATCCCTGACCAACAAGTTTATTTTCACTAGGTCTGGTCTGGCATCTCCTGGGTTTGAGGAAAATCCTGCTGGTACTCCTCTTCAGGTTCCTGTACTACATGATATGGGTACTCACCTTCATTGTAGTTGCTATGGCATTCATTGCCATATAATACTGGTTGACCTTGAGTATAGAAAACGTTCTGAGCAGCATACTGGGGCGTATCCGGTTTATTCACGGACCGCATAGTAACATCGGAACTTATTTTAGGTGTTACCTGTGTCTTTGCGGTACATTAAATTGCCTAAAATTCGCGCTGTTACTATTCCTAAAATTACCTGAGTTTCTCTTGAAATTAGGTGTAGGGGGTATAGACATATTTTGACGATTTACGATATTTGAAGGCTGGTGGTGCTGAGGTTGCGTCCCTATAAAATTCCTTGATGGAATATTCCGTTGTTGCGAAACTCTAGGGGCATCCTTTTGCTTAAAATGGGAAGTAAGTGACCCGTTATAAAAAGGTTTACTGTGAGCGAGCCTAGCCTCTTCTTGCCTTGCTGCCATAATTGCTGACTCTAATGTTAACGGTTTACGTATTCTAACTCCTAACGAAACATTGATATCTAATTGATTAGTATATTGCTCTATAACCATTTCCTCATAGTACGAACGGTCTCCGTGTTTACCGACCGAGTAAAGAGTATCTAACAACTCACGGAGTCGTTTGCCAAATGTCTCCGCATCTTCGTATTTATTCCTACGGGTCCGCGTGAGCTCCTGCATCACCTGGATTTCGTTGCGCGGTTCTCCTAAACGTCTAATTAGAGCGTTTTTAATGGATTCCCACGTTATTAACGACTCTTCGTAGGCTATCGCATCAATAGCGACACCTCCTAACTTACTTTTTATTAAACATATAAATGCCGGGTGAACCCGGGAGGGTTCACTTAAAAGTTGTATAATATTTTCTACTTCTCTAATATAAAAGTTTAATAACTTTGGGTTCCCATCATACCGTGGTAGTAAATCGGCAAGGAATTTAAAATCCTTATCACATTCATTGAAAGACATTGCGTTTCGGATTACACTATTGTTCTAATACTCGGTAATTATCACCTAGATACACCTTTCTTGTCACTAAGTAAGTGTAACCCGTTATTTAGCGATATTAGCTGTACGCAACGTTCTTTAACTTTTATAATAACATATATATAATACTAGGGCAGTAGATATAGCAGGATACTTGAATAGCGAGAGTACTCACCAGATCAGCATCTGCATCTGCTGTCGAGTCTTGCCCAGCGCGTGAATTCCCAATGTTCCGGGTTTTCGTGCGCGTTGATGTAGATGTCCCAACGACCGACGAGGTTCTTTAATTCTTGCGGTTTAGCGGCTCGAAAACCACAGCTACTTTACACTCGGAAGATTTTATACCGACGAAAAGAAGCTACCGCGAGACTACTCGACTGCGCCAGTTATGTATCGGGCGTCGGGAATTAAGTTTTTAAAAAGCACTTTATTTAACAATATTTAATGTTACTCAAAGAAAAATTGGAACAAGACTGAATAAACAATATTATAATTAAACTAAAGAAATGTAAAAGACAATGGGTGCTCGATCAGCACTACGTCGAGGTACGGGGTGGCAACGTATGCAGGTTTAGCCGTGTTCGGCCTGCGTAACTCTAGTTTTGCTAAATTTTGATAGTACCTCCTCCATTCTATGTTGGAATTGTTCATATGATGCAGTGGGGGGGGGGGGGGGGGGGGATACACTAACAATAATAAATTGCTCTAGTTCTATACAAGCTATCTCAATTAGTTGTTCTATAGAGAGATTAACAATATCTCTTCTATTTTTACATTTTAATCTATTATTAATAATAATTAGGGAACCTCCATGTATTGACCTACTTCTACAAAACGAAATGTCTTCTTTATGTTCTCTAAAACTAAACTGGAGCTGATGACTCTTACGCCAATATTCTGTAATACATAATATATCTATATTACAGCAGCTCAAAAACAGTTCAATTTCTAATCCCTTACTTGAGATACCTTGTATATTCTGGTGAACAATATTTATGAGCTTTATATTATGATTATCTATAGCAGTAACATTTATATTTGGTGAATGTTGCCTATTTTGTATGATATTGCAAGAGTTGTCCTCCCTTGTCAAATAACTTAATTTAAATTAATTGAAGAAAAATCTTCATTGTTATATTTTTGTACATTAGTACTAATACATTCCCCAATAGGGGCTTGTATGTCGATTATTTTACAATTTTGCCCAATAGAGGCATGTTTATTAAATAATACTACAGAAGAAGTAGTTTGTTGACTAAGACTATAAGCTACTAAAGTAGCCAGCTGTCGCTTAACTCTAAATGGTAGGTATAGGTTACCATTGGTTATTTTCAGTTTATAATTAATGAATTTTATTTGTGTCAAATAAAATTAAATTTTCATTGTTGTGGAATGTCGCATTATACAAAGTTGTATTTATTTTAAATATTTTTCTATTTTGCTCCTGTGTCAAATCCGAGGAGTATGGGAATGTACACATCATCACTTTAGATTTTGTGTTATTGGAAATATTAATTAATTTTTCTATATTTTTAATTTCTAATATTATGAGAGTTATTACCAAACATTATACCGTTTTTATATTATGATCGTTTTTTCTTTTAGATTTATTTTTGGTATGGAATTTATGAGGTTATTGAAAGTTATATTGGGTTTACATATATTTATCAACTCACAATTCTTTGCAACTGCATTATTTAATAAAGGTCCAAACCCTTGGCCAATTTTGTCTGAAAATAATATAAACCTACTTGATGCACTTGTATCCATACTTTGACTAGTTTTTAATGGGGATACACCGAGGTCTTGATAATTTTCTAATGAATGTTTATTAGTTGTGCTGGAGCAGTGGCACATATTATTATTATTATTACTGTTTATAAAGGATTCAAAGCATTCCATGTTTTCATTGCCTAATTTAATTAAGCAATCAGCCTGCTTTATATGTTCTGATATTTGCTCCTGCGCTGAATTATATTTTTGAGTAATGTTTTGCAACATTGTTTCTAGAGAAGATATTTTATTATTTAATATATCTGTATAAATTTTATGTGTTGCATGGGACTCTGTTAATTCTTTATTATATTTTTGTAATTTTTTCAGCAACTCTTGGTTTTTTGACCTAATTTTGCAAAATTTTTGGCCTAGGAATTGGTTATTAAGGAGTTTGCTATTTTTTGCTATAAACCTTTTGATTTTTTTAATATTTCGTTATCTTTTTATGAGAATTTGTTGTAATATAATTCTTATTATTAGTGGAGCTTTCATTTGTTAAATCTACAGTTACCATGCTTTGTTTTTGAAGCAATTCAGACTCAAGTATGTTTATTCGACTTAAAGTCCATTCATATTCAGAACTACATTTGTCAAATGAATTAATGATTTTATGTAAGCTGTCCCTTTCTAAGGTTAAATATTAACATTTTTGGTGCATGTCTGCCAGCTCGGACTTAAGAGAAGAGTTTGTTTTAAATACTTTTTGGATCTCCAATTCACACTCTTCCCGTTCATTTAAAAGTGTTTGACAAAGATCCTTTTACTTCTTTAGCTCCTTAGCAGCACAGCTCAGCTTGTTTTCCATTTCTTTCATGGTAGCCTTCCGGGTTTGCATAGTGAGGCTTGAAGTCTTGGGAACTTGTAGGCAGTAGTTAAGTTACTGTCAAAATATAAAGCTATGTATAATCTTGTTATAATAGTGTGTGAGAAGAGGATACAGGTTTACAGAATCTAATCTAACTCCAAAAGTGCAGAACTCAATGGTTTACTATGGTTAATTGCCAATTAGATTAGTTACTATATTTTTCCTTGCTATCATTAGTATGTATAGTGTAAGAAGGATGATGGTGAATATTGTATGCGGCAGTTGATGTTGTGGTCTTCAGCTCAGCTTCCACGTTTTTGTCAAGTTGAGAGAGACAAACAGGGCCAATGTAGTGAGTATGAACGTAACTCACAACTGTGAGTAGTGTAAAAGTGTTATAAATTGTATATAGCTACGAAACGAACAACGCACTACAACGCTAACAACTCTTAGTTGTAAGTAAATAGAACAAAATACTTCCCTCGTTTTTGTTTTTTGAATTTTGTAATATGACAGTTGGGCCGGTACAACTAAGTTAGTATTCCATTATCTTCTTGAGATTATTGCGATATTCCACACTTATTTTATATAATTTATAACTTTAATGTACACAATAGCAAATCAAGATTTATTGATTTTCAATATTTCTAATTATTTAAAATAAAATTAAAATCAGCTGTTAATTTTACGTCTCAGTGCAAGGGTTGCCAACCTAGCATACGAGTCTACCTTACTGATCGAAACTTCCACTATCGCGTAGAGGGCACGATATCCTCGCCCCGACCCATCAGGTCGGGAGTGCCTCAGTGCTCAGTTCTGTCCCCGACCCTATTCTCACTTTTCACGAGTGACCTCCCGAAGCCTCAGAAAGTGCAAATTGCACAATACGCGGACGACACAGCTCTTTATTATGGCTCCCTAATATTCCCTATAATCCCTCAAAGAGTGCAGGGGTACTCTTTGAGGGATTGACTTCTTGGTAATACTAATAAAATAAAATCTTTGGCCCCTATACCTATTGTTAAATGATATATGGGACCCCTATTCGTGGGCCCAACATTATAAATATTTAGATATTACGTTCAACAGTACATTCTCGTCTCGGCCCCCGCGCCGAGCAGACAACTACACGCGCCTGTGCTCACGCTCCGCTACGCCGCCACGCTACGCCCAGTGCTACGCTACGCAGCTCCGCTACGTGTGGTACGAGTACGTATACTACGCAAGTTCGACTGGTTACGTCGAATTCGTTCCGGCCCGCAGCTTGCTTACAGCAATTTTTGTTGTAGTAAGTGAGTTGCGTGCCATCGCGGTTGAGCTGAAGGATACCTAACGGTGACAACTAACTCGGCTAACGTTGACCCGGTGCGTTTCTCAGGCCTCCTGACCTGAGAGAAACCGGACGACCCGATCCCATTGCACTTGGGCTTTCCCAAGGGTGACGGTTCGCGGCTATAACCATTAGGGATAGCCGCGCCACCACTTCCAACCCCCGTTGCTCCCTGCCCTCGGCGGGGAGGCTTCTTCAACAGTATGGCTCCATCAACGGACCCTCGCAGCGCCCTCATAGTCCAGATTGCGACTTTGATCAAAGCCGCAAATATCAATATCGACCAGTCGCTGGTCGATAGCATCATCTCCACCGTGGTCAACACTCCAAGTCAGCCCCTTGCTGACTCTCCCGCGACCCCCAAGGAGCCCTCCGCTCACAAACCCGTGTCCGAGGACATGGAGTTCTCCGACTCCGCCTCCTGCGGCCGAAAGCGGCCAGTCCAGTCCTCCTCTGAGGACTCTGACAACGGAACCGTCACTGGCTCCGTTGTCAACACCTCCCGTTGTCCCTCTGGAGAACCTTTCAAACTGGTTCAATCCAGGAAGAAGCGCCAGTCCAAGCGCTCAGCCACCACGTCGGACAACGCACTCTCCGCGGTAACCCCTGTCCCTCTAATGACTCTCGACATTAGCTTGCCCGAGGTCTCTGTCACCTCTTCCATGAAGCCAGCCACGCGCTGCACGCCTGTCCTCCCTGCTAATAAGCCCCCACCGCCTATCTTCATACGAGACAAGGCAAAGTGGACTTATGTTGCTCAGCTCTGCGCCGACAAAAAGGTGCAATACACCCGAGCCACAAACACGGGTGAAGCCATCCGCGTAGTCGTCCCGACTACGGAGGACTTCCGAGTCCTCACTCGCCTCCTCACTCATAAGAGTGTGGCTTATCACACCTATGCGCTCCCGGAAGAGCGCAAAGTGAAAGCCATCCTACGTGGCGTCCCATATGAACTCCCCAGTGAGATCATCCTAGAGGACCTGACCAAACAAGGGTTCAAGGCCGAGGCTGTACACAAAATGTACAGCCGATCCGGCAGGAAATACCCATTGGCTCTGGTCATCCTCACCAATGTCCCCGAGTCGAGGGAAATTTTCAAGAGAGAGCTCATCGTATGTGGGCTCTCAAACATCCGTGTTGAAGCTCCACACAGAAGGGGCTTCCCAGGGCAGTGCCATCGCTGCCAGCTTTATGGCCACGCAGCTGCAAACTGCTCAGCCCCGCCTAGGTGCGACAAGTGCCTAGAGCCACACACAACAAAGGAGTGCAAACGCACCCGCGATGCGGAGACTCCTCCAGCTTGCGTCCTTTGTGGGCAGGAAGGACATCCCGCGAACTACCGCGGATGTCCCCGCGCCCCTCGTCCCTCAACATCGAAGCCTGCTAAGAAGCAGCCTTCAAAACCAGGGCCACCTCCGGCCACTGGCACGAACTTCCCTCAACTGAGGAAGAGGACAACCGGGCCTTTACTCTCCACTTCTTGGAGACAAGCAGCCCCGGTCTCCCAGACATCAAATGTCAATTCCCGCCCTGTGCAAGTCACCCCGAGTGGCCGCAGATGGGCAACACCTACGCAACTAGACTCAGGAGTGCAAAACCCCCTGAGTTTCTTGAAGAATGGAGAATTCGATATTAAAGAATTCAACATTCTCGCCAACAAATTTAAATCAGCTAGGTCTCCCGCTGAGCGCCTAGTTGCAATGATAGAGCACCAAGACCTGGTGAACTCTTTGTACTAATGTCCCAATCGCGTAACGCTTCATCATCGAACATGGGGCGAGTGAAGCCTCAGGGCTTATCACTTGTCTCATTCAATACGCGCGGCCTGCGCACCAACCTCCCAGAGATTAAGGAATTTGTTCGCAATAAGGACATCGACCTATTGCTTATCCAAGAAACATTCCTTAAACCTGACGCTTCAAAGGGATTATCGATCCCTTCCTACTCTCTTGTACACAATGGCAGAGCCGACGACCGTCGTGGCGGAGGTACAGCCATTTACTACAAGAAATCCCTTCATTGCTCGCAAATCGCTACTCCAGTGCTTACCAACATGGAAGCAACCGTCTGTCAGTTGGGCATGTCAGGTCATCCGTCTCTGATCATAGCCTCAATCTACCTCCCTACTCTCAAGATCCCTCTCCAGAGCGACCTTGAGACTCTCCTCTCTCTAGGTGACTCAGTCATCTTGTTTGGGGACTTCAACTCCAAACACACTGACTGGAAGTGCCTATCCACAAACGGGAATGGCATCAAGCTCCGCCGTCTAGTTAGGTCTATGGATTTAGACGTCCTAAGTCCCATCTCTCCAACACACTACCCGGATAACGTAGCACACTCTCCCGATATTCTAGACATCGCCTTGGTCAAGGGTGTCGCTCTTAATTTAAGGGCGATTGAACCACTCGATGACCTGGGCTCCGACCATCGTCCAGTCTCCCTCAAGCTCGGGCCCCATGCCCCCACTCCTACCACCATACACCCTAAAACCCTCACCAACTGGGAGGGTTATAGGGAGTCTCTTGCATCAACTTTTGATGCCCACAATTCACCGTATGCAATCTCGTCCAACTATTTCGATAGTACGGATAAGATTGACATCACGGTAAAAGCACTTACTCAAACAGTGCAGTCCGCTCTCCATGACAACGAGCGGGTGGTTAAGGTTAACAGCCATAAGCTCCCGCTTGATGTCATGAACCTCATTAGAGCCAAGAATGAGAGCTCAGAAGAGCCGCCAAGTACCCAACGCCCAACTATAGGTCACGCGCTAACTTCCTCCAAAGCCAAGTTAGGTTACGTCTCTCCGAATTGAGGAATTCCAATTGGGATTCACTCATGGAGAACATATCCCCTTCACACCAGGCGTATTACAAAGTGGCGAAAGCCCTTCGTACTGACGCAATACTCCACACTCCGCCTTTGATACGCCCCGACGGCAGTACAGCTTTCGAGGACAGGGATAAAGCGGAGTGTTTTGCTGAAAGCATTGCTTCACAATGCTCACCCAGCACTTCTTCTTTCGAACCCCTCCACGTAGCGTCAAGAAAAAAAGTTCAACAGTAACATGAACTTCGCTAAGCATATCAGCACGGTTTGCAATAGAGCCCGGTTTGTCCTTAGCCGCCTGTATCCACTTGTGTGCAAGCGACACAAGGTGACATTGTACAAGCCCATCATACGTCCCATTATGTCTTACGCAAGCATCGTGTTAGCCCACGCGCCGCCGAGCCACTTGCGGCGTTTGCAAGTGGTTCAGAATATATTCACGCGCATGGCCACCGGAGCGCCGTGGTTCGTTCGTAACGTAGATCTCCATCGTGATCTTGAGCTGCCGACCGTCTCTCAACATTTCAAGGAGATATCGTGACGCTACTTTGATAAGTCGGCTGAGCACTCTAATATCTTGGTGAGGGAGGCATGTGCTTAGACTCCACTAGACCACAGTCTGAACAAACAGAGGCGACCTCGACACGTACTAGTCGACCCGACCCGGTCTGATCCATTCTTTTTGGAATAGGTGGTAGTTTTTGACTTTCAATAAGTGATGTCACATCCTATTTAGAATAAAAATATTTGAATTTGAATTTGATTTATTGAAGTTTATCTCTCAGAAAAATCAACTTTCATACATAATTTCAACGACTGTCTTACTCATTTTCGATCAGGCCACGTGTCCTGACGTGAGTTTAACATCTTATACCCATCTCAAGAAATGTGCTCAACGCCAAGTAAAGAAGTTTTCACTTCAATAAGCGCGTACACATTCTATATAGGCTGGCAACACTCTTGTGATTTTGCAAGAGAATGTATTATAATATATAAATTATGGTAGAATTATCATATTCAGGTGTGTCATTCAAACTTTATTTAGCTCACTTCTTGGTTACTATTAACATTGAGCTGAAGATGACGTCCAACTTTATTGAATGTGTTACATCAAGGTACATTATACAATCTGCATCAGTTACTTACATATATACAGATACAGATATTATATATTCAGATGTGGTTTACAAGTTATTGTGCCCAATTTGGTATATTACCCGCAGGGCATGGAACGTGCTATGCTCCAAGTCCGTGAATATAATGAGAACTTGTCTAGTGCCACAGCTTACTTGTATCATGCATAATAATATCCTTATATTATTATTTAAAATAATATAATATTCACATACTTTTACACAAATTATCTTGTCCCAAACTAGACATAGCCTGGGGGCACAAGACAACGATATATGTAATACAATATACTTGGAAACAACTATTCATATTCATCACATAAATATTTGCACCTACCGGGATTCTAACCCGGGATCTCAAGCTCGCAAGGCAGGGTCACGAAACTAAATTATGATATTTTATAATAATAATAATGAATAACTAAACACTCACAAAAATGAACGTATTCACAAATTGATTGATAATTTTAATTTAGGGCATACATCCAAAATAAACTGGATCACATACACATACACGCACACAGGTGTAGGGCACACGTACTCGTAAGGAGCCACATAACATATTGTTAGTTCGTGATAGTATATTTAAGTTCCCGTACCAAGAATCAGCACAAAATATAACTAATTGCAATTGGAAATTAACACAAGAATAGGCAACGATTGGAGGAAGTACTGGGCAATGAAAGAATTAATGAAAAATAAAAAAATGGGTACGGCTATAAAAAGCAAACTATATAACACTTATGTTTTCCTATTATTAAGTTATACCAGTGGGAGGCTCCTTTGCACAGGAAGCCGGCTAGATTATGGGTATGGCCACAACGGCGCTTATTTCTGCCGTGAAGGAGTAATGTGTAAGCATTACTGTTTCGGTCTGAAGGGTGCCATAGCTAGTGAAATTACTGGCCAAATTAGACTTAACGATTAGACGAGCGCAAAAGTTATGGCTACCAAAAATGGGCCCCCACTAATGCGCATAGTAAAAAAACTGAAAGTTTGCTTAAGATCAATAGAGAAGTTAAAATTGTCAGATAAATTGCAACATAGAGCAGCTCCAATTGTCGGGGACCCAGTTCTCTGTGGCTAGATCACTTGGCGTTGCGAAGAAATGTGGCTTCGTTGTGTGTCTTCTACCGCCCTTGTCACGGGGAGTGTTCCGAAGAAATGTTTCACCTGATTCCACCTTCGCACGTCACGCTACAAATTAGGATATCATCCCCACCACCCGGATGTGTGGCTTTCCTAAAAATGTATAATGAAAGTTAAATATTATGCTCTAAATTTACAATTATGTAGTAATCCAAACAGATTATCTCAAAGCAAGAACTGTGTATTGTGAATGAAACATTGAACATTTCTTTCATTTTAGCTTACGCGAACAGTTCAAAGGGGTTTGGTGTTCCTTAATATATTCAAAGTCAGACGTTAAATGGGTGTTGTATGAAGTTTCTGTAAATTGCATTTTTGACAAAATCTTTCACTATTTTATATTTATGTGTATGGTAAACATTTTAGATGGTCTAATCGTGCATTTAGAAGAATTTGAGTTGTAGAATTAGTAATATATAGTATATAATTCATTCATACGCAATTCTTTCATCGTTTATTCTTTTGAAACAAAATAAACATTTGTTCAAGTGAATGTTATTAATAAGATATTTTTTATAAAAGTATGGACGGGTAGAAAGTCACGTTATGGGAGGTGATAAAGTAATAGCCCATAGACATTCCGCAGCATCAGATGACAAAGATGCGCTGCCGGCAAAGGTGTTTCAACATCGGTGCAGTTGTTTTTAATTTATCTTGATCAGAGAGACAGACAGACGTGGCAGAGGTTTGTTTTATAATATGTAGTGATACTATGACCATATAAAAATAAATAAATAATTTGTTCAGAAATCTGCCACAAACACTTCGTCTAGTATTCACCGCATCAAAGAGAATCCAAAAACCTGTAGTCAACTAATAAAATGGTTTTCATTTGGAACCTCGATTCGAAATAAATAAAACGTTACTTGTATTGAGAGCCATCGAAGCCTCAAGGGCCCTTCGTATAGAAAGCAAGTTAAGGCAATTGAAAACTTCTACAACCTGCTTCAATACCTCCGAGGAAAATCTCGTTTGATCACTGACTTTGTCGTGAAAGAGGCACTTATTAATAATTTATTTAAATGACATGACTGAGGATTTGATAGTGTGTTTATACTTCAAACTTCAGGCCAAATTGAAAAGGCTTATAAAAAATATCGGGTTGCACTCCGGGAGTGCCGACAGAAGTGAAAAGTTGAACGTTGTGCATTTTTGAATAATTGGAATGGTTAGGGAATAATTTCTCACGAATTGGTTTTTTATCGGTAAAAAGTACAAGCATTTATGTGGTTAAATACAATATTCATTTATTGCGTTATCGTAGACAAAAAGCAACATAAAAAATTTAACACTTCAGAACTACTACAATTCCTTTACATTAAAAAGTTTATCTCTAAAAAATCAACTTTCATCCTTAATTTCAACGACTATATTACGAATATTAAATGTGTACTGATGCGTGTTGAACATTTTATACCCATCACAAGAATAGTGAATTTAAAAGTATTGGCGATCAAACAACACAAAGATAAACACTAATGATTTATGGCACCATAGGCAAGGAGTATTTGAAACTTCCATAAAAATCTTTTGTTATAATTTTCTACTATTATTGGTAAATAAATACTGTGACATGACCAGTTAGTTTTTTAAATATTCAGTCCGAGTAACGAACAGTCATCGTACAGTCTATCCATCAACGTAGTGAAGTCACTACACACACACACTTCAGCTGTCAACTCATAAATAAAGCCTTAGAACCGAGAACCAATAACAACAATTCCTTCTCCTGTTTCAATTGTTTCCAATACAGTGAAAGCTGAAAATACAGATTTTATATTTTAAAAATATTTATAAAACAATACTAAAATGTTATGAAATTATTAAATTTTATCAGTGGGAAAATATAATTCTGTTGCCTTTAGGATAAATCAATTGTTGTTAGTAATTTGCATAGTTTTCGAAACTTATTCAGTTAGCCTCGTGATCTCTGATACAGTACAGTATTACAACAAAACTAAATGAATTTTTTTTTAATTCTTATTAATATTATTAATAATTAATATTTCTGTAACTGTACCTACTGATCACCAGTTCCGGTTTAACCACGTAGCAATTGCTACGGGGGACCTTTCGCACGGAGCCCGCATATTTATACCCAATCATATCACCCTGAGCGTAAACTTTTTGAGTGAAACTTATTAAGATGTAGTGTATTGATTTACTTGGTATCACGAAAACGTGAAACTACAACTTTTCCTACTAATTCAATCCATGTTAGACTCCGTAACCGACTATTTCAAATATAGATTAAGAACTCTTTGAAATAATTTGCTACGCACTCCGAGCTTGTTTGATCCGGCACTGATGATCACTTCACGTAGAATTATTAATTTCTCTATTTTCTCCATCTAACTTAATCGACGTACTTTTGTCAAAGTACACATTTTAATATATCAGCTATCAATAAGTGGCTCACCTAATGGTAGACGACCTCTACTAGGCTCGTCAACAAGTTAAAAAAAGTGTTAATTCTTGATAAAGTTTCCAAATTGGCAATGACTCATTCGATTCGGAATTATTAAAAATTGGGAAATATTCAATATAAAGGTTCTGACTCCTGGAATTCTATCCTTTCATCCTTATAGGGTCTTAAATATCTTTCAAAATTCCTTAAATATTAAAAGCTTAATTAACGAAGAACTAATTGCCATATTTTTTCAAGTTAACGTTATCGTAATATTACTCTCACTTAATTACAACTTATTAAAATCTTAATAAGAGTATTTCTATCTTCGTAGGAAAAGTTATTTACATTTTGAGTATTCGTAATTAAGTTTAGTATGCGTGAAATAAAGTTCGTGTCATATTAAAGAGTCAGTGAGTTGTAAGACATTTACTTATTAAAAAAAAATCACAGACAGAGCCCACAAATTTATATTATAGTAGATATATTTTATAGATGAAGGAAAATTTTTTTTTGTGTAAGATAATGGCAATTGAACAAACTTCAACAGCTCTACCAAAACACGTTCTATGTAATAATTGAAATTCTTGATACAAGATTAGATCCATTGAGACATCTTCAATGCAAAATGGACTTACTTACAAGGGATAGCTAAGTTAAGAAGGGATAGTTGATTTAATTGTTGATAAATTATGCGAGTTACTAATAAAGTCGTAATAATAATAATATATTATTAATATTATTAAATATAGTAATTATACTTAATAAATCGTTTTATTTGTTGAATGCAATTTCTAATTACTATAAACAATGATTTTTAGGCTATAGAGTATAGACTTTTTTAGACTCAATTAAGCATGTACTTATGTGCTTTATAAATGACAGATAAAAGTAGAGGAGTAAAAAAAATAAATTACGAAATTTGAGTCGAAAAATTTTTTCGTAAAAAATATCCCTACTAAAATTATAATGATTGTATGTGTGTATGTCACGCTTTTACGCTTGAAAAAGGACATAGGCTACCTTTATCGCGAATTAGAGAGTTGGCGTGGTTGGAAGAGGGGGTTTTTTTGTGATGTTTGTATGAAAGTTCGTCACTATCGAAGATAACATGAAAATTTGTATTCAGGTACTTGATAAGAAATAAATAAATATTTGTTCTAGCGTTTGTGTGGGGATTAAAAGGGGGATGAAAGTTCTATAGTTGGTTTCTTATAAAAATGTATTAACTACAGCAGTTTGTTGTGTATTATTTGTATTGTGAGTATATTCAAAAATAAAAAATGCTGCACAAAGTATCTATTGCACACGCACCAAGGCGCGGGTAAAAGCTAGTACATTCATAAGATATATGACTATTAAACTTTGCATTTGCACAGTCGATTTCACGTAGCACTGAATATCGTTTAAGCACAGTGAAAACATTACCACCATTAAGTACCAAAGCTACAAACGCTTTGACCTTCGCCCAAAAGCGGAAATGGCAATGGGCTGCACATGTAGCGAGAATGGCTGATATAAGGTGGACCATAAGAGTAACCCAGTGGAAAGGAACTTCAGGCAAGAGGAGAAGGGGAAAACCCTTAGCCCACTGGGAATATGATCTGAAAAGATTAGCTGGCATAGACTGGTGCTCCAAAGCACAAGACCGACAAGAATGGGCATCTTTTGAGGAGGCCTTTACTCATACAGGGGTTCTTGTTAACCCATAAATTGATTATATATATTAATTTAATCGTACACTTATATTACTAAAATGAACCAAAGCTAAATAACAAATACAATGTAAATTTGTGTTTACTATAAAAAAAATGTATTGCTAACAAGAAATGAAAGGGCATATTATTATTATTATTAAGTACCAATTCATCTACAATGTATTTCTCAATCATTAAGTTGGTTGCATTTGATTTCTGTTGTAATTTCTCGCTCTGCGCTTTATTTCCTAGTAAGCTCCAGTAATAATGGCTGTGAAAACTTCGAAGTGCAGTACTCCAATTAGCATTCAAACTAATAATTATTATGAAATGAAATACAATGGAAGCTTACATGTAATGTGAATAACCTCCCCGACTTTATAAAATTAGAGTTTTTTTAAGTATAAATGGTTGTGTAGCCAGAGACGTCCTTAAAATAAGTATTATATTTTGTTTATTTACATGTGTGGCTTCTTCTCTCTCAGAGCGCCATTTGTTTCCGAAGCGGTAGTAGTATCTAGACGTTATTAGAAATGACATCAAAAATAAAATCATTAAGTACCCTTTTTATAATAATATCTAATAATAATATATTTATTTGCAAAAAAAAAGCTTATAGGTTCTGCTAGAACTATTCCTAGCATGCAAATATATTAACTTAATACAATTAATATCAGAATTTCTTATCCAATAATTCCTTAACAATTATAAGCATTTAGCCAACGATATAGCATATTCTTAATTAATCTAGATTTTTTTTAATGCTACTTGGTAACTTATTATAAACACGAACACAATTACAAACACAACTTTCATTATATTTAGTAATTTTGGGAACATCATGTGGAACGAGTGGTCTTTGTGGATCACGTCGGTTCCACTGATTTAGATCATTAGCTGTTTTAAGCAAAATTTTTTTTTATAAGTATGTTAAGAATAAATGAAGGCTGTAGCTATTCTTTATTGTTATTAAATTTTGCTGCAATATCGACACAGCCTCTATTCTATTCTATTCATCCTACTGTAGCTTCTGTGTTGGCCAATGTCACGTTAAAGTATTTTGAGTTTGTGGTGCTAAAGATTGAAACATGTTTTATTTTCTTATTTGATACCTGAAACAAATATACATTCTGTTAATAATATAGACCAGTGCTAAAGCCTTTGAAAATGATAAAAAGTGAAAAAAATAATAGTAGTAGGATGAAACGTATTGGAAACGGAAGAGAATATAACAAAAATCTTGACACTTATTTCAGCCATTCACATCTAGGCCCATTAATGTATCCATCTCCTTTGCATATTAAAAAGTATTCTCGAAATTGATTCCGTTTTTTCTCATTTATGAAAAATGAGGAGAAACGAACTTTGCTAACAGTGATTTATTATATTATAAAGTAATACATAATGATTAAATATCACATTATGAGTCATTCAAATAGTAAATTGCTGTATCAATTACGGTTAAATGAATTTGCCTTTCGAAATCAGTTTCCTCCGATTATTTTCCACTGAAGAGGATCTTTATTCGCTTCTTGGTTTTCACAAAATAATTCCACCTTTGTGCAGCAATCCATTTGTAAGACCTGCTTTATTTAAGGCAGGGTTACGGCCGCAAAGAACCATGACATCGTATTGCAGGCTAAGAATTTTGGTGAAATATTTTTACTATTTTCCGAATGTATAAAATAATTTCTGCGATAAAAAATCTATCTAGGATATCACGGACTAGTAAAAAATAAGGACTCTGTGTCACCTTACATAACAGTGTAGCACCAAAACAAGCCGATTAACGTGTAAATACATACGCTTCGTGTTATTTTACATTGAAATTAATAAATTACGTACTGATGATATTTGATCCCTGTGTCTCTCTCATCTCTTGTAGTATTATTTTTACAAAGTTTTACTACGCAACCCGGCATTTTAGTTTCAATTATTAGCAAAGTTTAACAGAACTAGTGGCACGTCAATGTCACACATCGTTCTAGACTGGCTCGAATTCGCCCAGGCCAGGTTTATTACTTTAGTGTGAGTGACAAGCCACGTCTTACACTCGCCATTTGTATGTCACTTTGTGTTAGTGTGCGTGCATTGCACAAAATAGAGGTTAACTGTCAACCTCAATTTTTCTCGAGGTTTCTACAGCTATCTAAGCGTATAAATGATCTAAGAATTGATCCAACCAGTAAATTTTTTTTATTACCTAGGATTATCTAATATTCATTTACCGATGTAAGATAGTTTTTGAAAGTTACTGTTAAAATTATTTTCGTGCTTCATAAAAATAGACTTGTTTGTCCCCAGAAGTTTTTATGTAAATCTTTCACGTAGGTACACTTAGAAATGAAGTTTTGGAATAAATATCTAAGTAAGTAACTTGCGTACTTATTTTTATTATTCTTTCATCGTAGCATTTTTATGAGAGAGTAATGAGGCTTTCACTTTATTATTACGCTTGATTGCTAACAGAAAGACAAACATATTATGACATTATGTCCGGAGTGGCTAAAAATTTATTCAGAAAATTATAATCGCAACAATGTGGATATCCTTTTTTACATTCTCAGGACGGCAAATAAAAAATTGTGATCATTTTTAGAATCCAAGAACCCCATAAAGTATCAATTCAACAATATTGGAAACGTTTCCAAAGTTCTCGGAGCTTATGAGATCGAAAACAAAATTATTATAATGACAAATTTTCGCAACGACCATTTTGAATTTCAATTACATAATATATATACATATAACATGTTCACATAATTTTGTTCACACAACACATAATATGTTCATAAATTTTGAAAACAAAATGTATGAACGATGTGGGACTCGAACCCGCGACCTCTAGCGTTCCGTGCCACAACTCGAGAGTTGAACAAGACATAAAAGATTTATCAACGGTTGGCTCAGTGAATCGCTTTCGCGGGTTCGAGTCCCGCATCGTTCATAAATTTTGTTTATAAATTTCATTTGTGTAATTAATCCCAGAAGTGAAGGTTATCACTTTAAAAGATAATAAATATATACATAACTATATATCAAGGCTTCCGTACTTCTGAGTGGAAAAAATCTTTAGGACTACTCGTGAGTCTGTTAGTCTGTCGTCTGACGAATGATGTGTCTATTAATCTGCTTCTTTTTAAATTCTGTTGAAATTTCAATTTCACTACATATATAACGCAAAAATAAAACGTAATGAAAGTAACTTACTATTTTTTTCAAAACATATACATAAGATAAGTAATAGGATATTTTCACTCGTGAAAGAGCAGGTGGGAGCAATAACAGAACTCAGCGACGCGAAGTCAGACAATTCTAATGAAATTCGTACGAAGCATTTTGTTTTAAGTGTGTTTTTATTCTATTCTCTTACAATGATAAAGTAAGAACAAATAAATAAGTAAATAAAAGTATTTGCCTGCCTTAAGTATTGTTATCCATCAAAATATGATAATAACTACATATTATTATAAGACAAAGTCCTCCGCCGCGTCTGTCTGTCTGTTTGTTCAGTACAGTGCTGTGCAGTAGTATTTGAGATTATCTATCTCAAAAACTACTGCACCGATTCTCAGGCTGTTTTCAATAATGTATAGTGTTTTTTTTTATGAAAATAAGGGACGAGACGAGCAGTACATTCAACTGATGGTAATTGATACGCCCTGCCCATTACAATGCAGTGCCGCTCAAGATTCTTGAAAAACTCAAAATTTTTGAGCTACACCACAATTGCGCTGGTCACCTCGACTCGTAAGATGGTAAGTCCCATTTGCCCAGTAATTTCACTAGCTACGGAGCTCTTCAGATCGAAACACAATAATGCTTACACATTACTGCTTCACGGCAGAAATAGGCACCGTTGTGGTTCTCGAAGAAGGTTTAAGTATATAATTTGTTTATTTTTTTGTATATATTTTGCACACATTTACGATATTTGTTGGAGGTGTTGGAATAAAAATAAGCCATTTGGGAGCTTTCAACTAAAACTTCGAGATATAACGAAATAATATATGGTGGAATTGTGTATCTTATATACGTCTACAGAAAAGTTAGCGATGGCATATGTCTATCTCTTAAGGATAACATACAACATCCATTTGAATACTTTAAAAAATTGTCAATTATAAAGCGGTAATGTAAAAGCTGTTTACATAAATATTATATTAATCCTTATCAGTTTATTAGACCTTAGACTACATTATTCTCGACTACTCGGGTTAGTAATGTACAAAATCGAATTAAAATTATCTAAGCATAATTCATTTGTAATATACCTACATTTATTATATATATTACCACTATAGTGTACCCGTGACATTACAATGTCACTAAAACCAGGCCGTTAAATTGTAAGAAATGAAGTCGAATGACAATCTAACGTTTTATTATAATATCACTATTGAAATTGTAATATCACGGCTTCGACAATATAACTGCGACATTTAATAAGGATGGTATAACGTTTATCCTATCCTCAGTGTCATTTTTTTTATGGAATAGGAGGACAAACGAGCGCACGGGTCACCTGTTGTTAAGTGATCACCGCCGCCCACAATCTCTTGCAACACCAGAGGAATCACAGGAGCGTTGCCGGCCTTTAAGGAAGGTGTACGCGCTTTTTTTGAACGTACCCATGTCGTATCGTCCCATTTTATAGTAACTTGAAAAAATCGCTGCATTGTGTGTCTTCTACCGCATTTATCACGGTGAGTGTACCGAGGAGCTTTTTCACCTGATTCCTGCCGCCAAATTCCACCTTCGCACGCATGCACTTATCATCTCCACCATGTGGATGTGTGGCGGTCCTCCAAAGTGCGGTTTTCAAGGAACTTTCTTCCACATACTACAAAGCTGTGAAATGAGCTTCCTTGTGCGGTCTTTCCGGGACGATACGACATGGGTACCTTCCAAAAAAGCGCGTACACCTTTCTTAAAGGCCAGCAACACTCCTGTGATTCCTCTGGTGTTGCAAGAGAATGTGGGCGGTGGTGATCACTTAACACCAGGTGACCCGTACGCTCGTTTGTCCTACTTTTCCATAAAAAAAAATCTTTGAGATACTTTACTATTTGACGTAAAATGTTTTGTGTGGATTGTAATTCTTTCTTAAGCCAGTAATAAGGTTTACTAACAATACAAAGAAAGTTCATTTTCAATACGGTTTATTATCATTTTATTTCTAAGTCATTTTTGGTAGGCGATGCAATTAACCTATTTGTATTAAAATAAGTAACTAGGCATCACTCTGCAGCTTTCAGGGGAAGTTTCCGATACAATGCGAACAAGTGTTGGAATAATTTACCCGCACCAATACGGAGATTGAAAAATACTAAAAACTTTAGATATAAGTATAAGAAAATTATTTTAGATTCTTTATATAATAAATATAACTATGTATTTTCATAACATTTATGTCATATTATTTTATTTTGTATGTATTTTTTTTATTTGTTGTTACATATTATATATTTGAATCCTTAGTTACATAATATATACAGTACCCATTCCCATTTATAATCATTTAAGTATTCATTCTTAATAAGATTAAGTATAAAAATATTTTAGAATACTATACCAACCTATACATCTTCTAATATATAAAATTCTCGTGTCATGGTGTTAAACTTTGAACTCCTCCGAAACGGCTTGACCGATTCTCATGAAATTTTGAGTGCATATTGGATAGGTCTGAGAATAGGACAACATCTATTTTTCATCCCCCTAAATGTTAAGGGTGGTCCACACGAATTTTTATTTTTTTATTTTTTTTACATTTTATATTACATTTTTATTTATTTGATTATGAGTCAGCATTAAAAAATACATACAGCTTCAAATTTTCACCTATCTACAATCAACAGTTACTTTTCTATCGCGATTTTAATATCGGCAATACAACGTTTGCTGGGTCAGCTAGTAAATACTTATATATATAAGACTAAAATAATTACTGTCCACTCCTAATGTCACGAGGGGCTGCTTAAAACCAGTGCTGTGTTGGTATCTCAAGCACTGAACACAACATAGTACTGAGCCAGCTCCTATTAGCAATGACTCACGCGCCGCACAGTTTCATTACCTGTTTCATATGAATATTGATATTTTAAATATTATATTGCTGTTTTTTATATCTCCATAAATAAGATCATATATTTTTTTTCTTCTCTTATGTGATTTAGTATTGTAAGATGTAATTTATAGATAAGATAAATGTGTGACCCTAAATTATTGCTACTAAAGATTTTTCTATTTCTATTTCTAACTACATAGTTATATTGAAGACAGACTCTCATTAACCAGCATAACATATTGCTAAATAAATATCTACTTAATTATAATATCTTTTACAATTAATTAATATTCAGTATATAGCTAGGACCGCTCCAAGCAATTATAATAATATTAAAACGCAGTTTCAAAAAACTTCGTTTGAATATTGAAAAGCAATTAAGATTTACATAGGAAACGGTCACGAATATCAAAGCACAAAGATTTCAACTTGATTCACATTAAGGAGTTGAACTTGCTTATATCATTTATGTATCTATTATATCTGATAGCCAAGTTAATCGGTGGCGGGATGATCCTGTAGCCGGAAACTCTACCTCATGGTTTTAAAATTAAAATTTTTTTATTTTTATAATTGCTAATAAAATGGTCGCTAAATACCTTTATTTATTTACGGTGTGTGTGAATTGATGCATCTACTGTACCATGGCCTGGTATTATTGTTGATACAGTAGTAGTCGGCCGTGAATGTACTCAATAGCTCTTGTTTTTACTTTTTTTTTTGAGTATTTGTAGTTTGAGTATTATTGCTGCATCACTTTACATATATTGTAACTGAAATGATTTGTGAGTGATTGCCACAAAGAGTTTCTTGCCACTTCTTATTAAAGCTCAACCCTCAAAGGAGGTTGATATAAAAAGAAAAGTCATTTGCTTGACCTGCCTGAATAAGGTGATTTTGATTTGATTACCCTAAAGGATTGAGCTTTTGATTACTGTTAGTAAAAATATTATATTAATTACAAGTTTAAGCAGAATTGTCAATTTGTAAGTAGAGGTATTTGGTGAGTATTGCGTGATATGTAGGATTATATGGATGTATTAGGATTATTTTATTGTTGTTTGCTGAGTTCTCGTAACATGTTTCATCATGCTCGCTTAAATGTCACTGCTTGTGGTAGCGACATGGGACGAGTCGTCCCCTTCCCTAAAATATGGTTGAGGGAGGCGATGGCTGGCTCATGTGTCATGCTCGTGAACGGGCGCTGCTTGTGGTGGCGGGATGATCCTGTTGCCGGAGACTCGGTTTCAGATTCTTAAAAGTTATTGTGTATATATATAGAAATTGTGTATATATATATATATATATATATATATATATACACAATTTCTGTGTATATATATATTATATATATATACACAGAAATTGTGTCGTGTAAATGTCGTGTAAGACATTGACTATTTGACGTTTGAGTGTTTTTGTTGCATCATTTTACATAATATTATATTGTAATTGAAATGATCTAAATCTTGATATAATAAAAGAGTGGCAATGAGTTTCTTGCTACTTCTTCTCATTAGCTCAAACCTTTACGAAGTAGCGGTAGATTCAAATAGAAAAATAATTTATTTTTTTTGACATTCATAAGTGTCATTTCCGAGACCTACTTGAATAAACTGATTTTGATTTGATTTCATTTGAATCCACTTATTTAAAATATAAAAGATTTTTAATAGAATATGGTAATAGTAATCTGGTAGCATATTACGTAATAACTTAAGACAGGAGGACCTTTAAATAGGGACTTAATAAATTGACTGTCTTAGTATTACATGGATCTTTGGATTGGAAATAATTTTTACGGTAGAAAAGTGAGTTGAAGACTTGTTTTTTTCTGATGTTATATTTTTGATGGCATTAATTATACCTATAAAGAAAACTCGCAAAATATATAAAATACTAGCTCACCCAGCAAACGTACATACATAAAAATTAATAAAAAAATTTGGGCTGTATAAAAAGGCATAAAAGGCATTTATTTTCTCAAAATGGATTCCTTTCGAATTCTTTTTGATGTCATTTCTAATAACTACTAGATACTACTACCGCTTCGATGTAGTATATAAAAAATAGATGTAGGCCGAATCTCAGACATACTGTCGTTGTTGTGGTACAGGAGGAGTTTCTGAGGAGTTTGGTAACAAACATTGCGAAACTAGAATTTTATATATTAGATAAGAAGTTCTGACTAAATATCGTACGTTAGTTTTTATATCTTAAGTAAATGTACAATATATTCAAATATAACATTATCAAGTATATTTTTTCTACAGATATAATCTATTAGCTTTTATAGAAGTAAAAAAAAAAAACAATGAGAAACTTTATTTACATAATATAATATGTTAAAGTGAAAATATTTTTAATTAATATTCACTAACAAGATATCACTCTATTAGGCCTTTATGAAGAAGGTTCTCTTGAGACACCTTTACTTTAGAAAGGATGTTGCGGCTTCCTGTTTAATATCCCGGTGAATACCAACAAGATTATTACATGATAAAAGTTTAATTAAATTAATCTGGTACAAAATGCTTCTACGACCTTGTCTTTATATTGAGGTTATAGTGTAGTTTATAAGTTATTATAAATAAATGTTTTATACTCGTTATTTTTCTACACAGAAATCAACAATGAGATGACTTCAAAATATCTTCGGCCTGTTTATAAGATTGAATCACATACAATATTATTGTTTACAACCAGAGTTATTAAAGGAAAATATTATATTCAAATTCAAATATTTTTATTCAAAATAGGATGTGACATCACTTATTGAAAGTCAAAAAAACTACCACCCTTCCGGAATCATCATATATCATCCTTCAGGAATGAGGCATTCATTTTGGAATGGGAAAAAAGGCACAAGAAATAAAATGAGAAACCATAACAATTTGTAATTTTTTCAAAGTGATAACCATCACTACTGGGATTAATAACACAAATGATTAAATTTGAAAACAAAATTTATGAACAATGCGGGACTCGCCTTTCATGCGAGCGCTCTTCCACTGAGCCAACCGTTCGAGTGACGTAAAGTTCATAAGTCTTGATAATTGTCTTGTTCAGCTCTCAGGTTGTGACTTCATCTTCAGGATCAACTTTACATTTGATAACCTGTTCAATCCCAATATTTGCATATTAGGAGATTGACTTGAGATGTCGCTCTTTCAATAAAAAAACATGGGAAACATACAGCAGCTGATGACAGCTATAGAGTTGAAAATAACTTCGTAGATTTTACTTTAAAATAATAATAAGGTAATAGCCACAGTCTACATAAAACAAATCGAGTGACGTCATTATTGGAGCATGTATAAATAGTTTCAATTTACAAGAGAAGTTCACTGTTGTTGTAAGACGTGATAGAAATATATCTCAAGCGATGTTTTATTCAATTAATGTCTCAGCATTCTCTACATAACTATATCTTACTTTTCTTTAAATTTTAAAATGTAAATGTAAATTAATACCAAACAAAAGTTATTGAGTACAGTAGTTGCAACATCAACACACGCCGTAAATAAATAAATGTATTAAAAGCGATTACAAAAATATAATAACATTTAATTTTAAAACTGTGAAAAAGAATTTCTGGTTACAGGATCATCCTGCCACCTCAAGTAGCGCCCGTTTACGAGCTTGACGCATGGGCCAGCCATCACCTCCCTCGATCATATTTTAGGGAAGGGAACGTCCCACCAAACCCGTCCCACGTCGCCGACAAAAGCGGTGACATTTAAGCGAGCATGATGAAGTTTTGAATTAGCATCATGATCACTAATCACAATCATTCAAATTCTATTTTAATCTCTAAAATGTACCTAAAACGAGGATAGCCTAGTTTTAAGCAGACCTTCAATAGACTTGATGAAACCGCAAACGTTAAAACCGCTGCAAACTAAGCCTAGTAATTTATTCCAAACTATTCCATAGGCAGTTTAGATTCCATATAGAATTTACTGAATGACCATTCAATATCATTTCAATGAAATACCCTTTAAAATGCCGTACATTGATGTAGATTTAAGTAGCCTTCAAAGCTTTTTAATGAATTGGAAATGTCTATTTCAAACGTTAGTAATTATTGGGGTTAAAGTATAAAATTGCCGTTTTATTGTAATAGGTACTTCGAATTGAAATAGAATATTCATGGTTTGAGATTTTTGAGTGAAACTTTACTTTAGTTATAATCCTTTTAAAAATGTGCAACTTTCGATTGTTTTTTGTTTAGGATTCCGTAGCCAATAAGCAAAAGACGGAACCCTTATGGATTCGTCATGTCTGCCCGTCCGTATGTCAAACCCATATTTTTCCGAAACTATAAGGACTACACTGTTAAAACGTGGTAGGTAGATGTATTATTTGAACTGCATTAAGATTTTCATACAAAAATAGTAAAAAAAAATAATAAATTTTGTGGGTTACCTCATACTTAGCAACTGAAAATTTGAATTTTTTTTGGATCATCTAACTTCTAAAATAAGAGAATGTTAAACCTATATAATTAATTTGTACACTTCCACCGAAAATTGGTTTGAACGAGATCTAGTTAATAGTTTTTTTAATGCGTTTTAATGATGAGATATCATTTGCACTGTATGATTTCGAGCAAAGATTTTTTGCCTGTTCCATTCAAATAATTAAATATCATTTTACTTTCTATATAACTTTTACTGAGCGGAGCTCTCACCGGGTGACTCTGATTGATTTCTGTGTTAAATTATTTCTCGGCCATTTCTGGACCGATTAAAAAAAAATGAACTCATAGAGAGCTTTTAAAATTTTCTAGGTTATTGTCGAGACAGAATTTTAAATTTCAACTTGATTCAATTATTATAATTAAAATTAACAGACGACCAAATAAGGCACTAATTCCTCATGTTTAAATATTGCGCCAAATTCCAAAAGATTATTTTTATTGTTTTTGCTTGGATTCATTTTGTTTTGTTTTTGTAGACAGGTTTAGTTTACGGTGTCCTTCAGACCGAAAAACATTAATGCTTACACATTACTGCTTCACGGCAGAAATAGGCGCCGTTGTGGTACCCATAATCTAGCCAGCATCCTGTACAAATGAGCCTCCAACTGGTAGACTGACAGATGACGGCTATAATCTAGTAAGAAAAGATATAGCCAAAATCCACTACGTTTTAAGCAACTGTTCTCTTTAAAACTTAGCCGGATTATACTTCGTCGCCATAATGTAATTACTATTTCAAACTTATGAGAGAGCTTTCGATGTATTTATCTGAATAAATAAAAATATTTCTTGCAAATTTTATGAACACAAAGTATAACTTACTCTTGAATGTTTGAACTGTGTTTTAACTTGTAAGCGCATAAAGTTAGTTTGGAAATTTGTGTTAATTGGTTTTGTTTGTTAAAAAGGCGTTTAAAACTTAAGAACTCGACTCATTATCTTAAATAACGGGCTTTAGATGGAAGTTGTTTTTGATAATGTATTTCGTAGGGAACTTAATGAAAAACTAATAACAATTTAGTTAAATTAAAATTAAGTATCATACAATCGAAGGTAATATATACGTCGCAAACATGTTGGTCTCACATAAGTGAGTCATACACATTTGTGCCGTTTGGTGTAGAGACACTTGGCCCATGGAGCCCAGACGCGTGGAGAATGTACGAAGTACCATCTACGCGCCTCAATAGGGCTACTGGAAACCCAAGCACTGGCGGCTATTTCAGTCAACGGATCAGCCTAGCTATCCAACGCGAAACTGCTAGTATTCTTGGTACACTTCCCCGTAAATGATAGTTTAAATTTACTATAATTTATTGTACTCGTAAGTAAAGTTAAGTGTAGTTAAGATTTGTTATGTTTGAATAAATATAATACTGTCGCGTAGAAACATCGAACATATCGTAGATCATATCGAACAGAGAAAAAAGGATGGATTTTCCATACACATTTGTGTAAGCAGGATGAAAATAGTTAGAAGAAATTTCTAGTACAATTTAAATTTAAAGATGGAACGGAAGGGAATTTTGAAAATAGAACAGATCCGGGGGTATATAAGCCGTACTAAGCGTGGCCTACTGCAGTTCTAGTTCAAACTGGAAATTTAAAAGGAAAAAAAAGGAAGAAGAAATAGTAAAAAATGGAAAGAGAGTGTTTGGTGCGGTGTGATCTGCTGAAAACACCACCATCGACAAAAGGAACAGCGGCAGACCGGGGAACTGCAAATTTGAAAAGTGAACGCAAATAAAGACTCGTTCCTTTAAGCGGAGTATTTATTTCCAATCACTACCTACTCTCGTGTCAATACTGTACAGCAATAGTACATTATTACAAAGGCTAGGAAATAGGCAATTGCAGGTCGAGTATGAGTTTGAAGGCCGATCCGTCGGCGAAGACTTCACTAAATACGAGACAGGCAATTGCCAATTCCCGCCGAGGCATATATTGAGCTTTCCTCAAAAGAATGCAGGGAAATAAAACACACTTTTTACATTATACATTAAATTTAATTTACCTTTGACGCTAAATATATATCATCTGGAGCTTTAATCAAAAATTGATGTATGTTTTCGCTACTAAGAAATTTCGATTTCTTGGTTATGAATCCGGTCGTTTGTCAATTGTGTAAATTTATTAAGTAGGTATGTAAATAACAAATAACGACGAATTTTCAACTTTGCCGCCAATTTTTTTCATCATCTGTGCTGACAGGCAAAATCAAAGTGACTATAATATGCTAAGAATGACAAAAGAGATCCGATCAAAGAGTATTTAATAACCCCAGCAAACCGTTTCATACAAGCAGGAGCGTTGTAATGTTCCAAATTCAAAAAACGCTCCTGCAATGGATTTGATTTTCTTTGTCCGAAAATTCGATACTTCGCGTGTTCTTTTTCGAAAATAATGACAATATTTCCATGCATGTTTGAGAAAAGGTAATTAATTATGTATGATATGGGCATCAGACATAATATACACTGGCCTGCAAAAGTAAGTATCACACTTTTCAAATTAATTTTTTTTCTTAAATTCTTTTTTTCTTGCAAATTTTATAGGCTTTAATTCTTATAAACTAAAATTATACATTAGTAACATTTTTAACTTAAAAACGAAAAAAAATTAAAAAAAAGACATTTTTAGTTTAGTGTAAAAAAATCAACTAAAATGTATTACATGTTATTTAATTTTTAATAACTGGTATTGCCTCCTCGAGCTCTGATTACAGCTTCGAGCCGATTTGGCATGCTGAACACTAGGTTTCAGAGCCGATGTTGGGGAATATTCTCCCATTCTTCTACCAGGGCCTGCTTTAGTGCCCTGAGGGTAGTAGGTGGTGGTCTGCGATTTCTGACTAGCCTCTCAAGCTCATCCCAGGCGTGTTCAATCGGGTTGAGATCAGGACTTCTTGGTGGCCAAGCCATCACGCTGATACCGACCTTCTGAATATACTCTTGTACGATATGAGCCGTGTGTGGCCGGGCATTATCATGCATCAGCATCGATCCATCACCCATATTTGCAAAATACGGCCCTGCATACTCATTGAGAATCTCTTGAGCATATCTTTGCCCAGTGAGGGTACCATTTTCTATGGTAACTAGCTCTGTGCGACCTTCTGAAGATATGCCAGTCCATACATGTACACTGCCACCACCATATTGGACTCTTTCTGAGATGCAGGCTTGAAGGTATCGCTCACCAGGTCGACTGTAAACACTTCGCCGTCCATCAGAAGTGTAAAGGGAGAATCGAGACTCATCTGCAAACAAAATTCTTGACCATTCTTCTTCATCTCAATGTTCACGGGCGTATCGCAGTCTCGCTACTCGATGCTGTCTCTCGAGTTTTGAGGCACTCGCTGGTCTTCGGGGTTTCAAATTTGCTTCAGCAAGTGTTCTTCTCACTGTATTGTCACTAATCTAGTCCCTCCGGGTCTAAAGTAGCTGTTGCTGGACTTCAACTGCATTCTGGTGGCGATTTCTTAACACAGTGGAAATAATATAACGATCTTCTCGGTACACTGGTACACCTGGGTCTGCCATTACAAGGTCTCCTCAGATGGTGTCCAGTCTCTTCGTACCTTCGCTTTACCTTCTGGACCGTTCGTACCGTCACACCCACTATTCTTGCAGAGCGACGCGTACTGATGCCTAGTTCCAGAAAAGCCATGATCCTAGCACATTCTTGAACTGAAAGAGGCATGATACATAAATGTTATGTGCTTTTTAGCATAATTTTTTAAAACAAGACCCATCGATCTTGAATAAAATTTAAAACAGAAAAAAAATGTGAATGGTAAAATTGTAACTCGGAAACGTCCACTTTGAAAAAGGAATGGTTTTGTTTTTGAAGTTTTTTCAGCCAATTCTTAAAAGAATGTTACCGACTATACAGTTTTTATGTACAAAATTAAATTCTCTTTGGAGTCCTTTTTATTTCGAAAGTATATCTTGTGAACTTAAAACGTTATCCTAATTTTAAAAGTGTGGTACTTACTTTTGAAGGCCAGTGTATATTTAGAGGTGTACGTACAAGTTCGTACCGCTATCTGTATGAACTCTATTCTTTCCACGTTTTACAATTTGACGTTTCTAGATTCAATGACATCCAATGAAATAGAAATTCCTATCTCGTCTCTTAAATTTTTCGAGTAAAATATTTTCATGGATAAGGAAAAGGTAAATTTTTCAGTGTTGAATGGCCTTGTCATTCAAATTCTAACACACGGTTGGAAGAGTGAAAATATTAATACAATAAAGTTTATAAAATTTATTTATTAATTATTCTATCTATCTGTCACTCATATCATATATTTTTAAATATATAAGAAAGTCTAAAAATTAACAAATGCGTGATTCCAACATGTCCAAGCTGCGCGCATGTCATTACTACCACCAGGAGTACCACAGGATCGTTGCCGGCCTTTAAGTTAGGTGTACACGTTTTTTTTAAGGTACCCATGTGGTATCCTTTACACCGCACAAGGAAGCTCATTCCACAGCTTGGTAGTACGTGGAAGAGTGTTCCTTGAAAACTGCACTGTGGAGGAACGCCACACATCCAGATGGTGGGGATGATGTCCTAATTTTTGGCGGTGTGTATGAAGGTGTAATTTGGCGGCAGGATTCAGGTGAAAGAGCTCTTCGGAACGCTCCTTGTGAAAAAAGCGGCAAAACCAACAACATATTTTATCTACACCCATCCTCTATTAAAGATTCTGAAACAGATAGCTTATTGCCAACATTAAAACACCCAATGTTCTAATAACCATTACATCATCCAAAAGAGTGTTGTAATGTTGTACTGAATTTCATAACAACACTCCTATTTTTTTTTTCATTCCCTTGATGCTCAAAGAGTTTTAACAGACAGCCACATTCTTATTGCTCGATGCGTGGCATCTGTGTGGATTTCAAAAAAAGAACATTTTGGTTTACGCGCCTTCCACACAACCAAAACGTCGTATGCCGTAAAAAAAAGTAGGTTATTCGAATCCCCGCCATTTTTCTTCGAAATTTTTATTGTTTTGTTTACTAAAAATGAGCGATTAATTTCCGAAAGAACATAATATTCAAGTGAATTTTAATTATTGCACTATACAAAATGTCAATTTCTACTAAAATAAATAATTCATTAATAATAAGTTTATTTGTATATAATCAGTAATGGATGATATTAGGTTACTACTAGGACTGGCTGTTTTAATGTTAGCAGTAAGCTGTTCTAGAATCTTTTAGAGGATTCATATTTTGGGTGTAGATAAAGTCTTGTATGCAACTGTAGATAATTAGGTATTAAAACACTCATGTGATACTATTATCACACTCGGCTACGCCTCGTGAGATCCACATTCGTGTTTTAATACCCCTTATTACACAACAGTTTCATACATAACTATGAACGCATTCAAGACCTGTAACTTTTTTACGTATGATACATAGTAAATATATAAATTACGCGCTGTAAAAATACTTTATTAATAAAACTAAATTTGAAATGAAGCAAAAGTCAAATAATTTTCTTAATGTTATTTGATATCGTCTAGTCATCGTACTTCAATTTAATCAATTTATCTTTGTGGGGCTTTAATTAATGGAATATTTTTTCACACACAAGAATGATATATTTATTTATTTATTTATTGGTAATCAACAGCGTTACAGTAAACGTTAATAAACAATAATATATAACATAATTCTTAAGGCCATTATAGATTACTCATATTGACATTATTATTTTACAATAGTTTTACAACAAGATATATTACAGAACAACTGCCTCTTGTGTTTCTTATTTACTGTGTATGTTTGTGTGTGGGTGTGAAAGCGTATGTGTGTGGGTGTAAAAGGGTATGTGTGTGGTTAGTAGATAACAATATGTATATATTTTAAACAAATGAGTATGGCACTGCTTTAGACTGGTGTAATTTAATAATTTCAGGCTTCAATTTATCCTTTTCTAACATGAAAATATCTAGAATATCATAGTTATTATTGTAATTATTTTGAATCCTGCAACCAGGAGTTTCATATGACGTGTTCTATATTGTGGTACATTAAACGATAGGGCACTTAACAATTCAGAACAGTTTGTATTGCCTGACAATAAAGAATGTAGAAACATTACATCTTGTTGGTATCGGCGGAGTTCCAGTGGGTCTATATTAAAAAATCTACATGCTTCATCGTATGCCGTGTAGGGATGATATGCTTTGTAACATAAATATTTTAGGAATTTTTTTACGGTACGGTTTGAATTTTTTGTATGTAAGTTGTATAGTGTGGAGACCAAATATTGGATGCATATTCTAGCAGACTTCTAACAAGTGCGAAATATAAAAATTTTATGCATTTGATATTATAAAAAATTTAACATGTACGTTTAACAAAGCCTTATCTTTAATTATGTCCATATGATGAGTTAAAGTCATTTTATAATCTCAGTATATTCCCAAATCTCTTACTGTTGTAGCTGATAATATTAAATGATTATCTATTTTATACTCATATTTATATATTTGTTTTTTACGTGTAAAAGATACGTGCAAGCATTTATCTGCATTTATCGATATTCTATTTAGTTTATAATACTCTGACAAGTTATTTAAGTCTCCTGTAATCGAACGCAGTCATCAAGGCAACCAACTTTTATGAAAATTTTTTTGTCATCGGCAAATAGTAAATATTTTGAATTTTTTATCCACAAATCAATATCGAATAGGTAAGCGTTATACAAGAGAGGCCCTAAAATAGATCCTCGTGGTACACTCGACAGAATTTCTGTATTACTACTCTTGAAACTACCTGTAACTACTGCTTGCCTTCGTTTGGTAATGTACGATTTTATCCATCTATAGAGATCTCCCCGAATTCCTAGAGCATGCAGTTTGTGAAGTAGTATTATATGATCCACGCGGTCAAATGCTTTTTGGAAATCTGTATAAATTACATCTACTTGGTATCCATCATCCATACTGTTTAAAATGAAATCGGAACAAAGAGCCAAGTTTGTTACTGTCGAGCGCTTTGGTATAAATCCATGTTGTGCTGAGGGAATTTGTTTCATAATAATTGGACTGATTTTATTAAATACTAATTTTTCAAATAGCTTTCCAAATGAATTCAGTATTGAAATAGGACGATACTGTTCAATTTTATTTCTGGGGCCGTTTTTATGGATAGGTACAATAAGGGCCTCCTTCCAAATAGTCGGGAATATTCCAAATGTACTAAGAGATAAATTGAAAATATGAGTCAGAGGTTAGGGTCAGAGTTTTTGAACACTTTTGTAAAAATATATTTGGCAATCCATCACTCCCTGGGCCTTTACTTACGTCTAATGTATTTAGTATCTTATAAACTTCTTCTTTAGTTACATTTATACCATTGCAAATATCATCAGATTCTGGTAAGAGCGGGAGATTGTATCTTGTCGCGGGACTTTGAAACACACTTTCAAAAAACTTACTGAAACCTTCACATGCATCCTGTTCTGTTGAAAAAACTTGACTTCCTTGGCTAATTGGATTAGGATATCCCAAATTGTCTTGAATTCTTTATATGCGTCCATAAATGTTTTGGATTTTTTATGACATTGTTTTGTAAGTGCTCTATGTGAGAATCGTAACATTTTCTAATAACTTGTTTTTCACGAGCTCGCAGTAAAGAAAATTCATCGTAATCTCTTGGATTTTTATAAGTTTTCCATCTTTTATATATTTAGAATAATACTTCAGAATTGGGTAGAATACTACCCAAAGCCTTGTTTATTTGAAAATCGCAATTTGCAAGCACTTCATTTGAGTTTAGATTTGTTTAACTTCATCTAATGCCAGATTATGAATTTCTCAATACTTTGCTTTACTTTACTTTTTAGTCCGTCCAATTATTAAGAACTTTTTCGTAAAGTCGTCGCTTCTAAGGTGTGTGTGAAAAGATAATCTAAGAAGAAGTTTGAAGTTTATGTAAAAATTTTCGTAAATTAAACAATACTGAATGGATTACAAATACAACTGTGTACTTTACCAATCAAATTCAACCATACTTTGAATTATACTTACATTAGAGTCTAGTAGGGTCCATAATATGAATATGAATTTTACTTGAGCCATTAAATAGCAAAGGGAATATTTTTATGAGTACAAGAAGAGCTTGCAAGCGAGATGAATAAATCACAAAGATTCCGTCTCACAGTCACAGGAAAGCAGCTAGGATTGTAATATAAAAATGTCATGAGGTTTTTGTAAACCTTTTTCAAGGAAACTTACTTTTTATGAGAAAGTGCGACGAAATGAGTAAGACGGTGTTGGTAAGTGAAACACTCTACCCGTTACTCACCCATACCTCATAATACATATAAATGAATGAAACAATGTATGTTAAAATAAATATTACTGAATTCAAGAAAAAATGTGATTTGAATTCATTCAATTCAAGAAGAAGGAATGAACTGTACGTACCGCTTAACCTAAGCTAATCGGCGCTCTGTGATCCACGCGTGGTACGGTGTAGATCGACGCGATTTTGGCATTCGCGCAGCATTCTGTCAATGCGTATTATTTTACGTTTAGCAATAGATTGCTTATAATTAGAATGATTTGAGTGAAAATATCTGAAAGCTATTGAAACAAGCTATAAGATCATGTAAAATGAACCATCTTGTAAACAAAATAAGGGTCAGAAGTTGGTGAGAGAGTAGGGTGCCGTACGGCATACTCGGCTTTGGTGTAAATCTGTAAAATTTTGTGCCCTGGGACACTGCCAAATCGGTAGATAAAATAACTTAAATTTTTATCAATAAAATACCAGACAGTATATTAGGTGCCACATCTAGACTCGCACTGCTAAACTGGTGCTAGATAAGAGCGATTGTTGAACTGAAGAACTAATTACCTTCATATGAATTAATAAACTTAAAAAATATATGAAATTTCGAAATCACTTCATGTATAAAATCGCATGATACTGGCACAAAAACACAATTATATATAAATTGGAATTTATTTATTAGCATCGCCAATACAATAATCACTTACTAATTACATTAAATATTATTCATAATAAGTCTAAGTCTAAGTGTTGTACTTACAGGCAACGACCTTATGCAAGTATAACATACCTATAAGTTTATAATTTTTTTATTTTAATAATGCAACTATTTCTATTAACTATAATTTACCTAAAAGCTATAGAAACAATCTAGTATAAAAGTTGTTTGATGTGTGTTTTTAATTTATTTTACACAGACCTATTTTTCGACAAAAAGTTAAAAATCTTGTAATTTATTAAAAAAAATTCTTTGAAAAAATATTGGTTTTATTTATTAGTGGTAATGCCCTCTATTTGTTTTAGTATACTTTAAAAAGCATAGATGCGGTCATACTTATATTCAATCTAAATAAAAAGTGTTTTATTTAAATATTACATAGTCTTGTGACAGAAACTATTTGGCGACTTAAATTAACAATACATAAAATTATTCAAATGGTTTGGTTAGCTATCTTCTCATTTTATAAAAAAAAATGAAACTAAAATAAATATTTTATATAGATTTGAATGGTTTTATTCAAGCAAAAGTATCTTTTTCGCAAATCTAGACACAAAAATCCGACTGTGCACAGTATTATAAACATTATTTAGCATTATAAGATACCAATTAATCTTATCGGTTCAAGTAAATCCCATAAAAATGCGTCTAGTGACAGTTATTTAATAATAAATAATCTACAAACGCGTTACAGAAACAATTAAAGGATAACTCCATGAGGCTATAGTTACAATATATATTATGTTGGAGTTTAAGATATTATGTGAAATAATCCTGAAAATGGTTATAATAATACGAAAGCTTAAAATATTATTTACCAATCGTAGCAATAATTCCCTATTTGCAACATTAGTCTAGACGCCATCTTGATTGTTCTCGACGCATTGCATCAGTCGTCGTGAATTTCTCGTGTCAGGAAGACGTGTGTAGTCGTTATTTTTCTCAGACAAGTGTTTTTGCTCCATTTTCGGTAAAACGAAATAACTAAATTTTTGTGAGAGGAAAACAGCATCCTAGCTGTATTCATTTTTTTTTGCAGAAATACCCCTGGGTTCCTTCGATATATATTTATTCCACAATAACCCCTCTTAACTTTTTAATAGTAATTGGCAATGATTCTCAAACTATCAAGAAATTTGTAACCTAACTTAATAACCATCGGTTGGAAAAATATAGAAGAAATGGAAAAAACTAAATATACGGACATGACAAAGATAGTTATGGTCACCCTAAGCCTAAAATATCATGAGTGAACATAGTGGTCATAATATAATCGATTGTGATTTAGAAGAATTGATGGTCAAATTCTCTGATAATTGTTGTACTAGGTTAAAATGCAAGAAAGAACTAAGGTCACTCAGAAAAACAAAAGATGTGAAATAAAGAAAAAAAAATAAAAGATGTGAACATTTTGATGACGAAAATATACTCAGTCACACAAATTCTAATGCTCTCTGTATCAAAGGTGCTGGAAAAAATTTAAAAAGGATAGCAAAAAAAGAAGAGAAAATATACGTTTAAAGAGTTTTAATAAAAGGAAATAATGATAATTAGAGAAGACTTATAAGGCTTCTCTTCGGCTTATAAGCAAAGGACAAAGATGAATAAAATCTCACTAGAACTAAAAAATATAGAGTATACGAAACTCAATGATCTAGAGAGTACCATGAAGGAAAGTTACAAATTAAATGATTCAAATATTATCAACACCTTCAATCTTCAACTTCTTAAAATCTGTAAGACCATATTAACTGCCAACTAACATAAAGATAGTGTTAAAGGTCCCGGGTCAATGATAGTGAAGAAAAGAATAAGAGTAAATATAATATGTCATTAAAGGACTTTACTAAATATTTAAGATTCTAGTATACATTATATCATATTATTATTCATTAATTAGTCAGAGTTTAAACAAAAAGGCACTAAACATTAGCCCTTCTTTGAATAATTAACCCAAATGTAGACTTCTAGTCATCTCATAGAAACTGAGTGTGTATAAGTACCATAGCGTTTTGGGGCACTTATTTCATAAAAAGTACTCATTTTGAAATAGAATTATTATTAAATAAACAAATTAATATTATTAAGAAAGGTATTTTTAGTGAGTACGAGTAGTGTTTGCGAGCAAGATGAATAAATCACTGAGAATCCCGGCAGTTAGTATTACACTAGGAATGTCATGAATTTTATAAATTATTTTCTCATACATGACTCGCTTTAGTGTATATATTGAGCTAGGCAAAAATGCTTGTTCAGTTTTAGATTTCCCATTTATTTTGTGGTCAGCATTGATGTAATTTTATTAGGTTACTACTTGCATTGGGAGACACTTATTGTCATCTTAGTTTTATTACTTTAAGCAATAAAGTAGGTATTGAAGCTAACTTCATATTTAAATATTAGTTGTTAATGTACGTTTTCATAGGAATAAATTAGTTTTGAAATCATTGATGCCACCATGGTGATATTAATTTTTTTGTATTCTTCGATCGCTTCTTCATGTCATGAAAAGGGTATCAGGTTAGGACTGTATGAAGGTTATGTCATAATGACTACGTTTTAAATTCAAGAATACATATGTTTGTCTAGGAGTGACTGGTATTATCGTGGTGCAATATTGTACTCCTTTTAATGTTATTTTAACGCAGTTTGTCAATAGATTCCGGCAAACATTTAATGTTCATAAACTAATCACTATTCACAGTACGACGATTTTTCAAAACAACAGTAGCCACGTGTCCACACTTTATTAAAAAAAATAAGCAATCATGCGCTTTGCACGCGCATCAATAAGGTTGGTTCTGGCTCATCTTGAAGGAGCCATCGCAATTTGTTTTCAGATCGTGGCAGTAAGTACATGTTCATGTTATGACATCACACACAAAAAGCGACTCTCCTTCGTTTAATCTGATAAACATTGCATTGCATCAAGTAATGCGGTTCATTCTTTGAGCTTCAAGTCCACCAAAAACATAGCTTTTTCACTCCCAAATATTTGTAAATTACTCTTATTTAACCTACGCTTAAAAATGTGTGAATCTCAAGGCACCATCATCTGCAAGCCAGCTATAGTCTTACCACGAAAAACTTATAGTTCCTTATAGCTTAGCTTATAGCCGTTACTTATAGCTCCTTTGTACAAGATGCCGTCTAGATTATGGATACCACAACGGCACTCTTTGCTGCCGTGAAGTAGTAATGTGTAAGCATTACTGTGATTCGCACTGAAGGGCGCCGTAGCTAGTGACATTACTGGGCAAATGAGACTTAATATCTTATGTCTCAAGGTGACGAGCGCAACTGTAGTGCCACTCAGAATTTTGGGGTTTTTCAAAAATCCTGAGCGGCATTGTATTGTAATGGGTGGGGCGTAATTATAAAATAAAGATTCAAATGTACTTATTAATAGCTTTTGAAATATAATTTGTCAGTTTCAGAAGCACAAAGTTCTCCTTAAGTTACTCCTATGTTAATCAAGCTTAATATAATCTGCTAATATCAAATAAGTTCATTGGCTGACTATTTTCTAGTTCAGTTTAGCCAATGACCCAAGTTTCAACTCGTTTAGACGGTTGACGGCAATTATTTTAGTTACTGATTATAACACGCATATTTTAAGACCTAAATTACCATGACATTTAAACAAACTTTAAGTATCTATATCGCATAGTATATAACCGTCTTTGTTCCTTTTATTACAGTCTTCAAGCTTTAGGAACTGTAATATTGAAGCTTTCAAGCAAGATATGCAGAATAATTGACAAGACTTTCATATTTTCTGCTCAATTTAGTTCAATTCAACGCAGCACTTTACTAAAAGTGGTTGGATGTAATAAAATTACTAAAACACTTTATATTGGAACCGAATATCCACCAAATGGAATCTGAGGGAAGTACTACTTACAACGAAAAAAAATTCTTAGTTTCAATTACAAAAAAAATACGTAAGTTACAAACAGTTTTCTTTATTATGTATATTCACATTCGGAATTAATTAAATATCTAAACTTTTTGATATAAATTAATATACACACACACATTTCTCAATATCTGTCACAAGCAAGTTGGAAAGATAATGTATGGCATAGCAATTTTACAAGCGTTTTTACAATATAAGCTTGAAACCCTTTCTAAATTGGTTTGATATTAAAACATGACTGGCTTTGTCAGCCTAGTATTGGGGTTACACGATGAAGTATTTTCTGGATTACTTTTTATGTATTTTTAAAACAAATTTGCCTTCAAGTAAGTCTAGATATTTGTTTTAAAGCGCTGGTGATATTTTTAAGCACTAATTTGTTTAAGAGCGCTTTCGCACTACGTCCGATCAGAGTCCGATCCGTATCAGTGAAAAAACGGTCCGAAGTAGTCGTAGAACTATTTCTACGATTGTATATTGACGACCCCTATAACCCAGTGGTTAGTGACCCTGCCTACTGAGCTAGACGTCGCGGGTTCGAATCCCGGTAGGTGCAAGCATTTATATGCTGAATATGAATGTTTGTTTCCGACTCATTTCTTTGTTTAAGTAAGTATATTGTATTAAATATATCGTTGTCTTGTACCCATATTTCAGGCATACCCATGTTATTTACCATTAAAAGTGTGTCAATATTTAATTATTTATTTTATTATTTTTTACGGTGAACGACAAAAAACGGATGACAGATGCCGGCCGGATCTAGTGCGTAAACTGCCATAAAAATAGTTCTACGACTACTTCGGACTGTGTTTTCACATATCATATGGAAAAAGAGGTAAAAATCTGGCATGGTGCCGCGCTTAAGGCGGTTCCCACCTTGGACATTCACAAATCGAGCGGGCCCGATGGCATTCCCCCGATAGTGCTGCGGACATGTGCTCCGGAACTGGCGCCGGTCCTTACCCGTCTTTTCCGGCTCTCCTACTCATCAGGCGTAGCCCCGAAATTACGGAAGGCGGCTTTAGTGCACCCGATCCCTAAAAAAGGTATACGCTCAGATCCGTCCAACTACTGCCCCATTGCCATTACCTCTATTTTCTCCAAAGTAATGGAATCGATGCAGGCACCAGCTGATCAGCGACTGCCTGTACGGTTTCCGTGAGTTTGGACATAGCAAAGGCCTTCGATCGGGTGTGGCATAAAGCTTTTTGGCTGATCGGAGCATCAAGGTTGTTATCAACGGTGCATGCTCCAAATTAAAACCCATAAACGCCACCGGCCGTGCCAACATGTCCCGGGATAGCGTCGACGAGAACCGGAACAAACTTGTGTCTGAAATCGAGACTATGCTTTGCAAAGTCTCGGAATGAGGCCGACAAAATTTAGTCCAATTCAACCCCAAGAAGACACAAGTTTGTGCGTTCACCACTAAAAAGTCTCCCTTTGTCGTATCCCCTCGATTCAAGATCACTCCTCTAACTGCCACAGCCTGTATTGGCATACTTGACGTCGATATATCGAGCGACGTTCAGTTCCGTGGTTACTTGGAAGAGAAGGCCAAACTGGCCTCTAAAAAGCTTGGTGTACTCAGTAAGGCGAGACAGTACTTCACTAAAAGCCACCGCCTGCAACTTTATAAGGCGCAAATTCGGCCTCACATGGAGTACTGTTCTCACCTCTGGGCGGGTGCTCCCCAGTACCAGCTTCTTCCATTTGACCGCATACAACGAAGAGCGGCTCGAATCATCGACGATCAAGTCATCTCCGATCGGCTTGATTCTCTAGCATTGCGTAGAGATGTGGGTTCTCTCTGCATCTTCTACCGCATTTATCACGGGGAGTGCTCAGAGGAGCTGTTCGGGTTGATTCCAGCGGCCGAATTCCACCACCGGACATTACGTGGAAAGTACCATCCACATCACGTAGACGTCTGGCATTCCACAACCGCGCGTTTCGTTCGAAATTTCTTGCCTCGCACAGCCACTTTTTGGAATCAACTACCGGCAGCGGTCTTCCCGAACAGATACAACTTAGGGACCTTCAAGAAAAAAGCATACTCAAACCTTAAAGGCCGGCAACGCATTTCTTGACACACCTGTTGTTGCGGATCTCCATGGGCGGTTGCATCACCTCTCCCCATCCCGTGAGCCTCTTGCCCGTTTGCCCCCTCTCATATAAAAAAAGAGAGGCGTGCGTGCCTTGATAGTCCTCATTTTTCTGTCTGGTGTGGGGTCGTGGAAGATACGAGCTCGAAAGAGATAGAGGATTGATGCCTTGCAGATGTGGTGCTGGAGGCGTATGTTGAGGAAACCTTGGACGGCCAAGCGAACAAATGTGTCGATCCTCTTACAGCTTAAGATAAAAACTCATCTGTCCACGATATGCCACCAACGAATTCCTTCGTATTTTGTCCACATAAAGCGAAGGGGTAATGAGAGCCTTGAGAAATTGATAGTAGTTGTTAATTATGAACACAAATGGCAAGCGAGTCCGAGGCTGATCTCCCACCAGATGGAACGACCAAATAAAAGACGCCAGATCCCCGAGGTTAAGCTCCGTCGTCAGGGCCGCGATGGACAGAAGCCGATGGAAACAAAATAAAGTTCACTCCAAGTGTGGACCACTTGTAGATGACCACGATCCTTAGTCATGAGAGAACGACTAGAGAGAGAGTACACGTTTGGTCTGTCACTTTTTCTCATAAAGAAAGATAAATATTATTGGTAAAAAACCTAAAATATGATGGTATGTTTGTAAGTAAGTTACATAAAGCATGCGGCAGCTGAAGCCGGATGTTCGTTGTGATACATCCGTCCCCGCACTGTATGTGACCCCGATACTGTCTCTATTCACACTTCGCACACAATACAACTTTACTAATGAGATTTCTTGGTCTGATACGTGTTTTGTTTGTTTGAATTATTATAGCTTGAAAATAGTTTCAGCTTATTTAAACAGTGTATTCAAATTATTATGTCTAATGCTGGAGGGACATTACCGATCAATCATTTATAGAGTGTCTTTATTCATATATACTTTGTTGTGGAAATGTTATAAAGGTCGGCGTTTCCCTATTATTACTCTTGTCTTTCAGTACCTACAGGTTCATACAAGTTACCAGTGGGAGTCTCCTTTGCACAGGATGCCGGCTAGATTATGGGTACCATAACGGTACCTATTTCTGCCGTCAAGCAGTAATGTGTAAGCATTATTGTGTAAATGGCGCGGTGGCTAGTGAAATTACTGGGCAAATGAGACTTAACAACTTATGTCTTAAGGTGACAAGCGCAATCGTAGTGCCGCTCAGAATTTTTTGGGTTTGGGAATCCTGAGCGGCACTGCATTGTAATGGGTAGGTCGTGTTAATAACCATCAGCTGAACGTCCTACTCGTCTCGTCCCTTACTGTCATTAAAAAAAAAACATTAACAACAAAACTCAGTCAAACGTATTTACGATATTGTAAAAAACTAAAAATTCTCATTCAATTCCGATCTGGTAAAATAATATTTTCTCGACGGTTCAAAAGCACTGTCGAGGTTCATTGCCTGATTGCTTTCTATATGAATAGCAAATGGCTTTCGAGGCTTCGATCTTGCTCGATATAGTGTTATTATTTATGTATATTTTATTGTAATATTACATTGTTATACAAGATTGGAAGGTAGGGTATTACAAATGAAATGTCATTAACAGGCGCGAGCAGAAGGTGAGGGTTTTTAATCACACGAAGTTTTTCAATACATTTTGAGAAATAGTAAGAAACAAATCAAGTAATATAATATGTTTATTTCAACATTCTGTTTTACAACGAAACTTTTCGAAACGCAAATGCATGAGTAAATGGCTGTATAAATTTGAATTAAGAATTCTTAACCAAAGAGGAAATATTTAAGAGCAAATTGGCCAGTACGAAAAACTCCAATTGCATTATATGAAAGAACCTAATAAATCATTGTCTATTTCACTGGGATGTTTGTGCCTGAGTGCACTAGCTTCTTACTGCTCTTAACAGTGTGTATCACTTTCGCACATGAATTTGGATGAGATAGCATACATTTTTGCCGCGCCCAACAACGAGTTCGTTGTGTATATTGTATGATCAGAAGTAAAGGCTATTTAAATTTGTATTTGTATAAGAGTTTTATGTCGCAATATTTATCTTAATATATAAAAATTACGTGACACGTTGTTTATCCGCGATGGACTCCTAAACAAAGAATGAATTTTAATGGGGATTACTTCATGGAGTGCAGTTTAGTCCAACTTGAGAGATAGGATAGTTTTTATTTCGATTAGGGGCCCATTATTATTTTTATTTTCAATATTTGTTTTGTATGGATATATTTTCTATGAAAGAATGTAGTGACGTATGGTTTGACAGTTCCACTGTGAAACAATTTCATTATAACAACAGGGAGCATTTTGTACGAAATTATTCTTGATATTTTGAATTATTATTGGCAAATTCCTATAAAACAGTATTCTTTTTTTATTATGTACAGAACAATGTCTGTCGGGTCAGCTAGTATATTTATAAGAATTGAATGATATACCGTAATGCTTCAATTCACTATGATAAAACAATGATGATTTAATAACATCAAAATTCTGTAATCTCTGTTTACTAATTGGACAAAACAAAACCCTGACTGCAGAATTCTGTGATTGGGAAACACGATAACACAATACAAGCAATCACCCTTATTGGTATTCCCTTAGATCAAAGGCCTATTGTTGCCTCGCACAGAATATGCTTGATATACGAGATTTTAGCTTAATTATCACGCCCAAGTTTTTTTATATATAAAAATGTAGGGACTATAAAAGAATTACGTAAATTTTGGACTATTAATAAATTACAGTTCACTCACAAATCTTTCAATCGATTCTCTAATAGTCATCAGAAATAAAATGAAAAAGTGTCTAACATGTAAAAATAATAAGTGTGGTTCTTTCATGCATTAGTCAAGGTAATCAACGAAAAATACAAGTATCGAACCAAATACTGCAAATATAGCAAACCTCGTGGACTCGTGCCATCTTCGAGGAACAAAGCGATAGATGTACAAAGCTCCAAAAGTAAACTATTTACTTATTTGAAGCCTTATTAAAAATAAACGGGGAAGAAGGACAAGCTCTTACCCTGCCCCGATGTCTTTAGGCAACAATAATGCTTCATCAGGTATAGATATGAGCGATCTTTTTGCATCGCATTTTACTTCTAGTTCATAGTTCATTTAACTTAGTTAAGAAACGCATACCCGGTCATTCTATTTCGGCGATAAGTGCAAAATTTTTAAATAAAATATGTATCACTAAAAGTCATGTTTTTAGGATTTTAAAAAGACTTAATTAAAAGTGCCGACTGTAATCCATCAATGTTTGTAGTGAGATGCGCAAGTGCCACTTAGTATTATTTTTAACACCTCCCAAGTTCTGGTATACATTCCACAGGTTATAAAAGTGCTTTAGTTATACAATTGTTCAAGAGTGGCGACACAAGTGAGGTAAAGAATTATAGGCCAATATTTATCCTTAATACTTCCGCAAAAATTTCCAATCCCTTTTGTATCTAGTTATTTCTTGATATTTCATGTCACTTTAAACACATGAATATGATATGTGCAACTAAAAGGAGGACTTTTTGAAGTCGGTTAATAAACTGTTACTTTTCTTTTGTATCGGTTACAGAAAACACCAGAATGTTCGTTAATACTATATCATCACTCATCTGTAAGGCAGACACATAACTTTTCGGATTCAAAAACCGCCAAACCCGTCACAAAGTACGTTATATTCTGAAATAATGAAAAAATCACTTAACGTTAGTATTTTTCAATTCATATTTATGTGCAAATTAGTACAATTTTATCTTTAAAATATTAATGCGAAATAAAATATATTGTGCTATGAAAGAAATGTCTCTTTGCATTTCTAAACTTAAATTTATTTTGCTGTTTAAAATGTGCATTTATTTTATCCGTTCTATATTAAGACACGCTCTACATAGAAATTTGTTTCATTCTCCACGCTTTTTGCTGTATAATGGACATTTTAATAAATGAAACATTATAATGTTATAACCGTTATTAGAAATAGAAATAGTATTCTCTCAAAGATATTTTTGATATTAATGTAAGATAGTTTTTATTTACACACTAGAAGATATTATACACATATCATATACATATATCATCATATACAAAAACTAATTGCAATGTAACTTATTTCATTATATTATTATCATCATGAGCAGGAGCACGGCCACTGTTGGACAAAGGCCTCCCCGAAAGATCTCCACGAGGGTCATGCCTTCATCCAACCTATTCCAGTGAACTTGACCAGATCGTCGGTCCATCTTGTGGGGGCCCTACAAACACTGCGTCTTCCGGTACGTGGTCGCCATTGGAGGACTCAACTGCCCCATCAGCCATCTGTCGATTGAACTGTGTCCTGTGTGCCCTGCCAACAGCCACTTCATTATCACAACCATCTGAGCTATGTCGGTGACTTTGGTTCTAAGTCTCATAAGTATAACAAGGTTTAAGTCTCATTTGCCTTGGCATTATCACAACCATCAAACACCTGTGCCACAAGCCACAGGTGTTTCTCACTTAATAGAAGGTCACTATTATGTTTGTACCATTTTTGTTACAGAAATAAATATTTTTAGATTTTCATTTTCATTTGCCCAGTAATTTCACAAACTACGGCGCCCTTCAGATAGTAAAAAAATTTAATTAAACCGAAAAATTATTAAAAAGAAAGAAAAGAATTAAATTTAGCTACACCATCAACTATCATATTATCAGGTTCATTATATAGTTTGTTTGAAGGTACGTGGAATAAAGTGCCTTGAAAGCTACACGGAAAAACGCCACGCATAAACGCCCAAACTAGAAACGACAACTTGATGTTTTATAAGCCATCCAAGTCAATTTACAATATTGAAATTTTTCACGAACAAAATACGAGTGTATGCGGTGTTGCGGCACTATTCGTAGAAGTTTATCTTTCGCTAAGATAAGTTTTAATTGAATACTCGACGCAATAAATCTTAACCGATTTTCCCCAAGCAGACTTCTCTCAAACTTTATAATTTCCTATTGCCATCATAACATCAGCTTTGTAATTATCACGATATGACACGTGTGTGTCAATGTGTCAAGAGTTTCTCGCTGCCTCCGCAGTTCCGCCGCAACCACGACTCATGGATCGAAATATCGGCGTCAAATTAATAAAATATATATAGTGAGTACCCGTCATAATAATTACAATTTTAAAATTCCGCGATGATAGAAGTTTAAAAACATATATAATATTAGCTTTCCCTGACCAGAGTTTAATACGTAGGAAACTCTTAACATATAACAACCTGGACAAAGCCTCAATCTACACCATTTAATTTAAATTATTGTAAAGATGAAATAAACTATAATTATTTTAATATAAAGTAGTTACCACAATTATTACAGAAAGTATTTAATGTTTATTTCATATTTTACTATTTAATTTATATAACCTTTTTGCATCAAAACTAGAAATTATTGTAATAAAAACCTCTAAACGATACTTGAAACATCAAAATTTGGCTCAATTGATATACTTTACTTTATAAATGCAGATTTGTAAAGAGTATTTCACTGATATTCAATAGAATTGATTGCTATTCAGCAAAGGCAAACTGCCTCTGATCTGTCTGTAATAAACAGGTTTAAGCTACAGTAATGTTTTGTAAAATTATGAATTATGAATAATTAATGAATATAATGAATATAAAGGAGTACTAATAAATATTATTCTATTAAAAAAGCCAGATTTATCATTTATTCTTTCAATTTATATGCGTTTATTACCTACTACTTATTTTTATTATTTATTTTTGTTTCACCGGGTAGGTTTTATATTTGTAAATTTAGCCTTAAATGGGTATTTTAATGGGTTTGTTTTAGGAGCTTGATTTTTACAGCTGTAAGGAACTGCAGATATAAGTATAAAGTTTTAGTTTTAAATACCTTCACGCGTTTCTGAGAAAGAGTGACTCGAAAAACGCACAGACGGACAAAAAAATTATTCAATACGCGTAACTGTTTTTTTTATGACAATAAGGGGCGAGACGAGCAGGACGTTCAGCTAATGGTAATTGATACGCCCTGTCCATAACAATGAAATGCCGCGCAGGATTCTAGAAAAACCCAAAAATTCAGAGCGGCACCGCAATTGCGCTCGTCACCTTGGGACATAAGATGTAAATTCTCATTTGCTCAGTAATTTCACTAGCTACGGCATCCTTCAGGCCAAAACACAATAATGTTTACACGTTACTGCTTCACGGCAGAAATAGGCGCCGTTGTGGTACCCATAATCTTAGCCGGCATCCTGTGCAAAGGAACCATCCACTGGTAAGTTCTTAAGCCTTATTACTAAAAAAATGATGAAAACATTGATCAAACAAAAATGGGTGGTGATAACCAAATATAAGAAATTTTGAGGCTGATTGCGTACTTAGTTTATTTCAAATATATGGAATACTAGCTGACCCGGCAAACATTGTTTTGCCATATAAAGTATAATTCACGCGATAGTTTTATAAGCAATAAAATATTGCCTATATTATAGCCTGTACATCATTTTGTTCTATTGTCAATAGTTTTTGCAGCGCACGCAAAAATAGGTTTTCGATTTTACACCTTGTGTTACAAAATAGCAATTTTATTACGGATCCCTAATTTTGAAAAAAAAACATAGCCTATAGCCTTCCTCGATAAATGGACTACCCAACACTGAAAGAATCATTCAAATCGGACCAGTAGTACCAGAGATTAGCGCGTTCAAACAAACAAACAAACACTGCAGCTTTATAATATTAGTATTGATTATTATCAATAATACATAATTATTCATATATTATAATACAATGTTAATTTGGTTTCAGTAACAAAGGATATTAACCGCATATTGGTTTGGTGTTCACATAAGTATGTTTATTCAATAATGATATTTGATTAATTAGTTAATGTTCGAATACAATTCGTATAATCTATGAATTGCCTACGGCCGCTTTCAATAACCTATCTATCCTTAGTTTAACTTACTAGACGTAGACAAATCTATCCTTTAAGCTTACTTACATTTAAATAACCTATTGACAGATAGCATTGGAACTATAATTATATTGGACCTAACTATGGATAGAAAAGATCTTGTCATTAAACGGTGACAGCAATGTATCCGTAAGTTAAACTAAAGGTTGATAGGTTATTGAAAACGGCCGCCAATAATCTTCTTAAATGTATTTACATTTTTATAAATAAAATAAAAGTAAAGTTATGATTTTTCTTTAGTGTTAATTCTGCTAAGACTTGTCTTTTACCAATTCATCACGTGTTTCAATCATTCGAGAGGCATCATCAGGAGAATCGCCAACATTTGCGAGTGAACAAAATAAGACAACTATTTTTACAACACTTAACAGTATGATTAGATTTAACCAGTGGTAGGCACCTTTGCACAGGATGCTAACTAGATTTTGGGTACCAACGGTGCCTATTCCTGCCGTGAAACAGTAATGTGTAAGCATTACTGTGTTTCGGTCTGAAGGGCGCCGTATCTAGTGAAATTACTGGGCAAATGAGACTTAACATCTTACGTCTCAAAGTGACGAGCGCAGTTGTAGTGCCACTCAGAATTTTTGGGGTTTTTCAAGAAACCTAAGCGGCACTGCATTTGTAATGGTCAGAACGTATCAATTACCATCAGCTGAACATCCTGCTCGTCTCGTCCCTTATTTTCATAAAAAAAACACGTGTTTCGCCTCTTCACGAGGCATCATCAGGAAACTTGCCGACTTCTGCGAGTCAACAAGTTAGGATTAATAACTATTTTTACTGGCATTGCTTGCGGTAGTGTCGTGTTAAAAGGGTTAACCGGGTTAAAAGGCATAAAAAGGCATTTATTTTCTCAAAATTGATTCCTTTAGAATTCTTTTAGATGTCATTTCTTATACTACTAGATACTACTACCGCTTCGGAAACAAATGGCGCTCTGAGAGAGAAGAAGCGGCGCAAGAAACTCTCCCAGCATTCTTTTTTTTGCGCTCTTTTCAATAAAAATATACAATATTGTACAGTCATTTCTATCGCTATAAAATAATCACAATCTAGTCCCAGGCTGTCCGATCATTTAGATATTCAGCAGTGGTGTAATAGGATTTACGACAGAGCTATTTTTTTATAAAACATTTAAATTTATTTATAGATAATGCCTGAACAGTGGCTGGGACTTTATTGTAGAAGTGTATACATTTACCCTTAAAGCTATTATGTATCTTATGAAGCCTACTAGAATTAGTTACAAGCAATCCCTTATTTCTAGTGTTATAATAATGAAAATCACTATTAAGAGCAAAAAGGTGACGATTTTTGTGAACATATATTAAATTTTCATAAATGTACTGACAATGAACAGTCATAATATTTATTTCTTTAAATTTTTCTTTGAGAGACTGTCTATAACCAAGCTGATATATAGCACGAACAGCTCTCTTTTGCAGTGCAAACACTATATCAATGTCAGCAGCATGACCCCATAGTAATATACCGTACGTCATGATGCTGTGAAAATAACTAAAGTACACTAATCTAGTGGTCGCAACATTCGTGTACTCTCTAAGAATCTTTCTAACTGCATATGCCGCAGAGCTGAGTCTAGCTGCTAGATATTACCCATATGTGGACCCCACTGAAGCTTTTAATCTAACGTGATACCCAAGAAGACCGTAGTGTCCACAAGTTCCAATCTCTGGTCATTTATAAGTACGTTGGTTTGTACCTCCGCTGTGTTTGGTGTAATGAACCATGAGGTGGTCTCCATCCCTGAAATAATATGAGTTACGGAAACGATGGCTGGTCTATGCGTCAACGCATGGATGCGATTGATACCTGGTCGACGTGTTAATAATTTAGTTAAGAGGGAACGCTGGTAGCGTTGCCATACAAACGTATTCCCCTTTTTCTCCCTGGATAATGCTTCTAGAGCAGTGATATTTGTCATAAAATCCAGGAATGCTATAATTACGTATCTACGTTTGTTTTTTTTTCAATAAACTAACCACATAATAATATACGACTGTTCAAACATCGATAAAATACCATTTTTTAACCCGCAATATTTAGACGAATACGAAACAATTTTGAAAGGTAAATCATCGTATTTGTTAGTTACAGTTACTAATTGTGACAGTAATAATTACTATTATGTTCACATGTCGTATTTACACAAACAATTAATTCAAGCTCTAAATGTTGATTCATCCCATATACTATAATTTATATTTCTACAGTTTATTTTTCAATACTTATAATAATTAACTTTTGATATGTTAAACGTTTTTTAACTGAACATGATTATATTAGATGTATCTTACAAACTAATTTAGTATGTATTACAGTTATTATAAAATTCTAATTGGTTTAAAAGAGCTATTGAGTTTCTTGTATATTCTTATAACGAGCTCTACTTTTTCCGAACTTATGGAAGAGTCATTAATTTAAATTATATATTTATAACAACAATTCAAAAGTGCCTATTTTTAGGCCTATTTGAATAGAATTTATGTAACTTTGAGAAATATTAACATAAATAGTAAAGTCAAAGAAATAGGACATAACTATTTTTACAACATTTAATATTATTATGATTAGATTTTACCAGTTGTAGGTACCTTTGCACAGGATGCCGGCTAGATTATGGATTCCACAACGGCGCCTATTTCTGCAGTGAAACAGTAATGTGTAAGTATAACTGTGTTTCGGTCTGAAGGGCGCCGTAGCTAGTGAAGTTACTGGGCAAATGAGACTTAACATCTTGTCTCAAGGTGACGAGCGCAGTTGTAGTGCCGCTCAGAATTTTTGGATTGAACTGGATTGTAATGGGCAGGACGTATCAATTACCATCAGCTGAACGTCCTGCTCGTTATTCTACTGTTACCAGGGCAACAATAAACATGAACAAGTTCACATACAAAGATCCAAAAACCTTGTGTGAATTTTTGTTAATTTTAAACTATGATCGTCTTTTAAAACAGAAAGAGCTCAAGATTGTATTCTTTCTAACTCTTCTTGATGTTTAATGTTAATTAGGTATCCATGCATATGCAGATGATATACAAATGACTGTATATTATCAGCTCCAGTTAATGAAACAATTATTAAGTTCTAAACTTACCAATGGATTGAAATGGGCTGGACATACAAAGAACAAAAGGTGAAAAGTTGTCCAAAGTAATAATGAACTGGTACTCTATAAATAGGAAACGAGACCGAGGCAGACCTAATAAGCGATGGAGCGATAATATAGTAGAAACAGTAATGAAAGTTGTGGACAACAGTTGAAAGAGTTAAGGAGTGGAAATTAATGGAGGGGGCTTTTACCAAAAAAGGCGGTCATTATATCAAAACTAAATACAAATACCTACATCTAATATATATAAATATAACGTTACACGGTACTATGGTATGTACTGAAAGAGTAAAAACTCTTAAACAAACAAAAACAAGGAAAATATTCACACAGCTTGCTAAAATAACAGGAAGGAAATGACAGAATATGAAAAAACTATTATTATTATTTTCTCAAACATTGTATGCTTTAACATTTTATTGAAGGTGTATTTACACGTGCTAAGACGATTTTTAAACATGATTAATGACATCCAAAGTACAAATTAAGTTATATAAGCATAATATTCTCTGTATATAAAATGTTTTTAAGCGATTAAAGACAATAGGTCTTTTATTGCTTTTAACAGATTTTGAATTCATATAAATTATGTTACGATTTATAATTAAATTATAGATAATTTTTATCACCGTGAACCTGAGACAAACTGGTTTTGGCGAGCACTCAGTTAAAATTATATCCATGTGGCATCATACAAAATATACGTTGCATGTGTTCTTTATTTTTAACCCTAAAAAATTCACGCTTATAATATTTTAAAATTTAACTTTATTCTTAAAAAAATCTAATTAAATACCATTAAAAAATCCTTAAGACCCTACAATAATAATGGTATAAAGTTATATATATTATTATACCTGCGAACAAACTCTTGGTTTAAGGTTTATGTAAAATGTTTACAAATAAACTAAAAATAGTATATTACCGACTATATTGCCACATGAGTAAATAAAACAGTACAGAGATTAAGCTTCAACAACCATGCGAAACGGAGCTTGTGGTTTAAATTGGAACGTCGAATGCCTTCAGTTCTAGAGATCATCTAGTCTACATAAGGGTAGGTTATCAAAACTTTTTCAATAAAATTATATTGTTACAAGTTTGTTGTAACTAAGTGACACTTTGTTACAAAAAAAAGTACATTTAAAAAAACAGACTTCAAAAACTAAAAAGTATAAAATAACTTAATAAGGAATAAGGATTTAATTTAATACCCTTCTCCTATGCAAACCTTATACCTTTAATATAAATAAAATACCAACTATTGTTTGTATGTCCTATCTATAATAATAAACAATATAGATCCCAAGAAACGGGAACTGAAAAAGGAATTGACTCCGTAAAAATGCTGTTTGAAACTCTATTTCACGTTCTTGTGAGCGTCAGAACTTCTAAAATATCGTGAAGAACGTTTGTTGGCTATGAATGACAGGTAGCCTAAGACCAACTTATCGGGTCACGGGTTAATTATTATAATAATATATAAACAAACGAAATGAAAACTCCCTTAAAGGCCGTTGACAAAGTATAAATATATGATCCACGTTAAAGGAAATATTCATAAAATCAAACTACATACATAAAAAAAAAACCAATCGAATTGAGAACTCCCTAGAACTCATGTTTGAAGTCGGTTAGGAGGTTTGAAGTCGGAAGTGGCTTCCTGAGCCAATTATCTGAAATAGCTTTTCCTTCACAAAATAATTTCGTACAAAATACGCAATAAACATACGTTATAAGAAATGATCACATAATTCTCATTTTTTATTATAAGGTCTTTATTCTCTTCAGTAATATATGACGGTGTTTCTCAAAACTCAGGCCAAACATCTGATACGTCATCTGTAAAGTGTTTTTGTAACGCACAGGGGAGATAGTGTCATTTATCATGTAATACTTAACCCTTGCACGTTCTTACACTTTTTTACCTCACAATATGTGAACTGTTTTGTTATCATGAAGTTAATATTATACGTTTTTGTGCCATTGAGTTGACTAGTTGTATAGTGGTGGGGGGGATGTGGGGCTTTCGGCAAACTTTCCGACTTGTTCAGGAACAAAAGAGTGCCTTTAAACATCAAACGCCGCACATTCGAACAGTGCATCCTAGCCGTAATGGTTTAAGAAGCCGAGACTTGAACGCTGACTCGGCAGCTCATTCACCGACTACAAGTCTCCCAAAGGGCTATGGAAAGAGCTATGTTGGGGATTTCTCTACACGATCACGTCCGGAACACTAAAATCCGCTAGAGAACGGGACTAACTGATATAGCAAAAACCATATTTGTCGTAGGTCCGATGGAAGATGCGGCAAAAATTTGTTGGAGTGGAGACCACGAAAGGGGTGCAGGAATGTTGGGAGACAGCCAGCAAGATGGACGGACCATTTGTTGCGAGCGCCTGGGAAGGACTGGATGCGGACAACTCAGGACCGCACAAAATGGTCTAAAATTGAAGAGACCTTTATTCAGTATTGGGAAGATCAAGGCTGAAGATAATGACCAATGTATGTCTGATCACTGTACAGAGGCAACCCTACTTATGCTCGTGGCAGCATCGTGGGGTGAGCTACCTTCCCTAAGATATATGCAAGGGAAGGGATGGGTGGTCAATGCGTCATGCCGTCATGTCCTGTGTTCGGGAATTTTTGTTTTTATATTGAAAACATATGATTTTAAGTTATAGGTTCAGATTTATAACAGCTGTGACAAACGGACGGACAGACAGACAGGACGAATCTATAGGGATTCCACCCCGGGGAACCCTAATAAACGAAATATCTAAAATTCTATACATCAAAATTACCATAACGTTTGAAACTAACACCCATAAGTTAGTCGAAATCTGCACAAAGCAACACTTAATGCTGTTTTATTAAGAACTTTGTATCAAACCTGCAGACTTCACTGTTCTTGTTCCTTATATTATTATAAAGAGACTGTCTGTCTCGTTACTCAAGCCTATTGTTACGCTGAGAAGATACAAGGAGATAACTAATTCTCTATCTTTATGACTACAACGTACTGTTTAATGTTGTACTATCTTCTGTCGAGAATGTTACAAAATATAATATTGTTACAGTTAGCGTTTGATTGATTCATTTGGAATTCTTTTTGATGTCATTTCTAATATACTAGATACTACTACCGCTTCGGGAATAAATGGCGCTCTGAGAGAGAAGAAGCGGCGCGAGAAACTCTCCCAGCTATTTTTTTAAAAAGAGCGCATTAAAGTAGTATATTAGAAATGACTTCAAAAAGAATTCTAAAGGAATCAATTTTGAAAATATAAATGTATTTTATGCCTTTTTATTTGGAAATAATTTGAGAATATGTTTGATACGTAAATACCAACACATTATTTAAAAAAAATACACGTAAGACGTTTAAAATAGCTGAAATCGCCAAATTGAGTAACTGCGGTTGGATTTTTGATTTTCTCCACCAAAAATTTATAACGTGAGACTAAAAATGATAACGTATCGAATAAAGTTCAACCTACATATGCAAACATAAAGGTTCATTATAAGAATACATTTATGTTTTACAAGTGTGAGGCTTCTCTGCACCGGATGCCGGCTAGATTATGGGTACCACAACGGCGCCTATTTCTGCCGTGAAACAATAATGTGTAAGCATTACTGCTTCACTGCAAATGAAACTTGACATGAGACTATGTCTTACTAGGCAAATGAGACTTGACATGAGACTATGTCTTACTGGGCAAATGAGACTTGACATGAGACTATGTCTTACTAGGCAAATGAGACTTGACATGGGACTATGTCTCAAGGTGACGAGCGCGGTAGTAGTGTCGCTCAGAATTTATAAGTTTTTCAATAATCTATTACAGGTTTATACTCTCAGTACATTATTACGTTTAATTAAGGCGGTTACACAATAAGTAAAGAGAACGTTGTCTTCTTCCCGCAGATACTGCAAAGAGAACGATGCCTGGTCCATGCGTCAACTCGTGAATGAGTATTTAAAATTCAGTGTATTTTTTGGATGCGATTACTAATTTTGACAATAATCACGACCATCATGTTCACGAAGCATCCTTACACAAACAATGAATTCAAGCTCTAAAGGTTGATGCTTCCAATATAGGATAATTTATATTTATACAGTTTTGTCTTTATTATTTTTTATTAAAAATTTGATTTAAGTTTATTATTTATTATTTTGGTAAGAATTGCATGCAAACATAAAGAAATATTGTATTGAAAAGAGCAACTGATTTTATAAAGACATTTATTGATGCGCCGTTGTTGAAACAAATTACTTTCCAATACCCAGAGTAATTTCATTACATTCGTCTTTTGATGCTGCAATCAAACACCTTGGACAGACAAACGTCTGTGGTATATTTAACACTATTATTGAAAACTGAACTTTTGATGCTGGATTTGGAATATTCTTTATCCTACAACGACCCCAATGATATTATTAGGCATATATATAACAAATTTAATTATGCTTATAGCAAATGTAGAATTGAAAGTCCAACTAGTATCACTAAGCGAAAATCATTTGAGTAGAGTAATAGCCGTCTGACAGAAATGTGTAAAAAACGTGACAAACTTTTTTACATATGGCGTCAAGACATGAATAATGCAAAAAATAGGCTTATATATAATAAATACAGAAATAAAACAAATAAACATGCGCAAAGGCTCAAATATACGTACACCATGAAAACAGTTTCGAATAATTTTAATAACCCCCGTATGATCTGGAAAATAATAAACAATTTGACAGGTAAAATCACAAAAAGTATAGATGAAATTTTAATAAGATCCTTTAGTCTAGAACCATTACAATTAGCAGATAATTTTATACAAGAATTTGATAGAAATGTTAAGAAAATCACCAAAAAATGTCACTTCGGAAAACTGCTTAACCCTAATGTATATAATAACATTGCTGACCGCGCTATCTGGATTGGAAAAGCAACAAAGGAAGAAGTAAGTCAAATTTTAATAAAAATTAATATTGATAAAAGTCCAGGTTATGATGGCATACGAACCTATGACCTAAAATATATCTCAGAAAAGATGGTCCCAATATTAACACACCTCATAAACTGCTCCATTAAAACTGGCATTTATCCAGACCTGTTAAACATAGGAATAGTACGGACCAATATATAAAAAAGGCGAAAGGAATGATTACAATAATTATCGTCCAATAACAATTTTATCGAGCATAAATAAAATAATAGAGCGATATATTTGTGATAAAATAAATGCTTTTCTAATCAAAAACAATATAATAAACGAAAATCAATTTGGTTTTCAAAAAAACAAGAGTACTTCGCAACTTTTAGAAAAATTCTCTAATGAAATAAATGGTCACCTAAATAATAAACTAAATATATTAGTGATGTTTATTGATTTCGGCAAGGCTTTTGATGTTCTAAATTACGACATACTTTTTGAAAAGCTCTCGCAAAATGGGATACAGGGACCATTTCTTAACTTCAAAAGCTATCATAATTTTTGTTGTCAGTGAAAGTATTAAACACTAAAAGCACTATGATACCTACACTAAGCGGCTGTGCTCAAGGCTCAATCTTAGGTCCTTTAGAATACTTACTATATGTAAATGATATGTGTGGTGTAATCACAAAAGCCTCAGTGTACCAATTTGCAGATGACACTTGTTTGGTTGTTGCAAATAAAAGCCTTAAATTAGCAGAACATGATATGCAATCAGATTTCAATAATATGTGTATGTGCGGTCATGATGTCGGATTGGTTATTAATATTGACAAAACTAAACTTATGTATGTACATTCGTCTCATCATAAAACACAAAATGAACCCGCTATTATCGCCCACCACCACCGTTGTTTCCACAATCCAATACAGACGTGTGATTGTATTAAAATAGAAAATGTACAAGAATACTCGTACCTTGGGCTTGTGATTGATAATAGACTCAATTGGGGACCTCATAAAAACCATGTTTGTGCGAAATTGAGATCGGTGCTTTGTAAACTGGCATATTTAAAATATAAGTTACCTTATAGTGCCCTAAGATTATTATATATGGCTCTGGCGGATTCCGTTATAAACTACGGACTAAGCAGTTACGGAAGGACGTACAAGTTATATTTAGAGGATATATACAAATTACAAAAAATAATTCTTAAAACTATCGTTCCAAATTATTTTTATAAACACAAAGAAAATACGGACCTTGCACTATTTAAAGATTGCAAGGTTATAAATGTCTTTGATAAAGTGAAATTCCGTATATTGTCAGATATAAATGAATCTAAATTCCTTCGAGAAATTCAAAGACTGCCTCATCTAAGACAATTTACAGGAACAAACATGTCATTTAAATTACCTAAATCCACAAATATATATGGCACCAGAGCAAACAACTACGTCATTCCTCTATACTTAAACGAGACTCCCTTAGAGATTCAAAAATTATATACAAATAAAAATAAATATAAGTCATCGTTAAAAAAGTACTTTTTACAAAATCCTTCATTAATATAATTCTATCTGCAGTAAGCTAAGTAGACAACTAAGTTGTAATTACTAACATTTAGTTGATAATTATTTTTTGTTTTGCATTTTATTGATTTCTATACTACTTTGTTTAAAATTGTAATTTAACATCTTGTAATAACTGTATTAATTGAAAGTAATTGTTCTTTTCTTTTTAAATATTATGTAATTTAATTCTAAGCGGCTTCACACACAGATAAGCTTCCTAAAGTTTAAGTGTGTGTTATTATATTGTAAGCTATAACTATATTGTATTTTAAATAAATATTCTAAAACAAAAAAAAAATTACTAGACAAATAAATATTAAATAGTTTATCAGCTATAAGATATAAGACACGAACCTCATAAAATAGAGTTTAAAAATATGTTAAAAAATGTCATATTGATAATCTAGACACAGTATGTATGAACATTTAAATAATAATAAAAGATTTGTGTATTTTTAAATTTAAATCAATAAAATTCTATTTTTGCTGACGGTACAGCTTTAAAAGCAGTTAACAATAGTATATATTATCCAATCACACATAAAGAACACTCATGTATGGGTGTAATGAAAAGAAAAAGTTATTCAGGGGATGTAAAGTGTATTAAATGTCGAGAATTTATGCTGAAAGTTGGTTTGGTAGGACGTGTTCTGACTCATAACTTCTGATTTAAATTATAGGTGAACTTCTCTTTGTCCGTTATTGCCAGTAAAGATCTAATGTTCATATAATCTGTGGTTCAAGCAATTGAGGAGACGAGTGAGTTTTGTAATATTATCTGTAGTCATCTGTAAATTAATACCAATTATAATCGGGATACATTGATATAATATTGTTCAATTATTAATCCTTGTGATGCTTGTGGTGCCATGTTGACCTGTTGTAGTTAATAAATCACTGTATTTGTTTGATGGAGTTACTATTATGACAGTAATAAATAAAGCATCCTTACACGAACAATGAATTCAAGCTCTAAATGTTGATGCATCCAATATACGATAATTTATATTTATAACGTTATGGTTATTGATACGCCCTGCTCTTTACAATGCAGTGCCTTTCAGGATTCTTAAAAAACCCAAAAATTCTGAGCGGCACTACAACTGCGTTCGTCACCTTGAGACGTAAGATGTTAAGTCTCGGCGCCCTTCAGACCGAATCACAGTACTGTTTACACATTACTGCTTCACGGCAGAAATAGGCGCAGTAGTGGTACCCATAATCTAGCCGGCATCCTGTGCAAAGTAGCCTCCCACACGTAAACCATTGGTGATTGGTTTTATATGATCCAGTGATATGAGTACAATAATTGTGTTTAAATCATAATTTGAATTAATTTCTGATAATAACTGTGCTACAAAATAAAAATTACCAACTCTTAATTGTTATTAGTGAGAAGAAATGTCGATACAAAAGTATCAGGAAAAGATTAACTATGGAAGTTTTATTATAGCTACTCAACCTACGACTAAAGAACCTATGAGAACAAAATTAATCATTTGATGAAGATGAAGGAATCAAATATCCTTAAAACACACTCACTGAGTAGGTTACTTAGACGTTGCTAATACCGTTTTATTTAAATTCTTATTCTTTGGAAAACACATCATCCAATTTTTGATATTTTGATGTCTGGTTTCTTATATTACATTAACGATATTTTTGTATTAAAATAATTAATTAATAAATATAATTTATACTTTACTGGTTGCATCAACCTTTAGAGTTTAAATTAAACGTTTATGTAAGGATGCTTATTTAAAAATAAATTATCATTTATCTTGAACTACGAAACCCTAAAACTTTTTTCAGTTCTGCAAAATGGGGTGTTAGCATGCACATTACAAAGATGTTTGAGTTGGTTTATTGTATTTATGCTTTGTGTTGGAAAATTGATGATTCTATAACGTCATTAATCAAGATGAAGTGATTAATTAAAGAAGGAATCTTTACAATACATTTTAAAAATTATAAAAATTACGCGGAGCGTACGCATGTTATATTTCTGCAATTCATCTTGGTTGCTAAAAATAATAATAAGCTTATTTGTTGCCCTGTTCTATGAGATATAATAATAATAAGACATTTTCTGAATACAATTACAGAATACTACATTACAATGCATTATCCTATGAATATGTGTTTATTAATGAAAATAAGGGACAAGACGAGCAGGACGTTCAGCTGATGGTAATTGATGCGCCCTGCTCATTTCATTTCTCAAGATTCTTGAAAAATTCAAAAATTCTGAGCAACACTATAACTGCGTTCGTCACCTTGAAACATGAGATGTTAAGTCTCTCAATTCCCAGTAATTTTACTACCTGCGGTACCCTTCATTCTGAGACACAATAATGTTTACACATTACTCCTTCGTTTAGGTACCCATAATCTAGCTGGCATTCTGTGCAAAGAAGCCACCCACTGGTGTTTTTTTTTAAATACACAGGTAATTGCAAGAGACTGGAGCCTCCAATAAGCCAGAGTATCTGAAGACTCCAGGTTCTTCCAATTCGGACTTTATATCCCAGTGCCTTTCAGATTCCCATTAAAGGTTTTCAAATTAACAGTTAAGTACGTAATAGAATGGTACAAGTTATGATATGTTCTATTTTAGTTATATTGTGATATGTATAACTTATTGTGATGAAAAAAGAATTTAGATCCTTTATTAAATGTCATATTATTATCATTCATTTATTTGACGTATAAATCATCAAAGATTGGGACAATAAAACTCGTTGTGTACATATGAATTGAGAAGTAAGTTATTTAAGTTAGTTAGTAACCTAGTTTTAGTAACAATATTCGTAAATATATTTAAACTAGCTGTGTTATAACTCTATACATACTTAAACAATTAACAGCATTAATTTTGTCGCTTGTTATGAGGCACTTAAATGTCATTGCTTGCAGCGGCGTCGTGGAACGGGTGGTTCTTTCCCTTCCCTAAGATATGTTTAAGGGACGTAATTGGTGATCCATGAGTAATTCTCGTGAACGGACTTCCTTTTTTTAGTAAGAGGAGGATAAACGAGCGTAAACGCAAAATAGAAATTACAAAACGTTGGATATACGCTCAAATTTATTACATGTTTCGATTGTCTGATGCTACTTATATAAATATGATGAATTATCTTATAGATCATAATAATTATTTTATTAATTTCTAAATAAACCGTATGAAATAATAGGAACTGACAGCTTATTTATTGTAAACGATATTCCATAGGAGTGGTGGTTTTAATGTCTAAATAACAGATAAGTCATAAGCAATTATGTTTAAATTAGAATGCCTTAATGACAAATAAATAGGGGTCGCTGCAAACAAGCCCGTACCCTTTCAAACAAAATAACATAAGAACCCTTTGCCGAAATTTGTAGCCAAAAAGCCTACGCACAATTATTGTATTCACTTTATTTGCTACTTACAGATAAAAGGAGTTGAAATACACAGACTTAAAATCTATAAGCGTATACACATACAAGATAGACGATCGCCGATCTGGTCAAAATCGCCGGAGTACGTTGGATGATGGCACCGTAGGACCGATCGTCGTGAAAATCTTTGGGGGAGGCCTTTGTCCTTCAGTGGACATTTTCCTACTGATGATGATAGACATAATGCAAGATAATAGAAAGTGAATACATTGGAACTAACCGATATAGTAATAAAGTAATAGATAAAAATAAAGTGGGACCTAACACGCTTCCCTGTGGTGCGCCACATGATACGTTGACCTCCTGACCTGGCCACTGGCCCAGCTTAACCTTGTGCTTCTTATAACATAAATCATTTGCAAAAATAGCAAGTTGTGTGCCCCTAATTCCAATAGATTTCAGTTTTTGTACAAGGATGGGGAGAGATACAGGTATCAAGTTTAATTGATAACTCGTCAACAGTCAGTCACGCTTGGGATTAAATCCGGAGTATTTTGAATTGTAAGCCACTAGCTAACACACACATTGAAAAATCGTAATTGGTTACACATTATTGGGCTCAAACACAAAGATTATTGATGCGTTATATACAGAATATTTAATGTTTATATACCTGATACAGACATTGTATGAATATGACATAGACATGAAATATATTAGAATTTCTTGCTCGTTCTTCTCTGGGAAAATCTGCCTTCCGAATGAGCTGTAGTTTATAATAATGATATATTTCAAGTGTAATGTGATTTACCTATGAAAAAAAAAAGAGTTTTGATCTTTTTTTATTTTGATATACGTCGCTTTAATAATAACGTAAGTAATATAAAAAAATAGATAACTTATTAAGGATTTATATTTTACTGTGGCCATTAGAGTAATGGGGAATACAATTTTAACTTTGTGATTTTATGAAACCACGACGTAAGTGAAAATTCGCTTATAAAGTTGGGACTTTTGATTTATTATTGGATAATATTACTAAAGATGCGGGACTCAAACGGTTAGCTCAGTTGCAGATATCACATTAAAAATAACAAATTATTTGGATAATTTTATATTGGATTATCAAATGAACATCTCATTGAACTACTAAATATAATAAAATGTTGCATTTATTACATAATAATATCATGTCTATTTTTGAATGACAGTTACTCATGATATGTAATAAATTATTACTATTTATTCGTGGTAAAATAAGTCGAGATAAAAGCATTAATAAATTACTCATACACTTACAGACGTTATAGCAGATAGAATTTCATGAGAAACAAATTTTGTCGACGCCAATACTTTGCACAAATAAATGCCTGTATTAATCACGCTGTAATTACATCATTTTATTTAGTTTTTTGCTTTATAACTGATATGACATAAGTTTTATATGATACCAGCTGACCCAGCAAACGTTGTTTTGCCATATAAATTATTTTTAGAGTTAGACCGTTTCTTGGACATTGCAACATTATTTTCTTTTCTAAAATAAAAGAATTTTTCTAAAATAAATGTAGCCTAAATTACTCCTTATTGCATCAGCTACCCGCTAATAAAAGTCCTGTCAATCAATTGTAAAAATGTTATTTTGGCGTGTGTACCGTATATTTATATACTTACATGTTGTAAAATACGGTTATTTACATATTACAAACAGACACTCCAATTTTATTTATATGTATAGAAAGAAAGAAAGAAAGAAAAAGTTTATTCATGACGATAGTACAATAAAACATAAAACAAAATTGAGAAATATTATTTTCTATACGTCACAAAGTGGTCCCAACTCAGCATATTTGCTGGTTTGAAAACCAGCGCTGGTCTTCAAACTGGAGGGATAGAAGATGTATAGATAGATGACATAAACTTTTGGAGAAAAAATGTATAAAATGGCGAGAAGATTGAAACTGCGTAATATTCCAGACTATTCAAAATAACCTGGTGGGAGAGCTATAATTAAATTAGCTGCTGGAAGTGCAAACAAGCTTGATTATTTCCATTTTCCTGTACCTATGGCTAGAGTAAGAGATGCCTTTGAATAACATTTGGCTACTAAAGAGTTTAATCATGGTATATTTGGAGATGAGATTATACGAGAAGTGATTGAATTGTGTGCTTCTTTTCAAATGGCAATAGTTCAACATATAATGCAGAGAACTGAGCAAGCAATGAAATTTTGTAAATAGAATAATTTTATTACTTCGGATAACAAAAGTATTGTGGTGTCTGGTGGTGTTGCATGTAATAATTATTATATTTAAGCATTTACAGTTACTCGGGAATGACTTTGAATTTAATGTGGTTAGACCACCTCCGAAGGTGTACTGATAATGGTGTAATGCTATCTATGATTGAATGGTATTGAGAAAATGAAGAAAAATATAGCTTTAAAAAAGTAACAATGTTAGACGTAGACTCTTTGGGGGAGGCCTTTGTCCAGCAGTGAATCTCTTCCAGCTGATGATGATTAGGAACATGCATAGTGCTTGCCACACATTGGTCATACTTCAGTATGTTGCAGATTACCTACCAATAATCAATGCCTGTATATAATTTACTTTGCTTATAATAAGTTCAATATACATGCTGTAGCAAAATTGTAGTATCTTGGTAGGGCCTACGGATCGAGCAGCCCATCTTATATACTAATTTAATCTGTGTGTTAATTTAATCAAAATTTTAGGGCACACTCCAGCGCTTTTACCAACTAAGCCAACCGTCCGAGTGACGGGGATCCCTAAATTAAAGGTATATGTGTTCATCTCTCGGGTATTGGGTATCTTCAGGTTTGAGTCTTACACCACCCGTCAATATTAGTAAGAGTTTAACTTGTATATTGAATCCCAGAAGTGAGAGAAATCACTCAAAAATAAGAAAATTACTTAGCCTGTCCCATAATAAGATGAACTTTTGAAATAATTATGAATTACTTCGTTTTGAAATAAAATTCTTTTTAAAGGAAAGTGAAGAAAATGAAAATGATAAAAACCTGTGCAAAAAAAATTCTATTTTATTCAGATTCAAATATTTTTTCTTTAAAATAGGATATTTATAGATATAGGATATATCACTTCTCTTTTGAAAGTCAAAAACTACCACCCATTCCAAAAGGTATCCCCCAGACCTGAGAAGACCGGGCACAACAAAATCAATATGCTTCTTTTTTATGTAATATTTTTACAATGTAAAAAAATAGAAAAAAAAATTATTTAATAGACTGTGAGCGGTCGCTCCATTTCTAATCTGTGGTATCATTAAGAAAGTCATTTGTGTTATAGTAACCTTTACCACACAAACGATTCTTAACAATAATTTTGAATTTCGTAATACATTTGTTTTGAACATTATCTGGGATTCTTTTAATTAATCCGATGTTTTGTGACCTTTTCAGTGCACGTTTTCAGGGGGACTATATAATAATATTGATTGAGATTTGAGATGGGCCGTGGTGATCACTTTTGTGCGGTGATTACAAACAGATGAACAGTATGTTCGCATGTCCAATAATTCCTATCGATATATAAAGGAGTATCTAAAACTCAATGTAAAATCTTCCAACTTCAGTGTCTCAATGTAAACAACACAGTGAAACCAAAGACTGGCCTCAAAGCTCCACACTAAAACCTACTTGAAGCAGCTTTTCACTGGAATTTGTTCCGCTTGCTTTTAATGCAAGTTTCGCCTTAAAGGCTGATGAACTCTTGGCCTCAATTTTATTTATGTTCAAGGCTCTTTATTAAATTACAAATGTGATATAAAAGTCGTTTTTTTACTAAAATTTTGATTTGCGAAAATACGCTGTCAAAATTCGAAATTTAGCAAATGATGTAATAATTTATTATCGAAGTAAAATGATATTACAATAATTAAAATATATAAAATTTTAATAGCATACTTGAAGTAAACAAATTATAATTTAACTTCCTCATCTAAAAAGTTTCGTCGCGACCGAAGCTCTAGTAACTTGTTATTTGTTTTGGCACCACGAATTTCATGTTATAAAAATATTTTTGAATATACATATATATAGGCGCTCAAATTTCAGAGTTCTAAGGTAAGTAAGTATTAAAATACGTCATTATATTGTCGATAATAAAGCAGATTTGTGGTTTAAGATATATATCACGTCGAATATTCAAATAATAGCTTACAAGAAATATCTTATATTTGGGATTCGACCATTAGCGTGTCAGTTATAACAAAAAATTGTAAAAATGTATAAAGCGTAGGGTAAATAGAGTAATTTCTACTCCGATCACGTGTCGCGAGGGTCTGGTATTATTTGAGGTAAAAGATCGCCTTGGAATATGCAAAAGGGATGTTTGACCTTGAGATGTAATAAATGGTGAAAATTATGGTGAAAAAATACATCGTGTTCTTCATACAACATTATGTTCAAACTCCTGATGACTCCTGACATATTTCAGTTATTTTGTGAGCCGTTTGCTCAGTATACTTTGTGAACAAAATGTAAAAAAAATGCACACAAGTGATTTACAATGATTTCACATTTTTATTTTTCATCATAGTACTGTAGGTATTGCACATTTTTCTTTATTTAATGTAAAATTTTAATATTGTATTAAAATTTAATTTTTGAACTTATCCAATAGTAACTTGTATTCATATTATTAATACATATATATACGAATACAATAAATTATATATTTTATAGTATAATAGTGTAATTTTTTAGTTGCACTAATCTTATATTTACAAAAAAAAATGTAATTCTGTTAGTATTCGAAACATATTATAAAAGGCATAAAAAATACAACAGACTTAAAATAACTATCTAAAAACAATAGATATTATAATATGCACTAAAAAGTAAAAAAATATCGCGTTTTTTTATAAAATCATATTATTCTAATTCTAGTTACAATTATTGTTATTTTTGGAATCGGTGTCCTCCCGCCGCGGCCCCACCCTCGCCTATCGCCTTGTCACGTTGCATGCGACACAAGCACATCTCACCTACAACTATGTATGTATATAATTTCAAACTCCGACGATCAAATTCTAATGAAACCACACGGGAAGCACCAGCTTTCAAATAAAAAAAAAAGAATTATCAATTTGACGAATTGAGAACCTCCTCATTTTTTGAAGTCGGTTAAATACTACAAAAATATGATTGAAATTTGCAAAGGAAAAGCAAATAAACACGGTTTGATATAAGTACGAATATCTAAATAGTTTCAACTAATTGTGGGGTATGTTGATATAGAATTTCATGCTGAATAATATATTATCATAATATAATTCATAATATTATTATATCATACTAATATATTAGCAATTGTACAATCATTCGGTTGTCTATTCTGTGCTACAAATGCAAATTAATTTGATTCACGTAAAGCGAATTGGTGAATCGTGTCTCTTGATATAACTAGATAACTCTTATGCTAAGATATGCTAATTACCAACCAAAGCAATTTCTCTAACGGTCGTTACCAATATACTATCTACAGATAGAGATAAATAACTACCTTCTATTGTCAGTAATTAGCTGTCAATAATCTGAAGCTGTCCCAATATAACCGATAATTCATTCTTATCGCCTTATATTGGGACGCGTGAATTGCAATTTCCATACAAACTTCTATCGCTGGTAAGCTATACGTCGTCCCATTGACAGACAGCGTATACGGATAAGGTGAGTTACCGTCGATAAGTTTATTGGGACAGAAAAGTCAACGATTTTTATCTATCTCAAGTAAGAGATAGACTGAATATTGGGAACGGCCGTAAGTCACTTATTATATAATCTTAATTTTTGCAGTTGGTTTCGAATCGTCGTCTATTATCAAATAACTAGAATTAAAATTGCTTTCAAAAAAACTACGTTTCAGTAAACCTTCATCAACCAGACTTCAAAAACTAAAAAGTATAAAATAACTTATTAAAAATGTATTTTAATACAATATCTGTTATGTAAAGCTAATTAATACCTTCAATATTAATAGAATATTATTATTTGTATGTGCTACCAATTGATAGGGTTTAAGTCGGTGCCAAGCCACAAGCAAAGTAAACCTTAATAATACAGCTTTCTAACTATTATTATGAACGACGTCTACCCGCGCCTGTTTCCCGCTTGGGTTGTCTGGTTCTAGACGAAGCTATCCCGCTCTAAGTCATGCGTGGCGAGTGTAGGTACTTACTATTACATTTGGCTTGGCACTGACTTCAAACCTATTAATAGGTAGCACATATAAATAATAGTATTTTATTGTTATTAAAGGTTTGCATAAGGGGTGTATTAATATAATTTTTTATTAAATTATTTTATACTTTTTAGTTTTTGAAGTCGGTTTTCTTAAACGTAGTTTTTTTTTATTTTTTACATTTTAGTGTCTGTAATTGGTTGTTCTGTTAACAACAGTATTGACAACAGTAGGATTTTTCAAGATTAGTAACTATAACATTTCGTTGGTTTTTACTGTCATATACTAAACAGTCATTTTTATAAGTGCTATGGGTAGACCATAATAAAATCATTCAAAAAACAAAAATATTCATACCATGAAAAATACTGAGCCAAACTATGTCAAAAGTTTATGAGTCCAAATCGCAAAAATTCTGCATTAAACTAAAGAAGAATCACGTAAATCGGATCATAAATCTCAGCGCAATCGGTGTATCGAATTGAGAACTTCCTCCTGTTTGAAGTCGGTTAAAAAAACTTACTCTAAAATGCTTGCTTGATACGTAACTTTAACTGAATCTTAGTTTGTGCTTTAAGATATTCTCAAGTCCTATATATATTCCATAAATAACGTATTACGTAATTTATAATAATTTTTTATATGCTGAGCGATGTCCACTCCGTAGTACATCATCATAATATATTAAAGTCTCTCGTGTCTTGGCAGTTGCTATAGTTATTAAAGGTCTTATTGTTGTCAGCTTGTAAGTTTCACAAGATGACAACTAGAGCAAGTCACTACATTGATTAATTGATATAAAGTTACATTACAAATATTTACCACTTCACTCAAAACTTACTATAAGTTTGAGTACAATGTATTACGAGCATAAATTTTCAAAATATTGTTATTTTAAATGTTTTAATCATGTAGCAAAAATCGATGAAAAGTAAATATATGTTCCAATCAATCAAAGGCTGCGCAACAGATAGGAAAGTGAAAACAGGTTTTATCTGTACTGAAGAGCCAAGTTAATTAGGATTTATGAAAAAGATTGAAATGGAGTCAAGACGCATTTATTAAGTCATTCAGTAGGGACGATTTATTATTATTAAGTAACATTAAAAACCTATGAAAAATTAAGTATTTAACAGGTGGCGGCAAGACTTTTTTTGTAAGAATGTGCTTATGAAAGTTATCAACGCAATGCTTAAGAGCACGAAAATGAAATTAACAAAAATTTCCCTTGATAACTTAGCATGTTTAAAATATGGTTGTAAATTATTAGATGTCAGGTACAGAGGAACAAGATGTATATCATACTGTATCTGTATATACTGTGCTACAGAACTACATCTACTTCAGCTTGTTATATAAGAATCAATGCTGAATCTCCGGATTTCCACCTCTCAAAGTAGCACCCCTCGTCGCGTTAAGTTATATACACTAAATCTTTGTAATCCAAGTAACCATTAATTGATTGATTGGTTCTCAAATTACAATTACTGATACAAGAATCCTAATGGGATGACCCTGGTGGCTTGGGCACGGGGAAGGGCGCTGGTGTGGGACGCAACTTGCGTCGAAACTCTGGCTCCTTCTGATATCCAAGTTACTTCATCTGGTGCTGGCGCTGCTGCTTCGACTGCGGAAGACAGCAAACGTCGCACATATCTGTCTTCTTTATTCAGTGAGTCTTACATCTTCGTGCCGTTTGCTGTCAAGACACTTGGACCGTGTAGATCAGAGGCGCGGAGAATGTAAAAAGTACTATCTTCTCGCGGCAATAGGGCTACTGGCAACCAAAGCGCTGGCAGCTATTTCGGTCAAAAGACCAGCCTAGCTATCCAACGTGGAAATGATTCCAGTATTCTTGGTACGCTTCCCCGTAATGATTGTTTAAATTTAATGTAATCATTGTATAGTAAATATAGTTATAAGATTTGTTTTGTTTGAATATATAATTTTTTTTATTTATGATTAGTTGATTAATAGATGACTATTCATTGATGTTGACCCAGATTTTCCAGTGGATCTAGCACAAAGCACAATCAAAATAATACCTCACTATTAAGCCTACAGGTATGTTGTGTGATTAAATAAGAAGACTTGAACTTTGTAAAGAGATACATTCAAATACACACTTGGAAGTTATTTTGTTACAATAGTCACAGTGCATAATACGTTACTGTAAAATACTTTCTCAGTTTTGTGTACAAAAACTCAAGTGAGCCGTATTCAGTGGAGGGTACTTTTAAAAGTGTAAACTATAAATAACTTTGTACCGATGTGCCATCGTTAGGATTATTCATAATCTATACAGGTACTTCGACCTTATTAATAAATATTCTGTGGCAAATAGACGTAATCGTAAAATATTGATAAAAGATTCATTTCCTGGGAAGATATTCTGTTAGTTTATATTATTATAATTTGTATTATCAATAATCACTTAGTTATTCCGTATCCAATTTGAGTAAAATAGTGCTTAAATAATTTTAAGAAGAAAATAATAATAATTTATATGTTACTTATTCGGAAAATCATATTTCATTGCTTAATTACTTATAATTATATTATAACAAAAAGTTAAACATGCCACTACATAGATCGCCTGAAAGGTCTAGCTCTGTGCCGGAATTGAATCAAGCTTCCGCAGCTAGCGATACCACCTCACTCTCATATGTCAGTGCCAGGGGTAACTGGAGTAAGAGAAAGCGAGAAAACTATCAAAATGAAGAGTTAAATGTCGAGCTATTAGATCTAAGGAAGGATATTAAAAATGAGATGAAAGAAATGAAAGAGCTGTTTCTCGACTCACAAAAAAATAATAATGAACAAATAAAATCCATTTTAACTGCATTGAAGGATATACAACAAGTAAACGAAGGTATTCAAAAAAGTATTACATTCCTAAGCGACCAAAATTTAGACTTCCAAAAAAAGATAGCGTCTCTCGAAACTCAAGTCAAAAGGGACATGGAATACATCACTCTTCTAGAAAACAAGCTTGAAGAGAGTCAAAGAACTGAAAGGAAGAATAATATTGAAATAAAAAACGTGCCTCTCAAAGGGGCTGAAAATAAACAGCATCTCATAAAGATGGTAAAAAATTTGGCTAATAATTTAGATATGAGTATTACACAAGCCGAAATAAAGGATATTATAAATATTAAAAATAAAAAGGCAAATAACAGTACTATGATTGTTGAATTTACTAATACTTTCACAAAAACTGAACTCATTAAATCGGCTAAATTATATAACAACAGAAACAAAAGCAATAAACTATGTGCAAAACATCTAGGTCTTCAAACAAACACAGATATACCGATTTTCATATCGGAAAACCTCACACCGAAAGGAGCCAGGCTGTATTTTCTAGCTAGAGATTTAAAATTGTCACATAAATATAAATATTGCTGGACAAACTTCGGAAAAGTATTCCTTCGCCGGGATGATAATTCGCAGATTATTACAGTGAACAGTGAGTCTCAAGTACAACAATTACGTAATACATGACTATATATAGAGTTTACTAAAATATTTTTAAGCTACCTATTTCGACTTTACTTAAATTATAATACGTTACTTTTGTTACTTTCAATCCACATTACATACACACCCTTAATACTTACACACAACTTAACTAACACTCAATACTATATTACACTAAATACTGATAGTCTTTATACACGGGCTTTTTATTTAGCATATTGTATAGTTAAATGCCTTATTATTTTTACTCAACAATGTAAATCGGTACTGTCTGGAGGCACTCACATAGCTTTCTCGCACTACTGCAACTTTGCTATGGAATTTATGGAAGGTTCTAAAATGAATATTATTTTTCTATATACATGTACATTTTATATGCATGTAACCCTTGAAAATAGAGACGCGCTTCTAGGACGTATTATTTATATGACCTTTAATAATGGTTGAGTCCTTAAAAACTATAAAAGAAATAGACACTTTAGAACTAGCGCGGTCTGTTGAGTGTGATCCCATTAAACTTAGTAACTACATAAATGTGAAGCAGAGTGATCTGACTATTGTTTCTCAAAATATACGAAGTATCTACTCTAACTTTGACGACTTCTTATTAACTGTGTCTCACTTCAATTTTGATCCAGATATACTTGTTTTAACAGAATGCAGACTGAGTACTAACAAGCCCATACCTCAACTTCCTAATTACGACTCTTACTTCACTACTCAACAACTGAATCAAAATGATGGGGTTACCGTCTTTATAAAGTCATCCATAAAAGCTAAAGTAAAGGAGATTAGATTGACACATGCGTCTTGTATACAAATTGATATTTTAAATAACTCATTACTATGTATCTATCGTTCCCCATCAATATCGAACATTGAACCGTTTTTAAATTCGTTATGCTGTCAGCTTAGTAAAATTAAAACAAAAAACAACATAGTTATTACCGGAGACTTGAATATAAATCTTATACCAAAAAACGATCTCTCTCAAGAATACAGGAATAGAGTAAATTATCTCAACACACTCTCAGATTATGGGATACTTCCAGGTCACACGCTGGGAACTAGGGAAAATTCATGCTTGGATCATATTATGTTAAAAATAAATAAACAAAAAATCTCGGCTTTTATCGCCATATTACATACAACTACAACGGACCACTACACTACATTTTTATGCCTGTCTAAAATTAAACATTTTATGAGAGCCAATAAGATAAAAAGTACAATAGACTATGAAAAGGCTCGAAATTATTTACAAGACTTAGGATTACTTGAATTATTTAACTGCACTGATCCGAATGTGTTGAGTGAGCAGCTACTGCAAAAATTATCAGATTCTATAAAAAATAATATTGTAACAGTAAAAATACCAAAGAGCAAACGAATTATTAAGCCGTGGATTACTCCCGGTATTCTTAGATGTATAAATAACAGAAATAAATTACAAAGGCAGTCAAAACATGATCCTCATAACGAAATATTAAAAATAACATATAGTAGATACAGAAACTATGTAAATAACTTAATAAAAAAACTAAAAAGGCAATACGAAAGAGATCTCATTGCAAAATCTGTCGCTAACAATAAATTACTCTGGAGAAATATAAAAAACATCACATACTCAAGTAAAACTAAGTCTAAGAGCACAGAGTTACTAAACACCAAATCTTCACCTTATGAATCAGCAAATTTCGTAAACAAGTTCTTTGCAGACATTGGTAAGCAACTTGCAGAACATATAGATCCTACGCCATTGCACATTTTCAATAATCTAATTAATAATACAGTCACTCAATTAAACTCTTTCGTACTTCTTGAAACAGACCTTAACGAAGTAGATATTGTGTTAAAGAGTCTTAAAACGAACAGTGCTCCTGGGTGGGATGGGATCCCAACTAAGTATTTAAAGTATGTAAAGAATGATATTGTACCAATTATAACCCATCTTGCAAATCTTTGCTTTAGTAAGGGAATCTTCCCTTCCTCCTTAAAACAGTCAATTATTACCCCAGTATACAAGAATGGGGACAGAAATGACGTTAATAATTACAGACCTATATCTATCTTGCCTTGCATTTCTAAAATTTTAGAAAAGCTAATAAATTCTCGCCTTCTTAACTTTCTTAACAGATTTAATATAATATCTCCCTCGCAATTTGGATTCAGAAAAGGTATATCCACAGAAGACGCTGTAACTGCGCTATCTTCATTAGTAACCGAACATCTTGATCAAAATTCAAAGTGTATAACAGTATTTCTAGACTTAAAAAAAGCCTTTGACACGGTTTCTGTCCCTATTCTTGTGAACAAGCTGGAAAATATTGGAATCAGAGGTATGCCTTTAACTCTTTTTAAAGATTATCTTTCTCAAAGAAAACAAAAAGTAAAATTAGAACAGTATTCCAGCGAAGCTACAGAGGTAACATATGGTGTACCTCAGGGCAGCATATTAGGCCCTACTTTATTCCTAATATATATAAACGAACTGTGCAATCTTACAATCGATAATGCTAAAATTTTTTCGTACGCTGATGATACAGCCGTTGTCTTTTCTGGAAGTACCTGGGCAGATGTAAAAAATAGCGCTGAAAAAGGAATGGCTCAAATATCTGCTTGGCTGAAGTCTAATTTACTATCATTAAATACTTCTAAAACAAATTATATATGCTTCAGTATTTATAATAATAATCAGCCCGATGGCAACTTTAATCTGAAAGTTCATAACTGTAAACTTAGCAAACATAATAACTGTAACTGTCCCCAAATCAATAAAGTAGATAATTTCAAATATCTAGGAGTCATACTTGATCAGAGGCTCTCCTGGTACCCTCACCTTGAGCAACTGGCTGAAAGAGTCAGAAAATTAATATGGGTTTTTCGCTCGCTGAGGTACGTGGTCCCAAAGAATGACAAATCTGAGAACGATAGTGATTCCTCTAACACTCTGCTAAAGAGAATATATACTGCACTAGTTGAATCCATCCTAACCTACTGCATTCCAGTGTGGGGAGGTGCTGCAAAAATAAAGTTTTTAGACATTGAGCGCTCGCAACGAGCATTGATTAAGGCCATGTATTTCAAACGTTACAGATATTCTACAGAACAACTTTACCTTGAGTGCGGTTTACTCTCTGTGAGGAAACTGTTTCTGAAACATGTTTTAATCAAAAAACATAAAGAAGTACCATATCTCGTAAATAATAAACAAAGTAGGAGGCAACCTAACGTAACTAAAGTCCCTCGAACAAAAACAAAGTTTGCTAGCGCACAATACAATAGTCTCTCAGCTCAAATTTACAATAAAATAAATAAAAAACTACATATCCACTCAAAACAATATAACGATTGTAAAAAAATCGTAGAGAAGTGGTTAAAGTCTCTCGACTATGAGGCAACGGAGATTTTACTTAAACAACTTAAATAATGTACAGAGTATAATAACTTATCCAATGTTTACATAGATCAGACAGAAAATATTCCACACGCACTTAACATATATACACGCACACAACACTCACAAAAACACACAGTATCGCACGCACACACACACTCACACATAGTTACACATATTTATCATTTAGGTTTATAATAATAAAAAGTGACTTACATGTTCGATAAGAATTAAAAATCGTAATTGTAAATCTTTGTCGCTGTAATTGTTAAGGTGTTCAAAAGTAACTTTCCAAATATTTAAATTGTTAATTTATATTCATTTCATAACCTTTTTAAATTTATATTCATTTCATAACTTTATTATTATTTCACCACCATGTCAATAAAACTTTTGTTAAATATAACACATTGCTGAATTGGAAGAGCGGAGACACCTGGTACAGGCATTATTTGCTTAAAAGGTGACTCCGGCCACTAGCTGCTGTAAACTATGATTTTAAGAGAAATAAATTATTATTATTATTATTATTATTATTATTAGTACCTCGTGGATACAACTCATGTTATTCCATAAGCTGTACTAACATCACATAATAATGTCCTTAATTTGCGCAATATGCAGTCATTTGTTCTAACTGTTAAAATTTTCTGAAATGTGGGATTTATTTCTTATGATTAAGATAAATTGCGGGCAGAGCTATTGAACTGGCTGGTTGTTGTAATGATTATGATATAAATATGATTTCACGTCCTAAATACACAGCCTATAACAACATTTTACAAAAGGAAAGCACGTAGGGCTTACCGAATATACGTGAAATTACGAATTAAATACGGACGAGTTCGCGGGCAGAATATAGTCTTTTTATGATAATACTTTTTGTTGGGGGTAAAATGTTTCCTATTCCAATAACGGATCCGAACATGAAATGAAAACTAAGTATATTTAGATAGGCCTTAGAAATATAAAGTAAATTGATCCCTGCTCCTCATATATTGGAACTATATTTACTCCTATCTAATTACGAGTGAATCAACAATCCACGTGGGCGAAGCTATTTTTGACTTCTATTATTAGAAATAATGACTCTACAGCGACTATAACCTCAACTTTAAAGATTTACTTATATCTCAATAAGTTTGAAACATTTAAAAATAAACTTATAGAAAAATCTTATTAGAATTTAAATAATTAATAAGGTGATAAGAAAGCTTGGGTATGATTATTGCTCTAAAGGCTTTGAGCTTTTACTTACACTTAATTAAATAAAGTCTTTCTTGTTATTTGTTTCAGATCTCGTGACAGGCTTAGTGAAGCTCGCTTAAATATCACTGTTTGTGGCGGTGACGTGGGACGGGTCGTTCCCTTCCTCAAAATAGGATCAGCGAGGCGATGGTTGACCCATGAGTCATGCCCATGAACGGGCGCTACTTGTGGTGGAGGAGGTGGTGCAGGATGATCTTTTTTCCGGGAGGTCTGCTCCATGTTTTTTTTATTTCCTTTATTTAATTTAGTATCTAAAAGTTAAAGTTATTATATAATATTTTATTTAATAAAATGCTCGCATTATGCCTTTATTTATATACGTTATGTGTGGATTGATACTGTACTCAATAACTGGACCAGCCATCGCCTCCCTCGACCATATTTTAGGGAAGGGAACAACCCGCCCCACGTCACCGCCACAAGCAGAGGCTTTTAAGTGAGTATGACGATACCTGTCACGAGAAATCTACCGAATAACAAAAGAATGTTCATCTACATATTAGACAATACTTACTTAATGCCTTTACTTACAATTTGCCATTTTTTTAAATAAAAATAATAATAAAATAAAAGTCCCACATGTATTGTTATAATATATTTACGGGTACCGTTCTTTTCAAAATTGTAAAAAATATCTATTTTATCTCTATCTGAGTTACCTTCGTTGTTTCTTGGGTTTTAATATATAACAGTTTATAATGTTAATTATTTCATTAGCTATATAACTATATGTTTGAATTCAAGTCATGAGGCATATTCAAATGAATATTACAACAGACAGATGCCACGTCACATGGCAGGCACACCAAGGCGAGTTACGGAAATAAGCCAATATTAAAACAGAACGCAAATTTTAGGGTTAAGCCTGTCACGCCGATTTAAATAAAAAATCCATGCAATTGTTCACAAATTAAATTGACCACAGAAATTCTTTTAATTTTTAAGTAGTTTTAGACTCTGTTACAGTAATTCTAATATCAAAAGTGTTTAAAGTAAAAATAATTAAACATAAAAGGAAAATTTTTATCAAAACAATACGTGGAATTAATTTCCTGCGAAATGATCCAATTTCGTTAAGTTTTATTGAATTGAAATCTTGTTTGAAGCGCGTTCATTTCACGAGTGTCGCAGTGCTAGGTAGCGTTAATGTTCTTGTGGAGGACTAAGAATGGTACTCGCCGGTAACATCATCACTATCATCATATCAGCCGGAAGACGGAGAGGACGGCCACTTCACCTTCCTCGGATACTGCTTGCCGATGGCTGACATAGCGTTTGCTTGCTGACGTTTCCCTTTGCTGCACACCAGAGGGACACGGTGAGTAACCTAGAGAGAAGCAGACCTAAAGCTAGCTCGGTGTGCAGTTACACTTGGCATTTTCGTTGCTTTCGCACGTTTCTGCAGCGGTAAGCCAACAAAAACGGGATCCAGCCCTACGGCTGACAGTTCACCCATCCCGTGATTCACCGTCGCGGTTAATACGCAAGTAAATATTACGAGATTCACTTCCGTGTTCACGGATGTATGCTTCCGCCAGTGTGTCCGTCTAGGAATACACACAGGTTTTGGTGGATTCAAGGCCCATATTATCCTCATCATTCCTCTTGGCGGAGATGTATGCATTACAAAAAATTGGCAGTTGTAGAAACTGCCGATAGAAGTGAAACGTTAGAACTTTTAGTATTAAAATTTGAAATTTCATTATGTTTAAAAACAATTAAATTATGAATTTCAAATAACTACTTTTAAAACTTATTTTCAATAATATATTAATAAAACAAATCACTATTTCAAGAATGCTCAGTATTTAATATGTCGCAGGTTTATTGTTAAAGGCGACAATTTCACTAGTGATATTATAATTAATTGGTAGATTGATCAACTTCATTTCTTACAATTTAACGGCCTGGTTTTAGTGACATTGTAATGTCACGGGTACGCTATAGTGATATTGTAATGCAATGATATTTTGATATAAGAAACAAACCAATCAGAAACGGCCTCATAAACTACCAGAAAATTGACCAGTAATATTGTCAAGTGTCCAACTATATATATTTATAGATTTATTCATAATCTATTTATCGCTTGCGCCAGCCATGAGTATGTCGGTGACGCGAACCCATAAGATTTTCCGCAACCAAAAAGTATCCAACACGGCTAAAGGAGTTTTGACATTACAAAAAGTATGTTAACCTTGAACAATCGTTTATCATAAGTAAAAGATAAATTTATTTAAACAATTTAATTAAATTTTCAATAATAAAATTTAGCATCCAGTTTTGTAAATTTAAAGATCCTCTGTTATTGGAGATACAATACTAAATACAGCTCTTATATTTTGTAATCACATGAATGATGAAACTCGAGAGTAAGAAGTGTAAAAAGAGAATCGTCGAATGAATAGTTTCAAAAGGATGTGTCGATTCAATTTACCGGGAAGGCGATAGTTAGTGATGTTAGGAGAAGAGAAATGGGCCTCTTCATAGAATGTTCGGTGAACGGTAAATATTATCTGATTTGGAATGGTCTTGGAGTAAATATTTTCCCAACGACTTCTATTATAATATTTTCACTCTTACAGTGTGACATTATTTATTGGTTACTGTACTGAATGCGTACTGAATTGTTTTTAGCATTGTTTTTTTTATATTTACGATTTTAGCTTGGAGCATTGGAGATGAAGATGCTCAGGTGGGCAGGTGGTGTAACTAGGCTGGATAAGCTCAGAAACACACACACAAGAGGCACCTTCAAAGGGAGATCTATCCCAGGTAAACTGCAGGAGAGCCGTCTGCGGTGGTACGGACACGTTATTAGGCGACCATACAACTCCATGAGCAGAAAAGTGCTACATATAGAAACTAAAACCCGAGAACGAGGAAGACCCCACGTGGATGTCTATAAATAAATAATAACCTCAAAGAAGCTAAAATATACAAAGAGATGACCCAGGACCGAGCCACCTGGAGACACATGATACGGAGGGCCAACCCCAAATAAAATGGGAAAGGGCCAGACAAAGAAGATTTTAGCTTCGAACATTAATGGCTGGCAACACATCTCTTGACTCCTGGTGTTGCGGACATCACATTAGCCTCTTGCCCGATTGTCCCCGCACGTTTGCGAGAATTTTTGTTTTAATTTTTACTCAGGTCCAATAATTATGTTATAGAACTGATCAGGTACCACAAAAATTCGCTGGATCTCCTCAATGGCTGCCCGTTGTGGTGGCTTGTCTATCTAGTCATTGAGGACTTTTATTTTTATTTAAGTAAATATATTTCTGATATACTGATACGAATACTGGTTTTCCCTATCTATCTGTATGGAGTAGAAGCGTGGACTATCTTGAGCTGCGAAAGGCCAAGAATTGATGCATTCGAATTATAGTGTTGGAGGCGAATGTTAAGAATACCAGCTCAGAATAAAATCACACAATCCGTAGAGGTGATAAAAGCTTAGAAAAAATAATAATTGTGGTTGGAAATACCGAAGGCAAAAGATCGCGTGGTCGTTCTCCAACAAGATGTACTGACCAAATTAAAGATTCGTCATCCAAATTATCCGCAGTTATTAGAGACTGGACAGAATCCGGTGGAATTCCATAAATTAATAAGATAACATTTATTTATTAGCTTCGAGTGTATAATTTTGTATTCATTGGGCGTAACCAAATTAATTTAGAAGACCGGTGTGACGTCATTTGGCTAACACCACAAGCTGAGCTGCGGAATTAAACCAATATTAAAACGAAAGTCTGGCCATAAATACACTTAAAAATAAACAAAATATTACATTTGAATGTAGAATCTGTCATATTTATATAATTGTTCATTAATCTTTCTCATTTTGGCGCGAATACATTGTACAATGTTTTGGGATATTAAAATGGAATGAGGTGATAAAGGGAACCGAATCACTGTGATTGCATTACACAAAGTAGCTATAGAGCCAAATGCATTTTTAAAACTCTCTATACGCTTGGTATTAGTAAAATGTTTGTGTACCGGGCTATTAATAGGTACAATGAGAGCTCCTCTGTTTGTGACAGAAAAAGATCTGGCCGTCCACGTAGTGTTCATACGAAAAAAGTCTAAAAATCTAATTTTATAGACTTATTACCAAGTTGTGGCTTTTGTATGTTTGATTTTATCTATATATATAAAAATGAATTGCTGTTCGTTAGTCTCGCTAAAACTCGAGAACGGCTGGACCGATTTGGCAAATTTTGGTCTTGAATTATTCGTGGAACTTCAGAGAAGGTTTAAAAGGTGAATAAATATGAAAATGCTCGGAATTACATAAAAACAACAATATTGTTTTTCCTTTGATGTGTCCCACGTCGTTCAGAAATCAAATTGAAAGAATAGTTTAAAATGAATACTAACTAATTATAATCTTTATAACTTTCTGTCTTTCTCAGGAGGTATAACAAACATAATTTTAGCTACCTATAGTTGGTAGATTTTATGTACGATTTAATATTTGTTAGGTCTGAGAATCGGTCGTCATCTATTTTTTAAACCCCAAAATGTTTAATTCTTGATTATTTCTTTTTTCTTTATATGACAATACAACGTTTGCTGGGTTAGCTAGTAACTTTTAAAAATGGATATTGTATCACTACAGAACGAACCTTATTAACTTCATCCATTTATCCACGATCAAGTTATCCCCGATCGGCTTCAGAGATGTGGGTTCTTTCTGCATCTTCTACCGCATTTATCAAGGGTAGTGCTCAGAGGAGCTGTTCGGGTTGATTCAACACCCGGACTTTTATTATTCCACAACCGCGCATTTTGCAAGAAATTTCCAGCTACGCAAGACACTTTGCAGAATGAATTACCGGCTGCTGTTTTCCCGAAACGATACGACTTAGGGACCTTCAAGAAAAGAGCATACTACCCAATTAACGGCCGGCAACGGCACTGCTCCCATCCCGTTTGCCTCCTTTTATATAAAAAAACAGCTTTTTTTTCTACTTGATAAATCATGTATTACAAAATATTTTTAACGATATTTACAACATAATATATTGATTGCTACTTCCTAATAATTTACGAATAGTAAGAACAACGCTCCATGTCAGTTTATTGTTACCACCTACCAACTGCATTTTATAAATATATATATTGCATATTCGCAAAGTGCTGTGCTATAATGGATTATATTGAGCAAACGGTGTGAAAGCGTTGTTAATAACTTATGCAACGTGTGTTGCTTGGAATTCACAACAGCAATTTTAACGTTAGTTTCCTATTTTCAAACATATTATACAGATATTTACGTCCTATTTTCCGCAACTCAACTTGTTCTGTGCGCCATTTTACATGAACACGGCCCTGGGGTCTAGCCCTTTTTTAACCGACTTCAAAAAGGAGAAGGTTCACAATTCGATCGGTATATTTTTATGTATGTACACCGATTACGCTGAGATTTATGATCTGATTTGCGAATCTTCGTTAGTTTGATGCAAAATGTTTGCCATTTAGTCCCATTATTGGTCTTTGGTAAACGTTTAACATAGTTTTTTTACGTGGATGATATTATAATGGCCTAGTTTTTTTAAACGTATTTTTTATTGTGCCTAAAGTTTCTAGTCGACTACAATTTATATATTGCAGACGGTGCCTAAGGCTCAACTCTTTTTGTATCAAGCAGATTGGTCGATCACAGGACTTGAATAAATAAATCACTCCTTGTGTACTTATTAAATATGTTATGTACGATTCACAAACTCACAAATATCTACGTGACTAAGAAACGTGAAATAAGCTCATTTTATTTGAGTCACGAGTTGCGATCTGCCACAGAATCAAGAGATACGGGTTGCTTAATCCATATGAATATTTATTAGTCTATTTTCAATAAAAACCAGCTAATGAACTATGTTCCTTTTGTATATGTATGGTTTTATCTTATTGTAGATTAGTAAATAGTAATGATTCATATAATCAGGCTATAGGTTCATACTTATCATATCAATAGCATTAGTGAAAAAAAAAGGATTGTGTGGTTTTATGAAACCACGGTAAAATTGAAACTATTTTTCACATTACAGACATTTAACTAAAAATTTTAGGAATAATATTCCAATAAGGGTATAAAAATCACTTAATCAGTCTTAATTTTATACATGAAAAATTGGAATGATAATGGGAAATAATAAAAGTAGACAAAGTCTCCAACTAATATTTTTATTGAACTCTGTGTCTTAAATGTATTGGTTAAAATATTGAATAAAAGTTTTACTTTAATAAATAACAACATTTACATTAAACACTGACAAACAACATTTACATTAAACACTGACAAAAATAGCGTGGAGCACTGGCACAAATGAGTAGTAGTCTATACACTACACGGTCAGCTGTTGCGAACTATAGGCGTCGCCCGACCGTCACGCGATATGCAACACACAGACGAAAAAGTTTGAGACAATGTACTAAAAGTTTCACTTTAAAAATTTGGAAATTTTCAGATAATCATATTGCTCATCTACTGTACTAACATTATAATAACCAATACTTTTGTTTTCAAACATTTATTTACTAAAAATATTTTTTGTAGAAACTGTATACCTAACGTTAATATTTTATGCATACTGACTTATTTTTAGATAAAAATATATTAGCAATAGAATTTTTTCCAGCTGTTCTCGTTTAAGCTTTAAAATAAAGCCACCGAGGCCTAAGGCTCTTTGGGTGTCTACCCAACGGGTGTGTGCCAGCACATAGTTCGAAATACAGATATCCGATGGGGCAGCAAAGTCTTTAAAAATGGCGACCACGTACCGGAAAACGCAGCGTTGGAACGCCACAAGATGTACCGATGATCCGGTGATGAGGACAGTGTAGGACCGACCGTCATGGCGATCTTTGGGTATAAGCCAAGTCCAGCAGTGGACGTCTTCCGGCTAAAATGATTATGTTTAATAAAGTGGAATTATTCATATTATTTATAGAAATAGGAACAAACGAGTGTAAGCCCACAAGAATGAGATTGACATATCGTTAAATAAAAGCAGATATTGAATATATATTCTGAATTTGATAATGGAAAACCCATTTTCACGTGGCAGGCGAGGTTCAAACTGTGGGCACCAATCATATTGATACATACATCATTATCAATACATTTTATCAAACAACAATAGAAAGGTTGTATTTATTTTTCGTCTATCAATACTTGAATACCTTTCGACTGATTTATTGTTTCACTAAAGTAATAATTCTATTTCGAACATAATATATGTTGATACAATGTTAAACCTTTACACACAAGGCGCCTATTGAATAAACAAGCATGCAAGCAACAACATAATACATTAAATTTATGATTATATTTTTAACAAATTTGTATTGGATATTTTAGAAGGAAGCGGCTGTTACAAATCAAATCAATACCGAACATAATTACATAACTCACGATATTATTCATATCTAAGTCAGCTATACGTGAACACATAACAAACCGTCCTAACCACGACATCTGGTTCCACCAACCAAAAGTGTTAGTAAGAGAGAATAGATTTCTCCCAAGACTGGTACGTGAAGCCATTGAAATTAAAAAACACCCAAATTCCAATAGCGAAGACGGTTTAAAATTATCTAACACCCCAGGTGTTTTTCTCCCTTAAGAGATGATTCTCCTTGTCACTTCCATAGTCTTCAAGGTGTGATGAAAATTTAAAACTTCAATAAGCAGCCATATTATTATAATGAACCAAATAGCTACACGTCGTAGCGCCTACACGTCCGTAGCGGGAACAAAGGCACGGCATTGCGACGCCTTCTTGAGTACTGATCTATGTCTGCGGTATAGATGTCATTCAGTAAATCAATTTGAGAATTATTGATGTATGAACATTGTTCACAAAGGGATGATTGTTAGGGATTCTTATGATGGTGATGTACCGACATACTACTTGCTACAAGACTCTTTGTTACATAAGAACAACCCCTTGAAATGACATTATACAATACAATTTATATAAACGCAATCTCAAGTTCTTCTCTTTATTTTTACAGGAGCGCGGGCGTGCAATTATTCACGCCTAGGCTTAGGCGTATTATGAATTAACTTTACTTTTGTATAATATTACTAGCTGATGCCCGCAACTTCATCTTCGTAGATAAAGAGTTTTTAAAAATAATAAGCAAGTTTGGAATTGAAGATTATCTCGTGTCCTATTCCAGTTCTGCTTCCCGTTTTTGCTCCTGTTCCCAATATATTGTATGAATCTTATTTCGAGGAAGATTGCTAAGGCAAACTAAACCTATTGGTATAGTTATAGCTCACCGACGTCAATTACAGTTTCTGACAAATCCCGCGGGAACCATGAAATTTTCGGGGATAAAATGTAGCATATGTCATTTCCCAAGCTCTAGTCTATGACTGTAAAATGTGACAATGCTGTTTTGTATCATTTTTCAATAATAAACGAACTCATACAAAGTACATATTTACCGTACAAAACTTAAAAAACATCGATACAAAACAGAAAAAAACTACAGTTTTATTTACTACTTTCTATCTTTACAGTTTTATATTTATATTATCACTGTTCTAATTTTTTAAATAGTTATGTTCTTAAAATTAGATTTCAACATCTAAAATATTTAAAATTCAATTTTGTCATCTTCATAGCAAATCAAAAACAATTGCTGCTATAACGTTCTTAATTTAAATAAATGCGTAACCATTCTCATTATTTCAAAAGTAATTCGCTCACATCTATTTACTATAGTTATAATATTGCTTAACATTTTAATTATTTTATTTTTACCATAATCTAGCTGGCATCCTGTGCAAAAGTGCCTTCCAAAAAATGGTAAAAAAAGGTAAAATTGATATCTATAAGAGTTACGGTATAATCGCCTGGTAAAACTTATCGATTACATCCTGTAGGTATATAGATTGATATAGGCTATATATCATCTGTTTCCAATAGCTCCTGGTGCATAATAGGTTGTCAGATAATTAACAAGACCCTGTTTGTCTCGTTACTAAATCCTTCTGTTATGCTTATGAGATACAAGGAGATTAATAATAATAATAATAATTATATCTTTTATTTGACACACACATAAAACATTACATAGCTACAAAAATAAGAACAAAAAATGAAAAATTATAACTAAAACTAACCTAGAACATATTTTACAAAGCTTAAATAAATAACTTTCCCCAGATATTATATTATAGCAGCTGTGTGGCAGTGTGTGTCAAAAGGGATGCTACTCAGGTTACCCGTGACTCACAGTGGTCACAGCACTGATTTTCAGTAGCTCCCGTTCGACGCTTGACGTTGCGGTGCTGATTAATAATTTATTAGACAGTTTTAAATATTTATCCCAACATAATATTATATAAAAAAATATAAAAGAAAACATCAAAATGTCCAACCTAGTACTGTTAATGCCCATTATTTTTTGAGCAACCAGAGCTGGCCAATCTGACCCGCCATTACGTATTGCTTCATTTTTACTCGAAAGTTTGATATTGTACTGAGGTCCCGCAATGGTGCTGTCAGGTTGTTCCAGCATTTGGCCGCGCTATAATGAAAGCTACCGCTGAAGGCAGCTGTACGATGTTTAGACACGTCTAGCATCCAGTGTGATGCCCTGGTACTATAGGCCCTGTTTTTATCCCCTAGCCATGGCAGTTTTTTATATAGGTAAGAGGGCATATGATATGTTAAACTGCAAAATGTGTGCGCCTACGACTTTCCATATTGGGAACTTTGGCATCGTTCAGATATGGTGTTATGTGCGATCGTGATGGAATATCCCAGCAATAGCGAGCACACGCGTTTTGAATTCGCTGAATATAATTTTGTGTTTTTTTTTTATATGAGAGGGGGCAAACGGGCAAGAGGCTCATGGGATGGGGAGAGGTGAGGCAACCGCCCATGGACATCCGCAACATCAGGTGTGTCAAGAAATGCGTTGCCGGCCTTTAAGGTGGGAGTAGGCTTTTTTCTTGAAGGTCCCTAAGTCGTATCTGTTCGGGAAGACCGCTGCCGGTAGTTGATTCCACAAAGTGGCTGTGCGAGGCAAGAAATTTCGAAGAAAACGCGCGGTTGTGGAATGCCAGACGTCTACGTGATGCGGATGGTACTTTGAACGTAATGTCCGATGGTGGAATTCGGCCGCTGGAATCAACCCGAACAGCTCCTCTGAGCACTCCCCGTGATAAATGCGGTAGAAGATGCGGAGAGAACCCACATCTCTACGCAATGCTAGAGAATCATGCCGATCGGAGATGACTTGATCGTGGATGATTCAAGCCACTCTTCGTTGTATGCGGTCAAATGGAAGAAGCTGGTACTGGGGAGCACCCGCCCAGAGGTGAGAACAGTACTCCATGTGAGGCCGTATTTGCGCTTTATAAAGTTGCAAGCGGTGGCTTTTAGTGAAGTTCTGTCTCGCCTTACTGAGTACACCAAGCTTTTTAGAGGCCAGTTTGGCCTTCTCTTCCAAGTGACCACGGAACTAAACGTCGCTCGATATATCGACGCCAAGTATGCCAATACAGGCTGTGGCAGTTAGAGGAGTGATCTCGAATCGAGGGGATACGACAAAGGGAGACTTTTTAGTGGTGAACGCACAAATTTGTGTCTTCTTGGGGTTGAATTGGACTAAATTTTGTCGGCCCCATTCCGAGACTTTGCAAAGCATAGTCTCGATTTCAGACACAAGTTTGTTCCGGTTCTCGTCGACGCTATCCCGGGACAAGTTGGCACGGCCGGTGTAGGAAGCATACCCCGTGCTGTCGTCTGCATAGCAATGAATATTGCTGATTTGCAGCATATCATTGATATGCAGAAGAAACAGCGTAGAAGATAGCATGTGTTGTCGCTGGTGTCCCGCAAGGTCACAACCTTAGCAACCAACACCAGCGTTTATGGGTTTTAAGTCGGAGCATGCACCGTTGATAACAACCTTGATCCTCCGATCAGCCAAAAAGCTAGTGACCCATTTGCACAACTTCTCGGGAAGCCCATAGGATGGCAGTTTCGCTATAAGCGCTTTATGCCACACCCGATCAAAGGCCTTCGCTATGTCCAAACTCACCGCCAACGCCTCTCCCTTCGACTCAACCGCTTGCGCCCATTTATGGGTATGGTACGCAAGAAGATCACCAGCTGAGCGACCCTGACGGAAACCGTACTGGCAGTCGTTGATCAGCTGGTGCCCCTCTAGGTATCCCAGGAGCTGGCGGTTGATGATCGACTCCATTACTTTGGAGAAAATGGAGGTAATGGCAATGGGGCGGTAGTTGGACGGATCGGAGCATACAAGTTTCTTAGGGATCGGGTGCACTAAAGCCGCCTTCCATAATTTCGGGACTACGCCTGATGAGTAGGAGAGCCGGAAAAGACGGGTAAGGACCGGCGCCAGTTCCGGAGCACATGTCCGCAGCACTATCGGGGGAATGCCATCGGGCCCGCTCGATTTGTGAATGTCCAAGGTGGGAAGTGCCTTAAGCACGGCACCATGCGGGATTTTTACCTCCGGCATATATGAATCGGTGGTGCACCTTGGTCATCCAGAGTCGAGTTGGATGCGAAGAGGGAGCCCAGGAGATCAGCTTTCTCTTTCGCGTAATGGGCCAGCGAGTCATCATCCCCGTGCAGTGGCGGAATTGCTGGCTGGCAGAAGTTTCCTTGGACAGCCTCGGCGAGCGACCAGAACGCACGAGTTCCCGAGGGAAGGCGTGCAAGTCTCTCGCCAATTCTGCCAATGTGCTTCGACTTCGCGTCAGCAATAACTCTTTTGAAGGACCTGGAGACATGATTGAAGTGTTTTTTAAGTTCGTTGGAATTCACATCCTTAGATACCACCGCATTGACCCAAGCGTGATTCCTCCTCCTCTTTCGGCGAGAGGCCATTTTGCAGGAGCGGTCAAACCATGGTTGGGACCTGCCACCGATAGGCACAGAGGAGGATGGAATGAAGAGTTCCATACCTTGCAGTACCACATCAGCAACAGCGTCAGCAGCGGCATCTGGATCCCCCAGCGAAAAACAGATCTGCCTCCACGGGTAGGATGCAAAAAAGCACCGCATCTCGTCCCACTCTCCTGACCTATAGTGCCACACGCGGCGACAGCCTAAGAAGCGGGGCCGTATTAGGCGCGTGATCGGCACGGTGCTCCGGATCAGGCAGTGGTCCGACGATCCCAGAGGAGGATCAACGGAAACTAGGTAGCCGTCCGGATGTGAGGTCAACAGAAGGTCCAACAGTGAAGGTGTATGATCTTGCACATCTGGGATTCGCGTTGGCGCAATAACCAGTTGCGTCAGACCATATGCTAAGGCGAAGTCGTGAACAGATCTCCCTGCATGATCGGTGGTACGTGAGCTTAGCCATTCGGCGTGGTGGGCGTTAAAATCGCCAAAAAACACGATCTCTGCAGTGGGGATCTGCTCCAACACGGAATCTGTAGCCATTTGGATGTGTTCGAGGAGCCGGTCAGTCTCTGCGTTACCGCTATGGGACCTATACAGGCATGCGTAGATTCGCGGATGGTCATCGCAGTCTACACGCAGCCAGTTGATGGATAGGTCCTGTCCTTCAAGAAAACTCAGGCGTCGAGAACAGACATCCTCCCTGACGTAAACGCACACGCTAACCCGTGGTATAAAGGAGTGTTCCAAATTATACCCCGGGTAGGAAAGGTAAGATGAATCAGCCAGGGAGGATATCTGTGTCTCGGTTAAAAAGAGCAGGGCCGGCTTCGCCGCAAGAGTGTAAAGGTTATAAAGTAATGGACCAAGAATAGAACCTTGAGGTACACCTCTTGATATCGACTTATATCGGGAATAACGTTTGTTACCACTATCGTCTGTAACAGCTACGCTTTGGTACCTATTTTCAAAATAACTCTTAAACCGCAATACAGTCTCATCACTGAACCCATAATAGACAAGCTTAGAAAGCAGCAATTCCACATTCATAGTGTCAAAAGCACGGGAATAATCTAACAAGACTAGCTCAGTGCACTCACCTTTGTCTTGTGATTGCAAAATATTATCCACTACGTCTATGAATGCGGTGGCGGTACTCCTACCCCTTCTGAACCCAGATTGCAGGCTCGGCAGTGTGCTGTTACTTTCCAAGTATGTCATAATTTGGCCATGGACAACTTTTTCTAAAACTTTAGACATACATGGGAGAATGCTAATTGGTCGAATGTCTTTATAGTCTAAGGGATTTGCAATTTTGTTTATTGGACGAACGATTGCTTTTTTCCATTGATCCGGATAGGTACTTGTGGTCATAGATTACCCGGCGTTATCTTAATATCTCTGCTACTGTTGGCTATTTCTTGTCAAGATTGCTATATAACTTCGTATTTCATCTGTTATTACTTACGGAGACAAGCCGCATGATGACATCCATGTCTTTTTATTAGCGCAACTGGTGATAAAAATAAAATTTAAATACTATCTTACGCAAATAGATAAATTTTGCCACGGAATAACTTTTAGAATATTAAGAGCAACAAGGGCTTAATGATCTGTGCAATACAACAAAACTTTACTATTATATATTTCTCACATATATTTAATTACCTTGAGGCGTAATATGTTAAGTCTCATTTTCCCGGTAATTTCACTAGCTACGGCGCCCTTCAGATAGTAACAACAATGCTTTCACACTAGTTACGACAGAAATAGGCACCGTTGTGGTACCCATAATCTAGCCGGCATCCTGTGCAAAGCACTGACTACATTCAAACATTATATCATGTTTCGAATTCAATTATTAAAACTTTCGTGAGACAATAAAAACCCGTCTCGTAGTCCTATCTCAAACATGATGTAGGATCTCCGAATGGTTCGAAACTAGTCGGTAATATCTACGACAAACCGTGAGTATAGCCGTTTTAGACAACTACGGTGTTATTACAAAAAATAATTTAAAGATGGCTTAGACACGTGTTTTGTTAGACAGTAACGTAACTATTACAACGTCAGTGACCTAACAATAACGACGTCTAAATTGGAGTTTTCTTTTTCTATTACAAAACAGTATTTAGCTTGTGTTTAACTAAAACGCCGTTAAGCACAACATAAACTGAAGTGTACAGGAACAATTAAAGGAACGGATTGCAATTTTTGACAGATTTCAACTATATTATTTCATCAAATAATCTAAATCTTCCTTAAGAATATGATATATTCGTAAGATACACCTTCGATAAACATCGAATCGTGCTCAAGAATGTTGAACGATAAACAACAGAAACACATAGATGTGTAATAATTTTTTTTAAATCACGTGTTCAACACAATATGTTTAACTTTTTTATAATAACACAGATAATGTTTCGAATTATTCACCAATGAAACATTTTGTCCTTCAAATCACATATTAATGTCTAAAACAAAAGTAATCCAATTTGCTGGAGCCGTGAGCCAACAATGCGGTAATTCACGCTTTCGCCTGTCACTCTGTGAATTTTGTTTTTATGACGTCATTGTTTCTGACGTACACTGACGGGTGATATTGCTTGTTAGAAACATACAAAAGAATAAACGTGATATTTTATTCTTTGCTGCTATTATTCTAGCATGAATGATTTACGTTGTCGACTTGTCCATCAAAAAAAATTAGATTTAAATCTTTTATAATGACTGCAGGTATACTTTAGATTTAATCCAGCAGATAATAACTTTAGCCACTGTAAAACTTTATAAGTTATTTAGTGCAAGTCAGGATGAAGTACAAAAATTACTTAAAAATAGTATTGAAATGAGTATAAGAATATGTAATAACAATAAATTTAGAAATATTAGTCGTTCCAACTATTTTTATCATTCAAATAATCTTTCACATTATAATAGGCCTTAGATGTTAATTTATTTTTTACAATACATTAAATTTTTTTATTGGTTATATTTTAATATCATTTGAGAGATTATTATAAAAATAGTTAATAAAACTAGAATGGTTATGTTAGTTACTTGAGTAAACATAATCCTAAAATTAATTTAATACTCAATTACTCACTTAAACGAGTGATATAAAAAAAGTAAATTAAAAAAAATCAAAAGACTTATCGAGGACTGTATATTATGCATAAATCCACACACACAGTACATATATAAAAATACTAGCTGATCCGACAGACGTTGTTCTGTAAATAATAAAAAATATACTGATTTTTTATGAATTTGTCAATAATATTTCATAACATCAAGAATTATTTCGTAAAATATGCTTCCTGTTGTTATAATGTAATTGTTTCACAGCAGAACGGTCAAACTGTGCGTCACTAAATTCTCTCATAGAAAATATGTCTAAGCAAAAGAAATATTGGAATTAAAAATAATTATGGGTCTAAAATCGAAATAAAAACTATCCTATCTCTCAAGTTGGACTAAACTGCACTCCGTGAAGTAATCCCCATTAAAATCCGTTCATTAGTTTAGAAGTCCATAGCGGACAGCCAAATTTTTATGTATTAAGATTATGGGAGCATGCAATATTATGAAATATCATATGAATATCAAAATTATGAAAATATAACAGGTTGAATTGTCATGCTTACAATTTTACTCAAGCAAGAATGTTTAACGCTAGGTGACCTTAAGCTCAATTTTCATAACTTAGATATTTTATACGTTAAGACAGAGTCTCTTGCTGTTAGACAACCGATATAAACAGGCAAGTAATATTATTTTAGTGTGCGTGACAAGCTACGTCTTACACTCGTGATTTGTACGACACTGTGTGTTAGTGTGCGTGAATTGCTCAAAATAGAGGTTAGTTCTAAACTCAGTAGTTTTTTTTGATGTTTTCACAGCTGTCATATTCTATCTAGACGTATAAATGATCTTAGTTTGATCATTTTTAAATGAGGGATATCGTTACAGAACGATGTAATTTCCACTTATTTTTTTTAGGGTTACGCACATCAAAAGAACTATACGGGACCCTTATATGATCACTATGTTGTCAGTGTTTTTTATACCCAGAAAACCTCCGAATACGGTAGGGTTCCGTAGAACTCCGTATAAGAGAATGCAATAAAGAAATGTCTTTAAATTTTATTCAAAACAAAAGCTATCAACAAATTATTTTATTGTGAAAAATTTTAAGAGAATTGCTACGAATATAATATAATTAAAACGTATATTCGCTCAAGTGCCTCCAGCTCACTCGCCAGGATGATATCCTTTTTGCATTAGACGAGAACAAAATGCATAACTTGTTTGTGGTTTACCTGCGCTTAAAAATATATTTGCATTTTAATATAAATCAAAGTTCAAAACGGCAGTACGGCCACGACGTATAATCCGGCTAAGCTTGATAGCGAACAGTTGCTTAAAACGTAGTGGATTTCGGCTATCTCCGTTTTCAGGGTTCTAAAAACTAAACTGTACAAAAACCTGGTAAGTAGATATATTAAGTAAGCTGCATTAAGATTTTCACACACAAAAAAACAATAAAATTTGGGGGTTCCCCATACATAGAACTGAAACTCAATTTTTTTTTTTCATCAAACGCATATGTGTGGGAAATCTTTGGATAGGTCTACAAAAATGATATGAGGTCTTTCATATAATTTTTTTCTAATCTGAATAGCGCGAGAGACACTTCCAAAGTGGAAAAGTGTCCCCCCCCCCCCTGTGACTTTTAAAATAAGAAAATGAACTAAAAAAATATATGCTATACATTACCATGCAAACTTACACCGAAAATTGGTTTGAACGAGGTCTAGTAAGTAGTTTTTTTAATACGGCATAAATCCTCTTGCTCCTACGGACCCTTCATGGACGAGTACGACTCACACTCGACCGCTTTTTACAAGATTATAGCCGTCATCTGTCGATCTATAAATAATTGCATATTTTCAATGACATTCTATACATTGAACGTCATTGAAAAAAGGTCCTTTATCTCTTGTCTTCTATATCAATGAGATTGTCAACAAAACTGTGAGAAATCCAGTAATTTTAGATAGAGTTTTTGATGTAATCTGTGTGATTATTTTGTAAAAAAATTATCTGGGTTTAATAAAATCTGAGTTGAAAATTGTCAACACAATCTTGCTGGTGTTATTCAACCTGCTGAAAGTTTGAAATATAATAAAGCCTATATCAAGATAAATACCTATCAAATTATTTTTTATTTCTATATTTTCCCTCTACTATGTTGAAATATCTTATTAATTAACTCACGAAAATATTGTTTGCTCTGCGGCCTCTACTAATTTTAGGATATTGGCTAAGAAGGCTGAACCAACATTTATTAAACAAGACAATAATGTCAGAGAAATATATCTTTGCGATCATTGAGCATTCAAGTGGGAGCAATTGTTTGGACATAAATAAGAATTAATAATCACCAGTGTGTATATAATATTAAATAATGATTGACTTAAATTTTAAAGAATCATGGCTCTTTTATAATTATTAATTTATACTATAGTCAACCAAAAGCAAAGAAAATTGTACAACCCAACGTCCTAATAATCATTATATCACCTAAACGAGTGTTGTAATGAAATTCAGTACAACATTATATCATACGTTTTCATTACAACACTCATTTGGATGATGTAATGGTTACTAGGACTGGCTTTTTTAATGTTAGCAGCAAGCTAACTGTTTCAGAATCTTTAATAGACGATTTTAAGCAAGGGTGTCGATAAAAGTGACTTACTATAATGATTATGTCAACTTATAACATAATCACACATGTTTAATAATCAATTATTTATAACAATCATATAAAATAATATTTAAAAGAGAAAACAAGTGAATTTTGTATTGATGTTTGTTACTAATGGATAAAAAGTTCATAGCACAGAAATATAATTCACTCATCTATATCATAGAAAGTCATATAAACTTAGCCGTAATTTAGTATCAACTTAAATTCAACCTTACTGTAATTTTTGCAACTACTTAAAGAGAAGGTACAAATAAGATGGCGATCAGTAATAAATTATACTTCATATCAACCATCTAACAGAGTTTTTCACTAAATGCTTAAAATATTATATATTTTATAACAAACCTTTAAAGGTTCTTTATAACTGCGATCGAGGGATGCATTGATAAACTCCAATACCTATGAGAGATGATTTATTTCGTGGAGCGTCGAAGTTCCATCGCTCATTATCACGTCAATTGTGAATAGTGTTCCACTCAATAGCCACTGTGATAAAAGCCACAAAGTCATAATGAATGTCGATTAGATTCACTTTTCTTTGACATTAAATATTAACAAGTTTAATAACCTCGCCTCTCACTCGCTGCATGAGTATAGCTTGTTGTCATTTATTCATGGGAAAATTAAGCACTAAAGTACTATTATAAAGCTCTTATTACATTAAACTGAATTTAGTCGTCTAAATTTAGTCGTTACTGAATTTAGACAAGCATAATCGCATTCAGCAACCTAGCTTCCTAAATTCAGAAGTAAGGATGGTTTCTGAATGACTGAATCATTTAGAAGCCTAATTAAAAACGCATTTAGGAAAGTGTAATCGCATTTAGTTACTGATTTCAGTCGCTGGTGGCTCTTCGTGCGTGGAGGACATATCTAAGTTTTATATTTCCGAATAATAGTAATAGCCTAAACAAGTTTCACTTTCAGAGATAGTTTTTATCAGCAGCACTTGAGATATTAAAGGAAATGAAATTTAAATCTTGATATGAATTTCATGTCGCAAGAAATCTTAGTGTTACGACCAATTTTTCTTTTGCACTAATACTGTCTCGTAGGAGTAGTAGTATCTATTAGAGATACTATCAACATACTATTATCTTGCTTTTGAATAAAAGGTGTCACAAGATTAAATTATATGTTGTCATACGATCTCAAATCCATTCGTATATTATTTCTGAAGTCTGCTCGTTCTAAAGCACCTATTATTTTTGTATTGTTTGCTAACTTTCATCCATGATTTTCATTTTCTTTTTCAATTTTAATTGAGCAAACGGTCAGGGCTAGACAAAGGTCAATTCTCCTTCTTATACGGCACGTCCGAATTTGTCGGGCTTTAAGTGGTGACTGATTCAGTAACTAAATTTAGGACAGTGTGATCAGTAGCATCTAATTGTTTCTAAATTGGCTTCTGAATTTAGATGACTAAATTCAGTCAAGTGCAACCGCATTACTCTTAACTGAATTAATTACGAGTAGACGTCTGAATTCAGTGCTTACTGAATTTAGACAAGTATAATCGCATTCAATATGGTTTCTGACTGAGTGAATCATTTAGAAGCCTAATTAGAACCGCATTTAGAAAGGTGTTATTGCAATTCGGATTAAGTTGATTTCAGTCGGTCGTAGCTTTTCGTACGTGGCGGACGTATCTAAGTTTTGTTTTATGTTCCCGAATAATATCCCAACAAGTTTCATGGATAAGTTTTGTCAACAGGGGTTGGGATATTACAGAATTTTATATCATAATATAAATTTCCTGTTGAATAAATCTTAGTGTTACGACCAATCTTTATTTAGAATTAAAACTGTCTCTGTATAAGCGCTTGAAACTAAATAAGTAGTTTATCCATATTTATAACTTTTACTATATAAATGGATTCAAGGTTAGTTATAGAAAGTTTTGGAAACGACATGTAAGTGAGTATCTCTTTTCGTCTTCTTTTTCTTTTTCTTTCGAAAGCCTTGAATGAAAAAGCTTACTATCCTTTGGTTTAGATTTATAAAGACTTTATATTATTATTAAGGTTGAATTGATTATCATTTAATCCTAAAAAAACTACTTTTTCAAAATCTTTTTTGAGCTGCGATATCAAAGCGGCAATTGTTACCAAATACCAATTTATAATAAACACTTATTATTAGATACAACTACTGGATTATTTAAATGTCTTAATAGTTATGTTTATTATTCGTTTTAGAAATTATAGTAATATATAACTTTTAATGTTACAGTGATGTCTTTCGTTAGTTTATAGGTGTTTGTAAGTTGATATTATTCATATTATCGGTGCAGATAAGGTCTTGTATTCAACTGTTGATAATTAGGTATTAAACATTCATGTGATACTATTATCATCATAAACCCACATTCGTATTTTAATACCCCAGTTATTACACAACAGTTGCATAAATAACTATAATAATTTCCAATTTTTATGTAAACAATCAACCACTTAGCTTGTTCCAAATTTTCATTACAACTTTATCTCTGCCGCGGGAAAATTTATACGAACATTGTGATTTTAAGATATTTGTGGGAAGTTCTATTGCCAAAGTAACCAATGGAAGTGTCGGTCGTTTATCTCTGTGATGCATCGGTATTGAATTATGCAGCAACGGTTGGCTTACACGCTTGAACACACGACATAATGTTTTGTAAAATCTGCATTTTCTGCAGCAGTATAAATTATGTTATTTCTTAGATATATTTATAACTGAGAAAAATTTAGTTATATTTTTGAAGTGAAAACTTCTTTAGCTGCGTTGAGCTAATCTAACTAATTTTGTGATGGGTATACAATGTTAAACTTGCGTCAGGACACGTGAATTATGGATAAAAGTTGATTTTTCTGTGAGATAAACTTTTTAATGTAATACTAACTGTCATTTTTGAGTACGATATCGCTATAAATGAATATTGCATTTAACCACATATATTCCAATACTTTATACTGATAAATAAAGCAATTAGTGCGAAATTATTCTCTAACCATTCCAAAATATTCAAAGATGCAAACGTTAATGTTCAAGTTTTCACTTGTGCCTGCACTCTCGGAGTGCAACCCGTTATTTGTTCAATTTTATATATTTATTTAATTCGTAACATGATAATGCTTTATGTATTCACTGTAGAAGTACAAGTTAGGTACTTGGTCATGTCAATTTTCAATATGTACTAATAAGTACATATTGAATTTTTATTTACTTATATTTTATTTAGTAATAGCAGATATCAATGTAAGGGATTCTACATAAGATACACTTATTTTATTTTATTTTATTTATTGGGAACAACAAACAACTATACATGACATCTTACTTAATAATTACAATTCTTACAATATAAATACATGTATAATCAACTACGTTATCCACAGATTACTTATTTGTGTTGGAGAAACAAATTCACTAAACTCACCTTATCCCAAAGGTTTTAAAATACATACATATACACATACATAGAATCATACAAATATATATATTAAAACTTATCCACATTATATAACAATATTAGTCACAAAGATTACGAAATTATTTTATGCAACTTGTTAAATATCAGTTTCTTAAAGGTACCCACTCTTGTTTCTAGTATGTCAATGTCAAGGAAGTTTTGGTTATAAGATGAGACCATCCTATGAATTGGAGAGCGAATGCCAGCATTTGTACGACACTTTTTTAAGGCAAAAAGTTGATGAGCGCGTGTAGCCCTAGAGAGATGACGTACAGGAACTCGGTAATACAGCTTGCGTGTTAGATCAATGCAATCATATTTATTATGGCATATGTCGTATAGAAGCATTACTTCAAGTTGTTCACGTCTGGCTTTTAAATCTAGAATATTGTATTTTTCAAGCAATTGATCATACGAAATATTGGCTCTTGCACATCTGTAATGCATACTGCGTAAAAATCTTTTTTGTATTGATTGAAGATACTGTATGTATTTACTGTAAAGTGGTTCCAAATAGAAACAGCATATTCAAGTTGTGATCGTACAAGCGTTTTATATAAAAGTAACAACGTTGAGGGTTTCTTAAAATTACGCATAGTTCGCATAATAAAACCATACATTTTGTTCGCTTTATTACCTATCCTATCAATATGTGTATCAAGAATTAATTTACTGTCTAGACTAAGTCCCAAATCATGGACATTATCGACCTTAACAAGAGAAGTTCCACAAAGAGAGTAAGTAGAGTTAATAATGTTTTTTTTACGTGTGAAGGATATATAGTTACATTTGTTTAAGTTAAGATCCAACTTATTTTTGTCACAGTAAACACTCAAACGGTCCAAGTCTTTTTGTAGTTGATGACTATCATCTAAGTTGCTAATGGAGTGATATATCTTAAGATCATCAGCATACAGAAGAAAGTTACTAAATTGAAAACATGCGCTGATGTCATTTATAAATAAAATGAAAAGATGGGGACCAAGAGTTTGACTATGTCATAACTAGCTGTTACGTAAACAACTTGTTTACTTCTTGTCATTGTTTAATAATTGTTACACTGTTTGATATCATTGCTTCAGTGTCTAATAGATTTATAAGAAGCGATACAACTGCTTGTGTGTTATTAGTGTGTAAAGAGTTATTGTAACCGAGTAAGAAATGTTTCGCTGACAACTGAAACGTGTGATACGTAACATTGTATTTCATTTTGATAGGGTGGTGTGACTTCTTTCAATACAAAACATATTTTGTGGAATATCCAAGAATTAACTCTTTATTTAATCATGATTGAGACCAGTTATGTGCAGTTACGAGTAAAGTCTATAGTTTCAAGCACATTAGGAACTTGTAGTAAGACATAGCTGTTTTATTATTTACATCGCCTTCAAAGGATAAAGTGTAAGTGATACGATACAAGGTCCCTGAGTACTTTAGCTTTGCTCTATTGAGATATCCAACTTAGTCAAGCCTAAGTGTGCTATCTTTTTATAGCTTTATATGTGCTTAAATAATACATTAACAAAAAAGATGGTGTGAGTTATCATCGGTAAGGTTATTTTATTTATATAAGATTGATGTGCATAATGCGGAAGTAATTTAATAAAACGAATATTTTTTCATTAAATATGGTACAATATTATTGACAAGTCCCCAGACAAGACCCGCTTATCAGAATGGGACAATCGGGTTCTAAATTCAAAATACGCAGCTGAAACTGAAATAGTGTTTACATTGCTGCCTATTGACCGATAATATTGTAACGTCAAAGTCAAAGTCAAAGTCAAAATATCTTTATTCATTGAGATCATATTTGATCATTTTGAATCGTCAATTTAAGGTTTCTTATAATAATAAGAGCTACATAATGTAGTTTGTAAAAATAATACATATACTTATACTCTAGAAAATTATAATATATATTTTGTTTTATTAAGACAGAGTTAGAGCATGTTCATTCCCAAGCATTTTTATCATCTAAGTAATCCGATATTTTATAGTAAGCTTTTTTATAAAGTTTCCCTTTAATTGAATTTTTAAATTTGTTTATTGTCAGATTAAGCATATCACTTGGGAGTTTGTTATAGCAGCGTATACATTGCCCTTTAAATGATTTATCAACTTTATGGAGCCTGGTAGTGGTAACAGCAAGCTTATCTTTATTCCTAGTATTAAACTTATGACAATCGCTATTTTTCTTAAACAAGTTAATATTCCTGTGCACATACATCAGATTTTCATAAATAACAAACTGAGTAAACGCAGAAATGTATAGACAAAGCTGTCGAAGTTATTATGGTGTCATTTGCGGCATGTGCCATATTTCAGCTTTGGTTTTGTATGAGGTGCATTGTCTATATGTATAGAACGTCATTGATTACAATAGTTATTTATGCAACTGTTGTGTAATATATTATATATTAAAACATGAATTTGGGTTTATAGTATCACATGAGTGATACTGAATTTCATCACAACACTCGTTTGGATGATGTAATGGTTATTAGGACATTAGGCGTTTTAATGTTGGCAATAAGCTGTTTTAGAATTTTAAATAGAGGATTTAAAGCATGGGTGGAGATAAAGAAGTGTTACAAAATAGGGCTTTTTTGAAAATAAAGTTGTGAGTTGTTTCGGGGTTGCTCTTGCTGAAACATTCGATGTTAAATCTCAGTAGGCCAGCAATTCTATAGCACTTTTTAAATCATAATAGGAATTGAATTGAATATTATTCTTTGGTGGCAAATGAGATAAAACGTAGAATATTGAGTTTTACAATCTTCTTGGTAGGCTATTGTACTGAATCTTGACTAACCGCAGGCACAGTACAAGCAATTAAACAGTAGCGATACTCAGCGGTCTTTTTGAAATTATACCTACGTCTGGGCGGAGAGCTAGGGTTGGTCCATATAAAGCTTATATCATTTACATTAAATATTGAGTTTAGAACGCATGAGCACGATATGCACGCACACCAACACAAAGTGTAAGATGTAGCTTCTCACTTATACTAGACTAATATTCCTGGTCTGATTTTTCAGAAGAGACAATCTAGACGTACTATAAGTTATCTAAGATAAAAAAATTGATGACGCGGACGGCGCGGCGTCGGGATTTAAATCTGACAGCGACCAGTCCCGGCGGCGTACGGCGTGGCACTAGTTTTGTGTTCCCAAGATTGCTTAGAGGCCGTGTAAATCATATGTATGCGTGCGTGCGTCGCTCTTTTGGGCGCTCTAGTAAAGAACAACTGTTTTATACATATTATGCCGTAGGTGTCGGTTATTACCGAGTATGTGACCATGTTGGGTGAGTACCCAATACTGTATATACGACAAGAAATATTGTCAAAGCCGTGATATTATAATAAATTAATTTCTTACCATTTGACGGCCAGGTTTTAGTGGCATTATAATATCACGGGTACACTATATAGTAAGACAATGATGTTTTGACAATTTTACTGGTCGTTAATTTATGAGGCCGTCACTGATTGGTCTATTTCTTTTATTTATTGTATAGTAATTATTTTTTAGTTATGTATTAGAGTAATCAACTAATTGTTTTCTAATTGAATCGGTCTTTGTTCACTAGTAGGTCCCAAAAATAAATGTAGACTGTTGATCACAACTCTCGAGCCGAATGTAGCGGGCCGCGGCAGCGGCCTGTGAGTTCCAGAACCGAACGGCCCTTGTTAACTAGTAGGTCGCAAAAATAAATTTAAATAATAATAAATTGGTTGTCCATTAAGCCTTTTAAATAAGGCCAATATAGCAAAAACCAACCATTTAAATCATACTGTAAAAAATTAACAAGTGGAATTAATTGAAAATTTTATTATAACAATCAATCAAATGAAATTATTGGATGTGATTTGATTTGGAATTGCGTAATTATAAAAATGATACCGACATTTTATCTCGAATATTTTTTCATCTCTCGTTGTCTGTATACTTAATTTTCAGCAATTTAACTTGATTGCCCGATTTATCAACACCGAATTTACACCTGAATTTCGTACGTTTGGTGCCGTTAAATTTAACGACTGCTGTCGACGACATTTTGGGAAATAAAATATATGTGACTGGGCTTTATCTATGGTAATAATATATAACAGAATTATTATTGACAAACAGATATATAAAGATATACACATTCTTCGGACACATTTCACCAAATGGAGAGGTGTGAAGCGTCTTTTGGAATCACTTCGGAAAAGGATGAGCTTTTATGAGAAGAAATGGCAAGAGTTTCCCACTCTTATAACTAAATGTATATAGTATGACAGCTTCTTTATTTATAAAAAAAATATTACAATCTATGTGGAGTTAAAGTCTTGAACCTGTTCTGTGTGGAGCTATGTAACAAAAATGCTCGAACATCATAACTTACGTGAGTATGTTAAGGAATATAAAAAAAAAATTTGAAAAACAGTTGTCCTAAGGGCCATCCGTGAAACTTCCCGCTAAGTGCTTCAATTTTATCAAATGCGTCGTTGTTGAGCTTTTCGAGCTCAAAACGATAGCTGTTCTATGCTTTTGAGCTTGATGTCAAAACTCTGATGAAAGTTTTTCTTTTATATGAGAGGGGGCAAACGGGCAAGAGGCCCACGGGATGGGGAGAGGTGAGGCAACCGCCCATGGACATCCGCAACATCAGGTGTGTCAAGAAATGCGTTGCCGACCTTTAAGGTGGGAGTATGCTTTTTTTCTTGAAGGTCCGTAAGTCGTATCTTTTCGGGAAGACCGCTGCCGGTAGTTGATTCCACAAAGTGGCTGTGCGAGGCAAGAAATTTCGAACAAAATGCGCGGTTCTGGAATGCCAGACGTCTACGTGATGCGGATGGTACTCCGCACGTAATGTCCGGTGGTGGAATTCGGCCGCTGGAATCAACCCGAACAGCTCTCTGAGCACTCCCCGTGGTAAATGCGGTAGAAGATGCAGAGAGAACCCACATCTCTACGCAATGCTAGAGAATCAAGCCGATCGGAGATGACTTGATCGTCGATGATTCGAGCCGCTCTTCGTAGTATGCGGTCAAATGGAAGAAGCTTGTACTGGGGAGCACCCGCCCAGAGGTGAGAACAGTACTCCATGTGAGGCCGAATTTGCGCATAATAAAGTTGCAGGCGTTGGCTTTTAGTGAAGTACTGTCTCGCCTTACTGGGTACACCAAGCTTTTTTGAGGCCAGTTTGGCCTTCTCTTCCAAGTGACCACGGAACTGAACGTCGCTCGATAAATCGACACCAAGTACGTAAATACAGGCTGTGGCAGTTAGAGGACTGATCTTGAATCGAGGGGATACGACAAATGGAGACTTTTTATTGGTGAACGCACAAACTTGTGTCTTCTTGGGTTTGAATTGAACTAAATTTTGTCGGCCCCATTCCGAGACTTTGTAAAGTATAGTCTCGATTTCAGACACAAGTTCCGGTTCTCATCGACGCTATCCCGGGACATGTTGGCACGGCCCGTGTAGGAAGCATACCCTGTGGTGTCGTCCACATAGCAATGAATATTGCTGATTTGCAGCATATAAATGATATGCAGAAGAAACAGCGTAGGGGATAGCACGCAGCCTTGTGGGACACCAGCGTCTATGGGTTTTAAGTCGGAGCATGCACCGTTGATAACAACCTTGATGCTCCGATCAGCCAAAAAGCTAGTGGCCCATTTGCACAACTTATCGGGAAGCCCATAGGATGGCAGTTTCGCTATAAGCGCTTTATGCCACACCCGATCGAAGGCCATCGCTATGTCCAAACTTACACAATAAAACACATTGTTTTGATATTTCTAACTGAACTAACTTTTGAAAGGATAAGCCTCGGATTTTTCACGCGGTTGGGAAAGGATCTTTAAGTTTGTATTGATCGAATTAGAAAATATGAAGTAATTCCGAAAAAACACTTTCTAGAACAAATATCTCTCGAACGAATCAACCGATTTATGGCAGGATCAGCCGCGTGGTTTTTCAAAGTTTTTACACATTTCAAAAAAATTATTCGTAGTTTTTTTAGATTTCAAAACCTACCGGTCCGAATCGGACCAAATTATATGTTCAAATTCTAAGTTTGGCCAAGCCCTTTCGAATGGCGCCAACCGCGATGAATTCGGACAAACCGTTCAAAATACTTACACACACATACAAGGGGTAAAAGCAATAACTTCCTTAAAATTTTCATTTTTCTTTGCAGAAAGTTAATAACACAGGAGTTATCTAATTCTTTCATAAATTGTACACACGACTGTGTGACTACACTGTACACATATAAAGTTATTATGGGAGCATAATACCGACATTAATGAGATCGAAGAAAATATATATTAGTATAAATATAAAATTATCAATCTTAATATTAACAACATGAAGCAGTTTTTCTGATGACAGGATCTATCAGGCACCACAAGTGCACCCATTCACGGGAGATAAATGACCCGTCCCCCGACACCACTACAAGAAATCGCGTGCAAATCGTGTCGCGGATGACCGGATGACCGAGAAAATTAAGTGGTAGTGGGTAGGGTAGATAGCTCGAAGGACAGATAGCCGTGATAGCCTATATTTTCTTTACAAGTATGGTTATTAATTATTGACGACCGATATAGCCCAGTGGTTAGTGACCCAGCTAGAGGTCCCGGGTTCGAATCCCGTACGTTCGTATGTCCTCCTTTTCCATAAAAAAAAAAATAATATGCGTCCAAGAGACTCCTTTTGGGAAAAAGTTAGAAAATCATTACAAGATTCAAGAAAGATTGTGATTTGAATCAATTCAATTCAAGAACATAGAATGTACTGAAATTTAATTAATTCAAGAAAAAAGAATATACTGTACGTGTTACAAATAGGTTAGCTAGAGCTAGCTTCATAGTTTATATTCAATTTTACAATAAAATACGAGACAGTATACTTAGAAATCACTAAGCACAAATACAAAAAATATATTAAGGATTCTTTGACAAGGATTTAACAATGCATATTTCTTAACTAAATTTGCGCAGAAAAAATAAATTGTACAGTATTAGTTACATAAACATTTTAAAGGCATAAAAGGCATTTATTTTCTCAAAATTGATTCCTTTAGAATTCTTTTTGATGTCATTTCATTAGAAATAAGTTTATTATTACTAGTTACCACTACCACTTCGGAAACATATGTCACTCTGAGAGAGAAGGAGCGGCGCAAGAAACTATCCCAGCATTTTTATTTGCGCTCTTTTTAATCAAATATATAATATTGTATTGTCAATGCTATTGCTATAAAATAATCATGATCTAGTCCCAGGTTGTCGGATCACTTAGATATTCAGCTGTGGAGTAGTAGGACTTACGACAGAGACATTATATAATAATACATTTAAATTTATTTATAGATAATACCTGAACAGTCGCTGGAACTTTATTATAAAAATGTATATAGTATTGTTATATATAATTGAAAAGATGGGCAGGAAGTTTCTTATTAGTTCTTCTCCCCATCTCAAAGCCCCTTCACGAACTAATGTAGCTTCATGACGTATACCAAGTGTTGTTGCAATATGTTATGTTATTGTCACTCCCTATCGTAATAAAATATATTTCTAGTCTATTTATCGGTACCATTTTTTTATGAAAATAAGAGACAAGACGAGCAGGACGTTCAGTTAATGGTAATTAATAGACCCTGCTCCTTAAAATGAAATGACGCTCAGGATTCTTGAAAATCTCCTAAAATTCTGAGCGCCACTACAATTGCGCTCGTCACCTTGACACATAAGATGTTAAGTCTCATTTGCCCAATAATTTCACTAGTTACGGCCTCCTTCATACCGAAACACAGTAATGTTTACACATTACTGCTTCACGGCAGAAATAGGCGCCGTTGTGGTACCCATAATCTAGCCAGCATCCGTGCAAAGGAGCCTCCCACTGATGTGCTATAAAAATGATGCCAAAGTGTATTTATTCTCGGGCGCTAGGTGCAAATTCTAATAGATTTGGTATTAGAGTGATGTCATTATCTTAGTTACATTATTCGTATGTAACAAAAGTAATAAATCAGTGTAAGGGTGAGTTGATAAAAAGGAAGGCATGGACCCGGAATCCAATTAACTGCGGATGTCATGTTTGAACCCGATATATAATGAAAGTGATGCTTGATACCAAGTGCTTATATCGAACCATAGTAGATGAATTTTGTCTATTTTTGATGTCAAAATATCTATAGCACCGTTGTTATTTCTAGTTTGATGACACGAAAAAGATAAAAATATCGGTATGCTTGTAATATAAGAAATAAATCTGTTTACGAACTGACTGCATTAGGTAGTGTCAGTGAAGGTAGAACAAAATTATTTAAGCGTTTTCAAACCGAGACTTTTGATGTCCTAGATGTACCTTGATCTGGTTGGAAGTCTGTAACTGTAAAGAATGTAATATCTTTGGAAAACTTCTTGTCAATTTTACTTTCTAGGTGGTGTGCAGTAAACGAAACATCTGTTTCAATGGAATTCTCGGCATAAATTCTCTTCAATGAGTCAGTAAGAAGTAAAGTAGAATTACAATTCATGTTAATAAATCTATATTATGACAGCGGCCGTTGTTCATAATAATATCTTGTTCTATGATGCTTCTTATTAAATAAAAAAAGCTTAGTAGTGGCACTCTCTATGATGAAGACAGTCGCTTTTTACAGATATTTTCGCCGATGAAGATATTTTCTTATTAAACTGAATCCTACATTCGGTGTGATAGTATACGTGCTCACTTCTATAGCTATTCTACATGATTGTCTGACAAGGGGTAGGACCAATCAAAAAAGTCTGGCTAAAGAGGAAACATCATCTAATGATTAGCCAAGTATTATATATAAAAATCAGCTTTTATACTATATTGTTAGTAGAATTAAAATTTCATGAAAATTAAGGGTGTCTGGCAAAGTGTTGCCACGATGTTTACTGTCTGGCAATTAATGACGTGATTTTTAATAATATTCTGAAGACTTTACCAGAAAATCAGACTTTATCATTTGATGAATTTAGATCGGTATTATACACACATTTAGTACCATTTACCTGCCAAAACAACTGTAGTCCAATCCTCATAATTGGCCATCGTTCTTACCTGTGTTGGGAGTATGCGCTGACAAACTTTCAGCTTTTATAAAATAACGAAGTTCTGGCGTTGACGGGCTCTAACACTAACACTTTTATTAATGTTTAAAAAACAATTGTTGCAATACAATATTTTCGGCAAGTCTCTAGCTTCACCAGCCAGCGGATTTTTATACTAAATCAGCTGCATTACAGGGATACCAATATACTGTAAGTATACCGCATCTCAAATTTACTAATTCCGTAGGATACCACGTTTCAACCACGTTCATCCCGCGATTGTACCAGTTACCGATGGTATGCGTAAACTATCTGTAGTTGTAAACAACAGCTTGAATGATAATAATCTTGTCAAAAACCATAAATAAATAATCCCTACTTAATTATATAATATTATAAATGTGAATGTAAGTTTGTTACGCTTTCACGCCTAAACCAACTAATTGATTCTGATAAAATTTAGTACAGACATAGACTAGAGCTTGAAAAAGGACATAGGCTACCTTTTATTGCAAGAAAAGTAAATGGAGGGGCTGAAATAGGGGATGGAAGTTTGTACGGAAATTCGTCACTATCGAAAATAAAACCATGAAACCTTGTTCACAAGTGCCACTTAAGAAATACTTTATATACATTTGTTCGAGCATTTTTGAAACTTTGACCTGGATGAAATAGGAGATTAAATTCACAGGGAAATACAATGGAAAGAGACTGTCCACAATGACAAGGGATATGCGCTGTATCATAGAAGAGAGCGGTAGCGGAAAGAGCAGTTTATAACTGTATTATTTGAAAAGTATCCTAAAAAGGATCCAATGGAAATGTGTTTTGTGGACCACAGCAAGGCTTTTGACTGCGTGGAATGGGATTGTTTGTGGAGGGTACTTGGTGAGCTTGGCGTACCTTATCACCTAACAGCACTGATCCAGGCATTATAACAGCCAAGGAATTATGAGGGTTGACTTCGGGTCCTTTTGGTTTTGAAAAGGGAGTTCGACAAGGCTGTATACTTTCGCCGATCCTGTTCAACGTATACGGCGAGTACATCGTATGATAGACCTGCGACGGCTGGAGCGGTGGAATCAACATTGGCGGGCATAAACTCACAAACTTACGCTATACTGAAGACACCACTCTGTTGGCAGTTAACGAGGCTGAAATACATGAACTACTTAGCAGAATGGAGAGTGTCTGTGCTGAGCTGGGTCTCGCTATAAACAGGTCTAAAACTAAGGTTATGGTTGTGGATCGGTCTGGCAGGTTGGAGCTTACCGGAACACTATAATTAGAAATGGTCAGCAGATTCAAATACTTGGGCTCTGAAATCTGCAACGATGGTTCTTGCGAGGAAGAGATTCGTCGTAGGATCGGCACGGCAAAAGGCGCCATGTCATAATTAAAGAAGATATAGAAGAGTAGAACCATCAGCATAAAAACCCAGACCAATCTTGTGCGATCACTGGTGTTTTCCATTTTCATATATGGCGCTGAAACATGGACTTTAAAGAAACCCTACCGAAAACGAATCGATGCCTTCGAAATGTAGTGCTGGAGAAGGATGTTGGGCATACCTTAGACAGCACACCAAACTAATGTGTCGATCCTGAAACGGCTGGGCATTGTGACTAGGCTCTCTACCATCTGCTTGCGTAGGGTCCTAGAATACTTCAGCCACATCGCCAGAAGGGATGAAGACAACCTGGAGAAACTGATCGTAACAGGGAAGGTGGACGGAAGAAGACCAAGAGGAAGGAGCCCCATGCGCTGGAACCACTGTCCACGACGCTTTACACTCTGCTGCAGCACTGAGGAAACCGACGCGAGGAGGAGGAGGATCCTAAAAGATAAAGAAAATGGCCCAAACAATGGCCTAACTATTCAACGCGGACGAAGTCGCGGGTAAAGCTAGTATGAAATAAATAGATATTAATTCAAACCAAACATGTATGACATAACATTGGCCAAAAATATTACAACTTACAAACAAACTTTTATACCTAAATAAATTGAACCCTTTTCCACGTTCACTAAACCAATTTCCGAGAAGGTATATTTGCTTATAAGGAATATTCCCTTTAAAGGAGGTAAAAATTTCAGATATTATTAGAAAAACATTGATTTTTCTATCTGTTAATGTTAGTGATGCAAATAGACTCTATTATATCCGTCCGAAAAGGTTTGAAAAGGTCTATTTTAGCACATTACTACCTACTTACACGGACGAGTAAAAAAAGGACTCCGCGCCGTGATATTAGCAAGTGAAGCACCGTTATGCTAGTGTGTGTGAGGGGATACTAGTTACACAATTTTGTTCTCCCTTAAGTAATCATATATGGTCACAAATACTTATATAGTATCGTTTTTACATTTTTTCACAACGCACGAAGATATTTTTAAGATATTTTATTGAGACGCTAACTGATCTGTTACACACGATGACAATTCTCATAACGGCCGCCTATCGGCCTGTAGTAGTGTAAGTGTGTGCGTGGGGCTATGTATTAACACGTTAATCGGCTTGTTTTGGAGTTAAACTGTTATGTAAAGTGACACGGAGTCCTTATTTCTTTACTACGAGTAGTCCGTGCCTACTTACTATATTGAGCAATTTTAATTTCACGGCCTTCCGGCTCACTCATAAAATGAATGAACGGCGTTAAGCACTTTTCTTGCGATGGGTATAAAATTTTAAACTCGGGTCAGAACAAACAACGAACAGACAAAATAATATTTTATTCTTATAATAATTCCCCGAATTTTTTTAATTTTTCTAAACAACATTGTATTGAATGTTTATTTTGGAAATTTCTTGGAAATATTGTTTTAAAATATTGACGGGAAACTATGATATATTTAACTTAGAAATAGTTTTTAAACTTTTTCCGTTGAATTTTCACTTCTAATATGTGTCCCAGCACACATTTAGATTTTTATTTATTCTACCTCTTAATGAGATGAGACGGAACTGTGTGAGTTTATTAATTCAAATAGTGCTGATCATTTTAATATATAGGTGAAACACATCAAAGATATCAAATATCAATTACAAACTTAGGCTTACTTCACTAATCCATTGGACCCTTGAGGAAAATTCAAGTCTCTTGTCCCATTCATGTTACAAGTTTATATTTAACGGTTTTCCTGTCATTGATTTTACTAGGTTTGTAAGAGAAAATACATCCTTATTATGAAACCTATCGATTAATGTCCTTACATTAAAGCTCAAACAATTTATACGTCTAGATAGTCTCTTGCTTTTAGATATCCGATAAAAACAGGCCAGAAATATTAGTTTAGTGTGTGGGACAAGCTTAGTCTTACGCTCGCGATTTGTATGACACTTTGTGTTAGTGTTTGTGAATTCTTCAAAATAGAGGTTAGTTTAGACATATTTTTTTTTGACGTTTTCACAGCTGTCATAGTCTATCTAGGCGTATAAATGAGATCATTTATACGCCTCATAAGTAGGGTCAATGACTTGGTGAAAAGCGGCTGAGAGAATTATTGTCCCTAAAATCGCTTTTCGCATCAGTTCTTTGGGCTTAGTTATCAGACATGAAAAAATTTGGGGTACTCCATGACGCACGCCAAGTACGTTTGAAAAGTTGTTCGTAATTGTTAAATTTACCACAAAATTTTTTCAATCAAAAATCATAACGGCTACTTGGTCTGTCTTTTCTTTGATTTTACATCTTTTTGTAAAGTGATAATTTCTCCATGTTAATTTTGTAAATCAAAAGTTGTGAACGTGTACTTGGCGCAATTTCTTACAGTGAAACTGTTTTTGTACGGATATAATTATTTCCAGTATGTTAAACCCGCAGGCCTTATTACCCTACCGTAGTAAAATAAGGCCTTTTCACAAGGCTTTTAAAAAAAAAAATGTTTTTGTTTATGGTGAAAATTATCATTACTCCATTGTTTTTAATGGCTAATGTATTATTATATAAATTAATGATACATTTCAATAATTAAATAAAATATTTTCGATTTTTTCCAAAATCTCCCTTAGCTAAGCCTTATTTCCCGCCGGTACCTAACTTTGAAAAGGCTTTATTGATCGATTTCAAAAACTAATCAGCTCTTAACCTTGAAAAACCACCTCATCGCCGCTAATCCGATCAACATCGGGTAATCGATTTGACGTTTAAATCATCGATTTCCAACCATGCAGATTTATTTTTTATTGTTGCTGTGTAATGAGTTGATTTTTCATTTTTACTGTTACAAAATACAGCACTCACAACGCTATACGAGTTATTGCAAAGGATTATTTTGGATGTTGGTACAAATTTTATAAGACCTTTACTTTGCATGCTCTTATTTTTTTTTTCGTTTCGAAAGTAATTAATTTGATCACGAGTATTTGTTGACAAGAGTTTAACGTAACTTTACTGTGTGTTTCTTGTCCTTTTGGCATATATTAGAAAATTTTAAAGCATTAAACCAATGCCCATGTTTTTTATCAATTAATTCTTGTAAAGAAAAAACTTTGTTGCCATTTTCAATCTCAAGAGATAAAATATTATTCACTACTTTATATGTGTTTGTGTAATTACAAAAACTACATCGGTCAGTATATAATAATAAAAAAGAAGACAAAGTAGCCGGTATGATTTTTAATAATTGAAAAAAATTTGTGGAAAATTTAACAATTGAAAACAATTTTCTCAACGTACTTGGCGTGCGTCATTGAGTACCCCAAATTTTTTCAGATGTTTTGTAATAATGTCACAAAATCCCTCAGATAACTCATTTATGTCAACAGTCAGTAGTTGTAAGTAAGTAAGTTGTAATTTTCTTAACTCCTGTTCTTTTCTTCTTCACAGCATTATTGCATGCTTTAAGCGCGATCGCGCCAAGGGATAGCACTACTAGAGCCTAAAAATCAAGTTTCCTATTTCGTCAAGAGAAATTCAATTTTAATCACAATCCTTCAACAATGATTTTTTTTATCAAAAACGATCCAAAAAGAAATGTCGAAGTTATGTAAAAAAAATCACTTTTTTCGAAATTTTTCGTTTTTGATAACTCCCGAACGAATCAATCGATTTTGAAGGGACTGGCGGCAATAGACGCAGTATTTTGAGTTTAAGAGCGAATGAGTTTTTGAAATTGACAGGTGGAGTTGTTTAAAAGTTATTCTAAAAAAAACATTTTTGGAAAATTTTATTTTTGAGATTTCTCAAAATTTAGCGAACCGAATTGATTCAAATTTTAACCAAATTTAATGGCAATGATACTCTTTGGATCGCCATTTATCTCAATCCGATTGATCGAGATGTTCAAAACTTAGAGATTCATATGGTTGCATCAAAATAATTATCAGTAGGGTCAATGACTTGGTGAGGAGGAGCTGAAAGAATTGTTGTCCCTAAAATCACTTTTCACGTCAGTTCTTTGGCCTTAGTTATCAGACATGAAAAAATTTGGGGTACTCAATGACGTACGCCAAATACGCTGAAAAAATTGTTTTTAATTGTTAAATTTACAAAAAATTTTTCAATTATTAAAAATCATACCGGCTACTTGGTCTTCTTTTTTTGATTTTATATCTTCTGTTAAGTGAAAATTTCTCTTTGGCATTTTTGTAAGTCAAGAGTTATGAACGTGTACTTGGCGCATTTTCTACAGTGAAACTGTTTTTGTACGGATTTTATATCTTTTTGTAAAGTGAAATTTTTTTTTATATCTTTTTGTAAAGTGAAAATTTCTCCTTGGTATTTTTGTAAGTTACGAGTTGTGAACGTGTACTTGGCGCAATTTTTTTACAGTGAAACTGTTTATGTACGGATTTTATTTGCTATATGATGTAATGTTGTAGTATGAAAATTTGATATTTAGATTTATGTTATTGAATTTTGTATTTTTTTGCAATCATCTTATATCTTCATGATTAAATTTAGAAAATCACACATAGACCCATAGTTTGCTGCAATAGATTATATTATGAGAAAAAGATATAACTGTGAAGATCTATTTATCGGTCGATGTTATTTTATAGACGCTTCGATGTAAACGCCATTTATTTCTTGTCGAGAAATAGTATACAGGCATTTTTTGAATTTGTTGGCCATCGTATCGATTTAACATTTAAATCATCTATTTCTAACCACCCGGATTTATTTTTTATAATTGCACTATAATGATTGGATTCTTGGTCATCGACTTTACAAAATATAGCACTTACTACATTGTATGAATTATTACAAAGATATATCTTGGACGTTGGTACAGATTTTATGAAACCTTTATGTTGTATATTTTTATTCATTTTAGTTCTGAAAATATTTTTTGTAATTATAATCATTTGTTTACAAGCATTAATCGTAACTTAACTATGAGTTTCTTTTCCTTTTTTGACATGCATTACAAAATTTTAAAGTATTAAACCAATGTCCATATAACTTATCAATTAATTCTTGCAATTCAAAAATTTTTGTACTATTCTCTACTTCAAGAGACAGAACATTATTGATACATGTATATTTACTTATATAATTACAGGAATCACAACTATCAGTATATAATAATTCAAATTGCACTAATTTACTTAAATCATCAATTTTACTAAGTTATACTGTCTGTATTACGAAAGGTTTTGTTTCATTATCAATACCTATTTGCTTGCCTATTTTCTCTTTTATCAATGTAGATTTTAATGTTGCTTTATTATTCGAATAAATATCGAATAATTTGCATACTTCTGTGCTGAGTAAAGCATTCTTACCATCACTTTCTAATAGTACTTTAATTATTTTACTATGAAAAATACACTGAAAATTAGAATTGATACAGCTAGAATCACCTTCGCTATTTTCTATACCGTGAAATTTTAATAAATCAATACATCGCTTTGTTTTTGTTATACTCTGTTGTTCACTTTGATCAAAATGTTCTTCAGCTCCCCAAATTAAATCCCCTACTTTAAGCCAACGTTTTTTTGTAATTAAAATAACTGCAGGATCAGCTTTATAAGATTTTCTCAGGCGATTGTACTCTTCAATTGCTTCTGCGTTAGCTTTAATTAAGTGGGGATCGAAATTTATTAAATGCAATCCTTCAACTTTTGTTACTCGTGAGAATGATACGTAAGATTGACCAACATTGAAAATAGTATTACCAGCTTCAATCACAGCATTTTTAAAACTCAATCCTTGACTTTTATGAATAGTAACAGCATAGCTTTAACTTTATAATCATTAATATTATCCTCTTTATCAGTACGTGGGAGATCGTAAAGTCGACTTTTACTCTTCAAGCTTCTACGACCAGCTATAGATGTCACTCGAGCATCTCGAATAACAAAATTATCAGTAATAGGTCGTGGATACCCAAATTTACAAGCTTCAACAATTTTCTTGGTAGATTTTAATTTTTTCGTTCTTAAGCAATAATCATTGTGATGATGTTGTTGATGTGAAATGACACGCCTATGAAGAGTAGGTGAAATATTTTTGTTGGGTAACTTACAGGTTACATACTTCATAATGAATTCAGCTACTTCGTCATTGCTATTTATACCTATAGTTTGAACGCCTTCTATCCAAAACAGCATATGAAGATGTTGGATACCTCTGCCTTGATATTCAAGACGCCAATAATAATGGTTTACTTTGCCAAGAGGTTGACTTTCTGACGTAATTAAATCAAGCACAGCTTGAAATTTATTATTAATAAATCTAGACACAGAAACTGGATCAGATATGATCACTTCATTAGAAGATAACTTATCAAAATTAGGAGTGTTTATTTCTCGTATGTAATCCATTGTCCATCTTAGTTTTTTTGTGTACGTTAGCCTCCGTTAAAAATCAAAGTTTTAAATTATAAATATAGTGAAATTAATATTACCTCAGTGTTTAAAAAGTTAATTAGTATCCTAATTCGAAGATAAATTGGTGTTGCACCAAAATTTCCAGTGGATCCGGCACAAATCACTGTCAACATTTTACTGTACTATCGCGTCTATTGAATAATAAGCAGAACACAACAACACAAAAACAAGAACAAGAATATTTAAAACAGTGTACAGAGAAACAATTGAATCAACACGCTGCAGTTTATAAAGTATAACTATCCTTCACTGTGTTCAATCTAATCTAACTGTAACGGTATTGTGTATAATTGTGTTGGGTATTACAAAAATACATTTTTTCTTTTTATGCGTGAGGGTACTTTTAAAACTACAATTAAACTTTACGTTGAGACACCTGAACTGCTTGAACTTTAAATTTTACAGTTTTCAGACCGTGCCTCAAATACCGCGTAGCTCTGTAATAAGACGGTGGACTGATACAGTGACGACCCCAATTCTAATTCCAAGTGAAATACAGATCTTTTTTTATCTCAATTTTTATTTATTTTATATTACTATGGAATTCTTGGTTTGCCGAAGCTAGTGCTCGTGTCCAACCAGACATTATTTGCTGTACTAAGACTTTTCCCAGGGGTTAACAATATCACACCAGTTCGTTGAACTATGTCTCAAAACGTAACATTACGTAATCCTACTAAGAAAGTGCCTACAGATCGGTGTGAAAAATGTATAACTAGGGAAGAGATGGTGGAACTGATTCGCGACGGGATTAACTCAACCTTTGAGGCTATATTTAAAGAATTTAAAGATGAGATTAAGGCTGATCTCAATAAATCAATAGCCTCTGAATTAAAGAAACAGATAAAATCGCTGCTAGTTGATATGGAATGAATGAAAGAATCTCAGGCTGGGTTACAAAATGATTTGGAAGATGCTAAGTAGCTTATATGCAAACTTAAATCAGAAATTAAAAATAATGTGGAGCAAATTGAGGAAATAAAATCACAGATGGGAAAACAACAGCAATGGGGACGTTTAAACAATTTGGAAATTGTGGGTTTACCTGAAAAATCTAACGAATCTTTACCGGATATTATAAGAAAAATTGCGCTTTATGCAGGCGTAGCTCTTACTAGTGAACAAATTGAATTTATACACAGGGTACAACCGATACAACATATATCGGGAAGACCTAAACCGTTAGTTGTCAAACTAAGCAACCGTGACTGAAAGGATCATATCCTATCAGGGCTACGTAGAAAAAGAGGCATACAGACTTCTGATATAGGAATAAGTGGCAGCTCACAAAAATTCTTCGTTAACGAACATCTTACTCCTGTAAACAAAAATATTTTTAATGAAGCTAAGAAACTAGCCTTGGAAAAGGGATATAAATTTATATGGATAAGAAACTGCAATATTTTTTTAAGAAGAAGCGAACAACAGCCTGTTATATCCATCAATTCAATGAAAGATTTAGCGTAGATTGTGTAGTTGTCGTTGGTTGTTTTAATTTTATTGTTTTTTTATATTCAGCCTCACACATATTATTAACACACAATTACCTACTAATCAAGTACACATCACACTTCAAAATTTGTCACCTCACTGTACACAATTTTTATTTTATTTGGAAAAAAGGTCCTTTTTTTTATAAAATTACTACCAACTTATTTCACAATTGAAGAATACTTAAAAGTCTGTACTTTACTCTGCATTTATACATTTCATAATAATGGGGACTAATTTACTTAATATTTTCTATCAAAATGTTCGTGGCCTTCGCACAAAATTAGACCAGTTTAAGGGAAATTTATCACTGCAAAATTTTGACATAGTTCTGGTTACAGAAACGTGGCTAAATAGTGAATTTTACTACGGAGAACTAGGCAATAGCTACTATGATATATTTCGCTGTGACCGTTCCACCAATACATCAAACAAAAGGCATGGAGGCGGTGTTATGGTATGTATATCATCTAAATTGCAAGCGTTTGAGAGACACGACTGGGAAAGCAGCGGAGTAGAATCTTTATGGATTACAGTCCCACACACATCTTTTAGGACCAAAGGTAAGAAAAATCTTCATATAATAATTGCCTATATTCCTCTGGACTTAATGCAACCTAAACGCCTTGAAGCGTTTTCAATGTCAGTCGCAAAAGCCATAACAACTAACACAGATTACAATTTTTTAATAATAGTAGATTTCAATCTACCAAACATAGAATGGTCCACCAACTCTGGACCTTCTATATTAAGGAAAGGAAGTACAGAACTACAAAAGGTATCTGAGCTCTTTATAGAACAAATAAATGTTTCAGGACTCAAACAATATAACCTTACTTGCAATCATAGTAATAATATATTAGATTTAATATTCAGTAATTTTTTCTTAAGTGTTACTAAATCTAACACATCTTTAGTAAATGTAGATAAATATCATCCATGTTTAGAAATCGACGCATCCGAACTAATGCTACGCAATTTTCCGAAAACACATCCTGAAAAACACAATTTTTTCCGGGCTAACTATGACGAAATTAACAAAGCTTTAATCCAAATCAATTGGCATCTGGTTCTTAGAGGTGTAAATATTGACGATATTGTTAAAACATTTTATACAACATTGTTTAAAATAATAGAGGAACTTGTGCCAAAAAGTAAAAAAAGATTGCAGAAATATCCTCTTTGGTATTCAAAATCACTCATTCATATAATAAAAGATAAAAAGAAGGCTCATAAAAGATGGAAAACTTATAAAAATCCAAGAGATTACGATGAATTTTCTTTACTGCGAGCTCGTGAAAAACAAGTTATTAGAAAATGTTACGATTCTCACATAGAGCACTTACAAAATAATGTCATAAAAAATCCAAAACATTTATGGACGCATATAAAGAATTCAAGACAGAACAATTTGGGATATCCTAATCCAATTAGCCAAGGAAGTCAAGTTTTTTCAATAGAACAGGATGCATGTGAAGGTTTCAGAAAGTTTTTTGAAAGTGTGTTTCAAAATCCCGCGACAAGATACAATCTCCCGCTCTTACCAGAATCTGATGATATTTGCAATGGTGTAAATAAGAAGTTTATAAGATACTAAATACATTAGACGTAAGTAAAGGCCCAGGGAGTGATGGATTGCCAAATATATTTTTACAAAAGTGTTCAAAAACTCTGACTGAACCTCTGACCCATATTTTCAATTTATCTCTTAATACATTTGGAATATTCCCGACTATTTGGAAGGAGGCCCTTATTGTACCTATCCATAAAAACGGCCCCAGAAATAAAATTGAACAGTATCGTCCTATTTCAATACTGAATTCATTTGGAAAGCTATTTGAAAAATTAGTATTTAATAAAATTAGTCCAATTTTTATGAAACAAATTCCCTCAGCACAACATGGATTTATACCAAAACGCTCGACATTAACAAACTTGGCTCTTTTTTCCGATTTCATTTTAAACAGTATGAATGATGGATACCAAGTAGATGTAATTTATACAGATTTCCAAAAAGCATTTGACCGCGTGGATCATATAATACTACTTCACAAACTGCATGCTCTAGGAATTCGGGGAGATCTCTATAGATGGATAAAATCGTACATTACCAAACGAAGGCAAGCAGTAGTTACAGGTAGTTTCAAGAGTAGTTATACAGAAATTCTGTCGGGTGTACCACAAGGATCTATTTTAGGGCCTCTCTTGTATAACGCTTACCTATTCGATATTGATTTGTGGATAAAAAATTCAAAATATTTACTATTTGCCGATGACAAAAAAATTTTCATAAAAGTTGGTTGCCTTAATGACTGCGTTCGATTACAGGAGACTTAAATAACTTGTCAGAGTATTATAAACTAAATAGAATATCGATAAATGCAGATAAATGCTTGCACGTATCTTTTACACGTAAAAAACAAATATATAAATATGAGTATAAAATAGATAATCATTTAATAAAATCAGCTACAACAGTAAGAGATTTGGGAATATACTGAGATTATAAAATGACTTTAACTCATCATATGGACATAATTAAAGATAAGGCCCTTAAGCAATTGGGCTTTGTTAAACGTACCTGTAAAACTTTTTATAATATCAAATGCATAAAAATTTTATATTTCGCACTTGTTAGAAGTCTACTAGAATATGCATCCAATATCTGGTCTCCACACTATACAACTTACATACAAAAAATTGAAACCTTACAAAAAAAAATCCTAAAATATTTATGTTACAAAGCATATCATCCCTACACGTCATACGATGAAGCATGTAGATTTTTTAATATAGACCCACTGGAACTCCGCCGAAACCAACAAGATGTAATGTTTCTACATTTTTTATTGTCAGGCAATACAAACTGTTCTGAATTGTTAAGTGCCCTATCGTTTAATGTACCACAATATAGAACATACGAAACTCCTGGTTGCACCACGTACCAAAACGAACTATTATATAAACTCGATTATTTGCAGGATTCAAAATAATTACAATAATAATGATATTCTAAATATCTTCATGTTAGAAAAGGATAAATTGAAGCGTGAAATTATTAAATTACACCAGTCTAAAGCAGTGCCATACTCATTTGTTTAAAATATATACATATTGTTATCTACTAACCACACACATACCCTTTGACACCCACACACATACGCTTTCCCACCCACACACAAACATACACACAGTAAATAAGAAACACAAGAGGCAGTTGTTCTGTAATATATCTTGTTGTAAAACTATTGTAAAATAATATTGTCAATATGAGTAATCTATAATGGCCTTAAGAATTATGTTATATATTATTGTTTATTAACGTTTACTGTAACGATGTTGATTACCAATAAATAAATAAATAAATCAATCAGATCTTGCCAAAGCCATTCAGCAGGACTTACTGTAACAAACTATGTTGCCGGACCATAATGACGAGTCATGCAATGTAAGGTATTTCTGGGTTTACTCCAAAATTGAGCAGTTTCGTAGTCGAGCAAATAGCTAATTAAGAATATGTTTATATAATTGAACTATATTTCAGCTGCACAGATCTGATGAAATCTGCCACCCCTGCTGGCACCCCTTATTCTACCGAACATTAAAAGAGCAGCAGATAGCCAGGGACATTGTTTTTTTCCAGAGTGTAACTCACTGGAAAGAACCTTTTCCCAGGATGGAATTAAATGAGTTAATCCTCATTGCTTGTGGGACCTATCAGTTAAAACAAGCATGGTCCTACTATGGAGAGCACATTAGAGGTGATGGTTCCCATACTATTGAATTGTGTAGAGACACGGCCAGCAACCTACTGGAAGGTTTTCCGTCGACCGAAAATTCATCATTACTGAGAGGAAAAATCCACAGCAGGCACATAAGCCGAAAACTGTATTTTGTTTATATTTTATATGAAAATAATAGGTCAGGCAGAGAAGCCATAAAACAATATTGCTGTAATTGCATAGTGGGCCGACGGACAGTGGGTTGCTGTGCCCATGTAATGCCAATTATTTGGTTTTTGAGCTGGGCAAGGTATCAAGATTCAATAAATCCACCTGCCCAGTTCTTAGATAAAATATTATTAACATATGCTTCAGATTAAATTATTTATTAATTAAAAAAATAACAAAAACAATGATATTTTATTTTAAAAACCTTCACAAAAACCAATTAGGAACACCTGGGCTCAACACTTTATTATTTTTCTTATTCCTAGTGGTTTAAGCTACTAACTCAATATAAAATTATTATTCTCAGTAAGATAAGATATAAATATAATTTCTTATAAATAACTAAAAGTTTCGCATGCTTTTTAAACAGAAAAATTATAATTACTACTATTATAATTATTGCAATGATGATAATAAAATTTTAATTGAATTATTAAAGGAGACATTTTTTTTTGTTCGACGAATGGGCCCACCACGAAATGCGGTGTCTATTATTGAAACATATATTGATTTATTCCATATAATCTCTAGATTACAACGGTATATTTAATTTTTAATGAACTAACTGGAATACTGAGAAATACGACAAGAAAGTGAACGTCAAAATAAACTAAAAATCATTAAGTATAAGTGTTATTTTTAATATAAAGCTTATAATAAAGGCATTTGTCTTTTAGGTACCTACTTGGATTTTAATGCGATTTGTACTATTTGAATAGTGGTAATCGCAATGGCAATCTTAACAAACAAAAATGTTCATCACACAAGAATGTTCATCACACAAGAATTAATAGTCCCAGGTGTGTGTACACCCAAATACATCATAATAATACCTGCGCTTTTTCGAGCGCTATAATGAGGGCTGGCTTGAAGTATTGCCGTGCTTTCTTTATGACGCCCAGCTCTTCGAAGCAAATTTGGCTTTGCCCTCCAAGTTTAACATTATCTTTAGTATTTTAATTTCGTTATAAACGATCAATAATATTTTAACACGAATTTGTCCAATTTCAGCGTAGGGATCTGTGCAAGCACGTCGTCAATTGCCGCTTGAACGCAGCCCATGAGATGATCCGTTTTTGCGTTGCCACTATGGGACCTGTAGACACACGCATACATGCGGACTATCCTAAAGTCTACTCGAAGCCAGAGAGTAGACAGGTCCCTACCCTCAAAATTGCCGAGACAAAGACAGCAGATATCCTCCCTAACATATACACATACCCCGGCATGAGGCAAATTATTATGCTCAATTTTGTACTTGGGGTACGTTAAATATGACGTATCGCTAGATATCTGTGTCTCTGTAAGGAAACACAAGGCCGGCTGCACCGTCTCAAGGTGGTGATGGACTGCGTTAAAATTGGAGTGGATTCCCCTGATACTGCAAAAGTCCACATTAAGCGTGGAGCGGGGTGCCGTGGTGTTGCTGCCTCGTTTGTTGTGTTCTTATAGGACTGGAATAATGTGACCCGAGCATTAATTCAATTAGGTAGTTTAACTTTTTGGTTGTGTTTAACAAAAAAATATATAAACATTGCTTAGAGACGTGTTTTGTTAGGCAGTGACCAAACTATAACAATATCAGTGACTTAACAATAACGACGTCTAAAACGGGGTTTATCTTTTTCTATTACAAAACAGTGTTAAACTTGTGCTTAACTAAAACGATGTTAAGCAACACATAAACTGAAGTGTACAGGAACAATAATAGGAATGGAACGTAATTTTTGTCAATTGTTATCTATCTGTCATCATATAATCTAACGGCCGTTTCAATAACGTATATCTACGTTACGGATATATTGCTATCACCGTTCTTATCTATCCATAGTTATGTCCAATATAGTTATAGTCCAATGCTATAATGCTAAAATGTAACGAAACGTAAAAGGATAGACTCGATCTTCTGACTTCATATCTAAACAATAGAATTCAGAGGGTCGACGTGAATGGCAGGAGATCTCCTGGGACTCCTCTCAGTGGGGGTACCACAAGGGTCTATTCTTGGACCGTTCCTCTTCCTTATCTATGTAAATGATCTTCCTAATCTTATAGAGAAAAAACATAAGGTAGTATTGTTTGCGGACGACACTTCACTGATTTTCAAAGTGAAAAGAAACCAAGCTATGTATGACGAAGTAAACGATATTTTATCTGACATCGAGTACTGGTTTAGCGCTAATAACCTATTGTTAAATAGCAAGAAAACTAAATTCATTAAATTTACCGTACCAAATGTCAAAAATGTAAATGCAAATGTTTTGTTAAACGGAGAGGTGATAGAACCGGTGGAATCTGCTATATTTCTTGGCATAACTCTAGATTCCAAATTACAATGGGGCCTCCATATTGAAGGATTGGCGAACAGACTTAGTTCTGCAGCATACGCGGTTAAAAAGATTAGACAATTAACTGTCATAGATACGGCGCGACTAGTATACTTTAGTTATTTCCATAGTATTATGTCCTATGGTATATTGCTATGGGGCAACGCTGCCGATATTAATACAATATTTGTGCTGCAGAAGAGGGCTATTCGCGCTATTTATAACCTAGGTCCTAGAGAATCATTGAGAGCAAAATTCAAAGAAATTAACATCTTGACTGTTGCTTCTCAGTATATTCTTGATAATGTATGTTCATAGGCACATAAGTGAATTTGCCAGAAACTGTCATAACCATAATGTTAACACCAGGAACAGACATAAACTGATGATGCCTACTACTCGGCTAAGTCGAGTTAGTTAGTCTTTTGTGGGGCGATGTATATGCTTTTAAAACAAGATCCCAGAAAATGTTCAAAACAAAGGTGTTACGTTATTCATGTTGTTATGTGTGGTAAACATAATACTACTCGGTTACTATAACATAAATGACTTTCTTAATGATACCACAGATTGGGAATGGAGCGACCGCCCTCAGGATATTAAATAATGAGTTTAATTGTACAATGTTACTTTAATTGCAAAACATATTTTTGATGAAAAAATAAAGCCCGCTGAGTTTGTTGCGCCCATTCTTCTCAGGCCTGAGGCATTCACTTTGGAATGGGTGGTAGTTTTTTTGACTTTCAATAAGTGATTTCACATCCTATTTTGAATAAAAATATTTGAATTTGAATTTGTCTATCTCTAGTAAGTTAAACTAAGGATAGATAGGGCTAAAATATTTTTGCTTGTAATTATACCTGTGTATCATACGTACGTCAAATTTTAATGAAACTTATAGTTGAACCCCACATTTATGTAGATCTTTGAACGTCCATGTTGATTTCTGTATATCCCTTTGTTAAATTCAATTAAGTTGGAATCTGATTCACTTAGAGTGTTGAGGCAGATATCTCGAGGGTTTCTCAATTGTACAGACAACATCAAATATATTAATTGTGCGATATACAGGATGTTGAAACAGTTAAGCTTTGATTCCATCAACACTACGCTAGTGACAATAATAAATTCACAGCTACATAATGAACATTAATATACTTTTTATGCCAAATATAAAAAAAAACATATCGAAACAACATACGTCTTTTCCTCTACCAGTGTACCTACACTTGGAGAGGAGAAAAAGACAAAAGAACAGAAGAAAAATCAAATTTAATAACTACAAAAAATAAAGAAACAAATTCCACCTTAGTGCAAAGACATAGCACATATAGGAAATACAATTAGAATCTACGAATACAATACTTGTGATAATATTCTTAGTGATTATATTTAAAAACGGTCGAATTTCATTACGATGACCACAAGTAAGTAAATAATGTATATACTGGGTATGAATGAACGAAAAGTAAAGATCAAAAAATTACAGATTGCTTACAGACGTTGTCGATTTATGTTCTCGCTAGAATTCAACACACTTAACTTATCTTTACTTGATGAATTTACAATTGTGATCATCAGTGATACTATTAAAAATTAAACGGTCAAATTTAGAATATAAATTTATGACACAATTGATATTAATACTGAGTCTGAATCGTAGAAAACTAAAAACCATAAAATGAGAGATTGCGTACAGACGTTGTCAGTTTCAATAATAGTCTTTGCTTTAGTTCCACAGACATAAATGTTATTAATCTACACTTAATGACTCGGGCACGATATCATTTACGAGATATATTTAATATAAAAATAAAAATAATAATAAAAATTTACTACTAAAACAAAAGAAATATTACGGACATTAACTTTTTCATGTAGGCAGGCCTCTCCTTTATTTTCCTAATATACCAGTGGGAGGCTCCTTTGCACAGGATGCCGCCTAGATTATGGGTATCACAACGGAGCCTATTTCTGCCGTGAAGCAGTACCTAATGTGTATATAGTATTGTTTTTCGGTTAGAAGGGCGCCGTAGCTAAAGAAATTACTGTGCAAATAAGACTTGACACCTTATGTCTCAAGATAACGAGCGCAATTGTAGTGCCGCTCAGATTTTTTTGCATTTTTCAAGAATCCTTAGCGGCACTGCATTGAAATGGGCAGGGCGTATCAATTACCATCAGCTGAACGACCTGCTCATCTCGTCCCTTTCTTTCATAAAAAAATACCTAATTCAGTTTAATATTATTAATGCTTCTCAAAACAGAAAATCATATGACTCTCAGGAAATACCTAGCGCGCATACGCTTATATTTTTAACTCGGTAAAAACGATTTTTTTTTAAGAAATTCACTGGTCAATCTCACGAAACTTCTATTTTATAAGTGTTCTATCAATAAAATTAAAATAGTTCTATAGAATAATTCAAAAACACGCGATGTAAAAACATTGAATATTTCTCATATAACCTTTTAAATTATTTTAAATTGAATCACTTAGCATTGCGAAATGTCTATTATACGCAATTACAAATTCTACCGAAAATATATTATTCTGAGTGTGTGGTTTTGTCGAAGTTCAAATACGTGTGATAACCTTATTATCTGAACTTATTAACAATTATTAGAGCAATTAATTACTATATTTAATTATGTTTAATATTATAAAATTAATGTGTATGTCGCGATTGATGCTTTTACAGTACTTAATAACAAATGACGTTTTTTTTTATAAATTTACATTTATTTTAATTACCACGGGTAATTTTGAGTATTTCATGGAGTGTTGCATCATTTTACATAGATTGTAATTAAAATAATTTACAGAAGGTAAGAGGTAAGAAGCTGTCAATATTGATATAAAAGAGTAGCAATGAGTTTCTTGCCATTTCTTATGATGTAAACTCAATCATTTCCGAAGTAGTGGCAATGGTGGTAAATTATAATTTTTTTAACTTATATCATTATATTTTGCTGCTATACAATCGATAAAAATAGGCCAGCTTTATTACTTTAGTGTGCGTGACAAGCTACGTCTTACACTCATGATTTGTATGACACTTTGTGTTAGACTGCGAGCATTGCTTAAAATAGAGGTTAACTATCAACCTGTATTTATTTCGACGTTTTCAGAGCTGTCACAGTCTATCTAGAAATATAAATAATCTAAGTGCCAAACGTCTACATGCAAGCTTCACAAGTAAAACAAAAATGGTAATCTGTTATACTAGAAAACTTGTAAAATATTATGTTTGAAATTGAGTTCATTATGCAATAGAACCGGGTCACTTATAATGATTTTATCGAACACTTGATGCCACGCGTATCGTTCATTAAACATCAGGGCTCCAGCCAGAGTCCTCTCTTAATTGGATGCCATGTCCAAGCTTCTTTTTCCAATCCATCCTCTACATAATTACTTCACGTAGACGCAAATACGTATCGAGCAAACTGAGGCATGACACTTCAATTTCGAAATAATATATTAAGAACTAGGTCTTAGATTAAAGGTTGCTCTCCACTGTGCTCCAACTAGATACCGCTGGCGTAGTCACAAAGTGCTGCAACTAATACTATGCCCAAGTGAGCATACTCGAGCCAATCTCGAACAATGTGTGACGTTAATGTGCCACATGTTGAATGAAACTAAAATGCTGGTTTGCGTAGTAAAACTTTGTAAAAATACTAATACAAGAAATAATAAAGAAACTGGGTACGCATATCATCAGTAATTATTTTGTATTTTAATAAGTTCAATGTAAAATAACACGAAGAGTATGTTACAAAATTTAAAAGATGCCATTGAGTATCAAGATGTCACGCACACGAGCATCTAACAGTTGCCGCAATAAGGAAGCTATTGTTCTTTGGTAGTGCGTTATCTAGTTTTAGCGCAGCGAAAACAAATCCTTAATCTAAGACTTAGCTTTACTTACTTTCCTTTACTTTCGATTGATAGCAGCTTCGTTTATGTTTAACATTGTAATTATAAAATGTTAACCAGCATATAAAGTGCCTATTAAATTATTAGATGGTTCTAGTAGCCAGTAACATTTTGCAAGTGTGGAGTAAGTTTTGGAGCAACACTCAGGGCTTAAGCCATTTCAAAACTCTAATGCCAAGCCTTCAGCAAAAAGACTGCACATGAGGCAGTTGGGTTAAGTAGGGAAATAGATGGTCGAAAATGGCCTGAACTGCTTCAAGAAAAGTATGGTTAAAGTGAAAAAGGAGGACAAACGAGCGTAGGGTCACCTGGTTTTAAGTGATCACCGCCGCCCACATTCTCTTGCTACACCAGAACAATCATAGGAGCATTGCCGGCCTTTAAGGAAGATTTACGCGATTTTTTTGAAGGTACCCATGTCGTATCGCCCTGGAAACACCGTACAAGGAAGCTCATTCCACAGCTTTGTAGTACGTGGATGAAAGCTCTTGAAAAGCGCACTGTGGAGGACCGCCACACATCCAGATTGTGGGGATGATATTCTAACTTGTGACATGTCGTGGGAAGGTGGAATTCTGCGGTAGGAATCAGGTGAATGATTAGCAGTGGTTATCACAATCTTATCTACATTGGTCGCAGTAGATCAGGGCTAATATGAACTTTTTTTTGGAAAGGAGGAAAATACATTTACGTTGAAGTTACATTTCGTTATTGAAGACCCCGAAGCGGGGCCCATATGTCGGGCTCGGGTGTAAACACCCCCAACCCACCAACAAACAACCTCCTCTGTGCTGATAGCCCTAAAGGCTGTCACAGCGAAGCCGGGCGGGGGCCTTGGAGGCCGGGTTAATCTGAACTGTACTAAGGCCGCTTTACCAATCAGAACCATAACCATGACATTGTATCGTAATGGAAAAATATCAAAACCACCTGTTTTTTTTTTGTGGTTTGTGAATGTGCTTTTTTAACTTATCAGAGCTATGAAAGGCTCGTGATAATTTTTTCGCGGACATCCCCAAATTTCGTTACGCGATAGTGAAAACTATTATGTGATGATTTTAATGTGAAAAAAGCTGTAGAATAGCTTTTAAGTGATTGGAAGTCGTACTATAAACAATAATTCTTTTAATATTTTAATTTCGTCAAACGGAACTATAGAATGGCAGCTCGTCGTCGAGTTTTCTTATGTGAGGGTGGAAGGTGTTCAGGGCTGAGCCCTATACCATGGCACTTCTTCTCCCAAGACATTTGGAGAGTCTTTGAGTAGTAGTAACCTATTGTTATATTCGCTACTTGCTTGGGTCACAACGTTTTTTATTTTATGATATTTTTTTCAATTATGATTTATTTTTGTCTTTGTTTTCGGGGTCTGGTGGGATTGTTGTCATCCTACTCTTCAGTAATACAGTCCTTAGAATACGTCTTCATTTAAAGTTTACCCTCTTCGTCCGGGGGTCTTGCATGTAGAAGGGCAATTCCCACCAGGTATTACTGCGTGGAAGCATCTTTTCGCTGGAACATATTGGTGGTAATTCTTCTTACAAATGCATCGACGTTTTCATGTTTCAGCTCTTTAGTGGTCGCGGTCGCTTATCACGATGCCCCCTCTACGGCACGAAATGCTAGGTTTTCTTGCGCTTGCAGATGACCCTATTCGTCGAGACAAGAAACGGGTACAGCTGCATAGGTCAGTCTGGACTGTATGTAAGTTTTGTATATCATCAGTTTCATTACTATTGGCAGCTTGGACCTAAGGATGGACTGGAGTTTGGTGCGGGCTACCCTCGCCGTCCCATGAGGGTAGTAGTGTATTTCCAGTGATGATTGCCTGCGTTTTCATCGCATCTCCATTTCGGTAACCATTCTGGTAGTGCTTCTAAGGTTGGTTGTAACCTTTTTACCGTAAACTCAGGTCTGTAGGAGGATGCGTAATTGACAGGTTGCCAACAGCGGTTTGGTCCGTCTATTATATCAATTGGCAAATAAACATAGCGGCGAAGTTATTGAAAACGCATTTTTTATTGCTTGGAATATATAACTTTATTTGTACATTGTGAAAGCGGGCCTTAGACTTAAAATCTATCCCGCAATTAACATTAGTAATGATTACAATAATATTAATAAGACGATTTGTATAAAGGAAATGAAGGGTTAGAAGACTCAATCCGAACAGATAACACTTTTTGCATGAATGAATACATTTATTCAAACAAAACAAATCTTATGACCATATTTACAATACATTTAATTTGAACTATAAATATATTTACGGGTAGTGTACCAAGAATATTAGCAGCATTTCTGCGTTGGATAGCTAGGCTGACCCATTGACCGAAATAGCTGCCAGCGCTTGGGGAGCCCTATGAATTATTCACTTAGCTGTCTAATCTTTATTATTATGATATAACATTAAACGAGCATTGTAAAAGTTAGATTAACTTTTAGATTTAGGTCTATTTGCAATACTTTTCATTAAAAAATTCTAAAAAGTTACGAGATTTTATTTACTAGATTATAATTTTAAATACTTGAACAAATTAGTATCTATTGCACTATATCCTGGTTATTGTGATAGCAAAATTTACAAATTTGGAGAAATAAAATTTAGCCTCCAAAAATCTGTAGGTTTTTATCGTAAAAATAAAGAAAACATTACTACACTATTGCACAAACTTTTAAGGATCGTTCAACAACACGTATTTCCTGGAATAAGTTTTATGAAAGTTTCGCACACTAGTTTTCGTTTACTCGATGCGGCTGAAGTTACCGAATGCTAACGGAGCGGTAAGGCTCTATCTCTGTCCCTTTTCTCCTTGACTCTTACTTACACATTACCCTTTGTGATCGTCTTGATGATAGACAGACGGACCGGGAAGGGTCCTCTTAAAGATTTTAACAAAAAAGCAACCGACTTCAAAAAACTATTCCATAAGAATAAGATATAATATGCAATAAAAATTAAAAAAATAATTGCGTATTCCTAGACAATCTAATTAATTAGTCTAATTCTAGATACGATTATGGTTATTTTTAGAATCGGTGTCCTCCAGCTCTCGCCTCTCGCCTCCTCACGTCGCGCGTGCGACTCAAGCACATCTCACCTGTAATAATGTATGTAGTTACAAAAGTACTTTGGCTGACAACAACTTTCAAATAAAAAAAGAATGATCAAAATCGGTTTTCCCCCAGTCAAAAGTTTTGAGGTAACAAACATAAAAAAAAACATACCGACGAACTGAGTACCTCCTCCTTTTTTGAAATCGGTTAAAATGCCCGAACAATTTTTTTTATGACAATGAGGGACGAGACACGCAGTATGCAGCAATACGCAGGGTGAATCAATTACCATCAGCTGAACATCCTACTCGACTCATACCTTATTGATAATAAAAAGAAAAAAAGTTGATATCTCCACGAAAATAATCAGCAAATAGATAAATATTGGGGCCAATACTTCTTTTCAAAACTTTGCTGTCAATAAAAACGCGTAAATTATTTTACTTATCATATCATCAACTCCAGCCTGAGTAAAGACAAGGCAAGTGATAAGTAATTTAGTTATCTTTCTGGGTCATCTATTAATCTGTTATATAATCAAACAATGAAAGTTTTGTCACCTGTTTAAATTTTCCGAGTATCTGTAGTCAGCAGTTACAAATCAAGTTTTGATATTGTTTAAGGACAAACACTGCTTGATAGTATTGAAGTTTGATATAAGATAGAAGTTAAACCTGTAACTTTAAACAGATAAGCCAATGCGGTAACTTGAAATAAGATTAAGCTTTAATATCACTCTTAACACTAATATTAGTATATATATCTGTGTGCATCTTTTAAGTCATTTTATAATTGTACTTGTTTGTTTCTTTTCTTTTTCTTTTATCAGAATAAAAACAAAACTTTTATATGTAAACACTAATCATTACCGTTAACATTGGAATGGTCTTCAACACCGTAGTATTATTGATTGGCTCACAGATATGTACATTAACATATAAGATAGCTAATTGCTGTTGGTATCCTAATAAATAAATAAATAAATTCCTTGGTAGCTTGGTAGTTCCTGATATTAGCTTAATTGTGGTGACCTTTTCACAAAAGCCACTAAATAAAGAATAGAATAGAACTTTATTTATCAATTGTAAAATAAATCAGATTGGCGTATCTTGTGCTTGCAATACTTGTGAAGAAGACATACCATTAATACATGGGGCACACTAAAAGTTTTACACTTCTAGCTAATCGGAACTATTTGAATTTCGAATGTTATATTTTTTGAAACGTTGCAACCTTGCTAGTAATAAAAAAAAAACAATTGGCGTTAAATTATTTGTCAATTGTTTTGTTGAATTTGAGAGGGGTCGGGTTTCTTTACATGATGAATTTCGTGAAGGGCGGCCTTCAACTGCCGTCAACGAAAATAATCTAGCTACTGTTAAGCGGCTAATTGAAGAATACCCGTGGATTCTCTATGAGACAATTCGAGGACTATTGGGGATTGGCATGAGCCAAATTCAGAAAATTTAACACGAAGAATTGGAAGTTCGGAATCTATGTAGTCGTTGGATCCCTCATCAACTGAAAGCGGACCAGAAGCGGGCTCGCGTGGAATGGTGCTCACAGATGATAATGAAGTACGACCACGGACATTCTACTGCTGTTTATGATATTGTCACAGGAGGCGAAACGTGGATTTATTGTTTTGAACCCGAAAATGAGAATAGGCCAACGAAAGTGAGGCAGGCGAGAAACGTTGGTAAGAAAAATGATCGTATTTTTTTTTCTCAGCTACTAGTCCCATCTGCACAATTCTACTTAAAGATCAAAAGAATGTTAATGCCGAGTGGTATACTACCATGTGTTTACCCATGGTGTTAAAAAAAGTTCCCGAAAGACGACCAAAAAGCCGCGTTCTCCTACATCATGACAACGCTTCTTCACACACGGCCAACTAAGTCATTTTTAGCTTCCGAAAAAGTACAACTCGTCACCCATCCTGCACATAGCCCCTACCCAAATCCCCCAAACCAAAGATTTGATGAGAGGTTTCACTTTTACATTTTCCGAAGAGGCAGTGAATAGCGTTTAGCTTTAACAATAGCGTTCAATCAGCACGTAGAAAACATGCCTTAAGATCTGTGGTTCTCCTGTATTAAAAATGGCTCGATCGTATAAAAATATGTTTAAAATGTAAAGGAGAGTATTTTGAAAAGCAATAAACATAATATTTTGAGATATCCAACTATTTATTTCATTAAACACATAGTTCGTCTGAAAATGTTTAACACTCATTATTCTATTATAGTTTTACGGATAAACTTTAATCATAAAGCTGTACAATATCACATTACGAATTCTTTTTTGAATTCTTTAAATGGCTCAATATTTTTAGGGTTCCATAGCCAATTGGCATTTATTTTCTCAAAGTTTATTCCTTTAGAATTGTTTTTGATAACGTTTCTAATACTATTAGAGCTTTGGAATTAAATGGCGCTCTGAGACAGAACAAGCGACGCAAGAACTCTCCCAGCATTATTTTTTTTATTCGGGGAAAACGAAAATGTACTTGCAAATGTGTACTCTATGGTAGTTGAGGGCGCCGTAGACAGTGAAATTACTGGGCTAGTGAGAATCAACATGAAGTGACAAGTGGATTTGCCATGCTGCTCAGAAATTTAGGTTCAATCAAGAACCCCACCCTACAGTCTAGTCAATATGTCATAAATAATGAAGGTTCAGATTTTTTCAATTTTTTAGGTCTGTGCATGACTTATTTATTTTCTATTCCAGATGTACATTAAATCTTCTTCTTCTTCGCATACTGCTCCAACTAGCGAAGTTTGGCAGTCAGCTTTATAAATTCACTTTTTGTTCTTGGCGAGGTGAAATAGTTCTGCAGCACTTGTGATTCCTGTCCACTCGCGGATGTTGCGCAGCCAAGACTTTTTTTCTGCGACCTACGCCTCATCTTCTGGCAACTTTTCCTATCATGATGAATTGTAGGAGTTTCGAACCTCTCGTGCCTAAGCACGTGCCTCACAAATTTTAAACTAAAAAAAATGTGTGTGTACCTGAGTACATAGATGAAGTAAAACTTCATTAACACATACATTTTATCTTCAATTTACAACTTCATAGATTTTGTAGAAAAAGCTTACAAAAAAAATCCATATTAAATTAAAGCTATTTTATTACTATAGACATGCACACAAATAAGTCTTTTTATTCTATCACTTAATAATATATTATTCTTTATATCACTATATAGTAATTTAAAAAAAAACGTGGCGCGTAACCGAAAATCGTGACGATTTGGTATAAAATTCCTCTCATACGACGATAAAGAAGTTTCACTTCAATTATAATAACGTCACGAAAGTACAAGAACAACTGGCACACGGAGTTCATATTATACCTCGTTATTTCTATTCTACTGTTCTCTGAGCATTTGGCTACTTTCCAACTGTTCCTCGTTTGCGTCAATGAGGAAATGCATTTCGCTTCATACTATCCTTATACAAGGATTGTTTGCTACAATAATCAAAAACCAATCGGGAACTAGTATAACTGGTTTATTATCTCAATATTAATCATCATAACAGGAACAGACATAAACTTATAATGCCTGCTACTCGGCTAAGTCGAGTTAGTAAGTCATTTGTGGGGCGACGTATATTCTTTTACAACAAGATCCCAGAAAATGTTCAAAACAAATTACGATATTCAAAAGAATTGTTAAAGAACGTTTGTGTGGTAAAGATAACTATAACATGAATAGCTTTTTTAATGATACTACAGATTGCGAATGGAGCGAACACCCTCAGGATATTAAATAATAAGTTTAATTTGTACAAGGTTTCTTTGGAAAAATATTTTTTGATGAAAATGAAAAAAAACCCGCTGAGTTTGTTGCCCCCATTCTTCTCAGGTCTGAGACATTCTTTTTGCAATGGGTGGTAGTTTTTGACTTTAAATAAGTGATGTCACATCTTGTTTTGAATAAATGTATTTGAATTTGAATTTGATTACTTCTAGCGGTTGCCCACCTTCACTCGCGAAATTTAGTTTGAATTGCCTTATTATACGGAATTATATTTGTTTTTAACTTATCTTTCTGTGTGTAACTAGCCTATCCAGATAGGTCCTTTCTTAAATATAAAAAATTGGGAGTAAAGACTGCCCTAGACTAAAGAAAGTGAATATTCCAAAGATGAATCTTACAAGGATCGGTCGACACTCGAACCATTGAAACACAACATCTGCCGAGACATAGTGTAGAGCAAGCTTAGCTCATCCTCAAAATAGCTTATGTCATGTACGGCCGTTTTCAATAACCTATCTATCCTTACATTAACTAACGGAAACATTGCTGTCACCGTTTAATGACAAGCTCTTATTTATCCATAGTTATGCCCAATATATTAATAGTCCAATTCTATCTGTGAATAGGTTATTGAAATGTAAGTAAGCGTAAAAGGATAGATTTGTCTACCACTAGTAAGTTAAACTAAGGATAGATAGGTTATTGAAAACGGCCGTAAATCGACAACAATGGTTGTAAAAGCAAAAATCCTTTTTAAACGATGTTTTAATAAATAAATTACCGAGTAAAATTTTTTTTTGTTTATTTATTTATTCTTTAAAGCAAACTTTACAGCATTTGTGTTTTACAAATTAATACTATAAACTATATACATGCCCATTATTGCCTTTTACAAATTTGGATATTTTCAATTCTTAGATTATTTATACATCAGATATTGATAGAGTCTCTTGCTGTTAAACAACCAATAAAAACAGGCTAGGAATATTAGTATAGCGTGCGGGAAAAGCTACATCTTGCACTCGCAATTTTTACGACACTTTCTGTTACTGTGCGTGAATTACTCTAAATAGAGGTTAGTTCTAAACATAATTTTTCAACGTGTTCACAGCTGTCGTAGTCTATCTACCTACATAGTCTATCTATTACCAGCGGGAGGCTCCTTTGCACAGGATGCCGACTAGATTATGGGTACCACAACGGCGCCTATTTCTGCCGTGAAGCAGTAATGTGTATGCATTATTGTGTGTCGGTCTCAAGAGTGCCGTAGCTAGTGAAATTACTGGGCAAAAGAGACTTAACATCTTACGTCTCAAAGTGACGAGCGCAACTGTAGTGCCGCTCAGAATTTTTGGGTTTTCAAGAATCCTGAGCGGCACTACATTGTAATGGGCAGAGCGTATCAATTATCAATCAGCTGAACGTCCTACTCGTCTCGCCTCTTACTTTTATAAAATCTAGACGTATAGATGATCTTAGGTTAAATTATAATAAGATCACTCAATTACGTTTTAATGACATCTCTTCATATTTACTCACTGCAATTTGTGATAATACTGAAAAGATCTAGTAATCGAAGCGTTGTCATTTATATTTTCCTTTTAATCGGAGTGATTCTCACCATTACTTTATCGTATCTAATCGAAAGTACGGAGACCCCTGTCTCCACAATTTCCTTTATTACCCCGTGAAAAATTGAATACCGTCTAATCTCTCACTCATCTATCGTCGAGTTAATAGTTTATTAAAGCTACAGCAGATGTTTTTAATAAATTGCCGTAATACAGAAACCTTTTGTTATTGAAGTTGGTCAGTATATTTAGAGTTAGCTCCGACAGTAAGGCTTATTATCTTTGTAAATTGTTCATTCATATCCAGTTGACTTAATGACTTATTCGTAATCTTCTGCCTGGTATTTTTGTTATGAAGTTAGACCTAGTTGATACCCCATAGATTAAGGATTGGTCTCCGCTGCACTCCAGCTAATTACCGCAGGCGTATTCGCAAAAACTAAAATGCCGGGTTGTGTAGTAGAACTTTGTAAAATTATACTGCAAGAAATGAGAGAGGCACTGGGATCATATATCATCAGTAAGAATTTTGGATTTCATTAATTTCAATGTAAAATAACACCAAGCAGATAACAAAATTTTAAAGATGCCATTGACAGTCACGCCACGCACACAAGCTTCTAATAGTTGCCGTAATTAAAATGCTATTGTTTTTAGGTACTGCGGTATCTAGTTGGAGTTGATGTTGAAATGTCTTTGAACCTAGCTGCATGCTGTATATCTACTTGGTGCTGTCAATATTCTCGGGTGGAAACAATTCGTTGCAGCATAATATTCTGATGAGCGGTGACCATTTTCGTATCACTCATAATTTGTAGCATAAACGGCATTTATTTTCTCAAAATTGATTCCTTTAGAATTATTTTTGATGTCACTTCAACACTACCACAATTACGGAAACAAATGGCGCTCATGAGAGAGATGAAACGGCGCAAAAAAACTCTCCCAGCATTATTTTTTGCGCTCTATTTAATAATTCATAAACTCTTAAACATTTCGAATATAATTTCTGTGCACACATACTTGGAAGTTCTGGAGCCTCAGTCAGCAACCAACAACAACCGTTATACAACCTATTGTTATGGTTATTTAACATCCCAACATTCAGTTATGTATTATTAATAAAATAATTTGTAACCTGTTAATATCATATTGTTTTAGATAATATATTTAGTATACTTTTAGTAATTGTAATATTATATAATCACGTGCAAAATCTTAATGATGTCACTTTATTATGATGTTGGTAGTTTCGTATTATTAATATTGGTAGTACTGTTACGAATTGCTCTCGGCTATTGGACACTTCTTGTTGGGGCAGTCGAAAGTGTCGGACGTGCTAGCTGCTGGTCACCGGACTGCCCTATTTTTATAATTCATTTAGTGTTACTTGTATAGTTAAATTATTGAATATATATTCTGTTCAAGTGGTTCGTAAAAGTGTTTTATTATACTATTTAAGTTAGAATTTTTCATCAAAAAAATATTTTTTAAGACAGTAAGGGACTAAACGAGCATTACGTTCAGCTGATAGTAATTGATAAGCCCTGTTTATTACACTGTAGTGTCGCTCAGGATTCTTGAAAAAACCCAAAAATTCTGAGCGGCACTACAACTGCGCTCGTCATCCTGAGACATAAGTAAGATGGTAAGTTTTATTCGTAATTTTAAAAAGTACTCATTCTACATATTGTATATATGTAGCTTTTGTGGAAGGTATACCACAATTTAGCCAATGTTACGCAGATCACAGAGCTTACATTACTTGCTTTCTAATTTTAATGGTATCTTGTGATCGGTGTTAAAGATTGAAAAAAGCTTTATTATATTCATGCTGTTATACTAAATATGCCGTCTCATGGCTATGCCACATGGAGAGGAAGTACCTTAAATATTGTAGAAAGAAGACTTTATTTTAAATTAAAAAACAATTTAAAGTGAATTCCTAGTGTTTTTCACAATTGCCTGATTGAATGCCGGGAATCGAACCCGCCAGACGAGAAAAAATACCCTGATGGACGCCGAGATCCCCAAATCTAGACCCGTTAGATTTTTTTATGGTGTTACGTAAAAATGTAGTTTATAAGAACCGGTATGGAAGTGTCCATTAAGCACTTATTCGACAATAATTTTAGTGCCCATACAAACCGGGGAAATTGGTTGATCGTCATTCTATATTTTGTCCAGTGTCCGGTGTTCAATTCGTCCAGGTATGAGACGGACGATGGCATATTACGCAGAATAAAAAAAATTAACAAAAAAACAACTGACTTCATAAACACTATTCCAAACCAAAAGATATATTATGTACTAAAAAGTGAATAATTAATTGCGTATTTTATAGAATCTAATTTATTAATCAAATTCTATAAGTTACGATTATTGCTATTTTTGGAATTTAAGTGAATAAAGAAGTCAAATAAAAAAAAGAATTACCACAATCAGTCGAAAGTATTGAGGTAACAAACATAAAAAAACATACCGATGAATTGAGAACCACCTCCTTTTTTAATGAGTGAACCACTGTTTTCACCATTGTGTGAAATTATTATTATAATTGTTGGGGTTTATATTGATAAACTAAAGCTTCATATTTTAATCAAAATAAATAACATTAAGCGTTTATATCATCTCTCTGTTTTTTATCGTCCAAGGCTTACGGAACATAAGATATAAATACGCAACATTGTTATCAAGAAATGGGTTATTAACGCCTTTTCCTTGTATAAGAGATCCATTGCCCTCAGTTGAATCTCCGAAGCCTCTCTGGGTCTGGGCTCACTCGAGAAAAAAACGTAAGCTGTTGTAAACAATATGTAATTTGCACTTTTTAGGGTTCAATCCTTTAAAGAAAAAGGCCACATTTTATACAATATTATCTTAGATTATGGATCGTGTGTATGTCAGTATGTTAATTGCATCATTTTTCATATTATATTTTAATTGAAAAGATTTGTAAATCGATGGAAATGTAATCTTGATATAAAAGAGTGGCAGTGAGTTTCTTGCTACTTCTTCTCATTAGCTCAACCCTTTACGAAGTAGGGGTAGATTCAATAAGAAAATATTTTTTTGACATTCATAAGTCATTTCCGTGACCTACATGAATAAAGAGATTTTGATTTGATTTGAAACTTACATTCAAGCCATGTTTCGAGTTAGGACATATAATCTAGTAGCTGCATCATAAGCTTTCTTTTATTTATTTATTTTCTTCTCTAAACTGTATGTATCTTACTTTCTGCATGAAATAAAAGGCTTATTATTATTATTATATGTTACGTCATCATTTCCGAGCCTCGTTGCGCGGCGTAGACTCGCATCCGGTCACTTCCTTGTGTTATGCCATAAATTACCAAACCAGGAACTATATGTGATAAATAAAAAAGTATATTCGTTGGTTTATCCTTCCGTCAGTTTCTAGTACAGAATCCACTTGCTACCTTAGTAGGATATTAAGATTTACAAATATAAAATGAAGCAATAGTAGATTTAAAAAGATCTTATAGAATAGGTAGATTACTAACGTGAGTTAAAAATATAAAAGAAATATGAAGATGAATTATGAATATTTCTTAAGTCGATTTAAATGTTATTAGTTTTTTTATTAGAATTCTCAACCTGATCAAAGGTCCGCAGTTTCTATACTAACATATAAATCTGTAGATTCTTTTAGCACATACATTTAAGATATATATGTACCGTTTCCCATGTTATGCTACGTAATATCCATAAAAAGACAAGGGCAAACTCTAAGATTAAGGATTGGTCTCCGCTGCGCTCCAACTAGATAACGCACTACCTAAGAACAATAGCTATTTATAACGGCAACTGCAGTTAGATGCTTGTGTGCATGGCATCTTGACACTCAATGGCATCTTTAAAATTTTGTAACTTATATATAACATCATAACCATAGAAAGCACAAGGGCAAACTCTTAGATTAAAGATTGGTCTCCGCTGCGCTCCAACTAGATGCCGCACTACCTAAGAACAATAGCTAATTGATTACGGCAACTATTAAATGCTTGTGTGCGTGGAATCTTGACACTCAATGGCATCTTTAAAATGTTGTAACTTACATTCGCTTGGTGCTATTTTACATTGAAATTAATAAAATACAAAATGCTTACTGATGATATGTGATCCCAGTGTCTTTCTTATTTCTTTTAATATTGTTTTCACGAAGTTTTACTACGCAACCCGGCATTTTACTTTTAATTATTATCAAAGTTTAACAGAACATGTGGCACGCCAACGTCACTTAGGCGTAGTATTAGTTGCCGCACTTTGCGGCTACGCCTGCGGTATCTAGTTGGAGTAAAGTGAAGACTAATCCTTAATCTAAGTTTCTATATTCCATCGCAGAACTGAGGGATATCATTTAAAAATAACAAACTGTTTAGGTTATGATATTCAGCAGGCACGTCCAGTTATTGTAATTTTTTTTATGAAAATAAGGGACGACCATACCTATTACAATTCAATTCCGCTCAGGATTCTTGAAAAACACAAAAATTCTGAGCGGCGCTACAATTGCGCTGGTCACCTTGAGACATAAGATGTTAAGTTTCATTTGCCCAGTAATTTCACTAGCTACGGCATCCTTCTGACCGAAACACAGTAATGCTTACACATGACTGCTTCAGGCTCTATGTATGTATAGAATTATGCATAACACCTTAAGAATGTCTTACACAATAATTGAATTCTTGTTTCGAATAGAAAATTGTTGAGTTTTAATATTCACAAGCATCGCACGTCGGTGCCGTATAATTCGATCAGAAATTTTCATCTTAACCGTTGTGAAAAACACTGGCTCTAACCTCATTTTAAAGATACGTTGGTATTTTATCACATCACTTCAGATATTGAGTGAAATATCGAATCAGATTTAATTTTATGCCAGTAGATAGAAAGAAAAAAAGAAAAATCATTTATTCACTTTACCACAACATTAAATGACACTTATGAACAGGCTAGCGAAACTCTCTAAGAAAATAGCGATTCACTCGATGCTATGAAACGTGCAGTCATTGATAGATTGACAGATGACATTATCGGCCGCTTTCAATAACCTTTCTATCCTTAGTTTAACTTACTAGACGTAGACAAATCTATCCTTTTACACTTACTTACATTTCAATAACCTATTGACAGATAGCATTGGACTATAACTATATTGGACTTAAATATATTGGAAAGATAAGATCTTGTCATAAAATGGTGACAGCAATGTATCCGTAAGTTAAACTAAGGATAGATAGGTTATTGAAAATGGCCATTAATCTCGTAAAAAAAGGAGATAGCCAAAATACACTACGTTTTATGGAACTGTTCGCTTTCAAACTGAGCCGGATTATACTTCGTCGCCAATCGCGATACTGTAATTACTACTATTTCAGACTTATGTCAAATGACAGCACGTTTCATACCAAACTAAATTTCTAATTTTACTTCAGCAGTCCCACCTCTTATAACGTAGCATTGACATCCTCTTTGCTTATGAATGTTAAAGATTTTATCACAACTTCGGAAAAGTTGAGCTTTAATGAGAAGAAGTGGCAAGAAACTTATTGCCACTCTTTTATATGTAGATAAAACAGTTTTATAATTTTTTGTAATATTTTATACATTTTATGTGATGCAACAAAATTACTCAAACGAGTTGACTTACTTATTAATTGATTAATTGAGTTAAAAAAAAGAAGTGATTAATATAGAAAAAAAACTCAAAAGAGTAACGGTAGCATCAGATGTATTAATTCACATACACTGTTAATAAGTAAAGATATTATGTGAGCAATTATATAATATTCTTATATCTTTAAATGAGCAATTCTTGTATATATATACATATATAATTGGAATCTCGGAATCGGCTCCAACGATTATCATAAAATTTAGTATATAGGAGGTTTCGGGGGCGATAAATCGATCTAGCTAGGTTTCAATTTAAAAAATGTAGTTTTATCCGTTTTAATGAGAAACAGCTACAATAATTTTAGAATACAAAGGTAAATTTCGACACTATATACAAGACTATGGTAGCTCAGATGGGACATTGGGTGATCCGGAAAGCAGAAGACCCGGTTCGAATCCAGATGTCCTATTAGTTTTTTTTTTAAATTAAAGTTTGTACATTCTTAAAAATCCGAGCAAGGCTTGGTTGTCCGGATATTAATATTTAAACTAATAAATTAAATTGACATATTATCAATATAAAAATAAAAAACCCAGGACCGACCAGATACCACAAGCAGCGCCCGTTCACGAGCATGACGCATGGACGAGTCATAGCTTCCCTTGCACATATCTTAGGGAAGACAACGACCCGCCCCACGAAGCCGCCATGAGCAGCCTCATTTGAGCAAGCATGACAAGCCTTGCCCTGGAACTCTACTATAACACAATACAGTAATAGAACAGTACATTAATATCATACTAGAGCACTCGAATCGACGCACGCACACATACACACGATTTACAAGGCCGCGAAGCAATCTTGGGAAGACAAAACTATTAAGCGCCACGCTGTATGCCGTAATATATAAAGGGAACACCAACTCAGTTCGTGGGTTGGCGTATAAACAGTATTGGGTACTTACCCAACATGGTCGGTACTCGGTAAGACCGACACCTGCCTCACAATACAGTAGTAGTACAGTACTTTAAGTTCATTCTAGAGCGCCCGAATCGACGCACGCACACATACACACGATTTACACGACCGCTAAGTAGTCTTGGGAAGACAAAACCATTGAGTGCCACGCTGTACGCCGTCAAGAATGGTCGCTGTCCGATTAAATTAGCCGCGTCGGACCGTCCACGACGCCAACCTTTTTGTTTGTACCAACCCTAACGCTCCGACCAGACGTTGGTATAAATTAGTATAAACCGCTGTATTCTATTACATGTACCTATTGTGACTAAAATAACCTAAAAAAACGTAGACGGATCACTCGATACGGGCGTAATTGAGATGCCGCACAGGCTTTTGGGTATAATCAAGAATCCTGACCGACACATCATAGTAAAGGGCTGACGTCTTGCTCGCAGGTGAAAAATCTTATCAATGAATTGGTCGGAACATGTTCGGAATCCTAATTTATTTTGAAGTAGTGTTAATCCCACTCTATAACATGGCCAATCTGCCAAGGAAATTCTTTTCGCAGATAAGTTTTTTGTAAATTTTTTGACCGTTATCTGTTCCAACAAATGACCTGACTCTGGTATTCCAAGGTTTACCGTTCACGTCACACTGACGATCGCAATCTTGCAAAGTTTGTATGAATGATGACGTAAAGACACTAGCAATGAACGTCAACACTGGTGGAGAGTCACGAAGCTTGTAGACTAGTCCACTAGGCTTGTATGATACTTGATGGCCGCAGGATATCACTCGGGGTATACACGATTTACACAGTTATGTAGTGTTAGCGACCACGCCCGAGCAAAGCTCAACAGCCTCTCCCCGCTTGTCAACCCAAGCGCGGCTTGTAACATGATTCCTAATAAAATCAATAAATACCGTACAAAATACGTAAAGAGCTGTGCTTATGATAATTCAAACAAACCAGTGGGAGGCTCTTTTGCACAGGATGCCGGCTAGATTATGTGTACCACAACGGCGCCTATTTCTGCCGTTGTGTAAACATTACTGTGTTTCGGTCTGAAGGGCGCTGTCTCAAGGTGACGAGCTCAATTATTGTAGTGACGCTCAGAATTATTGGATTTTTCAAGAATCTTGAGCAGCACTGAATTGTAATGGCCATATCAATTACCATCAGATGTAAGGCCTACTCGTCTCGTCCCTTATTTTCATTAAAAAAAACACGTCAACTTATAGTATGTATAGGAAAGCTATTAAAAAATTTTTCGTATCATTAACGTACCGTCCACATATCTTCTATAACACATTAACTTAATAAAAAAAGATGTCACAGACTCAACATAACATAAAAAAAAATATTTCAAACGTATTTATTTAAATAAACACATTCCCCACAGATTACTTAGATTTACTTAATTGATGCATCGTTGGTTGCGCTATACGGTCATTCTTCTACACAAACTTGGTGGCGATTACTACCCTGATTGAGCGGTGAATAAAGAATGACTTATCAAATATATAAGGCAAGTGTGTATCGGCAAGTCGGTCGCTGCAGACTTCGTAGAACATTCGTCGGCCAAATTGAGGACGTTTTGAGAAAAGTAAAGGTACACAAATAAAATTAGAAAAACAGAATTTAATGAACGATACGGGATTCGAACCCAGGATCAATCAATCAACTTTCATCCATCTAAAATTAAAAAAAATATACCCAATAACTGTCACAACCTCTTGTTTCATTTCACAGCTCTCATAATTATACCGATTTTCTAGTGCTTCATCCTTCTTCACTAACACCCAGCATACACTACCATAAGTAAATCTAGAAACCGACACGATAAATAATAAAATAAATATACAGATTAGAAAGATATAATAGCAAATCGTATCGCTGTCACTGCCACGACTCATTTATCACAGAGCAAATTTTGAAGTTATTATTTAGAAGGAACCGCTCAATCTGTTACGCAAGATAATGAATTTCTGTTACACAAGACAGCTTTTTAGTAACATACTATATATTTGGAAGGTTATAAAATTGTATCTTATTTGTGTTTTATTTCTAAGCATGACAGTCTTATTTTTATCATAATTATTAGTAATCTAGCAATGAAGATGTTGTTATTAGATCCTTTAGGTATTTATAATTGATTAATAGAGACACAGCGGTCGTCATGTCTCCATTAAAGTTGAATAGGAGCTTATCGGGCCTATTAAGGCCCTTATTCTATATAAACCTACTTTACGGCTATGGTAGAAAAATACCGATTTCAAACATGCATAAATTTCAAAACAATAATCAAGTAAAAAAGTAAATTTTCTCTGTACATTTTGATGTTAGCACCAAGCAACAGATAAAAATTAAGACATTCAGTACGTTTTAAATTGTCATGTCAAATAGACAATTTATTGGTCTCAGGCAGTGATTACCAAATTCAAAAGTTTAGAGTAATAAACAATCCAAATAAAATGTACAATTGAATTGTATACTTGTTACTATTAGAAGTCGGTGGAAAAATGGACGACTTCGTTCACGTATTTTCTGTTCATTGGCAAGGCAATATATATTAAAAACCGAAACCAACGGGAACACCGCGAAGGGGTGGGGTAAACTGTTCTACCTTTTGCACCAACGACACTTGAAAGATAAAACTAAATGTCACATTTCTAGTTCAAGACTAAGCGATTTGTACACAGACCTGTATTGGGAATTGCTTTTAGTTAAAATATTGTGTTGTTTGTTTTTAATTTCGAGCTCAATAATGATTATTTGAAAAGCTGTTTTAGTCTCTACTCAGGTAAAAATTAATTTTTTTTTATTGATAAAAATAAATCAATTTCGTTATGATTTTGTTACGTCGAATATCGCAAGATTTTGATTACCGGCGTAAAAGAACAATGATCTTACATATCTGCTGTTTTATAAACAGAGTTGTTTTCAAAAACATGTTTTTATTGTTACTATCTACTACACTATTCGAAATTATTCTTGATTGATTCTTACCGGTACATAAAGTACCGCGATAAAGTGAACATTGGGGGCGATCGATACCTATAAGAGATATTTATGTGATACTGGTGATTAGTTATTACTCTTAGATAATTTATACGTCTAGATAGAGTCTCTTATTTTATGAAAATAATTGTCTTTAATAAAGTAATTGATATGCACTACCCATTTACAATGCAGTGCCGCTCAGGTTTCTTGTAAGACCTAAAAATTCTGAGCAGCACTACAACTGCGCTCGTCACCTTGAGATCTAAGATGTTAAGTCTCATTTGCCCATGCTTTCATAAGTTAATGATTCAAGGAGTAAACTCCAAAAATCATTAACTTATAAAAGCGTCGACGAGTTTATACGTTTTGAGATCATAATTTACTTTATCGGAGACGTAATCAAATTGCGAAGTCCCCAACCTTCACGATTTCCTTTATTACCCCAGTGAAAAATTGAATTCACTCTTGTTTCCGACAGCAATCGGGAGGGTTAACAGTTTGTTTAAGTTTCAAGCGAATGTTTTCAATTAATTGTCAATTGGTAATGTCAAATCGTTTTTGAAGTTTCTTTTGTTCGGTAACGACAGTTGATATTAAATGTTCTTTGTACATTATTCTCAAAGCTGTTTTCTCCGAACGCAATAATTTTTCATTAAAATAAATTATTATATTTGCCGCTATTGACGAAAATTAGACCAATGTGTTAATCATATACCTACTATATTAATAAAAACAATAATATCTATACTAATATTATAAAGCTGCAGTGTTTGTTTGTTTGAACGCGCTAATCTCTGGTACTACTGGTCCGATTAGAATGATTCTTTCAGTGTTGGGTAGTTCATTTATCGAGGAAGGCTATAGGCTATGTTTTTTTTTTCAAAATTAGGGATCCGTAATAAAATTGCTATTTTGTAACACAAGGTGTAAAATCGAAAACCTATTTTTGCGTGCGCTGCAAAAACTATTGACAATAGAACAAAATGATGTACAGGCTATAATATAGGCAATATTTTATTACTTATAAAACTATCGTGAATTATATTTTATATGGCAAAACAACGTTTGCCGGGTCAGCTAGTTAATAATATTGACACACTTTTACACAAATTATAAGACACACAAGACAACGATATATTTAATACAACATACTTACTTAAACATGCATAAATACTTATAAACGGAAACAATCCATATTCATCATATAAATGAATTCATCCTACCGGGACTCGAACTCGGAACCTCTAGCTTAGTAGTCAGGATCACTAACCATTCGGTTAGGGTTGTCAATAATAAACACGAAGTAAAGTTATTCCATATTTATAACTGTTGTCATTACCTAACGTTTGTCACTACAGAATAACATGTGAGGGAGAAGTTATTTTTAACTTGGAGTAATTTTACATTGCATTTATTAATAAGACAGATAGATTTACAAAAAATTATGAAAAAAACTGATATCTATGTTTTCATCGCTATACTGAGAGATTCAGGTGTTTTTCCAAATGGAAACTCAAAACGTTTTGTATGCATCTTCATAAGTCTGCCTACAAAAGAAATCATGGTTTAAGACTGAATCTGGATGGATCACGGCTGAAAAAGATTTACAATTGACACGTTATGAAAATAATTCATTAAAATAAGTTTATATTCTTTCACATTAATTCATTGCAAGTAGATAGTCTTGGGAGATGCTTTCTTATTTTGTAAGTGACATAGATAAGGGTTGACAAGTGTATACGTGAACGGTAATTTTAAATTTTTCATAAGTCCAAAATATATTCAGTCTTTTTCGTAATTAATTGATTAGGACCAGACGGTCCTTAATCAGATGTATACATAGAAGAAGATACATACATAGAAGTAATTTTTTTATTGCTTTGTAGGTCAAACAATGCCTTTCGGCAACTGCAATTAATTTTATGCACAGAATGGATGTTGTAGTGGTAAATTATATGTCTACTATAAGATTTTTCCAATTATCTTTAAATATTTTCTCTAAAAATCTCTCTAAGACTCAAACAGCTCACGTTGTATTTGATAGCATTAAAAATGTAACGCCTTACTATTTTTAACAGCAAAGTGTTTCAAAGCATTCGATGTTTAATAATTTTTTATCAAATTGCAATTGGTGTTAGATTGCTCCAATTTTTTTTAAATAATCTATTTTACACATCATCATTCATCACAATCATATTATACCTATAGATAATAATACCGAATATATACTGTTCTATTGGTGCAAGTATTATCATCAGTTGGAAGACGTCCTCGACGTCCGACTGCTGGACAAAGGCCGCCCCAAAGATTTCCACGAAAACTGTGGTCGGTCCTGCGCTGCCCTTATCCAACGAATTCCGGCAAACTTGACCAGATCGTTGGTCCATCTTGTGGGGGGCCTACCAACACTGCGTCCTCCGGTACGTTATCGCCATTCGAGGACTTTACTGCCCCAACGGCCATCTATCCGTCGAACTATGTTCCTTGCTCACAGTCACTTCTGTTTCGCAATCATATGGTGAAGGTATATTTGAAATCAATCTAGTAGGTTTAAGTACACAAATAAAAACACAATCATTTGTTTCAAGGAAAGTTCAAGCATCCTGTCGGCACGGTGGCGCAAAAGTTTGAACTGTTAACTCTCACCACGCAGCTCCCGGTTCGATCCTAGCCCGCCACGTACCAATGTGATTTCGGTTTACGAAAGAGTGTGGAGTGCCTCACGGTTCGGTCCGCTCCTATGTAATATGGGCTATGACTGGGTGTTACGAGATGCGCTTCTGCCTGAGATCATCATCTGCTATGCAGACGACACCCTAGTGGTGCCCCTTTCAAGGAGGCGGCCCTGCTGGCCTCGGTCGGGGTCTCTCTGGTGGTGGAGTGGATCGAGATGCTGGGTTTTAGGGTGGCGGTGGATAAACTTAACGCCATTCTGTTCCGCAGTCGTTGGAGGGGCCCACCTCCTAGTGCTGCCATCTGCGTGGATGGAGTGCGTGTCCCGGTGGCTCCCAGTATGAGGTACCTGGGACTTGTATTGGATTGCGTCTGGGATTGAAGCGCACTTCAAAAGCCTCGAAGAGAGGCTGGTGAGGGCGGCTGGAGCTCTTACGCGCCTTCTGTCAAACGCTGGGGGGCCCGGATGCTATTGGCAGGAACGCTCCTCCACAGACCACAGCGGGTGATAGCAAACCGCATAGCTAGGTGCTATCGGAAAATGTCATTCAATGCGGCCTGCAGGCTTGCAGGCACTCCGCCCTGAACATTAGAGGCGCCAATAAGCGCCACCCTATACCGTTTAAAGTCGGAGATGGACGTGGAGGAGTGGAAGGAGCAGGAAGGCAGAATCAGGCGCGCGGCTGATTCTACCATAATACAACAATGGCAGGAGGAAATCGCATCCTCCCGTGTGGCAAAGTGCACGATAAAAGCGCAATTCTTCTGGTCTTAAGGGACTGGAAGAAAAGGCACAGAGGGGAAATATCCTTTCGCCTGGCACAGATACTGGACATGGGTGTTTTGGGCAGTACCTGTGCCGGGTTGTGAGAAAGGAGCAATTGCCTCGGTGTCAACACTGCGATGAAGCCGAGGAGGATACGGCCGAACACATAATCCAGGAGTGCGAGGCATGAGAAAGGAGGCGTCCTGAGGTCCGTTATTGGCCGGACCTCTCGCTGACTAACATGGTCAAGAGCATGCTGGGCAACGAGGAAGCTTGGAAAACGGCTCCTTCCTTCTGCGAGCACGTTATGCTGCAGAAGGAGGAAGCTGAAAGGTTTAGAGAGAGGCATCAATTGACCTTCAGAGGGCAGCAGGGTGGGGCAGAAGGGGGAGACGGATCCACGAAAACCTCTCATCCCCAGCCCCATCTGGCAGCCGGCAGCCCCTTCCCCGAGGTTCACCGGTGGTTCACAGGTTTTAGTGGGTATTACCAAACTTGGGCAACATCTACTTTTGTAGAAGATGGTCTAAGTGGTTGAGTCCCACACTCCCTGTGCCACATTGTACACCTGGGGTAGTACATAAATGTATTTCCTCCTCATTAAAAAAAAAGGACTCTGGTATTACTCAGCCTCAGATGATCCGTATGCTCTCCAAGTTTGTACTCCGCTTCCATAACAAATAGAAAATAAATTATAACGTATAAAACCTTTTTCAATATTATTCATAATTTATTACATCATTAAACGTAAAACCAGGCTAAATTGGAGACCATAATACTCTGCAAATAATCATTATTGAGAGCTAAGTTCATAACAAACACGCTAACTGAAAACAATAACCAAATGTTGGCATGTTTACAAATCACTAACGGACTGACAACATTATTTGTTCACACTATTTGAAGTAGACATATCACATCTAATGTTACCTTAATGACATGTGTACACTTATGTTTACTCATCGTCAACCAGATCAAAGGGAAACGTAGCTATAACGTTATTAATGGGCATATTGTTAGTTACACCGCCAACGTAGCGCGCCTCGAACCTTCGAAACGAGACTACGTACTTTTACGTAGTAATGCGTAGTACAAGACAATTATATATTATACTACCAATGCCCCGATGACGTGGTAGTGGAAAGTCTACTAAGTCGAAATATAGATTTAATTTTGTTAACATTAAAGTTTTATTTCACTAAGTTATTATTTTATTATTTTCTTAAGATTCACTTTTTATATTCGTTATATATTTTAAATGAAATATCCGAATTTAATAATTTTTAAAAGTGTTTTACATGTATTGTAACGGTCTTTGACATCTCTAGGAAATATAATAAATTTCAAGCCTTGGTAAACTCAGTAACATTTCTAAACACATATTGGAAATGTGTTCTAAGTCACTTAAAATAAATACATATATATGTACACAATCACGGACGAGTAAAAAAAGAAGGATTCCGCGCCGTGATATTAGCAAGTGAAGCACCTTTATGCTAGTGTGTGTCCGGTTACGGGAGATACTAGTTACACACTTTTTTCTCCCCTAAATAATCATATATGGCCACAAATAGGTTCTTTTATAGTATCGTTTTTACACTTTTTCACAACGCACGACGGCATTTTGAAATATTTTATTGCGACGCAAACTGATCTGTCACAGTCGATGGCAAATTTCATAATGGCGGCCGATCGGCTTGTATTAGTGTAAGTGTGTGCGTGGGGCTATGTATTTACTCGTTTACCGGCTTGTTTTGGTGCTTCACTGTTATGTGAGGTGACATGGAGTCCTTCTTTTTTTACTCGTCCGTGATACACAATATATTTAACTGGCATTAACTTTCTGCAGTAGTTATCGTACCTAGATTTAACTCTTTGTTAGCATATATAACAAACCCGTGTGGTTTTCTGGTGCTAACTATAAGTATTTTCTTTTTTTTAATTTTATGTAAATAAATGAATAGTTATCACTTCTGTCGGACCTCTCGAGACGTACACAGGTCTCGTATGATTTTTAAAAAGATATTGATGTCATTTTACTGTTTAGGTAACGTACTTTACACTTTTTTGATATCTCTAATAGTCACAAAAAAATTGCCTGATTACACTTAACGATTACAACCTGTATATTATGGTAATAATTAAGAATTATGAGGAAACATCATATTTGTCATATTTTTTCCGATTATTTTCAAGATTCATTGTATCTTTCTCTAACGCTTGAAATAATGTCCAAATTCTTGTGCATATGGAAATTATTATGGAAGTTATTTACAACGTTACATAAAATCTTGATTTATTTTATTAAAAGACCGAGATTAGCGATTGATCACTTCGAAAATTTCTGACCGCAATACGTAAATGCATTTAGTAACGACGTTATAATAACTACACATCGCAAAACCATTTAAAATGTTTTATTTTATTTTTATTTTATGATTATACTGGACAAGACGAGCAGGCGTTCAGCTGATGGTAATTGGATACGCCCTGCCCATTACAAAGTAGTGCCACTCAGGATTCTTGAAAAGCCCGAAAATTCTGAGCGGCACTACAATAGCGCTCGTCACTTTGAGACATAAGATGTTAAGTCTCATTTACCCAGTAATTTCACTAGCTACGCCGCCCTTCAGACCGAAACACAGTAATGCTTACAGATTACTGCTTCACGGCAGAAATAGGCGCCGTTGATCTAGCCGGCATCCTGTGCATAGGAGCCTCCCACTGGTATGCTCTAACTGGTTTTACTATCTTAGTTTTGATGAATATACGCTCACAACAGTAGTATATTTGACTGTTCACGACTTAATGCTCACTTCTGAACGGCTGAGTCACTTTTGATGAATCGTATATTACACTTTTTAACACTAGTTTCTGTACGTTAAAGTTAAGAACGTTAATGTAAGTTTTATATGTATTTGAACTGTTTACAATTCTTTTAACAAAATTTATTGTAGTATGCGTTACTTTGCGTAAATCCATAATTTATCCATATGTTTTGAGTTTTATTTAGTGTTAATTGTGCCAATTCTTTTAAACAATTCTAATCTGGTGCCAGATTTTGGCATGTCAGCCTGTCCTGAGGATGCGTCGTGTAGAGGTGAAACACGTGTCGAATTGTTTAAACGACAAATAATGGCGGAATTAACACTAAAGAAATCTCAAAACATTTGGACTTCATTTAACGCTTGGTTTTTTATAAAGCTAAATTAAATACGAGCACGATGTTAACAGTGTCACTGTGGCGCCCTCTACCATCATCTGTAATCTATATATATATAAAAATGAATTGGTGTTCGTTAGTCTCGCTAAAACTCGAGAACGGCTGAACCGATTTGGCTAATTTTGATCTTGAATTATTTGTGGAAGTCCAGAGAAGGTTTAAAAGGTGAATAAGTAGCAAAATGCTCCTAAATTAAACAAAAACAACAAATTTGTTTTTCCTTTGATGTGTCCATACATAATTTCTATAGGAGAATTTATTGACGCACGGTTTGACAGTTCTGCTGTAAAACAATTTCATTACGACAGCAGGGTGCATATTTTACGAAGCATAATAATATAAAAACATTATTTTATTTATTGTATACAGAACAACGTCTGCCGGGTCAGCTAGTCATCAATAAATTAAAGTATGAATCGAAAAAAACTTTTTTTATACCAAGCAATATTAACATTTAAAGTAAATGCGCCAATGCGCTGTTACGGTAATTGGTGTTAGTGGTGTAACGTGGAATTGTACCGCCTCTTTGCATTTATAGTGTCGAAAATTAAAATACTTACAGACTATTGAATGAAACAACGCTATTAAATGGCCACTGCTTGAAATAATTTTAGTAATGTAAGCAGCATAATGGATCCTTAATTATTGATGTTGAACTTTGTAATAATGATGTTGAACGACACAACATATGATAAAAGAAATTGTTTTTTTGAAAAATATCGCTTGAAAAAGTGGTTTGAATCATGTTTAATAGAATCGAAAGAATATTTTTATTTAAGAGCGTAAGTTATGAGACATTAGATTTATACAAATTAAATTTGTAACCAAAAGGAGGACGGCGAGAATGGACCCACATAATTTAAAAAATTAAGGAAGCGTCGTACAAGTACAAGTTTATATTAATTTTAAACTTATGTTTAAACGATATTTATACAAAAATATTGAGGCGATAAGATATGGGAGTCAAAAGAAATGAATTATTATAATTTATTAAAAAACAAAGTCATCTTGCACTAACGGAACGTTTTGCGCAATTGACATCTACATTTTTTTGACATGCCAATCCTTGTCATTATTTATATGGATGTTCCGACACCATCAAACTATTCATACCTTATCAAATCAGTAATTCAGTAGTCATTCAAAATAAGATTCAATATGATTATTATCGTTTTTTGATAATAAAATCAGTAGGTACCGTCTTAGTAACTAGTATACCGTCTTGAAAAAAGAATGAATTGTGAATCCTGAATTATTCGCTGCTGGCCAACCTTCCACATATATATAAAAATATATATAATATTATCTTTTAGCAGACAGTAATTAGGCATAGACATGAGATACACATGATTGATTGAACAATAGATATTGATAAATAATTTTATAAGGTTATTTTTAAGGTTATATTTTACTTTTACGTATATCTTTTTTCTCCCACTTTTTTATACTTACTTACGCTTTGCTTTTTTTCTTATTTTTGTTACGTTCTACAATTATCAGTAAGTTTCCATGATGTACGCCACTTTTTTCAGTGGGTCTCAAAATACATGTATTCTCGCCTTCATCCTTTGCGAAGCGATGCTCTTTCAAACTGAGCCAACCGTTCGAATAACTACGGATGGGTAGTTAAATTTTTATGTCTTGTTCAACTCTCGGGTTGTGATTCCATCTATATCTAAATATAAATAAATCCAGTGAACGGATTTTAATGGAGATTACTTCATGGAGTACAGTTTAGTCCAACTTGAGATAAAGGTTAGTTTTTATTTTGATCTGAGACTCATTATTATTTTTATTCCCAATATTTGTTTTGTGTTGACATGTTTTCTATGAGAGAATTTATTGACACACAGTTTGACAGTTCTGCTGTGAAACAATTTATTTATAACAACAGGGAGCATATTTTATGAGATAATTCTTTGATGTTATGAAATATTATTGACAAATTCATAAAAAACAATATTTAATTTATTATATACATAACAACGTCTGTCGTGTCAGCTAATACAACCATAAATTTGTAATATATTCCATTTTGGGCTGTATAAAAGCTGGCTGATTGAAAGTGAAATTCATTCACCTTGAGACCTGTATCCTTTGTAGAATATAATGGCCATTATTGTTAGATAAGGTTACAGGTAGGTGAATTTCTAAAGAAAAACCTTCACTCGCCGGACGATTAGTGAGTTCAATATTGTTATCGTGTTAGTATAGTTAGTCTAGTGATAAAAAATAAAGAAAATATTACATTTGATTTTTGAACCTGTCATTTTTATATGATTCAATTTCATTGAGTTTTCTCAATTCGGCGCCAATACATTGTACAATATATAAAAGTTATTAATGTAAATATAAAAGTAATTAATATTATTTGCAATAGAATTTATTTTCATTGTTTCAGTATTTAAGGGTGGACTAGTTTTAGTGCTGTTCATCGCGGTATAGTTTTTAGTCTTCTTTTTCCTGAAGGGTGTCTGTGAGTAATCACCTATTTTCAAGTACAGACTCCGTCCTATTTCAGTATCTCATCAAGAACCCCTTGAAACACTCACTCGTTCAGTTTGATTTCCTCCTTTCAAATCAAAAGTTTAAGGATTGATTGTAAAACCTTTAAACTTTTAACCGTAACAAACGATTTATATATTTAACATTGAATATTGGAGTTTATTACACATGCCGCAATCATCACAACGCATTTATCACCAGAATATGTAGCTCTAGTCCACAGTTAGGTTTTCAAGGAACATCCTGACAATTACCGCCCCTTATGTGTATTGTAGAAATGAGCTTTCAAACGCAGTTTTCCTAGGACTACACGGGTAACTTCAAAAAAGCGGCCAAGTGCGAGTCGGACTCGCCCATGAAGGTTTCCGTAGCAGCAAGTAACATAATATTAAAGTTATATAGGAAGGAAAATGATATTAAAATCAATCAAGACTCAGTCTCGTGCTATATTTTGGCGAGATAACACGTCCTGAGGATGCCTCGTGTAAAGGCGAGACAAGTGTCGAATTGTTTAAAGACAAATATTGGCGGAATTAGCACTGAAGAAAACTCAAATCATTTTAATAATTATGGATTTCCGCAAAGTAACGCCTATTTTAATAAAAAGGAAAATGATATTAAATTATTTAACCTGAAAAGACAAAAAAATCTTTGCTCAAAATCATAGTGCAAATGAGGTCTCTAAAAAAACTATTACTAGATCTCATTCAAACCAATTTTCGGTGGAAATTTGCATGGTAATGTATATCATATATATATCTTTAGTTTTATCATTCTCATATTTTAGAAGTTACGGGGGGGGGGGCACATTTTACTACTTTGGAAGTGTTTCTCGCGCAAACTATTATGTTTAAACAAAAATGATATTAGAAACCATATCATTTGAGCTCTAAAGTTCTAGGTATGGGGAGCCCCTAAATATATTGTATTTTTCTATTTTTGTGTGAAAATGTTAATGTGGTTCTCAGAATACATCTAATTACCAAATTTCAATAGCATAATAATTATAATTCTTTATTTGCATAATGTGTGTATACAAGTTAACAAAATAATTCTATACGAATCAACACATTAGCCAAAAAGGGCATGCAAATTACATTACCTCCATGTCATTATATAATAATAAAATTCTAAGATTACAGCACATAATATTTCATTGTTACATTATATTAGCATCTACACAAAATATACATGTCATATACATATTATGTAGTCAAAGTTAAACACAAGATTATAAAAAAAAAATCACAAATTTAAAAAGTCGGATACAGCATAAAAATTGTAACTAATTAGGCATTGATATAATTGAGTTTTAAAAGGACCGATTTTCAACATTTTAATAGTATCGGGAAGTTTATTAAATATTTGAATACACATGGCATGACAATTTTTAGTAAACAAAGTAGTCCTGGGTGCTTTTTTGTAAACAAGTCTATTTGGATATCGTTGGTCGCGGTCATACATTTCCTTGGCGGCTCTTTACAAAAATGCTTATTTCGTAAATGTATAAGCATGGCAAGGTTAACAATTTCAGTTGAATAAACAGCGGTCTACACGATTCGTACGGACCTACCCCACAAATCGCACGGATACATTTTTTTTGTGCAATAAATGCTTTTTGGATGTTTACGCCATTACCCCAAATTATAAGACCGTATCTCAAGATAGATGCACTATGAGCATGGTGAGCTGACAGTGTGGTACCTAAATCTGTAATTTTTCGTAGGCGCCTCAGGGCATAAACAAATTTATTTACTCTACCACAGACCTCATTTATATGTGATGTCCATTTAAGTTCATTGTCTAAAATAATACCTAAAAATGAAGTTTCCTTTTTTTCGTCCATAATGACGTCATTATATTCTATTTTTAAATTATTACGTAGAACATTTGAAAATGTCATGTAGTTCGATTTAGTTAGATTTATTTTAAAATTATTCATACCAAGCCATTTAATCATTTTGTCCATATTATTTATAATGTCATTGTTAAATTTCATAATCAAAGTTTTTAATGTTAGATTCAAAAATTATCGAAATATCATCCGCGTATATAAATATTTTATTATTTGTAACGTCTATAACGTCATTTATGTAAAACAAAAATAGAATTGGCCCCAGGACACTTCCTTGAGGTACACCACACTGGTTAAATGTATATTCAGATTTGTATGTTTCTTTCTCACTAATTTTATTAGTCCGAGTAATAGTTACACTTTGTTTCCTATTTTTTAAATTTGATCGGAACCAATCTAACACAAGCCCCCGAATTCCAAATGCCTCTAATTTTTTTAATAATAAGTCATGGGACACTCTATCAAAAGCTTTTGACATGTCAAAGTACAATACTGTAGTCAATGTTTTTGTGTCAATATTTTGAGCAATTGAGTGTGATATAGAATAGATTGCATCATTAGTAGATCTATTTTTCTGAAAGGCAAATTGTTCATCTTTAATTAAATGAAATTTATTACTGAACTCCTTTAACCGTAAACACATACATTTCTCAAAGATTTTTGATATGATAGGTATGAGAGTAATGGGTCTGAAATTTTCAATGTTATTTTTATCTCCGTTCTTGGATAGAGGGCTAATTATGGATATTTTAAGTTCTTCAGGAAAAGAACCACAAGAAAAGGATATGTTAATTAAATGTGTCAGCACGGGTACCAATTCTGCTTGACATTGTTTTATTACTTTTGTACATATCTAGTCATATCCTTCTGCAGTGGTATTATTTAGAGACATAATTTGTGTATATACTTCCGGTTCAGACATGGGTCTCAGGTACATAGAAGAGGGATTCTGACTAATGTTGAATGGATTTTGACAGCATTGATTTTGATTTGCATTAAGTATACCAATATTATTGAAGTAGTCATTGAAAGACGTAGCTATTTGGGTAGAGTCTGTTATTGTTTGATTACTTAGTGTAAGTGAATTAATTTCGGTACGTCTACTCTGAGAATTTAACTGGTTTTTTATAATTTTCCAAGTTGATTTACATTTATTTTTACTTTTATTCAAATAATGAATATTGCAATTTTTCTGTGCCTTGTGTATACAATTACGCAAAATTTTGGAGTATTTTAAATAATGAGATTTATTTATATCTGATTTAATTTGGTAATAACGGTATCGTAAATTTCGCTTCGTACTGCAACTTACTCTTAATTCCTTTGTTATCCACTTATTACTGTTATTTCTCAATTTAATTTTTATTAGTGGAAAGCATAGCTTATAGAAAAGACAGAAAGTGTCATAAAATTTTTTAAATGCCAGATTTAAATTACGTTCCTGAAATATGTCAAAAAATGTTAAATTTTGGAGATAATTTTTAAATTTGAAAATATATTCTTCACTGTAGTCTCTTTTGTATATTAGCCCCGTACTAGCATTTTTATTCGATTTTCATTTTGTGTCAGATATTTTGAAACTAATAAATTGTGCTGTGTCATGGTCTGAGAGGTGTAAAGGTAGCAACTGCGCTTTTACTCTATTTATATTACTTAATATTTGATCTAAACAGGACTGAGCTCGTGTTGGACCATCTATGTGAAATGTAAGATTATACGTTTTTGCTAAATCTCTAAACTCATTCGAATGTTTACTTTGTTTCAATAGATCAATTTTAAAGTCACCTGTTACTATAATTTTTTTCTTATAATATTTTTCACAGATTTTATGTAACAATAAATTTAATTGGGTGAGGAGAAAGTTCACATCAGAGTCAGGAGTTCGATAAATACAAATAACTATAATATCGTATCCTGCTACTTCTACTCCACAGCTTTCAAACTTTTTTTCTAATGTGTAATTGGTGAGAGCTATGTTTTTAAACAATAAATCATTTTTAAGAAGTATACACACGCCCCCCTTTGGTTTATTTCTACCAAAACTCGATGCTAAATAATAGTTTTTTAAATTAAGGTAATGTTCCTGACCCTTAATTAAAAATGTTTCTGACAAACATATTACTTTGGGATAAATCTGCGCTTTACACAATTCTTCCAACGTTATTTCAAAAATTTCTATTTTACTTAATATACTTGCTATATTTTGATGAAATACGGAAAATGAATTTAGTTTTTTTTTCTTGTTAGGAACGAAAACAATTTAAATTCGGTCTTGTTTGCGTTTGCGGCGGAATTCGGTCTACAATACGGTCGTTGCTAGCGTTACTCAAATTACTCACGGGTAAACTACTCATGGAATTTGTGCTTTGTACATTTTTGTTAACCCTGCTGCACCTATTTATATGTTTTTTTAATTCTTTACAATTAAGAAATGTCCGCTCATAATTTATATAATTTATACAATAGCTGAGAGCCTATTCCAATACATCGCTGCGTTCCAAATATATGTATTTTCTTTTGATCCGTCACTGTATTGAATACTTTTGTTTGTGGGTAAGTTTTATATGTACGGGACTGAGAATTTATGTTTGACGTGTTTGGAACTGATTCATAGTATTCTGTAGTTATAGGGGTAATCGTGTCATTATACATTTAATAAGTGAAAAACAACATGGTTTCGTTAAAAAACGATCAACCCTTACAAATTTGATGTGTTTTACTGATTCTGTTATAACTGAAATGAGCAATGATAAGGAGGTTGACGCTGTGTATACAGATTTTAGTAAGGCGTTTGACAAAGTCGACCACACCCTGCTAATAAAGAAGCTAAGAGATGCATACTGCTTCTCAGAAAGTGTATTGGTATGGTTAGAATCATATTTAGCTCATCGACCACAAGTAGTTAAAATAAGTGGGTATCAATCTAGAGAATTTCAACAAACATCTGGTGTTCCTCAAGGCTCTAATTTGGGACCATTATTGTTTACACTGTTTATAAACGATATTTCCAAAAGTATTCAAGAATCAAATTACGAGTTATATGCAGATGACTTAAAAATATATCGTACAGTTACTTGTTCAGAGGATCAAACGAAACTACAGAATGATATCCATCGTGTAATGTTATGGTGTAAAAATAATTTGATGGAACTCAATGCGTCCAAATGTCATTTTATAAAATTTTCTAGGAAACGAAAGAAATTGGAGAGTAAATATCATATTGATGGCATACAAATAAATCAAATAAACCATATCAATGATTTGGGTGTCATTTTAGACGAGGAGTTGAGATTTGATAAACATATTGACAAAATAGCTCACAAAAGTTTTAAAATGCTTGGGTTTTTCTTACGTAACACCAAGGCTTTTACAACAATTCCTACGCTTAAAATACTATACTATTCTCTTGTAAGATCTCAGGTTGAATACAATTCGGTAGTTTGGTGCCCCTATTACAAAACGTACATCACTAGGATTGAGTCAGTTCAAAAGAAATTTATATCCAAATTGAGTTATGTCACTAATAATTACACTATTATAAGTTACAAAGACAAATTAAAATTTTTCAATATGAAAACCTTAGAATTGCGAAGAAATGCGTCACAAATTCTTTTCTTATATAAATTATTAAATAATCAATTAGACTGTCCATTACTTCTATCTAAGATTGGATTATGTGTACCACCTTATCCTTGTCGTATTAGTACATATCTGCCAGTACATGTACGATTTTTCAGAAACAATTATGGCTCAAATTCACCTATCCAACTTATCTCAAAATTATATAACAGTAAATTCCATAGTAATAGTAGTATAGATATAAATTTTAATACATTTGGAATTTTAAAAAATACGCTTTTGAACCCTTATAATTCGGATGTATAAAATTATAGTTTGTAATAGAAAACATACATATTGTAGTAGTATTACTTAACTTACAATAATTAAAGGTATGCAACGCTGTGCATACCTATAAGTTAGATATACAAATATAAATATAAGAAATTTTATATTATAAGTAGTCATAATATTAATTGTGTGTCTAGTTGGTAAGCCTTTTCTAATAAATAAATAAATTATTTGTGGATATAATTGAGATAGTAGCAGGCTGTTTATAATTATGTTTTTCTATTTTCATTTTAAGCTCTTTTATTCCTGTCAGTGCTAATTCGAGTTTCGCTTTCATCTCAAAAATAGTTGTTTAAGTTCATTAAATTCACTTATTTGCACAGTTTAACAATCGGTTAAACTGGTTGTAGGTTCGGATTCTAAAGATAAAAAAGAATTGTCTAAATCTGGTAATATTTCATTGGTGATTACTGGTACTTTTCTTCTTATTGTTACGTTCTTATAGGGATTACTTGTTGGCGTTGATATTTCAAAACTTTTTGATTGCCTGGCAGGTACGCTATTGAGTATATTATTATAATTTTCTAGATTCGATGAGTTTGATTCTATGCATTTTTTACATTTCCAGTTTAGCTTATTCTCCAAGGTCATTAGATAGAATCGTTTTATAGAAATTGAGGCACAATCCAAGTCGTAATACTAGTGACATATCAAGCATTTCATAGATTCACGAATGTCGGTCAACTTGTCACATCCTTTACAATAATTATTATTATTTGAAGCCATATTTAACAAAACTTCGCACGAATCGAATTCGGGTCCGTCGATCTTCAGACCAGGTCTTCTTCAGACTGTCTTGTACTCGTATTATAGTAAATCTCAATTTTGCGAGGTCGAGTTTTTATTATTTTATTTGTTCACTGCTAGGCCAATTTTAAATTTAATATTGTATAATTTAATATTAATTTATCTTATAAAAAATATAAATATGAAAATTATTTTTTATATTCCCGGCCGAGATTTGAACTGTCGCCCCTGACGCTTTCATGTACAAGTTCTGACTATATAACCACTTGACCAAAGATTCATTGAGCAATACGATGAATTTACTGTAGTAAAGTTGCAAAATAATAATTTAAGAAAGTATTGTGTAGGTAAGTACATCTACTTTATCACAAAATATGAATTTATATCTACCCTCACACTTTTTATGACCACTTACTGTTTTTTGTAAAACTCTCCACTCCTATTTCTACAAATGATCACTACAGTGCTTCGATTTTTTTTAAATTGAAAGTTAAGATTTAGAAACAACAAAAGAAAACATCTATTCCAAGAAGCTTTGCACAGTACGTAGTTTTGTAAATTATTTTTCACTTTTTAGATAGACACTTTGCACTATTTCGTCACGTTATATTTTACCTTTAATTATTGGTACTTTATACTTTCAAGACTATCTGGCAATGTAATAAGTTTAATTTAATTTAAATTTCACGGAGCACTCTGTCTTAAATTACAAGACAGCCTTAGCTCTTATAGTTTTGGAAAAGCATCTTGAGAATCCTTATGCTTAAATTTGATGTATTTGTTTGTGTGTGTGTGTGTGGGTGCACGTGTGTATGCGTGTATGTGTATTGACATATTTGTCGTAGGTCTTGGTATTATCATAATTTAATGTTTGTATCCAGGCGATTAATGCAATATTACATTCATGAAATTCTATGATTACATTCATGAAAACGATATGCAAGCTAACAGATTATTTTAGAAATATCCGACAAATTGTGAGCGGTCTAAGAAGACTTTAACTTATTACTTTACCGAAGCATTTTGACGAAAACAAAGCACATCTAAAGCACTTATTCCGATATAGTTTAAATGTTCAATTCAGGTCACTGAATTTATTATAACCTTTAGCAAGGTGGCTTCCTAATATCTTAAGTTAGGGTGGTTTCTCACTGACTGGATCACTTAGAAGCCTAATTAGAAACGCATTAAGGAAGGTTAATCGAACTCATTTACTGATTTCAACTGCTGCGTGGCTCTCTAAGCGTGAGAAAATGTACAAAACATTAAACATATACTGTTTCGTGTCTATATAAAGTGCGAATTTAATTTATTTGAGACATACGTTTTGACAGCAGTGGCTGCGATATAATGATATAATATGTAAGAACTGGATTTGAATTTTGCAAGCATTCTTAATATTTCTACTTGATTCTTTTGCAGTTATACTGGCAGCGAGCACATTATATTGTTTTGAAATAAACGGTATATATACATAAGATAAAAAAATGTTAAATGATTTGCAGAGTGCTTCCCGTGGCATAAAAAGGCGACGAATGGCTTTTAGAATCGGGTGACTCACGCTGCCGACTCATAACATCAGCACAAACAGGCCTTCAGAACAGAGTATGTCAGTCCTTAATGAGATTTTACCCCAGGAGGGTACCGGCTCTGCGAGAGTCGGAGAAGCCCTCCGCCGGTCGCCTCTTGGCCCCTGGCCGTCTATCGTTTTCTGGGGAGGACACAGAACCACGGCATGTCCAAGGACAAACATTGATTTAACATGAACTTTTGCAATATTATAGGAAACCGGTAAAATTTAAAAGCTGTCCATCACTACTTGAGACGGCGTAGACGGCCTTGTTTTTCATTACGGAGACGCAGACATCTCGACCGAGCGATACAGCATATTTAACATACCCCGGGCACAAAATTGAGCATATTTTTTGGTGAAGCGGTAATATGTAAGCATTATTGTGTTTCGGTCAGAAGGGCGCTATAGCTAGTGAAATTACTGGGCAAATAAGACTTAACATCTTATGTCTCAACGAGACGAGCGCAATTGTATCGCCGCTCTGAATTTTTGGATTTTTCAAGAATTCGGGGGCGGTACTGTCCACGTCAGTCTTGTCATATAATTCGTGGTAAGCTAATTAAAAATTAAATAAAACTTATATGCCTGTGTAGAAGCTATTGTGGATACTGATGATACTCAATCTACGGCTGAATTAGGAACTACTTTCGATGTTAGCATCAAAAATAAGCTGGTCCGATTGCGTCAAATTTGCAAAGTAAAATTCTCTTTTGTTCTGCTGAATGAATTGTAACCGCATTGTTTACTTGCAATGAATAATTGAGCAGCTTGAATTGTCGGGGACCCAGTGCTCTGTGAATGGCTGGATCACTTGGCGTTGCATAGAGATGTCGCTTCATTGTGTGTCTTCTACCGCATTATTCACCGGGAGTCTTCCGAAGAGCTGTTTCACCTGATTCCTGCCGTTGAATTCCACCTTCGCACGACACGCCACAAATTAGGATATCATCCCCGCCATCTGGATGTGTGGCGATCCTCCACAGTGCGGCTTTCAAGGAGCTTTCTTCCACGTACTACAAAGCTGTTGAATGAGCTTTCTTGTGCGGTGTTTCTGGGACGATACGACATGGGTACCTTCAAACAAAAACATACTTACACCTTCCTTAAAGGCCGGAAACGCTCCTGTGATTCCTCTGGTGTTGCAAGAGAATGTGGGCGGCCGTGATCACTTAACACAAGGTGACCCGTACGCCTGTTTGTCCACCTTTTCCATAAAAAAGGATTCTGTTGGACAGTCGTATATGGACAATATGGTTAGGTCTTGATCCCACCACCAAACCAAAGTAATTAACAAAAATGATCCGTTGAAAAGTGATGGTCACTCTTCCGTGCTGCAGTGCTGTGATCCATCCTAGCCTCATACCCAACACAATGAGCATTATTGTAAGTTTTCACTATGAAAAACATAATGATGGAGATGCTCGCACATTTGAAACCATCTTTGTTTAATTGCTCAACCGGGCTACTCCTGCACAAAGAGCACGGACCCATACTGCACGACAGGCAGTCTCCAAGCAACAAGAGTTGAGGCTGGAAGCTCTCGTCAGATGGAGATACATCGTATTCACCAGACCTTGCATCTGCACGCTTTTTCTTTTTCCAGAATTTGTTAAATTTTTTCCAGAAATTCAATAATCGAAAGACAAAATATCCTTGCTATTTTGCTTTGTTTTTTCCGTCCAACGCTAGAGTGTGGGCGAATTTAAAATATTGTTATTGATTTATATATTATTATATTGTCACGTTTAATTGATGTCCTCAAGTCAAAGCTAATTTTGCTATCAAAATTACTCTCTTAATTATTATTATGCAAATGAAAAGTAAGGCAGACAAAATGGACGCTCAGTTCAGTAATAAAACATATTACATAAAAATTAGTGCATTGTTGCGGTTTATGCACGTACGGTCTTATGTTTTAAATACCTGCGCGCGCGTAATATCAAGCTGAAAAGAAGCCCGTCAACTGGTGCCAATGACGTCACAAATGTTAAAGGTACGCTTTAATTAAATGATTTTTGTTTTTCGGATTTGAAGATATACCCGACGATCACACGATCTATGACGTCACGAGCGTTATGCTAAGGTATAAATTCAATAAAGGCATCGCACAGCGGTCAAACTATCTTACTTATCTTCAGTAGTCGCTGTTAAAGGACGTCCCTCACGCGTATCATCATTGAGATTGCTACTCGTTAAACCAATTGTAAATCAGTATTTAGAAGCCCCATCTCGTGCCAGTGCACGAGATGGGGCTTCATTATGAAATGCTAATCACAGCCTATCATAGCTTTGCTGTTGAGTAAGCCCACAATGAAAGTCATAATAAATTATTGACTGAAAATTTTCTCGCGTTAGGTTCATTTTCACGTGTAACAAGAGTTTTAGATTTGCCGCCAATTCACTAAAACAAATGACCAATGAATGCAATATACTACATTAGGTTACCAAAGGTTTTGAAATTGAAATTCAAAAAAAATTTTCACTAGCAATGTTTCTCACTGGCCAGTTCTAAACATTTTCAGTGTTACCCACGTATCGTTAGAACCTTCTTCAGCCTGCAGTCATCCTTCAAGCCATTTTGATTTATATTTAAAAGGAGAACGAGGGATACAAAGGTTTATTAATTTCGCGTAGATTATATAGCATGATTACTATACAAATGAATAATATTAATAAAATTCATTTAATCAAGTCTCCAAATAAATGGTTAAAGGATGTTTTAAACCTACTCTTTGCGGTAGGATATCCTGACTTGCAGATGCTAAGTCCTTCCGAAGGCTTTTGACTTTATTATTAGCAAACTCACTAAAAACGGGTTAATTTCTTGCGAGCGGGCGTCTGTGAGTTTGTGTTATGTGTGTGTGTGTGTGTGTGTGTGTGTGTGTGTGTGTGTGTGTGTGTGTGTAGATGTCCTATGTTAGTATGTCAAACTGTATTTACGTGCACATGATAAATAAGTAGCAGTAATTGATGTTTATGTTTTAATTTTAAGAACTTTTTATGTGGTATCGTATTTTATAACTACTACCCATGATTTCATTACTTATATTTTAATATTGACTGTCGAATTATCATCCCAATTATTCCAGTATATTAATATAACGGTTTAAGAAAAGTGAACATTAAAAGAGTTCTCTCTCTTTGATAAAGTTTCTGATATAATTCGATATTCCAGTAGTTAATAGCATTAGTATATATCTTCACTTAACTTCAAAAAGCGAGCTCAATTCCAAAGCATCACAAGCATCTGTTGACGCTTTAATAAACCGTTAACTCCACGGTTGCCTGTCTGAGATAAGAGAAAATTCAATTTTTCACGGGCATAATAAAGGAAATTGCGTGGCCGTGAACCTGGCGACCTCCGATTAACTTCCCGATACAATAAATTATTTTTGAAGTGAAACTTCTTTGAAACTCTATCGATGTATGAAAGAAATTTTATAGCAAATCGTCACGCTTTTCAGTTACGCGCCATCTTGTTTATGTTTTAAGTGCCACTGACAACTGACAACTTTGTATGATGATTACAATCTTAATAAACATTTGTTTTGCTGCAGATACTTAGTTATTGCAAGCTTCACTTCTTCCGTGTCTACACTATTACACTCACCCTTTTTTTATTTAAAAGGGATAAGACATAACGCTTGGATAACTTTAAGAACAATTGTAAGTCAATAACGAGGAAATGTTTAAGCGTGTTTTTTTATTCAGTCCACTGCTGTGCAAAGGCCTCCCTAAAAAATGTCCACTATAATCGGCCCTGTGCTACCCTCATCAAATGTATTCCAGCGATCTTGACCAGATCATCGTCCATCTTGTGGAGGGCCTACCAATACTGCGCCTTCCAGTACATGGTCATCATTAGAGGACTTTACTGCCCCAACGACCATCTGTCCGTCGAATTGTGTGCTCTGCCCATTGTCACTTCAGTTTCGCAATCATTTGTGCAATGTTGTTGACTTCGGTTCTCCTACGGGTCTTCTCATTTCTGATCCAATTAAGCGTTTTATTGGATAATAAATACGAAACCCTTTTAGGTTTCCGCTTCCTAAGGGTAGCAGGTACTCTATTACTAAGAGCCCATAGTTCATCCGTTTGTCTATGAGCGGTAAGCCATTGCGGTGATTTCCAAATTTACAACCTCTCTTATACTTTTTCCTTTTTCGTAAGTATTTTAAAAGTACATAGTTTTGTATGTCTTTTACGATGGTACGGAATGCTTTATGTACAAGTTTCACCCGTACTTTCTTGCTTTCTTCACATTGTTTTTGATGGAATTCAACTTTAAATCTTGTCTCATAAGGGGCCATCCATAAAATATATCGCCCCACGTTAAGGGGGGGGGGGGGTGACAGAGTATATCTATGTATCACAACACTAAATTTTAAACTACATACCTTAGATACGCCTTGGACTCTCCTGCTGTTAGGCAACCGACTACAACAGGTCAGGAATATTAGTTTAGTGTGCATTACCAGCTACGCCTTACACTCGCGATTTGTATTCACTTTAGTTAGTTAGTGTGCGTGAATTGCTCAAAATAGAGGCAAACTGTCAACCTCAATTTTATTGACGTTTTCACAGGTGTCATAGTCTATCTAGACGTGTCAACGATCTTAGCTACATACCTTCTAAATAATAACATAAAAATAGTTGCAACTCTGTCTGCATGACTTTAAGGCTAAATTTATTTTGTTTTGAACACAACGTTGTTAATTCTTAGTTCTGCTGTTTTGTGAGTTTTAACTTATGAAACACTTTTAAAATGAACAAAAAGTGAATTAGGTAAATTTGCCGTTAATTATATGAAGCATATATAGTGCAGCATGAAATATGCTGATAAAAAAACAAAATGTACATAAAGTTAACACATTGTTGAAGGTGAAGTGGAATCAAAATCAATAAATTACCAAGAAAACTGAATTTAATTGGTAATAAAAAAGAATATCCAAACACTGCTGTTTTAATTTAATAATTTGCCAAATATCAATCCCACCAGTGGGAGGCTTCTTGCGACGGTTACGGGGGGCTTAAATGAAACTACCCGTACCGGCCTTTAAATGTTTATTTAAAAATAATTAAAATACAATTTGAGCAAGGGTCGTAGGGTGTATTGTTGGTTGATCTAGTTTGTCCTTGTAGCTCGGTACTCCCCTGACGTTGAAGACGCTGGTGCAGGCCCCTCAGCTGGAGGTTATGACTCGACGTGTCACAGGTGATTCCCGATACTCGGTGTCCGGGTAACTAATCACCGGAACTTGGTGGAATTATATCTTTTAACGTTCCAAAATCTTATCCTGGAACCCTGTGAATGATGTCCACAGTTAAGACCACATTCTTATGTCTCCGCTGATTGTGAACCACGTGCGTCCGTGTCTATTATTAAGGGTGAAGCCGTAAGCAGGAGGTGTAGTTGTTCACAATCAGAACGGAGTTACAATAATAAAAAAAAGAAAAGAAAGCGAAAGCAAAGAAAGAATAATTAATTTTGAAAAGAAAATTAAATGTTTGCTAAAATACTACTTTTTTTAATAACTACTTCAAAGTTTTACAAGTACTCAAATAATATTAACACGTGTCCAACACTTACCCTATCGGGGTGACGATAATCCTTGAAACTTATTTTTATATTATGTTAAGACAACCGGTGATTAAAAAAATTATATAACTAGGTATTTTACGGCAAACGTGATAAGTCACTGCACATAATATAATGACGTGTTGCTATTACCGAGCGCAGCCGTGGTATGGCGATAGCCGGGCGACGGGTGACGCGAGCGAGCCATGCATTTTTTATGAACAGCAAAAAACTCGCCTACGCTCGCGCACAAAAGTGTTTACGTTTTATTATTTATTAGTTTTATTATTTTATGTTATTAGTTTATTTTTATTTCATTATTTTATGTAAAATAACGTATGTAATGTAAATACAACGTTACAATACCCCCCTCGCTACGAAAGGATTTTATTATTTAAAAAAAAATCCTCTTGAGTAAAAAAAAAGAACTAAATTATTTACTTAATCCTATTAATTTTAAATCTTTGATATGCCAGGTACCTAGATTCTTTCCTGACATATCTGCTAAAACGTATACTAAGGGAGATTTTTTTTCCAAAACACGACATTTAATAAATTTTGGTGCTAACTTTTTACTAAAATATTTGTCCTTGTCACTTAAAACGTAAGCTCGTTTCATAACTATATCCCCTACGTTAAATTCAGAGGCTTTTCTACGAAGATTATAATGTGACGAGTTTTTGAGGTGTGCATGCCAGAGTTTTGCCTGAACGACTCCAAATAAGTTTGAAAGGCAACCCAAATTGTCAGCATACAAATCTCTGGGAAAAAATAAAACTTCGTCTCCCAGGTCGTTATCAACGTAGTGTGTACCACAGGTAACTAACTCTCTTCCGAATACTAAAATGAAGGGGTAAAACCAGTTGCTTCATTCACCGAATTGTTAATAGCGAACTGTACCTTGGGAATAAAAGTGTCCCAAGTGCGATGGTCATCCTCCACAAATGTAGAAATACAAGTTATAACTGTCCGGTTGTAACGTTCGACACTGTTCACTTGAGGTGTGTATTTAGGGGTATAAAATATATTGGGAATGTTATATTGTTTAAAAAGGGATTCGGTGATTTTACTAATAAACTGACTGCCATTGTCCAAGAAGATGGTTTGAGGGACTCCGTGAACTAAAATAACTGAGTCTTCTAGAATCTTAGTGACAGCAGTAGATGTTGCAGCCCTTAAAGGGAAGATCAAACAAAATTTTGAAAAACAACATGTGACTACTAAAATATAACTATGTTGTTTTCTACTGACAGGTAGAGGACCCATTACGTCAATAGAAATCATTTGAAATGGTCGGCTACATTGCTTAGGGCGACCCATTTCTCCTAATGTTAAATGGTTCTGAGCTTTGTACGAGAGGCACTTAGTACAGGAACCAACGAATTTCACTACATCCTGATGCATGCCTGGCCAGAAATAGCGTAACGCAAGTCGACGGTACGTTTTGAAGATACCAAGATGTCCAGCTTTAGGGTCAGAGTGGTTTTCGTTGATTACTTGATCTCTTAACTCACTTGGAACTACTTCTTTCCATGAAAATTCTGAAGTTAAATTATGATATTTATCTTTAGAAAGCCGAAATAAACTATTATTTTTAATGAAAAAATTAGGTGAATTTTGAGGTTTATTAATGCAATTATTAAAAATATTTTTGTACCAAGAATCTGTGGTTGTGGAATAGGATCCTGAAGTATTTATTGCATTGACAGGAAGAGCTCTTGAAAGGGCATCTGGGATGACATTGTCGACGCCGCGACTATGCTTAAGTTCAAAGTTAAACGCGGACAGTCGAACACCCCAGCGAGCTAGCCTACCCGTAGGGTTATTTAGAGACAGGAACCATTTTAAGGCGCTGTGGTCTGTATAGACAGTGAACGGTCTACCGTTCTCTAAATAACATCTCCAGTGTTCAAGAGCAACGAATACAGCTAAAGTTTCCCGCTCTGTAATGCTGTAATTTTTCTCTGCCGCTGACAACGACTTGCTCATATAAGCTATGGGGTGCTCCTTACCGTCTATGATTTGTGTTAGCATAGCTCCCACACCATAGTTACTGGCATCGGTATGCACCTCAAATGGCTTGTTGTAGTCAGGACAGGATAGAACAGGAGCGGAAACCAAACATTCCTTCAGCTTCTTAAAAGCTGCATCAGCCTCCGCCGACCAGATGAATGGTGGTGAACCCTTCTTGCTTGAAGTCAACTTATTAAGAGGACCTGCTATTGTGCTAAAGTTGGGAACGAAACGCCGATACCATGTGGCTGTTCCGAGAAAGCGCTTAATATCTTTCCGACAAGAAGGTGTCGGGTAAGTGAGGATAGCTTGCACTTTCTCTGGATCAGTACGTAATCCACAATTATCAACAACGTATCCAAGATACCTAAGTTAACTCCGAAAGAACTGGCATTTTTCCAAGTTAATGGTGAGGTTTGCCTGCTTTAACTTTTCTACCACACGCAGTAAAAGAGAAACGTGGGATTTGAAGTCATTTGAGACGATAATAATGTCATCTAGATAAGCAAAGACTTTGAGGTCAAACTCCCTGAACAGCAAATCAACTAATCTCTGCTGAGTGGCAGGTGCATTTGTCAGTCCGAATGCCGTACGTTTGAAACGGAAAGTATCACGGCCTGGCACGTAAAACGCCGTTTTGTCCCGATCTTCGGTAGCTATTGGGATTTGCCAGAATGCCTTAGATAAGTCAAGACTTGATAAATAACGAGCATCCCGAAGATTATCTAAAATCTCTGATACGTAAGGTAAATTATACGCGTCGCGTTTGGTCACAGAGTTCTGTGCCTGTTCGACAAGAATGCGCTGTTTTTCGGGAGAGAGCCGATAATAGCGTTGTCGAATGGGCTGTGCATCACCGGTGTCAATGTGGTGAGTGATCAACTTTGTCTCGCCCAAACCTTTAGACTCGGTAGAGCATGAGACTCTTAATCTCAGGGTCGTGGGTTCGAGCCCCACGTTGGGCGCCAATGCGACGGTTACGGGGGGCTTAAATGAAACTACCCGTACCGGCCTTTAAATGATGTTTATTTAAAAATAATTAAAATACAATTTGAGCAAGGGTCGTAGGGTGTATTGTTGGTTGATCTAGTTTGTCCTTGTAGCTCGGTACTCCCCTGACGTTGAAGACGCCGGTGCAGGCCCCTCAGCTGGAGGTTATGACTTGACGTGTCACAGGTGATTCCCGATACTCGGTGTCCGGGTAACTAATCACCGGAACTTGGTGGAATTATATCTTTTAACGTTCCAAAATCTTATCCTGGAACCCTGTGAATGATGTCCACAGTTAAGACCACATTCTTATGTCTCCGCTGATTGTGAACCACGTGCATCCGTGTCTATCATTAAGGGTGAAGCCGTAAGCAGGAGGTGTAGTTGTTCACAATCAGAGCGGAGTTACAATAATAAAAAAAAAGAAAAGAAAGCGAAAGCAAAGAAAGAATAATTAATTTTGAAAAGAAAATTAAATGTTTGCTAAAATACTACATTTTAAATAACTACTTCAAAGTTGTACAAGTACTCAAATAATATTAACACGTGTCCAACACTTACCCTATCGGGGTGACGATAATCCTTGAAACTTATTTTTATATTATGTTAAGACAACCGGTGATTAAAAAAATTATATAACTAGGTATTTTACGGCAAACGTGATAAGTCACTGCACATAATATAATGACGTGTTGCTATTACCGAGCGCAGCCGTGGTATGGCGATAGCCTGGCGACGGGTGACGCGAGCGAGCCATGCATTTTTTATGAACAGCAAAAAACTCGCCTACGCTCGCGCACAAAAGTGTTTACGTTTTATTATTTATTAGTTTTATTATTTTATGTTATTAGTTTATTTTTATTTCATTATTTTATGTAAAATAACGTATGTAATGTAAATACAACGTTACATTCTTTGCGCAAGATACCGGCTAGGTTATGGGTACCACAACGGCGCCTATTTCTGCCGTGAAGCAGTAATGTGTAAACATTATTGTGTTTCGATCTGCACGGCTCCGTCGTTAATGATATTTAAACTATCATCAACTGGACGTCCTGCTTATCTCGTCCCTTATATTCATACAAAAATGGGACATCACACTACGTAGGAGGGGATGTCTCACAAATGTGACAAAGACGGGGAAGGGGTCAAAAAACTGTGTGACCTATATTATGGATGGCCCCCAAAGCAATTACAACGAAATGTAATCTTCCTGCCGTTCAAATAAACTACGATTAAATATAATTTCTAATCGCATAGAAGGTCAACAATACTTCAATAAATCATATTTTCATTACATTATAATTGCTCTAAGCTTCAAGGAGAGCGAGCTCAATTACGAGAACAAAATGGTCCCATATAACGGCAATTTATTAAAAACATCTGTTGTAACTTTAATATACCGCTAACTCTACGAGCTTCCTGTCTAAGATAAGAAGAAATTCAATTTTTCACGGTGGTAATAAAGGAAATCGCAGAAGCCGGCGACTTCAGTACTGCCTATAACGTTCCCGATAAAGTAAGTGATTATCATCTCGTTGAAAGGGATGATAATACAGGCTTGTCAACAGTTTGATTATTCGTTGTTAAATCTTCTAATCATTTATATAATAGAGATATAGATAGATAATTTTATTTAGAATCCTTTTTACAATACTTTCAGTACGAATGTTGTGAATTGATTGAATGCAGATGCAATCTTTAGATAAAAAATTTGTTATTTCTAAAGTTAACTCACTTCTGGGATTAATTATAGGAATTGAATTTGTAACCAAATGTGTAGATGGAATCACAACATGAGAGAGAGTTGAACAAGACATTACCAATCGTTATGAAGCATATGTCACTCGAACTCGGTTGCCTCAGTAGATAAAAGCGCTCGGACGGAACCCGAGAGGTTTTGGTTACAAATCTTATTTAATTTGAAAACTTAATTCAAAACTCATCATTGAAGAACGATGTAAACACACCCGGAGTTTCACTATGGGTTTCCTAGAAATAAATCTTTGGCGTAGCAACTCTAGCTATCTGGTTTATCATTTACCAGAAAAATTATTAACATTCATCTCGAATATTCAAATTGTGTATAGTATTAGAGACTCGTGAGTAAGAATAAAATTTCTTTTTTATTATTTGTTTAAGCGACTACATACAAAAGAACAGTGTATGAAGTTGAAAATATTTTTTGCGTCGCTCCTTTCGGAGAATTTGAGGAGATTGCATTTTTACTCTGGTTGTCTTGCTGTCAATGATGCAATGCGCACAAAAAAATTTGAAAATTGCTCCTAGGACTAATGTTCTAGGAGGTCTTCTTCTTTATAGGAGGAGTTCTTGTAGTAGTGGACAAAATAAAAAAATTAAGGTGTTTATTAGAAATAAAAATATACATAACAAATTTATTTACCGTGGGGAGTGACAGTAACATAACATATTGCAACAAAAATTGGTAAACGTCATGAAGCTGCAACAGTTCGAGAAGGGGAGAAGAACTGATAAGAAACTCCCAGCCCATCTTTTAAATCATATAACAACTTAACGTAGTACTTACAACATCCTGCACAGAACCAGACAAGAACCATGCATCATTATCTTCTATATAATATACTAACTATACTATATGTAAGCCTTCTTCAATTTCAATTTCAATTTATTGCAATTCCATAATAATAGTCCTTAAATATAACATTCGAAGTTATAGGTTATAGGTTATCACGGGCTATTATCCGCAACTCGACGACTACAGCGCGCCTATTTTGCGTGGTGAGGAGGGCGGCTAATCCTGCCACCCTAGTTCCTCAAGGTAATGTATCAAACCTCTGATGTCACCCATGACCTCGGGGAGAGTCCTCGGTGACCCCAGGTGTTTGGCCCGGTATGAGGCCACACTCCTACACTCCAAAATGACGTGTGCGGCCGTTTCGTCCGCCTCCGTGCAGGCTCTGCACAGTGGGCTGTCGGTGACACCGATATTGAACAGATGCTTGTTAAAAGGGCCGTGACCCGTTAGTACATGAGTTATTTTCCGTAACCTAGGTCGTGGAAGTTTTACTAGCTTGCGAGAGAGCTTGGGGTCTATTTGAGGTAGAGCTTCTTTTGCTTGTCTATCCAGTACTTATTATGTAATTCCTTGGTGTGTTGGCGTATTACCTTCGTAGGCCAGCTAGGCGGGAGAGGGATAGTTGGTTCTGGTCCTTTTGCTGTCATCGCTGAGCCTCTCCTGGCCAATTCATCAGCGGCATCATTCCCTCGTGAGTTACTGTGTCCCTTTATCCATTGAAGAGTTACTTGGTTGTTATTTTCGCATAACTCCCTCAGACATTGGTGACAGTTGTATATTAGCTTAGAGGTGATAGTGTGGCTTTGTAGGGCTTGTAGTACTGATTTGCTATCTGAAAGGATGCGGATGGAGTAGTCTTTTACCTTTCGAGTCAAAGTAGCAGTGACTGCTTCTATGATACCCATACATTCTGCTTGGAAGACAGTGTTATGAGCTCCTAGTGATGCAGCTATTCTTATATTTAGGTCATCCGAGAACACTCCGTATCCCGTGCCCGACCTTGTCTTTGAGCCATCTGTGAAAATCCTGAGGTTTTTTGTACTGAGGTCCTCTTTCAGTTCTTCATACAGCTGTATTTTGTATCTTTTATCGAATATGTATTCCTTTGGAGATCTATCACTTACTGCCAACAGCAGAGGCTCCTTTTCAATCACCTCATTTAGAACCTCTGGGTGTGGGGATTGAGTGGTTTTCCAAAGATTTAATGTCTTCAACCTTACTGCGGCGCAGGCCGCCTCTTGTTTTATATAGAGGTGTAGTGCCGGAAGGTTCAGCATAGCTTCTACAGCCGCGGTAGGTGTGGTTCGCATACATCCTGTGATAGCCATACACGCTAGTCTTTGGAATCGTTGCAGTTTATTACAAGTAGTGATCAGCTTGGTGCGTGGCCACCATACAACTGCGCCGTAACATATCATAGGTCGTATCACAGCTGTGTAGAGCCATAGTACGATGTTCGGGGCAAGTCCCCATGTCTTTTCCAACATTCTACGGCATTGCCAGAAGGTTACGGTAGCTGTATTTATTTTTGTTTCCAAGTGGGCCGCCCAGTTTAACTTGCTGTCAAGTATAACTCCTAAGTATTTCACTTCGCTGTTTAGTTGGAGTTCGGTGTTAAACAGTTTTGGCAGTTTATAGTTACCCAGAACTCTTTTGTTTGTGAACATTACCAATTCCGTTTTATGTGGGTTGACTGATAGGTCGTTATCTATGCACCATCTTTCCACGATTTTCAATGCTGCATTTGTTACTTCACATATAGTACTGGCAAACTTTCCGCTTATTAATATAGTTAGGTCGTCTGTGTAGCCTAACGTAAAGTAGTGATTTTCGTTTAGAGTGGTAATTAGATCATTTACTACCAAGTTCCATAAAAGAGGTGAGATAACTCCTCCTTGGGGGCAGCCTTTAGCTACAAATGCTTTCTGTGTCTCACTTTCATTTAGTAAAATCACTCTGTGTTTGAGCATGTTTTCAATCCATGATGACAGAGTTGTACATACTCCATGGCGGTGTAATGCTTCTTTTATTTTTGTAAATTTTGTCTTATCGAAGGCTCCTTCAATGTCCACGAAGGTTCCTAGACAAAAGGTTTTTTCCGAAAGTGCGCCCTCTATAACGTTCACTACAGCGTGGAGTGCAGATTCGGTGCTTTTACCCTGACTGTATGCGTGTTGGTTGGGGTGTAGGGGTATGTTCTTAAGGTAATTCTCCCTCAGTTCTCTTTCACACAGCCTTTCTAGGGTCTTCAGGGTAAAAGAGGTAAGACTTATGGGTCTGTAAGATTTAGCGTTAGAATAGTCACTTTTACCTGGTTTAGGTATGAAGATCACTTTAACTTCCCTCCATATCCTAGGGATGTATCTATGCGCAAGACACGCCCTGAAAATGTTGATCAGCCGGTTGTGGAGACCTTCTCCTCCCCATTGCAACAAGGCGGGAAAGATCCCATCAGGTCCTGCTGACTTAAAGGGGTGAAAGGAATTTATAGCCCACTTTATTTTATCGGTTGTCACCAACTTGTGTGCTTGTTGCCAGTCAGCTTCCTCAGCGGTTATGTTTTCATTTACCCACTCGACATGCTGCATTATTTTGCATCCTGGAAAGTGAGTTTCCGTCAGGACTCGCTCTGTTTCCTCTGGTGAGTTGGTAAATGTACCGTCAGGTTTCAGCAGGGATCCGAGGATTTGCCTGGGTTGGTTAGAGATTAATTTCCTTGCCCTGTTATGGCATTGGATGCTGCTGCAAAATTTACGCCAGCCTTCTGATCTTCTGTATCTGATGCGTTTCTTGTATTCAGACTTACACTCTTTGTAGATGTCCCAGTCGTATTGATCGCCTGTGTTCATTGCGCGGTTCAGATGTCTCCTCACTTTTTTCCTGAGCCTTTCTAATTCAGGTCCCCACCAGGTCTGTGGTCTTGGTCTGTCTGATTGAGGGCTGGTGAGGGGACATGTAGCATGATAACTGGCAGTCATGAATTCTTATATTTTTGCTATTTGGTTTTCGATGTTGTCTACTCCGATTATCCTGGCTGGGAGTGTTTCGTCCTTTAGACGCGATTCCATCAGCAACTTGTACTGAGTAAGATTCGTTCTGCGGGGTTTCCTCTTGGGAGGCGGTGTAGTGATGTTTACCTCCATGTTAAAAAGTATCCATCTGTGGTCTGAGCAGGATGCTTCTTTCGACACATGCCAATTGGATATATAATCAGACATTCCCTCTGTTGCTAAGGTGATATCTATAATTGTTTTGCTCCTTCTTTTTACAAAGGTGGGTTCTGAACCTACATTCAAGATATTAAGGTTAGTAGAAAAAAGGTATTCAGTGAGTGGCTTACCCCTTTTGTTGGTTGTTTGATGCCCCAGAGCGGGTGATGTGCATTGCAGTCTGCAGCCACAATAAGCTCGCTCTTGGTTGTCTCGCAGTAGTTCACCAGTTTGACAAGTTCTTCCGGCGGTGGGTCTTCCCCGTCAGGCATATAGACGGAGGCGACCACTATCGCTTTCTGGTGAGTTGGAAGGATGTGTCTGTCCAGTATTTTTATTGCGCATAAGTCTCTGTAACAAAAATCTGTTAGGGGTTGCACATGTAGATTATTAGAAATGTAGATACAGGCTCTAGGGTGTTCTGGTCCTGAGTAATGTATAAGCTTACCTCCGATATTGGAGAGATGGCATATCCGGCCCCGCCTAACCCACGGCTCCTGGATTAGGGCGAGTGCTGTAGGGTTAACCTCCAACCATTTCCGAAGTTGGGCCGTTGCGGTTTCGCTATGGTGGAGGTTTATTTGGATGGTGCTGCACTTAGAAGGGGATGCCATCTTTGGATAGCACACCCTCCTCGCTATCCCCGATGCAGAGCTCTTCAATGCCCTTGGTGCAGTCGGCATCGCCTTTGGTGCCCGTCGCCAGAAGCTCTTCGAGCTCCTTTAGGCTGTCGAGCACTTCCTCCGAGGGAGAGCTAGTGGCGCAGTTGCCGTCTGCTGGGTCAATTGTTTGAGCGTCCATGGGTTCCGGCAGTGCATCACTGTCGTCTATATTATTTCCAGTTGTTGTTGATGCCTCACCGTTTGTATCCTTAGAGGGGGGGGGTCTCGGTGTATTTACCTCCTGGCCCCTGGAACTTCAGATATACTGAGCCCAGCATGAATGATAGCCGGCGCTCATGCTCCAAGATTTTGGGGATTTGGTCCTCCGGGATGCTTACCACGATGAAGCTGTGGTCGTTGTGGTGATAAAGGGCGTGTAACAACCAGCTGTCTACTTTGGCCCAAGAGTTTTGGAACCGTAGCATCCCGCCGATTGCTTTGGTGTCCTTCCATTCACCTGGTAGTAGAATGCCACACCTGACGCGGTTGGGAATTTCCCAGATGTTTTTTACTGCCAGGGTGTCACCGTTAGGGAGTTGGATTTCCGGGACAGCTATTTTCAGCCACTCCAATGTTTTAAGATTAGAGCACCACAGTTTTAGGATGCCCCCATCATAGACGGGTTAGCCCAGAAACGCAGGCCCTTCTCTGTCTTCATTCATAGCGGCCATCATGGCTGTCATGAGCTTATCTTCAAGCTTGCTTTGTATAAGCTGTGCCATATTCGCGTCAATATGCCCTGTAGTGGTAGATGTTATGGCCACAACAGGGTCGGTTTTCGCAGCGTTGGCGTATGATGTCGGTTTTGGCCGATTTAGCAATTTGGCCCTCTTGTGGTCACCCCTCGGAGAGTTGGTGTCGTCCAAGCGAGTGCGTTTGGTGGATGTCGAGGGTTGGGCTACTCCGCCTGCTTTGTTGGAAGGAGGCCTTCGGTTGTCTGGGGCCTTCCTAGGATCATACCGGGCTTGCTTTACCGGCATATCTGAACCTCGTGAGGTGCTGGGTTGCGGTTCGGGTTCAGAGGAGGGCATTGAGGCGCTAGCTTTCTGAGCGTTGGCCTTGCGAAGGCGAGCTGCTATGCGCCTTTGCCTCCTGTTGGGTCGATGGCAATCTGTGTTATCATGTGCCGAGTGACTTTCCCCTATTCGGGGTTTGTTTTGGTTTCGGCCCTTGTAAGATACGAGGGTCCAACCTGCCTCCAGTCTGCTGACTGATTGGGCAGACACTGCTGATGCGGCGTCTGTGCCCATAGACGGTTCCCTATTAGGCTCCTTGGTCTGTAATTTATGGGTGCCAGCAGGTGCTGAACACGCTCCAGAGGTCTGTGTGGTCCCGGTGGATTTCTCCGCCGGGGAATTAGTTTGTTTTGGGGTTTTTTTGGATCTTGGGTTGTCCATAGTTTACTGGGTAAAAACTTCGTTCCCCTTGCTCTCCACCCTCCACCGAGCCCGCAACTGGGGATGGTTAACTTAACCATCAGGGCTGCAAGGGGAATATAGGTCCAGCTGGTTGGCCTCTTGCGCGACATCGGGAGCTCGAGATGAGCGGCTGATGGATTCGATCCTATCCATCAGTTCCTCCACCCATTCTTACCCCGTCAGCATGGCTGAGCACCTCCCCTTGCGGGGACCAGCCGAACCTCGCCTGTGGCCCCGCCAAGGCGGGGACACTTGACCATTACCCTCGTGGCGGCTACTCACGGGGCTACCGTTTAGCTTGAAATCAGGACCGAAGGAAGCGTATTACGTTACAGGGGTAACTAATCCCCGACCCCTGTCCCGCTCAACCTCCCAGGACTCCGTCATCCCCGCGTACGGCGATCAACTGCGCAGGCCAAAGACGCAGGTGGATGCTGTAAAATATTCCGGTTGGCACCCACTAACCGCCGGAAGAGTGGAGCAGATATTAGCCACTGGCCAGCAAAGGACTGCCATTACGCAGCGATTAGTGAAAATCGAGCGCAATAACAAATCAGTCACAGGCGCAATGTTTCCAGGGTGCACCGGAGAGGTAGGTGTCACTCTATTCAGAACGCCTAAGAGAGGTTTCATCGTGGATCGACACCACCGCCCACACGTGGAGGTTTCTGCTAAGCACCCCAACATTCGAAGTTAATACTATAATTATTATACAAGGCAGTATATTATGGATACCCAGTTTGGGTGTCGCAATTTGGTCTGAACAGCAGACCGTAGTAGGGAGACCCATATTTTAATTTATTTTAGTTTGGCTCGTTTAAAAAATCATTTACGGCATAGAAACATTTTTCTAATAAATATCCCTTTTGTCCACCTTTTCCTAAAAAAAAATAATGGTATGTTTCCACAATACTACGTTAAGTAATAATATAGAATCAGTTTTAGGAAAACGTCTAGCAAAAAATACTGGCATCGAAAAATGTGCTTGTAGAATCTAGATGGATTAATAATGGACGAGCTGAAGAGGGCTACTCGCGCTATTAATAAATTAGGGCCTAAAAATCATTGAGAGAAAAATTCATAAAAATTTACATCTTAACTGTTGCTTCTCAAAATATTCTTGATAATATATGTAGGTACATAGACACTTAAGTCAATTTGCTAGAAACTGTCATAACGATAATGTTAACACCAGGAACAGACATAAACTTATAATGCCTACTGCTGGGTTATGTCGAGTTAGTAAGTCTTTTGTATTGCCATGTACATGCTTTCATAATAAGGTCACAGATAATTTTCAAAACTGAAAAAATGTATTACGAAATTCATAAGAATTGTTTAAAAACGGTTGTGTGGTAAAGGGTACTATAACATAAATGATTTTCTTGATGATACCAAAGACTGAGACTGAAGCGTTCGCCCCTAGGCGATTAAATATTAAGTTTAATTGTACGACAGGACTTTGTTATGAAAAAAAAAGAAGCCCGTTGAGTTTGTTGAGCCCGTTCTTTTGAGGTCTGAGGCATACTTTTTGAATATGTGGTAGTTTTTGACTTTCAATATGTGATATCATATCCTATTTGAATAAAAATTATTTAAATTTGAATTTAAGGATGCCACTAACTGTTTAATTTAAGTACTGCGTTGTTTAATCAAACGGATTATAAATATGTATTTGCACAAGCCATTACGCATGTTATATGGAAATTTTACTAAATTAAAATCAATATAAATATTGTAGAGTACTGAGCGATTACCATTTAAAGTAAATCGACCAATGTGTAGTTACGAGAACGGCTGTGAGTGGTGTGACGCGAAACTGTGGCGACTCTTTGCATTTATAGCGTCGAAATTCGAAAATTAAAATCCTGAATGGTAAAATTTTCTGAATTTGGCTCATACCAATTCCCAATAGTCCTCAAATTGTCTTATAGGTAATCGGCGCGTTTTCTTCAATTAGCCGCTTGACAGTAGCCATATATTCGTTGACGGCAGTTGAAGGCCACATTTCACGAAATTCGTCATGTAAAGAAACCCGACCTCTCTCAAATTCAGCAAACCATTGCCTCACGGTCAAGCAAGGTGCTTCTCTCCCAAAAGCATTTTGAAGACGAACGGCACAATCTTGCGGAGAGAGAGTACTTTTAAAATCATAAAAAAATCATCGCTCTGAAATCTTTTCTTTCTTCTTACTACTTAATTCCATTTTCGAAGCGTACGTAGAACTTTGATCTGTGATAAAAGACAATTGACAAATGATTTCCCGCCAATTTTCTTATATTACTAAGAAGGTTGCAACGTTTCAAAAAGTATAACATTTGAAATTCAAATGAAATAAGTGTGCCCATGTATAATAAAAAATAAGTTTATATTTTGAAAATGGGGCAACTTATATAATTGGGTGTGTATTTTATTCCTTTATCATTTGATTTATGATTATATTATTTGTGTTAATGTGTGAGAATTTCTCAAAATAAAGTTTACGTTCTCAGCTCAATTTTTTTGACGTTTTCGCAGCTGTTATAGTCTATCTAGACGTATAAATGCGTAAATCTAAGTCATTAAAATCGTGCTTTCTAGGTATTTTGTTTTGTGTCCAAACAGTTCCGCTATAGACAAACAATAAATAAATTAATGCAGTTTGTTTCCATATTAAATATAATTGACTACGTTAGAGAGTGGTCTTGGCAATAAAAATATATAATTCACCATTGTGTGGGACGTAGAGAGTTATAAGAGAGAGCAGAGTAATCCCCTTGTATCTCTTTAGCATTACTGTTGTAATACTGACAAGGTACAAGACTTGGGTAACAATACAGTCCATTTTAATGGTCTTAAAACGTATTTTGCACCAGATGGATATGTACGCCTGTTTGTTCTAATAGTATTAATATTTTTAACCGACTTCGAAAAGGAGGAGGTTCTCATATCGATTGGTATTTTTTATGTATGTACACAGTTACCCTGATATTTATGATTCGATTTTCATGATTCTTATTTAGTTTGATGCACAATGTTTGCCATTTGGTCCCATAATAATTTTACATAGTTGCCCAGTAGTTTTCATTTTATGAACATTTTTGTTTACGTGGATGATGTTATTATAGTTTGTGTACTGCTTTTTTAGTTTGATTATAATATATTATTATAATTAACCCGTCTTAGGCTATCTGTTATTCATAGCTAACAAACGTTCTTAACATATTTAAATTCAAAATTCAATTAAAAAGATAGTAAAAAATAAAAATAAAAGCCTAAGACCTGAGAAGTAAAAGCGTAGGATATTCAGCAGGAGTTTTAGGTAACCTACATAAAATATACTTATATACTTAGATTAAGGCGACACTAAATGCCAGCGACCTTGAAGCGATATGAGTTGACGCCAAGCTTATAGTTTCAAAATTCTTGCGTGGAAAACGTAAAATTTTAACAAGCGCAAGCAGTTATATGCTTACAATTCTCATTATTGATTACTAAACTGAATGAATGTACCTCCACAAAAAAAAGTACAGGCTATAAGAATAACTTTTCTGAGAGTAGTACTAAACAAATGCGTCATGCCGAGAAAAAACTTGTTTAACTCCAATGACACTTGTCATATAGCTCAAAAGAGCTATGGAGTATTAATTATAACCAACAGCAAACATTAGCAGCCTACAAATAAGACTTAAGGGTATGTGTAACAGGATAAAGTAGTGTTCATAGCTCCAAATGCTATATTTTCACCACTAAAGTTGTCTTAAACCACCTTGTTTGCGTGCTTTATGCTTACCCTCCGCCTTAAGGATTGGTCTCCGCTGCGCTCCAACTAGATACCGCAGGCGTGGTCGCAAAGTTCGGTAACTAATACTACAACAAACAATATTATTGTGAATTAAGTTTATTTGAATTTGACTTTGAACTAAATAAGTTAGGTACTAAAATAGCCACTTAATGTATAAATAAATCATAAATTGAATATTCTTTTAATGTGCGCTACGTACCTATTACTAAGGTGTTACATTCTATTCAATAGGAAAATGTATTTTGAGCGCGATAGTAATATTACTTCAGTAAATCAATCTAAAGTATTCAACTAGTAGTAACTATTGTTAGACGAATTTCTATTGTGGTCTCAAAATTGGACATGTTTCATTCGCGAAATTTACGTTAAATCTATATTTGTCTCACAATATCTCTGTGTTTTCAATACCAATATTGTAAATTTGTGAATTGAAACTTTGGTTATTAACATAAGTCTATTCTTTCGATTCCCAATTTTTATTAATAAAGTATTATTATTAGAAAGTTAGATAATTTATACATCTAGATAGAGTCTCTTGCTGTTAAACAACCGATAATAACATCTACACTCGCGATATGTCACTTTGTGTTAGTGTGCGTGAATTGTTCAACATAGAGGTTAGTTCTAAACTCATTTTTTTTGACGTTTTCACAGCTGTCATAGTCATTCTAGACGTATAAATGATTTAAGAACCTACCATATAGGTATGGTAGGGCCTACATTTAGTTGTCTGTGGCACCAAGAAAACTGTACTTTTTTTGGCGGTATTACAGTTCGATAAATAATACTTTTTTAGACCATAGAGTATAGACTCTTTTAAAGACTCAATAAAGTATGTACTTATATTAGTGATAGTGGCTGTATATATAAAGGCATAAAAGGCATTTATTTTCTCAAAATTGATTCCTTTAGAATTCTTTTTGATGTCATTTCTAATATACTAGATACTACTACCGCTTCGGAAACAAATGGCGCTCTAAGAGAGAAGAAGCGGCGCAATAAACTCTCCCAGCACTATTTTTTGTGCTTTTTTAATAATAATATACAATACTGTACTATATATAATCTAGTCCCAGGCTGTCCGATCACTTAGATAATCAGCTGTGGAGTAATAGGACTTACGACAGAGGCATTTTTTTATAAAACATTTAAATTTATTTATAGATAATGCCTGAACAGTGGCTTTTTTTTTTTGAGAGGAGGAAATACGGTTACGTGTTTACGCCCCGGAACGGGGCGTAATATGTCGGACTCGAGTGTCCGCGTAAGCGGACACCCCATACCGACTAAAACCTCCTCTGTGCTGTTAGCAGCCCTGGCTTTCACAGCGAAGTAGGACGTGGGCCGTGGAGGCCGCAAACACTACGCAACAACAGTCGCGGGGCGTCTCCTAAGGAGACTCGAACCTCAGACCGGCTGTGTGCTTGTGGGAAGGAGAGAGAATGAAAATGAAGATGAAATGAAGATGAAAGATGAAAAATATTTTTTGTTGGAAATATAATTTTTGTTAGAAAGCATAAACATTTATTAATTGTTTTACTTAGATTAGAATTTATTGTATTAAGAATTTATTTAATAATATTAATTTATATAATTATAATAAATTATAATATATTTATATTAATAATAAGAACACACTCGCCGGCGAGTGTGGTGATGTTTTGTGTAATGTATGTAAGTGTGTATGTATGTGTTTATGATTGTATGTATGTGTGTTTGTATGTATGTACGTAGTGTAAATGTTTGTGTGCATGTATGTTTGTGTTTGTGTCTGTTTGTGGAGCGTGTTTGTGATTGTGTAAGTGGTGTATGTCAGTCCGTCAGTCAGTCCGTGTGTGAGTGAGTGTAGTGAAGCGATTACAGGACGAGGACTAACGTCTCGTCGGGTATCAAAACAATGTGTGGTGTATCTAGGGTGCGGGCCGCTGGCCATCGTCAGAGCGACGAGTGCAAGTGGTTTGCGGTGGTTGACCGCGCCTACGCCTGCGAAGGCGGTGTGTGCGTGTCTGTGTCGGTGTTTGTATGGGTGTCGCGTTCGCGATGGTGATGTCGTCATCCGGGTCTACCGTTACGTGTCTGGGACGTCTTATTGGGTTGAGACTATGGTGAAGGGGGGTGTACCCGCATGCCTTCCTAACCAAGATGTTGGGATGGTTAGGCGCCTTGTCAAAGAAGCGTCGCGAGATCTCTTTAAAGTGTTGAGCTATCGTCGGAAGCTCTAGGTCGCGGTGAAGGTCAACGTTTCGGATGAACCACGGGGCTCCGGTTGCCATGCGCGTGAATTTATTTTGAACTACTTGCAAACGACGTAAGTAGCTCGGTCGGGTGTGCGCGAAAACGACGCTTGCGTATGACAGTATGGGCCGTACGATGGTTTTGTACAGCGTCACTTTGTGTTTGAGCGAAAGTTTGCTTCGCCCACACACAAGTGGATAAAGGCGACTGAAGACAAATCGGGCTCTATTGCATACCGTATCAATATGTTTCTTGAAGTTCATATTGCTGTTGAACGTGACTCCTAAGTATTTGTAATCCTTCACCCATGGTATGGGTGTTTCATACAATTTAATGACGTCGGTCGGTCGTTTTTTAGCGCGGATGCTATTCGCGTTACCGAAGAGTACCGCTGCACTCTTGGTGGGGTTCATTTCAATCCGCCATTTTCTGAACCAGTTGCCTAGTTCATCGACGGCGGCTTGAAGCACTTTAATGTTCCTGCTCAAGGTTGAGCGGTTCAATAGAGCGGAGCCAAAGTAGAGTGCCGTATCGTCAGCGTACTGAGCGAGCTGGACACTCGGAAACTTGGGAATGTCGCTCGTGAAGAGCGAGAAAAGAGTGGGAGAGAGGACTGAACCCTGTGGCACGCCAGACCTGATGGGTCTGGGTGAGGATAGGGTTCCCTCTACTCGATATCGGAAGGAGCGATCAGTAAGGTAGGCTCGTATGATGCGCACGAGCCTGTCTGGCACTCCCAGTTGATACAGCTTGAATACTAAGCCGTTGTGCCATACCTTGTCGAATGCCTTCGCGACATCGAAAAACACGGCTGCCGTGGTAGCGTGAAGTTGACGCCGTACGAGAATGTACTCGGTGAGTCGGTTAGCCTGCTGGGGACACGAGTGAGCGGTTCTGAATCCGAACTGTATGTCGGGTATCAGGTTGAGCTCCGCGATGTAATGATTAAGACGCGCGAGAATTAATCTTTCGTAAAGTTTCCCGATCGAGTTAATTAAGCTAATAGGCCTATAGCTACTCGGATTAGCTTTAGGTTTATTGGGTTTTGGGATACCGATAACAATGGAATCCTTCCATTGCTGAACAGTGGCTGGGACTTTATTATAAAAGTGTATACATTTACCCTTAGAGCTATTATGTATCTTATGGAATATATACTAGAATTAGTTACAAGCAATCCATTATTTCTAGTGTTATAATAGTTAAATGTAGACGAGTACAATAAATATATAATGCAGCACATTATAAGTATCAAAAGTCAACTACAATAAAGCTTTATAATAAATCACCACTCTCTAAATTTATTTACAGTTCACTTCATATGCATTGATCTCGACTGTATAAACGCTGCGGTTTCCATTAACGTATTAATCATGCAAATATAGACTGTCCCTGATGTATATACTACTTAAAAATAGACAAGCAACTGCAAGCGACTTCGTCCGTAGTAGATTATAGCGCCCTCTCAAAAACAGACAATTTAGGGGATAAAACAGGGTAATGTTAAATATAAATAAATAATATATATAAATTTTTCATACAACTTTTATGTAGATTGAATGATTAACATGGCTCCAACTGTAAAAGTAAGGGGTACTTTGGTGATTTTCTTTCGCAATGTCTATTAAAGATAGAAATGTAAAGTAAAAATACATTTTCTTCTTATACTCTGTGGACATATAATTATTTTTTGCAAAATTAAAAGCTTTATATAAACCATTAAGAAATGGTTTCAATTAAACGCTATTTTGGCGATTTTTTGGGATAGCGGCCTTAATCCTTTCCTGCCCTATACCAATATGTTTTCGGTTTTAGTATTCATATTTACTTTATGAGGACTCTTACAGCTGTTCCCAATATAATATCTACAGATAGAGATAAAATACTACTTCCTACTGTCAGTAATTAGCTGTCAATAATCTGAATATGTCCCAATATACCGATAAGTCATTCTTATCGCCTTATATTGGGTCGCGTGAATTACAATTTCCATACAAACTTCTATCGCTAGTAAGCTATACGTCTTCCCATTGACAGATAGCGTGTACGGATAAGGTGAGTTACCGTCAATAAGTTTAGTGGGATAGAAAAGTCAACGATAGTTACGCTTTTTATTTCAAGTAAGAAATAGACTGAATATTGGTAACGGCCGTTAATCTATTTGGTTGAAAAGAGTGGCCGTTGTGTTTCTTATATGTTGTTTTCATATATAATGGTAGATTCAGTTATTTTTTTTTTATGGAATAGGAGGACAAACGAGCGTACGGGTCACCTGGTGTTAAGTGATCACCGCCGCCCACAATCTCTTGCAACACCAGAGGAATCACAGGAGCGTTGCCGGCCTTTAAGGAAGGTGTACGCGCTTTTTTTGAAGGTACCCATGTCGTATCGTCCCGGAAACACCGCACAAGGAATCTCATTCCACATCTTTGTAGTAGGTGGAAGAAAGCTCCTTGAAAACCGCACTGTGGAGGACCGCCACACATCAAGATGGTGAGGATGATATCCTAACTTGTGGCGTGTCGTGCGAAGGTGGAATTCGGCGGCAGGAATCAGGTTAAACAGCTCTTCGGAACACTCCCCGTGATAAATGCGGTAGAAGACACACAATAAAGCGACGTCTCTACGCAACGCCAAGTGATCCAGCCGTTCACAGAGCACTGTGTCCCCGACAATTCGAGCTGCTCTGCGTTGCATGCGGTCAAATGGATCGAGCTGATACTGGGGTGCGCCAGACCAGAGATGACAGCAATACTCCATGTGTGGCCGGACCTGCGCTTTGTAGAGCGATAGTATGTGGGCCGGCTTGAAGTATTGCCGTGCTCTGTTAATGACGCCCAGTTTCTTTGAAGCCAATTTGGCTTTGCCTTCCAGATGACCACGAAATTGGCAATCGCTCGAGATTTCGAGACCCAGTATTCCGATACTAGGCGAGGCTTTGATGGAAGTGTTGTCGAAGAGCGGTGATACGACAAATGGCGTTTTTTTAGTGGTAAACGCGCAAACTTGAGTCTTCTGGGGGTTAAATTGGACAAGGTTCAATTTTCCCCATTCCGCGACCTTCTCAAGAGAGGACTCGATAGAAAACACAAGTTTCTCCCGGCACTGGTCGACGATTTCCCGAGAGATCCTGCATGGCCAGTGTATACGGCATCACCAGTGCTGTAGTCTGCATAGCAATGAATGTTGGAGGTGTCCAACATATCATTGATATGCAGAAGAAACAGCGTGGGAGACAGCACACAGCCTTGGGGCACTCCAGCATTCACGGGCTTCGGGTTCGAGCAACCTCCGTCGACAATGACCTGTATGCTGCGCCCAGTGAGGAAGCTGGAGGTCCACTTGCACAAGCTCTCGGGAAGCCCAAATGATGGAAGTTTGGAGAGGAGCGCCTTATGCCATACACGATCAAAGGCCTTCGCTATATCCAGGCTTACTGCCAGGCCTTGCCCACTTGCTTTCAATAGCCGCTGCCCATCTATGTGTTAGGTATACCAGAAGATCACCTGCCGACCGACCATGGCGAAACCCGTATTGTCGGTCGTTGATCAACTGGTGACCCTCTAGATATACCAAGAGCTGACGGCTAATTATGCTCTCCATGATTTTGGAGAGCAGGGAGGTAATAGCAATAGGCCTGTAGTTTGCCGGATCCGAAATGTCTCCTTTTTTTTGGATCGGATGGACAAGGACTGACTTCCATGAGTCAGGGACTACGCCTTTAGAATAAGAGTGCTGGAATAAACGCGTTAGCGCCGGCGTCAACTCAGGGGCACACGTTCTAAGCACGATTGGAGAATTGCCATCCGGCCCGTTCGACTTCCTGACGTCCAACGAAAACAGAGCTCGCCTAACAGTTTTCTGTCTGAACTGTACTTCAGGCATAGAGCTCTGACACCGCGGGATGGTCGGCGGTGTTTTTCCGTTGTCGTCAAGAGTCGAGTTGGAGGCGAAAAGAGCGCACAGGAGATCGGCTTTCTCTTTTGCCGTATGGGCCAGGGTGTCATTCCTCATGTGCAACGGCGGCATGGACGGCTGGCTGAAGTTACCAAGAGCAGCTTTCGACAACGACCAGAACTTGCGTGTTCCGTTCGGGTAACTGGAAAGCTGCTCACCGATATTGACGACGTGTTTTGACTTTGCACGGGCGATTTGCCGCTTAAAAAATCTGGAGGCACGGTTGTATTTCCTCTTAAAAACTGCGCAGTTCGGATCCTTTGTGCCCAGCGCCGCAACCCAAGCTCGATACGCCTGTTTTTTGCATTCAGATGCTGCTTTAACTGACGCATCGAACCAGGGCTGTGATCTGCCACCGATGGGCACTACAGAGTTTGGTATAAAAATATCCATACCCTGTAGTATCACATCGGCTACTGCAACGGCGCAGGCACTAGGATCATCCGAAGGGAAACAAACCCTGCCCCAAGGGTAGGATGCAAAAAACGAACGCATCCTATCCCAATCTGCTGACTTGTAGTGCCAAACGCGGCGGGTCGCTGGTAGTCTGCGACGTTGGCGTCGGATAGGCACTACACTCCTGACGAGGCAATGGTCGGACATTCCGAGAGGGGCGTCGACAAAGACCTGGTAACCATCGGGATGTGTAGTCAGCAGAAGATCCAATAAGGACGGCATGTGGCTATCCACATCCGGGAGCCGCGTTGGTGACTCGACCAATTGGGACAGACTATACGCCAATGCAAAATTATGCTCAGATCACCCTGCGTAGTCTGTGGTACGTGATCCAAGCCATTCGGCATTGTGCCCGTTGAAATCACCCAAGACTACGATTTCAGCGGAGGGGATCCGTGCAAGCACGTCGTCAATTGCCGCTTGAACGCAGCCCATGAGATGATCGGTTTCTGCGTTACCACTATGGGACCTGTAGACACACGCATAGATGCGGACGCGGTCCTCTAAATCTACGCGGAGCCAGAGAGTGGACAGGTCCCTACCCTCAAAATTGCCGAGACGGCGACAGCAGATATCCTCCCTAACGTACACACAACCCCGGCATGAGGCAAAAAATTGTGCTCAATTTTGTACCCGGGGTACGTTATATATGACGTATCGCTAGGTCGAGATATCTGCGTCTCCGTAAGGAAACACAAGGCCGGTTGCGCCGTCTCAAGGTGGTGGTGGACGGCGTTTAAATTGGAGTGAAATCCCCTGATATTGCAAAAGTCCACGTTGAGTGTGGAGCGGGGTGCCGTGGTGTTACTGCCTCGTTTGTCCTTGGTCATGCGCGGTTCTGTGCCCTCCCCAGAATACGAAGGGCAGCCCGGGCTAGAGTGCTCGGGGAGGGATTCGCCGACTCTGGTAGAGCCGATACCCTCCTGGGGTAAAATCTTTTTAGATTCCGCTGTCATATTCGGGTGGAGGGGGGGGGGGAATGACCACCGGTCCTCGACACTAACCTATGCGAAACCTAGCGGCACTAGGCCGCTACTTCACGCCGGTATTCTGTGCGAGTGTGGTAATTAACCCGGACGAGTCTGGCCCGATTGTGCTGACGTCATAAGACGGCAGCATGACTCTCCCACTTCTAAAAAGCCCTTAGTCGCCTCTTACGACACCCTTGGGCCTGGGACACGTACAGGGAAAAGTACAAATTGAATATTTATAATGACGATTCAAAAGCGCTTACTTTAAGTCTACACAAAATGTTGTAACACAAGTTACAGATCACACGCTGAATACATTTGATTTCTTAAGCCAACTTATTTTTATTTTTAATATTCTTTTTACAGATACTTTTTCGTCTTCTTCTTAATATATATAAATTACGTGACACGTTGTTTGTCCGCGATGGACTCCTAAACTAATGAACGGATTTTAATGCGGATTACTTCATAGAGTGCAGTTTGATCCAACTTGAGAGATAGGATAGTTTTTATTTCAATTTGGGACCCATAATTATTTATATTTTAAATATTTGTTTTGTATGAACATATTTTCTATGAGAGAATTTAGTGACGCACGGTTTGACAGTTCCGCTGTGAAACAATTTCATTACAACAGGGAGCATTTTTTACGAAATAATTTTTGATGTTTTGAAATATTATTGACAAATTCCTTTAAAACAGTATTTTTTCATCTACAGAACAACGTCTGTCGGGCCAGCTAGCACTAGGTAAATATTAGTTCTATTCAAAATTTAGCCCGATCAAACACATCTATCAGACTATACTTCAGTTCACTGTTGTCATTTAAACACCGCCTTTGTATGCAAACTCCAAAGGGAGTTTAAGTCTCTAATAACGTCAGACCTTCGAAGAACGTGATTGGGGTGCAAAGTGATATATTTTCGTAATACTTTTTTTTACAAATTACACATTCATGGTTAAAGTTGGGTCAACTTATATTAACAACTTATATGCCTCCCTGGATTATTACATTCGCAGCAATCACGGAAATAGAAATATCTTTATTTAATACTAGCAAACCCGACACACGTTGTCCTGTAAACATGTCGTTAGTTTGAAAAATCAGTCCAGCCGTTAGGCGGAGTTCACTAACATGGGAAAGAGTATTAAATATGGACTGAATTGAGAATTCGGACAAAACTTTCTCAAATTCACTGGAACACCCAAACAAAATCATCAAAATCGGTCCAGCCGTCTAGGAGTTCAATTGTGAATCTAGATTATATTATATATAAGACTAGCGGACCCGACAGGCGTTGTCCTGTATACACGTCTTAAATTTGAAAAATCGGTCCATGCGTTAGGAGGATCTCACGAACATACATACACATGGGCAGGAGATCTGAATATTTATAGATGAGAATCTAAACCATTCTCAAATTCACTGGAACACACAAAAAAATCATCGAAATCGGTGCAGCCGTTTAGGAGATAGTTCAATTGAACCTAATGGTGGAATAAGGATGGTTATCCTTGAATACACTTGAACACACACAAAAAAATTCATTCAAATCGGTCCAGCCGTTTAGAAGGAGTTCACTGTCAACACACGTACTGACGAAAAGTGCAACCTCAAAAATAAAAAAGGTATCAAATTGATAAAGAAAAATTTTATTTAAATTTAATCAAATTTTTCTTTTGATTTAAAAAACAACTATGCACTGGCTACTTATCAATATTAAAACAACAAATATCCGTCCAAATTTAAAAATGCGAGACAAAACAACGATTATATTGAAATATTAATTTCAGATTTTTTTTTACTAAAATGCTTGAAAAACAAAAAAAAAATATGAAATTTGGCTTGCAGATTATTTTTAAAATATAACCGTTTTCTTAGCTCTCCAAAAATGTATATGTCGTAGGGAAATAATCGTAGAGAAATAATAATAACAGAGATTTGGTCAATTCCCTAAGTGATTTGATCAAATCACGGAGTATGTTTATAGAACAACACGATTTTATCATTTCTCTAAACAAACCTAGTGATTTGATCAAATGCCAGGGTTGGTTCCGTGAAATGACCTTGAGTGATGCGACTAGAGGAGCTTAGAATGTAAAAGCGAGCGAAGCGAGCATCAGACTTGAATCATATCCCGACCCGGACAAGTTAGGTGGAATGGGTTAGCGGGTATGGCCCGCCATTCGTGTTTTTTTGTAATAATGTGAGCTCCGCGAAGCGGGGCTTCTACTTAGAAAAGTACCTTTAGACAAACTTTTATCTGTTTTGAGGTAAGGTTACATTAATTTGATTTTCAAGAGACTGGTGCGTTACCTTTTGATGGGAGTGGGGGAGTGAGCTAGGGGAAAGAGGACATCTCCCCCCCCCTTCCCCTCTCCCCCCCTACAACTGCGACACGATACTAAATTCTTATCGAATTATGTCTAAGTCTTACCAAATAAACCTTATAAATACCAAAGAAAATACTTTTTGTCATTTCACGGAACTAACACTGGCATTTGGTCAAATCACTAGATTTGTTTCATCAATGTCTTTATCATATCCCTGCGACATATATAACAACTAGGAACTATTTTTCAAAGAGAGAAGCAGGCGGGACATTCGTATTCAAACTAAACTTATACTTGTTCTTAAAAATTTCCATAAAATTAATTAAAAACATTAATAAAAAACAAACAAACATACAAATTTAAAATAAAATTCAGAACCAGTAGCAGTTTAATAGTAATAGAAATTATCATTAAATAAAAGTAACAATTAAGGAATTTTGTAATGTTTTTTTAGCCTTATTAAAGTTCCTCCGATCAGTTCAGGTCGTAAACTATTATTTTATTATATAATATTATTATGAAATGAAATGAAATATATCTTTATTGCACACCACAAAATAATTAAACATAACAAAAATCGAGACTACAGAAGTACAACAATAGGCGGCCTTATCGCTTAAGAGCGATTTCTACCAGGCAACAGATGTTGAAAAGATAACAGAAGGTGGTGTTATCAATATGCATATAATTTAAACATACACATACAGTAAATAATTCCAAGAAAAGAACTAGTAATGTATTTGTCACAGTAATAAATAATAATTATGGAGCATTGTTTTCAATGATTGGAGAGTTTGAGCCTTTCTGATTTCAGAGGGAAGAGAATTCCATAGGTTAACAGCTTGCACAGCAAATGAATTGTTGAAAAAGGAAGTTTTATGAACAGGTGTACAAAGCAAGAGATTATGAACAGACCGAAGATATAGTTGGTGAGAACTTAATCCTGAAAATTTTTCCTTGAGATATATAGGAGCTTTAGGATCAAATAGGACACGATAGAGATGTATAAGTATATGGAAATTTCTACGCAAGCGGATAGGGAGCCATTTGAGCTTTTTGTGAAATTCAGACATGTGGTCATACTTACGTAGTCCAAATATAAAACGAATACACATGTTCTGCAATCGTTTAAGCTTATCTAACTGGAGTGCGGTTAAATCGACATAAGAAATGTCAGCGTAGTCAAGAATAGACAGGAGAAGGGATTGAGCGAGTAAAGTTTTCGTGGGAATAGGAAGAAAATTTTGGAGTTTTTTTAATGAGTGAGAGGCAGCATAGAGCTTCCTACTAACTTCTTTTAACTGATGGTGCCAGGACAAATTCCGATCAATGAATACGCCCAAGCTCTTAACAGAGCAGCTAAAAGGAATAAGAGTTCCACCTACACAAATGGGAGGTAGATTACCCCACTCAATTTTATGGGTTAGTTGTGAGCTACCAAAAATAATACATTGAGTTTTCGACGGATTCACTTTTAGACCATGGGCAGTACTCCATTCCAGGATTGTAGTTAAGTCTTTGTTAGTGTTTTTAATAGCTAAAGGCAGACCATCGAGAGAAGATTGTGAGTATATCTGGAGATCGTCTACATACATATGATACCAGGAAGTTAAATTTTTAGTTATGGAGTTAATAAAAATTGCAAAAAGAAGAGGAGACAGTACACCGCCTTGTGGAACTCCAGCGGAAAGGTTAGACCAGGTTGAAGTGTTATCATCAATCTAAGTCCTTTGCCGACTTTATTTATGCTCAAATCTCTAAGGAAGCACCTCAACTAGTCGACAGAGTGCAACGTGGGCACTATCCGACTTCTGTGATGGTTTGATGGGCCCCTTAACAAAACCATGTTTAATAACCAAGAATGGTACTTCCAGCAAGACTCGGCGCCGGGTCATAAAGCTCGGTCTACGCAGTTTTATTGGAAACGAACCTTTCGGACTCCATCAGAGCTGAAGAGTGACCGTCGTCTAGTCCCGAGCTTAAGCCGCTGGATTATGATTTATGGCCAGTGTTAGAGAGTACGGCAAGCCATCATAATTTGGAGTTGCTAAAACAATCCGTACGATTGGCAGTGAAGAATTTTCCCATGGAAAGAGTGCGTGCTTCTGGTCTCAACGTTTAAAAGACTGTACGAGGGCGGCACTGTAAATTTCGGGAATCAAGGAAGTGACGCAACATTACTATTTAAAAATGTATTTATTGCTTTTCGAAGTATTTTTCGCGAAATTTGACACATTTTTCCATACGATGGAACCAATCATTGAAGCAACCATTCCATTCGGAAGTTGGGGTCTCCAAAATGGCCGTTTTGTAGGCGTCCACAGCTTCTTCAGGTGATGAAAATCTCTGACCACGCAATTTATTCTTTATTTTAGGGAAAGTATAGAAATCATTAGGGCTGACGTCAGGGCTGTACGGCGGATGGTCTAATAATTCTATGTTTTTTCGCTCTAAGAACTCTTTTGTTCTGTGCGCGGTGTGAGAACTCGCATTGTCGTGATGGAGGATGATGCGGCGGTTGCAGTTCTCTTTACGGAGTTCAAAAACGACCTGAGGCAAACAAATGCTAGCATGCCATTCTGCATTAACCGTTCTTTGTCCCTCAAGAGGAATAGTCGCAACATGGCCGGTTTTGGAGATAAACGTGGCCACCATTTTTTTTGCAACACTCCGTGAACAAACAAATTTTGTTGGCTTTAACTCATTTTCGAACAGACAAAATCGTGACTGGTTTTTTGTTTCGTCACCTGATACGATGTTGTATACAGCATTGAGGATCCTGCGTGGAATCTTTCGAGAGTTCTGACGCACCAAGTAACGCGAGCCGCTTTTTGCTCTTCACAGACCAAATGCGGTATCCATCGGGAAAACAACTTTTTTACACCTAATTGTTCATGCAAGATTGAGAAGATGAGATAATTTGTATTTGTTTCATGCCAATGTCTAAAATTGCCTGAATATCGCGGTATGTCACATGTCGATCTTCCTCAATCAGCTTACGCACAGCATCAACGTTTTCTTTGGTGACTGCAGTTTTTGGACGACCTTGACGGGGATCATCATTGAGCTAGACACGTCCACATTGAAATTCAGCAAACCAGCGATAAATTGTGGTTTTGGCCCCATCCAAAACCACAATTTATCGCTGGTTTCATCACTAAATGCAGAAATCATCCAGTCAACACACTGTTTTTGTGTTAAACCACTTCGAAAGTCATAATAAATCGTAGCTCTAGAATTTTCTCGAGTCAATTCCATTTTCTCAACGACTAAACAAGTTTGACAAGATCTTGTGACAAGATCGAGTATCTTTTTTTAAATAAATAAATGGTATTCGATTTTTAAAACCAAGGAATTTTCAATTAAAAAGATTTTAATATGACAGGAACAGTGGAAATATTCCATTCCCGATACTTTTAGTGCAGCCTATGTATTGCAGCCAATGGAGACCACTTTGAATTAGCTTTTTATATTTTAAATTGTTTTATATTTATGTATTAAACTAACACTGTATCACAAATGACCGGCCCAAACTTTCAATATAGCCCGCGTTTGATATCTAATAAACAATAAACGCAAAAATAAACACAGCAATCCCTACAATAAATATCTCAAATAAAATAATATTGCGACATCCAAGACTCTTCCAGCCTCAAAGCTCCGTACTAAGACCTACTTGAAGGAGCTTTTCAGTACAGTCTGTTCCGCTTGCTTTTGATGTGAATTTTCCTAAAGGCTTGAATTTATAAAAGGCTGATGGACTCTTAGCCCAGATCTCATTTAATTTTAGGCTCCTTATTAAATAACAAAATTTCGCGATCCTTAATTTGCAAAATTATGTTTATAAATAATAGTTTTAAGTAATAAAATAAAATTAGAACTAACCCTTACTTAATTTTTGCATGTCACAAATAACCTAGCATACCTTATACACAAAAAAAATATGTTTATTAAATTCCTTAACTTACTATAATGTTAACTCCAAATAGAAGATGTACAAATAAATTAAGCTTTTAAGTAATAATTTATTAATCTTATCTTAATATTATGGGGGAAAATGGGATAATTTGAGGATTAATGGAATAGACTTATGTATAAATAATATCAATACATTTTATAATTTTATATTCAAATCAAATCTCAATTGTTTAATATTAGATTATTTGATAAGCTGATTAAATTGTGATGAAGAATATGTAGCAAAAACAATAAGTATTGGTAATATGTTATTTCGGCGCGAAATAGGATCAAAGAGGCTTTTATTTGTTGAAAATATTGTCGTTGACGAAATTTATTGCTTCGGATTTAATACAATTTGCTCTAACGTACCTTAGGGTGAATGCAATTTGTTCATACTGTTATCTCGATCTTTTTAACTGCATAATAAAATTATAGATTGGATTATAATGTGCAACAATTAATAAAGATAAAGTGTAAAATGATACTTTTACAAATTAAAGTATCAATATTTGGAATGGATATTCATGAAAAACATTTTTAAATTAATATTTAGACAGTTTAGTTTTATTATTAAGACTCATAATTATTACGAACATACAAAATGAAAATATTCTGTTTTGTTATTAAATATGGATTATTTAAGTAATTGAAAGAAATCTGTAACGCCTAATTCAATAAATTTTCTTAATTTCTTTTTTAAACATGATAATAAAAATGAACCTTATTTTGGTATGTGTAATCATACCATTTGAAATAAGAACATATTTAAAATGGTATTAGCAAAGCCGTCGGGAATTAATACGGCACTCGTTGAGGTGAGCTTCATTTGCTGTCAAGGAAATTAGATTCCTTCCATGTTAACTTTGAATAACTCATTTTAATACTTGCGTATTTAGAATTTAATATGCTAATAATATCTTAATCACAGGTTGAACACCTAGTCTGGTCATACGTTTTGTTATGTATGTATATCTACATACTATATTTATGATGTAATTAAAACCTAAAAAATAAATATTCGAAATGTTGTTTGGCTTTAATGCAATCTTTTTTATGGAAAAATGAGCGTACGGGTCATCTGGTGTTAAGTGATCACCGCCGCCCACATTCTTTTGCAACATATATTATTATAAACCCATTTCTCAGGCAATAATTAACAAACTGAGTTCAGACCACTTTGGTCAGTTAGCCTCTTTTAATATTGAGGTCAATAAATGTACTAAAATGAAAAGTTTACATTTGTTCCTGTGAATAATAGGCGAATGGAGAAATATAGAGGCAATGTGTCAGTTAAACTCTCAAATTTGGATTCATTCAAATATAATATTAATCCAAATGAAATGTATGATATGTTATTTGAAATAATTAAAACAGAGTTTGCTTCTATATTTACTTCTAAGACAGTCAAATCAGGTGGTCTCCTGTCATTTAATGATTAGGCAACAGCTGGCATTCATAGGAGCAGACAAAGGCTATATGAACTGTATAGTGAGAGATCATTGTATAATCATGATACATCTTTTCTCGAGTATGTTAAAAAATACTCTAAATTATTTAAAAGTGTTTGTTCTATTGCAAAGTCTGTGCATATCAGACAAATAATTAAAAATGCACCAAATAAAATAAAGATGACTTGGAATGTTATTAACTGGGAATCTGGAAGATTGAAAGACCGCAACATTGAATATAATCTATCAGTAAACAATACAATAATTCAATCTCAGCAGGAAGTTGCTACTGCTTTTGAGAATTTTTTTTCTGAGATTCCAGTTTCTATCACAAACACTCTTGTCTCCTCCCACCAGTGTTGCTGAGTCACTTCTTCTGGAAAATGTTATAGGATGTCAACAAAGTTTCAATTTTAGTTTTGTTAGCCCTGGAGAAATAATTAAAACTTTTAAATCTCTAGACATGAAAAAAACTGCTGATATATGGGGCATTTCTGTTAAAATAATAAGTTCAATAATTGATGTCATAGCACCATATCTTGCAATAGTATTTAATAATTGTATTAATCGTGGCGTGTTTCCTGACCTTCTGAAGCATAGTAAAATTACACCAAAATTTAAGTCGGGATGCTCTTCTGACCCGAACAACTATTGTCCTGTGTCAGTTTTGCCGACCCTTAGTAAAAATTTGAAAAAATAATTTTAAGCCAAATGCTTACTTACTTTAACTCTCATAAGTTATCTCTCTTCATTTGAAACAATTTGGCTTTACTAGGGGACGTTCAACAACGGATGCAGGTGTTGAGCTGATCAAAAATATTTTTGATGCCTGGGAGGAATGGCAGAATGCACTTGGCATCTTCTGTGATTTATCTAAGGCTTTTGATTGTGTTCAACATTCAACGCTGGTCAGGAAGCTATACCACTATGGCATAAAAGGAACTTCGCTCGATCTTCTGACTTCATATCTAAACAATAGAATTCAGAGGGTCGACGTGAATGGCAGGAGATCTCCTGGGACTCCTCTCAGTATGGGGGTACCACAAGGGTCTATTCTGGGACCGTTCCTCTTCCTTATCTTTATAAATGATCTTCCTAATCTTATAGAGAAAAAACATAAGGTAGTATTGTTTGCGGACGACACTTCACTGATTTTCAAAGTGAAAAGAAACCTATCTATGTATGACGAAGTGAACGATATTTTATCTGACATCGTGTACTGGTTTAGCGCTAATAACCTATTGTTAAATAGCAAGAAAACTAAATTCATTAAATTTACCGTACCACATGTCAAAAATGTTAATGCAAATGTTTTGTTAAACGGAGAGATGATAGAACCGGTGGAATCTGCTATATTTCTTGGCATAACTCTAGATTCCAAATTACAATGGGGCCCCACATTGAAGGATTGGCGAAAAGACTTAGTTCTGCAGCATACGCGGTTAAAAAAATTAGACAATTAACTGACATAGATACGGCGCGACTAGTATACTTTAGTTATTTCCATAGTATTATGTCCTATGGTATATTGCTATGGGGCAACGCTGCTGATATTAATACAATATTTGTGCTGCAGAAGAGGGCTATTCGCGCTATTTATAAACTAGGTCCTAGAGAATCATTGAGAGCAAAATTCAAAGAAATTAACATCTTGACTGTTGCTTCTCAATATATTCTTGATAATGTAATGTATGTTCATAGGCACATAAGTGAACTTGCCAGAAACTGTCATAACCATAATATTAACACCAGGAACAGACATAAACTGATGATGCCTACTACTCGGCTTAGTCGAGTTAGAAAGTCTTTTGTGGGGCGATGTATATGCTTTTACAACAAGATCCCAGAAAATGTTCAAAACAAAGGTGTTACGTTATTCAAAAGAATTGTTAAAAAACGTTTGTGTGGTAAAGGTTACTATAACATAAATGACTTTCTTAATGATACCACAGATTGGGAATGGAGCGACCGCCTTCAGGCTATTAAATAATAATTTTAATTGTACAATGTTACTTTGTAAATGTTACTTTAATTGTAAAACATATTTTTGATGAAAAAAAAGCCCGCTGAGTTTGTTGCGCCCATTCTTCTCAGGCCTGAGGCATTCACTTTGGAATGGGTGGTAGTTTTATTTGACTTTCAATAAGTGACTTCACATCCTATTTTGAATAAAAATATTTGAATTTGAATTTTGAATTTGAATTTGACATATACAGAACACAACGTTTTCCTCATGGTGTTTTGGAAATCTCTAGGTTTCTATGATCTTCGACAAAAGGTGTTTTGGTACATCTATCGATAGTATCATATACCAATATATGACTCATAATTTAGTTTTTGAAGTGTCTTGAAAATTACCGGCACCTGTTGTTTGATTGTCATTTAATATTAAACTCGAGAAAATACGTGAAATTGCGAAAGATGATGAATGTTTCCAACACATAAAACGCATAAGAATTGCTATTCAAAACTAGAAATTTTTGAATTGTTACAATATACCATAGTACGTTCGTAGTCAAGTACTAGAAAACGGAAACCCTGGAAGTAGGATAATAATTTTAATGAATTTTTATTCTATTTATTCCAAACACCTGAAAAGTCAATATTTTAAAATTCTGTTACTTAATGCAACATGATATTCGCCGAAAAATAATTGAAGAATACTGTATAAAAATCAAAACTGATAATCTTCAAAAAAAAAAAAATTGAGTTGCATTTACATTTCATTTAAAGTATCAACACCGCGTGATCGAGTCAAATAAGTCATCTTATCCCAGGAAATAAAAACGGAATTTTATTGTTTGAATTTTTGACACAGTTACTGATTTAAGAATCAAACTGAAAAAATTTAATAAACTGTCAAGGATAAATTCAACAAGAAATGCTTATTAAGCAACCGAATAAGAAATGAAACTGAATTAATGATTTGCGATAAAATAATAATATGAGTACATTTTTTCTAAGCTACTAAGAATTGGATGATTTTTTTGATGTTTTTTTTTTGACAGCGCTTACGTTTGACGTGCCAACAGCTGTATGTCACTTTGCGCTTTAGGTACTTAAAGCGCTCGGAGCCCGCGAGCACAGTAGACATATTATGTCTACTGTGCTCGCGAGTTAGATATATGATTGGTTGTCAATTGCTCACCGTGACGTTAAGACGTAAGCAAGTAATTAAATCGTAGTATTATATGTTGCCCCCATCCAACGTATTCCGGCGATCTTGACCAGATCGTCCCCCACAAGTTGCGGGACCTACCAACACTGCGTCTTACGGTACGTGGTCGCCATTCGAGGACTTACTGCCCCAACGGCCATCTGTCCGTCAAAGTATTTGCCCTGCCCACTGCGACTTTAATTTCGCAATCAATTGGGTCTATGTCGGTGACTTAGGTTCTCCTACGGATCTCCTCATTTCTTATTCGATCACGCAGGAAGAAATAGAAATAGAAATATTTGGGGAGGCCTTTGTCCAGCAGTGGACGTCTTCCGGCTGATGATAATGATGATGATGATTCTAAGTTTTCTCAAACATGGAACAGCATATTTGTTCTCGTGGATTGGCAAAGTAGATTATTCTTTGGTTATATTCATAATTTTGGGTTCCACAGCCCCAAGTAAATATATAAGTAGCGGGAAAATGGCGCCTCAGCTTAGAAGTAGGTATCCAATAAGTAAGTATCCGATAATAATAATATTATAAGCCTTTATTGAGATAGTAGAATTTTCATATATATTGCTACTACTATACTAGTACTAATAATAAGTTCATAAGCACGTAATCTTTTACAGTAACATTTCACCTTAGATAATTTTTAAGTCGTTTTTTAAGATAAACGTCGAAAAAATTGTGGCGATCTGTTATCTCTATTTTTAGCAAAAGCACGCACATTTAAAAAAAGTGACGGGCGTAGCACCAGTGTTAGACGTAGCTGTCATGCACACTAAAGTAACAAACCTGGCCTGTTGTCTGAACAGTAATAGCCTCTATCTAGACGTATAAATAATCTAAGCCTTTCACTTACGGTATACGAGTATAATGGATAGATCAGGTTTTCTTTTACCGAATGATTTATGTAATAATTATGTGATCTTATAATAATAATAAAATAAAAAGTGTGTGTGTGTACTTATATATCTGTGTATGCATGCAAGAAGTTATACTTCTTTGGCCTAACAAAGCAAAAATTATCAAAATTATTTATTCCTCGTGCTATTCTACGTTTGTAGAAGAAACGATATTGTAAAAATCTTGCAACGATGGCTTTGACAATTAATTATTAAATAATGAATACGGCTGTTTTGGTTTGGACCCTTTGCCTATCCTAATAATGGACGAAGCAACCAAAAAAATATCGAATGCCGCAAACGTCAGAAAATCTTAGGAACCAACTTCAACCTGCTTCTTTTGTGTTACAGTGATGCGCGCGCATCTTAAAATATCACTCTCATAATTTTTTCATAACGCGCCTGAAGAATTATAAATTCAAAAATTGAATACAAAACAATGTGAAGTGTAAGCTCAAACGTAATCACATTTCATTTTCAAGTTTCATTCAGTTCGTGCTGAACATTTTTTCGTCACAATTAAAAAGGCTCCGCAATTTCACGACAGATATCTCCCGACCATTATCATCACAGCGCTCTACTTCATTCGCTTTCTGATATTAAATCCGATGCGGCTTTTACTGGTTCACAGAGATAATTTTGTTCTTTTTGTATTTTTTGTGTGTATTATGATTGTTGCTAGTGAGTATGATTATTTGCACTTGTAGAACACTGCTGTTGTAATCTAAAAGCTTAGATTTTCTTTAATGAAAATAAGGAACGTGACGAGCAGGACGTTCAGCAGATGGTAATTCATACGCCCTGTCCATTACAATGCAGTGCTGCTCAGTATTGTTGAAAAACCCAAATATTCTGAGCGGCACTACAACTGCGCTCGTCACCTTGACACAAGATGTTAAGTCTCATTTGCCCAGTAATTTCACTAGCTACGGCACCCTTCAGACCGAAACACACTAATGGTTATACATTAATAATATAATAACAAAATAAAAAAAACTTTATTAGAGTTATTGATAAGAGAAATATCGATTTAAAATTTATTTCATTTGTTTTCACAATCTATATATATAAAAATGAATTGCTGTTCGTTAGTCTCGCTAAAACTTTAGAACGGCTGGACCGATTTGGCAAATTTAGGTCTTGAATTATTTGCGGAAGTCCAGAGAAGGTTTAAAAGGTGAATAAATAGGAAAATGCTGCTAAATTAAATAAAAACAACAAATTTGTTTTTCCTTTGATGTGTCCATACATAATTTATATGAGAGAATTTATTGACGCACGGTTTGACAGTTCTGCTGTGAAACAATTTCATTACGACAGCAGGGTGCATATTTTACGAAGTAATTTTTGATGTTATTATATTATATTACTGACAATTTCATAAAAAACATTATTTTATTTATTATATACAGAACAACGTCTGTCGGGTCAACTAGTAAATATATATTTATTTTTTATATTATTGTTGGATATATTTCAATCTTAGCCGAAAAAAAAAAAAGCCGAAACATCATCCAAAGTATTAAAAAAAATCAAATATAATCTATAAAGTGCCGAAAGTGTATAGTCTCTAACAATAAAAAACAAGAAATGTTATTTGAGAACAAAAATGTGAACAAAGAAAGAACAAAAAAAAAAGTGAAACTGTCAATGAAAATTCTTATTCTTAATTCTTATTTTGATTCATAATACACAAAACATAAAAACATAAAAAATATTTTTCATTTACAAATGTCTTTATTTTATGATATTTACCAAACATAAAATAAATAATTATGACGAATCGGAATCAGTTACTCTTATTACAAACTGATCCGTTACCGAATCAATAAGGTGGTCGAGTTCACATATTTTGTTCTCTTCTTTTATTAGGTGTTTAATAATATCAAATAATGTTATTATATCATTAAGTTTGAAGGTTATTGTTTCTAGCGAGGTACCCCTTTACCTGTGCCCAAACCAATAGGATTGAGTTCACAATGATAAGTCGTAGGATGGTGATGCCATTTTCCGCAGCCAACTTCTTCTCAGCAAAAGTTTGATAGTTTGATTTTTCTTCTTTTCTTCTCTTTTACGATTTCTTGGAACTCAGTTATTATCATATTTTCTTCATAATTTATATATTTTGATATGAGCCATTCAAGCAATTGCGATTTCCGCCAGGCAGTTGTGGGGATAGATTCTAACCTTCGGGATTGGTAAGGAGCATTATCTAAAATTAATACCGAATTAGTTTTTAGCTTTGCCAGAATCCCCTTTAATTTTTAGGCCAATTTTTATAGACTTGCTTATAGGCATTCATTATGATAACCCTTTCAGACACAGAAATAGGAGTGCGTTGTCTCTTTTTCGGTGGTGACAGAGTGTCCTGTTTGGTCGAAGAACCTGGCTCACATACATTATTCGTTTTGTTATGACAACAATAAAGAAAGCTTAACAATAAACAAAAACACACAAACACAAAAACACGACGAACGTCAGAAACCGAATGATCAAAACAATATGGCGACCAGTCATACCTGTCACTACTACCAGTAGATTATTTTGTAATATAATTTCCGTTTTTCTTGTCTGTATGCCTTGTAGTATTATTTTTACAAAGTTTTACTACGCAACCCGGAATTTTAGTTTCAATTATAAGCATAGTATAAACATTTGGCACGTCAATGTCACACTTTGTTCGAGTAGTATTAGTTGCCGCACTTTGCGACTACGCCTGCGGTATCTAGTTGGAGTGCAGCGGAGACCAATCCTTAATCTAAGCGCGATACACACCTGATATTGGCAAACTGTGACGTCTCCTTGAGACTTGTAATCACGCTAAAACACAACAGAACATGTGTAACGTTATTTTGCGGTAGTAATTACTAGTAATAACAGGCAACATGGTATAAATTGCAAATCTTATGTGTAAGTTGGTCGGATATCTAAATCAGAACACGTTCAACTAAACCAGTTTAATGTCATGAATTACCAAACTTTAATGGAGGTACCATTTCGAACCCCCGAATAACTTTTGCTTTTCATTACCCACTTAGGTATAACATGATAACTTTAACACAAGATTTTAGTATTCTGATGGTATTACCAATGTAAGAGATTTACATACTCAGTTATTTGTTAGGTGTATTGTTTTTTTTTTTCATTTATTGTTCAAAACAAAGCATACAATAAAATCTCTACATCTAAATACCACGATAACCCCCTAAAGGGTATAATCTGGGTAAATCGCTTGCTATTTCAGAGTTACATTACTATAATTTTATTATAATAATTAAATAAGGGTACGTTAGTTAATATCTACATTAGTCTACACATAAATTTGGTTGTTCTTTTATACAGGCTTATTAAAACCTGTATATTTTCCATTCAATATATATAAATTTTGTGGATTATCTATCAAATCGTTTAAAATACATATTAGGTATATTACTTAGCATTATTGTGCCATTGATGTTTTTGGTCTTTAGAATGTAAAATCTCTTGGATTTTATTAAGTTACTTAATTCTTATTGCTGGGCCTTTAATTAAATATTTAACTTTATCATAAACATTAGTAAATCTTAAATTATACAAACAAATGAACGGAGTAGCTGGCAGATATTTTTTTATGGAAGACGAGGACAAGTGTACGGGTCACCTGATTTTAAGTGATCACCGCCGCCCGTATTTTCTTGAAACACCACACGAGTCTTAGGAGCGTTGCCGGCATTTTGGAAAAGTTTACGAGCTTATATTGAAAGTACTCATGTCGTATCGTCCTGGAAACACCGCGCAAGTAAGCTCATTTCAATCAATACAGGCATAAACTTAACTACCTTTCTTTGACAATATTCAGGTCTGTTATCAACTTTGATGTTGTGATCTCGTTAAGTTAAATACTAAGATAATTTATACGTCTAGGATAGACTGTGACAACGTCGAAAAAAATGAAAGTTGATAGTTGACAGAACGATAGCAAGAACTGCGATGGACAAATTGAAAAAAATATGGAAGAACAGAAACATTACAAAAACTACGAAAATCCGGCTCGTCAGAACACTTGTTTTTCCCATATTTTTGTATGCTACAGAGACGTGGACGTTGCGACAAGCCGAGAAAAAGAAAATTGATGCTCTGGAGATGTGGTGCTGGAGTAGAATGCTAGAAGTTTCATGGACCGAGTTTCGCACCGACGTCTCCATTCTCCAAGAACTTGGCATAAAACAACGCCTTTCGGTGTTAATACAGAGTCGCATTCTTAAGTTCTTCGGACACGTCTCCCGGCGCGAGAGTGAGTCCATTGAGCATTACAGCACACAGCACGAGTCCTTGTCGTTCAGGGCAAAGTGGAGGGCACCAGAAGGCGGGGACGGTCGTGCGATGCGATGCGGTGCGATGGACCTACCTAATTAAGTCCGCGGTGGGCGGTCCATTGAATGAGTGGACCTGACTGTCGGCCAGCAGGGAAAAGTGGCGAAGTCTCGTGGGGCGAATCACATCTGCCCCAAAAGATTTCACTCTGTGATGACCACGACCGCTGTGTCAAGAGTGTAACAACGAAGAAGAAGAAGTTGACAGAAACCTCTATTTGTAAAATGCGACATACAAATAGCGAGTGTAAGACGTAGCTTGTCACGCACACTAAAATAATAAACCTGGCCTGTTTTCATCTGCTGCAAAAGGCTCTATCTAAAAGTATAAATTATCTAAGGATAAATAATGTAAAAAAAAACGTAAATGTGAAAAAGAAAACCAAGTTTTCATGAGAAAACTTGCGCTTATTAGATGACGAATTTGCTAACTTCACGATTAATTTGAAGTTCATTCGTAGTGCCTGAAATCAGAACTTTCATAATGTAGACGTAAGAAAGAAAAGTTTGTTACATTGCGACTTGGTTTTAATGTAATAACTTTCAACGTAATATTTAAGTTTGAAAACGTTCGAGACAAGCAGTTTATTGATAAATATGTTGTGAATAAGAAATACGAAGTTAAGAGGTTGCTATTTATTTATTGCACCAACAAAATATACACTAATACATACAAAATAATATTGACAAAAATACAAGCCGAGTGGTACGTCAATTATAGGCACAAACAACATTCATAATTAGGAAGAGAATTAGTACATTAAAAATAATTAAATTTGATGTTTAAAAAAAATATATGTTTGATTAATAAGTATAACGATAGTAACGAGGCGTGGCAAATAATTTAAACAAAGATTCAAGGGTACAAAACATTTTTATCGATATCTTTGAATATTGAAAAATATGAATAATTGAATACAAAAGTTATCTACCACTCCCGCCAGCCAATAACCCATCACTAAACAAATTATGTAGAGAATTATGTGGCACAGAGTGATCTCATTGTACCTCTAGTATTACAAGAGGCTTTGGTAGCGAGACAGGCAGTGCCTTGCTTACTACGGGAGAAGCGAGAACGGTGAAATCTGTTACTTTATCATAATTTTCTGGCATACGAGTAAAACAAGCATTAAGTGCTAAGTACTTCTGTTATGATACCGAATAGAAAGTTTCTGTAGATAAGAAATATTTTACTGTGTTTTAAATAATTGCTTATTTAGATATGATATTATTAGCTATTAATAATGTTTGATTAATTGTAGAAAAATCGTATGTGTAGTTACTCCCCTACTAAAAAGAATATTTTTTTATAATATAATACATATCAAAAGGTATGTTTCATGGTAACCATTAAGCAGTTGTTGTTTTGTTTTATATTTTAATGATTAAATAATGAGTTATAATAATAATAATAAACCTTTATTGATTCGAACAATCTTCGAATACATAATTTTATCGACTACGTGTATAATATAAAAGTTACTTTATTGGAACTCCTCCAGCTTCCTCCATGTATCCTTCTCCTGTGCTTTTCCACTCCATTCTTTTCCAGCCATTTTTATTATTTCATCTACCCATCTGTTTCTTGGGCTGCCTCTTTTTCATTTGCCAGATGGTCCATCCCAAATTGTCGTTTCAACTGTCCATCTTTTGTCCATGAATCTCGCCACATGACCTACCCAGCGCCACTATTGTGTTACAACGTACTCAAGATCATCTATCAGTTTTGTCCTTTTCCTAATGCTGTGACTTCTTATCTTTTAAATTTTTCTGAGTTTCAACAGACTGAAAAATTTCATAGTCAGTTATATATAGTATATGAAGAAATGCTAATCTCCCACGTACTAATAAATTATCACTATAGAGAAACATAAATTATGGTTCTGAATATCTTACATAATTTATACGTCTATTGACTGTGACAGCTGTAGACATGTCGTAAAAATAGCGGCGAATTGTTATTAGCCTCTATTTTCAGCAAACACACGCACACTTAATCACTTAAACTCACGAGTGTAGGGCTGAGAAGCAAGGCTACTAAGGAAGATCTATAGAGCGTAATTAGACTTTGCTCAGACTTTACTTGCGTAAAACATAGCTAAGGGTAAGCTTTGCATAATCTTTTATTTCGCTTTTATAGTCATTTGGCAACTAAAATTATACTCAGATTAAACTTATCGTACCAACAGCCTTGAACTAAGGGGAACGCTGAACATTGACATCATGAGCGACTTCGTCTACCTAGGGTTTAACATTAATAACACAGGATCGTGCGAAAAATAGATAAGAAGACGTATAGGGATGGCCAAAAAGCAATGTCCCATTTTCATAAGATATGGAGAGACCGTAACATCACGCGAAAAACTAAAACCAAATCGGTGACTTCGCTAGTTTTCTCCATATTTAGTTATGGAGCGGAGACCTAGACACTGAAAAAGGCCGAAGAGACCAAATAGACGCCTTTGAATCGTGGAGCTGGGGAAAAATTCTATAGATTCCATGGACCGAACGTGTCTATTCTGAGAGAGCTTAATGTTAAAACTAGACTTTCCACTTTATGCCTTCGTATGGTGCTGGATTTCTTAGATGGCAAACGTCCCAGAGGACGCAGTCCCACGAGATGTTCGGACCCATTACGATCTTCTATAAACATCAACTTCCACAATGCCCTTCATGAAGCTAAGGATCGCAGCAGATGGAGGGAAATTGTACGGGAGAAACTGATGCAGCGGGGAGTCACGACCCTCAGTAATGAGGAAAATGATACGAGGAGGAGGAAGCTAAGACAACCGAACACAAATGTCTTGTACTCGTTTTATCATATTCAAATTCAAATATTTTTATTCAAAATAGGAGATAAAATCACTTATTGAACGTCAAAATCTACCACCCATTCAAAAGAGACAGCCTCAGACCTGAGAAGTATGGGCGCAAGAAACTCAGCTGGCTTTTTTTTAATATAAAATATGGATTACAATGTAATATCGTACAATAAACATTTATAATTAAAGAGCCTGAGGGTGTTCGCTTCATTCCCAGTCCGTGGTGTCATTTAGAAAATCGTTTATGCTATAATAATCTTTTCCACACAAACGTTGTTTAACAATTCTTTTAAATTTCGTAACACATTTGTTTTGTACATTTTCTGGGATCATATTGTAGAAGCATATACATCGCCCAACAAAAGACTTACTAAGTCGACCCAACCGAGTAGTAGGCATAACAAGTTTATGTTTGTTCTTCGTGTTAACATTATGAATGTCACAGTTTCTAGAAAATTCCTCAATGTGCTTATGAACATACAGAACATTATCAAAAATGTATTGAGAAACAACAGTCAAAATGTTTATTTCTTTAAATTTTACTCTTTATGATTCTTTAGGACCTAGGTTATAAATCGCGCAAACAGCCCTCTTCTGCAGCACAAAGATAGTATTAATATCGGCCGCACTGCCCCATAACAATATACCATAGGACATAATACTATGAAAATAACTAAAGTTTACTAATCTCGCCGTATCTATGTCAGTTAACCGTCTAATTTTCTTAACCGCTTATGCTGCAGAACTAAGCCTATTCGCCAATCCTTCAATATGGGGGCCCCACTGCAATTTGGAATCAAGAGTAATGCCAAGAAATATAGCAGATTCCACTGGTTTTACCACCTCTCCATTTAATAAAATATTCGCATCTACATTTTTGACATTTGGCGCGGTGAATTTTATATATTTGGTTTTATGATTATTTAGCAATAAGTTATTGGCGCTAAACCAGTACACGATGTCAGATAGAGCATTGTTCAAAACTTGGCTTCGTTTCACTTTGAATATAAGTGAAGTGTCATCCGCAAACAATACCACCTTGTGTTTTTTTTCTACAAGATTAGGTAGATCATTTATATGATATAATCATATATAGACCATAATCAGCCCAGTTTTACTTAAGTAAAGTCTGAGCAAAGTCTAATATCACTCTAGATGTCAGCCTAAGACGTAGCTGTCATGCTCTATCTAAACGTATATATATATATAATTGAAGCTGAATATTATGAAGTTTCACAGTTTACATGTGATATGAATAAGCTTGAGGACGTGAAAGATTTGAGTATATTACCAACATGATAAAATATGTTATTTCCCCTTGCTGCTACAAAATCACTTTGCAGATTATATCACAGATGTGAGGGCAGAGTTTTGAGAAAACACCGCCATATTTTACTGAACCGGATAAGGGCTTGAAATAAATTTAAGAATGAGTTTCATATCCTTGAAGAATAGATAATAATTATTAAATTATAATATTCATTATAGGTTATTCATATAATTATTAGTGATATAGAGAGAGGAGAGAGAGATAAGAGAGAGTAAGAGCAGTACCTTGGTTCGTACCTCTGGGCGGGAGCTCCTCAGTACCAGATTCTTACATTTGACTGCGTACAACGACGAGCGGCTCGAATCATCAACGTTCAAGTCACCTCCGATTGTTTTTTTTTTTTAGTTTTAGAGATGTGTCGGCGGTGATGACAAGAACTGTACCACTGAAACTTTTGCGTGATTATTGGCGATCACGGATGCACAAACTCTGTATTAAAATTAGGTCACCGGTCCATATCAAAAGTTGCTATACACAAAGTTAATAAGACCATTTGAATGATTTACGTTTATACATTATAAATTAATTTTACCTTAAACTTTTTGCCTGCAATGGAATATCGTGGTTCTTTGTGGACGAAAAACCGCCTTAAATAATTCAGGCCTTATGAATAGATCGTTGAACAAAGGAGGAATTTCTTTTGTGAAACCCAATAAGGGAATGCCTGTTTTGTAGATAAATGGTCAATGTTAATAGTTTTATAAATGAACAAATAATAGAAACAATTAAGTTAACCCTAACGCCACAGAAGCTTAAAACAATTTAAGCAACCATAATAAAATTTATATTGTTAATAGGTACAAGTGGGAGACTCCTTTGCACAGGATGCAGGCTAGATTATGAGTACCACAACGGCGCTTGTTTCTGCCGTGAAACAGTAATGTGTAAACATAATTGTGTTTAGGTCTGAAGGGCGCCCTAGCTAGTGAAATTATTGGGCAGATGAGACTTAACATCTTATGTCTCAAGGTGACGAGCGTAATTGTAGTGCCGCTCATAATTTTTGAGGTTTATCAAGAATCCTGAACGTCCTGCTCGTCTCGTCCCTTATTTTCATAAATTTCATACAAGTCCCTTATTTCAATAAATTCGTACAAGTCTCGAAGTATAAAATTATTCTTTCAGAAAGAGGAATTTGAATTACGTCAGTCAAGGTTGTTAAATTATTCAAGGTCAAGGGTACGTGATATTTATCCACATGTCGTGTATTATTCTGTTTTATTAATGCTTGTCATTAGTAACCTTCATATTCGGATAAAATGGTAGACACATTTTGTGATTTGCTAACTCCGTAAGAGAGCGGAGATAACGGATAAGAGACATTTAGGGGGGAAATTGTATCGCAAGTTGTATCTGATTATTCTTACACAAATAAAATTTTGTAAACAAACTTTATGAACGATGCGTGACTTGATATCGAACCCGGAACCTCTCGCGTTCCGTGCGAGCGTTTCTGCAACTGAGCCAACCCTTCGAGTGATATATCGTTAATAAATCTTGTATGTCTTGTTAAACTCTCAGGTTGTAGGTTCATCTACAGGATCGATTTTACAGTTGATAACCTGCTCAAACCCAATATTTGCGTATTAGGAAATTGACTTCAGATGTCGCTCTTTCAAATCTGAACAATTTGTTATTTTTTAAAGTAATAACCCTAATTTCTCGAATTTATTAAACATATAAAATTTGAAACAAGAGCTGGCACGGAACGCGAGATGTCGCGTTTTCCAGTCCCGCATCGTTCATAAATCTTGTCTTTAAATTATATTTGTGTAATTAGTCCCAGAAGTGATGGTTATTACAATAAAAAAATAATAAATTATTCAGATTATTATTGTCCGTAGAAGTTGAATAGAAAATTCGACCTGTTATTTTCGTGTGCGATCAAATGGAAGAAGCTGGTATTAGGGGAGCACCCAGAGGTGAAAGCTGTACTTAGTAGTGATTTGAAGTGAAGTACTGTTTGACGACCTATAGCTGAATGGTTCGAATCCCGGTAGGTGCAATCATTTATATTATGAATATGGATGTTTATTTCCGACTCATGGATGTTTCTATGTTAATGCATATTGTATTAAATATATCGTTGTCTTGTACCCATAGCACAGGCTATGCCTAGTTTGGGGCAAGATAATTTGTGTAAAAGTGTTTCAATAATATTATTTTTATTACTGTCTCACCTCACTGAGTACACCAAACATTTTAGAAACCAATATGACATTCTCTTGAAATTTGTGTATACCAAACTATTTCATTTGAATTGTTTGTAAAAACTATGGAAATAGTGTCAGATAAATAATTATGTTGAATAAAATTGTTTTTTTAATTTTATGCAAAAATTTTTTTTTTCTTTTATGAGAAATCTTTACCCTTCAAAAGGCAAGCTTCGCCCCTGCGTATTACTTTCGAAAACTAAGTTCCTGACACATTATTTACTAATATTTATGAGCATTTAACTGGTAGAGAATATACCAATAGTGCTCTATAGGGGTAATGCAAAATTTCCAAATTTACTTGTTTTTAATCTTATTCGAGTATTATCCGATCTTTGCACTAATAATAGAGAAATATCAAATTAACAGGATGTTAAATGACAAATTTCGAGGCAACGATAAGCTATTTACAAACAGTAGCTCCGTGAGTTTAGATTGTATCCATCTGCCTCACTTATTAACGATGGATAGTGTCACGGTCGATCATGAAGAAAGCTGGCATTACATATAACTTTTTGTCTATAACTAAAGCTGTAATGAGGTTTAATCTTATTCAATTAAATTGCTGCTGTGAAAGAATAATAAAAATAAGTTTATGAGTTACTAAGTTGATATTTATTGCAAAACTTCTTTATCTTAAGTGTTTCCTTAAGATTTAAACAAAAGCGTTTGGCGATTTATCTGTTTGTTTCCTTAAACAGCTCTGCTCATGGATAAGGGTGTCTTGAAAATCACTCTTATAAACCAGTGGGAGGCCTTTAATGGCGCCTATTTCTGCTGTGAAGCAGTAATGTGTAAGCATTATTGTGTTTCGGTCTGAAAGATAACCGCAGCTAGTGAAATTACTTGGCAAATTAGACTTAACATCTTATGTCTCAAGGTGACGAGCGCAATCGTAGTGTCGCTTAGCATTTTTGGGTTTCTCCAGAATCCTGATCAGCACTGCATTGTAATGAGCGGGGCGTATTAATAACCATCAGCTGACCGTCCTCCTCGTCTTGTCCCTTACATACAACCAAATTTGCTTTGTATAGTAACTAATATGAATTGTAAATAATGTTATAATAATTTTTCTTCCTAAACTAAATTGTTGGCATGTGTTTGATTTTTCTATTCATGATAAATTTTTCGCGATAAACCTATTTTTTTCTTAAAATATTATTTTTTTATAATGCTCTTGAATGTCACGGACTATCCTGCGTAAAAAAGGCAATTTATATCTGTCCTAACTCGTTAATGAAGTCATCCGCAGACTGCAGAGGATATGCCGCTCTTACTATAAACAAAGATTGTATAATAGTAAAATAGCCATCTATTTTAGACTTAAATATGTGGTATGGTATTTACTACCCGTCGCCGTATTTCCACCGGGAAATGTCCTGATGAAATGGCCCTTTTATTAAAGTTGCCAGCTCGTGGTAGGTACACCTAGAAGATAACCAGTTGATCAACGACCGACAGTACGGCTTTTGCAATGGTTGGTCGGCAGGCGATCTTCTGGTATACCTAACACATAGATGGGCGGTGGCTATCAAAAGCAAGGGAGAAGGCCTGGCAGTTAGTCTGGATATAGCGACGGCCTTTGATCATGCATGGCTCAAAGCGTTTCTCTCATAACATCCATCATTTGAGCTTCCCGAGAGTTTATGCAAGTAGACCACAAACTAATAAAGTTTATTGACTTCGAGTTTGATAGAAGCCGTTCGGTCATGGTAAGGTTTGGTGGGTAGATTTCAGGTAGAAATTCAACCTTCTGACTACCCTCATCTTTCAAGTGGGAGTTCAAGGTTAGTGGATGAAAATTTGTATTTATACCATTGCCTAGCTTTGACCGACAGGTTCTCTTTCGAATCAACATTTTTTTTTATAACATTATCTACAGTCCGCTTCAGTTATCGAACACTGGTCAACGATTTCCGGAGAAAAGCCTGCATGGCCAGTATAAACGTCATCTTCAGTACTATCAGCACAGCAATACCTATGTGTCGGCGATAGAGCTGCTCGATTTGTCGGGGACCTAGTGCTCTGTAACCAGCTAGATCACTAGGTCATTTCACGTCACGACACGTCTCTTCATTGTGTGTCTCTTCAAGTTAGGATATCATCCCCACCATCTGGATGTGTCGCGTTCCTCTACGTCTACGTTTTCTAGGAACTTTACTCACGTACAGCTCAAACTGTCGAAGGAGCTTCCTTGTGAGGTTATTCCAGGAAAATACGACTTGGGTACCTTCAAAAAAAGCGCGAACAAGGCCGGCAACGTTCTTGTGATTCCTCTAAAAGAGAATGTGGGCGACGGTGATCACTATACATCATAAAACCCGCATGCCCGTTTGTCCTCCTCTTCGGTTACAACAAGAAGGTAATTTCATACTTAAATCCCGATTAATGACGTGACCCTAAATTGTTAGCGCGTAGCCGTACGTGTTGTGTAATTGTAGGTTTAAGTCCGTTGAGCAGCTTATGGTAATTAATTGATATGTAGACCAAAGAGCCCGCACCATTTTTAAGGACAAACTTAATATTTTCTATGACAATGCGGGAGGAGACGAGCAGGACTTTCAGGCCCATTGCTATGCAGTGCCGCTCAGGATCCTTTAAAAACCCAAAAACTCTGAGCGGCACTACAATTGCGCTCGTCACCCTAAGACATACGATATTGAGTCTCATTTGGCCAGTAATTTCACTAGGTATGGCGCCCTTCAGACCGAAACACAGTAATGTTTACACATGATTGCCCTAATCTTAAAATATGTGGAGTTATAGACAAAGTCATACAGCATACAATGTGTAATGCTGTCTGTACTGCTATAAGAATTATTATTCTCCCATATCATGTGAATTATTAATTGGGCAAGAATTTTCCAAGTAAATCTTCTTTAGGCGCGACTTGAACCTCAGATTTTTTCTGACTGTAACAGATCGTTACGTCCCTTAGAAAAGAAAAGAATATTTGCAAAAATTTTTTCCATATTGCTCAGTAATTTCGTTTTAAAAATAACAATTTTGTTTTTTTTCTGACGCAAGTAACGCTTAGTCACTTCCGCGCTTTTTTTAACGAAATATATCTGATCTACCCTCAAGTCGCGCCTAAAGAATTTATACTTCAAAAAAGCTCACAAGAGGTTAGTGAAACTTAAATCAGTGCAATTTATCCCAAATACTGCTATTAATTAGAGTGAAACATACATAAAATTTATAGCCGAATTTGCGGACGAGAGTTTCAAGTTGGATAGACTTTCATATCTGCGTCCGTTTCATATGCAAATCTAAATTGGTTTTCAATCTATCTTTTCATTGTGATTTCTGCAAAAGTGATGATTTCTCTATGGCTTGAGTTCTTATCCATTAAGTAAAGGATTTGGATTTACAATCGAAAATATTCCACCGAAATTGTTATTATTTACACATCGTTGTAGATTTGTTGTTCATTAGTAGGTGTTTAATATACTTATACTATGCTATTTACTCAAAGGTACGTACGGTCAACTTTCGCGTGATGTTGCTAAACGGTTTTTTCATTTTATCTGTTACATAAATCGAGTAATGTATGAAATTTAACATATAGTTATAATTATTTGATCACCTTTAATATTAAAATATATAACTAGCATACATATTATTATAACTCTCTATTTAATTTAAATCTTTTATTCATATTTGTTCATATTTGCAGAATCAATAATTTACATATACGTATATACTAACAATGTTTTAATATTATAAAAATATAGATTTTCCAGTGGGATGCTCCTTTGCACAGAATGCGGCTAGATTATGGGTACCACAACGGCGCCTATTTCTGCCGTGAAACAGTTATGTGTAAACATTATTATGTTATCGGTCTGAAGGGCGCCGTAGCTAGAGCAATTACTGGTCAAATGCGACAAGATCTTATGTCTCAAAATGAAGAGCGCAATTGTAGTGCCCCTCAGAATTTTTGGGGTTTTTCAAGAATCCTGAGCGGCACTGCGTTGAATTGGCAGGGCGTATCAATCACCATCAGCTGAACATTCTGCTCGTCTCGTCTCTTATTTTCATAAAAAAATATAATTGTCTGATATGTATAACTTATTCGTCTAGATTGAATCTCTTGGTGTTAGACAACTGATAAAAAACAGTCCAGGTTTATTACTTTAGTGTGCGTGACAAGCTAGTTTTTTCGACGTTTTCAGAGCGTTGTGCACGTTGAAATCAACCAAGGCATAGCCTTGGTTGATTTTCAGCGGTGGGGATCTGTTAAGGCACGTCATCAATTGCCGCTTGAATGATTTAACGTAATAAGATAACGTTTCTACGTTACCACTATGGGACTTGTAGACACACGCATACATGCGGGCACGGTCCTCAAAACCTAAACGGAGCCAGAGAGTAGACAGGTCCCTACCCTCTAAAAAGCCGAGACGGCGAAAGCAGATATCCTCCCTAACGTACACACATACGTACGTTAAATAAGATGTATCGATAGGTCAAATATATACATATATGTCGTAGGTGTATTGTCAAGCAATGATATTATAATTTGAGTAGTGATATTATAATTTACCCGTAAATTGTCAATCGACTTCATTTCTTACAATTTAACGACCTGGTTTTAGTGACATTGTAATATCACGGGTACGCTAAAGTCATATTGTAGGACAATGATATTTTGACAATTTTACTGGTCGTTAGGTTATGAGGCCTTCTCTGATAGGTCTGTTTCTTGTATTTATTGAATATTCATTATTTTTAAGTTATTCATATCAATTGTAATACAGTTCTATATAATAAATATTATTACTGATTTATATTAATTTTAACAAAAATTTAACATCTACCTATTATTAATATTGAAGGTAAATATATTTTCTAATGCTGCACTGAAGTTAATTTACTGGTAGGTAGGTTATACGAATTAAAATATATACAATTAATCGGTGACAGTTGAAGAAGAAATGACAACGATAAAAAACAGAAATAATTTAAAACATTCTTCTATTCTCTTCTGAAGTCCAAAAAAACTACTATTTAAATTTGAATACGTTCCACAGATATGTGAATCCTATCGGAGGTTTAAAACATCGCTAAAAGACGCTTGTTAAGAATGGTATTCATAATCGCATATTAGAGCTAAAACGCTCATTATCACCCAGATGAAGCTGATGTGACTAATAGTAACTAGGACCCTTCTCTTAAACTTATTTTAAGACCTTGATTACAAAAAAAACATGGGCGACATCGATCAGCTGTCTCGTTTATCGATGTCAGTCAGTTCATAGCTGTTAATAGTTATCATTACCAACCTACTTCTACATAATACAAGGCTCGCTACTCAAAATTAGTGTTTTGAAGTTTGAATTTATTTTGACATCGATTTTTGACATTTGACTAGGCATTGGCGCCATTGACACGTTAAATCAGTTAAAATTATATTTATTTTCGTATGAAATGGTAACATAATAGGCGCCGTTGTGGTACCCATAACCTAGCCGGCATCCTGTACAAGGAAGCCTCCCACTAGTATAGAGATATGCTTCTCTCTCGCGTGCTCTGTTTGTCTATACTCTGTACGCTACTATATCTGTAGCTCTATGACTTGTCCCTATGTCTTTGGTTTTAAAATTCACATAGGTAGGTAATCAAATAATTCCCTCAATTTATTACAAGAAACAGCAAGTCATTCACGATGCTTTCAATGTAATTACACACAGGAAAAGCAGACTCATCATCCAGTAACATCCATTAATTTGCATAAAAAGAACTATAGTCTATGATCATTCAATAATTCTTTCTTTTTTTTTTTTTTTAACCATTTATTTCTGATACAACATTATAAAACGATGTATACATATTATTCTGCCAAACTGCGCAGCAGTTTGTCGGCAGTAATTCTCGTGTTTCGCAAATTATCTTCGCTACCTTTATTGTGATTTTAGAAACGCATCATGATTCAGTTGTTTTATAATTGAATAATTGTATCGGGGGCTTCTATTAAAATGTAATAAATATTATGATGTCATAACTGTGCTGCATAATCTGTAGGGACGTCTTTCAACGATACGTATAACTCAACTATACGTATACTTCAAATTGTGGGAGGCTCCTTTGCACAGGAAGTCGGCTAGATTATGGGAACCACAACGGCGCCTATTTCATCCGTGAAGCGGTAATGTGTAAACATTACTGTGTTTCAGTCTGAAGGGCGCCGTAGCTAGTGAAATTACTGGGCAAATGAGACTTAACATCTCATGTCTCAAGGTGACGAGCGCGATTGTAGTGCCACTCAGAATTTTTGGGTTTTTCAAGAATCCTGAGCGGCATTGCATTGTTATGGGTAGGGCGTATCAATTTCCATCTGAGCTGAACGTCCTGCTCGTCTCGTCCCATATTTTCATAAAAAAATACCAAGCAGGTCATGGTTAATTTCTCAGCGTGCCTTTGGGCACGGGCGTAGAAGGGTGGTGGAGGGCAGGCGTAGACAAACCAAGAATATCATCATCAGCCGGAAGACGTCCACTGGTGGACAAAGGCCTCCCCAAAGATTTCCTCGACGTTCAGTCCTGCGCTGTCTTCATCCAACGTATTCCGGCGATCTTACCAGATCATGGGTCCATCTTGCGGTACGCATACCCATGTCCAAGGCATAATACACCATTCGTGATTCCGTTAAGGACCCACAGTATGGAGTAAAATAGAATTTTAGTTGCTATAGATTTTAAGGCGTAACTTTATATTATTTTATCAGATTGAAATAATTCTAAGCAAGTATATTGATTTAAATATTTTTGTAAGGAATTTTATATGGAATTATATAAGTAGTATTTTTTGTGATCTTCCTTAAGGTCAGATCGTCAACACGAGAGTCTATCTGATTTGTCATTTTACTTTCAGGAATACTTTATAACAGCGGTCAAGAAGATGAAGTTAGCAATAGTTGACAGCTATCAAAGCTGGAGCCAGACACATTTAACTGGATCGACTAAACCTCCACAGCCTTTGTGTATTGAATTCTTCTGAATTACACGATTCGAGATCACTTATCTAAATACCACAGCCTGTATTGGCATACTTGGCGTCGATATATCGAGCGACGTTCAAGCCCGTGGTCACTTGGAATAGAAGGCCAAACTGGCCTCAAAAAAGCTTGGTGTACTCAGTAAGGCGAGACAGTACTTCACTAAAAGCCACCGCCTGCAACTTTATAAGGCGCACATTCGGCCTCACATGGAGTACTGTTCTCACCTCTGGGCGGGTGCTCCCCAGTACCAGCTTCTTCCATTTGACCGCATACAACGAAGAGCGGCTCGAATCTTCGACGATCAAGTCATCTCCGATCGGCTTGATTCTCTAGCATTGCGTAGAGATATGGGTTCTCTCTGCATCTTCTACCGCATTTATCATGGGGAGTGCTCAGAGGAGTTGTTCGGGTTGATTCCAGCGGCCGAATTCCACCACCGGACATTACGTGCAAAGTACCATCCGCATCACGTAGACGTCTGGCATTCCACAACCGCGCGTTTGTTTTGAAATTTCTTGCCTCGCACAGCCACTTTGTGGAATCAACTACCGGCAGCGGTCTTCCCGAACAGATACAACTTAGGGACCTTCAAGAAAAAAGCATACTCCCACCTTAAAGGCCGGCAACGCATTTCTTGACACACCTGTTGTTGCGGATGTCCATGGGCGGCTGCTTCACCTCTCCCCATCCCGTGAGCCTCTTGCCCGTTTGCCCCCTCTCATATAAAAAAAAAACACGAAATTATACTTATTAAGTAAGCTAAATTTTTTATTCTGATATCCAATAGGAATTTTTTTTTATGGAAAAGAAGGACAAACGAGCGTACGGGTCACCTGATGTTAAGTGATCACCGCCGCCCACATTCTCTTGCAGCACCAGAGGAATCACAGGAGCGTTGCTGCCGTAAGGAAGATGTACGCGCTTTTTTGGAGGTACCCATGTCGTATCGTGCTGTAAACACCGCGCAAAGAAGCTCGTTCCTTGGTTGTATGTAGAAGAAAGTTCCAACAGTGAAAACAGCAACAGGAAACGATGACGTGAGATACTCGCTTAGTGTTCACCCAAATAAGTATGCATATATTATACACCGTATACATCATTATACGTAGGTCACACTAAAAGTTTTGCGTAGGTAACTTAAAAAAACAACATGTTATAACCTAAATATTATGTTTATTACTTTTCAAAATACTCTCCTTTACATTTAAAAAATTTTTCAAGCGATCGAAGCATTTTTTAAAACAGGAGGACCACATATCTGAAGGCATGTTTTCTACGTGCTGATTGAACGCTATCACTGCCTCTTCGGAATTGATAAAAGTGGAACCTCTCATCAAATCTTTTATTTTAGGAAAAATACAGAAATCACAGGGTCCTAGGTTCTAAATAGTTCCGATTAGCTAGAATTGCAAAACTTTTAGTGTGCCCCATGTATCTCATGGAAAGCGTTCGGTTACCAGACGCGAGATTCACGCTTACTGTTCACCCAAATAAGTACGCATATATACACAGTAAGTCATGGAAAGTGTTCAGTGACGATGATCCCTTGATTTTTGTTCACCCAACAAGTGCTCAACGTACCTGAAGAAGTTTTCACTTCAAAAATAGTTTGATATCAAATTGAGGAAACTACTTCAATTTTATAGGCATATTTTGAAACTTCCCCATTTTTGGGTTTATAGTAATTATCATCCTACCAAAATGTCGATATGACATGGGTACTTGTTCGAAATAAGTATGGGCATACATGACGTCATTAGTTGCTTTTGAACATGTGAAGTGAAGTGTGTTGAAGTAATTGCATATAATGATGTTGTGAGTGACGCACTCTTTGATAAATTCGCTTGACTGAAAATGATTGGCGCTTGTCCAAAGCCGTTTGAAGCCGTCTCTATCCAAGAAGTAAATAATATTTTGTGTAAATTGTGGAATAAAAAACTTGTATAAATGTGTCAATTTGTTTGTTGAGTTCTGAAATTTTAAGTGCAGAATTCATTTACCTGGAGACCTTATCCTCTTATCTCATTATTGTTAGATAAGCATTAAAGGTGTATTTCCCAGACGATGCTAAGCTCGCTGGACTGTAGTAGGTAAACAATCTAATTACGGTGCTACTATAAAGTACCGCGTAGATAGATTTCTAGGCTTTTATTTCTTGACGGGTGGATGCTGAATTGTCATCTATCTTCCAGTGCGCACTCTGTCTCTCTTGAGACCGCCTCGAAACAGAAACGTTACGACAACGCTTCTGCGATTTCGCTAGTAATTCAAAAGGCAACGGTGATCACATAACCCGTATGCTCGTTTTCCTCCTGAGCCATAGAAAATCATAAGACAGTCGTAACTTTACATAAATGATACAAGAAGTTGTTAGTTATTATCAACTCAGAACAAAGTTTATTATCTTATAACTTGGCCGAGCTGGACTCTGAGATAACATTCTGTTTGCATCAACTTTCTGTGCAGTGAACTTTGCAACATATACTAACAATATGCTATCATATAACTAAGTATAGACAAACAAAATGTGCGAGAGAGATGAATGTCTCTAACGGAGATTTTTTTATGAAAATAAGGGACGAGACGAGAATGCCGTTCAGGATTCTTAAAAACCCAAAAATTCTGAGCGGCACTCGTTGCGCTCGTCACCTTGAGACATAAGATGTTAAGTCTCATTTGCCCAGTAATTTCACTTGCTACGGCGCCCTTAAGAACGAAACACAATAATGCTTACACATTACTGCTTCACGGCAGAAATAGGCGCCGTTGCGGTACCCATAATCTAGCTGGCATCATGTGCAAAGGAGCCTCCCAGTGGTGATACAGCAATATAGAAAAGTTAAGCGAATCTATTTAAATTATATTATAGTTAACACTCAGCCACGCTTGGCATTACCTCGTTCAGTATTTTGAATATGAAATCACTAGCTAACCCACACATTGACAAATAAGTAATAATAATAATCATTTATTTCAGGCATAACCAACCCACAGAAAATACAATTAAAAAAAGGTAATATTTAAAATTAAAATTAAATTAATACAAATAACAACTTTTAAAAAATTAAATATTATTACTTATATTTAAAATAAAACTTTTTTTATCAATATGGACGTCTATCCATCTTTTGTAAATATTATTATTATACACATTGTTAGAGACAGTCATCAGAATTTCGTTGTTGGACCGTTTCATTCGGTTCCAAAAAGATTTAATTCTTGTGCTAATTATTGCAAAGAAGTCGGGTACTCTCGTTTTCACAAACATATTTGTAGCACTGCAATATCTGGGAAGTTTGATAATAGCTCGATAAGAATAATTATATTGGACTCTTAGTGAACTTAAGATCTTGTTTGCATAACTACAACACAGTTGGCAGGTGTACATACACAGGCAATAAGTTTTAATCAGAGTTGTTTTTTCACCTCATTGCTGCACTTTGCAAACCTTCGTGCTATCATATTGCTATGTACCGAGAGCGCCCTTCGCTCCCTCTGAATATCGCAGTCTTCTTTCACTCATTTCATTAAAATTACTCCCGCATTATTGAGCTGACAGGTCGTCGTTACGTTAGTATATTCTAATTCTATGTTAAATTTTACGATGTTGAGTCTTTGCACAAGTCATTTGATATCGTCTACAAATATAAAAATTTGTAGGACGGTTTGGGATGAAATGATGTGATCATCGCGGATGTCCTTTTTTTTTTGTGGGAGTTGAACATGACATCAAGTAAAACAGTCTTATAAACAAAGCCTTATAATAATGTAATAAGAACGTCGCGGGTCCGGCATGCGCGTGCGACATATCCGCCTCGCTCGATAGTTCCTCCCTGACTGACTGCTCGGTGCTCGCCCGACGCCCGATCACGACCGCTTTCGCACCGCACGCCGATTATACTTGAGCCAATACGAGTACCGAATCATCTTCGTACTCGGTCGTGCTTCGACGTTCTTGACTACGACACGGCCATTCTGACCAGTCGTGCTTCCTCGTATGATGTCTCTGGAACAAGTTAAGAACTGTAAGTAAGCTCTTTTGTCAAGGAAGCTTTAATATATTTCTTGAATTTGTAACTCCTAGTATACTATCTGGTATTTTATCGTAAAATTGAATACCAATACCTATGAAGGAGCCCTTGACCCTAGCTAACCTATTACAAGGCGCGTACAGTTTTTTCTTTCTTCTTGAATTTAATAATTTCAAATCACAATTTTTCTAGAATACAGTAATATATACATACATTATATGTATATTTTACACTAGTGGATCCGACAGACGTTGTCCTGTACACACGTCTTAAATTTAAAAAATCGTTCCAGCAGTTAGGAGGAGTTCACTAACATACACATGAGCAGGAGCATTATATTATATGGACGGAATTTAGAATCGAAACCAATCTCAAATTCACTGGAACACACAAAAAATCATCAAAATCGGTCCAGCCGTTTAAGAGGTTTATCAATTGTGAATCAAAACTATTCTCGAATCCACCTGAAGACACACAGAAAGTTTTATTAAAATCGGTCCAGTCGTTTAGGAGGAGTTCAGTTATAACAGACGCACAAAAGAAATATATTATATATTAAGATGGATTGTGAGGGAACGTTAAGGATGTTTATCAACTGAATTTATCTTAAAGCGATCTCTCTTTTAGAGCAGAAAAATACTATGAACATCCGTAGCATTTCCTTTTTCTTTATGAAAATAAGGGACGGGACGAGCAAGACGTTCAGCTGATGGTAATTGATACGCCCTGCCTATTACAACGTAGTGCCGTTCAGGATTCTTGAAAAACCCAAAAATTTTGAGTGGCACTACAATTGCGCTCGTCACCATGAGATGTTAAGTCTCATCCCAGTAATTTCACTAGCTATGGCGCCCTTCAGACTGAAACGCAGTAATGTTTACTGTACTGCTTTACGGCAGAAATAGGCACCGTTGTGGTACCCATAATCTAGCCGATATCCTGTGCAAAGGAGCCACTGGTCCCCATAATAACAAACCGTGTGAGATAATGCTATGGAAGTACGCAAATTAGACCAAACGAGCTGTATTCACATCGTTCAACTGCCTGATCTTTTTAACAGCAAAAATAATATTAAAAAAATATAATTCAGGCTGATAATAAAAATAATATTCCAATCCAAAAACTATCAGTCAGAATCAGAATAAATTTTATTCTTAAGGAATATTATGAGAAGAGACAGTGTCGAAATAAACACCATCAACAACAATTACTCATGTAGATCCACTACCTCCTTGCTTAAAGAGAGTAACTTTATCTTGAACTTATATACAAATGAACAAGATACACCAAAACGGTTGCTAGCAACCAATGTTCCTTCCTCATGTTTGCAGGACAATATTTTGGAAGTGCAGCCTATATTAATACCATCTTTGTGCTGCAGAAAGGGCTATTCGCGCTATTTAGTCTGTATGTAGCCGTCTCAAGCGGTCGTTTATTTACCAATTATATTATGTCATTGAGTACACACTTTGTAAGGGTATTTCATACAAAACCATTTGCATTCGAATTATCAACACAAATTTAGTCCAAAACTGAAATCTATATTGTTAGCTTTTCACGTCATGGAAACTATTGAAACAGGAGAAGGTATTGTTGTTATTGGTTCTCGGTTCGAAGGCTTTATGAGTTGACAGCTTGAGCAAGTCACTACGTTGATGGATAGACTGTACGATGACTGTACGTTACTCGGAACGAATATTTCACGGCTAAATTCATCACGTCATAGAATTTATGTCTTAGTACTCGCAGAAGTCAATTTTACTTCTATTTTTATAGAATACGGGTATATTATTGGCGTTGTTTATGTCAGTAGAAACTAATTAAGTATTTTACTATTCAATATTTTTATTCAAAATAAAAATAAATTTCTTACTCAAAACGGCATTCACCCCAATATCTTCTTTTTCGCGTGCCTCTCCGACTAGCGAAGGTTGGCAGTCAGGATTGTAAATTGGCCTTTTTGTCTTTCGCGAGGCGAAATAGTTCTGATTTCAAATTCACCACATGACACAAATGAAATATTATGTCTCTCTTATAGTCCAGTAAAATCAAGTTTTAATAAATTATAAAATCACACGGAAAGCAAGCCTGCATTTTTTTATTGCATGTTCATTTTAGTATATAGGCTGTAATCGTTAAGTGGGCTATTAATTAATTATTACAGATATCAAAAAACTTTAAACTGATATCGAAAGTCCGTTATCTAATCAGTATAATGACATCAATTACTTTTAAAAAATCAAACGAGAAGTATCCAAATTTGATATTAAATACTGGGAGTATTTCCATTTAGTATGAGATAAGTAGAAATTTCATTGTATTGCACAATAAGGATGTCACATCGAACATAATATATAGCTTTATTACTTTGTTAGGTTAATAATCCAGTAGCCAAATCGGTTCAGCCGTTTTGCCGTGAAAGAGAAACAAACATCCAATCATCCAAACTTTCGCCTTAATAATATTAGAACGATTATACATTCCACATAAAAAAACTTTGTAAATAGTACCTACAACAGAAAGTTACGTGTCGCAATATAACCTGAAGTTACATTTAGTCTGTGAGGTTCCAGGTCAAATGAGCTTTTTCTCGGAGGTATTGAAGTAGGCTGCTGTAGTTTTCAATTGGCTTCGATTGCTTTATATGCGAGGGGCCCTCGAGGCTGCGATGGCACTCAATATAAGGAACGTTTAATTTTTCAAATATCGTAGGTTTAGCGGATCGATTATGTAAATCACATTTAGTTAAGATGGCTGCAAGTTGGAATTACAAAGAATAAAGAGGTTTTATTGCTTCCTAATGGCGAATATTTTTCAAGAATGTGTTCGGAGTTATGAAGTATAATGTAAATCATATTATTATACATATATCATTTTTATACATACGAGTACATACATATGCTTATATGAAATTAATACTTCTAGAATACTCAATGTGTGTTGTTTTAATTGGGATAGTAACGGGAAATTCTTATCTAGAAAATATACAGAAAAACTGGCTTAGGAATCCGTTGCTTTTTTGTGTAAATATTTTGCCTGTAGGTCTTCTGGATTAAGATTTTCCAATGCTGTCTCAGGTTAAGCACATACTGTATATCTCCACACACTGACTTCCGATGTTAATTCTTCTTTTTCTCAATCAGTCACTCTTGCAAGAGTGGTCGTGGCTGCTAAGATGATTCCACATTAGTTGCCGTTGGTCTCTTTAGTTTTGGGTCGCACTGCCTCACTCCCGATGCTCCTCCACTTTTGACGACTTGTAGCATTGCGGAAGAACTCCACCTCAGGTGTCTGGGTCACTGCTTTGATAAGATCCATCGCGTAGATGAGCGTCCTCTCACTCCACTCCACCTGGCCCGCTAAATCGATCGTTCATTTCTGGAGGTGTGACCAAAGAACTTCAGAATTCGTAGTTGCACAATCAACGATAGCCTTTTTTTTATCTTCAGTTCTTTTAAGATGAATTGTTGGTCCGGAAAGCATTCCAAGGGGTCTTCAGGAGTCGCGTCTAACACCACATCTTTCATATCAATTTTGCGGCGGTCTTGCAGTCTAGGGGACCAGGTTTCAGCCGTAGAGGAAGATTGGAAACACAAGGCACCTCATAAGTCGAACCTTGGTGGCGATCCTTCTGTCCTTCCAGATCTTATTGAACTTATCTTCGATGTTAATTACATTGTAAGAAAATATATACTAATATTGAGGATAAAAATATATCAATCCTCAAAGTAATTTCTCAATAAAAGTTAAATTGTTTTCATAGATTCCGAAATTAAATGAAAAGCAAACGAACAGACAAACTAATAGAAATAACCGAAATAAACCAATCAAATTAACCATGTTCTTTGTAATCTTAACATGATCTGACATCTGACAGTATGTACGTTCTCCATTAACCCATCATAAAGATATCTAATACTAGACACGTGAGCCCTCGAGGTGAGGGTGTTGTAAGTAAACCCTCATTTATCAGATTTGAATTCACGTACTGTAAACTCGTGCTCCTAGCAATCAATCTTATCTATTTTATAATCAATATTGTGATAATTAGTTAAGGAAATACATTCAAAATAGATTCTACTGCTAACAAATGCAATGATTGAAGTATAACACCTAAACATACGCATATATACAAATTAAATAAAGCTTACAAAATTTCATTTCATGACGAAGTATTATTTCGAATTAAATTTTTTTTTGTATTAATAATTCAATGACATAAATTTTTGACTCGCAGTTTGATAGTTCTGTTTATTTAAGTACTGATGTGGTTCTGCTGTGACACCATTTCATTACAAGAACAGCAAAAAACTGAGGCAAGAAACGAAATAAGTATTGTTATGATTGAACTTTTACAAATTTCGTAATCAACAAAAAGAAAATATTTTTGAAATGAAATTTTGTAAGTATACATGCATTTGCTTAGGTGAAGCGATAGCACTGCTAGTAAAATAATGTCGTTCCCTTTTCATTTTAAGTGTATAAAGAAGACTAGAGGTATTAACAAAGACTTCTATTGGTTAGTCTATTTTATATTTAATAATCTTAGTTTAAGGATTGGTCTCCGCTGCGCTCCAACTAGATACCGCACTACCTAAGAAATTGTTCTTATTACGGCAACTATTAGACGCTTGTGTGCGTGGCATCTTGACACTCAATGGCATCTTTCAAATTTTGTAACATACTTATGTATAAGTATGTGTACTATTTTTTCAAAGTTTTACTACGTAATCCGGCATTTTAGTTTCAATTATTAGCAATAACAGAACATGTGGCATGTCAACGTCACACATTGTTCGAGACTGGCTCGAGTACGCTCAATTGGGCATAGTAGCTAGTGAAATTACTGTAGCAAACGATACTTAACATCTTATGTCTCAAGGAGACGAGAATAATTTTAGTACCACTCAGAATTGTTGGATTTTTCAAGAAGCCTGAGCTGCACTACATTGTAATGGGCAGGGCGTATCAATTACCAACATCCGTCCTGCTCAAATTCAAATTCAAAAATTCAAATTCAAAATTCAAAAACACTTTATTCATGTAGGTCACAAAAATGACACTTATGAATGTCAAAAAAAAATATATAAATATTGTTTCTTATTGAATTTACCGCTACTTCGTAAAGGGTTGAGCTAATGGGAAGAAGTAGAAAGAAACTCATTTCCACTCTTTTAAGTCAAGATTTACATTTTAGTTGTTTTACAAATTATTTCAATTACAATATATGCAAAGTGACGCAACAAAATACTCAAAAGTCAAAAACTGAAAGGCTTACATGAGTATGTCAAAAAAAGAAAAAAAAAGTAAATTAATACTTATAAACACAAGAGTTATTGAGTATAGTAGATAAATAGAGGCATTATGTGAGCATTTCATAAAATAAAATATATAATAACTTTAACTTTAAAGGAAATAATAATAATAAAAAAACACATCAAGCAGACCTCCCGGTAACAAGATCATCCAGCCCCCACGAGTAGCACCCGTTCACGAGCATGACGCATGGACCAGCCATCGCCTCCCTCGACCATATTTTAGGGAAGGGAACGACCCGCCCCACGTCGCCGCCACAAGCAGAGGCATTTAAGCGAGCATGACGATACCTGCTCGTCTTGTGTCTTACTGTTATAAGACAATACACTAGATAAGTGTGTGTGGTATTATGAAAACACGATTGTATTGAAACTTTTGATGCGAAAAAGATAACAATTTTTACATATTCATAAAATAAAAATTGGAGCGAACGCGCGGTAAAACTGGCCCTTTAGACTCCTCAGCCAAACCAATTTGAGAGCAGGTAGTTGATATTAATGATTCAACTTCACTCCTCCGGCCGGCTGTAAACATGTGATAGACGATCGAAAAAAATTACTTTAATAATTAAACGGTTTTTAGGATTCCGTAGCCAAATGGATTCCGTGGCAAAAAACGAAAGCCTTATGGATTCTTCTGTCTGTCTGTCCGTCCGTATGTCATAGCGACGTTTTTCCCAACCTATAAGAACTATATATACTGTTTGAACACAAAAAAAGAAAAAGAAATAATAAATTTAGGGTTTGGTTCCTTACATCCGTACTTAGAACTGAAACTAAAAAATTTTTTTTTCATCAAATCCATACGTGTGGGTCTATAGATAGGTCTTCAAAAATGAAATTAAGGTTTCAAATATCATTTTTTTCCTAAACTGAATAGTTTGCGCGACAGACACTTCCAAACTGGTAAAAATGTGTATCCCTCTAACTTCTAAAATAAGAGAATGATAAAACTGAAAAAGAAATATATGGTGTACCATGCAAACTTCCACCGAAAATTTGTTTGAACGAGATCTAGTAAGTAGTTTTTTTTTAATTTAAAATAAATACACTATTATTAAAACATCGATCAAAGTTACAACGAACTACAAGAACTTTTATATTATGTTACTTGCTGCCTTCATGGGCGAGTTCGACTCGCACTTGGCCGCATTTTTTCGATATTTGAGAATCCAGTACTCTGTGAACAACTTAATCCCTTGACTGTATCTAATACCGCAACAACCGCGGAGATTGTTCCGTACAGTTTGTTCGCTTGATCCATGCCGCCGAAATTCATCTTTACACCGCAAGCCACAAATATAATCCTCATCATTTGGCGTGTAACACTCCACCTCAGTGGAGTTTCAAGAAACTTTTTCCACCGGAAACCAAACTATGTTATGAATATAAAAAATATACGGGTTGCAATCTGGGAGTACCGGCAGAAGTGAAAAGTTTCTAATGTCTCAGCTTGGAAGAATCTGGAGAGATCGCAACATTTCCGTAAAAACTAAGACCAAACTGGTACGGACCCTAGTTTTCTCGATATTTTCGTACGGCGCTGAGACTTGGACACTGAAAGCTGCAGACCGCAAACGCATTCACGCCTTTGAGATGTGGTGCTGGAGAAAGATGCTCCGTATCCCCTGGACAGCATTTCGATCTAATCTCTCCATACTGCGTGAACTCAGGATCTCCTCGCGATTGTCTTCCGAATGTCTGCGCAGAGTTTTTGAATACTTCGGTCACATCGCAAGGAAGGACGATGGAAACCTTGAGAGGCTCATTGTGGTCAGCAAAATAGATGGGAAGAGACCTCGTAGACGCAGTCCAACACGATGGTCCGACCAGATCCGCTCCGCCCTCGACTCTACGGTTCACAATGCCTTTCACACCGCCAGAGACAGGAATAGATGGAGAGCGATCATACGTGAGAAAGTGATACAGAGGGGTGGTCACGACCCTCAGTACTGAGGATTACGACGCAGGGAGGAGACTATTATTTGTATGTGCTACATCTTGATAGCTTGGAAGTCGGTGCTAAGCCAAATGTAATGAAGGTACCTACAATCGCCATGCGTGACTTTGAGCGGGATAACTTCATCTAGAACAAAACAACTCAAGCGGATAGACACGCGTGACCAGACAACCTAAATAATAACAGTAAGTATGCTGTTTATAATATTAACTTTATTTGATTAGGGCTTGGCACTGACTTAAAACCTATCAATAGGTAGCACATATAAATAATAGTATTTTATTAATATTAAAGGTAAAGGTTTGCATAAGAGGTGTCTTAAATTAACTTTTTAGTTATTTGATACTTTTCAGTTTTTGAAGTCGGTTTTTTTAAACGTAGTTTTTTTTTCTATCTTGCTGTCTCCGTTAGATATCTTCTTCTTTTTGCCACGCTTTGTGTGTCTTTTTTTATGGAAAAGAAGTGGTGCTAAGTGATCACCGCCGCCCACATTCTCTTGGAACACTAGAGGAATCACAGGAGCGTTGCCGGTCTTTATGGAAGGTGTACGCGCTTTTTTTTAAGGTACCCATGTCACCCAGGACGTTCATTCCACAGCTTTGTAGTACGTGGAATAAAGCTTCTTGAAAACGGCACTGTGGAGGACAGCCACAAATCCAGATGGTGGGTATGATATCCTTACTTGTAGCGTGTCGTGCGAAGGTTGAATTCGGCGGCAGGAATCAGGTGAAACGTCTATACGCTATTGTAAATCTATGGTTACTACAAGATACTCATTTTGCCATCTTATACCGCTTATAAAGGACCTCTACATTGCAGCTTCTAAGTGTTTACTTTGCCATCGTCGTAGCAAGCGGGGCACAAGAAGTACTAGCGCTAATTAAAGCTATATTACTGCGAACATTATTATTAGAGAGTACCGTTTAATTAAGTGTTCAACGTTTACTAAGTCGCTCGCTCTGTAATTATATTAATGTTTTACAAAATAGTGCACTTGAAGCACTGAAGGTAAGTCTTAAGCTGAACCCAAAAAGAGACAAGTATTGCACTTGACGATAATTATCTTCAGTAACAGTTGTTCATCCACATCTAACAGTGGTGATGTTATATTGATACATAGAATGAACCAGTGGGAGGGTCCTTTGCACAGGATGCCGGCTAGATTATGGGTACCACAACGGCGCCTATTTCTGGAGTTAAGCAGTAAAGTGTAAACATTTTTGTGTTTCGGTCTGAAGGTCACCGTCGCTAGTGAAATTATTTATTTATTAATACATAATCCACAGCTATTAAAAAGATTTGATTAATACATATAAATATGATCTGATAGCCAAAAGGGGATTAACATTTTAAAGGCCTGTATTTTAATCAATCAACACACTAAAACACTATGAATGTATTCGGATAGATGCTAGTCAATATACAATTATATATATATATATATTTAAATACACAAATTTATATATGTGCGCGTGTATGTGTGTGGATGAGTGGAATGTGTCTGTGAATGTGTGTGTGTATTCGTTTTAATGTGATAAAAACACAGACTATGAAAAGATACCTTACTAACATGAAATGAACTATCTTAATAAAATCATAAAATTATGTTTAAACTAATATTCTTTGAGTTATTAACTCATTTTTGAATTTGAGTTTATTAAGGTGGAAAATACCAACTGAACTAAACTTATCATTATAGGTTTTATGTAACCGTGTAATTATAGAATGTTGTGCGTAATTTGACAACACCAGAGGAATAGGAAATAAGCATGTTTGCCTATTGCGTCTTTTTGGAGTAGAAAAAATTAAAGTTTTAGTGGTTACACATATAAAATTAGAAAAAAAAAATTTATGAAAGATGCGGGACTCGAACCCACGACCTCTGGCGTTCCGTGCCAGTGCTCTGCCAACTGAGCTAACCGTTCGAGTGACGTGTCGCCATAATATCTTGTATGCTTTGTTCAGCTCTCAGATTGTGGCTTTATCTAAAAGATCTACTTTACAGTTGATAACCTGTTCAACCCCAATATTTGCATATTAGGAAATTGACTTGAGATGTCGCTCTTGTAAATCTAAACAATTTGTTATATTTTTATAGTGATAACCCTCACTTCTAATAAAATTTGAAAACAAAATTTTATGAACGATGACAACAAACATTCATATTCATCATTAAAATGTTTGCACTTACCGGGATTCGAACCCGGGACCTCTAGCTCTGTAGGCAGGGTCACTAACCACTAAGCTATATGGGTCGATATTCGTTGATACAAGCAGAGGCGTAGAAAAAAATGTTTTATAGAAATGTCACTAAAATAGAGTAAAAATCGTTCGTAATATGAATGTGTGGTGAAACAATCTGGCCAATATTAATTATTGAATGTCTAACAGGCGATGAAACTTTGACGCTTCTAACAATTATTAATGATCACCGCATCGTAATTGTATTTCAGTGCATAGTTCATTCAGCGTGGCTGGATCTGTGTTATAATTACCAGTTGTATCATCTTTGAACGTCACTTAATAATAGTTTTGCATTTTGTAGGTATCCTTCATCGGCACCTATTTCTGCCGTGAAGCAGTAATGTGTAAGCATTACCGTGTTTCTTTCTGAAGGGCGCCGTTTAGTTTAGTATCAAACGTGCAGTGTTTTGACATAAGTTTGAAATAGTAGTAATTACAGTATGGAGATTGGCGACAAAGTATAATCCGGCTAAGTTTGAAAGCGAACAGATGCTTAAAACGTAGTGGATTTTGGCTACCTCCGGTTTTACAAGATTATAGCCGTCATCCGTCAATCTATCAATGACTGCACGTTTCATACAATCGATTGAATTTGTCTGTCTTTTTTCTCAGAGAGTTTACTAGACTGTGTAGAGAAATACGTAACAGTGACCCTACTACCAATATTAATAATACGAAACTACCAACTTCATAATAAAATGATATCACTAAGGTTTTTAAAGTGATTACATAATTACTAAATTACTGAAAATATAGTACATATAAAAACTAAAACAATATAATATTAAGAGGTTACAAATTATTCTATTAATATTTATCATAACTGAATGTTGGTACGAATTGTAATGTCAAATAATCATAAAACTCGGCCATCCTATTTCTATTTCTACCGTGAAGCAGTAATGTGTAAACATTACTGTGTTTCGGTCTAAAGGGCGCCATAGCTAGTGAAATTACTGGGCAAATGAGACTTAATAACATCTTATGTCTCAACGTGACGAGCGCAATTGTATTGCACAGAATTATTGGGTTTTTTCAAGTATCCTGAGCGTCACTGCATTGTAATCGGTAAGGCGTATCAATTACCATCAGCTGAACGTCCCGCTGGTCTCATTCCTTATTTTCATAAAAAAAATCCTACATTCAGTGTCCTCACGGCCTGCACCTCAGGACGCGGTGACATCAGGTAGACCTGTGCACGTTTCTTTCCGTGACCTCGGTTAATCATTTTTTCTATTTAATTATTGAAAAATAAAATATTATTTGCATAATTGTATCTGTTATTTACTTATTAATCTACTTTCAGAGTTATCAGACTGAGAACCAGGTGACCCGTTAACCTCAAAAGCCTTTTAAATTTCACCAAGGTCGCATCCTATCTCCAGCTACGACATTAGAAAATATCTCGTTACGATCGTTTCCTAAATATTTAGTAATTTTGTAGCGACCAAGTTTTAGTGAATTTTTTAATTTTGAATTATTTTGCTTTTACAGTAGATTTTTCTTAAAACTAGTTTTTTATTTGTATTTGTTGAAGTACATGAAGAACAAATATTCAGTTCAGGATACTTTACGATGAGTCAAAATCATCTCCTGGAGTGTGTGCCAAAGACCAAGTTTCTGCAAAATTACTTTTATTAGAAACACTCGCAATTAGTTTTTATTATATAAATAAATAAATATATTGGTATAAATATTGAATCTCTGTTCTCATAGATCTCACTGTCTTTACCTATTTATTTAAAAGTAATCTGAATTCATCATTCTCAGTTGATATCAATAAAATAGAAGACACTATTTACCATATCAACTGATACGATAAAATTCAATATTGTTATTTATATTTATCTTAAAAATTTGTAATTCCAATAAAAGTTTGTGTAGTTTGAAAACTTTCAAGTACCTTTAGTTTCGTTTGCAAGCAAAAACTTTATTGAGTTTCATCGTTAGACCATTTTCAGTTTAAAAATTTCACTCCCAGCTTTTTATATCGAAGTTTGTAAGGGCGTTGGATATCGCCTCAATTATTTAAAACTTTATTACTACTCAAATTAAACTCATTCATTTTGCGAACTCTATCTTTATTAATAATTAAGTGTTGACGTGAGAATTCATTTAAATTTGCCTCGATAGTGGTAGGCAATACGGAAAAGTGATATCGAAATAAAATAAAGTAGTAAAAATCCCGGTTAAGATATTGTGTTGTAGTTTACATCAAAAGTTTAATTCTACTCGACAACTGATTTGTTATAAGCTAGTTGCTTTGCCTAGTTGCGATTAATTACGCCGGCCGGTGGACAGTGAAGCACTTTTAATTTGAAGGAATTTGCTGCGTCACATACTCCTACTTTTGTTTGCAATTATTAGTATTTTGTATTACTTACAACGTTCGTTGAGATTACTTTAATAAACGAAGACAGCATCAAATATGGGAAGATTATATTCAAAAGATGGCAGGTATGACTTGGATGAGGACAGCAAGCGATAGATCTTTGTGGAGAACACGTGTGAGGTCTAATATAGTAAATTATTACATAAGTACTTTTATACAAATTAAAACAAATTTAAGTAGTTTTAAGATAAGTTTATACTGCACTTTTTACAGATTGCTAATAAAGGCTATTATTATTATTATTATTAGCATATATGGCTTCATTTATTATGAAAGTTGTTACGATAATCATTACTCTTTTAAAATTTTCTATTAGCAAGATTTACAAAATTTAGTAGAATTAACACTAAAGATTTGAATTAGTCAGTATCATTTTGAGTGAACAATTTATTAGCCGAACATGTGTCATGACGTCATGTGTAATGAAAATAGTACATTCATATTTTTATGCCCGCATATTTGTACGAATTAATGACGTATCGCAATACAATGGCAATTTCGTAGGCAGCGTAGTTTAAACAAGCTATTCATTGTTCACGAGAGAAGTGTTACGTACAAGAGCATATGATGAATTTCCCCGTTTGTTATTTTGAATATTCCTTACAAATTGCACTTGGGCTTACGTCATAAACAATGACGTCATAAAAACAAACGTAACTGCGAGTGACAAGCGTGAGCCAGATTTAATACCGATTTATTCGCTTACAATTTCACCAAATTAAATAACATTCGTTTCTCGACATTCATATTTCGTTTCATTGTTTGAAGAGACAACATGTCACTCTGCTTTAACTGAATATTTAAAGACACGTATTTTTGAAGTGAAACGTTTGTGATTTGAAACTCGATGAAACGAAAAAGCGAGACAATAGAGACAAAAACAGGTAAATTATAGGATTCAGCCGGCGAGAGAATGAGATACGAATAAATTATACAGTGCTTTGGTACCAGGCAATCATAGTTGATGAATAGATTGTCTAATGTATGATGATATGAGTATATCTTTATATATATTCTGACGTCATGCGCACGACATATTACTACATAGACACCAGGAGAACATAAATATGGTAGCGGTGATTATTAATGTCTTTCATAGCGGTTGAAATTGTGTCATAGCAACATGTACCAGGACTTCATATGCAGTTTAGAGGTACATGTACAATGCACATCTTAAAATTATTATACAAGTGCTGACCATCTTGAAGCCAAATTTTATGAAGGTCTTACTTCTACCACATGTGAATTGCATTGCACCAACCAATAAAGATATGGATTTGCAAATACATCTATCTGCCAGAGATGAGGTTTAATACTTGGAAATGATCATATCGAAACACGTTTTTGTTTTATTTATTAATTCTTTTATTTTCACACTCTATAGCTATATTATTAAATAAACACATAAACTTTGATTAAGGATTGGTCTTCGCTGCGCTCCAACTAGATACCACACTACCTAAGAACAATAGCTTTTTATTACGGCAACTATCAGATCCTTGTGTGCGTGCGTGTAAATATTTATTTTAATTTTTTACTTTGTGCAGATATTCATATTAAGTATTTAGTAAATAGGGTTCCAATTTTGACTTTATAACCTTTGTCTATTTTAAGCCGTACCTCAAGTTGTTTACTGTCTATCTTAAGAAGAACTGGTGTTTCATATTCGATCACTTATCAGGAGCGTGCATTGGTTTTCTAGCATGGTAGGCACTGTGGATCTAACTAGTCGTAGTTGAGCTTTGGAATAAGCAAAGATTGCTTACCGTAGGTATTTAGTATCTAGCGTAAAGAAAAGTTTTATGAGTGGGTGTTCAAAAAAAAATTGGTTATAAAATAACGGAACCAAATTAAACTAAATTAACGTAAACACTATATTATATTTATTTAGGTTCATAAGGAGGTCGGCACTGATTAATTGCCTATATGATATATGCACATCCCTGTCACTTACTTAAACCAAAGTCGTAAATATCCGTCACTATTGGTTGGATACTTACGTTTTAAACAGTCCGAACATAGACCTCGTCTAATTTTCTTAACATTGTTTTATAGCTAAGATCAGATACATTGGATGATCTTATTTGGTGGGTAAATTTTGAAATTGAATATTGTCTCGTGTCCTATTCTAGTTCCGGTTTCCGTTTTCACTCCCGTTAACAACATATGAATCTTATTTCAAGTAAGACTGCTATGGCAAATTATACCTACTATTGGTATAGTTATAGCTCAACTACGTTAATTTCATGTGATAAAATGTAGCCTATGTCCTATCTCAAGCTCTAGTCTATCGCTGTACCAAACTTCATCAAAATCGGTGCAGTAGCTCCGGCGAAAAAGCCTACATTGACATTTATAACATTAAGTAGGGATGTAGTAAGAAACTTCGGATAGCAAATATGAAGTATTAATTTGAAGCTAATAAAGTCTATGTTCGTTATTCTATTACGAGGTATTTATGTCAACGCATTATCAATGAATAAGGTATTTTGATAATGCCACCAGATGGCTTAAAATATGAGCTCGGTTTGATGTACAAATGTTTCTTTATTTATTTATTTATTGGTCTACCAGCGATTTTACATAAAAATATTTCTTAAACAATTAACAATTTAAATTACATGTGCAGGGTATGCAAAATCATTTAAAGGTAAACACTACATGCTAATTTCGCTTATCGATACATTATTACAAATCTAAAAGTGAGTTAAAAACTAAAACCGGTGAAAAAAAAGTATGAAAAATTTGAAAGTCTGCAATAATCAATTGAGAATTGTTTAACAGATAGTTCGAAACAAATAATAAGCGTTTTAATTACATACAACTAAGTATAACAAAAATCTAAATCTAAGCTAAGAAATTATATAATAAAATAAAATACACTAATCTTTAATTAAAATATATAACCTATGTTATAACTAACAGAGCAAAGTAATCTATCACACTCATAACTGGCTGGCTAGATTGCTGATAACTAATTTACGAATAGTGTTAGGGGAATCAATATTGATATCAATTAATGAACTGAATTTATTATATACTTTACACAAGCGAGGGATAGTGCAGTTGGCGCCAAAGACTGTTCTAGTGCATGGAGGCACGGCCGGAGTAATTGCAGTTCGGGGATATCTGCGTGGTACTCGGAAATTAATTTTACATAGTAAACTGGGGCAGTCTAAATTGTTTCTTAGCAATTTATATACAAAATTTAAGTCCAAAAATTCTCTTCTTTGTTCAAGAGTCATCATGTTAAAGTCATCATGTTAAAGTGGTCTAATCTTTTTTTAAAAGACACCACCGTTTTGTAAATATTCGCTGAGTATGATAGATGCCACATGAACCTTTTCTGCACACGCTCCAGTCTTAAGTAGTGTGTAGAATAATATGGGCGCCAAACAACGCTACAATACTCTAAATGACTGCGGACAAGGCTGTTGTAAAGACAGATTTTTGTTTTGGCATCCTTAAAATTTCGACCTTGTCGCATAATAAAACCTAATAATTTTGACGCTTTGCTTATTACAATTTCTATGTGGTAGAGATAAGTCAATTTCCTATCAAGCATAACACCCAAGTCCCTTATGAGTTCAACTTCTTTAAGAGTATTACCATACAGTTCATACCTTGTCGGAATAATATTATTTTTGCGAGTAAATTTAATATGCACACATTTACTGCAGTTGAGTTGCATGCCATTAGATTCACACCAATTGGTAAGTTTATTTAGATCGTCCTGTAATAGAATCGAATCACTTGGTGAAGAAATTGTTCTCGTTATTTTTAAGTCATCGGCATATAAATATGGTGTGCAGTGTTCAAAACAAGAAACAATGTCGTTCACAAATATATTAAATAAAATTGGGCCAAGATGTGAACCTTGTGGTATACCTGATGTTACCAGATTAGTTGAAGAGCTAAATCCATTAATGACTACATAAAACGAACGGTCTTGTAAGTATGATGAAAGCCACTTCATCACTGGGCCTGAAAACCCATATAACGATAATTTTCCAATGAGTACTCCATGTGGAACTTTATCAAATGCCTTTTTAAAGTCGGTATATATGGTATCCACCTGCTTCTGCGAGTCCATAGCTTCTAATAATGAAGATGTGAAACTAACCAAATTAGTTGTGGTAGACCTACCTGGCAAAAATCCATGTTGATGCTCAGACACGAAACGTTTGAAATGCATTTGAATTGTCGGACAAACTAAAGATTCAAAGACCTTTGCAAAAACCGAAAGAATTGATATAGGCCTGTAATTGTGTATGTCTTTCTCGTCTTCACTCTTATATATTGGAACAACTTTTGCTTGTTTCCATAAAGCTGGAAAACTACCCGAGTTAAGCGAGGCTTTAAAAATAAGATATAAAGGTGAAGTTAAGCTTGATGCACAATTTTTATGAATGCCGGTGGTACATTGTCCGGTCCCGCACCTTTTGCAATATCGAGACTTTTCAGCTTTTTATAGATGTCATTCTGATTTATTTCTATGCCTGCAAGATTTTCACTAACGTCCAGATAGAGAATCTTTCGTAAATAAGATAATGAGTCTAAATTACAAGAACTATTTGATTCATCATATACCGAAGCAAAATAACTAGAGAACTTATTGCAAATTTCCAATCCGCTAGTTGAGGTTTTAATTCCGTTACTCATTGCAGCTGGATATGAGTTAAAATTACTACGTTTACTCTTTAGGAACGTCCAAAATGCTTTCGGATTTTTCTGAATTTTCTTTTCCAGGTCTTCATTAAAATTTTTATAGGCATCACGCGTAATTTTATCACAGCGATCACTTAGCACTCTTAGTTCTATTTCATCCATTGGATTATTTTATTTTTTAAATCGTTTTAGCATTTTGTGTTTTTCTTTAATTCTTTTTACAACCTTACGATTCATCCATGAAGGGTACCTACTGCTTTTAACCTTTTTTTAAGGGAACATAATCTGTGATAGCAACCTGTAAAATCTCGTAGAATACTTTAACCATTTCATTTATATCACCTCGGTTCAATATCGAATTCCAATCAATTCAAGTACTCATTAATGGAATCGTAATCGGCTTTATAAAAATTGTACCGCTCGTTTGAAGTATTAGTCGCAAGTCTATGTTGTCTCGTATAAGGAATACTAATTTCAAGGGGGGGATGCATTGGATCAATATTACTAATTGGATTATAAGAGTAACTGACGGAACATACAGGTAAATCTACGAGTACAAGATCAAGTATCTTTTGCCTATTATTAAGAACATAGTTACATTGGCCATTCCTGATATAAAATCCAGTAATCTCTGAGCTGGGGGTATGTTATAGTCAGCTGGGTTTAAAGATACATTCCATGAAATACAGCTAAGATTAAAGTCGCCAATTATACATGTTAACATATTATGTTGCTCTGAAACTCTATTGCAGTTATTTAAAAAAGTATCGAATAATTTCTTATTTACAGGAGGTGGAATATATATACTACAAAATGCTATATGGCGTATACTGGTCAAATGGGGCACATCTACAACCACCCACAAATCTTCACAATCGCTTTCCCAGTTACAAACTCTGTTTGAAATTATATTGGTCTTGACAGCGATTACAACGCCCCCACCATCAGACTTAATGTTAAGCTTTGCAGTCTCTCTGTCTCTTCGATACACGGTGTAACGAGTATCAAACAATTTACTACTTGAGATTGAGCTATTCAACCAGGTTTCAGTCAAAATAATAATATCATAATTATTAACTGCTATGTTACGGTAAACATCTTGGGTTTTGGTTCTTAGTCCGCGAACATTCTGGTATAACATATTAATCGAGGCGCCTTTTTAGGATTATGACATCATTACGTGACCTCAACCTTACACTCTAACCTAAATTACTAAGAAAGTCTATGCTTTTTATTACTTTGTAATCAGAAATATCGTCCTTGCGCATTAGAATACGACCATTTCGAACCCAAACATATTTATATCCTTTTTCTTTGGCTTTGAGTCTCGCCGCGGCATGTAGAGCTTTATTCTCAGGTGACAGATGCTCCATGACATAAATTGGTTGTTTTTCCCCACTTACCCCGATTCCAATGTGAGAGGTGTTCAATTTATCTCTTGGGTTGGTCTTATTATACTTTATCACTGCTGCCAAAACAGTGTCCCTAGTAAGCGGAGAATTGAATTGCACTATGACAGATCTCGGTCGAGTACTTTGACGATTTACCTTTGCAACTCTCATTACATTCATAATTTTGTCAGTAGCTATATCTAACCCATTGCAATTTCCCCCCCCCCCCCAATTTACCCCTTTCAGGAACACATTGCAATTCCAGGTTGATGTATCTAGATCGCTGTTCAAGTTCGTTAACACGTGTGTTTAGGGTATTAATAGTCGCCTCTAGTTTGGCATTATGTTCTTTAAGATCCTTCACAGCTATTTGATTAACACGGTGTTCTTTCAAGAAATCCTCGTACTGGTTGTTTATAAAATTTATAGAATTTTTCATGTCTGTGATTTTTTCCCTTATTACTTTCAATTCACTATTTAGTACGCTTTTTATGGAAGTCCGCATCTGTGTTAGCATTTCTTTCATTTCGGCCCGTACAGTTTCACTCACCATCTCACGTATTTCTTCCAGCTGAGATGATTATTCTGTTTCTGGTGATGAAACTGCTACTCTTTTGGTCGATCTTTTCGTGACATTTTTGTCATAGGCTAAAAGGGTGTCTTTAGTACGCACGGGTGTGTTCTCACTGTTGCCTTTCGGCCTTCTTGACATACAAGCGGGACACGTCCAGTCATTCGTGGAATCTGTATCTGTGCTAAATTGCCCGGTCGACTTCAAACAAGCACGGTGGTATCCGTTTTTACATTTTGTGCAACACAAATAATCTTCTTCATCATTTACTTCGTTACAACAGTTCATGTGTACCTTGGACATTATTAAACTTCTTTAATTGAATTTAATTAATTAATTTTAGCGTTACTTTTTAAAGTACTGTGATGAACTCCACAATCAATTTATTAATAATAAAAAAATAGCGTACTCCAACCAGGGGCTCGAACCCCTGACTATGCCTTTACAGTCAAAAAGTTGCCCGCGGAGCTATCTGGCTATGACTTACTACGATGAAATTGTTGAACGTAATACCACACTAATCATATTTTTTAAGTGGGTAGTCGCAAAAAATCTCTCTAGAGTTCAATGACTGATCACAACATTCGCAATAACAGAATAATATTATAGTCATAGAATTTGCATCACAAACACATTGAATCACTGTTTACTAGTCTAATTAAATTGTTACAGAATTAGTGTTTAATTTTTTACTAACTATCAATCGGTTTTGTTGTTTCAACTTCACTTTCAAAACAATAACTTGACAAGAACACGAACACACGTCTTACTTACGCGGCGTACGCACGCAGCCTTGAAATAATATAAAGAGAAAAGTGTAGTAAAACTGAAACGCAAAGATTTCCAGAACACAAAACAACAATGGTGTAATTGCAAACGTAATCACATTTCATTTTCAAGTTTCATTCAGTACGTTTTCATTATTTTTTCGTCACAATTAAAAAGGCTCCGCAATTTCACGACAGATATCTCCCGACCATTATCATCACCGCGCTCTACTTCATTTGCTTTCAGGTATTAAATCCAATGCCCAAATCTCTCTTGCTTACAAACATAATTTGGCTTGCAGGATGATGAAATTGTATATTGCGGGTGTAAGAGTAAATTACCTTTATTTTTCATGAAAATAATGGACGAGACGAGCAGGACGTTCAGTTTGTATGGTAATTGATACACCATGCCCATTAGGGCGCGTTCCCACCGTGTCGTGACGACAGATAATCGTGTAGTTTTAAGTGTCGTGGCTTATATGTTTAAATGGAGGTGTTCACATTTAGAACGACACAATTTACTGTCGTCTACGACAGTTTTTGCAGTGACGACACTTTGTCGTGACAGTGGGAACGGCAAGCACGACAGTCGTAAAACGATAAAAAAATCGTGGACGGCAACTCTATGTAGACCACGTGTTTTCCCTTCCCTCTCGCACCCGCGCGCCCCTCGCGTCTGTACTTGGTTTACTTTGTGCGTGTTAGAACTTGTCAGACTCCTGCGCATGGTGGACGTATAACAATGGCTAATAATATAACACCGGAAGTTTTAATTCCACTTGTGGAACAAAGGGCTGTCCTTTGGGACAAAACTTTAGACATTTATAAAGACAAAGGTTTGAAATTAGCCGCGTGGAGAGAAATTTGTTGCGTTTTTGAACCTAATTTTGACAAGTTGGAGGAAAAGGAAAGAAAAGATTTCGGTAAGTTTCTGAAACTTTTTATTTATTATGATACGTGTGCTGTAATGTTTTGCCAAGGTACGGAGCCTATTTCAGATACAAAATAGTCGGAAAATTGTAAGCGCACTGCGTTTCCACCACCTTCGTTTGGACGCAGCTGTGTTGCAGGCATGTTTACCAGGGGCATAACGGTTGGGGTATTCTCCAAGTATATAGCGTCTTTTTTTATTAAAAAATTATGTAATACCGTACAAGCCTTTACAACTTCAATAGCTGTTTCTGCACATACATCCAATGGTCTATGCAAGATCCTCCATTTATTGGATAAGATACCAAAAGTGCATTCAACATATCTTCTCGCGCGGCTTAGACGGTAATTAAATATATTTTTCTTATTGTCTAAATGAGTACCGCCATAAGGTCGCAATAAATTTTGTGACAATGTAAAGGCTTCGTCTCCAACAAATACATATGGTATTTCTTCTTGCATATTTTCGTGTAATGGCGTGGGTCTTGGTATATTTAAAGTACCATCATTTAGTTTCTTCCAAAAATTGGATTGTTTTAGGATAGATGAATCACACTCTTTTCCGTATGAACCAATACTAACGTAAATGAAACGGTATTCTGAATCAACAATTGCAAATAAAATAAAAGAAAAATAATCCTTATAGTTAAAAAACATAGAACCACTATTTATTGGCTTTGTAATCCTTATGTGCTTGCCGTCCAGCGCACCGAGGCAATGAGGAAAATTTGCTTTCGTTTTAAAAGCTTCAGCGATCGCTTTCCATTCTTCTTCGGTATTGGGCAACTTTAAATATTCTGCACTTAATACGCTCCAAATAACAGAACACGTTTCTTTGATTATTTTGCTGATGGTTGACATTCCCACTCTAAAATTATAATGCAGTTGTTTAAACGAACATCCCGACGCCAAATATCTGTAAATAAATACAACAGCTATTATAATACGCTTATATTCGAGGACCAATGCCCTAACATTATAATTATGTATAAACATATAATCAGTCTAATACGTAGTCCCTTACTTGTTCACGGAAACATCCGGGGATACTAGTGGAAAAACTCGATCTTAGTATAGTTTTTTAAACTCTGAAAAACGTGCAGATGTTTGCATGAACAATAATTTGACTACGTATTAGACTGATTATATGTTAATACATATAATGTTAAATCTATACACAAACAAATTTTAATTTTAAGTCTATTTTACTTTTACAGCTACACAGATATCTACAAAGTGGACACATATTCGAGATGCATTTATGAGATCCCTGAAAAATGAAAAAGAAAAAAAGCGATCTGGTGCAGGCGCAAAAACTACTAGGCCGTATGTTTATAAGAATCAGCTGTCTTTTTTATTAAAAGTTACTGAGCCCCGTATGACCTCTGATTCATCTAATGAGCCTAATAATTCTATATCTGATACATTAAGTGATGCAGCACCTTCTACTCAAAAGAAAACTAAGACTGACACATTAGATGATAAAATGTCACAATTTCTAGATTATAAATTAAATAATCAAGAACACCCACATGTGTCCTTTATTAAAGGAATTTTACCATCTTTGGCATCATTCGACAATGATGAAAATTTTGAATTCCAAATGGGTATTATGCAACTGATTGAAAAAATTAAAAAGAAACGCCTTCGTAATAATTTATATGATACTTATGCAAACTATGGTGACTATCAAAACCATTTATCACAACCGACAGGATATTTTACACAAGATCCAGGTGCATCAACTTCGACTAGCAATCAAGTTATGGAACCGGCTTCATCACCAAATTCAGTCTATACTAATTTGTCTGATAGCACACAAGATTCTTTTAATTTTGACAATATATAATTTAAAGATGTCTTTACTTATAAAACGTGTAACTCTAAAATAAATCTCTAAATAAATAAATGTATAAATTAATAAAGAATTTTCATTTTATTTACTTACCTTAAAGTTATCACTAGTCTTTCTTCGGCACTTATACAATTTCTGAAATGTGTGTTTTCTCTTTTAAGATTGTCTGCAAGTCGTACCAGTAGGCTATCAAAGGTGGTGACAGTCATTCTTAAATACTCATAAAACTTTCCATCATCACTTTTTAATTCTTCTATATAACTCTGACATAATCCTAATGGAATTCTTTTCATTAACATTGGATGTACCCAGTACTTTCTTTTCATTGCTTGCTTCATTTTCCTTCTTTTCAAAAAGAAATACATTATTAAAATTTCATCTTCGTCCATTGAACTCAGGAGAGTAAACGCACTAGTAATCACCAAGCGAACGCAGAGGCGACTAGATTTGTAGCTTGCTGATGATGCGAGCGATCTGAGCGATCCAATGGGAACAGCTAGATACGACAGTCGCTAAACAATAAAAAATGTTGACGACAAACAATCGTTATAATGGGAACAGGTAGAGACGACAGTCGTCGAACGATAAATTAGTCGTTACGACATAGTGGGAACGCGCCCTTACAATGCAGTGCCGCTCAGGTTTCTTGAAAAACACAAAAATTCTGAGCGGCACTACAATTGCGCTCGTCAACTTGAGACACAAGATGTTAAGAACGAAACACAGTAATGTTTACACATTACTGCTTCACGGCAAAAAATGGACGCCGTTGTGGTACCCATAAACTAGCCGGCATCCTGTGCAAAGGAGCCTCCCACTGGTAAATAACATAGTACAATGATTTGCCAATGGGAACGTTCAATCATCTGTCCGTCAAAAAAAATTTGACACAATTTATTTGAATTTTTCATTACGTTAAAATAACTAATAAAGAAAACATTAATTATTTTTTAAACAACTCTTAAAATAACACATTATTTTTATTTTCAGAGTCATCATAATAAATAATTTATCTATATAATGGAGACAAGAGAAAATTTAAACAAATTTACTTTAGAAGTGAGTTCACTAACGAATTGCACGTCTCTACTCTCTACTACTCTACATGTAAAAAAATGCAGTTTTGGAAACTGGGAAAGCGTATTTTATTTTATAATATAATATAGTTAGTAAATACCTCGTTATCCGTGACTTCACTTGTTAAGGCTCTCAATGAAAACTGAGTGTGAAACCTATATTTGGTTAGGTTATATTTAGTATATTTTTTTTACTTATCAGTATAATTATGTAGATTGATTTAACTAGTTCTTAGGTTTATTGTAGTGTTCATTAAATATCAGTGTGATCAAATAAAAGTTTTCTTTCTACTTTCAGAAGAAACAATGCAGTACAATTAAACTTATTATTTAATAGCCTGAGGGCGGTCGCTCCATTCCCAAAAAGTCGTGTCATTAAGAAAGTCATTTATGTTGTAGTAACCTTTACCACACAAACGTTTTTTAACAATTCTTTGAATTTCGTAATGCATTTGTTTTGAACATTTTCTGGGATCTTGTTGTAAAAGTATCATATACGTCGCCCCACAAAAGACTTAGGTACTAACTCTACTTAACCGAGGGATTATAAGTTTACATCTGTTCCTGGTGTTAACATTATGGTTATGACAGTTTCTAGTAAATTCACTTATGTTCCTATGTACCACTGACCCTTTACTATATACCACTGGACTGGCGGCTGTCAAAGTGCTTTTTGCCTGTTTGATACTCGCCATTTTAGCGCTGTTGGCCATGTAGCGAGAGTTTGCGGTACTAAAAATAGCGATGACAACTTAATCAAAAATCGATAAATGGTAGGAAATTATATAGAAAAAAATTGTGTACTTTATTACGTTGGCTTTTAAATAAATAATACGGAAAACAAACGAAATTAGTTCTCTGGACTCTCACGAGTGGCGCTTCAAATAGGCACAAAAAATTTGCTGTCATACATATGGAACAGCCTGTCCAGTGGTTTTTATACAGGTCAGATCATACATAAAATTGTCAAGAATATTATATTCAGAAGCAACAGACAATATAACGCTTAAAACTTCCTTCAATGTTCAAAGTACACTATTCTATACAATATTAAAATAGTACTACGAGTGGTTAGTTAGTAAACGTCGTACACTTAATTTAAACGGGACTCTCCATTAATAATGCTCACAGTAATATTACTTTAATTAGCACCCGCCAGTACTTATTGCGACCCAGTTCCTGGAATGATGACATAGCAAGCACTTAGCTGCAGCGGAGAGCTTCTATAAGTTATAAGTGGCATTGCGACTTTGAAGGTGATTTTTAGGCCTGAATTGACGTCAAATACCAAGAATTCACTCCAGATAACACCGCTTTTCTCTAAATAATATATCTAGAAAATCTAAAAAAAATATTAAAGTAAAATATGATATATAATTAATGTTTTTCATAGTGCCTAGACTGCCACGTCACTTGGCCGACTCGTTGACTGAGACAAATTTAAAACAGTAAAAACAAAAATAATTTCTAAGACTTGACTGACCACCGATCAACCCAATGAGATAAATTTAAATAACTTATGCTTGACAATTCTTTGTAAATTTATAAGTATTATTTGTATAGCTAAGTATCAATTCTAACGATTGTAAGCTATTTTTTCTTTTGTTAATGTAACTCTGTTGGTGTAAACTAATTTACTAATAGTACAAACCTCAGTGGTTCTTATTGCTTTGAAACCTTCATGGAAAACTTGTTTTTTTTAATAAATAAAAGAAAATACATAGGGTGTTTGTTGTACTTTTTATTTTATCAAATCACACGTAAATAATAAAATTATAAATTGTATTATTTTTTAGTCATCACTTATGATTAACTCATAATTATTTTAACCTTTAACCAATGAGATGTTCAAAAATACTTTTAGGTATAAAACATTTTTTTATTGACCGTGTGTGTAATTACACATTATTTCCAAAATAAGCAGGAACGAATGATTAATAAAAAGAGAAGCTATAAGTACTGATGAAGTATTAATAATATTGTTAGTCTTATGATATATGATATTTTATATTATGATGTACATAATATGTTACAATGATGGCAAACATTCCCAGAAATCATGGTTTTCGATCTATTTTTTTACAATTCTATGGCGTATTTCCTCTACTCCATGACATGGTGAGGTTTTTCTTCTACTCCACTTTTGCATATATAATATAATACAATTGTATTATATTTACGGTACAACCAAAATGATTGCTGAAAGAATGTTATTGTGTTGGATGTTATATGTGGAAAATTTATTGAAGCAGGCGTTACTTTGCGGAAATCCATAATTATCCAAATGTTTTGAGTTTTTGTTTTGTGTTAATTCCGCCAATATTTTGTCTTTTAAGCAATTCGACACGTGTTTTGCCTCTACACGAGGCATCCTCAGGACATGTTGACTCGCCAAAATCTGGCAAGAGACTTTGAGTCTCTGTCTTTGTTTGTTGTTATATGTTGTATAACCTGAAAATAATAAAATATGGTTAAAATAATTGCACATATTACGATTGGTATATTTATTCTGCTGACAACTCTTTTTTTTTATTTTTTTTATGGAATAGACGAGCGTACGGGTCACCTGTTGTTAAGTGATCACCGTTGCCCACAATCTCCTGCAACACCAGAGGAATCACAGGAGCGTTGCCGGCCTTTAAGGAAGGTGTACGCGCTTTTTTTGAAGGTACCCATGTCGTATCGTCCCTGAAACACCGCACAGGGAAGCTCATTCCACAGCTTTGTAGTACGTGGAAGAAAGCTCCTTGAAAACCGCACTGTGGAGGACCGCCACACATCCAGATGATGAGGATGATATCCTAACTTGTGGCGTGTCGTGCGAAAGTGGAATTCGGCGGCAGGAATCAGGTTAAACAGCTCTTCGGAGCACTCCCCGTGATAAATGCGGTAGAAGACACACAATGAAGCGACGTCTCTACGCAACGCTAAGTGATCCAGCCGTTCACAGAGCACTGGGTCCCCGACAATTCGAGTTGCTCGAGCTGCTCTGCGTTGCATGCGGTCAAATGGATCGAGCTGTAATTTACAAGAAAACTTTTAATTATTGTCTGAGACCTACTCGTATCTCCAGAATGACAAGAGCGAAACTTTTTGTATTCAATATTATTCTTGGAGTTTGGTATTTATGCAGTTTTCATACAAAATATCTCATAGGCTTTATTAAAGTTAAATTATAAAATCCAGTACTCGAAACGTTTAATATAATTTAAGAAAACTACAAATTAGTCAACAAGTAACTGTGTTGTGAAAGAAGCCAAGCGATAGAGTTTAAAGTGTAGGAGCTAAGCGTTAAAAAAATAATGAAAAAAAAACGTTAGGTACAAATAATATGGTTTATTTATAATTGACAGCTGATCACAAAGGACATTCAAATTTCAAAACTAAAACTTAACAATAAAAAGGTAATGGTAACTGTTTGGTGTTCTCAGCATGGTGTTATTGACCATAGCTTCTCCGATCTGGTCAAGCCATAACTGCAGATGTCTACTGTACCAAACTCCAAACAATGACAGGAAAACTAGCATAGAAACAGCTCCGTCTCATGAATCGATCTTCACCATTATTGCTCTATTATAATGCGAGACCTCATACAGCACGAGAAACCGTTTCAACTCTACAGGAACTGCAATTAGAAACCATTCGTCACCCTCCGTATTCGCCAGACCTTGATCTAATGTACTATGATTTTTTTCGTAATTTAGACAACTTTCTACGTGTTTAAATGTTTTCTTCTCAGGAGGCAGTATAGAATGATTTTTCGAATCTAGATCACCACAGTTCTATCGCAAAGGTATAAATTACCTTCCTATTAGATGGTAGCAATGTATAGATAAATATGGTAACTATTTTGATTAAATTAATATGTTAAATTAAAAAAATACTTATTTCAATCTTTCATTACAATTCGGCAATTTCATACTTACCCCTAATATAACCTTTATATATGCTGACAGTTAAGTTGCTTCTTCCTACTTTCTCTTATCGATCAAAATAATTTACCGTAGCATTTTTATAGCTTTTTCTTTCCTTTCCTTCATAACATATTTTTTAAAGTTAACCATTCATATATACATGCACGGCTCTATCAATGAATATTATAATAAGTATTAATTCATTTTAATTATTAATAATGAAGCTTAAAGGAATTCACAATTCAAATTTATGAATTAGTAGCAACCTAACATTCGCAATGATTCAAATTTGTTGTTTGATAGATATATTATTATACCACTCGATCTCAGCTTGGCAAAATACACAAAACCCACCTTAATATAGTCGAGTAATTAATTAAATGATAACATTAAGTAATTATCTCTTCAGGCGAATATCCTTAATGTTATCATAATATTACTCTCACATCTTAATGACGAATTATAACAATTATATTCAATTATGAAATCCTTATAAACTAAACACCTTACCCTTTCGTGTACGCACGTGTGATAAGGGGCTATTACAATTACGTTGTGAGTATTCATAATTTAATTAAGGATGCGATAAATGAATTATAATTTAATATTAAGTATGATAACAATAATTAGGGTAAAGAACTTTACCTAGTAAATAAAAAAAATTACCTAGTACAATGTCCATAATATATAAACATAAGACATATTTGTAGGGTGTATTAAATTTGTCACACTAAGAAACATATTACTGGTTTGGAGACAAATATTTTTATCTACACCCATGCTTTAAATCCTCTATTAAAGATTCTGAAACAGTTAGCTTATTGCCAACATTAAAACACCCAATGTTCTAATAACCATTACATCATCCAAAAGAGTGTTGTAATGTTGTACTGAATTTCATAACAACACTCCTATGTTTTTTTTTATCCCTTCATGCACAAATAGTTTTAACAGACAGTCACATTCTTATTGCTCGACGCGTGGTATCTGTATGAATTTCAAAAAAAGAACATTTTCGTTTACGCGCGTTCCACACTACCAGAACGTCGCGCGCCGTAAAAAAAAGTAGGTTATTCGAATCCCCGCCATTTTTCTTCGATATTTTTATTGTTTTGTTTACAAAAAATGAGCGATTCATTTTAAACGCTGCAAAAGAACATTATATTCGAGTGAATTTTAATAATTGCACTATACTAATAATTACTAAATAAATTACTACTAAAATAAATAGTTGTTTCATTAATACTTAGTTTATTTGCATATAATCTGTAATGAATGATATTAGGTTACTACTAGGTCTGGTGTTTTAATGTTAGCAGTAAGCTAAATGTTCCAGAATATTTTAGAGGATTCATATTCTGGGTGTAGATAAAGTCTTATATGCAACTGTTGATAATAAGGTATTAAAACACTCATGTGATACTATTTTCACACGAGGCGAAGCCACATTCGTGTTTTAATACCCCTTATTACACATCAGTTGCATAAATAACTAATAACATACGAAACACGAGAGTTACTGCCGACAAGCAGTTTGTCAGAATAGTACCTATGTATATATAACGTAATTTTGTTTCTGAAATAAATGAAAAATAAATAAAATTGGGTGCGTACAAAGTACACATGTAAAAAAATATGAAACCTGCATTGTGCATAAACTGCACACGAAGTCCTGGTACATGTTCTTAGGATGACACATGATTTCAACCGTTATGAAAGACATTACTATCACCACTAATATATAAATATTCTCCTGATGTAGACATAGATGACGTAGTAATACGTCATGCGCATGACGTCGGAATATATTAAGACAATCTCTTCTTCAGCTATGATCAATGTTAAGCTAAAATAACCTTTTTATATAAATAATCTAAATCCTTTCTACTAATACCAAACGCATGCGAGTGCTAAATACTATTACTTCTTCTACTTCTCATTTGATTTTTAAAAAGTTAATGATGTCATTTTACTGATTAGGTAACGTTCTTTCGATATCAGTTCAAAGTTTTAAAATTTTCATATATAGAATATGAAAACAATACTCTAATTTATATGGCCTTCGTAATTCAAAGTATTCTCTACCTAAAACTGTGTATGTAGGCTTAATAACTCTAAAGATTTATTCAATTGTTCACTTTTACATTTGTACATTAATGCAAAACAAACTCTTTTTGTGTAGTATAATCCCCGGTGTAAAAACTGTTATTAAGTATTTGCAGAAACACATAAATATTTCTTGAAAACCATTATAACTAAAGCCTGCCTGCAATTTGCTGTGTCCAAGCAACCAATTTGCATTCGTAACACAGAACCGAGATGCAAATTGTCAAGCAATTGGAGAAACTTCAACAACTCTCTCGAAACACGTTCTGTTTAATGATTGATATTCTTGATACGTATATCCATTGAGATAACAGATACCGCAAATTAAATTGAGATACAAAGCCAATGTGAAGTAGAGATGGGCGTTAAGTCAATAAACTGTTTTTTATAAACAGTTTTATATTAGTTAACGAATTAACTGTTTTTTTTTCTTCAACGAAAAAACCTGTTGAAAATTATAAGCTAATAAATTCAATCAACGTCTTCGCCCGTAACTCGCAATAAATGAAGCATAATTCCAATCCCATTGCACCTATCTCTTTCTCAGTTGCACTTCCGCCAAAACTACGCCAGTAAATTGATGATTGAATGCTTCGCAAAAATAGTTTTTTTGTTCCCACATTTGCAATTGAAGATCAATTCATTAGAAAATGTTAACATTAATCTGCTGTCATATACTTACAATATTTTTGTTGTACTTTATTCAAAACAGCTGACGAAGTTGCGAGCGAAAACGTTGACTTGATATTATATTGAAGAAATAGCTACTTGGTACAAATTAAATTTAGCAATGGCAATAATATAATATGAACCTATTAAATTATTAATTAACCCATGAACCGATAATTGAAAACCCGTTGACGATTTTACAGTTTTTTCAACCTGTTGACCTCTAACAACTTTATTATCGCTCGGTAAATAACACGAAATACAACCATTGTTTATATTTAATATGTCACTCGCGAAAACAGTGACATCTGTTGACATGAATTAGTTTTATTGAATGTTTACATTTAAATACTTGCGCTTTGATTTATCTCTGTTTTATCGCTATGTTTGTCATATAGCATAAATGTTGCCAACCGCCGTGTCAAGCGATCTCCGGATTTCAGAAAGTTAATTCAAGTAATAACTTATACAATTTTAGATTTGAATGAATTCGAATTACAGATTTATTACTGTTTATAAATTAAAAAATTAATAGCCTTTATTTCTTTCCAAATCTACTACAAATTAACCTAGCTTATATAATTCAACGACTAAAGTATTAAAACATGCAACTTTGGTAGCTAGAGATCCCAATTTCGACATAAAATATACCTTGATATTCGTGACTTCTAAGTGCCTATTGGCAATGGCCTACGCCAATTTTCTCCAGTACTTCCGGTCCAGAGCAACCCTGGTCCATTATGGGCCTAAAGTTTGATATATATCGTCATTCGTTTCGGCATCATTTTGGGGGCCGTCCTCTGAGCCTTTTGCATTCTCTTGGATACCAGAGAGTAACCTGCTTGGACCAATTTTCCATTCTGCGGCGCAGCAAATAACCTATCCATCTCCATTTTTGCTGATCAATTCGGGTTAGGGTGTCCTTAACTTGTATTTTTTGGCGGATGACTGTGTTATGGACTCTGTCCTTAATTTTTAATTTTAGAAACGTGATGCCTTGTATGACGGGGTCATAGCTTGAAGGCATAAATTATTAATGCCCTAAAATAATTTCAACAAAGCATACCCAGATATACATAAAAGGTATAAAGAACATTAAATCCCGAGCATTAAGTAAGTTGTAATTTAAATAGAATTATTATTAGAGTGCATGTAATTATAAGTTTTACATCTGCCGTTTAAAATTCAGCTATCAAAAGGCCTTTGAAGGCAAACGATAAATAAATAATGTTAATCTTTCGCAATAATTTATTTAATTGAAGTAACACACATTTAGATTTTTGTTACACACTGATATGCCAGCATAACATAATGGCATTTAAATAAAACACTTTTAATGGATTAAAACGCGCGTAATTACATTAACTAGTTTAGTTAGCTTGACATTTCAAGACCTTCAAAGAAATAAAACAAAATAACAGTTTCAAGACCTTTAAAAGAAAATACAACAAAATAACAGTTAATAATTAATACAGTATGTGAACCAGCTAATTAGCAAAATACAAAGTACCAACATATAATACATTTATTTTTTATTATTATGACACACTATTGATCTTACACTAAGCATTAATACCTATTCAAATTATAAACTGGCAAATATTATAAATAACTAATAATTATTATTCATAACTCATAAGTATGGTTCGTTCGAAGTGTAACATCTCTTACTGTATACAGCATTCACAAAACAAAAACAACAACACGTTAGTAAAAACAAAAAAATATTGAATATTAAATAAAAAAAAGATTAGGCTTGTTTATGACATCAGTTTTTTAATTCACTTATAAACTTGGACCCTTTATTATATTGGAAGATATCGATAGTGCTATTATCAGCGTGCAATTTGTTATAATATTATCGTTTCATTCTGTTGAGGGCGAATTTAAACCGAGGTTCGTTCTACTGTGTGATAGATAGAAGGAGATATCAATGGGATGTCTTGGAATGATGTGAGGAAAATATAGATTACATATATAAAAATGAATTACTGTTCGTTAGTCTCGCTAAAACTCGATAACGTCTGGACCGATTCGGCTAATTTTAGTCTTGAATTATTTGTGGAAGTCCAGGGAAGGTTTAAATAAACAAGAAAATTCTCGGATTTAAATAAAATCAACAATTTTGATTTTCCTTTGACGTGTCCCCCGTCCTCCGATATTTGTTTTGTATGGACAAATTTTCTATGAGAGAATTTATTGACGCACAGTTTGACAGTTCTGCTGTAAAACAATTTCGTTACAACAATAGGGAGCATATTTTACGAAATATTTCTTGAAGTTATGATATATTATTGACAAATTCATAAAAAACATTATTTTATTTATTACTAGCTGATACCCCGCGACGTCGTTCGCGTACCAATTTTTACACCTTGGGTTACATTACTGGACTTTTAGTAGGGATCCCCAATTTTTTTGAAAATTTTATATAGCCTATAACACTCGGGGATAATGTAGCTTCCCAACAGTGAAAGAATTATTCAAATCGGTTGAGTAATTGCGGAGCCAATTCAATGCAAACAAACAAACAATGAAATCTTTCCTCTTTATAATATTAGTATAGATATACAGAACAACGTCTGTCGGGTCAACTAGTAGATTAATATAAACATAACTGGTTATTAGTCGTTTCTTGGATTGATACGAGTAAGCTTACAAAATAATGGAACTAAGTCTTAAGAAAAATCCGAAATGAGAAAATAAAAAATAATCTGTGTCGAGTAATTTATTTTAGCCCTCTTTAAGTATCATCATATTGATAAATTATGAGAAAAACTTATGTTATAAGATTTAACTTCAAAGGTAAGACACAGTGAGGTCAAAGAACACCCCCTAGAGAATAAAATACTTAACATGGGCAATTACGTTTACATGAAATATTTAAATTGAAGGAGTTTACGTGAAATTCTTACCATTGTAATCGTTAAGTGTGATCAGGCGATTATGACAGATATCAAAAAACTTTAAACTGATAGCAAATAGCTATTTGTGCAACTGTTGTGGAATAAGGGATATTAAAACACGAATGTGGGTTTATTAGGTGATAATAGTATCACATGAATGTTTTAATACCTTATTATCAACAGTTGCATACAAGACTTTATTTACACCCATAATCCTCTATAAAAGATTCTGAAACAGTTAGCTTAATCCAAAGGAGTGTTATTATGAAAAAGGATGATATAATATTGTACTGAATTTCATTACAATACTCGTTTGGATGATGTAATGGTTATTAGGACATTGGTTATTTTAATATTGGAAACAAGCTAACTGTTTTAGAATCTTAATTAGAGGACTTAAAGCATGTGTAGATAAATTACGTTATCTAAACACATTTCACACCGAAATACTATTTCGCAACTTTTAATTTAAGCTAATACATTCGTCAAAACAGCAATAATTTTATAAATAAACTCCATTAAAAATATATGTGCTTTTTGTGTTTATTGGTAGATATTCATAGAAGGCTATAATGTACGACGCCACATGATGTTATAAGTATTCAAAGTCAAAGGAAAATAATCTTAATTCAATTATGCATAGACTAAGCGCTTGGAATAGTCACTATAAAATATATTTCTTTTAAATTACTGAATTTACCATATGTTTTAAAATAATAATAATAATTTTTTACCGCAGCCATCTTGGATTGAAAGAATGATCCCAAACTCGTTCTCTGCACCCTCGTGAACATCGGATGCGATATCCATATTGTTGAAATCATAATTGTGCACAGCGGCCATCTTGGATTTGAAAAATGAACCCAAATTAATTCTCTCCATCCTCGATAACCTCGGATACGTGTCCATATTGTTGAAATCATAATTTTTCACGGCGGCCATGTTGGATGTCATAAATTATCCCAAGTTTATTCTCTGCAACCTAGAAAACCTCGGTTATAGCTGGGAACGGCGCCTCTATCGTCTCGATTTTTCGTTTCATCGAGTTTCAAAAAACAACGATTCTAAAGAACTTCTTTAATTGCACTTCAGATTCTAAATTCAATAAAGGTAGCCTGAACTGAATAAATATTTTACATTGCTGCTTATTGACCAAGAAATTTAAAACAACTGGAGTAAATGCGGCAATGTATAGTTATAGTAGTCTGAGCTAATTATGGTGTAATTTGTGGCATGTTCGATACTTCGGCTTTGGTTTTGGTTTTTTTTGTACGATCTGATTTCTCTATAGTATGTATAGAATAACTTTGTTTATCTCATTCATAAAATTTTCGTCCCGGAGCTTGTTACCAAACTCCTCCGAAACGGCTAAACCAATTTGTCTGAAAATTTGTGTGTATATGTCTGAGAATCGGGCAACATCTATTTTTCATATCCCAAAATATATTTGTTTATTTTTTTTGGCAATTTTTTTTATTTTCATTTTATTAAGATTCAGCATTAAAATTACATACAACTTCAAATTTTCACCACCTATTTTTGTATCGCAATTTTAATATTATTCTATTCCATCCACAGATACGCAATAGAGTTGCAAGATGGCAATCGAATATAATGATTATTGTAGTACGATAAAATTTATGTACAATAAATTTGGTTGGTCTGAGAAAATGTGTTACCTATTTTTATACCCCAAATTTTTTTATTATTTATTTATTTTTATTTATTTATTTAGGATGTACCAACAATAACTCAACTTAACATTAACAATTGATTTGCACTTACATACTAATTCTAGGTTGGTTATTTTAATTAGGTACATTCAACATTTTAATTATAAAAAAATTAAGTAACTTAGTAATAAATCTTAATTCTAGAAACTATACAATGTAAATAATTATAAAGTGCTAAGTGTGAAATTACAAAAACAAAAGTAAGAATTAATAAGTCATTAACAATCTAATACAAGCTATTATCTACCGTTGTCGTTATTTTTTCTAAATGACTTAAACGTGTCGTGAAAAATGTCAACGTCATAATCGTTGATATCATTGAATTTTGTAGATATTCTATTATAAGGACCGTATTGTTTCACATTCGTTCTAGAGTAATTATTTGAAAATATTTTATTAATCGGTTGTCTTGGTAATCTTTGAATGGAGAAATTTAAGTTAGATATTATGTTAGGTTCTAAGGATCCGTGTATAATTAAAAAGGCCGTAAAAATCCAGAAACTTTCGTCTGTTGGATAGAGAAACAATCTTAAAATGATTTAATCTGTCACACTAACGTGATCGATTTGAGAGGCCGGCATCTTTGAATGACAAGAATTTTGTAAATGATTTTTGAATTTTTTTCCATGCGTTTTATGTGGAATTTATAGAAAGGGTTCCATATTATGCTATTGAACTTTAAAGTACTTCGAACAGGCGTGTTAAATAGACAGATATGAGTAGTTTTGTTTCTAAATTCCTTACAGTAACGTTTTAGGAAACCTAAGATTTTCCATGACTTTATAATAATATGATCATAATGATTGACAAAACTTAACTTGGAATCAAGTACGTACGTGCCACTTATATTAATTAAAACCAAACACTAAATTTAATTTTTATACAAAAGCTCAAATTTATGTTACAGTTGTTAAGTTACTTTGTAACAAGCTACAATGTAGATACCAGGCATAAATTAGTTTAATAGCTGACTACAAGAAGTCCGCGTAAGTTTCTAGCCCGTTTATCTGGAGCAGCAATAAACTTACTATTCCAGATAGTTTATACCAAATTTAACTAAATCTAATGGATTTTTAACAAAATGGCTTTTTGTAATACAGAGTAAGTGCCAATACTACGTCATGTGATTCATATTAACGGACTGACAAAAATGGCAGCCCTACTGTCACTCTTTAAATGGCATCATGACTTAGTAGCCTAACCCACATGTATGGAATACACTAATATTTATGAAACTTTGAACATGAATTCCTTAAAATGTGATGTTTGTGGCTTGGAACGTTTTACAGGAACTACGTCCAATTATGATGTTCTGAAGAGCTCTGATCCTTACCGATGAATTCGGAGAAAATTAGGATATCATCGCCACCATCTAGATGTCTGACGTTCTTGTACAGTGCGACTTTTCAGGAACTTTCTTCCACATACAACTAAGCTGTTTAATGAGCTTCCTTTTGTGGTGTTTCTGGGACGTTACGACATGAGTACCTTCAAAAATAGCGCGTACACCTTTCTAAAACTCCGGCCTCAATCTCCTGATACCTCTGGTATTGTAAGAGAATGTGGGTGGCGGTGATCACTTAACACCAGGTGACTCAGACTCTTCTTTGTCTTCCTCTATCATAAAAAACCTAAACGCACTGTATGTACACCCATACCCTCACCTGATTTTTTTTTATGACAATAAGGGACGAGACGAGCGGGACGCTCAGCTGTTGGTAATTAATACGCCCTGCCCATTACAATATAGCTGCTGCTCCAGATTCATGAAAAACGCAAAAATTCTCAGCATTACTACAATTGCGCTCGTTACCTTAAGGCATAAGATATTAAGTCTCATTTGTATCCCAGTAATTTCACTAGCTACAACGCCCTTCAGACCGAAATACAATAATGATTTCACATTACTGCTTCACACAGAAATAGGTGTCGTTGTCGTAGCCATAAACTAGCCGGCATCCTGTGCAAAGAAGCCTCCCACTGAATCCAATAAAGTACCATGAATTCCACTCTAAAGATTAAAATATATTAGTCGTAGATTAAGTGCTGTTAAATGTGCTATGTAAGTTGGAAACCCGTGCATAAATAATCTATACATAAAAAGCTTTATCGGTCTGACAATTCCACTGACGCAGTTGATTTCGCGTAGCACTTGACATCGTTTTATGGAACACAATGGAATTAGCGGCACAATGAAGGACCAATTAAGTCCCAATATATAATTTCCTGCTATGAAGTTCATTTGCTGTATTTCTCGTTCATTAAGTTAGCCGCACTCGCTTCCTTTTGCAATTTCTCGCTCGGCGCTTTGTTGCCTGGTCAGCTTTGCTAATATTTGCTTTGAGTTCTTTTAAGCTAAGTGCAGTAGAGCAATAAGCATTGAATCTAATAATTGTAATTAACAGTGGAAACATGCTTGCCGTCGATATAGTCATACCTACTCATAAACTTAGTGCGTAATAGAAAAACATTCTCGTTATTACGCGCGAGACTAAATTTAAAATATTCATGTGTACTAGTTTTACAGATGTGTTAGTGAGTAAGTGAAATGAATATAATAACGAAGTTAATATAAATATAAAAACGAAGGAGCTGTGTATCCTAAATTGACGTTTAACCTAATTCCTGTCCGCAAATTCCACCTTCGCATGACACGCCACAAATAAGGATATCATCGCAACCATCTGAATGTGTGGCGTTTCTTCACAGTGCGGTTTTCAAGGAACTTTCTCCCACTTACTACCACGCTGTGGAATGAGTTTCTTTGTGCGGTGATCCTAGGGCGATACGATATGGGTACTTTCAACACGTTCTTGTACATCTTCTTTAAAGGCTGGCAACTCTCTTGTTTTGCAAGAGAATGTAGGCGGCAGTGATCACTCAACATCACCACCGGTGACCTGGCCGCTCGTTTGTCCTGTTTTTCCATAAAAAAATATATTCTAAGTATAGACTTATCATAGACTTGTATCCATAGGGCTACAGTAATAAACAAAAGTCTTAGAAATTGGTTTCTAACGACCTGGTATTATTATTTCAAATATACTTTTATTTATTTTTTTGGTACGCTCGAAACTCGGAAATCCATGGGTATCTGTGTAAAATGGTACTCAATCAACTATAAGGCTCGTTTGATAGTTCAACCAAACCCGCTATCCAATATGCATATCAGATTAGAAAACTGAATAGAGCCAATGTGCTACCTTACTATGAGAAAATCGCGCAATTGCTCCACCTCGCCAAACCTCAACCTCTTGTATCATCTCAAGAGGACTGACTGACTGATCGCAGGTCTAAATGGGGAAAAAATATTTGCCTCAGTATGTTTGGTTGACAACTGTACAACTGCTCTGTCATTTAATTACCATTAGTCTGAGATGCATGATATTACCATAAATGTCACTTATTACAAGCACTAGTTGTCGCTACACAATAATCCATTTAGCAGAAGACTACGAAAATCCATCATAAATTTGTTTAACATCAATCGTTGTTTTATGCAAAGTTTTTAGTGAATGGAGATCTACGTGTGCAATATAATAATGCACAAAGAGTACTGCTGGGGCTGCTGTAGCATTGCAGTGCATCAAGGATGTTCGCGGAGGCGTCCATTGATGGTTTCGCAACCATTATACGAAAAAGATGCCCATATCTGCTCGCTCGAGTCCGCGGCAGCACCAACATTATCCTGAGTGTTTTTGCAGATCGATGGGAGTGAGATCCACAGGTGTGGTATAGGTGTCCACACCTTTGTAAAAGATGGATGTGACTTCACACAAATATAAAATAATTTTGATTTTCCTACTTACATTAGGTTTCAAGTAAAACATCACTAACAGAGATATGGATCTCATCCGTAATAAATGTTTTATTATTATTATTATGGGAAAAAATGTTATTATTAATATGAAATAATTTAAATCTAGAATTATTATATTCACGTGTGTCATCCAAATCTTATTAACCTCACTTCATAGTTACTCTTAACATTGAGCTGACGATCAGGTCCAACTTTATTAAATGCGTTACATCTAGGTACGTTATACAATCTGCATTACTTCTATACAGATATTATATATTCAGATGTGGTTTACAAGTTATTTTACCCAATTTGGTATATTACCCGCAGGGCATGGAACGTGCCGTTCTCCAAGTCCGTGAATATAATGAGAACTTGTCTAGTGCCACAGCTTACATGTATCATGCATAATAATATCCGAATCATATCCTAATATTATTGAAAATAATGTAATATTGACCACCCTTCTACACAAATTAAGCTTGTACTAAACATAAGCTCGCTAGGCAGGGTCTGTAACTAAATGAATATAATAATTATAATAATGAACCACTAAACACTCACAAAAATGAACGTATTCACAGCTTGATTGATAATTTCAATCAAATAAACCAAAATGAACTGGATCACATACACACACACACAGGTGTAAGGCACACGTAAGGGGCCACATAACATGTTGTTAGTTCGTGATAGAATTATTAAGTTCCCGCACCAAGAATCAGCACAAAGTATATAGCTAATTGCAATTGGAAATTAACACTAGAAATCCAATCCTTGCCTATTCTGGAAGTACTGGGCAATGAAAGAATTAATGAAAAATAAAAAAAAAGTGTACGGCTATAAAAAGCAAAGTATATAACACTTGTGTTCCACACTCCTGGTACTAAGTTATACCAGTGGGAGGCACAGGAAGCGGGCTATATTATGGGTACCACAACGGCGCTTATTCCTGCCGTGAAGCAGTAATGTGTAAACATTAATGTGTTTCGGTCTGGAGGGTGCCGTAGCTAGTAAAATTACTGGGCAAATGAGACCTGACATCTTATGTCTCAAGGTGACAAGGCCAATTGCAGTGCCGCTCAGAATTTTTGGGTTTTAAAAAAACCAGAGCGGCACTGCATTGTAATGGGTGGGCATGTCCATTACCAGCTGAACGTCCTGCTCGTCTCGTACCTTATTTTGCAAAAAAAAAGTAATAGCTGCCAAAAATGGGCCCCCACTAATGCGCATAATAAAAAACTGAAAGTTTGCTTAAGATCAATAGAGAACCTAAAATTGTCAGATAAATTGCAACATAGATCGGCTCCAATTGTCGGGGACCCAGTTCTCTGTGGCTAGATCACTTGGCGTTGCGTAGAAACGTCGCTTCGTTGTGTGTCTTCTACCGCACTTGTCACGGGGAGTGGTAATGGTAATGGTATAGGGCTCCTGTTTCCGCAATTAAACCGCTAGCATGGGTCCATTTTGCGTGCAGTAATGGCCGGTTACTCCAACCAGCCCAGCTCCTTCCAGAAGTTCAGAACATTCCTGGGGTGTTCACAGACTTCTTGGAGCGACCTTGTATTGGTTAAGGTTTTTGCCCGTTGGTTGGCCACCCCCGCACATTCCAGGATTACGTGAGCGACCGTTTCGTCTTCGTTCAGACAACCTCTGCACTTAGGGCTGTCCGTTACGCCGATTGTGAAAAGGTGTTTGTTTAGTGATGTGTGACCCGTTAGGGTGCCCACCATTATACGGATGTCATGTCTGTTGAGGCTCATAAGTCTACGTGTCAGTTTGGGCGATAGTGCAGGTATCGCCACCTTCGACTGTCTACAGCTTGAGACATTCATCCATCGGGTGTTGTGTAGGTCGTTGGTGAGAGAGCGTATCCATGAGCGCATTTGGCTGAAGGGCAGTGGCAGAAGTGGCAATGGACCAGACACTGTATTTGCCGATGCCCGCCTTGCAAGCTCATCCGCTGCATCATTACCCAACGAACCACTATGTCCCTTGATCCATTGCAGAGTTACCTGGTTATAAGAGGCAACTTGCTCCAGGGTTTGGTGACATTCGTGTATTAGTGCTGAGTTGTGTGTGGTACCCTTCAGCGCTGTTAGTACCACCATACTGTCAGAAAGAAATCTGATGTTGTGGCCATGTACCTTTCTTCTTAATATAGCGCTGGCGGCTTCCTTGATGGCTACGCACTCACATTGGAAGATGGAGCTGTGTGTGCCCAAGGGTATGGAAATGTGTATGTTTAGTTCCTGTGAGAATATGCCGGCACCAGTTCCAGTAGCCATTTTCGAGCCGTCTGTGTAAATTCTTAGTTCGTTTACACCTGACTGGTCAGCATCTTTCTCATATAGCTGTATGTGATAGTTTTTATGGAAGGTATTTGTTTTAGTTATCTTATCACATGGTGCCTCACAGAGTGGATAATCCTTTGTTACCCTATTCCAGAGCTTATCTGTTAGGCCGTCTTCATTCTTCCATACACCCAACAGCTTTAGACGTAGAGTCGCCATTGTCGCTTCTTGTTTAAAGTGTATGTCGAGTGGTGTTAGCCCTAGAATAGTTTCAAGGGCCGAGGAAGGCCTGGTGCGCATGCATCCTGTTATGGCTGTGCAGGCCAGCCGCTGGAAACGCTGCAGCTTGGTTTGTACTGTCACAAGCTCTGTCCTGGGCCACCAGGCTATTGCTCCGTAGGAGATAATTGGTCTGATGACTGCTGTATAGAGCCATCTGCTTATTTTTGGAGCAAGACCCCAGGTTCTGCCTATGAGTCTTCTGCACTGCCAAAAGATGATGCATGCTTTTTCCAGCTTGTTTTCAAGGTGTTTGTTCCAAAGCAACTTACTATCCAGTATAACCCCCAGGTAATTAACTTCTTTAGTAAGGCTTAGTTCGGTGTTGAACAGCTTTGGTAATGTTAGATTACCAAGGCTGCGTTTGTTAGTGAATAGTATTAGTTCCGTCTTTGACGGATTAGCTGTGAGTTTGTGTTGCGCGCACCATTCTTCCAAAATCTTAAAAGCAGATCTCATGAGGCTACATAAGACGTTCTCGACTGGTCCTGTTATTAGAATGGCGAGGTCGTCAGCATAGCCCACCGTGTACAGTTTCTTTTTGTTTAGCCTTGTGATGAGCTCATCTACCACAAGGTTCCAGAGCAGCGGCGAGAGTACCCCTCCTTGTGGGCAGCCCGTTGCCACCACACATCTAGTACTGGTGTTCACAGTAAATCGTATCGCCCTATGCCTCAACATGCTGTCTATCCACCCGGCAATTGTAGGATCTACATCATGAGCGGCTAGCGCTCGGCCTATGCTAGTGAAACGGGTTTTGTCGAAGGCGCCTTCGATATCAATAAAAGCACCTAAGGTTGATTGTTTACGTGATAATCCTTTCATTGCGAGAGATGTTACGCAATAGAGTGCGGATTCGGTTGATCTGCCCTGAGTATAGGCGTGTTGGTTGTCATGCAGCGGTTTTTGTATGAGGGCATTTTCCCTAATATCCCTATCGCAGTCTCTCTAGAGTCTTCAACAAAAATGATGTGAGACTGATTGGCCTGTACGATTTGGGATTTGTGTAATCACTTTTGCCGGGCTTAGGGATAAATACCACTTTTACCTCCCTCCACTGGAGCGGTATGTATTTGTAGGCCAGGCATGCCCTATAGATTGCAGTTAAATGCGCTACTAGCGGCCCCATACCGCTCCATTGTAGCAGTCCTGGGAAGATCCCGTCCAGGCCTCCTGATTTAAATGGAAGAAAGCTGTTAATTGCCCACATTACCTTGTCTTTGTCTACCACCCTGTGAGCTGTGGTCCAATCCGTTTGATCCGGTGTGTTGCTCTGCGACGCCACTTCCTCCCACGTCTGGTTGTTGGTGATGCGGCATCCAGGGAAGTGAGTTTGCAGGAGTAGTTCGCAGGTCTCGGGGTCGGATTTGATGTATGTGCCGTCAGATTTTTTCAAGCAACCTAGATTACGCTCTGGGTCACGTGAAAGGATGTTTTTTACTTTAGCCGCTTGGTTTGTGGATTCAATGTTAGTACAGAAGCGTCTCCAGCTTTCTCTCTTCCTTTCGTGGATGCGCCTCTTGAAACGATATTGGGCCTGTTTATATGCATCCCAGTCGTCTGGTGCCCGAGTATTTTTGGCTCTGTTGAACAGCTTCCTTACTTTGCAGCGCAGCCTATCTAACTCTGGACCCCACCACACACTTTTGTCGATTGAGTTGGGCTTTGTCGAAGTAAGAGGACACGTCTGTTCATAGCTGTTGATAAGTGTTTGAGTTATGTTAGTTACATGAGTTTCTATACCTGCGGTACCGTTATAATCGTCTGGTAGGGAAATGGCCATAAGCTCATTTCTCACCAATCTGTCGTATTTGGTGTGGTCCGTTTTGCGCGGGTTCCACCTTGGCAGGGCAGGTTTGGTGTTTAAGCGAAGGTTGAACCTAATCCATCTGTGATCCGAGCATGAAGGTTCGTCTGACACGTGCCAGTCATTGACGAGAGAAGAGACATGGTCGGTTGCCAGTGTTAGGTCGATTATAGTTTGGGCTCGCGCCGTAACGTAGGTAGGCTCGGAGCCCCTGTTAAGTATATTAAGGTTAGTTGAGAAAAGGTATGTAAGTAAGTCCTCACCTCTTTTATTGGTATTTTGGCTGCCCCAGATGGTGTGATGTGCGTTGGAGTCAGCGGAGATGATTAGTTCCAGCCTCTCTGTCTCGCAGTAGCTGACTAGTGCGGTGAGCTCCGGTGTTGGTACCTCCTCTTCCCCCGGCAAATAGACCGACGCTATGACCACGTCTGATAGACCTAGGCGGTCATCTGCCTGGAGCTTCACAGCGGTTAGATCTCTGGAACATAGCTCATTTATAATGGTGGTCGTTACATGTCGTGGAGTATAAATACATAAACGTGGTTTACCTTCGGTAGCAGTTAAAAGTTTGCCTCCGATGTTGTTGAGACCACATATATTGCCTTTCCTAATCCACGGCTCCTGGATTAGGGCTATGGTCTCGGTGTTTCCCTCCAGCAAACGTCGCAGGTTAGCCGTCGCGGTGTAGCTGTGCTGGAGGTTGATTTGTATGACTTTAAGGAGTGGAGGTGGATCGGTCTGGGCTGCTATCGCTGTGCAGTAGACTGTCCTCCAACTCCTTTGTCTGATCCTCTTCCCCGGCCCCTTGCTGCTACCAGTCTATGGAGCGCGATTTGGTCTCTATGGGAGTCCGAACCTCTTTACAAGTGGCGGTCATAGAGACACCGTCGGTCCTCTTCTGATGTGTAGCATCAGGGGCTGCACCTGAGGGCTGCTGCCCTCCTTCCGGCACGACATCCATGCGGTTGTCGGGCGCCGCCTCAGGAGCGGTCGAGGTTGGTATTTTCGGCTGCGCTGCCACGTCTGGGTTTGGTTTCGGTGCTTCGCTGCCTTTACCCTCCTCTTCGGGGAAATTTACGTACACTGAGCCGCATTTGTACGAGACCCTGCGATCTCGCTTCTTGAGCTCAGCTACATCTGCCTCAGGTATCCCAAGGACTATGCGCACCCTGCCACTTTCGTCCGGTTCTGGGATGTGGTACAAGCTCCAAGTGCGGACGTTGTACCACGGATTCTGCCCGGCGAATCTGGTCTGCAGCATGCTAAGATTTTCGTCCTTGGAAAACCTCGGGATGATCATGGTCGCCTTGACTTTCCTAGGGATGTCGGCTTGGCGTTTGACCACGAGTCTGGTGTGTGGAAGTGGTGAAGTGATCTTGGAGACAGTCTTCTTAAGCCATTCCACGGTGTAAGTGTCCTCGCACCAAAGCTTGAGAGTACCCTCACCATGGTTGGCTCTGCCTCTGAAGCTGGGCAGCCTGAAGGGATCAGTGGAAGAGGTGGCGGCGCAGACTTCTGCGTCTATCGCACCTTCTATTGCCGACTGTATCGCCTGGGCTTGCTCAGCTTTTATGTCCCTGAAGGGCTCATGCATGATCGCGACTAGTAAATCGTTAGATTTACACATGTCGGCGTAATTTACGGAGCCCTTTTTGGGAGTGGGCCGCGGGTTCGTTCGCGTACGTTTAACGTCCTCGCGGGGTGACAGAGTGTCATCCGGGCGAGCTCTTTTGCTGCCCTTGGGTAGGTGTGGACCTTGCCCGGAAGCAGCACGAGCTTCCGCCCTCTCCTGAACGTTTCGGCCAGCGCGTTTCCCTCGTGGCCTTTTTTGGGGCTTACTACCGCTTGCTATTGGTTCGATAGTCGGCTGTCCTGCGGGCTCGCCTTTATCTCCAGTAGCGCTGTCTACCTGAACCTCTTTGGGTTTGGGGGGGTTTCTTTTAGCGGCTTTTATTCTCGCTTTCCTAGCCTCGGCTCGCGCGCGGTTTCGTGCGGTCCTGCTAGGTGCCTTGTATGTAGGCTTGGCATCTCCCTTCCTGATGGGTAGCGTCCAGGCATCGTCCGTGAAGGTAGTTGCCGGTATGGCTTCCCTTAGGGTGGAAAGATCCAGCGAGGAAGACTCTTTCGGCGCTGTGGGAGCAGCCGTGGTCTGGACGGATTGGCTAAGCGCTCCCGAGGGAGCAGCTCGTTTCTTATGGTCGAAGTTTCTCTTTTGGTCCATGGGTAGAGATTTATTAAGATTCATCCTCGTCAGTGCCCCACCCGCCTTGGAGCCTCAGTAGGGGACGTCATGCACCTTGATGTACATGTCCGCCAGGACTACTGCGAGGATATAGTAACCCTCACCGTGAATACCTGATGACTGACGGCCGAGTAATGTAGAAGCCGCATACGTGAGGAAGAGAGCCTCCCGCGTCACGGGGAGTGTTCCGAAGAGCTATTTCACCTGATTCCTTCGCACGTCACGCCACAAATTAGGATATCATCCCCACCATCCGGATGTATGGCTTTCCAAAAAAAATATGTATTATGGCAGTTAAATATTGTGCTTTAAATATACAATTATGTAGTAATCCAAACAGATTATCTCAAAGCAAGAACGAAATATGTATTGTGAATGAAACATTGAACATTTCTTTCATTTTAGCTTACGCAAACAGTTCAAAGGGGTTTGCATAATGAAATGGCTGTGTTACAGCTAGTACAGAGATGTGTAAGTGTTCCTTAATATATTCAAAGACAGACGTAAACTGGGTGTTGTGTGGAGTTTCTGTAAATTGCATCTTAAACTAAATCTTTCACTATTTTATATTTATGTATATGGTAAACATTTTAGATTGTGTAAACGTGCATTTAGAAGAATTTGTGATGTACAATTAGTAATATATTTCAAATAAATGTTATTAAAAAGATTTTTTTTTTTATAAAAGTATGGACGGGTAGTCACGTAATGGGAGGTGATAAAGTAATAGCCCATAGACATTCCGCAGCATCAGGTGACAAAGATGCGCTGTTTTTAATTTATATTGATCAGACAGACAGACAGACGTGGCAGAGGTATGTTTTATAATATGAAGATATGTAGTGATACTATGACTATATAAAAAAAATGTTCACAAATCCTTCACAAAGACTTAATCTAGTATTCACCGCATCAAAGAGAGTCTAAAAACCTGTAGTCAACTAATAAAATGGTTTTCATTTGGAATCTCGATTCGAAATAAATAAAACGTTACTTGTATCGAGAACCATCGAAGCCTCAAGGGCCCTTCGTATAGAAAGCAAGGGAAGGCAATTGAAAACTTCTACAGCCTGCTTCAATACCTCCGAGGAAAATTTCGTTCTGTCACTGACTTTGTCGTGAAAAGGCACTTATTAATAATTTGTTTAAATCACATGATTGCGCATTTGATAGTGTGTTTATACTTCAAACTTCAAGCCGAATTGAAATGGCTTATAAAAATATCGGGTTGCACTCCGGGAGTGCCGACAGAAGTGAAAAGTTGAACGTTGTGCATTTTTGAATATTTGGATGGTTAGGGAATAATTTCTCACGAATAATTTTTTTATCGGTATAAGAGTACTAGTATTTTTGTGGTTAAATACAATATTCATTTACTGCGATTTCATCCATAATTCTAACAACGGTTTTACGAATTTTCGATCAGTTCACGTGTCCTGACGCGAGTTTAACATTTTATACCTATCCCAAGATAAGTGCTCAACGCCGCAAAAGAAATTTTCAATTTAAAAGTATTGGTATTGACGATAAAACAACACAAAGATCTGTACACTAATGATTTATGGCACCATATAGGCAAGGAGTATTTGAAACATCCATAAAAATCTTTTGTTATAATTTTCTACTGTTATTTGAAAATAAATACTGTGACATGACCAGTTAGTTTTTAAATATTCAGTCCGAGTAACGTACAGTCATCGTACAGTCTATCCATCAACGTAGTGACTTGCTCAAGCTGTCAACTCATAAAGCCTTCGAACCGAGAACCAATAACAACAATACCTTCTCCTGTTTCAATTGTTTCCAATACAGTGAAAGCTGAAAATACAGATTTTATATATCAAAATATTTATAAAACAATACTAAAACGTTATGAAATTATTATTTTTTATCAGTGGAAAAATATAATTCTGTTGCCTTTTGGATAGATCAATTGTTGTTTTTAATTTGCATTTCGAAACTTATTCAGTTAGCCTCGTGATCTCTGATACAGTACAGTATTACAACAAAACTAAATGAATATAAATTTCCTGAATTCTTATTATTATTATTAATGATTCATATTTTCTAACTGTACCTACTGATCACCAGTTCCGGTTTAACCATGTAGTAATTGCTACGTGGGACCTTTCGCACGGAGCCCGCATATTTATACCCAATCATATCGCCCTGAGCGTAAACTTTTATAGTGAAACTTATTAAGATGTAGTGTATTGATTTACTTGATATTACGAAGACGTGAAACTACAACTATAACTACTAATACAATCCACGTTAGACTCCGTAACCGACTATTTCAAATATAGATTAAGGGCTCTTTGAAATAATTTGCAACGGACTCCGAGCTTGTTTGATTCGGCACTGATGATCTCTTCACGTAGAATTATTATTTTGTTTCTTTTTTTTCCATCGAACATAATCGATATACTTTTGTCAAAGTACACATTTTAATATATCAGCCCTCAATAAATGGCTCACCTAATGGTAGACGATCTCTACTAGGCTCGTAACAAGTTCAAAAACGATAATTCAATCTTGATAAAGTTTCTAAAAATAGGGGCAATGGCTCATTCTATTCGGAATTATTAAAAATTTGGAATTTTATCTTTTCATACTTACATAGGGTCTTAAATATATTTCAAAATTCCTTAAATATTATAAGCCTAATTAACGACAAACTAATTGGCATATTTTTTCATCTTTATGTTATCATATTATAACTCTTACATTATAATTACAAATTATTGAATTCCTAATAAGAGTATTAATATCTTAGTAGTAAAAGGTAAATGTAATTCGTTACTCGGCATCCAAATGTTGGAATAACATCCCACCGCCTATTAGAAATTTAAAAAGTCTATCCTTATTTAAAACGAAATTAAGACAATTTCTTTTATAGGAGCAAAGAGCACAAGAGAACTGGGCTCAAGATATGAGTGTAATATAGGTTAGATTCAGATTGCTCTTGTCTCTTTAGTACTATACGATCTTCCCTCTACACAATGGTAATTCGTCGATGTCTATGGCTCTTTTAAAGAACCTTAACAAAATATAATATACCAGCTGACCCGTCAGACGTTGTTCTGTATTCGAAACGATCGTCATCTATTATTTATACCGCAAAAATTTTAATTATTGATTTTTTTTTTTACTTTATCTGGCAATACAACGTTTGCTGGGTAACAGCAGAACTGCCAAACCGTGCGTCAATAAATTCATAGAAAATATGTCCATACAAAACAAATATTGGAAATGAAAATAATTATGGGTCCCAAATCGAATTAAAAACCATCCTATCGCTCAAGTTGAAATAAACTGAACTCCATGAAGTGATCCCCATTAAAATCCGTTCATTAGTTTAGGAGTTCACTGGGAACAAACATTAGGACACTGGATTTGTTTAAAGATCTATAAAACCAAAGTCTGCCTGTTATAACGGCACTAATTTGCAATAGTAATTTGCTCTGTGTCCAAGCAATTAATTTGCATTCCTAACACAGAACCGAGGCTCAAGTTATTGAGCAATTGAACAAACTTCAACAGCTCCACCAAAACACGTTCTATGTAATGATTGAAATACTTGATACAAGATTAGATCCATTGAGACATCTTCAATGCAAAAAGGGTTGAATTACATAGACAAGGGAAGCTAAGTTAAGAAGGGATAGTTGATTTAATTGTTGATAAACTATGCGAAGTACTAATAAAGTCGTATATTGTTTAATATAATAATTATAGTGAATATATAAACGAAGTATCCTTACACAAACAATGAATTCAAGCTCTAATGGTTGATTCATCCAATATACGATAATTTATATTAATACAGTTAATTATTTATTTACTATTTAGTTACTTTTTATGAATTTTTTTATATTATTTAAACACGACTCATATATTGGATGCAGCACCTTACAAACGAATTTATTATGTGTATTATAATTGATTTGATTGAAAAGAGTGGCCGTTGAGTTTCTTATATGTTCTTCTCACGAGCTCAACTTTTTACGAACATACGATGGCACGGGTGGCACACCGCGCGTTGTGCATATCACCTATAGTGTCAAGCGACGCCAATCTTATTCAATGACTCATTTCATAACAGTAATAAGTTTTGACTCCCTTAAAATGTATTCACTAGTGGCTCCTTTGCACAGGATGCCGGCTAGATTATGGGTACCACAACAGCGCCTATTTCTGCCGTGAAGTAGTAATGTTTAAGCATTAGTGTGTTTTGGTCTGAAGGGCGTCGTAGTTAGTGAAATTACTGGGCAAATGAGACTTAACATGTTATGTCTCAAGGTGACGAGAATTTTTGGGGTTTTTCAAGAATCCTGAGCGGCACTTGTAATGGGCAGGGCGCATCAATTACCATCAGCTGGACGTCCTGCACGTCTCGTCGCTTATTTTCATAAAAAAAATTTTTTGATTGAATAGAATAAATCTAGTTTATATAGTAGAAAAAGAAATCGCCACGCAACGTATATCTGTTGGCATTTTTGTGTTCTAATTGTTAGGTACTAATCAAATCAAATAAAATCAATTATTATATCCATTAAGATCAAGGAAATGACACTGAATGAAATGAAATGAAAAAAATGTATGTTAAGTTTTATCTTTTTTTTTTACCATGACTCGGAAAAGGTTGAGTTTAAATAAGAAGAAGTGGCAAGCAACTCATTATCACTGTTTTAAATGAAAATGTGCAGTTTCATCATTTAACGCATAGCTGTAATTAATGAAATTTATGACTAAACAATTTGTTATTTTTTTAAAGTGATAACCCTCACTTCTGGGATTAATTACACAAATAAAATTAGAAAACGAACTTTATGAACGATACGGGACGTGAACCAGCGACCTCTCGCGTTCCATGCGAGCCCTCTTTCAACTGAACCAATGTTTCGAGTGACGTATCGTTGATAAATCTTGTATGTTTTGTTCGACTCAGGTTGTGGCTTCATCTACAGGATCAACTTTACAATTGATAACCTGCTCAACCCCAATATTTGAATATTAGGAAATTGAATTTATGTCTCTAAGAAATTTCTTGCTCTGTGCGAAAATATTAAAAGGGTTATCTGTCTAAAGTACGGCTAAAGTATGAGAAAAACTTTTCTTATGAGATTTTCCAAAACTTGAACAAGAAATAGAGAAATCGAGATTGCTCCTTAGTGGATAAAGTAATGGACATGTTCAATAACGTTTAATAAATTATTAAGATTGTTTGTAGAGAATTCATTTTCATCCTTCATGAGACCGCCACAAAATAAATGACAAATATTTTTATAATTATTTGTTTTTTTTCTTCAATAATAAATAAGGAATGAGACTAGCTGGACGTTCAGCTGTTGGTAATTGATACGCTCTGCCCATTACAATGCAGTACCGCTCAGGATTCTTAAAAAACCCAAAAATTTCTGAGCGGCACTACAACTGCGTGCGTCACATTGAGGCATAAGATGTTAAGTCTCGTTTACCCTGTAATTTCACTAGCTACGGCGCCCTTCTGACCGAAACAAAATAATGCTTACACATTACTGCTTCATGGCAGAAATAGGCGTCGTAAAAGATTATATATATTTAAAAAAATGTTTCGGTTATTATGCTGATTAATATAATATTTTGTGAAAAAAAGTTAATTTGCATCGTGTTTTCACAAACCTGTCAGTTATTTTTTAAAATTTATATTTACGTAATGCTATTTAAATTTGTTTAATTATTTATTCATTTAATCCTCATATTTGTCAGTCTCCTATGTTCTACAGTTTAACTAATAAATCATTTATTGTAAAGATCTTGGTGTAAAGTTTGACAAATTATTCATAGCTCTGTAAGTCGTTACAGCCGAAGGATCTATGTCTCAATTACAACATCATGTTTGACAACTTAAGCGTTCACAGTAAGTGAAGATATTATGTGATCATTTGCTTTGAGTAACGTCGTTCAAATTTCAAACAAACCAACCGCGGCAGCAGAGCATTATATATTGATGCTTTAAGGCTGGAAGGATCGAACCAACGGTCTTGAGGAATCGAGCGGAGCTATGTTCTCACACAAGATCACCATTGTTTAAAAATTAATAAATAGTAGCAGTTTTAATTTATTACAGACAATACAATTTTCTTTACAAAAATAACAAACCTATGTCATGTTAAGTAGTATTGGGAAACAGTTAATAATTTTTCATAAAATTTTTATCTAGATATATAGAATATAAGCCGTGTGGTTAGATAAACTGAATAGGTTGAGAAATAGTTCCCCGCACTTCATATGAAAAACTTTTTTTTATGAAATTAAGGGACTGCTGATCGTAATTGATACGCCCTATCCATTAAAATGCAGTGCCGCTTAGGATTTTTGAAAAACCCAGAAAATATTCTGAGCGGCACTATAATTGCGCTCGTCACCTTGAGAGATAAGATGTAAAGTCTCATTTGCCCAGTAATTTCACTAGCTACGGCGCCCTTCAGGCCGAAACACAGTAATGCTTACACATTACTGCTTCACGGCAGAAATAGGCGCGCTTGAGGTACCCATAATCTAGCCGGCTTCCTGTGCAAAGGAGGCCCCCACTAGTAGATTTATTATCAAAGTTTATTTACATTTCATAACAATATATATGTTGGAGAAGCTACTAGGCCCAATTGGGCGGGAAATGTATTTTAATTGTCTCTTGTGAGTGGTTTAATTGTTCCTTTTAGGAGTGGCAAAGGTACACTCATACAGCCAACGCGGGAAAATTGTAAAATAGAAGATATACCTGGCAGCAACTTGGCAAATTATACTAGCAAGTTTTTTTCTTAAATGACATTAAAATTTTTAGCCTAAACATGCAAATATTATGCCTACATATTATTACCTATAATAATATAGTATGTACTACGTATTACTTAATATTTCTATGAACCTGCCTTATACAAAACCGAGATTTAGTCGTCTGTTGCGCCAAAACAACTGTGCTTTTTAACTTATCTGTGAATTGATGTCGTCATCGTCGTTTCAGTGTTGCTAATTAATTCCAATGTGCACAAAAGTCGGAGCATATTTAACGCTTGAAATTCAGAAGTATCGCAATAAAACACACGGAACACTCGAAAGTAGTAGACACTGACAGTCGAATGACATTTCAAAATGGCGACAATAGTTCCTATTTTTTCCGCTCCACAAATTAGTTTGTATTACTATAAACAATGCTTTTTTAGGCTATAGAGTATAGACTTTTTCAGACTCAATAAAGCGTGTACATATTTTACTAAGCGTGGCTGTATAAATGACAGATAAAAGTAGAGGAGTAGAAAAAATTAATTACGAAATTTGAGTTGAAAAATTTTTTCATAAAAAAAATCCCTACTAATATTATAATGAATGTAAGTGTGTTTGTTACGCTTTCACGCTTGAGAAAGGACATAGGCTACCTTTATCGTGAATAAGAGAGTTGGCGTGGTTGGAAGAGGAGGTGGATATTTGTATGAAAGTTCGTCACTATCGAAGATAACATGAAAATTTGTATTTAGGCACATGATAAGAAATAAATAAATATTTTTTCTAGCGTTTGTGTGGGGTTAAAAGTTCTATAGTTGGTTGCTTATAAAAATATATTAACTACAGCAGTTTGTTGTGTATTAATTGTAATGTGAGTATATTCAAAAATAAAAAATGCTGCCCATAGTTAACTTCATTCAGCAAATTCATAAAATGATTACTAAACTTTGCATTGGCACCAAATTGGCACAGTCGATTTCACGTAGCACTGAATATCGTTTAAGCACAGTGAAAATACCACCACAATTAAGTACCAATTCATCTTCAACGTATTTCATCTGCTATATTTCTCAATCATTAAGTTGGTTGCATTTGATTTCTGTTGTAATTTCTCGTTCTGCGCTTTGTTTCCTAGTAAGCTCCAGAAATAATGGCTTTGAAAATTTCCAAGTGCAGTACAGCAATTAGTATTCAAACTAATAATTGAAAGAAGAAAGAAATATATTTATTTGTAATAAACACAATATTTACATAATATAATAAAAAAAATATATATACAAAACTTACAAAATGGAATGTTTGTCACAAATTGGTCACACTTCAGCATAATGCTGATTACTTACGCAACCAGCGCTGATCTTCCAGTGGGACCACAATGACACCACATACGAATGCCATAAGTAGCGCACGCCTTTCTTATTATACTTCTTACACGTTATATCTTACGTGGCAGATAAGTACTTTCTTACCTCATGTAACTATAGTTCAAGATATTATACTCGTACAAAAAATTCAATTAACAAACTAGATTGCACTGGTGTCTATAGTTAACAGTTCCTCTTTTTTTGGGTGCACAAAAATAAATTTCTTTAATTTAGCTTTAAAACTAGGTAAACTACGATGGCTCCGGATTGGTGGTGGAATATTATTCCAACATTTCGTCGCTGCATATCGAAAACTGCCTTTAAATGCAGCAGAGAAATGCCGCTCTGTTTCCAGTTGCAACAAGCATTGCCGGGAACATGAGGCCTGGTTGCTGCCAAACACTTCAACTTTGTGCTTAGAATATTTTCGTTGAGTATAAATGGTTGTGTAGCCAGAGATGTCCTTAAAAATAAGTATTATATTTTGGTTATCTACATGTGTAGCTAATAGTTCTTTTGACTTCGATTATCAGAATCGAACTTGACCATAGGGTCATAAAGCCTATAAGGCCTTTGTGAACGATACTTGACTAACACTTATATTTATTGAAGTAGGCGTTACTTTGCGGAAATCCATAATTATACAAACTATTTAAGGTTTCTTTAGTGTTAATTCCGCCAATATTTGTTTTTAAACAATTCGACACGTGTTTCGCCTCTACACGAGGCATCCTCAGAACGTGTAGTCTCGCCAAAATCTGGCACGAGACTGAATTCTCAACTGGACTCTGGTTTGAGTCTCCCCCGCATCGTTCATAAAATTTTGTTTTCAAATTTTATTTGCGTTTAAATGATCTAAGATTCTAACAGTTTCATTGGTTATGCAGAAGATATAAAATGTTGATAATTATGTAGTATTTTTACTATTATAAGAGGTCGTGAGGGTTATTGTAAATATTGGTTTAAGAAAGTGGATTTCCTGCCACCACTTAAATGGTGAAATGCATAACTGTCACGAAGTAATTTTAGGACATTACTAAATGAGTTTCGATTTTGAACGATTATAAGTTCTTTACGGATTAACTACCTCAATCAAACTTTATCAAATTGATACGAATATTATACACAGTTACTTTACAATAATTAGAAATGATGATGGATTAACCAGTGGGAGGATCCTTTGCACAGGATGCCGGCTAGAATTTTAGAATATTTCAAGAATCCTGAGCGGCACTGCATTGTAATGGGCAATTACCATCAGCTAAACGTCCTGCTCGTCTCATCCCTTATTTTCATAAAAAAATGATCTCAAAGGAACAGCAAGAAATATATTTAATATATTGAAAATTCTTTTCCTTTTAGTCGACGCGAGCATTACAATAGTGTTAGCATAATGAAATGGCTGTCTTTTCTGGAAATTTTTATTTCGTTTCAGGGCGTTTCATTTTTTTGTCTTTTGCTGATTTTTGATTAGATAATTAGAATTACACGAGTACGTGATTTTTTTTTATAATAGGGGGCAAACGGGCAAGAGGCTCACGGGATGTGGAGAGTTGAGGCAACCGCCCATGGACATCCGCAACAACAGATGCGTTGCCGGCTTTTAAGGTGGGGGTATGCTCTTTTATTGAAGGTCCCTAAGTCGTACCGGTTCGGGAAAACAGCAGCCGGTATTTGATTCCACAAAGTGGCAATTCAAGTCAAGCAATTTCTTGAAAAACGCGCGGTTGTGGAATGCCAGACGTCAACGTGATTTGGGTGGTACTTTGTACGTTATGTGGTAGAAGATGCAGAGAGAAGCCACATCTCTACGCAATGCCAAAGAATCAAGCCGATCGGAGATGACTTGATCGTCGATGATTCATGCCACTCTTCGTTGTATGCGGTCAAATGGAAGAAGCTGGTACTGGGGAGCACCGATCCAGAGGTGAGAACAGTGCTCCATGTGAGGCCGAATTTGCGCATTATATAGTCGCAGGTGGTGGCTTATAGTAAAATACTGTCTTGCCTTACTGAGTACACCTTTTTGGCCTTCTCTTCCAATACCAGTGGGAGGCTCCTTTGCACAGGTAGCTAGATTATGGGTACCACAACGGCGCTTATTTCAAAATCAAAAATATTTTTATCTCATATTACACTTGAAATATGAGAGAAAGAGAGAGAAGAATGAGCAAGAAACTCTAAAGTTGCTCTTTTCTAAACAGATTAGATGTTACAAGTTCTTATTTTTAATGAAATTTATAAATCATTTCAATTATATGCAAAGTGACGCAACAAAAATACTCAAACGTCAAGAACTAAAAGGCTTACAAGACGTTTTACACAAGAGTTATTGAGTTTATGAGTAGATGCATCAATCCACACATACCGTAAATAAATGAAGGTATTTTGCGAGCCTGTTATTAAATAAAATATATAATAACTTTAATTATAAAATAATTAAATAAAAGAAAACATGATTCAGACCTCCCGGTACCAAGATCATCCAGCCACCACAAGCAGCGCCCGTTCACGAGCATGATGCATGGATCAGTTATCGCCTCCCTCGACCATATTTTAGGGAAGGGAACTACCCGCCCCACGTCGCCGCCAGATATATAGATTCTGCATTCAGCGCATTTCTCTGGGAATTCATCCCACAGACAGACAACGGGACAGGTGAAACTAAATAAAAATATAATTTCACTAGCTACAGTGCCCTTCAGACTGAAACACAGTAATGTTTATACGTTACTGCTTCACGGCAGAAATAGGCGCCGTTGTGGTACCCATAATCTAGCAGGCTTCCTGTGCAAAGGAACCTCCCACTGGTCTATAGAAATTGATATTAAAATGAAGTTTGTACCGCTACCAATTACCTTTTGAACATATATTCTACAATAATGAGGTAAAATGTATTACTGAGTGTGTATTCAAAATGGCGCGGGCGCGTTACGGTTACTACGCGTCAATTAATTACCTTAAGCGGCTCAACGGATTTAATCGTACAATTAAACAACGCGAAAATATTTTATGTTTCAGTAACATTAACATATAAATTACCTAGAAAGAGTAGATACTTATTACATAAATACTAAATATAGGCATCCTAGCATATTATAGCAAAAAAATCATTAAGTACCCTTTTATAATAATACCTAATAATAATATACACTCAGCGGCACAATTAACCACCTTGATTTTTTACGATTTTGGTTAAAAAAAAAATTGTGGCCTTACTTGTGAATGTTATTTTATAACGTAGGTATATTGAAGTAAAATGAAAGATAATATCGTTTTTAATTATTACGTTTATTTCTAAAAATGTCTGAAAAACACTTTGACCGTAAATTAACAAATGTGATGAAATGGCTTAAAAATAAAAAATCTGCTGAATAAATGAATTCTTATAGTGCGTATTTCCACCTGTAGCCCTCATGACTTCCATCAAACGGTTTGGCATGCTGTCGATGACATCTTTGATCTGTTGTTGTGGAATGTTCTGCCACTCCTCAATCACGGTTTGTTTTAATTCATCTATGGTGGTTGGAGCTGGTATGCGGCTTCGAACACTTCTTTTTAAATTGTCCCATATGTGTTCAATAGGATTTAAATCTGGGCTCCGGGATGGCCATGTTAATTTTCGAATGCCAACGGTATCCAGGTACGCGGTAACAAATCTAGCAACGTGGGGGCGAGCGTTGTCCTGCATTAATAAAAAATCTTCGCCAATAAATAGAGCAAATGGCATTACATGAGGTTCCAACACTTCTGTTACATACCTCTGAGCATTTATTCCACCTCTTTCGAAGATAACCAAGTCGGTGCGTGCTTCGTAAGTAATGCCGCCCCATATCATGATAGAGCCACCTTGGTAACCTACTGTTTCCACAACAGTACATGTTGCAAACCTTTCATTCTTGCGTCTGTATACACGCTGGCGACCGTCAGGACCGTGCAAGCATATTCTTGTCTCGTCAGTAAACATAACATTCTTCCATTGTTCCATATTCCATTCGGCGTGCTCTCGGGAAAAACGAAGTATTTCTCTCCGATGGCCTACGAGCAATTGTGGCTCTCGAGATGGTGGAAAAGCTCCAAGGGCATTCTCTCCTAGTCTTCTTCTCACTGTTCTTTCACTCACTTGAACATTGCGAACCTCAAGAAGTTGGTTTCGTGCCTCAACAGCTGTAGTGAACTGATTTCTTAGAACATTGGTCACAAGAAATCGGTCGTCACGAGCGGAGGTGCATCTTTTTCGGCCCTGTCCTGATCTTTGCTCATAAGAGCCAGTTTCCCGAAACCGTTTCACTGCATCCCTTAAGGTGGTACGTGCGACACCAAGCTTCCGCGCCACGTAACGCTGACTAAACCCTTCGTCGATAAGAGCGACGGCTCTCGCCACTGAATTAGCATCAAATGGCATGTTTGTGATGTCCAAACACTAGGCTTTTAGTTACGAAACCAAAACAAACTTAAATTGTTTACTTTTAATGCCACTGAAGCAATGTAAGCAGTATGGCAACGATAACGATAATGAGACGAAGTTCGATATTTATCCTATTCACAACTTATGCGTTAAAAAAAACAAAGTTAAGTGGGTAGTTTGTAATTTTTTCGTCACTACATTTCTTTCACACTTGACTTATTTATGCCCAATAACTTACAACTGCGATAACATCAAAATTTGCCACTTTCAAAAGGGTGGGAGGTTAATTGTGCCGCTGAGTGTATTTATTTGCAAAGAACATAGTATACAATTTTGTTACACTATTATAATAATGAGCTTACAGGTTCTGCTAGGAATATTCCTAGCATGCAAATATATTTTTACTTAATACAATTAATTTCAAAATTTCTTATCCATTAATTCCTTAACATTATACAAATTATAAGCATTTAGCCAACTATATAGCTTATTCTTAAATAATCTAGAATTACTTTTTTAATGCTACTCGGTAACTTATTCTAAACACGAACACAATTACATACACAACTTTTATTATATTTAGTAATTTTGGGAACACCATGTAGAACGAGTCACGTCGGTTCCGCGGATTTAGATCATTAGCTGATTTAAACAATATTTTTTTTATAAGTATGTTCAGAAAAATCTGCATACGTATATTAAATGAAGGCTCTAGCTTTTCTTTATTTTTAAATTTTGCTGCAATATCGACACAGCCTCTGGTCTATTCAATTCATCCTACTGTAGCTTCTGTGTTGGCCAATGTCACGTTAAAGTATTTCGAGTGTATGGTGCTAAAGATTGAAACATGTTTCATTTTCTTATTTGATACCTGAAACAAATATACATTCGTTACACTATAATAGACCAGTGCCTTTGAAAATGATAAAAAGTGAAAAAAAAATAGTAGGATGAAACCTATTGGAAACGGAAGAGAATATAACAAAAATCTTGACACTAATTTCATCCTTTCACACCTAGGCCCATTAATGTATCCATTTCCTTTTCATATTAAAAAGTATTCTCGAAAATAATTGCGTTTTTCTCATTTATGAAAAATGAGGAGAAACGAACTTTGCTAACAGTGATTAATTATATTATATAATAATACATAATGATTAAATATCACATTATGAGTCATTCAAATAGCAAATTGCTGTATCAATTACGGTTAAATGAATTTGCCTTTCGAAATCAGTTTCCTCCGATTATTTTCCACTGAAGAGGATCTTTATTCGCTTCTTGGTTTTCACAAAACCAAGAAGCGAATAAAGATCCTCTTGTGCAGCAATCCATTCGTAAGACCTGCTTTATTTAAGGGTTACGGCCGCAAAGAACCATGACATCTTATTACAGGCTAAGAATTTTTGGTGAAATATTTTTACTATTTTCCGAATGTATGAAATAATTTTTGTGAACAAAAAATGTATCTAGGAGCACGGACTAGTAAAATAAGGACTCCGTGTCACCTTACATAACAGTGTAGCACCAAAACAAGCCGATTAACTTGTAAATAGATAGAGCCCCACGCACACACTTACACTACTATAGGCCGATAGGTGGCCATTATGAGAATTGTCATCGTCTATGGCAATATATCAGTTTGCGTCTCAATAAAATATTTTAGAAATGCCGTCGTGCGTTGCGATAATGTGTAAAAACGATACTATAGAAGTATTTGCGGCCATATATGATTATTTAAGAGAGAAAAAATTGTGTAACTAGTGTCCCCGTAACCGCACACACACTAGCATAACGGTGCATCACTTGCTAATATCACGAAGCGGAGTCCTTCTTTTTTTATTCGTCCGAGTCTAGGAGTAAAGGAATTTTTATGTTTTATGAAATTTTCTTATTATTGTTAGTCATCCATAGAGGATAAATTTTATGATAGGTGTTCCAGCCCTGACAAATATATTAATGTTATGTCATTGATACATGTCATATCACACATTTATTTTTATCTTAGATTAATGATTGGGGTACGCTGTGCTCCAACTAGATACCGCACTACCTAAGAACAATAAGTAGCTTTTTTAATATGGCAACTATGAGATGCTTGTGTGCGTGGCATCTTGACACTCAATGGTATCTTTCAAATTTTGTAACATACGCTGAGTGTCATTTTACATTGAAATTAATAAAATACAAAATATTTACTGATGTAATGTAATTCTAGTGCCTCTCTCATTTCTTGTAGTATTATTTTTACAAAGTTTTACTACGCAACCCGGCATTTTAGTTTAAATTTTTAGCGTTGGTAACAGAACATGTGCCACGTCAATGTCACACATCGCTCGAGACTGGCTCGAATTCGCCCAGGCCAGGTTTATTACTTTAGTGTGAGTGACAAGCCACGTCTTACACTCGCCATTTGTATGTCACTTTGTGTTAATGCACGCAGCATTGCACAAAATAGAGGTTAACTGTCAACCTCAATTTTTTTCGACATTTCAACAGCTGTCACAGTCTATCTAGGCGTATAAATGATCTGAGATCTATCCAGTAAATATTTTTTTATTACTTACTATTATCTAATATATTCATTTACCGATGTAAGATATCTTTTGAAAGTTACTGTTAAAATTATTTTCGTGCTTTATACAAATAGATTTGTTTGTCCCCAGAAGTTTTTATGTAAATCTTTCACGTAGGTACACTTAGAAATGAAGTTTTGGAATAAATATCTAAGTAAGTAACTTGCGTACTTATTTTTATTATTCTTTCATCGTAGCATTTTTATGAAAGAGTAATGAGGCTTTCACTTTATTATTACGCTTGATTGCTAACAGAAAGACAAACATATTATGACATTATGTCCGGAGTGGCTAAAAATTTATTCAGAAAATTATAATCGCAACAATGTGGATATCCTTTTTTACATTCTCAGGAGGGCAAATAAAAAATTGTGATCATTTTTAGAATCCAAGAACCTCATAAAGTATCAATTCAACAATATTGGTCTCGTTTCCAAAGTTCTCAGGGTTTATGAGATCGAAAACAAAATTATTATAATGATAAATTTTCGCAACGGCCATTTTGAATTTCAAATACATAATATATGTATATAAATTTTGAAAACAAAATGTATGAACGATGCGGGACTTGAAACCGCGAACTCTCGCGTCCCAACCACAACCTGAGAGTTGAATAAAACATACAAGATTTATCAACGGTTGGCTCAGTGAAAGAGCGGTCGCACGGAACGCGAGAGCGCGGGTTCGAGTCCCGCATCGTTCATAAATTTTGTTTATAAATTTAATTTGTGTAATTAATCCCAGAAGTGAAGGTTATCACTTTATAAAAAATAAATATATACATAATTATATATCAAGGCTTCCGTACTTCTGAGTGGAAAAAAACTTTAGGACTACTCGTGAGTCTGTCAGTCTGTCATCTGACAAATGATGTGTCTATTATTCTGCTTCTTTTTAAATTCTGTTGAAATTTCAATTTCACTACATATATAACGCAAAAATAAAACGTAATGAAAGTAACTTACTATTTTTTTCAAACCATATACATAATATAAGTAAAAGGATATTTTCACTCGTGAAAATAAGTCTTATAGAAAGAGCAGGTGGGAGCAATAACAGAACTCAGCGAAGCGAAGTCAGACAATTGTATTGAAATTCGTATGAAGCATTTTGTTTTAAGAGTGTTTTTATTCTATTCCCTTACAATGATAAAATAAGAACAAATAAATAAATAAAAGTATTTGCCTGCCTTAAGTATTGTTATCGATCAATATAATTTGGTAATCTGACTGCGACATTTATAAGGTAGTATAATGTTAATCCTATTCTCAGTGTCATATTTTATAGTAACTTAAAAAAATCGATTCATTGTGTATCTTCTACCGCATTTATCATGGTGAGTGTTCCAAAGAGCTGTTTCACCTGATTCCTGCCGCCAAATTCCACTTTCGCACGATACGCCACACATTAGGATATCATCCTCACCATCTAGATGTCTGGCGGGCCTCCACAGTGCGGTTTTCAAGGAGCTTTCTTCCACGTAGTACAAAGCTGTGGAATGAGCTTCCTTGTGCGGAGTTTCCAGGACGATTTGACATGGTACCTTCCAAAAACGCGCGTACACCTTCCTTAAAGGCCAGCAACGCTCCTGTGATTCCCATGGTTATGCAAGAGAATGTGGGCGGCGGTGATCACTTAACATCAGGTGACCGGTACGCTCGTTTGTCCCACTTTTCCATATAAAAATCTTTGAGTTACTTTACTATATGACGTAAAATATTTTGTGTGGATCGTGATCCTTTTTTAAGACAGTAATAAGGTCTACTAACAATACAAAGAAAGTTCATTTTCAATAAGTTTTAATATTTTTTCAAGTCATTCTTGGTACGCGAGTTAGACTTGCCATTATTCTTTCTGTATTACAATTTGGAACTATATTGCAATAGTGAAAGCACAAACTCTATTTACCAGATTTCACTAAATAAATGATTATCTTTTAATTTTAAAATCCTTTAACAATTATTAATAGTCAGTATCCAGGTAGGACCGCTCCAAGCAATTAGAATAATATTCAAACGCAGTTTCAAAAAACTTCGTTTGAATATTGAAAAGCAATTAAGATTAACATAGGAAACGGTCACGAATATCAAAGCACAAAGCATTCAACTTGATTCACATTCAGGGATTGAACTTATTTTTTTCAGTACAATTTGAATTTAAGACGAAATTGTTATTTAATTATTATATTATTAATTTATGTATGTTTATCTATTATATCTGATAGCTAAGTTAATCTACTTATTTAAAACATAAAAGATTTTTAATAGAATATGGTAACAGTAAGCTGGTAGCATATTACGTAATAACTTAAGATATGAGGACCTTTAAATAGGGACTTAATAAATTGACTGTCTTAGTATTACATGGATCTTTGGATTGGAAATAATTTTTCCGGTAGAAAAGTGAGTTGAAGACTTGTTTTATTCTCATGTTATATTTTTGATGGCATTAATTATACCTATAAAGAAAACTCGCAAAATATATAAAATACTAGCTCACCCAGCAAACGTACATACATAAAAATTAATAAAAAAAAATATAAAAATTTGGGCTATATAAAAAGGCATAAAAGGCATTTATTTTCTCAAAATTGATTCCTTTAGAATTCTTTTTGATGTCATTTCTAATAACTACTAGATACTACTACCGCTTCGATGTAGTATATAAAAAATTGATGTAGGCCGAATCTCAGACCTACTGTCATTGTTGTGGTTCAGGAGGAGTTTCTGAGGAGTTTGGTAACAAACATTGCGAAACTAGGATTTTATTTATTAGATAAGAAGTTCTGACTCAATATCGTGCGTTAGTTTTTATATCATAAGTAAATGTACAATATATTCAAATATAACATTATCAAGTGTATTTTTTCTACAGATATAATCTATTAGCTTTTATAGAAGTAAAAAAAAATAATGAGAAACTTTATTTACATAATACAATATGTTAAAGTGAAAATATTTTTAATTAACATTCACTAACAAGATATCACTCTATTAGGCCTTAATGAAGAAGGTTCTCTTGAGACACCTTTACTTTAGAAAGGATGTTGCGGCTTCCTGTTTAATATCCCGGTGAATACCAGCAAGATTATTACATGATAAAAGTTTAATTAAATTAATCTGGTATAAAATGCTTCTACGACCTTGTCTTTATATTGAGGTTATAGTATAGTTTATAAGTTATTATAAATAAATGTTTTATACTCGTTATTTTTCTACACAGAAATCAACAATGAGATGACTTCAAAATATCTTCGGCCTCTTTATAAGATTGAATCATATACAATATTATTGTTTACAACAAGAGCTATATTTAAGGAAAATATTATAAAAGTTCTTAAGCATATTATTAAGGTTGGTAAAAAAGGCACAAGAAATAAAAAAGGAAAAAATAACAATTTGTATTTTTTTCAAAGAAACAACAGAAATTATTAAATTTGAAAACAAAATTTATGAGCAATGCGGGACTCGCCTTCCGCACGAGCGCTCTTCCACTGCGCCAACCGTTCGAGTGACGTAAAGTTCATCTACAGGATCAACTTTACAATTGATAACCTGCTCAACCCCAATATTTGCATATTAGGAGATTGACTTGAGATGGCGCGTTTTGATAAACATGCGAAACATAGCTGATGACAGCTGTAGAGCTGAAAATAACTTCGTGGATTTTACTGTAAAATAATGATAAGGTAATAGCCACAGTCTACATAAAACAAATCGAGTGACGTCATTATAGGAGCATGTACTTTACAACTCTGTTGTCAGATCTAATCTAGAATATAACTCAGCTGTTTGGTGCCCATATCACAAAATATATATATCACGAATAGAATCTGTACAAAAAAAGTTTCTTTCAAAGTTAAGTTTTTTTGCAAATAAATATATCCGTAATGATAGCTATGAGAATAGATTAAAAACATTTCAAATGAGGTCTCTGCGAATACGTAGAAATGCTTCACAATTGCTGTGTTTACATAAACTTTTAAGCTATGATATGGACTGTCCTTCGCTTTTATCACAAATCGGTTTGCATGTGCCTGCCTTCAATTGTCGGCTTAGTACTTTTTCCCCAATGCACATTAAATTCCACCACAGTAATTATGGCTTAAACTCTCCTCTACAGCTAATGTTACAATTATATAATTGTATTTTTAATATAGATGAAAACACTGATATCTTCTTTTCAAACTTTCTTAATTTTAAAAAACAAATTTATATTGCTCTCCAAAATTTATAGATTTTAGATTTTAAAATATCACATGTATTTCTTATAGTAATGTTGTGCCTACCTATAATTTAAGTACATTTAAACTATTTTATTATATTTGTTTAATTCTTAGTGCATAAGTTAAATAATTGTATTTAGTTGGTCAGCCTTTATAAATAAATAAATAAAAAATAAATAAATGTATAAATAGTTTCAATTTACAAGAGAAGTTCACTGTTGTTGTAAGACGTGATAGAAATATATCTCAAGCGATGTTTTATTCAATTAATGTCTCAGCATTCTCTACATAACTATATCTTACTTTTCTTTAAATTTTAAAATGTAAATGTAAATTAATACCAAACAAAAGTTATTGAGTACAGTAGTTGCAACATCAACACACGCCGTAAATAAATAAATGTATTAAAAGCGATTACAAAAATATAATAACATTTAATTTTAAAACTGTGAAAAAGAATTTCTGGTTACAGGATCATCCTGCCACCTCAAGTAGCGCCCGTTTACGAGCTTGACGCATGGGCCAGCCATCACCTCCCTCGATCATATTTTAGGGAAGGGAACGTCCCACCAAACCCGTCCCACGTCGCCGACAAAAGCGGTGACATTTAAGCGAGCATGATGAAGTTTTGAATTAGCATCATGATCACTAATCACAATCATTCAAATTCTATTTTAATCTCTAAAATGTACCTAAAACGAGGATAGCCTAGTTTTAAGCAGACCTTCAATAGACTTGATGAAACCGCAAACGTTAAAACCGCTGCAAACTAAGCCTAGTAATTTATTCCAAACTATTCCATAGGCAGTTTAGGTTCCATATAGAATTTACTGAATGACCATTCAATATCATTTCAATGAAATACCCTTTAAAATGCCGTACATTGATGTAGATTTAAGTAGCCTTCAAAGCTTTTTAATGAATTGGAAATGTCTATTTCAAACGTTAGTAATTATTGGGGTTAAAGTATAAAATTGCCGTTTTATTGTAATAGGTACTTCGAATTGAAATAGAATATTCATGGTTTGAGATTTTTGAGTGAAACTTTACTTTAGTTATAATCCTTTTAAAAATGTGCAACTTTCGATTGTTTTTTGTTTAGGATTCCGTAGCCAATAAGCAAAAGACGGAACCCTTATGGATTCGTCATGTCTGCCCGTCCGTATGTCAAACCCATATTTTTCCGAAACTATAAGGACTATACTGTTAAAACGTGGTAGGTAGATGTATTATTTGAACTGCATTAAGATTTTCATACAAAAATAGTAAAAAAAAATAATAAATTTTGTGGGTTACCTCATACTTAGCAACTGAAAATTTGAATTTTTTTTGGATCATCTAACTTCTAAAATAAGAGAATGTTAAACCTATATAATTAATTTGTACACTTCCACCGAAAATTGGTTTGAACGAGATCTAGTTAATAGTTTTTTTAATGCGTTTTAATGATGAGATATCATTTGCACTGTATGATTTCGAGCAAAGATTTTTTGCCTGTTCCATTCAAATAATTAAATATCATTTTACTTTCTATATAACTTTTACTGAGCGGAGCTCTCACCGGGTGACTCTGATTGATTTCTGTGTTAAATTATTTCTCGGCCATTTCTGGACCGATTAAAAAAAAATGAACTCATAGAGAGCTTTTAAAATTTTCTAGGTTATTGTCGAGACAGAATTTTAAATTTCAACTTGATTCAATTATTATAATTAAAATAAACAGATTACCAAATAAGGCACTAATTCCTCATGTTTAAATATTGCGCCAAATTACAAAAGATTATTTTTATTGCGTCGGGTATATTTACGTCAGGGAGGATGTCTGTTCTCGACGCCTGAGTTTTCTTGAAGGACAGGACCTATCCATCATCTGGCTGCGTGTAGACTGCGATGACCATCCGCGAATCTACGCATGCCTGTATAGGTCCCATAGCGGTAACGCAGAGACTGACCGGCTCCTCGAACACATCCAAATGGCTACAGATTCCGTGTTGAAGCAGATCCCCACTGCAGAAATCGTGTTTCTTGGCGATTTTAACGCCCACCACGCCGAATGGCTAGGCTCACGTACCACCGATCATGCAGGGAGATCTGTTCACGACTTCGCCTTAGCATATGGTCTGACGCAACTGGTTATTACGCCAACGCGAATCCCAGATTTGGAAGATCATACACCTTCACTGTTGGACCTTCTGTTGACCTCACATCCGGACGGCTACCTAGCTTCCGTTGACCCTTCTCTGGATCGTCGGACCACTGCCTGATCCGGAGCACCGTGCCGATCACGCGCCTAACACGGCCCCGCTTCTTAGGTTGTCGCCGCGTGTGGCACTATAGGTCAGCAGAGTGGGACGAGATGCGGTGCTTTTTTGCATCCTACCCGTGGAGGCAGATCTGTTTTTCGCTGGGAGATCCAGATGCCGCTGCTGACGGTGTTGCTGATGTGGTACTGCAAGGTATGGAACTCTTCATTCCATCCTCCTCTGTGCCTATCGGTGGCAGGTCCCAACCATGGTTTGACCGCTCCTGCAAAATGGCCTCTCGCCGAAAGCAGGAGTGCTATCAGGCTTGGGTCAATGCGGTGGTTTCTAAGGATTTGAATTCCAGCGAACTTAAAAAACACTTCAATCATGCCTCCAGGTCCTTCAAAAGAGTTATTGCTGACGCGAAGTCGAAGCACATTGGCAGAATTGGCGAGAGACTTGCACGCCTTCCCTCGGGCACTCGTGCGTTCTGGTCGCTCGCCAAGGCTGTCCAAGGAAACTTCTGCCAGCCAGCCATTCCGCCACTGCACAGGGATAATGACTCGCTGGCCCATGACGCGAAAGAGAAAGCTGATCTCCTACTCGCCTCTGGATGACCAAGGTGCACCACCACCGCATATTCCGCAGTGCGATTCATATATGCCGGAGGTAAAAATCCGGCATAGTGCCGTGCTTAAGGCGCTTCTCACCTTGGACATTCACAAATCGAGCGGGCCCGATGGCATTCCGCCGATAGTGCTGCGGACATGTGCTCCGGAACTGGCGCCGGTCCTTACCCGTCCCTTACAGTCCCGAAATTATGGAAGGCGGCTTTAGTGCACCCGATCCCTAAGAAAGGTGTACGCTCAGATCCGTCTAACTACCGCCCTATTGCCATTACCTCCATTTTCCCCAAAGTAATGGAGTCGATCATCAACCGCCAGCTCTTGGGATACCTAGAGGGGCACCAGCTGATCAGCGACTGGCAGTACGGTTTCCGTCAGGGTCGCTCAGCTGGTTATCTTCTTGCATACCTCACCCATAAATGGGCGCAAGCGGTTGAGTCGAAGGGCCTCTCCGTTGGCGGTGAGTTTGGACATTGCGAAGGCCTTCGATCGGGTGTGGCATAAAGCACTAATACTGAAACTGCCATCCTATGGGCTTGCCGAGAAGTTGTGCAAATGGGTCACTAGCTTTTTGGCTGATCGGAGCATCAAGGTTGTTATCAACGGTGCATGCTCCGACTTAAAACCCATAAACGCTGTTGTCCCGCAAGGCTGCGTGCTATCCCCTACGCTGTTTCTTCTGCATATCAATGATATGCTGCAAATCAGCAATATTCATTGCTATGCGGACGTCAGCACAGGGTATGCTTCCTACACCGGCCGTGCCAACATGTCCCGGGATAGCGTCGGCGAGAACCGGAACAAACTTGTGTCTGAAATCGAGACTATGCTTTGCAAAGTCTCGGAATGGGGCCGACATAATTTAGTCCAATTCAACCCCAAGAAGACACAAGTTTGTGCGTTCACCACTAAAAAGTCTCCCTTTGTCGTATCCCCTCGATTCGAGATCACTCCTCTAACTGCCACAGCCTGTATTGGCATACTTGGAAGAGAAGGCCAAACTGGCCTCTAAAAAGCTTGGTGTACTCAGTAAGGCGAGACAGTACTTCACTAAAAGCCACCGCCTGCAACTTTATAAGGCGCAAATTCGGCCTCACATGGAGTACTGTTCTCACCTCTGGGCGGGTGCTCCCCAGTACCAGCTTCTTCCATTTGACCGCATAGAGCGGCTCGAATCATCGACGATCAAGTCATCTCCGATCGGCTTGATTCTCTAGCATTGCGTAGAGATGTGGGTTCTCTCTGCATCTTCCACCGCATTTATCACGGGGAGTGCTCAGAGGAGCTGTTCGGGTTGATTCCAGCGGCCGAATTCCACCATCGGACATTACGTGCAAAGTACCATCCGCATCACGTAGACGTCTGGCATTCCACAACCGCGCGTTTTCTCCGAAATTTTTTGCCTCGCACAGCCACTTTGTGGAATCAACTACCGGCAGCGGTCTTCCCGAACAGATACGACTTGGGGACCTTCAAGAAAAAAGCATACTCCCACCTTAAAGGCCGGCAACGCATTTCTTGACACACCTGTTGTTGCGGATGTCCATGGGCGGTTGCCTCACCTCTCCCCATCCCGTGAGCCTCTTGCCCGTTTGCCCCCTCTCATATAAAAAAAAAATGTTTTTCCTGGGATAAATTTTGTTTTGTTTTTGTAGACAGATTTAGTTTACGGCGTCCTTCAGACCGAAAAACATTAATGCTTACACATTACTGCTTCACGGCAGAAATAGGCGTCGTTGTGGTACCTATAAGCTAGCCAGCATCCTGTACAAAAGAGCCTCCAACTGGTAGACTAACAGATGACGGCTATTATCTTGTAAGAAAAGATATAGCCGAAACCACTTCGTTTTAAGCAACTGTTCTCTTTCAAACTTAGCCGGATTATTCTTCGTCGCCATAATATAATTACTATTACAAACTTATGAGAGAGCTTTCGATGTATTTATCTGAATAAATAAAAATATTTCTTGCAAATTTTATGAACACAAAGTATAACTTACTCTTGAATGTTTGAACTGTGTTTTAACTTGTAAGCGCATAAAGTTAGTTTGGAAATTTGTGTTAATTTTGGTTTTGTTTGTTAAAAAGGCGTTAAAAACTTAAGAACTCGACTCATTATCTTAAATAACGGGCTTTAGATGGAAGTTGTTTTTGATAATGTGTTTCGTAGGGAACTTAATGAAAAACTAATAATAATTTAGTTAAATTAAAACTAAGTATCATACAATCGAAGGTAATATATACGTCGCAAACATGTTGGTCTCACATGAGTGAGTCATACACCTTTGTGCCATTTGGTGTCGAGACACTTGGCTCGTGGAGTTCAGAAGTGTGGAGAATGTACAAAGTACTATCTATGCGCCTCAAAAGGGCTACTGGAAACCCAAGCACTGGCAGCTATTTCAGTCAAGGGATCAGCCTAGCTATCCAACGCGAAACTGCCAGAATTCTTGGTATACTTCCCCGTAAATGATGGTTCAAATTTAATATAATTTATTGTAATCGTAAGTAAAGTTAAGTGTAGTTAAGATTTGTTTTGTTTGAATAAATATAATACTGTCGCGTAGCAATTTCGTAGTAGTTGTAGCGTTAAAGGAAATTTCTAGTAAGTTCAGGATCATATCGAACAGAGAAAAAATGATGGAAAATGTGTAAGCAGGATGAAAATTGTTAGAAGTAATTTAGTTCAATTTAAATTTAAAGATGGAATCGAAGATAATATTGAAAAAAGAACAGATCCGGGGGTATATAAGCGTGGCCTACGGTAGTTCTACACTGGCCTTCAAAAGTAAGTATAACACTTTTAAAATTGGGATAACGTTTTAAGTTCACAAGATATACTTTCGAAATAAAAAGGACTCCAAAGAGAATTTAATTTTGTACATAAAAACTTTATAGTCGGTAACCTTCTTTTAAGAATTGGCTGAAAAAAAACTTCACAAACAAAACCATTCCTTTTTCAAAGTGAACGTTTCCTAATTACAATTTTGCCATTCACATTTTTCCTTCTGTTTTAAATTTTTTTCAAGATCGATGGGTCTTGTTTTGAAAATTATGCTAAAAAGCACATAACATTTATTTATCATGCCTCTTTCAGTTGAAGAATGTGCTAGGATCATGGCTTTTCTGGAAGTAGGCATCAGTATGCGTCGCACTGCAAGAATGGCGGGTGTGACGGTACGAACGGTCCAGAAGGTAAAGCGAAGTTACGAAGAGACTGGACACCATCTGAGGAGACCTTGTAATGGCAGACCCAGGTGTACCGGTGCCCGAGAAGATCGTTATATTATTTCCACTGTGTTAAGAAATCGCCACCAAAATGCAGTTGAAGTCCAGCAACAGCTACTTCAGACCCGGAGGGACTACATTAGTGACAGTACAGTGGGAAAAAGACTTGCTGAAGCAAATTTGAAACCCCAAAGACCAGTGAGTGGCCCAAAACTCGAGAGACAGCATCGAGTAGCGAGACTGCGATACGCCCGTGAACACATGCAGTGGGACGAAGAAGAATGGTCAAGAATTTTGTTTGCAGATGAGTCTCGATTCTTACACTTACACTTCTTTACACTTCTGATGGAAGGCGAAGTATCTACAGGCGACCTGGTGAGCGATACCTTCAAGCCTGCATCCCAGAAAGAGTCCAATACGGTGGAGGCAGTGTACATGTATGGGCTGGCATATCTTCAGAAGGTAGCACAGAGCTAGTAGCCATAGAAAATGGCACCCTCACTGGGCAAAGATATGCTCAAGAGATTCTCATTGAGTATGCAGGGCCGTATTTAGCAAATATGGGTGATGGATCGATGCTGATGCATGATAATGCCCGGCCACACACGGCTCACATCGTACAAGAGTATATTCAGGAGGTCGGTATCAGCGTGATGGCCAAGCGGCCATCAAGAAGTCCTGATCTCAACCCGATTGAACATGCCTGGGATGAGCTTGGGAGGCTAGTCAGAAATCGCAGACCACCACCAACTACCCTCAGGGCACTAAAGCAGGCCCTGGTAGAAGAATGGGAGAATATTCCCCAACATTGGCTCCAAAACCTAGTGTTCAGTATGCCAAACCGGCTCGAAGCTGTAATCAGAGCTCGAGGAGGCAATACCACTTATTAAAAATTAAATAACATGTTGAATTTTTTTACACTAAACTAAAAATGTCTATTTTCATTGTTTTATCTTTTTTAAGTTAAAAATGTTACTAATGTATAATTTTAGTTTCTAAGAATTAAACCCTATAAAATTTTCAACAAAACGTTTTTAATCTTAAATTTCTACCTTCTATAGTTAAGAAAAAAATTAAATTTAAAAAGTGTGATACTTACTTTTGCAGGACAGTGTAGTTCAAACTGGAAATTGAAAAGGGAAAAAAGGAAGAAGAAATAGTAAAAAATTGAAAGAGAGTGTTCGGTGCGGTATGATCTGCTGAAAACACCACCATCGACAAAAGGAACAGCGGCAGACCGGCGAACTGCAAGTTTGAAAAATGAACGCAAATAAAGACTCGTTCCTTTAAGCGGAAGGCCACACACGGCTCATATCGTACAAGAGTATATTCAGGAGGTCGGTATCAGCGTGATGGCCAAGCGGCCATCAAGAAGTCCTGATCTCAACCCGATTGAACATGCCTGGGATGAGCTTGGGAGGCTAGTCAGAAATCGCAGACCACCACCTACTATCCTCAGGGCATTAAAGCAGGCCCTGGTAGAAGAATGGGAGAATATTCCCCATCATTGGCTCCAAAACCTAGTGTTCAGTATGCCAAACCGGCTCGAAGCTGTAATCAGCGCTCGAGGAGGCAATACCACTTATTAAAAATTAAATAACATGTTGAATTTTTTTACACTAAACTAAAAATGTCTATTTTCATTGTTTTATCTTTTTTAAGTTAAAAATGTTACTAATGTATAATTTTAGTTTCTAAGAATTAAACCCTATAAAATTTGCAACAAAATGTTTTTAATCTTAAATTTCTACCTTCTATAGTTAAGAAAAAAAAGTAATTTGAAAAGTGTGATACTTACTTTTGCAGGCCAGTGTAGTTCAAACTGGAAATTGAAAAGGGAAAAAAGGAAGAAGAAATAGTAAAAAATTGAAAGAGAGTGTTCGGTGCGGTGTGATCTGCTGACAACACCACCATCGACAAAAGGAACAGCGGCAGACCGGCGAACTGCAAGTTTGAAAAGTGAATGCAAATAAAGACTCGTTCCTTTAAGCGGAGTATTTATTTCCAATCACTGCCCACTCTCGTGGCAATACTGTACAGCAATAGTACATTATTGCAAAGCCTGGGAAATAGGCAATTGCAGGTCGAGTATGAGTTTGAAGGCCGATCCGTAGGCGAAGACTTCACTAAATACGAGACAGGCAATTGTCAATTCCCACCGAGGCATATATAGTGCTTTCCTCAAAAAATGCAGGGGAACAAAACACACTTTTTATATTATACATTAAATTTAATTTACCTTTGACACTAAATATATATCATCTGGGGCTTTAATTAAAAATGATTTATGTTTTCGCCAGTAAAAAATTTTGATTTCTTGGTTATGAATCCGGTCGATTTCATTTAAGAAAAGAAATGAAATTACCATAATTTTTCAAGTTAATGATGTTTTTAATATGAACTTGTATATTTCAACATGGAATAAATTATGCCGATAATGTTTAATGGCTTTTTAGATTTAGCAATCTCATTAAAATACGCCAAAAATACTGTTTCGGAGAAAATGTTCACGTTTTTATCGTTTTTCTAACTCATAAAATTTTTATATACTTTCATGTATTTTTCTTTTGACTTCAGTGGAAGCAGGTTTTTCACTGAACCGTTGGAACTCATTTTAATAAATATTAAATTTATATTTACTAAGTAGGTATGAAAATAACAAATCAAGACGAATTTTCAGCTTTGACGCCAATTTTTTTTTACATCTGTGCCGACAGGCAAAAGCAAAGAGACTATGGTATACTTCGCGTGTTGTTTTTCGAAAATAATGACAATATTTCCATGCATGTTTGAGAAAAGGTAATTAAATATGTATGATATGGGTATCAGACATAATATATATATATATATATATATATATGTACTGCAGGTAGCGGTACGAACTTGTCTCTGTATGTATACCTATATATATATATACAAGTTCGTACCGCTACCTGCAGTACATGAACACTCTATTTATTCACTCCACGTTCTCCAGTGTGACGTTTTAGATTCAATGACAGTCAATGTCAAAACATATAAATTCCTATCTCGTATTTTAAATTTTGTGAGGAAAATATTTTCGTGGATAAGGAAACGGAAAATTTTTCAGTTTTGGATGGCCTTGTCATTCAGATTCCGACACACGGTAGGAAAAGTGACAATATTAATACAATAAAGTTTATAAAATTTATTTATTAATAATTGTTCTATTTATCTGTCACTCATATCATATATTTTTAAATATATAAGAAAATTAACAAATACGTGATTCCAACATGTCCAAGCTGCGCGCATCTCATTACCACCACCAGGAGTACCACAGGATCGTTGCCGGCCTTTAAGGTTGTACACGATTTTTTTTTGAAGGTACCCATGTGGTATCGTCTTGGAAAGACCGCACAAAGAAGCTCGTTCCACAGCTTGCTAATACATGGAAGAATGTTCCTTGAAAACTGCACTGAGGAGGAACGCCACACATCCAGATGGTGGGGATGATGTCCTAATTATTGGCGATGCGTATGAGGGTGGATTTCGGTGGCAGGATTCAGGTCAAAGAGCTCTTCGGAACACTCCTCGTGATAAATTCGGCAAAACCCACACAAAAAGGCAACGTCTCTACGATCTTGCTGTTCACAGTACACTGGGTCTCTGACAATTCGAGCAGCTCCGCGTTGCACGTGGTAAAATAGGTTGAGCTGACTGGGGTGCACCAAACCAGAAATGACCGCAATACTCCATATGTGGCCGGACCTGCGCTTTGTAGAGCGCTAGAATGTGGGCCGGCTTGAAGTATTGCCGTGCTCTATTTATGGCGTTCAGCTTCTTGGATTCCAATACGGCTTTGCCCTCCAGATTATCGCGCAATTGACAATCACCCGAGAATTCGAGCCCCAATATGCCAACCTTGTAGATAGGTACGAACTTTTTTTACAACACAAACTGATTGCAGTTTAAGCTTATACTCGTTTAAATGCTGAACGCCATCTGATCAATTTAACATATTTGAACGCATTCAAGACCTGTAACTTTTTTCCATATCCTTGTGTATGATACATAATAAATAAATAAATAGCGCGCTGTAAAATCACTTTAATCAATTTATCTTTGTGTGGCTTTAATAAATGGAATATTTTTTCACATAATTGGGCAAAGCCTTGTATATTACCATTAGTTAGTACGTGTGTGGCTGTATACGTGCCTACCGAAACATTAGTTAAATTTTATTGTTAAAAGAAATGACGAATCTTTGCAGTAGCTGTAAAGTAATAATAAATGAGTTATTAGCTTACATTCAGTGTAAACGGTGCCTTATGGATGAAGTTGGTCTTATTCAAGTTTGTTTATCGGGTTTCAAGGAATCCGATATCGAAAGTGCAAAGTTAGTTCTCGTTGAGGCTACTAAACAGAGGATAACCAGGAAAAGAGAGGGGGATCAAAAGAAGACGCTGAAAGAGATCGTGAGAATCCTTAAGGAAACAGATCCTGAAGATCTGCCCATCTTTGTGGCGAAGGACCTGCACCGACTTCCCCCTGTGACATTTGATCACGTTGATGCCACAGCGTTACTAAATAGATACAGCGGATCTGTTGATTTTGAAACAAGACTTGAACACTATTAAAACCAACTACGTGACGTCATCTGATTTGGACGAGTTTAAAACCCAATTTCAATCGAATAATCTAAACGAAAACCAGAAGTTGAGGGTAGACGAAAAATTATCTACGAGGCCGCCGCCGGAGATATCGAAACCGGTCGGAGTTACAACGCCCGCTGCCCCCGCCCCTCCGTCAAGCCGCTACCCCGCGCCGCTGTCACCGCCGTCACCGCCACATCATAGCGCTCGCGAAGGCCGTGTCCGCCAAAACTCCACGGCCGCCGCCTCTGCTACGCTACACAAGGGTGGTAAATAAAAGGATAAAAGGCAAGTTACTCAGCAGTTGTAGCTCTTATTACTAGTAGACCCAACTCCGAAAGCCTTGCGAGCTTTTTTGACACAGAAGGCGGTTTCAAGACCGTTATTAACAAGAAAAGACACAGGAAAAATAAACCTAAGAACAAGACACTTACTATATCGCAGGGATCTATAAAAAGAGTTGGGACAGCAGTTTTAGCATCGAGCAATATTAAGGTGGCGCCACGACTGTCATACATCTACGCGTCCAGGTTCGATTCCCAAACCACCGACAATAATATTACTGATTTTCTACTAAAAAACAACGTTGAGCCTGTAAGGGTTGAAAAGTTGATTCAATTCAAAAAGTCTGACTTCTCATCGTTCAAAATCACAGTAAATAAGTCGGAAGAAAATACCATATTGTCAGCTGATCTTTGGCTAGTAGGTATAGAGTTCAGGCTATTCCAATTTAGACCTAAACGCTATTACCGCTCGATCGTTTGTTCCGCTAATCAGCCCTCTACACTGATAGGCGTCGAGAATACAGCCGTAAACAAAAATGACTAGTGTAAAAATGATCTCATTCAATTGCCGATCGGTCAAACGTTCCTGCCAGCATATTCGTGATCTATGTAGTGAATATCAGGTTATCGCGATACAAGAGCACTGGCTCCTACCTGATGATCTTGACTTCCTGAATACTATTGATGACAAGTTTGGAGCGTATGGTGTGTCCGCGGTCGATACGATGAGTGGTGTTCTCAAGGGTCGACCCTACGGAGGCGTCGCCATACTATGGAGAAACGATATTTTCCCTACAGTCAACCGTATCGACTGTGGTAACCCACGTGTGGCAGCAGTCGGCTTAGAACTCGCGCGTCGCAGTATCATAGTGGTCTCAGTGTACATGCCCACAGAGGCCGCGGATAACCTACCTATGCTTACCGAATGCTTAGGAGTAATTAGTGCAGTGATCGCGTCACATGATGACGTAGAAAGTGTCATATGTCTCGGGGATTTTAATGGTGATGTGTCACATGATGACTTGTGCGGATGTGAGTACACTAGGTGTTACCTACGTCAGGTACATACACGTAGCTCAGCGACGCGCATGGCACGACTAGCTGGATCGACCATGTCGTAGTAACGAGTGCTGCCCTGCGCGCGCTCAGGGGCGTGCGTGTACTCAATAATGTATATTGGTCGGATCATTTTCCTTTAGCTGTTGAATTCGATTTTGATGTAATTGTACCAAAAAGTGTTATTTTAAATAAAATACATGTTAATAAAATTCAGTGGGGATATAGGACCTCAGACAAGCAGTGTAATTATACCGAATTATGTAGTCAGTATCTAGACTAACTATAAATATAATAACTTACCGTGTTATGGTACTTGTTGTAACATGCATGATCACCACCAGTATATAGATTCATTATATGCTGGCATGATTGAATGTATGTCTAGGGCTGCCACTGACACCTACACAGGAGGAACAAAAACCAGGAAAAAGACAGTGGTGGGCTGGAATCGACATGTGAGGGAGTCCCATGCCAGGGCCAGACAGTCATTTCTGATTTGGAATCAGCATGGACGTCCTTCTCATGGAGATATTTATGTAGAAATGGCTAATTCTAGAAAAACATTTAAGCAAGAATTAAAATGGTGCCAATCCAATCAGGACAAAATTAAAATGGACAGAATTGCAACCTTTATACGAAATAATGACTTTGGAAAATTTTGGAAGGAAACGAATAAATTAAAGCCTAAATGTAGTACTCCTGTGTCGGTGGGTGGTTTACACCACCATAAAGATATAGCAAACTTATTTGTAAATACATTCCGTGTAGACTGCCCCTTAATCGGCGCATGCCCTACCGCTGAGTCACACCCCGGTGGCGACGCGGGCGCCGGCGACTCGTGCACGCTACACGTGTCAGTTGACGAGGTGGCGCGGTGCGTGCGTGACATGCAGCGTGGCAAGTCCCCGGGCCACGACCACCTCAGTGTGGATCATGTGCTATACGGTGGCCCGAGGCTCTTTGAGATAATGGCTACATTATACAATTCATGTATCGATCATAGCTATCTCCCTGTAAATATGATGAAAACGAATGTAATACCGATCGTTAAAAACAGAGCTGGTGACGTCTCCGACCCTAAAAACTACCGCCCTATTTCTCTCACAAAAATATTCTCAAAAATTTTTGAGAGATTGTTAATATCTCACTTAAATTGCAATATCAAATTACACTGCGGTCAGTTTGGTTTTCGTAGCGGTTTATCAACAGAATTAGCCATTTTTGCCTTAAAAAGTACTGTTAACTATTATCTCACTCGGGAAACATCCGTATATGGATGTTTCCTGGATCTGAGCAAAGCATTCGATACTATTAATTACAATATTTTGTGGAATAAGCTGCGAGCTACCAAAGTACCTAGTAGGATAGTGGATTTGTTACAGTTTTGGTATACAAACCAAATTAACCAAGTAAAATGGCAAAATGATTTTTCCGATACCTATCGGTTAAATTGCGGCGTTAGGCAGGGTGGTCTGACGTGACCGATTCTATTTAACATCTATGTAAATGAACTGATCGGGGAACTGAGCAGTGCTAGGGTAGGCTGCCAGATTGGAGGCGTCAGCGTTAACAATCTGAGCTACGCTGATGACATGGCTCTGCTCAGTCCCTCGGTCTGCGGCCTGCGTAGCCTTATTGTCATTTGTGAAAAATATGCGGAAAAACATGGATTATTGTATAATGTGTCTAAAACTAAAGTTATGATATTTAAATTCAAAAAAGGTCCAGAAAATGTACTGCCTATAAAACTATGCGGCTCCGAACTGCAATATGTGACTAAGTTTAAATATCTAGGACATGTACTAAGCGAGACGATGAAAGATAATGAGGACCTAGAGAGACAGAGACGGTCACTGGCAGCAAAAAGCAATATGCTGGCTAGACGTTTCGCCCGCTGTTCCCGACAAGTAAAGGTCACCCTGTTCAAAGCCTACTGCCAGGCACTGTACACCTCTCAGCTCTGGTACAATAACACCAAAGCCACCTTTGACACTCTCAGAGTGCAATAAAACAATGCGTTTCGGTCTCTACTGGGGTTGCCATGGAGGTGTAGAGCGTCGGGTATGTTTGCGATGCACAGGGTTGACGATTTTTATGCTGTAATGCGTAGGGCTAGAGCGGGATTTCTGACGAGATTATATAATAATCGTAAAAATTGTATATTGAAAACGGTAAAACATTACCACCGAAATATACCAAAATTTTTTCTTATATAATAATGTTATTTTTAATATTTTTAATTTTCCATTTGTAATTTTAATTTATACTTTTTAATTCTAATTTATATAAATTTTCTTTTTACTAATTAATGTTATCTAATTAATTAAGTAATGTTGTGTACCTTTTTTAATGCAAAATTGGCTATGGATGATATAATCTGTCCGAAATAAAATATTTTATTATTATTATTATTATTATTATTATTATTATTATTATTATTATTATTATTATTATTATTATTATTATTATTATTATTATTATTATTATTATTATTATTATTATTATTATTATTATTATTATTATTATTATTGTTATTGTTATTGTTATTGTTATTGTTATTGTTATTATTATTATTATTATTATTATTATTATTATTATTATTATTATTATTATTATTATTATTATTATTATTATTATTATTATTATTATTATTATTATTATTATTATTATTATTATTATTATTATTATTATTATTATTATTATTATTATTATTATTATTATTATTATTATTATTATTATTATTATTATTATTATTATTATTATTATTATTATTATTATTATTATTATTATTATTATTATTATTATTATTATTATTATTATTATTATTATTATTATTATTATTATTATTATTATTATTATTATTATTATTATTATTATTATTATTATTATTATTATTATTATTATTATTATTATTATTATTATTATTATTATTATTATTATTATTATTATTATTATTATTATTATTATTATTATTATTATTATTATTATTATTATTATTATTATTATTATTATTATTATTATTATTATTATTATTATTATTATTATTATTATTATTATTATTATTATTATTATTATTATTATTATTATTATTATTATTATTATTATTATTATTATTATTATTATTATTATTATTATTATTATTATTATTATTATTATTATTATTATTATTATTATTATTATTATTATTATTATTATTATTATTATTATTATTATTATTATTATTATTATTATTATTATTATTATTATTATTATTATTATTATTATTATTATTATTATTATTATTATTATTATTATTATTATTATTATTATTATTATTATTATTATTATTATTATTATTATTATTATTATTATTATTATTATTATTATTATTATTATTATTATTATTATTATTATTATTATTATTATTATTATTATTATTATTATTATTATTATTATTATTATTATTATTATTATTATTATTATTATTATTATTATTATTATTATTATTATTATTATTATTATTATTATTATTATTATTATTATTATTATTATTATTATTATTATTATTATTATTATTATTATTATTATTATTATTATTATTATTATTATTATTATTATTATTATTATTATTATTATTATTATTATTATTATTATTATTATTATTATTATTATTATTATTATTATTATTATTATTATTATTATTATATCTGAAAATCGCAATTTGCAAGCACTTCCTTTGAGTTTAGATTTGCTTAGCTTCGCTTCTTAGAAGCTAAAAATTCATAATCTGGCATCAGCCAGATTATGAATTTCTCAATACTTTGCTTGTAGGTCGTCCAATTATTAAGAACTTTTTCGTAAAGTCGTCGCTTATAAGGTGCCCTGTGAAAAGATAATCTAAGAAAAAGTTTGAAGTTTTTGTAAAAGTTTTCAAAAATTAAACAATATTTTATGGATTACAAACATAACTGTGTACTTTACCAATCAAATGTAATCTTACTTTGAAATATACTAACATTATAGTCTAGTAGGGTCATAATATATTTTAATGAATTTTACTTGAGCCATTAAATAGCAAAGGTAATATTTTTATGAGTACAAGAAGAGCTTGCAAGCGAGATGAATAAATCACAAGGATTCCGTCTCACAGTCATAGGAAAGCAGCTAGGATTGTAATATAAAAATGTCATGAGGTTTTTGTAAACCTTTTACAAGGAAACGTATTTTTTATATATATTTTGCAACTATATATATATATATATATATATACTAAAAGAACAATTTTTATTATATTTATAGGTTGCTTGAATAAACCTATTCAAATCTATATAAAATAAATTCCATATATTCTGTTCACTTTTTTTTAATAAAATAGAAGATATTTCAAACAAACCATTTGAATAATATTATGTATTGCCAATTTAAGTCGCCAAATAGTTTCTGTCACAAGACTATAATATGATATTTAAATAAAACACTTTATTTGATTGAATATAGTATGGAAGTATGACCGTATATATGCTTTTTAAGATATACTAAAACAAATAGAGGGCGTTACCACAAATAAATAAAACCAATATTTTTTCAAAGATTTTTTTTTTATTAATTACAAGTTTATCAACTCCTTGTCGAAAAATAGGTCCGTGTAAAATAAATTAAAAACACAAATCAAATAATTTGTATACTAGATTGTTTCTATAGCTTTTAGGTCAATTATAGTTAATAATATATTTCTGGAAAGTATAGATAAGATAAGTTTACTATGTAATTCTATTGGCCGCTAAACAACGATGAATACTTATGTATTTTCGTACCATTTTGGCCGGTCGCTGCTCGTATGTATGTAGCCAGTACAGCAATATCGATTTATCTCGAAGAATATTGTCAAAATAATGCTCAAAATATCCAAGCATGTTTGAGAAAAGTATTCTATCCAATAAATTTCATATAACATAACCATGATATAAAATCTTAGACCATCAATTTATATTAATGTACACAGTTTAGTTCACAATAAGCGCTGACCCGGAAAGACGATTTACACTCTTCTACGATTATTCCAGTCGATTTCTCACAATATTTTTTATGATTTATACTAGGAAGAGCAAATATAAATCAAATAGGCTTTGTTACTTTCGCTTTCATAAAACAGTATGATGCTTTAAAAGTGTTAAGTCATGATACAAAGCAAAATAGTAGTTTAAAATATAAGTTTTTTATATTAATATTCCTCAAATAGAAACTTAATAGGAACTATAATAGAAAATAATTATATAATTATATTGCATTATATTATATTGTATCTTATAGTATTATTTCTTATGTTGCATTATTAAAATTAAAAAATTATGTACTTATAGGTATGTTATACTTGCATGTGGTCGTTGCCTGTAAGTGCAATAACACTGAGACTTAGACTTATTTAGTATAAAATTTAATTATTTAGTGATTATTGTATTTGCGATGCTAATAAATAAATTCCAATATATATATAATGTCTTCTGTGCCAGTATCATGCAATTATATACATGAAGATTTCGAAATTTCATGTATTTTTTAATTTATAGTATATATATATAGGTTCAAGCAACCTATATATATATACTAAAGTAACAAAGATAGTTATGGCCTTACTGAGTACACCAAGCTTTTTTCAGGCCATTTTGGCCTTCTCTTCCTTTCATAGTAATTGGCAATTATTCTCAAACTTTCAAGAAATTAGTAATCTAACTTAATAACCATCGGTAAGAAAAATTATAGAAGAAATGGAAAAAACTAAATATACTAAAGTGACAAAGATAGTTTTGGTCACCCTAAGCCTAAAATATCATGAGTGAACATAGCGGTCATAATATAATCGATTGTGATTTAGAAGAATTGATTGAGTTAAAATGCAAGAAAGAACTAAGATCACTCAGAAAAACAAAAGATGTGAAATAAAGAAAAAAAAATAAAAGATGTAAACATTTTGATGACGAAAATATACTCAGTAACACAAATTCAAATGCTCTCTCTGTATCAAAGGTGCTGGAAAAAATTTAAAGAGGATAGTAAAGAAAGAAGAGAAAATTTACTTTTAAAGAGTTTTAATAAAAGGAAATAATGATAATTAAAGAAGACTTATAAGTCGTCTCTTCGGCTTATAAGCAAAAGACAAAGATGAACAAATCTCACTAGAACTAAAAATAAAGAGTATATGAAACTCAATGATCAAGAGAGGACTCTACCATGAAGGAAAGTTACAAATTAAATGATTCAAATATTATCAACACCTTTAATCTTTAGCTTCTTAAAAACTGACCACATTAACTGCTAACCAGCATAAAGATAGTGATAAAGGTCCCGGGTCAATGATAGTGAAAACAAGAATAAGAGTGAATATATGTCATTAAAGGACTTTACTAAATATTTAAGATTCTAGTATAAATTATATCATAAATCGTTTCATTGAGTAGTCAGAGGTTAAACAAAAAAGGCACTAAATGCCCTACTTTGAATAATTAACCCAAATGTAGACCTCTATAAGTCATAGAAATTGTTAGTGTGTAAATGTAACGTAGCCTTTCGGTCCCTTATTTTCATTTATTTCATAAAAACTTCTCATTTTGAAAAAGAATTATAATTAAATAAACAAAATATATCATTAAAAAAATATTAATAAAGAAATTTTTAGTGAGTACGAGTAATGTTTGCGAGCAAGATGAATAAATCACAGGGAACCCCGTCTCACCTTCTCAGCAGTTAGGATTACACTAAGAATGTCATGAATTTTGTAAGTTATTTTCTCACACCAGACTCGCTTTAATATTATTTAAATTGAGCTAGGCAAAAATGTTTGTCAAGTTTTAGATTTCCCATTTATTTTATGTTCAGCAATGATGTAATTTTATTAACTACTTGCATTGGGAGGCACTTACTGACATCTTAGTTTTATTACTTTAAGCAATGAAGTAGGTATTGAAGCTAACTTCATATTTAAATATTAGTTGTTAATGTACTTTTTCATAGGAATAAATTAGTTTTGAAATCATTTATGCCAACCGTGGTGACATATGAAACATGTGTTTCGTATTCTTCGACCGCTCTTCAGGTCATGAAATGTGCCAGGTTAGGACTGTATTAAAATTTAAATATATAATTATAAAATATCTATATATAATAAAGGATGAAAAAGGGTTTTTAAGCTTCTAAAAATAAATTTCAAACAACACAAAGACTAATATTCGAATAGAAATCGGGCAGAGCAACGTCTCAACTACTCAACGGTTGCAGCGAAAATGTATGAATGCAAAAAAAAAATTCAAATTCCAAATGTCTATATTTGATATTAATATATATATACAAAATTACTTATAATCTACTTATTAAAGCAATTTACAATTAAGCCTTATATATGTAGGTATCAGAAAACTTATTTCTACAACCCTATCTACTTGTTGAGGGATAAAACTTTATGGTCATATACTTATCACAATCCACAGTACGACGATTTTTCAAAACAACAGTAGCCACATGTCCACACTTTATTAAAAAAAATAAGCAATTATGCGCTTTGCATGCGCATCAATAAGGTTGGTTCTGGCTCATCTTGAAGGAGCCATCGCACTTTGTTTTCAGATTGTGACTGTAAGTGCATGTTCATGTTATGACGTCACACACAAAAAGCGGCTCTCCTTCGTTGAAACTGATAAACATGGCATTGCATCAAGTAATGCGGTTCTTTCTTTGAGCTTCAAGTCCACCAAAAGCATAGCTTTTTCACTCCCAAATATTTGTAAATTACTCTTATTTTTCCTACGCTTAAAAATGTGTGAATCTCAAGGCATCATCATCTAATCAATCCAGCTATAAATAGTCGTATTGAATGGTGCTTGATCACCGAAAGTAGGTTGCTCCCGAGCGAATCTCTGATAAGCATTTAAAACCGTTGAAAGTCTTACCACGAAAATTTTTTCAAAGTCACATTTTGAAATGAGTCCACAATTTCTGAAGAGTAAGACAAAATAAACAACAAAAACAACTTATAGTTCCAGATGGAGGCTCCGTTGCACAGGATGCCGTCTAGATTATGGGTACCACAACGGCACCTTTTTCTTCCGTGAAGCAGTAATGTGTAAGCATTACACATTACTGCTTCAAGGGCGCCGTAGATAGTGAAATTACTGGGAAAATGAGACTTAACATATTATGTCTCTAGGTGACGAATGCAGTTGTAGTGCCGCTCCGAATTTTCGGGTTTTTCTAATGGGCAGGGCGTATCAATTACCTTCAGCTGAACGTCCTGCTCGTCTCGTCCCTTATAGTCATAAAAAAAAAGATTTAAATGTACCTATTAATAGCTTTTGGAATATTATTTATGTAAGTTGCAGTTCCAGAAGCACAAAGTGCGCCCTAAGTTCCTCCTAAGTTAATCAAGCTTAATATAATCTGCTACTATCAAACAAGTGCATTGGCTTACTATTTTCTAGTTCAGCTTAGCCAATGCCCCAAGTTTCAACTCGTTTAGACGGTTGGTGGCTATTTTTTTAGTTACTGATTATAATACGCATATTTTAAGACCTAAATTACCATGACATATAAAGAAACTTTATTCATATTTCATAGTTTATAACCGTTTTTTTTCGTATTATTACAGTCTTCAAGCTTTTGGAACTGTATTATTGAAGCTTTCAAGCAAGATATGCAGAATAATTGACAAGGCTTTCATATTTTCTGCTCAATTAAGTTCAATTCAACGCAGCACTTTACTAAAAGCGGTTGGATGTAATAAAATTACTAACACACGTTACATTGGAACCGAATATCCATCAAATGGGATGTGAGGGAAGTACTACAACAAATTTAAAAAAAAATAACCCTCGAAATTTACAAATCGGAAATATCAAATTCTTAGTTTCAATTACAAAAAAAAATTACGTATGTTTTAAACAGTTTTCTTTATTAAATATATTCACATTCGGAATTAATTAAATATCTAAACTTTTTGATATAAATTAATATACACACACATTTCTCAATATCTGTCACAAGCAGGTTGGAAAGATAATGTATGGCATAGCAATAAGCGTTTTTACAATATAAGCTTGTAACCCTTTCTATATTGGTTTGATATTAAAACATGACTGGCTTTGTCAGCCAAGTATTGGGGTTACACGATGAAGTCTTTTTGGATTACTTTTGATCTATTTAAAAAAAAAATGCCTTCAAGTAAGTCTAGATATTTGGTTTTAAAGCGCTGGTGATATTCTTAAGTACTAATTTGTTTAAGAGCGCTTTCGCACTACGTCCGATCAGAGTCCGATCCGTATCAGTGAAAAAACGGTCCGAAGTAGTCGTAGTCGTGCGGTGGTCGTTTCGCACCAATTGATCCGGAATCGTACTCGATACGTTCCGGTCGGTAAATATTATTAAATTATTAAACTACTACTCATTGTGCATTAAATAGTATATTCAGTCATACACATTCTTGAACTATGGAATAACCGACCGATACACGGGGACTACTAATATCCTAAACACAGGGAAACTAAGTTAGGAGTTTGAGCTCAGCCATGTACTAGTAGATTGACGTCATGTTGTAGACTACATTTTTTTTTATGAAAAAAGGGACGAGACGAGCATGACGTTCAGCTGATGGAAATTGATACGCCCTGCCTATTACAATGTAGTGCCACTCAGGATTCATGAAAAAACCAAAAATTCTGAGCGGCACAACAATTGCGCTCGTCACCTTGAGACATAAGATGTTAAGTCTCATTTGCCCAGTAATTTCACTAGCTACGGCGCCCTTCAGACCGAAACACAGTAATGTTTACACATTACTGCTTCACGACAGAAATAGGCGCCGTTGTGGTACCCATAACCTAGCCGGCATCCTGTGCAAAGGAGCCTCTCACTGGTAAAAACATAGATACTCTCCAGCAAAATATTAATTTTCTGGAAAGGCACCAGCTTTTATGTCTATTTCACATAAACCTACTGTCTGTATGTGCCTAGTTTATTTAAGAAGAAGTCTAGATGCACAATATAATATAAAAAATAAAATATTTGTATTTGTTATTTGGTAATAATAATAATTTTGTGCTATGAAAAATGCGTCATATCATCGAATATGGTCCGCTACCAGACCGCATCTAATGGTTCAGCCGTACCAAATGCGATCATGTGTTTGAGCTATCAGAGCACCATCGCAACTATGCTGATCAGCATAACAGTGAACGTTTCGCTCGTCTTGTCACTTTTTCTCATAAAAGAAAGATAAATATTATTGGTAAGAAACTTAAAATATGATAGTATATTTGGAAGTTAGTTATATAAAGCATGAGGCAGTTGAAGCCGGATGTTCGTTGTGATACATCCGTCCCCACACTGTATGTGACCCCGATTCTGTCTCTATTCACACTTCGCACACAATACAACTTTACTAATGAGATGTCTTGGTCTGATACGTGTTTTGTTTGTTTGAAATATTATAGCTTTGAAAATAGTTTCAGCTTATTTAGACAGTGTATTTAAATTATTATATTTTATGCCGAAGGGACATTAACGATCAATCACTTATAGAGTATCTTTATCCATATTTACTTTGCTTGGGAAATGTTATAAAGGTCGGCGTTTCCCTATTATTACTCTTGTCTTTAAGTACTTACAGGTTCATACAAGTTACCAGTCGGCTCCTTCGCACAGGATGCCGGCTAGATTATGGGTACCATAACGGCGCCTTTTTCTGCCGTCAAGCAGTAATGTGTAAGCATTATTGTGTTTCGGTGTGAAGGACGCCGTAGCTAGTGAAATAACTGGGCAAATGGGACTTAACAACTTATGTCTCAAGCTGACAAGCGCAATCGTAGTGTCGCTCAGAATTTTTGAGTTTGGGAATCCTGAGCGGCACTGCATTGTAATGGGTAGGGCGTGATAATTACCATCAGCTGAACGTCCTGCTCGTCTCGTCCCTGTCATTAAAAAAAAAACACACACACACACATACTCACGCCTTGTTCCCGTCGGGTTAGGCAGAGACAATAGAATGCCATTTGCTTCTATCCTTACAAACCTCACGCGCTTCCTCTACATTCATTACTCTTTTCATACATGCTCGCCGGTTGTGGGTGCTTCGGACCTCTCCTTTTCTCAAAACGTCCCCAATTTGATCGACGAATGTTCTACGAGGTCTCCCGCGACCGGCTTGCCCACACACACTTGCCTTATATATTTGATGCGTCATTCTTTCTTCACTCATTCGCTCCACGTGTCCAAACCATTTAAGCATTCCTTTTTCAGTCCTTGTCACAACATCCTCTTTCAAACCACAGCGCGCTCGTATTACCGCATTCGGAATTCTATCAGTCAGTCTTACCCCACACATACTACGCAGTGATCGCATCTCAACTGCGTTAATTCTGCTTTTATGCTTCTTCTGCCATACCCAACTCTCACTTCCATACGTTAACGTGGCGACAAGCACTCCATTATGTACCGCCATTCGCGCTTCTATTGGCACAGTCTTACCGTTTATAAAGGCATGCAGCGCTCCATTCACACAATTTCCCGCAGTCACTCTCCTTTCAATATCACCTTCATAACTTCCGTCTCTTGTAAACATGCTACCCAAATATACGAATTCTGTAACTTGTTCTACCCTTTCATCTTCAATCGTGATAGTACACTCAGTCAAACTTTCATCCTTCTCAAATACCATCACTTTCGTCTTTCTTGCATTTACTTTCAAACCTCTCTCTTTAAAGCTCCCGTTCAAACAGTCAATCATTTGTTGCAACTCATTTACCGATGATGAAAAAATGACTTGATCATCGGCGTTTAAGAGGCACTTAATACACAACCCTTCCATATTGATTCCACATTGCATTTCTCTCACATCATTCATGCATCTATCCATGAATAGGTTGAACAACCAAGGCGACGCTACACAACCCTGTCTGACACCTTTGGAGATATCAAACCAGCCCGTATAGGCACCATTAACACGAACACAGGCTTGAGAATCCCTGTACAGAGATTTCAGAGCCCTTATCAGAAAATTGTCCACCCCATACATAGATAAGACCTTCCATAATTCCTTTCTATTCACCCTATCATATGCCTTTTCCAAGTCTATGAATGCGCAATATACTTTCTGGTTTTTTTCCAGACATTTTTCAGTGATGCAGCGTAAGGAAAAGACTTGATCCGTACATCCCATTCCCTTCCGAAATCCCGCTTGCACATCCCATACCTTGTCATTAGTCACATTCATTACTCTTTCAATCAATATTCTGGCATACACTTTTCCAACAACACTAAGAAGGCTGATCCCGCGATAATTTTGACATTCCTGCTGCGAGCCTTTGCCTTTATAAATTGAGACATTCACTGCCTTCGTCCAATTGTCTGGAACTTGGCCCTGTTTCCAACATAAATTAAAAAGGCGATGCTATATTTGTCCTTGATTTCTTTAACATTATCTTCATTCATACCGCCACTCGCTCTATTTGTTGCTTCTATTGCCAAGACATCCAGCCATGCTTTTTTCTTTTCCTCAACCATTCTTCTAGTTTCATCATCCCACCAGTCGGCATTTTGGCATTTCTTGCGCCTTCTTTTACTCACACCGCATACATCATCAGCACATTTAATAATGTTGGTTTTAAATACCGACCATACATCATTCACACTTTCCTCATTAACATCACTCCAGCTTTTTTCTAGCCGTTCACTCAATTGCTTTTTATACATCTCTTTTACTTGCTGGTCTTTCAATCTTTCCACTTTTATACGTTCTAATTCAGTAGTTGACCCTTTTGATCTGTGCCGCCAGCCCTTAAACAAACCACTTATTCTGCTAATTACCATATAGTGATCTGTGCCGACATCTGGTCCACGATAGGCTCTAGTATTCACTATCATATCATTTTTATTCTTTCATCGACTATCACAAGATCTATCATACTCCTTAACACAACATTGCCTTCCTTCTTTTGCCACGTGTACATATGTATCATCTTATGCTGAAACCACGTATTCATCACAGACAGACCCATCTCCACACATATATCTAACAAGTATACGCCGTTGTCATTCACACTCTTATCCCCAAACGTCCCAAGCACATTTTCATACCCATCACGCTTCACTCCAACCCTTGCATTGAAATCTCCAAGCATGACAATACGTTCATTCAACTTACGCAATAACAAAACCTCTCTCGTTTGTTCCCAAAATTCTTCTCTTACCGCCTTACTATGGGAAGAGTCCGGAGCGTATACACCTACCAAAAATAGAGGTGTCAGACCTACTTTCAATCGGACCCAGATAAGGCGGGGACTTACGCACTCATACTCTCGCATGCATTCTGACATTCGCTCTGAAAGAAGTATACCGACGCCTTTACTGCCATGTTCTTCATCTGGAACTCCCGACCATATTTCTTTGAATGGGCCGCGCGTCAGTATCTATTTCCCTTTACGTTTTGTCTCATTCACACACAGCACATCTAATTTTCTTTCATTCATTAACTCGTTAATTTCATCCAGTTTCTCATTCATTCCTCCTCTAACATTCAAAGTCGCAAAACGGCATTCCGATGCCCACTTTCCGCCCCGGCGAGAACAATTTGCACTTAGGTTTTGGCGTGACGTATGGCGAATATCGTCGCCGCCTACAGCTGTTAGGTTGCTCCCCCCAGAATACGAGGAGCAGCCTCGTCCTGCAGATACAGGAGGAGAAGGGGATTCTCCGGCTCTGCCGGTACCCCCCTGGGGTACAGTTACAGTATTTTTTCCTACAGCCATGTTCCCGACGGTAATTGTTTGTTAGGCTGTATGATGTCTTTGGGGTTTGACAGCTAGCCCCTAAACGGCGGGACAGAATACCGGGTTTATTTCAAGTTTTCCTTCTCTAAGATCGGAGACGTCAAAAGCTTGATGATATTACGGACGTCAAAATACCTTAGTCGGCTTTTACGACGCCTCGGTAAGAGTGAGGGAGGTCTATTCTACTCTGCCGGATACCCCACGGCAATTAAAAAAAACATTAACAATAAAACTCAGCCAGACGTATTTGCGATTTTGTAAGAAACTAAAAATTCTCATTCAATTCCGATCTGGTAAAATAATATTTTCTTGACGGTTCAAAAGCACCGTCGAGGTTCATTGCCTGATTGCTTTCTATATGAATAGCAAATGGCTTTCGAGGCTTCGATCTTGCTCGATATAGTATTATTATTTATGAATATTGTATTGTAATATTAGATTGTGATACAAGATGGGAAGGTAGGGCATTGCAAACGAGATGTCATTAACAGGCGCGAGCAGAAAGCGAGGTATTTTAATCACACGAAGTTTTTCAATACGTTTTGAGAAATAGTAAGAAACAAATCAAGTAATTGAATATGTTTATTTCAACATTCTTTTTTGCAACGAAATTTTTCGAAACGCAAATGCATGAGTAAATGGCTGTATAAATTTGAATTTAGAATTCTTAACCAAAGAGGAAATATTTGAGAGCAAAATTGACCAGTACGACCAAACGCCAATTGCATAATATGAAAGAACCTGATAAATCATTGTCTTTTTCACTGGGATGTTTGTGCCTGAGCGCACTAGCTTTTTACTGCCCTTAACATCGTGTATCACTTTCGCAGATGATTTCGTAGTGTATATTATATGATCAGAAGTAAAGGCAATTTAAATTTGTATTTGTATAATAGTTTTCTATCTTTATATATTTATAAGAATTGAATGATATACCGTAATGCCTCAATTCACTATGATAAAACAATGATGATTTAATAGCATCAAAATCCTGTAATCTCTGTTTACTAATTGGACAAAACAAAACCCTGACTGCAGAATTCTGTGATTGGGAAACACGATAACATAATACAAGCAATCAACCTTTATTGATATTCCCCTAGATCAAAGGCCTATTGTTGCCTCGCACAGAATATGTTTGATATACGAGATTTTAGCTTAATTATCACGCCCAAGTTTTTTTATATATAAAAATGTAGGGACTATAAAAGAGTTACGTAAATTTTGCCTATGAATAAATTACAGTAGCTCACAAATTTTGACTTGATTCTCTAATAGTTATCAGAAATAAAATGAAAAAATGTCTAACATGTTCCAAAATCCAAACCACACATAAAAAATAATCAGTGTGGTTCTTTCATGCCTTAGTCAAGGTAATCAACGAAAAATACAAGTAACGAACCAAATACAGCAAATATAGCAACCCTCGTGATTACCTTGTCTTCGAGGTACTAAGTGATAGATGTACAAAGCTACACAACTTAAACTATAGTTTATATTTAAATCGCTCAGAGATATTGGTGTCTAAAAACCCCAAACTTATGAGATACAGGACACGTTCTTACCATGCCCGGATGTCTTTAGGCTACAATAAAGCTTCATCAGGTTTAGACATTAGGAATCTTTTTGCATGATATTTTAGTTCTAATTATAATAAAGTTAACATACTCATCTCAGGTCATTCTAATTCGACCATAAGTGCAAATTATTTAACTAAACATCAGATTTTCAGGTTTTTAAAAAGAATTGATCCTCCAAAAGGCGTCAGCTTTGCCTGTATTCCATCAATATTTGTGGTGAGAAGTGCTAGTGCCACTTAGTATTATTTTTAACAACTCTCAAGTTCTGGTATAATCTGAACAGGTTGTAAAAGTGCTTCATTAATGCCATTATTGAAGAGTGGCGATGCGAATGAGGTAACGAATTATAGGCCTATATCTATCCATAATACTTCCGCATAAGTTTTCGAATCCGTTTTGTATCTAGTTATTACTGGATATTTCATGTCACTTTAAACATATGAACAGCATGGTTTCGTGAAATCACGTTCTACTTCAACCAAGTTGTTTTCCGTTGTCGGGGACCTATACCGAAATTTCTGCAGCGACATCTTGCATGCTATAAAAGAAAAATATGAGAGACAGTACTTGTTGAATAATAAAAATAATCCGAAAAAAATTTGGGAATCAATAATAAATATCTGTAATTAAAAAAAAAAGTACTAATGAGTTACTTAGACTTAAACAAAACCCTTCAGAATCATTAGACGTTGTGAATGACTACTGTAGCAGTATAGGAGAGCAGTTGGCTAACTCAATGCTTGAAAGAATTGAAAAAACTGAAATAGAACTGGTAAACAATTGCAAAAGTAAAGTAGTTTTATTCCCACAATCTATATTTCTTCAACCATGTGATGATTTTGAAATAATTACATTAATTAATACTTTAAAAAATTGGCCTTCTTCTGGCTATGATAATATTAGCAACAATATTCTAAAAGCAGCTAAGTACGGTTTAGCTGCTCCTCTTAAATTTATTTGTAATTTAAGCTTGTCTACAGGAAAAGTTCCTGATGAATTAAAAATAGCAAATGTAGTGCCAATATTTAAAGCAGGTGATACAACTCAACCATGCAACTATAGACCAATATCACTGTTGACTACTATTTCCAAAATAATAGAAAAATTAGTCAATGTAAGACTGGTTAAATATTTGGAGTCTAATAAGATATTGTCTAAGAATCAGTATGGCTTCCGCAGTGGCAGATCCACTGAGGACGCAGTAAGTAACTTAACTAATTTTGTAACAAATAAAATGGACAATAAATACAAGTGCGCTGGTGCTTTCCTGGATCTAGCCAAGGCTTTTGATACTGTTTCTCGGCCAATACTTCTTAAAAAACTTGAAAGGATTGGAGTTAGAGGCTTGGCTCTGAACTGGTTCCATCCTTACCTTGAGAATCGAAGGCAAAGGATATGTATGGACCAACTCACTAGTAATCTAGTAAAAATCCATTATGGGGTTCCTCAGGGTTGTATTTTGGGACCAACACTCTTCTTGATCTACATAAATGACCTTTGTTCCATGGAATTAACCAATGCGCGTGTCTTTACTTTTGCAGATGTCACTGCTGTGATATTTTATCGAAAATCATGGAGTGATGTAGTTTGTGTAGCTCAACAAGGATTAAGTAAAATATCACATTGACTTCAAAATAACCTCCTTACTATTAATATTCATAAATCAAATTATATAGCTTTTAATATATCTGCACGCTCTACACTAAAGAACCTCTACTTATTTACCTGCATGATTGCTCAACAAGAAATACTCAGAGCAGTTGCAACTGTGCACCACTTGAACGAGTCTCACACATTAAATATCTAGGTGTGTTCATTGATGAGAGGTTAACTTGGTCATACCACATTGATGCACTATGCAAAAGAGTAAGAAAGCTTTCACATATTTTCAAAAAACTAAAGTATGTTGCGGACACACATTTAATCACTATATTATACTACGCTCTATGCCAGTCTATCCTGAGCTATAGTATTATTTCATGGGGAGCCGCAATAAAGACACTTCTAATTAAACTAGAAAGAGTGAGCACCCAACGTGCAATATTAAAAATAGCATATAATAAGCCGTGGCGATATTCAACAGACTCCCTCTACTCAGAGCTAAACCATCTTCGAATAAGACAATTATTTATCTCCTCTACATTACTTATATTCCACAAAACTGCAAAAGAACAGGCACGTGTTTCTCATAGGGCGCTAATATGGGATCGCCCAGAGTGTTTTCCTCCTTTGCTCAAACAACATATTATTTCCTGGGGCCTTACCTGTACAGTAAATTATACAAACATAATAGGAGTTCTATAGATAAGACCAAACGCAGTTGTAAAAAAGTAATATTTGATTGGTTAAAAGTTTTAAATTACATTATACAGAAAAACTTATAAATGTACTCAACTAAAAAACAATAATTTAAATTATTATACAAACGTTTGCGATTTTCTTTTCACACTCATCCTTACATACACATACATCCATACACACACATACACGCAAATTTCTTTTATTTTTATTTTTTACTATTATAGGGAAAGAGACTGGACACAGGGAATCCTAGTCTGAAGCCAGAATACTTGTAAAATTAAAGTTACTTACTTTAAGCCAACGTTTACTTTGTAAATCTTTGTAACTAATATGGTACTGCAATAAATTATTGTTATTCTCTATAAATATAACGTTACACGGTACTATGGTATGTGCTGAATGAGTAAAAACTCTTACACCTACAAACATAAACAAGGAAAACATTCACACAGCTTGCTAAAATAACAGGAAGTAAATGACAGAATAGGAAAAAACAAATATTTTCTCGAACATTTTATGAATTAACATTTTATTGAAGGTGTATAGACACGTGCTAAGACGATTTTTACAAATGATTATTGATATCAAAAATTCAAATTAAGTGACTAGAGCATAATATTCTCTCTATATTATTTTTTAATTGGTATGGGTCTTTTATTGCTTTTAACAGATTTCGAATTCATATAAATCGTTACGATTTATAATTAAATTATAGATAATTTTTATCACCTGGGACCAACTGGTTTTGGAGAGCACTCAGGTGAAGTTGTAGGCATGTAGCAACATAAAAATAAAATATTATTTTGAAATTATTTTCATTCATTAAAAATAATTTTCTTATTATATCCATTTAAAAATCCTTAAGGCCCTACAATAATAATGGTATAAAGTTCTTTATATTATTATACCTGAGAATAACCCAAGAATATGTAAAATACTTACAAATAAACTGAAAATTGTATTTTACCGACTATATCGCCATATGAGTAATTAAAACGGTACAGAGACTAAGCTTCAACAACCACGCGAAACGGAGTTTAAACTTATGATTTAAATTGAAACGTCGATTGCCTTCTGTCCTAGAGATCATCCAGGCTACATAAGGGTAAGTTATCAAAACTTTTTAAATAAAATTATATTGTTACAAGTTTGTTGTAACTAAGTGAGTTTATAACAAAAAATATATATTTTAAAAAACCGACTACAAAACTAAAAAGTATTAAATAACGTAATAAAGATTTAATTTAATGCATCTCTACTATGCAATACTTATACCTTTCATATTAATAAAATACTTATTATTATTTGTATGTACCAGCTATAATAATAGTAAACAATATAGATCTCAAGAAACGGGAACGGAAAAAGTATTTTACTTTTTAACTTCTTGTGGGTGTCAGGACTTCTAAAATATCGTGAAGAACGTTCGTTAGCTATGAATGACTGGCTTTCCACTTTTTGAGACATGGGTTAATAAAAATAATAAATAATGAATCTATCCCTGAAAAAGCCGTACACAAACTATAATTACATCATCCAAGTTAACAAAATAGTCCATAAAATGAAAACTACTAGGACAGACTATGTCAAAATTTTTATGAGACCAAATGGCAAACATTCTGCATCAAACTAAAGAAGAATTATGGAAATCGGATCTTAAATTTCAGCGTAATCGGTGTACATACATAAAAAATACCAATGGAATAGAGAACCTCCTCCTTTTCTAAGTCGGTTAAATAAGTTTAACATAATTAGATTCCTGCATCTGAAATAGCTTTTCTTTCACAAAATAATTTCGTACAATATACGCAATAAACATACGTTATGAGAAATGATCACATAATTCTCATTTTTTATAAAAAGGTCTTTATCCTCTTCAGTAATATATGACGGTGTTTCTCAAAACACAGGCCAAACATCTGTGACGTCATCTGTAAAGTGTTTTTGTAACGCACAGGGGAGATAGTGTCATTTATCATGTAATACTTAACCCTTGCACGTTCTTACACTTTTTTACCTCACAATATGTGAACTGTTTTGTTATCATGAAGTTAATATTATAAGTTTTTGTGCCATTGAGTTGACTAGTTGTATAGTGACCAGTGGGATGGAGGGCTTTCGGCAATCTTTCCGACTTGTTCAGGAACAAAAGAGTGCCTTTAAACATCAAACGCCGCACATTAGAACAGTGCGTCCTACCCGTAATGGTTTATGAAGCCGAGACTTGGACGCTGACTCGGCAGCTCATTCACCGACTACAAGTCTCCCAAAGGGCTATGGAAAGAGCTGTGTTGGGGATTTCTCTACACGATCACGTCCGGAACACTAAAATCCGCTAGAGAACGGGACTAACTGACATAGCAAAAACCATATTTGTCGTAGGTCCGATGGAAGATGCGGCAAAAAGTTGTTGGAGTGGAGACCACGAAAGGGGTTCAGGAATATTGGGAGACAGCTAGAAAGATAGACGGACGATTTGTTGCGAGTGGCTGGGAAGGACTGGATGCGGACAACTCAGGACCGCACAAAATGGTCTAAAATTGAAGAGACCTTTATTGGGAAGATCAAGGCTGAAGATAATGACCAATGTATGTCTATTCACCGTACAGAGGCTACCCTACTTATGCTCGTGGCAGCATCGTGGGGTGAGCTACGTTCCCTAAGATATATGCAAGGGAAGGGATGGCTGGTCAATGCGTCCTGCTCATGAACGGGCGCTGGTAGTGGTGCCTGGTCGGTCCTGTGTTCGGGAATTTTTGTATTTATATTGAAAATATACCATTTTAAGTTATTAGTTTAGATATATAATTACTCGCATATATCCATAATACATATAAAAGGCCGCAAATGGAGCTGGAGCCACACACTCCGAAGGGATCCCAACCAAAGGGAGGCAACCCTAGACTGGAACCCTCACCATCGCAAAAACTATTCAGTTTAGAAAAGAAAGGTATGAGAAACCTCAATATCACTTTATAGATCTATCCATGGATACCCCAATGGTATGGGTTTGATGAAAAATAAATTTAAGTTTCAGTTCTAAGTATGGGGAACCCCCAAATTTTTTTTTTCTATTTTTCTGTGAAAATCTTAATGCGGTTCAAAGAATACATCTACTTACCAAGTTTCAACAGAATAGTTGTTATAATTTCAGAAAAAAGTGGCTGTGGCATACGGACGGACAGACAGACAGACAGACAGAAATGATGAATCTATAGGGGTTCCGTCCTGGGGAACCCTAATAAACGAAATATCTAAAATTCTATACAACAAAATTACCATAATGTTTAAAACTAACACCCATAAGTTAATCGAAATCTGCACAAAGCAGCACTTAATACTATCTTATTAAGAACTTTGTATCAAACCTGCAGACTTCGCTGTTCTTGTTCCTTATATAATTATAAAGAGACTGTCTCTCTCGTTACTCAAGCCTGTTGTTACGCTGAGAAGATACAAGGAGATAACTAATTCTCTATCTTAATGACTACAACGTACTTTAATGTTGTACTATCTTCTGTCGAGAATGTTACAAAATATAATATTGTTACAGTTAGCGTTTGATTGATTCATTTGGAATTCTTTTTGAAGTCATTTCTAATATACTAGATACTACTACCGCTTCGGGAATAAATGGCGCTCTGAGAGAGAAGAAGCGGCGCGAGAAACTCTCCCAGCTATTTTTTTAAAAAGAGCGCATTAAAGTTGTATATTAGAAATGACTTCAAAAAGAATTCTAAAGGAATAAATTTTGAAAATATAAATGTATTTTATGCCTTTTTATTTGGAAATAATTTGAGAATATGTTTGATAAGTAAATACCAACACATTATTTAAAAAAAATACACGTCAGACGTTTAAAATAGCTGAAATCGCCAAATTGAGTAACTGCGGTTGGATTTTTGATTTTCTCCACCAAAAATGAATACCGTGAGACTAAAAATGATATCGAATAAAGTTCAACCTACATATGCAAACATAAAGGTTCATTATAAGAATACATTTATGTTTTACAAGTGGGAGGCTTCTCTGCACCGGATGCCGGCTTAATTATGGGTACCACAACGGCGCCTATTTCTGCCGTGAAACAATAATGTGTAAGCATTACTGCTTCACTGCAAATGAAATTTGACATGAGACTATGTCTTACTGGGCAAATGAGAGTTGACATGAGACTATGTCTTACTGGGCAAATGAGACTTGACATGAGACTATGTCTTACTGGGCAAATGAAACTTGACATGAGACTATGTCTTACTGGGCAAATGAGACTTGACATGAGACTATGTCTTACTGGGCAAATGAGACTTGACATGAGACTATGTCTTAATGGGCAAATGAGACTTGACATGAGACTATGTCTTACTGGGCAAATGAGACTTGACATGAGACTATGTCTTACTAGACAAATGAGACTTGACATGGGACTATGTCTCAAGGTGACGAGCGCGGTAGTAGTGTCGCTCAGAATTTACAAGTTTTTCAATAATCGCATGACAGCTACGTCTTACACTCGTGATACGTTAAGTTAAGTTAAGTTTGCTGAAATAGAGATTAAGGTTAGGTTTTCACAGCTGTCTTCCTAGACCTATTTAAAATTATTATGTAAGACATCGTTGTATGTCGTTGTAGGTAGAAAATAAGAAAAATTTAGTGGAATCCGTGTTAGCCAATAAGGGACTATCACGTCATCTGTGGCTTTGGCGTTGCATAGACGCGGGGGATCTGTCTGCATTGTCGTAACAGACAGTTATTACTTTTACGTAAAAGATGGAAATTGACCCTCTAATAAATAACTAGACTCACAATCCCGCTGAAAAATTGTCTGATGCATAACCTACGCGCTATTAGGCAGAGTTTTCGTTCAGTTGTGTTTTGTCCGCGCTTTGAATAAACCGCCACGCAATGACAAAGTGGTCCGTCTGAAAAAAAAATTCCGAATAACAGCATACCCCAACTTAAAACGGATGTAGTGTCGTATATCAGGTAAATGACTTTTTAAATTAACAAAATTATGTATCCTACCTTACGTTTTTATTATTCTGCTAAATAATTACATTTCAACGCGGACACGTAAAATATGAAGGAATCCGCGCCGTGATATTAGCAAGTGAAGCACCGTTATGCTAGTGTGTGTGCGGTTACGGGGGATATTAGTTACACAATTTTTTCCCCTTAAATGATTATATATGGCCACAAATACTTATATAGTATTGTTTACACACTTTTTCACAACGAACGACGGCATTTTTAAAATATTTTATTGCGACGCAAACTGATCTGTCACAGACGATGGCAAATCTCTTAATAGCGGCCGATCGTCTTGTATTAGTATAAGTGTATGCGTTTGCAGGCTTGTTTTGGTGTTATTACTGTTATGTGAGATGACACGGAGTCCTTCTTTTTTTACTCGTCCGTGCATAACACGTGCTAAAACAAAATTCAAGTACTCGCCTCTATAACACGCCCAAGTGGTTCCGCGGTGTAGTGATGTTGCCCTATAACAAGTATTTCCAATTGATTGCCTGGATTTACTATTTTATTACGGTTATTAATACACAAATTTAATATATCGGCGCAAACACTACAACACACCTATTATAAAAACAACAATAATTCAGTTTAACTAATTTTAGTTAAAAATTGTTGATAATTTATCCTTTAATTACATTGTGATGTGAAATTATTGAAAAAAACAACATGAATTGAAAACACGTGCACGTGCACCGGGTCCTATAAATACAGCCGCACGGTCGACACAGTTCAGTCCATAGCAAATAGCCAGGTTTTCCCAGTTTTCTGGATTCCCCCCCCCCACGTCATCTGTGGCTTTGGCGATGTCAACAGTAATGACGTCACACCTTTTAAAAACAATACAGAGGTTCTTTTCTCGTCAAATAAAATAATTTAATAATACAATTGACACACGTGCAAATGCTCGCAAAGCTAATTATGAACTGTACAAATCATTATAAAATTCAATACACACAAATATGTATGCTAGTGAAAATACTAGGCAAATGAGACTTAACATCTTTTATCTCAAGGTGACGAGCACAATTGTAGTGCCGCTCAGAATTTTTGGGTTTTCTCAAGAATCTTGAGCCGCACTGCTTTGTAACGGGTAGGGCTTATCAATTACCATCAGCTGAACGTAATGCTCGTCTCGTCCCTTATTTTCATAAAAAAAATGTATGTGGGTAATCCCCAAGTTATATGCTCGTATTATACGAAAACACGTAATATGAAAGCGCGGTATAGAGAGGTTTACTAATTACATTGATTACTAAGCGATAATAAGTCAAGTTGTTTATGGTATGTTAATAATACCTTCTAAATTGCTGCGATCTACAGACAACAAAACGATCACACAGTCGCCAGAAAGCCCATTAATATCTACAGAACATTAAAAAGTATCGATTTCGTATCGCCAGCACCAGAACCACATAAAAATAGAACAGTGTCGTTATTTTTTGTAAAGATAATAATTCAGCAATACAAGCCGAATTTTCCTCAAGAGTGAAGCAATAAAGCGACGGGTTGCTCAATAAAGTAATTCTACTGTTACCAGGGCAATAATAAACATAAACGATCATTTTTGTTCTTGTGGAGTTGTAGAATATTAGACCCTGGTGTGTAATTATATTATTACGATACTACGATTATTATATAAAGGAAATATACATATTATATTTATAAGTAAATACTAGCTGACCCAGCAAACGTTGTATTGCCGATATTAAAATCGCGATACAAAAGTAACTATTGATCGTAGATGGGTGAAAATTTAAAGTTGTGTGTATTTTTAATGCTGACTCATATTCAAACAAATTAAAAAAAAAAATAAAAAAAAATTCGTGTGGACCACCCTTAACATTTAGGGGGATGAAAAATAGATGTTGTCCGATTCTCAGACCTACCAAATATTCACTCAAAATTTAATGAGAATCGGTCGTTTCGGAGGAGTTCAAAGTTTAACACCATGACACGAGAATTTTATATATTAGATGTCAAAACTATTGTCTCCTTGCCTATAATTCTTGTAATAAAAAGTTTCAAATTAAATTTAAAATTTGGATGGTATATTTTTTATTTTTTTAGATTTGTATTTCTAAGAAATAGTAATGAAAACCTCGATAAATACATCAATATCACGTGTTTTTAGTTATCGGAGGTATAATAATTAATAAGAAATCTATTGAAGGTTTGATAAGCTTTAACTAATAGACGTTTATACTCTTAATACATTATTACGTTTAATTAAGGCGGTTACACAATAAGTAAAGAGAACGTTGTCTTCTTCCCTCAGATACTGCAAAGAGAACGACGCCTGGTCCATGCGTTTTGACAATAATCACGACCATCATATTCACGAAGCATCCTTACACAAACAATTAATTCAAGCTCTAAAGGTTGCTTCCAATATAGGATAATTTATATTTATACAGTTTTGTCTTTATTATTTTTTATAAAAAATTTGATATTTAAGACGCTTTTAACTATCACAATTCATATTGTTGCGTAGCAACCCTTCGAAGTATATGACGAGAGTTGTCAAACTTCAAGACATTGTTAATTTCAACAGCTCCGTCAGCATTACTCGTAGCTCAGCGGAAAAGTGTTTAATTTAGACGCTGTAGACCCGGGTTCGATACACCTACCAGTGTATGGATTTTTTTGGGTTTTGTGAAGTTAAAGGAGATTTCTAGTTAGTTCAGGATTAAATTGAACAGAAAAAAGGGATGGAAAATGTGTAAGCAGGATAAAAATAGTTAAAAGAATTTTCTAGTACAATTTAAATTTAAAGATGGAATGGGAGAATCATTTTGAAAATAGAACGGATCCGGGGGTATATAAGCCGTACTAAGCGTGGCCTACGGCAGTTCTAGTTCTGACTCGAAAGTGTAAAGAAGAAGAAGAAGAAAAGAAGAAGAAGAAGAAAAGAAGAAGAAGTGAAAAGTGGAAGTGTTCCAAGAAGAAGAAGATAGAAGAGACTTAGTGTTCGGTGCGGTGTGACGCGTTGAAGGTACCGCCGCCCACAAGAGGAACAGCGGCGGACCGGCGAAGTGCAAGTTCAGAAAAAGTGAACGCAAATAAAGACTCGTTCCTATAAGCGGAGTATTAATTCCAATCCCTGACCCACTCCCGTGTCAATTGGTGTCAGAAGTGGGATTGGAAAGATGCCATTAGTGCCCAGGAACGAGAAGGGAGTGACCACGCGAGCGGGAGCAGCTGCAGCGGCAGAGGACGAGTCACAACAAGCATCCGGCTCTGGACTCAGTGCGACCGTGTCAGCACCGCAGGCTCCTGCCGTAGACATCATGCAGCAGATGGCCGCCATGATGCAAGAGCAAGCGCGCCGACAGGAGGAGCAGCTGCGGAGCTTGCCAGAGGAACAAGCGCGCCGACAGGAAGAGCAAGTGCGCCGACAGGAGGAGCAGCTGTGAGGTCTGCATGAAGGCCTCTGCAAGGAAATTTTATCAGTGGTGCAGAAAAACTCCGCCCGGATTGACGCTGTAGAAAAGGAGATCGCCAGGATTGACACTGTAGAAAAGGAGATCGCCCGGATTGACACTGTGGAAAGGAAGATGGGGGAGATGGAAGCAACTATTCATCAGCTCAAAAGGAAGGTCGTGTGTCCTTCAGCCAACCCAGGAGTCACCTGTGGAATCACATCGACCAGAAGTTTGAAAGTACCCCCCTACGACGGCAAGTCTTCCTGGGCCGCCTTCAAGCTACAATTAGAGACGGTCAGAAGAGCAAGTGGTTGGAGTGACCTAGAAGCACACTCTGCCCTCACACTAGCGCTCCGTGATGAAGCACTTTCCGTATTGGAAGCACTCGGCGCTGGGAAGGAGGAAGTAACCTATACGGACCTTCTTAACGCGTTGGAGGCACGTTATGGCGATAAACACCTTGAGCATGTGTATTGGGCGCAGCTTAAGGACCGCAGTCAAAGGGCCAACGAAACTCTGCAGCAGTGGCACTCGAAGCTGAGAAGCTAGTGCGTAAAGCATATCAGTCGTCGCCAACTGCAATAGAAGAAATGTTGCTCCAAGTGTTCATCGATAGAATACGGGACGCCGAAGTAAGAGCAGCCGTACGACTGAGTCATCATACTAGCTTGAAGGAAGCGGTGGCACATGCGTTGGAAGTGGAAGCAGTTCGCCACGATTCTCGGGGGTTGAGACTCCGCAAAATTGTACCAGCAGATTCCAGCCGAAGGCAAGCATATAGCCCAGTATGCTATGGGTGTGGGGAGCGAGGACACATTAGGAGCACTTGCCCCAGGCGTGAGAGCATAATGCAAGGTAGGAAGGATGCGGCGGTCTCAACATCACCGCTGGAACAGCAGGAAAACTAGAAAAGGCCAGGGCAGTGGGGTGGGCGCTGGCTGGTAGAAGCAAAGCCCCAAGGTTCTTCGTTAAGCAGACATGTGACGGAAACACTTTAGTTATAGAGGGAATGATAATTGGAAAATCTTGCCGTTTCACTTTGGATACGGGAGCCTCACGTACAGTCGTTAGCCAAAGAAGACTAGAGAGCATCGGAAGACGACATATGCGAGAAAATGCAAACTTAACACTCACAACAGCTACCGGCCAGCGCATACCAGTCCAGGGAGAGAAGATCGTGGCCGTGAAAATCGGTAATACGTTGTACTGGCAAAAAGTGGTAATCGCAGATATCACTGATGACTGCATCATTGGATTGGATTTTCTTCGAAATCATCAGTGTACGATTAACATGAAACATGGTGTATTGAAGCATGGAGGTGAAGAAATTCAAATAAAAGGCGGAACTTGTGGGAAAGTGTTGTGCTTACGAGACACTACTTTAAATCCGAGATCGCAGACCCTAGTCCCGGTAGTCCTGCCAAGAGATGACAGAGGAAGACCTTGTAAATGCGCTTTAATAGAAAGAGAGACATCGGACACGAAATGTATCCCAGCCAGGACAGTTGTGGGAAACTCCCAAATTGCGATGGTTCCCGTGTTTAATCCTCATGAGGACAAGCAAATCATAAGGAAAGTAACAGTGATAGGAGGTTGTGAGGAGATAGCTTGGTTAAGAAAGTGTGAAGAAGGGAGGAAGACCGTAGCTGCAAGCCAGGATGTGAACATACAGAAACTTCTGGATGGCTGTAAGGACAATCTTACCAAGCTACAGTTAATAAAAGCGAGAAATTTCCTGCTACGCTATGCCGGGATGTTCTCGAAGAACGACGGGGACATCGGAAGAACTGGTTTGGTGAAACACAAGATCGACACAGGAGACACTGTTCCGATAAGGCAAAGACCAAGACGTATTCCGTTTGCACGTGAACAAGAAGTGGAAGACATGATTCGGGATATGAAAGAAAATGGTGTGATAGAACCGTCATCGAGTCCATGGTGTTCTCCAGTGGTTCTGGTGAAGAAGAAGGATGGATCAACTAGATTTTGTGTGGACTATCGTTTGAACGATGTAACTAAGAAAGACAGTTATCCATTGCCAAGAATCGATGACACATTAGATTCACTTTGTGGCATGACGTGGTTCTCTACTCTTGATTTGAAAAATGGCTACTGGCAAGTCGATCTGGACCCTAAAGACAAGGAGAAGACGGCTTTTTCAACCGGAAAAGGGTTATGGCAGTTCAAAACAATGCCCTTCGGATTATGCAACGCCCCAGCTACTTTCGAAAGGTTGATGGAGCATGTGCTGGCAGGTATGTTGGGAGAAACCTGCCTTGTCTACTTGGATGACATAATCATTATGGGACAAAGTTTTGAATATCATCTTAAGAAGCTCGAAAAAGTCTTCACAAAAGTGCAGGGTGCCAACTTGAAGTTGAGTCCAAAGAAATGTTCCTTCTTTCAACGTCAGGTGAATTACTTGGGGCACGTTATCTCGGAGCAAGGCGTTGCGACGGATCCTGCCAAGAAAAGTGCTGTCAAAGACTAGCCGACGCCGACAGAAAAGACACATGTGAGAGCATTTCTAGGACTATGCTCTTATTATCGACGCTTTGTGAAAGGGTTTTCCGATGCTGCTAAGCCCTTACATCGACTGACGGAGGAGAAAAGAGCCTTTTCCTGGGATGAAGAATGCGAACAAGCTTTCTTAGAGTTGAAGAAAAGACTATGTGAATCACCTATCCTCGGATATCCTGACACAGAGGGAAGATTCATAGTGGATGCTGATGCTAGCAACACTGGAATTGGTGGAGAACTATCTCAGAAGAGAGGAGATCAAGAAGTTGTAATTGCATACTTTAGCAAATCTTTATCAAAGCCGGAGAGAAACTACTGTGTAACTCGTAGGGAGTTACTGGCCGTGGTAAAGACATTACAACATTTCAAAAAGTACTTGTTGGGTCGCAAATTCCTCGTAAGGACTGATCATGCCGCCTTGAAGTGGTTACTAGAATTCAAGAATCCGGAAGGACAAGTGGCCAGATGGATTGAGCAACTTCAAGAGTATGACTTTGAAATCGAGCATCGAGGAGGAAAAAGTCATGGAAATGCAGATGCGTTATCTAGAAGACCTTGTCCGATGGAATGCAAGCATTGCATTCGTCAGGAGGAGAAAGAGAATTTTATGATCCGGCTGATCAGAACAGATTCGATCGACGAGAACTGGAGCAACGATGCAATGAGGAGAGCTCAGGAAAATGATAAGGATCTTCAACCACTTTTACATTGGCTAGCAAGTGGATCACTTAAACCAAAATGGTCTGAAGTGGCTAGACACAGTACGGCTACCAAGAGTCTCTGGGCACAATGGAACAGTTTGGTGATGCATGACGGGTTGCTCTGCCGTAAATGGGAAACCCCGCAAGGAAAGGATTGCCATCTGCAACTGGTCGTTCCCAGGGAGAAGGTGAACGAGATCCTGAAAGCTTATCACGATGGTTCTTCAGGTGGACATTTGGGAATAAGAAGAACTCTCACAAAAATTAAAGAACGATTTTACTGGTTGCATTGCCGTGATGATGTGGAAGACTGGTGCCGAAAATGCAAGAGTTGTGCTATTGTCAAAGGACCTCAGACCAGAAGCAGAGGAGCTATGAAGTTGTACATTGTTGGGGCTCCGTGGGAAAGAGTAGCTCTGGATATGGCCGGACCGTTCCCAGTCACCAAATCTGGAAACCGTTACATAATGGTTGTGATGGATTATTTCACGAAGTGGCCGGAAGCATTTGCTCTACCGAATCAAGAAGCAATTACCGTTGCGACGAAGCTGGTGAATGAAGTTTTCTGCAGATTCGGTGTGCCTTTGGAGTTGCACAGTGACCAAGGGCGGAACTTCGAATCACAAGTATTTCAAGAAGTTTGCAAGATCTTGGGAATCCATAAGACCAGAACTACACCATATCATCCACAGTCGGACGGGATGGTGGAGAGGTTTAACCAAACATTGGAGCGACATCTGGCAAAAGTAGTGGACAGTCATCAGGATAACTGGGATGAGTACATTCCACTGTTTCTTATGTCGTATAGAAGCGCAATACACGAGACGATAACAGTGACTCCTGCGTACGCCAATTTTGGAAGGGAATTGAAATTGCCAGCTGATTTACTCCTAGGCTGTCCACCGGATAATCCGAAAAGTATAACAGAATATGTGGATGAGTTACGGAAAAAGATGGTTGACATCTACGAGGAAATTAGAACAACTGGGCTTAAGGCAAGTGAACGGATGAAAACCCGCTACGATCGAAGAGCTAATATTCCTGGTTATGAAGAGGGAACCCTGATTTGGTTACACAATCCTGTAAGGCGAAAGGGGAAGTCTCCGAAGCTCCAACCAAGTTGGGAGGGACCATACAAAGTAATCACAAGGATAAATGATGTGACTCTCAGGATCCAGCGTACCCCTCGAAGGCCCCCGAAAATCGTACATGTCGATCGAGTGGCTAAGTACTACGGAAGCAACGATGATCGGGACGATCATGTCTTGGGAGGGGGCAGTGTTGCGTAGCAACCCTTCGAAGTATATGACGAAAGTTGTCAAACTTCAAGACATTGTTACTCGTAGCTCAGCGAAAAAGTGTTTACTTTAGACGCTGTAGACCCGGGTTCGATACACCTACTCGTACCAGTGTTTGGATTATTTTTGGTTTTGTGAAGTTAAAGGAAATTTCTAGTTAGTTCAGGATTAAATTGAACAGAAAAAAGGGATGGAAAATGTGTAAGCAGGATAAAAATAGTTAAAAGAATTTTCTAGTACAATTTAAATTTAAAGATGGAATGGGAGAATCATTTTGAAAATAGAACGGATCCGGGGGTATATAAGCCGTACTAAGCGTGGCCTACGGCAGTTCTAGTTCTGACTCGAAAGTGTAAAGAAGAAGAAGAAGAAAAGAAGAAGAAGAAGAAAAGAAGAAGAAGTGAAAAGTGGAAGTATTCCAAGAAGAAGAAGATAGAAGAGACTTAGTGTTCGGTGCGGTGTGACGCGTTGAAGGTACCGCCGCCCACAAGAGGAACAGCGGCGGACCGGCGAAGTGCAAGTTCAGAAAAAGTGAACGCAAATAAAGACTCGTTCCTATAAGCGGAGTATTAATTCCAAACCCTGGATCTCGTAAAAATCAAATCAGTCAGTTTCATTCCGCCTGACTTTTATACTATCATAATATTTTAGGCGTCACACAAAAAAAGACATTTTCTTCTAAATTTTCATCATCTTACGGCCGTTCCCAATATACTATCTACAGATAGAGATAAATTATTACCTTCTACTGTCAGTTATTAGCTGTCTATAATTTGAAGTTGTCCCAATATAACCGATAAGTCATTCTTATCGAATTATATTGGGACCCGTGAATTGCAATTTCCATACAAACTTTATATTGCTGGTAAGCTGTACGTCGTCCCATTAACAGACAGCGTGCACGGATAAGGTTAGTTAGCGTCGATAAGTATATTGGGATAGAAAAGTCAACGATAGATAAGATTTTTATCTCAAGTAAGAGATAGACTGAATATTGGGAACGGCCGATAGCATTTATACATCAATTCATGACTTTCATTCATTTAGTTTGTTTGACCTGGGTGAATTTAGTGATGTTTCCTACCAAAAATAATTTGCAAATTAACAAAAAGATAACTTAGATAGGCTATGTATAAAATAACGGATCGTACAGTAATAAAAATAAAAATTTGAGTTTAGAACTAACCTCTATTTTAAGCAACGCACGCACACTGACATAAAGTGTAATACAAATCACGAGTGTAAGACGTAGCTTGTTACGAACACTAAACTAATATTCCTGGCCTATTTTTATCGGATGTCTAACAGCAAGAGACTCTATCTAGACACATAAAATATCTAAGGTAAGAATTGCATGCAAACATGAAGAAATATTGTATTGAAAAGAGGAACTGATTATATAAAGACATTTATTGATGCGCCGTTGTTGAAACAAATTACTTGCCAATACGCAGAGTAATTGCATTACATTAGTCTTTTGATGCTGCAATCAAACACCTTGGACAGACAAACGTCTGTGGTATATTTAACTCTATTATTTACTAGACAAATAAATATCAAATAATTAACAGCTATAAGATATAAGACACGAACCTCATAAAATAGAGTTTAAAAATATGTTAAAAAATGTCATATTGATAATCTAGACACAGTATGTATAAACATTTAAATAATAATAAAAGATTTGTGTATTTTTTATTTAAATCAATAAAATTCTATTTTTGCTGACGGTACAGCTTTAACAGCAGTTAACAATAGTATTTATTCAATCACACATAAAGAACACTCATGTATGGGTGTAATGAAAAGCAAAAGTTATTCAGGGGATGTAAAGTGTATTAAATGTCGAGAATTTATGCTGAAAGTTGATTTGGTAGGACGTGTTCTGACTCATAACTTCTGATTTAAATTATAGGTGAACTTCTCTTTGTTCGTTATTGCCAGTAAAGATCTAATGTTCATATAATCTGTGGTTCAAGCAATTGAGGAGACAAGTGAGTTTTGAAATATTATCTGTAGACATCTGTAAATTAATACCAATTATAATCGGCATACATTGATATAATATTGTTCAATTATTAATCCTTGTGATGCTTGTGGTGCCATGTTGACCTGTTGTAGTTAATAAATCATTGTATTTGTTTGATGGGGTTACTATTATGACAGTAATCATGACTATCATGTTCACGAAGCATCCTTACACAAACAATGAATTCAAGCTCTAAATGTTGATGCATCCAATATACGATAATTTATATTTATAACGTTATGGTTTTTGATACGCCCTGCTCTTTACAATGCAGTGCCTTTCAGGTTTCTTAAAAATCCCAAAAATTCTGAGCGGCCCTACAACTGCGCTCGTCTTGAGACGTAAGATGTTAAGTCTCATTTGCCAAGTAATTTCACTACCTACGGCGCCCTTCAGACCGAATCACAGTACTGTTTACACATTACTGCTTCACGGCAGAAATAGGCGCAGTAGTGGTACTCATAATCTAGCCGGCATCCTGTCCAAAGTAGCCTCCCACACGTAAACCATTGGTAATTGGTTTTATATGATCCAGTGATATGAGTACAATAATTGTGTTTTAATCATAATTTGAAGTAATTTCTGATAATAATCGTGCTACAAAATAAAAATTACCAACTCTTAATTGTTATTAGTTAGACGAAATGTCGATACAAAAGTATCAGGAAAAGATTTACTATGACAGTTTTATTATAGGTACTCAACCTACGACTAAAGAACCTATCAGAACAAAATTAATCATTTGATGAAGATGAAGGAATCAAATATCCTTGAAACACACTCACTGAGTAGGTAACTTAGACGTTGTTAATACCGTTTTATTTAAATTCTTATTCTTTGGAAAACACATCATCAAATTTTTGATATTTTGATGTCTGGTTTCTTATATTACATTAACGATATTATTGTATTAAAATAATTAATTAATAAATATAAATTATACTTTACTGGTTGCATCAACCTTTAGAGTTTAAATTAAATGTTTGTGTATGGATGCTTATTTAAAAAGAAATCATCATTTATCTTGAACTACGGAACCCTAAAACTATTTTTCAGTTCTGCAAAATGGGGTGTTAGCATGCACATTACAAAGATGTTTGAGTTGGTTTATTGTATTTATGCTTTGTGTTGGAAAATTGATGATTCTATAACGTCATTAATCAAGATGAAGTGATTAATTAAAGAAGGAATCTTTACAATACATTTTAAAAATTATAAAAATTACGCGGAGCGTACGCATGTTATATTTCTGCAATTCATCTTGGTTGCCAAAAAATAATAATAAGCTTATTTATTGCCCTGTTCTATGAGGTATAATAATAATAAGACATTTTCTGAATACATTTACAGAATACTACATAATGCATTGTAACATTATCCTATGAATATGTGTTTTTTTAATGAAAATAAGGGACAAGACGAGCAGGACGTTCAGCTGATGGTAATTGATGCGCCCTGCCCATTTCATTTCTCAAGATTCTTGAAAAATTCACAAATTCTGAGCAGCACTACAACTGCGTTCGTCACCTTGAAACATGAGATGTTAAGTCTCAATTCCCAGTAATTTTACTACCTGCGGCACCCTTCATTCTGAGACACAATAATGTTTACACATTACTCCTTCACGGCACAAATAGGTGCTGTTTAGGTACCCATAATCTAGCTGGCATCCTGTGCAAAGGAGCCTCCACTGGTGTTTTTTTTAAATACACAGGTAATTGCAAGAGACTGGAGCCTCCAATAAGCCAGAGTATCTGAAGACTTCAGAAGGTTCTTCCAATTCAGACTTTATATCTCAGTGCCTTTCAGATTCCCATTAAAGGTTTTCAAATTAACAGGTAAGTACGTAATAGAATGGTACAAGTTATGATGTGTTCTATTTTAGTTATATTGTGATATGTATAACTTATTGTGATGAAAATAAGAATTTGGTAATGGAAGGGAAATTTGATAAAAAACGTAGATCATTACATATTATTATCATTTATTTATTTGACGTATAAATCATCAAAGATTGGGACAATAAAATTCGTTGTCTACATATGAATTGAGAAGTAAGTTATTTAAGTTAGTTAGTAACCTAGTTTTAGTAACAATATTCGTAAATATATTTAATCTAGCTGTTGTTATAACTCTATACATACTTAAACAATTAACAGCATTAATTTTATCGCTTGTTATAAGGCACTTAAATGTCATTGCTTGCAACGGCGTCGTGGAACGGGTGGTTCTTTCCCTTCCCTAAAATATGGTTATGGCACGTAATGGGTGGTCCATGAGTAATGCTCGTGAACTGATTTTCTTTTTTTAGTAAGAGGAGGATAAACGAGCGTAAACGCAAAATAGAAATTACAAAACGTTGAAAATACGCTCAAATTTATTACATGTTTCGATTGTCTGTTGCTACTTCAATAACGCGCGCTCACACACGAAACATTGCGATCAACCAGTAAATTAAAAATAATTCAGTTAAAGTGATAACTACGAGTTTTTAGTGATAAAAACACAAGTGCAATCATTCACCTACAATTATTCTGTGAAATATATATATATATAAACAGTCTCTGTAAGTGTTTTTAATCATTTATTTTACTTTATAATTCGTATAAAGTGACAACACAAACAAAACGTATAAGCGACGACAAATCTTGCGTGGCGTTTTTATTTTAACTTACCCTCAAAGTTTATATTTGATATACTTGAACAATATTTCACGAAAAAGTATTTCGTGGCTTTTCTACAAATAAACATTCACTATGGTATATTCTAGTGCACGTTACCAAAATTTTCTTATAATTGGAGACTTTAACTTACCTCATCTGAACTGGTCTTCCATTTGTCAAGACACTTTATTATTCTCCATCGGGTGCGAGCCATCTAAACTACTAATATACACTATGTCCTTTATGAATTTAAGACAAACCAATAATATTCAAAATGAAAATGGAGGACTCCTTGATTTAGTATTATCTACTTTAACAAACCGTATCGAGCGTTCGGATGATCCTTTGCATAATACGGTACCTCATCACCCACCTTTGGACATATCGTGTAGTATAAATACTTTAAATAATAATATTATGCCCTGTATTGCTAACATTAAAAGGAATTATTATAAAGCAGACTATTATCTAATTAACAGCGCAATAGAAGAAGCGGACTGGTTTTCTCTCCTATCTTCTCTTTCAGCCGAAGAAGCCGTGAATGTCTTTTACACACAAATTCAAATAATAATCAACTCTCATGTTCCTTTTGCCAAAATTTGTTCATCTAAATTCCCCACCTGGTTCTCTAAACCTTTAATAAAATGTTTAAAACGCAAACTCAAAATATGGGCCCGTTGGAAATCTTACAAAAACCTGCGTGATTATCAGGAATTTTCACTATTACGTAAACGAGTTAAATTGCTTCTTACTACATGTCATAATAAGTACATTAACAACGTTGAAAACTCCTTGAAGAATAATATTAAATTTTTCTGGAAATTTGCATCTTCTTTAAGAGAGAAGGTTATCCTCGCGTAATGTGGTATGACGGTGTCGAATCTGATGATCCTAAATTCATAGCTGATATGTTCTCTAAATATTTTCACTCGGTCTTTGAACCCGGTTTCGATGGAGCATATAGTATTGACCAATTTGAAAATATAAGTTGCGACGACGATCATACTCCGCTAATTGACAATGTACGTCTCCACAGACCCAATATTTTAGCAGCACTCCAAAATATCGATCCCAATAAAGGCGCTGGTCCTGATAACATTCATCCGGTTTTTCTAAAGCGTACTTGCAAAACGCTATCTATTCCTTTGGAAATTATTTTTAATAAATGTTTATCCTCTGGTTACTTTCCTAGTATCTGGAAGATAGCTTATATTACGCCTATATTTAAAGCAGGAGCAAAAAATCAAGTCGCAAATTATCGTCCGATCTCTATACTGTCGTCTATTCCAAAAGTTTTTGAGAAATTGGTACACCAAGTCGTATACACAAAGCTAAAACACACAATCATAGGACAGCAACACGGTTTCGTGGCTGGCAGATCTACTTTGTCAAATCTTCTTATTTTTACTGATTATTTATTTAAAGGCCTTGATAATTAAAACCAAATTGAAACAGTCTACACAGATTTCCAAAAGGCATTTGACACGGTGGACCACCTACTGTTATTAAAAAAATTATCATACAACGGTATAAAAGGTAACCTCTTGCGTTGGTTTGCTGCTTACCTAAGTGCCCAAGTACATTCGGCAGTTATTAATGGTTTCATCTCCCCTACAGTTAACGTAACGTCAGGCGTACCTCAAGGCTCTATACTTGGTCCATTGCTTTTCACACTTTTTATTAATGACATCTCTGATTGCTTTAAGTCTTGTTAGTTTTTATTATATGCAGATGATTTAAAATTGTATTCCCATATTGTTGACTTCAATGATGTCCTGCTTATGCAGGAAGACTTGAATAGGTTAGATGTCTATTGCAAAAGTAACAAACTATTTTTAAGTTACACTAAATGTAAGCATATCTCTTTTACGAAAAACAAAAATAAAATTGAAACGAGATTTACACTAGGCGATCAAGAACTTGAAACAGTTACCTGTATTCGTGATCTTGAGGTATACCTTGTATACAAGAATCTCTTAAAACAATTTAATATTCTTTCATTAAGCCAGCGACGGAGTTTAATTGAATTAGTCACTCTAAGAAAAATATATACGAGTGAAATCATATCCTCAGAATTGCTTCAGTTAATCGATTTTCATATACCAGCCCGTGCTACACGCTCTAATAATTTATTTCATTTCTCAAAAACCAGGACAAATACTGGTATACGTACGCCACTGCACAGAATGTTTGCTCTCCATAACTCTAGATTTAATGATGTTGATATGTTTTTGTGTTCCTCTAAAACTTACAAACTCAGAATAAAACAAATCCTGGCACAAATAGAGTAAGTTAGAAATCACGTAATTTCATCTAAATTGTAACAATGTCTACCATGCATTATGTTAGATTTATTTATCAACTGGTTGTCTGCAACTAAGTGTAATGTAAGTGTAAATTTAAATATAAAGTGTACTTAGTGAAACTGTTTAAGGAGACATCCTTGTGTCCATATTTCTATTTTTACTTTATCTACTTTATGTTTAAGGATGTATCTGTATTTGTTTCCAAATAAATAAATAAATAAATAAAATAGTATTTGCTTATATAAATATAACGAATTATCTTATAGATCATAATTATTATGAAATAAAATTATTTTATTCATTTCTAAATAAACCGTATGAAATAATAGGAACTGACAGCTTATTTATTGTAAACGATATTCCATAGGAGTGGTGGTTTTAATGTCTAAATAACAGATAAGTCATAAGCAATTATGTTTAAATTAGAATGCCTTAATGACAAATAAATAGGGGTCGCTGCAAACAAGCCCGTACCCTTTGAAACAAAGTAACATAAGAACCCTTTGCCGAAATTTGAAGCCAAAAAGCCTACGCACAATTATTGTATTCACTTTATTTGCTACTTACAGATAAAAGGAGTTGGAATACACAGACTTAAAATCTATAAGCGTATAGACATACTACATACAAGATAGACGATCGCCGATCTGGTCAAAATCGCCGGAGTACGTTGTATGATGGCACCGTAGGACCGATCGTCGTGGAAATCTTTGGGGGAGGCCTTTGTCCTTCAGTGGACATTTTCCTACTGATGATGATAGACATAATGCAAGATAATAGAAAGTGAATCCATTGGATCTAACCGATATAGTAATAAAGTAATAGATAAAAATAAAGTGGGACCTAACACGCTTCCCTGTGGTGCGCCACATGATACGTTGACCTCCTGACCTGGCCACTGGCCCAGCTTAACCTTGTGCTTCTTATAACATAAATCATTTTCAAAAATAGCACGTTGTGTGCCTCTAATTCCAATAGATTTCAGTTTTTGTACAAGGATGGGGAGAGATACAGGTATCAAGTTTAATTGATAACTCGTCAACAGTCAGTCACGCTTGGGATTAAATCCGTAGTATTTTGAATTGTAAGCCACTAGCTAACACACACATTGAAAAATCGTAATTGGTTACACATTATTGGACTCAAACACAAAGATTATTGATGCGTTATATACAGAATATTTAATGTTTATATATCTGATTTAGACATTGTATGAATATGACATAGACATGAAATATATTAGAATTTCTTGCTCGTTCTTCTCTGGGAAAATCTGCCTTCCGAATGAGCTGTAGTTTATAATAATGATATATTTCAAGTGTAATGTGATTTACCTATGAAAAAAAAAAACATTTTTGATCTTTTTTTATTTTGATATACGTCGCTTTAATAATAACGTAAGTAAGATAATTTTTTTTTTTGAGAGGAGGAAATACTGTTACGTATTTACGCACCGTAACGGGGCGTAATATGTCGGACTCGAGTGTCCGCGTAAGCGGACGCCCCATACCGACTAAAACCTCCTCTGTGCAACAGCACAGCTATAACAAGCTGCTAACAAGCAGCCCTGGCTTTCACAGCGAAGTAGGACGTGGGCCGTGGAGGCCGCAAAGACTACGCAACAACAGTCGCGGGGCGTCTCCTAAGGAGACTCGAACCTCAGACCGGCTGTGTGCTTGTGGGAAGGAGAGAGAATGAAAATGAAGATGAAGTGAAGATGAAAGATGAAAAGGTGATAAGAACACACTCGCCGGCGAGTGTGGTGATGTTTAGTGTAATGTATGTAAGTGTGTGTGTATGTGTTTATGATTGTATGTATGTATGTTTGTATGTGTGTAAGTAGTGTAAATGTTAGTGTGCATGTATGTTTGTGTTTGTGTCTGTTTGTGGAGTGTATTTGTGGTTGTGTAAGTGGTGTATGTCAGTCCGTCAGTCAGTCCGTGTGTGAGTGAGTGTAGTGAAACGATTACAGGACTAGGACTAACGTCTCGTCGGGTATCAAAACAATGTGTGGTGTATCTAGGGTGCGGGCCGCTGGCCATCGTCAGAGTGACGAGTGCCAGTGGTTTGCGGTGGTCGACCGCGCCTACGCCTGCGAAGGCGGTGTGCGTGTCTGTGTCGGTGTTTGTGTGGGTGTCGCGTTCGCGATGGTGATGTCGTCATCCGGGTCTACCGTTACGTGTCTGGGACGTCTTATTGGGTTGAGACTATGGTGAAGGGGGGTGTACCCGCATGCCTTCCTAACCAAGATGTTGGAGTGGTTAGGCGCCTTGTCAAAGAAGCGTCGCGAGATCTCTTTATAGTGTTGAGCTATCGTCGGAAGCTCTAGGTCGCGGTGAAGGTAGACGTTTCGGATGAACCACGGGGCTCCGGTTGCCATGCGCGTGAATTTATTTTGAACTACTTGCAAATGACGTAAGTAGCTCGGTCGGGTGTGCGCGAAAACGACGCTTGCGTATGACAGTATGGGCCGTACGATGGTTTTGTACAGCGTCACTTTGTGTTTGAGCGGAAGTTTGCTTCGCCCACACACAAGTAGATAAAGGCGACTAAGGACAAATCGGGCTCTATTGCATACCGTATCAATATGTTTCTTGAAGTTCATATTGCTGTTGAACGTGACTCCTAAGTATTTGTAATCCTTCACCCACGGTATGGGTGTTTCATACAATTTAATGACGTCGGTCGGTCGTTTTATAGCGCGGATGCTATTCGCGTTACCGAAGAGTACCGCTGCACTCTTGGTGGGGTTCACTTCAATCCGCCATTTTCTGAACCAGTTGCCTAGTTCATCGACGGCGGCTTGAAGTACTTTAATGTTCCTGCTCAAGGTTGAGCGGTTCAATAGAGCGGAGCCAAAGTAGAGTGCCGTATCGTCAGCGTACTGAGCGAGCTGGACACTCGGAAACTTGGGAATTTCGCTCGTGAAGAGCGAGAAAAGAGTGGGAGAGAGGACTGAACCCTGTGGCACGCCAGACCTGATGGGTCTGGGTGAGGATAGGGTGCCCTCTACTCCATATCGGAAGGAGCGATCAGTAAGATAGGCTCGTATGATGCGCACGAGCCTGTCTGGCACTCCCAGTTGATACAGCTTGAATACTAAGCCGTTGTGCCATACCTTGTCAAATGCCTTCGCGACATCGAAAAACACGGCTGCCGTGGTGGCGTGAAGTTGACGCCGTACGAGAATGTACTCGGTGAGTCGGTGAGCCTGCTGGGGACACGAGTGAGCGGTTCTGAATCCGAACTGTATTTCGGGTATCAGGTTGAGCTCCGCGATGTAATGATTAAGACGCGCGAGAAAGTTTCCCGATCGAGTTAATTAAGCTAATAGGCCTATAGCTACTCGGATTAGCTTTAGGTTTATTGGGTTTTGGGATACCGATAACAATGGAATCCTTCTATTGTTCGGGGAACGCGCTATTAGACAATAGAATATTAAAAATGGTAACCAATAAAGTAATAAGAGTCGAGGGTAGGATTTTAAGAACCCTATTGTTTATAGTGTCGGGCCCCGGGGCCTTCTTGGAGTGAAGCTCCTTAATGATAAGCTTCACCTCTTCGTAAGATGGCTTAAGGTTGCCGAGCAAGCGGTCCCAACGTTCGCCGCGGAGTTCCGCGATACGTTCCCGTACCACCCGCTGTAGGTAGCGGAGGTGGCGCCTATTCTCGACCGAAGGATTCCTTTCGTAAAGTCTAGTGGCTCTGTGCTTCTGTGTGAGTAAGTTCCTGACCTCTGGAGGCAGGCTTAGGCGATGCGGTTGCATCGTCGGAACCTGCCTGGAGCAGGCCTTGATCCTATTCTGTATATGTGACGTCACATGAGAGATAGCACTGTGAGCCGTGTCGACCGAGTCGATGACGTCCGGTATAAGGTCAAGGTCGTCGGACTTGATAGACTCGAGATCCTTTTCCAGCCGTTGCCAGTTGATCACTGTTTTCGTCGGTGGTTGAAGGTTAACCGGTGGGCCTAGATTTAGGACGACGGACCGGTGGTCTGACTCTAATTCGTGAAAAACCTCGATTGAATTTATATTGAGCGTTACGTTCTTAAGTAACGCAACGTCTAGAATGTCGGGTCGGTGCGCGACGTTATCCGGATAACGTGTTGGTTCGTCGGGTGCTATTACTGAAAAGCTTAGCGTGTCTGTCAGCGAATCTAATAAGATTCCGTTTCTATTTGTGGCTCTACTGTTCCAGCTGGAGTGTTTGGCGTTAAGATCGCCGCCCACTATTACTGCAGCCCCGTGGCCGAGTAATGCTTCTATATCTGTGTATAATACTTTTTTGTTGGGCGGAAGATAAGCTGAAATAACAGTGATCGGCTGGTGATTCGCCATACTGACTCAGATGGCAGAGGCCTCGATGTTAGTGAGGACCGGAGGATCTATAGGTATACAGTGTAGAGACCTTTTAAAATAAATGAGGGTGCCGCCCATACGGGTGGTGCGATCATTTCTGACTAAGGTAAGTAAGATAAAGAAATAGATAACTTATTAAGGATTTAAATTTTACTGTGGCCATTAGAGTAATGGGGAATACAATTTTAACTTTGTGATTTTATGAAACCACGACGTAAGTGAAAATTCGCTTATAAAGTTGGGACTTTTGACTTATTATTGGATAATATTACTAAAGATGCGGGACTCAAACGGTTGGCTCAGTTGCAGATATAACTTTAAAAATAACAAATTATTTGGATAATTTTATATTGGAATATCAGATGAACATCTCATTGAACTACTAAATATAATAAAATGTTGCATTTATTACATAATAATATCATGTATATTGTTGAATGACAGTTACTCATGATATGTAATAAATTATTACTATTTGTTCGTGGTAAAATAAGTCGAGATAAAAGCATTAATAAATTACTCATACACTTACAGACGTTATAGCAGATAGTATTTCATGAGAAACAATAAATTTTGTCGACGCCAATACTTTGCACAAATAAATGCCTCCTTGATCCAATTTCACGCTGTAATTACATCATTTTATTTAGTTTTTTGCTTTATAACTGATATGACATAAGTTTTATATGATACTAGCTGACCCGGCAAACGTTGTTTTGCCATATAAATTATTTTTAGAGTTAGACCGTTTCTTGGACATTGCAACATTACTTTCTTTTCTTAAATAAAAGAATTTTTCTAAAATAAATGTAGCCTAAATTACTCCTTATTGCATCAGCTACCTGCTAATAAAAGTCCCGTCAATCAATTGTAAAAATGTTATTTTGGTGTGTGTACCGTATATTTATATACATGTTGTAAAAAACGGTTATTTACATATTACAAACAGACACTCCAATTTTATTTATATGTATAGAATATGTATAGATAGACGACATAAACTTTTGGAGAAAAAATGGATAAAATGGCGAGAAGGTTGAAACTGTGTAATATTCCAGACTATTCAAAATTATCTGGTGGGAGAGCCATAATTGAATTAGCTGCTGGAAGTGCAAACAAACTTGATTATTTCCATTTACCTGTACCTATGGCTAGAGTAAGAGATTGTGTCACGTTTTCAGGGGGACTATAATAATATTGATCGAGATGGGCCGTGGTGATTACTTTTGCGCGGTGAATACAATCAGGTGGTCAGTACGTTCGCAAGTCCATGTATTCCTACAAAGGAGTATCTAAAACTCAATGTAAAATCTTCCAAATTCAGTGTCTCAAAGTAAACAACACAGTGAAACCAAAGACTGGCCTCAAAGCTCCACACTTAAACCTACTTGAAGCAGCTTTTCAGTGGAATTCGTTCCGCTTGCTGTTAATGCGAGTTTCGCCTTAAAGGCTGATGAACTCTTGGCCTCAATATTATTTATGTTCTAGGCTCTTTATTCAATTATAAATGTGATTTAAGAGTGGTTTTTACTAAAACTGAATAATTAGCAGATTTTCGAAAATACGCCCTCAAAACATCGAAATTTAGCAATTGATGTTATAATTAATTAATTTCTCGAAGCATTATCGAAATAAAACGATATTACATTAATTAAAATATATAAAATTTTAATAGCATACTTGAAGTAAACAAATTATAATTTAACTTCCTCATCTAAAAAGTTTCGTCGCGACCGAAGCTCCAGTAACTTGTTATTTGTTTTGGCACCACAAATTTCAAAAATAGTTTTATAACTTTGTCAAATCTCCAACGCGGTAAACAGAACTGTATTATAAGAACCTTTTACAAAAGAAATACGCACTTAATGTTATCATTATTCTTTTTTTATGGAAAAAGAGGACAAACGAGTGTACTGGTCATCTGGTGTTATGCGCTTTTTTTGAAGGTACCCATGTCGTATCGTCCCGGAAACACGGCACAAGGAAGGTCATTCCACAGCTTGGTCGTATGTGGAAGACAGCTCCTTGACAACAGCATTGTGGACAGCCACACATCCGGATGGTGGGGACGATATCCTTATTTCTTGCGTGTCGTGCGAAGATGGAATTCGGTGGCAGGAATCAGGTGAAACAGATCTTCGGAACACTCAATTATATCGATTTCGGTTTAAAGAAACTTTATTTTTGTTAAGATATGTACGTATTGTCACTCATATGACAAGTTACAGTTTAAATACAGATACATCATACAATTTAATTACAATTAATACACATTTAGTATATTCCTTGACTACCGCGAGTATAACACACTAAAATAAAACAATAGAATACTATCTATGTCAAACACTATCTTTGACTCATTTCATCTGCAGTGTCCCTGAAAACCTTGAAACGTCGGGTTTACTAAAATAATAATAAAAGTGTAACTTTTACGCAATTACCTAATGTAAGAAAAAATTACAATTACACGCGTTTTAATTCTTTAAAAAGTGTTTTATTTAATACACATTTGATATTTGTTGATATAAATATTATGTATATTATATATAGGCCCTCAAACTTCAGAGTTCTTAGGGAAGCAAGTATTTATTTATTTATTTTTGCAACTACCAATTACACTCTTACATGCTTTAAATTCAAATATAATGATAATATGGATAAAAGTTAATTCACTTATAAGCTACCACAGCATTCATAATTTTTACTACGTTATAAGTCAGTAATTTTAAAAATTTAAAAACACGAAATATGAAAACAGGGTTTCTAAGTCACGTGTGTAAATTAAAAAAGATATTAATAAAAAATACGTCATTATATTGTCGATAATAAAGCAGATTTGTGGTTTAAGATATATATCACGTCGAATATTCTAATAAAAGCTTACAAGAAATATCTTATATTTGGGATTTGACCATTAGCGTGTCAGTTATAACAAAAAATTGTAAAAATGTATAAAGCGTAGGGAAAATAGAGTAATTTCTACTCCAATCACGTGTCGCGAGGGTCTGGTATTATTTGAGGTAAAAGCTCGCCTTGGAATATGCAAAAGGGATGTTTGACCTTGAGCCGTAATAAATGGTGAAAATTATGGTGAAAAAATACATCGTGTTCTTCATACAACATTATGTTCAAACTCCTTATGACTCCTGACAAATTTCAGTTATTTTGTAAGCCGTTTGCTCAGTATAAAAAATATGTTCACAAATGTAAAAAAATGTACACAAGTGATTTACATTGATTTCACATTTTTATTTTTCATTATAGCACTGAGGGAATTGTACATTTTTGTTTTACAATTTACAATTTTTTAATTATATACGAGTAAAATAAATTATATATTTTATAGAATAATAGTGTAATTTGTTAGTTGCACTAATAAAATCATAAATGAGAATTTTATTAATTTAAAAAAACACAACTAATATCTTATATTAAAAAAATTCTTTAGTAACACTGTCAATACACGGAACATATTAAAAAAGGTAACCTTACCGTAACCTTAATAAACAAATTTTAACAGGAAAAAAACCGATTTAAAAAAAAAACAAATTCAAAACAAAAGATATATTATAATATGTACTAAACAGTAAAAAATAATTTCGTAGTTTTATAAAATCTAACTTATTAATCTAATTGTAGTTACAATTATTGTTATTTTTGGAATCGGTGTCCTCCCGCCGCGGCCCCCCTCCCTCGCCTATCGCCTTGTCACGTTGCGCGTGCGACACAAGCACATCTCACCTACAACAATGTATGTATATAGTTACAAACGCCGACACCGATGACCACGGGAAGCACCAGCTTTCAAATAAAAAAAAAGAATTATCAAAATCATTTCACCCAATCGAAAGTTTTCAGTTAACAAAAATAAAAAAAACGACGAATTGAGAACCTCCTCCTTTTTTGAAGTCAGTTAAGTATTACAAAAATATGATTGAAATTTGTAAAGGAAAAGCATATAAACACGGTTTGATATAAGTACGAATATCGAAATAGTTTCAACTAATTTTGGGGTATGTTGATATAGAATTTCATTCTGAATAATATATTATCATTATGAATATGAAGCAATTGTACAATCATTCGGTTCTCTATTCTGCTGCTACAAATGCAAATTAATTTGATGCACGTAAAGCGAATTGGTGAATCGTGTCTCTTGATAAAACTAGATAACTCATCTTTTTCTTAATATATATATATATATATATATATATATATATCTTATTATATATATATATATATATATATCTTATTATATAAACTTTATTTTTGCAGTTGATTTCGAATCGTCATCTATTATCAAATAACAAGTATTATAAATGCTATTTAAAAAACTACCTTTCAGATAAACGACTCCAATTACTGTTTATCTGATTTAATATTGAAAAATCCTACTCTAGTTAACAGAACAACCTATTACAAACACTAAAAAGTTAAAATAAAAAAAAAACTACGCTTAAGAACATAGACTTCAAAAACTAAAAAGTATAAAATAACTTAATAAAATTTATTTTAATACATCTGTTATGCAAACCAAATACCCTTAATATTAATAAAATAATGTCCATTATTTGTATGTGCTACCAACCCACAAACAAAGTAAACCTTAATATTATAAACAGTTTTCTTACTGTAATTATCAACGACGTCTATCGACCTGTCTGCCCGATTGGATTGTTTTGTTCTAGACGAAGCTATCCCGCTCAAAGTCACGCGTGGCGAATGTAGGTACCTACTATTACATTTGGCTTGGCACTTACTTCAAACCTATCAATAGGTAGCACATATAAATAATAGTATTTTAAAAGTATTTAATATTAAAGGTTTGCATAAGAGGTGTATTAATATAAATTTTTATTAAGTTACTTTATAGTCTAGTTTTTGAAGTCGGTTTTCTTAAACGTAGTTTTTTTTAAGTTTACTTTTTAGTGTTTGTAATAGGTTGTTCTGTTAACTACAATACGATTTTTCAAGATTACTAACTATAACACTTCTTTGTTTTCACTGTCATATACTTAATAGTCATTTTAATAAGTGCTGTGGGTAGACCATAATAACATCATCCACGTAAACAAAAATATTCATACCATAAAAATACTGGACCAAACTATGTCAAAAGTTTATGAGACCAAATCGCAAAAATTCTGCATTAAACTAAAGAAGAATCACGTAAATCGGATCATAAATCTCAGAGTAATTGGTGTAAATACATAAAAAAATACCAATCGAATTGAGAACCTCCTCCTGTTTGAAGTCGGTTAAAAAACTTACTTTAAAATGCTTGCTTGATGCGTAAATTTAACTTTTTTTTTTATGGAATAGGAGGACAAACGAGCGTACGGGTCACCTGGTGTTAAGTGATCACCGCCGCACACAATCTCTTGCAACACCAGAGGAATCACAGCAGCGTTGCCGGCCTTTAAGGAAGGTGTACGCGCTTTTCTTGAAGGTACCCATGTCGTATCGTCCCGGAAACACCGCACAAGGAAGCTCATTCCACAGCTTCATAGTGCGAGGAAGAAAGCTCCTTGAAAACCGCGCTGTGGAGGACCGCCACACATCCAAATGGTGGGGATGATATCGTAACTTGTGGCGTGTCGTGCGAAGGTGAAATTCAGCGGCAGGAATCAGGTTGAATAGCTCTTCGGAACACTCCCCGTGATAAATGCGGTAGAAGACACACAATGAAGCGACGTCTCTACGCAACGCCAAGTGATCCAGCCGTTCACAGAGCGCTAGGTCCCCGACAATTCGAGCTGCTCTGCGTTGCACGCGGTCAAATGGATCGAGCTGATACTGGGGTGCGCCAGACCAGAGATGACAGCAATACTCCATGTGAGGCCGGACCTGCGCTTTGTAGAGAGCTAGAATGTGGGCCGGCTTGAAGTATTGCCGTGTTCTATTTATGACGCCCAGTTTCTTCGAAGCCAATTTGGCTTTGCCCTCCAGATGGCCACGGGATTGGCAATCGCTCGAGATTTCGAGACCGATTCCGATACTAGGCGAGGAAGTGTTCTCGAAGAGCGGTGATACGGCAAATGGAGTTTTTTTTGTGGTAAACGCGCAAACTTGAGTCTTCTGGGGGTTAAATTGGACAAGGTTCAACTTACTCCATTCCGCGACCTTCTCGAGAGAGGACTCGATAGAAGACACAAGTTTCTCCCGGCACTGCTTGACGTTTTCCCGAGAGAGACTTGCATGGCCCGTGTATACGGCATCACCAGTACTGTCGTCTGCATAGCAATGCATGTTGGCGGTGTCCCAAATATCATTGATATGCAGAAGAAACAACGTGGGAGATAGCACACAGCCTTGGGGCACTCACTACATTGATTAATTTATATAAAGTTACTTTACAAATATTTTCCACTTCACTTAAATATAAGTTTGAGTAAAATGTATTTCGAGTTATTGTTAATTTAAATGTTTTAATCATGTAGCAAAAATCAATGAAAATTAGATATACGAGTATGATCCAATCAATCAATGGCTACGCAACAGATAGGAAAGTGAAAACAGGTTTTATCTGTACTGAAGAGCTAGGTTAAATATGATTTATGGAAAAGATTGATATGCAGTCAAGGCGCATTTATTAAGTCATTCAGTAGGGACGCTTTATTATTATTAAGCGACGTTAACAACCTATAATAATCTATAAATAATTAAGTTATCAACTTAATGCTTAAAAGCACGAAAAAGCAATTAACAAAAATTTCCCTTAATAACCTAGCATCTTTAAAATTTGGTTGACAATTAATAGATGTCAGATAAAGAGGAACAAAATTTATATTATACTGTATCTGTATATACTGTGCTACAGAACTACATCTACTTCAGCTTGTTATATAAGAAGCAATGTTGAATCTTCCGGATTTACACGTCTCAAAGAAGCAGCCCCGCCGCGGTAAGTTAAAAACGCTAAATCTCTGTAATCCAAGTTACCATTAATTGATTGATTGGTTCTCCAAGAATCCTGATGGGATTAACCTGGTGGATTGGGCACGGGGAAGGGCGCTGGTGTGGGACGCAACTTGCATCGAAACTCTGGCTCCTTCTGATGTCCAAGTTACTTCAGCTGGTGCTGCGGCTGCTGCTTCGACTGCGGAAGACAGCAAACGTCGCAAATATCGGTCTCAGTGAGTCTTACATCTTTGTGCCGTTTGATGTCGAGACATAAAGGCATAAAAGGCATTTATTTTCTCAAAATTGATTCCTTTAGAATTCTTTTTGATGTCATTTCTTATACTACTACCGCTTCGGAAACAAATGGCGCTCTGAGAGAGAAGAAGCGGCGCAAGAAACTCTCCCAGCATTCTTTTTTTTTTTTTTTGACACTAGGCCCGTGTGGCCCAGAGGCGCGGAGAATGTACAAAGTACTATCTTCTCGCGGCAATAGGGCTACTGGCAACTCAGGCACACTTATATATATATATATATATTTATTTATAATAAGATTTGTTTTGTTTGAATATATAATTTTTTTTATTTATGATTAGTACCTCGTAGATACAAGTCATGTTCATTCATTTGTTCAAGTCATTTGTTCTAACTGTTAAAATTTTCTGAAATGTGGGATTTATTTCTTATGATTAAGATAAATTGCGGGCAGAGCTATTGAACTGGCTGGTTGTTGTAATGATTATGATTGTAATATGCTTTCACGTCCTTATTACACAACCTATAACAACATTTTACAAAAGGAAAGCACGTAGGGTTTACCGAATATGCGTGAAATTACGAATTAAATACGGACGAGTCCGCGGGCAGAATATAGTCTTTATATGATAATACTTTTTGTTGAGGGTAAAACGTTTCCTATTCCAATAACGGATCCGGACATGAAATGAAAACTGAGTATATTTAGATAGGCCTTAGAAATATAAACTATAAAATATAAACGCCTGCCACGTGCCAATGGGTTCTCGATTATCAAATTAAGAATATGTATTCAATATGTGCGTTTATTTAACGATATGTCAATGTCATTCTTGTGGGGTTACACTCGTTTGTTCACCAGTTCTATAAAAAAATATGAATTATTCCACTTTATTAGAAGACGTCCACTGCTGGACTCAGGCCTATACCCAAAGATCGCCATGACGGTCGGTCCTGCGCTGTCCTCATCACCGGATCATCGGTTTATCTTGTGGTAGTTCTACCAACGCTGCGTTTTCCGGTACGTTGTCGTCATTCGAAGACTTTGCTGCCCCAACGGACATCTGTATTTCAAACTATGTGCTGGCTCACACCCGTAGTCTACCCAAAGAGCCTTAGGCCTCGGTGGCTTTACTTTAAAGCTTAAACGAGCCCGAAAAATTCTATTGCTAATATATATTATCTAAAAATAACTCAGTATGCATACAATATTAAGTTTAGGTATACAGTTTCTACAAAAAACTATTTTTAGTAATTAATTTTTTGAAATCAAAAGTATTGGTTATAATATAAAAATTAATAATAACAAACTTGATGTAGTAGAAACGACAACATTCCTAGACATTACATTAGACTTTAAGCTACAATGGGGTGCTCATATAAAAAAAATTAGGCAGCTGACAGATATTGAAACGGCTAGACTTGTATATTTCAGCTACTTTCATAGTGTCATGTCTTACGGAATTATATTGTGGGGTGAGGCTGCAGATATTTAAAACATATTTGTGCTACAGAAAAGAGCATTTCGAGCAGTCTATAAAATGGGTTCAAGGGATTCATTGAGAGAAAAGTTTAGTGAAATAAATATTATGACAGTACCCTGCCAGTACATATACGAGAACCTCCCATACGCTCATAAAAATATTAGCCAATTTAAAAAGAATAGTGATGTACACAGTGTCAATACTCGAAACAAACATAAACTCGCAATGTTTATGTATAAAAGATATAATAAGATTATCCGAAAATTTTCAAATTTTTTCACTAATGCTATTGATGTGATAAGTATGAACCCATAGGCTGATTATATGAATCATTACTATTTACTTATCTACAAAAAGATAAAACCATAAATATTAAAAAGTAATATCGTTCATTAGCTGATTTTCTTTGCCTGGCCCTTTCCCATTTTATTTGGGGTTGGCCCTCAGTATCATGTGTCTCCAGGTGGCCCGGTCCTGGGTCATCTCTTTGTATATTTGGGCTTCTTTGAGGTCCTTATTTACTAAACACATCCATGTGATTCGGGGTCTTCCTCATCCTCGGGGTTTAGTTCCTATATCTAGCAGTTTTCTGCGCATGTGATTGTATGGTCGCCTCATAACGGGTCCGTACCACTGCAGACGGCTCTCCTGCAGTTTACCTGGGATAGGTCTTACTCTGAAGGTGCCTCTTATGTGTGTGTTTTTGACCAGCCTAGTTACACCACCTGCCCACCTGAGCATCATCATCTCCAATGCTCCAAGCTAAAATTTTAAATATAAATTTAAGACAATGCTAAAACCAATTCAATACACATTCAGTACAGTAACCAATAAATAATGGCACACTGTAAGAATGAAAATATTATAATAGAAGTCGTTCGGAAAATATTCACTCCAAGACCGGTCCAAATCAGATAATATTTACCGTTCACCGAACATTCTATGAAGAGGCCCATTTCTCTTCTCCTAACATCACTAACTATCGCCTTCCCGGTAAAATGAATCGACACATCCTTTTGAAACTATTCATTCGACGATTTTATTATTTCTCTTCAAACTTTCCAGTTTCATCATTCTTGTGATAACAAACTTATAAGGGCTGTATTTATTTTTGTATCTCCGATAACGGTAGATTTTGAAATTCACAAAACTGGATGCTTAGTGTATAATATATGGCTAATAGTATAATGTATGGCTATCTATTTACAACCTAATTTGTTTTGTATAATACTCTATTTATTGAAAACAGTGGCCGTTGAGTTTCTTGTATGTTCTTCTTACAAGCTCTACTTTTTCCGAACATATGGTAAATTCAGTAATTTAAAAGAAATAGTTATAGTGATGATACAAAGTGCTTATTTTAAGCCTAATTGAACAAAGTTTATTTGACTTTAACTTTAATAATGATGATAATAAGGTTGCTCCCTGGTAAACCCAAACGAACCTAATATAGTCACGGTAGGTCACATTACGCGCGCTCAAACAAGATTTCATTTCAAAATAACTTATAGCAATAATATGAGCACAAATAAATTACATTCATTTCAATCATTTGCAGGGTAAACTCTAGCTCTAAATAGGTTAATGTTAAACACACGAAAAGCCTAGCTTGACTTCTTAATAAAGTATCAAAATTGCCATTCGTTTCTTACCAGCCTACCACTGAATCCATCCAATCCATGAATTAATTCCACTATAACCAATGACGTCCTATACATACGTTAGATACATAGTTTACATACATAGTTTTGACACTATAATTACTATAACAGAGTCTTAAAATACTTTAAATTAAATAAAAGAATCCTTGTGGTCAATTTTGATTTGTATACTAAATATTTTGCATGGATTTTTAATATAAATCATCTTGACGGGTTTAAGCATAGAATTGGTTTTTGTTTAAATATTGGTATAATTCCGTAACTCGACTTGCTATGCCTGCCATGTGGCGTGGCATCTGTCTGTTAATAATTTGTCTGTTAGTAATATTCATTTGAATATGACTTATGACTTTGAAATTCAAACTTATAATAACAGAGATAATAAAATGAAAATATGTTTCAATTTACTGTATTTAAATGCTGATGTATTGTTAAATACATCGATATTTCACTTAACTGTATCGATAAGACATCCTTTTAGCTATAATATATTAAAAGCAAGGAATAACTAAGGTAACACATTAAAATATATATTTTTACAATTAAAAAAAACGGAACTCTTAATATTACCTAGATATGTAGGTATCTATGTGGGACTTTAATTCTTCATTATTCACTTTCTGGCTGTCCACGGCCCTAATTGAGAAGGTTGAAATTTCCAGAACAAAGACTTAACAAAGAAAAGTAGATATTTTAAACAATTTTGAAAAAAAAAATACCCTTTATATTAGCTAGATATGTAGGTATCTATGTGGGACTTTAATTCTTCTCTATTCACCTTTTGGCTGCTCACGGCCTTTGTTTAGAAGTTCAAAATTTCCAGAACAAAAATGTTGGAATATAATGAATAAAAGAAAACGTAGCGTGTTTTCTTTTGCGACACCAGCGTTATACGTTATATGTTATTCCACGTGAGATCATGTACTCGTAAACAAACTGATATTTCAAGCTATCCATTATATGATATGAGCAACGCCAAAATAAAACTAATCGGGGAAAAAACAAATTAATCACTGAAACTCAAATGAAACAGCTAAATGGAATTATAAATTTGAATTTGGAATTCTTAACCTAAGAGAATTATCATTTTGGAACGGTGGTTAGTAATTAACCTTCTTACCACACGAATTGCACTCCAATAACAACACATAAGGGAAACAATATGAAATATTTTCCTTGAGGATCCAGCCCACGGTCTGTTGTTCAAGAGGTAGACACGTATACCTAACACTGGCTCATCCAACTTCACTTCAACAACAAACAATGACACTAGAAATCAGGCTTATTTATAGAATACTAGCTGGTGACTGGTGACCTTTGCTTTACCTATAAATCAAATCAAAATCACTTTATTCATGTAGGTCACGGAAATGACACTTATGAATGTCAACAAATATTTTTCTTATTGAATCTACCGCCACTTCGTCAAGGGTTAAAAAGCAAGAAACTCATTGCTCAAGCAACTCATATATATACATATGAACATATGCTTATAAAATGTTATATTATCATAATATTTAATATTTTTTGTTAATTTCGAAATTTGTAAAAGTTCAATATAATTATTGAACTTTTACAAATTTATTTCATTATTATTTCGTTGTTTCCTGTTCTTATTTGAAATAATTTCACAGCAGAACTGTCTTATAGTGCGTGGAAAATTTATCTCATCGAATTATTCATACAAAAATTATTTTTTACATTAAGTTGGACCAAACTGCACGCAATGCACTGCAGTGAGTACAATTTCATTTAAATCGGTTGCGTAGTTCAGGAGTTCATTGCGGACAAACAACGTATATTTAAAGACTTGAATCCTATGATTCTACGAGAGTTTAGGAACAAATCATTAAAGTTTAGATTAAATTATTTTTTTTTATAGAAAGGAGCACAAACGAGCGTACGGGTCACCTGGTTTTGGTGATAACCGCCACCCACATTCTCTTGCGATACCAGAGGAACGCTCCTGCGTTGCCGGTCTTTAAGGAAGGTCTGCGCGCTTTTTTTATCGTCCCGAAAACACCGCACAAAAAAATCACAATCCACATTATTATGTGGCAGAAAGTTTTTTGAAAACCGCACTGTGGAGGACCGCCACACATCCAGATGGTGGGGATGATACCCTCATTTGTGGCGTATCGTGCGAAGGTGGAATGAGGTGGTAAGAATCAGGTGAAACAGCTCTTCGGAACACTCCCCATGATAAATGCGGTACGCAACACCAAGTGATCCAGTCGTTCACAGAGCATAGTTACATATACATGATTATATTCGCTGTAGTTATTTCTAATTATAGAAGTCAAAGATAGCACCGCCCACGTGAATTGTTGATTCAATCGTAATTAGATAGGAGTAAATATAGTTCCAATATATGTAGAGCAGGGATCAATTTACTTTATATTTCTAAGGCCGCATATTCGGTAAACCCTACGTGCTTTCCTTTTGTAAAATGTTGTTATAGGTTGTGTAATAAGGACGTGAATACGTGAAACGTTATATATATATATATAAGATTTATATATAATAAGCTTATATATATATATATATATAAGATTTGTTTTGTTTGAATATATACTTTTTTTTATTTATGATTAGTACCTCGTGGATACAACTCATGTTAATCCATACATCACATAATAATGTCCTTAATTTGCGCAATTTGCAGTCATTTGTTCTAACTGTTAAAATTTTCTGAAATGTGGGATTTATTTCTTATGATTAAGATAAATTGCGGGCAGAGCTATTGAACTGGCTGGTTGTTGTAATGATTATGATTGTAATATGCTTTCACGTCCTAAATACACAGCCTATAACAACATTTTACAAAAGGAAAGAACGTAGGGTTTACCGAATATGCGTGAAATTACGAATTAAATACGGACGAGTTCGCGCGCAGAATATAGTCTTTATATGATAATACTTTTTGTTGAGGGTAAAACGTTTCCTATTCCAATAACGGATCCGGACATGAAATGAAAACTGAGTATATTTAGATAGGCCTTAGAAATATAAAGTAAATTGATCCCTGCTCTACATTTATTGGAACTATATTTACTCCTATCTAATTACGATTGAATCAACAATTCACGTGGGCGGTGCTATCTTTGACTTCTATAATTAGAAATAACTACAGCGAATATAATCATGTATATGTAACTATGCTCTGTGAACGACTGGATCACTTGGTGTTGCGTACCGCATTTATCATGGGGAGTGTTCCGAAGAGCTGTTTCTCCTGATTCTTACCACCTCATTCCACCTTCGCACGATACGCCACAAATGAGGGTATCATCCCCACCATCTGGATGTGTGGCGGTCCTCCACAGTGCGGTTTTCAAAAAACTTTCTGCCACATAAAACAAAGCTGTGGATTGTGATTTTTTGTGCGGTGTTTTCGGGACGATAAAAAAAGCGCGCAGACCTTCCTTAAGGACCGGCAACGCAGGAGCGTTCCTCTGGTATCGCAAGAGAATGTGGGTGGCGGTTATTACCAAAACCAGGTGACCCGTACGCTCGTTTGTGCTCCTTTCTATAAAAAAAATAATTTAATCTAAACTTTAATGATTTGTTCCTAAACTCTCGTAGAATCATAGGATTCAAGTCTTTAAATATACGTTGTTTGTCCGCAATGAACTCCTGAACTTCGCAACCGATTTTAATGAAATTGTACTCACTGCAGTGCATTGCATGCAGTTTGGTCCAACTTAATGTAAAAAATAATTTCTGTATAAAATAATTCGATGAGATAAATTTTCCACGCACCATAAGACAATTCTGCTGTGAAATTATTTCAAATAAGAACAGGGAACAACGAAATAATAATGAAATAAATGTGTAAAAGTTCAATAATTATATTGAACTTTTACAAATTTCGAAATTAACAAAAAATTTTAAATATTATGATAATATAACATTTTATAAGCATATGTTCATATGTATATATATGAGTTGCTTGAGCAATGAGTTTCTTGCTTTTTCTTCTCATTAGCTCAAGCCTTTACGAAGTAGCGGTAGATTCAATAAGAAAAATATTTTTTGACATTCATAAGTGTCATTTCCGTGACCTACATGAATAAAGTGATTTTGATTTGATTTATAGGTAAAGCAAAGGTCACCAGTCACCAGCTAGTATTCTATGAATAAGCCTGATTTCTAGTGTCATTGTTTGTTGTTGAAGTGAAGTTGGATGAGCCAGTGTTAGGTATACGTGTCTACCTCTTGAACAACAGACTATGGGCTGGATCCTCAAGGGAAATATTTCATATTGTTTCCCTTATGTGTTGTTATTGGAGTGCAATTCGTGTGGCAAGAAGGTTAATTACTAATCACCGTTCCAAAGTGATAATTCTCTTTGGTTAAGAATTCCAAATTCAAATTAATAATTCCATTTAGCTGTCTCATTTGAGTTTCAAGAACAGTGATGAATTTGATTTTTCCCCAATTAGTTTTATTTTGGCGTTGCTCATATCATATAATGGATAGCTTGAAATATCAGTTTGTTTACGAGTACGAGTACTCACGTGAAAACTGTGCTGCAGGAACAGATAGAAGGATAACGTATAAGGCTTGTGTCGCAAAAGAAAACACGCTACGTTTTCTTTTATTCATTTTATTGCAACATTTTTGTTCTGGAAATTTCGAACTTCTGAACAAAGGCCGTGGGTAGCCAAAAGGTGAATAGAGAAGAATTAAAGTCCCATATAGATACCTACATAACTAGCTAATATAAAGGGTATAAAAAGAATTCCGTTATTTTTCAAAATTGTTAAAAATATCTACTTTATTTTGTTAAGTCTTTGTTCTGGAAATTTCAACCTTCTCAATAAGGGCCGTGGACAACCGGAAAGTGAATAATAAAGAATTGAAGTCCCTACTTATCTAGCTACATATTGACACGGGAGTGGGTCAGGGATTGGAAATAATACTCCGCTTACAGGAACGAGTCTTTATTTGCGTTCACTTTTTCTGAACTTGCACTTCGCCGGTCTGCCACTGTTCCTCTTGTGGGCGGCGGTACCTTCAACGCGTCACACCGCACCGAACACTAAGTCTCTTCTATCTTCTTCCTCTTGGAACACTTCCACTTTTCACTACTTCTTCTTCTTCTTCTTCTTCTTTACACTTTTGAGTCAGAACTAGAACTGCCGTAGGCCACGCTAAGTACGGCTTATATACCCCCGGATCCGTTCTATTTTCAAAATGATTCTCCCATTCCATCTTTAAATTTAAATTGTACTAGAAAATTCTTTTAACTATTTTAATCCTGCTTACACATTTTCCATCCCTTTTTTTCTGTTCGATTTGATCCTGAACTAACTAGAAATTTCCTTTAACTTCACAAAACCCAAAAAAATCCATACACTGGTAGGTGTATCGAACCCGGGTCTACAGCGTCTAAAGTAAACACTTTTCCGCTGAGCTACGAGTAATGCTGACGGAGCTGTTGAAATTAACAATGTCTTGAAGTTTGACAACTCTCGTCATATACTTCGAAGGGTTGCTACGCAACACTGCCCCCTCCCAAGACATGATCGTCCCGATCATCGTTGCTTCCGTAGTACTTAGCCACCCGATCGACATGTACGATTTTCGGGGGACTTCGAGGGGTACGCTGTATCCTGAGAGTCACATCATTTATTCTTTCTTATTACTTTGTATGGTCCCTCCCAACTTGGTTGGAGCTTCGGAGACTTCCCTTTTCGCCTTACAGGATTGTGTAACCAAATCAGGGTTCCCTCTTCAAAACCAGGAGTATTAGCTCTTCGATCGTAGCGGGTCTTCATCCGTTCACTTGCCTTAAGCCCAGTTGATCTAATTTCCTCGTAGATGTCAACCATCTTTTTCCGTAACTCATCCACATATTCTGTTATACTTTTCGGAGTATCCGGTGGACAGCCTGAGAGTAAATCAGCTGGCAATTTCAATTCCCTTCCAAAATTGGCGTACGCAGAAGTCACCGTTGTCGTCTCGCGTATTGCGCTTCTATACGACATAAGAAACAGTGGAATGTACTCATCCCAGTTATCCTGATGACTGTCCACTACTTTTGCCAGATGTCGCTCCAATGTTTGGTTAAACCTCTCCACCATCCCGTCCGACTGTGGATGATATGGTGTAGTTCTGGTCTTATGGATTCCCAAGATCTTGCAAACTTCTTGAAATACTTGTGATTCGAAGTTCCGCCCTTGGTCACTGTGCAACTCCAAAGGCACACCGAATCTGCAGAAAACTTCATTCACCAGCTTCGTCGCAACGGTAATTGCTTCTTGATTCGGTAGAGCAAATGCTTCCGGCCACTTCGTGAAATAAGTCATCCTAACCATTATTTAACGGTTTCCAGATTTTGTGACTGGGAACGGTCCGGCAATATCCAGAGCTACTCTTTCCCACGGAGCCCCAACATTGAACAACTTCATAGCTCCTCTGCTTCTGGTCTGAGGTCCTTTGACAGCAGCACAACTCTTGCATTTTCAGCACCAGTCTTCCACATCATCACGGCAATGCAACCAGTAAAATCGTTCTTTAATTTTTGTGAGAGTTCTTCTTATTCCCAAATGTCCACCTGAAGAACCATCGTGATAAGCTCTCAGGATCTCGTTCACCTTCTCCCTGGGAACGACCAGTTGCAGATGGCAATCCTTTCCTTGCGGGGTTTCCCATTTACGGCAGAGCAACCCGTCATGCATCACCAAACTGTTCCATTGTGCCCAGAGACTCTTGGTAGCCGTACTGTGTCTAGCCACTTCAGACCATTTTGGTTTAAGTGATCCACTTGCTAGCCAATGTAAAAGTGGTTGAAGATCCTTATCATTTTCCTGAGCTCTCCTCATTGCATCGTTGCTCCAGTTCTCGTCGATCGAATCTGTTCTGATCAGCCGGATCATAAAATTCTCTTTCTCCTCCTGACGAATGCAATGCTTGCATTCCATCGGACAAGGTCTTCTAGATAACGCATCTGCATTTCCATGACTTTTTCCTCCTCGATGCTCGATTTCAAAGTCATACTCTTGAAGTTGCTCAATCCATCTGGCCACTTGTCCTTCCGGATTCTTGAATTCTAGTAACCACTTCAAGGCGGCATGATCAGTCCTTACGAGGAATTTGCGACCCAACAAGTACTTTTTGAAATGTTCTAATGTCTTCACCACGGCCAGTAACTCCCTACGAGTTACACAGTAGTTTCTCTCCGGCTTTGATAAAGATTTGCTAAAGTATGCAATTACAACTTCTTGATCTCCTCTCTTCTGAGATAGTACTCCACCAATTCCAGTGTTGCTAGCATCAGCATCCACTATGAATCTTCCCTCTGTGTCAGGATATCCGAGGATAGGTGATTCACATAGTCTTTTCTTCAACTCTAAGAAAGCTTGTTCGCATTCTTCATCCCAGGAAAAGGCTCTTTTCTCCTCCGTCAGTCGATGTAAGGGCTAAGCAACATCGGAAAACCCTTTCACAAAGCGTCGATAATAAGAGCATAGTCCTAGAAATGCTCTCACATGTGTCTTTTCTGTCGGCGTCGGCCAGTCTTTGACAGCACTTATCTTGGCAGGATCCGTCGCAACGCCTTGCTCCGAGATAATGTGCCCCAAGTAATTCACCTGACGTTGAAAGAAGGAACATTTCTTTGGACTCAACTTCAAGTTGGCACCCTGCAGTTTTGTGAAGACTTTTTCGAGCTTCTTAAGATGATCTTCAAAACTTCGTCCCATAATGATTATGTCATCCAAGTAGACAAGGCAGGTTTCTCCCAACATACCTGCCAGCACATGCTCCATCAACCTTTCGAAAGTAGCTGGGGCGTTGCATAATCCGAAGGGCATTGTTTTGAACTGCCATAACCCTTTTCCAGTTGAAAAAGCCGTCTTCTCCTTGTCTTTAGGGTCCAGATCGACTTGCCAGTAGCCACTTTTCAAAAATCAAGAGTAGAGAACCACGTCATGCCACAAAGTGAATCTAATGTGTCATCGATTCTTGGCAATGGATAACTGTCTTTCTTAGTTACATCGTTCAAACGCCGATAGTCCACACAAAATCTAGTTGATCCATCCTTCTTCTTCACCAGAACCACTGGAGAACACCATGGACTCGATGACGGTTCTATCACACCATTTTCTTTCATATCCCGAATCATGTCTTCCACTTCTTGTTCACGTGCAAACGGAATACGTCTTGGTCTTTGCTTTATCGGAACAGTGTCTCCTGTGTCGATCTTGTGTTTCACCAAAACAGTTCTTCCGATGTCCCCGTCGTTTTTCGAGAATATCCCGGCGTAGCGTAGCAGGGAATTTCTCGCTTTTATTAACTGTAGCTTGGAAAGATTGCCCTTACAGCCATCCAGAAGTTTCTGTATGTTCACATCCTGGCTTGCAGCTACGGTCTTCCTCCCTTCTTCACACTTTCTTAACCAAGCTATCTCCTCACAACCTCCTACCACTGTTCCTTTCCTAATGATTTGCTTGTCCTCATGAGGATTAAACACGGGAACCATCGCAATTTGGGAGTTTCCCACAACAGTCCTGGCTGGGATCCATTTCGTGTCCGATGTCTCTCTTTCTATTAAAGCGCATTTACAAGGTCTTCCTCTGTCATCTCTTGGCAGGACTACCGGGACTAGGGTCTGCGATCTCGGATTTAAAGTAGTGTCTCGTAAGCACAACACTTTCCCAAAAGTTCCGCCTTTTATTGGAATTTCTTCACCTCCATGCTTCAATACACCATGTTTCATGTCAACCGTACACTGATGATTTCGAAGAAAATCCAACCCAATGATGCAGTTATCTGTGATATCTGCGATTACCACTTTTTGCCAGTACAACGTATTACCGATTTTCACGGCCACGATCTTCTCTCCCTGGACTGGTATGCGCTGGCCGGTAGCTGTTGTGAGTGTTAAGTTTGAATTTTCTCGCATATGTCGTCTTCCGATGCTCTCTAGTCTTCTTTGGCTAACGACTGTACGTGAGGTTCCCGTATCCAAAGTGAAACGGCAAGATTTTCCATTTATCATTCCCTCTATAACTAAAGTGTTTCCGTCACATGTCTGCTTAACGAAGATCCTTGGGGCTTTTCTTCTACCAGCCAGCGCCCACCCCACTGCCCTGGCCTTTTCTAGTTTTCCTGCTGCTCCAGCGGTGATGTTGAGACCGCCGCATCCTTCCTACCTTGCATTATGCTCTCACGCCTGGGGCAAGTGCTCCTAATGTGTCCTCGCTCCCCACACCCATAGCATACTGGGCTATATGCTTGCCTTCGACTGGAATCTGCTGGTACAATTTTGCAGAGTCCCCCGAGAATCGTGGCGAACTGCTTCCACTTCCAACGCATGTGCCACCGCTTCCTTCAAGCTAGTATGATGACTCAGTCGTACGGCTGCTCTTACTTCGGCGTCCCGTATTCCATCGATGAACACTTGGAGCAACATTTCTTCTATTGCAGTTGGCGACGACTGATATGCTTTACGCACTAGCTTCTCAGCTTCGAGGGACCACTGCTGCAGAGTTTCGTTAGCCCTTTGACTGCGGTCCTTAAGCTGCGCCCGATACACATGCTCAAGGTGTTTATCGCCATAACGTGCCTCCAACGCGTTAAGAAGGTCCGTATAGGTTACTTCCTCCTTCCCAGCGCCGAGTGCTTCCAATACGGAAAGTGCTTCATCACGGAGCGCTAGTGTGAGGGCAGAGTGTGCTTCTAGGTCACTCCAACCACTTGCTCTTCTGACCGTCTCTAATTGTAGCTTGAAGGCGGCCCAGGAAGACTTGCCGTCGTAGGGGGGTACTTTCAAACTTCTGGTCGATGTGATTCCACAGGTGACTCCTGGGTTGGCTGAAGGATCCCCACACACGGCCTTCCTATTGAGCTGATGAATATTTGCTTCCATCTCCCCCATCTTCCTTTCCACAGTGTCAATCCGAGCGATCTCCTTTTCTACAGTGTCAATCCTGGCGATCTCCTTTTCTACAGCGTCAATCCGGGCGGAGTTTTTCTGCACCACTGATAAAATTTCCTTGGAGAGGCCTTCATGCAGACCTCGCAGCTGCTCCTCCTGTCGGCGCGCTTGCTCCTCCTGTCGGCGCGCTTGCTCTTCCTGTCGGCGCACTTGCTGCTCCTGTCGGCGCACTTGTTCCTGTTGCAAGCCCCGCAGCTGCTCCTCCAGTCGGCGCGCTTGCTCTTCCTGCAAGGCTCGCAGCTGCTCCTCCTGTCGGCGCACTTGCTCCTCCTGTCGGCGCGCTTGTTCCTCTTGCAAGCCCCGCAGCTGCTCCTCCTGTCGGCGCGCTTGCTCTTCCTGTCGGCGCGCTTGCTCCTCCTGTCGGCGCGCTTGCTCCTCCTGTCGGCCGCTTGCTCATCCTGTCGGCGCGCTTGTTCCTCTTTCAAGCTCCGCAGCTGCTCCTCCTGTCGGCGCGCTTGTTCCTCTTGCAAGCTCCGCAGCTGCTCCTCCTGTCGGCGCGCTTGGAGTCTACGGCAGGAGCCTGCGGTGCTGACACGGTCACACTGAGTCCAGAGCCGGATGCTTGTTGTGACTCGTCCTCTGCCGCTGCAGCTGCTCCCGCTCGCGTGGTCACTCCCTTCTCGTTCCTGGGCACTAATGCCATCTTTCCAATCCCACTTCTGACACCAATTGACACGGGAGTGGGTCAGGGATTGGAAATAATACTCCGCTTACATGAACGAGTCTTTATTTGCGTTCACTTTTTCTGAACGTGCACTTCGCCGGTCTGCCGCTGTTCCTCTTGTGGGCGGCGGTACCTTCAACGCGTCACACCGCATCGAACACTAAGTCTCTTCTATCTTCTTCCTCTTGGAACACTTCCACTTTTCACTACTTCTTCTTCTTCTTCTTTACACTTTCGAGTCAGAACTTGAACTGCCGTAGGCCACGCTAAGTACGGCTTATAAATCCCCGGATCCGTTCTATTTTCAAAATGATTCTCCCAATTCCATCTTTAAATTTAAATTGTACTAGAAAATTCTTTTAACTATTTTTATCCTGCTTACACATTTTCCATCCCTTTTTTTCTGTTCGATTTGATCCTGAACTAACTAGAAATTTCCTTTAACTTCACAAAACCCAAAAAAATCCATACACTGGTAGGTGTATCGAACCCGGGTCTACAGCGTCTAAAGTAAACACTTTTCCGCTGAGCTACGAGTAATGCTGACGGAGCTGTTGAAATTAACAATGTCTTGAAGTTTAACAACTCTCGTCATATACTTCGAAGGGTTGCTACGCAACAATATCTAGCTAATCTATACGGTTCCGTTTTTTTTCAATTGTATAAAATATCTAATTTAATGTTAGTTATTCCTTGCTTTTGATATATTATAGCCAAAAGCTGTCTCATCGATACAGTTAAGTGTACTATTGACGTATTTAACAATACATCATGATTTGAATACAGTTTTATCATATTTTCATTTTATAATCTCTGTTATTATAAGTTTGAATTCAAAATTTTATTCATGGCATATTCAAATGAATACTAAAACAGACAGATGCCACGCCACATGGCAGGCATAGCAAGCATCGATTTACGGAATTATACCAATATTTAAACAAAAACCAATTCTATGCTTAATCCTGTCAAGATGATTTATATTAAAAATCGATGCAAAATATTTAGTACACAAATCAAAATTGACGACAAGGATTGTTTTATTTAATTTAAAGTATTTTGAAACTCTGTTATAGTAATAATAGTGTCAAAACTGTTTAATGTAAAAATTACTATACTTACATTAAATAAATTGTAATAGTCAATGACGTATGTATAGAACGTCATTGGTAATAGTTGAATTGATTCCCTGCGAAATGATTCAGTGGTAGGCTGGTAAGAAATGAATGGCAATTTCGATAATTTATTAAGAAGTCAAGCTAGGGTTTTCGTGTGTTTTACATAAACCTGCTTAGAACTAGAGTTAACCCTGCAAATGATTGAAATGATTTTTTTTTATGGAAAAGGAGGACAAGCGAGCGTACGGGTCACCTGGTGCTTAGTGATCACCGCCGACCACATTCTCTTGCAACACCAGAAGAATCACAGGAGCGTTGCCGACCTTTGAGAACGCGCTTTTTTTGAAGGTACCCATGCCGTATCGTCCCGGAAACACCGAACAAGGAAGTTCATTCTATAGCTCTTAGAACGTGGAAGAAAGCTCCTTGAAAACCGCACTGTGGAAGACCGCCACACATCCATGTAATTTCTTTGTGCATGAGAAATAATATGAATTATAGCTATAAGCTTTATTGAAATGAAATCGTGTTTGAGCGTGCGTGTGACCTCGACTATATTAGGTTCGTTTGAGTTTACCAGGGAGCAACCTTATCATCATCATTATTAAAGTCAAACTCAAATAAACTTTATTCAATTAGGCCTAAAATAAGCACTTTGAATCGTTACTATAACTATTTCATTTAAATTACTGAATTTACCATATGTTCGGAAAAAGTAGAGCTTGTAAGAAGAACATATAAGAAACTCAACGGCCACTGTTTGCAATAAATAGAGTATTATGCAAAACAAATTAGCTTGTAAGTAGATAGCCATTGTTAACATTAAGCATCCAGTTTTGTAAATTTCAAAATCTACCGTTATCGGAGATACAAAAATAAATACAGCCCTTATAAGTTTGTTATCAGGAGAATGATGAAACTTGAAAGTTAGAAGAGAAATAAGAAAATCGTCGAAAGAATAGTTTCAAAAGGATGTGTCGATTCAATTTACCGGGAAGGCGATAGTTAGTGTTAGGAGAAGAGAAATGGGCCTCTTCATAGAATGTTCGGTGAACGGTAAATATTATCTGATTTGGACCGGTCTTGGAGTAAATATTTTCTCAACGACTTCTATTATAATATTTTCACTCTTACAGTGTGACATTATTTATTGGTTACTGTACTGAATGCCGAATGCGTATTGAACGGGTTTTAGCATTATTTTATATTTTATTTCTTATATTTAAAATTTTAGCTTGGAGCATTGGAGATGAAGATGCTCAGGTGGGCAGGCAACTAGGCTAGATCAGCTCAGAAACACACACATAAGAGGCACCTTCAAAGATTTATCCCAGGTAAACTGCAGGAGAGCCATCTGCGGCTACATATAGAAACTAAGCCCCGAGAACGAGGAAGACCCCACGTGGATGTCTATAGTAAATAATAACCTCAAAGAAGCTAAAATATACAAAGAGACGACCCAGGACCGAGCCACCTGGAGACACATGATACGGAGGGCCAACTCCAAATTAAATGGGAAAGGGCCAGACAAAGAAGATTTTAGCTTCGAACATTAAAGGCTGGCACATCTCTGGACTCCTGGTGTTGCGGACATCACATTAGCCTCTTGCCCGATTGCCCCCGCACGTTTGCGAGAATTTTTGTTTTAATTTTTACTCAGGTCCAATAATTATGTTATAGAACTGATCAGGTACCACAAATCGCTGGATCTCCTCAATGGCTGCCCGTTGTTGTGGCTTGTCTATCCAGTCATTGAGGACTTTTATTTTTTTTAAGTAAATATATTTCTGTATGGAGTTTCTACTCCATACAGAAATATCTTCTTCCACGCTTCTGCGTGGACTATCTTGAGCTGCGAAAGGCCAAGAATTGATGCATTCGAATTGTAGTGTTGGAGGCGAATGTTAAGAATACCAGCTCAGAATAAAATCACACAATCCGTAGAGGTGATAAAAGCTTAGAAAAAATAATAATAGTGGTTGGAAATACCGAAGGGAAAAGATCGCGTGGTCGTTCTCCAACAAGATGTACTGACCAAATTAAGGACTCGAAATCCAAATTATCCGCGTTTATTAGAGACTAGACAGAATCTGGTGGAGGCAGATCATCCAAGCCAGATGCAACCATAATGCTTATCGTGATCCTCGGATATGAGGGACCGACCCCAGAGATAGACAAATATATTTCTTTCATAATGTGCATTACATAAATTAATAAGATAACATTTATTTATTAGCTTCGAGTGTATAATTTTGTATTCATTGGGCGTAACCAAATTAATTTAGAAGACCGGTGTGACGTAATTTGGCTAACACCACAAGCCGAGCTGCGGAATTAAACCAATTATTATTAAAACGAAAGCAATTGAAAATAATAGATATAGTCTGGCCATAAATACACTTAAAAAAAAAAAACAAAATATTACATTTGAATTTGGAATCTGTCATATTTCATGTTCTCTTTATTTTTTTTTTATATTATTTATTTTATATTATTATTATTTTTTTTATTTTATTATTTATTTCATTAATCTTTCTCATTTTAGCGCGAATATATTGTACAATGTTTTGGGATATTAAAATGGAGCGAGGTGATAAAGGGAAGCGAATCACTCTGATTGCATTACACAAAGTAGCTATAGAGCCAAATGCATTTTTAAAACTCTCCATACGCTTGGTATTAGTAAAATTTTTGTGTACCGGGCTATTAATAGGTACAATGAGACCTCCTCTGTTTGTGACAGATAAATATCTGGCCGTCCACGTAGTGTTCATACGAAAAAAGTCTAAAAATCTAATTTTTTCGACTTATTACCAAGCTGTGGCTTTTGTATGTTTGATTTTATAATTAATAAAAATGGATATTGTATCACTACAGAACGAACCTTATTAACTTCATCCATTCATCCACGATCAAGTCATCCCCGATCGGCTTCAGAGATGTGGGTTCTTTCTGCATCTTCTACTGCATTTATCAAGGGTAGTGCTCAGAGGAGCTGTTAGGGTTGATTCAACACCCGGACTTTTATTATTCCATAACCGCGCATTTTGCAAGATATTTCCAGCTACGCAAGACACTTTGCAGAATGAATTACCGGCTGCTGTTTTCCCGAAACGATACGACTTAGGGACCTTCAAGAAAAGAGCATACTACCCAATTAACGGCCGGCAACGGCACTGCTCCCATCCCGTTTGCCTCCTTTTATATAAAAAAACAGCTTTTTTTTCTACTTGATAAATCATGTGTTACAAAATATTTTTAACGATATTTACAACATAATATAATGATTGCTACTTCCTAATAATTTACGAATAGTAAGAACAACGCTTCATGTCAGTTTATTGTTACTATATCACTGTTATGTTTATAATTCAAAAGCTTTATAATACCGGAATTCTTATAATTACAATAAACCGTGTATAGGGAACTCTGTAATACCTATCCAACTGCTATTCGCAAAGTGCTGTGCTGTAATGGATTATATTGAGCAAACGGTGTGAAAGCGTTGTTAATAACTTATGCAACGTGTGTTACTTGGAATTCACTACAGCTATTTTAACGTTAATTTCGTATTTTCAAACATATTATACAGATATTTACGTCCTATTTTCCGCAACTCAACTTGCTCTGTGCGCCATTTTACATGAACACGGCCCTGGGGTCTAGCCCTTTTTTAACCGACTTCAAAAAGGAGAAGGTTCACAATTCGATCGGTATATTTTTATGTATGTACACCGATTACGCTGAGATTTATGATCTGATTTGCGAATCTTCGTTAGTTTGATGCAAAATGTTTGCCATTTAGTCCCATTATTGGTCTTTGGTAAACGTTTAACATAGTTTTTTTACGTGGATGATGTTATTATGGCCTAGTTTTTTTAAACGTTTTTTTTATTGTGCCTAAAGTTTCTAGTCGACTACAATTTATATATCGCAGACGGTGCCTAAGGCTCAACTCTTTTTGTATCAAGCAGATTGGTCGATCACAGGACTTGAATAAATAAATCACTCCTTGTGTACTCATTAAATATGTTATGTACGATTCACAAACTCACAAATATCTACGTGACTAAGAAACGTGAAATAAGCTCATTTTATTTGAGTCACGAGTTGCGATCTGCCACAGAATCAAGAGATACGGGTTGCTTAATCCATATGAATATTTATTAGTCTATTTTCAATAAAAACCAGCTAAAGAACTATGTTCCTTTTGTATATGTATGGTTTTATCTTATTGTAGATTAGTAAATAGTAATGATTCATATAATCAGCCTATAGGTACATACTTATCATATAAATAGCATTAGTGAAAAAAAAAGGATTGTGTGGTTTTATGAAACCACGGTAAAATTGAAACTATTTTTCACATTACAGACATTTAACTAAAAATTTTAGGAATAATATTCCAATAAGGGTATAAAAATCACTTAATCCGTCTTAATTTTATACATGAAAAATTGGAATGATAATGGGAAATAATAAAAGTAGACAAAGTCTCCAACTAATATTTTTATTGAACTCTGTGTCTTAAATGTATTGGTTAAAATATTGAATAAAAGTTTTACTTTAATAAATAACAACATTTACATTAAACACTGACAAACAACATTTACATTAAACACTGACAAAAATAGCGTGGAGCACTGGCACAAATGAGTAGTAGTCTATACACTACACGGTCAGCTGTTGCGAACTATAGGCGTCGCCCGACCGTCACGCGATATGCAACACACAGACGAAAAAGTTTGAGACAATGTACTAAAAGTTTCACTTTAAAAATTTGGAAATTTTCAGATAATCATATTGCTCATCTACTGTACTTACATTATAATAACCAATACTTTTGTTTTCAAACATTTATTTACTAAAAATATTTTTTGTAGAAACTGTATACCTAACGTTAATATTTTATGCATACTGACTTATTTTAAGATAAAAATATATTAGCAATAGAATTTTTTCCAGCTGTTCTCGTTTAAGCTTTAAAATAAAGCCACCGAGGCCTAAGGCTCTTTGGGTGTCTACCCAACGGGTGTGTGCCAGCACATAGTTCGAAATACAGATATCCGACGGGGCAGCAAAGTCTTTAAAAATGGCGACCACGTACCGGAAAACGCAGCGTTGGAACGCCACAAGATGTACCGATGATCCGGTGATGAGGACAGTGCAGGACCGACCGTCATGGCGATCTTTGGGTATAAGCCAAGTCCAGCAGTGGACGTCTTCCGGCTAAAATGATTATGTTCAATAAAGTGAAATTATTCATATTATTTATAGAAATAGGAACAAACGAGTGTAAGCCCACAAGAATGAGATTGACATATCGTTAAATAAACGCACATATTGAATATGTATTCTGAATTCGATAATGGAAAACCCATTTTCACGTGGCAGGCGAGGTTCAAACTGTGGGCACCAATCATATTGATACATACATCATTATCAATACATTTTATCAAACAACAATAGAAAGGTTGTATTTATTTTTCGTCTATCAACACTTGAATACCTTTCGACTGATTTATTGTTTCACTCAAGTAATAATTCTATTTCGAACATAATATATTTTCCAACTGAATACAATGTTAAACCTTACACACAAGGCGCTTATTGAATAAACAAGCATGCAAGCAACAACATAATACATTAAATTCATGATTATATTTTTAACAAATTTGTATTGGATATTTTAGAAGGAAGCGGCTGTTACAAATCAAATCAATACCGAACATAATTACATAACTCACGATATTATTCATATCTAAGTCAGCTATACGTGAACACATAACAAACCGTCCTAACTACGACATCTGGTTCCACCAACCAAAAGTGTTAGTAAGAGAGAATAGATTTCTCCCAAGACTGGTACGTGAAGCCATTGAAATTAAAAAAACACCCAAATTCCAATAGCGAAGACGGTTTAAAATTATCTAACATCCCAGGTGTTTTTCTCCCTTAAGAGATGATTCTCCTTGCCACTTCCATAGTCTTCAAGGTGTGATGAAAATTTAAAACTTCAATAAGCAGCCATATTATTATAATGAACCAAATAGCTACACGTCGTAGCGTCGTAGCGCCTACACGTCCGTAGCGGGAACAAAGGCACGGCATTGCGACGCCTTCTTGAGTACGGATCTATGTCTGCGGTATAGATGTCATTCAGTAAATCAATTTGAGAATTATTGATGTATGAACATTGTTCACAAAGGGATGATTGTTAGGGATTCTTATGATGGTGATGTACCGACATACTACTTGCTACAATACTCTTTGTTACATAAGAACAACCCCTTGAAATGACATTATACAATACAATTTATATAAACGCAATCTCAAGTTCTTCTCTTTATTTTTACAAAAGCGCGGGCGTGCAATTATTCACGCCTAGGCTTAGGCCTATTATGAAATTACTTTACTTTTGTATAATATTACTAGCTGATGCCCGCAACTTCATCTTCGTAGATAAAGGGTTTTTAAAAATAATAAGCAAGTTTGGAATTGAAGATTATCTCGTGTCCTATTCCAGTTCTGCTTCCCGTTTTCGCTCCTGTTCCCAATATATTGTATGAATCTTATTTCGAGGAAGATTGCTATGGCAAACTAAACCTAGTGGTATAGTTATAGCTCATCGACGTCAATTACGGTTTCTGACAAATCCCGCGGGAACCATGAAATTTTCGGGGATAAAATGTAGCATATGTCATTTCCCAAGCTCTAGTCTATTACTGTAAAATGTGACAATGCTGTTTTGTATCATTTTTCAATAATATACGAACTCATACAAAGTACATATTTACCGTACAAAACTTAAAAAACATCGATACAAAACAGAAAAAAACTACAGTTTTATTTACTACTTTCTATCTTTACAGTTTTATATATATATATTATCACTGTTCTAATTTTTTAAATAGTTATGTGCAACTTCTTAAAATTAGATTTCAACATCTAAAATATTTAAAATTCACTTTTGTCATCTTCATAGCAAATCAAAAACAATTGCTGCTATAACGTTCTTAATTTAAATAAATGCGTAACCATTCTCATTATTTCAAAAGTAATTCGCTCACATCTATTTACTATAGTTATAATATTGCTTAACATTTTAATTATTTTATTTTTACCATAATCTAGCTGGCATCCTGTGCAAAGGTGCCTCCCACTGGTAAAATTGATATCTATAACAGTTACGGTATAATCGCCTGGTAACACTTATCGATTACATCCTGTAGGTATATAGATTGATATAGGCTATATATCATCTGTTTCCAATAGCTCCTGGTGCATGGACGCGACGGCAGTGACAAGTGCTAGTAAATTTTGCTATGTTTTTATACCTTATTAAATTGGAAAAAGTTGATTATAGTTTATGAAAAATATATGTGTTAGTTTATAGATACATTACTTAAGTGACATATAAGTATTATCTTCAAATATATCAATGTTTTTGACAATATTCGAATAAAAGAAACGAATATCAAAAATTTATTGAGGGTACTTGCACCAAGTATTGTAAACAAAGATGGCAAGTAAAACCAACAAATGTTACTCGTGTGGCAAATTTCTTTCCTCATCGGATTCTATTAAATGTTGCAAATGTACCTCAGTATACGATCGGGCTTGTACAAATATTAACCCTAACTCCCGTATCTCAAAGTGGTTTTGCAATGAATGCAAATAAAGTGGTTATACTGATAGCAATAAACACTCCATAGCTACTGAATCGCTAAGTAACGACGGTTGGCAAGTGATAAATAAGGAGAATGTTGTTGCAACCAGCCCCTGCGATACTCTGGCCGACGAAATCAGACTCCTTAGACTTGAGATGTCCTCTCATCGCCAAGAAATGTCGAAATTAAATACAACGATGGGTGAGTTCAATAACAGAATCGATCGAGTCGAGGTGCGTATGACAACACTCGAGCAGCGAGTGTCGGAACGTACACTAGAAAATGAGTGTACACAAATGAAAGATATTATCACACAATTAAAAGCTGACTTGAACGTTAGAGAGCAGGAGAGCATGATGAATGATATTCAAATTTCTGGATTGCCTGAACATCAAGGAGAAAGTATTATTCATTTGTGCCAACTCGTCGCGAAGAAAATAGGGACCACGCTTGATGTACAAGACATTGTGAGCGCCGAACGCGCGGGCCCGCGTCGTCATTTAACGTCAATAGGCGGTGATAATGATAAGCAGCGCCCGAGGCCCGTGGTCGTCCGACTGTCCAGGCGGGCACTGCGCGACGACGTCCTTCAGTCAGCACGCGTGCGGCGGAACATCGATACGTCGGGCATCACAGATGGTATACCTACCCGTATATATATAAATGAACGTCTGACTTATTTCAATCGACAGTTATTCCATAAGGCAAAAGAGGAAGGACGCCGACAGGGTTGGCGTTATGTGTGGACCCGAGGTGGACAAATATATATGCGTCGTGGAACAGGTGCACCGGCTTATCGTATTCGTAGCAAAATTGATCTCAATAAAATTTTTGGCGCGAGTTCTGTTGGATTAAATATCGTTTAAATTGTTTCTTTTCTGCTATGACAATTTGTAAAAACTTAATACTTCAAGCGTATTTTCATTACAATGTAGCTGTTCACGATAACGTTATGTTCTTAACAAAGATATTTAGTGTATTTCATAAAATTGCGATAGTTGTGTGTGTTATGTCCTCGGGGGGTATCTCAGTTATGGTATTGCTTCACGTAAAGGCCTCAATTGTTTATTATGCTAATTTAAGCGCAATGTTGAATAATTACAAAAAGAATTTTTGCATCAAATCATTGCTATATAAAAATAACAGAACTAGTCGAATTCAGACTTTAGTCATAGCTTATCTTACCTTATTAGTAATATTAATCTATCGTGATATTTTATTATTAATAGTAGTACGGAAAGAGGTTTTATATTTTATTTATTGTATGATATACTTTTCTGTTTTATATACTACAACAATATACAATATACATATTTATAATTTTTTAAATATTTTATCTTACAAAAGAAATTTAAAGTTGGATTTTTTAACCCGGGATCCCTAGGAACACACCATGATGAAATAATTGTTCTAATGGCACGACATGATGTAGATATAGTCGCATTAAACGAAACATGGCTATATCAGGGAGAAGAAGATAAAGCTCCTCGTATACCCGGATACCGCTTACGCCATATTGCTCGAATACCTAATAATTTAAGGTCGCGAGGTGGCGGTGTAGGTTTTTACATTAAGAAGGGAATAACAGTCCGCTTTCTTGATTGTCCCACTCCGTCATTAATTGAGCAGATGTGGCTAAGAATAAAAGTAGGAACCAAAATTATTGCAATTGGCACTGCTTATCGCCCACAGTGGACTACCACAGCAATATTTCTCGACTCACTTACTGAAACGATAGGTTCGCTCCCAAATTATGACTATATATTATTAGTAGGAGATTTTAACATAAATTACTTAAACTCTCAGGAAACAAGTAGCAAGGGCTTAGATAATTTTCTAACAATTCATAACTTGAAACAACATATTAATGAACCAACACATTTTACTGGGGATACTGCAACTTTACTTGATCTTGTTTGTTCGAATACAAAAGTACATAACGTGTGTCTTGACTTAGTTGCGGAGGTCAGCGCTCACACATTTATATCTTTTAATCTCAACATCATGAGGGATAAACTTTCGCCACAAAATATAATCTTTAGGCCGCTTAAGGATATAAAATCGGACAATTTGGAAAGTGCATTAAATTTAATTAATTGGCAGAATATTTCACAAGCGCCTAATGTTAATGACATGGTAGACCAATTCAGTCAGAACGTTTTGTGGTTGTTCGATATATTAGCTCCGTTGAAGACCATATGCATACGCGACCATCAATATCCATGGATAACTTATAATATTAAGTTACTCATGAGACGCAGAGATGAAGCACAAATAAGGGCTAGAAAAAACAAATCGGAGGTGTCTAAAAATTATTATAAAGACCTCAAGTCTGAAGTTACGGCCGCAATTGACAGGGAAAAAGCGGTATATTTTGACACTTATATAAATTCGAATTTACATAAATCGGAAGTTCTTTGGAAACATGTGAGAAGGCATGTTAATGTGAATCAAAAAAATTACAATGATCTTCCTGAGCACCTTAGGGATCCCGATTTAATAAATTCACATTTTGTGAATGTACCTGGAAGCCAATATGTACCGCTTTCGACTCTTTATTATTATGAGAATAATAGGTATAACCGTAGTGTATTTTCTTTAAAGCCCACGAACGAAATATCTGTTTTAAAAATAATACGTTCGTTACATTCTAACGCTGTTGGTCTTGATGGTATTTCACTTGATATGCTCCAATTATTGTTACCCCACGCTTTACTCGTCATCACTAGCATAATGAATACATCCATATTATCTGGTGTATTCCCTACAAGCTGGCAAACAGCTTTGGTGAAGCCCCTACCAAAAAAAGAAAATAGACTTCTCGCGTGCCTTTGAAACTATAAATAGATCTTTATTAATATCTAACTTAAAATTTTATGGCTTTAGCTTGGACACTCTTAAATGGTTTCTAAGTTACTTAGAATATCGTAAGCAGACTGTGGAGCTTAGATCATCTGATGGCAAGAAATGTTTTTCTAAATTTACTCCTGTCAATCGAGGTGTTCCACAAGGTTCCATCCTAGGCCCTATAATTTTTGCACTTTACTGCGCAGACATTGTAGAAAGTATTAGACATTGTAAGTTCCACGTATATGCTGACGATATACAATTATATATTACATGTAAGCCTGACGATGCTAGTAGCACTGTTACGAAACTAAATGAAGACTTACAACGTATTTCAGAGTGGTCAGAGTCTCATACACTATTATTAAACCCCGATAAAACGAAGTTCATGATATTAGGAACTAGAAATCAGATCGATATTATTGGCCAACAGCATCCATTACTTCAAATATATGAGAAAAGTATCGAAAGAGTTAATGAAGCACGTAACTTGGGTTTATTAATGGACGAACAGTTAAGATTTGAGAAGCATACACTCAATACCGTCTGAAACTGTTTCTATCGACTTAAAATTTTATACAATATTCTGAATTACTTGAATGTAGGGACACGTATCAAGCTTTGTGAGAGTCTAGTTCTATCTAAATTCAATTATGCCGATGCAGTTATAAGTCATAGGCTCTTAGCAAGAACTAAAAATCTTATTCAGCGGGTACAAAATGCCTGCGCTAGATATTGTTTTAAAATCCCTCCTCGTGAACATGTCTCACCATATCTAAATAATGCTAAAATGCTAAAAATGGAATATCGGCGACAATTGCATTTCGCTACTCTTCTTTTTGGGGTTATAAAATACAAATTCCACAATATCTTTATACCAAGTTACGATGGTCTGCTGACACTTGCAAGTATCACACTAGAGCTTCTCCTTACCTGCTCTGTGTACCACCACACCGGTCAGCGGCATTCGAAGGAGGCTTTTGTTATAATTATTCTAAAATATGGAATGACTTACCTCCTCCCCTTCGTAATATAAATAGTGTTTATACCTTTAGAAATAAATATAAAACGTATTTGTATACACTTCAGTTGGGCCTCTCTTAAAATAAATCTTAATATGTAGTTTAAAAAAAAATCACGCCGCAAATCTCTTTCATAGCTTGAATGAATATATTTAATGTGTATATGTATATATGGATATATATGTTTATATATGTATGTATATATATTTATATATTGGGCATATAAAATAAAAAATATAAAAAAACCGGTATGCACACAAAATTACATACAAATTGGTGCAGCCGTTTCGGAGGAATTTGGTAAGAAACACCGGGACACGAGAATTTTATATATTATATAATCAATATATATCTAATTAATAACTGTTACGATCTAGCCGTCTACTATAATATTATTTTTTACCTTATGTTTTGAGTACTATCATTTATTTATTTTTATTTATTACATAATTATTGTATTTAATAATGGAAGCACTTGTGGCTGTTATCGCGACGGCCGGCTTATTGAAGGTAGCTACTGAAAATCAGTGTTGGGTGATACCCAACTAATATGCTGAGTAGCAAACCTTTTTGGGACATAACACTGCAAATACCACCTTATTATGTTGATATAGAATAAGCCTTACTTTAGTTTTTTAATGTATGTTAGTTTTACTTAGATTAGGTATATTATAGTAATTTTTAAGATAAGTTTTTTCATGTTATTTGTTATTAAATTTTGTAAATGTTCACGTGTATTTGTAGTGTTTGTTCCAAATAAAGATATACTTACTTACTTACTTACTTACTTACTTACTTAATAGGTTGTCAGATAATTAACAAGACCCTGTTTTTCTCGTTACTAAATCCTTCTGTTATGCTTATGAGATACAAGGAGATTAATAATAATAATAATTATTATATCTTTATTTGACACACACATAAAACATTACATAGCTACAAAAATAAGAACAAAAAATGAAAAATTATAACTAAAACCAACCTAGAACATATTTTACAAAGCTTAAATAAATAACTTTCCCCAGATATTATATTATAGCAGCTGTGTGGCAGTGTGTGTCAAAAGGGATGCTACTCAGGTTACCCGTGACTCACAGTGGTCACAGCACTGATTTTCAGTAGCTCCCGTTCGACGCTTGACGTTGCGGTGCTGAGTAATAATTTATTAGACAGTTTTAAATATTTATCCCAACATAATATTATATAAAAAATAAAAAAAATAAACATCAAAATGTCCAACCTAGTACTGTTAATTCCCATTATTTTTTGAGCAACCAGAGCTGGCCAATCTGACCCGCCATTACGTATTGCTTCATTTTTACTCGAAAGTTTGATATTGTACTGAGGTCCCGCAATGGTGCTGGCAGGTTGTTCCAGCATTTGGTCGCGCTATAACGAAAGCTACCTCTGAAGGCAGCTGTACGATGTTTAGGCACGTCTAGCATCCAGTGTGATGCCCTGGTACTATAGGCCCTGTTTTTATCCCCTAGCCATGACAGTATTTTATATAGGTAAGGAGGCATATGATATGTTATAACTCCAAAGAGTAAAACTGCTGCAAAATGTCTACGACTTTCCATATTGGGAACTTTGGCATCGTTCAGATATGGTGTTATGTGCGATCGTGGTGGAATATCTCAGCAATAGCGAGCACACGCGTTTTGAATTCGCTGAATATAATTTTGTGCTTTTTTTTTATGAGAGGGGGCAAACGGGCAAGAGGCTCACGGGATGGGGAGAGGTGAGGCAACCGCCCATGGACATCCGCAACAACAGGTGTGTCAAGAAATGCGTTGCCGGCCTTTAAGGTGGGAGTATGCTTTTTTCTTGAAAGTCCCTAAGTCGTATCTGTTCGGGAAGACCGCTGCCGGTAGTTGATTCCACAAAGTGGCTGTGCGAGGCAAGAAATTTCGAACAAAACGCGGGGTTCTGGAATGCCAGACGTCTACGTGATGCGGATGGTACTTTGCACGTAATGTCCGGTGGTTGAATTCGGCCGCTGGAATAAACCCGAACAGCTCTCTGAGCACTCCCCGTGATAAATGCGGTAGAAGATGCAGAGAGAACCCACATCTCTACGCAATGCTAGAGAATCAAGCCGATCGGAGATGACTTGATCGTCGATGATTCGAGCCGCCGATTGTATGCGGTCAAATGGAAGAAGCTGGTACTGGGGAGCACCCGCCCAGAGGTGAGAACAGTACTCCATGTGAGGCCGAATTTGCGCCTTATAAAGTTGCAGGCGGTGGCTTTTAGTGAAGGTCTGTCTCGCCTTACTGAGTACACCAAGCTTTTTAGAGGCCAGTTTGGCCTTCTTTTCCAAGTGACCACGGAACTGAACGTCGCTCGATATATTGACGCCAAGTATGCCAATACAGGCTGTGGCAGTTAGAGGAGTGATCTCGAATCGAAGGGATACGACAAAGGGAGACTTTTTAGTGGTGAACGCACAAACTTGTGTCTTCTTGGGGTTGAATTGGACTAAATTTTGTCGGCCCCATTCCGAGACTTTGCAAAGCATAGTCTCGATTTCAGACACAAGTTTTTTCCGGTTCTCGTCGACGCTATCCCGGGACAAGTTGGCACGGCCGGTGTAGGAAACATACCCCGTGCTGTCGTCTGCATAGCAATGAATATTGCTGATTTGCAGCCTATCATTGATATGCAGAAGAAACAGCGTAGGGGATAGCACACAGCCTTGCGGGACACCAGCGTTTATGGGTTTTAAGTCGGAGCATGCACCGTTGATAACTACCTTGATGCTCCGATCAGCCAAAAAGCTAGTGACCCATTTGCACAACTTCTCGGGAAGCCCATAGGATGGCAGTTTCGCTATAAGCGCTTTATGCCACACCCGATCAAAGGCCTTCGCTATGTCCAAACTCACCGCCAACGCCTCTCCCTTCGACTCAACCGCTTGCGCCCATTTATGGGTGAGGTACGCAAGAAGATCACCAGCTGAGCGACCCTGACGGAAACCGTACTGGCAGTCGCTGATCAGCTGGTGCCCCTCTAGGTATCCCAGGAGCTGGCGGTTGGTGATCGACTCCATTACTTTGGAGAAAATGGAGTCAATGGCAATGGGGCGGTAGTTGGACGGATCTGAGCGTACACCTTTCTTAGAGATCGGGTGCACTAAAGCCGCCTTCCATAATTTCGGGACTACGCCTGATGAGTAGAAGAGCCGGAAAAGACGGGTGAGGACCGGCGCCAGTTCCGGAGCACATGTCCGCAGCACTATCGGGGGAATGCCATCGGGCCCGCTCGATTTGTGAATGTCCAAGGTGGGAAGTGCCTTAAGCACGGCACCATGCGGGATTTTTACCTCCGGCATATATGAATCGGTGGTGCACCTTGGTCATCCAGAGTCGAGTTGGACGCGAAGAGGGAGCCCAGGAGATCAGCTTTCTCTTTCGCGTAATGGGCCAGCGAGTCATCATCCCCGTGCAGTGGCGGAATGGCTGACTGGCAGAAGTTTCCTTGGACAGCCTCGGCGAGCGACCAGAACGCACGAGTTCCCGAGGGAAGGCGTGCAAGTCTCTCGCCAATTCTGCCAATGTGCTTCGACTTCGCGTCAGCAATAACTCTTTTGAAGGACCTTGAGGCATGATTGAAGTGTTTTTTAAGTTCGTTGGAATTCACATCCTTAGATACCACCGCATTGACCCAAGCGTGATAGCACTCCTGCTTTCGGCGAGAGGCCATTTTGCAGGAGCGGTCAAACCATGGTTGGGACCTGCCACCGATAGGCACAGAGGAGGATGGAATGAAGAGTTCCATACCTTGCAGTACCACATCAGCAACAGCGTCAGCAGCGGCATCTGGATCCCCCAGCGAAAAACAGATCTGCCTCCACGGGTAGGATGCAAAAAAGCACCGCATCTCGTCCCACTCTCCTGACCTATAGTGCCACACGCGGCGACAGCCTAAGAAGCGGGGCCGTATTAGGCGCGTGATAGGCACGGTGCTCCGGATCAGGCAGTGGTCTGACGATCCCAGAGGAGGATCAACGGAAACTAGGTAGCCGTCCGGATGTGAGGTCAACAGAAGGTCCAACAGTGAAGGTGTATGATCTTGCACATCTGGGATTCGCGTTGGCGCAATAACCAGTTGCGTCAGACCATATGCTAAGGCGAAGTCGTGAACAGATCTCCCTGCATGATCGGTGGTACGTGAGCTTAGCCATTCGGCGTGGTGGGCGTTAAAATCGCCAAGAAACGCGATCTCTGCAGTGGGGATCTGCTCCAACACGGAATCTGTAGCCATTTGGATGTGTTCGAGGAGCCGGTCAGTCTCTGCGTTACCGCTATGGGACCTATACAGGCATGCGTAGATTCGCGGATGGTCATCGCATTCTACACGCAGCCAGTTGATGGATAGGTCCTGTCCTTCAAGAAAACTCAGGCGTCGAGAACAGACATCCTCCCTGACGTAAACGCACACGCTAGCCCGTGGTATAAAGGAGTGTTCCAAATTATACCCCGGGTAGGAAAGGTAAGATGAATCAGCCAGGGAGGATATCTGTGTCTCGGTTAAAAAGAGCAGGGCCGGCTTCGCCGCAGCAGTGTAAAGGTTATAAAGTAATGGACCAAGAATAGAACCTTGAGGTACACCTCTTGATATCGACTTATATCGGGAATAACGTTTGTTACCACGATCGTCTGTAACAGCTACGCTTTGGTACCTATTTTCAAAATAACTCTTAAACCGCAATACAGTCTCATCACTGAAACCATAATAGACAAGCTTAGAAAGCAGCAATTCCACATTCAATAATCTAACAAGACTAGCACAGTGCACTCACCTTTGTCTTGTGATTGCAAATTATTATCCACTACGTCTATGAATGCGGTGGCGGTACTCCTACCCCTTCTGAACCCAGATTGCAGGCTCGGCAGTATGCTGTTACTTTCCAAGTATGTCATAATTTGGCCATGGACAACTTTTTCTAAAACTTTAGACATACATGGGAGAATGCTAATTGGTCTAATGTCTTTATAGTCTAAGGGATTTGCAATTTTGTTTATTGGACGAACGATTGCTTTTTTCCATTGATCCGGATAGGTACTTGTGGACATAGATTACCCGGCGTTATCTTAATATCTCTGCTACTGTTGGCTATTTCTTGTCAAGATTGCTATATAACTTCGTATTTCATCTGTTTTTACTTACGGAGACAAACCGCATGATGACATCCATGTCTTTTTATTAGCGCAACTGGTGATAAAAACAAAATTTAAATACTATCTTACGCAAATAGATAAATTTTGCCACGGAATAACTTTTATAATATTAAGAGCAACAAGTACTTAATGATCTGTGCAATACAACAAAACTATAAGCTTTACTATTATATATTTCTCACATATATTTAATTACCTTGAGACGTAATATGTTAAGTCTCATTTTCCCTGTAATTTCTAGCTACGGCGCCCTTCAGATAGTAACAACAATGCTTACACACTAGTTACGACAGAAATAGGCACCGTTGTGGTACCCATAATCTAGCCGGCATCCTGTGCAAAGCCTCCCACTGACTACATTCAAACATTATATCATGTTTCGAATTCAATTATTAAAACTTTCGTGAGACAATAAAAACCCGTCTCGTAGTCCTATCTCAAACATGATGTAGGATCTCCGAATGGTTCGAAACTAGTCGGTAATATCTACGACAAACCGTGAGTATAGCCGTTTTAGACAACTACGGTGTTATTACAAAAAATAATTTAAAGATGGCTTAGACACGTGTTTTGTTAGACAGTAACGTAACTATTACAACGTCAGTGACCTAACAATAACTAAGTTTTCTTTTTCTATTACAAAACAGTATTTAGCTTGTGTTTAACTAAAACGCCGTTAAGCACAACATAAACTGAAGTGTACAGGAACAATTAAAGGAACGGATTGCAATTTTTGACAGATGTCAACTATATTATTTCATCAAATAATCTAAATCTTTCTTAAGAATATGATATATTCGTAAGATACACCTTAGATAAACATCGAATCGTGCTCAAGAATGTTGAACAATAAACAACAGAAACACATAGATGTGTAATAATTTTTTTTAAATCACGTGGTCAACACAATATGTTTAACTTTTTTATAATAACACAGATAATGTTTCGAATTATTCAACAATGAAACATTTTGTCCTTCAAATCACATATTAATGTCTAAAACAAAAGTAATCCAATTTGCTGGAGCCGTGAGCCAACAATGCGGTAATTCACGCTTTCGCCTGTCACTCTCAGTGAATTTTGTTTTTATGACGTCATTGTTTCTGACGTACACTGACGGGTGATATTGCTTGTTAGAAACATACAAAAGAATAAACGTGATATTTTATTCTTTGCTGCTATTATTCTAGCATGAATGATTTACGTTGTCGACTTGTCCATCAAAAAAATTTAAATTTAAATCTTTTATAATGACTGCAGGTATACTTTAGATTTAATCCAGCAGATAATAACTTTAGCCACTGTAAAACTTTATAAGTTATTTAGTGCAAGTCAAAAATGATGGATGAAGTACAAAAATTACTTAAAAATAGTATTGAAATGAGTATAAGAATATGTAATTACAATAAATTTTGAAATAAGTCGTTCCAATTATTTTTATCATTCAAATAATCTTTCACATTATAATAGGCCTTAGATGTTAATTTATTTTTTACAATACATAATTTTTTTTATTGGTTATATTTTAATATCATTTGAGAGTTTATTATAAAAATAGTTAATAAAACTAGAATGGTTATGTTAATCACTTGAGTAAACATAATCCTAAAATTAATTTAATACTCAATTACTCACTTATACGAGTGATATAAAAAAAGTAAATTTAAAAGCTGATCCGACAGACGTTGTTCTGTAAATAATAAAAAGTATACAGATTTTTTATGAATTTGTCAATAATATTTCATAACATCAAGAATTATTTCGTAAAATATGCACCCTGTTGTTATAATGTAATTGTTTCACAGCAGAACGGTCAAACTGTGCGTCACTAAATTCTCTCATAGAAAATATGTCTAAGCAAAAGAAATATTGGAATTAAAAATAATTATGGGTCTAAAATTGAAATAAAAACTATCCTATCTCTCAAGTTGGACTAAACTGCACTCCGTGAAGTAATCCCTAGCGGACCATAGCGGACAGCCAAATTTTTATGTATTAAGATTATGGGAGCATGCAATATTATGAAGTATCATATGAATATCAAAATTATGAAAATATAACAGGTTGAATTGTCATGCTTACAATTTTACTCAAGCAAGAATGTTTAACGCTAGGTGACCTTAAGCTCAATTTTCATAACTTAGATATTTTATACGTTAAGACAGAGTCTCTTGCTGTTAGACAACCGATATAAACAGGCAAGTAATATTATTTTAGTGTGCGTGACAAGCTACGTCTTACACTCGTGATTTGTACGACACTGTGTGTTAGTGTGCGTGAATTGCTCAAAATAGAGGTTAGTTCTAAACTCAGTAGTTTTTTTTGATGTTTTCACAGCTGTCATATTCTATCTAGACGTATAAATGATCTTAGTTTGATCATTTTTAAATGAGGGATATCGTTACAGAACGATGTAATTTCCACTTATTTTTTTTAGGGTTACGCACATCAAAAGAACTATACGGGACCCTTATATGATCACTATGTTGTCAGTGTTTTTTATACCCAGAAAACCTCCGTATACCGCCACGACGTATAATCCGACTAAGCTTGATAGGAAAAGTTACTTACAACGTAGTGGATTTCGGCTATCGATAAGTAGATATATTGTGTAAGCTGCATTAAGATTTTCACACAAAAAAAACAATAAAATTTGGGGGTTCCCCATACATAGAACTGAAACTCAAATTTTTTTTTCATCAAACGCATATGTGTGGGAAATCTTTGGATAGGTCTACAAAAATGATATGAGGTCTTTCATATAATTTTTTTCTAAACTGAATAGCGCGAGAGACACTTCTAAAGTGGAAAAGTGTGTCCCCCCTGTGACTTTTAAAATAAGAAAATGAACTAAAAAAATATATGCTGTACATTACCATGCAAACTTGCACCGAAAAATTGGTTTGAACGAGGTCTAATAAGTAGTTTTTTTAATACGTCATAAATCCTCTTGCTCCTACGGACCCTTCATGGACGAGTACGACTCACACTCGACCGCTTTTTACAAGATTATAGCCGTCATCTGTCGATCTATAAATAATTGCATATTTTCAATGACATTCTATACATTGAACGTCATTGAAAAAAGGTCCTTTATCTCTTGTCTTCTATATCAATGAGATTGTCAACAAAACTGTGAGAAATCCAGTAATTTAAGATAGAGTTTTCGATGTAATCTGTGTGATTATTTTGTAAAAAAAATTATCTGGGTTTAATAAAATCTGAGTTGAAAATTGTCAACACAATTTTGCTGGTGTTATTCAACCTGCTGAAAGTTTGAAATATAATAAAGCCTATATCAAGATAACTACCTATCAAATTATTTTTTATTTCTATATTTTCCCTCTACTATGTTGAAATATCTTATTAATTAACTCACGAAAATATTGTTTGCTCTGCGGCCTCTACTAATTTTAGGATATTGGCTACGAAGGCTGAACCAACATTTATTAAACAAGACAATAATGTCAGAGAAATATATCTTTGCGATCATTGAGCATTCAAGTGGGAGCAATTGTTTGGACATAAATAAGAATTAATAAACACCAGTGTGTATATAATATTAAATAATGATTGACTTAAATTTTAAAGAATCATGGCTCTTTTATAATTATTAATTTATACTATAGTCAACCAAAAGCAAATAAAATTGTACAACCCAACGTCCTAATAATCATTACATCATCTAAACGAGTGTTGTAATGAAATTCAGTACAACATTATATCATTCGTTTTCATTACAACACTCATTTGGATGATGTAATGGTTACTAGGACTGGCTTTTTTAATGTTAGCAGCAAGCTAACTGTTTCAGAATCTTTAATAGACGATTTTAAGCAAGGGTGTCGATAAAAGTGATTTACTATAATGATTATGTCAACTTATAACATAATCACACATGTTTAATAATCAATTATTTATAGCAATCATCTTAAATAATATTTCAAAGAGAAAACAAGTGATTTTTGTATTGATGTTTGTTACTAATGGATAAAAAGTTCATAGCACAGAATTATAATTCACTCATCTATATCATAGAAAGTCATATAAACTTAGCCGTAATTTAGTATCAACTTAAATTCAACCTTACTGTAATTTTTGCAACTACTTAAAGAGAAGGTACAAATAAGATGGCGATCAGTAATAAATTATACTTCATATCAACCATCTAATAGAGTTTTTCTCTAAATGCTTAAAATATTATATATTTTATAACAAACCTTTAAAGGTTCTTTATAACTGCGATCGAGGGATGCATTGATAAACTCCAATACCTATGAGAGATGATTTATTTCGTGGAGCGTCGAAGTTCCATCGCTCATTATCACGTCAATTGTGAATAGTGTTCCACTCAATAGTCACTGTGATAAAAGCCACAAAGTCATAATGAATGTCGATTAGATTCACTTTTCTTTGACATTAAATATTAACAAGTTTAATAACCTCGCCTCTCACTCGCTGCATGAGTATAGCTTGTTGTCATTTATTCATGGGAAAATTAAGCACTAAAGTACTATTATAAAGCTCTTATTACATTAAACTGAATTTAGTCGTCTAAATTTAGTCGTTACTGAATTTAGACAAGCATAATCGCATTCAGCAACCTAGCTTCCTAAATTCAGAAGTAAGGATGGTTTCTGAATGACTGAATCATTTAGAAGCCTAATTAAAAACGCATTTAGGAAAGTGTAATCGCATTTAGTTACTGATTTCAGTCGCTGGTGGCTCTTCGTGCGTGGAGGACATATCTAAGTTTTAAATTTCCGAATAATAGTAATAGCCTAAACAAGTTTCACTTTCAGAGATAGTTTTTGTCAGCAGCGCTTGGGATGTTAAAGGAAATGAAATTTAAATATTGATATGAATTTCATGTCGCAAGAAATCTTAGTGTTACGACCAATTTTTCTTTTGCACTAATACTGTCTCGTAGGAGTAGTAGTATCTATTAGAGATACTATCAAGATACTATTATCTTGCTTTTGAATAAACGGTGTCACAAGATTAAATTATATATTGTCATACGATCTCAAATCCATTCGCCGTATTATCTATTAGAGTTTATTATTCGTTTTAGAAATTATAGTATTATATAACTTTTAATGTTACATTGATGTCTTTCGTTAGTTTATAGGTGTTTGTGAGTTGATATTATTCATATTATCGGTGCAAATAAGGTCTTGTATTCAACTGTTGATAATTAGGTATTAGACATTCATGTGATACTATTATCATCATAAACCCACATTCGTATCTTAATACCCCTTATTACACAACAGTTGCATAAATAACTATAATAATTTCCAATTTTTGTAAACAATCAACCACTTAGCTTGTTCCAAATTTTCATTACAACTTTATCTCTGCCGCGGGAAAATTTAAACGAACATTGTGATTTTAAGATATTTGTGGGAAGTTCTATTGCCAAAGTAACCAATGGAAGTGTCAGTCGTTTATCTCTGTGATGCATTGGTATTGAATTATGCAGCAACGGTTGGCTTACACGCTTGAACACACGACATAATGTTTTGTAAAATCTACGTTTTCTGCAGCAGTATAAATTATGTTATTTCTTAGATATATTTATAACTGAGAAAAATTTCGTTATATTTTTGAAGTGAAAACTTCTTTAGCTGCGTTGAGCTAATCTAACTAATTTTGTGATGGGTATACAATGTTAAACTCGCGTCAGGACACGTGACCTGATCGAAAATTCGTAAGACAGTCGTTGAAATTATGGACAAAAGTTGATTTTTCTGTGGGATAAACTTTTTAATGTATTACTAACTGTCATTTTTGTGTACGATATCGCTATAAATGAATATTGCATTTAACCACATATATTCCAATACTTTATACTGATAAATAAAGCAATTAGTGCGAAATTATTCTCTAACCATTCCAAAATATTCAAAGATGCAAACGTTAATGTTCAAGTTTTCACTTGTGCCGGCACTCTCGGAGTGCAACCCGTTATTTGTTCAATTTTACATATTTATTTAACTCGTGACATGGTAATGCTTTATGTATTCACTGTAGAAGTACAAGTTAGGTACTTGGTCACGTCAATTTTCGCGGTAAATAAAAATTCAATAAGTACTAATAGTAGTTGTAATAGCAGATATCAATGTAAGGGAATCTACATAAGATACACTAACTTTGACTATGTCATAACTAGCTGTTACGTAAACAACTTTTTTACTTCTTGTCGTTGTTTAATATTTGTTACACTGTTTGATATCATTGCTTCAGTGTCTAATAGATTTATAAGAAGCGATACAACTGCTTGTGTGTTATTATTGTAACCGAGTAAGAAATGTTTCGCTGACAACTGAAACGTGTGATACGTAACATTGTATTTCATTTTAATAGGGTGGTGTGACTTCTTTCAATACAAAACATATTTTTTGTGGAATATCCAAGAATTAACTCTTTATTTAATCACGATTGAGACCAGTTATGTGCAGTTACGAGTAAAGTCTATAGTTTCAAGCACATTAGGAATTTGTAGTAAGACATAGCTGTTTTATTATTTACATCGCCTTCAAATGATAAAGTGTAAGTGATACGATACAAGGTCTCTGAGTACTTTAGCTTTGCTCTATTGAGATATCCAACTAAGTCAAGCCTAAGTGTGCTATCTTTTTATAGCTTTATATGTGCTTAAATAATACATTAACGACTCAAAAAAAAGATGGTGAGAGTTATCATCGGTAAGGTTATTTTAATTATATAAGATTGATGTGCAAAATGCGGAAGTAGTTTAATAAAACGAATATTTTTTCATTAAATATGGTACAATATTATTGACAAGTCCCAGACAAGACCCGCTTGTCAGAATGGGACAATCGGGTTCTAAATTCAAAATACGCAGCTTAGTGTTTACATTGCTGCCAATTGACCGATATTATTTTAACAAACTGAGTAAACGCAGAAATGTATAGACATAGCTGTCGAAGGTTATTATGGTGTCATTTGCGGCATGTGCCATATTTCAGCTTTGGTTTTGTATGAGGTGCATTGTCGATATGTATAGTGTATGTAGAACGTCATTGATTACAATAGTTATTTATGCAACTGTTGTGTAATATGTTATATATTAAAACACGAATTTGGGTTTATAGTATCACATGAGTGATACTGAATTTCATTACAACACTCGTTTGGATGATGTTATGGTTATTAGGACATTAGGCGTTTTAATGTTGGCAATAAGCCGTTTTTAGAATTTAAAATAGAGGATTTAAAGCATGGGTGTAGATAAAGAAGTGTTACAAAATAGGGCTGTTTTGAAAATAAAGTTGTGAGTTGTTTCGCGGTTGCTCTTGCTGAAACATTCGATGTTAAATCTCAGTAGGCCAGCAATTCTATAGCACTTTTTAAGTCATAATAGGAATTGAATTGAATAATTATTATTATTTGGTGGCAGATGAGATAAAACGTAGAATATTGAGTATTACAATCATCTTTGTAGGCTATTGTACTGAATCTTGACTAACCGCAGGCACAGTACAAGCAATTAAACAGTAGCAATACTCAGCGGCCTTTTGAAATTATACCTACGTCTGGGTGGAGTGCTAGGGTTGGTCCATATAAAGCTTATGTCATTAACATTAAAAATTGAGTTAATGTTCATGCGTTCTAAACTCAATATTTACGCACGAGATGCACGCACACCAACACAAAGTGTCCAACAAATCGCGAGTGTAAGATGTAGCTTGTCACTTATACTAGACTAATATTCCTGGTCTGTTTTTTTCAGAAGAGACAATCTAGACGTACTTTAAGTTATCTAAGATAAAAAAATTGATGACGCGGACGGCGCGGCGTCGGGATTTAAATCTGACGGCGACCAGTCCCGGCGGCGTACGGTGTGGCACTAGTTTTGTGTTCCCAAGATTGCTTAGCGGTCGTGTAAATCGTATGTATGCGTGCGTGCGTCGCTCTTTTGGGCGCTCTAGTATGAACAACTGTTCTATTCATATTATGCCGTAGGTGTCGATTATTACCGAGTATGTGACCATGTTGGGTGAGTACCCAATACTGTATATGCGACAAGAAATATTGTCAAAGCCGTGATATTATAATAAATTAATTTCTTACAATTTGACGGCCAGGTTTTAGTGGCATTATAATATCACGGGTACACTATATAGTTATATGTAAGACAATGATGTTTTGACAATTTTACTGGTCGTTAATTTATGAGGCCGTCACTGATTGGTCTATTTCTTTTATTTATTGTATAGTCATTATTTTTTAGTAATGTATTAGAGTAATCAACTAATTGTTATCTAATTGAATCGGACTTTGTTCACTAGTAGGTCCCAAAAGTAAATTTAGACTGTTGATCACAACTCTCGAGCCGAATGTAGCGGGCCGCGGCAGCGGCCGGTGAGTGCCCTAACCGAACGGCCCTTGTTAACTAGTAGGTCGCAAGAATAAATTTAAATCAAAAAACCAATTAAATCGTACTGAAAAACATTAACAAGTGGAATTAATTGAAAATTTTATTATAACAATCAATCAAATGTAATTATTGGATGTAATTTGATTTGGAATTGCGTAATTATAAAAATGATACCGACATTTTATCTCGAATATTTTTTCATCTCTCGTTGTCTGTATAATTAATTTTCAGCAATTTAACTTGATTGCCCGATTTATCAACACCGAATTTACACCTGAATTTCGTACGTTTGGTGCCGTTAAATTTAACGACTGCTGTCGACGACATTTTGGGAAATAAAATATATGTGACTGGGCTTTATCTATCGTAATAATATATAACAGAATTATTATTGACAAACAGATATATAAAGATAAACACATTCTTCGGACACATTTCACCAAATGGAGAGGTGTGAAGCGTCTTTTGGAATCACTTCGGGAAAGGATGAGCTTTTATAAGAAGAAATGGCAAGAGTTTCCCACTCTTATAACTAAATGTATATAATATGACAGCTTCTTTATTTATAAAAAAAATATTGCAATCTATGTGGAGCTAAAGTCTTGTACCTGTTCTGTGTGGAGCTATGTAACAAAAATGCTCGAACATCATAACTTACGTGAGTATGTTAAGGAATATAAAAAAAATTTGAAAAACAGTTGACCTAAGGGCCATCCGTGAAACTTCCCGCTAAGTACTTCAATTTTATCAAATGCGTCGTTGTTGAGCTTTTCGAGCTCAAAACGATAGCTGTTCTATGCTTTTGAGCTTGATGTCAAAACTCTGATAAAAGTTTTTTTATATGAGAGGGGGCAAACGGGCAAGAGGCTCACGGGATGGGGAGAGGTGAGGCAACCGCCCATGGACATCCGCAACATCAGGTGTGTCAAGAAATGCGTTGCCGGCCTTTAAGGTGGGAGTATGCTTTTTTTCTTGAAGGTCCCTAAGTCGTATCTGTTCGGGAAGACCGCTACCGGTAGTTGATTCCACATAGTGGCTGTGCGAGGCAAGAAATTTCGAACAAAACGCGGGGTTCTGGAATGCCAGACGTCTACGTGATGCGGATGGTACTTTGCACGTAATGTCCGGTGGTTGAATTCGGCCGCTGGAATAAACCCGAACAGCTCTCTGAGCACTCCCCGTGGTAAATGCGGTAGAAGATGCAGAGCTAGAGAATCAAGCCGATCGGAGATGACTTGATCGTCGATGATTCGAGCCGCTCTTCGTTGTATGCGGTCAAATGGAAGAAGCTGGTACTGGGGAGCACCCGCCCAGAGGTGAGAACAGTACTCCATGTGAGGCCGAATTTGCGCATAATAAAGTTGCAGGCGGTGGCTTTTAGTGAAGTACTGTCTCGCCTTACTGAGTACACCAAGCTTTTTTGAGGCCAGTTTGGCCTTCTCTTCCAAGTGACCACGGAACTGAACGTCGCTCGATAAATCGACGCCAAGTACGTAAATACAGGCTGTGGCAGTTAGAGGACTGATCTCGAATCGAGGGGATACGACAAATGGAGACTTTTTATTGGTGAACGCACAAACTTGTGTCTTCTTGGGGTTGAATTGGACTAAATTTTGTCGGCCCCATTCCGAGACTTTGTAAAGTATAGTCTCGATTTCAGACACAAGTTCCGGTTCTCGTCGACGCTATCCCGGGACATGTTGGCACGGCCCGTGTAGGAAGCATACCCTGTGGTGTCGTCCACATAGCAATGAATATTGCTGATATGCAGCATATAAATGATATGCAGAAGAAACAGCGTAGGGGATAGCACGCAGCCTTGTGGGACACCAGCGTCTATGGGTTTTAAGTCGGAGCATGCACCGTTGATAACAACCTTGATGCTCCGATCAGCCAAAAAGCTAGTGGCCCATTTGCACAACTTATCGGGAAGCCCATAGGATGGCAGTTTCGCTATAAGCGCTTTATGCCACACCCGATCGAAGGCCATCGCTATGTCCAAACTTACACAATAAAACACATTGTTTTGATATTTCTAACTGAACTAACTTTTGAAAGGATAAGCCTCGGATTTTTCACGCGGTTGGGAAAGGATCTTTAAGTTTGTATTGATTGAACTAGAAAATATGAAGTAATTCCAAAAAAACACTTTCTAGAACAAATATCTCTCGAACGAATCAACCGATTTATGGCAGGATTAGCCGCGTGGTTTTTCAAAGTTTTTACACATTTCAAAAAAAATATTCGTAGTTTTTTTAGATTTCAAAACCTACCGGTCCGAATCGGACCAAATTATGTATTCAAATTCTAAGTTTGGCCAAGCCCTTTCGAATGGCGCCAACCGCGATGAATTCGGTCAAACCGTTTAAAAATACTTACACACACATACAAGGGGTAAAACCAATAACTTCCTTAAAATTTTCATTTTTCTTCGCAGAAAGTTAAAAACACAGGAGTTATCTAATTCTTTCATAAATTGTACACACGACTGTGTGACTACACTGTACACATATAAAGTTATTATGGGAGCATAATACCGACATTAATGAGATCGAAGAAAATATATATTAGTATAAATATAAAATTATCAATCTTAATATTAACAACATGAAGCAGTTTTTCTGATGACAGGATCTATCAGGCACCACAAGTGCACCCATTCACGGGAGAGAAATGACCCGTCCCCCGACACCACTACAAAAAATCGCGTGCAAATCGTGTCGCGGATGACCGGATGACCGAGAAAATTAAGTGGTAGTGGGTAGGGTAGATAGCTCGAAGGACAGATAGCCGTGATAGCCTATATTTTCTTTACAAGTATGGATATTAATTATTGACGACCGATATAGCCCAGTGGTTAGTGACCCAGCTAGAGGTCCCGGGTTCGAATCCCGTCCGTTCGTATGTCCTCCTTTTCCATAAAAAAATATAATAATATGCGTCCAAGAGACTCCTTTTGGCAAAAAGTTAGAAAACCATTACAAGATTCGAGAAAGATTGTGATTTGAATCAATTCAATTCAAGAACATAGAATATACTGAAATTTAATTAATTCAAGAAAAAAGAATATACTGTACGTGTTACAAATAGGTTAACTAGAGCTAGTTCATAGTTTATATTCAATTTTACAATAAAATACGAGACAGTATACTTAGAAATCACTAAGCACAAATACAAAAAATATATTAAGGATTCTTTGACAAGGATTTAACAATGCATATTTCTTAACTAAATTTGCGCAGAAAAATTAAATTATACAGTATTAGTTACATAAACAGTTTAAAGGCATAAAAGGCATTTATTTTCTCAAAATTGATTCCTTTAGAATTCTTTTTGATGTCATTTCATTAGAAATAAGTATATTATTACTAGTTACCACTACCACTTCGGAAACATATGTCACTCTGAGAGAGAAGGAGCGGCGCAAGAAACTATCCCAGTATTTTTATTTGCGCTCTTTTTAATCCAATATATAATATTGTATTGTCAATGCTATTGCTATAAAATAATCATGATCTAGTCCCAGGTTGTCGGATCACTTAGATATTCAGCTGTGGAGTAGTAGGACTTACGACAGAGCCATTATATAATAATACATTTAATTTTTTTTATAGATAATACCTGAACAGTCGCTGGAACTTTATTATAAAAATGTATATAGTATTGTTATATATAATTGAAAAGATGGGCAGGAAGTTTCTTATTAGTTCTTCTCCCCATCTCAAAGCCCCTTCACGAACTAATGTAGCTTCATGACGTATACCAAGTGTTGTTGCAATATGTTATGTTATTGTCACTCCCTATCGTAATAAAATATATTTCTAGTCTATTTATCGGTACCATTTTTTTTATGAAAATAAGAGACAAGACGAGCAGGACGTTCAGTTAATGGTAATTGATAGACCCTGCTCCTTAAAATGAAATGACGCTCAGGATTCTTGAAAATCTCCTAAAATTCTGAGCGCCACTACAATTGCGCTCGTCACCTTGACACATAAGATGTTAAGTCTCATTTGCCCAATAATTTCACTAGTTACGGCCTCCTTCATACCGAAACACAGTAATGTTTACACATTACTGCTTCACGGCAGAAATAGGCGCCGTTGTGGTACCCGTAATCTAGCTGGCATCCGTGCAAATTTTCGTCTTATAAATTTTACTTTCTAGGTGGTGTGCAGTAAACGAAACATCTGTTTCAATGGAATTCTCGGCATAAATTCTCTTCAATGAGTCAGTATACAATTCATGTTAATAAATCTATATTATGACAGCGCCGTTGTTCATAATAATATCTTGTTCTATGATGCTTCTTATTAAATAAAAAAAGCTTAGTAGTGGCACTCTCTATGATGATGCCAGTCGCGTTTCACAGATATTTTCACCGGTAAAGATATTTTATTATTAAACTGAATCCTACATTCGGTGTGATAGTATACGCGCTCGCTCCTATAGATATTCTACATGATTGTCTGACAAGGGGTAGGACCAATCAAAAAAGTCTGGCTAAAGAGGAAACATCATCTAATTATTAGCCAAGTATTATATATAAAAATCAGCTTTTATACTATAATGTTAGTAGAATTAAAATTTCATGAAAATTAAGGGTGTCTGGCAAAGTGTTGCCACGATGTTTACTGTCTGGCAATGAATGACGTGATTTTTAATAATATTCTGAAGACTTTACATGAAAATCAGACTTTATTATTTGATGAATTTAGATCAGTATTATACACACATTTAGTACCATTTACCTGCCAAAACAACTGTAGTCCAATCCTCATAATTGGCCATCGTTCTTACCTGTGTTGGGAGTATGCGCTGACAAACTTTCAGCTTTTATAAAATATCGAAGTTCTGGCGTTGACGGGCTCTAACACTAACACTTTTATTAATGTTTAAAAAACAATTGTTGCAATACAATATTTTCGGCAAGTCTCTAGCTTCACCAGCCAGCGGATTTTTATACCAAATCAGCTGCATTACAGGGATAGCAATATACTGTAAGTATACCGCATCTCAAATTTACTAATTCCGTAGGATACCACGTTTCAACCACGCTCATCCCGCGATTGTACCAGTTACCGATGGTATGCGTAAACTATCTGTAGTTGTAAGCAACAGCTTGTATGATAATAATCTTGTCAAAAACCATAAATAAATAATCGCTACTAAATTATATAATATTATAAATGTGAATGTAAGTTTGTTACGCTTTCACGCCTAAACCAACTAATTGATTCTCATAAAATTTAGTACAGACATAGACTAGAGCTTGAAAAAGGACATAGGCTACCTTTTATTGCAAGAAAAGTAAATGGAGGGGCTGAAACAGGGGATGGAAGTTTGTACGGAAATTCGTCACTATCGAAAATAAAACCATGAAACCTTGTTCACAAGTGCCACTTAAGAAATAGTTTATATAAATTTGTTCGAGCATTTTTGAAACTTTGACCTGGGTGAAATAGGAGATAAATTTTCACAGGGAAATACAATGGAAAGAGACTGTCCACAATGACAAGGGATATGTGCTGTATCATAGAAGAGAGCGGTAGCGGAAAGAGCAGTTTATAACTGTATTATTTGAAAAGTATCCTAAAAAGGATCCAATGGAAATGTGTTTTGTGGACCACAGCAAGGCTTTCGACTGCGTGGAATGGGATTGTTTGTGGAGGGTACTTGGTGAGCTTGGCGTACCTAATCACCTAACAGCACTGATCCAGGCATTATAACAGCCAAGGAATTATGAGGGTTGACTTCGGGTCCTTTTGGTTTTGAAAAGGGAGTTCGACAAGGCTGTATACTTTCGCCGATCCTGTTCAACGTATACGGCGAGTACATCGTATGATAGACCTGCGACGGCTGGAGCGGTGGAATCAACATTGGCCGGCATAAACTCACAAACTTTCGCTATAGTGAAGACACCACTCTGTTGGCAGCCAACGAGGCTGAAATGCATGAACTACTTAGCAGAATGGAGAGCGTCAGCGCTGAGCTGGGTCTCGCTATAAACAGGTCTAAAACTAAGGTGTGGTTGTGGATCGGTCTGGCAGGTTGGAGCTTACCGAAACACTATAATTAGAAATGGTCAGCAGATTCAAATACCTGGGCTCTGAAATCTGCAACGATGGTTCTTGCGAGGAAGAGATTCGTCATAGGATCGGCACGGCAAAAGGCGCCATGTCATAATTAAAGAAGATATAGAAGAGTAGAACCATCAGCATAAAAACCAAGACCAATCTTGTGCGATCACTGGTGTTTACACCAATCTTGTGCGATCACTGGTGTTTTCCATTTTCATATATGGCGCTGAAACATGGACTTTAAAGAAACCCTACCGAAACCGAATCGATGCCTTCGAAATGTAGTGCTGGAGAAGGATGTTGGGCATACCTTAGACAGCACACCAAACTAATGTGTCGATCCTGAAACGGCTGGGCATTGTGACTAGGCTCTCTACCATCTGCTTGCGTATGGTCCTAGAATACTTCAGCCATGTCGCCAGAAGGGATCAAGACAACCTGGAGAAACTGATCGTAACAGGGAAGGTGGAGGGAAGAAGACCAAGAGGAAGGAGCCCCATGCGCTGGAACCACTGTCCACGACGCTTTACACTCTGCTGCAGCACTGAGGAAACCGACGCGAGGAGGAGGAGGATCCTAAAAGATAAAGAAAATGGCCCAAAGTAACTATTCAGCGCGGACGAAATCGCGGGTAAAGCTAGTATGAAATAAATAGATATTAATTCAAACCAAACATGTATGACATAATATTGGCCAAAAATATTACAACTTACAAACAACCTTTCATACCTAAATAAATTGAACCCTTTTCCACGTTCACAAAACCAATTTCCGAGAAGGTATATTTGCTTATAAGGAATATTCCCTTTAAAGGAGGTAAGAATTTCAGATATTATTAGAAAAACATTGATTTTTCTATCTGTTAATGTTAGTGATGCAAATAGACTCTATTATATCCGTCCGAAAAGGTTTCAAAAGGTCTATTTTAGCACATTACTACCTACTTACACGGACGAGTAAAAAAAGAAGGACTCCGCGCCGTGATATTAGCAAGTGAACCACCGTTATGCTAGTGTGTGTGCGGTTACGGGGGATACTAGTTACACAATTTTGTTCTCCCTTAAGTAATCAGATATAGTCACAAATACTTATATAGTATCGTTTTTACATTTTTTCACAACGCACGAAGATATTTTTAAGATATTTTATTGAGACGCTCACTGATCTGTCACACACGATGACAATTCTCATAATGGCCGCCTATCGGCCTGTAGTAGTGTAAGTGTGTGCGTGGGGCTATGTATTAACACGTTAATCGGCTTGTTTTGGAGCTAAACTGTTGTGTAAGGTGACACGGAGTCCTTATTTCTTTACTATGAGTAGTCCGTTCCAACTTACTATATTGAGCAATTTTAATTTCACGGCCTTCCGGCTCACTCATAAAATGAATGAGCGGCGTTAAGAACTTCTCTTGCAATGGGTATAAAATTTTGAACTCGGGTCAGAACAAACAACGAACAGACAAAATAATATTTTATTCTTATAATAATTCCCCGAATTTTTTTAATTTTTCTAAACAATATTGTATTGAATGTTTATTTTGGATTTTTTCTTCTTGGAAATATTGTTTTAAAATATTGACGGGAAACTATGATATATTTAACTTTGAAATAGTTTTTAAACTTTGTCCGTTGAATTTTCACTTCTAATATGTGTCCCAGCACATATTTAGATTTTTATTTATTCTACCTCTTAATGAGATGAGACGGAACTGTGTGAGTTTATTAATTCAAATAGTGCTGATCATTTTAATATATAGGTGAAACACATCAAAGATATCAAATATCAATTACAAACTTAGGCTTACTTCACTAATCCATTGGACCCTTGAGGAAAATTCAAGTCTCTTGTCCCATTCATGTTACAAGTTTATATTTAACGGTTTTCCTGTCATTGATTTTACTAGGTTTGTAAGAGAAAATACATCCTTATTATGAAACCTATCGATTAATGTCCTTACATTAAAGCTCAAACAATTTATACGTCTAGATAGTCTCTTGCTTTTAGATATCCGATAAAAACAGGCCAGAAATATTAGTTTAGTGTGTGGGACAAGCTTAGTCTTACGCTCGCGATTTGTATGACACTTTGTGTTAGTGTTTGTGAATTCTTCAAAATAGAGGTTAGTTTAGACATATTTTTTTTTGACGTTTTCACAGCTGTCATAGTCTATCTAGGCGTATAAATGAGATCATTTATACGCCTCATAAGTAGGGTCAATGACTTGGTGAAAAGCGGCTGAGAGAATTATTGTCCCTAAAATCGCTTTTCGCATCAGTTCTTTGGGCTTAGTTATCAGACATGAAAAAATTTGGGGTACTCCATGACGCACGCCAAGTACGTTTGAAAAGTTGTTCGTAATTGTTAAATTTACCACAAAATTTTTTCAATCAAAAATCATAACGGCTACTTGGTCTGTCTTTTCTTTGATTTTACATCTTTTTGTAAAGTGATAATTTCTCCATGTTAATTTTGTAAATCAAAAGTTGTGAACGTGTACTTGGCGCAATTTCTTACAGTGAAACTGTTTTTGTACGGATATAATTATTTCCAGTATGTTAAACCCGCAGGCCTTATTACCCTACCGTAGTAAAATAAGGCCTTTTCACAAGGCTTTTAAAAAAAAAAATTGTTTTTGTTTATGGTGAAAATTATCATTACTCCATTGTTTTTAATGGCTAATGTATTATTATATAAATTAATGATACATTTCAATAATTAAATAAAATATTTTCGATTTTTTCCAAAATCTCCCTTAGCTAAGCCTTATTTCCCGCCGGTACCTAACTTTGAAAAGGCTTTATTGATCGATTTCAAAAACTAATCAGCTCTTAACCTTGAAAAACCACCTCATCGCCGCTAATCCGATCAACATCGGGTAATCGATTTGACGTTTAAATCATCGATTTCCAACCATGCAGATTTATTTTTTATTGTTGCTGTGTAATGAGTTGATTTTTCATTTTTACTGTTACAAAATACAGCACTCACAACGCTATACGAGTTATTGCAAAGGATTATTTTGGATGTTGGTACAAATTTTATAAGACCTTTACTTTGCATGCTCTTATTTTTTTTTTCGTTTCGAAAGTAATTAATTTGATCACGAGTATTTGTTGACAAGAGTTTAACGTAACTTTACTGTGTGTTTCTTGTCCTTTTGGCATATATTAGAAAATTTTAAAGCATTAAACCAATGCCCATGTTTTTTATCAATTAATTCTTGTAAAGAAAAAACTTTGTTGCCATTTTCAATCTCAAGAGATAAAATATTATTCACTACTTTATATGTGTTTGTGTAATTACAAAAACTACATCGGTCAGTATATAATAATAAAAAAGAAGACAAAGTAGCCGGTATGATTTTTAATAATTGAAAAAAATTTGTGGAAAATTTAACAATTGAAAACAATTTTCTCAACGTACTTGGCGTGCGTCATTGAGTACCCCAAATTTTTTCAGATGTTTTGTAATAATGTCACAAAATCCCTCAGATAACTCATTTATGTCAACAGTCAGTAGTTGTAAGTAAGTAAGTTGTAATTTTCTTAACTCCTGTTCTTTTCTTCTTCACAGCATTATTGCATGCTTTAAGCGCGATCGCGCCAAGGGATAGCACTACTAGAGCCTAAAAATCAAGTTTCCTATTTCGTCAAGAGAAATTCAATTTTAATCACAATCCTTCAACAATGATTTTTTTATCAAAAACGATCCAAAAAGAAATGTCGAAGTTATGTAAAAAAAATCACTTTTTTCGAAATTTTTCGTTTTTGATAACTCCCGAACGAATCAATCGATTTTGAAGGGACTGGCGGCAATAGACGCAGTATTTTGAGTTTAAGAGCGAATGAGTTTTTGAAATTGACAGGTGGAGTTGTTTAAAAGTTATTCTAAAAAAAACATTTTTGGAAAATTTTATTTTTGAGATTTCTCAAAATTTAGCGAACCGAATTGATTCAAATTTTAACCAAATTTAATGGCAATGATACTCTTTGGATCGCCATTTATCTCAATCCGATTGATCGAGATGTTCAAAACTTAGAGATTCATATGGTTGCATCAAAATAATTATCAGTAGGGTCAATGACTTGGTGAGGAGGAGCTGAAAGAATTGTTGTCCCTAAAATCACTTTTCACGTCAGTTCTTTGGCCTTAGTTATCAGACATGAAAAAATTTGGGGTACTCAATGACGTACGCCAAATACGCTGAAAAAATTGTTTTTAATTGTTAAATTTACAAAAAATTTTTCAATTATTAAAAATCATACCGGCTACTTGGTCTTCTTTTTTTGATTTTATATCTTCTGTTAAGTGAAAATTTCTCTTTGGCATTTTTGTAAGTCAAGAGTTATGAACGTGTACTTGGCGCATTTTCTACAGTGAAACTGTTTTTGTACGGATTTTATATCTTTTTGTAAAGTGAAATTTTTTTTTATATCTTTTTGTAAAGTGAAATTTTTTTTTATATCTTTTTGTAAAGTGAAAATTTCTCCTTGGTATTTTTGTAAGTTACGAGTTGTGAACGTGTACTTGGCGCAATTTTTTTACAGTGAAACTGTTTATGTACGGATTTTATTTGCTATATGATGTAATGTTGTAGTATGAAAATTTGATATTTAGATTTATGTTATTGAATTTTGTATTTTTTTGCAATCATCTTATATCTTCATGATTAAATTTAGAAAATCACACATATACCCATAGTTTGCTGCAATAGATTATATTATGAGAAAAAGATATAACTGTGAAGATCTATTTATCGGTCGATGTTATTTTATAGACGCTTCGATGTAAACGCCATTTATTTCTTGTCGAGAAATAGTATACAGGCATTTTTTGAATTTGTTGGCCATCGTATCGATTTAACATTTAAATCATCTATTTCTAACCACCCGGATTTATTTTTTATAATTGCACTATAATGATTGGATTCTTGGTCATCGACTTTACAAAATATAGCACTTACTACATTGTATGAATTATTACAAAGATATATCTTGGACGTTGGTACAGATTTTATGAAACCTTTATGTTGTATATTTTTATTCATTTTAGTTCTGAAAATATTTTTTGTAATTATAATCATTTGTTTACAAGCATTAATCGTAACTTAACTATGAGTTTCTTTTCCTTTTTGACATGCATTACAAAATTTTAAAGTATTAAACCAATGTCCATATAACTTATCAATTAATTCTTGCAATTCAAAAATTTTTGTACTATTCTCTACTTCAAGAGACAGAACATTATTGATACATGTATATTTACTTATATAATTACAGGAATCACAACTATCAGTATATAATAATTCAAATTGCACTTATTTACTCAAATCATCAATTTTACTAAGTAAAGCAGACAGTATTACGAAAGGTTTTGTTTCATTATCAATACCTATTTGCTTGCCTATTTTCTCTTTTATCAATGTAGATTTTAATGTTGCTTTATTATTCGAATAAATATCGAATAATTTGCATACTTCTGTGCTGAGTAAAGCATTCTTACCATCACTTTCTAATAGAACTTTAATTATTTTACTATGAAAAATACACTGAAAAATAGAATTGATACAGCTAGAATCACCTTCGCTATTTTCTATACCGTGAAATTTTAATAAATAAATACATCGCTTTGTTTTTGTTATACTCTGTTGTTCACTTTGATCAAAATGTTCTTCAGCTCCCCAAATTAAATCCCCTACTTTAAGCCAACGTTTTTTTGTAATTAAAATAACTGCAGGATCAGCTTTATAAGATTTTCTCAGGCGATTATACTCTTCAATTGCTTCTGCGTTAGCTTTAATTGAGTGGGGATCGAAATTTATTAAATGCAATCCTTCAACTTTTGTTACTCGTGAGAATGATACGTAAGATTGACCAACATAATATTGACCAACCATAGTAAGATTGACCAACAATAGTATTACCAGCTTCAATCACAGCATTTTTAAAACTCAAACCTTGACTTTTATGAATAGTAACAGAATAGCTTTAACTTAACGGAAATTGTTCTCTAACAACAAAAGCCTTATCTAAGATTAAAAATTTTACTTTGATTCTATCAATAGCATATTCTTTACTGGATGTTGCGATATTGATTGATTGAATTTGATTACCTTCCATAGAATTGGAAACTGATTTCACGGTACCAATTGCACCTTTTACTAAACCTAAGGCGACATCAATATTACATCTTAGCATTACTTTTGCGCCTATTTTTAATTTAATTACTTTTCGTAGTCCAGCACTTCGACTTGCATCGTCTTCGATCGAATTCAAAACTGTGGATGCTTTTTTCCGTAAAAAATTAGGACAATCTATAAGGTCATTGGCACTTAGTATAATTTCCTCGGATTGAATTTTATCTAGCATTATGGAATTGATTAAGTCGCATTGAATACAAGTCGGTACTTAGCAAACTGCATCTGACGGTAAATTATTAATATAATTACAAATTTCATTTAGTCTATGCTGATATGATAATGAACGATCAATATTTATTTTTCTTTTTTCTATTAATTTTATATCATCAGAAGTAATCGCTCCTATACGCATTCGAGACAATAGCTCAGCATAAGATTTGTCTGTTTTTTGACGCATATTTATGGTTAATTCTTCATAATCGAATAATTTTTTCCATAAATCACTACAACTAAGAGAACCAACTAATTTTCCATGTCTGAAGATGATAACATTTTGTACGTAGGATCTTCGTGCACTGGGGGAAGTTGAAGTAAATCACCAAAGACAACTGTGTCGTCCTCCAAACCATTCATCGACTTTGAAAATACTGATTAACCTTAAATGTATATAATGTTCCATTAGAAATCATTTATATTTCATCAATGATAATTAAAGTGACATCTTTCAGTTGATCTCTTAACATTTTTAAAGCACTATCTGATAATTGTGTATACTTTGGTGTAAAACCATATTCAACAGGCAATTGGAAGACTCTATGTACTGTAAGACCGTCAATTTTAAAAGCAGCGATGCCTGTCGGAGCTGTAACAACTGTTTCTTGGTTTAGTTTTTCCTTTACCCAACGTTTTATTACGTGAATAAGAAAACTTTTACCTGTACCACCTTCTCCACTATCGAAGAATGCATACTTTTTATTTTCTCAAAAACTCTTAACTGATCCGAATTCATTTGCTTGATCATTTCTGTAAGAGTAAGCTTATCATTTACTTTATCACCAGCATCTTTTAATTCTTTAACTAAATTATCTATTTCAACAGGATCAGACTCTTGTGATTCATCTTCTAAATGACTTATTTTGACTATTTTTTTTTTTCAATCTGATTATTAATATAATCCAAACCTTTTAGAAAATCTTCATTATATTCATGATATTCTTTAGCTCGTTCAAGCATACTTTGCTGATTAATAAATGATTCTGTATATGATTGGTATCCATTTTTCAACTCATCTGTGTCCCGCCATGTTTGAAATAACAATAAAAGAGAGAAGAAATCATTCTCAGGTTGATAAGCAACATTATATATATAATGATTTAATAAATAACCCCGAAACCTCCTTTTTAGAAATAGCGAAGGGCCAATTTGATAATATTCATTTATATTGTTGTTTGGTTCAGATTTTACCACATCATACCATCGAGCAAAATCGTACAAGCATACTAGGTCTACTTCTTTTGGTCGATTTGGGTAATAATCGTCAATCAGCGATGGACAAAATATATCAGTCGACTCAGGATTCAATTCCTTAATTTTTTCAATTTCATCTTTAGTCTTTAATTTTCTATTCCTAATCATTTTAACATCGAGCCATCTTCTTATTGTCTCAGAATCTGTTCCGTACAAAGAATGACCTAACAAAGTATCTGTAGCTTCGTGGGCTCCAATTTCTAGATGATTTAAGCTACAAAACGCTATTTTTCATAAAAGTTGCGCAAGAGATTTCGTAGAGCTTATTTCGCTAACTGTTTCAGATGCTTTAGCAGTTTCTTCTTTTGTAACATACTGTGTTAATAATGTTGATTTTTCAGCAAGAAATTGAATATCCATATTTCCCTCCCACACATATAAAAGAGCTTGATTATAATCATTAATATTATCCTCTTTATCAGTACGTGGGAGATCGTAAAGTCGACTTTTACTCTTCAAGCTTCTACGACCAGCTATAGATGTCACTCGAGCATCTCAAACAACAAAATTATCAGTAATAAGTCGTGGAAACCCAAATTTACAAGCTTCAACAATTTTCTTGGTAGATTTTAATTTTTTCGTTCTTAAGCAATAATCATTGTGATGATGTTGTTGATGTGAAATGACACGCCTATGAAGAGTAGGTGAAATATTTTTGTTGGGTAACTTACAGGTTACATACTTCATAATGAATTCAGCTACTTCGTCATTGCTATTTATACCTATAGTTTGTTCGCCTTCTATCCAAAACAGCATATGAAGATGTTGGATACCTCTGCCTTGATATTCAAGACGCCAATAATAATGGTTTACTTTACCAAGAGGTTGACTTTCTGACGTAATTAAATCAAGCACAGCTTGAAATTTATTATTAATAAATCTAGACACAGAATCTGGATCAGATATGATCACTTCATTAGAAGATAACTTATCAAAATTAGGAGTGTTTATTTCTCGTATGTAATCCATTGTCCATCTTAGTTTTTTTGTGTACGTTAGCCTCCGTTAAAAATCAAAGTTTTAAATTATAAATATATGAAATTGATATTGAAGTGAAATTAATATTACCTCAGTGTTTAAAAAGTTAATTAGTAGCCTAATTCGAAGATAAATTGGTGTTGCACCAAAATTTCCAGTGGATCCGGCACAAATCACTGTCAACATTTTACGGTACTATCGCGTCTATTGAATAATAAGCAGAACACAACAACACAAAAACAAGAACAAGAATATTTAAAACAGTGTACAGAGAAACAATTGAATCAACACGCTGCAGTTTATAAAGTGTAACTATCCTTCACTGTGTTCAATCTAATCTAACTGTAACGGTATTGTGTATAATTGTGTTGGGTATTACAAAAATACATTTTTTCTTTTTATGCGGAGGGTACTTTTAAAACTACAATTAAACTTTACGTTGAGACACCTGAACTGCTTGAATTTTAAATTTTACAGTTTTCAGACCGTGCCTCAAATACCGCGTAGCTCTGTAATAAGACGGTGGACTGATACAGTGACGACCCCAGTTCTAATCCCAAGTGAAATACAGATCTTTTTTTATCTCAATTTTTATTTATTTTATATTACTATGGAATTCTTGGTTTGCCGAAGCTAGTGCTCGTGTCCAACCAGACATTATTTGCTGTACTAAGACTTTTCCCAGGGGTTAACAATATCACACCAGTTCGTTGAACTATGTATCAAAACGTAACATTACGTAATCCTACTAAGAAAGTGCCTACAGATCGGTGTGAAAAATGTATAACTAGGGAAGAGATGGTGGAACTGATTTGCGACGGGATCAACTCAACCTTTGAGGCTATATTTAAAGAATTTAAAGATGAGATTAAGGCTGATCTCGATATTATAAGAAAAATTGCGCTTTATGCAGGCGTAGCTCTTACTAGCGAACAAATTGAATTTATACACAGAGTACAACCGATACAACATATATCGGGAAGACCTAAACCGTTAGTTGTCAAACTAAGCAACCGTGACTTAAAGGATCATATCCTATCAGGGCTACGTAGAAAAAGAGGCATACAGACTTCTGATATAGGAATAAGTGGCAGCTCACAAAAATTCTTCGTTAACGAACATCTTACTCCTGTAAACAAAAATATTTTTAATGAAGCTAAGAAACTAGCCTTGGAAAAGGGATATAAATTTATATGGATAAGAAACTGCAACATTTTTTTAAGAAGAAGCGAACAACAGCCTGTTATATCCATCAATTCAATGAAAGATTTAGCGAAGATTGTGTAGTTGTCGTTGGTTGTTTTACTTTTATTGTTTTTTTATATTCAACCTCACATATATTATTAACACACAATTACCTACTAATCAAGTACACATCACACTTCAAAATTTGTCACCTCACTGTACACAATTTTTATTTTATTTGGAAAAAAGGTCCTTTTTTTATAAAATTACTACCAACTTATTTCACAATTGAAGAATACTTAAAAGTCTGTACTTTACTTTGCATTTATACATTTCATAATAATGGGGACTAATTTACTAAATATTTTCTATCAAAATGTTCGTGGCCTTCGCACAAAATTAGACCAGTTTAAGGGAAATTTATCACTGCAAAATTTTGACATAGTTCTGGTTACAGAAACGTGGCTAAATAGTGAATTTTACAACGGAGAACTAGGCAATAGCTACTATGATATATTTCGCTGTGACCGTTCCACCAATACATCAAACAAAAGGCATGGAGGCGGTGTTATGGTATGTATATCATCTAAATTGCAAGCGTTTGAGAGACACGACTGGGAAAGCAGCGGAGTAGAATCTTTATAGATTACAGTCCCACACACATCTTTTAGGACCAAAGGTAAGAAAAATCTTCATATAATAATTGCCTATATTCCTCTGGACTTAATGCAACCTAAACGCCTTGAAGCGTTTTCAATGTCAGTTGCAAAAGCCATAACAACTAACACAGATGACAATTTTTTAATAATAGGAGATTTCAATCTACCAAACATAGAATGGTCCACCAACTCTGGACCTTCTATATTAAGGAAAGGAAGTACAGAACTACAAAAGGTATCTGAGCTCTTTATAGAACAAATAAATGTTTCAGGACTCAAACAATATAACCTTACTTGCAATCATAGTAATAATATATTAGATTTAATATTCAGTAATTTTTTCTTAAGTGTTACTAAATCTAACACATCTTTAGTAAATGTAGATAAATATCATCCATGTTTAGAAATCGACGCATCCGAACTAATGCTACGCAATTTTCCGAAAACACATCCTGAAAAACACAATTTTTTCCGGGCGATGACGAAATTAACAAAGCTTTAATCGAAATCAATTGGCATCTGGTTCTTAGAGGTGTAAATATTGACAATATTGTTAAAACATTTTATACAACATTGTTTAAAATAATAGAGGAACTTGTGCCAAAAAGTAAAAAAAGATTGCAGAAATATCCTCTTTGGTATTCAAAATCACTCATTCATATAATAAAAGATAAAAAGAAGGCTCATAAAAGATGGAAAACTTATAAAAATTCAAGAGATTACGATGAATTTTCTTTACTGCGAGCTCGTGAAAAACAAGTTATTAGAAAATGTTACGATTCTCACATAGAGCACTTACAAAATAATGTCATAAAAAATCCAAAACATTTATGGACGCATATTAAGAATTCAAGACAGAACAATTTGGGATATCCTAATCCAATTAGCCAAGGAAGTCAAGTTTTTTCAACAGAACAGGATGCATGTGAAGGTTTCAGTAAGTATTTTGAAAGTGTGTTTCAAAGTCCCGCGACAAGATACAATCTCCCGCTCTTACCAGAATCTGATGATATTTGCAATGGTATAAATAAGAAGTTTATAAGATACTAAATACATTAGACGTAAGTAAAGGCCCAGGGAGTGATGGATTGCCAAATATATTTTTACAAAAGTGTTCAAAAACTCTGACTGAACCTCTGACCCATATTTTCAATTTATCTCCTAATACATTTGGAATATTCCCGACTATTTGGAAGGAGGCCCTTATTGTACCTATCCATAAAAACGGCCCCAGAAATAAAATTGAACAGTATCGTCCTATTTCAATACTGAATTCATTTGGAATGCTATTTGAAAAATTAGTATTTAATAAAATCAGTCCAATTTTTATGAAACAAATTCCCTCAGCACAACATGGATTTATACCAAAACGCTCGACAGTAACAAACTTGGCTCTTTTTTCCGATTTCATTTTAAACAGTATGGATGATGGATACCAAGTAGATGTAATTTATACAGATTTCCAAAAAGCATTTGACCGCGTGGATCATATAATACTACTTCACAAACTGCATGCTCTAGGAATTCGGGGAGATCTCTATAGATGGATAAAATCGTACATTACCAAACGAAGGCAAGCAGTAGTTACAGGTAGTTTCAAGAGTAGTTATACAGAAATTCTCTTGGGTGTACCACGAGGATCTATTTTAGGGCCTCTCTTGTATAACGCTTACCTATTCGATATTGATTTGTGGATAAAGAATTCAAAATATTTACTATTTGCCGATGACAAAAAAATTTTCATAAAAGTTGGTTGCCTTAATGACTGCGTTCGATTACAGGAGACTTAAATAACTTGTCAGAGTATTATAAACTAAATAGAATATCGATAAATGCAGATAAATGCTTGCACGTATCTTTTACACGTAAAAAACAAATATATAAATATGAGTATAAAATAGATAATCTTTTTTTTTATGGAATAGGAGGACAAACGAGCGTACGGGTCACCTGGTGTTAAGTGATCACCGCCGCCCACACTCTCCTGCAACACCAAAGGAATCACAAGAGCGTTGCCGGCCTTTAAGGAAGGTGTACGCGCTTTTCTTGAAGGTACCCATGTCGTATCGTCCCGGAAACACCGCACAAGGAAGCTCATTCCACAGCTTCGTGGTACGAGGAAGAAAGCTCCTTGAAAACCGCACTGTGGAGGACCGCCACACATCCAGATGTTGGGGATGATATCGTAACTTGTGGCGTGTCGTGCGAAGGTGAAATTCGGCGGCAGGAATCAGGTTGAACAGCTCTTCGGAACACTCCCCGTGATAAATGCGGTAGAAGACACACAATGAAGCGACGTCTCTACGCAACGCCAAGTGATCCAGCCGTTCACAGAGTACTGGGTCCCCGAAAATTCGAGCTGCTCTGCGTTGCACGCGGTCAAATGGATCGAGCTGATACTGGGGTGCGCCAGACCAGAGATGACAGCAATACTCCATGTGAGGCCGGACCTGCGCTTTGTAGAGCACTAGAATGTGGGCCGGCTTGAAGTATTGCCGTGCTCTATTTATGACGCCCAGTTTCTTTGAAGCCAGTTTGGCTTTGCCCTCCAGATGGCCACGGAATTGGCAATTGCTCGAGATTTCGAGACCCAGTATTCCGATACTAGGCGAGGCTTTAAGGGAAGTGATCTCGAAGAGCGGTGATACGGCAAATGGGGTTTTTTTAGTGGTAAACGCGCAAACTTGAGTCTTCTGGGGGTTAAATTGGACAAGGTTCAACTTACCCCATTCCGCGACCTTCTCGAGAGAGGACTCGATAGAAGACACAAGTTTCACCCGGCACTGGTCGACGTTTTCCCGAGAGAGACCTGCATGGCCCGTGTATACGGCATCACCAGTGCTGTCGTCTGCATAGCAATGCATGTTGGCGGTGTCCAACATATCATTGATATGCAGAAGAAACAGCGTGGGAGATAGCACACAGCCTTGGGGCACTCCAGCGTTCACGGGCTTGGGATTCGAGCAATAACCGTCGATAACGACCTGTATGCTGCGCCCAGTGAGGAAGCTGGAGGTCCACTTGCATAAGCTCTCGGGAAGCCCAAATGATGGAAGTTTTGCGAGGAGCGCCTTATGCCATACACGATCAAAGGCCTTCGCTATATCCAGACCAACTGCCAGGCCTTCCCCCTTGCTTTCAATAGCCGCCGCCCATCTGTGTGTTAGGTATACCAGAAGATCGCCAGTCGACCGACCATGGCGAAAGCCGTACTGCCGGTCGTTGATCAACTGGTGACCCTCAAGGTATACCAAGAGCTGGCGGTTAATTATGCTTTCCATAATTTTGGAGAGTAGGGAGGTAATAGCAATAGGCCTGTAGTTTGCCGGATCCGAACTGTCTCCTTTTTTTGGGATCGGATGGACAAGGGCTGACTTCCATGAATCAGGGACTACGCCTTTTGAATAAGAGTGCCGGAATAAACGCGTTAGCACCGGCGTCAACTCAGGGGCACACGTTCTAAGCACGATTGGAGAAATGCTACCGGCCCGCTCGACTTCCTGACGTCCAACGAAAACAGAGCTCGCCTAACAGTTTTCTGTCGGAACTGTACTTCAGGCATGGAGCTCTGACACCGCGGGATGGTCGGCGGTGTTTTTCCGTTGTCGTCAAGAGTCGAGTTGGAGGAAAAAAGAGTGCACAGGAGATCGGCTTTCTCTTTTGCCGTATGGGCCAGGGTGTCATTCCTCATGTGCAACGGCGGCATGGACGGCTGGTTGAAGTTACCAAGAGCAGCTTTCGACAACGACCAGAACTTGTGTGTTCCGGTCGGGTAACTGGAAAGCTGCTCGCCAATTTTGACGACGTGCTTCGATTTCGCACGGGCGATTTGCCGCTTAAAAAATCTGGAGGCACGGTTATATTTCCTCTTCAGAACTTTGCAGTTTGGATCCTTTGAGCCCAGCGCCGCAACCCAAGTTCGATACGCCTGTTTTTTGCAGTCAGATGCTGCTTTAACTGACGCATCGAACCAGGGCTGTGATCTGCCACCGATCGGTACTACAGAGCTTGGTATAAAAATATCCATGCCCTGCAGTATCACATCGGCTACTGCAACGGCGCAGGCACTAGGATCATCTGAAACGAAACAAACCCTGCCCCAAGGGTAGGATGCAAAAAAGGAACGCATCCTATCCCAATCTGCTGACTTGTAGTGCCAAACGCGGCGGGTCGCTGGTGGTTTGCGACGTTGGCGTCGGATAGGCACTACACTCCTGACCAGGCAATGGTCGGACGTTCCGAGAGGGGCATCGACAGAGACCTGGTAACCATCGGGATGTGTAGTCAGAAGAAGATCTAATAAGGACGGCATGTGGCTATCCACATCCGGGAGCCGCGTCGGCGACTCAACCAATTGGGACAGACCATACGCCAATGCAAAATTATGCACAGATCGCCCTGCGCAGTCTGTGGTACGTGATCCAAGCCATTCGGCATTGTGCCCGTTGAAATCACCCAAGACTACGATTTCAGCGGAGGGGATCTGAGCAAGCACGTCATCAAATGCCGCTTGAACGCAGCCCATCAGGTGATCCGTTTCTGCGTTACCACTATGGGACCTGTAGACACACGCATAGATGCGGACGCGGTCCTCTAAATCTACGCGGAGCCAGAGAGTAGACAGGCCCTTACCCTCAAAATTGCCGAGACGGCGACAGCAGATATCCTCCCTAACGTACACACATACCCCGGCATGGGGCATGAAATTATGCTCAATTTAGTACCCGGGGTACGTTAAATATGACGTATCGCTAGGTCGAGATATCTGCGTCTCCGTAAGGAAACACAAGGCCGGCTGCGCCGTCTCAAGGTGGTGGTGGACGGCGTTTAATAAAATAAATAAATAGATAATCATTTAATAAAATCAGCTACAACAGTAAGATATTTGGGAATATACTGAGATTATAAAATGACTTTAACTCATCATATGGACATAATTAAAGAAAAAAAGGCCCTTAAGCAATTGGGCTTTGTTAAACGTACCTGTAAAACTTTTTATAATATCAAATGCATAAAAATTTTATATTTCGCACTTGTAAGAAGTCTACTAGAATATGCATCCAATATCTGGTCTCCATACTATACAACTTACATACAAAAAATTGAAACCTTACAAAAAAAATTCCTAAAATATTTATGTTACAAAGCATATCATCCCTACACGTCATACGATGAAGCATGTAGATTTTTTAATTTAGACCCACTGGAACTCCGCCGAAACCAACAAGATGTAATGTTTCTACATTCTTTATTGTCAGGCAATACAAACTGTTCTGAATTATTAAGTGCCCTATCGTTTAATGTACCACAATATAGAACACGTCATACGAAACTCCTGGTTGCACCACGTACCAAAACGAACTATTATATAAACTCGATTATTTGCAGGATTCAAAATAATTACAATAATAATAATATTCTAAATATCTTCATGTTAGAAAAGGATAAATTGAAGCGTGAAATTATTAAATTACACCAGTCTAAAGCAGTGCCATACTCATTTGTTTAAAATATATACATATTGTTATCTACTAACCACACACATACCCTTTGACACCCACACACATACGCTTTCACACCCACACACAAACATACACACAGTAAATAAGAAACACAAGAGGCAGTTGTTCTGTAATATATCTTGTTGTAAAACTATTGTAAAATAATATTGTCAATATGAGTAATCTATAATGGGCTTAAGAATTATGTTATATATTATTGTTTATTAACGTTTACTGTAACGCTGTTGATTACCAATAAATAAATCAATCAGATCTTGCCAAAGCCATTCAGCAGGACTTACTGTAACAAACTATGTTGCCGGACCATAATGACGAGTCATGCAATGTAAGGTATTTCTGGGTTTACTCCAAAATTGAGCAGTTTCGTAGTCGAGCAAATAGCTAATTAAGAATATGTTTATATAATTGAACTATATTTCAGCTGCACAGATCTGATGAAATCTGCCACCCCTGCTGGCACCCCTTATTCTACCGAACATTAAAAGAGCAGCAGATAGCCAGGGACATTGTTTTTTTCCAGAGTGTAACTCACTGGAAAGAACCTTTTCCCAGGATGGAATTAAATGAGTTAATCCTCATTGCTTGTGGGACCTATCAGTTAAAACAAGCATGGTCCTACTATGGAGAGCACATTAGAGGTGATGGTTCCTATACTATTGAATTGTGTAGAGACACGGCCAGCAACCTACTGGAAGGTTTTCCGTCGACCGAAAATTAATCATTACTGAGAGGAAAAATCCACAGCAGGCACATAAGCCGAAAACTGTATTTTTTTTATATTTTATATGAAAATAATAGGTCAGGCAGAGAAGCCATAAAACAATATTGCTGTAATTGCATAGTGGGCCGACGGACAGTGGGTTGCTGTGCCCATGTAATGACAATTATTTGGTTTTTGAGCTGGGCAAGGTATCAAGATTCAATAAATCCACCTGCCCAGTTCTTAGATAAAATATTATTAACATATGCTTCAGATTAAATTGTTTATTAATTAAAAAAATAACAAAAACAATGATATTTTATTTTAATAACCTTTATTTTTAAACCTTCACAAAAACCAATTAGGAACACCTGGACTCAACACTTTATTATTTTTCTTATTCCTAGTGGTTTAAGCTACTAACTCAATATAAAATTATTATTCTCAGTAAGATAAGATATAAATATAATTTCTTATAAATAACTAAAAGTTTCGCATGCTTTTTAAACAGAAAAATTATAATTACTACTATTATAATTATTGCAATGATGATAATAAAATTTTAATTGAATTATTAAAGGAGACATTTTTTTTTGTTCGACGAATGGGCCCACCACGAAATGCGGTGTCTATTATTGAAACATATATTGATTTATTCCTTATAATCTCTAGATTACAACGGTATATTTAATTTAAATGATCTAACTGGAAACTAAAAATCATTAAGTATAAGTGTTTTTTTTTATATAAAGCTTATAATAAAGGCATTTGTCTTTTAGGTACCTACTTGGATTTTAATGCGATTTGTACTATTTGAATAGTGGTAATCGCAATGGCAATCTTAACAAACAAAAATGTTCATCACACAAGAATTAATAGTCCCAGGTGTGTGTACATCCGAATACATCATAATAATAGTCAGGGCACCATAACCACTAAACCAGAAAGCTTGCCAAAAATACTTAACAACCATCATTATAATTTCATTCGTGTCTTAAAATAAGTATTTCATATAAATACTAGGTAAGGTCTTGTACACTTGTCATAGGAAGAAAATATTATTGTACATATAAAGGGTGGTCCAACCTAAACACATGAGGTTAATTGTAAATAAAACAAAAAGTTTTCGGAGAATTATCTTAATATTTTTTTATTCACAACCGGGCGCATAAAATGAGTAATTAATCTTTCTTTTAGTATTACAGGTACTAAGAGTGGATATTTTCACATAATCTAAAAATAGTGACGGGAAGTTGAAGCAGCATTTATAGCAAGCATCAGAAATAGGCATAACAAGTTCAGGCATAGGTGGTGGTTGTGAGATAGTAGTATTCACAACGTCAGCACTCATTGTTTGAACTTCTATGTCTCTGGTACTATCATGTTGCCTGAGCCGATGCACCACTCTGGTTGCTGAAACATATTAATTGTTGGTGCTACTCTGGAAATAGGCATAACAAGTTCAGGCATAGGTGGTGGTTGTGAGATAGTAGTATTCACAACGTCAGCACTCATTGTTTGAACTTCTATCTCTGTTACTATCATGTTGCCTGAGCCGATGCACCACTCTGGTTGCTTTCAGCCAGCAAGCCATACAGACTTGCTGTAAATATTCCACCTGAAAACAAAATAAGATTAGTAACATAATATACAAAAAACACTGAGTTGTCTACTCATAGATTATTATTTAAAATATTGTTCTCATGTAAGATAGAGTTTCTATGTTTAAAAAAAGAATAAATGTTCTTTAAACCTAGATACATATTACATTACTCTTTTTATTACTATAATAGCTTAAGAGAAGGTAAGCCTGGTGTGAGGGTATCCACTGCAAAATAATACTCCTTTCTGCAGAGTCTATAGGTACAGTATGAGTTTGATATGCTCTTAATATTGAAGCCCCACATGGAATACAAATATTCTTGTACTCAAATCTTCTTGTTGATTGACCAGTTTGAATACTATATTGTAATATCAATAAGCATTTTCCACAAACTGAGTCTAGTAGGATTAACTGAAAAAAAAAATGTAGTTATTTAAAATATACTTTAAATAAATAGGTGTATTGAGCCCTATTCAAGGTATTTTTTCAGGTGCACAGGTTGTATATAGGTCTTTGCTTTACGTACAATACTAATTTATTTATAAATCATAATTTCGTTATTTAAGTTCACTCATACAATGCGAACAAGATAAATATAAAAATATATAAACATACTCTTTAATCCCATTTAAGTTACACTTACAACAATTTATCGTAACGTAAATATTATACGTATTGAATTTCTATAGCTAAATAACTCACCTTACGAAAAATCCAAGCATGGGTCAGTTGGCGTAAGTTTCCAGCTATCTCAGACACATTTTTGCACATGTTGAAATCGTACAGCACAATTTACACGACGACTCTCTGGAGTAGAATATGCTGTAGATGCCATATTAAAATCTTTGAAATATACTAAAGAATTATAATAATGCAAAATAAACTGTCACGTAACTCGAAAGAAACGGAAAATACAGAATTCTGTTTTGAAAAATCAAAATGACAGATGCACTGATCACAGATATAGATTTTGTCTATGATACTTTTTTCCATTGCACGGTTATATTATACCATGTACATAATGCTAAAGTAGTTTAACCTCTAAAACAATAATTCAAATGAAATTCATGGATCCAATAGATGTTTGTTACTTTTCAAAAGCTGATAATCACTGTTAGAACCACATTTTGCAGTAATATTTGTAATTTCTCGCATGAATGTTACAAATGTTTCATTATACGCATTTGTTGCCATGCTGACCATAACTGGATACAGGAAATCTATCAAGTGTTTGCCTTTTTATTATAATTTCATGAACCCGGTTAGATTTTACAATAAAATATAGCCTGTTGATAATAATAAAAATTAATTACATTTTTACTAGCACATTACGATTAATAAACATCATAATATTCAGTGGGCCCAAAAAAAGGTCTCCTTTAATATTTCGCGCGTTCCAACTTCAAAATAAACAATTCGACGGAAATTAGGAAAATCTCTCGTAGAATCGAAAAACGGAGGAGCGAAAATTTTAAAATTAGCATAACGCTAAATAATAAACAAAAAACGATATAATTTTTGGTGTTTTATAAAAAGAACTAATAATTAAACTATTTAAAGTGAGTGTAAAGTGTTGTTATGAAAGTAGTAATAAAATAAATCGAGTTAAAAATATGGTGAGGTTATGTTGACATCGGACTCGAGAATATAGGCACTGTAGCCTCACGCCTACACGTTCACACACATTATTACATATGTTGTTGCAGTTGAACGTGTACTTGGCTTGAGGCAGTATTGTGCCTCCGGATATATATATACTCCCTATATATATTTCCTATACTATATATATAGTATAGGAAGATACCTATGTCGTAACGTGCTGGAAACACCGCACAAGGACTCTCATTCCACAGCTGGACAGTACGTGGAAGAAAGCTGCTTGCAAACCGCAATGCTAATTTGTGGCATGTCGTACGAATGTGGAATTAGGCGGCAGAAATCAGGTGAAACAGCTCTTCGGAACACTGCCAGTGATAAATGTGGTGGAAGACACACATAAAGCGATGTCTCTGCGTAACGCCAAGTGATCCAGCCATTCACAGAGCACTGGGTCGTCGACAATTCGAGCTGCTCTGCGTTGCAAGCGGTCAAATGCATCAAGCTGACCATGGGGTGCGTCAGACCAGAGATGACAACAATACTCCATATGTGGTTGGACCTGCGCTTTTTCGAGCGCTATAATGTGGGCTGGCTTGAAGTATTGCCGTGCTTTCTTTATGACGCCCAGCTCTTCGAAGCAAATTTGGCTTTGCCCTCCAAGTTTATCATTATCTTTAGTATGTTAATTTCGTTATAAATGATCAATAATATTTTAACACGAATTTGTCCAATTTCAGCGTAGGGATCTGTGCAAGCACGTCGTCAATTGCCGCTTGAACGCAGCCCATGAGATGATCCGTTTTTGCGTTGCCACTATGGGACCTGTAAACACACGCATACATGCGGACGATCCTAAAGTCTACTCGAAGCTAGAGAGTAGACAGGTCCCTACCCTCAAAATTGCCGAGACGAAGACAGCAGATATCCTCCCTAACGTATACACATACCCCGGCATGAGGCAAAATATTATGCTCAATTTTGTACTTGGGGTACGTTAAATATGACGTATCGCTAGATATCTGTGTCTCTGTAAGGAAACACAAGGCCGGCTGCGCCGTCTCACGGTGGTGATGGACTGCGTTAAAATTGGAGTGGATTCCCCTGATACTGCAAAAGTCCACATTAAGCATGGAGCGGGGTGCCGTGGTGTTGCTGCCTCGTTTGTCGTGTTCTTACAGGACTGGAATAATGTGACCCGAGCATTAATTCAATTAGGTAGTTTAAACTTTTTGGTTGTGTTTAACAAAAAAATATATAAACATTGCTTAGAGACGTGTTTTGTTAGGCAGTGACAAAAACTATAACAATATCAGTGACTTAACAATAACGACGTCTAAAACGGGGTTTATCTTTTTCTATTACAAAACAGTGTTTAACTTGTGCTTAACTAAAACGATGTTAAGCAACACATAAACTGAAGTGTACACGAACAATAATAGGAATGGAACGTAATTTTTGTCAATTGTTATCTATCTGTCATCATATAATCTAACGGCCGTTTCAATAACGTTTATCTACGTTACGGATATATTGCTATCACCGTTCTTATCTATCCATAGTTATGTCCAATATAGTTATAGTCCAATGCTATAATGCTAAAATGTAACGAAACGTAAAAGGATAGATTTGTCTACCTCTAGTAAGTTAAGCTAAGGATAGATAGGGCTAAAATATTTATGCTTGTAATTATACCTGTGTCTCATAAGTACGTCAAAATTTAATGAAACTTATAGTAGAACCCCACATATATATCTTTGAACGTCCATGTTGATTTCTGTATATCCCATTGTTAAATTCAATTAAGTTGGAATCTGATTCACTTAGAGTGTTGAGGCAGATATCTTGAGGGTTTCTCAATTGTACAGACAACAGCATATATATTAATTGTGGGATATACAGGATATTGAACCAGTAAAGCTTTGATTCCATCGACACTACGCTAGTGAAAATAATAAATTCACAGCTGCACAATGTACATAAACATACTTTTTATGCCAAAAATTAAAAAAAAAAAACATATTGAAACATCATACGTCTTTTCCTCTACAAGTGTACCTACACTTGTAGAGGAGAAAAAGACACAAAAACATAAGAAAAATCAAATGAAATTTAATAAAAATTAAATAAAACAAAAAAGAACACCTTAGAGCAAAGACAAATAGGAAAAAGCACATATAGGAAATACAATTAGAATCTACGTATGCAATACTTGTGATGATATACTTAGTGATTATGTTTTAAAACGGTCTAATTTCATTTAGATGACCACAAGTAAGTAATGAATGTATATACTGGGTATGAATGAACGAAAAGTAAAGATCAATAAATTACAGATTGCTTACAGACGTTGTCAGTTGTCAGTCACTTGATGAATTTACAATTGTGATCATACTATTAAAAATTAAACGGTCAAATTTAGACTATAAAATGACCACAAAATTGATGTTAATACTGAGTCTAAATGAGAGAAAACTAAAAACCATAAAATGAGAGATTGCTTACAGACGTTGTCAGTTTCAATAATAGTCTTTGCTTTAGTTCCACAGACATAAATGTTATTAATCTACACTTAATGTCTCGGGCACGATAGCATAAACGAGATAAATTTAATATAAAAATAAAAATAATAATAAAAATTTATTACTGAAACGAAAGAAATATTACGGACATTAACTTTTTCATGTAGGCAGGCCTCTCCTTTATTTTCCTAATATACCAGTGGGAGGCTCCTTAGCACAGGATGCCGATTAGATTATGGCTGCTACAACGGCGCCTATTTCTGCCGTGAAGCAGTAATGTGTATACATTAATGTTTTTCGGTCTGAAGGGTGCCATAGCTAGTGAAATTACTGGGCAAATGAGACTTAACATGTTATGTCTCAAGACAATGAACGCAACTGTAGTGCCGCTCAGATTTTTTTGCGTTTTTCTAGAATCCTTATCGGCATTGCATTGAAATGGGCAGGGCGTATCAATTACCATCAGCTGAACGTCCTGCTCGACTCTTCCCTTACTTTTATAAAAAAATACCCTTATTCAGTTTAATATTATGTATGCTTCTCAAAACAGAAAATCATAATCACAGCGAGCAGAAACTTATATTTTTAACTCGTAAAAACCATTTTTTTTAAGAAATTCACTGGTCATCAATAAAATTAAAATAGTTGCATAGAATAATTCAAAAACAGGCGATGTAAAAACATTGAATATTAATTGTCATATAACCTTTTAAATTATTTTAAATTGAATCACTTAGCATTGCTGAAATGTCTATTATACGCAATTACAAATTCTACCGCAAATATATTATTATGAGTGCGTGGTATTGTCGAAGTTCAAATACGCGTGGTAACCGTATTATCTGAACTTCAATTATTAGAGCAATTAATTACTATATTTAATTATGTTTACTATTATAAAAGTAATGTATGTATCGCGATTGATGCATTTACAGTACTTAATAATAAATGACGTTTTTTTTAAACAATTTACATTTATTTTAATTACCACGGGTAATTTTAAGTATTTCGTGGAGTGCTGCATCATTTAACATAGATTGTAATTGAAATAATTTATAGAAGGTTGAACCTGTCAATATTGATTTAAAAGAGTGGCATTGAGTTTCTTGCCATTTCTTCTAATCAAAACTCAGTCTTTTCCGAAGACGTGGAAATGGTGGTAAATGGTTAAATTTCTAATTATTACTTTAGATAATTTAATTCTTGCTGCTAGACAACCGATGAAAACAGGCCAGGTTTATTACTTTAGTGTTCGTGACAAGCTACGTGTTACACTCGTGATTTGTATGTCAAAATAGAGGTTATCTATCAACCTCTATTGATTTCGACGTTTTCACAGCTGTCACAGTCTATCTAGAAATATAAATGATATAAGTACCAAAAATCACTGGGATCGCATATCATCAGTAATTATTTTGTATTTTAATAATTTCAATGTAAAATAACACGAAGCGTGTGTTAAAAAATTTAAAAGATGCCATTGAGTGTCACACAAGCAAATAATAGTTGCCGCAATAAGGAAGCTATTGCTCTTAGGTAGTGCGGTATCTAGTTGTAGCGCAGCGGAGACCAATCCTTAATCTAAGACCTAACTTTACTTACTTTCCTTTACTTTCTATTGATAGCGGCATCGTGTATGTTTTACAGTGTATTAATAATGTTAACCACCATATAAAATGCCTATTAAATCATTAGATGGTTCTAGTAGCCAATAACATTTTCGCAAGAGTGTAGTAAATTCTGGAGCAACACTCAGGACTTAAGTCATTTCAAAACTCTTATACTAAGCCTTCAGCAAAAAGACTGCACATGAGGCAGTAAGGCTAAGTAGGGTGTCGAAAATGGCCTGAACTGCTTCGAGAAAAGGATGGTTAAGATGATTTCTTTTTATGGAAATATTTTCTTGCAACACCAGAGGAATCACAGGAGCGTTGCCGGCCTATAAGAAAGATGTACGTGATTTTTTTGAAGGTTTCGATGTCGTGTCGTCCCGGAAACACCGCACAAGGAAGCTCATTCCACTGCTTTATAGTACGTGGAAGAAAGCGCAATGTGAAGGACCGCCACACATCCAGATGGTGGGGATGATATCCTATTTTATGGCGTGTCATGCGAAGGTGGGATTCGGCGGCAGGATACAGGTGAATGATTAGCAGTGGTTATCACAATGTTATCTACATAAGTCGCAGTGGAACAGGGCTACTCTGACCTGTACTCTTAAACCGCTTTATCGTTCAACCATTATTTTTCAATTTATTTTTCTTATCGTTCAACCAATAACCATTATTTTGTATCGTATTGGAAAATTATCAAAACCGCCCGTGTTTTTGTGGTTTATGAATGGGTGTATTTTAACTAATGAGAGCTATGAAAGACTCATGATAATTTTATCGCGGACATCCCCAAATTTCAATACGTGATAATGAAAACAATTATGTGATGATTTTAATCTGAAAAAAGCTGTAGAATAGCTATTTAGAGATAAGAAGTCGTACTAGAAACTTTTTTTTAACATTTTCTTAAGGCAGGTCGTCGTCGAGTTTTCTTCTCACCCCTTGTGTGAGGGCGGAAGGAGAGTGTCATGGCTGAGCTCTATACCCCGGCACTTCTTCTCCCAAGACATTGGGAGAGCCTTTGGGTATTGTTGAATTCGTCGCTACTTGCTTGGGTCACAACGTTTGCTTAGTGATATTTTTTGTTTTCGTTTTCGGGGTCTAGTGGGATTGTTTTCGTCCTACTGTTCAGTAATTCAATCCTAGAATATGCTTTCATTTTGCGTTTCCCCTCTTCGTTCGGGGTCTTGCTTGTAGTAGGGCAATTCCCACCAGGTGTTGCTGCGTGGAACTATCTACTCGTCGGAACATATTAGTGGTAATTCTTCTACAAATGCATCTACTTTTTCATATTTCAGGTCTTTGGCGGTCGCGGTCACGGTGCACCCTCTACGGCACGCAATGCTAGGTTTTCTTGCTTTTAAATTTTAATTCCGATTCGTCGAGGCGAGAAACGGGTACAAAGCTGCTGCTGCCTAGGTCAGTCTGGACCGTATGTAAGTTTTGTATATCATCAGTTTCATTCCTATTGGCAGCTTGGACCGCAGGATGGACTGGATTTGGCGCGGGCTCCTCTCGCCATCCCTTGAGGGTAGTATTGTATTCCAGGTGATGATCGCCTGCTTTTTCGCCACGTTCACCACTAATCTCTATTTCTGTAACCATTCTAGTAGTGCTTTACTAAGCTTAAATGGCTCCAACCAACAGACCTAGACCCTTGGTTGGAGCTATTTAACCTTAAACTCAGGTCTGTAGGTGGATGCGTAGATGACAGGTTGCCAAGCCGACCTGTCTATCACTAGGCAAATAAACATAGCGGCGAAGTTATTGTAAGACGCAAGCTTAGTTGCACAGGGTTTATTAACTTTATTTGTTCCACTTGTACATTGTGAAACCGGGACTAAGACTTAAAGACTATCCGCAGTTAACATTAGTAATAATAGCAATAATATTAATAAGACGTTTTGTATAAGGGAATTGAAGGGTTAGAAGACTCAATCCGAACAGATAACACATTTTGAACGAATTAATACATTTATTCAAACAAAACAAATCTTATAACTATATTTACAATACATTTAATTTAAACTATCTTTACGGGTAGTGTACCAAGAATATTAGCAGCATTTCTGCGTTGGATAGGCTGATCCATTGACCGAAATAGCTGCCAGCGCTTGGGTAGCCCTATGAATTATTCATTTAACTGTCTTATCTATATTATTATGACATAACATTAAACGAGCATTGTCAAAGTTTGTAACATTTAGATTTAGGTCTACTCGCAATACTTCTCTTTAAAAAATTATAAAAAGTTACGAGATGATGGCGTTTTAAATACTTGAACAAATTAATATCTATTGTACTATATCCTGGTTATGGTGAAAGTAAAAATTACAAATTTGGAGAAATAAAATGTAGCCTCCAAAAATCTGTAGGTATTTATCATAAAAATAAAGAAAACATCACTACACTATTGCACAAAATTTTAAGGATCATTCAACAACACGTATTTCCTGGTAAAAGTTTTATGAAAGTATTTTTCGTTTACTCGATGCGGCTGAAGTTAACGAATGCCAACGGAGCAGGCAGACCGCTATCTCTGTCCCTTTTCTCCTTGACTCTTACTTACATATTACCCTTTGTGATCGTCTTGATAATAGACAGACGGATCGGGAAGGGTTAAAGATTTTAACAAAAACGCAACATACTTCAAAAACTATTCCAAAACAATAGATATAATATGCAATAAAAATTTAAAAAATAATTGCGTATTCCTAGACAATCTAATTAATTAGTCTAATTCTAGATACGATTATGGTTCTTTTTAGAATCGGTGTCCTCCCGCTCTCGCCTCTTGCCTCCTCACGTCGCGCGTGCGACTCAAGCACATCTCACCTATAACAATGTTTGTAGTTAGAAAAGTACTTTGGCTGACAACGACTTTTAAATAAAAAAAGAATGATCAAAATCGGTTCACCCAGTCATAAGTTCTGATGTAACAAACATAAAAAAACATACCGACGAATTTAGTACCTCCTCCTTTTTTGAAATCGGTTAAAATGCCCGAACAATTTTTTTATGACAATGAGGGACGAGACGAGCAGTATGCAGCAATACGCAGGGCGAATCAACTACCATCAGCTGAACATCCTACTCGTCTCGTCCCTTATTGATAATAAAAAGAAAAAAAAAATGTTATCTACACGAAAATAAAAAGGAAATAGATAAATATTGGGGCCAATACTTCTTTTCAAAACTTTGCTGTCAATAAAAACGCGCAAGTTATTTTACTTATCATATCATCAAATCCAGCCTTAGCTTAACCAAGGCAAGTGATAAGTAATTTAGTTATCTTTCTGGGTCATCTATAAATCTGTTCTCTAATCAAACAATGAAAGTTTTGTCATCTGTTTAAATTTTCCGAGTATCTGTAGTCAGCAGTTACAAATCAAGTTTTGACATTGTTTAAGGACAAACACTGCTTGACAGTATTGAAGTTTGATATAAGATGTTAAACCTATAACTTTAAACAGATAAGCCAATGCGGTAACTTGAAATAAGATTAAGCTTTAAGTAACACTCCTAACACTAACATTAGTATATATATCTGTCTGCATATTTAAAGTCATTTTCTAATTTTACTAACAGCATGTATATCTCGATAGTTATCTGAGGATTGAAAAATCGGCCCTAAGTATGTATAACATATTAAATATCAGTTGCTTTATACCCATAGTACCAGCCCTGCCTAGTTGGGATAATATATAAATATTTGTACGGTACTTGTTGATTTTATTTGAAATCATGAGGGTATGCTCCACTGCAAGGAGAGGCTTTTGAGCTTTGCTCGGGCTTAGTCGCTGACAATACATATGTATTGTTTATTGTAAGCCGTGTTTTCTCGCCCACCCGTGGGGGTCGTTAGAGACGACTAAGGGAGACTAAGACTAATCACTGTATACCATTAAAATTAGAAAACAAACAATCTAAGCTCTGTGGTCTACATGATATTGGCTAAATTATAGCATACACACACTTACACAATAATAATAATCATATTCAAGTCTAAAAAGTATTGTTAAAGAATGTATTGTGCCCTACACACTGCGGTAGGATACCCTGAGTTGCAGAGGCTAGGTCCTTCCGAAGGATTACGACTTGATTATTAGCAGAAAATAAATGGCTGAAGCTATCAAAAAAATTCAAAATTTGTATCTTATAATCTTACATTAAGGCAACCCTTGGAGCTAGTAACTAGATACCGCACTACCTAAGAGCAATAGTTTTTTCATTACGGAAACTTTATAACGAAGTGTGTATTGGTTATTTGTAAAGATGCTTTTCTGCGTGACATCTTGACACTAAATGACATTTTTCTAACTTTGTAACTTATATACGCGTCGTGCTATTTTACACAAAATCAACCCGGCGTTTTAGTTTCAATTATAAGCACAGTTTAACAGAACATTTGGCACTTCAACATCACACAATGTTCTAGACTGGCTCGAGTACGCCCACTTGGGCGTAGTATTAACTGCCGCACTCTGCGACTACGCCTGCAGTATATAGTTAGAGCGCAGCGGAGACCATTCATTCTTAATTGAAGGGGTATCAACTAGGTACTTCAAAACAAATAATCGAAAATGTCAGCCAGTAGATTACGAATAAATCATTAAATTCTACTGAATATGAATGAACAATTCATAAAGATAATAAGCCTCACTGTCGTAACTAACTCTAAATATACTGCCCAACTTCAATAACAAAAGGTTTCTGTATTACGGCAATTTATTAAAAACATCTGCTGTAGCTTTAATAAACCGTTAACTCGACGATAGATGAGTGAGAGATAAGACGGTATTCAATTTTTCACGGGGCAATAAAGGAAATTGTGGAGACAGGGGTCTCCGCGACTTTCGATTAGATACGATAAAGTAATGGTGAGAATCACTCCGATTAAAAGGAAAATATAAATGGCAACGCTTTGATTACTAGATATTTTCAGTATTATCACAAATTGCGGTAAATAAATATGAACAGGTGATTGAGTGATCTTATTATAATTTTACCTAAGATCATGTATACGTCTAGATTTTATGAAAATAAGAGGCGAGACGAGCAGGATGTTCAGCTGATTGAAAATTGATACGCCCTGCCCATTACAATGCAGTGCCGCTAAGGATTCTTGAAAAACGCAAATAAATCTGAGAGGCACTACAATTGCGCTCGTCACATTGAGACATAAGATGTGAAGTCTTATTTGCCCAATACTAATTTCACTAGCTACGGCGCCCTTCAGACCGACACACAATAATGCTTACACATTACTGCTTCACGGCAAAAATAGGCGCCGTTGAAGTACCCATAATCTAGCCGGCATCCTGTGCAAAGGAGCCTCCCACTGGTAATAGATAGAGTATGTAGGTAGATAGACTATGTAGGTAGATAGACTATGACAGCTGTGAAAACGTGTAAAAAAATATGTTCAGAACTAACCTCTATTTAGAGTAATTCACGCACAGTAACACAAAGTGTCGTACAAATTGCGAGTGTAGTAAGATGTAGTTTGTCTCGCACACTAAACTAATATTCCTGGCCTGTTTTTATTGGTTGTCTAACAGCAAGAGACCCTATCAGTATCTAGACGTATAAATATTCTAAGGATTCAAAATATCAAAATTTGTAAAAGGCAATAATAGGCATAGTATTAATTTGTAGAATAGAAATGCTGTAAAGTTTGCTTAAAGGAATAAATAAATAAAAAACATCGTTTAAAAAAGGCTTTTTGCTTATACTACATATACTTTTGATTATAACTATTGTTGTTGTGCTTTAAGCATTCAATACTCGACCGTTGTCGATTTACGGCCGTTATCAATAACCTATCTATCCTTAGTTTAACTTACTAGAGGAAGACAAATCTATCCTTTTACGCTTACTTACATTTCAATAACCTTTTGACAAATAGCATTGGACTGTCAATATATTGGACATAACTATGGATAGATAAGATCTTGTCATTAAACGGTGACAGCAATGTATCTGTAAGTTAAAGTAAGGATAGATAGGTTATTAAAAACGGTCGTACATGACATAAGCTATTTTGAGGTTGAGCTTAGCTTGCTCTCGACTATGTCTCGGCAGATGTTGTGTTACAATAGTTCGAGTGTCGACCGATCCTTGTAAGCTTCATCTTTGTAATAGTCACTGGGCAGTCTCTATAACTGCAAATTTTTTATATTTAAGAAAGGACCTATCTGGATAGGCTAGATACACACAGATAGTTTATATTATACAGAGTAACACACATAAAGATAAGTTGAAAACATGTATGGTTCCGTATAATAAGGCAATTCAAACTAAATTTCGCGAATGAAGGTGGGCGACCGCTAGTAGTAATAAAATTAAAATTCCAATATTTTTATTCAAAACAAGATGTGACATCACTTATTGAAAGTCAATAACTACCACTCATTCAAAAAAGAATATCTCAGACTGGGGAAGAATGGGGGCAACAAACTCAGCGGGTTTTTTTTTCTTTTTCATCAAAAAATATGTTTCCAAAGTAACATTGTACAATTAAACTTATTATTTAATATCCTGAGGGTGTTCGCTCCATTTCCAATCTGTAGTATCATTAAAAAAGTCATTCATGTTATAGTTACCTTTACCTCACAAACGTTCTTTAACAATTCTTTTGAATATCGTAATACTTTTGTTTTGAACATTTTCTGGGGTCTTGTTGTAAAAGCACATACATCGCCCCACAAATGACTTACTAACTGGACTTAGCCGAGTAGTAGACATTATAAATTAATGTCTGTTCCTGGTGTTCTTTTGAGTTAATAAACCAGTTCTACTAGTTCCCGGTAGGTTTTTGATTATTGTAGTAAATAATCCTTGTATAAGAATAGCATGAAGCGAAATGCATTTCCTCATTGACGCAAACGAGGAACAGTTGGAAAGTAGCCAAATGTTCTGCGAACAGTAGAAATAACGAGGTATAATATGAACTTCATGTGCCAGTGGTTCTTGTACTTTCGTGACGATTATAATTTAAGTGAAACCTCTTTATCGTCGTATGAGAGTTTTTTCGGTTACGCGCCATTTTTTTTTAATTGCTATATTGTGATATAAAGAATAATATATTATTAAGTGATAAAATAAAAAGACTGTTTGTGTGCATGTCTATAATAATAAAATAGATTTAATTTAATATGGAATTATTTTTGTAAGCTTTTTCTACCCAATATCTATGAAGTTGTAAATTGTAGATAAAATGTATGTTTTAATGTAGTTATTTTGACTTCATCCGTGTACTGTGGTACACACACATATTTTTTTAGTTTAAAATTTTTGAGGCACGTGCTTAGGCACGAGAGGTACGAACTCCTACAAGTCATCATGATAGGAAAAGTTGCCAGAAGAAGAGGCGTAGGTCGCAGAAAAAAAAGTCTTGCAAAAAAAGAGTGCTGCAGAACTATTTCACCTCGCGAAGAACAAAAAGTGAATTTACAAAGCTGACTGTCAACCTTTGCTAGTCCGAGAGGCACGTAAAGAAGAAGAATTTAAATAAAATACACATCTGAAATAAAAAATAAATAATTCATGAACAGACCTTAAAGTAAAGTTACCTGTACTCAAACCATTTTTGCATATTTTGAAAGGTCAATTATTAGAATATTCACCACCAAAATATCAAAAATGTATATTTCATACATACATGTGTTTTAATTATTTAACATTATTATAACACTAGAAATAAGGGATTGCTTGTAACTAATTCTAGTAGGCTTCATAAGATACATAATAGCTTTAAGGGTTAATGTATACACTTCTATAATAAAGTCCCAGCCACTGTTCAGGCATTATCTAAAATAAATTTAAATGTTTTATAAAAAAATGGCTCTGTCGTAAATCCTATTACTCCACTGCTGAATATCTAATTGATCGGACAGCCTGGGACTAGATTGTGATTATTATATAGCGATAGAAATGACTGTACAATAATGTATATTTTTATTGAAAAGAGAGCAAAAAAAGAATGCGGAGAGAGTTTCTTGCGCCGCTCCTTTTTTCTCAGAGCGCCATTTGTTTCCGAAGCGGTAGTAGTATCTAGTGGTTATTAGAAATGACATCAAAAAGAATTCTAAAGAAATCAATTTTGAGAAAATAAATGCCTTTTATGCCTTTTAATAATTAAAACGAAAAAGGGGATTTATGGCCAAGGTACAACATACCCTATGTACTTAGGCCAGTACTATGGTGTAAAGAATCATTAAGAGAAAAATTGAAAGAAATAAACATTTTGACTGTTCACTGTTCACTGTTTCACTGATAATGTTCTGTATGTTCTTAAGCACGTTGAGGAGTTTTCTAGAAACTGTGACATTCATAATGTTAACACAAGGAACAAACATAAACTTGTAATGCCTACTACTCGGTTGGGTAAGTAAGTCTTTTTTTGGGCGATGTATATGTTTCTACAATATGATCCCAGAAAATGTACAAAACAAATGTGTTACGAAATTTAAAAGAATTGTTAAAAAACGTTTGTGTGGAAAAGGTTACTATAGCATAAGCCATTTTTCTTAATGACACCACGGACTGGGTATAAAGCGAACACCCCCAGGCTCTTTAATTATAAATGTTAATTGTACGATATCACATTGTAATCCATATTTTATATTAAAAAAAACGCCCGCTGAGTTTCTTGCGCCCATTCTTCTCAGGTCTGAGGCGGTCTCTTTTGAATGGGTGGTAGATTTTGACGTTCAATAAGTGATTTTGAATCCTATTTTGAATAAAAATATTTGAATTTGAATTTACCTATGACACATTGAGGAATTGGGTAGGAGGAGTAATTTGTGGAAAATATAACTATTCTTAACCTAAACCGTTTTATTTGTTTAAATAACATATTTAACAAAAAATAACATACAAATTCTGAGAAAAATCTAAATCATATTAATAGTTTCTTTTTTTTAATGAGATATAATCTTTTATATTTTATTAGGAATATTATAAATTATTACGTGAATGTGACTTATTTAAGAAAATATTCTCCTAGCAAATGTACATCTAAATGTACCTTAGCCGTTGTCCAAGCAATTAATGTATAAGAATATGAGATATAACAAAATAATGTATGGTGGAATTGTCTATCTTTTGAAGGTCTCCAGAAAAGACCGTGATGGAATAATTCTCTTAAGGATAATGTACTATATTTATGTTAATACTGTTTACACAAATGAGATATTTATCTTTATCTTTTTATAATTAGATATTATAAAAATAATTCAGAAATATATTATAGTTTCATTTTTAACTCATTAAATTTGATTACACATTTCCGATGGCTCTACACTTTATTCCCGAAAACTCACATTTTTTTTTTTTCTATTGACAGAACAGTGACTGTCGGTATAGCTAGTTAAAATATAATTAATATAATCCTGATAAATGTATAAGATTTCCAATACAAAAGTAAAAACAAAATTATTTGGCCATTTAAAATTTTTTTAAAAATGTTTATCCGTAAACTGTTGACACGGGAGTGGGTCAGGGATTGGAAATAATACTCCGCTTATAAGAACGAGTCTTTATTTGCGTTCACTTTTTTTGAACTTGCACTTCGCCGGTCTGCCGCTGCCCCTCTTGTGGGCGGCGGTACCTTCAACGCGTCACACCGCACCGAACACTAAGTCTCTTCTATCTTCTTCCTCTTGGAACACTTCCACTTTTCACTACTTCTTCTTTTCTTCTTCTTCTTCTTTACACTTTCGAGTCAGAACTAGAACTGCCGTAGGCCACGCTTAGTACGGCTTATATACCCCGGGATCCGTTCTATTTTCAAAATGATTCTCCCATTCCATCTTTAAATTTAAATTGTACTAGAAAATTCTTTTAACTACTTTTATCCTGCTTACACATTTTCCATCCCTTTTTTTTGTTCGATTTGATCCTGAACTTACTAGAAATTTCCTTTAACTTTACAAAACCCAAAAAAATCCATCCACTGGTAGGTGTATCGAACCCGGGTCTACAGCGTCTAAAGTAAACACTTTTCCGCTGAGCTACGAGTATTGCTGACGGAGCAGTTAAAATTAACAATGTCTTGAAGTCTGACAACTCTCGTCATATACTTCGAAGGGTTGCTACGCAACACTATATTAGAATAATAAGTGTTAAACATTTTCAAACGAATTATGTGTTTAATGAAATAAAAAGTTGGAACAATTTGATTTAGTGCTATGTGGCTACTTGCCAAGTTTGAGTCTTGCTCATTATTTCACGTCAAAATGCCTTAAAAAGTATAGTAATAATTATTCTGAACCCACTACAGAATAAATAAACAAGGCTCCATACTTCCAAAGTGGCTTTTGTTCTTGGAATGACCGGATACCGGTGTGATAATAGAAGTCTTAACGATTAAATAAATCTTTATTCAGATGCTGTTGGTATTGTTGTATGAATTATATCTTATACCTTTAAACGAGCAATCCTTGTATATATATGATCTGAATCCGAGAGAGATTCTAGTGATATTTAGTAAACAGGTAGTTTCGTGGGCGATAAATTGATCTAGCTAGGTTTCAATTTAAAAAATGTAGTTTTATCCGTGTTTTAATGAGAAACAACTACAATAACATTAAAATACAAAGGTAAATTTCGCCACAAGACCATAGCTCAGATGGTGTATGGGTGATCCAGAAAGCAGAAGACCCCGGTTAGAATCCAGATGTCCTATTAGTTTTTTTTGTTTAAGTTTTGTACATTCTTATAAATCTCTCTCTCGGTCGTCCAGATATTTTATATTAATCTTATATCATTTATACGTCTAGATCAACCGTGACAGCTGTAATATCGTCGAGAAAAATTCAGGTTGACTGTCAACCTATCTAATGAGCAATGTAAGCATACTAATACCAACTGACATACAAATAGCGAGTGTAAGACGTAGCTTGCCAGTTTATCACGCACACTAAAGTAATAAGCCTGGCCTCTTTTCATCGGTTGTCTAGCTGCAAAAGGATGTATTTAGACCTATAAATAATCTAAGATATTAAGCATATTATAAAAGTTTGGAAGTAAAACTGGGCATAAAGAATATATAAAATTCTCGTGTCACAATGTTCGTTCCCGTACTCCTCCGAAACGGCTTGACCGATTCTCATGAAATTTTGTGAGCATATTGAGTAGGTCTGAGAATCGGCCAACATCTATTTTTCAAACCCCTAAGTAATAAGAGTTGTTCACCCTTAAAATTTTTTTTTTTAATTTTTGGACGAAATTTTTTGTTTTTATATTTTTATAATGTGGCATTAAAAAATACATGTAACTTCAAATTTTCACCCATCTACGATCAACAGCTACTTTTGTATCGCGATTTTAATATCGGCAATACAACGTTTGCTGGGTCAGCTAGTAAGTATAAAATAATATTTAAGTTTTTTTATAAGAAAAAATTATGAGAACGCAATATACGCCCTGAAAACGCCCTTACATTACAGTGATGGTAAGGATTCTTGATTGAATCTAAAATTCTGAGTATTATCGCAATTGCGCTAGTCACATCGAGACATAAGATGTTCAGTCCAGTAATTTCACTAGCTACGGCGCCTTTCAAACCGAAATACTATAAATGCTTACACACTACTCCTTCACAGCAGAAAAAGGCGCCACCACGGTACCATCATGTTCACGAAGCATACACAAACAATGAGTTCAAGCTCTAAAGGTTGGTACATCCAATATACGATAATTTATATTAATACATTTAATTATTTAATACTTTTATATGAAATAATTTATATTATTTAAACATGACTCATATATTGGATGCAGCACCTTACAAACTATTTTATTATGTATATTACAGTCATTGTAACATACTCTTCTTGATTAAAAAGAGTGGCTGTTGAGTTTCTTGTTCATGTTGTCATGTTCTTCTCACGAGCTCAAGTTTTTACGTACATATGAGAAGAGCTGTTTAACCTGATTCCTGCCGCCGAATTCGACCTTCGCACGACACGCCACAAGTTAGGATATCATCCCCACCATCTGGATGTGTGGTGGTCCTCCACAGTGCGGTTTTCAAGGAGCTTTCTTCCTCGTACTACAAAGCTGTGGAATGAGCTTCCTTGTGCGGTGTTTCCGGGACGATACGACATGGGTACCTTCAAAATAAGCGCATACACCTTCCTTAAAGGCCGGAAGAATGGGGAAAGTATCCAAATTTCTAATTGTATGTCTTCTACGCAAGACTGGCAAGAATGATAAGCCAATCTGATTTTATTTTACGATTGACAAATAAAGTTCTTTTTACTTATTTATTTTGTGGATTTTGTGGAAAGGTCACCACAATGGAGCCAGTGTCAGGATGAGGTAGGCTACCAAGGAATTTATCTATTTATTTATTTGGAAGACCAACAGCAATTAGCTATCTTATATGTTAATTTATTATATATATTTATATACTGAGAGCTAATCAATAATATTACGGTGTTGAAGAGCATTCCAATGTTACCGGTAATGCTTAGTGTTTACATATAAAAGTTTTTTTTTAAATTCTGAAACAAATATACATGCTGTTAGTAATTAGAAAATGACTTTACGACTGTTCTTATACATTTTTGAAATCGTTCAAATTGATTGACTTGACGAATGTTTGACATTAGACGTTTATCGCAGCAATTATTATCAACTAACCTCGAATTCACTCGAATTTTCCGTATGCAAAATTTTCAATTTACATTTTCGTGGTTCTTAGTGCTTAAAATGAACGAAAAAAAAACATGTCCGTGCTGCCACCTTCGAAAAACCGAAGTGGGCCACTAGGCCGAGCTAATGACGTAATACCGTTCAGTTTTAAAAAATAAAAAAACTGACACCGTGACCAATAAAATAAAGATAATAACTGCTGTACACGACCTGTTGAAATTATGTTATACATATTATAATGAATCAGAAACAAAGTTGGACTTAATGGGAATATAACCAAGGACCTGTACCTCAGTAGGCCCAGAGCTATAATACGAGTCGTTAATCCTTAACGTATCTAGTGTCCAGATGTTTGTTTCCAGTGAACTCCTAAACTATGAACGGATTTTGATGGGGATTAATTCATGGAGTGTGCCTCGTGTAGAGGCGAAACACGTGTCGATTTGATTTAAAAACAAATATTGGCGGAATTAACACTAAAGAGGGCCTAAATCAATTGTATAATTATGGATTTCCGCAAAGTAACGCTTATTCAATAAATTTTCATGGAGTGTAGTTTAGTCCAACTTGAGAGAAAGGATAGATAAGGCTATTTCGATTTGGGACCCGTAATTATTTTTATTTCTAATATTTGTTTTGCGCGAATTTATTAACGCATGGTTTGATAGTTCTCTTGTGAAACAATTTCATTATAACAACAGGGAGCATATTCTACGGAATACTTCTTGATATTATGAAATATTATTAACAAAATCTGTTACTAAGTTACTTAATTTTTTTCATAATTAAAATGCAGGTATTAAAATGTTGGTTATTCTAATTTACGTAATTACCATAAAAAGCGCCCTAAGAACAATCGCTCTTTTATTACGGCAACTATTAGATGCTTGTTTGCGTGGCATCATTCAAATTTTGTAACTTATATTCGCTTCGTGCTATTTTACATTTTTATTTTCTTGTAGTATTATTTTCACAAAGTTTTACTACGCATCCCGTCATTTTAGTTTCAATTATTAGCAAAGTTTAACAGAACATGTGGCACGCCAACGTCACTTGGGCGTAGTATTAATTGCCGCAGTTTGCAGCTACACCTGCGGTATCTAGTTGGAGTGCAGCGAAGACCAATCCTCAATCTAAGTTTCTATATTCAATTGCAGAACTGAGGGATATCATTTAAAAATAACAAACTGTTTAGGTTATGATAGTTAACAGTACATGACAATGCAGGCACGTCTAGATATTGTATTTTTTTTTTATGAAAATAAGGGACGACCATACCTATTACAATTTAATTCCGCTCAGGATTCTTGAAAATCCCCAAAAATTCTGACCGGCGCTACTCTTGCGCTCGTCACCTTGAGACATAAGATGTTAAGTCTCATTTGCCCAGTAATGTCACTAGCTACGGCGCCGTTCAGACCGAAACACTGTAATCATTACACATTACTGCTTCAGGCTCTATGTATGTATAGAATTATACATAATATCTTTATAATGTCTTACAAAATAATTGAATTCTTGTTTCGAATAGAAAATTGTTGGGTTTTAATATTCACAAGCGTCGCACGTCGCAGCCGTGTAATTCGATCAGAAATTTTCATCTTAACCGTTGTGAAAAAGACTGGCTCTAACCTCATTTTAAATCAACGTTGGTATTTTATTACATCACTTCAGATATTGAGTGAAATATAGACTTAAGACGACAGACTTAATTTTATACCAGCAGAAAGAAAGAAAGAAGTTTAGTATGAAACAGTAGTTGATAGATTGACAGATGACAGATGACAGATATAATCTTGTAAAAAAGGAGGCCAAAATCACAAAATACACGTTTTATGCAACTATTCGCTTTCAAACTTAGCCTGATTATATTTCGTGGCAAATCGCGACACTGTTATTATTACTTCAAACTTATGTCAATCCCTGCACGTTTCATACTTAACTGAATTTCAATTATTCCTTAGGTAGTCCCGCATCTTATAACGTAGTATTTACATCCTCTTTGCTTATGAATGTCAAAGATTTTTCCACCAGTTCGGAAAAGTTGAGCTTTAATGAGAAGAAGTCGCAAAAAACTTATTGGCACTCTTATATGTAGATAAAACAGTATCATCATTTTTATAATATTGAATACATTTTATGTGATGCAACAAAATAACTCAAACGTTTCTTACTTACTTATTATGAGTTATAAAAAAGAAGAATATTGAATATTGAAAAAAAAATATATTAGATATTATTTGAGCAATTATATATTTAAACTAATAACTTAAATTGACATATAATCAATATAAAAATAAAAAACCCAGGACCGACCAAGCACCACAAGCAGCGCCCGTTCACGAGCATGACGCATCAACGAGTCATAGCATCCCTCGCACATTTCTTAGTGAAGATAACGACCCGCCCCACGAAGCCGCCACGAGCAGCGTCATTTGAGCAAGCATGACAAGCCTTGCCCTGGAACTCTACTGCAACACAATACAGTAATAGAACAGTACATTAATTTCATACTAGAGCACTCGAACCGACGCACGCACATATATACACGATTTACAAGGCCGCTAAACAATCCTGGGAAGACAAAACTATTGAGTGCCACGCCGTATGCCGTAATATATAAAGGAAACGCCAACTCTACTTACCCAACATGGTAAGTACTCGTTAAGAACCGACACCTGCCTCACAATACAGTACTTTAAGTTCATTCTAGAGCGCCCGAATCGACGCACGCACACATACACACGATTTACACGACCGCTAAGCAGTCTTGGGAAGACAAAACCATTGAGTGCCACGCTGTACGCCGTCAAGACTGGTCGCTGTTCGATTAAATTATCCTAGCTTATTGTTCAATATTGAAAGTTGTGGAATATCATTTTTGCGAGCGAGAGGTAATGCAAAACTAAATTTTTATAAACGAGACTATGTTTCTATTATCAATGATCTGAAAACTATTGATTGGAATCGAAGGCTATGCGTCGATGATAACGTAAATAGTATGGTATCTGAGTTCTATAAAATAATTAACAATATCATTAACAAATTTGTTCCTAAAACAACCAACACGAGATCGAAATATCCGGTATAGTTCAGCTCTTCCTTAATAAAATTGCTTGCTGAAAAAGAAAAATTACGTAAGAGGTTCCGAATATATAAGAATCCTAGAGATGAATTAGAGTATCACATGATTAGAAAGCGTTGTCATATACTTTATGATGATTGCTATACTAAATACAAGCGAAATATTGAAGCAAACATTCCAAATAATCCAAAATGTTTTCGGAGTTTTGTTAAAAATAAAAAAGGCGGCCATTCACACTTCCCTCTTGTATGAAAATGGATAATGTTACAGCACAAACAGCAGCGGATATTGCCAATCTATTTTCATATCAATTTTCTTCTATATACACTTGTGGTCAGCGTCGCGTTTGCAGTTCTAGTCTAGTCGATATTGGTAATGTTCATTCTCTGATGTCCCTGAGCTTCAGTGAAGCTGAAATATCTCAGAAAATAAAAGGACTCGACATTAATAAAGGAGCTGGGCCAGACTCGATTCCTCCTCTCTTTGTTAAACGATGTAGGTTTGCAATATCCAGACAAAGCTATATAGCTTTGTGTGGAAACATAAAAGTTAAAAAAACATCTAGATTTCAACAGTTATTTTAACGCATCTTTGGGCGTAAATAAACAACTTATGGAGATTAAAAATGGAGAAACTGTTACCATACATGGATGAATGAGTGAAAAAAGAAATCTCGTAGGACATTCGTCGACCAAATTAGGGATCTTTTGAGAAAAGGAAAGGTCCGAAGCACCCGGAACCGGCGAGCATATATGAAAATAGTAATGAATGTAGAGAAAGCGAGTGAGGTTTGTAAGGATAGAAGCAAGTGGCATTCTATTGTCTCTGCCTACCCCGACGGGAAAAGGATAGATTAGTTACTTAAAATATTAAATAATTTCATTTAGAATAGGTACATACATTCAGTAGCTTTTTTTCAAAATATCCATATGCCTATTGGCTTGTTTATAAACTTTTACGCTCTCGTTATCGTAATAAATAATTCCCTATTTCACTAGTGTGTGTTCCTGAGCGTACTAACTTCTTACTGTTCTTTACATCGATTATTCGCGTTTCGCATTTCTGTTGGATGAGATAGCCATACATTTTAGTTACACCCAAGTACGCGTTTGAGTGTGTATCCTTAAATTGATACTGTGTCAATCACAATTAGTTTTAAGGAGAAAAACACAATTAAACTCAAACTTTATAATTGTTTATTGGTAGTTAGTTAAAATAATTAATGGAAAATATGGATCATAATTTTATTTCTCAGAACAGATTTACTTCCGAAAATTTATTGAATTAGGCGTTACTTTGCGGAAATCCATAATTATACAAATGATTTATGTTTTCTTTAGTGTTAATACCGCTATATATATCCGCTAAATATTTGTTTTCAAAACAATTCGACACGTGTTTCGCCTCTACACGAAGCATCCTCAGGACGTATTGTCTCGCCAAAATCTGAGACGAGACTGGCGGAATTAACACTAAAGAAAACTTAAATCATTTGTATAGATTTACTTCCTTTGAATAATTTGCTGAAGCTTCTGCTGTATCGATTTGATTTAAATCCACAAAATCAAATAGAATTGAGACGATTAGCATTATAAAAAGTACCATGAAATGAAATTTATTTATTTGCATGAATCGTGGTTAAATACTCGTAGATCTTAGAAATAGATATTATCAAAAATTATAATTCAATAATATTATAAAATCGTAAGTTTTATGGTACCTACCACTTTCAAAAAAATATGCCATCATATTAGTTTCCCGAGATAGTTTTTCTATACATCTTATGGATTTTCTAATTATGACAGTTAAAAAAACACTAAATCTATTATCCTATACCACCAAATAATTATTTCACTTGAGTGTGCAAAGATCACAAGAATATATTTTTCTGACAATATTATTTGTTAAATTAATATTGGTTCAGCCTTCGCAGGCAATTTCCTCGAATTAGGTGAAAGGTCAATGAGCAAGTAGGCTTTGTCAGATAATTGGAAAGATACTTGAGTGTGATAATGGAAAATGGTGCATTTATAAAAATAAACATTCGTTTAATGTTATAATTGAGTCATTTATTTATTTATTTAATTAAAGTTATTAATAGAGGATTTTGTGGTTTTATGAAAACACGGTAAAAGTGAAACTTTTTTTCAAATTATAGACATTTAATTAAAAATTTTGGAATAATATTCCACAAGCTGTGTCGTTCTTTACTAAAAACAAATAAAAGTTTCACTTTAATAAATAACAACATTTACATTAAATATTGACAAACAACATTTACATTTAAAACTGACAAAATCAAACAAAATAGCGTGGAGCACTGGCACAAATGAGTAATAGTCTATACACTACACGGTCAGCTGCTGCGAACTATAGGCGCCGCCCGACCGTCACGCGACATGCAACACACAGACGAAAAAGTTTGAGACGATGTAATAAAAGTTTCAATTTAATAAGTAATATCTATATATAATCTTACACTAATTATTAATTTATTATTCTAAACTTTAACAATAAAAATTTGCAAATCCAATACAAAAAGCTGAAAAAATTATTACTAAAAATATACATATTACAGCTGTGAAGATACATGTTTGTTTAACATAAGTAATAAGCATTTAAAACGAAAGAAATAAAAGTTTTACATAAGAAGTGCTTCTAATAATTAATTAAAATAATGTATATTATTTTAATTGTCACTTACATTAAACTGGGCCCGGTCTGTATTGTAATTATTATAGTTAACGTGTGTTACAACCACGCCTGTCTTGTGTTGCCTGGCAATTGTATGGACGCCCTGTTATCATGGTAATTTTATCATAATATCGTTATACGGGATATTATTTTTTTAGAAAATTCACTTGTAGAGCCTGACAGTAAGTCATGCGTCCTGTTCATTACAATACTTACCTTCACAATGCAGTTTTCATGGAACTTTCTTCCACTTTGAACCAAGCTGTTGAAAGAGCTTACTAGTGCAGTATTTTCAGGAAGATACGATATGGCGACCTTCATAAAAAGCGCGTACACCTAAAAGGCCGACAACGCTCCTGTGAATCCTCTGGTGTTGCAAGAGAATGTGGGCGCCGGTGATCACTTAACACCAGATGACGTACACTCGTTTGTCCTCCTCTTACATAAAAAAAGACGAGGCTAATAACACAACTATGCTCACCCAGCACGTCTCATTTAGTCGACATAATCCGACATTACCTGTACATACGGGATTATACGACATTCACATGTTCTTGAATGGCCGCCAGCGCTCCTTTGATTTTTCTGGTGTTGCAAGAGAATGTAGGTGGCGGTCACTTAACACCAGGTGTTCGGTCTTTGCATTGTATATTATTTGGTAAAGTGCCAGTTAATTTCAACTGTGTAGATCGAACTTGCTAAGGTGCCATTTATCGCTACTGTACTTCAACCCTAAGTTGAAACCGGTAGCAAACGGTGGCGCTAGTCGCGACAATCGCGTGACGTATGCGTGTGTGGGCGCAACTCATAAGCCTACACAAGCTCTCTTCCGCTTCGACCGCCGTACGAGAAGGTGCGTCCGAGACGTTCTTGGCCGCCCCTCGAGTGTTGAACCACGTGGGTTCCTGTAGTGCCGTGCACCGGTGGATGCTGTGTGGCGAGGAGCAGAAAAGGTAGGTGGTACATGCATTGTTCCTTTTTTCACGGTTGCTTTATTGCGCCTACCAAATAATCTACAGTCCATTCTTAATATCGAACACCAGGTGATCCGAACGCTCGTTTGTCATCCTTTTCCATAAAAAAATACTTATAGTTCAAATAGCTTCGATATCAACAAAATAAAGTGTTGATCGCGCTTATAAAGTTTTCACTTCAAAAAAGTTTCCTCGGCTTAAGTTTGTGTATCTATTTTTCTTAGCGTCAAACCATAAAAATATCCGATACCCCAACTTGGCAAGTCGCCACCTCGTACCAATAAATCATATTCTATTACGTATTCTTCTACACATATTTAAAATGAGATAATTTATGAGACTTGTTCCTTCCCTCATATCTTATCGTATAAACGTGATTAAATTATATTATTTTCATTGTACTATCGACAAAATTGAATGGTGACCCATATTTATGTCATTTTCCTACAGTCATAATAAACAATTAGGTCGGAATTCGCTTGAACATACATTTCATAAGTAACTGTCATCATTTTATTAAACACTGACAGTCCACCAATTTTCACATAATCTTTTCCGTGCAAATATAAATCTTTCTTGTGATTTAAAAAGAATTATCTGCAACGTAGATCATGAATCAAATTTGTCGATGGTACTAGGATGCATTATGGTGAATTTATTTTTGCTTATTTACCTGTTTTACCTTTATATTTATTACTTTACTAGTAAAACCGTTTTTAGCCGTCGGAGGCTTCTAGGCACAGAATGCCGGTTAGGTAGGTACCAGACGGGTGACATTTTCTGACGTGAAGCAGTAATGTGCAAGCATTATTGTGTTTCGGTCTGAATAGATAAGCTCATTTACTATTTTTACTTACTGTATTTACTTCGGAAAGCCTAACTTTTAAAAGCAACTGCATTGGCACTGGGATGAGATAATGTAATTATTGTCACATAAAATATACTTATTTCACATAATATTTCCAGAATTCGCAAAAGGTGTGAGCGAAGTTCAGACAAACGGATATGCGTCCTCTTTGGTGGACAGTTGGAATGTAGCCAAAGTATGCTCTTAGAATACTTGCAGATGTGTTATACTTTGCCATGTCAAAGTTTTGACTATCGTTTTAATAATATTAATTCAAATTATTGGTCAGATGCTATTTAATACTGGACATCTAGGCGCGCCGCTTACTCGAGCGCTGGGCACTCTTAATGCCGTATCAGAACGTGTCGATCTCTTCACATGTACTCTGACTGAGTTCACAAAGGCGGCCTCTTGTATTATAGATAGAATTGTTTAAATATTAAGACAAAATATTGACTTGTTAATTTTGCTTTATCATCATATGCTTAGTAAGATTTAGTTAGTTCTTTCGATTGTATTTCAACTGGTTTTGACATTTGACATTGTATGACTCATATCTATTTATAATTATTATTATTGTGTGACTAGTACCTATAATCTATATGACTAAGATTTTAAATTGTACCTCTTAATTTGACATATTGTAATTATTTTTATGGACAACTACACTAGCGCATTAGGTTCACGCTGTAATGATAGTGTCAAAATTATAATAAATAAATACATACGTAAATAAAAAGGTTCCTTACTCGTTACATAATTCATAAGTGGTAACCTGTGATATTGAGGTCAAGAAGGCTTCTTTAATTTCTTTTCTTTCTTTCGGGACCTTTTTGCCACGTACTGACGAACTGAATGAGGTTCTTTGCACGGTGTTTCCAGGATGATACGATATGGGCACCTTCAAAAAGCGTGTACAGCCTCTTAAAAGGCCGACCACACTCTTGTAACACGTCTCATGTTTCTGGAGAATGTCGCCGCCACATTATGATCACTGACATGAAGTAACGTGTTACATTTCCCAACATAATATTTTTAGAAACAATTACTATAGTTTTAGGAACACGTATGTGCAACAAACTTAGTTATTAAGTTGTTCTTCTTTTACTATAACACGTTGGTCTTTTTTTTTTCCGATTTTTATGATATGATAGATGCTCTAAATAATTAAAAAGTTTTACATATGTACATTGAATTAAGCATTTTATATTATTTATTTACCTACGGAGCCTATTTCTGCCATGAAGCAGTAATGTATAAACATTACTGTGTTTCGGTCTGAAGGATGCCGTAGCTAGTGAAATTACTAGGAAAGAGAGACTTAACATGTCTCAAGGTGACGAGCGCAAATGCAGTGCCGCTCAGAATTTTTGGGTTTTTCAAAAATACTGAGCGGCACTGCATTGTATTGGGTATCAATTACCATCAGGGCGTTATCAATTACCATCAGCTGAACGTCCTGCCCGTCTCGTCCCTTATTTTCATAAAAAAAAACCTAATTTTACCTTTACTTTAATCCACATCTGCCCAGTACATGTAGTCAATCAACATTCATCCAACTAAAATTAAAAAAAAAATTATACTCATTAACTGTCACTACTTCTTCTTTCATTTCACAGCTCTCGTAAATTTATACCGATTTTCTACTGCTTCATCCTTCTTCACTAACCCCAAGCATACACTACCTTATGTAAATCTAGAAACCGACACGATAAATAATAAAATAAATATACAGATTAGAAAGATATAATAGCAAATCGTATCGCTGTCACTGCCACGACTCATTTATCACAGAGCAAATTTTGAAGTTATTATTTAGAAGGAACCGCTCAATCTGTTACGCAAGATAATGAATTTCTGTTACACAAGACAGCTTTTTAGTAACATCCTATATTTTTCGAAGGTTATAAAATTGTATCTTATTTGTGTTTTATTTCTAAGCATGACAGTCTTATTTTTATCATAATTATTAGTAATCCAGCAATGAAGATGTTGTTATTAGATCCTTTAGGTATTCATAATCGATTAATAGAGACACAGCGGTCGTCATGTCTCCATTAAAGTTGAATAGGAGCTTATCGGACCTATTAAGGCCCTCATTCTATATAAACCTTCTTTACGGCCATGGTAGAAAAATACCGATTTTAAACATGCATAAATTTCAAAACAATGAACAAGTAAAAAAAAATTCCTTGTACATTTTGAAGTTAGCACCAAGCAACAGATAAAAATTAAGACATTCAGTACGTTTTAAATTGTCATGTCAAATAGACAATTTATTGGGCTCAGGCAGTGATTACCAAATTCAAAAGCTTAGAGTAATAAACAATCAAAATAAAATTTACAACCGAATTGTATACTTGTTACTATTAGAAGTCGGTGGAAAAATTGACGACTTCGTTCAGCTATTTTCTGTTCATTGGCAAGGCAATATATATTTTAATTTAAAAAACCGAAACCAAAAAACCTCGAAGGGGTGGGGTAAATGGTTCTACCTTTTGCGCCACCGACACTTGAAAGGTAAAACTAAACGTCACATTTTTAGTTCAGGACTAAGCGATTTGTAAACAAGCCTGTTGTGGGAATTGCTTTTAGTTAAGATATTGTGTTGTTTGTTTTTAATTTCGAGCTCAATAATGATTATTTGAAAAGCTGTTTTAGTCTCTACTCAGGTAAGAATTTTAATTTTTTTTATTGAAAAAAATATATCAATTTCGTTATAATTTCGTTACGTCGAATATCGCAAGAGTTTTATTACCGGCGTAAAAGAACATTGATCTTAACATACTTGCTGTTTTATAAACAGAGTTGTTTTCAAAAACATGTTTTTATTGTTACTATCTACTACACTATTAGAAATTATTCTTGATTGATTCTTACCGGTACATAAAGTACCGCGATAAAGTGAACATTGGGGGCGATCGATACCTATAAGAGATATTTATGTGATACTGGTGATTAGTTATTACTCTTAGATAATTTATACGTCTAGATAGAGTCTTTTATTTTATGAAAATAAGTGTCTTTAATAAAGTAATTGATATGCACTACCCATTTACAATGCAGTGCCGCTCAGGTTTCTTGTAAGACCTAAAAATTCTGAGCAGCACTACAACTGCGCTCGTCACCTTGAGATCTAAAATGTTAAGTCTCATTTGCCCATGCTTTCATAAGTTAATGATTCAAGGAGTAAACTCCAAAAATCATTAACTTATAAAAGCGTCGACGAGTTTATACGTTTTGAGATCATAATTTACTTTATCGGAGACGTAATCAAATTGCAAAGTCCCCAACCTTCACGATTTCCTTTATTACCTCAGTGAAAAATTGAATTCACTCTTGTTTCCGACAGCAATAGGGAGAGTTAACAGTTTGTTTAAGTTTCAAGCGGATGTTTTCAATTAATTGTCAATTGGTAATGTCAAATCGTTTTTGAAGTTTCTTTTGTTCGGTAACGACAGTTGATATTAAATGTTCTTTGTACATTATTCTCAAAGCTATTTTCTCCGAATGCAATAATTTTTCGTCAAATTTATTTATTTATTTATTTATTTAGGCACACAAACAAACTACAATAAATTTTGAATTAAATGATATAGTATACAATATATATATATATATATATGTGTATTTACATATCTGTATTGTAGTTCACTAACAGCGTGCACAGCATGCTTTTTACAAAGGTAACAAAATTTTAGTATCTGAACATAGCATAAACATAAAAACGAAAAATATTAAACTATACATAAACCATTTTATGAGATAATTCATTATAATATCTACACATACGCACAAGGGGATTATAATACGAGGTATTATTTTTGTACACACACAGAGAAAAAGTCTTTTGTGATCTGGAATTATGAAAAGTGTTAAAATTAAGCGATTGAACGAGATAGGGCGAGTCAATATTGGAATTTATTATTTTGTAAATAGTCAATAAGTCATGATACTTTCTTCTGTCCTCCAAAGATAAAGTTTTGTATTTAGCCAGCCTCTCCCGATAGTTATGAAGAAGCCTTCCTGTGCCTTCTCTGTATGATAATATTTTCAAACACTTTTTTTGAACACTTTCAAGCTTATCGATGTGAACAGTGTAAAACGGAGACCATATACAACAACAATATTCTAGAGTACTTTTGATAATTGTATTAAATAAATATAATAAACAGAAATTGTTGTGAAATTCCTTTGAAATTTGACAAATGAATCCGAGAAGCTTATTACTTTTGTCTATAATATTCTCATAGTGAGGTCGAAATGTCAAGTCATCGTCAAAAAGTACACCTAGATCCTTTACGATTGATTTACGATTAAGTGTTTGACCTGACAGTGTGTAATCAAAAAATATTCTGTGCTTTTTTCTTAAAAAAGACACAACACTACATTTGGAAATATTTAATGACATTTTATTTATGTTACACCAATTTGCTAATTCAGTCAAATCCTTTTGTAAAATCGTGCAATCATTGGTATTAACAATATTATAATAAATTTTTAAATCATCAGCATAGAGTAAGTATGGACATTTAATCTTCTTGATTAGATCATTGATAAAAATGACAAAAAATAAAGGACCTAGGTGTGATCCCTGAGGAACTCCAGAAGTGACTTTAATTGGACTCGATAGAAAGCCCTTGGCAGCAACTAATTGACTACGATTTGCCAAATATGAAGAGATCCATCTGAGTAAATTACCGTGAATTCCGTAGGCTTCTAGCTTGTGTAACAAGATTCCATGGTCAACCTTGTCGAAGGCCTTAGAAAAATCTGTGTATATAGAATCAACTTGTCTTCCATTTGAAAAGGCGTTACATAAGTGGTTTTTATAGACCAGTAAGTTGCTGGTGGTAGACCTATTTCTCACAAATCCATGCTGCTGTTCAGAGAGGAATGGTCGAAAGTGATTGTAAATATATTTGTATATAAGAGATTCAAAAACCTTGGCCATAGCGGATAAGATACTGATCGGTCTATAATTTTCACAGCAAGCTCTATCGCCGCTCTTAAAGATTGGGATAATGTGTGCTTTCTTCCATTCATCTGGGAAGACCCCAGTAGTTAAAGATTTATTGAATAAGATTGCCAATGCATTGCTAATCTCATCCACACAGTGAATTAGAAACATGGGGGGAATACCGTCGGGTCCAGCTGACTTATCCTTATTTAGGTTTTTAATTTTTTCTCGCACCTGCCCCTCAGTAATCACAACTTTAGCCAAAGTATCACTATTGGCAAAATAAAAGTGTATCTCAGTAGATCCTGAAGGGGGATCCAAAATACGAAGAGAATAAATTGCATACCCCCTCACCATCTACTGAGGTTTGACTGCCATAAGTTATATTTTGGGGAATAGCAGGTCTGCCCTTTTTGTTCTTAGTGAAGGCCCAGAACGGCATAACACTGTTTTCTTTTAAGGAATTTGTAACGGAAGTGATGTATTTATTGTAACAATCCTTGGTTAGAATATGACATCTTTTTCTCAAAAATGAAAAAGTATCATAGTCCCTCGGATATTTATATCTTTTGTACAGAGTGTGATATTTAAGTTTTTCTTTTACGCAACGTTTTAAGGCTAGACTGAACCAAACTGGAAATGCTTGGCTTTTAGATTTAACAAAAGGAGTATGTTCTTTTATTATATTAAACAGCATATTGTAAAATTTATATATACAATTATTAACATTTGTATCACATAGTATTTCATTCCAATCTACTCGTGCAAGTTTGAATTTAATTTGGACAAAATCGCATTTATGGAAATTAAGGCGTGCTTTTCCTTTATCCTGTAGAGGCTTCACAAATTTATTTCCAGTCTCTATATCCGGTCTGGTCAAGGGGTCACCTCCCGAAACTTGTATTGTTTCAATAGAAGAGAGAACTAAATCCAAGTATCTATTATTTTTGTTAGGTATATTATTAAACTGCTTAAGGTTACAAAGGTTCATTGTATCAATTAATTGTTCTGCTCTAGAATTTTTTTGGTTTAGTTGGTCGTAGTAAGGATAGTGAGCTAGAGTACGTCCAAGTAACACCCGGAGTGTTAAAGTCCCCGATGATCAAGAAGTCTTCAGTGGGTGACTCCAGTAATATCTTTTGTAAACTTGAATGAAAACTAGATATATGTTGCGAATTTAAAAAAGGTGGTAGGTAACACACACAAATATTTAGGTACTTGAGGTCTTTCAAATGCACTTTAATCCAAATATCCTCAAATTTACTGTCAAGATGCTGAATTCTTACCGCATTTAAAACCTTTTTGACGCCTATAAGAACACCTCCCCCTTCATTTTTATGGATAATAGTGCTGTTACGATCACGGCGAAATACATCATACCTGTCGTCCAACAGCTCACCATCGAAAACGCTATTATTAAGATTAGTTTCTGTAAGACATATAAGGTCAAAGTTGGAATTTTGAAATTTTAGTTTTTATTCTATTAACGTTTTGATAGTATATTAGTACCATTTTTAAATTTTTATATAATCCAAGTATGTAGACAAAAAGTCATTGAGTTTATATAAAAAAAAGAAAAGATAAAAACCTAATCACTCAAAATTTTTAAGAAAATCAAAATTTTTAACTGTAATGGCCTGTGAGTCATCATTTTTCCGGTGATAGATATAGCTATGGCTTACCCAACAGTATTTATAAACTTTTTCTATACGAAATTTTCTAGCCGCCGAGTGTAATAACTTTATTTTAGGTGATAAATGTTCCGAGACATATACATAGCTCTTATCACCAGGGATTCCCAGATGAGTAGTGTTCAGCTTATTTTGTGTGTGATTTTTATTGAAGCGATGCACAGCAGATAATACTGTGTCCCTTTGACGAGGCGAAGACAGTGTTATAAGAATATTGCGTGGTCGATTGGATGAAGCGTTAATTTTGGCAACGCGACGACACGCTCGAATATCAGTGTCACCCAAAATTATTTGCAATTCCTTACATAATGTCAAGAAGATAGCTTGGACATTTTCGTTTTTCTTTTCAGGGACATTTTGCACTTTCAGATTATTATCACGAGAAATTTTCTCTAAAGTAATTAAACGATTTTGTATCTCATTACACTCAGACTTTAAACGGCTTTGTTCAGATTCTAAGTTCTTAATAATTTCATTTTTGTCTGAAATGATTTTCTTGAGATCACATTGTTGGTGGTTCAAGAAGTCTGTCGATTCAGTAAATTCGTTCTTAAGTGTATCTAGCAACTCTTCCTTTAGTATGGGCAAGACCAGATTTATCTCACTTTTAATCATAGTTTTAACCTCTTCTCTAAGAAGACTTTTTAAATTATACATGAATTTTGAATCGGGTGCAAGCTTCGTATCAATCAATTAACTTATATTATTTAACAATGATTCATTTAAGGTGGTACCGCGTGGTGAACACTGTGGTGAGATATCATAGGTGAACTCCGTTTTATTTTTATTTATGTCTCCTTCAACTATTGGAGTCTCCGAGATGTAGCTTGACCCTTTCTTACCACTCTGTTTGCAATAAATGCACCTCCATTTGGCTTTATTCATAGGCAAAAATCTTAAAGAACTCAGTGTCACTCATACCAGCACACAGGGAGTGAAAAATTCCAGAGCAAGATTGGCGTTTCAGATAATTATCTGTGTTTGTGTTTATAGGTCTAGCACATTCTTTGCATTTCATATTGAAGTTAAGTTAATTGTAAGAATAACAAACCTCGTAATACCAACAGGTTAAAAGTTCTCGTCCAAAAGGTCTTAAGCGCCGTGCAACACGCGTCGCTTACGCGTTTTGACCGTACACCTTTAACTTCACTCGTTCAATTTAGGCAATGATAATAATTTAGATGTTTGATACACTTTTACCAATATTTAATATGTAAATGAATTAATTTATCAACTGTATATATTGTTGATATGCACTAAACGAATTTAACACTAAACTCACTTTCAAATTACACTTTTGTTGTACTACGTGTCACAAAGATGTTATGTTTTCTTACTTGACGTGTTACCTTGACGGAAGCAAGATGCGAATGCGAAATTAAATTATTATATTTGCCGCTATTGACAAAAATTAGACCAATGTCTGAATCATATACCTACTGTATTAATAATAACAATACCATTAATAATATTGACACACTTTTACACAAATTATAAGACACACAAGACAACGATATATTTAATACAATATACTTACTTAAACATGAATAAATACTTATAAACGGAAACAATCCATATTCATCATATAAATGAATTCATCCTACCGGGACTCGAACTCGGAACCTCTAGCTTAGTAGTCAGGATCACTAACTATTCGGTTAGGGTAGTCAATAATAAACACGAAGTAAAGTTATTCCATATTTATAGCTGTTGTCCTTACCTCACCTTTGTTACTACAGAATAACATGTGAGGGAGAAGTAATTTTTAACTTGGAGTAATTTTACATTGCATTTATTGATAAGACAGATAGATTTACAAAATATGATGAAAAAGACTGATAGTGAAATCTATGTTTTCACCGCTATACTGAGAGATTCAGGTGTTTTTCAAAATGGAATCTCAAAACGGTTTGTGTGCATCTTCATAAGTCTGCCTAAAAAAGAAATCATGGTTTAAGACTGAATGTGGATGGATCACGGCTGAAAAAGATTTACAATTGACACGTTATGAAAATAATTCATTAAAATAAGTTTATATTCTTTCACATTAATTCATTGCAAGTAGATAGTCTTGGGAGATGCTTACTTATTTTGTAAGTGACATAGATAAGGGTTGACAAGTGTATACGTGAACGGTAATTTTAAATTTTTCATAAGTGCAAAATATATTCAGTCTTTTTCGTGATTAATTGATTAGGACCAGACGGTCCTTAAGCAGATGTATACCTAGACGAAGATACATACATAGAAGTAATTTTTTTATTGCTATAATACGACAAAACAGTTGGTTTTGTAGGTCAAACAATGCCTTTTGGCAACTGCAATTAATTTTATGCACAGAATGGATGTTGTAGTGGTAAATTATATGTCGACTATAAGATTTTTCCAATTATCTTTAAATATTTTCTCTAAAAATCTGAATTGTTTCTTTCACGCAACGACACTTGCTCCGACTCAAACAGCTCACGTTGTATTTGATAGCATTAAAAATGTAACGCCTTACTATTTCTAACAGCAAAGTGTTTCAAACCAACATGGCTTCGATGTTTAATAATTTTTTATCAAATTGCAATTGGATGAGTGCAATTGTGTTAGATTGCTCCAATTTTTTTTAAATAATCTATTTAACACATCATCATTCATCACAATCATATTATACCTATAGATAATAATACCGAATATATACTGTTCTACTGGTGCAAGTATTATCATCAGCCGGAAGACGTCCTCGACGTCCGACTGCTGGACAAAGGCCGCCCCAAAGATTTCCACGAAAACTGTGGTCGGTCCTGCGCTGCCCTTATCCAACGAATTCCGACGAACTTGACCAGATCGTTGGTCTATCTTGTGGGGGGCCTACCAACACTGCGTCTTCCGGTACGTGGTCGCCATTCGAGGACTTTACTGCCCCAACGGCCATCTATCGGTCGAACTATGTTCCTTGCTCACTGTCACTTCTGTTTCGCAATCATATGGTGAAGGTACATTTGAAATCAATCTAGTAGGTTTAAGTACATAAATAAAAACACAATCATTTGTTTCAAGGAAAGTTCAAGCATCCTGTCGGCACGGTGGCGCAAAAGTTTGAACTGTTAACTCTCACCACGGAGCTCCCGGTTCGATCCTAGCCCGCCACGTACCAATGTGATTTCGGTTTACGAAAGAGTGTGGAGTGCCTCACGGTTCGGTCCGCTCCTATGTAATATGGGCTATGACTGGGTGTTACGAGGTGCGCTTCTGCTTAAGATCATCATCTGCTATGCAGACGACACCCTAAAAGTGCCCCAGGGGGGGTCTTTCGAGGAGGCGGCCCTGTTGGCCTCGGTCGGGACCTCTCTGGTGGTGGAGCGGATCGAGATGCTTGGTTTTAGGGTGGCGGTGAATAAACTTAACGCCATTCTGTTCCGCAGTCGTTGGGGGGGCCCACCTCCTAGTGCTGCCATCTGCGTGGATGGAGTGCGTGTCCCGGTGGCTCCCAGTATGAGGTACCTGGGACTTGTATTGGATTGCGTCTGGGATTGAAGCGCACTTCAAAAGCCTCGAAGAGAGGCTGGTGAGGGCGGCTGGAGCTCTTACGCGCCTTCTGTCAAACGCTGGGGGGCCCGGATGCCATTGGCAGAAAGAGGAACGTATCGCTCCTCCACAGACCACAGCGGGTGATAGCGAACCGCATAGCTAGGTGCTATCGGAAAATGTCATTCGATGCGGCCTGCAGGCTTGCAGGCACTCCGCCCTGAACATTAGAGGCGCCAATGAGCGCCACCCTATACCGTTTAAAGTCGGAGATGGACGTGGAGGAGTGGAAGGAGCAGGAAGGCAGAATCAGGCGCGCGGCTGATTCTACCATAATACAACAATGGCGGGAGGAAATCGCATCCTCCCGTAGGGGAAAGTGCACGATAAAAGCGCAATTCTTCTGGTCTGGGACTGGAAGAAAAGGCACAGAGCGGAAATATCCTTTCGCCTGGCACAGATACTGGACATGGGTGTTTTGGGCAGTACCTGTGCCAGGTTGTGAGAAAGGAGCGATTGCCTCGGTGTCAACACTGCGATGATGCCGAGTCCGAACACATGCCAAACCGATACGGCCGAACACATACTCCAGGAGTGCGAGGCATGAGAAAGGAGGCGTCCTGAGGTCCATTATTGGCCCGAACCTCTCGCTGACTAACATGGTCAAGAGCATGCTGGGCAACGAGGAAGCTTGGAAGACGGCTTCTTCCTTCTGCGAGCACGTTATGCTGCACAAGGAGGAAGCTGAAAGGTTTAGAGAGAGGCATCAATTGACCTTCAGAGGGCAGCAGGGTGGGGCAGAAGGGGGAGAGGGATCCACGAAAACCTCTCATCCCCAGCCCCATCTGGCAGCCGGTAGAGGGCCACTGGTAGCCCCTTCCCCGGTGGTTCACAGGTTTTAGTGGGTATTACCAAACTTGGGCAACATCTATTTTGTAGAAGATGGTCTAAGTGGTTGAGTCCCACACTCCCTGTGCCACATTGTGCTCATTAAAAAATAGGACTTGGGTATTACTCAGCCTCAGATGATCCGCATGCTCGCCAAGTTTGTACTCCGCTTCCATAACAAATAGAAAATAAATTATAACGTATAAAACCTTTTTCAATATTATTCATAATTTATTACATCATTAAACGTAGAACCAGGCTAAATTGGAGACCATAATACTCTGCAAATAATCATTATTGAGAGCTAAGTTCATAACAAACACGCTAACTGAAAACAATAACCAAATGTTGGCATGTTTACAAATCACTAACGGACTGACAAAATTATTTGTTCACACTATTTGAAGTAGACATATCACAACTAATGTTACCTTAATGACATGTGAACACTTATGTTTACTCATCGTCATCCAGATCAAAGGGAAACGTAGCTATAACGTTATTAATGGGCGTATAGTTAGTTACACCGCCAACGTAGCGCGCCTCGAACCTTCGAAACGAGACTACGTACTTTTACGTAGTAATGCGTAGTACAAGACAATTATATATTATACTACCAATGCCCCGCGGTTTCACTCGCTTAGTTACCGATGACGTGGTAGTGGAAAGTCTACTAAGTCGAAATATAGATTAAAGTTTTATTTCACTAAGTTATTATTTTATTATTTTCTTAAGATTCACTTTTTAAATTCGTTATATATTTTAATTGAAATATCCGAATTTAATAATTTTTAAAAGTGTTTTACATGTATTGTAACGGTCTTTGACATCCCTAGGAAATATAATATATTAGTACCCGCAAAACTGTAAACTTTTAATATCAATTTCAAGCCTTGGTAAACTCAGTAACATTTCTAAACACATATTGGAAATGTGTTCTAAGTCACTTAAATTAAATACATATATATGTACACAATCACGGACGAGTAAAAAAAGAAGGACTCCACGCCGTGATATTAGCAAGTGAAGCACCTTTATGCTAGTGTGTGTGCGGTTACGGGGGATACTAGTTACACATTTTTTTCTCCCCTAAATAATCATATATGGCCACAAATAGATACTTTTATAGTATCGTTTTTACACTTTTTCGCAACGCACGACGGCATTTTATTGCACATTGTTACACTATTAGTACTGTTATACTTATAATTTGGTTATTATACGAGTAAAGTGATTTTCCGATTTCTTGCCATCATAGTTAGTTGATAAAGTGATAATACTTACATCTTCATTGGTGTGTTCCTGATAGGATGCTTTAGCTCTCTTATTTATTAACGGATCAAGGCATATCAGAAATCCCATGTATGCAACAAGTAGCATAATAACCCAGAGAACAATTATCACTACAACCTAAAAAATATAAAATTAATGTTTAATATTTTTTTACATAGAGGATCAATATTATCAAGACGTACTAACAATCTAATTGATTTTATAATGTTCTAATTATCATGATAAAAAATAGTAGTTAATGTACTTTAATATAGATTTTTATCATACCTTTATGATAGTTGTATTTCTATTCTCATATTTGCATTCACACCGTGGACAAAACTCCTGTTCACGTCCTTTCACAAGGTCTCCAACACGAGGTAGAATAAGTCCATCACAGTTACTGTAAATACAATTTATTTAACTAGTATTGCATGAGTGTTCCACAACAAAGCACAGAACTTCATAATTATTAGACATTTTTTATAATCTATCAAACACTATCCTATCCATTAACACCACATAGTGTTATACTACTGTACATATTTTTCTATGTAAATCTAAAATGTTAAACAAAATTCTTTTTCCAGTGTCTGCATATAACATAACAAATGGTAATTATTATATTCTAAGTGATATACCACTCTTACTACACAATGTTTATTTACTATAATAAAGTGAAATAATACCTACCACATATTTGGGGGCACATTTCCAATGTAAAGCTTCCGGTCTGAGCCCACTGTATTGTTCAAAACAATAGCTGGACTTGGACAAACACATTTGCATCGTTTATCTTCATACGATGCCTGAAAGTAAAAATTTAATAAACATTCTTTATAAAAAATACTGTAATATTATCTCATCAGTAATATAAATATTTTATTGCGACGCAAACTGATCCGTCACAGTCGATGGCAAATTTCATAATGGCGGCCGATCGGCTTGTATTAGTGAAAGTGTGTGCGTGGGGCTATGTATTTACTCGTTTACCGGCTTGTTTTGGTGCTTCACTGTATGTTAGGTGACATGGAGTCTTTTTTTTTACTCGTCCGTGATACAAAATATATTTAACTGGCATTAACTTTCTGTAGTTATCGTACCTAGATTTAACTCTTTGTTAGCATATATAACAAACCCGTGTGGTTTTCTGATGCTAACTATAAGTATTTTCTTTTTAAAATTTCATTTGACTGTGCGAGAGTCGGAGAAAGCCCCCGCTGGTCGCCATTCGGCCTCGGGCCGCCCATCGTTTTCTGGGGAGGACACAGTACCTCGCTCCACGCTTAACGTGGAATTTTGCAATATAAGGGGAATCCACTCCAATTTAAAACTGTCCACCACCACTTGAGTCGGCGCGCCCACTTGAGGTTGAACTCTAACGGATAGCTTAGTAAGAAGAGCACTCGCACGAAACACGAGAGGTCGTGGGTTCGAGTCCCGCATCGATCATAAACTTTTGTTTTCAAATTTTATTTGCATATTTTTTTGGTGAAGCTGTAATGTGTAAGCATTATTGTGTTTCGTTCAGAAGAGCACTGTAGCTAGTGAAATTACTGGGCAAATAAGACTTAACATATTATATGTCAAGATGACGAGCGCAATTTTATTGCCGCTCAGAATTGCTGGATTTTTTAAGAATCCTGCGCGGCACTGCATTGTAATGGGCAGGGCATATCAATTACCATCAGTTGAACGTCCTGCTTGCCTCGTCCTATATTGTCATAAAAACAACCTACATCTCACCTAATATATAGTAATAACACAACACACATGCTAAACTATTAGAACAATATGCGTAGTAAATTCAATTTCATACTTACAATAATAAATAATGTTGTCACCAGAGTCTTTTGAATAGTTGTTTAAAAAATCTTAATGATGTGAAATTATACAACAATTTATCACAATTTATTGGTTGGTTGACAGTTTATTAAAGAGTGATATAATAAGTCAATCATCATTTATAACAATAATAACAATGTATGTACATATGATATTGCCGTTCTGCAGTGGCTTATTTAAGAAAGATTGTTTATTTGGTATTGAATTCTAATTACACAATTAATTCTATAAAATAAAATATAAGATTCGTGGTAAGCCAATTAAAAATAAATAAAACTTATATGCCTGTGTAGAAGCTATTGTGGATACTGATGATACTCAATCTACGGCTGAATTAGGAACTACTTTCGATGTTAGCATCAAAAATAATATGGTCCGATTGCGTCAAATTTGCGAAATAAAAAAGATTGAGAAATCGGTGCCCCACAAGATAATGATCGTCAGGATGAGTTAGGCGCCGAGGGCCGAGGTCTGCTTACTTGCAATGAATAATTGAATAATTGATCAGCTCGAACTTTGCTTCTCTCGCTTGATCACTTGGCGATGCGTAGAGACGTCGCTGCATTGTGTGTCTTCAACCGCATTTATCACGGGGAGTGTTCCGAAGAGCTGTTTCACCTGCCGCCGAATTCCACCTTCGCACGACACGCCACAAGGTAGCTTTTTTCCACATACTACAAAGTGTGTGAGAATGTGGGCGGCGGTAATCACTTAACACCAGGTGACCCAAATGCACGTTTGTCCTCCTTCTTCATTAAAAAAATTAATGGATCTGGACAATCGTAAATGCACAATATGGTAAGATCTGGGCCCACCTCCAAACCAAAGTGATTAACTACAATGATACGTTGAAAAGTGATGGTCACTATTTCGTGCTCCAGTGCTGCGAATCATTATCGCCTCATACCAAACAGAATGGTCATTAAGGTAGGTTCTCACTATGAAAAACATAATGATGGAGGTGCTCGCACATTTGAAAGCAGTTTTGAATATTTGCTCATCCGCGCTGCTCCTGCACGAAAACACACGACCTCATACTGCACAGCAGGCGGCCTACACGCAACAAGAACTGGGGTTGGCTGGAGAGATCAAGATGCACCGTATTCGTCAGATCTTCCATCTGCAGACTTTAACTTTTTTCCAGAGTTTGTTAAATTTTTTGGGGAAATTCAATAATCGAGAACCAGTACAAAATGTCCTTGCTATTTTGCTTTGTTGATTTCCGTCCAGCGCTGGAATGTGAGCAAACTTCAAACATTGTCATTCCTTATTGACCTCCAGTCAAAGCTAGTTTTGTTTTATCCAAATTACTGCGGAATAAGTTCTAAGCGATGCTTAAAATGAAGTATTGTCACAGACAGGTAAAAACGATAAATCGGGTTTCATTTGTGGTTAACGCGCAAGCTTGAGTATTCTGGTGGTTAAACTAAACAACGGTCATTATACGCCATTCCACGAATTTCACAAGAAAGGTCAATTTATAGAAGATATTAGTTTCTTCATTTTAGAGCATAATCGTATAATATATTTAAATTGTCATCCGCAAATCAGTATGTCAGTCATGTTGGAAACATTCATCATTTCATTGTTGCAGAAATAAAAGTATAGCAGATACCACACCGCCCTGCGGATACCCAGTGTTAAGGCAGAAGGTGTCTTAGGGCAACAATCGTTGATCTCTTTAGGGATCTGATGGACAATGGCTGCCTTTTATATATTTGAGACAACGAGGTTGAGTATCACATAGTGAACTCAGTACTCGGTACTATCAGATACTCAATATTACTTTAATTGATGTTTTATACCCATCTTTTCTTTTTACTTTATCTACTCGACGTTTGTCATTGTGAACACTTCCGTTTTTGGTAGTATTGTTAGAACCTTCAGCCCGCACTGTTCCTTCAAGCCATTTTGATTTATATTTAATAGGAGAAAGAGGGATACAAAGGTTATTAATTTCCCGTAGATTATATAGCATGATTACAATACAAATTAATAATAATAATAATCATTTAATCAAGTAAAATAAATATGGTTATTGAATGTTGTTTTGTCCCCTACTCTCTGCGGTAGGGTATCCTGAGTTGCAGAGGCTAGGTCTTATCTTCCGAAGGCTTATATGACTTGAGTGTATCTAAGTGTGAAATTTAGTAGATGTTCTATGTTAGTATGTATAATTGTTTTTACGTGCATAAGATAAAAAGTGTCAGTAATTGATGATTTTGTTTTAATTTTAAGAAACGTTTTATGTGTCGTCGTATTTTATTACAACTAGCCATGATTTAAAAGATTTAGTTCAAGTATATTTGTTTATTTTACATATATTTTTTATATTGCATGACGAATTATTATCACAATTATTCCAGTATATTAATATAACCGTTTAAGAAGTTCTCTCTCTTTGCTAAAGTTTCTGATATAATTCGCTATTCCAATAGTTATTAGCATTAATATATTTTCACTTAATTTAAAAAAGCCAGCTCAATTCCAAAGACAAATTTGTCAAAGGCATCTATCTGTTGACGCTTTAATAAACCGCTAACTCTACGATCTTCCTGTCTAAGATAAGGAGAAATTCAATTTTTCACGGGGGTAATAAAGGAAATTGCGTGGCCGTGAACCTGGCGACCTCCGATTAACTTCCCGATACAATAAATTATTTTTGAAGTGAAACTTCTTTTAAACTCTATCGATGTATGAAAGAAATTTTATTAAATATGAAAGAGATTTATAGCAAATCGTCACGATTTTCAGTTACGCGCCATCTTGTTTATGTTTTAAGTGCCACTGACAACTGACAACTTTGTATGATGATTACAATCTTAATAAAAATTTGTACTTGCTAGTATGCTTTTACTGCAGATACTTAGTGATTGCAAGCTTCACTTCTTCCGTGTGTACACTATTACACACACCCTTTTTTTATTTAAAAGAAATGACATAACGCTTGGATAACTTTAAGAATAATTGTAAGTCAATAACGAGGAAATGTTTAAGCGTGTTTTTTTATTCAGTCCACTGCTGGGCAAAGGCCTCCCTAAAATATGTCCACTATAATCGGCCCTGTGCTACCCTCATCTTATGTATTCCAGCGATCTTGACCAGATCATCGTCCATGTTGTGGAGGGCCTACCAATACTGCGCCTTCCTGTACATGGTCATCATTAGAGGACTTTACTGCCCCAACGACTATCTGTCCGTCGGTCTATGTGCCTTGCTCACTGCCACTTCAGTTGCGCAATAATTTGTGCTATTTCGATGAGTTTGGCTCTCCTACGGATCTCCTCATTTCTGATTAAGTTAAGCGTATTATTTGATAATAAATATGAAACCCTTTTAGGGTTCCGCTCCCTAAGGGTAACAGGTACTCTATTACTAAGACCCCATAGTCCATCCGTTTGTCTATGAGCGGTAAGCCATTGCGGTGATTTCCAAATTTACAACCTCTCTTATACTTTTTCCTTTTTCGTAAGTATTTTAAAAGTACATAGTTTTGTATGCCTTGTACGATGGTAAGGAATGCTTTGTGTACAAGTTTCATCCGTACTTTATTGCTTTGTTCACATTTATGTTCTTGGCGGAATTAAACTTTAAATCTTGTCTCATAAGGGGCCATCCATAAATAACGTCCTACGGCGGGGAGGCAAAATATAATATTTTATATCTATGTACCACAACACTAAATTTAAACTACATACCTTAGATATGCCTAGATGGACTTAGAAACCGACAAAAACAGGCCAGGAATGTTAGTTTAGTGTGCATGACCAGGTACACTCGCGATTTGTATTCACTTTAGTTAGTTAGTGTGCGTGAATTGCTCAAAATAGAGGTAAACTGTCAACCTCATTTTTTTTGACGTTTTCACAGGTATCATAGTCTATCTAGACTTTAAGGCTTAATTTATTTTGTTCCCAACTTTTGAACACAACGTTGTTAATTCTCAGTTCTGCTGTTTTGTAAGTTTTAACTTATGAAACACTTATATAATGAACAAAAAGTGAATTAGGTAAAATTTGCCGTTAATTAGATATAGAAGTGGGAGAGTCACGCAGCCGTCTTTTGACGTCAGCACAATCGGGCCAGACTCGTCCGGGTTAATTACCACACTCGCACAGAATACCGGCGTGAAGTAGCGGCCTAGTGCCGCTATGTTTCGCATAGGTTAGTGTCGAGGACCGGAGGCCATTCCCCCCCCCCATCCCCAACAAAGATTATGAAAGCGGTCCCTAAAGAGATAGTACCCCAGGAGGGTACCGGCTCTACCAGAGTCGGAGAATCCCTCCCCGGGCACTCTAGCTCGGGCTGCCCTTCGTATTCTGGGGAGGGCACAGTACCGCGCATGACCAAGGACAAACGAGGCAGTAACACCACGACGCCCCGCTCCACACTCAACGTGGACTTTTGCAATATCAGGGGAATTCACTCCAACTTAAACGCCGTCCACCACCACCTTGAGACGGCGAAGCCGGCCTTGTGTTTCCTTACGGAGACGCAGATATCTCGACCTAGCGATACGTCATATTTTTCGTACCCCGGGTACAAAATTGAGCACAATTTTTTGCCTCATACCGGGGTATGTGTGTACGTTAAGGCGGATATCTGCTGTCGCCGTCTCGGCAATTTTGAGGGTAGGGACCTGTCCACTCTCTGGCTCCGCGTAGATTTAGAGGACCGCGTCTGCATCTATGCGTGTGTCTACAGGTCCCATAGTGGTAACGCAGAAACCGATCATCTCATGGGCTGCGTTCAAGCGGCAATTGACGACGTGCTTGCACAGATCCCCTCCGCTGAAATCGTAGTCTTGGGTGATTTCAACGGGCACAATGCCGAATGGCTTGGATCACGTAATACAGACTACGCAGGGCGATCTGTGCATAATATTACATTGGCGTACGATCTGCCCCAATTGGTTGAGTCGCCAATGCGGCTCCCGGATGTGGATAGCCACATGCCGTCCTTATTAGATCTTCTGCTGACTACACATCCCGATGGCTACCAGGTCATTGTCGACGCCCCTCTCGAAACGTCCTACCATTGCCTGGTCAGGAGTGTAGTGCCTTTACGACGCCCACGTCGCAGGCCACCAGCGACCCGCCGCGTTTGGCACTACAAGTCAGCAGATTGGGATAGGATGCGTTCCTATTTTGCATCCTACCCTTGGAGCAGGGTTTGTTTCCCTTCGGATGATCCTAGTGCCTGCGCCGTTGCAGTAGCCGATGTGATACTACAGGGCATGGATATTTTATACCAAGCTCTGTAGTACCGATCGGTGGCAGATCACAGCTCTGGTTCGATGCTTTAGTTAAAGCAGCATCTGACTGCAAAAAACAGGCGTATCGAACTTGGGTTGCGGCGCTGGGCACAAAGGATCTGAACTGCATAGTTCTAAAGAGGAAATACAACCGTGCTTCCAGATTTTTTAAGCGGCAAATCGCCCGTGCAAAGTCAAAACACGTCGTCAAAATCAGCGAGCAGCTTTCCAGTTACCCAACCGGAACACGCAAGTTCTGGTCGTTGTCGAAAGCTGCTCTTGGTAACTTCAGCCAGCCGTCCATGCCGCCGTTGCACATGAGGAATGACACCCTGGCCCATACGGCAAAAGAGAAAGCCGATCTCCTGTGCGCTCTTTTCGCCTCCAACTCGACTCTTGACGACAACGGAAAAACACCACCGACCATCCCGCGGTGTCAGAGCTCTATGCCTGAAGTACAGTTCAGACAGAAAACTGTTAGGTGAGCTCTGTTTTCGTTGGACGTCAGGAAGTCGAGCGGGCCGGATGGCATTTCTCCAATCGTGCTTAGAACGTGTGCCCCTGTATTGACGCCAGTGCTAACGCGTTCATTCCGGCACTCTTATTCCAAAGGCGTAGTCCTTGACTCATGGAAGTCAGCCCTTGTCCATCCGATCCAAAAAAAAGGAGACAGTTCGGATCCGGCAAACTACAGGCCTATTGCTATTACCTCCCTGCTCTCTAAAATCATGGAGAGCATAATTAGCCGTCAGCTCTTGGTATACCTAGAGGGTCACCAGGTGATCAACGACCAACAATACGGGTTTCGCCATGGTCGGTCGGCAGGTGATCTTCTGGTATACCTAACACATAGATGGGCTGCGGCTATTGAAAGCAAGGGGGAAGGCCTGGCAGTTAGCCTGGATATAACGAAGGCCTTTGATCGTGTATGGCATAAGGCGCTCCTCTCTAAACTCCCATCATTTGGGCTTCTCGAGAGCTTGTGCAAGTGGACCTCCAGCTTCCTCACTGGGAGCAGCATACAGGTCGTTGTCGACGGACATTGCTCGAACCCGAAGCCCGTGAATGCTGGAGTGCACCAAGGCTGTGTGCTATCTCCTACGCTGTTTCTTCTACATGTCAATGATATGTTGGACACCTCCAACATTCATTGCTATGCAGATGACAGCACTGGTGATGCCGTATACACGGGCCATGCACGTCTCTCTCGGGAAATCGTCGACCAGTGCCGGGAGAAACTTGTGTCTTCTATCGAGTCCTCTCTTGAGAAGGTCGCGGAATGGGGTAAATTGAACCTTGTCCAATTTAACCCCCAGAAGACTCAAGTTTGCGCGTTTACCACTAAAAAAAACCCCATTTGTCGCATCACCGCTCTTCGACAACACTTCCCTAAAAGCCTCGCCTAGTATCGGAATACTGGGTCTCGAAATCTCGAGCGATTGCCAATTCCGTGGCCATCTGGAGGGCAAAGCTAAATTGGCTTCAAAGAAACTGGGCGTCATTAATAGAGCACGGCAATACTTCATGCCGGCCCACATTCTAGCGCTGTACAAAGCGCAGGTCCGGCCACACATGGAGTATTGCTGTCATCTCTCGTCTGGCGCACCCCAGTATCAGCTCGATCCATTTGACCGCGTGCAACGCAGAGTAGCGCGAATTGTCGGGGACCCAGTACTCTGTGAACGGCTGGATCACTTGGCGTTGCGTAGAGACGTCGCTTCATTGTGTATCTTCTACCGCATTTATCACGGGGAGTGTTCCGAAGAGCTGGTTTACCTAATTCCTGCCGCCGAATTCCACCTTCGCACGACACGCCACAAGTTAGGATATCATCCTCACCATCTGGATGTGTGGCGGTCCTCCACAGTGCGGTTTACAAGGAGCTTTCTTCCACGTACTACAAAGCTGTGGAATGAACTTCCTTGTGCGGTGTTTCCGGGACGATACGACATGGGTACCTTCAAAAAAAGCGCGTACACCTACCTTAAAGGCCGGCAACGCTCCTGTGATTCCTCTGGTGTTGCAAGAGAGTATGGGCGGCGGTGATCACTTAACAACAGGTGACTCGTTCGCTCGTTTGTCCTCCTATTCCATAAAAAAAAAAATATATATGAAGCATATATAGTGCAGCATAAAATATGCTAATAAAAAAATAAAATGTACATAAACTTAACACACTATGGAAAGATATGAAAAGTAGTGTCAATCTTGAAGGTGAAGTGGAATCAAAATCAAAAAATTGCCAAGAAAACTGAATTTAAATGGTAAAAAAATGAATCTCCAAACACTGCTGTTTTAATTTAATCAATTGCAAAATATCAATCCCACCAGTGGGAGGCTTCTTTGCGCAGGATACCGGCTAGGTTATGGGTACCACAACGGCGCCTATTTCTGCCGTGAAGCAGTAATGTATAAACATTATTGTGTTTCGGTCTGCAGTCTAGTCTAAATAATAAGGTAGTTGATAAGTGAGAGCATAAAGTTTACTACTAATATTTATGTTTATATGTAGGTACTTCTTCGGGCAATGGATTAAAATGCTCGGTAAAAATGTTGATCTGCAAAAGTTATGACTGATCACATAGCGTTACAAAATGCTAAAAATAATGGACGAGACAAGCAGGACGTTCAGCTGATGGTAAGTAATACGCCCATTACAATAATTTTCAGCGGCACTATAACTGCGCTCGTTACCTTCAGACAGAAGTTGTCAAGTCTCATTTGCCCAGTAATTTAATAATAATAATAATAATATTGACACACTCTTACACAAATTATCTTGCCCCAAACTAGGCATAGCCTGTACTATGGGTACAAAGACAACGATATATTTAATACAATATACTTACTTAAACATACATAAATACATATAAACATCCATGACTCGGAAACAAACATCCATATTCATCATATAAATGATTGCACCTACCGGGATTCGAACCCGGGACCTCTTTCACTAGCTATAGCAACCCTTCATACCAAAACACAGTAATGCTTACACATTACTGGCTTACACAAATAGGCGTCGTTGTGGTACCCAGCATCTAGCCGGTATCCGGTGCGAAGGAGCCTCCTGCAGGTAAATAAGGTTCTATAATACACTCCTCACGACCATATAATAATTGCCTGACCAAATATTCGACACATGTAAAAATTGTTTAAATGGCTAGGGGTTATTATAATACGTAGGTCACACTAAAAGTTTTGCGTAACTTAAAAAAACAACATGTTATAACCAAAATATTATTTTAATTGCTTTTCGAAATACTCTTCTTACTCATAAAGTTTTTTCATGCGATTAAACCATTTTTTAAAACAGGAGGACCACAGATCTGAAGGAATTCGTCATGTAAAAAACCCGACCTCTCTAAAATTCAGCAAAGCATCGCCTGACGGTGCTCTAGCAAGGTGCTTCTCTCCCAAAAGCATTTTGAAGACGAGCGGCACAGTCACATCGCTCGAAAATCTTTTCGACTTAATTCCATTTTCGGAGCGAACGTAGAACTTTGATGTGTGATGAAAGACAATTCACACATGTTTTACCACCAATTGTTTTTTTTATTGCTAAGAAGGTTGCAACGTTTCAAAAAATATAACATTCGAAATTCAAATAGTTCCGATTAGCTTGTAGTGCAAAACCTTTAGTGTGCCCCTTGTATAATAAAAAATAAGCTTAAATAGTATGTATTTTATTCATTTGTCATTCGATTTACAGTTTGGTTTTCAGTTTTAAAATTACATTCTTTATCATGCAGCTTTCTGATGATGAAACACATTCCTTATTCATATTTCATATTGACGTTTATCAAAAATATTGTTTTTGAAATTTGGCAATAATAACAAATATTCATTATACGAAATGGCATGCGAAAGCTGAAATAATATTTCTACATGAAAATAGCTTGCATATTATTAGTCCTGTAACAGGACACGTGTTTGATTCTACTTGGAAGTAAGATTCCATAAACTGTTCGTACTGTGCAGGGGCGCTTATCTACATATATTATTGTGTAGATTAAGCAACCGATAAAAACAGGACAGGAATATTAGTTTACTGTGCGTGACAAGGTACGTCTTTTGTATGACACTTTGTGTTAATGTGCGAGAATTTCTCAAAATAAAGGTTACGTTCTAAGCTCATTTTTTTTGACGTTTTCACAGCTGTCATAGTCATTCTAGACGTATAAATGATTTAAGAACCTACCTTATCTAGCCTACATTTAGTTGTCTGTGGCACCAAGAAAACTGCACTTTTTTTGGCGGTATTACAGTTCGATAAATAATACTTTTTTAGACCATAGAGTATAGACTCTTTTAAAGACTCAATAAAGTATGTACTTATATTAGTGATAGTGGCTGTATATATAAAGGCATAAAAGGCATTTATTTTCTCAAAATTGATTCCTTTAGAATTATTTTTGATGTCATTTCTAATATACTAGATACTACTACCGCTTCGGAAACAAATGGCGCTCTAAGAGAGAAGAAGCGGCGCAATAAACTCTCCCAGCACTATTTTTTGTGCTCTTTTTAATAAAAATATACAATATTGTACATTCATTGCTATTCCTATAAAATAATCATAATCTAGTCCCAGGCTGTCCGATCACTTAGATAATCAGGTGTGGAGTAATAGGACTTACGACAGAGGCATTTTTTTATAAAACATTTAAATTTATTTATAGATAATGCCTGAACAGTGGCTGGGACTTTATTATAAAAGTGTATACATTTACCCTTAGAGCTATTATGTATCTTATGGAATATATACTAGAATTAGTTACAAGCAATCCATTATTTCTAGTGTTATAATAGTTAAAAGTAGAGGAGTACAATAAATATATAATGCAGCACATTATAAGTATCAAAATGCAGCTACAATAAAGCTTTATAATAAATCACCACTCTCTAAATTTGTTTACAGTTCACTTCATATGCATTGATCTCGACTGTATATTGTACAAACGCTGCGGTTTCCATTAACGTATTAATCATGTAAATATAGACTGTCCCTGATGTATATACTACTTAAAAATAGACAAGCAACTGCACGCGACTTCGTCCGTAGTAAATTATAGTGCCCTCTCAAAAACAGACAATTTTGGGGATATAAATACCCTTATTCTGTAGTGCTAACCTAACAACGTGTGTGTAAAATTTTATGATGTTCAAAAAAGCTTTGGTAGATTAACTGGTAGAATCGTTGGCCCTCACTACAGTGCCCTCAGTTTAAGACTGGGGACCGAGCCAACGGTGTTGAGGAATCGAGCGGAGCTAGGTTACCTCTCTAGCACAAGATCGCCATTGTTGTATAAAATTAGAAGCATTTTTAATTTATTACAAACATAATACAATTTTCTTTACAAATAAAACTGGGTCATGTTAAATAGTATTGTTCAACAGTAAATAATTTTTCATACAACTTTTATGTAGATTGAATGATTAACATGGCTCCAACTGTAAAAGTTAGGGGTACTTTGGTGATTTTCTTTCGCAATGTCTATTAAAGATAGAAATGTAAAGTAAAAATAAATTCTCTTCTTATACTCTGTAGACATGTAATTATTTTTTGTAAAATTAAAAGCTTTATATAAACCGTTAAGAAATGGTTTCAATTATACGATATTTTGACGATTTCTTGGGATAGTGGCCTTAATCCTCTCCTGCCAAATACCAATATGTTGTCGGTTTTAGTATCTTACGGCTATTCCCAATATAACATCTACAGATAGAGATAAATTACTACCTCCTACTGTCAGTAATTAGCTGTCAATAATCTGAATATGTCCCAATATACCCGAGAAGTCATTCTTATCGTGTGAATTGCAATTTCTATACAAACTTCTATCGCTGGTAAGCTATACATCGTCCCATTGACAGACAGCGTGTACGGATAAGGTGAGTTACCGTCGATAAGTTTATTGGGACAGAAAAGTCAACGATAGTTACGATTTTTATCTCAAGTAAGAGATAGACTAAATATTGGTAACGGCCGTTAATCTATTTGGTTGAAAAGAGTGGCCGTTGAGTTTCTTATATGTTGTTTTCATATATAATGGTAGATTCGGTAATTTAAATTGAATAATTATAATGACGATTCAAAAGCGCTTAGTTTAAGTCTACACAAAGCCAACTCAATTTTTTTTTTAATTTTCTTTTTACAGATACTTTTTTGTAATCTTCTTAATATATAAAAATTACGTGACACGTTGTTTCTCCTCGATGGACTCCTAAATGAACTGAATGAATTATAATCCATAATGGGGATTACTTCATAGAGTGCAGTTTGGTCCAACTTGAGAGAGAGGATAGTTTTTATTTCAATTTGGGACCCATAATTATTTATATTTTTAATATTTGTTTTGGATGGACATATTTTCTATGAGAGAATTTAGTGACGCACGGTTTGACAGTTCCGCTGTGAAACAATTTCATTATAACAACAGGGAGCATTTTTTACGAAATAATTCTTGATGTTTTGAAATATTATTGGCAAATTCCTATAAAACAGTGTTTATTTTTATCTACAGAACAACGTATGTCGGGTCAGCTAGTACTAGATAAATATTAGTTCTATTCAAAATGTAGCCCGATCAAACACATCTATCAGACCATACTTCAGTTCACTTTTTGTCATTTAAACACCGACTTTGTATGCAAACTTTAAAGGGGGTTTAAGTCTCTAATAACGTCGAACCTTCGAAGAACGTGATTGGGGTGCAAAGTGATATATTTTCGTAATACTTTTACAAATTACACATTCATGGTTTAAGTTGGGTCAACGTAATAATAACTTACATGCCTCCCTGGATTATTACATTCGCAGCAATCATGGAAATAGAAATATATTTATTTAATACTAGCAAACCCGACAGACGTTGTCCTGTAAACATGTCGTAAGTTTGAAAAATCAGTCCAGCCGTTAAGATGGGCATTATAACATGTGCAAGAGTATTAAATATGGACTGATTTGAGAATCTAAACCATTCTCAAATTCACTGGAACACACAAATAAAATCATCAAAATCGTACCAGCCGTCTAGGAGGGAGTTCAGTTGTGGATCTAAACCATCCTCAAATCCACTTGAACACACAAAAAAAAAATCATTCAAATCGGTCCAGCGTTTAGGAGGAGTTCACTGTCAACACTCGTACAGAAGAATTATATTTATTACTAGCTGACCCAGCAAACGTTGTATTGCCGATATTAAAATCGCGATACCAAAGTAACTGTTGATCGTAGATGGGTGAAAATTTGACTGAAATGCTGACTCATAATCAAACAAATTTAAAAAAAAGATGTAAAAAAAATAAAAAAAATAAATTTCGTGTGGACCACCCTTAATATTTAGGGGGATGAAAAATAAATGTTGTCCGATTCTCAGACCTACCCAATATGCACTCAAAATTTCATGAGAATCGGTCAAGCCGTTTCGGAGGAGTTCAATGTTTAACACCATGACAGGAGAATTTTATACACTGGCCTGCAAAAGTAAGTATCACACTTTTCAAATAAATTTTTTTTCTTAACTATAGAACGTAGAGATTTAAGATTAAAAACGTTTTGTTGCAAATTTTATAGGCTTTAATTCTTATATAATAAAATTATACATTAGTAACATTTTTAACTTAAAAAAGATAAAACAATCAAAATAGACTGTTTTAGTTTAGTGTAACAAAATTCAACTAAAATGTATTACATGTTATTTAATTTTTAATAACTGGTATTGCCTCCTCGAGCTCTGATTACAGCTTCGAGCCGGTTCGGCATACTGAAAACTAGGTTTCAGAGCCGATGTTGGGGAACTTTCTCCCATTCTTCTACCAGAGCCTGCTTTAGTGCCCCGAGGGTAGTAGGTGGTAGTCTGCGATTTCTGACAAACCTCCCAAGTTCATCCCAGGCGTGTTCAATCGGGTTGAGATCAGGACTTCTTGATGGCCAAGCCATCACGCTGATACCGACCTCCTGAATATACTCTTGTACGATATGAGCCGTGTGTGGCCGGGCATTATCATGCATCAGCATCGATCCATCACCCATATTTGCTAAATACGGCCGTGCATACTCATTGAGAATCTCTTGAGCATATCTTTGCCCAGTGAGGGTGCCATTTTCTATGGCTACTAGCTCTGTGCGACCTTCTGAAGATATGCCAGCCCATACATGTACACTGCCTCCACCGTATTGGACTCTTTCTGAGATGCAGGCTTGAAGGTATCGCTCACCAGGTCGCCTGTAAACACTTCGCCTTCCATCAGAAGTGTAAAGGGAGAATCGAGACTCATCTGCAAACAAAATTCTTGACCATTCTTCTTCATCCCACTGCATTCTTGCTACTCGATGCTGTCTCTCGAGTTTTGACTCGCTGGTCTTCGGGGTTTCAAATGTGCTTCAGCAAGTCTTCTTCTCACTGTACTGTCACTAATGTAGTCCCTTCGGGTCTGAAGTAGCTGTTGCTGGACTTCAACTGCATTTTGGTGGCGATTTCTTAACACAGTGGAAATAATATAACGATCTTCTCGGGCACTGGTACACCTGGGTCTGCCATTATAAGGTCTCTTTAGATGGTGTCCAGTCTCTTCGTACCTTCGCTTTACCTTCTGGACCGTTCGTACCGTCACACCCACCATTCTTGACTAGCCTACCACTGATGCCTAGATCCAGAAAAGCCATGATCCTAGCATATTCTTCAACTGAAAGAGGCATGATAAATAAATGTTATGTGCTTTTTAGCATAAATTTTTAAAACAAGACCCATCGATCTTGAAAAAAATTTAAAACAGAAAGAAAAATGTGAATGGTAAAATTGTAATTCGGAAACGTCCACTTTGAAAAAGGAATGGTTTTGTTTGTGAAGTTTTTTTTCAGCCAATTCTTAAAAGAAGGTTACAGACTATAAAGTTTTTATGTACAAAATTAAATTCTCTTTGGAGTCCTTTTTATTTCGAAAGTATATCTTGTGAACTTTAAACGTTATATTTTTAAAAGTGTGATACTTACTCTTGAAGGCCAGTGAATATTAGAAAAGATGATAGGGAGTGACGTAACATAACATATTGCAACAACTCTTGGTAAGCGTCATGAAGCTACATCAGTTCGTATACTCCCAGCCCATCTTTTAAATTATATAACAACTTAATCTACTTAATATAATTTATTAAACAATTTTAGGTAGCCTGTGCACAACAAGACAAGGACCATGCTTCATTATCTTTATATATATAATTCTTCTGTACGTGTGTAGACAGTGAACTCCTCCTACGACTGGACCGATCTGAATGAATTTTTTTGTGTGTGTTCAAGTGGATTCGACGATAGTTTAGATTCACAATTGAACTACCTCCTAAGCGGTGGGACCGATTTTGATGATTTTTTTGTGTGTTCCAGTGAATTTGAGAATGGTTTAGATTCTCATCTATAATTATTATTCAGATATAAATCTCCTGCCCTTGTGTATGTATGTTAGTGAGCTCCTCCTTACGGCTGGACCGATTTTCCAAATTTAAGACATGTGTACAGGACAACGTCTGTCGGGTCCGCTAGTCTTCTATATAATATAATCTTCTACACTATATAGTATAGTTAGCCTTCTTTGACAAAGAAGCTTTAATATACAGGGGGTATTAGTAATTCGACGTTTTCCCGTTGGAGGTGATAGGGGCGACTATGTGCGATAATTTGATCCCCCAAATGCATCATGCAAAAGTGACCCCGTTTGAGTTATCAGGTTGTTTTTAGATTTTTTCGAAAAAAAAGGTTAAATTTGAAACCTCAATAATAAAAACTTACTTATACTTATCGTATAAACTTACTTATTATATAGGTACTTATCAATTTAAATCAAATATTACCTTTGATTTTTAAAAACAATTAAACACTGGTTATTCATCAATATTAAAACAACAATTATCCGTACAAATTTAAAAATGCGAGTCAAAACAACGATAATATTGAAATATTAATGTCAGTTTTTTTTTACTACGATAAAGAGAACCGAATCACTGTGATTATGGAAGTAAGACAAAGTACGTATGGAGCCAAATGAAATTTTTAAAACTCTCCATACGCTTGGTATAAGTAAAATGTTTGGGTACCACGCTATTAATAGGTACAATGAGACCTCCTCTGTTTGTGACAGAAAAAGATCTGGCCGAACACGTAGTGTTCCTACGAAAAAGGTGGTCAAAGCAGTAAGGGAAAGAATTCGAAGAAATCCTGTCCAAAAGCAAAAGATTTTATCTCAGGATGAATATAGGTCCTAGAACCATGTCACGTATTTTAAAAGATGACTTCGCACTTGCAGCCAGAGTAGAGCAGCAGAGTTAGACGTACTGGTCATTTCTGGTCAGGGTGGTAGAATTGAAACATCTACTGAAGTGGTACGCAATGGGAGGTCACAGAAAATTTTTGTTTACGGATGAGATAATTTTTACAATTGAGCAACATTTTAACAAACAAAATGACCGTATTTATGCTCAAAGCTCTAAGGAAGCTTCTCAACTAGTCGACAGAGTGCAATGAGGGCACTATCCGACTTCAGTGATGGTTTGGTGGGGTATTAGCTATGAAGGAGTGACTGAGCCGTACATTTGTGAAGAAGGTCACAAGTGTATCAAGATACCATTCTTGAGAAGGTAGTTAAGCCCCTTAAGAGCACCATGTTCAATAGCCAAGAATGGTCCTTCCAGCAAGACTCGGCGCCGGGTCATAAAGCTCGGTCTAAGCAGTTTTATTTTCGGACTCCATCAGAGCTGAAGAGTGACCTTCGTCTAGGCCCGCTCTTAATCCGCTGGATTATGATTTATGGTCAGTTTTAGATAGTATGGCGAGCCATTATAATTAGGAGTCCCTAAAACAATCCGTACGATTGACAGTGAAGAATTTTCCCATGGAAAGAGTGCGTGCTTCTGGTCTCAACGTTTAAAGGACGTATTGCAGCCAATGGAAACCACTTCGAATTAGCTTTTTATATTTTAAATTGTTTTATATTTATGTATAGTTTATGTTTAGAAGTGGGAGAGTCACGCAGCCGTCTTTTGACGTCAGCACAATCGGGCCAGACTCGTCCGGGTTAATTACCACACTCGCACAGAATACCGGCGTGAAGTAGCGGCCTAGTGCCGCTATGTTTCGCATAGGTTAGTGTCGAGGACCGGAGGCCATTCCCCCCCCATCCCCAACAAAGATTATGAAAGCGGTCCCTAAAGAGATAGTACCCTAGGAGGGTACCGGCTCTACCAGAGTCGGAGAATCCCTCCCCGAGCACTCTAGCTCGGGCTGCCCTTCGTATTCTGGGGAGGGCACAGTACCGCGCATGACCAAGGACAAACGAGGCAGTAACACCACGGCACCCCGCTCCACACTCAACGTGGACTTTTGCAATATCAGGGGAATTCACTCCAATTTAAACGCCGTCCACCACCACCTTGAGACGGCGAAGCCGACCTTGTGTTTCCTTACGGAGACGCAGATATCTCGACCTAGCGATATGTCATATTTAACGTACCTCGGGTACAAAATTGAGCACAATTTTTTGCCTCATGCCGGGGTATGTGTGTACGTTAGGGAGGATATCTGCTGTTGCCGTCTCGGCAATTTTGAGGGTAGGGACCTGTCCACTCTCTGGCGTAGATTTAGAGGACCGCGTCCGCATCTATGCGTGTGTCTACAGGTCCCATAGTGGCAACGCAGAAACCGATCATCTCATGGGCTGCGTTCAAGCGGCAATTGACGACGTGCTTGCACAGATCCCCTCTGCTGAAATCGTAGTCTTGGGTGATTTCAACGGGCACAATGTCGAATGGCTTGGATCACGTACCACAGACTACGCAGGGCGATCTGTGCATAATTTTGCATTGGCGTACAATCTGTCCCAATTGGTTGAGTCGCCAACGCGGCTCCCGGATGTGGATAGCCACATGCCGTCCTTATTAGATCTTCTGCTGACTACACATCCCGATGGTTACCAGGTCATTGTCGACGCCCCTCTCGGAACGTCCGACCATTGCCAGGTCAGGAGTGTAGTGCCTATACGACGCCCACGTCGCAGACCACCAGCGACCCGCCGCGTTTGGCACTACAAGTCAGCAGATTGGGATAGGATGCGTTCCTTTTTTGCATCCTACCCTTGGAGCAGGGTTTGTTTCCCTTCGGATGATCCTAGTGCCTGCGCCGTTGCAGTAGCCGATGTGATACTACAGGGCATGGATATTTTTATACCAAGCTCTGTAGTACCGATCGGTGGCAGATCACAGCCCTGGTTCGATGCGTCAGTTAAAGCACCATCTGACTGCAAAAAACAGGCGTATCGAACTTGGGTTGCGGCGCTGGGCACAAAGGATCCGAACTGCATAGTTCTAAAGAGGAAATACAACCGTGCTTCCAGATTTTTTAAGCGGCGAATCGCCCGTGCAAAGTCAAAACACGTCGTCAAAATCGGCGAGCAGCTTTCCAGTTACCCGACCGGAACACGCAAGTTCTGGTCGTTGTCGAAAGCTGCTCTTAATAACTTCAGCCAGCCGTCCATGCCGCCGTTGCACATGAGGAATGACACCCTGGCCCATACGGCAAAAGAGAAAGCCGATCTCCTGTGCGCTCTTTTCGCCTCCAACTCGACTCTTGACGACAACGGAAAAACACCGCCGACCATCCCGCGGTGTCAGAGCTCTATGCCTGAAGTACAGTTCAGACAGAAAACTGTTAGGCGAGCTCTGTTTTCGTTGGACGTCAGGAAGTCGAGCGGGCCGGATGGCATTTATAGACATATTTAGACATATAGACATATTTTATTTCACATCATCATCACACAATTTAATTTACAAAGTTTTATTATACACCTTAAAGTAAAACATAACAATATCGCTTAAAGTTAAATAATATTTGTGAACATAATTATATATTTTACAATAGAATCGATAATGATGCGAAAATGGACACCGCTCAGCGTATGCTGTAGCAAATGCTACAGCGCTGGTTTTCAGCGTAGCCCATTACGAGACAAACTCGCGCTGTGGTTTAGAAACGTTTTAAAATTTTTAATTACTTACAGCATAACACATACTTACTTAAAACTGAAAACCTACCCAAATACCTTATACGTAGAAAAACCAACATTAAAGAATAAAGAAAGACAAAAATTACCAATATAAAAGATACAAAATATGCAAAACTTGAAAATTTCTCCAATCGTGCTTAGAACGTGTGCCCCTGAGTTGATGCCGGTGCTAACGCGCTTATTCGGGCACTCTTATTCCAAAGGCGTAGTCCCTGATTCATGGAAGTCAGCCCTTGTCCATCCGATCCAAAAAAAAGGAGACAGTTCGGATCCGGCATACTACAGGCCTATTGCTATTACCTCCCTGCTCTCCAAAATCATGGAGAGCATAATTAGCCGTCAGCTCTTGGTATACCTAGAGGGTCACCAGTTGATCAACGACCGACAATACGGGTTTCGCCATGGTCGGTTGGCAGGTGATCTTCTGGTATACCTAACACATAGATGGTCTGCGGCTATAAAAAGCAAGGGGGAAGGCCTGGCAGTTAGCCTGGATATAGCGAAGGCCTTTGATCGTGTATGGCATAAGGCGCTCCTCTCTAAACTTCAATCATTTGGGCTTCCCGAGAGCTTGTGCAAGTGGACCTCCAGCTTCCTCACTGGGCGCAGCATACAGGTCGTTGTCGACGGACATTGCTCGAACCCGAAGCCCGTGAATGTTGGAGTGCCCCAAGGCTGTGTGCTATCTCCTACGCTGTTTCTTCTGCATGTCAATGATATGTTGGACACCTCCAACATTCATTGCTATGCAGATGACAGCACTGGTGATGCCGTATACACGGGCCATGCACGTCTCTCTCGGGAAATCGTCGACCAGTGCCGGGAGAAACTTGTGTCTTCTATCGAGTCCTCTCTTGAGAAGGTCGCGGAATGGGGTAAATTGAACCTTGTCCAATTTAACCCCCAGAAGACACAAGTTTGCGCGTTTACCACTAAAAAACCCCATTTGTCGCATCACCCCTCTTCGACAACACTTCCCTAAAAGCCTCGCCTAGTATCGGAATACTGGGTCTCGAAATCTCGAGCGATTGCCAATTCCGTGGCCATCTGGAGGGCAAAGCCAAATTGGCTTCAAAGAAACTGGGCGTCATTAATAGAGCACGGCAATACTTCAAGCCGGCCCACATTCTAGCGTTGTACAAAGCGCAGGTCCGGCCACACATGGAGTATTGCTATCATCTCTGGTCTGGCGCACCCCAGTATCAGCTCGATCCATTTGACCGCGTGCAACGCAGAGCAGCGCGAATTGTCGGGGACCCAGTACTCTGTGAACGTTTGGATCACTTGGCGTTGCGTAGAGACGTCGCTTCATTGTGTGTCTTCTACCGCATTTATCACGGGGAGTGTTCCGAAGAGCTGTTTTACCTAATTCCTGCCGCCGAATTCCACCTTCGCACGACAATCCTCACCATCTGGATGTGTGGCGGTCCTCCACAGTGCGGTTTACAAGGAGCTTTCTTCCACGTACTACAAAGCTGTGGAATGAACTTCCTTGTGCGGTGTTTCCGGGACGATACGACATGGGTACCTTCAAAAAAAGCGCGTACACCTACCTTAAAGGCCGGCAACGCTCCTGTGATTCCTCTGGTGTTGCAAGAGAGTATGGGCGGCGGTGATCACTTAACAACAGGTGACCCTTACGCTCGTTTGTCCTCCTATTCCATAAAAAAAAAATGTATTAAACTAACACTGTATTACAAATGACCGGCCCAAACTTTCAATATAGCCCGCGTTTGATATCTAATAAATAATAATCGCAAAAATAAACACAGCAATACCTACTATACATATCTCAAATAAAACCATATTGTGACATCCGAGACTCTTCCAGCCTCAAAGCTCCGTACTAAGACATATTTAAAGCAGCTTTTCAGTGCAGTCTGTTCCGCTTGCTTTTGATGTGAATTTTCCTAAAAGCTTGAATTTATAAAAGGCTGATGGACTCTTAGCCCAGATCTCATTTAATTTTAGGCTCCTTATTAAATAACAAAATTTCGCGATCCTTGATTTGCAAAATTATGTTTATAAATAATAGTTTTAAGTAATAAAATAAAATGAGAACTAACCCTTACTTAATGTTTGCATGTCACAAATAAGGCTTACCTTATACACAAAAAAATATGTTTATTAAATTCCTTAACTTACTATAATGTTTTGGAGTTTTGTTTAAAATAAAAAAGGCGGCCATTCAACACTTCCCTCTTGTATGAAAATGGATAATGTTACAGCACAAACAGCAGCGGATATTGCTAATCTATTTTCATATCAGTTTTCTTCTATATACACTTGTGGTCAGCGTCGCGTTCGCAGTTCTAGTCTAGTCGATATTGGTAATGTTCATTCTCTGATGTCCCTGAGCTTCAGTGAAGCTGAAATATCTCAGAAAATAAAAGGACTCGACATTAATAAAGGAGCTGGGCTAGACTCGATTCCTCCTCTCTTTGTTAAATGATGTAGGTTTGCAATATCATTACCCTTAACTATTATCTTCAATAGATCACTTAAAGAAGGTGTATTTCCTGAAGATTGGAAAAAGTCTCGTGTTGTACCTGTATATAAAAAAGGAGATGTAACCGACGTAAAAAATTACCGTCCTATATGCATTTTGTCTTGTTATTCCAAGCTTTTTGAATCCGTCCTTCATCCTGTTATCTCCAAAAATATTGACAGTTTCATCTCCGATGAGCAACATGGTTTCAGGAAGGGCCGTTCAATTCAAACGAACCTCATCTCTTTTGTCACCGAAGTATGTCAAGAATTGGACAATTGGCGCCAGATTGATGCGGTATATACAGACTTTAGTAATGCCTTCGATAAAGTCAGTCACCCTTTATTGATTCAGAAGCTAAGTAATTAGGGAATTGGAGGAAACTTACTGAAATGGTTCGAGTCATATCTTCATAATAGTCTTCAAGAAGTAGTTGTAGGAGGCACTGAATCTACTTCATACATTGCGCGATCTGGTGTTCCCCAGGGATCCCACCTAGGACCGTTGCTCTTTTTGATATTTGTGAATGACGTTAGGAATCACATCAAATATTGTAAAGCATCTCTTTAAAATACATATTAGGTATATTACTTAGCATTATTGTGCCATTGATGTTTTTGGTCTTTAGAATGTAAAATCTCTTGGATTTTATTAAGTTTCATAATTCTTATTGCTGGGCGTTTAATTAAATATTTAACTTTAACATATACATTAATAAATCTTAAATTATACAAACAAATGAACGGAGTAGCTGGCAGATATTTTTTTATGGAAGACGAGGCCAAATATACGGGTCACCTGATTTTAAGTGATCACGGCCGCCCATATTTTCCTAAAACACCAGAGGAATCTCAGGAGCGTTGCTGGCATTTAGAAAAGTGTCCGCACTTTTATTGAAAGTACTCATGTCGTATCGTCCTGAAAACACCGCACAAGGAAGCTCATTTCAATCAAAACTGGTATAAACTTAAATACATTTCTTTGACAATATTCAGGTCTGTTATCAACTTTGATGTTGTGATCTCTTTAAGTTAAATATTAAGATCATTTATACGTCTATGATAGACTGTGACAATGTCGAAAAAAATGAAGGTTGATAGTTGACAGAACGATAGCAAGAACTAGGAGTTTCATGGACCGAGTTTCGCACTGACGTCTCCATTCTCCAAGAACTTGGCATAAACAACGCCTTTCGGTGTTAATACAGAGTCACATTCTTAAGTTCTTCGGACATGTGTCCCGGCGTGAGAGTGAGTGCATTGAGCACCTTGTCGTTCAGGGCAAAGTGGAGCACCAGAGGGCAGGGACGGTCGCCCATGCGATGGACCGACCAAATTAAGTCCGCTGCGGGCGGTCCATTGAATGAGTTGACCAGACTGTCGGCCAGCAGGGAAAAGTGGCGAAGTCTCGTGGGGCGAATCACATCTGCCCCAAAACATTTCACTTCGTGATGACCATGACCGCTCTGTCAAGAGTGTAACAACGAAGAAGAAGAAGTTGACAGAAACCTCTATTTGAACAATAAATACGAAGTTAAGAGGTTCCTATTTATTTATTGCACCAACAAAGTATACACTAATACATACAAAATAATATTGACAAAAATACAAGCTGAGTGGTACGTCAATTATAGGCACAAATAACACTCATAATTACGAAGCAAATTAGTACATTAGAAAGAGTAAAATTTGATGTTTAAAAAAAAATATATGTTTGATTAATAAGTATAACTATAGTAAGGCCCACGAGACGTGGCAAATAATTTAAACAAAGATTCAAGGGTACAAAACATTTTTATCGATATCTTTGAATATTGAAAAGATTTGCTGTCTTTCAAAGGTTTCTTCTCTTATATAAAAAATATGAAAAAATGAATACAAAAGTTATCTACTACTCTCGCCAGCGAATAATCCATCAGTAAAAATTATGTAGAGAATAATGTGGCGCAGAGTGATGTCATTGTATCTCCACTGTTACAAGAGGCTTTGGTAACGAGACAGGCAGAGCCTTGCATACTGTGGGAGAAGCGAGAACGGCGAAATCTGTTACTTTATCATAATTTTCTGACATATAACAAGCATTAAATGCTAAGTACTTCTGTTATGATGCCGAATAGAAATTTTGTATAGACAAGAAATATTTTACTGTGTTTTAAATAATTGCTCATTTAGATATGATATTATTAGCTATTAATAATGTTTGATTAATTGTAGAAAAATTGTATATGTAGTTACTCCGCTACTAGAAAGAATATTTTTTTTATAATATAATACATATTAAAAGGTATGTTTCATGGTAACCAGTATGCAGTTGAGTTTGCATTTACCTTGTCTCATATTTTATTGATTAAATAATGAGTTGTAATAATAATAATAAGCCATTATTGATTCCACTTCTTATCTTTTAAATTTTTCTAAGTTTCAACAGACTGAAAAATTTCATAATGAGTTATATATAGTATATGAAGAAATGCTAATCTCCCACGTACTAATAAATTATCACTATAGAGAAACATAAACTATGTTCTAAATATCTTAGATAATTTATACGGCTATGGACTGTGACAGCTGTAAACATGTAGGAAAAATAGCGGTGAATTGTAATTAGTCTCTATTTTCAGCAAACACACGCACACTTAAACACTGAAACTCACGAGTGTGAGGCTGAGAAGCAAGGCTGCTAAGGAAGATCTATAGAGCGTACTTAGACTTTGCTCAGACTTTACTTGCGTAAAACATAGCTAAGGGTAAGCTTTGCATAATCTTTTATTTCGTTTTTATAGTCATTTGGCAACTAAAATTATACTCAGATTAAGCTTATCGTACCAACAGCCTTGAACTAACGGAAACGCTGAACGCTAGGGTCTAACATTAATAACACAGGATCATGCGAAAAAGAAATAAGAAGACGTATAGGGATGGCCAAAAAGCAATGTCCCATTTGCATAAGATATGGAGAGACCGTAACATCACGCGAAAAAGTAAAACCAAATCGGTGACTTCGCTAGTTTTATCCATATTCAGTTATGGAGCGGAGACCTGGACACTGACAAAGGCCGACAGAGACCGAATAGACGCCTTTGAATCGTGGACCCAACGTGTCTATTCTGAGAGAGCTTAATGTCAAAACTAGACTTTCCACTATATGCCTTCGTATGGTGCTGGATTTCTTAGATGGCAAACGTCCCAGAGGACGCAGTCCCACGAGATGGTCGGACCCATTACAATCTTCATGAAGCTAAGGATTGCAGCAGATGGAGGGAAATCGTACGGGAGAAACTGATGCAGCGAGGGAGTCACGACCCTCAGTAATGAGGAAAACGACGCGAGGAGGAGGAAGCTAAGACAACAGAACACAAATGTCTTGTACTTGTTTTATCATAATCAGCAAGGTTTTACTTAACTAAAGTCTGAGCATAGTCTAAGATCACTCTAGATGTCAGCCTAAGACTTAGCTGTCATGCTCTACCTAAACGTATATATAATTGAAGCTGAATATTATGACGTTCCACAGTTCACATGCCATATGAAAATGCTTGAGCACGAGCAAGATTTGAGTATATACTCAATCTTGCACGTGCTCAAGATTGAGTATATACATTATCAACATGATAAAATACATGATTTCCCGTTTCTGCTACAAAATCACTTTGCAGAATATATAACAGATGTTGGGGCAGAGTTTTGAGAAAGTACCGCCATATTTTACTGAACCGAATAAGGGCTTGAAATAAATATAAGAACGAGTTTCATATCCTTGAAGAATAGATAATAATTATGGATACTCTGAAACAATAACAATAATATAATATCAAATGAAGCTACCAATTCTGTGTGTAATTAAATTATAATGTACATTATAGGTTATTCATATAATTATTAGTCATATACCTCTGTATATGTATCCCCTCTGGGAGATAGAGAGGAGAGTGTAGTACCTTGATTCGTTCCTCTGGGCGGGAGCTCCCCAGTACCAGATTCTTACATTTGACCGCGTACAACGAAAAGCGGCTCGAATCATCAACGTTCAAGTCACCTCCGATTGGTTTGTTTTTTTTAGTTTCGTAGAGATGTATCGGCGGTGATGACAAGTACCGTATCACTGACACTTTTGTGTAATTATTGGCGATCACGGATGCAAAAAATGTATTCACAATGTGAACAATTTACTCAAAGGCATTTTGAATCTCCGAATTCCGAGATGCGTTAAACAACACGAGTTTCCAAGTAGCTTAATAGCCCGACTCTTGTCTCTGTTAAAATTAGGTCCGTATCAATGGCTTCTAAAAAGTTGCGATACACAAAGTTAACAATAAAATCGTTAAAAAGATTTACTTTTATACATTATAAACTCATTTTTCCTAAATTTTTTTGCCTGCAATAAAATATCGTGGTTCTTAGTGGCCGAAAAACCGCCTTAAATAATTCAGGCCTTATGAATAGATCGTTGAACAAAGGTGGAATTTCTTTTGTGAAACCCAATAATGGAATTCCTGTTTTGTAGATAAATGGCCAATGTTAATAGTTATAAAATCATAAATTATAGAAACAATTGAGACAACCTAACGCCACAAGTTAAAAAACGCGGCCAAGTGCGAGTCAGACTCGTCCATGAAGGGTTCCGTACCACGAAGTAAAAGTTCTTGTAGTTCGTTTTAACGATTTATGACGTATCAAAAAAACAACTTACTATCTCGTTCAAACCAATTTTCGGTGGAAGTTTCCATGGTAATGTACATAATAATATATATTTTTTTAATTTTATATTTCTTTTATTTTGGAAGTTACAGTGGAGGGGGAAACCTCGTCATAATTTTTGAAGATCTATCCATAGACCCCACACGTATTGGTTTGATTTAAAAATAAATTTGATTTCAGTTCAAAGTATGGGGAACCCTCAAAATTTATTGTAATTAATTTCTATTTTTGTGTGAAAATGTTAATGCGGTTCACGGAAATCATATTATATTTACCAAGTCTCAACAGTATAGTTCTTATAGTTTCGGAAAAAAGTGGCATACGGATGGACAGACATGACGAATCCATAAGGGTTCCGTTTTGTGCCATTTGGCTACGGTACCCTAAAAATTTAAGAAAGCATACTAAAGTATATTGTCAATAAAATTCTCAGTGTATAAATTTATTCTTTCAGAAAGAGGGATTTGAATTACGTCAGTCAAGGTTGTTGAACTATTCAAGGTCAAACGTAGTACGTGATATTTTTTCCGCATGTCGTGTATTATTCTGTTTTATTAATGCTTGTCATTTGTAACCTTCATATTCGGATAAAATCGTAGACACATTTTGTGATTTGCTAACTCCATACTATAGGTAACGGATGATAGAGACATTTAGAGGGTAAATTGTATCGCAAGTTCTGTTTGATTATTTTTACACAATTAAAATTTGTAAACAACATTTATGAACGTTGCGGGACTCAAAGCCGCGACCTCTCCTCGCGTTCCGTGCGAGCGCTGCTACAACTGAGCCAACCGTTCGATTGACATATCGTTGATAAATCTTGTATGTCTTATTCAACTCTCAGGTTGTGGCTTCATCTCCAGGATCTACTTTACAGTTGATAACCTATTCAAACCCAATATTTGCGAATTAGGAAATTGACTTGAGTTGTCGCTCTTTCAAATCTGAATAATTTGTTATTTTTTAAAGTAATAACCCTCATTTCTCGGATTTATTAAAAAAATAAAATTTGAAACAAGAGCTGGCACGGAACGCGAGAGGTTGCGGGTTCTAGTCCCGCATCGTTCATAAATCTTGTTTTTAAATTATATTTGTGTAATTAGTCCCAGAAGTGATGGTTATTACTTTAAAAAAATAACAAATTATTCAGATTATTATTGTCCGTAGTGAAGTTGAATAGAAAATTTGACCTGTTATTTTCGTGTGCGATCGAATGGAAGAAGCTGGTATTAGGGGAGCACCCAGAGGTGAAAGCAGTACTTAGGAGTGATTTGAAATGAAGTACTGTTTGACGACCTATATAGCTGAATGGTTCGAATCCCGGTAGGTGCAATCATTTATATGATCAATATGGATGTTTGTTTACGACTCATGAATGTTTCTATGTATATGCATATTGTATTAAATATATCGGTTGTCTTGTACCCATAGTACAGGCTATGCCTAGTTTGGGGCAAGATAATTTGTGTAAAAGTGTTTCAATATTATTATTTTTATTACTGTCTCGCCTCACTGAGTACACCAAACATTATAGAGGCCAATATGACCTTCTCTTGAAATAAGTGTCTACAGAACAGAACGTTGGTCGATATATCAACGCCAAGTATGCTGATACAAGCTGTGGAAGTTAGAGGAGTGGGCTCGAATCGAGGGGATACGCCAAAGGAAGACTTTTGAGTGGTGTCTTTGTCAGTCAAAATTGCTATCCGGATACATTATCTCTAGACCGATGTCGATGACGTCACATCACCGCTTTGTTACGGTGTGCAAAACAAACATCACTAGGATATTATTATTAAAATATAAACTAAGATTTGGGATGATAGAGATATTTAGACAAAAAATGTATAGCAAGTTATATCAGATTATTTTTACACAAATAAAATTTATAAACAAGATTTATGAACGATGCGGGACTCAATGCCACGACCTTTCGCGTTCCGTGCGAGCGCTCCTACAACTGAGCCAACCGTTCGAGTCACATATCGTTGATAAATCTTGTGGTATCGTCGTGGAAATCTTTGGGGGAGGCCTTTGTCCAGCAGTGGACGTCTGCCGGCTGATGATGATGAAACTAAGATTTATTGAAGTAATACTTCTTTAGGCGCGTTATGAAAAAATGATGAGAGTCAAATTTTAAGATGCATCACTGTAACACAAAAGTAACAGGGTGAAGTTGGTTCCTAGCATTTTCTGACGTTTGCCACATTCGTTATTTTTTTTTGTTTCTTCATGCATTATTAGGATAGGCAAAGGGTTCAAGTTTGTACAGCCGTACTCGTTATTTAATTGACAAAGCCATCGTTGCAAGGTTTTAACGATATTGTTATTTCTTAAAATGTATAATAGCACGAGGAATAAATAACTTTAAGGATTTTTTCTTTGTTAGGCCAGAAAAGTATAACTTCTTGCGTGCATACATAAGTACAGACATACTTATTTATATATTATTGCTGCGAAGGTGTTGTGTTGCTGTTTATTATTATAATGATGAGTTCTGGGTTAACTACAAAACGTAACAATAAAAAATTTCTAAAACAAAGCAGCGATATCACGACATGTACCTAACGGTAATATAAGTGCAAACCGTAGGTACTGATGCAACAGGACAGTGCGAGGGGTTGAGAGGGGATCGGGAGGGGGCTCACGTTCCAGTGATGTCTAGAAATAATGTGGTCTTGTAGTACATAGAAATGAAACATGCTTTTGCGAGTGGATTTTTTCATGGAGATAGCTTTTATAATATTAATTTTATCGTAATTTGACTTTCGTTATACGTCTATGGATTGTGACAACTGTAAACATGACGCAAAAAATAGCGGCCAAATATTATTAACCTCTATTTTCAGCAAACACACGCACACTTAAACACTAAAACTCACGAGTGTAAGGCTGAAATCTATAGAGCGTACTTTGACTTTGCTCAGACTTTTCTAAGTCTAAGATCGCTCTATAAATGTCAGCCTAAGACGTAATTGTCATGCTCTATCTAGACATATAAATTATATAAGATATGAATATAATGAAGTATGACAGTTCATATGTGATATGAATAAGATTGAGCACGTGCAAGATTTGAGTTTATTACCTACATGATAAAATATATTATATCCCCTTTCTGCTACAAAATCACTTTGCAGATTATATCACAGATGTTGGGGCAGAGTTTTGAAAGAGCACCGCCATATTTAACTGAACCGGATAAGGACTTGAAATTAATATAAGAACGAGTGTCATATCCTTGAAGAATAGATCTGAAAATAATTATGGATACTCGGAAACAATAATATAATATCAAATGTAGCTACTAAATCTGGGTATAATTAAATTATAATATACATTATAGGTAATTCATATAATTATTAGTCTTATAAATAATTATCTAATATAAAAAAAAATCACTTTAATATATGTATCGAATAACTTCCGAACGACATGACCAAACTGAATAATTATTTATTGTTCTGTTGTTAATTGTCAGGACAGTGTTTGTTATATTTGCTTCTTTAAAATTACTGATAATCCACGCGAATGAACATCTAAAATTATCTTAAATAAGAAATTACTCCAAACAACTATATAAGGCATCGTAAATATCGGCCTGAGAGAGAGAGAGGGGAGAGGGGGAGGGGAGAGAGGGCGAGAGAGAGGAGAGAGAGATATGTGTGACGCCCAGAGGTAAGAGCAGTACCAGTTCGTACCTTTGGGGCGCTCCCCAGTAACAGATTCTTACATTTGACCGCGTACGACAAATAGAGGCTCGAATCATCAACGTTCAAGTCACCTCCGATTGGTTGGATTCTTTGGAGTGACGTAGATATGTGTCGGCGGTGATGACAAGCACTGTACCACTGACACTCTTGTGTGATTATTGGCGATGACGGATGCATAAAATGTACTCACAATGTCTTATTCCAAGATGCGTTAAACAACACAAATTTCCAAGTAGCTTAATAGCCCGACCCTTGTCTCTATTAAAATAAGGTCGCCTGTCAATATCAATGGCCTCTAAAACTTGCGTTACACAAAGTTAATAATAAGATTATTTAAAAGATTTACTTTTATAAATTCATTTTACCTCAAATCTTTTTCCTGCAATGGAATGTCGTAGTTCTTTGTAGACGAAAATCCACCTTAAATAATTCAGGCCTTATGAATAGATCGCTGAACAAAGGTGGAATTTTCGTGAAACCCAATAAGCGAATTCCTCTTTTGTAGATACGTGGTCAATGATAATAGTTATAAATGAATAAATAATAGAAACAATTGAGACAACCTAACGCCACACGTCAAAATAAGCGGCCAAGTGAGAGTCGGTCTCGCCTATAAAGGGTTCCGTACCAGAAAGTAACATAATATAAAAATTTAACGATTTATGACGTATTAAAAAGAAACTACTTACAAGATCCCGTTCAAACCAATTTTCGGTGGAAGTTTGCATGGTAATGTACATAATATATTTTTTTTAGTTTTATCATTCTCTTATTTTGGAAGTTACAGGGGAGGGAGAAACGTCGTCATCATTTTTGAGGACCTATCCATAGATGGGTATGACTCTATCATATATATTATATACCATGACACGTATGGGTTTGATTAAAAAAATGATTTCAGTTATAAGTATGGGGAACCCCAATAATTTATTGTTTTTTGCTTTATTTTTGTGTGAAAATCTTGATATGGTTTAGAGAATACATCCATTTACCAAGTTTCAACAGTATTGTTCATAAGAAGTAACTAAATATTTATGACCGCTTTTCCGAAACTTTATAGATTCGGAAAAAAGTGGCCTATGGACGGACAGACATGACGAATCCATAAGGGTTCCGTTTTGTGCCATTTGGGTACGGAACCCTAAAAATTCTAGCAAGCATACTAAAATATATTGTCAATAAAAGTCTCACGGGCTTACTAATAAAAATGGCATAACGTTCTCCCTTAGAATAAACAAAGAATATGCAAATTGTGTTCAAATAGACATTTTGCATATGATTGGTTTATTTGGACGTATGACGTTTCCCGCGTTTATTTGCAAGGCTGCTTGACATTCGGAAAACTTCAGAATTATCATTGTTTTGACAGTGTTGTCGGCGATATAGTCAACAATTGCATATTCTTGGTTTATTCTCAGGTATAACTTTATACCAAGTTTATTTGTATAAATTTATTCTTTCAGAAAGAGGGATTTAAATTACGTCAGTCAAGGTTGTTGAACTATTCAAGGTCAAACGTAGTACGTGATATTTTTTCCGCATGTCGTGTATTATTCTGTTTTATTAATGCTTGTCATTTGTAACCTTCATATTCGCATAAAATCGTAGACACCTTTTGTGATTTGCTAACTCCGTTAGAGAGCAGAGATAAGGGATGATAGAGACATTTCGTGGGAAAATTGTATCGCTTGCTGTATCTGATTATTTTTACACAAATATAATTTGTAAACAACATTTTATGAATGATGCTGCAATGGAACCCGCGACTTATCTCGTAACGTGCGAGCGCTCCTACACCTGAGCCAACCGTTCGAGTGACATATCGTTGATAAATTTTGTATGTCTTGTTCAACTCTCAGATTGTAGCTTCATCTACAGGTTCTACTTTACATAACCTGCTCAAACCCAATATTTGCATATTAGGAAATGGACTTGAGATTTCGCTCTTTCAAATCTAAACAATTTGTTATTTTTTAAAGTGATAACCCTCACAAATTTGGAATAAGAAGTGAGGGTTATCACTTAAAAAAAAATAACAAATTGTTGAGATTATTTTTGTAAATGTGGTTCGACTTAGATGAAGTTGAATAGAAAATTCGAGCCGTTCTTTTCCAATATAGCCGAATGGTTAGTGACCCTGTCTGCTAAGCTAGAGGTCCCGGGTTCGAATCCGGGTAGGTGCAATCATTTATTATATGATGAATATGGATGTTTGTTTCCGAGTCATAGATGTTTATATGTATGTTTTAATAAGTATATTGTATCAAATATATCGTTGTCTTATACCCATAATACAGGCTATGCCTAGTTTGGGCCAAGATAATTTGTGTAAAAGTCTTTCAATAATATTATTTTTATTATTGTCTCGCCTCACTGAGTACACCAAACATTATAGATGCCAATATGAACTTCTCTTGAAATTAGTGTCTACAAAACTGAACGTCGGTCGATATATCAACGCCAAGTAAGCTGTGGAAGTTAGAGGAGTGATCTCGAAACGGGGGGATATGCCAAAGGAAGACTTTTGAGTGAACTTGTGTATATGTCAGTTATAATTACTACCCCGTTAAATTCTCTCTGGAAATGGCGTCGATGACGTCACATCACCGCTTTGTTACGGTGTGCAAAACAAGCATCACTAGGATTTTATTATCAATAAATAAACTAAGATTTATTAAAGTTATACTTCATTAGGCGCGTTATGAAAAAATTATGAGAGTCAAATTTGAAGATGCGCGCACATCACTGCAACAAAAAAGTAATAGACTGAAATTGGTTCCTAAGATTTTCTGGTGTTTGCTACATTCGTTGTTTTTTTTTTGGTTTCTTCGTGCATTATTAGAATAGGCAAAGGGTTCAAGACTGTACATCCGTATTCGCTATTTAACAATTAATTTTCAAAGCCATCGTTGCATGATTTTTACAATATTGTTTTCTACAAACTTAGAATAGCAGGAGGAATTAATATTATTCAGGATTTTTGCTTTGTTAGGCTAAAGAAGCATATAACTTCTTGCGTGCATACATAAGTACACACACACTTTTTTATGTATTATTGCTGCAAAAGTGTGGTGTTGCTGTTTATTATTATAATTATGAATTCTGGGTTAACTACAAAACGTAACAACAAAATCTTCAAAAATAAGCAGTGATAGCACGACATGTACCTAACAGTAATACAACTGCAAACCGTACCGACGCAACAGGACGATCGTGAGGGGGTGAGAGGGGATCGGGAGGGCGTCTCACGTTCCAGTGATGTCTAGAAATAATGTGGTGTGTACATAGAAATGAAACATGCGTTTGCGAGTGAATTTTTTCATGAAGATAACTTTTATAATATTAATTCTATCGTAATTTGACTTTCGCAATTACAGTTAAATTAATGACCAGATTCAATGAACAGATGAAATAAAATGAAATGATTGAAAGGTAACGATGAGTGAAAAGTATTAACTCTGGCTGGTAGAAGATTTTAATAGGTTATTAGGTACTGCCGTATCTGCTGTATCGATTATACGTAAAAATTATCAAAAACTTTTGTTGCTTGCCCAAAAAAGGCAAGGAGAGTGTATGTTTAATTTGAATTGTGTGTTAAAAAATTTGGAAAAAGTGACAGATAGATAATTATAATGAATATATTTTTTTTCTTTTGTGAGAAATCTATACCCTTCGTAAGCCCCCAAGCAAATTTTTATACGACATCCTAAGCCAAGCTACGCCACTGCTTTTTACTTTCGAAAACGATGTTTCTGACACATTATTTATGAGGATTTAACTAGTAGAGACTATACCAATAGTAATGCAAAATTTCCAAATTTACTTGTTTTTAATCTTATTCGAGTATTATCCGATCTTTGCACTAATAATAGAGAAATAACAAATTATCAGGATGTTATATGATAAATTCCGAGACAACGATAAACTATTTACAAACAGTAGCTCCGTCAGTTTAGATTGTATACATCTGCCTCACTTTTTAACGATGGGCAGTGTCAGGGTATTAAAAGAAAGCTGGCATTACATACAACTTTTTGGAACGAAGTTCCTTACGGCAGGCTTGGAGGAGATAGGGATTTTGCTGCGGGACCGAACTGAAAAAAATGTGATAGTAAAACCATAAGAAAAAGTCCGTGGAATAAAACCGTTAAATGAGACGTGCGCAGGCGCGACAGTCGTATACACAAGCGAGTAGTGTATAATTTTGTAATTATTTCTATTTCTATGTAATTTTATATTGTCAAACAAAAATAAAGAGATATATTTTGTTATTTTAATCGATAATTTGGATTACGATTTTTTTTTATTTTACGTAATTTATTATTTCCTAAAATACTGAATTTCCTAAATACTTTCCTGTACTTAAATAAAAACTAATCTGCAAAATTGAAGAGAAAAATCAAGCAAACCTACATAAAATTGAACACGATTTTTTTTACGAGTTGTGTCGATTCTACATTAGCCGAAGGAACTTCGTTCCTACCTGGTGCCCCACGACACCACATCTTTTTGTTTATTACTAAAGCTGTAATGAGGTTTAATATTATTCAATTAAACTGCTACTGTGAAAGAATAATAAAAATAAGTTTATGAGTTACTAAGTTGATATTTATTGCAGAACTTCTTTTTCTTAAGTGTTTCCTTAAGATTTGAACAAAAGCGTTTGGCGATTTATCTGTTTGTTTCCTTAAACAGCCCTGCTCATGGATAAGGGTGTCTTTAAAAACACTCTTATAAACCAGTGGGAGGCCTTTAACGGTGCCTATTTCTGCTGTGAAGCAGTAATGTGTAAGCATTATTGTGTTTCGGTCTGAAGGGTAACCGTAGCTAGTGAAATTACTTGGCAAATGAGACTTAACATCTTATGTCTCAAGGTGACGAGCGCAATCGTAGTGTCTCTTAGCATTTTTGGGTTTCTCCAGAATACTGAGTGGCACTGCATTGTAATGAGCTGGGCGTATTAATTACCATCAGCTGAGCGTCCCGCTCGTCTCGTCTCTTACACACAATCAAATTTGCTATGTATAGTAACTAATACGATTTGTAAATAATGTTGAGTAATTCCAGTCTTTGGGTTTTGGAACAGCTATATCATTAGGCGCTGCGTAGAGACGTCTCTTCATTGTGTGTCTTCTACCCTTAGTCATCAAAAATAGGATCCCGAAGACGCTCTCCTTCCAGGCGAGGGCGTACCAATCTCTCATCAAATTAGAGACCAGAGAGGTAGCGGACCACCGCGCCCTGACATCTCTTCTTAGAGAGCTGAGTGTGGGTTTCCACACGTACGCCCTGCCTGAGGAGAAACGTCTGAGGGTCGTTATTAGGAACGTCCCCAAAGAGTTAGACGAGGCCGACATTCTGTCGGACCTCAAAGAGCAGGGTTACCCTGCACACGAGGTGCACCGTATGCGCGGAACCACCAACAAACAACCATTTAACATGGTTCTCGTAGTCCTCGACCTCACGCAAGAGGGAAAGGAAATTTTCAATATTAAATCGGTTTGTTCCCTTCAGGGCATCCGTACCGAAGCTCCTCGCAACCGCGGGGGGCCCGGTCAGTGTCACAGATGCCAATTATACGGGCACTCGGCACGCAATTGCGAACACACCCCGAGGTATGTGAAGTGCCTCGGGAAACACGGCACGCCAGAGTGCCCTCGACCAGCGCAATGCGCGGAGCCCCCGGCCTGCGTCTTGTGCGGGGAGAAGGGGCACCCCGCGAGCTATCGCGGGTGTCCCAAGGCACCCAAACACAAGCGTCACCCAGGGCGCCGCCAGCCGCAAGGCAGAGCAGAGAAGGTGGAGTTCACTCCAACCTTCAAACCTGCGCCGCCTCCGAAGGTAAACGCCTGGGCGAGGTCTCCTCCGGCTACCAAAGCTGCCACAGATGCCACTCTCGCGGCCCCCGCGCCCCTCCGGCCACCGCTAGCGTCCCGCCCGGCGGCGTCGGTCCCGCGACCGAGGCCACCGGCGCCCGCGTCCGCGGCAACAGGTAACAAAGGCGGCGCCTTCATGTTCGAACTGTCAGAGATGTTCGACATTGATGAAATCATAGCCCTGGCCAGCAGGCTCGATGCTGTCCGGGAAGACCCGCCGTCGCTCCTGCAAGTTATGGCAGACAACGGCAAAATATTCCGTGCCCTCACCGATATAGGGCTAAAGTATAAAAATAACATTCGCGATGCCTAATTACGTAAGCGGACGGGTTAAACCACATACGCTCCGTATAGCGTATTTTAACGCCCAAGGCCTTAAGCCTCAACTAGACTTGGTGAAGGAGTTCGCTCACGAACATCAATTAGACCTATTCTTAGTGCAAGAGACATTTCTAAAACCACGTATACGCGATCCGCGTATCGCTAATTATAACTTAATCAGGAATGATCGCACCACCCGTATGGGCGGCACCCTCATTTATTTTAAAAGGTCTCTACACTGTATACCTATAGATCCTCCGGTCCTCACTAACATCGAGGCCTCTGCCATCCGGGTCAGTATGGCGAATCACCAGCCGATCACTGTTATTTCAGCTTATCTTCCGCCCAACCAAAAAGTATTATACACAGATATAGAAGCATTACTCGGCCACGGGGCTGCAGTCATAGTGGGTGGCGATCTTAATGCCAAACACTCCAGCTGGAACAGTAGAGCCACAAATAGAAACGGAATCTTATTAGATTCGCTGACAGACACGCTGAACTTTTCAGTAATAGCACCCGACGAACCAACACATTATCCGGATAACGTCGCGCACCGACCTGACATTCTAGACGTTGCGTTACTTAAGAACGTAACGCTCAATGTAAATTCAATCGAGGTTTTTCACGAATTAGAGTCAGACCACCGGCCCGTCGTCCTAAATCTAGGCCCACCGGTTAACTTTCAACCACCGACGAAAACAGTGATCGACTGGCAACGGCTGGAAAAGGATCTCGAGTCTATCAAGTCCGACGACCTTGACCTTATACCGGACGTCATCGACTCGGTCGACACGGCTCACAGTGCTATCTCTCATGTGACGTCACATATACAGAATAGGATCAAGGCCTGCTCCAGGCAGGTTCCGACGATGCAACCGCATCGCCTAAACCTTCCTCCAGAGGTCAGGAATTTACTCACACAGAAGCACAGAGCCACTAGACTTTACGACAGGTATCCGTCGGTCGAGAATAGGCGCCACCTCCGCTACCTACAGCGGGTGGTACGGGAACGTATCGCGGAACTCCGCGGCGAACGTTGGGACCGCTTGCTCGGCAACCTTAAGCCATCACATGTGGCTTTCTGGAAGCTGCCTCGCACGTTCAAACAGGAGCCGCCCACTGTCATGACTCCTTTGGACAGACCGGGACTGCAGCCGGCGCTCGATGACGATGAGGAGGCTGAATGCCTCGCCGATAGTCTCGAGAGTCAGTGCTCTCCAAATGCAGCAGCCGACCCGACACACGTTGACGAAGTTGATCGTGAAGTTGAACGTCGCTCCGCTCTGAGCCCTTCAGGCGATGTAATAAAACCCACCTCTTACGAAGAGGTGAAGCTAATCATTAAGGAGCTTCACTCCAAGAAGGCCCCGGGGCCCGACACTATAAACAATAGGGTTCTTAAAATCCTACCCTCGACTCTTATTACTTTATTGGTTACCATTTTTAATATTCTATTGTCTAATAGCGCGTTCTCCGAACAATGGAAAGATTCCATTATTATCGGTATCCCAAAACCCAATAAACCTAAAGCTAATCCGAGTAGCTATAGGCCTATTAGCTTAATTAACTCGATCGGGAAACTTTACGAAAGATTAATTGTCGCGCGTCTTAATCATTACATCGCGGAGCTCAACCTGATACCCGACATACAGTTCGGATTCAGAACCGCTCACTCGTGTCCCCAGCAGGCTCACCGACTCACCGAGTACATCCTCGTTCGGCGTCAACTTCAGGCTACCACGGCAGCCGTGTTTTTTGATGTCGCGAAGGCATTCGACAAGGTATGGCACAACGGCTTAGTATTCAAGCTGTATCAACTGGGAGTGCCAGACAGGCTCGTGCGCATCATACGAGCCTACCTTACTGATCGCTCCTTCCGATATCGAGTAGAGGGCACCCTATCCTCACCCAGACCCATCAGGTCTGGCGTGCCACAGGGTTCAGTCCTCTCTCCCACTCTTTTCTCGCTCTTCACGAGCGACATTCCCAAGTTTCCGAATGTCCAGCTCGCTCAGTACGCTGACGATACGGCACTCTACTTTGGCTCCGCTCTATTGAACCGCTCAACCTTGAGCAGGAACATTAAAGTGCTTCAAGCCGCCGTCGATGAACTAGGCAACTGGTTCAGAAAATGGCGGATTGAAGTGAACCCCACCAAGAGTGCAGCGGTACTCTTCGGTAACGCGAATAGCATCCGCGCTAAAAAAACGACCGACCGACGTCATTAAATTGTATGAAACACCCATACCGTGGGTGAAGGATTACAAATACTTAGGAGTCACGTTCAACAGCAATATGAACTTCAAGAAACAAATTGATACGGTATGCAATAGAGCCCGATTTGTCCTCAGTCGCCTTTATCCACTTGTGTGTGGGCGAAGCAAACTTCCGCTCAAACACAAAGTGACGCTGTACAAAACCATCGTACGGCCCATACTGTCATACGCAAGCGTCGTTTTCGCGCACACCCGACCGAGCTACTTACGTCGTTTGCAAGTAGTTCAAAATAAATTCACGCGCATGGCAACCGGAGCCCCGTGGTTCATCCGAAACGTTGACCTTCACCGCGACCTAGAGCTTCCGACGATAGCTCAACACTTTAAAGAGATCTCGCGACGCTTCTTTGACAAGGCGCCTAAACATCCCAACATCTTGGTTAGGAAGGCATGCGGGTACACCCCCCTTCACCATAGTCTCAACCCAATAAGACGTCCCAGACACGTAACGGTAGACCCGGATGACGACATCACCATCGCGAACGCGACACCCACACAAACACCGACACAGACACGCACACACCGCCTTCGCAGGCGTAGGCGCGGTCAACCACCGCAAACCACTGGCACTCGTCACTCTGACGATGGCCAGCAGCCCGCACCCTAGATACACCACACATTGTTTTGATACCCGACGAGACGTTAGTCCTCGTCCTGTAATCGCTTCACTACACTCACTAACACACGGACTGACTGACGGACTGACATACACCACTTACACAACCACAAACACACTTCACAAACAGACACAAACACAAACATACATAGTGTGCATGTATGTTACATTTACACTACTTACACACATACAAACATACATACATACAATCATAAACACATACATACACACTTACATACATTACACTAAACATCACCACACTCGCCGGCGAGTGTGTTCTTCTCATCTTTTCATTTTCATTTTCATTCTCTCTCCTTCTCACAAGCACACAGCCGGTCTGAGGTGCTAACAGCACAGAGGAGGTTTTAGTCGGTATGGGGCGTCCGCTTACGCGGACACTCGTGTCCGACATATTACGCCCAGTTCCGAGGCGTAAATACGTAACAGTATTTCCTCCTCTCAAAAAAAAAAAAAAACCCTATTGATTACAACAGGCCACAAGTTAGGATATCATCTCCACCATCTGGATGTGTCGCATTTCTCTACGTGTGTGTTTTCTAGGAACTTTACTCACGTACAGCTCAAGCTGTCGAAGGAGTTTCCTTGTGAGGTTATTCCAGGAAAATAACACTTGGGTACCTTCAAAAAAAGCGCGAACAAGGCGGGCAACATTCTTGTGATTCCTCTAAAAGAGAATGTGGGCGGCGGTGATCACTATACATCATGTAACCCGTATGCCCGTTTGTCCTCCTCTTCTGTTACAACAAAACGGTAATTTCATACTTAAATCCCGATTATTTACGTGAATCCAAATTTTTAGCACGTAACCGTACGCGTTGTTTAATTGTACGTTTACTTCCGTTGAGCAGCTTATGGTAATTAATTGATATGTACAGCAAAGAGCCCGCACCATTTTTAAGTACAAACTATTTTTTTTTATGCCAATACGGGACGAGACGAGCAGGACTTTCAGGCCCACTGCTATGCAGTGCCGTACGACACAACCGCCTCGCTCGATAGTTCCTCCCTGAATACTATATTCCAACATACATTATATTTTTATATTATACTAGTGGACCCAACAGACGTTGTTCTGTACACACGTCTTAAATTTGAAAAATCGTTCCAGCCGTTAGGACGCTAACATACACATGAGCAGGAGCATTATATTATATGGAAGGAATTGAGAATCCCAACCAATCTCAAATTCACTGGAACATACAAAAAAATCATCAAAATCGGTCCAGCCGTTTAAGAGGTAAATCAATTGTGAATCAAAACTATTCTCGAATCCTGAAGACACACAGAAAGTTTCATTAAAATCAGTCTAGCCGTTTAGGAGGAGTTGATCTACCCTCAAGTTGCGCCTAAGGAATTAATACTTCTAAAAAGTACACAAGGGGTTAGTGAAACTTAAATCAGTGCAATTTATACCAGCTAAAATACTGCTTACGTATAAAACTTTTATTTTGTTCTGAGTTGAACAAGGTAAGATAAGCCCCAACGTCGCTATAAAACTGAACATGCTTTCCTACTCAACTTATATTGCTTTCAAACAATAGCTTCTTCACTTTCAGTTAAATTTTATTCACGCTTTTGCGGTATTGGAAGATTTTCATTTAGAGCGCTAAGATTTAAATGCGAACATTAACTTGTTTACTTAAGATTACTACTAACTCTAATTAAACTAATGAAACTAAAATAAAATACTATTCACCTGATAGTAATTCATAACCTCTGCATACCAGTGGGAGGCTCCTTTGCACAGGATGCCGGCTAGATTATGGGTAACACAACGGCGCCTATTTCTGCGTGAAGCAGTAATGTGTAAGCGTTACTGTGTTTCGGTCTAAATGGCGCCGTAGCTAGTGAAATTACTGGGCAAATGAGACTTAACATCTTATGTCTCAAGGTGACGAGTGCCGCTAAGAATTTTAGCGGTTTTTCAAGAATCCTGAGCGGCTCTGCAATTGTAATGTGCAGGGCGTATCATTTACCATCACCTGAACGTCCTGCTCGACTCGTCCCTTATTTTCATAAAAAAAAACTATCTCTTGAAACGACAAAATGCTAGTACTTTAGGTGGTTGTATGCACTTAGTGTATTGGGTATTTTGAAATTGTATCGACCAGGATACACCATGGAAGGAAACTTAATCCACAGTTTGATTTAAGATACGCAGATGGATAATTCTTGATAACCGCACGGGAAGAACAAAACATACACAGACGATGAGGGTTATATGACAGTTTATTGCGTTTCATCTGATCATTATCAACTTCTCAACATTGGCTATGGAATTCCCCAGGGAAGTGTTTGGGCCCTACACTATTCTCAGCTTACATCAACCCTCTTTGTAAGATATCTCCCACGTCTGGATGTATCTTTTGCTTAGCCGATGATACTATGGTCTTATTTAAAGGAAATCAGTGGGATGAGGTAAAAACAAATTCACACACGCACACAGTTTTTTAGTGTGTTTGCTAATAATTATGTCATAAGCTTTCCTCTGCAACTCAGGGTATCCTACCGCAGAGGGTAGGGCCCAAAACATTATGTAACCATATATTATTAAACTTGAATTAATGATTATTATTATTGAAATAAAACACATTTTAATGGATTTCAACAAGTATAATTGTTACTGTGTTTTTACAATAGATTTTGCGTAACATTTAGTATTATTTTAGTTAACCCGAAGTTTCGTGAACTTTCCAGATCATGTCTTCAGGAGGACTGTGGTTGACAACTTTTACGCAAGATCTAATGTAAAAACACAGTTACAATTATATGCTTTTTAATCATAGAAAAAGCTTTTTATTTAAATGTGTAACACTCGCGTTAATCAAAGAGAATACTATGTGATCATTGAAGTCGGTTGCAGGGACAAGGGCATATAGCTCCTCATAATGCGTGCTATGGAGGAGTGCCCCGTGACAATAACGTGGCAGAAGACAGAATATAATGATGGCAATAAGCTTCTTGCCATTTCTTCTCATTCAAGCTCTACCATTTCTGAAGTGGTGGTGGTAATGGTAATATGTATAAATTTTGACATTCAGAAGTGTATTTTTTTGTCCTAATTGATTGAAGTATAACATTGTACACTATTTAATTGATCATCTGCTATCCCTTAACCTTTTCAATAGAGGACTCGGTAGGAGAAGAAGTTATATTCATGTCAGGTAATATCAAATACTTCAAAGTTCGCCATATAATCAATTTAATGAAAGACCATATTTGCGAGTTGAAGTTAAGTGAACCAGACATTAGAGAAAAACATACATAATTTATAGTCGAATTTGCAGACGAGAGTTTCAAGTTGGATAGACTTTCATATCTGCGGCCGTTTCATATGCAAATCTAAATTGGTTTTCAATCTATCTTTTCATTGTGATTTCAGCAAAAGTGATGAATACTCTATGGCTTGAGTTCTTATCCATTAAGTTAATGGTTTGGATTTACAATGGAAAATATTTCACCGAAATTGTTATTATTTACATATCGTTGTAGGTTTGTTGTTCATTAGTAGGTGTTTTATATACCTATACTATGCTATTTACTCAAAGGTACGTACGGTCAACTTTCGCGTGATGTTGCTAAACGGTTTTTTCATTTTATCTGTTACATAAATCGAGTAATGTTCGAAATTTAATATATATTTATAATTATTTGATCACCTTCAATATTAAAATATATAACTAGCATACATATTATTATAACTCTCTATTTTATTTAAATCTTTTATTCATATTTTTTTATATTTACAGAATCAATAATTTACTTATAGGTATATTTACAATATTTTTATATTATAAAAATTTAGTTTTTCCAGTCGGAGGCTACTTTGCACAGGATGCCGGCTAGATTATGGGTACCACAACGGCGCCTACTTCTGCCGTGAAGTAGTTATGTGTAAACATTATATACTGAAGGACGTCATGGCTAAAGAAATTACTGGTCAAATGCGACAACATCTTGTGTCTCAAAATGAAGAGCGCAATTGTAGTGCCCCTCAGAATTTTTGGGGTTTTTCAAGAATCCTGAGCGGCACTGCATGGAAATGGGCAGGGCGTATCAATCACCATCAGCTGAACATTCTGCTCGTCTCGTCTCTTATTTTCATAAAAAAATATACTTGCCTTATATTATTTATTCGTCTAGATAGAATCTCTTGGTGTTAGACAACTGATAAAAACAAGCCAGGTTAATTACTTTAGTGTGCGTGACAATCTAGTTATTTCGACGTTTTCACAGCGTTCTGCACCTTGAAATCAACCAAGGCTATGTATTCAGCGAAGGGGAGCACCTGTGAACGTCGTTAATTGCCGCTTGAATGATCCGTTTCTGCGTTACCATTATGGGACTTCTAGACACACGCAACATGCGGACACGGTCCTCAAAATCTACACGGAGCCAGAGAGTAGACAGGTGCCTATCCTCAAAATTGCCGAGATGGCGACAGCAGATATCCTCCCTAACGTACACACATACCCCGGCATGAGGTAAAAAATACCCGGGGTACGTTAAATAACATGTATCGCTAGGTCAAATATATTAATATATGTCGTAGGTATATTGTCGAGCCATGATATTATAACTATACGGTATGCCAATCGACTTCATTTCTTACAATTTAACGGCCTGGCTATAGTGACATTGTTATGTCACGGGTACACTATAGTGATATTGTAAGGCAATGATATTTTGACAATTTTACTGGTCTTTAGGGTATAAGGACTTCTCTGATAGGTCTGTTTCTTGTATATTCATTATTTTTAAGTTGTTCATATCTATTTTAATATAATTCCATATAATGTTAATATATAAATTACGTGACACGCGGACAAACAGTCCGCGATGTGCTCCTAAACTAATGAACGGATTTTAATGGGGATTACTTCATGGAGTGCAGTTTAGTCCATCTTGAGAGATTTTATTTCGATTTGGGACCCATAATTATTTTTATTTTAAATTTTTGTTTTGTATGGACATATTTTCTATGAGAGAATTTAGTGACGCACGGTTTGACAGTTCCACTGTGAAACGATTTCATTATAATAACAGGGAGCATTTTTTACGAAATCATTCTTGATGTTTTGAAATATTATTGGCAAATTACTATAAAACAGATTTTTTTATTATCTACAGCACAACGTCTGTCAGGTCAGCTAGTATACACACATATATATATATACATTACTGATTTACGTATATTTTAACAAAAATTTTACATCTACCTATTATTAATATTGAAGGAAAATATATTTTATACTATTAGTTACTGGTAGGTAGGTCATACTTATTAAAATATAACAATTAAATTTAAACGGCGACAGTTGAAGAAGAAATGGCAACGATAAAAACCTTCAGATATCAAACATTCTTCTGCTTTCTGCTGAAGTCCAAAAAAAACTACCATTTAATAAATATGAATACGCTCCACAGATAAATAAATCCTATCGGAGGTTTAAAACATCGCTAAAAGACGCTTGTTAAAAAATGGTATTCATAATCGTATATTAGAGCTAAAACGCTCGTTATCTTTTCAATAAAGCTGATGTGACTTATAGTAGCTAGCACCCTTCTTTTTAACTTATTTTAAGCCCTCGAAAACAAAAAAACATGGCCGACATCGATCAGCTGTCTCGTTTTTTGATGTCAGTCAGTTCATGCCTGTTAATAAATAGTTCATTAGCAACTTACTTCTATATAATAATAGCTGACCCAGCAAACGTTGTATTGCCGATATTAAAATCGCGATACAAAAGTAACTGTTGATCGTAGATGGGTGAAAAGATGAAGTTGTATGTATATTTAATGCTGACTCATAATCCAACAAATTAAAAAAATAAGGTCAAAAAAATTCAAAAAAAAAAAATTTCGTGTGGACCACTCTTAACATTTAGGGGTATGAAAAATAGATGTTGGCCGATTCTCAGACCTACTCAATATGCTCACAAAATTTCATGAGAATCGGTGAAGCCGTTTCGGAGGAGTATGGTAACGAACATTGTGACACGAGAATTTTATATATAAGACAAGGCTCGCTACTAAAAATTAGTGTTTTGAAGTTTGAATTTATTTTGACAACTCACAAGCCATTGAAATTGACAAGATATCTGTTTTCATACACAGTTCCACTATCAGTTTAAATCTTATTTTTTCTCGTACGCAATGAAAACATTACGTACTATAGAGATGTATTAATTATATGAGATTTATCAATGGATTATGAATAAGGAATTCTATCGAAAGTTCCATAGCCTTAAAACACGTTTTAACTAATATAGGTTTATGCCTTTGCTATGCGTTTTTTTATGAATAAGGCGGTTAGAATATAGTAGCGTATATAGATGACCTGACAGGCCCGATAATGAGTGACCAATTTTAATTTGTCAATGTGTGCGTGTAGAATATATTTTAACTGTATTAAGGAGTTTATACCAAGTGTGGCTGACTGTGTACGACTTGTTAATCAAAATCGGTTACAGCATCAATAGATTCGCTTACTTTTACTATCTAACTGTATCTCCGTTATAGAGATTTTTGTTATGAAAAAAGGGACGAGACGAGCTTAACGTTCAGCTGATGGAAATTGATATGCCCTGCCCATTACAATGTAGTGCCGAGACATAAGATGTAAAGTCACATTTGCCAGTAATTTCACTAGCTACACACAGTAATGTTTACACACTACTGCTTCACGGCAAAAATAGGCGCCGTTGTGGTACCCATAACCTAGCCGGCATCCTGTGCAAAGGAGCCTCCCACTGGTATAGAGATATTCTTCTCTCTCGCTTGCTCTGTTCGTCTATACTCAATACGCAACTATATTTGTAGCTCTATGACTTGTCCCGATGTCTTTAGTTTTATAGGTATTAATTCACATAGGTAGGTTATCAAATAGAATAATGCTCCTCAATTTATTACAAGAAACAGCAAGTCATTCACGATGCTTTCAATGTAATTACACACAGGAAAAGCAGACTCATCATCCAGTAACATCCATTAATTTGCATAAAAAGAACTATAGTCTATGATCATTCAATAATTCTTTCTTCGCTACCTTTATTGTGATTTTAGAAACGTGTCATGATTCAGTTGTTTTATGATTGAATAATTGTATCGGGGGCTTCTTTTGAAATGTAATAGATATTATGATGTCATAACTGTGTTGCATAATCTGCGGAGAAGTCTTTTGACAACACGTAAAACCGAGCGCAAGGCACCCGAAATTTTACCCTCGAATTAAGTTGGTTAGTTGAGAAAGTCATTTTTACTTTCCTGTACATCTTATCGTCCCTTCGGGAGATCTTAAAAATGTCTAGATAAAACGTAACACATATTATCTTTTTCTGTACCCATGTACAGCGTGTTTGCAAAATTACATTACTTTCCCTAACATTAGCGTTTAGACAGAATGTGATGTAACCACGGGCGTAGAAGAGTGGAGGAGGGCAGATAGCAGGTGTAGACAAATAGAGAATATCATCATCATTATCATCAGCATCCGCTGGAAGACGTCCACTGCTGGACAAAGGCCTCCCCAAAGATTTACACGACGATCGGTCCTGCTCTGCCCTCATCCAACGTATTCCGGCAATCTTGACCAGATCCTCGGTCCATCTTGTGGGAGGCCTGTCACTGCGTCTTCCCACTGCCACTTCAGTTAATGCAAGCAATGCATGCAGCAAATCACAAAAAATGCCTAATGCATCCTGTGACTCTTCCCAGGCGTCAAAGATGTGTTCAATGAGCCAATGATTGTTGCTAAGCCCTGGAATACATTTTATATTAATTCATTTAGTAAAATAATAAAAAACCTAAGTTGTCCCTTTCAAGGCTCTACAAAGTAGCAGTTCCTTTATATGTAATAGTAATAAATTGTCCAAAACGTAACTGGGTTGTCAATAAATACATTTAAATCATTAATTAGATTGCGCTACCCATACTCATGTCCAAGGCATACTATACCATTCATGTATAATATTATAAGTTGCTGTAGATTTTAAGGCGTATTTAATAAATAAGTAATTAATTTTCAGCCAGTATTTTGTTTCCAGGAAGATACAATATGGGTACCATCAAAAAAAAAATGGAGAAATCGCTCGTGCTATTTCCTCTGTTGCTGCAAGATAATGTGGGTGGCGGTGATCTCTTAAAATCAGGTATCCTATACCCGAGGAGGACAAACTATTGTCCTCGCATATTAATCTTACATCGGTGAATCAAGCAATTTTATGCTATAAATGAATTAATGGTCACAGCTTGCACTACGCGTGCGGATTTGATCAATAAATTAGATTAGTTTAGTAGTAGATAGACACAAAATATTACAAGTTAAAGTCAAATTTACTATAAAATTAATAAAGAATATTATCTTAATACTAGCTGACCCACCAAAGGTTGTATTGCCGATATTAAAATCGCGATACAAAAGTAACTGTTGATCGTAGATGGGTGAAAATTTGAAGTTGTATGTATTTTTAATGCTGACTCATAATCAAATAAATTTACAAAAAAAATGTCAAAAAAATTAAAAAAAAAATGTGAGCCGTCACGGGACGCCTGGCAGATGTGAAACATCGACATTATTTTGTAAAAGTAATATGCAGAAAAGAATATATAGTGATAGGAACTAAATATGTCATAATGATAAAATAAAATATTACGATTTTTTTCCAGATAACGATGACTATTTATTGAATAAACATTTAGTTTCATTAAATACAAAAATTTACGAATTTATTTCAAATCGTGACTACTTAATTCGTTTAATCAGTGACTTCGGTAATAGTTATATTCAATCGGTTTTAGGTGCGGCTATAGATGTTTCACATCAAAATAGATGTTGTCTGATTCTCAGACCTACCCAATATGCACTCAAAATTTCATGAGAATCGGTCAAGCCGTTTCGGAGGAGTTCAAAGTTTATCACCATGACACGAGAATTTTATATATTAGATTATATTGAATCATACACACACAATTAGACATCAGTACTGTATATGCAAATAGGCTTCTTTTTGACAAGACTCTGTATGTTAGCAATAGATCCAACTTCAAAAAAGGATGAAGTATCTTAACTAGACTTAATTTCTTTTGAACTTTGACTATGTGAAGTGAAGTGTGTTGAAGTAATTGCATATAATGATGTTGTGAGTGACACACTCTTTGATAAATTTGCTTGAATGAAAATGATTGGCACTTGTCAAAAGCCGTTTGAAGCCATCTCAATCTAAGAAGTAAAGAATCCTTTGTTTTATTGTGTATTTAAATAATGGAATAAAACATGCTGTAAAATAATTACATACTGTAAAGTGCAAAATGTATTTAATGATTATTATTATTAATAATTCGTCATGTGTGAGTTAGCTGGTAATTTTATATTCAAAATACTGAATGAGGTAATGCCAAGCGCGGCTGAGTGTTAACTATAATATAATTTAAATAGATTCGCTTAACTTTACTATCTTCCTGCATCTCCGTTAGAGATATTCATCTCGGTTAAAACTTACATGGATAATGATTAATGCTGTCTTGCTTAAAATAGCTTCATAAATAAGCCATTATTTCTAGTAAAAAGTAAAATATAAAAAATGATTATTATGGGTTACCCTCAAGAGATACACAAATACTATACTGAAATTTTTTGTAGACCTTTTTAAGGTGTACAATACTGTAGTACACTATTTTGTAAGCGCAAAAAAATGTGTTTATTGATGAAATAATCAGAAACTGAAAGAAAAAGAAGCCTTGAAATAGAAATAGTGCTCTTAAAAACGCTTCTGCGATTTCTCTGGTATTTCAAAAGGCGACGGTGATCACATAACCCGTATGCTCGTTTTCCTCCTTAGCCATACAAAATCATAAGACTTTCGTAACTTTACATAAATGATACAAGAAGTTGTTAGATCTTATAACTCAGACCAAAGTCTGTTATCTTATAACTCGGATGTGCTGGACTCTGAGATAACATTCTGTTTGCATCAACTTTCTGTGCCGAGAACGTCGCAAACACAGACTTAAAATATGCTATCGTATAGACACACATAGTTATTTTCTTGAAAACGGTCTATTACCTTGTAATAAGATTATGAGTACCACAACGGCGCCTATTATTGCCGTGAACTAGTAATGTGTAAGCATTATTCTGTTTCGATCAGAAGGGCACCGTAGCTAGTGAAATAACTGGGCAAATGAGACTTAACATCTCAAGGTGACGAGCGCAACTGTAGTGCCGCTCAGAATTTTCGGGTTTTTCAAGAATCCTGAGAAGCACTGCATTGAAATGGGCTGGGCGTATCAATTACTATCAGCTGTACGTCCTGCTCGTCTCGTCCCTTATTGTCATAAAAAAAGAGTGTATATCATTATAATCGTGGACTTAAACTCTATCAACCACAATATTTTTTACCTCCTAATTCGTGCTACGGGATACCAATTTTTAACCGAGATGAATATCTCTAACGGAGATGCAGGAAGATAGTAAAGTTAAGCGAATCTATTTAATTTATATTATAGTTAACACTCAGCCACGCTTGGCATGGCATTACTTCATTCAGTATTTTGAATATAAAATTACTACCTAACTCACACATGACGAATTATTAGTAATAATAATCATTTATTTCAGGCATAACCAACCCATAGAAAATACCTTGAGATGTTAAGTCTCATCCCAGTGATTTCACTAGCTACAGCGCCCTTCAGACCGAAACGCAGTAATGTTTACACATAACTGCTTTACGGCAGAAATAGGCACCGTTGTGGTACCCACAATCTAGCCGGTATCCTGTGCAAAGGAGCCACTGGTCCCCACAAAAACAAACCGTGTGACATAATGCTATGGAAGTACGCAAATTAGACCAAATGAGCTGTATTCATATCGTTCAACTGCCTGATCTTTTTAACAGCAAAAATAATATTTAAAAAATATAATTCAGGCTGATAATAAAAATAATATTCCAATCCAAAAACTATCAGTCAGAATCAGAATAAATTTTATTCTTAAGGAATATTATGAGAAGAGACAGTGTCGAAATAAACACCATCAACAACTACTCATGTAGATCCACTACCTCCTTTCTTAAAGAGAGTAACTTTATCTTGAACTTATATACAAATGAACAAGATACACCAAAACGGTTGCTAACAACCAATGTTCCTTCCTCATGTTTGCAGGACAATATTTTGGAAGTGCAGCCTATATTAATACCATCTTTGTGCTGCAGAAAGGGCTATTCGCGCTATTTAGTCTGTATGTAGCCATCTCAAGCAGTCGTTTATTTACAAATTATATTATGTCATTGAGTACACACTTTGTAAGGGTATTTCATACAAAACCATTTGCATTCGAATTATCAACACAAATTTAGTCCAAAACTGAAATCTATATTGTTAGCTTTTCACGTCATGGAAACTATTGAAACAGAGGAAGGTATTGTTGTTATTGGTTCTCGGTTCGAAGGCTTTATGAGTTGACAGCTTGAGCAAGTCACTACGTTGATGGATAGACTGTACGATGACTGTACGTTACTCGGAACGAATATTTCACGGCTAAATTCATCACGTCATAGAATTTATGTCTTAGTACTCGCAGAAGTAAATTTTACTTCTATTTTTATAGAATACGGGTATATTATTGGCGTTGTTTATGTCAGTAGAAACTAATTAAGTATTTAACTATTCAATATTTTTATTCAAATTTCTTACTCAAAACGGCATTCACCCCAATATCTTCTTTTTTGCGTGCCTCCCCGACTAGCGAAGGTTGGCAGTCAGCTTTGTAAATTGGCCTTTTTGTTTTTCGCGAGGCGAAATAGTTCTGATTTCAAATTCACCACATGACACAAATGAAATATTATGTCTCTCTTATAGTCCACTAAAATCAAGTTTTAATAAATTATAAAATCACACGGAAAGCAAGCCTGCATTTTTTTATTGCATGTTCATTTTAGTATATAGGCTGTAATCGTTAAGTGTTAAGATATCAAAAAACTTTAAACTGATATCGAAAGTCCGTTATCTAATCAGTAGAATGACATCAATTACTTTAAAAAAATCAAACGAGAAATATCCAAAATTTGATATTAAATACTGGGAGTATTTCCATTTAGTATGTGATAAGTAGAAATTTCATTGTATTGCACAATAAGGATGTCACATCGAAAATAATATATAGCTTTATTACTTTGTTAGGTTAATAATCCAGGAGCCAAATCGGTTCAGCCGTTTTGCCGTGAAAGAGCAACAAACATCCAATCATCCATACTTTCGCCTTAATAATATTAGTACGATTATACATTGCACATAAAAAAACTTTGTAAATAGTACCTACAACAGAAAGTTACGTGTCGCAATATAATCTGAAGTTACATTTTAAAAGTAATATTTAGTCTGTGAGGTTCCAGGTCAAATGAGCTTTTTCTCGGAGGTATTGAAGTAGGCTGCTGTAGTTTTCAATTGGCTTCGATTGCTTTCTATACGAGGGGCCCTCGAGGCTTCAACGCAACTCAATATAAGGAACGTTTCATTTTTTCGAATATCGTAAGTAGTGGGGATCGATTATGTAAATCACATTTAGTTAAGATGGCTGCAAGTTGGAATCACAAAGAATAAAGACGTTTTATGGCTCCCTAATAGCGAATATTTTTCAAAAATCTGGTCGGAGTTAGTATAATGTAAATCATATTATACATTAAGCATATGTATTAATTACTTCTAGAATACTCAATGTACAATGTTTTTTTTTTAATTAGGATAGTATGGGAAAATTTTTACTAGGTAATATTCAGAAAAACTGGCTTACGGCCGTTCCCAATATACTATCTACAGATAGAGATAAATTACTACCTTCTACTGTCAATAACTAGCTGTCAATAATCTGAAACTGTCCCAATATACCCGATAAGTCATTCTTATCGCCTTATATTGGGACGCGTGAATTGCAATTTCCATACAAACTTCTAGAGCTGGTAAGCTATACGTCTTCCCATTGGCAAACAGCGTGTACGGATAAGGTGAGTTACCGTCGATAAGTTTATTGGGACAGAAAAGTCAACGATAGTTACGATTTTTATATCAAGTAGGATATAGACTGAATATTGGGAACGGGCGTAAGGAATCCGTTGCTTTTTTGTGTAAATATTTTTTCTGTAGGTCTTCTGGACTAGGATTTTAAAATGCTGTCTCAGTAAAAACACACAATGTATATAGACACCCGATGTTAATTCTACTTCTTCCCAATCGGACACTCTTGTCAGAGTAGTCGTGGCCGCTTAGATGATGTAACATTTGTTGGTCTCTTTAATTTTAGGTCGCACTGCCTCCCTCGCGATGCTCCTCCACTTTTGATGGTTTGTATCATTTCGGGAGCACTTCACCACAGGTGTCTGGGTCACTGCTTTGATAAGATCCGTATATCGCGTTGGTGAGCGGCCTCTCATTCATTTCCCTTGTGTGTGTGTGTGTGACCAAACAACTTCAGAATTTGTAATCGCACAGTCGCCAATAGCCTTTATTTTATGTTCAGGAGTCGCCTCCAACATCATATCTCTAAGGCATCAATTTTGCGGCGGTCTTGCAGTCTAGGGGACCAGGTTTCAGCCCCGTAGAGGAAAATTGGAAACACAAGGCACCTCATAAGACGAACCTTGGTGGTTTTGGCGATCCTTCTGTCAATCTAAATCTTATTGAGCTTCTCGTCGATGTTAATTACATTGTAAGAAAATTATTATATACTTATATTGAGGATTAAAATGTATCCTCTAAGTAATTTCTCAATAGAAGTCAAATTGTGTTCATAGATTCCGAAATTAAATGAATTGCAAACGAACAGACAAACTTATAGAAATAACCGAAATAAACCAATCAAATTAACCATGTTCTTTGTTATCTTCACATGATCTGGCATCTGACAGTATTTAAGTTCACCATAAACCCATCATAAAGATATCTAATAATGGACACGTGAACCCTCGAGGTGAGGATGTTGTAAGTAAACCCTCATTTATCAGATTTGAAGTCACGTTCTGTAAACTTGTGCTCCTAGCAATCAATCTTATCTTTTTTATGACGAATATTGTGATAATTAATTAAGGAAATATATTCAAAATAGATTCTACTACTAACTAATGCATTGATTGAAGTTAAAATTAAGTTTATACTAGCTGTTGACCGGTCGCTTCGGTTCACCTAAACATATGCATATATACAAATAAAAAAAAGCTTTCAAAATTTCATTTCATGACCATTGATATTATTTTAATTTCAAATTTTATTTTTGTATAATAATTCAATGAGTTAAATTTTTGACGCGCAGTTTGACAGTTCTGTTTATGTACAAGTTTCATTACAAGAACAGAAAAAAAACTGAGGCAAAAACGAAATAACTATTGTCATGAGTGAACTTTCACAAATTTCGTAATCAATAAAAAATATTTATATATTAATTTAGTAATCTTAGATTAAGGATTGGTCTCCGCTGCGCTTCAACTAGATAGTACCGCACTACCTAAGATCCATAGCTTTTTTATAACGACAACTATTAGATGCTTGTGTGCGTGGCATCTTCGCAAATTGGTTATGAATAGGTTTAATTTGATTTTGCTCGGGTCGTCTAATTAATTGAAAATTTCATTAGAATATGCGGACTATTATGATCTGTGGAATGAGATATTCGCTGCAAATACGGATCATTATAAAAATATTTTTATAAAATTAAGTTTTTCATGTCTCTTTATGATTTTTTTTTACGTTTTGCAAATCTACCATTATTGGTATACTAAAACACTCATTGATTGGTTATAATATTGAATTAACTTATAGTAATAATCTTCCGCGTACATCAGGGGTGGGACAGACGCCTTTAAGTGACGTTTTCAGAAGACCGTAGTGCCATCTGTTAGTTGGTCCGAAAATGAAAGCTTTGTCAGCTGTCACTCGCTTTGAAACCTTTCAACTGTTGAGTGAAACTTGTCACTGCCCACTGGTCATAAAATGGCGGCTACTTCTAGCGTTTGCGCATGTATGTAGCTCTCGTGTTCCATTTTGAATATTAACACTACTAAATATATCCTTTATGTTCTATGTTTTGACAAAATTAAATAACTCACTCTACGCGCAATTTCAACATGTTAATAAATTGCAATACCTACATTTAAAAGTAGAGTTACTTATTTAATTGCGTCACAACATTAAAAATGAATTTTATAATTCCGAGCTTATATATAGTTATTTTCGGCTAATCGCCAATCTCCAGATGGCGCTAGTTTTCAAATAGACAGCTCAAAATGCGTAGAGAGGGCTCTCTTTTCCCTATATATTATTATACTCTTTGCCGTACATTAATAATTTATACTTTAGATGTATGTGTAATTTTATAAAATGTGGCAGAAAAAAATCGTGAAATTGTAAGTGATTTAGAAAACAAAATAAGAAACAAATCAGAAATAAATTATTTGTTATATAGACACATACAATGAGGGATGGTTTGGGACTCTTATGAGAACAGATATACCAGTGAGAGGCTCCTTTGCACAGGAGGCCGGCTAGATTATGGATACCACAACGGCGCCTATTTGAAGCCTGCCGTGAAGCAGTGATGTGTAAACATTATTGTGTTTCGGTCAGAAGGGCGCCGTAGCTAGTGAAATTACTGGGCAAACGAGACTTAACATCTTATGTCTCAAGGAGACGAGCGGAATTGTAGTCCAAATTAGGAATTCTTGGGTTTGGCATTGCGTTGCTATGGGCAGGGCGTTTCATAAAAAAATACACTAGAAAAGTGTTTGTGGTATTATGAAAACGCTATGGGAGTGAAACTTTTACATATTCATAAAATAAAAATTGGAGAGGTAATGTGGTACCAACACTACCCCGGAACCATAGCTAAAAACTGGCACCATAGACTACTCGGCTACCTGACTTGAAAGCAGTAGTTGACATTAATAATTCAACTTCACCCCATACTCCTCCGGCCGGCTGTAATCATGTGATAGACGAACGAAAAAAATACTTTAAAAATAAATATGGTTTTTAGGATTCCGTAGCCAAATGGCAGAAAACGGAACCCATATGGATTCGACATGTTGGTCTGTCTGTCTCTCCGTCCGTATGTCACAGCCACTTTTTTCCCAAACTATAAGAACTATATTGTTGTTACTATAATTTGCGCGGCGGCCATCTTGGATTTCAAAAATGATCCCAAATTCGTTCTCTGCACCCGCGAGAACCTCGGATACGATATCCATAATGTTGAAATCATAATTTTGCATGGCAGCCATCTTGGATTTAAAAGATGATCCCAAATTCGTTCTCTGCACCCTCGAGAACCTCGTATACGATATCCATATTGCTGAAATCATAATTTTGCACGGCGGCCATCTTGGATTTAAAAATGATCCCAAATTCGTCCTCGGAACCCTCGAGAACCTCGGATACGATATCCATATTGTTGAAATAGTAATTATGCATGGCGGCCATCTTGGATTTCAAAAATGATCACAAATTCGTTCTCTGCACCCTTGAAAACGTCGGATTTAGCTGGGAATGGCACCTCTATCGTCTCACTTTCTTGTTTCATCGAGATTCAAAAAACAACGATTCTTCATGAATTGCAGTTAAAAATTGGTACAACAATAATTTATACGTGATGTATTTATTAAATTCTAAATTTATATTTTATTTCTTCTTTCTTAATACATTTAATCTAGTATTTCTTACAATTGACTGATTTATGGAAATGTCTATTCACTTGCAACATTATGTGGCTGTCTGTTTGCGTGTTGTCGAATGTAAGTAAGTGACGCTCACGCACACATTAATTCTGATGTTACTTCTATATTGACAGGAACTATGATTGAAACTATCGTCCTAAGCGTTATTATTCTAAGGTCAGAGCCGTCTTCTCACAATATGTCATCTTCATAAATTCTGAAAAATACTGTTATTAATATTAATTAAAGAAATGATATGTTAGAGTACTGTTTTATTTCACCGCAATCGAAATGAAAAGCAGAGTTTATAACTCGCCCACAAAACCATTCTATCTTCGACATTGCTATCAGCTGCTAAAAGTCTCGGATAAAAATGGTTAATTTTGTGCACTCGTTGTAAAATCTACTATTTCTTTCCGTCACAAAGTGGTCCCAATTCAGCATGTTTTTTTATGACAATAAGAGACAAGACGAGCAAGAAGGTCAGCTGATAGTAATTTATACGCCCTGCCAATGGGCAGGCCGTATAATTAAGCCAGGCCTGCCATTGTAATGACAATGCTGTGCCGCTCAGGATTCTTGAAAAACCCAAAAATTCTGATCGGTGCCACAATTGCGCTCGTTACCTTGAGACATAAGATGTTAAGTCTCATTTGCCCAGTTATTTCACTAGCTTTTTCACGGCGCCCTTTAAACCGAAACACAATCCGTAGCTAGTGAAATTACTGGGCAAATTTGACTTAACATCTTATGTCTCAAAGTAACGCAATTGTAGTGCCGCTTTTTGGGTTTTTCAAGAATCCTATGCGGCCCTGCCGCCCTAACCATTACAATAATGGTTAGGGCGTATCAATTACCGTTAGCTGAATGAACGTCCTGCTCGTCTCATCCCGTATTTTCATTAAAAAACATAGAATCAACCGATCATAGACTCATCGCGTGATTTAACAGTATGTCACAAATAATATAATATTGACACACTTTTACACAAATTAACTTTCCCCAAACTGCCGTACTTGCCTGTACTATAACAAGTACAAGACAACGATACATTGAATACAATATACTTTCTTAAACATACATAAATATAAATAAACATCCATGACTCAGAAACAAACATTCATATTCATCATATAAATGTTTGTACCTACCGGGATTCGAACCCGGGACCTCTAGCTCAGTAGGCAGGGTCACTAAGCACTGAGCTATATGTATCGATATTCGTCGATACAAGTGGGGCTACTGTAAAAGATGTTTTATAGACCAGTAACTATAATCATAGACTATAATATAACAGAGTTAAAATCGTTCATATTATGTCAGCTCGATATATTTACAAGCGCAACGTCATGAACGTGACGTCATGAATATGACATTATTTGACATTTTAAGTTCACGATATATGATTGATTTGATTAGACATCCCAATTAATTATTACATTTATTTAACAACTTACTTTGTTAGTACTGTTTTATATAATTATATGACTATAATTTTAGAAATAACTATAATAGCATATTGATCTTTGGTTTACTTGATTCGTGTAAGTTAGTTGGCACTACTGTAGTGCATTTTGCACAGTTGATAGCATAATTACTGTGACGGTCGTGCCTTATATAAGCCAGAGCGCTAAGTTCGAGAGGACATTACATAATGTGAATTGTAAGGGGTGACGCTGCCCAAATTGTATTAAATTATATTTAAATTTTAAGTGTGTTTAAATTACCAACCCCTTCTACAAATATGTAGGTGTGGTGAAACTTCATCGCCAATATTAATTGAATATATAACAAGCGATGAATCTTTGACGCTTCTAACAATTATTAATGATCACCGCATCATAATTGGATTTCAGTGCATAGTTCATTCAGCGTGGCTGGATCTGTGTTATAATTACCAGTTGTATCATCTTTCAACGTCACTTAATAATAATTATGCATTTTGTAGCTATCATTTGTAGACGTTGTTGTATTGCAGTATGAATAATTTGGACCCGGTATGTATAATAAAAATAGAAATAGGTACCGGCGGTATTTATATATATACATATTTTCTTTAAGGTAAGTACTTGAGTTACTTCTTTACATAGTGCAAGTGTGGCTACCTTAAATAATATATATTTATAATAAAACAATTCCACTCTCCACTTGAATAGAATATATATTCAAAAAGTTTACTATAATCACAACTATATACATATAACATACAACACTAAATGAAAAGTAAGACAAGGACAGACAGATGACCAGCAGCCAGCACGTCTACCACTTTCGACTGCCCCAACAAGAAGTGCTTAATAGCTGAGAGCAATTAGAAACAGTTACCATACTACCAACTTCAAATAATAAAGTGACATCACTTAGATTTTGCATGTGATTATATAATATTACAATTACTAAAAATATACTAAATATAATAACTAAAACAATAGTATATTAACAGGTTACAAATAATTCTATTAATATTATAATAACTGAATGTTGGTACTAATTGGAATGTCAAATAAACATAACACTCGGCCATCCTACATTCGGTCGTGTCCTCATGAACTGCACCTCGGGTCTCGGGGCGTGGTCTGACTAGTAAGACCTATGCACGTTTCTTTCCGTGCCCTCGGTTAATAATTTTTTTATTTAATTATTGAAAATTAAAATATATCCATAATTGTATCTTTAACATACTTATTAACCTTTCCACATCGGACGGTGCCCGCAGGCATTTGAAATTACAAACACACCGAGTTCGGCAGTGCCGCAAGGCACTCTTTTACCTCACCCAGTTTTCACCCTTATTACGTGTACAAGATGGTTTATTATCCTAACGAGTGAAGTCCGATAGACATTTCGATCCGTTACGATTCAAGGCCACCAATATACATACTTATATTATATACTTTCAGAGTTATCAGACTGAGAATCAACAAGAACGCTTCATTAAAACTACTGAAACTACATGTGCTACGTGTGGGCCAATGACGAAGATTCTGCAAAATAACTGCCATTAGAGACACTCGCAATTAGTTCTTATTATATACATAAATAAATATATTGGTATAAATATTGAATAGATCTCACTGTCTTTACCTTCTTATATTAAAAGTAATCTGAATTCATCATTCTCAGTTGATGTCAATAAAATAGATAAGACACTTTTTACCATATCAACTGATACGATAAAATACAATATTGTTATTTATATTAATCTTCAAAATTTGTATTACCTATAAAAGTTTGTATAGTTTGAAAACTTTCAAGCATGCACCTTTAGTTTCGTTTGCAAGCAAAAACTTTATTGAGTTTCATCGTTAGACCATTTTCAGTTTGAAAATTTCACTCCCAGCTTTTTATATCGAAGTTTGTAAGGGCGTTGGATATCGCCTTAATTATTTAAAACTTTATTACTACTCAAATTAAACTCATTCATTCGACTGTTTTGTTGAATGTTTTGCACCTCGTCAAAGTTTTGCAGGCAACGCAATTTCAAATTAGTTATTGTTCAATAAACTATTCAATATAATTAGTTTGTTAGCACCCTAGATATTATGAAAGAAAGAAGGAAAAATCATTAATTCATTAAGGTCACATGAAACATATGAAGAAGTGGCAAGAAACTCATTGCCACTCTTTCTATATATGTACTTATTTTATTTATTTTACTATTTACATTATATTTTATACAATGTATGTAAAGTGATACACCAAAATTTCTCAAAGGTTTTGACTATGTAATGTAAATACGAACCTACTTATATGAAATTTTTAGATGTCCACGAAATGAGACAAAAACTCACTTTTTATGTTCCTGCAACCAGAACTAAATCTGTCAATAATTCATTTATTATTATTCATTATTTAATATTCATTATTATTAAATTCATTTGTAATAGCGTAACCTTTTTTGTAAATTATGACATATTTCATCTTTTTCTACACTTGTTAGGTTATTGTACAACTTTAATAATGCTAGCTGTGATATATTTTTATTATTATTAACTTATTAAAAATTTTTATATTCTTACTTACTTAGTTATTGTTTGATTATGGTCTCTCTTTATCTCATTCAATTTAATTTGTTATATTTTCGTTTTCTTATTATTATTAATTCAATTATTTTTTGCATGTTCTCTTCCAAACTTTGATTTATGTATTTTTGTAATATTAAAACTGTTATTGGTTAAGTTTAAAATGAATTTATGTTCTATATTTATTGTTATTACCGTTTGTTACAAGAAAATAAATATAATTAAATAAATGTGTTTCTTTGCAGCAAACATTGCGAACTCTATCTTTATTAATGATTAAGTGTTGACGTGAAAATGCCTTTAAATTTGCCTCGATAGTGGTAGGCAATACGGAAAAGTGATAACGAAATCAAATAAAGTAGTAAAAAGCGCGGATAAGATATTGTGTTGTAACAAATTTGTTGGCATATGTATTTTGTACTCTTTGAAGATTTCATGGGAATATACTTACCACTGCTAAGTATACAATTTAAGAAGAGATGACTTAGTGACTGAAACTTTTCTCAAAAATCTTGACAGCTTATTTTGTTCTTGAAGTAAATAATGAAAAAATATTGTCACTAGCAATATAATAACAAAAACCATACATAGGTTTCAAATAATTATGTCACACATATAATACGTTCAAAGAAAATATCAATTAATGTATCTATGTATAGATGTGCGTACATATTCACATTAAATAGGCTATGGTTCGGCCGTACCAAATCCGATCATGTGTTTAGGCTATAACACACGGCCGTGTTGATGATCCAGCTTCATGCCTTTTTTAATTTTTTTTTATCAAATTATGTACATGCGTCATATATGGCTTTATATATTATATTTAAACTTAGTTACTATAATGAATAGAGATGCACTGTGACAGAATGGAGTCCACGATATAATACCAGAAATAAACGAAGACAGCATCGAATATGGGAAGATGATATTCAAAAGGTGGCAGGTGTGACTTGGATGAGGACAGCAAGAGATAGATCTTTGAACACGTGTAAGGTCTATGCTTGAAAGCAAGACAATCTACATAGAAACTGGTGTGTAATATAGTAAATTATTACATAAGTACTATTATATAAACAAATTAAAGTGTATTTAAGATAAGTAATATAACTTATAAATATTTAGAAATTGCTAATTAAGGCTATTATTACTATTATTATTATCATATATGGCTTCATTTATTATAAACGTTGTTACGATAATGATTACTCTTAAAAATTTTCAATTACCAAGATTTACAAATCTTAGTAGAATTAACACTAAAGATTTGAATTACCCAGTATCATTTTTAGTGAACAATTTAATAGCCGAACATGTGTCATGACGTCATGTGTAGTAAAAATAGTACATTCATACTTTTCTGCCCGCATATTGTATAATGTGAATTATTAAATTATGTACGAATTAATGACGTACCGCAATACAATGGCAATTTCGTAGGCAGCGTAGTTTAAACAAGCTATTCATTGTTCACGAGAGAAGTGTTACGTACAAGAGCAGATGATGAATTTCCCCGTTTGTTATTTTGTATATTCCTTACAAATTGCACTTGGGCTTACGTCATAAGCAATGACGTCATAAAAACAAACGTTACTGCGAGTGACAAGCGTGAGCCAGATTTAATACCGATTTATTCGCTCACAATTTCACCAAATTAAATAACATTCCTTTCTCGACATTCATATTTCGTTTCATTGTTTGAAGAGACAGCATGTCACTCTGCTATATAACTGAATATTTAAAGACACGTATTTTTGAAGTGAAACCTTTGTGATTTGAAACTCGATGAAACGAAAAAGCGAGACAATAGAGACACAAACAGGTAAATTATAGGGTTCAGCCGGCGACAGAATGAAATACGAATAAATTATACGGTGCTTTGGTACCAGGCAATCATAGTTGATGAATAGATTGTCTAATGTATGATGATATGAGTATATCTTTATATATATTCTGACGTCATGCGCAAGACATATTACTACATAGACACCAGGAGAACAAATATGGTAGCGGTGATTATTAATGTCTTTCATAGTGGTTGAAATTGTGTCATAGCAACATGTACCAGGACTTCATATGCAGTTTAAAATTATTATACAAGTGCTGACCATCTTGAAGCCAAATTTTATGAAGGTTTTACTTCTAAATTTGAATTGCATTGCACACATGCTTTTTCATTTTCTTTCTATAACTTAAACCAATAAAGATATGGATTTGCAAATACATCTATCTGCCAGAGATGAGGTTTAATACTTGGAAATGATCATATCGAAACACGTTTTTGTTTTATTTATTAATTCTTTTATTTTCACACTTCTATATAATAAACACATAAACTTTGATTAAGGATTGGTCTCCGCTGCGCTTCTACTAGGTACCGCACTAAGAACAATCGCTTTTTATTACCTACGGCAACTATCAGATCCTTGTGTGCGTGCGTGTAAATAATATTTTTTATTTTTTACTTTGTGTAGATATTCATGTTACGTATTTAGGAAATAGAGTTCTATTTGAGACTTATAAGAGACACTTAAATAAAACAAGCTTTGTCTATTTTAAGCGGTATCTCAAGTTGTTTGCTGTCTATCTTACTAAGAACTGGTGTTTCATATTCGATACGTACTCACTTACCAGGGGCGTGCATTGGTTTTCTAGCAAGGTAGGCACTGTGGATCTAACTAGTCGTAGTTGAGCTTTGGAATAAGCAAAGATTGCTTGCCGTAGGTATTTGGTATATATATATATTTGCAGCTTGCTGCAGCATGATGCTGAGTGGGAGACTTATACACACGTGACACTATATTTATTATATATTTTTTAACTTATCAGTATAATTATGTAGATTGATTTAACTATTTTTAAGGTTTATTGTAGTGTTCATTGTAGTGTAGTGATCAATTAGAAGAAATAATACAACAGTATAATTAAACTTATTATTTAGTAGCCTCAGGGCGGTTGCTCGATTCCCAATATGTGGTGTCATTAAGAAATTATTTTATGTTATAGTAACCTTTACCACACAAACGTTTTTTAACAATTCTTTTGAATTTCGTAATGCATTTGTTTTGAACATTTTCTGGGGTCTTGTTGTAAAAGTATCATATACGTCGCACCACAAAAGACTTAGGTACTAACTCTACTTAACCGAGGCATTATAAGTTTATGTCTGTTCCTGGTGTTAACATTATGGTTATGACAGTTTCTAGCAAATTCACTTATGTACCACTGACCTCTATTATATACCACTGGACTGGCGGCTGTCAAAGTGCTTTTTGCCTGTTTGATACTCGCCATTTTAGCGCTGTTGGCCATGTAGCGAGAGTTTGCGGCACTAAAAATAGCGATGACAACTTAATCAAAAATCAATAAATGGTAGGAAACTATATAGAAAAAAATTGTGTACTTTATTACGTTGGCTTTTAAATAAATAATACGGAAAACAAACGAAATTAGTTCTCTGGACGCTCACGAGTGGCGCTTCAAATAGGCACAAAAAATTTGCTGTCATACATATGGAACAGCCTGTCCAGTGGTTTTTATACAGGTCAGGTCATACATAAAATTGTCAAGAATATTATATTCAGAAGCAACATACAATATTACGCTTAAAACTTCCTTCAATGTTCAAAGTCCACTATTCTATACAATATTAAAATAGTACTATGACTGGTTAGTTAGTAAACGTCGTACACTTAATTTAAACGGGACTCTCCATTAATAATGCTCACAGTAATATGACTTTAATTAGCACCCGCCAGTACTTATTGTGACCCAGTTCCTGGAATGATGACAAAGCAAGCACTTAGCTGCAGCGGAGAGCTTCTATAAGTTATAAGTGGCATTGCGACTTTGAAGGAGATTTTTAGGCCTGAATTGACGTCAAATACCAAAAATTCACTCCAGATAACACCGCTTTTCTCTAAATAATATATCTAGAAAATCTAAAAAAAATATTAAAGTAAAATATGATATATAATTAATGTTTTTCATAGTGCCTAGACTGCCACGTCACTTGGCCGACTCGTTGACTGAGACAAATTTAAAACAGTAAAAACAAAAATAATTTCTAAGACTTGACTGACCACCGATCAACCCAATCAGATAAATTTAAATAACTTATGCTTGACAATTATTTGTAAAATTATAAGTATTATTTGTATAGCTAAGTATCAATTCTAACGATTGTAAACTATTTTTTCTTTTGTTAATGTAACTCTGTTGGTGTAAACTAATTTACCAATAGTACAAACCTCAGTGGTTCTAATTGCTTTGAAACCTTCATGGAAAACTTGTTTTTATTAATAAATAAAAGAAAATACATAGGGTGTTTGTTGTACTTTTTATTTTATCAAATCACACGTAAATAATAAAATTATAAATTGTATTATTTTTTAGTCATCACTTATGATTAACTCATAATTATTTTAACCTTTAACCAATGAGATGTTCAAAAATACTTTTAGGTATAAAACATTTTTTTATTGACCGTGTGTGTAATTACAAATTATTTCCAAAATAAGCAGGAACGAATGATTAATAAAAAGAGAAGCTATAAGTACTGATGAAGTATTAATAATATTGTAAGTCTTATGATATATGATATTTTATATTATGATGTACATAATATGTTACAATGATGGTAAACATTCCCAGAAATCATGGTTTTCGATCTATTTTTTACAATTCTATGGCGAATTTCCTCTACTCCATGACATGGTGAGATTTTTCTTCTACTCAACTTTTGCATATATAATATAATACAATGGTATTATATTTACGGTACAACCAAAATGATTGCTGAAAAAATGTTATTGTGTTGGATGTTATATGTTGAAAATTTATTGAAGCAGGCGTTACTTTGCGGAAATCCATAATTATCCAAATGTTTTGAGTTTTTCTTTAGTGTTAATTCAGCCAATATTTGTCTTTTAAGCAATTCGACACGTGTTTTGCCTCTACACGAGGGATCCTCAGGACATGTTGACTCGCCAAAATCTGGCAAGAGACTTTGAGTCTCTGTCTTTGTTTGTTGTTATATGTTGTACAAACTGAAAATAATAACATATGGTTAAAATAATTGCACATATTACGATTTGTAATATTTATTCTGCTCGCAACATCGCTGTAAGTTACAAGAAAACTTTTAATGATTCTCTGAGAACTACTCGTATCTTCAGTATGACAAGAGCGAAACATTTTGTATTCTATATTATTCTTGGAGTTTGGTATTTATGTAGTTTTCATACTAATTAAGGCAATATATGTATTGCCTTAATTAGTATAATATAAGCCTATGGGCTTTATTAAGGTTAAATTATAAAATCCAGTACTCAAACGTTTTATATAATACAAGAAAAGTACAAATTAGTCAAAAAATAACTGGGTTGTGAAAGAAGCCAAGCTATAGAGTTTAAAAAAATAATGAAAAAACGTAGGTAAAATTAATATGATTTATTTATAATTGATTTCTGTCAATTCTGTCAAGACTTAATAGCTCAACGCAACGAACATTCAAATTTCAAAACTAAAACTTAACAATAAAAAGGTAATGGTAACTGTTTGGTGGTCTCAGCATGGTATTATTGACCATTGCTTCTCCGATCTGGTCAAGCAATAACTGCAGATGTCTACTGTACCAAACTCCGAACAATAATAGTAAAACTAGCAGTGAAACAACCTCGACTCATGAATCGATCTTCACCATTATTGCTCTATTATAACGCTATACCTCATACAGCACGACAAAACCGTTTTAACTCTACAGGAACTGCAATTAGAAAGCATTCGTCACCCTCCGTATTCGCCAGACCCAAAGGTCAAAAAAAAAGGTTGTCCGTTGGAGCATCCAACTGACAACCTTTTTTTTCGTAATTTGGACAATTTTCTACGTGTCAAAAAGTCTTCTTCTCAGGAGGCAGTATAGAATGCTTTCACACAGCAGCAATGCTTCTTCGAATCTAGATCACCACAGTTCTATCGCAAAGGCATAAATTACCTTCCTATTAGATGGTAGCAATGTATAGATAATAATGGTAATTATTTTGATTAAATAAATATTATTTTAAATTAAAAAAAGTACTAATTTCAATATTTCATTACAATCGGCAAATCGGCAATTTCATACTTACATCCCTAATATTACCTTTATATATGCTGACAGTTAAGTTGAATTTGAAACCAACTAATGCATTTGCTTCTTTCTATTTTCTCTATCGATCAAAATAATTTAACATTTTTATATTTTTTATTTATTTTTACTTTCCCTTCTTTCATAACATATTTTTAAAGTTAGCCATTCATAGATACATTCACGGCTCTATCTATGAATATTATAATAAGTATTAATTCATCTTAATTATTAATAATGAAGCTAAAAGGAATTCACAATTAAAATTTATGAATTAGTACCAGTCTAACATTCACAATGATTCAAATTTGTTGTTTGGTAGATATATTATTATACCACTCGATCTCAGCTTGGCAAAATACACAAAACCCACCTTAATATAGTCGAGTAATTAATTAAATGATAACATTAAGTAATTATCTCTTCAGGCGAATATCCGAATGTTATCATAATATTACTCTCACATCTTAATTACGACTTATAACAATTATATTCAATTATGAAATCCTTATAAACTCAACACCTTACCCTTTCATGTACGCACGTGTGATAAGGGGCTATTATAATTACGTTGTGAGTATTCATAATTTAAATAAGGATGCGATAAATGAAATATAATTTAATATTAAGAACAATAATAAGGGTAAAGAACTTAGTGCGAAAAATTTACCTGGTACAATGTCCATAATATATAAACATAAGACATATTTGTAGATAGTATTAAATTTGTCACACTAAGAAACATATTATTGGTTTGGAGACAAATATTTAAAACATACGAAATATGAGAGTTACTGCCGACAAGCTGTAATTTTGTTACTGAAATAAATGAAAAATAAAAAAAATTGGGTGCGTACAAAGTACACATGTAAAAAAATATGAAACCTGCATTGTGAATGAACTGCATATGAAGTCCTGGTACATGTTGTTAGAATGACACATGATTTCAACCGCAATGAAACACATTACTATCACCACTAATATATAAATATTCTCCTGATGTCTATGACGTAGTAATACGCCGTGCGCATGACGTCGGAATATATTACGACAATCTCCACTTCAACTATGATCAATGTTAAGCAAAAAATATAACCTTTTAATATAAGAAAACTAAATCCTTTCTACTAATACTAAACGCATGCGAGAGCTAAATACTATTACTTCTTCTACTTCTCGTTTGATTTTTAAAAAGTTAATGATGTCATTTTACTGATTAGGTAACGTTCTTTCGATATCAGTTCAAAGTTTTAAAATGTTCATATACAGGATATGAAAACAATACTCTAATTTATATGCACTTCGTAATTCAAAGTATTCTTTTTTTTATGGAATAGGAGGACAAACGAGCATACGGGTCACCTGGTGTTAAGTGATTACCGCCGGCCACAATCTCTTGCAACACCAGAGGAATCACAGGAGCGTTGCCGGCCTTTAAGGAAGGAGGCGCTTTTTTTGAAGGTACCCATGTCGTGTCGTATTCTCTACCTAGAACTGTGAATGCAGGCTTAATAAGTCAAAAGATTTTTCACTTTTACATTTGTACATTAATGCAAAACAAACTCTTTTTGTGTAATATAATCCCCGGTGTAAAAACTGTTATTAAGTATTTGCAGAAACACATAAATATTTCTTGAAAACCATTATAACTTAAGCCTGCCTGCAATTTGCTGTGTCCAAGCAACCAATTTGCATTCGTAATACAGAACCGAGATGCAAATTGTCAAGCAATTGGAGAAACTTTAACAAGTCTCTCGAAACACGTTCTGTTTAATGATTGATATTCTTGATACGTAGGTCCATTGATATAACAGATACCGCAAATTAAATTGAGATACAAAGCCAATGTGAAGTAGAGGTGGTCGTTAAATCAATAAACTGTTTTTTTAAACAGTTTTATATTCGTTAACGAATTAACTGTTTTTCTAAAAAGAAAAAACCTGTTGAAAATAATAAGCTTATAAATTCAATCAACGTCTTCGCCCGTAACTCGCAATAAATGAGGCATAATTCCAACCTTTTGCACCTATCCCTTTCTCAGTTGCACTTCCGTCAAAACTACGCCAGTAAATTGATGATTGAATGCCTCGCAAATCAGTTTTTATTGTTCGTAGATTTGCAATGGAAGATCATTTCATTAGAAAATGTTAACATTTGTTTTTTTGCCCTGTGCTTCCCTGGGACGTAACAAAAAAAGGGGAGTCCCAGGCCCAAGGATGTCCTAAGAGGCGACTACGAGCTTTTTAAATGTGGGAGAGTCACGCTGCCGTCATATGACGTCAGCACAATCGGGCCAGACTCGTCCGGGCTATTACCAGACTCGCACAGAATACCGGCGTGAAATAGCGGCCTAGTGCCGCTATGTTTCGCATGGGATAGTGTCGAGGACCGGTGGTGGAGTGTAGCGCCTATCCGACGCCTACGTCGCAGACCACCAGCGACCCGCCGCGTTTGACACTACAAGTCAGCAGATTGGGATAGGATGCGTTACTTTTTTGCATCCTACCCTTGGGGCAGGGTTTGTTTCCCTTCGGATGATCCTAGTGCCTGCGCCGTTGCAGTAGCCGATGTTATACTGCAGGGCATGGATATTTTTATACTAAGCTCTGTCGTACCGATCGGTGGCAGATCACAGCCCTGGTTCGATGCGTCAGTTAAAGCAGCATCTGACTGCGAAAAACAGGAATATCGTACTTGCGTTGCGGCGTTGGGCTCAAAGGATCCGAACTGCATAGCTCTAAAGAGGTAATTTATTTATTAGTTCCCATACAAAATACATGTATTAATAATTACAAAATAACGCTAGTATAAGTAAACCATTATTAACATATACCTAAATTAAATGGAAACATTTATTATGGCGTGATATTTAACTTAAATAAATGGAGAGTTATATAAAACAATAAATAATTTTATGTTCCTATCACAACTCAGGCAAATGCATGTAACTTGTTAACTAAAATAAAATAAACATAAATTTAAAACACACAAACTAAAATTATATCCTACATATTATAAGTATAACATACAATAAAGCAAAAGTGATACAAATTTCAAAAAACATAAATATGAAGCACGTAAAGATAAGCTAAGGCTCTAACAGGCGCAAAGTGTCTAAAACTAGGTGTTGAAAACTACACAGACTATTAGAAAAAATATCTATACAGCTATTGATATTTGCTAAGTCATTATATGAACGAGATAATCTATTAACTGGTGCATTATGTGATGTCCACAAGTGAGAAGTTGGAACAAAGAAAGTCTTTACATTTCTAGTCCTACAAGGATTACAGTACATAGACAACAGTTTAGTATGAATATGATGATTTACAACCTTATACATGTATATCAGATCAATTAATTTACGGCGCATTTCAAGTGAGTCTAGATTAAAATATTTTAATCTAGCTTCATAACTATGCAGTGATTTTCTAAGTTTGAAACGGTTACACAAAATTCTCAAAAAACGTTTCTGAACATTTTCCATGGTATCAATGTGGATTTTATAAAAAGGTGACCATGCTATTGAACCATATTCTAAAATACTACGAACCAGAGATTTATATAATATTACAACACTATCTTGGCATTTGAAAGGTTTTGAAATGCGCAAGATAAAACCTAGCATCCGATTTGCTCTTTCAGCTGTAGTATCAATGTGTTCAATGAATGATAGTTTTTTATCAACAATGACACCTTAACCTCTAGTAAACTCTTTATGACTTAAAACTGAATTCGAAATGTGATAGGATAAATGTACGCTATTTATCTTATTAGTGAATGTGGCAACATGACATTAGTCAACATTTAGTTTAATTAAATTATTATGGGACCAAGTACTGAGAGCAGAAAGGTCACGCTGTTATTGAAACAGTGACAAACAGACAATGAACAAAGCAAACAATAAAGGACAGAGATGAGACCCTTGAGGTACTCCAGATGGAACCAAAATGACGTCAGAAAAAATATATGACGTTATGCAACGCATTAAACTACGATGTATACCAAATTTCATAAGCTTTATAAGTAAGAGCTCGTGGTTAACCTTATCAAACGCTTTTTGAAAGTCTGTATAAATAACATCACTTGTCCCTTATCATCGATGGTCTCAAGTAGATAGTCAATATAATCAGTTAGGTTAGATGTTGTTGATTTACATGATACAAATCGATGAGCATCTGTCTTTTCAGCAGATTTGTGTATAGGAATTACATGAGCAATTTTCCACTTTTTAGGAAAAGCTCCAGATGATAGGGATTTATTAAAAATAACAGAAAGGGGTGCAGAAAGTTCAACATGACGATGAAAGACGAAATGTGACGGTATTCCATCCGGACCGGGTCATTTATTCGGATTTAGGTTTTTCATAACTCTACTTACATCATCCTTCTGAACAACAATACTGCTAAGACAGTCTAAATTACTATTATGGGCGTTATTAACAAAATCACATGACATATTAGCCTCATACACAGTGTGAAAATAGTTGGCAAAAATTTTACATATCTGTAGCAATTCTGTTATCTAATTGAACAGTAGGTGGAATAAGTGAGCATTTATTTTTATTTTTTACATAATTCCAAAATAACTTACTGCTACCTTTTTTTAGACTAGACTCGATATTACTTATATAAGTGATGTTACTATCTTGGGGGTAATCATAATCCTTGGGGGTTTTTAAATTTTTTGAACTTTTGGTGATATTTATCCTTTTCCTTTAAACATTTAATTAAAGAGTTGCTAAACCAAACTGGTATAGATGATCTACGTTGCTGTTTGTAAGGTGTATTATTTTGAATTACATTACTTAGAACTTTATAGAAGTTAGCCAGATCATTACCTATGTCAGTAGATGAGAGAAGTGAAAGCATTGGCTTTATCTTTTTTTTTATATCAATTGTGATATAGTTAAGTTAAGTTAAGTTGCACTTCCTAAAATTAAATGTTTGACTACGTTGACAATATATAAGTACTGGTTTAGAAATACCATAATTCACACTGACCTCAAAGCCAGGATGGTGTACATCTTCTCGAGACAGGGCTTGAGATGGCTCAAGTGATACGGAAATTTGGAGGGGAGAAAAATAGATCAAGCGTATGATTATTTCTATTTTTAATATAATTATGTTGTTTAAGGTTGCCAATTGACATTAAGTCCAATAAAAATCTAACTCGTGTGTCCATAATTGCAAAATTAGACTGTACAGTTTTTGATACATTATCTATATGCCAGATTGGGCGTATTGAAATCACCTAGTAAAATTAAAGACTCATCTGTGTCTGATAGAATATCACTTGTTTTATGATAAAACATTTTTAAATTTTCTATAGATAGGTCCGGCGGCCCAATTTAGTACTTATGGTTTTGTGCTTATCGTCACTTTTAGTAACAAGATTAAGCCAAATACATTCAACATTACATTCCCAATCAGTAACCCTATTGGCTACAAATCATTTTTTATAGCAACCAATACCCCTCCACCAGTAATATTATGACTAGTGTTAACATCACGGTCTCTTCTGAAAATATTGTAACGATCGTCTAAGAACTCATAATCCCTAATAGAAGAGTTCAGATTAGTCTCGGTTAAGCAGATTACATCATAGTTGTTATTTAATACATTTATATAAAAATCATATATTTATTTATTTATTTATTTATGATTCCTTACAGCTAACAAAATGAAAAGAGTATATTAAAAATTATACAGAATAAATACGCCAATTAAAAGTAATACTATTAACAGTACAATAAGTATGGACAAAGTAGTTTAAGACAAAAACGAAAAATACTAGAAAAACTTACAAGAAAAAATTAAATAGAAAGAAAAGAAGAAATCGTAGGTTGTGTGGTGTGAGTAGTGTGAGTGAATGTGAGTAGTGTGAATGAATGTGAGTGTTCGAATATAATGTTTAAATTACGATGTGAGACTAATTATTTATCCTGAATATACTGATGATTAACTCCTGCAATTTAAACAGTTTAATATCAGTTTTTTGAACCTCAGACGTGATAAGTTGAAAATGTCGACGGAAGAAAATTTCTTATTATATATGTCAGGAATTCGAAATAGAGGTGAATATTTAAGATACTTAGTAGAAGCAAAGGGAATGTTAAATAAATTAGTATGCCTAGTACGTAATTTTGGTACCTGGAATGATATTTTATTTAAGATATCTGGACAGTCAAATTTATTATGTAATATATCATAAAGGAGTAACATATCAATTACATCTCTTCTATCTTCCAAGGTATCAATTTTATGATAATTACAGGATTCTTTGTAGTCTATAGGAATGAATTGAGATTTATAATTAAATTTTTTTATAAATATCTTTTGTATTTTTTCAAGGCGGTCAATATAACATTGATATGTAGGCCTCCAGATAGGACTTGCAAATTCAAGGATGCTTCGCACGTAAGCATAATACAGCACTTTTAGGCACAAGATGTCATTGAAAGGTTCGCAAGTGCGAAGAATAAACCCTAGATTTTTATAAGCCTTCTGTGTTATTATTTCGATGTGGTTATTATGGGTTAGTTTGCTATCATGGATCACACCTAAATCCCTTATTTGAGTAATTTTTGGAATAATTTCGTTATTTAAAGTATAATCAAATTTTATGTTATTATGCTTTCGTGAAAATGTAATAATTTGACATTTAGCAATATTAACTGTTATTTTATTTATTTTATAATATTGTGACAGTCTATTTAAGTCATCTTGTAACATAAAGCAATCGTCTATTTGTGAAATCTTTTTATAAAACTTTTTGTCGTCAGCATACAGCAAGAAGTTTGAACTAGCAAAACAATTACTGATGTCATATAAATATATATTGTATAACAGAGGACCCAGGTGCGATCCCTGAGGTACACCAGAAGTCACCTCAACAAAGTCTGATCTAAAACCACCGAGGACGACGGCCTGACAGCGATTTCTTATATACGATTCTGTCCATCTAAGAAGGTTCCCTCTGATTCCAACTGCGTAAAGCTTCTTTAATAGTATACTGTGGTTGACTCTATCAAAAGCATTTTCAAAATCTGTGTATATTACATCTATTTGTGATCTATCATTCATATCGCACTTAACGGTATGAGTGAACTCAAGCAAGTTAGTAAGGACACTACGAGATTTAATAAAACCGTGTTGGTTGATAGGGATGCATTGTAGGCAATTTCTATAAATATGATCATATACAATTTTTTCTAACATTTTACCAAATATATTCAAAATGGAGATACCTCTATAGTTACTAATATTTGTTTTTGATTCCTTTTTATGTATTGGTACTATTCGGGCTTCCTTCCAACATCTAGGGAAGGTTCCTTCATTAATGGAGCGCTTAAAGAGTGTTAGTAGCGGAGGTAATAGGCCCGATTCACATTTCTTTATAAAAATAGCTGGTATATCGTCAGTACCGGCGCCCTTCCGGATATCCAATTTACTGAACAACCTCCTAAGTATTCTTTCATCGATCTCAATTGTGTGAAGATTTTCGGACATATTTGATTCCTCGTTCAGGGTCTCATCATTTAGGTCACTAGGCTGGAATACACTTTGAAAGTATTCATTAAATGCATTGCAGATATCATGTCCATTCGTAAGTAAACTACTTCCGTAGTACATGTTGTGAGGAATACCAGAATCAGTGCGTTTATTTTTAATAAATTTCCAGAATTCTTTAGGCGAAGTTTTGATATTACTCTGACAACGATTCATATATTTTGTATATGATTCGATTTGCAACCTCTTTACTCGGGCTCTCAGCAAGGAGAACATGGCATAGTCTCCTGGATTTTTAAACTTTTTCCACTTAGTGTGAACTTTGTACTTCTCTTTTATTGAATTAATTAGAGCTGGAGTATACCATTTCGGGTATTGATGACGTGAGGAGATTTTTATAACAGGTATATGAGATTCTATGAGCGAATGAATAATTCTGTAAAAATTATCCACGGCATCTTCAACGGAGCCATTTAGGATGTCGGACCAGTTTGTATTTTTTAATTTTAAATTTATCGTCTCATAGTCACCTTTAAAAAATTTCTTTATCACGCAAAAATGTGGTTGTAGGGCTTTCATAAAAAGGTCTTTTACGACGATAACCAGGGGACTATGAAAGTGGTCAATATTTACAAGTGAATCGCTACATATGTTACACTGTAAGTAAATATTTGATAAGACAAGATCAAGAATGTTACCACAGCTATTTTTGTTGAAATTATATTGTTTTAATCCCATCAGATAGTAAGTATTTAGTAAACTCAATGCCGATTCTAATAATTCTGAGTTACAGTATTTTGTAATGCTGTAACTATTATCATTACCATACCATGAAATGAAAGAAAAATTAAAATCTCCTATTATGAGAAAATTATCATTCGAATGTTTATCGTAAAATGATATTAGGGTCTCATTAAAGTTACGCAATAAATTATTCGCATCCGAGTTAGGGGGATGTATGCCGCTATAATATGTAAATCCTTGTCACTACGTAGCGAGCGATTGCTTAAATATATACCCTTCGGAATAGTTAGCCATATACATTCTACTTGCTCGCAGTTTGAGTCCTGTGAAATAAACGCAGCAAGTAATTTCTTAATACATATCAAAACGCCCCCGCCCCTTCTCTTGTGTTTCCTGTCAAATCTGAATACATCATAACGACTGTCACATATTTCCGTGTTTAAAATTCCATCACATAGCCAACTTTCTGTTAAAATTATTATGTCATAATTGCTTGTTTCTATATTATTATAAAGTGAGTGTAATTTCGTGCGTAACCCGCGAGTATTTTGATAATAAATTTTGAGATTATTTAAATGCATCATAAAGAAACCTAATTCTTATGAAGTAAAAATATTTAAAATATAAGGAAATGTCAAAAAGAACACGGTTACGCAATATAATGTAAATACAATTACATAATTTCTAATATAAAAATTTGTTGCAATAAAAAGCAATTGATAACTTATTAAATGCATAACATGGCTAAAAACAATAACAGATAAGAGGGTAGATATAAAATCATTTACTAAAAATTGTACGGCAGTGATGTAAGTACTGAGTGTCAGAGGTTTTAAACAATTTAAGTTTTTGTTTCTTAAGATTAATAATAATGTGTAAGTGTGAATTAATATAATTAGTTTGATTTTTTTTGAGTGGTAAAAGTATGTGTGATGAATATGTGTGTATGTGATGAATATACGTATTTCTGGTACAATGAACTCTAATAATATAGCTTCGGCTTAGTATCAAAGAAGTGCTTTTGAGCTTATCTAAGCTGTTAATATTAATAGCTGGAGAGTGTTCGTCCTTTCTCATGTATACCTTACCGAATTTCACCCATACATACTTAAAATTCATAACTTTTGAGGTATTTCTTTCTATATTCCATATGCAGATGTTTAGCTTTAGGTGAAAGATTTTCAGCGACATATATTGGCTTTCTTTCTCCTAAAATACCAAGGTCCAAAGAACAAAGCATATCTTTAGGTTTAGCTTTATTACATCTATGAACCGCTGATAAAATTAAATCACGATGTTTCTGTGTCATAAGAGTAACTACAATGGTACGGGGACGATCAGATACAGTACGTTTAGCTACTCGATTGCATGAGATAACAACATCATCTGGAAGTGACACAGAGAGTTTATCGAATATTTTTCTTATAATTGTATTTAAATTTTCATTCTTCCTTTCTGGCACAGCTTGTATTTCTATGTTGTGGCTTCTTGATATTCGTTCCAGTTGCATAACCTTACTCAGAAGGGATTTGAAATTGTGATCGAAAGAAGAGGAGTCGTTCTTTAAATCTGAGATTATATAAGAATGGGATGAAGATTCAACTTGTAGTGCCTCAATTTTTTTGGAAAAAAAATGATTCATTGTGGTCTTTAATTTGACTTTGAATGACTCCAATCAAATTTACTGTGTCATTAAGAACTTCGGTGTTACGATTGTTGCTTTTTTTATGTTATTTGAACATTCAATAACCGAATCGAGATCAGTTCGAAGTGACTGAAAACTTTTCCTCATATCAGCTAACTCAGTCTGCAAGCCATTAAGGCCTTTACTGAAAGCGCTTTAAACTCCGCCTCCATATCCTTCCCTATATCAAAGGGTTAGTATGGTGCCGGTCCCAAGCCCGGATAAAGGAGGAGGGAATCCAAGTCAAGTTGTGAGACGTACCTTGACGAGGGCTGCGTGTCTGGGGGAGAGCTCAGACTTTAACGGTGTACCTCCGATACCTGGGCACCTCGGAGTGTTATTTTATGCCCTTCGGCCAGTAAGCGGGGCTCTGCTGGTTCGTGACCTTTATTTCCCTAGCTTCTCGTGGTAACAAAGTGGAGGAAAATAATATATTAAATTCTATTTTGTCTAACATAGGTGCAAACTTATCTATCTCGGAACCCGAGGGTGAGCGTCTAGACGCCCCCAAGGGAACCGAAAACTTACCTCAGGTCGAGAGGCCAATCCCAGGCGAGCTGGCAACCGTTAAGGAAACCACAACGCCTACGGAAACAAACTCGAAACTGAGAAATATAAAGACGAAGCCAAAGAAGCTGTCCGGTGCAGCCCGGAAAAGATTCTCCAAACGGATATGCCTGTAGAGGAAGCCAAGGCGTTAGCCAAAATGCCTTGGAATGACCTACAGAAAGCAGGTCACAACCCTCCACCACCTGAAAAAAACGTGGCAGGTCAGAGGAGATTTCTCCGAAAACCCAGCCAAAGAAGGTACCCAGGCTAGATGACACTCAGTCAACCTCGGGGAGACCTAGCTTCAAGGAGGTAACCGGGTCCTCACGTTCGACATACCCATACTATGAGCGAGGACGAAATGCGGAAAGTGCGCCACGCACTTCTTGCTTTGATCACCAGGGCTGAACAAGATACCGGGCCGACATTTTTGGGCTTTGCCCACAAGCCTGGCTGGATTCTGGTGACTTGTGAAAATGATTTCAGCCGAGAGTGGCTTGTGGACAAAGTCAAGGATCTGAAGCCGTGGCCGGAGGCAGAGCTCTCATGCATGTCGGAGGAACAACTGCCCAAACCCTCCGTAGCCACGACTTTTCTGCCGAACACTGAGGCTGACACAGTTGAAGAGGCACTGAAGCTGATCCGAGCGCAAAATGCAGGACTGAACACCGAACACTGGAAGGTGCTCCACGCGAGGGAGGACAAGGGAGGCCAAGTGATCACTTTTTCCTTGGACGATCCCTCCGCGGAGACTCTGAAAGAGTCCGAGTGCAGAGCTGCCCTTGGTTTTAGAAAGATTAATTTTAAGATCAAGGGCGTCTCTGAGGGTTCTGCAGCAGCGAGTGGACAGCAACCCACCCAGACCAGTGGGCCTGTGCGACCGGGAACATCCGGGATCTCAAGGACCCTGCAACGGCCGGCTGCCCCCACAACTACGTTCCGGGGCAAAGGGCCGATGTCGAGGAACGTCTCAGGACCCCTCAGGGGAGGGAAGGATCAGAGTCGGGCTAATTCTGGCCGCGGGCGGAAACACCCATACCAGAAGACAGACCGACCTAAGCCTTCCACCTCCGGTGGGATCCAATGACGCACCGCAGAAATAGGGCGAGGATACTCCAGGCAAACCTCCACCACGCCAAAGCTGCTACTGCATTAATGGAGAAATGCCTCGCGAGTAGTGAGATCCTCTTTGCCCTACTACAAGAGCCGTGGGTTAACACCGGCAAAATACTGGGACTGAACACCGCTGGTAAGTTAATCTACAATACCAGCGGATCAAAACCCAGAGCTTGCATAGTCTTCAACAAGAACACTAATTTCTTACCTGTTACAGAGGTCTGCACCGACGACCTTGTTGCGGCGTATATCTGTTTCAAAGGTTGGGAAGGCAACAAGGTGATCGTTTGCTCGGCGTACCTTCCATATGAAGAAAGAGACCCGACAACAGAATTGTCGAGAGTGGTCGAGTATGCACGACGCAACAACGCCGAACTGATTGTCGGGGCCGACGTCAATCCGCATCACACAACGTGGGGAAGCAGCGACGTCAACCACAGAGGTGAGCAACTTCTTAATTTCTTAGACACTAACGGCCTACAGGTACTAAACAGAGGTAATAAGCCAACCTTCGTTACCTCAAACAGGCAGGAAGTTCTAGATATTACTTTCGCTACCGACAACATTGCCAGGCTATTATCAAACTGGCGAGTCAGTGATGAAATTTTGCTATCGGATCACCGACACATAGCATTTGACATCTTGGCTTGCCTCGAAAAATTAACATATACGTTTAGGGATCCAAAGAAAACAAACTGGACTTTCTACAAAGAGAAACTCAGGAGTAATTTGGAGAATATCCCTAAGCGCATCAGAACCCTGGATGAGCTACAGTTGGCAGTGAAAGTAACCACAGATGGCATCACTGACGCCTACGAGGCTAGCTGCCCTCTCTCCTTACAACACTCAAACAGGAAAGTGCCTTGGTGGAATTCAAACTTGAACAAACTAAGGAAAAAATCCAGAAGGCTGTTTAACAGGGCTAAAAAGACCCAAGAATGGGAACCCTACAAAGAAGCCCTAACAGAATACAACAGAGAAGTTAGGAAGGCCAAACGAGCATCTTGGAAGAGGTTCTGCGAGGATTTATCTAAAACTCCCCAAGGATCCCGAGTACACAAACTGCTCGCCAAGGACAAACCTAGCCAAATCGGCCTGCTTAAGAGACCAGATGGATCTTTTACAGCCGACGAGGTAGAAAACGTAAGAGTACTGATGGCCCACCACTTTCCGGAGGCTACCCATCAACCATCTGTAGCAACGCCTACACAACGGCCTCTTGACGAGGACTGGCGTAGAGCGGCAAAGATAATCAGACCCCGGGATATAAGGTGCGCCATCAAGACTCTGAAACCCTACAAGTCAAGCGGTCTAGACAACATTTTTCCAGCGCTTCTTCAAAAAGGCTTGGATATCCTAGTACCGCTACTAGTCAAGATATACCGGGTAAGCTTTGCCTGGGGCTATCTTCCAGAACAATGGACTAGGGCTAAAGTACTATTTATACCTAAGGCAGGCAGAAAGGACTACTCCCTGCCAAGCTCCTTCAGACCCATAAGCCTTACCTCCTTTCTCCTGAAGGTTATTGAGAAAGTCTTGGACACATAAGAGAGGATGCTCTAAGCCTAAAGCCCATTCATAGTTCTCAACACGCCTACTGTAGACGCAGGTCTTCAGAAACGGCCCTTCTACAACTTGTGGATAGAGTCGAGAAGGCGTTACAAGACAAACAGATTGCACTCTGTGCGTTTCTAGACATTGAGGGCGCCTTTGACAATACCCCGACAGACACGCTGGTGAAGGGACTAATTAACAAAAATGTAGACTCCACCACTGTCAAATGGGTAAGGTAAATCGCAAAGCTCTAATCTCCCTCCATGGGACATCACTGGAGCTATACACTACGCGAGGTTGCCCACAAGGTGGCGTTCTTTCGCCACTTCTATGGACACTAGCAGTAGACGAACTACTTAGTAAGCTGGCAGAACTCAGGATTGATGCACTAGGGTACGCAGACGACCTAGTTATTATCGTCAGAGGTTTCTGCCAAAGCCTACTAAGCTCTATATTGCAAAATGCGCTAAACACCATCTCACAGTGGTGTACAGCCAACAAACTGTCAGTCAACGCAGGAAAGACTGTTATTGTGCCATTCACGAGGAAATGGACACTTAACAAACTGAAGTCTCCCACCTTGAACGGCTCTACTTTAGAATTCTCAGCTGAGGTTAAGTATCTGGAAGTCACATTCGACCAGAAACTCACATGGAATTCTCACATCGACAAAGCCGTGAAAAAGGCTAAAACAACCTTGGGTGTATGTCGACGTCTGGTAGGGAGACATTGGGGAATGCGCCCCAAGATCCTCCTATGGCTATTCACAGCAATTGTGAGACCAACAATCACATACGCCTCCATTGTGTGGTGGAACAAAGCCAGCCAGAAAACAACTGCAGACAAACTAAATAGCCTGAGGCTTGCCTGTATGTTGGTTACCGGGGCCATGACGTCTACTCCTGGTGCGGCCATTGAAGCAATGCTAAACCTACCGCCTCTTCCACTGTTCATACAGCAAGAGGCGAAGGCAAGCATGCTGAGGGCAATCGCCCAGGGGGGTTCATGTAACTGGATGTCGCAAATGCTTAGAACTTTAGAGGACTCAGTTCTGCGACACCACATATTAGGCATGTTACCTGATCAGATGATTCCACAATTAATCTCTGTTAAACACTATATCGTGGAACTACCTTCCAGGGACGACTGGATGAACAACAAAGTCACGTGGAAGGACGGGAGCCTCATGTGGTTCACCGATGGGTCCAAAATGGAAAATGAAGTCTATGGAGAACGCCCCAGGTTTAAATCCAGCACAAACCTGGGAAGCTTTACCACCATATTTCAAGCAGAGGTGTACGCCATCCTGGAATGCGCGGAAACCAATATCCAAAAAGGCTACTTCAATCATAACATATACATTCACTCTGATAGTCAGGCAGCATTGTTGGCTTTAGACGCTGACTTGACGTCGTCTAAGTTAGTCAATAATTGCGTTGAATGCCTGAATTCATTAGGCATGAAAAACAGAGTGATTCTCAGATGGGTCCCAGGGCATGCCGGCCATTTCATTGCCTATGAGCTCGCAAGAGCTGGGGCTAAAGCAGTCCGATATGGTCCGGAGCCCATTTGTGGACTGCCCAAGAGCGCCATCCGACACACCCTGAGTAACCAATGTAAACAAGAAGCACTTAAACGCTGGAACAACTCTTCAGGTTTAAACCACTCTAAAGCACTGATAAGGGCATTCAACAGTAGCTATGCGAATGAAGCCCTATCATTGAATAGGAAAAATCTATGCATACTCACTAGGATGCTAACCGGGCACTGTCGCCTAAACAAGCACCTCAGTGTGGTCGGTATCAAAAGCGACAAAGCTTGCAGGTTCTGCCTTGAGGATGATAAAACTCCTATTCACCTACTCTGCGACTGCGGCCCACTAATGCATAAGCGTAACACAATCTTTGGTGACTACTTCGTGCCACCAGATAGTGCTTGCAACACTCGCGTCAAGGTACTACTGCGGTTCGTAAAGGCGGCAGGGCTTGACGATGAGCTTTAGTATGAGTGGCGAACACAATAGTCCAATTCTGGACGCGGTGTTACTAGGAATCTTTTAGGACCAGGAATAGCCACCCTCTTCAAATAATAATAATAATAATTACTGAAAGCGTCAAACTTCTCCTCCTGACTGGTTAGTCTTGATTGCATTTCACTACGAATTGATTTAAGTTCTGACAGTATGGTAGAGCAATCAGTTTGATTATTTATTATACTCGATGTCGACGATGTCTCTATACGTAGTGGTACTCTTATAGGTGTATTAGTGTTATCATCACCCTTCCGAGTAACAGCAGTACATGCAGGACACACCCAATTGATACGGGCTATTTTGACTGAATTTGATGATATGCATTCAGTGTGGTATAAACCATTACATTTAGTGCATCTAACTCTTTTTTGTGTTATCAGAACACCAATATAACATGCCAAACACTCTCCAACCATGATTACTTACCAATTGTATGGATACGGCATTGACGACGAAATAATACCAATTATTACGAAAATTGAGGTTCATGAAATTTTTTTGTTCCCTATGTGATTGTTTGCAAATTTAATAAAAGTTTATCACTGTAAATACTGTACACTTTCACAATATAACATTTACCAAGGTTCACAACACTTTATACTACAAAAACATTTCAAAAGTCTGCAATTTAGTAAAGTTAGACACTAAAAATATAATTTAAATCTCTAAGCACAAGTTCCATACCGTGCCTTCAGATTTTTTTAAGCGGCAAATCACCCGTGTGAGGTCAAAGCAGTTCGTCAAAACCGGTGAGCATATTTCCAGTTACCCGACTGGAGCAGGCAAGTTCTGGTCATTGTCGAAAGCTGCTCTTGGTAACTTCAACCAGCTGTCCATGCCGCCGTTGCACATGAAGGAATGACACCCTGGCCCATACGGCAAAAGATAAAGCCGATCTACTGTGCGCTCTTTTCGCCTCCAACTCGACTCTTGACGACAATGGAAAAACACCGCCGACCATCCCGTGGTGTCAGAGCTCTATGCCTGAAGTACAGTTCAGACATTAAACTGTTAGGCGAGCTCTGTTTTCGTTGGACGTCAGGAAGTCGAGTGAGCCGGATGGCATTTCTCCAATCGTGCTTAGAACGTGTGCCCCTGAGTTAACGCCGGTGCTAACGCATTTATTCCGGCACTCTTATTCCAAAGGCTAACTCATGTAAGTCAGCCCTTGTCCATCCGATCCAAAAAAAAGAAGAGAGTTCGGATCCGGCAAACTACAGGCCCATTGCTATTACCTCCCTGCTCTCCAAAATCATGGAGAGCATAATTAGCCGCTAGCTCTTGGTATCAACCTAGAGGGTCACCAGTTGATCAACGACCGACAGTACGGATTTGCTATGGTTGTTTGGCAGGTGATCTTCTGGTATACCTAACACATAGATGGGCGGCGGCTATTGAAAGCAAGGGGGAAGGCCTGGCAGTTAGCTTGGATATAGCGAAGGTCTTTGATCGAGTATGGCATAAGGCGCTCCTCTCAAAACTTCCATCGTTTGGGCTTCCCGAGAGCTAATGCAAGTGGACCTCCAGCTTTCTCACTGGGTGCAGCATACAGGTCGTTGTCGACAGTTATTGGCCGAACCCGAAGCCCGTGAACGCTGGAGTGCCCCAAAGCTGTGTGCTCCCACGCTGTTTCTTCTGCATATCAATGATATGTTGGACACCTCCAACATACATTGCTATGCAGACGACAGCACTGGTGATGCCGTATACACGGGCCATGCAGGTCTCTCTCGGGAAATCTTTGACCAGTGCCGGGAAAAAACTTGTGTCTTCTTTCAAGTCCTCTCTTGAGAAGGTCGCGGAATTGAACCTTGTCCAATTTATGCCCAGAAGTTTGCGCGTTTACCACTAAAAAAAAACCCATTTGCCGTATCACCGCTCTTCCACAACACTACGTTACCTTATCAGTAAATCGACATGAATAACTTTTTAAAAATTGAACGAGAAGTATCAAAAAATTTGATATTATAACACCCCATACCATTTGTATGAGATTAGTAGAAAGGTTTTAGTTTCCTTATTTATAAGGTTAATTAAGATTAGTACTGATATTAAAGGAATCTGTTTATTAAACTAACAAAGTAGATTATCCCAGCGGATACTCCATAGGCAGTGCCGCTTGCGCATCTCTCTCCCCAAGAGAAGGTCGCCTTGGGCTGCGTTGATACGCTCTGCCGATTACAATGCAGTGTCACTCAGGATTCATGAAATACTCAAAAATTCTGAGCGGCACAATTACGCTCGTCACCTTGAGACATAAGATGTTAAGTCTCATTTGCCCAGTCATTTCACTAGCTACGGCGCCCTTCAGACCAAAACACAGTAATGCTTACACATTACTGCTCCACGGCAGAAATAGACGCCGTTGTGGGACCTATAATCTAGCCGGCATCCTGTGCAAAGGAGCCTCTCACTGGTTCCGGCTTGAGAGACTCTGGCGAAAGCCGGCTTAACTCGCCATTAGGCGATGCTGTGTTTATGGTGGGATTGTTAGGGCATTGTTCATTATGTGCTTTATCTGTCGATTAGAACCATTTATTCGGATCTCGTGTCCCAACAAGATAGAATAAAAGCAAGAAGATGGGAGGGAGAAAGCAGGCAGAATGGAGCCGTATAAAAAGTGCAGTATTTTATTACCATGGGAAGTAACTGTCTACTCCAAATGACACGAGGGGCTGCTGAAAACAAGACTCGTGTAATTGGTGTCTCAAGCACCAAAACAACTTAATACTGAGACAGCTCCTTTTAGCAATGAATCACGCGGCCCACAGTGGTTTTAATTATTTTTAAATGTATAGTGTTATTTCTAATCTAAATAAATAAATCTATATCTATTTCGTTTCAATTACGTATTTTAAGATGTTTTTCTTGATAAAATTATGTGTACTATTACGATAACGCTAGACCACACAAATCACACTAAAAATTAAGAGAGTTTGGCCGGGAGGTGTTAATACAATTCCCATATAACCCTAATTTTGCACCTTCAAATTTCTAAGTGCTTTGGTCTCTTCAGAATTCTTTTGGCAGAGTCAGGAATAGCAGTCTGAGCTTATTATGATCTAAATTGTGGCATGGTCGATACTTCGGCTTTGTTTTTTGTTTTTTTTATACGATGTGATTTGTCTATAGTATGTATGGAATGACATTGATCATCTTATATATAATATTCTCGTCTCCCGGTGCTTGTTACCAAACTCCTCCGAAAAGGCTAAACCAATATGTTTGAAAATTTGTGTGTATATCGGGTAGGTCTGAGAATTGGCCAACATCTATTTTTCATAATGGATTATTGTAGTACGATAAATTTTATGTATATTTTATGATATATTTGGTTTTTATGATAGATTATAAATTTTATGATATATTTGGTAGGTCTGTGAACCGGTCGTCATCTATTTTTATACCCCACAACATTTTATTATTAATTTTTCTATTACTTTATATGGCAATACAACATTTGCTGGGTCAGCTAGTAGCTTATAAATTTTACTGATATAAGTGTCAGTAACGTTAAAAAAATGTATATTAAAAAAACGCATATTTTTTTAATATTTACTTTTATTAAAAAGGTTTATATCCTTAATTAAATAAACAACAAACAAGAAACGACGAGCAAACTCGGGACGTGCCACTTATAATAATAGAAACCAGACACTGACTATAATTTTTATACAAAAGCTCAAATTTATGTTACAACTGTTTAATTACTTTGTAACAAGCTACAATGTAGATACCAGGCATAAATTAGTTTAATAGCTGACTACAAGAAGTCCGCGTAAGTTTGTAGCCCGTTTATCTGGAGCAGCAATAACCTAACTATTCCAGAGATAATTTATACCAAATTTAACGAAATCTAATTAATGGATTTTTGTAATATAGCATAAGTGCCAATACTACGTTTTATAATTATGACGATTCAAGTCCGGTCACATAGTCAGAATCCTCGTGGAAAGTAAAACACAATCTTACAAAAACACGGTATAATAATCAGCAAGACACGTTTCATTTAACACAAACAGTTCTAATAGAATCGTAAAAAGAACTTGGTGATTCCGGCATGAGCGTGCGACACAACCGCCTCGCTCGATAGTTTTTACCAGACTGTCTGCTGGGCGCTCGCCTGTCGCTCGCTCTCGCCTGCACTTGCACCGAAGGCCGACTACACCTGAGCAAAGACAAAAACCGAATCATCTTCGTACTCGTTTCTTGTGATCGACGTTCTTGACTACGATAAATTATATAATGTAATCGATTTTATATTCATCAACCATCGGCCATGGAACTTATCCGGTACCACCTAAGGCATCAAAGAAGCAGGGCGTAATAAATAGAGAATGGCAATAGTTCAAACCGGCTCACACACTAGCGCTCTACAAAACGCAGATCTGGCGATATAATATGCAAGCCCCAGTCACAGCTCGATCAATTTGACCGCGTGCAACGCTGAGCTGCTCGAATTGTCAGGGACCCAGTACTCTGTGAACGGCTAGATCACTTGGAGTTGCGTAATTGTGTAAAGACATCGCTTCAATATGTGTCTTCTACCTCATCAATCACGGGAGGAGTTCCGAGCTTTTTACCTGATTCCTACCGATGAATTCGGAGAAAATTAGTATATCATTGCCACCATCTAGATGTCTGACGTTCTTGTACAGCTCTTGTTTAATGAGCTGCCTTGTGTAGTGTTTCCGGGACGTCACGACATGAGTACCTTCAAAATTGCGCGTACACCTTTCGAAAAGCCCGGTCACGCTCTTATGGTGTTGCAAGAGAATGTGGGCGGCGGTGATCACTTAACATCAGGTTACTCATACGCTTGTTTGTCTTTCTCTTTCATTAAAAACCTAAACGCACTTTATGTCCATAGACTGCAATTTGCATATTGCTTTCACAGCCCCATACCCTCATCTGAAGTTTTTTTATGACAATAAGGGTCAAGACGAGCAGGACGCTCAGCTGATGATAATTGATACGCCCTGCCCATTACAATACAGTGCTGTTCAGGATTCTTGAAAACCCAAAAATTCTTAGCAGCACCACAATTGCGCTCGTTACCTTAAGACATAAGATATTATTAAGTCTCATTTGCCCAAAAATTTCACTTGCTACGGTGCCCTTCATACCAAAAGACAATAATGTTTACACATTAATGCTTCACACAGAAATAGGCGCCGTTGTGGTACTCATAATCTAGCCGGCATCCTGTACAAAGAAGCCTCCCACTGGATCCATAAAGGTTACATGAATTCCACTCTAAATATTAAAATATATTAGTCGTAGTTTAAGTGCTGCTAAATGTACTATGTAAGTTGAAAACCCGTGCAGAAATAATCTATGTATAAAAAGCTTTAGCAGTCTGACAATTCCACTGGCACAGTTGATTTCGCGTAGCGCTTGACATCGTTTTATGGAACACAATGGAATATGCGGCACAATGAAGGACCAATTAAGTTCCAATAAATAATTTCCTGCTATGAAGTTCATTTGCTGTATTTCTCGTTCATTAAGTTAGCCGCACTCGCTTCCTTTTGCAAATTCTCGCTCGGCGCTTTGTTGCCTGGTCAGCTTTGCTAATATTTACTTTGAGAACTTTTAAGCTAAGTACAGTAGAGCGATCAACATTGAATCTAATAATTGTAATTAACAACAGTGGAAACATGCTTACCGTCGATAAAGTCAAAATGATTTGTTTTGTTGGTATATAATCGACCATCGATAGACCTACTCATAAACTTAGTGCGTAATAGAAAAACAATCTCGTTATTACGCGCGAGACTAAATTTAAAATGTTCATGTGTCCTAGTTTTACAGATGTGTTAGTGAGTAAGTGAAATGAATATAATAACGAAGTTTATAAACGAAGGAGCTGTGTATCCTAAATTGACGTTTGTCCTGCCCGCAAATTTCACCTTCGCATGACATGCCACAAATAAGAATATCATCGCTACCATCTGAATGTGTGGCGTTTCTTCACAGTGCGGTTTTCAAGGAACATTCTCCCACTTACTACCACGCTGTGGAATGAGTTTCTTAGAGCGGTGATCCTAGGGCGATACGATATGGGTACTTTCAACACGTTCTTGTACATCTTCTTTAAAGGCTGGCAACTCTCATGTTTTGCAAGAGAATGTAGGCGGCAGTGATCACTCAACATCACCACCGGTGACCTGGCCGCTCGTTTGTCCTGTTTTTCCATAAAAAAATATATTCTAAGTCTATTGATACAGTAATAAACTAAAGTCTTTGAAATTGGTTTGTAACGACCTGGTATTATTATTTCAAATATACTTTTATTTATTTTTTTGGTACGCTCGAAACTCGGAAATCCATGGGTATCTAGAAATCCCAACCATATTTGATGATGTAAAATGATACTCAATCAACTATAAGGCTTGCCCTGTACTTTCTCCGGGGCGTAAAAAGAATCGTAAGAGGCGACTAAGGGCTTTTTAGAAGTGGGAGAGTCACGCTGCCGTCTTATGACGTCAGCACAATCGGGCCAGACTCGTCCGGGTTAATTACCACACTCGCACAGAATACCGGCGTGAAGTAGCGGCCTAGTGCCGCTATGTTTCGCATAGGTTAGTGTCGAGGACCGGAGGCCATCCCTTCCCCCCCCCCCCACACAAATTATGAGAGCGGTCCGTAAAAAGATATTACCCCAGGAGGGTACCAGCTCTACCAGAGCCGGAGAATCCCTCCCCGAGCACTCTCGCTCGGGCCGCCCTTCGTATTCTGGGGTGGGCACAGAACCGCGCATGACCGAGGACAAACGAGGCAGTAACACCACGGCACCCCGCTCCACGCTCAACGTGGACTTTTGCAATATCAGGGGAATTCACTCCAATTTAATCGCCGTCCACCACCACCTTGAGACGGCGCAGCCGGCCTTGTGTTTCATTACGGAGACGCAGATATCTCGACGTCATACTTAACGTACCCCGGGTACAAAATTGAGCACAACTTTTTGCCTCATGCCGGGGTATGTGTGTACGTTAGGGAGGATATCTGCTGTCGCCGTCTCGGCAATTTTGAGGGTAGGGACCTGTCTACTCTCTGGCTCCGCGTAGATTTAGACGACCGCGTCCGTATCTATGCGTGTGTCTACAGGTCCCATAGTGGTAACGCAGAAACCGATCATCTCATGGGCTGCGTTCAAGCTGCAATTGACGTCATGCTTGCACAGATCCCCTCCGCTGAAATCGTGGTCTTGGGTGATTTCAACGGGCACAATGCCGAATGGCTTGGATCACGTACCACAGACTACGCAGGGCGATCTGTGCATAATTTTGCATTGGCGTATGGTCTGTCCCAATTGGTTGAGTCGCCAACGCGGCTCCCGGATGTGGATAGCCACATGCCGTCCTTATTAGATCTTCTGCTGACTACACATCCCGATGGTTACCAGGTCTTTGTCGACGCCCCTCTTGGAACGTCCGACCATTGCCTGGTCAGGAGTGTAGTGCCTATCCGACGCCAACGTCGCAGACCACCAGCGACCCGCCGCGTTTGGCACTACAAGTCAGCAGATTGGGATAGGATGCGTTCCTTTTTTGCATCCTACCCTTGGGGCAAGGTTTGTTTCTCTTCGGATTATCCTAGTGCCTGCGCCATTGCAGTAGGCGATGTGATACTGCAGGGCATGGATATTTTTATACCAAGCTCTGTAGTACCGATCGGTGGCAGATCACAGCCCTGGTTCGATGCGTCAGTTAAAGCAGCATCTGACTGCAAAAAACAGGCGTATCGAACTTGGGTTGCGGCGCTGGGCACAAAGGATCCGAACTGCAAAGTTCTTAAGAGGAAATATAACCGTGCCACCAGATTTTTTAAGCGGCAAATCGCCCGTGCGAAGTCTAAGCACGTCGTCAAAATCGGCGAGCAGCTTTCCAGTTACCCGACCGGAACACGCAAGTTCTGGTCGTTGTCGAAAGCTGCTCTTGGTAACTTCAACCAGCCGTCCATGCCGCCGTTGCACATGAGGAATGACACACTGGCCCATACGGCAAAAGAGAAAGCCGAGCTCCTGTGCGCTCTTTTCGCCTCCAACTCGACTCTTGACGACAACGGAAAAACACCGCCGACCATCCCGCGGTGTCAGAGCTCTATGCCTGAAGTACAGTTCAGACAGAAAACTGTTAGGCGAGCTCTGTTTTCGTTGGACGTCAGGAAGTCGAGCGGGCCGGATGGCATTTCTCCAATCGTGCTTAGAACGTGTGCCCCTGAGTTGACGCCGGTGCTAACGCGTTTATTCCGGCACTCTTATTCCAAAGGCGTAGTCCCTGACTCATGGAAGTCAGCCCTTGTCCATCCGATCCAAAAAAAAGGAGACAGTTCGGATCCGGCGAACTACAGGCCTATTGCTATCACCTCCTTGCTCTCCAAAATCATGGAGAGCATAATTAGCCACCAGCTTTTAGTATACCTAGAGGGTCACCAGTTGATCAACGACCGACAGTACGGGTTTCGCCATGGACGGTCGGCAGGTGATCTTCTGGTGGATCTCTAACACATAGATGGGCGGCGGCTATTGAAAGCAAGGGGGAAGGCCTGGCAGTTAGCCTGGATATAGCGAAGGCCTTTGATCGTGTATGGCACAAGGCGCTCCTCTCAAAACTTCCATCATTTGGGCTTCCCGAGAGCTTGTGCAAGTGGACCTCCAGCTTCCTCACTGGGCGTAGCATACAGGTTGTTGTCGACGGATATTGCTCGAACCCGAAGCCCGTGAATGCTGGAGTGCCCCAAGGCTGTGTGCTATCTCCTACGCTGTTTCTTCTGCATATCAATGATATGTTGGACACCTCCAACATGCATTGCTATGCAGATGACAGCACTGGTGATGCCGTATACACGGGCCATGCAGGTCTCTCTCGGGAAATCGTCGACCAGTGCCGGGAGAAACTTGTGTCTTCTATCGAGTCCTCTCTCGAGAAGGTCGCGGAGTGGGGTAAATTGAACCTTGTCCAATTTAACCCCCAGAAGACTCAAGTTTGCGCGTTTACCACTAAAAAAACCCCATTTGTCGTATCACCACTCTTCGAGAACACTTCTCTTAAAGCCGCGCCTAGTATCGGAATACTGGGTCTCGAAATCTCGATCGATTGCCAATTCCGTGGCCATCTGGAGGGCAAAGCCAAATTGGCTTCGAAGAAGCTGGGCGTCATCAATAGAGCACGGCAATACTTCAAGCCGGCCCACATTCTAGCGCTCTACAAACCGCAGGTCCGGCCACACATGGAGTATTGCTGTCATCTCTCGTCTGGTGCACCCCAGTATCTGCTCGATCCATTTGACCGCGTGCAACGTAGAGCAGCTCGAATTGTCGGGGGCTCAGTGCTCTGTGAACGGCTGGATCACTTGGCGTTGCGTAGAGACGTCGCTTCATTGTGTGTCTTCTACCGCATTTATCACGGGGAGTGTTCCGAAGAGCTGTTTAACCTGATTCCTGCCGCCGAATTTCACCATCGCACGACACGCCACAAGTTAGTGGCGGTGCACAGTGCGGTTTTCAAGAAGCTTTCTCCCTCGTACTACAAAGCTGTGGAATGAGCTTCCTTGTGCGGTGTTTCGGGGACGATACGACATGGGTACCTTCAAAAAAAGCGCGTACACCTTCCTTAAAGGCCGGCAACGCTCTTGTGATTCCTCTGGTGTTGCAAGAGAATGTGGGCGGCGGTGATCACTTAACACCAGGTGACCCGTACGCTCGTTTGTCCTCCTATTCCATAAAAAAAAAAAAAAAAGTGACTTGCTTCAGCTGTCAACTCATAAAGCCTTCGAACCGAGAACCAATAACAACAATACCTTCTCCTGTTTCAATTGTTTCCAATACAGTGAAAGCTGAAAATACAGATTTTATATATCAAAATATTTATAAAACAATACTAAAATGTTAGGAAATTATTATTTTTTATCAGTGGAAAAATATAATTCTCTTGCCTTTAGTATGTAGTGTATTGATTTACTTGATATTACGAAGACGTGAAACTACAACTATAACTACTAATACAATCCACGTTAGACTCCGTAACCGACTATTTCAAATATAGATTAAGGGCTCTTTGAAATAATTTGCTACAGACTCCGAGCTTGTTTGATTCGTCACTGATGATCTCTTCACGTAGAATTATTAATTTGTTTCTTTTTTTTCCATCGAACATAATCGATATACTTTTGTCAAAGTATACATTTTAATATATCAGTAATCATATATCATTTAATATATCTCAATAAATGGCTCACCTAATGGTAGACGATCTCTACTAGGCTCGTCAACAAGTTCAAAAACGATAATTCAATCTTGATAAAGTTTCTAAAAATAGGGGCAATGGCTCATTCTATTCGGAATTATTAAAAATTTGGAATTTTATCTTTTCATACTTACATAGGGTCTTAAATATATTTCAAAATTCCTAATATTAAACGCCTAATTAACGACAAACTAATTGGCATATTTTTTCATCTTTATGTTTAGAGATATTGTTAATCTCTCTATAGAACAACTAATTGAGATAGCTTGTATAGAACTAGAGCAATTTATTATTGTAAGTGTATACCGCCCCCCCACTGCATCATATGAACAATTCCAACATAGAATGGAGGAGGTACTATCAAAATTTAGCAAAACTAGCAAGTCAATTATAGTGTGTGGAGATTTTAATATAAACTTGCTTGAACCTTCGGCCAATTGTACTAGCCTTAAAAATTTATTTCAAAGTTTTAATTTGTTCAATGTATTTTGGGAACCTACTAGAATCACTTCTACAACAGCAACCTGTTTAGATAATATTTTTACAGATGTTACTATTACTAGTAAACTCATAATTAATAATCTTCAGTCCGACCATAGTGGGCAACTTATAAAAGTAAATACAAGATTGGACATTGTCAGACCAAAAAAGGTGACGATTATACCAGTTACGGGTAGCCGTCTTGAGAGGTTTAGAAATAATTTGGTAAATACGATACCATTTTTACACTGTGGTGAAACTGCTAATTTTCACTATAACTTAGTCTTCAATTCCTTCTGTGAGGAATTTGACAGGATTTTTACTCCAGTAACGGTGACAGTAAATAACAAACATAGTTTTAATGATTGGGCAACAATGGGTATCCACAAAAGTCGTAAACGCTTATATGACCTTTATTATGAGAAACATTACAATAATAGTGAAGAATTTAAAATATATGTAAAAAAATACTCCAAGCTTTTTAAAATAGTTTGTCATGAAGCGAAAACACGTTTCATTGCAGATAAAATTAAAAACAGTAATAATAAAGTAAAAGCGACTTGGAGTGTAATTAACAATGAAACTGGTAGATCGAATTGCCGTAACACCTCTATCTGTTTAAATATTAATAATCGCGTTATAAATTCGGAAATAGAAATTGCAAATGAATTTGATAAATACTTCTCCGAAATCCCGATTGTCATGACCAAATACCTTAACGCTTCGCCAAAAGCAGCATATGATATGCTTAAATTACACGTACCAGTATCTTCTACTGACTTGAAATTTAAGTATGTTACAGGTAGCGATATAATAAAAATCTTCAAATTAATTAACCTAAAAAATACAAAAGACCTATGGGGCCATTCGACTAATATTGTTAAATACATACTTGACATTATAGCACCTGAATTAGCAATAATATTTAATGAATGCATAGATGAGGGTGTGTTCCCTGACCTCATGAAATACAGCAAAGTTATACCTTTGTTTAAATCGGGCAGTTCTTTTGACCCTGCTAATTTCAGACCTATTTCAGTGCTGCCTGTTTTTAGTAAAATTTTTGAAAAACTTTTGCTTCAACAGCTACAAATGCATTTTTGTAAATTAATGAACAAAAATCAGTTTGGTTTCACTAGGGGTTTATCAACAATTAATGCGGGTACTAGACTCATTGAGCACATCTTTGACGCCTGGGAAGAGTCACAGGATGCATTGGGCATTTTTTGTGATTTGTCAAAAGCATTTGACTGCGTCCACCATGAAACTTTACTCCTAAAACTAAAGCATTATGGAGTGAAAAATAGAGCCCTAAATCTGTTAAAATCATATTTAAGCGAAAGAGTTCAGATAGTCGATGTAAATGGCAAACGGTCTTCGGGTAAACCTGTGCGAATAGGTGTTCCACAGGGTTCTATTCTCGGTCCTTTCTTGTTTCTTATATATATTAACGATCTACCGTTTGTGGTGGATGATAGCCATGAGATTGTATTGTTTGCTGATGATACTTCACTTATTTTTAAAATGAAGCGACGTGCGGATATTGATGACGAGGTAAGCAATGCACTCTCAAAGATAGTGCGTTGGTTTGAGACGAATAATCTGCACTTAAACAGTAAAAAAACAAAGTGTTTACGGTTCATTACACCAAACACAGCGGAGGTACAAACCAACGTACTTATAAATGACCAGAGATTGGAACTTGTGGACACTACGGTCTTCTTGGGTATCACGTTAGATAAAAAGCTTCAGTGGGGTCCACATATTACCCATCTAGCAGATAGACTCAGCTCTGCGGCATATGCAGTTAGAAAGATTAGAGAGTACACGAATGTTGCGACCGCTAGATTAGTGTACTTTAGTTATTTTCACAGCATCATGACGTACGGTATATTACTATGGGGTCATGCTGCTGCATTGATATGGTGTTTGCTCTGCAAAAGAGAGCTGTTCGTGCTATATATCAGCTTGGTTATAGACAGTCTCTCAAAGAAAAATTTAAAGAAATAAATATTATGACTGTTTATTGTCAGTACATTTATGAAAATTTAATATATGTTCACAAAAATCGTCACCTTTTTGCTCTTAATAGTGATTTTCATTATTATAACACTAGAAATAAGGGATTGCTTGTAACTAATTCTAGTAGGCTTCATAAGATACATAATAGCTTTAAGGGTAAATGTATACACTTCTACAATAAAGTCCCAGCCACTGTTCAGGCATTGTCTATAAATAAATTTAAATGTTTTATAAAAAAATGGCTCTGTCGTAAATCCTATTACTCCACTGCTGAATATCTAAATGATCGGACAGTCTGGGACTAGATTGTGATTATTTTATAGCAACTGTACAATATTGTATATTTTTATTGAAAAGAGCGCAAAAAAAAGAATGCTGGGAGAGTTTCTTGCGCCGCTTCTTCTCTCTCAGAGCGCCATTTGTTTCCGAAGCGGTAGTAGTATCTAGTAGTATAAGAAATGACATCAAAAAGAATTCTAAAGGAATCAATTTTGAGAAAATAAATGCCTTTTATGCCTTTTATGCCTTTATCATATTATAACTCTTACATTATAATTACAAATTATTGAATTCCTAATAAGAGTATTAATATCTTAGTAGTAAAAGGTAAATGTAATTCGTTACTCGGTATCCAAATGTTGGAATAACATCCCACCGCCTATTAGCAATTTAAAAAGTCCATCCTTATTTAAAACGATATTAAGACAATTTCTTTTACAGGAGCAAAAAGCACAAAAGAACTTGGCTCAAGATATGAGTGTAATATAGGTTAGATTCAGATTGCTCTTGTCTCTTTAGTACTATACGATCTTCCCTCTTAAATTAATAAGTGATTCGATTGGCAACCGAACTAATTATCTATTTTTTAATAATATATTTATCTAGTAGGTACTTATTCTTTGTATGGTGCTAGTATTTTTATTATCATTTTGGTTTTGATTGTATTACACTGCAAAATAATGTCGTAGGTATTTTTTAGTTCAAAATTGTAAGCCTAATGCACAATATAAAATGAATAACATATTAGTTGACAATAATTGTTTGTTGATATAATGTGGCTCTAGAAGTCCTGTAATTATTTTGACAGTTGACAGTGTCATCTGTCACCTAGACAGTTGGTTGACGCTTGAGGACGCTTGAAGACCACAGAGCAAGCAACCATCGGTTCGATACTGGTTACACCGAGAAAGTCGCAAATGAAAACGTATAATTCACAACAAAATTAAAAATTATAAAAATCATAGCGTACATTCGTATTGGGACAGCTTCAAGGTCACAGAATGGCTCAAGCGGAAGATCGGCGCTGGACATACATGATGTGTGTCAGCATATGCCGAGCTTGTGCCTATTTGCAGCTGATGTTTGAGCTTCTTTTATCTCTATTATGTTTAAGTTTCATTTTAATTTTAAGCTGTAATATATTTTGTTTTGGTAAGTTTACTTTTGTTAATTACACATTTTTAGCTGCAAATAAAATATTTTATTATTATTATTATTAATTTATATTTTGAGTATTCGCAATTAAGTTTAGGATGAGTTAAAATAAAGTTCGTGTCATATTAAAGTATCAGAGAGTCGTAATACTTTAAGTTATTACAAAAAAAAAATATCTTGTGTAGGGCTCACAGATTTGTATAATAGTATACTTTATAGATGAAGGATAATATTTTCTTGTGTAAGATAATGGTAATTCGTCGATGTCTATGGCTCTTTTAAAGAACCTAAACAGAATATAATATACCAGCTGACCCGTCAGACGTTGTTCTGTATTCGAAACGGTCGTCATCTATTATTTATACCCCAAAAATTTTTATTATTGATTTTTTTATTACTTTATCTGGCAATACAACATTTGCTGGGTAACAGCAGAACTGTCTAACCGTGCGTCAATAATTTCATAGAAAATATGTCCATACAAAACAAATATTGGAAATGAAAATCCTATCCCATTAAAATCCGTTCATTAGTTTAGGAGTTCACTGGGAACAAACATTAGGACACTGGATTTGTATAAAGATCTATAAAACCAAAGTCTGCCTGTTATAAAGGCACTAATTTGCAATAGTAATTTGCTCTGTGTCCAAGCAAACAATTTGCATTCCTAACACAGAACCGAGGCTCAAGTTATTGAGCAATTGAACAAACTTCAACAGCTCTACCAAAACACATTCTATGTAATGATTGAAATTCTTGATACAAGATTAGATCCATTGAGACATCTTCAATGCAAAAAGGGTTGAATTACATAGACAAGGGAAGCTAAGTTAAGAAGGGATAGTTGATTTAATTGTTGATAAACTATGCGAAGTACTAATAAAGTCGTATATTGTTTAATATAATAATTATAGTGAATAAATAAACGAAGTATCCTTACACAAACAATGAATTCAAGCTCTAATGGTTGATTCATCCAATATACGATAATTTATATTAATACAGTTAATTATTTATTTAGAATTTAGTTACTTTTTATGAATTTTTTTATATTATTTAAACACGACTCATATATTGGATGCAGCACCTTACAAACGAATTTGTTATGTGTATTATAATTGATTTGATTGAAAAGAGTGGCCGTTGAGTTTCTTATATGTTCTCACGAGCTCAACTTTTTACGAACATACGATGGCACGGACGGCACACCGCGCGTTGCGCATATCACCTATAGTGTCAAGCGACGCCAATCTTATTCAATGACTCATTTCATAACAGTAATAAGTTTTGACTCCCTTGAAATGTATCCACTAGTGGCTCCTTTGCACAGGATGCCGGCTAGATTATGGGTACCACAACAGCGCCTATTTCTGCCGTGAAGTAGTAATGTTTAATCTAAGTATGTTTTGGTCTGAAGGGCGTCGTAGTTAGTGAAATTACTGGGCAAATGAGACTTAACATGTTATGTCTCAAGGTGACGAGAATTTTTGGGGTTTTTCAAGAATCCTGAGCGGCACTTGTAATGGGCAGGGCGCATCAATTACCATCAGCTGGACGTCCTGCACGTCTCGTCCCTTATTTTCATAAAAAAAATTTTTTGATTGAATAGAATAAATCTAGTTTATATAGTAGAAAAAAGTTCGCCACGCAACGTATATCTGTTTGCATTTTTGTGTTCTAATTGTTAGGTACTAATCAAATCAAATAAAATCAATTATTATATCCATTAAGATCAAGGAAATGACACTGAATGAAATGAAATGAAAAAAATGTATGTTAAGTTTTATCTTTTTTTTTTACCATGACTCGGAAAAGGTTGAGTTTAAATAAGAAGAAGTGGCAAGCAACTCATTATCACTGTTTTAAATGAAAATGTGCAGTTTCATCATTTAACGCATAGCTGTAATTAATGAAATTTATGACTAAACAATTTGTTATTTTTTTAAAGTGATAACCCTCACTTCTGGGACTAATTACACAAATAAAATTAGAAAACGAACTTTATGAACGATACGGGACGTGAACCAGCGACCTCTCGCGTTCCATGCGAGCCCTCTTTCAACTGAACCAATGTTTCGAGTGACGTATCGTTGATAAATCTTGTATGTTTTGTTCAACTCAGGTTGTGGCTTCATCTACAGGATCAACTTTACAATTGATAACCTGCTCAACCCCAATATTTGAATATTAGGAATTTGAATTTATGTCTCTAAGAAATTTCTTGCTCTGTGCGAAAATATTAAAAGGGTTATCTGTCAAGTAATAATTTTCTTAGCACTCGTAAAGTAATATCATATAGCTAAAGTATGAGAAAAACTTTTCTTATAAGATTTTCCAAAACAAAACAAAACAAAACTTGAACAAGAAATAACGAAATCGAGATTGCTCCTTAGTGGAAAAAGTAATGGACATGTTCAATAACGTTTAATAAATTATTAAGATTGTTTGTAGAGAATTCATTTTCATGCTTCATGAGACCGCCACAAAATAAATGACAAATATTTATATAATAATTTGTTTTTTTTCTTCAATAATAAATAAGGAATGAGACTAGCCGGACGTTCAGCTGATGGTAATTGATACGCTCTGCACATTACAATGCAGTGTTCTTAAAAAACCCAAAAATTTCTGAGCGGCACTACTACTACGTTCGTCACATTGAGGCATAAGATGTTAAGTCTCGTTTACCCAGTAATTTCACAAGCTACGGTACCCTTCTGACCGAAACACAACAATGCTTACACATTACTTCACGGCAGAAATAGGCGCCGTAAAAAATTACATATTTTTCTAATTTTTTAATTCTTTCGGTTATTATGCTGATTAATATAATATTTTGTGAAAAAAAATTAATTTGCATCGTGATTCCATAAATCTATCAGTAACTTTTTAAAATTTATATTTACATAATGCTATTTAAATTCGTTTAATTATTCCATCCTCATAGTTGTCAGTCTCCTATGTTGTTCAGTTAATAGTTATTGATGCAACTGTTGTGTAATAAGGGGTATTAAAACACGAATGTGGATGTGGTAATAGAATCACATGAGTGTTACCAGTGTCATCATACATATTATAATTATGAACAGTTGCATACAAGACTTTATCAACAGTCATAATATGAATTCTCTTTAAAAGATTCTGAAACAGTTAGCTTACTGCTAACATTAAAATGCCAGTCCTAGTAACTATTACATCATCCAAACGAGTGTTGTAATGAAATTGAGTACATCGTTATTAGGACATTGGGTGTTTTAATGTTGGCAATAAGCTAACTGTTTTATTTATTTAGATAGTTACACCAAAAACACATTATTACACAATTAAAATTTTTGCAAGTACACAAGGGATAGTACAATATCACATATCTTTACATCTGGTAAACAACATTTACGATAAAGCGAAAATAATAACAAAGCTGAACAATTAAACATAATAAAATTACAGAAATGAATTTAAATACATTTCTATTATAAAAAAAGAGATTTATTACTTTACAACAATACAATAATTTACTTCTTATATTTAACTTACATAACTAAGATCTTAATATTTTAATGCAGTCAGTTTTAAATTTATTGATATTAACCATATGAAATTTTAGAATCTTTAATAGAGGAATTAAAGCATGGGTGTAGATAAAATAATAAATTCTTCATTGTAAAGATCCCGCTGTTGTGTTTGACAAATTATTCATAGCTCTGTAAATCGTAACAGCCGATGGAACTATTTCTCAAATACATCATCGTGTTTGATAACTTAAGTGTTCACAGTAAGTGAAGATATTATGTGATCATTTGCTTTGAGTAACGTCGCTTACATTACAAACAATCGCGGCAGCAGAGCTTTATAAATTGAACATATTATATTGTAGATTCTGTAATTATTAAAAAAGCAGTAATTACAACAAAGGCACTCCAGAAATCAAACAGTATTTATGCCCCAAATAAAGGAAAAGTTCGCGACTATTCGGAATTCTAAAATATTTTGTGATGCTTTAACGGAGTGTATTTTTTCCCTTAAATAAAAAAAAGTGTGTGTGTCCTTATGTATGCACGCAAGAAGTTATACTTCTTTAGCGTAACAAAGCAAAAATCGTTAAAATTATTTATTCCTCGTGCTATTCTATATTTATAGAAAGAACAATATTGTAAAAATCATACAAAGATGGCTTTGACGATTAATTATTAAATAACGAAGACGGCTGTATGTTATTTAACCCTTTGACTGTCCTAATAATGGACGAAGAAATCGAAAAAAAAACGAACGTCGCAAACGTCAGAAAATTTTAGAAACCAACTTTACCCTGTTACTTTTGTGTTACAGTGATGCGCGCGCATCTTAAAATTTCACTCTCATCATTTTTTCATAAGAAGCATATAATTGCAATAAGAAGAATATAATTGCAATCTTAACTCTCTTAAGATGCTTTAACGGTGAATTTATTGCCCCAAATAAAAGGATAGTTCGTTGACTATTTGATTTTCCTAACTCTTTTTAAATATTATGACTAGATTTTATGTGTAGATTAGTGTGCGTGACAAGCTACGTCATACACTCGCGATTTGCATGACACTTTTTGTTAATGCGTAAAAATAGAGGCTATTTCTAAAGTCTATTTATCGACGTTATCACTGCTATCACAGTCTATGTAGACGTATAAATTTTCTAAGGTTATTTATAAGTTGGGTGCAATATAGTAATTATACATTATACATACATTAATACAATACACCTATGTAGTGAAATTTAATGTTATTTTTTTCCATTCCAAAACCAAACACTCCAGTTAGTAACTGTAGCTTTTCTATTCGCAAATATCTTTAAAGATTTTGGGAAAGTTTCAGATTTACTAACTCTGTCGAGAAAGACCAATCAGTTCGGTGGTCATCGTTCATTTTTAACTTAAACCATTCCTTAGTAAGTTTAGAGGTAAATCCTGAAACTTTTCTTAGGAAAAACTCAAAACATTTGGATAATTATTTCAGCTAAGTAACGCCTGCTTCAATAAATTTTCGATAAATATTGTAATACATGACATGACTTGTCATAAAACTTCCAAAACGGCGGAGAAAAACATAAGCCATGTGGGCAGATTAACTGAATAGGTTGGAAAATAGTTTCCCCGCTCTTTTTATGAAAAAAACTTTTTTTTAATAAAAATAAGTGACGAGACGAGCAGGACGTTTAGCTGATGGTGATTGATACCTATCCCTTACAATGCAGTGTCACTCAGGATTCATGAAAAACTCAAAAATTCTGAGCGGCACAATTACGCTCGTCACCTTGAGTCATAAGATGTTAAGTCTCATTTGCCCAGTAATTTTACTAGCTACAGCGCGCTTCAGACCGAAACACAGTAATGTTTACACATTACTGCTTCACGGCAGTAATAGGCGCCGTTGTGTACCCATAATCTAGCCGGATTCCTTTGCAAAGCAGCCCACTGGTAGATTTATGTTCATCAATGTTTTTTTTTTTCATTTCATAAGAATATACATACAAATTTAATTTGTACCAACATTTATGGACGATGCGGAAGTTTTTACATCAACATTAATTCATTATAATTATAAAAACACAAACTGCAAACGCTCGACTAAAAGGAAAATAATTTTCAATGTGTTAAATAACATAATATACCTTTCATTATCTCGCTTTGAGATCATTTCTCCAGAAGACACAACCTGAGAGTTGAACAAATCATACAAGATTTTATGATTATAAGTCACTTGAACGGTTAGCTCAGTTGGTTTTTTTACTCTCAGCAGTAATTCAGTCTTAATTTCATTGTCGTCGTAAGAAATATTCTTACTTACAAGCCAATTTTGTATATCATTTTTTTTCCAGGCAGTAGTAGGAATTCTTTCAAGACACCTTGAGTGGTATGGTGCATTGTCCATTACCACTACTACATTTTCTCCAAGTTTTGGGAGAACGTTTTCAAACCATTGTTCAAAATGTGTTGCATCCATTGATTCATGGTAATCTCCCGTCTTCTTGCATTCAAATATATTTTCACCGCCCTCTACAAAACCGTTCTCATTGCCGATATGGGTAATTATTAATCGTTTACCTTTTGACGTTGGGTTTCGTGCACCAATGCTAAGTCCTTCTAGGAAAGCCTGCTTCTTACTTTTAATTTGTTTGTCTACCCAAGTTTTATTTACGGTATGTCCTGTAAAAACAATTAAACATTTGTTAATTAGCGTCTTGCGCAGTAAAAGAGTTGAAGTATATTATTATTAATATACACTTGTGATAGCTCTTAAGAACTAATGTCTCAAGGTCGGCGGTGCGTGGGATATATTTTGCAAATAGATTTGCAGTATCATACACATCACTTCACGGTAAAGGCGACGGTATTTGCTTACAATCAGGCGAACCGTATGGTAGTCTACCGTTTCACTGCAATAAAAAAAACACACTAACCTGCATTCACCCATGTCTCATCCATATAAAATATCTGGCGATTTATTGTCTATAGTCTTTAATAGATTTCAAATATTTTCGCCACCATATTGTTATGTCATCTCTATCAATAAGTGCGTTATTTCGCTGTCGTTTTATATATTTAAAGTTTAAATGCTTTATTAGCCGCCTGATAGTTGTTTCGCTAAAATTTGGCAAATCTTCATCGCCTGAAGAATCTTGGGAATTGTTGGTAATTGGCCATTTAAAAAGAAACTGTGAATTCTTTCCTAATTACGGATTTATCAAAATCGTCTACTTTCTGATAAAATTTAGGGCCTATCTTTAGACTTGATAGGTGATTTTATTCCCTCTTCTGATTTATATTCTTTTAATATATTATACACAGATGCTATGCCAATTCCCAAAATCGATGCTGTTTTTTTATTTATTTCGGTTTTGTAGGGATATTCATTCGATGGCCAATTTTCTTTCACGTACTTATATACGTTGATCACCATATTTTTCTGATTAGCCGTAAAGCTCGTCACCTGTAAAAATCACCTGTAGTCACTTGTCACACGAAGCTCAAGCTATATCTCCAGGTATACCAATTAACCTAACCAATTACTTCACAATTTAAAACCTACTTCCAATATTAACCTTAAGTTTCCAAATATTAGCGCGTTTGAACAAACAACTCTTTCTTTTTACTTATTATATATTTTAGATAAATTGTATTACGCACCTTTTGACGTTTTTTTCGTGGCGAATTAATTTCCTTAGATGTACTGGCTACTGGCTCCATTATACGTAATTACAAATAAAATTAACGCAACAATTAAAGTAACAACAATAAAAAAGTGATAACGAAACAATAACTATTTTTTTTTCTTTTTTTTTATGGAATAGGAGCAGGAAACACCGCACAAGGAAGCTCATTCCACAGCTTCATGGTACGAGGAAGAAAGCTCCTTGAAAACCGCACTGTGGAGGACCACCACACATCCAGATGGTGGGGATGATATCGTAACTTGTGGCGTGTCGTGCGAAGGTGAAATTCGGCGGCAGGAATCAGGTTGAACAGCTCTTCGCAACACTCCCCGTGATAAATGCGGTAGAAGACACACAATGAAGCGAAGTCTCTACGCAACGCCAAGTGATCCAGCCGTTCACAGAGTACTGGGTCCCCGACAATTCGAGCTGCTCTGCGTTGCACGCGGTCAAATGGATCGAGCTGATACTGGGGTGCGCCAGACCAGAGAAGACAGCAATACTCCATGTGAGGCCGGACCTGCGCTTTGTAGAGCGCTAGAATGTGGGCCGGCTTGAGGTATTGCCGTTCTCTATTTATGACGCCCAGTTTCTTCGAAGCCAGTTTGGCTTTGCCCTCCAGATGGCCACGGAATTGGCAATTGCTCGAGATTTCGAGACCTAGTATTCCGATACTAGGCGAGGCTTTAAGGGAAGTGTTCTCGAAGAGCGGTGATATGGCAAATGGGGTTTTTTTAGTGGTAAACGCGCAAACTTGAGTCTTCTGGGGGTTAAATTGGACAAGGTTCAACTTACCCCATTCCGCGACCTTCTCGAGAGAGGACTCGATAGATGACACAAGTTTCTCCCGGCACTGGTCGACGTTTTCCCGAGAGAGACCTGCATGGCCCGTGTATACGGCATCACCAGTGCTGTCGTCTGCATAGCAATGCATGTTGGCGGTGTCCAACATATCATTGATATGCAGAAGAAACAGCGTGGGAGATAGCACACAGCCTTGGGGCACTCCAGCGTTCACGGGCTTGGGATTCGAGCAATAACCGTCGATAACGACCTGTATGCTGCGCCCACTGAGGAAGCTGGAGGTCCACTTGCATAAGCTCTCGGGAAGCCCAAATGATGGAAGTTTTGCGAGGAGCGCCTTGTGCCATACACGATCAAAGGCCTTCGCTACATCCAGACCAACTGCCAGGCCTTCCCCCTTGCTTTCGATAGCCGCCGCCCATCTATGTGTTAGGTATACCAGAAGATCGCCAGTCGACCGACCATGGCGAAAGCCGTACTGCCGGTCGTTGATCAACTGGTGACCCTCAAGGTATACCAAGAGCTGGCGGTTAATTATGCTCTCCATGATTTTGGAGAGCAGGGAGGTAATAGCAATAGGCCTGTAGTTTGCCGGATCCGAACTGTCTCCTTTTTTTGGGATCGGATGGACAAGGGCTGACTTCCATGAATCAGGGACTACGCCTTTTGAATAAAAGTGCCGGAATAAACGCGTTAGCACCGGCGTCAACTCAGGGGCACACGTTCTAAGCACTATTGGAGAAATGCCATCTGGCCCGCTCGACTTCCTGACGTCCAACGAAAACAGAGCTCGCCTAACAGTTTTCTGTCGGAACTCTACTTCAGGCATGGAGCTCTGACACCGCGGGATGGTCGGCGGTGTTTTTCCATTGTCGTCAAGATTTGAGTTGGAGGCAAAAAGAGTGCACAGGAGATCGGCTTTCTCTTTTGCCGTATGGGCCAGGGTGTCATTCCTTATGTGCAACGGCGGCATGGACGGCTGGTTGAAGTTACCAAGAGCAGCTTTCGACAACGACCAGAACTTGCGTGTTCCGGTCGGGTAACTGGAAAGCTGCTCGCCAATTTTGACGACGTGCTTCGATTTCGCACGGGCGATTTGCCGCTTAAAAAATCTGGAGGCACGGTTATATTTCCTCTTCAGAACTTTGCAGTTCGGATTTTTTGAGCCCAGCGCCGCAACCCAAGTTCGATACGCCTGTTTTTTGCAGTCAGATGCTGCTTTAACTGACGCATCGAACCAGGGCTGTGATCTGCCACCGATCGGTACTACAGAGCTTGGTATAAAAATATCCATGCCCTGCAGTATCACATCGCCTAGTGCAACGGCGCAAGCACTAGGATCATCCGAGGGGAAACAAACCCTGCCCCGAGGGTAGGATGCAAAAAAGGAACGCATTCTATCCCAATCTGCTGACTTGTAGTGCCAAACGCGGCGGGTCGCTGGTGGTCTGCGACTTTGGCGTCGGATAGGCACTACACTCCTGACCAGGCAATGGTCGGACGTTCCGAGAGGGGCGTCGACAGAGACCTGGTAACCATCGGGATGTGTAGTCAGCAGAAGATCTAATAAGGACGGTATGTGGCTATCCACATCCGGGAGCTACGTCGGCGACTCAACCAATTGGGACAGACCATACGCCAATGCAAAATTATGCACAGATCGCCCTGCGTAGTCTGTGGTACGTGATCCAAGCCATTCGGCATATTGCCCGTTGAAATCACCCAAGACTACGATTTCAGCGGAGGGGATCTGAGCAAGCACGTCATCAAATGCCGCTTGAACGTAGCCCATGAGGTGATCCGTTTCTGCGTTACCACTATGGGATCTGTAGACACACGCATAGATGCGGACGCGGTCCTTTAAATCTACGCGGAGCCAGAGAGTAGACAGGCCCCTACCCTCAAAATTGCCGAAACGGCGACAGCAGATATCCTCCCTAACGTACACACATACCCCGGCATGAGGCATGAAATTATGCTCAATTTTGTACCCGGGGTATGTTAAATATGACGTATCGCTAGGTCGAGATATCTGCGTCTCCGTAAGGAAACACAAGGCCGGCTGCGCCGCCTCAAGGTGGTGGTGGACGGCGTTTAAGTTGGAGTGAATTCCCCGGATGTTACAAAAGTCCACATTAAGCGTGGAGCGGGGTGCCGTGGTGTTGCTGCCCTGTTTGTCCTGTGACATACGCGGTACTGTGCCCTCCCCAGAATACGAGGGGCAGCCCGAGCGCGAATGCTCGGGGTGGGTTTTTCCGGCTCTACAAGAGCCGGTACCCTCCTGGGGTGATTTCTCTTTAAATACCGCTCTCATATTTTGTTGGGGGGGGGGAAGGACGGGAGGGAATGGCCTCCGGTCCTCAACACTAACCTATGCGAAACATAGCGGCACTAGGCCGCTACTTCACGCCGGTATTCGGTGCGAGTGTAGTAAGTAACCCGGACGAGTCTGGCCCGATTGTGCTGACGTCATAAAACAGCAACGTGACTCTCCCACTTTCAAAAAGCCCGTAGTCACCTCTTACGACACCCTTAGACCTGGGACTACCCTATTCTTTTTACGCCCCGGGGCAGCACAGGGCAAAAATTAACAATAACAACCAGATCCGCGATATATGCAAAGCAATGAAAGAAACTCGTACGCATTCGAAACTCGAATGACGCGTTTATTTCAAAATGGCGTCCCGATAGTTTACAATCCCTGCGACGGACGCGTTCCGGTACCAAGAAACACAAACGATAGCGCTTTGCGTCGTTAAAATATGATCCGACTAAATTAAATAGGTTGTTACTTTCATATAACCCGTCTATATTTCATGTCGATTGAATATGGTCAATTTATTATTATCTCGCAGTATAAAATGTTTACTTAGTAAAAGATGTTTGTTTACATAATTTATAGCTTCTCGTGACGGGTACTTTAGGTAATTCTAAATCAAACAAAAATTAAAGAAACAGATATCACAAGTTTTCGAGCTACTACTTTAATGGGCGGGTAATGTATTTTACTTGTCTCTTGTGAGTGGTTTAATTTTTCCTTTCAGGTGTGGCAAAAGTACACTCATACAGCCAACGCGGGAAAATTGTAAACCATAAGATATACCTGGCAGCAACTTGCCAAATCATACAAGCAAGTTTTTTTCTTAAATGACATTAAAATGTTTAGCCTAATGATTTAAACATGAAAATATTACGTAGGTAATATAATATAGTATGTATGTACTACGTATTACCTAATATTTCTATGAACCTGCCATATAACTAAACGAGATTTAGTTGTCTGTTGCACCAAAACAACTGTGCTTTATTAACTTATCTGTGAACTGATGGCGTCATCGTCGTTTCAGTGTTGCTAATTAATTCCAATGTGCACAAAAGTCGGAGCATATTTAACGCTTGAAATTCAGAAGTATCGCAATAAAACACACGAACGCAGTAAACACTGATAGTCAAATGACATTTCAAAATGGCGACAACAGGTGTGTCAAGAAATGCGTTGCCGGCCTTTAAGGTGGGAGTATGCTTTTTTCTTGGAGGGCCCTATGTCGTATCTGTTCGGGAAGACCGCCGCCAGTAGTTGATTCCACAAAGTGGCCTTGCGAGGCAAGAAATTTCGAGCAAAATGCGCGGTTGTGGAATGCCAGACGTCTACGTGATGCGGATGGTACTTTGCACGTAATGTCCGGTGGTCGAATTCGGCCGCTGAAATCAACCTGAACAGCTCCTCTGAGCAATGTGGTAGAAGATGCACAGAGAACCTACATCTCTACGCAATACTAAAGAATCAACCCGATCGGAGATGACTTGATCGTCGATGATTCGAGCCGCTCTTCGTTGTATGCGGTCAATTGGAAGAAGCTGGTACTGAGGAGCACCAGCCCAGAGGTGAGAATAGTACTCCATGTGAGGCTAAATTTGCGCCTTATAAAGTTGCTTTTAGCGAAGAACTGTCTCGCCTTACTGAGTACACGTCGAGGATACTGAGGAACGTCGAACGATATATCGACGCCAAGTAAGCCAATACAGGCTGTGTCAGTTAGAGGAGTGATTTCGAATCGAGGGGATACGACAAAGGGAGACTGTTTAGTGGTGAACGCACAAACTTGTGTCTTCTTGGGGTTGAATTGGACTAAATTTTGTCGGCCCCATTCCGAGACTTTGCAAAGCAAAGTCTCGATTTCAGACACAAGTTTTTTCCGGTTCTCGTCGACGCTATCCCGGGACATGTTTGCACGACCGGTGTAGGAACCATACCGTCTGCATAGCAATGAATACTGCTGATTTTCAGCATATCATTGATATGCAGAAGAAACAGTGTAGGGGATAGCACGCAGCCTTGCGGGACACCAGCGTTCATGGGTTTTAAGTCGGAGCATGCAACGTTGATAACAACCTTGATGCTGCGATCGGCCAAAAAGCTAGCGACCCATTTGCACAACTTCTCGGGAAGCCCATAGGATGGCAGTTTCTTTGTCCAAACTCACCGCCAACGCCTCTCCCTTCAACTCAACCGCTTGCGCCCATTTATGGGTGAGGTATGCAAGAAGATCACCAGCTGAGCGACCCTGACGGAAACCGTACTGGCAGTCACTGATCAGCTGGTGCCCCTCTAGGTATCCCAAAAGCTGGTGGTTGATGATCGACTCCATTACTTTGGAGAAAATTGAGGTAATGGCAATGGGGCGGTAGTTGGATGGATCTGAGCGTACATCTTTCTTAGGGATCGGGTGCACTAAAGCCGCCTTCCATAATTTCGGGACTATGCTTGATGAGTAGAAGAGCCGAAAAAGACGGGCAAGGACCGGCGCCCGTGCCGGAGCACATGTCTGCAGCACTATGGGGGGAATGCCATTGGGTCCGCTCGATTTGTGAATGTCCAAGGTGAGAAGCGCCTTAAGCACGGCGCTATGCCGGATTTTTACCTCCGGCATGTAGGACTTGCACCGCGGAATATGCGGTGGTCATCCAGAGTCGAGTTGGACGCGAAGAGGGAGCCCAGGAAATCAGCTTTCTCTTTCGCGTCGTGGGCCAGCGAGTCATCATCCCTGTGCAGTAGCGGAATGGCTGTCTGGCAGAAGTTTCCTTGGACAGCCTTGGTGAGCGACCAGAACGCACGAGTTCCCGAGGGAAGGCGTGCAATTCTCTCGCCAATTCTGCCAATGTGCTTCAACTTCGCGTCAGCAATAACTCTTTTGAAGGACCCGGCATGATTGAAGTATTTTTTAAGTTAGCTGGAATTCACATCCTTAGATACCACCGCATTGACTCAAGCCTGATAGCACTCCTGCTTTCTGCGAGAGGCCATTTTGCAGGAGCGGTCAAACCATGGTTGGGACCTGCCACCGAAAGGCACAGAGGAGGATGGAATGAAGAGTTCCATACCTTGCAGTACCACATCAGCAACAGCGTCAGCAGCGGCATCTGGATCCGACGATCCCAGAGGAGGGTCAACGGAAACTAAGTAGCCGTCCGAATGTGAGGTCAACAGAAGTTCCAACAGTGAAGGTGTATGATCTTCATGATCTTTCCACTTCTTCGTCGCAATAACCAGTTGCATCAGATCATATGCTAAGGCGAAGTCGTGAACAGGTCTCCCTGTATAATCGGTGGTACGGAATCGCCAAGAAACACGATCTCTGCAGTGGGGATCTGCTCCAACACGGAATCCGTAGCCGTTTTGATGTGTTCGAGGAGCCGGTCAGTCTCTGCGTTGCCACTATGGGACCTATACAGGCATGCGTAGATTCGCGGATGGTCATCGTAGTCTACACGCAGCCAGATGATGGATAGGTCCTGTCCTTCAAGAAAACTCAGGCGTCAAGAACAGACATCCTCCCTGACGTAAACGGAAATAAATATATGTTCTAGCGTCTGTGTGGAGATGAAAAAGGGGGATAAAAGTTCTATAGTTGGTTGCTTATAAAAATGTATTAACTACAGCAGTTTGTTGTGTATTAATTGTAATGCGAGTATATTCAAAAATAAAAAATGCTGCCCATAGTAACTTCATTCAGCAAATTCATAAAATCTATAATTACTAATCTTAGTATTGGCACCAAATTGGCACAGTCGATTTCACGTAGCACTGAATATCGTTTAAGCACAGTGAAAAGATTGCCACAATTAAGTACCAATTCATCTACAACGTATATCATCTGCTGTATTTCTCAATCATTAAGTTCTATTTAATTTCTGTAGCAATATCTCGCTCTGTGCTTTGTTTCCTAGTAAGCTCCAGTAATAACGGCTTTGAAAATTTCGAAGTGAAGTACTGCAATTAGCATTCAAACTAATAATTATTGTGAAATGAAATACAATGGAAGCTTACACGTAATGCGAATAGCCTCCCGACTTAATAAAATTAGAGTTTTGTAGAGTATAAAAATGGTTGTGTAGCCAGAGACGTCCTTGAAAATAAGTATAATATTTTGTTTATTTACATGTGTAGCTAATAGTTCTACTAACTTCGATTAACAGAATCAAACTGTGACCTTTGTGAACGGTACTTGACGAATACTAATATTCCAACCATAGATTATTTATACGTCTAGATAGAGTCTCTTGCTGTTAGACAACCAATAAAAACAGGCCAGGAATAATAGTTTAGTTTGTGACAAACTACGTCTTACACTCGCGATTTGTATTTGACACTTTGTGTTAGTGTGCGTGAATTTCTCAATATATAGGATATTTCTAAATACAATTTTTTTTCAACGTTTTCACAGTTGTCATAGTAAATCTTGACAAATATATGATATAAACAATTTGTTATTTTTTAAGGGGATAACCCTCACTCCTGGGATTAATACACAAATAAAATTTGAAAACAAAATTTTATGAACAAGTCAAATTCTTATATGCAAATATTGAGGTTATGCAGGTTCGCAACTGTAAAGTAGATCCTGTAGATGAAGCCACAACATGGGAGTTGAACAAAGCATACAATATTTTATAACGATACGTCATTCCGACGATTAGCTCAGTTGGCACTCGCACGAAACGCGATAGGTCGTGAGTTCGAGTCCCACATGGTTCAGAAAATTTGTTTTCAAATTTACATTTGCCTATAAATGATTTAAGATTCTAACAGTTTCATAGGTTATGCAGAAGATAAAAAGGCTGATAATTATAAAGTATTTTTATTATTATTATAGGTCGTGAGAGTTATTATAAACACTGGTTTAAAGTGTGGAGTTCCTGCCACCACTTAAGCGGTGAAATGCTTAACTATCACGTAGTAGTTTTAAGATATCACTAAATGAGTTTCGATTTTGAACGATTAATAGTTCTTTAGGGATTAACTATCTAATTCAAACGTTATCAAATTGATTCAAATATTATACACAGTAACTTTACAACAGTTAGAAATGATGATGGATTAACCAGTTGGAGGTCCTTTGCACAGGATGTCGGCTAGATTCTGGGTGAAGCAGTAATGTGTAAGCATTACTGTGTTTCAGTCTGAAGAACATCATAACTAGTGAAATAATTGGGCAAATGAGACTTAACAAGTTATGTCTCAAGGTGACGTGCGCAATTGTAGTGCCGTTTAGAATGTTAGAATTTTTCAAGAATCCTGAGCGGCACTGCATTGTAATGGGCATGGCGTATCAATTACCACCAGCTGAAAGTCCTCCTAGTCTTGTCTCATATTTTCAAGAAAATGATCTCAAAGGAAGAGCAATAAAGTTATTTAAGACATTGAAAATTCTATTCCTTTTAGTCGACGCGAGCATTACAATAGTGTTAGCATAATGAAATGGCTGTCTTGCAACGGAAACAGAGGTGTTTAAATTTTCGTTAAAAATTCAGTCTTTCGTATGTTGCGTAAAGTCTGGAAATTACATTTCATTTCAAGCCGTTTCATTATTTTCTCTTGGCTGATTTTTTGTAGATAATTAGAATTACACGAGTATGTATGCCCTTAATATGATGCTTAAATTATTACGATCAGTATATAAGTAATAAATTAAGTAATGTCTCAAATTTAAAAAAGGTTCAGAAGATGATGGAAGATGTCCACTGCTGGACAAAGGCATCCCCCAAAAACTTCCACCACGATCGGCCTTACGCTGCCCTCATCCAACGTATTACGGTGACCTTGACCAGATCGTCTGTCCATCTTATAGGGGGCCTACCAACAGTGCATCTTCCGGTACGTGGTTGCCATTAAAGGACTTTACTGCCCCACCGGTCTGTGTCCTTCGAACTATGTGCCCGGCCCACTGCCACTTCAGTTTCGCAATTATTTGGGCTATGTTGGTGACTTTGCTTCTCTTACGGATCTCAATGCAGTCATATGAGTTCATAATATTAGAACTGCTCTTACCTGTGGTCTGATGTATCACATCATCAGTTTGAAATATCAGGGATCCTCATGGAACAACTGGGCGGCACTGAAAATTTCGGGAATCAAGGAAGTGACACAACATTACAAATTAAAAATGTATTTATTGCATTTCGAAGTATTCTCCGCGAAATTTGACATATTTTTCCATACGATGGAACCAATCATTGGAGCAACCATTCCATTCGGAAGTTGGGGTCTCCAAAATGGCCGTTTTGTAAGCGTCCACAGCTTCTTCAGGTGATGAAAATCTCTGACCACGCAAATTATTCTTTGTTTTAAGTATAGAAATCATTAGGGCTTGATTCGGGGATGTACGGTGGATGATTTAATAATTCTAAGTTTTCTTGCTCTAAAAACTCTATTGTTCTGTGCGCGGTGTGAGAACTCGCATTGTCGTGATGGAGGATGATGCGGCGGTTGCAGTTCTCTTTACGGAGTTCAGAAACTACCTGTGGCAAATAAATGCTAGCATACCATTCTGCATTACCCGTTCTTTGTCCCTCAAGAGGAATAGTCGCAACATGGCCGCTTTTGGAGACAAACATGGCCACCATTTTTTTTGTAACACTCCGTGAACGAACAATTTTTGTTGGCTTTAACTTATTTTCGAACACCCAACCAAACACGTGACTGGTGTTTTCTTTCGGGTTCGAACGCGAGTCAAGCCACCCAGAACCTTCGAGTTCATTTTAAGAAGCAACATAAAGATAACAATATAACAAGAACATATAGACGTAAAGGTCAGACAGAGGAAGCAGTTATATCAACACCCTGGACTTCGAAGAACGAATTTATTAAACAATGAACTCATAAAAAGAACATTATGAAGGAATGTCACAATGAACTAATTAATGGTACACAATGAAGTAATATTGGGTATTGGTATTCAACAACATCCTACACAACGGTAACCCTCTTCCCGCGCTGCAGTACCGCACCACAGTATATATACAGAAGCATTGGCAAGGAGCATCATTCACATTACCATAGCTTAAGTAATACATTTGTTAAAGTAAGATAAGAATTTTGTAATTATTAAATAAAGTATTTTTTTAAATATCTTAAAATCAGATATTTTGACTGGCGCCCAACGGCCCACGTTGCAACAACAGCAACAGCAACGTTGAAGTTTACCGACATTATGACGCAATCATAAGTTATTCCGTTCGTCATTCAGTAAATTTTCACGGAGTCTTTTAAGACAGAGAGCTGGGAACTACAGAAATAAATAAGTCAAAAGAAGAATGCTGAAAACATCGGTCGTCATCAACATATTGTGAGTACCGAGTAGCATTATCCTTAATCAAAATTCCATTTATCCTGAAATCCCCAACTTTTGTATTTAAATCTAAGTTAGAAGGTGATGTGAATCACCCTCCTTCTAATAGCGAGGGCACTTTAAGTACGACTCATAATTTGTCAAACGATCGTAGAGTCCCTAGTAGCCAACAAGTCTTCATAGCAAAGACAAATAACGCAACTATGGACCCAAAAAGTCTTATTGGTTTAGTCCCATCGTATAATGGAGACGCTTTTACTTTATATAACTATATAAATTGCGCAAAGTAATGGTTAATTATCGCAGGAGGTGATAAACCTGAAAATGTAATGCTATTATCAAGTAAATTAGAAGGCAAAGCTGCTATAAGTATAAGCATGATAGATCATGGTTTTAAATTTTCAAATGCTGAACTAGCACTTAAACAAGAATGCGGAGACAACCGTGAATTTAATACCTTATTAATAGAACTAGCTAATGTTAAGAGAAAAGGATCATATAAAGACCTTATATTCGAAATAAAACAAAAACTCTTTTTTATAAAAAGTAAATTGATGGACAAATATAATGAGCAAACTATAGTAGAAGAAGTGATGAATCCATACATAAATACGGCACAAAATACATTACGCAATAGCCTACCATATCACGACCAAATTTATGTTTCCAATTGTAGTTTTAACGAAGCGGCGACGAAAATATTACAACTAGAAGCTGAAGGGAGGTTAGATAATATTAAACAAAAATTTTCAAATATACTTCCAACGCCAGGTATTATTAATAATAATTCATATCCACAAATTGTTACGCCAATGTATCCACTAAACCAACAAAATCACAAACATACCTATCCGCCGACACAAAGATCAATAAATCAAAGGTTACAAACAATCAGACCAAACACGCAACAATATTATCGACAACAATATCCAAATCAGAATAATGTTTTTCGATCACAACCTCAATATTTTAAACAATGTCAAAGTCAAAAACCTATTCAAAAATTAGTAAATGAAACAGAGGATGTCTCTATGAGAACAGCCCCTCAATTAAGACCTGGACAGATTAATTTAGGCAGAGGAATGATAGCTGTAGAAGTGTTTCACCATGAGGATGAAACAGAATTAAACGACGAACAATATTTTCAATACCCACATCAATATAGTCAATATTGTGAAGAAAACGAAATTGAAAATGAAACCCAAATAAATTTTCAAGAGCTACCCAAGCAAGAAAAAGAATCATAGATTTCAATCATGTTAAGTCGTATTTACCTTATTTTGAAACGGAAGATCCTAAATTTAAAATTCTAATAGATACGGGAAGCCAAAGATCATTTATTAGTAGAGAAGCCGCTCAATATTTTTCAGAATATTATAAACCTGAAAAATTTACAGTTAGAACGTCACATGGAACAACACACCATGACGGTTTAGTAGAAACCCCATATTGGACAAAATATTTTGGACCTGGAAATACTCCTATGAAATTTTATATTTATAATTTTAGTAACAAATATGACATTTTAATGGGTACCGATATGATTGAACAAATAGAAGCAAAAATTGATTTAAAAGAGCGAAAGTTGCTGTTACCAAATAACGAAATCTCAATATATCACATGACAGATGAGGACTCTCTTAATATTAAAGATCTATGTGAAACTTACAGAGACCTTTTCACAGAAGATGTTACCAATAGTGCGACTACGTCTATAAAACAAAATAAATTTAGTTGACGAAGAACCTATTTACCAAAGACCCTTTAGGTTACCACAAATACAACAAGAAGAAGTTAATAAACAAATTAATAAATTATTAAATGAAAATATAATTCGACCTTCGGAATCCCCTTGGTCATCCCCAGTTCATATTGTTCCAAAAAAGATGGATCAATCAGGCATTAAGAAATGGCGTATGGTTATTGATTATCGTAGGTTAAATGAAAGAACCAAGTCAGATAAATTTCCTTTACCAAATATTGAAGAATTATTTTCTAAATTACAAGGTAATAATTATTTTAGTACTTTAGACCTTACTTCCGGATACCATCAAATTTTAATGGATAATAACTCCATAGAAAGAACAGCATTCAGCACACCTAACGGTGATTATGAATTCTTAAGAATGCCTTTCGGTCTAAAGAACGCTCCCGCAACTTTCCAACGCATGATGAACAACGTGTTAAAAACTGAAATTTCCCGAAATATATGTTTAGTATATTTAGAAGCAAGCAAGCAATTTCTAAGCAAGAACACAAATAAATGCCAACAAGTTTTTGAAGCGTTACGAAGAGCTAATCTAAAACTAAATAAAAATAAATGTATATTTTTGATCGAAGAAATATAATTTCTTGGCCCTGTTTTAAATAAAGACGGTTTAAAACCTAACCAATCAAAACTGGAAGCTATTCAAAAATTTCCTATCCCTAAAACATTAAAAGAAATAAGAGGTTTCTTAGGATTAATTGGTTATTATAGAAAATTTGAACCAAACTTAAGTAAAATTGTAAAACCACTCACAGAAGCGACTAAAAAGAATGCAACCATAGACATTAAAAATAAAAGATATATAGAAGCGTTTGAGACATGAAAACATTTATTAAGTAACGCCCCAATATTAGCATTTCCCGATTTTAATAAAACATTCGTAGTCACTACTGATGCCTCAGATATAGCATTAGGTGCAATAATAAGTCAGGAAAATCATCCTATAGCTTATGCATCTAGAACACTGAGTGTTCAGAAATATAATACTACAGAAAAAGAATTATTAGGTATCTTATGGGCATTGACTCAGTTCAGACCATACATCTACGGTAGAAAATTTATATTAAGAACTGATCACAAAGCATTAATATGGTTATCAAAATTAAAAGAGCCAAATCAAAGACTTACTAGATGGAAACTAAAACTACAAGATTACGATTATAAAATAGAACACGTAAAGGGTAAAGAAAACCATGTGGCTGATGCCTTGAGTAGAATTCAACTGCATCATACAAGCTGTGACTCAATACAAGCTCAATGTGGTGAGGACATGTCATTGGATAGCATTACAACGAGTGACAACATGACACCTATAAACACAGGAAGCAATTCTTGGATGTCGAACAATACCTCATTGTGTAGCACAGTACACTCTTGCCAACAAGACAGCGATCAAGGTATACCCATCATAAACAGTTATCCACCCAAACGACTAAGACGTGTAGTTTTTGAGTTAGCTCCTTATAAGAACGCGAAGTACGAAAAAGGTATGTGGTATTTTTATATTCCACCTATTGATCAGGAAGATTCCATTAGAGAATATATGTTAGAATATTTAAATAAAGAAAAATATGCTTTTATTATACCAAATGATGAGTTATATTGTAAAATTTCGGTAGTCTATAGAAAATATTTTGATCAGATTAAGTTTAAACCCGTTAGATATACAAAAACGTTAGTTGAAATAGATAATAGGGAAGAGCAAATTAAATTAATAAAAGAATATCATTTGTTAGATAATAGGCACGCTGGAATTGAAAGCGTTTATAAGCAGTTACGAGATAAATATTATTGATTGAAAGACAATGGTACTTAACTATTATAGATAAATTTTCTAAATACGCTATAGTCAAACCAACTGAAAAAAGTAGAGTCTATGATACCTTATGTGAAATCTTTGCTTTAATAGGAGCACCAAATAAAATCGTTCATGATGGAGAACACTCCTTTTGTAGTGAAATTATTCAAGAACTTTTTAAAACCTATACTATAAGAAATCATACGACTTCACCTCAACATCACAAATCAAATTCAGATGTAGAACGTTTGCAAAATACTATACAAGAATTATATCGTCTTCAAAGAGACTCAGAATTTGACTAAAATCAAAAGATTAGTTTTATTACCCATTCATATAATAATACAATGCATACCGCCATAAATATGACGCCTTTTGAGGTACATTTTGGCAGGAAACCTAAGTTGCGTAGTTTTGACAATTTAAGAGTAGCTTTACAAAGATACACAGCGCAACATCGCGATTTTAAGAATGTTCATGATATATTAAAAAAACAAAAGGAGACTAGAAACAATAGGATAAATAAACAAATAAAGCATCCTAAAATATTTAATATAGGTCTATGGATACAGTAATAAACTAAAATCTTTGAAATTGGTTTGTAACGACCTGGTATTATTATTTCAAATATACTTTTATTTATTTTTTTGGTACGCTCGAAACTCGGAAATCCATGGGTATCTAGAAATCCCAACCATATTTGATGATGAAAAATGGTACTCAATCAACTATAAGGCTTATTTGATAGCTCACCCAAACCCGCTATCCAATATGCTCTTGCAGCCATATCAGATTAGAAAACTGAATAGAGCCAATGTGCTACCTTACTATGTGGAGATGGCGCAATTGTTCCACCTCGCCAAACCTCAACCTCTTGTATCACCTCAAGAGGACTGACTCAAGCAGGTCTAAATGGGGAAACAATATTTGCCTCAGTGTGTTTGGTTGACAACTGTACAACTGCTCTGTCATTTAATTACCATTGGTCTGAGATGCATGATATTACCATAAATGTCACTTATTACAAGCACTAGTTTTCGCTACACAATAATCCATTTAGCAGAAGACTACGAAAATCCATCATAAATTTGTTTAACACCAATCGTTGTTTTATGCAAAGTTTTTAGTGAATGGAGATCTACGTGTGCAATATAATAATGCACTCAGAGTACTGCTGGGGCTGCTGTAGCATTGCAGTGCATCAAGGATGTTCGCGGAGGCGTCCATTGATGGTTTCGCAACCATTATACGAAAAAGATGCCCATATCTGCTCGCTCGAGTCCGCGGCAGCACCAACATTATCCTGAGTGTTTTTGCAGATCGATGGGAGTGAGATCCACAAGTGTAGTGTAGGTGTCCACACCTTTGTAAAAGATGGATGTGACTTCACACAAATATAAAATAATTTTGATTTTCCTACTAACAATAGTTTTTAAGTAAAACATCACTAACAGAGATATAGATCTCATCCGTAATAATGTTTTATTATTATTATTATGGGAAAAAATGTTTTCATTAATATGAAATAATTTAAATCTAGAATTATTATATTCACGGGTGTGATCCAAATCTTATTAACCTCACTTCATAGTTACTCTTAACATTGAGCTGACGATCAGGTCCAACTTTATTAAATGCGTTACATCTTAGGTACGTTATACAATCTGCATTACTTCTATACAGATATTATATATTCAGATGTGGTTTACAAGTTATAGTACCCATTTTGGTATATTACACGCAGGGCATGGAACGTGCCGTTCTCCAAGTCCGTGAATATAATGAGAACTTGTCTAGTGCCACAGCTTACATGTATCATGCATAATAATATCCGAATCATATCCTAATACTATTGAAAATAATGTAATATTGACCACCCTTCTACACAAATTAAGCTTGTACTAAACATAAGCTCGCTAGGCAGGGTTTGTAATTAAATGAATATAAAAATTATAATAATGAACAACTAAACACTCATAAAAATGAACATATTCACAACTTGATTGATAATTTCAATCAAATAAACCAAAATGAACTGGATCACATACACACACACAGGTGTAAGGCACACGTAAGGGGCCACATAACATGTTGTTAGTTCGTGATAGAATTATTAAGTTCCCGCACCAAGAATCAGCACAAAGTATATAGCTAATTGCAATTGGAAATTAATGTGTGTTAACACTAGAAATCCAATCGTTGCCTATTCTGGAAGTACTGGGCAATAAAAGAATTAATGAAAAATAAAAAAAAGTGTACGGCTATAAAAAGCAAAGTATATAACACTTGTGTTCTCCTGGTACTAAGTTATACCAGTGGGAGGCACAGGAAGCCGGCTATATTATGGGTTCCACAACGGCGCTTATTTCTGCCGTGAAGCAGTAATGTGTAAACATTAATGTGTTTCGGTCTGAAGGGCGCCGTAGCTAGTTAAATTACTGGGCAAATGAGACCTAACATCTTATGTCTCAAGGTGACAAGGGCAATTGCAGTGCCGCTCAGAATTTTTGGGTTTTAAAAAAATCCTGATCGGCACTGCATTGTATTGGGTGGGCATGTCCATTACCAGCTGAACGTCCTGCTCGTCTCGTACCTTATTTTGCAAAAAAAAAGTAATGGCTGCCAAAAATGAGCCCCCACTAATGCGCATAATAAAAAACTGAAAGTTTGCTTAAGATCAATAGAAAACCTAAAATTGTCAGATAAATTTCAATATAGAGCGGCTCCAATTGTCGGGGACCCAGTTCTCTGTGGCTAGTTCACTGGGCGTTGCGTAGAAACGTCGCTTCGTTGTGTGTCTTCTACCGCACTTGTCACGGGGAGTGTTCCGAAGAGCTATTTCACCTGATTCCTTCGCACGTCACGCCACAAATTAGGATATCATCCCCACCATCCGGATGTATGGCTTTCCAAAAAAATATGTATTATGGCAGTTAAATATTGTGCTTTAAATATACAATTATGTAGTAATCCAAACAGATTATCTCAAAGCAAGAACGAAATATGTATTGTGAATGAAACATTGAACATTTCTTTCATTTTAGCTTACGCGAACAGTTCAAAGGGGTTTGCATAATGAAATGGCTGTGTTACAGCTAGTACAGAGATGTGTAAGTGTTCCTTAATATATTCAAAGACAGACGTAAAGTGGGTGTTGTATGGAGTTTCTGTAAATTGCATCTTAAACTAAATCTTTCACTATTTTATATTTATGTATACGGTAAACATTTTAGATTGTGTAAACGTGCATTTAGAAGAATTTGTGTTGTACAATTAGTAATATATTTCAAGTAAATGTTATTAAAAAGATTTTTTTTTATAAAAGTATTGACGGGTAGTCACGTAATGGGAGGTGATAAAGTAATAGCCCATAGACATTCCGCAGCATCAGATGACAAAGATGCGCTACCGGCAAAGGTGTTTCAACATCGGTGCAGTAGTTTTTAATTTATCTTGATCAGACAGACAGACAGACGTGGCAGAGGTATGTTTTATAATATGAAGATATGTAGTGATACTATGACTATATATCTAAATGATCGGACAGCCTCGGACTAGATTGTGATTATTTTATAGCGACTGTACAATATTGTATATTTTTATTGAAAAGAGCGCAAAAAAAAAGAATGCTGGGAGAGTTTCTTGCGCCGCTTCTTCTCTCTCAGAGCGCCATTTGTTTTCGAAGCGGTAGTAGTATCTAGTAGTATAAGAAATGACATCAAAAAGAATTCTAAAGGAATCAATTTTGAGAAAATAAATGCCTTTTATGCCTTTTTTATAAAAAAAAATTTTCACAAATCCTTCACAAAGACTTAATCTAGTATTCACCGCATCAAAGAGAGTCTAAAAACCTGTAGTCAAATAATAAATGTTTTTCATTTGGAATCTCGATTCGAAATAAATAAAACGTTACTTGTATCGAGAACCATCGAAGCCTCAAGGGCCCTTCGTATAGAAAGCAAGCTAAGGCAATTGAAAACTTCTACAGCCTGCTTCAATACCTCCGAGGAAAATCTCGTTCTGTCACTGACTTTCTCGTGAAAAGGCACTTATTAATAATTTATTTAAATCACATGACTGCGCATTTGATAGTGTGTTTATACTTCAAACTTCAAGCCGAATTGAAATGGCTTATAAAAATATCGGGTTGCACTCCGGGAGTGCCGACAGAAGTGAAAAGTTGAACGTTGTGCATTTTTGAATATTTGGATGGTTAGGGAATAATTTCTCACGAATAATTTTTTTATCAGTATAAAAGTACTAGTATTTTTGTGGTTAAATACAATATTCATTTACTGCGCTTTCATCCATAATTCTAACGACGGTCTTACGAATTTTCGATCAGTTCACGTGTCCTGACGCGAGTTTAACATTTTATACCTATCCCAAGATAAGTGCTCAACGCCGCAAAAGAAATTTTCAATTTAAAAGTATTGGTATTGACGATAAAACAACACAAAGATCTGTACACTAATGATTTATGGCACCATATAGGCAAGGAGTATTTGAAACATCCATAAAAATCTTTTGTTATAATTTTCTACTGTTATTTGAAAATAAATACTGTGACATGACCAGTTAGTTTTTAAATATTCAGTCCGAGTAACGTACAGTCATCGTACAGTCTATCCATCAACGTAGTATTGCGTATTGCCCTGTACTTTCTTCGGGGCGTAAAAAGAATAGGGGAGTCCCAGGCCCATGGGTGTCGTAAGAGGCGACTAAGGGCTTTTTAGAAGTGGGAGAGTCACGCTGCCGTCTTATGACGTCAGCACACTCGGGCCAGACTCGTCCGGGTTAATTACCACACTCGCACAGAATACCGGCGTGAAGTAGCGGCCTAGTGCCGCTATGTTTCGCATAGGTTAGTGTCGAGGATCCGGGCCATCCCTTCCCCCCCCCCCACACAAATTATGAGAGCGGTCCGTAAAAAGATATTACCCCAGGAGGGTACCAGCTCTACCAGAGCCGGAGAATCCCTCCCAGAGCACTCTCGCTCGGGCCGCCCTTCGTATTCTGGGGTGGGCACAGAACCGCGCATGACCGAGGACAAACGAGGCAGTAACACCACGGCACCCCGCTCCACGCTCAACGTGGACTTTTGCAATATCAGGGGAATTCACTCCAATTTAATCGCCGTCCACCACCACCTTGAGACGGCGCAGCCGGCCTTGTGTTTCCTTACGGAGACGCAGATATCTCGACCTAGCGATACGTCATATTTAACGTACCCCGGGTACAAAATTGAGCACAACTTTTTGCCTCATGCCGGGGTATGTGTGTACGTTAGGGAGGATATCTGCTGTCGCCGTCTCGGCAATTTTGAGGGTAGGGACCTGTCTACTCTCTGGCTCCGCGTAGATTTAGACGACCGCGTCCGTATCTATGCGTGTGTCTACAGGTCCCATAGTGGTAACGCAGAAACCGATCATCTCATGGGCTGCGTTCAAGCTGCAATTGACGTCGTGCTTGACAGATCCCCTCCGCTGAAATCGTGGTCTTGGGTGATTTCAACGGGCACAATGCCGAATGGCTTGGATCACGTACCACAGACTACGCAGGGCGATCTGTGCATAATTTTGCATTGGCGTATGGTCTGTCCCAATTGGTTGAGTCGCCAACGCGGCTCCCGGATGTGGATAGCCACATACCGTCCTTATTAGATCTTCTGCTGACTACACATCCCGATGGTTACCAGGTCTTTGTCGACGCCCCTCTTGGAACTTCTGACCATTGCCTGGTCAGGAGTGTAGTGCCTATCCGACGCCAACGTCGCAGACCACCAGCGACCCGCCGCGTTTGGCACTACAAGTCAGCAGATTGGGATAGGATGCGTTCCTTTTTTGCATCCTACCCTTGGGGCAAGGTTTGTTTATCTTCGGATGATCCTAGTGCCTGCGCCATTGCAGTAGGCGATGTGATACTGCAGGGCATGGATATTTTTATACCAAGCTCTGTAGTACCGATCGGTGGCAGATCACAGCCCTGGTTCGATGCGTCAGTTAAAGCAGCATCTGACTGCAAAAAACAGGCGTATCGAACTTGGGTTGCGGCGCTGGGCACAAAGGATCCAAACTGCAAAGTTCTTAAGAGGAAATATAACCGTGCCTCCAGATTTTTTAAGCGGCAAATCGCCCGTGCGAAATCGAAGCACGTCGTCAAAATTGGCGAGCAGCTTTCCAGTTACCCGACCGGAACACGCAAGTTCTGGTCGTTGTCGAAAGCTGCTCTTGGTAACTTCAACCGTTGCACATAAGGAATGACACCCTGGCCCATACGGCAAAAGAGAAAGCCGATCTCCTGTGCACTCTTTTTGCCTCCAACTCAACTCTTGACGACAATGGAAAAACACCACCGACCATCCCGCGGTGTCAGAGCTCCATGCCTGAAGTAGAGTTCCGACAGAAAACTGTTAGGCGAGCTCTGTTTTCGTTGGACGTCAGGAAGTCGAGCGGGCCAGATGGCATTTCTCCAATAGTGCTTAGAACGTGTGCCCCTGAGTTGACGCCGGTGCTAACGCGTTTATTCCGGCACTTTTATTCAAAAGGCGTAGTCCCTGATTCATGGAAGTCAGCCCTTGTCCATCCGATCGCAAAAAAAGGAGACAATTCGGATCCGGCGAACTACAGGCCTATTGCTATTACCTCCCTGCTCTCCAAAATCATGGAGAGCATAATTAACCACCAGCTCTTGGTATACCTTGAGGGTCACCAGTTGATCAACGACCGACAGTACGGCTTTCGCCATGGTCGGTCGACTGGCGATCTTCTGGTATACCTAACACATAGATGGGCGGCGGCTATTGAAAGCAAGGGGGAAGGCCTGGCAGTTAGCCTGGATATAGCGAAGGCCTTTGATCGTGTATGGCACAAGGCGCTCCTCTCAAAACTTCCATCATTTGGGCTTCCCGAGAGCTTGTGCAAGTGGACCTCCAGCTTCCTCACTGGGCGTAGCATACAGGTTGTTGTCGACGGATATTGCTCGAACCCGAAGCCCGTGAATGCTGGAGTGCCCCAAGGCTGTGTGCTATCTCCTACGCTGTTTCTTCTGCATATCAATGATATGTTGGACACCTCCAACATGCATTGCTATGCAGACGACAGCACTGGTGATGCCGTATACACGGGCCATGCAGGTCTCTCTCGGGAAATCGTCGACCAGTGCCGGGAGAAACTTGTGTCTTCTATCGAGTCCTCTCTCGAGAAGGTCGCGGAATGGGGTAAGTTGAACCTTGTCCAATTTAACCCCCAGAAGACTCAAGTTTGCGCGTTTACCACTAAAAAAACCCCATTTGCCATATCACCGCTCTTCGAGAACACTTCCCTTAAAGCCTCGCCTAGTATCGGAATACTAGGTCTCGAAATCTCGAGCAATTGCCAATTCCGTGGCCATCTGGAGGGCAAAGCCAAACTGGCTTCGAAGAAACTGGGCGTCATAAATAGAGAACGGCAATACCTCAAGCCGGCCCACATTCTAGCGCTCTACAAAGCGCAGGTCCGGCCTCACATGGAGTATTGCTGTCTTCTCTGGTCTGGCGCACCCCAGTAGCAGCTCGATCCATTTGACCGCGTTCAACGCAGAGCAGCTCGAATTGTCGGGGACCCAGTACTCTGTGAACGGCTGGATCACTTGGCGTTGCGTAGAGACGTCGCTTCATTGTGTGTCTTCTACCGCATTTATCACGGGGAGTGTTGCGAAGAGCTGTTCAACCTGATTCCTGCCGCCGAATTTCACCTTCGCACGACACGCCACAAGTTACGATATCATCCCCACCATCTGGATGTGTGGTGGTCCTCCACAGTGCGGTTTTCAAGGAGCTTTCTTCCTCGTACCACGAAGCTGTGGAATGAGCTTCCTTGTGCGGTGTTTCCTGCTCCTATTCCATAAAAAAATAGTTATTGTTTCGTTATCACTTTTTTATTGTTGTTACTTTAATTGTTGCGTTAATTTTATTTGTAATTACGTATAATGGAGCCAGTAGCCAGTACATCTAAGGAAATAAATTCGCCACGAAAAAAACGTCAAAAGGTGTGTAATACAATTTATCTAAAATATATAATAAGTAAAAAAAAAGAGTTGTTTGTTCAAACGCGCTAATATTTGGAAACTTAAGTTTAATATTGGAAGTAGGTTTTAAATTGTGAAGTAATTGGTTAGGTTAATTGGTATACCTGGAGATATAGCTTGAGCTTCGTGTGACAAGTGACTACAGGTGATTTTTACAGGTGACGAGCTTTACGGCTAATCAGAAAAATATGGTGATCAACGTATATAAGTACGTGAAAGAAAATTGGCCATCGAATGAATATCCCTACAAAACCGAAATAAATAAAAAAACAGCATCGATTTTGGGAATTGGCATAGCATCTGTGTATAATATATTAAAAGAATATAAATCAGAAGAGGGAATAAAATCACCTATCAAGTCTAAAGATAGGCCCTAAATTTTATCAGAAAGTAGACGATTTTGATAAATCCGTAATTAGGAAAGAATTCACAGTTTCTTTTTAAATGGCCAATTACCAACAATTCCCAAGATTCTTCAGGCGATGAAGATTTGCCAAATTTTAGCGAAACAACTATCAGGCGGCTAATAAAGCATTTAAACTTTAAATATATAAAACTCTCATTCACACACAGCACATCTAATTTTCTTTCATTCATTAACTCGTAAATTTCATCCAGTTTCTCATTCATTCCTCCTCTAACATTCAAAGTCGCAAAACGGCATTCCGATGCCCACTTTCCGCCCCGGCGAGAACAATTTGGACTTAGGTTTTGGCGTGACGTATGGCGAATATCGTCGCCGCCTACAGCTGTTAGGTTGCTCCCCCCAGAATACGAGGAGCAGCCTCGTCCTGCAGATACAGGAGGAGGGGATTCTCCGGCTCTGCCGGTACCCCCCTGCGGTACAGTTACAGTATTTTTTCCTACAGCCATGTTCCCGACGGTAATTGTTTGTTAGGCTGTATGATGTCTTTGGGGTTTGACAGCCAGCCCCTAAGCGGCGGAACAGAATACCGGGTTTATTTCAAGTTTTCCTTCTCTAAGATCGGAGACGTCAAAAGCTTGATGATATTACGGACGTCAAAATACCTTAGTCGGCTTTTACGACGCCTCGGTAAGAGTGAGGGACGTCTATTCTACTCTGCCGGATACCCCACGGCAATTAAAAAAAACATTAACAATAAAACTCAGCCAGACGTATTTGCGATATTGTAAGAATGAATAAATTACAGTTCACTCACAAATCTTTCAATCGATTCTCTAATAGTCATCAGAAATAGGCCGAAAAAGTGTCTAACATGTTCCAAAATCCAAACCACACATTAAAAATAATCAGTGTGGTTCTTCAAGGCATGAGCCTTAGTCAAGGTAATCAACGAAAAATACAAGTATCGAACCAAATACAGCAAATATAGCAACCCTCGTGATTAACTTGTCTTCGAGGTACTAAGTGATAGATGTACAAAGCTACACAACTTAAACTATAGTTTATATATAAATCACTCAGAGATATTGGTGTCTAAAAACCTCAAACTTATGAGATATAGGGCAAGTTCTTACCCTGCCCGGATGTCTTTAGGCTACAATAAAGCTTCATCAGGTTTAGACATTTCGCGATCTTTTTGCATAATATTTTAGTTCTAATTATAAATTAGTTAATATACCCAGTTAACATCTCAGGTCATTCTAATTCGACCATAAGTGCATTTATTTAACTAAAACATCTATAACTAAAGATGGACTCTAAAGTCTAAACCAGTGGGAGGCTCCTTTGCACAGGATGCCGGCTAAATTATGGGTATCACAACGGCGCTTATTTCTGCCATGAAGCAGTAATGTGTAAGCATTACTGTGTTCCGGTCTGAAGGGCGCCGTAGCTAGTGACATTACTTGGCAAATGAGACTTAACATCTTATGTCTCAAGGTGAACAGCGCAATTTTGTGCCGCTCAGAATTTTTGAGATTTTAAAAATCCTTAGCGGCACTGCATTGTAGTGGGAGGGCGTATCAATTACCATCAGCTGAACGTCCTGCTTGTCTCGTCCCTTATTATCATAAAAAAAAAGATAAAGTTTTCAGGTTTTTTAAAGACTTGATCATCCAAAAGGTGCCATCTGTAACTGTAGTCCATCAATATTTGTGGTGAGCTGCTCTAGTGCCACTTCGTATTATTTTTAACACCTCCCAAGTTCTGGTATAATCTGAACAGATTGTAAAAGTGCTTCATTAATGCCATTATTGAAGAGTGGCGATGCGAATGAGATAACGAATTATAGGCCTATATCTATCCATAATACTTCCGCATATTCAAATTCAAATTCAACTTTAACCAAGTTGTTTTCCGTTGTCGGGGACCTTGCTGACAAAGTCGATCGTATTCGATGCAATATACAGCGATTTTAGTAAGGCTTTCAATATGGTAAATTGGAATGTTGTATAATGTATAGAAACCGTTCTGTATTGAAATAGCCGGCGTGTTTTTAAATTTATGTATGTCTTACCTGTCGGACCGAAAATCATTTTTGTGGTTGGAGGATATAAGTCGGTTAACAACATAATAGTTCTTGACTGAACTGTTACTTTTCTTTTGTATCGGTTCCAGAAAACGACGTACAACACCAGAATATTAGTTAATAATGTAACATCTTACATTCTTCTTTTCGGATTCTAAGATGCCAAACCCGTCACAAAGTAAGTTTTATTCTTAAATAATGAACGTTAGTATTTTTCAATTCATATTTATGTACAAATATGTACAATTTTATCTTTAAAATATTAACGCAAAGTTAAATATATTGTGCTATGAGACAAATGTACCTATCTTTGCATTTCTAAGCTTAAATTTATTTTGCTGTATAAATGTGCATTTATTTTATCCGTTCTATATTAAGACACGCTCTAAATGGTAATCTGTTTTATTCTCAACGCTTTTTGCTCTATAATGGAAATTTTAATAAATGAAACATTATAATGTTATAACCGTTATTAGAAATAGAAATAGTATTCTCTCAAAGATATTTTTATTAACACACTAGAAGATATAATACACATATCAATATTGAAAACTAATTACAATGTAACTTATTTCAATATATTATTATCATCATCAGCCGGAAGTCGACCACTGTTGGACAAAGGCCTCCCCCAAAGATCTCCACGAGGGTCATGCGTCCATACAACCTATTCCAGCGAACTTGACAGTCCATCTTGTGGGAGCTCTACAAACACTACTTCTTCCGGTAAATGGTCGCCATTCGAGGACTTAACTGGCCCACCAGGCATCTGTCCGTTGAACTGTGTCCTGTGTGGCCTGCCCACTGCCACTTGATTATCAGAACCATCTGAGCTATGTCAGTGACTTTGGTTCTAAGTCTCAAAGGTATATCAAGCTTTAAGTCTCATTTGCCCAGTAATTTCACTAACTACGGCGCCCTTCAGACCGTAAAACAATTAAGTTAAACCGAATATAGCTAGACCATCAACTATCATATTATCGGGTTCATTATATAGTTTGTTTGAAGGTACGTGGAATAAAGTGCCTTGAAAAACTACACTGAAAAACGCCACGCATAAACGCCAAACTAGAAACGAAAACTTGATGTTTTATAAGCCATCCAAGTCAATTTACAATTTTGAAAATTTTCACGAACAAAATATATGCGGTGTTACGGCACTATTCCTAGAAGTTTATCTTTCGCTAAGATAACTTTTAATTGAATACTCGACACAATCAATCTTAACCGATTTTCCCAAGCAGACTTCTCTCAAACTTTATAATTTCCTATTGCCATCATAACATTAGCATAATTATTATGACGGATACTCACGATATGACACGTGTGTGTCAATGTGTCAAGAGTTTCTTGCTGCCTCCGCAGTTCCGCCGCAACCACGGCTCATGGATCGAAATATCGGCGTCAAATTAATAAAATATATACCGTGATTACTCGTCATAAGAATTACAATTTTAAAATTCCGCGATGATAGAAGTTTAAAAACATATATAAAATTAGCTTTCCCTGACGAAATTTTTTAATACGTAGGAAACTCTTAACATATAATAACCTAGACAAAGTCTCAATCTACCCCATTTAATTTAAATTATTGTATTGTAATAAACTATAATTATTTTAATATAAAGTAGTTACCACAATTATTACAGAAAGTATTTAATGTTTATTTCATCCTTTACCATTTAATTTATATAACCTTTTTGCATCAAAACTAGAAATTATTGTAATAAAAACCTCTAAACGATACTTGAAACATCAAAATTTGGCTCAATTGATATACTCTTTATAAATGCAGATTTGTAAAGAGTATTTCACTGATATTCAATCGAACTGATTGCTATTCAGCAAAGGCAAACTGCCTCTGATCTGTCTGTAATAAACAGGTTTAAGCTACATTAATGTTTTGTAAAATTGTGAATTATGAATAATTAATGAATATAATGAATATAAAGGAGTAGGTACTACTGAATATTATTCTATTAAAAAGCCAGATTTATCATTTATTCTTTCAATTTATATGCGTTTATTTACCTACTACTTATTTTTATTATTTATTTTTGTTTCACCGGGTAGGTTTTATATTTGTAAATTTAGCCTTAAATGGGTATTTTAATGGGTTTGTTTTAGGAGCTTGATTTTTACAGCTGTAAGGAACTGCAGATATAAGTATAAAGTTTTAGTTTTAAATACCTTCACGCGTTTCTGAGAAAGAGTGACTCGAAAAACGCACAGACGGACAAAAAAATTATCCAATACGTGTAACTGTTTTTTTTATGACAATAAGGGGCGAGACGAGCAGGACGTTCAGCTAATGGTAATTGATACGCCCTGTCCATAACAATGAAATGCCGCGCAGGATTCTAGAAAAACCCAAAAATTCAGAGCGGCACCGCAATTGCGCTCGTCACCTTGGGACATAAGATGTAAAGTCTCATTTGCTCAGTAATTTCACTAGCTACGGCATCCTTCAGGCCAAAACACAATAATGTTTACACGTTACTGCTTCACGGCAGAAATAGGCGCCGTTGTGGTACCCATAATCTTAGCCGGCATCCTGTGCAAAGGAGCCATCCACTGGTAAGTTCTTAAGCCTTATTACTAAAAAAATGATGAAAACATTGATCAAACAAAAATGGGTGGTGATAACCAAATATAAGAAATTTTGAGGCTGATTGCGTACTTAGTTTATTTCAAATATATGGAATACTAGCTGACCCGGCAAACGTTGTTTTGCCATATAAAGTATAATTCACGCGATAGTTTTATAAGTAATAAAATATTGCCTATATTATAGCCTGTACATCATTTTGTTCTATTGTCAATAGTTTTTGCAGCGCACGCAAAAATAGGCTTTCGATTTTACACCTTGTGTTACAAAATAGCAATTTTATTACGGATCCCTAATTTTGAAAAAAAAAACATAGCCTATAGCCTTCCTCGATAAATGGACTACCCAACACTGAAAGAATCATTCAAATCGGACCAGTAGTACCAGAGATTAGCGCGTTCAAACAAACAAACAAACACTGCAGCTTTATAATATTAGTATTGATTATTATCAATAATACATAATTATTCATATATTATAATACAATGTTAATTTGGTTTCAGTAACAAAGGATATTAACCGCATATTGGTTTGGTGTTCACATAAGTATATTCATTCAATAATGATATTTGATTAATTAGTTAATGTTCGAATACAATTCGTATAATCTATGAATTGCCTACGGCCGCTTTCAATAACCTATCTATCCTTAGTTTAACTTACTAGACGTAGACAAATCTATCCTTTAAGCTTACTTACATTTCAATAACCTATTGACAGATAGCATTGGAACTATAATTATATTGGACCTAACTATGGATAGAAAAGATCTTGTCATTAAACGGTGACAGCAATGTATCCGTAAGTTAAACTAAAGGTTGATAGGTTATTGAAAACGGCCGCCAATAATCTTCTTAAATGTATTTACATTTTTATAAATAAAATAAAAGTAAAGTTATGATTTTTCTTTAGTGTTAATTCTGCTAAGACTTGTCTTTTACCAATTCATCACGTGTTTCGATCATTCGAGAGGCATCATCAGGAGAATCGCCAACATTTGCGAGTGAACAAAATAAGACAACTATTTTTACAACACTTAACAGTATGATTAGATTTTACCAGTGGTAGGCACCTTTGCACAGGATGCCGGCTAGATTATGGGTACCAACGGCGCCTATTCCTGCCGTGAAACAGTAATGTGTAAGCATTACTGTGTTTCGGTCTGAAGGGCGCCGTAGTGAAATTACTGGGCAAATGAGACTTAATATCTTACGTCTCAAGGTGACGAGCGCAGTTGTAGTGTCACTCAGAATTTTTGGGGTTTCCAAGAATCCTGAGTGACACTGCATCGTAATGGGCAGGGCGTATCAATTACCATCAGCTGAACATCCTGCTCGTCTCGTCCCTTATTTTCATAAAAAAAGACACGTGTTTCGCCTCTACACGAGGCATCATCAGGAAACTCGCCGACTTCTAAGAGTCAACAAAATAAGATTTATAACAATTTTTACTGGCATTGCTTGCGGTAGTGTCGTGTACCGGGTTGTCTCCTTCCCTGAAATAATATGTGTTACGGAAACGATGGCTGGTCTATGCGTCAACGCATGGATGCGATTGATATCTGGTCGACGAGTTAATAATTTAGTTAAGAGGGAACGCTGGCAGCGTTACCATACAAACGTATACCCCTTTTTCTCCCTGGATAATGCTTCTAGAGCAGTGATTTTTGTCACAAAATCCAGGAATGCTATAGCTACGTCTCTACATTTGTTTTTTTTTTCAATAAACTAACAACATAATAAAATATGACTGTTCAAACATCGATAAAATACCATTTTTTAACCCGCAATATTTAGACGAATACAAAACAATTTTGAAAGGTAAATCATCATATTTGTTTGTTGCTGTTACTAATTATTGTGACAGTAATAATAACTATTATGTTCACATGTCGTATTTACACAAACAATTAATTCAAGCTCTAAATGTTGATTCATCCCATATACTATAATTTATATTTCTACAGTTTATTTTTTAATACTTATAATAATAACTATTTCATATGTTAATTATATCTTATATTATTCTTATATATCTTACTTATGTAAGAGAAACAACCTATAACACTTTCCTCGCTAGTCGAGGTGAAAAGTTGTATGTTTCACACGAGAGCAAATTTTTTTTTTGTCTCGTGCCTTTAAATCACTCACTACCTCAGTAGTCTATATTAGAATCACTCGCTATGCTCGTGATTCAATTCTAGACTACATCGCCAATTCGTGATTTAAAGTGAGCACTCGCAGCAAAACATAACTTTGCTCACTTGTTGAACAATAGTTATTTGTTCAATATAGTAAGAGAAACAATTAAGATAATATGTAACACTGTTTATTTCTAGTATTTATTTTAAATAATAAGTCCTTAAAAAGCAAAAGTAAAATTTATAAATCTAAAATTCGATACGTCTTAACATATTAATTTTTGTGACAATGAGATCGATTGGATCGCATTGTATATTTTTCAATCCGGAGTAATTCCCGGATGTATAGTCGCGTGGGGCTCAAAATTTCAATCACTTTGCCTCACGCTAAAAACGCTTTTTGCTGCGAGTTCTCACGTAGCAATAGCGCCCTTTTCGTGCTGGATAGGTGAAAAACTTATTATATCTGCCTATACATATATGACTTATCTCTTATCTATATACCCTTAATAAAACTAGTCATTCCCGTACTACCCTATCATATATCAAATTGGTTCTTCCAAATGACAAACCACTTCTTTGAATATATTACCTGCCTACTAATTGTCTGAGTACTATTATTTATGCACCGGCTCTAGATATACATAAGACATACATAATCATAAAGTGTGACCCACTACAGATATCAAACAACTTTAAACTGATATCGAATAATCTTTATTTGCATTTGAATAGGGTCAGTTTTACAATCGGTCTTATTTTATTTAGATTAAGTTTCTCTTATTCTACCTACAAGGTATGCAAATATATGAAGTATAAACTTTTATTTTATATAAAATTGAACCTAACCATTAAGTATTATAAACTAAGCAATACAATTATAATTCTAATAAAACAGTAATATTCATGTCAAATTTTATATGTCAATTTTCGTTAAATTTATAATGTTTATTACCTGCTCAGTGAAATGACATAAATAACTATTTAAAAATCAAACTAAAGTATCAAAAATTATGATATTAAGCACTCCCATACATATAGGCCCTCTTAATTCCAGAGGCCCTTCGGAAAATACGATTGCGATAAGTTCTCCTGAGAAATTAATAATGCCCAGAAGTGGACTGACCGAATTGCATTTGGAGATCTACCAGGAAATAAAAGTTAATAACATTCACAATTAGCTTGCAACGTTATTTCGATATATCCTTCCGAATAACTTTGATCGGTGCCTATTTCTGACGTGAACTAGTAATGTGTAAATATTATTGTATTTCGGTCAGAAAATATTTTGCAAATGAGATTTAACATCTTATATCTCATGGTGACGAGCGCAATTGTAGTGCCGCTCAAAATTATTGGCTTTTTTAAGAATCTTGTGTGGCCCTGCATTGTAATCGGCATGGCGTATCAATTACCATCAGCTGATTCTGATCTTGCTCGTCTCGTCCCTTATTTTCATTTCAAAAAATCTGCAGACAACAAACCCGTCACCCAGTCGCCAGAAAGCTCATTAATATTAAAAATTATTGATTTCATATCGCCAGTAGCCGGAGCACATAAAAAATAGTCTCCTTATTTTAAGATAATTCAACAAAGCAAGGTGATTTTTAAAGCGAAGTTTTATTGCTTCGCTTTAACATTCGCCGAGTTGTTCAGTTAAGTTATTCTACTGTTACCAAGGCAACAATAAACATGAACAAGTACAGTTTGGACACTTGTGTGAATATTTGTTAATTCTAAACTATGATCGTCTTTTAAAAGATAAAGAACTCAAGATTGTGTTTTTCCTAACTCTTCTAGATGTTTTGGAATGTTTATTGGGTATCCATGAATGAGCAGATGATATATCAGCTCTAGTTAAAACAATTATTAAGTTGTATTAACGTTACTGTTCTACTTTTAAAATGAGAATGGACTGGAGATATACAAAGAACAAAAGACTAAAGATGGTTCAAAGTTATAATGAACTGGTACCCTATAAATAGGAAACGAGACCGAGACAGGCCTAAAAAGCGATGGAGCGATAATTTAGTAGAAACAGTAAGAAACTTTCCTTACTGTTTCTTGTGTGTTTTTTACAAGAGTTGGCGGTCATTATATCTAAAATAATGACTAAATACAATATACTAATAAATCAAAATTTATTAGGAAATACCTACATCTAATACATAAATATAACGTAACACAGTACTATGGTACTGAAAGAGTAAAAACTCTTACACCTACAAACATAAACAAGGAAAATATTCACACTGCTTGCTAAAATAACAGGAAGTAAATGACAGAATAGGAAAAAACTAATAATTTTTTCAAACATTGAAAAATTAATAGCTCACACTTATAATATTATGAAATTTAATTTCATTCATAAAACATAATTTTCTTATTACATACCATTTAAAAATACCTTAAGGCCCTACAATAATAATGGTATAAAGTTACACCTGAGAAAAAACAAGAATATTCAAAATGTTTGCAAATAAACTGAAAAAAGTACTTTACCGACTAAATCGCCATATGAGTGAATAACACGTTACAGAGACAAAGCTTGAACAACCACGCGAAACGGATTTTAAATGTCGATTGCCTTCTGTGCTACAGATCATCCAGGCTATATAAGAGTAAGTTATCAACAACTTTTTCAATTATTGTCACTTTATACCTACATATAGTATCATTTTCACTGTCGTATTTTAATTAATAAAATTATATTGTTACAAGTTTCTTGTAACTAAGTGACATTTTGTTACAAAAAAACTACATTTAAAAAAACTGACTTCAAAAACTAAAAAGTATAAAATAGCTTAATAAGGAATAAGGGTTTAATTTAATACACCTCTCCTATGCAAACCTCATACCTTTAATATAAATAAAATACCAACGATTCTTTGTATGTGCTAGATATAGTGCTAAACAATATATACTGTTCAAAACTCTATTTCACTTTCTTGTGAGTGTCAGGACTTCTCAAATATCGTGAAGAACGTTTGTTAGCTAAGAATGACTGGCTTTTCACTTTTTGCGACATGGGTTGATAAAAATAATAAATAATGAAACCAAATGAAAACTCTGGAAAAAGCCGTACACAAACAATATATAATTACATTATCCTCTTAACCAAAAATATTCATAAAATTAAAACAACTGGCCCAAAATATGTCAAATTTTTATTTGACCAAATGTCAAACATTCTGCATCAAACTAAAGAATAAGAATTAATAAAAAAATGAATCACCGAAATCTGATCATAAATTTCCTCTCCTCCATTTTTAAAGTCGGTTAAATAAGTTTAACATAATTGGATTCCTGCATCTGAAATAGCTTTTCTTACACAAAATAATTTCGTACAATATACTTACGCAATAAACATACGTTATGAGAAATGATCACATAATTCTCGTTTTTTGTTATAAAGTCTTTATCCTCTTCAGTAATATATGACGGTGTTTCTCAAAACTCAGGCCAAACATCTGATACGTCATCTGTAAAGTGTTTTTGTAACGCACAGGGGAGATAGTGTCATTTATCATGTAATACTTAACCCTTGCACGTTCTTACACTTTTTTACCTCACAATATGTGAACTGTTTTGTTATGATGATGTTAATATTATAAGTTTTTGTGCTATTGAGTTGACTAGTTGTATAGTGACCAGTGGGACGGGGGGCTTTCGGCAAACTTTCCGACTTGTTCAGGAACAAAAGAGTGCCTTTAAACATCAAACGCCGCACATTCGAACAGTGCATCCTACCCGTAATGGTTTATGAAGCCGAGACTTGGACGCTGACTCGGCAGCTCATTCACCGACTACAAGTCTCCCAAAGGGCTATGGAAAGAGCTGTGTTGGGGATTTCTCTACACGATCACGTCCGGAACACTAAAATCCGCTAGAGAACGGACGATTTGTTGCGAGTGGCTGGGAAGGACTGGATGCAGACAACTCAGGACCGCACAAAATGGTCTAAAATTGAAGAGACCTTTATTCAGTATTGGGAAGATCAAGGCTGAAGATAATGACCAATGTATGTCTATTCAGCGTACAGAGGCTACTCTACTTATGCTCGTGGCAGCATCGTGGGGTGAGCTAAGATATATGCAAGGGAAGGGATGGCTGGTCAATGCGTCCTGCTCATGAACGGGCGCTGGTAGTGGTGCCTGGTCAGTCCTGTGTTCGGGAATTTTTGTATTTATATTGAAAGTATACCATTTTAAGTTATTAGTTTAGATATATAATTACTCGCATATATCCATAATACAGATAAAAGGCCGCAAATGGAGCTGGAGCCACACACTCCGAAGGGATCCCAACCAAAGGGAGGCGACCCTAGACTGGAACCCTCACCATCGCAAAAACTATTCAGTTTAGAAAAGAAAGGTATGAGAAACCTCAATATCACTTTAAAGATCTATCCATGGATACCCCAATGGTATGGGTTTGATGAAAAATAAATTTAAGTTTCAGTTCTAAGTATGGGGAACCCCCAAATTTTTTTTTCTATTTTTGTGTGAAAATCTTAATGCGGTTCACAGAATACATCTACTTACCAAGTTTCAACAGTATAGTTGTTATAATTTCAGAAAAAAGTGGCTGTGGCATACGGACGGACAGACAGACAGACAGAAATGATGAATCTATAGGGGTTCCGTCCTGGGGAACCCTAATAAACGAAATATCTAAAATTCTATACAACAAAATTACCATAATGTTTAAAACTAACATCCATAAGTTAATCGAAATCTGCACAAAGCAGCACTTAATGCTATCTTATTAAGAACTTTGTATCAAACCTGCAGACTTCGCTGTTCTTGTTCCTTCTATAATTATAAAGAAACTGTCTCTCTCGTTACTCAAGCCTGTTGTTACGCTGAGAAGATACAAGGAGATAACTAATTCTCTATCTTAATGACTACAACGTACTGTTTAATGTTGTACTATCTTCTGTCGAGAATGTTACAAAATGTAATATTGTTACAGTTAGCGTTTGATTGATTCCTTTAGAATTCTTTTTGATGTCATTTCTCATATACTAGATACTACTACCGCTTTGGAAACAAATAGCGCTCTGAGAGAGAAGAAGTGGCGAAAAAAACTCTCCCAGCATTTTTTTTGTAATGCGCATTACAGTAGTATATTAGAAATGACATCAAAAAGAATTCTAAATGAATCAATTTTGAAAATATAAATGTATTTTATGCCTTTTTATTTGGAAATAATTTGAGAATATATCTGATACGTAAATACCAACACATTTTAAAAAAAAATTCACATAAGTCGTTTAAAATAGCTGAAATCGCCAAATTGAGGAACTGCGGTTGGATTTTTGATTTTCTCCACCAAAAAGTAATAACGTGAGACTAAAAATGATAACGTATTGAATAAAGTTCAACCTACATATGCAAACATAAAGGTTCATTATAAGAATACATTTATGTTTTACAAGTGGGAGGCTTCTCTGCACCGGATGCCGGCTAGATTATGGGTACCACAACGGCGCCTATTTCTGCCGTGAAGCAATAATGTGTAAGCATTACTGCTTGACTGCAAATGAAATTTGACATGAGACTATGTCTTACTGGGCAAATGAGACTTGACATGGGACTATGTCTCAAGGTGACGAGCACGGTAGTAGTGTCGCTCAGAATTTATGGGTTTTTCAATAATCTTAAGCGGCACTGCATTGTAATGGGCAGGGCGTATCAATGACTATCAGCTGAACGTGCTGCTCGTTTCGTCCCTTATTTTCATTAAAAAAAGGTCTTATTAAATATAAGCTAAATATACTGATAAATATTAAGATTCACACCAAGTTGAAACGGTTCTTCATTTATAGGAGGACATACATGCGCCTTAGATTATTGATACATCTAGGAAGAGCCTCTTGGCAACGCATGACAATAGGCCAGTTTTATTACTTTAGTGCGCATGACAGCTACATCTTACGCCAAACGCGGCGGGTCGCTGGTGGTCTGCGACTTTGGCGTCGGATAGGCACTACACTCCTGACCAGGCAATGGTCGGACGTTCCGAGAGGGGCGTCGACAGAGACCTGGTAACCATCGGGATGTGTAGTCAGCAGAAGATCTAATAAGGACGGTATGTGGCTATCCACATCCGGGAGCCACGTCGGCGACTCAACCAATTGGGACATACCATACGCCAATGCAAAATTATGCACAGATCGCCCTGCGTAGTCTGTGGTACGTGATCCAAGCCATTCGGCATATTGCCCGTTGAAATCACCCAAGACTACGATTTCAGCGGAGGGGATCTGAGCAAGCACGTCATCAAATGCCGCTTGAACGTAGCCCATGAGGTGATCCGTTTCTGCGTTATCACTATGGGATCTGTAGACACACGCATAGATGCGGACGCGGTCCTCTAAATCTACGCGGAGCCAGAGAGTAGACAGGCCCCTACCCTCAAAATTGCCGAAACGGCGACAGCAGATATCCTCCCTAACGTACACACATACCCCGGCATGAGGCATGAAATTATGCTCAATTTTGTACCCGGGGTATGTTAAATATGACGTATCGCTAGGTCGAGATATCTGCGTCTCCGTAAGGAAACACAAGGCCGGCTGCGCCGCCCCAAGGTGGTGGTGGACGGCGTTTAAGTTGGAGTGAATTCCCCGGATGTTACAAAAGTCCACATTAAGCGTGGAGCGGGGTGCCGTGGTGTTGCTGCCCTGTTTGTCCTGTGACATACGCGGTACTGTGCCCTCCCCAGAATACGAGGGGCAGCCCGAGCGCGAATGCTCGGGGAGGGTTTTTCCGGCTCTACAAGAGCCGGTACCCTCCTGGGGTGATTTCTCTTTAAATACCGCTCTCATATTTTGTTGGGGGGGGGAAGGACGGGAGGGAATGGCCTCCGGTCCTCAACACTAACCTATGCGAAACATAGGCGGCACTAGGCCGCTACTTCACGCCAGTATTCGGTGCGAGTGTGGTAAGTAACCCGGACGAGTCTGGCCCGATTGTGCTGACGTCATAAAACAGCAACGTGACTCTCCCACTTTCAAAAAGCCCGTAGTCACCTCTTACGACACCCTTGGACCTGGGACTACCCTATTCTTTTTACGCCCCGGGGCAGCACAGGGCAAAAATTAACAATAACAACCAGATCCGCGATATATGCAAAGCAATGAAAGAAACTCGTACGCATTCGAAACTCGAATGACGCGTTTATTTCAAAATGGCGTCCCGATAGTTTACAATCCCTGCGACGGACGCGTTCCGGTACCAAGAAACACAAACTATAGCGCTTTGCGTCGTTAAAATATGATCCGACTAAATTAAATAGGTTGTTACTTTCATATAACCCGTCTATATTTCATGTCGATTGAATATGGTCAATTTATTATTATCTCGCAGTATAAAATGTTTACTTAGTAAAAGATGTTTGTTTACATAATTTATAGCTTCTCGTGACGGGTACTTTAGGTAATTCTAAATCAAACAAAAATTAAAGAAACAAATATCACAAGTTTTCGAGCTACTACTTTAATGGGCGGGTAATGTATTTTACTTGTCTCTTGTGAGTGGTTTAATTTTTCCTTTCAGGTGTGGCAAAAGTACACTCATACAGCCAACGCGGGAAAATTGTAAACCATAAGATATACCTGGCAGCAACTTGCCAAATCATACAAGCAAGTTTTTTTCTTAAATGACATTAAAATGTTTAGCCTAATGATTTAAACATGAAAATATTACGTAGGTAATATAATATAGTATGTATGTACTACGTATTACCTAATATTTCTATGAACCTGCCATATAACTAAACGAGATTTAGTTGTATGTTGCACCAAAACAACTGTGCTTTATTAACTTATCTGTGAACTGATGTCGTCATCGTCGTTTCAGTGTTGCTAATTAATTCCAATGTGCACAAAAGTCGGAGCATATTTAACGCTTGAAATTCAGAAGTATCGCAATAAAACACACGAACGCAGTAAACACTGATAGTCAAATGACATTTCAAAATGGCGAGAACAGGTGTGTCAAGAAATGCGTTGCCGGCCTTTAAGGTGGGAGTATGCTTTTTTCTTGGAGGGCCCTACGTCGTATCTGTTCGGGAAGACCGCCGCCAGTAGTTGATTCCACAAAGTGGCCTTGCGAGGCAAGAAATTTCGAGCGTTCATGGGTTTTAAGTCGGAGCATGCAACGTTGATAACAACCTTGATGCTGCGATCGGCCAAAAAGCTAGCGACCCATTTGCACAACTTCTCGGGAAGCCCATAGGATGGCAGTTTCTTTGTCCAAACTCACCGCCAACGCCTCTCCCTTCAACTCAACCGCTTGCGCCCATTTATGGGTGAGGTATGCAAGAAGATCACCAGCTGAGCGACCCTGACGGAAACCGTACTGGCAGTCACTGATCAGCTGGTGCCCCTCTAGGTATCCCAAAAGCTGGTGGTTGATGATCGACTCCATTACTTTGGAGAAAATTGAGGTAATGGCAATGGGGCGGTAGTTGGATGGATCTGAGCGTACATCTTTCTTAGGGATCGGGTGCATTAAAGCCGCCTTCCATAATTTCGGGACTATGCTTGATGAGTAGAAGAGCCGAAAAAGACGGGCAAGGACCGGCGCCCGTGCCAGAGCACATGTCCGCAGCACTATGGGGGGAATGCCATTGGGTCCGCTCGATTTGTGAATGTCCAAGGTGAGAAGCGCCTTAAGCACGGCGCTATGCCGGATTTTTACCTCCGGCATGTAGGACTTGCACCGCGGAATATGCGGTGGTCATCCAGAGTCGAGTTGGACGCGAAGAGGGAGCCCAGGAAATCAGCTTTCTCTTTCGCGTCGTGGGCCAGCGAGTCATCATCCCTGTGCAGTAGCGGAATGGCTGTCTGGCAGAAGTTTCTTTGGACAGCCTTGGTGAGCGACCAGAACGCACGAGGTCCCGAGGGAAGGCGTGCAATTCTCTCGCCAATTCTGCCAATGTGCTTCAACTTCGCGTCAGCAATAACTCTTTTGAAGGACCCGGCATGATTGAAGTATTTTTTAAGTTAGCTGGAATTCACATCCTTAGATACCACCGCATTGACTCAAGCCTGATAGCACTTCTGCTTTCTGCGAGAGGCCATTTTGCAGGAGCGGTCAAACCATGGTTGGGACCTGCCACCGAAAGGCACAGAGGAGGATGGAATGAAGAGTTCCATACCTTGCAGTACCACATCAGCAACAGCGTCAGCAGCGGCATCTGGATCCGACGATCCCAGTGGAGGGTTAACGGAAACTAAGTAGCCGTCCGAATGTGAGGTCAACAGAAGGTCCAACAGTGAAGGTGTATGATCTTCATGATCTTTCCACTTCTTCGTCGCAATAACCAGTTGCATCAGATCATATGCTAAGGCGAAGTCGTGAACAGGTCTCCCTGCATAATCGGTGGTACGGAATCGCCAAGAAACACGATCTCTGCAGTGGGGATCTGCTCCAACACGGAATCCGTAGCCGTTTTGATGTGTTCGAGGAGCCGGTCAGTCTCTGCGTTGCCACTATGGGACCTATACAGGCATGCGTAGATTCGCGGATGGTCATCGTAGTCTACACGCAGCCAGATGATGGATAGGTCCTGTCCTTCAAGAAAACTCAGGCGTCAAGAACAGACATCCTCCCTGACGTAAACGGAAATAAATATATGTTCTAGCGTCTGTGTGGAGATGAAAAAGGGGGATAAAAGTTCTATAGTTGGTTGCTTATAAAAATGTATTAACTACAGCAGTTTGTTGTGTATTAATTGTAATGCGAGTATATTCAAAAATAAAAAATGCTGCCCATAGTAACTTCATTCAGCAAATTCATAAAATCTATAATTACTAATCTTAGTATTGGCACCAAATTGGCACAGTCGATTTCACGTAGCACTGAATATCGTTTAAGCACAGTGAAAAGATTGCCACAATTAAGTACCAATTCATCTACAACGTATATCATCTGCTGTATTTCTCAATCATTAAGTTCTATTTAATTTCTGTAGCAATATCTCGCTCTGTGCTTTGTTTCCTAGTAAGCTCCAGTAATAATGGCTTTGAAAATTTCGAAGTGAAGTACTGCAATTAGCATTCAAACTAATAATTATTGTGAAATGAAATACAATGGAAGCTTACACGTAATGCGAATAGCCTCCCGACTTAATAAAATTAGAGTTTTGTAGAGTATAAAAATGGTTGTGTAGCCAGAGACGTCCTTGAAAATAAGTATAATATTTTGTTTATTTACATGTGTAGCTAATAGTTCTACTAACTTCGATTAACAGAATCAAACTGTGACCTTTGTGAACGGTACTTGACGAATACTAATATTCCAACCATAGATTATTTATACGTCTAGATAGAGTCTCTTGCTGTTAGACAACCAATAAAAACAGGCCAGGAATAATAGTTTAGTTTGTGACAAACTACGTCTTACACTCGCGATTTGTATTTGACACTTTGTGTTAGTGTGCGTGAATTTCTCAATATATAGGATATTTCTAAATACAATTTTTTTTCAACGTTTTCACAGTTGTCATAGTAAATCTTGACAAATATATGATATAAACAATTTGTTATTTTTTAAGGGGATAACCCTCACTCCTGGGATTAATACACAAATAAAATTTGAAAACAAAATTTTATGAACAAGTCAAATTCTTATATGCAAATATTGAGGTTATGCAGGTTCGCAACTGTAAAGTAGATCCTGTAGATGAAGCCACAACATGGGAGTTGAACAAAGCATACAATATTTTATAACGATACGTCATTCCGACGATTAGCTCAGTTGGCACTCGCACGAAACGCGATAGGTCGTGAGTTCGAGTCCCACATGGTTCAGAAAATTTGTTTTCAAATTTACATTTGCCTATAAATGATTTAAGATTCTAACAGTTTCATAGGTTATGCAGAAGATAAAAAGGCTGATAATTATAAAGTATTTTTATTATTATTATAGGTCGTGAGAGTTATTATAAACACTGGTTTAAAGTGTGGAGTTCCTGCCACCACTTAAGCGGTGAAATGCTTAACTATCACGTAGTAGTTTTAAGATATCACTAAATGAGTTTCGATTTTGAACGATTAATAGTTCTTTAGGGATTAACTATCTAATTCAAACGTTATCAAATTGATTCAAATATTATACACAGTAACTTTACAACAGTTAGAAATGATGATGGATAGATTCTGGGTGAAGCAGTAATGTGTAAGCATTACTGTGTTTCAGTCTGAAGAACATCATAACTAGTGAAATAATTGGGCAAATGAGACTTAACAAGTTATGTCTCAAGGTGACGTGCGCAATTGTAGTGCCGTTTAGAATGTTAGAATTTTTCAAGAATCCTGAGCGGCACTGCATTGTAATGGGCATGGCGTATCAATTACCACCAGCTGAAAGTCCTCCTAGTCTTGTCTCATATTTTCAAGAAAATGATCTCAAAGGAAGAGCAATAAAGTTATTTAAGACATTGAAAATTCTATTCCTTTTAGTCGACGCGAGCATTACAATAGTGTTAGCATAATGAAATGGCTGTCTTGCAACGGAAACAGAGGTGTTTAAATTTTCGTTAAAAATTCAGTCTTTCGTATGTTGCGTAAAGTCTGGAAATTACATTTCATTTCAAGCCGTTTCATTATTTTCTCTTGGCTGATTTTTTGTAGATAATTAGAATTACACGAGTATGTATGCCCTTAATATGATGCTTAAATTATTACGATCAGTATATAAGTAATAAATTAAGTAATGTCTCAAATTTAAAAAAGGTTCAGAAGATGATGGAAGATGTCCACTGCTGGACAAAGGCATCCCCCAAAAACTTCCACCACGATCGGCCCTACGCTGCCCTCATCCAACGTATTACGGCGACCTTGACCAGATCGTCTGTCCATCTTATAGGGGGCCTACCAACAGTGCGTCTTCCGGTACGTGGTTGCCATTAAAGGACTTTACTGCCCCACCGGTCTGTGTCCTTCGAACTATGTGCCCGGCCCACTGCCACTTCAGTTTCGCAATTATTTGGGCTATGTTGGTGACTTTGCTTCTCCTACGGATCTCAATGCAGTCATATGAGTTCATAATATTAGAACTGCTCTTACCTGTGGTCTGATGTATCACATCATCAGTTTGAAATATCAGGGATCCATCGCTCATGGAACAACTGGGTGGCACTGAAAATTTCGGGAATCAAGGAAGTGACACAACATTACTAATTAAAAATGTATTTATTGCATTTCGAAGTATTCTCCGCGAAATTTGACACATTTCTCCATACGATGGAACCAATCATTGAAGCAACCATTCCATTCGGAAGTTGGGGTCTCCAAAATGGCCGTTTTGTAAGCGTCCACAGCTACTTCAGGTGATGAAAATCTCTGACCTCGCAATTTATTCTTTGTTTTAGGGAAAGTATAGAAATCATTAGGGCTTGATTCGGGGCTGTACGGCGGATGATTTAATAATTCTAAGTTTTCTTGCTCTAAAAACTCTTTTGTTCTGTGCGCGGTGTGAGAACTCGCATTGTCGTGATGGAGGATGATGCGGCGGTTGCAGTTCTCTTTACGTAGTTCAAGAACGACCTGTGGCAAATAAATGCTAGCATACCATTCTGCATTGCCCGTTCTTTGTCCCTCAAGAGGAATAGTCGCAACATGGCCGCTTTTGGAGACAAACGTGGCTACCATTTTTTTTGCAACACTCCGTGAACGAACAATTTTTGTTGGCTTTAACTTATTTTCGAACACCCAACCAAACTCGTGACTGGTGTTTTCTTTCGGGTTCGTACGCGAACAAAAGGTCCGACAGAGGAAGCAGTTATATCAACACCCTGGACTTCGAAGAACGAATTTATTAAACAATGAACTCATAAAAAGAACATTATGAAGGAATGTCACAATGAACTCATCAATGAAGTAATATTGGGTATTAGTATTCAATAACCTCCTACACAACGGTAACCCTCTTCCCGCGCTGCAGTACCGCACCACAGTATATATACAGAAGCATTGGCAAGGAGCATCATTCACATTACCATAGCTTAAGTAATACATTTGTTAAAGTAAGATAAGAATTTTGTAATTATTAAATAAATTATTTTTTTTAAATATCTTAAAATCAGGTATTTTGACTCGCGTATATCCAGGATTCGTCACCTGATACGATGTCGTATACAGCATTTGAGGTTCCTGCGTGGAATCTTTCGAGAGTTCTGACGCACCAAGTAACGCGAGCCGCTTTTATCCATCGGGAAAATAACTTTTTTACACCTAATTGTTCATGCAAGATTATTTGTATTTGACTCATGCCAATGTCTAAAGTTGCCTGAATTTCGCGGATGTCACATGTCGATCTTCCTCAATCAGCTTACGCACAGCATCAACGTTTTCTTTGGTGACTGCAATGATATTTAAAAGTATAGATAGGTTACCTAGACAACATTCGGTGTTTGTAAATGATACAATAACGCACACATGAATAATTTAACATTGCAATAGCACACTACATTACGATTACACGTCAAAGAAGGATAGTTAATGCAATTATCGCAAGTGAAATAGAGATAAGTCTAATTTGCTAATTGCTTCGTATTTGCATAGCAAAAACACAGAATCATTCACCAGATAAGATTTTTTACCATAGACGGTGTACGGGATTTATGCCTAATATACGATTAGTTCATGAGTTCATGTAATAAAAGTTATAAAGTAGAAAAACTACATTTAAATTAAGTGTTATTGATTTAAAAAATAATAATTTAATATTAATTATAATATATAGCCATTGTGATAATATAAATTATTTGTACATAAAATAATAAAAAACATACAGATATATCAAAACAAAACCGAAATGTATTAACAATAACCCTTATTGTTTCATTCCATTTTTACAATTTTACTAACGACAGCTCCCAAAAAGTTCTAAGTTTACAATTATTATTTCTTGTATATTATATTATTTATGAATTTATTTCTGTTGAGGGTTTATTACAATAAGATAATAATAATAATAATCATTTATTTCGGACACTATACATCCATAAGTATTAGTTATTAAGTTAGTAACAATTATTCTTAGACTAAGTTAGTAATGTTAGTGGTAGTGTTAGTAATTGTACAGTGTTAGTTACAATTTTTCTTAAAAATTATGTTAGTAAGGTTAGTTATTTTCACAATAAGTTGCACCTAGCTAGAGGCGCATGCAAACCTATCCAATGCCTCAGCAGTGGGGAGTCCCACCTACATGCCAACGCGCTTAGGATAGTGTTGGGGCTAGCCTGGAGCCTGTTCATTAATGATGCGCATGTTTTTCTAATGATCGCGTAAAAATCATCAACGCGCGCCTCCGCAAACATGCCGGATGCACTACAAAACCTAGGCAGCCCCATCACTACCCTAAACGCGTCATTATATTGCACTCGCAGCGCGTTGTATGCCCTCTGCGTATAGCCGGTCCAAAGGCTGCACGTGTAAAATGATTGGCAATAAGCCTTAAACAGAGTTACTTTTACCTGTTCACTGCAACGCGCAAACCTTCGGGCCAGCATATTACAGCGGACAGCCAACGCCCTACGTTCCCTCTCTAAGTCTAGGATATCACTTAGGTTGTCGGAGACCCAGTGGCCAAGATATTTAAACTTCGTTACCATATTTAGTGGTGCGTTACACAGCGATAGAGGTTCTTTATGTTCGTAAATTTTATTACCCGACTTAAATATCATTAATTCGCTTTTACTTGTATTGTATCGAAGACCATGGGCCTCCGCATAACGTTCACATATTCTCAGCAGCTTTCTTAAACCCTTCATTGAGGGGCTCAGCAGAACCATGTCATCTGCGTAGCTGATGTTGTTGACACATACACCAGCCACGTGACACCCAGTCCTGGTATGGCTGAGCTCCTCAATGAGGGAGTTTATGTACAAATTAAAAATACGAGGCGAGCTGATCCCCCCCTGTCTCACTCCGCACTCCAGACCAAAGGCATCCGAATAGGCATTAACCCACTTAACCACGTTTTCTTGATTACCGTACCAGAATTTTAGGAGTGAAATAATGTCATCTGTTACACTAGTATCACGACGTAATTTTTCCCACAAGATATTATACGACACCATATCGAACGCGTTCGATAGGTCTAGATAGCAGGCGTAGACTGGTGTTTTTCTTGCCGTGTAATATTGGACAGTTTGCTTGAGACACAGTATCGCAGTTTCGGTTGATAAGCCTGGTCTAAAACCGAATTGGGCATCATTTAGTTCTATACCACTGCTCAACTGCTTGTCAAGCAAACCGTCCAATACCTTAGCAGTGACTGTCGCTAATGAAATAGGCCTATAGTTAGACATATTTGCTACATCGCCAGTTTTGTTCTTCACAATTGGTACAACAACGGTATACATTAGGTCGTTTGGTAAGTAAGAATGTCCCACACATATCGTAAAAAACATGGCCAATACTCGATATAAATGTTCAATGCTGAGACCGTCATGGCCCGGAGATTTACCTTTAGTCATATTTTTAACCACACTAGCGACAACCTTGGCAGTAAAGTGTGTAACACAGTCATCCATAGAGGCCTCAGCATTCAACATCCGCTGAGCTGATGATGATGATGACAGTGGATATTCCATCCTAAAGTGGGTTCTGAAAGCATTTGCTATCTCAACGGCATCATATTTGTCAGCGACGCAGACGGGAGCACCTGAACCTGAATCTAAATCTTTCGTGCATTTCCAAAATTTGCTAAAATTTCTGCCACAGTGATGCTTAGCGATGGCATCCATTTTTGCTTTTTGCTCATTATTCTGGCACCACTTAAGTTTAGTCTTGAATATTTTACGAGATTCTTTCATATTTTCATAAATGTAACCACAATCGGGTTTATTGTAGGACAACCATAGCTTATACCAGTGTCGAGCTCTCCCGTGTGCCTCCCTGACATAATCATTCCAGCCTGTGACATGTTGAAATTTATTCTTAGCGTTTTTAAAATTACTACTTATTGAGGCGTCTGTTAAGATCTTAATTATTTTATTATACATCATATCTATACCCATTTTACATTTTAAATTACTACATCTCTTATCAGCACACTCATGAAATTCTAATGGAAAATGAAAGTTTTTTAAATCATTATTACATTTGTCAAAATAACTGTTAATTTCAGAAACATTTCTGCGGCCCCAAATTATTTTATTATACAAATAATTTTTTGTATGAGACTGCGAAACCTTCGCTTGAATTAAGTCCAGGTTACATTCAATCATTAGAGGTAAATGATCAGACCAATAAGTGTCCTTCAACACTGACACACAGCGTATTGTTTGTCGCGCAGCACTAGTGACGAGATATAATGGGAGTAACAGAAAATGATCCATTGATTCTTCTGCAGTTAGCAAGGGATATATTATTTGACAAGGGAGGACAACTCTTGCAATATCAATGTTACTGCTATAGATAATCATAATATAAAGCTCATAAATATTGTTCACCAGAATATACAAGGTATATCATGTAAGGAATTAGAAATTGAACTGTTTTTGAGCTGCTGTAATATAGATATATTATGTATTACAGAACATTGGCGTAAGAGTCATCAGCTCCAGTTTAGTTTTAGAGAACATAAAGTAGTCAGTTCGTTTTGTAGAAGTAGAGCAATACATGGAGGTTCCCTAATTATTATTAATAATAGATTAAAATGTAAAAATAGAAGAGATATTGTTAATCTCTCTATAGAACAACTAATTGAGATAGCTTGTATAGAACTAGAGCAATTTATTATTGTAAGTTTATACCGCCCCCCCACTACATCATATGAACAATTCCAACATAGAATGGAGGAGGTACTATCTCAATTATAGTGTGTGGAGATTTTAATATAAACTTGCTTGAACCTTCGGCCAATTGTACTAGCCTTAAAAATTTATTTCAAAGTTTTAATTTGTTCAATGGATTTTGGGAACCTACTAGAATCACTTCTACAACAGCAACCTGTTTAGATAATATTTTTACAGATGTTACTATTACTAGTAAACTCATAATTAATAATCTTCAGTCCGACCATAGTGGGCAACTTATAAAAGTAAATACAAGATTGGACAATGTCAGACCAAAAAAGGTGACGATTATACCAGTTACGGGTAGCCGTCTTGAGAGGTTTAGAAATAATTTGGTAAATACGATACCATTTTTACACTGTGGCGAAACTGCAAATTTTCACTACAACTTAGTTTTCAATTCCTTCTGTGAGGAATTTGACAGGATTTTTACTCCAGTAACGGTGACAGTAAACAACAAACATAGTTTTAATGATTGGGCAACAATGGGTATCCACAAAAGTCGTAAACGCTTATATGACCTTTATTATGAGAAACATTACAATAATAGTGAATAATTTAAAATATATGTAAAAAAATACTCCAAGCTCTTTAAAATAGTTTGTCATGAAGCGAAAACACGTTTCATTGCAGATAAAATTAAAAACAGTAATGATAAAGTAAAAGCGACTTGGAGTGTAATTAACAATGAAACTGGTAGATCGAATTGCCGTAAAACCTCTATCTGTTTAAATATTAATAATCTTGTTATAAATTCGGAAATAGTAATTGCAAATGAATTTGATAAATACTTCTCCGAAATCCCGATTGTCACGACCAAATACCTTAACTCTTCGCCAAAAGCAGCATATGATATGCTTAAATTACACGTACCAGTATCTTCTACTGATTTGAAATTTAAGTATGTTACAGGTAGCGATATAATAAAAATCTTCAAATTAATTAACCTAAAAAATACAAAAGACCTATTCATTATATTCGCCATTCGACTAATATTGTTAAATACATACTTGACATAATAGCACCTGAATTAGCAATAATATTTAATGAATGCATAGATGAGGGTGTGTTCCCTGACCTCATGAAATACAGAAAAGTTATACCTTTGTTTAAATCGGGCAGCTCTTTTGACCCTGCTAATTTCAGACCTATTTCAGTGCTGCCTGTTTTTAGTGAAATTTTTGAAAAACTTTTGCTTCAACAGCTACAAATTCATTTTTGTAAATTAATGAACAAAAATCAGTTTGGTTTCACTAGGGGCTTATCAACAATTAATGCGGGTACTAGACTCATTGAGCACATCTTTGAAGCCTGGGAAGAGTCACAGGATGCATTGGGCATATTTTGTGATTTGTCAAAAGCATTTGACTACGTCCACCATGAAACTTTACTCCTAAAACTAAAGCATTATGGAGTGAAAAATAGAGCCCTAAATCTGTTAAAATCATATTTAAGCGAAAGAGTTCAGATAGTCGATGTAAATGGCAAACGGTCTTCGGGTAAACCTGTGGGAATAGGTGTTCCACAGGGTTCTATTCTCGGGCCTTTCTTGTTTCTTATATATATTAACGATCTACCGTTTGTGGTAGATGATAGCCATGAGATTGTATTGTTTGCTGATGATACTTCACTTATTTTTAAAGTGAAGCGACGTGCGGATATTGATGACGAGGTAAGCAATGCACTCTCAAAGATAGTGCGTTGGTTTGAGACGAATAATCTGCACTTAAACAGTAAAAAAACAAAGTGTTTACGGTTCATTACACCAAACACAACGGAGGTACAAACCAACGTACTTATAAATGACCAGAGATTGGAACTTGTGGACACCACTGTCTTCTTGGGTATCACGTTAGATGTTAGCTTCAGTGGGGTCCACATATTACCCATCTAGCAGATAGACTCAGCTCTGCGGCATATGCAGTTAGAAAGATTAGAGAGTACACGAATGTTGCGACTGCTATATTAGTGTACTTTAGTTATTTTCACAGCATCATGACGTACGGTATATTACTATGGGGTCATGCTGCTGACATTGATATAGTGTTTGCACTGCAAAAGAGAGCTGTTCGTGCTATATATCAGCTTGGTTATAGACAGTCTCTAAAGAAAAATTTAAAGAAATAAATATTATGACTGTTTGTTGTCAGTACATTTATGAAAATTTAATATATGTTCACAAAAATCGTCACCTTTTTGCTCTTAATAGTGATTTTCATTATTATAACACTAGAAATTAGGGATTGCTTGTAACTAATTCTAGTAGGCTTCATAAGATACATAATAGCTTTAAGGGTAAATGTATACACTTCTACAATAAAGTCCCAACCACTGTTCAGGCATTATCTATAAATAAATTTAAATGTTTTATAAAAAAATGGCTTTGTCGTAAATCCTATTACTCCACTGCTGAATATCTAAATGATCGGACAGCCTGGGACTAGATTATGATTATTTTATAGCGACTGTACAATATTGTATATTTTTATTGAAAAGAGCGCATAAAAAAAGAATGCTGGGAGAGTTTCTTGCGCCGCTTCTTCTCTCTCAGAGCGCCATTTGTTTCCGAAGCGGTAGTAGTATCTAGTAGTATAAGAAATGACATCAAAAAGAATTCTAAAGGAATCAATTTTGAGAAAATAAATGCCTTTTATGCCTTTTTATACCGAAATGGGCAGCGTTACTGAAAAAACTCCTACGCAAGCAGATAGCACTTACTGTCTACGTCCGCAATCTACCCCAAAACTTGTTTTTGTAGTTTGATAGTTCAGCTATACGCACTTGTTTATTAAAAAATATTAAATTTCGTATAATATTCACTGCAACAATGCCTTTTTTACATTATTTCCTAAATTGTCCGCCGTCCACCACCACCTTGAGACGGCAAAGCCGGCCTTGTGTTTCCTTACGGAGACGCAGATATCTCGACATAGCGATACGTCATATTTAACGTACCCCGGGTACAAAATTGAGCACAATTTTTTGCCTCATGCCGGGGTATGTGCGTACGCTAGGGAGGATACCTGCTGTCGTTGTCTCGGCAATCTTGAGGGTAGGGACCTGTCCACATGCCGTCTTTATTAGATCTTCTGCTGACTACACATCCATCGGGATGTGTAGCAAAACCATTGGGTTACCAGCTCTAAGTCGACACCCCTCTCGGAACGTCCGACCATTGCCTGGTCAGGAAAGTAGTGCCTATCCGACGCCCACGTCACAGATCACCAGCGACGTTCCTTTTTTGCATCCTACCCTTGGGGCAGAGTTTGTTTCCCTTCGGATGACCCTAGTGCCTGCGCCGTAGCCGATGTGATACTACAGGGCATGGATATTTTTATACCAAGCTCTGTAGTACCGATCGGTGGCAGATCATAGCCCTGGTTCGATGCGTCAGTTAAAGCAGCAAAAAACAGGCGTATCGAACTTGGGTTGCGGCGCTGGGCACAAAGGATCCGAAATGCATAGTTCTTAAGAGGAAATACAACCGTGCCTACAGATTTTTTAAGCGGAAAATGGGCAAAGTCAAAACACGTCGTCAAAATCGGCGAGCAGCTTTCCAGTTACCCGACCGGAACACGCAAGTTCTGGTCGTTGTCGAAAGCTGCTCTTGATAACTTTAGCCAGCCGTCCATGCTGCCGTTGCACATGAGGAATGACACCCTGGCCCATACGGCAAAAGAGAAAGCCGATCTCCTGTGCGCTCTTTTCGCCTCCAATTTGACTCTTGACGACAACGGAAAAGCACCGCTGACCGTACCGCGGTGTCAGAGTTCTATGCCTGAAGTACAATTCAGACAGAAAACTGTTAGGCGAGCTCTGTTTTCGTTGGACGTCAGGAAGTCGAGCGGGCCGATGGCATTTCTCCAATCGCGCTTAGAACGTGTGCCCCAGAGTTGACGCCGGTGCTAACGCGTTTATTCCGGCACTCTTATTCCAAAGGCGTAGTCCCTGACTCATGGAAGTCTTGTCCATCCGATCCAAAAAAAAGGAGACAGTTCAGATCCGGCAAACTACAGGCCTATTGCTATTACCTCCCTGCTCTCCAATATCATGGAGAGCATAATTAGCCGTCAGCTCTTGGTATACCTAGAGGGTCACCAGTTGATCATCAACCGACAAAACGGCTTTCGCCATGGTCGGTCGGCAGGTGATCTTCTGGTATACCTAACACATAGATGAGCTGCGGCTATTGAAAGCAAGGGGGAAGGCCTGGCAGTTAACCTGGATATAGCGAAGGCCTTTGATCGTGTATGGCACAAGGCACTCCTCTCAAAACTTCCATCATTTGGGCTTCCTGAGAGCTTGTGCAAGTGGACCTCCAGCTTCCTCACTGGGCACAGCATACAGGTCGTTTTCGACGGGCATTGCTCGAACCTGAAGCCCGTGAATGCTGGAGGGCCCCAAGGCTGTGTGCTACCTCCTACGCTGTTTCTTCTGCATATCAATGATATGTTGGACACCGCCAACATACATTGCTTTGGAAAACGTCGACCAGTGCCGGGAGAAACTTGTGTCTTGCTTTGGAAAACGTCGACCAGTGCCGGGAGAAACTTGTGTCTTCTATCGAGTCCTCTCTTATAAGGTCGCGGAATGGGGTAAATTGAACCCCAGAAGACTCAAGTTTGCGCGTTTACCACTAAAAAAACCCCATTTGTCGTATGACCGCTCTTCGACAACACTTCCCTTAAAGTCTCGTCTAGTATCGTAATACTGGGTCTCGAAATCTCGAGCGATTGCCAATTTCGTGGCCATCTGGAGGGCAAAGACAAATTGGCTTCAAAGAAACTGGGCGTCATTAATAGAGCATGGCAATACTTCAAGCCGGCCCACATTCTAGCGCTGTACAAAGCGCAGGTCCGGCCACACATGGAGTATTGCTGTCATCTCTAGTCTGGCGCACCCCAGTATCAGCTCGATCCATTTGACCGCGTGCAACGCAGAGCAGCTCGAATTGTCGGGGACCCAGTGCTCTGTGAATGGCTGGATCACTTGGCGTTGCGTAGAGACGTCGCTTCATTTTCTACCGCATTTATCACAGGGAGTGTTCCTAAGAGCTTTTTAACCTGATTCCTGCCGCCGAATTCCACCTTCGCACGACACGCCACAAGTTAGGATATCATCCCCACCATCTAGATGTGTGGCGGTCCTCCACAGTGCGGTTTACAAGAATCTTTCTTCCACGTACTACAAAGCTGTGGAATGAACTTCCTTGTGCGGTGTTTCCGGGACGATACGACATGGGTACCTTCAAAAAAAGCGCGTACACCTTCCTTAAAGGCCGGCAACGCTCCTGTGATTCCTCTGGTGTTGCAAGAGATTGTGGGCGGCGGTGATCACTTAACAGAGGTGAGGTACGCTCGTTTGTCCTCCTATTCCATAAAAAAAATATAATCCGGTCTCTATTAATAACTAATATTCCAAAATTCTCACAATTAGTTATTTGTACAAGAAAGAGATATATGTTAGTTCTCTAGAATAACATTTCTTTCTTTGGAAACTCCATTTCAAAATTTCTCACTAAAATTTCTATGAAAGTCATTTGGGTTTTATATTGTCGACGAAGTTAAAGTGTGAGTACTCAAATTGAATTTGAAATTCCTATTTCAATATTTTTTTTTGAGAGGAGGAAATACGGTTACGTATTTACGCCGCGGAACGGGGCGTAATATGTCGGACTCGAGTGTCCGCGTGAGCGGACACCCCATACCGACTAAAACCTCCTCTGTGCTGTTAGCAGCCCTGGCTTTCACAGCGAAGTAGGACGTGGGCCGTGGAGGCCGCAAAGACTACGCAACAACAGTCGCGGGGCGTCTCCTAAGGAGACTCGAACCTCAGACCGGCTGTGTGCTTGTGGGATTTATTTATTTCACAAAATTATATTTTCATGCGTCTTTTCTGCCCGCGTACAAAATAAGTGGCGTGGCTTCAGCCCAGTTGTGACATCCAAAGAGAATTTAAATACTACGTTCAGTGACATCAATAAAACTTTAATCTATATGCTCTTCGAGAAGATAATATATTATTATATTGTTCACCAAAAAGAGAAAATTTGCGATTTTTACAAGGGTACATTGTAAATATGAGATAAAGTTGAGGCTCTCTAAAGGATACACCTGAGTTTCGAATCATTTTTCGGTCATTTTCTCGCGTCTATGACATAGTACTTTATACAACACCGGCGAGAAAACCAAAAATAAATTATTATAACTAACACATAGTTTACCAATGGGAGGCTCCTTTGCACAGGATGCCGATTAGATTATGGGTGTCACAACGGCGTCTATTTCTGCCGTGAAGCAGTAATGTGCAAGTATTATTATGTTTCGGTCTAAAGGGCGCCGTAGCTAGTGAAATTACTGGGCGAACGAGACTTAAAATGTAATGTATCAAGGAGACGAGCGCAATTGTTGTGCCGATCAGAATTTTTGGGTTTTTCAAGAATCCTGAGTAGTACTGCATTGTAATAGAGCAGGGCGTATAATTTACCATCAGTTTAACGTCCTGCTAGTCTCGTCCCTTACTATTTATAAAAACTAAGTACAGAGTAACTATGGTTTATGGTTTAAGAATCTTTATTTCTCAAAAGAATTAAAGCAAACGAGTATGAAAAGTAACAAAAGAAAGATTTACTAATATCTAATAGTACAACAAAATATAATAACACACTAATAATATGAGAATCGGTGAGTAGTCACAATTACAATTAGTCACAAACCACTAGAACAATAAATGAAATATGGCAGCACGAACAAAGTGAACACAGAATAAGATAACTGAATATGGCTTCACATTAGGAATGACAAGTTTGGAAAAATTTTAACTTTAAAAGCATTGTGTAGTATATTGAAGTACTTACTATGGATATTTTATGTTTTTAATTATTTATAATATTATCTGTTTTAATGATTAAAAACTTACCCAAAAATATTAATTTTATGTTTTTAATTTGTGCTTAATTAATTCCTTTAACTTAAGAATTACATAAGTGATTTTCTTATTATTTATTTGTATCTACTTAATCTAATTTAAATGACCGAAATATATTTAGTTATATATGATTTTAATAGCCTTTGAAACGCAAATTATTGACGGTATCTTTTATGTCAATTGGAATATTACTATAGAGATGAGCACCTCCATACATTAAGCTATTTTTACCATAATTTGTTCTTGGTGCTCTAAGAACCAGGTTATTAGCACTCCTGAGCCATCTCTTTTGGATTTGTATCTTCATGGTGAAAGATATTTGATTACGTATGTCTTTATTAAGTATTTTTCTTATAAGTTAGCAAGTCTGGAATATAAATATTTGTTTTACGCTTAATATTTTTGTATTTTTATATATTTTCACAGTCGCCGTTGAGAAGTCTAAGCCAAATAATGTTTTTAAGATCTTGTTTTGCCTTATTTGCAAGGTTTTTAAATTTGTTTTTGCTGCTGACCCCCAGATCTCAACCAGATACTCTAGATGTGGTTTGACTAGAGAATTGTAAATCATGTATCTTACATTTAACTAACCAGTATAGAAGTCCGTCAAAATAATAGAAAACAACCAAACAAACAAAAACAAATGAATCACATGCTACTTTTGCGTCCGCAGATTTGTACCTTTTTCAGTAATGGATGTATTGCAGTCTATCCCGGACGAACACAGTTAGATCTGTCTAAAATAAAAAAATTCATCCTCACTTATGTAAGCTTTGCATAATGTTATACCTGAGAATAAGGAAGATATAAAAAGTAAGAAAGCAAGATAAAGTAAGAATAACAAACATAAGAAAGAAAACAAAATGGATAGTGGAAAAAACAATTAAGCAGCTAAAGTGGCGTTGGACAGGACATGTGATAAGAAGCAAACAAGATAAATGAACAAAAGACATTATAGAATGGTATCCAAGATATGGAAAATGAAATAAACGGAGACAAACGATACGATGGAAAGATGATTTCAAAAAGATTGCTGGGCCAGCATGGAGAAAAACAAGTTACGACAGTAAAATGTAGAACGATCTGGAGGAGGCCTGTGTCGGCGGACAAGCGAGCAATGATTATGATCAGATATACTATATATTAGGTGAAATATAATTATAATCATTTAGTATATTATGTTTTAGCATAAGGTAAAAATGTACCTTTTAGTTTGCTTGCAATAAAGGCTTCATTCATTCATTCATACCTAAGAATAAACCAACAATATCCAAAATATTGACTATCGGCCGTTTTCAATAACCTATCTATTTATTTATTTATTTATTGGTATCTATCCTTAGTTTAACTTACGGATACATTGCTGTCACCGTTTAATGACAAGATCTTATCTGTCCATAGCTATGTCCAATATAGTTATAGTCCAATCTGTCAATAGATTATTGAAATGTAAGTAAGCGTAATAGGATATATTTGTCTACGTCTAGTAAGTTAAACTAAGGATAGATAGGTTATTGAAAACGGGGTTATATCGCTGACAATATTGTCAATACAATAATACATAGGACAGACTAAAAGTTTTGCGTAAATATTATGTTTATTGCTTTTCAAAATTTTCTCCTTACTACTTACTTTCTACTTACATTTTAAACGTCTTTTTATGCGATCTAACCATTTTTTTAAACAGTAGAACAGGAGGAAATCTTTGATTTTGGGGAAGATACCAAAATCAAAGGGTGCTAGGTCAGGGCTATGTGCAGGATGGGTGACGAGTTGTACTTTTTCGGAAGCTAAAAATTACTTAGTTTTGTTGGCCGTGTGTGAAGAAGCGTTGTCATGATGTAAGAGAACGCGGCTTTTTGGTCCTCTTTCGCGAACTTTTTTTAACACCCTGGGTAAACAAATGGTAGAATATCACTCGGTATTAAGACTCTTTTGATCTTCTCGTGGAATGGTGCAGATGGGACCCGTAGCTGAGAAAAAAAAAAAATTACGTTAAGATTTCTCGCCTGCCTCACTTTTGTTGGCCTGTCCATTTTCAAACACCCATTCACAAGATTGCTGTTTTTTTCAGGTTCAAAAATATAAATCCACCGTTCGTCTCCTGTAACTATGTCATAAACAGCATTAGAATGTCCGTGGTCTTCATTAGCAACTGTGACCACCATTCCACGCGACCCCGCTTCTGCTCCGCTGTCAGTTCATGAGGGATCCAACGACAACATAGTACAAGGGACAACGACAAAATAGTTTCCGAACTTTCAATTCTTCGTGTAAAATTTTCTGAGTTTGGCTCACACCAATCTCCAATAGTCCTCGAATTGTCTTATACGTAATCCGTGGGTTCTCTTCAATTAGCCGCTTAACAGAAGCAACATTATTTTCGTTGACGGCCGCTGTTCACGAATTTCTTCATGTTAAGAAAACCGACCTCTCTCAAATTCAGCATACCATCACCTCACGGTACTCAAGCAAGATGCTTTCTCTCTTACTATTAAAATCATAAAAAATCATCGCTCTAAAATCTTTTCGACTTAATTCCATTTTCGTTGCGTACGTAGAACTTTGTTGTGTAATAAATAACAATTGACAAATGATTTACCCCCCAATTGTTTTGTTTATAAATAAGAAGGTTGCAACGTTTCAAAAAGTTTAATATTCTAAATTGAAATAGTTCCAATTAGCTAGAAGTGCAAAACTTTGAACCTTACAAATAAACTTAGTGTAAAGTTATAACTGATGATAAATAAAAGTGTGTGTGTACTTATGTATGCACGCAAGCAGGCCTGTCGAAGCAAAAATCATTAAAATGATATCTTCCTCGTGCTATTCTAGTTAGTCTTTAGTCGTTTTTAGAAAGAGAATTTTGTAAAAAACTTGCAAAGATGGCTTTGACAATTAATTATTAAATAATGAATACGGCTGTATGGTCTTGAACCCTTTGCTTGTCCTAATAATGGACGAAGAAAAAAAAACGAATGACGCAAACGTCAGAAAATTTTAGGAACCAACTTCACCCTGTTACTTTTTTTTTCATGCCACCTAGAACTAACTTTAAGATGTAGAATTCAGGTGTCGGTGTGCGCGCGTATTGTAAAAATTCACTCTTATCATTTTTCTCCATCGCACCAAAAGAAGTATGACTTCAACAAAGAAAATGCAAAATGTTTACATTATTGTTGACAACACTGTCAATACAATGATAATTCTGAAGTTTTCCGAATGACAAGATGCCTTGCACCTAAACGCGGGAAACGTTATACGTCCGAACAAACCATTCGTAAGCAAAATGTCTATTTGTAAACATTTTACATATTCTTGGTTTTGCCAATTTTATTTGTAAGGCCGTTAGTGTGCCCCATGTAATTCTGAAGTTTTCCGAATATCAAGCAGCCTTGCAAATAAACGCGGGAAACGTTATACATTACAACGTTAAACGCGCATCCTTGGATTATTCTTAGGTGTATATATACCAAGTTTATTTGAAAGGCTATTAAAGTATATTAGTACACAATACTTGGTTTTATCGACATTATAAATAAGATACAGAAACATAAAAATAAATAACGTAAAACATATATAATAGTAACAAACGAATGTGGTCCTGCGGTGTATTTCATACAGTTTCATTAGTGACAATGTGCGGTTGTTTCAAAAGTTATTCTTCATCGCACACCAGCTGCTTATAATTTACACAGCGGCTGCAATTTTAATGTTTTCGTTCTACACAAATAGCATATTTGGCTTAAAATGTTTATTAATACAAGTCATTTTGAGTTGTTTTTTAATCATTTTCATTCTTTTTTTTCAGTGAGTCATACATCTTTGTGCCGTTTGGTGTCGATCCTCTTGGCCCGTGGGGCCCAGAGACGCAGAGAATGTTCAAAATACTATCTTCGCGCCTCAATACGGCTACTGGAGAATCAAGCGCTGGCAGCTATTTCATTTAACGGATCAGCCTAGCTTTCCAGCGCGGAAATCCCAGTATTCTTGATACGCTTCCACGTAATTATAGTTTTAATTTTATGTAATCATAGTATTGTTAATATAGTCATACTTAATAGATATAGTAATTTTGTGCTTATTAATAAGTTTTAACAGTTCGCTATTTTTTTAAGTGATATCACTTCTGGGATTAAATATATTCAACTCTCAACATATAGCAAGATTTAAAAGAGCGCTCGGACGGACCCTGAGATCCTATAAACTCCTCGGACTCAATGAGCACAAATTCAATAAATATATTAAAGCTTCTTTGACAAAGAAGGATTACTAAAGTACAGTAGATTATATAGATCATAATGATGCATGATTCTTGTCTGGTTTTGTGCAGGAAGCCTTAAATTGTATAATTATATATTAAATGGGCTAAGTTTTTATACAATTTAAAAGATGGGCTGGAAGTTTCTTATCAAATGTTCTCCCCACATCAAAGCCCATTTACGAACTGATGTAGCTTCCTGACGCTTAACAAGTTTTGTTGCAATATGTTATGTTATTGTAACTCCTTTTGTTAAATATGAAACATATGGCTATAGGAATTGATATTATATATATATTTAAAAATGAAATTTGTACCTTTCGAACATATATCCTACAATAATTAGGTAAAATGCATTACTGTATTCAAAATGGCGCGGGCGCATTACTGTAACTACGCGTCAATTAATTACCTTAAGCGGCTCAACGGATTTCATCGTACAATTAAACAACGCGAAAATATTTTGTGTTTCAGTAACATTAACATATAAATTACCTAGAAATGGTAGATACTTACTACATAAATACTAAATCTAGGTATCCTAGCATAGCATAGCAAAGAAAATCATTAAGTACCCTTTTTATAATAATACCTAATAATAACATATTTATTTGCAAAAAACATAGTATACAATATTGTTAAGCTATTATAATAATGAGCTTATATGTTTTGCTAGGACTATTCCTAGCATGCAAATATATTTAACTTAACCTCCTGTGTCCTGAAGTGCTATATTTAGAATATTCAAAAAAACTAGTTATTTTGCTATTATGTATCAGTTTCGCAACAATTTACTTTTAGAAATGTAACCTTACTATATAAAGGGATTAAAAAAGAAAAAAGTAACTGCTCTTTGACACTTGTGTCAAACAGAAAATGACGGTGCAAGCGGATAAAACGCGTGCGCCGGCTAACAGGGGTAAGTTAATCAATTATAATCATTCCTTTTCATGCAACCTTTCAAATTTTTGCCATCAGTATAGATATATTGATATGAGTACAACAATCTGTTGCAATTATTGTACTATTTTATCCATATACAAAAAAAATATTGGTTGAAGTCCACCGATGTTCTTATTTTGGAACATGAGATTCCTACACGGTGAGATTTATTTTTTAAATGTACTAATTTTAGGTGTTTCGTTCTTTAATTTAGTTTGTTTTGTTGTTGTTTTTTTAAATGAAGATAAAATTCTAGAGGAGTTGACAATGGTGAGGGAGATTTCAGTGCTTCTGATGATGACGAAATATATGAGCCATCCCAACAACGCGCCAATTCAGATTCAGGTGGGCTCAACAGTTCCGAATTAGATGAAATCATTTCAGAATCTGATGGTAATTCACCATCACAACCTTCATTTTTAAAGTGCTGGTGACTTTCTTCGTCTTCGTTTACTAGGGGACGATCGAGTTCTAGAGCAAGAGGAGTCATGCAGAGCCATAGGGAACAGAATACGTCTGGTACGACTACGCGGAAGGGGGAGAGAGTGAGACAGTTACTTCTCCAACAAGAAGTTGACGCAAGAATTAAGTAACCGTGGTTTCAATCCTACTGGTACCATCATGAAGAATCATGGCGTCGGGACAGCATCATGAACGCTGACAATGAGACTGAATCTAAGTTTATCTGAACCGTGGACTACTGAGACTTACTCTTAGACTCAATGAAGTTTAGTATAGCTACAGCTTGATTATCTAGACCAAAAAATATTATGTTTTTAAGATATTTTATGTTCCTCTTTTGTTATTTACACAAATAGTCATCCATGGGACTAGCACTGAAAGTAGTATTTGTTTCTTTATTACAAGAGTTAAAAATAAATTTAGCAATAAGATACCGAAGCGTTCATTATTGATAAATATAGGTCTGCATATAAATTGTTTTATTTAGTTAAAGAGAACGAATGTCCTAAATTAAGTACATCAAAGCAATTAAATCTCAACAGTATGAAACTGTTGTCCTATTTATAGTACGTCGGGAAAATCCGGGTTTTCACGCCAAATATTTTTTTTAAATTTTTTCTTGCTTCTATACTACGCAGATACGTAATCTTTAAAAATTCAGGTAGAAATACGTAAAAATCATACCCTCGGACTCAGGAGGTTAATACAATTAATATCAGAATTTCTTATCCATTAATTCCTTAATACTATAAAAATTATAAGCATTTAGCCAACTATATATCTTATTCTTAAAAATCTTGAATTAAAAATTTTAATGGTACTCGGTAACTTATTATAAACACGAACACAATTACATACACAACTTTTATTATATTTAGTAATTTTGGGAACATCATGTAGAACGAGTCTTTGTGGATCACGTCGGCTCCACGGATTTAGATCATTAGCTGATTTAAACAATATTTTTTTATAAGTATGTTAAGAAAAATCTGCATACGTATGTTAAATTAAGGCTCTAGCTTTTCTATATTTTTAAATTTTGCTGCAATATCGACACAGCCTCTATTCTATTCTTTTCATCCTACTGTAGCTTCTGTGTAAGTCATACAAGTAAGCCAATGTCACGTTAAAGTATTTTGAGTGTGTGGTGCTAAAGATTGAAACATGTTTTATTTTCTTATTTGATACCTGAAAAAAATATACATTCTGTTAGACTATAATAGACGAGTGCTGAAGCCTTTGAAAATGATAAAAAAAATAGTACCATGAAACCTATTGGAAACGGAAGAGAATATAACAAAAATCTTGACATTAATTTCATCCTTTTACATCCATCCCCTTTGCATATTAAAAAGTATTCTCGAATTTATTGCGTTTTTTCTCATTTATGAAAAATGAGGAGAAACGAACTTTCCTAACAGTGATTTATTATATTATATAATAATATATAATATTTTAGTATCACATTATAAGGTATTCAAATAACAAATTGCTGTATCAATTACGGTTAAATGAATTTGCGTTACAAAATCAGTTTCCTCTGATTATTTTCCACCTTTGTGCAGCAACCTATTCGCAAGACCTGCTTTATTTAAGGCAGGGTTACGGCCGCAAAGAACCATGACATCTTATTGCAGGCTAAGAATTTTAGGTGAAATATTTTTACTATTTTTCGAATGTATAAAATAATTTCTACGACAAATAATCTATCTAGGAGCACGGACTAGTAAAAAAATAAGGACTCCATGTCACCTTACATAACAGTGTGGCACCAAAACAAGCCGATTAACGTGTAAATACATAGAGCCCCCCGCACACACCTACACTACTACAGGCCGACAGGCGGCCATTATGAGAATTGTCACGTCTGTGACAGATCAGTTTGCGTCTCAATAAAATATTTTATAAATGCCGACGTGCGTTGTGAAAATATGTAAAAACGATACTATTTAACTATTTGTGGCCATATATGATTATTTAAGGGAGAAAAAATTGTGTAACTAGTGTCCCCCGTAACCGCACACATACTAGCATAACGGTGCTTCACTTGCTAATATCACGGCGCGGAGTCCTTCTTTTTTTACTCGTCCGTGTCAAGGAGTAAACGAATTTTTGTGTTTTATGATATTTTCTTGTTATTGTTAGTCATCCATAGAGGATAAATTTCATGGTAGTTGTTCCAGCCCTGACAAATATATTAATGATATGTCATTGATACATGTCATATCACACATTTATTTTTATCTTAGATTAAGGATTGGGCTACGCTGTGCTCCAACTAGATACCGCACTACCTAAGAACAATAAGTAGCTTTTTTAATATGGCAACTATTAGAAGCTTGTGTGCGTGGCATCTTGACACTCAATGGTATCTTTCAAATTTTGTAACATACGATTCGTGTTATTTTATATTGAAATTAATAAAATACAAAATACTTACTGATATAATGTAATTCTAGTGTCTCTCTCATTTCTTGTAGTATTATTTTTACAAAGTTTTACTACGCAACCCGACATTTTAGTTTCAATTTTTAGCGTTGGTAACAGAACATGTTGCCTGGCTCGAATTCGCCCAGGCCTGGCTTATTACTTTAGTGACAAGCCACGTGGTAGGTACACTCGCCATTTGTATGTCACTTTGTGTTAGTATGCGTGCATTGCACAAAATAGAGGCTAACTGTCAACCTCAATTTTTCTCGTAGTTTCTACAGCCAATAGAAGCGCGAATGGCTGTACATAATGGAGTGCTTGTCGCCACGTCAATGTATGGAAGTGAGAGTTGGGTATGGCAGAAGAATCATAAAAGCAGAATTAACGCAGTTGAGATGCGATCACTGCGTAGTATGTGTGGGGTAAGACTGACTGATAGAATTCCGAATGCGGTAATACGAGCGCGCTGTGGTTTGAAAGAGGATGTTGTGACAAGGACTGAAAAAGGAATGCTTAAAGGTTTGGACACGTGGAGCGAATGAGTGAAGAAAGAATGACGCATCAAATATATAAGGCAAGTGTGTGTGGGCAAGCCGGTCGCGGGAGACCTCGTAGAACATTCGTCGATCAAATTGGGGACGTTTTGAGAAAAGGAGAGGTCCGAAGCACCCGCAACCGGCGAGCATGTATGAAAATAGTAATGAATGTAGAGGAAGCGCGTGAGGTTTGTAAGGATAGAAGCAAATGGCATTCTATTGTCTCTGCCTACCCCGACGGGAACAAGGCGTGAGTATGTGTGTGTGTGTGTTTCTACAGCTATCTAAGCGTGTAAATGATCTAAGAATTGATCCAACCAGTAAATTTTTTTATTACCTAGGATTATCTAATATTCATTTATCGATGTAAGATAGTTCTTGAAAGTTACTGTTAAAATTATTTTCGTGCTTTATACAAATAGACTTGTTTGTCCCCAGAAGTTTTTATGTAAATCTTTCACGTAGGTACACTTAGAAACGAAGTTTTGGAATAAATATCTAAGTAAGTAACTTGCGTACTTATTTTTATTATTCTTTCATCGTAGCATTTTTATGAAAGAGTAATGAGGCTTTCACTTTATTATTACGCTTGATTGCTAACAGAAAGACAAACATATTATGACATTATGTCCGGAGTGGCTAAAAATTTATTCAGAAAATTATAATCGCAACAATGTGGATAAACTTTTTTACATTCTCAGGAGGGAAAATAACAAATAAGGATCATTATTAGAATCCAAGAACCCCATAAAGTATCAATTCAACAATATTGGTAACGTTTCCAAAGTTCTCGGAGCTTATGAGATCGAAAACAAAATTATTATAATGATAAATTTTCGCAACGGCCATTTTGAATTTCAATTACATAATATATATACATTTATAAATAAATTTTGAAAACAAAATGTATGAACGATGTGGGACTCGAACCCGCGACCTCTAGCGTTCCGTGCCACAACTCGAGAGTTGAACAAGACATACAAGATTTATCAACGGTTGGCTCAGTGAAAGAGCGGTCGCACGGAACGCGAGATGCGAGATGTCGCGGGTTTGAGTCCCGCATCGTTCATAAATTTTGTTTATAAATTTCATTTGTGTAATTATTATTATTTATTATTATTTGACATCAACCACAGAGGTGAGCAACTTCTCAATTTCTTAGACACTAATGGCCTACAGGTACCAAACAGAGGTAATAAGCCAACCTTCGTTACCTCGAACAGGCAGGAAGTTCTAGATATTACTTTCGCTACCGACAACATTGCCAGGCGAATATCAAACTGGCGAGTCAGTGATGAAATTTCGCTATCGGATCACCGACACATAGCATTTGACATCTTGGCTTGCCTCGAAAAACAAACATATACGTTTAAGGATCCAAAGAAAACAAAATGGACTGTCTACAAAGAGAAACTCAGGAGTAATTTGGAGAACATCCCTAAGCGCATCAGAACCCTGGATGAGCTAGAGGTGGCAGTGAAAGTAACCACGGATGGTATCACTGACGCCTACGAGGCTATCTGCCCTCTCTCCTTACAACACTCAAACAGGAAAGTGCCTTGGTGGAATTCAAACTTGAACAAACTAAGGAAGAAATCCAGAAGGCTGTTTAACAGGGCTAAAAAAACCCAAGAATGGGAACCCTTCAAAGAAGCCCTAACAGAATACAACAGAGAAGTTAGGAAGGCCAAACGAGCATCTTGGAACAGGTTCTGCGAGGATTTATCTAAAACTCCCCAAGGAGCCCGAGTACACAAACTGCTCGCCAAGGACAAGCCTGCCTGCTTAAGAGACCAGATGGATCTTTTACAGCCGACGAGGTAGAAAACGTAGGAGTACTGATGGCCAACCACTTTCCGGGGGCTACCCATCAACCATCTGTAACAACGCCTACACAACGGCCTCTTGACGAGGACTGGCGTAGAGCGGCAAAGATAATCAGACCCCGGGATATAAGGTGCGCCATCAAGACTCTGAAACCCCACAAGTCAAGCGGTCTAGACAACATTTTTCCAGCGCTTCTTCAAAAAGGCTTGGATATCCTAGTACCGCTACTAGTCAAGATATACCGGGTAAGCTTTGCCTGGGGCTATCTTCCAGAACAATGGACTAAGGCTAAAGTACTATTTATACCAAAGGCAGGCAGAAAGGACTACTCCCTGCCAAGCTCCTTCAGACCCTTAAGCCTTACCTCCTTTCTCCTGAAGGTTATTGAGAAAGTCTTGGACAGACACATAAGAGAGGATGCTCTAAGCCTAAAACCCCTTCATAGTTCTCAACACGCCTACTGTAGAGGCAGGTCTACAGAAACGGCCCTTCTACAACTTGTGGATAGAGTCGAGAAGGCGTTACAAGACAAACAGATTGCACTCTGTGCGTTTCTAGACATTGAGGGCGCCTTTGACAATACCCCGATAGACACGCTATCGAAGGGACTAATTAACAAAAATGTAGACTCCACCACTGTCAAATGGGTAAGGTAATGGGACCATGAGACATCACTGGAGCTTTACACTACGCGAGGTAGCCCACAAGGTGGCGTTCTTTCGCCACTTCTATGGACACTAGCAGTAGACGAACTACTTAGTAAGCTGGCAGAACTCAGGATTGATGCACTAGGGTACGCAGACGACCTAGTTATTATCGTCAGAGGTTTCTGCCAAAGCCTACTAAGCTCTATATTGCAAAAGGCGCTAAACACCATCTCACAGTTGTGTACAGCCAACAAACTGTCAGTCAACGCAGGAAAGACTGTTATTGTGCCATTCACGAGGAAACGGACACTTAACAAACTGAAGTCTCCCACCTTGAACGGCTCTAATTTAGAATTCTCAGCTGAGGTTAAGTATCTGGGAGTCACATTCGACCAGAAACTCACATGGAATTCTCACATCGACAAAGCCGTGAAAAAGGCCAAAACAACCTTGGGTATATGTCGACGTCTGGTAGGGAGACATTGGGGAATGCGCCCCAAGATCCTCCTATGGCTGTTCACAGCAATTGTGAGACCAACAATCACATACGCCTCCATTGTGTGGTGGAACAAAGCCAGCCAGAAAACAACTGCAGACAGACTAAATAGCCTGCAGAGACTTGCCTGTATGTTGGTAACAGGGGCCATGACGTCTACTCCTGGTGCGGCCATTGAAGCAATGCTAAACCTACCGCCTCTTCCACTGTTCATACAGCAAGAGGCGAAGGCAAGCATGCTGAGGGCAATCGCCCAGGGGGGTTCATGGAACTGGATGTCGCAAACGCTTAGGACTTTAGAGGACTCAGTTCTGCGAGACCACATATTAGGCATGTTACCTGATCAGATGATTCCACAATTAATCTCTGTTAAACACTATATCGTGGAACTACCTTCCAGGGACGACTGGATGAACAACAAAGTCACGTGGAAGGACGGGAGCCTCATGTGGTTCACCGATGGGTCCAAAATGGAAAATGAAGTTGGCTGTGGGGTCTATGGAGAACGCCCCAGGTTTAAATCCAGCACAAACCTGGGAAGCTTTACCTCCATATTTCAAGCAGAGGTGTACGCCATCCTGGAATGCGCCGAAACCAATATCCAAAAAGGTTACTTCAATCATAACATATACATTCACTCTGATAGGCAGGCAGCATTGTTGGCTTTAGACGCTGACTTGACGTCGTCTAAGTTAGTCAATAATTGCGTTGAATGCCTGAATTCATTAGGCATGAAAAACAGAGTGATTCTCAGATAGGTCCCAGGGCATGCCGGAATCATAGGCAATGAAATGGCCGATGAGCTCGCAAGAGCTGGGGCTAAAGCAGTCCAATATGGTCCGGAGCCCATTTGTGGACTGCCCAAGAGCGCCATCCGACACACCCTGAGTAACCAATGTAAACAAGAAGCACTTAAACGCTGGAACAAGTCTTCAGGCTTAAACCACTCTAAAGCACTGATAAGGGCATTCAACAGTAGCTATGCGAATGAAGCCCTATCATTGAACAGGAAAAATCTATGCATACTCACTAGGATGCTAACCGGGCACTGTCGCCTAAACAAGCACCTCAGTGTGGTCGGCATCAAAAGCGACAAAGCTTGCAGGTTCTGCCTTGAGGATGATGAAACACCTATTCATCTACTCTGCGACTGCGGCCCACTAATGCATAAGCGTAACACAATCTTTGGCGACTACTTCGTGCCACCAGATAGTGCTTGTAACACTCGCGTCAAGTAACTACTGCGGTTCGTAAAGGCGGCAGCGCTTGACGATGAGCTTTAGTATGAGTGGTGAACACAATAGTCCAATTCTGGACGCGGTGTTACTAGGAATCTTTTAGGACTAGGAAATAGCCACACTCTTTAAATAATAAATAATAAGTTTAAGCAGTTCGTTGTTTTTATTTACTGATGTCACTTCTGGGATTAAATTTATTCAACTCTCAACACATAGCAAGATTTACAGTTGCTGCGTCATCTGGACAGTAGGCTCATTTGATAAGAGCGCTTGGACGGAACCCGAAGATCCTATAAACTCCTCCGACTCAATGAGCACAAATTCAAAAAATATATTCCTTGACAAAGAAGGCTTACTACAGTATAATAGATTATATAGAGGATAATGATGCATGATTCTTGTCTGGTTTTGTGCAGGAAACCTTAAAATTGTATAATTATACATTAAAAAGGCTAAGTTTTTAAATAATTTAAAAGATGGGCTGGAAGTTTCTTATCAAATCTGCTCCCCATAACAAAGCCCATTTACGAACTGATGTAGCTTCCTGACGCTTAACAAGTTTTCTTGTAATATGTTATGTTATTGTAACTCCTTTTGTTAAATATGAAACATATGTCTATAGGAATTGATATAATATATATATATATATATATATATATTACATATTATATACATTTTTAATATATATATATATATATATATATATATATATATATTACATATTATATACATTTTTAATATATATATGTATATATATATATATATATATTAAAAATGAAGTTTGTACCTTTTGAACATATATCCTACAATAATGAGGCAAAATGTATTACTGAGTGTGTATTCAAAATGGCGCGGGCGCGTTACTGTAACAACGCGTCAATTAATTACCTTAAGCGGCTCAACGGATTAAATCGTACAATTAAACAACGCGAAAATATTTTATGTTTCAGTAACATTAACATATAAATTACCTAGAAAGAGTAGATACTTATTACATAAATACTAAATCTAGGTATCCTAGCATAGTATAGCAAAAAAATTATTAGGTACCCTTTTTATAATAATACCTAATAATAATATATTTATTTGCAAAAAACAAAGTATACAATTTAGTTAAGCTATTGTAATAATGAGCTTATAGGTTTTGCTAGAACTATTCCTAGCATGCAAATATATATAACTTAATACAAATAATATCAGAATTTCTTATCCATTAATTCCTTAACACTATAACAATTATAAGCATTTAGCCAACTATATAGCTTATTCTTAAATAATCTTGAATTAAAAATTTTAATGCTACTAGGTAAATTATTATAAACACGAACACAATTACATACACAACTTGTATTATATTTAGTTATTTTGGGAACATCATGTAGAACGAGTCTTTGTGGATCACGTCGGTTCCACGGATTTGGATCATTAGCTGATTTAAACAATTTTTTTTTTATAAGTATGTTAAGAAAAATCTGAAAACATCTTAAATTAAGACTCTAGCTTTTCTTTATTTTGCTGTAATATCGACACAGCCTCTATTCTATTCTTTTTATCCTATAGTAGCTCCTGTGTAAGGTATACAAGTAAGCCAATGTCACGTTAAAGTATTTCGAGTGTGTTGTGCTAAAGATTGAAACCTGAAACAAATATACATTCTGTTAGACTATAACAGACCAGTGCTGCAGCCTTTGAAAATGAAAAAAAAAAAAGTGGAAAAAATAATAATAGTAGGATGTAACGTATTGGAAACTGAAGAAAATGTAACAAAAATCTTGACACTAATTTCATCCATTCACATCTAGGCCCATTAATGTATCCATCTCCTTTGCATATTAAAAAGTATTCTCAAAATTCATTGCGTTTTTTCTCATTTATTAAAAATGAGGAGAAACGAACTTTCATAACAGTGATTTATTTTATTATATAATAATATATAATGAGATTAGTATCACATTATAAGGTATTCAAATAACAAATTTCTCTATCAATTACGCTTAAATGAATTTGCCTTTCGAAATCAGTTTCCTCCGATTATTTTGCACTGAAGAGGATTTTTATTCGCTTCTTAGTTTTCACAAAAGAAAGTCCACCTTTGTGCAGCAAGCCATTCGTAAGACCTGCTTTATTTAAGGCAGGGTTATGGCCGCAAAGAACCATGACATCTTATTACAGGCTAAGAATTTTGGTGAAATATTTTTACTATTTTCCGAATGTATAAAATAATTTCTACGACAAATAATCTATCTAGGAGCACGGACTAGTAAAAAAATAAGGACTCCATGTCACCTTACATAACAGTGTATCACCAAAACAAGCCGATTAACGTGTAAATACATAGAGGCCCCCGCACACACTTACACTACTACAGGCCGACAGGCGGCTATTATGAGAATTGTCACGTCTGTGACAGATCAGTTTGCGTCTCAATAAAATATTTTATAAATGCCGACGTGCGTTGTGAAAATATGTAAAAACGATACTATTTAACTATTTGTGGCCATATATGATTATTTAAGGGAGAAAAAATTGATCGGAGTCCTTCTTTTTTACTCGTCCGTGTCTAGGAGTAAAGGAATTTTTGTGTTTTATGATATTTTCTTGTTATTGTTAGTCCATCCATAGAGGATAAATTTTATGGTAGTTGTTGCAGCCCTGACAAATATATTAATGATATGTCATTGATACATGTCATATAACACATTTATTTTTATCTTAGATTAAGGATTGGGCTACGCTGTGCTCCAACTAGATACCGCACTACCTAAGAACAATAAGTAGCTTTTTTAATATGGCAACTATTAGAAGCTTGTGTGCGTGGCATCTTGACACTCAATGGTAATCTTTCAAATTTTGTAACATACGATTCGTGTTATTTTACATTGAAATTAATAAAATACAAAATATTTACTGATATAATGTAATTCTAGTGTCTCTCTCATTTCTTGTAGTATTATTTTTACAAAGTTTTACTACGCAACCCGACATTTTAGTTTCAATTTTTAGCGTTGGTAACAGAACATGTTGCCTGGCTCGAATTCGCCCAGGCCTGGCTTATTACTTTAGTGTGAGTGACAAGCCACGTGGTAGGTACACTCGCCATTTGTATGTCACTTTGTGTTAGTGTGCGTGCATTGCACAAAATAGAGGTTATCTGTCAACCTCAATTTTTCTCGAGGTTTCTACAGCCAATAGAAGCGCGAATGGCTGTACATAATGGAGTGCTTGTCGCCACGTTAATGTATGGAAGTGAGAGTAGGGTATGGCAGATGAATCATAAAAGCAGATTTAACGCAGTTGAGATGCGATCACTGCGTAGTATGTGTGGGGTAAGACTGACTGATAGAATTCCGAATGCGGTAATACGAGCGCGCTGTGGTTTGAAAGAGGATGTTGTGACAAGGACTGAAAAAGGAATGCTTAAATGGTTTGGACACGTGGAGCGAATGAGTGAAGAAAGAATGACGCATCAAATATATAAGGCAAGTGTGTGTGGGCAAGCCGGTCGCGGGAGACCTCGTAGAACATTCGTCGATCAAACTGGGGACGTTTTGAGAAAAGGAGAGGTCCGAAGCACCCGCAACCGGCGAGCATGTATGAAAATAGTAATGAATGTAGAGGAAGCGCGTGAGGTTTGTAAGGATAGAAGCAAATGGCATTCTATTGTCTCTGCCTACCCCGACGGGAACAAGGCGTGAGTATGTGTGTGTGTGTGTTTCTACAGCTATCTAAGCCTATAAATGATCTAAGACTTGATCCAACCAGTAAATTTTTTTTATTACCTAGGATTACCTAATATTCATTTACCGATGTAAGATAGTTTTTGAAAGTTACTGTTAAAATTATTTTCGTGCTTTATACAAATAGACTTGTTTGTCCCCAGAAGTTTTTATGTAAATCTTTCACGTAGGTACACTTAGAAATGAAGTTTTGGAATAAATATCTAAGAAGTAACTTGCATACTTATTTTTATTATTCTTTCATCGTAGCATTTTTATGAAAGAGTAATGAGGCTTGCACTTTATTATTACGCTTGATTGCTAACAGAAAGACAAACATATTATGACATTATGTCCGGAGTGGCTAAAAATTTATTCAGAAAATTATAATCGCAACAATGTGGATATCCTTTTTTACATTCTCAGGAGGGCAAATAAAAAATTGTGATCATTTTTAGAATCCAAGAACCTCATAAAGTATCAATTCAACAATATTGGTCTCGTTTCCAAAGTTCTCAGGGTTTATGAGATCGAAAACAAAATTATTATAATGCTAAATTTTCGCAACGGCCATTTTGAATTTCAAATACATAATATATATATATAAATTTTGAAAACAAAATGTATGAACGATGCGGGACTTGAAACCGCGAACTCTCGCGTACCATACCACAACCTGAGAGTTGAATAAAACATACAAGATTTATCAACGGTTGGCTCAGTGAAAGAGCGGTCGCACGGAACGCGAGAGCGCGGGTTCGAGTCCCGCATCGTTCATAAATTTTGTTTATAAATTTCATTTGTGTAATTAATCCCAGAAGTGAAGGTTATCACTTTATAAAAAATAAATATATAAATAATTATATATCAAGGCTTCCGTACTTCTGAGTGGAAAAAAACTTTAGGACTACTCGTGAGTCTGTCAGTCTGTCATCTGACAAATGATGTGTCTATTATTCTGCTTCTTTTTAAATTCTGTTGAAATTTCAATTTCACTACATATATAACACAAAAATAAAACGTAATGAAAGTAACTTACTATTTTTTTCAAACCATATACATAATATAAGTAAAAGGATATTTTCACTCGTGAAAATAAGTCTTATAGAAAGAGCAGGTGGGAGCAATAACAGAACTCAGCGAAGCGAAGTCAGACAATTGTATTGAAATTCGTATGACGCATTTTGTTTTAAGAGTGTTTTTATTCTATTCCCTTACAATCATAAAATAAGAACAAATAAATAAATAAAAGTATGTGCCTGCTTTAAGTATTGTAATCCATCAATATATGATAATAACTACATATTATTATAAGACAAAGTCCTCCACCGCGTCTGTGTGTCTGTTTGAGATAAACTCAAAAACTACTGCACCGATTCTCAGACTGTTTTCAATAATGGATTGCGTTTTTTTAAATGAAAATAAGGGACAAGACGAGCAGTACATTCAACTGATGGTAATTGATACACCCTGCCCATTACAATGCAGTGCCGCTCAAGATTCTTGTAAAACTCAAAATTTTGAGCTACACCACAATTGCGCTGGTCACCTCGGCTCATAAGATGGTAAGTCCCATTTGCCCAGTAATTTCACTAGCTACGGAGCTCTTCAGATCGAAACACAATAATGCTTACACATTACTGCTTCACGGCAGAAATAGGCGCCGTTGTGATTCTCGAAGAAGGTTTAAGTATATAATTTGTTTATTTTTTTGTATATATTTCGCACACATTAACGATATTTGTTGGAGGTGTTGGAATAAACATAAGCCATTTGGGAGCTTTCAACTAAAACTTCGAGATATAACGAAATAATGTATGGTGGAATTGTGTATCTTATATACGTCTACAGAAAATATGCGATGGCATATGTCTATCTCTTAAGGATAACATACAGCATCCATTTGAATACTTTAAAAAATTGTCAATTATAAAGCGGTAATGTAAAAGCTGTTTACACAAATATGATATTAATCCTTATCAGTTTATTAGACCTTAGACTACATTATTCTCGACTACTCGGGTTAGTAATGTAAAAAATCGAATTAAAATTATGTAAGCATAATTCATTTGTAATGTACCTACATTTATTATATATATTACCACTATAGTGTACCCGTGACATTACAATGTCACTAAAACCAGGCCGTTAAATTGTAAGAAATGAAGTCGAATGACAATCTAACGTTTTATTATAATATCACTATTGAAATTGTAATATCACGGCTTCGACAATATAACTGCGACATTTAATAAGGATGGTATAACGTTAATCCTATTCTCAGTGTCATTTTTTTTATGTAATAGGAGGACAAACGAGCGCACGGGTCACCTGTTGTTAAGTGATCACCGCCGCCCACAATCTCTTGCAACACCAGAGGAATCACAGGAGCGTTGCCGGCCTTTAAGGAAGGTGTACGCGCTTTTTTTTAATGTACCCATGTCGTATCGTCCTATTTTATAGTAACTTGAAAAAATCGCTGCATTGTGTGTCTTCTACCGCATTTATCACGGTGAGTGTACCGAGGAGCTTTTTCACCTGATTCCTGCCGCCAGATTCCACCTTCGCACGACACGCCACACATCAGGATATCATCTCCACCATGTGGATGTGTGGCGGTCCTCCAAAGTGCGGTTTTCAAGGAACTTTCTTCCACATACTACAAAGCTATGAAATGAGCTTCCTTGTGCGGTCTTTCCGGGACGATACGACATGGGTACCTTCCAAAAAAGCGCGTACACCTTTCTTAAAGGCCAGCAACACTCCTGTGATTCCTCTGGTGTTGCAAGAGAATGTGGGCGGTGGTGATCACTTAACACCAGGTGACCCGTACGCACATTTGTCCTACTTTTCCATAAAAAAAATCTTTGAGATACTTTACTATTTGACGTAAAATGTTTTGTGTGGATTGTAATTCTTTCTTAAGCCAGTAATAAGGTTTACTAACAATACAAAGAAAGTTCATTTTCAATACGGTTTATTATCATTTTATTTCTAAGTCATTTTTGGTAGGCGATGCAATTAACCTATTTGTATTAAAATAAGTAAGTAACTAGGCATCACTCTGCAGCTTTCAGGGGAAGTTTCCGATACAATGCGAACAAGTGTTGGAATAATTTACCCGCACCAATACGGAGATTGAAAAATACTAAAAACTTTAGATATAAGTATAAGAAAATTATTTTAGATTCTTTATATAATAAATATAACTATGTATTTTCATAACATTTATGTCATATTATTTTATTTTGTATGTATTTTTTTTATTTGTTGTTACATATTATATATTTCATTTATTAGTTACATAATATATACAGTACCCATTCCCATTTATAATCATTTAAGTATTCATTCTTAATAAGATTAAGTATAAAAATATTTTAGAATACTATACCAACCTATACATCTTCTAATATATAAAATTCTCGTGTCATGGTGTTAAACTTTGAACTCCTCCGAAACGGCTTGACCGATTCTCATGAAATTTTGAGTGCATATTGGATAGGTCTGAGAATCGGACAACATCTATTTTTCATCCCCCTAAATGTTAAGGGTGGTCCACACGAATTTTTATTTTTTTATTTTTTTTACATTTTTTTTTATTAATTGATTATGAGTCAGCATTAAAAAATACATACAACTTCAAATTTTCACCTATCTACAATCAACAGTTACTTTTGTATCGCGATTTTAATATCGGCAATACAACGTTTGCTAGGTCAGCTAGTAAATACATATATATATATATATATATATATATATATATATATATATATATATTGCATACAAATTTATTACAATGGGAAGACTAAAATAATTACTGTCTACTCCTAATGTCACGAGGGGCTGTTGAAAACCAGTGCTGTGTTGGTATCTCAAGCACACAACACAACATAGTACTGAGCCAGCTCCTATTAGCAATTAATCACGCGCCGCACAGCTTCTTTACCTGTTTCATATGAATATTTATATTTTAAATATTATATTGCTGTTTTTTATCTCTCCTTAAATAAGTACATTAAATTTTTCTTTCTTTTCTAATTTCATTTAGTTTTGTAAGATGTAATTTATAGATAAGATAAGTGTGTGACCTTAAATTATTGCTACTAAAGATTTTTCTCTTTCTATTTCTAACTATATAGTTATATTGAAGACAAACTCTCATTAACCAGCATAACATATTACTAAATAAATATCTACTTAATTATAATATTTTTTAACAATTATTAATATTCAGTATATAGCTAGGACCGATCCAAGCAATCACAATAATATTCAAACGCAGTTTCAAAAAACTTCGTTTGAATATTGAAAAGCAATTCAGATTTACATTGGAAACGGTCACGAATATCAAAGCACAAAGCATTCAACTTGATTCACATCCAGGGGTTGAACTTATTTTTTTCAGTACAATTTGAATTTAAGACGAAATTGTTTATTAATTATTAAATTATTCATTTATGTATGTTTATCTATTATTATATCTGATAGCTAAGTTAATCTACTTATTTAAAACATAAAAGATTTTTAATAGAATATGGTAACAGTAACCTGGTATCATATTACGTAATAACTTAAGATATGAGGACCTTTAAATAGGGACTTAATAAATTGTCTTAGTATTACATGGATCATTGGATTGGAAATAATTTTTACGGTAGAAAAGTGAGTTGAAGACTTGTTTTTTTCTCATGTTATATTTTTGATGGCACTAATTATACCTATAAAGAAAACTCGCAAAATATATAAAATAATAGCTCACCCAGCAAACGTACATACATAAAAATTAATAAAAAAAAAATTGGGCTATATAAAAAGGCATAAAAGGCATTTATTTTCTCAAAATTGATGCCTTTAGAATTCTTTTTGATGTCATTTCTAATAACTACTAGATACTAGTACCGCTTCGATGTAGTATATAAAAAATAGATGTAGGCCGAATCTCAGACCTACTGTCATTGTTGTGGTTCAGGAGGAGTTTCTGAGGAGTTTGGTAACAAACATTGCGAAACTAGAATTTTATATATTAGATAAGAAGTTCTAACTCAATATCGTACGTTATTTTTTATATCATAAGTAAATGTACGATATATTCAAATATAACATTATCAAGTATATTTTTTCTACAGATATAATCTATTAGCTTTTATAGAAGTAAAAAAAAAACAATGAGAAACTTTATTTACATAATATAATATGTTAAAGTGAAAATATTTTTAATTAATATTCACTAACAAGATATCACTCTATTAGGCCTTAATGAAGAAGGTTCTCTTGAGACACCTTTACTTTAGAAAGGAAGTTGCGGCTTCCTGTTTAATATCCCGGTGAATACCAACAAGATTATTACATGATAAAAGTTTAATTAAATTAATCTGGTACAAAATGCTTCTACGACCTTGTCTTGATATTGAGGTTATAGTATAGTTTATAAGTTATTATAAATAAATGTTTTATACTCGTTATTTTTGTACACAAAAATCAACAACGAGATGAGTTCAAAATATCTTCCGCCTCTTTATAAGATTGAATTACATACAATATTATTGTTTACAACCAAAGTTATTTAACCTTTCCGGATCGGCGCGCTCCAGATCTCGCTGTACACTATTGATCGGCAAGCTTCCGGCAATTTCGCGGCATTTTCCCCGTGTGTATTATTTTACGTGTAGTTATAAAATGCTTATAACTAGGGTGATTTGAGTGACTGTCACTGAAAGCTTTTGAAACAAGCTATAAGACCATGTATAAATTATTCATATTGTCTTTCTTTTTTATTTCACACAGACTTTTCATTCGAAAAAAAGTGTAAAAATAGGTATATTTTAAAATAAATATTGTTATTATTGTTAATTACTTGTTTTATTTATTTCCTTTTATGTTTTTGTAATGAATAGTATATGTTAATTATAAAATAAAGCTTAAATCTACACAAAGAACGATCTTCGTGTAAAGTCTTGATAACGACCGCTCGCTGCGCCGGCCGGGAACAAGTGGACACATAAGTGCTTTGTCCGTAAAGCTATGACGTCGAATATTGGTGGCCTTGAATCGTAACGGATCGAAATGTGTTTGGGAATTCACTCGTTCATAACTGCGTAGGCAAATAAACCATCTTGTACACCTAATAAGGGTGAAAACTGGATGAGGTAAAAGAGTGCCCCGCGGCACAGCCGCTCTCATTGTTTTTTGAATTACCAGTGCCCGCGGGCACGGCCGATGCGGAAAGGTTAAGGAAAATAGTATATTCAAATTCAAATATTTTTATTCAAAATAGGATGTGACATCACTTATTGAAAATCAAAAAAACTACCACCCATTCCAAAATGTATGCCTCAGGTCTGAGAAGAACGGGCGCAACAAACTCAGCGGGCTTTTTCTTTCATCAAAAAATATGTTGTACAATCAAAGTAACATTTATTAAGTAACAAAGTAACATTGTACAATTAAACTTTAATTATTTATTTAGGTTCACCAACAGATTATACACTATTACTAGCTTATAAAAATAACAAAATAAGTATAAATTATGCTGTAAATCCAATTACAGGCAAACCAGCATGCATTTTTGAGTTGCACAAGTGCGGGGTTGCAAGTTTACAATGAAAGAATATTGTATTGTACTATTATAGTACTATAATGTAGAAGTAACAAGTGAAAAAAAAAATACTAAAAATTAAATTTTGGATATAAATCAAAACAAAGCATACGTTATGTGGTTTCTGCACTCATAAATTGCTGCAATAATTTTTTGTAATGCGGAGGGGAGGAGGAGTGGATGTCAACACGAGTAGTTTTGAAAAGATTATTGTGCTCCCGGCAGATCCTTTCTAAAACACTATTAGCACCGATTTCAGTTCTATATAAATTTCCAATAAAAGGTTTGAAATTTGTGAAACGTGCACTTTCGCGTGGCACTGAAAATTTAATTTTGGATATTGGGACAGTCTAATTTGTGATTTAAAATTTTGTATAGAAACATTTGATCATTCACCCAGCGACGATTTTCTAGTGACGTTATATTAAAGAAATGCAATCTATCATTATAAGAGGTTAACTCGAACTGTTTTTTTCATGTACTGACAATAAAAAAAGAAAGCGTTTCTGGATTCTTTCGATTCTTTTGATAGGATCCTTATAGAATGGATTCCAAACGGTGGAGCCGTATTCTAATAAACTACGAATTAGAGCAAAATAAACCATTTTAAGAGCTAAACATGATTTAAATGTTTTGCAATTACGCCAAACAAAGCCTAATAATTTGTAACATTTATTGATTGTTACATCTATGTGTGTATTGAAGGATAATTTCTTGTCTAAAATAATTCCAAGGTCTCTGATTTCATCCACTTCATCTAACAAAAGATTATTTAAAGAATATGAAGTATTAAGCGGAATTCGTTTATTTGAAAAATTTTATATGCTGACATTTTTTTACATTAAGGGGCAATTTATTTTTAATAGACCATTCGGAAATACTATTTAAGTCATTTTGAAGGGAAATCGAGTCTAACGGATTTTGGATAGATTTAAAAATCTTTAGGTCGTCAGCAAATAACGAAAAATTTGAAGATTTTATATGGTTACACAAGTCGTTAATAAATACTAAAAATAATATAGGACCTAGATGGGATCCCTGAGGGTCTCCAGATGGAGCCATGAATGGATCTGATTGATACCCGCAAACCACAACTTGTAGTTGTCTGTACGACAAAAACGACGAGAGCCAGGATAGTAAAGTTCCTTGAATGCCAGCGTTATGTAGTTTACTTATTAACATTGAGTGGTTGACCCGATCGAAAGCTTTACTAACATCCATATATATAGCGTCCACTTGATGTCCCTTGTCTATATTATCGATTACTTGAGTTGTAAATTCAGTTAAATTTGTTACGGTAGACATTTTATTGCGGAAACCATGCTGTTGAGGGACTTAAATAGATTTCAAATGAAAAGAAAGATAAGGACATATCAAAGATTCGAAAACCTTACCAAAAATGGACAATATAGAAATTGGCCTGTAGTTCATTATATCATCCGCTTGTCCGCTTTTCGGAATTGGCACAACATTAGCGGACTTCCATTTTTCAGGAAATATCCCAGTAGCCAGAGATCGATTATATATAAGATATAGCGGATAGGACAGAGATGAAGCGCAGTTAAAACTTATTATTTAATAGCCTGAGGGCGGTCTCTTCGTCCCCAATCTGTGGTATCATTAAGAAAGTCATTTATGTTAGAATAACCTTTACCACACAAACGTTTTTTAACAATTCTTTTGAATAACGCAATACTTTTGTTTTGAACATTTTCTGGGATCCTGTTGTAAATGCATATACGTCGCCCCACAAAAGACTTGCTAACTCAACTTAGCGGAGTAGTAGGCATTATAAGCTTATATCTGTTCCTGGTGTTGACATTGTGGTTATGACAATATAAGAGTTTTTAAACATATTTTGAAGGTTGGTAAAAAAGGCACAAGAAATAAAATGAGAAACCATAACAATTTGTAATTTTTTCAAAGTGATAACCCTCACTACTGGGATTAATAACACAAATCATTAAATTTGAAAACAAAATTTATGAACAATGCGGGACTCGCCTTTCATGCGAGCGCTCTTCCACTGAGCCAACCGTTCGAGTGACGTAAAGTTCATAAGTCTTGATAATTGTCTTGTTCAGCTTTCAGATTGTGACTTCATCTACAGGATCAACTTTACAATTGATAACCTGCTCAACCCCAATATTTGCATATTAGGAGATTGACTTGAGATGTCGCTCTTTCGATAAAAAAACATGCGAAACATACAGCTGATGACAGATGTAGAGTTGAACATAACTTCGTGGATTTTACTGTAAAATAATAATAAGGTAATAGCCACAGTCTACATAGAACAAATCGAGTAACGTCATTATAGGAGCATGTATAAATAGTTTCAATTTACAAGAGAAGTTCACTGTTGTTGTAAGACGTGATAGAAATATATCTCAAGCGATGTTTTATTCAATTAATGTCTCAGCATTCTCTACATAACTATATCTTACTTTTCTTTAAATTTTAAAATGTAAATGTAAATTAATACCAAACAAAAGTTATTGAGTACAGTAGTTGCAACATCAACACACGCCGTAAATAAATAAATGTATTAAAAGCGATTACAAAAATATAATAACATTTAATTTTAAAACTGTGAAAAAGAATTTCTGGTTACAGGATCATCCTGCCAAGTAGCGCCCGTTTACGAGCTTGACGCATGGGCCAGCCATCACCTCCCTCGATCATATTTTTGGGAAGGGAACGTCCCACCAAACCCGTCCAACGTCGCCGACAAAAGCGGTGACATTTAAGCAAGGATGATGACGTTTTGAATTAGCATCATAATCACTATTCACAATCATTCAAATTCTATTTTAATCTCTCAAATGTACCTAAAACGAGGATAGCCTAGTTTTAAACAGATCTTCAATAGACTTGATGAAACCGCAAACGTTAAAACCGCTGCAAACTAAGCCTAGTAATTTATTCCAAACTATTCCATAGGCAGTTTAGGTTTCATATAGAATTTACTGAATGACCATTCAATATCATTTCAATGAAATACCCTTTAAAATGCCGTACATCGATGTAGATTTAAGTAGCCTTCAAAGCTTTTTAATGAATTGGAAATGTCTATTTCAAAAGTTAGTAAAAATAGGGGTTAAAGTATAAAATTGCCGTTTTATTGTATATGTTTTATAAAAGGTACTTCGAATTGAAATAGAATATTCAAGGTTTGGGATTTTTAAGTGAAACTTCACTTATGTTATTATCCTTTTACAAAATGTGCAACATTCGATTATCGACTTTCAGTTGGTTTTATTTAGGATTCCGTAGCCAATAAGCAAAAGACGAAACCTTATGGATTCGTCATGTCTACCCGTCCGTATGTCACAGCCATATTTTACCGAAACTATAAGATCTATACTGTTAAAACGTGGTAATTAGATGTATTATTTGAACTGGATTAAGATTTTCATACAAAAATAGAAAAAAAAAAAACAATAAATTTTGTGGGTTACCTCATACTTAGCAACTGAAAATTTGAATTTTTTTTGGATCATCTAACTTCTAAAATAAGAGAATGTTAAACCTAAATAAATAATTTGTACACTTCCACCGAAAATTGGTTTGAACGAGATCTAGTTAGTAGTTTTTTTAATGCGTTTTAATGATGAGATCTCATTTGCACTGTATGATTTTGAGCAAAGATTTTTTGCCTGTTCCATTCAAATAATTAAATATCATTTTAAGCTGAGCGGAGCTCCCACCGGGTGACTCCAATTGTATTCTGTGTTAAATTATTTCTCAGCCATTTCTGTACCGATTTTAAAAATTTTAGAACTCATAGAGAGCTTTCAAAATTTTCTAGGTTATTGTCGAGACAAAATTTCAACTTGATTCAATTATTATAATTAAAATAAACAGACGACCAAATAAGTCGCTAATTCCTCATTTTTAAATATGGCGCGAAATTCCAAAAGATTCTTTTCATTATTTTTGTTTGGATTAATTATAATGTTTTGTGTTTGTACACAGACTTAGTTTACCTCGCTTCACTCAAATATACTTCTCAGCGCAGCGGTACGACGAGCGACTGCGACATCCTAGTATCTTAAGTAGTGACGTATTATTAAGTAATTATTAGCATTAATTGTAACCTTTTTGTTTTTTAGATGCTAAGTTGACCTAGTTGGTATATCAGTAATATGTAATATGATAAAGAAATTTAAAAAAAGGCTGGAAACCCTCCTATGATTCCTCTAGTGTTGCTAGAGAATGTAGGCGACGGTGGCTCTTCCATCAAAAAAAATGATTAAATCAAAAAGCTCTTCTACAGGCTGATCTTCTGCGTACCCTTCAAATTTGATTTATATCAAGGCTTGAGTTCTGAAAGTTAACAAATTTAAAAGGATTTTATTGAAAATAGTTCCATCACACTAATCTGATGGTAATAAGTTCATATCAGAATGTGTCCTAGTATCTATGGACTTATTAGAACTAACTGTCATGAGTTTTAGGAACTTTTGCAAAGAATACTGATTGAAAATCTTTATTTCAAACATGGTTTACCAGTGGGAGGCTCCTTTGCACAGAGAGCCGGTCTGAAGGGCGCCGTAGCTAGTGAAATTATTGGGCAAATGAGACTTAAAATCCTATGTCTCAAGGTGACGAGCGCAATTGTAGTGGCGCTCAGAATTTTTGGGTTTTTCAAGACTCCTGAGCGGCACTGTATTGTAATGTGTAGGGCGCATCAATTACCATCAGCTGAACGTCCTGCTCGTCTCTTCCCTTATATTTATAAAGGACGAATATATCGTCGGTTTATTGCAAGAACTCATCAACTGACAAAAACAGAACTATGACTTAAGCCACTTTTAGTTTTAGAAATATTGTTTTCCCTATATGATCTTAAATATGATTATGTTAAAGAAAAGTAAAATACTATTATATTGCTGAATATACTTTATATTAAAATCAAGCGAGTTTTTTAAATATTAACAAGCCATAAATTTAAAAAAAAAATGTGAATTTAATGAATTCTTGCCATTGGGCCGTTGTTCGAGGTTTCAATTAAGTATTTATTCAAATAAAAGTCTATTTTAAAAAATACGTACTATTTCAATAGAAATAATGATTTTTTTGTGGAAAAAGGGGGCAGATGGGCATGAGGATTACTTGATGGAAAGTGATCACTGCCGCCCATGGAAAACTGCACCACCGGAGGGCTTGCAGATGCATTACTGGCTTTTCAGGAAAAGGTGTGGAAAGGGAAGCAAAGTAGACCTACGAGGCTCTGGGGGAGGAAATGGGGGTACACCTACGGGACTGTGGTGGAATTTAAGGAAGTGGACCTCCGGGACTCTCACTGACCAATCGAAACGCGACAACAAAGCTGCCACTTGACGCCGATTTTTTGCATGGAGATTTATCTACAAATCATCCGAGCTCTCTTGAAACAATGAAGATACGTTTCTAGGCTACGCCGGTTGACCGAACCGTTCACTTTGGTACCGAATTTCAGCTTTGTATGATTTTAGGAAGTACCCGAAGAATTGTAATGATCATAAGTGAGTCAGTGACGAAATCTGGGTTTTTAGATATCAATAAAATCTTAAGTATATGACAATATATAAAGCTTTGCAATTAAAACTTTTTCTATGTTATTACAAAAAAGTTAAACATGTGTTAAACGCTTGTTTTAAAAAAGTTCTATAACAAATGTGTGTCTATGTGTTATTTAGAATTAGCGTGGAAAATTCTTTAGTTATTGCTTATATTTAAAGACGAGTCGAAGCTTGTCTATGGTGTGTCTTACGGATAGATGATATTCAGGAAGACTTACGGCCGTTTTCAATAACCTATGTATCCTTAGTTTAACTTACTAGACAAGTCTATCCTTTTACGCATACTTACATTTCAATAAACAATGGACTATATCTAATAATATAACTAAATTGGACATAACTGTGGATAGATAAGATCTTGTCATTAAACGTTGATAGCAATATATTCGTAACTAGAGAAACGTTATTGAAAACGACTGTAAGACTATATTATAATAACAGATAGATGACAGCTGACATTGCGTTCCATTGCTTGAATTCTTCCTGTACATTTCAGTTTTTGTTGTGTTTACTGACGTTTTACTTAAAAACTGTTTTGTGATAGAAAAAGATAAACTCCATTTTAGATGTCATTATTATTAGGTCACTGACGTTGTTCTAGATAGGTCACTGTTTAACTAAACACGTGTCTAAGCAATGTTTTAATTAATTCTTGTAAGAACATCATTTATCTTTAATAAATCTGGAATTGACAACATTTCATGACAATTTTATTTATCTGGTACAATCTAAGTTCAAGCTTTAAAGCTTAGATTAAGTAATGGTCTCCGCTGAGCTTTAACTAGATACCGCACTACCAAACAATAGCTTTTTTATTACGGCAACTATTAGATGCTTGTGTGCGTGCCATCTTGACACTCAATGGCATCTTTCAAATTATGTAACATATATGTATACGCTTCGTGTTCTTTTACATTGAAATTAATTAAAATACAAAATACTTACTGGTGATATGCGATCTCAGTGTCTTACTTATTTCTTGTAGTATTATTTTTATAGTATTACTACTTCACCCGGCATTTCAGTTTCAATCAGCAAAGTTCAACAGAAAATGTGGCACGTCAACGTCACACATTGTTCGAGACTGGCCCGAGCACTGACCTTTACTACTTACCATTGGACTGGCGGCTGTCAAAGTGCTTTTGTGCCTGTTTGATATTCGCCATTTTGGCGCTAATGGCCATATAGAGCCTGCGGTACTAAAACTAGTGATTTATTTATTTATTTATTAGAAAAGGCTTACCAACTAGACACACAATTAATATTATGACTACTTATAATATAAAATTTCTTATATTTATATTTGTATATCTAACTTATAGGTATGCACAGCGTTGCATACCTTTAATTATTGTAAGTTAAGTAATACTACTACAATATGTATGTTTTCTATTACAAACTATAATTTTATACATCCGAATTATAAGGGTTCAAAAGCGTATTTTTTAAAATTCCAAATGTATTAAAATTTATATCTATACTACTATTACTATGGAATTTACTGTTATATAATTTTGAGATAAGTTGGATAGGTGAATTTGAGCCATAATTGTTTCTGAAAAATCGTACATGTACTGGCAGATATGTACTAATACGACAAGGATAAGGTGGTACACATAATCCAATCTTAGATAGAAGTAATGGACAGTCTAATTGATTATTTAATAATTTATATAAGAAAAGAATTTGTGACGCATTTCTTCGCAATTCTAAGGTTTTCATATTGAAAAATTTTAATTTGTCTTTGTAACTTATAATAGTGTAATTATTAGTGACATAACTCAATTTGTATATAAATATCTTTTGAACTGACTCAATCCTAGTGATGTACGTTTTGTAATAGGGGCACCAAACTACCGAATTGTATTCAACCTGAGATCTTACAAGAGAATAGTATAGTATTTTAAGCGTAGGAATTGTTGTAAAAGCCTTGGTGTTACGTAAGAAAAACCCAAGCATTTTAAAACTTTTGTGAGCTATTTTGTCAATATGTTTATCAAATCTCAACTCCTCGTCTAAAATGACACCCAAATCATTGATATGGTTTATTTGATTTATTTGTATGCCATCAATATGATATTTACTCTCCAATTTCTTTCGTTTCCTAGAAAATTTTATAAAATGACATTTGGACGCATTGAGTTCCATCAAATTATTTTTACACCATAACATTACACGATGGATATCATTCTGTAGTTTCGTTTGATCCTCTGAACAAGTAACTGTACGATATATTTTTAAGTCATCTGCATATAACTCGTAATTTGATTCTTGAATACTTTTGGAAATATCGTTTATAAACAGTGTAAACAATAATGGTCCCAAATTAGAGCCTTGAGGAACACCAGATGTTTGTTGAAATTCTCTAGATTGATACCCACTTATTTTAACTACTTGTGGTCGATGAGCTAAATATGATTCTAACCATACCAATACACTTTCTGAGAAGCAGTATGCATCTCTTAGCTTCTTTATTAGCAGGGTGTGGTCGACTTTGTCAAACGCCTTACTAAAATCTGTATACACAGCGTCAACCTCCTTATCATTGCTCATTTCAGTTATAACAGAATCAGTAAAACACATCAAATTTGTAAGGGTTGATCGTTTTTTAACGAAACCATGTTGTTTTTCACTTATTAAATGTTTAGTTTCCCATGAGATTTGGGAACAGACAAAAGATTCAAATATTTTGGCAGGAGTACTTAGTACAGTAATTGGTCTATAATTTTTAATATCCGATTTATTACCCTTCTTGAATATAGGCACCACCTTCCCTTTTTTCCATTCGCTTGGAAATATACCATCCCTCAGAGATTTATTATATATTATTGATAAAAGTATCGATAATTCCGCAGCACAATTTTTATAGAATACGGGAGGTATACCATCAGTTCCCGCACTTTTATTAATGACAAGAGACATTAACTTATTTTTAACTTCTGTTTCGCTTACCTGTAGGTGATTTGTACTATTTTTATTAAATTTTGATGTAGTGTGTCTATCCTTTTGTGGTGATACAATTTTTGATGTGTTATTATATATAGATGAAAAGAACTCAGCAAAAAAGTTAGCAATCTCAGTGCCATCGTTCGATGAACTATCGTTTAATTTCATTAAAGATGGAATTACACTTGTATTACCTCTTTTAGATTTTATGTAAGACCAGAACATTTTTGGGTTTACTTTTATATTATCTTCTATTTTTTTTATATATTTTTCATACGCACTATTTATAAGCACACGAGATCTTTCTTTTAATAAGTTATATTGTAGTTTATCCATTTCATTCATATATTTTTTGTAGCGTTTTCGTATCTTTTCTTTCTCATTCAACTCTTGAATAAGGTTATGTGTGAACCAGGGAGAGTATTTATAATTTCGTTTGAATTGTTTAGGAACATGTAGTTTTATAAATTTATGTGATGACAAACTCAGCTAAACGAACATCGATAGGAAAACTATTTACAAAAAAAAAGTGTACTTTATTACGTTGATTCCTAAAGTATAAATAATACGAAAACCCAACGAAATTAATACAAAATGCAAGGTTACCTCTGAGTACTATACGCTGCTCTCGCAGCCATTTGTATTATACGTCAAACTTAGATCTCTGGACGCTCGCGAGTGGCGCTTCAAATTGGCACACAAAATTTGCTGTCAAACATATGGAACAGCCTGTCCAGTGGTATTTATACAGGTAAGTGGGTCAGTATGCCCACATGGGTAGTATTAGTTGCCGCACTTTGCGACTACGCCTGCGGTATCTACGCAGCGGATACCGATCCTTAATCTGAGGTTTATGGGTTGGTTGAAAAAATCGACGAAGCTTGAGAAAAGGTGGGTAGTGCCCACAGAGTACATTTTATATTGGAAAGTGCCTTTGCATTTTGCTTGGCTCGTGTTGCAGATTGTTGAATGAAGTGCTGTCGACGTATTTATCTGAATAAATAAAAATATTTCTTGCAAATTTTATGAACACAAAGTATAACTTACTCTTGAATGTTTGAACTGTGTTTTAACTTGTAAGCGCATAAAGTTAGTTTGGAAATTTGTGTTAATTGGTTTTGTTCGTTAAAAAGGCGTTTAAAACTTAAGAACTCGACGCATTATCTTAAATAACGGGCTTCAGTTGGAAGTTGTTTTTGATAATGTGTTTCGCAGGGAGCTTAATGATAAACTAATAATCATTTAGGTAACTTAAAATTGAAATCTATTAAATATGTCTATCTCTGTAAGTCTTACATCTTTGTGTTTGGTGTCGAGACACTTGGCCCGTGGAGCCCAAAGGCGCGGAGAATGTACAAAGTACCATCTACGCGCCTCAATAGGGCTACTGGAAACCCAAGGTCTGGCAGCTATTTCAGTCAACGGATCAGCCTAGCTATCCAACGCGGAAATGCTGCCAGTATTCGTGGTACACTTCCACGTAAATGATAGTTTAAATTTAATGTAAATGTACATCGTTAAGTGTAGTTAAGATTTGTTTTGTTTGAATTAATACTGGAATGATAATATGAAAAAAAATCCCACTGAGTTTGCTGCGCCCATTCTTTTCAGGTCTGAGAAATCGAATGCCGTTTTGGAATGGGTGGTAGTTTTTGACTTTCAATAAGTGATTTCACATCCTATTTTGAATAAAGATATTTGAATTTGAATTTACAGTAAAGCAAAGTTATGTATGATATGGACATCAGACATAATGTTTATATATATAATTCTTCTGTAAGTGTGTTGACAGTGAACTCCTAAACGGCTGGACATATGTTAATGAATTTTTTTGTGTGTGTTCAATTGGATTTGAGGATGGTTTATGTTCAAAATTGAACTACCTTCAAAATGGCTGGACTAATTTTGATGATTTTTTTTTTTGTGTTTCAGTGAATTTGAGATTGGTTTAGATTCTGAATTCAGTCCATATATAATTCTCCTGCCCATATGTTTGATAGTGAACACCTACTAACGGGTGGAACGATTTTTTATAATGTAAGACGTGTGTACATGACAACGTCTGTCGGGTCTGCTAGTATATAAATATATAGAGGTACATACAGAGACAAGTTCGTAGTTCGCTACCTGCAGTACATGAACACTCTATTTATTCACTCCACGTTTTCCAGTGTAACGTTTTAGATTCAACGTCAATGACATATAAATTCCTATCTCGTATTTTAAATTTTGCGAGTAAAATATTTTCGTGGATAGGGAAAAGGAAAATTTTTCAGTGTTGCGTGATTCCAACATGTCCAAGCTGCGCGCATCTCATTACTACCACCAGTACACGCTTTTTTTTTTATCTTTGAAACACCGCACAAGGAAGGTCATTCTGCTTGGTAGTCCATGCAACAATGTTCCTTGAAAACTGCACTGTGGAGGAACGCCACACATCCAGATGGTGGGGATGATAATCTCATTTTTGGCGATGCGTATGAAGGTGGAATTTGGCGACAGGATTCAGATCAAAGAGCTCTTCGGAACACTCCTCGTGATAAATGTGGCAAAACCCACACAAAAAAGCGACTGCTCTACGATCTTGCTGTTCACAGAGCACTGGATCCCTGACATATCGAGTAGCTCCGCGTTGCACGCGGTCAAATGGGTTAAGCTGATACTGGGGTGCGCCAGACCAGAGATGACCGCAATACTCCACACAATAATATAATAATATATGTGGCCGGACTTGCGCTTTGTAGAGCGCTAGAATGCAGGCCTGTTTGAAGTATTGCCGTGCTCTATTTATGACGTTCAGCTTGGAAGATAATTCGACTTTGCCCTCCAGATGATCGCGCAATTGGCAATCACCCGAGATTTCGAGACCCAGTATGCCAACCTTGTTGATAGGTACGAACTTTTTTTACTAACACAAACTGATTGTAGTTTTAGCTAATACTCATTTAAATGTTGAACGTCAGCTGATCAATTTAACATATTTGAACGCATTCAAGATCTGATATGATACATAATAAATAAATAAATATCGCACTGTGAAAAAACTTTATTATAAAAACTAAATTTGAAATGAAGCAAAAGTCAAATAATTTTCTTAATGTTATTTGATATCGTGTAGTCATCGTACTTCACTTAAATCAATTTATCTTTGTGTGGCTTTAATGAATGGAATAATTTTTCACACACCAGAATCATATACATTTTGAAGAATACTTCAGAATTGGGTAGAATACTACCCAAAGCCGGTAAGTCCTTGTATATCTGAAAATCGCAATTTGCAAGCACTTCATTTGATTTTAGATTTGTTTAGCTTCATCTGATGCCAGATTAATTGAATTTCTGAATACTTTGCTTGTAGGTCGTTCAATTATTAAGAACTTTTTGGTAAAATCATCGCTTATAAGGTGCCCTGTGAATAGATAATCCTTTGCAATTTATTTTACAATTTTCGAAAATTAAGCAATACTTTATGGATTACAAACACAAGTGTATACTTTACCACCAATCAAATGTAATCTTACTTTGAAATATGCTGACATTATAGTCTAGTAGTGTCATAATATATTTTAATGAATTTTACTTGAGTCATTAAATAGCAAAGGGAATATTTTTATGAGTACAAGAAGAGCTTGCAAGCGAGATGAATAAATCACAAAGATTCCGTCTCACAGTCACAGGAAAGCAGCTAGGATTGTAATATAAAATGTCTTGAGATTTTTGTAAACCTTTTTCAAGGATACTTACTTTTTATGACTAAGTGCGACGAAATAAGTAAGACGGTGTTGGTAAGTGAAACACGTAGAGTGTTAACCGTTACTCACCCATACCTCATAATACATATAACTGAACAAAATAATGTATGATAAAATAAATATTACTGAATTCAAGAAAAATTGTGATTTGAATTCATTCAATTCAATAAGAAGAAATGAACTGTACGTGCCGTTTAACCTAAGCTAATCGGCGCTCTCTGATCAATGCGCGGTACGGTGTAAATCGACGCGAATTTGGCACTCACGCAGCGTTCTGTAAACGCATATTATTTTACGTGGAGCAATAGATTGCTTATAATTAGAATGATTTGAGTGAAAGTATCTGAAAGCTATTGAAACATGCTATAAGATCATGCAAAATAAACCATATTGTAAACAAAGTAAGGGTCAGAACTTGGAGAGGGAGTAGAGTGATATATAAATATATATAATGAAAATGGTATTTGTTTGAGGCTCTTTCAAGCCTAAACCACTAATCGTATCGACGTGAAACTACCACCATTCGATGTGAAATTTATCCTACTTTGTTTATGGCTACTTATTTTTCGATTCCATAGTATAATATAATACAATACAATTATATCATTATTTTCAGAAATTTAAAGGAATATTCATATAGAAGCTTATTTTTTAAACTACTATTTTGCTTTGTATCATGACTTAACACTTTTAAAGCATCATACTGTTTTATGAAAGCGAAAGTAACAAAGCCTATTTGATTTATATTTGCTCTTCCTAGTATAAATCATAAAAAATATTGTGAGAAATCGACTGGAATAATCGTAGAAGAGTGTAAATCGTCTTTCCGGGTCAGCGCTTATTGTGAACTAAACTGTGTACATTAATATAAATTGATGGTCTAAGATTTTATATCATGGTTATGTTATATGAAATTTATTGAATTCGTTATATTTATCTGATCCTTAGTTATTTATAGTAAAAATGGATAGAATACTTTTCTCAAACATGCTTGGATATTTTGAGCATTATTTTGACAATATTCTTCGAGATAAGTCGATATTGCTGTACTGGCTACATACATACGAGCAGCGACCGGCCAAAATGGTACGAAAATACATAAGTATTCATCGTTGTTTAGCGGCCAATAGAATTACATAGTAAACTTATTTTATCTATACTTTCCAGAAATATATTATTAACTATAATTTACCTAAAAGCTATAGAAACAATCTAGTATACAAATTATTTGATTTATGTTTTTAATTTATTTTACACAGACCTATTTTTCGACAAGGAGTTGATAAACTTGTAATTAATAAAAAAAAAAATCTTTGAAAAAATATTGGTTTTATTTATTTGTGGTAACGCCCTCTATTTGTTTTAGTATATCTTAAAAAGCATATATACGGTCATACCTATATTCAATCAAAATAAAGTGTTTTATTTAAATATCATATTATAGTCTTGTGACAGAAACTATTTGGCGACTTAAATTGGCAATACATAATGTTATTCAAATGGTTTGGTTTAAATATCTTCTCATTTTATTAAAAAAATGAAAAGAATATATGGAATTTATTTTATATAGATTTGAATAGGTTTATTCAAGCAAAAATATTTTTTTGCACATCTAGACACAAAAATCCGACTGTGCAGTATTAAAAACATTATTCATCATTGTAAGTTACCAATTAATCTTATCGGTTCAAGTGAATCCCATAAAAATGCCTCTAGTAACAGTTATTTCATGATAAATTATCTACAAACGCGTTATAAAAACAATTTAAGGATAACTCCACAAGGATAACACCTACAATATATTTTATGTTGGAGCTTAATTGTGTGAAACAATCCTGAAAATGGTTATAATATTTCGAAAGTTTAAAATATTATTTACCAATCGTAGCAATATTTCCCTATTTGCAACATTAGTTTAGACGCCATCTTGATTCTTCTCGACGCATTGCATCAGTCGTCGTGAATTCCTCGTGTCAGGAAGACCTGTGTAGTCGTAAGTGTTTTTCGCTCCATTTTCGGTGATACGAAATAAGCGCAACTTAATTTTTGTGAGAGGAAAACAGCATCCTAGCTATATTCAAATTTTTTTTTCAAATTTATATTCCACAATACCCTACTTGCAATGATTCTTAAACTATCAAAAAATTACTAATCTAACTTAATAACCATCGGTAAGAAAAATTATAGAAGAAATGAAAAAAACAAAATATACGAAAGTGACAAAGATAGTTATGGTCACTCTAAGCCTAAAATATCATGAGTGAACATAGCGGTCATAATATAATCGATTGTGATTATAATGGTTATAATATTTCGAAAGTTTAAAATATTATTTACCAATCTTAGCAATATTTCCCTATTTGCTACATTAGTCTAGACGCCATGTTGATTGTTCACGACGCATTGCATCAGTCGTCGTGAATTCCTCGTATCAGGAAAACGTGTGTAATCGTAATTTTTCTCAGACAAGTGTTTTTCGCTCCATTTTCGGTGATACGAAATAACCGCAACTCAATTTTTGTGAGAGGAAAACAGCATCCAAGTTGTATTCATTTTTTTTGCGGAAATACCATTTCAGGTTTTTCGATATCTATTTATTCCACCTTAACCCCACTTAACTTTTTTTTTTATATGAGAGGGAGCAAACGGGCTGGAGGATCACGGGATGGGGAGAAGTGAGGCAACCGCCCATGAACATCCGCAACAACAGGTGTGTCAAGAAATGCGTTGCCGGCCCTTAAGGTGGGAGTATGCTTTTTTCTTGAAGGTCCCTAAGTCGTATCTGTTCGGGAAGACCGTTGCCGGTAGTTGATTCCACAAAGTGGCTGTGCGAGGCAAGAAATTTCGAACAAAACGCGCGGTTGTGGAATGCCAGACGTCTACATGATGCGGATGGTACTTTGCACATAATGCCCGGTGGTGGAATTCGGCCGCTGGAATCAACCCGAACAGCTCCTCTGAGCACTCCCCTTTGTAAATTTACGTTTAAAGAGTTTTAAGGAAGGAAATAATGATAATTAAAGAATACTTATAAGTCGTCTCTTCGGCTTATAAGCAAAAGACAAAGATGAACAAATCTCAATAGAACTAAAACATAAAGAGTATACGAAACTCAATGATCAAGAGAGGACTCTACCATGAAGGAAAGTTACAAATTAATTGATTCAAATATTATCAACACCTTCAATCTTCAACTTCTTAAAAACTGTAAGACCACATTATCTGCTAAACAGATAGTGATAAAGGTCCCGGGTCAATAATAGTGAAAAAAAGAATAAGAGTAAAAATATGTCATTAAAGGACTTTACGAAATATTTAAGATTAAAGTATAAATTATATCATAAATCGTTTCATTGAGTAGTCAGAGGTTAAAATAAAAAGGCACTAAATGCCCTACTTTGAATAATTAACCCAAATGCAGACCTCTATAAGTCATAGAAATTGTGTGTGTGTAAATGTAACGTAGCCTTTCGGTCCCTTATTTTCATTTATTTCATAAAAAGTTCTCGTTTTGAAATAGAATTATAATTAAATAAACAAAATATATCATTAAAAAAATATTAATAAAGGAATTTTTAGTGAGTACGAGTAATGTTTGCGAGCAAGATGAATAAATCACAGGGAACCCGTCTCACCTTCTCAGCAGTTAGGATTACACTAAGAATGTCATGAATTTTGTAAGTTATTTTCTCACACCAGACTCACTTTAATATTATTTAAATTGAGCTAGGCAAAAATGTTTGTCAGCTTTTAGATTTCCCATTTATTTTATGTTCAGCAATGATTTAATTTTATTAACTACTTGGGATTGGGAGGCACTTACTGTCATCTTAGTATTATTACTTTAAGCAATGAAGTAGTTATTGAAGCTAACTTCATATTTAAATATTAGTTGTTAATGTACTTTTTTATAGGAATAAATTAGTTTTGAAATCATTTATGCCAACCGTGGTGACATATGAAACATGTGTTTCGTATTCTTCGACCGCTCTTCAGGTCATGAAATGTGCCAGGTTAGGACTGTATTAAAATTTAAATATATAATTATAAAATATCTATATATAATAAAGGATGAAAAAGGGTTTTTAAGCTTCTAAAAATAAATTTCAAACAACACAAAGACTAATATTCGAATAGAAATCGGGCAGAGCAACGTCCTAACTACTCAACGGTTGCAGCGAAAGTGTATGAATGCAAAAAAAAAATTCAAAATCCAAATGTCTATATTTGGTATTAAGATATATATACAAAATTACTGATAATCTACTTATTAAAACAATTTACAATTAAGCCTTATATATGTAGGTATCAGAAAACTTATTTCTACAACCCTATCTACGTGTTGAGGGATAAAACTTTATTATGCTTAAAAAACCAATACATAAGGTTTGTGGGGGAACATCCAGGAAACTGGGAAAACCTGGCTATTTGCTATCTAATCGTCACCGACTGTTCCGCTACCTTTTATATATAGCGGTATGTCGGCTGCAAGTGGGGAGAGGTGACGTCACGTCTTGAAAACTTTCTTGTGTTTCTAAGAATATATTAATTTTATATTAATATGTTTACTACTATATGCCTACGTTTTTACATTCAAGAATGCATTTATTTGTCTATCCGTGACTGGTATTATAGTGGTGCAACATTGTACTCCTTTGAATGTTATTTTTACGAAGTTTGTCAATAGATTCCGGCAAACATTTATTGGTCATATACTTATCACAATACACAGTACGACGATTTTTCAAAACAACAGTAGCCACATGTCCACACTTTATTAAAAAAAATAAGCAATCATGCGCTTTGCATGCGCATCAATAAAGTTGGTTCTGGCTCATCTTGAGCCATCGCACTTTGTTTTCAGATTGTGACAGTAAGTGCATGTTCATGTTATGACGTCACACACAAAAAGCGGCTCTCCTTCGTTGAAACTGATAAACATGGCATTGCATCAAGTAATGCGGTTCATTCTTTGAGCTTCAAGTCCACCAAAAGCATAGCTTTTTCACTCCCAAATATTTGTAAATTACTCTTATTTAACCTACGCTTAAAAATGTGTGAATCTCAAGGCATCATCATCTAATCAAACCAGCTATAAATAGTCGTATTGAATGGTGCTTGATCACCGAAAGTAGGTTGCTCCCGAGCGAATCTCTGATAAGCATTTAAAGCCGTTGAAAGTCTTACCACGAAAATTTTTTCAAAGTCACATTTTGGAATGAGTCCACAATTTCTGAAGAGTAAGACAAAATAAACAACAAAAACAACTTATAGTTCCAGATGGAGGCTCCGTTGCTCAGGATGCCGTCTAGATTATGGGTACCACAACGGCACCTTTTTCTTCCGTGAAGCAGTAATGTGTAAGCATTGCACATTACTGCTTCAAGGGCGCCGTAGCTAGTGAAATTACTGGGAAAATGAGACTTAACATATTACGTCTCTAGGTGACGAGTTCAGTTGTAGTGCCGCTCCGAATTTTCGGGTTTTTCTAATGGGCAGGGCGTATCAATTACCGTCAGTTGAACGTCCTGCTCGTCTCGTCCCTTATAGTCATAAAAAAAAAAGATTTAAATGTACGTATTAATAGCTTTTGGAATATTATTTATTTAAGTTGCCAATTCCAGAAGCACAAAGTGCGCCCTAAGTTTCTCCTAAGTTAATCAAGCTTAATATAATCTGCTAATATCAAATAAGTACATTGGCTTACTATTTTCTAGTTCAGCTTAGCCAATGCCCCAAGTTTCAACTCGTTTAGACGGTTGACGGCTATTTTTTTAGTTACTGATTATAACACGCATATATTAAGACCTAAATTACCATGACATATAAAAAAAACTTTTAGTATCTTGTACATTGTATAGTATATAACCGTTTTTGTTCGTATTATTACAGTCTTCAAGCTTAAGGAACTGTAATATTGAAGCTTTTAAGCAGTATATGCAGAATAATTGACAAGGCTTTCATATTTTCTGCTCAATTTAGTTCAATTCAACGCAGCACTTTACTAAAAGTGGTTGGGTGTAATAAAATAACTAACAATCGTTATATTGGAACCGAATATCTATCAAATGGGATGTGAGGGAAGTACTACAACAAATTCAAAAAAAATAACCCTCGAAATTTACAAATCTAAAATTTAAAATTCTTAGTTTCCATTACAAAAAAAAATTACGTAATTAAAAGCAGTTTTCTTTATCTATACTAATATTATAAAGCTGCAGTGTTTGTTTGTTTGTTTGAACGCGCTAATCTCTGGTACTACTGGTCCGTTTTGAATGATTCTTTCAGTGATGGGTAGTCCATTTATCGAGGAAGGCTATAGGCTATGTTTTTTTTTCAAATTTAGGGATCCGTAATAAAATTGCTATTTTGTAACACAAGGTGTAAAATCGAAAACCTATTCTTGCGTGCGCTGCAAAAACTATTGACAATAGAACAAAATGATGTACAGGCTATATAATATAGGCAATATTTTATTACTTATAAAACTATCGCGTGAATTATACTTTATATGGCAAAACAACGTTTGCCAGGTCAGCTAGTTATGTATATTCACATTCGGAATTAATAAAATATCTAAACTTTTTGATATAAATTTAAAATACACACACACATTTCTCAATATCTGTCACAAGCAGGTTGGAAAGATAATGTATGGCATAGCAATAAGCGTTTTTACAATATAAGCTTGTAACCCTTTCTATATTGGTTTGATATTAAAACATGACTGGCTTTGTCAGCCAAGTATTGGGGTTACACGATGAAGTCTTTTTGGATTACTTTTGATCTATTTAAAAAAAAAAATGCCTTCAAGTAAGTCTAGATATTTGGTTTTAAAGCGCTGGTGATATTCTTAAGTACTAATTTGTTTAAGAGCGCTTTCGCACTACGTCCGATCAGAGTCCGATCCGTATCAGTGAAAAAACGGTCCGCACCGCCACCGCACGACTACTTAGTCGTAGTCGTGCGGTGGTCGTTTCGCAACAATTGATCCGGAATCGTACTCGATACGTTCCGGTCGGTAAATATTATTAAATTATTAAACTACTACTCATTGTGCATTAAATAGTATATTCAGTCATACACATTCTTGAACTATGGAATAACCGACCGATACACGGGGACTACTAATATCCTAAACACAGGGAAACTAAGTTAGGAGTTTGAGCTCAGCCATGTACTAGTAGATTGACGTCATGTTGTAGACTACATTTTTTTTTATGAAAAAAGGGACGAGACGAGCATGACGTTCAGCTGATGGAAATTGATACGCCCTGCCTATTACAATGTAGTGCCACTCAGGATTCATGAAAAAACCAAAAATTCTGAGCGGCACAACAATTGCGCTCGTCACCTTGAGACATAAGATGTTAAGTCTCATTTGCCCAGTAATTTCACTAGCTACGGCGCCCTTCAGACCGAAACACAGTAATGTTTACACATTACTGCTTCACGACAGAAATAGGCGCCGTTGTGGTACCCATAACCTAGCCGGCATCCTGTGCAAAGGAGCCTCCCACTGGTAAAAACATAGATACTCTCCAGCAAAATATTAATTTTCTGGAAAGGCACCAGCTTTAATGTCTATTTCACATAAACCTACTGTCTGTATGTGCCTAGTTTATTTAAGAAGTCTAGATGCACAATATAATATAAAAAATAAAATATTTGTATTTGTATTTGTTATTTGGTAATATTAATAATTTTGTGCTATGAAAAATGCGTCATACCATCGAATATGGTCCGCTACCAGACCGCATCTAATGGTTCAGCCGTACCAAATGCGATCATGTGTTTGGGCTATTAGAGCACCATCGCAACTATGCTGATCAGCTTAAACAGTGAATGTTTTGCTCGTCTTGTCACTTTTTCTCATAAAGAAAGATAAATATTATTGGTAAGAAACTTAAAATATGATAGTATATTTGTAAGTTAGTTATATAAAGCATGCGGCAGTTGAAGCCGGATGTTCGTTGTGATACATCCGTCCCCGCACTGTATGTGACCCCGATTCTGTCTCTATTCACACTTCACACACAATACAACTTTACTAATGAGATTTCTTGGTCTGATACGTGTTTTGTTTGTTAGAATTATTATAGCTTTGAAAATAGTTTCAGCTTATTTAAACAGTGTATTTAAATTATTTTATCTTGTGCCGAAGGGACATTACCTATCAATCATTTATAGAGTATCTTTATCCATATATACTTTGTTTGGGAAATGTTATAAAGGTCGGGGTTTCCCTATTATTACTCTTGTCTTTCAGTACTTACAGGTTCATACAAGTTACCAGTTGGCTCCTTCGCACAGGATGTCGGCTAGATTATGGGTAGCATAACGGCGCCTTTTTCTGCCGTCAAGCAGTAATGTGTAAGCATTATTGTGTTTCGGTGTGAAGGACGCCGTAGCTAGTGAAATAACTGGGCAAATGGGACTTAACAACTTATGTCTCAAGCTGACAAGCGCAATCGTAGTGTCGCTCAGAATTTTTGAGTTTGGGAATCCTGAGCGGCACTGCATTGTAATGGGTAGGGCGTGATAATTACCATCAGCTGAACGTCCTGCTCGTCTCGTCCCTGTCATTAATAAAAACACACACACACACACACACATACTCACGCCTTGTTCCCGTCGGGGTAGGCAGAGACAATAGAATGCCATTTGCTTCTATCCTTACGCGCTTCCTCTACATTCATTACTCTTTTCATACATGCTCGCCGGTTGCGGGTGCTTCGGACCTCTCCTTTTCTCAAAACGTCCCCAATTTGATCGACGAATGTTCTACGAGGTCTCCCGCGACCGGCTTGCCCACACACACTTGCCTTATATATTTGATGCGTCATTCTTTCTTCACTCATTCGCTCCACGTGTCCAAACCATTCCTTTTTCAGTCCTTGTCACAACATCCTCTTTCAAACCACAGCGCGCTCGTATTACCGCATTCGGAATTCTATCAGTCAGTCTTACCCCACACATACTACGCAGTGATCGCATCTCAACTGCGTTAATTCTGCTTTTATGCTTCTTCCGCCATACCCAACTCTCACTTCCATACATTAACGTGGCGACAAGCACTCCATTATGTACAGCCATTCGCGCTTCTATTGGCACAGTCTTACCGTTTATAAAGGCATGCAGCGCTCCATTCACACAATTTCCCGCAGTCACTCTCCTTTCAATATCACCTTCATATCTTCCGTCTCTTATAAACATGCTACCCAAATATACGAATTATGTAACTTGTTCTACCCTTTCATCTTCAATCGTGATAGTACACTCAGTCAACCTTTCATCCTTCCCGTCAAATACCATCACTTTCGTCTTTCTTGCATTTACTTTCAAACCTCTCTCTTTAAGGCTCCCGTTCAAACAGTCAATCATTTGTTGCAACTCATTTACCGATGATGAAAAAATGACTTGATCATCGGCGTACAAGAGGCACTTAACACACAACCCTTCCATATTGATTCCACATTGTATTTCTCTCACATCATTCATGCATCTATCCATGAATAGGTTGAACAACCAAGGCGACGCTACACAACCCTGTCTGACACCTTTGGAGATATCAAACCAGCCCGTATAGGCACCATTAACACGAACACAGGCTTGAGAATCCCTGTACAGAGATTTCAGAGCCCTTATCAGAAAATTGTCCACCCCATACATAGATAAGAACTTCCATAATTCCTTTCTATTCACCCTATCATATGCCTTTTCCAAGTCTATGAACGCGCAATATACTTTCTGGTTTTTTTCCAGACATTTTTCAGTGATGCAGCGTAAGGAAAAGACTTGATCCGTACATCCCATTCCCTTCCGAAATCCCGCTTGCACATCCCATACCTTGTCATTAGTCACATTCATTACTCTTTCAATCAATATTCTGGCATACACTTTTCCAACAACACTAAGAAGGCTGATCCCGCGATAATTTTGAGATTCCTGCTGCGAGCCTTTGCCTTTATAAATTGGGACAATCACTGCCTTCGTCCAATCGTCTGGAACTTGGCCCTGTTTCCAACATAAATTAAAAAGGCGATGCAGCAGGCTCACTATTAGTCCATCGCCAGCCTTCAACATTTCAGTCGTCACTCGATCATACCCAGCAGACTTTCCCGACCTCATACCTCTTAACGCTTTCATAATTTCATCCAAACCTATTTCATCACTCGGGTTCACAAACATATCTATTATCTCTTCTTGCTCTTTTTCACTTACATCTTTCTCGTATAAGCTCTCAAAATAATTCTTCCAGCACTCTAGTATCACACTTTCTTCATGTATGACCTCACCTTGTTCATTCCTAATCAGTTTCATAGATGAATTTATATTTGTTCCCCGCGCTTCTTTCACGAGTTTCCAAAACAGTTTTATATTATCTCGGAAACTTGCGCCGAATTGTTCCTTATATTTCACCTTTTTCTCATTCCCTTTCTTCTCTATACATTCTTTAACTTTCGCATTCACGCATCTATATTTGTCCTTGATTTCTTTAACATTATCTTCATTCATACCGCCACTCGCTCTATTTGTTGCTTCTATTGCCAAGACATCCAGCCATGCTTTTTTCTTTTCCTCAACCATTCTTCTAGTTCCATCATCCCACCAGTCGACATTTTGGCATTTCTTGCGCCTTCTTTTACTCACACCGCATACATCATCAGCACATTTAATAATGTTGGTTTTAAATACCGACCATACATCATTCACACTTTCCTCATTAACATCACTCCAGCTTTTTTCTAGCCGTTCACTCAATTGCTTTTTATACATCTCTTTTACTTGCTGATCTTTCAATCTTTCCACTTTTATACGTTCTAATTCAGTAGTTGACCCTTTTGATCTGTGCCGCCAGCGCTTAAACAAACCACTTATTCTGCTAATTACCAAATAGTGATCTGTGCCGACATCTGGTCCACGATAGGCTCTAGTATCCACTACTTTCATTTTTATTCTTTCATCGACTATCACAAGATCTATCATACTCCTTAACACAACATTGCCTTCCTTCTTTTGCCACGTGTACATATGTATCATCTTATGCTGAAACCACGTATTCATCATAGACAGACCCATCTCCACACATATATCTAACAAGTATACGCCGTTGTCATTCACACTCTTATCCCCAAACGTCCCAAGCACATTTTCATACCCATCACGCTTCACTCCAACCCTTGCATTGAAATCTCCAAGCATGACAATACGTTCATTCAACTTACGCAATAACAAAACCTCTCTCGTTTGTTCCCAAAATTCTTCTCATACCGCCTTACTATGGGAAGAGTCCGGAGCGTATACACCTACCAAAAATAGAGGTGTCAGACCTACTTTCAATCGGACCCAGATAAGGCGGGGAAGTCCCCGTAAGTACGCACTCATACTCTCGCATGCATTCTGACATTCGCTCTGAAAGAAGTATACCGACGCCTTTACTGCCATGTTCTTCATCTGGAACTCCCGACCATATTTCTGTGAACGGGCCGCGCGTCAGTGTCTCTTTCCCTTTACGTTTTGTCTCATTCACACACAGCACATCTAATTTTCTTTCATTCATTAACTCGTAAATTTCATCCAGTTTCTCATTCATTCCTCCTCTAACATTCAAAGTCGCAAAACGGCATTCCGATGCCCACTTTCCGCCCCGGCGAGAACAATTTGGACTTAGGTTTTGGCGTGACGTATGGCGAATATCGTCGCCGCCTACAGCTGTTAGGTTGCTCCCCCCAGAATACGAGGAGCAGCCTCGTCCTGCAGATACAGGAGGAGGGGATTCTCCGGCTCTGCCGGTACCCCCCTGCGGTACAGTTACAGTATTTTTTCCTACAGCCATGTTCCCGACGGTAATTGTTTGTTAGGCTGTATGATGTCTTTGGGGTTTGACAGCCAGCCCCTAAGCGGCGGAACAGAATACCGGGTTTATTTCAAGTTTTCCTTCTCTAAGATCGGAGAGGTCAAAAGCTTGATGATATTACGGACGTCAAAATACCTTAGTCGGCTTTTACGACGCCTCGGTAAGAGTGAGGGACGTCTATTCTACTCTGCCGGATACCCCACGGCAATTAAAAAAAACATTAACAATAAAACTCAGCCAGACGTATTTGCGATATTGTAAGAATGAATAAATTACAGTTCACTCACAAATCTTTCAATCGATTCTCTAATAGTCATCAGAAATAGGCCGAAAAAGTGTCTAACATGTTCCAAAATCCAAACCACACATTAAAAATAATCAGTGTGGTTCTTCAAGGCATGAGCCTTAGTCAAGGTAATCAACGAAAAATACAAGTATCGAACCAAATACAGCAAATATAGCAACCCTCGTGATTAACTTGTCTTCGAGGTACTAAGTGATAGATGTACAAAGCTACACAACTTAAACTATAGTTTATATATAAATCACTCAGAGATATTGGTGTCTAAAAACCTCAAACTTATGAGATATAGGGCAAGTTCTTACCCTGCCCGGATGTCTTTAGGCTACAATAAAGCTTCATCAGGTTTAGACATTTCGCGATCTTTTTGCATAATATTTTAGTTCTAATTATAACTTAGTTAATATACCCAGTTAACATCTCAGGTCATTCTAATTCGACCATAAGTGCATTTATTTAACTAAAACATCTATAACTAAAGATGGACTCTAAAGTCTAAACCAGTGGGAGGCTCCTTTGCACAGGATGCCGGCTAAATTATGGGTATCACAACGGCGCTTATTTCTGCCGTGAAGCAGTAATGTGTAAGCATTACTGTGTTCCGGTCTGAAGGGCGCCGTAGCTAGTGACATTACTTGGCAAATGAGACTTAACATCTTATGTCTCAAGGTGAACAGCGCAATTTTGTGCCGCTCAGAATTTTTGAGATTTTAAAAATCCTTAGCGGCACTGCATTGTAGTGGGAGGGCGTATCAATTACCATCAGCTGAACGTCCTGCTTGTCTCGTCCCTTATTATCATAAAAAAAAAGATAAAGTTTTCAGGTTTTTTAAAGACTTGATCATCCAAAAGGTGCCATCTGTAACTGTAGTCCATCAATATTTGTGGTGAGCTGCTCTAGTGCCACTTCGTATTATTTTTAACACCTCCCAAGTTCTGGTATAATCTGAACAGATTGTAAAAGTGCTTCATTAATGCCATTATTGAAGAGTGGCGATGCGAATGAGATAACGAATTATAGGCCTATATCTATCCATAATACTTCCGCATATTCAAATTCAAATTCAACTTTAACCAAGTTGTTTTCCGTTGTCGGGGACCTTGCTGACAAAGTCGATCGTATTCGATGCAATATACAGCGATTTTAGTAAGGCTTTCAATATGGTAAATTGGAATGTTGTATAATGTATAGAAACCGTTCTGTATTGAAATAGCCGGCGTGTTTTTAAATTTATGTATGTCTTACCTGTCGGACCGAAAATCATTTTTGTGGTTGGAGGATATAAGTCGGTTAACAACATAATAGTTCTTGACTGAACTGTTACTTTTCTTTTGTATCGGTTCCAGAAAACGACGTACAACACCAGAATATTAGTTAATAATGTAACATCTTACATTCTTCTTTTCGGATTCTAAGATGCCAAACCCGTCACAAAGTAAGTTTTATTCTTAAATAATGAACGTTAGTATTTTTCAATTCATATTTATGTACAAATATGTACAATTTTATCTTTAAAATATTAACGCAAAGTTAAATATATTGTGCTATGAGACAAATGTACCTATCTTTGCATTTCTAAGCTTAAATTTATTTTGCTGTATAAATGTGCATTTATTTTATCCGTTCTATATTAAGACACGCTCTAAATGGTAATCTGTTTTATTCTCAACGCTTTTTGCTCTATAATGGAAATTTTAATAAATGAAACATTATAATGTTATAACCGTTATTAGAAATAGAAATAGTATTCTCTCAAAGATATTTTTATTAACACACTAGAAGATATAATACACATATCAATATTGAAAACTAATTACAATGTAACTTATTTCAATATATTATTATCATCATCAGCCGGAAGTCGACCACTGTTGGACAAAGGCCTCCCCCAAAGATCTCCACGAGGGTCATGCGTCCATACAACCTATTCCAGCGAACTTGACAGTCCATCTTGTGGGAGCTCTACAAACACTACTTCTTCCGGTAAATGGTCGCCATTCGAGGACTTAACTGGCCCACCAGGCATCTGTCCGTTGAACTGTGTCCTGTGTGGCCTGCCCACTGCCACTTGATTATCAGAACCATCTGAGCTATGTCAGTGACTTTGGTTCTAAGTCTCAAAGGTATATCAAGCTTTAAGTCTCATTTGCCCAGTAATTTCACTAACTACGGCGCCCTTCAGACCGTAAAACAATTAAGTTAAACCGAATATAGCTAGACCATCAACTATCATATTATCGGGTTCATTATATAGTTTGTTTGAAGGTACGTGGAATAAAGTGCCTTGAAAAACTACACTGAAAAACGCCACGCATAAACGCCAAACTAGAAACGAAAACTTGATGTTTTATAAGCCATCCAAGTCAATTTACAATTTTGAAAATTTTCACGAACAAAATATATGCGGTGTTACGGCACTATTCCTAGAAGTTTATCTTTCGCTAAGATAACTTTTAATTGAATACTCGACACAATCAATCTTAACCGATTTTCCCAAGCAGACTTCTCTCAAACTTTATAATTTCCTATTGCCATCATAACATTAGCATAATTATTATGACGGATACTCACGATATGACACGTGTGTGTCAATGTGTCAAGAGTTTCTTGCTGCCTCCGCAGTTCCGCCGCAACCACGGCTCATGGATCGAAATATCGGCGTCAAATTAATAAAATATATACCGTGATTACTCGTCATAAGAATTACAATTTTAAAATTCCGCGATGATAGAAGTTTAAAAACATATATAAAATTAGCTTTCCCTGACGAAATTTTTTAATACGTAGGAAACTCTTAACATATAATAACCTAGACAAAGTCTCAATCTACCCCATTTAATTTAAATTATTGTATTGTAATAAACTATAATTATTTTAATATAAAGTAGTTACCACAATTATTACAGAAAGTATTTAATGTTTATTTCATCCTTTACCATTTAATTTATATAACCTTTTTGCATCAAAACTAGAAATTATTGTAATAAAAACCTCTAAACGATACTTGAAACATCAAAATTTGGCTCAATTGATATACTCTTTATAAATGCAGATTTGTAAAGAGTATTTCACTGATATTCAATCGAACTGATTGCTATTCAGCAAAGGCAAACTGCCTCTGATCTGTCTGTAATAAACAGGTTTAAGCTACATTAATGTTTTGTAAAATTGTGAATTATGAATAATTAATGAATATAATGAATATAAAGGAGTAGGTACTACTGAATATTATTCTATTAAAAAGCCAGATTTATCATTTATTCTTTCAATTTATATGCGTTTATTTACCTACTACTTATTTTTATTATTTATTTTTGTTTCACCGGGTAGGTTTTATATTTGTAAATTTAGCCTTAAATGGGTATTTTAATGGGTTTGTTTTAGGAGCTTGATTTTTACAGCTGTAAGGAACTGCAGATATAAGTATAAAGTTTTAGTTTTAAATACCTTCACGCGTTTCTGAGAAAGAGTGACTCGAAAAACGCACAGACGGACAAAAAAATTATCCAATACGTGTAACTGTTTTTTTTATGACAATAAGGGGCGAGACGAGCAGGACGTTCAGCTAATGGTAATTGATACGCCCTGTCCATAACAATGAAATGCCGCGCAGGATTCTAGAAAAACCCAAAAATTCAGAGCGGCACCGCAATTGCGCTCGTCACCTTGGGACATAAGATGTAAAGTCTCATTTGCTCAGTAATTTCACTAGCTACGGCATCCTTCAGGCCAAAACACAATAATGTTTACACGTTACTGCTTCACGGCAGAAATAGGCGCCGTTGTGGTACCCATAATCTTAGCCGGCATCCTGTGCAAAGGAGCCATCCACTGGTAAGTTCTTAAGCCTTATTACTAAAAAAATGATGAAAACATTGATCAAACAAAAATGGGTGGTGATAACCAAATATAAGAAATTTTGAGGCTGATTGCGTACTTAGTTTATTTCAAATATATGGAATACTAGCTGACCCGGCAAACGTTGTTTTGCCATATAAAGTATAATTCACGCGATAGTTTTATAAGTAATAAAATATTGCCTATATTATAGCCTGTACATCATTTTGTTCTATTGTCAATAGTTTTTGCAGCGCACGCAAAAATAGGCTTTCGATTTTACACCTTGTGTTACAAAATAGCAATTTTATTACGGATCCCTAATTTTGAAAAAAAAAACATAGCCTATAGCCTTCCTCGATAAATGGACTACCCAACACTGAAAGAATCATTCAAATCGGACCAGTAGTACCAGAGATTAGCGCGTTCAAACAAACAAACAAACACTGCAGCTTTATAATATTAGTATTGATTATTATCAATAATACATAATTATTCATATATTATAATACAATGTTAATTTGGTTTCAGTAACAAAGGATATTAACCGCATATTGGTTTGGTGTTCACATAAGTATATTCATTCAATAATGATATTTGATTAATTAGTTAATGTTCGAATACAATTCGTATAATCTATGAATTGCCTACGGCCGCTTTCAATAACCTATCTATCCTTAGTTTAACTTACTAGACGTAGACAAATCTATCCTTTAAGCTTACTTACATTTCAATAACCTATTGACAGATAGCATTGGAACTATAATTATATTGGACCTAACTATGGATAGAAAAGATCTTGTCATTAAACGGTGACAGCAATGTATCCGTAAGTTAAACTAAAGGTTGATAGGTTATTGAAAACGGCCGCCAATAATCTTCTTAAATGTATTTACATTTTTATAAATAAAATAAAAGTAAAGTTATGATTTTTCTTTAGTGTTAATTCTGCTAAGACTTGTCTTTTACCAATTCATCACGTGTTTCGATCATTCGAGAGGCATCATCAGGAGAATCGCCAACATTTGCGAGTGAACAAAATAAGACAACTATTTTTACAACACTTAACAGTATGATTAGATTTTACCAGTGGTAGGCACCTTTGCACAGGATGCCGGCTAGATTATGGGTACCAACGGCGCCTATTCCTGCCGTGAAACAGTAATGTGTAAGCATTACTGTGTTTCGGTCTGAAGGGCGCCGTAGTGAAATTACTGGGCAAATGAGACTTAATATCTTACGTCTCAAGGTGACGAGCGCAGTTGTAGTGTCACTCAGAATTTTTGGGGTTTCCAAGAATCCTGAGTGACACTGCATCGTAATGGGCAGGGCGTATCAATTACCATCAGCTGAACATCCTGCTCGTCTCGTCCCTTATTTTCATAAAAAAAGACACGTGTTTCGCCTCTACACGAGGCATCATCAGGAAACTCGCCGACTTCTAAGAGTCAACAAAATAAGATTTATAACAATTTTTACTGGCATTGCTTGCGGTAGTGTCGTGTACCGGGTTGTCTCCTTCCCTGAAATAATATGTGTTACGGAAACGATGGCTGGTCTATGCGTCAACGCATGGATGCGATTGATATCTGGTCGACGAGTTAATAATTTAGTTAAGAGGGAACGCTGGCAGCGTTACCATACAAACGTATACCCCTTTTTCTCCCTGGATAATGCTTCTAGAGCAGTGATTTTTGTCACAAAATCCAGGAATGCTATAGCTACGTCTCTACATTTGTTTTTTTTTTCAATAAACTAACAACATAATAAAATATGACTGTTCAAACATCGATAAAATACCATTTTTTAACCCGCAATATTTAGACGAATACAAAACAATTTTGAAAGGTAAATCATCATATTTGTTTGTTGCTGTTACTAATTGTGACAGTAATAATAACTATTATGTTCACATGTCGTATTTACACAAACAATTAATTCAAGCTCTAAATGTTGATTCATCCCATATACTATAATTTATATTTCTACAGTTTATTTTTTAATACTTATAATAATAACTATTTCATATGTTAATTATATCTTATATTATTCTTATATATCTTACTTATGTAAGAGAAACAACCTATAACACTTTCCTCGCTAGTCGAGGTGAAAAGTTGTATGTTTCACACGAGAGCAAATTTTTTTTTTGTCTCGTGCCTTTAAATCACTCACTACCTCAGTAGTCTATATTAGAATCACTCGCTATGCTCGTGATTCAATTCTAGACTACATCGCCAATTCGTGATTTAAAGTGAGCACTCGCAGCAAAACATAACTTTGCTCACTTGTTGAACAATAGTTATTTGTTCAATATAGTAAGAGAAACAATTAAGATAATATGTAACACTGTTTATTTCTAGTATTTATTTTAAATAATAAGTCCTTAAAAAGCAAAAGTAAAATTTATAAATCTAAAATTCGATACGTCTTAACATATTAATTTTTGTGACAATGAGATCGATTGGATCGCATTGTATATTTTTCAATCCGGAGTAATTCCCGGATGTATAGTCGCGTGGGGCTCAAAATTTCAATCACTTTGCCTCACGCTAAAAACGCTTTTTGCTGCGAGTTCTCACGTAGCAATAGCGCCCTTTTCGTGCTGGATAGGTGAAAAACTTATTATATCTGCCTATACATATATGACTTATCTCTTATCTATATACCCTTAATAAAACTAGTCATTCCCGTACTACCCTATCATATATCAAATTGGTTCTTCCAAATGACAAACCACTTCCGAATATATTACCTGCCTACTAATTGTCTGAGTACTATTATTTATGCACCGGCTCTAGATATACATAAGACATACATAATCATAAAGTGTGACCCACTACAGATATCAAACAACTTTAAACTGATATCGAATAATCTTTATTTGCATTTGAATAGGGTCAGTTTTACAATCGGTCTTATTTTATTTAGATTAAGTTTCTCTTATTCTACCTACAAGGTATGCAAATATATGAAGTATAAACTTTTATTTTATATAAAATTGAACCTAACCATTAAGTATTATAAACTAAGCAATACAATTATAATTCTAATAAAACAGTAATATTCATGTCAAATTTTATATGTCAATTTTCGTTAAATTTATAATGTTTATTACCTGCTCAGTGAAATGACATAAATAACTATTTAAAAATCAAACTAAAGTATCAAAAATTATGATATTAAGCACTCCCATACATATAGGCCCTCTTAATTCCAGAGGCCCTTCGGAAAATACGATTGCGATAAGTTCTCCTGAGAAATTAATAATGCCCAGAAGTGGACTGACCGAATTGCATTTGGAGATCTACCAGGAAATAAAAGTTAATAACATTCACAATTAGCTTGCAACGTTATTTCGATATATCCTTCCGAATAACTTTGATCGGTGCCTATTTCTGACGTGAACTAGTAATGTGTAAATATTATTGTATTTCGGTCAGAAAATATTTTGCAAATGAGATTTAACATCTTATATCTCATGGTGACGAGCGCAATTGTAGTGCCGCTCAAAATTATTGGCTTTTTTAAGAATCTTGTGTGGCCCTGCATTGTAATCGGCATGGCGTATCAATTACCATCAGCTGATTCTGATCTTGCTCGTCTCGTCCCTTATTTTCATTTCAAAAAATCTGCAGACAACAAACCCGTCACCCAGTCGCCAGAAAGCTCATTAATATTAAAAATTATTGATTTCATATCGCCAGTAGCCGGAGCACATAAAAAATAGTCTCCTTATTTTAAGATAATTCAACAAAGCAAGGTGATTTTTAAAGCGAAGTTTTATTGCTTCGCTTTAACATTCGCCGAGTTGTTCAGTTAAGTTATTCTACTGTTACCAAGGCAACAATAAACATGAACAAGTACAGTTTGGACACTTGTGTGAATATTTGTTAATTCTAAACTATGATCGTCTTTTAAAAGATAAAGAACTCAAGATTGTGTTTTTCCTAACTCTTCTAGATGTTTTGGAATGTTTATTGGGTATCCATGAATGAGCAGATGATATATCAGCTCTAGTTAAAACAATTATTAAGTTGTATTAACGTTACTGTTCTACTTTTAAAATGAGAATGGACTGGAGATATACAAAGAACAAAAGACTAAAGATGGTTCAAAGTTATAATGAACTGGTACCCTATAAATAGGAAACGAGACCGAGACAGGCCTAAAAAGCGATGGAGCGATAATTTAGTAGAAACAGTAAGAAACTTTCCTTACTGTTTCTTGTGTGTTTTTTACAAGAGTTGGCGGTCATTATATCTAAAATAATGACTAAATACAATATACTAATAAATCAAAATTTATTAGGAAATACCTACATCTAATACATAAATATAACGTAACACAGTACTATGGTACTGAAAGAGTAAAAACTCTTACACCTACAAACATAAACAAGGAAAATATTCACACTGCTTGCTAAAATAACAGGAAGTAAATGACAGAATAGGAAAAAACTAATAATTTTTTCAAACATTGAAAAATTAATAGCTCACACTTATAATATTATGAAATTTAATTTCATTCATAAAACATAATTTTCTTATTACATACCATTTAAAAATACCTTAAGGCCCTACAATAATAATGGTATAAAGTTACACCTGAGAAAAAACAAGAATATTCAAAATGTTTGCAAATAAACTGAAAAAAGTACTTTACCGACTAAATCGCCATATGAGTGAATAACACGTTACAGAGACAAAGCTTGAACAACCACGCGAAACGGATTTTAAATGTCGATTGCCTTCTGTGCTACAGATCATCCAGGCTATATAAGAGTAAGTTATCAACAACTTTTTCAATTATTGTCACTTTATACCTACATATAGTATCATTTTCACTGTCGTATTTTAATTAATAAAATTATATTGTTACAAGTTTCTTGTAACTAAGTGACATTTTGTTACAAAAAAACTACATTTAAAAAAACTGACTTCAAAAACTAAAAAGTATAAAATAGCTTAATAAGGAATAAGGGTTTAATTTAATACACCTCTCCTATGCAAACCTCATACCTTTAATATAAATAAAATACCAACGATTCTTTGTATGTGCTAGATATAGTGCTAAACAATATATACTGTTCAAAACTCTATTTCACTTTCTTGTGAGTGTCAGGACTTCTCAAATATCGTGAAGAACGTTTGTTAGCTAAGAATGACTGGCTTTTCACTTTTTGCGACATGGGTTGATAAAAATAATAAATAATGAAACCAAATGAAAACTCTGGAAAAAGCCGTACACAAACAATATATAATTACATTATCCTCTTAACCAAAAATATTCATAAAATTAAAACAACTGGCCCAAAATATGTCAAATTTTTATTTGACCAAATGTCAAACATTCTGCATCAAACTAAAGAATAAGAATTAATAAAAAAATGAATCACCGAAATCTGATCATAAATTTCCTCTCCTCCATTTTTAAAGTCGGTTAAATAAGTTTAACATAATTGGATTCCTGCATCTGAAATAGCTTTTCTTACACAAAATAATTTCGTACAATATACTTACGCAATAAACATACGTTATGAGAAATGATCACATAATTCTCGTTTTTTGTTATAAAGTCTTTATCCTCTTCAGTAATATATGACGGTGTTTCTCAAAACTCAGGCCAAACATCTGATACGTCATCTGTAAAGTGTTTTTGTAACGCACAGGGGAGATAGTGTCATTTATCATGTAATACTTAACCCTTGCACGTTCTTACACTTTTTTACCTCACAATATGTGAACTGTTTTGTTATGATGATGTTAATATTATAAGTTTTTGTGCTATTGAGTTGACTAGTTGTATAGTGACCAGTGGGACGGGGGGCTTTCGGCAAACTTTCCGACTTGTTCAGGAACAAAAGAGTGCCTTTAAACATCAAACGCCGCACATTCGAACAGTGCATCCTACCCGTAATGGTTTATGAAGCCGAGACTTGGACGCTGACTCGGCAGCTCATTCACCGACTACAAGTCTCCCAAAGGGCTATGGAAAGAGCTGTGTTGGGGATTTCTCTACACGATCACGTCCGGAACACTAAAATCCGCTAGAGAACGGACGATTTGTTGCGAGTGGCTGGGAAGGACTGGATGCAGACAACTCAGGACCGCACAAAATGGTCTAAAATTGAAGAGACCTTTATTCAGTATTGGGAAGATCAAGGCTGAAGATAATGACCAATGTATGTCTATTCAGCGTACAGAGGCTACTCTACTTATGCTCGTGGCAGCATCGTGGGGTGAGCTAAGATATATGCAAGGGAAGGGATGGCTGGTCAATGCGTCCTGCTCATGAACGGGCGCTGGTAGTGGTGCCTGGTCAGTCCTGTGTTCGGGAATTTTTGTATTTATATTGAAAGTATACCATTTTAAGTTATTAGTTTAGATATATAATTACTCGCATATATCCATAATACAGATAAAAGGCCGCAAATGGAGCTGGAGCCACACACTCCGAAGGGATCCCAACCAAAGGGAGGCGACCCTAGACTGGAACCCTCACCATCGCAAAAACTATTCAGTTTAGAAAAGAAAGGTATGAGAAACCTCAATATCACTTTAAAGATCTATCCATGGATACCCCAATGGTATGGGTTTGATGAAAAATAAATTTAAGTTTCAGTTCTAAGTATGGGGAACCCCCAAATTTTTTTTTCTATTTTTGTGTGAAAATCTTAATGCGGTTCACAGAATACATCTACTTACCAAGTTTCAACAGTATAGTTGTTATAATTTCAGAAAAAAGTGGCTGTGGCATACGGACGGACAGACAGACAGACAGAAATGATGAATCTATAGGGGTTCCGTCCTGGGGAACCCTAATAAACGAAATATCTAAAATTCTATACAACAAAATTACCATAATGTTTAAAACTAACATCCATAAGTTAATCGAAATCTGCACAAAGCAGCACTTAATGCTATCTTATTAAGAACTTTGTATCAAACCTGCAGACTTCGCTGTTCTTGTTCCTTCTATAATTATAAAGAAACTGTCTCTCTCGTTACTCAAGCCTGTTGTTACGCTGAGAAGATACAAGGAGATAACTAATTCTCTATCTTAATGACTACAACGTACTGTTTAATGTTGTACTATCTTCTGTCGAGAATGTTACAAAATGTAATATTGTTACAGTTAGCGTTTGATTGATTCCTTTAGAATTCTTTTTGATGTCATTTCTCATATACTAGATACTACTACCGCTTTGGAAACAAATAGCGCTCTGAGAGAGAAGAAGTGGCGAAAAAAACTCTCCCAGCATTTTTTTTGTAATGCGCATTACAGTAGTATATTAGAAATGACATCAAAAAGAATTCTAAATGAATCAATTTTGAAAATATAAATGTATTTTATGCCTTTTTATTTGGAAATAATTTGAGAATATATCTGATACGTAAATACCAACACATTTAAAAAAAAAATTCACATAAGTCGTTTAAAATAGCTGAAATCGCCAAATTGAGGAACTGCGGTTGGATTTTTGATTTTCTCCACCAAAAAGTAATAACGTGAGACTAAAAATGATAACGTATTGAATAAAGTTCAACCTACATATGCAAACATAAAGGTTCATTATAAGAATACATTTATGTTTTACAAGTGGGAGGCTTCTCTGCACCGGATGCCGGCTAGATTATGGGTACCACAACGGCGCCTATTTCTGCCGTGAAGCAATAATGTGTAAGCATTACTGCTTGACTGCAAATGAAATTTGACATGAGACTATGTCTTACTGGGCAAATGAGACTTGACATGGGACTATGTCTCAAGGTGACGAGCACGGTAGTAGTGTCGCTCAGAATTTATGGGTTTTTCAATAATCTTAAGCGGCACTGCATTGTAATGGGCAGGGCGTATCAATGACTATCAGCTGAACGTGCTGCTCGTTTCGTCCCTTATTTTCATTAAAAAAAGGTCTTATTAAATATAAGCTAAATATACTGATAAATATTAAGATTCACACCAAGTTGAAACGGTTCTTCATTTATAGGAGGACATACATGCGCCTTAGATTATTGATACATCTAGGAAGAGCCTCTTGGCAACGCATGACAATAGGCCAGTTTTATTACTTTAGTGCGCATGACAGCTACATCTTACACTCGTGATACGTCAGTCACTTTGTCGTAGTGTGCGTAAGTTTGCTGAAAATACAGGTTAAGGTTAGGTTTTCACAGCTGTCAGTCTTCCTAGACCTATTTAAAATTATTATGTAAGACATTACCTACGTAGGGTAGGTAGAAAATATGAAAAATGTAGTGGAATCCGTGTTAGCCAATAAGCGACTATCACGTCATCTGTGGCTTTGGTGTTGCATAGACGTGGGGGGTCTGTCTGCATTATCGTAACAGACAGTTATTACTTTTACGTAGAAGATGAAAAATGACCCTATAATAATTAATAACTAGACTCAAAATCACTCTGAAAAATTGTCTGAAGCATCACCCTACGAGCTATTAGGCAGAGTTTTCGTTCAGTTGTGTTTTGTCCGCGCTTTGAATAAACCGCCACGCAATGACAGAGTGGTCCGTCTGAAAAAAAAAAGTCCGAATAACAGCATACCCCAACTTAAAACGGATGTAATGTCGTATTTCATTATTTCGTAATTTTTCGTAAATGACCTTTTAAATTAACAAAATTATGTATCTAACTTTACGTTTTTAATTATTTTGCAAAATAATTACATTTCAACGCGGACGCGTAAAAAAAGAAAGACTCCGCGCCGTGATATTAGAAAGTGAAGCACCTTTATGCTGGTGTGTGTGCGGCTACGGGGGATACTAGTTACACAATTTCTTCTCCCTTATATCATCATATATAGTCAAAATACTTTTATAGTATTGTTTTTACACTTTTTCACAGCGCACGCAGGCATTTTTAAAATATTTTATTGCGACGCAAACTGATCTGTCACAGACGATGGCAAATCATAATAGCGGCCGATCGTCTTGTATTTAAGTAAGTGTGTGCGTTTACAGGCTTGTTTTGGTGCTTCTTTGTTATGTGAGATGACACAGTCCTTCTTTTTTTTACTCGTTCGTGCATATTAATTGCTAAAACAAAATACAAGTACTCGGCTCTATAACGCGCTCATGTGGATTATAGTACTATTGACGTATAACGCGTTTTTACCACCTCGTAATTCCTTATAATAATAATAGATAAAATTATAAAATTATAAAGAATAATTTATCACAATTCGTTACAAGTATTTCCAATGAATGCCTATACACAAATTTAATAAAATAATTTAAGTATGTAATAACACAATTGACACACGTGCAAAGATACGAGAAGCTAATTATGAACTGTACAACACAATTTCACAGCACAAAAATATGTTTGCTAGTGAAATTACTGGGCAAATGAGACTTAACATCTTATATCTCAAGGTGATGAGCGCAATTGTAGTGCCGCTCAGAATTTTTGGGTTTTTCAAGAATCCCGAGCGGCACTGCATTGTTATGGGGAGGGCGTATCAATTACCATCAGCTGAATATAATGATCGACTCGTCCCTTATTTTCATAAAAAATATAATATGTGGGTAATCTCAAGTTATATAGGGGAATGCTCGTATTATACGAAATCACGTAATATGAAGACGCGGTATAGAGAGGAGTACTAATTAAATTGATTATTAAGCGATTATGAGTCAAGTTGTTTATGGTATGTTAATACCTTCTAAATTGCTGCGATCTACAGACAACAAAACTGTCACAAAGTCGCCAGAAAGCCCATTAATATCCACAGAACATTAAAAAGTATTGATTTCGTATCGCCAGCACCAGAAGCACATAAAAATAGAACAGTGTCGTTATTTTTTGTAAAGATAATAATTCAGCAATACATGCCGAATTTTCCTCAAGAGTGGAGCAATAAAGCGACGGGTTGCTCAATAAAGTAATTCTACTGTTACCAGGGCAACAATAAACATAAACGATCATTTTTGTTCTTGTGGAGTTGTAGAATATTAGACCCTGGTGTGTATTCATATTATTACGGTACGGCGATAATTATATAAAGGAAATATACATATTATATTTAGATGTAAATATGTCAAAACTATTGTCTCCTGGCCTATAATTCTGGTAATAAAAAGTATCAAATTAAATTTTAAATTTGGATGGTATATTTTTTAAATTTTTAGATTTGTATTTCTAAAAAATATTAATGAAAATCTCGATAAACACATCAATATCACGTTTTTTTAGTTATCGGAGGTATAATAATTAATAAGAAATCTATTGAAGGTTTGATAAGCTTAAATGAAGTTTTAACTAATAGAGGTTTATACTCTCAATACATTATTACGTTTAATTAAGGCGGTTACACAATAAGTAAAGAGAACGTTGTCTTCTTCCCGCAGATACTGCGAAGAGAACGATGCCTGGTCCATGCGTCAACTTGTGAATGAGTATTTAAAGTTCAGTGTATTTTTTTGAATGCGATTACTAATTTTGACAATAATCACGACCATCATATTCACGAAGCAACCTTACACAAACAATGAATTCAAGCTCTAAAGGTTGATGCTTCCAATATAGGATAATTAATAATATGTATACAGTTTTGTCTTTATTATTTTTTATTAAAAATTTGATATTTAAGACGCTTTTAACTATCACAATTCATATATTGGATGCAGCAGCTTACAAGCTAATTTATTATTACAGCCATTGTAAAATACTCTATTGATTGAAAACAGTGGCCGTTGAGTTTCTTGTATGTTCTTCTCACAACACCGCCTTCGCAGGTGTAGAAGCAGTCAAGCCCAGAAAACCGCTGGCACTCGTCACTTGGACGATGGCGAGCGACCCGCAAATTCAAAAACAACCAAGCACACACCCGAGACGGACATATGGGCACCGTTTTGAGTCTCTCGTTAAAATCAAACCAGTCAATTTTTATTCCGCCTGACTTTTATCCTATCATAATATTTTGGGTGTCACACAAAAAAAGACATTTTCTTCTAAATTTTCATCATCTTACGGCTGTTCCCAATATACTATCTACAGATAGAGATAAATTACTACCTTCTACTGTCAGTTATTATCTGTCTATAATTTGAAGCTGTCCCAATATACCCAATAAGTCATTCTTATGGCCTTATACTGGGGCGCGTGAATTACAATTTCCATAGAAACTTTATATCGCTGGTAAGCTATACGTCGTCCCATTGACAGACAGCGTGGACGGATAAGGTGAGTTACCGTCGATAAGTTCATTGGGACAGAAAAGTTAACGATAGTTACGATTTTTATCTCAAGTAAGAGATAGACTGAATATTGGGAACGGCCGTTAGCATTTATACATCAATCCATGACTTTCATTCATAAAGTTTGTTTGACCTGGGTGAATTTAGTGATGTTTCCTACCAAAAATAATTTGCAAATTAACAAAAAGATAACTTAGATAGGCTATGTATAAAATAACGGATCGTACAGTAATAAAAATAAAAATTTGAGTTTAGAACTAACCTCTATTTTAAGCAACGCACGCACACTGACATAAAGTGTAATACAAATCACGAGTCTAAGACATAGCTTGTTACGCACACTAAACTAATATTCCTGGCCTGTTTTTATCGGATTTCTAACAGCAAGAGACTCTATCTAGACACATAAAATATGTAAGGTAAGAATTGCATGCAAACATGAAGAAATATTGTATTGAAAAGAGGAACTGATTATATAAAGACATTTATTGTTGCGCCGTTGTTGAAACAAATTACTTGCCAATACCCAGAGTAATTGCATTACATTCGTCTTTTGATGCTGCAATCAAACACCTTGGACAGACAAACGTCTGTGGTATATTTAACTCTATTATTTACTAGACAAATAAATATCAAATAATTAACAGCTATAAGATATAAGACACGAACCTCATAAAATAGAGTTTAAAAATATGTTAAAAAATGTCATATTGATAATCTAGACACAGTATGTATAAACATTTAAATAATAATAAAAGATTTGTGTATTTTTTATTTAAATCAATAAAATTCTATTTTTGCTGACGGTACAGCTTTAACAGCAGTTAACAATAGTATATATTCAATCACACATAAAGAACACTCATGTATGGGTGTAATGAAAAGCAAAAGTTATTCAGGGGATGTAAAGTGTATTAAATGTCGAGAATTTATGCTAAAAGTTGGTTTGGTAGGACGTGTTATGACTCATAACTTCTGATTTAAATTATAGGTGAACTTCTCTTTGTTCGTTATTGCCAGTAAAGATCTAATGTTCATATAATCTGTGGTTCAAGCAATTGAGGAGACGAGTGAGTTTTGTAATATTATCTGTAGTCATCTGTAAATTAATACCAATTATAATCGGCATACATTGATATAATATTGTTCAATTATTAATCCTTGTGATGCTTGTGGTGCCATGTTGACCTGTTGTAGTTAATAAATCATTGTATTTGTTTGATGGAGTTACAATTATGACAGTAATAAATAAAGCATCCTTACACGAACAATGAATTCAAGCTCTAAATGTTGATGCATCCAATATACGAAAATTTATATTTATAACGTTATGGTTATTGATACGCCCTGCTCTTTACAATGCAGTGCCTTTCAGGATTCTTAAAAAACCCAAAAATTCTGAGCGGCACTACAACTGCGCTCGTCACCTTGAGACGTAAGATGTTAAGTCTCATTTGCCCAGTAATTTCACTACCTACGGCGCCCTTCAGACCGAATCACAGCACTGTTAACACATTACTGCTTCACGGCAGAAATAGGCGCAGTAGTGGTACCCATAATCTAGCCGGCATCCTGTGCAAAGTAGCCTCCCACACGTAAACCATTGGTGATTGGTTTTATATGATCCAGTGATATGAGTACAATAATTGTGTTTTAATCATAATTTGAAGTAATTTCTGATAATAATCGTGCTACAAAATAAAAATTACCAACTCTTAATTGTTATTAGTGAGAAGAAATGTCGAAACAAAAGTATCAGGAAAAGATTTACTATGACAGTTTTATTATAGCTACTCAACCTACGACTAAAGAACCTATGAGAACAAAATTAATCATTTGATGAAGATGAAGGAATCAAATATCCTTAAAACACGCTCACTGAGTAGGTTACTTAGACGTTGCTAAAACCGTTTTATTTAAATTCTTATTCTTTGGAAAACACATCATCCAATTTTTGATATTTTGATGTCTGGTTTCTTATATTACATTAACGATATTTTTGTATTAAAATAATTAATTAATAAATATAATTTATACTTTACTGGTTGCATCAACCTTTAGAGTTTAAATTAATGTTTGTGTATGGATGCTTATTTAAAAATAAATCATTATTTATCTTGAACTACGAAACCCTAAAACTTTTTTCAGTTCTGCAAAATGGGGTGTCAGCATGCACATTACAGATGTTTGAGTTGGTTTATTGTATTTATACTTTGTGTTGGAAAATTGATGATTATATGACGTCATTAATCAAGATGAAGTGATTAATTATAGAAGGAATCTGTACAATACATTTTAAAAATTATAAAAATTACGCGGAGCGTACGCATGTTATATTTCTGCAATTCATTATGGTTGCTAAAAAATAATAATAACCTTATTTGTTGTCCTGTTCTATGAGGTATAATAATAATAAGACATTTTCTGAATACAAGTACAGAATACTATATTACAATGCATTATCCTATGAATATGTGTTTTTTTAATGAAAATAAGGGACAAGACGAGCAGGACGTTCAGCTGATGGTAATTGATGCGCCCTGCTCATTTCATTTCTCAAGATTCTTGAAAAATTCAAAAATTCTGAGCAGCACTACAACTGCGTTCGTCACCTTGAAACATGAGATGTTAAGTCTCAATTCCCAGTAATTTTACTACCTGCGGTACCCTTCATTCTGAGACACAATAATGTTTACACATTACTCCTTCACGGCAGAAATAGGTGCTGTTTAGGTACCCATAATCTAGCTGGCATCCTGTGCAAAGAAGCCTCCCGCTGGTGTTTTTTTTTTAAATACACAGGTAATTGCAAGAGACTGGAGCCTCCAATAAGCCAGAGTATCTGAAGACTCTAGGTTCTTCCAATTCGGACTTTATATCTCATTGCATGTAGATTCCCATTAAAGGTTTGCAAATTAACAGGTAAGTACGTAATATAATATAATAATATTGACACACTTTTACACAAATTATCTTGCCCCAAACTAGGCATAGTACTATGGGTACAAGACAACGACATATTTAATACAATATACTTACTTAAACATACATAAATACATATAAACATCCATGACTCGGAAAAAAACATCCATATTCATCATATAAATGATTGCACCTACCGGGATTCGAACCCGGAACCTCTAGCTTAGAAGTCAGGGTTACTAACCATTCGGCTATATGGGTCGTCATAATGGTACAAGTTATGATGTGTTCTACATATTTTAGTTATATTTTGATGTGTATAACTTTTTGTGATGCCCCACTTAAAATGAGAATTTGGAAGTGGAAGAGAATTTTGATAAAATCCGTTGATCATTATTATATGACGTATTTTTATCATTTATTTATTTGACGTATAAATCATCAAAGATGAGTACAATAAAATTCGTTGGAAGCAATATCTACATAATAATTTAGAAACTAAGTTATTTAAACAATTTGTTATGTTTTTAAAGTTATAACCCTCACTTCTAGGATAAATACACAAATACAATTTGAAAAAAAAAAAACAAAATCTTATGAACAATGTGGGACTCGAACCCACGACCTCTGACGTTCCGTGCCAGTGCTCTAACCAACTGAGCTAACCGTTCGAGTTGAACGCGAAGTTATTTAAGTTAGTAACTAAGTTAGTTAGTAACCTAGTTTTAGTAAAAATATTCCTAAATATATTGAAACTAGCTGTGTTACAACTCTATACATACTTAAACACTTAACAGCATTAGTTTTATCGGTTGTTATAAGGCACTTAAATGTCATTGCTTGCAGCGGCGTTGGTGAACGGGTGGTTCTTTCCCTTCCCTAAAATATGGTTAAGGGACGTAATTGGTGGTTCATGAGTAATGCTCGTAAACGGACTTCCTTTTTTTAGTAAGAGGAGTTTAAACGAGCGTAAACGCAAAATAGAAATTATATAACGTTGAAAATAAAATCACATGTTTCGATTGTCTGATGCTACTAATATAAGTATGACGAATTATATGTATGTATCTTATATGTATGAAATAAAATTATTTTATTCATTTCTAAATAAACCGTTTGAAATAATAGGAACTGACAGCTTATTTATTGAAAACGATATTCCATAGGAGTGGTGGTTTTAATGTCTAAATAACAGTCATAAGCATAAGCAATTATGTTTAAATTAGAATGCCTTAATGACAAATAAATAGGGGTTGCTGCAAATAAGCCCGTACCCTTTCAAACAAAGTAACATAAGAACCCTTTGCCGAAATTTGAAGCCAAAGAGCCTACGCACAATTATTGTATTCTCTTTATTTGCTACTCACAGATAAAAGGAGTTGAAATGCATAGACTTAAAATATATTAGCGTATAGACATACTACATACAAGATGGACTGACGATCTGGTCAAAATCGCCGGAATACGTTGGATGAGGGCAGCGCAGGACTGATCGTCGTGGAAATCTTTGGGGGAGGCCTTTGTCCAGCAGTGGACGTCCAGCTGATGATGATAAATTTACTGCAAGATAGAAAATGTGAATCCATTGTAACTGTGACCGATATTATAATAATATACTAATTGATATAAAGTAGGTCCTAACACGCTTCCTTGTGGTACGCCACATGAAACGTTGACTCCTGACTTGACCACTCGCCCAGTTTAGCCTTTTCCTTCCTTTAACAAAAATAGTTTTCAAAAATAGCACGTTGTGTGCCTCTAATTCCAATAGATTTCAGTTTTTGTACAAGGATGGGGAGAGCTACAGTATCAAGTTTAATTGATAACTCGTAAGCAGTCAGTCACGCTTGGGATTAGATCCGTAGTATTTTGAATTGTAAGCTACTAGCTACGCGCACATTGAAAAATTGAAATTGGTTACACATTATTGGGCTCAAACACAAAGATTATTGAAGCGTTATATATAGAATATTTTATGTCTATATATCTGATATAGACATTGTATGAATATGACATAGACATGAAATATATTAGAATTTCTTGCTCGTTCAGAGAACTGGGGAAATCTGGCTTCCGAATGGCTTATAATTGAATAATTTTATGAAATTAATGAAAATTTATGAATAATGCGGGACTCAAACGATTGGCTCAGTTGCAGATATCACTTTGAAAATAACAAATTTTTTGGATAATTTTATATTGGATTATCAAATTAACATATCTTTGAACTAGTAAATATAATAAAATGTTACGTTTATTACATAATAAATTATTACTATTTGTTCGTGGTAAAATAAGTCGAGATAAAAGCATTAATTACTCATACACTTACAGACATTATAGCAGATAGTATTTCATGAGAAACAATAAATTTTGTCGACGCCAATACTTTGCACAAATAAATGCCTCCTTGATCCTATTTCATGCTGATATTACAACATTTTATTTAGTTTTTTTTGTATTATAACTAATATGACATAAGTTTTAAATGATATGACATAAACTTTAGATAACGCTTTGGGAGAAATACTGGATAAAATGGCGAGAAGGTTGACTGCGAAATATTCCAGACTATTCAAAATTATCTGGAGGGAGAGCTTTAATTGAATTAGCTGCTGGAAGTGCAAACAAGCTTGATTATTTCCATTTACCCGTACCTATGGCTAGAGTAAGAGATTGTGTCACATTTTCAGGGGGACTATATAATAATTTTGATTGTGATTTGAGATGGGCCGTGGTGATCACTTTTGGGCGGTGATTACAATCAGGTGAACAGTACGTTCGCAAGTCCATATATTCCTATAGAGGAGTATCTAAAACTCAATGTAAAATCTTCCAAATTCAGTGTCTCAAAGTAAACAACACAGTGAAACCAAAGACTGGCCTCAAAGCTCCACACTAAAACCTACTTGAAGCAGCTTTGCAGTGGAATTCGTTCCGCTTGCTTTTAATGGGAGTTTCGCCTTAAAGGCTGATGAACTCTTGGCCTCAATTTTATTTATGTTCTAGGCTCTTTATTAAATTACAAATGTGATTTAAAAGTGGTTTTTACTAAAACTGAAAAAATTGCAGACTTTCGAAAATACGCCTTTAATACATCGAATTTTGCAAATGATGTAATAATTAATTAATTTCTCGAAGCATTATCGAAATAAAACGATATTACATTAATTAAAATATATAAAATTTTAATAGCATACTTGAAGTAAACAAATTATAATTTAACTTCCTCATCTAAAAAGTTTCGTCGCGACCGAAGCTCCAGTAACTTGTTATTTGTTTTGGCACCACAAATTTCAAAAATAGTTTTATAATTTTGTCAAATCTCCAACGCGGTAAACAGAACTGTATTATAAGAACCTTTTACAAAAGAAATACGCACTTAATGTTATCATTATTTTTTTTATGGAAAAACGGGACAAACGAGTGTACTGGTCATCTGGCGTTATGCGCTTTTTTAGAAGGTACCCATGTCGTATCGTCCCGGAAACACGGCACAAGGAAGCTCATTCGACAGCTTGGTCGTATGTGGAAGACAGCTCCTTGAAAACAGCATTGTGGACAGCCACACATCCGGATGGTGGGGACGATATCCTAATTTCTTGCGTGTCGTGCGGAGATGGAATTGGGTGGCAGGAATCAGGTGAAACAGGTCTTCGGAACACTCAATTATATCGATTTCGGTTTAAAGAAACTTTATTTTTGTTAAGATATGTACGTATTGTCACTCATATGACAAGTTACAGTTTAAATACAATTAATACACATTTAGTATATTCTTTGATTACCGCGAGTGTAACACATTTAAATAAAACAATAGAAAACTACCCATGTCAAACACTATCTTTGACTCATTTCATCTGCAGTGCCCCTGAAAACCTTGAAACGTCGGTTTTACTAAAATAATAATAAAAGTTTATCTTTTACGCAATAATCTACTGTAAGAACAAATTACAATAAAACGCGTTTTAATCCTTTAAAAACTGTTTTATTCAAAACACATTTAATTATTTGTTGATATATATATATATATATATATATATATATATATATATATATATATATATATATATATAAAATATAAATAAATATATAATATATATATATATATAAAATATATATAAAATATAAATAAATTATATATATATATATATACATATATGCTTACAAGAAATATCTTATATTTGGGATTCGACCATTAGCGTGTCAGTTATAACAAAAAATTGTAAAAATGTATAAAGCGTAGGGAAAATAGAGTAATTTCTACTCCAATCACGTGTCGCGAGGGTCTGGTATTATTTGAGGTAAAAGCTCGCCTTGGAATATGCAAAAGGGATGTTTGACCTTGAGCCGTAATAAATGGTGAAAATTATGGTGAGAAAATACATCGTGTTCTTCATACAACATTATGTTCAAACTCCTGATGACTCCTCTTGACAAATTTCAGTTATTTTGTGAGCCGTTTGCTCAGTATTAAAAATTATGTTCACAAAATGTAAAAAAAATGTACCTACGCAAGTGATTTACATTGATTTCACATTTTTATTTTTCATTATAGAAATGTAGATATTGGAAAAGTTTTGTTTATTTAATAATATTGTCTTAAAATATATTTTTTTAACTTATGAATACTATGGTAACTTGTATTCATATTATTAATAATTATAGACGAGTAAAATAAATTATATATTTTATAGTAAGTATAATAGTGTAATTTATTAGTTGCACTAATAAAATCATAAATGAGAATTTTATATTAAAAAACACAACAACTATCTTATATTAAAAAAAAAAATCTTTTGTAATACTGTCAATACACGGAACATATTAAAAAAGGTAACCTTACCGTAACCTTAACAAGCAAATTTTAACAGGAAAAAATTCGACTTCAAAAGAAAACAAATCCAAAACAATAGATATAATATGCACTAAAAAGTAAAAAAATATTGCGTCTTTTTATAAAACCATATTAATTATTCTAATTCTAGTTACAACTATTGTTATTTTTCGAATCGGTGTCCTTCCGCCGCGGCCCCACCCTCACCTATCGCCTTGTCACGTTGCATGCGACACAAGCACATCTCACCTACAACTATATATGTATATAATTTCAAACTCCGACGATCAAATTGTAATGAGACCACACGGGAAGCACCAGCCAGAAGTGTCTAACTATATATATATTTATAGATTTATTAATTATCTATTTATCGCCTGCGCCAGCCATGAGTATGTCGGTGACGTGAACCCATAAGATTTTCCGCAACCAAAAAGTATCCAACACGGCTAAAGAAGTTTTGACATCACAAAAGTATGTTAACCTTGAACAATCGTTTATCATAAGTAAAAGATAAATTTATTTAAACAATTTAATTAAATTTTCTATAATAAAATTTAGCATCCAGTTTTGTAAATTTAAAGATCCTCTGTTATTGGAGATACAATAATAAATACAGCTCTTATATTTTGTAATCACATGAATGATGAAACTCGAGAGTAAGAGGTGTAAAAAGAAAATCGTCGAATAAAAAAAAATAATAAAATAAAAGAAAATAGTTTCAAAAGGATTTGTCGATTCAATTTACCGGGAAGGCGATAGTTAGTGATGTTAGGAGAAGAGAAATGGGCCTCTTCATAGAATGTTCGGTGAACGGTAAATATTATCTGATTTGGAACGGTCTTGGAGTAAATATTTTCCCAACGACTTCTATTGTAATATTTTCACTCTTACATTGTAACATTATTTATTGGTTACTGTACTGAATGCGTACTGAATTGTTTTTAGCATTGTTTTTTTTTTTATATTTACGATTTTAGCTTGGAGCATTGGAGATGATGATGCTCAGGTGGTAACTAAGTTGGATCAGGTCAAAAACACACATTCAAGGCACCTTCAAAGTGAGATCTATCCCAGGTAAACTGCAGGAGAGCCGTCTGCGGGGGTACGTACGGACACGATATGAGGCACCATACAACCACATGATCAGAAAAGTTCTATATATATTTTATGGAATAGGAGGACAAACGAGCGGACGGTTCACCTGGTGTTAAGTGATCACCGCCGCCCACATTCTCTAGCAACACCAGAGGAATCACAAGAGCGTTGCCGGCCTTTAAGGAAGGTGTACGCTTTTTTTGAAGGTACCCATGTCGTATCGTCCCGGAAACTCCGCACAAAGAAGCTCATTCCACAGCTATGTAGTACGTGGAAGAAAGCTCCTTGAAAACCGCACTGTGGAAGACCGCCACACATCCAGATGGTGGAGATGATATCCTAACTTGTTGCGTGTCGTGCGAAGGTGGAATTCGGCGGCAGGAATCAGGTTAAACAGCTGTTCGGAACACTCCCCGTAATAAATGCGGAAGAAGACACACAATGAAGCGACGTCTCTACGACACGCCAAGTGATCCAGCCGTTCACAGAGCACTGGGTACCCGAAAATTCGAGCTGCTCTGCGTTGCACGCGGTCAAATAGTTCGAGCTGATACTGGGGTGCGCCAGACCATAGACGACAGCAATACTCCATGTGTGGCCGGACCTGCGCTTTGTAGAGCGTTAGAATGTGGGCCGGCGTGAAGTAGTGCCGTGCTCTATTGATGACACCCAGCTTCTTCGAAGCCAATTTGGCTTTGCCCTCCAGATGGCCACGGAATCGGCAATCACTCGAGATTTTGAGACCCAGTATTCTGATACGAGGCGCGGCTTTAAGGGAAGTTTTGTCGAAGAGCGGTGTTACGACAAATGGGGTTTTTTAGTGGTGAACACGCAAACTTTAGTCTTCTGGGGCTTAAATTGGACAAGGTTCAATTTTCCCCATCCCGCGACCTTCTCGAGAGAGGACTCGATAGAAGACACAAGTTTCTCCCGGCATTGGTCGACGTTTTCCGGAGAGACACCTGCATGGCCCGTGTATACGGCATCACAAGTGCTGTCGTCTTCATAGCAATGTATGTTGGCGGTGTCCAACATATTAATGATATGCAGAAGAAACAGCGTGGGAGATAGCACACAGCCTTGGGGCACTCCAGCGTTCACGGGCTTGGGATTTGGGGCTTGGGGGGTCCCAACTGTCTCCTTTTTTTTGGATCGGATGGACAAGGGCTGACTTCCATGAGTCAGGGACTACGCCTTTTGAATAAGAGTGCCGGAATAAACGCGTTAGCACCGGCTTCAACTCAGGGGCACACGTTCAAAGCATGATTGGAGAAATACCATCCGGCCCGCCCGACTTCCTGACGTCCAACGAAAACAGAGCTCGCCTAACAGTTTTCTGTCTGAACTGTACTTCAGGCATAGAGCACTGACGCCGCGGGATGGTTGGTGGTGTTTTTCCGTTGTCGTCAAGAGTCGAGTTGGAGGCGAAAAGAGCGCACAGGAGATCGGATTTCTCTTTTGCCGTATGGGTCAGGGTGTGATTCCTCATGTGCAACGGCGGCATGGACGGTTGGTTGAAGTTACCAAGAGCAGCTTTCGACAACGACCAGAACTTGCGTGTTCCGGTCGAATAACTGGAAAGCTGCTCGCCGATTTTGACGACGTGCTTAGACTTCGCACGGGTGATTTGCCGCTTAAAAAATCTGGAGACACGGTTATATTTCTTCTTAAGAACTTTGCAGTTCGTATCCTTCGTGCCCAGCGCCGCAACCCAAATTCGATACGCCTGTTTTTTTGCAGTCCGATGCTGCTTTAACTGACGCATCGAACCAGGGCTGATATCTGCCACCGATCAGTACTACAGAGCTTGGTATAAAAATATCCATGCCCTGCAGCATCACATCGGCTGCTGCAACGGCGCAGGCACTAGGATCATCCGAAGGGAAACAAACCTTGCCCCAAGGGTAGGATGCAAAAAAGGAACGCATCCTATCCCAATCTGCTGACTTGTAGTGCCAACCGCGGCGGGTCACTAGTGGTCTGCGACGTTGGCGTCGGATGGGCACTACACTCCTGACCAGGCAATGGTCGGACGTTCCGAGAGGGGCTTCGACAGGTACCTGGTAACTGTCGGGATTTGTAGTCAGCAGAATATCTAATAAGGATGGCATGAGGCTATCCACATCCAACTGACCGACTGACCAAATTAAAGACTCATCATCCAAATTATCCACAGTTGTTAGAGACGCGCTGGACAGAATTCGATGGAGGCAGATCATCCACTCCAGATGCAACCATAATGCTGACCAGGATCCTCAGTCATGAGGGACCGACCCCAGAGATAGATATTTCTTTCATAATGAGCGTCTTTCCCGTTTGCCTCCACTTACATAAAAAATCTACTTGATTAATCGTGTGTTATTAAGTTTTTAAGTAGTTATTTGCAACATAATATATTGATTGCTGCTTTCTAATAATCTACGAATAGTAAGAACAACGCTTTATGTCTGTTTATTGTTTCTATATAACTGTTATGCTAATTACAATAAAACGTGTATAGGGAGCTCTGTAATACCTATCCAACCGCTATTCCAAAAGTGCTGTGCTGTAATGGATTATATTGAGCAAACGGTGTGAAAGCGTTGTTAATAACTTATGCAACGTGTGTTACTTGGAATTCACTACAGCAATTTTAACGTTAGTTTCGTATTTTCAAACATATTATATATACAGATATTTACGTCCTATTTTCCGCAACTCAACGTGTACTGTGCGCCATTTTACGTGAATACGGCCCTGGGGTCTAGCCCTTATTTAACCGACTTCAAAAAGGAGAAGGTTCTCAATTCGATCAGTTTTTTTTATGTATGTACACCGATTACGCTGAGATTTATGATACGATTTGCGAAATTCTTCTTTAGTTTGATGCAGAATGTTTGCTATTTGGTCCCAATATTGGTATTTGGTAAATATTTAACATATTCTGGCCCAGTATTTTTCATTTTATGAATATTTTTGTTTACGTGGATGATGTTATTATAGCCTATCGTCATCGGTTTTTTTAATGAGCCTAAAGTATCTAATCGACAACAATTTACAGTTCGCAGACGGTGCCTAAGGCACCTTAAATCAAGCAGATTGGTCGATCACAGGACTTGAATAAATAAATCAATCCTTGTGTACTCATTAAATATGTTATGTACGATTCACAAACTCACAAATGTCTACGTGACTAAGAAACGTGAAATAAGCTCATTTTATTTGAGTCGCGAGTTGCGATCTGCCACAGAATCAAGAGATACGGGTCGCTTAATCCATATGAATATTTATTAGTCTATTTTCAATAAAAACCAGCTAATGAACTATGTTCCTTTTGTATATGTATGGTTTTATCTTATTGTAGATTAGTAAATAGTTATGATTCATATAATCAACCTATAGGTTCATACTTATCATATCAATAGCATTAGTGAAAAAAAAAGTATTGTGTGGTTTTATGAAACCACGGTAAAATTGAATCTATTTTTCACATTATAGACATTTAACCAAAAAATATTAGGAATAATATTCCACTAAGGGTATAAAAATCACTTTATCCATCTTAATTTTATACATGGAAAATTGGAATGATAATAGGAAATAATAAAAGTAGACAAAGTCTCCAACTAATATTTTTATTGAACTCTGTGTCTTAAATGTATTGGTTAAAATATTGAATAAAAGTTTTACTTTAATAAATAACAACATTTACATTAAACACTGACAAACAACATTTACATTAAACACTGACAAAAATAGCGTGGAGCACTGGCACAAATGAGTAGTAGTCTATACACTACACGGTCAGCTGCTGCGAACTATAGGCGCCGCCCGACCGTCATGCGACATGCAACACACAACAACAAGACGAAAAAGTTTGAGACGATGTAATTAAAGTTTCACTTTAAAAATTATGAAATTTGCAGATAATCTTATTGCTCGTCATACTATATGTACTAACATTATAATAACCATGCTTTTGTTTTCAAAAAATTAATTACTAAAAATGTTTTTTGTAGAAACTGTATACCTAACGTTAATATTTTATGCATACTGACTTATTTTTAGATAAAAATATATTAGCAATAGAATTTTTTCCAGCTGTTCTCGTTTAAGCTTTAAAATAAAGCCACCGAAGCCTAAGGCTCTTTGGGTGTCTACCCAACGGGTGTGTGCCAGCACATAGTTCGAAATACAGATATCCGTTGGGGCAGCAAAGTCTTTAAAAATGGCGACCACGTACCGGAAAACGCAGCGTTGGAACGCCTACCACAAGATGTACCGATTATCCGGTGATGAGGACAGTGCAGGACCGACCGTCATGGCGATTTTTGGGTATAAGCCTGTGTCCAGCAGTGGACGTCTTTCGGCTAAAATGATTATGTTTAATAAAGTGGAATTATTAATATTATTTATAGAAATGGGGAACAAACGAGTGTAAGCCCACAAGAATGAGATTGACATATCGTTAAATAAACGCACATAATTGAATACATATTCTGAATTTGATAATCGAAAACCCATTGGCACGTGGCAGGCGAGGTTCAAACTGTGGGCACCAATCTTATCGATACATATATCATTATCAATACATTATATCAAACAACAATAGAAAGGTTGTATTTATTTTTCGTCCAACAATACTTGAATACCTTTCGACTGATTTATTGTTTCACTAAAGCAATAATTCTGTTTCGAACATAATACATTTTCCAACTGAATACAATCGTTAAACCTTACACACAAGGCGCCTATTGAATAAACAACCTATTCATAATACACAAAATTTATGATTATATTTTTCACAAATTTGTACCTATTGTATATTGTAGAAGGAAGCGGCTGTTACAAATCAAATCAATACCGAAAATAATAACATAATTCTACATTTTAATATCTACGTTTATTTAACTGATATTATTCATATCTAAGTCTGTATAGCTGTATATCCGTAAGCTGTATATCCGTAAGCTGTATATGAACACATAACAGACCGTCCTAACCACTACATCCGGTTCCACCAACCAAAAGTTTTGGTAAAAGATAATAGATTTTTCCCAAGACTGGTACGTGTAGCCCTTGAAATTAAAAAACAGCCAAATTTCAATAGAGATGACGGTCTAAAATTATCTAATACCTGGGATCCAATTACCTCTAAATTGAAACCCAAATTCACTACACATACCAAAAAAGAAGAGAACACTGAAAGTAAATTTTGCCAAAAACCATCTGTCTACAGCAAATACCACCTCCGAGGCAATACATGGCACTAGACTTCATAATGACAACTACGACAAATACTGCAGTCCCCCTGAAAACGAGATCTGGAAAGGTCTTGAAACGTCGGGTTAAATAAACAATAATAAAAATGTAATGTATATACACAGTTACACGCGTTTTAATCCATTAAAAGTGTTTTATTTAAATGATATCATTAAAATAGTCTGTGACATATAAAATGTTTTATAGTATCATAGGTGGCTTTTATCACGTCATGTTACTATGAAATATGCAGAAGTATTTGAACTAAGCTACATACTTTATTCATGAGTATTCTATCTCATCAATATGACTTCATTATATTAACAAAATCACAGGCAATACACAAATTATTTAGCCCCGAAAACGGGACTATGAATGGCAGATAACCAAATATAAATCACGATATGTAGATACTTAAACAAATATAAATGCATATCTATAATGTATTAAAAATAGGTAAAGTAAGGTTGTGAGGTAATCTCTGGATCTACTGAACCGGTTTTGAAAGTTACCAATAGAAAACTACAATATTTGTAAGTGCTATAGGCTATATACTAAGCCGCAAAATTAAAAGAATTTTCGTGTAAGTTGGATTTGGAAAGTAATTCAAAGAAAAAACAAGCAGTTGATAACGTTTCTTACGAACCCTGCTTTAACCATGAGTAATGATTGTTTTGTGTATATCATGTGGCAGCATTAGAATACGAACAAGTTTAAAAGTAATAATTAAACTCACTACACATCTGTTATTATTGAGGAGTTTGTCTTGAGCATGTTATCAACTGTAAAGTAGATCCTATAGAAGAATCCACCATCTGAGAGTTGAAGAAGACATAAAAGATTTATCATCGACGTAACTGGAACGGTTGGCTCAGTCGGTCGCACTGAACGCGAGAGGTCGCGGGTTGTAGTCTCGCATCGTTCATAACTTTTTCTTCAAATTTTATCAGAGTAATTTATCCCACAAGAGAGTGATATCACTTTAAAAAATAACTAGGATAACTTTACTCACAATCTCCTATTTAAAGATCGTAAAAAAATCCGACTGGCCTTGTGTATATTTATTAACTTTTAACATTAACTGCTCGCCGATTTGGACGACGTGCTTAGACTTCGCACGGGCGATTTGCCGCTTAAAAAATCTGGAGGCACGGTTATATTTCCTCTTAAGAACTTTGCAGTTCGGATCCTTTGTGCCCAGCGCCGCAACCCAAGTTCGATACGCCTGTTTTTTGCAGTCAGATGCTGCTTTAACTGACGCATCGAACCAGGGCTGTGATCTGCCACCGATCGGTACTACAGAGCTTGGTATAAAAATATCCATGCCCTGCAGTATCACATCGGCTATTGCAACGGCGCAGGCACTAGGATCATCCGAAGGGAAACAAACCTTGCCCCAAGGGTAGGATGCAAAAAAGGAACGCATCCTATCCCAATCTGCTGACTTGTAGTGCCAAACGCGGCGGGTCGCTGGTAGTCTGCGACGTTGGCGTCGGATAGGCACTACACTCCTGACCAGGCAATGGTCGGACGTTACGAGAGGGGCGTCGACAAAGACCTGGTAACCATCGGGATGTGTAGTCAGCAAAAGATCCAATAAGGACGGACGGGAGCCGCGTTGGCGACTCAACCAATTGGGACAGACCGTACGCCAATGCAAAATTATGCACAGATCGCCCTGCGTAGTCTGTGGTACGTGATCCAAGCCATTCAGCATTGTGCCCGTTGAAATCACCCAAGAGTACGATTTCAGCGGAGGGGATCTGTGCAAGTACGTCGTCAATTGCCGCTTGAACGCAGCCCATGAGATGATCGGTGTCTGCGTTACCACTATGGGACCTGTAGACACGCGCATAGATGCGGACGCGGTCCTCTGAATCTACGCGGAGCCAGAGATTGGACAGGTCCCTACCCTCAAAATTGCCGAGACGGCGACAGCAGATATCCTCCCTAACGTACACACATACCCCGGCATGAGGCAAAAAATTGTGCTCAATTTTGTACCCGGGGTACGTTAAATATGACGTATCGCTAGGTCGAGATATCTGCTTCTCAGTAAGGAAACACAAGGCCGGCTGCGCCGTCTCAAGGTGGTGGTGGACGGCGTTTAAATTGGAGTGAATTCCCCTGATATTGCAAAAGTCCACGTTGAGAGTGGAGCGGGGTGCCGCGGTGATACTGCCTCATTTGTCCTTGGTCATGCGCGGTTCTGTGCCCTCCCCAGAATACGAAGGGCAGCCCGAGCTAGAGTGGCCCGGGGAGGGATTCTCCAACTCTGGTACCCTCCTGGGGTAAAATATTTTTTAGTTCCGCTGTCATATTCGGGTGGAGGGGGGGGGTGGAAGACGGCAGCGTGACTCTCCCACTTCTAAAAAGCTCCTAGCCTCTTACGACACCCATGGGCCTGGGACACCCTTATTCTTTTTACGCCCCGGGAAAAGTACAGGGCAAAGTCCTTCTAAGAAGAATGTTATTAAAATTATAAAAAATAAAATAAAAGAAGCGCCAAATATAAAATAACCCTGATCACTCTAGATGCACGTTTCCCTATTATAATTCTTTAAGGTTATATTTACTACATTATTTTGTACAGCGTAAGTTGTTGAAATGTTCAATAATTAAGTACTTTACTCGACAGTAATATTAAATTTTTTAACTCGGCATACTTTAATTCGTTTACCATTGCTACATTCACCATACTTTACCTTTTACAAGTGGGAGGCAACTTTGCACAGGATGCCGGCTAGATTATGGGTACCACAACGCCGCCTTTTTCTGTCGAGAAGCATATATATAAGCATTACTGTGTTTCGGTCTGATGGACGTCGTAGCTGGTGAAATTACTGTGCAAATGAGACTTAACATCTTATGTCTCAAGGTGACGAGCGCAGTTGTAGTGCCGTTCAGAATTTTTGGGGTTTTTCGAGAATCCTGACCGACACTGCATTGTAATGGGCAGGGAGTATTAATTACCATCAGCTAAACGTCCTGCTCGTCTCGTCCCTTATTTTCATTAAAAAAAACTTCATACCATACCCTGTGCCTACACCAGCGCCATTGTGGAACCTTTTTGAACTATTAGTTACAGCATAAGCTGGATACTTTTTCAACTTTTATCCCTTAAGAGATGATTCTCCTTGCTTCTTCCATAGTCTTCAAGGTGTGATGAAAATTTAAAACTTCAATAAACAGTCATATTATTATAATAAACCAAATAGCTATACGTCGTAGCGTCGTAGCGCCTACACGTCCGTAGCGTCAGGCACGGCATTGCGACGCCTTCTTGAGTACGGATCTATGTCTGCGGTATAAATGTCATTCAATAAATCAATGTGAGAATTATTGATGTATGAACATTGTTCACAAAGGGATGATTGTTAGGGATTCTTATGATGGTGATGTACCGACAAACTACTTCCTACAAGACTCTTTGTTACTGAACAACCTCTTGAAACGACATTATATAATAGAATTTATATAAAAGCAATCTCAAGTTCATACAAGATTTTATGACAATACGTCACTCGAACGGTTAGCTCAGTTGGAAGAGCACTCGCACGTAACGCGAGAGGTCGTGTGTTCGATTCCCGCATCGTACATAAAATGTTGTTTTCAAATTTTATTTGTGTAGAAAATAACAAGTTATTCGTTTTTTGCAGATATCTTGATGAGTCCATACATAGGTGGAAATGTGAAAAAAACATATATCGATAGTACGGTAACTGATGAGTAGTAGACAGCAATAACTTTTTAAAAATCCCTCGAGAAGTATCCAAAATTGATATGAAACAATCCCATATACTTATATTTAGTACGGGATTAGTAGAAAGGTTTTAAATTCCTTATTTTAAAAGGTTATCTCAGCTTAGTACTGCTATTAAAAGTAACTATTTATTAATAAGTAACCATACAAAGTAATAAAATAATATTTTAATTGAATTATATTTATTTCTTAGTTAGTACAAAATCCGGAGGCAGAATAGTGCCTCAAACCAAGTACACGTTCAACTGCAACAACATATGTAATAATGTGTGTGAACGTGTAGGCGTGAGGCTACAGTGCTTATATTCTCGAGTCAGATGTCAACATAACCTCACCATATTTTTAACTCGATTTATTTTATTACTACTTTCATAACAACACTTTACACTCACTTTAAATAGTTTAATTATTAGTTCTTTTTATAAAACACCAAAAATTATATCATTTTTTTTATTATTTGGCGTTATGCTAATTTATACGATTTTCGCTCCCCCGTTTTTCGATTCTACGAGAGATTTTCCTAATTTCGGTCGAATTTTTATTTTGAAGTCGACTTACTACATGGAACAGCGGTTATTACGTATGCTGTAAGTGCAGAAGGTCCCAGGATCGAGCCTGGGGTACGTCTTGATTTTTTTTAGTTACAATTTTTTTTATTACGTTTTTTTTTTAATTTTTATTATTAAAACAAGCATTTTTATTTAGTTTCACCTGTTCCGTTGTCTGTCTGTAATCAAATCTTGCAAGTTAAATTTTACTCACTTTTTTGCTGTTTTTCGTTTGCTTTTTTTGTAAATTAATTATATCAAAAATAACCTCAATATTATTACTTTTTTATTTACATTGTTATTTTCGAAATATTAATAATATGAAAATTTGTCAGTCGACAGTTGTGGTCCATTCAATGGGAAACGAGTGCCATCTTGTGTTAAAATATAAAACTACGATAAATAAATTTATCAGTTTCTTTTCACTTTTTTGGATTCAAAAAATCATCCGAGCAACTGGAGTACACTGAAAAAGGGTCGAAAATACTTGGTACAAATATCCACTTATTTTGGCTGGCGATTTCAACATCAACTTCGCTGATAAAAAATTAGAGCTTTTGACAACTTTTCTTTCGAAAATATTGAGTTAGAAAATGAATTATGATCCACAAGAATCCACAACAAAATATGGGACCACCATTGACACGGTATTTTCCAGATATTTAGAAGATCTGAACAACAGTTTCACTGTAGAAAATTGCGCCAAGTACACGTTCACAACTCTTGATTTACAAAAATACCAAAAAAAATTTTTCACTTTACAAAAAGGTGCAAAATCTGAACAAAAACAGATTCACTGTAATAAATTGCGCCAAGTACACGTTCACAACTTTTGATTTACAAAAATACCATTGAAAAATTATCACTTTACAAAAAGATGTAAAGTCAAAGAAAAGACAGACCAAGTAACCTTTATGATTTTTAATTGAAAAATATTTGATTCTTGATTTTTTTTACACACATTCGTAATTTCGTTTTGGATCGCTTTTGATGAAAAAAAAATAATTATTGAAGGATTATGATTAAAATTGAATTTTTCTTGACGAAATAGAAAACTTGATTTTCAGGCGCTAGTAGAGCTATGCCTTCGCACGATCGCGCTTAAAGCATGCAATAATGCTGTGAAGAGAAAAATAACAGGAGTTAAGATAATTACTAAGGGATATTGTGACAATATTACAACACATCTGAAAAAATTTGGGGTACTCAATGACGCACGCCAAGTACGTTTGAAAAGTTGTTCGTAATTGTTAAATTTACCACAAAAATTTTTCAATTAAAAATCATAACGGCTACTTGGTTTGTCTTTTCTTTGATTTTACATCTTTTTGTAAAGTGATAATTTCTCCATGGTATTTTTGTAAATCAAAAGTTGTGAACGTGTACTTGGCGCAATTTATTACAGTGAAACTGTTTTTGTTCAGATTTTGTATTCAATGCAGATGTTCGAAGTGACTGTACAATAACCTTTCTACAAATTTGTTTTTTTTTTTGGATACTTCTCGTTTAATTTTGAAAAAGTTATTGATGTCATTTTACTGATTAGGTAACGTACTTCCGATATGAGTTAAAACTTTTTTTTATGTGAAAGGGGTGAGACGAGCAGGACGTTCTGCTGGTGGTAATTGATACATCCTGCCCATTACAATGCAGTGCCACTCAGGCTTCTTAAAAAACCCAAAAATTCTCAGCGGCAATACAACTGCGCTCGTCACCTTGAGACATAGGATGTTAAGTCTCATTAGCCCAGTAATTTCACTAGCTACGGCGCCCTTCAGACTGAAACACAGTAATGCTTATACATTACTGCTTCACGGCAGAAATCGGCGCCGTTGTGGTACCCATAATCTAGCCGGTATCCTGTGCAAAGGTGCCACCCACTGGTAAAATTGTTATCTATAACAGTTACGGTATAATCGCCTGGTAACACTTAACGATAACAGCCTGTATAAAGATTGATATAGATTATATATCATCTGTTTCCAAGAGCTCCTGGTGCATAATAGGTTGTCAGATAATTAACAAGACCCTGTTTGTCTCGTTACTAAATCCTTCTTATATGCTGATGAGATACAAGGAGATTAACCGGCGTTATCTTAATATCTCTGTTACTGTTGGCTATTTGTTGTCAAGATTGCTATATAACTTCGTATTTCATCTGTTTTTACTTACGGAAAGAAATTGCATAATAACATCAATGTCTTTTTAGTAGCGCAACTGGTGATAAAAACAAAATTTAAATAATATTTTACGCATATAGATTTTTTTTTAAATGGAGTAACTTTTAGAATATTAAGAGCAACAAGTAATTAAAGATCTGTGCTATACAACAAAACCATAAGCTTTACTATTATATATTTCTCACATATATTTAATTACCTTGAGACGTCAGATGTAAAGTCTCATTTGCCCCGTAATTTCACTAGCTACGGCGCCCTTCAGACCGTAACAGTAATGCTTACACATTAGTTACGGCAGAAATAGGCACCGTTGTGGTACCCATAATCTAGCCGGCATCCTGTGCAAAACCTCCCACTGAGTACATTCAAATATTACATCATGTTTCGAATTATATTATTAAAACTTTTGTGAGACAAAAAAAACCCGTCTCGTAGTCCCGTCTCAAACATGATGTAGGACCTCCGAATGGTTCGAAACTAGTCGGTACCATCTCCGACAAACCGTGCGTAAAGCCGTTTTAGATATATACGGTGTTATTACAAAAAATAATTTAAAAATGGCTTAAACAAGTGTTTTGTTAGATAGCGACGAACTATAACATCGTCAGTGACCTAACAATAACGACGTCTAAAATGGAGTTTTCTTTTTCTATTACAAAACAGTATTTAGCTTGCGTTTAACTAAAACGTCGTTAAACACAACATAAACTGAAGTGTACAGGAACAATTAAAGGAACGGAACGCAATTTTGGACAGTTGTCATCTATCTGTCATCAAATAATCTAAATCTTCTTTATGAATATGATATATCCGTAAGACACACCTTAGAAAAACATCGAATCGTGCTTATGTTGAAAGCTAAACAACAGAAAGACACAGATTTGTAATAAAACTTTTTTAAAACAAGTGTTCAACACATGTTTAAATTTATTGTAATAACACAGATAATGTTTCGAATTATTCAACAATGAAACATTTTGTCCTTTAAATCACATATTAATGTCTAAAACAAAAGTAATCCAATTTGCTGGAGCCGTGAGCCAACAATGCGGTAATTCACGCTTTCGCCTGTCACTCTCAGTGAATTTTGTTTTTATGACGTCATTGTTTCTGACGTACACTGATATTGCTTGTTAGAAATATACAAAATAATAAACGCGGTATTTTATTATTTGCCGCTTTTGTCAAAAGTATGAATAATTTACGTAGTCGACTTGTCACTCAAAAGAGTTGAGGTTTAAATAGTTTATAAAGATTGTTGGTATACTTTAGATTTAATTCAGCAGATACGTGACAATTTCCGTGAAAATAATAATTCAAACTCAAATAACTATATTTGCTGTAAAACTTTTAAGTAATTTAGTACAAGTCAGGATGTCTATAAGAATATGCAATAACAATAAATTTAAAAACGTTAGTCGTTGGAGATCCGTAGGAGAACCAAAGTTGCCGACATAGTCCAAATGATTGCGAAACTGAAGTGGCAGTGGGCAGACATAGTTGGACGGACAGATGGCTGTTGGGGCAGTAACGTCCTCAAATGGCGACCACGTACCGGAAGTCACAGCGTTGGTAGGCCACAAGATGGAGCAACGATCTGGTCAAGATCGCCGGAATACGTTGGATGAGGCCAGCGCAGGACCGATCGTCGTGGAAATATTTGGGGGAGGCCTTTGTCCAGCAGTGGACGTCTTCCATCTGATGATGAAGTCGTCCCAACTATCATTATCATTCAAATAATCTTTCACATTTTAATAGACCTTAGATGTTGATTAATTTTTTACGATACATTAAAATTTTTTATTGGTAATATTTTAATACCATTCGCGAGTTAATTATAAAAATAATAAATAAAACTAGAATGGTTATGTTAGTTACATAAGTAAACATAATCCTAAAATTAATTTAATGCTTAATTTCTTAAACCTTGCTACCGCAAAATACACTGGCCTGCAAAAGTAAGTATCACACTTTTCAAATTACATTTTTTTCTTAACTATAGTTACCTTCTATAGAAGGTAGAGATTTAAGATTAAAAACGTTTTGTTGCAAATTTTATAGGCTTGAACTCTTAGAAACTAAAATTATACATTAGTAACATTTTTAACTTAAAAAAGATAAAACAATGAAAATAGACATTTTTAGTTTAGTGTAAAAAAATTCAGCTAAAATGTATTACATGTTATTTAATTTTTAATAACTGGTATTGCCTCCTCGAGCTCTGATTACAGCTTCGAGCCGGTTTGGCATACTGAACACTAGGTTTCGGAGCCGATGTTGGCGGAATATTCTCCCATTCTTCTACGAGGGCCTGCTTTAGTGCCCTGAGGGTAGTAGGTGGTGGTCTGCGATTTCTGACTAGCCTCCCAAGCTCATCCCAGGCGTGTTCAATCGGGTTGAGATCAGGATTTTTAAAACAAGACCCATCGATCTTGAAAAAAATTAAAAACAGAAAGAAAAATGTGAATTGTAAAATTGTAATTCGGAAACGTCCACTTTGAAAAAGGAATGGTTTTGTTTTTGAAGTTTTTTTTCAGCCAATTCTTAAAAGAAGGTTACCGACTATAAAGTTTTTATGTACAAAAATAAATTCTCTTTGAAGTCCTTTTTATTTCGAAAGTATATCTTGTGAACTTAAAACATTATCCCAATTTTAAAAGTGTGATACTAACTTTTGAAGGCCAGTGTATTATTGCTATGTGACTTACCTACTCGAGTGATTTTAAAAAAAGGAAATTTTTTTAAAAACATCAAAAGAGTTTTCGAGAACTGTACAAGAATAAATCCACACACACTGTACATAATATATAAAAGTATTATGGGAACAAACCATCAAAATTATGAAAATATATAGGGTGAATTGTCATGCTTAAAATTTTACTCAAGCAAGAATGTTTAACGCTTGGTGACCTACAACTAAATTTTAATAACTTAGATGTTTTATACGTTTAGATAGTGTCTTGCTGTTAGACAACCGATAAACACAGGCCAAGCATATTAGTTTAGTTTGAGTGACAAGCCACGTTTTACACTCGTGATTTGTATGATACTGTGTGTTAGTGTGCGTGAATTGCTCAAAATAGAGGTTAGTTCTAAACTCAGTAGTTTTTTCGACGTTTTCATAGCTGTCATAGTCTATCTAGACGTATAAATGATCTTAGTTTGATCATTTTTAAATGAGGGATATCGTTACAGAACGATGTAATTTCCACTTATTTTTACGTTACGTTTTAACGTTACGCACATCAAAAGAACTATACGGGACCCTTATATGATCACTACGTTGTCAGTGTTTTTTATATCCAGAAAACATCCGAATATGGTAGGGTTCCGTAGAGCTGTCTTTAAAAGAATGCAATAAAAAAATGTCTTTAAATTTTATTCAAAACAAAAGCTATCCACATATTCTTTTATTGTGAAAAAAATTAAGAGAATTGCTACGAATATAATATAATTAAAAAGTATATTTACTCAAGTGCCTCCAGCACACCCGACAGGATGATATCCTTTTTGCATCAGACGAGAAGAAAATGCATAACTTGTTTGTGGTTTACCTGCGCTTAAAAATATGTTTGCCTTTTAATATAAATCAAAGTACAAAAAAGGTGTACGGCGACGAAGTATAATCCGGCTAAGTTTGAAAGCGAGCAGTTGCTTAAAACGTAGTGGATTTCGGCTATCTCGGTTTTCAGGGTTCTCAAAACTATACTGTTGAATCTTGGTAATTATATTTATTCTGTAAACCGCTTTAAGAAATTCACACGAAAATTAAAAAAAAAATTGGGGTTTCCCCATACTTAGAACTGAAACTTTAAAAATTTTTTTTCATCAAACGCATACGTGTCGGAAATCTTTGGATAGGTCTACAAAAATGATATGAGGTTTTCATATATTTTTTTTCTAAACTGTAACACTTCCAAAGTGGTAAAATGTGTCCCCCCCTGTAACTTTTAAAATAAGAGAATGATAAAACTAAAAAAATATATGATGTACATTACCATGCAAACTTCCACCGAAAATTGGTTTGAACGAGATCTAGGTAGTTTTTTTTAATACGTCATATATTGCTGCTACGGAACCCTTCATGAGCGAGTCCGACTCGCACTTGGCCGCTTATTACAAGATTATAGCCGTCATCTGTCAATCTTTCAATGTTTGCATATTTTATACAGTCGAATGAATCGCTTTTTTTCTTAGAGACTTTCGCTAGTATATCGAGGTTGAGAACAATTTATTTGTATTAAAAAAAGTCCTTTATGTCTTGCCTTCTGTATTAATAATGAGATTGACAAAAAAAATTTAACAAATCTGGCAATTAAAGTTAGAGTTGTAATAAAATAATCTGGGTTTAATAAAATCTGAGTTGAAAATTACCAACACATTCGTGCTGGTGTTTTTCAATCTACTGAACGTTTGAAATATAATATAGGTGCCTATATCAAGACAAATACATATCTAATTATTTTTTATTTCTATATTTTCCCTCTACTATGTTGAAATATCTTATTAATTAACTCACGAAAATATTGTTTGCTCTGCTGGCTCTACTAATTTTAGGATATTGGCTACGGAGGCTGAACCAACATTTATTAAACAAGACAATAATGTCAGAGAAATATATCTTTGCGATCATTGAGCATTCAAGCGGGAGCAATTGTTTGGATATAAATAAGAATTAATAATCACTAGTGAGTATATAATATTAAATAATGATTAACTTAAATGTTAAAGAATCATGGCTCTTGTAAACTAGAGTCCACAATATGCAGAGAAAATAAGATTGTGAAAGTGATTCATACAGAAATAGATCGCACTTATCAAATACAAATTCAATTTTTTTTATTCTAAATAGGATGTCACATCACTTATTGAAAGACACAAATAAAATTTAATAAAGAACAATATTTTAGGTCCGACAGAAGTTCCGTCCCGGTGCTCTAACCCACTGAGCACCGGCACGGAACGCCGGAGGTCGTGGGTTCGAGTCCCGCATAGTTCATAAAGTTTTGTTAAACTCAGCGGGCTTTTTTTTTCATAAAAAAATATGTTTATAAAGTAATACCGTACAATTAAACATATTATTTAATAGCCTCGGGGCAGTCGCTCCATTTCCAATACGTGATTTCATTAAGAAAGTCATTTATGTTATAGTAACATTTACCACACAAACGTTGTAATTGTAAACGTTGTATTCTAATACAATTCCTCAGTCTTATATTGCACTTCTTGAATTATGTATAATTATTATTATACTTCGACAACCAAGGGGCTATTCTGTTTTGGGCTGAATTACCCCTTGCGAGTGTTATAATTCACATCTACCTTTAACAATTCTCTCTCAATCTCGCTTATAGTGTCCGCCGATAGCAATTTATAACCTACCAATAATACCAACTAACAAACACCTGTAAACTAACAAAAAACATCTCTGTTTTTTGTTAGTTTACTGATCCGTACCCGTGAAAACATGGTAAGGTGTAGTCGTAGAACTAACGGCTAACGGAAACAAATCGGTTGACGGAATCCGTATCTAGTGCGTAAGTTACCATAGAAATAGTTCTACGACTACTTTGTACCGTGGTTTCACAGGTACGGATCGGATTCGGATCGGATGTAGTGCGAAAGCGCTCTAACATTAAAAGTAACATTTTATTATCATTTCTAAGCCGCATAATATATATGTTATTATATCATTGTTTTAGTAATAATTATGCTAAGTACTAAAACAATTATATAATCAGTAATCACATAATTATCACTTATAATAAGTGTTTATCATCACTTGTTTTTGGTAACAATTCCCGCTTTGATGTCGCCACTTCAATAAAGATATTTAAAAAGTAGTTTTTTTAGGATTAAATGATAATCAATTCAACTTTAATAATAATATAAAGTCTTTAAAAATCTTAACCAAAGGATAGTTAGTAAGCATTTTCATTCAAGGCTTTCGCAAAGAAGACGAAAAGAGATACTCACTTACATGTCGTTTCCAAAAGTTTCTATAAGTAACCTTTAATCCATTTATATATTAAGAGTTATAAATATGGATATACTACTGATTTAGTTGAAAGCACTTATTTCAAAGACAGTTTTAGTTGAATATAAAGATTGGTCATAACACTAAGATTTATTGCAACAGGAAATTCATTATCAATCAAGATTTAAAATGCTGTAATATCCCAAACCCTGTTGACAAAAATCATCCATGAATTGTTGGGCTATTATTCGGGAACATAAAGCAAAACATAGATACGTCCTCCACGCACGAAAAGCTACGACCGACTGAAATCAACTTAATACGAATTGCAATTAATTATTATATTATACTAGTTACAGGTAGCCGTCTTGAGAGGCTTATAAATAATTTGGTAAATACGATACCATTTTTACACTGTGGTGAAACTGCTAATTTTCACTGTAACTTAGCTTTCAATTCCTTCTGTGAGGAATTTCAGAGGACTTTTAGTCCAGTAACGGTAACAGTAAACAACAAACATTGTTTTAATGACTGGGCAACAATGGGTATCCACAAAAGTCGTAAATGCTTAAATGACCTTTATTATGAGAAACATTACAATAATAGTGAAGAATTTAAAATATATGTAAAAAATACTCCAAGCTCTTCAAAGTAGTTTGTCATGAAGCGAAACCACGTTTCATTGCAGATAAAATTAAAAACAGTAATTATCAAATCAAATCAAAAATCAGTTTATTCCAGTAGGTCACGGAAATGACACTTATGAATGTCAAAAAAAAATATTTTTCTTATTGAATCTACCGCTACTTCGTAAAGGGTTGAGCTAATGAGAAGAAGTAGCAAGAAACTCATTGCCACTCTTTTATATCAAAATTTACAGATCATTTCAATTACAATATAATATGTAAAATGTAAAATGATGCAACAAACACACGCAAACGTCAAATAGTCAATGTGTTACACGAGTAAGTCAAAAAAATAAATGTAAATTAATACAAAAGTTATTGAGTACAGTAGCTGCATCATTCACATACACCATAAATCAATAAAGGTATTCTGTGAGCATTTTATAAGCGATTATAAATAAATAAACATGTAAATATCCATACATATATATATACACAATAACTTTTAAGAATCTGAAACCGAGTCTCCGGCAAAAGGATCATCCCGCCACCACAAGCAGCGCCCGTTCACGAGCATGACGCATGAGCCAGCCATTGCCTCCCTCAACCATGTTTTAGGGAGGGGGACGACCCGTCCCATGTCGCCGCCACAAGCGAGCATGATGAAACCTGTTACGAGAACTCAGCAAACAACAATAAAATAATCCAAATACATCCATATAATCCTACATATCATGCAATACTCACCAAATTACCTCTACTTACAATTTGACAATTCTGCTTAAACTTGTAATTAACATTATATTTTTAATAACCGTAATCAAAAGCTCATTCCTTTAGGGTAATCTAATCAAAATCACCTTATTCAGGCGACCGAAAGTAAAAGCTACTTTCAGTGATAATAACAATGAAACTGGTAGATCGTATTGCCGTAACACCTCTATCTGTTTCAATATTAATAATGGCCTTATGGTATGGTGTGGTATGGTATAGGAACTCCTGTTTCCGCAATTAAACCACTAGTATGGGTCCAGTTTGCGTGCAGTAATGGCCAGTTACTCCAACCAGCCCAGCTCCTTCCAGAAGTTCAGAACATTCCTGGGGTTTTCACAGACTTCTTGGAGCGACCTCGTATTGGTTAAGGTTTTTGCCCGTTGGTTGGCCACCCTCGCACATTCCAGCAATTCGTGAGCGATCGTTTCGTCTTCGGTCAGACAGCCTTTGCACTTAGGACTGTCCGTTACGCCGATTGTGAAAAGGTGTTTGTTTAGTGATGTGTGACCCGTTAGGGTGCCCACCATTATACGGATGTCATGTCTGTTGAGGCTGATAAGTCTACGTGTCAGTTTGGGCGATAGTGCAGGTATCGCCACCTTCGACTGTCTACAGCTTGAGACATTCATCCATCGGTTGTTGTGTAGGTCGTTGGTGAGAGAGCGTATCCATGAGCGCATTTGGCTGAAGGGCAGTGGCAGAAGTGGCAAAGGACCAGTCACTATTATATATATATATTTGCCGATGCCCGCCTTGCAAGCTTATCCGCTGCATCATTACCCAACGAACCACTATGTCCCTTGATCCATTGCAGAGTTACCTGGTTATAAGAGGCAACTTGCTCCAGGGTTTGGTGACATTCATGTATTAGTGCTGAGTTGTGTGTGGTACCCTTCAGCGCTGTTCAAGAAATCTGATGCTGTGGCCATGTACCTTTCTTCTTAATATAGCTCTGGCGGCTTCCTTGATGGCTACGCACTCACATTGGAAGATGGAGCTGTGTGTGCCCAAGGGTATGGAAATGTGTAAGTTTAGTTCCTGTGAGAATATGCCGGCACCAGTTCCAGTAGCAATTTTCGAGCCGTCTGTATAAATTCTTAATTCGTTTACACCTGATTGGTCAGCATCTTTCTCATATAGCTGTATGTGATAGTTTTTATGGAGGGTATGTGTTGTGTGTGGACTCGAGTGTCCGCGTAAGCGGACGCCCCATACCGACTAAAACCTCCTCTGTGCTGTTAGCAGCCCTGGCTTTCAAAGCGAAGTAGGACGTGGGCCGTGGAGGCCCCAAAGACAACGCAACAACAGCCGCGGGGCGTCTCCTAAGGAGACTCGAACCTCAGACCGGCTGTGTGCTTGTGGGAAGGAGAGAGAATGAAAATGAAGATGAAATGAGGATGAAAGATGAGAAGAACACACTCGCCGGCGAGTGTGGTGATGTTTTGTGTAATGTATGTAAGTGTGTATGTATGTGTTTATGATTGTATGTATGTGTGTTTGTATGTATGTAAGTAGTGTAAATGTTTGTGTGCATGTATGTTTGTGTTTGTGTCTGTTTGTGGAGTGTGTTTGTGATTGTGTAAGTGGTGTATGTCAGTCCGTCAGTCAGTCCGTGTGTAGTGAAACGATTACAGGACGAGGACTAGCGTCTCGTCGTGAATATAAACAATGTGTGGTGTATCTAGGGTGCGGGCCGCTGGCCATCGTCAGAGTGACGAGTGTCAGTGGTTTGCGGTGGTAGACCGCGCCTACGCCTGCGAAGGCGTTGTGTGCGTGTCTGTGTCGGTGTTTGTGTGGGTGTCGCGTTCGCAATGGTGATGTCGTCATCCGGGTCTACCGTTACGTGTTTGGGACGTCTTATTGGGTTGAGACTATGGTGAAGGGGGGTGTACCCGCATGCCTTCCTAACCAAGATGTTGGGATGGTTAGGCGCCTTGTCAAAGAAGCGTCGCGAGATCTCTTTAAAGTGTTGAGCTATCGTCGGAAGCTATAGGTCGCGGTGAAGGTCAACGTTTCGGATGAACCATGGGGCTCCAGTTGCCATGCGCGTGAATTTATTTTGAACTCCTTGCAAACGACGTAAGTAGGTCGGTCGGGTGTGCGCGAAAACGACGCTTGCTTATGACAGTATGGGCCGTACGATGGTTTTGTACAGCGTCACTTTGTGTTTGAGCGGAAGTTTGCTTCGCCCACACACAAGTGGATAAAGGCGACTGAGGACAAATCGGGCTCTATTGCATACCGTATCAATATGTTTCTTGAGGTATTTGTAATCCTTCACCCACGGTATGGGTGTTTCATACAATTTAATGACGTCGGTCGGTCGTTTTTTAGCGCGGATGCTATTCGCGTTACCGAAGAGTAGCGCTGCACTCTTGGTGGGGTTCACTTCAATCCGCCATTTTCTGAACCAATTGCCTAGTTCATCGACGGCGGCTTGAAGCACTTTAATGTTCCTGCTCAAGGTTGAGCGGTTCAATAGAGCGGAGCCAAATTAGAGTGCCGTATCGTCAGCGTACTGAGCGAGCTGGACACTCGGAAACTTGGGAATGTCGCTCGTGAAAAGCGAGAAAAGAGTGGGAGAGAGGACTGAACCCTGTGGCACGCCAGACCTGATGGGTCTGGGTGAGGATAGGGTGCCCTCTACTCGATATCGGAAGGAGCGATCAGTAAGGTAGGCTCGTATGATGCGCACGAGCCTGTCTGGCACTCCCAGTTGATACAGCTTGAATACTAAGCCGTTGTGCCATACCTTGTCGAATGCCTTCGCGACATGGAAAAACACGGCTGCCGTGGTAGCGTGAAGTTGACGCCGTACGAGAATGTACTCGGTGAGTCGGTGAGCCTGCTGGGGACACGAGTGAGCGGTTCTGAATCCGAACTGTATGTCGGATATCAGGTTGAGCTCCGCGATGTAATGATTAAGACGCGCGAGAATTAATCTTTCGTAAAGTTTTCCGATCGAGTTAATTAAGCTTCCCCCCCCACCCGAATATGACAGCGGTACTCAAAAAGATTTTACCCCAGGAGGGTACCGGCTCTACCATAGTTGGAGAATCTCTCCCCGGGCACTCTAGCTCGGGCTGCCCTTCGTATTCTGGGGAGGGCACAGAACCGCGCATGACCAAGGACAAACGAGGCAGTATCACCACGGCACCCCGCTCCACACTCAACGTGGACTTTTGCAATATCAGGGGAATTCACTCCAATTTAAACGCCGTCCACCACCACCTTGAGACGGCGCAGCCGGCCTTGTGTTCCTTACTGAGACGCAGATATCTCGACCTAGCGATACGTCATATTTAACGTACCCCGGGTACAAAATTGAGCACAATTTTTTGCCTCATACCGGGGTATGTGTGTACGTTAGGGAGGATATCTGCTGTCGCCGTCTCAGCAATTTTGAGGGTAGGGACCTGTCCACTCTCTGGCTCCGCGTAGATTTAGAGGACCGCGTCCGCATCTATGCGTGTGTCTACAGGTCCCATAGTGGTAACGCAGAAACCGATCATCTCATGGGCTGCGTTCAAGCGGCAATTGACGACGTACTTGCACAGTTCCCCTCCGCTGAAATCGTAGTCTTGGGTGATTTCAACGGGCACAATGCCGAATGGCATGGATTACGTACCACAGACTACGCAGGGCGATCTGTGCATAATTTTGTATTTGCGTATGGTCTGTCCCAATTGGTTGAGTCGCCAACGCGGCTCCCTGATGTGGATAGCCACATGCCGTCCTTATTGGATCTTCTGCTGACTACACTTCCCGATGGTTACCAGGTCTTTGTCGACGCCCCTCTCGGAATGTCCGACCATTGCCTGGTCAGGAGTGTAGTGCCTATCCGACGCCAACGTCGCAGACCACCAGCGACCCGCCGCGATTGGCACTACAAGTCAGCAAATTGGGATAGGATGCGTTCCTTTTCTGCATCCTACCTTTGGGGCAGGGTTTGTTTCCCTTCGGATGATCCTAGTGCCTGCGCCATTGCAGTAGCCGATGTGATACTACAGGTTATGGATATTTTTATACCAAACTCTTTAGTACCCATCGGTGGCAGATCACAGCCCTGGTTCGATGCGTCTGTTAAAGCAGCATCTGACTGCAAAAAACAGGCGTATCGAACTTGGGTTGCGGCGCTGGGCACAAAGGATCCGAACTGCACAGTTCTTAAAAGGAAATACAACCGTGCCTCCAGATTTTTTAAGCGGCAAATCGCCCGTGCAAAGTCAAAACACGTCGTCAAAATCGGCGAGCAGCTTTCCAGTTACCCAACCGGAACACGCAAGTTCTGGTCGTTGTCGAAAGCTGCTCTTGGTAACTTCAGCCAGCCGTCCATGCCGCCGTTGCACATGAGGAATGACACCCTGGCCCATACGGCAAAAGAGAAAGCCGATCTCTTGTGCACTCTTTTCGCCTCCAACTCGACTCTTGACGACAACGGAAAAACACCGCCGACCATCCCGTGGTGACAGAGCTCTATGCCTGAAGTACAGTTCAGACAGAAAACTGTTAGGCGAACTCTGTTTTCGTTGGATGTCAGGAAGTCGAGCGGGCCGGATGGCATTTCTCTAATCGTGCTTAGAACGTGTGCCCCTGAGTTGACGCCGGTGCTAACGCGTTTATTCCGGCACTCTTATTCTAAAGGCGTAGTCCCTGACTCATGGAAGTCAGCCCTTGTCCATCCGATCCAAAAAAAAGGAGACGTTCGGATCCGGCAAACTACAGGCCTATTGCTATTACCTCCCTGCTCTCCAAAATCATGGAGACCATAATTAGCCGTCAGCTCTTGGTATATCTAGAGGGTCACCAGTTGATCAATGACCGACAATACGGGTTTCGCCATGGTCGGTCGGCAGGTGATCTTCTGGTATACCTAACACATAGATGGGCAGCGGCTATTGAAAGCAAGGGGGAAGGCCTGGCAGTTAGCCTGGATATAGCGAAGGCCTTTGCTGTGTATGGCACAAGGCGCTCCTCTCCAAACTTCCATCATTTGGGCTTCCCGAGAGCTTGTGCAAGTGGACCTCCAGCTTTCCTCACTGGGCGCAGCATACAGGTCGTTGTCGACGGATATTGCTCGAACCCGAAGCTCGTGAATGCTGGAGTGCCCCAAGGCTGTGTGCTGTCTCCCACGCTGTTTCTTCTGCATATCAATGGTATGTTGGACACCTCCAACATTCATTGCTATGGAGACGATAGCACTGGTGATGCCGTATACACTGGCCATGCAGGTCTCTCTCGGGAAATCGTCGACCAGCGACGGGAGAAACTTGTGTCTTCTATCGAGTCCTCTCTTGAGAAGGTCGCGGAATGGGGTAAATTAAACCTTGTCCAATTTAACCCCCAGAAGACTCAAGTTTACGTTTACCACAAAAAAAACCCCATTTGTCGTATCACCGCTCTTCGAGAACACTTCTCTTAATGCCGCGCCTAGTATCGGAATACTGGGTCTCGAAATCTCGAGCGATTGCCAATTTCGTAGTCATCTGGAAGGCAAAGCCAAATTGGCTTCAAAGAAACTGGGCGTCACTAATAGAGCACGGCGATACTTCAAGCCGGCCCACATTCTAGCGCTCTACAGAGCGCAGGTCCGGCCACACATGGAGTATTGCTGTCATCCCTGGTCTAGCGTACCCTAGTATCAGCTCGATGCATTTGACCGCGTGCAATGCAGAGCAGCTCGAATTGTCGGGGACCCAGTGCTCTGTGAACGGCTGGATCACTTGGCGTTGCGTAGAGACGTCGCTTCATTGTGTGTCTTCTACCGCATTTATCATGGGGAGTGTTCCGAAGAGCTGTTTAAACTGATTCCTGCCGCTGAATTCCGCCTTCGCATGACACGCCACAAGTTAGGATATCATCCTCACCATCTGGATGTGCGGCGGTCCTCCACAGTGCGGTTTTCAAGGAGCTTTCTTCCACGTACTACAAAGCTGTGGAATGAGCTTCCTTGTGCGGTGTTTCAGGGACGATACGACATGGGTACCTTCAAAAAAAGCGCGTACACCTTCCTTAAAGGCCGGCAACGCTCCTGTGATTCCTCCGGTGTTGCAAGAGATTGTGGGCGGCGGTGACCACTTAAAAACAGTTGACCCGTACGCTCGTTTGTCCTCATATTCCATAAAAAAAAATAGGCCTATAGCTACTCGGATTAGCTTTAGGTTTATTGGGTTTTGGGATACCGATAACAATGGAATCCTTCCATTGTTCGGGGAACGCGCTATTAGACAATAGAATATTAAAAATGGTAACCAATAAAGTAATAAGAGTCGAGGGTAGGATTTATAGGTTATAGGTTATAGGTTATCACGGGCTATTATCCGCAACTCGACGACTACAGCGCGCCTATTTTGCGTGGTGAGGAGGGCGGCTAATCCTGCCACCCTAGTTCCTCAAGGTAATGTATCAAACCTCTGATGTCACCCATGACCTCGGGGAGAGTCCTCGGTGACCCCAGGTGTTTGGCCCGGTATGAGGCCACACTCCTACACTCCAAAATGACGTGTGCGGCCGTTTCGTCCGCCTCCGTGCAGGCTCTGCACAGTGGGCTGTCGGTGACACCTATATTGAACAGATGCTTGTTAAAAGGGCCGTGACCCGTTAGTACATGAGTTATTTTCCGTAACCTAGGTCGTGGAAGTTTTACTAGCTTGCGAGAGAGCTTGGGGTCTATTTGTGGTAGAGCTTCTTTTGCTTGTCTACACCCACTTACGTTCATCCAGTACTTATTATGTAATTCCTTGGTGTGTTGGCGTATTACCTTCGTAGGCCAGCTAGGCGGGAGAGGGATAGTTGGTTCTGGTCCTTTTGCTGTCATCGCTGAGCCTCTCCTGGCCAATTCATCAGCGGCATCATTCCCTCGTGAGTTACTGTGTCCCTTTATCCATTGAAGAGTTACTTGGTTGTTATTTTCGCATAACTCCCTCAGACATTGGTGACAGTTGTATATTAGCTTAGAGGTGATAGTGTGGCTTTGTAGGGCTTGTAGTACTGATTTGCTATCTGAAAGGATGCGGATGGAGTAGTCTTTTACCTTTCGAGTCAAAGTAGCAGTGACTGCTTCTATGATACCCATACATTCTGCTTGGAAGACAGTGTTATGAGCTCCTAGTGATGCAGCTATTCTTATATTTAGGTCATCCGAGAACACTCCGTATCCCGTGCCCGACCTTGTCTTTGAGCCATCTGTGAAAATCCTGAGGTTTTTTGTACTGAGGTCCTCTTTCAGTTCTTCATGCAGCTGTATTTTGTATCTCTTATCGAATATGTATTCCTTTGGAGATCTATCACTTACTGCCAACAGCAGAGGCTCCTTTTCAATCACCTCATTTAGAACCTCTGGGTGTGGGGATTGAGTGGTTTTCCAAAGATTTAATGTCTTCAACCTTACTGCGGCGCAGGCCGCCTCTTGTTTTATATAGAGGTGTAGTGCCGGAAGATTCAGCATAGCTTCTACAGCCGCGGTAGGTGTAGTTCGCATACATCCTGTGATAGCCATACCCGCTAGTCTTTGGAATCGTTGCAGTTTATTACAAGTAGTGATCAGCTTGGTGCGTGGCCACCATACAACTGCGCCGTAACATATCATAGGTCGTATCACAGCTGTGTAGAGCCATAGTACGATGTTCGGGGCAAGTCCCCATGTCTTTCCCAACATTCTACGGCATTGCCAGAAGGTTACGGTACCTGTATTTATTTTTGTTTCCAAGTGGGCCGCCCAGTTTAACTTGCTGTCAAGTATAACTCCTAAGTATTTCACTTCGCTGTTTAGTTGGAGTTCGGTGTTAAACAGTTTTGGCAGTTTATAGTTACCCAGGACTCTTTTGTTTGTGAACATTACCAATTCTGTTTTATGTGGGTTGACTGATAGGTCGTTATCTATGCACCATCTTTCCACGATTTTCAATGCTGCATTTGTTACTTCACATGTAGTACTGGCAAACTTTCCGCTTATTAATATAGTTAGGTCGTCTGCGTAGCCTACCGTAAAGTAGTGATTTTCGTTTAGAGTGGTAATTAGATCATTTACTACCAAGTTCCATAAAAGAGGTGAGATAACTCCTCCTTGGGGGCAGCCTTTAGCTACAAATGCTTTCTGTGTCTCACTTTCATTTAGTAAAATCACTCTGTGTTTGAGCATGTTTTCAATCCATGATGACAGAGTTGTACATACTCCATGGCGGTGTAATGCTTCTTTTATTTTTGTAAATTTTGTCTTATCGAAGGCTCCTTCAATGTCCACGAAAGTTCCTAGACAAAAGGTTTTTTCCGAAAGTGCGCCCTCTATAACGTTCACTACAGCGTGGAGTGCAGATTCGGTGCTTTTACCCTGACTGTATGCGTGTTGGTTGGGGTGTAGGGGTATGTTCTTAAGGTAATTCTCCCTCAGTTCTCTTTCACACAACCTTTCTAGGGTCTTTAGGGTAAAAGAGGTAAGGCTTATGGGTCTGTAAGATTTAGCGTTTGAATAGTCACTTTTACCTGGTTTAGGTATGAAGATCACTTTAACTTCCCTCCATATCCTAGGGATGTATCTATGCGCTAGACACGCCCTGAAAATGTTGATCAGCCGGTTGTGGAGACCTTCTCCTCCCCATTGCAACAAGGCGGGAAAGATCCCATCAGGTCCTGCTGACTTAAAGGGGTGAAAGGAATTTATAGCCCACTTTATTTTATCGGTTGTCACCAACTTGTGTGCTTGTTGCCAGTCAGCTTCCTCAGCGGTTATGTTTTCATTTACCCACTCGATATGCTGCATTATTTTGCATCCTGGAAAGTGAGTTTCCGTCAGGACTCGCTCTGTTTCCTCTGGTGAGTTGGTAAATGTACCGTCAGGTTTCAGCAGGGATCCAAGGATTTGCCTGGGTTGGTTAGAGATTAATTTCCTTGCCCTGTTGGCCTGGTTATGGCATTGGATGCTGCTGCAAAATTTACGCCAGCCTTCTGATCTTCTGTATCTGATGCGTTTCTTGTATTCAGACTTACACTCTTTGTAGATGTCCCAGTCGTATTGATCGCCTGTGTTCATTGCGCGGTTCAGATGTCTCCTCACTTTTTTCCTGAGCCTTTCTAATTCAGGTCCCCACCAGGTCTGGGGTCTTGGTCTGTCTGATTGAGGGCTGGTGAGGGGACATGTAGCATGATAACTGGCAGTCATGAATTCGTATATTTTTTCTATTTGGTTTTCGATGTTGTCTACTCCGATTATTCTGGCTGGGAGTGTTTCGTCCTTTAGACGCGATTCCATCAGCGACTTGTACTGAGTAAGATTCGTTCTGCGGGGTTTCCTCTTGGGAGGCGGTGTAGTGATGTTTACCTCCATGTTAAAAAGTATCCATTTGTGGTCTGAGCAGGATGCTTCTTTCGACACATGCCAATTGGATATATAATCAGACACTCCCTCTGTTGCTAAGGTGATGTCTATAATTGTTTTGCTCCTTCTATTTACAAAGGTGGGTTCTGAACCTACATTCAAGATATTAAGGTTAGTAGAAAAAAGGTATTCAGTGAGTTGCTTACCCCTTTCGTTGGTTGTTTGCATGCCCCAGAGCGGGTGATGTGCATTGCAGTCTGCAGCCACAATAAGCTCGCTCTTGGTTGTCTCGCAGTAGTTCACCAGTTTGACAAGTTCTTCCGGCGGTGGGTCTTCCCCGTCCGGCATATAGACGGAGGCGACCACTATCGCTCTCTGGTGAGTTGGAAGGATGTGTCTGTCCAGTATTTTTATTGCGCATAAGTCTCTGTAACAAAAATCTGTTAGGGGTTGCACATGTAGATTATTAGAAATGTAGATACAGGCTCTAGGGTGTTCTGGTCCTGAGTAATGTATAAGCTTACCTCCGATATTGGAGAGATGGCATATCCGGCCCCGCCTAACCCACGGCTCCTGGATTAGGGCGAGAGCTGTAGGGTTAACCTCCAACCATTTCCGAAGTTGGGCCGTTGCGGTTTCGCTATGGTGGAGGTTTATTTGGATGGTGCTGCACTTAGAAGGGGATGCCATCTTTGGATAGCACACCCTCCTCGCCATCACCGATGCAGAGCTCTTCAATGCCCTTGGTGCAGTCGGCATCGCCTTTGGTGCCCGTCGCCAGAAGCTCTTCGAGCTCCTTTAGGCTGTCGAGCACTTCCTCCGATGGAGAGCTAGTGGCGCAGTTGCCGTCTGCTGGGTCAATTGCTTGAGCGTCCATGGGTTCCGGCAGTGCATCACTGTCGTCTATATTATTCCCAGTTGTTGTCGATGCCTCACCGTTTGTATCCTTAGAGGGGGGGGTCTCGGTGTATTTACCTCCTGGCCCCTGGAACTTCAGATATACTGAGCCCAGCATGAATGATAGCCGGCGCTCATGCTCCAAGATTGTGGGGATTTGGTCCTCCGGGATGCTTACCACGATGAAGCTGTGGTCGTTGTGGTGATAAAGGGCGTGTAACAACCAGCTGTCTACTTTGGCCCAAGAGTTCTGGAACCGTAGCATCCCGCCGATTGCTTTGGTGTCCTTCCATTCACCTGGTAGTAGAATGCCACACCTGACGTGGTTGGGAATTTCCCAGATGTTTTTTACTGCCAGGGTGTCACCGTTAGGGAGTTGGATTTCCGGGACAGCTATTTTCAGCCACTCCAATGTTTTAAGATTAGAGCACCACAGTTTTAGGATGCCCCCATCATAGACGGGTTTGCCCAGAAACGCAGGCCCTTCTCTGTCTTCATTCATAGCGGCCATCATGGCTGACATGAGCTTAGGAGGAGGAGGGTAGGATTTTAAGAACCCTATTGTTTATAGTGTCGGGCCCCGGGCGAAGCGAAATCCAACAAATATAACTCATCGTCTGACGTTTCGGGTTCCGACGGGGAATCCGACATGGAACTAGGTAATGACTCCTACGCAAGCTCCGTAGCTTCGGTCAAACCAAGGAAAGTGATCACCCGATCAGCTCGTCCGCCTGTCTTTCAGGCGTACTTTGACGCGCAGGCGACCCCTAAGGTCCCCGCGGTCAGCCCTGACCGCACGGAAGCCCCTCAGGCTTCCAGTGCGTCACCGGCCCAACCGGGAACCGCTCTATCGTCGAGAGCGGAGAGTGTCGCGTCGGATGCTGACGGCTTCATCACCGTCAGTCGCAAGAAGAAGCGCGGTCGCGAATCGCCTTCTCTTGATGGCACACCCGCCAAGAAATCCCCGGCCACGACTGGCTCCACTCCCGCGTCCGCGCCCGCGCCCGCTAAAGCCCGCGTACCGCCTCCGACCAAGCGCCCGCCTCCTATTTTTATAGGAGACCGAGGCCGCTGGTTGGTTATCAAAAATAGGATCCCGAAGACGCTCTCCTTCCAGGCCAGGGCGTATCAATCTCTCATCAAATTAGCAACCAAAGAGGTAGCGGACCACCGCGCCTTGACATCTCTTCTTAGAGAGCTGAGTGTGGGTTTCCACACGTACGCCCTGCCTGAGGAGAAGCGACTGAGGGTCGTTATTAGGAACGTCCTTAGAGAGTTAGACGAGGCCGACATTCTGTCGGACCTCAAAGAGCAGGGTTAACCTGCACACGAGGTGCACCGTATGTGCGGAACCACCAACAAACAACCATTTAACATGGTTCTCGTCGTCCTCGACCTCACGCAAGAGGGAAAGGAAATTTTCAATATTAAATCGGTTTACTCCCTTCAGGGCATTCGTACCGAAGCTCCTCGCAACCGCGGGGGGCCCGGTCAGTGTCACAGATGCTAGTTATACGGGCACTCGGCACGCAACTGCGAACACACCCCGAGGTGTGTGAAGTGCCTCGGTAAACACGGCACGCCGGAGTGCCCTCGACCAGCGCAATGCGCGGAGCCCCCGGCCTGCGTCTTGTGCGGGGAGAAGGGGCACCCCGCAAGCTATCGCAGGTGTCCCAAGGCACCCAAACACAAGCGTCACCCAGGGCGCCGCCAGCCGCAAGGCAGAGCAGAGAAAGTGGAGTTCACTCCGACCTTCAAACCTGCGCCGCCTCCGAAGGTAAACGCCTGGGCGAGGTCTCCTCCGGCTGCCAACGCTGCCACAGAGGCCACTCTCGCGGCTCCCGCGCCCCTCCGGCCACCGCTAGCGTCCCGCCCGGCGGCGTCGTTCCCGCGACCGAGGCCACCGGCGCCCGCGTCCGCCGCAACAGGTAACCAAGGCGGCAGCACCTTTGCCTTCATGTTCGAACTGTCAGAGCTGTTCGACATAGATGAAATCACAGCCCTGGCCAGCAGGCTCGAGGCTGTCCGGGACGACCCGCCGTCGCTCCTGCAAGTTATGGCAGACAACGGCAAAATATTCCGTGCCCTCACCGATATAGGGCGAAAGTATAAAAACATTCGCCATGCCTAATTACGTAAGCGTACGGGTTAAACCACATACGCTCCGTATAGCGTAATTTAACGCCCAAGGCCTTAAGTCTCAACTAGACTTGGTGAAGGAGTTCGCTCACGAACATCAATTAGACCTATTCTTAGTGCAAGAGACATTTCTAAAACCACGTATACGCGATCCGCGTATCGCTTATTATAACTTAGTCAGAAATGAATGAATGAATGAATGAAAAATGAATGAAAACTTTATTAATAACAAACACAAACCACACAGAATAATACAACTAAGAAAGACTTAGAGGTAAAAAAATAATAATTAAAAACTTATACTTAGCATAAAAATATACAAATGATAAAAAAAAAATGAAACAAATGTATGCATAATATTATAGTGATTATCTTAATTTAAAAGTACTGTGTAGCAGTCATTGTTATCAAAAGGAACTGACTCAGCGTCATGCTGCATTGGAATAATACCAACACAGCGCTGATTTTCAGCAGCCCCCAGGTGACCCATTGAGTAACTATTAATGTTAAAAAATAAATTTGGTTTTATTAAAGGTTCCATCATATTATTTTTAAAGATGATAATTTGAAATTAGCTTCTACTTGTTCGGATATTACATAAATATACATAGTTACATAAATATTAAAATAACAGCAATTTTAGAAATATTTGCAGAAACAAACTAAAACTTCGATCCCATTATGTATTATTAATAAGATAAATCTTATAATGTAGGACTTATGCACATAATTTGTAAGCAGATACTTAATAATTTAAATAGACGTAAGGATGAGATTTTTAACTGACTTTTTTCTGGAAAGTTCTAACAGTCTTCAGATTGTGAAACGGTAGTGGTATATCATTCCAGCACTTGGTGGCACTGTACCTAAAACTTCCTCTAAAAGAGGCGGAATGATGGAGTGGGACTGACAGGACATTGAATGCGAACCTTGTTTCAAAATTTAACTGGCTGCGCTGACCTAGCCATTCCAATTTACTATATAAATATTTTGGCGTTTTTGTCTTAATAATACCAAAAAGAAGCGTGGCTAAATGAAGTCGTCTACGAGCATCCATATTTAAAATATTTGCTTCTTTGAGGTATGGAGAAATGTGTTGTCGGGCCGGTATGTCCCAGCAAAAACGAGCACATGCATTTTGTACTCTTTGTATTGACTTTCTTGTTCTGCCAAGCAGCCTCGGACCATACACTGGAATGATCGCACCACCCGTATGGGCGGCACCCTCATTTATTTTAAAAGGTCTCTACACTGTATACCTATAGATCCTCCGGTCCTCACTAACATCGAGGCCTCTGCCATCCGGGTCAGTATGGCAAATCACCAGCCGATCACTGTTATTTCAGCTTATCTTCCGCCCAACAAATATATATATAGAAGCATTACTCGGCCACGGGCCACAGTCATAGTGGGCGGCGATCTTAACGCCAAACACTCCAGCTGGAACAGTAGAGCCACAAATAGAAACGGAATCTTATTACTTTATTGGTTACCATTTTTAAAATTCTATTGTCTAACAGCGCGTTCCCCGAACAATGGAAGGATTCCATTGTTATCGGTATCCCAAAACCCAATAAACCTAAAGCTAATCCGAGTAGCAATAGGCCTATTAGCTTAATTAACTCGATCGGGAAACATTACGAAAGATTAATTCTCGCGCGTCTTAATCATTACATCGCGGAGCTCAACCTGATACCCGACATATATACATACAGTTCGGATTCAGAACCGCTCACTGGTGTCCCCAGCAGGCTCACCGACTCACCGAGTACATTCTCGTACGGCGTCAACTTCACGCTACCACGGCAGCCGTGTTTTTCCATGTCGCGAAGGCATTCGACAAGGTATGGCACAACGGCTTAGTATTCAAGCTGTATCAACTGGGAGTGCCAGACAGGCTCGTGCGCATCATACGAGCCTACCTTACTGATCGCTCCTTCCGATATCGAGTAGAGGGCACCCTATCCTCACCCAGACCCATCAAGTCTGGCGTGCCACAGGGTTCAGTCCTCTCTCCCACTCTTTTCTCGCTCTTCACAAGCGACATTCCCAAGTTTCCGAGTGTCCAGCTCACTCAGTACGCTGACGATACGGCACTCTACTTTGGCTCTGCTCTATTGAACCGCTCAACCTTTAGCAGGAACATTAAAGTGCTTCAAGCCGCCGTCGATGAACTAGGCAACTGGTTCAGAAAATGGCGGATTGAAGTGAACCCCACCAAGAGTGCAGCGGTACTCTTCGGTAACGCGAATAGCATCCGCTCTAAAAAACGACCGACCGACGTCATTAAATCGTATGAAACACCCATACCGTGGGTGAAGGATTACAAATACTTAGGAGTCACGTTCAACAGCAATATGAACTTCAAGAAACATATTGATACGGTATGCAATAGAGCCCGATTTGTCCTCAGTCGCCTTTATCCACTTGTGTGTGGGCGAAGTAAACTTCCGCTCAAACACAAAGTGACGCTGTACAAAACCATCGTACGGCCCATACTGTCATACGCAAGCGTCGTTTTCGCGCACACCCGACCGAGCTACTTACGTCGTTTGCAAGTAGTTCAAAATAAATTCACGCGCATGGCAACCGGAGCCCCGTGGTTCATCCGAAACGTTGACCTTCACCGCGACCTAGAGCTTCCGACGATAGCTCAACACTTTAAAGAGATCTCGCGACGCTTCTTTGACAAAGCGCCTAACCATCCCAACATCTTGGTTAGGAAGGCATGCTGGTACACCACCCTTCACCATAGTCTCAACCCAATAAGACGTCCCAGATACGTAACGGTAGACCCGGATGACGACATCACCATCGCGAACGCGACACACACACAAACACCGACACAGACTCGCACACACCGCCTTCGCAGGCGTAGGCGCGGTCAACCACCGCAAACCACTGGCACTAGTCGCTCTGACGATGGCCAGCGGCCTGCACCCTAGATACACCACACATTGTTTTGATTGATGTTATGATTTTGACGAGACGTTAGTCCTCGTCCTGTATTCGCTTCACTACACTCACTCACACACGGACTGACTGACGGACTGACATACACCACTTACACAATCACAAACACACTCCACAAATAGACACAAACACAAACATACATGCACACAAACATTTACACTACGTACATACATACAAACACACATACATACAATCATAAACACATACATACACACTTACATACATTACACAAAACATCACCACACTCGCCGGCGAGTGTGTTCTTATCACCTTTTCATCTTTCATCTTCATTTCATCTTCATTTTCATTCTTTCTCCTTCCCACAAGCACACAGCCGGTCTGAGGTTCGAGTCTCCTTAGGAGACGCCCCGCGACTGCTGTTGCGTAGTCTTTGCGGCCTCCACGGCCCACGTCCTACTTCGCTGTGAAAGCCAGGGCTGCTAACAGCACAGAGGAGGTTTTAATCGGTATGGGGTGTCCGCTTACGCGGACACTCGAGTCCGACATATTACGTAAACGTATTTCCTCCTCTCAAAAAAAAAAAAAAAGGCCCCGGGGCCTTCTTGGAGTGAAGCTCCTTAATGATTAGCTTCACCTCTTCGTAAGAGGTGGGTTTTATTACATCGCCTGAAGGGCTCAGAGCGTAGCGACGTTCAACTTCACGATCAACTTCGTCAACGTGTATCGGGTCGGCTGCTGCATTTGGAGAGCACTGACTCTCAAGACTATCGGCGAGGCATTCAGCATTCTCATCGTCATCGAGCGCCGGCTGCAGTCCCGGTCTGTCCAAAGAAGGAGGCATGACAGTGGGCGGCTCCTGTTTGAACGCGCGAGGCAGCTTCCAGAAAGCCACATGTGATGGCTTAAGGTTGCCGAGCAAGCGGTCCCAACGTTCGCCGCGGAGTTCCGCGATACGTTCCCGTACCACCCGCTGTAGGTAGCGGAGGTGGCGCCTATTCTCGACCGACGGATACCTATCGTAAAGACTAGTGGCTCTGTGCTTCTGTGTGAGTAGGTTCCTGACCTCTGGAGGCAGGTTTAGGCGATGCGGTTGCATCGTCGGAACCTGCCTGGAGCAGGCCTTGATCCTATTCTGTATATGTGACGTCATATGAGAGATAGCACTGTGAGCCGTGTCGACCGAGTCGATGACGTCCGGTATAAGGTCAAGGTCGTCGAACTTGATAGACTCGAGATCCTTTTCCAGCCGTTGCCAGTCGATCACTGTTTGCGTCGGTGGTTGAAAGTTAACCGGTGGGCCTAGATTTAGGACGACGGGCCGGTGGTCTGACTCTAATTCGTGAAAAACCTCGATTGAATTTACATTGAGCGTTACGTTTTTAAATAACGCAACGTCTAGAATGTCGGGTCGGTGCGCGACGTTATCCGGATAACGTGTTGGTTCGTCGGGTGCTATTACTGAAAAGTTCAGCGTGTCTGTCAGCGTCTGTTTGGCGTTAAGATCGCCGCCCACTGTGACTGCGGCCCCGTGGCCGAGTAATGCTTTTATATCTGTGTCTAATACTTGTATGTTGGGTGGAAGATAAGCTGAAATAACAGTGATCGGCTGGTGATTCGCCATACTGACTCGGATGGCAGAGGCCTCGATGCTAGTGAGGACCGCAGGATCTATATGTATACAGTGTAGAGACCTTTTAAAATAAATGAGGGTATCGCCCATACGGGTGGTGCGATCATTTCTGACTAAGTTGTAATTAGCGATACGCGGATCGCGTATACGTGGTTTTAGAAATGTCTCTTGCACTAAGAATAGGTCTAATTGATGTTCGTGAGCGAACTCCTTCACCAAGTCTAATTGAGGCTTAAGGCCTTGGGCGTTCAAATACGCTATACGGAGCGTATGTGGTTTAACCCGTCCGCTTACGTAATTGGGCATCGCGAATGTTTTTATACTTTTACCCTATTCCAGAGCTTATCTGTTAGGCCGTCTTCATTCTTCCATACACCCAACAGCTTTAGACGTAGAGTCGCCATTGTCGCTTCTTGTTGAAAGTGTATGTCGAGTGGTGTTAGCCCTAGAATAGTTTCAAGGGCCGAAGTAGGCGTGGTGCGCATGCATCCTGTTATGGCTGTGCAGGCCAGCCGCAGGAAACGCTGCAGCTTGGTTTGTACTGTCACAAGCTCTGTCCTGGGCCACCACGCTATTGCTCCGTAGGAGATAATTGGTCTGATGACTGCTGTATAGAGCCATCTGTTTATCTTTGGAGCAAGACCCCAGGTTCTGCCTATGAGTCTTCTGCACTGCCAAAAGATGATGCATGCTTTTTCTAGCTTGTGTTCAAGGTGTTTGTTCCAAAGCAACTTACTATCCAGTATAACCCCCAGGTATTTAACTTCTTTAGTAAGGCTTAGTTCGGTGTTGAACAGCTTTGGTAATGTTAGATTACCAAGTCTGCGTTTGTTTGTGAATAGTATTAGTTCCGTCTTTGACGGTTTAGCTGTAAGTTTGTGTTGCGCGCACCATTCTTCCAAAATCTTAAAAGCAGATCTCATGAGGCTACATAAGATGCTCTCGACTGGTCCTGTTATTAGAATGGCGAGGTCGTCAGCATAGCCCACCGTGTACAGTTTCTTTTTGTTTAGCCTTGTGATGAGCTCATCTACCACAAGGTTCCAGAGCAGCGGCGAGAGTACCCCTCCTTGTGGGCAGCCCGTTGCCACCACACATCTAGTACTGGTGTTCACAGTGAATCGTATCGCCTTATGCCTCAACATGCTGTCTATCTACCCGGCAATTGTAGGATCTACATCATGAGCGGCTAGCGCTCGGCCTATGCTAGTGAAAGAGGTTTTGTCGAAGGCGCCTTCGATATCAATAAAAGCACCTAAGGTTGATTGTTTACGTGATAATCCTTTCATTGCGAGAGATGTTACGCAATAGAGTGCGGATTCGGTTGATCTGCCCTGAGTATAGGCGTGTTGGTTGTCATTTAGCGGTTTTTGTATGAGGGCATTTTCCCTAATATCCCTATCGCAGAGTCTCTCTAGAGTCTTCAACAAAAATGATGTGAGACCGATTGGCCTGTACGATTTGGGATTTGTGTAATCACTTTTGCCGGGCTTAGGGATAAATATCACTTTTACCTCCCTCCACTGGAGCGGTATGTATTTGTAGGCCAGGCATGCCCTATAGAAAGCAATTAAATGCGCTGCTAGCGGCCCTATACCGCTCCATTGTAGCAGTCCTGGGAAGATCCCGTCCAAGACTCCTGATTTAAATGGAAGAAAGCTGATAATTGCCCACATTACCTTGTCTTTGTCTACCACCCTGTGAGCTGTGGTCCAATCCGTTTGATCCGGTGTGTTGCTCTGCGACGCCACTTCCTCCCACGTCTGGTTGTTGGTGATGCGGCATCCAGGGAAGTGAGTTTGCAGGAGTAGTTCGCAGGTCTCGGGGTCGGATTTGGTGTATGTGCCGTCAGATTTTTTCAAGCAACCTAGATTACGCTCTGGGTCACGTGAAAGGATGTTTTTTACTTTAGCCGCTTGGTTTGTGGATTCAATGTTAGTACAGAAGCGTCTGCAGCTTTCTCTCTTCCTTTCGCGGATGCGCCTCTTGAAACGATATTGGGCCTGTTTGTATGCATCCCAGTCGTCTGGTGCCCGGGTATTTTTGGCTCTGTTGAACAGCTTCCTTACTTTGCAACGCAGCCTATCTAACTCTGGACCCCACCACACACTTTTGTCGATTGAGTTGGGCTTTGTCGAAGTTAGAGGACACGTCTGTTCATAGCTGTTGATAAGTGTTTGAGTTATGTTAGTTACATGAGTTTCTATACCTGCGGTACCGTTATAATCGTCTGGTAGGGAAATGGCCATAAGCTCATTTCTCACCAATCTGTCGTATTTGGTGCGGTCTGTTTTACGCGGGTTCCGCCTTGGCAAGGCAGGTTTGATGTTTAAGTGGAGGTTGAACCTAATCCATCTGTGATCCGAGCATGAAGGTTCGTCTGACACGTGCCAGTCATTGACGAGAGAAGAGACATGGTCGGTTGCCAGTGTTAGGTCGATTATAGTTTGGGCTCGCGCCGTAACATAGGTATAACATAGGCATAACATATGCATAACTCGGAGCCCCTGTTAAGTATATTAAGGTTATTTGAGAAAAGGTATGTAAGTAAGTCCTCACCTCTTTTATTGGTATTTTGGCTGCCCCAGATGGTGTGATGTGCGTTGGAGTCAGCGGATATGATGAGTTCCAGCCTCTCTGTCTTGCAGTAGCTGACTAGCGCGGTGAGCTCCGGTGTTGGTACCTCCTCTTCCCCCGACAAATAGACCGACATAGCGTCGGTCACCACATATGACCATCATAGCGACCACGTCTGATAGGCCTAGGCGGTCATCCGCCTGGAGCTTCACAGCGGTTAGATCTCTGGAACATAGCTCATTTATAATGGTGGTCGTTACATGTCGTGGAGTATAAATACATGAACGTGGTTTACCTTCGGTAGCAGTTAGAAGTTTGCCTCCGATGTTGTTGAGACCACATATATTTTCTAATCCACGGCTCCTGGATTAGGGCTATGGTCTCGGTGTTTCCCTCCAGCAAACGTCGCAGGTTAGCCGTCACGGTGTAGCTGTGCTGGAGGTTGATTTGTAAGAGTTTAAGGAGTGGAGTTGGATCGGTCTGGGCTGCCATCGCTGTGCAGTAGACTATCCTCCAGCTCCTTTCCTCTTCCCCGGCCCCTTGCTGCCACCAGTCTATGGAGCACGATTTGGTCTCTATGGGAGTCCGAACCTCTTTACAAGTGGCGGTCATAGAGACACCGTCGGTCCTCTTCTGATGTGTAGCGTCAGGGGCTGCACCTGAGGGCTGCTGCCCTCCTTCCGGCACGACATCCATGCGGTTGTCGGGCGCCGCCTCAATTGCGGTCGAGGTTGGTACTTTCGGCTGCGCTGCCACGTCCAGGTTTGGTTTCGGTGCTCCGCTGCCTTTACCCTCCTCTTCGGGGAAATTTACGTACACTGAGCCACATTTGTACGAGACCCTGCGATCTCGCTTCTTGAGCTCAGCTCTCATCTGCCTCAGGTATCCCAAGGACTATGCGCACCCTGCCACTTTCGTCCGGTTCTGGGATGTGGTACAAGCTCCAAGTGCGGACATTGTACCACGGATTCTGCCCGGCGAATCTGGTCTGCAGCATGCTAAGATTTTCGTCCTTGGAAAACCTTGGGATGATCATGGTCGCCTTGACTTTCCTGGGGATGTCGGCTTGGCGTTTGACCACGAGTCTGGTTTGTGGAAGTTGCGAAGTGATCTTGAAGACAGTCTTCTTAAGCCATTCCACGGTGTAAGTGTCCTCGCACCAAAGCTTGAGGGTACCCTCACCATGGTTGGCTCTGCCTCTGAAGCTGGGCAGCCTGAAGGGATCAGTGGAAGAGGTGGCGGCGCAGACTTCTGCGTCTATTGCACCCTCTATTGCCGACTGTATCGCCTGAACTTGCTCGGCTTTTATGTCCCTGAAGGGTTCATTCATGATCGCGACTAGTAAATCGTTGGATTTACACATGTCGGCGTAATTTACGGAGCCCTTTTTGGGAGTAGGCCGCCGCTTCGTTCGCGTACGCTTAACGTCCTCGCGGGGTGACAGAGTGTCATCCGGGCGAGCTCTTTTGCTGCCCTTGGGTAGGTGTGGACCTTGCCCGGAAGCAGCACGAGCTTCCGCCCTCTCTTGAACGTTTCGGCCAGCGCGTTTTCCTCGTGGCCTTTTTTGGGGCTAACTACCGCCTGCTACTGGTTCGATAGTCGGCTGTCCTGCGGACTTACTCTCCAGTAGCGCTGTCTACCTGAAACTCTTTGGGTTTGGGGGGGTTGCTTTTAGCGGCTTTTATTCTCGCTTTCCTAGCCTCGGCTCGCGCGCGGTTTCGTGCGGTCCTGCTAGGTGTCTTGTATGTAGGCTTGGCATCTCCCTTCCTGATGGGTAGCGTCCAGGCATCGTCCGTAAAGGTAGTTGCCGGTATGGCTTCCTTTAGGGTGGAAAGATCCAGCGAGGAAGACTCTTTCGGCGCTGTGGGAGCAGCCGTAGTCTGGACGGATTGACTAAGCGCGCCCGAGGGATCAGCTGGTTTGTTGTGGTCGAATTTTCTCTTTTGGTCCATGGGTAGAGATTTATTAAGATTCATCCTCTTAAGTGCCCCACCCGCCTTGGAGCCTCAGTAGGGGACGTCATGCAACTTGATGTACATGTTCGCCAGGACTACTGCGAGGATATAGTAACCCTCACCGTGAATACCTGATGACTGACGGCCGAGTGATGTAGAAGCCGCATACGTGAGGAAGAGAGCCTCCCGCGCTCACCTCAACATCCGCGACCGGGGCATAGGCACCCACATGTAATTGGGTCACTCGCCGGCAGCCCTCTGACGGGAAGCCATAGCCGATTGATCGAGAATGGCTAGTGCCCGACCGCCCGTTTGAGAGGAAGATCAGGGCCAAAGAGGCGTGTTGCATCAAGCAGGTAACTGACCGACCGCTATCAGCTCAACCACCAGGATTCCTTACTCCCTCCTTACGGGTATCCACGCACGAAGGGATTGTGTGGGTAGGTTGGGGGAGGGCGGCCAGAGGTTTCTGTTCTGCCAATTACCTTAGTATAAATTATTTGATGACTCTATGGGCATATGAGGCACTTGGCCAAAAAACGGGCGGCAACCTTGAGAAGGATAGTCCACTGGCCTTGCTTAGAGGGTCACTGTATTGATATTCCTCTAAACCATTCGCCGATGCTGGGAGTAGGGGTTGTGTCAACCAAGGTCCGTGAGAGAAATTCATTGACGATACCCCCGCCCAAATACATATCATACAATACTCACCAAATTACCTCTACTTACAATTTGACAATTCTGCTTAAACTTGTAATTAATATTATATTTTTAATAACAGTAATCAAAAGCTCATTCCTTTAGGGTAATCTAATCAAAATCACCTTATTCAGGCGACCGAAAGTAAAAGCTACTTTCAGTGTAATTAACAATGAAACTGGTAGATCGAATTGCCGTAACACCTCTATCTGTTTCAATATTTATAATGGCCTTATAAATTTGGAAATATAAATTCCAAATGAATTTGATAAATACTTTTCCGAAATCCCGATTATCACGACAAAAGACCTTAACTCTTCACCAAAAGCAGCACATGATAGGCTTAAATTATACGTACCAGTATCTTCCATCGATTTGAAATTTCAACATGTTAAAGGTAGCGATATTATAAAAATCTACAAATTAATTAACCTAAAAAACACAAAGGATCTATGAGGGCATTCGACTAATATTGTAAAATACATACTTGACATTATAGCACCTGAATTTGCAATAATATTTAACGAATGCATAGATGAGGGTGTGTTCCCTGACCTCATGAAATACAGCAAATTCTTTTCACCCTGCTATTTTCAGGCTTATTTCAGTGCTGCCTGTTTTTTGTAAAACTTTTGAAAAACTATTGTTTCAACAGCTACAAATGCATTTTTGTAAATTAATGAACAAAAATCAATTTGGTTTCACTAAGGGTTTATCAACAATTAATGCGGGTACTAGACTCATTGAGCACATATTTTACGCCTAGGAACAGTCACAAGATGCATTAGGCATTTTTTTGTGATTTGTCCAAAGCATTTTACTGCGTCCACCATGAAACTTTACTCCTAAAACTAAAGCATTATGGAGTGAAAAATACAGCCCTAAATCTGTTAAAATCATATTTAAGAGAAAGAGTTCATATAGTCGATGTAAATGGCAAACGGTCTTCGGGTAAACCTGTGGGAATAGGTGTTCCAGAGGGTTCTATTCTCGAACCTTTCTGGTTTCTTATATATATTAACGACCTACCGTTTGTGGTAGATGATAGCCATAAGATTGTATTGTTTGCTGACGACACTTCACTTATTTTTAAAGTGAAGCGACGTGCAGATATCGATGACGACCAACGTACTTATAATTGACCAGAGATTGGAACTTGTGGATATTACGGTCTTCTTGGGTATCACGTTAGATAAAAAGCTTCAGTGGGGTCCACATATTGCTGAACTAGCAAATAGACTTAGCTCTACGGCATATGCAGTTAGAAAGATTAGAGAGTACACGAACGTTGCGACCAGTCGCTAGATTAGTGTACTTCAGTTATTTTTACGGTATTTTCCTGTGGGGTCATGCTGCTCACATTGATGGTGTTTGCTCTGCAAAAGAGAGCTGTTTGGGCTATATATCAGCTTGGTTATAGACAGTCTCTCAAGGAAAAATTTAAAGAAATAAATATTATGACTGTTCATTGTCAGTACATTTATAAAAATTTAATATATATTCACAAAATCGTCATTTTTATCTTTTTTTTTATGGAATAGGAGGACAAACGAGCGTACGGGTTACCTGTTGTTAAGTGATCACCGCCGCCCACAATCTCTTGCAACACCAGAGGAACCACAGGAGCGTTGCCGGCCTTTAAGGAAGGTGGAAGTTCCGCTGTCATATTCGGGTGGAGGGGGGGGGGGGGGATGGCCTATGCGAAACATAGCGGCACTAGGCCGCTACTTCACGCCGGTATTCTGTGCGAGTGTGGTAATTAACCCGGACGAGTCTGGCCCGATTGTGCTGACGTCAAAAGACGGCAGCGTGACTCTCCCACTTCTAAATAGTGATTTTCATTATTATCACACTAGAAATAAGGGATTGCTTGTAAATAAATTAAAATACAATAATTAATAGTAGGCTTCATAAGATACATAATAGCTTTAAGGATAAATGTATACACTTTTATAATAAAGTCCCAGCCACTGTTCAGGCATTATCTATAAATAAATTCAAATGTTTTATAAAAAGATGGCTCTGTCGTAAGTCCTATTACTCCACAGCTGAATATCTAAGTGATCGGACAGACTGAGAATAGTTAATGAATATTTTATAGCGATAGAAATTCTGTACAATATTGTATATTTTCATTGAAAAGAGCGCAAAAAAAGAAAGCTGGGAGAGTTTCTTGCACCGCTTCTTCTCTCTCAGAGTGCCATTTGTTTCCGAAAAAGTAGTAGTATCTAGTGTATTAGAAATAACATCAAAAAGAATTCTAATGGAATTTTGAGAAAATAAATGCATTTTACACTGATTGTATATTTTGTATTTTGTTGTAATAAAATAAATATATAAATATTTTATGCCTTTAAATTTAGTTACTGAATCAGTCACCACTTAAAGCGCGACGAATTCGGACGTATCGTATATGTACCAAGATGGCTCTAGTGCTTTCCAGGAACCAAAAATTTACCTTTGCCTAGCCCTGACCATTTGCTCAATTAAAATTGAAAAAAGAAAATGAAAATCATGGGTGAAAGTTACCAAACAATACAAAGAGAATAGGTGTTTTAGAACCAGCAGACTTCAGAAATGATCTACGAATGGATTCGAGATCGTTTGACATAATATAATTAAATCTTGTGACACCGTTTATTCAAAAGCAAGATACTATCTCTAATAGATACTACTACTCCTACGAGACAGTATTAGTGCAAAAGAAAAATTGGTCGTAATACTAAGATTTCCTGCGACATGAAATTCATATCAAGATTTAAATTTCATTTCTTATACCCCAAGCCCTGCTGACAAAAACTATCTCTGAAACTTGTTTAGGCTATTAATACGCACGAAGAGCCACTAGCGACTGAAATCAGTGAAAATTACACTTTCCTTAATGTGTTTCTAATAAGCTTTAAGTCATTCATGCTTTATAATGGTGTTTTAGTGCTTAATTTTCCCATAAAGGAAAGGCCAACAAGTTATACTCATGCAGCGAGTGGGAGGTGAGGTCATTAAACTTGTTAATATTTAATGTCAAAGACAAGTGAATCTAATCGACATTCATTATGACTTTGTGGCTATTGAGTGGAATACTATTCCACAATTGACGTGATAATGAGCGATGGAACTTCGACGCTCCACGCAATAAATTATCTCTCATGTATCCCTCGATCGCAGTTATAAACAACCTTTAAAGGTTTGTTATAAAATATATTATATTTTAAGTATTTAGAAAAAAACTCTATTTGATGTTATATGAAGTAAAATTTATCACTGGACGCCATCTTATTTGTACCTTCTCTTTGGGTAGTTGCAGAAATTACGGTAAGGTTGAATTTAAGTTGATTCTAGATTAAGTCTAAGGCTAAGTTTAAATGACTTTCTATGATATTTTTATCCATTAGTAACAAACATACAAAAATCACTTGTTTTCTCTTTGAAATGTATTATTTAAATTATTGTCTTAAATAAGTTATTATAACACATTTGTGATTATGTTATTAAATGACATTATTATTGCACTAAATCACTTTTATCTACGCCCATGCTTTAAAGCCTCTATTAAAGATTCTTAAACAGATAGGTTATTGCCAACAATAAATCACCTAAAGTCCTAATAATCATAACATCTAAACGAGTGTTGTAATGAAATTCAGTACAACATTATACCATCCGTTTTCATTATAACACTCGTTTGGATGATGTAATGGTTACTAGGACTGGTTTTTTTAATGTAAGCATCAAGCTAACTGTTTCAGAATTTTTTATAGAGGATTCATATTATGGGTGCAGATAGTCTTGTATTCAACCGTTGATAGTTAGGTATTTATTTTATTTATTTATTCATAAAGGCTTACCAACTAAATACAATTTATTAACTTATGCACTAAGAATTAAACAAATATAATAAAATAGTTTATATGTACTTAAATTATAGGTAGGCACAACATTACTATAAGAAAAACATGTGATATTTTAAAATCTAAAATCTATAAATTTTGGAGAGCAATATAAATTTATTTGTTAAAATTAAGAAAATTTGAAGAGAAGATATCAATGTTTCCATCTTTATTAAAAATACAATTATATAATTGTAACATTAGCTGTAAAGGAGAGTTTAAGCCATAATTACTGTGGTGGAATTTAATGTGCATTGGGGAAAAAGTACCAAGCCGACAATTGAAGGCTTGCATGCAAACCGATTTGTGAAAAAAGCGAAGGACAGTCCATATCATAAGTTAAAGGTTTATGCAAACACAGCAATTGTGAAGCATTTCTACGTATTCGCAGAGATCTCATTTGAAATGTATTTAATCTATTCTCATAGCTATCATTACGGCTATATTTATTTGCATAAAAACTTAACTTTGAAAGAAACTTTTTTTGTACAGATTCTATACGTGATATATATTTTTGTGATAAAGGTACCAAACGGCTGAGTTATATTCTAGATTAGATCTGACAACAGAGTTGAAAAGTATCTTGAGTGGTAAAATACTTCATTAATCTTTCGTACTACGAAAAATAAAACCTACACTGGCCTGCAAAAGTAAGTAGCACACTTTTCAAATAATTTTTTTTTCTTAACTATAGAAGGTAGAGATTTAAGATTAAAAACGTTTTGTTCCAAATTTTATAGGCTTTAATTTTTAGAAACTAAAATTAACATTTGTAACATTTTTATACAAAAAAAGAAAAACAATGAAAATAGACATTTTTAGTTTAGTGTAAAAAAATTCGACTAAAATGATTACATGTTATTAAATTTTTAATAACTGGTATTGCCTCCTCGAGCTCTGATTACAGCTTCGAGCTGGTTTGGCATACTGAACACTAGGTTTCGGAGCCGATGTTGGGGAATATTCTACCATTCTTCGACCAGGGCCTGCTTTAGTGCCCTGAGGGTAGTAGTAGGTGGTGGTCTGCGGTTTCTGACTAGCCTCCCAAGCTCATCCCAGGCGTGTTCAATCGGGTTCAGATTAGGACTTCTTGATGGCCAAGCCATCACGCTGATACCGACCTCCTAAATATACTCTTGTACGATTTGAGCCGTGTGTGGCCGGGCATTATCATGCATCAGCATCGATCCATCACCCATATTTGCTAAATACGGCCCTGCATACTCATTGAGAATATCTTGAGCATATCTTTGCCCAGTGAGGGTGCCATTTTCTATGGCTACTAGCTCTGTGCGACCTTCTGAAGATATGCCAGCCCATACATGTACACTACCTCCACCGTATTGGACTCTTTCTGAGATGCAAGCTCGAAGGTATCGCTCACCAGGTCGCCTGTAAACACTTCGCCTTCCATCAGAAGTGTAAAGGGAGAATCGAGACTCATCTGCAAACAAAATTTTTGACCATTCTTCTTCATCCCACTGCATGTGTTTACGGGCGTATCGCAGTCTCGCTACTCGATGCTGTCTCTCGAGTTTTGGGCCACTCCCTGTTCTTCGGGGTTTCAAATTTGCTTCAGCAGTTCTTCTTCTCACTGTACTGTCACTAATGTAGTCCCTCCGGGTCTGAAGTAGCTGTTGCTGGACTTCAACTGCATTTTGGTGGCGATTTCTTAACACAGTGGAAATAAAATATCGATCTTCTCGGGCACTGGTACACCTGGGTCTGCCATTACAAGGTCTCCTCAGATGGTGTCCAGTCTCTTCGTACCTTCGCTTTACCTTCTGGACCGTTCGTACCGTCACACCCACCATTCTTGCAGTGCGACGCATACTGATACCTAGTTCGAGAAAAGCCATGATCCTAGCACATTCTTTAACTGAAAGAGGCATGATAAATAAATGTTATGTGCTTTTTAGCATAAATTTTTAAAACAAGACCCGTCGATCTTGAAAAAAAAATAAAACAGAAAGAAAAATGTGAATGGTAAAATTGTAATTCGGAAACATCCACTTTGAAAAAGGAATGGTTTTGTTTTTGAAGTTTTTTTCAGCCAATTCTTAAAAGAAGGTTACCGACTATAAAGTTTTTATGTACAAAATCAAATTCTCTTTGGTGTCCTTTTTATTTCGAAAGTATATCTTGTGAACTTAAAACGTTATCCCAATTTTAAAAGTGTGATACTTACTTTTGAAGGCTAGTGTAGTATTTTAAAACGGACAATGTGATCTATATGTTTGTTGAATCTTAGTTCACTATCTAATATAATGCCTAAATCCTTAAAATTCCAGTTCCATACTATTATTTTGACACCATAAGTAAATATAGTCGATATCATCTTGAAGCATTTTTTGGTCCTCAAAACATTTTACCGTCTTGTATAATTTTAGGTCATCTGATGTAATTTTACGTGTTCTTTCTTTTAAAATATTGTATTGTATATTGTCCATTTCATTTTTATATTTTTTATAACGTATTCGATATTTTTCTTTTTCATTTAATACATATATAAGTTTATTATTAAACCAAGGAGGGTAATTAATATTTCGTTTGTGTTTTTAGGAATATATTGTTTAGTCAGGTCTTTTAAACCTTGATATGTACCTAAAATATATACTTATAGATTTAGTTTTCTAAAACTGTTTGTGGTTTATATTTGTAATAAGGTGTGTTTGTGTTTTGTATGAGTTTGTGTTTGAGGGCTAACTTTTGGTGAATGATATTGACTACTTGGTTATGTCTATGCGTGTAATCTGTTTGTGTGAGTGTTGTACATCCTCCGGTAATATGTTGGATGGTTTCTGGTTGAACGTGGCATTTGCGGCATTTATCGTTTGATATTGAGGGGTCTTTGATTATGAATTTTCTGTAGTTTTTGGTGTTGACAACTTGGTCCTGTATCGCTATTATAAATCCTTCGGTCTCTGGGAATAGGTTTCCTATTTTAAGCCATTTGTTTGAGGCGGCGGTGTTTATGTGGGATTGTTCTAGGTCGTTCTAGGTAGGTGAGGATGGCGGCCATGTAACACTTTTCGCTTCCAGCTGTCAAGTTTTTGTATTTGGGGATCGTTTCTTCGAGTGTTTTGAGAGCTTATGTCTTCGTGTAAATTAAGTGGAGTAAAGTTAATATCATTTTTAACAATGGCTTTATGAATTTCGCTGGTCTGTGATTTTAAGTGGAAAAAATCTTTTAAATTGCCGACTTGTTTTTGACAGAGATGATTCAAATCAATGAGGCCCCTTCCTCCATATTCTCTTTTGATAGTAAGTCTTTCTATTGCAGATTTTGGGTGTAGATTATTGTGCTTAGTTAGTGTGGTGCGAATCGTCCGCTCTATTTGTTCTATGTCTGTTTTTGTCCATTTTATGATACCAAATGAGTATGTTAGAATTGGGATAGCATATGTATTTAGGGACTTAATAAGGTGTTTGCTTGTTAATTGAGTTTTACAAAGAGCATTAATTCGTTTTTTAAATTCTATTGTTAAAGTGTTTTTGATTTCTGTGTGATCTAATCCTCTAAGTTGTTTATATCCTAAGTATTTATATAGTTCGGTTTGTTCCATGGCTCTAATTATATCGATATCATTAACTGCATAATCGCCCGGCCGTATCTTGCCTCGTTTTATGTGAAGTGTTCTACATTTATCCAAACCAAATCCATATTAATATCTTTGCTAAATTATGCTGTAGTATCTATTAATTTTTTCATTTCCATTTCTGTTTTTCCATATAACTTAATGTCATCCATATATATGAGATGAGAGACTATTGTTTCTTGCATATCGTGTTTGAGGCGATATCCTGCACGACAATCACGCAGCAAATGTGACAGGGGGTTTAAGGCGAGGCAAAACCACAGAGGACTCAAGGAATCGCCTTGATAGATACCCTTTCTAATGGCTATTTCTCTAGTTGTGATGGTGTTTTGATTTGTATTCAAATAAAGTGTGGTTTTCCATCTAGACATAATATCGTGTAAAAAGTTTATTACTTTTGGGTTTATTTTATATATTTGTAATATTTTAATCAACCAAGAATGTGGGATACTATCGAAAGCTTTCTTATAGTCTATATATGTGCAATGTAGGTTTCAATTTTTTGAAGTCGCATGTTTGTGAATAGTAGCATCAATTATTAACTGTTCCTTACATCCCATGTGGCCTCGCCTGCATCCTTTTTGTTCTTCCGCTATTATATTATAATGTTCAACATGTTTATTGATTTTTGTTGTTATGGCTGATGTTAATATTTTATATATAGTTGGTAGGCATGTGATTGGTCTATATTGTGAAGGGAGTGGAGATATCTGTAATTTTGGAAGCATATAGGTTATTCCAGTAGCAATGAAATCTGGAATTTTCTGTTTACCAATAATGATATCTGTAATATTTTTGGCCATGATTTTATGTAAAGAAAATAATTTTTTATACCAAAAGTTATGAATTTTGTCTATCCCTGGTGATTTCCAGTTATGCAATCTGGCTGTAATGTTATTTATGTCTGTCTCAGTTATTTCTGTGAAATCCATTTCTTCAATTGCATTCCATTTATTTTCTTCTTCTATAATCCAATCAGCTTTATCATTGTGATGTACTTGTTGTTCCCAGATGCCTGACCAAAACGTTCCAGTTGTTCTTGTGTGGGCACATTAGGATTGTTTACTGTATCTGTTTTTAGTTTGTGTAAGTTTCTGTAGAAATTCTTTTCGTTAGTGCTAAACATTGTGTTATCATTTTTCCTTTCCTGTGCCTTTTTGTATCTTTTAAGTCTATGAACTTTGAGTGCTAATTTTTGTTTTAAAGTGTCTAAAAATTCTTCCGGTTTAATGTTGCTATTTTCATGTTTAGTGTGTGTGTTTCCTGTTTTAAATATTGCTTTAACATGCTTAATGATTTTACGGGATCTATTGTTATTGATGTACTGGGTGAGTCGCCCACAGTCTGCTCTGAGTTTTTCTATGTCCTTTTCTAACCTTATTTGCCATGGTGGTTTATTACAGTCTTTGGGCCTTGTGCTTCTAATATATTCTGTGATCTTATAGTTAAGTTCTTCAGAGATAACTAAGGCTACGCAATACACTATCGTATGTATGTCAGTTAGTTTTTTGTCGTCGGAAATAAATCGGGACAGGATATCGCTATTAAACATATTGACTAGTTGAAATAGGTGAGAATTGTATCTAAGTTTAGGCAATTTTGGACGGACTAGTGGGTCCATTCCTGAATATTGTGTTAGTGCTGTTTTGAATTTATAACAAATTTCTTCTATTTCAGTGTTCGTACCTGGGTTATGGTCTAATACCGTATCAATGTCGTTTTCCATCATTATAGTAACAAATTCAGTCTGTGTAGACATATTATGTGATGTCTGAGTGATATATGAGAATGTTTGTAATGATTGATTGTGCTGTGTGTTTGGTATTGTTTGAGTGGAAGAACATGGAATTACATCGTTTGTTGGTTCACTAATGTTAATATGGAATTGATTTTCATTTTCTATTTCTAGTTGTGACTTTATTTCTTCTTTAATTTGATTTAAAGTTTCCTGATTTAAGAGTTTGTTTTTTACTATTACTCTTCTTTGATCCGCAATTCTTTGTTCTGTAACGTTTAAGTCCGGATATTTTTGTAAGAAGAGTTCATGCAACTGTTTTCTGTAGGTGGTTAGGTCGGTCTCTAATTTCGTGATGTAGTAATAGGTGCGCATAATGAATAGGTTCATTTCTTTACTCCATTTCATGCGCACTCTCGGTTTACCGGCTTTGGTGGACGCGAGTAAAAAGGCATTTGCCTCCCGCGCAGCATCCAAGGTCGGTGTGGGTGAATATCTGCTTGAAAGGGGTGAGGAGGGAATGGATGGTGTATATGAGATGGTACATGGACTATAAGGTTCCGTTGGAGTAGTCCTGTCAATCAGTCTGTCATTTTCGGCTGTAGTATTTTCGGATGATCCGGTGGGAGCCCGCCTGTTCAGCTCCTCACCGCTGACGGTTCGCATGCTGAGACACCCAGCGCCAGCTCCAGGTGTGCCCCGGCGATCGCCCCCGGGAAGCGGTCCAATTTTACGTTTTTTCATCGAGCGTGTCTCCATATTGAATGGGTTGTTGGGACCGTTGGTCGGAAAGGTGTGTCTAGGTGTTGGTGACTTTGTAAAGTATTTGTGCCTTCTACCTTAACGAGATAGGGTTTGGTCAAGAAGTTAATGACAATTTGTTCAAGCTTTCCTTAAGCCCCCCCACCACGGCAAGGTGGTCCCCTGGGGGGGTTATTATTATTATTATTATTATTATTATTATTATTATTATTATTATTATTATTATTATTATTATTATTATTATTATTATTATTATTATTATTATTATTATTATTATTATTATTATTATTATTATTATTATTATTATTATTATTATTATTATTATTATTATTATTATTATTATTATTATTATTATTATTATTATTATTATTATTATTATTATTATTATTATTATTATTATTATTATTATTATTATTATTATTATTATTATTATTATTATTATTATTATTATTATTATTATTATTATTATTATTATTATTATTATTATTATTATTATTATTATTATTATTATTATTATTATTATTATTATTATTATTATTATTATTATTATTATTATTATTATTATTATTATTATTATTATTATTATATTATGGGTGTAGATAAAGTCTTGTATGCAACTCGTGGTGGCAGGATGATCCTGTTTCCAGAGACTCGGTTTTAGATTCTATATATATAATATACCTATACTTATATTTTTATTTATAATCGCTTATAAAATGCTCACAGAATACCTTTATTTATTTACGGTGTGTGTGTGTGGATGATGCTTTAGCTTTGAACTGCTTGGAAAGGACTCTAACCTTCTTGAAAAGGTTTGCAGTTTGCAGCTTGTTCGAATGTTTCTCAATGTCGACGAAGATGCCGACGGCACTGTACTACACGAGCTCGACCACATTGCTGAAAGATGGCGTACCTACTGTGAGCAGTTATACACAGATCCCCACTCAACGCCCGAAGTTACCCCGGTTTGGAGGGACCTGGCACTGGAGCCCATGATTCTTGGTTCCGAGATATCTCATGCTCTACAGTCTCTCAAGAATATGAAGGCACCGGGAAGCGACCAAATAACAGCAGAAGTGCTTAAAGCTATGGGTGACCTGGGTGAAGAGACACCTTACAATATTTGCTCACACGTCTGGCAAAACGGTGATTGGCCGCAGGACTGGTCGGAATCCGTAATTCTTCCGCTGCATAAGAAAGGGTCAACGAAGAGCTGTGGCAATTATCAAACCTTATCCCTCATCTCGCATGCCAGCAAAATTTTGCTTCATATTCATCTATAATCGCATCCACTACTATCTGGATAAGCAAATTCCGCAGGAGCAAGCTGGTATTGTGAAGGGCAAGGGCACTAGGGAGCAGATTCTCAATGTCAGGCAGCTCATTGAGAAGGCATATGAGTTTGATACGTCAGTGCTAATGTGCTTCGTCGACTACAGTAAGGCTTTCGATTGTGTCATTTGGAGTTGCTTATGGAGGGCTTTGCAAGAGCTTGATGTATCAAATCATCTCATCGCTTTGCTTCGCATCCTGTATGGCTCAAGCCAGGGAGTTGTAAGAGTCGATAAAACAACCTCGAAACCCTTTAAGTTTCATCAAGGAGTGCCCCAGGGATGCATTTTGTCGCCCATTCTCTTCAACGCCTATGGAGAGCACATTATGAGACGTACCTGCGAGAACTGGGAGGGAGGCATCACAATTGGTGGCGTGAAAATCACCAACTTGCGCTACGCCGATGACACTACTCTTCTTGCAGCAAATGAGTCAGAAATGGCTGCACTTCTTGAACGTATCGAGCGGATTAGTGGAGAGATGGGACTTCCCATAAATAGGTCCAAGGCCAAAGTGATAGTGGCGGATAGATCTGAGAAGTTGGAACTAACTGGTGCGTTGGGCCTAGAAATGGTAGACAACTTTATCTACCTGGGTTCCAACATAAGTAACGACGGTTCGTGCGAGAGGGAAGTACGTAGGAGAATTGGCATGGCTAAGAGCGATATATCTTAGCTTGGAAGAATCTGGAGAGATCGCAACATTTCCGTAAAAACTAAGACCAAACTGGTACGGACCCTAGTCTTCTCGATATTTTCGTACGGCACTGAGACTTGGATACTGAAAGCTGCAGACCGCAAACGTATTGACGCCTTTAAGATGTGGTGCTGGAGAAAGATGTTCCGTATCCCCTGGACAGCATTTCGATCTAATCTCTCCATACTGCGTGAACTCGGGATCTCCTCGCGATTGTCTTCCGAATGTCTGCGCAGAGTTTTAGAATACTTCGGTCACATCGCAAGGAAGGACCATGGAAACCTTGAGAGGCTCATTGTGGTCGGCAAAATAGATGGGAAGAGGCCTCGTGGACGCAGTCCAACACGATGGTCCGACCAGATTCGCTCCGCCCTCGACTCTACGGCTTACAATGCCTTTCACACCGTCAGAGACAGGAACAGATGGAGAGCGGTCATACATGAGAAAGTGATACAGAGGGGTGGTCACGACCCTCAGTACTGAGGATTATGACGCAGGGAGGAGGAGGAGTGGATGATGCAGCTACTGTACTCAATAACTTTTGTATTAATTTACATTTAGTTTTTTGACTTACTCGTGTAAGGCATTGACTATTTGACGTTTGAGTATGTTTGTTGAATCACCTTACATATTATATTGAAATTGAAATGTTTTGTAAATCGTTGAAAATGTAAAAGAGTGGCAATGAGTTTCTTGCTACTTCTTCTCATTAGCTTAACCCTTTACGAAGTAGTGGCAGATTCAATAAGAAAAATATTTTTTTGAGATTCATATGTGTCATTTCCGTGACCTACATGAATAAAGTGATTTTGATTTGATTTGATACTATTATCACAAACCCACATTCGTGTTTTAATACCCCTTATTACACAACAGTTGCATAAATAACTATTACACCATATACCCATCAGCTTCATATGATACTGAGATAAGAACAAGCTGCAATAAAGCCCGCCAGGTTTGGCTAGTAAGACGTAGATCTGAACTAAATTTACCTACTGCTAATGATTATCACTTTATTAAATCATGATTATTAAGAACAGTTACGTGCAGTTGCGAGTCAAGTCTATAGTTTGAAGCACTTTAGGAATTTGTATTAAGACATAGCTGTTTTATTATTTACATCGCCTTCAAAGGATGAAGTGTAAGTGATACGATACAAGGTCCCTGAGTACTTAAGCTTTGCTCTATTGAGATATCCAACTACATTTAGTTTAAATTTGCCAAAGAAAATTGTTCTTACACGTTGCATATTGCTTTCGAGCATACAATTTTCATATTACCTATACTGTGTTTATCGACTCCTCGACCATCATCTCAAGAGGCTCTCGCTTAATAACTGGATAAAGTTTCTCAGTGTGTCGCCCTAACCATCGGCGGAATTAACGTGAACCAACGCCGGCGGGACTCTATTTTTTATATTTTTATTTGTTATACTGTTTTTTTATAAATATGTTATATATATAAATGTAGAAAATAAGATGAAATTATAGTAAAGAGAACAATAATAATAAAATATTTTATTTTCAGCTAAAAACTAGTAGTTTTTTCGTTAAAGAAGTTCAAATATACATCCAGACATACAAACTTTCACATTTATAATATAAGTAGGATTCGTACGGTACCTGTATTAATACTCAGCCTTTTAAATAAGGCCACTATAGCAAAAAACAAACATTTCAATTGTACTGTAAAAAAATAACAAGCAGAATTAATTCAATATTTTATTATAACAATGATTCAAATGAAATTATTGGATGTGATCTGATTTGGAATTGCGTAATTAATAAAATGATTCCGACATTTTATCTCGAATATTTTTTCATCTTTCTTTGTCTGTATACTTAATTTTCATTAATTTAACTCGATTGCCCGATTTATCAACACCGAATTTACACGTGAATTTTGTACGTTTGGTGCCGTTAAATTTAACGACTGCTGTCGACGACATTTTGGGAAATAAAATATATGTGACTGGGCTTTATCTATGGTAATAATATATAAGAGAATTATTATTGATAAATAGATATATAAAGATATACCATTCTTCGGATACATTTTGCCAAATAGAGAGGTGTGAATCTTTTGCAATCACTTTGGAAAAGGATGAGCTTTTACGAGAAGAAATGGCAAGAGTTCCCACTCTTTTATTTAAATGTTTATATACATTTAGTTAAAAGAGTATATATAACAGCTTCGTTCGCTTATTCTCGTTAGTTATAAAAAAAGACGTGTGGCACTCGGGGACTGCCGCGGTAAAGCTATTGCATAGCATTTTTAATCAACTTATGCAATTATAATTATTTTTTTTATTTGATTTATGCAGTATTTTTTTTAATAAAATTAATTAAGAAAAAAAACAAACGGGAAGTGAGTAAAATTTAACTTGCAAGATTTGATTACAGACAGACAACGGGACAGGTGAAACTAAATAAAAATGCTTGACATAATAATAAAAAATAAAAAAACGTGATAAAAAATAAAGAAATTAAATAAAAATCAAGACGTACCTCAGGCTCGAACCTGGGACCTTCTGCACAAAAAGCATACGTGATAACCGCTGTTCTACGGCAACTGAAATGACCGTGGCGAAATATCTATATACATCTAGTAAGAAAGTGTTAGGTTATTTTCGTTACGGAATTACTGGATTCGGTCTCCACGCTCAAGGCCCGCGATAGAAGCTATGCAATAGCTTAAAAGATTGTACCTGTTCTGTGTGGAGCTAAAGTCTTGTACCTGTTCTGTGTGGAGCTATGTAACTAAAAACTAAAAATGCTCGAACATCATAACTTACAAGAGTATGTTAATGAATATAAAAAAAAATATTTAGAAAAAAATTAGGAAAACAGTTGACCATCCGTGCAACTTCCCGCTAAGTGCTTCAATTTTATCAAATGCGTCGTTTTTTGTTTGCGTTTCAATTTGTGTTCAGTGAATCCTAGTATAGTGTGTGGTATTTTATTGTAAAATTGAATATCTATGAAGGAGCCCTTAACTCTAGCTAACGCACCGTGTGCAGTTTTTTTTTTCTCAGAGTGCGGCCTCATATCAGTAATTTTGCAAAAAGATTAAGTTCTACAGCTTCTGCTTAGCTAAAAAGATCACATAGTTGAATAATATAAATACAGCTCGTTTGGTTTATAACGCATATTTCAGCAGCATTATGTCATGCATGTTTGTTATTGTGGAGAAATATTGCAAACTTTCATAGCATTATTGTGCTCCAAAAGAGGGCTAGTAGAGCAATCACGCCACTAGTTAGGATATCATCCCCACCTGGATATGTGGCAGTCCTCCACAGTGCGGTTTTCAAAGAGCTTTCTTCCACGTGCGGTGTATCCGGGACGATATGACATGGGTACCTTCAAAAAAAGCTGGTACACCTTCCTTTAAGGCCGGCAACGCTCCTGTGATTACTCTAGTATTGCAAGATAATGTGGGCGTCAGTGATCACTTACCACCAGGTGACCCGTACGCTCGTATGTCCTCCTTTTCCATAAAAAAAAAATAATAATATGCGTCCAAGAGACTCCTTTTGGGAAAAAGTTAGAAAACCATTACAAGATTCAAGAAAGATTGTGATTTGAATTAATTCAATTCCAGAACATAGAATGTACTGAATTTTAATTAATTCAAGAAAAAAGAATATACTGTACGTGTTGTAAATAGGTTAGCTAGAGCTAGTTCATAGTTTATATTCAATTTTACAATAAAATACGAGACAGTATACTTAGAAATCACTAAGCACAAACACAAAACATATATTAAGGATTCTTTGACAAGGATTAAACAATGCATAGTTCTTAACTAGATTTGTGCAGAAAAATTAAATTATACAGTATTAGTTACATAAACAGTTTAAAGGCATAAAAGGCATTTATTTTCTCAAAATTGATTCCTTTACAATTCTTTTTGATGTCATTACATTAGAAATAAGTATATTAATACTAGTTCTAGTAGAGCTCTGAGAGAGAAGAAGTGGCGCAAGAAACTCTCCCAGCATTTTTATCTACATTTTTTTTAAACAAATATATAATATTGTAGTGTCATTGTTATTGCTATAGAAAAATCATAATCTAGTTCCAAGCTGTCGGATCACTTAGATATTCAGCTGTGGAGTAGTAGGATATACGACAGAGCCATTTTTTAATAAAACATTTAAATTTATTTATAGATAATACCTGAACAGTGGATGGGACTTTCTAATAAGTTCTTCTCCCCATTTCAAAGCCGCTTTACGAACTAATGTAGCTCCAAAACGTTTATCAAGATATGATATTGACACTCCTTATGGGTAAGTAAATATATTTTTAGTACATTTTATGGGTACCATTTTTTTATGAAAATAAGATACAAGATGAGCAGGACGTTCAGTTGATGATAATTGATACGCCCTGCTATTTACAATGAAATGACGCGCAGGATTCTTGAAAAACCAAAAATCCTGAGAGGCACTACATTTGCGCTAGTCACCTTGACACATAAGATGTTAAGTCTCATTTCATTCCCTTCAGACCGAAACACAGTAATGTTTACACATTACTGCTTCACGGCAGAAATAGGCGCCGTTGTAGTACCCATAATCTAGCCGGCATCCGTGCAAAAAATGCCTCTCACTGATGTGCTATAAAAATGATGCCAAGTATTTATTCTCGGGTGCCAAGTGCAAATTCTAATAGATTTGGTATTAGAGTGATGTCATTATCTTAGTTACCATCACAGTATACGTATGTAACAAAAGTAATAAATCAGTGTAAGAGTGAGTTGATAAAAAGGAAGGCATGGACCCGGAATCCAATTAACTGCGGATGTTAGGTTTGAACCCGATATATAATGAAAGTGATGCTTGACACCAAGTGCTTATATCGAACCATATTAGATGAATTTTGTCTATTTTTGATGTCAAAATATCTATTGCACCGTTGTTATTTCTAGTTTGATGACACGAAAAAGATAAAAATATCGGTATGCTTGTAATATTAGAAATAAATCTGTTTACGAACTGACTGCATTAGGTAGTGTCAGTGAAGGTAGAACAAAATTATTTAAGCGTTTTCAAACCGAGACTTTCGATGTCCTAGATGTACCTTGATCTGGTTGGAAGTCTGTAACTGTAAAGAATGTTACATCTTTGGAAAATTGTCAATTTTACTTTCTAGGTGGTGTGCAGTAAAAGAAACATCTGTTTCGTTTCGTTACTCAAGTTCTCGACATAAATTCTCTTCAATGAATCAGTATACAATTCATGTTAATAAATCTATATTATGACAGCGGCCGTTGTTCATAATAATATCTTGTTCTATGATGCTTCTTATTAAATAAAAAAAGCTTAGTAGTGGCACTCTCTATGATGATGCCAGTCGCTTTTTACAGATATTTTCGCTGCTGAAGATATTTTATTATTAAACTGAATCCTACATTCGGTGTGATAGTATACGCGCTCGCTCCTATAGCTATTCTACATGATTGTCTGACAAGGGGTAGGACCAATCAAAAAAGTCTGGCTAAAGAGAAAACATCATCTAATTATTAGCCAAGTATTATATATAAAAATCAGCTTTTATACTATAATGTTAGTAGAATTAAAATTTCATGAACAATAAGGGTGTCTGGCAAAGTGTTGCCACGATGTTAACTGTCTGGCAATGAATGACGTGATTTTTAAAAATATTCTGATGGTAATACCAGAAAATCAGACTTTATTATTTGATGTATTTAGTTCGGTATTATACACACCTTTAGTTCCGTTTACCTGCCAAAACTACTGTAGTCCAAACTTCATAATTGGCCATCGTTCTGACCTGTGTTGGGAGTATGCGCTGACAAACTTTCAGTTTTTATATAATAACGAAGGCCTGGTGTTCACCGGCTCTAGCTCTAAGAGGTTTATTACACTTTTATTAATGTTTAAAAAACAATTGTTTTAATACAATATTTTCAGCAAGTCGCCAGATTCACCAGCCAGCGGATTTTTATACCCAATTAGCTGCATTAGAGAGATTGAGACTGTAAGGCTACCGCATCTCAAATTTAAAAATTCCGTTGGATACCACGTTTCAACCACGTTCATCCGGCGATTGTACCATTCACCGATGATATGTGTAAAGTTACTAACTAACAACTTGTATGATAATAATCTTGTCTAAAACCATAAATAAATAATCCCTACTTAATTATGTGTACTTAATAATGTATGCTTGTTACGCTTTCACGCCTAAACCACCAAACCGTTTTGATAATATTTAGTACAGAGATAGACTAGAGCTTGAAAAAGGACATAGGATACCTTTTATTGCAAGAAAAGTAAATGGAGGGGCTGAAATAGGGGATGGAAGTTTGTATGGAAATTCGTCACTATCGAAAATAAAACCATGAAACCTTGTTCACAAGTGCCACTTAAGAAATAATTTATATACATTTGTTCGAGCATTTTTGAAACTTTGACCTGGATGAAATAGGAGATTAAATTCACAGGGAAATACAATGGAAAGAGACTGTACACAATGACAAGGGATATGTGCTGTATCATAGAAGAGAGCGGTAGCGGAAAGAGCAGTTTATAACTGTATTATTTCAAAAGTATCCTAAAAAGGATCCAATGGAAATGTGTTTTGTGGACTTCAGCAAGGCTTTCGACTGCGTGGAATGGGGTTGTTTGTACTTGGTGAGCTTGGCGTACCTAATCACCTAACAGCACTGATCCAGGCATTATAACAGCCAAGGAATTATGAGGGTTGACCAGGTGACTTCGGGTCCTTTTGGTTTTGAAAAGGGAGTTCGACAAGGCTGTATACTTTCGCCAATCCTGTTCAACGTATACGGCGAGTACATCGTATGATAGACCTGCGACGGCTGGAGCGGTGGAATCAACATTGGCGGGTATAAACTCACAAACTTACGCTATACTGACGACACCACTCTGTTGGCAGCCAACGAGGCTGAAATGCATGAACTACTTAGCAGAATGGAGAGCGTCAGCGCTGAGCTGGGTCTCGCTATAAACAGGTCTAAAACTAAGGTTATGGTTGTGGACCGGTCTGGCAGGTTGGAGCTTACCGGAACACTACAATTAGAAATGGTCAACAGATTCAAATACCTGGACTCTGAAATCTGCATCGATGGTTCTTGCGAGGGAGAGATTCGTCGTAGGATCGGCATGGCAAAAGGCGCCATGTCATAATTAGAGAAGATATAGATGAGAAGAACCATCAGCATAAAAACCAAGACCAATCTTGTGCGATCACTGGTGTTTTCCATTTCCATATATGGCGCTGAAACATGGACTTTAAAGAAACCCGACCGAAAACGAATCGATGCCTTCGAAATGTAGTGCTGGAGAAGGATGTTGGGCATACCTTAGACAGCACACCAAACTAATGTGTCGATCCTGAAACGGCTAGGCATTGTGACTATGCTCTCTACCATCTGCTTGCGTAGGGTCCTAGAATACTTCGGCCACACCGCCAGAAGGGATGAAGACAACCTGGAGAAACTGATGGTAACAGGGAAGGTGGAGGGAAGAAGACCAAGAGGAAGGAGCCCCATGCGATGGACCGATCAGATTCGCACTGCCCTTGAAACCACTGTCCACGACGCTTTACACTCTGCTTCCGACAGGGGCAGATGGCGGCAAATTATACGCAACAAAGTACTCTGTCGAGATGCTCACGACCCTCAGCACTGAGGAAACTGATAAAGAAAATGGCCCAAAGTAACTATTCAACGCGGACGAAGTCGCGGGTAAAGCTAGTATGAAATAAATAGATATTAATTCAAACCAAACATGTATGACATAATATTGGCCAAAAATATTACAACTTACAAACAACCTTTTATACCTAAATAAATTGAACCCTTTTCCACGTTCACAAAACCAATTTCCGAGAAGGTATATTTTGCTTAAAAGGAATATTCCTTTTAAAGGAGGTAAGAATTTCAGATATTATTACAAAAACATTGATTTTTTCTATCTGTGAATGTTAGTGATGCAAAGAGACTCTATTGCATCCGTCCGAAAAGGTTTCAAAAGGTCTGTTTTAGCACATTACTACCTACTTACACGGACGAGTAAAACCGTTATGCTTGTGTGTGTGCGGTTACGGGGGATACTAGTTACACACTTAAGTAATCATATATGGCCACAAATACTAATACACTATCGTTTTTACACTTTTTCACAATACACGACGGAATTTTGAAAATATTTTATTGAGACGCTAACAGATCTATCACAGACGATGACATTTCTCGTAATAGCCGCCTATCGGCCTGTAGTAGTGTAAGTGTATGCGTATGTATTTACACGTTAATCGGCTTGTTTTGGTGCTAAACTCTTATGTAAAGTGCAGCACTTTTCTTGCGATGGGTATAAAATGTTAAACTCGCGTCAGAACAAACAATGAACAGACAAAATAATATTTTATTCTTATAATAATTCCCCGAATTTTTTTAATTTTTCTAATCAACATTGTATTGAATGTTTATTTTGGAAATTTCTTGGAAATATTGTTTTAAAATATTGACGGGTACCTATGATATATTTAACTTTGAAATAGTTTTAAACTTTTTCCGTTAAATTTTCACTTCTTATATTCTAACTCTTAATGAGATGCGACGGAACTGTGTGAGTTTATTAATTCAAATAGTGCTCATCATTTTAATATATACGTGAAACACATCAAAGATATCAAATATCAATTACAAACTTAGGCTTACCTTACTAATCCATTGGACGCTTGAGGAAAATTCAAGTCTCTTGTGCCATTCATGTTACAAGTTTATAATTAACGGTTTTCCTGTCATTGATTTAACTAGGTTTGTAAGAGAGAATACATCCTTATAATGAATCCTATCGATGATAATATCATTATTAAAAGTATATTATGTTGTTTTTGTAATCAAGCCAGTTCGGTTCAAGGGGGTGGCAAGCGGCAAAAATAATTGTTGTTCAAACCAATTTTCCTACCTATTTAAATTCCCAAACTGTATCAGCGTGTTTGAACTTCGTGAAAATTCGTGAGTATTTAAAACAATGAGCATCATCAAAGTCTTATTAAATCAAGTTCCGTTTCTACTCATTATAAACACAGGAAGCCATATTGGACTTGAGAATTCAATTTCAGCCCTCTTACTGAATCAGATACCGATTTTAATTAAATTTAGCTAAGGGCTGTGTTGAGTATGTTTGCAGGTTGATCATGTATTACTTATCTTTTCGGGAGGCACTGGATAAACATAAATAAACAAGTCCTCATGAATAGATATCCAATTATGTAAATATATTTATATTTATATTATGAAAGAGGTTAAGCGAGCGTACGTGTCACATGACGTTAAGTGATCACCGCCGCCCAAATTATCTTTCAACAGCAGAGGAATATCAGGAGCGTTGCCGACCATATCCGTAGCTAGCATATATATTGCGCCACCCTGCGCAATAGAACGTGCACATTGCATCATCTTTTTTCGCGGGGTAGAAAGTGCGCGGGCGAGGGGAGTCTACATCGTTGGGTAGGCGGGCTCATGGAGTTTTAGTCACTATGAGTCACTTTGACGGGACGGCGTATTTTGCGTGCACGCATTTTACGAGAACTCTCGTTCATACATCGTTACTAGGCGTTTATATTGTTCTGAATATGGACTACGGCAAATTAGTGAAGCTCCGAGTGCTAATTTAATTAAAATATGGGTACAGCGTTTTGAAGAGACTGATTCAACGTTTAAACCACAAGCAAAAGGTCGTCCAAGAACATCTAGGACCGACGATTGTCGTTTGAGAGAGTTATGCAGTCTGTACGAAGAGATCCACAAATGTCTACTCGCAAGAGATCGTCTGTCTTACACTTATCGAGACGAAGTTTGCAACGAATTTTAAACTTGGATCTTAAACTGCATCCTTGCAAGCTGCATTTAACACAAGAATTGAAAGAGTCTGACTTCGGAGCAAGGCTCGCAGTTGCTAATGAAATGCTTAGATTTTCCAATTTTGACTATATCCTTTTCTCAGATGAGGCCCACTTCCATATAAATGGGTTCGTAAACCGTCAAAATTTTCGTTACTGGAACAGTGAGAATCCCAAACTCAAGCACCAGAAACCACTGCATTGTCCTAAAGTGACAGTATGGGCAGCAATCTGGTAGAGGAATAATTGGACCGTTTTTCTTTGAAAATGCGCGGGGGCAAAACGTCACTGTTAATACCGAACGCTATGTTGCGATGTTGGAAGGTTTTTTGGCTCCAGAGCTTGAAAATTCAAGAATAGTGAATTCTAGGACTTGGTTTCAACAAGACGGAGCTACCTGTCACACATCAAATGACTCCATGGCGGTTGTTCAGATGTTCCCTGGCAGACTTATTTCGAAAAGAGGTGATATCCCATGGCCCCCACGTAGTCCAGACGTACCGCCTCCTGACTTTTTTTTGTGGGGATACCTCAAGAACAAATTCTACAGCAATAATCCGAAAAGCATCGATCAGCTCAAGGAGAATATCCGTGGTGAAATGGCAGCAATTACACCAGCATTACTGAAGAAAGTTTTCAATAACTTCCCTTTGCGATTAGAGGAGTGTAGTCGTAGAGAGGGTCATCATTTAGACGATGTTATTTTTAAAAAATAAACTTCAGTTATTTCTTGATAATACTTCAGTTTTATTGTAACTATACCTTTTGTATTTATTTTTTAAACAATATTTTAAATATGCATTTTCTATTGCGCCACCTGTATATAGTGTAGGAAGATACCTATGTCGTAACGTCCTGGGAACACCGCACAAGGATCAACATTCCACAGCTTGTAGTACGTGGAAGAAAGCTGCTTGCAAACCGCACTGTGGAGGACCACCACACATCCAGATGGTGGGGATGATATGCTAATTTGTGGCGTGTCGTACGAATGTGGAATTTGGCGGCAGGAATCAGGTGAAACAGCTCTTCGGAAATCTCCGAGTGATAAATGTGGTAGAAGACACACATAAAGCGCGCACGCAACGCCAAGTGATCCAGTCATTCACAGAGCACTGGGTCCTCGACAATTCGAGCTCCTCTGCATTGCACGCGGTCAAATGTATCGAGCTAACACTGGGGTTTGCCAGACCCGAGATGACAGCAATGCTCCATATGTGTCGGACCTGCGCTTTGTAGAGCGCTATAATGTGAGCTGGCTTGAAGTATTGCCGTGCTTTCTTTATGAAGCCAAGCTCTTCGAAGCCAATTTGGCTTTGCCCTCCGATTTTAACATTAACTTAAGTATTTTAATTTCGTTATAAACGATCAATAATATTTTAACAATCAAGTCGTCAATTGCCGCTTGAACGCAGTCCATGAGATGATCCGTTTCTGCGTCGCCACTATGGGACCTGTAGACACACATACATGCGGACGATCCTAAAATCTACTCGAAGCCAGAGATTAGACAGGTCCCTAACCACAAAATTGCCGAAACGAAGACAGCAGATAAGGATATCTGTCTATCTGATATCTAGGGAGGACCCTAACTTACACACATACCCCGGCATCAGGCAAAATATTATGCTCAATTTTGTACTTGGGGTACGTTAAATATGACGTATCGAGATATCTGCGTCTCCGTAAGGAAACACAAGGCCGGCTGCGCCGTCTCAAGGTGGTGGTGGACGGCTTTAAAGTTGGAGTAGATTCCTCTGATACTGCAAAAGTCTATATTAGCGTGGAGCGGGGTGCCGTGGTGTTACTGCCTCGTTTGTTGTGTTCTGTGCGATGACTGGAATAATGTGGTGTTGGATTAACTCGCTGGATTACAGGACTGGAATAATGTGAACCGAGCATTAATTCAATTAGGTAGTTTAACTTTTTATTTGTGAATTCGATTAAAATGAAACACGTCTCAATGTGACGGATAGCTTGAACCGAATCCGAATCAGTTTCGCCGTGTTTGAGATCGTACAATAAAACGAATACAAATATAACTAATATGCGCCTCGGTTACTTTAACTAATTTATTTATAAGTAACATAAGTAAAGCATATAAACATTGTTTATTCACTTACGATTTCATATTAGGTATATTTAATTAACATAAACGTCGTTTTTACAAAAATATAATTCAAACATTGCTTAGACACGTGTTTATTAGACAGAGACCTAACTATAATAACGTCAGAAACCTAACAAAACGATGTCTAATATGGAGTAAATCTTTTCCTATTACAAAACAGTGTTTAGCGTGTGTTTAATTAAAACGTCATTAAGCAACACATAAATTGAAGTATACAGGAACAATTATAGTAATGGAACTTGTAAAATGGAATTGTCAGCTGTTATCTATCTATCATCAATAATCTAACGGCCGTTTCAATAACGTATCCCTACGTTACGGATATATTGCTATCACCATTTAATGACAAGATCTTATCTATCCATAGTTATGTCCAATACCGTTATAGTCCAGTGCTATCTGTCGATAGGTTATTGAAATGTAAGTAAGCGTAAAAGGATAGATTTATCTACCTCTAGTAAGTTAAACTAAGGATAGATAGGTTATTGAAAACAGCCGTTATCTTCTTAATGAATATGATCTATCCGTTAGACAAACCTTAGAAAATTTTCGTGTTTAAATCTAAGCAATATCCAAAGATTGTTAAACGCTAAATAACAGAAAGACAGATTTGTAGTTGTACTTTTTAAAACACTTGTTTTCAACACATGTTTAACTTTATTGTAATAACACATAATATGTTTAATATTTAAGGACATATTATGTCCTAAAACTAATATCCTAATTTGATCCTAGTAAATATATCAAATATAATGTTTCCCGTTACTATATTTTCCCTCAGGTTTGAATTCCTAATAGTACAGTTATGTTGGTAATTAAAGTACGTACTACATGTTGTGGTGACAAATTGGTAAAGTTTTGTTGCAATATGTAACTGTGGTTTCGTTATATAAATTTGCATTTCATTCAAGCATCCCTGAATGAGCGACGTTACCTGTTTTTTTTTAGAGCAGGCGCGCACTAGCGACCTGGCAGCGCGGCCACGATCCGCGGCCCGGCCGCAGGGGTTGCGATTTGCAACGCGGCCAGAACCGCGGCTACGAGCGTCAGTTACACATACAGCGCGCTTCGAAATGGACGTTGAGGAAATAGCAGTGCTTTTGTATCTTATAAGTAAGAAGCGGAACAAGAAAAGGAAACAATATTGGGTTCATCCCTTGCTACGTGAAAGACTAAAAGGGATTATTTCATACTTATTTCACCGACCACCAGCAACATTATGACAAGTTCTTTAATTATTTGCGGATGAGCAAGTCTTCGTTTGAAGAACTGTTAAGAAAATTAAGTTCATCAATCACCGGCACTGTAACTAAATTTCGCCCCTGCATTTCTGCCAAGGAAAAACTTGTAGTAACTTTGAGGTAAGCCTATGCCTATCTGATTTTATTCAAATTATTTCTTTACGGTCCCTGTGTCTGTTTAATGAAAAAGGATGCAGGTAGATAAATGAAACAAGTAGTTGCATAAAAGTATTTAAGTACTGTATTATCATAATCAAATATGCAGTTGTTCAATAATTATTAAAAAACGTTTGAATTATTTCTGACCCTTGCGAGGCCTGAGAGTAGTTTGATTCGGGTGATTGGATAGAATTTTCTTCTCTTCCTGAATCCAATGGCGGCGGCAGTTGACTAGGACGTGAAAGAGAAGGGCGGCATCTCATTGTGGCAAGTGGTCCATTATCCGATTGCTTAGTAAAATATCCCTGTTGATATTCCTGATGGTTGGTATAACTGCTTCGAGGGTAAGTAGATTGGCTGTGCCTGGTCATAGGTTCATAGTGGACTGGATCATATCTTCCACTTTGAGTTCGGTGGATAAGATTAATCATTTCCATCTTGGTTGTCAGCTTCGCAGATTTGGGTATTTTTTTGAAATCCTTTACTAAGGAAAGCATAAATAATCTGTCAGTGTCGTCTTCTAGAGCTGATTCACGTTGAATTCTTGAATTTATGCTTTCTCTTAAAACCGAAACAAGATTTTCTTTTTCGAAATTATTGTCTTCCTTTTTCTTCTTTGATCTTGGTTGTCCATGAGATACTGATTCGGGGGTGGGAGGAACTATATTTTCCGTATCATTTAAGTTAGATTCTGTTGTTGAGGTGTTGAAAATATACATAGGGAGATTTACGTTTCGCTGCGGCGTCACTTTGCGCCTTTGACACGTCGTAGCTCCCTGAGGAATGAGTCCCTTATATTTTTCCATTTTTTTTGGAGTGAATTACCTGGAAATGAAAAAAAAAAGTTATCATAACGTGTTTGTTTGTTCCAGATACCTAGCATCTGGATGCTCCTTCAGAGAACTAAATCATTCATTTCGCATTGGACACACAACTGTTCGAGAAATTGTACTTGAGGTTTGCGTCGCCATATGGCAAAATATAAAAGACATTGCCTTTCCACAACTCGATAGAGACAATTGGCTAAAAATAAGTGTAGGATTTAGGAACAGTTCGCAATTTCCTAACTGTACAGGAGCTGTGGACGGAAAGCACATAAGAGTCATTCAGCCGACCCATACAGGGTCACTATATTATAACTACAAAAACTATTTCTCTATTGTGCTGATGGCTATATGCGATGCCAACTACAAATTTATATGCATAGACGTCGGCGCATATGGAAAATGCAGCGATTCATCGGTATTCAAGAACTCGCATTTTTATGAAATACTTACAAATAATGATTTAGACATGCCAGACAAGAGACCGATAACTGAAACAGGTGTGCCTCTGCCTTTTGTCATAGTTGGCGATGAAGCATTCTCTTTGTCAGAAAATATAATGAGACCATATGCAGGAAGAAATTTGACAGACAAGAAAAGAATTTTTAACTACCGCCTTTCCCGTGCGCGCCGATACATAGAATGTACTTTCGGGATACTAGCCAACAAGTGGCGAATTTTTCATCGTCCTCTTGATGTACCCAGAGAATTTGCTGTTGCAATCATAAAAGCATGTTGCGTCCTTCACAACTATGTAGATGGGTACAAATTCGAAGACACGTTGTATATTCCTGCGACTATTGAAGGAATACCTCCCTGCCAGCCTTCAAGAGGAAATAGAACATCTACACAAAACAGAGATCTATTTGCTGACTACTTCGTGGGTGAGGGACAACTCCCGTGGCAAAATCGAGTAGCTCTGAGAACACAATAAAATAAACATTACTTACCGAGTTCGTTTTTTTCAGTTATTGTTTCACTACCAAATAATTCTGTGATCTCTTCCCACATCATCCTTTTTAAGTCTCGGTTGGCGTAGTCTTCACAAGACATGTCCCACAACGCTCTCCTTGTCTCAATCTCGGTTATAAATCTTTCCGTGGCGAAAGACATCGCGATGATCACAAATCACGCTATAGTTCCACAATACGTGCGGCCGCCGCGGCTAGTGCGCGCACACTGGTGATTTAACTACAATTGCAATTCATCTCAGTGGCCGCAGCGGCCAGCGACTGAACACGGCCCGCAAATGCGTCGCTTCGATCTCGCTGGCCGCTGCGGCTTGGTGTAGCCGCTGGCCGCGTGCGGCCAGGTGCACGTACTCTATGGCGATTTCATACTAATGTATCTATCTCGCTGGCCGCTGCGGCTTGGTGTAGCCGCTGGCCGCGTGCGGCCAGGTGCGCGTACTCTATGGCGATTTCATACTAATGTATCTATCTCGCTGGCCGCTGCGGCCAGGTGCGCGTACTCTATGGCGATTTCATACTAATGTATCTATCTCGCTGGCCGCTGCGGCCAGGTGCGCGTACTCTATGGCGATTTCATACTAATGTATCTATCTCGCTGGCCGCTGCGGCTTGGTGTAGCCGCTGGCCGCGTGCGGCCAGGTGCGCGTACTCTATGGCGATTTCATACTAATGTATCTATCTCGCTGGCCGCTGCGGCTTGGTGTAGCCGCTGGCCGCGTGCGGCCAGGTGCGCGTACTCTATGGCGATTTTATACTAATGTATCTATCTCGCTGGCCGCTGCGGCTTGGTGTAGCCGCTGGCCGCGTGCGGCCAGGTGCGCGTACTCTATGGCGATTTCATACTAATGTATCTATCTCGCTGGCCGCTGCGGCCAGGTGCGCGTACTCTATGGCGATTTCATACTAATGTATCTATCTCGCTGGCCGCTGCGGCTTGGTGTAGCCGCTGGCCGCGTGCGGCCAGGTGCGCGTACTCTATGGCGATTTCATACTAATGTATCTATCTCGCTGGCCGCTGCGGCCAGGTGCGCGTACTCTATGGCGATTTCATACTAATGTATCTATCTCGCTGGCCGCTGCGGCTTGGTGTAGCCGCTGGCCGCGTGCGGCCAGGTGCGCGTACTCTATGGCGATTTCATACTAATGTATCTATCTCGCTGGCCGCTGCGGCTTGGTGTAGCCGCTGGCCGCGTGCGGCCAGGTGCGCGTACTCTATGGCGATTTCATACTAATGTATCTATCTCGCTGGTCGCTGCGGCCAGGTGCGCGTACTCTATGGCGATTTCATACTAATGTATCTATCTCGCTGGCCGCTGCGGCTTGGTGTAGCCGCTGGCCGCGTGCGGCCAGGTGCGCGTACTCTATGGCGATTTCATACTAATGTATCTATCTCGCTGGCCGCTGCGGCTTGGTGTAGCCGCTGGCCGCGTGCGGCCAGGTGCGCGTACTCTATGGCGATTTCATACTAATGTATCTATCTCGCTGGCCGCTGCGGCCAGGTGCGCGTCCTCTATGGCGATTTCATACTAATGTATCTATCTCGCTGGCCGCTGCGGCTTGGTGTAGCCGCTGGCCGCGTGCGGCCAGGTGCGCGTACTCTATGGCGATTTCATACTAATGTATCTATCTCGCTGGCCGCTGCGGCTTGGTGTAGCCGCTGGCCGCGTGCGGCCAGGTGCGCGTACTCTTTGGCGATTTCATACTAATGTATCTATCTCGCTGGCCGCTGCGGCTTGGTGTAGCCGCTGGCCGCGTGCGGCCAGGTGCGCGTACTCTATGGCGATTTCATACTAATGTATCTATCTCGCTGGCCGCTGCGGCCAGGTGCGCGTACTCTATGGCGATTTCATACTAATGTATCTATCTCGCTGGCCGCTGCGGCCAGGTGCGCGTACTCTATGGCGATTTCATACTAATGTATCTATCTCGCTGGCCGCTGCGGCTTGGTGTAGCCGCTGGCCGCGTGCGGCCAGGTGCGCGTACTCTATGGCGATTTCATACTAATGTATCTATCTCGCTGGCCGCTGCGGCTTGGTGTAGCCGCTGGCCGCGTGCGGCCAGGTGCGCGTACTCTATGGCGATTTCATACTAATGTATCTATCTCGCTGGTCGCTGCGGCCAGGTGCGCGTACTCTATGGCGATTTCATACTAATGTATCTATCTCGCTGGCCGCTGCGGCTTGGTGTAGCCGCTGGCCGCGTGCGGCCAGGTGCGCGTACTCTATGGCGATTTCATACTAATGTATCTATCTCGCTGGCCGCTGCGGCTTGGTGTAGCCGCTGGCCGCGTGCGGCCAGGTGCGCGTACTCTATGGCGATTTCATACTAATGTATCTATCTCGCTGGCCGCTGCGGCCAGGTGCGCGTACTCTATGGCGATTTCATACTAATGTATCTATCTCGCTGGCCGCTGCGGCTTGGTGTAGCCGCTGGCCGCGTGCGGCCAGGTGCGCGTACTCTATGGCGATTTCATACTAATGTATCTATCTCGCTGGCCGCTGCGGCTTGGTGTAGCCGCTGGCCGCGTGCGGCCAGGTGCGCGTACTCTATGGCGATTTCATACTAATGTATCTATCTCGCTGGCCGCTGCGGCTTGGTGTAGCCGCTGGCCGCGTGCGGCCAGGTGCGCGTACTCGATGGCGATTTCATACTAATGTATCTATCTCGCTGGCCGCTGCGGCCAGGTGCGCGTACTCTATGGCGATTTCATACTAATGTATCTATCTCGCTGGCCGCTGCGGCCAGGTGCGCGTACTCTATGGCGATTTCATACTAATGTATCTATCTCGCTGGCCGCTGCGGCTTGGTGTAGCCGCTGGCCGCGTGCGGCCAGGTGCGCGTACTCTATGGCGATTTCATACTAATGTATCTATCTCGCTGGCCGCTGCGGCTGGGTGTAGCCGCTGGCCGCGTGCGGCCAGGTGCGCGTACTCTATGGCGATTTCATACTAATGTATCTATCTCGCTGGCCGCTGCGGCCAGGTGCGCGTACTCTATGGCGATTTCATACTAATGTATCTATCTCGCTGGCCGCTGCGGCTTGGTGTCGCCGCTGGCCGCGTGCGGCCAGGTGCGCGTACTCTATGGCGATTTCATACTAATGTATCTATCTCGCTGGCCGCTGCGGCCAGGTGCGCGTACTCTATGGCGATTTCATACTAATGTATCTATCTCGCTGGCCGCTGCGGCCAGGTGCGCGTACTCTTTGGCGATTTCATACTAATGTATCTATCTCGCTGGCCGCTGCGGCCAGGTGCGCGTACTCTATGGCGATTTCATACTAATGTATCTATCTCGCTGGCCGCTGCGGCCAGGTGCGCGTACTCTATGGCGATTTCATACTAATGTATCTATCTCGCTGGCCACTGCGGCCAAGTGCGCGTACTCTATGGCGATTTCATACTAATGTATCTATCTCGCTGGCCGCTGCGGCCAGGTGCGCGTACTCTATGGCGATTTCATACTTATGTATCTATCTCGCTGGCCGCTGCGGCCAGGTGCGCGTACTCTATGGCGATTTCATACTAATGTATCTATCTCGCTGGCCGCTGCGGCCAGGTGCGCGTACTCTATGGCGATTTCATACTAATGTATCTATCTCGCTGGCCGCAGCGGCCAGGTGCGCGTACTCTATGGCGATTTCATACTAATGTATCTATCTCGCTGGCCGCTGCGGCCAGGTGCGCGTACTCTATGGCGATTTCATACTAATGTATCTATCTCGCTGGCCGCTGCGGCCAGGTTCGCGTACTCTATGGCGATTTCATACTAATGTATCTATCTCGCTGGCCGCTGCGGCTTGGTGTAGCCGCTGGCCGCGTGCGGCCAGGTGCGCGTACTCTATGGCGATTTCATACTAATGTATCTATCTCGCTGGCCGCTGCGGCTTGGTGTAGCCGCTGGCCGCGTGCGGCCAGGTGCGCGTACTCTATGGCGATTTCATACTAATGTATCTATCTCGCTGGCCGCTGCGGCTTGGTGTAGCCGCTGGCCGCGTGCGGCCAGGTGCGCGTACTCTATGGCGATTTCATACTAATGTATCTATCTCGCTGGCCGCTGCGGCTTGGTGTAGCCGCTGGCCGCTGCGGCCAGGTGCGCGTACTCTTTGGCGATTTCATACTAATGTATCTATCTCGCTGGCCGCTGCGGCTTGGTGTAGCCGCTGGCCGCGTGCGGCCAGGTGCGCGTACTCTATGGCGATTTCATACTAATGTATCTATCTCGCTGGCCGCTGCGGCCAGGTGCGCGTACTCTATGGCGATTTCATACTAATGTATCTATCTCGCTGGCCGCTGCGGCTTGGTGTAGCCGCTGGCCGCGTGCGGCCAGGTGCGCGTACTCTATGGCGATTTCATACTAATGTATCTATCTCGCTGGCCGCTGCGGCCAGGTGCGCGTACTCTATGGCGATTTCATACTAATGTATCTATCTCGCTGGCCGCTGCGGCTTGGTGTAGCCGCTGGCCGCGTGCGGCCAGGTGCGCGTACTCTATGGCGATTTCATACTAATGTATCTATCTCGCTGGCCGCTGCGGCTTGGTGTAGCCGCTGGCCGCGTGCGGCCAGGTGGGCGTACTCTATGGCGATTTCATACTAATGTATCTATCTCGCTGGCCACTGCGGCTTGGTGTAGCCGCTGGCCGCGTGCGGCCAGGTGCGCGTACTCTATGGCGATTTCATACTAATGTATCTATCTCGCTGGCCGCTGCGGCTTGGTGTAGCCGCTGGCCGCGTGCGGCCAGGTGCGCGTACTCTATGGCGATTTCATACTAATGTATCTATCTCGCTGGCCGCTGCGGCCAGGTGCGCGTACTCTTTGGCGATTTCATACTAATGTATCTATCTCGCTGGCCGCGTGCGGCCAGGTGCGCGTACTCTATGGCGATTTCATACTAATGTATCTATCTCGCTGGCCGCTGCGGCCAGGTGCGCGTACTCTATGGCGATTTCATACTAATGTATCTATCTCGCCGGCCGCTGCGGCCAGGTGCGCGTACTCTATGGCGATTTCATACTAATGTATCTATCTCGCCGGCCGCTGCGGCCAGGTGCGCGTACTCTATGGCGATTTCATACTAATGTATCTATCTCGCTGGCCGCTGCGGCCAGGTGCGCGTCTTCTATGGCGATTTCATACTAATGTATCTATCTCGCTGGCCGCTGCGGCTTGGTGTAGCCGCTGGCCGCGTTCGGCCAGGTGCGCGTACTCTATGGTGATTTCATACTAATGTATCTATCTCGCTGGCCGCTGCGGCCAGGTGCGCGTACTCTATGGCGATTTCATACTAATGTATCTATCTCGCTGGCCGCTGCGGCTTGGTGTAGCCGCTGGCCGCGTGCGGCCAGGTGCGCGTACTCTATGGCGATTTCATACTAATGTATCTATCTCGCTGGCCGCTGCGGCCAGGTGCGCGTACTCTATGGCGATTTCATACTAATGTATCTATCTCGCTGGCCGCTGCGGCCAGGTGCGCGTACTCTTTGGCGATTTCATACTAATGTATCTATCTCGCTGGCCGCTGCGGCCAGGTGCGCGTACTCTATGGCGATTTCATACTAATGTATCTATCTCGCTGGCCGCTGCGGCCAGGTGCGCGTACTCTATGGCGATTTCATACTAATGTATCTATCTCGCTGGCCACTGCGGCCAAGTGCGCGTACTCTATGGCGATTTCATACTAATGTATCTATCTCGCTGGCCGCTGCGGCCAGGTGCGCGTACTCTATGGCGATTTCATACTTATGTATCTATCTCGCTGGCCGCTGCGGCCAGGTGCGCGTACTCTATGGCGATTTCATACTAATGTATCTATCTCGCTGGCCGCTGCGGCCAGGTGCGCGTACTCTATGGCGATTTCATACTAATGTATCTATCTCGCTGGCCGCTGCGGCCAAGTGCGCGTACTCTATGGCGATTTCATACTAATGTATCTATCTCGCTGGCCGCTGCGGCCAGGTGCGCGTACTCTATGGCGATTTCATACTAATGTATCTATCTCGCTGGCCGCTGCGGCCAGGTGCGCGTACTCTATGGCGATTTCATACTAATGTATCTATCTCGCTGGCCGCTGCGGCCAGGTGCGCGTACTCTATGGCGATTTCGTGCTAATGTATCTATCTCGCTGGCCGCTGCGGCCAGGTGCGCGTACTCTATGGCGATTTCATACTAATGTATCTATCTCGCTGGCCGCTGCGGCTTGGTGTAGCCGCTGGCCGCGTGCGGCCAGGTGCGCGTACTCTATGGCGATTTCATACTAATGTATCTATCTCGCTGGCCGCTGCGGCCAGGTGCGCGTACTCTATGGCGATTTCATACTAATGTATCTATCTCGCCGGCCGCTGCGGCCAGGTGCGCGTACTCTATGGCGATTTCATACTAATGTATCTATCTCGCTGGCCGCTGCGGCCAGGTGCGCGTACTCTATGGCGATTTCATACTAATGTATCTATCTCGCTGGCCGCTGCGGCCAGGTGCGCGTACTCTATGGCGATTTCATACTAATGTATCTATCTCGCTGGCCGCTGCGGCCAGGTGCGCGTACTCTATGGCGATTTCATACTAATGTATCTATCTCGCTGGCCGCTGCGGCTTGGTGTAGCCGCTGGCCGCGTGCGGCCAGGTGCGCGTACTCTATGGCGATTTCATACTAATGTATCTATCTCGCTGGCCGCTGCGGCCAGGTGCGCGTACTCTATGGCGATTTCATACTAATGTATCTATCTCGCCGGCCGCTGCGGCCAGGTGCGCGTACTCTATGGCGATTTCATACTAATGTATCTATCTCGCCGGCCGCTGCGGCCAGGTGCGCGTACTCTATGGCGATTTCATACTAATGTATCTATCTCGCTGGCCGCTGCGGCCAGGTGCGCGTGCTCTATGGCGATTTCATACTAATGTATCTATCTCGCTGGCCGCAGCGGCCAGGTGCGCGTACTCTATGGCGATTTCATACTAATGTATCTATCTCGCTGGCCGCTGCGGCCAGGTGCGCGTACTCTATGGCGATTTCATACTAATGTATCTATCTCGCCGGCCGCTGCGGCCAGGTGCGCGTACTCTATGGCGATTTCATACTAATGTATCTATCTCGCTGGCCGCTGCGGCTTGGTGTAGCCGCTGGCCGCGTGCGGCCAGGTGCGCGTACTCTATGGCGATTTCATACTAATGTATCTATCTCGCTGGCCGCTGCGGCTTGGTGTAGCCGCTGGCCGCGTGCGGCCAGGTGCGCGTACTCTATGGCGATTTCATACTAATGTATCTATCTCGCTGGCCGCTGCGGCTTGGTGTAGCCGCTGGCCGCGTGCGGCCAGGTGCGCGTACTCTATGGCGATTTCATACTAATGTATCTATCTCGCTGGCCGCTGCGGCCAGGTGCGCGTACTCTATGGCGATTTCATACTAATGTATCTATCTCGCTGGCCGCTGCGGCCAGGTGCGCGTACTCTATGGCGATTTCATACTAATGTATCTATCTCGCTGGCCGCTGCGGCTTGGTGTAGCCGCTGGCCGCGTGCGGCCAGGTGCGCGTACTCTATGGCGATTTCATACTAATGTATCTATCTCGCTGGCCGCTGCGGCTTGGTGTAGCCGCTGGCCGCGTGCGGCCAGGTGCGCGTACTCTATGGCGATTTCATACTAATGTATCTATCTCGCTGGCCGCTGCGGCTTGGTGTAGCCGCTGGCCGCGTGCGGCCAGGTGCGCGTACTCTATGGCGATTTCATACTAATGTATCTATCTCGCTGGCCGCTGCGGCTTGGTGTAGCCGCTGGCCGCGTGCGGCCAGGTGCGCGTACTCTATGGCGATTTCATACTAATGTATCTATCTCGCTGGCCGCTGCGGCCAGGTGCGCGTACTCTTTGGCGATTTCATACTAATGTATCTATCTCGCTGGCCGCGTGCGGCCAGGTGCGCGTACTCTATGGCGATTTCATACTAATGTATCTATCTCGCTGGCCGCTGCGGCCAGGTGCGCGTACTCTATGGCGATTTCATACTAATGTATCTATCTCGCCGGCCGCTGCGGCCAGGTGCGCGTACTCTATGGCGATTTCATACTAATGTATCTATCTCGCCGGCCGCTGCGGCCAGGTGCGCGTACTCTATGGCGATTTCATACTAATGTATCTATCTCGCTGGCCGCTGCGGCCAGGTGCGCGTCTTCTATGGCGATTTCATACTAATGTATCTATCTCGCTGGCCGCTGCGGCTTGGTGTAGCCGCTGGCCGCTGCGGCTTGGTGTAGCCGCTGGCCGCGTTCGGCCAGGTGCGCGTACTCTATGGTGATTTCATACTAATGTATCTATCTCGCTGGCCGCTGCGGCCAGGTGCGCGTACTCTATGGCGATTTCATACTAATGTATCTATCTCGCTGGCCGCTGCGGCTTGGTGTAGCCGCTGGCCGCGTGCGGCCAGGTGCGCGTACTCTATGGCGATTTCATACTAATGTATCTATCTCGCTGGCCGCTGCGGCCAGGTGCGCGTACTCTATGGCGATTTCATACTAATGTATCTATCTCGCTGGCCGCTGCGGCCAGGTGCGCGTACTCTTTGGCGATTTCATACTAATGTATCTATCTCGCTGGCCGCTGCGGCCAGGTGCGCGTACTCTATGGCGATTTCATACTAATGTATCTATCTCGCTGGCCGCTGCGGCCAGGTGCGCGTACTCTATGGCGATTTCATACTAATGTATCTATCTCGCTGGCCACTGCGGCCAAGTGCGCGTACTCTATGGCGATTTCATACTAATGTATCTATCTCGCTGGCCGCTGCGGCCAGGTGCGCGTACTCTATGGCGATTTCATACTTATGTATCTATCTCGCTGGCCGCTGCGGCCAGGTGCGCGTACTCTATGGCGATTTCATACTAATGTATCTATCTCGCTGGCCGCTGCGGCCAGGTGCGCGAACTCTATGGCGATTTCATACTAATGTATCTATCTCGCTGGCCGCTGTGGCCAGGTGCGCGTACTCTATGGCGATTTCATACTAATGTATCTATCTCGCTGGCCGCTGCGGCCAGGTGCGCGTACTCTATGGCGATTTCATACTAATGTATCTATCTCGCTGGCCGCAGCGGCCAGGTGCGCGTACTCTATGGCGATTTCATACTAATGTATCTATCTCGCTGGCCGCTGCGGCCAGGTGCGCGTACTCTATGGCGATTTCATACTAATGTATCTATCTCGCTGGCCGCTGCGGCCAGGTGCGCGTACTCTATGGCGATTTCATACTAATGTATCTATCTCGCTGGCCGCTGCGGCTTGGTGTAGCCGCTGGCCGCGTGCGGCCAGGTGCGCGTACTCTATGGCGATTTCATACTAATGTATCTATCTCGCTGGCCGCTGCGGCCAGGTGCGCGTACTCTATGGCGATTTCATACTAATGTATCTATCTCGCCGGCCGCTGCGGCCAGGTGCGCGTTCTCTATGGCGATTTCATACTAATGTATCTATCTCGCTGGCCGCTGCGGCCAGGTGCGCGTACTCTATGGCGATTTCATACTAATGTATCTATCTCGCTGGCCGCTGCGGCCAGGTGCGCGTACTCTATGGCGATTTCATACTAATGTATCTATCTCGCTGGCCGCTGCGGCCAGGTGCGCGTACTCTATGGCGATTTCATACTAATGTATCTATCTCGCTGGCCGCTGCGGCTTGGTGTAGCCGCTGGCCGCGTGCGGCCAGGTGCGCGTACTCTATGGCGATTTCATACTAATGTATCTATCTCGCTGGCCGCTGCGGCCAGGTGCGCGTACTCTATGGCGATTTCATACTAATGTATCTATCTCGCCGGCCGCTGCGGCCAGGTGCGCGTACTCTATGGCGATTTCATACTAATGTATCTATCTCGCCGGCCGCTGCGGCCAGGTGCGCGTACTCTATGGCGATTTCATACTAATGTATCTATCTCGCTGGCCGCTGCGGCCAGGTGCGCGTACTCTATGGCGATTTCATACTAATGTATCTATCTCGCTGGCCGCAGCGGCCAGGTGCGCGTACTCTATGGCGATTTCATACTAATGTATCTATCTCGCTGGCCGCTGCGGCCAGGTGCGCGTACTCTATGGCGATTTCATACTAATGTATCTATCTCGCCGGCCGCTGCGGCCAGGTGCGCGTACTCTATGGCGATTTCATACTAATGTATCTATCTCGCTGGCCGCTGCGGCCAGGTGCGCGTACTCTATGGCGATTTCATACTAATGTATCTATCTCGCTGGCCGCTGCGGCCAGGTGCGCGTACTCTATGGCGATTTCATACTAATGTATCTATCTCGCTGGCCGCTGCGGCCAGGTGCGCGTACTCTATGGCGATTTCATACTAATGTATCTATCTCGCTGGCCGCTGCGGCTTGGTGTAGCCGCTGGCCGCGTGCGGCCAGGTGCGCGTACTCTATGGCGATTTCATACTAATGTATCTATCTCGCTGGCCGCTGCGGCCAGGTGCGCGTACTCTATGGCGATTTCATACTAATGTATCTATCTCGCCGGCCGCTGCGGCCAGGTGCGCGTACTCTATGGCGATTTCATACTAATGTATCTATCTCGCCGGCCGCTGCGGCCAGGTGCGCGTACTCTATGGCGATTTCATACTAATGTATCTATCTCGCTGGCCGCTGCGGCCAGGTGCGCGTCTTCTATGGCGATTTCATACTAATGTATCTATCTCGCTGGCCGCTGCGGCTTGGTGTAGCCGCTGGCCGCGTTCGGCCAGGTGCGCGTACTCTATGGTGATTTCATACTAATGTATCTATCTCGCTGGCCGCTGCGGCCAGGTGCGCGTTCTCTATGGCGATTTCATACTAATGTATCTATCTCGCTGGCCGCTGCGGCCAGGTGCGCGTACTCTATGGCGATTTCATACTAATGTATCTATCTCGCTGGCCGCTGCGGCCAGGTGCGCGTACTCTATGGCGATTTCATACTAATGTATCTATCTCGCTGGCCGCTGCGGCCAGGTGCGCGTACTCTATGGCGATTTCATACTAATGTATCTATCTCGCTGGCCGCTGCGGCTTGGTGTAGCCGCTGGCCGCGTGCGGCCAGGTGCGCGTACTCTATGGCGATTTCATACTAATGTATCTATCTCGCTGGCCGCTGCGGCCAGGTGCGCGTACTCTATGGCGATTTCATACTAATGTATCTATCTCGCCGGCCGCTGCGGCCAGGTGCGCGTACTCTATGGCGATTTCATACTAATGTATCTATCTCGCTGGCCGCTGCGGCCAGGTGCGCGTACTCTATGGCGATTTCATACTAATGTATCTATCTCGCTGGCCGCTGCGGCCAGGTGCGCGTACTTTATGGCGATTTCATACTAATGTATCTATCTCGCTGGCCGCTGCGGCCAGGTGCGCGTACTCTATGGCGATTTCATACTAATGTATCTATCTCGCTGGCCGCTGCGGCTTGGTGTAGCCGCTGGCCGCGTGCGGCCAGGTGCGCGTACTCTATGGCGATTTCATACTAATGTATCTATCTCGCTGGCCGCTGCGGCCAGGTGCGCGTACTCTATGGCGATTTCATACTAATGTATCTATCTCGCTGGCCGCTGCGGCTTGGTGTAGCCGCTGGCCGCGTGCGGCCAGGTGCGCGTACTCTATGGCGATTTCATACTAATGTATCTATCTCGCTGGCCGCTGCGGCCAGGTGCGCGTACTCTATGGCGATTTCATACTAATGTATCTATCTCGCTGGCCGCTGCGGCCAGGTGCGCGTACTCTTTGGCGATTTCATACTAATGTATCTATCTCGCTGGCCGCTGCGGCCAGGTGCGCGTACTCTATGGCGATTTCATACTAATGTATCTATCTCGCTGGCCGCTGCGGCCAGGTGCGCGTACTCTATGGCGATTTCATACTAATGTATCTATCTCGCTGGCCACTGCGGCCAAGTGCGCGTACTCTATGGCGATTTCATACTAATGTATCTATCTCGCTGGCCGCTGCGGCCAGGTGCGCGTACTCTATGGCGATTTCATACTTATGTATCTATCTCGCTGGCCGCTGCGGCCAGGTGCGCGTACTCTATGGCGATTTCATACTAATGTATCTATCTCGCTGGCCGCTGCGGCCAGGTGCGCGTACTCTATGGCGATTTCATACTAATGTATCTATCTCGCTGGCCGCTGTGGCCAGGTGCGCGTACTCTATGGCGATTTCATACTAATGTATCTATCTCGCTGGCCGCTGCGGCCAGGTGCGCGTACTCTATGGCGATTTCATACTAATGTATCTATCTCGCTGGCCGCTGCGGCCAGGTGCGCGTACTCTATGGCGATTTCATACTAATGTATCTATCTCGCTGGCCGCTGCGGCCAGGTGCGCGTACTCTATGGCGATTTCATACTAATGTATCTATCTCGCTGGCCGCTGCGGCCAGGTGCGCGTACTCTATGGCGATTTCATACTAATGTATCTATCTCGCTGGCCGCTGCGGCTTGGTGTAGCCGCTGGCCGCGTGCGGCCAGGTGCGCGTACTCTATGGCGATTTCATACTAATGTATCTATCTCGCTGGCCGCTGCGGCCAGGTGCGCGTACTCTATGGCGATTTCATACTAATGTATCTATCTCGCCGGCCGCTGCGGCCAGGTGCGCGTTCTCTATGGCGATTTCATACTAATGTATCTATCTCGCTGGCCGCTGCGGCCAGGTGCGCGTACTCTATGGCGATTTCATACTAATGTATCTATCTCGCTGGCCGCAGCGGCCAGGTGCGCGTACTCTATGGCGATTTCATACTAATGTATCTATCTCGCTGGCCGCTGCGGCCAGGTGCGCGTACTCTATGGCGATTTCATACTAATGTATCTATCTCGCTGGCCGCTGCGGCTTGGTGTAGCCGCTGGCCGCGTGCGGCCAGGTGCGCGTACTCTATGGCGATTTCATACTAATGTATCTATCTCGCTGGCCGCTGCGGCCAGGTGCGCGTACTCTATGGCGATTTCATACTAATGTATCTATCTCGCCGGCCGCTGCGGCCAGGTGCGCGTACTCTATGGCGATTTCATACTAATGTATCTATCTCGCCGGCCGCTGCGGCCAGGTGCGCGTACTCTATGGCGATTTCATACTAATGTATCTATCTCGCTGGCCGCTGCGGCCAGGTGCGCGTACTCTATGGCGATTTCATACTAATGTATCTATCTCGCTGGCCGCTGCGGCCAGGTGCGCGTACTCTATGGCGATTTCATACTAATGTATCTATCTCGCTGGCCGCTGCGGCCAGGTGCGCGTACTCTATGGCGATTTCATACTAATGTATCTATCTCGCTGGCCGCTGCGGCCAGGTGCGCGTTCTCTATGGCGATTTCATACTAATGTATCTATCTCGCTGGCCGCTGCGGCCAGGTGCGCGTACTCTATGGCGATTTCATACTAATGTATCTATCTCGCTGGCCGCTGCGGCCAGGTGCGCGTACTCTATGGCGATTTCATACTAATGTATCTATCTCGCTGGCCGCTGCGGCCAGGTGCGCGTACTCTATGGCGATTTCATACTAATGTATCTATCTCGCTGGCCGCTGCGGCTTGGTGTAGCCGCTGGCCGCGTGCGGCCAGGTGCGCGTACTCTATGGCGATTTCATACTAATGTATCTATCTCGCTGGCCGCTGCGGCTTGGTGTAGCCGCTGGCCGCGTGCGGCCAGGTGCGCGTACTCTATGGCGATTTCATACTAATGTATCTATCTCGCTGGCCGCTGCGGCCAGGTGCGCGTACTCTATGGCGATTTCATACTAATGTATCTATCTCGCTGGCCGCTGCGGCTTGGTGTAGCCGCTGGCCGCGTGCGGCCAGGTGCGCGTACTCTATGGCGATTTCATACTAATGTATCTATCTCGCTGGCCGCTGCGGCCAGGTGCGCGTACTCTATGGCGATTTCATACTAATGTATCTATCTCGCTGGCCGCTGCGGCCAGGTGCGCGTACTCTAAGGCGATTTCATACTAATGTATCTATCTCGCTGGCCGCTGCGGCCAGGTGCGCGTACTCTATGGCGATTTCATACTAATGTATCTATCTCGCTGGCCGCTGCGGCCAGGTGCGCGTACTCTATGGCGATTTCATACTAATGTATCTATCTCGCTGGCCGCTGCGGCTTGGTGTAGCCGCTGGCCGCGTGCGGCCAGGTGCGCGTACTCTATGGTGATTTCATACTAATGTATCTATCTCGCTGGCCGCTGCGGCCAGGTGCGCGTACTCTATGGCGATTTCATACTAATGTATCTATCTCGCTGGCCGCTGCGGCCAGGTGCGCGTACTCTATGGCGATTTCATACTAATGTATCTATCTCGCTGGCCGCTGCGGCCAGGTGCGCGTACTCTATGGCGATTTCATACTAATGTATCTATCTCGCTGGCCGCTGCGGCCAGGTGCGCGTACTCTATGGCGATTTCATACTAATGTATCTATCTCGCTGGCCGCTGCGGCTTGGTGTAGCCGCTGGCCGCGTGCGGCCAGGTGCGCGTACTCTATGGCGATTTCATACTAATGTATCTATCTCGCTGGCCGCTGCGGCCAGGTGCGCGTACTCTATGGCGATTTCATACTAATGTATCTATCTCGCCGGCCGCTGCGGCCAGGTGCGCGTACTCTATGGCGATTTCATACTAATGTATCTATCTCGCTGGCCGCTGCGGCCAGGTGCGCGTACTCTTTGGCGATTTCATACTAATGTATCTATCTCGCTGGCCGCTGCGGCCAGGTGCGCGTACTCTATGGCGATTTCATACTAATGTATCTATCTCGCTGGCCGCTGCGGCCAGGTGCGCGTACTCTATGCTGATTTCATACTAATGTATCTATCTCGCTGGCCGCTGCGGCCAAGTGCGCGTACTCTATGGCGATTTCATACTAATGTATCTATCTCGCTGGCCGCTGCGGCCAGGTGCGCGTACTCTTTGGCGATTTCATACTAATGTATCTATCTCGCTGGCCGCTGCGGCCAGGTGCGCGTACTCTATGGCGATTTCATACTAATGTATCTATCTCGCTGGCCGCTGCGGCCAGGTGCGCGTACTCTATGGCGATTTCATACTAATGTATCTATCTCGCTGGCCGCTGCGGCCAGGTGCGCGTACTCTATGGCGATTTCATACTAATGTATCTATCTCGCTGGCCGCTGCGGCTTGGTGTAGCCGCTGGCCGCGTGCGGCCAGGTGCGCGTACTCTATGGCGATTTCATACTAATGTATCTATCTCGCTGGCCGCTGCGGCCAGGTGCGCGTACTCTATGGCGATTTCATACTAATGTATCTATCTCGCTGGCCGCTGCGGCCAGGTGCGCGTACTCTATGGCGATTTCATACTAATGTATCTATCTCGCTGGCCGCTGCGGCTTGGTGTAGCCGCTGGCCGCGTGCGGCCAAGTGCGCGTACTCTATGGCGATTTCATACTAATGTATCTATCTCGCTGGCCGCTGCGGCCAGGTGCGCGTACTCTATGGCGATTTCATACTAATGTATCTATCTCGCTGGCCGCTGCGGCCAGGTGCGCGTACTCTATGGCGATTTCATACTAATGTATCTATCTCGCTGGCCGCTGCGGCCAGGTGCGCGTACTCTATGGCGATTTCATACTAATGTATCTATCTCGCTGGCCGCTGCGGCCAGGTGCGCGTACTCTATGGCGATTTCATACTAATGTATCTATCTCGCTGGCCGCTGCGGCCAGGTGGGCGTACTCTATGGCGATTTCATACTAATGTATCTATCTCGCTGGCCGCTGCGGCCAGGTGCGCGTACTCTATGGCGATTTCATACTAATGTATCTATCTCGCTGGCCGCTGCGGCTTGGTGTAGCCGCTGGCCGCGTGCGGCCAAGTGCGCGTACTCTATGGCGATTTCATACTAATGTATCTATCTCGCTGGCCGCTGCGGCCAGGTGCGCGTACTCTATGGCGATTTCATACTAATGTATCTATCTCACTGGCCGCTGCGGCCAGGTGCGCGTACTCTATGGCGATTTCATACTAATGTATCTATCTCGCTGGCCGCTGCGTCCAGGCCGCAGAATAAGTAGGTACATAATTTTCAAAAAATGTTTCATTTTAAACTTATTTTAATTATATAAAGCTAAGTACTGGTATTATGGTACAAATTGTGGTTGTAAATTATTCTGTTAACCTAATAATGTCCTAATAATAAGTAATATTAGAAAATACATATGAAGAGACACTGATTAGTGTCTCTTCTACATCCACATATTACCCATCTAGCAGATAGACTCAGCTCTGCGGCATATGCAGTTAGAAAGATTAGAGAGTACACGAATGTTGCGACCGCTAGATTAGTGTACTTTAGTTATTTTCACAGCATCATGACGTACGGTATATTACTATTGGGTCATGCTGCTGACATTGATATAGTGTTTGCTCTGCAAAAGAGAGCTGTTCGTGCTATATATCAGCTTGGTTATAGACAGTCTCTCAAAGAAAAATTTAAAGAAATAAATATTATGACTGTTTATTGTCAGTACATTTATGAAAATTTAATATATGTTCACAAAAATCGTCACCTTTCTGCTGTTAATAGTGATTTTCATTATTATAACACTAGAAATAAGGGATTGCTTGTAACTAATTCTAGTAGGCTTCATAAGATACATAATAGCTTTAAGGGTAAATGTATACACTTCTACAATAAAGTCCCAGCCACTGTTCAGGCATTGTCTATAAATAAATTTAAATGTTTTATAAAAAAATGGCTCTGTCGTAAATCCTATTACTCCACTGCTGAATATCTAAATGATCGGACAGCCTGGGACTAGATTGTGATTAATTTATAGCAACTGTACAATATTGTATATTTTTATTGAAAAGAGCGCAAAAAAAAGAATGCTGGGAGAGTTTCTTGCGCCGCTTCTTCTCTCTCAGAGCGCCATTTGTTTCCGAAGCGGTAGTAGTATCTAGTAGTATAAGAAATGACATCAAAAAGAATTCTAAAGGAATCAATTTTGAGAAAATAAATGCCTTTCATGCCTTTTATGCCTTTTTATTCAACACACTTATTTTTTATTATAGACTTATTTACAATGTGATCATGAGTGATACTATTATAAATTATACATTAATTTAGACTATAAAATGACCACAAGTAAGCCTTGGATGGTTATACTAAGTTTGAATGAAAGAAAACTAAATATCAGAAAATTGAGGTGGTTTTCAGACGCTGTCAGTTTCAATAAATGTCTTCGCTAGAATTCAACACACTGACCTTATCTTCATATGATGTACTAATGTATCTATCTCGCTGGCCGCTGCGGCCAGGTGCGCGTACTCTATGGCGATTTCATACTAATGTATCTATCTCGCTGGCCGCTGCGGCCAGGTGCGCGTACTCTATGGCGATTTCATACTAATGTATCTATCTCGCTGGCCGCTGCGGCTTGGTGTAGCCGCTGGCCGCGTGCGGCCAAGTGCGCGTACTCTATGGCGATTTCATACTAATGTATCTATCTCGCTGGCCGCTGCGGCCAGGTGCGCGTACTCTATGGCGATTTCATACTAATGTATCTATCTCGCTGGCCGCTGCGGCCAGGTGCGCGTACTCTATGGCGATTTCATACTAATGTATCTATCTCGCTGGCCGCTGCGGCCAGGTGCGCGTACTCTATGGCGATTTCATACTAATGTATCTATCTCGCTGGCCGCTGCGGCCAGGTGCGCGTACTCTATGGCGATTTCATACTAATGTATCTATCTCGCTGGCCGCTGCGGCCAGGTGCGCGTACTCTATGGTGATTTCATACTAATGTATCTATCTCGCTGGCCGCTGCGGCCAGGTGCGCGTACTTTATGGCGATTTCATACTAATGTATCTATCTCGCTGGCCGCTGCGGCCAGGTGCGCGTACTCTATGGCGATTTCATACTAATGTATCTATCTCGCTGGCCGCTGCGGCTTGGTGTAGCCGCTGGCCGCGTGCGGCCAGGTGCGCGTACTCTATGGCGATTTCATACTAATGTATCTATCTCGCTGGCCGCTGCGGCCAGGTGCGCGTACTCTATGGCGATTTCATACTAATGTATCTATCTCGCTGGCCGCTGCGGCTTGGTGTAGCCGCTGGCCGCGTGCGGCCAGGTGCGCGTACTCTATGGCGATTTCATACTAATGTATCTATCTCGCTGGCCGCTGCGGCTTGGTGTAGCCGCTGGCCGCGTGCGGCCAGGTGCGCGTACTCTATGGCGATTTCATACTAATGTATCTATCTCGCTGGCCGCTGCGGCTTGGTGTAGCCGCTGGCCGCGTGCGGCCAGGTGCGCGTACTCTATGGCGATTTCATACTAATGTATCTATCTCGCTGGCCGCTGCGGCCAGGTGCGCGTACTCTATGGCGATTTCATACTAATGTATCTATCTCGCTGGCCGCTGCGGCTTGGTGTAGCCGCTGGCCGCGTGCGGCCAGGTGCGCGTACTCTATGGCGATTTCATACTAATGTATCTATCTCGCTGGCCGCTGCGGCCAGGTGCGCGTACTCTATGGCGATTTCATACTAATGTATCTACCTCGCTGGCCGCTGCGGCCAGGTGCGCGTACTCTTTGGCGATTTCATACTAATGTATCTATCTCGCTGGCCGCTGCGGCCAGGTGGGCGTACTCTATGGCGATTTCATACTAATGTATCTATCTCGCTGGCCGCTGCGGCCAGGTGCGCGTACTCTATGGCGATTTCATACTAATGTATCTATCTCGCTGGCCACTGCGGCCAAGTGCGCGTACTCTATGGCGATTTCATACTAATGTATCTATCTCGCTGGCCGCTGCGGCCAGGTGCGCGTACTCTATGGCGATTTCATACTAATGTATCTATCTCGCTGGCCGCTGCGGCCAGGTGCGCGTACTCTATGGCGATTTCATACTAATGTATCTATCTCGCTGGCCGCTGCGGCCAGGTGCGCGTACTCTATGGCGATTTCATACTAATGTATCTATCTCGCTGGCCGCTGCGGCCAGGTGCGCGTACTCTAAGGCGATTTCATACTAATGTATCTATCTCGCTGGCCGCTGCGGCCAGGTGCGCGTACTCTATGGCGATTTCATACTAATGTATCTATCTCGCTGGCCGCTGCGGCCAGGTGCGCGTACTCTATGGCGATTTCATACTAATGTATCTATCTCGCTGGCCGCTGCGGCTTGGTGTAGCCGCTGGCCGCGTGCGGCCAGGTGCGCGTACTCTATGGTGATTTCATACTAATGTATCTATCTCGCTGGCCGCTGCGGCCAGGTGCGCGTACTCTATGGCGATTTCATACTAATGTATCTATCTCGCTGGCCGCTGCGGCCAGGTGCGCGTACTCTATGGCGATTTCATACTAATGTATCTATCTCGCTGGCCGCTGCGGCCAGGTGCGCGTACTCTATGGCGATTTCATACTAATGTATCTATCTCGCTGGCCGCTGCGGCCAGGTGCGCGTACTCTATGGCGATTTCATACTAATGTATCTATCTCGCTGGCCGCTGCGGCTTGGTGTAGCCGCTGGCCGCGTGCGGCCAGGTGCGCGTACTCTATGGCGATTTCATACTAATGTATCTATCTCGCTGGCCGCTGCGGCCAGGTGCGCGTACTCTATGGCGATTTCATACTAATGTATCTATCTCGCCGGCCGCTGCGGCCAGGTGCGCGTACTCTATGGCGATTTCATACTAATGTATCTATCTCGCTGGCCGCTGCGGCCAGGTGCGCGTACTCTTTGGCGATTTCATACTAATGTATCTATCTCGCTGGCCGCTGCGGCCAGGTGCGCGTACTCTATGGCGATTTCATACTAATGTATCTATCTCGCTGGCCGCTGCGGCCAGGTGCGCGTACTCTATGCTGATTTCATACTAATGTATCTATCTCGCTGGCCGCTGCGGCCAAGTGCGCGTACTCTATGGCGATTTCATACTAATGTATCTATCTCGCTGGCCGCTGCGGCCAGGTGCGCGTACTCTTTGGCGATTTCATACTAATGTATCTATCTCGCTGGCCGCTGCGGCCAGGTGCGCGTACTCTATGGCGATTTCATACTAATGTATCTATCTCGCTGGCCGCTGCGGCCAGGTGCGCGTACTCTATGGCGATTTCATACTAATGTATCTATCTCGCTGGCCGCTGCGGCCAGGTGCGCGTACTCTATGGCGATTTCATACTAATGTATCTATCTCGCTGGCCGCTGCGGCTTGGTGTAGCCGCTGGCCGCGTGCGGCCAGGTGCGCGTACTCTATGGCGATTTCATACTAATGTATCTATCTCGCTGGCCGCTGCGGCCAGGTGCGCGTACTCTATGGCGATTTCATACTAATGTATCTATCTCGCTGGCCGCTGCGGCCAGGTGCGCGTACTCTATGGCGATTTCATACTAATGTATCTATCTCGCTGGCCGCTGCGGCTTGGTGTAGCCGCTGGCCGCGTGCGGCCAAGTGCGCGTACTCTATGGCGATTTCATACTAATGTATCTATCTCGCTGGCCGCTGCGGCCAGGTGCGCGTACTCTATGGCGATTTCATACTAATGTATCTATCTCGCTGGCCGCTGCGGCCAGGTGCGCGTACTCTATGGCGATTTCATACTAATGTATCTATCTCGCTGGCCGCTGCGGCCAGGTGCGCGTACTCTATGGCGATTTCATACTAATGTATCTATCTCGCTGGCCGCTGCGGCCAGGTGCGCGTACTCTATGGCGATTTCATACTAATGTATCTATCTCGCTGGCCGCTGCGGCCAGGTGCGCGTACTCTATGGCGATTTCATACTAATGTATCTATCTCGCTGGCCGCTGCGGCCAGGTGCGCGTACTCTATGGCGATTTCATACTAATGTATCTATCTCGCTGGCCGCTGCGGCTTGGTGTAGCCGCTGGCCGCGTGCGGCCAAGTGCGCGTACTCTATGGCGATTTCATACTAATGTATCTATCTCGCTGGCCGCTGCGGCCAGGTGCGCGTACTCTATGGCGATTTCATACTAATGTATCTATCTCACTGGCCGCTGCGGCCAGGTGCGCGTACTCTATGGCGATTTCATACTAATGTATCTATCTCGCTGGCCGCTGCGTCCAGGCCGCAGAATAAGTAGGTACATAATTTTCAAAAAATGTTTCATTTTAAACTTATTTTAATTATATAAAGCTAAGTACTGGTATTATGGTACAAATTGTGGTTGTAAATTATTCTGTTAACCTAATAATGTCCTAATAATAAGTAATATTAGAAAATACATATGAAGAGACACTGATTAGTGTCTCTTCTACATCCACATATTACCCATCTAGCAGATAGACTCAGCTCTGCGGCATATGCAGTTAGAAAGATTAGAGAGTACACGAATGTTGCGACCGCTAGATTAGTGTACTTTAGTTATTTTCACAGCATCATGACGTACGGTATATTACTATTGGGTCATGCTGCTGACATTGATATAGTGTTTGCTCTGCAAAAGAGAGCTGTTCGTGCTATATATCAGCTTGGTTATAGACAGTCTCTCAAAGAAAAATTTAAAGAAATAAATATTATGACTGTTTATTGTCAGTACATTTATGAAAATTTAATATATGTTCACAAAAATCGTCACCTTTCTGCTGTTAATAGTGATTTTCATTATTATAACACTAGAAATAAGGGATTGCTTGTAACTAATTCTAGTAGGCTTCATAAGATACATAATAGCTTTAAGGGTAAATGTATACACTTCTACAATAAAGTCCCAGCCACTGTTCAGGCATTGTCTATAAATAAATTTAAATGTTTTATAAAAAAATGGCTCTGTCGTAAATCCTATTACTCCACTGCTGAATATCTAAATGATCGGACAGCCTGGGACTAGATTGTGATTAATTTATAGCAACTGTACAATATTGTATATTTTTATTGAAAAGAGCGCAAAAAAAAGAATGCTGGGAGAGTTTCTTGCGCCGCTTCTTCTCTCTCAGAGCGCCATTTGTTTCCGAAGCGGTAGTAGTATCTAGTAGTATAAGAAATGACATCAAAAAGAATTCTAAAGGAATCAATTTTGAGAAAATAAATGCCTTTCATGCCTTTTATGCCTTTTTATTCAACACACTTATTTTTTATTATAGACTTATTTACAATGTGATCATGAGTGATACTATTATAAATTATACATTAATTTAGACTATAAAATGACCACAAGTAAGCCTTGGATGGTTATACTAAGTTTGAATGAAAGAAAACTAAATATCAGAAAATTGAGGTGGTTTTCAGACGCTGTCAGTTTCAATAAATGTCTTCGCTAGAATTCAACACACTGACCTTATCTTCATATGATGTACTCGTATTTACAATTCTGATCATCAGTGATACTATTAAAACGGTCAAATTTAGACTTTAAATTTTATACAAGTAATGAATGTTTATACCTACTGAGTCTAAATGAGAGAAAACTTAAAACCATAAAATGAGAGTTTGTTTACAGACGTCAGTTTCAATAATTGACTTTTCTTTAGTTCCACACACATAAATACAATCTACACTTAAAGACTCGGGAATGATAGCATTTCCGTGATTTTAGATTGTTATAATATCAACGTTGGTAATTATACAAAAATTATTTTAGTAAAAAATTACTTTTTCATGTAAGAAGGCCTCTCCTTTATTTTCCTAATATACCAGTGGGAGGTTCCTTTGCACATTATGCCGCCTAGATTATGGCTACCACAACGGCGCCTATTTCTGCCGTGAAGATAACGAGCGCAATTGTAGTGCCACTCAGAATTTTTTGCGGTTTTCAAGAATCCCTAGCGGCACTGCATTGAACTGGGCAGGGCGTATCAATTACCATCAGCTTAACGTCCTGTTCGTCTCGTCCCTTGCTGTCCTTTAAAATATACCTAATTCAGTTTAATATTATGTATGCTTCTCAAAACAGAAAATCATAATCATAGCAAGCAGAAGCTTATATTTTTAACTCGTAAAAACAATTTAAGTTTTAAGAAATTCACACGAAACTTCTATTTAATAAGTGTTCTATCAATAAAATTAAAATATTTCTATAGAATAATTCAAAAACACGCGATGTAAAAACATTGAATATTAATTGTTATATAACCTTTTAAATTATTTTAAATTGAATCACTTAGCAGTGCTGAAATGTCTATTATACGCCATTACAAATTTCCATTACATTACAACGCGTGGTATTGTCGAAGTTCAAATACGAGTGGTAACCTTATTATCTGAACTTCAATTATTAGAGCAATTAATTACTATTTTTAAGTATGTTTACAATTATAAAAGTAATGTATGTGTCGCTATTAATGCATTTACAGTGCTTAATAACAAATGACGTTTTTTTTATAAATTTACATTTATTTTAATTACAACGGGTAATTTGGAGTACCTATTTTCTGGAGTGTTGACTCATTTTGCATAGATCATCATCATCATCATCAGCCGGAAGACGTTCACTGCTGGAGAAAGGTCTCCCCCAAAGATTTCCACGACGATCGGTCCTGCGCTGTCCTCATCCAACTTATTATTATTATTATTTTCATAGATAGACAGATGTAAATAAAATAATTTACAGAAGGTTGAACCTGTGAATATTGATTTAAAAGAGTGGCATTCAGTTTCTTGCCATTTCTTCTAATCAAAACTCAATCTTTTCCGAAGTAGTGGTAATGGTGGTAAATGGTTTAATTTCTAATTATTACTCTAGATTATTTAATTCATACTGTTAGACAACCGATGAAAATAAGCTAGGTTTACTACGTTTATTACTCTAATGTGCGCGACAAGCTACGTCTTACACTCGCGATTTTTATGACACTTTATGTTAGTGTGCGAGCAATGCTCAAAATAGAGACTAACTGTTACCTCAATTTTTTTCGACATTTTCACAGCTGTCACAGTCTTTCTAGACGCATAAATGATCTACGAGCCAAACGTTTAAATGCATCCTAACGACGGTATCAATGATTTCTTCGCAATTATTCAATTACGGATAGCATCCCTATGGTCGCGTATACGTTCCTCTAGCAACAAAATTATTTCTACTTTGTCTAAGTACTTGAACAATCCCATTTTTAAATATTGGTTAAATGTGCATCACAGTAACAACCATAAATAGCTATAGATATCGAATGTTTTTTTTTAATCAATTTCAAATTAATATCTTAATATTCATAACTAATTGTAATTCTTAATAATTTTGACTTATTGTAATTGTGACTTTGTTAAATTATGCAATATGGATGTGTGTCTGAAATAAACATTTAATATTATTATTGTTCTCTTTATTATAATTTCATATTATTTTCTACATTTATATATATAACATATATAATTATTATTATAAAAAAAATATTATTAATTATTATAAAAAAACAATATTTCAAATATAAATCTAACAAAAAGAGTCCCGCCGGCGTTGGTTCACGACAATTCCGCCGGTGGTTAGGGCGACAGACTGAGGAACTTCCGCACGATGCGTGCCGTTCCCAAAACAGCTGCTTTCTGTAACTGACCCTTTATCCAGTTATTAAGCGAGAGCCTCTTCAGATGATGGTCGAGGCTCTTTGATCCCACATCTCTGTAACATCGTGTGTCAGGTATTGGTACTTCGACAATTTGTCTATTTCAGCTTTCACAAGGTTATCATCACACGGAACGGTGATATCAACAATAAATGCCCGACGCTCTAACCTATCTACCAACACAATATCAGGCTAATTAGCAATGATAGTTCTGTCCGTGATGATAGATCTGTCCCAGTAAAGCTTGGCACGGCTGTTTTCCAGAATTAAATATAATTATTATTATTATTAAATGCCAGCTTCACAAGTAAAACAAAAATGGTAATCTGTGATACTACAAAACTAGTAGATTATTATGCTTGAAAATGAGTTCATTATGCAATAGAACCGGGTCACTTATAAATGTTACATCGAACACTTGATGCCTCGCGTATCGTTCATTAAACATCGGAGCTCCAACCAGCGTCCTCTCTTAATTGGATGCCATGTCCAAGCTTCCTTTTCCAACCCGTCCTCTACATAATTACTTCACGTAGACGTAAATACGTATCGAGCCAACTGAGACATGACACTTCAATTTCGAAATACTATATTAAGAACTAGCTCTTAGATTAAGGATTGGTCTCCGCTGCACTCCAACTAGATACCGAACACGTAGTCGCAAAGTGCAGCAACTAATACTATGCCAAAGTGAGCGTACCCGAGCCAATCTCAAACAATGTGTGACGTTAACGTGCCACATGTTGAATGAAACCAAAATGCCGGCTTGCGTAGTAAAACTTTGTAAAAATAATAATACTACAAGAAATAATAAAGACACTGGAGTCACAATCATATCATAAGAATGTATTTTGTATTTAAATAATTTCAATGTAAAATAACACGAAGCGTATGTTACAAAATTTGAAAGATGGCATTGAGTGTCACGATGTCACGCACACAAGCATCTTACAGTTGCCGCAATAAGGAAGCTATTGCTCTTAAGTAGTGCGGTATCTAGTTTTAGCGCAGCGAAGACCAATCCTTAATCGAAGACTTAGCTTTACTTACTTTCCTTTACTTTCGATTGATAGCGGCTTCGCTTATGTTTCACATTGTGTTAATAATGTTAACCAGCATATAAAGTGTCTATTAAATTATTAGATGGCCTAGTAGCCAATAACATTTTCGCAAGAGTGTAGTCAATTCTGGAGCAACACTCATGACTTAAGTCATGTCAAAACTCTTATACAAAGCCTTCAGCAAAAAGACTGCACATGAGGCAGTAAGGCTAAGTAGGGTGTCGAAAATGGCCTGAACTGCTTCGAGAAAAGGATGGTTAAGATGATTTGTTTTTATGGAAAAATTCTCTTGCAACACCAGAGGAATCACAGGAGCGTTGCCGGCCTATAAGAAAGATGTACGCGATTTTTTTGAAGGTTTCCATGTCGTGTCGTCCCGGAAACACCGCACAAGGAAACTCATTCCACAGCTTTGTAGTACGTGGAAGAAAGCTCTTGAAAAGCGCACTGTGAAGGACCGCCACACATCCAGATGGTGGGGATGATATCCTATTTTGTGGCGTGTCGTGCGAAGGTGGGATTCGGCAGCAGGATACAGGTGAATGATTAGCAGTGGTTATCACGATGTTATCTACATAAGTCGCAGTGGAACAGGGCTACTCTGAACTGTACTCTTAAACCGCTTTATCGTTCATAACCATAACCATGATTTTGTATCGTATTGGAAAAATATCAAAGCCGCCCGTGTTTTTGTGGTTTATGAATGGGCGTATTTTAACTTATGAGAGCTATGAAAGGCTCATGATAATTTTATCGCGGACATCCTCAAACTTCAATACGCGATAATGAAAACAATTATGTGATGATTTTAATCTGAAAAAAGCTGTAGAATGGCTATTTAGAGATAAGAAGTCGTACTAGAAACTTTTTTTTAAACATTTTCTTATGGAATGGCAGGTCGTCGTCGAGTTTTCTTCTCACCCCTTGTGTGAGGGCGGAAAGAGAGTGTCATGGCTGAGCTCTATACCCTGGCACTTCTTCTCCCAAGACATTGGTAGAGCCTTTGGGTATTGTTGAATTCGTCGCTACTTGCTTGGGTCACAACGTTTGCTTAGTGATCTTTTTTGTTTTCGTTTTCGGGGTCTAGTGGGATTGTTTTCGTCCTACTGTTCAGTAATTCAGTCCTAGAATATGCTTTCATTTTGCGTTTACCCTCTTCGTTCGGGGTCTTGCTTGTAGTAGGGCAATTCCCACCAGGTGTTGCTGCGTGGAACTATCTACTCGTCGGAACATATTAGTGGTAATTCTTCTACAAATGCATCTACGTTTTCATATTTCAGGTCTTTGGCGGTCGCAGTCTCGGTGCACCCTCTACGGCACGCAATGCTAGGTTTTCTTGCTTTTAAATTTTAATTCCGATTCGTCGAGGCGAGAAACGGGTACAAAGCTGCTGCTGCCTAGGTCAGTCTGGACCGTATGTAAGTTTTATATATCATCAGTTTCATTCCTATTGGCAGCTTGGACCGCAGGATGGACTGGATTTAGCGCGGGCTCCTCTCGCCATCCCTTGAGGGTAGTATTGTATTCCAGGTGATGATCGCCTGCTTTTTCGCCACGTTCACCACTAATCTCTATTTCTGTAACCATTCTAGTAGTGCTTTACTAAGCTTAAATGGCTCCAACCAACAGACCTAGACCCTTGGTTGGAGCTATTTAACCTTAAACTCAGGTCTGTAGGTGGATGCGTAGATGACAGGTTGCCAAACCGACCTGTCTATCACTAGGCAAATAAACATAGCGGCGAAGTTATTGTAAGACGCAAGCTTAGTTGCACAGGGTTTATTAACTTTATTTGTTCCACTTGTACATTGTGAAACCGGGACTAAGACTTAAAGACTATCCGCAGTTAACATTAGTAATAATAACAATAATATTAATAAGACGTTTTGTGTAAGGGAATTGAAGGGTTAGAAGACTAAATCCGAACAGATAACACATTTTGAACGAATTAATACATTTATTCAAGGAAAACAAATCTTATAACTATATTTACAATACATTTAATTTAAACTATCTTTACGGGTAGTGTACCAAGAATATTAGCAGCATTTCTGCGTTGGATAGGCTGATCCATTGACCGAAATAGCTGCCAGCGCTTTGGTAGCCCTATGAATTATTCATTTAACTGTCTAATCTACATTATTATGACATAACATTAAACGAGCATTGTCAAAGTTTGTAACATTTAGATTTAGGTCTACTCGCAATACTTCTCTTTAAAAAATTCTAAAAAGTTACGAGATGAAGGCGTTTTAAATACTTGAACAAATTAATATCTATTGCACTATATCCTGGTTATGGTGAAAGTAAAAATTACAAATTTGGAGAAATAAAATTTAGCCTCCAAAAATCTGTAGGTTTTTATCGTAAAAATAAAGAAAACATCACTACACTATTGCACAAAATTTTAAGGATCATTCAACAACATGTATTTCCTGGTATAAGTTTTATGAAAGTATTTTTCGTTTACTCTATTAAGACCGCTATCTCTGTCCCTTTTCTCCTTGACTCTTACTTACATATTACCCTTTGTGATCGCCTTGATAATAGACAGACGGATCGGGAAGGGTTAAAGATTTTAACAAAAACGCAACTTACTTCAAAAACTATTCCAAAACAATAGATATAATATGCAATAAAAATTAAAAAAAATAATTGCGTATTCCTAGACAATTTAATTAATTAGTCTAATTCTAGATACGATTATGGTTCCTTTTAGAATCGGTGTCCTCCCGCTCTCGCCTCTTGCCTCCTCACGTCGCGCGTGCGACTCAAGCACATCTCACCTATAACAATGTTTGTAGTTACAAAAGTACTTTGGCTGACAACGACTTTCAAATAAAAAAACAATGATCAAAATCGGTTCACCCAGTCATAAGTTCTGAGGTAACAAACATAAAAAACATACCGACGAATTAAGTACCTCCTCTTTTTTTTAAATCGGTTAAAATGCCCGAACAATTTTTTTATGACAATGAGGGACGAGACGAGCAGTATGCAGCAATACGCAGGGCGAATCAACTACTATCAGCTGAACATCCTACTCGTCTCGTCCCTTATTGATAATAAAAAGAAAAAAAAATTGTTATCTACACGAAAATAAAAAGCAAATAGATAAATATTGGGGCCAATACTTCTTTTCAAAACTTTGCTGTCAATAAAAACGCGCAAGTTATTTTACTTATCATATCATCAACTCCAGCCTTAGCTTAACTAAGGCAAGTGATAAGTAATTTAGTTATCTTTCTGGGTCATCTATAAATCTGTTCTCTAATCAAACAATGAAAGTTTTGTCACCTGTTTAAATTTTCCGAGTATCTGTAGTCAGCAGTTACAAATCAAGTTTTGACATTGTTTAAGGACAAACACTGCTTGACAGTATTGAAGTTTGATATAAGATAGATGTTAAACCTGTAACTTTAAACAGATAAGCCAATGCGGTAACTTGAAATAAGATTAAGCTTTAAGTAACACTCCTAACACTAACATTAGTATATATATCTGTCTGCATATTTAAAGTCATTTTCTAATTTTACTAACAGCATGTATATTTGTTTCAGAATTTAAAAAAAAACTTTTATATGTAAACACTAAGCATTACCGGTAACATTGGAATGCTCTTCAACACCGTCGTATTTTTCTATCTTTCTTTTAATCTTAAGATAAACAGTAAGTTAATTTTACTCTCTCGATAGTTATCTGAGGATTGAAAAATCGGCCCTAAGTATGTATAACATATTAAATATCAGTTGCTTTATACCCATAGTACCATCCCTGCCTAGTTGGGATAATATATAAATATTTGTACGGTACTTGTTGATTTTATTAGAAATCACGAGGGTATGCTCCCACTGCAAGGAGAGGCTTTTGAGCTTTGCTCGGGCTTAGTCGCTGACAATACATATGTATTGTTTATTGTAAGCCGTGTTTTCTCGCCCACCCGTGGGGGTCGTTAGAGACGACTAAGGGAGACTAAGACTAATCACTGTATACCATTAAAATTAGAAAACAAACAATCTAAGCTCTGTGGTCTACGTGATATTGGCTAAATTATAGCATACACACACTTACACAATAATAATAATCATATTCAAGTCTAAGAAGTATTGTTAAAGAATGTATTGTGCCCTACACACTGCGGTAGGATACACTGAGTTGCAGAAGCTAGGTCCTTCCGAAGGATTACGACTTGATTATTAGCAAACTCATGATGAAAATAAATGGCTGAAGCTATCAAAAAAATCCAGAAGAAAGCATTCAAAATTTGTATCTTATAATCTTACATTAAGGCAACCCTTGGAGCTCACAGTAACTAGATACCGCACTACCTAAGAGCAATAGTTTTTTCATTACGGAAACTTTATAACGAAGTGTGTATTGGTTATTTGTAAAGATGCTTTTCTGCGTGACATCTTGACACTAAATGACATTTTTCTAACTTTGTAACTTATATACGCGTCGTGCTATTTTACAAAAAATCAACCCGGCCTTTTAGTTTCAATTATAAGCACAGTTTAACAGAACATTTGGCACTTCAACATCACACAATGTTCGAGACTGGCTCGAGTACGCCCACTTGGGCGTAGTATTAACTGCCGCACTCTGCGACTACGCCTGCAGTATCTAGTTAGAGCGCAGCGGAGACCATTTATTCTTAATTGAAGGGGTATCAACTAGGTACTTCAAAACAAATAATCGAAAATGTCAGCGAGTAGATTACGAATACATCATTAAATTCTACTGGATATGAATGAACAATTCATTAAGATAATAAGCCTCACTGTCGTAGCTAACTCTAAATATACTGCCCAACTTCAATAACAAAAGGTTTCTGTATTACGGCAATTTATTAAAAACATCTGCTGTAGCTTTAATAAACCGTTAACTCGACGATAGATGAGTGAAAGATAAGACGGTATTCAATTTTTCACGGGGCAATAAAGGAAATTGTGGAGACAGGGGTCTCCGCGACTTTCGATTAGATACGATAAAGTAATGGTGAGAGTCACTCCGATTAAAAGGAAAATATAAATGACAACGCTTCGATTACTAGATCTTTTCAGTATTATCACAAATCGCAGTGAGTAAATATGAAGAGGTGTCACGTAATTGAGTGATCTTATTATAACTTAACCTAAGATCATGTATACGTCTAGATTTTATGAAAATAAGAGGCGAGACGAGCAGGATGTTCAGGTGATTGAAAATTGATACGCCCTGCCCATTACAATGCAGTGCCGCTAAGGATTCTTTAAAAACGCAAAAAAATCTGAGAGGCACTACAATTGCGCTCGTCACATTGAGACATAAGATGTGAAGTCTTATTTGCCCAATACTAATTTCACTAGCTACGGCGCCCTTCAGACCGACACACAATGCAGTAATGCTTCACGGCAAAAATAGGCGCCGTTGAAGTACCCATAATCTAGCCGGCATCCTGTGCAAAGGAGCCTCCCACTGGTAATAGATAGAGTATGTAGGTAGATAGACTATGACAGCTGTGAAAACGTGTAAAAAAATATGTTTAGAACTAACCTCTATTTAGAGTAATTCACGCACAGTAACACAAAGTGTCGTACAAATTGCGAGTGTAAGATGTAGTTTGTCTCGCACACTAAACTAATATTCCTGGCCTGTTTTTATTGGTTGTCTAACAGCAAGAGACCCTATCAGTATCTAGACGTATAAATATTCTAAGGATTCAAAATATCAAAATTTGTAAAAGGCAATAATAGGCATAGTATTAATTTGTAGAATAGAAATGCTGTAAAGTTTGCTTAAAGGAATAAATAAATAAAAAACATCGTTTAAAAAAGGCTTTTTGCTTATACTACATATACTTTTGATTATAACTATTGTTGTTGTGCTATAAGCATTCAATACTCGACCGTTGTCGATTTACGGCCGTTATCAATAACCTATCTATCCTTAGTTTAACTTACTAGAGGTAGACAAATCTATCCTTTTACGCTTACTTACATTTAAATAACCTTTTGACAAATAGCATTGGACTGTCAATATATTGGACATAACTATGGATAGATAAGATCTTGTCATTAAACGGTGACAGCAATGTATCTGTAACTTAAAGTAAGGATAGATAGGTTATTAAAAACGGTCGTACATGACATAAGCTATTTTGAGGTTGAGCTTAGCTTGCTCTCGACTATGTCTCGGCAGATGTTGTGTTACAATAGTTCGAGTGTCGACCGATCCTTGTAAGCTTCATCTTTGTAATAGTCACTGGGCAGTCTCTGTAACTGCAAATTTTTTATATTTAAGAAAGGACCTATCTGGATAGGCTAGATACACACAGATAGTTTATATTATACAGAGTAACACACATAAAGATAAGTTGAAAACATGTATGGTTCCGTATAATAAGGCAATTCAAACTAAATTTCGCGAATGAAGGTTATTTTTAGCGAATATTTTTATTCAAAACAAGATGTGACATCACTAATTGAAAGTCAATAACTACCACTCATTCAAAAAAGAATATCTCAGACTTCAGAAGAATGGGGGCAACAAACTCAGCGTGTTTTTTTTTTCTTTTTCATCAAAAAATATGTTTCCAAGTTACATTGTACAATTAAACTTATTATTTAATATCCTGAGGGTGTTCGCTCCATTCCCAATCTGTAGTATCATTAAAAAAGTCATTCATGTTATAGTTACCTTTACCTCACAAACGTTCTTTAACAATTCTTTTGAATATCGTAATACTTTTGTTTTGAACATTTTCTGGGGTCTTGTTGTAAAAGCACATACATCGCCCCACAAATGACTTACTAACTGGACTTAGCCGAGTAGTAGACATTATAAATTAATGTCTGTTCCTGGTGTTCTTTTGAGTTAATAAACCAGTTCTACTAGTTCCCGGTAGGTTTTTGATTATTGTAGTACATAATCCTTGTATAAGAATAGCATGAAGCGAAATGCATTTCCTCATTGACGCAAACGAGGAACAGTTGGAAAGTAGCCAAATGTTCTGCGAACAGTAGAATAGAAATAACGAGGTATAATATGAACTTCATGTGCCAGTGGTTCTTGTACTTTCGTGACGTTATTATAATTTAAGTGAAACCTCTTTATCGTCGTATGAGAGGAATTTTATAACAAATCGTCACGATTTTCGGTTACGCGCCATTTTTTTTTAATTGCTATATTGTGATATAAAGAATAATATATTATTAAGTGATAAAATAAAAAGACTGTTTGTGTGCATGTCTATAATAATAAAATAGATTTAATTTAATATGGAATTTTTTTTGTAAGCTTTTTCTACCCAATATCTATGAAGTTGTAAATTGTAGATAGAATGTATGTTTTAATGTAGTTTCACTTCATCTGTGTACTCTGGTACACACACATATTTTTGTCGTTTAAAATTTTAGGGGCACGTGCTTAGGCACGAGAGGTATGAACTCCTACATGTCATCATGATAGGAAAAGTTGCCAGAAGAAGAGGCGTAGGTCGCAGAAAAAAAAGTCTTGCAAAAAAAGAGTGCTGCAGAACTATTTCACCTCGCGAAGAACAAAAAGTGAATTTACAAAGCTGACTGTCAACCTTCGCTAGTCCGAGAGGCACGTAAAGAAGAAGAATTTAAATAAAATACACATCTGAAATAAAAAATAAATAATTCATGAACAGACCTTAAAGTAAAGTTATCTGTACTCAAACCATTTTTGCATATTTTGAAAGGTCAATTATTAGAATATTCACCACCAAAATATCAAAAATGTATATTTCATACATACATGTGTTTTAATTATTTAACATTATTGTAACACTAGAAATAAGGGATTGCTTGTAACTAATTCTAGTAGGCTTCATAAGATACATAATAGCTTTAAGGGTTAATGTATACACTTCTATAATAAAGTCCCAGCCACTGTTCAGGCATTATCTAAAATAAATTTAAATGTTTTATAAAAAAATGGCTCTGTCGTAAATCCTATTACTCCACTGCTGAATATCTAACTGATCGAACAGCCTGGGACTAGATTGTGATTATTATATAGCGATAGAAATGACTGTACAATAATGTATATTTTTATTGAAAAGAGAGCAAAAAACGAATGCGGAGAGAGTTTCTTGCGCCGCTTCTTTTTTCTCAGAGTGCCATTTGTTTCCGAAGCGGTAGTAGTATCTAGTGGTTATTAGAAATGACACCAAAAAGAATTCTAAAGGAATCAATTTTGAGAAAATAAATGCCTTTTATGCCTTTTAATAATTAAAACGAAAAAGGGGATTTATGGCCAAGGTACAACATACCCTATGTACTTAGGCCAGTACTATGGTGTAAAGAATCATTAAGAGAAAAATTGAAAGAAATAAACATTTTGACTGTTCACTGTTCACTGTTTCACTGATAATGTTCTGAATGTTCTTAAGCACGTTGAGGAGTTTTCTAGAAACTGTGACATTCATAATGTTAACACAAGGAACAAACATAAACTTGTAATGCCTACTACTTGGTTGGGTAAGTAAGTCTTTTTTGGGCGATGTATATGTTTCTACAATATGATCCCAGAAAATGTACAAAACAAATGTGTTACGAAATTTAAAAGAATTGTTAAAAAACGTTTGTGTGGAAAAGGTTACTATAACATAAACCATTTTTCTTAATGACACCACGGACTGGGTATAAAGCGAACACCCCCAGGCTCTTTAATTATAAATGTTAATTGTACGATATCATATTGTAATCCATATTTTATATAAAAAAAATGCCCGCTGAGTTTCTTGCGCCCATTCTTCTCAGGTCTGAGGCGGTCTCTTTTGAATGGGTGGTAGTTTTTGACGTTCAATAAATATTGAAAGTTCTGGAATATCATTTTTGCGAGCGAGAGGTAATGCAAAACTAAATTTTTATAAAGGTGACTATGTTTCTATTATCAATGATCTGAAAACTATTGATTGGAATCGAAGGCTATGCGTCGATGATAACGTAAATAGTATGGTATCTGAGTTCTATAAAATAATTAACAATATCATTAACAAATTTGTTCCTAAAACAACCAACACGAGATCGAAATATCCGGTATGGTTCAGCTCTTCCTTAATAAAATTGCTTGCTGAAAAAGAAAAATTACGTAAGAGGTTTCGAATATATAAGAATCCTAGAGATGAATTAGAGTATCACATGATTAGAAAGCGTTGTCATATACTTTATGATGATTGCTATACTAAATACAAGCGAAATATTGAAGCAAACATTCCAAATAATCCAAAATGTTTTCGGAGTTTTGTTAAAAATAAAAAAGGCGGCCATTCAACACTTCCCTCTTGTATGAAAATGGATAATGTTACAGCACAAACAGCAGCGGATATTGCCAATCTATTTTCATATCAATTTTCTTCTATATACACTTGTGGTCAGCGTCGCGTTTGCAGTTCTAGTCTAGTCGATATTGGTAATGTTCATTCTCTGATGTCCCTGAGCTTCAGTGAAGCTGAAATATCTCAGAAAATAAAAGGACTCGACATTAATAAAGGAGCTGGGCCAGACTCGATTCCTCCTCTCTTTGTTAAACGATGTAGGTTTGCAATATCCAGACAAAGCTATATAGCTTTGTGTGGAAACATAAAAGTTAAAAAAACATCTAGATTTCAACAGTTATTTTAACGCATCTTTGGGCGTAAATAAACAACTTATGGAGATTAAAAATGGAGAAACTGTTACCATACATGGATGAATGAGTGAAAAAAGAAATCTCGTAGGACATTCGTCGACCAAATTAGGGATCTTTTGAGAAAAGGAAAGGTCCGAAGCACCCGGAACCGGCGAGCATATATGAAAATAGTAATGAATGTAGAGAAAGCGAGTGAGGTTTGTAAGGATAGAAGCAAGTGGCATTCTATTGTCTCTGCCTACCCCGACGGGAAAAGGATAGATTAGTTACTTAAAATATTAAATAATTTCATTTAGAATAGGTACATACATTCAGTAGCTTTTTTTCAAAATATCCATATGCCTATTGGCTTGTTTATAAACTTTTACGCTCTCGTTATCGTAATAAATAATTCCCTATTTCACTAGTGTGTGTTCCTGAGCGTACTAACTTCTTACTGTTCTTTACATCGATTATTCGCGTTTCGCATTTCTGTTGGATGAGATAGCCATACATTTTAGTTACACCCAAGTACGCGTTTGAGTGTGTATCCTTAAATTGATACTGTGTCAATCACAATTAGTTTTAAGGAGAAAAACACAATTAAACTCAAACTTTATAATTGTTTATTGGTAGTTAGTTAAAATAATTAATGGAAAATATGGATCATAATTTTATTTCTCAGAACAGATTTACTTCCGAAAATTTATTGAATTAGGCGTTACTTTGCGGAAATCCATAATTATACAAATGATTTATGTTTTCTTTAGTGTTAATACCGCTATATATATCCGCTAAATATTTGTTTTCAAAACAATTCGACACGTGTTTCGCCTCTACACGAAGCATCCTCAGGACGTATTGTCTCGCCAAAATCTGAGACGAGACTGGCGGAATTAACACTAAAGAAAACTTAAATCATTTGTATAGATTTACTTCCTTTGAATAATTTGCTGAAGCTTCTGCTGTATCGATTTGATTTAAATCCACAAAATCAAATAGAATTGAGACGATTAGCATTATAAAAAGTACCATGAAATGAAATTTATTTATTTGCATGAATCGTGGTTAAATACTCGTAGATCTTAGAAATAGATATTATCAAAAATTATAATTCAATAATATTATAAAATCGTAAGTTTTATGGTACCTACCACTTTCAAAAAAATATGCCATCATATTAGTTTCCCGAGATAGTTTTTCTATACATCTTATGGATTTTCTAATTATGACAGTTAAAAAAACACTAAATCTATTATCCTATACCACCAAATAATTATTTCACTTGACTGTGCAAAGATCACAAGAATATATTTTTCTGACAATATTATTTGTTAAATTAATATTGGTTCAGCCTTCGCAGGCAATTTCCTCGAATTAGGTGAAAGGTCAATGAGCAAGTAGGCTTTGTCAGATAATTGGAAAGATACTTGAGTGTGATAATGGAAAATGGTGCATTTATAAAAATAAACATTCGTTTAATGTTATAATTGAGTCATTTATTTATTTATTTAATTAAAGTTATTAATAGAGGATTTTGTGGTTTTATGAAATGACGGTAAAAGTGAAATTTTTTTTCAAATTATAGACATTTAATTAAAAATTTTGGAATAATATTCCACAAGCTGTGTCGTTGTTTACTAAAAACAAATAAAAGTTTCACTTTAATAAATAACAACATTTACATTAAATATTGACAAACAACATTTACATTTAAAACTGACAAAATCAAACAAAATAGCGTGGAGCACTGGCACAAATGAGTAATAGTCTATACACTACACGGTCAGCTGCTGCGAACTATAGGCGCCGCCCGACCGTCACGCGACATGCAACACACAGACGAAAAAGTTTGAGACGATGTAATAAAAGTTTCAATTTAATAAGTAATATCTATATATAATCTTACACTAATTATTAATTTATTATTCTAAACTTTAACAATAAAAATTTGCAAATCCAATACAAAAAGCTGAAAAAATTATTACTAAAAATATACATATTACAGCTGTGAAGATACATGTTTGTTTAACATAAGTAATAAGCATTTAAAACGAAAGAAATAAAAGTTTTACATAAGAAGTGCTTCTAATAATTAATTAAAATAATGTATATTATTTTAATTGTCACTTACATTAAACTGGGCCCGGTCTGTATTGTAATTATTATAGTTAACGTGTGTTACAACCACGCCTGTCTTGTGTTGCCTGGCAATTGTATGGACGCCCTGTTATCATGGTAATTTTATCATAATATCGTTATACGGGATATTATTTTTTTAGAAAATTCACTTGTAGAGCCTGACAGTAAGTCATGCGTCCTGTTCATTACAATACTTACCTTCACAATGCAGTTTTCATGGAACTTTCTTCCACTTTGAACCAAGCTGTTGAAAGAGCTTACTAGTGCAGTATTTTCAGGAAGATACGATATGGCGACCTTCATAAAAAGCGCGTACACCTAATAGGCCGACAACGCTCCTGTGAATCCTCTGGTGTTGCAAGAGAATGTGGGCGCCGGTGATCACTTAACACCAGATGACGTACACTCGTTTGTCCTCCTCTTACATAAAAAAAGACGAGGCTAATAACACAACTATGCTCACCCAGCACGTCTCATTTAGTCGACATAATCCGACATTACCTGTACATACGGGATTATACGACATTCACATGTTCTTGAATGGCCGCCAGCGCTCCTTTGATTTTTCTGGTGTTGCAAGAGAATGTAGGTGGCGGTCACTTAACACCAGGTGTTCGGTCCTTGCATTGTATATTATTTGGTAAAGTGCCAGTTAATTTCAACTGTGTAGATCGAACTTGCTAAGGTGCCATTTATCGCTACTGTACTTCAACCCTAAGTTGAAACCGGTAGCAAACGGTGGCGCTAGTCGCGACAATCGCGTGACGTATGCGTGTGTGGGCGCAACTCATAAGCCTACACAAGCTCTCTTCCGCTTCGACCGCCGTACGAGAAGGTGCGTCCGAGACGTTCTTGGCCGCCCCTCGAGTGTTGAACCACGTGGGTTCCTGTAGTGCCGTGCACCGGTGGATGCTGTGTGGCGAGGAGCAGAAAAGGTAGGTGGTACATGCATTGTTCCTTTTTTCACGGTTGCTTTATTGCGCCTACCAAATAATCTACAGTCCATTCTTAATATCGAACACCAGGTGATCCGAACGCTCGTTTGTCATCCTTTTCCATAAAAAAATACTTATAGTTCAAATAGCTTCGATATCAACAAAATAAAGTGTTGATCGCGCTTATAAAGTTTTCACTTCAAAAAAGTTTCCTCGGCTTAAGTTTGTGTATCTATTTTTCTTAGCGTCAAACCATAAAAATATCCGATACCCCAACTTGGCAAGTCGCCACCTCGTACCAATAAATCATATTCTATTACGTATTCTTCTACACATATTTAAAATGAGATAATTTATGAGACTTGTTCCTTCCCTCATATCTTATCGTATAAACGTGATTAAATTATATTATTTTCATTGTACTATCGACAAAATTGAATGGTGACCCATATTTATGTCATTTTCCTACAGTCATAATAAACAATTAGGTCGGAATTCGCTTGAACATACATTTCATAAGTAACTGTCATCATTTTATTAAACACTGACAGTCCACCAATTTTCACATAATCTTTTCCGTGCAAATATAAATCTTTCTTGTGATTTAAAAAGAATTATCTGCAACGTAGATCATGAATCAAATTTGTCGATGGTACTAGGATGCATTATGGTGAATTTATTTTTGCTTATTTACCTGTTTTACCTTTATATTTATTACTTTACTAGTAAAACCGTTTTTAGCCGTCGGAGGCTTCTAGGCACAGAATGCCGGTTAGGTAGGTACCAGACGGGTGACATTTTCTGACGTGAAGCAGTAATGTGCAAGCATTATTGTGTTTCGGTCTGAATAGATAAGCTCATTTACTATTTTTACTTACTGTATTTACTTCGGAAAGCCTAACTTTTAAAAGCAACTGCATTGGCACTGGGATGAGATAATGTAATTATTGTCACATAAAATATACTTATTTCACATAATATTTCCAGAATTCGCAAAAGGTGTGAGCGAAGTTCAGACAAACGGATATGCGTCCTCTTTGGTGGACAGTTGGAATGTAGCCAAAGTATGCTCTTAGAATACTTGCAGATGTGTTATACTTTGCCATGTCAAAGTTTTGACTATCGTTTTAATAATATTAATTCAAATTATTGGTCAGATGCTATTTAATACTGGACATCTAGGCGCGCCGCTTACTCGAGCGCTGGGCACTCTTAATGCCGTATCAGAACGTGTCGATCTCTTCACATGTACTCTGACTGAGTTCACAAAGGCGGCCTCTTGTATTATAGATAGAATTGTTTAAATATTAAGACAAAATATTGACTTGTTAATTTTGCTTTATCATCATATGCTTAGTAAGATTTAGTTAGTTCTTTCGATTGTATTTCAACTGGTTTTGACATTTGACATTGTATGACTCATATCTATTTATAATTATTATTATTGTGTGACTAGTACCTATAATCTATATGACTAAGATTTTAAATTGTACCTCTTAATTTGACATATTGTAATTATTTTTATGGACAACTACACTAGCGCATTAGGTTCACGCTGTAATGATAGTGTCAAAATTATAATAAATAAATACATACGTAAATAAAAAGGTTCCTTACTCGTTACATAATTCATAAGTGGTAACCTGCGATATTGAGGTCAAGAAGGCTTCTTTAATTTCTTTTCTTTCTTTCGGGACCTTTTTGCCACGTACTGACGAACTGAATGAGGTTCTTTGCACGGTGTTTCCAGGATGATACGATATGGGCACCTTCAAAAAGCGTGTACAGCCTCTTAAAAGGCCGACCACACTCTTGTAACACGTCTCATGTTTCTGGAGAATGTCGCCGCCACATTATGATCACTGACATGAAGTAACGTGTTACATTTCCCAACATAATATTTTTAGAAACAATTACTATAGTTTTAGGAACACGTATGTGCAACAAACTTAGTTATTAAGTTGTTCTTCTTTTACTATAACACGTTGGTCTTTTTTATTTTCCGATTTTTATGATATGATAGATGCTCTAAATAATTAAAAAGTTTTACATATGTACATTGAATTAAGCATTTTATATTATTTATTTACCTACGGAGCCTATTTCTGCCATGAAGCAGTAATGTATAAACATTACTGTGTTTCGGTCTGAAGGATGCCGTAGCTAGTGAAATTACTAGGAAAGAGAGACTTAACATGTCTCAAGGTGACGAGCGCAAATGCAGTGCCGCTCAGAATTTTTGGGTTTTTCAAAAATCCTGAGCGGCACTGCATTGTATTGGGTATCAATTACCATCAGGGCGTTATCAATTACCATCAGCTGAACGTCCTGCCCGTCTCGTCCCTTATTTTCATAAAAAAAAACCTAATTTTACCTTTACTTTAATCCACATCTGCCCAGTACATGTAGTCAATCAACATTCATCCAACTAAAATTAAAAAAAAAATTATACTCATTAACTGTCACTACTTCTTCTTTCATTTCACAGCTCTCGTAAATTTATACCGATTTTCTACTGCTTCATCCTTCTTCACTAACCCCAAGCATACACTACCTTATGTAAATCTAGAAACCGACACGATAAATAATAAAATAAATATACAGATTAGAAAGATATAATAGCAAATCGTATCGCTGTCACTGCCACGACTCATTTATCACAGAGCAAATTTTGAAGTTATTATTTAGAAGGAACCTGTTACGCAAGATAATGAATTTCTGTTACACAAGACAGCTTTTTAGTAACATCCTATATTTTTCGAAGGTTATAAAATTGTATCTTATTTGTGTTTTATTTCTAAGCATGACAGTCTTATTTTTATCATAATTATGAGTAATCCAGCAATGAAGATGTTGTTATTAGATCCTTTAGGTATTCATAATCGATTAATAGAGACACAGCGGTCGTCATGTCTCCATTAAAGTTGAATAGGAGCTTATCGGGCCTATTAAGGCCCTCATTCTATATAAACCTTCTTTACGGCCATGGTAGAAAATTACCGATTTTAAACATGCATAAATTTCAAAACAATAAACAAATAAAAAGTAAATTTTCTCTGTACATTTTGAAGTTAGCGCCAAGCGACAGATAAAAATTAAGAAATTCAGTACGTTTTAAATTATCATGTCAAATAGACAATTTATTGGTCTCAGGCAGTGATTACCAAATTCAATAGTTTAGAGTAATAAACAATCTAAATAAAATGTACAATTGAATTGTATACTTGTTACTATTAGAAGTCGGTGGAAAAATGGACGACTTCGTTCACGTATTTTCTGTTCATTGGCAAGGCAATATATATTAAAAATCGAAACCAACGGGAACACCACGAAGGGGTGGGGTAAACTGTTCTACCTTTTGCACCAACGACACTTGAAAGATAAAACTAAATGTCACATTTCTAGTTCAAGACTAAGCGATTTGTAAACAGGCCTGTTTTGGGAATTGCTTTTAGTTAAAATATTGTGTTGTTTGTTTTTAATTTCGAGCTCAATAATGATTATTTGAAAAGCTGTTTTAGTCTCTACTCAGGTAAGAATTAAATTTTTTTTTATTGATAAAAATAAATCAATTTCCTTATGATTTTGTTACGTCGAATATCGCAAGATTTTCATTACTGGCGTAAAAGAACATTGATCTTAACATACTTGCTGTTTTATAAACAGAGTTGTTTTCAAAAACATGTTTTTATTGTTACTATCTACTACACTATTAGAAATTATTCTTGATTGATTCTTACCGGTACATAAAGTACCGCGATAAAGTGAACATTGGGGGCGATCGATACCTATAAGAGATATTTATGTGATACTGGTGATTAGTTATTACTCTTAGATAATTTATACGTCTAGATAGAGTCTTTTATTTTATGAAAATAAGTGTCTTTAATAAAGTAATTGATATGCACTACCCATTTACAATGCAGTGCCGCTCAGGTTTCTTGTAAGACCTAAAAATTCTGAGCAGCACTACAACTGCGCTCGTCACCTTGAGATCTAAGATGTTAAGTCTCATTTGCCCATGCTTTCATAAGTTAATGATTCAAGGAGTAAACTCCAAAAATCATTAACTTATAAAAGCGTCGACGAGTTTATACGTTTTGAGATCATAATTTACTTTATCGGAGACGTAATCAAATTGCGAAGTCCCCAACCTTCACGATTTCCTTTATTACCCCAGTGAAAAATTGAATTCACTCTTGTTTCCGACAGCAATCGGGAGAGTTAACAGTTTGTTTAAGTTTCAAGCGGATGTTTTCAATTAATTGTCAACTGGTAATGTCAAATCGTTTTTGAAGTTTCTTTTGTTCGGTAACGACAGTTGATATTAAATGTTCTTTGTACATTATTCTCAAAGCTGTTTTCTCCGAACGCAATAATTTTTCATTAAAATAAATTATTATATTTGCCGCTATTGACGAAAATTAGACCAATGTGTTAATCATATACCTACTGTATTAATAAAAACAATAATATCTATACTAATATTATAAAGCTGCAGTGTTTGTTTGTTTGTTTGAACGCGCTAATCTCTGGTACTACTGGTCCGATTTGAATGATTCTTTCAGTGTTGGGTAGTCTATTTAACGAGGAAGGCTATAGGCTATGTTTTTTTTTTTCAAAATTAGGGATCCGTAATAAAATTGCTATTTTGTAACACAAGGTGTAAAATCGAAAACCTATTTTTGCGTGCGCTGCAAAAACTATTGACAATATAACAAAATGATGTACAGGCTATAATATAGGCAATATTTTATTACTTATAAAACTATCGTGAATTATATTTTATATGGCAAAACAACGTTTGCCGGGTCAGCTAGTTAATAATATTGACACACTTTTACACAAATTATAAGACACACAAGACAACGATATATTTAATACAACATACTTACTTAAACATGCATAAATACTTATAAACGGAAACAATCCATATTCATCATATAAATGAATTCATCCTACCGGGACTCGAACTCGGAACCTCTAGCTTAGTAGTCAGGATCACTAACCATTCGGTTAGGGTTGTCAATAATAAACACGAAGTAAAGTTATTCCATATTTATAACTGTTGTCCTTACCTAACTTTTGTCACTACAGAATAACATGTGAGGGAGAAGTTATTTTTAACTTGGAGTAATTTTACATTGCATTTATTAATAACACAGATAGATTTACAAAAAATGATGAAAAAAACTGATAGTGAAATCTATGTTTGGACCGCGATACTGAGAGATTCAGGTGTTTTTAAAAAAGGAATCTCAAAACGTTTTGTATGCATCTTCATAAGTCTGCCTACAAAAGAAATCATGGTTTAAGACTGAATCTGGATGGATCACGGCTGAAAAAGATTTACAATTGACACGTTATGAAAATAATTCATTAAAATAAGTTTATATTCTTTCACATTAATTCATTGCAAGTAGATAGTCTTGGGAGATGCTTTCTTATTTTGTAAGTGACATAGATAAGGGTTGACAAGTGTAAACGTGAACGGTAATTTTAAATTTTTCATAAGTGCAAAATATATTCAGTCTTTTTCGTAATTAATTGATTAGGACCAGACGGTCCTTAAGCAGATGTATACCTAGAAGAAGATACATACATAGAAGTAATTTTTTTATTGCTTTGTAGGTCAAACAATGCCGATGGCGGTGGATAAACTTAACGCCATTCTGTTCCGCAGTCGTTGGAGGGGCCCACCTCCTAGTGCTGCCATCTGCGTGGATGGAGTGCGTGTCCCGGTGGCTCCCAGTATGAGGTACCTGGGACTTGTATTGGATTGCGTCTGGGATTGAAGCGCACTTCAAAAGCCTCGAAGAGAGTCTGGTGAGGGCGGCTGGAGCTCTTACGCGCCTTCTGTCAAACGCTGGGGGGCCCGGATGCTATTGGCAGGAAGAGGAACGCTCCTCCACAGACCACAGCGGGTGATAGCAAACCGCATAGCTAGGTGCTATCGGAAAATGTCATTCAATGCAGCCTGCAGGCTTGCAGGCACTCCGACCTGAACATTAGAGGCGCCAATGAGCGCCACCCTATACCGTTTAAAGTCGGAGATGGACGTGGAGGAGTGGAAGGAGCAGGAAGGCAGAATCAGGCGCGCGGCTGATTCTACCATAATACAACAATGGCAGGAGGAAATCGCATCCTCCCGTGTGGGAAAGTGCACGATAAAAGCGCAATTCTTCTGGTCTTAAGGGACTGGAAGAAAAGGCACAGAGGGGAAATATCCTTTCGCCTGGCACAGATACTGGACATGGGTGTTTTGGGCAGTACCTGTGCCGGGTTGTGAGAAATGAGCAATTGCCTCGGTGTCAACACTGCGATGATGCCGAGGAGGATACGGCCGAACACATAATCCAGGAGTGCGAGGCATGAGAAAGGAGGCGTCCTGAGGTCCGTTATTGGCCGGACCTCTCGCTGACTAACATAGTCAAGAGCATGCTGGGCAACGAGGAAGCTTGGAAGACGGCTCCTTCCTTCTGCGAGCACGTTATGCTGCAGAAGGAGGAAGCTGAAAGGTTTAGAGAGAGGCATCAATTGACCTTCAGAGGGCAGCAGGGTGGGGCAGAAGGGGGAGACGGATCCACGAAAACCTCTCATCCCCAGCCCCATCTGGCAGCCGGCAGCCCCTTCCCCGAGGTTCACCGGTGGTTCACAGGTTTTAGTGGGTATTACCAAACTTGAGCAACATCTACTTTTGTAGAAGATGGTCTAAGTGGTTGAGTCCCACACTCCCTGTGCCACATTGTACACCTGGGGTAGTACATAAATGTATTTCCTCCTCATTAAAAAAAAGGACTCTGGTATTACTCAGCCTCAGATGATCCGTATGCTCTCCAAGTTTGTACTCCGCTTCCATAACAAATAGAAAATAAATTATAACGTATAAAACCTTTTTCAATACTATTCATAATTTATTACATCATTAAACGTAAAACCAGGCTAAATTGGAGACCATAATACTCTGCAAATAATCATTATTGAGAGCTAAGTTCATAACAAACACGCTAACTGAAAACAATAACCAAATGTTGGCATGTTTACAAATCACTAACGGACTGACAACATTATTTGTTCACACTATTTGAAGTAGACATATCACATCTAATGTTACCTTAATGACATGTGTACACTTATGTTTACTCATCGTCAACCAGATCAAAGGGAAACGTAGCTATAACGTTATTAATGGGCATATTGTTAGTTACACCGCCAACGTAGCGCGCCTCGAACCTTCGAAACGAGACTACGTACTTTTACGTAGTAATGCGTAGTACAAGACAATTATATATTATACTACCAATGCCCCGCGGTTTCACTCGCTTAGTTACCGATGACGTGGTAGTGGAAAGTCTACTAAGTCGAAATATAGATTTAATTTTGTTAACATTAAAGTTTTATTTCACTAAGTTATTATTTTATTATTTTCTTAAGATTCACTTTTTATATTCGTTATATATTTTAAATGAAATATCCGAATTTAATAATTTTTAAAGGTGTTTTACATGTATTGTAACGGTCTTTGACATCTCTAGGAAATATAATATATTAGTACCCGCAAAACTGTAAACTTTTAATATAAATTTCAAGCCTTGGTAAACTCAGTAACATTTCTAAACACATATTGGAAATGTGTTCTAAGTCACTTAAAATAAATACATATATATGTACACAATCACGGACGAGTAAAAAAAGAAGGACTCCGCGCCGTGATATTAGCAAGTGAAGCACCTTTATGCTAGTGTGTGTGCGGTTACGGGAGATACTAGTTACACACTTTTTTCTCCCCTAAATAATCATATATGGCCACAAATAGGTACTTTTATAGTATCGTTTTTACACTTTATCACAACGCACGACGGCATTTTGAAATATTTTATTGCGACGCAAACTGATCTGTCACAGTCGATGGCAAATTTCATAATGGCGGCCGATCGGCTTGTATTAGTGTAAGTGTGTGCGTGGGGCTATGTATTTACTCGTTTACCGGCTTGTTCTGGTGCTTCACTGTTATGTGAGGTGACATGGAGTCCTTCTTTTTTTACTCGTCCGTGATACACAATATATTTAACTGGCATTAACTTTCTGTAGTTATCGTACCTAGATTTAACTCTTTGTTAGCATATATAACAAACCCGTGTGGTTTTCTGATGCTAACTATAAGTATTTTCTTTTTTTAAATTTTATGTAAATAAATGAATAGTTATCACTTCTGTCAGACCTCTCGAGACGTACACAGGTCTCGTATGATTTTTAAAAAGATATTGATGTCATTTTACTCTTTAGGTAACGTACTTTACACTTTTTTGATATCTCTAATAGTCACAAAAAAATTGCCTGATTACACTTAACGATTACAACCTGTATATTATGGTAATAATTAAGAATTATGAGGAAACATCATATTTGTCATATTTTTTCCGATTATTTTCAAGATTCATTGTATCTTTCTCTAACGCTTGAAATAATGTCCAAATTCTTGTGCATATGGAAATTATTATGGAAGTTATTTACAACGTTACATAAAATCTTGATTTATTTTATTAAAAGACCGAGATTAGCGATTGATCACTTCGAAAATTTCTGACCGCAATACGTAAATGCATTTAGTAACGACGTTATAATAACTACACATCGCAAAACCATTTAAAATGTTTTATTTTATTTTTATGGACAAGACGAGCAGGCGTTCAGCTGATGGTAATTGGATACGCCCTGCCCATTACAAAGTAGTGCCATTCAGGATTCTTGAAAAGCCCGAAAATTCTGAGCGGCACTACAATAGCGCTCGTCACTTTGAGACATAAGATGTTAAGTCTCATTTACCCAGTAGTTTCACTAGCTACGCCGCCCTTCAGACCGAAACACAGTAATGCTTACAGATTACTGCTTCACGGCAGAAATAGGCGCCGTTGATCTAGCCGGCATCCTGTGCATAGGAGCCTCCCACTGGTATGCTCTAACTGGTTTTACTATCTTAGTTTTGATGAATATACGCTCACAACAGTAGTATATTTGACTGTTCACGACTTAATGCTCACTTCTGAACGGCTGAGTCACTTTTGATGAATCGTATATTACACTTTTTAACACTAGTTTCTGTACGTTAAAGTTAAGAACGTTAATGTAAGTTTTATATGTATTTGAACTGTTTACAATTCTTTTAACAAAATTTATTGTAGTATGCGTTACTTTGCGTAAATCCATAATTTATCCATATGTTTTGAGTTTTATTTAGTGTTAATTGTGCCAATTCTTTTAAACAATTCTAATCTGGTGCCAGATTTTGGCATGTCAGCCTGTCCTGAGGATGCCTCGTGTAGAGGCGAAACACGTGTCGAATTGTTTAAACGACAAATAATGGCGGAATTAACACTAAAGAAATCTCAAAACATTTGGACTTCATTTAACGCTTGGTTTTTTATAAAGCTAAATTAAATACGAGCACGATGTTAACAGTGTCACTGTGGCGCCCTCTACCATCATCTGTAATCTATATATATATAAAAATGAATTGGTGTTCGTTAGTCTCGCTAAAACTGGAGAACGGCTGAACCGATTTGGCTAATTTTGATCTTGAATTATTTGTGGAAGTCCAGAGAAGGTTTAAAAGGTGAATAAGTAGCAAAATGCTCCTAAATTAAACAAAAACAACAAATTTGTTTTTCCTTTGATGTGTCCATACATAATTTCTATAGGAGAATTTATTGACGCACGGTTTGACAGTTCTGCTGTAAAACAATTTCATTACGACAGCAGGGTGCATATTTTACGAAGCATAATAATATAAAAACATTATTTTATTTATTGTATACAGAACAACGTCTGCCGGGTCAGCTAGTCATCAATAAATTAAAGTATGAATCGAAAAAAACTTTTTTTATACCAAGCAATATTAACATTTAAAGTAAATGCGCCAATGCGCTGTTACGGTAATTGCTGTGAGTGGTGTAACGTGGAATTGTAGCGCATCTTTGCATTTATAGTGTCGAAAATTAAAATACTTACAGACTATTGAATGAAATAACGCTATTAAATGGCCACTGCTTGAAATAATTTTAGTAATGTAAGCAGCATAATGGATCCTTAATTATTGATGTTGAACTTTGTAATAATGATGTTGAATGACACAACATATGATAAAAGAAATTGTTTTTTTGAAAAATATCGCTTGAAAAAGTGGTTTGAATCATGTTTAATAGAATCGAAAGAATATTTTTATTTAAGAGCGTAAGTTATGAGACAATAGATTTATACAAATTAAATTTGTAACCAAAAGGAGGACGGCGAGAATGGACCCACATAATATAAAAAATTAAGGAAGCGTCGTACAAGTACAAGTTTATATTAATTTTAGACTTATGTTTAAACGATATTTATACAAAAATATTGAGGCGATAAGATATGGGAGTCAAAATAAATGAATTATTATAATTTATTAAAAAATCTTGCACTAACGGAACGTTTTGCGCAATTGACATCTACATTTTTTTGACATGCCAATCCTTGTCATTATTTATATGGATGTTCCGACACCATCAAACTATTCATACCTAATCAAATCAGTAATTCAGTAGTCATTCAAAATAAGATTCAATATGATTATTATCGTTTTTTGATAATAAAATCAGTAGGTACCGTCTTAGTAACTAGTATACCGTCTTGAAAAAAGAATGAATTGTGAATCCTGAATTATTCGCTGCTGGCCAACCTTCCACATATATATAAATATATATATATATATAATATTATCTTTTAGCAGACAGTAATTAGGCATAGACATGAGATACACATGATTGATTGAACAATAGATATTGATAAATAATTTTATAAGGTTATTTTTAAGGTTATATTTTACTTTTACGTATATCTTTTTTCTCCCACTTTTTTATACTTACTTACGCTTTGCTTTTTTTCTTATTTTTGTTACGTTCTACAATTATCAGTAAGTTTCCATGATGTACGCCACTTTTTTCAGTGGGTCCCAAAATACATGTATTCTCGCCTTCATCCTTTGCGAAGCGATGCTCTTTCAAACTGAGCCAACCGTTCGAATACCTGCGGATGGGTAGTTAAATTTTTATGTCTTGTTCAACTCTCGGGTTGTAATTCCATCTATATCTATATATAAATAAATCCAGTGAACGGATTTTAATGGAGATTACTTCATGGAATACAGTTTAGTCCAACTTGAGATAAAGGTTAGTTTTTATTTTGATCTGAGACTCATTATTATTTTTATTCCCAATATTTGTTTTGTGTTGACATGTTTTCTATGAGAGAATTTATTGACACACAGTTTGACAGTTCTGCTGTGAAACAATTTATTTATAACAACAGGGAGCATATTTTATGAGATAATTCTTTGATGTTTTGAAATATTATTGACAAATTCATAAAAAACAATATTTAATTTATTATATACATAACAACGTCTGTCGTGTCAGCTAATACAACCATAAATTTGTAATATATTCCATTGTGTGCTGTATAAAAGCTGGCTGATTGAAAGTGAAATTAATTCACCTTGAGACCTGTATCCTTTGTAGAATATAATGGCCATTATTGTTAGATAAGGTTACAGGTAGGTGAATTTCTAAAGAAAAACCTACACTCGCCGGACATTTAGTGAGTTCAATATTGTTATCGTGTTAGTATACTTAGTCTAGCGATAAATACTGTTACAATTAAAAAAAAATTTTCCTTTGATTTTGGAATCTGTCATTTTTATATGATTCAATTTCATTGAGTTTTCTCAATTCGGCGCCAATACATTGTACAATATATAAAAGTTATTAATGTAAATGTAAAAGTAATTAATATTATTTGCAATAGAATTTTTTTTCATTGTTTCAGTATTTAAGGGTGGACTAGTTTTAGTGCTGTTCATCGCGGTATAGTTTTTAGTCTTCTTTTTCCTGAAGGGTGTCTGTGAGTAATCACCTATTTTCAAGTACAGACTCCGTCTTATTTCAGTATCTCATCAAGAACCCCTTGAAACACTCACTCGTTCAGTTTGATTTCCTCCTTTCAAATCAATAGTTTAAGGATTGATTGTAAAACCTTTAACCTTTTAACCGTAACAAACGATGTATATATTTAACATTGAATATTGGAGTTTATTACACATGCCGCAATCATCACAACGCATTCATCACCAGAATATGTAGCTCTAGTCCACAGTTAGGTTTTCAAGGAACATCCTGACAATTACCGCCCATTATGTGTATTGTAGAAATGAGCTTTCAAACGCAGTTTTCCTAGGACTACACGGGTACCTTCAAAAATGATATTAGGAACCATATCATTTGAGCTCTAAAGTTCTAGGTATGGGAAACCCCAAAATATATTGTTTTTTTCTATTTTTGTGTGAAAATGTTAATGTGGTTCTCAGAATACATCTAATTACCAAATTTCAATAGCATAATAATAATAATTCTTTATTTGCATAATGTGTGTATACAAGTTATCAAAATAATTATATACGAATCAACACATTAGCCAAAAAGGGCATGCAAATTACATTACCTCCATGTCATTATATAATAATAAAATTCTAAGATTACAGCGCATAATATTTCATTGTTACATTATATTAGCATCTACACAAAATATACATGTCATATACATATTATGTAGTCAATAGTTAAACACAAGATTATAAAAAAAAAAAAATCACAAATTTAAAAAGTCGGATACAGCATAAAAATTGTAACTAATTAGCCATTGATATAATTGAGTTTTAAAAGGACCGATATTCAACATTTTAATAGTATCGGAAAGTTTATTAAATATTTAAATACACATGGCATGACAATTTTTAGTAAACAAAGTAGTCCTGGGTGCTTTTTTGTAAACAAGTCTATTTGGATATCGTTGGTCGCGGTCATACATTTCCTTGGCGGTGGTGAAAAGATATTTATGCCTCTTTACAAAAATGCTTATTTCGTAAATGTATAGGCACGGCAAGGTTAACAATTTCAGTTTAATAAACAGCGGTCTACTCGATTCGTATGGACCTACCCCACAAATCGCACGGATACATTTTTTTTGTGCAATAAATGCTTTTTGGATGTTTACGCCATTACCCCAAATTATAAGACCGTATCTCAAGATAGATGCACTATGAGCATGGTAAGCTGACAGTGTGGTACCTAAATCTGTAATTTTTCGTAGGCGCCTCAGGGCATAAACAAATTTATTTACTCTACCACAGACCTCATTTATGTGTGATGTCCATTTAAGTTCATTGTCTAAAATAATACCTAAAAATGAAGTTTCCTTTTTTTCATCCATAATGACGTCATTATATTCTATTTTTAAATTATTACGTAGAACATTTGAAAATGTCATGTAGTTCAATTTAGTTAGATTTATTTTAAGATTATTCATACCAAGCCATTTAATCATTTTGTCCATATTATTTATAATGTCATTGTTAAATTTCATAATATCAAAGTTTTTAATGTCAGATTCAAAAATTATCGAAATATCATCCGCGTATATAAATATTTTATTATTTGTAACGTCTATAATGTCATTTATGTAAAACAAAAATAGAATTGGCCCCAGGACACTTCCTTGAGGTACACCACACTGGTTAAATGTATATTCAGATTTGTATGTTTCTTTCTCACTAATTTTATTAGTCCGAGTAATAGTTACACTTTGTTTCCTATTTTTTAAATATGATCGGAACCAATCTAACACAAGCCCCCGTATTCCATATGCCTCTAATTTTTTTAATAATAAGTCATGGGACACTCTATCAAAAGCTTTTGACATGTCAAAGTACAATACTGTAGTCAATGTTTTTGTGTCAATATTTTGAGCAATTGAGTGTGATATAGAATAGATTGCATCATTAGTAGATCTATTTTTCTGAAAGGCAAATTGTTCATCTTTAATTAAATGAAATTTATTACTGAACTCCTTTAACCGTAAACACATACATTTCTCAAAGATTTTTGATATGATAGGTATGAGAGTAATGGGTCTGAAATTTTCAATGTTATTTTTATCTCCGTTCTTGGATAAGAGGCTAATTATGGATATTTTAAGTTCTTCAGGAAAAGAACCACAAGAAGAGGATATGTTAATTAAATGTGTCAGCACGGGTACCAATTCTGCTTGACATTGTTTTATTACTTTTGTACATATCTCGTCATATCCTTCTGCAGTGGTATTATTTAGAGACATAATTTGTGTATATTCTTCCGGTTCAGACATGGGTCTCAGGTACATAGAAGAGGGATTCTGACTAATGTTGAATGGATTTTGACAGCATTGATTTTGATTTGCATTAAGTATACCAATATTATTGAAGTAGTCATTGAAATATATTAAGTTAGCTATTTGGGTAGAGTCTGTTATTGTTTGATTACTTAGTGTAAGTGAATCCATTTCGGTACGTCTACTCTGAGAATTTAACTGGTTTTTTATAATTTTCCAAGTTGATTTACATTTATTTTTTCTTTTATTCAAATAATGAATATTGCAATTTTTCTGTGCCTTGTGTATACAATAACGCAAAATTTTGGAGTATTTTAAATAATGAGATTTATTTATATCCGATTTAATTTGGTAATAATGGTATCGTAAATTTCGCTTAGTACTGCAACTTACTCTTAATCCCTTTGTTATCCACTTATTGCTGTTCTTTCTCAATTAAATTTTTATTAGTGGAAAGCATAGCTTATAGAAAAGACAGAAAGTGTCATAAAAAATTTTAAATGCCAGATTTAAATTACGTTCCTGAAATATGTCAAAAAATGTTAAATTTTGGAGATAATTTTTAAATTTGAAAATATATTCTTCACTGTAGTCTCTTTTGTATATTAGCCCCGTAATAGCATTTTTATTCGATTTTCGTTTTGTGTCAGATATTTTGAAACTAATAAATTGTGCTGTGTCATGGTCTGAGAGGTGTAAAGGTAGCAACTGCGCTTTTAATCTATTTATATTACCATATATTTGATCTAAACAGGACTGAGCTCGTGTTGGACCATCTATGTGAAATGTAAGATTATACGTTTTTGCTAAATCTCTAAACTCATTCGAATGTTTACTTTGTTTCAATAGATCAATATTAAAGTCACCTGTTACTATATTTTCTTTCTTATAATATTTTTCACAGATTTTATGTAACAATAAATTTAATTGGGTGAGGAAAAAGTTCACATCAGAGTCAGGAGTTCGATAAATACAAATAACTATAATATCGTATCCTGCTACTTCTACTCCACAGCATTCAAACTTTTTTCTAATGTGTAATTGGTGAGAGCTATGTTTTTAAACAATAAATCATTTTTAAGAAGTATACACACGCCCCCCCTTGGTTTATTTCTACCAAAACTCGATGCTAAATAATAGTTTTTTAAATTAAGGTAATGTTCCTGACCCTTAATTAAAAATGTTTCTGACAAACATATTACTTTGGGATAAATCTGCGCTTTACACAATTCTTCCAACGTTATTTCAAAAATTTCTATTTTACTTAATATACTTGCTATATTTTGATGAAATACGGAAAATGAATTTAGTTTTTTTTCTTGTTAGGAACGAAAACAATTTATATTCGGTCTTGTTTGCGTTTGCGGCGGAATTCGGTCTACAATACGGTCGTTGCTAGCGTTACTCAAATTACTCACGGGTAAACTACTCATGGAATTTGTGCTTTGTACATTTTTGTTAACCCTGCTGCACCTATTTATATGTTTTTTTAATTCTTTACAATTAAGAAATGTCCGCTCATAATTTATATAATTTATACAATAGCTGAGAGCCTATTCCAATACATCGCTGCGTTCCAAATATATGTATTTTCTTTTGATCCGTCACTGTATTGAATACTTTTGTTTGTGGGTAAGTTTTATATGTACGGGACTGAGAATTTATGTTTGACGTGTTTGGAACTGATTCATAGTATTCTGTAGTTATAGGGGTAATCGTGTCATTATTTGTGGATATAATTGAGATAGTAGCAAGCTGTTTATAATTATGTTTTCCTATTTTCATTTTAAGCTCTTTTATTTCTGTCAGTGCTAATTCGAGTTTCGCTTTCATCTCAAAAATAGTTGTTTAAGTTCATTAAATTCACTTATTTGCACAGTTTAACAATCGATTAAACTGGTTGTAGGTTCGGATTCTAAAGATAAAAAAGAATTGTCTAAATCACCAATGAAATATTACCAGATGGTAATATTTCATTGGTGATTACTGGTACTTTTCTTCTTATTGTTACGTTCTTATAGGGATTACTTGTTGGCGTTGATATTTCAAAACTTTTTGATTGCCTGGCAGGTACGCTATTGAGTATATTATTATAATTTTCTATATTCGATGAGTTTGATTCTATGTATTTTTTACATTTCCAGTTTTGCTTATTCTCCAAGGTCATTAGATAGAATCGTTTTATAGAAATTGAGGCACAATCCAAGTCGTAATACAAGTGACATATCAAGCATTTCATAGATTCACGAATGTCGGTCAACTTGTCACATCCTTTACAATAATTATTATTATTTGAAGCCATATTAAACAAAACTTCGCACGAATCGAATTCGGGTCCGTCGATCTTCAGACCAGGTCTTCTTCAGACTGTCTTGTACTCGTATTATAGTAAATCTCAATTTTGCGAGGTCGAGTTTTTATTATTTTATTTGTTCACTGCTAGGCCAATTTTAAATTTAATATTGTATAATTTAATATTAATTTATCTTATAAAAAATACAAATATGAAAATTATTTTTTATATTCTCGGCCGAGATTTGAACTGTCGCCCCTGACGCTTTCATGTACAAGTTCTGACTATATAACCACTTGACCAAAGATTCATTGAGCACTACATTGAATTTACTGTAGTAAAGTTGCAAAATAATAATTTAAGAAAGTATTGTGTAGGTAAGTACATCTACTTTATCACAAAATATGAATTTATATCTACCCTCACACTTTTTATGACCACTTACTGTTTTTTGTAAAACTCTCCACTCCTATTTCTACAAATGATCACTACAGTGCTTCGATTTTTTTTTAAATTGAAAGTTAAGATTTAGAAACAACAAAAGAAAACATCTATTCCAAGAAGCTTTGCACAGTACGTAGTTTTGTAAATTATTTTTCACTTTTGCTTATTTGTTTGTTAATTATTTTTCACTTTTTACTTTCTTGATTGATAGATAGACACTTTGCACTATTTCGTCACTTTATATTTTACCTTTAATTATTGGTACTTTATACTTTCAAGACTATCTGGCAATGTAATAAGTTTAATTTAATTTAAATTTCACGGAGCACTCTGTATTAAATTACAAGACAGCCTTAGCTCTTATAGTTTTGGAACAGCATCTTGAGAATCCTTATGCCTAAATTTGATGTATTTGTTTGAGTGTGTGTGTGTGTGTGTTGGTGCACGTGTGTATGCGTGTATGTGTATTGACATATTTGTCGTAGGTCTTGGTATTATCATAATTTAATGTTTGTATCCAGGCGATTAATGCAATATTACATTCATGAAATTCTATGATTACATTCATGAAAACGATATGCAAGCTAACAGATTATTTTAGAAATATCCGACAAATTGTGAGCGGTCTAAGAAGACTTTAACTTATTACTTTACCGAAGCATTTTGACGAAAACAAAGCACATCTAAAGCACTTATTCCGATATAGTTTAAATGTTCAATTCAGGTCACTGAATTTATTATAACCTTTAGCAAGGTGGCTTCCTAATATCTTAAGTTAGGGTGGTTTCTCACTGACTGGATCACTTAGAAGCCTAATTAGAAACGCATTAAGGAAGGTTAATCGAACTCATTTACTGATTTCAACTGCTGCGTGGCTCTCTAAGCGTGAGAAAATGTACAAAACATTAAACATATACTGTTTCGTGTCTATATAAAGTGCGAATTTAATTTATTTGAGACATACGTTTTGACAGCAGTGGCTGCGATATAATGATATGATATGTAAGAACTGGATTTGAATTTTGCAAGCATTCTTAATGTTTCTACTTGATTCTTTTGCAGTTATACTGGCAGCTAGCACATTATATTGTTTTGAAATAAACGGTATATATACATAAGATAAAAAAATGTTAAATGATTTGCAGAGTGCTTCCCGTGGCGTAAAAAGGCGACGAAAGGCTTTTAGAATCGGGTGACTCACGCTGCCGACTCATAAATCAGCACAAACAGGCTTTCAGAACAGAGTATGTCAGTCCTTAATGAGAATTTACCCCAGGAGGGTACCGGCTCTGCGAGAGTCGGAGAAGCCCTCCGCCGGTCGCCTCTTGGCCTCTGGCCGTCTATCGTTTTCTGGGGAGGACACAGAACCACGGCATGTCCAAGGACAAACGTTGATTTAACATGAACTTTTGCAATATTATAGGAATCCGGTAAAATTTAAAAGCTGTCCATCACTACTTGAGACGGCGTAGACGGCCTTGTTTTTCATTACGGAGACGCAGACATCTCGACCGAGCGATACAGCATATTTAACAGTGAAATTACTGGGCAAATAAGACTTAACATCTTATGTCTCAACGAGACGAGCGCAATTGTATCGCCGCTCTGAATTTTTGGATTTTTCAAGAATTCAGGGGCGGTACTGTCCACGTCAGTCGTGTCATATAATTCGTGGTAAGCTAATTAAAAATTAAATAAAACTTATATGCCTGTGTAGAAGCTATTGTGGATACTGATGATACTCAATCTACGGCTGAATTAGGAACTACTTTCGATGTTAGCATCAAAAATAAGCTGGTCTTTTGTTCTGCTGAATGAATTGTAACCGCATTGTTTACTGGCAATGAATAATTGAGCAGCTTGAATTGTCGGGGACCCAGTGCTCTGTGAATGGCTGGATCACTTGGCGTTGCATAGAGATGTCGCTTCATTGTGTGTCTTCTACCGCATTATTCACCGGGAGTCTTCCGAAGAGCTGTTTCACCTGATTCCTGCCGTTGAATTCCACCTTCGCACGACACGCCACAAATTAGGAGATCATCCCCGCCATCTGGATGTGTGGCGATCCTCCACAGTGCGGCTTTCAAGGAGCTTTCTTCCACGTACTACAAAGCTGTTGAATGAGCTTTCTTGTGCGGTGTTTCTGGGACGATACGACATGGGTACCTTCAAAAAAAACATACTTACACCTTCCTTAAAGGCCGGAAACGCTCCTGTGATTCCTCTGGTGTTGCAAGAGAATGTGGGCGGCGGTGATCACTTAACACAAGGTGACCCGTACGCCTGTTTGTCCACCTTTTCCATAAAAAAGGATTCTGTTGGACAGTCGTATATGGACAATATGGTTAGGTCTTGATCCCACCACCAAACCAAAGTGATTAACAAAAATGATCCGTTGAAAAGTGATGGTCACTCTTCCGTGCTGCAGTGCTGTGATCCATCCTAGCCTCATACCAAACACAATGAGTATTATTGTAAGTTTTCACTATGACATAAACATAATGATGGAGATGCTTGCACATTTGAAACCATCTTTGTTTAATTGCTCAACCGGGCTGCTCCTGCACAAAGCGCACGACCCCATACTGCACGACAGGCAGTCTCCAAGCAACAAGAGTTGAGGCTGGAAGCTCGTCAGATAGAGATACATCGTATTCACCAGACCTTGCATCTGCACGCTTTTGCTTTTTCCAGAATTTGTTAAATTTTTTCCAGAAATTCAATAATCGAAAGACAAAATATCCTTGCTATTTTGCTTTGTTGTTTTCCGTCCAATGCTAGAGTGTGGGCGAATTTAAAATATTGTCATTGATTTATATATTATTATATTGTCACGTTTAATTGATGTCCTCAAGTCAAAGCTAATTTTGCTATCAAAATTACTCTCTTAATTATTATTATGCAAATGAAAAGTAAGGCAGACAAAGTGGACGCTGAGTTCAGTAATAAAACATTACATAAAAATGAGTGCATTGTTGCGGTTTATGCACGTACACGGTCTTATGTTTTAAATACCTGCGCGCGCGTAATATAAAGCTGAAAAGAAGCCCGTCAACTGGTGCCAATGACGTCACAAATGTTAAAGGTACGCTTTAATTAAATGATTTTTGTTTTTTGGATTTGAAGATATACCCGACGATCACACGATCTATGACGTCAAGAGCGTTATGCTAAGGTATAAATTCAATAAAGGCATCGTACAGCGGTCAAACTATCTTACTTATCTTCAGTAGTCGCTGTTAAAGGACGTCCCTCACGCGTATCATCATTGAGATTGCTACTCGTTAAACCAATTGTAAATACTGGCACGATATGGGGCTTCATTATGGAATGCTAATCGCAGCCTATCATAGCTTTGCTGTTGAGTAAGCCCACAACGAAAGTCATAATAAATTATTGACTGAAAATTTTCTCGCGTTAGGTTCATTTTCACGTGTAACAAGAGTTTTAGATTTGCCGCCAATTCACTAAAACAAATGACCAATGAATGCAATATACTACATTAGGTTACCACGTATTGTTAGAACCTTCTTCAGCCTGCAGTCATCCTTCAAGCCATTTTGATTTATATTTAAAAGAAGAACGAGGGATACAAAGGTAATTAATTTCGCGTAGATTATATAGCATGATTACTATACAAATGAATAATATTAATAAAATTCATTCATTCAGTTACGCGCCATCTTGTTTATGTTTTAAGTGCCACTGACAACTGACAACTTTGTATGATGATTACAATCTTAATAAACATTTGTTTTGCTGCAGATACTTAGTTATTGCAAGCTTCACTTCTTCCGTGTCTACACTATTACACTCACCCTTTTTTTATTTAAAAGGGATAAGACATAACGCTTGGATAACTTTAAGAACAATTGTAAGTCAATAACGAGGAAATGTTTAAGCGTGTTTTTTTATTCAGTCCACTGCTGTGCAAAGGCCTCCCTAAAAAATGTCCACTATAATCGGCCCTGTGCTACCCTCATCAAATGTATTCCAGCGATCTTGACCAGATCATCGTCCATCTTGTGGAGGGCCTACCAATACTGCGCCTTCCAGTACATGGTCATCATTAGAGGACTTTACTGCCCCAACGACCATCTGTCCGTCGAATTGTGTGCTCTGCCCATTGTCACTTCAGTTTCGCAATCATTTGTGCAATGTTGTTGACTTCGGTTCTCCTACGGATCTTCTTATTTCTGATCCAATTAAGCGTTTTATTGGATAATAAATACGAAACCCTCTTAGGTTTCCGCTCCCTAAGGGTAGCAGGTACTGTATTACTAAGACCCCATAGTCCATCCGTTTGTCTATGAGCGGTAAGCGATTGCGGTGATTTCCAAATTTACAACCTCTCTTATACTTTTTCCTTTTTCGTAAGTATTTTAAAAGTACATAGTTTTGTATGCCTTGTACGATGGTAAGGAATGCTTTGTGTACAAGTTTCATCCGTACTTTATTGCTTTGTTCACATTATGTTTTTGGCGGAATTAAACTTTAAATCTTGTCTCATAAGGGGCCATCCATAAATAACGTCCTACGTAAAGGGGTGGTGGAGGGGGCTGACAAAGTGTGACAAGGGGCGGGGAGGCAAAATATTATATTTTATATCTTTGTACCACAACACTAAATTTAAACTACATACCTTAGATATGCCTAGATGGACTTAGAAACCGACAAAAACAGGCCAGGAATGTTAGTTTAGTGTGCATGACCAGGTACACTCGCGATTTGTATTCACTTTAGTTAGTGTGCGTGAATTGCTCAAAATAGAGGTAAACTGTCAACCTCATTTTTTTTGACGTTTTCACAGGTATCATAGTCTATCTAGACTTTAAGGCTTAATTTATTGTGCTCCCAAATTTTGAACACAACGTTGTTAATTCTCAGTTCTGCTGTTTTGTGAGTTTTAACTTATGAAACACTTTTATAATGAACAAAAAGTGAATTAGGTAAAAATTGCCGTTAATTATATGAAGCATATATATTGCAGCATAAAATATGCTGATAAAAAAATAAAATGTACATAAACTTAACACACTATGGAAAGATATGAAAAGTAGTGTCAATCTTGAAGGTGAAGTGGAATCAAAATCAAAAAATTGCAAAGAAAACTGAATTTAAATGGTAAAAAATGAATATCCAAACACTGCTGTTTTAATTTAATCAATTGCAAAATATCAATCCCACCAGTGGGAGGCTTCTTTGCGCAGGATACCGGCTAGGTTATGGGTACCACAACGGCGCCTATTTCTGCCGTGAAGCAGTAATGTATAAACATTATTGTGTTTCGGTTTGCAGGGCTCCGTAGTTAGTGATATTTAAATTACCATCAACTGGACGTCCTGCTTGTTTCGTCCCTTATATTCATACAAAAAATGGGACATCAAACTACGTAGGAGGGGAAGTCTCACAAATGTGACATAGACGGGGGAGGAGTCAAAAAACCGTGTGACCTATAATTATGGATAAGCCCCTAAAGCAATTACAACGAAATGTAATATTCCTAACGTTCAAATAAACTACGATTAAATATAATTTCTAATCCCATAGAAGGTGAACAATACTTCAATAAATCATATTTTCATTACATTATAATTGCTCTAAGCTTCAAGGAGAGCGAGCTCAATTTCGAGAACAAAATGCTCCCATATAACGGCAATTTATTAAAAACATCTGTTGTAACTTTAATATACCGCTAACTCTACGAGCTTCCTGTCTAAGATTAAATTCAATTTCTGATAAGAAGAAATTCAATTTTTCACGGGGGTAATAAAGGAAATTGCGGAAGCCGGTGACTTCAGTACTGCCTATAACGATCCCGATAAAGTAAGTGATTATCATCTCGTTGAAGGCTTGTCAACATTTTGATTATCCGTTGTTAAATCTTCTATTTCTTTTTTGATAGATATATTATAAAGATATAGGTGGATAATTTTTATCCTTTTTACAATACTTTCAGTACGAATGTTGTGAATTGATTGCATTCAGATGCAATGTTTAGAAAAACAATTTGTTATTTTTAAAGTCAACTCACTTCTGGGATTAATTATACAAATTGAATTTGTAACCAAATGTGTAGATGGAATCACAACATTTGAGTTGAACATGACATTACCAATCTTTATGAACCATACGTCACTCGAACGGTTGCCTCAGTTGGTAAAAGCGCTCGCACGGAACCCGAGAGGTTTTAGTTACAAATCTAACTTAATTCAAAACCCGTCATTGAATAACGATGAAAACACACCCGGAGTTTCACTATGAGCTTCCTAGAAATAAATCTTAGCGAAGCAATTGTAGTAATCACTATCTGGTTTATCATTTAACAGAAAAATTATGAACATTCATCTCATGTGAATATTCAAAATGTGTATGTTATCAGAGACTCGTGAGTAAGAATAATATCTCTTTTTTGTTATTTTTTAAGCGACTACATACATAAGAAGAGTATATGAAGTTGAGAATATTTTTCGTCCATTTCGCGTCGCTCCTTTCGGAGAATTTGAGAGATTTTGTATTTATTTCTCGTTGACTTGCTATCAATGGTGCAATGCCAAAAAAATAATTTGAAATTTGCTCTTAGGACTAAAGTTCTAGGAGGTCTTTTTCTTTCTAGGAGGAGTTATTGTAGTAGTGGACAAAATAAAAAAAATAAGGTGTTTATTAGAAATATACATAGTATATTTATTTGCCGTGGGGAGTGACAATAACATAATATATTGCAACAACACTTAGTAAACATCATGAAGCTACAGCAGTTTGAAAAGGAGCTTTGATATGGGGAGAAGAACTGATAAGAAACTCCCAACCCTCTTTTAAATCATATAAAAACTTAGCGTTTTAATTATTATACTATAAAATTTTATGTGGCCTGGACAAGAATCATGCATAATTATCCTTTATATAATCTACTATATTATTGTAAGCCTTCTTTGTCAAAGAAACTTTAATATATTTTTCGAATTTGTGCTCAGTGAGTCCTAAAATTTAATAAATAGTCTCCAGGTTATTAATTTACTGAATTAGTTACATCAATATCAAATTTAATCAAATTAAAGACATTTTCAGCTGTCTGGAATTCCTTAGAGTAGTTTCATTTTGATAAGACTTCCAATTTTCTAACTTCGATAATTCTGTATTATGCTAAATAATAAGGTAGTTGATAAGTGAGAGCATAAAGTTTACTACTAATATTAATGTTTATATGTAGGTACTTCTTCGGGCAATGGATTAAAATGCTCGAAAAAATGTTGACCTGCAAAAGTTATGACTGATCACATAGCGTTACAAAATGCTAAAAAAGCGCGTACACCTTCCTTAAAGGCCGGCAACGCTCCTGTGATTCCTCTGGTGTTGCAAGAGAATGTGGGCGGCGGTGATCACTTAACACCAGATGACCAGTATGCTCGTTGTCCTCCTTTTCCCTAAAAAAAATAATGGTATGTTTCTACAATACTACGTTAAGTAATAATATAGAATCTAGTTTTAAGAAACAATTTAACAAAAAAATCCGTTATCGAACTATCCCATCAGGTATGGCGTGCCACAGGGTTCAGTCCTCTCTCCCACTCTATTCTCGCTCTTCACGAGCGACATTCCCAAGTTTCCGAGTGTCCAGCTCGCTCAGTACGCTGACGATACGGCACTCTACTTTGGCTCCAACCGCTCAACCTTGAGCAAGAACATTAAAGTGCTTCAAGCCGCCGTTAATGAACTAGGCGACTGGTTCAGAAAATGGCGGATTGAAGTAAACCCCACCAAGAGTGCAGCGGTAAGTACTCTTCGGTGACGCGAATAGCATTCGAGCTAAAAAATAAACATAAAAAACAACTCGCCGGCGAGTGTGTTGTTCTCATTTTTTCATCTTTCATCTTTATCTTCATTCTCTCTCCTTCTCCACAAGCACACAGCCGGTCCGAGGTTCGAGTCTCCTTAGGAGATGCCCCGCGACTATTGTTGCGTAGTCTTTGCACCCTCCACGGCCCACGTCCTATGTCGCTGTAAAGCCTTCAGGGCTAACAGCATAGAGAAGGTTTTTAGTCGGTAGGGGTGTCTGCTTACGCGGACACTCGAGTCCGACATATGGGCCCCGTTTCGGGGCCTAAATACGTAAATGTATTTCCCTCCTCTCAAAAAAAAAATTATAGAACAATGTTCTACTAGAATCTACATGGATTAATAATGGACTATACGCTGCCGATATTAATACAATCTTAGTGCTGCAAAAGAGGGCTATTCGCGCTATCAATAAATTAGGTCATCAAAATTAAAAAAAAAATATATCTTGATTGTTGCTTCTCAATATATTCTTGATAATGTATGTAGGTATGTGCCTAGATACATTAAACAATTAAATGTATTACGAAATTCATAAGAATTGTTAAAAAAACTTTGTGTGGTACTATAACATAAATGATTTTCTTGATGATACCAAAGACTGGGACTGAAGCGATCACCCCCAGGCGATTAAATAATACGTTTAATTGTACGACACTTTGTTATGAAAAAAAGAAGCCCGTTGAGTTTGTTGCGCCCGTTCTTCTCAGGTCTGAGCCATACTTTTTAAATATGTGGTAGTTTTTGATTTTCAATGAGTGATATCACATCCTATTTTGAATAAAATTATTTAAATTTGAATTAAAGGATGCCACTAACTGTTTAATTTAAGTACTACGTTGTTTAATCAAACGGAATTATAACTATGTTTTTGCACGCCATTACGCATGTTATATGGAAATTTTTCTAAATTAAAATCAATATAAAAATTGTAGAGTACTGAGCGATTACCATTTAAAGTAAATCGACCAATGTGCAGTTACGAGAACGGCTGTGAGTGTTGTGACGCGAAACTGTGGCAACACTTTGCATTTATAGCGTCGAAATTCGAAATTCGAAAATTAAAACCCTGAATGGCTATTGAATAAAATATCACTTGTTCACACTGTTACAATTTCACTTTGCTTATCGAATTTGATTAATATTGGCTATCTCGTAATTTCATGTTTATAAAGACATTAAATTTTGATTGTGTTTTCAGAAAATTTATTGATTTAGACGTTATTTTAAATTATTAAAACTTTTGTGAGACATTGTTATTCATGATTTATCGGTGTGGGTATCGACTAGTTTCGGACCATTCGGAGGTCCTTCGTCATGGCGAGTGTAGTGGGCTCGCGAATACTTCCGGTCTCACACTGCGGACTTGAGCTCGTAGTGCGAGTCTGGACAGGGTGGGGGGCACGGGGTCTCCGGTGGTTATGACGATCACGGTATCTCTGACACTATGTCACCGTGACACAACGAGCCCTAGTCTGCAGTAGGAGACGCCACACTACACTCACCTTGATGAAGGACCTCCGAATGGTCAGAAACTAATCGTATTAATAAATAAGTTATTCAAATGTTACCAATTATCTTATGTGTCAAATCCGCTAAGAGTTGTCTTTAAATAATTTGACACACACCTCTACATCAGGCATCCTCAGGAGATGTTTTTATTTGAACGTGACTTTGAGTCTCGTTCCACAATTGGGACTATGGGGACCTTGGGTATGTTTTCAGAATTAAAGTAACTTAACAGATTTATCTAAAGTTTTCGGACTAGTAAGGCAAATAAATCAATTTTGGAAATTGTGTTAATTTTTTTTATGAAAATAATTGACGAGACGAGCAGGACGTTCAGCTGATGGTAAGTATTACGCGCTGCCAATTACAATAATTTTGAGCGGCACTATAACTGCGCTCGTTACCTTCAGACATAAGTTGTCAAGTCTCATTTGCCCAGTAATTTCACTAGCTATAGCAACCCTTCATACCAAAACACAGTAATGCTTACACATTACTGGCTTACACAAATAGGCGTCGTTGTGGTACCCAGCATCTAGCCGGTATCCGGTGCGAAGGAGCCTCCTGCAGGTAAATAAGGTTCTATAATACACTCCTCACGACCATATAATAATTGCCTGACCAAATATTCGACACATGTAAAAACTGTTTAAATGGCTAGGGGTTATTATAATACGTAGGTCACACTAAAAGTTTTGCGTAACTTAAAAAAACAACATGTTATAACCAAAATATTATTTTAATTGCTTTTCGAAATACTCTTCTTACTCATAAAATTTTTTCATGCGATTAAACCATTTTTTAAAACAGGAGGACCACAGAGGATCTCTAAAATTCAGCAAAGCATCGCCTGACGGTGCTCCAGCAAGGTGCTTCTCTCCCAAAAGCATTTTGAAGACGAGCGGCACAGTCACATCGCTCGAAAATCTTTTCGACTTAATTCCATTTTCGAAGCGAACGTAGAACTTTGATGTGTGATGAAAGACAATTCACACATGTTTTACCACCAATTGTTTTTTTTATTGCTAAGAAGGTTGCAACGTTTCAAAAAATATAACATTCGAAATTCAAATAGTTCCGATTAGCTTGTAGTGCAAAACCTTTAGTGTGCCCCTTGTATAATAAAAAATAAGCTTAAATAGTATGTATTTTATTCATTTGTCATTTGATTTACAGTTTGGTTTTCAGTTTTAAAATTACATTCTTTATCATGCAGCTTTCTGATGATGAAACACATTCCTTATTCATATTTCTTATTGACGTTTATCAAAAATATTGTTTTTGAAATTTGGCAATAATAAGAAATATTCATTTAAACGAAATGGCATGCGAAAGCTGAAATAATATTTCTACATGAAAATAGCTTGAATATTATTAGTCCTGTAACAGGACACGTGTTTGATTCTACTTGGAAGTAAGATTCCATAAACTGTTCGTACTGTGCAGGGGCGCTTATCTACATATATTATTGTGTAGATTAAGCAACCGATAAAAACAGGACAGGAATATTAGTTTACTGTGCGTGACAAGGTACGTCTTACACTCGCAATTTGTATGACACTTTGTGTTAATGTGCGAGAATTTCTCAAAATAAAGGTTACGTTCTAAGCTCATTTTTTTTTGACGTTTTTACAGCTGTCATAGTCTATCTAGACGTATAAATGCCTAAATCTAAGTCATTAAAATCGTGCTTTCTAGGTATTTTGTTTTTTGTCCTAACAGTTCTGCTATAGACAAACAATAGATATATTAATGCGGTTTGTTTCCATATTAAATATAATTGACTACGTTGTGAGTGGTCTTGATAGTAAAAATATGTAATCCACCATTGTGTAGGACGTAGAGAGTTATAAGAGACAGCAGAGTAATCCCCTTGTATCTCGTTAGCATTACTGTTGTAATACTGACAAGGTACAAGACTTACGTAACAATACAGTCCATTTTAATAGTCTTAAAACGTATTATGCACCAGATGGATATGTACGCCTTTTTGTTCTAGTAGTACTAATATTTTTAACCAACTTCGAAAAGGAGGAGGTTCTCAATTCGATTGGTATTTTTTATGTATGTACACAGTTACCCTGATATTTATGATTCGATTTTCGTGATTCTTATTTAGTTTGATGCACAATGTTTGCCATTTGGTCCCATACAAATTTGACATAGTTTAGCCCAGCAGGTTTTCATTTAATGAACATTTTTGTATACGTGGATGATGTTATTATAGTTTGTGTACTGCTTTTTTAATGTTTATTTAATTTTATTACAATATATTATTAGTAGTAACCCGTTTGCCGAAAAGTGCGTCTTAGGCTGCCTGTCATACATAGCTAACCGACGTTCTTCACGCTATTTCAGTGTCCCACAAGGATGTGCAATAGGGGATCTATATTGTTTAAGGAACGCGGAACCTTTTGTAGGTCTACCCATAGCTACTTAAAATTGACTATTTAATATATGACAGTAAAAAGCAACGAAATCTTATAGTTTACCTGATTAATGACACTAAAAGGTAAAAAATAAAAAAATACTACATTTAAGAAAACCGATTTCAAAAACACGTCACAAAGAGTTTTAATTTAATACACTTATGCAAATCGTATACCTTTAGTATTAATAAAATACTATTATTTGTATGTGCTACCTATTAATAGGTTTGCAGTCGGTGCCAACCACATGTAATAGCAGGTACCTACACTCGCCACACGACTACAGGCGTGATCGCAAAGTACGGTAACTAATACTACTACAAACAATATTATTGTGAATTAAGTTTATGTGAATTTGACTTTGAACTAAATAAGTTAAGTACTACGAGTAAAATAACCACATAATGTATGGTAAATTGAATATTCTTTTAATGGACGATGCGTACCTATTACTAAGATGTTACATTTTACGCAAAAGGAAAATGTATTTTGAGCGCGATAGTACCCATATTACTTCAGTAAATCAATCTAAATTATTCAACTAGTAGTAACTATTGTTAGACGAATTTCTATTGTGGTCTCAAAATTGGACATGTTTCATTCGCGAAATTTACGTTAAATCTATATTTGTCTCACAATTTCTCTGTTTTCAATACCAATATTGTAAATTTGTGAATTGAAACTTTGGTTATTAACATAAGTCTATTGTTTCGATTCCCAATTTTTATTAATAAAGTATTATTATTAGAAAGTTAGATAATTTATACATCTAGATAGAGTCTCTTGCTGTTAAACAACCGATAATAACAGGGCAGGAATATTAGTTTAATGTGCGTGACAAGGTACGTCTTACACTCGCGATTTGTATGTCACTTTGTGTTAGTGTGCGTGAATTGTTCAACATAGAGGTTAGTTCTAAACTCATTTTTTTTGACGTTTTCACAGCTGTCATAGTCATTCTAGACGTATAAATGATTTAAGAACCTACCATACCTAGCCTACAGTTAGTTGTCCGTGGCACCAAGAAAACTGTACTTTTTTTGGCGGTATTACAGTTCGATAAATAATACTTTTTTAGACCGTAGAGTATAGACTCTTTTAAAGACTCAATAAAGTATGTACTTATATTAGTGATAGTGGCTGTATATATAAAGGCATAAAAGGCATTTATTTTCTCAAAATTGATTCCTTTAGAATTCTTTTTGATGTCATTTCTAATATACTAGATACTACTACCGCTTCGGAAACAAATGGCGCTCTAAGAGAGAAGAAGCGGCGCAATAAACTCTCCCAGCACTATTTTTTGTGCTCTTTTTAATAAAAATATACAATATTGTACATTCATTGCTATTGCTATAAAATAATCATAATCTAGTCCCAGGCTGTCCGATCACTTAGATAATCAGCTGTGGAGTAATAGGACTTACGACAGAGGCATTTTTTTATAAAACATTTAAATTTATTTATAGATAATGCCTGAACAGTGGCTGGGACTTTATTATAAAAGTGTATACATTTACCCTTAGAGCTATTATGTATCTTATGGAATATATACTAGAATTAGTTACAAGCAATCCATTATTTCTAGTGTTATAATAGTTAAAAGTAGAGGAGTACAATAAATATATAATGCAGCACATTATAAGTATCAAAATGCAGCTACAATAAAGCTTTATAATAAATCACCGCTCTCTAAATTTATTTACAGTTCACTTCATATGCATTGATCTCGACTGTACATTGTACAAACGCTGCGGTTTCCATTAACGTATTAATCATGCAAATATAGACTGTCCCTGATGTATATACTACTTAAAATATACAAGCAACTGCACGCTACTTCGTCCGTAGTAGATTATAGCGCCCTCTCAAAAACAAAAAATTTTGGGGATATAAATACCCTTTTTCTGTAGTCCTAACCTAACGTGTGTGTAAAATTTCATGTTGTTCAAAAAGCTTTTGTAGATTAACTGGCAGAATCGTTGACCCTCACCACAGTGCCCTCAGTTTAAGACTGGGGACCGAGCCAACGGTGTTGAGGAATCGAGCGGAGCTAGGTTACCTCTCTCGCACAAGACGCCATTGTTGTATAATTAGAAGCATTTTTAATTTATTACAAACATAATACAATTCTCTTTACAAAAATATCAAAACAAGGTCATGTTAAATAGTATTGGTAAACAGTAATTAATTTTTCATATAATTTTGATCTAGATTGAATGATTAAAATGGCCCCAACTGTAAAAGTAAGGGGTACTTTGGTGATTTTCATTCGCAATGTCTATTAAAGATAGAAATGTAAAGTAAAAATAAATTTTCTTTTTATACTCTGTAGACATATAATTGTTTTTTGTTATATTAAAAGCTTTATATAAACCATTAAGAAATGGTTTCAATTATACGTTATTTTGGCGATTTCTTGTGATAGCGGCTTTAATCCTCTCCTGCCACATACCAATATGTTTTCAGTTTTAGTATTCATATTTACTTTATGAGGTCTCTTACGGCTGTTCCCAATATACTATCTACAGATAGAGATAAATTACTACCTCCTACTGTCAGTAATTAGCTGTCAATAAACTAAATATGTCTCAATATACCCGATCAGTCATTCTTATCGCCTTATATTGGATCGCGTGAATTGCAATTTCCATACAAACTTCTATCGCTGGTAAGCTAAGCGTCGTCCCATTAACAGACAGCGTGTACGGATAAGGAGAGCTACCGTCGATAAGTTTATTGGGGCCGTTAATCTATTTGGTTGAAAACAGTGGCCTAAGTGGTAGATTCGGTAATTTAAATTGAATATTTATAATGACGATTCAAAAGAGCTTAGTTTAAGTTTACAAAAAATTTTGTAACACAAGTTACAGATCTCAAGCTGAATACATTTGATTTCTTAAGCCAACTCTATTTTTCTTAAAATTTTCTTTTTACAGACTTTTTTGTAATTTTAATATATATAAATTACGTGACACGTTGTTTGTCCACGATGGACTCCTAAACTAATGAACGGATTTTAATGGGGATTACTTCATCGAGTGCAGTTTTGTCCAACTTGAGAGATAGGACAGGTTTTATTTCAATTTGGGACCCATAATTATTTATATTTTTAATATTTGTTTTGTATGGACATGCGCACGGTTTGACAGTTCCGCTGTGAAACAATTTCATTATAACAACAGTAGCATTTTTTACGAAATAATTCTTGATGTTTTGAAATATTATTGGCAAATTCCAATGAAACAGTATTTCTTTTTATCTACAGAACAACGTCTGTCGGGTCAGCTAGTACTAGATAAATATTAGTTCTATTCAAAATTAAGCCCGATCAAACACATCTATCAGAACATACTACAGTTCACTTTTTGTCATTTAAACATTGCCTTTGTATGCAAACTCCAAAGGGGGTTTAAGTCTCTAATAACGTCGGACCTTCGAAGAACGTGATTGGGGTGTTATATATTTTCGTAATACTTTTACAAATTACACATTCATGGTTAAAGTTGGGTCAACTTATATGCCTCCCTGGTAATCCAGGGAGGCATGATCCATGATTAATGCGAATGTAATAATTTACATTCGCATTAATCATGGAAATATAAATATATTTATTTAATACTAGCGAACCCGACAGACGTTGTCCTGTAAATATATCGTAAGTTTGAAATATCAGTCCAGCCGTTAAGATGGGCATTATAACATGGACAAGAGTATTAAATATGGACTGATTTGAGAATCTAAACTATTCTCAAATTCACTGGAACACACAAAAAAATCATCAAAATCGTTCCAGCCGTCTAGGAAGGAGTTCAATTGTCAATCTAAACCATCTTTGAATCCACTTGCACACACAAAAAATTCATTCAAATTGGTCCAGCTGTTAAGGAGGTGTTCACTCTCAAATCAAATCAAATCAAAATCAGTTTATTCAGGTAGGTCACGGAAATGACACTTATGAATGTCAAAAAAAATAAAATATTTTTCTTATTGAATCTACCGCTACTTCGTAAAGGGTTGAGCTAATGAGAAGAAGTAGCAAGAAACTCATTGCCACTCTTTTATATGATTTACAAATCATTTCAATTACAATATAATATGTAAAATGTAAAATGATGCAACAAACATACTCAAACGTCAAATAGTCAATGTCTTAAAAGGCATAAAAGGCATAAAAGGCATTTATTTTCTCAAAATTGATTCCTTTAGAATTCTTTTTGATGTCATTTCTTATACTACTAGATACTACTACCGCTTCGGAAACAAATGGCGCTCTGAGAGAGAAGAAGCGGCGCAAGAAACTCTCCCAGCATTCTTTTTTTTTTTGCGCTCTTTTCAATAAAAATATACAATATTGTACAGTTGCTATAAAATAATCACAATCTAGTCCCAGGCTGTCCGATCATTTAGATATTCAGCAGTGGAGTAATAGGATTTACGACAGAGCCATTTTTTTATAAAACATTTAAATTTATTTATAGACAATGCCTGAACAGTGGCTGGGACTTTATTGTAGAAGTGTATACATTTACCCTTAAAGCTATTATGTATCTTATGAGATCTCTTACACGAGTAAGTCAAAAAAGTAAATGTAAATTAATACAAAAGTTATTGAGTACAGTAGCTGCATCATCCACATACACCATATATAAGTAATGGTATTCCGTGAGCATTTTATAAGCGATTATAAATATATAAATATGTATACATCCATACATATATACACACAATAACTTTTATTTTATTTATTTATTTATTTAAAACATCACAAAATCCACAGAACATAAAATAGGTTATAATAATATTATTTTGTAGGACTTACATCTAATAATGGATTTACAATATTTATAAAAAGACATGATATTTGTGCGTGTGGGGTTTGGTGAGAGTGCGTGTGGGTGTGTGCATGTGTGTGTGTGTGTGTGTGTGTGTGTGTTTGTGAATTACTCTAAATTTAACCTTCCTTTAGATTTTTACTAACACTCCTTTTAAAGCAGCCTTTACTGTTATTAAAAAGTTCAGTACTGTTGAATTGCTTATTATAGTTGCATAGAGTGCGACAGATTACCGAATTTTCATAATAATTAGTATGACTCAGCGGGACTTGGATTAGAGGCGTGTGTCTAGTGCGAGCTGATGGCACTCGTAATTGTATGAATAGTTCAGTTAGCTCTGTACTGTCGATCCTACCATGAACTATGTTATGAAGGAAAGAGAGATCCAGAACCTTGCGCCTGTCCTCAAGTGTCATCATATTGTTGAAACCTGCAAGATTCGGGGTAGACCACATAATTGTGTTGTGCGCGATAGTTGATATGTTTTAAAAATTTTGCTTGTATGTTTTCAATTTCTTGGACATGTGTTATGTATCGTGGGTTCCATATATTGCTGCAATATTCAAGAATACTTCTTACGTAAGTATAATATAGTATTTTAATACATTTTATGTCTGAGAAAGGTTTACTGACGCGCAGAATAAATCCCAAATTTTTGTATGACCTGGTGACTATTTCTGATAGGTGTTCATTGAATGTCATTTTAGTGTCCATTAAAACTCCTCAAACTCAAATTCTTATATAACTAATGATTATAAATTAAATAAATTTCGCCTTTTAGATGTTGATAATCGAATTATTATTCCAATAAATAATCAAATTCGAATCTTTAAGAATCTGAAACCGAGTCTCCGGCAACAGGATCATCCTGCCACCACAAGCAGCGCCCGTTCACGAGCATGACGCATGAGCCAGCCATCGCCTCCCTCAACCATATTTTAGGGAAGGTGACGACCCGTCCCATGTCGCCGCCAACATACATACTGAAGAATTATGTATATTATAAAGATGGGGAGTGACATAACATATTGCAACAACTCTTGGTAAGCGTCATGAAGCTACATCAGTTCGTATACTCCCAGCTCATCTTTTAAATTATATAACAACTTAACCTACTTTATATAATTTATTAAACAATTTTAGGTAGGCTGTGCACAACAAGACAAGCACCATGCTTCATTATATTCATATATATAATTCTTCTGTACGTGTGTAGACAGTGAACTCCTCCTACGACTGGACCGATCTGAATGAATTTTTTTGTGTGTGTTCATGTGGATTCGAGGATAGTTTAGATTCACAATTGATCTACCTCCTAAGCGGTGGGACCGATTTTGATGATTTATTTGTGTGTTCCAGTGAATTTGAGAATGGTTTAGATTCTCATCTATAATTACTATTCAGATATAAATCTCCTGCCCTTGTGTATGTATGTTAGTGAGCTCCTCCTAACGATTGGACCGATTTTTCAATTTTAAGACTGTGTACAGGATAACGTCAGTCGGGTCCACTAGTTTTCTATATAATATAATCTACTACACTATATAATATAGTAAGCCTTCTTTGAAAAAAAAAGATTTAATATACAGGGGGTATTAGTGATTCGACGTTTTCCCGTTGAAAGTGAAATTTGCGATTATTTTATCCCCCAAATGCATCATGCAAAAGTGACCCCATTTGAGTTATCAGGTTGTTTTTAGATTTATTCGAAAAAAAAGGTTAAATTTGGAACCTCAATAATAAAAAAAAGTACTTATCAATTGAAATCAAATGTTTCTTTTGATTTTTAAAAACAATTAAACACTGGTTATTCATCAATATTAAAACAACAATTATCCGTACAAATTTAAAAATGCGAGTCAAAACAACGATAATATTGAAATATTAATTTCAGTTTTTTTTTACTACGATAAAGAGAACCGAATCACTGTGATTGCATTACAGAAAGTAAGTATGGAGCCAATAGAAATTTTTAAAACTCTCCATACGCTTGGTATTAGTAAAATGTTTGTGTACCGGGCTATTAATAGGTACAATGACACCTCCTCTGTTTGTGACAGAAAAAGATCTGGCCGAACACGTAGTGTTCATACGAAAAAGGTGGTCAAAGCAGTAAGGGAAAGAATTCGAAGAAATCCTGTCCGAAAGCAAAAGATTTTATGTCAGGAGATGAATATAGGTCCTAGAACCATGTCGCGTATTTTAAAAGTTGACTTCGCACTTGCAGCCAGAGTAGAGCAGCAGAGTTAGATGTACTGGTAATTTATTAACTGATATTTTAAAATAGGATAGGGTGGTAAAATCGAAACAACTACTGAAGCGGTACGCAATGGGAGGTCACAAAAAAATTTTGTTTACGGATGAGAATTTTTACAATTGAGCAACATTTTAACAAACAAAATGACCGTATTTATGCTCAAAGCTCTAAGGAAGCTTCCCAACTAGTCGACAGAGTGCAACTTGGGCACTATCCGACTTCAGTGATGGTTTGGTGGGGTATTAGCTTAGAAGGATTGACTGAGCCGTACTTTTGTGAAAAAGGTCACAAGTGTATCAAGATACCATTCTTGAGAAGGTAGTGAAGCCCCTTAACAACACCATGTTAAATAACCAAGAATGGTCCTTCCAGCAAGACTCGGCGCCGGGTCATAAAGCTCGGTCTACGCAGTTTTATTGGAAGCGAACCTTTCGAACTCCATCAGAGCTGAAGAGTGACCGTCGTCTAGTCCCGATCTTAATCCGCTGGATTATGTTTTCTGTTCAGTTTTAGAGAGTAAGAGGGACTTTACTAGTCCCTAAAACAATCCGTACGATTAGCAGTGAATAATTTTCCCATGGAAAGAGTGCGTGCTTCTGGTCTCAACGTTTAAAGGACTGTATTGCAGCCAATAGGGTCTCTATTGGCTTCGAATTAGCTTTTTATATTTTAAATTGTTTTATTTTTATGTATTAAACTAACACTATTACAAATGCCGCCAAAACTTTGAATATAGCCCGCGTTTGATATCTAATAAACAATAAACGTAAAAATAAACACAGCAATCCCTACAATAAATATCTCAAATAAAACAATATTGCGACATCCAAGACTCTTCCAGCCTCAAAGCTTCGTACTAAGACCTACTTGAAGCAGCTTTTCAGTGCTGTCTGTTCCGCTTGCTTTTGATGTGAATTTTCCTTAAGGCTTGAATTTATAAAAGGCTGATGGACTCTTAGCCCTGATCTCCTTTAATTTTAGGCTCCTTATTAAATTTTAAAATTTCGCGATCCTTAATTTGCAAAATTATGTTTATAAATAATAGTTTTAAGTAATAAAATAAAATTAGAACTAACCCTTACTTAATTTTTGCATGTCACAAATAACCTAGTATACCTTATACACAAAAAAAATATGTTTATTAAATTCCTTAACTTACCATAATGTTAACTCCAAAGAGAAGATGTACAAATAAATTAAGCTTTTAAGTAATAATTTATTAATCTTATCTTAATATTATGGGGGAAAATGGGATAATTTGAGGATTAATGGAATAGACTTATGTATAAATAATATCAATACATTTTATAATTTTATATTCAAATCAAATCTCAATTGTTTAATATTAGATTATTTGATAAGCTGATTAAATTGTGATGAAGAATATGTAGCAAAAACAATAAGTATTGGTAATATGTTATTTCGGCGCGAAATAGGATCAAAGAGGCTTTTATTTGTTGAAAATATTGTCGTTGACGAAATTTATTGCTTCGGATTTAATACAATTTGCTCTAACGTACCTTAGGGTGAATGTAATTTGTTCATACTGTTATCTCGATCTTTTGAACTGCATAATAAAATTATAGATTGGATTATAATGTGCAACAATTAATAAAGATAAAGTGTAAAATGATACTTTTACAAATTAAAGTATCAATATTTGGAATGGATATTCATGAAAAACATTTTTAAATTAATATTTAGACAGTTTAGTTTTATTATTAAGACTCATAATTATTACGAACATACAAAATGAAAATATTCTGTTTTGTTATTAAATATGGATTATTTAAGTAATTGAAAAAAATCTGAAGAAATATATTGAAATAATCTCGTTCTCTTCCTCGCATTTTTAAATTTGGATGGATTTTTTTATTGATAATTAGTGATAATTGTTTTTATAAATCAGGAAAAAAATTATTAAATTGTTATTTTTTAAATACATTTTTGAAGTTGCAATTTTGACTTTTTTTGAAGTAAACTAAAAAACCTGATGATTAAGAGTTACCAATAAACCTGTATAACTCCATAGACTAAGGCGCGGCATGGTACCTCGTGTCGTTTTTAAAGATTTTGTTTTCTATATAATATGAATAATAACATTATTATAGCAATTAGTTGCTCCTACTAACGAGTTCTATTTGATTTTCTTAATTTCTATACAAATGATTTAAGTTTTCTTTAGTGTTAATTCCGCCAATATAACACTAAAGAAAACTTAATTCATTTGTATAATTATGGATTTCCGCAAAGTAACGCCTAATTCAATAAATTTTCTTAATTTCTTTTTTAAACATGATAATAAAAATGAACCTTATTTTGGTATGTGTAATCATACCATTTGAAATAAGAACATAATTAAAATGGTATTAGCAAAGCCGTCGGGAATTAATACGGCACTCGTAGAGGTAAGCTTCATTTGCTGTCAAGGAAATTAGATTCCTTCCATGTTAACTTTGAATAACTCATTTTAATACTTTCGTATTTATAATTTAATATGCTAATATCTTAATCACAGGTTGAACACCTAGTCTGGTCATACGTTTTGTTATGTATGTATATCTACATACTATATTTATGATGTAATTAAAACCTAAAAAATAAATATTCGAAATGTTGTTTGGCTTTAATGCAATCTTTTTTTATGGAAAAATGAGCGTACGGGTCGTCTGGTGTTAAGTGATCACCGCCGCCCACATTCTCTAGCAACATATATTATTATAAACCCATTTCTCAGGCAATTATTAATAAACTGAGTTCAGACCTCTTTGGTCAGTTAGCCTCTTTTAATATTGAGGTCAATAAATGTACTAAAATTAAAAAGTTTACGTTTGTTCCTGTGAATAATAGGCGAATGGAGAAATATAGAGGCAATGTGTCAGTTAAACTCTCAAATTTGGATTTATTCAAATATAATATTAATCCAAATGAAATGCATGATATGTTATTTGAAATAATTAAAACAGAGTTTGCTTCTATATTTACTTCTAAGACAGTCAAATCAGGTGGTCTCCTGTCATTTAATGATTAGGCAACAGCTGGCATTCATAGGAGCAGACAAAGGCTATATGAACTGTATAGTGAGAGATCATTGTATAATCATGATACATCTTTTCTCGAGTATGTTAAAAAATACTCTAAATTATTTAAAAGTGTTTGTTCTATTGCAAAGTCTATGCATATCAGACAAATAATTAAAAATGCACCAAATAAAATAAAGATGACTTGGAATGTTATTAACTGGTAATCTGGAAGATTGAAAGACCGCAACATTGAATATAATCTATCAATAAACAATACAATAATTCAATCTCAGCAGGAAGTTGCTACTGCTTTTGAGATTTTTTTTTCTGTGATTCCAGTTTCTATCACAAACACTCTTGTCTCCTCCACCAGTGTTGCTGAGTCACTTCTTCTGTAAAATGTTATAGGATGTCAACAAAGTTTCAATTTTAGTTTTGTTAGCTCTGGAGAAATAATTAAAACTTTTAAATCTCTAGACATAAAAAAAACTGCTGATATATGGGGCATTTCTGTTAAAATAATAAGTTCAATAATTGATGTCATAGCACCATATCTTGCAATAGTATTTAATAATTGTATTAATCGTGGCGTGTTTCCTGACCTTCTGAAACATAGTAAAATTACACCAAAATTTAAGTCGGGATGCTCTTCTGACCCGAACAACTATCGTACTGTGTCGGTTTTGCCGACCCTTACTAAAATTTAAAAAAAAATAATTTTAAGCCAAATGCTTACTTACCTACTTTAACTCTCATTAGTTATCTCTCTTCATTTGAAACAATTTGGCTTAAAATTGATTCATTCATTCTAAACGGATGCAGGTGTTGAGCTGATCAAGAATATTTTTGATGCCTGGGAGGAATCGCAGAATGCACTTGGCATCTTCTGTGATTTATCTAAGGCTTTTGATTGTGTTCAACATTCAACGCTGGTCAGGAAGCTATACCACTATGGCATAAAAGGAACTTCGCTCGATCTTCTGACTTCATATCTAAACAATAGAATTCAGAGGGTCGACGTGAATGGCAGGAGATCTCCTGGGACTCCTCTCAGTATGGGGGTACCACAAGGGTCTATTCTGGGACCGTTCCTCTTCCTTATCTATATAAATGATCTTCCTAAACTGATAGAGAAAAAACATAAGGTAGTATTGTTTGCGGACGACACTTCACTGATTTTCAAAGTGAAAAGAAACCAATCTATGTATGACGAAGTGAACGATATTTTATCTGACATCGTGTACTGGTTTAGCGCTAATAACCTATTGTTAAATAGCAAGAAAACTAAATTCATTAAATTTACCGTACCAAATGTCAAAAATGTAAATGCAAATGTTTTGTTAAACGGAGAGGTGATAGAACCGGTGGAATCTGCTATATTTCTTGGCATAACTCTAGATTCTAAATTACAATGGGGCCCCCACATTGAAGGATTGGCGAAAAGACTTAGTTCTGCAGCATACGCGGTTAAAAAAATTAGACAATTAACTGACATAGATACGGCGCGACTAGTATACTTTAGTTATTTCCATAGTATTATGTCCTATGGTATATTGCTATGGGGCAACGCTGCTGATATTAATACAATATTTGTGCTGCAGAAGAGGGCTATTTGCGCTATTTATAAACTAGGTCCTAGAGAATCATTGAGAGCAAAATTCAAAGAAATTAACATCTTGACTGTTGCTTCTCAATATATTCTTGATAATGTAATGTATGTTCATAGGCACATAAGTGGACTTGCCAGAAACTGTCATAACCATAATATTAACACCAGGAACAGAGATAAACTGATGATGCCTACTACTCGGCTTAGTCGAGTTAGAAAGTCTTTTGTGGGGCGATGTATATGCTTTTACAACAAGATCCCAGAAAATGTTCAAAACAAAGGTGTTACGTTATTCAAAAGAATTGTTAAAAAACGTTTGTGTGGTAAAGGTTACTATAACATAAATGACTTTCTTAATGATACCACAGATTGGGAATGGAGCGACCGCCCTCAGGCTATTAAATAATAATTTTAATTGTACAATGTTACTTTGTAAATGTTACTTTAATTGTAAAACATATTTTTGATGAAAAAAAAGCCCGCTGAGTTTGTTGCGCCCATTCTTCTCAGGCCTGAGGCATTCACTTTGGAATGGGTGGTAGTTTTTTTTGACTTTCATTAAGTGATTTCACATCCTATTTTGAATAAAAATATTTAAATTTGAATTTTGAATTTGAATTTGACATATACAGAACACAACGTTTTCCTCATGGTGTTTTGGAAATCTCTAGGTTTCTATGGTCTTCGACAAAAGGTGTTTTGGTACATCTATCGATAGTACGATATACCAATATATGACTCATAATTTAGTATTTGAAGTGTCTTGAAAATTACAGGCACCTGTTGTTTGATTGTCATTTAATATTAAACTCGAGAAAATACGTGAAATTGCGAAAGATGATGAATGTTTCCAACACATAAAACGCATAAGAATTGCTATTCAAAACTAGAAATTTTTGAATTGTTACAATATACCATAGTACGTTCGTAGTCAAGTACTAGAAAACGGAAACCCTCGAAGTAGGATAATAATTTTAATGAATTTTTATTCTATTTATTCCAAACACCTGAAAAGTCAATATTTTAAAATTCTGTTACTTAATGCAACATGATATTCACCGAAAAATAATTGAAGAATACTGTATAAAAATCAAAACTGATAATCTTCAAAAAAAAAATTGAGTTGCATTTACATTTCATTTAAAGTATCAACACCGCGTGATCGAGTCAAATAAGTCATCTTATCCCAGGAAATAAAAACGGAATTTTATTGTTTGAATTTTTGACACAATTACTGATTTAAGAATCAAACTGAACAAATTTAATAAACTGTCAAGGATAAATTCAACAAGAAATGCTTATTAAGCAACCGAATAAGAAATGAAACTGAATTAATGATTTGCGATAAAATAATAATATGAGTACATTTTTTTTCTAAGTTACTAAGAATAGGATGATTTTTTTGATGTTTTTTTTTTTTATAGCGCTTACGTTTGACGTGCCAGCAGCTGTATGTCACTTTGCGCTTTAGGTACTTAAAGCGCTCGGAGCCCGCGAGCACAGTAGACATATTATGTCTACTGTGCTCGCGAGTTAGATATATGATTGGTTGTCAATTGCTCACCGTGATGTTAAGACGTAAGCAAGTAATTAAATCGTAGTATTATATGTTGCCCTCATCCAACGTATTCCGGCGATCTTGACCAGATCGTCCCCCACAAGTTGCGGGACCTACCAACACTGCGTCTTACGGTACGTGGTCGCCATTCGAGGACTTACTGCCCCAACGGCCATCTGTCCGTCAAAGTATTTGCCCTGCCCACTGCGACTTTAATTTCGCAATCAATTGGGTCTATGTCGGTGACTTAGGTTCTCCTACGGATCTCCTCATTTCTTATTCGATCACGCAGGAAGAAATAGAAATAGAAATCTTTGGGGAGGCCTTTGTCCAGCAGTGGACGTCTTCCGGCTGATGATAATGATGATGATGATTCTATGTTTTCTCAAACATGGAACAGCATATTTGTTCTCGTGGATTGGCAAAGTAGATTATTCTTTGGTTATATTCATAATTTTGGGTTCCACAGCCCCAAGTAAATATATAAGTAGCGGGAAAATGGCGCCTCAGCTCTAAGTAGGTATCCAATAAGTAAGTATCCGATAATAATAATAATATAAGCCTTTATTGAGATAGTAGAATATTCATATATATTGCTACTACTATATTAGTACTAATAATAAGTTCATAAGCACGTAATCTTTTACGGTAACATTTCACCTTAGATAATTTTTAGTCGTTTTTTAAGATAGACTCACCACATACGTCGAAAAAATTGTGGCGATCTGTTATCTCTATTTTCAGCAAAAGCACGCACATTTAAAAAAAAGTGACGGGCGTAGCACCAGTGTTAGACGTAGCTGTCATGCACACTAAAGTAACAAACCTGGCCTGTTGTCTGAACAGTAATAGCCTCTATCTAGACGTATAATCTAAGCCTTTCATTTACGGTACATAATGGATTGGTCAGGTTTTCTTTAATCGAATGATTTATGTAAAAACTTCTAATAATAATAAAATAAAAAGTGTATGTGCTTATAAATATGCATGCAAGAAGTTATACTTCTTTGGCCTAACAAAGCAAAAATTATTAAAATTATTTATTCCTCGTGCTATTCTACGTTTGTAGAAGAAACGATATTGTAAAAATCTTGCCACGATGGATTTGACAATTAATTATTAAATAATGAATACGGCTGTATGGGTTTGTACCCTTTGCCTATCCTAATAATAGACGAAGAACAAAAAAAAAAACAAATGCCGCAAACGTCAGAAAATTTTAGGAACCAACTTCGCCCTGTTACTTTTGTGTTCCAGTGATGTGCGCGCATCTTAAAATTTCACTCTCATAATTTTTTCATTACGCGCCTAAAGAAGTATAAATTCAAAAATTGAATACAAAACAATGTGAAGTGTAAGCTCAAACGTAATCACATTTCATTTTCAAGTTTCATTCAGTTCGTGCTGAACATTTTTTCGTCACAATTAAAAAGGCTCCGCAATTTCACGACAGATATCTCCCGACCATTATCATCACAGCGCTCTACTTCATTTGCTTTCTGATATTAAATCCGATGCGGCTTTTACTGGTTCACAGAGATAATTTTGTTCTTTTTGTATATTTTTTGGGTATTATGTTTCTTCTTAGTGAACATGATTATTTGCACTTGTAGAACACTGCTGTTGTAATCTAAAAGCTTAGATTTTCTTAAATGAAAATAAGGGACGTGACGAGCAGGACGTTCAGCAGATGGTAATTGATACGCCCTGCCCATTACAATGCAGTGCCACTCAGGATTGTTGAAATCCCAAATATTCTGAGCGGCACTACAACTGCGCTTGTCACCTTGAGACATAAGATGTTGAGTTTCATTTGCCCAGTAATTTCACTAGCTACGGCACCCTTCAGACCGAAACACAGTAATGCTTATACATTACTGCTTCACGACAGAAACAGGCGCCGTTGTGCTGCCCATATTCTAGCCGGCATCCTGTGCAAAGAAGCCTCCCACTGGTAGAGGAGAAGAGAAGTATTTTAAAAGGGAGAAGGGCTTGCCACAAAGAAAAACTGAGTCCACAATAGATTTCACGGTTAAAACCACGTCAAAGCTTGGATCAATTCCTTGACAGTTGATATATACTCGTGACCTCATTTGTTTGTGACGTGTGCTAATATTGTTTTCTTAGTTGCTATACAAGCATAATTATTAGCAAAGTTTAACAGAACATGTGGTACGTCAACGTCACACATTGTTCCAGACTGGATCGATTACGCTCACATGAGCGTAGTATTTGTTGCCGCACTTTGCGACTACGCCTGCGGTATCTAGATGGAGCCCAGCGGAGACTAATCCATATTCTAAGTGTGATACACACTTGATAAACTGTGACCATCTCCTTGAGACTTGTAATCACGCCAAAACACAACAGAACATGTGTAACTTTATTTTTCGGTAGTAATTACTAGCTATAACAGGCAACATGGTATAAATAGCAGATCTTACGTGTAAGTTGGTCGAATAACTAAATCAGAACACGTTCAACTAAACCAGTTTATGTCATAAATTAGCAAACTTTAATACCTACATTTCCAACCTCCGAATAACTTTTGCTTTTCATTACACACTTAGGTATAATATGATAACTTTAACACAAGATTTTAGTATTCTGCTGGTATTACCAATGTAAGAGATTTACATACTCAGTTATTTGTTAGGTGTATTGATATTCTTTTTTTTTCATTTATTGTTTAAAACAAAGCATACAATAAAGATTCTACATCTAAATATCACGATAACCCCTAAACGGTATATCTGGGTAAGTCGCTCGCGATTTCAGAGTTACATAACTATAATTTAATTATAATAATTAAATAAGGGTATGTTAATTAATATCTACATTAGTCTATACATAAAGGAGACATTTTTTTTGAGCCCACTGGATATGGTGATGTTTATTAATCGTATTATGCTAGTAAAATTGTAATTAATTTCTTAGTGTCAACAGGCTATATTTTGTTGTAAAATCTAACCGGGTTCATGAAATTATAATAAAAAGGCAAATGCTTGAAACATTTCCTGTATACAGTTATGGTCACCATGGAAATAAAATGCGTACAATGAAACATTTGTGACATTCATGTGAGAAAATAAAAATATTACTGCAAAATGTGGTGGTAACAGTCATTATCGGCTTTTGAAAAGTAACAAATATGTATTGGATCCATGAACCTCATTTCAATTATTATTTTAGAGGTTATACTAATATAGCATTAAGTACATAGTTTAGTATTACCGTGCAATGGAATTAAGTAACATAGACAAAGTCTATATCTGTGAACTTTGCATCTGTCATTTTGATTTTTATGTTGTCAACAGAATTCCGTATTTTTCGTTTCTTTCGAGTAGCGTGAAAGTTTTCTTTGCAAATTATTTAATTTATTTCATAGATTTTAATATCACATTTACAACATATTATACTCCAGAGAGATCATAATGTGCGAAAACCTTAATTAGTGTCTGAGATACCGGAGACTTGAACTGGGCCTCCGGAGAATACAAAATTTTGTTCAAAATAAGTACCTTCTTCGGGGTAGGATACAATCAAGGCATACAATTAGAAAAACTTATCTAGTTGACCCGTCGATTTCTAATACTCGAACTGATCTTGCCGGTTACTGTTGCAAGCGTTTGGTGGGTAGACATTCTGTTGGTTGCTGTGAACATGAAATGTCTGTTGGGTGGTATTTAGGGCAGGGCATCAAGATGAGACTGAGCCCCACCTGCACCGTTTCTGGATGAGATTCTAATTATAAAAGATGATTTTTAAAATGATGATAATGATGATAACTAATAAATATTTATACTATATAAACAATGTGTTATTTCTTCCTATGATAAACAGTGTACAAAACCTTACCTCAATAGTATTTACTTATTTTATTAAGACACGACTTTGAAATTACAATGATGGTTGTTAAGTATTTTTGGCAAGGTTTCTGGTATAGTGGTTATAGTGATTGCCCTGACTGCTAAACTGAAGTATTGGGGTTCGGTGTGCACACACCTGGGACTATTAATATACTAGTGTGATGAACATTTTTGTTCTGTGTATCATTGATTTACTGCTTCTATTGAGCAGTGTAATAGCTTGTTGGACTCTGCTCCTATTGAGCAAAGTAATTATTTGATTAACACTGCATCTATTGAGCAGTCTTATAGTTTAGTTTCTGGTTTGGAATATGTTCCAAATTATTTAAATTAGTCAATAAGACAATAGGGGACTCTAGCAATATAAATACACAATGTACAAGTAATAATAAACATAATAATTGTAAAGTTATAAACCTGATGCAACAAAATATGCAAGGATTGTTAGGTAAAGAACTGGAACTGGAGTTACTAATGAACCATGAAAATATTGATATCTTATGTCTTACTGAACACTGGCTTAGAAAATATGAGCTCATTTTTAACTCCAGTGGTCATCGGGTGGCAAGTGTGTTTAGCAGAGAAAAGGCAACACGTGGCGGCTCTCTTATACTTATAAGTAAATCATTTAAATTCAAAGACCGTAAAGATATTGTGGGCCTCTCTGTTGAACGTACCATTGAAATAGCCTGTGCAGAGCTTGAGTGTGCCATTGTTGTAAGTATATACAGACCCCCCGATGCATTATATGAGTTATTTGAGAGTGTATTGGAGGAGGTTCTACCAAAATTATCTGAATCTAAAAAATATATTATGATTTGTGGTGACTTTAATATTAACTTTTTAGAAAAATCCACCACAAGTATTAGATTCAAAACTTTGTTTAAATCATATAATTTATCAAATATTTTCTTAGAACCTACTAGAGTAACCAGCACCTCTAAAAGCTGTATTGATAATATTTTTACTAATTATAAACCTATTTCTCAATCAATAATTAGTATACTGAGCTCAGACCACTTTGGTCAATTAGCCTCTTTTTATATTGAGGGAAACAAATGTACTTCAACTAAAAAGTTTATGTTTGTTCCGGTAAAAAATAGGCGAACTTGTATTTGAATTATAACAGTACTCCAAATGAGATGTATGGTAAGTTATTTTAAATAATTAAAACAGAGTTTGCTTCTATATTTACTTCAAAGACAGTCAACTCGGGTGGTCTCTTGTCATTTAACAACTGGGCAACAGCTGGTATTCATAGGAGCAGACAACGGTTATATGAACTATATAGTGAGAGATCATCATGTAATCATGATGCATCTTTCCTTGTATATGTGAAAAATTATTCAAAATTATTTAAGAAAGTATGTACTATTGCTAAGTCAATGCATATTAGAGAAATAATTAAAAATGCTTCAAATAAAAAAAAAAATGACTTGGAAAGTTATTAACTGGGAATCTGGAAGAGCGAAAGACTGCAAGTCTGAATATAATCTAATAATAAACAATACAAAAATCCACTCTGAGCAGGAAGTAGCTTCTGCTTTTGAGAATTTTTTTTCTGACATTCCAGTTTCCATCTCAATTCTCAAGCACCCTTGTCTTTTTTTTTTTTTAATTTATTTATTTAGTGGCACGGGATGCAAGTCCATAGGCCAAACACCCTTGTCTCCTCCACCAGTGTTGCCGAGTCACTTCTTTTGGAAAATGTTAAGGAATGTAAACAAAATTTCAAATTCAGTGTTGTTAGCCCAGCAGAAATAATTAAAACTTTCAGATCCTTAGAAATGAAAAAAATTGCTGATATATGGGGCATACCTCTAAAAATAAAAAGTTCTGTTATTGACGTCATAGCACCATATCTAGCACTAGTTTTTAATAGCTGTATTGAACATGGCGTGTTTCCTGACCTTCTGAAGTATAGTAAAATTACACCAATATTTAAATCGGGACTCACTTCTGACCCGAATAACTATCACCCTGTTTCGGTGTTGCCGGCCCTTAGTAAAATTTTTGAAAAAATTATTTTAAACCAAATGCTTACTCACTTTAACACTTATAAGTTACTTCATATAAAACAATTTAGCTTTACTAGGGGACGCTCGACTACGGATGCAGGTGTTGAACTCATCAGGAATATTTTTGAGGCCTGGGAGGAATCACAGAATGCACTTGGTATCTTCTGTGATTTATCTAAGGCTTTTGATTGTGTTCAACATTCAACGCTGGGCAGGAAGCTATGCCACTATGGTATAAGAGGATCTGCACTCGATCTTCTGATCTCATATTTAAATAATAGTATTCAGAGGGTCGAGGTGAATGGCAGGAGATCTCCTAGGACTCCTCTCGGTATGGGGGCACCACAAGGGTCTATTCTTGGACCTTTCCTCTTCCTAATTTATATAAATGATCTACCTAACCTTGTAGAAAAAAAACACAAGGTGGTATTGTTTGCGGATGACACTTCACTTATATTCAAAGTGAAACGAAGCCAAGTTTCATATGACGAAGTAACTATGCTCTATCTGACATCGTGTACTGGTTTAGCGCCAATAACTTATTGTTAAATAATCATAAAACCAAATATATTAAATTCACCGCGCCAAATGTCAAAAATGTAGATGAGAATATTTTATTAAATGGAGAGGTGGTAAATCCAGTGGAATCTGCTATATTTCTTGGCATTACTCTTGATTCCAAATTGCAGTGGGGCCCCCATATTGAAGGATTGGCGAATAGGCTTAGTTCTGCAGCATATGCGGTTAAGAAAATCAGACGGTTAACTGACATAGATACGGCGAGATTAGTATACTTTAGTTATTTTCATAGTATTATGTCCTATGGTATATTGTTATGGGGCAGTGCGGCCGATATTAATACTATCTTTGTGCTGCAGAAGAGGGCTATTCGCGCGATTTATAACCTAGGTCCTAAAGAATCATTAAGAGAAATATTTAAAGAAATAAACATTTTGACTGTTGCTTCTCAATACATTTTTGATAATGTTTTGTATGTTCATAAGCACATTGAGGAATTTTCTAGAAACTGTGACATTTTATGAATGTCTCAGTTTTGTTAACACGAGGAACAAACATAAACTTGTTATGCCTACTACTCGGTTGGGTCGAGTTAGTAAGTCTTTTGTTGGGCAATGTATATGCTTCTACAATATGATCCCAGAAAATGTACAAAACAAATGTGTTACGAAATTTAAAAGAATTGTTAAAAAACGTTTGTGTGGGAAAGGTTATTATAGCATAAACGATTTTCTTAGTGACACCACGGACTGGGATTAAAGCGAACACCCTCAGCCTCTTTAATTATAAATGTTTTTTGTATGATATTACATTGTAATCCATATTTTATATAAAAAAAAAGCCCGCTGAGTTTCTTGCGCCCATTCTTCTCAGGTCTGAGGCATTCTCTTTTGAATGGGTGGTAGATTTTGACGTTCAATAAGTGATTATAAATCCTATTTTGAATAAAAATGTTTGAATTTGAATTTGAATTGTTAACCATCTTTTATCAGCCGTATCCTTACTCTTCTTACAGCCTCTGTTTATTTTGATATAAAACAGTAGGTACTACTTACACAACTACTTAATTTTGGCCGTTTCTGTTTTATGTCAAGATATTACGTAATAGCTTATAACTAACATTTCTAACGAAATATACCATTGTAATCAAGAGATTATAAGGAATAAATCAATATATGTTTCATTACTATACATCACATTTCGTGGTGGGCCTATTCCTCGAACTAAAAGAAATGTCTCCTTTGGTTGTTCTTTTTATACAGACTTATTAAAGCCTGTATATTTTCCATTCACTATATATAAATTTTGTGGATTATCTATCAAATCGTTTTAAATACATATTAGCTATTATATTACTTAGCATTATTGTGCTATTAATGTTTTTGGTCTTTGGAATGTTAAATCTCTTGGATTTTATTAAGTATCTTAATTCTTATTTCTATAATAAATCTTAAATTATACAAACAAATGAACGGAGTAGCTGGCAGATATTTTTTTTATGGAAGACGAGGACAAATATACGGGACACCTGATTTTAAATGATCACCGCCGCCCACATTTTCTTGAAATACCAGAGGAAACTCAGGAGCGTTGCCGGCATTTTACAAAAGTTTACCCGCTTCTATTGAAAGTACTCACGTCGTATCGTCCTGGAAACACCGCGCAAGGAAGCTCATTTCATTCAATACTGGCATAAACTTAACTACCTTCCTTTGACAATATTCAGGTCTGTTATCAACTTTGATGTTGTGATATCGTTAAGTTAAATACTAAGATCAATTATACGTCTAGGATAGACTGTGACAACGTGGAAAAAAATGAAGGTTGATAGTTGACAGAACGATAGCAAGAACTGCGATGGACAAATTGAAAAAAAAATGGAAGAACAGAAACATTACAAAAGCCACGAAAATCCGGCTCGTCCAAACACTTGTTTTTCCCATATTTTTGTATGCTGCAGAGACGTGGGCGTTGCGACAAGCCGAGAAAAAGAAAATTGATGCTCTGGAGATGTGGTGCTGAAGAAAAATGCTAGGAGTTTCATGGACCGAGTTTCGCACCGACGTCTCCATTCTCCAAGAACTTGACATTAAACAACGCCTTTCGGTGTTAATACAGAGTCGCATTCTTAAATTCTTCGGACACGTCTCCCAGCTCGAGAGTGAGTGTATTGAGCGCCTTGTCGTTCAGGGCAAAGTGGAGGGCACCAGAAGGAGGGGACGGTCGCCCATGCGATGGACCTACCTAATTAAGTCCGCTGTGGGCGGTCCATTGAATGAGTGGACCAGACTGTCGGCCAGCAGGGAAAAGTGGCGGAGTCTCGTGGGGCGAATCACATCTGCCCCAAAAGATTTCACTCTGTGATGACCACGACCGCTCTGTCAAGAGTGTAACAACGAAGAAGAAGAAGTTGACAGAAACCTCTATTTGAACAATGCACGCACAGCAACACAAAGCGACATACAAATTGCGAGTGTAAGACGTAGCTTGTCACGCACCCTTGAGTAATAAACCTGGCCTGTTTTCATCTGTTGCAAAAGGCTCTATCTACAAGTATAAATTATCTAAGGATAAATAATGTAAAAAAAACGTAAATGTGAAAAAGAAAACCAAGTTTTCATGAGAAAACTTGCTCTTATTAGATGACGAATTTGCTAACTTCACGATTAATTTGAAGTTCATTCGTAGTGCCCGAAATCAGAACATTCATAATGTACATGTTCGAAAGAAAAGTTTGTTACATTGCGACTTGGCTAGTTTTAATGTACTAACTTTCAACGTAATATTTAAGTTTGAAAACGTTCGAAACAAGCAAATTATTGATAAATATGTTGTTAATAAGAAAAACGAAGATAAGAGTTATTTAGTTAATGCATCAACAAAGTATACACTAATACATACAAAATAATATTGACAAAAATACAAACTGAGTGGTACGTCACTTATTCAACAAACAACATTCATAATTAGGAAGCAAACTATTACATTAAAAAGAATAAAATTTGATGCTTTAAAAAAATATATATGTTTGATTAATAAGTATAACGATAGTAAGGCCCAAGAGACGTGGCAAATCATTTAAACAAAGATTCAAGGGTACAAAACATTTTTATCGATATATTTGAATATTGAAAAGTATTGCTGTCTTTCAAATGTTTCTTCTCTTATATAAAAAAATATGAATAATTGAACACAAAAGCTATCTACCACTCTCGCCAGCGAATAATCCATCAGTAAAAAAATTATGTAGGTAATATATGGCACAGGGTGATCTCATTGTATCTCCAGTATTACAAGAGGCTTTGGTAACGAGACAGGCAGTGCCTTGCTTATTACGAGAGAAGCGAGAACGACGAAATCTGTTACTTTATCATAATTTTCTGACATATAACAAGCATTAAGTGCTTAGTACTTCTGTTATGATGCCGAATAGAAATTTTGTGTAGACAAGAAATATTTTACTGTATTTTAAAAAATTGCTCATTTAGATATGATATTATTAGCTATTAATAATGTTTGATTAATTGTAGAAAAATCGTATGTGTAGTTACTCCCCTACTAAAAAGAATATTTTTTTATAATATAATACATATCAAAAGGTATGTTTCATGGTAACCACTATGCAGTTGTGTTTTCATTTGTTTTGTTTAATATTTTATTGATTAAATAATGAGTTATAATAATAATATTAAGCCATTATTGATTCCAACAATCTTCCAATACATAATATTATCTTAAGACTACACGTATAGGTAATATAAAAGTTACGTTATTGCAACCCCAATTTGGGCCTGTCCTGGCCTCCTCCAGCTTACTCCGTGTATCCCTTCTGTGCTTTTCCTCTCCATTCTTTTCCAGCCATTTTTATTATTTCATCTACCCATCTGTTTCTTGGGCTGCCTCTTTTTCTTTTGCCAGATGGTCCTTCACAAATTGTCGTTTCAACTGTCCACCTTTTGTCCATGAATCTCGCCACATGACCTGCCCAGAGGCACTATTGTGTTACAACGTACTCAAAAGCATCTATCAGTTTTGTCCTTTTCCTAATGCTGTCACTTCTAATCTTTTGAATTTTTCTGATTTTCAACAGAATAAAAAATCTCATAATGAGTTATATATAGTATATATTCAGCAATGCTAATCTCCCACAAACTAATAAATTATCATTATAGAGAAACGTAAATGGTTCATAATGGAAAAATAGATGGTTCTGAATATCTTAGATAATTTATATGTCTATAGACTGTGACAGCTGTAAACATGTCGGAAAAAATAGCGACAAATTTATTGTTATTAACCTCTATTTTCAGCAAACACACGCACACTAAAACAAAGTGACTCGCGAGTCTGACATCTATTTATTAATTTATGTTGGGGCAGAGTTTTGAGAAAGCACCGCCATATTTTACTGAACTGAATAAGGGCTTGAAATTAATATAAGAATGAGTTTCATATCCTTGAAGAAGATAATAATTATGGATACTCTAAAACAATAACAATAATATAATATCAAATGTAGCTACTAAATCTGTGTGTAATTAAATTATAATATACATTACTAGCTGACCCGGCAAACGTTGTTTTGCCATATAAATTATTTTTACAGTTTCTTGGACATTGCTTTATTTTTCTATAATAAACGTAGCCTAAGTTACTCTTTATTACATCAGCTACCTGCCAATAAAAGTCACCAGATTAGCCGGAACAAACAGACAGACAGACAGACAGACAAAAAATGTAAAAAACGTTATTTTTGTGTATGTACCGTATATGTATTCATAATATACATTTAGTAAAAAATGGTTACTTCAATGTTACAAACAGACACTCGAATTATATTTAAATGTATAGATAATTCACACAATATTTTTATAAATTATAGCCTGTATGATATTCTGGTGTGTAAGCTATGTTATTGCAAAGTTTCATCAAAATCCATTCAGTAGTGTTTGCGTTAAAGAAGTTCAAACATACATCCAGACATACAAACTTTCACATTTATAATATTAGTAGGATTGGTTATTCATATAATTACTAGTCATAAAGAGAGGGCAGAGAGAGAGAGAGTAAGAGCAGTACCTTTTTAATGTTCGTACCTCTGGGCGGGAGCTCCCCAGTACCAAATTCATACATTTGACCGCGTACAACGAAGAGCGGCTCGAATCATCAGCGTTCAAGTCACCTCCGATTGTTTTTTTTTTTGAGTTTCGTAGAGATGTGTGAGATTTCGTAGAGGTGATGACAAGCACTGTACCACTGAAACTTTAACGTGATTATTGGCGATCACGAATCTCTATTAAAATTAGGTCGCCGGTCCATATCAAAAGTTGCGATACACAATGTTAATAAAACCATTTGAGTGATTTACTTTTATACATTATAAATTAATTTTACCTTAAATTTTTTGCCTGCAATGGAATATCATGGTTCTTTGTGGACGAAAAACCGCCTTAAATAATTCAGGCCTTATGAATAGATCGTTGAACAAAGGTGGATTTTCTTTTGTGAAACCCAATAAGGGAATTCCTGATTTGTAGATAAATGGTCAATGTTAATAGTTTTATAAATGAATAAATAATAGAAACAATTGAGATAACTCTAAATTTTTAGCAGCCATACAAAAACATGTAGTTAATAGGTGCCAGTGCGAGGCTCCTTTGCACAGGATGCCAGCTAGATTATGTAGGCACCACAACGGTGTTCATTTCTGCCGTGAAACAGTTATTTGTACACATTATTGTGTTTCGGTATGAAGGGCGCCGTAGCTAGTGAAATTACTGGGCAAATGAGACTCAAAATCTTATGGCTCAAGGTGACGAGCGCAATTGTAGTGCCGCTAAGAATTTTTGGGTTTTTCAAGAATCCTGAGTGGCACTGCATTGTAATGGGCAGGTCGTATCAATTACCATCAGCTGAACGTACTGCTCGTCTCGTCTAATAGGTACAAGTCTCGAAGTAAAAACTTATTCTTTTAGAAAGAGGGATTTGAATAACTTCAGTCAAGGTTGTTGAATAATTCAAGGTCAAGGGTAGTACGTGATATTTTTTCCGCATGTCGTGTATTATTCTATTTTATTAATGCTTGTCATTTATAACCTTCATATTCAGATAAAATCGTAGACACATTTTGTGATTTGCTAACTCCGTAAGAGAGCGAAGATAACGGATGATAGAGACATTTAGAGGGAAAAATTGTATCGCAAGTTGTACCTGATGATTTTTACACAAATAAAATTTGTTAACAAAATGTATGAACGTTGCGGGACTCAAACCCGCGACCTCTCCTCGCGTTCCGTGCGAGCGCTGCTACAATTGAGCAAACCGTTCGAGTCACATATCGTTGATAAATCTTGTATCTCTTATTCAACTCTCAGGTTGTGGCTTCATCTACAGGATCTTCTTTACAGTTGATAAGCTGCTCAACCTTGCAATTTGCATATTATGAATTTGACTTTAGATGTCGCTCTTTTAAATATAAACAAGTAGTTTTTTAAAAGTGATAACCCTCACTTCTGGGATTAATTACTCAAATGATTAACGAACTATGCAGCGACGTCTCGCTCGTTGTTTCAACAAGAAATTGTTCAGATTTTTTTTGTAAATGAGATTCGACGTAGTTGAAGTTGAATAGAAAATTCGAGTCGTTATTTTCGTGTGCGATCAATTGGAAGAAGCTGGTATTAGAGGAGTGCCCAAAGGTGAAAGCAGTACTTAGTAGTGATTTGAAATGAAGTACTGTCTCGCCTCACTGAGTACACTAAACTTTATAGAGGCCAATATGAACTTCACTTGAAATTAGTGTCTACAAAACTGAACGTTGGTCGATATATCAACGCGAAGTATGCTGATACAAGTTGTGGAAGTAACAGTAGTGATCTCGAATCGATGGGATACGACAAAGGAAGACTTTTGAGAGGTGTCTTTGTCAGTTATAAATATTATCCGGATACATTATCTGTGGACCTGACGTCGATGACGTCACATCACCGCTTTGTTACGGTGTGCAATACAAACATCACTAGGATATTATTATTCAAAAATAAACTAAGATTTGGGATGATAGAGACATTTAGAGGGAAAACATGTATCGCAAGTTGTATCAGATTATTTTACACAAATAAAATTGTAAACAACATTTATGAACAATGCGGGACTCAATGCCACGACATTTCGCGTTCCGTGCGAGCGCTCCTACAACTGAGCCAACCGTCCGAGTCACATATCGTTGATAAATCTTGTGATATCGTCGTGGAAATCTTTGGGGGAGGCCTTTGTCCAGTAGTGGACGTCTTCCGGCTGATGATGATGAAACTAAGATTTATTGAAGTTATACTTCTTTAGGCGCGCTATGATAAAATGATGAGAGTCAAATTTTAAGATACATCACTGTAACACAAAAGTAACAGGGTGAAGTTGGTTCCTAGCATTTTCTGACGTTTGCCACATTCATTATTTTTTTTTGGTTTTTTCGTCCATTATTAGGATAGGCAAAGGGTTCAAGTTTGTACTCGTTAATTAATTGACAAAGCCATCGTTGCAAGGTTTTTACGATATTGATCTCACTTAAAATGTATAATAGCACGAGGAATAAATAACTTTAAGGATTTTTTCTTTGTTAGGCCAGAAAAGTATAACTTCTTGCGTGCATACATAAGTACAGACATACTTATTTATATATTATTGCTGCGAAGGTGTTGTGTTGCTGTTTATTATTATAATGATGAGTTCTGGGCTAACTACAAAACGTAACAATTAAAAATTTCTACAACAAAGCAGCGATATCACGACATGTACCTAACGGTAATATAAGTGCAAACCGTTGGTACTGATGCAACAGGACAGCGCAAGGGGTTGAGAGGGGATCGGGAGGGGGCTCACGTCCCAGTGATGTCTAGAAATAATGTGGTCTTGTAGTACATAGAAATGAAACATGCTTTTGCGAGTGGATTTTTTCATGGAGATAGCTTTTATAATATTAATTTTATCGTAATTAGACTTTCGTATTACGTCTATGGATTGTGACAACTGTAAACATGTCGCAAAAAATAGCGGGCAACTATTATTAACCTCTATTTTCAGGAAACACACGCACACTAAAACACTAAAACTCACGAGTGTAAGGCTGAAATCTATAGAGCGTACTTTGACTTTGCTCAGACTTCTCTAAGTCTAAGATCGCTCTATAAATGTCAGCCTAAGACGTAACTGTCATGCTCTATCTAGACATATAAATTATATAAGATATGAATATAATGAAGTATGACAGTTCATATGTGATATGAATAAGATTGAGGACGTGCAAGATTTGAGTTTATTACCTACATGATAAAATATATTATATCCCCTTTCTGCTACAAAATCACTTTGCAGATTATGTCACAGATGTTGGGGCAGAGTTTTGAAAAAGCACCGCCATATTTAACTGAACCGGATAAGGACTTGAAATTAATATAAGAACGAGTGTCATATCCTTGAAGAATAGATCTGAAAATAATTATGGATACTCGGAAACAATAATATAATATCAAATGTAGCTACTAAATCTGGGTATAATTAAATTATAATATACATTATAGGTTATTCATATAATTATTAGTCATATAAATAATTATCTAATATAAATAAAAATTAATCACTTTAATATGTGTATTGAATAACTTCTGAACGACATGACCAAACTGAATAATTATTTATTGTTCTGTTTGTAATTGTAAGGACAGTGTTTGTTATATTTGCTTCTTTAAAATTACTGATAATCCACGCGAATGAACAACTAAAATTATCTTAAATAAGAAATTACTCCAAACAACTATATAAGGCATCGTAAATATCGGCCTGAGAGAGAGAGGGGAGAGGGGAGAGAGAGATATGTGTGACGCCCAGAGGTAAGAGCAGTACCTTGGTACTGTTCGTACCTTTGGGCGGGCGCTCCCCAGTACCAGATTCTTACATTTGACCGCGTACGACAAATAGATGCTCGAATCATCAACGTTCAAGTCACCTCAGTTGGTTTGATTCTTTGGAGTGACGTAGATATGTGTCGGCGGTGATGACAAGCACTGTACCACTGACACTCTTGTGTGATTATTGGCGATGACGGATGCATAAAATGTACTCACAATGTCTTATTCCAAGATGCGTTAAACAACACAAATTTCCAAGTAGCTTAATAGCCCGACCCTTGTCTCTATTAAAATAAGGTCGCCTGTCAATATCAATGGCTTCTAAAACTTGCGTTACACAAAGTTAATAATAAGATTATTTAAAAGATTTACTTTTATACATTATAAATTCATTTTACAAGAGACAACCTAACGCCACACGTTAAAATAAGCGGCCAAGTGAGAGTCGGACTCGCCCATAAAGGGTTCCGTACCAGCAAGTAACATAATATAAAAGTTGTAACGATTTTGACGTATTAAAAAGAAACTACTTACAAGATCCCGTTCAAACCAATTTTCGGTGGAAGTTTGCATGGTAATGTACATAATATATTTTTTTTAGTTTTATCGTTCTCTTATTTTGGAAGTTACAGGGGAGGGAGAAACGTCGTCATAATTTTTGAGGACCTATCCATAGACGGGTATGATTCTATCATATCGATAGTTGCTGTTTTTGCAAGCTTTATAATGTGGTTGGTTCTACGAGGGAATGTTTCTATAAGCTAGTTATTTTATTATTTATTATAAGTGCTTTTATTTATTGCTATACAATTTTGTGGTGTATGTTTTTAAACTTATTTTGTAGAAAACTGTTTGAACAAATTTTGGATCGAATTATTACTTATGATTACTATTTATTAATGCTTCTTCTAACTTAGTATGGCTCTAACTATATTTTACCAAAACGTTAGGGGATTACGCACCAAAACAAAACAATTTTATTTGAATCTTTTGAATATGAATTATGATATAGTTTGTTTGAGCGAAACATGGTTGTCAGAAGGATTTTTCAATGAAGAATTTTTTGACTCGCGATATAGTGTATACCAAATGATCGTGATTACAAGCGTCTAGGAGTGACTATGGGTGGGGGTACACTGATTGCTGTACGTCGTAGTTGTGTTACTGTAGACATGCGTCACTCTTACGTGCCTCCATGTTTGCCTGATGCGGACATTACTTCTCTGGACCTACTTTTGGAAAAGTATACAACCCGAAAAAAGTTAAGGGTTTTCTGCTGTTATTTTCCACAAAACACACAACAAAGTAACTCTCAAGCTACATTTTTTGAATATTTATCTGATCTAGTAATTAAATTCCCAAATGATAAATTCATAGTATTAGGAGACTTCAATGTTAAGGATGCAACATGGCTGCATGTTCCCGGAGGACATATTACCATTGTAAACACTTCTTATAATAATTTAGTTAATCAGCTATTTGCATTTATGACATTTACAGGATTTAAGCAGTATAATAATATTTACAACAATAATAATAGACTATTAGATCTTGTTTTATCTAATACTGTTTGTGTGGTCAATAGAACAAAACCATTAGCATTGCCAGAAGACGGTCATCATCCATCCTTAGTGGTGAAGGTTGAGAGTGAAAAAAATAACATGTACTTACGAGCACCGACTCGTGTTGTTCGTTGTTATCACAACGCCGACTACAATGCAGTTAATGATGAATTATCAAAAATTGACTGGGTTGAAGAGCTCTCATCAGAAAATATAACATGTGCCGTAGGAAAATTTTATTTTATACTTAACCATATTATAGATCGAATTGTCCCTACAAAACTAGTGCATGAAAATGATAAGTTTCCGTCGTGGTACTCTAGATCTTTAATAAAGTTAATTAAGAAAAAACTGAAAGCTCATAAAAAATGGAAAATATACGGAAGATCTAGTGATTATGATAGGTTCTCGGAATTACGCCGTGAAACAAAACGTTTAGAAGCAGAATGCTATGATTTATTTATTAATAAGGCCGAAAATAATATTTATAACAATTCTAAAAAATTCTGGGCATTTGTAAAATCTAAGCGAAGTAGTAATTGAATTCCAGACTGTATGTACTATGATGATGATACTGGATCAGACGGTCAAATGATAGCTAATATGTTTAACACATTCTTTAGCTTTGTTTTTACAGCCGATTCTAATACTAGATTTAGCCATGATAACTTACCATTAAGCTATACTCAAACTTTTGCGAGAACAATAGACATTACACGTGAAAAGGTAGAAAAGTACTTGTTAAAACTTGACCCAACCAAAGGAAGTGGTCCCGATCATTTACACCCAATTTTACTGAAGGCATGTAGTAGACAAATTTCAATACCTTTAGATATACTCTTTAGGAAATCATTACATTCAGGTAGTTTACCATCAATATGGAAAATGTCTTTAATTGTTCCCATTTTTAAAAGTGGTGAAAGACATAATATTAAAAACTATCGTGGGATTTCAAAGATATCGGTCATCCCAAAATTATTTGAAAAAATTATCTATGACACTTTATTTCCTTTATTACGACCACTAATTATTCCACAGCAACATGGATTTGTAAATAAACGCTCGACGGAAACTAACCTTTGCGAATTTCTAGATGAAGTAATGGATGCCTTATACAATGGATTCCAGGTAGACACAATTTATACCGACTAGTCAAAGGCGTTCGATAAAATTTCGCATGCTCGACTATTATTTAAACTTGAGCGTAGCGGTATTCAAGGAGATCTTCTAAGATGGCTGGAGTCGTATCTCCGTAACAGAACACAAGCGGTAGCTGTTAAAGGATTTATTTCTAGTTTTGTCCCTGTTACATCGGGCGTTTCTCAGGGCTCTCACCTTGGCCCATTGCTATTTAACATATTTATTAATGATGTTTTGCAATCTTTTCAAAATTCTAATATTTTACTTTATGCGGATGACACCAAAATATTTAAAATAATAAAAGAAAAACAGGACTGTGTTGACCTACAAAGCGATTTAATTGAGTTAGGAAACTATTGTTCCGCTAATGACTTATACCTCAATGTTGACAAATGCTGTATGATAACATTTTCGAGGAAAAAAATGCCAATTTTCTTCAAATATAAAATAAACAATAAACCCCTTAAAAGGGTGTCAGAAATAAAAGACCTTGGGGTAACGCTAGATTCGGCTCTCTTATTTGAAAATCATATAGACAATATGACAGCAAAAGCTTATAAAATGCATGGTTTTATATTCAGACAGGGAAATGACTTCAAAAATATTCATACTTTTAATCTTTTATATAATGCTTATGTCAGACCATATTTAGAATATGCCTCGACTGCTTGGAACCCACGTTATACAAAATATATAGATGCTATAGAAAGTGTACAAAATAAATTTATTAAAAGATTAAATTATAATTTTCAAAATTGTAATACTCCGAAATTTAATTACCTATCTTTACAACAGCGTAGAGAATACAGAGATCAAGTTTTCCTTTTCAAAATATTACATGACTTAATTGATTCCAATCGTATTTTAAGTAACATTAAACTTAACTGTCCAAAACATTATACACGTTCTATAGATACATTCTTTATCCCTGTTCGTAGAACTAATTATACTAGCAATTGTTTTATTATAAGAGCATGCAACACTTATAATAATAATTATAGTCACTTAGACATTTTTCATAGCAGCTATCCAACTTTTACTAAAAAAATTAAAGAATATCTTAAACATTCTTAAAATATGTCCAACCGATAAATTTGATAAATTTTGTTTCATTTGTATTTTTGTGTACTTTTTTCGCCTTATGTTTAATTGTATATAAAATCGTTATATTTTGTATAATATTCACTCCTACTTTGTTTATATTTAAGTGGAAACTGTATTGGTTTGTGTAATATAAATTATGTGTTATAATTGTGTGTTTATTGTTTTGTTATAAGTATGGGGAACCCCTATAATTTATTGTTTTTTGCTTTATTTTTGTGTGAAAATCTTGATATGGTTTACAGAATACATCTATTTACCAAGTTTCAACAGTATTGTTCATAAGAAGTAACTAAATATTTATGACCGCTTTTCCGAAACTTTATAGATTCGGAAAAAAGTGGCCTATGGACGGACAGACATGACGAATCCATAAGGGTTCCGTTTTGTGCCATTTGGGTACGGCACCCTAAAAATTCTAGCAAGCATACTAAAATATATTGTCAATAAAAGTCTCACGGGCTTACTAATAAATTGGCATAACGTTCTCCCTTAGAATAAACAAAGAATATGCAAATTGTGTTCAAATAGACATTTTGCATATGATTGGTTTATTTGGACGTATGACGTTTCCCGCGTTTATTTGCAAGGCTGCTTGACATTCGGAAAACTTCAGAATTATCATTATTTTGACAGTATTGTCGGCGATATAGGCAACAATTGCATATTCTTGGTTTATTCTCAGGTATAACTTTATACCAAGTTTATTTGTATAAATTTATTCTTTCAGAAAGAGGGATTTAAATTACGTCAGTCAAGGTTGTTGAACTATTCAAGGTCAAACGTAGTACGTGATATTTTTTCCGCATGTCGTGTATTATTCTGTTTTATTAATGCTTGTCATTTGTAACCTTCATATTCGGATAAAATCGTAGACACCTTTTGTGATTTGCTAACTCCGTTAGAGAGCAGAGATAAGGGATGATAGAGACATTTCGTGGGAAAATTGTATCGCTTGCTGTATCTGATTATTTTTACACAAATATAATTTGTAAACAAAATTTTATGAACGATGCTGCAATGGAACCCGCGACTTGTCTCGTTCCGTGCGAGCGCTCCTACACCTGAGCCAACCGTTCGAGTGACATATCGTTGATAAATTTTGTATGTCTTGTTCAACTCTCAGATTGTAGCTTCATCTACAGGTTCTACTTTACATAACCTGCTCAAACCCAATATTTGCATATTAGGAAATGGACTTGAGATTGCGCTCTTTCAAATCTAAACAATTTGTTATTTTTTAAAGTGATAACCCTCACAAATTTGAAATAAGAAGTGAGGGTTATCACTTAAAAAAAAATAACAAATTGTTGAGATTATTTTTGTAAATGTGGTTCGACTTAGATGAAGTTGAATAGAAAATTCGAGCCGTTCTTTTCCAATATAGCCGAATGGTTAGTGACCCTGTCTGCTAAGCTAGAGGTCCCGGGTTCGAATCCGGGTAGGTGCAATCATTTATTATATGATGAATATGGATGTTTGTTTCCGAGTCATAGATGTTTATATGTATGTTTAAATAAGTATATTGTTTCAAATATATCGTTGTCTTATACCCATAATACAGGCTATGCCTAGTTTGGGCCAAGATAATTTGTGTAAAAGTCTTTCAATAATATTATTTTTATTATTGTCTCGCCTCACTGAGTACACCAAACATTATAGATGCCAATATGAACTTCTCTTGAAATTAGTGTCTACAAAACTGAACGTCGGTCGATATATCAACGCCAAGTAAGCTGTGGAAGTTAGAGGAGTGATCTCGAAACGGGGGGATATGCCAAAGGAAGACTTTTGAGTGAACTTGTGTATATGTCAGTTATAATTACTACCCCGTTAAATTCTCTCTGGAAATGGCGTCGATGACGTCACATCACCGCTTTGTTACGGTGTGCAAAACAAGCATCACTAGGATTTTATTATCAATAAATAAACTAAGATTTATTAAAGTTATACTTCATTAGGCGCGTTATGAAAAAATTATGAGAGTCAAATTTGAAGATGCGCGCACATCACTGCAACACAAAAGTAACAGACTGAAATTGGTTCCTAAAATTTTCTGGTGTTTGCTACATTCGTTGTTTTTTTTTTTGTTTCTTCGTGCATTATTAGGATAGGCAAAGGGTTCAAGACTGTACATCCGTATTCGCTATTTAACAATTAATTTTCAAAGCCATCGTTGCATGATTTTTACAATATTGTTTTCTACAAACTTAGAATAGCAGGAGGAATAAATATTATTCAGGATTTTTGCTTTGTTAGGCTAAAGAAGCATATAACTTCTTGCGTGCATACATAAGTACACACACACTTTTTTATATATTATTGCTGCAAAAGTGTGATGTTGCTGTTTATTATTATAATTATTAATTCTGGGTTAACTACAAAACGTAACAACAAAATCTTCAAAAATAAGCAGTGATAGCACGACATGTACCTAACAGTAATACAACTGCAAACCGTACCGACGCAATAGGACGAGCGTGAGGGGGTGAGAGGGGATCGGGAGGGCGTCTCACGTTCCAGTGATGTCTAGAAATAATGTGGTGTGTACATAGAAATGAAACATGCGTTTGCGAGTGAATTTTTTCATGAAGATAACTTTTATAATATTAATTCTATCGTAATTTGACTTTCGCAATTACAGTTAAATTAATGACCAGATTCAATGAACAGATGAAATAAAATGAAATGATTGAAAGGTAACGATGAGTGAAAAGTATTAACTCTGGCTGGTAGAAGATTTTAATAGGTTATTAGGTACTGCCGTATCTGCTGTATCGATTATACGTAAAAATTATCAAAAACTTTTGTTGCTTGCCCAAAAAAGGCAAGGAGAGTGTATGTTTAATTTGAATTGTTTGTTAAAAAATTTGGAAAAGTGACAGATAGATAATTATAATGAATATTTTTTTTTTCTTTTGTGAGAAATCTAATATACCCTTCGTAAGCCCCCAAGCAAATTTTTATTCGACATCCTAAGCCAAGCTACGCCACTGCTTTTTACTTTCGAAAACGATGTTTCTGACACATTATTTATGAGGATTTAACTAGTAGAGACTATACCAATAGTAATGCAAAATTTCCAAATTTACTTGTTTTTAATCTTATTCGAGTATTATCCGATCTTTGCACTAATAATAGAGAAATAACAAATTAACAGGATGTTATATGATAAATTCCGAGACAACGATAAACTATTTACAAACAGTAGCTCCGTCAGTTTAGATTGTATACATCTGCCTCACTTTTTAACGATGGGCAGTGTCAGGGTATTAAAAGAAAGCTGGCATTACATATAACTTTTTGGAACGAAGTTCCTTACGGCAGGCTTGGAGGAGATAGGGATTTTGGTGCGGGACCGAACTGAAAAAAATGTGATAGTAAAACCATAAGAAAAAGTCCGTGGAATAAAACCGTTAAATGAGACGTGCGCAGGCGCGACAGTCGTATACACAAGCGAGTAGTGTATAATTTTGTAATTATTTCTATTTCTATGTAATTTTATATTGTCAAACAAAAATAAAGAGATATATTTTGTTATTTTAATCGATAATTTGGATTACGATTTTTTTTTATTTTACGTAATTTATTATTTCCTAAAATACTGAATTTCCTAAAATACTGAATTTCCTAAATACTTTCCTGTACTTAAATAAAAACTAATCTGCAAAATTTAAGAGAAAAATCAAGCAAACCTACATAAAATTGAACACGATTTTTTTTACGAGTTGTGTCAATTCTACATTAGCCGAAGGAACTTCGTTCCTACCTGGTGTCCCACGACACCACATCTTTTTGTTTATTACTAAAGCTGTAATGAGGTTTAATCTTATTCAATTAAACTGCTACTGTGAAAGAATAATAAAAATAAGTTTATGAGTTACTAAGTTGATATTTATTGCAGAACTTCTTTTTCTTAAGTGTTTCCTTAAGATTTGAACAAAAGCGTTTGGCGATTTATCTGTTTGTTTCCTTAAACAGCCCTGCTCATGGATAAGGGTGTCTTTAAAAACACTCTTATAAACCAGTGGGAGGCCTTTAACGGTGCCTATTTCTGCTGTAAAGCAGTAATGTGTAAGCATTATTGTGTTTTGGTCTGAAGGGTAACCGTAGCTAGTGAAATTACTTGGCAAATGAGACTTAACATCTTATGTCTCAAGGTGACGAGCGCAATCGTAGTGTCTCTTAGCATTTTTGGGTTTCTCCAGAATACTGAGTGGCACTGCATTGTAATGAGCTGGGCGTATTAATTACCATCAGCTGAGCGTCCCGCTCGTCTCGTCTCTTACACACAACCAAATTTGCTATGTATAATAACTAATACGATTTGTAAATAATGTTGAGTAATTCCAGTCTTTGGGTCTTGGAACAGCTATATCATTAGGCGCTGCGTAGAGACGTCTCTTCATTGTGTGTCTTCTACCCTTAGTCATCAAAAATAGGATCCCGAAGACGCTCTCCTTCCAGGCGAGGGCGTACCAATCTCTCATCAAATTAGAGACCAGAGAGGTAGCGGACCACCGCGCCCTGACATCTCTTCTTAGAGAGCTGAGTGTGGGTTTCCACACGTACGCCCTGCCTGAGGAGAAACGTCTGAGGGTCGTTATTAGGAACGTCCCCAAAGAGTTAGACGAGGCCGACATTCTGTCGGACCTCAAAGAGCAGGGTTACCCTGCACACGAGGTGCACCGTATGTGCGGAACCACCAACAAACAACCATTTAACATGGTTCTCGTAGTCCTCGACCTCACGCAAGAGGGAAAGGAAATTTTCAATATTAAATCGGTTTGTTCCCTTCAGGGCATCCGTACCGAAAAAATCATCAAAATCGGTCCAGCCGTTTAAGAGGTAAATCAATTGTGAATCAAAACTATTCTCGAATCCTGAAGACACACAGAAAGTTTCATTAAAATCGGTCCAGCCGTTTAGGAGGAGTTGATCTACCCTCAAGTTGCGCCTAAGGAATTAATACTTCTAAAAAGCACACAAGGGGTTAATGAAACTTAAATCAGTGCAATTTATCCCAGCTAAAATACTGCTTACGTATAAAACTTTTATTTTGGTCTGAGTTGAACAAGGTAAGATAAGCCCCAACGTCGCTATAAAACTGAACATGCTTTCCTACTCAACTTATATTGCTTTCAAACAATAGCTTCTTCACTTTCAGTTAAATTTTATTCACGCTTTTGCGGTATTGGAAGATTTTCATTTAGAGCGCTAAGATTTAAATGCGAACATTAACTTGTTTACTTAAGATTACTACTAACTCTAATTAAACTAATGAAACTAAAATAAAATACTATTCACCTGATAGTAATTCATAACCTCTGCATACCAGTGGGAGGCTCCTTTGCACAGGATGCCGGCTAGATTATGAGTAACACAACGGCGCCTATTTCTGCCGTGAAGCAGTAATGTGTAAGCGTTACTGTGTTTCGGTCTAAATGGCGCCGTAGCTAGTGAAATTACTGGGCAAATGAGACTTAACATCTTATGTCTCAAGGTGACGAGTGCCGCTAAGAATTTTAGCGTTTTTCAAGAATCCTGAGCGGCTCTGCATTTGTAATGTGCAGGGCGTATCATTTACCATCACCTGAACGTCCTGCTCGGCTCGTCCCTTATTTTCATAAAAAAAAACTATCTCTTGTAACGACAAAATGCTAGTACTTTAGGTGGTTGTATGCACTTAGTGTATTGGGTATTTTAAAATTGTATCGACCAGGATACACCATGGAAGGAAACTCAATCCACAGTTTGATTTAAGATACGCAGATGGATAATTCTTGATAACCGCACGGGAAGAACAAAACATACACAGACGATGAGGGTTATATGACAGTTTATTGCGTGTCGTCTGATCATTATCATCTTCTCAACATTGGCTATGGAGTTCCCCAGGGAAGTGTTTGGTCCCTACACTATTCTCAGCTTACATCAACCCTCTTTGTAAGATATCTCCCACGTCTGGATGTATCTTTTGCTTAGCCGATGATACTATGGTCTTATTTAAAGGAAATCAGTGGGATGAGGTAAAAACAATTTCACACACGCACACAGTTTTTTAGTGTGTTTGCTAATAATTATGTCATAAGCTTTCCTCTGCAACTCAGGGTATCCTACCGCAGAGGGTAGGGCCCAAAACATTATGTAACCATATATTATTAAACTTGAATTAATGATTATTATTATTGAAATAAAACACATTTTAATGGATTTCAACAAGTATAATTGTTACTGTGTTTTTACAATAGATTTTGCGTAACATTTAGTATTATTTTAGTTAACCCGAAGTTTCGTGAACTTTCCAGATCATGTCTTCAGGAGGACTGTGGTTGACAACTTTTACGCAAGATCTAATGTAAAAACACAGTTACAATTATATGCTTTTTAATCATAGAAATAGTTTTTTATTTAAATGTGTAACACTCGCGTTAATCAAAGAGAATACTATGTGATCATTGAAGACGGTTGCAGGGACAAGGGCATATAGCTCCTCATAATGCGTGCTATGGAGGAGTGCCCCGTGACAATAACGTAGCAGAAGACAGAATATAATGATGGCAATAAGCTTCTTGCCATTTCTTCTCATTCAAGCTCTAACTCTCTGGTGGTGGTAATGGTAATATGTATAAATTTTGACATTCAGAAGTGTATTTTTTTTGTCCTAATTGATTGAAGTATAACATTGTACACTATTTAATTGATCATCTGCTATCCCTTAACCTTTTCAATAGAGGACTCGGTAGGAGAAGAAGTTATATTCATGTCAGGTAATATCAAATACTTCAAAGTTCGCCATATAATCAATTTAATGAAAGACCATATTTGCGAGTCGAAGTTAAGTGAACCAGACATTAGAGAGAAATATACATAAAAATTTATAGTCGAATTTGCGGACGAGAGTTTCAAGTTGGATAGACTTTCATATCTGCGGCCGTTTCATATGCAAATCTAAATTGGTTTTCAATCTATCTTTTCATTGTGATTTCAGCAAAAGTGATGGATACTCTATGGCTTGAGTTCTTATCCATTAAGTTAAGGGTTTGGATTTACAATGGAAAATATTTCACCGAAATTGTTATTATTTACACATCGTTGTAAGTTTGTTGTTCATTAGTAGGTGTTTTATATACTTATACTATGCTATTTACTCAAAGGTACGTACGGTCAACTTTCGCGTGATGTTGCTAAACGGTTTTTTCATTTTATCTGTTACATAAATCGAGTAATGTTCGAAATTTAATATATATTTATAATTATTTGATCACCTTTAATATTAAAATATATAACTAGCATACATATTATTATAACTCTCTATTTTATTTAAATCTTTTATTCATATTTTTTTATATTTACAGAATCAATAATTTACTTATACGTATATTTACAATATTTTTATATTATAAAAAATTAGATTTTCCAGTGGGAGGCTCCTTTGCACAGGATGCCGGCTAGATTATGGGTACCACAACGGCGCCTACTTCTGCCGTGAAGTAGTTATGTGTAAACATTATATACTGAAGGACGTGTATACTGAAGGACGTCATGGCTAGAGAAATTACTGGTCAAATGCGACAACATCTTATGTCTCAAAATGAAGAGCGCAATTGTAGTGCCCCTCAGAATTTTTGGGGTTTTTCAAGAATCCTGGGCGGCACTGCATGGAAATGGGCAGGGCGTATCAATCACCACCAGCTGAACATTCTGCTCGTCTCGTCTCTTATTTTCATAAAAAAATATACTTGCCTTATATTATTTATACGTCTAGATAGAATCTCTTGGTGTTAGACAACTGATAAAAACAAGCCAGGTTAATTACTTTAGTGTGCGTGACAATCTAGTTATTTCGACGTTTTCACAGCGTTCTGCACGTTGAAATCAACCAAGGCTATGTTTTCAGCGAAGGGGAGCACCTGTGAACGTCGTTAATTGCCGCTTGAATGATCCGTTTCTGCGTTACCATTATGGGACTTCTAGACACACGCAATGTTGCGCATGTGCGGACACGGTCCTCAAAATCTACACCGAGCCAGAGAGTAGACAGGTGCATATCCTCAAAATTGCCGAGATGGCGACAGCAAGTATCCTCCCTAACGTACACACCTACCCCGGCATGAGGTAAAAAATACCCGGGGTACGTTAAATAAGATATATCGCTCGGTCAAATATATACATATATGGCGTAGGTATATTGTCAAGCCATGATATTATAACTATACGGTATGTCAGTCGACTTCATTTTTGAGAATTTAACGGCCTGGCTATAGTGACATTGTTATGTCACGGGGTACACTTTAGTGATATTGCAAGGTAATGATATTTTTACAATTTTACTGGTCTTTAGGTTATAAGGCCTTCTCTGATAGGTCTGTTTCTTGTATGTTCATTATTTTTAAGTTATTTATATCTATTATCTTATAATTCCATATAATGTTAATATATAAATTACGTGACACGCGGACAAACAGTCCGCGATGTGCTCCTAAACTAATGAACGGATTTTAATGGGGATTACTTCATGGAGTGCAGTTTAGTCCATCTTGAGAGATAGGATAGTTTTTATTTCGATTTGGGACCCATAATTATTTTTATTTTCAATTTTTGTTTTGTATGGACATATTTTCTATGAGAGAATTTAGTGACGCACGGTTTAACAGTTCCACTGTGAAACAATTTCATTATAATAACAGGGAGCATTTTTTACGAAATCATTCTTGATGTTTTGAAATATTATTGGCAAATTACTATAAAACAGTATTTTTTTAATATCTACAGCACAACGTCTGTCAGGTCAGCTAGTATACATATATATATATATATATATATATATATATATATATATACTAATATTAATAATCAGTAATGTATATATATATATATATATATATTTTAACAAAAAATTTACATCTACCTATTATTAATATTGAAGGAAAATATATTTTATACTATTAGTTACTGGTAGGTAGGTCATACTTATTAAAATATAACAATTAAATTTAAACGGCGACAGTTGAAGAAGAAATAGCAACGATAAAAACCTTCAGATATAAAACATTCTTCTGCTTTCTGCTGAAGTCCAAAAAAAACTACCATTTAATAAATATGAATACGCTCCACAGATAAATAAATCCTATCGGAGGCTTAAAACATCGCTAAAAGAATGGTATTCATAATCGTATATTAGAGCTAAAACGCTCGTTATCTTTTCAATAAAGCTGATGTGACTTATAGTAGCTAGCACCCTTCTTTTTAACTTATTTTAAGCCCTCGAAAACAAAAAAAACATGGCCGACATCGATCAGCTGTCTCGTTTTTTGATGTCAGTCAGTTCATGCCTGTTAATAGTTCATTAGCAACTTACTTCTATATAATACTAGCTGACCCAGCAAACCGATACAAAATCGCGATACAAAAGTGTTGATCGTAGATGGGTGAAAATTTGAAGTTGTATGTATTTTTTAATGTTGACTCATAACCCAACAAATATAAAAAATAATGTCAAAAAAATTCAAAAAAAAAAATTTCGTGTGGACCACCCTTAACATTTAGAGGTATGAAAAATAGATTAGGATAGGTTAGGATAGAATAGAACTAGAATAGAAATAGGTTAGCCGATTCTCAGACCTACTCAATATGCTCACAAAATTTCATGAGAATCGGTCAAGCCGTTTCGGAGGAGTATGGGAACGAACATTGTGACACGAGAATTTTTTATATAAGACAAGGCTCGCTACTCAAAATTAGTGTTTTGAAGTTTGAATTTATTTTGAGAACTCACAAGCCATTGAAATTGACAAGATATCTGTTTTCATACACAGTTCCACTATCAGTTTAAATCATATTTTTTCTCGTACGAAATGAAAACATTACGTACTATAGAGATGTATTAATTATATGAGATTTATCAATGGATTATGAATAAGGAATTCTATCGAAAGTTCCATAGGCTTAAAACACGTTTTAACTAATACAGGTTTATGCCTTTGCTATGCGTTTTTTTATGAATAAGGCGGTTAGAATATAGTAGCGTATATAGATGACCTGACAGGCCCGATAATGAGTGACCAATTTTAATTTGTCAATGTGTGCGTGTAGAATATATTTTAACTGTATTAAGGAGTTTATACCAAGTGTGGCTGACTGTGTACGACTTGTTAATCAAAATCGGTTACAGCATCATATACGCTCTGCCTCTTACAATGTAGTGCCGCTCAGGATTCTTGAAAAACCCCAAAAATTCTGAGCGGCCCTACATTGCACCCGTCACCTTGAGACATAAGATGTTAAGTCACATTTGCCAGTAATTTCACTAGCTACACACAGTAATGTTTACACACTGCTGCTTCACGGCAAAAATAGGCGCCGTTGTGGTACCAAAAATCGAGCCGGCATCCTGTGCAAAGGAGCCCCCCACTGGTATAGAGATAATCTTCTCTCTCGCGTGCTCTGTTTGTCTGTACTCTATACGCTACTATATCTGTAGCTCTATGACTTGTCCCGATGTCTTTGGTTTTATAAGTATTAATTCACATAGGTAGGTTATCAAATAGAATAATGCTCCTCAATTTATAACAAGAAACAGCAAGTCATTCACGATGCTTTCAATGTAATTACACCCAGGAAAAGCAGACTCATCATCCAGTAATATCCATTAATTTGCTTAAAAAGAACTATAGTCTATGATCATTCAATAATTCTTTCTTCGCTACCTTTATTGTGATTTTAGAACCGCGTCATGATTCAGTTGTTTCATAATTGAATAATTGTATCAGGGGCTTCTTTTGAAATGTAATAGATATTATGATGTCATAACTGTGTTGCATAATCTGCGGAGAAGTCTTTTGACAACACGTATAAGCGAGCGGAAGGCACCCGAAATTTCACCCTCGGACTAAGTTGGTTAGTTGAGAAGGTCATGGTTAGTTTCTGCACATCTCAGTGTCCCTATAAACCGTAACACTTATCTTTTTCTGTACTCAAGTACAGCGTGTTTGCAAAATTACATTAATTTCCCCAACATTAGACAGAACGTGATGTAACCTAGGGTGGAGGAGGGCAGGCGTAGACAAATAAAGAATATCATCTTCATCATTATCATCGGCCGGAAGACGTCCACTGCTGGTCAAAGGCCTCCCCAAAGATTTCCACGGCGATCAGTCCTGCGCTCCCTAGTCCAACGTATTCCAGCGATCTTGACCAGATCGTCGATCTATCTTGTGGGGGCCCCAACAACATTGCGTCTTCCGGTACGTGGTCGCTATTCGAGGACTTTGCTGCCTCAATGGCCATCTGTCCGTCGTTCTATGTGCCTTGCCTACTGCCATTTCAGTTTTGCAATCATTTATATATTACCAAGAATATATCTAAGGTAAATGCGAATCTAGATTCAACCATTGCCCTTAGGTGTAACGAGAAGATCGTCCACCACAACGAATTTCGGGTTAATACTGCTTGTCTTGAGAAGGGAACCCCGTAATGGGGTTGTCAATAAATATATTTAAATCATTCATTAGATTGCGCTCCGCATACTCATGTCCAAGGCATACTATATCATACATGTATAATATTATAAGTTGCTTTAGATTTTAAGGCGTAATTTATTTTAGCAGATTGAATTAATTTTCAGCCTGTATTTTGTTTCCAAGAATATATACAATATAGGTACCATCAAAAAAAAAATGGTGGCACGCTCGTTTTTACCAAATACTTCCGCCTTTAAGCGCCGTATACATAATATTATATCTCATCGAAAACGTTCGGTAACGATGACGCGAGATTCACGCTTTTTGTTCACTCAAATAAGTATGCATATATACACAGTATACATAATATTATAGGTCATGGAAAGTGCTCGTTGATGATGATGATCGCTTGATTTTTGTTCACCCAAAAAGTGCTCAACGTGTCTGAAGAATTTTTCACTTCAAAAATAGTTTGATATCAAATTGAGGAAACTACTTCAATAGGCAATATAGGCAAGCATTTAAAGAATTTGTATTCTTAAAAATAATTCTTGGCCTTAAATAAAGTATATATTGAAACTCCTCCATTGCTTGGCTTATAGCAATTATCATCCTACCAATATGTCGATATGACACGAGTACTTGTTCGAAATAAGTATATACACTGCATACAGGCGGCTGTCTATGACCTTAATTGCTTTTGATTTCTGACTATGTGAAGTGAAGTGTGTTGAAGTAATTGCATATTATGATGTTGTGAGTGACACACTCTGATAAATTTGCTTGACTGAAAATGATTGGCGCTTGTCAAAAGCCGTTTGAAGCCATCTCAATCCAAGAAGTAAAGAATCCTTCGTTCTATAGTGTAAATTGTGGAATAAAATACTTGTATAATAGTGTCGATTTGTTTTTTGAGTAGTGCAATTTTAAGTGCATAATTCATTTACCTGGAGACCTTCTCCTTATAAGAGACATTATTCTTAGATTAGCTTACAGGTGTATTTCCCAGACGATGCTAAGCTTGCCTTAAGGACTGTGGTATATAACAGAAATTATCGTGGTAGTTTAAAGTGCCGCACAGCGCGATATAGATTTCTAGGCTTTTATTTCTTGACGGATGAATGCTGTGTCGTCACCTATCTTCCACTGCGCACTCTGTCTCTCTTGTGAAGGCCTCGAAACAGAAGCGTTACGATAACATACAAAAATAAGATTCGTAGACTGCAATACTTTGTAAACTTGATGAAACTCATTCTATTGCTTTCCCGACCGGTACCGCCGCAACCGCCATGTCCCTGCATTTTAAATCTGCAATATCTTCGAAAATATTCATTTAAATTACATGCTGTAAAGTGCCATATTAATTTATATTAAATGCACAATGCATTTAAGGTGCTTAATTGGATGAGGATTGATGCTGTCTTGCTTACAATAGCTTCATAAATAAGCCATTATTTCTCGTAAAAAGTAAAAAATAAAAAATGGTTATTGTGGATTATCCCTCAGAGACAGACATATACCATGTCGTACTTTTTTGTAGACCTTTTTAAGGTATACAATATTGTACTACATTATTTTGATCGATCTCGTAGGGTTCAGCCAGGGTTTGCAATGTAAGCGAAAAAAATGTGTTTAATGATGACATTAGAAATCTCTAAAATAATACGAAACTGAAAGAAAAAGAAGCATTGAAATTGAAATATAGTGCTCTAATAACGCTTCTGCGATTTCCCTGGTAATTCAAAAGGCAACGGTGATCACAAAAAACCCGTGTGCTCGTTTTCCTCCTGAGCCATACAAAATCATAAGACTTTCGTAACTTTACATAAATGATACAAGAAGTTGTTAGTTATTATCTTATAACTCAGACCAAAGTTTATTATCTTATAACTAGGACGTGCTGGACTCTGAGACAACATTCTGTTTGCATCAACTTTCTGTGCAGTGAACGTCGCAACCATATACTAACAATATGCTATCGTAGAGACAAACAAAATGTGCGACAGAGATGAATATCTGTAACGGAGATTTTTTTAAATGAAAATAAGGGAGGAGACGAGCATGACGTTCCGCTGATGGTAATTGATACGCCCTGCCCATTACAAAGCAATGCCGTTCAGGATTCTTAAAAACCCAAAAATTCAGAGTGGCTCTCGTTGCGCTCGTCACCTTGAGACATAAGATGTCCTATTTACCCAGAAATTTCACTAGCTACGGCACCCTTAAGAACGAAACACAATAATGCTTACACATTACTGCTTTATGGCAGAAATAGGCGCCGTTGTGGTACCCATAATCTAGCTGGCATCCTGTGCAAAGGAGATTCCCAGTGGTGATACAGCAAGATAGAAAAGGTAAGCGAATCTATTTAATTTATATTATAGTTAACACTCAGCCACGCTTGGCATTACCTCATTCAGTATTTTGAATATAAAATTACTAGCTAACTCACACATGACGAATTATTAATAATATTAATCATTTATTTCAGGCATAACCAACCCATAGAAAATACAATTGAAATAAAGGTAATATTTAAATATAAATCACAATCAAATTAATACAAATAATAAGTCTTAAAAAAATAAATTAAATACAATTACTGACATTAAAAAAATAAATATTTTCATCAATATGGACGTCACATTGTTAGAGACAGTCATCAGAATTTCGTTGTTGGACCGTTTCATTCGGTCTCAAAAAGATTCAGTTCTTGTGCTAATTATTGCGAAGAAGTCGGATACTCTCGTTCTCACAAACATATTTGTAGCACTGCAATATCTGGGAAGTTTCATAATAGCTCGATAAGAATCATTATATTGGACTCTTAGTGAACTTAAGGTCTTGTTAGCATAACTACAACACAGTTGGCAGGTGTACATACACAGGCAATAAAATCTATAAATACAGTTGTTTTCACCTCATTGCTGCACTTTGCAAACCTTCGTGCTATAATATTGCTAAGTACCGGGAGCGCCCTTCGCTCCCTCTGAATATCGCAGTCTTCTTTCATTCATTTCATTAAAATTACTCCCGCATTATTGAGCTGACAGGTCGTCGTTACGTTAGTATATTATAATTCTATGATAAATTTTATGCTGTTGAATCGTTGCACAAGTCATTTGATATCGTCTGCTTTTGCATTTGTAGGACGGTTTGGGAAGAAATATAATATTATGACGGTGCACGGCCGGTCACATGGTCAGAATCTTCGTGGCTGTCCTTTTTTTGTGGGCGTTGAACACAACATCACAGTCTTATAAACAAAGCCCTATGATAATTTAATAAGAATGTAGTGGGTCCGGCATGCGCGTGCGACACAACCGCCTCGCTCGATAGTTCCTCCCTGACTGCCTGCTGGGCGCTCGCCCGACGCCTGATCACGACCGCTTTCGCACCGCACGCTGATTATAATCGAGCCCATACGAGTACCGAATCATCTTAGTACTCGGTCGTGCTTCGACGTTCTCGACTACGACACGGCCATTCTGACCAGTCGTGCTTCCTCGTATGATGTCTCTGGAACAAGTTAAGAACTGTAAGTAAGCTCTTTTGTCAAGGAAGCTTTATATATTTCTTGAATTTGTAACTCCTAGTATACTATCTGGTATTTTATTGTAAAATTGAATACCAAGACCTATGAAGGAGCCCTTGACCCTAGCTAACCTATTACAAGGCGCGTACAGTTTATTCTTTCTTCTTGAATTTAATAATATCAAATTACAATTTTTCTAGAATACAGTAATATTCTAACATACATTATATTTATATATTACCTTCACTAGTTGACCCGACAGACGTTGTCCTGTACACACGTCTTAAATTTGAAAAATCATTCCAGCCGTTAGGAGGAGTTCACTAACATACACATGAGCAGGAGCATTATATTATATGGACGGAATTTAGAATCTAAACCAATCTCAAATTCACTGGAACACACAAAAAATCATCAAAATCGGTCCAACCGTTTAAGAGGTACATCAATTGTGAATCAAAACTATTCTCGAATCCACCTGAAGACACACAGAAAGTTTTATTAAAATCGGTCCAGCCGTTTAGGAGGAGTTCAGTTACAACAGACGCACAAAAGAAATATATTATATATTAAGATGTATTATGAGGGAACGTTAAGGATGTTTATCAAATGATCTCTTTTAGAGCAGAAAAATACTATGAACATCCGTAGCATTTCCTTTCTCTTTATGAAAATAAGGGACGGGACGAGCAAGACGTTCAGCTGATGGCAATTGATACGCCCTGCCTATTACAACGTAGTGCTGCTCAGGATTCTTGAACAACCCAAAAGTTTTGAGCGGCACTACAATTGTGCTCGTCACCATGAGATGGTAAGTCTCATCCCAGTAATTTCACTAGCTACGGTGCCCTTCACACCGAAACGCAGTAATGTTTACTGTACTGCTTTACGGCAGAAATAGGCACCGTTGTGGTACCCATAATCTAGCTGGTATCCTGTGCAAAGGAGCCACTGGTCCCCATAATAACAAACCGTGTGACATAATGCTATGGAAGTACGTAAAGTAGAGAAAACGAGAGAATTCACACCAGACAACTGTCTGATTCTTTAAACGGCAAAAGTTATATTAAAAACATATAATCGAGGCAGATAATAAAAATTAAATTCCAATTCAAAAACTATCAGGAGTTATGTGGTTTTCTCTCTACCAATCAGAATAAATTTTATTCTTAAGGAATATTATGAGAAGAGACAGTGTCGAATAAACACCATCAACTACCACTTGCATAAGGAGTGTAACTTTATCTTGAACTTATACACAAATGAACAAGATACACCAAAACGGTTGCTAGCAACCAATGTTCCTTCCTCATGTTTGCAGGACAAGATTTTGGAAGTGCAATCGATATTAATACCATCTTTGTGCTGCAGAAGAAGGCTATTCGCGCTATTTAGTCTGTATGTAGCCGTCTCAAGCCGTCGTTTATTTACCAATTATATTATCACATTGAGTATATTCTTTTGTTAGCGTATTTCAAACAATACCATTTGCATTCGAATTATGTGGTGCAGTGTTTTCGGGACGATGCGACATGGGTACCTTCAAAAAAAGCGCGAACACCTTCCTTAAAGGCCGGCAACGCTCCTGTGATTCCTCTGGTGTTGCAAGATAATGTGGGCGGTGGTGATAACTTAACACCAGGTGACCCGTACGCTCGTTTCTCCTCCTATTCCATAAAAAAAAATATCAACACAAATTTAGTCCAAAACTGAAATCTATATTGTTAGCTTTTCACGTCATGGAAACTATTGAAACAGGAGAAGGTATTGTTGTTATTGGTTCTCATCTCGAAGGCTTTATGAGTTGACAGCTTGAGCAAGTCACTACGTTGATGGATAGACTGTACGATGACTGTACGTTACTCGGAACGAATATTTCACGGCTAGATTCATCACGTCATAGAATTTATATCTTAGTGCTTACAGGAGTAAAAATTACTTCTATTTTATGGAATATGGTATATAATAACATTATATTAACATCAGACTTTCGTCTTCGCTTTGACTAAGATAATTAAATAACCAGAATACTAGGAAATTAGATCGTAAAAATGGATAATTTTATGTTATATTTGCCTGTTGTGGGTGTTTGTAATGCAATTATGGTTTATTAATAGGATAAAATACAAAAATTCTTATATAAATGCCATTATATTAACCAATAAATACGAATAATATATTTTTAAATACCTATATGTTTCTGGGACACCCGAAACTTCAATCGTTTTTCGTTGAATAAGAGTAGGCCTACTGGACGAACGTAATTTGTCATATAATAAACTCGACCATAATTTGGCTATTTTTAATAAAACATAACGGGTACAATATTGGCGTTGTTTTATGTCAGTAGAAACTTATTAAGTATTTTAATATTCAATATTTATTCAAATAAAAAAAAAACTTAGTAAAAAACGGCATTCACCCTTCCTATAATTCCATTCAATATCTTCTTCTTCGCGTGCCTCTCCGACTAGCGAAGGTTGGCAGACAAATTTGTAAATTGGCCTATTTGTTTTTCACGAGGCAAAATAGTTCTGATTTCAAATTCACCACATGACACAAATGAAATATTATGCCTCTCTTCTATAAGAGAGGCATATTGATTTTACTGGACTATTCCAGTAAAATCAATGTTTAATAAATTATAAAATCACGCGGAAAGCAAGCCTGCATTTTTTTATTGCATGTTCATTTTAGTATATAGGCTGTAATAGTTAAGTGTGTTATTAATTATTTATTACAGATATCAAAAAACTAACTGATATCGAAATCCATTTAGTATGTGATAAGTAGAAATTTCATTGTATTGCACAATAAGGATGTCACATCGAACATAATATATAGCTTTATTACTTTGTTAGGTTAATAATCCAGGAGCCAAATCGGTTCAGCCGTTTTGCCGCGAAAGAGCAACAAACATCCAATCATCCATACTTTCGCCTTAATAATATTAGTACGATTATACATTGCACATAAAAAAACTTTGTAAATAGTACCTACAACAGAAAGCTACGTGTCGCAATATAATCAGAAGTTACATTTTAAAAGTAATATTTAGTCTGTGAGGTTCCAGGTCAAATGAGCTTTTTCTCGGAGGTATTGAAGTAGACTGCTGTAGTTTTCAATTGGCTTAGATTGCTTTATATGCGAGGGGCCCTCGAGGCTGCGTGGCACTCAATATAAGGAACGTTTAATTTTTCAAATATCGTAGGTTTATCGGATCGATTATGTAAATCACATTTAGTTAAGATGGCTGCAAGTTGGAATTACAAAGAATAAAGAGATTTTATTGCTTCCTAATGGCGAATATTTTTCAAGAATCTGTTCGGAGTTATTAAGTATAATGTTAATCATATTATTGTACATATATTATTTTTATACATACATACATATGCTTATATGAAATTAATACTTCTAGAATACTCAATGTGTGTTGTATTAATTGGAATAGTATGGGGAAATTCTTATATAGAAAATATACAGAAAAACTGGCTTAGGAATCCGTTGCCTTTTTGTTTAAATATTTTGCCTGTAGGTCTTCTGGATTAAGATTTTCCAATGCTGTCTCAGGTTAAGCACATACTGTATATCTCCACACACTGACTTCCGATGTTAATTCTTCTTTTTCTCAATCAGTCACTCTTGCAAGAGTGGTCGTGGCTGCTAAGATGGTTCAACATTAGTCGCCGTTGGTCTCTTTAGTTTTGGGTCGCATTGCCTCCCTCGCGATGCTCCTTCACTTTTGACGGCTTGTAGCGTTGCGGAAGAACTCCAATTCAGGTGTCTCGGACACTGCTTTGATAAGATCCATCGCGTGGGTGAGCGTTCTCTTGCTCTTCTCCCTTCCACCTGGCCCTGCATTAGCAACCGTTCAATAGATCCTTCATTTTTGGAGATGTGACGCAAGAACTTAAGAATTCGTAGTTGCACAGTCGACGATAGCCTTTCTTTTATCTTCAGTTCTTTTAAGATGGAATTGTTGGTTCGGAAAGCCGTCCAAGAGAACTTCAGGAGTCGCCTCCAACACCACATCTCTAAAGCATCAATTTTGCGGCGGTCTTGCAGTCTAGGGGACCAGGTTTCAGCCGTAGAGGAAGATTGGAAACACAAGGCACCTCATAAGTCGAACCTTGGTGGCGATCCTTCTGTCCTTCCAGATCTTATTGAGCTTATCTTCGATGTTAATTACATTGTAAGAAAAACAGGGGGTCCAAAAGTCTGTTAACATTTGAATCGGTTGCCGCGTCTAGCAGCGGCTGCGGAGGGGGGTGGAGGGGTTACAAGTGCAAGAACGGCCAATGGGAATTTAGTACCATGGCGTCGTTTAGCCGTAGTCAACGTGCGTTTTGTGTAAGCGAGTACTATCGAAACAACGATTCTGTGACCTTAGCTCAACGAAAGTTTTGCAATCATTACAAGATACGACACAAAAATCAAGCTCCATCAGGTGTGTTAATTAAAAAATGGGTGCTCAAGTTTGAGGAGACGGGTTCAACAATGGATTTACCTCGATCTGGCCGGCCTAGAACGTCGAGGGACCCCGAAATCGTGGAGCGAGTAAAATCGTCTGTTCGTGACCAACCTGGACTTTCAACTCGAAAGCGGTCTGCTGTCCTTAACGTGCCAAGATAATGATGTATTAAACCGCATTCTCAAGAAAGATTTAAGTCTACATTCCTATAAAATCCAAATGGTGCAGGAATTAAGGCCTCAGGACCATGCCACTAGGTTGCAGTTTGCAGTTGGTAGAGCGATTCACCAGTTTTACAAACATTTTTTTCTCAACGAGGCACACTTCTACCTAAATGGGCATGTTAATAGACAAAATTGTCATTATTGGAGTGACACTATGTCATGATGATCAAAAACCCCTGCATTCCAGCCAACCAACCCAGTAACTCTTGACGAATTAAAGGATCTTTTTCGCACAGAAATCTAAAACATCTTAACAGAAACATGTAAAGCTGTTACCGAAATTTTCCGCTCTAGATTGCAGCAATGCCAGAATAATGAAGGATTGCATATGGATGATATGATTTTTAAGAAATAAATTCCCCTTTTGTTTACTATCGAAAACAATAAACAATTTTGATTTACTGTAATTAGTTTTTTTTTAATCATCATTCCAATTATAAACGGACTTTTGGTCCACCCTGTATATACTAATATTGAGGATAAAAATGTATCTATCCTCAAAGTAATTTCTCAATAAAAGTTAAATTGTGTTCATAGATTCCGAAATTAAATGAAAAGCAAAAGAACAGACAAACTAATAGAAATAACCGAAATAAACCAATCAAATTAACCATGTTCTTTGTAATCTTAACATGATCTGACATCTGACAGTATGTACGTTCTCCATTAACCCATCATAAAGATATCTAATACTAGACACGTGAGCCCTCGAGGTGAGGGTGTTGTAAGTAAAACCTCATTTATCAGATTTGAAGTCACGTACGGTAAACTTGTGCTCCTAGCAATCAATCTTATCTGTTTTATGACGAATATTGTGATAATTAATTAAGGAAATATATTCAAAATAGGTTCTACTACTAACTAATGAATTGATTGAAGTTAAAATTTAGTTTATACTAGCTGTTGACCGGTCGCACCAACTAAAGCTAAATTAAAAAAAAACTTACAAAATTTCATTTCATGACCATTAATATTTATTTTAATTTCAAATTTTATTTTTGTATAATAATTCAATGAGTTAAATTTTTGACGCGCAGTTTGACAGTTCTGTTTATGTACAAGTTTCATTACAAGAACAGAAAAAAAAACTGAGGCAAAAACGAAATAACTATTGTCATGAGTGAACTTTCACAAGTTTCGTAATCAATAAAAAATATTTATATATTAATTTTGTAATCTTAGATTAAGGATTGGTCTCCGCTGCGCTTCAACTAGATAGTACCGCACTACCTAAGACCAATAGCTTATTTATTACGACAACTATTAGATGCTTGTGTGCGTGGCATCTTGACACTCAATGGCATCTTTCAAATTTTGTAACATACGCTTCATGTTATTTTACATTGAAATTAATAAAATACAAAATACTTACTGATTTTACGTGATCCCAGCGTCTTTCTTATTTCCTGTAGTATTATTTTTACATAATTTTACCACGCAACCCAGTATTTTAATTTCAATTATAAGCAAAGTTTAACAGAACATGTGGCAAGTCAACGTCACACATTGTTCGAGACTGGCTCGAGTTGGCCCATTTGGGCTTAGTATTAGTTGCCGCACTATGCGGCTACGCTTGCGGTATTTATTTGGAGTGCAGCGGAGACCAATCCGTATCCAAGGGCGCCGTAGCTAGTGAAATTACTGCGCAAACGAGACTTAACATCTTATGTCTCAAGGAGACAGAAGTAATTTTAGTAGGTACCACTCAGAATTTTAATCCCAAACTATAAGAACTTTGTAAGTAGGTGTATTCTGTGAATCACATTAACATTTTCACACAAAAATAGAAAAAAAAAACAATAAATTTTTGAGGCTCCCCATACCTACAACTGAAACTCATTTTTTTTTTCATCAAACCCATACGCATGGGGTATATTATATCGATAGATCTTTAAAAATGATATTGAGGAACAGAATAGTTTGTGAGAGAGACACTTCCAAAGTGGTAAAATGTGTGTCCCCTCCTGTAACTTCTAAAATAAGAGAATAATAAAACCTGAAAAAAATAATATGATATACAAACTTCCACCGACAATGGTTTGAACGAGATCTAGTAAGTAGTTTTTTTTTATTTAAAATAAATACACTATTATTAAAACAACGATCAAAGTTACAACGAACAACAAGAACTTTAATATTATGTTACTTGCTGCTACGGAACCCTTCATGGGCAAGTCCGGCTCGCACTTGGCCGCTTTTTTTCGATATTTGAGAATCCAGTACTCTAACTACTGTATCTAATACCGCAACAACCGCGGGGATTGTTCCGTAGAGTTTGTTCGCTTGATCCAGCCGCCGAAATTCTTCTTCACACAAAAGCCACAAATATAATCCTCATCATTTGGGATGTAACACTCCACCTCACTGGAGTTTCAAGAAACTTTTTCCACCGGAAAATAAACATTGTCATGAATATAAAAATTGTACTGGTTGCACTCCGGGAGTGCCGGCAGAAGTGACAACTTGAACATTGACGTTGAGCATTTTTGAATATTTTGGAATGATTAGGGAATAATTTCGCACGAATTGCTTTATTTATCAGTATAAAAGTACTAGTATTTATGTGGTTCAATACAGTAATCATTATTTTGAGCTATCGTACTCAAAAACACACAATACATAAAAAATGTAACACTTCAGAACTATTACAATTATTTTACATCAAAAAGTTTATCTCTCAGAAAAATCAACTTTTATCCATTATTTTTTTACCGACTGTCTTACAAATTTCCGATCAGGTCACGTGTCCTGACGCGAGCTACACATTTTATAGCCATCCCAAGAAAAGTGCTCAACGCCGCTAAAAAAGTTTTCACTTCAAAAATGCAAAAGGACCGCGCCTTCGTCCGCAACAACTGTATGTCGGGCCCCTCCAGACTTCTTAAAAAAAGATTAAATTTCTAACTTCTTATGCAAAATATATACATACCGAAAAACATAGCGTTAATGCGAATCCAACTATCACTCATTTATTTATTCTACAAAAATATCAAAGTATTACATAAACTTCTAGTCCTAATAAAAGGAATAATAATGTGACTTGACGTTAATTTTTTTAACTAATCGCTACAATTATTTTGATTTAAAACACTTCTACTTAGGAATAACAATTTGTCATAATATTAATTCTAATCATTACAAAAATAATATCACTTGATAGTAAAAGTGACGTTTTTAATCCAAGGAAAAGAAAAGTATTTATGTTAGTTATAACCATAGAAGAATTAGAACATACAAACAAATAAGCGACCTGACAGCCTTAAAATGCGTAACCAATTTTGATTTGTCAATGTGTGCGTAAGCTTGCAATCTTGATTTGTCAATAAGCTGAATGTAACCACTAGGTTTATTAATATTCAAGATACTAAGGAGATTTTACATTTTATATTTTAATTGAAATGATTTATATTATAATGATAAAAGAGTGGCAATGAGTTTCTTGCTACTTTAACCCTTTAAGATGTAGCGGTAGATTCAACAAGAAAATTTTTTTTTTGTCATTCATAAGTGTCATTTCCGTGACCTAAATAAAGTGATTTTGATTTGATTTGATACCAATAGAGGCTGACTGTTTAGAAAGAAAAAGAAGTTCAAAAATGTTTATTTGTACAGTACATCTACACACAATAGACTTAAAATTAAAACGTAAACAAAATTGAGTAATGTTATTTTCAATACGTCACAAAGTTGTCCCAACTTAGCATTTTTGCTGGTTTGAAAACCAGCGCCGGTCTCCCGTTAAATAAAAACAAATTTTAGGTTGTAAGCTAAAACTATTCATAAATAAAAAGGTAAATTAAATTACAGCGAAATTATTAAATTATTAAAATAAAAAGCAACTTACACGTACTTAGTTATATTAAACGTTTATCTCGGTCTCAGGTGACAACGATGGGTTTAATTTTCGACTTGTCAAACAAAATCTTGTAAGTAGGACAGACAGTTAAGGGCACTTAACATTCTCCATTATCAAGGATGTAGTCTGAGTATGAGCGATTTTCCTCGTCCATAAAAGATTTTGTTATTTTTCGTAACTCAGTGATAAGTCTGAAAAATAATATTAACAGTACATTTCTGTTCGTAAATAATATTTTGTTAGTTGATATTCATACAAACTATATTTCTACTTTTTATTATATCTATTATCTTTACTTCTATACTAATATTATAAAGAGGAAAGATTTGATTGTTTGTTTGATTGCATTGAATAGGCTCCGCAACTACTAAACCGATTGGAATAATTATTTCCCCCTTGGGAAGCTACATTATCCCTGAGTGTTATAAGATATGTTACATTTTCAAAAAATTAGGGATCCCTACTAAAAGTACAGTAATGTAAACCAAGGTGTAAAAATACGTACGCGAACGTCGCGGGGTATCAGCTAGTTTTTAATAATTTGTTTCAAATCCTTGTCAAAATTATAGGTCGAACTTGTATGATGTATATAGATACACCAGTAACTGGCATTTATACCAGATTATGTACCTATAAGACCATGATCATTGTAATGTGTTGTGTGTAATGCTGTTTGTGTGTCAGTAAATAAATACTATATATATAAATTTACCAGTGGGAGGCTCCTTTGCACAGGATGCCGGCTAGATTATGGGTATCACAAAGGCGCCTATTTCTGCAGTGAAGCAGTAATGTGTTAGAATTACTGTATTTCGGTTTGAAGGGCGCCGTAGCTTGTGAAATTACTGGGCAATTGGGACTTAACATCTTATGTCTCAAAGTGTCGAGCGCAATTGCGGTGCCACTCAGAATTTTTTGGATTTTCAAGAATCCGGAGCGGCACTGCATTGTATCGTACTAGTTACCATCAGCTGAACGTCCTGCTCGTCTCGTTCCTTATTTTAATTTAAAAAATCGGTTACAATAACAATAGATTAGCTTTCCTTTACTATCTTGTTGTCTCTCCGTTAGAGTTGTTCTTCTCTTTGGCACGCTTTGTCTATACGCTATTGTAAATCTATGGTTACTACAAGATACTCATTTTGCCATCTTATACCGCTTATAAAGGACCTCTACATTGCAGCTTCTAAGTGTTTACTTTGCCATCGTCGTAGCAAGCAGGGCACAAGAAGTACTGGCGCTAATTAAAGCTATATTGCGACGAACATTATTAGTAGAGAGACCCGTTTAATTAAGTGTTCAACGTTTACTAAGTCACTCGCTCTGTAATGATATTAATGTTTTACAAAATAGTGCACTTGAAGTACTGAAGATAAGTCTTAAGTTGAACCCAAAAGAGACAAGTATTGCACTTGACGATCTTCAGTCAAAGTTGTTCATCCACACCTAACAGTGGTGATGTTATATTGATACATAGAATGAACCAGTGGGAGGCTCCTTTGCACAGAATGCCGGCTAGATAATGGGTACCACAACGGCGCCTATTTCTGTCGTAAAGCAGTAATGTGTACACATTATTGTAAAAAATTGTTATGAAACTGAAAACAAAGCTGAAGCCACAACCTGAGAGTTGAACAAAGTACTTATACAAGATTTTACAAGCGATACGTCACTCGAACGGTTGGCTCAGTTGGAAAGAGCGCTAGCACGGAATGCAAGAGGTCACGGGTTCGAGTCCCGCATCGTTCATAAAATTTTGTTTTCAGTTTTATTTGTGTAAACATTATTGTGTTTCGGTCTGAAGGGCGCCGTAGCTAGTGAAATTACTCGTCAAATGAGACTTAACAGCTTATGTCTCAAGGTTACAAGCGCAATTGAAGTGCCGCAAGAATCCTGAGCGGCAGTGCCGTTGTAATGGGTAAGGCTTATCAATTACCATCAGCTGAACTTACTGCTCGTCTCGTCCCTTATTTTCGTTAAAAAAAAAACATAGAATGAACCGATCATACACTTGAGCATCGATGATTCGAGCCGCTCTTCGTTGTATGTTAGTAGTATTTTGTTTATTCAGCGGTTCTTTACGCATTTGACGTAATGACGTGGCAATGAATGACGCTACGAGCGTTTTTTGACCTAGTTATATAACGTGTTGCATACAATATTTATTTTACGACTCAACCGAGATTTAGTTGTCTGTAGCACCAAAACAACTGTGCTTTTTTGGCGACATTATAGTGCAGTAAACAATGCTTTTCTAGGCCATAGAGTATAGACTTTTTTCAATAAAGTATGTATTTATATTATTGATCGTGGCTGTTCAAATGACAGTTAAAAGTAGAGGAGTCGATCATAGTATTTTATGTTACAGTTGCATAATGAGGGTCAAAAAACATGAGTGGCGTGGCAATGAATGACGCCACGAGCGTTTTTTGACCTGGTTATATAACGTGTAGCACACAATATTTTTTCTTCGACTAGGTAACATTAAATAAAAGAAAAATTAAACAAACAAATCTCACAAGTTTTCTAGTTGCCACTTAAATGGGCGGGAAATGTATTGTATACATATTTATCTCATTTTTCATTCAAGAAATGGCAAAGGTACGTACACCCATACAACCAACGCGGGAAAATTGAATATTACAATATATACCTAGCCGCATCTTAGCAAATTATATTAAAAGGGTTTTTCTTAAGTCGACATTAAAATTTTTACCCTAATTTTTATAGATGAAAATATTATGTATGTAATATGTACAACGTATTGCCTAATATTACTATGAACCTACCATACCTAACCTAGATTTAGTTGTCTGTAACTCTACTAAAACAGCTGTGCTTTTTGTACCATAGAGTATAGAGTTTTTCAAAAACTCAATAATGTATGTACATTAGTGATCGCAGCTGTATAAATGACAGTTATGTTATTTTTATGTCACAAATAATACTATAATAATATAATATTGACACACTTTACACAAATTATCTTTCCCCAAACTAGTCATGGCCTGTCCTATGGGTACATATATTCAATCATATAAATGTTTGCACTTACCGGGATTTGAACCCCATACCCTCAGCTCAATAGGCAGTGTCACTAACCACTGAGCTATATGGGTCGATATTCGTCGATACAAGTAGGGGAGTAGAAAAAGATGTATTATAGACTAGTCAATAGAATAATAGAGTATTATATAATAAAGTTAAAATCGTTTATAATATCTCAGCTTGATGTGTTTACATGCGCTACCAACGTCATAAACTGTCATAAGACATTTGATATTTTTAACATAATTTGACATTTTTAAGTTCACTATATAATATGATTTATTAGATTAGACATCCCAATTAATTATAGCATTTATTTAACGACTCACTTTGTTAGTACTGTTTTAAATAATTATAACTATAATTTTAGAAATAACTATAATAGCATATTGTTCTTTGGTAAATTGATTCGTGTAAGTTAGTTGGCACTACAGTAGTGCCAACTAACAATTGGTAGCATAATTACTGTGACGGTCGTGCCTTATATAAGCCAGAGCGCTAAGTTCGAGAGGACATTACATAATGTGAATTGTAAGGGGTAACGCTGCCCAAATTGTATTAAATTATAATAAATTATTCGCGGCAACTGTAAAATACAGATATTTCAATTTTAAGCGTGTTTAAATTACCAACTCCTTCTACAAATATGTAGGTGTGGTGAAACTTCATCGCCAATATTAATTGAATATATAACAAGCGATGAATCTTTGACGCTTCTAACAATTATTAATGATCACCGCATCATAATTGGATTTCAGTGCATAGTTCATTCAGCGTGGCTGGATCTGTGTTATAATTACCAGTTGTATCATCTTTCAACGTCACTTAATAATAATTATGCATTTTGTAGCTATCATTTGTAGACGTTGTTGTATTGCAGTATGAATAATTTGGACCCGGTATGTATAATAAAAATAGAAATAGGTACCGGCGGTATTTATATATATACATATTTTCTTTAAGGTAAGTACTTGAGTTACTTCTTTACATAGTGCAAGTATGGCAACCTTAAATAATATATATTTATAATAAAACAATTTCACTCTCCACTTGAATAGAATATATATTCAATAATTTTACTATAATCATAACTATATACATATAACATACAACACTATATGATAAATAAGACAAGGGCAGACAGATGACCAGCAGCCAGCACGTCTACCACTTCCGACTGCCCCAACAAGAAGTGCCTAATAACTGAGAGCAATTAGAAACAGTTACCATTCTACCAACTTCAAATAATAAAGTGACATCACTAAGTTTTTGCAAGTGATTACATAATATTACAATTACTAAAAATATATTACATATAAAAATTAAAACAGTATAATATTAACAGGTTACAAATTATTCTATTAATATTATAATAACTGAATGTTGGTACTAATTGGTATGTCAAATAACCATAACACTCAGCCATCCTACATTCGGTCGTGTCCTCATGAACTGCACCTCGGGTCTCGGGGCGCGGTGTCATCAGGAAGACCTGTGCACGTTTCTTTCCCTGCCCTCGGTTAATCATTTTTTTATTTAATTATCGAAAATTCAAATATTATATACATAATTATATAATACGTTAACCTCAAAAGTCTTTTTAATTTCATCAAGGTCGCATCCTATCCGCAGCTTCGACATTAGAAATCTCGTAACGATCGTTTCCTAAATATTTAGTAATTTTTGTAGCAACAATGTTTTAGTGAATTTTTAAATTTGAATTATTTTGTTTTAACGGTCGATTATTCTAAATACTAGTTTCATTTTTGTATTTGTTGAAGTAAATAAATAATTAAATACTTTGGTATAAATATTGAATCTCTATTTTCGTAGAGCTCACTGTCTTTACCTACTTATTCTAAAAGTAATCTGAATTAATCATTCTCAGTTGATATCAATAAAATAGATAAGATACTTTTTACCATATCAACTGATACAAGAAAATACAATATTTTTATTTATATTAATCTTCAAAATTTGTATTTCCAATAAAAGTTTGTGTATTTTTAAAACTTTCAAGCATGCACCTTTAGTTTCGTTTGCAAGCAAAAACTTTATTGAGTTTCATCGTTAGACCATTTTCAGTTTGAAAATTTCACTCCCAGCTTTTTATATTGAAGTTTGTAAGAGCGTTGGATATCGCCTCAATTATTTAATACTTTAACACTACTCAAATTAAACTCATTCATTTTGCGAACTCTATTTTTATTAATAATTAAGTGTTGACGTGAGAATGCATTTAAATTTGCCTCGATAGTGGTAGGCAATACGGAAAAGTGATATCGAAATCAAATAAAGTAGTAAAAAAACTCGATGAAACAAAAAAGCAAGACAATAGAGACACAAACAGGTAAATTATAGGGTTCAGCCGGTGAGCGAATGAGATACGAAGCTATTATACATTGTACCAGGCAATCATAGTTGATGAAGAGATTGTCTAATGTATGATGATATGAGTATATCTTTATATATATTCTGACGTCATGCGCAAGACATATTACTACATAGACACCAGGAGAACATACATATGGTAGCGGTGATTATTAATGTCTTTCATAGCGGTTGAAATTGTGTCATAGCAACATGTACCAGGACTTCATTTGCAGTTTAGAGGTACATGTACAATGCACATCTTAAAATTATTATACAAGTGCTGACCATCTTGAAGCCAAATTTTATGAAGGTTTTACTTCTACCACATCTGAATTGCATTGCACACATGCCTTTTCATTTTCGTTCTATAACTTAAACCAATAAAGATATGGATTTGCAAAAACATCCATCTGCCAGAGATGAGGTTTAATACTTGGAAATGATCATATCCAAACACGTTTTTGTTTTATCTATTAATTCTTTTGTTTTCACACTCTATAGCTATATTATTAAATAAACACATAAACTTTGATTAAGGATTGGTCTCCGCTGCGCTTCAACTAGCTACCGCACTAAGAACAATCGCTTTTTTATTACCTACGGCAACTATCAGATCCTTGTGTGCGTGCGTGTAAATAATAATTTTTATTTTTTACTTTGTGTAGATATTCATGTTACGTATTTAGGAAATAGAGTTCTATTTGAGACTTATAATAGACACTTAAATAAAACAACCTTTGTCTATTTTAAGCGGTATCTCAAGTTGTTTGCTGTCTATCTTACTAAGAACTGGTGTTTCATATTCGATACGTATTCACTTACCAGGCGCGTGCATTGGTTTTCTAGCGAGGTAGGCACTGTGGATCTAACTAGTCGTAGTTGAGCTTTGGAATAAGCAAAGATTGCTTGCCGTAGGTATCTAATATCTAGCGTAAGGAAAAATTTTATGAGTGGGTGTTCAAAAGAAGTTTGGTTATAAAAGAACGTTCATAAGCAGGTAGGCACTGACTAGGTCTATATGATATATGCACGTCCCTGTCACTTACTTAAACCAAAGTCGTAAAATCATTACATCCTAAACTGTTCGAACATAGACCTCGTCTAATTTTCTTAACATTGTTTTATAAAAATCAGTGCTTAGACTAGCGTTTTCAGAACCAAAGGCTTGAGCTAAGATCAGATACATTGGATGATCTTGTTTGGTTCCCATTTACCTTCATTTAATGGGTAAATTATGCACCAAATGGTCATTCCTTCATCATCCTGTTTTCGTTTTGTGTCCAATCAAACACTAACCGTAATGGATTGCTTACTTATGATACAGTTTCTGCAAGGATTTATAACGTTACTTGCTGATGCCCACGACTTCGACCGTTTAGATAAAGGGTTATTAAAAATAATAAGCAATTTTGGTATTGAATACTATCTCGTGTCGTATTCCAGTTCCGGTTTCCGATTTCGCTCCCGTTAACAACATAATTATGAATCTTATTTCGAGTAAGACTGATATGGCAAACTAATCCTACTATTGGTATAGTTATAGCTCATCTACGTTAATTTCATGTGATAAAATGTAGCCTATGTCCTATCTCAAGCTCTAGTCTATCGCTGTACCAAACTTCATCAAAATCGGTGCAGTAGCTCCGGCGAAAAAGCCTACATTGACATTTATAACATTAAGTAGGGATGTAGTAAGAAACTTCGGATAGCAAATATGAAGTATTAATTTGAAGCTAATAAAGTCTATGTTAGTTAATTCTATTACGCGGTATTTATGTCAATGCATTATCAATGAATAAGGTATTTCGATAATGCCACCAGATGGCTTAAAATATGAGCTCGGTTTGATGTACAAATGTTTCTTTAAATAATATAAAGAGAAAAGTGTAGTAAAACTGAAACGTAAAGATTTCCAGAACACAAAACAACAATGGTGTAATAGCAAACGTAATCACATTTCATTTTCAAGTTTCATTCAGTACGTTTTCATCATTTTTTCGTCACAATTAAAAAGGCTCCGCAATTTCATGACAGATATCTCCCGACCATTATCATCACCACGCTCCACTTCATTTGCTTTCAGGTATTAAATCCAATGCACAGATCTCTCTTGCTTACAAAAATAATTTGGCTTGCACGATGATGAAACTGTATATATTAGTTTATAATACCATTTTTTTCATGAAAATAAGAGACGAGACGAGCAGGAGGTTCAGTTTTTGGTAATTGATATGCCTTGCCCATTACAATGCAAAGCCGGTCAGGATTCTTGAAAAACAAAAAAACTCTGAGCGGCACTTGCAATTGCGATCGTCACCTTGAGACATAAGATATGAGATCCCATTTGCCCAGTAATGCGGTACGGCGCCCTTCAGAACGAAACACAGTAATGTTAACACATTACTGCTTTACGGCAAAAAATGGACGCCGTTGTGGTACCCATAAACTAGCCGGCATCCTGTGCAAAGGAGCCTCCCACTGGTAAATAACATAGTACAATGATTTGCCAATGGGAACCCTTATTTCTATGCTTTTACTGTAAGTTCAATCATCTGTCCGTCAAAAAAATTTTGACACAATTCATTTGAATTTTTCATTACGTTAAAATAACTAATAAAGAAAACATTAATTAATTTTTAAACAACTCTTAAAATAACACATTATTTTTATTTTCAGAGTCATCAGAGAAAATTTAAACAAATTTACTTTAGAAGTGAGTTCACTAACGAATTGCACGTGTCTACTCTCTACTACTCTACATGTAATAAAAGCAGTTTTGGAAACTGGAAAAGCGTATTTTATTTTATAATATAATATAGTTAGTAAATACCTCGTTATCCGTGACTTCACTTGTTAAGGCTCTCAATGAAAACTGAGTGTGAAACCTATATTTGGTTAGGTTATATTTAGTATATTTTTTTTACTGATCAGTATAATTATGTAGATTGATTTAACTAGTTCTTAGGTTTATTGTAGTGTTCATTAAATATCAATGTGATCAAATAAAAGTTTTCTTTCTACTTTCAGAAGAAACAATGCAGTACAATTAAACTTATTATTTGCGGGCTTGCGGGATTATTTGCGGCTTATACCTGAGGGCGGTCGCTCCATTCCCAAAAAGTGTTGTCATTAAGAAAGTCATTTATGTTGTAGTAACCTTTACCACACAAACGTTTTTTAACAATTCTTTGAATTTCGTAATGCATTTGTTTTGAACATTTTCTGGTATCTTGTTGTAAAAGTATCATATACGTCGCCCCACAAAAGACTTAAGTACTAACTCTACTTAACCGAGGCATTATAAGTTTATGTCTGTTCCTGGTGTTAACATTATGGTTATGACAGTTTCTAGCAAATTCACTTATGTGCCTATGTACCACTGACCCTTTACTATATACCACTGGACTGGCGGCTGTCAAAGTGCTTTTTGCCTGTTTGATACTCGCCATTTTAGCGCTGTTGGCCATGTAGCGAGAGTTTGCGGTACTAAAAATAGCGATGACAACTTAATCAAAAATCGATAAATGGTAGGAAACTATATAGAAAAAAATTGTGTACTTTATTACGTTGGCTTTTAAATAAATAATACGGAAAACAAACGAAATTAGTTCTCTGGACTCTCACGAGTGGCGCTTCAAATAGGCACAAAAAATTTGCTGTCATACATATGGAACAGCCAGTCCAGTGGTTTTTATACAGGTCAGGTCATACATAAAATTGACAAGAATATTATATTCTTAAAACTAAACTAAACTTCCTTCAATGTTCAAAGTCCACTATTCTATACAATATTAAAATAGTACTACGACTGGTTAGTTAGTAAACGTCGTACACTTAATTTAAACGGGACTCTCCATTAATAATGCTCACAGTAATATTACTTTAATTAGCACCCGCCAGTACTTATTGCGACCCAGTTCTTAGAATGATGACAAAGCAAGCACTTAGCTGCAGCGGAGAGCTTCTATAAGTTATAAGTGGCATTGCGACTTTGAAGGAGATTTTTAGGCCTGAATTGACGTCAAATACCAAAAATTCACTCCAGATAACACCGCTTTTCTCTAAATAATATATCTAGAAAATCTAAAAAAAATATTAAAGTAAAATATGATATATAATTAATGTTTTTCATAGTGCCTAGACTGCCACGTCACTTGGCCGACTCGTTGACTGAGACAAATTTAAAACAGTAAAAACAAAAATAATTTTTAAGACTTGACTGACCACCGATCAACCCAATCAGATAAATTTAAATAACTTATGCTTGACAATTATTTGTAAAATTATAAGTATTATTTGTATAGCTAAGTATCAATTCTAACGATTGTAAGCTATTTTTTTCTTTTGTTAATGTAACTCTGTTGGTGTAAACTAATTTACCAATAGTACAAACCTCAGTGGTTCTAATTGCTTTGAAACCTTCATGGAAAACTTGTTTTTATTAATAAATAAAAGAAAATACATAGGGTGTTTGTTGTACTTTTTATTTTATCAAATCACACGTAAATAATAAAATTATAAATTGTATTATTTTTTAGTCATCACTTATGATTAACTCATAATTATTTTAACCCTTAACCAATGAGATGTTCAAAAATACTTTTAGGTATAAAACATTTTTTTATTGACCATGTGTGTAATTACACATTATTTCCAAAATAAGCAGGAACGAATGATTTATAAAAAGAGAAGCTATAAGTACTGATGAAGTATTTATAATATTGTAAGTCTTATGATATATGATATTTTATATTATGATGTACATAATATGTTACAATGATGGCAAACATTCCCAGAAATCATGGTTTTCGATCTATTTTTTACAATTCTATGGCGTAGGTATTTCCTCTACTCGATGACATGGTGAGGTTTTTCTTCTACTCCACTTTTGCATACATAATATAATACAGTTGTATTATATTTACGGTACAACCAAAATGATTGCTGAAAAAATGTTATTGTGTTGGATGTTATATGTGGAAAATTTATTGAAGCAGGCGTTACTTCGCGGAAATCCATAATTATCCAAATGTTTTGAGTTTTTGTTTTGTGTTAATTCCGCCAATATTTTGTCTTTTAAGCAATTCGACACGTGTTTTGCCTCTACACGAGGCATCCTCAGGACATGTTGACTCGCCAAAATCTGGCAAGAGACTTTGAGTCTTTGTCTTTGTTTGTTGTTATATGTTGTACAAACTGAAAATAATAAAATATGGTTAAAATAATTGCACATATTACGATTGGTTATATTTATTCTGCTCACAACTTAGCTGTAAGTTACAAGAAAACTTTTAATGATTCTCTGAGAACTACTCATATCTTCAGAATGACAAGAGCGAAACTTTTATATATTATTCTTGGAGTCTGGTATTTATGCAGTTTTCACACTAAATATAAGGCTTTGTTAAGGTTAAATTATACAATTCAGGACTCGAAACGTTTAATATAATATAAGAAAACTATAAATTAGTCAAAAAATAACTGTGTGGTTGAAGAAGCGAAGCTATAGAGTTTAAAGTGTAGGAGCACGTTAAAAAAAACGGTAGGTACAACTAACATGGCTTATTTTTAATTAACAGCTGATCGCAACGGACCTTCAAATTTCAAAAGTAAAAGTTACCAATAAAAAGGCAATGGTAACTTTTTCGTGGTCTAAGAATGGTGTTATTGACTATAGCTTCTCCGATCTGGTGAAGCCATAACTGCAGATGTCTACTGTACCAAACTCCGAACAATAATAGCAAAACTAGCAGTGAAACAACCTCGACTCATACAGCACGAGAAATCGTTTTAACTCTACAGGAACCACAATTAGAAACCATTCGTCACCCTCCGTATTCGCCAGACCTTGCTCCAACGGACTACCATTTTTTTCGTAATTTGGACAATTTTCTACGTGTTAAAAAGTTTTCTTCTCAGGAGGCAGCATAGAATGCTTTCACACAGCAGCAATGCTTTTTCGAGTCTAGATCAGCACAGTTCTATCGCAAAGGCATAAATTACCTTCCTATTAGATGGTAGCAATGTATAGATAATAATGGTAATTATTTTGAGTAAATAAATATTATTTAAATTAAAAATAATACTAATTTCAATATTTCATTACAAATCGGCAATTTCATACTTACATCCCTAATATTACCTTTATATATGCTGACATTTAAGTTGAATTTGAAACCAACTAATGCATTTGCTTCTTCCTACTTTCTCTATCGATCAAAATAATTTACTGTAGCATTTTTATAGTTTTTTCTTTCCTTTCCTTCATAACATATTTTTTAAAGTTAACCATTCATAGATACATGCACGGCTCTATCTATGAATTTAATAATAATTATTAATTCATTCTAATTATTAATAATGAAGCTAAAAGGAATTCATAATTCAAATTTATGAATTAGTAGCAACCTTACATTCACAATTATTCATATTTGCTGTTTGATAGATATATTATTATACCACTCGATCTTATCTTGGCAAATTACACAAATCCCACCTTAATAAAGTCGAGTAATTAATTAAATGATAACATTAAGTAATTATCTCTTCAGGCGAATATCCTTAATGTTATCATAATATTACTCTCACATCTTAATTACGATTTATAACAATTATATTCAATTATGAAATCCTTATAAACTAAACACCTTATACCCTTTCATGTACGCACGTGTGATAAGGGGCTATTATAATTACGTTGTGAGTATTCATAATTAAAAGGATGCGATAAATGAAATATAATTTAATATTAAGTATGATAACAAAAATCAGGGTAAGGAACTTAGTCCAAAAAATTACCTAATACAATGTCCATAATATATAAACAAAAGACATATTTGTAGAGTGTATTAAGTTTGTCACAGACTAAGAGACATGTTATAGGTTTGGAGACAAATATTTATAACATATGAAACACGAGAGTTATTGTCGACAAGCTGCTGCGCAGTTTGGCAGAATAGTATGTATATATAGCAATGTAATTTTGTTTCTCAAATAAATGAAACCATAAAAAAATTGCGGGCGTACAAAGTACACAAATGTAAAAAAATGTGAAACCTGCATTGTGCATGAACCATGCAACTGCATATGATGTCCTGGTACATGTTGTTAGGATGACAAATGATTTCAACCACTATGAAAGACATCACCACTATCTATCACCACTAATATATATATGTTCTCCTGATGTCTATGTAGTAATACGTCGTGCGCATGACGTCGGAATATATTAAGACAATCTCTTTTTCAACTATGATCAATGTTAAGCTAAAATAACCTTTTAATATATGGAAACTAAATCCTTTCTACTTATCTCATACTAAATGCATACGAGTGCTTAATATCAAAATTTTGGACAATTCTCGTTTGATTTTCGAAAAGTTAATGATGTCATTTTCCTGATTAGGTAACGTTCTTTCGATATCAGTTTAAAGTTTTAAAATTTTCATATACAGGATATGAAAACAATACTCTAATTTATATGGCCATCGTAATTCAAAGTATTCTCTACCTAAAACTGTGTATGTAGGCTTAATAACTCAAAATATTTATTCAATTGTTCACTTTTACATTTGTACATTAATTGCATAATGCAAAACAAATTCTTTTTGTGTAATATAATCCCCGGTGTAAAAACTGTTATTAAGTATTTGCAGAAACACATAAATATTTCTTGAAAACCATTATAACTAAAGCCTGCCTGCAATTTGCTGTGTCCAAGCAACCAATTTGCATTCGTAACACAGAACCGAGATGCTAATTGTCAAGCAATTGGAGAAACTTTAACAAGTCTCTCGAAACACGTTCTGTTTAATGATTGATATTCTTGATACGTAGGTCCATTGATATAACAGATACCGCAAATTAAATTGAGATACAAAGCCAATGTGAAGTAGAGGTGGTCGTTAAATCAATAAACTGTTTTTATAAGCAGTTTTATATTCGTTAACGAATTAACTGTTTTTCTTCAACAAAAAAACCTGTTAAAAATAATAAGCTAATAAATTCAATCAACGTCTTTGCCGGTAATACGAAGTAAATTAAGAATAATTCCGACCCTTTTGCACCTATCCTTTTCTCAGTTGCAGTTCAAATTGCTGATTGAATGCCTCGCAAAAACAGTTTTTATTGTTCGCAGATTTGCAAGGGAAAATCATTTCATAAGAAAATGTTAACAATAATCTGTTGTCATAAACTTACAATATTTTTGTTGTACTTTATTCAAAACAGCTGATGAAGTTGCGAGCGAAAACGTTGACTTGACATTATATTGAAGAAATACCTACTGGGTACAAGTTAAATTTAGCAATGGTAAGAATATAATATGAACCTATTAAATTGTTAATTAATGCATGAACCGATATAATTGAAAACCCGTTGACGATTTAACAGTTTCTTCAACCTGTTGACCACTGACAAAAAGCAGTTTATATTTAAATTAATAAACACACTGACACACCTCTAATGTGAAGAAATTGTTAATTGAACAATTAATCAATAATGGCCAATAACTAGCAATGCGAGTAACTAATATAATCTATAATATATAAATATTTGAATTGGTCGTTCAAATCAAATTAAGTTTATAAAATTAAAAGAAAATGAATCAGTGTGGGCTTGATACACAATAGAAGTGACAGCTTTATTAACGCTCGGTAAATAATACGAAATACAACTATTGTTTTTATTAAACAGGTCACTTGCGAAAACGGGGACATCTGTTGACATGAATTAGTTTTATCGAATGCTTTCATTTAAATACTAACGCTTTGATTGATCCCTGTTCTATGGCTATGACCAGCAGTCTGCACCATGAACGTGAGTCCCACATAACCAACACAGACTTAGGCTGCGTTGATACGCCCTGCCTATTACAATGGAGTGTCTCTCAGGATTAATAAAAAACTCAAAAATTCTGAGCGGCACTACAATTGCGCTCGTCGCCTTGAGACATAAGATGTTAAGTCTCATTTACCCAGTCATTTCACTAGCTACGGCGCCCTGTGCAAAGGAGCCTCCTTTACTGGTACCGGCTTGAGAGACTCTGGCGAAAGCCGGCTTAACTCGCCACTAAGCGATGCTGTGTTTATGGTGGGATTATAAGGGGATTGTTCATTAAGTGCTTTATTTGTCGATTAGAACCATCGATTCGGATCTCGTGTCCCAACAAGATAGAATAAAAGCAAGAAGATGGGAGAAAGCAGGCAGAATGGAGCCGTATAAAGAGTGCAGTCTTTTATTACCATAGGAAGTAACTGTCTACTCCAAATGACACGAGGGGCTGCTAGAAACAAGAGGTGTGTAATTGGTGTCTCAAGCACCAACGCAACTTAATACTGAGACAGCTCCTTTTAGCAATGAATCACGCGCCCCACAGTGGTCGTAATTATTTTTAAATGTGTCGTGTTATTTCTAATCTAAATAAATAAATCTATATCTATTTCGTTTTAATTTAGTATTTTAAGATGTTTTTCTTTTTTATCTTGGTTTTATTTTGGTTTATTCTCTACATCATGACAAAATATGGGAGGCGTTAGAACAAGGAATTGAACACAAGTACATTAGATTAATAAGAAATATATACAGCTGCAGCAGAGCAAGAATCCAAGTAGAAAAGAAAAGTACTCCTTTCAGAGTAGAAAAAGGCGTAAGGCAGGGAGACCCTCTATATCCGAAATTATTCTCCGCAGTACTAGAATCAATCTTCCGAAGACTCAATTGGGAACATATCGGAATTAATATAGACGGTCAACTGCTATCGCACTTAAGATTTGCTGATGACATAGTGTTATTGGCAAAAACAGCAGAAGACTTAACCAGAATGATAAAAGAACTTGCGAAAGAAAGTGAGAGAGTAGGGCTGGCAATGAATGAATGATTGGAAAAAACTAGGGTGATGACAAACGGGTACAAACATACTATATATCTAGGAAACACTGAAATAAACTATACAGACAAGTACGTATATCTAGGGCAACTCATAAGTAAAAAAGGCCCTATGCAGAAGGAAGTGGACAGTAGAATTACGAATGGCTGGAAGACATACTGGAGTCTAAGAGAGGCTATGAAAGATAAAGAGCTCCATATAAACCTAAAAAGCAAACTTTTTAACACCTGCATACTACCTGTCCTTACGTACGGGTGTCAGTCATGGTCCTTAAATCAGGTCACCTCAAACAAACTAGCAACTTGCCAGTATTCAATGGAAAGGAGTATGCTAAACATTAAAAAGTCCGACAGAGTAAAAAAATTCGTCATTAGAAACAAAACAAAAACTACCGATGTAATAAGCAAAATTAAAAGACACAAATGGCGATGGGCTGGTCACCTGGTAAGAGGACACGACAAATGGAGCAAAAGTGTGACATGGTGGTACCCAAGGGAAGGCAAAACGAAAAGAGGCCGACCACAGGAAAGGTGGGACGATGACTTAAGACAAGTGGCAGGAGTCACATGGAACAGAGTGGCTCAAGAAAGAAAGGAATGGAAAAGGTTGGAGGAGGCCTTTGCCGCTATTATTATTATTATTATTATTAAGATGTTTTTCTTGATAAAATTATGTGTACTATTACGATAACGCGAGACCACACATATCACACTAAAAATTAAGAGAGTTTGACCGGGAGGTGTTAATACAATTCCCATATAACCCTAATTTTGCACCTTCAAATTTCTAAGTGCTTTGGTCTCTTCAGAATTCTTTTGGCAGAGTCAGGAATAGCAGTCTGAGCTTATTATGGTGTAATTTGTGGCATGTTCGATACTTCTGTTTTTTTTTTTATACGATGTCATTTGTGTATAGTATGTATGAATGTCATTGATTATCTTATATATAAAATTCTCGTGTCCCGGTGCTTGTTACCAAACTCCTCCGAAACGGCTAAACCGATTTGTCTGAAAATTTGTGTGTATATCGGGTAGGTCTGAGAATCGGTCACCCATAAATATATTTTTTTTTTGACAATTTTTTTATTTACATCTTATTAAGATTCAGCATTAAAAATACAAACAACTTCAAATTTTCACCCGTCTATGAATAACATCTATTTTTGTATCGCAATTTTAATATTATTCTATTCCATCCACAGATACGCAATAGAGTTGCAAGATGGCAATCGAATATAATGATTATTGTAGTACGATAAAATTTATGTACAATATATTTGGTAGGTCTGAGAAAAGGTGTTACCTATTTTTATACCCCAAAAATTTTTATTATTGATTTTTTTTATTACTTTATATGGCAATACAACATTTGCTGGTTTAGCTAGTAGCTTATAAATTTTACTGATATTATTGTCAGTAACGTTAAACAAATGTATGTTAAAAAAACGCATATTTTTTAATATTCACTTTTATTAAAACGGTTTATATCCTAAATTAAATAAAAAACTAACAAGAAACGACGAGCGAACTCGGGACGTGCCACTTATAATAATTAAAACCAAACACTGACTATACTTTTTATACAAAAGCTCAAATTTATGTTACAGCTGTTAAATTACTAACGTAAGTTTGTAGACCGTTTATCTGGAGCAGCAATAAACTGACTATTCCAGAGATAATTAATACCAAATTTAAGGAAATCTAATTAAACTAAATGGCTATTTGTATATAATATTATAGCGTAAGAGCCAATACTACGTTTTATAATTATCACGGTGCAAGGACGCTCACATAGTCAGGGTCCTCGTTATTGTGGGCTTTGAACACGGCAGCAAGACAGTCTTACTTACACACGGTATAATAATGAGCAAGAAACATTTCATTTAAGGCGAAGAGTAAGCAGAAAACACGCAAACATGGTGTTTTTAGACGAGTTTTGTGGTGAAAGTATAGCATTTCGAGCTATGAACACTACTTAATCCTGTTACACATATACTTAAGTCTTATTTGTAGGTTGCTAATGCTTGATGTTGGTTATAGTTAACACTGCCGAACCTTTTTGAACGACCACTTTTCTTTGAAGTTAAACAAGTTTTTTGGCATGGCGTGACGTATTTTTTTGGTACTTCTCTCAGAAAAGTTATTATTATAGCTTGTTCTTTTCTGTGTAGGTTCAATTATTCAGATTAGTAGTGAATAACGAGGATTGTAAGCATATAAACTGTTTTCCACGCGAGAATTTTGAAAATATTGGCTTTGTTACATGTACTGCTAAATGTACTATGTAAGTTGGAAACCCGTGCATAAATAATCTATACATAAAAAGCTTTATCGGTCTGACAATTCCACTGGCGCAGTTGATTTCGCGTAGCACTTGACATCGTTTTATGGAACACAATGGAATTTGCGGCACAATGAAGGACCAATTAAGTTCCAATAAATAATTTCCTGCTATGAAGTTCATTTGCTGTATTTCTCGTTCATTAAGTTAGTCGCACTCGCTTCCTTTTTCAATTTCTCGCTCAGCGCTTTGTTGCCTGGTCAGCTTTGCTAATATTTGCTTTGAGAACTTTTAAGCTAAGCTAATCTTATAATTGTAATTAACAACAGTGGAAACATGCCTACACCGTAATATAGTCAAAATGAAGTTTTGTTGAGATATAATTATAGACCTACACATAAACTTACGGCCGTTTTCAATAAAGTATTTCTAGTTTACATTGCTGTCACCGTTTAATGAAAGATTTATACGTACAGAACACGTAACAATTATATTTTTTAATTAATATCCGTTAAAACTCAGTATAATTACGATAAAAACACAAAATTTTCCAATTTGACAGGAGACTAATGGACACTTAATTGTTTCAAAACGGTTTCATAGTCTTTATCTATTCCGTCTCTTTCTCAAACTTAGGTTTGTATGTAAGGATAGTAACCTCACTCTTGCACAAGGTTCATCTGTTACGCTAGTATACTAACTATGGACCTACAACATAGAAGCGTATACAAACAATGCATGCGAGTGAGAAGAGCATCTCTAAGGGAGCAACAACAAGATAGAAAAGGTAAGCGAATCTATTGTTACTACGCAAACATTGACAAATCAAAATTGGTCACGTATGTTCAGGTCGTTTATTCGTTAGTATAATAATTATAATTACGTTAGTGGAAAAATAATTACAAAGAAGCTGTGTGTCCTAAATGGACTTTTGACCTAATTCCTGCCCGCAAATTCCAACTTCGCATGGCACGCCTCAAATTAGAATATCATCGCAACAATAAATTTAGAAATTGGTTTGTAACGACCTGGTAATATGTTTTTCAGATATATTTTTACTATTTTTTTTGGTACCCTCGAAACTTGGAAATCATTATACCATAATATGTAATATGAAATTCTCGTGTCGCGGTGTCTGTTACCAAACTCCTCCGAAACGGCTGAATCAATTTGTATGAAAAAAAAAAGAAGAAAAAAAGAAAGAAAATTATTAAATTATAGAAATAAAAATTATAAAATTAATATATTCAATGATGTTTAATTTAATTTCAGTTGTTACATTATTAAAAAATATATATTATGTCAAATATATAATATAAATAAATTGTCACAGGTCACAAATATCATATTTACAACAGTCATACACAGAATTAATTATTAGATTACAGCATTTTCTAATGCGGTCCATAAAGGAAACGGCTCTTTTACTTAACACGGCATAGAAATCGTCAACCCTATTCTCCGCAAACATGCCCGACGCGCTACAGCGCCACGGTAGTTTAAGCATTGCTCTAAAAGCGTTATTGTACTGCACACGTAGCGTATGGTAAGTTCGTTTTGTATAGTTTTTTCCACAAGTAACTGGTATAGAACGACTGGCAATAAGCGTCAAATAATGTTATTTTGACAGGTACACTGCACCTAGCGAATCTGCGAGCTAACATGTTACTTGTGGCGGCAATGGACCTCCTTTGTCTTTCAATGTCATCATCATCCTTCAAGTTATTTCTTATGATGTGCCCCAGGTATTTAAATTGAGAAACAATTTTGAGCTGAGATCCCGCCAAAGTGATAACTGGGTTTGAAATCTACGACCCGTCGTGCCTGAATACCATAACTTCCGTCTTATCGACGTTATACTTTAAACCATGAGTTGAGGCGTACTGTTAACAAATATTTATAAGTTTCCGTAAGCCCTTTATAGAGGGACTCAGCAGGACCATGTCATCCGCGTAACTCAAGTTATTGACAGGTTGATAACACATATAACAGCCGACTTTGGACCCACTGAGTTCATCTATAAGTCCATTCATATAAAGATTAAATAGGGTTGGTGACGTGAGACCACCCTGTCTAATGCCATACTCTAGCTTATACTCTTTGGAGAAGCTGCTACCCCATTTAACCACATTCTTTTGGGCACCATACCAATATTTCAACAGTCCTAGAATATACCGGGGAACAGCAGTCCCCTCCATCCGAGACCATCATATGTCATACTGTATAGTATCAAATGCGCGGCTAAGATCAAGAAAGCACGCGTATACTGTTGTTTTTCTTTTTAAATAATATTTTACAGTATTTTTTAAAGCAAAAATAGCCATATCCGTTGAGAGATTGGAACGGAAACCAAACTGTGCATTATTTAATTTAATACGTTTTAGGAGTTCAGGATGTAGCAGCCTCTACAAGTTCCTAGACATGATGGTAGCTAGGGAGATAGGACGATAATGTTTGGAATTAGAAGCATTACCAGATCCATTCTTAGGTATGGGCACTACAACGCATTTCATAAATTCTACAGGAAGATAGCAATGAGACATGCATAGATTAAAAAATTTTGAAACTAATTCATGTAAGAAACACCCGCCATATAATACGTGTTCCAAACTTAGACCGTCGTGCGCAGGTGACTTCCCCCTTGTCATATTTTTATACAGTTAAACAACTCTGCAGGCGATATATTAATACTTGTTTTCGACAAGGACTCACCGACACGTCGATCCGAACGCGAGCCGCTTCCCCCACTACCGTTATCTATTTGGAAATGGCGAGCAAAGATCTCTGCGATTTCACTATTGTTTTGATAAGTTATTTACACTAACTGGAGCGGTTGGTTTAAATGCTAGTTTGTTAGTAGATTTCCAAAAGCTCTTAAAATCGCCTTTAGATCGTTGCGCGACAATTATATCCAATATCCAATATATAATATATAATATATATATATATTAAGATGTATTCACAATTTGATTGATAATTTCAATTTAGGGCATACATCCAAAATAAACTGAATCACATAGGCGTGGCTTAACCACGTGATTCACACAAATATTTGTAAGGGTACACATTACATATTTTTAGTTCGTGGTAGTATAATAAAGATCCCGCTCTAAGACTAGTTAATTGCAATTGGAAATTAACACAAGAATAGGCAACGATTGGAGGAAGAAATAGTGAAAAATATAGAAATGGGTACGGCTATAAAAAACTATACTCCTTACACTTGTGTTCTCCTAGTACTAAGTTATGGCTGACAAAAATGGGCCCCCACTAATACGCATAATAAAAAACTGAAATTCTGCTTAAGATCAATAGCGAACCTAAAATTGTCAGATAAATTTCAATATAGAGCGGCTCCAATTGTCAGGAACCCAGTTCTCTGTGGCTAGATCACTTGGCGTTGCGTAGAAACGTCGCTTCGTTGTGTGTCTTCTACCGCACTTGTCACGGGGAGTGTTCCGAAGAGCTGTTTCACCTGATTCCACCTTCGCACGTCACGCTACAAATTAGGATATCATCCCCACCATCCGGATGTGTGGCTTTCCTAAAAATTTATAATGACAGTTAAATATTATACTCTAAATATACAATTATGTAGTAATCCAAACAGATTATCTCAAACCAAGAACTGTGTATTGTGAATGAAACATTGAACATTTCTTTCATTTTAGCTTACGCGAACAGTTGAAAGGGGTTTGCATAATGAAATGGCTGTGTTACTAGTACAGAGATGTGTAAGTGTTCCTTAATATATTCAAAGTCTAACGTAAAGTGGATGTTGTGTGGAGTTTCTGTAAATTGCATCTTAGACAAAATCTTTCACTATTTTATATTTATGTGTATGGCAAATATTTTAGATTGTGTAAGCGTGTATTTAAAAGAATTTGAGTTGTACAATTAGTAATATATAATATATAATTCATTCATACGCAATTCTTTCATCGTTTATTCTTTTGAAACAAAATAAACATTTGTTCAAGTGAATGTTATTAATAAGATTTTTTTTATAAAAGTATGGACGGGTAGGAAGTCACGTTATGGGAGGTGATAAAGTAATAGCCCATAGACATTCCGCAGCATCAGATGACAAAGATGCGCTGCCGGCAAGGTGTCTCAACATCGGTGCAGTAGTTTTTAATTTATCTTGATCAGAGAGACAGACAGACGTGGCAGAGGTTTGTTTTATAATATGTAGTGATACTATGACCATATAAAAATAAATAAATAATTTGTTCAGAAATCTGTCACAAACACTTCGTCTAGTATTCACCGCATCAAAGAGAATCCAAAAACCTGTAGTCAACTAATAAAATGGTTTTCATTTGGAACCTCGATTCGAAATAAATAAAACGTTACTTGTATTGAGAGCCATCGAAGCCTCAAGGGCCCTTCGTATAGAAAGCAAGCGAAGGCAATTGAAAACTTCTACAGCCTGCTTCAATACCTCCGAGGAAAATCTCGTTTGATCACTGACTTTGTCGTGAAAGAGGCACTTATTAATAATTTATTTAAATGACATGACCGCGGATTTGATAGTGTGTTTATACTTCAAACTTCAGGCCCAATTGAAAAGGCTTATAAAAAATATCGGGTTGCACTCCGGGAGTGTCGACAGAAGTGAAAAGTTGAACGTTGTGCATTTTTGAATAATTGGAATGGTTAGGGAATAATTTCTCACGAATTGGTTTTTTATCGGTAAAAAGTACAAGCATTTATGTGGTTATCGTAGACAAAAAGCAACATAAAAAATTTAATACTTCAGAACTACTACAATTCCTTTACATTAAAAAGTTTATCTCTAAAAAATCAACTTTCATCCTTAATTTCAACGACTATATTACGAATATTAAATGTGTACTGACGCGAGTTGAACATTTTATACCCATCACAAGAATAGTGAATTTAAAAGTATTTATATTGGCGATCAAACAACACAAAGATAAACACTAATGATTTATGGCACCATAGGCAAGGAGTATTTGAAACTTCCATAAAAATCTTTTATTATAATTTTCTACTATTATTGGTAAATAAATAGTGTGACATGACCAGTTAGTTTTTTAAATATTCAGTCCGAGTAACGAACAGTCATCGTACAGTCTATCCATCAACGTAGTGACTTGCTTCAGCTGTCAACTCATAAATAAAGCCTTAGAACCGAGAACCAATAACAACAATACCATCTCCTGTTTCAATTTTTCCAATACAGTGAAAGCTGAAAATACAGATTTTATATTTTAAAAGTATTTATAAAACAATACTAAAATGTAAATAATATAATTCTGTTGCCTTTAGGATAAATCAAAAAATAAAATAAATTTGCATAGTTTTCGAAACTTATTCAGTTAGCCTCGTGATCTCTGATACAGTACAGTATTACAACAAAACTAAATTTTTTTTTTATTCTTATCAATATTATTAATAATTAATATTTCTGTAACTGTACCTACTGATCACCAGTTCCGGTTTAACCACGTAGCAATTGCTACGGGGGACCTTTCGCACGGAGCCCGCATATTTATACCCAATCATATCACCCTGAGCGTAAACTTTTTGAGTGAAACTTATTAAGATGTAGTGTATTGATTTACTTGGTATCACGAAAACGTGAAACTACAACTTTTCCTACTAATTAAATCCATGTTAGACTCCGTAACCGACTATTTCAAATATAGATTAAGAACTCTTTGAAATAATTTGCTACGCACTCCGAGCTTGTTTGATCCGGCACTGATGATCACTTCACGTAGAATTATTAATTTCTCTATTTTCTCCATCTAAATTAATCGACGTACTTTTGTCAAAGTACACATTTTAATATATCAGCTATCAATAAGTGGCTCACCTAATGGTAGACGACCTCTACTAGGTTCGTCAACAAGTTAAAAAAAGTGTTAATTCTTGATAAAGTTTCCAAATTGGCAATGACTCATTCGATTCGGAATTATTAAAAATTGGGAAATATTCAATATAAAGGTTCTGACTCCTGGAATTCTATCCTTTCATCCTGTTATAGGGTCTTAAATATCTTTCAAAATTCCTTAAATATTAAAAGCTTAATTAACGAAAAACTAATTGCCATATTTTTTTCAACTTAACGTTATAATAATATTACTCTCACTTAATTACAACATATTAAATTCTTAATAAGAGTATTTATATCTTCGTGGGAAAAGTAATTAGCAAATGTTATTTACATTTTGAGTATTCGTAATTAAGTTTAGTATGCGTGGAATAAAGTTCGTGTCATATTAAAGAGTCAGTGAATTGTAAGACATTTACTTATTAAAAAAAATCACAGACAGAGCCCACAAATTTATATAATAGTAGATATATTTTATAGATGAAGGATAACTTTTTTTTGTGTAAGATAATGGCCATTCGTCGATGTCTATGGCTCTTTTAAAGAACCTAACCAAAATATTATATACAAGCTGACCCGTAAGACGTTCTGTACGTAATAAATAACAAGATGGCAATCGAATCTAATAATTATTGTTATACAATAAATTTTATATACGATATATTTGGTAGGCTGCCAATCGGTCGTAATCTATTTTTTATACCCCAAAATTTTTAATTATAAATTTTTTTTATTACTTTATATGGCAATTCAACGTTTGCTGGGCCAGCTAGTAATAAATAAAATACTGTTTATTATGAATTATATAACATCAAGAACTGTTTCGTAAAATATGCTCCCTGTGCATCAATAAATTCTCTGATACAAAATATGTCTATACAAAACAAATATTGGAAATGAAAACAATTATGGGTCCCAAATCGAAATTAAAACAAAACTATCGCTGAAATTTACATAAACTGCACTCCATGAAGTAATCCCCATTAAATCCATTTATTAGTTTAGGAGTTCACTGGAAACAAACATCAGGACACTATAATAAAGATTCACTAATTATCTATATAACAAAGTCTGCCTGTTATAAAGGCACTAATTTGCAATAGTAATTTGCTCTGTGTCCAAGCAAACAATTTGCATTCCTAACACAGAACCGAGGCTGAACTTATTGAGCAATTGAATAAACTTCAACAGCTCTACCAAAACACGTTCTATGTAATGATTGAAATTCTTGATACAAGATTAGATCCATTGAGACATCTTCAATGCAAAATGGATTTACTTACATAGACAAGGGATAGCTAAGTTAAGAAGGGATAGTTGATTTAATTGTTGATAAATTATGCGAGTTACTAATAAAGTCGTAATAATAATAATATATTATTAATATTATTAAATATAGTAATTATACTTAATAAATCGTTGTATTTGTTGGATGCAATTTCTAATTACTATAAACAATGCTTTTTAGGCTATAGAGTATAGACTTTTTTAGACTCAATTAAGCATGTACTTATGTGCTTTATAAATGACAGATAAAAGTAGAGGAGTAAAAAAAATAAATTACGAAATTTGAGTCGAAAAATTTTTTCGTAAAAAATATCCCTACTAAAATTATAATGATTGTATGTGTGTATGTCACGCTTTCACGCTTGAGAAAGGACATAGGCTACCTTTATCGCGAATAAGAGAGTTGGCGTGGTTGGAAGAGGGGGTTTTGTTTGTGATGTTTGTATGAAAGTTCGTCACTATCGAAGATAACATGAAAATTTGTATTCAGGTACTTGATAGAGTCTCTTGCTGTTAGACAACCAAAAAACAGGCCAGCAATTATAGTTTAAAAGTTTTAAAAATTACGTCTTACACTGCGTGAATTTCTCAAAATAGAGGTTAGTTATAAATATAATTTTTTCAACGTTTTCACAGCATAAATGATTTTAGATTCCAACGGTTTCATACGTTATGCAGAAGATATAAAAAGGCTGATTATTATATAGTAGTTATAGATAGTTTGTGTAAGAAAATTCTCACAATTAGTAATTTATGTTTAATCATTGTGCAAGAAAGGAATACATGTTAGTTTTCTAGAATAACATTTCCTTCTTTGGAAACTCCATTACAAAATTTCTCACTAAAATTTCAATGAAAGACATTTGGTTCTTTTGTATTGTCGAGGAAGTTATGCAAGAAAGGAATACATGTTAGTTTTCTAGAATAACATTTCCTTCTTTGGAAACTACATTACAAAATTTCTCACTAAAATTTCAATGAAAGACATTTGGTTCTTTTGTATTGTCGAGGAAGTTAAAGTGTGATTATTCAAATTTAATTTGGATTTACTGTTTCAATAATTTTATATATTCGAATTCTGTCCAAGAACAAAATAAGTGGCGTGGCTTCAGCCCAGTTGTGACATCAATAAAACTTTAACCTACCTCTTCAAGAAGGTTTTATGTACGATATTATATTTTTCACCAAACAGAGAAAATATGCGATTTTTACAAGGGTGTAAATTGTAACATGAGATAAAGTTGAGGCCCTCAATGCACCCGAGTTGCGAATGGTCTATAATACTTTAAACTACACAATAAATTGTTATAACTGACACACACCTTTGCACAGGATGCCGGTTAGATTATGGATACCACAACGGCTTCTATTTCTGTGTGAAGCAGTTTATATGCAAGCGTTATTGCGTTGCCGATCAGAATTTTCGGGTTTTTCAAGAATCCTGAGTAGCACTGCATTGTAATTGGGCAGTACGTATAAATTACCATCAGTTTTACGCCATGCTCGTCTCGTCCCTTATTGTCATTAAAAAAAAATAAGTATAGAGTAACTAGCCAGTATAGAAGTCCGTCAAAATAATAGAAAACATCCAAACAAACAAAAACAAATAAATCACAAGCTAGAAATAGATTTTCATACTACTTTTGCGTCCGCACATTTGTAACTTCCTCAGAAATAGATGTATTGCTGTGTATTCCGGACGAACACAGTTACTTCTATCTCTACAAAATCAGATAAAATTTTCGAACGTACTTACTTAAGCTTTGCGTAAAGTTATAAGAGAAGAGAGAGAATAAGCCAAGAATAAGCAAACTGTTTACTATATCGCAGGCAACAATGTCAATAGAATAGTAATTCTGAATATTAAGCAGCCTTACAAATAAACGCGGGAAACATTAGGTCTAGTAAACCAATCAACCAACCGAAAAATCGGTTTTTATGCTGATTAATATAATATTTTGTAAAAAAAGTTAATTTGCATCGTGTTTTCATAAATCTGTCAGTAACTTTTTAAAATCTATATTTCATAATGCTATTTAAAATCGTTTAATTATTTATTCATTTAATCCTCATATTTGTCAGTCTCCTATATTGTTCAGTTTAACTAATAAATCCTTTATTGTAAAGATCTTGGTGTTATGTTTGACAATACAACTTGTCGCATTGAATATGTTTTCAACGACTAGGTAATTTTAAATTAAACAAACAATAACACAATTTTTCGAGTTGGCGCTTAATTGGGCGGGAAATGTATTTTACTTGTCTCTTGTGAGTGGTTTAATTTTTCATTTTAGGAGTGGCAAAGGTATACTCATACAGCCAACGCGGGAAAATTCTTAACTATAAGATATACCTGGCACAAACTTGGCAAATTATACTAGCAAGTTTTTTTCTTAAATAACATTAAAATGTTTAGCCTAATAATTTAAACATGAAAATATTATGTAGGTAATATAATATCGTATGTACTACGTATTACCAAATATTTCTATGAACCTGCCATATACCTAACCGAGATTTAGTTGTCGGTTGCGCCAAAACAACTGTGCCTTTATAACTTATCTGTGAACTGATGGGTGTCGTCATCGTCGTTTCAGTGTTGCTAATTAATTCCAATGTGGACAAAAGTCGGGGCAAATTTACCGCTTAAAATTCAGAAGTATCGCATTAAAACACACGGAACACTCGAAAGTACGAAGAACACACTGATGTCGAATGACATTTTAAAATGGCGACCATAGTTCCTATTTTTGCCGCTTCACAGATATGTTTGTATTACTTTAAACAATGTTTTTTAGGATATAGAGTATATACTTTTTTAGACTCAATTAAGCATGTACTTATGTGCTTCATAAATGACAGATAAAAGTAGAGGAGTAGAAAAAATAAATTACAAAATGTGAGTAGAAAAACTTTTCATAAAAAAAAACCCTACTAATATTATAATGAATGTAAGTGTGTTTGTTACGCTTTCACGTTTGAGAAAGGACATAGGCTACCTACGACAACATGAATATATGTATTAAGGCACTTGATAATGAAATAAATAAATATTTGTTCTAGCGTTTGTGTGGGTATGAAAAAGGGGGATGAAAGTTCTATAGTTGGTAGCTTATAAAAATGTATTAACTACAGCAATTTGTTGTGTATTATTTGCAAAGTGATTATATTCATAAATAAAAAATGCTGCCCATAGTAACTATTGCACGCGCACCAAGGCACGGGTAAAAGCTAGTATATTCATATAATCTATGATCACTAAACTTTGCATTGGCAAAGTCGATTTCACATAGCACTGAATATCGCTTAATCACAGTGAAAATATTACCACCATTAAGTACCAAATCTACAAACGCTTTGAAATTCGCCCAAAACCGGAAATGGCAATGGGTTGGACATATAAAACAAAATAAGTGCTATATTTTGTTTATTTACATGTGTAGCTTCTTCTCTCTCAGAGCGCCATTTGTTTCCGAAGCGGTAGTAGTATCTAAACGTTTTTAGAAATGACATCAAAAAGAATTCTAAAGGAATACATTTTGAGAAAATAAATGCCTTTTTATACCAAAAAGTGCCTGCCTTTTAAATAGTTCTTTTAACTTCGATTGACAGAATCGAACTGTGACGTTTGTGAACGGCACTTGACTAATACTAATATTCCAACCATAGATTATTTATACGTCTAGATAGAGTCTCTTGCTGTTAGACAACCAATAAAAAATATTACACTCGCGATTTGTATGAATCTTTGTGTTAGTGTGCGTGATTTTTCTCAATATATAGGATAGTTCTAAATACAATTTTTTTCAACGTTTTCACAGCTGTCATAGTATATCTAGACGAATAAGTGATATAAACAACTCTGTTACTTTACAGTAATTAGAATTAATGATGATGGATTAACCAGTGGGAGGCTCCTTTGCACAGGATGCCGGCTAGATTATGGGTGGTACCCAACGGCGACTATTACTGCCGTGAAGCAGTAATGTGTAAACATTACTGTGTTTTGTTCTGAAGGGCACCGTAGCTATGGAAATTACTGGGCAAATGAGACTAAACATCTTATGTTTCAAGGTGACGCTATTATTGTGGTACCGTTTAGAATTTTAGAATCTTTCAAGAATCCTGAGCGGCACTACATTGTAATGGGCATGGCATATCAATTACCATCAGCTAAACGTCTTGCTCGTCTCATCCCTTATTTTCATAAAAAAATGATCTCAAAGGAAGAGCAAGAAAGATAATATTTAAGATATTGAAAATTCTTTTCCTTTTAGTCGACGTGAGCATTACAATAGTGTTAGCATAATGAAATGGCTGTCTTTTGTATGATGCGTAAAGTCTGGAAATTTCATTTCATTTCAGGGCGTTTCATTCTTTTCTCTTTGGCTGATTTTTGATAAGATAATTAGAATTACATGAGTACGTGATTTTTTTTTATAACAGGGGCAAACGGGCAAGAGGCTCACGGGATGTGGAGAGTTGATGCATCCGCCCATGGACATCCGCAACAACAGATGCGTTGCCGGCTTTTAAGGTGGGAGTATGCTCTTTTATTGAAGGTCCCTAAGTCGTACCGGTTCGGGAAAACAGCAGCCGGTAATTGATTCCACAAAGTGGCTGTGCGAGTCAAGAAATTTCTTGCAAAACACGTGGTTGTGGAATGCCAGACGTCAACGTGATGCATGTGGTACTTTGTACGTAATGTCATAAATGTGGTAGAAGATACAGAGAGATGCCACATCTCTAGGCAATGCCAAAGAATCAAGCCGATCGGAGATGACTTGATCGTCGATGATTCGAGCCGCTCTTCGTTGTATGCGGTCAAATGGAAGAAGCTGGTACTGGGGAGCACCCATCCAGAGGTGAGAACAGTACTCCATGTGAGGCCGAATTCGCGCATTATATAGTGGCAGGCGGTGGCTTATAGTGGAGTGCTGTCTTGCCTTGCTGAGTACACCTTTTTGTTTATCTCTCTTCCAATACCAGTCGGAGGCTCCTTTGCACAGGAAGCCGGCTAGATTATGGGTACCACACGGCGCCTGTTTCAAAATCAAAAATATTTTTATTTCATATTACACTTGAAATATGAGAGAGAGAGAGAGAGAAGAATGAGCTAGAAACTCTAAAGTTGCTCTTTTCAAAACAGATTAGGTGTTACAAGTTCTTATTTTAATACAATTTACAAATCATGTCAATTACATTATATACAAAGTGACGCAATAAAAATACTCAAAGTTATTGAGGACAGCCATCGTCATCGTTATCATTATTGCATCAATCCACACATACCGTAAATAAATGAAGGCATTATGCGAGCCTGTTATTAATTAAAATATATAATAACTTTAATTTTAAAATAATTAAATAAAAGAAAACATGAATCAGACCTCCCGGTAACAAGATCATCCAGCCACCACAAGCAGCGCCCGTTCACGAGCATGACGCATGGATCAGTTATCGCCTCCCTCGACTATATTTTAGGGAAGGGAACCACCCACCCCACTTTGCCGCCAGATATATAGATTCTGCATTCAGCGCAGTTCTTTGGGAAATCATCCCACACATGATCAAACATAAGAACGGGCTTGTGAGCAGAAAACACGTCTTGTTTACTAACAATACAGTAAAACTGTTCTAAATGGATAATAAAAGGAATTTCATGTGATGCAACTGTAGGCGACGAAGCGTATGATGATAAAGGTTGATTGCTTGTATTGTCTATCTTATCAACTGCTGATTCCGCTTTAGAAGTGATTTACACGTTTTTTTTACCTTCATCTGTATGTATGTTTGTTTGTAACCGACTCATTTGGGCGCGATATAGACACATTTCAAACGGCCAGATTACGTTCAAACTTCGAAGATTTATCGAGGACCAATGACAATACTCTAATTTAATCAAATTATTCCATTTTTCAATTTGCCAAATAAGATTTTTGTTAATTTATATAATTTTTCATCTTTCGTCGATAAGGCAGGCAAATATCAAACAATATCTTTTCAACCAAAGCGTGTGTTTTAGTTTTTTTTTTTATTTAATTTACTTAATTACTAGAGACCGGATTATATGCAAATGCATACTGCATATGCTTTTGCATATTTAGTACCTTTTCAGCGGTAGTTGCATATTTTACAAAAAAAAGTAATACTTATGCATTTTTACGCTCGATCTCGCTCATCGTTCGATGCTTTTTTTAATAAACCCAAACATTGCACCCAAATTTAAATTCTGCCGAGTAACCTCAGTAGTAGTGGAACGCTCTTTTTCCGCTTACAAAAATTTACTAAGCGATCGGAAGCAGGACGTTCAGCTGATGGTAATTGATGCGCCCTGCCCATAACAATGCAGTGCCGCTCAGGATTCTTGAAAAACCCAAAGATTCTGAGCGGCACTACAATTGCGCTCGTCACCTTGAGACATAAGATGTTAAGTCTCATTTGCCAAGTAATTTCACTAGCTACGGCGCTCGTCAGACCGAAATACAGTAATGTTTACACATTACTGCTTTACCGCAGAAATAGGCGCCGTTGAGGTACCCATAATTTAGCCGGCTTCCTGTGCAAAGGAGGCTGGGCTGAGGAGGCCCATTGGTAGAATTATTTTCAAAGTTTATTTACATTTCATAACAATATACATTACATGTACAAATTTAATTTGTACCAACATTTATGGACGATGCGGGAGTTTTTACATCAATATCAATTCATTATAATTATAAAAACACAAACTGCAAACGCTCGACTAAAAGGAAAATAATTTTCAATGTGTTAAATAACATAATATACCTTTCATGTTCTCGCTTTTAGATCATTTCTCCAGAAGACACAACCTGAGAGTTGAACAAATCATACAAGATTTTATGACGATAAGTCACTTGAACGGCTAGCTCAGTTGGTTAGAGCACCGGCACGGAACTCCGGAGGTCGTGGGTTCGAGTCCTGCATCGTTCATAAAATTTTGTTTTTCAAATTTTATTTGTGTATTAATCCTAGAAGTGAGGGTTATAGGATATCAACTGTTAAGTAGACCCTGTAGATGAAGCCACAACCTGAGAGTTGAACAAAACATACAAGATTTTATGACGATACGTCACTCGTACGGTTAGCTCAGTTGGTCAAAGCACCGGCACGGAAGATTCATTTACATTTCAAAGGATGTAATAGAAGTTAAATAGCCTTTTGACCACCTACATAGGCATAAATTATTTCAATAGCTCACTGCAAGAATAACGCGGAAGTTCTAGCCATTTGTGCGGAGTAGAAATAATCTAATATTCCAGAGATATTTCATACTAGATTTAACTAAACTTAATGGGTTATTTTACAGTCTAACGGAAGTAATTCATCAATGGATGAACTCACCAGATACCACCAAACTTCATTATTAATAATGCAGTAATATTTACTTATCATCACAAGCTGAGACCGACAGTTGTATAATGAAGGTCAAAAACTACATCGCAACCCACGCCGTTTTATGACCTAGTTATACAACTTGTCGCATTGAATATGTTTTCAACGACTAGGTAATTTTAAATAAAACAAAAATTAAACAAACAATAACACAATTTTTCGAGTTGGCGCTTAATTGGGCGGGAAATGTATTTTACTTGTCTCTTGTGAGTGGTTTAATTTTTCATTTTAGGAGTGGCAAAGGTATACTCATACAGCCAACGCGGGAAAATTCTTAACTATAAGATATACCTGGCAGCCACTTGGCAAATTATACTAGCAAGTTTTTTACTTAAATGACATTAAAATGTTTAGCCTAAACATGCAAATATTGTGTAGGCAAAAATATAGTATGTTCTACGTATTACTTAATATTTCTATGAACCTGCCTTATACAAAACCGAGATTTAGTCGTCTGTTGCGCCAAAACAACTGTGCTTTTTAACTTCTCTGTGGATTGATGTCGTCATCATCGATTCAGTGTTGCTAATTAATTCCAATGTGCACAAAAGTCGGGGCATATTTAACGCTTGAAATTCAGAAGTATCGCATTAAAACACACGGAACATTCGAAAGTATAGTATAGACACTGATAGTCGAATGACATTTCAAAATGGCGACCATAGTTCCTATTTTTGCCGCTCCACAGATAAGTTGGTATTACTATAAACAATGCTTTTTTAGGCTACAGAGTATAGACTTTTTAGACTCAATAAAGCATATACTTATTATACTTACCATCGCTGTACAAATGACAGATAAAAGTAGAGAAGTACAAAAAAAAAAATTACGAAATTTGAGTTGAAAAATTTTTTCATAAAAAAAATCCCTACTAATATTATAATGAATGTAAGTGTGTTTGTTACGCTTTCACGCTTGAGAAAGGACATAGGCTACCTTTATCGTGAATAAGAGAGTTGGCGTGGTTGGAAGAGGAAAGGAATTTGGATTTAATAAGTTAAGGTGATTTAATAAACTTTTTAATTTTATTAAATATAACCAAATAAACCACTAACTTAAACTAAACCAACAGCGCAAGCCCCAAGACGCAACCAGCGCTGATCTTCCAGTGAGTAGCATAAAAAAGCAACACACAATTTCTAATAATTATACTTCTTACACGTTATATCTTTGGTGGCAGGTAAGTACTTTCTTACCCCATGTAACTATAGTTCAAGATATTATACTCGTACAAAAATTTCAATTAACAAACTAGATTGCACTGGTGTCTATAGTTAACAGTTCCTCTTGTTTTGGGTGCACAAAAATAAATTTCTTTAATTTAGCTTTAAAACTAGGTAAACTACGATGGCTCCGGATTGGTGGTGGAATATTATTCCAACATTTTTCAACAAGATATAAAATGCTGATTATTATATTGAATTTTTACTATTATAAGAGGTCGTGAGGGTTATTGTAAATATTGGTTTAAGAGAGTGGATTTCCTGCCACCATTTAAGTGGTGAAATGCATGCTGTCACGAAGTAATTTTAGTACATTACTAAATGGGTTTCAATTTTGAACGAATAATAGTTCTTTACGGATTAACTACCTCAATCAAACGTTATCAAATTGATACGAATATTATACACAGTTACTTTACAATAATTAGAAATGATGTTGGATTAACCAGTGGGAGGATCCTTAGCACAGGATGCCGGTTAGATTATGGGTACCACAACAGCACCTATTTCTGCCGTGAAGCAGTAATGTGTAAACATTACTGAGTTTTGGTCTGAAGGGCACCGTAGCTAGTGAAATTACTGGGCAAATGAGACTTATGTTAAGTCTCATTTGCCCAGTAATCACTTATGTTTCAAGGTGACGAGCGCTATTATTATGGTGCCGTTTAGAATTTTAGAATGTTTCAAGAATCCTGAGCGGCACTGCATTGTAATGGGCATGGCGTATCAATTACAACCAGCTAAACGTCCTGCTCATCTCATCCCTTATTTTCATATAAAATGATCTCAAAGGAAGAGCAAGAAAGATATTTAAGACATTGAAAATTCCTGAACTTTTTCTTTTAGTCGACGCGAGCATTACAATAGTGTTAGCATAATGAAATGGCTGTCTTACAACTGGTTCTGTACCAGTGTGTTTAAATGTTCCTTAAGAATTAATAGTCTTTCGTAAGTTGCGTAAAGTCTGGATATTACATTTCATTTCATGCCGTTTCATTATTTTCTCTTTGGCTGATTTTTGATTAGATAATTAGAATTACACGAGTACGTGATTTGTTTTTTATAATAGGGGCAAACGGGCAAGAGGCTCACGGGATGGGGAGAGTTGAGGCAACTGCCCATGGACATCTGTAACAACAGATGCGTTGCCGGCTTTTAAGGTGGGAGTATGCTCTTTTATTGAAGGTCCCTAAGTCGTACCGGTTCGGGAAAACAGCAGTCGGTAATTGATTCCACAAAGTGGCTGTGCGAGTCAAGAAATTTCTTGCAAAACGCGCGTTTGTGGAATGCCAGACGTCAACGTGATGCAGGTGGTACTTTGTACGTAATGTCATAAATTTGGTAGAAGATACAGAGAGAAGCCACATCTCTACGCAATGCCAAAGAATCAAGCCGATTGGAGATGACTTGATCGTCGATGATTCATGCCGCTCTTCGTTGTATGCGGTCAAATGGAAGAAGCTGGTACTGGGGAGCACCCGCCCCGAGGTGAGAACAGTACTCCATGTGAGGCCGAATTTGCGCATTATATAGTTGCAGGTGGTGGCTTATAGTGGAGTACTGTCTTGCCTTACTGAGTACACCTTTTTGGCCTTCTCTTCCAATTGCAGTCGGAGGCTCCTGTGCACGGCGCCTATTTTGAAATCAAAAATATTTTTATTTCATATTACACTTGAAATATAGAGAGGGAGAGAGAAGAATGAGCAAGAAACTCTAAAGTTGCTCTTTTCAAAACAGATTAGGTGTTACAAGTTCTTATTTTTAATGCAATTTACAAATCATTTCAATTACATTACATATGCAAAGTGACGCAACAAAAATACTCAAACGTCAAAAACTAAAAGGCTTACACGAGTAAGTAAAAAAAAAGTAAATTAATAATTATAAACACAAAGAGTTATTGAGTACAGTAGATGCATCAATGCACACATACCGTAAATAAATAGTCATTATGCGAGCCTGTTAATAAAGAAAATATTACATTAACTTTAATTTTAAATAATTAAATAATAGACAACATGAAGCAGACCTCCCGGTAACAAGATCATCCAGCCACCACAAGTAGCGCCCGTTCACGAGCATGACGCATGGACGAGCCATCGCCTCCCTCGACCATATTTTAGGGAAGGGCCGCCCCACGTCGCAGCCAGGTGTATTGATTCTGCATTCAGCGCAGTTCTTTGGGAATTCATTCACAAATTTGGAGTTCACACATGATCAAACATAAGAACGGGCTTGTGAGCAGAAAACAGGTACAATAAAACTGCTAGATTGGACAATAAAAGGAATTTCATGTGAGACAATTGTAGGCGCGAGGCGTATGCCGATAAAGGTTGATTGATTGTATTGTCTATTTTATCAACTTCGGATGTGATTCCAAAAAATACCGTATTTTTTAATTTACTTAACTACTAATGTTCCAATATGACTATGTTTAGAGTTATAGACCAGAGTTTGTGCAAGGAAATTCTCACAATAATTAGTAATTTATGTTTAATCATTGCACAAGAAAGGAATTATACAAGTTAGTTTTCTAGAATAACATTTCTTTGTTTGGAAACTCCATTTCAAAATTTCTCACTGAAGTTCAATAAAAGACATTTGTTTTTTTTTGTATTGTCGAGGAAGTTAAAGTGTGAGTATTCAAATTTAATTTGAATTTCCTAATTCAATAATTTTATATATTCGAATTCTGTCCGCTAACAAAATAAGTGGCGTGGCTTCAGCCCAGTTGTGACATCAATAAAACTTTAACCTACCTCTTCAAGAAGGTTTTATATACGATATTATATTTTTCATCAAAAAGAGAAAAGATGCGATTTGTACAAGGGTGTAAATTGTAAACATGAGATAAAGTTGAGGCCCTCATTGCACCCGAGTTGCGAATGGTATATAATATAATATATATATACCATATAATACTTTAAGCTACACAATAAATTATTATAACTGACACACACCTTTGCACAGGATGCCGGTTAGATTATGGGTGCTACAACGGCCTCTATTTCTGTGTGAAGCAGTTTATATGCAAGTCTTATTGCGGTGCCGATCAGAATTTTTGGGTTTTTCAAGAATCCTGAGAAGCACTGCATTGTAATTTGGCAGGGCGTATACATTACCATCAGTTTAACGTCCTGCTCGTCTCGTCCGTTATTGTCATAAAAAAAAACTAAGTAAAGAGTAACTAGCCAGTATAGAAGACCGTCAAAATAATAGAAAAATCCAAACAAACAAAAACAAAAAAATCACACGCTAGAAATAGATTTTCATGCTACTTTTGCGTCCGCACATTTGTAACTTTCTCAGAAATATATGTATTGCAGTGTATTCCGCACGAACACAGTTACTTTTATCTCTACAAAATCAGATAAAAATTTATGAACGTACTTACTTAAACTTTGCGTAAAGTTATAAGAGCAGAGAGAGAATAAGCCAAGAATAAGCAAACTGTTGACTATATCGCATATAACAATGTCAATAGAATAGTAATTCTGAGTATTAAGCAGCTTTACAAATAAACGCGGGAAACATAAGTTCTAGTAAACCAATCATAAGCAAAATGTCTATTTGTAAACATTTTGCATATTTGTCGTTTATTCTTAGATATAACATTATGCCAAGTTTATTTGTAAGGCATAGATCAAGGATTGGTCTCCACTGCGGTCCAACTAGATACCGCAATCGCGAAGTGCGGCAACTATACTACGGCCACATGGTGTGTTAAACTCTGATAATAATCGAAACTAAAATTCCATGTTGCGTAGTAAAACTTTGTATAAATAATACTACAAGAAAGAAGAAAGACAGTGGGATAACATACCATTAGTAAGTATTTTGAATATTATTAATTTCAATCTAAAAAAAAACAAGAAGCGTATGTTACAAAATTTGAAAGATGCTATTGAGTATCAAGATCAGACGCACACAAGTATCTAACAGTTGACATTATAAAAAAGCTATTGTTCTTAAGAGACCAATCCTTAATCTAAGTTGTAATGCTTTAAAAAGTATTTAGTAAGAAATACTAATTGGTACTATCGAAATTATAAATGAAAAGACAGAAACAGACAAATAAATAACGTAAAACATATATCATATTAACAAACGAATGTGGTCCTGAGGTGCATTTCATACAGTTTCATTAGTGAAAATGTGCGGTTGTTTCAACAGTTATTCTTCATCGCACACCAGCTGCTTATAATTTACACAGCGGCTGCAATTTTAATGTTTTCGTTCTTTTAATACCCTCATAATACAAACTGCATGTTATTCTGTTTAAAATTTTTATTTATACAAGTCATTTTGTACTTATTAGTAAGTTTAAACAGTTCATTTTTTTTAAAGTGATGTCACTTCTGGGATTAAATTTATTCAACTCTCAACAAATAGCAAGATTTATGGTTGATGCATCATTTGGACAAAAGCGCATTTGATAAGAGCGCTTGGACGGAACCCGAGATCCTATAAACTCCTCCGACTCAATGAGCACAAATTCAAAAAAAATATTCCCTGACAAAGAAGGCTTACTACAGTATAATAGATTATATAGAGGATAATGATGCATGATTCTTGTCTGGTTTTGTGCAGGAAACCTTAAAATTGTATAATTATATATCAAAAAGGCTAAGTTTTTATATAATTTAAAAGATGGACTGGAAGTTTCTTATCAATTCTTTTCTCCATATCAAAGCCTATTTACGAACTGATGTAGCTTCCTGACGCTTAACAAGTTTTTAATTTTAAGAAAAGCAAACGGGAACTGAGTAAAATTTAACTTGCAAGATTTGATTACAGACAGACAACGGGACAGGTGAAACTAAATAAAAATATAATTTCACTAGCTACAGTGCCCTTCAGACCGAAACACAGTAATGTTTATACGTTACTGCTTCACGGCAGAAATAGGCGCCGTTGTGGTACCCATAATCTAGCAGGCTTCCTGTGCAAAGGAACCTCCCACTGGTCTTTAGAAATTGATATTAAAATGAAGTTTGTACCGCTACCAATTACCTTTTGAACATATATTCTACAATAATGAGTTAAAATGTATTACTGAGTTTGTATTCAAAATGGCGCGGGCGCGTTACTGTTACTACGCTTCAATTAATTACCTTAAGCGGCTCAACGGATTTAATCGTACAATTAAACAACGCGAAAATATTTTTTGTTTCAGAAACATTAACATATAAATTACCTAGAAATAGTAGATACTTACTACATAAATACTAAATCTAGGTATCCTAGCATAGTATAGCAAAAAAATCATTAAGTACCCTTTTATAATAATAGCTAATAATAATATTCACTCAGAGGCACAATTAACCGCCCACCTTGATTTTTTACGATTTTGGTTAAAAAAAAATTGTGGCCTTACTTGTGAATGTTATTTTATAACGTAGGTATATTGAAGTAAAATGAAAGATAATATCGTTTTTAATTATTACGTTTATTTATAAAAATGTCTGAAAAACACTTTGACCGTAAATTAACAAATGTGATAAAATGGCTTATAAATAAAAAATCTGCTGAATAAATGAATTCTAATAGTGCGTATTTCCACCTCTAGCCCTCATGACTTCCATCATATGGTTTGGCATGCTGTCGATGACATCTTTGATCTGTTGTTGTGGAATGTTCTGCAACTCCTCAATTATGGTTTGTTTTAATTCATCTATGGTGGTTGGAGCTGGTATGCGGCTTCGAACACTTCTTTTTAAATTGTCCCATATGTGTTCAATAGGATTTCAATCTGGGGTCCGGGATGGCCATGTTAATTTTCGAATGCCAACGGTATCCAGGTACGCGGTAACAAATCTAGCGACGTGGGGGCGAGCGTTGTCCTGCATTAATAAAAAATCTTCGCCAATAAATGGAGCAAATGGCATTACATGAGGTTCCAACACTTCTGTTACATACCTCTGAGCATTTATTCCACCTCTTTCGAAGATAACCAAGTCGGTGCGTGCTTCGTAAGTAATGCCGCCCCATATCATGATAGAGCCACCTTGGTAACCTACTGTTTCCACAACAGTACATGGTGCAAACCTTTCATTCTTGCGTCTGTATACACGCTGGCGACCGTCAGGACCGTGCAAGCATATTCTTGTCTCGTCAGTAAACATAACATTCTTCCATTGTTCCATATTCCATTCGGCGTGCTCTCGGGAAAAACGAAGTCTTTCTCTCCGGTGGCCTACGAGCAATTGTGGCACTCGAGATGATCGAAAAGCTCCAAGGGCGTTCTCTCCTAGTCTTCTTCTCACTGTTCTTTCACTCACTTGAACATTGCGAACCTCACGAAGTTGGTTTCGTACCTCAACAGCTGTAGTGAACTGATTTCTTAGAACATTGGTCACAAGAAATCGGTCGTCACGAGCGGAGGTGCATCTTTTTCGGCCCTGTCCTGACCTTGGTGTCGCACAAACCACCCTTAAGGTTGTTTGTGCGACACCAAGCTTCCGCGCCACGTAACGCTGACTAAACCCTTCGTCGATAAGAGCGACGGCTCTCGCCACTGAATTAGCATCAAATGGCATGTTTGTGATGTCCAAACACTAGGCTTTTAGTTACGAAACCAAAACAAACTCAAATTGTTTACTTTTAATGCCACTGAAGCAATGTAAGTAGTATGGCAACGATAACGATAATGAGACGTAGTTCGATATTTATCCTATTCACAACTTATGCGTTAAAAAAAACAAAGTTAAGTGGGTAGTTTGTATTTTTTTCGTCACTACATTTCTTTCACACTTGACTTATTTATGCCCAATAACTTACAACTGCGATAACATCAAAATTTGCCACTTTCAAAAGGGTGGGAGGTTAATTGTGCCGCTGAGTGTATTTATTTGCAAAGAACATAGTATACAATTTTGTTACACTATTATAATAATGAGGTTACAGGTTCTGCTAGGAATATTCCTAGCATGCAAATATATTTTTACTTAATACAATTAATTTCAGAATTTCTTATCCATTAATTCCTTAACATTATAAAAATTATAATCATTTAGCCTACTATATAGCTTATTCTTAAATAATCTAGAATTACTTTTTTAATGCTACTCGGTAACTTATTCTAAACACGAACACAATTACATACACAACTTTTATTATATTTAGTAATTTTGGGAACACCATGTAGAACGAGTCACGTCGGTTCCGCGGATTTAGATCATTAACTGATTTAAACAATATTTTTTTTTATAATTATGTTCAGAAAAATCTGCATACGTATATTAAATGAAGGCTCTAGCTTTTCTTTATTTTTAAATTTTGCTGCAATATCGACACAGCCTCTGGTCTATTCAATTCATCCTACTGTAGCTTCTGTGTTGGCCAATGTCACGTTAAAGTATTTCGAGTATATGGTGCTAAAGATTGAAACATGTTTCATTTTCTTATTTGATACCTGAAACAAATATACATTTGTTACACTATAATAGACCAGTGCCTTTGAAAATGATAAAAAGTGAAAAAAAAATAGTAGGATGAAACCTATTGGAAACGGAAGAGAATATAACAAAAATCTTGACACTAATTTCATCCTTTCACACCTAGGCCCATAAATCTATCAATTTCCTTTTCATATTAAAAAGTATTCTCGAAAATAATTGCGTTTTTCTCATTTATGAAAAATGAGGAGAAACGAACTTTGCTAACAGTGATTTATTATATTATATAATAATACATAATGATTAAATATCACATTATGAGTCATTCAAATAGCAAATTGCTGTATCAATTACGGTTAAATGAATTTGCCTTTCGAAATCAGTTTCCTCCGATTATTTTCCACTGAAGAGGAACTTTATTCGCTTCTTGGTTTTCACAAAAGGAATTCCACCTTTGTGCAGCAATACATTCGTAAGACCTGCTTTATTTAAGGCAGGGTTACGGCCGCAAAGAACCATGACATCTTATTGCAGGCTAAGAATTTTTGGTGAAATATTTTTACTATTTTCCGAATGTATAAAATAATTTCTGCGACAAAAAATCTATCTAGGATATCACGGACTAGTAAAAAATAAGGACTCTGTGTCACCTTACATAACAGTGTAGCACCGAAACAAGCCGATTAACGTGTAAATACATACGCTTCGTGTTATTTTACATTGAAATTAATAAAATACGTACTGATGATATTTGATCCCTGTGTCTCTCTCATTTCTTGTAGTATTATTTTACAAAGTTTTACTACGCAACCCGGCATTTTAGTTTCAATTATTAGCAAAGTTTAACAGAACTAGTGGCACGTCAATGTCACACATCGTTCTAGACTGGCTCGAATTCGCCCAGCCCTGGCTTATTACTTTAGTGTGAGTGACAAGCCACGTCTTACACTCGCCATTTGTATGTCACTTTGTGTTAGTGTGCGTGCATTGCACAAAATAGAGGTTAATTGTCAACCTCAATTTTATTCGACGTTTCTACAGTTGTCACAGTCTATCTAGGCGTATAAATGATCTGAGATCTATCCAGTAAATATTTTTTTATTACTTAGTATTATCTAATATATTCATTTACCGATGTAAGATATCTTTTGAAAGTTACTGTTAAAATTATTTTCGTGCTTTATACAAATAGATTTGTTTGTCCCCAGAAGTTTTTATGTAAATCTTTCACGTAGGTACACTTAGATATGAAGTATTGGAATAAATATCTAAGGAAGTAACTTGCGTACTTATTTTTATTATTCTTTCATCGTAGCATTTTTATGAAAGAGTAATGAGGCTTTCACTTTATTATTACGCTTGATTGCTAACAGAAAGACAAACATATTATGACATTATGTCCGGAGTGGCTAAAAATTTATTCAGAAAATTATAATCGCAACAATGTGGATATCCTTTTTTACATTCTCAGGAGGGCAAATAAAATTGTGATCATTTTTAGAATCCAAGAACCCCATAAAGTATCAATTCAACAATATTGGTAACGTTTCCAAAGTTCTCGGGGCTTATGAGATCGAAAACAAAATTATTATAATGATAAATTTTCGCAACGGCCATTTTGAATTTCAATTACATAATATATATACATATATAAATAAATTTTGAAAACAAAATGTATGAACGAAGTGGGACTCGAACCCGCGACCTCTAGCGTTCCGTGCCACAACCCGAGAGTTGAACAAGACATACAAGATTTATCAACGGTTGGCTCAGTGAATCGCTCTCGCGGGTTCGAGTCCCGCATCGTTCATAAATTTTGTTTATAAATTTCATTTGTGTAATGAATCCCAGAAGTGAAGGTTATCACTTTAATAGATAATAAATATATACATAACTATATATCAAGGCTTCCGTACTTCTGAGTGGAAAAAATCTTTAGGACTACTCGTGAGTCTGTCAGTTTGTCATCTGACAAATGATGTGTCTATTATTCTGCTTCTTTTTAAATTCTGTTGAAATTTCGATTTCAGTACATATATGTACTGAAATTGCGCATATATATATAAATTATATAACGCAAAAATAAAATGTAATGAAAGTAACTTAAAATTTTTTTCAAAACATATACATAAGATAAGTAATAGGATATTTTCACTCGTGAAAATAAGTCGTATAGAAAGAGCAGGTGGGAGCAATAACAGAACTCAGCGAAGCGAAGTCAGACAATTCTAATGAAATTCGTACGAAGCATTTTGTTTTAAGAGTGTTTTTATTCTATTCTCTTACAATGATAAAGTAAGAACAAATAAATAAGTAAATAAAAGTATTTGCCTGCCTTAAGTATTGTTATCCATCAAAACATGATAATAACTACATATTATTATAAGACAAAGTCCTCCGCCGCGTCTGTCTGTCTGTCTGTTCAGTGCAGTGCTGTGCAGTAGTATTTGAGATTATCACTATACACAAACACGGGTTATTCTCATACAAGCTAAAGTCGATCGTTAAATACTTCATGCGCAGCATGTCGTTTGTAATAAGTTATTGTACTTTCGCCATTTAATCAAACTAATTCTTAATAGTACCAATAGATGGCGCTATTCAGCACACTTTTGATAAATAGTAGTGATTATAGACAACGAATTAATAAATTACAATAATTATTTTAACGTTGCGTTTGATAAAAAACGTTTCAGTCATTTTGTAAGTTAGTTTTATTTAATTTTAGGCTCTATACCATGAAAATTTAAATATATAAATCGATTGTGATAATATTGCATTCCGTCCAGTAGTTTTAAGTGATTATAAAAGGTTGCCTTACAGGACGTAAATATAATAGAATAGATGCCATAATAATTGGCTATAACTAACTATGCTCAGATTAATTCTCTAGGGGAAAGATCTTAGTCAAAATGCAATATTTGAATGAAGCTTTATTTAAATATTTTATATAGGCTTTATCACTATGGTGTGTATTTACTTTAAACGGTGCATGGTGGTGGGAAAATACGTTTAATATATGTAAAATTCAATATGAAATGGAACTCCTCAGTCTTTCTACAAGAATTGTTTGTCCATGTATGTCATTATTATGTAATATATTTGTTCAATAGATGGCACTATTATCCAAAACATATATTTGAATGTATATTTTATATAATATTACTACTAATAATGTTGTAATTGAATGCTTTTTTACAGAAATATTTATCAAATTAGAGTCTAAGTTTGAGACACAAGTCAATAATTGACTGACAATTATTGTGATTTTAATAAAACACGTTATGTATGAGCTGTGGGTGTTCAATATTTCAAAGTTGACAGCTGTCAAACCTGTCAACAGTGTTACTAGATGCCATAAATATAAACTATTAGCTAAGATCGCAATAAGTATCCGTCCATATAGGCGCTATATTTAATTGTGCTTGCTTTGCTTTAGTTGTTACAACGAATACTGATATGTGTTTCATAATTACTTCATTGTATTTAACATGTAATTTCACAACAATGGGGTTCTGGAACGATATCAACTGGGTGCGTGTACGAATTTTTTTAACAAATAAACTGACTTGAAAAACAAAATTGTGTTTAATTTCGTGTATAAGTCAGAATACAGAACAAACCATAAAGAGTTGTTGACCATGAAGTGTTCCATCACGTTTATACGCAGCGCATTGTGTCCAGAATCCTCCCTCCTTCCCGCCCGCTCCTCGCCCCCCGCTCAGCTACCACCGCTCCATACATTATCGCGCGCGTCGGAGTCGGACAGTAGCAGTTCACAGCAGGGGGGTGCAACTTCCCTATATTGGCACATGAAAAAAAATTGCATTGAAAGTGCTGCCACCTGTTCTATTAGGTACGCTGCAACTTCGAGACGAGAAGTACATTCAACTGATGGTAATTGATACGCCCTGCCCATTACAATGCAGTGCCGCCCAAGATTCTTGAAAAACTCAAAATTTTTGAGCTACACCACAATTGCGCTGGTCACCTCGACTCATAAGATGGCAAGTCCCATTTGCCCAGTAATTTCACTAGCTACGGAGCTCTTCAGATCGAAACACAATAATGCTTACACTTTACTGCTTCACGGCAGAAATAGGCACCGTTGTGATTCTCGAAGAAGGTTTAAGTAATTTGTTTATTTTTTTGTATATATTTTGCACACATTAACGATATTTGTTGGAGGTGTTGGAATAAAAATAAGCCATTTGGGAGCTTTCAACGAAAACTTCGAGATATAACAAAATAATGTATGGTGGAATTGTGTATCTTATATAAGTCTACAGATAAGTTAGCGATGGCATATGTCTATCTCTTAAGGATAACATACAACATCCATTTGAATACTTTAAAAAATTGTCAATTATAAAGCGGTAATGTAAAAGCTGTTTACGCAAATATGATATAGTAATAGTGACTTGAAAAAATCGCTTCATTGTGTGTCTTCTACCGCATTTATCACGGTGAGTGTTCACCTGATTCCTGCCGCCAAATTCCACTTTCGCACGACACACATTAGGATATCATCCTCACCATCTGGATGTGTCGCGGTCCTCCACAGTGCGGTTTTCAAGGAACTTTCTTCCACGTACTACAAAGCTGTGGAATGAGCTTCCTTGTGCGGTGTTTCCGGGACGATACGACATGGGTACCTTCAAAAAAAGCGCGTACACCTTCCTTAAAGGCCAGCAACGCTCCTGTGATTCCTCTGGTGTTGCAAGAGAATGTGGGCGGCGGTGATTACTTAACATCAGGTGACCGGTACGCTCGTTTGTCCCACTTTTCTATAAAAAAATCTTTGAGATACTTTACTATATGACGTAAAATATTTTATGTGGATCGTAATCCTTTTTTAAGACAGTAATAAGGTCTACTAACAATACAAAGAAAGTTCATTTTCAATAAGTTTTATTATTTTTTCAAGTCATTCTTCGTACGCGAGTTAGACTTGCCATTATTCTTTCTGTATTAAAATTTGGAACTATATTGTAATAGTGAAAGCAGAAACTCTATTTACCAGTTTTCACTAAATAAATATAATTATCTTGTAATTTTAAAATCCTTTAACAATTATTAATAGTCAGTATATAGCTAGGACCGCTCCAAGCAATTAGAATAATATTCAAACGCAGTTTCAAAAAACTTCGTTTGAATATTGAAAAGCAATTAAGATTTACATAGGAAACGGTCACGAATATCAAAGCACAAAGATTTCAACTTGATTCACATTCAGGGATTGAACTTATTTTTTTCAGTACAATTTGTATTTTAGCCAAAATTGTTTATTAATTTATTATTCATGTTTATCTATTATATTATATTTTATGTATGTTTATCTATTATATCTGATAGCTAAGTTAATCTACTTATTTAAAATATAAAAGATTTTTAATAGAATATGGTAACAGTAAGCTGGTAGCATATTACGATATGACGATATGACTTAAGATATGAGGACCTTTAAATAGGGACTTAATCATTTGACTGTCTTAGTATTACATGGATCTTTGGATTGGAAATAATTTTTCCGGTGTGAGTTGAAGACTTGTTTTTTTCTCATGTTATATTTTTGATGGCATTAATTATACCTATAAAGAAAACTCGCAAAATATATAAAATACTAGCTCACCCAGCAAACGTACATACATAAAAATTAATAAAAAAATTTGGGCTGTATAAAAAGGCATAAAAGGCATTTATTTTCTCAAAATGGATTCCTTTCGAATTCTTTTTGATGTCATTTCTAATAACTACTAGATACTACTACCGCTTCGATGTAGTATATATAAAATAGATGTAGGCCGAATCTCAGACCTACTGTCCTTGTTGTGGTTCAGGAGGAGTTTCTGAGGAGTTTGGTAACAAACATTGCGAAACTAGAATTTTATATATTAGATAAGAAGTTCTAACTCAATATCGTACGTTAGTTTTTATATCATAAGTAAATGTACAATATATTCAAATATAAGATTATCAAGTATATTTTTTCTACAGGTATAATCTATTAGCTTTTATAGATGTAAAAAAAAACAATGAGAAACTTTATTTACATAATACAATATGTTAAAGTGAAAATATTTTTAATTAACATTCACTAACAAGATATCACTCTATTAGGCCTTAATGAAGAAGGTTCTCTTGAGACACCTTTACTTTAGAAAGGATGTTGCGGCTTCCTGTTTAATATCCCGGTGAATACCAGCAAGATTATTAGGTAAATGATAAAAGTTTAATGAAATTAATCTGGTACAAAATGCTTCTACGACCTTGTCTTTATATTGAGGTTATAGTGTAGTTTATAAGTTATTATAAATAAATGTTTTAAACTCGTTATTTTTCTACACAGAAATCAACAATGAGATGTCTTCAAAATATCTTCGGCCTCTTTATAAGATTGAATCACATACAATATTATTGTTTACAACCAGAGTTATTTAAGGAAAATGTTATAAAAGTCCCTAAGCATATTTTTAAGGTTGGTAAAAAAGGCACAAGAAATAAAATAGGAAAAAATAACATTTGTATGTTTTTCAAAGAAACAACAGAAATTATTTAATTTGAAAACAAAATTTATGAACAATTCGGGACTTGCCTTCCGAGCGAGCCATCTTCCACTGAGCCAACCGTTCGAGTGACGTATAGTTCATAAATCTTGATGTCTTGTTCATCTCTCAGGCTGTGCCGTCATCTACAGGATCAACTTTACAATTGATAACCTGCTCAACCCCAATATTTGCATATTAGGAGATTGACTTGAGATGTCGCTCTTTCGATAAAAAAAACATGCGAAACATACAGCTGATGACAGATGTAGAGTTGAAAATAACTTCGTGGATTTTACTGTAAAATAATAATAAGGTAATAGTCACAGTCTACATTAAACAAATCGAGTAACGTCGTTATAGGAGCATGTATAAATAGTTTCAATTTACAAGAGAAGTTCACTGTTGTTGTAAGACGTGATACCAATGTATCTCGAGCGATGTTTTATTCAATTAATGTCTCAACATTATCTTTATAACTCTTTATTTATTTTCTTTAAATTTTAAAATGTAAATGTAAATTAATACCAAACAAAAGTTATTGAGTGCAGTAGTTGCATCATCTACACACACCGTATATTAATAAATGTATTCTGCGAGCTATATAAACGATTATAAAAATAATATTAAAACTATGAAACAGAATTTCTGGTTACAGTATCATCTTGCCACAACAAGTGGAGCCCGTTCACGAGCTTGACGCATGGGCCAGCTATCGCCTCTCTCGATCATATTTTAGGGAAGGGGACGTCCCACCAAACCCGTCCCACTTTTTTGAATTAGCATGTGATCCTTATTCACAATCATTTAAATTCTATATTAATCTCTCAAATGTACCTAAAACGAGGATAGCCTAGTTTTAAACAGATCTTCAATAGACTTAATGAAACTGCAAACGTCAAAACCGCTGCAAACTAAGCCTAGTAATTTATTCCAAACTATTCCATAGGCAGTTAAGGTTTCATATAGAATTTACTGAATGACCATTCAATATCATTTCAATGAAATACCCTTTAAAATGCCGTACATCGATGTAGATTTAAATAGCCTTCAAAGCTTTTTAATGAATTGGAAATGTCTATTTCAAAAGTTAGTAAAAATAGGGGTTAAAGTATAAAATTGTCGTTTTATTGTAAAAGGTACTTCGAATTGAAATAGAATATTCAAGATTTGGGATTTTTAAGTGAAACTTCAGTTATGTTATTATCCTTTTAAAAAATGTGCAACATTCGATTATCGACTTTCAGTTGGTTTTTTTTTAGGATTCCGTAGCCAATAAGCAAAAGACGGAACCCTTATGGATTCGTCATGTCTGCCCGTCCGTATGTCACAGCCATATTTTTCCGAAACTATAAGATCTATACTGTTAAAACGTGGTAAGTAAATGTATTATTTGAACTGCATTAAGATTTTCATACAAAAATAGAAAAAAAAAAACAATAAATTTTGAGGGTTCCCTCATACTTAGAATTTTTTTTGGATCATCAATAGGTCTTCAAAATGATATTGAAGTTTTTAAAATATTTTTTTTTCTAAACTGAAAAATTTGCACGAGAGAAACTTCCAAAGTAGTAAAATATGTCCCCCCAACTTCTAAAATAAGAGAATGTTAAACCAAAATAATTAATATGTACAATTCCACCGAAACATGGTTTGAACGAGATCTAGTAAGTAGTTTTTTTAATGCGTATTAATGATAAGATCTCATTTGCACTGTATGATTTCGGGCAAAGATTTATTGCCTGTTCCATTCAAATAATTAAATATCATTTTACTTTCTATATAACTTTTACTGAGCGAAGCTGAGCGGACCTCTCACCGGGTGACTGCGATTGATTTCTGTGTTAAATTATTTCTCGGCCATTCCTGAAACGACTTAAAAAAAAAATTGAACTCAGAGAGCTTTTAATCTTTTCTAGGTTATTGTCGAGACAGAATTTTAAATTTCAACTTGATTCAATTATTATAATTAAAATAAACAGACGACCAAATAAGGCGCTAATTCCTCATGTTTAAATATTGCGCCAAATTCCAAAAGATTATTTTTATTGTTTTTGCTTGGATTAATTTTGTTTTGTTTTTGTAGACAGATTTAGTTTACGGTGTCCTTCAGAGCGAAAAACATTAATGCTTACACATTACCGCTTCACGGCAGAAATAGGCGCCGTTGTGGTACCCATAATCTAGCCAGCATCCTGTACAAAAGAGCCTCCAACTGGTAGACTGACAGATGACGGCTATTGTAAGGAAATATATAGCCGAAATCCACTACGTTTTAAGCAACTGTTCTCTTTCAAACTTATCCGGATTATACTTCATCGCCATAATATAATTACTATTACAAACTTATGAGAGAGCTTTCAATGTATTTATCTGAATAAATAAAAATATTTCTTGCAAATTTTATGAACACAAAGTATAACTTACTCTTGAATGTTTGAACTGTGTTTTAACTTATAAGCGCATAATGTTAGTTTGGAAATTTGTGTTAATTGGTTTTGTTCGTTAAAAAGGCGTTTAAAACTTAAGAACTCGTCTCATTATCTTAAATAACGGGCTTTAGATGGAAGTTGTTTTTGATAATGTATTTCGTAGGGAACTTAATGAAGAACTAATAATAATTTAGTTAAATTAAAATTAAGTATCATACAATCGAAGGTAATATATACGTCGCAAACATGTTGGTCTCACATGAGTGATTCATACACCTTTGTACCGTTTGGTGTCGAGACACTTGGCTCGTGGAGCTCAGACGTGTGGAGAATGTACAAAGTACTATCTATGCGCCTCAATAGGGCTACTGGAAACCCACGCACTGGCAGCTATTTCAGTCAACGGATCAGCCTAGCTATCCAACGCGATGCCAGAATTCTTGGTATACTTCCCCGTAAATGATGGTTTAAATTTAATATAATTTATTGTAATCGTAAGTAAAGTTAAGTGTAGTTAAGATTTGTTTTGTTTGAATAAATATAATACTGTCGCGTAGCAATTTCGTAGTAGTTGTAGCGTTAAAGGAAATTTCTAGTAAGTTCAGGATCGTATCGAACAGAGAAAAAATGATGGAAAGTGTGTAAGCAGGATGAAAATTGTTAGAAGAAATTTCTAGTACAATTTAAATTTAAAGATGGAATCGAAGGAAATATTGAAAAAAGAACAGATCCGGGGGTATATAAGCGTGGCCTACGGTAGTTCTACATAGTTCAAACTGGAAATTGAAAAGGGAAAAAAGGAAGAAGAAATAGTAAAAAATTGAAAGAGAGTGTTCGGTGCGGTGTGATCTGCTGAAAACATGAATTCATTCAATTCAAGAAGAAGGAATGAACTGTACGTGCCGTTTAACCTAAGCTAATCGGCGCTCTCTGATCCATGCGCGGTACGGTGTAAATCGACGCGAATTTGGCACTCACGCAGCGTTCTGTCAACGCGTATTATTTTACGTGGAGCAATTAGAATGATTTGAGTGAAAGTATCTGAAAGCTATTGAAACATGCTATAAGATCATGCAAAATAAACCATATTGTAAGCAAAGTAAGGGTCAGAACTTGGAGAGGGAGTAGAGTGATATATAAATATATATAATGAATATGGTATTTGTTTGAGGCTCTTTCAAGCCTAAACCACTAATCGTATCGACGTGAAACTACCGACATTCGATGTGAAATTTATCCTACATGGTTTATGGCTACTTATTTTTCGATTCCATAGAATAATATAATACAATACAATTATATCATTATTTTCAGGAATTTAAAGGAATATTCATATAGAAGCTTATATTTTAAACTGCTATTTTGCTTTGTATCATGACTTAACACTTTTAAAGCATCATACTGTTTTATGAAAGCGAAAGTAACAAAGCCTATTTGATTTATATTTGCTCTTCCTAGTATAAATCATAAAAAATATTGTGAGAAATCGAATGGAATAATCGTAGAAGAGTGTAAATCGTCTTTCCGGGTCAGCGCTTATTGTGAACTAAACTGTGTACATTAATATAAATTGATGGTCTAAGATTTTATATCATGGTTATGTTATATGAAATTTATTGAATTCGTTATATTTATCTGATCCTTAGTTATTTATAGTAAAAATGGATAGAATACTTTTCTCAAACATGCTTGGATATTTTGAGCATTATTTTGACAATATTCTTCGAGATAAATCGATATTGCTGTACTGGCTACATACATACGAGCAGCGACCGGCCAAAATGGTACGAAAATACATAAGTATTCATCGTTGTTTAGCGGCCAATAGAATTACATAGAAAACTTATTTTATCTATACTTTCCAGAAATATATATATGGAATACGAAAATGGAGCGAAAAACACTTGTCTGAGAAAAATTACGACTACACACGTTTTCCTGACAAGAGGAATTCACGACGACTGATGCAATGCGTCGTGAACAATCAACATGGCGTCTAGACTAATGTTGCAAATAGGGAAATATTGCTAAGATTGGTAAATAATATTTTATACTTTCGAAATATTATAACCATTATAATCACAATCGATTATATTATGACCGCTATGTTCACTCATGATATTTTAGGCTTAGAGTGACCATAACTATCTTTGTCACTTTCGTATATTTTGTTTTTTTCATTTCTTCTATAATTTTTCTTACCGATGGTTATTAAGTTAGATTAGTAATTTTTTGATAGTTTAAGAATCATTGCAAGTAGGGTATTGTGGAATATAAATTTGAAAAAAAAATTTGAATATAGCTAGGATGCTGTTTTCCTCTCACAAAAATTAAGTTGCGCTTATTTCGTATCACCGAAAATGGAGCGAAAAACACTTACGACTACACAGGTCTTCCTGACACGAGGAATTCACGACGACTGATGCAATGCGTCGAGAAGAATCAAGATGGCGTCTAAACTAATGTTGCAAATAGGGAAATATTGCTACGATTGGTAAATAATATTTTAAACTTTCGAAATATTATAACCATTTTCAGGATTGTTTCACATAATTAAGCTCCAACATAAAATATATTGTAGGTGTTATCCTTGTGGAGTTATCCTTAAATTGTTTTTATAACGCGTTTGTAGATAATTTATCATGAAATAACTGTTACTAGAGGCATTTTTATGGGATTCACTTGAATCGATAAGATTAATTGGTAACTTACAATGATGAATAATGTTTTTAATACTGTGCACAGTCGGATTTTTGTGTCTAGATGTGCAAAAAAAATATTTTTGCTTGAATAAACCTATTCAAATCTATATAAAATAAATTCCATATATTCTTTTCATTTTTTTTAATAAAATGAGAAGATATTTAAACCAAACCATTTGAATAATATTATGTATTGCCAATTTAAGTCGCCAAATAGTTTCTGTCACAAGACTATAATATGATATTTAAATAAAACACTTTATTTTGATTGAATATAGGTATGACCGTATATATGCTTTTTAAGATATACTAAAACAAATAGAGGGCGTTACCACAAATAAATAAAACCAATATTTTTTCAAAGATTTTTTTTTTATTAATTACAAGTTTATCAACTCCTTGTCGAAAAATAGGTCTGTGTAAAATAAATTAAAAACATAAATCAAATAATTTGTATACTAGATTGTTTCTATAGCTTTTAGGTAAATTATAGTTAATAATATATTTCTGGAAAGTATAGATAAAATAAGTTTTCTATGTAATTCTATTGGCCGCTAAACAACGATGAATACTTATGTATTTTCGTACCATTTTGGCCGGTCGCTGCTCGTATGTATGTAGCCAGTACAGCAATATCGATTTATCTCGAAGAATATTGTCAAAATAATGCTCAAAATATCCAAGCATGTTTGAGAAAAGTATTCTATCCATTTTTACTATAAATAACTAAGTATCAGATAAATATAACGAATTCAATAAATTTCATATAACATAACCATGATATAAAATCTTAGACCATCAATTTATATTAATGTACACAGTTTAGTTCACAATAAGCGCTGACCCGGAAAGACGATTTACACTCTTCTACGATTATTCCATTCGATTTCTCACAATATTTTTTATGATTTATACTAGGAAGAGCAAATATAAATCAAATAGGCTTTGTTACTTTCGCTTTCATAAAACAGTATGATGCTTTAAAAGTGTTAAGTCATGATACAAAGCAAAATAGCAGTTTAAAATATAAGCTTCTATATGAATATTCCTTTAAATTCCTGAAAATAATGATATAATTGTATTGTATTATATTATTCTATGGAATCGAAAAATAAGTAGCCATAAACCATGTAGGATAAATTTCACATCGAATGTCGGTAGTTTCACGTCGATACGATTAGTGGTTTAGGCTTGAAAGAGCCTCAAACAAATACCATATTCATTATATATATTTATATATCACTCTACTCCCTCTCCAAGTTCTGACCCTTACTTTGCTTACAATATGGTTTATTTTGCATGATCTTATAGCATGTTTCAATAGCTTTCAGATACTTTCACTCAAATCATTCTAATTGCTCCACGTAAAATAATACGCGTTGACAGAACGCTGCGTGAGTGCCAAATTCGCGTCGATTTACACCGTACCGCGCATGGATCAGAGAGCGCCGATTAGCTTAGGTTAAACGGCACGTACAGTTCATTCCTTCTTCTTGAATTGAATGAATTCATGTTTTCAGCAGATCACACCGCACCGAACACTCTCTTTCAATTTTTTACTATTTCTTCTTCCTTTTTTCCCTTTTCAATTTCCAGTTTGAACTATGTAGAACTACCGTAGGCCACGCTTATATACCCCCGGATCTGTTCTTTTTTCAATATTCCCTTCGATTCCATCTTTAAATTTAAATTGTACTAGAAATTTCTTCTAACAATTTTCATCCTGCTTACACACTTTCCATCATTTTTTCTCTGTTCGATACGATCCTGAACTTACTAGAAATTTCCTTTAACGCTACAACTACTACGAAATTGCTACGCGACAGTATTATATTTATTCAAACAAAACAAATCTTAACTACACTTAACTTTACTTACGATTACAATAAATTATATTAAATTTAAACCATCATTTACGGGGAAGTATACCAAGAATTCTGGCATCGCGTTGGATAGCTAGGCTGATCCGTTGACTGAAATAGCTGCCAGTGCGTGGGTTTCCAGTAGCCCTATTGAGGCGCATAGATAGTACTTTGTACATTCTCCACACGTCTGAGCTCCACGAGCCAAGTGTCTCGACACCAAACGGTACAAAGGTGTATGAATCACTCATGTGAGACCAACATGTTTGCGACGTATATATTACCTTCGATTGTATGATACTTAATTTTAATTTAACTAAATTATTATTAGTTTTTCATTAAGTTCCCTACGAAATACATTATCAAAAACAACTTCCATCTAAAGCCCGTTATTTAAGATAATGAGACGAGTTCTTAAGTTTTAAACGCCTTTTTAACGAACAAAACCAATTAACACAAATTTCCAAACTAACATTATGCGCTTATAAGTTAAAACACAGTTCAAACATTCAAGAGTAAGTTATACTTTGTGTTCATAAAATTTGCAAGAAATATTTTTATTTATTCAGATAAATACATTGAAAGCTCTCTCATAAGTTTGTAATAGTAATTATATTATGGCGATGAAGTATAATCCGGATAAGTTTGAAAGAGAACAGTTGCTTAAAACGTAGTGGATTTCGGCTATATATTTCCTTACAATAGCCGTCATCTGTCAGTCTACCAGTTGGAGGCTCTTTTGTACAGGATGCTGGCTAGATTATGGGTACCACAACGGCGCCTATTTCTGCCGTGAAGCGGTAATGTGTAAGCATTAATGTTTTTCGCTCTGAAGGACACCGTAAACTAAATCTGTCTACAAAAACAAAACAAAATTAATCCAAGCAAAAACAATAAAAATAATCTTTTGGAATTTGGCGCAATATTTAAACATGAGGAATTAGCGCCTTATTTGGTCGTCTGTTTATTTTAATTATAATAATTGAATCAAGTTGAAATTTAAAATTCTGTCTCGACAATAACCTAGAAAAGATTAAAAGCTCTCTGAGTTCAATTTTTTTTTTAAGTCGTTTCAGGAATGGCCGAGAAATAATTTAACACAGAAATCAATCGCAGTCACCCGGTGAGAGGTCCGCTCAGCTTCGCTCAGTAAAAGTTATATAGAAAGTAAAATGATATTTAATTATTTGAATGGAACAGGCAATAAATCTTTGCCCGAAATCATACAGTGCAAATGAGATCTTATCATTAATACGCATTAAAAAAACTACTTACTAGATCTCGTTCAAACCATGTTTCGGTGGAATTGTACATATTAATTATTTTGGTTTAACATTCTCTTATTTTAGAAGTTGGGGGGACATATTTTACTACTTTGGAAGTTTCTCTCGTGCAAATTTTTCAGTTTAGAAAAAAAAATATTTTAAAAACTTCAATATCATTTTGAAGACCTATTGATGATCCAAAAAAAATTCTAAGTATGAGGGAACCCTCAAAATTTATTGTTTTTTTTTTTCTATTTTTGTATGAAAATCTTAATGCAGTTCAAATAATACATTTACTTACAACGTTTTAACAGTATAGATCTTATAGTTTCGGAAAAATATGGCTGTGACATACGGACGGGCAGACATGACGAATCCATAAGGGTTCCGTCTTTTGCTTATTGGCTACGGAATCCTAAAAAAAAACCAACTGAAAGTCGATAATCGAATGTTGCACATTTTTTAAAAGGATAATAACATAACTGAAGTTTCACTTAAAAATCCCAAATCTTGAATATTCTATTTCAATTCGAAGTACCTTTTACAATAAAACGACAATTTTATACTTTAACCCCTATTTTTACTAACTTTTGAAATAGACATTTCCAATTCATTAAAAAGCTTTGAAGGCTATTTAAATCTACATCGATGTACGGCATTTTAAAGGGTATTTCATTGAAATGATATTGAATGGTCATTCAGTAAATTCTATATGAAACCTTAACTGCCTATGGAATAGTTTGGAATAAATTACTAGGCTTAGTTTGCAGCGGTTTTGACGTTTGCAGTTTCATTAAGTCTATTGAAGATCTGTTTAAAACTAGGCTATCCTCGTTTTAGGTACATTTGAGAGATTAATATAGAATTTAAATGATTGTGAATAAGGATCACATGCTAATTCAAAAAAGTGGGACGGGTTTGGTGGGACGTCCCCTTCCCTAAAATATGATCGAGAGAGGCGATAGCTGGCCCATGCGTCAAGCTCGTGAACGGGCTCCACTTGTTGTGGCAAGATGATACTGTAACCAGAAATTCTGTTTCATAGTTTTAATATTATTTTTATAATCGTTTATATAGCTCGCAGAATACATTTATTAATATACGGTGTGTGTAGATGATGCAACTACTGTACTCAATAACTTTTGTTTGGTATTAATTTACATTTACATTTTAAAATTTAAAGAAAATAAATAAAGAGTTATAAAGATAATGTTGAGACATTAATTGAATAAAACATCGCTCGAGATACATTGGTATCACGTCTTACAACAACAGTGAACTTCTCTTGTAAATTGAAACTATTTATACATGCTCCTATAACGACGTTACTCGATTTGTTTAATGTAGACTGTGACTATTACCTTATTATTATTTTACAGTAAAATCCACGAAGTTATTTTCAACTCTACATCTGTCATCAGCTGTATGTTTCGCATGTTTTTTTTATCGAAAGAGCGACATCTCAAGTCAATCTCCTAATATGCAAATATTGGGGTTGAGCAGGTTATCAATTGTAAAGTTGATCCTGTAGATGACGGCACAGCCTGAGAGATGAACAAGACATCAAGATTTATGAACTATACGTCACTCGAACGGTTGGCTCAGTGGAAGATGGCTCGCTCGGAAGGCAAGTCCCGAATTGTTCATAAATTTTGTTTTCAAATTAAATAATTTCTGTTGTTTCTTTGAAAAACATACAAATGTTATTTTTTCCTATTTTATTTCTTGTGCCTTTTTTACCAACCTTAAAAATATGCTTAGGGACTTTTATAACATTTTCCTTAAATAACTCTGGTTGTAAACAATAATATTGTATGTGATTCAATCTTATAAAGAGGCCGAAGATATTTTGAAGACATCTCATTGTTGATTTCTGTGTAGAAAAATAACGAGTTTAAAACATTTATTTATAATAACTTATAAACTACACTATAACCTCAATATAAAGACAAGGTCGTAGAAGCATTTTGTACCAGATTAATTTCATTAAACTTTTATCATTTACCTAATAATCTTGCTGGTATTCACCGGGATATTAAACAGGAAGCCGCAACATCCTTTCTAAAGTAAAGGTGTCTCAAGAGAACCTTCTTCATTAAGGCCTAATAGAGTGATATCTTGTTAGTGAATGTTAATTAAAAATATTTTCACTTTAACATATTGTATTATGTAAATAAAGTTTCTCATTGTTTTTTTTTACATCTATAAAAGCTAATAGATTATACCTGTAGAAAAAATATACTTGATAATCTTATATTTGAATATATTGTACATTTACTTATGATATAAAAACTAACGTACGATATTGAGTTAGAACTTCTTATCTAATATATAAAATTCTAGTTTCGCAATGTTTGTTACCAAACTCCTCAGAAACTCCTCCTGAACCACAACAAGGACAGTAGGTCTGAGATTCGGCCTACATCTATTTTATATATACTACATCGAAGCGGTAGTAGTATCTAGTAGTTATTAGAAATGACATCAAAAAGAATTCGAAAGGAATCCATTTTGAGAAAATAAATGCCTTTTATGCCTTTTTATACAGCCCAAATTTTTTTATTAATTTTTATGTATGTACGTTTGCTGGGTGAGCTAGTATTTTATATATTTTGCGAGTTTTCTTTATAGGTATAATTAATGCCATCAAAAATATAACATGAGAAAAAAACAAGTCTTCAACTCACACCGGAAAAATTATTTCCAATCCAAAGATCCATGTAATACTAAGACAGTCAAATGATTAAGTCCCTATTTAAAGGTCCTCATATCTTAAGTCATATCGTCATATCGTAATATGCTACCAGCTTACTGTTACCATATTCTATTAAAAATCTTTTATATTTTAAATAAGTAGATTAACTTAGCTATCAGATATAATAGATAAACATACATAAAATATAATATAATAGATAAACATGAATAATAAATTAATAAACAATTTTGGCTAAAATACAAATTGTACTGAAAAAAATAAGTTCAATCCCTGAATGTGAATCAAGTTGAAATCTTTGTGCTTTGATATTCGTGACCGTTTCCTATGTAAATCTTAATTGCTTTTCAATATTCAAACGAAGTTTTTTGAAACTGCGTTTGAATATTATTCTAATTGCTTGGAGCGGTCCTAGCTATATACTGACTATTAATAATTGTTAAAGGATTTTAAAATTACAAGATAATTATATTTATTTAGTGAAAACTGGTAAATAGAGTTTCTGCTTTCACTATTACAATATAGTTCCAAATTTTAATACAGAAAGAATAATGGCAAGTCTAACTCGCGTACGAAGAATGACTTGAAAAAATAATAAAACTTATTGAAAATGAACTTTCTTTGTATTGTTAGTAGACCTTATTACTGTCTTAAAAAAGGATTACGATCCACATAAAATATTTTACGTCATATAGTAAAGTATCTCAAAGATTTTTTTATAGAAAAGTGGGACAAACGAGCGTACCGGTCACCTGATGTTAAGTAATCACCGCCGCCCACATTCTCTTGCAACACCAGAGGAATCACAGGAGCGTTGCTGGCCTTTAAGGAAGGTGTACGCGCTTTTTTTGAAGGTACCCATGTCGTATCGTCCCGGAAACACCGCACAAGGAAGCTCATTCCACAGCTTTGTAGTACGTGGAAGAAAGTTCCTTGAAAACCGCACTGTGGAGGACCGCGACACATCCAGATGGTGAGGATGATATCCTAATGTGTGTCGTGCGAAAGTGGAATTTGGCGGCAGGAATCAGGTGAACACTCACCGTGATAAATGCGGTAGAAGACACACAATGAAGCGATTTTTTCAAGTCACTATTACTATATCATATTTGCGTAAACAGCTTTTACATTACCGCTTTATAATTGACAATTTTTTAAAGTATTCAAATGGATGTTGTATGTTATCCTTAAGAGATAGACATATGCCATCGCTAACTTATCTGTAGACTTATATAAGATACACAATTCCACCATACATTATTTTGTTATATCTCGAAGTTTTCGTTGAAAGCTCCCAAATGGCTTATTTTTATTCCAACACCTCCAACAAATATCGTTAATGTGTGCAAAATATATACAAAAAAATAAACAAATTACTTAAACCTTCTTCGAGAATCACAACGGTGCCTATTTCTGCCGTGAAGCAGTAAAGTGTAAGCATTATTGTGTTTCGATCTGAAGAGCTCCGTAGCTAGTGAAATTACTGGGCAAATGGGACTTGCCATCTTATGAGTCGAGGTGACCAGCGCAATTGTGGTGTAGCTCAAAAATTTTGAGTTTTTCAAGAATCTTGGGCGGCACTGCATTGTAATGGGCAGGGCGTATCAATTACCATCAGTTGAATGTACTTCTCGTCTCGAAGTTGCAGCGTACCTAATAGAACAGGTGGCAGCACTTTCAATGCAATTTTTTTTCATGTGCCAATATAGGGAAGTTGCACCCCCCTGCTGTGAACTGCTACTGTCCGACTCCGACGCGCGCGATAATGTATGGAGCGGTGGTAGCTGAGCGGGGGGCGAGGAGCGGGCGGGAAGGAGGGAGGATTCTGGACACAATGCGCTGCGTATAAACGTGATGGAACACTTCATGGTCAACAACTCTTTATGGTTTGTTCTGTATTCTGACTTATACACGAAATTAAACACAATTTTGTTTTTCAAGTCAGTTTATTTGTTAAAAAAATTCGTACACGCACCCAGTTGATATCGTTCCAGAACCCCATTGTTGTGAAATTACATGTTAAATACAATGAAGTAATTATGAAACACATATCAGTATTCGTTGTAACAACTAAAGCAAAGCAAGCACAATTAAATATAGCGCCTATATGGACGGATACTTATTGCGATCTTAGCTAATAGTTTATATTTATGGCATCTAGTAACACTGTTGACAGGTTTGACAGCTGTCAACTTTGAAATATTGAACACCCACAGCTCATACATAACGTGTTTTATTAAAATCACAATAATTGTCAGTCAATTATTGACTTGTGTCTCAAACTTAGACTCTAATTTGATAAATATTTCTGTAAAAAAGCATTCAATTACAACATTATTAGTAGTAATATTATATAAAATATACATTCAAATATATGTTTTGGATAATAGTGCCATCTATTGAACAAATATATTACATAATAATGACATACATGGACAAACAATTCTTGTAGAAAGACTGAGGAGTTCCATTTCATATTGAATTTTACATATATTAAACGTATTTTCCCACCACCATGCACCGTTTAAAGTAAATACACACCATAGTGATAAAGCCTATATAAAATATTTAAATAAAGCTTCATTCAAATATTGCATTTTGACTAAGATCTTTCCCCTAGAGAATTAATCTGAGCATAGTTAGTTATAGCCAATTATTATGGCATCTATTCTATTATATTTACGTCCTGTAAGGCAACCTTTTATAATCACTTAAAACTACTGGACGGAATGCAATATTATCACAATCGATTTATATATTTAAATTTTCATGGTATAGAGCCTAAAATTAAATAAAACTAACTTACAAAATGACTGAAACGTTTTTTATCAAACGCAACGTTAAAATAATTATTGTAATTTATTAATTCGTTGTCTATAATCACTACTATTTATCAAAAGTGTGCTGAATAGCGCCATCTATTGGTACTATTAAGAATTAGTTTGATTAAATGGCGAAAGTACAATAACTTATTACAAACGACATGCTACGCATGAAGTATTTAACGATCGACTTTAGCTTGTATGAGAATAACCCGTGTTTGTGTATAGTGATAATCTCAAATACTACTGCACAGCACTGCACTGAACAGACAGACAGACAGACGCGGCGGAGGACTTTGTCTTATAATAATATGTAGTTATTATCATGTTTTGATGGATAACAATACTTAAGGCAGGCAAATACTTTTATTTACTTATTTATTTGTTCTTACTTTATCATTGTAAGAGAATAGAATAAAAACACTCTTAAAACAAAATGCTTCGTACGAATTTCATTAGAATTGTCTGACTTCGCTTCGCTGAGTTCTGTTATTGCTCCCACCTGCTCTTTCTATACGACTTATTTTCACGAGTGAAAATATCCTATTACTTATCTTATGTATATGTTTTGAAAAAAATTTTAAGTTACTTTCATTACATTTTATTTTTGCGTTATATAATTTATATATATATGCGCAATTTCAGTACATATATGTACTGAAATCGAAATTTCAACAGAATTTAAAAAGAAGCAGAATAATAGACACATCATTTGTCAGATGACAAACTGACAGACTCACGAGTAGTCCTAAAGATTTTTTCCACTCAGAAGTACGGAAGCCTTGATATATAGTTATGTATATATTTATTATCTATTAAAGTGATAACCTTCACTTCTGGGATTCATTACACAAATGAAATTTATAAACAAAATTTATGAACGATGCGGGACTCGAACCCGCGAGAGCGATTCACTGAGCCAACCGTTGATAAATCTTGTATGTCTTGTTCAACTCTCGGGTTGTGGCACGGAACGCTAGAGGTCGCGGGTTCGAGTCCCACTTCGTTCATACATTTTGTTTTCAAAATTTATTTATATATGTATATATATTATGTAATTGAAATTCAAAATGGCCGTTGCGAAAATTTATCATTATAATAATTTTGTTTTCGATCTCATAAGCCCCGAGAACTTTGGAAACGTTACCAATATTGTTGAATTGATACTTTATGGGGTTCTTGGATTCTAAAAATGATCACAATTTTATTTGCCCTCCTGAGAATGTAAAAAAGGATATCCACATTGTTGCGATTATAATTTTCTGAATAAATTTTTAGCCACTCCGGACATAATGTCATAATATGTTTGTCTTTCTGTTAGCAATCAAGCGTAATAATAAAGTGAAAGCCTCATTACTCTTTCATAAAAATGCTACGATGAAAGAATAATAAAAATAAGTACGCAAGTTACTTCCTTAGATATTTATTCCAATACTTCATATCTAAGTGTACCTACGTGAAAGATTTACATAAAAACTTCTGGGGACAAACAAATCTATTTGTATAAAGCACGAAAATAATTTTAACAGTAACTTTCAAAAGATATCTTACATCGGTAAATGAATATATTAGATAATACTAAGTAATAAAAAAATATTTACTGGATAGATCTCAGATCATTTATACGCCTAGATAGACTGTGACAACTGTAGAAACGTCGAATAAAATTGAGGTTGACAATTAACCTCTATTTTGTGCAATGCACGCACACTAACACAAAGTGACATACAAATGGCGAGTGTAAGACGTGGCTTGTCACTCACACTAAAGTAATAAGCCAGGGCTGGGCGAATTCGAGCCAGTCTAGAACGATGTGTGACATTGACGTGCCACTAGTTCTGTTAAACTTTGCTAATAATTGAAACTAAAATGCCGGGTTGCGTAGTAAAACTTTGTAAAATAATACTACAAGAAATGAGAGAGACACAGGGATCAAATATCATCAGTACGTATTTTATTAATTTCAATGTAAAATAACACGAAGCGTATGTATTTACACGTTAATCGGCTTGTTTCGGTGCTACACTGTTATGTAAGGTGACACAGAGTCCTTATTTTTTACTAGTCCGTGATATCCTAGATAGATTTTTTGTCGCAGAAATTATTTTATACATTCGGAAAATAGTAAAAATATTTCACCAAAAATTCTTAGCCTGCAATAAGATGTCATGGTTCTTTGCGGCCGTAACCCTGCCTTAAATAAAGCAGGTCTTACGAATGTATTGCTGCACAAAGGTGGAATTCCTTTTGTGAAAACCAAGAAGCGAATAAAGTTCCTCTTCAGTGGAAAATAATCGGAGGAAACTGATTTCGAAAGGCAAATTCATTTAACCGTAATTGATACAGCAATTTGCTATTTGAATGACTCATAATGTGATATTTAATCATTATGTATTATTATATAATATAATAAATCACTGTTAGCAAAGTTCGTTTCTCCTCATTTTTCATAAATGAGAAAAACGCAATTATTTTCGAGAATACTTTTTAATATGAAAAGGAAATTGATAGATTTATGGGCCTAGGTGTGAAAGGATGAAATTAGTGTCAAGATTTTTGTTATATTCTCTTCCGTTTCCAATAGGTTTCATCCTACTATTTTTTTTTCACTTTTTATCATTTTCAAAGGCACTGGTCTATTATAGTGTAACAAATGTATATTTGTTTCAGGTATCAAATAAGAAAATGAAACATGTTTCAATCTTTAGCACCATATACTCGAAATACTTTAACGTGACATTGGCCAACACAGAAGCTACAGTAGGATGAATTGAATAGACCAGAGGCTGTGTCGATATTGCAGCAAAATTTAAAAATAAAGAAAAGCTAGAGCCTTCATTTAATATACGTATGCAGATTTTTCTGAACATAATTATAAAAAAAAATATTGTTTAAATCAGCTAATGATCTAAATCCGCGGAACCGACGTGACTCGTTCTACATGGTGTTCCCAAAATTACTAAATATAATAAAAGTTGTGTATGTAATTGTGTTCGTGTTTAGAATAAGTTACCGAGTAGCATTAAAAAAGTAATTCTAGATTATTTAAGAATAAGCTATATAGTAGGCTAAATGATTATAATTTTTATAATGTTAAGGAATTAATGGATAAGAAATTCTGAAATTAATTGTATTAAGTAAAAATATATTTGCATGCTAGGAATATTCCTAGCAGAACCTGTAACCTCATTATTATAATAGTGTAACAAAATTGTATACTATGTTCTTTGCAAATAAATACACTCAGCGGCACAATTAACCTCCCACCCTTTTGAAAGTGGCAAATTTTGATGTTATCGCAGTTGTAAGTTATTGGGCATAAATAAGTCAAGTGTGAAAGAAATGTAGTGACGAAAAAAATACAAACTACCCACTTAACTTTGTTTTTTTTAACGCATAAGTTGTGAATAGGATAAATATCGAACTACGTCTCATTATCGTTATCGTTGCCATACTACTTACATTGCTTCAGTGGCATTAAAAGTAAACAATTTGAGTTTGTTTTGGTTTCGTAACTAAAAGCCTAGTGTTTGGACATCACAAACATGCCATTTGATGCTAATTCAGTGGCGAGAGCCGTCGCTCTTATCGACGAAGGGTTTAGTCAGCGTTACGTGGCGCGGAAGCTTGGTGTCGCACAAACCACCTTAAGGGTGGTTTGTGCGACACCAAGGTCAGGACAGGGCCGAAAAAGATGCACCTCCGCTCGTGACGACCGATTTCTTGTGACCAATGTTCTAAGAAATCAGTTCACTACAGCTGTTGAGGTACGAAACCAACTTCGTGAGGTTCGCAATGTTCAAGTGAGTGAAAGAACAGTGAGAAGAAGACTAGGAGAGAACGCCCTTGGAGCTTTTCGATCATCTCGAGTGCCACAATTGCTCGTAGGCCACCGGAGAGAAAGACTTCGTTTTTCCCGAGAGCACGCCGAATGGAATATGGAACAATGGAAGAATGTTATGTTTACTGACGAGACAAGAATATGCTTGCACGGTCCTGACGGTCGCCAGCGTGTATACAGACGCAAGAATGAAAGGTTTGCACCATGTACTGTTGTGGAAACAGTAGGTTACCAAGGTGGCTCTATCATGATATGGGGCGGCATTACTTACGAAGCACGCACCGACTTGGTTATCTTCGAAAGAGGTGGAATAAATGCTCAGAGGTATGTAACAGAAGTGTTGGAACCTCATGTAATGCCATTTGCTCCATTTATTGGCGAAGATTTTTTATTAATGCAGGACAACGCTCGCCCCCACGTCGCTAGATTTGTTACCGCGTACCTGGATACCGTTGGCATTCGAAAATTAACATGGCCATCCCGGACCCCAGATTGAAATCCTATTGAACACATATGGGACAATTTAAAAAGAAGTGTTCGAAGCCGCATACCAGCTCCAACCACCATAGATGAATTAAAACAAACCATAATTGAGGAGTTGCAGAACATTCCACAACAACAGATCAAAGATGTCATCGACAGCATGCCAAACCATATGATGGAAGTCATGAGGGCTAGAGGTGGAAATACGCACTATTAGAATTCATTTATTCTGCAGATTTTTTATTTATAAGCCATTTTATCACATTTGTTAATTTACGGTCAAAGTGTTTTTCAGACATTTTTATAAATAAACGTAATAATTAAAAACGATATTATCTTTCATTTTACTTCAATATACCTACGTTATAAAATAACATTCACAAGTAAGGCCACAATTTTTTTTTAACCAAAATTGTAAAAAATCAAGGTGGTTAATTGTGCCGCTGAGTGAATATTATTATTAGGTATTATTATAAAAGGGTACTTAATGATTTTTTTGCTATACTATGCTAGGATACCTAGATTTAGTATTTATGTAATAAGTATCTACTATTTCTAGGTAATTTATATGTTAATGTTACTGAAACACAAAATATTTTCGCGTTGTTTAATTGTACGATTAAATCCGTTGAGCCGCTTAAGGTAATTAATTGACGCGTAGTAACAGTAACGCGCCCGCGCCATTTTGAATACAAACTCAGTAATACATTTTAACTCATTATTGTAGAATATATGTTCAAAAGGTAATTGGTAGCGGTACAAACTTCATTTTAATATCAATTTCTATAGACCAGTGGGAGGTTCCTTTGCACAGGAAGCCTGCTAGATTATGGGTACCACAACGGCGCCTATTTCTGCCGTGAAGCAGTAACGTATAAACATTACTGTGTTTCGGTCTGAAGGGCACTGTAGCTAGTGAAATTATATTTTTATTTAGTTTCACCTGTCCCGTTGTTTGTCTGTAATCAAATCTTGCAAGTTAAATTTTACTCAGTTCCCGTTTGCTTTTCTTAAAATTAAAAACTTGTTAAGCGTCAGGAAGCTACATCAGTTCGTAAATAGGCTTTGATATGGAGAAAAGATTTGATAAGAAACTTCCAGCCCATCTTTTAAATTATATAAAAACTTAGCCTTTTTAATGTATAATTATACAATTTTAAGGTTTCCTGCACAAAACCAGACAAGAATCATGCATCATTATCCTCTATATAATATACTATACTGTAGTAAGCCTTCTTTGTCAGGGAATATTTTTTTTGAATTTGTGCTCATTGAGTCGGAGGAGTTTAAAGGATCTCGGGTTCCGTCCAAGCGCTCTTATCAAATGCGCCTACCGTCCAAATGACGCATCAACCATAAATCTTGCTATGTGTTGAGAGTTGAATAAATTTAATCCCAGAAGTGACATCACTTTAAAAATAACGAACTGTTTAAACTTACTAATATGTACAAAATGACTTGTATAAATAAAAATTTTAAACAGAATAACATGCAGTTTGTATTATGAGGGTATTAAAAGAACGAAAACATTAAAATTGCAGCCGCTGTGTAAATTATAAGCAGCTGGTGTGCGATGAAGAATAACTGTTGAAACAACCGCACATTTTCACTAATGAAACTGTATGAAATGCACCTCAGGACCACATTCGTTTGTTAATATGATATATGTTTTACGTTATTTATTTGTCTGTTTCTGTCTTTTCATTTATAATTTCGATAGTACCAATTAGTATTTCTTACTAAATACTTTTTAAGGCATTACAACTTAGATTAAGGATTGGTCTCTTAAGAACAATAGCTTTTTTATAATGGCAACTGTTAGATACTTCTGTGCGTCTGATCTTGATACTCAATAGCATCTTTCAAATTTTGTAACATACGCTTCTTGTTTTTTTTTAGATTGAAATTAATAATATTCAAAATACTTACTGATGGTATGTTATCCCACTGTCTTTCTTCTTTCTTGTAGTATTATTTATACAAAGTTTTACTACGCAACATGGAATTTTAGTTTCGATTATTATCAGAGTTTAACACACCATGTGGCCGTAGTATAGTTGCCGCACTTCGCGATTGCGGTATCTAGTTGGACCGCAGTGGAGACCAATGCTTGATCTATGCCTTACAAATAAACTTGGCATAATGTTATATCTAAGAATAAACGACGAATATGCAAAATGTTTACAAATAGACATTTTGCTTATGATTGGTTTACTAGAACTTATGTTTCCCGCGTTTATTTGTAAAGCTGCTTAATACTCACAATTACTATTCTATTGATATTGTTATATGCGATATTTTTAATAATAATAATTTTGTGCTATGAAAAATGCGTCATACCATCGAATATGGTCCGCTACCAGACCGCATCTAATGGTTCAGCCGTACCAAATGCGATCATGTGTTTGGGCTACTAGAGCACCATCGCAACTATGCTGATCAGTCTAAACAGTGAACGTTTTGCTCGTCTTGTCACTTTTTCTCATAAAAGAAAGATTAATATTATTGGTAAGAAACTTAAAATATGATAGTATATTTGTAAGTAAGTTATATAAAGCATGCGGCAGTTGAAGCCGGATGTTCGTTGTGATACATCCGTCCCCACACTGTATGTGACCCCGATTCTGTCTCTATTCACACTTCACACACAATACAACTTTACTAATGAGATTTCTTGGTCTGATACGTGTTTTGTTTGTTAGAATTATTATAGCTTTGAAAATAGTTTCAGCTTATTTAAACAGTGTATTTAAATTATTTTATCTTGTGCCGAAGGGACATTACCTATCAATCATTTATAGAGTATCTTTATCCATATATACTTTGTTTGGGAAATGTTATAAAGGTCGGGGTTTCCCTATTATTACTCTTGTCTTTCAGTACTTACAGGTTCATACAAGTTACCAGTTGGCTCCTTCGCACAGGATGTCGGCTAGATTATGGGTAGCATAACGGCGCCTTTTTCTGCCGTCAAGCAGTAATGTGTAAGCATTATTGTGTTTCGGTGTGAAGGACGCCGTAGCTAGTGAAATAACTGGGTAAATGGGACTTAACAACTTATGTCTCAAGCTGACAAGCGCAATCGTAGTGTCGCTCAGAATTTTTGAGTTTGGGAATCCTGAGCGGCACTGCATTGTAATGGGTAGGGCGTGATTATTACCATCAGCTGAACGTCCTGCTCGTCTCGTCCCTGTCTTTAAAAAAAACACACACACACACACACACATACTCACGCCTTGTTCCCGTCGGGGTAGGCAGAGACAATAGAATGCCATTTGCTTCTATCCTTACAAACCTCACGCGCTTCCTCTACATTCATTACTCTTTTCATACATGCTCGCCGGTTGCGGGTGCTTCGGACCTCTCCTTTTCTGAAAACATCCCCAATTTGATCGACGAATGTTCTACGAGGTCTCCCGCGACCGGCTTGCCCACACACACTTGCCTTATATATTTGATGCGTCATTCTTTCTTCACTCATTCGCTCCACGTGTCCAAACCATTTAAGCATTCCTTTTTCAGTCCTTGTCACAACATCCTCTTTCAAACCACAGCGCGCTCGTATTACCGCATTCGGAATTCTATCAGTCAGTCTTACCCCACACATACTACGCAGTGATCGCATCTCAACTGCGTTAATTCTGCTTTTATGCTTCTTCCGCCATACCCAACTCTCACTTCCATACATTAACGTGGCGACAAGCACTCCATTATGTACAGCCATTCGCGCTTCTATTGGCACAGTCTTACCGTTTATAAAGGCATGCAGCGCTCCATTCACACAATTTCCCGCAATCACTCTCCTTTCTATATCACCTTCATATCTTCCGTCTCTTGTAAACATGCTACCCAAATATACGAATTCTGTAACTTGTTCTACCCTTTCATCTTCAATCGTGATAGTACACTCACTCAACCTTTCATCCTTCTCAAATACCATCACTTTCGTCTTTCTTGCATTTACTTTCAAACCTCTCTCTTTAAAGCTCCCGTTCAAACAGTCAATCATTTGTTGCAACTCATTTACCGATGATGAAAAAATGACTTGATCATCGGCGTACAAGAGGCACTTAACACACAACCCTTCCATATTGATTCCACATTGCATTTCTCCCACATCATTCATGCATCTATCCATGAATAGGTTGAACAACCAAGGCGACGCTACACAACCCTGTCTGACACCTTTGGAGATATCAAACCAGCCCGTATAGGCACCATTAACACGAACACAGGCTTGAGAATCCCTGTACAGAGATTTCAGAGCCCTTATCAGAAAATTGTCCACCCCATACATAGATAAGACCTTCCATAATTCCTTTCTATTCACCCTATCATATGCCTTTTCCAAGTCTATGAACGCGCAATATACTTTCTGGTTTTTTTCCAGACATTTTTCAGCAGCGTAAGGAAAAGACTTGATCCGTACATCCCATTCCCTTCCGAAATCCCGCTTGCACATCCCATACCTTGTCATTAGTCACATTCATTACTCTTTCAATCAATATTCTGGCATACACTTTTCCAACAACACTAAGAAGGCTGATCCCGCGATAATTTTGAGATTCCTGCTGCGAGCCTTTGCCTTTATAAATTGGGACAATCACTGCCTTCGTCCAATCATCTGGAACTTGGCCCTGTTTCCAACATAAATTAAAAAGGCGATGCAGCAGGCTCACTATTAGTCCATCGCCAGCCTTCAACATTTCAGTCGTCACTCGATCATACCCAGCAGACTTTCCCGACCTCATACCTCTTAACGCTTTCATAATTTCATCCAAACCTATTTCATCACTCGGGTCCACAAACATATCTATTATCTCTTCTTGCTCTTTTTCACTTACATCTTTCTCGTATAAGCTCTCAAAATAATTCTTCCAGCACTCTAGTATCATACTTTCTTCATGTATGACCTCACCTTGTTCATTCCTAATCAGTTTCATAGATGAATTTATATTTGTTCCCCGCGCTTCTTTCACGAGTTTCCAAAACAGTTTTATATTATCTCGGAAACTTGCGCCGAATCGTTCCTTATATTTCACCTTTTTCTCATTCCTTTTCTTCTCTATACATTCTTTAACTTTCGCTTTCACGCATTTATGTTTGTCCTTGATTTCTTTAACATTATCTTCATTCATACCGCCAATCGCTCTATTTGTTGCTTCTATTGCCAAGACATCCAGCCATGCTTTTTTCTTTTCCTCAACCATTCCTCTAGTTTCATCATCCCACCAGTTGGCATTTCTTGCGCCTTCTTTTACTCACACCGCATACATCATCAGCACATTTAATAATGTTGGTTTTAAATACCGACCATACATCATTCACACTTTCCTCATTAACATCACTCCAGCTTTTTTCTAGCCGTTCACTCAATTGCTTTTTATACATCTCTTTTACTTGCTGATCTTTCAATCTTTCCACTTTTATACGTTCTAATTCAGTAGTTGACCCTTTTGATCTGTTCCGCCAGCGCTTAAACAAACCACTTATTCTGCTAATTACCAAATAGTAATCTGTGCCGATATCTGGTCCACGATAGGCTCTAGTATCCGCTACTTTCATTTTTATTCTTTCATCGACTATCACAAGATCTATCATACTCCTTAACACAACATTGCCTTCCTTCTTTTGCCACGTGTACATATGTATCATCTTATGCTGAAACCACGTATTCATCACAGACAGACCCATCTCCACACATATATCTAACAAGTATACGCCGTTGTCATTCACACTCTTATCCCCAAACGTCCCAAGCACATTTTCATACCCATCACGCTTCACTCCAACCCTTGCATTGAAATCTCCAAGCATGACAATACGTTCATTCAACTTACGCAATAGCAAAACCTCTCTCGTTTGTTCCCAAAATTCTTCTCTTACCGCCTTACTATGGGAAGAGTCCGGAGCGTATACACCTACCAAAAATAGAGGTGTCAGACCTACTTTCAATCGGACCCAGATAAGGCGGGGATTTACGCACTCATACTCTCGCATGCATTCTGACATTCGCTCTGAAAGAAGTATACCGACGCCTTTACTGCCATGTTCTTCATCTGGAACTCCCGACCATATTTCTGTGAACGGGCCGCGCGTCAGTATCTCTTTCCCTTTACGTTTTGTCTCATTCACACACAGCACATCTAATTTTCTTTCATTCATTAACTCGTAAATTTCATCCAGTTTCTCATTCATTCCTCCTCTAACATTCAAAGTCGCAAAACGGCATTCCGATGCCCACTTTCCGCCCCGGCGAGAACAATTTGGACTTAGGTTTTGGCGTGACGTATGGCGAATATCGTCGCCGCCTACAGCTGTTAGGTTGCTCCCCCCAGAATACGAGGAGCAGCCTCGTCCTGCAGATACAGGAGGAGGAGGGGATTCTCCGGCTCTGCCGGTACCCCCCTGCGGTACAGTTACAGTATTTTTTCCTACAGCCATGTTCCCGACGGTAATTGTTTGTTAGGCTGTATGATGTCTTTGGGGTTTGACAGCCAGCCCCTAAGCGGCGGAACAGAATACCGGGTTTATTTCAAGTTTTCCTTTTCTAAGATCGGAGACGTCAAAAGCTTGATGATATTACGGACGTCAAAATACCTTAGTCGGCTTTTACGACGCCTCGGTAAGAGTGAGGGAGGTCTATTCTACTCTGCCGGATACCCCACGGCAATTAAAAAAAACATTAACAATAAAACTCAGCCAGACGTATTTGCGATTTTGTAAGAAACTAAAAATTCTCATTCAATTCCGATCTGGTAAAATAATATTTTCTTGACGGTTCAAAAGCACCGTCGAGGTTCATTGCCTGATTGATTTCTATATGAATAGCAAATGGCTTTCGAGGCTTCGATCTTGCTCGATATAGTATTATTATTTATGAATATTGTATTGTAATATTAGATTGTGATACAAGATGGGAAGGTAGGGCATTGCAAACGAGATGTCATTAACAGGTGCGAGCAGAAAGCGAGGTATTTTAATCACACGAAGTTTTTGCATACGTTTTGAGAAATAGTAAGAAACAAATCAAGTAATTGAATATGTTTATTTCAACATTCTTTTTTGCAAGGAAATTTTTCGAAACGCAAATGCATGAGTAAATGGCTGTATAAATTTGAATTTAGAATTCTTAACCAAAGAGGAAATATTTGAGACCAAATGGACCAGTACGACCAAACGCCAATTGCATAATATGAAAGAACCTAATAAATCATTGTCTTTTTCACTGGGATGTTTGTGCCTGAGCGCACTAGCTTTTTACTGCCCTTAACATCGTGTATCACTTTCGCAGATGATTTCGTAGTGTATATTATATGATCAGAAGTAAAGGCAATTTAAATTTGTATTTGTATAAGAGTTTTCTATCGCAATATTTATATATTTATAAGAATTGAATGATATACCGTAATGCCTCAATTCACTATGATAAAACAATGATGATTTAATAGCATCAAAATCCTGTAATCTCTGTTTACTAATTGGACAAAACAAAACCCTGACTGCAGAATTCTGTGATTGGGAAACACGATAACACAATACAAGCAATCAACCTTTATTGGTATTCCCTTAGATCAAAGGCCTATTGTTGCCTCGCACAGAATATGCTTGATATACGAGATTTTAGCTTAATTATCACGCCCAAGTTTTTTTATATATAAAAATGTAGGGACTGTAAAAGAGTTACGTAAATTTTGCCTCTGAATAAATTACAGTAGCTCACAAATTTTGACCTGATTCTCTAATAGTCATCAGAAATAAAATGAAAAAATGTCTAACATATTCCAAAATCCAAAGCACACATTAAAAATAATCAGTGTGGTTCTTTCATGCCTTAGTCAAGGTAATCAACGAAAAATACAAGTATCGAACCAAATACAGCAAATATAGCAACCCTCGTGATTAACTTGTCTTCGAGGTACTAAGTGATAGATGTACAAAGCTACACAACTTAAACTATAGTTTATATATAAATCACTCAGAGATATTGGTATCTAAAAACCTCAATCTTATGAGATATAGGGCAAGTTCTTACCCTGCCCGGATGTCTTTAGGCTACAATAAAGCTTCATCAGGTTTAGACATTTCGCGATCTTTTTGCATAATATTTTAGTTCTAATTATAACTTAGTTAATATACCCAGTTAACATCTCAGGTCATTCTAATTCGACCATAAGTGCATTTATTTAACTAAAACATCTATAACTAAAGATGGACTCTAAAGTCTAAACCAGTGGGAGGCTCCTTTGCACAGGATGCCGGCTAAATTATGGGTATCACAACGGCGCTTATTTCTGCCGTGAAGCAGTAATGTGTAAGCATTACTGTGTTCCGGTCTGAAGGGCGCCGTAGCTAGTGACATTACTTGGCAAATGAGACTTAACATCTTATGTCTCAAGGTGAACAGCGCAATTTTGTGCCGCTCAGAATTTTTGAGATTTTAAAAATCCTTAGCGGCACTGCATTGTAGTGGGAGGGCGTATCAATTACCATCAGCTGAACGTCCTGCTTGTCTCGTCCCTTATTATCATAAAAAAAAAGATATAGTTTTCAGGTTTTTTAAAGACTTGATCATCCAAAAGGTGCCATCTGTAACTGTAGTCCATCAATATTTGTGGTGAGCTGCTCTAGTGCCACTTCGTATTATTTTTAACACCTCCCAAGTTCTGGTATAATCTGAACAGATTGTAAAAGTGCTTCATTAATGCCATTATTGAAGAGTGGCGATGCGAATGAGATAACGAATTATAGGCCTATATCTATCATCATATATCGCATATTCAAATTCAAATTCAACTTTGACCAAGTTGTTTTCCGTTGTCGGGGACCTTGCTGACAAAGTCGATCGTATTCGATGCAATATACAGCGATTTTAGTAAGGCTTTCAATATGGTAGATTGGAATGTTGTATAATGTATAGAAACCGTTCTGTATTGAAATAGCCGGCGTGTTTTTAAATTTATGTATGTCTTACCTGTCGGACCGAAAATCATTTTTGTGGTTGAAGATATAAGTCGGTTAACAACATAATAGTTCTTGACTGAACTGTTACTTTTCTTTTGTATCGGTTCCAGAAAACGACGTACAACACCAGAATATTAGTTAATAATGTAACATCTTACATTCTTCTTTTCGGATTCTAAGATGCCAAACCCGTCACAAAGTAAGTTTTATTCTTAAATAATGAACGTTAGTATTTATCAATTCATATTTATGTACAAATATGTACAATTTTATCTTTAAAATATTAACGCAAAGTTAAATATATTGTGCTATGAGACAAATGTACCTATCTTTGCATTTCTAAGCTTAAATTTATTTTGCTGTATAAATGTGCATTTATTTTATCCGTTCTATATTTAGACACGCTCTAAATGGTAATCTGTTTTATTCTCAACGCTTTTTGCTCTATAATGGAAATTTTAATAAATGAAACATTATAATGTTATAACCGTTATGAGAAATAGAAATAGTATTCTCTCAAAGATATTTTTATTAACACACTAGAAGATATAATACACATATCAATATTGAAAACTAATTACAATGTAACTTATTTCAATATGTTATTATCATCATCAGCCAGAAGTCGACCACTGTTGGACAAAGGCCTCCCCCAAAGATCTCCACGAGGGTCATGCGTCCATACAACCTATTCCAGCGAACTTGACCAGATCCATCTTCAGAGGTCCATCTTGTGGGAGCCCTAGAAACACTACTTCTTCCGGTAAATGGTCGCCATTCGAGGACTTAACTGGCCCACCAGGCCTGTCTTGGCATCTGTCCGTTGAACTGTGTCCTGTGTGGCCTGCCCACTGCCACTTCATTGCGCTCGTCACCTTGGGACATAAGATGTAAAGCCTCATTTGCTCAGCAATTTCACTAGCTACGGCACCCTTCAGGCCAAAACACAATAATGTTTACACGTTACTGCTTCACGGCAGAAATAGGCGCCGTTGTGGTACCCATAATCTTAGCCGGCATCCTGTGCAAAGGAGCCATCCACTGGTAAGTTCTTAAGCCTTATTACATTATTATTACATGTTGAAAACATTGATCAAACAAAAATGGGTGGTGATCGCAGGGGTGTAAAATATAACAAGAAAAATAATCTGTAATATTAAATATGAGAAATTTTGAGGCTGATTGCGTACTTAGTTTATTTCAAATATATGTGATATTATTATCAATAAACATAATTATTCATATATTATAATACAATGTTAATTTGGTTTCAGTAACAAAAGATATTAACCGCATATTGGTTTGGTGTTCACATAAGTATATTCATTCAATAATGATATTTGATTAATTAGTTAATGTTCGAATCTTTCTTACTTACATTTCAATAACCTATTGACAGATAGCATTGGAAGTATAATTATATTGGACATAACTATGGATAGATAAGATATTGTCATTAAACGGTGACAGCAATGTTTCCGTAACTTAAACTAAGGGTTGATAGGTTATTGAAAACGGCCGCTAATAATCTTCTTAAATGTATTCACATTTTTATAAAATAATAGTACAGTTATGATTTTTCTTTAGTGTTCATTCTGCTAAGACTTGTCTTTTACCAATTCATCACGTCTTTCGCCTCTACACGAGGCACCATCAGGAGAATCGCCAACATTTGCGAGTGAACAATATAAGACAACTATTTTTACAACACTTAACAGTATGATTAGATTTTACCAGTGGTAGGCACCTTTGCACAGGATGCCGGCTAGATTATGGGTACCAACGGCGCCTATTCCTGCCGTGGAACAGTAATGTGTAAGCAATACTGTGTTTCGGTCTGAAGGGCGCCGTATGTAGTGAAATTACTGGGCAAATGGGACTTAACAACTTATGTCTCAAGCTGACAAGCGCAATCGTAGTGTCGCTCAGAATTTTTGGGTTTGGGAATCCTGAGCGGCACTGCATTGTAATGGGTAGGGCGTATCAATTACCATCAGCTGAACATCCTGCTCGTCTCGTCCCTTATTTTCATAAAAAAAGACACGTGTTTCGCCTCTACACGAGGCATCATCAGGAAACTCGCCGACTTCTAAGAGTCAACAAAATAAGATTTATAACAATTTTTACTGGCATTGCTTGCGGTAGTGTCGTGTACCGGGTTATCTTCTTCCCTGAAATAATATGTGTAACGGAAACGATGGCTGGTCTATGCGTCAACGCATGGATGCGATTGGTACCTGGTCGACGTGTTAATAATTTAGTTAAGAGGGAACGCTGGCAGCGTTACCATACAAACGTATTCCCCTTTTCCTTCCTGGATAATCCTTTTAGAGCAGTGATTTTTTGTCACAAAATCCAGGAATGCTATAGCTACGTCTCTACGTTTGTTTTTTTTTTCAATAAACTAACTAGATAAGAAAACATGACACTTCAAACATAGAAAAACTGCCATTTTAATACCGCCATATTCAGACGAATTCGAAACAATTTTGAAAAGTAAATCTTCGTATTGTTAGTTGCAGTTACTAATTGTGACAGTAATAATATCTATTATGTTCACATGTCGTATTTACACAAACAATTAATTGAAGCTCTAAATGTTGATTCATCCAATATACAATTATTTATATTTCTACAGTTTATTTTTTATTACTTATAATAATAACCATTTGATATGTTAATTATATCCTATATTACTCTTATATATATCTTAATTGTTTCTTTTACTTAAACCTATAACACTTCTCGCTAGTCGAGGTGAAAAGTTATATGTTTCACACGAGAGCAAATTTTTTTGTCTCGTGCCTTTAAATCACTAACTACCTCAGTAGTCTATATGAGAATCAATTCTAGACTACTTTGCCAATTCGTGATTTAAAGTCAGCCCTCGCAGCAAAAAATAACATTGCTCGCTTGTTGAACAATAGTTATTTGTTCAATATAGTAAGAGAAACAAATAAGATAATATGTAACACAGTTTATTTCTAGTATTTATTTTAAATAATAAGTCCTTAAAAGACAATAGTAAAATTTATAAATCTAAAATTCGATACGTCGTAACATATTAATTTTTGTGACAATGAGATCGATTGGATCGCATTGTATATTTTTTCAACGCGGAGTAATTCCCGGATGTATAGTCGCGTGGGGCTCAAAATTTCAATCACTTTGCCTCACGCTAAAAACGCTTTTTGCTGCGAGTTTTCACGTAGCCATAGAGCGCATTTTCGTGCTGGATAGGTGAAAAACTTATTATATCTACCTATACATATATAACTTATATCTTATCTGTATACCCTTAATAAGACTAGGCAATCCGGTACTACCCTATAATATATTGGTTGGTTAACTGGTTCTAACAAGTGATAAACCATCTCCGAATATATTATCTGCCTACTAATTGTCTGAGGACTGTTATAGATACACATAATCATACAGTGTGACCCATTACAGATATCAAACAACTTAAAACTGATATCGAATGTTTATTACCTGCTCAGTAAAATGACATAAGTAACTATTTAAAAATCAAACTAGAAGTATCAAAAATTATGATATTAAGCACTCCCAAACATATAGGCCCTCTTAATTCCCGAGCCCCTTCGGAAAATACAATTGCGATAAGGTCTCATGAGAAATTAATAATGCCCAGAAGTGGACTGACTCTGTTGCATTCAGAGATCTACCAGGAAATAAAAGTTAATAACATTCACAATTAGCTTGCAACGTTATTTCGATATATCCTTCCGAATAACTTTGATCGGTGCCTATATCTGACGTGAACTGGTAATGTGTAAATATTATTGTGTTTCGGTCGGAAGGCGCCGTAGCTAGTGAAATTACTGGGTTAATGAAACTTAACATCTTATATCTCATGGTGACGAGCGCAATTGTAGTGCTGCTCAAAATTATTGACTTTTTAAAGAATCTTGAGTGGCCCTGCATTGTAATCGGCATGGCGTATCAATTACCATCAGCTGAACTTCCTGCATGTCTCGTCTCTTATTTTCATTAAATAAAATCTGCAGACAACAAACCCCTCACCCAGTCGCCAGAAATCTCATTAATATCCACAGAACATTTAAAAGTTTTGATTTCGTATCACCAGTAGCCGAAGCACATAAAAACAAAATAGTCTCGCTATTTTTTAAAGATAACTTAAGCAAAACAAGGTGAATTTTAAAGGGAAGTTTTATTGCTTCGCTTTAACATTCGCAGAGTTGTTCAATTAAGTTATTCTACTGTTACCAAGGCAACAATAAACATGAACAAGTACAGTTTGGACCCTTGTGTGAATATTTGTTAATTCTAAACTATGATCGTCTTTTAAAAGATAAAGAGCTCAAGATTGTGTTTTTCCTAACTCTTCTAGATGTTTTGGAATGTTTATTGGGTATCCATGAATGAGCAGATGATATATCAGCTCTAGTTAAAACAATTATTAAGATGTATTAACTTAACACGTTACTGTTCTACTTTTAAAATAGGAATGAGCTGGAGATATACAAAAAATAAAAGACTAAAGATGGTCCAAAATTATAATGAACTGGTACCCTATAAATAGGAAACGAGACCGAGACAGGCCTAAAAAGCGATGGAGCGATAATTTAGTAGAAACAGTAAGGAACTTTCCTTACTGTTTCTTGTGTGTTTTTTACAAGAGTTGGCGGTCATTATATCGAAAATAATGACTAAATACAATATACTAATAAATCAAAATTTATTAGGAAACACCTACATCTAATACATAAATATAACGTTACACGGTACTATGGTACTGAAAGAGTAAAAACTCTTACACCTACAAACATAAACAAGGAAAATATTCACAAATCTTGCTTAAATAACAGGAAGGAAATGACAGAATAGGAAAAAACGAATATTTTTTCAAACATTGAAAAATTAATAGCTCACACTTATAATAATATTTTGAAATTTAATTTCATTCATAAAACATAATTTTCTTATTACATACCATTTAATAATACCTTAAGGCCCTACAATAATAATGGTATAAAGTTACATCTGAGAAAAAACAAGAATATTCAAAATGTTTGCAAATAAACTGAAAAAAGTATTTAACCGACTATATCGCCATATGAGTAAATAAAACGCTACAGAGACTAAGCTTCAACAACCACGCGAAACGGATTTTAAATGTCGATTGCTTTCTGTGCTACAGATCATCCAGGCTATATAAGAGTAAGTTATCAACAACTTTTTCAATTATTGTCACTTTATACCTACATATAGTATCATTTTCACTGTCGTATTTTAAATAATAAAATTATATTGTTACAAGTTTCTTGTAACTAAGTGACATTTTGTTACAAAAAAACTACATTTAAAAAAACTGACTTCAAAAACTAAAAAGTATAAAATAGCTTAATAAGGAATAAGGGTTTAATTTAATACGCCTCTCCTATGCAAACCTTAAACCTTTAATATAAATAAAATACCAACTATTCTTTGTATGTGCTAGTTATAGTGCTAAACAATATATACTGTTCGAAAGCCTATTTCACTTACTTGTGAGTGTCAGGACTTCTCAAATATCGCGAAGAACGTTTGTTAGCTATGAATGACTGGCTTTCCACTTTTTGCGACATGGGTTGATAAAAATTATAAATAATGAAACCAAATGAAAACTCTGGAAAAAGCCGTACACAAACTATGTATAATTACATTACCTTCTACATTCCTCTTAACCAAAAATATTCATAAAATGAAAACTACTGGGCCAAAATATGTCAAATTTTTATTTGACCAAATGTCAAACATTCTGCATCAAACTAAAGAATAAGAATTAATAAAAAAATGAATCACCGAAATCTGATCATAAATTTCAGCGTAATCTGTGTACATACATAAAAAAAATATCAATCGAATTGAGAACCTCCTCCATTTTTAAAGTCGGTTAAATAAGTTTAACATAATTGGATTCCTGCATCTGAAATAGCTTTTCTTACACAAAATAATTTCGTACAATATACTTACGCAATAAACATACGTTATGAGAAATGATCACATAATTCTCGTTTTTTGTTATAAAGTCTTTATCCTCTTCAGTAATATATGACGGTGTTTCTCAAAACTCAGGCCAAACATCTGGTACGTCATCTGTAAAGTGTTTTTGTAACGCACAGGGGAGATAGTGTCATTTATCATGTAATACTTAACCCTTGCACGTTCTTACACTTTTTTACCTCACAATATGTGAACTGTTTTGTTATCATGAAGTTAATATTATAAGTTTTTGTGCCATTGAGTTGACTAGTTGTATAGTGACCAGTGGGATGGGGGGCTTTCGGCAAACTTTCCGACTTGTTCAGGAACAAAAGAGTGCCTTTAAACATCAAACGCCGCACATTCGAACAGTGCGTCCTACCCGTAATGGTTTATGAAGCCGAGACTTGGACGCTGGCTCGGCAGCTCATTCATCGACTACAAGTCTCCCAAAGGGCTATGGAAAGAGCTATGTTGGGGATTTCTCTACACGATCACGTCCGGAACACTAAAATCCGCTAGAGAACGGGACTAACTGACATAGCAAAAACCATATTTGTCGTAGGTCCGATGGAAGATGCGGCAAAAAGTTGTTGGAGTGGAGACCACGAAAGGGGTTCAGGAATGTTGGGAGACAGCCAGCAAAATGGACGGACCATTTGTTGCGAGCGGCTGGGAAGGACTGGATGCGGACAACTCAGGACCGCACAAAATGGTCTAAAATTGAAGAGACCTTTATTCAGTATTGGGAAGATGAAGGAAGATCCAATGTATGTCTGATCACCGTACAGAGGCTACCCTACTTATGCTCGTGGCAGCATCGTGGGGTGAGCTACCTTCCCTAAGATATATGCAAGGGAAGGGATGGCTGGTCAATGCGTCCTGCTCATGAACGGGCGCTGGTAGTGGTGCCTGGTCGGTCCTGTGTTCGGGAATTTTTGTATTTATATTGAAAATATACCATTTTAAGTTATTTGTTTAGATTTATATTTACTCGCATATATCCATAACACAGATGAAAGGCCGCAAATGGAGCTGGAGCCACACACTCCGAAGGGATCCCAACCAAAGGGAGGCGACCCTAGACTGGAACCCTCACCATCGCAAAAACTATTCAGTTTAGAAAAGAAAGGTATGAGAAACCTCAATATCACTTTAAAGATCTATCCATGGATACCCCAATGGTATGGGTTTGATGAAAAATAAATTTTAGTTTCAGTTCTAAGTATGGGGAACCCCCAAATTTTTTTTTCTATTTTTTGTGAAAATCTTAATGCGGTTCACAGAATACATCTACTTACCAAGTTTCAACAGTATAGTTGATATAATTTCAGAAAAAAGTGGCTGTGGCATACGGACGGACAGACAGACAGACAGAAATGATGAATCTACAGGGGTTCCGTCCTGGGGAACCCTAATAAACGAAATATCTAAAATTCTATACAACAAAATTACCATAACGTTTAAAACTAACACCCATAAGTTAATCGAAATCTGCACAAAGCAGCACTTAATGCTATCTTATTCAGAACTTTGCATCAAACCTGCAGACTTGGCTGTTCTTGTTCCTTATATAATTATAAAGAGACTGTCTCTCTCGTTACTCAAGCCTGTTGTTACGCTGAGAAGATACAAGGAGATAACTAATTCTCTATCTTAATGACTACAACGTACTGTTTAATTGTGTACTATCTTCTGTCGAGAATGTTACAAAATGTAATATTTTTACAGTTAGAGTTTAATTGATTCCTTTAGAATTATTTTTGATGTAATTTCTAATATACTAGATACTACTACCGCTTCGGAAACGAATGGCGCTCTGAGAGAAAAGAAGCGGCGCAAGAAACGCTCCCAGCTTTTTTTTTAAACAGAGCGCATTAAAGTAGTATATTAGAAATGACATCAAAAAGAATTCTAAAGGAATCAATTTTGAAAAACTAAATGCCTTTTTATTTGGAAATAATTTGAGAATATGTTTGATACTTAAATATCCACACATTATTTAAAAAAAATACACTTAAGACGTTTGAAATAGCTGAAATTGCCAAATTGAGTAGCTGCGGTTGGATTTTTGATTTTCTCCACCAAAAATTAATAACGTGAGACTAAAAATGATAACATATCGAATAAAGTTCAACCTACATATGCAAACATAAAGGTTCATTATAAGAATACATTTATGTTTTACAAGTGTGAGGCTTCTCTGCACCGGATGCCGGCTAAATTATGGGTACCACAACGGCGCCTATTTCTGCCGTGAAACAATAATGTGTAAGCATTACTGCTTCACTGTAAATGAAACTTGACATGAGACCATGTCTTACTGGGCAAATGGGACTTGACATGGAACTATGTCTCAAGGTGACGAGCGCGGTAGTAGTGTCGCTCAGAATTTATAAGTTTTTCAATAATCGTATGACAATAGGCCAGTTATATTAGTTTAGTGCGCATGACAGCTACGTCTTACACTCGTGATACGTCAGTCACTTTGTCGTAGTATACATTAGTTTGCTGAAATAGAGGTTAAGGTTAGGTTTTCACAGCTGTCTTCCTAGACCTATTTAAAATTATTATGTAAGACATCGTAGTATGTCGTCGTAGGTGGGTAGGTAGAAAATATGAAGAATTTAGTGGAATCCGTGTTAGCCAATAAGCGACTATCACGTCATCTGTGGCTGTGGCGTTGCATAGACGCGGGGGGTCTGTCTGCATTGTCGTAACAGACAGTTATTACTTTTACGTAGAAGATGGAAATTGACCCTCTAATAATTAACTAGACTCACAATCCCGCTGAAAAATTGTCTGATGCATAATTATGCATCAGACAATTTTTAGGTAGGTTATAACCTACGCGCTATTAGGCAGAGTTTTCGTTCAGTTGTGTTTTGTCCGCGCTTTAAATAAACCGCCACGCAATGACAAAGTGGTCCGTCTGAAAAAAATAAATGTCCAAATAACAGCATACCCCAACTTAAACCGGATGTAGTGTCGTATTTCAGGTAAATGACTTTTAAAATGAACAAAATTATGTATCCTACTTTACGTTTTTATTATTCTGCTAAATAATTACATTTCAACGCGGACGCGTAAAATATGGAGGAATCCGCGCCGTGATATTAGCAAGTGAAGCACCGTTATGCTAGTGTGTGTGCGGTTACGGGGGATACTAGTTACATAATTTTTTCTCCCTTAAATGATTATATATGGCCACAAATACTTATATAGTATTGTTTTCACACTTTTTCACAACGAACGACGGCATTTTTAAAATATTTTATTGCGACGCAAACTGATCTGTCACAGACGATGGCAAATCTCTTAATAGCGGCCGATCGTCTTGTATTAGTATAAGTGTATGCGTTTACAGGCTTGTTTTGGTGCTTCACTGTTATGTGAGATGACACGGAGTCCTTCTTTTTTTACTCGTCCTTGCATATCAATTGCTAAAACAAAATACAAGTACTCGGCTCTATAACGCGCTCAAGTGGTTCCGCGGTGTAGTGATGTTGCCCTATAACGCGTTTTTACTAACTTACTTCGTAATTCGTTATAATAATAATAATAGATTAGGTTGTAATAAAGTGTAAAATTATAAAGAATACTTAATCACAATTCGTAACAAGTATTTCTAATTGATTGCCTGGATTTACTATTTTATTACGGTTATTAATACACAAATTTAATATATCGGCGCAAATACTACAACACACCTATTATAAAAACAATAATAATTCAGTTTAAATAATTTTAGTTAAAATTTGTTCATAATTTATCCTTTAATTACATTGTGATGTGAAATTATTGAAAAAAACAACATGAATTGAAAACACGTGCACGTGCACCTATAGATACCGCCGCACGGTCGACACAGTTCAGTCCATAGCAAATAGCCAGGTTTTCCCAGTTTCCTGGATCCCCCCCCCCCCACAATACCTCATGTATTAGTTTTTAAGCATAATAAAGTTTTATCCCTCAATACGTAGATAGGGTTGTAGAAATAAGTTTTCTGATACCTACATATATAAGGCTTAATTGTAAATTGCTTTAATAAGTAGATTTAAGTAATTTTGTATATATATTTTAATATCAAATATGAATGAATTTGAATTTTTTTTTCACAGTTCATTCGTGCTCGGGATGTCGTACGGTACGGACCTCTCTGGGACGTCGTAACGCTGCCCGTTGAATAAACGAAATTAATAAAATACCTACTCGTGTAGTTTTCTTTAGCAGAACCAATGAGTGATCTTCAGCAAGATAGCAATTGTGATGTCAACAGTAATGACGTCACACCTTTTAAAAACAATACAGAGGTTCTTTCCTCGTCAAATAAAATAATTTAATAATACAATTGACACACGTGCAAATGTTCGCAAAGCTAATTATGAACTGTACAAATGATTATAAAATTCAATACACACAAATATGTATGCTAGTGAAAATACTAGGCAAATGAGACTGAACATCTTTTATCTCAAGGAGACGAGCACAATTGTAGTGCCGCTCAGAATTTTTGGGTTTTCTCAAGAATCTTGAGCCGCACTGCTTTGTAACAGGTAGGGCTTATCAATTACCATCAGCTGAACGTAATGCTCGTCTCATCCCTTATTTTCATAAAAAAAATGTATGTAGGTAATCCCCAAGTTATATGCTCGTATTATACGAAATCACGTAATATGAAAGCGCGGTATAGAGAGGTTTACTAATTACATTGATTACTAAGCGATAATAAGTCAAGTTGTTTATGGTATGTTAATAATCCTTCTAAATTGCTGCGATCTACAGACAACAAAACGATCACACAGTCGCCAGAAAGCCCATTAATATCCACAGAACATTAAAAAGTATTGATTTCGTATCGCCAGCACCAGAAGCACATAAAAATAGAACAGTGTCGTTATTTTTTGTAAAGATAATAATTCAGCAATACAAGCCGAATTTTCCTCAAGAGTGAAGCAATAAAGCGACGGGTTGCTCAATAAAGTAATTCTACTGTTACCAGGGCAATAATAAACATAAACGATCATTTTTGTTCATGTGGAGTTGTAGAATATTAGACCCTGGTGTGTAATTATATTATTACGATACTACGATTATTATATAAAGGAAATATACATATTATATTTATATGTTAATACTAGCTGACCCAGCAAACGTTGTATTGCCGATATTAAAATCGCGATACAAAAGTAACTATTAATCGTAGATGGGTGAAAATTTAAAGTTGTATGTATTTTTAATGCTAACTCATATTCAAACAAATAAAAAAAAAATTCGTGTGGACCACCCTTAACATTTAGGGGGATGAAAAATAAATGTTGTCCGATTCTCAGACCTACCAAATATTCACTCAAAATTTAATGAGAATCGGTCGTTTCGGAGGAGTTCAAAGTTTAACACCATGACACGAGAATTTTATATATTAGATGTCAAAACTATTGTCTCCTTGCCTATTATTCTTGTAATAAAAAGTTTCAAATTAAATTTAAAATTTGGATTATATATTTTTTATATTTTTAGATTTGTATTTCTAAGAAATAGTAATGAAAACCTCGATAAATACATCGATATCACGTTTTATTAGTTATCGGAGGTATAATAATTAATAAGAAATCTATTGAAGGTTTGATAAGCTTTAACTAATAGACGTTTATACTCTCAATACATTATTACGTTTAATTAAGGCGGTTACACAATAAGTAAAGAGAACGTTGTCTTCTTCCCTCAGATACTGCAAAGAGAACGATGCCTGGTCCATGCGTCAACTCGTGAATGAGTATTTAAAATTCAGTGTATTCAACAATGCGATTACTAATTTTGACAATAATCACGACCATCATATTCACGAAGCATCCTTACACAAACAATGAATTCAAGCTCTAAAGGTTGATGCTTCCAATATAGGATAATTTATATTTATACAGTTTTGTCTTTATTATTTTTTATTAAAAATTTGATTTAAGTTTATTATTTATTATTTTGGAGCGCCCACAAGAGGAACAGCGGCAGACCGGCGAAGTGCAAGTTCAGAAAAAGTGAACGCAAATAAAGACTCGTTCCTATAAGCGCAGTATTAATTCCCATCCCTGACCCACTCCCGTGTCAATTGGTGTCAGAAGTGGGATTGGAAAGATGCCATTAGTGCCCAGGAACGAGAAGGGAGTGACCACGCGAGCGGGAGCATCTGCAGCGGCAGAGGAGGAGTCACAACAAGCATCCGGCTCTGGACCCAGTGCGACCGTGTCAGCACCGCAGGCTCCTGCCGTAGACATCATGCAGCAGATGGCCGCCATGATGCAAGAGCAAGCGCGCCGACAGGAGGAGCAGCTGCGGAGCTTGCAAGAGAAACAAGCGCGCCGACAGGAAGAGCAAGTGCGCCGACAGGAGGAGCAGCTGCGGGGCTTGCAAGAGGAACAAGCGCTCCGACAGGAGGAGCAAGTGCTTCGACAGGAGGAGCAGCTGCGAGGTCTGCATGAAGGCCTCCCCAGGAAATTTTATCAGTGGTGCAGAAAAACTCCGCCCGGATTGACGCTGTAGAAAAGGAGATCGCCAGGCTTGACACTGTAGAAAAGGAGATCGCCCGGATTGACACTGTGGAAAGGATGATGGGGGAGATGAAAGCAACTATTCATCAGCTCAATAGGAAGGTCGTGTGTTCACGACCTTCAGCCAACCCAGGAGTCACCTGCGGAATCACATCGACCAGAAGTTTGAAAGTACCCCCCTACGACGGCAAGTCTACCTGGGCCGCCTTCAAGCTACAATTAGAGACGGTCAGAAGAGCAAGTGGTTGGAGTGACCAAGAAGCACACTCTGCCCTCACACTAGCGCTCCGTGATGAAGCACTTTCCGTATTGGAAGCACTCGGCGCTGGGAAGGAGGAAGTAACCTATACGGACCTTCTTAACGCGTTGGAGGCACGTTATGGCAATAAACACCTTGAGCATGTGTATCGGGCGCAGCTTAAGGACCGCAGTCAAAAGGCCAACGAAACTCTGCAGCAGTGGTCCCTCGAAGCTGAGAAGCTAGTGCGTAAAGCATATCAGTCGTCGCCAACTGAAATAGAAGAAATGTTGCTCCAAGTGTTCATCGATGGAATACGGGACGCCGAAGTAAGAGCAGCCGTACGACTGAGTCATCATACTAGCTTGAAGGAAGCGGTGGCACATGCGTTGGAAGTGGAAGCAGTTCACCACGATTCTCGGGGGTTGAGACTCCGCAAAATTGTACCAGCAGATTCCAGCCGAAGGCAAGCATATAGCCCAGTATGCTATGGGTGTGGGGAGCGAGGACACATTAGGAGCACTTGCCCCAGGCGTGAGAGCATAACGCAAGGTAGGAAGGATGCGGCGGTCTCAACGTCACCGCTGGAGCAGCAGGAAAACTAGAAAAGGCCAGGGCAGTGGGGTGGGCGCTGGCTGGTAGAAGCAAAGCCCCAAGGATCTTCGTTAGGCAGACATGTGACGGAAACACTTTAGTTATAGAGGGAATGATAAATGGAAAATCTTGCCGTTTCACTTGAATTGAACTTGGATACGGGAGCCTCACGTACAGTCGTTAGCCAAAGAAGACTAGAGAGCATCGGAAAACGACATATGCGAGAAAATGCAAACTTAACACTCACAACAGCTACCAACCAGCGCATACCAGTCCAGGGAGAGAAGATCGTGGCCGTGAAAATCGGTAATACGTTGTACTGGCAAAAAGTGGCAATCGCAGATATCACAGATGACTGCCTCATTGGGTTGGATTTTCTTCGAAATCATCAGTGTACGATTAACATGAAACATGGTGTATTGAAGCATGGAGGTGAAGAAATTCCAATAAAAGGCGGAACTTTTGGGAAAGTGTTGTGCTTACGAGACACTACTTTAAATCTGACATCGCAGACCCTGGTCCCGGTAGTCCTGCCAAGAGATGACAGAGGAAGACCTTGTAAATGCGCTTTAATAGAAAGAGAGACATCGGACACGAAATGGATCCCAGCCAGGACTGTTGTGGGAAACTCCCAAATTGCGATGGTTCCCGTGTTTAATCCTCATGAGTGATAGGAGGTTGTGAGGAGATAGCTTGGTTAAGAAAGTGTGAAGAAGGGAGGAAGACCGTAGCTGCAAGCCAGAATGTGAACATACAGAAACTTTTGGATGGCTGTAAGGACAATCTTACCAAGCTACAGTTAATAAAAGCGAGAGATTTCCTGCTACGCTATGCCGGGATGTTCTCGAAGAACGACGGGGACATCGGAAGAACTGGTTTGGTGAAACACAAGATCGACACAGGAGACACTGTTCCGATAAGGCAAAGACCAAGACGTATTCCGTTTGCACGTGAACAAGAAGTGGAAGACATAATTCGGGATATGAAAGAAAATGGTGTGATAGAACCGTCATCGAGTCCATGGTGTTCTCCAGTGGTTCTGGTGAAGAAGAAGGATGGATCAACTAGATTTTGTGTGGACTATCGGCGTTTGAACGATGTAACTAAGAAAGACAGTTATCCATTGCCAAGAATCGATGACACATTAGATTCACTTTGTGGCATGACGTGGTTCTCTACTCTTGATTTGAAAAGTGGCTACTGGCAAGTCGATCTGGACCCTAAAGACAAGGAGAAGACGGCTTTTTCAACCGGAAAAGGGTTATGGCAGTTCAAAACAATGCCCTTCGGATTATGCAACGCCCCAGCTACTTTCGAAAGGTTGATGGAGCATGTGCTGGCAGGTATGTTGGGAGAAACCTGCCTTGTCTACTTGGATGACATAATCACTATGGGACGAAGTTTTGAAGATCATCTTAAGAAGCTCGAAAAAGTCTTCACAAAACTGCAGGGTGCCAACTTGAAGTTGAGTCCAAAGAAATGTTCCTTCTTTCAACGTCAGGTGAATTACTTGGGGCACGTTATCTCGGAGCAAGGCGTTGCGACGGATCCTGCCAAGATAATGCTGTCAAAGACTGGCCGACGCCGAAAGAAAAGACACATGTGAGAGCATTTCTAGGACTATGCTCTTATTATCGACGCTTTGTGAAAGGGTTTTCCGATGTTGCTAAGCCCTTACATCGACTGACGGAGGAGAAAAGAGCCTTTTCCTGGGATGAAGAATGCGAACAAGCTTTCTTAGAGTTGAAGAAAAGACTATGTGAATCACCTATCCTCGGATATCCTGACACAGAGGGAAGATTCATAGTGGATGCTGATGCTAGCAACACTGGAATTGGTGGAGAACTATCTCAGAAGAGAGGAGATCAAGAAGTTGTAATTGCATACTTTAGCAAATCTTTATCAAAGCCGGAGAGAAACTACTGTGTAACTCGTAGGGAGTTACTGGCCGTGGTGAAGACATTACAACATTTCAAAAAGTACTTGTTGGGTCGCAAATTCCTCGTAAGGACTGATCATGCCGCCTTGAAGTGGTTACTAGAATTCAAGAATCCGGAAGGACAAGTGGCCAGATGGATTGAGCAACTTCAAGAGTATGACTTTGAAATCGAGCATCGAGGAGGAAAAAGTCATGGAAATGCAGATGCGTTATCTAGAAGACCTTGTCCGATGGAAAGCAAACATTGCATTCGTCAGGAGGAGAAACAGAATTTTATGATCCGGCTGATCAGAACAGATTCGACCGACGAGAACTGGAGCAACGATGCAATGAGGAGAGCTCAGGAAAATGATAAGGATCTTCAACCACTTTTACATTGGCTAGCAAGTGGATCACTTAAACCAAAATGGTCTGAAGTGGCTAGACACAGTACGGCTACCAAGAGTCTCTGGGCACAATGGAACAGTTTGGTGATGCATGACGGGTTGCTCTGCCGTAAATGGGAAACCCCGCAAGGAAAGGATTGCCATCTGCAATTGGTCGTTCCCAGGGAGAAGGTGAACGAGATCCTGAGAGCTTATCACGATGGTTCTTCAGGTGGACATTTGGGAGTAAGAAGAACTCTCACAAAAATTAAAGAACGATTTTACTGGTTGCATTGCCGTGATGATGTGGCAGACTGGTGCCAAAAATGCAAGAGTTGTGCTACTGTCAAAGGACCTCAGACCAGAAGCAGAGGAGCTATGAAGTTGTACATTGTTGGGGCTCCGTGGGAAAGAGTAGCTCTTGATATGGCCAGACCGTTCCCAGTCACCAAATCTGGAAACCGTTACATAATGGTGGTGATGGATTATTTCACGAAGTGGCCGGAAGCATTTGCTCTACCGAATCAAGAAGCAATTACCGTTGCGACGAAGCTGGTGAATGAAGTTTTCTGCAGATTCGGTGTGCCTTTGGAGTTGCACAGTTACCAAGGGCGGAACTTCGAATCACAAGTATTTCAAGAAGTTTGCAAGATCTTGGGAATCCATAAGACCAGAACTACGCCATATCATCCACAGTCGGACGGGATGGTGGAGAGGTTTAACCAAACATTGGAGCGACATCTGGCAAAAGTAGTGGACAGTCATCAGGATAACTGGGATGAGTACATGCCACTGTTTCTTATGTCGTATAGAAGCGCAATACACGAGACGACAACGGTGACTCCTGCGTACGCCAATTTTGGAAGGGAATTGAAATTGCCAGCTGATTTACTCTCAGGCTGTCCACCGGATACTTCGAAAAGTATAACAGAATATGTGGATGAGTTACGGAAAAAGATGGTTGACATCTACGAGGAAATTAGAAGAACTGGGCAAGTGAACGGATGAAGACCCGCTTCGGTTGGAGAGCTAATATTCCTGGTTTTGAAGAGGGAACCCTGATATGGCTACACAATCCTGTAAGGCGAAAGGGGAAGTCTCCGAAGCTCCAACCAAGTTGGGAGGGACCATATAAAGTAATCACAAGGATAAATGATGTGACTCTCAGGATCCAGCGTACCCCTCGAAGTTCCCCGAAAATCGTACATGTCGATCGGGTGGCTAAGTACTACGGAAGCAACGATGATCGGGACGATCATGTTTTGGGAGGGGGCAGTATTGCGTAGCAACCCTTCGAAGTATATGACGAGAGTTGTCAAACTTCAAGACATTGTTACTCGTAGGTCAGCGGAAAAGTGTTTACTTTAGACGCTGTAGACCCGGGTTCGATACACCTACCAGTGTATGGATTTTGTGAAGTTAAAGGAAATTTCTAGTTAGTTCAGGATCAAATTGAATAGAAAAAAGGGATGGAAAATGTGTAAGCAGGATAAAAATAGTTAAAAGAATTTTCTAGTACAATTTAAATTTAAAGATGGAATGGGAGAATCATTTTGAAAATAGAACGGATCCGGGGGTATATAAGCCGTACTAAGCGTGGCCTACGGCACTTCTAGTTCTGACTCGAAAGTGTAAAGAAGAAGAAGAAGAAAAGAAGAAGTAGTGAAAAGTGGAAGTGTTCCAAGAGGAAGAAGATGGAAGAGACTTAGTGTTCGGTGCGGTGTGACGCGTTGAAGGTACCGCCGCCCACAAGAGGAACAGCGGCAGACCGGCGAAGTGCAAGTTCAGAAAAAGTGAACGCAAATAAAGACTCGTTCCTATATGCGGAGTATTATTTCCAATCCCTGACCCACTCCCGTGTCAATATATTGGATGCAGCAGCTTACAAACTAATTTATTATTACAGCCATTGTAAAATACTCTATTGATTGAAAAGAGTGGCCGTTGAGTTTCTTGTATGTTCTTCTCACAACATCGCCTTCGCAGGTGTAGAAGCAGTCAAGCCCAGCAAACGGCTGGCACTCGTCACTTGGACGATGGCGAGCGACCCGCAAATTCAAAAACAACCAAGCACACACCCGAGACGGACATATGGGCACCGTTTTGAGGTCTAAATACGTAGTATTGCACTCAGTTGGATGTTGGATCTCGTAAAAATCAAATCAGTCAGTTTCATTCCGCCTGACTTTTATACTATCATAATATTTTAGGTGTCACACAAAAAAAGACATTTTCTTCTAAATTTTCATCATCTTACGGCCGTTCGCAATATACTATCGACAGATAGAGATAAATTATTACCTTCTACTGTCAGTTATTAGCTGTCTATAATTTGAAGCTGTCCCAATATAACCGATAAGTCATTCTTATCGAATTATATTGGGACCCGTGAATTGAAATTTCCATACAAACTTTATATTGCTGGTAAGCTGTACGTCGTCCCATTAACAGACAGCGTGCACGGATAAGGTTAGTTACCGTCGATAAGTATATTGGGAGAGAAAAGTCAACGATAGATAAGATTTTTATCTCAAGTAAGAGATAGACTGAATATTGGGAACGGCCGTAAGCATTTATACATCAATTCATGACTTTCATTCATTAAGTTTGTTTGACCTGGGTGAATTTAGTGATGTTTCCTACCAAAAATAATTTGCAAATTAACAAAAAGATAACTTAGATAGGCTATGTATAAAATAACGGATCGTACAGTAATAAAAATAAAAATTTGAGTTTAGAACTAACCTCTATTTTAAGCAAAGCACGCACACTGACATAAAGTGTAATACAAATCACGAGTGTAAGACGTAGCTTGTTACGAACACTAAACTAATATTCCTGGCCTATTTTTATCGGATGTCTAACAGCAAGAGACTCTATCTAGACACATAAAATATCTAAGGTAAGAATTGCATGCAAACATGAAGAAATATTGTATTGAAAAGAGGACCTGATTATATAAAGACATTTATTGATGCGCCGTTGTTGAAACAAATTACTTGCCAGTACCCAGAGTAATTGCATTACATTCGTCTTTTGATGCTGCAATCAAACACCTTGGACAGACAAACGTCTGTGGTATATTTAACTCTATTATTTACTAGACAAATAAATATCAAATAATTAACAGCTATAAGATATAAGACACGAACCTCATAAAATAGACTTTAAAAATATGTTAAAAAATGTCATATTGATAATCTAGACACAGTATGTATAAACATTTAAATAATAATAAAAGATTTGTGTATTTTTTAATTTAAATCAATAAAATTCTATTTTTGCTGACGGCACAGCTTTAAGGCGAAGGGTAAACAGAAAACATGCAAACAAGGTGTTTTTAGACAAGTTTTGTGGTGAAATATAGGATTTGGAGCTATGAGCACTACTTTATCCTGTTACACATACCCTTCAGTCTTACTTGTAGGTTGCTTATGCTTATTGTTGGTTAAAGTTAGCACTCCAGAGCTATTATGAACTACCAGTTTTCTTTGCAGTTAAACAAGTTTTTTCTCGGCATCATGCATTTGTTTAGTATACTACTATCATAAAAGTTGTTCTTATAGATTTTACTTTTTTATGTAGTTACATTTATTCAGATTAGTTATCAATAATGATGATTGTAAGCAATTAAGCAGTTTGCACCTGTTAAAATGTTACATTTTCGACCCAAGAATTTTGGAAATATTGGCTTTGTTACATAGGAGCCGTGAACTCATATCGCTCAAGGTCGCCGGCATTTATTGTCGCTTTAACAGCAGTTAACAATATTATATATTCAATCACACATAAAGAACACTCATGTATGGGTGTAATGAAAAGCAAAAGTTATTCAGGGGATGTAAAGTGTATTAAATGTCGAGAATTTATGCTGAAAGTTGGTTTGGTAGGACGTGTTCTGACTCATAACTTCTGATTTAAATTATAGGTGAACTTCTCTTTGTCCGTTATTGCCAGTAAAGATCTAATGTTCATATAATCTGTGGTTCAAGCAATTGAGGAGACGAGTGAGTTTTGTAATATAATCTGTAGTCATCTGTAAATTAATACCAATTATAATCGGGATACATTGATATAATATTGTTCAATTATTAATCCTTGTGATGCTTGTGGTGCCATGTTGACCTGTTGTAGTTAAAAATCATTGTATTTGTTTGATGGAGTTACTATTATGACAGTAATAAATAAAGCATCCTTACACGAACAATGAATTCAAGCTCTAAATGTTGATGCATCCAATATACGATAATTTATATTTATAACGTTATGGTTATTGATACGCCCTGCTCTTTACAATGCAGTGCCTTTCAGGATTCTTAAAAAACCCAAAAATTCTGAGCGGCACTACAACTGCGCTCGTCACGTTGAGACGTAAGATGTTAAGTCTCGGCGCCCTTCAGACCGAATCACAGTACTGTTTACACATTACTGCTTCACGGCAGAAATAGGCGCAGTAGTGGTACCCATAATCTAGCCGGCATCCTGTGCAAAGTAGCCTCCCACACGTAAACCATTGGTGATTGGTTTTATATGATCCAGTGATATGAGTACAATAATTGTATTTAATCATAATTTGAAGTAATTTCTGATAATAATCGTGCTACAAAATATAATTACCAACTCTTAATTGTTATTCGTTAGACGAAATGTCGATACAAAAGTATCAGGAAAAGATTTACTATGACAGTTTTATTATAGCTACTCAACCTACGACTAAAGAACCTATGAGAACAAAATTAATCATTTGATGGTGAGATGAAGGAATCAAATATCCTCGAAACACACTCACTGAGTAGGTAACTTAGACGTTGTTAATACCGTTTTAATTAATTTCTTATTCTTTGGAAAAACACATCATACAATTTTCGATATTTTGATGTCTGGTATCTTATATTACATTAACGATATTATTGTATTGAAATAATTAATTAATAAATGTATTTATATTTATGCATGCGAGTTTAACATGCTAAATGTTACAACATGCTGTTTGTGTAAGAATGCTTATTTAAAAAGAAATCATCATTTATCTTGAACTACGAAACCCTAAAACTTTTTTTCAGTTCTGCAAAATGGGGTGTTAGCATGCACATTACAAAGATGTTTGAGTTGGTTTATTGTATTTATGCTTTGTGTTGGAAAATTGATGATTCTATAACGTCATTAATCAAGATGAAGTGATTAATTAAACAAGGAATCTTTACAATACATTTTAAAAATTATAAAAATTACGCGGAGCGTACGCATGTTATATTTCTGCAATTCATCATGGTTGCTAAAAATAATAATAAGCTTATTTATTGCCCTGTTCTATGAGGTATAACAATAATAAGACATTTTCTGAATACATTTACAGAATGCTACATAATGCATTGTAACATTATCCTATGAATATGTGTTTTTTTAATGAAAATAAGGGACAACACGAGCAGGACGTTCAGCTGATGGTAATTGATGCGCCCTGCCCATTTCATTTCTCAAGATTCTTGAAAAATTCACAAATTCTGAGCAGCACTACAACTGCGTTCGTCACCTTGAAACATGAGATGTTAAGTCTCAATTCCCAGTAATTTTCCTTCCTACCCTTACCTACCCTTCATTCTGAGACACAATAATGTTTACACATTACTCCTTCACGGCAGAAATAGGTGCTGTTTAGGTACCCATAATCTAGCTGGCATCCTGTGCAAAGGAGCCTCCCACTGGTGTTTTTTTTTAAATACACAGGTAATTGCAAGAGACTGGAGCCTCCAATAAGCCAGAGTATCTGAAGACTCTAGGTTCTTCCAATTCGGACTTTATATCTCAGTGCCTTTCAGATTCCCACTAAAGGTTTTCAAATTAACAGGTAAGTACGTAATAGAATGGTACAAGTTATGATGTGTTCTATTTTAGTTATATTGTGATATGTATAACTTATTATGATGAAAAAAAGAATTTGGTATTGGAAGGGAAATTTGATAAAAAACGTAGATCATTATTACATGACATATTATTATCATTTATTTATTTGACGTATAAATCATCAAATATTGGGACAATAAAATTCGTTGTCTACATATGAATTGAGAAGTAAGTTATTTAAGTTAGTTAGTAACCTAGTTTTAGTAACAATATTCGTAAATATATTTAAACTAACTGTTGTTATAACTCTATACATACTTAAACAATTAACAGCATTAATTTTATCGCTTGTTATAAGGCACTTAAATGTCATTGCTTGCAGCGGCGTCGTGGAACGGGTGGTTCTTTCCCTTCCCTAAAATATGTTTATGGCACGTAATGGGTGGTCCATGAGTAATGCTCGTGAACGGCTTTTCTTTTTTTAGTAAGAGGAGGATAAACGAGCGTAAACGCAAAATAGAAATTACAAAACGTTGAAAATACGCTCAAATTTATTACATGTTTCGATTGTCTGATGCTACTTCAATAACGCGCGCTCACACACGAAACATTGCGATCAACCAGTAAATTAAAAATAATTCAGTTAAAGTGATAACTACGAGTTTTTAGTGATAAAAACACAAGTGCAATCATTCACCTACAATTATTCTGTGAAATATCTATATATAAACAGTCTCTGTAAGTGTTTTTAATCATTTATTTTACTTTATAATTCGTATAAAGTGACAACACAAACAAAACGTATAAGCGACGACAAATCTTGCGTAGCGTTTTTATTTTAACTTACCCTCAAAGTTTATATTTGATATACTTGAACAATATTTCACGAAAAAGTATTTCGTGGCTTTTCTACAAATAAACATTCACTATGGCATATTCTAGTGCACGTTACCAAAATTTTCTTATAATTGGAGACTTTAACTTACCTCATCTGAACTGGTCTTCCATTTGTCAAGACACTTTATTATTCTCCACCGGGTGCGAGCCATCTAAACTACTAATATACACTATGTCCTTTATGAATTTAAGACAAACCAATAATATTCAAAATGAAAATGGAAGACTCCTTGATTTAGTATTATCTACTTTAACAAACCGTATCGAGCGTTCGGATGATCCTTTGCTTAATACGGTATCTCATCACCCACCTTTGGACATATCGTGTAGTATAAATACTTTAAATAATAATATTATGCCCTGTATGCTAACATTAAAAGGAATTATTATAAAGCAGACTATTATCTAATTAACAGCGCAATAGAAGAAGTGGACTGGTTTTCTCTCCTATCTTCTCTTTCAGCCGAAGAAGCCGTGAATGTCTTTTACACAAAAATTCAAATAATCATCAACTCTCATGTTCCTTTTGCCATAATTAGTTCATCTAAATTCCCCACCTGGTTCTCTAAACCTTTAATAAAATGTTTAAAACGCAAACTCAAAATATGGGCCCGTTGGAAATCTTACAAAAACCTGCGTGATTATCAGGAATTTTCACTATTACGTAAACGAGTTAAATTGCTTCTTACTACATGTCATAATAAGTACATTAACAACGTTGAAAACTCCTTGAAGAATAATATTAAATTTTTCTGGAAATTTACATCTTCTTTAAAAGAGTCTAACTCAGGTTATCCTCGCGTAATGTGGTATGACGGTGTCGAATCTGATGATCCTAAATTCATAGCTGATATGTTCTCTAAATATTTTCACTCGGTCTTTGAACCCGGTTTCGATGGAGCATATAGTATTGACCAATTTGAAAATATAAGTTGCGACGACGATCATACTCCGCTAATTGACAATGTACGTCTCCACAGACCCAATATTTTAGCAGCACTCCAAAATATCGACCCCAATAAAGGCGCCGGTCCTGATAACATTCATCCGGTTTTTCTAAAGCGTACTTGCAAAACGCTATCTATTCCTTTGGAAATTATTTTTAATAAATGTTTATCCTCTGGTTACTTTCCTAGTATCTGGAAGATAGCTTATATTACGCCTATATTTAAAGCAGGAGCAAAAAATCAAGTCGCAAATTATCGTCCGATCTCTATACTGTCGTCTATTCCAAAAATTTTTGAGAAATTGGTACACCGAGTCGTATACACAAAGCTAAAACACACAATCATAGAACAGCAACACGGTTTCGTGGCTGGCAGATCTACTTTGTCAAATCTTCTTATTTTTACTGATTATTTATTTAAAGGCCTTGATAATAAAAACCAAATTGAAACAGTCTACACAGATTTCCAAAAGGCATTTGACAAGGTGGACCACCTACTGTTATTAAAAAAATTATCATACAACGGTATAAAAGGTAACCTCTTGCGTTGGTTTGCTGCTTACCTAAGTGCCCGAGTACAATCGGTAGTTATTAATGGTTTCATCTCCCCTACAGTTAACGTAACGTCAGGCGTACCTCAAGGCTCTATACTTGGTCCATTGCTTTTCACACTTTTTATTTATGACATCTCTGATTGCTTTAAGTCTTGTAAGTTTTTATTATATGCAGATGATTTAAAATTGTATTCCCATATTGTTGACTTCAATGATGTCCTGCTTATGCAGGAAGACTTGAATAGGTTAGATGTCTATTGCAAAAGTAACAAACTATTTTTAAGTTACACTAAATGTAAGCATATCTCTTTTACGAAAAACAAAAATAAAATTGAAACGAGATTTACACTAGGCGATCAAGAACTTGAAACAGTTACCTGTATTCGTGATCTTGGGGTATACCTTGATGCCAAGTTGACACTTAATGACCACATTGATCACATAGCGAATAATGCATATCGTATGTTAGGCTTTATTACACGCGTCTCTAAGGCATTTAAAAATAAAGATACATATATGTGTCTTTTTCGAACACTTGTGCTGTCTCAGCTTGAATATGTCACCCCAATATGGAATCCGCTGTATAAGGTATATGACCATCAGGTCGAGATGATACAAAAGAAATTCTTGCGTATCCTAAACTTTCGCTTGGGTGGATGTCGAAACCACTACAAGAATCTCTTAAAACAATTTAATATTCTTTCATTAAGCCAGCGACGGAGTTTAATTGAATTAGTCACTCTGAGAAAAATATGTACGAGTGAAATCATATCCTCAGAATTGCTTCAGTTAATCGATTTTCATATACCAGCCCGCGCTACACGCTCTAATAATTTATTTCATTTCTCAAAAACCAGGACAAATACTGGTATACGTACGCCACTGCACAGAATGTTTGCTCTCCATAACTCTAGATTTAATGATGTTGATATGTTTTTGTGTTCCTCTAAAACTTACAAACTCAGAATAAAAAAAAATCCTGGCACAAATAGAGTAAGTTAGAAATCACGTAATTTCATCTAAATTGTAACAATGTCTACCATGCATTATGTTAGATTTATTTATCAACTGGTTGTCTGCAACTAAGTGTAATGTAAGTGTAAATTTAAATATAAAGTGTACCTAGTGAAACTGTTTAAGGAGACATCCTTGTGTCCATATTTCTATTTTTACTTTATCTACTTTATGTTTAAGGATGTATCTATATTTGTTTCCAAATAAATAAATAAATAAAATAGTATTTACTTATATAAATATGACGAATTATCTTATAGATCATAATTATTATGAAATAAAATTATTTTATTCATTTCTAAATAAACCGTATGAAATAATAGGAACTGACAGCTTATTTATTGTAAACGATATTCCATAGGAGTGGTGGTTTTAATGTCTAAATAACAGATAAGTCATAAGCAATTATGTTTAAATTAGAATGCCTTAATGACAAATAAATAGGGGTCGCTGCAAACAAGCCCGTACCCTTTCAAACAAAGTAACATAAGAACCATTTGCCGAAATTTGAAGCCAAAAAGCCTACGCACAATTATTGTATTCACTTTATTTGCTACTTACAGATAAAAGGAGTTGAAATACACAGACTTAAAATCTATAAGCGTATAGACATACTACATACAAGATAGACGATCGCCGATCTGGTCAAAATCGCCGGAGTACGTTGGATGATGGCACCGTAGGACCGATCGTCGTGGAAATCTTTGGGGGAGGCCTTTGTCCTTTAGTGGACATTTTCCTACTGATGATGATAGACATAATGCAAGATAATAGAAAGTGAATACATTGGAACTAACCGATATAGTAATAAAGTAATAGATAAAAATAAAGTGGGACCTAACACGCTTCCCTGTGGTGCGCCACATGATACGTTGACCTCCTGACCTGGCCACTGGCCCAGCTTAACCTTGTGCTTCTTATAACATAAATCATTTTCAAAAATAGCAAGTTGTGTGCCCCTAATTCCAATAGATTTCAGTTTTTGTACAAGGATGGGGAGAGATACAGGTATCAAGTTTAATTGATAACTCGTCAACAGTCAGTCACGCTTGGGATTAAATCCGTAGTATTTTGAATTGTAAGCCACTAGCTAACACACACATTGAAAAATTATAGTTGGTTACACATTATTGGGCTCAAACACAAAGATTATTGATGCGTTATATACAGAATATTTTATGTTTATATATCTGATATAGATATTGTATGAATATGACATAGACATGAAATATATTAGAATTTCTTGCTCGTTCTTCTCTGGGAAAATCTGTCTTCCGAATGAGCTGTAGTTTATAATAATGATATATTTCAAGTGTAATGTGATTTACCTATGAACAAAAAAAAACAGTTTTGATCTTTTTTTATTTTGATATACGTCGCTTTAATAATAACGTAAGTAAGATAAAAAAATAGATAAATTATTAAGGATTTAAATTTTACTGTGGCCATTAGAGTAATGGGGAATACAATTTTAACTTTGTGATTTTATGAAACCACGACGTAAGTGAAAATTCGCTTATAAAGTTGGGACTTTTGACTTATTATTGGATAATATTACTAAAGCAATGAAAATTTATGAACGATGCGGGACTCAAACGGTTGGCTCAGTTGCAGATATCACTTTAAAAATGACAAATTATTTGGATAATTTTACATTGGATTATCAGATGAACATCTCATTGAACTAGTAAATATAATAAAATGTTGCATTTATTACATAATAATATCATGTCTATTTTTGAATGACAGTTACTCATGATATATAATAAATTATTACTATTTGTTCGTGGTAAAATAACTCAAGATAAAAGCATTAATAAATTACTCATACACTTACAGACGTTATAGCAGATAGTATTTCATGAGAAACAATAAATTTTGTCGACGCCAATACTTTGCACAAATAAATGCCTCCTTGATCCTATTTCACGCTGAAATTACATAATTTTATTTAGTTTTTTGTTTTATAACTGATATGACATAAGTTTAATATGATACTAGCTGACCCGGCAAACGTTGTTTTGCCATATAAATTATTTTTAGAGTTGGACCGTTTCTTGGACATTGCAACATTATTTTTTTTTCTAAAATAAAAGAATTTTTCTAAAATAAATGTAGCCTAAATTACTCCTTATTGCATCAGCTACCTGCTAATAAAAGTCCCGTCAATCAATTGTAAAAATGTTATTTTGGCGTGTGTACCGTATATTTATATACTTACATGTTGTAAAATACGGTTATTTACATATTACAAACAGACACTCCAATTTTATTTATATGTATAGAAAAAAAGAAAGAAAGAAAAAGTTTATTCATGACGATAGTACAATAAAACATAAAACAAAATTGAGATATATTATTTTCTATACGTCACAAAGTGGTCTCAACTCAGCATATTTGCTGGTTTGAAAACCATCGCTGGTCTTCAAACTGGAGAGATAGAAGATGTATAGATAGATGACATAAACTTTTGGAGAAAAAATGGATAAAATGGCGAGAAGATTGAAACTGCGTAATATTCCAGACTATTCAAAATAACCTGGTGGGAGAGCTATAATTAAATTAGCTGCTGGAAGTGCAAACAAGCTTGATTATTTCCATTTTCCTGTACCTATGGCTAGAGTAAGAGATGCCTTTGAATAACATTTGGCTACTAAAGAGTTTAATTATGGTATATTTGGAGATGAGATTATACGAGAAGTGATTGAATTGTGTGCTTCTTTTCAAATGGCAATAGTTCAATATATAATGCAGAGAACTGAGCAAGCAATGAAATTTTGTAAATAGAATAATTTTATTACTTCGGATAACAAAAGTATTGTGGTGTCTGGTGGTGTTGCATGTAATAATTATTATATTTAAGCATTTACAGTTACTCGGGAATGACTTTGAATTTAATGTGGTTAGACCACCTCCGAAGGTGTACTGATAATGGTGTAATGCTATCTATGATTGAATGGTATTGAGAAAATGAAGACAAATATAGCTTTAAAAAAGTAACAATGTTAGACGTAGACTCTTTGGGGGAGGCCTTTGTCCAGCAGTGAATCTCTTCCAGCTGATGATGATTAGGAACATGCATAGTGCTTGCCACACATTGCCACCAATAATCAATGCCTGTATATAATTTACTTTGCTTATAATAAGTTCAATATACATGCTGTAGCAAAATTGTAGTATCTTGGTAGGGCCTACGGATCGAGCAGCCCATCTTATATACTAATTTAATCTGTGTGTTAATTTAATCAAAATTTTAGGGCACACTCCAGCGCTTTTACCAACTAAGCCAACCGTCCGAGTGACGGGAATCCCTAAATTAAAGGTATATGTGTTCATCTCTCTGGTATTGGGTATCTTCAGGTTTGAGTCTTACACCACCCATCAATATTAGTAAGAGTTTAACTTGTATATTGAATTCCAGAAGTGAGAGAAATCACTCAAAAATAAGAAAATTACTTAGCCTGTCTCATAATAAGATGAACTTTTGAAATAATTATGAATTACTTCGTTTTGAAATAAAATTATTTTTAAAGGAAAGTGAAGAAAATGAAAACGATAAAAACCTGTGCAAAAAAAAATTCTATTTTATTCAGATTCCAATATTTTTTCTTTAAAATAGCATATTTATAGATATAGGATATATCACTTCTCTTTTGAAAGTCAAAAACTACCACCCATTCCAAAAGGTATCCCCCAGACCTGAGAAGACCGGGCACAACAAAATCCATATGCTTCTTTTTTATGTAATATTTTTACAATGTAAAAAAATAAAAAAAAAAAATATTTAATAGACTGTGAGCGGTCGCTCCATTTCTAATCTGTGGTATCATTAAGAAAGTCATTTGTGTTATAGTAACCTTTACCACACAAACGATTCTTAACAATAATTTTGAATTTCGTAATACATTTGTTTTGAACATTATCAGGGATTCTTTTAATTAATCCGATGTTTTGTGACCTTTTCAGTGCACGTTTTCAGGGGGACTATATAATAATATTGATTGAGATTTGAGATGGGCCGTGGTGATCACTTTTGTGCGGTGATTACAATCAGATGAACAGTACGTTCGCATGTCCAAGAATTCCTATCGATATATAAAGGAGTATCTAAAACTCAATGTAAAATCTTCCAACTTCAGTGTCTCAATGTAAACAACACAGTGAAACCAAAGACTGGCCTCAAAGCTCCACACTAAAACCTACTTGAAGCAGCTTTTCACTGGAATTTGTTCCGCTTGCTTTTAATGCAAGTTTCGCCTTAAAGGCTGATGAGCTCTTGGCCTCAATTTTATTTATGTTCAAGGCTCTTTATTAAATTACAAATGTGATATAAAAGTCATTTTTTTACTAAAATTTTGATTTGCGAAAATACGCTGTCTAAATTCGAAATTTAGCAAATGATGTAATAATTTATTATCGAAGTAAAATGATATTGCAATAATTAAAATATATAAAATTTTAATAGCATACTTGAAGTAAACAAATTATAATTTAACTTCCTCATCTAAAAAGTTTCGTCGCGACCGAAGCTCTAGTAACTTGTTATTTGTTTTGGCACCACAAATTTCATGTTATAAAAATATTTTTGAATATACATATATATAGGCGCTCAATTTCAGAGTTCTAAGGTAAATAAGTATTAAACTACGTCATTATATTGTCGATAATAAAGCAGATTTGTGGTTTAAGATATATATCACGTCGAATATTCAAATAATAGCTTACAAGAAATATCTCATATTTGGGATTCGACCATTAGCGTGTCAGTTATAACAAAAAATTGTAAAAATGTATAAAGCGTAGGGAAAATAGAGTAATTTCTACTCCGATCACGTGTTGCGAGGGTCTGGTATTATTTGAGGTAAAAGATCGCCTTGGAATATGCAAAAGGGATGTTTGACCTTGAGATGTAATAAATGGTGAAAAAATACATCGTGTTCTTCATACAACATTATGTTCAAACTCCTGATGACTCCTGACAAATTTTAGTTATTTTGTGAGCCGTTTGCTCAGTATACTTTGTGAACAAAATGTAAAAAAAAATGCACACAAGTGATTTACAATGATTTCACATTTTTATTTTTCATCATAGTACTGTAGGTATTTGCACATTTTTCTTTATTTAATGTAAAATTTTAATATTGCATTAAAATTTAATTTTTGAACTTATCCTATAGTAACTTGTATTCATATTATTAATACATATATATACGAATACAATAAATTATATATTTTATAGTATAATAGTGTAATTTTTTAGTTGCACTAATCTTATATTTACAAAAAAAAAATGTAATTCTGTTAGTACACGAAACATATTATAAAAGGCATAAAAAATACAACAGACTTAAAAAAAAACTATCTAAAAACAATAGATATTATAATATGCACTAAAAAGTAAAAAAATATTGCGTTTTTTTATAAAATCATATTATTCTAATTCTAGTTACAATTATTGTTATTTTTGGAATCGGTGTCCTTCCGCCGCGGCCCCACCCTCGCCTATCGCCTTGTCACGTTGCATGCGACACAAGCACATCTCACCTACAACTATGTATGTATATAATTTCAAACTCCGACGATCAAATTCTAATGAAACCACACGGGAAGCACCAGCTTTCAAATAAAAAAAAAAAGAATTATCAATTTGACGAATTGAGAACCTCCTCATTTTTTGAAGCCGGTTAAATTCTACAAAAATATGATTGAAATTTGCAAAGGAATAGCAAATAAACACGGTTTGATATAAGTACGAATATCTAAATAGTTTCAACTAATTGTGGGGTATGTTGATATAAAATTTCATGCTGAATAATATATTATCATAATATAATTCATAATATTATTATATCATACTAATTTATTAGCAATTGTACAATCATTCGGTTGTCTATTCTGTGCTACAAATGCAAATTAATTTGATTCACGTAAAGCGAATTGGTGAATCGTGTCTCTTGATATAACTAGATAACTCTTATGCTAAGATATGCTAATTACCAACCAAAGCAATTTCTCTAACGGTCGTTACCAATATACTATCTACAGATAGAGATAAATAACTACCTTCTACTGTCAGTAATTAGCTGTCAATAATCTGAAGCTGTCCCAATATAACCGATAAGTCATTCTTATCGCCTTATATTGGGATGCGTGAATTGCAATTTCCATACAAACTTCTATCGCTGGTAAGCTATACGTCGTCCCATTGACAGACAGCGTATACGGATAAGGTAAGTTACCGTCGATAAGTTTATTGGGACAGAAAAGTCAACGATTTTTATCTATCTCAAGTAAGAGATAGACTGAATATTGGGAACGGCCGTAAGTCACTTATTATATAATCTTAATTTTTGCAGTTGGTTTCGAATCGTCGTCTATTATCAAATAACTAGAATTAAAAATGCTTTCAAAAAAACTACGTTTCAGTAAACCTTCATCAACCAGACTTCAAAAACTAAAAAGTATAAAATAACTTATTAAAAATGTATTTTAATACAATATCTGTTATGTAAAGCTAATTAATACCTTCAATATTAATAAAATATTATTATTTGTATGTGCTACCAATTGATAGGGTTTAAGTCGGTGCCAAGCACAAACAAAGTAAACCTTAATAATAGAAACAGCTTTCTAACTATTATTATCAACGACGTCTACCCGCGCCTGTTTCCCGCTTGGGTTGTTCTAGACGAAGCTATCCCGCTCTAAGTCACGCGTGGCGAGTGTAGGTACCTACTATTACATTTGGCTTGGCACTGACTTCAAACCTATCAATAGGTAGCACATACATATATAAATAATAGTATTTTATTATTATTAAAGGTTTGCATAAGGGGTGTATTAATATAATTTTTTATTAAATTATTTTATACTTTTTAGTTTTTGAAGTCGGTTTTCTTAAACGTAGTTTTTTTTTTATTTTTTACATTTTAGTGTCTGTAATTGGTTGCTCTGTTAACAACAATATTGACAACAGTAGGATTTTTCAAGATTAGTAACTATAACATTTCGTTGTTTTTTACTGTCATATACTAAACAGTCATTTTTATAAGTGCTATGGGTAGACCACATAGACCTTTAAGATATTCTCAAGTCCTATATATATTCCATAAATAACGTATTACATATCATAATATATTAAAGTCTCTCGTGTCTTGTCAGTTGCTTGGCTATAGTTATTAAAGGTCTTATTGTTGTCAGCTTGTAAGTTTCACAAGATGACAACTAGAGCAAGTCACTACATTGATTAATTGATATAAAGTTACATTACAAATATTTACCACTTCACTCAAAACTTACTATAAGTTTGAGTACAATGTATTACGAGCATACATTTTACAAAATATTGTTATTTTAAATGTTTTAAATATGTAGCAAAAATCGATGAAAATTAAATATATGTTCCAATCAATCAAAGGCTGCGCAACAGATAGGAAAGTGAAAACAGGTTTTATCTGTACTGAAGAGCCAAGTTAATTAGGATTTATGAAAAAGATTGAAATGCAGTCAAGACGCATTTATTAAGTCATTCAGTAGGGACGATTTATTATTATTAAGTAACATTAAAAACCTATGAAAAATTAAGTACTTAACAGGTGGCGGCAAGACTTTTTTTGTAAGAATGTGCTTATGAAAGTTATCAACGCAATCTTAAGAGCACGAAAATGAAATTAACAAAAATTTCCCTTGATAACTTAGCATGTTTAAAATATGGTTGTAAATTATTAGATGTCGGGTAAAGAGGAACAAGATGTATATCATATCATCTACTGTGCTACAGAACTACATCTACTTCAGCTTGTTATATAGAATCAATGCTGAATCTTCCGGATTTACACCTCTCAAAGTAGCACCCCTCGCCGCCTTAAGTTATATACACTAAATCTTTGTAATTCAAGTAACCATTAATTGATTGATTGATTCTCCAATTACAATTACTGATACAAGAATCCTAATGGGATGACCCTGGTGGCTTGGGCACGGGGAAGGGCGCTGGTGTGGGACGCAACTTGCGTCGAAACTCTGGCTCCTTCTGATATCCAAGTTACTTCATCTGGTGCTGGGGCTGCTGCTTCGACTGCGGAAGACAGCAAACGTCGCAAATATCGGTCTTCTTTCTTCAGTGAGTCTTACATCTTCGTGCCGTTTGCTGTCAAGACACTTGGACCGTGTGGATCAGAGGCGCGGAGAATGTAAAAAGTACTATCTTCTCGCGGCAATAGGGCTACTGGCAACCAAAGCGCTGGCAGCTATTTCGGTCAAAAGACCAGCCTAGCTATCCAACGTGGAAATGATTCCAGTATTCTTGGTACGCTTCCCCGTAATGATTGTTTAAATTTAATGTAATTATTGTATAGTAAATATAGTTATAAGATTTGTTTTGTTTGAATATATAATTTTTTTTATTTATGATTAGTACCTCGTGGATACAACTCATGTTATTCCATAAGCTGTACTAACATCACATAATAATGTCCTTAATTTGCGCAATATGCAGTCATTTGTTCTAACTGTTAAAATTTTCCGAAATGTGGGATTTATTTCTTATGATTAAGATAAATTGCGGGCAGAGCTATTAAACTGGCTGGTTGTTGTAATGATTATGATATAAATATGATTTCACGTCCTAAATACACAGCCTATAACAACATTTTACAAAAGGAAAGCACGTAGGGCTTACCGAATATGCGTGAAATTACGAATTAAATACGGACGAGTTCGCGGGCAGAATATAGTCTTTATATGATAATACTTTTTGTTGGGGGTAAAATGTTTCCTATTCCAATAACGGATCCGGACATGAAATGAAAACTGGGTATATTTATATAGGCCTTAGAAATATAAAGTAAATTGATCCCTGCTCCTCATATATAGGAACTATATTTACACATGCCGTCCTTATTAGATCTTCTGCTGACTACACATCCCGATGGTTACCAGGTCATTGTCGACGCCCCTTTCGGAACGTCCGACCATTGCCTGGTCAGGAGTGTAGTGCCTATACGACGCCCACGTCGCAGACCACCAGCGACCCGCCGCGTTCGGCACTACAAGTCAGCAGATTGGGTTAGGATGCGTTCCTTTTTTGCATCCTACCCTTGGAGCAGGGTATGTTTCCCTTCGGATGATCCTAGTGCCTGCGCCGTTGCAGTAGCCGATGTGATACTACAGGGCATGGATATTTTTATACCAAGCTCTGTAGTACCGATCGGTGGCAGATCACAGCCCTGGTTCGATGCGTCAGTTAAAGCAGCATCTGACGACAAAAAACAGGCGTATCGAACTTGGGTTGTGGCGCTGGGCACAAAGGATCCGAACTGCATAGTTCTAAAGAGGAAATACAACCGTGCTTCCAGATTTTTTAAGCAGCAAATCGCCCGTGCAAAGTCAAAACACGTCGTCAATATCGGCGAGCAGCTTTCCAGTTAACCTACCGGAACACGCAAGTTCTGGTCGTTGTTGAAAGCTGCTCTTGGTAATTTCAGCCAGCCGTCCATGCCGCCGTTGCACATGAGGAATGACAGCCTGGCCCATACGGCAAAAGAGAAAGCCGATCTCCTGTGCGCTCTTTTCGCCTCCAACTCGACTCTTGACGACAACGGAAAAACACCGCCGACCATCCCGCGGTGTCAGAGCTCTATGCCTGAAGTACAGTTCAGACAGAAAACTGTTAGGCGAGCTCTGTTTTCGTTGGACGTCAGGAAGTCGAGCGGGCCGGATGGCATTTCTCCAATCGTGCTTAGAACGTGTGCCCCTGAGTGGACGCCGGTGCTAACGCGTTTATTCCGGCACTCTTATTCCAAAGGCGTAGTCCCTGACTCATGGAAGTCAGCCCTTGTCCATCCGATCCAAAAAAAAGGAGACAGTTCGGATCCGGCAAACTACAGGCCTATTGCTATTACCTCCCTGCTCTCCAAAATCATGGAGAGCATAATTAGCCGTCACCTCTTGGTATACCTAGAGGGTCACCAGTTGATCAACGACCGACAATACGGGTTTCGCCATGGTCGGTCGGCAGGTGATCTTCTGGTATACCTAACACATAGATGGGCTACGGCTAATGAAAGCAAGGGGGAAGGCCTGGCAGTTAGCCTGGATATAGCGAAGGCCTTTGATCGTGTATGGCATAAGGCGCTCCTCTCTAAACTTCCATCATTTGGGCTTCCCGAGAGCTTGTGCAAGTGGACCTCCAGCTTCCTCACTGGGCGCAGCATACAGGTCGTTGTCGACGGACATTGCTCGAACCCGAAGCCCGTGAATGCTGGAGTGCCCCAAGGCTGTGTGCTATCTCCTACGCTGTTTCTTCTGCATATCAATGATATGTTGGACACCTCCAACATTCATTATGCAGATGACAGCACTGGTGATGCCGTATACACGGGCCATGCACGTCTCTCTCGGGAAATCGTCGACCAGTGCCGGGAGAAACTTGTGTCTTCTATCGAGTCCTCTCTTGAGAAGGTCGCGGAATGGGGTAAATTGAACCTTGTCCAATTTAACCCCCAGAAGACTCAAGTTTGCGCGTTTACCACTAAAAAAACCCCATTTGTCGCATCACCGCTCTTCGACAACACTTCCCTAAAAGCCTCGCCTAGTATCGGAATACTGGGTCTCGAAATCTCGAGCGATTGCCAATTCCGTGGCCATCTGGAGGGCAAAGCCAAATTGGCTTCAAAGAAACTGGGCGTCATTAATAGAGCACGGCAATACTTCAAGCCGACCCATATTCTAGCGCTGAACAAAGCGCAGCTCCGGCCACACATGGAGTATTGCTGTCATCTCTGGTCTGGCGCACCCCAGTATCAGCTCGATCCATTTCACCGCGTGCAACGCAGAGCAGCGCGAATTGTCGGGGACCCAGTACTCTGTGAACGGCTGGATCACTTGGCGTTGCGTAGAGACGTCGCTTCATTGTGTGTCTTCTACCGCATTTATCACGGGGAGTGTTCCGAAGAGCTGTTTTACCTAATTCCTGCCGCCGAATTCCACCATCGCACGACACGCCACAAGTTAGGATATCATCCTCACCATCTGGATGTGTGGCGGTCCTCCACAGTGCGGTTTACAAGGAGCTTTCTTCCACGTGCTACAAAGCTGTGGAATGAACTTCCTTGTGCGGTGTTTCCGGGACGATACGACATGGGTACCTTCAAAAAAAGCGCGTACACCTTCCTTAAAGGCCGGCAACGCTCTTGTGATTCCTCTGGTGTTCCAATTCCATGCAATTGTTCACAAATTAAATTGACCACAGAAATTCTTTTAATTTTTAATTTTTAAGTAGTTTTAGACTGTTACAGTAATTCTAATATCAAAAGTGTTTAAAGTAAAAATTATTAAATATAAAAGGAAAATTTTTATCAAAACAATACGTGGAATTAATTTCCTGCGAAATGATCCAATTGCGTTAAATTTTATTGAATTGAAATCTTGTTTGAAGCGCGTTCATATCACGAGTGTCGCAGTGCTAGGTAGCGTTAATGTTCTTGTGGAGGACTAAGAATGGTACTTGCCGGTAACATCATCACTATAATCATATCAGCCGGAAGACGGAGAGGACGACCACTTCACTCTCCTCGGATACTGCTTGCCGATGGCTGACATAGCGTTTGCTTGCTGACGTGTCCCTTTGCTGCACACCAGAGGGACACGGTGAGTAACCTAGAGAAAAGCAGACCTAAAGCTAGCTCGGTGTGCAGTTGCACTGCCTCCGATGAGCCGGCATTTTCGTTGCTTTCGCACGTTTCTGCAGCGGTAAGCCAACAAAAACGGGATCCAGCCCTACGGGTGACAGTTCACCCATCCCGTGATTCACCGTCGCAAGCGCGGTTAATACGCAAGTAAATATTACGAGATTCACTTCCGTGTTCACGGATGTATGCTTCCGCCAGTGTGTCCGTCTAGGAATACACACAGGTTTTGGTGGATTCAAGGCCCATATTATCCTCATCATTCCTCTTGGTGGGGATGTATGCATTACAAAAAATTGGCAGTTGTAGAGACTGCCGATAGAAGTGAAACGTTAGAACTTTTAGTATTAAAATTTGAAATTTCATTATGATTAAAAACAATTAAATTATGAATTTCAAATAACTACTTTTAAAACTTATTTTCAATAATATATTAATAAAACAAAAACACTATTTCAGCAATGGTCAGTATTTAATATGTCGCAGGTTTATTGTTAAAGCCGACAATTTCACTAGTGATATTATAATTAATTGGTAGATTGACAATCAACTTTCTTACAATTTAACGGCCTGGTTTTAGTGACATTGTAATGTCACGGGTACGCTATAGTGATATTGTAATGCAATGATATTTTGATATAAGAAACAAATCAATCAGAAACGGCCTCATAAACTACCAGAAAATTGACCAGTAATATTGTCTAGTGTCTAACTCGCCTGCGCTAGCCATGAGTATGTCGGTGACGCGAACCCATAAGTTTTTCCACAACCAAAAAGTATCCAACACGGCTAAAGAAGTTTTGACATCACAAAAAGTATGTTAACCTTGAACAATCGTTTATCATAAGTAAAAGATTTTTACTTTTATTTAAACAATTTAATTAAATTTTCAATAATAAAATTTAGCATCCAGTTTTGTAAATTTAAAGATCCTCTGTTATTGGAGATACAATAATAAATACAGCTCTTATATTTTGTAATCACATGAATGATGAAACTCGAGAGTAAGAGGTGTAAAAAGAAAATCGTCGAATAAAAAAAATAATAAAATAAAAGAAAATAGTTTCAAAAGGATGTGTCGATTCAATTTACCGGGAAGGCGATAGTTAGTGATGTTAGGAGAAGAGAAATGGGCCTCTTCATAGAATGTTCGGTGAACGGTAAATATTATCTGATTTGGAATGGTCTTGGAGTAAATATTTTCCCAACGACTTCTATTGTAATATTTTCACTCTTACATTGTGACATTATTTATTGGTTACTGTACTGAATGCGTACTGAATTGGTTTTAGCATTGTTTTTTTTATATTTACGATTTTAGCTTGGAGCATTGGAGATGAAGATGCTCAGGTGGGCAGGTGTAACTAGGCTGGATAAGCTCAGAAACACACACATAAGAGGCACCTTCAAAGGGAGATCTATCCCAGGTAAACTGCAGGAGAGCCGTCTGCGGTGGTACGGACACGTTATTAGGTGACCATACAACTCCATGAGCAGAAAAGTGCTACATATAGAAACTAAACCCCGAGAACGAGGAAGACCCCACGTGGATGTCTATAATAAATAATAACCTCAAAGAAACTAAAATATACAAAGAGATGACCCAGGACCGAGCCACCTGGAGACACATGATACGGAGGGCCAACCCCAAATAAAATGGGAAAGGGCCAGACAAAGAAGATTTTAGCTTCGAACATTAATGGCTGGCAACACATCTCTTGACTCCTGGTGTTGCGGACATCACATTAGCCTCTTGCCCGATTGTCCCCGCACGTTTGCGAGAATTTTTGTTTTAATTTTTACTCAGGTCCAATAATTATGTTATAGAACTGATCAGGTACCACAAAAATTCGCTGGATCTCCTCAATGGCTGCCCGTTGTGGTGGCTTGTCTATCTAGTCATTGAGGACTTTTATTTTTATTTAAGTAAATATATTTCTGATATACTGATACGAATACTGGTTTTCCCTATCTATCTGTATGGAGTAGAAGCGTGGACTATCTTGAGCTGCGAAAGGCCAAGATTTGATGCATTCGAATTATAGTGTTGGAGGCGAATGTTAAGAATACCAGCTCAGAATAAAATCACACAATCCGTAGAGGTGATAAAAGCTTAGAAAAAATAATAATTGTGGTTGGAAATACCGAAGGCAAAAGATCGCGTGGTCGTTCTCCAACAAGATGTACTGACCAAATTAAAGACTCGTCATCCAAATTATCCGCGGTTATTAGAGACTGGACAGAATCCGGTGGAATTACATAAATTAATAAGATAACATTTATTTATTAGCTTCGAGTGTATAATTTTGTATTCATTGGGCGTAACCAAATTAATTTAGAAGACCGGTGTGACGTCATTTGGCTAACACCACAAGCTGAGCTGCGGAATTAAACCAATATTAAAACGAAAGTCTGGCCATAAATACACTTAAAAATAAACAAAATATTACATTTGAATGTGGAATCTGTCATATTTATATAATTGTTCATTAATCTTTCTCATTTAGGCGCGAATACATTGTACAATGTTTTGGGATATTAAAATGGAATGAGGTGATAAAGGGAACCGAATCACTGTGATTGCATTACACAAAGTAGCTATAGAGCGAAATGCATTTTTAAAACTCTCTATACGCTTGGTATTAGTAAAATGTTTGTGTACCGGGCTATTAATAGGTACAATGAGACCTCCTCTGTTTGTGACAGAAAAAGATCTGGCCGTCCACGTAGTGTTCATACGAAAAAAGTCTAAAAATCTAATTTTATAGACTTATTACCAAGCTGTGGCTTTTGTATGTTTGATTTTATCTATATATATAAAAATGAATTGCTGTTCGTTAGTCTCGCTAAAACTCGAGAACGGCTGGACCGATATGGAAAATTTTGGTCTTGAATTATTCGTGGAACTTCAGAGAAGGTTTAAAAGGTGTAAATAAATATGAAAATGCTCGGAATTACATAAAAACAACAATATTGTTTTTCCTTTGATGTGTCCCACGTCGTTCAGAAATCAAATTGAAAGAATAGTTTAAAATGAATACTAACTAATTAGAATCTTTATATCTTTCTGTCTTTCTCAGGAGGTATAACAAACATAATTTTAGCTACCTATAGTTGGTAGATTTTATGTACGATTTAATATTTGTTAGGTCTGAGAATCGGTCGTCATCTATTTTTTATACCCCAAAATGTTTAATTCTTGATTATTTCTTTTTTCTTTATATGACAATACAACGTTTGCTGGGTCAGCTAGTAACTAATAAAAATGGATATTGTATCACTACAGAACGAACCTTATTAACTTCATCCATTTATCCACGATCTAGTCATCCCCGATCGGCTTCAGAGATGTGGGTTCTTTCTGCATCTTCTACTGCATTTATCAAGGGTAGTGCTCAGAGGAGCTGTTCGGGTTGATTCAACACTCGGACTTTTATTATTCCACAACCGCGCATTTTGCAAGAAATTTCCAGCTACGCAAAACACTTTGCAGAATGAATTACCGGCTGCTGTTTTCCCGAAACGATACGACTTAGGGACCTTCAAGAAAAGAGCATAGTACCCAATTAACGGCCGGCAACGGCACCGCTCCCATCCCGTTTGCCTCCTTTTATATAAAAAAACAGCTTTTTTTTCTACTTGATAAATCATGTATTACAAAATATTTTTAACGATATTTACAACATAATATATTGATTGCTACTTCCTAATAATTTACGAATAGTAAGAACAACGCTTCATGTCAGTTTATTGTTACTATATCACTGTTATGTTTATAATTTAAAAGCTTTATAATACCGGAATGCTTATAATTACAATAAACCGTGTATAGGGAACTCTGTAATACCTATCCAACTGCTATTCGCAAAGTGCTGTGCTGTAATGGATTATATTGAGCAAACGGTGTGAAAGCGTTGTTAATAACTTATGCAACGTGTGTTGCTTGGAATTCACAACAGCTATTTTAACGTTAGTTTCGTATTTTCAAACATATTATACAGATATTTACGTCCTATTTTCCGCAACTCAACTTGTTCTGTGCGCCATTTTACATGAACACGGCCCTGGGGTCTAGCCCTTTTTTAACCGACTTCAAAAAGGAGAAGGTTCACAATTTGATCGGTATATTTTTATGTATGTACACCGATTACGCTGAGATTTATGATCTGATTTGCGAATCTTCGTTAGTTTGATGCAAAATGTTTGCCATTTAGTCCCATTATTGGTCATTGGTAAACGTTTAACATAGTTTGGCCAAACTATTTTACATTTTATGAATATTTTTGTTTACGTGGATGGTGTTATTATGGCCTAGTTTTTTTAAACGTATTTTTTACTGTGCCTAAAGTTTCTAGTCGACTACAATTTATATTTCGCAGACGGTGCCTAAGGCTCAACTCCTTTTGTATCAAGCAGATTGGTCGATCACAGGACTTGAATAAATAAATCAATCCTTGTGTATTCATTTAATATGTTATATACGATTCACAAACTCACAACTGTCTACGTGACTAATAAACGTGAAATAAGCCCATTTTATTTGAGTCACGAGTTGTGATCTGCCACAGAATCAAGAGATGCGGGTTGCTTAATCCATATGAATATTTATTAGTCTATTTTCAATAAAAATCAGCTAATGAACTATGTTCCTTTTCTATATGTATGGTTTTATCTTATTGTAGATTAGTAAATAGTAATGATTCATATAATCAGCCTATAGGTTCATACTTATCATATCAATAGCATTAGTGAAAAAAAAAGGATTGTGTGGTTTTATGAAACCACGGTAAAATTGAAACTATTTTTTACATTATAGACATTTAACTAAAAATTTTAGGAATAATATTCCAATAAGGGTATAAAAATCACTTTATCCATCTTAATTTTATACATAGAAAATTGGAATGATAACGGGAAATAATAAAAGTAGACAGTCTCCAACTAACATTTTTATTTGATGCGAATATTTTATTAAATGGAGAGGTGGTAAAACCAGTGGAATCTGCTATATTTCTTGGCATTACTCTTGATTCCAAATTGCAGTGGGGCCCCCATATTGAAGGATTGGCGAATAGGCTTAGTTCTGCAGAATATGCGGTTAAGGAAATCAGACGGTTAACTGACATAGATACGGCGAGATTAGTATACTTTAGTTATTTTCATAGTATTATGTCCTATGGTATATTGTTATGGGGCAGTGCGGCCGATATTAATACTATCTTTGTGCTGCAGAAGAGGGCTATTCGCGCGATTTATAACCTAGGTCCTAAAGAATCATTAAGAGAAAAATTTAAAGAAATAAACATTTTGACTGTTGCTTCTCAATACATTTTTGATAATGTTTGGTATGTTCATAAGCACATTGAGGAATTTTCTAGAAACTGTGACATTCATAATGTTAACACGAGGAACAAACATAAACTTGTTATGCCTACTACTCGGTTGGGTCGAGTTAGTAAGTCTTTTGTTGGGTGATGTATATGCTTCTACAATATGATCCCAGAAAATGTACAAAACAAATTTGTTACGAAATTTAAAAGAATTGTTAAAAAACGTTTGTGTGGGAAAGGTTATTATAGCATAAACGATTTTCTTAATGACACCACGGACTGGGATTAAAGCGAATACCCTCAGGCTCTTTAATTATTAATGTTTATTGTACGATATTACATTGTAATCTATATTTTATATAAAAAAAAGCCCGCTGAGTTTCTTGCGCCCATTCTTCTCAGGTCTGAGGCAGTCTCTTTTGAATGGGTGGTAGATTTTGACGTTCAATAAGTGATTATAAATCCTATTTTGAATAAAAATATTTGAATTTGAATTTGAATTGAATTGAACTCTGTGTCTTAAATGTATTGGTTAAAATATTGAATAAAAGTTTTACTTTAATAAATAACAACATTTACATTAAACACTGACAAAAATAGCGTGGAGCACTGGCACAAATGAGTAGTAGTCTATACACTACACGGTCAGCTGTTGCGAACTATAGGCGTCGCCCGACCGTCACGCGATATGCAACACACAGACGAAAAAGTTTGAGACAACGTACTAAAAGTTTCACTTTAAAAATTTGGAAATTTTCAGATAATCATATTGCTTATCTACTGTACTAACATTATAATAACCAATACTTTTGTTTTCAAACATTTATTTACTAAAAATATTTTTTGTAGAAACTGTATACCTAACGTTAATATTTTATGCATACTGACTTATTTTTAGATAAAAATATATTAGCAATAGAATTTTTTCCAGCTGTTCTCGTTTAAGCTTTAAAATAAAGCCACCGAGGCCTAAGGCTCTTTGGGTGTCTACCCAACGGGTGTGTGCCAGCACATAGTTCGAAATACAGATATCCGATGGGGCAGCAAAGTCTTTAAAAATGGGGACCACGTACCGGAAAACGCAGCATTGGAACGCCTACCACAAGATGTACCGATGATCCGGTGATGAGGACAGTGTAGGACCGACCGTCATGGCGATCTTTGGGTATAAGCCTGTGTCCAGTAGTGGACGTCTTCCGGCTAAAATGATTATGTTTAATAAAGTGGAATTATTCATATTATTTATAGAAATGAAAAAAAAAAAAAACAAACGAGTGTAAGCCCACAAGAATGAGATTGACATATCGTTAAATAAACGCACATATTGAATACATATTCTGAATTTGATAATCGAAAACCCATAGGCACGTGGCAGGCGAGGTTCAAACTGTGGGCACCAATCTTATCGATACATACATCATTATCAATACATTTTATCAAACAACAATAGAAAGGTTGTATTTATTTTTCATCCAACAATACTTGAATACCTTTCGACTGATTTATTGTTTCACTAAAGCAATAATTCTGTTTCGAACATAATACATTTTCCAACTGAATACAATCGTTAAACCTTACACACAAGGCGCCTATTGAATAAACAACCTATTCATAATACACATAATTTATGATTATATTTTTAACAAATTTGTACCTATTGTATATTGTAGAAGGAAGCGGCTGTTACAAATCAAATCAATACCGAAAATAATAACATAATTCTACATTTTAATATCTACGTTTATTTAACTGATATTATTCATATCTAAGTCTGTATAGCTGTATATCCGTAAGCTGTATATGAACACATAACAGACCGTCCTAACCACTACATCCGGTTCCACCAACCAAAAGTTTTGGTAAAAGATAATAGATTCTTCCCAAGACTGGTACGTGTAGCCCTTGAAATTAAAAAACACCCAAATTTCAATAGAGATGACGGTCTAAAATTATCTAATACCTGGGATCCAATTACCTCTAAATTGAAACCCAAATTCACTACACATACCAAAAAAGAAGAGAACACTGAAAGTAAATTTTGCCAAAAACCATCTGTCTACAGCAAATACCACCTCCGAGGCAATACACAAACAATACGTGCACTAGACTTCATAATGACAACTATGACAAATACTGCAGTTTCCCTGAAAACGAGATCTGGAAAGGTCTTGGAACGTCGGGTTAAATAAACAATAATAAAAATGTAATGTATATACACAGTTACACGCGTTTTAATCCATTAAAAGTGTTTTATTTAAATGATATCATTAAAATAGTCTGTGACATATAAAATGTTTTATAGTATCATAGGTGGCTTTTATCACGTCATGTTACTATGAAATATGCAGAAGTATTTGAACTAAGCTACATACTTTATTCATGAGTATTCTATCTCATCAATATGACTTCATTATATTAACAAAATCACAGGCAATACACAAATTATTTAGCCCCGAAAACGGGACTATGAATGGCAGATAACCAAATATAAATCACGATATGTAGATACTTAAACAAATATAAATGCATATCTATAATGTATTAAAAATAGGTAAAGTAAGGTTGTGAGGTAATCTCTGGATGTACTGAACCGGTTTTGAAAGTTACCAATAGAAAACTACAATATTTGTAAGTGCTATAGGCTATATACTAAACCGCAAAATTAAAAGAATTTTCGTGTAAGTTGGATTTGGAAAGTAATTCAAAGAAAAAACAAGCAGTTGATAACGTTTCTTACGAACCCTGCTTTAACCATGAGTAATGATTGTTTTGTGTATATCATGTAGCAGCATTAGAATACGAACAAGTTTAAAAGTAATAATTAAACTCACTGCACATCTCTGTTATTATTGAGGAGTTTGTCTTGAGCATGTTATCAACTGTAAAGTAGATCCTATAGAAGAATCCACCACCTGAGAGTTGAAGAAGACATAAAAGATTTATCATCGACGTAACTCGAACGGTTGGCTCAGTCGGTCGCACTGAACGCGAGAGGTCGCGGGTTGTAGTCTCGCATCGTTCATAACTTTTGCTTCAAATTTTATCAGAGTAATTTATCCCACAAGAGAGTGATATCACTTTAAAAAATAACTAGGATAACTATACTCACAATCGCCTATTTAAAGATCGTAAAAAAATTCCGACTGGCCTTGTGTATATTTATTAACTTTTAACATTAACAGATATACAAAAAAACATTAAAACATTCATTCAAATTAACACCTAAATTCGTGGCAGTAATGTTCAAAGTCTGTTGTATACGATCATAAGTAGAGTCCAACGGTCCTTGTAATACCTTAGTTTAGAAGAATATTATGACATACTATTAACTAGTCATAGAGGATGACAAAATAAAATATGTTTTTTTTTTCTTTGTCTTCGTCCTTTTTTTTATGGAATAGGAGGACAAACGAGCGTACGGGTCACCTGTTGTTAAGTGATCACCGCCGCCCACAATCTCTTGCAACACCAGAGGAATCACAGGAGCGTTGCCGGCCTTTAAGGAAGGTGTACGCGCTTTTTTTGAAGGTACCCATGTCGTATCGTCCCTGAAACACCACACAAGGAAGCTCATTCCACAGCTTTGTAGTACGTGGAAGAAACCTCCTTGAAAACCGCACTGTGGAGGACCACCACACATCCAGATGGTGAGGATGATATCCTAACTTGTGGCGTGTCGTGCGAAGGTGGAATTCGGCGGCAGGAATCAGGTTAAACAGCTCTTCGGAACACTCCCTCGTCTCTACGCAACGCCAAGTGATCCAGCCGTTCACAGAGCACTGGGTCCCCGACAATTCGAGCTGCTCTGCGTTGCACGCGGTCAAATGGATCGAGCTAATACTGGGGTGCGCCAGACCAGAGATGACAGCACTGACAATACTCCATGTGTGGCCGGACTTGCACTTTGTCGAGCGCTAGTATGTGGGCCGGCTTAAAGTATTGCCGTGCTCTATTAATGACGCCCAGTTTCTTTGAAGCCAATTTGGCTTTGCCTTCCAGATGACCACGAAATTGGCAATCGCTTGAGATTTGGATATCCAGTATTCCGATACTAGGCGAGGCTTTGAGGGAAGTGTTGTCGAAGAGCGGTGATACGACAAATGGGTTTTTTTTAGTGGTAAACGCGCAAACTTGAGTCTTCTGGGGGTAAAATTGGACAAGGTTCAATTTTCCCCATTCCGCGACCTTCTCGAGAGAGGACTCGATAGAAGACAGAAGTTTCTCCCGTCACTGGTCGAAGATTTTCCGAGAGAGACCTGCATGGCCCGTGTATATGGCATCACCAGTGCTGTCGTCTTCATAGCAATGAATGTTGGAGGTGTCCAACATATCATTGATATGCAGAAGAAACAGCGTGGGAGACAGCACACAGCCTTGGGGCACTCCAGAATTCACGGGCTTCGGGTTCGAGCAATATCCGTCGACAACGACCTGTATGCTACGCCCAGTGAGGAAGCTGGAGGTCCACTTGCACAAGCTCTTGGGAAGCCCAAATGATGGAAGTTTGGAGAGGAGCGCCTTGCGCCATACACGATCAAAGGCCTTCGCTATATCCAGGCTAACTGCCAGGCCTTCCCCCTTGCTTTCAATAGCCGCAGCCCATCTATGTGTCAGGTATACCAGAAGATCACCTGCCGACTGACCATGGTGAAACCAGTATTGTCGGTCGTTGATCAACTGGTGACCCTCTAGGTATACCAAGAGCTGACGGCTAATTATGCTCTCCATGATTTTGGAGAGCAGGGAGGTAATAGCAATAGGCCTGTAGTTTGCCGGATCCGAACTGTCTCCTTTTTTTGGATCGGATGGACAAGGGCAGACTTCCATGAGTCAGGGACTACGCCTTTAGAATAAGAGTGCCGAAATAAACGCGTTAGCACCGGCGTCAACTCAGGGGCACACGTTCTATGCACGATTGGAGAAATGCCATCCGGCCCGCTCGACTTCCTGACGTCCAACGAAAACAGAGCTCGCCTAACAGTTTTCTGACTGAACTGTACTTCAGGCATAGAGCTCTGACACCGCGGGATAGTCGGCGGTGTTTTTCCGTTGTCGTCAAGAGTCGAGTTGGAGGCGAAAAGAGTGCACAAGAGATCGGCTTTCTCTTTTGCCGTATGGGCCAGGGTGTCATTCCTCATGTGCAACGGCGGCATGGACGGCTGGGTGAAGTTACCAAGAGCAGCTTGTGACAACGACCAGAACTTGCGTGTTCCGGTCGGGTAACTGGAAAGCTATATACGCCTGTTTTTTGCAGTCAGATGCTGCTTTAACTGACGCATCGAACCAGGGCTGTGATCTGCCACCGATGGGTACTACAGAGTTTGGTATAAAAATATCCATACCCTGTAGTATCACATCGGCTACTGCAACGGCGCAGGCACTGGGATCATCCGAAGGGAAACAAACCCTGCCCCAAGGGTAGGATGCAAAAAAGGAACGCATCCTATCCCAATCTGCTGACTTGTAGTGCCAAACGCCGCTGGTCGCTGGTGGTCTGCGACGTTGGCGTCGGATAGGCACTACACTCCTGACCAAGCAATGGTCGGACATTCCGAGAGGGGCATCGACAAAGACCTGGTAACCATCGGGATGTGTAGTCAGCAAAAGATCCAATAAGGACGGCATGTAGCTATCCACATCCGGGAGCCACGTTGGCGACTCAACCAATTGGGACAGACCGTACGCCAATGCAAAATTATGCACAGATCGCCCTGCGTAGTCTGTGGTACGTGATCCAAGCCATTCGGCATTGTGCCCGTTGAAATCACCCAAGACTATGATTTCAGCGGAGGGGATCTGTGCAAGTACGTCGTCAATTGCCGCTTGAACGCAGCCCATGAGATGATCGGTGTCTGCGTTACCACTATGGGACCTGTAGACACGCGCATAGATGCGGACGCGGTCCTCTAAATCTACGCGGAGCCAGAGAGTGGACAGGTCCCTACCCTCAAAATTGCCGAGACGGCGACAGCAGATATCCTCCCTAACGTACACACATACCCCGGCATGAGGCAAAAAATTGTGCTCAATTTTGTACCCGGGGTACGTTAAATATGACGTATCGCTAGGTCGAGATATCTGCGTCTCAGTAAGGAAACACAAGGCCGGTGGTGGACGGCGTTTAAATTGGAGTGAATTCCCCTGATATTGCAAAAGTCCACGTTGAGAGTGGAGCGGGGTGCCGTGGTGATACTGCCTCGTTTGTCCTTGGTCATGCGCGGTTCTGTGCCCTCCCCAGAATACGAAGGGCAGCCCGAGCTAGAGTGCCCGGGAGGGATTCTCCAACTCTGGTAGAGCCGGTACCCTCCTGGGGTAAAATCTTTTTTAGTTCCGCTGTCATATTCGGGTGGAGGGGGGGGGGGAATGGCCACCGGTCCTCGACACTAACCTATGCGAAACATAGCGGCACTAGGCCGCTACTTCGCGCCGGTATTCTGTGCGAGTGTGGTAATTAACCCGGACGAGTCTGGCCCGATTGTGCTGACGTCAAAAGACGGCAGCGTGACTCTCCCACTCTACAACTCGGCATAATTTAATTCGTTTACCATTGCTACATTCACCATACTTTACCTTTTACCAGTGGGAGGCAACTTTGCACAGGATGCCGGCTAGATTATGGGTACCACAACGCCGCCTATTTCTGTCGAGAAGCATATATATAAGCATTACTGTGTATCGGTCTGAAGGACGCCGTAGCTGGTGAAATTACTGTGCAAATGAGACTTAACATCTTATGTCTCAAGGTGACGAGCGCAGTTGTAGTGCCGTTCAGAATTTTTGGAGTTTTTCGAGAATCCTGAGTGACACTGCATTGTAATGGGCAGGGAGTATTAATTACCATCAGCTAAACGTCCTGCTCGTCTCGTCCCTTATTTTCATAAAAAAAAAACTTCATACCATACCCTGTGCCTACACCAGCGCCATTGTGGATCCTTTTTGAACTGTTAGTTACAGCATAAGCTGGATACTTTTTCAACTTTTATCCCTTAAGAGATGATTCTCCTTGCCTCTTCCATAGTCTTCAAGGTGTGATGAAAATTTAAAACTTCAATAAACAGTCATATTATTATAATAAACCAAATAGCTACACGTCGTAGCGTCGTAGCGCCTACACGTCCGTAGCGTCAGGCATTGCGACGCCTTCTTGAGTACGGATCTATGTCTACGGTATAAATGGCATTCAATAAATCAATGTGAGAATTATTGATGTATGAACATTGTTCACAAAGGGATGATTGTTAGGGATTCTTATGATGGTGATGTACCGACAAACTACTTGCTACAAGACTCTTTGTTACTGAACAACCTCTTGAAACGACATTATATAATAGAATTTATATAAAAGCAATCTCAAGTTCATACAAGATTTTATGACAATACGTCACTCGAACGGTTAGCGCACGTAACGCGAGAGGTCGTGTGTTCGATTCCCGCATCGTACATAAAATGTTGTTTTCAAATTTTATTTGTGTAGAAAACAACAAGTTATTCGTTTTTTGCAGATATCTTGATGAGTCCATACATATGTGGAAATGTGAAAAAAAACATACACTGGCCGTCAAAAGTAAGTATCACACTTTTAAAATTGGGATAACGTTTTAAGTTCACAAGATATACTTTCGAAATAAAAAGGACTCCAAAGAGAATTTAGTTTTGTACATAAAAACTTTATAGTCGGTAACCTTCTTTTAAGAATTGGCTGAAAAAAAACTTCAAAAACAAAACCATTCCTTTTTCAAAGTGGACGTTTCCGAATTACAATTTTACCATTCACATTTTTCTTTCTGTTTTCAAATTTTTTTCAAGATCCATGGGTCTTGTTTTAAAAATTTATGCTAAAAAGCACATAACATTTATTTATCATGCCTCTTTCAGTTGAAGAATGTGCGAGGATCATGGCTTTTCTGGAACTAGGCATCAGTATGCGTCGCACTGCAAGAATGGTGGGTGTGACGGTACGAACGGTCCAAAAGGTAAAGCGAAGGTACGAAGAGACTGGACACCATCTGAGGAGACCTTGTAATGGCAGACCCAGGTGTACCAGTGCCCGAGAAGATCGTTATATTATTTCCACTGTGTTAAGAAATCGCCACCAAAACGCAGTTGAAGTCCAGCAACAGCTACTTCAGATCCGGAGGGACTACATTAGTGACATTACAGTGAGAAGAAGACTTGCTGAAGCAAATTTGAAACCCTGAAGACCAGCGAGTTGCCCAAAACTCGAGAGACAGCATCGAGTAGCGAGACTGCGATACGCCCGTGAACACATGCAGTGGGATGAAGAAGAATAGTCAAGAATTTTGTTTGCAGATGAGTATCGATTCTCCCTTTACACTTCTGATGGAAGGCGAAGTGTTTACAGGCGACCTGGTGAGCGATACCTTCAAGCCTGCATCTCAGAAAGAGTCCAATACGGTGGAGGCAGTGTACACGTATGGGCTGGCATATCTTCAGAAGGTCGCACAGAGCTAGTAGCCATATAAAATGGCACCCTCACTGGGCAAAGATTTGCTCAAGAAATTCTCAATGAGTATGCAGGGCCGTATTTAGCAAATATGGGTGATGGATTGATGCTGATGCATGATAATGCCCGGCCATACACGGCTCATATCGTACAAGAGTATATTCAGGAGGTCGGTATCTGCGTGATGGAAGTCCTGATCTCAACCCGATTGAACACGCCTGGGATGAGCTTGGGAGGCTCTTTTTTAAGTTAAAAATGTTACAAATGTTTAATTTTAGTTTCTAAGAATTAAAGCCTATAAAATTTGCAACAAAACGTTTTTAATCTTAAATCTCTACCTTCTATATTTAAGAAAAAAATTAATTTGAAAAGTGTGATACTTACTTTTGCAGGCCAGTGTATATCGAAAGTACGGTAACTGATGAGTAGTAGACAGCAATAACTTTTTAAAAATCCCTCGAGAAGTATCCAAAATTGATATAAAACAATCCCATATACTTATATTTAGTACGGGATTAGTAGAAAGGTTTTAAATTCCTTATTTTAAAAGGTTATCTCAGCTTAGTACTGCTATTAAAAGTAACTATTTATTAATAAGTAACCATACAAAGTAATAAAAGAATATTTTAATTGAATTATATTTATTTCTTAGTTAGTACAAAATCCGGAGGCAGAATAGTGCCTCAAACCAAGTACAACTGCAACAACATATGTAATAATGTGTGTGAACGTGTAGGCGTGAGGCTACAGTGCTTATATTCTCGAGTCAGATGTCAACATAACCTCACCATATTTTTAACTCGATTTATTTTATTACTACTTTCATAACACTTTACACTCACTTTAAATAGTTTAATTATTATTTCTTTTTATAAAATACCAAAAGTTATATCGTTTTTTTTATTATTTAGCGTTATGCAAATTTATAAGATTTTCGCTCCCCCGTTTTTCGATTCTACGAGAGATTTTCCTAATTTCAGCGGATGGAACAGCGGTTATTACGTATGCTGTAAGTGCAGAAGGTCCCAGGATCGAGCCTGGGGTACGTCTTGATTTTTTTTTAGTTACAATTTTTTTTATCACGTTTTTAATTATTATTATTATTATAACAAGCATTTTTATTCAGTTTCACCTGTTCCGTTGTCTGTCTGTAATCAAATCTTGCAAGTTAAATTTTACTCACTTTTTTTGCTGTTTTTTCGTATGCTTTTTTTGTAAATTAATTATATCAAAAATAACCTCAATATTATTACTTTTTTATTTACATTGTTATTTTCGAAATATTAATAATGTGAAAGTCGACAGTTGTGGTCCATTCAATGGGAAACGAGTGCCATCTTGTGTTAAAATATAAAACTACGATAAATAAATTTATCAGTTTCTTTTCACTTTTTTGGATCACTTAGTGTATCCAAAATATAATCCGAGCAACTGGAGTACACTGAAGAAGGGTCGAAAATACTTGGTACAAATATCCACTTATTTTGGCTGGCGATTTCAACATCAACTTCGCTGATAAAAAGTCAGAGCTTTTGACAACTTTTCTTTCGAAAATATTGAGTTAGAAAATAAATTATGATCCACAAGAATCCACAACAAAATATGGGACCACCATTGACACGGTATTTTCCAGATATTTAGAAGATCTGAACAACAGTTTCACTGTAGAAAATTGCGCCAAGTACACGTTCACAACTCTTGATTTACAAAAATACCAAAAAAAAATTTTCACTTCACAAAAAGGTGCAAAATCTGAACAAAAACAGTTTCACTGTAATAAATTGCGCCAAGTACATGTTCACAACTTTTGATTTACAAAAATACCATGGAGAAATTATCACTTTACAAAAAGATGTAATATCAAAGAAAAGACAAACCAAGTAGCCGTTATGATTTTTAATTGAAAAATTTTTGATTTTTGATTTTTTTTACATACATTCGACATTTCTTTTTTGATCGTTTTTGATGAAAAAAAAATAATTATTGAAGGATTATGATTAAAATTGAATTTCTCTTGACGAAATAGAAAACTTGATTTTCAGGCGCTAGTAGAGCTATGCCTTCGCGCGATCGCGCTTAAAGCATGCAATAATGCTGTGAAGAGAAAAATAACAGGAGTTAAGATAATTACTAAACTACTGACTGTTGACATAAATGAATTATCTGAGGGATATTGTGACAATATTACAACACATCTGAAAAAATTTGGGGTACTCAATGACGCACGCCAAGTACGTTTGAAAAGTTGTTCGTAATTGTTAAATTTACCACAAAAATTTTTCAAAGATTTTGTATTCAATGCAGATGTTCGAAGTGACTATACAATAACCTTTCTACAAATTTGTTTTTTTTTTGGATACTTCTCGTTTAATTTTGAAAAAGTTATTTATGTCATTTTACTGATTAGGTAACGTACTTCCGATATGAGTTAAAACTTTTTTTTATGTGAAAGGGGTGAGACGAGCAGGACGTTCTGCTGATGGTAATTGATACATCCTGCCCATTACAATGCAGTGCCACTCAGGCTTCTGAGCGGCAATACAACTGCGCTCGTCACCTTGAGACATAGGATGTTAAGTCTCATTAGCCCAGTAATTTCACTAGCTACGGCGCCCTTCAGACTGAAACACAGTAATGCTTATACATTACTGCTTCACGGAAGAAATCGGCGCCGTTGTGGTACCCATAATCTAGCCGGTATCCTGTGCAAAGGTGCCACCCACTGGTAAAATTGTTATCTATAACAGTTACGGTATAATCGCCTGGTAACACTTAACGATAACAGCCTGTATAAAGATTGATATAGATTATATATCATCTGTTTCCAAGAGCTCCTGGTGCATAATAGGTTGTCAGATAATTAACAAGTTGTTTGTCTCGTTACTAAATCCTTCTGTTATGCTGATGAGATACAAGGAGATTAACCGGCGTTATCTTAATATCTCTGTTACTGTTGGCTATTTGTTGTCAAGATTGCTATACAACTTCGTATTTCATCTGTTTTTACTTACGGAAAGAAACTGCATAATAACATCAATGTCTTTTTAGTAGCGCAACTGGTGATAAAAACAAAATTCAAATAATATTATACGCATATAGATTTTTTTTGAAATGGAGTTACTTTTAGAATATTAAGAGCAACAAGTAATTAATGATCTGTGCAATACAACAAAACCATAAGCTTTACTATTATATATTTCTCACATATATTTAATTACCTTGAGAGATAAGATGTAAAGTCTCATTTGCGCCGTAATTTCACTAGCTACGGCGCCCTTCAGACCGTAACAGTAATGCTTACACATTAGTTACGGCAGAAATAGGCACCGTTGTGGTACCCATAATCTAGCCGGCATCCTGTGCAAAACCTCCCACTGAGTACATTCAAATATTACATCATGTTTCGAATTATATTATTAAAAATATTGTGAGACAATAAAAACCCGTCTCGTAGTCCCGTCTCAAACATGATGTAGGACCTCCGAATGGTTCGAAACTAGTCGGTACCATCTCCGGCAAACCGTGCGTAAAGCCGTTTTAGATATATACGGTGTAATTACAAAAAATACTTTAAAATGGCTTAAACATGTGTTTTGTTACATAGCGACGAACTATAACATCGTCAGTGACCTAACAATAACGACTAAATATAAAGAACGTTCTGATATTGTGAGCCTGTCAGTTGAACAAACTATTGAGATAGCCTGTCTATACAGGCTATCTCAATAGCATCTGGAATCTGCTATATAAAGCTCTAGCTTGAGCAGCTTGTTGTAATGAGTGTATACAGACCACCAGCTGCATCATATGACATTTTTGAAAAAATTATGGATGAAGTTTTATTATAGTAGTCGTTGCTTATTAAGACAGTCAAATCAGGTGGTCTCCTGTCATTTAATGATTGGGCAACAGCTGGCATTCATAGGAGCAGACAAAGGCTATATGAACTGTATAGTGAGAGATCATTGTATAATTATGATACATCTTTTCTCGAGTATGTTAAAAAATACTCTAAATTATTTAAAAGTGTTTGTTCTATTGCAAAGTCTATGCATATCAGACAAATAATTAAAAATGCACCAAATAAAATAAAGATGACTTGGAATGTTATTAACTGGGAATCTGGAAGATTGAAAGACCGCAACATTGAATATAATCTATCAATAAACAATACAATAATCAATCTCAGCAGGAAGTTGCTACTGCTTTTGAGAAATTTTTTTCTGAGATTCCAGTTTCTATCACAAACACTCTTGTCTCCTCCACCAGTGTTGCTGAGTCACTTCTTCTGGAAAATGTTATAGGATGTCAACAAAATTTCAATTTTAGTTTTGTTAGCCCTGGAGAAATAATTAAAACTTTTAGATCTCTAGACATGAAAAAAACTGCTGATATATGGGGCATTTCCGTTAAAATAATAAGTTCAATAATTGATGTCATAGCACCATATCTTGCAATAGTATTAAATAATTGTATTAATCGTGGCGTGTTTCCTGACCTTCTGAAACATAGTAAAATTACACCAATATTTAAGTCGGGATGCTCCTCTGACCCGAACAACTATCGTCCTGTGTCGGTTTTGCCGACCCTTAGTAAAATTTTTGAAAAAATAATTTTAAGCCAAATGCTTACTTACTTTAACTCTCATAAGTTACTTCATTTGAAACAATTTGGCTTTACTAGGGGACGTTCAACAATGGATGCAGGTGTTGAGCTGATCAAGAATATTTTTGATGCCTGGGAGGAATCGCAGAATGCACTTGGCATCTTCTGTGATTTATCTAAGGCTTTTGATTGTGTTCAACATTCAACGCTGGTCAGGAAGCTATACCACTATGGCATAAAAGGAACTTCGCTCGATCTTCTGACTTCATATCTATACAATAGAATTCAGAGGGTCGACGTGAATGGCAGGAGATCTCCTGGGACTCCTCTCAGTATGGGGGTACCACAAGGGTCTATTCTTGGACCGTTCCTCTTCCTTATCTATATAAATGATCTTCCTAATCTTATAGAGACAAAACATAAGGTAGTATTGTTTGCGGACGACACTTCACTGATTTTCAAAGTGAAAAGAAACCAAGCTATGTATGACGAAGTGAACGATATTTTATCTGACATCGTGTACTGGTTTAGCGCTAATAACCTATTGTTAAATAGCAAGAAAACTAAATTCATTAAATTTACCGTACCAAATGTCAAAAATGTAAATGCAAATGTTTTGTTAAACGGAGAGGTGATAGAACCGGTGGAATCTGCTATATTTCTTGGCATAACTCTAGATTCCAAATTACAATGGGGGCCCCATATTGAAGGATTGGCGAACAGACTAAGTTCTGCAGCATACGCGGTTAAAAAAATTAGACAATTAACTGACATAGATACGGCGCGACTAGTATACTTTAGTTATTTCCATAGTATTATGTCCTATGGTATATTGCTATGGGGCAACGTTGCTGATATTAATACAATATTTGTGCTGCAGAAGAGGGCTATTCGCGCTATTTATAACCTAGGTCCTAGAGAATCATTGAGAGGAAAATTCAAAGAAATTAACATCTTGACTGTTGCTTCTCAATATATTCTTGATAATGTAATGTATGTTCATAGGCACATAAGTGAATTTGCCAGAAACTGTCATAACCATAATGCTAACACCAGGAACAGACATAAACCGATGATGCCTACTACTCGGCTTAGTCGAGTTAGTAAGTCTTTTGTGGGGCGATGTATATGCTTTTACAACAAGATCCCAGAAAATGTTCAAAACAAAGGTGTTACGTTATTCAAAAGAATTGTTAAAAAACGTTTATGTGGTAAAGGTTACTATAACATAAATGACTTTCTTAATGATACCACAGATTGGGAATGGAGCGACCACCCTCAAGCTATTAAATAATAAGTTTAATTGTACAATTTTACTTTGTAAATGTTACTTTAATTGTAAAACATACTTTTGATGAAAAAAAAAAGCCCGCTGAGTTTGTTGCGCCCATTCTTCTCAGGCCTGAGGCATTCAATTTGGAATGGGTGGTAGTTTTTTTTTGACTTTCAATAAGTGATTTCACATCCTATTTTGAATAAAAATATTTGAATTTGAATTTGAATATTTAAAATTAGTAATAAAAATAATAAAAATATTCTTGTTTGTGGAGATTTTAATGTCAATTTATTAGTTGAATGCGGCCTGAGCACTAAGCTAATATCCGATCGTATATCATATCGATTCTCTAATCTAGTAAATTTATTTTTAGAGCCAACTAGAATTACAGTGACTACATCAACCTGTCTTGATACTATATTTACCAATATTGTTCCACAGTCAAAGTCAATTATAAATAAATTAGAATCAGACCACTGTGGCCTACTAACCACTTTTAATTTTAATTATAGTAAACCTAAGTACAGTGTTAAATATGCACCTGTGAACACTAGTCGCACAAATAATTTTAGATCAAATACTTTAATGAAGTTACCTAATTTAAATTATTATGAGGACCCAAATGTACTATATGATTCTGTTATTGATTTTATCAAAGGTGAATATAATGTTATATTTAAGCCAAAGTATATACAAAAAAAAAATCATTGTCTTTCAGTGATTGGGCAACGGTGGGAATTCATATTAGCAGGAGGAAATTATATTCACTTTATGAGGAAAAATTGTATAATCACTCAGAAAGATTTGCTAACTATGTAAAAAATTATTCAAAGATATTTAAACGCCCATGTACCTTAGCAAAATCAATGTATATAAGTAATAAAATTTAAAATAGTTCAGATAAAATAAAATCAACATGGCAAGTAATAAACAGTGAGACTGGAAGAAACAAGCCTCGCAACTTAAATTTTAGTTTAAAAATAAATGATAAAATCTTGGATACAGACCAAGATGTTGCGGATGCTTTTTAAAGATTTTTTGCTGATATTCCAGTTTCCACCAGCAAGGCCCTAAAGTCATCTGCCACTCTTGCTGAATCTATAATTATGTCTAATGTAAATGAATGTAAAATAGAGTTCAAATTCACTCATGTTACTTACAATGATGTAATGAAAGCCTTTAAATCAGTAGAAATGAAAAAGGTTGCAGATCTTGATGGCTTATCCATTAAAATAATTCACTCCATAGCATAGTATTGCTCCATACTTGGTTGTCATATTTAACTTATGTGTTGACAATGGTGTGTTTCCTGATTTGATGAAACAGAGTAAAGTCATTCCATTATTCAAAGCTGGTAGTTCTTCTGACCCCACAAATTTTAGACCAATATCTATTCTACCGACGCTAAGTCAAATATTTGAAAAGCTTATTTTACAACAATTGCTTAATCATTTTTATGGTAACAATTTAATGAGCACTAAACAATTTGGTTTTTCAAGGGGTCTCTCAACAACAGATGCTGGTGTTGAGCTTATTCAGCAAATTTTTGAAGCCTGGGATAATTGTCAGGATGCCGTTGGTATTTTTTGTGATTTATCCAAGGCATTTGACTGTGTTCATCATGAAATCTTAATCAGGAAACTACATCATTATGGTATCAAGGGAGAAGCACTTGGTCTTCTGAAGTCTTATTTGGGCAACAGGTTTCAGATGGTTGAAGTGAACAGTAAGAGGTCAGCTGGATCTCCCATTACCATGGGCGTTCCACAGGGTTCAATTCTTGGGCCATTCCTATTCCTTGTATTTATAAATGATTGACCATACTTTATACAAGATAAACATGAGATAGTATTGTTTGCAGATGATACTTCTTTACTTTTTAAACTACATAGACAGCATACTGCTTTTGATGACGTGAACAATGCTATCTCCAAAGTAGTGGAATGGTTCACTACGAATAATCTCCTTCTTAATGAAAAAAAAAACAAAATGTATTAAATTTTCCCTGCCTAATGTTAGACAGGTTGACATAAATATTGTAGTAAAAGACGATGAGTTGAAACCTGTAGATACAACCGTATTTTTAGGGATTACCTTAGATACCAAACTTCAGTGGGGTCCTCATATTATAAATTTGGCGAAAAAGGTTAGTTCTGCAACATACGCAGTTAAAAAAATTCGGCAACTTACGGATGAAAATACCGCGAGGTTGGTCTACTTCAGCTATTTTCATAGTCTGATGACATACGGTATTTTACTTTGGGGACATGCTGCCGATGTTAACACCATCTTCACACTGCAGAAGCGAGCTATTCGTGCCATCTATAAATTAGGACCAAGAGTGTCACTAAGGGAAAAATTTAAGGAAATAAAAGTTTTGACTTTGACATCGCAATACATATATGTAAACCTTGTTTATGTAAAAAAAATATAAATTTGTTTAAAAAAATTAGTGACACTCATAATGTCAATACTAGAAATAGGGATAGGCTTGCTGTTCATGTAAGTCGACTCCAAAAAGTCATAACTTCATTCAGAGGTCTGTGTATACGTTTTTATAATAAGGTCCCTATTGACATTCAGAACTTACCTTTAAATGAATATAAATCAGTGCTAAAGAAAAAGTTGTATACAAAAGGGTACTATAAAATATCTGAATATCTGGATCTAAAGAACCCTTGGGACTGAGCTGCTGGGCTGTTACATGTCTGTCTTAATTTGAGTAAATGTAATAATAGTTATATAATTTAAATATTAATATTGTTTCTGTTTTTTAATAAATTTTAATAATCATTATCATGAGTTATGTACTTTGAAACAAAATTGTAAGTAGAGGCATTTAGTAAGTATTGCATAATATGTAGATGAACTTGAATTGTTTTGTTATTCGGTAGATTTCTCGTGGCAGGTATCGTCATGCTCCCTTAAATGCCTCTGCTTGTGGCGGCGACGTGGGACGGGTTCCCTTCCCTAAAATATGGTCGAGGGAGGCGATGGCTGGTCCATGCGTCATGCTCGTGAACGGGTGCTACTCGTGGGGGCTGGACGATCTTGTTACCGGGAGGTCTGCTTGATGTGTTTTTTTATTATTATTATTTCCTTTAAAGTTAAAGTTATTATATATTTTATTTTATGAAATGCTCACATAATGCCTCTATTTATTTACGGTATGTGTGGATTGATGCATCTACTATACTCAATAACTCTTGTGTTTATAAGTATTAATTTACTTTTTTTTTTCTTTTTTTGACTTACTCATTTCAGTTTTTGACTTTTGAGTATTTTTGTTGCGTCACTTTGCATATATTGTAATTGAAATGATTTGTAAAACAACTAAAATGTAAATCTTGACTTAAAAGAGTGGCAATGAGTTTCTTGCTACTTCTTCTCATTAGCTCAACCCTTTACGAAGTAGCGGTAAATTCAATAAGAAACAATATTTATATATTTTTTTTTGACATTCATAAGTGTCATTTTTGTGACCTACATGAATAAAGTGTTTTTAAATTTGAATTTGAATTTGACGTCTAAAATGGAGTTTTCTTTTTCTATTACAAAACAGTATTTAGGTTGCGTTTAACTAAAACGTCGTCAAACACAACATAAACTGAAGTGTACAGGAACAATTAAAGGAACGGAACGCAATTTTTGACAGCTGTCAACTATATGTCATCAAATAAGCTAAATCTTCTTTAAGAATATGATATATCCGTAAGACACATCTAAATAAACATCGAATGGTGCTTAAGAATGTTGAACGCTAAGCAACAGAAACACACAGATTTGTAATAGAACGTTTTTAAAACAAGTGTACAACACATGTTTAACTTAATTGTAGATAATAACACAGATAATGTTACAAATTATTAAACAATGAAACATTTTGCCCTTCAAATCACATATTAATGTCTAAAACAAAAGTAATTCAATTAACTGGAGCCGTGAGCCAACAACACGCACGCTTTCGCCTGTCACTCTCAGTGAATTTTGTTTTTATGACGTCATTGTTTCTGACGTACACTGACGGGTGATATTGCTTGTTAGAAATATACAACATAATAAACGTGGTATATTATTTTTTGCGGCTTTTGTCAAAAGTATGAATAATTTACATAGTCGACTTGTCCATCAAAAGAATTGAGGTTTAAATCTTTAATATAAAATTCTCGTGTCACAATGTTAGTTACCTTACCTTACTCCTCCGTAAAGCCGTTTGCTTTAGTGATTTTTACCAAATTTTATATGCATATTCAGTAGCTCTGAGAATCGGCTACTATCTATTTTTCGTCCCCCTAAATTTTAAGGGTATTCCACCCCAATTTTTTTTTTTTTTACTTTTGACAATTTTTTTTATTTTTATTTTATTATGTTTCATCATTGAAAAATACATACAAATTTAAATTTTCGGCCCTCTACGATCTACAACGATTTTTGGATCACGATTTTTATATTATTCTGCTCCATCCACCAAACCGAAATAGGATTGCAAGATGTTATTTCATGTTATGGTATGGCCTTAGATGTTATTTCATTTTTTTACAACACATTAATTTTTTTAGTGGTTATATTTTAATATCATTTGGGAGTTTATCATAAAAATAATTAATAAAACTTGAATGGTTATGTTAGTTACATGAGTTAACATAATCCTAAAATTAATTTTATACTCAATTTCTTATACCTTGCTACCACAAAATATTATTGCTATATCACTTATACGAGTGATTAAAAAAAAAAGTAAATAAAAAAAAAATCAAAAGAGTTATCGAGAACTGTATATGCATAAATCCACACATACTGTACATATACATAAAAGTACTAGCTGACACGACAGACGTTGTTCTGTAAATAATAAATAAAATACTGATTTTTTATGAATTTGTCAATAATATTTCATAACATCAAGAATTATTTCGTAAAATATGCTTCCTGTTGTTATAATGAAATTGTTTCACAGCAGAACGGTCAAACTGCGCGTCAATAAATTCTCTCATAAAAAAATATGTCCATACATAACAAATATTGGAATTAAGAATAATTATGGGTCTAAAATCGAAATAAAAACTATCCTATCTCTCAAGTTGGACTAAACTGCACTCCGTGAAGTAATCCCAATTAAAATCCGTTCATTTGTTTAGGAGTCCATAGCGGACAAACAACGTGTCACGTAATTAATATATATTTACTAAGATTATGGGAGCATGCATTATTATGAAATATCATATCAATATCAAAATTATGAAAATATAACAAGTTGAATTGTCATGTTTACAATTTTACTCAAGCAAGAATGTTTAACGCTAGGAGACCTTCAGGTCAATTTTGATAACTTAAATATTTTATACGTTTAGATAGAGTCTCTTGCTGTTAGATAACCGATAAAAACAGGCCAGGAATATTATTTTAGTGTGCGTGACAAGCTACGTCTTACACTAGTGATTTGTATGACACTTTGTGTTAGTGTGCGTGAATTTCTGAAAATAGAGATTAGTTCTAAAGTAAATTTTTTCGACATTTTCACAGCTGTCATAGTCTATCTAGACTTATAAATTATCTAAGTTTGATAATTTTTAAATGAGATATATCGTTACAGAATGATGGCATTTCCACTTATTTTTTAAATGTTACGTACATCAAATGGAAAAATACCTTATAGGATTATAGGATTTATTTGACACTATGTTGTATTTTGGACACAGTATTTTTTGTAACCAGACAACCTCCGAATACGGTAGGTTTCCGTAGAGCTCCCTATAAGTGAATCATAGCTATTGTCATTTCAGCACAGATGTTTAGTAGTTGCAGAAAAAATATTCAAACTTTTTTAGTCAGCATCACAATAGTGAAATGCAGTGCCTACGTATAAAGAGTCAATGCCACTTGTATAACGTTTCTAATGCTTTAAGCTGACTGTCGGGGACCCATTGTTCTGTGAACGGCTGGATCACTTGGGGTTGCGTAGAGATATCGCTTCATTGTGTGTCTTCTACCGCATTTATCACGTGGAGTGTTCCGAAGAGCTGTTTAACCTGATTCCTGCCGCCGAATTCCACCTTCCTCACGCCACAAGTAAGGATATCATCCCCACCATCCGGATGTGTAGCGGTCCTCCACAGTGCGGTTTTCAAGGAGCTTTCTTCCACGTACTACAAAGCTGTGGAATGAGCTTCCTTGTCCGGTGTTTCCGGGACAATACAAAATGATACGACCTTAAAGGCCGGCAACGCTCCTATGATTCCTCTGGTGTTGCAAGAGATTGTGGATGTTGATTCACCAGGTGACCCGTACGCTCGTTTGTGCTCCTATCCCATAAAAAAAGCTGTTGCGGAAAAATATATTTCTGCTTTTTTTTATATATTTTAGGGACTATTAATAAAGATATCAATCGGATATCATTAGCACAACAAGGCGTCAAAACGAAATACATAACTATAATAAAGAACATACATTCGACATGTTGCGCCAAAGTAAGATTAGTACGCGAAGGTACGGAATTCCGAATTCAAAGAGTAGTCAGACAAGACAAACCACTATCTCCAAAATTATTTTCAGCGGTATTAGAATCTGTTTTTAACCGACTTCAAAAAAGGAGGAGGTTCTCAATTCTCAATGTTTTTTTTTTGTTTGTTACCTCAAAACTTTCGATTAGGTGAACCCAATTTGATAATTCTTTATTTGAAAGCTGGTGCTTCCCGTTTGGTGCCATTGTAATTTGGTCCAGATCTGATGGTGGCATCCATGACAAAACCATAAAAAATCTTATAGATATAGATGATAAATTTACAAATAACTCAATATCGCGCCACCCTATTTCGATGATTCTTTTAATATTGGAAAGGATATACATCAAAGATAGTTTGGTGAGAGTTTGGTTAGTTTCTGGTTACAGAATCCATGACAAAGTAACTCTTCAATTCTTATGATTAAATTAACGATACTCGGCCGAATCTTTTTTATGGTATCCGGATATTTAAGTCATCTAAGATAGCATAGTTAAGTGGCCAAATAATTTTCGTAGTCGAATATGATGATCAATCCTTAACGACTTACAGTAAGAGTGCGATCTGTGGCAGAATTTCTGACTGTCTTTAATCAATTTGCTAAGCGCTTACGTTCATTGCTGCATTGAAAAATTTAGTATATGTACACATATTTAGCCAAATTGGTAGTTAGTGTACGTCAAATTCACTTAAACTTGCGTTTTGCGGACGACATCGTAGTATTTACGGAAAGTTTGACAGACCTAGAGATCATGGTCAAAGAACTCGCAATAGCAAGTCAAAAGGTCGGACTGTCATTGAACACAAAGACCAAAGTTTTGAATAATGGAATACCCCGAAGCATAACATTTACATAGGACAACTAGTTTCATTTGAAAATAATACAGAAAAGGAAACACACCAAAGGATAACTTTAGCCTAGAGAAAGAATTGGGGGTTAAAAGAATTAATGAAAAATTATACAATAAATATAAATATTAAAAAGAGACTGTATGAAGTAGCAATACAACCATGTCTAACATTTGGTTGCCAGACGTGGTCATAAAAGCAAGACGACGAAGAGAAAATTTCTGTATGTCAGCGAAATGTGGAATGGAGTATTCTTGGGTTAAGGCTATTCGATAAAATTAGTAATGAAAACATAAGAAGAAAAACAAAAATAGTAGATGCACAGAAAAGAATAACGCTCCTTAAATGGCAGTGGGTAGGACAAATATGTCCTACCCACTACTATTAAGGATTATTTAATTTGAAAGTAGTCACTTACCGCCATTAAGCCGGTGTTTGGTGTTAAAATTTTTTTTGGTGAAAAAAGTAAGTATTTTTAATATGCTTTGAAGTCTGATAGTTTTAAAAGTTTTATAATAGTCACTGAACTTTTATATGCCATTGGTTCTTTTCTTTAACTAGTATTAAAGCAATCATAAAGTTATGAGATAAGTAGCCCCAAATTATTTAAAATCCACCGTTTTGTTGAAGTTGCAGTAGTGTTGTACCTCGGTCACTGACGTTCAATTGTATCTTGGTCAGTGGCCAAACTATATTTAGATGTACTTTGGCCAGAGGAATTTTTTTTAATAGAAAAAAGGAAACTATGAATATCATATTGATTTTATTCACAATTTATGAGTTGTTTTAATTTTTTAAGAATACTCATATTTTCCATAAATTACCCCTAATTCCTAGTTCTGCCCTAGGTACATAGCGTACATAGGTATATTGTATCTTGGCCATAAATCCCTTTTTTCGTTTTAATTATTAAAACACTTCTAAATATGAAATATACATTTTTGATATTTTGGTGGTGAATACTCAAATAATTGACCTTTCAAAATATGTAAAAATCGTTTCAGTACAGTTCGTCAAATAAAAACTGTTCTAGGTACGAAAGGTTCCCCTACATCTAATTACTTAAACAAAAAATACAAAACTTTAATTACTTTGTACAGGCATGCAATAATACTGCAGTAAATAAGAGTCTTTAAATATTATTCAAAACAAAAGCTTTTATTGTGAAAAATGTTAAGAGATTTGCTACGAATATAATATAATTAAAACGTATATTCGCTCAAGTGCCTCCAGCTCACTCGACAGGATGATATCCTTTTTGCATTAGACGAGAAGAAAATACATAACTTGTTTTTGGTTTACCTGCATTTAAATATGTCAATTTAATATAATCCAAAGTACATAGATGATGTAAATACTACGTAATAAGAGGCGAGACTGCCTAAGTGAAAATTGAAATTTAGTTTAGTATGAAACGGGCAGTGTTTTGGCATAAGTTTGAAGTAGTACTTATATCTACACATAGTAAGTGTAGGTACTTCAGATTAGCTAAAAATCAAAAGATAATTATTTTTTTTCTTAAAAACAACCGACTTAAAAAAAAAACACTACTCCAAAACAAAAACAATAAGAACATCATTGACTAAAAAGTATAAAAATAATTGCGCATTTTTATACAATCTTATGAATTAATCTAATTCTAATTACGATCATTGTATTTTTGAAGTATTATATGAATTGTTTTGGGATAATATTTTTGAAATCGGTTGTGTTTTTGTTAAATTTTTTTTTATTTACAATTTTAAAGCCGTCATCTGTCAATCTATGAATGACACGTTTCATACAATCGATTGAATCGCTTTTTTCTTACGGCCGTTCCCAATATACTATCTACAGATAGAGATAAATTACTACCTTCTACTGTTAGTAATTAGCTGTCAATAATCTGAAGCTGTCCTATAAGTCATTATATACTCGATAAGTAATTCTTATCACCTTATATTGGGACGCGTGAATTGCAATTTCCATATAAACTTCTATCGCTGGTAAGCTATACGTCGTCTCATTGACAGACAGCGTGTACGGATAAGGTGAGTTACCGTCGATAAGTTTAGTGGGACAGAAAAGTCAACGATAGTTACGATTTTTATCTCAAGTTATAGATAGACTGAATATGCAACCCCTGCTTCTTTTGAGCAGTTTAGTTGTAAGTCGATAAGCACTGCTTCTATTGAGCAGTGTGATAACTTTGTGGACTCCGCTTTTATTGAGCAGAGTAATAATTTAATAACCACTGCTTCTATTGAGCAGAGTATTAATTTAATAACCACTGCTTCTATTGAGCAGTGTACTAATTCAAGCAAAGATTTGGAATATTTTCCAAAAAATTAAACAATAAGACAATAGGGGACTCCTCTAGCAGTGTAAAAACACAATGTAATATAACAAGTACTAGAATAAGTAATCATTGTAAAATTGCAAACCTGATGCACCAAAACATGCAAGGATTATTAGGTAAAGAACTTGAACTGGAGTTATTTATAAATCATAAAGGTATACATAATTTATATTTAACAGAGCGCTGGCTCAGAAAATATGAGCTCATCTTTAACTTCAGTGGTCATCAGGTGGCAAGTGCGTTTAGCAGAGTAAAAGCTACACGTGGCGGCTCTCTTATTCTTGTAAGTAAATTATTTAAATTCAAAGAACGAGAAGATATTGTAGGCCTCTCTGTTGAACGTACAATTGAAATAGCCTGTGCAGAGCTCAAGTGCGCCATTGTTGTTAGTATATACAGACCCCCAGATGCAGTATATCAATTATTTGAAAGTGTATTGGAGGAGGTTTTATTAAAATTATCTGAGTCTAAGAAGTATATCATGATATGTGGTGATTTTAATATTAATTTATTAGAAAAATCCTCAACCTGTATTAGATTCAGATCTTTATTCAAATCATATGATTTAACCAATATTTTCTTAGAGCCTACTAGAGTAACTGGCACCTCCAAAAGCTGTATTGATTATTTACCAATTATAAACCCATTTCTCAGGCAATAATTAACAAACTGAGTTCAGATCACTTTGGTCAGTTAGCCTCTTTTAATATTGAGGTCCATAAATGTACTAAAATTAAAAAGTTTACGTTTGTTCCTGTGAATAATAGGCGAATGGAGAAATATAGAGGCAATGTGTCAGTTAAACTCTCAAATTTGGATTTATTCAAATATAATATTAATCCAAATGAAATGTATGTATGATATGTTATTGGGAACGGCCGTTACAAAGTATCGCTAGGCTGCAAAGTATTTCGAGGTTCAGAAAAATATATTTGTATAAAAAAGTCATTTTTTTTTCTTTAATTTATCATATTACATATACCGATATAAAACTAGGTCAACTAAGCATCTAAAAAAACCACAAAAGTTAACAACTAATGCTAATAATACTTAATAATAATAATACGTATATTTATATTTTGTCTTTTATATCAATAATGAGGAAAAAGAAAACATTATAAGAAATCCAGCAATTAAAGTTAGAGTTATCGATGTAATTAGTGTGGTTATATTGTAGTAAAATAAACTGGGTTTAATAAAATCTGAGTTGAAAATTATCAACACAATCGTGCTGGTGTTTTTCAATCTACTGAAAGTTTGAAATATAATTTATTGCTTATATCAAGACAAATTCCTATCTTATTATTTTTTATGTGTATATTTTCCCTTTACTATGTTGAAATATCTTATTAATTAACTCACGAAAATATTGTTTGCTCTGCTGGCTCTACTAATTTTAGGATATTGGCTTCGAAGGCTGAACCAACATTTATTAAACAAGACAATAATGTCAGAGAAATATATCTTTGTGATCATTGAGCATTCAAGAGGGAGCAATTGTTTGGACATAAATAAGAATTAATATTTACTAGTGAGTATATAATATTAAATAATGATTAACTTAAATGTTAAAGAATCATGGCTCTTGTAAACTAGAGTCAACAGTATGCAGAGAAAATAAGATTGTGAAAGTGATTCATACAGAAATAGATCGCACTTATCAAATACAAATTCAAATATTTTTATTCTAAATAGGATGTCACATCACTTATTGAAAGACACTAATAAAATTTGAAAAACAACAAAATTTTAGTTCCGACAGAAGTTCCGTCCCGGTGCTCTAACCAACAGAGCACCTGCACGGAACGCCGGAGGTCGTGGGTTCGAGTCCCGCATCGTTCATAAAGTTTTGTTGTTTTTCAAATTTTATTTATGTATTAATCCTTAAAGTGAAGAATAAGAGGGCTATCACTTTAAAAACATAACAAATTCCTTATTGAAAGTCAAAAACTACCATCTATTCCAAAAAGAATGGATCAGACCTGAATAGAATGGTAGCAACAAACTCAGCGGGCTTTTTTTCATAAAAAAATATGTTGATAAAGTAATACCGTACAATTAAACTTATTATTTAATAGCCTCAGGGCTGTCGCTCCATTTCCAATCCGTGATTTCATTAAGAAAGTCATTTAAGTTATAGTAACATTTACCACACAAACGTTGTATTGTAATACAACTCCTCAATCTTATATTGCACTTCTAGAATTATGTATAATGATTATAGTTCGACAAGCAAGCGGCTATTCTGTTTTAGGCAGAAATTCCCCTTTCGAGTGTTATAACTTACATCTCCCTTTAACAATAGCACTCTCGCTCATAGTGTCCGCCAATAGAAATTTATAACCTCACAATAATACCAACTAACAAACACCTATAAACTAACGAAAGACATCACTGTAACATTAAAAATTATATATTACTTTAATTTCTAAAACGAAAACTAAACATAACTATTAAAACATTTAAATAATCACATAGTTGTATCTAATAATAAGTGTTTATTATAAATTGGTATTTGGTAACAATTGCCGCTTTGATGTCGCAACTCAAAAAAGATTTTGAAAAAGTAGGTTTTTTAGGACTAAATGATAATCAGTTCAACCTTAATAATAATATAATGTCTTTAAAAATCTAAACCAAAGGATAGTAAGCTTTTTCATTCAAGGCTTTCGAAAGAAAAAGAAAAAAGAAATCGAAAAGAGATACTCACTTACATGTCGTTTCCAAAACTTTCTATAACTAACCTTGAATCCATTTATATAGTAAGAGTTATAAATATGGATAAACTACTTATTTAGTTTAAAGCGCTTACACAGAGACAGTTTTAGTTCAAAATAAAGATTGGTCGTAACACTAGGAATTATTGCAAAAGGAAATTCATATTATGATTCTTCTGTAATATAATTCTGTAATATGCCAACTCCTGTTCACAAAAATTATCCATAAAACTTTTTGTGCTATTATTCGGGAACATAAAACAAAACTTATATATGTCCTCCACGCACGAAAAGCTACGACCGTCTGAAATCAACTTAATGCGAAATGCAATTTTGCACCTTTCTAAATGCGTTTCTAATTAGGTTTCTAAATGATTCACTCAGTCAGAAACCATACCGAATGCGATTATACTTGTCTAAATTCAGTAAACAATGAATTCAGACGAATAATTATTTCAGTGAAGAGTAATGCGGTTATTACACTTGACTGAATTTAGTCATCTAAATTTAGAAGCAAATTTAGAAACACATTAGAAGCTTCTGATCACACTGTCCTTAATTTAGTTACTGAATTAGTCACCACTTAAAGTGCGACGAATTCGGACGTGTCGTATAAGTACGAGAATGGCTCCAGTGTTGTCAAGGCACCAAAAATTGACCCTTGCCCAGCCCTGACCGTTTGCTCAATTAAAATTGAAAAAAGAAAATGAAAATCATGGGTGAAAGTTAGCAAACAATACAAAGAGAATAGGTGTTTTAGAACCAGCAGACTTCAGAAATAATCTACGAATGGATTCGAGATCGTATGACAATATATAATTAAATCTTGTGACACCGTTTATTCAAAAGCAAGATAATAGTATCTTGATAGTATTTCTAATAGATACTACTACTCCTACGAGACAGTATTAGTGCAAAATAAAAATTGGTCATAACTCTAAGATTTCTTGCAACATGAAATTCATATCAAGATTTAAATTTCATTTCTTTAATATCCCAAGCCCTGCTGACAAAAACTATCGCTGAAACTTGTTTACGCTATTACTATTATTCGGAAACATAAAACTTAGATATGTCCTCCACGCACGAAGAGCCACCAGCGACTGAAATTAAACCAGTAACTAAATGCGATTACACTTTCCTAAATGCGTTTTTAATTAGGCTTCTAAATGATTCAGTCGTTCAGAAGCCATCTTTACTTCTGAATTTAGGAAGCTAGGTTGCTGAATGCGTATATTCTTGTCTAAATTCAGTAACGACTAAATTTAGACGGCTAAATTCAGTTAAATGTAATAAGCATTTTATAATATTTTTTTAGTGCTTAATTTTCCCATTAAGAAATGACAACAAGCTATACTCATGCAGCGACTGAGAGGCGAGGTCATTAAACTTGTTAATATTAAATGTCAAAGAAAATTGAATCTAATCGACATTCATTATGACTTTGTGGCTATTATCACAGTGGCTATTGAGTGGAATACCATTCACAATTGACGTGATAATGAGCGATGGAACTGCGACGCTCCACGCAATAAATCACCTCTCATAGGTAATGGAGTTTATCAATGCATCCCTCGAACGCATTTATAAAAAACCTTTAGAGGTTTGTTATAAAATATATTATATTATAAACATTAAAAAAAAACTCTATTTTATGTGAAATTTAAGTAAAATTTATCACTGAACGCCATCTTATTTATACCTACTCTTCCAAGTAGTTGCAGAAATTACGGTAAGGTTGAATTTAAGTTGATACTAGATTAAGTCTAAGGCTAAGTTTATATGACTTTCTATAGATGAGTGAATTATAATTCTGTGCTAGGAACATTTTATCCATTAGTAACAAACATACAAAAATCACTTGTTTTCTCTTTGAAATGTATTATTTTTGATGATTGTTATAAATAATTGATTGTTAAAAATGTGTGATTAAGTTCTAAGTTGACATAATCATTATACGAGGGCGGCACTGAAAATTTCGGGAATCAAGGAAGTGACACAACATTACTATTTAAAAATGTATTTATTGCTTTTCGAAGTTCTCCGAATCTCTCGAATTCTCCGCGAAATTCGACACATTTTTCCATACGATGGAACCAATCATTGAAGCAACCATTCCATTCGGAAGTTGTAGGCGTCCACAGCTTCTTCAGGTGATGAAAATCTCCACGACCACGCAATTTAATTTATATTTTAGGAAAAGTATAGAAATCATTAGGGCTAAGGGTCGGGGCTGTACGGCAGATGGTCTAATAATTCTATGTTTTCTTGCTTTAAAAACTCTGTTGTTCTGTGCGCGGTGTGAGAACTCGCATTGTCGTGATGGAGGATGATGCGGCGATTGCAGTTCTCTTTACGGTGTTCAGAAATGACCTGTGGCAAACAAATTTTGGCTAGCATACCATTCTGCATTAACCGTTATTTGTCCCTCAAGAGGAATAGTCGCAACATGGCCATTTTCTCAACAACTAAACAAGTTTGACAAGACCTTGTGACAAGACCGAGAATCTTTTTTTAAATTAATAAATGGTATTCGATTTTTAAAACCAAGGAGTTTTCAATTAAAAAGATTTAAATATGACAGGAACAGTGGAAATATTCCATTCCCGATACTTTTAGTGCAGCCTATGTAGTAAATCACTTTTATCTACACCCTTTCTTTAAATCCTCCATTAAAGATTCTGAAACAGTTAGCTTATTGCCAACATTAAATCACCCAATGTCCTAATAATCATTACATCATCTAAACGAGTGTTGTTATGAAATTCAGTACAACATTATATCATCCGTTTCCATTACAACACTCGTTTGGATTATGTTATGGTTACTAGGACTGGTTTTTTTAATGCTAGCAGTAAGCTAACTGTTTCAGAATATTTTATATAGGATTTATATTATGGGTACAGATAAAGTCTTGTATGCAACTGTTGATAATTAGGTATTAAACACTCATTTTTTTTTAATGAAAATAAGGGACGAGGCGAGTAGGACGTTTAGCTAATGGTAATTGATACGCCCTACGCATTACAATGCAGTGCCGCTCAGGTTTCTTGAAAAACCCAAAAAACATAAGATGTTAAGTCTCATTTGCCCAGTAATTTCACTACTACTATTATCATCACAGAACAGGTAAACAAACTCTTTAAACTGTTCTGTGATTATCATCATAAACCCACATTCGTATTTTAATACCCCTTATTACAAAACAGTTGCATAAATAACTATAATATTTTCAATTTTTTTTGTAAGTAATCAACCGCTTAGCTTATTCCAACTTCTCATTCCAACTCTATCTCTGCCTCGGGAAAATTTATATGAACATTGTGATTTTAAGATATTTGTGGGAAGTTCTATTGCCAAAGTAACCAATGGAAGTGTCGGTCGTTTATCTCTGTGATGCATCGGTATTGAATTATGCAGCAACCGTTGGCTTACACACTTGAACACACGACATAATGTCTTGTAAAATCTGTGTTCTCCGCAGCAGTATAAATTAAGTTATTTCTTAGATATATTTATTACTGAGAAAAATTTAGTTATATTTTTGAAGTGTAATTTTCTTTAGCTGCATTGAGCTAATCTAACTAATTTTGAGATGGGTATAGAATATTAAACTCGCATCAGGACACGTGACCTGATCGAAAATTCGTAAGACAGTCGTTGAAATTATGGATTAAAGTTGATTTTTCTGTGAGATAAACTTTTTAATGTAATACTAACTGTCATTTTTGTATACGATATCGCTATAAATGAATATTACATTTAACCACATATATTCCAATACTTTACTTATACTGATAAATAAAGCAATTAGTAAGAAATTATTCCCTAACCATTCCAAAATATTCAAAGATGCAAAAGTTTATGTTCAAATTTTCACTTGTGCCGGCACTCTCGGAGTGCAACCCGTTATTTGTTCAATTTTACATATTTATTTAACTCGTGACATGGTAATGCTTTATGTATTCACTGTAGAAGTACAAGTTAGGTACTTGGTCACGTCAATTTTCGCGGTAAATAAAAATTCAATAAGTACTAATAGTAGTTGTAATAGCAGATATCAATGTAAGGGAATCTACATAAGATACACTAACTTTGACTATGTCATAACTAGCTGTTACGTAAACAACTTTTTTACTTCTTGTCATTGTTTAATAATTGTTACGCTGTTTGATATCATTGCTTCAGTGTCTATAAGACGAATAAGAAGCGATATAACTGCTTGTGTGTTATTATTGTAACCGAGTAAGAAATGTTTCGCTGACAACTAAAACGTGTAATATGTATCATTGTATTTCATTTTGATAGGGTGGTGTGACTTCTTAACAAAACATATTTTGTGGAATATCCAAGAACTGCGGTTTTAAATTGGGTGGGAAATTAATAAAACAAGATATCTATAAAATATGATGTATCGTAAAAACAAACTACGACGCTATTCGTATAATTTAGGTATTTGAACAAAACTGCCGTCCTAAATTTTTTTCTATTACATATGTATGATGAATGATGATTAAGACTGAAATTTTGACATTTCCCGAAAAGCTACTTAAGTGACGTAAATATTTACTGATATGAATACACTTTCTTATAAGCTGTCTAATTATCTTCAAGTCATAATTTCATTGTATCTTCTAGAGAGATTCTAAATTTAAGTCTGTGGTTATTTTTTATAAACCATTTCCAATCGTGAAAATTTACAGAAAAATCTTGCAGCATTATAACTTAACTAGCATTGTTCATCGGAGCTACATGATATTTTTATTGTCATACATTTGTAACAAATCAACCACGTAGAATGTTTAATTTTTTTGTCTAAAGGTTTGCTTAATCCTCTATTAAAGATTCTAAAACAGTTAGCTTATTGCCAATATTAAAACACCCAATGTCCTAATAACCATTACATCATCCAATCGAGTGTTGTAATGAAATTCAGTACAACATTATATCACCCGTTTTCATAATAAACTCCTTTGGATGATATTACGGTTACTAGGACTGGCTTTTTTAATGTTAGTAGTGAACTGTTTCAGAATATTATATAGAGGATTCATATTATGGGTGTAGATAGTCTTGTATGCAACTGTTGAAAATTAGGTATTAAAACACTCATGTGATACTATGATCACAAACCCACATTCATGTTTTAATACCCCTTATTACACAACAGTTGCATAAATAACTATTACACCATATACCCATCAGCTTCCTATGATACTGAGATTAGAACAAGCTGCAATAAAGCCTGCCAGGCTTGGCTAGTAAGACGTAGATCTGAACATAATTTACCTACTGTTAATGATTATCACTTTATTAAGTCATGATTATTAAGAACAGATACGTGCAGTTGCGAGTCAAGTCTATAGTTACAAGCACTTTAGGAATTTGTAGTAAGACATACCTGTTTTATTACTTACATCGCCTTCAAAGAATGAAGTGTAAGTGATACGATACAAGGTCCCTGAGTACTTAAGATTTGCTCTATTGAAATATCCTACTACATTTAGTTTAAATTTGCCAAAGAATATTGTTCTTACACGTTGTATGTTGCTTTGGAGCATACGATTTTCATATTACCTATATTGTGTTTATGTATTACTTCAAAATAGTTGAGTTTAAGTTGATGTTACATATCTAATAATTATAATAATAAGAGCCTCGACCATCATCTCAAGAGGCTCTCGCTTAATAACTGGATGAAGGGTCAAAATAAGATGAAATTATAATAAAGGGAATAATAATAAAATATTTTATTTGCAGCTAAAAACTAGTAGTTTTTGCGTTAAAGAAGTTCAAATAGACATACAAACTTTCACATTTATAATATTAGTAGGATTCGTACGGTACCCGTATTAATACTCAGCCTTTCAAATAAGGCCACTATAGCAAAAAACAACCATTTAAATTGTACTGTAAAAAATAACAAGCAGAATTAATTCAATATTTTATTATAACAATCATGCAAATGAAATTATTTGATATGATTTGATTTGGAATTGCATAATTAAAAATATCATACCGACATTTTCTCTCGAATATTTTTTCATCTCTCGTTGTCTGTATTCTTAATTTTCAGCAATTTAATTCGATTGCCCGATTTATCAACATCGTATTTTTACCTGAATTTCGTACGTTTGGTGCTGTTAAATTTAAAGACTGCTGTCGACGACATTTTGGGAAATAAAATATATGTGACTGGGCTTTATTAATGGTAATAATATATAAGAGAATTATTATTGATAAATAGATATATAAAAATATATACCATATAAAAAGATATACCATTCTTCGGATATATTTTGCCAAATAGAGAGGTGTGAATCTTTTGCAATCACTTTGGAAAAGGATGAGCTTTTACGAGAAGAAATGGCAAGAGTTCCCACTTTTTAACTAAATGTTTATATACATTTAGTTAAAAGAGTATATTTTTTTTTTATGGAATAGGAGGACAAACGAGCGTACGGGTCACCTGTTGTTAAGTGATCACCGCCGCCCACAATCTCTTGCAACACCAGAGGAATCACAGGAGCGTTGCCGGCCTTTAAGGAAGGTATACGCGCTTTTTTTGAAGGTACCCATGTCGTATCGTCCCTGAAACACCGCACAAGGAAGCTCATTCCACAGCTTTGTAGTACGTGGAAGAAAGCTCCTTGAAAACCGCACTGTGGAGGACCGCCACACATCCAGATGGTGAGGATGATATCCTAACTTGTGGCGTGTCGTACGAAGGTGGAATTCGGCGGCAGGAATCAGGTTAAACAGCTCTTCGGAACACTCCCCGTGATAAATGCAGTAGAAGACACACAAAGAAGCGACGTCTCTACGCAACGCCAAGTGATCCAGCCGTTCACAGAGCACTGGGTCCCCGACAATTCGAGCTGCTCTGCGTTGCACGCGGTCCAATGGATCGAGCTGATACTGGGGTGCGCCAGACCAGAGATGACAGCAATACTCCATGTGTGGCCGGACCTGTGCTTTGTAGAGCGCTAGTATGTGGGCCGGCTTGAAGTATTGCCGTGCTCTATTTATGACGCCCAGTTTCTTCGAAGCCAATTTGGCTTTGCCCTCCAGATGGCCACGGAATTGGCAATCGCTCGAGATTTCGAGACCCAGTATTCCGATACTAGGCGCGGTTTTTTTAGCGGTAAACGCGCAAACTTGAGTCTTCTGGGGGTTAAATTGGACAAGGTTCAATTTTCCCCATTCCGCGACCTTCTCAAGAAAAGACTCGATAGAAGACACAAGTTTCTCCCGGCACTGGTCGACGATTTCCCGAGAGAGACCTGCATGGCCAGTGTATACGGCATCACCAGTGCTATCGTCTGCATAGCAATGAATGTTGGGGGTGTCCAACATATCATTGATATGCAGAAGAAACAGCGTGGGAGACAGCACACAGCCTTGGGGCACTCCAGCATTCACGGGCTTCGGGTTCGAGCAATATCCGTCGACAACGACCTGTATGCTGCGCCCAGTGAGGAAGCTGGAGGTCCACTTGCACAAGCTCTCGGGAAGCCCAAATGATGGAAGTTTTGAGAGGAGCGCCTTGTGCCATACACGATCAAAGGCCTTCGCTATATCCAGGCTAACTGCCAGGCCTTCCCCCTTGCTTTCAATAGCCGCTGCCCATCTATGTGTTAGGTATACCAGAAGATCACCTGCCGACCGACCATGGCGAAACCCGTATTGTCGGTCGTTGATCAACTGGTGACCCTCTAGATATACCAAGAGCTGACGGCTAATTATGCTCTCCATGATTTTGGAGAGCAGGGAGGTAATAGCAATAGGCCTGTAGTTTGCCAGATCCGAACTGTCTCCTTTTTTTGGATCGGATGGACAAGGGCTGACTTCCATGAGTCAGGGACTACGCCTTTAGAATAAGAGTGCCGGAATAAACGCGTTAGCACCGGCGTCAACTCAGGGGCACACGTTCTAAGCACGATTGGAGAAATGCCATCCGGCCCGCTCGACTTCCTGACGTCCAACGAAAACAGAGCTCGCCTAACAGTTTTTTGTCTGAACTGTACTTCAGGCATAGAGCTCTGACACCAAGGGATGGTCGGCGGTGTTTTTCCGTTGTCGTCAAGAGTCGAGTTGGAGGCGAAAAGAGTGCACAAGAGATCGGCTTTCTCTATTCCCGTATGGGCCAGGGTGTCATTCCTCATGTGCAACGGCGGCATGGACGGCTGGGTGAAGTTACCAAGAGCAGCTTGTGACAACGACCAGAACTTGCGTGTTCCGGTCGGGTAACTGGAAAGCTGCTCGCCGATTTTGACGACGTGTTTTGACTTTGCACGGGCGATTTGTCGCTTAAAAAATCTGGAGGCACAGTTGTATTTCCTCTTAAGAACTGTGCAGTTCGGATCCTTTGTGCCCAGCGCCGCAACCCAAGTTCGAGACGCCTGTTTTTTGCAGTCAGATACAGCCACCGGTCCTCGACACTAACCTATGCGAAACATAGCGGCACTAGGCCGCTACTTCACGCCGGTTTTCTGTGCGAGTGTGGTAATTAACCCGGACGAGTCTGGCCCGATTGTGCTGACGTCAAAAGACGGCAGCGTGACTCTCCCACTTCTAAAAAGCCCCTAGCCTCTTACGACACCCATGGGCCTGGGACTCCCCTATTCTTTTTACGCCCCGGGAAAAGTACAGGGCAAATATATGTATATAACAGCTTCGTTCGCTTATTCTCGTTAGTTATAAAAAAAGACGTGTGGCACTCGGGGACTGCCGCGGTAAAGCTATTGCATAGCATTTTTTATCAACTTATGCAATTATAATTATTTTTTTTATTTGATTTATGCAGTATTTTTTTTAATAAAATTAATTAAAAAAAAAGCAAACGGGAAGTGAGTAAAATTTAACTTGCAAGATTTTATTACAGACAGACAACGGGACAGGTGAAACTAAATAAAAATGCTTGTCATAATAATAAAAAATAAAAAAACGTGATAAAAAAAAGTAAAAACATTTAATAAAAAACAAGACGTACCCCAGGCTCGAACCTGGGACTTTCTGCACAAAAAGCATACGTGATAACCGCTGTTCCACGGCAACTGAAATGACCGTGGCGAAATATATACATCTAGTAAGTAAGTGTTAGGTTATTTTCGTTACGGAATTACTGGATTCGGTCTCCACGCTCAAGGCCCGCGATAGTAGCTATGCAATAGCTTAAAAGATTGCAATCTGTGTGGAGCTAAAGTCTTGTACCTGTTCTGTGTGGAGCTATGTAACTAAAAACTAAAAATGCTCGAACATCATAACTTACATGAGTATGTTAATGAATATAAAAAAGAAAAAATTTAGGAAAACAGTTGACCTAAGGGCCATCCGTTCCCGCTAAGCGCTTCAATTTTATCAAATGCGTCGTTGTTGAGCTTTTCGAGCTCAAAACTGTTCTATGCTTTTGAGCTGAAGGTCAAAGTTTAAAAAAACACTATGTATTGAAATTTCAAACTGCACTAACTTTTGAAAGGATAAACCTCGGATTTTTCACGCGGTTGGCGGCATTTGATCCAATTTTTAAGCCTTATAAAGGATCTTTAAGTTTGTATTGATCGAACTAGAAATTATGGAGTAATTCTGAAAAAACACTTTCTAGAACAAATATCTCTCGAACGAATCAACCGATTTGCGACAGGATTAGCCGCGTGGTTTTTCAAAGTTTTTACACATTTTAAAATTCGTAGTTTTTTTACATTTCTAAATCTACCAGTCCGAATCGGTCCAAATTATATATTCAAATTCTAAGTTTGGCCAAGCCCTTTGAATGGCGCCAACCGCGATGAATTCGGTCAAACCATTCAAAATACTTAAACACACACAAGGGGTAAAACCAATAACTTCCTTAAAATTTTCAATTTTATTTGCAGGAAGTTAACAACTCAAGAGTTATTTAATTCTTTCACAAATCGTACACACACATTAGTTTATTGTTTATGTAACATTGTTTATGTGTATAAATAAAGTTACATAAAGGTACATAAATAAAGTTAGTATGGGAGCATAATACCGACATCAATAAGATCGAAGAAAATATATATTATTATAAATATAAAATTATTAATCTTAATATTAACAACATGAAGCAGTTTTTCTGTTGGCAGGATCTATCAGGCACCACAAGTAGCGCCCATTCACTAGCATGACGCATGGATCAGCCATCAACTCCCTCGTCCATATTTTTGGGAGGGAAACGACCCGCCCCACGGCACCACTACAAGAAATCGCGCGCAAATCGTGTCGCGTATGACCGAATGACCAAGAAAATGAAGTGGCAGTGGGTAGAGTTGATAGGTCGAAGGACAGATAGCCGTGATAGCCTATATTGTCTTTACAAGTATGGATATTCATTATTGACGACCGATATAGCCCAGTGGTTAGTGACCCAGCTAGAGGTCCCGGGTTCGAATCCCGGTAGGTGCAAACATTTATATAATGAATATGGATGTTTGTTTCCGATTCATGAATGTTTATATGTATTTATGTAATTATTATGTAACGACAGACTGAGATAGATGGACCGATGATATTGTTAAGATAGCCGGAATAGGTTTGATGCGAGCATCGCAGGACCAATCGTCGTGCAGATCTTTAAGGGAGGCCATAGTCCAGCAGTGGACTTCAAACGGCTGAAATAATCATGGTGAGATCTCAAGAATAATAAGCGGCTCATTCATCAAATCAATGTTTCCATCACGAAAGCGTTTAAACCAAAATCGCACGGTGCATTCATTATCAGTCCCCTCTCCAAACGCAATATTGAAATTGCGACCTGTTTCTGCCGCTATAGTTCCGCGTCGGACCTTTCTTGTCTAAGCTGAATAAAAAAACATGAAAGTCGATAATCAAATGTTGCAATTTTTTTTTAAAAAGATGAACTACATACGTACTATTTAAAAAAGTTTCACTCAAGTATCTCAAACCATGAAGGTTCTATGTCGAAGTCGAAGTTCCTATTACAATAAAATGGCAATTTTATACTTTAGCCCCTAATAATATTAAAATTAATAATAATCAATAAATAATTATGTCCTTCACTTTACACACATCTTTATGTATGTTTAAGTATGTATATTGTATTAAATATATCGTTGTCTACAGGCAAGGTAATTTGAAAAAAGTTTGTCAATAGTTATATATTATTATCTTTTGATGCGGTTATAAGTATTACGATACTTGAGAGTTACAATTTAAACACAAAATAATAATGTGACGACAGCCTTTCAATAACAAAGGATATTAATTAAGAGCTCTCTGCGTTCATTTTGCAAATGGTTTACTACAATTTAATAAATTATTTTATATTTTTCTCCTGGTTGTTATGTACAACACTAAACTCACTCGGAAACATAATATTCTGGCTCGTTTGTCCTCCTTTTCCATAAAAAAATAAATAAAAATATGCGTCCAAGAGACTCACTTCGGTAAAAAGATAACCATTACTAAATTCAAGAAAGATTGTGATTTGAATCAATTCAATTCAAGAACATAGAATATACTGAAATTTAATTCATTCAAGAAAAAAGAATATACTGCTTCATATTTTATATTCAATTTTATACGAGACAGTATACTTAGAAATCACTTAGCACAAATACAAAAAATATATTCAGGATTCTTTGACAAGGATTTAACAATGCATATTTCTTAACTAAATTTGCGCAGAAAAATTAAATTATACAGTATTAGTTACATAAAGGTTAAAGGCATAAAAGGCATTTATTTTCTCAAAATTGATTCCTTTAGAATTCTTTTTGATGTCATTTTATTAGAAATAAGTTTATTATTACTAGTTACCACTACCACTTCGGAAACATATGTCACTCTGAGAGAGAAGGAGCGGCGCAAGAAACTCTCCCCGCATTTTTATTTACGTTTTTTTAATCAAATATATAATATCGTATTGTCAATGCTATTGCTATAAAATAATCATGATCTAGTCCCAGGTTGTCGGATCACTTAGATATTCAGCTGTGGAGTAGTAGGACTTACGACAGAGACATTATATAATAATACATTTAAATTTATTTATAGATAATACCTGAACAGTCGCTGGAACTTTATTATAAAAATGTATACAGTATTGTTATATATAATTGAAAAGATGGGCAGGAAGTTTCTTATTAGTTCTTCTCCCCATCTCAAAGCCCCTTCACGAACTAATGTAGCTTCATGACGTATACCAAGTGTTGTTGCAATATGTTATGTTATTGTCACTCCCTATCGTAATAAAATATATTTCTAGTCTATTTATCGGTACCATTTTTTTTATGAAAATAAGAGACAAGACGAGCAGGACGTTCAGTTAATGGTAATTAATAGACCCTGCTCCTTAAAATGAAATGACGCTCAGGATTCTTGATAAACCAAAAATTCTGAGAGGCACTACATTTGCGCTAGTCACCTTGACACATAAGATGTTAAGTCTCATTTGCCCAATAATTTCACTAGTTACGGCCTCCTTCATACCGAAACACAGTAATGTTTACACATTACTGCTTCACGGCAGAAATAGGCGCCGTTGTGGTACCCATAATCTAGCCGGCATCCGTGCAAAGGAGCCTCCCACTGATGTGCTATAAAAATGATGCCAAAGTGTATTTATTCTCGGGCGCTAGGTGCAAATTCTAATAGATTTGGTATTAGAGTGATGTCATTATCTTAGTTACATTATTCGTATGTAACAAAAGTAATAAATCAGTGTAAGGGTGAGTTGATAAAAAGGAAGGCATGGACCCGGAATCCAATTAACTGCGGATGTCATGTTTGAACCCGATATATAATGAAAGTGATGCTTGATACCAAGTGCTTATATCGAACCATAGTAGATGAATTTTGTCTATTTTTGATGTCAAAATATCTATAGCACCGTTGTTATTTCTAGTTTGATGACACGAAAAAGATAAAAATATCGGTATGCTTGTAATATAAGAAATAAATCTGTTTACGAACTGACTGCATTAGGTAGTGTCAGTGAAGGTAGAACAAAATTATTTAAGCGTTTTCAAACCGAGACTTTTGATGTCCTAGATGTACCTTGATCTGGTTGGAAGTCTGTAACTGTAAAGAATGTAATATCTTTGGAAAACTTCTTGTCAATTTTACTTTCTAGGTGGTGTGCAGTAAACGAAACATCTGTTTCAATGGAATTCTCGGCATAAATTCTCTTCAATGAGTCAGTAAGAAGTAAAGTAGAATTACAATTCATGTTAATAAATCTATATTATGACAGCGGCCGTTGTTCATAATAATATCTTGTTCTATGATGCTTCTTATTAAATAAAAAAAGCTTAGTAGTGGCACTCTCTATGATGAAGACAGTCGCTTTTTACAGATATTTTCGCCGATGAAGATATTTTCTTATTAAACTGAATCCTACATTCGGTGTGATAGTATACGCGCTCACTTCTATAGCTATTCTACATGATTGTCTGACAAGGGGTAGGACCAATCAAAAAAGTCTGGCTAAAGAGGAAACATCATCTAATGATTAGCCAAGTATTATATATAAAAATCAGCTTTTATACTATAATGTTAGTAGAATTAAAATTTCATGAAAATTAAGGGTGTCTGGCAAAGTGTTGCCACGATGTTTACTGTCTGGCAATTAATGACGTGATTTTTAATAATATTCTGAAGACTTTACCAGAAAATCAGACTTTATCATTTGATGAATTTAGATCGGTATTATACACACATTTAGTACCATTTACCTGCCAAAACAACTGTAGTCCAATCCTCATAATTGGCCATCGTTCTTACCTGTGTTGGGAATATGCGCTGACAAACTTTCAGCTTTTATAAAATAACGAAGTTCTGGCATTGACGGGCTCTAACACTAACACTTTTATTAATGTTTAAAAAACAATTGTTGCAATACAATATTTTCGGCAAGTCTCTAGCTTCACCAGCCAGCGGATTTTTATACTAAATCAGCTGCATTACAGGGATACCAATATACTGTAAGTATACCGCATCTCAAATTTACTAATTCCGTAGGATACCACGTTTCAACCACGTTCATCCCGCGATTGTACCAGTTACCGATGGTATGCGTAAACTATCTGTAGTTGTAAACAACAGCTTGAATGATAATAATCTTGTCAAAAACCATAAATAAATAATCCCTACTTAATTATATAATATTATAAATGTGAATGTAAGTTTGTTACGCTTTCACGCCTAAACCAACTAATTGATTCTGATAAAATTTAGTACAGACATAGACTAGAGCTTGAAAAAGGACATAGGCTACCTTTTATTGCAAGAAAAGTAAATGGAGGGGCTGAAATAGGGGATGGAAGTTTGTACGGAAATTCGTCACTATCGAAAATAAAACCATGAAACCTTGTTCACAAGTGCCACTTAAGAAATACTTTATATACATTTGTTCGAGCATTTTTGAAACTTTGACCTGGATGAAATAGGAGATTAAATTCACAGGGAAATGCAATGGAAAGAGACTGTCCACAATGACAAGGGATATGCGCTGTATCATAGAAGAGAGCGGTAGCGGAAAGAGCAGTTTATAACTGTATTATTTGAAAAGTATCCTAAAAAGGATCCAATGGAAATGTGTTTTGTGGACCACAGCAAGGCTTTTGACTGCGTGGAATGGGATTGTTTGTGGAGGGTACTTGGTGAGCTTGGCGTACCTTATCACCTAACAGCACTGATCCAGGCATTATAACAGCCAAGGAATTATGAGGGTTGACTTCGGGTCCTTTTGGTTTTGAAAAGGGAGTTCGACAAGGCTGTATACTTTCGCCGATCCTGTTCAACGTATACGGCGAGTACATCGTATGATAGACCTGCGACGGCTGGAGCGGTGGAATCAACATTGGCGGGCATAAACTCACAAACTTACGCTATACTGAAGACACCACTCTGTTGGCAGCCAACGAGGCTGAAATACATGAACTACTTAGCAGAATGGAGAGTGTCTGCGCTGAGCTGGGTCTCGCTATAAACAGGTCTAAAACTAAGGTTATGGTTGTGGATCGGTCTGGCAGGTTGGAGCTTACCGGAACACTATAATTAGAAATGGTCAGCAGATTCAAATACTTGGGCTCTGAAATCTGCAACGATGGTTCTTGCGAGGAAGAGATTCGTAGTAGGATCGGCACGGCAAAAGGCGCCATGTCATAATTAAAGAAGATATAGAAGAGTAGAACCATCAGCATAAAAACCCAGACCAATCTTGTGCGATCACTGGTGTTTTCCATTTTCATATATGGCGCTGAAACATGGACTTTAAAGAAACCCTACCGAAAACGAATCGATGCCTTAGAAATGTAGTGCTGGAGAAGGATGTTGGGCATACCTTAGACAGCACACCAAACTAATGTGTCGATCCTGAAACGGCTGGGCATTGTGACTAGGCTCTCTACCATCTGCTTGCGTAGGGTCCTAGAATACTTCAGCCACATCGCCAGAAGGGATGAAGACAACCTGGAGAAACTGATCGTAACAGGGAAGGTGGAGGGAAGAAGACCAAGAGGAAGGAGCCCCATGCGCTGGAACCACTGTCCACGACGTTTTCTTGCGATGGGTATAAAATTTTGAACTCGGGTCAGAACAAACAACGAACAAACAAAATAATATTTTATTCTTATAATAATTCCCCGAATTTTTTTAATTTTTCTAAACAACATTGTATTGAATGTTTATTTTGGAAATTTCTTGGAAATATTGTTTTAAAATATTGACGGGAAACTATGATATATTTAACTTTGAAATAGTTTTTAAACTTTGTCCGTTGAATTTTCACTTGTAATATGTGTCCCAGCACACATTTAGATTTTTATTTATTCTACCTCTTAATGAGATGAGACGGAACTGTGTGAGTTTATTAATTCAAATAGTGCTGATCATTTTAATATATAGGTGAAACACATCAAAGATATCAAATATCAATGACAAACTTAGGCTTACTTCACTAATCCATTGGACCCTTGAGGAAAATTCAAGTCTCTTGTCCCATTCATGTTACAAGTTTATATTTAACGGTTTTCCTGTCATTGATTTTACTAGGTTTGTAAGAGAAAATACATCCTTATTATGAAACCTATCGATTAATGTCCTTACATTAAAGCTCAAACAATTTATACGTCTAGATAGTCTCTTGCTTTTAGATATCCGATAAAAACAGGCCAGAAATATTAGTTTAGTGTGTGGGACAAGCTTAGTCTTACGCTCGCGATTTGTATGACACTTTGTGTTAGTGTTTGTGAATTGTTCAAAATAGAGGTTAGTTTAAACATAATTTTTTTTGACGTTTTCACAGCTGTCATAGTCTATCTAGGCGTATAAATGATCTAAGCATACAAGTATATTATGTTGTTTTTGTATTGTAGCCAGTTCGGTTCCAGGGTTCTCAAAATGTGTTTTTCGTGAGTATTTAAACCAATGAGCATTATCAAAGTCTTATTAAATCGAGTTCCGTTTCTACTCATTATAAACACAGGAAGCCATATTGGACTTGAGAATTCAATTTCATCCCTCTTACTGAACCAGATACCGATTTTAATTAAATTTAGCGAAGGGCTGTGTTGAGTATGTTTGCAGGTTGATCATGTATTACTTATCTGTTCGGGAGGCACTGGATAAACAGAAATAAACATGTCCTCATGAATAGGTATCTAATTATGGAAATACATTTATATTTTTTAACGAAAGAGGAGGACAAATGAGTCACATGACGTTAAGTGATAACCGTCGCCCACATTCTCCTGCAACAGCAGATGAATCGCAGGAGCCGACAACGCTCCTGCGTTTCGGCTGCTGATTCTGCGAAATTATCACTTAACAAAAAGATGTAAAATCAAAGAAAAGACAGAGCAAGTAGCCGTTATGATTTTTAATTGAAAAAAATTTGTGGTAAATTTAACAATTACGAACAACTTTTCAAACGTACTTGGCGTGCGTCATTGAGTACCCCAAATTTTTTCATGTCTGATAACTAAGCCCAAAGAACTGATGCGAAAAGCGATTTTAGGGACAATAATTCTCTCAGCCGCTTCTCACCAAGTTATTGACCCTACTGATGATTATTTTGATGCAATCATATGAATCTATAAGGTTTGAACATCTCGATCAATCGGATCGAGATAATTGACGAATAGTATCATTGCCATTAAATTTGGTAAAAATTTGAATCGATTCAGTTCGCTTAATTTTGAGAAATCTCAAAAATAAGATTTTCAAAAAATGTTTTTATTTAAATAATTTTTAAATAACTTCACTAGTCGATTTCAAAATCTCATCCGCTCTTAGACTTGAAATACTGCGTCTATTGCCGCCAGTCCCGTCAAAAGTGATTTTTTTACATAACTTCGACATTTCTTTTTGGATCGTTTTTGATGAAAAAAAAATAATTATTGAAGGATTATGATTAAAATTGAATTTTTCTTGACGAGATAGAAAACTTGATTTTCGGGCGCTATTAGAGCTATGCCTTCGCGCGATCGCGCTTAAAGCATGCAATAATGCTGTGAAGAGAAAAAGAATAGGAGTTAACATAATTACTAAACTACTGACTGTTGACATAAATGAATTATCTGAGGGATATTGTGACAATATTACAACACATCTGAAAAAATTTGGGGTACTCCATGACGCACGCCAAGTACCTTTGAAAAGTTGTTCGTAATTGTTAAAATTACCACAAAATTTTTTCAATTAAAAATCATAACGGCTACTTGGTCTGTCTTTTCTTTGATTTTACATCTTGATTCAAAGTGATAATTTCTCCATGGTAATTTTGTAAATCAAGAGTTGTGAACGTGTACTTGGCGCAATTTTCTACAGTGAAACTGTTTTTGTTCAGATTTTACATCTTTTTGTAAAGTGAAAATTACTCTTTGGTTTTTTTGTTAATCAAAAGTTGTGAACGTAGACTTGGCGCAATTTCTTACAATGAAACTGTTTTTGTGCGGATATAATTATTTCCAGTATGTTAAACCCGCAGGCCTTATTACCCTACCGTAGTAAAATAAGGCCTATTCACAAGGCTTTTAAAAAAAATATTTTGTTTTTGTTTATGGTGAAAATTATCATTACTCCATTGTTTTTAATGGCTAATGTATTAATATATAAATTAATGATACATTTCAATAATTAAATAAAATATTTTCGATTTTCTCCAAAATCTCCCTTAGCTAAGCCTTATTTCCTGCCGGTACCTAACTTTGAAAAGGCTTTATTGATCGATTTTAAAAACTAATCAGCTCTTAACCTTGAAAAACCACCTCATCGCCGCTAATCCGGTCAACATCGGGTAATCGATTTGACGTTTAAATCATCGATTTCCAACCATGCAGATTTATTTTTTATTGTTGCTGTGTAATGATTTGTTTTTTCATTTTTACTGTTACAAAATACAGCACTCACAACACTATACGAGTTATTGCAAAGGATTATTTTGGATGTTGGTACAAATTTTATAAGACCTTTACTTTTATTTATTTATTTTATTTTATAAAGGCTTACCAACTAAATACAATTTATAAACTTATGCACTAAGAATTAAACAAATATAATAAAATAGTTTAAATGTACTTAAATTATAGGTAGGCACAACATTACTATAAGAAATACATGTGATATTTTAAAATCTAAAATCTATAAATTTTGGAGAGCAATATAAATTTGTTTTTTAAAATTAAAAAAGTTTGAAAAGAAGATATCAGTGTTTTCATCTATATTAAAAATACAATTATATAATTGTAACATTAGCTGTAGAGGAGAGTTTAAGCCATAGTTACTGTGGTGGAATTTAATGTGCATTGGGGAAAAAGTACTAAGCCGACAATTGAAGGCAGGCACATGCAAACCGATTTGTGATAAAAGCGAAGGACAGTCCATATCATAGCTTAAAAGTTTACGTAAACACAGCAATTGTGAAGCATTTCTACGTATTCGCAGAGACCTCATTTGAAATGTTTTTAATCTATTCTCATAGCTATCATTACGGATATATTTATTTGCAAAAAAACTTAACTTTGAAAGAAACTTTTTTTGTACAGATTCTATTCGTGATATATATTTTTTGTGATATGGGCACCAAACAGCTGAGCTATATTCTAGATTAGATCTGACAACATAGTTGCAAAGTATCTTGAGTGGTAAAATACTTCTAAAATCTTTCGTATTACGGAAAATAAAACCTAGCATTTTAAAACTCTTACGAACAATGTGATCTATATGTTTGTTAAATCTTAGTTCACTATCTAATATAATGCCTAAATCTTTAAAATATTTTTTTTCAGCAATGAACACGTCATTTACCTTGTAACTAGTTTTAAGTTTAATATTTTTTCTGGAAAATTTTAAAAAGTTGCATTTGCCTTCGTTCAGTTCCATACTATTATTTTGACACCATAAGTAGATATAGTCGATATCATCTTGAAGCATTTTTGGTCCTCAAAACATTTTACCGTCCTGTATAATTTTAGGTCATCTGCGTAAAGTTCATATTCTGATTTTATTAATTTAGTGATATCATTTATGTATAAGGTAAATAATAAGGTGAGCCTTGTGAGCCTTGTGGTACCCCGGATAGCTGATACAAATCCCGAGAATGATAACCACTAACCTTAACCACAAGTGGTCGAGAAGCCAAATAAGATGTTAACCATGTCAGTAATTCATCCGATATGCCATAGATGTCCCTAAGTTTCTTTATTAGTAGGAAATGGTCCACTTTATCGAATGCTTTACTGAAGTCGGTATAAATGACGTCAACTTCATGATTATTACTCATTTCGTTTATAATTATATTAGTGAAGTTTAACAAGTTTGACGTCGTAGATCTTTTTTTTATAAAGCCATGTTGTTTGTCAGATAAAAGGTGCTCAGTTTGCCAAAACAAGTGAGGATATAAAATTGATTCAAAGATCTTTGCAGGAGTTGATAAAATAGTTATCGGTCTATAATTAACAACATCACATTTATTACCTTTTTTAAAAATAGGCAGTATTATGCCTTTTTTCCATTCCCTCGGAAATAACCCGTTACTTATTGAGGCGTTATAGATGTAACTTAGTGGATATGACAATTCTTTAGCACAGTACTTATAAAATATTGGAGGAATTTCATCGCATCCTGCACCTTTATTTTTATTGAGTGATTTAAACTTCAGTTCAACGTCCTTAACCGTAAAAAATTGCGTGTTTTGATTAGTGTTTGATTTATTTACTGACTCCGTGTTATTTGTATGAAGTGGCTTATTATAAACCTCGACACGGTATAAGACACGAGCACTAGCTTCGGCAAACCAAAAATTCAAAAGTAATATACAATAAATAAAAATTGAGATAAAAAAGATCTGTATTTCACTTGGGATTAGAACTGGTGTCGTCACTGTATCAGTCCACCGTCTTATTACAGAGCTACGAGGTATTTGAGGCACGGTCTGAAAAACTGTAAAATTTAAAGTTCAAGCAGTTCAGGTGTCTCAACGTAAAGTTTAATTGTAGTTTTAAAAGTACCCTCACGCATAAAAAGAAAGAATGTATTTTTGTAATACCCAACACAATTATACACAATACCGTTACAGTTAGATTAGATTGAACACAGTGAAGGATAGTTACACTTTATAAACTGCAGCGTGTTGATTCAATTGTTTCTCTGTACACTGTTTTAAATATTCTTGTTCTTGTTTTTGTGTTGTTGTGTTCTGCTTATTATTCAATAGACGCGATAGTACAGTAAAATGTTGACAGTGATTTGTGCCGGATCCACTGGAAATTTTGGTGCAACACCAATATATCTTCGAATTAGGATACTAATTAACTTTTTAAACACTGAGGTAATATTAATTTCACTATATTTATAATTTAAAACTTTGATTTTAACGGAGGCTAACGTACACAAAAAAACCAAGATGGACAATGGATTACATACGAGAAATAAACATTCCTAATTTTGATAAGTTATCTTCTAATGAAGTGATCATATCTGATCCAGTTTCTGTGTCTAGATTTATTAATAATAAATTTTAAGCTGTGCTTGATTTTATTACGTCAGAAAGTCAACCTCTTGGTAAAGTAGACCATTATTATTGGCGTCTTGAATATCAAGGCAGAGGTATCCAACATCTTCATATGCTGTTTTGGATAGAAGGCGAACAAACTATAGGTATCAATAGCAATGACGAAGTAGCTGAATTCATTATGAAGTATGTAACCTGTAAGTTACCCAACAAAAATATTTCACCTACTCTTCATAAGCGTGTCATTTCACATCAACAATATCATCACAATGATTATTGCTTAAGAACGAAAAAATTAAAATCTACCAAGAAAATTGTTGAAGCTTGTAAATTTGGGTTTCCACGACCTATTATTGATAATTTTGTTATTCGAGATGCTGCAATATCTATAGCTGGTCGTAGAAGCTTGAAGAGTAAAAGTCGACTTTACGATCTCCCACGTACTGATAAAGAGGATAATATTAATGATTATAATCCAGCTCTTTTAAGTGTGTGGGAGGGAAATATGGATATTCAATTTCTTGGTGAAAAATCAACATTATTAACACAGTATGTTACAAAAGAAGAAACTGCTAAAGCATCTGAAACAGTTAGCGAAATTAGCTCTACGAAATCTCTTGCGCAACTTTTTTGAAAAATAGCGTTTCGTAGCTTCAATCATCGAGAAATTGGAGCCCACGAAGCTGCAGATACTTTGTTAGGTCATTCTTTGTACGGAACAGATTCTGAGACAATAATAAGATGGCTCGATGTTAAAATGATTAGGAATAGAAAATTAAAGACTAAAGATGAAATTGAAAAAATTAAGGAATTGAATCCTGAGTCGACTGATATATTTTCTCCATCGCTGATTGACGATTATTACCCAAATCGTCCAAAAGAAGTAGGCCTAGTATGCTTGTACGATTTTGCTCGATGGTATGATGTGGTAAAATCTGAACCAATGAACAATATAAATGAATATTATCAAATTGGCCCTTCGCTATTTCTAAAAAGGAGGTTTCGGGGTTATTTATTAAATCATTATATATATAATGTTGCTTATCAACCTGAGAATGATTTCTTCTCTCTTTTATTGTTATTTCAACCATGGCGGGACACAGATGAGTTGAAAAATGGATACAAATCATATACAGAATCATTTATTAATCAGCAAAGTATACTTGAACGAGCTAAAGAATATCATGAATATAATGAAGATTTTCAAAATGGTTTGGATTATATTGATAATCAGATTGAAAAAAAAAATAGTCAAAATAAGTCATTTAGAAGATGAATCACAAGAGTCTGATCCTGTTGAAATAGATAATTTAGTTAAAGAATTAAAAGATGCTGGTGATAAAGTAGATGATAAGCTTACTCATACAGAATGATCAAGCAAATGAATTCGGATCAGTTAAGAGTTTTTGAGAAAATAAAAAGTATGCATTCTTCGATAGTGGAGAAGGTGGTACAGGTAAAAGTTTTCTTATTCACGTAATAAACGTTGGGTAAAGGAAAAACTAAACCAAGAAACAGTTGTTACAGCTCCAACATGCATCGCTGCTTTTAATATTGACTGTCTTACAGTACATAGAGTCTTCCAATTGCCTGTTGAACATGGTTTTACACCAAAGTAAACACAATTATCAGATAGTGCTTTAAAAATGTTAAGAGATCAACTGAAAGATGTCACTTTTATTATCATTGATGAAATATCAATGATTTCTAATGGAACATTACTTTATATACATTTAAGGTTAATCAGTATTTTTAAAGTCGATGAATGGTTTGGAGGACGACACATAGTTGTCTTTGGTGATTTACTTCAACTTCCCCCAGTGCACGAAGATCCTTCGTACAAAATGGTATCATCTTCAGACATGAAAAATTAGTTGGTTCTCTTAGTTGTAGTGATTTATGGAAAAAATTATTCGATTATGAAGAATTAACCATAAATATGCGTCAAAAAACAGACAAATCTTATGCTGAGCTATTGTCTCGAATGCGTATAGGAGCGATTACTTCAGATGATATAAAATTACTAGAAAAAAGAAAAATAAATATTGATCGTTCATTATCATATCAGCATAGACTAAATGAAATTTGTAATTATATTAATAATTTACCGTCAGATGCAGTTTGCTTAGTACCGACTTGTAATCAATGTGACTTAATCAATTCCAGAATGCTAGATAAAATTCAATCCGAGGAAATTATACTAAGTGCCAATGACCTTATAGATTGTCCTAATTTTTTACGGAAAAAAGCATCCACAGTTTTGAATTTGATCGAAGACGATGCAAGTACTTCGACTTGACTCGACTTGCTGGACTACGAAAAGTAATTAAATTAAAAATAGGCGCAAAAGTAATGCTAAGACGTAATATTGATGTCACCTTAGGTTTAGTAAATGGTGCAATTGGTACCGTGAAATCAGTTTCCAATTCTATGGAAGGTAATCAAATTCAATCAATCAATATCGACTTTGCATCCAGTAAAAAATATGCTATTGAGAGAATCAAAGTAAAATTTTTAATCTTAGATAAGGCTTTTGTTGTTAGAGAACAATTTCCGTTATGTTAAAGCTACGCTGAGGTAACAAACATTAAAAAAAACATACCGACGAACTGAGTACCTCCTCCTTTTTTGAAATCGGTTAAAATGCCCGAACAATTTTTTTATGACAATGAGGGACGAGACGCGCAGTATGCAAAAATACGCAGGGCGAATCAATTACCATCAGCTGAACATCCTACTCGACTCATATCTTATTGATAATAAAAAGAAAAAAAAATTGATATCTCCACGAAAATAAACAGCAAATAGATAAATATTGGGGCCAATACTTCTCTTCAAAACTTTGCTGTCAGTAAAAACGCGTAAATTATTTTACTTATCATATCATCAACTCCAGCCTGAGCGAAGACAAGGCAAGTGATAAGTAATTTAGTTATCTTTCTGGGTCATCTATTAATCTGTTCTATAATCAAACAATGAAAGTTTTGTCACCTGTTTAAATTTTCCGAGTATCTGTAGTCAGCAGTTACAAATCAAGTTTTGATATTGTTTAAGGACCAACACTGCTTGACAGTATTAAAGTTTGATATAAGATAGAAGTTAAACCTGTAACTTTAAAGAGATAAGCCAATGCGGTAACTTGAAATAAGATTAAGCTTTAATATCACTCTTAACACTAATATTAGTATATATATCTGTGTGCATCTTTTAAGTCATTTTATAATTGTACTTGTTTGTTTCTTTTCTTTTTCTTTTATCAGAATAAAAACAAAACTTTTATATGTAAACACTAATCATTACCGTTAACATTGGAATGGTCTTCAACACCGTAGTATTATTGATTGGCTCACAGATATGTATATTAACATATAAGATAGCTAATTGCTGTTGGTATCCTAATAAATAAATAAATAAATTCCCTGGTAGCTTGGTAGTTCCTGATATTAGCTTAATTGTGGTGACCTTTTCACAAAAGCCACTAAATAAAGAATAGAATAGAACTTTATTTATCAATTGTAAAATAAATCAGATTGGCGTATCTTGTGCTTGCAATACTTGTGAAGAAGACATACCATTAATACATGGGGCACACTAAAAGTTTTACACTTCTAGCTAATCGGAACTATTTGAATTTCGAATGTTATATTTTTTGAAACGTTGCAACCTTGCTAGTAATAAAAAAAAAACAATTGGCGTTAAATTATTTGTCAATTGTTTTGTTGAATTTGAGAGGGGTCGGGTTTCTTTACATGATGAATTTCGTGAAGGGCGGCCTTCAACTGCCGTCAACGAAAATAATCTAGCTACTATTAAGCGGCTAATTGAAGAATACCCGTGGATTCTCTATGAGACAATTCGAGGACTATTGGGGATTGGCATGAGCCAAATTCAGAAAATTTAACACGAAGAATTGGAAGTTCGAAAATATTTCACCTACTCTTCATAGGCGTGTCATTTCACATCAACAATATCATCACAATGATTATTGCTTAAGAACGAAAAAATTAAAATCTACCAAGAAAATTGTTGAAGCTTGTAAATTTGGGTTTCCACGACCTATTATTGATAATTTTGTTATTCGAGATGCTGCAACATCTATAGCTGGTCGTAGAAGCTTGAAGAGTAAAAGTCGACTTTACGATCTCCCACGTACTGATAAAGAGGATAATATTAATGATTATAATCCAGCTCTTTTAAGTGTGTGGGAGGGAAATATGGATATTCAATTTCTTGGTGAAAAATCAACATTATTAACACAGTATGTTACAAAAGAAGAAACTGCTAAAGCATCTGAAACAGTTAGCGAAATTAGCTCTACGAAATCTCTTGCGCAACTTTTTTGAAAAATAGCGTTTCGTAGCTTCAATCATCGAGAAATTGGAGCCCACGAAGCTGCAGATACTCTGTTAGGTCATTCTTTGTACGGAACAGATTCTGAGACAATAATAAGATGGCTCGATGTTAAAATGATTAGGAATAGAAAATTAAAGACTAAAGATGAAATTGAAAAAATTAAGGAATTGAATCCTGAGTCGACTGATATATTTTGTCCATCGCTGATTGACGATTATTACCCAAATCGTCCAAAAGAAGTAGACCTAGTATGTTTGTACGATTTTGCTCGATGGTATGATGTGGTAAAATCTGAACCAATGAACAATATAAATGAATATTATCAAATTGGCCCTTCGCTATTTCTAAAAAGGAGGTTTCGGGGTTATTTATTAAATCATTATATATATAATGTTGCTTATCAACCTGAGAATGATTTCTTCTCTCTTTTATTGTTATTTCAACCATGGCGGGACACAGATGAGTTGAAAAATGGATACCAATCATATACAGAATCATTTATTAATCAGCAAAGTATGCTTGAACGAGCTAAAGAATATCATGAATATAATGAAGATTTTCAAAATGGTTTGGATTATATTGATAATCAGATTGAAAAAAAAAATAGTCAAAATAAGTCATTTAGAAGATGAATCACAAGAGTCTGATCCTGTTGAAATAGATAATTTAGTTAAAGAATTAAAAGATGCTGGTGATAAAGTAGATGATAAGCTTACTCATACAGAATGATCAAGCAAATGAATTCGGATCAGTTAAGAGTTTTTGAGAAAATAAAAAGTATGCATTCTTCGATAGTGTAGAAGGTGGTACAGGTAAAAGTTTTCTTATTCACGTAATAAACGTTGGGTAAAGGAAAAACTAAACCAAGAAACAGTTGTTACAGCTCCAACATGCATCGCTGCTTTTAATATTGACTGTCTTACAGTACATAGAGTCTTCCAATTGCCTGTTGAACATGGTTTTACACCAAAGTAAACACAATTATCAGATAGTGCTTTAAAAATGTTAAGAGATCAACTGAAAGATGTCACTTTTATTATCATTGATGAAATATCAATGATTTCTAATGGAACATTACTTTATATACATTTAAGGTTAATCAGTATTTTTAAAGTCGATGAATGGTTTGGAGGACGACACATAGTTGTCTTTGGTGATTTACTTCAACTTCCCCCAGTGCACGAAGATCCTTCGTACAAAATGGTATCATCTTCAGACATGAAAAATTAGTTGGTTCTCTTAGTTCTAGTGATTTATGGAAAAAATTATTCGATTATGAAGAATTAACCATAAATATGCGTCAAAAAACAGACAAATCTTATGCTGAGCTATTGTCTCGAATGCGTATAGGAGCGATTACTTCAGATGATATAAAATTACTAGAAAAAAGAAAAATAAATATTGATCGTTCATTATCATATCAGCATAGACTAAATGAAATTTGTAATTATATTAATAATTTACCGTCAGATGCAGTTTGCTTAGTACCGACTTGTAATCAATGTGACTTAATCAATTCCAGAATGCTAGATAAAATTCAATCCGAGGAAATTATACTAAGTGTCAATGACCTTATAGATTGTCCTAATTTTTTACGGAAAAAAGCATCCACAGTTTTGAATTTGATCGAAGACGATGCAAGTACTTCGACTTGACTCGACTTGCTGGACTACGAAAAGTAATTAAATTAAAAATAGGCGCAAAAGTAATGCTAAGACGTAATATTGATGTCACCTTAGGTTTAGTAAATGGTGCAATTGGTACCGTGAAATCAGTTTCCAATTCTATGGAAGGTAATCAAATTCAATCAATCAATATCGACTTTGCATCCAGTAAAAAATATGCTATTGAGAGAATCAAAGTAAAATTTTTAATCTTAGATAAGGCTTTTGTTGTTAGAGAACAATTTCCGTTATGTTAAAGCTATGCTGAGGTAACAAACATTAAAAAAAACATACCGACGAACTGAGTACCTCCTCCTTTTTTGAAATCGGTTAAAATGCCCGAACAATTTTTTTTATGACAATGAGGGACGAGACGCGCAGTATGCAAAAATACGCAAGGCGAATCAATTACCATCAGCTGAACATCCTACTCGACTCATATCTTATTGATAATAAAAAGAAAAAAAAATTGATATCTCCACGAAAATAAACAGCAAATAGATAAATATTGGGGCCAATACTTCTCTTCAAAACTTTGCTGTCAGTAAAAACGCGTAAATTATTTTACTTATCATATCATCAACTCCAGCCTGAGCGAAGACAAGGCAAGTGATAAGTAATTTAGTTATCTTTCTGGGTCATCTATTAATCTGTTCTATAATCAAACAATGAAAGTTTTGTCACCTGTTTAAATTTTCCGAGTATCTGTAGTCAGCAGTTACAAATCAAGTTTTGATATTGTTTCAGGACCAACACTGCTTGACAGTATTAAAGTTTGATATAAGATAGAAGTTAAACCTGTAACTTTAAAGAGATAAGCCAATGCGGTAACTTGAAATAAGATTAAGCTTTAATATCACTCTTAACACTAATATTAGTATATATATCTGTGTGCATCTTTTAAGTCATTTTATAATTGTACTTGTTTGTTTCTTTTCTTTTTCTTTTATCAGAATAAAAACAAAACTTTTATATGTAAACACTAATCATTACCGTTAACATTGGAATGGTCTTCAACACCGTAGTATTATTGATTGGCTCACAGATATGTATATTAACATATAAGATAGCTAATTGCTGTTGGTATCCTAATAAATAAATAAATAAATTCCCTGGTAGCTTGGTAGTTCCTGATATTAGCTTAATTGTGGTGACCTTTTCACAAAAGCCACTAAATAAAGAATAGAATAGAACTTTATTTATCAATTGTAAAATAAATCAGATTGGCGTATCTTGTGCTTGCAATACTTGTGAAGAAGACATACCATTAATACATGGGGCACACTAAAAGTTTTACACTTCTAGCTAATCGGAACTATTTGAATTTCGAATGTTATATTTTTTGAAACGTTGCAACCTTGCTAGTAATAAAAAAAAAGCAATTGGCGTTAAATTATTTGTCAATTGTTTTGTTGAATTTGAGAGGGGTCGGGTTTCTTTACATGATGAATTTCGTGAAGGGCGGCCTTCAACTGCCGTCAACGAAAATAATCTAGCTACTATTAAGCGGCTAATTGAAGAATACCCGTGGATTCTCTATGAGACAATTCGAGGACTATTGGGGATTGGCATGAGCCAAATTCAGAAAATTTAACACGAAGAATTGGAAGTTCGAAAATATTTCACCTACTCTTCATAGGCGTGTCATTTCACATCAACAATATCATCACAATGATTATTGCTTAAGAACGAAAAAATTAAAATCTACCAAGAAAATTGTTGAAGCTTGTAAATTTGGGTTTCCACGACCTATTATTGATAATTTTGTTATTCGAGATGCTGCAACATCTATAGCTGGTCGTAGAAGCTTGAAGAGTAAAAGTCGACTTTACGATCTCCCACGTACTGATAAAGAGGATAATATTAATGATTATAATCCAGCTCTTTTAAGTGTGTGGGAGGGAAATATGGATATTCAATTTCTTGGTGAAAAATCAACATTATTAACACAGTATGTTACAAAAGAAGAAACTGCTAAAGCATCTGAAACAGTTAGCGAAATTAGCTCTACGAAATCTCTTGCGCAACTTTTTTGAAAAATAGCGTTTCGTAGCTTCAATCATCGAGAAATTGGAGCCCACGAAGCTGCAGATACTCTGTTAGGTCATTCTTTGTACGGAACAGATTCTGAGACAATAATAAGATGGCTCGATGTTAAAATGATTAGGAATAGAAAATTAAAGACTAAAGATGAAATTGAAAAAATTAAGGAATTGAATCCTGAGTCGACTGATATATTTTGTCCATCGCTGATTGACGATTATTACCCAAATCGTCCAAAAGAAGTAGACCTAGTATGTTTGTACGATTTTGCTCGATGGTATGATGTGGTAAAATCTGAACCAATGAACAATATAAATGAATATTATCAAATTGGCCCTTCGCTATTTCTAAAAAGGAGGTTTCGGGGTTATTTATTAAATCATTATATATATAATGTTGCTTATCAACCTGAGAATGATTTCTTCTCTCTTTTATTGTTATTTCAACCATGGCGGGACACAGATGAGTTGAAAAATGGATACCAATCATATACAGAATCATTTATTAATCAGCAAAGTATGCTTGAACGAGCTAAAGAATATCATGAATATAATGAAGATTTTCAAAATGGTTTGGATTATATTGATAATCAGATTGAAAAAAAAAATAGTCAAAATAAGTCATTTAGAAGATGAATCACAAGAGTCTGATCCTGTTGAAATAGATAATTTAGTTAAAGAATTAAAAGATGCTGGTGATAAAGTAGATGATAAGCTTACTCATACAGAATGATCAAGCAAATGAATTCGGATCAGTTAAGAGTTTTTGAGAAAATAAAAAGTATGCATTCTTCGATAGTGGAGAAGGTGGTACAGGTAAAAGTTTTCTTATTCACGTAATAAACGTTGGGTAAAGGAAAAACTAAACCAAGAAACAGTTGTTACAGCTCCAACATGCATCGCTGCTTTTAATATTGACTGTCTTACAGTACATAGAGTCTTCCAATTGCCTGTTGAACATGGTTTTACACCAAAGTAAACACAATTATCAGATAGTGCTTTAAAAATGTTAAGAGATCAACTGAAAGATGTCACTTTTATTATCATTGATGAAATATCAATGATTTCTAATGGAACATTACTTTATATACATTTAAGGTTAATCAGTATTTTTAAAGTCGATGAATGGTTTGGAGGACGACACATAGTTGTCTTTGGTGATTTACTTCAACTTCCCCCAGTGCACGAAGATCCTTCGTACAAAATGGTATCATCTTCAGACATGAAAAATTAGTTGGTTCTCTTAGTTGTAGTGATTTATGGAAAAAATTATTCGATTATGAAGAATTAACCATAAATATGCGTCAAAAAACAGACAAATCTTATGCTGAGCTATTGTCTCGAATGCGTATAGGAGCGATTACTTCAGATGATATAAAATTACTAGAAAAAAGAAAAATAAATATTGATCGTTCATTATCATATCAGCATAGACTAAATGAAATTTGTAATTATATTAATAATTTACCGTCAGATGCAGTTTGCTTAGTACCGACTTGTAATCAATGTGACTTAATCAATTCCAGAATGCTAGATAAAATTCAATCCGAGGAAATTATACTAAGTGCCAATGACCTTATAGATTGTCCTAATTTTTTACGGAAAAAAGCATCCACAGTTTTGAATTTGATCGAAGACGATGCAAGTACTTCGACTTGACTCGACTTGCTGGACTACGAAAAGTAATTAAATTAAAAATAGGCGCAAAAGTAATGCTAAGACGTAATATTGATGTCACCTTAGGTTTAGTAAATGGTGCAATTGGTACCGTGAAATCAGTTTCCAATTCTATGGAAGGTAATCAAATTCAATCAATCAATATCGACTTTGCATCCAGTAAAAAATATGCTATTGAGAGAATCAAAGTAAAATTTTTAATCTTAGATAAGGCTTTTGTTGTTAGAGAACAATTTCCGTTATGTTAAAGCTACGCTGAGGTAACAAACATTAAAAAAAACATACCGACGAACTGAGTACCTCCTCCTTTTTTGAAATCGGTTAAAATGCCCGAACAATTTTTTTTATGACAATGAGGGACGAGACGCGCAGTATGCAAAAATACGCAGGGCGAATCAATTACCATCAGCTGAACATCCTACTCGACTCATATCTTATTGATAATAAAAAGAAAAAAAAATTGATATCTCCACGAAAATAAACAGCAAATAGATAAATATTGGGGCCAATACTTCTCTTCAAAACTTTGCTGTCAGTAAAAACGCGTAAATTATTTTACTTATCATATCATCAACTCCAGCCTGAGCGAAGACAAGGCAAGTGATAAGTAATTTAGTTATCTTTCTGGGTCATCTATTAATCTGTTCTATAATCAAACAATGAAAGTTTTGTCACCTGTTTAAATTTTCCGAGTATCTGTAGTCAGCAGTTACAAATCAAGTTTTGGTATTGTTTAAGGACCAACACTGCTTGACAGTATTAAAGTTTGATATAAGATAGAAGTTAAACCTGTAACTTTAAAGAGATAAGCCAATGCGGTAACTTGAAATAAGATTAAGCTTTAATATCACTCTTAACACTAATATTAGTATATATATCTGTGTGCATCTTTTAAGTCATTTTATAATTGTACTTGTTTGTTTCTTTTCTTTTTCTTTTATCAGAATAAAAACAAAACTTTTATATGTAAACACTAATCATTACCGTTAACATTGGAATGGTCTTCAACACCGTAGTATTATTGATTGGCTCACAGATATGTACATTAACATATAAGATAGCTAATTGCTGTTGGTATCCTAATAAATAAATAAATAAATTCCCTGGTAGCTTGGTAGTTCCTGATATTAGCTTAATTGTGGTGACCTTTTCACAAAAGCCACTAAATAAAGAATAGAATAGAACTTTATTTATCAATTGTAAAATAAATCAGATTGGCGTATCTTGTGCTTGCAATACTTGTGAAGAAGACATACCATTAATACATGGGGCACACTAAAAGTTTTACACTTCTAGCTAATCGGAACTATTTGAATTTCGAATGTTATATTTTTTGAAACGTTGCAACCTTGCTAGTAATAAAAAAAAAACAATTGGCGTTAAATTATTTGTCAATTGTTTTGTTGAATTTGAGAGGGGTCGGGTTTCCTTACATGATGAATTTCGTGAAGGGCGGCCTTCAACTGCCGTCAACGAAAATAATCTGGCTACTATTAAGCGGCTAATTGAAGAATACCCGTGGATTCTCTATTAGACAATTCGAGGACTATTGGGGATTGGTATGAGCCAAATTCAGAAAATTTAACACGAAGAATTGGATTCCCTCATGAACTGAAAGCGGACCAGAAGCGGGCTCGCGTGGTATGGTGCTCACAGATGATAATGAAGTACGACCACGGACATTCTACTGCTGTTTATGATATTGTCACAGGAGGCGAAACGTGGATTTATTGTTTTGAACCCGAAAATGAGAATAGGCCAACGAAAGTGAGGCAGGCGAGAAACGTTGGTAAGAAAAATGATCGTATTTTTTTTTCTCAGCTACTAGTCCCATCTGCACAATTCTACTTAAAGATCAAAAGAATGTTAATGCCGAGTGGTATACTACCATGTGTTTACCCATGGTGTTAAAAAAAGTTCCCGAAAGACGACCAAAAAGCCGCGTTCTCCTACATCATGACAACGCTTCTTCACACACGGCCAACTAAGTCATTTTTAGCTTCCGAAAAAGTACAACTCGTCACCCATCCTGCACATAGCCCCTACCCAAATCCCCCAAACCAAAGATTTGATGAGAGGTTTCACTTTTACATTTTCCGAAGAGGCAGTGAATAGCGTTTAGCTTTAACAATAGCGTTCAATCAGCACGTAGAAAACATGCCTTAAGATCTGTGGTTCTCCTGTATTAAAAATGGCTCGATCGTATAAAAATATGTTTAAAATGTAAAGGAGAGTATTTTGAAAAGCAATAAACATAATATTTTGAGATATCCAACTATTTATTTCATTAAACACATAGTTCGTCTGAAAATGTTTAACACTCATTATTCTATTATAGTTTTACGGATAAACTTTAATCATAAAGCTGTACAATATCACATTACGAATTCTTTTTTGAATTCTTTAAATGGCTCAATATTTTTAGGGTTCCATAGCCAATTGGCATTTATTTTCTCAAAGTTTATTCCTTTAGAATTGTTTTTGATAACGTTTCTAATACTATTAGAGCTTTGGAATTAAATGGCGCTCTGAGACAGAACAAGCGACGCAAGAACTCTCCCAGCATTATTTTTTTTATTCGGGGAAAACGAAAATGTACTTGCAAATGTGTACTCTATGGTAGTTGAGGGCGCCGTAGACAGTGAAATTACTGGGCTAGTGAGAATCAACATGAAGTGACAAGTGGATTTGCCATGCTGCTCAGAAATTTAGGTTCAATCAAGAACCCCACCCTACAGTCTAGTCAATTTGTCATAAATAATGAAGGTTCAGATTTTTTCAATTTTTTAGGTCTGTGCATGACTTATTTATTTTCTATTCCAGATGTACATTAAATCTTCTTCTTCTTCGCATACTGCTCCAACTAGCGAAGTTTGGCAGTCAGCTTTATAAATTCACTTTTTGTTCTTGGCGAGGTGAAATAGTTCTGCAGCACTCGTGATTCCTGTCCACTCGCGGATGTTGCGCAGCCAAGACTTTTTTCTGCGACCTACGCCTCATCTTCTGGCAACTTTTCCTATCATGATGAATTGTAGGAGTTTCGAACCTCTCGTGCCTAAGCACGTGCCTCAAAAATTTTAAACTGAAAAAAATGTGTGTGTACCTGAGTACATAGATGAAGTAAAACTTCATTAACACATACATTTTATCTTCAATTTACAACTTCACAGATTTTGTAGAAAAAGTTTACAAAAAAAATCCATATTAAATTAAAGCTATTTTATTACTATAGACATGCACACAAATAAGTCTTTTTATTTTATCACCTTCAGCTTATATATTCTTCTTTATATCACAATATAGTTACAAAAAAACAACATGGTGCGTAACCGGAAATCGTTACGATTTGGTATAAAATTCCTCTCATACGTACTCATAAAGAAGTTTCACTTCAATTATAATAACGTCACGAAAGTACAAGAACCACTGGCACATGAAGATCATATTATACCTCGTTATTTCTATTCTACTGTTCTCTGAGCATTTGGCTACTTTCCAACTGTTCCTCGTTTGCGTCAATGAGGAAATGCATTTCGCTTCATGCTATCCTTATACAAGGATTGTTTGCTACAATAATCAAAAACCAATCGGGAACTAGTATAACTGGTTTATTATCTCAATATTAATCATCATAACAGGAACAGACATAAACTTATAATGCCTGCTACTCGGCTAAGTCGAGTTAGTATGTCATTTGTGGGGCGACGTATATTCTTTTACAACAAGATCCCAGAAAATGTTCAAAACAAATTACGATATTCAAAAGAATTGTTAAAGAACGTTTGTGTGGTAAAGATAACTATAACATGAATAGCTTTTTTAATGATACTACAGATTGCGAATGGAGCGAACACCCTCAGGATATTAAATAATAAGTTTAATTTGTACAATGTTTCTTTGGAAAAATATTTTTTGATGAAAATGAAAAAAAACCCGCTGAGTTTGTTGGCCCCATTCTTCTCAGGTCTGAGACATTTTTTTTGCAATCGGTGGTAGTTTTTGACTTTAAATAAGTGATGTCACATCTTGTTTTGAATAAATGTATTTGAATTTGAATTTGATTACTTCTAGCGGTTGCCCACCTTCACTCGCGAAATTTAGTTTGAATTGCCTTATTATACGGAATTATATTTGTTTTTAACTTATCTTTCTGTGTGTAACTAGCCTATCCAGATAGGTCCTTTCTTAAATATAAAAAATTGGGAGTAAAGACTGCCCTAGACTAAAGAAAGTGAATATTACAAAGATGAATCTTACAAGGATCGGTCGACACTCGAACCATTGAAACACAACATCTGCCGAGACATAGTGTAGAGCAAGCTTAGCTCATCCTCAAAATAGCTTATGTCATGTACGGCCGTTTTCAATAACCTATCTATCCTTACATTAACTAACGGATACATTGCTGTCACCGTTTAATGACAAGTTCTTATTTATCCATAGTTATGCCCAATATATTAATAGTCCAATTCTATCTGTGAATAAGTTATTGAAATGTAAGTAAGCGTAAAAGGATAGATTTGTCTACCACTAGTAAGTTAAACTAAGGATAAATAGGTTATTGAAAACGGCCGTAAATCGACAACAATGGTTGTAAAAGCGAAAATCCTTTTTTAAACGATGTTTTAATAAATAAATTACCGAGCAAATTTTTTTTTTGTTTATTTATTTATTCTTTAAAGCAAACTTTACAGTATTTGTGTTTTACAAATTAATACTATAAACTATATACATGCCCATTATTGCCTTTTACAAATTTGGATATTTTCAATTCTTAGATTATTTATACATCAGATATTGATAGAGTCTCTTGCTGTTAAACAACCAATAAAAACAGGCTAGGAATATTAGTATAGCGTGCGGGAAAAGCTACATCTTGCACTCGCAATTTTACGACACTTTCTGTTACTGTGCGTGAATTACTCTAAATAGAGGTTAGTTCTAAACATAATTTTTCAACGTGTTCACAGCTGTCGTAGTCTATCTACCTACATAGTCTATCTATTACCAGCGGGAGGCTCCTTTGCACAGGATGCCGACTAGATTATGGGTACCACAACGGCGCCTATTTCTGCCGTGAAGCAGTAATGTGTAAGCATTATTGTGTGTCGGTCTCAAGAGTGCCGTAGCTAGTGAAATTACTGGGCAAAAGAGACTTAACATCTTACGTCTCAAAGTGACGAGCGCAACTGTAGTGCCGCTCAGAATTTTTGGGTTTTCAAGAATCCTGAGCGGCACTACATTGTAATGGGCATAGCGTATCAATTATCAATCAGCTGAACGTCCTACTCGTCTCGCCTCTTACTTTTATAAAATCTAGACGTATAGATGATCTTAGGTTAAATTATAATAAGATCACTCAATTACGTTTTAATGACACCTCTTCATATTTACTCACTGCAATATGTGATAATACTGAAAAGATCTAGTAATCGAAGCGTTGTCATTTATATTTTCCTTTTAATCGGAGTGATTCTCACCATTACTTTATCGTATCTAATCGAAAGTCGCGGAGACCCCTGTCTCCACAATTTCCTTTATTACCCCGTGAAAAATTGAAAACCGTCTTATCTCTCACTCATCTATCGTCGAGTTAACGGTTTATTAAAGCTACAGCAGATGTTTTAAATAAATTGCCGTAATACAGAAACCTTTTGTTATTGAAGTTGGTCAGTATATTTAGAGTTAGCTCCGACAGTAAGGCTTACTATCTTTGTAAATTGTTCTTTCATATCCAGTTGACTTAATAACTTATTCGTAATCTTCTGCCTGGTATTTTTGTTATGAAGTTAGACCTAGTTGATACCCCATAGATTAAGGATTGGTCTCCGCTGCACTCCAGCTAATTACCGCAGGCGTATTCACAAAAACTAAAATGCCGGGTTGTGTAGTAGAACTTTGTAAAATTATACTGCAAGAAATGAGAGAGGCACTGGGATCATATATCATCAGTAAGAATTTTGGATTTCATTAATTTCAATGTAAAATAACACCAAGCACATAACAAAATTTTAAAGATGCCATTGACAGTCACGCCACGCACACAAGCTTCTAATAGTTGCCGTAATTAAAATGCTATTGTTTTTAGGTACTGCGGTATCTAGTTGGAGTTGATGTTGAAATGTCTTTGAACCGAGCTGCATGCTGTATATCTATCTGGTGCTGTCAATATTCTCGGGTGGAAACAATTCGTTGCAGCATAATATTCTGCTGAGCGGTGACCATTTTCGTATCACTCATAATTTGTAGCATAAAAGGCATTTATTTTCTCAAAATTGATTCCTTTACAATTATTTTTGACGTCACTTCAACACTACCACAATTACGGAAACAAATGGCGCTCATGAGAGAGATGAAACGGCGCAAAAAAACTCTCCCAGCATTATTTTTTGCGCTCTGTTTAATAATTCATAAACTCTTAAACATTTCGAATATAATTTCTGTGCACACATACTTGGAAGTTCTGGAGCCTCAGTCAGCAACCAACAACAACCGTTATACAACCTATTGTTATGGTTATTTGACATCCCAACATTCAGTTATGTATTATTAATAAAATAATATGTAACCTGTTAATATCATATTGTTTTAGTTTTTATATTTAGTATACTTTTAGTAATTGTAATATTATATAATCACGTGCAAAATCTTAATGATGTCACTTTATTATGATGTTGGTAGTTTCGTATTATTAATATTGGTAGTACTGTTACGAATTGCTCTCGGCTATTGGACACTTCTTGTTGGGGCAGTCGAAAGTGTCGGACGTGCTAGCTGCTGGTCACCGGACTGCCCTATTTTTATAATTCATTTAGTGTTACTTGTATAGTTAAATTATTGAATATATATTCTGTTCAAGTGGTTCGTAAAAGTGTTTTATTATACTATTTAAGTTAGAATTTTTCATCAAAAAAATATTTTTTAAGACAGTAAGGGACTAAACGAGCATTACGTTCAGCTGATAGTAATTGATAAGCCCTGTTTATTACACTGTAGTGTCGCTCAGGATTCTTGAAAAAACCCAAAAATTCTGAGCGGCACTACAACTGCGCTCGTCATCCTGAGACATAAGTAAGATGGTAAGTTTTATTCGTAATTTTAAAAAGTACTCATTCTACATATTGTATATATGTAGCTTTTGTGGAAGGTATACCACAATTTAGCCAATGTTACGCAGATCACAGAGCTTACATTATTTGCTTTCTAATTTTAATGGTATCTTGTGATCGGTGTTAAAGATTGAAAAAAGCTTTATTATATTCATGCTGTTATACTAAATATGCCGTCTCATGGCTATGCCACATGGAGAGGAAGTACCTTAAATATTGTAGAAAGAAGACTTTATTTTAAATTAAAAAACAATTTAAAGTGAATTCCTAGTGTTTTTCATAATTGCCTGATTGAATGCCGGGAATCGAACCCGCCAGACGAGAAAAAATACCCTGATGGACGCCGAGATCCCCAAATCTAGACCCGTTAGATTTTTTTATGGTGTTACGTAAAAATGTAGTTTATAAGAACCGGTATGGAAGTGTCCATTAAGCACTTATTCGACAATAATTTTAGTGCCCATACAAACCGGGGAAATTGGTTGATCGTCATTCTATATTTTGTCCAGTGTCCGGTGTTCAATTCGTCCAGGTATGAGACGGACGATGGCATATTACGCAGAATAAAAAAAATTAACAAAAAAACAACTGACTTCATAAACACTATTCCAAACCAAAAGATATATTATGTACTAAAAAGTGAATAATTAATTGCGTATTTTATAGAATCTAATTTATTAATCAAATTCTATAAGTTACGATTATTGCTATTTTTGGAATTTAAGTGAATAAAAAAGTCAAATAAAAAAAATAATTACCACAATCAGTCGAAAGTATTGAGGTAACAAACATAAAAAAACATACCGATGAATTGAGAACCACCTCCTTTTTTAATGAGTGAACCACTGTTTTCACCATTGTGTGAAATTATTATTATAATTGTTGGGGTTTATATTGATAAACAAAAGCTTCATATTTTAATCAAAATAAATAACATTAAGCGTTTATATCATCTCTCTGTTTTTTATCGTCCAAGGCTTACGGAACATAAGATATAAATACGCAACATTGTTATCAAGAAATGGGTTATTAACGCCTTTTCCTTGTATAAGAGATCCATTGCCCTCAGTTGAATCTCCGAAGCCTCTCTGGGTCTGGGCTCACTCGAGAAAAAAACGTAAGCTGTTGTAAACAATATGTAATTTGCACTTTTTAGGGTTCAATCCTTTAAAGAAAAAGGCCACATTTTATACAATATTAACTTAGATTATGGATCGTGTGTATGTCAGTATGTTAATTGCATCATTTTTCATATTATATTTTAATTGAAATGATTTGTAAATCGATGGAAATGTAATCTTGATATAAAAGAGTGGCAGTGAGTTTCTTGCTACTTCTTCTCATTAGCTCAACCCTTTACGAAGTAGGGGTAGATTCAATAAGAAAATATTTTTTTGACATTCATAAGTCATTTCCGTGACCTACATGAATAAAGAGATTTTGATTTGATTTGAAACTTACATTCAAGCCATGTTTCGAGTTAGGACAAATAATCTAGTAGCTGCATCATAAGCTTTCTTTTATTTATTTATTTTCTTCTCTAAACTGTATGTATCTTACTTTCTGCATGAAATAAAAGGCTTATTATTATTATTATCTGTTACGTCATCATTTCCGAGCCTCGTTGCGCGGCGTAGACTCGCATCCGGTCACTTCCTTGTGTTATGCCATAAATTACCAAACCAGGAACTATATGTGATAAATAAAAAAGTATATTCGTTGGTTTATCCTTCCGTCAGTTTCTAGTACAGAATCCACTTGCTACCTTAGTAGGATATTAAGATTTACAAATATAAAATGAAGCAATAGTAGATTTAAAAAGATCTTATAGAATAGGTAGATTACTAACGTGAGTTAAAAATATAAAAGAAATATGAAGATGAATTATGAATATTTCTTAAGTCGATTTAAATGTTATTAGTTTTTTTATTAGAATTCTCAACCTGATCAAAGGTCCGCAGTTTCTATACTAACATATAAATCTGTAGATTCTTTTAGCACATACATTTAAGATATATATGTACCGTTTCCCATGTTATGCTACGTAATATCCATAAAAAGACAAGGGCAAACTCTAAGATTAAGGATTGGTCTCCGCTGCGCTCCAACTAGATAACGCACTACCTAAGAACAATAGCTATTTATAACGGCAACTGCAGTTAGATGCTTGTGTGCATGGCATCTTGACACTCAATGGCATCTTTAAAATTTTGTAACTTATATATAACATCATAACCATAGAAAGCACAAGGGCAAACTCTTAGATTAAAGATTGGTCTCCGCTGCGCTCCAACTAGATGCCGCACTACCTAAGAACAATAGCTAATTGATTACGGCAACTATTAAATGCTTGTGTGCGTGGAATCTTGACACTCAATGGCATCTTTAAAATGTTGTAACTTATATTCGCTTGGTGCTATTTTACATTGAAATTAATAAAATACAAAATGCTTACTGATGATATGTGATCCCAGTGTCTTTCTTATTTCTTTTAATATTGTTTTCACGAAGTTTTACTACGCAACCCGGCATTTTACTTTTAATTATTACCAAAGTTTAACAGAACATGTGGCACGCCAACGTCACTTAGGCGTAGTATTAGTTGCCGCACTTTGCGGCTACGCCTGCGGTATCTAGTTGGAGTAAAGTGAAGACTAATCCTTAATCTAAGTTTCTATATTCCATCGCAGAACTGAGGGATATCATTTAAAAATAACAAACTGTTTAGGTTATGATATTCAGCAGGCACGTCCAGTTATTGTAATTTTTTTTATGAAAATAAGGGACGACCATACCTATTACAATTCAATTCCGCTCAGGATTCTTGAAAAACACAAAAATTCTGAGCGGCGCTACAATTGCGCTGGTCACCTTGAGACATAAGATGTTAAGTTTCATTTGCCCAGTAATTTCACTAGCTACGGCATCCTTCTGACCGAAACACAGTAATGCTTACACATTACTGCTTCAGGCTCTATGTATGTATAGAATTATGCATAACACCTTAAGAATGCCTTACACAATAATTGAATTCTTGTTTCGAATAGAAAATTGTTGAGTTTTAATATTCACAAGCATCGCACGTCGGTGCCGTATAATTCGATCAGAAATTTTCATCTTAACCGTTGTGAAAAACACTGGCTCTAACCTCATTTTAAATATACGTTGGTATTTTATTACATCACTTCAGATATTGAGTGAAATATCGAATCAGATTTAATTTTATGCCAGTAGATAGAAAGAAAAAAAGAAAAATCATTTATTCACTTTACCACAACCTTAAATGACACTTATGAACAGGCTAGCGAAACTCTCTAAGAAAATAGCGATTCACTCGATGCTATGAAACGTGCAGTCATTGATAGATTGACAGATGACATTATCGGCCGCTTTCAATAACCTTTCTATCCTTAGTTTAACTTACTAGACGTAGACAAATCTATCCTTTTACACTTACTTACATTTCAATAACCTATTAACAGATAGCATTGGACTATAATTATATTGGACTTAAATATATTGGAAAGATAAGATCTTGTCATAAAATGGTGACAGCAATGTATCCGTAAGTTAAACTAAGGATAGATAGGTTATTGAAAATGGCCATTAATCTCGTAAAAAAAGGCCAAAATACACTACGTTTTATGGAACTGTTCGCTTTCAAACTGAGCCGGATTATACTTCGTCGCCAATCGCGATACTGTAATTACTACTATTTCAGACTTATGTCAAATGACAGCACGTTTCATACCAAACTAAATTTCTAATTTTACTTCAGCAGTCCCACCTCTTATAACGTAGCATTGACATCCTCTTTGCTTATGAATGTTAAAGATTTTATCACAACTTCGGAAAAGTTGAGCTTTAATGAGAAGAAGTGGCAAGAAACTTATTGCCACTGCTTTATATGTAGATAAAACAGTTTTATAATTTTTTGTAATATTTTATACATTTTATGTGATGCAACAAAATTACTCAAACGAGTTGACTTACTTATTAATTGATTAATTGAGTTAAAAAAAAGAAGTGATTAATATAGAAAAAAAACTCAAAAGAGTAACGGTAGCATCAGATGTATTAATTCACATATACTGTTAATAAGTAAAGATATTATGTGAGCAATTATATAATATTCTTATATCTTTAAATGAGCAATTCTTGTATATATATACATATATAATTGGAATCTCGGAATCGGCTCCAACGATTTTCATAAAATTTAGTATATAGGAGGTTTCGGGGGCGAAAAATCGATCTAGCTAGGTTTCAATTTAAAAAATATAGTTTTATCCGTTTTAATGAGAAACAGCTACAATAACTTTAGAATACAAAGGTAAATTTCGGCACTATATACAATACTATAGTAGCTCAGATGGGACATTGGGTGATCCGGAAAGCAGAAGACCCGGTTCGAATCCAGATGTCCTATTAGTTTTTTTTTTTAAATTCAAGTTTGTACATTCTTAAAAATCCGAGCAAGGCTCGGTTGTCCGGATATTAATATTTAAACTTATAAATTAAATTGACATATTATCAATATAAAAATAAAAAACCCAGGACCGTCCAGATACCACAAGCAGCGCCCGTTCACGAGCATGACGCATGGACGAGTCATAGCTTCCCTCGCACATATCTTAGGGAAGACAACGACCCGCCCCACGAAGCCGCCATGAGCAGCCTCATTTGAGCGAGCATGACAAGCCTTGCCCTGGAACTCTACTATAACACAATACAGTAATAGAACAGTACATTAATATCATACTAGAGCACTCGAATCGACGCACGCACACATACACACGATTTACAAGGCCGCGAAGCAATCTTGGGAAGACAAAACTATTAAGCGCCACGCTGTATGCCGTAATATATAAAGGGAACACCAACTTGGGGTTGGCGTATAAACAGTATTGGGTACTTACCCAACATGGTCGGTACTCGGTAAGACCGACACCTGCCTCACAATACAGTAGTAGTACAGTACTTTAAGTTCATTCTAGAGCGCCCGAATCGACGCACGCACACATACACACGATTTACACGACCGTTAAGTAGTCTTGGGAAGACAAAACCATTGAGTGCCACGCTGTACGCCGTCAAGACTGGTCGCTGTCCGATTAAATTAGCCGCGCCGGACCGTCCACGACGCCAACCTTTTTGTTTGTACCAACCCTAACGCTCCGACCAGACGTTGGTATAAATTAGTATAAACCGCTGTATTCTATTACATGTACCTATTGTGACTAAAATAACCTAAAAAAACGTTGACGGATCACTCGATACGGGCGTAATTGAGATGCCGCACAGGCTTTTGGGTATAATCAAGAATCCTGACCGACACATCATAGTAAAGGGCAGACGTCTTGCTCGCAGGTGAAAAATCTTATCAATGAATTGGTCGGAACATGTTCGGAATCCTAATTTATTTTGAAGTAGTGTTAATCCCACTCTATAACATGGCCAATCTGCCAAGGAAATTCTTTTCGCAGATAAGTTTTTTGTAAATTTTTTGACCGTTATCTGTTCCAACAAATGACCTGACTCTGGTATTCCAAGGTTTACCGTTCACGTCACACTGACGATCGCAATCTTGCAAAGTTTGTATGAATGATGACGTAAAGACACTAGCAATGAACGTCAACACTGGTGGAGAGTCACGAAGCTTGTAGACTAGTCCACTAGGCTTGTATGATACTTGATGGCCGCAGGATATCATTCGGGGTAAACACGATTTACACAGTTATGTAGTGTTAGCGACCACGCCCGAGCAAAGCTCAACAGCCTCTCCCCGCTTGGCAACCCAAGCGCGGCTTGTAACATGATTCCTAATAAAATCAATAAATACCGTACAAAATACGTAAAGAGCTGTGCTTATGATAATTCAAACAAACCAGTGGGAGGCTCTTTTGCACAGGATGCCGGCTAGATTATGTGTACCACAACGGCGCCTATTTCTGCCGTTGTGTAAACATTACTGTGTTTCGGTCTGAAGGGCGCTGTCTCAAGGTGACGAGCTCAATTATTGTAGTGACGCTCAGAATTATTGGATTTTTCAAGAATCTTGAGCAGCACTGCATTGTAATGGCCATATCAATTACCATCAGATGTAAGGCCTACTCGTCTCGTCCCTTATTTTCATTAAAAAAAACACGTCAACTTATAGTATGTATAGGAAAGCTATTAAAAAATGTTTCGTATCATTAACGTATCGTCCACATATCTTCTATAACACATTAACTTAATAAATAATGATGTCACAGACTCAACATAACATAAAAAAAATATTTCAAACGATTTATTTAAATAAACACATTCCCCACAGATTACTTAGATTTACTTAATTGATGCATCGTTGGTTGCGCTATACGGTCATTCTTCTACACAAACTTGGTGGCGATTACTACCCTGATTGAGCGGTGAAGAAAGAATGACTTATCAAATATATAAGGCAAGTGTGTATCGGCAAGTCGGTCGCTGCAGACTTCGTAGAACATTCGTCGGCCAAATTGAGGATGTTTTGAGAAAAGTAAAGGTACACAAATAAAATTAGAAAAACAGAATTTAATGAACGATACGGGATTCGAACCCAGGACCTCTGGCGTTCCGTGCCAGTACTCTACCCAACTGAGCTAACCGTTCGAGTGATGTATCGTGATAAAATCTTGTATGGTTTGTTCAACTCTCAGGTTGTGGCAGGAAAAAAGAAAGGTCCGAAGCACCCGGAACCGGCGAGCATGTATGAAAAGAGTAAAGAAGAAAGCGTAAAGAAGAAGAAAGCGCGTGAGGTTTGTAAGGATAGAAGCAAGTGGCATTCTATTGTCTCTTCCATTCTCTGCCTACCAAGATGGAAACAGGGATAGAGTAGTGATTTAAAAATTTAAATAATTTTATTTTGAATAGATACGTACATACATGCATTCAGTAGTTTTTTTTTCAAAATATTCATATGCCTAAGTCAATCCTTGTTTATAAACTTTTACACTCTCGTTTTCGTAATAAATAATTGTCTATTTCGAACTTCTTACTGCTCTTAACAGCATGTATCACTTTCGCACATGAACTTGGATGAGATAGCCATACATTTTAGTTGCGCTCAACAACGCGTTTACAAGCTGTCGATTAGTGTATCCCTAAATTGATAGATTAACACAGTTAATTTTATGAGTGTTGAGTTCAAAAATAGGAGAAAAACACAATTAAACTCAAACTATATCACTGTATATTGGTAGTTAGTAAAAAGAATTAATGGAGAATATGGCGGATAATTTTATTTTTCAAAACAGATTTACTTACTTTAAATAATTTGCTGACGCTTCTGTTGTATCAATTTTATTTATTTCCACAAAATCAAATAAACTCGCATAAAATTGAGACGATATATATATTATTAAATTATAATTCAACAATATTATAAATTAATAAGTTTTAGGTACCTCATTCAAATAAATTCTTTAAAATTATTAATCATCATTAATGGCTATAGTATTTTTTTACACTATAGAAGCATTTTTCTATTAGAAAGTATTTTTTTTGCATAAAAACACATCCCATGGATTCTCTTACTGTCACAGTTAAAAAAAACACTAAATCTATTATTCTATACCACCAAATAATTATTTCACTTGAGTGTGTAAAGATCACAAGAATATATTTTTCTGACAATATTATTTGTTAAATTAATATTGGTTCAGCCTTCGCAGGCAATTTCCTCGAATTAGGTGAAAGGTCGTAAAGTAGGCTTTGTCAGATAATTGGAAAGATACTTGAGTGTGATAATGGAAAACGGTGCATTTATAAAAAATTAACATTCCTTTAATGTAATAATTAATTAATTTATTTATTTAATTAAAGTTATTAATAGAGGATTTTGTGGTTTTTTTACATTTAACTAAAAATTTTTGGAATAATATTCCACAAGCTGTGTCGTTGTGTACTAAAAACCAATTAAAGTTTCACTTTAATAAACAACAATATTTACATTAAACATTGACAAACAACATTTACATTTAACACTGACAAAATCAAACAAAATAGCGTGGAGCACTGGCACAAATGAGTAATAGTCTATACACTACACGGTCAGCTGCTGTGAACTATAGACGCCGCCCGACAGTCACGCGACATGCAACACACAGACGAAAAAGTTTGAGACGATGTAATAAAAGTTTCACTTTAATAAGTAATAGCTATATATGATCTTACACTAATTATTAATTTATTATTCTAAACTTTAACAATAAAAATTTGCAAATTCAATACAAAAAGCTGAATAATTTATTACAAAAAATATACATATTGTAGCTGTGAAGATACATGATTGTTTAACATAAGTAGTAAGCGTTTAAAACGAAAGTAATTAAAGTTTTACATAAGTAGTGCTTCTAATAATTAATTAAAATAATGTATATTATTTTAATTGTCACTTGCATTAAACTGAGCCCTGCCTGTATTGAAATATTACAACCACGCCTCTCATGTGTTGCCAAGCAATTGTATGGATGCACTATTTCATCACGGTAATTTTATCATAATTTCGTTATACGGGATATTATTTAATTAGAAAAATCACTTGTAGAGCCTGACGGTAAGTCATGCGTCCTGTTCATTACAATACTTACCTTCACAGTGCAGTTTTCATGGAACTTTCTTCCACTTACAACCAAACTGTGGAATGAGCTTACTAGTGCGGTATTTCCAGGACGATACGAAAAAGCGTGTACACCTAAAAGGCCGCCAGCGCTCCTGTGATTCCTATGGTGTTGCAAGAGATTGTGGGCGGCGGTGATCACTTAACATCATATGGCCGTACATACGTTTGTTCTCCTCTTCCATAAAAAAGACGAGGCTAATAACACGTAACACAATTATGCTCACCCACTAAGTCTCATTTAGTTGACATCCGACATTACCTGACCTTACAGTACGTTCTTTAATGGCCGGCAACGATCCTGTGATTCCTCTGGTGTTGCAAGAGAATGTGGTGATCACTTAACACCAGGTGAACCGTACGCTCGTTTGTCATCCTTTCCATAAAAAGGTACTTATAGTTCAAATAGCTTCGATATCCACAAAATAAAGTGTTGATCGCGCTAATAAAATTTTCACTTCAAAAAAGTTTCCTCGGCTTAAGTTTGTGTATCTATTTTTCTTAGCGTCAAACGATAAAAATATCCGATCCCCAACTTGGCAAGTCGCCACCTCGTACCAATAAATCATATTCTATTACGTATTCTTCTACACATATTTAAAATGAGATAATTTATGAGACTTGTTCCTTCCCTCATATATTATCGTATAAACGTGATTAAATTATATTATTTTCATTGTACTATCGACAAAATTGAATCGTGACCCATCTTAATGTCACTTTCCTACAGTCATACGGCCGTTCCCAATATACAATCTACAGATAGAGATAAATTACTACCTTCTACTGTCAGTAATTAGCTATCAATAATCTGAAGCTGTCCCAATATACCCGATAGGTTATTATTATCACCAGCTTATATTGGGACGCGTGAATTGCAATTTCCATACAAACTTCTATCGCTGGTAAGCTACATATATACGGCCTCCCATTAACACACAGCGTGTACGGATAGGTTGAGTTACCGTCGATAAGTTTATTGGGACAGAAAAGTCAACGATAGTTATGATTTTTATCACAAGTAAGAGATAGACTGAATATTAGGAACGGCCGATAATAATCAAGTAGGTTGAAATTCGCTTGAAAGTACATATTCCTAGTAACTGTTACAAAACTTATCATTTTTTTAAACACTGACAATCCATCAATTGTCATACAATCTTTTCCGTGCAAATATAAAACCTTTCTTGTGATTTAAAAATAATTATCTGCAACGTAGATCATGAATCGAAGTCGATGGTACTTGGATGCATTATAATGAATTTATTTTTGCTTTATTTACCTGTAGTACCCTTATACTTATTACTTTACTAGTAAAACCGTTTTTACCCGTCGGAGGCTACTAGGCACAGAATCGCGGTTAGGTGGGTGACATTTTCTGCCGTGAAGCAGTAATGTGCAAGGATTATTATGTTTCGGTCTGAAGGTTGCCGTAGCTACTGATATTACTGGCCTAATGAAACTTAACATAAGGCGAGGTTTTCCCAACACTTTAGGTAAAAATTGCGCGACGTTAGATTCGATAGGTACGACGATGGACACGGGCGTCGGGCATGGCTAAGAACGAACCGAGCGATGCGGGCTAAAGACCGCCGACCCAGAAGGACCGCGTAATATTTTTTAAAAGTTACAGTTATGCTAGAGTACGGAATTACTGTGATAATATTTTTTATGCATTTTTGAAGTAAATCTTTTTTATCGACGTATGAGAGAAATGTTATATAACGCGAAAAATTATGATTTCAACATTATGGATATCGTATCCCAGATTCTCGAAGATGCAGAGAACTAATTTGGGATCATTTTTGAAATCCAAGATGGCCGCCGCGCAAAATTATGATTTCAACAATATGGGTATCGTATCCTAGGTTCTCGAGGGTGCAGAGAACGAATTTGGGATCATTTTTGAAATCCAAGATGGCCGCCGCGCAAAATTATGATTTCAACAATATGGGTATCGTATCCGAGGTTCTCGAGGGTGCAGAGAACGATTTTGTGATCATTTATGAAATCCAAGATGGCCGCCGCACAAAATTATGATTTCAGCAATATGGATATCGTGTCCGAGGTTCTCGAGGGTGCAGAGAACGATTCTGTGATCATTTTTGAAATCCAAGATGGCCGCCGCACAAAATTATGATTTCAGCAATATGGATATCGTGTCCGAGGTTCTCGAGGGTGCAGAGAACGATTCTGTGATCATTTTTGAAATCCAAGATGGCCGCCGCACTTAATTATGATTTCAGCAAAAAATTTAGAATACCTACATACTTTGTGTGAACCGAAAGCATTTGAATGTTGTGGGATAGACATAGTGGACAAAAATTTGTTTATCATTTGTATCTACAGGACACCTGATTCTGATGTAAGTATATTTTTTGAATAACTAAGAACCGTGCTTCAGAAATACTGTAAAAAGAATAAAAAAATTATTATATCAGGAGATTTTAATATTAATACACTGAATTGTAATAAAATCTCTCAACAGTTAAAGCAAATCGTGCAAAACTTTAACTTTAGATTACACATTAATCTACCAACGAGAAATAGCACATGCATTGATCATATAATAAGTAATATTGATGGCGCTATAGGTTCTTTACATAATTACGATATTTCTGACCATAACACAGCACAAATTCTAAGTTTCGAAAGTGTTAACATTAAAAATAAAATATCTATGTTTATGTACAAACGTAATTATAGTAATTATAATATTGAGATATTCAAAAATTACCTAAAAAGCTTGTCGTTCAATGAAGTCTATGAAGAAAAAAATTTCATTAACGCTTTTAGCAAATTTCATTCCTTAGTAACTCTATTATATAGACTTTGTTTTCCGAGAATAAAAATTAAAAATATGGAATCCAATGGAAAGCCCAAATGGATAACTAAAGGTATTCGAATAAGCTGTAAAATAAAAAGAGTATTAAGATATAGAAAATGTAGAAAAAAAGACGATAGCAATAAGAATAATTATTTGAAATATGCAAGAACACTTAAATATTGTATTGCCACATCAAAAAAATTGAGTAATACCCATTATGTAGCAAACAGTAAAAACATATGCTATGCGACGTGGAGAATTATTAAAAATGAAACAAAAAGTAACAATAGTGACACTTGTATAGAATCAGTTATAGTAAATAATAATGAGATTAATAACACTAAAGATATAGCAAACAGTTTTAATGATTATTGGATAAATTTAACTAACAGCAGTGATAAATGTTTGACAAAGCGAAAGTTGAAACCTTGTATAAATCAAAATAAAACTGGAAGTAGTATTTTTCTCAATCCAGTAACGGAAAACGAAACATTAAAAATAATACAATTGTTGAGGAATACTAAAGCAGTAGGCTATGATGAAATTCTCACAAAAATTATTAAAATATGCAAAGATGAACTAGTACCAGTTATAACATACCTTATCAATTTGTCGTTTGAAACTGGTGAATTCCCAGACGCACTAAAATTATCGATGGGTCAAGCCACTACATAAAAAAGACGATAAAAAACAACTTAATAACTACCGCCCAATTGCACTCGTATCTATTTTTTCAAAAGTCTTTGAGAAAGCAATGTATGGCCGTTTAACAATTTTTTTTACAAAAAATAATACAATAAACAAGCAACAATTTGGCTTTCAAAAAAACAAGTCGACAACATTAGCTGCATTTAAACTGGTTAACAAAATAGCAGAAAATATAGATACAAAAAAACCAACGTGTGTAATATTTCTTGATATGAGCAAGGCTTTTGACTTCGTATCACACACCATCTTGTTGGATAAGTTGGAGCAAAGTGGCGTTAGAGGACCAGCTCTTAACTGGATGGAGTCCTACTTAAAAGACCGTAAGCAATGTGTGGAGATCAATTCTATCGACGAAAAGGCTACCATAATTGCCCAACAATCAAACTTTACATTAAATAGATTTGGTGTTCCGCAAGGAAGCGTCCTTGGACCATTATTATTTTTAATTTATATTAATGACCTGCCTAGTGTGACAAAAAATGACTGTTATTTATTTGCCGATGATATATCAATAATTATGACATGTAATAATAAAAATGAGATTGATATTTATGAAAGTGAAATTAATAATGAAATTAATACAGTGGTAAATTGGCTAGAGGATAATAATCTTTAAGTTAATATTAAAAAAACCTCATTTATGCAATTTAGTTTAAGTAACCGCTCTAATAACTATAGCCTTAAGATAAATTATACAAATACCCAAATAGAAGAAGCTTTGCATGTTAAATTTTTAGGAGTACTTCTAGATAAAAATCTAAAATGGAAAGAGCATGTAGACATGGTATGCCAAAAAATTGATAGATATGTTTATGTGTTATATAGATTTCGTAAAACGGCTTTACAAAGTACAGTCCTGGCAGCTTATCATGGTTATGTTGCATCAGTACTTCGATATGGACTAATCTTGTGGGGAAACTCTAGCGAGGCTAATAGGGCTTTCATAGCCCAAAAGAGATGCTTAAGAGCTATGACAGGAGCTTTTTACTTAGATTCGTGTGAACCACTGTTTAAAGAATTACGTATTCTTCCATTTCCCTGTATGAATATATACGAAATATGTATCTTTGTCAAACAACATGACCATTTATTTACAAAAGCAAGAGATATTTATCCGAGAAATACAAGAAACGGTGACAGACTGGTGATTGCACACAAATTTCATAATGCATCCTACGGAAAATGTAGCTATGTCATGTGTATAAAAATATTTAATAAACTCCCTCCAAGCTTACGCGTATTACCCGTCCAACGATTTAAAAAGGATCTTTTTACATGGCTTATAGATAAATGTTTTTATTCCATAAATGAAATGTTGACACATTAGGTTAAATTAAATTGACTTTAAAATATATATTAATTCTAGTCTTTAAATAATGACATTTAAAATAATAATTATAATTTAAATTAACCTAAGTGCTTAAAATATAGAGTTTGTTAATCAATTATAATAATAACTAGAATTTTGTTAATAATAATTTTGCATGCCAGAAATGGCCGATAACATTGATACATTAAAACTACTTACACCCATTGTTACATGTTTTCTAGCAAAATAAAGAATTTATTTATATTTATTTATTTATGGATATCGTGTCCGAGGTTCTCGAGGCTGCAGAGAACGATTTTGTGATCATATTTGAAAACCAAGATGGCCGCCGCACAAAATTATGATTTCAGCAATATGGATATCGTGTCCGAGGCTCTCGAGGGTGCAGAGAACGATTCTGTGATCATTTTTGAAATTCAAGATGGCCGCCGCACAAAATTATGATTTCAGCAATATGGATATCGTGTCCGAGGTTCTCGAGGGTGCAGAGAACGATTTTGTGATCATTTTGGAATTCAAAGATGGCCGCTGCTAATAATTATTATTTCAGCAATTTGGATATCGTGTCCGAGGTTCTCGAGGGTGCAGAGAACGATTTTGGGATAATTTTTGGAATCCAAGATGGCCACCGCTCAAAATTCGTCCTCGACACCCTCGAGAACCTAGGATACGATATCCATATTGTTGTTATTATAATTTTGCGCGGCGGTCATCTTGAATTTCAAAAATGATCCCACAATCGTTCTCTGCACCCTCGAGAACCTCGGACACGATATCCATATTGCTGAAATCATAATTTTGTGCAGCGGCCATCTTGGATTTCAAAAATAATCACAAAATCGTCATCTGCACCCTCGAGAACCTCGGACACGATATCCATATTGCTGAAATCTTAATTATGAGCGGCGGCCATCTTTGAATTCAAAAATAATCACAAAATCGTTCTCTGCACCTTCGAGAACCTCGGATACGATACCCATATTGCTAAAATCCTAATTTTGTGCGGCGGCCATCTTGGATTTCAAAAATGATCCCAGAATCGTTCTCTGCACCTTCGAGAACCTGGGATACGATACCCATATTGCTGAAATCATAATTTTTTGCGGCGGCCATCTTGGATTTCAAAAATGATCCCAGAATCGTTCTCTGCACCTTCGAGAACATGGGATACGATACCCATATTGCTGAAATCATAATTTTGTGCGGCGGCCATCTTGGATTTCAAAAATGATCACAAAATCGTTATCTGCACCCTCGAGAACCTCGGACACGATATCCATATTGCTGAAATCTTAATTTTGTGCGGCGGCCATCTTGGATTTAAAAAAAGATCACAAAATCGTTCTCTGCACCCTCGAGAACCTCGGACACGATATCCATATTGCTGAAATCATAATTTTGTGCGGCGGCCATCTTGGATTTCAAAAATTATCACAGAATCGTTCTCTGCACCCTCGAGAACCTCGGACACGATATCCATATTGCTGAAATCATAATTTTGTGCGGCGGCCATCTTGGATTTCAAAAATGATCACAGAATCGTTTTCTTCACCCTCGAGAACCTCGGACACGATATCCATATTGCTGAAATCATAATTTTGTGCGGCGGCCATCTTGGATTTCAAATATGATCACAAAATCGTTCTCTGCACCCTCGAGAACCTCGGACACGATATCCATATTGCTGAAATCATAATTTTGTACGGCGGCCATCTTGGATTTCAAAAATGATCACAGAATCGTTCTCTGCACCCTCGAGAACCTCAGACACGATTTCCATATTGCTGAAATCATAATTTTGTGCGGCGGCCATCTTGGATTTCAAATATGATCACAAAATCGTTCTCTGCACCCTCGAGAACCTCGGACACGATATCCATATTGCTGAAATCATAATTTTGTACGGCGGCCATCTTGGATTTCAAAAATGATCACAGAATCGTTCTCTGCACCCTCGAGAACCTCAGACACGATATCCATATTGCTGAAATCATAATTTTGTGCGGCGGCCATCTTGGATTTCAAATATGATCACACAATCGTTCTCTGCACCCTCGAGAACCTCGGACACGATATCCATATTGCTAAAATCATAATTTTGTGCGGCGGCCATCTTGGATTTCAAAAATGATCACAAAATCGTTCTCAGCACCCTCGAGAACCTCGTACACGATATCCATATTGATGAAATCATAATTTTGTGCGGCGGTCATCTTGGATTTATCTAACTTCCCTAAAGTACATATATACAAAAATCCCGTGTGGCATAATATTCAAAATAATATTACGTTAATTTTATTTTAGTACTTTCCGACTTACATTTACCTATATATTTCAACAAATACGCTGTCGCATCATCATTATCTTTTTACTATGATTCCCGCTTTGTACTTGTTTGCTAAAATCTTACGTAATGTGAGCCCGAGAGCCACGAACATAGTACCTTCCTTTACAGTTATCACGGGCGTACTGCTGGCTTGAGCGAGCATGCAACCATGGCGTCGCGTTTGATTTATTACGAAAAAAAATTAATATATAATAATTCAAAAAGCGTATTGATAGATCCCACAGTGAAAACTTATAAATACTAATAAACTATCGAATAAAATAAGTTTTGTGTTTATAGCTATCATTGTTTTATGATAATATAAACAATTCAAATAAAAAAGACTATTTTTCAAAAAATAAATCTATCGAGATATTTTTTCGTAATCGTGTTTTCGAAACAGCCATAATTTTGATAAAGAAATTTATTTATTTATTTATTTATTAAATGAAGATAAACATGTAAAAAAAATTGGAGCCGTAGTATTTGTAGAAGCATTTTAAGTAGATTTCTAAATATGTTACTTTTTAGGACTATAACGCCTTAAGTGATAAGCTCAATTACTTATTTTACTTACTGTATTTACTTCGGAAAGCCTAACTTTTAAAAGCAGCTGCACTGACACTGGGATGATATAATATAATTTTTGTCACATAAAATTTACTTATTTCACATAATATTTCCAGAATTCGGGAGAATTATATACATTTTTAATGGTACTTGCAAAGGTGTGAGCGAAGTTCAGACAAATGGATATGCGTCCTCTTTGGTGGACAGTTGGAATGTAGCCAAAGTATGCTCTTAGAATACTTGCAGATGTGTTATACTTTGCCGTGTCAAAGTTTTGCTTATCATTTTAATAATATTAATTCAAATTATCGGTCAGATGCTATTTAATACAGGACATCTAGGCGCGCCGCTTACTCGAGCGCTGGGCACTCTTAATGCAGTATCAGAAAGTGTCGTTCTCTTCACATATTCTCTGTCTGAGTTCACAAAGGCGGCCTCTTGTATTATAGATATTGTTTAAATATGAAGACAAAATATTGACTTGTTAATTTTTTTTATCATAATATGTTTATTACAATTTCCAACTGGTTTTTACATTTGACATTGTGTGACTAATATTTATTTATTATTATTATTATTATTATTATTATTATTATTATTATTATTATTATTATTGTTATTATTATTATTATTATTATTATTATTATTATTATTATTATTATTATTATTATTATTATTATTATTATTATTATTATTATTATTATTATTATTATTATTATTATTATTATTATTATTATTATTATTATTATTATTATTATTATTATTATTATTATTATTATTATTATTATTATTATTATTATTATTATTATTATTATTATTATTATTATTATTATTATTATTATTATTATTATTATTATTATTATTATTATTATTATTATTATTATTATTATTATTATTATTATTATTATTATTATTATTATTATTATTATTATTATTATTATTATTATTATTATTATTATTATTATTATTATTATTATTATTATTATTATTATTATTATTATTATTATTATTATTATTATTATTATTATTATTATTATTATTATTACTATTACTATTACTATTACTATTACTATTACTATTACTATTACTATCACTATCACTATCACTATCACTATCACTATCACTATCACTATCACTATCACTATCACTATCACTATCACTATCACTATCACTATCACTATCACTATCACTATCACTATCACTATCACTATCACTATCACTATCACTATCACTATCACTATCACTATCACTATCACTATCACTATCACTATCACTATCACTATCACTATCACTATCACTATCACTATCACTATCACTATCACTATCACTATCACTATCACTATCACTATCACTATCACTATCACTATCACTATCACTATCACTATCACTATCACTATCACTATCACTATCACTATCACTATCACTATCACTATCACTATCACTATCACTATCACTATCACTATCACTATCACTATCACTATCACTATCACTATCACTATCACTATCACTATCACTATCACTATCACTATCACTATCACTATCACTATCACTATCACTATCACTATCACTATCACTATCACTATCACTATCACTATCACTATCACTATCACTATCACTATCACTATCACTATCACTATCACTATCACTATCACTATCACTATCACTATCACTATCACTATCACTATCACTATCACTATCACTATCACTATCACTATCACTATCACTATCACTATCACTATCACTATCACTATCACTATCACTATCACTATCACTATCACTATCACTATCACTATCACTATCACTATCACTATCACTATCACTATCACTATCACTATCACTATTACTATTACTATTACTATTACTATTACTATTACTATTACTATTACTATTATTATTATTATTATTATTATTATTATTATTATTATTATTATTATTATTATTATTGTTGTTGTTGTTGTTGTTGTTGTTGTGTGACTATACTAGCGGCACGCTATGATGGCCGTTTTGACTGCTTAATATATATATTTCTTGTGTGCGTGTGTATGTCACTGAACTCCTCCTAGACGGATGGACTGATTTTGATGAAACTTTCTGTGTGTCTTCAGGTGGATTCGAGGATGGTTTAGATTCACAATCGAACTACCTCCTAAACGGCTGGACCGATTTTGATGATATTTTTGTGTGTTCCAGTGAATTTGAGATTGGTGTGTGTCTTCAGGTGGCTTCGAGAATGGTTTAGGTTCACAATTAAACTACCTCCTAAACGGCTGGACCGATTTTGATGCTTTTTTTGTTTGTTTCCGTGAATTTGAGTTTGTTTTAGAATCTCAATTCCGTCCATATTATATAATTCTCCTACTCATGTGTATGTTAGTTAATTCCTACTAACGGCTGGACCGATTTTTCAAAATTAAGACGTGTGTACAGGACAACGTCTGTCGGCTGTCCACTAGTAATATTATAATAGTGATGTGAAAGGTCAATTTATGCTCGAAAAAAATATAATCAAATTTATTAGTTTTTGTTGCAAATGTTTACTTAATATATTTGAACTAACTGAATATTGGAATGAAAATGAATATACATACTTTATATGCACATAAGAAACATATGAATACAAAAAGAGATCAAAAAAAGGTGAAACAAAAGGCCAGATTTAATCAGATTCGTCCATACTGCTATTTTCATTGTCGTCACTGCTATTATCACCTACATTAACTATAAGTTCGTTTTCTAAAATATTATCTTTTTTCGCATCTCTTTCATAATATTCCCTTATTAATTTAACAGTTCTATTCACAACCTTTTCCCAGTCTTCCTTAGTCACATGTTCACAAGCTTCTTCTAATATTTTTAGCATTTTTGTTGTGGTAAATGGGGGTGCTGTATTGCCTCTTGCAGCATATCCCTTAATTTGAGCCCACATCAACTCAATTACATTATATTCGCAATGGTAAGCCGGTAACCGTATAACTCTATGCCCATGTTCTAACGCTAGTTCGTCAATTACGTATTGGATGGTTTCTTTTCTTTTAAAAATCGTACTAATTCAGCTTTTAACATTTTTATGTTTGCATCTACGCCATTTTCTTGTAGCCATTTGGGATTGGGCAGGTGGCTTGTCAATTTGCATCGAGTGGTATGGGGCGTTGTCCATAATTATAATAGATGGTTCAGGGAGGCTACACAACATTGAGGTAAACCATTCAGTAAACTGACACAACCTCTTCTATCATTTCAGAGTTCTCGTATATTTATACCGATTTTCTACTGCTTCATCCTTCTTCACTAACACCCAGCATACACTACCATAAGTAAATCTAGAAACCGACACGATAAATAATAAAATAAATATACAGATTAGAAAGATATAATAGCAAATCGTATCACTGTCACTGCCACGACTCATTTATCAGAGAGAAAATTTTGAAGTTATTATTTAGAAGGAACCGCTCAATCTGTTACGCAAGATAATGAAGGTTATAAAATTGTATCTTATTTGTGTTTTATTTTTAGAAATTTATATGCTTAGGCATGACAGTCTTATTTTTATCATAATTATTAGTAATCCAACAATGAAGATGTTGTTATTAGATCCTTTAGGTATTTATAATCGATTAATAGAGACACAGCGGTCGTCATGTCTCCATTAAAGTTGAATAGGAGCTTATCGGGCCTATTAAGGCCCTCATTCTATATAAACCTTCTTTACGGCCATGGTAGAAAAATACCGATTTTAAACATGCATAAATTTCAAAAGAATAAACAAGTAAAAAAAAAATTCCTTGTACATTTTGATGTTAGCACCAAGCAACAGATAAAAATTAAGACATTCAGTACGTTTTAAATTGTCATGTCAAATAGACAATTTATTGGGCTCAAGCAGTGATTACCAAATTCAAAAGCTTAGAGTAATAAACAATCAAAATAAAATTTACAACCGAATTGTATACTTGTTACTATTAGAAGTCGGTGGAAAAATTGACGACTTCGTTCAGCTATTTTCTGTTCATTGGCAAGGCAATATATATTTTAATTTAAAAAACCGAAACCAAAAAACCTCGAAGGGGTGGGGTAAATGGTTCTACCTTTTGCGCCACCGACACTTGAAAGGTAAAACTAAACGTCACATTTTTAGTTCAGGACTAAGCGATTTGTAAACAAGCCTGTTGTGGGAATTGCTTTTAGTTAAGATATTGTGTTGTTTGTTTTTAATTTAGAGCTCAATAATGATTATTTGAAAAGCTGTTTTAGTCTCTACTCAGGTAAGAATTGTAATTTTTTTTGTTGAAAAAAATATATCAATTTCGTTATAATTTCGTTACGTCGAATATCGCAAGAGTTTTATTACCGGCGTAAAAGAAGATTGATCTAAACATAACTGCTGTTTTATAAACAGAGTTGCTTACAAAAACATGTTTTTATTGTTACTAACTACTACACTATTCGAAATTATTCTTGATTGATTCTTACCGGTACAAGAGATATTTATGTGATACTGGTTATTAGTTACTACTCTTAGATAATTTATACGTCCAGATAGAGTCTCTTATTTTAGGAAAATAAGGGACGAGACAAGCCGGACCTTCAGCTGAAGTAATTGATATGCCCTACCCATTTACAATGCAGTGCCTCTCAGGATTCTTGTAAGACCCAAAAAATCTGAGATCTAGCATAGACTTATCATCTTATCATTTGCCCAGTAATTTCACTAGCTACGGCGCTATTCAGAACGAAACACTGTAATGCTTACTCATTACTGCTTCACGGCAGAAATAGGCGCCGTTTTGGTACCCATAATCTAACTGCCATCCAGTGCAAAGGAACCTCCCACTGGCGAAAGAAGTTAGACAACCGATAAAAACAGGCCAGGAATATGAGATAAGTGTGCGTGACAAACTACATCTTACACTCGCGATTTGTATGACACTTTGTGTTAGTGTGCATGAATTTCTCAAAAGAGGTTAGGTCTAAATACAATTTTTTTCTACGTTTTCGTAGTCATAGTCTATCTAGACGTACAAAGGATCTTAGTAATAGCTTTTGATACCTTGTAAGGAGTACATTACTGTTTCGACATATAATAAATTATTTGCGAATTTATGCTGGTGTTTTCCAAACTCTATAGTCTTGACGCGTAATCCAATCACAAAATACGAAATGAAACCTCCGAAACTTTTTTAATCGCACTTTCTACACAAAAAACTTCAAACAAGCAAAAATGTTAATTTGTAGGAAATGTTAAGAAATACGAAGCGAAATACTTACACAAGTGCCGCATGGATTCGCACGCCATTGTTATTGAAAAAATTATGAATGAGCTTTAAAGTATAGATATACGTTCATTTAAATAACCCATATTTCTAGCAGACTGAGAATATTGAATATGAAATAATATTAAAAATGTACCGATCGCGCTCTCTTAGTCGACTCGAGCCGGTTTTACCCAAACCAGCGTTACATAGCCGTGCGAGACGGCATAGTTTCTTGAATCGCCTAAAGCAGTTTTCCCTTAAAAATATTTTATTTAACACACAAATTATTACTAATATTAAAAATAAACCACTTCTTAAGATATTAATAGAAACTGAATTTAAAACAGAGATTTTTCCTTTACACTTCCGAAAGATACTGACTATTTAGTCAGCTTTGAGTTAAAATGTCCTAAAGTCGAGATCTACAAAATACTGATTTTAGGAAGGTAGGTACTCAAAGGATTTTGTCCTTACATCATTGATATTGCTTCCAAAGCAGTTTCATATTTCAAATTAATGAATTAAGAAAATAAAATGATAGACTATAGACATTTTCGATACCATAGGTCTAGGAATGCGTTGACGATTTCGGAAGTGAGAGTGAAGAGAATTTCGGTATGCTTGATACCCCTAAGTCGTAGTCGTTAGTTCGGAAATACTGTGACGACAGATCGTTCCACAAAGTGGCTGTGGAATGGAAACGTGTGGTTGTGAAATCCCAGACAGCAATGTAGTGCGAGTGAAATATCGCATTTTGACGTGGTTACTAGCCTGAATAAGTTATTCACATACTTGATACGTATACGGTAGAATATGAAGAAAGAACCCACATGTTTAGTCAACTAGTGGGAGGCTCCTTTGCACAGGATGCGAGCTAGATTATGTGTACCACAACAGCGCCTATTTCTATCATGAAGCAGTATTGTGTAAACTTTACTGTGTTTCGGTCTGCTAGCTAGTGAGCTACGGCGCCCTCCAGACCGATGTCAATCAATCGAATGTCACTACATTACTGGTCAAATGAGTCTTAACATCTCATGTCTCAAGGTGACGAGCGCAATTGTAGTGCCGCTCAGAATTTTGGGCTTTACAAGAATCCTGAGCGGCACTGCATTGTAATGGGCAAGGTGTATCAATTACCACCAGCTGAACGTTGAGCTCGTCAAGGTACCCATGTCGTATCGTCCCGGAAACACCGCACAAGGAAGCTCATTCCACAGCTTTGTAGTAAGAGGAAGAAAGCTCCTTGAAAACCGCACTGTGGAGGACCGCCATACACACGACACGTCCAGATGGTGGGGATGATATCCTAACTTGTGCAGTGTCGTGCGAAGATGGAATTCGGCGGCAGGAATCAGGTTAAACAGCTTTTCGGAACACTCCCCTTGATAAATACGGTAGAAGACACACAATGAAGCGACGTCTCTACGCAACGCCAAGTGATCCAGCCGTTCACAGAGCACTGGGTCCCCGACAATTCGAGCTGCTTTGCATTGCGTCCAACGAAAACAGAGCTCGCCTAACAGTTTTCTGTCTGAACTGTACTTCAGGCATAGAGCTCTGACACCGCGGGATGGTCGGCGGTGTATTTCCGTTGTCGTCAAGAGTCGAGTTGGAGGCGAAAAGAGTGCACAAGAGATCGGCTTTCTCTTTTAACGTATGGGCCAGGGTGTCATTCCTCATGTGCAACGGTGGTATGGACGGCTGGCTGAAGTTACCAAGAGCAGCTATCGACAACGACCAGTGCCGAACAACCAACAACAACCTTGCGTGTTCCAGTCGGGTGACTGGAAAGCTACTCGCCGATTCCTGACCAGGCAATAGTCGGACGTTTTGAGAGGCGCGTCGACAAAGACCTGGTAACCATTGAGATGTGTAGTCAGCAGAATATCTAAGGACGGCATGTTGCATCCTCATCCGGGAGCTGCATTGGCGACTTAACCAATTGGGAGAGACTCACGCATAACCAGCTACATTTAGGAATATTTCACCGGGACACTACACGAGGTATCCTCAGGACTTGTTGACTCGCCAAACTTTGGCACGAGACTCTCTCAGTCTGTTGAATAGTTTAAAGACAAATATGGGCGGAATTAACACTTAAGAACACTTAAAACATTTTGATAATTATGGACTTCCGAAAAGTAACGCCTACTTCAATAGAAGTATAAAAATATAAACTGGGGTGGGAACGTCACTGGCGGCCAGACTGGCAGCCGAGTTAGTGAGACACCATTCAGCACTATAGTAATTAGTGGTGGCGCAACCAGCAACATTGTGTGCACGCGTCCGAGCTGGTCGCGCCGCCGAATTGGCTGCGCAACCAAACAGACACCAGGTGAGTAACTGTATGTGGAGCTTTATACATTTTGTTAGTAGCAGCGTCGGGTGCGCCACCAATGTGTCCCGGTGAAATATAGCCCTAGGAACAATGTAATCCTCATCATCATCGTCATTTCAGCCGTAAGACGTCCAATGCTGGAGAAAAGCCTCTCCCAAATATCGCCATGACGATCGGTCCTGCGCTGCCCTCATCCAACCTACTCCTGCGATTTTGACCAAACCGTCGGTCCATCTTGCCTAGCAACACTACGCCTTCCGGAACGTGATCGCCATTCGAGGACTTCTCGTCCGTCCTTCGAACTATGTGCCCTGCCCACTACCACTTCAGTTTTGCAATCATTTGGGCTATGTTGGTGACTTTGGTTCTCCTACGGATCTCCTCATTTCTGATTCGATCTCGCAGGGAAACTCGGAGCATAGCCCTCTCCATTGCCCGCCAAGCAATAGTGAGCCTCCTCATAAGGCCCATAGTTATTGACCACGTCTGTGTTCCGTATGTCATCACAGGCAACACATGTTGGTTAAAAACCTTCGTCTTCAGACACTGTGGTAAGAACAATGTGACATTGAAATATTGGCTTTATCATATTTGCTATTTGATAAAAAAAGGAAATAATTAACTAATGAAAGCTTAGACGAGTTTATACGTTTTCAGATCATAATTTACTTTATCGGAGACGCAATCAAATTGCGAAGTCCCCAACCTTCAAGATTTCCTTTATTACCCCAGTGAAAAATTGAATTCCCTCTTGTTTCCGACAGCAATCGGTTAGTTAACAGTTTGTTTAAGTTTCAAGCGGATGTTTTCAATTAATTGCGGTAATGTCAAATCGTTTTTGAAGTTTCTTTTGTTGGGTACGACAGTTCATATTAAATGTTCTTTGTTCATAATTCTCAAAGCTATTTTCTCCGAACGCAATAATTTTTCGTCAAATTAAATTATTATATTTGCCGCTATTGACAAAAATTAGACCAATGTCTTAATCATATACCTACTGTATTAATAATAAAATAACATTAATAATATTGACACACTTTTACACAAATTATAAGACACACAAGACAACGATATATTTAATAGAATATACTTACTTAAACATGCATAAATACTTATAAACGGAAACAATCCATATTCATCATATAAATGAATTCATCCTACCGGGACTCGAACTCGGAACCTCTAGCTTAGTAGTCAGGATCACTAACCATTCGGTTAGGGTTGTCAATAATAAACACGAAGTAAAGTTATTCCATATTTATAACTGTTGTCCTTACCTAACTTTTGTCACTACAGAATAACATGTGAGGGAGAAGTTATTTTTAACTTGGAGTAATTTTACATTGCATTTATTAATAACACAGATAGATTTACAAAAAATGATGAAAAAAACTGATAGTGAAATCTATGTTTGGACCGCGAATCTGAGAGATTCAGGTGTTTTAAAAAAAGGAATCTCAAAACGTTTTGTATGCATCTTCATAAGTCTGCCTACAAAAGCAATCATGGTTTAAGACTGAATCTGGATGGATCACGGCTGAAAAAGATTTACAATTGACACGTTATGAAAATAATTCATTAAAATAAGTTTATATTCTTTCACATTAATTCATTGCAAGTAGATAGTCTTGGGAGATGCTTTCTTATTTTGTAAGTGACATAGATAAGGGTTGACAAGTGTATACGTGAACGGTAATTTTAAATTTTTCATAAGTGCAAAATATATTCAGTCTTTTTCGTAATTAATTGATTAGGACCAGACGGTCCTTAAGCAGATGTTTACCACATAGAAGTAATTTGTTTCACTGATATAATACGACAAAATAGTTGGTTTTGTACGTCAAACAATGCCTTTCGGCAACTGCACTTAATTTTATGCACAGAATGGATGTTCTAGTGGTAAATTATGTGTCGACTATAAGATCTTCCCAATTATCTTTAAATATTATATCAAAAATCTGAATTGTTTCTTTCATGCAACGACATTTGATCAGAATTCTTACAACTAAAATACAAGTCACTTGCTCCGACTCACACAGCTCACGTTGTATTTGATAGCATTAAAAATTGTAACGCCTTACTATTTTTAACAGCAAAGTGTTTCAAACCAACATGGATTCGATGTTTAATTATTTTTTATCAAATTGCAATTGGTGTTAGATTGCTCCAATTTTTTTTAAATAATCTATTTTACACATAAATAATCATATTATACCTATAGATAATAATAACGAATACATACTGTTCTATTGGTGCAAGTATCATCATCATCATCAGCCGGAAGACGTCCACTGCTGGACAAAGGCCGCCCCAAAGATTTCCACGACGGTCGGTCCCTTGCGCTGCCCTTATCCAACGTATTCTGGCGAACTTGACCAGATCGTCGGTGCATCTTATGGGGGGCCTACCAACACTGTGTCTTCCGTTACGTGGTCGTCATCTATCCGTCAAACTATGTTCCCTGCTCACTGTCACTTTAGTTTCGCAATCATATGGTGCAAGTATATTTGAAATCAATCTAATAGTTCTAAGTACACAAATAAAAAAACAATAAATTTTTTCAAGTTTTTTATACCAAGGCAAAAGTTTGAACTGTTAACTCTCACCACGGAACTCCAAGTTCGATCCTAGCCCGCCACGTACCAATGTTTTTTCGGTTTACGAACGAGTTTGGAGTGCCTCAGGGTTCGGTGTTGGGACCGCTCCTATGGAATATGGGCTATGACTGGGTGTTGCAAGGTGCGCTTCTGCCTAAGATGCGCATCATCTGCTATGCAGACGACACCCTAGTGGTGGCCCAGGGGGGGTCCTTTGAGTGGATAAAATTAACACCATTCTGTTCCACGGTATTTGGAGGAGCCCACCTCCTAGTGCTGCCATCTCCGTGGATGGAGTGCGTGTCCCGGTGGCTTCCAGTATGAGGTACCTGGGACTTGTAGGTATTGGACGGAGAGAGGCTGGTGAGGGCGGCTGGAGCTCTTGCGCGCCTTCTGCCAAACGCTGGGGGGCCCTCACAAAGCGTCAGGAGACTTTATAGTGTCCTCCGTAGCATGACGCTGTATGGGGCCCCCATTTGGGCGGATGCCATTGGCAGGAAGAGGTACTTTTGTAGAATTTGGTCTAAGTGGTTGAGTCGCGCACTCCCTGTGCCACATAGTGCCAGTATTTCCTCCTCGTTAAAAACAAAACACGGACTCGAGTATTATTCAGCCTCAGATAACCCGTATGCTCTCCAAGTTTGTAGTCCGCTTCCATAACAAATAGAATATAAATTATAACGTATAAAACCTTTTTGAATATTATTCATAATCTATGACATCATTAAACGTAAAACCAGGCTAAATTGGAGACCATAATACTCTGCAAAAAAATCATTATTGAGAACTAAGTTCATAACAAACACGCTAACTGAAAGCAATAACCAAACGCTGGCATGTTTACAAATCACTAACGGACTGACAACATTATTTGTTTACACTATTTGAAGGAGACATATCACAACTAATGTTACCTTAATAACATGTGTACACTTATGTTTACCCATCGTCAACCAGATCAAAAGGAAACATAGCTATAACGTTATTAATGGGCGTTTTGTTAGTTACACCGCCAAAATAGCGCGCCTCGAACCTTCGAAATGAGGCTACGTACTTTTACGTAGTAATGTGTAGTACAAGACAATGCTCCGCGGTTTCACTCCCTTAGATACCGATCTCGGGGTAGTGGAAAGTCTACTAAGTCGATTTAATTTTGTTAACATAAAAGTTTTATTTCATTAAGTTATTATTTTAATATTGCATTATTTTCTTTAGATTGACATTTTTAAATTCGTTATATCTTTTAAATGAAATGTCCGATTTTAATAATTTTAAAAGTGTTTTACAGGTATTGTAACGGTTTTTGACATCTAAAACATACTCACCGGACGAAACAAACCGTGAAATAGCGGCTACGCCGCTAATTATGTATATATGTATGTATGTTTACGTAAGTGGGGTATCCGTAGGCCTACCCTCCCAAATACAAATGGCAGCACAGACTAAAAAGAGACTACTCCAGGACGGTACCAGGCTATGCAGCCGTGGAGAATCCGTCCCTGGGCGTCCACAATTAGGGCCTGTACCTAACAGTGGTTGCCCAGGCTGCCCCGCGTATTCTGGAGGGGGCAAATCTGCGCTGACTCGGGGCAAACAGAGCAGGAGGCTCAAACCACCCTCCTCCACACTCGCTGTGGACTCTTGCAACATCAGGGGGCTTAGATCAAATAAAAATAAATAAATGCCATCCATTTTCACCTGGAGATGGCGAAGCCAGCCCTGCTCTTTTTAACCGAGACACAGATATCCTCCCTGGCTGATTCATCTTACCTACCCGGGGTATAATTTGGAACACTCCTTTATACCACGGGCTGGCGTGTGTGTTTACGTCAGGGAGGATGTCTGTTCTCGACGCCTGAGTTTTCTTGAAGGACAGGACCTATCCATCAACTGGCTGCGTGTAGACTGCGATGACCATCCGCGAATCTACGCATCCTTGTATAGGTCCCATAGCGGTAACGCAGAGACTGACGGGCTCCTCGAACACATCCAAATGGCTACAGATTCCGTGTTGGAGCAGATCCCCACTGCAGAGATCGTGTTTCTTGGCGATTTTAACGCCCACCACGCCGAATGGCTAGGCTCACGTACCACCGATCATACAGGGAGATCTGTTCACGACTTCGCCTTAGCATATGGTCTGACGCAACTGGTTATTGCTCCAACGCGAATCCCAGATGTGCAAGATCATACACCTTCACTGTTGGACCTTCTGTTGACCTCACATCCGGACGGCTACCTACTGTTGACCCTCCTCTGCGATCGTCGGACCACTGCCTGATCCGGAGCACCGTGCCTATCACGCGCCTAACACGGCCCCGCTTCTTAGGCTGTCGCCACCTGTGGCACTATAGGTCAGCAGAGTGGGACGAGATGCGGTTTTTTTTGCATCCTACCCGTGCAGGCAGATCTGTTTTTCGTTGGGAGATCCAGATGCCGCTGCTGACGCTGTTGCTGATGTGGTACTGCAAGGTATGGAACTCTTCATTCCATCCTCCTCTGTGCCTATCGGTGGCAGGTCCCAACCATGGTTTGACCGCTCCTGCAAAATGGCCTCTCGCCGAAAGCAGGAGTGCTATCAGGCTTGGGTCAATGCGGTGGTATCTAAGGATGTGAATTCCAGCGAACTTAAAAAACACTTCAATCATGACTCCAGGTCCTTCAAAAGAGCTATTGCTGACGCGAAGTCGAAGCACATTGGCAAAATTGGCGAGAGACTTGCACGCCTTCCCTCGGGAATCCGTGCGTTCTGGTCGCTCGCCAAGGCTGTCCAAGGAAACTTCTGCCAGCCAGCCATTACGCCGCTGCACAGGGATGATGACTCGCTGGCCCATGACGCGAAAGAGAAAGCTGATCTCCTGGGCTCCCTCTTCGCGTCCAACTCGACTCTGGATGACCAAGGTGCACCACCACCGCATATTCCGCGGTGCGTTTCATAAATGCCGGAGGTAAAAATCCGGCATGGTGCCGTGCTTAAGGCGCTTCTCACCTTGGACATTCACAAATCGAGCGGGCCCGATGGCATTCCCCCGATAGTGCTGCGGACATGCGCTCCGGAACTGGCGCCGGTCCTTACCCATCTTTTCCGGCTCTCCTACTCATCAGGCGTAATCCCGAAATTATGGAAGGCGGCTTTAGTGCACCCGATCCCCAAGAAAGGTGTACGCTCAGATCCGTCCAACTACCGCCCCATTGCCATTACCTCCATTTTCTCCAAAGTAATGGAGTCGATCATCAACCGCCAGCTCTTGGGATACCTAGAGGGGCACCAGCTGATCAGCGACTGCCAGTATGGTTTCCGTCAGGGTCGCTCAGCTGGTGATCTTCTTGCATACCTCACCCATAAATGGGCGCAAGCGGTTGAGTCGAAGGGAGAGGCGTTGGCGCTGAGTTTGGACATAGCGAAGGCCTTCGATCGGGTGTGGCATAAAGCGCTTATAGCGAAACTGCCATCCTATGGGCTTCCCGAGAAGTTGTGCAAATGGGTCACTAGCTTTTTGGCGGATCGGAGCATCAAGGTTGTTATCAACGGTGCATGCTCCGACTTAAAACCCATAAACGCTGGTGTCCCGCAAGGCTGCGTGCTATCGCCTACGCTGTTTCTTCTGCATATCTATGATATGCTGCAAATCAGCAATATTCATTGCTATGAAGACGACAGCACAGGGTATGCTTCCTACACCGGCCGTGCCAACATGTCCCGGGATACCGTCGACGACAACTGGAACAAACTTGTGTCTGAAATCGAGACTATGCTTTGCAAGGTCTCGGAATGGGGCCGACATAATTTAGTCCAATTCAACCCCAAGAAGACACAAGTTTGTGCATTCACCACTTAAAAGTCTCCCTTTGTCGTATCCCCTCGATTCGAGATCACTCCTCTAACTGCCACAGCCTGTATTGGCATACTTGGCATCAATATATCGAGCGCCGTTCAGTTCCGTGGTCACTTGGAAGAGAAGGCCAAACTGGCCTCTAAAAAGCTTGGTATACTCAGTAAGGCGAGACAGTTTTTCACTAAAAGCCACCGCCTGCAACTTTATAAGGCGCAAATTCGGCCTCACATGGAGTACTGTTTTCACCTCTGGGCGGGTGCTCCCCAGTACCAGCTTCTTCCATTTGGCCGCATACAACGAAGAGCGGCTCGAATCATCGACGATCAAGTCATCTCCAATCAGCTTGATTCTCTAGCATTGCGTAGAGATGTGGGTTCTCTCTGCATCTTCTACCGCATTTATCACGGGGAGTACTCAGAGGAGCTGTTCGGGTTGATTCCAGCGGCCGAATTCCACCATCGGACATTAAGTGCAAAGTACCATCCGCATCACGTAGACGTCTGGCATTCCACAACCGCGCGTTTTGTTCGAAATTTCTTGCCTCGCACAGCCACTTTGTGGAATCAAATACCGGCAGCGGTCTTCCCGAACAGAAACGACTAGGGACGTTCAAGAAAAAAGTATACTCCCACCTTAAAGGCCGGCAACGCATTTCATGATACACCTGTTGTTGCGGATGTCCATGGGTGGTTGCCTCACCTCTCCCCATCCCGTGAGCCTCTTGCCCGTTTGCCCCCACTCACATAAATAAAAAAAACATCGCAAAACCATTTAAAAATGTTTTATTTTATGATTATACGGGACGAGACGAGCAGGACGTTCAGCTGATGGTTATTGATACGCCCTGCCCATTACAAAGCAGTGCCACTCAGGATTCTTGAAAAGCCCGAAAATTCTGAGCGGCACTACAATAGCGCTCGTCACCTTGAGACATAAGATGTTAAGTCTCATTTGCCCAGTAATTTCACTAGCTGCGGTGCCCTTCAGACCGAAACAATAATGCTTACACATTAAATAATAGGCGCCGTTGTGGTACCCATAATCTAGCCGGCATCCTGTGCAAAGGAGCCACCCACTGGTATACTCTAACTGGTTTTACTATCTTAGTTTTGATGAATACTCGCACACAACAGTAGTATATTTCACTGTTCACGACTTAATGCTCACTTCTGAACGGCTTATGAGTCACTTTTGATGCATTGTATATTACACTTTTTAACACTAGTTTCTGTACGTTAAACATTTTGTTTTTGTGTTATCCAAGAACGTTAATGTAAGTTTTATATGTACTTGCACTATTTACAATTATTTTAACAAAATTTATTGAAGTATGCGTTACTTTGCGAAAATCCATAATTATCCATATGTTCTGAGTTTTCTTTAGTGTTAATTCCGCGAAATTTTATCTTTTAAACAATTCTAATCCGGCGCCAGATTTAGCGATTCAACATGTCCTGTGGATGCCTCGTGTAGAGGCGAAACACGTGTCGAATTGTTTAAAAATCAAACATTGGCGGAATTAACACTAAAGAAAACTCAATACATTTGGACTTCTTTTAACGCTTGGTTTTTTATAAAGTTAATTGAAATACGAGCACCGTGTTAAGTGTCACTGTGGCGCCCTCTACCATCATCTATAATCATCACTAAATTAAAGTATGAAACGACATTTCTTATAACAACATTTTTTATACCAAGCGATATTATCGTTTAAAGTAAATACGCCAATGCGCTGTTACGGGAATTGCTGTGAGTGGTGTAACGTGGAATTGTAGCGCATCTTTGCATTTATAGTGTCGAAAATTAAAATACTTACAGACTATTGAATGAAACAACGCTAGCCACTGCTTTAAAATAATTTCAGTAGTGTTAGAACAGCATTAAGGATCCTTAATTATTAGATGTTGAACTTTGTAATAATTATGTTGTGAGAAACACACCATGTGATAAAAATAATTGGTTTTTTAAAATTATCTTATAATATTTAAATTAAAATATTTATACAAATTAAATTTGTTACCAAAATTTGCGAAGCGATGCTCTTTCCAACTGAATTTTGGTATTATCTTGTTCAACTCTCAGATTGTGGCTCCATCTACATCTTTAAATATATAAATCTAGTGAACGGATTTTAATGGGGATTACTTCATGGTATAACATTTATAATTAAATAACATGATATTTTATAACATCACGAATTATTTCGTAAAATATGCTCCCTTTTGTCAAAAGAAATTGTTTCACAGCAGAACTGTCAAACTGTGCGTCAAAAAATTCTCACATAGAAAATATGTCCATACAAAACAAATATTGGGAATAAAAATAATCTCAGTAATAATAGTCAGCTAATACAATCATAAATTTATATATATTCCATTTTGGGCTGCATAAAATCTGGCTCATTTAAAGTGAAATTCATTTACCTCGAGACCTGTATCCCTTGTATAATGTAATGGCCATTATTGTTAGATAAGGTTACAGGTAGGTGAATTTGTTAAGAAATCTAAACCTACACTCGCCGGACGATTAGTGAGTTTAATATTGTTATCGTGTTAGTATACTTAGTCTGGCCATAAATACTGTTAGAATTAAAAATAAATAAAATATTACATTTGAATTTGGAATCTGTCATTTTTATACGATTGTTAATTGAATTTTGTTATTTCAGCGCCAAAATATTGTACCATATTTAAATGTAATTAATGTAAATGTAAAACTAATTAAGATTATTTGCAAAAGATTTTTTTTTTCTTTGTTTCAGTATTTAAGGCCAGAATAGGTTTAGTGCTGTTCATCGCGGTAAAGTTTTTAGGCTTCTGTTTCCTGAAGGGTGTCTGTGAGTAATCACCTATTTTTAACCGACTTCAAAAAGGAGGACGTTATCAAGTACAGACTCCGTCCTATTCCATCGTCTCATCAGGAAACCCTTGAAACACTCACACGTTTTCAAAAGTTTAAGGATAGATTTTATAACTTTTAACATTTTAACCGTAATAAACAATTTATATAGTTAACATTGAATATTGGAGTTATTAAACTAATGACTACAGCCAAATTCCACCTTCATGCCACATGCCGCAATCATGATAACGTATTCCTCATCCTCATCATCAGAGTATGTAGCTTTATTTCAAGGAATATTCTACACAAATAAAACTGATAACAAAATTTAATGAACGATGCGAGACTCGAAACCAAGACCTCTCGCGTTCCGTGTGAGCGCTCTTTCCAACTGAGCCAACCGTTCGAGTGACGTATCGTCATAATATCTCGTATGCTTTGTTCAACTGTCAGGTTGTGGCTTCATCTACAGGATCTACTTTACAATTGATAACCTGCTCAACCCCAATATTTCCATATAAGGAAATTGACTTGAGATGTCGCTATTGTAAATCTAAACAATTTGTTATGTTGGTTATGTAACAAAATTTTATGAACGATACGGGATTCGAACCCTTACGAATTTTGTTTTTAATTTTATTTGTGTAATTAATCGCAAAAGTGAGGGTTATCACTTTAAAACATAACAAATTGTTAAGGAACAACCTAACAGCACACAAGTGTGTACTGTTGGAATGTGCTTTCAAACTCAGTTTTCCTCGACGATACGACACGGTTAACTTCAAAAAAAGCATGTACACTATACATCTTAATAAAGTTCCGGCGACACTCAATAGCAATAAGTGTGTTCTCATTACTCTTATTTTTCATAAAAAAAAATATCCAAGTGATTACCAAAACCTCTTATTCCATTCTCCTTCTTCTCCTTGGCCTGAATTTCTTCGTTAATATGGGCCTTATGAGAAAGCTCATGGTCGCTCAGAGGGCAATGAAGAGGGAGAATTGCTCAGAGTTTTCCTGCGAGATCGAATCAGAAATGAGGAGATCTGCAGGAGAACCAAAGTTACCGAAATAGTTCAAATGATTGCGAAACTGAAGTGGCAGTGGGCAGGGCACATAGTTTGACGGACAGATGGCCGTTGGGGCAGTATAGTCCTCGAATGGCGGCCAAGAACCGGAAGACACAGTGTTGGTAAGCCCCTCACAATATGTACCGGCAATCCGGTCAAGATCGCCGGAATACGTTGGATGAGGCGCAGTACCGATTGCCGTGGAAATCTTTCGGGGAGGCCTTTGTCCAGTAGTGGACGTCTTCCGGCTGATGATGAGGCAAAAACGTCTTTTTAAGCATAAATTTGATGTATTTGTTTGTGTGTGCACGTGTGTATGTGTTTTTACATATTTGTCGGAGGTTTTGGTATTATCATAATTTAATGTTTGTATCCAGGCGATTAATGCAACATTAAATTCCATGATTACATTCATGAAAACGATATGCAAGCTTACAGATTTTTTTAGAAATATCCGACAAATTGTAAGCAGTCAAAGAAGACTTTAACTCAATACTCTTCCAAAGTATTTTGAGCTAAACAAAGCACATCTAAAGTACTTAGTTCATTGTAATTTAGTTGTTCAAATCCAGTAGTTACTGAATTTATTATAACCTTTATCAAGGAGGCTTCCTAATATCTTAAGTTAGGGTGGTTTCTCACTGACTGGATCACTTAGGAGCCTAATTAGAAACGCATTAAGGAAGGTTAATCGAACTAAGTTACTGATTTCAACTGCTGCGTGGCTCTCTAAGCATGAGAAAATGTACAAAACATTATACATAATACTGTTTCGTGTCCATATAAAGTTCGAGAAAGTTTAATTTATTTAAGCCATACTTTTATCGGTAGTGGCTGCGATATTTAAGAACTGAATTTGAATTTTGCATTTTGCAATCTTAATGTTACTACTTGATTCTTTTGCACTTATACTTACTGGCTACGAGCACATTATGTTGTATTGAAATAAATAAAGGGGGGTGACAAAGTGTGACAAGGGGCGGGGAGGTAAAATATAAATTAATAAATAAATTATCATATAATAATAAATTTCTAAATGTCTAATTGCAAAATATCAATCCCACCAGTGGGAGGCTTCTTTGCGCAGGATACCGGGTAGGTTATGGGTACCACAACGGCGCCCTTTTTCTGCCGTGAAGCAGTAATGTGTAAACATTATTGTGTTTCGGTCAGAAGGGCTGTATAGCTAGTGAAATAAATGGGCAAATAAGACTTAACATCGTATGTCTCAACGAGATGAACGCAATTGTATTACCGCTCAGAATTTTTGGATTTTTCAAGAATACTGGGCGGCACTGTATTGTTATGGGTAGGGCGTATCAGTTCCCATCCCAGTCCCTTATTGTCATAAGAACAACCCACATCTCACGTACCTCATATATTATAGTAATACCACAATACACACGCTTAACGATTGGAAAGTAATTAAAATTACGGTAATATATACTTAAAATGCTTTTAATGAACCAATTAATTACAATATGCGTAGTAAATTCAATTTCTTACTTACAATAATAAATAATGTTATCACCAGCGTCATTCGAATAGTTGTTTAAGAAATCTTAATGATGTGCAATTATAAAACAATTTATCACAATTTATTGGTTGGTTGACAGTTTATTAAAGAGTGATACTCGTATAATAAGTCAATCATCATTTACAACAATAATAACTATGTATGTACCTTTTTTTGGAATAGGAGGACAAACGAGCGAACGGGTCACCTGGTGTTAAGTGATCACCGCCGCCCACATTCTCTTGCAACACTAGAGGAATCACAAGAGCATTGCGGGCCTTTAAGGAAGGTGTACGCGCTTTTTTTGAAGGTACCCATGTCGTATCGTCGCGGAAACACCGCACAAGGAAGTTCATTTCACAGCTTTGTAGTACGTGGAAGAAAGCTCCTTGATAACCGCACTGTGTAGGACCGCCACACATCCAGATGGTGGCGATGATATCCTAACTTATGGCGTGTCGTGCGAAGGTGGAATTCGGCGGCAGGAATCAGGTTAAACAGCTCTTCGGAACACTCCCCGTGATAAATGCGGTAGAAGACACACAATGAAGCGACGACTCTACGCAACGCCAAGTGATCCAGCCATTCACAGAGCACAGGGTCCCCGACAATTTGAGCTGCTCTGCGTTGCACGCGGTGAAATGGATCGAGCTGATACTGGAGTGCGCCAGACCAGAGATGACAGCAATACTCCATGTGTGGCCGGACCTGCGCTTTGTAGAGCGCTAGAATGTGGGCCGGCTTGAAGTATTGCCGTGCTCAGTTGATGACGCCCAGCTTCTTCGAAGCCAATTTGGCTTTGCCCTCCAGATGCCCACGGAATCAGCAATCGCTCGAGATTTCGAGACCCAGTATTCCAATACTAGGCGATGCTTTAAGGGAAGTGTTGTCGAAGAGCGGTGATACGGCAAATGGGGATTTTTAGTGGTAAATGCGCAAACATGAGTCTTCTAGGGGTTGAATTGAACAAGGTTCAATTTACCCCATTCCGCGACCTTCCCGAGAGAGGACTCGATAGAAGACACAAGTTTCTCCCGGCACTGGTCGATGTTTTCCCGAGAGAGACTTGCATGGACCGTGTACACGGCATCACCAGTGCTGTCCTCTGCATAGCAATGTATGTTGGAGGTGTCCAACATATCATTGATATGCAGAAGAAACAGCGAGGGAGATAGCACTCAGCCTTGGGGCACTCCAGCGTTCACGGGCTTGGGATTCGAGCAAAAACCGTCGACAACGACTTGTATGCTGCGCCCAGTGAGGAAGCTGGAGGTCCACTTGCATAAGCTCTCGGGAAGCCCAAATGATGGAAGTTTTGAGAGGAGTGCCTTGTGCCATACACGATCAAAGGCCTTCGCTATATCCAGGCTAATTGCCAGGCCTTCCCCATTGCTTTCAATAGCCTTCGCCCATCTATGTGATAGGTATACCAGAAGATCACCTGCCGACCGACCATGGCGAAATCCGTAGTGTCGGTCGTTGATCAACTGGTGTCCCTCTAGGTATACTAAAAGCTGGCGGCTATTTATGTTCTCTATGATTTTGGAGAGCAGGGAGGTAATAGCAATAGGCCTGTAGTTTGCCGGATCCGAACTGTGTCCTTATTTTTGGATCGGATGGACAAGGGCTCACTTCCATGAGTCAGGGACTAGGCCTTTGGAATAAGAGTGCCGGAATAAACGCGTTAGCACCGGCGTCACCTCAGGGGCACACGTTCTAAGCACGATTGGAGAAATGCCATCCGGCCCGCTCGAGTTCCTGACGTCCAACGAAAACAGAGCTCGCCTAACAGTTTTCTATCTGAACTGTATTTCAGGCATAGAGCTCTGACACCGCGGGATGGTCGGCGGTATTTTTCCGTTGTCGTCAAGAGTCGAGTTGGAGGCGAAAAGAGCGCACAGGAGATCGGCTTTCTCTTTTGCCGTATGGGCCAGGTTGTCATTCCTCATGTGCAACGAAGGCATGGACGGTTGGCTGAAGTTACCAAGAGCAGCTTTCGACAACGACCAGAACATGCGTGTTCCGGTCGGGTAACTGGAAAGCTGCTCGCCGATTTTTACGACGTGTTTTGAATTTGCACGGGCGATTTGCCGCTTAAAAAATCTGGAAGCACGGTTGTATTTCCTCTTTAGAACTATGCAGTTCGGATCCTTTGTGCCCAGCGCCGCAACCCAAGTTCGATACGCCTGTCAGATGCTGCTTTAACTGACGCATCAAACCAGGGCTGTGATCTGCCACCGATCGGTACTACAGAGCTTGGTATAAAAATATCCATGCCCTGTAGTATCACATCGGCTACTGCAACGGCGCAGGCACTAGGATCATCCGAAGGGAAACAAACCCTGCTCCAAGGGTAGGATGCAAAAAAGGAACGCATCCTATCCCAATCTGCTGACTTGTAGTGCCAAACGCGGCGGGTCGCTGGTGGTCTGCGACGTGGGCGTCGTATAGGCACTACACTCCTGACCAGGCAATGGTCGGACGTTCCGAGAGGGGCGTCGACAATGACCTGGTAACCATCGGGATGTGTAGTCAGCAGAAGATCTAATAAGGACGGCATGTGGCTATCCACATCCGGAAGCCGCGTTGGCGACTCAACCAATTGGGACAGATCGTACGCCAATGCAAAATTATGCACAGATCGCCCTGCGTAGTCTGTGGTACGTGATCTAAGCCATTCGGATTGTGCCCGTTGAAATCACCCAAGACTACGATTTCAGCGGAGGGGATCTGTGCAAGCACGTCGTCAATTGCCGCTTGAACGCAGCCCATGAGATGATCGGTTTCTGCGTTACCACTATGGGACCTGTAGACACACGCATAGATGCGGACGCGGTCCTCTAAATCTACGCGGAGCCAGAGAATGGACAGGTCCCTACCCTCAAAATTGCCGAGACGGCGACAGCAGATATCCTCCCTAACGTACACACATACCCCGGTATGAGGCAAAAAATTGTGCTCAATTTTGTACCCGGGGTACGTTAAAAATGACGTATCGCTAGGTAGAGATATCTGCGTCTCCGTAAGGAAACACAAGGCCGGCTTCGCCGTCTCAAGGTGGTGGTGGACGGCGTTTAAGTTGGAGTGAATTCCCCTGATATTGCAAAAGTCCACGTTGAGTGTGGAGCGGGGTGCCGTGGTGTTACTGCCTCGTTTGTCCTTGGTCATGCGCGGTACTGTGCCCTCCCAGAATACGAAGGGCAGCCCGAGCTAGAGTGCTCGGGGAGGGATTCTCCGACTCTGGTAGAGCCGGTACCCTCCTGGGGTACTATCTCTTTAGGGACCGCTTTCAAAATCTTTGTTGGGGATGGGGGGGGAATGGCCTCCGGTCCGCGACACTAACCTATGCGAAACATAGCGGCACTAGGCCGCTACTTCACGCCGGTATTCTGTGCGAGTGTGGTAATTAACCCGGACGAGTCTGGCCCGATTGTGCTGACATCAAAAGTCTGGCCCGATTGTGCTGACGTCAAAAACGACTTACCTCTTACGACACCCTTGGGTCTGGGACTTCCTATTCTTTTTACGCCCCGGGGATGCACATGGCTATCTGCGTGATTTTAGGGCTTAATTTGTTTTGTTCTCAAATTTTTAAGCAACGTTGTTAATTCATACTTCTGCTGTTTTGTGAATTTTAATTTTAAATGAAACACTTTTAAATTGAATAAAAAAGTGAATAAGATAACGTTTATTATATGATGCTTAGATAGTGCAGCATTCTGATAAAAAAAAGTGTACATGAACACAGTATGGAAAAATATGAAAAGTAATGTCTATGTTGAAGGTGAAGTGGAATCAAAATCAAAAAATTGCCAAGACAACTGTATTTGAATGGCAATAAAAAGATTTTCCAAACACTGTTGTTTTAATTTAATAAAATTCTAAATGTAAAATCGCAAAATATCAATCCCACCAGTGGGAGGCTTCTTTGCGCAGGATACCGGCTAGGTTATGAGTACCACAACGACGCCTATTTCTGCCGTGAAGCAGTAATGTGAAAGCCCTGTACTTTCCCCGGGGCGTAAAAAGAATAGAGGAGTCCCAGGCCCATGGGTGTCGTAAGAGGCGACTAAGGGCTTTTTAGAAGTGGGAGAGTCACGCTGCCGTCTTATGACGTCAGCACAATCGGGCCAGACTCGTCCGGGTTAATTACCACACTCGCACAGAATACCGGCGTGAAGTAGCGGCCTAGTGCCGCTATATTTCGCATAGGTTAGTGTCGAGGACCGGAGGCCATCCCTTACCCCCACCCCCTCCCCCCAACAAAATATGAGAGCGGTCCCTAAAGAGATAGTACCCCAGGAGGGTACCGGCTCTACTAGAGCCGGAGAATCCCTCCCCGAGCACTCTCGCTCGGGCTGCCCTTCGTATGCTGGGGTGGGCAAGGAACCGCGCATGACCGAGGACAAACGAGGCAGAAACACCACAGCACCCCGCTCCACGCTCAACGTGGAATTTTGCAATATCAGGGGAATTCCCACCACCACCTTGAGACGGCGCAGCCGGCCTTGTGTTTCCTTACGGAGACGCAGATATCTCGACCTAGCGATACGTCATATTTAACGTACCCCGGGTACAAAATTGAGCACAATTTTTTGCCTCATGCCGGGTTATGTGTGTACGTTAGGGAGGATATCTGCTGTCGCCGTCTCGGCAATTTTGAGGGTAGGGACCTGTCTACTCTCTGGCTCCGTGTAGATTTAGAGGACCGCGTCCGTATCTATGCGTGTGTCTACAGGTCCCATAGTGGTAACGCCGAAAACCGATCATCTCATGGACTGCGTTCAAGCTTGCACAGATCCCCTCCGCTGAAATCGTAGTCTTGGGTGATTTCAACGGGCACAATGCCGAATGGCTTGGATCACGTACCACAGACTACGCAGGGCGATCTGTGCATAATTTTGCATTGGCGTATGGTCTGTCCCAATTGGTCGAGTCGCCAACGCGGCTCCCGGATGTGGATAGCCACATGCCGTCCTTATTGGATCTTCTGCTGACTACACATCCCGATGGTTACCAGGTCTTTGTCGACGCCCCTCTTGGAACGTCCGACCATTGCCTCGTCAGGAGTGTAGTGCCTATCCAACGCCAACGTCGCAGACCACCAGCGACCCGCCGCGTTTGGCACTACAAGTCAGCAGATTGGGATAGGATGCGTTCCTTTTTTGCATCCTACCCTTGGGGCAGGGTTTGTTTCCCTTCGGATGATCCTAGTGCCTGCGCCGTTGCAGTAGCCGATGTGATACTGCAGGGCATGGATATTTTTAAAGCAAGCTCTGTAGTACCCATCGGTGGCAGATCACAGCCCTGGTTCGATGCGTCAGTTAAAGCAGCATCTGACTGCAAAAAACAGGAGTATCGAGCTTGGGATGCGGCGCTGGGCGCAAAGGATCCGAACTGCACAGTTCTTAAGAGGAAATACAACCGTGCCTCCAGATTTTTTAAGCGGCAAATCGCCCGTGCAAAGTCAAAACACGTCATCATAATCGGCGAGCAGCTTTCCAGTTACCCGACCGGAACACGCATGTTCTGGTCGTTGTCGAAAGCTGCTCTTGGTAACTTCAGCCAGCCGTCCATGCCGCCGTTGCACATGAGGAATGACACCCTGGCCCATACGGCAAAAGAGAAAGCCGAGCTCCTGTGCGCTCTTTTCGCCTCCAACTCGACACTTGACGACAACGGAAAAACACCGCCGAACATCCCGCGGTGTCAGAGCTCTATGCCTGAAGTACAGTTCAGACAGAAAACTGTTAGGCGAGCTCTGTTTTCGTTGGATGTCAGGCAGACGAACGGGCCGGATGGCATTTCTCCAATCGTGCTTAGAACGTGTGCCCCTGAGTTGACGCCAGTGCTAACGCGTTTATTCTGGCACTCTTATTCCAAAGGCGTAGTCCCTGACTCATGGAAGTCAGCCCTTGTCCATCCGATCCAAAAAAAAGGAGACAGTTCGGATCCGGCGAACTACAGGCCTATTGCTATCACCTCCCTGCTCTCTAAAATCATGGAGAGCATAATTAGCCGCCAGCTTTAAGTATACCTAGAGGGTCACCAGTTGATCAACGACCGACAGTACGGCTTTCGCCATGGACGGTCGGCAGGTGATCTTCTGGTATACCTAACACATAGATCGGCGACGGCTATTGAAAGTAAGGGGGAAGGCCTGGCAGTTAGCCTGGATATAGCGAAGGCCTTTGATCGTGTATGGCACAAGGTGCTCCTCTCAAAACTTCCATCATTTGGGCTTCCCGAGAGCTTGTGCAAGTGGACCTCCAGCTTCCTCACTGGGCGTAGCATACAGGTCGTTGTCGACGGATATTGCTCGAACCCGAAGCCCGTGAATGCTGGAGTGCCCCAAGGCTGTGTGCTATCTCCTTCGCTGTTTCTTCTGCATATCAATGATATGTTGGACACCTCCAACATACATTGCCGTATACACGGGCCATGCAGGTCTCTCTCGGGAAATCGTCGACCAGTGCCGGGAGAAACTTGTGTCTTCTATCGAGTCCTCTCTCGAGAAGGTCGCGGAATGGGGTAAATTGAACCTTGTCCAATTTAACCCCCAGAAGACTCAAGTTTGCGCGTTTACCACTAAAAAAACCCCATTTGTCGTATCACCGCTCTTCGAGAACACTTTTCTTAAAGCCGCGCCTAGTATCGGAATACTGGGTCTCGAAATCTCGAGCGATTGCCAATTCCGTGGCCATCTGGAGGGCAAAGCCAAATTGGCTTCGAAGAAGCTGGGCGTCATCAATAGAGCACGGCAATACTTCAAGCAGGCCACACATGGAGTATTGCTGTCATCTCTGGTCTGGCGCACCCCAGTATCAGCTAGATCCATTTGACCGCGTGCAACGTAGAGCAGCTCGAATTGTCGGGGACTCATTGCTCTGTGAACGGCTGGATCTCTTGGCGTTGCGTAGAGACGTCGCATCATTGTGTGTCTTCTACCGCATTTATCACGGGGAGTGTTCCGAAGAGCTGTTTATCCTGATTCCTGCCGCCGAATTCCACCTTCGCACGACACGCCACAAGTTAGGATTTTATCCCCACCATCTGGATGTGTGGCGGTCCTCCACAGTGCGGTTTTCAAGGAGCTTTCTCCCTCGTACTACAAAGCTATGGAATGATCTTCCTTGTGCGGTGTTTCCGGGACAATACGACATGGGTACATTCAAAAAAAGCGCGTACACCTTCCGTAAGGGCCGGCAACGCCCTTGTGATTCCTCTGGTGTTGCAAGAGAATGTGGGCGGCGGTGATCACTTAACACCAGGTGACCCGTTCGCTCGTTTGTCCTCCTATTCCATAAAAAAAAAATAAAAAAAAAAAAAAAGCATTATTGTGTTTTGGTCTGACGGGCGCCGTAGCTAATGAAATTACTGGGCAAAGAGACAACATCTCTTGCCTCAAAGTGACGAGCGCAATTGTAGTGCCGCTCAGAATTTTTGGGTATTTCAAGAATCCTGAGCAGCAGTGCAATGAAATGTGCAGGGCGTGTCAATAACGATCAGCTTAACGTCCTGCTCGTCTCGTCCCTTGTTTTCACAAAAGAAATGTGACATCACACTAGGTAGGGAGGTAGGTCATACAAATGTGACTAGCTGTGACAAAGACGGGGGAGGGGTCAAAATCGTGTGACCTATATTATGGATGGCCCCTAGAGCAATTACAACGAAATGTAATCTTTCTAACGTTCAAATAACCTACGATTAAATATAATTTCTAATTGCATAGAAGGTCAACAATACTCCAATAAATCATATTTTCATTACATTATAATTGCTCTAAGCTTCAAGGAGAGCGAGCTCAATTTCGAGAACAAAATGCTCTCATATAACGGCAATTTATTAAAAACATCTGTTGTAACTTTAATATACCGCTAACTCTACGAGCTTCCTGTCTAAGATAAGGAGAAATTCAATTTTTCACGGGGGTAATAAAGGAAATTGCAGAAGCCGGTGACTTCAGTACTGCCTATAACGTTCCCGATAAAGTAAGTGATTATCATCTCGTTGAAAGGGATGATAATACAGGCTTGTCAACATTTTGATTATCCGTTGTTAAATCTTCTAATCTTTTTGATAGATATATTATAAAGATATAGGTGGATAAACTTTTTACAATACTTTCAGTACGAATGTCGTGAATTGTTTAGATAAACAATTTGTTATTCTTAAAGTCAACTCACTTCTGGTATTAATTATAGAAATTGAATTTGTAACCAAATGTGTAGATGAAATCAAGACATGAGAGATGAACAAGACATCACCAATCTTTATGAACATACGTCACTCGAACGGTTGCCTCAGTTTGTAAAAGCGCTCAGACGGAACCCGAGAGGTTTTTGTTAGTTAAGAATCTAACTTAATTCTAAACCCATCATTGAACGATGAAAACACACCCGAAATTTCACTATGGGTTTCCTAGAAATAAATCTTTGGCGTAATAACTGTAGCTATCTTGTTTATTATTTACTAGAAAAAAATGAACATTCATCTCGAATATTCAATTTGCATATGTTATCAGAGACTCGTGAAGTTGAGAATATTTTTTGCGTCGTTCCTTTCGGAGAATTTGACGAGAATGCATTTACTGCTGGTTTACTTGCTGTCAATGGTGCAATGCCAAAAAAATAATTTGAAATTTGCTCCTAGGACTAAAGTTCTAGGAAGTCTTTTACTTTCTAGGAGGAGTTCTTGTAGTAGTGGAGAAAATAAATAAAATAAGGGTGTTTATTAGAAATATACACACCTAATACATTTATTTGCCGTGGGGAGTGACAATAACATAATATATTGCAACAACATTTAGTATTATACTTCATGAAGCTACAGCAGTTCAAAAAGGGGCTTTGATATGGGGAGAAGAACTAATAAGAAACTCCCAGCCCTCTTTTAAATCATATAAAAACTTAGCGTTCTAGAATTTTATGTGGCCTGGACAAGAATCATGCTTCATTATCATTTATATAATCTACTATACTATAGTAAGCCTTCTTTGTCAAAGAAGCTTTTATATATTTATCGAATTTGTGCTCAGTGAGTCCTAAAATTGCTAAAATTGAATAAATAGTCCCCAGGTTATTGATATAATGAATTAGTTTCGTCAATATCAATTTCAATCAAATTAAGCACAGTACAGCCTGAAATTCCTTAGAGTAGTTTCATTTTGATAAGACTTCCAATTTTCTTAATTCGATAATTCTCTATTATGCTAAAGAATAAGGTAGTCGATAAGTGAGAGCCTAAGGTTTACTAGTAATATTTATGTATATATTATTATTATTATTTGAAGAGGGTGGCTATTTCCTGGTCCTTAAAGGTTCCTAGTAACACCGCGTCCAGAATTGGACTATTGTGTTCGCCACTCATACTAAAGCTCATCGTCAAGCCCTGCCGCCTTTACGAACCGCAGTAGTTCCTTGACGCGAGTGTTGCAAACACTATCTAGTGGTACGAAGTAGTTACCAAAGATTGTGTTACGCTTATGCATTAGTGGGCCGCAGTCGCAAAGTAGATGAATAGGTGTTTCATCATCCTCAAGGCAGAACCTGCAAGCTTTGTCGCTTCTGATGCCGACCACACTGAGATGCTTGTTTAGGCGACAGTGCCCGGTTAGCATCCTAGTGAGTATGCATAGATTTTTCCTGTTCAATGATAGGGCTTCATTCGCATAGCTACTGTTGAATGCCCTTATCAGTGCTTTAGAGTGGTTTAAACCTGAAGAGTTGTTCCAGCGTTTAAGTGCTTCTTGTTTACATTGGTTACTCAGGGTGTGTCGGATGGCGCTCTTGGGCAGTCCACAAATGGGTTCCGGACCATATCGGACTGCTTTAGCCACAGCTCTTGCGAGCTCATCGGCCATTTCATTGCCTATGATTCCGGCATGCCCTGGGACCCATCTGAGAATCACTCTGTTTTTCATGCCTAATGAATTCAGGCATTCAACGCAATTATTGACTAACTTAGACGACGTCAAGTCAGCGTCTAAAGCCAACAATGCTGCCTGACTATCAGAGTGAATGTATATGTTATGATTGAAGTAGCCTTTTTGGATATTGGTTTCCGCGCATTCCAGGATGGCGTACACCTCTGCTTGAAATATGGAGGTAAAGCTTCCCAGGTTTGTGCTAGATTTAAACCAGGGGCGTTCTCCATAGACCCCACAGCCGACTTTATTTTCCATTTTGGACCCATCGGTGAACCACATGAGGCTCCCGTCCTTCCACGTGACTTTGTTGTTCATCCAGTCGTCCCTGGAAGGTAGTTCCACGATATAGTGTTTAACAGAGATTAATTGTGGAATCATCTGATCAGGTAACATGCCTAATATGTGGTCTCGCAGAACTGAGTCCTCTAAGGTCCTAAGCGTTTGCGACATCCAGTTACATGAACCCCCCTGGGCGATTGCCCTCAGCATGCTTGCCTTCGCCTCTTGCTGTATGAACAGTGGAAGAGGCGGTAGGTTTAGCATTGCTTCAATGGCCGCACCAGGAGTAGACGTCATGGCTCCGGTTACCAACATACAGGCAAGTCTCTGCAGGCTATTTAGTCTGTCTGCAGTTGTTTTCTGGTTGGCTTTGTTCCGCCACACAATGGAGGCGTATGTGATTGTTGGTCTCACAATTGCTTTGAATAGCCATAGGAGGATCTTGGGGCGCATTCCCCAATGTCTCCCTACCAGACGTCGACATACACCCAAGGTTGTTTTAGCCTTTTTCACGGCTTTGTCGATGTGAGAATTCCATGTGAGTTTCTGGTCGAATGTGACTCCCAGATACTTAACCTCAGCTGAGAATTCCAAAGTAGAGCCGTTCAAGGTGGGAGACTTCAGTTTGTTAAGTGTCCGTTTCCTCGTGAATGGCACAATAACAGTCTTTCCTGCGTTGACTGACAGTTTGTTGGCTGTACACCACTGTGAGATGGTGTTTAGCGCCTTTTGCAATATAGAGCTTAGTAAGCTTTGGCAGAAACCTCTGACGATAATAACTAGGTCGTCTGCGTACCCTAGTGCATCAATTCTGAGTTCTGCCAGCTTACTAAGTAGTTCGTCTACTGCTAGTGTCCATAGAAGTGGCGAAAGAACGCCACCTTGTGGGCAACCTCGCGTAGTGTATAGCTCCAGTGATGTCCCATGGAGGGAGATTAGAGCTTTGCGATTTGAGAGCATTGACCTTACCCATTTGACAGTGGTGGAGTCTACATTTTTGTTAATTAGTCCCTTCACTAGCGTGTCTGTCGGGGTATTGTCAAAGGCGCCCTCAATGTCTAGAAACGCACAGAGTGCAATCTGTTTGTCTTGTAACGCCTTCTCGACTCTATCCACAAGTTGTAGAAGGGCCGTTTCTGTAGACCTGCCTCTACAGTAGGCGTGTTGAGAACTATGAATGGGCTTTAGGCTTAGAGCATGCTCTCTTATGTGTCTGTCCACGACTTTCTCAATAACCTTCAGGAGAAAGGAGGTAAGGCTTATGGGTCTGAAGGAGCTTGGCAGGGAGTAGTCCTTTCTGCCTGCCTTAGGTATAAATAGTACTTTAGCCCTAGTCCATTGCTCTGGAAGATAGCCCCAGGCAAAGCTTACCCGGTATATCTTGACTAGTAGCGGTACTAGGATATCCAAGCCTTTTTGAAGAAGCGCTGGAAAAATGTTGTCTAGACCGCTTGACTTATAGGGTTTCAGAGTCTTGATGGCGCACCTTATATCCCGGGGTCTGATTATCTTTGCCGCTCTACGCCAGTCCTCGTCAAGAGGCCGTTGTGTAGGCGTTGCTACAGATGGTTGATGGGTAGCCCCCGGAAAGTGGTGGGCCATCAGTACTCTTACGTTTTCTACCTCGGCTGTAAAAGATCCATCTGGTCTCTTAAGCAGGCCGATTTGGCTAGGTTTGTCCTTGGCGAGCAGTTTGTGTACTCGGGATCCTTGGGGAGTTTAGATAAACCCTCGCAGAACCTCTTCCAAGATGCTCGTTTGGCCTTCCTAACTCCTCTGTTGTAATCTGTTAGGGCTTCTTTGTAGGGTTCCCATTCTTGGGTCTTTTTAGCCCTGTTAAACAGCCTTCTGGATTTCTTCCTTAGTTTGTTCAAGTTTGAATTCCACCAAGGCACTTTCCTGTTTGAGTGTTGTAAGGAGAGAGGGCAGCTAGCCTCGTAGGCGTCAGTGATGCCATCCGTGGTTACTTTCACTGCCAACTCTAGCTCATCCAGGGTTCTGATGCGCTTAGGGATATTCTCCAAATTACTCCTGAGTTTCTCTTTATAGACAGTCCAGTTTGTTTTCTTTGGATCCCTAAACGTATATGTTTGTTTTTCGAGGCAAGTCAAGATGTCAAATGCTATGTGTCGGTGATCCGATAGCGAAATTTCATCACTGACTCGCCAGTTTGATATTCGCCTGGCAATGTTGTCGGTAGCGAAAGTAATATCTAGAACTTCCTGCCTGTTCCCTTCCTGCTTAGGTAACAAAGGTTGGCTTATTACCTCTGTTTAGTACCTGTAGGCCGTTAGTGTCTAAGAAATTAAGAAGTTGCTCACCTCTGTGGTTGACGTCGCTGCTTCCCCAAGTTGTGTGGTGCGCATTGACGTCGGCCCCGACAATCAGTTCGGCGTTGTTGCGTCGTGCATACTCGACCACTCTCGCTAATTCTGTTGTCGGGTCTCTTTCTTCATATGGGAGGTACGCCGAGCAAACGATCACCTTGGTGCCTTCCCAACCTTCGAAACAGATATACGCCGCAACAAGGTCGTCGGTGCAGACCTCTGTAACAGGTAAGAAATTAGTGTTCTTGTTGAAGACTATGCAAGCTCTGTGTTTTGATCCGCTGGTATTGTAGATTAACTTACCAGCGGTGTTCAGTCCCAGTATTTTGCCGGTGTTAACCCACGGCTCTTGTAGTAGGGCAAAGAGGATTTCACTACTCGCAAGGCATTTCTCCATTACTGCAGTAGCAGCTTTGGCGTGGTGGAGGTTTGCCTGAAGTATCATCGCCCTATTTCTGCGGTACGTCATTGGATCCCACCGGAGGTGGAAGGCTTAGGTCGGTCTGTCTTCTGGTATGGGTGTTTCCGCCCGCGGCCAGAATTAGCCCGACTCTGATCCTTCCCTCCCCTGAGGGGACCTGAGACGTTCCTCGACATCGGCCCTTTGCCCCGGAACGTAGTTGTTAGGGCAGCCGGCCGTTGCGGGGTCCTTGAGATCCCGGATGTTCCCGGTCGCACAGGCCCGTTTGTCTGGGTGGGTTGCTGTCCACTCGCTGCTGCGGAACCCTCAGAGACGCCCTTGATCTTAAAATTGATCTTTCTAAAACCAAGGGCAGCTCTGCACTCGGACTCTTTCAGAGTCTCCGCGGAGGGATCGTCCAAGGAAAAAGTGACCACTTGGCCTCCCTTGTCCTCCCTCGCGTGGAGCACCTTCCAGTGTTCGGTGTTCAGTCCCGCATTTTGCGCTCGGATCAGCTTCAGTGCCTCTTCGACTGTGTCAGCCTCAGTGTTCGGCAGAAAAGTCGTGGCTATGGAGGGTTTGGGCAGTTGTTCCTCCGACATGCATGAGAGCTTTGCCTCCGGCCACGGCTTCAGATCCTTGACTTTGTCCACAAGCCACTCTCGGCTGAAATCATTTTCGCAAGTCACCAGAATCCAGCCAGGCTTGTGGGCAAAGCCCAAAAATGTCGGCCCGGTACCTTGTTCAGCCCCGGTGATCAAAGCAAGAAGTGCGCGGCGCACTTTCCGCAATTCGTCCTCTGGGTATGTCGAATGCCCACACGTGAGGACCCGGTTACCTCCTTGAAGCTAGGTCTTCCCGAGGTTGACTGAGTGTCATCTAGCCTGGGTTCCTTCTTCGGCTGGGTTTTCGGAGAAATCTCCTCTGACCTGCCACGTTTTACAGCTTTCGCTTCAGGTGGTGGAGGGTTGTGACCTGCTTTCTGTAGGTCATTCCAAGGCATTTTGGCTAACGCCTTGGCTTCCTCTACAGGCATATCCGTTTGGAGAAGCTTTCTGAATCTTTTCCGGGCTGCACCGGACAGCTTCTTTGGCTTCGTCTTTATATTTCTCAGTTTCAAGTCTGTTTCCGTAGGCGTTGTGGTTTCCTTAACGGTTGCCAGCTCGCCTGGGATTAGCCTCTCGGCCTGAGGTAAGTTTTCGGTTCCCTTGGGGGCGTCTAGCCGCTCACCCTCGGGTTCCGAGATAGATAGGTTTGCACCTATGGTAGACAAAATAGAATTTAATATATTATTTTCCTCCACTTTGTTCCCACGAGAAGCTAGGGAAATAAAGGTCACGAACCAGCAGAGCCCCGCTTACTGGCCGAAGGGCATAAAATAACACTCCGAGGTGCCCAGGTATCGGAGGTACACCGTTAAAGTCTGAGCTCTCCCCCAGACACGCAGCCCTCGTCACGGTACGTCTCACAACTTGGCTTAGATTCCCTCCTCCTTTATCCGGGCTTGGGACCGGCACCATACCAACCCTTTGATATAGGGAAGGATATGGAGGCGGAGTTGATATGTATATATGTAGGTAATTCTTCGGGCAATGGAGTACAATGCTCGGAAAAATGTTGACCTGCAAAAGTTATGACTGATCACATAGCGTTACAAAATACTAAAAAAGAGCGTACACCTTCCTTAAAGGCCGACTACGCTCCTGTGATACCTCTGATGTTGCAAGAGAATGTGGGCGGCGGTGATCACTTAACATGAGGTAACCCGTACGCTCATTTATCCTCCTTTTCCTAAAAATAATGGAATGTTTCCACAATACTACGTTAAGTAATAATATAGAATCAGTTTTAAGAAAACGTTTAACAAAAAATACTGGCATCGAAAAATGTGCTTGTAGAATCTAGATGGATTTATAATGGGCGAGATGAGATGAGAGGGCTATTCGCGCTATTAACAAATTTTGTCCTAAAGAAACATTGGGAGCCAAATTCAAAAAAATTAACATCTTGACGGTTGCTTCTCAAAATATTCTTGATAATGTATGTAGGTACATAGACACATAAGTCAATTTGCTAGAAGCTGTCATAACCATAATGTTAACACCAGGAACTGACTAGACATAAACTTATAATGCCTACTACTTGGTTATGTCAAGTTAGTAAGTCTTTAGTAGGGGAATGGAGCAACCGCTCCCAGGCTAATAAATAAGAAGCTTAATTGTACGTTATTATTTTGTAACCATATTTGTTATGAAAAAAAAAGAAGACCACTGAGTTTGTTCCACCCGTTCTTCTCGGGTCTGAGGCATACTTTTTGGAATGGTAAATTTTTGACTTTCAACAATGTCACATCCTATTTTGAATAAAAATATTTGAATTTGAATTTAAGGATACCACTAACTGTTTTATGTAATTACAACGTTGCTTAATCAAACGGAATTACAACTGTTTTTGCACAAGCCATTACGCATGTTATATGGAAATTTCGCTAAATTAAAATCAATATAAAAATTGTAGAATACTGAGCGATTACCATTTAAAGTAAATCGACCAATGTGTAGTTACGAGAACGTCTGTGAGTGGTGTGACGCGAAACTGTGGCGACTCTTTGCATTTATAGCGTCGAAATTCGAAATTCGAAAATTAAAACCCTGAATGGCTATTGAATAAAATATCACTTGTTCACACTGTTACAGTTTCACTTTGCTTATCGAATTTTATTAATATTGGCTATCTCGTAATATCATGTTTATAATGAGATTTAAATTTGATTGTGTTTTCAGGAAATTTATTGAATTAGGCGTTATTTTGCGCAAATGCATGAAAACTTTCGTGAAACTTTGTTAACTTATTAATACGGCTTTACTCACGTTTTATTGGTGAGGGTACCGACTAATTTCGAATCATTCGGAGGTCCTTCATCAGGGTGAGTGTAGTGGGTTCGCAATAACGTCGCGTCTCTGTTGTTAACTTATTAATTATATCTTGTTTAATTATAGGTTTCCTACTCGAAGGTTAACCAATGGGAGACCTGCCAATCACTCCGTCATCAATATTTAGACAGCTGAAACATTGACAGCTGCTATAAAAACATAATATTTAAAACAAACGAAGCCAAGAGAACCACAATGGTTTTACATTGTGAACAATCAGTTTGAGAGTAATTTGGTGTAGTTTATTAATGTCATAATGTCATTTTGAAAATTGAAGAGCAATATAACAGGCCCACTTCATGATAAGAGGTTATCTTTTATCATGAAGTGGGCCCGTAAATCCTGGCATAAAAACAAAACACGCGCCGTGAAATGTTTGATAAAATATTAATTAATTATAATATCGATAATACAGAACTACTATATATAATATCTTATTTAATTAATGCAATTTGGGACTTTAATCTCAAATTATAATTAAAGCTGGTATTTATTACAACATGTCCGTTAGAAGAAGAAGAATGAGATATATATAGATATATTTCACGATTGTTTTGGATCACTTTATTAGAATAACTAGCCGTTCCCGCCCGCTTCGCTGCGCGATGTTTAAAAGGAAATAAATTAAATTTTATTCATCTTATTACAAATACAGTAACAAAAATACGTAGCCATAAACTACGTAGGATAAATTTCGCATCGAATGGTGGTAGTTTCATGTCGATACGATCAGTGGTTTTGGCTTGAAAGAGCCTCATTCAAAGACCATTTTTATTACGATATACGAATATACTTTTCAGTCAAACTACTAACTAATACACTATCTGCCTTATTAATAACGCAATGTAAAGTTATTCCAAGATTAAAATCACTTCTCCCTGTCACGTAATTCTGTAGTGACAAAGGTAAGATAAAAACACACAGTTTTAATATGAAATAACTTTACTTTGCGATTATTACAGAGTATAACTTTAATTTTGTAATCTTTATTTGTAATTAATCTTTTAAATCTTATGTTAATTAATAATAATGGTCAAGTCTGTGCATTTCTGTAATATGTGTAAATAAACTTTATATTATAATGCATAATCCCTACTTATCTATATGTATATAATGAAAATGATCTTTGTTTGAGGCTCTTTCACGGCTAAACCACTGATCGTATCGACATGAAACTACCACCATTCGATGCGAAATTTATCCTAGATGGTTTATGGCTACTTATTTTTCTATTGTATTTGTAATAAGTTGAATAAAATTTAATTAATTTCCTTTTAAAATTCGCCTAGCGAAGCGAGTGGGCTACGGCTAGTAATTACTATTATAAATGTGAATGTAAGTTTGTTTGTTACGCTTTCAGACCTAAACTACTGAACCGATTTTGATGAAGTTTAGTACAGAGATAGACAAGAGCTTGGGAAATTACATAGGCCTTACCTATAATACCTATATTATCGCGAATTTTAATTAGCCTTTAGGCTTGGCGGGGTTGAAATAGGGGGTGGAAGGTTGTATGAAAGTTCGTCATTATCGAAGATAACACCATGAATATTTCTTTTTAGGCACTTGATAAGAAATAAATTAATATTTGTTCTAGCGTTTTTAAAATTTAGAAGTGTGTGGGGATGAAAAAGGGGAATGAAAGTCCTATAGTTGGTAGCTTATAAAAATGTATTAACTACAGCAGTTTGTAGTGTATTATTTGCAAAGTGAGTAAATTAAAAAAAAAATTGCTGCCCAAACTACTGCACGCGCATGAAGTCGCGGATAAAAGCTACTTTAAATAATATATTGTATTTATATACTTTAATATTGTTAAATAAATTATTAAAATAAATTTAAAGATAAGTTTAAATACATCACGCTAAAATGTCGTCTCTTAATAATTTCACACAATTACAATGCTATCTAATAATATTCTCAATTAAAAATTCCATTATGAAACAATATATTGAAATAAAACCGCTTTTGACTGGATAAAACTGACGGTAGAGGGATTAAATATTTATCAGATTTCGGTATTTTTGGACAATGACAGACTGTCGGTTCGAAACGAATTCTTTATTAGATTACGTACGCGGCCATATGTGTATAGTTGTATCCAATTTATATCACACAGAAATGCAAATATTTTATTAGTATTTTAAAAACGAATTGTTCAACTTCTAATCCCCTGAAAATTTATAAGATCCTTAGGTACCCATAGATAATACAAAAAGTAGTTTAAACATTAAACGGCTTCATTATAACTGACGTACGGTTAAAATTTAATTATTAATACTTAAAATAACTAATATTAAAAATAATATCAATAATAGGTATTAAAAAATAATTTTAAATAATAATATTAATAATTAAAGAATAATATTAAAAAAAAAACAACAAAATACATTTTAACAACAACGTTATACAAATGTAAGCAATACTCTTGTCACAGTACTTTTGATGCTATTATAAATTTCTATGGCTATAAATCTGACTCCATAATATTGTTTTTCTAATTTTTACTTCGACTTGCTATTAAAGCATTTCTTTAGTTTCTAAAACTATGGTCAAGCCTGTATATTATGTGACAATAAATATTGTTGCGACTTTAAACATTTTTTTTAATTCAATGTTGGAACGCGTTTTTAATTTCAGAAACTTCGATCATTTCGCGCCATTCACTTATTTTTTTTTTGAACTTAATATTTAATCACAATCATAGAATGAGGTGGTAAAGAAGATGTAATTACAGCGATTGTACAAAATGGGTTACGGAACCGTCGGTCATTTTCAAGACACTTCCAAAACTAGGTATCAATCGTATGTTCGTATGCCGTAGTATCGATATATAAATATACCAACAAATCCTCTGTCGAAGACCAGAAAACATCAAAACAGATACACAAAAATTAAACATTATTTACAACATTTTGAAGTCGGTTGAAAAAATTAAACATAAAATATTTCTAGTAGTTACTAGTAGAATTCATTTATCATAATTAAATTCCTTGTTTTGGTGTCAAGATCTGATTTCCTGTAAAAGCCAGGTATCATGTTGGAATTAACGCAAAATCTTTCCATCAAAATTCTTTGAAGCTGTAAAAATCAAGTTTCAATCTAAGGCTGTGATCTACAAAGCGTAACTACATTTTGCTCAGACTTAACATAATTTTTTTAATGAAAATAAGGGACGAGACAAGCAGGACGTTCAGTTGATGGTAATTGATACGCCCTATCCATTACAATGCAGTGCCGCTCAGGATTCTTGGAAACCCAAAAATTCTGAGCGGCACTACAATTGCGCCCCTCACCTTGAGACATAAGATGTTAAGTCTCATTTGCCCAGTAATTTCACTAGCTACGGCGCCCTTCAGACCGAAACACAGTAATGTTTACACATAACTGCTTCACGACAGAAATAGGCGCCGTTGTGATACCCATAATCTAGTCGGCTTCCTGTGTAAAGGAGCCTCCTACTGGTTAAGCTTAGCTGAGTGTAAGCTTAGCATAATCTTTGATTTCCTTTTTAAAGACATTTGACAACTGAAATTTTTCTGAGCTTAAGCTAAGAAAGACCAACGCAAATGCCGCGTTCGCGTTTTATTTCACTCACCTAACGGCCGTTCCCAAAATTCAGTCAATTTCCAGTTGTGGCCTACTTGAGATAGAAATCTAAAAAAACTATCGTTGACTTTTCTGTCCCAATAAACTTATCGACGGTAACTTATCTTATCCGTACACGCTGTCTGTCAATGGGAGGACGGATAGCGTACCAGAGATAGAAGTTTGTATGGAAATTGCAATTCACGCGTCCCAATATAAGTCCATAAGAAGTCTTATCGGGTATATTGATACAGCTTCAGATCATTGACAGCTAATTACTGACAGTAGAAGGTAGTAATTTATCCCTATCTGTAGATAGTATATTGGGAACGGACCCGAGTTTTACGTAAGTTAGGAGCAAAATCTAAGCAGGTTCACTCTATAAACTAAATCTAAATCAAGGCGTTCAAAGAATAAAAATGAGTTAGAAGCTCGCACAGTGAAAGTATATACACTGGCCTGCAAAAGTAAGTATCAAACTTTTCAAATAATTTTTTTTTCTTAATTATAGAAGGTAGAGATTGAAGATTAAAAACGTTTTGTTGCAAATTTTATAGGCTTTAATTCTTAGAAACTAAAATTATACATTAGTAACATTTTTAACTTAAAAAAGATAAAACAATGAAAATAGACATTTTTAGTTTAGTGTAAAAAAATTCAACTAAAATGTATTACATGTTATTTAATTTTTAATAACTGGTATTGCCTCCTCGAGCTCTGATTACAGCTTCGAACCGGTTTGGCATACTGAACACTAGGTTTCGGAGCCGATGTTGGGGAATATTCTCCCATTCTTCTACCAGGGCCTGCTTTAGTGCCCTGAGGGTAGTAGGTGGTGGTCTGCGATTTCTGACTAGCCTCCCAAGCTCATCCCAGGAGTGTTCAATCGGGTTGAGATCAGGACTTCTTGATGGCCTAGCCATCACGCTGATACCGACCTCCTGAATATACTCTTGTACGATATGAGACGTGTGTGGCCGGGCATTATCATGCATCAGCATCGATCCATCACCCATATTTGCTAAATACGGCCCCGCGTACTCATTGAGAATCTCTTGAGTATACCTTTGCCCAGTGAGGGTGCCATTTTCTATGGCTACTAGCTCTGTGCGACTTTCTGAAGATATGCCAGCCCATACATGTACACTGCCACCACCGTATTGGACTCTTTCTGAGATGCAGGCTTGAAGGTATCGCTCATCAGGTCGCCTGTAAACACTTCGCCTTCCATCAGAAAAAGGAAAAGTAAAGTAAGTAAGTCCCTGTAGAGGGAGAATCGAGACTCATCTGCAAACAAAACTCTTGACCATTCTTCTTCATCCCACTGCTTGTGTTCACGGGCGTATCGCAGTCTCGCTACTCGATGCTGTCTCTCGAGTTATGGGCCACTCGCTGGTCTTCGGGGTTTCAAATTTGCTTCAGCAAGTCATCTTCTCACTAATGTAGTCCTTCCGGGTCTGAAGTAGCTGTTGCTGGACTTCAACTGCAGTTTGGTGGCGATTTCTTAACACAGTGGAAATAATATAACGATCTTCTCGGGCACTGGTACACCTGGGTCTGCCATTACAAGGTCTCCTCAGATGGTGTCCAGTCTCTTCGTACCTTCGCTTTACCTTCTGGACCGTTCGTACCGTCACACCCACCATTCTTGCAGTGCGACGCATACTGATGCCTAGTTCCAGAAAAGCCATGATCCTAGCACATTCTTCAACTGAAAGAGGCATGATAAATAAATGTTATGTGCTTCTTAGCATAAATTTTTAAAACAAGACCCATCGAAATTGAAAATATTTAAAAAAGAAAGAAAAATGTGAATAGTAAAATTGTAATTCGGAAACGTCCACTTTGAAAAAGGAATGGTTTTGTTTTTGAAGTTTTTTTTCAGCCAATTCTTAAAAGAAGGTTACCGACTATAAAGTTTTTATGTACAAAATTAAATTCTCTTTGGAGTCCTTTTTATTTCGAAAGTATATCTTGTGAACTTAAAACGTTATCCCAATTTTAAAAGTGTGATACTTACTTTTGAAGGCCAGTGTATATATATATATATATATATATATATATATATATCGCATCTACAAGAATACCTCTCAAAGTATTAGAATTTTTATTAATAATAACAAGGTAGGGAGAGCAATAATCACCAACAGATGACTTGCACACTCTTCGTTTATCCCATCCACAAAGATACAACCAAAGAGAATAGAATAGCGCGAGAAAATACCATAGATAATTTAAGTGTCATGCCAAAAAACCGCGAATCTGAGTGGCTTATTTGTACGGGATGAAGATAAATCTTAACTGGTAGCGCATAACAACGGTAATTTATTATTTGTTAAATATTGAAACTGCAATTATGAATCAGACTCTTACACAAAAACATCACGGACATCAAAGTATCTATAAAGTTTTTTGGGGACAAACAACTTGAATTGTACTCAGAAACCACATATCTTATGCTTTGTTTTGATTTATTTTCAAGTTATTATTTTTTTTAACTTGTTCGCTTCAACATTGCATTAGTACAATGTAATACATTCTTTTTCATTGTTAACTTGCAATCCCTCACCTGTGCAACTCAAAAATGCATGCCGGTTTGCCTGTAATTGGATTTACACCATAATTAGTAATTAATACTTATTTTGTTATTTTTTATTGGCTAGTAATAGTGTATAATCTGTTGGTGAACCAAATAAATAAAAAAATGTGTGCGTATGCACGTATCTATGCACACAAGTTATACTAGATACTTCTTTGGCCTTACAACGCAAAAATCCTTAAAATTATTTGTTCCTCGTGCTATTCTACGTTTGTAGAAAGAACAATATTGTAAAAATCTTGCAACGATGGCTTTGGCAATTAATTATTAAATAAAGAACACGGCAGCACGGGCTTGAACCCTTTGCCTATCCTAATAATGGACGAAGAAACGCAAGCGTCAGAAAATTTTAGGAACCAACTTCACCCTGTTACTTTTGTATTAGAGTGAAGCGCGCGCATCTTAAAATTTCACTCTCATCATTTTTTCAAAACGCACCTAAAGAAGTATCTATAACTTCAAAAATAAAATAAAAAAGCAGCTCCACTTAAACAAAGATATTCATAAAAACGTTCATAAAATGAAAACTACTGGGCCAAATGATGTAGGACCAAATGGCATGGCAAAAGAATCACAAAATCGGATCAAACATCTCAGCGTAATCAGTGTACATACATAAAAAAAATACCAATGGAATTGAGAACCTCCTCCTTTTCGAATTCGGTTAAAAAGTCCGACAATCCACATGCGATTGCTGTGATCTTGCAAGAGAACATGAGCTATGAGGGTCATTTATCATCAGGTTACCAGCACGCCGGTTAACTATACTACTCTTTTAAGCTTCATCGCTCATGTATTTGGAACGTACTCAATGTAGGTACGTGTTGCATGACATTGACAGATATCGAAATATTTCCCCTTTTCTTAGTTCAAGGCACATCAACTCAGCCGAGCGAAAGTCTCTAAGAAAAAAGCGATTCACGCGATTGTGTGAAACGTAGAGTCATTGATAGATTGAAAGATGACGGCTAAAATCTTGTCAAAAACGGAGCCAAACATAGCCGAAATCCACTACGTTTTAAGCAACTGTTCGCTTTCAAACTTTGCCGGATTTTACTTCGTCACCAATCGCCATACTGTAATTACTGCTATTTTAAACTTATGTCAAATCACTGCACGTTTCATACTAAACTAAATTTTAATTTTTACTTAGGCAGTCCTGCCTCTTATTACGTAGTATTTACATTCTCTTTGTATTATCTTACGAAGCCCAAACAGCGCCTACTAAGTTCTGGTAAAGTCAATCTGTGTAAGAATATTCCTTTTTTTTCTATTGCATAACACATTTATTACTGTAGTGTGTGTTTTAAAATTTTATATGTACCTAATAATAGTAATAGCATTAAAATGCGAAGGAAGGTAATGAAGAACAAAATTAACTTCGTTTGCAATGCTTTGAGGATTGATGTTTGTCATCAATAATTGAAGCACACATTTTATGCATGAGAAAATTCTAATGTATTTTAGGGCTCCACATTATGAAAGTGCTTTAAAAATTCTAAAATTGACGATAAATCAATGCATTCCTTTACTTTAGATAAATTAGTAGCAATATTTTATTACCTATACGTTAAGGCGACACTAAATGCCAGCGACCTTGAGCGATATGAGTTCACGGCTGCCGGCCCGCCATCTATGTAACAAAGCCAATATTTTCAAAATTATTGGTGGAAAACAGTTTATATGGTTACAATCCTCGTTATTCACTACTAATCTGAATAGATGAACCTACACAAAAAAGTACAAGCTATAAGAATAACTTTTCTGAGAGAAGTAGCAAAAATATTCGTCACGCCATGTCAAAAAACTTGTTTAACTTCAAAGAAAAGTGGTAGTTCAAAAAGGCTCGGCAGTGTTAACTATAACCAACAGCAAGCATTAGCAACCTACAAATAAGACTTAAGGATATGTGTAACAGGATTAAGAAGTGTTCATAGCTCAAAATGCTATACTTTCACCACAAAACTTGTATAAAAACACCATGTTTGCGTGTTTTCTGCTTACTCTTCGCCTTAAGTACCTACTTCTGCATGGTAAGAAAACCTTTTACCTATCTGTAAATCTAAAAACACATAGTTTGTAAACGGTATACTGTTTCTTTATAGATGAAACAGATTACAGAATGAACTTATCTGTCTATTACAAATATGAAGTATTTGACAAAGTAGAAAATATAGTTTTGTAAGGTTACATATTATTATACATATTGGAGACAAAATTACAAGTATTTTTAAATTATTAGTAGTACTTACGTTATTATTCACAAAATATCAATTATTATATTATAACACGAGGAATAGAAGACAAATTAACAAATATTTAACGTTAAAAATACGTTAATTTTCACCAAAAAACTTGGCAACCCTAAGTAAATTCATTATCTTACAAGACGATGAATAGAAGACAATTTAACAAATATTTATAGTTATACAAATACTTCCATTATTTGTCACCATTAAACTTGGAAATGCTGAGTTAATTCATTAGTTTATCAGACAAGGAATGTCGGTGCTGAAGAGGCTAGGGTTGTTGCCTCTCAACCGCCGGTTGGATCCCGCCACGTAGTACGTCAGATTTCGAGATTCTTTTTATCTTGCGTTTGTTAAAATAAATTGTGTGGAAATCTATACACACCTGCAAACAAATGCAATGGTTGTGTAAAAAAATATATAATTGTGCCTACCTGCAAGTACTTATGTAGTTATGTTTGCAATTGACCAACTCGCACTCTACCAGTGTGGTCGACTTAAATACTACTTAAGGCGAGGTTTTCCCAATAGTTTAGGTAAAAATTGTGCGAACGTTAGATTCGATAGGTACGCATGGACACGGGAGTCGGGCATGGGTGAGAACGAACCGAGCGATGCGGGTCAACGACCGCCGACCCAGAATATTAATATTATATAATACGATTTTGGGATCATTTTTGGAATCCAAGATGGCCACCGCTCAAAATTCGTCCTCGACACCCTCGAGAACCTCGGATACGGTATCCATATTGCTGAAATCATAATTATGTGCGGCGGCCATCTTAGATTTCAAAAATGATCACAAAATCGTTATCTGCACCCTCGAGAACCTCGGACACGATATCCATATTGCTGAAATCATAATTTTGTGCGGCGGCCATCTTGGATTTCAAAAATGATCCCAAAATCGTTCTCTGCACCCTTGAGAACCTCGGACACGATATCCATATTGCTGAAATCATAATTTTGTGCGGCGGCCATCTTGATTTCAAAAATGATCACAAAATCGTTATCTGCCCCTCGAGAACCTCGGACACGATATCCATATTGCTGAAATCATAATTTTGTGCGGCTGCCATCTTGGATTTCAAATATGATCACACAATCGTTCTCTGCACCCTCGAGACCCTCGGACACGATATCCATATTGCTGAAATCATAATTTTGTGCGGCGGCCATCTTGGATTTCAAATATGATCACACAATCGTTCTCTGCACCCTCGAGAACCTCGGACACGATATCCATATTGCTGAAATCATAATTTTGTGCGGCGGCCATCTTGGATTTCAAAAATGATCACAATATCGTTATCTGCACGCTCGAGAACCTCGGACACGATATCCATATTGCTGAAATCATAATTTTGTGCGGCGGCAACCTTGGATTTCAAAAATGATCACAAAATCGTTATCTGCACCCTCGAGAACCTCGGACACGATATCCATATTGCTGAAATCATAATTTTGTGCGGCGGCCATCTTGGATTTAAAAAATGATCACAAAATCGTTATCTGCACCCTCGAGAACCTCGGACACGATATCCATATTGTTGAAATCATAATTTTGTGCAGCGGTCATCTTGGATTTATCTAACTTCCCTAAAGTAGATATATACAAAAATCCCGCGTGGCATAATATTCAAAATAATATTACGTAAATTTTATTTTAGTACTTTCCGACTTACATTTACCTATATATTTCAACAAATATGCTGTCGCATCATCATTATTTTTTACTATGATTCCCGCTTTGTACTTGTTTGCTAAAATCTTACGTAATGTGAGCCCGAGAGACACGAACACAGTACCTTCCTTGACAGTGGTCACGGGCATACTGCTGGCTTGAGCGAGCATGCAACCAAGGCGTCGCGTTTGGCTTATTACGAAAAAAATTAATATAAAATAATTTATAAAGCGTATTGATAAATCCCACAGTGGAAACTTATAAATACTAATAAACTATCGAATAAAATAAGTTTTGTGTTTATAGCTATCATAGTTTTATGATAATATAAACAATTCAAATAAAAAAGACAATTTTTCAAAAAATAAATCTATGCAGATTTTTTTTCGTAATCGTGTTTTCGAAACAGCGATAATTTAGATAAAGAAATGAAGATAAACATGTCAAAAAATTGGAACCGTTGTATTTGTAGAAGTATTTTAAGTAGATTTTAAAAAAAAATGTTACTTTTTAGGACTATAGCGCCTTAAAGACATAATTGAGTTTAAACCCAGAAGGTCTCGTTACCAGGCCATAAAATCAAAAAAAAAAAGTTTAAACCCAGAGAAGAAAACTTACAATATTATTAAACACATTATCCAGAAAACTTATATAACTACCTATGTACCTATAATCTGGGTATAAAAATCCGAAATGCCGTTTTTAAGAATAGATGGGTTATAACTGTTATAAGTAGTAAGTTAGTAAACGTCTTACACCAAGTATTAACCCGTGCTCTAATAAAAAATAATACATTACTGTATATTTATAACCTTAAACTTAGCATATTCTTATACCTACGTCAACGGATATTATGACATCAACAAACGTCATTACAAATTAGAATACCAAGTACTTATAACGCTACCAGAAAAACAAATACATAATCAATGTAATGTAATGTAGGTACGATTTTATTTACATTATATTGTGTGTTTTAAATGGCTAATAATCTTGGCGAAGGAAATACGCAACCACATGCTAGTATTGTCCATTTTAGATATCCTCGTCAATGAAACCGGCCCTGTGTGTTATAATCTAATTACCTAGTAGGTCTAGGTATACATAAATAAATTAAGCATCCCGCAATCAAAATTAGTATCTACTACATACCTCGAGGCTCAAGGTACGTAATGTCTATAAAAATATTTAATAATCTGCCAGACAAAATTCGAAGCATAAATAAAGAAAATGTTTTTATCGATATACCTACTTACTAAAAAACTTTTTATTTGAATAGTGCTACCTATGCCATTAATGATTTTCTGAACGACTCAAGCGAAAATAAATAAAAATATGGGTCTTCCTTTTTAATACTATAATATCTTTGGTTTCCCTACTACGGTCTGCTATTCAGACCAATTTACGACACCCAAACTGGGTATCTATAATACTGCCTTGTACAATAATAGGTACCTACCTATTTACATCAAATGTTATATTTAAGGAATGTATTTATGGAATTACAACAAACTGAAATTGAAATAGGCAATTCCCTTCATTCATTCATCAAAATGCAATTCTGAGTTGCATGACTAAATTATATTCTTTGGGTCGAGTTAACCCTGTTTAACTCGTTCCTCATTCGAACGTCGTAGTGCGAAGTGCGAACTTCGAATCGCAAATTCTTGTTTCTTGATTCTTCAGTACTTCGGCGATCGCCGTACGCAATGGTCGTGTAGGTGGTGCATCGTGCAAAATGATTTAATATTTACGATAATGTCAACTGGAGTGTTAGTTTGCAGTGAGTGTACTGTGTTGTGTTGAAAAATATAAGTGAATATATTATATTTATTGATTAATACAGTGTAGTGAAAGTTCAGAGTGAGTTTGGATTTTAATAAAGAAAATGATTTTCTTTGCATTGTTCTGGTTAGTACAAATATTTTTTTTCTAAATATAATATTGAAAGATTATTATCTAACTATAATACGCCATTTACAATTTATTTAAAAGTTTCATAAATTACCAGCCATGAAGACAGTCCAGATAAATTATTTTCTTAATATAGTGAGATTAGATTCCTTGTCAAATATTAGATATATAACTAGAACTTGTAAGAGTAGAAATAATAGGTAGTAGGCTCTAATTCGAGCGCGTGGCGATTTGCTCATACCTTGTAAGGTAAGGTTGTAAGTTGTAACACAGAAAAATAACTGAAGTAGGTACCTACCAAGTGATAGGGTATTATCTACAAGTAAATAACCAAAGTGTGATCCTACATAATGATTCATACCTGTTGTGTATCTATAATTGAAATGAAAACTGGTCAATTAAGTTTTATTGTTTATTTATTTATACTATTAATCATTTACAGAAAGAATCTTAAAAGCTAACATAGTCCCGCAAAACTGTTTGGACAGTTTGTCTGCAGGATGAAGTCTCTTGTAATACATTAATGCTTATTAGAACATTGATTTTATGCAAGTGTAATTAACGAATATTGATAAAAATATAATAAATAAATCTAATTTTAATTTTAAGTACATAAGAGTCACGTCATGTCCAATAGAAAAATATATAACAGCTATGTGTATTTACATACTACATTATAAACAAACAGTGATAAGAATAAAGAATCTTTCAAATGCTGTTACAAATAGGTTTATATACCCAAAAGTTTCCATTTTGTTTTTCTTGTAGGTGTAATAGATAGACCTTTAAAATATGAGCACTATCATGTTTGTACCCTAGTATTAATCGCTAACATAGGTGAACAATTTACCTACTATTATTAATATAGGCTTCTGTATTAAGAGCTTTATCGAGCATTAAATAATTTATTTTTAAAGTGGGTATCACTTCTGGGATTAATTACTATACACATTAAATTTGTTACCAAAATTTATGAACGATGCGGGACTCGAACCCGCAACCTCTCGAGTTCCGTCCCAGTGCTTTTATTACCCGGCAGTCAACAAATTAACGATTTTCGAATTTATTCATTTATTTTTCTTATCATCATCATCAGCCGGAAGACGCCCACTGCTGGACAAAGGCCTACCCCAAAGATTTCCACGACGATCGTTCCGACGCGACGCTGCCCTAATCCAACGTATTCCGGCGATCTTGACTAGAGGGCCTACCATCAACTTTTAATAAGCGATGCGAATCCGATACAGTTCAGTTTAGGTACCTAAACGGAATCACTAAAATTCGTACCATGAAGTGCCTTTTACTGAATGGCGTTTGGATCGCTTATGAAGAATGAACGAAATAAAGTTGCGTTTCGAAACCTAAAATGATATGATTTTAGCGGTTTTTTTGCGTATAAAATACAACAAATACATTTTAAAATTGTGCAATTGCGTCAAATTATAAACCATTAAACCCTTTTTTATACTTATTAAATAATAGTTATATAAATAAATATAGTTCTTTGAATTATAAATTAAATGTTTGCTTATGTTCGTCATTATAACGAGTTATGAACGCATCTCCGCGTTTTATTTTATTCCGTAGACACTTGGCCGTAATCTAAAACAAATTATTGCGAAATCTTCATGTAATATCCGATGTCCGGCATTTGCTATTTTAAATAAAAACAATATAACTGTTTATGTAGAATTAAGTTTGACTAATGACTATTAAACTGATTAATAATAATATACATGGACTGATTTGGCATTCGTTTTTATTGAAATAAAACACTAAAGGATTAAAAGGCGTGCAATTGTAACTGTGTTTTTTACATTAGATTTTACGCAAAAATACGTAACACTCGTGTGAATCAAATAAATTTTTTTTATTTAATTTGAATTTAACAAGATTTCTGGTTTTTACCCAAATGTTCGGCCAAACTGTCTGGTCTATCCGGCTGTTAGATCTGGCGATCTGGCAAGGGTTACATAAATAATTTAAAGTATTTTAAATCTTAAGAAACAACTATTTTAAATAAGCACTAGGTACGTTATGTGTGTATACAGACGAAGTCGCGGGTATCAGCTAGTTAGATGTAAAATATGTCAGTATGTCATAATTAGGTTGATTTAGATTTAAGAATCTTGTAGGTACATCTTCGAAGGACAACAGACGTTTTTTGATAAAAGTTTAATAATAATAATATTAACTCAATCTTACACAAATTGTCTTACCCCAAACTAAGCAGAGTACTATGGGTACAACAAGACAACGATATATCGTTGTATTAAATACAATATACTTGCATAGTATCAACCTGATACCTTCCCACTTTTCCTTGAATAAAAACTAGAAAGGCCGACTGGGTCCTTTTAAAGATTCCGTACTTAAAGGGACTAACAGAGTGGACTGTATTTCGAGGCCGCAATAGTCACAGAGCTGACATTTTTACAGATCGTGTATTAAAACAATTTATTATTCAGACTATTACTTAAGCGCGTTGTTGAATTTAGCGATCAGCTGTTGGGTTAAGAGTCTTAGAGAGATTTTCAGGATGCCGGCTAGATTATGGGTACCACAACGGCGCCTATTTCTACCGTGAAGCAGTAATGTGTAAGTATTACTGTGTTTCGGTCTGAAGGGCGCCGTTGCTAGTGAAATTAATGGGCAAATGAGACTTAAAATCTTATGTCTCAAGGTGACGAGCGAAGTTGTAGTGCCACTCAGTTCTCACAGTCAGAATCCTGAGCGGCACTGCATTGTAATGGGCAGGGCGTATCAATTACCATAAGCTGGACGTCCTGCTCATCTCGTTCCTTATTTTAATAAAAAAAGGAGATAATCATAATATTATATCAATCAGATGATGTAGCGTCTCTTGTGGGAGGCTTTTTTCCACAGAATTCGGAATGCGAGCATTATTATGTTGGACTATTAACATCTTATGTAAACAGTTTGATATTTTTAAGTGATATACGTTTAAGTTTTTTTTTATGGAATAGGAGGACAAACGAGCGTACGGGTCACCTGGTGTTAAGTGATCACCGCCGCCCACATTCTCTTGCAACACCAGAGGAATCACATGAGCGTTGCCGGCCTTTAAGGAAGGTGTACGCGCTTTTTTTGAAGGTACCCACCGTATGTATCGTCACCGTACGTGTCGTATCGTCCCGGAAACACCGCACAAGGAAGCTCATTCCACAGCTTTGTAGTACGTGGAAGAAAGCTCCTTGAAAACCGCACTGTGGAGGACCGCCGCACATCCAGATTGTGGGTTTGTTTCCGAGTCAAAGATGTTGATGTATTAACTTAAGGCCGCTATCCCAAGAAATCGCTAAAATAGCGCATAATTGAAACCATTTCTTATCGGTTTATATAAAGCTTTTATTTTAACAAAAAACAATTATATTTCTACAATTCTAAGAAGAGAATTCATTTTTTCTTAACATTTCTGTCTTTAATAGACATTGCGAAAAAAATTCATCAAAGTATATCATATTAATCATTCAGTCTAGATAAAATTATATAAAAAAATATTTACGGTTTACTAATACTATTTAACATGACATAGTTTTGTTAATTAATTTGTAGTATGTTTATAATAAATTAAAACTGCTTCTAATTCCGTATTACTACAATGGCGATCTTAGCGAGAGAGGTAACCTAGCTCCGTTCGATTCTTCAAGGCCGTTGGCTAGGTCCCCAGCCTTAAACAATATTGTATTCAAATTACAAATTCAAATATTTTTATTCAAAACTAGCTGACCCGACAGACGTTCTGTATATAATAAATAAAATAATGTTTTTATATGAATTTGTCAATAATATATCAAAACATCAAAAATTACTTCCTAAAATATGCACCCTGCTGTCGTAATGAAATTGTTTCACAGCAGAACTGTCAAACCGTGCGTCAATAAATTCTCTCATAGAAATTATGTATGGACACATCAAAGGAAAAACAAATTTGTTGTTTTTATTTAATTTAGCAGCATTTTCCTATTTATTCACCTTTTAAACCCTCTCTGGACTTCCACAAATAATTCAACACCTAAATTTGCCAAATCAGTCCATCCGTTCTCGAGTTTTAGCGAGACTAACGAACAGCAATTCATTTATATATATATAGATAGGATGTGACATCACTTATTGAAAGTCAAAAAAACTACCACCAATTCCAAAATGAATGCCTCAGGCCTGAGAAGAACGGGCGGAGCAAACTCAGTGGGCTTTTTTTTTCATCAAAAAATATCTTTACAAAGTAACATTGTACAATTAAACTTATTATTTAATAGCCTGAGGGCGGTCGCTGCATTCCCGATTTGTGGTAAAAAGGCATAAAAGGCATTTATTTGCTCAAAATTGATTCCTGTACAATTCTTTTTGATGTCATTTCTAATAACTACTAGATACTACTACCGCTTCGGAAACAAATGGCGCTCTGAAAGAGAAGAAGCGGCGCAAGAAACTCTCCCAGCATTCTTTTTTTGCGCTCTTTTCAATAAAAATATACAATATTGTACAATCATTTCTATCGCTATAAAATAATCACAATCTAGTCCCATGCTGTCCGATCATTTAGATATTCAGCAGTGGAGTAATAGGATTTACGACAGAGCCATTTTTTTTTAAACATTTAAATTTATTTATAGATAATGCCTGAACAGTGGCTGGGTTTTTTAACAATTCTTTTGAATAACGCAATACTATTGTTTTGAACATTTTATGGGATCCTGTTGTAAAAGCAAATACATAGCCCCACAAAAGACTTGCTAACTCGACTTAGCCGAGTAGTAGGCATTATATTATGAAATAGGTATAGTATATTGAAATAGGTATATATATATAAAGTATATTGAGACAGCGCTGCCACCTATTGTAGTTGCGTACTGTCTGACGCTATAATTTGTGTGAAGGTGCCCCAGTATTTATTACAATTAAATTTTTTGAATAAACTAAGTCGTTATGAGTCACAACACTTCGAAGATGCTGTTTGATAAGTTTTAAACGGCTAGTTTATTGTAATACGGCAGCATGTATCTACTCAGATAGTAATGTTTACGGTTTACTAGGGTTGCTACCTCAAAGAATATTTATTTTTTTTTTTATTTCTTTAAGAAATTGAGGTGACGGATAGAAGTTCAATCGATAGAAGGTGGTCTAAGATTCGAATAGGAAGAGATCTTCGCCCATTTGTTTTATGGGTGAAAAATATTTTATATAAAGTTTAATATGTTATAAAAATAATATAGCGTTTGGGTTGTCTAAAAATAATTTGTCATAGAAATTATTTATAAAAAATTGAATATCGATTTTTCACAGCTACACAACCCTATGTTTTCTTGTTATTGCCTTATTTTGTTCATAATGTGAAATCAAATTATCATTATTTTAATTTAAAATTGTTTTCAATAAACAAACATGCCAATTCAATAGTTAGGACGGAAAAATTATGGTCAACTTAACTTTTGCATATTCTAAGCGATTAATACTATCAATTAGTATTTTTTTCTTAAACCAAAATGTTATTTAATATATACACAGCCCTGACAGTAGTTCTTCAGACGTTCTTGCGATAAAATTTTGCATAACATTAAATTTGATATATAAAATTGTCATTCATTAAACACACGGTTTTAGATCGCTTCCTATACGGAACTTGTACTATAACGCCTTGACCGTAGCAAATCACTGCGCATTTATAACGCTCTTTACTTACTTTAAATTTAATAATACAAATAAATTGTTATTAATTATTTGATAGCAGAACTACTTGTATTATTTCTAATACGATTTTTAAAGCAATCATTGGGTTTTTTGCTGATTTTTCGTAACAAAAGCCGCAAGAATCTGTAGTGTTCGAAATAAGACTGGATGGAGTGGAGAGACCAGTGGGAGGCTTCTTTGCACAGGATGCCGGCTAGATTATGGGCACCACAACGGCGCTTATTTCTGCCGTTAAGCAGTAATGTGTTTCGGTCTGAAGGGCGCCGTAGCTAATGGAATTACTGGGCAACTCAAGGCGTTACATATTTTCATTTTTATATCTACTATCAAAACCATCATGAACAAAGTCTGCGCGATTGACTAGTATTAAGTCTGTAATAGTACATTGAGTATATATCTTTGTCGAGACATTCCATGACGATAAATAAGCGGTAAGTATAAATAATATTGTTCACGATCTATAAATAGCAAATTGTTTTGATGCACTCCTTGAAAATACTACGCATTACATTAGTCACACGACGAAGAACTAATGAGACTATAGAACATGCAGCATGTAATGTACCTACTAGGTCCTGTTATAAACAAAGTAGCCTACATAGTCTAGGAGACGGCGAGAAACATATTTGTAGATTATATTGTTAGTATGAAACCTTGGGAAGTGCCTTCGTAACTGAGCTGAGAGTGCTTTATTTAGGCCGTTCAAATATGCGGATTATCAGGCAGAAGTGCAAAAAGCAAGTGATATGAAAAATCCATTTCTGCCGTGTTTTTTTTATTGATTTTATTATTTTTATGAATACTAGTGGACCCGTCAAACATTGTTTTCATATTAATTATTTTTGGAGTTAGACCGTTTCTTGGACATTGCAAAATTACTTTATTTTCCTAAAATAAAAGATTTTTTGTAAAATAAACGTAGCCTTTGTTACTCCTTATTACATCAGCTACCTACCAATAAAAAACCCCTCAAAATCGGTCCAGCCATTTCAGAAATTAGCCGGAACAAACATACAGACACACAGACAAAAATGTAAAAAATATTATTTTGGTGTATATTCATATAAATGTAGTAAAAAACAGTTATTTTAATATTACAAACAGACACTCCAATTTTATTTATTTGTATAGATAATGTCAAATTAAGATACAAAATACCCATTTATTATATAAATAAAGATAATTCAAATAGCTCTCAGCGTTCACTTTGTACAAATTGATATAATTTGGAATTTATTTACTATAATCATTTTTTTTTGTTATTTTAGATGTAGCATAAATCACTATTTATACTACTGTATAGTGATACACTATCACTATGAATCTCACTTGCAATACATTGCAACCTTGTTAGGAACGCATATTTTCTCCCCTTGGAGAACTGCAGTCTTACGTGTTATAATGAGGTTAAATATATATTCATCGATATTATAATATCCAAATAATGCTAATTACCAGCTGCACCACACAAACAATATATTAAGTACAAAAAACTTACAATAATAAAATGTTAATTACTTAAATGAATTTATTATTTACCCACAAAGTTCATTGACACGGACATCGAATTTTATTAATGACATTCCACAATACTCATTGCTTATTAATATTTTGTTATTTGGTTTTTTAAATTGAAAATTGATCAATAAATTCCCTGTTTGAGTTTGGCCCATCTGTAGTCCAGGTGGCAGCGATGATTACGTGTGGTAACACTGGAACTCACAATCCTCTAAAAAGAGCGCATTATCATAAAACAAATAGTAAATAGCGTAATATAACTGATTAAACTTTTTTATTTTTTATTTATTTCACACACATATCAACTATCATTACAGGTTACCTAATGCGACAGTTACAAACAAACAAGAATAACAAACACAGCAAACAACAATCAAATCAAACTAAAACTAATCATACAATCAAACTACATTACATTACAAATAATATATCACACCAGAAATAGAAAAAACTTAAACATACTACTATTTACCATAATATACTACATATAAGAATACCCTTGTGAGTTCACTCCACGTACACTCAAAAATGTCCACTTTGTTGTGGAGTTCATTTATATGGCGAAGGGCTCTAGTTAAAGGCGACTTTGCCAACACATTTGTTCTCGCCATCGGAATGGATTGGAGTGGCGGATGGAGGCGCCTCCACACGTACCGGTCCGGCACACGAAGACTCAAGCAGCACAGAACTCCCGGGTTGTGCTCCTTCCCGCGCAACAACTTCACCACATACGCTGCTAGAAAAAAATCCCTACGGACGCTCAACTCAGTATACCCAGCATAAACAGTGTCGGATACATAAGTGGGTAAAATGGGTATACTCCATATAACTTGAAGTATAGGTGCCTAACGAATTTGTTTTGGACACGCTCTAACATCAACCTGTACTTGTCCTCATAAGGGCCCCATATCGCCGAGTTGTACTCCAGACGACTCCTTACCAGTGCATTATAAAGTACCTTGACGGTTGTGATATTAGTGAACTCTTTAGAGTGTCTCAAAACAAACCCTAAATGTCTATAGGCCTTTTTGCAGGTTTTAATTATATGCTGTCTAAACATCAAGTCCGATGTAAACAAGACACCCAGATCCTGTATCTGCTTCACGCGCTGCACTGTATCCGTGCCTATCTTGTAGTTATACAATATAGGTTTACTGGCTCGGGTAAAACTTAAGACACAACACTTAGCAGGATTGAAGTTCAATTTATTCTCCCTGCTCCAGTCTATCAATTTTGAGATGTCGTCTTGTAGGTGGTCGCAATCCGATTTTTCTCTTATTTGGAGCATTAACTTTACGTCATCTGCAAAAAGGAGACATTTGCTGTGCCTTAGGACCTCGTTAAGGAGGCAGATCGTTTATCGTTTTGATAAATTCAAGAGGTCCAAGGTACTGCCTTGACTTACTCCAGATCTCGTAAAGTAGGTCTCCGATTCATATCCATTAAAGTCTACATACTGCTTTCTGTCTCTCATGTAAGAAGCCCAGAACTGTAATGTTTTTGGCGAGCAACCTACATCCGCTAATTTCCTCAGCAATACGTCATTGTCAACAGTGTCAAATGCTTTTCGGAAATCTAGGTAAACCACATCTACCTGTATTCCAGAGTCCATTGCTGGGACCAAATATGTCATCAGATTTAGAAGATTAGTGGCAGTGCTTCGGGCTGGACGAAACCCGTGTTGGGAGTCGCAAAATTGCGCTGACACTTGGGCGTACAGCTTGCGATGTATAGCTGACTCGAACACTTTTGCCGGCGTTGATAGGACTGCTACCGGTCTATACCCACTGACATCTGGTCCCGCTTTACCCTTCGGGACTGGAATAACTCTCGTGGTTTTCCATAATTCAGGGAATGTACTATATTTCACGCATGTGTTAAAAATGTATTGAAGAGGCTCAGCTCCATCAACTCCCTACTACAATCCTTAAACAAGAATGCTGGTATGCCATCCGGGCCTGCGGAACGCTTTGGTTTGAGGCGCACCAGAGCTTCACTCACTTCCGCCACAGTAAGCTCTTCTAAGTGGACGCGCGCGCTGCTAGCCCCGTAGCATGCCGCCGATCCTGCGTCCAAAAGTGGCTTTTCGCAACTGTAAACACTTTCGAAGAACTGAGCAAATTGCAAAGCACTTTCTTCATTCGTGAGAAGTTTGCCATCTTTCAAAATTAATTGCTTACTCGATGACCCCCTTCTTGCTTTTATATATCCCCAAAAGGATTTTGGATCAGCGGAAAACTGACACGGAATTTTTTCCTTGTGTTGTTCATATGCCGCTTCAACTTCTTGTTTTACGGACTTTCTGTATAAAAAGAATTTATTGTAATCACTGAGTAATTTCGTCTTCTTATACCGCTTGTGTAGCATCGCCTTAGTTTTAATATTTTTTATTAAGTCACTCGTGTACCATTCCGGATAACGATAATTTTCACTACTTTTCCTTTTTTTTATTTCTTTTAGGTACACATTCATCCAAAATATTATTTATTTTATTATAGAAATAATTTAGCATTTCATCTAAATTACTAATTTTATATAATTTAGACCAATCAAACATAGTTAATTTGGAATACAGCAATTGATAATCGGCCTTATAAAAGTTCCATTTGCATCGCAAATCGCGTGTACCTGAGTGTAAATGTTGAGCACTGGGTAAATGTTGAAAACTATTTAGCTTTTCATTATTGTGTTTTGACTACGTGTGATTTTATTTGTGTTAAGTGCACATATAATTCCTAAGTGATTTATTAGTACACCTGCTTTTATATATTGTAGGATCGTGGTTACTCTATTGACCATTTTAAGATCGTAAAATGTTACAATTGTGTATTTGTTACTTCATGTACATATTCGTATTATATTTTACCCAATAATGTTACAATCTGTAAATAAAAAAATGTTTTGCAGGTAAACTTGATAATACCACGCAATACATTAGTCATTAGCCGTAGTAGTAAGATTAGTATTATAGATAAGAAGACCAGTTTTATCACATTATAATTATTAATCAGTCGTTTTTGTTCGTGTGTTTCCCTGACAAGATTCATTAACCTGACTATAGCACTTGTAGCGTCGTGATAAAAGCCTTGTGTCAGATTTAGTGAGGTAGCTTGTCCATGCGTCATACTCAGGGTCACTGGTTTAGTCTGATATCGCGAACTATATATGTGTATTAGAGTAGTCATTGTATGGTCTAGTAATAGTAATAATCTAGTATAGTAGGTATAGATTGTTAGTAGTAGCTCTAAGATTTATGTTTATATTAATTTAAATACTTAAATTTAAGTCAAGCCTCTATCGCAGTAGATAACTCTGTAAGGATAGGGGTTTTATTGGTTAAATAAATAAATATATATAAAAAAATTAAGGTTAAAGGAAATTTATTTGAAAAATAAATTTTCAACGCTCCGACTACTAATTATTATGAAAAGGGTATTTATTTTTAAATAAAACACACATTAAATGATTAAAACGCATTTAGTTGTAACTGTGATTTTATATTAGATTTTTGCGTAAAAGTTACATTCTACACAAATAAAATTGTAAAACAATATTTATGAACGTTCTGGAACTCAAACTCGAGACCTCTCGCGTTCCGTGCGAGCGTTCTTCCAATTGAGCCAATCGTTCGAGTTCTCGTTTAAAGGGGAACTGCCGATGAAATGAGTCAAGGCTATTTATTATAAAATACCAGATTGCTTTAAAAACAAGTTTAGGCTGTGATTCTTTCACCAGTATAATAGTGTATGATCAGTAACATGGTATTTTTGATCGTCATCACTTTTCATCATTAGTAAGTACTATGAACGAGATGTTTGTCATATTTCGAGAATTTTTCAGTTTCCCGCTGATTTAAATTTGTTTCAAATGTTATGCTTACGATGCGACTCTTACTATCTGAATGTGACAGTTTAAATCAGAAGTTTGTGAGGATTATTCGACTATAATGTTCGCCCATTTACGTTATGTTAGAAAGGAATCCGGCATTAATATTAAATGAACTACTGCATTATACAGTAGCGCCAAAAGCAAGAAAGAGATTGATGAGTTACGCCGTATGTTATAATACGGGTTAATCTATTAAAACCTGTATTATAGATACGGTAAAAGCTATTTTTTGAAGGTTTTAATTGCATAGTCCAGGAGACGCCTGACGAAATGCTGCCTAATACTATTTTACAAATAGGTCATATTGTTTATATTCAATACATTTAGACACTTGTTTACTTGTAATCCTTGAGCCGCAAGATATACGTACGCTCTATTACGCAATACCAATTAGTGTGAAGCGTACTAGAACAAAAAGAAACTACAAAGTTTTGTTTTTAAGACTAAGAGGTGATTTTTCTAGAAGAATTGGTTTTAATTATTACAGTTGTAGTTGATACTGCTTTACGTATATTATGCTTGTAATTTATAATTACATTTAGGTACCTACATACATATTTTACACGATATTTCCTTATAACTAAGTCTATAGTTCAAACAAGCCTGCGAGTTACCTGACTCCGTCACTCTAGCAGATATTACTCGTATTTAAGAGTTCGTAAGCTGTTCGTTCTTCCATCAACAAGTCAATAAGAACTCAAATCTTGAGAAAGTATGTTTCTTTATTTGTTTTATTATTTCAGAGAATATATGTTTGTTAATGTAAAGTTACAATGTTTTGTATGAGCTGTTAGTATTGTTAGCAAAATATAAATATGAATAAACCTATAGGTAACTGTATCCAGTGTTTCTGGAAGGAGTAGTCGGCTGCAGATAATGCGTTAAGTAAATATTCTGGAAGCACTAGAACGCCAGAGTAGCCGTAAAGTGCTCTAGTGGTTTTTGTAAATTTATAACATGTCTGTCTATTTTTTATAGGAAAGTATCCACAACAATCGTTCTACGCACTCGAAAACTCAATCGTATGTACGTATGATCATACGTACATACACAGTACTAAATAATTCGCTAATAATAAAGTCGCAAGCCTTGCAACTATGTTGCATTAAACGTACTCACATATAAGTACTGATATAAAGGTGTTATAAGCCGATCGATAGAGCACAGCCTTCAATGTGTATATGAGTGTGTGTGTAAATTGAGTGAGAGAAAAGATCCATACTCTGGCTAACGTAAAGCTCGCCTGTTGATAGATGATCACTTTAACTTAAAATATTATGGGGCAGGTTTCAATTCTTTCTGTTTACCGTATCATTTAATGTCATATAAAACTTGTACTTTATATTTGAATTTGAATGTATATAATTCCAGTGTCCTGGTGTTTTTTCCAGTGGACTCCTAAACTAGTGAATGGATTTTAATTGGGATTAATTCATGGAGTGCAGTTTAGTCAAACTTGAGAGATGGGATAGATTTTATATCGATTTGGGACCCATAATTATTTTTATTTCCAATATTTGTTTTGTATGGACATATTGTCTATGAGAGAATTTATTACCGCACGGTTTATATTGTCATTGTAACGTCACGCTGTTATAAGCCCCTATTCACACGGGCGCTTCATAAACATGCGTTAAAAATACGCTATAAAAATGCTACACAGTACATAATATTTTAACCCAACTAAAAATTATGTCTTCCGTCGAGCGATTAATATTCTACAATTTCAGTATGACATTTCTTTGCATAGGAGGCCTGGTAGATAGAAGAAGGGTACCACAGAAACACCTTTTTCTACGAAGATGTAGTAATGTGCAGCAATTGTGTTCGGTTTTAAGGGCGCCGTAGCTGATAAAAATACTAGGCTTATGAGACTTTACGTCTCATATTCTAAAGAGACGAGCGTAATTGCGATCCCGCTCAAAATTTTGGGTTCGATCAAGAATTATTACTAGGCAGGACGTACCACTTAGCATGCAAGCGAATGTTTTTGTCGTGTGGTTGTCTCGTCACTTTTTTTGATTTAAAGCTTGAAAAAAAACGACGCGTTTTAAAAGCGTTACGTGTGAAGGAATATTTTAATGCCGATGTGTTTCATTCCAATGTTAATGGCCTTACCCAGATCAGACGTGCGAGCGTGAACGAAAGTCAAATAGACATTATTATAATTATTTGGAGAGTGTGGGTATCGAGTCCCAATTGGTCGCAGTAACATCCAAGATTGAACTATTCGCCACTCATCCTATTTCCCTGTAGCATCTTCTTAACTTGCATTGCAAACATCACGTCTTAGAAATAATAGTACATCAATCTGTCCACGTGGCGCCTAATTCGTGTTGGTCTTTGATTCCCTAATTCATGACACACACTACTGACGACGTCCATACTTTCGGATCTTTTTGTTGCATTTGTACTGCAGAGTGAGACTACGGGATTCCATGTTTGCGTTAGTGTAAAACCATCCTCCCTATTAAAATTGTTAGGATGCTTTTTAATTTAAATAGCTTCTCTAACAATCAGTGGGATGTATTAGTGTTCAGCAGAAATCACCCGTGGGTTATGCAGCTCGATTCAGTGGTTGGTATATCGGCAGTTCGGTACATCGGTTAATATCGGCACCAAAATTAATAAAATATATATCGTGAGTACCCGTCATAATAATTACAGCAGTATAATTATTTTACTCTATAATCTATGTGCCTACCACTAATAGAATACGATAATTACCTACTCTTTTGACACAACCCCAATAATACTAATTAATATTATATCGCAAGTAATAAATTTCTATTTACTGAACTATACTAGTTATTGGTACCCTTAACCATACAACTCGGGCGTTTTTTTATGATTTTAACGGGCGAGACGAGCAGGACGTTCAGCTGATGGTAATTGATACGTCCTGGCCATTACAATGCAGTGCCACACAGGATTCTTGAAAAACCCAAAAATTCTAGTTAAGTCGCATTTGCCCAGTAATTTCACTAACTAAGGCCCTTCAGACCGAAACACAGTAACGTCTATGCTTCGCCGCAGAAATAGGCGCCGTTGTGGTACCCATAATCTAGCCGGCATCCTGTGCAGAGGTGCCTCCGACTGGTACAGAATGTTTTAGAACCCTGATATTGGCTAAGTCAAAATATAATGTAAAGTGACATGTTGTTTCAGGAATATTAGTTTTATTAATAATTCAAATACCTGATATAGGTATTTATACCATCTGGAATACTCTACTTCGTCTATGCGTAAGTGGGCCGCAATTGCAGAGGAGATGGAGAGACGTTTTGCCAGCCTCAAAGCAAATTATGCCAGGTTTTTTGGCTTTGACTCCGACACTTAGGTGTTTGTTTTGGCGACAGTGCTCAGTTAGCATTCTGATAAGAATGCGTAAGTTGTTCCTGTTCAGTGATAAGGCGTCATTCGCGTATCTGCTGTTGAATGTCTTAAGGCGAAGAGTAAGCAGAAAACACGCAACCATGGTGTTTTTAGACAAGTTTTGTGCTGAAAGTAAAGCATTTCGAGCTATGAACACTACTTAATCCTGTTACACATATCCTTAAGTCTTATTTGTAGGTTGCTAATGCTTGCTGTTGGTTATAGTTAACACTGCCGAGACTTTTTGAACTACCACTTTTGAAGTTAAACAAGTTTATTGGCATGGCGTGACGCATTTTGTTAGTACTTCTCTCAGAAAAGTTATTCTTATAGCTTGTACTTTTTTGTGTAGGTTTATTTATTCAGATTAGTAGTGAATAACGAGGATTGTAAGCATATAAGCTGTTTTCCACGCAAGAATTTTGAAAATATTGGCTTTGTTACATAGATGGCGGACCGGCAGCCGTGAACTCATATCGCTCAAGGTCGCTGGCATTTAGTGTCGCCTTAATCAGCGCTTTCGAATGGTTCGAACCTGTTAATTTTGTGCGCCCAGCGTTTAAGTGCTTGAACATAAACATACTGTATGTACAGATAGACATTATCTAGTTCCTCAGCTTACTCACTGACTTTTGTTAAAATATTTTGTTGCAAAAGAGGACTTGAAAGAAATGACCCATAAAAATATTAAACAGAAACTGAAGGAATATTTCCATGTTTGATCGCATTTGTTATTAATAAGATGGTCATGGGATGCCTGGGAATTGTTTGAAATATCTATATAGTTATTTGGTTGTTTCGGCGATGGTTTTTTTGTTGAAATATGTAAATCTTATAAGTAAGGTACATATTATCTGTAGTTGATTGCTTGTAGGTATTATGTTAGTAATTTACTTGTAGCCGATTGTGACTTTTTCATAGAATAAATAAGTTAACTAAAGTAATTGTATTTAAGTATAAAATTTAATGTAAAGTCATATTATATTTTTTTTGTACATTTTGTAACGTAAGGCTTAAACTAAGATAATGCATTGAGGTCAAATGGTTGATGATGGTCCTATTTTCTATTCGTCCAAAAACACCGAAGATCCTGTTACTCAAAGTCTTTGCCAAGTACACTATTATTCACAAGTTATTACTAGTCATTGACCGCTGAACATTGAGCACACTTAAAATTATTACTTTCCGAACTACTGAATGATTTAATGAGGAGTACTATTAGTGGAAGTAATCATTTATTTATGTAGATAAGAACAAAAATCGTATCAGTAAAATATAAAAAAGCGTGTTTCTTAGTTTTAAAAACTATTTTTATTATTATTTCCATTGAAATACAATCGAAGAAGTATGTAACAGTAAGTACATTGTCTTACAATTGTTAAGTATTAACGTGGGCGGAGCGATCGCGGTGTAACGATAACCTTCATTGTTATTTAAAATATGTGTCTAGAAAGGATCGAAGCCTTCAAATAGTCTAAGAGAGGGATATAAGTTTTTATCATGGTCTTTGCAGTGGAAAAAAATAATTTCCAAAGTTATAGATAAGTAATATATATACGTCTTGACTGTGACAGCTGTGAAAATGTCGAAAATTTTTTTTATGGATGTTAACTGATCACATTCTCTTGCAATACCAGAGGATTCCCAGGAGAGTTGCCGGCCTTTAAGGAAGGTGTGCGCCTTTATTTGAAGGTACCTATGTCGTATCGTTCGGAAACACAGCACAAGGAAGCTCATTCGACGGCTTTGTAGTACGTTGAAAGTTCAGTGAAAACCGCACTGGAGGACCGTCACACATCCAAATGGTGGGGATGATATAAAGCGATGAACTGCTAGCCTCTATTTTCAGCACGCAAACTGAAACAAAGTGACTAACGTATCGCGTGTAAGACGTAGCTGTCATGCACACTTAAGTAATTAAACTGGCCTCTTGTATTTTTTTAAATAATCTAAGGCCGAAGTTTCTTGGGCACATGCACACTATTATGCAAATATTTTATTTACATAAAGCTACATGAAACCAAACTCTGACAGTTATGTCAGCCAACGGATCAACGAAGCAATCCAACGCGGAAATACTGTCACTTCCACGTACTCAAGTAATTCTCTCACCGCTTCATTGTAAACACATCAAAATTTGAGGAATTCTTAAAGGTGCATTCCGTTAGTACTAAGTGCCCCACATATTTTTTAAACCTGTTTTGTAAAGGTTGCTCGCTTATTTAATCATTGTAAGAAATAAACTTAAAAGAGTCATCGCTTTATCTCGAGTTATTCTGATTATTTAATGCTGCCTTTGTAACACTTAATCATGAAATCTACCTCCACACACTGGCTAGGTAAATTCCATTTCAGCCGGAAGACGTCCACTGCTGGACAAAGTTCTCGCCCAAATGTAGGCGACTAATGAATATTGACAAACACTCGTGAATTGGCCCTAGTAAAAAATATTTGAGTTAAAGTTGGTCTGACGTCAGACCGGTTGTAGCGTTGAGTAATTACTGATAGGAAACGCCAAGTGTAAGTATATACGAACAAAAATCAGTCATTGTTTTCACGAAAGGTGAGTTAACAAATAATTCTACATAAACTCCATTGCCCTCAGAGCGACAATAAGCTTCCTCATCAGGTACATTAATCCTAATATAATATGACGGACTATAAGAGGCCTAAGCAAACAATAATCTTATCAGCCTAACGAAACTATTTAAAAAAGAAATTGTGTGAAACTTGACAGATTGACAGATGACGGCTATAATCTTGTAAAAAAAAAGGAGATCAAACTTAGCCGGATTGTAATTCGTGGCCAATCGCGATACTGAAATTACTACTATTTCAAACTTATGCTAAATGACTGCACGTTTCAAAGTCAACTAAATTTCAATTTTTACTTAGACAGCCTCTTATTACATAGTATTTACATCCTCTTTGAATCTCACGCCGGATACAGATAATATAATAAATGACGGCCTAAGCATGATAGGAAGAGAAAGAGTGTGTAGCCATGCGAGTAAAAGAGAAGAGATTTTTCGCTGGCATTGCGTCCTAAAGCGAAAACAGTCGCAGTTATCCGGAATGTTCGACATTACTGTTGCCCTAGACAGTCATGTATAAGAATGACGTGTCACGTCAGTGTCAATGTCATGTCAATTTTGACGTTATCGTTAATAGCATCATCCCAGAAAAATATTTTACATTTGGCGGCTCAGGGATTTTGGCTCGCGATTTGTTTAAAATATTAAATCATTCCTTTATATTTATGTCATTGATTGAATTCATTAGTTTTTACCTAAGTTTCTAAATACGCAATTACGTGACACGTTGTTTGGCCGCGATGGACTCCTAAGCTAATGAACGGATTTAAATGGGGAGTAGTTCATGGAGTGCAGCTTAGTCCAACTTGATAGAAAGGATAGTTTTTATTTCGATTTGGGACCCATAATTATTTTTTTATTTCCATTATTTGTTTTGTATGGACACATATTCTGTGAGAGAATTTAGTGACGCACGGTTTAACAGTTCTGCTGTGAAACAATTTCATTATAACAACAGGGAGCATACGTTACGAAATTATTCTTGATGTTTTGAAATATTGTCGCAAATTCCTATAAAACAGTATTTTTTTATTAGCTACAGAACAACGTCTGTCGGGTCAGCTAGTATATATATATCTTTCTGTAACGATTACATCTTATTATATTGCAATTGTACAAAAAGTGAAGTACAAAAATAACTTTCCAACTTAAGTAACAATAGAACCATTAACTCAATTTAATTTCTGACTATATTTTTAGGAAATTAAGGGACGAGACGAGCAGGACGTCAGCTGATGGTAATTAATACGCCGCGCCCATAACAATGCAGTGCCGCTCAAGATTCTTGAAAACCCCAAAAATTCTGAGCGGCACTACAATTGCGCTCGTCACCATGAGACAAGATGTTAAGTCTAATTTGCCCAGTAATTTCACTAGCTACGGCGCCCTTCAGACCGAAACACAGTAATGCTTATACATAACTGCTTCACGGCAGAAATAGGCGCTGTTGTGATACCCATAATCTAGCCGAAATCCTGTGCAAGGGAGCCTCCCACTGGTATACTTGGCATAGTGGTATACTTTGGCCATGTTGCACGCAGAGGAGCCGACAACCTTGAGCGTTTGATGATCACACGGGTAAATGCCCTGTATTTCCCTAAAATACCTAAGTGCAGAGTCCTAAACATTGTCGGATCAAATTTACGGAAATCTTCAGATCCCGTTATGTTCCGCACTCCACCATATGATGGAGACAGCTCGTTGACCAATTGAATGTGAGTCACGATCTTCAACAGCGAGCAGAGGGATTTGATGGTGGTTTAATCTGTTACCTAAATGCAGGCGGTTTTGAAAATAATAATATTGACAAACTATTGAAAATAATAGTATGTACCAAAAAACTATTTTTGTAAGATGATCTTATTCTAGGTAGGTACAGTTTTAGGTATAGAAGTCAACCCTAATGTTAATGATTATTACGAATTTAAATACGATTACGTACCTGTTTATATTATAAAAAATCTGAGCTATATTTATAAGGTGAGCTTATACTATGTAGGTACAGTTTTAGATAATGAAGTCAACCCTAATGTCGTCGGAAGAGGTAAGAGTCACGCGATAGAAAGAGAGGCAGCTTCTAGGTGAACAAAAATGTAGGTTAATGCGCTGTGCGATCTGAATTACACCTTATTGTATGACATCAAGAGTCCCTATTTCTTTAATTGATTTTGCGAGGTGAGACTTTCGTTCTTGTACTATTATATATTCTTTGCTAGGACATGATGAACCCACATCACTACGCAAGATTATCTACCATTATGTGACGGATTAGCTAGCTGTAGGCCTACGTTTGTTTTAAGATTATTATCTCGGTCAACATTACTTCACGCAGCAAGCGCTCGGCCGACGCGGCCGTTTGTTACCGTGCAATACTCTTGAATAATGGAACATGATTACGTGTGCTGGAAAAATAGATTCAATTACTTATTTACTATTGAGATTTTTTCTGATAGGGTTACTGAGCTTGTGGAATTAGAGGACAAACAGGTCATTTAATATAAAGTGCATAGTGCCGCTTATTCTTAGGCCGTGTCCACACAATTATTTATTAATTTGTAATTAATTTATTACACTTTTTTGACACCACATTAACAAAACATACCTAAACTACTAACATATATAATAACGTCATAGTGTGCAAATCGCGTTTGTAATACAATAAAAGAGAAGTTAATTAAAAGAGGTATGAAATTATGACCAATTCGCCGAAAAAAACTATGGAATGAAAGAGAAAAAGTATGTGTGGCTGCGTGAGTGAGCGAAATGAGAGACTTTTCCTTTGCCTTTGTTAGTTTTGGTGTGGACAAAGACTGACATAATCGCAGTAGATCTAGCTGTCTTTTAGGTAGGTGTACGGTAGGGTTGCCAATAGAACTTACTCAAAATAGAGTATTGTACTAATCTTTTGCATGTTGATGTAATAAAATCTGCAACACTAATATAGGACGTCAAAATTCTCTTTTTATAAAAGCTGATACTGGATCCAGCTTCCAGAAAAACTTGGCTACCTACTAGGGTTGCCAGCGTTTTTTTTATATTGACACACTTACACTTATATCTTGCCCCAACTAGGCATAGCCTGTACCATGGGTACCTACAAGTATATTTACCATTATCCATGACTTGGAAACAAATATCTATATTCATCATATAAATGATTGCGCCTACCGGGATTTGAACCCGGAACCTCTAGCTCAGTAGGCAGGGTCACTAACCTCTGGGCTATAGGGGTCGTCAAAGCGTTATTATTATTATATAAGGCAAATGTTGTATCAACCTAGTGGAACTGCAATAGTAAGTTCATTCAACAATTAGTTAAAGAAAGTTCCGCCTGAACTATAATATACGATAATATCTATTTACGTACGCTCTATAGATCTCAGCCTTAGTGAACGAAAAACGAAAAAGGCTGGTGTTAACAACAATGTAGTTATCTGTACAATAAAAAAAAATACAAGAAAACAACCGACTTCAAAAACACCATTCCATAACAACAAATAATATGCACTAAAAAGTATAAAAATAATTTTGTATTTTAATACAATCTAATTAATTTATCTAATTCTAGTTACGATAATTGTAATTTTTGGAATCGGTGTCCTTCCGCCGCGAACCGCTCTCACCTCTCGCCTCCTCACGACTCAAGCACATCTCACCTATAACTATGTATGTAGTTATAGACTTATACTGGCTGATACCAACTCCAAAAATTACAAGAATCGTAACTAGAATTCGATCAATTAATTATTAGATTGTATAAAAATTCACAATTATTTTTATACTTTTTAGTGCATATTATCTGTTGTTTTGGAATAGTGTTTTTGAAGTCGGTTGTTTTTTGTTATTTTTTTTTATTTTTTGTGAACTTGTACTTGTACTTCAAGTACACTAACTAACAATTTGTCTAAATATGTGTAGATATTATACAAAATCTTTCAATGCTACAGTGAACGTAAGCACTTTGCAATTTGATTACAGACAGTTAGAAATTTTGCCACAGATTACCGTAAGCAGTTAACGAGTTCCATTGATCATCATATTCGACTACGACAATTACTTAAGTATCCTACTAGCATGAAAAAGATTCGGATAAGAATTGAAGAGTTCCGTTATTTTGTCATGGATCCCAAAATCAGAACCCCACCAAACTCTCACCGAACTATCTTTGAAGTATATCCTTTTCAATATAAAAAGAATCATCGAAATCGGTTGGCGCGATATTGAGTTATTCGTAAATTTGTCGTCCTCATACGTATAGCAAATTTAAGACTTTTATGGTTTTTCTCATGGATGCCACTGTCAGATCTGGACCAAATTACAATGGGACCACACGGGAAGCACCAGCTATCATATATCAGGCATAATAATTATCAATATCGATTCACCGAGTCAAAAGTTTTTAGGTAACAAACATAAAAAAAGAACATACCGACGAATTGAGAACCTCCTCCTTTTTTGAAGTCGGTTTAAAATATCTTTAATTTATTTAAAAAATGATTTTTAAAAGCCTTATTATTTATCACGATTAGAAACCTTTTCTTTTAAGTAAGTAGGTACTTAACTACTTAGTAATACCTACAACATTTGTTAGTTTTGTATTTTTTTTTGATTTTTTCATGGAGAGCGTCTTAAAAATTAAATCAAGTGCGAAATACCCATTTTTGTTAGTTTTGCTGTCGCACAGCAATAGCATATATAACTACAATTTTTTATTATTTTAAATAAATTTAACTTGCCACAACTAAGTAAGGCAATTTAAGCACTAGCTATGTTAATTGTCTCAGCTTATCTTAAATCTGAGTATGATTCCTAAATAAACAAGAAAATTTATATATCACAAATTGGGAGATAATATAAAAAAAACTTACTTTAATTAAAAAGATTGAACTTGTATATCTTAAGTAATTTATGTGTACATACTCAATCGATCATCAAAGAGTTTTACACTGTCTACATTGCTAGAGATACAAGAAGTCATACAACTACCGGAATTCCAATTGTATGAATTCGCAGGCGGTAGCTAGTTTGAAAATAATTAACATTGCCCTTCAAATCATGCTAACCTTGTAGGGCACTAAGGCGCCTAAAGGAGTTATCCTTCAAAATTATTTTTATCTTATAGAACTCCTAGATGACCCAACAGACGTTGTTCTGTCGATAATAAAAAAAAATACTGTTTTTATAGGAATTTGCCGATAATATTTCAAAACATCAAGAATTATTTCGTAAAAATGCTCCCTTTTGTTATAATGAAATTGTTTCAGAGTAGAACTGTCAAACAGTGCGTAACTAAATTCTCTCATAGAAAATATGTCCATACAAAACAATTATTGAAAGTAAAATTAAAAACTATCCTATCTCTCAAGTTGGATTAAACTACACTCCATGAAGTAATCCCCATTTAAATCCGTTCATTAGTTTAGGAGTCCATCGCGGACAAACAACGTGTCACGTAATTTATATATATTAAAGATATCTATGTTTGACGTGTCAAAAATACTAGAAGTCGCCCTGTGCTTGAAATTCGACCTTTATTCATTTGTTTAATTACTAGCGGACCCGACAGACGTTGTTCTGTTCATAATAAAAAAAACTTGGAATTTCGTAAAATCCGTTCTTAGCTGACCTCTACTCGGTGAAAAGAATGTTCCTACCAAATTTCAAGTCTTTAGCTCTAATGGTTCCAGAGATATCGTAATGAGTGACTATATACGTGGAAATCTCTTTTATCTATACTAATATTATAAAGCTGCAGTGTTTGTTTGTTTGTTTGTTTGTTTGAACGCGCTAATCTCTGGTACTACTGGTCCGATTTGAATGATTCTTTCAGTGTTGGGTAGTCCATTTATAGAGGAAGGCTATAGACTCAGACTTTTTTTTCTCAAAATTAGGGATCCGTAATAAAATTGCTATTTTGTAACACAAGGTGTAAAATCGAAAACCTATTTTTGCGTGCGCTGCAAAAACTATTGACAATAGAACAAAATGATGTACAATATATATATATATATATATATATATATATAGGCAATATTTTATTACTTATAAAACTATCGCGTGAATTATACTTTATAAGGCAAAACAACGTTTGCCGGGTCAGCTAGTGTATATATATATTACTAGCCATTGACCCAGCAAACGTTGTATTGCCGATATTAAAATCGCGATACAAAAGTAACTGTTGATCGTAGATGGGTGAAAATTTGAAGTTGTGTATGTGAAGATGTATTTTTTAATGCTGACTCATAATCAAACAAATTTAAAAAAAAATAAATAAAAAAAAATCGTGTGGACCAACCTTAACAGTTAGGGGGATGAAAAATAGATGTTGTCCGACTCTCGGACCTACCCAATATGCACTCAAAATTTCATGAGAATCGGTCAAGCCGTTTCGGAGGGGTTCAATATTTAACACCATGACACGAGAATTTTATATATTAGATAGAGAAGAAGCACATTAAGTTTGAACTTTGGTTTTATTTGTCAAAGACCTCTATGATGTATATGTGTGTATGTTGTTAGTCATTCAAGTAGCAGTGTGTTTAATATTTATTTTCAATCTATTTAATGTATTAATAGGGCATTTTATATAAAAAAAATAGCTTTATGCACTTTTCCTCCATATAAACTTTAAATGTGTTAAATTTCACGGTCATCCGTTCGCGCTTTTAAAAAAAAATACTACATAAGTCTTCTTAATACTTTACGTATTAATTTTATATACCTAAGTTATATACACTGGCCTGCAAAAGTAAGTATCACACTTTACAAATTAATTTTTTTTCTTAACTATAGAAGGTAGAGATTTAAGATTAAAAACGTTTTGTTGCAAATTTTATAGGCTTTAATTCTAAGAAACTAAAATTATACATTAGTAACATTTTTAACCTAAAAAAGATAAAACAATGAAAATAGATATTTTTAGTTTAGTGTTAAAAAATTCAACTAAAATATATTACATGTTATTTAATTTTTAATAACTGGTATTGCCTCCTCTGATTACAGCTTCGAGCCGGTTTGGCATACTGAACACTAGGTTTCGGAGTCGATGTTGGGGAATATTCTCCCATTCTTCTACCAGGGCCTGCTTTAGTGCCCTGAGGGTAGTAGGTGGTGGTCTGCGATTTCCCAAGCTCATCCCAGGCGTGTACAATCGGGTTGAGATCAGGGCTTCTTGATGGCCAAGCCATCACGCTGATACCGACCTCCTGAATATACTCTTGTACGATATGAGCCGTGTGTGGCCGTGCATTATCATGCATCAGCATCGATCCATCACCCATATTTGCTAAATACGGCCCTGCATACTCATTGAGAATCTCTTGAGCATATCTTTGCCCAGTGAGGGTGCCATTTTCAACGGCTACTAGCTCTGTGCGACCTTCTGAAGATATGCCAGCCCATACATGTACACTGCCTCCACCGTATTGGACTCTTTCTGAGATGCAGGCTTGAAGGTATCGCTCACCAGGTCGCCTGTAAACACTTCGCCTTCCATCAGAAGTGTAAAGGGAGAATCGAGACTCATCTGCAAACAAAATTCTTGACCATTCTTCTTCATCCCACTGCATGTGTTCACGGGCGTATCGGAGTCTCGCTACTCGATGCTGTGTCTCGAGTTTTGGGCCACTCGCTGGTCTTCGGGGTTTCAAAGTTGCTTCAGCAAGTCATCTTCTCACTGTACTGTCACTAATGTTGTCCCTCCGGGTCTGAAGTAGCTGTTGCTGGACTTCAACTGCATTTTGGTGGCGATTTCTTACCACAGTGGAAATAATATAACGATCTTCTTGGGCACTGGTGCACCTGGGTCTGCCATTACAAGGTCTCCTCAGATGGTGCCCAGTCTCTTCGTACCTTCGCTTTACCTTCTGGACCGTTCGTACCGTCACACCCTACATTCTTGCAGTGCGACGCATACTGATGCCTAGTTCGAGAAAAGCCATGATCCTAGCACATTCTTCAACTGAAAGAGGCATGATAAATAAATGTTATGTGCTTTTTAGCATAAATAAACAAGACCCATCGATCTTCAAAAAAATTTAAAACAGAAAGAAAAATGTGAATGGTAAAATTGTAATTCGGAAACGTCCACTTTGAAAAAGGAATGGTTTTGTTTTTGAAGTTTTTTTTCAGCCAATTCTTAAAAGAAGGTTACCGACTATAAAGTTTTTATGTACAAAATTAAATTCTCTTTTGAGTCCTTTTTATTTCGAAAGTATATCTTGTGAACTTAAAACGTTATCCCAATTTTAAAAGTGTGATACTTACTTTTGAAGGCCAGTATAGATATAACAGTTTTCGTTTAAATCTCAATATATTATATATAAATCCAGTGTCCTGATGTTTGTTTCCAGTGAACTCCTCAACTAATGAACGTATTTTAATTAGGATTACTTCAAGGTGTGCAGTTTAGTCCAACTTGAGAGATAGGATAGTTTTTATATCGATATGGGACCCATTATTACTCTTAATTAGCTTACTTAGCGCGTACACCTTCCTTAAAGGCCGGCAACGCTCTTGTGATTCCTCTGGTGTTGCAAGAGAATGTGGGCGGCGGTGATCACTTAACACCAGGTGACCCGTACGCTTGTTTGTCCTCCTATTCCATAAAAAAAAAAATCCAACATTTGTTGTGTATAGTCATTTTTTCTATGAGAAAATTTATTGAGGCACGGTTTGACAGTTCTGCTGTGAAACAATTTCATTTTAACATTAGGGAGCATATTTTGCGAAATAATTCTTGATGTTTGTAAAATAGTATTTTATTTATTAATGTACAGATCAACGTCTGTCGGGTCAGCTAGTGCCCTATAAATAGACTCCTCTTAACAAAGCACAATGTTTTCGATTGAGACAACCCGTACTTCAAGCACGTTTTACTTAAGGTCAATTTAAACATCTAAGTAAAGATCCCTTAGGTCATTCAGGTTCACTCAACCTTTAACCCACGCAACATCCGGTCGGTTATCTTGAAGAGCCTCTTAGTCCTAAGGCACTGTAAACAATTTAAGGAAATTACTTTGAAGAAACAGGCGAGCTTCATTATCGTTACTGTATTTTTATGATAATTTATGTTTATTACAAACTTAACATAAAATTAGGCTTAAAATATTATTTTTATTTAATACTAGCTGACCCGACAGACGTTGTTCTGTATATAATAAATAAAATAATGTTTTTATATGAATTTGTCAATAATATATCATAACATCAAAAATTAATTCGTAAAATATGCACCCTGCTGTCGTAATGAAATTGTTTCACAGCAGAACTGTCAAACCGTGCGTCAATAAATTCTCTCATAGAAATTATGTATGGACACATCAAAGGAAAAATAAATTTGTTGTTTTTATTTAATTTAGCTTAGATTTTCCTATTTATTCACCTTTTAAACCTTCTCTGGACTTCCACAAATAATTCAAGACCATAATTAGCCAAATCGGTCCAGCCGTTCTCGAGTTTTAGCGAGACTAACGAACAGCAATTCATTTTTATATATATAGATAGATAGATAAGAATACTTACAGACAGAATTTGTGTTGTGCGAATAAAATGAAATTGTAATGATTTTGTAAAAAGCTATTGAAAATGTACATATATAATTATATATATAAGAAATATAATGAAGATAAAAATCTAAGAACAATAGCATTTTTATTACGGCAACTATTATAGATACGCACACGAGCGTGGCATTTTGACACTCAATGGCATCTTTCCAATTTTATAACATACGCTTCGTGTTATTTTACATTGTAATTAATAAATTACTTACTCATGATATGTGATCCCACTGTCATTCTTATTTCTTGTAGTATTATTTTTACCTTAGCCGAGCGCGCAAGCGAGAGCGCGGTACAAGCGACACGTACAATAGACACGTTCGGCTTATGACGCATCTTGTTCTTTGATTATTAAAAAAGTAGCATCTGTCGGTGAGGGCAGTTATAATTCATAGGTTATGTTACAATTTTGACTAAAAAATGATTATGACTCATATAAACGATCATAAAGCGCTTTATTATTTTAAATAAGTAACCAATTAAATTTAATATCAACGCCTACCTACCTACACAACAAAACTTTTATTATTTATGATTTAATAACTGAGAAGTGCTAACCCTAACTGCTTTTCCGGCACTCATGTTGTAATTGCCGGCAATCCTGTACCTCCCCCGCCGCACCGCGTCTTTCCACATGCGTCGTCGATTTATCCCGATAATATATTTTATTCGTACTTTGGCTCTACTAAATGCAAAGTTATTACATTTTCGAGATCATAGCTATATCAACCTTTGATATATTTTGCATAATCATCACCTTGGCCTATTTTCTAGTAATAAGAGAAATCGATGTGATATTTAATTCAAAACTTATTATCGATCTTTAAGTACAGACTATTTCTTTTAATATGTACGGAATAGATTAAAAAAAATGCTGCGTTCATACATGGGTCTGTACCAAGCACTTGTTAGGTAACAACTTGAGTATGCGTAGGCTATTTTTAATACATTTTTTCGATTCTACAGAATTCAGGAAGCTGTTAAATTTAAACTTACTAAAATGTCCTTAGATCATTTTGTCTAGATAGAGTCTTTTGCTGTTAGACAACCGATAAAACTCACTCGCGATTTGTATGACAGTGTGCATGCATTGCTCAAAATAGAGGTTAGTTCTAAACTCAATTTTCTTTAGACGTTTTCACAGCTGTCATAGTTTATCTAGACGTATAAAAGATCTAAGAAAATGACGTATTGTCCCAACATTATCATTATTTCAGACGTCCACTGCTGGACAAAGGCCTCCCCCAAAGATTTTATCTATTAACACATAAACAGCAAGATCGTCTGTAACAATTAAAATACAACTCACTTGAGAATAGAAGATAGTTTTTGCACGCAATGAAATTGAGATACATTTGCGTTTCATAGTCTGATAGTCCCGATCTTTCGCAGATAAGCATTCGGGTTACCTATGTCATCTAGAGTTCTAGACTATCACATACTTTCACTGGCAACTTGTAGAACTAATTCACGTCAAAGAGCTCTTTTATAAATTATGCAAAGTTATGATAATTTTTATGATCTTGATTTCTACACAAGGTGTGGTTTAAGCGAAAACTAAAACATATTGTTCAAAATTTAGCTACATTTATGCAATTGAGTATTTTTCTCTTTAATTATTTCTATTATCAATTATTTAATTAATTTTAACTTCTTCTTAATAGCCATTATACTAATTAAATATAGTTTTAATTATATTAACTTTAATAAATTTAAATTTTCTACAAGATTATTGATATTTTTCATAGTGATCTTTTTGCTTGTCTTAATTAAACAATTTGTTTTTTTTTTCGATGAGGGACTCTCTAACCCGCGACCACTCGCGTTCCGTGCGAGCGCTCTTCCAACTGAGCCGAGTTCGAGTGACGTATCGTTGATAAATCTTGTATGTCTTGTTCAACTCTGTTTATATGTGTCTTAATTAACTTTTAACATTTAATGTGTTAATTTAAGGCTTCAGTTTAGAAGATTTATAAGTTCATGTCTATGTAAAATTACATCTAACTGTTGTTTCTCCTATTAAATAGTAATAATATAACAAAATTTATTGAAGTAGGCGTTGTTTTCCGGAAATCCATAATAATTCATTTTTTTTTTTAAGTTTTCTTCAGTGTTAACTCGGCCAATATTCGTCTTCAAACAATTCGACACGTGTTTCGTCTCTACACGAGGCGACGAGAGTTTACCACAACTACTGCAGAAATTACCGGTGGAAATCACCCAAAATATGTGGTTCCAACACGACGGTTGTCCTGTACATTACCGAAGATCAGTCCGCAAATTGCTAGATATGACGTATCCCAATAGGTGGACCTACACCATGGCCAGCCAGAAGTCCCGACTTAACCCCCATGGACTATTACGTATGGGGACACATGAAGACTTTGGTGTATGACGACCCCAATCCCATAACGAGTGTAGAAGTTTTACGCCGCAAAATAATTGTTGATGCAGCCGTCAAAATGCGAACTACACTAACAACTGGAGTCGTTAAAGTGATTTAAGAAAAAGAATGAGAATTTGTGTCCCAAACAGAGGCGGACATGTAGAACATGAACTGTAAAAACAATTAATAAATATTCACTATTTACGTGGCTTTGTTTCATTTTTTTGAACTAACTAAAAATGTTATTACAATGCCCGGGGAGGCTATCTTTAAGTTTTTTGTAATGAAAACTGCTATTACCCTATAATATTATACCTTTTTTGATAGCTGACAAAATGGAGATGTTTTTAAGCTCATCTGCAAATAGACTTCCATATTTTTTTTTAAGTATCACTATTCTATATCATTTCACGACTCATTTTATTCTGCAACGGAATTTTGTTTAATGAAGTGGATAGAGCAATTCATCTTCTAAAATAAAACGTATAAACAAACATACCAGAGGCTCAGATTACAAAAAAGAGATACAACAAAAGGCAAAAAACTGACGTTTTATGAAAAATACCTAAAATTAGATTATCTTGAAAACCATTGGATTTAGGATAGGGTGTTTCATAGTCAAATCAGTAAGAAATGATCTAAACTATAGCCCTATAAAGGATCTAGGTCGACTTACGAGGTAACCCTGTATACATTAAATTTAATTAATATAAAAAAAAACTTAAAATTAAATTTATATTTTTAATTTAACTTTTTTCTTCACTTCAAAATCTTCTTTAAAAAAATGTCTCGTGCCAGAGTTTGGCACATGTCGAATTATTTGAATACGAATATTGGCGGAATTAACACTAATGAAAACTAAAAACATTTGTATAATAATATAAAAATTTATTAGATTAAAGATGATTGTAATTAAGCTCCCAACATTTCACGCCTGTCAATTAATTGTCTATAAAACCATCTCATTACGAAGGCATGATTAGACACAATTTATCAGTTCATTGACATGAGGTATAAAAAAAAACCGTTTGTTAAGCTTTGGAGCATGACGAAGCGTTGGGGATTAAAAGAGACTAGGTTTGTCGTTTATGTTTGCGTTATTACGACGTTTACGGTCATTATCTTTGAATTTAATGTCTTTCATAAAGTTAGAACGAAAAATGAAGGTAGTTATCGATTTGGTTTCATACTCCGACCTGTAATGGATTTCTAATGGAAATCGTTTGGTGGTGGCGACATCGTTTGGCGCTTACACGGACAAGTAAAAAAATAAGGACTCCGTGTCAACTTACATAACAGTGTAGCACCAAAACAAGCCGATTAACGTGTAAATACATAGCCCCACGCAGACACTTACACTGCTACAGGCCGATAGGCGGCCATTATGAGAATTACCATCGTCTGTGACAGATCATTTTGCGTCTTAATAAAATATTTTAAAAATGCCGTCGTGCGTTGAAAAAGTGTAAAAACGATACTTTAATAAGTATTTGTGGCCATATATGATTATTAAAGGGAGAAAAAATTGTGTTACTAGTATCCCCTGTAACCGCACACACACTAGCATAACGGTGCTTCACTTGCTAATATCACGGCGCGGAGTCCTTCTTTTTTTACTCGTCTGTGGGTGCTTATTGAAAATTTTTAGGGATAAAATATTTTTGGAGGGAAGAAATACAGGTATAATGAGAAGCAGTTACAAGGCGACCATGATATTCTTCTTCTCAATCGTTCACTCTTGTCAGAGTGGTCGTTGTTGCCAAGATGACGCAACATTAGTCGCCGTTGGTCTCTACAGTTATGAGCCGCACTGCCTCCCTCGCGATGCTCCTCTACTTTTGACGGTTTGCAGCATTGCGGGAGCACTCCACAACAGGTGTCTGGGTCACTGTTTTGATAAGGTCCATCCATCGCGTGGGTGACCATGATATACTGTTATGTTATTGGCCTACTGCACTATGCTCCTTGTGCTGTTCATTGCTAATCTCCTCACGCGTGATGTTGCCGTCTTTGCCTACATATTACTAGCGCAATTAATTGCGACGCTGAGCACTTGTTCCTTTTGGTTCCACACATTCGACGAGTGACATGAGAAGTATCATCGGCAATATTTTGTCGCGATTAATTGCACGAGTAGAGCACTGTGTGGGCATAGAGTACATCGCGGCTTGTCAGTCAGTATGACTCGCAATCAAAAAACCTTCAAAATAACTTGTGCTGGGCACGAGGAGGAGCATGATGTGCGGCATGACGAGTAATTTTGCCACACTACGTCTCTGTCTCCATTCGTCACTACTCCCCATGCCACTCATTCAGTGTGTGGCAGGCCCATTAATACTTACGCCCAGTTGTGACCAGCATCGCAATTACGCGTACGTGTGGCATCTACACAGTACGCCAGTCATTAGGGGCTTACGAGCGAGCAGTGATGCACGCGCAAAGCTTGTTGTCACCGATCCGACTTTTTAAAAATGGAGAAACATTTAAGGCGACACTAAATGCCAGCGATCTTGAGCGATATGAGTAGCTGAGTCACAGCTGCCGGCCCGCCATCTATGTAACAAAGCCAATATTTTCAAAATTCTTGGGTGGAAAACAGTTTATATGCTTACAATCGTCGTTATTCACTACTAATCTGAATAAATGAACCTACACAAAAAAGTACAAGCTATAAGAATAACATTTCTGAGAGAAGTACCAAAATGCGTCACGCCATGCCAAAAAACTTGTTTAACTTCAAAGAAATGTGGTAGTTCAAAAAGGCTCGGCAGTGTTAACTATAACCAACAGCAAGCATTAGCAACCTACAAATAAGACTAAAGGATATGTGTAACAGGATTAAGTGGTGTTCACAGCTCGAAATGCTATACTTTCACCACAAAACTTGTCTAAAAACACTATGTTTGCGTGTTTTCTGCTTACTCTTCGCCTTAAGCAAAGCATATTAAAGGTCATTGCGATCCAAAAATAAATTTTTCATGCTTCCTCTTTAGAGTCTTTACGCTGAAACAACCTAGTATTTGGTCACCTATATGTATATAAAACTATAGTTTTAGGTAAAGAAGTCCACCCTATTGTCGTCAAAAGAGGTAAGAGTCACGCGATAGAAAGAGGGGTAACTTCTATGTGAATAAAAATGGAGATTAGTAGCGCTGTGCGATCTGAATAACACCTTATTGTATGACCGCAAGAGTCCCTATTTCTTTAATTGCTTTTGCGGAGTGAGACTCCCGTACTTGTACTATTATATTATACTAGCTGACCCGGCAAACGTTGTTTTGCCATATAAATTGTATTGATCTTGTGCTTGCTAGTTGATAAAAGATGGCGCTAGTTGTATTCATTAGTAACAATCACACTTCTTTTATATTTTGTATAATTCACACTAGTTTTATAAATTATGGCCTATATGCTATTCTGGTGTGTTAGCTATATTATTGTAAAGTTTCATCAAAATCTATTCAGTAGATTTTGCGTTAAAGAAGTTCAAACATACATCCAGACATAAAAACTTTCACATTTATAATATTAGTAGGATTCTTTGACATAAGTCTCATTAGCTACCGCGTCCTTCAAACCAAAACACAATACTTGCATATAACTGCTTCACGGCAAAAAAAGTGCACTCGTTCCCGTGCTAAGAAGGCTGCAATGGGTGAAAAACTGGTTTAATTATAATAAACCAGATTTTTATTTATGTTAAGCTTTTGAAGCAATGTGAAGTCCTTTTTTTGTTTTCTTTAGTTTTCGCGGTGTACTTAAATGTTTTAATATTATTGTTATGTAATGTTGTAATTCTTATTCTCAGACTTAGGATTGATCTCCGCTGCGCTGTAACTAGATACCGCAGGCGTAGTCGTAAAGTTCGGCAACTAATGCTACACCCAAGTGGGCGTACTCGAGCCAGTCTCGAACAATGTGTGGGGTTGACGTGCCACATGTTCTGTTAAACTTTGCTAATAATTGAAACAAAAATGCCGGGTTACGTAGTAAAACTTAGTTAAAATAATACTACAAGAAATAAGAAAGGCACTGGGATCACATAATCATCAATAAGTATTTTGTATTTCATAAATGTCCATGTAAAATAACACGAAGCGTACGAGTATGTTACAAAATTTATAAGCCACAGTACCCATAATATGTATCAGTACGGAAACTAAGCCTTGTTGATAAAATACTTACCTATATGTGCGTACACTCCATTGAAGCGATAGGGTTGTCAGGTTATCTTTCTAACCGACATTAAAAGAGGAGTTTTGGAACGAAGTTCCATAAGGGGCGTTGCAGAGCGTAAAAAAGTAAAAAGCGTAAGATTTTTATGTATAGTGCATGTATGATAGCTATACAGTGTATAATGCAATATTATAGTCTACATGATGACTGTTATGTAATATTTTTAAACAACATTTTATTGAATGTTTTTCTTGGAAATATTTTTTTAAATATTGACGAGAATTTTTTAAATATTAATCTTTGAAATAAGTGTTTTTAAACTTTGCCCGTTGAAGTTTCACTTCTACCACAGTCTTAAGAAACTCTTCCCTGCATCCCACGAACATGTATATGACGGGGCAATTATTGTTTTCGTGAGTGTCAATAACTAATATGACATCTATTTTGAGATCCGAGATGGCGGATGTGACTTCTACAATAAAATCAAATTGTGTATCGAGATTTTCAGGAGTGTCGTGATTTTCGGGAGTGTCAGGTCAAACACACAATTTTATTTCAGTCTTCATTTCTTTTAAGTCCAGCATTATCGGCTTCAACACTCTCGAGAATCATGAAAACAACACCCATGATAAAAAAGTTGATAATATCATGGAACTTGGATTTACATTTTGACAGCACTATCAGTTTCAGAATCCTCAAAAACTATGAAAACGACACGCGTGACGCAAAACATGATATTTTTTTGCAGCCGCCATCTTAGTGTAAGTTGTGAATTATGTTCACGAATTTATTATAATCGAAATACGGACTTATTATTCGAATAATATATATAACAGTAAATCATTCTTATATACTATACTGCTTTATAGTTTAAAAACGAAAACTGGAGTTTTGATGGAGGAGGCCGCAAAGACTACGCAACAACAGTCGCGGGGCGTCTCCTAAGGAGACTCGAACCTCAGACCGGCTGTGTGCTTGTGGGAAGGAGAGAGAATGAAAATGAAGATGAAAAGATGAGAAGAACACACTCGCCGGCGAGTGTGGTGATGTTTAGTGTAATGTATGTAAGTGTGTATGTATGTGTTTATGATTGTATGTTTGTATGTGTGTAAGTAGTGTAAATGTTAGTGTGCATGTATGTTTGTGTTTTGTGTGTGTTTGTGGTTGTGTAAGTGGTATATGTCAGTCCGTCAGTCAGTCCGTGTGTTAGTGAGTGTAGTGAAACGATTACAGGACGAGGATTAACGTCTCGTCGGGTATCAAAACAATGTGTGGTGTATCTAGGGTGCGGGCCGCTGGCTATCGTCAGAGTGACGAGTGCCAGTGGTTTGCGGTGGTTGACCGCGCCTACGCCTGCGAAGGCGGTGTGTGCGTGTCTGTGTCTGTGTCGGTGTTTGTGTGGGTGTCGCGTTCGCGATGGTGATGTCGTCATCCGGGTCTACCGTTACGTGTCTGGGACGTCTTATTGGGTTGAGACTATGGTGAAGGGGGGTGTACCCGCATGCCTTCCTAACCAAGATGTTGGGATGGTTAGGCGCCTTGTCAAAGAAGCGTCGCGAGATCTCTTTAAAGTGTTGAGCTATCGTCGGAAGCTCTAGGTCGCGGTGAAGGTCAACGTTTCGGATGAACCACGGGGCTCCGGTTGCCATGCGCGTGAATTTATTTTGAACTACTTGCAAACGACGTAAGTAGCTCGGTCGGGTGTGCGCGAAAACGACGCTTGCGTTTGACAGTATGGGCCGTACGATGGTTTTGTACAGCGTCACTTTGTGTTTGAGCGGAAGTTTGCTTCGCCCACACACAAGTGGAGAAAGGCGACTGAGGACAAATCGGGCTCTATTGCATACCGTATCAATATGTTTCTTGAAGTTCATATTGCTGTTGAACGTGACTCCTAAGTATTTGTAATCCTTCACCCACGGTATGGGTGTTTCATACAATTTAATGACGTCGGTCGGTCGTTTTTTAGCCGGATGCTATTCGCGTTACCGAAGAGTACCGCTGCACTCTTGGTGGGGTTCACTTCAATCCGCCATTTTCTGAACCAGTTGCCTAGTTCATCGACGGCGGCTTGAAGCACTTTAATGTTCCTGCTCAAGGTTGAGCGGTTCAATAGAGCGGAGCCAAAGTAGAGTGCCGTATCGTCAGCGTACTGAGCGAGCTGGACACTCGGAAACTTGGGAATGTCGCTCGTGAAGAGCGAGAAAAGAGTGGGAGAGAGGACTGAACCCTGTGGCACGCCAGACCTGATGGGTCTGGGTGAGGATAGGGTGCCCTCTACTCGATATCGGAAGGAGCGATCAGTAAGGTAGGCTCGTATGATGCGCACGAGCCTGTCTGGCACTCCCAATTGATACAGCTTGAATACTAAGCCGTTGTGCCATACCTTGTCGAATGCCTTCGCGACATCGAAAAACACGGCTGCCGTGGTAGCGTGAAGTTGACGCCGTACGAGAATGTACTCGGTGAGTCGGTGAGCCTGCTGGGGACACGAGTGAGCGGTTCTGAATCCGAACTGTATGTCGGGTATCAGGTTGAGCTCCGCGATGTAATGATTAAGACGCGCGAGAATTAATCTTTCGTAAAGTTTCCCGATCGAGTTAATTAAGCTAATAGGCCTATAGCTACTCGGATTAGCTTTAGGTTTATTGGGTTTTGGGATACCGATAACAATGGAATCTTTCCATTGTTCGGGGAACGCGCTATTAGACAATAGAATATTAAAAATGATAACCAATAAAGTAATAAGAGTCGAGGGTAGGATTTTAAGAACCCTATTGTTTATAGTGTCGGGCCCCGGGGCCTTCTTGGAGTGAAGCTCCTTAATGATTAGCTTCACCTCTTCGTAAGAGGTGGGTTTTATTACATCGCCTGAAGGGCTCAGAGCGGAGCGACGTTCAACTTCACGATCAACTTCGTCAACGTGTGTCGGGTCGGCTGCTGCATTTGGAGAGCACTGACTCTCGAGACTATAGGCAAGGCATTCAGTCTTCTCATCGTCATCGAGCGCCGGCTGCAGTCCCGGTCTGTCCAAAGGAGGCATGACAGTGGGCGGCTCCTGTTTGAACGCGCGAGGCTTTGATGGAGCCGAGTTCAAATAGCCGTATACCACGCAATACGCTGGCATTTTTAAAAAGATCGCGGAAACAAATAACAACGTGACACTCGACTCGTATTGACCGCGAAAACTGCTTAGGGCCTCGTCGATGCGCATGTTTGTGTGAGTGTGTCATTTCGAACGTTTGTAGGGAGTTTCCGTACTGGTACATATGTCTACTGTGTCTAAGCTGTTACGTTCTGTACAAAACGTTCGCTGGTCACGTCGAAAATGATAATTCATTGAATAATCATAAAATAATAATATATTGAACTTTTTGTCTATTTTTTTTATTATACATCATTTTTAATGTATACATTATTTTTAAATCTATACATCTTTTGGCGCGAATTTTTACGTTGCGCGCGCACACCGACATCTATAAATAGCAAGATGAAGATGGTTTCTAATTAATATATCTCTGTAACTGTTATGAAGACTAGATATACTATTATTAGTTTTGGTCTCTATAGAAACTATATTCAAAGTGGTTTTTCAAATATTTATAAATCTAACTAAAACTAAGTCTGTGTAAATAAACTGATGCTTATAGATCATGAACATTCGAAAATGATCAAAGGATAGCAGTGTTACAATTAAAACTTATTGTCATTTGATCAATCGGCTCAATTGTTAAATAAATATAAATAGCGCGTGCTAATTTAGAATAATTTGTAAATCATGTTTGTTTAAATTATAAATATCCGGACGACCGAGCCTTGCTCGGATTTTTAAGAATGTACAAAACTTGAACAAAAAAAAACTAATAGGACATCTGGATTCGAACCGGGGTCTTCTGCTTTCCGGATAACCCAATGTCCCATCTGAGCTATAATAGTCTTGTATATAGTGGCGAAATTTACCTTTGTATTCTAATGTTATTGTAGCTGTTTCTCATCCAAACATGGATAAAACCATTTTTTTAAATTGAAACCTAGCTAGATCGATTTATCACCCCCGAAATCCCCTGCATACTTAATTTTATGAAAATCGTTGGAGCCGTTTCCGAGATTCAGATTATATATATATATACAAGAATTGCTCGTTTAAAGATATAAGATAACTGAATCAGATCGAAATTCAAAATTATGTCTCGACAATAACCTAGAAAATTTCGAAAGCTTTCTATGAGTTCAAAAATTTTTTAAATCGATCTATAAATGACCGAGAAACAATTTAACACAGAAATCAATTATTGGAATCACACGGTGGGAGCTTCGTTTCGCTTTGCTCAATAAATGGGAATTGAAAATAAAATCATTCGTAAATATATACAGGTATGTGTGCGATTTTTAATTATGTGGACTTATAAAGGACGTGAATGACAATGTATTATGAATGATCGTGATAAAGTGGTCTATTTGATATATACTTTTTTTTTTTTTTTTCAATATAAGTCTTTTTACATGTTTGAAGTTAATTGTCGGTAAGTACTTACCTACTATTTTTATTAAATTTTATGATAAATTGAATACTGAATGATTGTTATATAATTTTTTATATTTCTTTTTACTGTTACATGAAATTAAATGTTTTCTTCGATCATTTTATTATTTTTACTACTTTAAAGTACAATAGTTCCATGTTGAATGTGTGAAAAAATGATGTGAAGAAGAAATTATTATTCGAAAAACAAATGTTTAAACCTTGGTAATTGGCAAAGAATTACTATAACCTAAATTATATTTCCATGGCAACAATAATCAACGACAAAATGACGAAGTACTTGATGGTGACAGTAAAGGTCGTTAGCTTTAACACCAAGCTACAGAGATTTGTATTTTTATCTAAAACATTTGAGTATATACCGGACTGGAGACGCTATTGATGTAAAGGCAAATTAGGTTATTACTTTATGACAATACAATATTATATTTATAACTATAAAACATTATTTAAAGGATAACAACGCGTGTAGTTGTAACTGTGTTTTTACCTAAGATTTTATTCCTTTAAAATGTGTTTTATTTGAATCTCGCGTTCGTCAAAGAAAATACCCCGCCCGAATATCATTTCATTGCCCATAAGTACGGAGAATAACACTAAAAATGTTTTTTTATTAAGGCCGTGTGCTCCGATAGTACTTATATTGCCGTCATGTTGATCAACTGTTGCCAGTGATGACTTACGGAACGCAGACGGCCTGATGAGAAATCTCATGGTCGTTCAGAGTGCAATGGAGAGGGCTATGCTCCCTTCGCAAATAATTGTGAAACTGAAGTGGCAGTGGCCAGGGCACAGTTCGACGGACAGATAGCCGTTGGGGCAAGAAAGTTCTCGAATGGCGACTACGTACCGAAAGACGCAGTTTTGGCAGGCTCCCTATCAGATGGACCGATGAACTGATCACAGGAATACGTTCGATAAGGGCTGCATAGGACCGTTCGTCGCGGAGATCTTCTGGGAGACCATTGTCCAGCAGTGGTCGTCTTCTGGCTGATATGATGATGATTGATCAACTTTTCAACTTACGTGATAAAAATACTGATATTATTCGAATCTACTTACATTTGGCGTTTCCTCTCGGTAATTACTCAAAAGCTACAACCGACCTGACGTCAGACCAACTCTCAACTTTTTCATAACAATGTTTTAAACTACCTCCTAATTCATTATAAACCCCTGGTTTTAGCCACTTCTGAATGTTTAACGCAATTTTAGTATCCAAAGTGTTATTCATTCTAGATTGTTCTTGAGCTATATTCAAATAACTCCGTGCGAAGAAGTGCCATATACTCATGGGCAAAAGTCTGACATGGAAAAAACATATTTTCAATAAAAGAAAAGCAATATTTGGCGTACAACTCAGAAAGATGTACTGGCTAATATACGACACACAAAATTTAATTACATTCAAATACATCAGTGCGCGGAAAGTGCGATTTTTGGTAGGATATAAGACGGACATGGAAAAACATATTTTCAATAAAAGAAAAACACTTGGTACCTATCTATACATCTCAGAAACATGTACTAGCTTATGTCAAGACACTTTAAATTGTCACTCCATATAAATTACTCCTATATAAATGTATATTAAAACCTATATTGTCCAATGGTTGAGATATAGCTCGAACGCTTTTAGTCTAAAATTCTGCGTATAAAATAATATACATAACGAATTAAATTACCAATGATGAAACATATGGAGATACTTAAAAAGTTCAAGTCTTACCCAAAACGTATCAAAGCTCATCCAAAGGTTCAATCTGATGAATAAAAGTTCTTTCAATGGACGAAAGAGAAAACTCCCTCAGGATCACAACTTTTATGAATAATAATTGATTTATCAGGCCGTCACATGAAGACCACTTGTATCTTATTAAATCTGGCGTCAGTATCGGAAGCTCAAGTAGCTTTAACCGCTTGAACATAACACGAGCGGCGCCGCGACTTGCACTACCCTGCGTACCATAAATATATGACATTAAGGACAAGAAACAAATACAATTTTTCATTTCTCATACTCGGAAAGTAATGTTATTTTGATCTGATTATTGTGTGGAAAATGCTGCTTCCCTGCATAGAGAGGGAAAAACTCATACAAATTACTTCCCACCTAAGGGCCGGAATGAACTTTGAAAATAGAACTGTTGTCAGCTGTGAAGAGTTTTATGTAAAAACAAACTAATTAAGAAAAATGCTGCGGCCAATGTGACTTTCTAAACAGCCAGTGTGAACATAGCGTAAACTTCTTTGAGCGGAATAAACCGCAACAATTACGCAGTGAATTCCATATTTAAAATTTAAAAAGTCGACATAAATTGTCCTAATTTGACAAATTATTTTAAATAGGTACTACTAATATTATTATATTAGTTTAGATAAACAGCGCTCGGGCATCTAAATAGGTACCTCGGGAATTGATTCTTTCGACCCTAGGTTAACAATCTACTATTTTATATCTAGTTATATCTTATATTAGTATCTGTTGGCAGCAATGCGCCATTATATCGTGTAATTCATTAAAGAATGTAATTAGACATCCGAGGTTGACCCATTTTGCAATAGCCTCATAGAGTCTGGCCAGCGAGTCGTGACAGTCGAATTTTTATGAATTCTGAATCTGACAACACTATATTATTAATATAGTTTAAAATTCTAACATAGAAAATGTGTGTTTTTTGTTATTTCTCGTATTTAATATGGCAACACCTATTGAAAGCAATAGTAGCTTGGCCTATGGACTTGCATCCCGTGCCACTAAATAAATTAAAAAAAAAAAAAGCAATAGTAGCTTGTGATTTATAATGATAAATAACTTCAATCTTGTTAAAAGTATTGCAAATCAAACGCAAGAAGAAAAATGTCATATTACGATGAAATAATTTGAATTGCAGTAACGTAAGTACTTGGAATTTATTTTCTTTATGTTAATATTTTATTTACCACTATATATAACGCATTAGGGTATTAGATAATATTGATGACGATCAAGGAAAAAGCAATCAATAAAAAAAAGAGGAAAATCTAAGACTAATAATGGGGACGATAGTGCAGTCACCTCTGAAAAAGCCTTTACATGTTTAAAATACCAAACATTACCAGTATAACTTACAGATAACCTTGCTGACAACATATGACTCTAGCGTTTAATAGTATAATGATTCTTAAATTATAATCATATTTTTTGTTTTTCAATAGTACAAAGCAAAGCAAAGGCCGGGAAGTAGGCAATTGCAGGTCGAATATGAGTTTGAAGGCTGAGCCGTAGGCGAGGACTTCACTAAATACGAGACAGGCAATTGCCATTTCCCGCCGAGGCATATATAGTGATTTTCTCAAACGGATGCAGGGAAATAAAACACACTTTTTATATTATATAACATAAATTAAAAGTACTTAAATTCCCATGATTTTTCAAGTTAATGCCGTTTTTAACATGAACACATTTCAGCATGGAATAAATTGCCCATAATGTTTTTGGCTTTTTGATGGCTTTTGAGTTTTAGAAATCTCATTCAAATACGCCAAAAATACTGTTTCGGAGAAAATGTTCACTTTTTTCTCGTTTTTCCAACTCATAAAATTTTCATATAGCTAGGTACTTTCATGTATTTTGCTTTTGACTTCGCTGGAAGCAGGTTTTCCATTTCCAATTTGGCTTCTGATCTTAAATCTGGTGGAGAAAAATCTCCATTTCACTCTCTGAACCGTTGAAACTCATTTTAATTATTATTAAATTTATATTTATTAAGTAGGTATGTAAATAACAAGTCAAGACGAATATTCAGCTTTGCCGCCAATCTTTTTTTTATCATCTGTGCCGACAGGCAAACGCAATGAGACTATGGTATGCCAAAAATAACAAAAGAGATCCGATCAAAGAGTATTTACTAACCCCAGCAAGCTGTTTCATACAACATTGCAAGAGCGTTGTAATGTTCCAGAATCAAAAAACGCTCCTGCAATGGATTTGATTTTCTTTGTCCGAAAATACGATACTTCGCGTGTTCTTTCTTCGAAAATAATGACAATATTTCCATGCATGTTTGAAAAAACGTACTTTATAAGTGTTAAATATAAGTACCCAATGGAAATGATTCTCATTTATGTTGTGTGCACCTGTAATTGACTCATACACTGTATTTATTGTTGGATCACCTATAAATAAATAAATACTTATTCTATGTTTACGTTTCTTTAGCGAAACGGTCAAGACGTTCATCTGATAATAAGTGATACGTCATACCCATTATAACACAGAATCGCTCAGGATTCTTGATTGATCCCAATTGCTGACTATTTTCGCAATTGCGTTCGGCCCTTAATGATTTAAGATATTAATTAGTCTCATTAGCCCAGTTAGTTCACTGAGTACGACGCGCACCGAATTTCAAATAGTGCTGGCACACTGCTGCTGCAGAAAAAGCCGCGACTTTTTATGGAAGAGAGGATAACCAAGCGAATGGTTCATCTGATAATAAGTGATCACCGCCGCCCACATTCTCTTGCAACAAACGAGCAATCACACGATCGTTGCCGGCACTTGGGAATAGTTAAGTGCTTTTATTTAAGGTACCCATGTCGTATCGTCTTGGAAACAGGAAGACAGTTCATTCCACAGCTTGTTTGTTCGTGGAAGAAAGTTCCTTAAAAACCTCACTGTTGAGGAACGCCACACATCCAGTTAGTGGAGATGATGTCCCAATTTGTGGCATGCGGAGGTGGGATTCGGCGGCAGGAATCAGGTGGAACAGATCTTCACACCCCCTGAGACACTCCCCGTGATGAAATACTCGCATAATGCCTTAATTTTATTTACGGTATGTGTGGATTGATGCATCTACTGTTTTGTGCTATATGTATGTACTCAAGAACTCTTGTGTTTTTATTTATTAATTTTTCAATTGTTTTACTCGTGTAAGGCATTTAGTATTTGACGGTTGAGTATTTTTATTGCATCACTTTACATATAGTAATTGAAATGATTTGTAAATTTAATTGAAAATAAAAACTTGAATACATAATCACAAGAACTTAAGACTCATTTTCCCAGTAATTTCACTAGCTACGAAGCCCTTCTAAAACAAATTAGGCGCCGTTGTGGTACCCATAATCTAGCCGCCATTCTGTGCAAAGAAGCCTTCCACGGATAAATGCCCTAAGTCGCCTCTTCCGACACCCTTGGGCCTGGGACTTCCCTATTCTTTTGCCTATGCCCAGGGGAAGCAGGGCATATAACACCTATATAGTCATAGATATGCTTTATTATCTTCCTTTACCATATAAAAGTATTAGCTTTTGAACTTACTCGCGCTTCGTTTCCAGGTTGAAATGACATGGATACTTTAAAAAAATCATAAATAAATAAATGACTGGCAACGTTTCTGTGATGCCTATAATGGTGCAACAGAGCATCGGCGGCGGTGATCTTAAAGTCATTAAAAAATTGTAACTTAAAACATTAATTAAAATCAACATAAAGATATCAAACTGGGCGAAACAAGGGCGAGAGACTAATGTATATGCTTAATATAAATTACAACTTCTTAAACGAACGTTTTAAAGTATTATTACATCATGGCTAAAAACTATAGAAGAAAAACTTCTTATCTGATAAATAAACTATTAATGACTCAGGACTTTTCGTTTAATGTGAATTGTGAAGTTTTTTGTGAGGTTTCTTATCACAATTTTGAGTACAGCTTTACAATTGTAAAGCAGGGTAAACGAATGTTATCTTATGGCAAGTTATCACTCACAATACTTCATCATTAACACGTGCGTTGCAAGCGGCCGAATTTCACGACTTTCACAACACAGTTATTTGTGAAGAACCAACATGTAGCATAAATCAAATCAAAGCGGAATCATTTTATTCATTCACGTCAAGGAAATGACTGGAGTGATTCCAACGCAAGATTTTTTTTCTTACGTTGACATTAAAATGTTTAGTCTAATGACTTGAGCATGGAAATAATATTATCTATGTGCTACGTAGTACCAAATATTTCTATAAAAAAAACTGTGCCTTTTTGGCGACATTAAATTAGGATAAACAATGTTTTTTAATCATATCAAATCGGAATCACTTTATTCATTCACGTCAAGGAAGTGATTTGAGTGATTCCAATTTGATTTGATTTCTGTCAGCCAACGCGGGAAATTTGATAATTACAAAATACCAGCATCTTGGCATAAAATATTAAGATTTTTTTCTTCTTAAGTTGACATTATGTTACTGTAATTAAATAAATGTTTAGTCTAACGATTTTAACATAGAAAAGTTAACCCGAAACTCGTTGCTCTAGTGTCTAGAAGAAGACACGAATCTTATATGACTAATAGGGTCGACTATGTAATTTGGCGTAAACTCTTAATTGCACGATCTTAAATCGAATCCCAAACGCTATCTGAAACTTGAATCGTCGCTTTCGCTGACGTCACGAACGGTCTCTTTAATCTATCATTGTGCCGCCAGAGATTATCTCCAACAGCCTTCGATTCTGTTGTAATGCGAGGCTCACTTTGCTATTGCTGTTATCTGCTATTTGCTGAATGTGTTTCTGATGTTTTGCTAAGTGTACAATGATTTCTTATTAAATAACTTTGAACGGTGATTTAAATCAGCTTAATCGCGCTAGAGTATACGCGTATTATGTAAAAAAAATTATATCTATACTAATATTATAAAGCTGCAGTGTTTGTTTGTTTGTTTGTTTGTTTGAACGCGCTAATCTCTGGTACTACTGGTCCGATTTGAATGATTCTTTCAGTGTTGGGTAGTCCATTTATCGAGGAAGGCTAAAGGCTATGTTTTTTTTTTCAAAATTAGGGATCCGTAATAAAATTGCTATTTTGTAACACAAGGTGTAAAATCGAAAACCTATTTTTGCGTGCGCTGCAAAAACTATTGACAATAGAACAAAATGATGTACAATATATATATAGGCAATATTTTATTACTTATAAAACTATCGCGTGAATTATACTTTATATGGCAAAACAACGTTTGCCGGGTCAGCTAGTAATATTATATACAGAGTAGTGTTTTAAATAAATGCCAAATGTTTTAACTGAGTATTCTTGATGATAATATTTTTAGTCAACAAATAAAGTACCTACTTAATTTCTAAAATGTGCAAAAAACGCGTCATTTGTCAGAAAGAAAGTGACGTAAAAATATTTTTTAAATAATAGAACAATTACTTTAATAATAATAATGTATTATAATTGAAATCTTGATAGTAAAATGTCAATTATCAACCAAACTACACACGTCCACAGGACGACTCCTGGACAAAGGCCTCCTCCAAAGATCTCCACGACAATCGGTCCTGCGCTGCCCATCATCCAACGTATTCCGGCGATCTTGACCAGATCGTCGGTCCATCTTGTGGGGGGCCTACCAACACTGCGTCTTCCAGTACATGGTCGCCATTCGAGAACTTTTCTGCCCCACCGGCCATCTGTCCGTCGAACTATGTGCCCTGCCATTAACATAGGAATGGTACCGGTGGCGGAGGGCGCGATTTCAGTTTTCCAACCGATTTATGAATGAAATTGTGAATTTTAGAAGCGCACATAATAATAGCCATTGAAATTTGTCAATTACTTACTAAATTATTTCGTGGGGAAATTTATGGATTCTTTTTTCTTATATGAGATAAGTAAATATCTTCAGTATATTAAATGATAAACCAGTTAAGTTTTGTTAATTATAAAATGTACTGTGTATATATAAAAAAACAGACGGTCAACTACCTGAGCTACATGTTCCGTACAATCGTACCAGCTATAATATTATTATGAAAACTTACAGATAAATGGACGGAAATCGGAGTATTACTGGAACTTAGCGGTTCACGGTGGTTATGCTTCTGGCGTAAATCGGGTACGGAATCATTATCTGTAACACTGTCTCGAGCAAGAAGCTCTTGTAGAATGAATAACAAAAAATATGACAAATCAATGAACTCGCCTGCGAAAAACAATCCTAAAATATTTATGGATCTTAAATGGTCAATCAAATAAAAAAATGGTAAAAGATCGTAAAGGCCATTCACATGTTCAATAACACTCCACTTAAATCATTTGGTCGTGTTTAATTTTTCTTTTATTGGGCGACTTGGTGTCGCTGTATTAAGTATTGATTACTGCCACGTTACTTAGGCCCGTATTAATAATAATATCAATCTCAAACTAGAACTTGAGTGCGTCTCAGATGAGTCACTCATGAGACTGACTTGAGTTGTGAGCGACGCCTTAAGTCTGTTGCTAATTAATAGACGCTACTCTAAGATTATTCTCAAGTAGCAGCTGGAGATAAACTCATGTTTCTTTTTTCTCGGCCTAGTGACCAAAATTGAGCCAAATTTAATGAGTTGAGATTGAATGATTGGTTTAACGTTTCAATATTTATAAATTTAAGACAATGTTTTTACTTTATTCAATTTTCAACAATTAATATTATTTTCATCTTATTCATTATTTTGATGACTATTTTTGTGATACAAGATTTTATCTCATTTTAATTCGTTTGGTAAGTTATCAGGCATTAATCAAACAACAACGAACAAATAGCTACCTGGCGCTAGACGTAAATGACAGACGGACGACATCGGTTTGTTCAAAAAGCCACAAAAAACAAATCGTTGTTGTTGCGAGAATACAAAGCAATAGTTTAACAAAAAACAAAAAAAACACGCTATATAAAATTCAACTAAAAATAGAAGATAAATTTAAATTGAAAATAGTGTTAAAAAACATATTTTTTTGTAATAAAAGCGTGGGTTGTAGAAAATTATTATTTTAATAATTGACACTCGCCGGAATTATTCAGTTCGAAATTTAAAAGTGGTCATCAAACACCAGTTAAACACTAATCTTCCATTAAGCCGTTCCACACAACGTCATTATATCATTCTTGTTTTTTTTAATGTTACTCTAAATGTTGAAGATTTAACTGTCACTAAAACGTCTATAGATTTCAATTGAATTTCACAATGATGTTCTTTACATTTAGGCAAATATGCCGAAAAAAGGCCGAAAAAATATGGAATAAGCCACAAATTGCACTTTAAAAAGCTTCGACTGCTAAATCTATACATTGCCGCATTTGCTCCAAATGTTTAAAGTATTCTTGGTCAACAAACAGCAATGTAATCAACACGATTAAGGAGAAAAGTGTGCTTAAAATGTCTTTAAGCACACTTACTACGTGTAACTTAAACAACTATACCTACATGTAACAGATAGTTTGAACCATAGTCTTACAATATACAAGCAAATAGACGACAAGAGAGCCTGATAATTGAAATTAAGATATTTTTATTCAAAACAGGTTTTAAAATCACTTATTGAACGTCATACCTGAGAAGAACGGGCGCAAGAAACTCGGCGGGCTTCTTTTTTAACCAAATATAAGTTTTCTTGAGTGTATTATTTGCTATGATTTGTCTTTTAATCAATTCGACACATGTTTCGCCTCTATCCGAGACATTCTTAGGAGATGTTGACTCGCCAAACTGTTGCACAATAATTCTCGATAATTATGGATTTCCTCAAAATAACGCCTTATTCAATAACTTGTCTTTTTTTAAATGAAATATCGTCACAATGTTATATCGTACAATAAAATTTACTTTAAAAAAATGTGGTATCAATAAGGTATTGTAATTAAGTGCGTCCATGCGTCCGTCGCGGTCCAATGAACGCGTACCATAAATGGCACTGCATTGTAACGGACAGGGCGTATTACTAAACAATAGGTGAACGTCCCGTATACCTCGTTACTTCTTCTCACAAAAATATAAACTTCAGTTGAAATTTGATTCATTTCCAGGTATAAAGAACTTTCCGCTTTCCCACACTCTTCCAAGTGAAACCTTAGCTGCACGCGGAACAAACTCGACCGACTTCTCAGGGTTCACTACCCAGGGGTCATGTGCATCTAGTTACTGAGACTACGATGCATGCCGGACTATAACGTTACATTGAATTAATAGTAGATAAAATTACTTACCAATGAAATTCACAGACGGATCATAGACGTACCACCCGGTTACATTAACTGTGGACCCTATGTCGATGACGTCACATCGTCGCTTTGTTAATAATATTATAACACATAACAAATAAACAACGATTTATTCTTTATTTTTTGAAGTGAAAACTTCTTTAGCATCGTTGTGGATTTGAACATTGATGAAACGAAAAAGCGATATAGAAAAAAAGAGACACATAAATTCATAACATTTTGTGGGAAAAAATGAGAAGGCAAGCATTATACAGTGTTGTGGTACCAGGCGATCATAGTGGAAGAAGAGATTTTCTTATGTCTGACGCGAGTATGATACGATACACCAAGAGATCATAAGTATGGTAGCGGTGATAGTAATGTCTTTCTACCAGGAGTATTATTATTACGAAAAGTCAATGAAAAAATCTGGGTTAAGTAAAATTTTTATTTTTATGTCAGTACTATTACAAGCGACACAGAACAACAAAACTATTAAGAAAAATCAAAATGTAACATTGAAAACTTTAAAAAACCATGAAAATATCACAACATGTACCTGAACCGGAAGAGCGCGAGGGGGTGAAAGGGGAACAATAGGGGGCTTTCATGGCCGTGTGGTACAATATGTTAGCGTATAAATAAACAAAGCGTGCGATAGAGAGAAGAACACCTGTAATGAACCAAAGAATAAAACAAAATAAATTTGCCAGTATTGCTAATACGCACTATCGGATTCTGAAAAGATATTGTGAACTAATTTGATGATTCTGAAGAGAAAACTTCTTTAGCGGCATTGAACACTTTTCTTTGGGTAGGTATAAAATGTTAATCTCGTGTCAGGACACGTGGCGTGATCGAAAAATCGTAAGACAGTCGTTGAAATTGGAAAATGGATGAAAGATTTATACTTCTAACTACATAATTATCTTAAACTTGATGATCATACGGTCATTGGACCTAAACACCGCGAGGTCGAGGGATCGAATCTCGGCCGCGAAATATTTGTACAGTTTATTTTTTTGATTTTTAATCTTTGTCACTAACGAAGACTGATACAGCAAGTAAGAAAGGGTAGGCAAACCTTTTGGTCCTATAACAGATTTTGATTGACTAACATGTTGCAACTTTAGCTCCTTATTATTTTGAATATTAAACTAACTAACGCACACATTGACAAACTAAAATCGTCACTCATGATCGGGCTGTCAGGTCCTCTATACCAGGCGTTTCCAACCTTTTGGTATTCACAATAAAAAATAGCCAAGTGCGAGTCGTACTGGCGCGTAGTTGATGCTGTACAGTATACCCATAATAAGTATAACATGACGGACAGCAGAGGCTTATTAATAGGGTCTCGTAGACCTTTAAGTACGAAACCTTAAAAAGAAACGAAAATAAAAATATATGGCTAAAAATTAAATCTTCGTTATTTTAATGTGAATCGTACACATCAATAGTCAGATGTTTTTGTACTACGTTTTTATTAAAATAGCTGTTCCTGTTGAAAACGTCTGCTCTATTAATTCTAGTCTATGATTATCATATCGTTAGTCATAGTTCAAATTAGAATATTTTTATTCTAAATAGGATGTGACATCACTTATTAAAAGTCAACAACCACCCTTTCCAAAATGAACGCCTCAGACCTGAGAAGAATAGGCGCAACAAACTCAGCGGGTTTTTGTTTCATCGAATAAATATGTTTACATAATAATTGATTATTGTTGGATTAATATAATTATATCGCTTTATAGACCAGTGTCGATAATTTTTGAAACCAAAACAAATAATAGTAGGATGAACCCCATTGGAAATGGGGTAGAATATAACAAATATGAAAGGAAAAATAAATTGAGGGCGATCTCAGGTCGGGAAGTGGGAAAAAGGGGGGGGGGGGGGGTGATTAAGGGTTTATCTCGATTTCCTGCAAAACTGCAAGTCCAATGGAAATAAGTCAAATGGAAAAGTTGTAGAGGTAATAAAAAAAATCTACAACTGTTGTTTTTACAATTATTTCACATACCCTCATCATAATTTATGTGAAAAATTCAAAAAACCAAATTCTTGGTTTTTTATTTTTATCTTTTCCAAAATCAATTTTTTTTTTTTCACGAAATTTGGTGAAAATTTACATTTTATGTCCCAAATACACTGTTATTTATTAAAATTGAAATATTTATTTTTTCACCTTATTTTGACTCAAGTATCGAAAAGAACCCTTATTTTCAATCGAAAATTCAACTGTCAAAATTAAATCTATTTATAAATATAAGAAGGATAGATTAAGGTAGGCTAGATTCATAGTATATATTGTTCGATTTGGGTTAAAGACTTTACTTGTTTGTATTTATTATTCTTAGATATTATATTATTGGTAGTTTCATATTTCGTCATTGCTGAAGATGGAACCTGTTTGTTTATAGTATTTTTGAAGTCCATGCCTTTTCATCCGATGTCTTCAGTTGGAATCAATTTTAGAAAATGATTTGTACGAGTTTTACTAGGCATGTCTCAATCCCCGTGTAGGCATCGAAGTAGTAAGCACGGGCTTTGTTCTTCACCTAATTCACATATCCGACTGATGTTTTAAAAATGGAGTAGGTAATTATGCAAAATCAAGGCATGTTAAAAGTTGTTGCGATCTAAATTAAAAATGTTTAAGCTTCCTAAAGACGCTGACACAATCTAACTATAGAGCGAGAATCGTTTATTGAAATTTTGGCAACCTCTGCTTGTGGCTATTTTTTTAACTATTACCAAACGTAACCATAAAACTTCAAGTTTGTATAAAAATTATAGAAAAAACAGATTACTATAAATTATCAACAAAAATCTACCTGTTTACTCTGGCAACCATATTTTTTTAAATTCTTGACATTGACCCTTAAAATAATGTACAATTTAGTAACAATTAAAATATATAGGTGCAATTTATATCAGAAAATTAATTATACTAAAATAAATTACAGGTACTTGCAGACAATTTTACATTCTTCACAATTTTCTATTCAAACTCGTATGTGCTTATCTATTTAGTTATTTCCTATTTTTTGTAGGAAACATAACTTTAAGCGTTGGAAGACCCGACTCGTGGTCTTTCATACATTACTATCTGTAACTGATATAGGTTTGACGACGAAATAATATTGATTTAAAATTATGATTAAATACCTATTTATATAATAGAAAACCTGACCTATTCTAATAAGATGACCTTATAATAGGTAGGTACAGTTATAACTAAAGAAGACAACCCTAATGTCGTCAGAAGAGACAAGAGTCACGCGATAGAAAGAGAGGCAACTTCTAGGTGAATAAAAATGAAGGTTAATAGCGCTGTGCGATTGATTCTTGATGATTTGATTTTACTCCAAATATTTCGAATATCTTTACACTTCTGCAAATTTTGTGAAACTGAGAGGAATTTAAACAACATTTTAAATAGAACTGGATATTCGTAAATAACGATTTATTCAATTATTATTCTAAACAAGTTTATATTTATTTCTGGATTTAATATTGTTGCTATCATAATGTTTGGAACATTCATTACCTATTGGTATATTATAACCGCACGTTTTCAAGGAAATTCACCCTGCACTGCAACTTGGCGGCGCATCCATTGATGATCTAACAGGCAGGGTAGATCACGTACCATCGTCTGGTGATGACGGACACATAATAATGATAAAGGATTCTAAAGCGATTTTTTTTTGTTTCAGATGCTACTATTACAAATTGGAAAGGGCTGTTTACTGAGATTATCTGATTCGTAAGTATTATTATTATACCTGCTTACTTTAGTATTAGCTTTATATTAAGTAAAATATGGACTTATATTGTGTCTTTTACTGCATTATCAATGGAGTGTTCCGAAGAGCTATAGCACCACACGCCATTAACTTAAATTTCTTTCAGAGGCTTTTTTGCATAAGTAACCGGCTAAGTAAGTTTCACCCTGCCTAGCCGGTCTTGTCTGCCTTCAAGCAGTACTGTGCAAGCGTTATTGTGTTTCGGTTTAAAGGGCGCCGCAGCAAATAAAATAACTGGGCTAATGAGACTTAACATCTTAGGTCTCAATATTATTCGAAATTTTGGATCAAATCAAAAATCCTGCACGGCACTTAATTGACAGGGAATATCAATTCAAGCAGGTAAAATTGTTCATCTCGTCATACTCACAAAAAAATAATTCTCAGCATTATGTGACGCGTTTGTCTACAACACTGCTTTCAAGGAAGTTACGACCAAACTTTGGAACGAATTTTGTGCAGTGTTTCTAGGACGATTAGATATGGGAATACTTGCAAAAAAGGTTGATAACTCTCCTCTGACTTATCTGGTACCACTATATAATATTTACAGTATTTTTATTTGGGGATTTTATTTTATTTGGGGAGCTTACAACAATATTTACAAATCAGTCAAGTAAACATAATTCTAATTCCCACTTACAAGCTTCCACATATAGAAAGAAATTTGCTTAGTCTAACTAACTATAACTATAGATTTAGAATAGAAACATTTATACATACCTACACAGATATAAAGTACACTAAACTAGTCTAAAGATTTCGTAAAATCCTTTGCGAACGCACTTTTTATACTACCTACCACTAAAAAGATCAAATCGGTTATCAGTTTGGTGATGCGTGGTATGTAACTGTTTATTCTATATTGAGAATGACTGGTAGGTATGTAGAGTAAATCATGCTTTCTTAATATTCGATTTGGATTTCGTAACTCAATCATTAATGTATAATAATATAATAAATAAATAATTATAATGGTATAATGTAAGAGATATAGGCCATATCAATGCAAGCACCAACAGTATTTATGAACAGTATCATAACATATTATCCTTAACTTAACCGAGATACCGTCTACACACTTCAGTCGTTCAACTAACAATGCGTTAAGAATCAAGTAGGCCACTGGCCCATCTCTGCCAAGTCTCCCGTCCATTTATTTTACAGTGCTACCAGTCAAAACGCTTCCGGTACTAATTGTGGGGTCGTACAAGTAGGCGTATGCGTTCTGAAAGTATTGTGTGAATTGACCGTTATTCCTCATTGAATAATATTCTAAATTCAAAACGTGAACATAAAACGTGTTATGTACTGATTATAAATTGGCATTTGTTGACTTTATTTTAAACGTAGCAAAATAGTTTAGTAATGTTCTACTCGCGTGTCGCTCCAATCATTCTTTAATACTATGAAGGTCAATAAGAATGTCTTTGCACTCTTTATTGACTCGTTCAATTAAAACATTAGTTTTACAATCAATTACTATCATGTAAAGATATAAATTTATTCTTAAGTAGAGAATTTGCATATTTATACAATTTATTCAAGCCTTATTTCAATTTTATGTCGATGATATGTTTATATGTTGGCGGTACTAGTGATAAATGAATTCATAACAGTGTTTTAATTGCTATTTTATTATCTAATAAATCAAATTATCAAGAAGCTTCTTCCTAATATAATAATAATAAACAATATCGATAAATAACTTTCCTCAGTAAAATTTTGCATTTTAATGATTCATTCCTTTATTAAATTCAAGTATTGGTTTCAAAGAGAAATTTTCAACAGATTTGTTTTTCTTGGAACAAATATTTCGGTACGAATGGTTGATTCGCGGAATAAAAATGTCGCAATTAATAAATTTGTCAACATGGCGGCCACACATGCGATTCAACTTCGTTTCAAGCTTGGCATCTCTGTACAAAAACGCATTAGAAAGGTCAATGTTGTAAGTAGCCCTTTTTAGGATTATTTACCGGAAGGATAACCAACAGTAACTCTATTACTCCGATGTCTGTCTGTCCACGTGTCTGTCAGCGTGCTGGATCTTAGCAATACACAAGTCGAACTCGCCTACCGCTATGTGCAGTTATCAGATTTTCCCTATACTCCTGGGAAAGGGAGGCTTCTTTGCTCAGGAAGTCGGCTAGATTATGGGTACCTATTTCTGCCGTGAACCACTAATATGTAAACATTACTGTGTTTCCGTCTGAAGGGCGCCAAAGTTAGTGAAATTACTGGGCAAATGAGACTTTACATCTTATATCTCAAGGTGACGAGGGCAATTGTAGTGCTGCTCAGAATTTTTGGGTTGAATATTAAGACGGTATAACTTATCAAGATTCATAGGTCAAGGACCTAGGTCAACGAAAAATTTCGAATTCCCTTGAAAGTGTTGAAAAGTACGTTTTTTTGCGGTATGAAAGGCCGTATCTTTATCGATATCACCACGCATTCCCGAGATAAAAGGGTCTTGACCGACAGCAATGTGACGACATCCTAAAAATAATTGCCAGATACAAATTTTAAAAGATTGCATCCTTAACAAGATTAAAGTGTTTGAATAGTACGTAGTGTAAACTTCGCATTATGTACTTAGTAACCAGCTCTACTTTATTTATTTTTGAAGTAGTGCAGTAGAATCGCCATATATATATATATATATATTCGAAATGACAAAGTATCTGCTAAGACATTTTATTTTGTGGAATTTATTAATTGATTCCCACATACCGGTTCATAGAACAATTCAATCAACTGCAAGGTAACCTAAGAAACTTCGAGGGAGTTATTATTTCGAGAATACCTGATCATTTGGAAGACGTCCTCCAGCAGTGGACATCTTCCAAACGATCAAAAGGCCTCCCGCAATTAGGCAATCTTTACCAGATTATCAGTCCATCTTGTGGGGTAGCCCCCCACTCTGCGTCTTCCAGTAGGTGGTCGCCATTCGAGGACTTTACTTTCCCAACGGCCATCTGTCCTTCCAGCAATGTGCCCTGTCCACTGCCACTTCAGTTTCGCAATCATCCGAGATATGTCGGTGATGTTGGTTCCCCTTTTTATTATGGAAGAGGAGGATAAACGAGCAGTTGGGTTACCTGATCTTAAGTGGTCACCGCCCACATTTTTTTGCAACACCAGCGTTGCCGGCCTTTTAGAAAAGTGTATGTGATTTCTTATATATATTCTCACATGTCGTATCTTCCTGTAAATCTGTGTGCTACAGATTTACATTTTTGATTCGATCTCGCAGGGAAACTACGAGCATAGTCTCTCCATTGCTCTCTGAGTGACCATGAGCTTTTTCATAAGGCCCACAAAGAGAAGAAACAAAAATACTAATAAAAAAGAAAGGTATCTTGAAACAAGTTTATAGGCGCCTATAAACTTGTCCTTGGCTTCATAAATCGACTCAGCCCGCGTCGGTGGTTGCACGTATATTGTATTGGCCGCAGATTAGTGCAAATTTGACTCAATGTTCATCGCTGCGTGATGTGTGTTTCCATCTGTAATCACATAATTTTATATTTCTTCTTTAACTCTATTCTTGTATTCATCATTTGATCTATTATTTTTTATTCCACTAATTAATTAATTGTATTTAATAACAAACCCATTACTATTCAGCCATTGCATATGTATTGAAAAATCGTGCCAGTTGAACACACGAGTGTTCAGGTATGCTATTATCATTCTGTTACGGTTGTCGCCATATGTGTGAGGGTCATTCTTGAAAATACTTCTTTTAGCACGTTTGGGGAAAATTATAAAAGTGAATTGTAACGTTGCGCGCGCACACAGTCATCTTAAACTAACAGGATGAAGTTGATTTCCAAATGTCTCTTAAAATATCTTGGTATTTGTATAATATTTATTCCTTAGTAAGTACAAAATTCTGTATTCGAAGTGAAGTCCTTGTTGTGCGATACAATGCCGTTGGTAGTGTTTAATATAAAAAAATTCGATACTTTTATTTATTTAACTTCTTTTATTTTTAAAAACTTATTGATGTCATTTTACTGAATAGGTAACGTACTGTTTTACGTATAACCCATATAACCCACATTCGTGTTTAATACCTAATTATCAACAGTTGCATGCCAGACCTTATCTACACCCATGCAATAAATCCACTATTAAAGATTCTAACAGTTAGCTTATTGCCAATTAAAACACCCAATGTCCTAATAACCATTACATCATCCAAACGAGTGTTGTAATGAAATTCAGTACAACATTATATCATCCGTTTCCATAGTAACACTCCTTTGAATGATATTATGGCTGCTAGGACTGGTTTTTTAATGTTAGCAGTAAGCTAACTGTTTCAGAATCTTTTATAGAGGATTCATATTATGGGTGAAGATAAAGTCTTGTATGGAACTGTTGATAATTAGGTATTAAAACACGAATTTGGATTATACATGAGAGTTACCCATATTTTGAAACACACTTATACTTAGGTTGAAAACACAACAGTTGCATAAACAACTACTTAATATCAGTTTTAAGTTTTCTTTTATATTTGCAATAGTTACGGAATAATCGCCTGGTGACACTAAAAGATTACAGCCAGTACATCTCAGATATTTTAAAAACCTGTGCTATTCTTGGATCAGCTTGGCCTTGTCTCTGAATTACAATTTCCGATTTTCACTTATTTATAGACTGTTTGCTACAACTTTATACGTTGCATGCAACACGATCATCTCAATGGCACAGTTTATTATTTGTCACATCAATATTGTAAAAAACCATACACTCCAATGGTTTCGGTAAACAGCTTCTAGTTTGCTCAAGGCATTCCGGTTTAATGAATGCATTCTGCCTACGGTCATGCTTGAGGGAGAGTTAGATTCTAACTCTCCGTTCGTCTAAATATATGCGTCCAATTATAACACTAAGCGTGGTTCTAAAGGTGACTGAACTAGAATCACGACAGCTGCGTGAATCACGTTGCAATTCTGCAAAATTGCCGCTTTATCTTCAAATGTTATATTAAATATAACGTATAAGTCGTGATGGTGGACTTTATTTATAGACGGCGAGATGTGATTGATTTCACCGCTGCTCGTAGTAATATTTGAGATGCAAAAAATTGGACTACGACAATTACTTGGCCATAACTATGTCATGGTAGATAACTTAAATATCCGGATACCATAAAAAAGATTCGGCCGACTATTCGTTAATTTGCTCCTTAGAATTAAAGAATTCCGTTACTTTGTTATGGATACCTTAATCAGAACCTAACCAAACTCTCACCAAACTATCTTTAAAGTATATCCTAACCAATAAAAAAAGAATCATCGAAATCGGTTGGCGCGATATTGAGTTATTCGTAAATTTATCATCCACTTTGCTATACGTATGTATAACAAATTTAAGACTTTTATGGTTTTCTCATTGATGCCACTGTCAGATCTGGACCAAATTACAATGGGACCACACGGGAAGCACCAGCTGTGAAATAAAAAAAGAATTATCAAATTCGGTTCACCCAGTCGAAAGTTTTGAGGTGAAAAACATAAAAAAAAGAACATACCGACGAATTTAGAACCTCCTCCTATTTTGAAGTCGGTTAGTAAGGTATTTTGTATTACAAAAAAATGCTTCCATAGCCTAGTGACCCTGCCTACAGAGTCCCAGGCTCGAATCCGGATAGGTACAAACATTTTTATGATGAATATGGATACTTTTTTCCGAGTCAATAGATGTTTATGACGACCTCTATGGTCTTCAAAAATTATAATATCAGATTATCACTAATTCGTTCACATTATTCCTTTAAAAAATAACTGTCTGTATAACTCTATAGCAATGGATCTGGTATAGCAAAATAGTATTTTTCATTACGAGTGCGGAAAGACTGTCATTGCAAAAGTTCCGACAAATGTATACCCGAAGTAGTAGGGATTCGCCGGTTCTGGCTCACAGTAGTAGGGATTCGCCGGTTCTGGCTCCTCGATTCTGGCTCACTTGTTCGTGATGCCTACTAAAAAAAAAACAAAAGAAGTTTGGTGTCAAACTGGGGGTTTTGATGTATTTCAGAGCGATTGCGCTGATCCGTTTTTCGATATCTCTTATAGTTTCAAAGTTAGCTTTTTAAATTAAACAGATCCATAATCATTAATAATCACTGGTCGTTTAGCTAATGATTGGTGAGCGACTCAATGTCTAAATTTCCATGAACGTGATACAGGTAATTTACTAATTACCTCTATTACATTCGTTACTACGATTAAAAAGACTATTTCTGTATTAATTATTTATTTTTAAAACATGATTTAAATAAAGTATATAATAAAACATCATTGCAGATTGTATCATTTTCAAAATATTTGATGAAATCATTCAAACTCTTCTTATTAAACTTAAAGTATAGATACATTATGCAGTACTCGCCACACACTGCGGTATATTCATTCTGTACTCTTGCAGTATTGTAGTTATACATTCTGCAATTCCTTTGTAAAAACATCAGCTGGAATCCCTGAGGTGGACGACCATATGAATCGAAGTATTGTCCAATACCCTGCTCATCAATGTGTATTGCAACCCAGTGAGTGCCTGGCTTATTATCACTATCTAAATTGCTGACAATATAACAGGGCGTTACAACATATATCGGAAATTGGTTTGCCGCGTAAACATTATTTTTAATACTGGGATCAATTTTGTTCAAATAATTCTGTATCTCGATTGTATTCATATTAGTTGAGAGCTTGTCAAGGTCTGTAAGGTCTTGTCAGTTGCGAGGATTGAATAGTTATGTGGATCATAATAACATAAGCACTCAATAAATAAGGCTTTAATGTATCTTATTCATGTATTTAAAAATTTTATGGTTACAATAAAACAAAATATCATTACAAGCGATTCAAATATAAATCTATGAACATTTGATGAAATTATATTTTCATCAATTTTATTATAATATAAAAGCTGATTGAAAACGAACTTTGTACCTACATACTTACGTAGTCATTAGTACAATCTGGAAATGTTGACTCCATTAAACTATCAATAATTGAACTTATCATTTAAGTGCCATTATGTTTCACCATAATAAAACAAAATATCATTTTATATACATATTTTTATTATATAAATTTATAAGGTAATCTAGTATTTAATCATCATAAAAAATACACAAGGATACAAACGATTCAAACATTAATTATTATATTCTAACTGCTGTAATCTACAGAAATATTACGATTTTTATCAATTTCAATAACATTATCGAATTCCGCATAAACAATACAGTTAATTGTTTGTGTAAGAGCTGATTCAAAACGAACTTCTAATCTTACACTACCATGTTTTATAAGATTCCAATGACTTGAAGAATTTGCTGATAAATCGGGTGTTAAGTCGAAGGCTAGCAAGCAAAACCCTTTGGCATATTGCTCTCTTGATACTCCATTGCCTTCATTTAGGAAATGTATACCTGTTCCTGAGAATAACGTATGATAGACCGTAGTAAAAATATTATTGTCAAACGATAGCTGTAAGGCTTTTGAAGGTATCTGTTCTCCATCTATGTATAAACAAAATGTATTAATATCATAATTTTCGAAATTGAATGGGTTTTTTGTGAGACTACGATTAAAGGATGCATTATTCACAAAACCGACTATACACCTTTTGGGTATTTGACCAAGGAATATGTTATCAAGGGTTTTCCCCTGAATGCCTGATGGTATAGTTAAAACTTTGACTTCTGCTCGCGTGATTGGATATTTTGCTGTGGTAGAGGAAGAAACTTTTTGATGTGCAAGTAGCACAGTTGGGTTGATTCGTGCTCTTCGAATAATAAGAGTTGCATCTGTAATAGACACTTTAAATTTATGGTCAGTTGATGAAGCCATGAGATTGAAATTTTCTCTAGAACGAACTAACTTTACGCACATGTCAACGCCATTAATGAAAAATTTTTCTTGGTTGAATAAATCTCCATGTAAATGTCCTATCATTTCTATTTCTTTGCTTTCACTAGCCAATTCTTGTCTTTTAATAAATCCTTTATTTTGTTCATCAGTTGCATCCATTTTTCCAGCTGTATCTTCATACCATAGACCACAAGTGAGATGAGATTCTTTTGCAGCAGGTGCATAATTCAATAGAGTTTCAATATAAGCTCGATATGCATATGTATTATTCGGTGGCGATACAAGTTTTTGATTTAAATATACATCAAGTTGACTGAAAAGTGTATGTAACCAATTATTCACTGGGGCCACAACTGTCGGTACTGTCAGTTTTGTATAATCTTGATTCAAAACTTTAGCTTTTATATGGAGTAAAGTATGGGATAAATCCACATAGTCATCACCTGCCCCAGGTACTTGAAATTCTATTGGTCCATCATCAGCAAGTGATGAAATGGGCTTATAATGAATCCATAGTCCACTTTCAATGCTAGTTTGAGTTGATGGTAATGCAAATAAATCCAATTCGGACTTAATGCATTCACAAGACTGACTATGTAAAAATGACATATTTAATCAGTAAATATATCTTTGATTTGTTTTTGATTCAATTTTAATTTCTTAATAGCTTTCGCTTTCGCAGTCAATGATGGAATGATCGCAGAACGACGTTTTCGTTTTGTTATATACCCAGATCCAAACATGTTGATATTATCTATTTTAGCATCAGCTTTTTGTTTCAAATTTGAGCTGACTTCTTTTAGACGAGTTTTTATTGAATCTTCCATGGGGCGTGCATTAACCATATCTGATAATATACCTACACCGGTACTTAATGCTTCTTTACCAATAGTTCGAACACCACTAGACAGTAGTGGCAAAATAGATCTAAACAGCCCCCCAAGAAAACTTCCGATTCCATGACCTCTTTGATACGGTGCTCCTTTATAAATAACTCCGATACCCGATCCGGCCTGGTGAGTATAATAGTGTTCATATGGACATGAAATATTATCACGTTTGCCGTACTTTATAATTTTTGAAAGTGGAGTTTAATGCACACTGTTCCAAATTGGAATGGTATCTTTTGACCGGTGCTTGTTCTTCTCTATCTATTTCAATTGTATCAAATTCTCTACGCATCACAGGTAGGTAATGGGGAGGAGAGAAAACGTGCATTTTGTACGCTCCATATATGTATTTTGAGGGATCCAATGGTATTATTCGTAAAAGGGGTGTCATAACATCTCCAACGATTTGAGGCTCCACTATGTCACAATAAACAAATAATTGAGACGGTAAACCCAAATGCAAATTAGCTGGACACTTTCCAAAATTTTTTTCAACGAGGTTCCTGTTTGGTTCGAACCCTAGTTGAAGACATAATTTAGGTGATAGAGTTACAGATTTTATGGATTCATCCGTTATCGTAGCAACTACAATCCTTGAAACCTCATCGCACTTAAATTTAATTTTTTCTCGAGTGTTATTCAGTGCCATCAAAATATGATTTATGTTATCGTAATTTGTGGCTGGAATATGTGTCTTGTAATAAACATATGACGGTTTACTTTCATTGGGTACTTGCATCAACTTTGTTATATAAATAATGTTTTCATGTTCTTGAACGGTGAACATAGTGCATGGGTACTGAAATTCTACTACTCCAACCCTCCATTCACCTTCTAGTATTGTTGGTTTTGGCAGTTTCGTAGAAAATAATGTTGTTGTATTATCAGGAAAATAATCCATAGAACTATTGCTTAGTAAAGTTAAATAAAAACTATCTTTATTCATATTTTTTTCAAAGTAGAAGCTAATATCCAGCTATTAAATTTATTTGGATAACCTCTCCACTTCACCAACAATTCTTTTCTGTTACCGGTATATCGAGAGCGTATTATTTTATCGATTTTGTATTTAGTAGTGGGGTCGAATATGATTTTTTGTAACTCTTTTTCATAAAAAGTACCAACTATCTCTTCGCCTTCTAAATCCTTTAAAGTAAATACTACAAACGGAGATCGGTGTATTATGGTAGATACGATGAATATTTCGTCACTCCAATTTGATTCATATCCTTTTTGGAAAATATGTTTATGTTTTGTTATTCTAACATAATCTCCAACGTGAATTCTTGGATTCACCATACTAATTGATGTTTTTATCTTACTTTCTCTATCATATAAATTTTGCCATACACTCATTATATTTGTATTATTAACATCACATGGACACATTTTTATACTAGAATGAAAACTATGATTATATGAATGCACTAGATCTTGTAAAACATCAATGTATTTATGAGTATTTTTGTGTGTAAAATAGCGCCACATTTTCATTTTAAGAGTTCTCTGAAATCTTTCGACAATACTTGCTTTAATATCTGGATTATTGGTTGTATAATAATTTATGTTTTTTAATTTAAAATATTTTTGTACATATTTGGAAACAAATTCAGTTCCTTTGTCAGACTGTATATGTGTAGGTGTAGTATTAGCTTCAGCAAAAATACTTTCAAAGCATTCCTTAACTGTTTCAGAGTTTTTCTTTTTCATTGCTCGAACATACGCATATTTACTAAAGACATCAATAACACAAAGTATGTATTTGAAACCATCATTATATTCAGAATAAGATCTCATATCACTTAAATCGGCCTGCCATAACTCATTAATATTAGACAAAATATATCTGTTACGAGGAAATTTTCTTTGAACAGGTTTATGTAATGTATATGTTTCTTGTGATTGTAACCACTTTAAGACACTATTTCTGTCCATTTTACCCTTCATTGCTTTTGACAATTTATCAATAGTGCTGTAGCCAGCAGGATGTGATGCATTATAATAAATTTTATTTATTTCTAATATGGGGTCCATTTTTCCCAGTCCGATCTTTTTTTAAGTTTCCCTGTGTACTTATTACTTGTTGGTGTAGAAAATTCTTCGTCAGGTCCTGATTTAGCTTCAACCTCTTTTAACTGCAAATGGTTTATAAAATCCACTCGCTTTGGGTTCCCGATATAAGTGAGTGGTACTTTTATTTCCTTTAAAGTTGTTGCGAATTTTTCCCAACCTATAGGTTCACTTTTCTGAAGAGCTCTCAAGGAATCACTCACCAAGTCCACAATATTACTCCCAGGTATTTTTTCATTATCTATAATCACAATTCATCCCAGCTTATTTTATTTTTATTCAAGGAAATCAAATTTAGTAAAAGTTCACCTTTTTTAGCATATGTTTTCGGTATTAGTTTCAGTATTTCAGAGCTCGTGTATATTTCTCCAATATTTTTGTTAACCTCTACTGATGTTTGAGAAGGAACTACATTTATTTTATTCACATCATGATTTATATAATCAGTATCGAATTCATTATGACTTTGATTAAAACCAATACATGAATCATTATCATTTATAAGTGGTATGTGGTATGGTTGTCGATCCTCTTTGACGAAGTTTAGATATCTTTGAAGGGTTTGCAAATATAAAATACATTTCTTTCGATCTTCTATGTCACTGCTTAAGATATTTTGCATATCAGTATCTAATCGAGATCTTGGCGTATCATTTTCTTTGGGTTGTTTTAACTTCTCCAATAATGATGGTTCAATAAGTAACATTTTTTTAGCATTATCCATTTTCTTAAATAAATGAATTAATCAACCCACTTAGAATAGAACCCAATATTATCGGTAGAAATGAACCTCCTTTTTGTACAATTATATTTTTTCTAATTTTATTCGTACCTTTTCTTACCAATTTTCGGAGAATATTTTTATATTTCTTTAATTTAGATTTTTCTTTCTCGGCCAATTCAACGTTACCCCGCAGTACGTTATGAATACATTCACAAATGTAATTTATTTCTGTTTTGTTACATGATTTTAATAAAGCTTTTTGATATTTTGGCTTCAGTTTATGTAGAGCAATTAACAAATCTTTATGCGTCTTTAAACGTCTATGCATCATTTATTAATGATCGAAATTTCTTGATTCTTACCATATTTAAACCCTTTTGTGGGTACATAAACAGTGCAATATCCATCGGATGGAAATATCTTTGTCTTAACGCGACACAATTCATTTGTTTCTTGTTTCAAATCAATCATTAAATAACCATGAGCTTCATTGGTAGCATCTCTGTAAGAATCTTCCAAATATTTCGGATTTTCAGGGAATACTTGACGAGATAAGTATCGAATTTGGGTTTTATCTCGAGTTTTTTTGAAATATATTATATAACTTGAGTTGAGTGATATATCTCTTTGTCCTTTACCTTGGTGAAACAAATTTTGAGATAAATAAAACACACTTAAGTTTCTATGATGACTTCCTTTCGTGAATATATCAACAATACGACCATCTGATTCCCTCATCAGGTCATCAATTATTACAAGTTGAGGATTTTTTCCGTCAAACATAGATAAATCAGGTAAACCTTGAAGATAATTAATGTGGTTGAGATTATATAAAGGCTGCATTTCATCAAAGCACCAGGTGATTTGGGTAAAATTTGTATCACAGATATCATTCAAAAATTTTATAAAATTATTTACGAAAACTGATTTTCCATATCCACTTGGACCAGCAACTATTGCAGTGAATGGATGATTGAAATGATGCATTATCTACTACGTCTATGTGTGTTAAGGTTTAGTATAGTAATGAAACAATCTGTTATTAAACCACCATTTATTTAAACAGAAAAATCTATAATTGAAACAATATACAGTACATCATGTTTTACTTCGCAACTTATACATCTAAATACAATAATCTCTCATTTGGTTTCTTAAAACTATAATAATTTATTCTTAAAATTTAATATAATATTTATTCTATTTTATGATGACCCCAAGCTAAGGTATCAATATTATTTGGTAAAATGTACCGTTTGGTATCATTAAATGACAGACTAGATTTATTTATTCTTTGAGTAAAAATATTATGCTTTATTGACTTAAATCTAAGCATTGAACAATATTCGTTCTTATTTTCAAATAAGCAAGTCTTATAATTTTCCATTTTTATATTCTTAGTAACACTTATTAACCCCCTTAGCTTTAGCTGTGAATTTTCCCTCAACATCTAATGCATACATTTTAGATCTAAGTCCTACAAGTTCATTAAATATGTTACCATTGTTTTCATCTTTAAAGTAGCCTAACTTCTTTTTATTGAGTTTTGGATAGCCAAATATATTTTTTTCTGTATAGTCAGAGGTATCGAAACGCAAATGTAAATCAGGTTTTATATCTCTGTAAAAATCATCTGTAAAAATTTGATATATTAAACTATCAGTATCTGTGTACAATAATTTTAATTTGTTTTGAAACTTTTTAAACATATAGTTATAGTGAAAGTCGTACATTAGAGTTTTAGAAATATCCAATATACAAAATCCCAAATAAATAGGATTATTATGGAACAATTTCGTCTTTCGTAATTGAACTGCAACCAAATTTTCATTAAAAATAGATAAACTATGGAATTCTGGCTTAGCAATTAAATCTTGTGCGCCTAGAATTTTACCCTGATTTTCCCAATGACTCAATAATTTTACATTTACTCTTTTTTCGATATTTTCCATTGTTTTTCCAAACACTGAGTTATTCATTAATTTATAAAAATCTTTTTCGAAATCAGATGTGGCTAGTTTACGCATGTTTGTATTTAAATCTATATAATATTGTAACCATGCGCATTGTTTGAATTTTAAAATTCTATGAAATTTTTGTAATTTTAAACCCATTGTCAGACATTGCTTTAAATTTCTGTAGTGAATCACATATTTAATTTTATTACGAAGGTTTGGAACTAATTTTATGTCTTTTGTATTACCAATACATATATTCTCGGGACATAAGGGTAGGTCAGAATGTAAATCATGCAGTTCAATAGGATATTCTAGATCTACTTCCAAAATAAAACCATATTCATAATCATCAGGGACATCAAAATTAGTTGTGACATCTACCCACTCAAAACCTCCTGTAGGAAGGAATTGAGACATGGCCCATCCGTAAAGGTTATTAGCATCAAGATAATTTAAAAATGAGTTTGGTGTGTCTTTATCATATTCTCGCATATATTTGTTATTAGCTTTGGCATAACGATTGCTACATTGAGATACACCTCCTCGAATGCCCGATCTAATAAAAGCTATTTGTTCAAAGTCTTGAAGTAATTCTAATTTAATTTTTGTGCATTTTAACATAGCATCCCAACTTAACCCAGGTGCTGTGTAATAATGAGCTGGATCTAGACCATATGTTTGCAAACATAAGGCTCGGAAATTTTCAAACACATCTGTTAAAAGTAAAACATCGGTTTTAAGATATAAATCAGAATAATCTGACATATTTTGACAATGAAAGTGTTGCCAAACATCCTTGGCATGTTCATAATCTTCATCGGAAATATGTGTGTCGGTTAATGTATTGTAAAATTTATCGCGACTAGGGAGTGCTGAAAGTTTTAAGGAATCATGTGATTACATAAATTCATATGGATAAATTCCTTTTTTTCTAAGACGTAAAAAATCATTATTATTTGGAAAATTATATTTTAATGTTTGAAATTGTTCTTCCTTCAAATTTTGAACAAGTTTGTCTAAACTACAAGGCAAAAATTTAAACGAATCAACGAATCTCAATTGAATTTTATGATTATTAAATTTTATCGTTTTTGTGAAAGAAATGTACTTTTCTTTCGTTTGTGGAATAATATCAATTTCCCCTTCAATAGAATTTAATGCATGAACAATAAAATGAGAGTCATATTGACTAAGATTGTGTAAAAAAAACTGGAATGTGATAGGGGATTCTAAACTTTGTCTTACATACTTCGTGTGCAACTCCTCTAAAATTTCCTGTATGCCAGTCAAAGTATAATGCACATTCACCATTTAAATTAGATTGACATATAAAGCAGTCTTTACATTGCGAAATAATTTCATTATCATTGGAAGTCAAAGGTTTTGGACTTATGAAAAAAGAATTTTTTGTGCAAATCACTTCTAAATCTTTATACAACTGATTCATAAAGACATGAGTACAATGAGGACCACTATATGTTTCATATTTTGATAAACTATCATCATATGAACATTTAATATAGTACCCAAAACTATAAACTTCGTGTTTGTGAACATTAGTTGTATAAGGTTTTGATGGATCGTTAAAGCATGTCTGAATTGGATTAAGGAAAGCTTCAAAATCCGCGTATATAACAAAGGGTATTTGTAACATCTTATTAAATTTATCAAATTTTAAGACATTGTTTGAAATTGGTTGTCCAAACCAATCTTTTAAAGTTTTTTCTGTATTAGGCAATTCCACTTTAATATGACAACAATCATTCAATTGATGAGCTGATAACTTATCATTTGTTGAGAAGTGTAAAAGACAACCGTCACAGATGTAGATTGCATGTTCATGGTTTGAAATTTGACCACTTACTAAACGCGATAGGTTTTTAATGTAGCAAAAATGATTAATTGTTCCGTGCGAAATAAATAATAAATTGATATGAACAATTTTCCGTGATTTTGTTAAATACAATGGACCAACTAATTCATGTACTTTCTTTTTACAATTGTATTCAAGACCAAAAACATTTATACTTAAATTATTTACCCTTTCTACTTTTTGTATATCTGTCATTTTAACAGGAAACGTAACTCCGTTAAAATTTAATTTATTTGAATATTTACTGTAAGATGAAACTCTGAGAGTTCTTAGTAACTGGATACAATGCAGAGAGCAAAGCCCATTTAAAGCATAAATCATCCGAGTTTTGTACATTTATAACACTTTTTTTTAATTTGATTTCTTTAGGTAATTCAATGTATGATTTTCAACGTAATGGATTGAATTTGTTTATATTCATGTCTAATGCATTTATTTTCTTAAGACTCCAACCACTATCTTTTTTCTCAAATGTGCTAATTTTAGTCATCAACATATCACATAAGGACGAAAAGAAAAAATTTAAATACTCACCCTGCATTATAGTATAACTACATGTTTGAAATTCAAATTCATTAGATTTGATTTCATTTTTTGTTTCTTGAACAAAATTAGCGTGCAGAATAAAATTAACTTTAAAAATTGTAAGCAATCGAACAGATTCCTCAAATAGTGAAATAATTTCATTTTTAATAGAATTCAAAAACATTTCTGGTGTTTCGAATGTTTGTAATTGGTTGGATTTACTCTTTATTTTATATGAGATTATTCTGTTACCAAAAGCCGATTCGTGTACTGTGACATTTTTTAAAGTACTATGTAATTGCATTACGTTATTCTTATGGAGGTTACTTCTAAGATGATTTGCATAATATCTTTTCCGTATTAAGATTTGACATAAAGAACAGTTCACCATTTCATCGTTCACACTGGTGAGCCCCGATGATGTGGATGGTTCCCCTTGTCTTCCTCTCTTTGTACTTGTATCATTGTCTTCACTGTCTTGTAATACTGCACTTCTTCTCTTAAAACCTCCTCCACTTTGTAGAACAGGTTGACTACAACATAAGTGAATGATATTAGCCACATTTCATCAATAATATAATACTAAATAATTTACAAAGAAAATAACTCACTTGATCATTTTTTCAACCTCATTACATACAAAGCAGAGTTCCATATCGTTATGTTTAATTTTCCAAATGATGAGAATATAATAATATTATTTGTATAAGAGAATAAATAAACTAATAACTAAACTGAACTAATATTTATGTATTTCCTCATAGCTACCTACTTATTGTTAAAATTATATTTCTTATAATTTTCTGTTTCTAAAATTTTCTTCGTAACATTGTATAAAATCTTTTTTATGTCCTTATAACTTTCATTATTATCGATTGTATAATATTTTAATCTATAATCAGCGTATTTCCATTGTTCTTGTGCAGGCGTGTTTTTTATTTTATTGAGATCATAGATTTCTATTTTAACCAAATGTGATGCATTTCTTCCGTCATCTGCATTAGTTGTAATGTAAATACTTCCATTCTCATGTGCTCTGGATATTGATGATGATATTTTCTTTTGTTTTGTTTTTTTCACTTCGAATAATGCATCTATATTTTCATTTGAGCTGGCCCGCTTCAAGGATTTAAGTTGAGGAACTTTTAATGAATCCTGGCTATCTTCAGACAATGGATAGTAAAATGTTTTATATGTATTTTCTTCCATTGTTGGGTTGAATGCATTCTACAACAACAATAAGACTGCTTTAGAATAGTATTATACATACATATCTTAATATAACAAATGATATTACTTTTAAATTTCAAAGTGAATAATAGATAAAACTTACCTCCATTGCAGCAAATCACTCAACAATTACACACCACACAAAATATATAATAATTTGACTGAATATGCCACTTCAATGATTATTTTTCTGAACAGTTCTAGCATTTTATACTAAAATATCGTAAAAGTAAATTTGTTTATGATTAGTACTGGTTTTTAAATATTGTGGTGAAACATAATGGCACTTAAATAATAAGTTCAATTATTGATAGTTTAATGGAGTCAACATTTCCAGATTGTACTAATGACTACGTAAGTATGTAGGTACAAAGTTCGTTTTCAATCAGCTTTTATATTATAATAAAATTGATGAAAATATAATTTCATCAAATGTTCATAGATTTATATTTGAATCGCTTGTAATGATATTTTGTTTTATTGTAACCATAAAAGTTTTAAATACATGAATAAGATACATTAAAGCCTTATTTATTGAGTGCTTATGTTATTATGATCCACATAACTATTCAATCCTCGCAACTGACAAGACCTTACAGGCCTTGACAAGCTCTCAACTAATATGAATACAATCGAGATACAGAATTATTTGAACAAAATTGATCCCAGTATTAAAAATAATGTTTACGCGGCAAACCAATTGCCGATATATGTTGTAACGCCCTGTTATATTGTCAGCAATTTAGATAGTGATAATAAGCCAGGCACTCACTGGGTTGCAATACACATTGATGAGCAGGGTATTGGACAATACTTCGATTCATATGGTCGTCCACCTCAGGGATTCCAGCTGATGTTTTTACAAAGGAATTGCAGAATGTATAACTATAATACTGCAAGAGTACAGAATGAATATACCGCAGTGTGTGGCGAGTACTGCATAATGTATCTATACTTTAAGTTTAATAAGAAGAGTTTGAATGATTTCATCAAATATTTTGAAAATGATACAATCTGCAATGATGTTTTATTATATACTTTATTTAAATCATGTTTTAAAAATAAATAATTAATACAGAAACAGTCTTTTTAATCGTAGTAACGAATGTAATAGAGGTAATTAGTAAATTACCTGTATCACGTTCATGGAAATTTAGACATTGAGTCGCTCACCAATCATTAGCTAAACGACCAGTGATTATTAATGATTATGGATCTGTTTAATTTAAAAAGCTAACTTTGAAACTATAAGAGATATCGAAAAACGGATCAGCGCAATCGCTCTGAAATACATCAAAACTCCCAGTTTGACACCAAACTTCTTTTGTTTTTTTTTTTTAGTAGGCATCACGAACAAGTGAGCCAGAATCGAGGAGCCAGAACCGGCGAATCCCTACTACTGTGAGCCAGAACCGGCGAATCCCTACTACTACCCGAGCCGAGGCACAGCCGAAGTGTAAGGGTTGACAGTCGGAACAAGTTGCTATGACGGTTCCGCACGTGTACTGAACAACTATTTTTAATACAGTTGCGAAAAAATTCAGCAATTCAATAGAATAATAAAAACTATTAAACTAAACTCTTTTTTAGAAAATGGCGCCAACCGTAAAAGGATATAAGCAGAGATTTTTTTTTTGTTTTCTTCACCCATTCTGGGTAGGCAAAGAGAACTATACAGCCAAGTCTTCAGTAGATTTCTTTTATTGATATGAAATGAAAATGAAATTTAATGAGATTAAATGAAATGAAACCTAACCTAACTCAAATTATTAAATCTGATATTGAAACAAATTAGTAGCTTCTTTTTAGAAATATTTGCATGAGTCATAAAAACTTCTATGAATTTTTTTTTGTGAAACTTCGTGGTTGGTTTTTTCTTTTTTATAGACATTATTTTGACAGTTGGGAAAGTGAACGCACGAGTTCGGAAAAGGTAAAGAAAAAGCTCGAGTGTATAATAGCCCACATCCCACACGCTATAGGTCCCTGCAATACGCCACAGTTTGAGGAACTGTATTAAAAAAGATATTTTTGATTAACTAAATTGTCAACTGTTGTAATATACCTACTTCAAGTAGGTGCGCGAAAATGAAATTTATTTCAAGGTTAGTAAGGCAAAATACAATTTATTCAATAAAAAAATTAAAAAAAAAACCACTGACTTCAAACCTATCAATATGGAGCACATACAAATAATAGTATTTAATCAATATTAAAGGTAAACGTTTGCTGCGTATAAATTTTACATATTTATTTTATACTTTTTAGTTTTTGATGTCGGGTTTTTTAAACGTAGTTTTTTTTTCTTTTTAGGGTCAGGTAATAATAATAATAATAAAGAGAAAAAAGAAAGAGCAAAGAGGCTTGACCATCATCTCAAGAGGCTCTCGCTTAATAACTGGATTAAGGGTCATTTACAGAAAGCAGCTGTTTTGGGAACGGCACGCATCGTGCGGAAGTTCCTCAGTCGGTAGCCCTACTACCGGCGGAATTGTCGTGAACCAACGCCGGCGGGCCTCTATTTTTTATATTTATATTTGTAATATTTGTTTTATAAATATGTTATATATATAAATGTATAAAATAAGGTGAACTAATAGTAAAGAGAATAATAATAATATTATATTATCAACCGAATGTTAACTCCTAAAAAACCGTACTCAAACTACAATTACATCCTCCACATAAACAAAAATTTTCATGAAAAATGTTTATAAAATGAGATCTACTGGGACAAACTATGTAAAATTTTACGTAAATCGGATCATAAATCTCAGCGTAATCAGTGTACATACATAAAAAAAAACCGATCGAATTGAGAACCGAGGAGCTTTTTCACTTCAAAATTATATGAAATAATCCATTTTTCGCTTATCACTTGTTGATGAATCACAGATCTGTTTTCAAAAGTATCAATTTACCGAACACGTGGATATTCTAATTGGTCATCCGGTCCATTTAGGCCCTTACACATATTGTTAGGCGTCCTCGACACGCGTTTTTCAATTGCGCTTCGTCTGCACTGTGGAACTTAAAAAAGGCTGATTATTAGAGATTTATCGGTTACAACAAGGTAACTCACAGTTCGTGAGTCACAGTTCGTGAGTACTCACAGGTACTCAAACACGCCGCCTTTGCGTTTCTGTATCGCATTGACAGCGCGCGAATAAGCCGTCATCTGCATACTCAGGCCTGTCTCACTCCCCGTGTAGGTATCGAAATCGTAAGTACTTACGGCGGCCTCTGCTCAGTAGGCCAACCAGTAGGGACTCACGAGCGAGTAGTGATGCACGCGCGAGCTTTATTGTCACCTACTTCACAGATCCAACCGATATTTTAAAAATAAATAAAGCAAAGCATATTAAAGGTCATTGCGATCCAAATTTATTTTTTTTAGCTTCCTAAAGACGATACAATATAATTTGTGATTATTATTATAATGAAATTACCATTCATACCAGCTACCTATTTATTTCGTTTAATTAGTTTAAAGGTTTGACTATGTCCTGGTCTTCCAGCGTGTACATTACTATCTGCAACAAATGTAGGTTTGACAACGATAAAATATTAATTTAAAATTACGATTACACACCTCTTTATATTATAGAAAAACAGAGCCATAGTTATAAGATCAACTGTACCTTACCTAGGTAAGATACAGTTTTAGATAAAGAAGTCAACCCTTATGTTGTTAGAAGAGGTAAGAGTCACGCGAATGAAAGAGAGGCAACTGTTCGATGAATACAAATGTAGGTTAGGAGGGCTGTGCCATCTGAATTACACCTTATTATTTACCACAAGAGTCCCTATTTCTTTAATTGATTTTGCAGATTTAGACTTCCGTACTTCTACTATTATAGATTCTTTGGTATACTAAAATTTTATGGAAATAACAATATACGTAGTTTTTTTGCGTTCTCTAAGGCGCGATTAAACGTGGTGTGAAAGGGCCCTTAATCCTATAGCGCTGTATCAAAATACTGGACTATCAAGTTACTATCACATCTGCTATTAATTGCATATCAACAGATGGATGGAGTTAATGTGGCTTTCTTAGTCATCGGTAATTACTGATCAGTTACTAATGCTGTGAAACGATTCGTTCGAGTTAAACTGTTATTCTCAATCAAAATTGAAATATTTTTTTGATTTTTAAATAATGTGAAGTACACCAACGATTTTTTCTGAATATGTATAAACCTACTAAATTTTGCAATGCAGCAATGAACTTACGCTTTACATTGCAATTTGATTACAGACAGTTGGAAATGCAGAAGATCATCATATTGGACTTCGTCAATTACTCGACCATAACGGCGTGGTATTGAGTTATTTGTCCATTTGTCCGCACACATACTTAATGCAAGCCAAATTGCAATGGGACCACACGGAAAGCAGCATCTTTAAAAAAAATTATCACAATCCGTTCACCCAGTCGAAAGTTCTGAGGTAACAAACATAAAAAAAACATACCGACGAATTGAGAGGCTCCTCCTTTTTTTAAGGTGGTTAATAAACTTTTGAGAAAATAAAATACATGCCTATAAACATCGATACATCAAAATCTAGTACTTAACTTAAAAAAATCGGTAGTTTACGACTGCTGACGAGGTGAAAATCACCCATAAGCCTTACTCTGTCAATTTTTTTGTCGTGAAATATTTTCCATACTAGAAATAATCATAGCAAGAAATACTAAGAATTTCTAAAATTTAATTTTCTCGGTCCAATGAAACATTTCACAGATTCCAACGGACACAAAATTTCTTCATAAAAAATTGGGAAATCATAAGTGAACAGGAAGTTCATTCCAACGAATGACTTGTCGATAGACTTTAATAGGGTGCCTTCACTGGGTCAGAAAATTACAAAACGAAATATTTGGGGTATGTTAGCTATGTTCGCCAAATTTATGATGCGGATGCAGAAACGGTAAAATTGAGTTTGGTTTTATTTTTTATAGATTGCGGGTGATAAATCGTTTTTTCCTTAACTTCGCTTGATGGCATGCGACAAAAAGCAAGAAGTAGGTACGTACGGACCAGCGGCGTGCATTGGTTTTCTTGCAAAGTAGGCACTTTGGATCTAACTAGTCGTAGTTGAGCTTTGAGCTTTGGAATAAGCAAAGATTTCTTACCGTAGGTATTTAGTATCTAGCGTAAGGATAAATTTTATGAGTGGGTGTTTTAATAAGAGTTTGGTAGATAAATAACGGAACCAAATGAAACTAAATTAACTTTTACACTAGTGCTATATTTATTTCGGTCCATAATGAGGTAGGCACTGTCTGCTTGCCTATATAATTTACCAACATCATATAAAGTGCAGGGTTTTTTCATGGTGACTATCTTTTACTAGGCGTAATAACACCTTACTAAAAGATAAACACACTCATATTATTTCCTAAACAAAAATTTGCAATAATGAATAATTTAACATTCAAGACAACATTCATGAATCACCAAGCTTAATGCAAGCATAAAAGGAGGCCACGAGAAGACTGCGGGGCTATTACTGTCAAAAATAAGTAAACATTGCACATTTTTCACGGTCGTTCGTTGCCCGAGACTTGCTTCCATACATACGTAGTTTGTGATTAAAGTGTTAGTATAAATGTTGAAATCTTTGTAGTTTGAATGAACTTGTTTATTTATTGCTTGAAGCGGCTTTATTGGTTTTATGAATAAATTGATTTTGATTTGATTTATTCCATTCTAAGACATTTTACACCTTACACTGTAGACTGATCGTTGTTACTAATCTTTGGTTTTTTACCATGGGTGATATATACATTTTGGCACATATTATATTTAATTTTGATTATAGTTTGGGTATTTAGTGTTTTTAAAATGACTGGAATTCAAAACTTGTTAATGAATAATGTTTGGTCAGACACACACAATCCCAATATTGTTAAATGCTCTTGTAAAAATTTTATTCATGTTAATTTTTTTGTTATTTGCACACTTGTCTAAATGTGAGTTTTGTGTAGTTAACTTCTGCGGTTTATGCGGGCTGTTGGACTAACAACAGAGTGTATGTAATACAAGTAAAGAAGAGAGAGAGTGTTGGAAGTGGCAATCAAACCATCAGATGACCCACAAAACGGTTCATCCTTCCCTATAACAACACCTCCCAAAGTGACAGAAGATTTAAAAAGTATGGAGAAAATAAAAGTGCACGTCATAATCTCATTTTCCACATTATTCTAAGCGTCTAAGGTGAGGAATAAATAAATACTATAGTAAAATATGTAGATATACATAAAAATTCACAGTTTTTTATTATTTGTCATAAACAATAATTAAACGACAGTGAATCGAACGCTCATATTAATTGAGATAGTCCCCAGTGAAACTTTAGATAAAAAAAATATTCCGGTATATTTTGCTGTTATTTACTATGTTCAACAAAATAATTGTAATTGAAATATATTTTATTAACCTTACAGATTGTTTGACCTGATATATGAGAGTAGAGCACTAACTACCTCAGGCTTAGCTTATGAAGCGTGATATAAATACAAACAGACAATTAAATACGATACGAAATCTTAGAAATGCTTTGATCCCTTCTCAAAATAACGAGTAAATTGGGAAGTTGAGCGTTAAAACCACAATACGCAAGTAAAATTGGGGTATTATTCTTGCGTCAGTTTCGACATTAATAAATCATCAGCTGGTGTACAAATTCTGACATATTGCGTTACCCTACGTCGGCCCACGCTGTTGGGGTGTTGGTCGTGACAAATTACAATATGATAAACGTAGGAAAGTGTGGAGGTCACAGTTCAAGAGAACTATTTACTGATAAATTTTCTGAAAACATAGTGTTTCAAATAAAGCGACATTTCAAATGTGTCTTGCAAAAGTATTTTATGTGAAACAAACACTTTTAAGATTCTACTCAAGCCCCAACCTCGCTTAGGATACTCTCAAATGATAAACTAAGCACATCTTACTAAATTAAACTATTTTCAAAACTAGTTTTGTAGTCGGCATTTTATATTAGCATCCGTATATAACAGACTCTTTGAAAATGATTTTAGCTAATTCCGTGACGGTGACAATACAATCATATTTTAATTTATTTAATTTATTTGACGTTAAATCACAAGTATCAGAATTCAAAAACTCGATGTGATAAGCAAGACTGGGTCCACAAGGGTCTATTCTTGGACTTGTTCTTTTCCTTATTTACAAAAAAAACATAAGGTAGACGTAATGTGTTAGCGGGTGATCATCACTCATATTAGATTGGGATTGGACACGTTATCAGACTTCTGGTTTTAAACACAGGAAGAACTAAGAAAATGCCTCTGTGTTGCCCGGGTTGAAGTGTAGTATATCTCAATTCATCGTGTGCCTCTCCACTATTTAGCCATCAGCTCAGCGAACTTCGTACGAAACGAGTCTTCCACTATTTAGATGCTATTCCATTCTCGGATGTTTCGGAGCCACGATTTCTTTCTTTTTCGCTTGCTGTATTTTATCTCGAATGAAATTTATCAGTGTTATTGTGTTATTATGTTGTTGTTATTCTAAATATTTTAAAACTTATGGTCGAAAGACGCTTTAAAATTTTAACTATAGCAGTCTTGGCGCGGTTTGATATTATATTATCTTAGGAGAAATACAGTCATACAAATTAATCAGTTTAAAGGAGATAGAACTAAAGAATATAAGTGCCGACTTCAATTTATACCCCGAGTTAATAGATGGATGGCAAGAAAATACGTTTATGTTTTATGTCTTACTCCTCTTACGGGTGGATGATGGCTTTTGATATATCCCTAGTTTGGGGCAGGATAATTTGTGTAAAAGTGTGTCAATATTATTATTATTACTATAAAAACGAAATCACATAGTATGATAAGCTTATACATAGCTAAGTATTACGTAACTTAAGTCTGAGCAAACTCTAAGTAAGCCCTATTTAGATCTTAGTGAATTTCACGGTTGCGAGTTGGTGTTCAACTACCGTTCCATACCACGCCATTGTCACAAAACCGCTTGAATTGTAATACAATATAACTGTGGCCATTGTAATTGGAGATTAGATGTCTGTCGACTTTACCAATTACATCACATGACATATCGAAATTTGCCGGATTATGTGTTATATGTGCAACATTAGAATCTGTAGAACTGAATAATCAAAGTAAAAGTATATATCGTGTTATTCCAATTGCTATCAAATTCACAGCATTTTTTTTAACACTGGACTAATCTGATCTGCTCAAATCTTTAATAAAATTTCATTATACTCGCTCCAGCCTCTATGGAGTCGATAGGTAGCACATATATCTTTATGAAGACTATCTAGCGCCTATTTCTGCCGTGAAGCAGTAATGTGTAAGCATTACTGTGTTTTGGTCTGAGGGGCGCCGTAGCTAGTGAAATTACTGGGCAAATGAGACTTTAACATCTTATGTCTCAAGGTGACGAGCACAATTGTAGTGCCGCTCAGAATTTTTGGGGTTTTCAAGAATCCTGAGCGGCACTGCATTGTAATGGATAGGGCGCATCAATTACCATCAGCTGAACGTCCTGCTCGTCTCGTCCCTTATTTTCGTAAAAAAAGACTATTTTGTTTTTAAATCATATGTGGTATCATTTATACGTCTAGATAGACTATGACAGCTGTGAAAACGTCGGAAAAAAATAGACTTTAACTAACTAACCTCGCGAGTGTAAGACGTAGCTTGTCACACACACTTAAGTATTATTCCTGGCCTGTTTTTATCGGTTGTCTAACAGCAACAGACTCTATCTAGACGTATTAATAATCTAAGTGTTAACAAATGTTAACTAGTAACTTAAAAGCCTCTGGAAGCTCTAAGGATTCTGTATCTTTTAATGATTCCGCTATCCAAATGTTATGAGTTTCCTTGACAGTTAATTACGTTAAGATTTGTCATGTAGTTGTTGTTTTTAGCTTGTACTATTTTTGTGTAGGTACATTTATTCAGATTAGTAATCAATAATGAGGATTGTAAGCATATAAACTGCTTGCGTCTGAATTTTGAAAATATTGGCTTTTTTTACATAGATCCGGCGGGCCGGCAGCCGTGAACTCATATCACTCAAGGTCGCTGGCATTTATTGTCGCCTTAATTATTTCTATATAAGGTACTGGGCGACCGAGCCAAAACGTGATTTCGCAGAGATGAGACCTAACTACCATTATACAAGTCGTTAGAGTAATTGCCAAGATACGTAAAAATCAAGTAACAAGAACTACTCGTATCTGGTATACGATATATACATTAGACTAGCGGACTCGACAGACGTTGTCCTGTACACACGTCTTAAATTTGAAAAATCGTTAGAAGGAGTTCACTAACATACACATGGGCAGGATATATATATATATACATACAGACTGAATTGAGAAACTTAATCATTCTCAAATTCACTGGTACACACAAAAAAATCATCAAAATTGGTCCAGCCGCTCACGAGGTAGCTCAATTGTGAATCTAAACCATTCTGGAATCTTACTGAAGCCACACAGAAAATTTCATTAAAATCGGTCCAGCCGTTTAGGAGGAGTTCAGTAACAACAGAAATATATATATTAAGATAGACTATAGTAAATTACTCCATTTGTCACACTAACTTATATTTAACGCACTTTAAAAACCATTCGTTGGTTTCTCCGCAAGACGCACAAAAGAAATACATATATATATATATATATATAATATTAAGATATGGACGGATTTGAGAATCTAAACCATTCTCAAATTCACTGAAACACACAAAAAAGTCATCAAATTTGGTACAGCCGTTTATGAGGTAGTTCAATTATGAATCTAAACCATTCTGAAATCTACCTGAAGACAAACAGAAAATTTCATTAAAATCGATCCAGCCGTGTGGGAGGAGTTCAGTGACAAACACACGCACAGAAGAAATATATTATATACAATAGACTTTAGTAAATTACTCCATTTGTCACACTAACTTATATTTAACGCACTTTAAAAACCATTCGTTGGTTTCTCAGCTAACATTAAGTTCAAGGAAACCTGTTTGGCAAGCTTTTGTAACATAAACATAGTGCCCGACTTGTAAAAATTCCATTTTAGACATTTTCTCAATATATATTTCACTTCAAATTGAGTATTCGAGGTAAGAATCAATTCAATTGGTACTGCAATGAATGTTATTGAATGAATTGCATTTCTATGAGTAAATTGACGAGACAATGTTTAGTAAGTTATACGTTCTACCCATTACTATGCAGTATCGCTTAGCGTTCTTGAAAACCCATAATTTGGATTGATATCGCAATAGCGTTCGTTACTTTGACACATAAGATGTTAAATGTTAATATTAGCCCGGTTATTTCACTAGCTATACGCCCTTCGGACCGAAATATATTTAATATAACTATATTTGCACTTTTTTTATGACAATAAGGGACTAGACGAGCAGGACGTTCAGCTGATTGTAATTGATACGCCCTGCCCGTTACAATGCAGCTCAGGATACTTGAAATACCCAAACAGTCTGAGCGGCACTACAATTGCGCTCGTCACCTTGAGACATAAGATCAACAACAAAACAAAAATCTTAAAAAATCCTCGTATTACGTTTGTAGAAAGTACAATATTGTAATAAAGATTTTAAAAACATTATTACAAACAAATTTTCATATTTGTACATAACTGATTGTTTTCAGTAGCGCCCGAATTTTGTGGTTTTCGGTACCATCATTCAGTAAATAAAAACTACATGCTGTATGGGCATGTCAGTCATAGAGAAGTCAGTTAGCAAAGACAAGTTGACCAAGGACAAACGAGGCAGTAACACCACGGCACCCCGCTCCACACTCAACGTGGACTTTTGCAATATCAGGGGAATTCACTCCAACTTAAACGCCGTCCACCACCACCTTGAGACGGCGAAGCCGGCCTTGTGTTTCCTTACGGAGATGCAGATATCTCGACCTAGCGATACGTCATATTTAACGTACCCCGGGTAAAAAATTGAGCACAATTTTTTGCCTCATGGCGGGGTATGTGTGTACGTTAGGGAGGATATCTGCTGTCGCCGTTTCTGCAATTTTGAGGGTAGGGACCTGACCACTCTCTGGCTCCGCGTAGATTTAGAGGACTGCGTCCGCATCTATGCGTGTGTCTACAGGTCTCATAGTGGTAACGCAGAAACCGATCATCTCATGGGCTGCGTTCAAGCGGCAATTCACGACGTGCTTGCACAGATCCCCTCCGCTGAGATCGTAGTCTTGGGTGATTTCAACGGGCACAATGCCGAATGGCTTGGATCACGTACCACAGACTACACAGGGCGATCTGTGCATAATTTTTGCATTGGCATATGGTCTGTCCCAATTGGTTGAGTCGCCAACGCGGCTCCCGGATGTGGATAGCCGCATGCCGTCCTTATTAGATCTTCTGCTGACTACACATCCCGATGGTTACCAGGTCTTTGTCGACGCCCCTCTCGGAACGTCCGACCATTGCCTGGTCAGGAGTGTAGTGCCTATCCGACGCCCACGGCGCAGACCACCAGCGACCCGCCGCGTTTGGCACTACAAGTCAGCACTTTGGGATAGGATGCGTTCCTTTTTTGCATCCTACCCTTGGAGCAGGGTTTGTTTCCCTACGGATGATCCTAGTGCCTGCGCCGTTGTAGTAGCCGATGTGATACTACAGGGCATGGATATTTTTATACCAAGCTCTGTAGTACCGATCGGTGGCAGATCACAGCCCTGGTTCGATGCGTCAGTTAAAGCAGCATCTGACTGCAAAAAACAGGCGTATCGAACTTGGGTTGCGGCGCTGGGCACAAAGGGTCCGAACTGCGTAGTTCTTAAGAGGAAATACAACCGTGCTTCCAGATTTCTTAAGCGGCAAATCGCCCGTGCAAAGTCAAAACACGTCGGCGAGCAGCTTTCCAGTTACCCGACCGGAACACGCAGTTCTGGTCGTTGTCAAAAGCTGCTCTTGGTAACTTCAGCCAGCCGTCCATGCCGCCGTTGCACACGAGGAATGACACCCTGGCCCATACGGCAAAAGAGAAAGCCGATCTCCAGTGCGCTCTTTTCGCCTCCAACTCGACTCTTGACGACAACGGAAAAACACCGCCGACCATCCCGCGGTGTCAGAGCTCTATGCCTGAAGTACAGTTCAGACAGAAAACTGTTAGGCGAGCTCTGTTTTCGTTGGACGTCAGGAAGTCGAGCGGGCCGGATGGCATTTCTCCAATCGTGCTTAGAACGTGTGCCCCTGAGTTGATGCCGGTGCTAACGCGTTTATTCCGGCACTCTTATTCCAAAAGCATACTCCCTGACTCATGGAAGTCAGCCCTTGTCCATCCGTTCCAAAAAAAGGAGACAGTTCGGATCCGGCAAACTACAGGCCTATTGCTATTACCTCCCTGCTCTCCAAAATCATGGAGAGCATAATTAGCCGTCAGGTCTTGGTATACCTAGAGGGTCACCAGTTGATCAACGACCGACAATACGGCTTTCGCCATGGTCGGTCGGCAGGTGATCTTCTGGTATACCTAACACATAGATGGGCTGCGGCTATTGAAAGCAAGGGGAAGGCCTGGCAGTTAGCCTGGATATAGCGAAGGCCTTTGGTCGTGTATGGCACAAGGCGCTCCTCTCAAAGCTTCCATCATTTGGGCTTCCCGAGAGCTTGTGCAAGTGGACCTCCAGCTTCCTTACTGGGCGCAGCATACAGGTACGGACATTGCTCGAACCCGAAGCCCGTGAATGCTGGAGTGCCCCAAGGCTGTGTGCTATCTCCTACGCAGTTTCTTCTGCATATCAATGATATGTTGGACACCTCCAACATTCATTGCTATGCGGACGACAGCACTGTTGATGCCGTATACACGGGCCATGCAGGTCTCTCTCGGGAAATCGTCGACCAGTGCCGGGAGAAACTTGTATCTTCTATTGAGTCCTCTCTTGAGAAGGCAGGAATTAGGTTAAACAGCTGCTTAACCTAATTCCTGCCGCCGAATACCACCTTCGTACGACACGCTACAAGTTAGGATATCATCCTCACCATCTGGATGGGTGGCGGTCCTCCACAGTGCGGTTTACAAGGAGCTTTCTTCCACGTACTACAAAGCTGTGGAATGAACTTTCTTGTGCGGTGTTTCCGGGACGATACGACATGGGTACCTTCAAAAAAAGCGCGTACACCTTCCTTAAAGGCCGGCAACGCTCCTGTGATTCCTCTGGTGTTGCGGGAGATTGTGGGCGGCGGTGATCACTTAACAATAGGTACGCTCGTTTGTCCTCCTATTCCATAAAAAAAAAAGAGAAAGTATTTTAGCGTACTCTATGGCTGAGATTTATACAAATACTAGGTTATAGATCGGGAGAGGTTCCTCAGAATATCCCCGTAGTTTGCATTAACGGACAATTTGTCAAGATAGTGGACAGCTTCAAGTACCTTGGCTACATTGTTTTGTCCTGTCTCAAGGATGACTCAGATATCGAGCGTCAACGTAGGGCTCTTTGTGTGGTGGACAATATGATTGCGAGAAAATTTAACCGTTCAGCGCCAGAAATGTACGCGAAGGCTAGGATTGATTCGTTTAATTCTATCCAGCGTAAAAGAATTGCATCGTTCATGTCCAGGGTTGAGACGTGTAATAACGGCATTATCAGAAGTCTGTCTGACAGGCTGATGCTTTCTGAAATGTATCGACGCTGGGTAAATATTGCAACCTAGTTTCTATTTGTAATTTATATTTTTGACTTTATTTTTTTACTTTAATTTATATTTTTGACTTTATTTTTATTACATACTTTATTCTGTGTCTGTACTATGGATCAAGGGTCTGAAATAAAGTATTATTATTATTATTATGCTATGCCTACATCCAACTAAGTTTTACGTGAGAAAAATCTGAGCATCTCGCAGATCTCAACTTATGAGTGCTATTCATTATAGAGTACACTTTCCTATTATAGAGGACAATACTCCTTTTTAGAGTACGGTTGGCAATCCTAGGTACGTTGACTCAGCAGAGCCGTCAATTTAACACTCCATTTCACGCGCGGGGCTCAAAAGTGCCAGTCGTGCATATTTGCTTATTATTACTTAATTACTCGACACTGGATCTTGCCTTGTATACCTGTCGCTAGTATCCTTGAGTATACGTTAGTGTCGCGTCAATATCGTCCGCTCACGGACATTTGTTTTAGAACAAGTTAAATGGCGCCGTGGCACTTTTGTGCCCCTCGTGTCGAATATCGTTACTTTTTTTCTCCAGCGCCGGAAATAAGTGATAATCTACGCAAGTTTATTTATCCAATGTATCGATATATTATTGTATACAATTCTTGTCTAACGTAATAAAAAGTTATAGTCACATCATTTTTGTCCAGGTTTTCATAGGATTTTGCTTGTTTTAGGCACATAGTCGTAGTTCAATTATAATTTATAGAATGGATTGGCAAATTATTGACTGGCTTTAGGAGCCTGACGATCAAGAAGATAGTGGTGTAGAATACTTTGCCAATAGTGAGGATGAAGAAGACCACTTTATAGAAGAGTAACATGACTAACAGTCTGAACAGGAAAATGATAAAGATACCATGAGAAATAGTAACCCCAGACAGTGATATACTGCCATCGTCGTTGGGCAGTTCAGATGAAGACACTTCAATAAGCAGATTTACATATAATATAATTTAATTAAATCACAAATAATGATGATGAGTCAACTAATGATGACTAAAATGACAAATTTATGTTTCTATGCAGACTTAATAAAGGTTTTTTACGCTTTATAAAAAAGTGTCGTATTTTTTGTATTTTTGTTAGAAGTAATATTTTTTAGGTTTTAGTAATAAGCGTAAATAAAGACTGATTACATTTAAATTTTATTTTTGATTATTATTTCTACTTCAGTAGAGAAAAAAACATATCAAATTGTTTGTTATATGTCTATGCATGCGTGTTAACAGATTTTCTACAATTACATACAGTAACCATTACCACGTTCGCTGACCGTGAAGCTCATACAATGGCTTTACAATGACTTCATTTGTGATTCGTGGAACAGAGAATAGCTTAAATATATATAAGTATTTAGATTGTTACTGGAATACAATCCAGTTACACCCAAACCATCTCCACCTTCTCAGGAACATATTTTATGTTACACCTTCTCGGAAAGAGGCGGAAAGGAATTTTCAAATTTTATTTGTGTATCACTGATTCCATTAAGAATATTTTCCAATGATTCAAGTCTTCTTGTTTCAAGTCATTAATTTTACTATATTACGTGTTTTTGTAGATTTCGTTTTTCACCTGCCAGTGAAACTGATCTTTTACCTATGTGCCCTTTTTCTTTGTTAAAGATTGTATACATTTTGGCTACAACTCCTCTAATTGGTTTCATTGTAGACGTGTAATCCGTCAGTATATGTCTAAAAATAATATTTTGTCGTTTAAACGACTTCTCAATCAATCAACTGTGGCCTCGAACCGACTTTGTCTTATTAAACAAAATATTCCTGCCTTTGTCTGAATTTACACTAGGGCTATTTACTTTCCGAAAATTTATTGACGTAAGCGTTATTTTGCGGAAATCCATAATTATCCAAATGTTTTGAATTTTCTTGAGTGTTAATTCCGCCAATATTCGTCTTCAAACAATTCGTTTCGAATTGTTTGAAGACGTGAAGAATGTCTTTCGCCTCTACACGAGGAGATGTTGACACGTCAAACTCTTGCACAAGACATGTCTTGTGCCAGAGTTTGGCAGAAAACTCAAAACATTTCGATATTTACTTTCAGCTGATCCCACAAGTAGCTTTGTATTTAAAACATTATTAATAAGCAAGGAATAAAACAATGGCTATTATTTGCGTTCGAACAAAACACAATTTTATTCACAAATCGCTAGGCGAAGAAGATATCGCGTCCCTTGCTCCCCTTTCCAAGCCCCTCTTCCCTCCCGCTATCGGTAAACAACACGCAGTATTTTAATGTTGGTAGTGAGTATTACCATAATACAAGAACAGTAGATATATGTATAGTGTAGTGTACTGACATCTAGTTGTCAGTACACACAGTAACACATACTCTGTTAAGACTAGAACTATCATTGTCACTGTCACGACATCGACATTAACCGTGTAACGTTGAGTGCTATATAAGGAATGCACAGTACAGCGAAAGGGCAGTGCCTGATAGCAAATAGCCAGGTTTTCCCAGTTTCCTAGATTTTCCCCCACAAACCATATGTATTAGTTTTTAAGCATAATAAAGTTTTATCCCTCAACACGTAGATAGGGTTGTAGAAATAAGTTTTCTGATACCTACATATATAAGGCTTAAGTGTTTAATAAGTAGATTATAAGTAATTTTGTATATGTCTTATTAACAAATATAGAAATTTGAAAAAATTTTTTTTTGCAAAAGGGCAGTTCTAATCTGCTATTGGTTGCGTGCGGACGTGTCCGGGTGTAGTGCTACATAGTAAAGATTAGTTATTTCACTCGTGAGCAAACGAGGAACATTACATATAGTAATAGAACAGTAGCATAACTCAGCCGTCTCCTTGAAATTTATACCTACGTCTCGACGGAGCGCTAGGCTTGGTTCATTACAAAAAGGTTGACGACGCGGACAGCGCGGCGCAGCAAATTTAACCCTTAATTAGGCTCATGGGGTCAAGACAATTTCCGAAGATACGCGATAGCGCTCTTCCTAGCTTCTTACCTCCCCGCGGGGTACACAAATCAGCTGCAAACAGACTACCAACCAGATATGACCCCATGCGACAACTTGTGTGATTTTCTTAATGCGCCTCATTAAAGGTTAAGTTGGACAGCGACCAATCTCAACGCAGTACAGTGCAGCGTGGCACTCAATAGTTATGTCTCCCCAAGATTGCTTAGCGGTCGTGTAAATCGTGTGTATGTGTGCGTGCGGCGCTCTAGTATAAAGTTAAAGTACTGTTTTATTACTGTATTGTAGTATCACGTCTATTGTTTTAGGCATGATTTCTGAAAAGTTCAACATCTAATAATTGTATAACCGACCACTACATAAAACTAACTGAATATATTTACGATCTTTTAATTAATATTCTATATTGACCGACATTTTGTTGATACTTTAAAACTTTTTAGTGTAGTAGGCGGAAACTTAACTTTGCGGAAATCCATAATTATCCAAATGTTTTGAAATTTATTAAGTGTTAATTCGGCCAATAGGTATTTGTCTTTTAAACAATTCGACACGTGTTTTGCCTCTACACATGGCATCCTCAGGACATATTGACCCGCCAAGATCTGGCACGAGACTCATCTCACGAGTCTCAGTTTAAAAGACAAATATTGGCGGAATTAACACTAAAGAAAAATTAAAACATTTGGATTTTAAAACTTGTTAGTGGTGTATGTATAGATTGTATACATCCCAATATTTAGTTAACTCACCAACCAAATTACTACTTAAAACAAATGCTTTTTACATATTTAAATTTATATTCATTATATATCACTGCTTGGCACAAAGTAACCTTAAGTAGCTTAATGTCCGTTTAATGTCTGTAGCGAATTCAAGTTTAAAATGATTTTTATTTATTGTTTGTTAAAACCAAATTTTAAAGTTCAATTTATTAAAATGCCACTCTCAACCAGGCAGGAATACGATTAGTTGATCATAAATGTCGGGATGTCAACTTTTTCTGGACGGAGATTATGTCTGATTTCAGAGTGGATCAATAAGCCGGGTACTGACTGAGCGAGCAGCCTTGCGAGGAATCTATATAGGAAGAGGAGTCTATAGACGGGCAGGACGTTCAGCTGATGGTAATTGATACGCCCTGCTCATTACAATGCAGTGCCCCTCAGGATTCTTGAAAAACCCATAAATTCTAAGCGTACTACAATCGTGCTCGTCAACTTGAGACATAAGATGTTAAGTCTCATTGGTCCAGTAATTTCACTAGCTACGGCGCCCTTCAGACTGAAACACAGTTATGTGTACACATTACTGTTTCGCGGCATAAAACACCAGTGGGAGGTTCCTTTGCAGGCTATGCGGGTAGATTATGGGTACCACAACGACGCCTATTTCTGCCATGAAGCAGTTATGTTTTTGTTTCGGTCTGAAGGGCACCGTAACTACTGGGCAAAAGAAACTTAACATCTTATGTCTCAATGTTACAAGCGCAATTGTATTGCCGCTCAGAATTTGTGTTTTTCAAGAATCGCGGCAAAAATGCGGCGGCGCAAATAATCTGAGCGGAACTGCATTGTAATTGGCAGGGCGTATCAATAACCATCAACTGAACGTCCTGCTCGTGTCGTCCCTTATTTTCATAAAAAATACACTTGAATTGATAATCTTCCTCTTTTTTAAAGTCGGTTAAAAATATATTTCAACCGTCGTAAATCTTGAACAGAATAAAAGTAACGTACAAAGAATCCGTTATATTATACATATGTACAAGTACTCCATCACAAGGATAGGTGATACCATTCTAAACGTGTTTTCCTTATCACTGAACAAATCATAAACTCACAATATATATCGTGGTACATTTGTTTGACACTAATTACATCGACATCGGCTATCTATGTCGAGTTGATCTCCTAATGATGTTTATTTCGCATACCGACTGACTCGTCTGATAAAACGTAACAGGCTGATATATATTTTTTTTAATTATTTAAAAACATGTACGTCTCGGAAAGGCCGGCAGAAGTGATATCTTAAACTAATCTAAGTTGAACTACAGAAAAGCTTAGGTTATTACTTAAATTTTAGATATATGTATATAAATATGATAATGTAAGGAAAGGTAAATATTAGTATTTGTATGTTAATTATTTAATTAACTATTTATTTATTTATTTAAGACAACAAAAGGTCCATATATAAATGTTAGTGAAATAGTCTTAACCCATGTTAGGAAATACAATAATAAATTACATATATGTTAGTAACAAACTTATTCTATATTAGTTGATATAATTAATAAACTTACAAACTAAACCAGACATCCAGTGCGCTTTGAATGCGCTGTCCTGTCTGTCGGCTATCACCTTCAAAATAATATTGGGACTCCTATCCAACCTATTTTTGACGGAGGCGATTCTTTTCCGTATGATTGCGGAAAAACCATCGACACGGTTCTCCACAAACATACCGGACGCGCTACAATACCGAGGCAGTCCCAACATCATCCTGAAGATGTTATTATATTGGACACGGAGAGCATTAATAGATTTTTGTGTATAGTCAACCCACAGACTGCACGTGTAAAAGCTCTGACAGAATGACTTGAATAGCGTGATCTTTACATCTTTTGTGCAACGTGCAAATCTGCGAGCCAACATATTCTCTCTAACCGCCAACGCTCGCCGCTCCCTATCAATGTCACAATTATCCTTCATGTCTACTGTAACCACATGACCCAGGTATGTGAACTTGTGCACCCTCACCAGCTCTGCACCGTACAACTTCACTGGAGGTACATAGCTCGGAGAAATTCCGCCTGCCGCAAAGACCATAAGCATGCTTTTTTTACATTTTATTTAAGTCCATGCTTTTCTGCATAGTCTTCACACACACGCAGCAAATCTCCCAGCGCGCAGTCCGATTAAAATTTAACAACAATTGGTTAGAGTGAGAGAGGATGAGTCTGCCTACCGCTGGCGTATGCGTGAGAGAAAGAGAAGCCAGACGGACTGGCGCCGTAACGCGTTACGTTACGAAGCGGTTTACCCTCCCCTAATAAGTTATCGCATCAAGTATAAAGTATTGATTGGATGAAAGTGTTAAAAAAAAGCACTGCGTACGTTAAAAGTTTTCTTTTAATTTATTTCACGTTCAGAAGTCCGCTAAACTTTTTGTAGTGCCAGAATGAAATCAATGGCGGGGATTATACCCTTCAATAAAGACCAACTTACAATCTTAGATCATTTATACGTCTACATAGACTACAGCTGTGAAAACGTCGAAAAAAATAGACTTTAGAACTAACCTCTGTTTTGAGTACTGACCTCTACTATATACCACTGGACGGGCGGCTGTCAAAGTGCTTTTGTGCCTGTTTGATATTCGCCATTTTGGCGCTGTTGGCCATAGGGAGAGTCTGCGGTACTAAAACTAGTGATGACAACCTCAGCAAAAATAGATGGTGGGAAACTATTTACAAAAAAATATGTGTACTTTATTACGTTGATTCTTGAAGTATAAATAATGCAGAAAACGAACGATATTAATTCTAAATGCAAAAATACTTCAGAGTACTGTACGCTTCTGTCGCACTCGCAGCCATTTGTATTAATACGTCAAAATTTATTCTCTGGACGCTCGCTAGTGGCGCTTCAAATAGGCACAAAAAATTTACTGTCAAACAAAAGCAGGTCAGTGGTTTTGAGCAATTCACGCACACTAACACAAAGTATCATACAAATCGCGAGTGTAAGACGTAGTTTGTCACGCACACTAAAGTAATATTCCAGGCCTTTTTTATCGGTTGTCTAACAGCAAGAGACTGTCTAGACGTATAAATTATTTAAGCTTACAATTCTATCAGAAGACTTGTCTGCCATAATCTTGAAGTATTAAGAAGATAAAAATATTTCTCGCAGGATAGTATTCAGAAAGTCGCTGCGTACATAAGCTTGTTGAGTGTAATCTTGGCATGTACTTAAAACTAGTTAAGTGGCTGGTTTTTGAAGTTTATATATTTGACAATTATTTTAATCCACATGTTATTAGAATGGGATCCGAGATCTTGGAATTGGGTCGTATATCCGTTTAACTTTCGTTGAGCGCGCTTTCCTTCGGCCGGAAAATCTAAGTGTCGATTATTTCGCAATATCCCAGGAAAGGTTCGATCAAACTGAAATTTGGCACGACGTAAGTCTCTTTTTACATTACGTATAATCGAAAATCGATTTTAGGTTCCGTATCGACTATTGTGACATTAAAGAAAAATATTTTTATTTGTAAAATGCTTGAAGTTAGAAAAAATAATATTATTACATGTATGACTGATTTTTTGTCACCTGATGTTAAGTAATCAACGATGCCCACACTCACCTGCAACACTAGAGGAATCACAGGAGCGTTGCCAGCCTTCATGGAAGGTGTACGCGCTTTTCTTGAAGTACCCGTGTCGTATCAATTCGGTAACACAAGTCCGCATAAAGAAACTAATTCCACACCGTGGTTGTACGTGGATAAAATTTGACACAGTTTAAAAACGCAAATGAAAATTAAAGGGAAATTTGCGATGTCTTAGCGATGTATGTAATAACGTGCAAACATTTTCCAAATTGGAACGCAGTTACAAACGGGCCGATCTCATATCTATTTCACGCGAATTATACCAACCGTTAGAATTTACCTTCAATTGATCGCTCGCGGAACCCTTATCTGCTGAATCGATAAATTAGCATCAAAACTATCATGTCATTCTATTCTGATAGCATTTATAACTGTTTCAGTCTTAACAATAACTATTGAACTACTTTTAATCAAATATTTCTCACATCATTCAACCGCTTTTCGATTGATAGTTTTTATATGAAATATGGCATATAATATACATACCCCCTTATTCATAATGGTCCGCTAACTTAAAACAGCTGCTAAAGAGTGTTATTTCTCATTCTGACTTAGGTCAATAGAAGAAGACAGAGTGAGAATTAGCAATGCTTTAAGTTAGCAGACTATTATGAATAAGGGGGTAAGTATTTTGTATTTTTATGTGTGTGACGTGGAACAAATTTTTCTTATTCTTATTCTTAAAAATGGTATTCGGTCATTTTAGAGTTCATTCGTCTACACAGTATTTTAAATATTTTTGAACAAACAACGTAAATCGTAATAAATATGTTCAACGTTTTAGTTCATTATAGTCCTATGTTATGCTTTTTCAACATGATACCAGAAAATTTATAAAACAAATGTGTTACGATATTGAAAAGAATTGTTTAAATTCTTGTGGTAAAGGTACTATAACCTAAATGCCTTTTTGAATGATACCATACCCTGAAAATTGAACGACCGCCTTCACTCTTTTAATAATAATTTTTTTTTACTGAACCGAAGTTTGTTTAAATAAAAAGCCCGCTGAGTTTCTCGCGCCCGTTTTTCTCAGGTCTGAGGCGTATGTTTTCGTATTGTTTTTTTCGGTTGTTTTCGACGTTAATTATGGGATGTCATTCAACGGTTTTCGGCATATTTGCGAGAAAACAGATCAACAGTAATGAAACAAACGTTTATAAATATCAGTCGGAAAGTCGCAACAAACTATTTTTATGAAAATTGCGCGCATTTGTAATCGTCGCGTCGCCACGTGCCCGTGGTATAAACAAAGAGGATGTAAATACTACGTATTATGAGACGGGACTGCGTACGTAAAAATTTGTAATTTAGTTTAGTATGAAACGAGCAGTGAGATTTGACATAAGTTTGAAATAATAATTAGAGTTGGGCGACGAAGTATAATCCGGCTATGTTTGAAAGCGAACATTTACTTAGAACGTAGTGGATTTCGGCTATCTCCGTTTTTTTTTATAAGATTATAGCCGTCATCTGTCAATCTATCAATTTCATACAATCGAGTTAGTAGCTTTTTTCTTGGAGAGTTTCGCTAGACTGGAACTGAATATTATTTCGTTTAATTTTTTCTTTAGTATTAAAGTATTAAGGAAAAGTGCTTCGGAAGTTTTATCATTCATAATTTTATTTCTCTTTCTGTAAATAAAACTCCTTGGTGGAATTCTTATATACCGTACCTAATGTAAGAATTAAAGGGAGATTAAAATTGTGATAGATACAGGTCAGTACCGGTTTTTACCGCATGTTCCGATGTAATGATGCGTAATATTTAAATTTCGGACAATATATACAGAAATAAAATTTGAAAAACTAAATTTTATGAACGATGCGGGACTCGAACCCTAGTCCTCCGGCGTTCCGTGCCGATGCTCAACCCCAATATTTGCATATTAGGAAATTGACTTGAGATGTCGCTCTTGTAAATCTAAACTATATGTTATGATTTAAAGTGATAACCCTCACTTCTAGGATTAATACACAAATAAAATTTGAAAAACAAAATTTTATGGACGATTCGGGACTCGAACCCACGACCTCCGGCTTTCCGGTTTATTATATTATTATTTATTTTAATATATACAGGTGTCATAATTGCATTCTTTTAACATACTTATTGAATGGGCTATTATTTTTAATCTTTCCTTCAAATATGTGCATCTCTCTTTGTAGTTATGAGTTGATATTATATAGTACTCCTACTATTGTGATAGGTACCTGCTTATTACAAGCATTTACTTAAATTTCAGTGTTTGTGTTCGTATGTATAGAAAAACGTACATATAGGAAAATATCTTAAACGCTTAACTAGAAGAACTTCAAGTTATCCTATAGAGGTTTTTTCCAGTCTGATGACAATGCATTTTAATGATAAGCATGACCCGGAACGACACGACAGGATTAGCTCCAGGTAATGTTCAAAACCAACACTACTGACAGTTTTTACAGACAAAGTTCACGTCGCATTCTCGCTAGTCATAGAAATCGATACGTCCGACCGGCTTAAGTGAATCTCGGCCATATGATTCATATTTTAAGGTCGAGAATAACCTAAACTTGCTGCTGCATAAGCAACGTGTTAAAACGTTCATAATTTCTTGTTTATTATTCACTATTTATGAAGCTGTTTGATATCATTTGAAAATAATCCTTAGTGGTTATAAGCGCTAATTGATTTTTATATGGAATAGGAGAAACGAGCGCACGGGTCACCGGGTTGCGGTGTTCGAGCTTTTTTGAAGGTATACATGTCGTATCGTCCTGGGAACACCGCACAATTAAGCTCATGCCACAGCTTGGTTGTACGTGGAAGAAAGTTCCTTGAAAACCGCACTGTCGAGGAACGCTACACATCCAGATGGTGGGGATGATTTGTGGCGTGTCGTGCAAAGGTGGGATTCAGTGGCACAATGAAGCGACGCGGACGTCTCTACGCAACGCCAAGTTTAAGCCGTATTACCATGTTCTATTTATAACGCCCAGATGACCGGGGAAATGGTAATTGGTCGAGATTTCGAGACCCAATGTTCCGAATCTGGCAAGGCTTTAAGGGAAGTGTTGTCGAAGCGCGGGGATACGACAAATGTGTTTTTATAGTGGTGAACGCGCAAACTTGAGTCTTCTGGGGTGATTAATTGATTCATTCAGTGCGATTTAACAAGCAGAAGAGCTGCTTTTGTATTATTGGTGATTAGTAATAAGAAGTATACATCCCTACTTTATGGTAATTGTGTGTATCGAGTTACCTTGATAGACGTTTGACTGATTGCTGGGATATTAAATGAAATATTTGCGGAAATTTGCTGGTGTGTGGTACCTATTTATCGCGTACAACAAATGTATGCGCGTGCTTGGGGGTGTGGTAATTACCACGTGATGGCGTAGCGGTTTTGTGCAAAGAAGGGAATTAAAGGACAGGTGAATGTACGGAACGACTTACCTGGTATTCCTCTGTTCTCCTCTCGCAAGCGGTGTTGATGTGGACTGTATTTTGGAGCATGACACACACTGTATTGTCGAATTATCGCGGCGTAATCGGCTCGCGGTGCGGTAGGTATATTCACTAGGTAGCGAACAACTGGGTATTAGCAGTGTCTTCTTCGTGTGTCAATGCAGACAGACTGGCGGTGTGTTCACTCGCGTGGTGCCACGGACTAACTGTCATTGCGCTTGCACAGGAGACTCTTCTCTGGCCAGCCTTCCACTAAAAGAAGTAGGTTGTGTAGACAGATAATAATAATAATAAGTCTTTATTTCAAGTATTAAGACTTTTGTTAGTAATACAGCAAATTTATTTTCTATGTTAGTACTTATCCTAAACCTATTACTAATTAAGTTACAGACGCGTGTCATTGCTGCGCCATTTCGTTGGAAATACTGCTGCAATGACCCACATAATATCTGCAATCCAACCTGCTCGCAATCATCTTCAGAATGCTGTTAGTACTGCCCCGCACTCTGCTAGCATATAGTCGCATAAAAACAGTCGACCCGTGCGTCCGCGAACATTCCTGATGAATAACAAAATCGGGGCAGCCCCATCAGCACCTTGAAAGGATTGTTATATTGAACACGAAGAGCGTTGTAGGATTTTTAGAGTGCATTGCCCACAGGACGTGTAGAAAGATGTACAAAAGGCTGTGAATAGCGTAATCTTGACGCACGAATCTGCGAGCCAGCATATTCGCTCTTACCGACAACGCCCACTGTTCTCTCTCGATTTCCGTGAAAAGATTAGGCTTAGGTCTGAGAATGATGGATATGTAAGGAATAAGGCATGGGACGGACAGCTGGTTTTTCCCGAACCTTGCTATCCTGACACGTAACATTATTATTCCTCTTCTTTATTCTGCAATGTGTTAAATTGGCCTTGGACAAGGACTTCCCCTAGAGGTTGCCGTCAACTTTTTTCTCCAAGTTGTTCTCATCATTTCTCAAATTTCATCCTCCTATTTTATTTCCTTGCTTTCCTCTTCTCCTTTTTCAACATGACGTAGTTTAATAAAATGCCCGATTCACAAATCCCGTGAGTCATGCCCAACTCGTGGCGAAGGAAAAAATCAAAACTTATATTGGTTTCTTGAAGTTCAGCAAACAAAATTATTAGAGAAAACTTTAACAACATTATTTTTTACAATTGGAACTATGTGAGCTCTATCTTGTTATTATTAAACTAGAGAAATCCAACCCAAACATCGCCACAGTATACATAACAGTGCTAAAATGTTTCAGTACGTGGAGCTCACAAAAAATAATTATTATTAAATAAAACCGCGGCCTGAATATATACAATTTTGTTGAGACACACACACATAAACCATAAACTTGCACTATTTCAATAATCTATAATATCCGGACAACCGAGCCTTGCTCGGATTTTTAAGAATGTACAAACTTGAATTTAAAAAAAAAACTAATAGGACATCTGGATTCGAACCGGGTCTTCTGCTTTCCGGATCACACAATGTCCCATCTGAGCTACTATAGTCTTGTATATAGTGTCGAAATTTACCTTTGTATTCTAAAGTTATTGTAGCTGTTTCTCATTAAAACGGATAAAACTACATTTTTTTAAATTGAAACCTAGCTAGATCGATTTATCGCCCCCGAAACCCCCTATATACTAAATTTCATGAAAATCGTTGGAGCCGATTCCGAGATTCCAATTATATATATTATATATATATATATAATTTAAAGATATAAGATATATAAAAATGAATTGCTGTTCGTTAGTCTCGCTAAAACTCGAGAACTGCTGCACCGATTTGGCTAATTTTGGTCTTCAATTATTTGTGGAAGTCCAGAGAAGGTTTAAAAGGTGAATAAATAGGAAAATACTGCTAAATTAAATATAAACAACTAATTTGTTTTTCTTTTGATGTCCATACATAATTTCTATGAGAGAATTTATTGACGCACGGTTTGACAGTTCCGCTGTGAAACAATTTCATTACGACAGCAGGGTGCATATTATACGAAATAATTTTTGATGTTATGCGCTAATATAGATAATAGGCGCTAGTCACTTCGAGTTAAGTTTTTAATCTGCAAAAGCTTAGTTTCATAACGTTTTTTTTTTGTTTTTAAGGCTTTTAAGTGAATAAGATCGCTTTTCGTCTAGCATTTTTAAATTGGGGCGATGCTTGTTATTTAAACCGATATTGATAAAAAACATTTATTTTCTCAAAATTGATTGCCATAGAATTCTTTTTGATGTCATTTCTAACCCTACTACAATTCGGAAACAATTGGCGCTCTGAGAGAGAAGAAGCTGCGCAAGAAACTCTCCCAGCATTCTTTTTTTTGAGCTCTTTTTAATAAAATATACAATATTGTACTGTCATTGCTCTAAAATAATCATAATCTAGTCCCAAGCTGTCCGATCACTTAGTCAAATAACTAGTATTTATTCTTTTTTTAAATTACAAAGAAAAAAATGACATTTAAATTGATTGTTAGTTTAAATTAATAACTTGATGTTGTATTTGTGACTTATTTTGTAAAAAAAAAGCTAAAAAACAAGTTAACTCAAAAATGGTTCACTTTTGTATAACATATAGTCATCCCTAGCACCTTATAACGGTAATACGTCGAATTACCACTAAAACCAATAACCCTGTGTATAAATGTAACTAAATAAATTATTTCCTCCCCTACTTATTTATTACCACAGTAATTAAAGTTTGATTGGAACTTCGATGAAGTTATACGTGTACTTGACTGACCTATCTAAGGGTTCACTGCCCAAAGGGGTCTTGATAAGTCTGTGGGCTTTGCCTATCTATTTAATATACAGTATTTTCTTTGATTAACGCGAGTGATACACATTTAAAAATCATACTTTTTGAAAAATAATTGTTAAATTAAAACCCAAAACCACTCATATCTAAAAAGAACAGGACACTGTCAGTAAATTTGCCAAAGTCTACAGCAAATACCACGAGGCAAGAAATGGTGCTTAACTACACAATTAAAACAAGTGAAATTTACGATACTCGGCCGAATCTTTTTTATGCTATCCGGATATTTAAGTCATCTAACATAACATAGTTATGGTCAAGAAATTGTCGTAGTCGAATATGATGATCAATGGGACTCCTTAACGACTGACAGGAAGGGTAGGTAGGTAAGCGATCTGTGCCTGAATTTCTGACCGTCTGTAAGTAATCAAAAAATCGAAAATAAATAACAAAAAACCAACCGACTTCAAAAACACTATTCCAAAAAAATAGATATAATATGCACTAAAAATATGTTATAGATGAGATGTGCTTGAGTCGTGAGGGCGTGAGAGGCGAGAGCGGGTCGCGGCGGAAGGACACCGATTCCAAAAATAACAATAATTGTAACTAGAAGTAGATTAATTAATTAGATTGTATCAAATACGCAATTATTTTTATACTGCTTACTGCATAGTATATCTATTGTTTTTGGTGTCGGTTGTTTTTTTGTTAATTTTTTTTGATTCCTTGATAAGTTTTTATTTAAATATCCTATTTAACTCTCTATATCAATACCATAATAACTGAGATTTTAACAAGTACGAACGAACTAATGACGCGACGGATGAAGGTTATAAGCATATGCCTAACATCACGTTAGACTTATGCTTATGATAACAGAACAATTATTAAACTTTTCCTAATTTATATATATTATTTCAGATGTTACGTTTTCGATACGAGGAACCCTTGATGCGGCTATTTGATTCGCAAGTAACTTTATTTTGTATGTAAAATATTATTTTATAAGGTAAACTAGTTATTATATTTTATTTATTTTATTCATGAAAATGAGGGACAAGACGAGCAGGAGTTTTAGTTGATGGTATTTGATACGCCCTGCGCATTATAGTGCGGTGTCACTCAGGATTCTTGAAAAACCCAAAATTTTTAAGCAGCAATACAGTTGCGTTCGTCACCTTAAGACATAAGATGTTAAGTTTCATTTGTGATTTGCCCAGTAATTCTCTAGCTTCGGCGCCCTTCAGACCGAAACACAATAATGCTTATACATTACTGCTTCACGGAGAAATAGGTACCGTTGTGGTACCTACCCATAATCTAGCCGGCATCCTGTGCAAAGGAACTTCCCACTGGTAAAAGTAGTTTTAGGTGTTTTAATATTATGTGCGATAAATTCAATAGGTAATTTTCCAAAATAATAAATATCAAACCAAGTTGATTCTATCTTCCAGTAAAAATGCCATCAAAATAGCTTGCCATCAAAAAAACAAACAGGCACACACATATGTACGAGGAATAGATTATAATCTTAATAAATTGGTGAAGCTCTAAGCATTTTAATAAATAATCATTATTTCATATTATGTTTCGTTTTTTTTTATATGTATCAAAAGGTGTAAATATTTTTGTTGCTACCTTTTTCTAACATTAATCATTTTCTATTGTATTTTATATTATAGCATTTAATAATATTTGTAAATCCTATAAAGATAACTAATTCATTACGGCAAATGATTGTAATATTTGTTTTCAATATTCTTTGTATTATGCTGCCGCATTGTAAATTTTATATAAAAATATGATCTATTGCTAACCTTTTTGTACATAAAACAATTTCTATCCTATCGTGTAATAATACCCTCCACAAGTTAATCGATTCTATGGGCAAATTATGTAAACTTGATATGCTCATTTTTCGGTTTATGTAAATCTGTCCAATATAAGTATTTTAGTTGCTAGCTTTTTTGAGCACTACACAATTTATAATTTCTGTTACAAAATGTGGAACTCTAGGTCTGTTTGTTTTCATATATTTATTGTCATATTTGTTTAAGACTGTATGTTTCCCAAATAAAAGAAAAAAATATATATTTCAGATTAATTTTACAAATTGATCGCAGTGAGCATGTTAAAGAATATCTATGACACCATTTTGTAAATGTTATTAGAACTCTCACATAGTTTGTACATGAATTGTTATTGGCCTGTACAGCTATCCCGTTAAAATATTAAATAACCAAGCATTAAAAACTAAAGTAAACGCGTTAGATATGGTACGACTTTTCTGCCTTCATAAATCACGAAATAAATGATATTTATCATCATTATCATCAGCCGGAAGACGTCCACTGCTGGACAAAGGCCTCCCCCAAATATTTCCACAACGATCGGTCCTGCGCTGCCCTCATCCAACGTATTCCGGCGATCTTGACCAGATCGTCGGTCCATCTTGTGGTCGCCATTCGAGGACTTTACTGCTCCAACGGCCATCTGTCCGTCGAACTATGTGCCCTACCCACTGCCACTTTAGTTTCGCAATCATTTGGACTATGTTGGTAACTTTGGTTCTCCTCATTTCTGATTCGATCTCGCAGGGAAACTCCGAGCATAGCCCTTTCCATTGCCCTCTGAGCGCTGTTATCTGCGCTAAATACGAAGGCATCTTGCGAAAAGGTTAAGTATTAATGGAATCATTTATTATCTTATCGTTACGTTTGTATATGACATAGTTATAACGAGAACAAGAGCCCCTTATTGACATATCTGTATCGTGTTTCTCTAGACGTCAAATCTCAGGGACACGACAACATGTATGTTCAGGAAGGGATGCGAAAGGCTTATTGTATTTCATATCAGGGGAGTTTCAATAGAATTTAATACAATTATTATAATAAAAATAATAAAAGCCTTTATTGTCTAACTTAAATTAGATTTTCTTAAAATGTTATATTAAATAAAATATGAATTTTCAGCAATCACTTAATTGATCAGGTTGACTTTCGACATAAGCCTCCCCCCAGTTTCTTCCACTTGTCTCTATCTCGGCCTAACCTTTTCCATCCTGTTGGTAAATCGTACTGCCATCTTTTATTTTCCTCTTTGTCTTTTCCTCTGTCTAATATAATGAAGTGGACATCACATAAACTAATTTCCACAATACGCGAAACTGAAAGATTGCTACATATGTTTTCAAGCAAATTTACCTGGGACGAGATAATGATTGTAATTATTATGACGGGTACTCACGATATATATTTTTAACCGACTTCAAAAAAGGAGGAGGTTCTCGATTCTTCGGCATTTTTTATGTTTGTTACCTCAAAACTTTCGACTGGGTGAACCGATTTTGGTCATTCTTTTGTAATTTGGTCCAGATCTGACAGTGGCATCCATGAGAAAACCATAAAAGTCTTAAATTTGCTATACATACGTATAGCAAAGTGGATGATAAATTAACGAATAACTCAATATCGCGCCAACCGATTTCGATGATTCTTTTTTTATTGGAAAGGATATACTTCAAAGATAGTTTGGTGAGAGTTTGGTTGCGTTCTGATTACGGAATCCATGATTGAATTGTTAGTTAGTGTAGGAACTTCAACAAAAAATCATAAAATAAAAAAAAATCACAAAAAAATAACCGACTTCAAAAACACTATTTCAAAACATATATCTATTGTTTATACGCACTAAAAAGTATAAAAATAATTGCGTATTTTTATACAATCTAAATAATTAATCTAATTCTAGTAACGATTATTGTAATTTTTGGAGTCGGTGTCATCCAAGATAGATTTGTAGGTACATACATAGTTATAGGTGAGATGTGCTTGAGTTGTGAGGAGGCGAGAGCGAGTCGCAGCTGAAGGACACCGATTCCAAAAATGACAATAAGCGTAACTAGAATTAGATTAATTACTTAGATTGTATAATAATACGCAATTATTTTTATACGTTTTAGTGCATATTATATCTATTGTTATCTATGCCGATATTTCGATCTAATTGCATGAATCGTGGTCACGGCGGAACTGCGCTGGCGGCGAGAAACACTTGACACATTGACACTAATAGTACATCAATCTGTCCACTTGGCGCCTAATTCGTTTTGGTACTTGATTCCCTAATCCACGACACACAATTAGTCGTTATATCGTGACTACCCGTCATAATAATAATTACAATGTTGAAGTTCCGCGATGATTAAAGTTTAAAGAGATAATGGTTATTTTATAGCAAAATCAATGGTTATTTGTTCAACAAGTGAGCAAAGTAATTTTTTGCTGCGAGTGCTTTAAAGGCACGAGACAAATAAAAAATTTGCTCTCGTGTGAAACATACAACTTTTCACCTCGACTAGCGAGAAGAGTGTTATAGGTTATAGTAAGAGAAACAATTAAGATAATATTAGCAGTATTTATTTTAAATATTAAGTCTGTACAAAAGCCATTGGTAAAATTTATAAATCTAAATTTCGATAAGTACCATATAAATTTTTGTGACAATGAGATAATACGCTAGGCTAAAATGAGTTTCAGAACGCACCGGATCGCATTGTTTATTTTTTTAACGCGGAGTAATTCCCGGATGTAAGGTCACGTGGGGATCGAAATTGGATGCCTCAAGCTCGCAGCGAAAAGCGTTTTTGCTGCGAGTTTTCAAGTAGCAATAGCGCCCTTTTGTGCGGGAGAGGTGAAATAATTTTTATTATATTAAAAAGAGCAGAAAAAAAGAATAGTGTGGAAGTTTCTTGCGCCATATCTTCTGTCTCAGAGTTCCATTTGTATCCGAAGCTGTGATTTTTGAAATGTTCAAATAAAATAAGTAAACATATAAAATATTATCAAGCCAAAGAGTTTTTTGTTTGTTTGCACGCATCTAGATCTACCAGTCGGATACCTGTGTGTATCATCTCAACATGCAGATAAAAGATCAAAAGCTACCCTCTTTAATCATCATTTTATTTTTTCTCAATTTAGTGTCGTATATATAAAAGTTTTGTATTTCATATATTTTATAAATTTGTATTTCGAATCTGCTTACAAACATATATGTCACAGGAGACATACAAATGTATATATGTATGTATATACATATACGCGACATGTATATATAGGTATGTATATATATGCTTTATCATAAATCATTCACATCCTAAGTATCGAAAAATCGACCTATTTTTATTGCGTAATGTGTAATTTTCTGACCCAGTGAAAGCCTCTTATATAAAAGCCTATCGACAAGGCTTCCGTTATTCGTTAGACTGGACGAATTCCTCGTTCACTTTTGATTTCCCAATCACATTTTTGTGAGAGAATATTGTATCTTATATGAAATTGTTTTCTTTCGTTGAATTCAGTAAATCGTTTTTCTTAGCTTATATTGATTATAGTTTCTGTGTATTTCATCAACTTTTACTAGAAAGTTTATTGAAGTAGGCGTTTTTTTTGCGGATATACATTATCATCCCAATATTTTGAGATTTCTTGAGTGTTAAAATAGAATAATAAAACACAAAAATAACATGTTTACATTGTTGAATGAACAAACAAATTTGATCTCTTCACCATTGTTACGTATCTCTTCCGGGGGTAATACGTCACAACAGCCGGGCGTATCGATAACCTTCAGCTGAACGTCCTGCTCTTCTCGTCCCTTATTTACGAGGCATCTACAGGAGATGTTGAGTATGGATTTCCGCCTAATAATAACCAATTCAATAAACTTTCACATTCACAATATTTCAATTATCCGAATCCGCCTCGTAGTCCCAGAGATTAGAGCGCTAAAACCTAAATTTGAAAATTAATATCGAAATTGCCTGTATTCATAATTGGCTTAACTATAAATGACGTCATATGTCAGTACACGTCATGACCAAGGCTCGGCAGGCGTTCTCGTCGGTCACGCAGTCAGTCAGGCGTGTATTTCTATTTCGCAATACTTGATATTTCCTTTTCCGGTGAAGCTGGTAATGGTATAAATAACAATCAACTAACTGTTTATTTTATATATTTATGGTTCATAAGAATATCATCTGGATGTTTACTACAAAGCTGTGGAATGAGCTTCCTTGTGCGGTGTTTCCGGGACGATACGACATGGGTACCTTCAAAAAAAGCGCGTACACCTTCCTTAAAGGCCGGCAACGCTCCTGTGATTCCTCTGGTGTTGCGGAGAAGAGAATTAGGATTGCGGTGACCCGTACGCTCGTTTGTCCTGCTTTTCCCTATAAATATATAATAAAAAAAAATAATAGGCAAGAGTCCTGCTGTTTGGCTACTTTATGTCTGTCTGTTTTAAGGATATTTTTCTAATTGTGTCGAATCAAGTTATCGCTCATATATGTAAATGACTCTTTGACTAGTTTCCTCTAATGTGTCGACACTGTTTTTTTTCACAATCAATATGTTCCATCTGGAAAATAATTTTAGTTCTTAAGTAATTTATACGTCTAGATGCTCTGACAGCTTTGAACACGTCGAATAATAAAATAGCGGCGAACTGTTAGCCTCTATTTTCAGCAACTCGCGCATTAAAACAAAAGTACTGACGTATCGCGAATTAATGAGCCTCGCATTTTGTCATGCGTTGACTAACAGAAAAAGGCTCTATTTAGTCATATGAGAATCTAAGTTTTAGTTTATTTAAAGATCAATGATAGTGTACTAGGTTTCAGCAAAATCCAGGGATTGTTTTGAGTATTTTGCACTATTCTTCATAGTTTATGAGATGACTATCCATTTTCCATTCAATTTAGCATTATTTTTCTTAGTGCAGAACCTTTTATGCAGCTCCCACTCGCTCTAAATAGTTTTTGTAACGATACTAATGGACATACAGACGTGGGTACACTTGTTGGTTTCAATTATAATTAATGACATGCATTAGGCCATGCAAGAAGTATGTGTGAAGAAAAAACTGGTTAGTACTTTTATTTTAATGAGAAAGCGACAATTCATTCGTAATATATGTTTTGTTTTTTTTTAGACTAAGCTTCAGGCAGCTTAGCATTTTTATAAGATACTTATTAGTATCTTTAAATTATTACTTTAGTATGGAATATGGACTAGCGCGCAATCTAACAACTTTTTACAAATAAAAATTGATATTACCTATGTAGTAACTAATATTATTTTATTCAAAATATATCAAAATATTTATATTTTTTCTATATTAATTTTTAAACATGTACAAAATTACTTACTATCTACTTATTATATTACAATTTACAATTAAGCTTTGTATGTAGGTCTCAGATAGGCTATTTGGATTGGAGGATCGCGGATAAGGAACGGAGGGAGAGGAAATAGGTGGCCAATTTTCACTGATTATTTAATATTTAAAACTAAACCAACTCACAATATTGGTTATACATTTATAGAAATATATTCGATTGCAATTCAAAATAGGTATATATATATTTAAACAATTACCAGTCAAACCGCTTTAGGTAATTATGCGCGTACTCCTGTGATTCCTTTGGTGTTGCAAGAGAATGTGGGCGGCGGTGCTCACTTAACACCAGGTGACCCGTACGCTCGTTTGATCTTTCAATAAATAAAAAAAGTAAATCAGATATTGAAAAACGCAGTCGAATATTTATTCATATGTCATTGCATTTAAAACGTGACGATTTTTATCGAACTGAACGCCGCCGGTTGACGTAGGGTTGAATGAACTTAATGTGTTGCGGTTCATTTGGGTTTATATTATTAAACCAATCAATTCTTTTGCATATAATATATATTGTCTGTTTATATTATGCGTTTTATGGAATTGATTCTAACGAATCGGATGAAATTTACTAGAATTAGGTTTTTAGGGGCGAAACTCCGATCTACGGTGATATCCTAATTTGTGGCGTGTCGTGGGAAGGTGGAATTTGGAATAATAATATTATTAATTGTATTTTTACCTCACTGCTTTGAAACTTTGAAAAACTCTGAATGATTGCAAATATGTTATTTTTTTGGTGAAGATGGAATAATTACTTCATTTTAATCGTCTTCTACTACGCACCTGATAGGACTAATGGTAAACCAAGGACTACTGGAAATGCTGCCAGTATTCTTAGTACAACGACCTTATTGTGATATTTTTAATTTAATGTAATTCTCGAAACAAACATTAACTCGCAATTCCATCTACTAGGCTCCGTAAAATTGCAAAATCTTTTAAAGTGGATTGTGTTATATTTTATAATAAACTCCCAAATGATATTAAAATATTACCTATTAAAACATTTAAATGTATCGTAAAAAATAAATTAACATCTAAGGCCTATTATAATGTGAAAGATTATTTGAATGATAAAGATAAATGGAATTAATGTTCTAAATTTTGTTAATGAATATTGTTATACTCATTTGAATGCTATTGTAACTTTTGTACTTCATCCTGACTTGCACTAAATAACTTATAAAGTTTTACAGTGAATAAAGATTTTTTGACTTTAACTTTAACTATATTGAGTATTGTAAATTTTAAATATAGTTATAGGCTTAGATTATTTATACGTCTAGATAGACTTATGACAGCTGTGAAAACGTCGAAAAAAAGGATATCTCTAGATAACAATTTGTTTGGACTTGGAAGAAAAAATATGCAAGCCTAATTTGTTGCCGATTCTTCGAGAACTAAGTCGTCAGTAGTGAACAAAGAAACAATAAAATATCTATGTATATGGGCCAGTTCGCCATTTTACGCAATTCAATAAAAAAGTTCGAATTTAAAATTGAGATCTCTTTACAAAGACCTTATTAGCTGCTAGGAGTATTCCTACAGATTTCAATGTTCTTTATTCGAATAATTTTACTCCTTTGGGAATTTTTACAATATAATTATTGGCCTCTGCGTTTTGAAATTAACTTAAAGGCGGTACTTTACTTTGACATTGCGTGATATTATAATTGAATATTGTCGAGCAGAAGGTACCTATATAAAATTATTATTTGTTTTTTTTTTACTCGTAGGTATAGTATAAAGTGATTCCCATTACCTACTCGGTTGTTTTGAGGCCCTCGATTTACTTTCTCCCTTTGGTCAGCAATGCATATTTTCGTAAACATTCTCTTACTTATGCGGTTTTAGAGTTAACACCGTAAATTGGCAAGCGTGCTTTGATTCCCGACTGACCGTATGTATTTTTATTTTTATGATAATAAGGGACGGGACGAGTAGGATGTTCAGCTGATGGTAATTGATTCAGATCCATTTGCCCAGTAATTTCACTAGCTACAGCGCCCTACAGACCGAAACAAAGTAATGCTTACACATTACTGCTTCACGGTAGAAATAGGTGCCGTTCTGGTACCCATAATCTAGCCGACTTCCTGTGCAAAGGAGCCTCCCACTGGTATTGTAGGATAATACAGAGATGAAAGATAGATAAAGGATCGTGTTAACAGTATTCGCGTTATGAAATACATGGAGATAATAGAATAGAAATATATATATTTACCATTGAAAGTGACAACAACATTATATATTGCAAAAACACTTAGTAAACACCCAGCCCATGTCTTGTTCAAACAAAACAAATCTTATAACTATTTATTTACAATACTATAATTACATTTACCTAACCCCTTTCGTACCGAGTAACGGCAATAACCTATCTATCCTTAGTTTAACTTACTAGAGGTACACAAATCTATCCTTCTACGCTTACTTACATTTCAATAACCTATCGACATAAAGCCTTAGGACTATAACTATATTGGACATAACTATGGATAGATAAGATCTTGTCATCAAACAGTGACAGCAATGTATCCGTAACTACAGATACGTTATTGAAAACGGCCGTAAGTCGATCAACTGAATGACGAAATCCACATGCCTTATTCGATTTCGGTTTTAGGAAGTGCTATTTCCCTTTGAACTTATGAAGCCGAATATTGTAAGTATATATTTGAACAGATAGATTCGACCACAATACAAAGGCTTACAATAAAGTGTGCGAGAACGTAACAGTTCTTGCCGTTCGCTATATTGAGTGGTTGAAATTATCTTTACGGGGAATTGTATCTAGAATACTGGCGGCATTTCCGCGTTGGATAGCTGGCTGATCCATTGACTCTCAATATATTATTGATAATGTAATGTATGTTCATAGGCACATAAGTGAATTTGACAGAAACTGTCATATTGTTAATACCATTTACATAATGTTAACACCAGGAACAGACATAAGCTTATAATGCCTACTACTCGACTAAGTCGAGTTAGCAAGTCTTTTGTGGGGCGTTGTATATGCTTTTACAACAGGATCCCAGAAAATGTTCAAAGCAAAAGTATTACGTTATTCAAAAGAATTGTTAAAAAACGTTTGTGTGGTAAAGGTTACTATAACATAAATGACTTTCTTAATGATACCACAAATTGGGAATGGAGCGACCGCCCTTAGACTATTAAATAATAAGTTCAATTGTACAATGTTACTTTGTAAATGTTACTTTAATTGTAAAACATATTTTTGATGACAAAAAAAAAGCCCGCTGAGTTTGTTGCGCCCATTCTTCTCAGGCCTGAGGCATTCGTTTTGGAAAGGGTGGTAGTTTTTTTGACTTTCAATAAGTGATTTCACATCCTATTTTGAATAAAAATATTTGAATTTGAACTATAATACCTGCCAGCGCTTGGATTTCCAGTAGCTCTATTGAGCCGCGTAGATAGTTTGTACATTCTCCGCGACTCTGGGCTCAACGAGCCAAGTGTCTCGACAACATACGGTACAGAGATGATGACATTGAGGCCAACATATTTATACATCTTTTAAATCATATACAACAACAAAATTGTTAAAATACTATATAATTTTTGGTGGCATACGTATAACCAATAATCATGTCAAGAATCATGCATTATTGTCTTTTATAGGTATAATCTTCTATAGTATAATGCGAGCAATTATTATATTAAAACTAGCTGACTTATATTGCCGATATTAAAATCGCGATACAAAAGTAACTGTTGATCGTAGATGGGTGAATATTGAAGTTGTATGTATTTTTTAATGCTGACTCATAATCAAACAAAATAAAAAAAAAATGTCAAAAAAATCGTGTGGCCCACCCTTAACATTTAGGGGGATGGTATGGTATAGGGGCTCCTGTTTCCGCAATTAGACCACTAGCATGGGTCCATTTTGCGTGCAGTAATGGCCAGTTACTCCAACCAGCCCAGCTCCTTCCAGAAATTCAGAACATTCCTGGGGTGTTCGCAGACTTCCTGGAGTGACCTCGTATTGGTTAAGGTATTTGCCCGTTGGTTGGCCACCCCCGCACATTCCAGGATTACGTGAGCGATCGTTTCGTCTTCGGCCAGACAGCCTCTGCACTTAGGACTGTCCGTTACGCCGATTGTGAAGAGGTGTTTGTTTAGTGATGTGTGACCCGTTAGGGTGCCCAACATTATACGGATGGATTTAGGGGGATGAAAAATATATGTTGTCCGATTCTCAGACCTACCCAATATGCACTCAAAATTTCATGAGAATCGTTCAAGCCGTTTCGGAGGAGTTCAAAGTTTAACACCATGACACGAGAATTTTATATATTAGATTGAAGCAGCTCACGTTCACAAGCATAACGCGTAGACTAGCCACTGCTTCCCTCGCACATATCTCAGGAAAAGGAACGACCCGCCCCGTGACGTCGCCACGAGCTTGCTTATCATCACGTGACCCGTTCCTTTGTCACGATACAAAAAGATCGCGACCTTAATGTATTATGTTCGGTTTTTGCACTAGAATTTGCATGCAAATAATAAATAGTACTGTATTTGTTTTGTATGCATTTTAAATAAAAATTCACAATACAAATTTAATTGACCTCTCAAGTCAAGGTGAGAGTACGCCATACATTTGTTTTCACAAAATATGACTCACTGTGTTAACAGTTGCGTGAGTGCATGCGTCGAAGTAGGTTACGAGAAGATTCCATACAGTTATTAATGTCAAATGTATTTATAAACATTGCACATTTTACGTACGTCGTTGTTCGTCGCTGCGAGATTTGCTTGTGCAACTGGTTTGGGATTAAGTTGTTGTTAGACAACATCTCTATCTTTACTTTTTATAGTATGATGACTTATTACTGGTTTAAGTATGCATTTTTTACAACGGTATATATACATAGAATATGTAATTACGAAACTGAAGTGGCACTGGGCAGGGCACATAGTTCGACGGACAGATGGCCGTTGGGGCAGTAAAGTCCTCGAATGGCGACCACGAACGGGAAGACGCAGTGTTGGTAGGCCCCTCACAAGATGGACCGACGATCTAGTCAAGATCTCCGGAATTCGTTGGATGAGGGCAGCGCAGGGCCGATCGTCGTGGAAATCTTTGGAGGAGGCCGTTGTCCAGCAGTGGACGTCTTCCGGCTGGTGATAATAATGATGATACAACAACTATGTATTTGTACTTATGTACTGTACGTATTTTCCTCGTGGAAGAAGAAGGTATTAAATATTTGAATTTTATTAAATTGTTTTTATACATTTAAGAGTGAAATTATTTTTTTTAGTCTACAACTTATTATCTACATATTGTATTTCATTCTCGTCCGTTGGTTGTCGTTCAGTAGACATATTAGAGTTACAAGCAGCTTATGGTGGCTGAAGTATGATACAAATGGTTTTCTTGGCCTACTAATGTCAGTATGTCGAATTTGGGAGTCCGTGAGCGCGCGCATCGTTAAAACTCACTGATTAATTCCCAACGCGCAAAAGGAAGTATCACTTTAAAAACTATATATAAACGTTGGTTTATGTATATATGTACACTAGCTGACCCAGCAAACGTTGTATTGCCGATATTAAAATCGCGATACAATAGTAACTGTTGATCGTAGATGGGTGAAAATTTGAAATTGTATGTATTTTTTAATGCTGACTCATGATCAAACTTAATTTTAAAAAAATTTAAAAAGTATAAAAAAAAATTACGTGCGATTCTCAGACCTACCCAATATGCACAGAGGAAATCAAAGTTTAACACCATGACACGAGAATTTTATATATTAGATGTAGATGCACAGTGCTGTACTAAAGTTTTCATACATTATTTCATATTCATTTACTCATATATTATGCGGGTTTATTCACTATAAGATCATACTATAACATCTATTAATTAAACCTTATCGTCTTATCGTAAGGTTCAATTGACAAATTATCGAAAAAGCAGGAGCAAAGTGCTCAATCTACTGAGACATGTTACATATTGTACGTCTCAATGAATTCGCACTTATCATTACCAATTAGTACAAAAAAATTAGGAAAACGGTTGACCTTAAAGGCCATCCCTGCAAATTCCCGCTAATAAACTAAACGCTTAAATTTGTACTTATTACGATTTTGAGCTCTTCGCACTCAAAAATATGATTTGTTTTGAGCTGTTCGAGCTCAGAGTTAGGTGTTCTAACACTATTTTTTGAATTTTCACACGGCAATAACTTTTGAATGAATGAACCGATTTTCATTCGACGAAGTTTTTTCAACCTCTTTGAGTTTCAATTGATCGAACTCGGAATTTTGAAGTTATTCCGGAAAAACACTTTTTTCGGTTTTTTTCGTCAACGATAACTCATGAACGGACCTACAGATTTGACCGGCTGGCTGGCAATCGATGTGGTTTTTTGATGCTAAGAGCTGATTAGTTTTTGGAATCAATAAAGCAGTAATTCCAAAAAAAAACATATATAATAAAATTGGTAGTTTTTTGATATTTCTGAAAATCTACCGGTCCGAATCGGTCCAAATTGTATTCAACATCTAAGTTTGGTCAAGCCCTTTCGAATGGCGCGAACCACGATGAAATTGATGGAGTCGTTCAAAGGTTATAAGAGGTTTACATACATCCATACACACACACACACTCACAGACACACACACATACATACATACAGGGACACCATTGCGGGAATAGTCAGGGAAGCTTCTTAGGACCTAAAAACGGCGAGATCTGATGAAAATTCGATTTGAATATTATTTTAATATTGGAATGTATGTGACCAATAACTTCCCGAATTTTCGAAAATTTTAAATTTTCTTAGCGGGAAGTTAAACATATACGATAATTACTTGACTAAATATTTACAATTACAAAATAAAATGACATTGATTTGATTTGAATTATTTGACATAAATCAAATCAAAATCACATTATTCATGTACGTCCCGGAAATGACACTTATGAATGTCAAAAAATTATTTTTCTTATTGAATCTACCGCTGATTCGTACAGGGTTGAGCTAATGAGAAGAAGTAGCAAGAAACTCATTGCCACTCTTTTATATCAAGATTTACATTTCCATCGATTTACAAATAATTTCAATTACAATATAATATGTAAAGTGATGCAACAAACATACTCAAACGTCAAATAAGTAAGTCAAAAAAGTAAATGTAAATTGATACAAAAGTTATTGAGTACAGTAGCTGCATCATCCACACACACCGTAAATAAGTAGAGGTATTCTGTGAGCATTTTATAACGATAATAAATAAACTGTTATCTGTCCCAGTCGTCAATAATAAAACTTGCCGTGCAGTGGTTATTGAAGTGCCAATAGCAGGAAACAGATTGAAATTTCAAGCTCGGCTCGCCAGTTTAGGAGTATGATTAAAACAGAAATCAGCTGTTGGGGAAAATAGGTTATTTTGAGATTATAGACACTTGAATTATACACTTTAACCAAAGATTAAGGATTGGTCAGCGCTGCGCTCCGACTAGATACTGCACTACCAAAGAACAATAGCTTTTTTATTACGGCAACTATTAGATGCTTGTGTGCGTGGCATCTTGACACTCAATGTTATCTTTCAAATTTTGTAACATACGCTGAGTGTCATTTTACATTGAAATTAATAAAAGAGAAAATACATACTTATGATATGTGATTCCAGTGTCTTTCTTATTTCTTGTAGTTTTTTTACATAGTTTTACTACGCAATTATTAGCAAAGTTTAACAGAAAATGTGGCACGTCAACGTCACACATTGTTCGAGACTGGCTCGAGTACACCCACTTGGGCTTAATTGCCGCACTTTGCGACTACGCCTGCGGTATCTTGTTGGAGCACAGCGGAGACCCATCCTTCCTTTGTAGCATCATTTTATATATTATACTAGCTGACCCGACTGACGTTGTTCTTAGATAATAATAAAAATACTCTTTTATAGAAATTTGCCAATAATATTTCAGAACATCAAGAATTATTTCATAGAAATTACTCCCTGTTGTTATAATGAAATTGTTTCATCACAGCGGAACTGTCAAACCGTGCGTCACTAAATTCTCTCATAGAAAAAATGTCCATACAAAACAATTATTGTAAATAAAAATATTATGGGTATTATGGGTCCCAGATCGAAATAAAAAGTATCCTATCTCTGAAGTTAGACTAAACTGCGCTCCATGAAGTAATACCCATTAAAATCCGTTCATTAGCTTAGGAGTCCATCGCGGACAAACAACGTGTCACGTAATTTATATATATTAAGATTGTAATTCAAATAATTTGTAAAACTTGATATAAAAGAGTGGCTAAAGAAATTAATCTTACTACTTCTTCTCATTAGCTCAACCCATTACGAAGTAGCGGTAGATTCAATAAGAAAATTTTTTTTTGACATAAGTGTCATTTTCGTGGGTGACATTTTGATTTGATTTGATTCGATAAAATATGTCTGAGTATGAAACGTGTGTCCTATCTTGTTTAAATATGTTTGCTTAATGTCTACGCTGTGTGATCACCAGAAACATTAGACTAGATTAGATTAGATATTTAGATCGTTAAAGAGGTGACCTAAATAAAAAAAAGCAGTCGTGTGGTTTTATGAAACCACGATGAAAGTGAATCTTCTTTCCACATAATTATATAAATAAGCATATGTATCGAAATTATATATTATAAATTAATTTTTAATCAATAAACAAAGAAAATAGCGTGGAGCACTGGCACAAATGAGTAATAATCTATACACTACACTATAGGCGCCGCCCGACCGTCACGCGACATGCAACAGACAGACGAAAAAGTTTGAGACGATGTAATAAAAGTTTCACTTTAATAAGAATGACTTGAGATTTCACTCTTTCAAATCTAAACAATTTTTTTTTGTAGATATAGAAAACTTACCGCTAACCTACTTACTACTTTGCTTAGGATTTGAACTTTGATGTTTATTTTATCGGGAAATTGAAGTAAATATTTTAAAATATTCTTGTTTCAAATAAAATTGTATTACATAAACCAACACTATAAATTTAACCATTATGTAAATTTTTAAGAATGCTTTACATAAAATTTATTGAACTTTGCGGAAATCCATAATTATACAAATGATTTAAGTTTTCTTTAGTGTTAATTCCGCCAATATTTGTTTTTATACAATTCGACACGTGTTTCGCCTCTACACGAGGCATCAGGACGTGTTGTCTCGCCAAAATCTTGCACGAGACTTTTATTCTCAAACAAATATTGGCGGAATTAACACTAAAGAAAGCTTAAATCATTTGTATGCTTTACATATTTAAATCCGTAACCTACTTTTTAAACGCAATTATAAACGAAGGTTATAATTTGAGATAAATAATAATGTTATTAATAAAATTTCAAGCGAATTCTCACAATATTAATAAACATTAATGGCTCTTTACTAGTAATTTAAATAGAAAGGATTTCTCTTGTAATTAAAGTTTGAACCATTCACTGAAATTTGTAATGAGCATCAAACTAAATAGCCGTAAACATAATTCATGTTAATTAATTTAGTTATTTTATTAATAAGCATATATTTAATTTTGTAATTAAAGAACGGTAGAATTTAGAATTGGTCTAGAAATATTTTTTTTTTATATGAGAGGGTGCAAACGGGCAAGGGGCTCACGGGATGGGGAGAGGTGAGGCAAGCGCCCATATACATCCGCATCATCAGGTGTCAAGAAATGCGTTGCCGGCCTTTAAGGTGATTTTTTCTTGAAGGTCCCTAAGTCGTATCTGTCCTGGTAAACCTTAGCTGGTAATTGATTCCACAAGAGTAGCTGTGCGAGGAAAGAAATTTGTTGCAAAACGCGCTGTTGTGGAATGCCAGACGTCAACGTGATGCGGATGGTACTTTAGTGGAATTCGGCAGCTGGGAATCAACCCGAATAGCTCCTCTGAAAACCCACATTTCTACACAAAGCCAAAGAATGAAGCCGATCGGAGATGATTTCATCGTCGATGAATAGAGCCGCTCTTCTTTAGTATACGAACGTATACATAGTTCAATCCACAGAACAGATAAAAGAGATACCTACTGTATTTTAATTATTTTATGAATGTGACGCCGATATTTCGATCCAATTGCATGAATAGTGGTCGGGACGGAACTGCGGTGGAGGCGAGAAACTCTTGATTTGACACTTGACACTAATTATAGTACCTACATCAATCTATTTACACTAACAGTATATCAGTGGGAGGCTCCTCTGCACCACTCCGGTATCACAACGGCGACTATTTCTGCCGTGAAGCAGTAATGTGTAGGCAATACTGTGTTTCGGTCTGAAGGGTGACGTAGCTAGTAAAATTGCTGGGCAAATGAGACTTAGCACTTTATGTCTAAAGGTGACGAGCGCAGTTTTGTGCCGTTTAGAATTTATGGGGTTTTTCAAAAATCCTGAGCGGCACTGCAATGTAATTGGCAGACCGTCTATTACCATCAGCTAAACGTCCTGCTCGTCTCGTCCCTTATTGTCATAAAAAAAAACTGTCCACGTGGCGCCTAATTCGTGTTGGTCTTTGATTCCCTAATTCACGACACACACTACTGACGACGTCCATACTTTCGGATCTTTTTGTTGCATTTGTACTGCAGAGTGAGACTACGGGATTCCATGTTTTCGGTAGCGCAAAACCATCCTCCCTATTAAAATTGTAAGTTTTTTTTTCATTTCGATAGCTTCTCTAACAATTATATATTGGCGTTCAGCAAATAAAAATATATATAGTGAGTACCCGTCATAATAATTACAATGTTTAAGTTAGTAGGTAGTATCTGTTATATGAGATATATATATATATATATATAGAATTCGCGATGATAAAAGTTTAAAAACATACCTACCTACCTTGGTTCAATCCATAATGACGCCCCCCGCCTTCCTTTGTTTGAAACCGCTCTGAGTACAATCAAAAAGTAATATCCTATTACTTTCTGCTTGTTACCTCCTTATATAATACGGAAAGATTAAAACTGGCATCGCTTTCATATAAATTCTTACTAGCTAGAATCGTATTCTATCAAAAACCGAAGGTATCATTGGAAATGTATTTTAATACAACTTTACGTTCGTATATCTGCACCTTGTATTAAATGACTCATTTTCGGTTCAGTTATCACATCATTAAGACACTTTTCGAGATGTTTAAGTATAGATGATTATAACTTGGGACATGCTTTTTACTGACTGGTTCACCGGTGATTCGTTTCGCATCTCAGTAAGACATGGGTGCAGCGTAAAGCGATACTTATCCGAAACAAAATATTCTAATTTATTAAAATAATCTAATAAGTCACGTCGCGCGTGCGAAACAAGCACATCCAACCTATAACTATGTATGAAGTTACTATCAGAACTTGGCTGACACTCCAAAAATAACAGTTATGATAACTAGGATTAACATAGTAAGATTGTATAAAAATACGCAATTATTTTTGAACTTATTTGTGCATATCATATGTTTTATTTTGGAATAGTTTTTTTAAGTCGGTTGTATTTTAATTTTTTTTTATTTTTACTAAAACTGAAGTACAATTACCAATTTTTTCTGTATGTGTATAGACCTACTTTTTGCAATGCAGCATTGAACGTAAGTGCATTGCAATACGATTACAGACAGTTTGAAATTCTGCCACAGCACCCTTACTGTTAGTTGTTAAAGAGGTCCATTGATCATCATATTCGACTACGACAATAACTTGACCATAAAGACGTTACGGTAGGAGATTCAAATATCCGGATAGCAAAAAAGATACCGCTCAGTATATTTAATTTGCTCCTAAGAATTGAAGAGTTGCGTTACTTTCTCATGGATCCCATAGTCAGCACCTCACCAAACTCCCATCAAACTACTCTTAAAGTACATCCTTTCCAACAAAAAAAGAATAATCGAAGTCGGTCGTGGTGATATTGAGTTATACGTCAATTTGTAATTCAAGTTAAGAATCTTGATACATACGGCGTACTGCCAACTTTAACCCATAATTGTCCACCTTCATATCGTTATAAGTTCAAAGGAAAATAGAACTTCCTAATAGCGAAATTAGGCTTGAAATCGACTGAGAGCGTCGTGCTGCCGTTAGACTTACTCGGCTCACCGTGCGTATTTCGAAATGCTATTGTTGGGAGGTTGCCTCACCTCCCATTAAGTGAGTCTCATGTCCGTTTTCCCCCTTTTATATGTAAAAAGATGTTTTTTTATGACAAGATGGTAATTGATACGCCCTGCCCGTTACAATGTAGTACCGCTTAGGATTCTTGAAAATCCCAAAAATTCTGATCGGCACCACAATTGCGCTCGTTTCCTTGAGAGATATGATGTTAAGTCCCATTTGCCCAGTAATTTTACTAACTACGGCGCCCTTCTGACCGACACACAACGATGCTTACACATTACTAATTCACGGCAGAAATAGGCGCCGTTGTGGTACCCATAATCTAGTCTGAATCCTGTGCAAAGGAGCCTCTCACTGGTGGTGCTTAATTATGGCTAATATTTTATAATTTTATGACGGAAAAGCGCACAAATATTACAATTTATTAATTATAAATATACACATCTGTTAAACATTTTCAACTAACGTTATCATAATACATTCATTAAATAAATTAATTAATTTATAAGAAAAAAAAAGTCAAAATAATATTTCTTTAAATTTGATACTCTTGCTACTAAATTATATTTAATCCAATAAACCGTCAATCTTAAATATATACCTACACAAAGATTCAAAATATTTATGTCAATTAGGCCATGACAGGCACTTTTGAATCTTAGATAGACTATGTATGACAGCTGTGAAAACGTCAAAAAAAATTGAGTATGGAGTTAGCCTCTATTTGGAGCTATGCACGCACACTGACACAAAGTGTCATACAAATCGCGAGTGTAAGACGCAGCTTGGGACACACACTAAACTAATATTCCTGGCTTGTTTTATCGGTTGTCTAACAGCAAAAGACTCTATCTAGAGGTATAAATTATTTAAGATTGATAGTTAAAATTCCTTTTAGTTTGAAATAACAGAGAGAAAATAACCAAAGGAAGTAAAGTTGTGAATTTGAATATGTACTATTTATTTTACATCTTTTAAATGTCACAATTGCAAGGAAACTATTTTGAAACTGTTTTATTTGAGAACACCTACGGCCAAAAATTTAATAATGATTTAAGTGTAAATAAATAGCATTTATGTTTTTTTATGAAAACTGATGATTAAAAAACTCTACCCATTACCATGCAGTGCCGCTCAGTATTCTTGAGAAACCCTAAAAATCCGAGCGGCACTACAATTGCGCTCGTCACCTTGAGACAAATGTGTCAAATGACTACAACATTATACTAAATTAAAAAAAAAAAAAACAGTGGGATGCTTAGCAGTAACGTAATGTAAGCAGTACTGTATAAGCATTTCTGTGTTTCGATCTTAAGGGCGTCGTAGCTAGTGAAATTACTGGGCAAATGTGACTTAACATCTTATGTCTCAAGGTGACGAGCGCATTTGTAGTGTCGCTCAGAATTTTTGGGGTTTTTCAAGAATCCTGAGTAAGTTGTAATGGGCACGGCGTATCAATTACCATCAGCTGAACGTCCTGCTCGTCTCGTCCCTTCTTTTCATAAAAAAAAACGTGAAATCATTGAATGCATTTTTTTTATTATTCATATTAAAAAAAGAGTACAATGAAAACTTAAGACTAAGATGCGCCACAGAATCCTGTGTAGATTTATGCGTGGTGCAAATTCATCACTTCGCTCTCAACGACTGTACTTAAGAAGTATTTATATCAATATTTTATTTTTATACATAAGAAGGTATACCTACTGTTAAATAACAAAAGATGAAATAAAAAAATACCTAATAAACACAAATATTAAGAACAGTTAACACCAGCCATTACATTCCCTTTTCCTCTTAGTGTATACTGCATATTTTTAAATGCGTATTTACACGAATTTTTATTTTTGAGAATGATTGATTATATTCTACTCAAGTTGATCGTAAAAGTATTTTATTATAATATATATTAGATTACCAATTATAAGTTATAACAGCTAAGATAACCTTGAATTATAAGTTTAATTCAGAGGTTACTTAAGTTTTTTAGATGAAGTCATTCTTATCTTATCATTGCTAAAGATTTCTATAGGTTGTTGATTGTAAGGCTTAGCTATTATTATTCTTATAACGTCGAAGGTTGTGAGTAATAGATTGCTAGCTGTGATAAGTTTAATTAAGTCAAACAGTATTTCGGTATCGTTTTACAATCAACCAGAATATATTCACCATTACGTGTTATGATACTTAGATCATTAAAACGTCTTCATAGACAATGACGCTGTGAAATGGTGGAAAATAATAAGCTTTAGAGTTTAGAACTATCCTCTATTTCGATTAATTCACACACACTAACACAAAGTGTCATACAAATCGCGAGTGTAAGACGTAGCTTCTCACGCAGACTCAACTAATATTCCAGGTCTTTTTTTATCGGTTATCTAACAGTTAAAAGTAGCTTATATATTTCATTTACAAAACAATAGTCCTAGATCTGTCCATCTGTTCAATTGCACATTAAGGTCATAATTAACAAATATTGAATGTCAAATAAAATCATTTTTTTTTTATTGAAGTAGGCGTTACTTTGCTGAAATCCATAATTATACAAATGAATTAAGTTTTCTTTAGTGTTTATTCCGCCAATATTTGTTTTTAAACAATTCGAGACGTGATTCGCCTCTATACGAGGCATCCTCAGGACGTGTTGTCTCGCCAAAATCTGGCACGAGACTGTCTCGTATAGAGGCGAAAAACGTGTCGAATTGTCTAAAAACAAATATTGACGAAATTAACACTAAAGAAAACTAAAATCATTTGTATAAATAAAATCATATTCATCAAAGAGCTAACAGTGCCATATGGGGTGTCGTATGAAAGGGCTTCATGGGCACAAGCTTCAACAGATTTTATTACAATTGCAGTAATACTTCTTTATGCGCGTTATAAAAAAAATGATGAGAGTGAATAAATAAGATGCGCGCGCATCACTTTAACACAAAAGTAGCAGGGTGAAGTTGGTTCTTAAAATTTTCTGACGTTTGCGACATTCGTTATTTTTTTTTTGGTTTCTTCGTCCATTATTAGGACAGGCAAAGGGTTCAAGCCCGTACAGCCGTATTCATTATTTAATAATTAACTGTCAAAGCCATCTTTGCAAGATTTTTACAATATTGTTCTATCTACAAACGTAGAATAGCATGAGGAATAAATAATTTTAAGGATTTTTGCTTTGTTGCGCCAAAGAAGTAAAACTTCTTGCGAGCATACACAAGTACACAAACACTAGTTTAAAACTAGCACAATATCAATAATTTTTTTGAAAAGTATATAGTTTTCGATAAGAATGACGAAGCATGAAAAAAAACCTTAGCCCTTTTTTAGAAGTACAGGTAATTTATAATAACATGTACGGAATTACATTAATTTGGAACGCTTTTTTTAATTGTATTATATATACGTTTGGTATTTAGCATTTGCATTAGAATCAAAGTTTTTGATCCATTATGTTATTTTTTTTAAGTGATAACCGTCACTTCTGGGATTAATTACAAATTAAATTTATGAAGGTTGCGGGACTCGAACCTGCGAGCTCTTGCGTTCCGTGCGAGCGCTCTACCACTGAGGAAACCGTTCGAGTGACGCCACGTTCATAAATCTTGATATGTCTTGTTCAACTCTCTGGTGATATGAAGCCACAACCTGAGAGATGAACATGATATATCAAGATTTATCATCGTGCCATTATTTTATGTTATTTGTTTAATATTACTATAATGATTGTGTTGGCTTAGGGGGCCTTAATACCCTCTAGCACTGCAACTCAATTAGATCTGTCGTGAAAGGCATAAAGGCATTTATTTTCTCAAAATTGATTCCTTTAGAATTCTTTTTGATGTCATTTCTAATATACTACATACTACTACCGCTTCGGAGACAAATGGCGCTCTGAGAGAGAAGGAGCGGCGCAAGAAACTCTCCCAGCATTCTTTCTTTTTGCGCTCTTTTCAATAAAAATATACAATATTGTGAAAACATTTCTATTGCTATAAAATAATCATAATCTAGTCCCTGGCTGTCCGATCACTTATATATTCAGCTGTGGAGTAATAGGATTTACGACAGAGCCATTTTTTTATAAAACATTTAAATTTATTTAGATAATGCCTGAAGGCTGGGACTTTATTATAAAAATGTATAAATTTACCCTTAAAGCTATTATGTATCTCATGAAGCCTACTAGAATTAGTTACAAGCAATCCCTAATTATGTGTCCCTGTGTCAATCTAAATCAAATTTGCCTATTTCAATCCGGTGGAAATATATTTCCATATTATAATACACATGAGTGTCTAGTTCTACATTTTAACATTGCAATTCCTATCTGTTTAAAGTGAATACATTTTGAGGTTTTTATCAAAGCCTTTAAGTAGTGTCGTTCAATTTTTTTGTCCCTCCGTTAGTCCAGTGCTATTTGCATTTATTTCCGGCCCAGGTGTGAAGTTGATTGACCGAATTGTCAAGATGTAAAAGGAAAAAGGTTTCTTTACTAAGACTTACACGTCATTGGTTTTAAGACACATCCTTAATGTCTATAACCTATTCAATATTCTAACTGTCTCCTGTATTTTATATTATACTAGCTGACCCAGCAAACGTTGTATTGCCGATATTAAAATCGCAATACAAAAGTAACTGTTGATCGTAGATGGGTGTAAATTTGAAGTTGTGTGTATTTTTAATGCTGGCTCATTAAACAAATTAAAAAAAACATTTGGCGTGGACTACCCTTAACATTTAGGGGGATGAAAAGTAGATGTTGTCCGATTCTCAGACCTACCCAATATGCACTAAAAATTTCATGAGAATCAAGCCGTTTTATATATTAGAATATTCGATATTTATTTCATCGGAAGATCTAGGTAACCTTCATCTACATCTGCTATTAGTAACACCATATTATTATAACTTGTTATTTTTAAAGTGATACGCCTAACTTCTGGGATTAATTATACAAATTAAATTTGTAACTTAAATTTATGAACGATGCGGGACTCGAACCCGCGCCTCTCGGGTTCTGTCCGAGCGCTCTTACCAACTGAGACAACCGTTCGCCTTTGATCATAAATCTAAGATGGTATGTCTTGTTCAACTCTCTCAAATATTGTGGTTGAATAGGTTAACAACTGTAAAGTAGATCGTGAAGATGGAGGCGCAATCTGAGAGTTGAAGAAAAACATACCAAGATTTATGCTCCATGCGTCACTCGAACAGTGGGCTCGGAGGGAACTCTAGCGGTGCGGCTTCGAGTCCCGTATTGTTTATTGTACCATATTATCACAGCAAAGATATTTTATACATAGTTTGACATTCAGTATAGACCGGAAAATAGAGCTTTTATTCAATTTAATTATTAAGCCCATATTAAACCCAGTTCTTTTACAAATGGCTACTTACAGCTACTGCATATCATCCATGACAAAAGGAATCAATCCCGCATGATAATAACCATTCTTGCTTCAAATCCTTCAAACTCAAATCAATCAAAGTGGAAAATAGACAAATACCACTGGAAATATATATGCAGTACAGCTTTTCACGCGACTTTTTCCGTTCTTGATAATGTAATTACGAGTCACGGAACGCTCGATCGAATATGTTTCAGTGTATACTAAAATTTCTGGCCACTATATCCACCAATACCAATAATAAAAAAAAAATTGGTCCTCCAACAAAAGGTTGGAAGTCCCTTCCAAAGAGTATGTTAATACTAGGACCCTCGTTTGATTGTTCCTACGAAAAAAGGTTGAAAAAAAAATTGACGTACTATTAACAACTATACTCCCACTGACACTGACAAATAACACCTTATTTTGTGCCAGTAATGTTCTAAGTCTATGAACAAAAACTCTGCCTAATAGACGCGTAGGCAGAGTTTTCCTTCGGAGTATTTTTGAGCGTGATTGTGAGTCTAGTTTGGTTATTATGCCTCAGTAGGTGGGGATGAGTAGTCCTGATTATCCCCGATTCGGACCATGGAGACCATGCTAATATATCTTTCGCTGATATTAAAGCAAATTAAACCATATGTTAATTGTAGAACCATTATTGGATATTTCAGAATAGAATAAGAAGCCACAACCTGAGAGTTGATCAAGACATAATAAATTTAACAACGATACGTCACTTGTACGGTTGCCACGGTGGAAAGAGCGCTCGCACGGAACGTGAGAGGCGCGTGTTCGATTCCCGCATCGTTCATAAATTTTATTTTCAAATTTAACTTGTGTAATTAATCCCAGAAGTGAACAAATTATATAATAACAATATTCTCTAGATTAAACAACTTTGACCTCGAACCAAAATACACGGCGAGTAAAGATATATATAAATCTATGTCTTTTGCTGAATGTCAAATTATAACAGGACTGGCAAATTTGTACTTTTCTGTTGACAATGATTGATTGATTGATTGATGAGTCAATCAATGTTCATGAGTTTGTGTTCAAAGTAGCGTTATAGTACGCATTGTACACACGATTTGAAAGAAGGCGTTGAAAGCATCTGAAATTTTGTTAAAGAGGCAAATCTCAAGAATATCTTTTGTAATGCAAAAAAAAATATTCAGTAACTAGCTGCCCGGACAGATTTCGTTTCGTCAAAATTAAACATTAAATAAATATAACGTAGGTATTTCCGAGTGATACCGTTATTTATGTCTCAAAATGCATTTTAAATCTGTAATATCCTCGAAAATATTCATCTTAATTAAATGCTGTAAAGGGCCGTATTGATCAATATTAATTACACAATGTATTATACTTATTTATGTAACTGTTGTGTAATAAGGGGTATTAAAACACGAATGTGGATTTATCTCACGAGGCGAAGCCGAGTGTGATATAGTATCACACGAGTGTTTTAATATCTAATTATCAACAGTTGCATACAAGACTTTATCTACACCCCGAATATGAATACTCTAAAAGATTCTGGAACATTTAGCTTACTGCTAACATTAAAACAGCCAGTCCTAGTAGTAACCTAATATCATTCATTACTGATTATATACAAATAAACTAAGTATTAATGAAACAATTATTTATTTTAGTAGTAATTTACCTTTAGTATAGTGCAATAATAAAAATTCATTCAATCAAATATAATGTTCTTTTGCAGCGTTTAAAATGAATCGCTCATTTTTTGTAAACAAAACAATAAAAATATCGAAGACAAAAGGGCGGGGATTCGAATAACCTACTTTTTTTTACGGCGCGCGACGTTCTGGTAGTGTGGAACGCGCGTAAACGAAAATGTTCTATTTTTGAACATGTTTTTTTTTTTCATACAGATACCACGCATCGAACAATAAGAATGTGGCTGTCTGTTGAAACTCTTTGCGCATGAAGGGTTAAAAATACAGTGTCTGGGAGTGTTGTTATGAAATTCAGTACAACATTACAACACTCTTTTGGATGATGTAATGGTTATTAGAACATTGGATGTTTTAATGTTGGCAATAAGCTAACTGTTTCAGAATCTTTAATAAAGGATTTAAAGCATGGGTAAAGGTGGTAAAGGTACTTTACTAAATGGATAAGGATTAATGTCTTATGTGCTAACTTCATAACAGGGTACATGGTGGTCTTATGCCGTTGCCATATGGCAACGTGAACAAACAGGAAGTAAATGCTGTATTTTTTAAAATCGCTTCGCAAATTATTAATTATTTCTCGTAAAAAGTAAGGATAAAAGACTTTTTTGTAAACCTTTTTAAGGTCTAAAATGAAAAGTATTTCTCTACTATATTAGACGTATGTATAAACCTACCTCTTGAAGCACGCTACCTATTTAAAAAAACCGCATCAAAATCCATTGCATAGTTTTAAAGATCTAAGCAGTACTAAGTCGCTTCCCGCTGTCTGTCCTGTGTAACAGACATCGGTAAGCGACTTTTTTTAATGCCTCCTCTCCACTACCGGCGATGATCGTTACTTGTATGATCGTTTGTCATCAATTCTAGTAGGCTTCATAAGATACATAATAGCTTTAAGGGTAAATATATACACTTTTATAATAAAGTCCCAGCAACTGTTCAGTCATTCTCTGTAACTAAATTTAAATGTTTTATAAAAAAATGGCTCTGTCGTAAATCCTATTACTCCACTGCTGAATATCTAAATGATCGGACAGCCTGGGACTAGATTGAGATTATTTTATAGCGATAGAAATGACTGTACAATATTCTATATTTTTATTGAAAACAGCTCAAAAAAGAATGCTGCGAGAGTTTCTTGCACCGCTTCTTCTCTCTCAGAGCGCCATTTGTTTCCGAAGCGGTAGTAGTATGTAGAAGTTATTAGAAATGACATCAAAAATAATTCTAAAGGAATCAATTTTAAGAAAATAAATGCCTTTTTATGTCCAGTGTCCTCCAGTGTGTGAATGACCGGTGATCGTGTGGGCACGCGCACGCAACTACACGCGAATTCCCTTTGATGGGTGTCCAAAAAACCGACAAGTCACCGATCGCCGCGACTCATGACGATCTCGACGATTATAGACGATGATCGACGACTAAAAGCGAATAAGTTCTCCACATGATTGTGCTCGCGTGCCCTTAAACGCCGATTGTGAAGAGGAGCCATTATACTTTGTAGTAATAACGATGAAGTGTACACTTATACATTTAATAAGATTTAATTGAATTTCTGTGGAGACATTCATAGTTGGAACGCATCTCACAACATCAACTTAGTACTTCTATAATATCGATTTTTATAGTTCCATATCCGAATGATTAACCAATGGAATCCTATTACTAATGAGATCTATAGAGCGTACTTAAGACTTTACTTACGTAAAACTCAGATGAGATCAAGTTTAGCGCAATCTTTGGGTATTTAAAGTCATTTGACAGATGAGATTATGCTGAGCTTAATCTCTGACAGCCCAATAGATCGTCGATATATCTATGCGATACGCGGTCTTTTCAACTCATCTAACTGGAGCGATTGCCAAGTCCGTGGTCATCAGGAAGAGCAATGCCAAATTGGCTTCGAAGAAGCTGGACGCCATAAATAGAGCACGGCAATACTTCAAACCGGCCCACATTATAGCGTTCTACAAAGCGCAGGTCCGGCTGCAAATGGAGTATTGCTGTCATCTGTGGTCTGGCGCATCCCCAGTATCAGCTCGATCCATTAGACTGCGTGCAACGTAGAACGAGAGACGTCGCTTAATTGTGTGTCTTCTACCGCATTTATCACGGGGAGTGTTCCGAAGAGCTGTTTCACCTGATTCCTGCAGCCGAATTTTACCTTCCCACTACACGCCACAAGTTAGGATATCATCCCCACCATTTGGATGTGTGGCTGTCCTCCACAGTGCGCTTCTCGAGCATTCCAGGTACTACAAAGCTGTGGAGCTTCGGATAAGCTTCCTTGTGCGGTGTTTCCCGGACGATACGACATGGGTACCTTCAAAAAAGCGCGTACACCTTCCTTAAGGGCCGGCAGCGCTCCTGTGATTCCTCTGGTGTTGCAAGAGAATGTGGGCGGCGGTGATCACTTAACACCAGGTGACCCGTACGCTCGTTTTTGTCCTTTTTCCATAAAAAAAATCTGGTACTAGAAACGAAACGCAATTTTGGATGCGTGAAAAAAATAATTGTCCTGTCGGGGTCGCTTTTTAATTTAAGATAATTTTTTGATTTTGAATTGATATAATACGTCACTCTCTATGAATCTGTAGCTTGTGTATGGCAATTTCCGAATCCAAACACAAAAGCAATTATACGTCTAGATACAGCATCTTACTGTTAACGCGTGAAGACAGGCAAGGTTTAGTACTTAAGTGTGCATGACAAGGCACAGCTTTGTACAATTTGTTTTGATGTGCGTGCGTTGCTGAAAATAGAGGCTTACAGTCCACCTCTATTTTTAGACGTGTTCACAGCTGTCACAGTATTTCTAGATATATAATACAAATCTCCATTGCATTTAATATAGAAAGCGGCGGTTGCTCGCATTTGACTCGCGCGCTAACAATCCCCTTTTTCCTGTCACTCAGCGAGTAACTAGACTGTATCGCGCATATTCATTAGTCACCTACGTACCTCCTATCCTATTGCACATCTCATTATCATAAGTGTACATGTACCGGTACTAAATACACACTATCAATTAAACTTCAGCACCTCACAGCGAGACAAATTTATTCCTTCGTCTTGGACTTCTCTCGCCGCGCCCACATAGGCGCGGTGGGGGAATGCTGATAAGGACTTTTCGTCCCCTGCAGCAGGGATCACTCGCCGCCCGTTGAAACGGGCGGGTCATTGGGGGTGGGAGTCGTTGCTCTCTGCGGTCGTCTTCTTTAATTTATGTTATATATGCTGGGAGAGCGGATGGAGCCCTTTTGTAATCATCTTTTTGGAGCTGAGGGAGCGCCTGTTCCCTCAGCTCAGATCCGGTGATTGTTGCCGGTTTGCGCGGGCTTTGACGATCAGCCCCGAAGAAGAGGGAGGGCGATCAGCCGAGCCGCGCGCAAACACGTCACTCTTCATCCTTGTCCCGCACGAGACCACGCGGGTAGCGGCGGCTGTCAGGTGGCCGCGCGTGCCAGGGGGCCAGATCTCGCAGATGATGGAGATCGGACGAGTCGGCACGCGCGAACATGTTGGCGGCGAGACGACGAGTGAAGTCGTCCAAGCCCTCGACTTAGGTCCCTCTGGATTTAGCTGACTGAGTCATTTGACAGCTGAGACTATCCTGAGCCTAAGCTAAACGTTGCGGCTGACGGAGAGCTAGCAACCACCTCTGTTTTCAATTCCTTATATACTTTCCCTTAAAATTACACAAAATTATTAAATTAAACCAGGTGACCCGTACGCTTGTTTGTCCTCTTCTTCCATAAAAAAACGTAATTACTGCTGGTGGAATTCAGCAACTGGTATCAACAGAAACAACTCCTGTGAGCACTCCCCGTGATAAATGCGGTAGAAGATGCAGAGAGAACCCACATCGCCCGCAACGGAAGAGAATCAAGCCGAACACAGATGACTTGATGATTCTATTGATGTCACTCTATCGAGTCGAGTCGGCTTGAGAATTCGAGACATTATTACAATAATAGCCGTTGCTTTAAGAGAGTTTTATTATAGTAGTATATTTAAAAAAAATCCCAAATGATATTAAAAAATTACCAATAAATGAAGTCGAATGTCGTAAATCGTAAAATATTAATTAACATCTAAGGCCTGTTATAATGTGAAAGATTATTTCAATGATAAAATATTTGGGATTAATATTTGTAAATATATTATTCTATATTATGTTTTACTTATTTGAATAATATTTTTAAGTTACTTTTGTACTCCATATTTATTCCTGACATTTAATAATTAACTTACACAAAGTTATTTGTTGTGTATGTACGTAAGCTCATTGAGGATTTTTCTAGAAACTGTGACATTCATAATGTTAACACCAGGAACAAACATAAACTTGTTATGCCTACTACTCGGTTGGGTCGAGTTAGTAAGTCTTTTGTTGGGCGATGTATATGCTTCTACAATATGATCCCAGAAAATGTATAAAACAAATGTGTTACGAAATTTAAAAGAATTGTTAAAAAACGTTTGTGTAGGAAAGGTTACTATAGCATAAACGAATTTCTTTATGACACCACGGACTGGGAATAAATCGAACACCCTCAGGCTCTTTAATTATTATAAATATTTATTGTACGATATCACATTGTAATCCATATTTTTATTGTTATTAAAAAAAAGCCCGCTGAGTTTCTTGCGCACATTCTTCTCAGGTCTGAGGCAGTCTCTTTTGAATGGCTGATAGTTTTTGACGTTCAATAAGTGATTTTGAATCCTATTTGGAATAAAAATATTTGAATTTGAATTTATTACAAGTAACTTATAAAGTTTTACAGTGAATAAGTTTTTTTCAAATTGAATAAGATAAATTGTATGAACTCATATAAAAATGGTAGTATGACAATACCGGTTTCAGTAATATTTGATAGTGTTTATTCACTCCGAATTACTTTGTAAAAGAAATTCAAAGTTTTTAAGTTCTCATTATAATATTGGGGCAGATAACGTAGACCCATTAATTCTTTATCGTTTTAAAGTTAACTCATGGCTTATTGCCGGGTGTTTTTATTGAGAAACCATTGTTATTTAAATACTTAATTGTATACAATTATTTAAAACTAGCTGACCCGGCAAACGTTGTTTTGCCATATAAATTGTATTGATCTTTTGCTTGCTAGTTGATAAGAGATGGCGCTAGTTGTATTCATTAGTAACAATCACACTTCTTTTATATTTTGTATAATTCACACTATAGTTTTATAAATTATTTGTTATTCTGGTGTGTAAGCTACATTATTGTAAAGTTTCATCAAAATCTATTCAGTAGTTTTTGCGTTAAAGAAGTTCAAACATACATCCAGAGATACAAACTTTCACATTTATAATATTTGTAGGATTTCGTGAGTTTTTAGTTTCTTTTTTATATTTTCGAAATCAAAACACACCTTTCCTTATATCATAAACTAGGGAACGTCGCTTCAAAATCAGCAGCTATATATTTATTTAAACTGAAACAAAAATAGTTAAATTATATAGTTTCCTGTTAGGTATTACCATATATATGTACGGTTCACATTCACATGTTATATACAAAATAATTGACGAGACGAGCAGGACGTTCAGCTGATGGTAATTGATACGCCTTGCCCATTACAATGCAGTGCCGCTCAGGATTCTTGAATACCCAAAAAATTCTGAGCGGCACTATAATTGCGCTCGTCACCTTGAGACATAAGATGTAAGTCTCATTTGCCCAGTAATTTCACTAGCTACCGTAACATAGTAATGTTTACACATGACTCACATCACGGCAGAAATAGGCGCCGTTGTGGTACCCATAATCTAGCCGGCATCCTGTGCAAAGGAGCCTCCCACTGGTGCTCTAAATATAATATGCATGTATTAATATATTGTGCACATTCCAAACAATCGCTCTATATAAGATATTATATCTTGAATAATACTACTATAAACTAACAGAGAGGGGTTGACTGCGAAAGGATACAAAGAGCGTTTTAAGTTGATGATACCATATATACACAGAAGACTTGCGGTATGCGGTAGCGATGGTATGTTATGTGATATAGATAACAATACCGTGGAATAGTCTCTTTCAAAGGTGACCTGTTGCAGACGTTTGTCCTTTGTTTGTCCTTTTTATGTGGGTACGGCGCATGTGTAAGTAACCTGCACAACGACACATTTATTTTTCGCTCTAATAAATTTGCATTCTCTTTAATTCCTTGGCAATAATTACATCAATGAAATCACCTATACTCTAACAACAACACAAGATTGACAGGAGCGTTGCCCGCCTTTAAGGTAGGGGTATCCGATTTTTTGAAGGTACGGTTGATTGTGTCAGAATGTTCCTTGAAAAACGCACCGTGGAGGATCTAATTCCTAAAGAAGGCTTACTATAGTATAGTAGATTATATAGAGGATATTGATGAATAGTTCTTGTTTGGTTCTGCGCAGGCCACCTAAAATTGTATAATATTAATTTAAAGGGTGGGCTCCAAGTTTCTTATCTGTTCTTTTCCCCACGTCAAAGTTCGTACAGATACATCAGTATGTAGATTCACGACGTTTACCAAATGTTGTTCTTGCATTATGTTATGTTATTGTCACTTCTATGGTAAATAAATATATTTCTATTCTAATGATGTTTTCTTTTGGTGGGGCGTTATATATTTTGTCTGTGTATCAGTAAAGCGACTGCAATTTGCAGAAAATATTTCTGTAACATTTGAAATTTATATATATTATTCTTAGAATATCTGTCCTTTTATATAGTATTTACTCACACAATTATTTAAAGTTTACTAAGTGCGGATGAAACTAATAGTTATTTACATCAAGAAGGTGGGTGCAAAGTTCGTTCCTTACAGATTGTCTTTTCATTGAGATTTTATTAAAACATTCATATTTTCATTCACTCATTGAATCATAATAAGTATAAATATGAGAAGTGTGGGTGCTATGAGGGCTACTTACTCATACGCCTGCAGCCCTCGATGCACATAAAAAGTCAACATAACACACACAGATAATCATGTTGTTTAGAGAATAACCGTAATGCATCGTAACTGTATACTTTGTGCAGTACATGTTTATTTTGTAGGAGCGATTGCGTTATTTTATTGACATTCTAACATGATATTGATTTTTCTTATCGTTATTATATTTATCAGTAATATTAAGGCGAAGAGTAAGCAGAAAACGCAAACGCAAACATGGTGTTTTTAGACAAGTTTTGTGGTGAAAGTATAGCATTTCGAGCTATGAACAATACTTAATCCTGTTACACATATCCTTAAGTCTTATTTGTAGGTTGCTAATACTTGCTGTTGGTTATAGTTAATACTGCCGAGCCTTTTTGAACTACCACATTTCTTTGAAGTTAAACAAGATTTTTAGCATGGCGTGACGCATTTTTTTGGTACTTCTCTCAGAAAAGTTATTCTTATAGCTTGTACTTTTTTGTGTAGGTTCATTTATTCAGATTAGTAGTGAATAACGAGGATTGTAAGCATATAAACTGATTTCCACGCAAGAATTTTGAAAATATTGACTTGGTTACATAGATGGCGGGCCGGCAGGGCAGCCGTGAACATATATCGCTCAAGGTCGCTGGCATTTAGTGTCGCCTTAAAATGATTTCAATGCTTGAGTCAAAGGATGACGATGGTTGTAGAAGTGTAACGCCTGTACTTCAAGCCGGCCCACATTCTTACGCTGTGTGTGTTGATCCGGCTATATATGGAGTACATACTAAATGTATTCAAATTCAAATATTTTTATTCAAAATAGAATGTGACATCACTTATTGAAAGTCTAAATAATGCCTCAGACCTAAGAAGAATGGGCGCACCAAACTCAGCGTGCCTATTTTTTATCAAAAAATATGTTTACGAAGTAATATTGTACAATTAAACTTATTATTTAATATAGTATATAATAACCATTGCACTGATTAGGTGAGGTACTTTCGATATCAGTGTAAAGTTTTTTGATATCTGTAATAGTAACGGGATAATCGCCTGGTCACAGTTAAAGATTTTGACGACCGCTATAGCCCAGTGGATAGAGACCCTGCCTACTGAGTTAGAGGTCGCGGGTTCGATCTCGGTAGGTGCAATCATTTATATAATTTATTTTAAAATTTTATTTAAAACATCACAAAATCCACAGAACTTAAAATAGGTTATAATAATACTATTTTGTAGGACTTACACCTAATAATGGATTTACAATATTTATAAAAAGACATGATATTTGTGCGTGTGGGGTTTGGTGAGAGTGCGTGTGTGTGTGTGCATGTGTGTGTGTGTGTGTGTGTGTGTGTGTGTGTGTGTGTGTGTGTGTGTGTGTGTGTGTGTGTGTGTGTGTGTGTTTGTGAATTACTCTAAATTTAACCTTCCTTTAGATTTTTACTAACACTCCTTTTAAAGCAGCCTTTACTGTTATTAAAAAGTTCAGTACTGTTGAATTGCTTATTATAGTTGCATAGAGTGCGACAGATTACCGAATTTTCATAATAATTAGTATGACTCAGCGGGACTTGGAATAGAGGCGTGTGTCTAGTGCGAGCTGACGGTACTCGTAATTGTATGAATAGTTCAGTTATCTCTGTACTGTCGATCCTACCATGAACTATGTTATGAAGGAAAGAATAATGAATATGAATGTTTGCTTCCGAATCATAGATATACATATGTATTTATGTATTTTGAGGCATGATAATTTGTGTAAGAGTGTGACAATATTATTATTATTGTAATATTTGCGAATTGCATCCCCAATATGTTTCTCAAATAATAAAGATTACATCCTGTATATATTGTTTCAGTATCAGAAGCTTAATATACAAATGTTCTTAATTTGTAGCATTTAAAAGCATCCAGGGTTTTAAAAGTTCTAAACAAAATGTTTACACAGCTAACACTGGCGAGGGTTAAACGTTATTATAATGCCTAATAGGCTCTGAAGTAAACAAAGTGGGGCCTGTTAAAGTTACTACATCCGTCGTTTGTGTCTGGCTTTTTAGCTTCAGGCCTGTTCAAACAGGAAAAGATAATAAGATTATATTCTAAAACTGTATCCCTACGACATATTAGGACAGAAATATTAAAAACAATTTATTATACTTTCAAGCGATAACCACTTTGTGATGATCACTTTAAAATATAACAAATTGTTTAGATTTGAAAGACCGACATCTCAAGTCAATTTCCTAAAATGCAAATATTTGGGTGGAGCAGGTGGAGCAACTGTAAAGTAGATCCTGTAGATGAAGCCACAACCTGAGAGTTGAACAAACTGTACATGATTTTATCAACGATACGACACTCAAACTGGTTAGCTCAGTTGGAAGAGCGCTCGCACGGATCGCGAGAGGTCGCGAGTTCGAATCTCACATCGTTCATAAAATTTTGTTTTCAAATTTTATTTCAGGAAGTTTATGATAAAGTACCTATGCATACTTCGGACAGGTAATGCTGATAAATTGTATATTTAAGCATACTTTTGCTACACGTATATACGTATAATAATACGCATAGATGCACTTACGCGCGCGTAAAATTCGCGTGCCAAAGTCGCTCGGTAATTAACGGAGTTCAAGCTTAGAGGTATCGCGAAAGGTTAAACCATAGGTTCTCAACGTGGGCGTTTGAGACTTTCGGGGGGGGCAGTAGAAGACCCAGAGAAAATTAGGAAGCATTGAGATGGCGCAGATGGGGCGTGGGTAGATATAAAAATATAGTCTAAAAAGGCAAAAAAATACACGAAAATACTATAGAAAAAAAATATTCTCAAAGTGGGCGGTGAGCAAAATAAGGTTGAGAAACTATGGGTTAAACTATGGGACGCGTTGGATCTCATGAGATCATTTAGAAAATCGGAGGTTGAGGTGAAATAACTAGATTAAGCCCCTAGTTAAAAGCCTGTAATAAGTAGGGAAATGATTTGTGTTGTTATGAGAGTCATATTTTCATTCATCGCAATTTGAGTAAAATATATATTTTGTAATGAAACACATGTCAAAAAATTACGAACCTTAAAATAGAGTACAACATCGCAAATAAAAAAAAATTATTAGGTTGATAATTTTGAAAATATTACATTTAATTTTTTTTTATGGAAAAGGAGGACAAACGAGCGTACGGTCACCTGGTGTTAAGTGATCACCACCGCCCACATTCTCTTGCAGCACCAGACGAATCACAGGAGCGTTGCCGGCCATACGGAAGGTGTACGCGCTTTTTTTGAAGAAACCCATGTCGTATCGTCCCGGAAACACAAGAAGGCTCATTCCTCATCTTTGTAGTACGTGGAAGAAAGCTCCTTCAAAACCGCACTGTGGAGGACCGCCACACATCCAGATGGTGGGGATGATATACTAACTTGTGGCGTGTCGTGCGAAGGTAGAATTCGGCGGCAGTAATCAGGTGAAACAGCTCTTCGGAACACTCCCCGTGATAAATGCGGTAGAAGACACACAATGAAGCGACGTCTCTACGCAACGCCAATTTGGGAGAATATATTTTTAAAATTTTTAGTTACTTATTTTAAGGTTAAGTTTCAAGGCGATATCTTTTTGTTAATGTTTTAATTTAAATTTATACATCCAAAAGAGAGCTACGTTGATCAGTAATTGTCCGTCAGTCAATTCACTTTTTCTCAGAACGCGCGGAGGTATTAAGTTTAAATTGGCATTTAATACATACTCCGCCAGTCCCTTGATGCTCCAATTAAGGGTTCATAATGAACCCGATCAAAACCCACAACCGTTTAAGGAAAATTTTTTACACTTCAGGTAAATTGAAACTTATATTCCGAAAGAACCATTCAGGGTTCTCACATTCGTACCACTATGCTGGAAATGGCTATGCATTAGCATCTTATAAAAAAAAGTGTGCGTCTCGGGACGCCGGACAGAAGTGATAAATTAAACTAATGTAAGTTGAATTATTTAATATTGAAATTGTTTAACTTGAGGAAAGCTTAGGTTATTAATTAAATTTCATGTGTATTAATATGATTAAGTAGGGAAATAGGATTTTAATTATTATAATCTTTTATTATTTTAAAATTTATTTTATTGTTAAGATGTTTACCCACTAGTTGTTTTAATTACACAAATCTATATTTATTGCACACTAGCTGATCCGGCAGACTTCGTACTGTCTCAATGCCTAATAATCTCAATAAAAGACCTAATTTTTTGTATAAAATAAACTTCATACAAACAAAAGGAATCTTTTTTAAGTGTTTTTACCCGTGTTTTAAGGAATTTTATTTTTTACCTCCTAAGAAGACTCATTCTCAGAACATATAAAAATTATAATTAGTTATTCATTTTAAACTATTATTTTTATTTGATTTCTGATCGACACACGGAGGACACATTAAAGGAAAAACAAAATTGTTGTTTTTATTTAATTCTGAACATTTTCCTATTTATTCACCTTTTAAACCTTCCCTGGACTTCCACAAATAATTCAAGACTAAAATTAGACAAACGGGTCCAGCCGTTCTCGAGTTTTAGCGAGACTAACGAACAGCAATTCATTTATATATAGATTATGGCAAACGAATCCTCATAAAAGTCAAATTATAGTTGTTGACTTTTTAATTCTTTTTCTATGATATATAGTTGTATTTAAAGTGTGCAAGTGTGTTCAAATTTGTGTGCCCAAGTCTGTCTCGCACTTTTTTATGAAAATAAGGGACGAGACGAGCAGGACGTTCAGCTGATGGAAATTGATACGCCCTGCGCATTACAATACAGCTAAGGATTCTTGAAAATCCCCAAAAATTCTGAGCGGCACTACAACTGCGCTCGTCAAGTTGAGACATAAGATGTTAAGTCTCGTTTGCCCAGTAATTTCACTAGCTACAGCGCCCTTCACATATCACCTATCGAAACATACTACTTATTATTATTATTTATTTTAGACGACACTTGCTTAACATTACTGCGTCACGGCAGAAATAGGCGCCGTTGTGGTACCCATAATCTAGCCGGCATCCTGTGCAAAGGAGCCTCACACTTGTCCGCTATTGTACATGTTAAGAGTAATTACTGGTGGAACACACAAATTGTAAATAACGGTAGAGCTACACAACCATTTTGGCAAAAAGTCCATCCCTTCCGCCCTTTGAATTTGCCAGAAAAAGGTCGAGAAACAATTATTTAGCTTGAGTGGTTTTGTGTGTTCCTTTATCCACAATAAGTCTATCTTCTTGTATCACTTAAAATACACACGAATAATGAATGTATATAAAAATATTATCATTAAGTGAGCAGTTATAACTGTCATGTACATAATATTCAACTTTCCTGCTTACAAGTACCTAATATCGAATATTGATAGCTAAACTACTTTAAATTCATGTCAGTAAGATCTGATTAACGTTAATTTTACTGGAATAGAACTGAGAATCACATTCATCCATTCCATCCATGACGACCCCTATAGCCTAGTGGTTTGTGACCCTGCCCACTGAGCTAGAGGTCCTGGGTTCGAATCCCAGTTTTTACATGTTTCCGAGTCATGGATGATTGTATGTATAATTAAGTATGTACTCGTGTATTATATTACATGTATCTGTATTGTGCGCATAGGGCTATGCCTAGTTAGGGGCAAGATAATTTGGGTAAGAGTGTGTCAATATATTCATGGTATAGATAATTAATGGTGTCTTTCACAAAATAAGAGCAGGTACTCGGATAAAATGTATGAAACAGTTGATTATTTTTGTGCTAGAGTTGGTCCTACCTATTGTGATTGTTAGTCATATTTAGTTGAGTCATGTTTAGATCAGTAGAACATCCTTTAAATATATTTTATGGGTAGGTACGCTTGACAGTTATTAGTTAGTCTTACTTTTCTTACTGGTTTGTTACCATATTATATGGTAATTCATTACATCAAAACGAAAATGTAGTGAATTACCACAGACCTTAAGTTATTATAATCTAGTTGCAACATCTGGTTTTGAAATATTTGCCAGCTATTTTCTGTCAACTGTTACAAACTTAATAGAATATTCGGATTTTATAGTGACCTGTCTTGACAATCAAAAGCAAGTTAATGCGGCTTATACCGATTTCGACAAGGCGTTCGATAATGTAAATTATCGATTACTTTTTCAGAAACTTAAGAATTATGGCGTTCATGGGGATTTATTATGATGGATCATATGTTACCAATAGACCACAAATAGTTGCTGTTAATGGCTTTTACTCTAAACCGATAACTGTTCCATCGGGAGTACCTCAGGGATCACACCTTGGTCCATTGTTCTTTGTCATTTTTATTAATGACATCACATGAGTCATAAAAAATAAGTGCCCCCTTTATGCAGATGATTTAAAGATTTTTTGCGATGTGAATAATGTTTATGATTGCGTGTCTCTTCAGACAGATCTTAACTCGGTTCGATAGTGACGTGAAGAAAATGCAATATGAATAAGTGTTTTGTGCTTACTTTTACTAAAAAGCGCATTCCAGTTAAATTTGCCTACTCAATTGATAATAACAAACTTTCTGCTGAAAGAAGTGCTAAAGACCTTGGAATAGCTTTTGACACATCCTTTTCATTTAATTTACATATTAATAACATTATTGCAAAAGCTAATCAAATGATGGGTTTTATTTTCAGGACTACGAAAGGCCCCAGGAATCCATTAAGCCTTATGCATGTTTACGAATGTCTTATTCGCAATGTTTTAGAATATAGTTCTTTTGTCACCTTACCAAAATACTTATGCTGATACTATATGAAGTCTGTCCAAAATTCCAGAGGGCCTACCATGAACTTTTAATAAGCGATGCGAATCCGATGCAGTTCAGTTTAGGTACCTAAACCTAGATATAAAAAATCGATACTAGTGAAATCCTTGACTACTTGCTAACTTCACTTTGACAATGAAAGTCTGACAGATCATTTCGTTTCTTCATCATTGTCACTTCATTTCTTGTTGTATTCGTTGAGTTACCTAATACTTGTTAACCACCTAATCAATTGAATTCCAAGGAAAGTTAGCAGTCTAGCAGTCTGTTAACTGTTTTACAGTTCATGTAACAAATAAAAATATCGTTCAATTTAGGTATGAGTACTATATTATATCTAATTACCAATTGTCTTAATATATTATAATGCAAAAAAGTGTCGTTACAGTAGTAGATAGGTATACGTAGATAGGTAGGTATTTTTTATCTAAAAAAAAACAAAGTTGGTACCCATTTATTATAAGTATGTGATAAATCTTTAGCAGCGAGGCATTTAATAAACCTACTATAGATGAGGTCTCAACATATAGTTTAAGACATAATCTCATTTTTATATCTTCGATTACTCAGCTCCTAGATTGACAAATCTTGCTAAATTTTCAATTATGGATTATTTAAATGTTATCTTTTAAATGGTGCTACTTTCATCTTGTTATCACCTGGGCCCAGGAATGTATGGAAGCGTTTCAATCTCCTTTATTTAATTGCACGTCAACCTGCTTTCGTCCTAATTAACTCTTAATTGGCGTAAGGGAGCTTCTTGTAGAAATTACCTACTATAATTTTTGATACACTACTTTAAATAATCTGTATGATTCTAAATCCTTTGTACAATCATATATGTGTGAATATTGTTGGTTTGTCAAATAAAGTAAAATAATAAAAAAACACATATAAAATAAAATAACAGACTATAAGAAAACCTGAGCTCCTGTGTGTTGTGTTTAGTTGTGTGGCGAATTTTCCTGGTAAGTAATTTGGAAACTTGTCAGATATTATGAAAGCATTTAGGACTCCATTCTTCATTTATACAAATACAAAACACAGAAACTGGAGAACTGGAAGTAATGAAACATTAAGCAAGTCGAATTCAACTTGTTTTCATTACCCAAAAAATTAGCTCATAAATAAACATTAACAAGATAAAAAGATTCGTTCCATTTTATTACAGAGCGTGGAAAACCCTAATGTCTCGCAAATCATACTCGATCCTCCCTTTAACACATTTCTCAAATTACACTTCCAGATAATTTCCTTTTATTTCATTCCTCTGATATAACTCAGCATGAAACTTGAGATAACAAATTATCGTTTAGTTACTCAAGAACAAAGCTTATTTTGAAAGACTTTGAGGTTATACGTCATCCACAATTTGACAGATTGAAAAGTATACGTAGATTATAAATGGAATGCCGGTACATTTTGTACAAATCTTGAAGATTTTTTTTATTTTCCAGTGATTTTTTTTCTTTACCAGTGGGAGGCTTCTTTGCACAGGATGCCGGCTAGAGTATGGGTACCACATCGGTGCCTATTTCTACCGTGAAAAATGTGTAAACATTATTGTGTTATGCTCTAAAGGGCGCCGTAGCTAGTTAAACTACTGGGCAAATGAGACTTAACATGTCTAAAGGTGACGAGCGCAATTGTAGTGCCGGTCAGAGTTTTTGGGTTTCTCAAGAGTCCTGAGCGGCACTGCATTGTAAAGGGCAGGACGTATCAATTTCCATCAACTGAACGTCCTGCTCGTCTCGTCCCTTATTTTCATAAAAAAAAAGTTTATTCTGCAAACGTAAAATAGCATGAGGAATAAAAAAAAATAAAGATTTTTGTTTTATTACGCCAAAGAAGAGTAACTTTTTTCCGTGCGTACAAATGTATACACACACACTGTTTTTTGATAAAAAGAATAACACAAGCGCGGACACCTTCCTGAAAAAAAAGTAAGCAAACCTCTTGTGATTCTTCTGGTGTTACAGGAGAATCTGGACGGCGGTGATCAATAAGCATCGTGTTGTAATTATTATGACGGGTACTCACGATATATATTTTATTGATTTGATGCCGATATTTCGATCCAATTGCATGAATCGTGTTCACGGCGGAACTGCGGAGGCGGCGAGAAACACTTGACACATTGACACTTGACACTAATAGAACATCAATCTGTCCACTTGGCGCCTAGTTAGTTTCGGTCTTTGATTCCCTAGTTCACGACACACACTACTGACGGTGTCCAAACTTTCTGATCTTTTTTTTGCATTTGTACTGCATAGAGAGACCACGAGATTCCATGTTTGCGCTAGCCTAAAAGCATCACCCTATTAAAATTGTTAGTTATTAACGATCATTTGATCTCTTCCATAACAAGGAAAGCATAAAAACCACCGACCGTTGTCGTCATTCCGCAGTCTGGGAGAATATACCATTCCTTATTTCCTTCATCTTTGGCAGAGATAAAATAAAAAAGGTTGCAATTCTAAGTAACATGTAAATTCACGTAGTTTTATTTACGAGGGAAGTCTACAGGGATCAACATTTGAAGCCCTCAGCGTAGACGTAACTTGTTTTAAGCCGGGTTTTCACTATACGTTTCACTTAGACAGAATTTACTTCGATGACTATTTGGACGCTATTATTAACATGTGATTTGAGCGCACTCTTACTTCGACACTTCATTAAAGTAAACTCTGTATTTCTAAATAGAAAATTAAGAATCATTCTAATTTTTTACACACACACTCATGTCATGTTCCCGTCGGGATAGGCAGAGACAACAGAACGCCACTTGCTTCTATCCTTACAAACCTCACACGCTTCCTCTACATTCATTAGTCTTTTTATACATGCATGTTTTTTTTTATTAAAAACGTTATTTTTTAGTCGTCGAAGAAAAAATGGATAGAACGTGATTCGTCGTGCGTGTTGAACTCGAAATATTTACAAACTAAATCACACTCATACGAGTGCACTCGGTCCGCGAATACTTGCATAATGAAAATCTTGCTTTATTCGTAACAGGTTTCTTTCATAAATAATTAAATAGCTCACGCGTGAGATATTCCGTGAGGCTGTTAAGGAATCTTCTTTTAATTTGTTGACAAGGGTGTAATAATGAGGCGCGCTGGGATGCGAAGTCTCTTAATAAGTATGTAATTAAAGAATTCCTTCGGAAAATCTGAAATAATTCAGTGTAACACAACGTTTAAGAGAATTTGATTGGAATATTATGGGGGGGGGTAATGATATAAATACTGTTATTTGTAAGACTCAAATAAGTAAATCAATGTAAAGGGGTCTTTTATCTGTTTTTATATTACAGGGGGCAAACGTTTGGCTTGAGACGCATTGTCAGCCTTTCAGATGCTGTATGCTCTTGAAGGGCCCTAATGGCCTAAATACATGGCCGGAATGGTGGGCACCTCGCACCAATTGGTCCGGCGTAGTACTCGGTATGGACAGTATTAATATTGATTTTGAGCGATAGATATTGCGATATACCATCGAATATGGTCCGCTACCAGACAGCGTCCGATTGTTCGACCGTACCAAATCCGATCATATTGTGTTTGGACTATAAGTGGTTCGGGAATACGGGGAATAAGGGAATAAACAGCGCGCGCATTTTTCTTCACTTCGTGTTGGTGCAAGGCAAAAAGTTTCTTTTGAAACGTGGAATACCATACATTAACATATAGTCCGGAAGTTAAAGTCGTTAAATAAAATAATCTTTTTAACATCTCCGAACAATCTCCGTTAAATATGCGGTAAAAGATGCAGATAAAGCAAGCATCTGCAATCAAGCCGATTGGGGATGACTTCATGACAGATGGAGAATTTTTAAAATGGCCGTTATGCAAATAAAAATATGTTATCTTGTAGTACGATGATACAGGACCTTTTGTATTGCATAGTGTATGTTTGGTTGCAGAGGCGAAGGTCAACAGTGGGAGGCTCCTTTGCACAGGATGCCGGCTAGATTATGGGTACCAACAACAATGGTGCCTATTTGTGCCGTGAAGCAGTAATATGTAAGCATTACTGTGTTTCGGTCTGAAGGGCGCCGTGACATCTTAAGTGACTAAGGTTAAGCTCGTTTACTTTTTTTAACATCTTATATGTCTCAAGGTGACGAGCGCAGTTGTAGTGCCGCTTAGTTTTTTTGGGGGTTTTTCAAGAATCCTGAGCGACATTACATTGTAATGGGCAGGACGTATCAATTACCATTAGCTGAACGTCCTGTTCGTCTCGTCCCTTATTTTCGTAAAAAAAAATAATTGTTCCATCTATTGGGCCACCGAATTTGTACATGGCGGGCGAAAATCGAACCGGGGGCTATGTGGTGAGTACCAACGGTTCTACGTATTAAGCTATCGACACCATTTTAACATTGATATCTTTGTAAACTGTTTATCATTCTTCTTTCGTAATAGATTGGAGAATATAAATGAAATCACCAGATTAAAATGTTATTCGTTCAATTGAACGAAGTCTATCTTAAAGTTCAACAAACAGTCGAGAAAGCACTCCCAGCTTTAATACAATAAATACAGATCTCACTCAACAAAGTACTTTTATTTATTTGTCTTGTTCACTTTGATTAATTAAATTTCTGTTTTCGTGTCTTCTTCATAAGTATATTTTAAAATTATATTTTATAACCCTTGTTTTGGTATTGACGATAAATGATCACCAACTAACACAAGATTGGCTTTCTCAAGATTCTTTAAAGTATAAATACTGCCGCAGTAGAGAATATTGGCATAAAGCGGCAAAAAAGGCATCAATAATTTTCTCAAAATTCCATTAGAATTATTTTTGATGAATGTATCTCTGAGACAGAAGAAGCAACGCAGAAAACTCTCCAAGCATTATTTTTTGCGCTCTTTTTAATGAAATATACAAGATTGTATTGTCATTGGTATCGTAATAGTATTGTAATCTAGTCCCAGGCTGTCCGCTCACTTAGATATTCAGCTGTGGAGTAGTAGGATTTACGACAGACCTATTTTTAATATAGATTATCGCGTAGACGTGTGTAGACATTTTAATCTATTTATAGATAATGCATGAACAGTGGCTTGGAATTATTATAAAAGTGTATAATATAGGGTATTTCATACACTTAAAGCTATTACTGTTGGGATGACCTGCCAACCGCTACTTACCTACAGATAACGCACGAGTTTAACGCAGTCGGGGCCTGAGGTAAAGAGCGGAAGCATCTCCCCCCTCTTTCCACACGCCTCGCCTCGCGCGCTTACAGTGTAGTGCTGTACCGTCGAAATCGCTTACCTTGTTATGGCGTTAATACTTAAGCTGCAAACCCGTGTTATTTTTTGCGATTTTAATAATGACTGATCCAAGTCCATCAATTTCTGTACCAAAAAAAATGAGTTTTTATGTATCTCCCAGCACAAGAGGTGGAGAAAATTGTTTAAGTCACGTGTTTTTGAAGTGTGTTTGTAGAAAGGCAGAAAAAAAATTGAGATTTAATTATTATCTTTAAATTTAAACCTTGTGTTAAATGGTAAACTTGAAGCATTGTTTATAGACACACTCATGTCAATTATATTATCAATTATAATTATTTTACAGCACTATCGCTCAGCTTTCAACTTGCGTGCTATCTGTATAGTTTGTTAAATAGCGTGGGGCTCCTCTAAAATGGCCCAATTTCCGTAAGGAAAAACGAAAACTTCATAATATGAAGCGTTAATTCAACGTGGCGGCGACGTGGGACGATTCCTTACCTTCCCTAAGATATGTGCAGGGAAGCGATGCTTGGTCATTGCGTCATGCTCTCGTGTACAGGCGATGATTATGGTGCCTGTTCGTTCGGTGCCCATTCGGACTTTTTATTTTTATATTGTACCATTTTAAGTTATTAGTTTAAATATATAATTGTTCGTATAATACTCTTATTTAATTATTATTATTTACAGTGTATCCGGATTGATACATCTGCTGCACTCATTTACTCTTTTCAGTTTGTTTTATGATTAAAAACTTGTTTTTTCTTTTTTTTTACTTACACAAGTTAAAACGTTTGAGTAATTTCGTTGCATCACTTTACGTACATTAAATGAAACTGTAAATATAGATGTTAAAGATAAACAATGACTTTCTTGCCACTTCATCTTATTAAAGCTCAACTTTTCCGAATCGGTAATGAAATATTATTTAATATTCATATATTATGTGTCATTTTGACCTTAGTAGAATTGGTATATAAAATAATAAACTTCCGTAATAATAAAAGAAGTCAAGAATCATAAGAGAATACTAAAAAATGAATATTCATAATAATTGACCAAATATCTTTCTCAAATTGTTCTACCTTATAAAATAACAATGTATTAGAATCTAGTAGTAGAATGCTATTTGTTCAATTGAATTAAGTTTATCGTAAGGTTCAGTAAACAAACGGGTTTAGTGAAAGCACTGGTACTTGTAATACAATAAGCAGTTCGTGCACAACGAAGTACTTCTGTGTGTTTGTCTCGTTCACTTTGATTGATTAAATTATGTTTTGTAACCTCGATCTTATCAAAATAGACTACTAATTTCATTTACATTAAGAAAGTTTAAATGTCAACCTATTTATTTTTTATTTTTAACCGACTTCAAAAAAGGAGGATGTCCTCAATTCGTCGGTATGTTTTTTATGTCTCACCCAAAAATAACAATAATCGTTACTAGAATTAGATTAATTAATTGGATTGCATAAAAATACGCAATTATTTTCATACTTTTTAGTGCATATTATATCTATTGTTTTGGAATACTGCTTTTGAAGTCAGTTGTATTTTTGTAATTTTTTTTTTATATATTAGATAGGAATTACACGTTATTACAATAATCGTTGAAATTATGGATGAAAATTAAATTTTGTGGGGGAAAAACTTTTATTTTTTTTTATGTAAAATAATTGTAATAAAGTGTCTTAAATTTTTCACGTAATATAAATTGTCATTTTTGTGTACGTTAGCGCAAACAAACGCATATTGTATTAAACCACATAAATGCAAGTACTTTTATACTGATAAATAAAGCAATTCGTGCGAAATGATTTCCCAACCATACCAAATTATTCAAAAATTCTCAACGTTAATGTTCAAGTTTTCACTTTTGCCGGCACTCCCGGAGTACAACACGTTAGAAATAACTATATATTCGCAAAACAAATAATTCAGTCAAGGACATTTCATTAAATAGGCTCGGGGTATTTAATTTATATGGCAAAATAACGTTTGCCGTGTCAGCACTTGTAATATCATAAATAAACCTCGAAAACAATGAAGTATTTTAAACAAACGTCAAGTAATAAATATATTTTTCAATTTGGGCAACGTACAGCGTAACATGCGCTGTGTAGATAAGCTATTTTATATTGATGATTTACGGTTTTTTAACCATTTGTGGTAACCATTTCTGGTTAGCGATCAAATTGGCAATCTGAATTATTAATTATAATAATATTGACACACTTACAAAAATTATCTTGCCCCAAACTAGGCATAGCCTGTTCAATGAGTACAAGACTACGATATATTTAATACAATATATTTACTTAAGCATACATAAATACAAATAAAGATTCATGACTCGGTAGCAAACATCCATATTCATAATATAAATGATTGCACCTACCGGGATTCGAACTCGGGACCTCTAGCTTAGTAGTCAGGGTCACTAACCATTCGGTTATATGAGTCGTCAAATAATAATAATAATATCACGTATCACAAACAATTAGTAAACTCAAATGGCAAAACCACGAATTGAACATTAGGTAATCCGTTCACTCATTTGTCCTCCTATTCCATCGAACACAAATTGAACCACGTTAGCATCCGAAGACTATATAATATATATACCCAACTATTTTTCAACATATTGTTACGTCGAATATTCGCGAGAATTGGATAGGTACTCGCCGACCTAAAGTAACATTACCTTATAGTTGTTTACAAAAACATGTTTTTCTTTGTTATTACCTACCGTGCACTGTTTGACATCATTCTAGAACTAAATAGTCTGGGAGATACCAATAAAAGAGATTCAAGATTAGTGATTAGTTTTATTGATACATAAGGAGTATATTACTGACTGCTGCGACAAATATAGCAATGAAGTCGAAGAGTGTAGTAAAAAATAAACTATCAAAAAGAAAGAATAAACAAGCACAGAAGCTGTTTACGTAGCAGCTAGTTATATAATACTCGACCTTTAAATAGCGAGATATAAGGTCGAGATTCCCTTGCACTTGTCCGGAGCCCATCGAATTAGACTCTCGCGGAAATACGACATGAACTTCGTAACAATACATTATGTAACTATAAAAACGCCGAAATGTCTCAATTTAACTTTAATAGTTTCTGATAGTTGAATTACATGATTAAATTTTACCAAAGAGTCCCGTTTCCAATCAATCCACTAATTAAAACAAGGGTGAGTAAAATTAATACAGGTAGCATTATTGGAGGTTACAGCTATGAAAACAGTGTAATAAATAACATTTTACGACTTTCAATATTACAGATTACTTATGATGTTATGTTAGATTCCCGCTACGTTTCAAATTAAAACATACAAACAGCTTTGATTTATTCGTAAATATAAAATCTAGTGGTTAGTTATTTTCTTTTGTCGCGTATAAATTGGTCATCGAAACCGCAAAGTGAGTTAAATTTATACTATATATTTTCATATCTACAGTTTGAATTTACCAATGGTCTAGGGAAATTATTAAATTAACTATTTTTGTATTTTTATTTTGTATTCGCACATGTAGAATAATAAACATGAGAGAGATTTAAAATATAATCATTTTATTTTATATGGTGTTCTAGAATCACTCCAAGATTCTCCCGAAGATTCATTTCACGTCCAAATACGAGAGGAATCGCAGGAGTGTTGCCGGCCTTTCAGTCTTTTTTAACGTTAACTTAATGGCATGTGCTTCTACAAAATTCAAATTAACTTCCCTCTCAAGATTTAATACATTGATACCACAACGGCGCCTATTTCTGCCGTGAAGCAGTAATGTGTAAACATTTACCGTCTTTCGGTCTGAACATCTTATGTCTCAAGGTGACGAGCGCAATTGTAGTGCCGTTCAGAATTTTTGGGTTTTCCAACAATTTTGAGCGGCACTGCATTGTAATGGGTAGGCTGTACCAATTACCATCAGCTAAACGTTCTGCTCGTCTCGTCCCTTATTCTCATAAAAAAAGACATGGGTAGGCTCTAAAAAATTAAAAGTTCTGAAATAAAATAAAGGCTAATAATGCTTTTGATTTTGCAAAAGAGTATGAGCATTCAAGGACCTGCAAGCATACTCAAAATAAAACATATTTATTAAGACAATGTAATAATTAAATTATTCAAACGATGCAAAGTACAAAGTATAGCAGCAACTCAACAAAAACAACACTAACTAATTTCAGAAACTGACCTAATGTTATATTTCCGCATCTAAATATATTCCTTTTAACATTTAATATTACTTGTAACAAAAGTATCTTTGCCAAACCCTCCAAGAAACAAGGCAACAATTTGAACATACTTTATGGTAATCCCTTAATATAACAAAAACTCTTCGAGCAAAAGGTTTGAATGTATTCATTTTCCCGAAACCGGTTTACAAAGAACGCCTTTTGACATCAATATGTGAACTACTAAATCACATTATGCCATTCACTCCGAAAACAATACGGCGGAAAATTTCTTACTTTGTACGGTAAGAACCTATTGCTTACTTTTAAATATTTCTGGCATGTAATAAAACTATTATTTTGTATTTTATTTCTTTTGGCAGATATTTGCGACACATTTCGGAAGACTAAATGTGTTATAGATAAACCATTCCAAGTTTTGCTGCCAAGTTCGTATATGCGTTGTAATTTTGTTGTGCTGTGCACCTTTGACATGCGCCATTGTATTTCACAGGAGATGGTTTTACATAACAATCCATTGGAACAAGATGCCGTTTATATTTGAAATTGTAAATTGTGACCTTTCAAAGATTGTATCATTTCAAGCCAACAAGGCTCTTAGCTCACGGTTATAATTCTACAAGTCCTTGGTTACAAATTAAGAACCATACCTACACTTATATTAAAAGAGGAAATATTTTAACTTATTAGTTTACATTAGCCACTCAAACTACGAAGTATATAGTTAATAGTTGAGAATTCGCTTAATATGACATTGACATTTGACACCCAGTTTGTTATGTTGAGTATAAACTTTGAGTATATTTTTAATTAATTTGACATAAGTGGTGTACTGCTATAGTTTTGAATTGTTTTCGGTTTTGACCTCTAAATCAAATCATAATCACTATTCGTCTAGGTAAAGGACATGACACTTATGAACGTTCTATTTTCTTATTACATTTACCACCACTTCGGAAAAGGTTGAGCTTTAATAAAGTAGAACTGACAAGAAACTCATTGCCAATAAACATTTACAAATTTCATTTTACAAATTATCAGATGCAACAAAAATGCCGCAAACATCAAATACCTAACGCCCTATACTTGTAACACAATAGTCCACAAATAAAATATATCAATTAATGAATATAAACATAAGAGTTTACTGAGTACAGTAGATGCATCAATCCACACACATAGTGTTTATAAGCAATGGTGTTATGCGAGCATTTTACTAGCGATCATGAATATTATATATAAAACTAAATATATTTAATACCTTTAATTTTAAAAGCATGAAGCTGAGTTTCGAATAACAGGATCATCTAGAAACCATAAGTAGAGCCCGTTCACTTATCATTAATTCATCGTACACTGTATGCGAATGTGTAATATTTCGTAAGCTAAACTAACCAGTGGGAGGCTCCTTTGCACAGGATGCCGGCTAGATTATGGGTACCACAACGGCGCCTATTTCTGCCGTGAAGCAGTAATGTGTAAACATTACTGTGTTTCGGTCTGAAGGGCGCCGTAGCTAGTGAAATTACTGGGCAAACGAGACTTAACATCTTATGTCTCAAGGTGACGAGCGCAATTGTAGTGCCGCTCAAAATTTTTGGGCTTTTCAAGAATCCTGAGCGGCACTGCATTGTAATAGGCAGGGCGTATCAATTACCATCATCTGAACGTCCTGCTCGTCTCGTCCCGTATTTTCATTAAAAAAAAAACCAGTAAGCTAAACTGTAATATTATTTATACTAATAATATTAACAAAATACTATTTTGACTCCATATTCGTTTTTAAAGTTATGTAACTTAAATTATAATTTTATTTATTAAATAAAACTGTCAGACGCGTCAACCTCAATTCAGTTTTGATATTTCGATTTTGTTTTTTTATATCATTTTATTTCTTTTAGCAATATTATCTAAATTTGCGTGTGCCAAGTATAATTTGCGTGCGACAAGTAAACTTTTCGCACTCAAACAACAGTTTCATTTACGAAATATCATGGCACTGGCAATCATAGGCACATAAGTGAATTTGCTAGAAACTGTCATAATCATAATGTTAGCACCAGGAACAGACATAAACTTATAATGCCTACTACTCGACTAAGTCGAGTTAGAAAGGCTTTTGTGGGGGCGATGTATATGCTTTTACAACAAGATCCCAGAAAATGTTCCAAACAAAAGTATTACGTTATTCAAAAGAATTGTTAAAAACGTTTGTGTGGTAAAGGTTACTATAACATTAATGACTTTCTTAATAGCCCTCAGGCTATTAAATAATAAGTTTAATTGTACAATATTACTTTGTAAACATATTTTTACGATGAAAAAAAAGCCCGCTGAGTTTGCGCCCGTTCTTCTCAGGTCTGAGGCATTCATTCTGGAATGGGTGGTAGTTTTTTACTTTGAATAACTGATGTCACATCCTATTTTGAATAAAAATATTTGAATTTAAACTTGAAAAATTTCACGCGTTATTTTAAAATGGGTTAAGGGCTCTTTTTCAACAGCAATAGCGAGCGCTAAGTTACTACTTTTCCCGCATGAGTAATACAATAATCATTTATTATCCAAACAACAACAATTTCCTAAAAGTATTTGACAAATTGTGACCTAAATATAATTCCAATTTCAAACATTTGAAAGGTAATTATTTCGGCGAGTCTTGCATCCGACAACTTCTTTATTCCGGAAATGAGTGTGTTTAAGTTCAGAGAAAGTTTAGTGCAGTCGTTCTCTGCAGATGTTGGGTGTCTTACCGAAAATTATGTTTCCAATTCCTTTGTTGAACTCGACTCGAATAAATATTATATGATGTAATTCTTGCCGGATAGTTGAAGTAGGTTGAAGTGGAGCTAGAAGAAATAAAGAAGGGTTTTTAAAATTTTTATTTGAAGTATTTTGGAGAATGTTTGTTTTATCTTGTCTTGTTTAATTCAATTTATGTTAAGTATCGTTTTAGTAAATTATTGAAGTTATACTTACTTTAGGCGCGTTTTGAAAATATGATGATAATAGGTTGAAGTTGGTTCTTAAAGTCTTCTGATGTTTGCGTCATTCGTTATTTTTTTGGTTTCTTCGTCCATTATTATGACAGGCAAAGGATTCAAGCCTATACAGCCGTATTAATTATTTAATAATTAATTATTATCAAAGCCATATTTGCAAGATATTTACATTATTCTTTCTAAAAACGTAGAATAGCACGAGGAATAAATCATTTTAATGATTTTTGCTTCGTTAGGCAAAAGAAGTATATCTTATTGCGTGTATACATAAGTACACACACATTTTGATTCTTGCAATTTTGTATTTAATTATTTTAATCACTGGTTTCCATAGAAAAAAGTTGTCGGGTGGTGTTTTCAGACACTTATCGACCTTTTCTTTGGTTTTTACCATTCAGTTCGTTATGCCCCAGGGAAGCACAGGGCAATAATATTAAAAAATGCTGATCAAAACTTTATTTCACGTTCATGAGACAGTGAAAGATCGTGAAGAACGTTTGTTAGCTATGAATGGCAGGTAGCCTAGACCCACTTATCGGAATACGGGTTAATGATATGACTAATGATATAATGATTCATAAATATGTTCATAAAACGAAAACTACTGGGCCGAACTATGTCAAATTTTTATGGGACCAAATGCCAAACATTCTGCATCAAACTAAAGAAGAATCACAAAAATCGTATCATAAATCTCATCGTAAACATACATAATAAAAAATCCAATCGAATGGAGAACCTCCTCCTCTTTGAAGTCGGTGAATTACACTCTACCTACTCATCGTATTTCAAAAACGCCCCGTAACGTACACTTAAATCAAATAAGCCGCTAAACGCCACATTCATTATAATTGTAAAGAACTTATTGTGCAAAAGACTTTAATGACATCTCGGTTTAGATTCGCAATCCTGTCCTAAAAACCCGCAAAGGTATGTAAACGTACGTAAAGATTCGCTTTGAAAGCTCACAGTTAGCAGAGAGTTAAAAACGCTCACTTCAAACGATAACGAATACGTGCTATTTAAAAGTAGTTTAACATGAAAGGGATGCCAGCGCTCAATACGCTGAATAAATGTTCTAGAAACATCTAACCTAGGCCCATTTATAGGGTTTTCAATGGCGCCGTCAATTTAAAACTTAGGTATTAAGTTTATTTAAGTAATCTTTATAAATAGTTTTTTTTTTAATTACGAGAAAGACTTACAGCACTGTTTACTAAATATATAATCACATAAATAACATAATAGGCCAATAATAAATCTAAATAAAACACTTTTAAAGGATTAAGATGCGTGTAATTGTTACGGTTTTACATTAGATGTTTGCGTAAAAGTTAGATTTTTATTTTAGTTAACCCGACGTTTCAAGACCTTTCCAGATCTCGTTTTCAGGGGGACTGCAGATGAAGTGAGTCAAAGATAGTATTTGTCATAGTTGTCATTATGAAGTTTAGCGCCATTTATTTCCTCGGAGGTGGTATTTGCCGTACACAGATGGTTTTTGGCAAAATTTACTGACAGTGTCCTCTTCTGTTTTGGTATGTGTAGTTATGGGTTTTGATCCTTTAAAAGTGTTTTATTTAAATATGTTATACTCCCGTTAATCAAAGTAAATACAATAATAAATCTTCTCAAATAAGTATTACAAAATAAACAGGTATTACATTATTACAGGTAAGGTCAAAAAGAAACAGTTACTCACTTATTAAAATATAAACTAGGTATCTAAGAGGAACATTTTAAGTTTTTTTTTAAAAACTTATATACACCTTTATGTTCACATTATAATAAGTATTATAACGTTTTAGACGGAGCCATTTATATAACATTAAAAACGACAAAACCTTGCAAGCAAATATAAGTATGGTTAGTATATAAATAAAAAATAACTAAAATTAATTTTGTATCTAAACGCCGGTTTTTATTTAAAGTGTATTTTTGTAGCTTATTAAAACAAGATTCCAATGTAAAATGGTATGCCTCTATTCAAAGTCATTAAAATATATACATATTTACAATTTTAATTTTTTTTTAACTAGGTATATTGTACAAATATAAAATTAATGCGATTAGGTATATTTTCAAAGCTAAGTTAATTAAAAGTACTCAAACAAAATTATTTAAATCTACCAATTGTGTTTTATATTTATTTCAATCGGTACTTCAGCAGGATGAGTGTGGTGAGATCGCTGTAACGTCCCGTCTCACACTACAAATTTGCGCTCTTAGTGCGCAGCTTAGCGGGGGGCGCGGAGTGCGGTAACGCGCATGGTAGCACTGAAACTTTTGTGTCAGTAATTACATATTGGTAAATTTAGCTTAATATATTTATAAATATGATAGACTAGCTGACCCGGCTAACTTTGTTTTTGCCATATAAATTGTATTGATCTTTTCCTTGCTAGTTGATAAGAGATGGCGCTAGTTGTATTCATTAGTAACAATCACACTTCTTTTACGAGTATATTTTGTATAATTCTCACTATAAATTATAGCCTATTTGTTATTCTGGTGTGTAAGCTATATTATTGTAAAGTTTCATCAAAATCTATTCAGTAGATTTTGCGTTAAAGAAGTTCAAACATACATCCAGACATAAAAACTTTCACATTTATAATATAAGTAGGATGAGAGTTTTTTATTACTATATGGACTTGGAAATCAATATTGACATATTGAAATGAACATTCAAGTAAGTTGACAGAATGCCGTCGTCCGATCAGAGTCCGATCCGTATTCGTGTAAACACGGTCCGAAGTAGTCGTGGAACTATTTCTAACGGTTGACGGAAAGAAATCGGATGACGGAAGCCGAATCGGATAGAAATAGTTCTACTTTCGGACGTAGCGCGAAAACGCTCTTAGGATTCAAATAATCTTAAGCTTGCTAAGCTTGCTCAACCCTTTATGTACCGCCTGGCCTTATGGGACGATCGTCATAGAACACCACGGTTCTATATGACACAGCGATGAAACCTCATACGATTTCTCGCCTTATTTACTTTACTTGAAAAACTATCGCAAAATATATATTTGAGTAGTTATCTTGTCCAAATATAGCATAGTTCGTGGTTTTAAAACATACACAAGCAATCTCGCACTTCAAGGTCGATCAAGGTCAAAGGATTCTCTTTCTGAATGAATATCAAATTATTACTATGAAAGCTTGTATATTTGAATTTTGTAGTAAAAAGGACATATAAGGGTGATTATAAAACCATAAACACTAATAAATAAAACAAAAGTTTTTCATTGAAAATACTCCTTTATTCTAAAATATGACGGTTTTTCAGCTTTGTGTCGTGTGTGTAAAATAAAATAAAACACAATATGAATAATTTATGCACGGTCTTATAGCTTGCTTCGATAGCTCTCATATTCATTCGTTGATATTTTCCTAACTACAAGCATTATTTTGCTATACGTAAAATAATACGCATAGATACTACACTTTTGCGCGCGTATTATTCTCGCGCGAAAATCGCTCGATTTTTAGCTCGGCAGGGGGATCGGCTCGTAAGGGTTATATTTCTAGCGAGGCTTTTGAAAGCGGAGTTTTAATAATCAAACAACTTTAAGGTGAACGGAATGTCGAGGAGATTTTACAATCTCCATAACATTTATATATTTCGGATAGCATAAAGTCAACCACAAGCAGATATAACTTAGAGAATATTACACTGAATTTATCAAAAGTTTCAAACAAATATGTGTGAAACAAAGGCTAACGCTTATAACAAAACTTTATTATAATATTTGGAATTTTACGGGTTTTAATAACAATATTAACACTTTCCTGGATAAGAGTTAATGTGTTTCATTAGCTTTTAATGTTTTAATTTCCAGTGTTTGGGACTTACATATAATATTTGAAAGTCGCTTTGTTTGTCCGTACTTTTGATATGTTTGATTTGATTGTACATATCTATATTCTATGCCGATATAACTAAAAATGTAATATAAAGTTAATGGTATGAAATACAGTTTTTTTTTAGGGTATTGAACGAGTGTGAGCCGTTTGGCTTAGTTCTGGTAAAGTTGAATAAAGTCAACTAAGAAAGCGTGCAGTTCCAATAAAATTAAACAATACACATTTATAATTACTTAATTAATTTAATAAAATTTTAATTTATAATATAGAATATGTAGATGCAGCGTCCTGTGGAGAAAGTTTTAGTATTGGTATGTCTTAGATCATTTGTGACGACCTGTATAGCTGAGTGGTTAGCTATCCTACCTACTAAGCTAGAGGTCCCGGGTTCGAATCCCGGTAAGTGCAAGCATTTATATGATGAATATGGATGTTTATATGTATGTTTAAGTAATTGTATTAAATTTATCGTTGTCTTGCAACCTATAACACAGGTTATATGCCTAATTTGGGGCAAAATAATAAAAAGTGTGTCAATATTATTATTATTTATAGGTCTATATAGACTGTGACAGCTGCGACAACCTCAAAAATTGTGGTTGGCTGTTAACCTCTATTTTGAGCAATGCACGAACACTAACACAAAGTGACATAAAGTAATAAACCTGGCCTGTTTTCATCGGTTGTCTTAGAGCAAAAGGCTCTATCTAAATTATAAATTATCTAAGAGGTATATTTGTTGGTTATTACTTATCCGGAACCTATTTTTTTTTTACTTAGAAATATCTAGCTAGGTATATATATCTGTATTATAAATAATTCAGTCATTTGATATTCCAATACATATGGGCTTGTATATTGTAAATGTTATTACTTTATAAATAACATATTTTAGTATTTCGTATGAATAACATCGTCTTTATGTATTTTTTATTTCACTCCAGACTCCAGAAAACACGGGATTTTTTATAGTATCTGGGATATCTATTTAAATATACACGTATGCAATGACATTAAAATTATTTTTATTCTACCTATTTGTTATGCTGACTGTACGATAAGATATCGCGCCCGCATACTCTTATTGTAACCGCATTGTAAAATAACCAACTCTTTCGGAAGAGCCTTACAATGCGTTGAGACACGCGCTTTTCCAATTTCTTTGTTATGATAATATGCGATCTTAAAGGCAATATGAGTGTTTGTTTTTTTTTCCTTTTGATCATTTTGAACCGATATAAAGCGCTTAAGCCCCTCGTTCGTAAAATAATTGGCCAGCGCTTAGCAGAAACGTACCAGTCCACATGCAAACTAAGCTGAGTATTTGAGGTCCAAAGTCAAAAGATATTGTTTTGTTTTGTGACTTTTACTATATTTTTTGTGGATGTGTTCAATATCTTTGCTACAAATACGAGAAGTGAACTGGTACCTTTTTAAATTAGAAATATCGTATAAGTTTTGTTCGGGGTGTCAAACAGTAATTTTTTTATTATTTTGTGGACTAGTTCCTTTCTGCTAAGCGCTAGCCAATTATAATATGACGAAAATACAAACAAATTATTTTTACTAACCGACTTCAAAAAAGGAGGAGGTTTTCAATTCGGCGGTTTTTTTGTAGCCCCAGTATTTTAGACTGGGTGAACCGATTTTGATAATTCATTTTTATATTTGAATTGCTTCCCGTGTCCCGGTCCCATTGTAATTCCAATGATCTGACAATGGCATCAACGAGAAACCCATAAACCAATTTCGATGATTATTTTTTAAATTTGAAAGGATATATTTCAAAGGTAGTTGAGTGAGAGTAGACGAAGAAGAGAGACAAAGTAACGGAATTATTCAATTCTTAGGAGCAAATTAACGATACTCGGCCGAATCTATTTTATACTATCCGGATATTTAAGTAACGTAGTTTTGGTCAAGAAATTGTCGTAGTCGAATATGATGATCACTGGAACGATTCGATATGTGGCAGAATTTCTAACAATATGAATCAAATTGCAATGCACTTACGTTTAGGTATTTAGTATTTACTGTACTAAGCTAGTGCACTTCAGATTCTCAAATCATAAAATGAAAAAAAAAATAACATAAAACAACCGACTTCAAAAACACTATTCCAAAACAATGGCTGATATAAAATCTAATTCAAGTAACGATTATTCTTATTTTTGGAGTCGGTGTCAGCCAAAATAGGTTAGTAACATACTATGTTATAGGTGAGATGTGCTTGAGTCGCACGTGCGACGTGAGGAGGCGAGAGCGGGGCGCAGAGGACGCCGATCCCAAAAATAATAATATAATCGTAACTACTGTTAGATTAAATAATTAGATTTCATAGAAATTAGCAGTTTTTTTCTCCTTTTTGGTGCATATTATATCAGCTATTGTTTTGGAATAGTGTTTTTGATGTCGGTTGTTTCCTTGTTAAAAACTATTTTTATCAAATAAATTGCATGTATCAATTCTTAAGGACTAGTTACAGGAAAGGACATAAACACGAGAATGGGAAAAGAGTCCAGAGAATATAACATCATTAACAATCGATTATTAGTCCTTACTTTATACTTACAATAAAAAAAGATACGAACAATGACGTTGCAGTTAAAGTTAGGAAACCAGCATGAGAAAAGCGTCCAGAGAATATAAAAAAAAGGATTGTGTGGTTTTATGAAACCACTGTAAAAGTGAAACTTTTTTTCACATTGTAGACATTTAAATAAAAATTTTTGGAATAATATTCCATTAAGGGGCTAAAAATCGCTTTATCAATCTTAATTTTATACTTGGAATTGATAATGAATTATAAAGTAGACCTAAAAATGTCGATTGAAAAGGATTAAAAATTATGAAATTTGAATACTTTTGACTACTTTCAATTCTTTTTCATGTATATATAGATATACATTCTACATGGGGTGACTGATTCCCAATACTTTTCAATCAACATCTTTAATCAGGGAGAGTACGAGATACATATTACTTAACAATTTTTAAGATTATATACACAGATAAATAAATAACAACATTTACATTAAACACTGACAAACAACATTTACATATAACACTGAAAAAAAAACAAACAAAATAGCGTGGAGCACTGGCACAAACGAGTAATAGTCTATACACTTCATACTACACGGTCAGCTGCTGCGTACCATAGGCGCCGCACGACCGTCACGCGACATGCAACACACAGACGATAAAATTTGAGACGATGTAATAAAAGTTTAACTTTAATAATTGTATGACAGATTAGAACGAAGTCGTATCATTAACAATCGATTATTAGTCATTACTTTATCCTTACGATAAAAAACAAACGAACAATGACGTTGCAGTAAAAGTTAGGAAACCAGCATGAGAAAAGCGTCCAGAGAATATAATAATTGTATGACAGATTAGAAGGAAGTTGTATCATTCACAATCGATTATTAGTCATTGCTTTATACTTACGATAAAAAACACACGAACAATGGCGTTGCAGTAAAAGTTAGGACGCCAGAATGAGAAAAGCGTCCAGCGAATATAATAATTGTATGACAAATTGCACTTTGCAAGTAAACTTATAATTTGGTTACATACAACCGCATTAAGTTTATTTATCGCGAAGTTTTACGAGTGCTAATGCAATTTCCTGTTTAGTACGGACGGCACTCTCCGGATATGAACACTTCCGGGCTCTCTGCTTTATTTATAGTTCCGTATGAAAATTATGTTCGTTTACGACTTCTACTTTATTATGTATGATACAATTACTGCTGTAAGGATGTATTTGTATTAATGCTTAGTATATACAAGCTTATGAAAAGGTGGGACGATGACTTAAGACAAGTGGCAGGAGTCACATGGAACAGAGTGGCTCAAGAAATAAAGGAATGGAAAAGATTGGAGGAGGCCTTTGCCGACTGGTAAACAGGTCTAGGAATGATAACCAAGCAACAAATATTAGTTTAAATTTATTCATATCTATTAAGTTTAAGATTTTAATGCTAGTCCTTTACATAAGTTTAAAAATTCATTGTACTAAGAGATCTGAATAAAAGGCTATATTATTATTATATATATATATACAAGCTTGTATAGTCCAAGAGTCGTTCGGCGCGCTAAACTAATTGGTTTTTGCGTCCGCGTAGTTCAAAGTGTATTGTCTAAGGGAACCCTAAAAAATGTATCGAAAATTTATTGACTTAACAATAAAACAATAACATTACTAGAAAAGGAGGACAAACACCCGTACTGGTCACCTGGTGTTAAGTGATCACCGCTGCCCACATTCTTTGCAACACCAGAGGAATCATAGCAGAGTGGCCGGTCTTTTAGAAGCAGGGGCGTGCATTGCTTTTCTAGCAATGTAGATACCACGGCCTACCTACCATTATAATATAATATTTGAGATTTCGTAAAGAGATTTGCTCTCGACATGTAAATTTTGTGGTTTTAAAAGTATGTAAGCTAAAACTAACTGGGTGGGTGTTCAATATAAATTTGGTAGAATAACGGAAATAAATTGACTTTAACACTAGTGGTATATATTAATTTAGGTCTTAAGGTAGGCACTGCCTAAATGCCTATATGGAATGCACGCCCCTGTTTAGAGGGGTATACGCTCTTCCCTTGAAGGTACCCATGTACCATGAAAACACCGCACAAGGAACCTCATTCCACAGCTAGAATGTATGTGGAAGAAAGTTCCTTGAATACCACACTGTGGTGGACGCCCACGCATACAGATGATGGAGACGAAAACGATGAACCCTCTTTAATCATAAAATTAAAAATTTTGTTTCAAATCAACTACGAACAACGCTCGAATTTGTATTCTAAATTTAAATATATAAAAAAACAAGTTCGTCTCACTCATATTTTTCACGTGAATGGCATCAGCATAAAACAGCCATATATATTTTATCTTACGCGTCGCAACTCCATACATACCGCGTGTTTAGTTTACCTCTATACGTCATGTTTTATACAAAAACGCGTTTGCTTTGCTGATTTTACGAGAGTCAGGCGAATTTAAAGCCTACGGTTGCACAGCTGATAAAATTTTGATAGAAGCACTTTTTCACAGAAACCGTTGATGTGCGAATAAATATATTTTTGGAATGTTATATCACCGCCCATCAACTGACATATTTTTTTTAACCAGCGCTGCGTCGTGGTACAAACCAAAAACTGTAAGCTTTGATTCTTGTACGATGGTTTTTTTACGACAATAAGGGACAAGACGAGCAGGACGTTCAGCTGATGGTAATTGATATGCCGATTACAATGCAGTGCCGATCAAGATTCTTGCAAAAACCAAAGTATTCTGAGTGGCACTACAATTGCGCTCGTCTCCTTGAGACACAAGATGTTAAGTCTCGTTTGCTCAGTAATTTCTCTAGTTACGGCGCCCTTCTGACAGAATCACAGTAATGTCCACAAAATAACTGCTTTACGGCAGAAATAGGCGCCGTTGTGGTACCCATAATCTAGCCGGCATCCTGTGCAAAGGAGCCTCCAACTGATACAGAACCCTTCTTGTTTGAGTTCGACATGCACTTGTCTGGTTTTTCTAACCCTGCATTATAAAACATAATAAATATTATAAAATATATTGACAAGATAAACTTTTATGTCGGCGATTACTTCTACTTCAGCAAATACAGAGTAAAATTGCCTTTTTCACTCATTACATTTTATGTCATAATCTAAGCTTTTTGGGGCTGGAATATCTAGAGATCTCTATTAAAGAGAGGTCTTGGATGCCACAGTTCAAACTTTCAGCATAACCATTATTTGTAGATTTAAGTATATTATTAGCTGTACCCTGTGTACGTTGCTACGCCACTAACTAAAATAAATTTGAAGGAAAGACATTACACAAATATTCAATTTATTTAAAGTCATTTTATTGACTGTCATTTATGTTTTTTTTTATGAAAATAAGGGTCGAGACTAGCAGGACGTTCAGCTGATGGTAATTGGTACGCCCTGCCCATTACAATTAAAACGGCACTGCACTTGCGCTCACCTTGAGACATAAGAGGTTAAGTCTCATTTGCCCAGTAATTTCACTAGCTACGGCGCCCTTCAGACCGAAACACAGAAATGTTTACGCATTACTGCTTCACGGCAGAAATAAGCGCCGGGTTGGTACCTATAATCTAGCCGATTCTGATTCATATCGTTTCGTACTAACTCTGTAACCTGAGTGGGCCCATGCACAACACCATGCTGAAGATCATCATTTATTCATGATACGCATAGTTTACGATTCTATAAAGGGCATAGAGACAAGCATTCATTTTCAAATATATTATCTATATATATCGTAGTCGATGATCAAGGCCAAATTGCCTACTTCATTTGCCTAATTAGTTACCTTAGGTGTAAAGCTTACATTTGTTTAGTTTATTTAAAACTTTATTGAAATACGAAATCCGTTATTGAAAACGGTTGTAAATATAATGACAGTTAAAGATAGCAGTGATATTATAAAGAAACATTAATCATTTTCTGCAACTGGCGGTCATTCTTTGGTTGGAGTATGTATGTATGTTTTTCTACGCACCTCCAAAGTCTACAACTAACTTTTTGGAGAATTTACCAATTTACGTTTGACAAAAACGGTCTTGAAAATCCTTGGATGCTACAGAGCAAAGATAGCAGTGATTAGTATAGAAGGGGTTGGTAATTTAAACACTCTTAAAATTTAAATATCTGTATTTTAGTTTCCACTAATAATTAATATATTTAATACAAGTTGGGCAGCGTTAGCCCTTAGAATTCACAATATGTAATGTTTACTAGAACTTAGCGCTCTGGCTTATACGAGTATAAGGCACGACCGTCTACCGTGATGATGCTACCAACTGTTATTTGGCACTGCTGTAGTGCCAACTAACTTACACGAATCAAGTTGACTAAAGATCTAATTAATATACCTATGCTATTATAATTACAGCGATAATTATATTAAATAGTATTGAAATATTAACAGTAGTTAAATGAATGTTATGTTTTTGTTATGTTTTTAAAGTGATAACCCTCACTTCTAGGATACACAAATAAAATTTGAAAAACAAAATTTTATGAACGACCTTCGGTGCTACGTGCCGGTGTTCTAACCAACTGAGCTAACCGTTCTAGTGACATATCGTTATAAAATTTGTATGCTTTGTTCAACTCTCAGGTTGTGGCTTCATCTACAGGATCTACTTTACAGTTGATAACCCGGTCAACCCCAATATTTACATATTAGGGAATTGACTTGAGATGTCGCTCTTGAAAGTCTAAACAATTGTTATGTTTGTTTGTGGGTTCGAGTCCGGCATTTATTTGTGTAAATGAATTTAATTTTTAATTGGATATCTTATGACAGTTCATGACGTTGGTAGCGCTTGTTAACACATCAAGCTGACATTATTTAAGTAGAAGCTTATTGGTTACTTAGTCCAAAAAACATTGTTGATTTTCGTTTTAACAATACAGTTTAAAAGTATTAAAGTGATGCCCGCCAAACTTATATTGAAGTTATATTGTTTGAAACTTATTTCACAGGTAAGTCACAAACTTACTAATTAAATAGTTATGTGAATTTTTAACGAATATTTATTTATGAGTAGAAGCCTTACTCAGGTTGATATTTCTGAATAATTATATACCTACATCTAATATATAAATACCTCGTGTCTTTGTTACAAAACTCCTCCGAAGCGGCTGAAAAGATTGGTATAAAATGTTTTGTGCATATCGAGTAGGTCTGAGAATCGGCCAACATTTCATACCCCTAAATCATAAGGGTGAGCCACTCCTAAATATAGTTTTTTTTTTAGTTTTTTTTTTTTATTTTATCCTTAGAAAATTATATCTTGTCGAAAAATATAAGCAATTTGTTTTATTATGTGGAACAGTCTCGCAGGTACCTATAACTTCATATTGCACTATCCATTTATTTGTGCTTAACATAAAAGATAATGTAATATGTAAATGTATTCTAAGAAATATTATGAGAAAGGATATTTTAACCAAATTTTAAAATTCACAAACAATCTAACATTTTTATAAGTAACTGTAAAACTAAAGAGGAAAATGGAATGAGCTTTCTTCTTTCATTTTCCATAGTATATTTTTTGAAATTTAATATTGATAACATTAAATTCTTTTTTTCATGTTGACCATTCTCGCAAATATATATAAGAACAAAAAAATGATGTTCTATGCACTTATAAGGACATTTCATTCGCAGTCTGACAGCGGAACAGGAAAAGTGTGCTTAAACACAATGTAAGCACACTTTTATCCTTAGCAGTTTGTCAACTGTCACTGTCCGAACCGTCATGTCATTCTAAATCCAACATAACGTAACATGAGCTAAATAAATGCTTGACAAGCTATGTCTTACACTCGCGATCTGTATGACACTTTGTGTTAGTGTGAGTGAATTGCTCAAAATAGAGGCTAGTCAATTTTTGTCGATGTTTTCACACTAAGTATTTTACATTGCCGTTTATTGACCAATATTTTTTTAGCAACTGGAGTAAACGCGGCAATGTATAGCTGATATAGCAGTCGAAGCTTGTTATGATGTAATTTGTGGTATGATCCATATTTCTGCTTTGTTTTTATATGATGTGATTGGTCTATATGCTAGAAACTCATTGGAACATACGAAAGTAGTGTAGTGTTTTTAATTACTGCCGCCCAAACTCTCTTGCAACACCAGAAGAAAAGCAAGAATGTTGCCAGCCTGTTTAAATATACGCCCTTTTTTGACCAATGTAAAAAGAAGTTTCAATGAAGTGTTAAAAGGCATAAATGGAAAAATTATTTTCTCAAAATTGATTCCCTAGAATTCTTTTTGATGTATTTTCTGATATACTAGATACTACTACCACTTAGAAAACAAAAGGCGCTCTGAGAGAGAAGAAGCAGCTCAAGAAACTCTCTCAGTTTTTCTTTGACTGTCATTGCTATTGCTATAAAATAATCATAATCTAGTCCCAGGCTGTCTGATCACTTAGATATTCAGCTGTGGAGTAGGAATTACGACAGTGTCATTTTTTAATAAAACATTTAAATTTATTTATAGATAATGCCTGAACAGTGGCTGGGACTTTATTATAAAAGTACCATTTACCCGTAAAGCTATTATTTATTTACTTTTTTATTTTTATTGACACACTTTTTACACAAATTATCTTACCCCAAATAGCCTGTGTTGCAACCCATAGCAAGACCACGATATATTAATTAATACAATATACTTACTTAAACATACATAAATACATATAAACATACATGAATACATATAAACATCCATGACTCGGAAACAAACATCCACATTCATCATATAAATGCTTGCACCTGCCGGGATTCGAAACCGGGACCTCTAGCTTTGTAGGTAGGATCGCTAACCACTCGGCTATACAGGTTGTCAAACTTATTAATCTTATTTTAACACAGATTTTTCTTTAAGAGTTTCTCTTTATAATGTAACATGATTACTACAATTTATTATAGCTTTACAAATATATACAATAATTTGAACTGTCTGAGTAGTTGTGAATGTTATATTTCGCAAAGCTCTTTTCGTATTGATTTTCACTCTATTGAACATTATGCGCCGTAAAAGCTTTATTATTCGCCTTATCGCGGTTCGTTGGTTTTCATTACAAATTATGCGTTTTCAAATGGTTTTCTCGTGTAAGTCATCGTTGATCGGTTTAAGTATCTTTTTATATATAGTTGGATTTGCTTTCGGCAAGTGGCGTAACGGTTTTTAGGGTTCCTTACCTCAATTATACAATACCATCTATAGCCACTAGATCACAAAACTTATTCGACCTCTCTAAAACTAGGACCAATATTGGTAAACATGCGCCACTTCACAGAATATGTACACTACAAAATCTCACGTTGAAAAACATTGATATGTTATCATGCTCCCTTTTAACCTATAAAACTAATATTAAAAAAATATCCAGTTCTTATCAAACTTAAATCTTATTATTTCTGTTTTCTAGATTCTTCTTCACGCTTCCACGTAAGCAGTTGTCGCTTTTATCTTTAACATCTATGTTCTCAGTGTGACGTTCCAAGGGAATAATTGTAATTATTTTAATTTGTTATAATTTGTATACTTTGGAATGGGTGGTAGCTTTTTTGACTTTCAATAAGTGATTTCACATCCTATTTTGAATAAAAATATTTGAATTTGAATATGTATATTTTAATCTTTTGTTTCTGTTTTTTTCTCAAATAAAGTAAATATATAAATTAAGTATCACTTAGGTGTCTGCCCGTTCGTCCATCTGTTTGTCTGTCTTGAGAAACTTTATCTCGGGAAACCGTGGACGAATCGAGTTGAAATTAAAACGATAAACTCAAGTCTCATGAAGCTGTGAAAAGTTAAACTTCTATGTTAACGTTAAAAAGATACGGCTGTTTATGCCGCAATAACGTATATACGAAACTAACTACGAAAGTATAACGTAAACCGACATTCCCAGGAAAGAAGGTCCAAATTTTGTGTTTAGTTAACCGTGTCATGTGAAAGGTCTTCACAAGCTTAAACCGATTTGTAATTATTTATATGATGAAGATTTTTTCGATTTATAACGAAGAATGAAATTAAAACCTTTTCCCTTTTTTACACGCTTTTTATTAGCTTCACCTGTATGTTTGTTTGTAACCGACTCATTTGGGCGCGATTTTAACCCACTTAAAACGGCCAGATTTCGTCCAATTTTCGTAGATTTATCGAGGACCGATAACAATATATTAAATTGATATAAGTATTAAATTTTTTTTATTTGCAAAATAGAATTTTTTCAATCAAAACGTGTTTTTTAGTTTTTTCAAACTATTTTTATCATTATAAGTAGGTAGTGTAACGCGTGTGCCCATCCTCACACGCGGGATCGTTGTAGAATTAAACAATAATTCTTCTATTAATTAATTCCTTTATTCTTTCTTATATTACTTTATTCTTATTTAACATTATTTTAGGCCGTAGGCCGACCTTTCTTTACTTCTCATCATCTTTTTTCTATTCTGTCTATCTCGATTGTTTTCTTATTCGTGTCAATTTTCAAATTTGAATAAAATCAAATTCTTTATCTTTTGCCAACCTTATATCAATGAGTTCTTATATGCGGATAAGATATCATTAAAGATATCCTTGTTACAAGGTTTGATACATATTATAACCTACCTAAGGTTATAATATGTACCAAACCCTCGGTGGCCGACTCCGACTGGCACCTGTTCGGTTTTTAATAAATTATGTTTTTATTAGTCAACGCTTCGTTAAGTGTACTAATTACTGGTTTAGATGCTTTTGTACTGCGATTTACCTTTCAAATGTAGTTAAAAAACCATGTACTTGTCTTACGTGATGATTTAAGATAAGTTGAGTATAAGAAAATCTTCTTTACGGGTAATCTGACATCAAGTGCTGCCGCACATATTCTCCTGTAAGGTGTTACAGGAGGAAAAGAATCACAGGAGCGTTGCTGGCCTTTTAGAAAATATTTTTAATGTATCCATATCGTATCATTTCATAGTCTCCAAAGTTCCTTGAAAAAGTCACTGTAAAGGAATTCGAATTCCACCTTCGCACGACACGCCACAAGTTAGGATATCATCCTCACCATCTGGATGTGTGGCGGTCCTCCACAGTGCGGTTTTCAAGGAGCTTTCTTCCACGTACTACAAAGCTGTGGAATGAGCTTCCTTGTGCGGTGTTTCAGGGACGATACGACATGGGTACCTTCAAAAAAAGCGCGTACACCTTCCTTAAAGGCCGGCAACGCTCCTGTGATTCCTCTGATGTAGCAAGAGATTGTGGGCGGCGGTGATCACTTAACAAAAAAAAAAAAACGAAATTTGATGACAAACCCAAAAATTCTGAGCGGCACTACAGTTGCGCTCGTCATCTTGAGACATAAGATGTTAAGTCTCATTTGCCCAGTAATTTCACTAGCTACGGCGCCCTTCAGATCGAAACACAGTAATGTTTACACATTACTGCTTCACGTCAGAAATAGGCGCCGTTGTGGTACTCATAATCTAGCCTGCTTCCTGTGCAAAGGAGCCTCCCACTCGTAAATGACTTTAGACTTCGCCTATGTATCAAAATGTGTCTTAGTTGACTCATCAAGGTCATTTTTTGCGATGCATTTTTTGATGTGCCAATAATATGAAACCTTCACACGACACTCTCACACTGAAGTAGGAAGTGAAACCTCTCTTCCGTGATTTAGTACTTAGGAAATTAAAATAGTAACAACTTTGGGTTCCTGTATATGTATGTAGCAGCTGAAAAATATTTTGGGAATGTGGCGCACCCCAGTGTCAGGTCGAACCATTTGACCGCGTGTAACGCGAAGATGATTGGAGCGTATAACTTGCTAAGATTACGAAGAATATTTGAAATAAAGTAATTTTTTTATATCAATACACGATTTGAGTAAACTTTTTAAATTATTAATTCCAAATGTTTAGTTTTAATCTTTTTGTTAACTTATACAAATATGTATACATACTTTTTGCCCTAAAAATTGTTACAAGTAAAAAAACACCTCATTTTTTAATACAGGAACGCATTTATTTTCATTGAAAGTTCAATCATTTTCCACTATATCATATATCTTCGAGGCTAATATTAAATCACAGTTATGGACTGGGGTCTTAAAGAAAACAGAATTACCTTCCACTTTAAAAGTTAGATAGCAGACATATATGCCTATATCGGAACAGCGGTGGATCCTTGTCGAAGACCATAAAAGAGCGGACCGCCGCGTTCTATTAGCATTATAAAGGATGTTAATGCTAGATTCGCTGGAATGCTATAAATTCACAGAAAAAATACCGTGAAAAAAGATGATAAACGCTTGGACTCTTTCGCGTATCATCAGAGAAGACTCAAAGCTTGGTACTTATTCATTCGTTTTCACAAATGTCTTAGTGACTCACAAAAGCTTTCTTTTTGTGAAAATTATGAAGTCTGTATTGTGTAGCAAGAGACTGTCTTATATCGTGAGTCAAACCTCTTAGCAATACGCTTTTTAAAATGGTTCTCTGGCCTCAACAAGACTCTGCACCCAAGATTGGCTGGAAGTTAATGATGGAGACTTTTTTAAGAAACTGGCCCTCGTGTAGCCCAGTTCTGAACCCCTGGGACTTTGAATTAAGTTAGTTTTACTCGTAAGACATGGCCTGCATCTAACGGCCGTTCCCAATATTCAGTCTATCGCTTACTTGAGTTAAAAATCGTAACTATCGTTGACTCTTCTGTCCCAATAAACTTATTGACGTTAACTTACCTTATCCGTACACGCTGTCTGTCAATGGGACGACGTATTGCTTACCAGCGATAGAAGTTTGTATTAAAATTGCAATTCACGCTTCCCAATATAAGGCGCTAAGAATGACTTATCGGGTATTTAGGGACAGCTTCAGTTTATTGACACCTAATAATTGACAGTAGAAGGTAGAAATGTATCTCTATCTATATATTGGGAACGGCCGAGGCTTTACTAAGACTCTATTTACGTAAAACTTAGTCATTTAACAGCTGAAATTATAAATTAAAATTCAAATATTTTTATTCAAAATAGGATGTGACATCACTTATTGAAAGTCATAAACTACCACCCATTCCAAAATGAATGCCTCAGACCTAAGAGGAATGGGCGCAACAAACTCAGCGGACTTTTTTTTTTCATCGAATAAATATGTTTACAAAGTAATATTTTACAATTAAACTTATTATTTAATAGCCTGAGGGCGGTCACTCCATTCCCAATCTGTGGTATCATTAAGAAAGTCATTTATGTTATAGTAACCTTTACCACACAAACGTTTTTTAACAATTCTTTTAAATAACTTTATACTTTTGTTTTGAACATTTTCTGGGATCTTGTTGTAAAAGCATATACATCGCCCCACAAAAGACTTACTAACTCGACTTAGCCGAGTAGTAGGCATCATAAGTTTATGTATGTTCCTGGTGTTAACATTATGGTTATGACAGTTTCTGGCAAATTCACTGATGTGCCTATGAACATACATTACATTATCAAGAATATATTGAGAAGCAACAGTCAAAATGTTAATTTCTTTGAATTTTGCTCTCAATGTTTCTTTAGGACCTAGGTTATAAATAGCGCGAATAGCCCTCTTCTGTAGCACAAATATTGTATTAATATCGGCAGCGTTGCCCCATAGCAATATACCATAGGACATAATACTATGGAAATTATAGATACTAAGCTTACGCTAAGACAGCCCAATGCAAAAGTCAAGTTCTCGTTTTATCACACTCAGCTTAATTTTACGTGAGTAAAGCAGAGTCTAAGTACTCTCTATAGATCTCTGTCTTAGAGACACGCCGACATAAGGATACAGTAATATTTAGACTGAATTTTCCATAAAACATTGCTTAAATCCATCATTCATGGCCAGGCAGTGGCTAGAACTTAAATAAATATTTCGCCTTAAAGAAATACATTTTAATTTTTAACAGAATTTACGGCCATACTTAGGTAGTTAAATTTTCGTCAAAACTTTAGTCCATAAATGAAGGAGTTTTAAGTTCAAAAAAAAATATACACATTAATTGAAAACTTCTTTAGAAAGAAGGTTGATAGTAGGAATTCGATAAAATTGTTCTGTGTGCTTTATAAGCCAATTCGTAGCTGCAGTTCCAAATAGAATGCTTCCTTCCTTTAGAAGTTTCTTTTAAAGAATAAAGGAATGAAATAATTTACTCGAGAGCGCTGAGATAAGTAACAACAACAAACTTTAAAAGTTAAGTTAAAAGATATTCATTATATCCTGACGTTAAGTTTTAAGCAAAATTTCAGGCTTTTTGTCCACATATATTTTGGTTTTGTTACTTGCTTGTGGTGACGTCTTGGGGAGAGTCGTTCCTTTCCGCTCGATGTAACTAGTCGATTCTGTCATAATGAATTCTGCGTTAATTTATTTGTTTTGTTTCTCTTAAAAATTGTTTCATTTGTTGTCACAATATTCTCATCACACCTTTATTTATGTACAATGAGTGTATTCTTGTACTCCTACCTTCCTCATCCTTTTCAGTTTCATTACAAACAAGCTGTGCTCGCGACTTTGTTCACGTAAATTAACTAGGTAAAATAGAGTCAGTTTCTTGCCACTTCTTCTAATCAAAGCTCAATTTTTCTGAAGTGGTGATAAATGATAAACGTAATCTTGACATTCATAAGTGATAACTTTTTGACCTAAATACATGATTTCTGGCAAGTTCATTTAACTCCTGGAAAATTCAACGAGCTCTTAGGTTGAAAAATTTTTATACGTTTTAACTAATTTACTTTTTATGGGTATATATGTCTTGTAAGCATTTCAGATGGTATAAAAATAAAATAGGAAAGGCGCAATAAGATTGAAAACTCCGTTAATCTTTTATTAAATATCTCATGGAACTCACCTCACCCCATGGAACAGAACATCCAATACTTTTGTTGAGAAGTGACAAATGTTTATAGTCAAAAACGAAATGTATATCATCTGTCTCCGATATGTTTGAATAACAAATAAATAAATAATAAAAAAGCGGCCAAGTACGAGTCCGACTTGCCCATGAAGGGTTCCGTAGCAGCAAGTAACATAATATAAGTGTAATATAGAATGGAAAACGATATTAAATTATTTACATAGAAAAGGCAAAAATTCTTAACTCAAAATCATACAGTGCAAATGAGCTCTCATCATTTATACGTATTAAAAAAAACTAATTACTAGATCTCGTTCAAACCATTTTCGGTGGAGGTTTGCATGGACATCATACATTTTTTTTAGTTTTATCATTCTCTTATTTTATGGTGGCCATATACGCTACGAGAAATCGTTACGATTAGACTGTGCAGTTCGAACGGTACCGATAAATCACTACGTGTATGTTATAAAACTGTGCAGTTTTGTCCGATTTTTTAGCACTGTGCAGTTGAACGGAACAATACAAAAATTTCAATTGATTTATCGGAATCGGACGAACTGTGCCGACTGATCGAAACGTGTATGCGCTCGTTCCGTTTTCGTGTTCAGTTTTGTCGTCGATCGACATTCGGGTGACGCGTGCGCACGTCTGCGCACGCGTCATGACGTCTCAAACTAATCGCGAATGGCTTGAAGAATTTCTTGTCTTTGGAATATTAAAGGCACAGAGTATCAGAATCGTGACTTAAAACGTTCAGCATATACTAAGCTGGTTGAAAAATTGAAAACAGTAGACCCTAGGGCTGACAAAGATGCTGTTGTAAAAAAAATAAACAACATTCGCTCTACTTACAAAAAAGAGCGTAAGAAGATCGCTGATTCAAAAAAATCAGGAGCAGGAACCCAAGAAGTGTATAAACCAAAACTATGGTATTACTCTATGTTGCTGTTTTTGGATGACCAAGAAGAACCAAGGCGACGCTCTAATATGGATGACGAATCAACAGACAACGAGGTAAGTCATTTGCGTGTTATTATACTGTGGTGCCAGCAGAGTAGAATAGCACTAATATGGTTATGTGAATATGATAAGTAAATCCGGCCATATTGAGAATGCTTCATAGTTATTTATATTATTACATGAATAAATAATAAAATAAAAGTAAATAACTTTTTTATCAAATCGTTTATTCTCAAAGAGTTAACGTATAAAATTATTTTGCCACGGAACGCTGCCTTCACTTGCAAAATATTCCATGTACTTTTCTCTGACTTTTTTTGCGGCAATCGAAGTATTACCAAGATTTCTTCGTTGCAAATTAACTGTCGCTGAATTCATTGTATCATATCCTTGGGTTATTGACCCGTCATAAACATTTTCTACGTCGAAGCATTCTTGTTGACAGTAAGAACTTTCTGAAGTCTTCATTCAATAATTATGTAAAGCACAACTGGCCATTACGACAGACTCTATTCTTTTCGGATCAAGACTAATTTTTGTGTGAAAATTCTAAATCGAGATGCCAAGATCCCAAACGCATTTTCGACCATGCGCCTTGCTCGTGATACGCGGTAATTTAGAATTCTGGTTTTATTTGTGGTCAAGTCTGCTTGTCGAAATGGCTTAATTAAATCTGTTATAAGTGGAAACGCATCGTCAGCCACAAACACACAAGGCAACTTTTTAGTGCTATTTGCGACAACTGTGTCGGTTGGAATACACAACTGATTATTATCAAATTTTTCAAAAAACTTAGTGTTGTGAGTACGCCACCATCTGAAATTCTTCCATTTGTTCCAAAATCACATAAAAGAAATCGATAATTTCCATCAACGATTGCCAATAACACCATGCTTTGATGGTTTTTATAGATGAAATACTCTGAGCCACATCCATCAGGAAGAAAAATTGCTATATGCTTTCCATCCATCGCGCCTAGACAGTGCGGAAAGTTCCATCTCTTTTCGAACACTTTGGCCACATCCTTCCATTCTTCTTCCGAGCGTGGGAACTGTTAAAATATTAATTGTTTCAGGAAATTGAAAGTGAAGCATCTCCAGCCGCCCAGTCAACTCCACAGTCACCTCCAGCCACGCAGTCAACTCAACAGTCACCTCCAGCCACACAAACAACTTCACAGTCAACTCCCGATACTCGTGGAATTACAAACACATTGTTTAATAGGAGTCGGCCAAAAAGGAATGCAAATGAAAACCTAACTACTCAAGTTTTACAGTCTGTTCAAAACCATTTTAAAAGGCCTGCAATTACTAATGATCGATTTGATATTTATGGAGCAAACGTCGCAGCTAAGCTGAGAGACCTCACAAAACATCAACGTATTTTGGCCGAAAAAATAATTAACGAAACATTATTTCTGGCAGAGATGGAAAATTTTACTATTTCGCACAAAGTGATGGATTCAACCAGTGTGCGTTTTAATAATTATGGTTACAACGTTCCCAGCCCCGTTGCACATACTCCCAGCCCTGTAGGAAACAATCCTAGCAGTACCTGTGTGTGATTTCCAAACACATCCAGGCTCCCAGACAATTCTCCAAACCCCAATAATGCAAACTTCTCAACAAGATCAGTCCCAACAAGTGCAAAATTCAGCGGCTACTTTTTTGTCTAATTTTACTTAATGTATTATCCACCATCATTATAAGTACAAATTAAAAAACATTACATTCTAAGTAATTAGTAGTTTTTTATTTCTTACCTTAAAATAGTCTTTGCGGAGAACCTTATATATTGCTTCACAGGTTTCCGGTATTATGCGACCCAAGACCAATTTCTTCCTGTTGATAAAAACCTCAAAGTAGCTACAAGCCTGTCGTGGGGTGGAATAGCATTTCTCATAATAGTGTCTTGCTTCTCGATAATTGATGCTACCAAATCCAGTAGATGTAAGTACGTATCGTGATCCATTCTTAGAAAATTATGCCAGTCTTTTGGAAAAAGCTTTAATTCCGCCAACAAATTGAAATGAGAATGAACTCTTCTTTTCATTAGCCATTCTTTACACCAGATGCTACGATTTTTCCGCTTCACTTTTTTTTCCTTCAGGGCGAATATTAATCCAATTATTTGCTAAACCGTCGTCCGTCGAAGCCATCACTGACACGTGTGCGTCGGCGCCGCTTATTGTACCGTCTGATCGCAACGATTTCTCGTAGCGTGTATAGCTTGTATTCCAGCTACGATAAACTGCACCGTTCGAACTGTACAGTCTGGTCGTAACGATTTCTCGTAGCGTATATGGCCACCATTAGAAGTTACAGGGGAGGGGACACACATTTTACAACTTTGGATGTGTCTCTTGTGCAAACTATTTAGTTCAGAAAAAAATTATATTAGAACCTCAATATTATTTTTGAAGACCTATCCATAGATACCCCACACGTATGGGTTTGATTAAAAAAAATTTTTGAGTTTCAGTTCTAAGTATTTTTTGTTTTCATTTTTACACGTACAGTTTAGGCATTACAGCGCCAATCAAAGGTTGATAACCCTAAGCGGCATTCCATATTGTAATGTACAGGATGTATTACTTGATAATATCGCTCGTCTCGTCACTTTTTCAAAAAAAAAAAGAAACAAAATTATTGAAATGGTACATAGTCTTGGGAGGGTATTTCTAAATAGCTAAGTATACAAATAGTTAACGCGCCTTCTGATTTTCTCTGTTATGTATATAATCTGTACGGCGCCTATGTCTGCCGTGAAGCAGTGATGTATAAGCATTACTGTGTTTCGGTCTGAAGCGCGCCATATGTCTCAAGGTGACGAGCGCAGTTGTAGTGCCACTCAGAATTTTTGGGTTTTTCAAGAATTCTGAGTGGGGCAATGCATTGTAATGGGCAGGACGTATTAATTACCATCAGCTAAAGTCCTGCTCGTCTCGCCCCTTATTATTATAAAAAAAAAATGATTCGCCGAGTCCCGCACGCAGCTCACTTTGTGATCTCTCCCAGTTGCGACTACCGTGATCAAAATGTATTGCGTATCAAAAGCCAAAACTGTGATCAAAATTATAAAACTTCTAAATGTTTCTAAAATTACAAGCTATCATTATAAAACGAGAATGAGATTGTACAAAATGCATTGCTTTGTTTAAATACTGTTTTGTACTTAATACGGGAGGCACTTGCCTTATGCGTGTTATAACACAGCCATGGATGTATAGATTGATTGTCGTTCTGTAATAACTCGCGTAACTTTTTTTTATAGAAAATAAGGGAGGAGACGAGCAGGACGTTCAGCTAATGGTAATTGATACGCCCTGCCCATCACAATGCAGTGCTCGTAGTAAGTATACTTTCTTCTTTTTTCTTGAAAATCCCAAAAATTCAGAGCGGCACTACAATTGCGCTCGTCACCTTGAGACGTAAGATGTTAAGTCTCATTTGCCCAGTAATTTATACATTAATGCTTCACTGCCGAAATTGGGGCCGTTGTGGTACCCATAATCTAGCCGGCATCCTGTGCAAAAGGAGTCTCCCAAATACATAACAATAATTACGAAAGACAAAATTATTGGTTAAAGGAATATCACATCACAGGAAAGACCACCGTACCTTAGAACAAGCGGGCTTGAACAGGTTTTTAAATAAACATTCAGAACCTGTTATGGAATAATTATTTATCTGTTACAGAACTTGAATATTACGTTGTCATTATTGAACGATTTTCATACAAGAAATTTTAAATAATTGGATCGCCCTGATTGGTTAAAAAATGTCACTTAACTGTTCTTGCCATAAACACTGAACCAAGCGTATGGAGACTTTTAAAAATTGTATTTGACTCCAATGACAGCGATTCGGTTCTCTTTATCACCCCACTCCATTTTAATATTGCAAAAATATTGTACAATGTATTGGCGCCAAAATGAGAAAACTCAATGAACTATCATACAAAAATGACAGATTCCAAATTCAAATGTAATATGTTGTTTATTTTTAATTGTAACAGTATTTATGGCCAGACTGAGTATGCATATAATATGCTCCCTGTGCATTGCAAACGTATACAAATGGAGATTATAATATATAAATAGAAAAGAGCTACCAACCGTGCAGTAAAATAGAGTATTGTGCTCTTTTTTAAGTAGCTGCCATTTATAATCAACAAAACTAGAATACTCTGTTTACTAAAACTATTTTTTTTTGCTACTTACCAGCCTTTCTATTATCTCAAGTCTAAATACAGGTTGGCAATGGACACTAGAATCAATTTAAATTCGGGCGTTTCTGGTCACAAAATGTTATGTCAATGTGACAAATGATGGAGGAAAAAAAGCATTTTTTTTTTTTTAAATAATAGGAACTTAATCTTTTTTATTAATCTGTGCTCTTTTTTTAGTCTTTTTGACTTCAAATATCCCTTAGACCTTCCAGGAAAATTTAACAGCCCTATGTAGTAGGAGCCATCGATGTGTGTCTTAAAAAGAAAATTACATGCATCATTGTGATATTATATTTAAATTAAATTTTGTTTTTACATTTCTTAGGTCCCGCTTCATTATGACTTAGCAAATTCTCGATATTATATCACTGATTGCGAAGGACAATAAATCAAATAGCAGCAAAAATATTCTAGTTTTGAGACATAAATTTACCGTCTGATTCGAGGGTTAAAACATTATTTACTTTGTTCCGACACATTGCATTGTAGTCTATGGTTTTGACAAGTGGGTCACACACAATAAGCAAGTTCCACAGAAACCATTAATCAACCGGCCAGAGGTTACAGTAAAAACATGTACGCAAACTGTTTCCTCTATAAATAATTACTCTGCAATTTCTTATGTCTTCATGAAGAACATAAATTTCATTGATATGCTGTAAAAAATAACGGCATAGAAATAAAAAAAATAACTTCAAGTTTATAATTATGGTTTTTAAGGATGACGAATAATAATTGAAAAAGAATGAAGTTTTTATACACATGATAGCAATAACGTTCTAGATTTATTTAATTTATTTTATCTTTGTACTTATTGAGGTAATGGGACACACACCAAAGAGAATTTAAACACTGCGTTCAATACACACTGTCAAATTACTACTGTTGTGATTAAGAGATATAGTCCACATATGAGATACTACGCGTTTCTCGAATGACGAATACGTCGTTGCAATCGAAATCTTTATTGACAAAGAAAATCTTTATCAATAGATAAAAAAAAAACAATATCTATTCCTGCCGGATTTAAATTTGGCGCCAATTCTTTTTCTGTGCAAGTGGCAACTCTGAAACTTGACACCTGTCTTCTATGATTGTTCCGATTAATAAATATGGAGCCTTACACAAAAGAACAACGCGTTGTCATTGTGAAAACCCATTACAAAAATGGGGAAAGCTGCGCTGAAACCGCTCGCAAACTTCGCGTAATTTTCGGTCTTGAAAGTACAGCTGTCAAGTTTCAGAGCTGCTACTTGCACAGAAAAAAAATGGCGCCAAATTTAAATCGAGCACTCTTATTGGGACACCTTTATTAAAATATAACAGCTAGTTGAGTGAATGCCAGGTCTAATTGAATTGAAGATTTTGGTGGCAGCCTCTTTCATCATTAATTCAGAGTTGTAACAATACAGCCCAGTACCATTAATATTGGGAGTAGCTGTGTACTACATAGTATATTCTTGAACGTGATTTATGATTTGGCATTACGTAAATATAACTCTCTTCATTATGTTGCGTCCTAGGTAGGTACCACATCTGTTGAGGACTGTTTCTGTGTAGGAGTAGAATAAATGTATACCTAGTCTTGCCGTAAATACTGAAACAAAGAAAAAAAAAACTATTGCAAATAACATTTATTCCTTTTTTTACAGTGTGTTAGTTTAATACATAAATAGAAAACAATATAAAATATAAAATACAGTCCTTTAAACGTTGAGGCCAGTTATAAATAGAAGCACGCACTCTTTCCATGGGAAAATTCTTCGAAAAATCGTACGGATTGTTTTAGGGACTCCAAATTATCATGGCGTTTAGAGCAAGCCGTACTCACTAAAACTGATCAAAATCATAATCCAGTGGATTAAGATCGGTAGTAGACGACGGCCAGTTTTCAGCTCTGGTGAAGTCCGAAACGTTCGTTTCCGACTAAGACTGCGTAGACCGAGCTTTATGACCCGGTGCCGAGTCTTGCTGGAAGGATCATTCCTGAAATATCAGTATTTATGGCAAGACTAGGTAGATTATGTTTCGTTCCACTTATTCTCATTAAAGCTCAACTTTTCCGAAGTAGTTTTGAATCTGTCAAATACATACTCAAATTTTGACCTAATTGAATAAATAAATTTTCTTTTCTAGTTGAGTAATTCGGTCTCCGTTGACAATATAGCTGTCTAAATTACAAATTGTAGTAAAGTAACAGTTGATTAGTATCCAATAATGCGTACAAAGCAGACCACTGAATCCCCAAAGCCTCGATTTCGGTAAATACGAGCATTGGACTACAAACTGTTACTGTGAGTATTGGAGTCACGATTTGAAATTTACGGTTGAAGTAACTGATAAAGGGATCTATTGTTTGGTATTGCTAAGTAAACGATGAAAAACATTTTTTTTGTTGCCAAATCATGCAGTCACGTTCAGGATAACGGTAATGAGATTATATTAGTTAGAATGGATATGAGAAGATTAGCTGCTAATCTGTATATCTATATATATAAAAATGAATTGCTGTTCGTTAGTCTCACTAAAACTCGAGAACGGCTGGACCGATTTGGCTAATTTTAGTCTTGAATTATTTGTGGATGTCCAGAGAAGGTTTAAAAGGTGAATAAATATGAAAATGCTCGGAATTAAATAAAAACAATGATTTTGATTTTCCTTTGATGTGCCCCCGTCGTTCAGAAATCAAATTGAAAGAATAGTTAAAAATGAATAAGTAATTAGAATTTTTATTTCTTACTTTCTCTCTAAATTCGCAGCATTTAAATATTTATTCACCTTTAAACCTTCCCTGGACTTCCACAAATAATTCAAGACCAAAATTAGCCAAATCGGTCCAGCCGTTCTCGAGTTTTAGCGAGACTAACGAACAGCAATTCATTTTTATATATATATAGATATATGTACAAACCATACAAGATTTTATGACGATACGTCACTCGAACTCGGTTAGCTTAGTTGGTTAGAGCACTGGCACGGAACGCCATAGGTCATGGGTTCGAGTCCCAATTCATAAAATTTGTTTTACAAATTTTATGTTTATATTTTGTTTTACAAATTTTATTTGTGTATTAACCTAGAAGTGAGGATTATAAATATAACTTGTAGTAAAGCTTCATTTTTATTAGCTGACAAACAGACAATAATTTCGACAAATTATTTTTTCGTTCCTATTCTTTGCCTTCTCTATTTATTAGGGTCCTGTAGCCAAATGGCAAAAACGGAACCCTTACTATAGATTTGTCATGTCTGTCTTTCTTTGTGTATCTCACAGCCACTTTTTTCCGATACTATATGAACTATACTGTTGAAACTTATTAAGTAGATGTATTCTGTGAACTGCATTAAGATTTTTACACAAAAATAGAAAAGAAAACAATAAATTTTGGGGTTCCTCATACTTAGAACTGGAACTCAAACATTTGTTGTTCGTCAAACCCACGCGTCTATCTATGGATAGGTCTTCAAAAAAGATATTGAGGTTTCTAATAACATTGTTTTCTAAACTAAATATTTTGCGCGACAGACACTTCAAAAGTGGTTAAATGTGTGTCCCCCTGTAAGTTACAGTAAGAGAATGATAAAACTAAAAAAAATATACCTATGATATATTACCTACCATGCAAACTTTCACAGAAAATCATTTTGAACGAGATATGGTGAGTATTTTTTTAAATACACTGTTATTAAAACATCGATCAAAGTTACAACGAACTACAAGAACTTTTATATTATGTTACTTGCTGCTACGGAACCCTTCACGGGCAAGCCAACTCGCACTGGCCGCTTTTATTATTTAGCAGCAAATTGCAAAAAGCGCTTTTATTTTTTATGATAATAAGGTACGAGACGAGCAGGATTTTGAGCAGATACTCATACGCCCTGCCCATTACAATGCAGTACGCTCAGGATTCTTGAAAGTCTCATTTGCCCAGTAATTTCATTAGCTACGGCGCCCTTCAGACCGAAACACAGTAATGTTTACACATTAATAAATATAACACACTACACATAATATGGCTTCTCCAAAAATATTTAAAAACTCAAAGTTACAATAAAGTCTCTTAACACAAATTTGAAACGCTTATCCAACCATCGAAACAAAGTACGATACAGCAAGAATACTACGTCGGATAAAATTTTTAAAACTTCATTGTAGAGAATCCGTTCGGAAATTTTAAATCTGCGAAGTTTCATACTATGCCCGTGGGATATCTGCATATTGCGCATACAAGCTGGGATTTCAAATATAAATGCCAATATAGTCTCGCGAAACGATTTCATATTAATTCTGTTATGAAATATTTAATTTATATTCAAGTGTGTTTATTTATCGGTTCGCTATTGTTATTGGTTACGGACTATTAGGTAATTTTGTTTTAACAATACATTTATTGTCCTAAAGTAAATCGTTTGCTGTTTTATTGGTACAAATATTATAAGTGGAGACGGGTAGAAAGTTCAGCTGGTGGTAATTCATACGCCCTGCAATTACAATGCAGTACGCTCAGGATTTATGAAAAACTTTAAAATTCTGAGCGGCACTACAATTGTTGTCGTCACCTTGACATAAGATATTTAGTCCCATTTTTCCAGTAATTTTTCTAGCTACGGCGCGGTTCAGACCGAAACATAATAATGCTAAAACATTACTGCTTCAAGGAAGAAATAGGCGCCGTTGTGGTACCAATATTCTAGATGGCATACTTTGCAAAGAATCCTCTTACTGATAAATGTCCTTAGTCGCCTCTTACGACACAAATAAAAAAATATACTTGAAACAAACAAACAAACAACTGATAACTATTGAAAATATATATTTTGAAGTGTATTGGAAATGTGCAATGTTCTGTCATTTATTATAGTAATATAAGTTACTAACTTCGAAAAACATTTTCTATTGGAGAAATGATGGAGGTTTTGTAATAACCGTCTTCCAAATTTCAAATAAAAAGAATTTGAAATTAGACCTTATAAAGTTGCAACATTATTTCGATTACCCTAGTTATATAGATAAGCATATAACATACAAAATCAACGCAAACAGTTACTTGAACCCTATTTTTTTTATTAAAATATTTTAATGGCTGTCATAACACAGTTTCCGTCTTTATAATGAAGAGCACATAAGAAATGGTATTTCATACAGATTTCCTGCCTGCATCCTCCTCCTCACGTCGTTTTCCTCATTACTGAGGTTCATGACTCCCCCGCTGCATCAGTTTCTCCCGTTCGATTCCCCTCCATCTGCTGCGATCCTTAGCCTTATGAAGGGCATCATGCAAGTTGATGTTTAGAGCAGATCGTATTTGGTCCGACCATCTCGTGGGACTGCGTCTTCTGGGACGCCTACCATCTACCTTGCCTGTCACCATCAGCTGTTCCAGATTATGACCCTCTTTACGAGCAATGTGTCCAAAGAATTCCAGCATCCTACGAAGGCATATTGTGGAAAGTCTAGTTTTGACTTTAAGTGCTCTTAGAATAGACACGTTGGTGCGAAAGGCGGTCCATGGAATCTGCAGCATTTTTCTCCAGCACCACATTTCAAAGGCGCTTACTCGGTCTCTGTCGGCCTTTTTCAGTGTCCAGGTCTCCGCTGCCTGCATATTATATATTATAATCCTGCCTGCATATTAAGTACTAAATAAATGAGGTAATTTGGGCCATGGTGTACCATCAGCACGAAGGCACCTTCAGAGATGGTATTGATAGCATAAAAACATAATAATATTCAGTTTTACAAGGTTTAATCACATGGTCATCGTTCTCCAAATATTGCCTTAAATATATTGTACTTAGTATGGCAAATTTAATGAAAATGACCACTTATTTTTATTATTTTTTTAGTACGCTGCGTAGTGATAAATACAGTCACAAATTAGCACAACAAAATCAAAATTTAATAATACTCTTATTTAGCACTAAGTGGCTTTCTTTTGATATCCCGTTACAAGTTTCATTAAGTATCTTAGTCCTGCTAAAGATGTAAATTGAATGAGTTTTAATTTCGAATAAAATTCTCCGCACAATTGTAGCTTTCACAAAATACTTAAATTGAATTCCAAGAATTAAATTTACAATTGTTATTTTTTTTTTATGGAATAGGAGGACAAACGAGCGTACGGGTCACCTGGTGTTAAGTGATCACCGCCGCCCACATTATCTTGCAACACCAGAGGAATCACAAGAGCGTTGCCGGCCTTTAAGGAAGGTGTACGCGCTTTTTTTGTACCCATGTCGTATCGTCCCGGAAACACCGCACAAGGAAGCTCATTCCACAGCTTCTTCGTAGTACGAGGAAGAAAGCTCCTTGAAAACCGCGTTGTGGAGGACCGCCTCACATCCAGATGGTGGGGATGATATCCTCTCTTGTGGCGTGTCGTGCGAAGGTGGAATTCGGCGGCAGGAATCAGGTTAAACAGCTCTTCGGAACACTCTGAGTGATAAATGCGGTAGAAGACACACAATGAAGCGACGTCTCTACGCAACGCCGTTCACAGAGCGCTAGGTCCCCGACAATTCGAGCTGCTCTGCGTTGCACGCGGTCAAATGGATCGAGCTGATACTGGGGTGCGCCAGACCAGAGATGAGTTAAGATATATGATAGATTTTTAAATTGATAACTACTTATGGGACACCGATTCGTTACGTAACGCGTTACGGCGCCAGTCTGTCTGGCTTCTCTGGTGTTAGGCGGGCTCCTTCTCTTTCACTCTACTTTACCAATGCGAGGCTCCTTTGTACAGGATGCCGCCTAGATTATGGGTACTGCTAATTCTGCCGTGAAGCAGTAATGTATAATCATTACCGGGTTTCGGTCTGAAGGGCGTCGTAGCTAGTGAAATTACTAGGTAAATGAGACTTAACATCTTATGTCTGTAGGTGACGAGTGCAGTTGTGGTGCCGCTCAGAATTTTTGGGTTTTTCAAGAACCCTGAGCGGCACTACATTGTAATGGGCAGGGCGTATCAGTCTCGTCCTAAAAAACTCTGACCAAAGGTTAATTTTGTAGCATTAAATACTTATACTAATAATGTACATACACAAAATTCTAATCTACATTTTCAACAATTGTAAGTAAGCGTAAAATATATCTTATAAGTAATAACCTAAGCTTTCCTCAAGTTAGTTTTAGTTATCCCTTCCGTCGGACGCCCTGAACACTTTTTTTTAATTGAAGATTACCTACAGTACTTAATAAAACACATTTCTATATATTACTAGCTGACCCAGCAAACGTTGTATTGCCGATACAAAAGTAGCTGTTGATCGTAGATGGCTGAAAATTTGAAGTTGTATGTATTTTTTAATGCTGACTCATAATCAAACAAATTTAAAAAAAATTCAAATAAAATTGGCGTGGACCATCCTTAACGGTTAGGGGGATGAAAAATAGATGTTGTCCGATTCTCAGACCTAACCAATATGCACTCAAAATTTCATGAGAATCGGTCAAGCCGTTCAACCGAAATGTTCTTAAATGTATTTTTAATTATATCCGATAATTAGACCACACAGCCTACTAGCTAACACTGTTCTGTTACTTTGTTTATTTAGTTTGACCGAGCAACTAACGAGGGCCGCTAATGGCAGAGCGCCGTCTCGTAAATAACTTAATAACACTTATGCGGATACCAAAACATTTATCAGGCCCATCCCAGCAATTAATGGTGGAGATAAATTCTGTTCCAAGATTTGTGAGCGACAAATTTATAATTTTTTTTTTCTGTTTTAGGTAATGAGGTGCTGACCACGTTGGGTATTCAGCCATGACGTAAGTAATTTACTGTACAATAATTACTAGTTTTAGTTTTAACAATGTCAATTGGACGTAATTCCAGAAAAACGTTCCAAACCACAATCATGTCGAAATTGAGTTAAAAACACCAAATTGGTCACTTGATTCATATTAACGGACTGACAAAAAATGGCAGCCCTCACTCTTTCATCATGACTTAATAGCCCAACCCACATGTATGGAATCCACTAATATTTATTAAACTTTACGAATTGTGGTGGCTTGGACCATAAAAATCACATATTAAGGTTTTTCAGGAACTACGTCCAATTAAATTATTAAAACTTTTATGAGACTTTATTTATTCAAAACAAAGTCGAAGTTCTTTATTTGCTAGAAACATTTACAGGTAAAGTTGTTATAAATTTACTAGCTGACCCAGCAAGCGTTGTATTGCCGATATTAAAATCGCGATACAAAAGTAACTGTTGATCGTAGATTGGTGAAAATTTGAAGTTGTATGTATTTTTTAATGCTGACTCATAATCAAATAAATTTACAAAAAAATAAATAAAAAATTTCGTGTGGACCCTTAACATTAAGGGGGATGAAAAATAGATGGTGTCCGATTCTCAGACCTACCCAATATGCACCCAAAATTTCATGAGAATCGGTCAAGCCCTTTCGGAGGAGTTCGGTCCCGCACACCGTGACACGAGAATTTTATATATTAGAAGAGTACGTACGTATTTCGTTTTGACAGACATGCAAATATTCCAGTGTTTTCGTTTCATAATTATTATTGTTAAGAAACACCAATAATTACTGGTACATTTAAGTTGCCTTACGTAAAACCATACCTAAAAGACCCTACAATATACAATTACAATAATTAATTAAATGTTAAGAGATAATAAAATTATTAAAACTTTCGTGAGTCATTATTAAATTATTTATTAATACGGCTTTACTCACGTTTTTGTCGATGTTGGTACCGACTAGTTTCGGACCATTCGGAGGTTCGCGAAAACGTCCCACCTCTTACTGAGTATGACCCCACCACACTCACCCCTGATGAAGGAACTCCGAATGGTCTGAAACTAGTCGCTACCGACACCGACAAAAACGTGAGTAAAGCTGTGTTAATAAATGATGTAAGAGATAATGTCCTAAAAAAATACTAAAAAAAATATAATATTAAGAAAAAGATTGCTGGTGATACAGACTATTCTCGGACCAATCAGAGGTCTTTAATAAATCAACAGTGTACATAAATGTAATGAAATTCGCCGTATTTAAGTGTTGTTTCACGTCCACCATTCCGATTAGTACGAAATCACTACCCACTCGCTTGGATGTTTATATAAGTCACCTGTGTGGCGACTTGTTTAATGCGGCTGTAGGATTTCATTTTTACCGACTTCGTAAAAGGAGTAGGTTCTCAGTTTGGGGGGTTTCTATGTTTGTTACCTCAGAACTTTGGACCGGGTTAACCGATTAAGATGATTCTTTTTTGGTTGAAAGCTGGTGCTTGCCGTGTAGTCCCATTGTAATTTGGTCTAGATCTGACAATGTAATCCATGTGAGAAAACCATAAAAGTCTTTAATTTGCATTAAGTATGTGCGCGACAAATGGACCAATAACTCAATATTACGCCAACCGATGTCGATTATACTTTTTTTATTGGAAAGGATGTACTTACGTTTATTGCTGCATTGCAAAAATTAATAGGTCAATACATATTCAGACAATTTAGTTGGTGTACTTCAGACTCACTAAAAAACAACAAATAAAAAATAAATTCCCAAAAAAACAACCGACTTCAAAAACACTAATCCACAACAATAGATAAAATAAAAATAAAAAAAATTGCGTATTTTTATACAACCTAATTAATTAATGTAATACTAGTTACGATTATTGTTATTTTTGGAGACGGTGTCGGTTTGTAACTACATACATAGTTATAGGTGAGATGTGCTTGTATCACACGCGCGACGTGGGGAGGCGAGAGCGGGGCAGCGGCTGGAGGACACCGATTCCAAAAATAATAATAATTGAAACTAAAATTAGATTAATTTATTTATTTTTATACTTTTTAGTGCATATTATATCTATTGTCGTGGATTAGTGTTTTTGCAGTCGGTTGGTTTTTTGTTTAAATTTAACTAACTTCTTTTTTTGCACTAGAACAGAGATAAGAGTAATACACAATGTGTGTCCGAACCTGTCTCATATAGAGCCGTTTAATCATTAACTTAAATGAAATATTCAACACAATTTTATATTAATATTTAACAACAAACTACCTAATGATAAAATATCAAACGCGAGAAAAGTTTGATGAACAATGAGTCGGGCATAATTGGATTTTTGTCTGAGCATTATGCTGAGGCACGCAGTGATTACTGAAATATTAATTAACGTTAATTGGAATTGTGCTGCGTTCAAAAGAGAGTGATAATTTATACAAAAACTGAATGGGATTGGTTGATCGCCCTTTCAAATGTAAATTGTCTCCTCGTTGTCGGACACTCAGCAGTCTTAATTAGAGGCTACTTTTCAATGAGAATTTTCAATTATACTGCACCTTTGTTCAGAAGGATTTATCTATTGAGATTTTATGTTGCTTTCATTATTAGATTATATCTATTAACAAAATATAATGGGATTGAACTTTTTGTTTGTTTCTGTTGCCAATATTTCTAAATACAAATGATTTAAGTTTTCTGCAGTGTTAATTCCGCCAATATTTGTTTTTAAACAATTCGACACGTGTTTCGCCTCTACACGATGCATCCTCAGGACGTGTTGTCTCGCCAAAATCTGGCACCATACTTATGTAGAGGCGAAACACTTGTCGAATTGTTTAAAAACAAATATTGGCGGAATTAACACTAAAGAAAACTCAAATCATTTGTATAATTATGGATTTCCGCAAAGTAACGCCTATTTCAATAAATTTTCAATATTTCTAAAATTGCTATTATTTTATTATGTATGTACCTATTTTCTGAACAGTAGTACCATATTTCAAACAAAAAATATTATTTAATAATAGTATTTACTCAATGGGTCACCAGGGAGCTGCTGAAAAACAGCGCTGAGTCAGCTCCTTTTGATAGCAATAACTGTTTCACAGTACTTTTAAATTAAGATAATCACTTTAATATTATACATATATTTGTTTTTTTTACTTTTTATATATTTTTTTATGTTATTAGTTCTTAATTACTTTTTTTACCTCTGTAAGTCTTTTTTACTTGTATTATTTGGTATGGTCTGTGTTTGTTATTAAGCCTTCAACATGAAGGCTGCGCAAGAGGCACTAAGACTTATTAGAGAAAACTTACGCATTATAACCAGGACACTATCGGGGACAAACAAAAACCTCTCAATCTTAGGCCTCAGAGATTGCTGAGCGTGTAGATTCTGAACCAGTGCAGATGAAACCCCGTTACATATCCTTTCTGAATGTGGTCCTTTAATGCTTAAACGAAGCATCTTTTTGGGAAGTCCAATTCTTAAACCACTTGAGATACGTCACTGCAAAATATATAGTTAAGATTCGTGATAAGAATCAATTTTAGCAGGGGGCTACAGTTAACAGAGGCTACCACAATAGATCGCATTGGTCGCAGTGAAATAGGGCTGCACTAAGTTTAGTGCAGCCTTATTAATAATATACCTACTAAAGTCAATTTTAACAATCAATAATATTACGTACACTTTCCAGATCTATGTGTTCTTTATTTTTGTCTAGCAAATCCATTAAAAATTTAAATTTTTCGCTTTATGTCTTCTGAGACAGCCTATGGGCTTGGCTTCTATTCTTTGAATCCATAATCATCTTATCCATCGCAACGTTAAGCGTGTCTCTTTTAAATTTTTCTGCGCCGTTTACTGAGAGTTTATCTTTAGATGCATCTGAAAATTTTGCAGTAATGTATCTCTTATTTATGTCACTGTAGTCTGTGCCCACACTAGTACCTAATTTTTAAGCCCTCTCTTCGTATTCCTTTAGCTTCTGATCTGATTGTTGCCTTATGTTTTTTCACGAACCCTTTAAATGACACAATTAACTTATTGCCTTCACCAATGCAATGTCTAAACCAGGGCTCTATACTTTTTTATTAACTACATTAAATCTCTCCAAAATTTCATTCCAAAAAACAATCAAAAAGTTTCTAGTTTCGCCAGTTTATTAAATAAATTTCGTGCCTCTTTTCGGAAATCAACTTTTTCATCGTCACTGTACAAACCATTATCTTATTATTTATAAGTCGATAGAGTGATAGGTCACTGTGACGCCTCCAGTTCAGTGACCCGCTCTCCCAACTTATGCTTATGTATGCTCGTTTGTCCTCCTTTTCCATCAAAAAGTGCAAAATAATATGACAAGACTTACACAAATAAAATTTGAAAACAACATTTTATGAACGATCCGGGACTCTAACCCACGACCTCTCGCGTTCTGTCGTGGGTTCTGCCAACTGAGCTAACCGTGAATCGAGTGACGTATCGTCATAAAATCTTGTATGCTTTGTTCAACTCTCAGGTTGTGCCTTCATCTACAGGATCTACTTTACACTTGATAACCTGCTCAACCCCAATATTTGCATAAGGAAATTGACTTGAGATGTCGCTCTTGTCTAATCTAAACAATTTGTTATGTTTTTAAACTATTCTACTTAGTACTTCTAGTATTAATACACAAATAAAATTTGAAACAATTGTTTGAAATTAATCCTAGAAGTGAGTGTTAACTTTAAAAACATAACAAATTGTTTATGACAAGACTTATGAATTAAAATGATAAACATAAACAAAATGTTCGAAATAGTAAAAACATACGCATATAATCCTTTATTATTGAGTGCAAGTATTAAACGTCAGAGATGATTTGATAAAAAAGACATTCATTTTTTGTGCCGACTACCAGAGGAACGCCAATCCAGTTTTATTTTAAGTACAACGACCGAAAGGTAGATTTCTGATACGATGCCCCGTCGTAAGTTAATAATTAAGATTTTATACCACCTAAAACTATTAATTAACGAATAAGCAAATTAAAAAAAGTAGTGTGCGTCTCGCTACAGTATAATAATAACTTAAAGTACCTAATCTAAGTGGAATTTTTAACTTGAAAAAAGCTTAGGTTTGACTTAAATTTTATGTGAGTATTTTTAAATGAGAATTTAAGCAACAGTTATTTAATAATAAAATCATATATTGATTATTAAATACATTTTATTTTTAGTTACAATCCTTGCATATATGCACATTAATGATAGTATCATTAATTAACCCTTTAAAAGTAACAATTGGTAAGAGTGAGAGAGGAATGGGATTGGGCAGCGTTCGGGAAGCTCCGTAAAATCTTTTCGTCCCAAATACCACAGTGTCTGAAAACGAAGGTTTTCAACCAGTGTGTGTTGCCAGTGATGTCTAACGGTACGCAGGCATGGTCGCTAACTATGAGCCTTATGAGAAAGTTCATGGTCGCTTAGAGGGCACTGGAGAGGGCTAGGCTCGGAGTTTCCCTGCGAGAACGAATCAGAAATAAGGAGATTCGTAGGAGAACTACAGTTCCCGTCATAGCCCAAATGAATGCAAAACTGAAGTAGCAGTGGGCAGGGCAAATAGTCTGAAGGACAGATGGCCGTTGGGGCAGGGACCACGTACCGGAAGACGCAGTGTTGGTAGACACCCACAAGATGGACCGACGATCTGCGGAAGATTGCCGGAATACGTTGGATGAGGGCAGCGCAGGAGCGTTAGTCGTCGGAAATCTTTGTGGACGTCTTCCGGATGATATGATGATGATGATGAGAGGGGAAGAGCCTGCCTACCGCTGCCTTATGCGTGAGAGAAAGAGATGCCAGACAGACTGGCGCGGTAACGTGTTACGTTAGGAAGCGGTTTACCCTCCCATAAGTAGTTATCACTTAAAAAAACCAGAGGGTATAAACCATGGACAGAGACTGACATGATATTATAAAAAGCTAATAGAGACAGATCTGACACCCGTTAACCCCATTCAAAAAAGAAACCCAACTCCGATGCGCAAATAAATTTCCAAGTGGAATATTATCTCAAGCGAGAACATGTTGAAATTCGATCTTTGAAAATGTTTTCCTTTCAATAAAAAGTCACATAAGTAATACATTAACGTACTCGTATTGTGATGAATAAATAGGTTGTGACATGGCTGACGTTATAAAGTATGCTAACAAACACATGAAAGGGTTTATGTTGAGCCTTTATTCGGATTAAACAAGGGAGATAGCAGAATTTATCCTTATCTTAATTCGCGCGATCCACGAACAGCTTTTTGTTTTGTGTATTCGGTCGAGCCTACGAATGTATCTCTGTATTAACCATTGTTGGAATCACTGCGATTAAATTCAGGAAACATTTTTATTTTACAAAGAGTATTTTGAATATTGTCTTATCTTTTGCTGCAGAAAAGCAATATGCGCGCTTTTATAACCTAGGTCTTAAAGAATCATCAGAAGAAATAAACACTTTAATTATTGCATTTCAATGTATTCTTAAAAATGATAATATTATGTAAGTACGTTTATAGGCACATTAGGGAAATTATAATTATCACATTATTTGTTTTTTCTTATTATTAAATTGTAAATTGCCAATTGAGGAAGGGACTTTTATTATTGTCCATGACCGCACTGAATTACCAAAAGTATTGATCGAAGATAATTTTAGGTCCAGCAATATATGTACACATATGTAAATAAAATTTTAAAGATATTGTGAAAAACGTCAGTGTAGGTACAGCACTACTCTAGGGTCATCTGACGGTATGTCACCTCAGCCCAAACTCTCTTGTAGAGGAATCCTGAGAGTGTTGCCGACCTATGAAAGCATTGAATAAACATACATATGAATTCTAAATCTGAAAATAAATTGGTAAGTGGCGGGCTAGGTTCGAACCGGGGATACCGTGATAACAGTCAACAGTTCTATCTTTTATACCTACGCTACAGCATAGATACTATAGAGCATCAATAGTAACTGTTCTTTTCAAGTATGAACTGAACATTTTCAGTTGGATAAAGATTCTGAAATTAGTACTTTATCAGAATAAGTAATTTAAAAAACACAACAATAAGTAAAATCTGCCCTTTTGTCGCATATTATATTGAAAAAAATATTTGCCTCAACAATTTCAGTGTCTTAATAATATAAAAGTGTAGTTTAGTCCAACTTGGGGGATAGGATAGTTTTAATTTCGATTTGAGACCCATAATTATTTTTATTTCCAGTATTTGTTTTGTATGGATATTTTCTAGGAGACAATAATTTATTGACGCACGGTTTGACAGTTCTGCTGTGAAACAATTTAATTATTACAGGGAGCATATTTTACAAAATAATTCTTCAGATTATAAATTATTATCGGCAAATACATAAAAAACAGTATTTTATTTATTATGTACAGAGCAACGTCTGTCGGGTCAGCTAGTCCTTCTACATTCCTTCATCATATTTAAATTCACCGATCCTTTTTTCAACCGAAGTAGCAGTAAGTAATCATGATAATGGAGTGCTTGCTATTCAATTAAATTACGTAGCGAATCCATCTTTACCCTTTTAAATAAAACAAGCTGAAACAACGAACTGCCCCCGCTAGACCGCTGCATTAAACCGCTTCGGGCTGTATTGATCTATAATACGCCCCGGGTAGCCTTTATCGGACCCGACTTATTAAAACGTGCTTCAACTTTAAATTTCAACTTCAATTTAGTTTATTGCTCTGTTTAACGTAACTATTACATTATATTTATGCTGTTAATTTTTATTTTATAAAATTTGGTGCTAAGAGTGAAAGGCTATTAAGACATACTATATTACTGTAGGTATACTTATTATAATGGTGTTTTACAAAAACGAAGAAGCCCTATTTGACTAAATATGACAATTATTTCTCTAACATTGATTATGAAGTGGGCCACCATACTGCAACTCTCAATCACTGGCAAAATAGTGATAAATGGACCGCGCGAGCCGGCGTAGTAAGAAGAACAACTTCCTTACTGGGGTTGATTCACATAAGACGTGTTTAGGTTCTTAAAAAAAATTCCGTAAAAATCAGTAAGCTATTAAATTTAATAAAAGCCTACCAACCTTTGCAACACAACTGAAATTAAAAATATTACAATTGTCTATTTGAAAACAATTTATATATTAATAATAAAATTGTAACAAAATTATTTAATTATTATGATCTAATAAGAAGTGCTAACCCTTGACAGCTATACCGGCACCCACGTAGTGATTGCCGGCAAACGACCTCCGCCCCCACCGCCCCCACCGCACCGCTTCTCACCACTATGTCACATGTTTATCGCGAAGATGTTGTACTTATTTATATTATTACTTATTTTGTCAATCGCAAAAGCAAAGCGCTGTATATATTACTTGTGGTTGTATCAAATTAAGCATGAACTGAAGTCGGAGTGAGCGACTAGTGTACTTTTTTTTATGTGTCTGTCATGGCAATCTGTTTTCTAAAATTAAGCCACTTCTTTGTTCGATTGCTCTGTTTATGTTTTTCTCAAGAGCCATGATACTTGTATGAAAATTATTTTCACGCAACTCTTCTTGATGTCAAGTGGTAAATCTTTTATGTAGGCCTGGTCTGTCACTTCTTGTTAGCCGGGTATGAGGGCCTTCTCTACTGTTTCTGTTTATTGTCTCTTCTGTTTGTTTGTATGTTTGTACATGTTTATAACTGACTCCTTTAGACGCGAATTTGACCCACTTTAAATGGCCAGATTTCATTCAAACATTGTAGATTTATCGAGGACCGACAACAATATACTAATTTGATAAGATTATTACATGATTCACTTTGCAAAATAAGATTTTTACCAATTTATATAATTTTTATCTCTAGTCGATAAGGCAGGAATTGATATTAAAGTACGTAATAGTTTTAATAAACGCTTTTATAGAAGATTTAACTAAAATATGAAAAATAAATAATAGTTTAAAAGAACTAAAAGACATGCTTTAAACTATTATTTTTTTTACAAGAACGGTCAGTTTCACCTGAATTTCAGGCTATTTTGAACTAAAAACAGCAGGAAGCCGAACTGTTTTCTAATTTATATGGCAAAACAACGTTAGCCGGGTCAGCACTTGTTGAAAATATTAAAATTAGCTCAATGCCTTTGTTATATCGAGATATATCACTTAATTTCATGTCATGTATCTATTTGTACGTGTGCATATTGTTGTGAGATCTGTGAATCAGTTGATACGAGACTGTGGATTAGCACGTTAATCGAATACTAATAATTACACGATAACGTCATTACTAGCACAATATCACAGCTTGTATAATCAACTAAATTCTAATTATGATTTACACTGTTATCACACAAGTGGTTAAAGGACGAAATGAAAGAAAAAAAATATGCCGACTTGTTTTTTTTTATGGTCAAGGAGCACAAACGAGCGTACAGGTTACCTAGTGTAAGGTGTTCACCGCCGCCCACATTCTCTTGCAACACCAGAGGAATCACAGGAGCGTAGTAAGGTACCCGTATGTCGTCCGAAAATACAGCACAAGGAAGCTTTGTAGTACGTTCTAGAAAGTTGTTTTAAAACCGCACTGTGGAGGACCGCCACATATCCAGATGGTGGGGATGATATCCTAACTTGTGGCGTGTCGTGCGAAGGTGGAATCCGGCGGCAGGAATCAGGTGACACAGCTCTTCGGAACACTCCCCGTTTTAAATGCGGTAGAAGACACACAATGAAGCGACGTCTCTACGCAACGCCAACTGATCCTACCGTTCTCAGAACACTGTGTCCCCGAACATTCGAGCTGCTCTGCTTTGTAGTATATATGCTCTGCCTCGCACAGATGCCAACGCCAAGTCGAACAAAAACAAGCCGCACGGCCGTACTAAAAGTTTAAGGTACTTCTAGCGGACATGGAAGCTTAAAATTTAGATTAGAATTATTAGTGTTTACTGAATAAACCTAGAAAGAACTAAAATATTATTATTGACTAAAAATATTTTGCAATTTCGGTCCCGTTTTCTAGGTACACTAACTGCATAAATACCTTTATTATCCCATATATTTATATTATTATATTAGGTATTACTTTATGCCAAGTTTATTTGTAAGGCCGTAAATATAAACTCATAAAATTTCGGACTTACTTCAATCACTTATAGATCATTCCATGATCGGATATTTGTTTTTACTAAATCTGGGAGTATATATACTCTATCAGTCGAAATAAAATCAGCGTAGGCCTTTCTTCGGTAGAGGAAGCGTTTAATCCCATTGTCTAGTCCATGCAGGCCCGCCCGCATGGTTGAAGCGAAGAAGTGTATGTCGACTACCATATCTTAGCGGAATGGACACTTTATATAAGCGTTCCACATCACGAAAAACACTTTTAAATCTGTGTGTACATGGCAGAGATGGCGCCGCTCTTATACGAATTATCGATACTTAACACTAAACGATTTAATAAAACAATGAAGATCTAAATAATCAACTTTTAAAAAGGGAGAAATGAAAGTAAAATTATTAAGTATATACTCTCTAACGATCAGTTAGTTGTGCTTCGATATATACATTAGTAATTGGCGGATTAGTAATCAATACATCGCTAATCAATTGATAGCGGCTTGAGTAGCCTAATGTGAATCTATTATGAAATGTATCGCCTGCGATATTGATCCCATTAGCTCACATTATCGTGAGTACTCGTTACAGAGACAATAACCTACGTATTGCGGAGTTAATGGGATGGTGAGCATATTTTATAACGTATTCAAGAAATAGAGATTTTTTTGATAGTAACTAGTTCCTACCCTTGGGTTCCTTGTGTCTGTCCTGCCCACGTTTGCATATTGCATGCTTGATTTAGCATCTGCAGTTCTTTATTTATAAACAAATGCACGTGACTTACAATGTCTCAACAAGTCTCTCAGAGAAAAATTTAAAGAAATAAATATTATTAAATATTGACACAGTTTGACACACTTTTTACACAAATTATCTTGCCCCAAATTAGTTATATAATATAGCCTGTGTTATGGGTTGCAAGACAACGATATATTTATAATATAATATATAATATTGACACACTTTCACACAAATTATCTTGCCTCAAACTAGGCATAGCCTGTACTATGGGCACAAGACAACGATATATTTAATACAATATACTTACTTAAACATACATAAATACATATAAACATCCATGACTCGGAAACAAACATTCATATTAATCATAATATAAATGATTGCACCTACCGGGATTCGAACCCGGGACCTCTAGCTTTGTAGTCAGGGTCACTAACCATTCGGCTATATGGGTCGTCAATTTAATACAATATACTTACTTAAACATACATAAATACATATAAACATCCATGACTCGGAAACAAACATCCATATTCATCATATAAATGCTTCCACCTACCGGGACTCGAACCTGGGACCTCTAGCTTAGTTGGTAGGATCGCTAACCACTCGGCTATACAGGTCGTCATTATGACTATTCATTGTCAGTACATTTATGAAAATTTAATTTACGTTCACAAAAATAGTCACCTTTTTGCTCTTAATAGTGATTTATTATAATACTAGTAATTAGGGTTTGCTTGTAACTTATTCTAGTAGGCTTCATAAGATACGTAATAGCTTTGAGGATAAATGTATACACTTTTATAATAAAGTCCCAGCCACTGTTCAGGCATTATCTATTAATAAATTTAAATGTTTTATTAATAAATGGCTCTGTCGAAAATCCTATTACTCCACAGCTGAATATCTAAGTGATCGGACAGCCAGGGACTAGATAATGATTATTTTATAGCAATGACAATACAATATTGTATATTTTTATTAAAATCAGCGCAAAAAAAGAATGCTGGGAGAGTTTCTTACGCCGCTTCTCTCTCAGAGCGCCATTTGTTTCCGAAGCGGTAGTAGTATCTAGTATATTAGAAATGACATCAAAAAGAATTCTAAAGGAATCAATTTTGAGAAAATAAATGCCTTTAAATGTAAACAAATCAATTTGTTCAAAATGGCCATCGTTGGCACTATATGGTTCTAGTTAACAAACCTTACTTTCAATGAAACTCTATGGGAAATGCTTGAACCTAACCACCTAAAAACCAAACTCAACGATTTTAAGCTTTTCTGATCAAAACCTTTGGACCAATATATTATGGGGGTCTGTTCCTATTGTGCTTGCTGAAGAATAAAATACATATTGCCCCCACTGTGTTTAGTGAAACCTGTACTGTGCATGAACCTTTAAACTGCATATGGTACATGCTGCTAGAATGACACATAATTTCAACCGCTATGAAAGACATTACTATCACCGCTACCATAGTTATGTTCTCCTGGCGTCTATGTAGTAAAACGTTGTGCGCATGAACTCAGAATACATTAAGGTATTCTCGCGTCATACATAAGACAATCTCTTTTTCAACTATGATCGCCTGGTACCAAAACACTGTATAATGTTTCCTATCTCATTCTCTCCCACGTTAAATCTTATGAATTTATGTGTCCGTCTCTTTTTTCGTTTCATCGTCTTTAAAATTACAACGATGCTAAATAAGTTTTCACTTCATAAATCTAAACAGGTAACATTTACGACTGTAAGTAGTGAGTTGTGACTCAACCGTGGCTCGTGTCGACCGTTGACGTCGACCGGACCGGATCGGTTTGATTTTGATGCGATGGTGTTTTAAAACTACCCACTAGTACGAGTATTATAATTTTTATAAAATATTTGTATTATAATTTTGATTAAATATTTGTGCTAGAAATTAGAAATGTATATAAGCTATACTTCCCTAATTAACCTATTTTCATTGCTTTATACTGTACGCTTTAAGATGCAATTTTGTTACCCACTTTTTATAAAATAGCCTGTAAGTTCCATTTAAGTGGAAATTCCTTTATGGAACAATAAATGTCTTAAACCACAAGTAAAATTTATTTGGGTGCAACTTGAGAATAGCTTAGATAATAATTTTGGATGGAAATAACTTTAATCTGTTGACGTCATTTCTGGTGAATTAAAAGAGAAACTAAGAAAAAATGCGAAGAACTTCTTGCATCATACAGTCACTTTTTGTGTAATCAATTATCACCTGCCGTTTTCCCGTACTGATAAGACTCAGGGACATAGAACATACCCTCAACTCCGCCGGAACCCATCTTTGACTCTTGCTTTTACGGATGTCCATAAGCCTGTCCACTTACCAATACGCGAGTATCTTTCCTTAAGCCCTCTTACATAAAAAAAGCGGGCAAATGCGAGTCGGACTCGCCAATGAAGGGTTCCGTAGCATAAAGTAACATAATATTAAAGTTCTTGTAGTTCGTTGTAATTATGATCGATGTGTTGATAATAATGTATTTAAAAAACTACTTACTAGATCTCGTTCAAATCAATTTTCGGTGGAAGTTTGCATGGTAATTAATTAGTTTTATCATTCTCTTATTTTCATAAAGGGGGGGGGGCACATTGAAGACCTGTCCATAGATACCCCTTGAAAAAAAATTTTTGAATTTCAGTTCAAAGTATGGGGCACCCCAAATTTATTGTGTTTTTCTATTTTTGTGTGAAAATCTTTATTCGGTTTACAGAATACATCTAGTTACCAAGGTTGAACAGTATAATTCTTATAGTTACTGTAAAAAGTGGCTGTGACATACGGTCGGACAGACAGACATGACGAATCTATAAGGGTACCGTTTTTTGCCATTTGGCTACGGAACCCTAAAAACAATTTTAATCGGTAAAATATTTAAAGAACCAGTTTCAAACCTTGAGTATGATGTAAAAGGCTGTAACGGGGCCGTTTCTACCCATAAAGAACTAAAAATCTCTTTTGACGTAAAACTACTGCAAATTCTCGGGCTCAAATCATTAAATGTAATGCCAGCGAAGAAAAAAACCTGACTGCAATCAATTCACTTGCGATTCAGCAGTTGAGGGCAAACAACTAGGTGGGTATGTAATGTAATTCAAATAAGACTACGGACGTCAATTACCTCGAACTGTCACAGAAGTACAGCTTGCAGAGAAAATTAATTTGAATAACTTTATGTAATAGAGTTTATTTTCAAATATTTTAAAGAATGTATAATAATTATAATAATAATAAATCTTTATTTGTTGCAAAAAAAAATACAATTTTGCTTAAAATTACCCTCGACCCCCAAACTAGGACAGCCTGTGACATGGGGATCAGTCTCTTCCCAGTTGTGCAATGTAAAATGTCAAATAACAAACATCAACATATTTTAAGGTCTAACAATGGAAGTTATGCAACAAATTATGAACACAAAAACTATTTTATATATAATTTAGGGCGTGTTTTGTGTGTTTGTGTGTGTATGTGTGTGTGTGTGTGTGTATGTGTTTAGCTTTTTATTTATCAAATGCTATACCTAATATAAGTAGTGGTTATCGAATAAGATTTTCAGAATTAGTAAATTTGGGGGTTTATATATATAGTATGTAAAGAATTTTACACAATAATACTATTTTTACACTCAAAATATACAAATTATTTTGGCATTTAGACTAGTCAACAATTGCAATAACGTGTTGATTCTTATAAAAAATAATTTTTAAATTTTTATTTATTAATCTTAATAGTTTTTCAGTTATTAATGATTAACTAAATACTATCTTTTATTTCATCTTAATTTGTTACTAACAATAATTGCAATTTTTTGTGCCAATACATACTTTCGATCATATTTTAGCAGCTTCATTAAGAATTAACACGGCTTTGATCTTTTTGCCTATGATTAGCCTAATTATTAAGCAATCTTGAACTAAACGTATTTTAGTTCTTTAGTTTTGATATTTACAAACTGCCACCCTGTTACTGTGATTTAAATATATCTAGCATTTTTTTAAGTATAGGGCAGTGGCAAAAATGTATTTAGTATTTTCTTTGATTAACGAGGGTGTTACACATTAAAACACATTGGATCCCAGGTGTTAGATAATTTTTAACCGTCTACACTATTGAAATTTTTAAATTCAACGGCTTCACGTACCAGTCTTGAGTGAAATCTATTCTCTTTTACCAAAACTTATGGTTGGATCCAATAATCTCTTCATTAAAACCCACAACTACACATACCAAAAAAGAAGAGGACACTGTCAGTAAATACCACCTCCGAGGCAATAAATGGCGCTCCACTTCATATTGACAACTATGACAAATACTATCTTTGACTCATTTCATCTGCAGTCCCCTTGAAAATGATATCTGGCAAGGTCTTGACACGTCGGGCTGCCTAAATTAAAATTGTAACTTTTACACAAAAATCTAATGTAAAAACACAGCTACAATTACACGCGTTTTAATCCTTTAAAAGTGTTTTATTTAAATTTAATTTAATTACAAATGCTAGGGAAAGCTGAAAACTACTCAGAAAGTGAGTGATAAGCGGAATAAGTTTCTGATTAAAACTTATTTTTATTTCAAAAGTATTTGTTTTGTTGACCCTACCTAAGCGGTTACCATTTTGACAGCCGCGTAATAATAAGGCGCCAAATCAGTTCTGTTCTAATTTGAATCTCAAAGTGGGTTGATGTTTCGCATTCGATATGTGCTGCACCTCACACGATTTCGCGTGTTGCAATGTGATATTTACGACAAAGATTAGTTCAGTTGAATTTTTATACATTTTCTTAAATAATGGGGTAATGTGTCAATGTTCCGTACTAAATACTAATCAAGGTAAGTAATCAGGTTTTCTGATTCAACGTGATAAAATTGCGAATATCACCAAAGCCTTCGAATTACTTGAAATTGATAGCCGCGTTCAAACCGGGCGCTATTGACACGGAAGGCAGCCTCGAGATGCATCCCCGAAACACAGAAGGCGAGCCTCGCGAGGCAGGCCTATCCATCAGAAGTTCTGAGCATAAGAAGAAGAAAACAGTTATATCTTAGACTTTATGAGCGTCGCTCTTCTTTAGGATTGGAAATATGATAAAAGCGTACATAATATAAGACATACGTCTTATAATTGAATTAAATGAATCGACTGTTCATTAGGGTTCATGATTGCCAGCTTGTTAAAAATAGGCAATATCACTAGTTATAGAAATAGCGCTCGCGAGCCAAAACTACCGTCCACACGAAACGCACAGCGCACTCCAAGGCACCTTTGAGCGCGTCTCGTCGACAGCAGACGACTCGAACCCGAGACACGCTTGGCCGATTCAACGTGCGCCCGAGGCAGCCCGAGCCACGTCCACACCGGCTGAAGCATTGGCCCCGCGAGCCGTGCTCGATCGGTTTGGACGCAGCTAGTGATCCTATGGCCTATCGCAGACACAGACTATGCGTGACGCACTTTTTAGTCTGTGATAATAAAACCGATAGAATTATATGCAGTGGGGCACACGGGCTAAAGCAGACGACGCTCACTTTAGTCTGTAGTTTGCACTTGCTAGTGATTGACGTGTATCATGGCGCTAGACATCGATGTATCGATGTTGATACAAGAAATGGAAAACTGAGCAGCACTGTATGATACATCTTTGGCAGAGTATAATGACAGAAATTTAAAAAATAAAATTGTGGGATGAAGAGTGCAAATTTATTTGGATATAGTTTTAGAACTGAATGTTTAATATTAAGCAGTACCTTTAATAATCATTCTGAAAGAATAGGATGAACCCAAATTTCTTTTTTTATATCTCAAGTACGAAATAATATACCACAATCTCTGTACTTCCATTGCGTGTACATCCCTACAGTTCTGCCGACATAATGACCGATTACTGCGATAGGCCTGCAGCTTAAATACCCAGAACAATTTTTGACTCAGTAAAATCAAGCATGTAACTCATAACATTGCACGCCGCGCCCGCTTAGTGGCCCTGTTAATACTCAGGCGAATATAGAAATATTAGAACATAGAAATTATTATTTCGTATTTTATATAGAATAGAATAGAAAAAGATTGACTTATCATAGGGAGTGACAATAACATAACATATTGCAACAACACTTGGAAAAACATCATGAAGCTACATTAGTTCGTGAAGGGGCTTTGAAATGGGGAGAAGAACTAATAAGAAACTAGGAGCCCATATTTTAAATCATACATATAGATGTCCCGGGTTCAAATCCCGGTAGTTGCAAACATTTATATGATGAATATGAATGGGTGTGTCCGAGTCAGATGTATATATGTATTTATGTATGTTTAAGTAAGTATATTATATTCAATATATCGTTAACTTGTACCCATAGTACAGGCTATGATTAGTTCGGGTCCAGATAATTTGTGTAAGAGTGTGTCAATATTATTATTATTCGAACGAAGTTCCTTACGGCAGGCTTGGAGGGGAAAGGGATTTTACTGCGCGACCGAACTGAAAAAAATGTGATAGTAAAACCGTAAGAAAAAATCCGTGGAAAAAAGTGCGTGGAAAAGTGCGTGGAATAAAACCGTTAACTGAGACGTGCGCAGGCGCGACAGTCGCATACACAAGCGAGTAGTGTATAATACCTAATTGAGCACGATTTTTTTTGCAATTTGTGTCGATTCTACATTAGCCGAAGGAACTTCGTTCCTACCTGGTATCCCACGACACCACATCGTTTTTCATATTGGAACGAAGTTCCTTACGGCAGGCTAGGAGGGGATAGGGATTTTGCTGCGCGACCGAACTGAAAAAAATGTGATTGTAAAACCGTAAGAAAAAATCTGTGGAAAAAAGTGCGTGGAATAAAACCGTTAAATGTGACGTGCGCAGGCGCGTCAGTCGCATACACAAGCGAGTAGTGTATAATACCTTTCTCTTTCTCCCTCTTTTTGTCGATTCTACATTAGCCGAAGGAACTTCGTTCCTACCTGGTGTCCCACGACACCACATCATTTTATTTTTTAATATAAGGGGCGAGACGAGCAGAACTTTCAGCTGGTAATTGATACGCCCTGCCCATTACAATGCAGTGCCGCTCAGGATTATTGAAAAACCCAGAAATTCTGAGCGGCACTACAATTGCGCTCGTCACCTTGAGACGTAAGATGTTAAGTCTCATTTGCCCAGAAACTTCACTAGCAACAGCTACGGCGCGCTTCAGACTGAATTATTTGTGGAAGTCCAGGGAAGGTTTAAAAGGTGAATACATAGGAAAATGCTGATAAATTAAATAAAAACAACAAATTTGTTTTTCCTTTGATGTGTTCATACATAATTTCTATGAAAGAATTTATTGACGCACGGTTTAACAGTTCTGCTATGAAACAATTTCATTACGACAGCAGGGTGCATATTTTACGAAGTAATTTTTGATGTTATGATATATTATTGACAAATTCATATAAAAACATTATTTTATTTATTATATACAGAACAACGTCTGTCGGGTCATCTAGTCTTCTATATAATGTGCTATAGGTACTATAGTAAGCCTTCTATGTCAAAGAAGTTTTAATAAGTATATAAAGATGCCTTCCACAGTGCTGAATTTATACATTTTTATCGGCGATCCATTATTTGTCGACAGATTCTGGTGAACTTATATTATATTTCGTGAAGGCTCGTCCCAACTCTTAGCGAACACGAAAAATATACTTTTAAATTTAGTATGTTATTAAATTATTATGTATTCGCTATTTACATAAAATATACGTTTCTAACAGAAACACTGTAGTATTTAAATAAGTTGGATTAAATGGTAACAAAAAAATCTTTTTTTATTATTTTTATAAATATCATTGAATACTTGAAGCTGATATAACTACGCGAAAATTTGAAGTTTATCATCATCAGCCGGAAGACGTCCACTGCTGGACAAAGGCCTCCCCTAAAGATCTCCACGACGATCGATCCTGCGCTGTCCTCATTCAACGTATTCCGGCGATCTTGACCAGATCCTCGGTCCATCTTGTGGGGGGCCTACCAACACTGCGTCTTCCGATACGTGGCTGACATTCGAGAACTTGACTGCCCCAACGGCCATCTGTCCGTCGAACTATGTGCCCTGCCCCCTGCCACTTCAGTTTCGCAATCAGTTACATCAAGTTAGATTGAGTGTGATTCAATGATATATGTATGTACTATGAACTACTTACGCACAATGTGTATTCTAGTTTGAGGTTTATATCGGTTTTGATATTGTATCTGTATCTGTGATATTAATGACTATTCATTGAACATAACGTGGATTATATACCTTGCAATGTGTATTGATAGCAGTGGCACAATCAAGTACAAATTAGTGTACGACCAATAAGCTAATCTGTTGCTTACCTTACCTCAAATTACATGATAGGTGTAAATTATTCATGCAATTGAGTATAATTTGTATGTAATTGGTGTTTTGAAAGGATCACTTTATATCACACGACACGTCACAAGTTAGGATATCATCCCCACCATTTGGATGTTTGGAAAGCTGTGGAATGAGCTTCCTGTGGTGTGTTTCCGGGACGATACGAAATGGGTACCTTCAAATAGAGTACGCGTACACCTTCCTCAAAGGCCGGAAGCGCTTCTGTGATTCCTCTGGTATTGCAGGAGAATGTGGGCGGCGGTGATCACTTACCACCAGGTGACCCGTACGCTCGTATGACCTCCTATGCCATAAAAAAAAACTTTGTTGTCTGACCATCTGTCTGTCAATACCCTTTATCTCGGGAATGCGGAGAGGTATCGAGTTGAAATTAAAACGATATACTCAGGTCTCAGCCTCTTCAAGCTGTGAAAAAGAAAAGAAGAAATATAAAATAAACTTCTAAGTTAAAGTTAAAAAAACGTATATTTCGGCACTTTCAAGCGAATCAAAATTTATAGAGCATATTTGTTGACCTGAACTATAAAATTTGGCAAGAAATACCGTCTTATATTAAAGGAATAGGGGAAAAATCTGAAATTATACATTTTTAAACAAATCATAAAATAATTGTACGGAACCCTGGATGGGCGAATCCGACTCACACTTGTCCGGTCTTCTATATGTTTTTCCTTGCCAAAAGGTAAAAAGTACGTTTTTGTCAAGGCTGTATAGTATCAATCATTCCCACAGAACAGAAAAAGGTAGCATTCCAACCATATTATGGTCAAAGGTGATCTTAACGCTGCTTTTTTATTTTTTTTCTTTAGATATTTCGAAATGTTCCACGAGAAATTCTTTAAGGTGTATCGGAGATTAAACATGGAATTGGAGCCAAGTTCAATAGGAAATATTTATATGCGACGTTGTCGACATCGACGCCAAAAGAATCTGTGCCAAACTCTGAAGATAGACTTAAAATTATTGTAATAAGAATATGCAGTATGCTAAAATTATCATAAAAATAATAATAGGGATTGAAGACTTTAATACCTCAAGAACGCTGTGTCCATTCATGCAATTTAGGGTTAATTTATTTTTTTATTAAGAAGCCAACGTGCATTCGTTGGCGAAAGCATACATTGGACACATTTAAAAATTGTTTTATAATGTCACTAGCCGTTCCGCTCGCTTCAATTCAAATTTTAATATTTTTATTCAAAATAGGATTTAAAATCACTTATTAAACGTCAAAAACTACCACCCATTCAAAAGAGACTGCCTCAGACCTGAGAAGAATGGGCGCAAGAAACTCAGCGGGCTTTTTTTTATACGATACGATATAATATTGTCCATATTTTATAATTAAAGAGCCTGAGGGTGTTCGCTTTATTCCCAGTCCATGGTGTCATTAAGAAAATCGTTTATGCTATATATACCTTTTCCACACAAACGTTTTTAACAATTCTTTTAAATTTCGTAACACATTTGTTTTGTACATTTTCTGGGATCATATTGTAGAAGCATATACATCGCCCAACATAAGAAATAAATTAAATTTTATTGAACATATTACAAATACAATAAAAAATAAATAGCCATAAACCATCTTGGATAAATTTCGCATCGAATGGTGGTAGTTTCATGTCGATACGATTAGTGGTTTAGGCGTGATTTAGCCTCAAACAAAGGCCATTCTCACTATATATATATATATATATATATGTAGATAAATTCACTCCACTTAAAGGCTAACTCAACATGCAAAATGGGTATAATAGACATTTTTTTTACGTTATATACACACAAATATAAAAAGTAGAATTAAGAACTAGGAACTAAATGTAGTGATTACTTACAAATAAACACGGCTGCAAAGTATTTTTTTAGATATTATGCAGAATAAATTGGTAAGTAAAGTTTTTTTAAATTAATAATAATTGAGTTGGTATACAGTTAAATTAATTTACCAATTATAACATTATTAGCCATTTTTGGTGTAAATGGTCTTTCGGAATTTGGCTAAGGAATCAATCCCTTAGATCGTTTATAAGTTATTTTTTGTGAAAATATGGGACGAGAGGAGCAGGATGTTCAGCTGATGGTAATTGATACACCCTGCCCATAACAATGCAGTGCCACTCAGGATTCTTGAAAAAATTCTGAGTGGCACTACAATTGCAATATATTTCACTAGCTACGGCGCCCTTCAGACCGAAACACAGTAATGCTTACACATTACTGCTTTACGGCAGAAATAGGCACCTAAGGAGCCTCGCACTGGTCCCCTGGTCCTCCCACGTCTAGATAGACTATGACAGCTGTGAACGTCGTAAAAAATTCAGTTTAGAACTAAACTATATTTTTAGCAATGCACGCACACTAATACAAAGTGTCATATAAATCGAGAGTGTAAGACGTAGCTTGTCACGCACACTAAAAGTATTAAACCTAGCCTGTTTTTATCGGTGGTCTAACAGCAAGAGACTCTATCTAGACGTATAAATTATCTAGTATTGCCTAAGTGGATGCAAGGGTTGAAAGTCGAAAATAGTTTAAAATTATAGCAGCAGTAAAAATACAGGTGGTACTGTTTTTTATCAGCAATTTCTATGTGCCCTTTAATGAGGCTTGCAATAGTGTCGAAATATTATCATGTCAGCCGGAAGACGTCTACTACTGTACAAAGGCCTCCCCCAAAGATCGCCATGTCGATCGGTCCTGCGCTATCCTCATCCAACCTACTCCGTCGATCTTGACAAGATCGTCGACACATCTTGTGGGGGGCCTGCCAGTACCTGGTCTTACGGTACGTGGTCGCCATACGAGGACCTTGCTACTCCAACGGCCATCTGTCCGTGGAGCTATGTGCCCTGCTCACTGCCACTTCAATCGCAATTTCGCAATCATTTGGGCCATGTCGGTGACTTTGGTACTCCTATGAATCTCTCTCCCTTACGCTGCCCATCCGAGTTGGATCTGACGAGAGACCTCTTGCCCGAAATTGAACCTGCCTAACTGGATTACTTGTCCAAGGTAGATGTTCTCGTCAACAATTTCGAGAGTACAGTTCCCAACTGTTACAGGAATAGGTGCGACATGGGCATTAGCAGGATCTTCGTCTTGTCCATGTTCATTTTGAGACCTACTCCTTGGGAAGCTGTATTGAGGCCATCGGCTCAAGTCGTCGTCGAAATATAATTTCTAGTATAATGGTAAATCATCTATCAGCACTACAAATCTTAGCCACATGCGAGAAGCAGTAAGGCAAGCAAAGTTATATCTATAAATTAAACGTCATGTTTCACAGCTACTCGTACAAGGTTGCTTAGAAAATGATTGAACTAAATCGAAACTTGAAGCTCGTAAACTAAATTATAATGCAATAAATTCTCGACGTGGCCGAGATTCTGAGTAAATTCGTGGTGCGCTTGTGAAATTGAAATCTCGGGTGCACACATCAAAAACGGAACTGTTACGCAATATTATAAGATGACTAGCTGATGCCCGCGACTTCATTCGCGTAGATCCGCTCACGTTTCCAACATATTATATGAATCTTATTTCGAGAAAGATTGCTATGGCATAATTAACCTTATATTGATATATTTATAGCTCATCGACGTGAATTTCAGTTTGTCAAACTTGTAAACAACTGTGCTTTTTGGTGACATTATAGTACGCTAAACATTGCTTTTCTAGGCCAAGGAGTGTAGACTTTTCAAAGTCTCAATAAAGTATTAATACAAATAATCTCTAACATAAGTACAAAGTATGTATTTTTATTAGGGATCGTGGCTGTTTAAATGACAGATAAAAGTAGAGAATATATGGATAAAACATAATAAAAGACCTTGTTGGACATCGAGTGTTGTTGTTTATTGACAATCAAATCAAATAAACTAGCGAATAACTAAACCTCTTAAATTCAATATTTCCTTTTATATGATACTAGATGACCCGACAGACGTTGTTCTTTATATAACAATAAATAAAATAATGTTTTTTATTAATTTGCCAATAATATATCATAACATCAAGAATTATTTCGTAAAATATGCTCTCCCTGTTGTTGAAATGAAATTGTTTCACAGCAGAACCTTCAATAAATTCTCTCATAGAAGATATGTCCATACAAAACAAATATCGGACGACGGGGGACACATCAAAGGAAAAACAAAATTGTTGTTTTTATTTAATTCCGAACACTTTCATATTTATTTACCTTTTAAACCTTCCCTGGACTTCAACAAATAATTCAAGATCAAAATTTGCCAAATCGGTCCTGTCGTTCTCGAGTTTTAGCGAGACTAACGAACAGCGATTCATTTTTATATATATAGATAAATGCGATTATTATGAATTTACAAAAAAATATTACAATATTATCACGTGAATATCTTACCTGTAGCTTACTATCACTGTTGAATTAAGAAAGACAAACAACAGCCAGAGAATTTACCAGCATTTACCAGTGGAAGTCTCCCGCCCAAGATGCCGGCTAGATTACGGGTACAAAAACGGCGCCTATTTCTACCGTGAAGCAGTAAAGTGTAAACATTATTGTGTTTCGGTCTGAAGGGCGCCGTAGCTAGTGACTGGGCAAATGAGACAACATCTTATGTCTCAATGTGATGAGCGCAATAAGAATCCTGAGTGGCATTGCATTGTATTGGGCAGGGCGTATAAATTACCATCAGCTGAACGTCCTGTTCGTCTCGCCCCTTATAAATATAAAAAAGCTATACGTGCTAATAATATACCTTGGTATGCATTTAATTCTATTTCGGCATAACAGTATAAAATGAAATAAGACTTTTAATGGTGTTTGTTCATCGGTCATGTAGTATACTAAATTCAATGTTGACATTTGTGTGTGAAGCCGCAGCCTAATTTACCTTTGAAACGTCTCTGTATTTCAAAATAGAATTCGAATTTCCAGGAATATGATGATGAAAGCATTCAAATCTATGGCTGCAATGAAAGAGTTTGTGTTTGTGCTTTTTATGGTTACTGCGTTACATAAACTGACGGAAAACTGTACAAGTTGAAAATAATAAAGGCTTGATTACATGACGTTGCAACAATCACGAGAAATTTTTCATTTTTTTTTTAATGAAAAGAAGGGACGAGACGAGCAGGTCTTTCAGCTGATGGTAATTGATACGCCCTGCCCATTACAATGCAGTGCCGCTCAGGATTCTTGAAAATCCCCAAAAATTCTGAGCGGTGCTATAACTGCTCTCGTCACCTTCAGACATAATGTGTTAAGTCTCATTTGTCTCCCAGTAATTTCACTAGCTACGGCGTGCTTCAGACCGTAACACAGTAATGATTACACATTACGGCTTCACGGACGAAATAGGCGCCGATGTGATACCTATAATCTAGCCGGCATCCTGTGCAAAAGAGCCTCCCACTGGTAGGAAGATACTAAGATATTTAGATTTTTTTCGACAGCATTTCCTTGTGGATAGCTTGGCTCTTCAGTTGGCAGAACTAGCTTCCAGCTTGATTTTTATAGTTCTTTCTATATTTTCAGCGTCTTTGTGTCCCACGGGCCAAGTTATTAGACACCCAACAACATAAATATTTAAGACTCTCTCAGACCGACATATATGCGACGATATGCTATATTTGTCTTCGGTAATCGAAGCACTAACTGAAGTAACGTGGACATGAGATGAAGCCAGAGTGTTGAAGCAAGTCGCGTTTCATACAAGCGCAGCGCTTTACTAGTACGCTTATCTATATATATATGACGAGGAAAGAACCTCTGTATTGTTTTTAAAAGGTGTGACGTCATTACTGTTGACATCACAATTGCTATCTTGCTGAAGATCACTCATTGGTTCTTCTAAAGAAAACTACACGAGTAGGTATTTTATTACTTTCGCTTATTCAACGGGCAGCGTTACGACGTCCCAGAGAGGTCCGTACCGTACGACAGCCCGAGCACGACTGACTCCAGTGTCGATCGTGCGGGCTGTATTTATAGGACCCGGCGTACGTGCTCGTGTTTTCAATTCATGTTCTTTTTACAATAATTTCACATCACAATGTAATTAGAGGATAAATTATGAACTAATTTTAACTAAAATTAGTTAAACTAAATTTTTCTCGTTTTTATAATAGGTGTGTTGTAATATTTGCGCCGATAAATATATATATATATATATAAAGGAGAATGTATGTTTGTATGTTCCCTAATAACTCCTAAACTATTCGACCGATCTCAATGAAATCTTTTGTAATAGATTCGTTGAAGCTCAAGGAAGGTTTACATACATAATTTATACTACAAAACAACGTTTGGCAGGTCATCTGGAAATAAATAATGTATAAATCCTTACGGCCTTAATAATAATGGTTTTAATTAATAACAGTGGCTTGGGCACGTTTAAAATTAAATCGGAAATAATTAGGTATTAGATAAAATCTTTGAACTAGTGAACAAAATTTATAAATGCCAAGATTGTCCCCTAAACGAAACTTACACTGAAATCGCGAGGAAGGTAAGTGAAAAGACCCACTATCATTTGAGACAAATACTAGCTGACATATTAAAAAAAATATTTGGAATAATTACACAAAACTAATACTAACAAGTTAGAACGATGATAGCTGCAAAAGTATAAACTGTAGTACAGCTAACAACGCCCTTATCTGAATACAATATAAGGAATGATATTCCATGCACAAAGATCTAAATAGTAAACTAAGTTAGATAAATTCATAACAAAATATAAAAATAATGCATGACATGTGATTTAGAAATTTTCAGTAGACCAACAAGCTTAGAGTGTGTCATTTGATCTGTGCTAACGAATTCACAAGTGATTATAGTAATGATCGGTGCCCAGAATCAAAACAGATTTATTTTCTTATTTATTTCTTACTTGACACAAATATACATGCTGTTAGATTATAATGTACTAACACTGATAATATTACTTATATCAAACATTTATTGTGTTAGTTATAACTTAATATTATTTTGTTTAATATATTTACATAAAGTATTTACAAAAGGAGTGAAAACGAACGGTCGCGGAAATGACACTTATGAATGTCAAAAAAATATTTTTCTTATTGAATTCGTAAAAGTTTGAGCTAATGAGAAGAAGAAGAGAAGAGTAGCAAGAAACTCATTGCCACACTTTTATATCAAGATTTACATATACATCGATTTACAAATCATTTAAATTACAATATAATATATAAAATGATGCAACAAACACACTCAAACGTCAAATAGTCAATGTCTTACACGAGTAAGTCAAAAAAGTAAATGTAAATTAATACAAAAGTTATTGAGTATAGTAGCTGCATCATCCATATACACCATAAATAAATAAAGGTATTCTGTGAGCATTTTATAAGCGATTATAAATAATAATTATTATAAATAACTAACTAATAAATATTACTTTCCTAATATACACAAATAAAATTGGAAAAACAAATATTTATGAAAGATGTTCAAAAGAATTGTTAAAAAACGTTTGCGTGGTAAAGGTTACTATAACATAAATAACTTTCTTAATGATACTACAAATTGGGAATGGAGCGACCGCCCTCAGGCTATTAAATAATAAGTTTAATTGTACAATGTTACTTTGTAAATGTTACTTTAATTGTAAAACATATTTTTGATGAAAAAAAAAGCCCGCTGAGTTTGTTGCGCCCCTTCTTCTCAGGCCTGAGGCATTCATTTTGGCATGGCTGGTAGTTTTTTGACTTTTAATAAGTGATGTCACATCCTATTTTGAATAAAAATATTTGAATTTGATGCGGGACTCGAACCCACGACCTCGCGCGTTCCGTGCGGGTGCTCTCCCATGTGAGCTAACCGTTCATAAAATTTTATTTTCAAATTTTACTTGTGTATTAATCCTAGAAGTGAGGGTTATCTCTTTAAAAACATAACAAATTGTTTCATAAGATATTTTCTTCTTATTCAGTGGCTATCTCCGTGACAGATAATATCATCGAAAATTCCAAGTTAAGACAAACGCTGTCTAAACAACTTAAGTTACCGCCAACATAATTTACTGCATGCCAGTTTTGGAGTAGGGTCAGAAGTTCTTAATTATCCCTTTTCAGACTTGTTCTCTAACCTTGTAGGGTTCAAAGTAATCTTTTGCGCCTTCATAATCTTGTACCTTTAGGTACTAAATTATTCAGTTTAGTTAAGAGTTGTATAATTTAATGCGTTAATAAAGTAAAATTTGATGCGGGACTCGAATCCAGTTGACAGTTGAACAAAGCATACAAGATTTTATCGACGATACGTCACTCGAACGGTTGGCTCTGTTGGTAAGAGCGCTCGCACGGAACGCGAGCGATCGCTGGTTCGAGTCCCCGCATCGTTCATAAAAAACTGTTTTTAAATTTTATTTGTGTGATTATTCCCGAAAGTGAGGCTTATCACTTTAATACATAAAAAAATTGTTTAATGTGTTTTATACTTTTTTACGGTTATTAAATAATTTAATGTATGTAATGGAATCCATGAACATGGCCTTCACTATATCAAGTCAAATACTTTAATACTTGAAAAAGTCATCATTCATTTTGGACCAAAAAAAGAAAGTGGCGGCCAAAAAGAAAAAGTTATATATTCGGATAGAATACACAATTCCTAACATTTTATAATTATTATTTATAACAATTAAAAAAAATACTTCGGTGATAAAAAGATTGGAGTGTCACTATTAAAAGCATGAATATCTTACGTTATGATATATATAGTACTTACTTTTTCTTTTTGGCCATTTTCATTTTTTGGTCCAAAAATGTATGAAACGTGAATGATGTTCTTTGCCTACGTATCAACGACAAATGACAATTTAATATTTCTTGTACATTGGGTTTGATGAACCAACCATGATGATTAAAACAATATCGACACACCCACGATGTGAGAATAAATCGAACAATAAGAAATTGAACAAACATGTGGTTTAAAAATAGAGAATATTTTTAAATTTGTAGATCCGTTGCTTAACGTTAATAAGTAAACAGAGATTTTGTTAATGAGTATAAACCACTGGATTTTTTGAAGAGGAACTTTTAGTTTTTTAAATTTTTAGGTTTTAGTCGCAGTAGAACTAGCATTATGTTCACCCGTGGTACTGCAACGAGACTAATTGCACCGCAGCGGTGCTATGGTATTGTACAATCCTTTTTATATAACCACGCGTAAACTGACAGTCTGTTTTTTGATGGTAGAGGAGGACGGGGCAAAATGGTGGGCACCACCATGTACTGCGGTATTCATATACCATCAGACCCAAATGTTTGCTCGTTTGTCGTCCTCATACATAAAAAAATATATGTAAATAAATTATATTCTCTTCCTCAAACTACCTACCTCCTACAGCGGTGTCTACTTTTTTATAAAAAAGTTACGTTAGTCGAAATATTAGGTCGAAATCTTAGCGGGTACTTTTTATGCCACATTAGTCAAATAATATATACCTAAATGTTAACTCATAAATGATTGAAGTATAGCATAATTGATAACTAAAATAAAAAATACTGGCCAAAATAGTATAAGTTTGACCTATTAAAAGTTCTATTTTCAAATTCTAACAACAATGAGCTTTTGCAAAAACAAAGTTGAAGGAGAAACTTTTAACAACACAATGTCGAGGCTATAGATCCATTCAGCGTAACGAGCTTCGCAAACGAAATGGAAAATACATAGATTTAAAACATTCTTTTCATTCTGTGCTTCAATCTTATTTGAAAACTGTTTTTTCTGACCGGCAAGTTTTCTGACACCTACGCGATTCTGGTGGAACATTTAATCTTATCTGAATAATCTGAATCTCGGAAACACCTCCAACGATTTTAATGAAATTTAGTATACAGGTAGTTTCGGGTGCGAGAAATCGATCTAGCTAGGTTTCAATTTTAAAAATGTTGATTTATGTTTTAATGAGAAACTGCTACAATAACATTACAATACAAAGGTAAATTTCGCTACTTTATACAAGACTATAATAGCTCAGAAGGGACATTGGGTGAACCGGAAAGAAGAAGACCCCAATTCGAAACCAGATGTCCTATTAGTTTTTTTTTGTTCAAGTTTTCAATCCCGCGATGATTATGGAATAACATTATTGGTCTTGTAGTTAATTTTTTCTATTATGCTAAGTACATTAGTATTTTTCAATATATTTCCTTAAGATGACGTACTTTCAGAGGCTTAAATCTTTTGCTTACATAATATCTTAATTTTACGCGGTCGTGACTTTCTTTTACGATTTCTTTAGATTACGTTTGCAGTTAAGTTTTAAATTTATAAGTCAATGATTAGAGGGATCTTCAACCCATCAGCATAATTTTATTCAATAAATCTTGGAACCCTTATAAGTTCGTCATATTCATCTGAATATGTATGTCACAGCGACTTTTTTCGAAAACTATACGAAATTTGGTAAAATTCCACCGAAAATTGGTTTGAACGAGACTACTACGTAGTTTTTTTTTTAATACGTATACATGATGAGAGCTCATTTGCACTGTATGATTTTGAGCAAAGATTTTTTGCCTTTTCCATTTAACTAATTTAATATAATTTTTCTTTTTATATAACTTTTATATTGCCCTTTTTTTGTTAAGTTCGAGTGGTATTATGTAAAAATACATGGAACGTAGGATAGATTATGAAACGTTTGTTTTCCTCAAAATATTGATTCCATAAAAAGTTTGGGAATAAAAATAAATATTGAAGTAGGTGTTATTTTGCGGAAATCCATATCTATCTTCGAATAAACAAAAGATGCCTAGAAACCTAGAAGTCTTTGAACAAGGTTTTTTTTTGGAGAGGAGGAAAATACATTTATGTATTGGTACCCCGAAATGGGTTCCATATGTCAAAAAACTGACTAAAAACCTCCTCTTTGCTGTAAGCTCTGAAGGCTTTAACAGCGACATGGGACGAGGACTGTGGAGGCCGCAAAGAGTACGCAACAACAGTCGCGGGCCGTCTCTTAAGGAGATTCGATGCGTGCACAGACAGGACAGAAGATGATGATGAAAATGAAATGACGATGAAATGGTAAGAAGAACACACTCGCCGGCGAGTGCGGTGTTGTATTGTGTAATGTATGAATGTATGTAATACAGTTTGTATGTATGTAAGTTGTGAAAATGTTTGTGTGCATGTGTGTACGTGTTTGTCACTCCGTCAATCAGTCCGTGTACGAGTGTGAGTGGAGTGAAACGATCATTGGACGAGTGAAGAAGGTCGCCTTTTAAAACATATTTATACTATTCACTTTATACATTTATCTCGGGTAGTAGTTCAGCTGATATACAAAGATATCCGTCTTACAATTTGAAGCCCCCCTGTGTATTTAAGAATTATGTTAACAATTCTAAAAACTTTCCTTACAAATTTTGAAGTCAAAGCGTCTGAGTTTCGGAACTTATTAATTTTGTCAAGATATAAACGTTGAGTTCTTAACAACTTATGATGTTTGGGAATTTCAGTGTTGAACTTATTCAACATTTACTAATGATTATACTGTACTCTTATCTATTGGCCTGGAATTGCTGTATTCTTAACCTTACTCGACTATTCCAGGTAAGTTTCTGGTCTAAAGTAAGTCCCAGATGTTTTACCTTGTCGGAACAGTATAGATTTATTATTCAGTCGCGGAGATGAGGCCTTCCAACTTCCGCTTCCTTGTGAAAGGAACCAGGACAGTTTTGTCAGCATTAACCGACAGTTCATTTTCTTGGCACCATTTGGATATTATATGAAGCGGTTTCTGTATAAGGTACGAGATGGTACTTTGGCTGTCGCCTCGAATAATTATCACTAGGTCGTCGCCATAAGCTTGAGTGTTGATTCGAAGTTCATCCATCTTATAGAGAAGTCCATCCAGTGATGGACTAACTTAACTTGTCAGTACAAGGGTCCATAGTAGGGGCGAAATGACGCCTCCTAGTGGACATTATCCTTTTGTGGTCATTATATCGAGAGAGACTCCATGTAGCCTCAATCTAACAATCCTACTTGAGAGCAACTCAACCCATTTGACCGTGGTAGAGTCGGCCATTTTATCGGCTAAAGCCTTAACTAAGGCCTTTATGCCTGTTTTATCAAATGCTCCTTTTATTTCTAGGAAGGCGCAAAGCGCAATTTGTTTGTCCTCAAGTGCCCTTTCAACCCTGTCTACGAGTTGTAATAGATTAGTTTCAGTAGATCTACCTCTATAATAGATTTTCAGAAGTCCCAGTTGGTTTGGGCGTGTTTTCGAGAGCATTTTATGAAGTCTTGCACCTTGAGTCGTACTCATGACGTCCTCACATAGCTTCCTCCATGATGCTCTGCGGGCCCTCCTTATTTCTTTATTGTATTCCATCAAGGCTTTTGTGTAAACTGACCAGTTTTTGGTGTTTTTAGCCTTGTTGAATAATATTCGGGTTTTCTTTCTAAGGTTTTCAAGCTTAGAATTCTACCACGGTACTTCTCAATTCGAGGTCTTTGTTGTTAGTGGATAGCTCGTTTCATAGCCATCTATAATACCTTGCGTCAGAGCCGACACAGCTAGATCAAGGTTCTCTATGGACTTGATACTCTTCGGAATTGATTCTAGGTTCCGCCTTAGGTTTACCTGGTAGGTGTCCCAGGCAGACCGTCTCGTATTGTGGAGGTAATCTCTCGTAGCACCCCAAATGGCTCAGTTGGTAAGTGCGCTCGAACCGGAGAGTCCGACGACGGACGAGTCCCGCATCGTTCATAAATTTTCGATTAATGAATTCATAGGTACGTTTTTTGGACGCTCTTGAGATTCCTCTGGTGTTACAAGAGAGTATGGGCGGCGGTAATCACATATCGTCAGATGGCCCGTATGCTCGTTTGTCCCCCTCTTGCATAAAAAATAATAACTTTTCTGGTTACGAACTACAACCAACATTAGGAAATGGTCGCCTGTTCAGGATGGCATATCTCATTATGTACAAGTAATATAATTTAATTAAGCTTTGAATATTAATTTTACCCAGCCTTTATAGTTGCGAAATTCTTGACTGAAAAACAGGCTCGTTGGCTTCATAACACTAATTGCTGAACTAAGCCAAGTAGGCTAAGCCCCGCTAAGGATTAGGGGTGGCCATGTCGGCTTCGTCCTCACTGATTATAATATTAATTAATTTTAAGGTTTATTGCATGTATTATTAGTCGAACCTTAGATCATACATACACATAGATAGACTATGACAGCTGTGAAAACGTCGAATAAAATTGAAATAAATTTAACCTCTAGTTTGAATACTTCCCGGTACACTAACACAAACTTTTTTTTAATACGGGATGAGATGATCAGGATGTTCAGCTGATGGTAATTGATACGCCCTGCCCATTACAATTACAGCGGCACTGCAATTGCGCTCGTCACCTTGAGACATGAGATGTAAAGTCTCATTTCCCCAGTAATTTCACTAGCTACAGCGCCCTTGAGACTGAAACACAATCATGTTTTCACATTACTGCTTCACCGCAGATAATCTAAATCGCATCCTAATAGCATCCTGCGCAAAGGAGCCTCGCACCGATATAATACAAATCGCGAGTGTAAGACGTAGCTTGTCACGCACACTAAAGTATTAAACATAGCCTGTTTTCATCGGTTGTCTCACAGCAAGAGATTTTAATCTAGAGCTATAAATTATGTAATAATCGAACCACTATACAATATAGACTCAAAGAACACAATATAAGTCAATATTTACCCACTGAGTCCACTAAACCCTGACGTATGAATGACATCTTCATCAAGAGCTCTCTGGTCACAGGAGACGATTTACAAGCGTAGAGCTGGTCACTTACGGCCGTTCCCAATATTCAGTCTATCTCCTACTTGAGATAAAAATCGTAACTATCGTTGACTTTTCTGTCCCAATAAGCTTATCGACGGTAACTCATCTTATCTGTACACGCTGTCTGTGAATGGGACGATGTACAGCTTACCAGGGAAATTGCAACTGAACTGGCGATAAGAATGACTTATCGGGTATATTGGGACAGCTTCAGATTATTGACAGCTAATTATTTACAGTAGAAGGTAGTTATTTATCTCTATCTGTAGATAGTGTATTGGGAACGGCCGTTAGTAAAATTGTCATTTTGTCCAAAATTATTAGATTGTCAGTGCGTTTAAAACTGTCAAGTAACAATTATTTAATACAATTTGTATTAAATATTAACGATTAAAGTTTACTTGGAAACACCGTCATTCAGTCAATTGTCGTTTCTCTTTTCCTACAATTTTAAAATTTGCATTTCTTAAGGTTAAAGAACATCATTCACGTTTCATACATTTTTGGACCAAAAAATGAAAATGCCGGCCAAAAAGAAAAAGTACTGTATTCGGATTGAATACACAATTCCTAACATTTTTTACTACGACGTCCAATCTGTCGGCACAATGATTACGTCGTAATAAAATAATAAAATAAAAATCCTTTGGTGATAAAAGGTTGGAGTGTATTAAAAGCATGGTGGTAAGGTTGATGAATAGTGTTGGAAAAAATTATTTAGTCATAAAATAAAAATAAAAAATATTTATCAAGTACTAAACAGCATTTATTTTGGCATAGGCATATTATATGGCATAATATAAGGGCAACATTACTAAATAAGAAAAAAACGCTCTGGCAAGGTTTGATGGCGCTGGGAGAAATAAACAATATTAACCATATATATATAACAATTTATTTTATTAACGATAAATATATAAAAATTTATTTTTTATAAATTATAATGACACTCCAACCTTTTTTTATCACCAAAGAATTAATAAAAAAATATTGTTTTATTATTTTATTACGACGTGACTATTGTGCGCACAGATTGGACGTCATAGTAAAAAATTATAGAAATTATGTATTCTACCGAATATTGTACTTTTTTTCTGGCCGGCACTTTCATTTTTTGGTCCAAAATAAATGATGTCCTTTTCTTTTGTATTCTATGGTATAAATGTGAAATAAATCTAATTTAATGTACCTAGTTTCAACTAAGAAACCGTAAAATAAGTTAAATGTACACAAATATTTCTACATGCCATTAAGCATGAAAGTGGAGACTAATTTAAAATGCCTGCGACAGCATTCTTCGTGAAATAAACTAAATTAACTCGAATAGCTGAGCAAATTTTGGTCGCGTCGCTGAGCAGCATTCGAATATAAACTTTATGAGAGTAAACACAATTTTAAAGCGACACTTGATTGTCATCCCACTTCTGAGGCTTAGAATATTCGTGATTCGTATTGCTGTTTGGTATTTTGAAATTGCAGATTATTTAGTTATTATTATGACGGATGAGTATCCGTCATAATAATAACTAGTGAGTACTATATATATCTTATTTATTTCATGCCAATATTTCGCGTCGCTGAGTTGCATTCGAATATCAACTTTATGAGAGTAAACACAATTTTAAAGCTATATTTGACGACACTTGAATGTCATCCCACTTCTGAGGCTTAGAATATTCGTGATTCGTATTGCTATTTGGTATTTTGAAATTGCAGATTATTTTGTTATTATTATGACGGATACTCACTATATAAATCTTACTAATTTGATGCCAATATTTCGCGTCACTGAGTCGCATTCGAATATCAACTTTATGAAAGTAAACACAATTTTAATGCTATATTTGACGACACTTGAATGTTATCCCACTTCTGAGAATATTCGTGATTCATATTGCTATTTGGTATTTTGAAATTGCAGATTATTTAGTAATTATTATGACGGGTACTCACGATATATTTTAATTTAAATAAATTACGTGACACATTTGCCCGCGGTGGACTCCTAAACTAATGAACGGATTTAACTTGAGACATTACTTTTTTACTTTTTATACCGATTTGAGACCCATAATTATTTTTATTTCCAATATTTGTTTTGTACGGACATATTTTCTGTGAGAGAATTTTTTGACGCACGGTTTGACAGTTCTGCTGTGAAGCAATTTCACTAGAACAACAAGGAGCATACGTTACGAAATAATTCTTGATGTTATGAAAAATTATTGACAAATACATAAAAAACAGTATTTTATTTAATATGTACAGTACAACATCTTTCGGGTCAGCTAGTATCTTATAAATTTGATGCCAATATTTCGATCCAATTGCATGAATCGTGGTCGTGGCGGAACTGCGGAGGCGGCGAGAAACTCTTGACACATTGACACTACACGACAGATTGATGTACTATTTGAACTCTACTGAATGAAAACTCAGCATTAAATTATTATAATGAAACACGGACTAGTAATAAAATAAGGACTCTGTGTCACCTTACGTAACAGTGTAGCACTAAAACAAGCCGATTAACGTGTAAATACATAGCCCCACGCACACACTTACACTACTACAAGCCGATAGGCGGCCATTATGAGAATTGTCATCGTCTGTGACAGATCAGTTTGCGTCTCAATAAAATATTTTAAAAATGCCGTCGTGCGTTGTGAAAAAGTGTAACAACGATACTATATTAGTATTTGTGACCATATATGATTATTTAAGGGAGAAAAAATTGTGTAACTAGTATCCTCCGTAACCGCACACACACTAGCATAACGGTGCTTCACTTGCTAATATCACGGCGCGGAGTCCTTCTTTTTTTACTCGTCCGTGTAATGAAAATAAATTAATATATATCGTGAGTACCCGTCTTAATAAGTAATTAATTAAAATTCCGCGATGATAAAAGTTCAGATTATTTGTCACTCGTAAAATAATTACTGCATTGGTACATTACTTACAATGGTACTTACATTGAACTAAGATATTAATGTAAATTTTGCAGCAAAAGTCTTCAGTATCGTAATCTAACTTACTTATAGCAAGTAATGTTATCACTACCACGTGGTTGTTTATTAAGAACCCTTTTATAAATATTAAAACTAGAAAGAATAAAGTAAGCTGAAGTTTCCTCAAGCTGGGATTATTTTTTAATTTAAACTGTTTATTTTTTTTTACAATGGGTAAGAAAAAACTGCTTTTGTTCTGTAGTTATATGCAGGAAAGGCACTATTTTTGAGCATCAAAAGTGAAAAAAGTATTTTGTTTAAATTAGTGTGATACTCACATTAATCAAACAATCTAGCATTATTTATTCACTTTGAAATATATTCAACAGTTATTATTAACAGTTTGAAAGTACAAGATTTTTAGATTGAAAACATTGAAACGAAATAGAAAAATCGAACCAGGTAATGAATAAAATATACGATTTGATCAATTCTTACGAGGATTGAATTACGAGGTTTGAAGTACAGACAATTCTAGAATCTTTTCTGTGTACCGTATATATGACATAAATAACGTTAATTGCCATCATTATGATGCCAAAATTATTGGCTAAGTTTTAAATGAACGTTTCAAGAGCAAATCGAACACTTATAATTTATACTTATTCATGTGAATTAGTTCACCGCGAACATGTATTCATTAACTTGGTTTGATTGGATGTCATTCAGAAAAACATGCAACTTACAGAATGAAATTTGAATCTGTTTTTTTTTTCTCTCAACCGATTGAGCTGAATGTTATCTGGATGGACATTCCAGAATTATTTCCACATAGCGAAACTCTACTTTGATCAACAATATAAATACGAAATTTTGTGAACGCATTTCAATATGGAAGCTGGCTTAATTTGCCACCATTTCATGGCTACTGCGCTCAAGGATGGCTGTTAATGAGGGAACTCCTCAACAGTTAACAGCATAGACATTTTTAATTAATCCCATGATGTAGTTATAAATGAAATTTTGACTGAGAAGACTACGAGAAAAATCTTTTCAATATGAAGTTAAAATTTATGAATGCATCTTTACGACAGAAGTGAAATTATGATCAAGGAGAGGTTAATAAAACGAGGATATAAAGTGATGACATTAACAATGTTACATATATACATATATAATTAAAGTTATCCAGAAATTACTGTGGTAAATTATGCTCTGACTGATTCTGCACTCTTAGTCGACTCGAGCTGACTTTAACCGGACGAACGTTGTTACATAGCCGATCATAACAGCTCATTCACTACGCTCCATAAGAAATTCAGAAACTGAGTAAGAATACATAAATACATTTCTTTACAAGGTGTAAAAATTGAAAGTGTTTTTTTTTTTTCAATAACCGCACTGTAAAAGATTGCCTCGTATTTGATTTGTTTGGATAGTAAATATAAATAAGCCGTTATGATGTTTTCATTGTGTATTTCAGCCTTTTATAACTGCTAAGGCTTACCAATGCGATAACCTTTGCGCAGGTTGCCGGCCAGATAGATATCACAGCGGTGTCTTTTCTTCCACCAAGCATTAATTAGTGTGTGCATGCACCGTTTCTGTTTCGCTTTAAAGGGCCACGAATGAAACTATTGAGCTACTGAATCTTAACATCATGTCTCATGGAGACGAGTGCCATCACGGTTAATGATTCATTATTAGTATTGTAGTAGACAGCACATTTCTCTCTATTGCAAACATTGTGCTCGTAAAGTTACTTCATGTCCTTAATATCTGTATAAAAGTCAATCTAGAAAATAATAGTCCTAATCATACAGTGTCTTCTACCGAGTACTCTCTTGAGAAAGTCGCTTAATGGGGTAAAATGAACCTTGTTCAATTTTAACCCCAGAAGACTCAAGTTTGCGACTTTACCGTTAAAAAACCCATTTGTCGTTCAGACCTCCCTTAAAGCCTCGCTTAGTAGAAGCACTGGGTCTCGAAATCTCGAGCGATTGCAAATTCCTCGGTCATCTGGAGAGCAAAGCCAAATTGGCTTCGAAGAAGCTGGGCGTCATAAATAGAAAACGGCAGTACTTCAAGCCGGCCCACATTCTAGCGCTCTATAAAGTGCTGGTTTGACCACATATGTAGTATTGCGGTCATCTCTGGTATGGCGCACTCCAGTATCAGTTCAAGGCTGTTTGATCGCGTGCAACGCAGAGCTGCTGGAATTATCGAGGACCCAGTGGTCTGCGAACTGCTGGATTACTTGGTATTGCATATCGCTTCATTGTGTGTCTTCTACCACAATTATCACGGGGAGCGTTCCGAATAGCTATTTCACCTCATTTTTACCACCGAATTCCACCTTCGCACGACACGCCACAAGTTAGTATATCATCCCCACCATCAGGATGTGTGGCGGTCCCATACCACAAAGCTGTGGAATGAGCTTCCTTGTGTGATTTTTCCGGGACGATACGGGATGGGTACCTTCAAGGCCGGCAACGCTACTATGATTCCTCTGGTGTTGTAAGAGAATGTGGGTGGGGGTGATAACTTAACACCCGTACCCTCCTTGACCCGCGTTTGTCCTCCTTTTTCATAAAAAAAAATATTTTCTATGTCAATTGTGGGCTTAGATTAGTAAGTAATTTTGAACAACTTTATTTCAATTTCTATTACAGCATCCATAAACTGGAACTGGAACGTGATACTTCCCTACTACTTGCTATTTGTAGTACAGCTAATTAACAAACCCTAATTACATACAAGCACCACATGTTTCACTTAATTAATATAGGGATGTACGGGTTGAAAGTTAGTGAATGCTAATACCAATCAGCCCGTTGCCCAGCGTTGTCAACAGTAAACTTAGTAACTACTAAACACTGATGCTGGGGGTGTACACATACTATTTGAAATAAGGTATAATTTTGCAAAATTATTGCAAAAATAACAATTTTATATGACTTTCAACTCAAAACTTCTCTGGAGTATATTACGATACTTGCCGGCGTTTGCCAGGGGTGTCTTCTCTCACCTCTTCTCTATTTATTTGTGCTTGATATCATTATGTAAAAACAAATCAGAAAAATCTCCATGGAATAAAGTGGAGATTAAGTAAGGGGTTGGAGGACTTAGACTATGCTGATACCATATGCCTGCTGATTCACACACGCGCCGATATGAAAGCCTCCTCCGAGATGCCATGGCTGCGGGCTTAGGATTAAAAGTCGAAATACGTTATGTTTATATATATTCTACATACTATAATATATAATATAGGCTAATACTGGGAACAAGCGCATAAATGTAGTGTGTGTATCACCTTTTTACACCTATGCGCACACTCATTTCTCCAACTAGTATATAAGGAGTTGCGTAGAGTAATAAAGGCATACAATCGCAGTCAGACTTATAATCATTTTATAGTTAAAACCCGAACCTCCAACATCGCATAAATTTATTTATCTCGATTGTGTCGCGTCAGAGACACGACGATCTAAAGAGGATATTACGTGGAGAAATGCCAAAACTTTCACAACTCACATAATTTACAGAAAAGGACTCGTAGGGTTAAGCTGGACTTATAAATTATAAAGCGTGCTTGAAAACAAAATTTTATGACCGATGCTGGACTCAAACCAGCGACCTCTCGCGTTCCGTGCGAGCGCTCTTTCCAACCGAGCCAACAGTTCGAGTGACGTATCGTTGATAAAATTATGTTCGTTTTACTTGAATTTATTTTAAGCTTAGATTGATACTTTTTTGATTATGTTGGGTCTACATTGTATTTTACCACTTGTTGAAGATAGCTATGTCATTTGCAAATGTCTGAGTGGCTTCGATTTTTGATGTTATGTTATTTATAAAACCGTTAGTTTTCAGTTGATGTATCTGAACGAGATGAGATCCGACACTTCGATTATGATACTATACCCTATTCTTTCTGTATCGTTTGGGAATACATATTTTGTTTAATATTTTCACATATTTTGATTTTCTTTACATTTAGTCTATGTAGTGTTTTATTTGGTGTGCACCAAATCGCAATCTGAGTTATTGTGGCAAATTCCTTTCTACTTTCATTTTATTAAAAAACGATTGAGATGCTTGTCAAAGAGACGTTTTATAAACAATAATAGTTGTACCTCAATAAGGCACGTAGCATTCAATAGATGCGTTACGTAGCGATTGGTATGTATGTAAGTAACGAATGACTATAATTGGCGTACCTCTTACACTATGCTGCTACGACGTCGGGACTGGTTTCCTAACAGGTTTCGGAGACTCGCTACTCCACGGTCGGAGCCTACAATGTTTGAAGCGTTATTTGTGGAAGGTCAGTTATTTTGCAGTTATTCAATTCACAGTTGTGAATTTTATATTTTACTGCTTGGAAATGTTTAATTTTAATGAATTTTATATATTTTACCGTCTAATGGCACGTTCAACATATTTCGATTATGCCAAAAAAACTAAAAACATATTTATCACACATGACTCGGAAATAACATTTATAGTCTTTCTTTGAAGTGCTTTTATAAAAAACCTAGAAAATATATAAAATTTAAATTTTGTATTGAAATGGGATAAGATTACATATTAAGATGCTGTTACTTGTATTATTTTTAAGAAACTATTGGATTTTATGCAAAACCATTGGAGTATAAGGGTCATGGCTGAAATTTTCTTATACTTCGTTTTCACAAAAGATGCACGTACACCTTATATTAAGAATATGAGCGGCGGTGATCGCTTAACATCAGATGACCCGTACGATCGTTTTTCCTCCTCACCATAAAAACAAATCGACCACTGACCAATCAAGTTAGCGGAAGTAGCACACAAGTTATATGTACATATAACTTGTGTGCTTATCTGTTGTTGTGAGACCAAATTTATCTCCCGAACATATAAATAAACCCTATGCGAACTTTTCTGACAGATGGATAAACGATAACGCATACGAAGAACGAACTCTCGTAAGTCCTTGGCTTCGGAAGCTATAAATAAAGATTGTGGTGTTATCTTACAAATTTCAAAAAGAAAAACATTTGTAAAAATCTGCAATACGGATGGCACGAAAATATCATTCATTCATTCTTGATTTGGGATTTGTATAAATTCTTATTCTGAATTCCGATTTAATCCTGTTTAACCATAAGATGATACCTTCCGTAAGGCAAAAAATAAATAACTAAGGATTTCAAACAGGTAAAATTGAAACGAAATAATTGTAAAGAACAAAATTCTGAGTTGAGTTCTAGTACTGACATTACTAGACCAAGAATGACAATTCTTTTGAATGATCTATATGTAAATCTTTATAAGTTATTTTCGATACCTATATAATATTGAAGTGAACACTTCTTTAGCATCGCACTTTCAAATCTTGTGATTTGAAAGTCGATGAAACGAAAAAGCGAGACAGTAAAAAGAGACACACATAAATTCATAAGATTTAACGTGAGAACGGTGAAAATGATAAGGAAGCATTATGCATGTTTTGGTAGCAGGCGATCATAGTTGAAGAAGAGATTTACTTATTTATGACGCGAGTATACCCTATCTATTGCCACGTCCGACCAATGACAGCTGGCAGGTAGTAACACGTCCGATGACGCGATTAAGATTATCCGACGGCGAGCGCGAGATTCATCATTATTAAAAGCGATATAATTACATAACGACTGCACCTATGGCTATATAAAAAATACATTCACGTAGTTTAAAGTATAGAAAAATCAACGTGTAAAATCATAAATTATGTTTTTGAACCCAAGCTATTTAAATAAAAGGTTAAAGCTCGAGATTATAGGTAGAAATGTGATAACATTTTCATTATATTAAGTTTTTATGTAAATATTAGCGCGCACATTAATAAAACTTGATTATTATTGAAATAGACTATATAACCTATTTTTTGATATTAATATGTCATTACTTCGACTTACGGGATTGTTGCATTAAACTAAAATAAAGCACCCATTCTTAGTATATACCTACAATTTATCTGCGGAATGCACAAGTAAAACGTGAAATACTTGGTTGTCTCAATACATCCAGATTGTTGAATATTATAAACATTATATTTATGATATTTTGTCCCTATTACAAGCAATGATTTACTGTTAATTAATTGGATTACAATAAAAATTTGATATTTAAACCAAATCGATAAAGTATTATCGATCATACTGTTATAACTTGTCGATCTAATGTCGTAAGAAGAATTTATATGTAATTTGTAGATAAAATCGGAAACTAGATATTATGAGGATTAATTTCATATATAAAACAAATATAATACGTAATTAAAATATTACACTTACGTGATACACAAAACAATAACAAAACACTTGACACTACAAAAACAAACAAATGACAATTCCCCCCGCAAAGCGATTTTCAATAAATTATTTCTTTTAATTTTTGCTCGGATACTTGATATTTAAAGATAAGCCTATTACAATTACTTACCATAGAGTCTTAAAAAATCGTATTTGACAAGCTAATTCACTCATACTACAGATTATAACACAAAATAAATACGCAAGTCGACTGGGCCACTCTGGTTGCCTGGACGTTTGACTGTCTAAAGAAAAAAGCCGCTCTAGTTGCGCGGACGTTTCAGTAGAATATATTATGACGTCCTGCGCGCGACGTATTAGGTACTATATAGACACCAGGAGACCATATATATGGTAGCGGTGATAGTAATGTCTTTCATAGTGGTTGAAGTCATGTGACATCCTGGCAACATGTACCAGAACTTCAAAGCTTAGAGGTACATGCACAATGGTTTCACTTCTGACGTGTGTACTTTGTACGCACGCATTTTTTTATATATCTCCCTCAAAATTGTATTGGACACGTTTTAAATAGTTTTTATTTAAATAATATTTTTCCTTTTATTTTACATCACTAGATCACAGGTTAGATTTAACACAGTTTAGCAAAGTATGTAATAATACCATACTTTTCTTAAAAACAATTTCACTGACTTTTTCAATTGAATCCAAATTTAACTCAAATTCAATATTTTCTTTTATACGAAATATGAATGCGATTATTATGAATTTACAACAATTAATTACAATATTATCATGTGAATATCTTACCTGTAGCTTATATGAATTGAGAAAGACAAGCAGCAGCCAGAGAGCAGTTACCAGTGGAAGGTTCCTTTACACAGGATGCCGGCTAGATTATGGGTACCAAAACGGCCCCTATTTCTGCCGTGAAGCAGTAATGTGTAAGCATTATTGTGTTTCGGTCTGAAGGGCGCCATAGCTAGTGAAATTACTAGTCAAATGAGACTTAACATTTTATGTCTCAAGGTGACGAGCGCAATTGTATTACCGCTCAGAATTTTTGTGTTATTCAAGAATCCTGAGCGGCACTGCATTGTAATGTGTAGGGCGTATCAATTACCATCAACTGAACGTCCTGCTCGTCTCGTCGGTTTTTTAAAGAGACGTCTTTAGAGGGCGAATTGCACTAACTTTAAAATTTAAAACACTGCCTATTTAACGTGATTTCCGGCTTATTATTGGTTTATCTTTTCGGCTTTGTGTGTGCTGCAGAAAGCTTTGCCAAAAGTTTAATTCTGTTTCGATGTTTTAAAAGTTTAAATCGTTCGTAGGATTTACTAGAAATACTTTTTAATCGTACTTTGTTTTGCGCGCTGGTAACCAAATAATTTAGTAAAATATTCGTGTTGGGCAGGTAGGAGACCCTTAGGTCAATGACTTACCCACAGGTGGCCAAATAACAGTACTCACGGGCCTCAAAGTAGCAAGTTCCTTTAAAGATGGAATCGAATAACGACCACCGCTATGCAAAGTCTTTCACAGACTATCTCCGGTTGTAGCCTACTGGAGATAAAAATCGTACTTATCGTTGACTTTTCTGTCCCATTAAACTTATCGACGTTAACTCAAATTATCCGTACACGCTGTCTGACAATGGGACGATATATAGCTTATTAGCTATAGAAGTTTGCATGGAAATTGCAATTCACGCGTCCCAATATAAGGCGATAAGAATGACTATCGGGTTATGGGACAGCTTCAGATTATTGACAGATAATTACAGAAAGTAGAAGGTAGTAATTTATCTCTAGCTGTAAAAGACCCTTTACAAGATTTCTAAATCTAATCGCTTCTGTGGAATTACCAAATCCCATCTATACACTAGCTCCGTCCTCCAGTTTTACCCGATAGTTTTTTGGTCGCACAATATGTGCCTACATATTGTGGTTTGTGTATAAGAAGTAGACGTAAAGTATTTTGTAATATTTAATTAGATGTGCTATGAATATTTTTGTAGATCTTTTCATTTGCATATCGCATATATATCGCCACCTTTAGCGGTTTACAAACTAAAGAGCCCTTTTCATCCGCAAACTACTTCACAAATTTAAATAAAACACTTTTAAAGGATTAGAACGCGTGTAGTTGTAACTATGTTTATACATTAGATTTTTTCGTAAAAGTTACATATTTACTTTTATTTTAGTTAACCCGAGGTTTCAAGACCTTTCCAGATCTCCTTTTCGTTACACTCGCGTAAATAAAAGAAAATACTACTTCACTAATATTAAAAGAAGGCATTCATTTTCTCAAAATTAATTCATATGGATGTATTTTTGATATCATTTCTAATACTACTGCTTCGGATACAAATGGACTCTGACAAAGAAAAAACGGCGCAAGAAACTCTCGCAGCATTGTATTTTTTTGCGCTTTTTTTAATAAAATTTACATATTTTTTCTATCTTAATGAGTTTACTGCCTTCAAATAAATAAACAAACAAAAAACTGTTAAACTTTATAATATTCGTATATATTTCTTCGATTCCTAGAAGTATTCGACAAAAACCAACTTACAGGTTTTTACAACACAAAATTCAATTTACAAACTTTATAACCTCCATTCATTACTATGCAAGGAACAAATTGAAAACTTTAACTGAAAAAGTTCCACGCACAAATAATGAGAAGTTAGCTATTCGCCTTCAATGACTATTGGATTGTGGAATTAAATTAATTTCAGAAACTGTGTGTATGTATTTTAATGGTTTTAAATATAAGAAGTTGATGCGGAATAGTCGTATTGCGAGGATAATTCGATTATTGCTGTTTTTATTAGTTAGTTGATCAAAGAGTGACTTTAGTTATGCGTCTTTTTTTAATGAAAATTAGGGACGAGACGAGCAGGACGTTCAGTTGAAAAAAATTATACGCTCTGCCCATTACAGTACAATTGCACTCGTCACCTTGAGTCAAGATGTTAAGTCTTATTTGCCCAGTAATCTCACCAGCTACGGCGCCCTTCAGACCGAAACACAGTAATGTTTTCACATTGTTGTTACAATTTGTTCTTAGGCAGTGCGGTATTTAGTTGTAGCTCAGGTGATTCCACTCCTTTATCTAAGACTATGACAACAACTTATAAAAACCGCCAAACTTCAAAATGGCCGCATTACGACCTAAATGTTTATTTAACAACAATATTTAAAAATTACATAATATTGTTTTATGTTATGCGATAGTAGAGTAAGGAAGTCTGATTTCCACTTGATCGGGATTTGTTTAGAGCTAAGAAACCTTTGAAATAAAATGCATCCAAAATTTATTGTGAAAACTCCAAAGAAATACAAAAAATATTTTATGTAAGTATGTTTCGCTAGCAGAAAGCTTGGAAAGAAAGTGACTAATGCCTGCCTGTCGTGTGAACGTCAAATCAATTTATCATTTTTAATTAAACCATAACCTGTTTGACATGATTCCTAATAAATAGCCTATGAGCTTGTAAAAGAAAATGCTTATTTATTTTGCATTCATACCCTTTCTATAATTGCTTTTGGTTAATAATCTATCTGTTAACTAAAATAAATCGCTGTTTTTGAAGGAAAAACTTATTTTTGGAACTTTATTTTGTGGGTTTGGGTAATGCTCGTTCGTGTAATCGGCTCGAGTCGCCTGAGTAAGCGCGATCAGTTGGAGAAACATTTTCCATTTTCATTTATACTCAAATATAAGTACTATGTATAATTTAAATAACAATAATAATAATAATTCTTTTATTTCAAGCCAATTACGTTCCATAGTTAACATGAATTCTTTATTCTAATTAAAAGTAAACTTAAAAACTAGAAAACCATCACTGTATAAGGGTGTGGTGTCCAAAATATAAAGATATAAAAATTCATAATATTAATTACAAGTCCAATTTATTTTTTTACTTTTATTTTTTACCATTTCTTTTTCTTAACGGGTTAGACAGAAAACTCACCATATAAGAAAACTATTTACGTCTTTTCAAATGAGTCGCTACAAGTTCGCATATTGAAAATTTTACTGACTTTATTTTTTTGAAATTATTCATATATAATTTTATGTGCAGCGATTTTAAAAGACCGCTGCCTTATAAAATTTGTTAAGAAATAAATAGGATATAAAATTTCACAAACCGAAATGTATTTCAATTCGATTCCTCTGGGCGTTCCCGGAAAAATACTCATCACTGTTATCGGATATCAGGGATCCTTTTTTCTAATAGAAATGTGATATCAAAAAAATTATAATGAACATTTTTGATAGCTGAAGTTAGTGCGGATGGCAAATTGCTTTGAGTCAATCAGTCTTTTTAATTTTTTTTTCCCTAATTTTTTTTTATATGATGGATATCAAAAGCTTTAAAAACATTTTGTGATCCAAGAAAGACTATTTTATATTAACACAAACAGTTACTTTAACATGCAACCATTGTTATTATCATAATATATATAAATTCCGTGTCCTGACGTTTGTTTCCAGTGAACTCCTAAACGAATGAACGGTTTTTAATTGGGAATTACTTCATGGAGTGCAGTTTAGTCTCCAACTTGAGACATAAGATAGTTTTTATTTTTATTTTGTATGGACATATTTTCTATGAGAGATATTATTAACGCACGATTTGACAGTTCTGCTCTGAAACAATTTCGTTAAAACAATGAACAATTTACGAAATAATCCATTATGTTATGAAATAGTATTGACAAATTCATAAACAACAGTATTTTATTTATAATGAACAGAACAGCGTCTGTCGGGTTATCTAGTATTAATATATTTTGCATTAAATGGAAAATAAATGATATACGATATGAGTAACATACGAACGAAATGCATTTGATATTCGCCCATTCCATTCATTTCATCAGGCAGAGTCCAGACGTGAAATTTATTTGGACAGTTATCGTGAATTCAAACACAGGCATGAAGTATTTCTTGGTTAATAATAATCTGTTCATACGCAGTAATCAAATATATCGATACAGTGAAAATTATTTTCATATTCATAATAATTTATTGTGAATCAAAATGGATACTAGCTCTTTTACTATAAATCCAATATCGTAGCGAAAACTCATTACAGAACTGGTGTTAAGAATGTGTGTATAAAGAGCGTATGGTGTCGGGTCAAGGCAACACATATTGTAAACAATCCGTATTAAAGAAATAACAAAAAGAAATACTTAAATTGCAAGTAACCTAACAGTAATTTTAATAAAACAGTAAATACAATAAATAAATACTTTCCAATTATTATTATTCAGATGAAAATTTATTGAAGTAGGCGTTTCCTTGCGGAAATCCATAATTATCCAAATGATTTGAGTTTTCTTTAGTGTTAATTCCGCCAATATTTGTCTTTAAACAGTCTCGTGCCAGATTTTGGCGAGACAACAAGTCCTGAGGATGCCTCGTGTAGAGGCGAAACACGTGTCGAATTGTTTAAAAACAAATATTGGCGAAATTAACACTAAAGAAAACTTAAATCATTAGTATACCTTTACCACGTAAACGTCTATAATTCTTAAATTTTATAATAAATTTGTTTTGAATATTTTCTAGGATCGTATTATAAATTTATATATAACAAAAGAGGATTTTTAGAACAGAATCAAGAACAGCAAATCTCTGAAAACAATTCACAATTACAAGACACCGGTAATAAATGATAGACGTAAGAAACTCGGCGAGAATTGCCGCGTGAATCGTAATATACTAAAAATATTCATTTCCTAACAAAAGCAATTCAAAGTTCACGCGAAAAGAAAAATTGTCTCGCCCGTAAAGTTATTAATGAGAGCGTTCTGAATTGCGCCGAATAATAAAACAGTGTGGTGAATTATTTGAGAGGACCCGACTAAAAAGTGGCCCTTCTGGGAATATTTATATCCGACTGGGCCCATACATCATTACATTTTTATTGTACAAATTTAAGCTCCATTTTCGGATTTTCTGTTTTTGTGCCACAGAGTTAGAAAATAATTGGACGGACAGCGTTGAATGTTGATTCTAAAGTCGAAAGAAAAAATTACCAACACAATTATTCAAAACCGACTTGAACTGAGCGCCTTTGAATCTTCACTATTAATATTTCATTTAATTGACTGAATCTATCCTATTTTTAATAAAAATATTTGGATTTGAAGTCGCTAAGCGGATAGACAGTTCTATGTCGTGTAACAGTAATGTGCAAACGTTATCGTGTTTCGGTTGGAAGGGCGCCGTAGCTAGTGTAATTACTGGACAAATGAGACATAACATCTTGTCTCACGTTGACAAGCGCAATTATTGTGATGCCACACAACATTTTGGGTTCAATCAAAAATAATACCATTGTTTTCCTTTAAATATATATTCCTTATTATTATTTTCTTGTTTAGTGTTTTTTATGGAAAAGGAGGATAAAGGTGTTAAGTGATCACCGCCGCACATTCTCTTGCAACACCAGAGGAATCACAGGAGCGTTGCCGGCCTTTAGGTTACGTGCTTTTTGTATGAAGGTACCCTTGTCGTATCGTCCCGGAAACACCGCACAAGGAAGCTCATTCCACAGCTTTGTAGTTCGTGGAAAAAAGCTCCTTGAAAACCGCTTTGTGGAGGACCGCCACATATCCAGATGTTGGAGAGTTGTCCTAATTTGTAGCGTATCGAGCGATGTTCGAATTTTGTATAAAAAAAGTATTCCAAATGTCTAAAAACCACCAAATTGAACACTTCAGAAAAATATAGTATTCCCTGTTGGCACAAATATAAAATCAAAATTTTCACATTAAAATGTCGACGTTAACTGCTTATTCAACGACATTTCCATCACTGGGACTCGATAATGTTGAAATCACTTTATTTTCTCAATTTGAACGTGAACCTTTTCGGGTTCCGTTGTAAGAACGGCTAGAACGTGACCTCATACTTTTCTTTATTGTATATACTTCACCAGTTGTAACTGTGGCATAATTTCGTTGTTTGACACAGCACTTTTTACCAGTGGGAGGCTCCTTTGCACAGGATGTCGGCTAGTTTATGGGTACCACAACGGCGCCTATTTCTGCCGTGAAGCAGTAATGTGTAAGCATTACTGTGTTACGGTCTGAAGGGCGCCGTAGCTAGTGAAATTACTGGGCAAATGAGACTTAACATCTTATGTCGAAGGTGACGTGTGCAATTGTATTGCCGCTAAATTTTTTTTTGTTTTTAAGAAATCTGAGTGGCACTACACTGCAATGGGCAGGGCGTATCAATTACCATCAGCTGAACGTCCTGCTCGTCTCGTTCCGTATATTTATTAATAATAAATAAAAGCTGAAGCCTTGTTTGATACATTTCTATAATACAATATCTAGAAGCAAATAGACAAATAGTCAATGAAATATATACTCTTACCCGCGACTTCGTGCGCATGCAATAGATACTTTGGGCAGCATTTTTTTATTTTTTTATATGCTCACTTTGCAAATAATACACAACAAACTGCTGTAGTTAATACATTTTTATAAGCTACCAACTATAGAACTTTCATCCCCCTTTTTCATCCCCACACAGTTCTAAATTTTAAAAACGCTAGAACAAATATTTATTTATTTTTTATCAAGTGCCTTTATAGAAATTTTCATGGTATTATCTTTGATAATGACGAACTTCCATACAAACTTCCACCCCCTATTTCAATCCGGCCAAGCCTTTTACTCGCAGTAACCTATATCCTTTCTCAAGGTCTTTTCTATCTCTGTAATAAATTTCAATAAACCGGTTAAGTGGTTTAGGCGTAACAAATAAACTTACATTCACATTTATAATATTAGTATGGATAATTGTAATGCTAAGTCTAACGCTTGCATAGGCTAAACTCTGCTCAATCAATAATTCCTTCCACATAATTATTATAAATAACAACGTTTCTCTGTACATAATCTATTGTATCTTCCAAGTTCTGAATAGGCCTAAGCACAAAATAATGATAATGTAGGATCTAGTATTGATACCACAGACTGGGAATGAAGCGGACACCCTCAGGTTCTTTAATTATAAATGTTTAATCTATGATATTACATTGTGATCCATATTTTTTATAAAGAAAAAGCTCGCTGAGTTTCTTGCGCCCGTTCTTCTAAGGTCTGAGGCAGTCTGTTTTGAATGGGTAGTGTTTTTCACGTTCAATAAGTGATCTTGTATCCTATTTTGAATAAAAATATTTGCAATTGAATAAATAATTTGAATTTGAATTTACCGACACTGGTTTTGTACACAACTTTATTTACTGGTGAATCGATACATCTACACATATAAATAAAATTGGAGTGTCTGCTTGTAATATTGAAATAACCGTTTTTTACTACAGGTAAATGACTATATATACGGTACATATACCAAAATAACATTTTTAAAATTTTTGTCTGTCTGTCTATCTGTCTGTGTGTCGGTTTGTTCCGGCTAATCTCAGAAATGGCTGGAATTTTATTGGCAGGTAGCTTATGTAATAAGGAGTAACTTAGGCTACGTTTATTTTAGAGAAAGAAAGTAATGTTGCAAGAAACGGTTAAACTCTAAAAATAATTTATGTGGCAAAACAACGTTTGCCGGGTCAGTTGGTATAATATAGTAGTAACGGATAACGTTGTAATAAATATTTCGCTTAAATGATCCAATGATTGTATACATTCTTTGTAATAATGTCAAACGCGTGTTGCCGCAGAATTGTAGGGCCGATGCCCTGCCAATGCCCTACCGATACCAATTGAACGCTGCGAGGCTCGGGTAGCGATTGTACTATCTCAGTCACTCGCTGGGCCACAAAATTTGCAGCAAGTTATTTTTGCGGCAATTTTTTTCTCGTTTATGCTTGCATCGACATAACCCTTATGCTACTTTTCTGCAAAGAGGATGTAAAAACGGTAAAGTAAAAGGTCTTTCGACATAAGTTTGAAATAGTAGTAATTACAGTATGGCGAAGTATAATTCGGCTAAATTTGAAAGCGAACAGGTTGCTTATATCGTAGTAACTTTCGGATATCTTCTTTGTTTACAAGATAAAAGCCGTCATCTGCCAATGACTGCACGTTTCATACAATCGAGTGTATTGTTTTTTCCTTAGAGAGTTTTGCTACGCTGTTTTTCTGTGATAATATTAACGCTCGATTAATAACCGTGCGTTTGATATTAACGTATGACATTTAAATCTCGCTAGCATAGTTGGCATTCCGCTCTCATTTAGCAAATTCAGAAAATTCTCTATGACTGGTTGAGGTCGAAGCAGATCTGGCGGATTTGGCAACATAACCAAAATGATATTCCTACTTTACGAGGGTTTTCTAAAACCGAATACCCATGCATCTTCTAAGCTGCTCGGATTTATAAAATTAGGATTTTTCATAGAACAAGCATGAACAAAGTTAGCGAGTGACGCATGCAGGCGGTGTCCGTCCCGACTGAACTGTGTGGCCCCGAAATTCGCTGGCCATGATGTAAGAGGTGTGGCTTTATCTATCGAACCCGTAACCCACTACTCCAATGAGCATTCAGTATCACGCGCCTGCATACGCCAGCTGAACTTTTAGATATATAGTTGGACTCGTGAGACAATAATTATATTTCAGTGGGTTATCCTTCCGAAATCGGCAAGTGTGCCCGCGTCGCGGTATGCCTCAGATCGGCGTGTCTTTGGGGCACACGAAGCGTTCTGTCAATGCGTATTATTTTAATAGATTGCTTATAATTAGGATAATCTTAGTGAGTGTATCTGAAAGCTATTGAAACAAGCTACAAGACCATGCAAAATAAACCATCTTATAAACAAAATAAGACTCAGAAATTTGAGAGGGAATAGTGGTATTGATACTCGCTGCGCTAAATCCGCTCACAGCGATATAGTAGTGGCCACACTGTTACAAAGTAAAGTTGCGTTCGTAAAATACGAACTTACATTTTAAATCCTATATTTATATAAGCTGTGGTTTACGAGAATGTAATCTCTAGCCCGCGGGACCCATCTGTACTCTGGAGATATTTCATCGTTGTACTGAATATCGTATGAGACTTTCGCTCGAACATTTTATATAAGCTTAATATTCTTGAGTTTATTACTCAATGTAATCAATGCAAATGTTTCTCCTACATTAACACTTGGTTCAGATGTTTGTGGTCGAATCGTAGAATTTTTATCGAGCAATGGATTACTGGGTCGGTTCGCACCGGTTACGAAAATGTTATGATTTTTACGTTTGTGTAAGCACATAAATATTAATTAATTAACAAAAAATGGTCCGGCTATGAAGAATAAAATAAGTAATTAAATATGCAGTTAGATCTGTTTTTACACTGGAAATAACAGATAATATCTTTCCTTAATATGAACAAATTATTAAAGTGAAACTTTTATTACATCGTCTCAAACTTTTTCGTCCGTGTGTCGCATGTCGCGTGACGGTCGTGCGGCGCCTATAGTGTCGCCTTAAATAGTGGGAAAATATGTTTTGAGTTTGAGATACCTGAGAATTATATTTATGTTTTTTACTTTCATGAAAGAAATAGGTGTTTAATATTTGTGTGATACTGAAGGCTGGGCTCTTACAAGTGGTGAAACGATTGACATAACTCGATACGCACGTCTCTTGTCGCTGCAGTGACAATTATATTTTCTAGTTTTTAGTTAACTTACTAACGGCCGTTATCAACAACCTATCTATCCTTAGTTTAACTTAATAGAGGTAGACAAATCTATCCTTTTACGCTTACTTACATTTCAATTACCTATTGACAGATACCATTGGACTATACCTATATTGGACATTACTATGGATAGATAAGATCTTGTCATTAATCGGTGACTGAAATGTATCCGTAAGGTGAACTAAGGATAGATAGGTTATTGAAAACAGCCGTATTAGAAGTTTATGTATAATCAAGTCAGATGCTCCGTCTATTGTTTTAAGGCTTTTTTTATTATATTCTCATTTCGTATATTATGTAGGTTTAAATATACGTTTTCACTTAAGCCTTACTTGAGGAGAAACATGCAAATGGCGGCTACAAATCCCGAAACAATATTTTGGGATAATAGTTTAAAAAAAATATAGAATCGGCAATCCTGTATATATTAAGTCAAATGACGTCACCTGAGCATAAAACTACAATTTATTATGCATTGTTTCTGTAATACATGGTCAGGGCCGGATTTAAACTTAATGTCGCCCCTGGGCACCGGACAAAAATCCGCCCCGATACTGGAATTTTACTTAAACTTAAATATAAAAAACTAATTAAATTTCTTTAGTTCCACAAAGTAAAAAAAATCGATAATTATTTTAAATCTCCAAGGAAATAAATTGATTAAATCTTTTTTATTATTAATTTTGACTAAACGTGCCAAAATTATAATTTACAAATAATGGATAAATTGAATTTCTTAAATTATCAATAAAACCTAAAATTATTAATTAACAGAATTAATTAATTATATTGAGCAATCTCGATAAGACTAAAAATTTTTTTTCACTTTCAAAAATTTGCCGCTCTGGGCACTTGCCCCAACTGCCCCTAGTGTAAATCCACCACTGTACATGGTTAATAATAGTTATTCAAAGCTTTGCTTACGGATGATACCTACGTCATATTTTTGGTTGTTTTCAATCGTCCTTTGTAACCTCAGCACACTCGAAGGTCGTAATTTTTTTCTCATTTTTATTACCATAATTATTTATATATTATTAAAATTATATATGCTTCGAAAAGAACCTGAAAGGTGAACAAAGTTGTATACTTTAAAGTTAGATTTGATAAGAGCGACATCTCAAGTCAATTTCCTTAAGCAAATATTGGGGTTGAGCAGGTTATCAAGTGTAAAATAGATCCTGTAGATGAAGCCACAACCTGAGAGTTGAACAAAGCATGCAAGATTTTATGACGATACGTCACTCGAACGGTTACCTCAGGTGGGAGAGCACTGGCACGGAACGCTAGAGGTCGTGGGTTCGAGCCCCGCATCGTTCATAAATTTTGTTTTTCTAATTTTATTTGTGAATCAAGAGCTTGTTAGTGAAAATGTGTCAATATAGGAATGCTCCCCGAGGCTTGTAGTACGAAACATGTCGAAGAACTTGTGATTTTTGTATGAAATTATGGATTGAACGGATTTTATTTTTAAATTTATTAATTGAAGAATTCAATCTTTAAAGAATATGCGAGAGGAACTTGACGGGGGTCTACCGCACGAGTTTATTTTTTATAACCTCTTCTACTTTCTTACATTTTTTTAATTCGTAAATAAAACAAATCATGAACCATGACATAAAATTAACGTTTAGTCAATCATTTTATTATTTATGACTAGCTGACCCGGCAGAATTCGTACTGCCTAAATCGTAAAATAAAAGACCTAAACTTTTGTATAAAATAAACTTAAAACAAACAAAAGGAACCCTTTTTTTAAGTGTTACTACCCGTGTTTTAAGGAAGTTTACTTTACCTCCTTAGAAAGATATAAAAAATTCTAATTAGTTATTCATTTTAAACTATTATTTTTATTTGATTTCTGAACGACGGGGGACACGTTAAAGGAAAATCAAAATTGTTGTTTTTATTTAAATCCGAGAATTTTCATGTTTATTCAAACCTTTTAAACCTTCCCTGGACTTCCACAAATAATTCAAGACCAAAATTAGCCAAATCGTTTCAGCCGTTCTCCAGTTTTAGCGAGACTAACGAACAGCAATTCATTTTTATATATATAGATTATCATCTTTTATCATTTACAAAATATAAAAAAGCTCTCAAACGACAAGAGCTTCCGATTCATTTATAAATATAAATGTAAAAAGTGGATCCTTAACTTTAAATTATACCATAAATAAATAACAAAAATATTTATATTGAGAAGCAGTTTAATTTTATAAGTAAGCAATTAGTGCTGGTAAAACCGGTGTGCCCAAGAGATAATGAACTCCGATGCTACATTTCTTTAAGATAACTTAACTTCAGTAAACCATTCACAAATTCATGTCAACAAGTTACGTTTTCCGGGCTTACAAATTACTCTCCAAAGTGGCTATATTATTAGAGCACTTAAGGAACCTTTTAAGAAAAAACTAGCTCTGGCAAACCCTTTATTTACGGAAATAAGGGTACAATAAAAATAAATTGACCCATAAATAACTTTACCTAATTTTTCCTTCGCTAAAGTTTGGGTTTCAAGTTCGATTTAGTCTCGGGGTATATTGCAATTTCAGCCACGTGATAATAGTCTTTAACGGACAATTTTAAACATATTTTTTTTTGCATTCGATTGCTTCGGTGTTTTCACTTTCTTGGCTAGGTGTTGAGGATCAAAAAATATATCTACTTTTTCGGATATAAAGTATTTAATATCAGATTAAATGTTCTAGAAAATATATCCCGACAGGAAGTCCTGTCAAGACAATATATAATTTATTAAAAAACTAGCTGACCCAGCAAACGTTGTATTGCCATCAAAGTATCATCATCAACTGTAGTTAATCTATCAACTTTATAGATAGCTAAAATTAAGTTTTTTTAACTCCTGAGAAAGTTAGACAGATACAAAGATTCTAATTCGTTATTCATTTTAAACTATTCTTTCAATTTGATTTCTGAACGACGGGGGACACATCATAGGAAAAACAAAATTGTTGTTTTTTTGTTTTAAATTCCGAACATTTTCATATTTATTCACGTTTTAAACCTTCTCTGGACTTCCACAAATAATTCAAGACCAAGATATTTTTTATTTTTAGTGATTGATGTTGACGAGCAATCTGTTGATTTTATGTCATTAAAGTATCTGTGTCTTCTCGGGACACCCGACAGAAGTGATAACTTAAACTAATATAAGTTAACTACCTATTTAATATTGAAATTGTTTAACTTAAGACAAGCTTAGGTTACTACTTAGAATCAAATCTTATAACAATATTTACACTACTATTATTACTTTAAATTAAAACTATCATTACGGGGAAATGTACCAAGAATACTTGCAACATTTCCACGTTGGATATCTAGGCTGATCTTGCCAGTCGCTCTATTGAGGCGAGAAGATAGTACTTTGTACATTCTCCGCACCTCTGGGCCCCACGGGCCAAGTGGCTCGACACCAAACGGCACAAAGATGTAAGACTCACTGATACCGACATATTTGCGATGCTTGCTGTGGCAGGCGAAGCAGCAGCCCCAGTGCCAACTGACTTAACTTGGACATGAGAAGGAGCTAGAGTGTCGACGCAAATCGCGTCCCAGACCAGCGCCCTTTCCCGTGCCCAAGCCACCAGTCATTCAGTCAGGACGCTTGCCATCTTGGCGAGTAATACCATTTGGCTCTAAAACAGCTGGTATATTAAGACCGTCAAATTCCCTGCGGCTGACTTTATTATAAAATATATATTCATTTATTTAAATAAATTAATTACAAATAGAAAATATCATTAAGATCGCTATCGGCAGGTAGGGTGCCCATGAAGCTGGCAACGTTACCTCTTTATATAGCCAAACTTATCCTTTGACAGAGGTACGTACCAGATCTTGGGTCACCTGTTAAATCGGTTAGACGCCTGGATAGCTCTTTTACGAGTTTTTGTGCCGAAGAACCCCAAGGACCCATCGTCTCCACCCCAAAGAGAACAAATATGTATCCATCACCGAGTGATGCATATTTCCTCCGCTTTAGGTTTTCAGATGCAGATTCCGCCGCTGCACCTCCCGCTCTCGATGAATGTTCAATATGGGAGGGGGCTAGCGTGTCCACACAAGTCGCATCCCACTCCAGTGGCTTTTCACGACTCCAAGGAATCTACGTCATGCCATCAGGCCTCTTACCATCATCACGTGAAATTCCATTCGGCTCTAGGATAGCCGGCACGTTAACGGTAGTAAAGGCCCGACGCAAGACGTCGTTTTAGGCGGCATAGCGTGAGAGACGGCCCGCACTGCGGCGGCAAGATAAGCCATGGTGACCAAGGCTGTCTACATTGCCTCCGCAGCGGCACATATCTGTTCTAGTGATACCCAGGCGTAAACCAACTGCGATTGAGAAGCTGGAATTATCAAGAAGTGTCCCTATGTTACTCGAAGGAGTGGCCTGAAGCCCTGAATCTCGTTCGCTAACAGCAATAAAACGAGCCTGATCCGAAATATTGTGATTTGATACCAATATCCTTTTGTGAATGATTTTGCACTGCTTATATTCGTGTATGGAATTATCCGAGTACTACATAGGTAGGGTTGATGAAGCTATCCTGAAACTAGAAATCAGAAACTCAACGTGAAATTCGAACTTTGCAGTAATTGGGATTGCTATTTCATTTGAGTATATGAGTATTCATTGAAATCGTTCAACCATCATCTATTTTACATTTAGAATAATGACTCACGCATCAAAATCTCCCAGATGACCCACATAATTTTGTAACGCTTTCACATTATAGTAATCCCCCTACGCAATTTTTAATCTCTTGTATTACATGAGTTATGCCATATATAACGCGTGGATTTCCCATATACTCGTACATATTTCTGTACTGTGAAATTTATAATTATTTGTACAGTTCGTAATTAGCTTCGCGTATGTTTGCACGTGTGTCAATTGTGTTATTACAGAATTAAATTATTTTATTCAATTTGTGTATTAAATAATTTAAATTAATAATATAGTAAAACTAGGCAAACAAGGAAATAATTGTTATGAATTGTGATTAATTATTATACTCTTTATTATAATTTTATCTTATTTTCTACATTTATATATAAAACATATTTATAAAAAAACAATATTACAAATATAAATATAAAAAATAGAGTTCCGCCGGCGTTGGTTTACGACAATTCCGCCGCGGTGGTTAGGGCGACAGACTGTGGAACTTCGGCACGATGCGTGCCGTTCCCATAACAGTTGCTTTCTGTAACTGAATCCAGCTATTAATCGAGAGCCTCTTGCGATGATGGTCGAGGCTGTTTGCTATAAGACCGTTTACGGAAACCACTATTGGAATAATTATTTTTGAATAAACATCAACCTCGTGTGCTAGGTCTAGGTACTTCGACAATTTGTCTATTTCAGCTTTCACAAGGTTATCATCACACGGAACGGTGATATCAACAATAAATGCCCGACGCTCTAACCGATCTACCAACACAATACCAAGCTTATTAGCAATGACCTTCTGTCTGTGATGTTAGATCGATTCCAGTAGAGCTTGGCACGGCTGTTTTCCAGAACTGGCTCCGAGTATACTTTTCCTTTGAACATTTTCTGCACTTCAAAATGCACAATATTGTATCGAAGAGCTAGTTGCTGATGGATAATCCTGGCTACTTGGTTGTGTCTGTGCATATACCCTCCATTGGCAAGACGAGAACAACCGTAATTATTATTATTATTACGAATTACGAGGTCGTAAAATCGTGTTATACAGAATGTTAATAACACGGAACCACTCTACTGCGTTATAGACGGGATTACCTGTATGTATAAAGTCTTCGTTCGACGCTTTGTGTGTCTAATAATAATGTGAATATTGAACGAAGTCGTCAAATGTTGCATTATTTGTTTTATCTTTTCTTTAAGTACCTTGATACAGTGGCTTTAATCTCAAACGCGGTAAAGAACGGCCATATTTTCATGTGCTTATCCTATTCAATTAGCTTATTGCTACTTCGGTAGAAACGAGTTTTTAATGTTATTTTTTCATATTTTGAATGTTTTTTTTTATAATACTTTATATTTTATTTTTTCAGAAAGGTAGGAAAGAAAGTGAAATCAACGATTCAGTGACGTTATCCGGTTTGATAGGAACAATAATTTTGTCGATCTTACTTACTTAACTTTAAGCTCAATACAAGTAAAAGAACAGTAGTGTAACTGAAAATTGTGTAATTGGAATTTATACCTACGTCTGGGCGTAGCGTAAGGGTACATACAAAAATTAAAAATGCTCACCACCTGCTTACCAGCTGTTTTAGCGGCAAACTGGCGCGGCCACTTGAGACGCTATGGCCACTTGTGTTTACATTAGCCGAGGTATCCATTATGTGGTTTATGTTACGGTAATGTTAGATTAACAAGCATGGTTATTGTAAACAAAAACGTAATTTGTGACAGATTCATGCTGTGATATCGCCGATCTTTCAGGGTTGTACGAGAAATTGTGACTATTTTGCTAAACGCGTTAAAATTAAAATACAGCAATAATTGAATTATTTTTAGTATAGTGGACACGTTAAAATATTAACTTATGATTTCTTTCAAATAATTTCACAATATAATGTTCCCATTGTATACTAAACTGGGCGGTAGATATTGGCAGTTTTTTGACAGCCGTCTTGCCGTGTTCACTTGGACACATTAGCATAGGACCATAGAAACGCTTGTCGTGTACGCTTATTGTACACGGGAGCGTAAAGGAAGACTCACTCAATAGTTTAGTCGTCCCAAGATTCCTTAGCAGCCGTGTTAATTGTGTGTATGTGTGGGTGTGTGTGTGATTCGTTCGCTCTAGTTTGAAGTTAAGTACTGTTCTATCACTGTATTCTAAGTTCTTAAACAAACAGAAAACGGTTTCGCAATCAGCTAACTCCGCTGTTGATGACTGTTGTCGGAATAGTTGTGTATGTCTATCATCTACGTAATATAATACAACACAACGAACGCAGAACTTACCAGTGGGAGGCTACCTTGCACAGGATGCCGACTAGATTATGGGTACCACATCGGCGCCTATTTCTGCTATGAAGCAATAATATGTAAACATTATTGTGTTTCAATCTAAATGGCTACGTCGCTAGTGAAATCACTGGGCAAATGAGACTTAACGTGTTATGTCTCAAGGTGACGAGCGCAATTGTAGTGCCGTTTACAATTTTTGGGGCACTGCATTGTAATGGGCAGGGCGTATTAATTACCATCAGCTGAAGGTCCTGTCTCGCACCTTATTTTCATAAAAAAAAAAGAACGCACGAAAGGTTCAAACGCGAGATCGCTTTCTGTATTATAGCGCCCATTAACTAAGTTCAGCTCTACAGAAGGATTTCACTTTAATCTTTATTTGCTTTGTCAACTTCGACCTAACATTTCAAAGTTTACCCTTATCTCCGCTGAAGTTTTGGGATTTGTGTAAATGTCGGAAAATTTTACATCCTTTGAACATTAACTACTTGACCCACGCAAATAGTTTAGCCTTGGGTACAACATAGTGTCCACTGCCCTGATCATTATCTGTGAAGGGCTCAACTTGAACGCTTGTTCCGGTTCAGCGGCTTGCGGTAATCTCAAAAACGTTGGAAGTAATCTTCTCATCTTTTTCACATTATTCTAAATGACTGGCTAAATATCTGTTATGTAACCTTCCAAAATCGGGAAGTGCCCTAGATTTTTCAGATACACCAAAATCGAAAGTGCCGTACGCACACTACGCTATGATCAAGTTCTAACCCTCATTTAGTTTGTAAGATGGTTAATTTTGCATGGTCTTATGTGGCATATCTTAACTTGTTTCAATAGCTTTCTTATATACTCACTCAAATCATCCTAACTATAAGCAATATATTAATACACGTAAAATAATACACATTGACAGGCCGCGGGGTGGGGGTACTTGCCGATTATGGAAGGGTATAAGGGAAAAAAGAAGGGTTAAAGAAGGGTTTCAGTACCTGAGGTATATGTAGAGGGTTTTATGTTTCAAAAGAACTTGTGATTTCAAAACAGCGAAAGAGATAAAGTTTCTTGCTATATAAAATTGCTACTACAGCGAAAGAGGTGAAACTTCATGCAGACATAATGTTTGGCAGTGAAAGGCTTCTGTGCACAGGCTTACAGATTAGAATATATAATAGGCCACAAATGAGAATGTCATCTCCACCATCTGGATGTGTGGCGTTCATCAGCAATGCGGTTTTCAAGGAACTTTCTTCCACGTACAACCAAGCTGTGTAAAAAATAAGTCTCCTAGTGCGGTGTTTCCAGGAAAATACGGCAGGGGTACGTTCAAAAAAAGCGCGTACACCTTCCTTAACCACCGACAACGCTCCTGTGATTCCTATGGTGTTGCAATTGATGACCTGTATAGCCGAGTGGTTAGCGATCCTACCTACTAAGCTAGAGGTCCCGGGTTTGAATCCCGGTAGGTGCAAGCATTTATATGATGAATATGGATGTTTGTTTCCGAGTCATAGATGTTTAAATGTATTTATGTATGTTTATATGAATTTATGTATGTTTAAGTAAGTATATTGTATTAAATATATCATTGTCTTGTAACCCATAACACAGGCTATATATGCTTAACTTGGGGCAAGATAATTTGTGTAAAAAGTGTGTCAATATTATTAAAAAAAAATTTGAATGTGGGTGACCCATGCGCTCGTTTGTCATCCTCTTCCATAAAAACAGTCTAAAGCGGTGTCTGTTTCTGCCGTGAAGCAATAATGTGCAAACATTATTGTGTTTTACTTTGAAGAACGCGGTAGCTAGTGAAATTAATGGGCTAATGACATCTTAAGTCTCAAAGTGACGAGCGCAATTGTGATGCCGAGCTGAATTTTTGGTTCAATCAAGGAGTCCTGAGAGATCATCGTTTCAGCCGGAAGACAGCCACTGCTGGACAAAGGCCAATGAAAAGATTGCCATGACGAACGGTCCTGTGCTGCCCTCATCCATCCTATTCCGGCGATCTTGACCATATCGTCGGTCCATCTTGTGGGGGGCCTACAAACACTACGTCTTCCGGTTCCTGAGTGATACTGTATTGTAATGGGTAGAGCGTACTTACCAATCAGTTCTCGTCACTTTTTCTTATTGAAAAAAACGGTAATACACCTGGAAAATGACAAGAATATAGGAGTCAAAAATGTGTTATCCCATAGCTTGGCTGAATGAATTTAACGGAGACTTTTAGTCTCAATATTCATATCAACCTTAAGAGGCCCGATAAATTAAATACAAAATTACTTTCGTATTTTAATAAAATGAGAAGTAAATTGTCCTTGAGCTTGTAATCTGTTTTAAATTATATTAAACTAGCTTGTACCCGCGACTTCGTGCGCGTGCAATACTTACTTGGGGCAGCATTTTTTTATTTTTAAGTAGCTGACCCGACAGACTTTGTTCTGTATATTATAATAAATAAAATGTTTTTATATGAATTTGTCAATAATATATCATAACATCAAAAATTACTTCGTAAAATATGCACCCTGCTGTCGTAATGAAATTGTTTTACAGCAGAACTGTCAAATCGTGCGTCAATAAATTCTATCTATCTATCCCTATTCTAAATTATATCTCTCATAGAAATTATGTATTTGCACATCAAAGGAAAAACAAATTTGTTGTTTTTATTTAATTTAGCAGCATTTTCCTATTTATTTACCTTTTAAACCTTCTCTGGACTTCCACAAATAATTCAAGACCTAAATTTGCCAAATCGGTCCAGCCGTTCTTGAGTTTTAGCGAGACTAACGAACAGCAATTCATTTTTATATATATAGATAGATATACTCACTGTGCAAATAATACACAACAAACGACTGTGGTTAATACATTTTTATAAGCGACCAACTATAGAACTTTCATTCTCATTTTTCACCCCACACAGGTCTAAATTTTAAAAACACTAGAACAAATATTTAAAAGTTTTGTATGTTGTTATCTTCGACACTGTCAAAATTTCTTACAAACTTCCACCCCCTAATTTTACCCCGCCTAGCCTGATAAAAGCATAATTATTCGTGTTAAAAGGTAGCCTATGTCCTTTCCCAAGCTCTTGTCCATCTCTGTAATAAATTTCATTAAAATTAGTTGAGTAGTTTAGGTGTGAACAAATAAACTTACATTTATTATTTTAATTAACCTCATTGCTAATAACAAAGGTTGCAGTAAAGCCCCTTGTCTAAGCTAATCAAAAATAGAAAATCACTTTTAGAATATATTTATACAATACATTTCAAGCCAAAAAACATCTACTAAAATAAATTTGTTTCATCTGATACATTACCAAAAAAGATTTACAAAAGGTTCCATTGAATTTAAGTAGTTCTCTCTTTTCATGCTACCGTTACCTCGGCTTACTGAAAAGCACATTTCAAATGTCTTTTGTGAAGGAAAATCTAGTTTCATCCGCCTTTTACCTTTGTTATTTTAAGTGGAATTCATTTAATGAAATTAAACTGTATTCAGTAGTTTTATTTGATGATTTTTTCCATTAGTTCTTTTTAATCAGTGCTTTGGTTTATTGTTTTCGTTTTAAGGATTCTGTTGCCTACTGGAACCTTATTTCTGGGATACAATTGTCCATTAGTTCGTATGTCCAAAACAAGACATTTTTCCTTCAGCGCGCACGGTCTAGTAACAAAATAAGGACTCCATGTCACCTCACATAACAGTGTAGCACAAAAACAAGCCGATTAACGTGTAAATACATAGCCCTACGCACACACTTACACTACTACAGGCCGATAGGCGGCCATTATGAGAATTTTCATCGTCTGTGATAGATCAGTTTGCGTCTCAATAAAATATTTTAAAAATGCCGTCGTGAATTGTGAAAAAGTGTAAACTATACTATATTAGTATTTGTGGCCATATATGATTATTTAAGGGAGAAAATTTGTGTTACTAGTATCCCCCGTAACCGCACACACACTAGGATAACGGTGCTTCACTTGCTAATATCACGGCGCGGAGTCCTTCTTTTTTTACTCGTCCGTGTCAGCGCGCTAGATTTTATAAATCGCAATATCTAGAATTTAGATTAACAGTTTAGAATTAGATTTATACAAATACATATTAGAATATAGATTTAGAAAACATGACTGTCAAATTCATACCTTGCGCAGAAAAATGTTCGAATGAACGTGTAAGCTGGATAGATGACACGATGGATAAGGACTTGCGTCTTGGATGATGCTGTTGAACATTCTTCAACAACGACTAAAAACCGATCTCCATTTAATCATTTGATCAACTAGCCGAATTGTGGCACAGTCATTAGTTTATTCGTCCAAGAACGTGGCAACCATCTTTTTACTTTCACTATTTTTAATGATAAGAGATAAGGTGACCAGTAAGAGGTAAACTTGATGGTGAATGATACGCCTTGCCCATTACAATAGAGTGCCGCTTAGGACTCTTGAAAAACACGAAATTATGAACGGCACTATTACTGCATGCACATACACTGCAGCAAAAGGCGCCCAGTCAGCATCCTGTGTAAAGGGAACCTCCCACAATACTGACTTTTGCCTTTCTTTACATTTGTTGGGAAATCTTCAATTAAAGTCCTTAAAGATCGGACTCCAACTCCAATCGCAGCCACGACCGCAGAGAGATATTGCTAATACGCAGCGTACTAACTATGGCAGACATTCTGTTCTGCACAGGATAGTAAATTAATACGAAAAAAATTTAAAGATATTGACATTTTTTCCATCAGCCGTAATAAATTTAAATCATTGATCGAACACATGCCTCAAGCTGAGAACGATGCCCAATAGATTGAACACTACACACTACTCCCAACTCATAACACTCTCACATATTCGGAACACATATTCATACAAACTACACGCATATCTATTTAATAATTATGTATCACATGCACACATTACTCAGGACTTCTTCTTTTTTTATATAATTACCATCTATTTACCAGCGTTATTATTTCATTATAATTTAACCTGCCAAACTTTGTTAAAGGAAATTGAAGGCAATACATGTATATAGTTAATAGTATTAATTTATAGAATAGAAATGCTGTAAGGATTGCTTAAATAAATAAATTAATAAAAAAATAACATTAAAATGAGATAAGTTTATTTATATCTATTGACTAGCTGACCCAGCAAACGTTGAATTGCCATATAAAGTAATAAGAAAAAAATTAATAATTTAATTTTTTGGTGTGTATAAAATAGATGACGAGCGATTCTCAGATCTACCAAATGTTAAATTGAACATAAAATATATCGTACTACAATAATTATATTCGATTACTATCGGTTGCAACATTGCATTTGAAATTATTCTTTCAATTTGATTTCTGAACGTCGTGGGACACATCAAAGGAAAAACAAAATTGTTGTTTTTATTTAATTCCGAGCATTTTCATATTTATTCAATTCCTTTTAAACCTTCTCTGGACTTCCACAAATAATTCAAGACCAATATTAGCCAAATCCGTCCAGCCGTTCTTGAGTTTTAGCGAGATTAACGAACAGCAATTCATTTTTATATATATAGATAATGTACCTATTCATAATATGCACGTCTATGTCTAAAAGTGAACGAACAGACAATATTCTGCATCCACTTAATATAATAGCTGTAGTGCACAATTCCTATACCTCGCTATCTGGTATACTCGACTTGCTCACAACACATCCATTATGAACTTTGGCCGGAATTTAATATGTGAACACTTTCCTCATAATTACTATCGGAAAGTTGTGGTAGTAAATCATACGTATGTTATGTTAGTTTTGTGTGTACCTAGTGAAGTTTTAAGAGAAAATTCTTGGAATTATGTTTCTAATATAGTTGCTGAAAGTTCAGCATGTTTCATATTTATGATAAACGCATCATTAAATCTTTCCAAGTTTTCTAGTTTTCTTGGTCTATGATTTCGGAAATACACATTGTAGTTATGTACTTTTGAAATTGAATGTATCCTCCTCGCGTCGTTTTCCTCATTACTGAGGGTCGTGACTCCCCCCCTACATCAGTTTCTCCTCCATCTGCTACGATCTTTAGCCTTATGTAGGGCATCATGGAAGTTGCTGTTCAGAGAAGATCGTATTTGGTCCGACCATCTCGTGGGACTGCGTCCTCTGGGACGCCTGCCATCTACCTTTCCTGTCACCATCAGCTGTTTCAGATTATGACCCTCTTTACGAGCAATATGTCCGAAGAATTCCAGCATCCTACGAAGGCATATTGTGGAAAGTCTACTTTTAACGTTAAGTGCTCTTAGAATAGACACGTTGGTGCGAAAGGCGAAATATTTATTTAAATAAGTTAGTATATTAAAGTTAGGTATACATAATAGTCCGGACAATTTTGACATCCAAGGTTACCAAAATTGCCACTTGGCTGAAAATTGGTAGAATTGTTCAATACACACTAACTCTTTCAACTTTTTGGAATCGTTTTAACTCAAAAACGGTGGCTCTTAGTAAAAAAGCTAATTTTATGATAAAACTTACCGTTTTGCTGAAAATCGCGTAAAACTCGTTTTGTGACCTTTGACCCCGAGTAAATTATTTTGCACGTGCCGGATCGATGAGGACTTTTCACATTTCCTTTATAATAGTGTATTGAGCAATCCTACCAATTTTCAGCCAAGCGGGAGTTTTTGTAACTTTGGATGTCTTACGGCCGTTTTCAAGAACGTATATCTAGTTACGGATATATTTCTATCTACCGTTTAATGACAAGATCTTATCAATCCATAGTTATGTCCTATATTAGTGACATTTTTAGTTATAGTCCAATACTATCTGTCGATAAGTTATTGAATTGTAAGCAAGCGTAAAAGGATAAATATGTCTACCTCTAGTAAGTTAAACTAAGGATAGATAGACAAATAAAATTTGAAAAACAAAATTTTTATGAACGATGCGGGACTCGAACCCACATCCTCCGGCGTTCCGTGCCGGTGCTCCAACCAACTGAGCCAACCGTTCGAGTGACGTATCGTTATAAAATCTTGTATGCTTTGTTGAACTCTCAGGTTGTAGTTAAGTGGGTTCGAGTCCCGCATCGTTCATATAATTTTGTATTTCAAAATTTTATTTGTGTATTAATCCTAGAAGTGAGGGTTATCACTACAAAAACATAACAAATTGTTAAGGATACATAGGTTATTGAAAACGGCTGTAAATTAACCGGACCATTATGTATTACGTATTTTTAAAAGAAATCATACTAAACATATTCAGGCAGACTATCCGTTCACTAATGAAACATCACTAGATAAGCTAGTATTCTAAGTCGTAGACAACAGCAAGTACTCGTATACGGAGGTAATTAAACATGAGTGTGCTTGCGGCTTTGAGGTCTACTAATCTGGAACTACGGCACGGAGAACTTACACAATTCTTCCCCTTTGCGGTCTCACTCCACGTTTCGTACGATTGTAGAAGTAATTTATATCTTTGAATAGAATATAAAGAAGCTTTTATTGTGACAACGTTTTGAAATTGGAAAATAATCCAGTGGGAGGCTCCTTTGCACAGGAAGCCGGCTAGATTATGGATACCACAACGGCGCCTATTTCTGCCGTGAAGCAGTAATGTGTAAACATTACTGTATTTCGGTCTGAAGGGCGCCGTTGCAAGTGAAATTACTGGGCAAATGAGACTAAACATCTTATGTCTCAAAGTGACGAGCGAAATTGTAGTGCCGCTCAAAATTTTTGGGTTTTTCAAGAATCCTGAGCGGCACTGCATTGTAATTGGTAGGGCGTATCAATTACCATCAGCTGAAAGTCCTGCTAGTCGAGTCCCTTATTTTCATAAAAAAATATTTAAACTAGAAATAACTACAAGCTTAGAGTGCCCCCTACCAGGCTCTGTAAAGTGAGTCAGTGTATCTGAATTATCAATAAATAAATTTAAATCTTTTTTTAAAAGCAGACTTATGTCGAAGGCTTATACAGATATTTCCACGACGATAATAAAATAGCTTTTGGCGCTGTTTTTAATACGTAAACTTAACAAATGAAGTTTAAAAAATGGGAAATAACTAATAACTAACCTCCGCTATTCTACTCATAGAACAACGAATGAACTCTCTGCAGGTAAAAGTTATTTTCGTTTTGTAAATTATATTTATTAAAGTGAAACTTTTATTACATCGTCTCAAACTTTTTCGTCTGTGTGTTGCATGTCGCGTGACGGTCGGGTGGCGCCTATAGTTCCCAGCAGCTGTCCGTATAGACTATTACTCATTTGTGCAAGTGCTCCACGCTATTTTGTTTGTTTTTGTCAGTGTTTTATCAGTTGTTTTGACAGTGTTAAATGTTAATGTTGTTATTTATTTTTTACAACCTTAATGGAATATTATTCCAAAAAATTTTTAGTTAAATGTCGATAATGTGAAAAAATAGTTTCACTTTTACCGTGGTTTCATAAAACCATACAATCCTTTTTTTATCTTAGTATTAAAACCTAATAACTAATTAAAGTATAATTTCTGACTACTTATTTTATAAATACCAACCAAAAAACTACAGAAAGCCAACAGTTTTCATTACAGCGATGTAGGAAAAACGCATCTCGTTAAGGCGATGTCGAGGGACTTGTGTAGGAAATAAAAATTATTAACTTTAAAACATGTGAGAATTAGATTATTAAACTTTTATGTTATTAGTTGTTAATCTTAAAGAAGTAAATAAAACTGAATAAAACCCTAATGTAAATAAATTAAAGTTAAAATAGTTATGTGTTGACATCTTAAAACTAAAAAGTAGCCTATTTGTATTATAACGCCAATACAGCCAACAGGAGCTTGTTTCTGATTGGCTGTTTGAGCTAGGTTTGCTAAATCTACTACGATTTCGATTGGTGCAGCATGGCTAACGATATATTTTTAGATTAGTCACTTTTGGCTTCTAAGTGCTGCACGGAGCAGACACGTAAGTTAAGTACTTAACTGTTTTAATAATTATTCTATATTTTCTGTTCAGATATGTTTATTATCCCTTCAAATATTAAGGCTGGGGACCGAGCCAACGGCCTTGAGGAATCGAGCGGAGCTAGGTTACCTCTCTCGCACAAGATCGCCATTGTTTTAATTCAGAATAAGAAGCATTTTTAATTTATTACAAACGAAATACAATTTTCTAAACAAAAATAACAAAACTATGTCATGTTAAATAGTATTGGAAAACCGTAAATAACTTTTCATACAATTTTTATCTAGATTGAATGATTAACATGGCTCCAACTGTAAAAGTTAGGGGTACTGTGGTGATTTTTTTTCGCAATGTTCTATTAAAGATAAAAATGTAAAGAAAAAATGAATTCTCTTCATTAGCGCTTTTTCAGCGATTTCTATATAGCGGGATAGCAGCCCGAATAGCGTCGCCCCTTGTGAATATTAAATGCGGCTAGTAAGTGTTATTTTAGTTATATCATTAATTATATAATTTTCATATTGGCTTTACTTGTAATTATCTATTCCCTATCCTCTATCTCTAGTAAAGGCATAATGATGTGGCATGATGTCATTCTAATAACTACTAGATACTACTACCGCTTCGGAAACAAATGGCGCTCTGAGAGAGAAGAAGCGGCGCAAGAAACTCTCCTAGCATTCTATTTTTGCGCTCTTTTCAATAAAAATATACAATATTGTACAACCATTTCTATCGCTATAAAATAATCACAATCTAGTCCCAGGCTATCCGATCATTTAGATATTCAGCAGTGGAGTAATAGGATTTACGACAGAGCCATTTTTTTATAAAACATTTAAATTTATTTATAGATAGTAGCTATTCTAACAAGCACATCAAACACAGAGTTTGTCAGGGGCAGTACTGTGACCGCAAAACAGTTTAAAGAGATTAGAATGGTCATTCCGTAAAATTTGTATTTGACCCACTGTCGTCACTCGATGTTTTTACTACACGCGCAAATCATATAAACACAAGCATTCCCACACATACACAACCTCTAACGCAGGCCGATAATTGGTCAGCCCAAAGGCAAATATTATATTATACTTTTGACAACTCACGCCTATAAAGTTTCGTATTTTTTTAGTTTAACTGTCATACCGATAATGTTGTACTTCATTGATGGGTATATGTATATTATTTAGTTATTACAATATGTAAGTATAGTTAGTATTTTTATTGGCAAGTCATAAACGGTCAGCCAGGCTTGCAATTAGCTTCTTTATTTGAATATTAAACTAACAGCCAACGTACATATTGACAGATCAAAATTGTTTCAGATCCCCAATCCGCTAGTATATTCTATGTCTAGAGCTCCCCATTAAAATAACATTATCAGTAAATAATTTGAAATCCATTCCATCTTTTTTAGAAAATAAGGGACGAGACGAGCAGCACGTTCAGCTGATGGTAATTGATACGCCATACCTATTACAATACAGTGCCGCTCCGGATTCTTGGAAAACCCAAAAACTCTGAGCGGCACTACAATTGCGCTCGTCACCATAATGATGATGTTGAGATATAAGATGCTAAGTCTCATTTGCCCAGTAATTTCACTAGCTACGGCGCCCTTCAGACTGTAACACAGTAATGTTTACACATTACTAATTCACTGCAGAAATAGGCGCCGTTGTGGTATCCACTAATCTAGCCTTGAGCCTTGCACTGGTAAAAAGATAGATCCATATAGGGCATAAGACTTACAATGACGTAATAACGAATGTTTTGAACTTGAATAGTAGATTGTTAACCGAGGTTCGAAATAATCATTTCCCGAGGTATTTAGACGCCCAAGCGCAGGGAGCGTGATCATTTCGACAAGCGCGATTCCCGTGACGTATCGGTGGGCACCTAATTGGGCGACGAGCTCGTAGGCCGTACTCATGCAGTCGATTTAGCACAGTTTGGGGACTTATATCAACACCACTTGAATTTTGTAGCCTCAAACTTATCTCTCGAGCGGTTAACATCGGCTGGCGTCTTGCAGTCAGTTGTATGTACCGGTTTTGCCGAGTGGTTGTACTCCTTTTACTGCCAGAATTCTGTTCAGCGGGTTCCCTTGTATTATTGTAGCGCTGCCATAGACAACAAATAACATTTCTATGAATGCCAAAATGCCGAGATACCTGGGATTGATTATTTCCCGCTTGCAACATCCCTACGGTTCTTTGCATTTCATTTGCCGTCAAATGACGTCGCTCCATGACGTAAAGAATATCTAACAATTAAATTTTGTCGCTAACTTTATTTAAATAGTTGGTAAAATTATAAAATCATGACTTAACGTAGCAATAAAACGCACTTAAATTCATACAAATTCCCTTTCATTTAATTTTATGAAAAAAACAAAACATAATCGTAATTTTATTTTCAACCAACCAGTATATCATCAATAACAAAAAAGTTTACATACCTATGCACTTTGAGTGAATAAAGTCTTTGAAATTAATTAATATAAATGGTAAATTTGTCATATCATGCATGTTGCTTAGACTTTTTTGATGTGTGTATTATGACAAATTTGGCTGTTCTGGATATCTGTAAACGTGGGAGACTCTGGTATTTCATCAAACGATGGATTCCATGGGGGATACTCCATCAATTAATTTAATTCCGTCACAGATACATCAGTATCCCGCCATTTAATGTCGACATTTTAAATTTTAAATATGGAACTCACCGCGTAATTGTTGCGGCTTATTCCGCTCAAAGAAGTTTGCGCTAAGTTCACACTGGCTGTTTAGAAAGTCACATGGCATTTCTTTTTATTTGTTGTTTTTTTTTACATAAAACTCTTTATAGCTGACAGCGGTTCTATTTTTAAAGTTCACTCCGGCCATTAGGTGGGAAGTAATTTGTATGAGTTTTTCCCTCTCTGTGGAGGGAAGTAGCATTTTCCACCCAGTAATCAGATCAAAACAACATTATTTTCCGAGTAAAAATATTTTACAAACATAAATTTTGCTAGGTAAATGCCGTATCTAGTTTCGAAATTCCACTTTACACGTAAAATATAAATGAGGGTAGAATGTAATCGGTTATCCGATCCTCTAGAGTTGTTCTGACAGATCAATCTCAATATCCCTCAGGACTTGAACAGAACAAAGATAGACTCAACTAGCGAACTGACTTTGTCTTCGTAAATTAAATCGAACAATAACGTAGAAGATCTTAATACTATTAATTCTATTAAAATGGAAATCAACTTAAGCAGCTCTTACATAAGACTGAAATAAGTGAATGAATTTAAACATTCTCTGTGTTATTACAAAACAAATATTTAATTATGGCTTAGGAACGTGTTTTGTTAGACAGTGACCTAACTATAACGACGTCTAAAATGGAGTTTATCTTTTTCTGTAATAAAACAGTATTTAGGTTGTGTTTAACTAAAACTTTGTTAAGCACAACATAAACTGAAGTATACAGGAACAATTTTTACAGAAATGGAATGCAATTTTTGACAGCTGTCATCTATCTGTCATCATATAATCTACATCCTTCTAACTATGATCTATCCGTTAGACACACCTAAGACAAGCTTCGACTCGTGTTTAAATATCAGAAATTCCTAAAGATTTTTGAACGCTAAATAACAGAAAGACACAGATTTAAAATAGAACTTTTTTCAAAACAAGTGTACAACACATGTTGAACTTTATTGTAAGAAAACACTTCAATAATCCTGTGATCTTATTTGAAAAACCTTCTCGCAGAACTATTTTGGGGATCAATTCACCTGTGTAGCGATTATGCAAAATTATAAACGATTATAAATGCTAAGACCCATTCAGTGATTCGTTGCCAAGGTTTCGCAAAAATGTAAAAAAATGTATTGTAAATAAATAATTTATAAGTATTCTTGATTTGCTTAGTACGTTTATCTTGACTTGTTTAGTAGATTTTGTTAATTTCTTAATTTCATTACATTATAGAATGGTTGTTTTATAACTTATACTTATTTTATGTAACTATTTCACACATAATTTAGCATGCGGTATTCACCTGTAGATGGTGAATCTAAATAAATAAATGAAAAAATAAAATAAAACACAGTATGGGTCTTCAGAAACAGGTTGAATTGTTAAATGAAGACTATGTTTGTTAAGTTAGTACGAATAATATGAAGGCTGTGTTGCTAATCGACTGCTAAACGAAATTCTAGTAAAATAAATAAATTATCCATTTACAATATAATTTTTCTTCAAATAATCGTATGAGTAGTTTTCAAAAAGCCTCTAACGAGTAGCTTATAAAAAGATCTGTTTATTCATTTACAACACGATTCGTTTCACTAATAGGGGTGTTTGATGGATTGATTTTGGCTTGCTAACTATTACTTTGTTTTTTTTTTATAAAAATAAGGGACGAAACGAGCAGGACGTTCAGCTGATGGTAATTGCTGCCCGTTACAATGCAGTGCCGCTCAGGATTCTTGAAAATCCCAAAAATTCTGAGTAGCGCTACAACTGCGCTCGTCTCCTTGAGATATAAGATGTTAAGTCTCATTTGCCCAATAATTTCACTAGCTACGGCGCTCTTCATACCGAAACACAATATTACTGCTTCACGGCAAAAATAGACTCCGTTGTGGTACCCATAATCTAGCTGGCATCCTTTGCAAAGGCGCCTCCCACTGGTATTAATTTGATTGCGTTAGTTGAAAGCAATTTTAATTGTTAAAAAATTTATGAATAAAAATTAATCAACTTTAAACATATAACAGTGTCAAATGTAATTAAAATTCTTATTTACTTTAGTAAACATGTTATTCTAAAAATACATAGACCAATACGTATGGAATTCCGTCATAAGTCGTCGCGCATTTAATCTGTATTTATCATTGACCACGCCTTATATATCAAAATAAATAGTAGTTAAAAAAAGGATTGTGTGGTTTTATGAAACCAGGGTAAAAGTGAAACTTTTTTTCACATTATAGACATTTAACTAAAAATTTATGGAATAATATTCCATTAAGGGTATAAAAAATAAATAACATTTACATTAAATACTGACAAACAACATTTACATTTAACACTGACAAAAACAAACAAAATAGAGCACTGGCACAAATGAGTAATAGTCTATACACTGCACGGTCAGCTGCGAACTATAGGCGCCGCCCGACCGTCACGCGACATGCAACACACAAACGAATAAGTTTGAGACGATGTAATAAAAGTTTCACTTTAAAAAAAAATACAATTTTTATAGAAAACCGATCTAATAAATAGAATAGAAGTTTAAAATTAACATTAATCCCTGCCTTACAGACGATAGCAGAAAATTATATAAATTAACGAAAATATTTTTTTTAAATTGAAAAATGGAGTAATTTATCAAAATTATGTATTGTTATCGGTCCTCGATAGATCTACGGAGTTTGAACGAAATCTGGCCGTTTAAAGTGGGTCAAATTCGCGCCCAAATGAGTCAGTTACAAACAAATGTACATACAGGTGAAGCTATTAAAAAGCGTTAATTTTCCATAGCATAGATAATACTGTTATACCTAGCAATGCTACTTGCGTATCTTCTAGTTAATATTGTATGCTTAGAATAATAGCTTATTTATTACGGCAACCATTAAAAGGCATAAAAGGCATTTATTTTCTCAAAATTGATTCCTTTAGAATTCCTTTTGATGTCATTTCTAATAACTACTAGATACTACTACCGCTTCGGAAACAAATGGCGCTCTGTGAGAGAAGAAGCGGCGCAAGAAACTCTCCCAGTATTCATTTTTGGCGCTCTTTTCAATAAAAATATACAATATTGTACAGTCATTTCTATCGCTATAAAATAATCACAATCTAGTCCCAGGCTGTACAATCATTTAGATATTCAGCAGTGGAGTAATAGGATTTACGACGGAGGCATTTTTTAATAAAACATTTAAATTTATTTATAGATAATGCCTGAACAGAGGCTGGGACTTTATTATAGAAGTGTATACATTTACCCTTAAAGCTATTAGGTATCTTATTAGATGCGTGTTTGGGGTTCATCTTTTCAAATTTTGTAACATATCCTTCGTATTATTATACATTGAAATTAATTAAATACAAAATACCTATTGATGATACAAAATACTTTTCACAAAGTTTTAATAAGCAACTCGGCATTAATTCCAATTATTAGCAAAGTTTTACAGAACATGTCAACGTCACACATTGTCGAGAGTGGCTCGAGTACGCCCACTTGCGTAGTATTCGTTGCCGCACTCTGCGACTACGCCTAGGGTAATTAGCTGGAGCGAGACCAATCGTTAATCTAAGATTGTGTGCTTAATTTTAAAAATAAAAATCTAAATTAATTCAGTATAAATCTGGCGACGTCGTCTCATTACAAATTTCAAAGGATACAGACTTGAGAAGTTAATCTAAAGAAAAGCTCTTCGCTCGTAACATTTTACAAAAATTCACAATTTATAACGGGCTTAATTCCCTCTAAATTTGTGAAAGCTGCTCTCAAGTTGTCAGCTGGGAGTGATAGCTAGAAATGGCGTTAATATATTTTATCTCTGAGGGAACGGCAAATTATGTATTAATTACTTTTCAGATGTTTTGAACATTGCCGTATACAAAATGATACATTAATTGCCTGACAGTCGCCCGTCACAATGCATTAACAGTAATTTTCCGCAATAATAAATGTTATATTTCAAATACCATGAAACGCGTCTTAATCTTTTTTTTTTTTTTCATTTAAACCTGGGATCAGTCTGCAAGACTATAAAGAGGTTGAGGTTTGGCGAGGTGGAACCACTGCCCCATCTCCCCTTAGTTAGGTAGCTGCATTGGCTGTCTTGAGTCATCTAATTCGATTTCGCTGCAAGAACGTACTGGATATCGGGTTTGGGTCAGTTATCAAACGAGCCTTACAGTTGATTGAGTATCGTTTTAGTTCGTCAAATATAGTTGGAATTTTCAAATACTCTTGGATTTCCGAGTTTCGTGCGTACCAAGGCGCCGATGAAAATACCCTTAGCATACCACAGTTTGATTCCATATGTCCAGATCGGTTTTATTATGGAGCAATATACCCTAAGTTTGTTAGATAGCGATATGGCAGATTGTCTGCTGCTGACTGCAGATAGGTTTTTGAATCTATGGTTGATTTCGTTGCATTAAAAATAAAAGATATATATCGTTTTCGTACTTTTAAATTAACTAAATGAAAAGATACGACAAACGTTGGTTTTGTATCTGCCAACTTCACCCGACTGCTGCTAACACTGTCATATTGACAACTAAAACAAAATGGCGCGTAACCGAAATCAAAAAAGCAAATCGTGACGATTTGCTATAAAATTTCTCTCATGCGATAAAGAAGTTTCACTTCAATAAAAATTAATATCTGTCTAATGGGCACGTTAACTTAAAAGGCATTTATTTTCTCAAAATTGATTCCTTTAGAATTCTTTTTGATGTCATTTTTAATAACTTCTAGATACTACTAACGCTTCGTAAACAAATGGCGCTCTAAGAGAGAAGAAGCGGCGCAAGAAACTCTCCCGGCATTCTTTTTATGCGCTCTTTTCATTAAAAATATACATTATTGTACAGTCATTTCTATCGCTATAAAATAATCACAATCTAGTCACAACATTTAAATTTACTTTTAAATTAGATAATGCCTGAACAGTGGCTGGGACTTTATTATAGAAGTGTATACATTTACCCTTAATGCTATTATGTATCTTATGAAGCCTAGTAGAATTACCTAGTTACAAGCAATCCCTTATTTCTTATGATTAATCCCTTAGTTAACTTATGTGGTAGTGCTGTAGTCATTTATTGAAGCTGGACATTAATGAAATCCTATATGAAATCACTTTCATATAGGTTTTTCAATGTCACTTTCATTAAGATTGCAAATCATATCATAAAATAATGTTATACGAAAAATACTGATTTTATATCTATACTATCTGACCCGACAGTCATTATTCTGTACCCAATAATACAATACTGTTTTTTATAAATTTGTCAATAATATTTAATAACGTCACGAATTATTTCGTAAAATACGCTCCCTGTTGTTATAATGAAATTGTTTCACAGCTGAACATCTGCCAAACCGTGCGTCAATAAATTCTAATAGAAAAGATGTCCATATAAAACGAATATTGGAAATTAAAATAATTATGAATCCCAAATCGAAATAAAAACTAGCCTATCTTTCGAGTAGGACTAAACTGCACTCCCTGAAGCCTTATCTCTCTCTTTAATCTCTAATCCCCATTAAAATCCGTTTATTAGTTTAATAGTTTACTGTAAACAAACATCAGGACACTGGATTTAAATATATTAATATTAATTATAATATATCAACTTAAAAAGAAAGCTTTTTACATTTTTGTATTAACGACCGTATCTTTTTTTACGTTAACTTAGATATTTTTTTACTGTAGACTTTATTACTTTTTGATTTCAACACGGTATCTCCCAATGGGTCTGGAAAGACGGGGAAGGTCGGACAGCAATTTTATCCTATAAGTTCCGTTTTCTTCCTTTTGAGTTCTGGACCCCAAAAAACTAAAATAATTGCTACGTTACTTATTCGAAAAAGTAGAATTCTTTGTTCATTCAAGTTCAAGCCTCTTTCAAGTTCTTGCTCCAATTCAACACGTAATTTTTCTTAAAACAAAACATGTTTTGCTATAAATTTAATAAAATCTCTTTTCAAACAACGTCATTAACACTAGAGTCAACAGCTTTATAAAATATTATTTCATCGTTACAAACATACGGAATAATTATTTTTCGCACAGCCGCTACTCGTCAACGCGACCTATTTCAAAATACATTGTTGTCGCTAACTAATTAGCGAAATCCGAGTTGAGCGTCATGCCATATATCAGACAGTAATCATGTACGCGAATCTGGTGTTTTACAATTGGGGTTAACTTTATCACAGCAGGCTGAATGAAAAAGAGAATAATGTGAGTCCAACGTGCACAGAATCTAAAATGTAATCCAATTAATTGAATTAAAATGAAGCCACAACCTAAGAGTTGAACAAAGCATACAAGATTTTATAAACGATACGTCACTCGAACGGAACGCGAGAGGTCCCCCCCATCGTTCATAAAGTTTTGTTTTCAGTTTTATTTGTGTAATTAATACCTGAAGTGAAGGTTATTATAACAATAAAAACATAATTGTTTAGATTTGTAAGAGCGACATCTTAAGTCAATTTCCTAATATGCAAATATTGGGGTTGAGCAGGTTATCAACTGTAAAGTAGATACTGCAGATAAAGCCACAACCTGAGAGTGGAACAAAGCATACAAGATTTTATAAACGATACGTCGCTCGAACGGTTAGCTCAGTTGGGAGAGCACTCACACGGAACACGAGAGGCCGCGGGTTCGAGTCCCGCATCGTTCATAATATTTTGTTTTCAGTTTTATTCGTGTATTCAATTTAGATTACAATATAATATAAATGCCCTCGAATGGCATCCACGTACTGGAAGACGCAGTGTTGGTAGATCCTGCAAAAGATGGACCGACGATCTGGTCAATATCGCCGGAATACGTTGGATGAGGGCAGCGCAGGACCGATCGATGTGGAGATATTTAGGAGACGTTTGTCTGACAGTTGACATCTTCCGACTGATAATGATAATCTAATGATAGGTGAAGTTTAATAAATAATTATAAATACCATCTAATGATTATAGAATATTAAATACAAATTTCAACAGTTCAATATTATTGAAACAACAATACTTCTTTCGGCGCAATTGGGAAAAAATTGGACGTAGTTCCCGAAAAACGTTCCAAGCCAAATTCATCACATTTTAAGGAATTCGTGTTTTAAGTTTAATCAATATTAGTGTATTCCATACACGTGGGTTGGGCTAGTAAAGTAAGTCATGATTTCATTTAAAGAGTGACAGTAGGGCTTTTTGTCGGTCCATTAATATGAATCACGTGACCAGTTTTGTGTTCTTAACTCAATTCCGACATGATTGTGGTTTGGAACGTTTTTTTGGAATTATGTCCAAAGAGTCAAATTTTTTTTCCTACAATGCGCGTGCTTTAAAATGATCCGTGATTTTTTGAGTGTGAGTTGAGTGATCACATACTATCAGCTGATCCCCTGTAAATATAATCGGTTCTCTTCCTCTTCCATTTTTTTGTTTTGCTATTCCAAAGCAGTACTTCTTCGTCAAATAGTAAATTCCTTACACGAGTAAGTCAAAAAGTAAATGTAAATTAATACGAACAAAATGTATTGAGTACAGTAGTTGCATCATCCACACACACTGTAAATAGATAAAGGTATTTTGCGAGCATTTTATAAACACGTGTCGAATTGTTTAAAGACAAATATTGGCGGAATTAACACTAAAGAAAACTCAAATCATTTGTATAATTATGGATTTCCGCAAAGTACTTAATTTTTTTTTTTTTTTACAACAAATCCCAAAAATTTTTCAAAACAAATGTATTAAGAAATTCATAAGATTTGTTAAAAAACGTTTGTGTGGTAAATATTACTATAACATAATTGACTTTCTGAATGATACCACAGATTGGGAATGGAGCGACCACCCTCAGGCTATTAAATGATAAGTTTAATTGGACGATATAACTTTGTTAACATATTTATATGACAAAATAAGAAGCCCGCTGAGTTTATTGCGCCCTTTCTTCTCAGGTCTGAGGCATACTTTTTGGAATGGGTAGTTTTTGACTTTCAATAAGTGATATCACATTCTATTTTGAATAAAAATATTTGAGTTTTAATTTGAATACCGTTTCGACATTTCTTTTACAGTCTTAGGAATGACGTCAAAAGCAGACGCCATGTAGTAAGCAAGTGCTTTTAGGGCGAGATTCTGAGTTTTCATTTTATTATTTTTCAATTCTATTATTTTCCACAGCCGTTTTAAGATGAAGATTTCAAAACTAGACTTATTACTGTAGCAGTTGCAACATCTTAAGAATATATACTTTTTTTTTTTATGTTAATAAGGGACGAGACGAGCAGGACCCTCAGCTGATGGACAGTGCCGCTCAGGATTCTTGAAAAACTCAAAAATTCTGGGCGGCACTACAATTGCGCTCGTCACCTTGAGACATAAGGTGTTAAGTCTCATTTTCCCAGTAATTTCGCTAGCTACGGCGCCCTTCAGTCCGAAACACAGTAATGCTTTCACATTACTGCTTCACGGCAGATATAGGCGGAGTTGTTGTACTCATAATCTAGCCGGCATCATGTGCAAAGGAGCCTCCCACTGGTACTAAATAAATAAATGTTACGTCTAATATTGAGCTATACAGATATTTTATTTATAAGTACTAGCTTACAGCTAGTTGTTCTGTACATAATAAATAAAATACTATTTTCTTATGAATTTGTCAATAATATTTCATAACATCAAGGATAATTTCGTAAAATATGCTCTCTGTTGTTATAATGAAATTGTTTCACAGCAGAACTATGCGTCAATAAATTCTCTCACAGAAAATATGTCCGTACAAAACATATATTGGAAATACAAATGATTATGGGTTCCATTTCGAGATAGATACTATCCTATCTTTCAAGTTGGACTAAACTGCTCTCCATGAAGTATTCCCCATTAAAATCCGATCATTAGTTTAGGAGTTCACTGGAAACAAACATCAGGACAATGAATTTATATATATTAAGATTTATATCTAGTACTAGCCGTTCCCGCCCCCTTTACTGGGCGAATTTTATAAGGAAATAAATTAAATTTTATCCATCATTATTATTTTTTATTCATATTGATATTTTTATTATTTTCCTTTGAAAAATGTTCACAAAAGAAAAACAGCAATAATAAAAATGAAGGAACGATGGAATTCTAAAAATAAGTAGCCATAAACCATCTAGGATAAATTTCGCATCGAAGTTTCATGATAAGTGGCTTAGGCGTGAAAGAGCCTCAAACAAAGACCATTTTCATTATATGTATATATATATAGATAGATAGACATAATATATAGAAAATGAAGTATATATTCAACAGTAAAACAACAGCTTTTTACTAAATGCCCAAGAACTTACATAATAGTATCACCAAAACGGCTGGAAAGATACGAATGGAAAATACCTGCTCACTTTTTTTTGGAGAACGAATTACGGCTCTGCGTTAAATCTTTATTAATTAAATTGTGAGCAAAATATGTTTCATTTGTCAGATTCCACGATAACTATACCGTCAATTTCACGGGTGGTTATTTATATAGTGAAACATTGATCTACCACAATAATACCACAACGACCCTAATCCTCACCGATTATAAGGAAGGATTTAACAAACAATCTCTGTTTGCACGCAAACTACGACCAAACATTATATAGTTTAGCCTTATCTCTGTTAAGTTTTGGGCCTCGTGAAAATGTCTGATAATTTTACATCTTGTGTTACACATTTAGCAGTTAACTGACACAAATAGCTTAGTCCAGGGTAAATAGTGCTGTGATCATTATCATTAGGACTCTTAGCTTCAGACTTGTAAATGGTTAGTAGCAAGTAAAATATTTATGTTAGAGGTTAACTTAGTAATAGCTTGGTTATAATTTTAATTTGTAGACCAGCCTAGCGAAACTCTAAAAAAATATTGCGTGCGTACAAAGTACACATGTCAGAAGTGAAACCTGCATTGTGCATGAAACTCTAAACTGCATATGAAGTCCTGGTACGTGTTGCTAGGATGACACATGATTTCAACCTCTATTAAAGCTTACTAGCATCTTTAGTATATATATGTTCTCCTGGTGTCTATTTAGTAATACGTCGTGCGCATGGCGTCAGAATAAATTAAAGTATACTCGCGTCATATATAATACAATCTCTACTTCAACTATGATCGCCTGGTACAATAAAACTGTATAATGCTTCCTATCTCATTTTCTCCCACGATAAATCTTTTGAATTTATGTGTCTGTCTCGCTTGTTCCTTTCATCGACTTTTAAAACACAAAGAAGTTTTCACTTCAAAAATTTCGAAAATGCGATTGTATAAAACGTGCAGCATTTAACAGATTGTGAGATGACAGCTATATTCTTGTAAAAAACGGAGATTCCTGAATCGTACGTTATAAGCAACTGATTATACTTCGTCGCCATATTGTAATTACTCTTTCAAACTTATGTCAAAATACTGCACGTTTCATACTAAACCAAATTCAATTTGGCCTTTTTTAGATTTAAATATTCTTAAACAACATAAACTAAAAATGGTGATAAAAACCACAAAAATCAGTGTGTGTCTACCTCTACAGTGTTATTGTGACCTTCTAAAATATCAGCCTCAGCTATACATTTATAAAACCTATTCTCGCTTGACTCCCTCTCAACCTGATTCTCTGAACAATCATATTTAAATTCTATACTGGTTTGAATTAAATCATATTCCTCAAATAGTGTTTCCAATTTTTTAAATCTTGTTTTTGTCTCATGAATTTTAAGTTTAGTAATAGAAGGAAGTACTTTTAAATCCTCGACATATTTTTCAAAAGAAGTTAGCCTGCCTTAAAGAGGAGACCTTTTTGCTTTTAACTCTTTTAAATCCTCCGTGCCAGTCATTTTAATGAAGACAAAATAAAAAATAGAAAAAATAAATACCTTAATCAAAGCAAACCTTCCAAAACAGCTGCGATGTCGTTATTTTACATTAATATAGGTATATGTGGCATGCAAGAACCTTGACGTAGATATTATAATACTTAACAGCGCTGGTATTCCTTTTAATCGGCCTGGAATTGATATGAGTTTACATTAAATCTCACTGTTAACTAAATGGGAAAACAAATATATTATAACAATTGGTAGATTATTATTATTATTATTTGAAGAGGGTGGCTATTTCCTGGTCCTAAAAGGTTCCTAGTAACACCGCGTCCAGAATTGGACTATTGTGTTCGCCACTCATACTAAAGCTCATCGTCAAGCCCTGCCGCCTTTACGAACCGCAGTAGTTCCTTGACGCGAGTGTTGTAATTGGTAGATACTAGGTACGTTAATGCATAGGGCTTTTTTTTACTTTTAATCTAAACGTATTATGTATTATTCTAATTTATATTTCTATTTATTAACGTATCTATTTCTATTTATTATGTATCTAACTATCTAGTCTCACGTAATACACATCTATTTATTAACCTATGTAAGAACCCAAATCAGAACAAGTATCAAGTTAAAGAAATAATTTTGCGGAAAACAAATACCTAATAGAAAGAGCAGTATGAAGAAATTTTACATTTTTCAAAGAAAAATAATATTTGAAACAATCAGGATTCCGTTCTCGGCGATTTCGTCTTTTGCGTTTTGACGTTTGGGCCGCTCGCCACCGCGCGGGCTGTCTACTCGACCTTAGCGTCAGATTTTCTAGCGTTACACGAGACCGTCAGATTATATCTATACTAATATTATAAAGCTGCAGTGTTTGTTTGTTTGTTTGAACGCGCTAAACTCTGGTACTACTGGTCCGATTTGAATGATTCTTTCAGTGTTGGGTAGTCCATTTATCGAGGAAGGCTATAGGCTATGTTTTTTTTTTTTCAAAATTAGGGATCCGTAATAAAATTGCTATTTTGTAACACAAGGTGTAAAATCGAAAACCTATTTTTGCGTGCGCTGCAAAAACTATTGACAATAGAACAAAATGATGTACAGGCTATAATATAGGCAATATTTTATTACTTATAAAACTATCGCGTGAATTATACTTTATATGGCAAAACAACGTTTGCCGGGTCAGCTAGTACAGTATATACACAGAACGCACCCCAAAACCAAAACGTAAACAGATTTCGGTATGGAATGATTGTTTCGATACCTATTTTTTATTGATTAATTAATTTATTCATTTATATACCTATTTGAAAATTATGTTGGTCTCGGGTTAAAAACCAAGAATAAAAGAGTCGAGAATGTTTGCATGTGGAAGTAGTTTATTGTATTACAAATGCGACGATTTATGTATTATTTCCGACTCCATATTCGTTTTTAAACTTTTGTAACTTAAAATAATTTCATTTATTAAATTAAACTGTCAGACGCGTTAACCTAAACTTAGTTTTGGTTTTATTTTTATGGAATAGGAGCGTACTGGTCACCTGGTGTTAAGTGATCACCGCCGCCCACATTCTCTTGCAACACCAGAGGAATCACAAGAGCGTTGCCGGCCTTTAAGACAACCGCACTGTGGAGGACACACACATCCAGATGGTGGGGATGATAACCTAACTTGTGGCGTGTCATGCGAAGGTGGAATTCAGCGGGAGGAATCAGGTGATACAGCTCTTCGGATTTCGATTGTTTTTTTTTTGTTATTATTTTATTTATTTTAGCAATTTTATCTAAATTTGCGTATACCAAGTATAATTTGCGTACGACAAGTAAACTTTTCGCACTCAATCAACAGTTTAAATTAAATAAAACTCACGAGTAATTTTAAAATGGGCAAAGGGCTCCTTTTCAACCGCATCAGCGATCGCCAAGATACTACTTCTTCCGCATGAGTTATACAAAATATTCTTTTAAGGCGACACTAAATGCCAGCGGCCTTGAGCGATATAAGTTCACGGCTGCCGGCCCGCCATCTATGTAACAAAGCCAATATTTTCAAATTTCTTGCATGGAAAAACAGTTTATATGCTAACAATCCTCGTTATACACTAATAATATGAATAAATTAACCTACACAAAAAAGTTCAAGCTATATAAGAATCACTTTTCTGAGAGAAGTACCAAAAAAATGCGTCACGCCATGCCAAAAAACTTGTTTAACTTCAAAGAAAAGTGGTAGTTTAAAAAGGCTCGGCAGTGTTAACTATAACCAACAGCAAGCATTAGCAACCTACAAATAAGACTTAAGGATATGTGTAAAAGGATTAAGTAGTGTTTATAGTTCGAAATGTTATACATTCATCACAAAACTTGTCTAAAAACACCATGTTTGCGTGTTTTCTGCTTACTCTTCGCCTTAAATTGTAAATACCGAGCCTTACACATTCAGACTAGCGAGAGTACCCTGCTTCCAATCAATCCGTCACACGACTCGACTGTTCCACTATTCACAAAGCGAAATAACATTTAGCTTGCTTTTAACTTACAAATACTCTATTTCTTTCTTTCATTTTTCCATGAATATTTTAATAGCCCGTTTTATCCAATATCTCGGGCGAATACTTTTGAGTACGCTTTGAAAAGGTTTGTTTTGGAATTGGAAACAATCGGAAAACAATTTCCGTCCAATATTCGAAATAAATGTTTGAAAATATTAATTTGTAGTGTAGTAAATTGTAAGTATCGAAGACAATTTTTCAGTAGGACATGTTAGATATTCAAGTATCATATAAGATATTCAAGTAGTTAATTAATAGCAAAGTCATTTGTATTGTACGCATTAGGCTTATATCATTAATACGTCTAGATATACTATGACAGCTGTGAAAACATCGAAAAAATTGAGGTTTACAGTTAATCTTTATTTTGATAAATGCACGCACACTAACACAAAGTGACACACAAATCACGAGTGTAAGACGTAGCTTGTCACGCACACCAAAGTAATAAACCTGGCCTGTTTTCATTGGTTGTCTAGCAGCAAAAGGCTCTATCTACCAGTGGGAGGCTCCTTTGCACAGGATGCCGGCTAGATTATGGGTACCACAACGGCGCCTATTTCTGCCGTGAAGCAGTAATGTTACTGTGTTTTGGTCTGAAGGGCGCCGTAGCAAGTGAAATTACTGGGCAAATGAGACTTAACATCTTATGTCTCAAGGTGACGAGCGCAGTTGTAGTGCCATTCAGAATTTTTGAGGTTTTTCAAGAATCCTGAGCGGCACTGCATTGTAATGGGCAGAGCGTATTAATTACCATCAGCTGAACGTCCTGCTCGTCTTTTCCCTTCTTAAAAAAATCTAGACGTAAAAATTATCTAAAGCAGTAGTTAATTAGTGGAGACACTTCGTTTGATTAAATTGTAAATAGAGATGCAATCAAAAAATACCCTTAACTATTGAACAAAAGATATAAACCTTATAAAAGCTTGTACAATTTGGCATACATTATTATTTATTACGTTTCACATTGTTTTTATATAATCAAAATTATTACTTACGTCCGTAATTTTCACTCATGACACTCTGGCTCCTTCTAATGTCCAAGTTATGTCAGTTCCTTTCTATTATTTTTGGAGTCAGTTCATACTTCAAAAATAATAATATAATTAGAATTAGATTAATTAATTACATTTTATAAAAATACGCAATTATTTTTATACTTTTTAGTGCATATTTTATCTATTGTTTTGGAATAGGGTTTTCGACGTCAGTTGTTTTTTTGTTAAATTTTTTATGTAATGTCGAAAAATTAGTCCTCTCTGATCCCTCTTCTTATTTATAAAGTATAAATTCAAATTCAAATATTTTTATTTAAAATAGGATTTAAAAACACTTATTGAACGTTAAAAACTACCACCCATTCAAAAGAGACTGCCTCAGACCTGAGAAGAATGGGCGCAAGAAACTCAGCGGGCATTTTTTTTTATATAAAATATGGATAACAATGTGATATCGTACAATAAACATTTATAATTAAAGAGCCTGAGGATGTTCGCTTTATTCCCAGTCCGTAGTGTCATTAAGAAAATCGTTTATGCTATAATAACCTTTCCCACACAAACGTTTTTTAATAATTCTTTTAAATTTCGTAACACATTTGTTTTGTACATTTTCTGGAATCATATTGTAGAAGCATAAACATCGCCTAACAAATGACTTACTAACTCGACCCAACCGAGTAGTAGGCATAACAAGTTTATGTTTGTTCCTCGTGTTAACATTATGAATGTCACAGTTTCTAGAGAATTCCTCAATGTGCTTATGAACATACAGAACATTATCAAAAATGTATTGAGAAGCAACAGTCAAAATGTTTATTTCTTTAAATTTTTCTCTTAATGATTCTCTAGGACCTAGGTTATAAATCGCGCAAACAGCCCTCTTCTGCAGCACAAAGATGGTATTAATATCGGCCGCACTGCCCCATAACAATATACCATTGGACATATTACTATGAAAATAACTAAAGTATACTAATCTCGCCGTATCTATCTCAGTTAACCGTCTAATTTTCTTAATCGCATATGCTGCAGAATTAAGCCTATTCGCCAATCCTTCAATATAGTAGAATAAAATACTCTTCGTAAACCAATTCCTCTTATTTACCGGGATTTTAAAGATAAGATATTAGAATTTGTGTTAGGAAGTATTTTCGTATTAAAATGATAAATTGTTGGCATGCCCCTAAAGTTTCTCCGTACGTAAGCTAATCCTAAACAGAACATTAATTTCCAACGACTGATAAAACTACTCGTAAATACTACCTTTGATAAAATCAACAATACCTAAGGCTAGTCTTGTTAGCTTGGTTGTGTGGATATTAAATAAAAAAAATAAAAAAACCCGCTGAGTTTGTTGCGCCCATTCTTCTCAGGCTTGAGGCATTCATTTTGGAATGGGTGGTAGTTTTTTGACTTTCAATAAGTGATTTCACATTCTATTTTGAAAAAAATATTTGAATTTGAATTCGAATGTTTGAGAACAAATCTATACTAATTATATAAAGGGTAAAGATGTGGTTGATTGTTTGTTTGTTTGTTTGTTTGTACAATATACAGGTTGACAATATGTGACGTTTTATGTAAAATAATATCATGAATAGATTAAGAATTGATCACTGCTTCAACTAAAAGGCATAAAATTCATTTATTTTCTCAAAATTGATTCCTTTAGGATTCTTTTTGATGTCATTTCTAATATACCAGACACTACTACCGCTTCGGAAACAAATGGCGCTCTGACAGAGAATAAGCGGGCGCAAGAAAGTCTCCCAACATTATTATTTTTCGCTCTTTTTAATCAATTATACAATATTGTACTTTCTATAAACTAGTATTGATATAAAATCATTATAATCTAGGCCCTGGTTTTTTTGCAATGTTTAAGCAACGCTTTTTACACGAAATCTCAATACACAAAAATAACATTGGGCAACATGAACACGAAAACACTCAATCACCCACACACTCACACACACATCTCTTAAATACTATTATTATTAACGTACGTAATAATACTAATATAAAATAAAAGATGTATTCCTAATAAAGTTTTGTAATTACTATTCTTAATCCTAAATGTGCATATTTTGTAAAATTTAGTTTTTAATCATTTCTGTTTATTTCTATATTGTTTACTAAATAAAAAGTATCTGCTGAGGAAGTTGCGAGATATTCCCAATACAAGTGTCATAAGACAACTTACTGGGAAGACTCAACCACTAAAAAATGTATATGTAATCTTTGAAATAAACGAAATTTATTTATTATTTATTTATATTTGTAAAGTTATTTATAATTCTATTGTAATGTTATAAAAATTTAAATAAAACACTTATAAAGAATTAAAACGCGTGTAATCGTCACTGTGATTTACATTATATTTTTGCGTAAAAGTTACATTTTTATTTTTACTATAGTTCTCTACAGATCTCGTTTACAGGGGGACTGCAGATGGAATGAGTCAACGATAGTGTTTGTCATAGTTGTCATTATAAACTTTAGCGCCATTTAGTGCTTCGGAGGTGGTATTTGCTATAGACAGATGGTTTTTGGCACAATTTACTGCCAGTGTCCTTTTCTTTTTTGAAATTTTTTATAAGGGACAAGACGTTCAGTTAATGGTAATTGATACGCCCTGCCCATTACAATGCAGCGCGCTCAAGATTATTGAAAAACTTATTCACTTCAACTGCGCAGTCACCTTGAGACATAAGATGTCAAGTCTCGTTTGCCCAGTAATTTCACTAGCTATAGCCCCCTTCAGACCGAAACACAGTAATGCTTACACATTACTGCTTCACGGCAGAAAAAAGTGCCGTTGTGGTATCCATAATCTAGCCGGCATCCTTCAACTGTTATGTGTAGTTGTGGGTTTTAATTTAGAGATTATTGGATCCCAGGTGTTAGATAATTTTAAATCAATGGCTTCACGTATCCTATAACATTTGCGTTAATCAAAGAAAATACTATGTAATATAAAGCTGTTGGATTCATCATCATCATCAGCCGAAAGGCGTCCACTGCTGGACAAAGGCCTCCCCCAAATATTTCCACGACGATCGGTCCTGCGCTGCCCTCATCTAACGTATTCCAGTGATCTTGACCAGATCGTCGGTCCATCTTGTGGGGGCCTACCTACACTGCGTCTTACGGTACGTGGTCGTCATTCGAGGACTTTACTGCCCCAACGGCCATCTGTCCGTCGAACTATTTGCCCTGCCCAGTGCCACTTCAGTTTCGCAATCATTTGGACTATGTCGGAACTTTGGTTCTCCTACGGATCTCCTCATGTCTGATTCGATCTCGCAGCTGTTGAATTATTAGTAAATTAATATATTAATCATACGAGTGTATCATAAATCTCGTCAGAAGTGCTATATTATGCTCAACAAGCTATATTGCTTGTGTAAACAATTTCCGATGCCTTGTTAATGCGGATATGTTTGTACAGTAACAGAGTTATGTTGTGATAGCACTCCACTTTAACATAGACGAGCCTACGTCAAGTGAGTTAACTACTGTCATATTACATAATCGAATATATTTACTTTTGAGTCGGTGTCATCTAAGATAGGTTTGTAACTACATACATAGTTACAGGTGAGATGTGCTTGAGTCGTCAGGAGGTGAGAGGCGAGAGCGGGTCGCGGCGGAAGGACGATTCTAAAAATTACAATAATCGTAACTAGAATTAGATTGTATAAAAATACGCAATTATTTTTATACTTTTTAGTGCATTTATTTTGGAATAGTGTTTTTGAAGTCGGTTGTTTTTTTGTTAAATTTTTATTTATTTCATGTGCCTTAATAGTAAGACTTGACGAAAAATCTCATTCTGTCGTTGTAGTAGTTTCTGAAAAACGTTCCAAGCCACAAACTTCACATTTTCAGGAATTCGTGTTTAGAGTTTAATAAATATTAGTGTATTCCATACATGTGGGTTGGGCTACTAAGTCATGATGTAATTTAAAGAGTGACTTTAGGGCTGATTAACGGTCTCACAAAAATGGTTTTGTGAGACCGTCTCACAAAAATGGTTTTGTGAGACCGTTAATATGAATCACGTGACCAGTTTTGTGTTATTAACTCAATTTTGACATGATTATGGTTTGGAACGTTTTTCTGGAATTACATCCATTTGTGGCTGATCCATGCGTCAACTCGTGAACGGGTGCTGCTTGTGGTGCCCGGTCGATCTGTTACAGTTGTTGTGTGCAATTCCTAATTGTGACAGTAATCACGACCATCATGTTCACGAAGTATCCTTACACAAACAATGAAGTCAAGCTCTAAAGACTGATGCAGCCTATATACGATAATTTATATTTATACAGTTTATTATTTATTACTTTTTATGAAATAGTTTATATTATTTGAACACGACTCATATATTGGATGCAGCACCTTACACACTTATTTGTTGTGTATATTACAGCCATTGTAAAATACTCTGTTTTGAAAAGAGTGGCTGTTGAGTTACTTAAATGTACCTCTCACGAGCTTAACTATTTACGAACATTATGGTAAATTCAGTAATTTAAAAGAAATATTGGCAATGCAGTTCAAAAGAGCTTAGTGTAAGCCTAATTGAATAAAGTTTATTTGACTTTGACTTTATTTAATGCTTTGGTGATTTAACTCTAAATATACCTAATAACCTAAGGCCAAAACGGCCACCTTTTTTCCCACCGGTAGAAACAAGCGCATAAAACTTTTTATCATATTTTAATATAATTATTATCAACTGTAAAGTAGATCCTGTAGATGAAGCCAACCTGAGAGTTGAACAAAGCATACAAGATTTTATGACGATACGTCAGTCGAACGGTTAGCTCAGTTGGAAGAGCACTCGCACGGAACGAGGGAGGTCGTGGGTTCTAGTCCCGCATATAATAATAATATAATATAATAATAATATACTTACTTAAACATACATAAATTATATAAACATACATCAATACATTTAAACATCCATGACTCGGAAATAAACATCCATATTCATCATATAAATGCTTGCACCTACCGGGATTCGAACCCGGGACCTCTAGCTTAGTAGGTAGGTCGCTAACCACTCGGCTATACAGGTCGTCGTTCATAAAATTTTGTTTTCAATTTTTATTATGCTATGCTACGTTTTATAAAATTTTCAAACGTTCGGATTGGAGATTACATATCAGTCCCTTACATATAATCTCCCAGCAAACCCATTGCAGAGCATTCGGCCTTAAATGATGATCATTTCCCGATACAAGGTGCCTTAAATAACGTTTTATAGTGTTAATTAAGAACATAAAGAATACATGTCGAAGCAATTTTTGCATTGTCATACTCAAAGCAAAGTCTCGTATTATGCGGCATTCATTAAAATTTTCATGTACCAACGAATAAATGAATTATTCATGACAAAATATTAATAATGTACGTGTCGAAACGCCATTATACTAAAATACAATATTTACATTTAGTACCTACCCGCATATCGGATAATAATTTGACAGAAACTGAATATCTTTTATGACGTTGACAGCTGCTTACGATTTCGTCAGTAATTAGTAAATACACGTGTTGTGCTGAAATAAAAGCAGTGTTCGTGATAAAGTTTTTATTTAGTGTATTGTTTGAGTATGAAGTTCTGATGTACTCTTTCTTACTTGTAATAAATTTAATAGATTTCAGATATGATGTTTAAACGTGTCTGAATAAAAATTGTATGAAAGAATTTTGTTAGCTGTTAGTTGGCCGCCATGGTGCTTGTAAAATTGTAAGTAAAAATTTTAATAAATCATTTCTGTATAATTAATAAACGCAATGAAAAGTTACTCCAAGTTTAACATTACTTCTCCCTGTCATATAATTATGTAGTGGCAAAAGTACGAGTTTTAAATTTGGAATAACTTTACTACAATACTATTAATTAATAACACATGGTACATATCATATCATGATATAAAGAAATATATATAGCAAGTTCTTTAGAGGGTATTATAACCTTCATCTATATTTTGTGTTAAAACATATTACTTTATAGAAATATACTCTTTATTTCCCAATATACTATCAACGGATAGAGATAAATAACTACCTTCTATTGTCAGTAGTTAGCTGTCAATAATCTGAAGCTGTCCCAATATACCCGATAAGTCATTTTTATCGCCTTTAATTGGGATGCGTGAATTGCAATTCCCATACAAACTTCTATCGCTGGTAAGCTATTCATTGGCAGACAGCGTGTATGGATAAGGTGAGTTACCGTCGATAAAATTATTGGAACAGAAAAGTCAACGATAGTTACGATTTTTATCTCAAGTAAGAGATAGACTGAATATTGGGAACGGCCCTTAATGAAAAACTTGTTTGTTTCGCCTATAACTGATGCATTACGTACCATGTGAACGTTATTATTGATATTTTATTCACAATTTATATTTATATTAGTGGCGTTTAGTATTGTTGGCGGTTTTTTTTTTCATAATAAGCTAGCCGTTCCCTCGCTCGCTGGTCGAGGCAAGCGGGAATTTTTTTTTCATCTTATTACAAATACAATAATAAAATAAGTAGCCATGAACCGTCTAGGATAAATTTCGCATCGAATGGTGGTAGTTTCATGTCGATACGATCAGTGGTAGTTATAAATAAAACATAATAACTATATTATAAAGTATTAACTTAAACTCAATCTTAATTCATGTACGTTTATACTTAGTCTAATGACAATAAATGAAAATATTCGGATATTTTCGTAGGTTCACCAATAGAAAATTTATGGATTCCAAATTCCATTTCCATAAGCCCAATTTGATGAACCTTGTAAAGTAATATATTTAATGTAATATTGACACACATTTACACAAATTATCTTGCCCCAAACTAGGAATAGCCTGTACTATGGGTACAAGACAGCGATATATTTCATACAATATACTAACCATCTTTTAAACATACATAAATACATATAAACATCCATGACTCGGAAACAAACATTCATATGCATCATATAAATGATTGTACCTAATTGGTAACTTGTTTGTTCAAAATCATATTTCATAGTATAATTAAACAAAAGCATTTATTCGTTTGGATTAATTTTGTTGTAAAAACTTCGTTCGGAACTAAATTGTGCTAATTAGTTAGTTATTAGAAGTTGGTGGAACACAAGTCGAGTTTCCAGTTCAGTTTTCCGCATCGTTAATTTTGAGTTAAGCATTATTAACACTCACATAATATATAATATATCTTTGGGTCAGGAGTTAGTTAGCGTAATATTATGAAGTGGTTTGTTTTTTGGATGTGAAAATTGATTTAAACTCAGAAAATTTCTTGCATAATAATAATAATACTGTAATTAATTCCTTTCTCATAATTTTGTATACATTTATTATCCATACTTTATGTATTATTTTTATTTTTATGAAAATACGGGGCGAGATGAGATGGTAATGGATACGGCCTGCTCATTACAATGCAGTGCCGCTCAAGATTGTTTAAAAGCCCGAAAATTCTGAGCGGCACTACAATTGCGCTCGTCACCTTGAGACATAAGATGTTAAGTCTCATTTGCTCAGAAATTTCACTAGCTAGGGCGCCCTTCAGACCAAAACACAGTTAAGTTTACACATTACTGCTTCACGGCAGAAATAGGCGCGGTTGTGGTACCCATAATCTAGCCGGCTTCTTGTGCAAAGGAGCCTACTGTGGTATATATGATATAATTTTATAAACACTAGGCCTTGAACAGTATGTAAAGTATTGTGTTAATTCCGGATCATCTCACGAGAGAGGGGAAACGAAGGTAAATGTTGCTATGGATAGCAAAATTGTTTTTATATATAATACTAGCTGACCCGACAGACGATGTTCTGTAGATAATAAAAAAAAAACTGTTTTATAGGAATTTGCCAATAATAATTCAAAACATCAAGAATTATTTCGTATACGTTACGAAACCTTGTTGATATAATGACATTGTTTCACAGCAGAACTGTCAAACCGTGCGTCACTAAATTCTCTCATAGAAAATATGTCTATACAAAACAAATATTATTGGAATAAAAATAATTATGAGTCCCAAAACGAAATTAAAAGTATCCTATCTCTCAAGTTGGACTAAACTGCACTCCATGAAGTAATCCCCGTTAAAATCCGTTCATTAGTTTAGGAGTCCATCGCGGACAAACAACGTGTCACGTAATTTATATATATTAAGATTGTATGTATAAAACTATTATGCGTTATTATACTTTTTATGATATTTGATTAATATTATTTTAGTTTTGATTAATCAATTAAAATATCATTAATGAATTTTCATGCTTACTTTAGGCTCTTGCGAACGAAATTAAACGCGACGAAGTGTGTGTACATGTATATATTTTTTTTTTAATTTTAATTTTAACTGAAAACAATAACACTACAAGAGACTTAATTATCATGAAAACTTTAAGCCCTAGATGGAGGCCAGTCCCATTGGCTTTTGGGTGGCTTGGAAACTAAGGGTTCCCATGGCTTCCAGTTAAGCATTTTCCTGGCCAAGTTCAGCTCAAATATATAGAAAATTATACTCAAATATTATATATATTTTTATAAATTCAGGTATTCATGTAACACTTATTTAATTTTATACCCTAGTTTGACTATATATTGACGATTCGAAAGGTTATATATTGACGTAACAATTAGGTACAAAAAAAATCGAAATGTGTGCTGGGACACATAGTAGAAGTGAAACTTCAACGGATAAAGTTTAAAAACAAATATTTCAAAGAAATAATAAAAAAAAATATTACCAAAAACGATATTTCGAAAAAAACATTGAATAAAATGTTGTTTAAAAATATTAAAAAAAAAGGAAAAATACGAATGCTTTTCTTCTTTATTAAAATTTAAATATAATGTGATAAAAAACCTTGATCAGGGGTGTGGGGTTCGAACCTACTCTCCCTCTCGGGAACCAGAACTTAAATCTGTCGCCTTAGACCGCGCGGCCAAACTGACCTGAAAACAGTAGTTGAAATAAATGATACTACTTCACCCCTACTACAATCGCGGAGTACCGCGCCTGATTGTAATGCGACATGCGATAGATGGGCGAAAAAATTTGAGGCACTTTAATAAAACTCTGGCTTTAATAATATATTTTCAGTAAAGATTATAACTTCGCACCTCAATTAATCAATCCATTTGTTTCAGGTACACGAGCCTCTTGACAAGTTTTGCTCTCATCGCCTTTACGCTAAAAGTCATCAATTGTCAGGAGGGCTACAAAGAGGACCAGATATGCGGGGGCCGCCTCAAGGGGCCTGTGGGAACAATACAGACGCCAAACTTCCCCAACCCTTTCCCCGTACCAATAAAATGCAGATGGATTATCGAACACGATATCGTAAACGGGACTATATCGATATACTTTACCCAGCAGTACACGACCAGTGGGCTAACGTTTACAGAGTATATTTATTATGATGATACTTACAAGTTGGGGGAACGACGCGCGCTCACTGTCACCGAAGAAAATATTACCAGGATAAAGTATCTACAGGTAAGTGTTGAGAATATTTTGTAATGAGTAAAGTAAAGTATGCATTTATTCATGACATCACAAAACATATATACATAGTAAAATTAACAAATAAAAAATTCGGCGTCATGAAAAGGATACTCACTCGGTAGTACCTATAGTAGTAGTAGGTAGTACAGTAGCTGTAGACGACACGATTCCTTTTGTTATAGGTCTTAAAAGTGACCATCCAAAAATAGTAGAAAAAGAAAAGAAACTAAAAAGATTGAATTGGAAAGCAATTTCAAAAAGATTATTTTATTTTATTAAATAGGACATATTTTAATTTTTTTGTTTATTTATTTATGCTTTTTATTTTTGATGTTATGCCTCTGAACACTTTTGTTTCTCTAATAGAAAAGATTTCAGTTTGTTTTTAAATAATAATACTGAATTTAAGATTATTTATTATTGTTTTACAAATGAGTCAGTTAAATCAAGTGTATTTACCGTTATGTGGGTAGTCTATCAAGAACGAAATGAAGGTAGGTATATATTAGATTCTTTTGAAAATGTGGGGGCATTCTGATCGAGCGTCTAGTCGGAGACAGACGTCGAATATTAAGCGCTGTGCAATTGTTTGTAATTGAGTTAGAAGTTTAAGTAAGTAAGATAATTCAAGAGTGATAAAAATAATAATATAATTGTTGTCACAAAACAAGCAATCTTATTACATTAGTAATAAGACTGCAAGTACATTCGTCACAATTGTAATGAAGGTCACGCTGAATGCTCTAAAGCTTTTCGTAGCTGCTTCTGTTAACAGATTTGTTTACAAAACGTGTTGTTTTTTCTTGTTATTGACTAGATCGTTCGAGAACACTTGGGATTTATTCTTAGTTGTACAAATATATTATATAAGGTTCATTGATTTAGTAACTGAGCGATTAAGTGAATAGTTAGGGCGATACTTATAGTGTGTTGTTGCTAATTAGTATTAGTGTTATTTGTTCCTAGGATGGAGTATAATTTACTCAGTATATTACTTACTGATGTTACTCATAGAAAATTATTTGTGGATTTTTTCTGCTGTTTTCCAAAACCTGTACCTGGCACCATACATTAGTAAGAATTAGTTAAGAATATTAATTCTTAACCCAATTGTTTTGAATTGGAACTATGTTGCCAACACAAAGATTGATGTCTTGGTGTTACCGGGTTTTAATGAGAGAAATTCTTAGGATATGGAGGTATTGCTCTATTTTTTAAGAACAGTTATGAAGACAGTGACAACAATACTCTTGATCATAAATTACGTATTGAGTCGCCTTTTTAAACACGCAACTTTAATCATAAGTTTCAAATATGCATTTGAGGGTATTCCACATTTCTCGTAAGGCAGGTTCTTTTATTCTGCCTATGGAAAAGCTTTTCCGACGTTGTTATATTTTCAATAGTTGGTACGAAACTCTCAGTTCATACATCTGATTTGCTTTAAAGGGTACTTTGTATTCATACAGGGCTGCTTATTTAACATAAATACTCGGAGGATAATTATTACTATTATTATGTGAATTGTGTTTCCTTATCCAGAGACAAGCATAGTCCAAATTTTTACAGCAACGCTATTTGAAAAAAAACTTACAACGTGACCTCAATGTTTCCAACTATACACCAAGTATCATAAAATATAAATAAATGTTGCACATTAAAAGTGTGTATACACTCAAATCAAACTCGACACAAATATTTTATGGCAAAAAAAATAACTTTCAAGTAAAATAGCCATTTAATATCTGGATGCAAACCAAATTATTGATAACACGCCAGAAATTTACAAGAATCAAACCTATTATACTCTAGAAAATATCAGATTTATCGAAAATTATCTTAATTACCAGTTGTCTAAAACTTGGAGTATAACAAATATAATTTTAAGTTATCCTAAAATAATACACTGAGTTAAATGAGTTGGTATACATACATTGCTGCATTACAAACGAAATCTTAAAGTAAAACAATAAGTTAAGAAGTAATGTATTTTTGTAACTCGAATGATTAATTTGTTGAATGTGAGATTAAAAGAAAAAAAAATAATTCAATGTAGATTCCAGTGTTATAGGAATATATATTATACACACACACATACTCACGACTTGTTCCCGTCGGGTTAGGCAGAGACAATAGAATGCTAGAATGCCACTTGCTTCTATCCTTACAAACCTCACGCGCTTCCTCAACATTCATAACTCTTTTCATACATGCTCGACGGTTACGGGTGCTTCGGACCTTTCCTTTTCTCAAAACGTCCCCAATTTGGTCGACGAATGTTCTACGAGGTCGCCCGCGACCCACTTGCCCAAAAAACTAGTTGCCTTTTGTATTTGATTGCATTCCTTTCTCCAGTCCTTGTCACAACATCTTCTTTCAGACCATTTCAACTCGTTTTATAATATTTAATTTAAAAAAAAATCCTTTATATATAACCTTTAGCAACAGTGTAATAAATGTAATTAAGTACGAGAGTGCATAAGAACTATGAGTCCAAAATATCAATACATAATGTTTCTATTTTTAATTGTCTAAATTATTGAAATATTTTTAACACACAAATACTTTCGTTGAAGCCACTTTGAGAGTAACGACTCTCGATATTTATAACCAAAAATATAAAATACGCAGCACTTTTAATAAAAAGTGCTCTTCCGTTCAACAAATATTTTTCATCAGTGAATTGTAAAATATTTTATCGCTCTTTGCTGACTGAATTGGTAAGTATTCGAATGTCAATTTATTAAAAACATTTTTCATCGAATAATTTCATAAAAATTTGGTTTTTGGTAGACTACGAGTGCGTACCAATCGTCGATATTGATTGTGTCAGCTTAAGGTTTCTTACATTTGTGACTGATAGTTTTTTGTTCCTATAATTATTATTCGTACTACAGTGTCACCAAACTCTTGAACAGATTGCCTCTTATAACCGGGTAACTCTGCAATGGATCAAGGGACATAGTGGTTCGTTGGAAAATGATGCAGCGGATGAGCTGTTCTCTGGTTCTATTCTAGTGCGCCTATTATTAAGTTTTCTATCGTTTTCTTCAAATGTTCAACTATATCAACTTGACTAATTTTTATTTGTTATGATAAGCTTTTTATTCCTTTTTAACTTTTTTTAAACTTCCTTTTTATTGTTTTTTTCTATTTTTTATGCATATACAATCCTTCAGATCATATTAGGACGTTAAAAAAAGCATAAAATACATTTTTTTTCTCGAAATTTATTCCTATACAATTCTTTTTGATGTCATTTCTAATATACTAGACACTACTACCGCTTCGGAAACAAATGGTGCTCTGAGAGACGCGGCGTAGGAAATTCTCCCAGCATTCTTTTTTTGCGCTCTTTTTAACGAAATTTACAATATTGTACTGTCATTGCTATTGCTATAAAATAATCATAATCTAGTCCCAGGCTGTCTGATCACTTAGATATTCAGGTGTGGAGAAGTACATTTACGACAGAGCCTATTTTAATAAAACATTTAGTTTTGAGAAGTCGTTCTTTTGGTGTTCTTTTGATCCAACTGATTTAACCACCACTTTAATTCCTTCAACCAACTGACTTAATTTAAATTAGCTTCCCTTCTTCTTCTTCAATTAATTTAAAACAATCAACTGATAAGGCATTCTAATCAAAATTAATTTCCAACCGTTAAGAACCAAACGAAACACCAAACCGTTCAATGCGGCGATAAATCGTGCCATCGCTGTGGAATACTGAAAGCACAGTACCCCCTAGGGGACATAAATTCATCGGAATTACGTACAGAAGTGCTATATATAGCTGTTGATTGTTCAATAAAGCTCGACGAACTTGTTAATATATCAATCCGAGCACGAATGAAACCATAAAGTACGATTTTAGTCTTCTTCATATAAATAGGCTTTTATTATTATTATTTTTTATATCAGAGGGGGTAAATGAGCAAGAGGCTCACGGGATGGGGAGAAGTGAAGCAACAACAGGTGTGTCAAGAAATGCGTTGCTGGCCTTTAAAGTTGTTGTTGGTGTTGTTGGTTTTATTAGCTTCATACGTATGTTAGTTTGTAACGGTTTCTTTGAACATGATTTTAACTCCCTTCAAACGTCGGAGTAACTCCAAATTTGGCACACTTATTAAGGACCGATGACAATTCAATATTTTAAACAGTTTGATCCGTTATCCTTACTAGGATAATCAGGATTAGCAATTTTTTGTTTTCCTGAGACCCGGAGTGTCACCTTAAGATCAAGAAGGGAAAAAATTGACCAGGCGCGCCGATCAACTATTTCTCGGATAAGTTAACGACTGGTTCAGATGAAATTTTCGGATAAAATTCAACTAAAAAATGAAAAAAAAATAGTTTAAAATTAAACTAAAATAATACGCTTTTTTACAAAATCCCAGTAAAAATAGAAAACAAATCTTAATAAATTGGAATTATAAATAGTGTAAGAAAAATGATTTTATTGTAAAAACAAGCGTGGGGTCCTTTCCAGGATATTATCAAAATAACCCTTCTACTCATCTGTACATAAAATATTAATAACACCGCGCTTTTCTTTACAAAAAAAAAAAAAACATTTTTCTTACATTATTTTTAATTAAAATTTATTAATATTTATTTTCTATTTTTAAGTGGGATTTTCTATAAAAGCGTATTTCTTTAGATTTTTTTTAAACTATTATTAATTTTGGTTGCGGTTGGCTTACATTAGTATCAGTATTAAAACATTACTCATAAAGTTAAAAATGTTAACAGTGTGTAATCTATCACATTACACATACTGTTTCTGACAAGAAATAATTGGATTTTTGCGATATTTATTTGCCCTTAAACTCCATAAAGAATTTCGTTCAAACGAGTATGAAATAATTGATATTTTTTTTAGAAGTAATAGACTAATTTTTCTTCTTAACTGTGGTGTATCTTGTTTTTTTTTTTATTAAAACACCTGAAAATGAGATCAGGAAAGGTCTTTAAAACGTCGGGCTAACTAAAATAAATTTGCGATTGTTTATGATTGGAAGGATTCACCAGTGGGCTCCTTTCTTTGCACAGGATGCCGGCTAGATAATGGGTACCACAACGGCGCCTATTTCTGCCGTGAAGCAGTAATGTTTAAACATTATTGTGTTTAAGTCTGAAGGGCGCCGTAACTAGTGAAATTTCTGGGCGAATGAGACTTCACATCACTGCATTGTAATGGGCAGGGCGTATCAATTGCCATCAGCTGAACGTCCTGTTCGTCCCTTATTTAAAAAAAATATATGTGGTGATTGTCCGGTGTGTACCCCGCGCCCACTCAGCTGGTCGACTGTATTGCGAACATGTAGGTACTTAAAAGTTCGATGCATTTTAAATTTACAGAAAATTTGATTCATACGATTCTATCTTTGGATATTTTTATTATTTTCACTATATTTACTTTTTACCAATGATGTTATAAAATAATATTTTAAGCCGATTTTTCGATCCAGTTGCTTTCATAATAAGGACGATAGAAATAAATAATTAAACTATGGAAAATAAGATAATTTTTTTATGAAGATTAGGGAAGAGACGAGCAGGACGTTCAGCTGATGGTAATTGATACGCCCTGCCGATCAGGATTCTTGAAAAACCCAAAAATTCTGAGTGGCACTACAATTGCGCTCGTCACCTTGAGACATAAGATGTTAAGTCTCATTTGCCCAGTAATTTCACTAGCTTTCACGGCGCCATTCAGACCGAAACACAGTAATGCGTACACATTACTGCTTCACGGCAGAATAGACGCCGTAGTGGTACCCACAATCTAGCTGCCAACCTGTGCAAAGAAGCCTCCCATTGGTATTATTAAATTAGATAATTCAAATATTATATAATATCTTGAGTAACCTTTCAAATGTAACGGATTATTATAATAAAAATTAGATCTTAACTTTTAAAATATTAACTTAACGCATAATTTGTGCATAAACGCTCACAAAATAGGGTAGGTATTAACTAAAATATGCCCCTAAATTACTATACCATTATTTATCCCAACAGAACTCATAAACGAAAGTTTTAATGTATTCCGCATGCAAATTTAACGTATTTAGTGATAACTTTATGTGAATTGTTGTGAAATACTTCCATCGTTTTAGGAATAGTATATACATATATAACTGGTATTCGCCAGTATTTCTGTTCCTCGAATTCGTATTCAAAATTTATTTTACAAAGAGATTTATTTTACAGTCTGGGTAGTGTTGTTCTGTGTAGAGAATTTTACGTTTATTTCGAATTGACAAGAAAGAAAATTGTATTTTTCTATACTTTTATTCGACAGTGTAAAGCAAAGAAAAAGGTAAAAAAAATTAACAAGAAAACAACGTACTTCAAAAACACTATTCCAAAACAAAGAATATGCACAAAAAAGTATGAAAATAATTACGTATTTTCATACAATCTTATTAATTAATATGTTTATAGTAACGATTATTGTTATTTTTGGAATCGGTGACCTCATGTAGGAGGCGAGAAGCGAGAGTGGCCTCTCGCCTATTCACGTCGGACGTCCGACTGAAGCACATCTCACCTATAACTATACAGGGCGTCCCAAAGTTTTGGGACATGAAGGGAAAGTACCTTAAATATCGTAGATAGGGTATTTTACTGAAAGAAGACTTTATGTTATTTTTAAAAGATAGTAATTCTGCATTCAAAGATTTTCTAAAAATTACTTGCCTCGTCTGGGACTCGAACCGACTTAAATGTAAAAAAACCCTTCTTTTATGGTGCCAATCGAAAGAATAGCCAAAAACTAATAACTCTTCTTAATTAACATAGTATTTTAAAAGAAAGGAGCAATGTAATATGTTTGAGTCAAATTTCAAGAAAGTTATTTACTGCTGACGACGACGTCCGAAAAGTAGAGATATTATCATTCCAAAGATAGCATTGATTATTCGTAAATAAGTACCCATCTCATAATTAAAATACTTTATGGCATAGTTTTATAGCACATTTTGAGCATTTAATTAATTAATTTACAAAAAAATACCCACTTAATTGACTAAATTCTCATATGGGGTGTTTTTTTACATTTAAGTTGGTTCGATTCCCAGACGAGGCAAGTAATATTTAAAAAATCTTTGAATGCAGAATTACTAACTTTTAAAAATAACGATTAAGGTACTTTCCCTTCATGTCCCATAACTTTGGGACACTCTGTATATGTAATTACAAACCTATCTTGGCTTACACCGAATTAAATGAGACCGAATTCCCAAAATAACCATCAAAATTCTGCAATGCAATGCCAGTAACACGAAAAAGTTCAATACTGTCCTAACGCAGATGACGCTAAGGCGAATAGTAAATTAAGACAGCCAAGAGAAGAATGATAATGCAAAGTATTAAAAAGTGATTTGCATAGAACATTTCGTTATTTGAAAGTTGAATCAAATATTCGAAGGAGATTCTTACTCAATTATAAGTGAAGTACTTTGATTGAGAGAAAATATTAAAGAACTCAATAAATAAACATTAATTTCAGAGCTCAATAAAGTAAATGAGTTTCGTTTCATGGATGTAAACATTGGAGCAAAATCAAATAGTTTTTGAGATTGCTTATTAGATTTTAATTATTTTGGCTGTAATTACTTCGACAATACTTGTTTTAAATATATAAAACAGAAAAATCAGAGCTGCTGAAAATTAACTTAAGAAAATAGAACACTTTAATTTTATCGTCTTTTTGGAAATGATGACCAGTTAGTATGAATTGCTTGTTTGTTTGCGTGTGACTCGGCTATAGCGATCCGGTTATATTAAGAAACAAATACCACAGTGTCTGAAGACGAAGGTTTTCAACCAGTTTGTGTTGCCAGTGATGACTTACGGTACGCAGACGTGGTCGCTAACTATGGGCCATATGAGAAAGCTCATGGTCGCTCAGAGGGCAATGGAGAGGGCTATGCTCGGAGTTTCCCTGCCAGATCGAATGGCAAATGAGGAGATCCGTAGGAGAACCAAAGTTACCGACCTAGTCCAAATGATTGCGAAACTGAAGTGGCAGTGGCAGGACACATAGTTCGACGGACAGATAGCCGTTGGGGCAGTAAAGTCCTCGAATGGTGATCACGTACCGAAAGACGCAGTTTAGGTAGGCCCACCACAACATGGACCGATGGTCTGTTCATGATCGCCGGAATACGTTGGATGAGAGCAGGGCAGCACCGATCTTCGTAGAAATCTTTGGGGGAGAATTTTGTCTAGCAGTGGACGTCTTCCGGCTGATGATGATGATGATATTTGGGTTCATTGCACAAAATGCCGGCTAGGCGCTCTTTTTTTTCGTGAAGCAGTAATAACCCGATCAAAAAAGACATTGACCCGTGCATATTTGCAAAAAATCCTTATGAAATGCTGAATGGCATCATTAATCCCGTGCTTGCAAAATATTTTATTCCAGGTCAAACGTCGCAAAACATTTTTCGTTTTAATTTTTTACGATTAAAATAACTCGGACCTAAATTGTAGATGATCAGATACTATGATCATCTACTAAAATTGTCCTTTTTTCTCTAAGATTTACCATTTCTTAGAAAAAGCCTTTCGAAAGTTAGCTCGAGCTGTATTCTGCATTCTGCACACCTTTCCACGACATCTATGAGGTAGTGTACGAGGCGCGTACGTTCTTCACGTGGTTCCCCCGTAGATATACTCCACGTTCGTTTTACTGGTGAGGTATTTTTTATCGTAAAACTATTTGGTCAAAAAATCCAAAAGCCGCATTATTGCGACCGTTTTGACGATGAATGAAGTTTTTGGCCCAGACTGGATGAATGGGCACTTTTTGGGATTTCAGAACAATGGTCATACCTTAAGTGCCTGTAAATTTTTAGTTTCTTGTGATTTTCTGCAAAGGCACCCCTATATTTTGGGCTAATTTGGCCAGGCTATAACGTAAATTATCTAGTGCCGTAGCTAGTGAAATTACTCGACTAATGACAACATCATATGTCTCAAGGTGACGAGCGCAATTACAATTCCACTCAGGATTGAGTGTTTTTCAAGAATCCTCAGCGGCACGACATTGTCAAGGGCAGGGTGTATCACTCAGCGACTACGTAGTCGCCAGGCAGACATCTATACCTACAAATAAGCTATTGTTAGTATGTCCAGAATAAAAATAATTTGGTGTGCGATTACCTTCTATATGAGGGTCCGTCTCTCTGCAATAAACATGAGATTTAGAACGTTTTCTCCGGTAAAAACCCAACAAATGGCGAAAACACTTGTTTATACAATAACCCGCAGGCTATAGATTTCCTCTCATTTCCATTCCGATATTTTTATTTGTTTATCCCGAGCCCCGAGGTGCTTGCGAAACAACTACGTGATTTGGATAATATTCCGCTTGTGTTATATTTTCATAAATATCCAATTCCGTGAATGATATTGTCTTATAATCCGTATTTTTTGTTATTATGAAATGTTTTTGTTTTAGTAATGTAAAAGTTTAAACATATAGGCTGTTCACTGTGATTAAATATTATGAAACTAAGAAGAGAATCAATGAGCTTAAATGTAGTACCTACTATGAACATTTTTAGACTGCAATATAATAATGCTTTTAGGGTGTTCATGGGATTACCACGTTTTTGTAGTGCATCTCATATGTTTGCCTTACACAGAGTAGATGATTTTTATGCTATTCTGAGGAAAAATATTTTTTCAATTAGCCTTAACTTAATTAACCTCAAATAATGTACATAATATTATTAATAGAAAATAGAATATTATTCTTAAATCTAAAAATAAATCCTTGTAATATTACTAATCCTATAATAAGTTAATACTAACAATATATGGAGAATTCTGCCTGAAATAAAGAAGCTTATTCCATAGAACGAGGTAGAAACTTCCGCGAAGGAGACTTTGTAGGAACACAACACAGCCTTAATTTAAACTAAGTGTAGTCTTTTGTAAGACGAACTGAACTTTATATATCTAGTAATACATATTCGTTTAGAACATAATATTATATAAAAAATTATCGTCAAATTTGTCATGTACCTATACCTAATACCTAAGCGACACCGATGTAATCCTGTGTGTAACACTCTTATCTATACTTCTATACTAATATTATAAAGCTGCAGTGTTTGTTTGTTTGAACGCGCTAATTTCTGGTACTACTGGTCCGATTTGAATGATTCTTTCAGTGTTGGGTAGTCCATTTATCAAGGAAGGCTATAGGCTATGTTTTTTTTTTCAAAATTAGGGATCCGTAATAAAATTGCTATTTTGTAACACAAGGTGTAAAATCGAAAACCTATTTTTGCGTGCGCTGCAAAAACTATTGACAATAGAACAAAATGATGTACAGGCTATAATATAGGCAATATTTTATTACTTATAAAACTATCGCGTGAATTATACTTTATATGGCAAAACAACGTTTGCCGGGTCAGCTAGTAAAAAGTAAAGTTAAACTATTACTGAAAGCAATCTGTCTTATTAGGTTATGGGCCCAGAGTCCTGACGCAGAGTATATGACTTGCATTAATCCTTGGGATCAATTCCGTCAGACACATTTTTTTATCCTGATTGCCACTATATATTGGCGTATGACTTACCATCATTTTACACAATTGGTAGTTTGAAAAGGTGCTGTGATGAGCCGATATGATACCCTTTACAGCTTACTCATCTATAAATAGCCTCTAAATCCATCCGCATTCACATTATATAAAAATATTTTTGTAAAAGACCGACAAGTTATTGTTAAAGACGGACAAGTTATTGTTAAAAATATCTTCATAATCCTTAATAATGGTCAGGCCAAACAAAGCTTGTGAAAGCAATTTTAATATTTTAGAAACTCAATCTAAAAGAGCTTTACTGAGTCGCGAATGTAAGTTAGTGTATCGATGAGGAAAATCTTCTGAAAACGATATTCCATAAACTTACTTTGTGGGTACTCTGCGCTTCGTACGAAATGCCGCGTAACGAGTACATAAATATTTATCTCGCATAGCGCTGGTATCAATAACAACAAAATATTTTTCAAATACTTCGACATGTTAAACGTGAACGTTATTACAAGCTTTTTATTTATTCAATTAATTAGAATCAACCTCGTTTACTTCGACTTCTCTTCTACCTAAATCAAAGTTCTATCGAAAATTCTCTTGTATTTATTTCCTTTTTGGACTCGAGATGAATTCTCGAAGTTGATTAGCATTCAATAACCAATTTTTATCGAGCAGGTTAGTTATAGCCAATAACATTTTTTATGACGGGACTGTACCAGCAGTCTGCCCATCGGACTGTCCATTACAATGTAGTACCGCTCAGGTTTCTTTAAAAACCCAAAAAATCTGATCGGCACTGCAATTTTTACGCTCGTCACCTTGAGACATAAGATGTTGCCCTCACGTTGAGCCCTCATTTGCCCAGTAATTTCTCTAGCTACTGCGCCCTTCAGACCGAAACACAATAATGCTTACTCATTTCTGCTTCACGGCAGAAAAAGGCGCCGTTGAGGTACCCATAATCTAGCCGGCATCTCGTGCAGATGAGCCTTCCACTGGTATCATCCTTGAATACCCAGGTGATAGAGTTTATAAACAGCCTAACGTCCACTTTCGTGGCTTTAGCGTCCGCTGCATAGCCGCAGACGCTGAATGTGTCTTCGGAAGCACGGGATCTTTTTTATTTTCAGACTTTTAAGTGAGTGAGTAAGTCTACAATCTCATAACCAAACTTGGTGAAATAAGAGTTAAATATTAATTTAAAAAAACTGCTATAATTTGTGGGAAATCCAAATATTTGGAAAATAACGATTGGTCAGAAAAAAGTTGAAATAAAAAAATGGCAACAAATGTCAATTCACATACAGTCTCCCCGGCTTGATTGTTTGTTGTTATGTGCTATGACGTCATTGGCAGGCATTTAGAGTATCCGCGTCGGTTGTCTGATTTTAACAAATTTTTAATTATTTTACTTATTTTTGCGACGCTTTTTTTATAAACTTATAATGCCTACTACTCGGCTAAGTCGAGTGAGTAAGTTTTGTGGGGCTATGTACATTCTGTTACAACGAGATCCCAGAAAATATATACTATAACATGAATGACTTTCTTAATAATAACAAAATTCTTCAAAATTTGGAATGGGTGGTAGTTTTTGACTTTCAATAAGTGTTTTTATATCCTTTATTCTCCTCTCTCCTTTTTGCTTCCTCGAATAAACTTTACGGTTCGATAATTAAATAGTAACCGTTGGACAAATTCATAAAGCGTAACCTCAGTAAAGATTATTTACAGAATAATATGACAGCAATTTCAATTAACAGGGTCTGCGTATTTTGAAGCGGTATTAAAAGTAATTGGCCGTGATTCTAAAATAGCTTCGCATTAAACGGAATAAGAATAAACTTTATGAACCGTAAACTCAACATCTCACATAAAATGTACCGAATGTTGTTCGATGTTAACATCGGTTGTCTTTCATTTAGTATTCTGGATTGTCGTGTTAAAATACGTATCACAGTGTTGACATGATTTTTATAGTAGTAATGAGCACTCTATGTTGAATGATGTAATAATATTTTTTTTATGGAATAGGAGGACAACCGAGCGTACGGGTCACCTGTTGTTAAGTGATCACCGCCGCCCACAATCTCTTGCAACACCAGAGGAATCACAAGAGCGTTGCCGGCCTTTAAGGAAGGTGTACATGCTTTTTTTGAAGGTACCTATGTCGTATCGTCCCGGAAACACCGCACAAGGAAGTTCATTCCACAGCTTTGTGGTACGTGGAAGAAAGCTCCTAGAAAACCGCACTGTGGAGGACCGCCATACATCCAGATGGTGGGGATGATTAAAAATAAAATATTAATAGGTACCATATTAGTAACATAATGTGAAAGTAATGTAAGATTATTTGTACGGAAGCCTTAAACAAAATTAGAAGCTCATAGTCTGTCCTGTTTTTTGTTAAAACTTTAGAGAAAATTACTTTTCACGCAAAAATGTGGACGCAAATCCTGTTTTCCCAAGTTGTACATAAATTGAGCAAGCCGAATAGGTTTTTTCTTAATTATTCTTTAATGTTGCACAATTTGCTTTTTTGCACGAAAACTGTGTTTGTTTCGGTGCTTTATTTGATACTTAATGCGAATTTTATGCTTTTTTTTATTAATGTAAGTTAATGCTTGACCTGTGCCTGTTTATACCCTGTAAGTACAATAAGAGATTAGAGGACTGTCATAATAAAGGGAGTTGGGACAGTGGTGTTTACTCTTAAACCTTTACATTTACCTCAGAAACAACATGCTCCTAGTTGGAGTGAATTAATGTTGATTAACTCTTAGCGTTCCACAGGTCCATATGTACTAATTTTAGGAACGTTACATATATGGCCCACGAAATCCACACGACGTCATTCGATTTCTCGCCTTATTTTTTTATTAGAAATTGCTATTTTCATTTGAAATTATAATAGAATAAAAGTCCGTTAAATACTGTAGAAATTAGAACAAAGGCAATGGGACGTCGGCCGCCGACGTGATAGTGTAATACGCTGATTTTTTTTTTCGAAGTTTTTCCCAATATTTGGTAAGTTGTTTTTTTTTTATAATACATCTAGACTATATTTCCAGGACATAAGAATAATTATAATAGCGTCCATTCAAATTTAATAAGGGCTTTGAAGCGTCGATGGCTTTGTCTGTTTTTTGTTCTTTTTTGGAACATGTTGAAATATGTTTACTTTACTTAAAAAACTATCGCAGTAGTTATTTGTCCAAATATAACATAGTAACATTTTAAAACATACACAAGCAATCTCGCACTTCAAGGTCGATCAAGGTCAAGGGATTATTCTTAGTCTTTCGGAATGAATATGTCAAATTACTACTATGAAAGCATGCATATTTTAGTTATGTTTTATAAAGAACATATAAAGTTGATTATAAAACCATAAATGCGACCAATTTTTTTCATTGAAAAACTCATTAATTCTTAAATTTAACGGTTTAATAACTTTGTGATGTGTGTGTCAAATAAAATAAAACACAAGATGAAGGGTTAAAATACAACGAAAAATGTTTTTATTTTAATTGGGATACGACCTTTAAGGGCACAGATGATTATACCAGTTTGCAGTTTTTTTTTAAGGGGTTCCGTACCTACCCAAAATTTAACACGCTGTCCAGCTTCTGTCCATCTGTTTAGCAGCGGAATGATTCCTATCTCATAAAATATTAACCATATTAGTAAAATCTGCCGCTTTTTTTATATCAAATAATAAAAAATCCAGTATAGCGAATTCAAAATGTCGTAATAAAATTGAAAAGAAATCTCTCCTTTTTAAAACTACCAACTTCTACCCTCAATATCGTGTAATGTAGAATTGTATCACTTACTTCACTTCAAAAGTAAAAATAAGTAAAAAGTTTCAACTTAATTTGAATACAAGTAATTTTGTAAGGTTCCTTGCGCGCGAATTATGCTGAAAACTCTTTGTAAACGCTTTTCATCCATCCGTGAGAAATCCCTCAAATCTGCAACTTATGAAAGTTTAAAAGCATTTTTTCCTGAACAGACTATTCACTCATAATTTAAAATTAAAATGAACAAGAATTTTGTTACCTATGTTCAAACTTGTTGAACCCAAAACTTAAATAAATGACTTTAAAAACTTCTTAGAGTCGTTTTCAGTTGTTTCAGCGTGAAGTTTTATTAATTTACTAAGTTTTGGAAAAAGATACCAACTTGAAGATTGAAAATGAAACTTTATACGTTTAATATAAACTTGGTTGTATAAGAAAAGTAATAAAGGTTTATGGTAAAACAAATTTTATAATTATTACTATATGCTTATATCTGGCGTTGCATGTTCACACAGCGTAGTTAACGTGATTGTCCAAATAGATACGTGAACGAGAACTTATTAAATACATTATTCATTGATTTTTATTATCTTCATCCTTGTGGTTTAAGTCATTTATTGTTCCATTAAGGAATTTCCACTTAAATGGAACTTACAGGCTATTTTATAAAAAGTGGGTAACAAAATTGCATCTTAAAGCGGACAGTAAATATAAAGTAATTAAAATAGGCTACTTAGGTAAGTATAGCTTATATACATTTCTAATTTCTAATACAAATATTTAATAAATTATATAATACAAATATTTTATAATAATTATAATACTAGTGGGTAGTTTTAAAACACCATCGCATCAAAGTCATACCGACCCGGTCCGGTCGACGTCAACAGTCGACGCGAGCCACGGTTGAGTCACAACTCACTACACAAGATTACGTTGATTCATCGATAACTCGTTATCGACCAATCATGATCAATTATGGGTAGCGCAACGGCGCCTATTTCCGCCGTGAAGCAGTAATGTGTAAACATTATTGTGTTTCGGTCTGAAGGGCGCCGTAGCTAGTGAAATTACTGAGCAATTAGACTTAACATCTTGTCTCAAGTTGACGAGCGCATTTGTAGTGCCGCTCAGATTATTTGGGTTTTTCATGAATCCTGAGTGGCACTGCATTGTAATGGGCAAGGCGTATCAGTCACCATCAACTGAACGTTCTGCTCGTCTCGTCCCTTATTTTCATAAAAAAATAAATAAAAAACAAACAAATCATATATTATACGACGATACGACGTAGGGACCTTTAAGCCTCTGATCATACTGTTACCTCAAAAACTGGTAATATTTGTCTTGCCCTAAGAGGTCTATCCATTATAAAGCCGTTTGCCGACTGTAAGAAAATAAAGATAAATGATTTAACCCTATGTGACCCCTGTATGAACAACGAACAATAAATCAAGTGTTTTTACAAATAAATACTGACTCAAGGCCGTTATGCAAGGAAAGAAACAGTAAAATTAATGTAATTTTACCCGTTTTATGAAGCGTATTACAAAAGAGGTCTCCATTTCATATTTTCATAAACTCTATAGACGGTGTCATGACTTTCTTTGGGAAAAATATAATTCTCAACAGAAAATAATACGAGAACTTTTCATTCAATTCCACAAAGAAAGAAAGTAAGGGTGTGGTAACAGTAAGAGCGGAAAAGATTTTAAATGTTTAAAGCATCTATTATCATTTAAATTGATAAACAACAAGTTATTGTTAATTGTTGGTCATATTATTATATTGATCTTGGAACCTAGATCGAAGCATTTGTGATAGTCATATCATAGTTTATTTAGAGCTATGTTCGAGTACGTATGGGGTAAATGACAAACTTAAGCGAATAAACGCTTATTGCATGTAAATTGAGAGAGTTTATTGTTATTAAACTCACCATTCATTTTTTTTTATTAGTTTGAATTATTCAGGTAGTACTCAAGGGACATAGACATGAGTATTAAATGTTCATTTTAAAATTCCTCCACACCTTCCTTGACAACGGGTCATCAAAATGGTTCTTTAAGAGGTATAGAACTATAATAGTAAGAATAATACGAAAAACTAAGTAATTTCGAACACTGGCTTAATAAATATTAAACTTCCTTGATGGTATAATGGTGTTTTTACTTTATGCTTCAACCTTTTTTTTTCTTAAGATTTGCATTACTTTAAAAGTGTCGATGGCGCAATAGGTAGAAAGAGCCCTTGACTGAAAAATTCCGTTATTAATGGGGCTTTCTTTTAATAGTTAATTCATATAAATTATATAACTACGGCACTACTGTAACATGTTCTATTTTAGAATATGTAATAGTTATGTGCCCATTTGTGCCCTATAATATTAAAACGGCAATAGTATATTGTCACTAGTGAAGCATAAATTAATCGCTGTTAGTGAGACCACATATTTTAGTGGCCGGATGTACGACTCCGGAAATTCGTAAGTGTGCAATTTTCATCCTTTGGTCTTTGTGCCTCTGCTTCACTGTCTTTTATAACGGTTTTGTCATTTGGCGCCATAATGGCTGACGATTGTAATAATTTTTATCACGATATTAAAATAGTTTCTGCATTTTTACTGTACTTAGTTCGTTTGTTTGACAGTTGTGTACTAAATTTTGCTGTCGTTTAACTTATTATTGGGTATAAAAGTACTGAAACTGTAGCCGAACGAAATATTTATTACAATACATACGCCAACATACCTACTCAAATACATACAAACTTCCATGACACGGAAAAATACATTCATATTCATCATGCAAATGTTTGCACCGGGAATCGAACCCGGAACCCTTACCTCAGACTAGGTTATGTGGTCGTCGTTTTATTGTACTCTAGATTTAGAATCTTTTATAAGAACTATTTGGGCAGAACGAAGTTATTCAGTTAAAAGTAAAGGGCAAGATGAAAAGCACTACCAGCATAGACAGACGGACTTATAACAATTAAAACTCACTTACAAGACGTGTTCTAATGTTATTTTAGAGGTGCAGAACTCTGTGTTATTGATAAACGCGAAGTGAATTTACTCCAAATTTTGAATTATTTCTCCCCGTCATGTAATTTTGTAAGATATAGACTAACGGCCTTACAAATAAACTTGGTATATATAGGTATACTTGAGAAATAAACAAGAATATGTAAAATGTTTACAAGTAGACATTTGGCTTACAATTGGCTTATTCGGACGCATCATGTTTCCCGCGTTTATTTGCAATGCTGCTTGACATTTGAAAAACTTCATATTATCATTGTATTGACAGTGTTGTAGTTAGAGCGATATAGTTAACATTTTGCATATTCTTGGTTTATTCTCAGTATTAATAAGCTGTTAGCTCTTATTAACTCAGCGTTAATAACACAGTAAAAGAGTTGAAATACAACTTAGTCACTTCAAACAAACAACATAGTTAAGAAAGAAACAATAATGTCGAATAGCCACGTAAACTTAAACAAACATAAAAAATTACTCTCTCGCCGGGCGGCCGCACAGAAATAGAAAACAAACGAGAGAAGGAAAAGGGTCGTTTCGTAAGAAATGTCGATTCCGGCCGTAAACAGTCCTAGTGAAAATGGAAACAAATGTTGTTGGGACTGTGAGAAATGGATTCTAACACCCTGATACAGAACTGACGAACGACCAAATACCCTTCAATATATTCAGCTTAGGCTCGGCCTTGCGTCCCAAATACGAATCACTTAAAACGTGTTTATACACTCTTTTATTGGGCAATCGTAATACGCAAACTTTTGTTTTGTTAAAGTTTTGATGTTGTCTACACTGATTCCATTTTTAATCGACTTCAAAAAGGAGGAGGTTCTTAATTCGACCGGTATTTTTTTATGTATGTATAACGATTACTCTGAGATATATGATCCAATTTACATGATTCTACTTGATGCGGAATGTTTGCCATTTGGCATTTATATAACATTTAGTTAGAGTTTTGCAACTATAAAATAATATTAAAACACGTCATGTAAGTGAGCTTTAATTCTTAGAAATCCGTTTGAGAAGTCCTATTTATCTTGTCCTTTAGCTATTATCTAACTGAATAACTTCGTTGTACCCATATGGTTGTTATGAAAAATTCTAAAACAGCACAATCAAACGACAACCACATAGTCTAGACATTAGTAACCTTGACGTCTGAGCTATGGATCCCGGATTCGATTCCCGGTGCAAACATTTGTATGATGAATATGAATGTATGTTTCCGTGTAATGGAAGTTTGTATGTATTTAAGTTGGTTGAAGTATGTATAATGTTGAAGTATGTATATTGTAATAAGTATGTTGTCTGCTACAGTTTCAGTACTTAATAAATATATTATACCTGATAAGTAATAGTTAAACGACCCATGAAAATATGATATGGTTTGGCTTAGTACTTTTCATTATTCATATTATTATTACGAGTATGATAATTTTTTATGAATATTTTTGTTTACCTGGAGGATATAATTATAGTTTATGTACGGCTTTTTAGGAGTTTTTATTTGGGTTAATTATATAAGTATTATTATTAAATGTCATATAATATGTCTATTGACAATCTACCACTAAATTATAATATCACGCCTTTGACACTATACATGCGACATATACACAGCATTCATCTTCTAATCTTTATTTATTTAAAACGGTTTAACTCTTGATTCATCGGTGTTGTTGCCGACTAGTGCTAAATGGGACGTTACCGCGAACTCAATACACTCACCCTGATAAAGACCTCACCTCCGAATACTGAAACTAGTCGGTACCAACACAAATAAATCGTGAGTTATCTCATCAAGACCTCATTTAAAATCCTTTTTTTATTTCACAGAATTGTAAAAACGTTTATCTACACCCATGCTTTAAATCCTCTATTAAAGATTCTAAAACAGCTAATTACCAACATTAACACACCCAATGTCATAATAACCATTACATCATCTAAACGAGTGTTGTAATGAAATTCAGTACAACATTACAACACTCGTTTGCATGATGTAATGGTTATTTGGACATTGGGTGTTTTAATGTAAGCAGTAAGCTAACTGTTTCAGAAGCTTTTATAGAGGATTCATATTATGGGTATAGATAAAGTCTTGTATGCAACTGTTGATAAATAGGTTTTAAACACTCATGTGATACTATTATCACCCACATTCCTGTTTTAATACTCCTTATTACACAACAGTTGCATAACTAATCTTTTCTAAAAATTAATAAAATTACTCCCAATACCTTACTGGTCTTGCAGGCACTCAGTTCACTAACAGTTTACAATAACAGAAATACAGTATCAACATTCTGATACAGTGAAGCGCTGAATATTCATGAACAAATATGTAGTACCGGGTACAGGGGAGGTTCGAAACAAGCTGGAGTGTCGTCTGAATCCAAATTGATTCGACATCTGTTTATTAGTACCGACCGGCCTTTGTGTTTCGTGTTCTATTAGCGAGTACGATCACTTTGTCATCGTAATACTTTATACGTAAGTATTGTGTAGAAGGGGTTGGTTGGTAATTTAAACGCACTTAAAATTGAAATTTCTGCGAACTGAGCGCCTTGGCTTATATAGGCCACGACAGTCACAGTGATGATGCTACCAAATGTTAGTTGGCACTACTGTTGTGCACGAATCAAGTTAACCAAAGATCTGACTATAATATGCTTTTATAGTTATTTCTAAAATTATAGTTATAATTATATAAAACAGTCCTAACAAAGTAAGTCGTTAAATAAATGTTATAATTAATTGGGATGTCTAATTTAATCAATCATATATCGTGAACTTAAAATGTCAAAAATGTCAAATGTCTTATGACAGTTCATGACGTTGGTAGCGCTTGCAGACAATCAAGCTGACAAAGGTAAACTCTGTGGTTATACTGAGAACAGGTTTTGTAACAAATTATAATCGGACTAAAATTAATTTTTTATATGCCTATACGGGACGAGACGAGCAGGACGTACAACTGATGGTAATTGATACGCCCTGCTGATTACAATGCAGTGCCTTTCAGGATTCTTGAAAAACCCAAAAACTCTGAGCGGCACTACAATTGGGTCGTCTCATTTGACCAGTTATTACACTAGCTACGCCGGCTTTATTCAGACCGAAACACAGTAATGCTTACACATTACTGCTTCACGGCATATTGTTGCAGGCGCCGTTGTGGTACCCATAATCTAACCGGCATCCTGTGCAAAGGGGCCTCCCATTGTTTTTCTAAGATCAATGCATATGTTTACACCATGAAAAAAAAAAACTGGTTTATCATTTAATTGCTTGACAGATTAACTATTACTGGACATATTTATGTTAAATTTTAAAGTAATGTCCAAAATATTCCAACGGAAATAGCAGTACATTGACAAATTTCAATGACTGTTATTTTATGCTTTCGTACAATTCACAATGCTATTTCTACATCGCAAAGTAAACTTGACCTCGCGCCCCTGTCTATTCTCGGTCCCGCGATATTTCCACGCCGCCATCGACAAGATTTTTTTTTTTATATGAGAGGGGGCAAACGGGCAAGAGGCTCACGGGTTGGGGAGAGATGAGGCAGCCGCCCATGGACATCCGCAACAACAGGTGTGTCAAGAAATGCGTTGCCGGCCTTTAAGGTGGGAGTATGCTTTTTTCTTGAAGGTCCCTAAGTCGTATCTGTTCGGGAAGACCGCTGCCGGTATTTGATTCCACAAAGTAGCTGTGCGAGGCAAGAAATTTCGAAGAAAACGCGCGGTTGTGGAATGCCAGACGTCTACGTGATGCGGTACTTTGCACGTAATGTCCGATGGTGGAATTCGGCCGCTGGAATCAACCCGAACAGCTCCTCTGAGCACTCCCCGTGATAAATGCGGTAGAAGATGCAGAGAGAACCCGCATCTCTACGCAATGCTAGAGAATCAAGCGGATCGGAGATGACTTGATCGTCGATGATTCGAGCCGCTCTTCGTTGAATACGGTCAAATGGAAGAAGCTGGTACTGGGGAGCACCCGCCCAGAGGTGAGAACAGTACTCCATGTGAGGCCGAATTTGCGACTTATAAAGTTGCATGCGGTGGCTTTTAGTGAAGTACTGTTTCGCCTTACTGAGTACACCAAGCTTTTTAGAGGCCAGTTTGGCCTTCTCTTCCAAGTGACCACGGAACTGAACGTCGCTCGATATATCGACGCCAAGTATGCCAATACAGGCTGCGGCAGTTAGAGGAGTGATCTCGAATCGAGGGGATACGACAAAGGGAGACTTTTTAGTGGGGAACGCACAAACTTGTGTCTTCTTGGGGTTGAATTGGACTAAATTTTGTCGGCCCCATTCCGAGACTTTGCAAAGCATAGTCTCGATTGCAGACACAAGTTTGATCCGGTTCTCGTCGACGCTATCTCGGGACATGTTGGCACGGCCGGTGTAGGAAGCATACCCCGTGCTGTCGTCCGCATAGCAATGAATATTGCTGATTTGCAGCATATCATTGATATGCAGAAGAAACAGCGTAGGGGATAGCACACAGCCTTGCGGGACACCAGAGTTTATGGGTTTTAAGTCGGAGCATGCACCGTTGATAACAACCTTGATGCTCCGATCAGCCAAAAAGCTAGTGACCCATTTGCACAACTTCTCGGGAAGCCCATAGGATGGCAGTTTTGCTATAAGCGCTTTATGCCACACCCGATCAAAGGCCTTCGCTATGTCCAAACTCACCGCCAACGCCTCTCCCTTCGACTCAACCGCTTGCGCCCATTTATGGGTGAGGTACGCAAGAAGATCACCAGCTGAGCGACCCTGACGGAAACCGTACTGGCAGTCGCTGATCAGCTGGTGCCCCTCTAGGTATCCCAAGAGCTGGCGGTTGATGATCGACTCCATTACTTTGGAGAAAATGGAGGTAATGGCAATGGGGCGGTAGTTGGACGGATCTGAGCGTACACCTTTCTTAGGGATCGGGTGCACTAAAGCCGCCTTCCATAATTTCGGGACTACGCCTGATGAGTAGGAGAGCCGGAAAAGGCGGGTAAGGACCGGCGCCAGTTCCGGAGCACATGTCCGCAGCACTATCGGGGGAATGCCATCGGGCCCGCTCGATTTGTGAATGTCCAAGGTGAGAAGCGCCTTAAGCACGGCACCATGCCGGATTTTGACCTCCGGCATATAAGAATCGCACCGCGGAATATGCGGTGGTGGTGCACCTTGGTCATCCAGAGCCGAGTTGAACGCGAAGAGGGAGCCCAGGAGATCAGCTTTCTCTTTCGCGTCATGGGCCAGCGAGTCATCATCCCTGTGCAGTGGCGGAATGGCTGGCTGGCAGAAGTTTCCTTGGACAGCCTTGGCGAGCGACCAGAACGCACAAGTTCCCGAGGGAAGGCGTGCAAGTCTCTCGCCAATTCTGCCAATGTGCTTCGACTTCGCGTCAGCAATAACTCTTTTGAAGGAGGCATGATTGAAGTGTTTTTTAAGTTCGCTGGAGTTCACATCCTTAGATACCACCGCATTGACCCAAGCCTGATAGCACTCCTGCTTTCGGCGAGAGGCCATTTTGCAGGAGCGGTCAAACCATGGTTGGGACCTGCCACCGATAGGCACAGAGGAGGATGGAATGAAGAGTTCCATACCTTGCAGTACCACATCAGCAACAGCGTCAGCAGCGGCATCTGGATCTCCCAGCGAAAAACAGATCTGCCTCCACGGGTAGGATGCAAAAAACACCGCATCTCGTCCCACTCTGCTGACCTATAGTGCCACACGCGGCGACAGCCTAAGAAGCGGGGCCGTGTTAGGCGCGTGATCGGCACGGTGCTCCGGATCAGGCAGTGGTCCGACGATCCCAGAGGAGGGTCAACGGAAACTAGGTAGCCGTCCGGATGTGAGGTCAACAGAAGGTCCAACAGTGAAGGTGTATGATCTTGCACATCTGGGATTCGCGTTGGCGCAATAACCAGTTGCGTCAGACCATATGCTAAGGCGAAGTCGTGAACAGATCTCCCTGCATGATCGGTGGTACGTGAGCCTAGCCATTCGGCGTGGTGGGCGTTAAAATCGCCAAGAAACACGATCTCTGCAGTGGGGATCTGCTCCAACACGGAATCTGTAGCCATTTGGATGTGTTCGAGGAGCCGGTCAGTCTGCGTTACCGCTATGGGACCTGTACAGGCATGCGTAGATTCGCGGATGGTCATCGCAGTCTACACGCAGCCAGATGATGGATAGGTCCTATTTTATATAGGATTCCTACATTGATCCACTTTCATTAATAATAAAATATATTTAAATTGTAACTGTGTGTTTACATTAGTTTTTCGTAAAAGTTACATTTTTATTATTATTTTATTCAACCCCACGTTTCGTGACCTTTTCAGAGTACGGTTTCAGGGCAACTGCGGTTGATAGGAGTCGAGATAGCATTCGTCATAGCACGGACGAGTAAAAAAAGACGGACTCATCGCCGTGATATTAGCAAGTGAAGCACCGTTATGCTAGTGTGTGTGCGGTTACGGGGGATACTAGTTACACAATTTTTTCTCCCTTTAATAATCATAAATGGCCACAAATACTTATAAAGTATTTTACTTGTTTTTGGTGCTTTTTATGTAGGGTGACTCGGAGTCCTTATTTTTTTACTAGTCCGTGTGTCATAGTTGTCATCATAGAGTTTAGCACCATTTGTTGCCTCGGAGGTGTGCGTGGGATCTTGACACTCAATGGCATCTTTTAAATTTTGTAACATGCGCTTCGTGTTATTTTACATTGAAATTAAGGAAATACAAAATACTTACAGATGATATGGGATCCCAGTGTCTTTCTTATTTCTTGTAATATTGTTTTTACATAGTCTTACTTACACAACCCGGAATTTTAGTTTCAATTATTAGCAAAGTTTAACAGAACATGTGGCACGTCAACGTCACACATTGTTCGGGACTGGCTCGGGTACGCCTGCTTGGGCGTAGTATTAGCTGCCGCACTTTGCGATTACGCCTGCGGTATCTAGTTGGAGCGCAGCGGAGACCAATCTTTAATCTCAACATGGCCCTCTTTTAACTGGCTTTTTTCATTTAGAATATTTTGAATACACTGAAAATTATAAATAAGCAACTAGTATTATTTTGTCTCTGATAAAAGTGAATACATTTGTAATAAATCATCTTTGTGCAAACTTTAACTCCTCTATTTGCACAATAGGCTTAAAAATAGGTACAATATAAGATGCTTGCGATACATGGAGAGGAAATAGATCTTTTGCTATACGACTCGAACTGAACATAATAATAAAATATAGAATCTCTCGTCCATAAACGTATTTATTTGTCTCGATCGCCAATATGAATTAATATTTGAATTGACCTCATAAGGTATTGACATAACATTTTATCATGTTACATTCTCTTTTATTTCTGTCGTATAAAAGTTATTAAACAGGATTGAGAAATGTTATTCACAAAAAATAAGTCACATGATTGTACAGTTACAAAATCACTTAACTATCAGAGAATTCTTACTTAAATTAGTGTTGTATAACCGCCCTTATTGCTCTTCTGAAAACCATAAAACCTCTGCGAACTGGCAGACTCAAGTTTGTTATGTTCTCTTTGACAGATCACAAAGAGTGATGTAATCCTGGAACGGCGAGTGACACGCTCTGAATAAATTACAGATTCATCCGACTATAACAAAACTTTGTCAATTTTGCCACGACAATAGAATGTTTGTTTATTGGGTCTTATGAGGTTTGCTCTGGCCGAAAGTTGGCCCGTTTAATTATTTTAAAGATTTCTTATAGATGAGGGGGCAAACGAGCAATAGGCACCCGCAACACCACACCAGTGGGAGGCTCCTTTGCACCAGTGTTACCCACCAACGGCGCTTATTTCTGCCGTAAAGTAGTATCGTGTAAGCATTACTGCGTCAGTCTGAAGGGCGCCGTAACTAGTGAAATTACTAGGCAAATGAGAATTAACATCTTATGTCTCAAGGTGACGAACGCAGGTCTCAAGGTCAGAATTTTTGTGTTTTTCAAGAATCCTGAGCGGCACTACATTGTAATAAGCAGGGCGTATCAATTACCATCAACTGAACGTCCTGCTCGTTTCTTCCCTTACTTTCATAAAAAAACCAGGGTTCAAACGGGTCACCTTTAGTTAGGTGATTACCCCACATTCTCCTACACCACCAGAAGAAGAACCCTTGCCCTCCTTCTAGCAAGGCTTGTTTCCAAAGATCCCCATGTCGAACCCTCCTAGAAACATTGCGCAAAGATGCTAATTCCACAGGTTAGTCGTACGTGGAAGAAAATTCCTTGAAAACCGCACCGTGGAGGAAGGCTACACATCCAGATGTTGGGGATGATATCCAAATTTCTGGCGATCCACCTAAAGTGGAATTCGAAAGCTGAAATTTGGTAAGACAGCTCTTTGAAACTCTCCCCGTGATAAATGTGGCAGAAGACTCACAATGAAGCAATGTCCTACGCAACGTCAAGTGATTGAGCTATTGACAGTGCGCTGGATCGCTGGCTAGACGCAGCTCAGTAAACTGGAGTTGATACTGGGGTACACCAGACCATAGATGAGAGCTGACTTTATCTGTCTTAAGTTTAAAATTACTTCTCCCTATCATGTAATTCTGCAGTGACAGAGGTAAGGTAAAAGAGATAAAAACTTTAAAATTTGATATAACTTTACTTCGCGTATATTAATTAAACAGTATATGTGGCCGGAACGATAGAATGTTGACCGACTTAAACTTATACCTAGGTCTATTAATGGCTTCCAGTTTCTTCGAAGCCAATATGGCTTTGCGTTCCGCATGACCCCGGGCAAATTTATGATGTTTTTGCAATTTCATGAGAGTTTTAGAAAAACCTCAACTTAGCAGAACAAACTATTGTAGTTATATTATATTAATCTATAGAGTGGTTGTTTGTAGATAAGATATAATCTATCTACTCAGACTTTTTTTTTTGAAAATAAGGGATGAGATGAGCAGGACGTTTAGTTGATGGTAATTCACACGCCCTGCCCATTACAATGCAGTGCCGCTCAGGATTCTTGAAAAACCCCAAAAATTCTAAGCGGCACTACAACTTCGCTCGTCATATTGAGACAAGATGTTAAGTCTCATTTGCCCAGTAATTTCATTAGCTACGGCGCCCTTCAGACTGAAACACAGTAATGCTTACACATTACTGCTTCACGGCAGAAATAGGCGCCGTTGTGGTACTCATAACCTAGCCGGTATCCTGTGCAAAGGAGCCTGGTAAACTTGTGGCATGATGTTCATAAGTGCTAGGATTTTGTAGTGTTATAATCATTAGAGGTCCATAGATTATAATTCAACTATAATTGGTAGAAATTCAATGCGGTTTTTTGAAGTTCATCAAAAGCAAAGAAAAGCAACCTGTGTCATCTTAGTTTACAATTTGGCATCTGCCATATATCTGATATTCTATTTTTATTTGATATTCTTAAAAATATGCTAAGTAACAGATGAATTATACTGTGACGTGGATATTCGATATTTCGATGTCACAGACTCATAAAATGAATATTCCGACGCTACACGGGCGCCACGGTTGACGTTGTGACACCGAATTCGCATTCAATTTGTCAATCAACGTTCGATAGCTCTCTTTGACTTGGTAAACCGTATATATTGCGTTTATCTTTGCGTATTTTGATAGATCGTATAATTCGTACTCAATCATTACTTAGTGATGTATTATTTATGGCCATAATATTTAACATAATACCGTACAAGGCCCATACATGTATATATACAACTATCTATATTCTATATTAATAAATGGAGAGCCTTTTTTTTCCTTCGATTATACGTCGGAATACTACTGAACCGGAATAACAGTTATTAAATTAAAAAATATTTTATTCAAAATAGGATGTGACATCACTTATTAAAAGTCAAAAACTACGACCCATTCCAAAACGAATGCCTCAGGCCTAAGAAGAATGGGCGCAACAAACTGGGCGGGCTTTTTCTCATAAAATATATGGCTACACAGTTATTTAATAGCCTGGTTGCTCCATTCCTAGTCTGTGGTATCATTAAGAAAGTCACTTATGTTATAGTAAACTTTACCACACAGACAATTTTGATTATTCTTTTGAATATCGTAATTAGTACTTTTGCTTTGACAATTTGACATTTTCTGGGATCTTGTTGTAAAAGCATATACATCACCCCACAAAAGACTTACTAACTCGACCTAGACGAGTAGTAGGCATTATAAGTTTATGTCTGTTCCTTGTGTTAACATTATGGTTATGACAGTTTTTAGCAAATTCACCTATGTGCCTATGTACATACATTACATATATTTATTTATTTATTAGGCACTTCAACAGAATACATATTAATACATTTACCTATAAACTTAACATAATTTACAATTCTAATATGCACACCTATAAAAGAAATGCACAGCATTAACTAATAATGATTTAAAGTAGGTGTTTTAAAATTAATTACATATAAAAGTTAATGTGAAAAATTAATTTAAATTACTAGGTTAGTTTATAGAATGACTTAAAAGTATGTTAGTATTTTATTCTTAAGTGAGCCATGGTAGTCATTGAATATATATCTACATTTGGGTGTTTTCTAACAAGCATGTTATATTGTTCGCCAGCTCTGATAATTGGCGAATTCAGTCCTAAATTAGATTTTATAAGAGGTCTGCTAAATGTATTATGAATACTCTTACGCGGATACCTCGAAGGTGCGGTGAAAGATATTTTATCGAGTATCTCCGTATCATTGACATGCTTGTTAACTATTTTGGAAATAAATAAAATATCAAACGTTTTCATCTTAAAGAAAGAAAGACGCTGTGTGTAAGGACATCTGTGGCTAATTCCACTTGCTAAAAAAGCCAAGTGTCTGGTGAATGATCTTTGATTGTTTACAATGCGTTGAGAATGTATATTATAAAAGGGATTCCATACTGCACAGGCATATTCTAAGTGACTTCGGACTAAAGCATTGAAAAGATTACATTATCAAGAATATAGTAAGATATATACCATAAGATGCTGCGTGTTTCGGAGAATTTACTATATTATATGTTTGTGATTTTTTTGACTTAAATTCGTGATTCAATCAAGCAACTAAGCGGGCGCGGGTTACCTAATTTATATGGCAAAACAACATTTGCCAGGTCAGCTAGCATAAGTAATAGCAATCTACGTTTATTTTATAATTTGCAATCTAAATCAAATATTTATCTACGGCGCCTATTTCTGCCGTGAAGCAGTTATGTGTAAGCATTACTGTGTTTCGGTCTGAAGGGCGCCGTAGCTAGCGAAATTACTGGGCAAATGAGACTTGATATCTTATGTCTCAAGGTGACGAGCGCAGTTGTAGTGCCGCTCAGAATTTTTGGGTATTTCAAGACTCCTGAGCGACACTGCATTGTAATGGGCAGGGCGTATCAATTACCATAGCTGAACGTCCTGCTAGTCTCGACAATTATTTTCATAAAAAAAAAATCTAACAGTAGTGTCTTATGAGGTACAGCCTGCTGACATACAAACGGACAGATGAAGTCTAAATAGTATATTTTCCGTTGTTTACCCTTCCAGACACCTAAAAACGACCTATCTCCTTCGGTTTGTGATATCCGTGGTAGGATTTTGTAGAACAATAATTGTATGCCTAATGATTTATTTGCTAACAGCAACATTTAAATAAAATAATATATAATTAATAAGGGATCAAGTACTCTATTTACGGCTAGATACGACGTTGCGTAAACGGTAGAGACGTAGCTAAATTGTGTGTCATCTACCGCATTTATCACGGGAAGTGTTCCGAAGAACTGTTTCACCCGCTACCTGCCGCCGAATTCCACCTTGGCACAAATAAAAAAGCGCATTCTCTTTTCCAGGGTTCCGTAGCCAAATGGCAAAAAACGATACCCTTATGGATTCGTCATATCTGTCTGTCTGTCCGTCCGTATGCCACAGCCTCTTATTTCGAAACTATAAGAACTATACTGTTGAAAATTGAAAAAAAAAAACAATATATTTTAGGGGTTACCCTCCCCATACTTAGAACTGAAACTCAAAAATTTTTTTTCATAAATCCCATACGTGTAGGGTATCTATGGATAGGTCTTCAAAAATGATATTGAGGTTTCTTATAGAATTTCTAAACTGAATAGTTTGCGCGAGAGACACTTAGAAAGTGGTAAAATGTGTGTGTGTCCCCTGTAACTTCTAAAATAAGAGAATGATGAAACTTAAAAAAATATATGATATACATTACCATGCAAACTTCCATCGAAAATTGGTTTGAACGAGATCTAGTAAGTAGTTTTTTTAATACCTACGTCATAAATCGTAAACCGCAATATACCTTTCATTCAATCAACTGAAATATTATATTATTATTAAAGAACTTTTATATTATGTTACTTGCTGCTACGGAACCCTTCATGGGCGAGTCCGACTCGCACTTGGCCGCTTTTTGTGTTGCAAGAGAATGTGGACGGCGGTGATCACTTTATACCAGATGATCCTTGCGCTCGTTTTTCCTATTCTATAAAAAAACACTTCTATATATATTACTAACTTTAATCAACTGTCAACCGCAGTCCGCGTTTTAATACTCTAAAAAGTAAGAATTTTATATATATATATATATATATATATATATATATATATATATTATGTATTATAATAAAATATCATGAGTGGAACTATACATGTATAAATATCATTTTAATTTTACCATAACGGATTTTTTTTATTTTGCTACCTGTTTTTATGGGAATTCTTCAAAAGAGAAGAGAGTTAGCTTATATTATAAGGCACAATTCGGTATACTTTTATTTCAGAGATTGAATTAGAAATTCCGAGCAAAATAAATAAAGCATAAGTTTTTAGAGAATTCTGATGCAGTGGTCCGATAGCCGTAAATGCAATTTGCCCAGCTTAAGTAGTGGGTGGTCGTTTAAAAATATATTTAGACATGCAAAACATTCTTAATACTTGCTCCCGCTCGATGGGACTGGAATGCATTTAAAATAAAGTGTGTGTGTGTGTGTGTACTTATGTATGCACGCAAGAAGTTATACTTCTTTGGCCTAACAAAGCAACAATCTTTAAAATTATTTATTCCTCGTGCGTTTGTAGAAAGCACAATATTGTAAAAATCTTGCAACGATGGCTTTGACAATCAATTATTAAATAACGAATACGACTGTACAGGCTTAAGCCCTTTGCCTATCCTAATATTGGTGCGCGCGCATCTTAAAATTTCACTCCCATCATATTTTCATAATGCTCCTAAAGAAGTATAACTTCAAAAATAAAATGTGTATGAACTTATCATCGCACATAACAAGTAACCGAACTATTTTGAATACAAAACTTTAATAGTCCAACAACTTTCGCAACATAAGTAGTTGTTACGTATTGGCAATATAATTTAAGTTCTACGTTTCTGATAGTGGAATTTGCTTGCGAACGTACTTGCAAGATTAAAACTGTTTGTTTTCCAAAAGATTCCGTATCTACTACATTCTTCCAAAATAATATTGAAAAAAAAAAGCGGCCAAGTGCGATTAGAACTCGTCCATGAAGGGTTATTTGAAAAGAAACTACCTACTAGATCTCGTTTAAACCAATTTTCGGTGGAAGTTTGCATGGTTAATGTGCATCATATATTTTTTTTAGTTTCATCATTCTCTTATTTTAGAAGTTACTGGGGAGGACACACATTTTACTACTTTGGAAATGTATCTCGTGCAAACTAGGTATTCAGGTTAGACAAAAAAATGATATTAGTATCCTCAATATCATTTTTGGAGACCTATCAACAGATGGGTTTAATGAAAAAAAAATTTTTTTTAGTTTCTAATCTAAGTAGGGGGAAAGTTCATTGTTTTATTTTCTATTTTTGTGTAGAAATCTTAATGCGGTTCACAGAATACATCTACTTTCCAAGTTTTAACAGTATAGTTCATTCAACGCTTTATAAGGTTGGCAACATTCGTGTGATTCCTCTGGTGTTAAAATACAGTATGGGCCGCGTCAATCGCATATAACCAGTTGATCTGTAGTCATGCTCGTTTGTCATCCTCTTCCATAAAAAAAATGTTAAGTCGACCCACTGCAACCCTCAAATACCCAAATTCTCAATCTAAATTAAGATTAACTTTATCTCTCAGTAATAACATTCCTATCCGATGTGATGAGCATTTTACTAACTGTTTGGAACCAGAGAACAATAAAACAAACACAAAAGACAGCTTACAAAGCCTCCGTCCCAAATCTAAGAGCGCCCATAAAACCTGTTATTACATTTACGACTTTGTCCCATAGGCCGTCGTAAAACAAGTTGACAATTAAACTGATTAAACTTAATTCGACCCTTTCGACATAACTTAACACTTCAAAGTAGTTGGAGAAAATTATTAATTAATGAAATGACATCGGGAGAGTTTGTTAAATTTTAAGTCATTTAAATTTGTCCTCATTATCTCTTTATTGAAAATAACTGTGAAATAAACTTCTTCCGGGCGGTGTTTTAGATCTATACGACTTAATAAAACTAAAATTTGTATTCATCATCACCATCAACCAACGTCCACTGCTGGACAAAGGCCTCCACCAAAGATTTCCACGACGATCGGTCCGGCGCTGCCCTCATCCAACGTGTTCCGGCGATCTTGACCAGATCATCTGTTGTATTAAATTATATTATCTACAATTTGTATTATATTAATTAAATACTTTGTTTTTTCTTTTCTTCTTAATATAACCAGTTTAATGATTTCTTCGTAGAGTTCAAAAATGTTATTAACTATATAAAAGTGATTTTCTGTTAATCTACTTGATTAAAATTTGACTTCTATTTTACTTGGATACCTCAAAATGGAAGCCAAGCAGCAACTCCTTTGATGATGCGAGATAACATGGGCGGAGGTGTTGCATCACCTTCGCTTGTTTTTCTTCTAATTACATCAAAATATTCCACCATGTTGGATTTTATATAGTTTCACTATCCTACTGATCTAGTAATAAAAGCCTTTATTACTGAGACGTATTTACAGGTTTTTATTTATTTAAATTTGTCGTGTTCGAGCTGACGCTGACAACCTCATCTGTTTGAACTTTGGCGATAACTTTCCCTGTTGATATTTTTTTGTCTTTGTCTAGCAATCCTTAATATTTTCTTTATCTGTTTCTAGTTTTATAAGTAAGGGACAAATTCATAATTTATTAAGTCCATTTCTTTTTTCCTCTTATTGTGTGTCGCGTCCATCTCCATCCGACCTTTTCCATAGTTGTTGTAACATCCTATATTTTTGTTTATTCTCTTGCTGTTCTACTTATAAACGCGAACTAAAGTTATTCCGAGTTATACAGAATTACATGACAGGGAGAAGTAATTTTAAACTTAGAGTTTCTCTTTGTAATCTAAGTTCTCTTTTTGCTGAGCATGCTCCATAAGATATTGACCAACTTTACTTTATCCATGTTTGTATTTATTTCTATTTCTATTCCCTTTATGACCCTTATATAACTCACTTGATGATAATAATTATAACTGCAATTCTTCGCACGAAGATCATACATAATATTTCCGACAAGTATAACATACACTTTTAGACCATAATATAATTATGTGTTAGGAAATTTGGTTTCCACGTCGGAATTTATCTTCTCTGACACCTCATCTAACGGAGATACAGAAACATAGAAATAGTAAGCGAATCTCTTGCTACTGTTACCGATTTTGATTGAAAAGTCGTAAACAGTCAGCCACGCTTTACATTAGCTCCCAAGTATTGTGAATATTAAACCACTAGCTTAGCTCGCATTGTCAGGTCGTGTATGCGCTAGAGTATTTACTTTCTTGTAATAATTTGAATATTATACTCAAAAATTGTATTTTTTACATGTTAGCACACCACCGAATGTGAATATACAAAAATGCTTCTTTTATAATTTTTTCCCTTAAAACTAGGCATTATTTGACATTGATATAAGGGGCAACAAAAGTAAAGTTGTCAAATACAATGTTTGCAATGTCGTGTTACAAGTTTTAACATGCAATGTCATATATAAATCTCACTTTTCCACAGCAAGCACAAAGTTATCTCTTGTCGCGACGCATTGGGCATACATTTATCTACACGTTACAGAACTGTATTTGGGGCTCCAAAATAATAGTTATTTACGCAATTTTTATGTAATAAGGGGTATTAAAACACGAATGTGGGAATCACATGAATTTTTTAATACCATTTTATCAACAGTTGCATACAAGACTTTATCTGCACCCATAATATTATGAATCCTCTATAAAAGATTTTGAAACAGTTAGCTTTCTGCTAACATTAAAAAAGCCAGTCCTAGAAACGATAATATCATCCAAAGGAGTGTTATTATGAAAACGGATGATGTAATGTACTGAATTTCATTACAACACTCGTTTGGATGATGTAATGGTTATGAGGACATTGGATGTTTTAATGTTGGCAATAAGCTAACTGCTTTAATAGAGGATTTAAAGCATGGGTGTAGATATATAGAATATACAAACGAATAGTTTATAAACGGTTGTGATAATTCCTATTATTTTAGTTTTGTAATGAAAGATTTTCTTATTAACATTTTAATTTGAATCTTTATCTGTTATGTATATTACAGCAATTCTAAAATACTCTTTTTGATTGAAAAGAGTCTCCAAGTTTCTTGTATGTTCTTCTCACGAGCTCAACTTTTTCCGAACATATGGTAAATTCAGTAATTTAAAAGTAATATTTATAGGGACCACTCAAAAGCGCTTAGTTTATTTGACTTTGACTTGACTTTGCCTATGTATGTGAATATATATTTAGAAAATGCAGTTTCTGTCCCTGCAGTCCTAAACGGTGCTTCCCTTTCAGAGATAATACTCTATGAACATTACCAAAATGGAAATGTAGATTGCATTAAAAATACCGTTTTAAGTAAAATAAGATTCTTCTATTTATTGTTAGGAATCCGTACCTATAGGATAACCTGCAGGAACGCACTTACCACAACCTGCGTCCGTCTGTCCGGACTGGGGCTGTATATCATAAGCTACTGTGGTAAGGCAGCTGAAGTATTGACAGTGTGTATATAATATCACAATTTTTTCTATAACAGCAAATAATAAAAACCACTATGGCAGATTTCAAAATGTCTGCCATGCAAAATAATATGTTTCTTTTACAAAACTATTTAAAAAGCACGTAGTTTTATATTGTTTACGATGGAACGGAACCCTTCGTATGCGATTTTGTGTCGCACTTGAAGTTTTTTAAATTCTAACACGCTTTATATCTTAAGAAATGTAGGCAAGAAATATTTCCTATTATTTTGTGTCTGGGTTCAGTGCTTAATATTTTTTAATGTTTATAATGTTGATGTCTATTGTTTGTGTATATTATATTATTATGTATTTAAGTAGATAATTTATTAAATGTAGTAATTTAGTTTATTTTTTTAATATTATGCTTTGCTCTCATTTTCTTTATTAAATGTCTTGTCAAAATCTTATAAATAAAACCTTCTTCACCTATTGATTACCTGAAAGAGATCGCTGATTAGAATTAAAGTCACTTTAAATACCGCCGCATTTTTTAGTTCCTTTAGTTAGTTTATCTAGTGGGGATCTAAGCTCTTCCGATTTCTACTGCTATACCACTCTACAAATGATTGTATTTACAGTCTTAAATAAGCTTTTCACGCATCTGTAATCACTATAAATTAGTTTCACCCTAACAGACGCGAATCCGCCAAATTTATGTGAATAATAGTAAATCACTGGCTCGTAAACAATGTAATATTTCAGGGCTCCACGTGATCTAAATCCGGCCCTGTCGTCACAAATCACTTCCATATCAGCATTAACACCAGCGAAGTGCAACTTGCAACATTTTCCATTCCGCACTCACGAACTATTTGCTGATACTGCGACCGATAAATTATGGTCCTGATTCACTTGAGACTTCACATTCAATTTATGCTTCAACTGATGTAAGTGAATAATTCAACGATATCTTTAAAGTATTCGTTCCCTTGCGTAACAAAAACTGTTGCGGAATTTAGAAAATTGTGATGTTTATGTGCAATGAACATACGTACATTTAAGAAAATTTATTGAAGTAGGCGTAACTTTGCGGAAATCCATAATTATACAAATTATTTGAGTTTTCTTTAGTGTTAATTCCGCCAATATTTAAACAACGCGACACGTGTTTCGCCTCTACACGAGGCTTCCTCAGGGCGTGTTGTTTTGCCAAAATCTGGCACGAGACACAAGTTTGAGTACATTTTTGAGTATACATACATTTCTCAGTTTGAAGCTTAATGTTTATACGATAATTTTGTAGACTCATATACAGTTTTTTCCTTGGTGTCTCTTCTTTAAAGTTCGAATTTCGAGAATCCACGGTATTCTTCTTTATTCTTATTATTTACTAGCTGTCCCGGCAAACGATGTTTTGCCATATCAATTATTTTTAGAGTTAGACCGTTCCTTTGACATTGCAACATTACTTTATTTTTCTAAAATAAACTTAGCTTAAGTTACTCCTTATTACATCAGCTACCTGCCTATTAGTCCCGTCAAAATCGGTCCAGTCATTTCAGAGATTAGCCGGAACAAATAGACAGACAGACAGACAAAAATTGTAAAAAATGTTTTTTTGGTGTATATACCGTATTAAATAGCGTATTATGTTTTTTGTCTCTCTGAGCGCCATATCTTTCCGAAGCGGTTCCGGAAAGTTCTCTTTTCAAACTACTAGTTTGAAATCAAAGTCTATTTCATATCATCATCATCATCATCATCATCAGCCGGTAGACGTCCACTGCTGGATAAAGGCCTCCTCGAAAGATTTCCACGACGATCGGTCCTGCGCTGCCCTCATCCAACGTATTCCGGTGATCTTGACTAGATCGTCGGTCCATCTTGTGGGGGACCTACCAACACTGCGTCTTCCGTTATGTGGTCGCCATTCGAGGACTTTACTGCCCCATCGGCCATCTGTCCGTCGAACTATGTGCCCTTTGGTTCTCCTACGGATCTCCTCTTTTCTGATTCGATCTCGCAGGGAAACTCCGAGCGACCATGAGCTTACTCATAAGGACCATAATTAGCGACCACGTCTGCGTACCGTAAGTCATCACTGGCAAGACACACTGGTTGAAAACCTTCGTCTTCAGACACTGGAACGAGAAGATTTAACGGAGCTTCCCGAACTTCCCTATTTCATATATCCGTCAAAAAATATTTGAAATGATAAAATTAATAATCTTTGGTTTTGCTGATATACATGGGAGTTTTTTTTTAATTTGCCAGAAGGTAAGCTACCCTAATATAAAAAAGTGTTTTATTATACATGATTCATCCTGCTCTCATCACGGGCATCAATATCGCTAAGAGTAAATAATATATTTATTACAAAGCTAGCAAATCCTGTTTGTTCATCATAATTCTCGGTTTTATTTGATTTATTCATACTTTAAGGTATCGTAAAATATTTATCGATACTCCCCATACTTTATCCCTATATCCTTATTTATTTTCGAAGTAAAATAATAAGGTTTCGTAAGTATTAAATCTACATTTACGATGAAACACGAATAATATCCCGATTTTATATAAATATACAGTCCCTGCAATTTAAGACATTTATTTATTCTATTTTATTCGGAGACCTTACAGTTTACGCCAATACAGTTTTCACTTATATGTATTAACAAGAGCAATTATCGTAATAAACAGCAAAAAATACAGTAACTTAGAAGTAAAATACAACAAGAATTCTATAATACTAGCTAAATCTATTCAAGGAAATACTTAATTAAAATTAAATAGGCTTACACTAAACTACTAAAGACCATAAATTAAGGACATGAACATAAAGTAATATTAATAGTCAGAACATTGGGTCAGAGTTATAGTTAATTCAAGCTTAAATTATAATTTACTAAACTAATATTTTGAAAGTAATGATTTAATACTGTTAGGCTTAGAGTTAAATATATCAAACGTGTTGAAGTCAGGAAAGTCAATTAGATTGTTAAAATTACTTGCAGATCGTATAAAGAATGAGTTATTTCTATAATTAGATGAGTTATGACTAATTTGTAGGGTAATTGGTTGTCTACTTACTTATTGAGTAGTCGTTTTCCAAGGATTTACACTTATATTGTAGAAATTTTCTAAATTTGCGCTGAATAGTTTCTATTGTATATGTATAATTATTATATTGTGGGTTCCATACATGTTCTCATGCATTTCTCAACGCTCAGTATGCTTCGTCATCCCGTTTTATATGCCTAATACGCCAACAACAGAAGAACAAAAGCTTTAATACTGCAGGGTTTTCCTGGATATTCCTCCATTGATTAAAATATGGCACCCTACGAACTAGGAATTGAAGATTTTATTGGGAACGTGCATAGCACAAAAAGAGGAGCCCTGAGTGAGAATGATAAAAATGAAGAGGACTCATTGACTTTGACTTTGTCAGGGATCCAGTACCAGATCCAGCTCGATCCTTGAGCATTGCGTAGATACGTCAGTTCATTATGTGTCTACGACGGCGAGGGTTCCGAACTGTTGTTTTTCTTTATACAAGAGGAGGACAGACGACCATAAATACCTGATGATAGTAGGTCACTAATCATCTGATGAACTCTAGACGAGTTACAAGAACGTGAATGGCTAGACGTTGTGTAGAGACACAGTAGACATATGTAACGGTATGGAAACTACATACCTCCAAACGTTCGAAATGACACACACAATCATGCGCATCGACGAGGCTCCTAAGCGGTTTTCGCGGTGTCATTGTTATTTGTTTCCACGATCTTTTTAAAAATGCCAGCGTACTGCTGCGTAAAAGGTATCGTTTTTTAAACTATAAAGTAGTATAGTATATTAAGAATGATTTATTGTTATACTATAATTAGTAAGTATTCGAATTATAAGTCCGTGACATGGATTGTAATAAATTCGTGAACATAATTCAAAATGTTTAAGTAAGATGGCGGCTGCAATATTTATTATCAAATTTTTTTATGAGTGTGGTTTAATGGTTTTCGAAGATTCTTTTTATGTTTATTTATTTTGGTCAAAAAATAGTTACCTACATGTGTTTTGTCATGGCTTTTTCTCAAATACAGTTGAATTGAGAACCTTCTCTTTTTTAAAAGTCGTTTAGACAAATAACATGTAACCCTATTGTTCAATGAAGTGTAGGAACGTGTATTTTATCAATAAGGCTTACTTTCGATATTGGTACATATGTCTACTGTGTCAGAGTTGTCGCTTCATTGTGTGTCTTCTACCGCATTTATCACGGGGAATATCCCGAAGAGCTGTTTTACCTGATTCCTGCCGATAATTTCATCTTCGCACGACACGCCGCAAATTAGGATATCATCCCAACCAGTTTTTCAAGGAACTTTCTTCCACGTAAAACCAAGCTGTGAAATGAGCTTCCTTGTGCGGTGTTTCCAGGGCGATACGACATGGTTACATTAAAAAAAAGCGCATACACCTCTCTAAAAGGGCGACAACACTCCTATGATTCATTTGTTGAAGCAAGAGAATGTGGGCGGCAGTGATCACTTAACATCAAGTGACCCGTACGCTCGTTTGTCCATTAAAAAAAAGTCCGATTTTACAAAGCATTAACGTAAATCTTAATTTGAAAACAGGCAATCTATTGGTACGAGGCGGGCGAGCATTGAACCTTGGGCTTCGTGGTGAAAGTCAAACGTTCGGTCTATTGCACCACCGACGTTTTGTTTGACCTTTTCCCTGCTGCTGAATTCCAACATCGGACTACAGGCTTTTTTATGATAATAAGGGACGAGACGAGCAGGACGATCAGCAGATTCTTGAAAAACCCAATAATTCTGATTCTTGAGACATAAAATGTTAAGTCTCATTTGCCCAGTAATTTCACTAGCTACGGCGCCCTTCAGACCGAAACACAATAATGCTTACACATTACTGCATCACGGCAGAAATAGGCAACGTAGTGGTACCCTCCTACAGCTGGTAAACGCTACTAAAAATACTATTATCCTCAACATCTGAATTTCAATAAATTGCGCCAGTTTATTCGCCTACTAACTACACTTAAAACTAAACGAAATGACCTCGTTTATAGTTTAATTATCGATCTTCACACGTATACGATCATTTTCATATTTATGCTAACGAGAATTGATTTACTTGGTTGTTTGCTAATTTAGTGTTGAAATTAATATCGGTACTGAGATATCAAACTAGGCATTTCCCCTATTTATTCGATAAATTAGATCGCGTGGAATGCAGAACTGCTCTAATTTACGGGGATGCAGTCTTCTGTGAACGGTTCGAACGCTAAGTATTAAGTAGAGACGTCACTTTAAAGAGTTTTGTTCCGAAGAGCTGTTTGACCCGATTACTGCTGTCGAATTCTACAATCGCATTCTACAACACTCAGTTTCAAGGAACATTTTTCCTCGTACTTACAAAGTATCGAATGAGCTTCCTTGTGCGGTGTTTCCAGGACGATACGACATGAGTACCTTCAAAAAGCGCTTACTCCTTCGTAAAAGGCTACGCTCTTGTGATTTCTCTGTGTGCAAGTGAATGTGGGTAGTGATTACTGTACATCAGGTGACCCGTAGCCGCACGCTCTTCTTTAAAAAAAGATAACGTAACACGTATAATGTCACCGTTTCGCCACTTAAAATATAAACCACCAATAACTCTTGTTTTTACGTATTAATTTACATTAACTTTTTTGGCTTACTCGTGTAAGGCGTTGAGTACTTGACGTTTGAATATTTTTGTGCATCACTTTATATAATACATTACTAGCTGACCCAGCAAACGTTGTATTGCCGATATTAAAATCGCGATACAAAAGTAACTGTTGATCGTAGATGGGTGAAAATTTGAAGTTGTATGTATTTTTTAATGCTGACTCATAATCATACAAATTAAATAAAAATTAAAAAAAATTTGGCGTGGACCACCCTCAACATTTAGGGGGATGAAAAATAGATGTTGTCCGATTCTCAGACCTACCCAATTTTCACTTAATATTTCATGAAGATCGGTCAAGCCGTTTCGAAGGAGTTTAACTACAAACACCGCGAAATGAGAATTTTATATACTAGAAGATAGAAATGATTTGTAAAACAATGAAGTTGTAAATATTGATTTAAAAATGTTTCAATTAGTTTCTTCCCACCTCTTCTTGTTAAAGCCCACCTTTTCCGTAGTGGTGGTAAATGTAAAAAGAATGGAAACTGACATGAATAAAGTGATTTGATTTGACTTGGTTCCAAATAATGCAAAATGGCGGAGTAATATCATGTTGCATTAGTTATGAGAATCTAGAATAATATGACCTAAGTTCTTACATAATCATTCATATTATATACAATTGGTCTATAGGTTAAACCACTTCACCGCAGAAATGAAACGGTAATATATTTGAGACTGCTATTAATGTTTCTAGTTGCTAAAGATTTGGCATCTTTGCCAGCTCATGCACAAAAAGTATCAAAATATAAAGGGTTGGCTTTTGTCCAAACACTTGGTGTAGACTCGCAATGAAGTACTTATATCGATTACAGACTCCAAACAGAACTGAATACATAGTTCTGTAATATCAAAATATTATTTTATCATAATTCGGGGATTTTATCGACAATAGTAAAGAAAATATTGTAATGTCCGGTTCCGGTTCCATTCTCAATCTTCACCTTATTGTAATGTTATTCCAACAGTTCCTGGTGGATTTTTTTTATTAATACTGGATAGTGCAACCGCATATATATACCATTTTATGTAGCAAAATAGGGCTAATCGCGGTATTTACAATTTCGAAATTGATTAATTCCCAGAGATTCCAAGATTGTATACCACACAATCTAAAATTTATATGATAATATTAACCAAGTTATAACATTGTATGAGAAAAGGTGTTACTACAGGCTAAACACAGATTTGCATAACATTAATCCTCAAAATGTATGTCCCTCAGTCGCCATTAACCCTCTGATTAACAACCTGGTGATTTAACTAAAATCTGTGCCTCCCCTCCCCCTTGTGGAACAATACAAATTTACTTAATACTGGCTTTTCGCTTTTTATCAAAGTGGATTTTATAAATAGGTACGGAGAGAAATTAAATATGTAAGTAAGTAGTGTACTGTCTGATGCTACCGTGACGATAACATAACAAGAATTTAAACTTTGAATAAAACGATAATGCATATAGAACAAGTAATTCAATAGTAAAATGAACAGTTCTATCATTAACTTTCGTAATATCGCAATAACTAATAACTCCTTTTCGATTAATTTATTTACCTGTCATGTTAGGACTTTGCCATCAAAACATAACTTGTAAGAAAAGCCAAGTCTTGCAACTCTGTTCTTCTACCGTAAAAGTTGTGAGATCCATGTAATGCCAAGTCGATCAATTTCTTCAGTTCCAACTCAATGGTGCTTCTGTCTTAGCTTATTACGGAATTAGCAAACCTAGCAACATCTTATAGCAATCATATCAATATTAAATTTCTTTTATTTTATGAATAAATAGATTAACTTGGCCAGCTTACCTTTATCCACAATGAAGTTATAGTGGGTCGAAAATGGCCTGAACTGCTTCGATAAAAGGATGGTACAGCTGAACCGCTTGTTTTTGCTCGACTAGGCATATAGTTATTTTGATATAAGAGTAATAGTGGGATAGACTTTGATTTGCATGTAAAATATTAAGCTTAAATGGTCATACATAGCCTTCCATAAATCCCGTGCGCTTTTATCGAACAATCTATGAAGTACGATGCGCGCATGACACGCGAGAATACATTATACAACGAATGCAAAATTCAAATAATGTACTCCAACTTAGAGCGCATTCAAATCAACCGTTGGATAGATAAAGTTAAATTGAATTTGCATCCAATAGATATGTCGGCACATACCCCAATGTCCACATTCCCTTATAAACTGAACTTGCAGATCAAATTCTAGTCTCGAATGCAAATCAACTTCCGAACAGAATGATGAGGCGATTTATCGCACCAAAGACGCGCAAATAGCTTGAGATTGCAACGAATGGAAATGTCCAAAGATGCATCTCTTGTGCCTTGCGAAGTGCAGCTAAGCTGCTCCGAATTGACGTGAATAATACATGCCGTGTGCACTCGGACGGCGGATAAGCCCTGGACGGGGAAATTTTGCATTTTTCAAGACAGTAATGTGAGAATTTCCTTTGCCTTTGTTTATTTTACTAAAGCTTAGGGTGTCTTGTACATACGAAAGTAAATTAAGTATTTATATGTGAATATCCCTTTTTACGATTCCGTTTCTAAAATGGGTATACGATTGATTTCTATGTTCAATTGCAATCCTCAATTGGCCTGGCCATTCGATTTTAATATTTATACAATCCATTTCCGCATTTTACATTTCAATAACTGATTAGACCATAAACTTAAAATAACTGACGCTTAGATCATCTGCAATCTGATTTTGATGTGTCAATGTTGCGTAAATGTCAAATGCGTCAGGTAGTTCAATTCAAAATACTAAGGGGGTAATTCCAAGCGTAGTCAGCCACGTTTGGAGCCACGGTTGGCTTACGACTTGTCAATCCAAGATTCGCTTTCCTTTTCTATTATTGCTGTATCTTTTTTTTATGAAAAAGGAGGACAAACGAGCTTTCGGGTCACCTGGTGTTAAGTCATCACCGCCGCCCACATTCTCTTGCAACACTAGCGGAATCACAGGAGCCTTGTCGGCCTTAAAGGTGTACGCGCTTTTTTTGAAGGTACCCATATCGTATTGTCCCGGAAACACCGCACTGTGGAGGACCACCACATATCCAGATGGTGGGGATGATATCCTAACTTGTGGCGTGTCGTGCGAAGGTGGAATTCGGCGCCAGGAATTCTCTGTTTGAGATGTTCTTTTCTCTTGGATGTTTTTTTAGTCCATACGACCATAGTGGCGAGTGCAAAGGGCAACTTATTGACATTATTTTTCTACTTTTTAGAGTGGTTTTATATTATTTTATTTATGTTTATTTTATATTATTAAAGGAGAATGGAGAGAAGCTGTCTAGGTTTAAAAATTAAAGACAGGGTGAGAAACGCAGACATCCGAAGCAAAACTAAAATAACCGATGCACTTACTTTCTCCCTCAAAAGAAAATGGAAGTGGGCGGGGCATGTGGCCAGATACTCTCACGACAGATGGACACACAGAGTAATTAAATGGTCCGGCCCTCAAGGCAAGTAGAAAGAGAGGCAGGCCTTGTGGTAGGTGGACAGATGAAATAGTGGCAGTGGCGGGGCAAAGTTGGATGGAATCAAATAAACCTTCATTATTATTATTATTTTATATTGATAGTGACAATTGAGCTTAGACTCATTAAACACTTAGAATGACGTGCTTTGTGCACCTCGAAAAGTTTTCATTTCAGTACTCCAACTCATTTCCATAAAACAATCTGACGTGCAACCAGATTGGGAAATAGATTTCCCATCATACTCTATCGGTTACAAACTTCAACTTACAAAGCAAACACTCAACTGTTCGACGCAAGAGCTCGCGCGTGTCAAAGCTTGCTTCAGGACTCGGTCAGAATATTAATCGGATATCGAACGATGCAGTGCTTTAGACGTCAAGCCATGTAAAACCGGTTTTAAAGAAACACTATGTTGCCGGAAAAATATACCGAGTAAAAACTGAATACTAGCAAATGGATTAACCATTTAATTTCTCGTGTCTACCATAATAATATGAGATGCAGTGAAAAGAATATGCATGAGACTATAAAAGCGATGTCACTACGCTTTTAACCCAGATATTATAATGCTTATAGTATATATATCCCATGAAAAATTACTTAAAAAGTTAAGTAAGTCTTAAAAAACAGTCTTTTGCAGAAAAACTGGCACCAAGTTAAATAACTTGTTTCATCTTCAGATCATAATACATTCAATAAATAAGCAAAAAGTAGTTTTTGTCAATTTCGTCATTAAATTTCGATGGAATTAATGAAAAATTATCCCAGAGACTAAACACTTAAACAGCAATCTGTTTATTAAATAAAAAGAAAACTTAAGTTTTGTTAATATAAAAATAAAAGTAAAAGATAAATATCGAGAAAATGACAGCTTGTATTCATCCGGACATGCTATCGATGCTATTCTTAATTGTTTTTTATGGAATACGCTCCCACTGTGCAGCAATTACATTCCTTAGCTCCCTGATGTTATGCGGAGCGGGATGCACCGATCTTACTCATCGTCTTAGAACATCCCAAATGTGCTCTATGGGATTGAGGTTGAACTCGAGCTGGCCAATCCATACGACGAATCCCTCTTGAATGTACACTTCCATATCGCCAGAACGGTGAGTGCGAGCGTTATCGCCCAAAAAACTCAAATTTTCTCTAAGAACTGGAACGGGAAATAGGACTTCTGATATGCACCGGTGTACATTCAAAGTGCCGTTTTCCATGAAGACTCACTCCGTACGGTCCAATACATAAATGAGCCAAAGCAAACTTCTGCAAAACGTTCGGCTTGCCTTCACAGTACTCGCCGACGTTGGTTCTCACCATTTAGTGATATTCTGGCAGTCCCCTTGAGTCCACGTCGCACAAATTCGAGTCAAGATAAGTCTAGAATCTCTGTGCTCGCGGAGTTCTTCTGGACAGTCGAACGACTCACATTTAGCCTCTGGGACACATAATACCCTTCCTCAAGTAGCGCTATAATTTTGCTCGCTGTTATCGTTCTATCAACCATTTTAGAGACCACTAAATAATGATATCAATACTTAAAAATATCAAGGAAATAGGATAATCCGACAATAATTATCTTAAAATGATTTAGAGTTAATACGAACTATCAACGATTCCAGCCACGATACGACGACCTATAATTTTTCTTAAAGTCCGACTATGTCTTAAATTTGAATTTGGAATAAACTTTTTTTGTGTACCACAGCACTTTATAAATGTGCGAGTAATATTCTCAAATGATTTAAACCTATTTTGGTATATATGGTGCAGACAAAAAAATTAAAACCGCTGGTTTTTTTTTTTGCTAAGGAGTGTATTACATTCTTTTCAAGTGATTTTTGATAAAAGAACAGAGCTTAAACCCACAAAGGATCAAACAATTTTTTTAAGTCTTCTTTATATATTTCAGTTGCACAAAATTTTTAAAACTACGGTGCCAAGTTTTCCGACGCAATGCTGTAACATCTTATAAACGAACGATTTTCGTAAATATATGGGATATTTACGTAAGTATCTCGAAATCGACTCTCGAGATTTAGATGATGTTGTACACTCGTTTCGCGCTTGTCGTATTCTACTTATCTCTGGTTATATAGCAGGAATCCTTTTTCGGATATTTTCTGCGTGATAAGAATTTTAATTCTTAATACTTTCTTCAATGGTCTTTTAAATCTGACCATAATTTGAAGTCTAAGGGGTTCAGATCTGGGCTATACAAGGCCCTATCTTTCTGGAAAGTCTTTGAATGAATCTCTTTTTGCACATAAATAAAGTTTTGTGACTCCTTGACACGACAGCTCCTACCGATCCATGAATGACGTTTGATTATGAACATGTTGCTTTTTCCGACCACTTATGAAGCTTCTAATGAAGGAACTATGAGCAAGTATACTACAACAAGCAAAATTTATCATTTTGATTAGTACAGTACCTCCTTTTCAATTGTTTAAAAAATTTTCAGCAGTGAATGGATATTTTAAGCCAATCTCTAACTGATCTCTAACTAACTAACTTTAGGAATTGATTTAGAGCCTGTACAATGCACCAAGCTTCAGGGTTCTTTAATAATTCGCGAAAGGGTCCTAGCGTGCTAAAGTCATGATTTTTTTTCCTTATATGATGTAGACGAATTATGGCTTTAACAGCCTTTTAATAAGTTGCTTGCGCCCGTTTTTCTTAGATCTGAAGCATACTTTTTCGGATTGGTGGTAGTTCTTAACTTTCTAACAGCGTTTGGCCAACCCGGTCTTTTATGGTCTTCCACAGATGGGTGTGTATATGTCAATAGCACGATGCACGAACATGCGATTGATACCTACCTAATATGCAAATGACCCTATTGTGATTTAATATTAACCTCGAAAAAATATCTATGTGTAATGGTGGAAGATGATTGAAGTTTCTAACGTCATAGACGTAATTCTTATTTTAATTCGAAAAATGAAATATAGAAGTTTAAGTTGTTACAACATTTATGGGCAGGCTAGATACGTATTGAAAAATTATTTCTACTCTTTTAAAGTGTGTTTTATTAGGTTTTTTTTAACTAATTTACGCAGATAAATTCCATTACATGAAATAATATCATATTGTACCATAATGCCTGGTGCCAAACATCTTTAACATAGCTCTATAAATTAACACAGTAATACATGGGGCACCTTACATCATCAGACAGACATGGAAAGACAAACTTAAATGTGTTCATTCCTATTTTTTTCTCTTAATGATTCTTTAGGATCTAAGTTATAAATAGAGCAATAAGCTGTTATCTTCATCAGCCCATAGGATATATTTAAATAATGAAGTTTGATTTTATAAGTACAAAAGTATCGATAAATTCTAATTATGGCGTATGCTATTTAAGATTTAATTTTATCGCCATTTAGATTCAGTGTATTGTGAGCTTTCGGAATGCGGAACTTGGCGTTGCATAGAGATGTCGCTTCATTGTGTGTCTTCTATCGCATTTATCACGGGGAGTGTTCCGAAGAGCTGTTTAACCTGATTCCTGCCGCCGAATTCCACCTTCGCACGACACGCCACAAGTTAGGATATCATCCTCACCATCTGGATGTGTGGCGGTCCTCCACAGTGCGGTTTTCAAGGAGCTTTCTTCCACGTACTACAAAGCTGTGGAATGAGATTCCTTGTGCGGTATTTCAGGGACGATACGACATGGGTACCTTCAAAAAAAGCGCGTACACCTTCCTTAAAGGCCGGCAACGCTCCTGTGATTCCTCTGGTGTTGCAAGAGATTGTGGGCGGCGGTGATCACTTAACAACAGGTGACCCGTACGCTCGTTTGTCCTCCTATTCCATAAAAATAAAAATGTGTGTCCAAACTCCGAGGGGTCCGTGATTCCAAATGTGTCTTTCGTAGTGATTTCATAACTGCTTGCGCGATTGTTTCAAGATATTGATAGTAATTATTAATTTAATTTTTTTCTACAACTTCATTTCGTCGCTAGTTGTTGAATCAGAAAAGAACTTAAAGTCGATTTGGCGCTTGTGTGCTAAGTTGCCATTCCTCTAGGGGTTGTCTAAACAGACTGCTTTCTTCTGCTAATCTTATTTTGATATTTATTTTTATTGTTTTTTTTTATAATTAATTTATTGCTTAATGGTGAAATCCATACGGTATATTATAGTTTGCTACATTAATCAGTCAAATCGTACCGGGATGAAGTCTGGACGAAGTAGTGATCTGTAAACGCATATAGATGTGTTCACTGCGAAGTGATGAATATGCTTGAGAGCGGAACATGTGTTTGTTATACGTAAGCAAACACCAGATAATTAACATGACGTCTGTATTTGCATTAGTCTGACTCAGTTATTATTATGCATACCATAATAGCTCAGAATTCTTCATATAAAAACAACTTAAATAAACAACCAATATCGTAATTTAAATGGCAGTTAAAAGTACTTCTTCGCACCACATGCCACAGATTCAAAATATTATCATCCTCAGCATCTGAATGTGTGTCGTAGCATTCTTTGTAATAAGTTTTCGATGAAGTTTCTACCAAAACTCAAAATACGAAACTATCATAATTTATCACATGAACAAACTGTCTCCACATTCTGTTGTCTAATCGTCTTTAACTCTAATTCAAAGTTTATACTAATAATATTACTTTTAACTTTCTGCTAACAAATTTGAAAATTTTTAAGGTCCTTAGAAGTAATTGCAGTTTGAAAATTCAAAAAATAGTGTTTTATTAAACTTTTATCAGACATGATTTTCAGAATATTTTTTCTTTTTTAAATTACTCAGTAATTTAATATCTGATTAAATGCATGTTCTGAGTTCTTTTATAGAATACAAAAACCTGCGTCAATCGTTGTCAGTTTGGTCGAAATTGATAAATTTACTGAAGAGATATCAAAAACAAAAAATAAAAAAAAATCTCAAAATATTTCCAAAATTTTACCAGTGCCTCCGACTGAATTTCACCAGTCCTCCTTTGCACACGATTTCGGCTAGATTATGGGTACCACAACGGCGCCTATTTCTGCCCTGAATCAGTAATGTGTAAACAAACTGTTAGCAGTATTATGAACTGTTAATGTTGATTGATATACATTTGCATTTTTTAATTTTTTTTTGGTATATATTATAATTGACAGTTGACGTAACAAGCAACGAACAGAAATTATCTATTTATTTACATGCGGCCACTGAGTATACAAGTAGAACGTTCTAACTCCTTCATTGCCCATCGTTAATTATATCAGATCGAAACACTTAAGAAATTAATTTTAAATTAGGTAACATTATGTAAGTTTATAAGATTTAGTTTTTATACCACGTTACTATTAGTTTCCTACCAGTAAAAAGTTTTGCTTTTATTTTATTTAATATCAAAATATTTTTCGTGACGTCACAAAATGGCCCAACGGAAGACCAGCGTTGGTTTTCAAACCACCATTATGCTGAGTTGGTACAATTTTTTGAATCGTATATAATAGAAATGTTTTGTCTTTTTGTTTTTTGCTTGTTTAGGTATCAATCTTAAGTTTATATTTATTTTTTATGTTATATCTTTATATGAGACTACTTACTTATACGTTTCAAAATAAAATTCTTTTTTTCTTTCTTCTTTCTTTACTGTGTTTCGGTCTGAAGGGCGCCGTAGCTAGTGAAATTACTGGGCAAATGAGACTTGAGAATGAGCATTGGACAATTTCACACTCTTTACCCAGAACTAAGGAAACATCCAGAAAAATTTTACGACTATTTTAATATGACTTCTCATACATTTGATGAAATGTTTAAATCTATAACCCAGTACATAGCTAAAAATAATGTCACAAGAGATACATTATGTCCCGAAGAACGGCTTACTATAACTTTGAGGTAAGTAAATAATTAACGCTTTAGGATTTAAAAAAAATATGTTATTTTTATTTTAATACAAAGTCACTTTCGCATTTATAGTTTTTAATTTAACAATCACTTTTCAAAATTACTGTATTATTAAATTGAATTAGGAACAAATATGGTAACATTAAGTTGGTAACCAGTCATTCCTCATCTTCAATGTGGTTTGAATCGCCTCGCAATATTGCTTCTATGTCTTCTACTTCCGCTGAAGAACCTGTAGAGCTATATGATGGACTGTTTCGAGGGTAGTTTTGCACATTTGGTGTACTGCTGCTTCCACTCGTATAGCCATACTGATGTGGGTACTGGTAGGCATTCGTCCATCCAGTTTGCATCTTACCACCATCATAATTATTATGTACACTATATTTTATATTTTTAATAATTTTCATCACTTCGAACTGAAATTCAAAATTCTGTGTTGGGGACATTGTCTTCATTTCCGGTAAAATAGTTAGTAGAAAGTTCATATCTGGATCGTTTTCTCTTTTTTTTTCCATCGAGTTAATTAGTGCTTCTTGAAATACAGTCATCTGTTTTGGTCTACTGACATTAACTACCGAGTCAGTAGAATCTTTTTCATCTAAAATAGCGCTACTGTCGCTAGACGTCTCGGCGCTAATATTGCCAGATGTCTGGTTGCTAGCTCTAGAAACATTTAAAAAGTGTAACATGTCCAAGTATGGTGTCTTGCGTTTTTTTTTGTTGCCCCACTTCCGCTTTTGACTGAGGAATCCTTAATTTTTTCTCTGGTGTAATAGTCGCGCAAACCCTTCCATTTTTTTTGTAGGTCTTTTACTGAAACAGAAATAATCGGTAGTTCAATATTCTTTCCAGATTCCTGTCAAGTGGACTAAGTTACAGAAAAATTGCACAAGAGTTTCTTGTTGGAAAATCGACGGTATTGAAAATAATAAGTGAAACTGCATGCATTATATGGGATATTTTACAGCCACAGGAAATGCCGAAGAATTGTGGCTAGAAATAGCAAAACGATATTATAAAAAACCAACTATCCTAATTGTATAGGATCTATCGATGGCAAGCCTATCCGTGTTAGAAAACCACCAAAAAGTGGGTCTAACTATTTTAATTATAAGAAGTTCTTCTCAATTGTTCTGTTAGCCGTAGCAGATGCAAACTGTTCTTTTATAGCTATTGATGTAGGTGCTTGCGGACGAAATGCTGACAGTAATATATTTAAAGAAAGTGGTTTTGGCAAACAATTGGCGTGTGGGTCTCTGAAGATTCCTAACTCAACTAAATTGCCTAATTCAAATGGATTGCCCCAACCTTTCGTGTTTCTTGGAGATGAGGCATTTGGATTACAAAAGCATATCTTGAGGCCTTTTCCTAATAAAAGTTTAAATAAGGAAGAGCGAATTTACAATTATCGTCATAGTCGAGCTAGGAGATGCGTGGAATGTGCATTCGGCATCCTAACAAGCAAATGGAGAGTTCTGCATATACCGATCGCTACTAATGTGAAAACAACCATCGCTATCGTAAAAGCTGTTTGTATTTTACATAATTTTGTCATAGCAAGAGAACAAGCACAATATGGACATATTTCGAGACGTACCTCAATAACTCTTACAAGTTCAAGGAGCCAAATTATTACTGTATCAAATTCTGGAAAAATAACAAGAGAAAACTTTAAAAACTATTTTCTTAACGAAGGAAAGCTACCCTGGCAAGAGAAATATTTGTAAGTTGTAGCTTCAGGAAGAAATAGTGTAATGGAGTGTGTAAAGCCGTAAATACTATGTAAATTATGATACTTTGTTTTATGTAGTGAGTGATACAAGTATATTGTTTAATAAATAATAAATTCATTAGAATGGAACTTACTTCTTTTTTGTTTAGTGTTTTCTTCTAAGTTTTGCCAATCATCGTATATAATATCAGCGACTTCATTCCAATTGCTCTGCTTTAATACTCTGTTGCTGTATTCTTCACTCGACATGTTCCATATGCATGGTCTATTCTGTATTTCACTAATGAACCTTTCCGTATCAAAGGACATCTTGGATTTTCAGTGATGTGTGTGTGCGTTGAGATTAGTTAGGTGCGATGCAAAAAACACGTCCTAACACGATGATAGCTTTTTTCCAACTATCCGAATAATCAGTTTGCGGCAAACTGAGTCACTACGCCCGGCGAACAACCAATCACCGCCGCCGACTGGAACCGGTTTTGGTGGGAGTCGGCCGCTCACTAAAATAGTCGGTGCGCGTAACGCTGCAAACTGCGTACATTGAGCGCAAAACTAGCAAACTGTGAACACTCCATTTGAAATATATGGAAGGGCGTACTAAACCGATACGCCGCTAACTCAGTCGGCGGCTAACAGTTTGCCTACAGGGGACGCAGCCTTATGTCTCAAGGAGACGAGCGCAATTGTAGCTCGCTCAGAATTGTTGGGTTTTTCAAGTATCCTGAGCGGCACTGCATTGTAATGGGCATGGCGTATCAACTACCATCTTCTTGTCCCTTATTTTCATTAAAAAAAAAATGCTGGACGTTGCAAGGATGGCCTTTAGGGTCAACGGTTTTCCTAATCTTTTTTTACCAAATTAACCAAACCTTTAGGTATATGTTGGTCTGTTGATAGTCAACAATAAATTCGGCACGAAAGCAATTTTCACAAACATCCTAAAGCAGCATTCACGCTTTCTACAATATATTGCTTAGTAATTGATTCCATTTCTCTTCCCTATTGTTAGAAAAAACAAAACGTTTGCTCTGAAATCTAATAACAATAAAATTCGTTTGTATTACATTTGGCATCAAAGATTTATCCCGTATTTTAGATCAAAGGTATACTTTACTTGAGCTAAAAATAATCTTTAGTTATGTCGCATGTATTTTATTTATTTCCATTTAATTTACTTATATAATAATCATGGATATTTTGTTTTTTTATAAACAACGAGGATTGAGCTTTAAACAATATTCTGCGCATGTTCAAAAATATGTAGGAAGTGCTTTACGAAGTAGCGGTAAATTCAATGAGATTTTCTTTTCATATTTATAAGTGTCATTTCCGTGATCAATAAAATAATGAATAAAGTGATTTTTATTTGTAATATTTTATATGCTTTAATCTTTACTTGGGGAACTCTTTCTTTTTGTTTTCCTCTTTTTCCCATATATTATTAATAAAATACGCGACGCCTGCACCAATGTAACTTTTCCACATGTTCTTGTATCATTGTACTTTGTACGATATATAATTGACATACAATAAACAACTAGTCTCACAATCACGCTCTAAAAGTGTCTGAAACAAAATTCTGCCTGCGCCTCTTTTAGGCAGAGTTTTCGTTCAGTTTTGTTTTGACTGCGCTCTGAATACAACGCCACCCACAAAGTGTTCAGTGAAAAACTGTCCAAATAACAGTGGTGACGGAAAAAATCTTACACTTTTTCGTGCAGTGCAAGAAACAACTTCGATCCTAAAGTTTTAAATATGTACAAAAAATATAACACTTTAACATCTTTGTGTGTGTAGAAGTGCTATTTTTACCATATTTAAAGAGGTGAAAGCGCATCTCTACGTTTACTATACCTACAACTTTGCCATTTAACTTTTTGCCATAGAACTTGTAGTTTTGGCGGAAATCGAGATAAACCGTTTTTTATCCTAAAACACCCCCCTTTTTCCACTTCCCGACCTCAGATCGCCCGTAATTTATTTTCTCTTTCATTTTTGTTATATTCTCGTCCTTTTTCAATGGGTTGCATCCTACTCTTATTTTTTTTTGGTTTCAAAAATTATGGTCTAATTATGTTACTTGTTGCTACGGAACTCTTCATGGGCGAGGCCGACTCGCACTTGGCCGCTTTTTATGACTTAACCATTAATCTCATACATGAATTAGTATGTATGTACAGTACATATTATGATTACTACATTAAATATAACATTTACATATAATTCTATCTCTTAAACCACGCTTTGAAATGCTACCATCTAACCAAAGCCTAATAATGCTAATATCTGCCCGGAACTAATAAAAAAAATACAAAATGACATAATTTCCAAATCAAATAACCCAATTCAGCCGGTTCAACCGTAAAAGATCTTTACCGAGTCAACTTTACTAAGTGTCGTTTCCGAACCTCAAAAGTAATTACAGAGGTACGGCGGCAACGAAACCTTTTAACGAAATTAACGCAACTTTCTGAATTACGGTGTTTAAATATGATTAGCTCGGTACCGCGAATATGTGAGGTGTGGATTGCGAATGAAATGTAAACTTTTGTTCGCAAACATTTTATTTGGTTATGCCTTTTTATTATTTAAGTGAAATGCTTTACACGTTTACGTTATAATATTATGAATAAGTTTACTCAAATATGTTTACGTTTATGAAGGACTTTTGTTACGGATTTAAGTTGTGGAAAGCGATTTATAATAATTTCGCGCGCTTTATTATTATTTTTCAAATAATTTTTGATTGACTAATGATTGGATTCATGCATTGACTTTCATCTTCATCAACTGTAAAGGATATCCTTGGAGTATTTCAAACGACGATGATCAAGCTATTTTGTGCACGGGTACAAGTATGCCTTCTTATTTTTAAGTATAATATATAGTTATTGGTTTTATTTATTTCTGAATAAATAAAAAAATGTTAAGATTTAAAGAGTCTAAGTTGTAATAATCAAATTTCGTGTTGTATTGATTTTGCTATCAATACAAATATACAGGATGCTTTTACAGAATGCACCTAGTAGAACTGTAAAGCTATAATATAATCAAAAAAAGATAAAAAATAAGGGAATTCGCGACGGATTCGCGGGATTAACCGACCACAGTAAACCGCACCCATTATTTACTATTTACCTACAAAACAAACAACAAAAAAATATCCCAAAATCAAAAAAACCTGAAATTATAACTACATACTACAATAAAAGCAAGTACCAAATCGTAACCCTAAAACAAGTTCTGTACAAGTATTTCACTTCACTCTTCACTCGGCTAATACGTACGACCACAAAAACCAGCGCCATTTGTGCTCCGCTCGAAAAGCTAAACCATTTGCCTTTTAAATTTCAAATTCCCCTGAATAAATAATTGCCACCGCTTTGTGATTTGGGTATTTAAATATTTCCCTTTTTCTGTACCAAATAAACACAAAACAAAGAGGTTGAGTTATGTTTTTAAAGGAAGTACAATTGAAATTTTTAAATTAGGTCAACCCTGTCGTTACGTCAATCTGTTAAGGCGGCACCAAACTTCTAGCGATAACATGACGAAATTAGGCGGTTAGGGCACATGAGTAAATAAAACAGGTACAGAGAGAAAGCTTACTACACTACCAAGCGAAATGGTTGCACTACTTCAATGATCCGGGGCATATGTAAGTGTCCACTGGTCGCTTGTTGCGTTTGCGGCGAAACTGGTTATAATCTGTAATATAAACAGTTGACAATCTCAGGATTAGCGTGACAAACGTATTGTTATTTTTATTACAAGCTTAAATATTTTAACATAAAAAGTGATTTTATATTATTAATATGCTTGCTTACTGTACTGGATGTCAGAATAACACGAGAAAAAATATAAATGTCAATCATATTTTAACTGTCCCAAGGACTACAATACGTAAGTAAATATTTGATATTTATATTTGTGTGATCCCTTTGGTTATGGAAAGACAGTAACATCACGGTATGTTTTCGACATCTTTTGTGGGTTGGTTGGTATATAACTATGTAGGTATTTGTTTAAGTTCAAATATTGAAAGTAACGTTTATAACACTTCCCGATAGCAATATGCAATAATATGATAGCAAGTTCACGAAGTTTTGTATGTAAGTTTAGTTATGATATCTAATTACGTTTTTACTACGAACTGCTGCTGCAGTAATGATAGTTAATAGCAAGGACGCGCAACATTGATTGAAACCCAATAAAAAACGAATAAAAAATGTTTTGCTAAATTTCTCTTAACTTTTTGTGACAACCCTACCAAATTAGGTAGGTAACAATTTTGCCCTCTCTTAAGAAGCTTTCCCTCTGTACCGTTTAGTTACTCATGTAGTTGGAGCGTAAATTAAGCATTTCTTTCTCATTACTTAAGACATACCTACTATACATTTTTCGAAAATATTAAATGTATTAGTTATCAAAAACATATCGCTTTGTTATTCAGTTTATTTTGTTAAAAATAACTTAAGGAGTTTTTTTTTCTATCGCGCAACTTCAACTTCATGTTTCGAAATTGAATAATTTACAGAATGAATCGTTTAATCTATATAAGAATCTAGCTGACCTGACAGACGTTGTTTTGTACATAACAAATAAAATACTCTTTTTTTATGAATTTGTCAATAATATGCTTAATGTTGTAATAATGAAACTGCTTCAAAGCAGAACTGTCAAACCGTGCGTTAAAAATATAAAATATGTTCATACAAAACAAAATATATTGGAAATAAAATAATTATGGGTCCCAAATTGAAATAAAAACTAACCTATCTCTCAAGTTGGTCTAAACAGCACTCCAGTTTAGGAGTTCACTGGAAAGAATCACCAGGACACGGGATTTATATATATTAAGATTTCCACCTATGTATTGACTCATTACGATATGCTTGAAACCATAAGGCGTAAAGAATTGAAATTTGGTTGGAATATTCCTTTCGCAGAGTAGAGGTCATCTAACAACGGATTTTACAAAGTTCCGCCCGCAAGAGTTTTTTTATAATTAACAGATTATATGGTCAGCTAGTCTTGTATATAAATTACATAACTACTACTTAAATAATAACTACACACATTAAATTTACTCACAATTAAAATTAAAGAAATAATTAATACGTACTCCTAAAAATATAACGCGTCGCCTCAATTAAAGTTTCTGTTAAACACTTGAACGAACGGAAAATGTGAAAAAGGTAGACTGTTGAGGCTCGACAATGTATTTTCTATTAAATGCCACAGTATACTTATACTCAGTAGTCGCGTGCCAAAAGCTCCTATAAAAATACGACTTAAAATAGCTAAAAGCCATTTCGTGATGCTACGGGACATTGTAATTGATGGCCTTTGAATGCTTTAGGCCCACAATTGATGGCCCATTCATAAACACTCACATACGACTCTATACATACAACATACAATGGTATACATAGATCTCAGTTGACATTTTATCAATGTAGTTTATAATAGTACTAACTCAAATATATATTGAGCACGTAATAATTTGAATTAAAATAAGTTTATAATCTTAGATTAAGGATTGGTCTCCGCTGCGATCCAACTAGATATCGCAGGCGTAATCCCAAAGTGCGGCAACTAATAGTACGCTCAAGGGGTCGTACTCGAGTCAGTCTCGAACAATGTGTGACGTTGACGTGCCACATGTTCTGTTAAACAATAATTAAAACTAAAATGCCGGGTTCCGTAGTAAAACTTTGTAAAAATAATACTACAAGAAATAAGAAAGACACTGGAATCACATATTACCATCAGTAAGTATTTTGTATTTTATTAATTTAATGAAAATAACACGAAGCGTATGTTACTAAATTTGAAAGATTCCACTTGGTGTCATGATGCCAAGTAGTGCGGTGTCTAGTTGGAGCGCAGTGAAGACCAATTCTTTATCTAAGTTTATAATACATATAAAAGTAAGAACTGTTGATTCCAAGATTCCAGAAAATGTACAGAATAACACCACCACCACAGATTATTAAAATAGAACGCCTTAAGGCTTTTTAATAATAAATGAATCGTACGAAATTATATTTAAAATAAAAAGAAGCCCGCAGAGCTTTTGCGCCCATTCTTCACAAGTCTGAGGGATAGATTTTCGAATGGGTAGCTTTTGTCGTTCAGATAGTAATTTTAATTCCATTTAAATTAAAAATAATTTGAATTTATTACAAATAGTATGTCTTTGAATTTGAATAATGTGTGTTTTGTACCTATATATAGTACAGGCTATGTCTAGTTTGGGGCAAGACAATTTGTGTAAAAGTCTTTTTTTTATGAAAATAAGGTACGAGACGAGCAGGACGTTCAGCTGATGGTAATTGATACGCCCTGCCCATTACAATGCAGTGCCGCTCATGCTTCTTGAAAAACCCCAAAAATTTTAAGCGGTCGTCACCTTCAGACATAAAATGTTAGGTCTCATTTGCCCATTAATTTCACTAGCTACGGTGCCCTTCAGACCGAAACACTGTAATGCCTACACATTACTGCTTCACGGCAGAAATAGGCGACGTTGTGGTACCCATAATCTAACCGGCATCCTGTGCAAAGGAGCCTCCCACTGGTAAAATTATATTATTGTTTTATATTGTATTAAAACACTCAAGGCGCCTAAACATGACTTAGCTTAAACACTTGAAGACAGTCTTGAGCGGAGCGATAAGACCACCCGACGCATGTATCACATCAAAAGTGTTCCTAGCATTTTGTTAGCGTTTTCAAAAAAAATACTTATTTCCTCTCCCTCCACTCCTTTTCCGAGATCCCCCGCCACCCCACACCCCTCTTATATTTATATAATATACACGTGTATACACCATCTATGTATTTATTTACCTTAGTTTTAAGCTCTAGTCATTAGACTTAAGTTAGGTTAAGTGATAGCAAAAGCTAGGTTTTCCCAGTTTCCCGGATTTTCCCCCACAAACCTAATGTATTAGTTTTTTAAGCATAATAAAGTTTTATCCCTCAACACGTAGATAGGGTTGTAGAAATAATTTTTCTGATACCTACATATATAAGGCTTAATTATAAGGCGAAATTTGAAATTTATTTTTCCAAAAAAATGAGCATCTTTTTTATATCTAAACACGTTCTATTCTCTACTATTCGTCCTCACTATCTATTCGTCCAATATTTCGACACCATAATTCAAACCTGTCATTGATTTTTACGTGTGAGTTAACAATGTTTTAGCCTCCACAGTTGAAGCATAGTTATATTTTGAATTACCGCAGTTTGATGTTGGTGAAAGTTTAGAGCAACTCACGCGAGCCTTTTTCATGTAACTAGTTGAAACTGCTACAAATTTTATTACACTGGGAAAAATATTGTGTACTGCGGAGGATTTTGTATAGATTGAGAATTATTGTTTTTTGTTTAGTTGTTTTTATTATTATTGTTATAGAATTATAGAGCACGGCAATACTTCAAGCCGGCCCACATTCTAGCGCTCTACAAAGCGCAGGTCCGGCCACACATGGAGTATTGCTGTCATCCAGAGATGACAGCAATACTCCATGTAGCTACCCCAGTATTAGCTCGATCCATTTGACCGCGTGCAACGCAGAGCAGCTCGAACTGTCGGGGACTCAGTGCTCTGTGAACGGCTGGATCATTTGGCGTTGCGTAGAGACGTCGCTTCATTGTGTGTCTTCTACCGCAATTATCACGGGAAGTGTTCCGAAGAGCTGTTTAAACTGATTTCTGCCGCCGAATTCCACCTTCGCACGACACGCCACAAGTTAGGATATCATCCTCACCATCTGGTTGTGTGGCGGTCCTCCACAGTGCGGTTTTCAAGGAGCTTTCTTCCACGTACTACAAAGCTGTGGAATGAGCTTTCTTGTGCGGTGTTTTCGGGACGATACGACATGGGTACCTTCAAAAAAGCGCGTACACCTTCCTTAAAGGTTGGCAACGCTCCTGTGATTCCTCTGGTGTTGCAAGAGATTGTGGGCGGCGGTGATCACTTAACAACAGGTGACTCGTACGCTCGTTTGTCCTCCTATTCCATAAAAAAAAACACAATTCTTTGTGTGAATATGACGTTCTATACATATTGGTACGGCCGTTTTCAATAACGTATCTCTAGTTACGGATACATTGCTGTCACCGGTTAATGACAAGATCTTATCTAACCATAGTTATGTCCTATATAGTTATAGTGCACTGCTATTTGTCGATAGGTGATTGAAATGTAAGTTAGCGTAAAAGGATAGATTTGTCTACCAATAGTAAGTTAAATTAAGAATAGATAGGTTATTGAAAACGGCCGATAGACAAATTATTTCGAATAAAAACAAACAAAGAGGATATAAATACTACGTAAGAGGCGCGACTGCCTAAGCAAAAATTAATGTAATTTAATTTAGTATGAAACGTGCAGTGATTTGACATAAGTTTGAAATAGTTGTAAATATAGGCTATTGCCGACTTATCCGATCCGATAATCCGGCTAAGTTTGTTGCAGTGGCTACCTCCGTTTTTTACAAGATCGTAGCCGTCATCTATCAATGACTGCCCTTCTATCTATCCTTTTGCGCTTACTTACATTTCAATAACTTATAGGCTCTGGACTATAACTATATTGGACATTACTATGGATAGATAAGGTCATGTTATTAAACGGTGACAGCTATGTATCCGTAACTAGAGATCAATATTGAAAACGGCCGTTATACAATTGAGTGAATCGCTTAAGTAAGAAACATGCCAAAAATTACACCATAATAAGTTCGTTTGATATATCTATACATTCCTGCATTTACTCTAGTTGTTTTAAATATTCATGGTCTATAAGCAGCAATGTAAAACTTTTATTTAGGTCAGGTTTGATTCGGACAGTGACAGTTGACAGTTGACTACTAGGGATAAAAGTGTGCTTACATTGTCTTTATGCAAACTTTTGCCGTTCCGCTATCAGACGTATGACATGTCCTTATATATTGTGTATAGAACAGTGACGGATTAACCACGTAGTAAATTTAGCATTTTTTTTTAAATAAGGGACGAGACGAACAGGACGGGTAGCTGATGGTATTTGATACGCCATTCCCATTACAATGCAATGCCGCTCAGGATTCTTGAAAAACCCCAAAAGTTCTGAGTGGCACTACAACTGCGCTCGTCACCTTAAGACATTATATGTTAAGTCTCATTTGCCCAGTAATTTTACTAGCTACGGCGCCCTTCAGACCGAAACACAGTAATGCTTACACATTACTGCTGCACGGTAGAAATAGGCGCCGTTGTGGTACCCATAATCTAGCCGGCATCCTGTGCAAAGGAGCCTCCTACTGGTAAAATTGATACGGGCCCCGCGCGAAAGGGGGTCCCGCATGTTTAAACGATCTCTCTCTAACTAATCTCTGCTTGAGCGTAATTTTTGAATGAAACTTATTAAGATGTGGTTTCTTGAAGTCGCAAAAACATGAAACTTTTACAACTAAGGCAATCCACGTCAGACACTCGGTAACAGACTATTTCCAATATAGACCAAGGGCTCTCTGAAAGAATTTGCTACGGGCCTCGCGTTTGCTTAATCCGGCACTGGTATACATTGAAAAAAGGAGAAATAAATCGGTCTGTCACCACGTTTCACGTCGGAAGTGAACACTTTATTAAGACGAGGTTCGTAATTCGAAATACAATTGTTTTTATATGCTTTATAACCTTGGTATTCTATGAAACTGAATCTTTAGACGTTATTTTCACCCACCATAAATGTTGGATTGAAGGACGATGACAATACTATAATTAAAAAACACTTAATTAGCTTGATTTACAAATAAATATATAATTACCTATGTTTATATGTATGTTCCTAATGTATCTTTGAACGAAAGTTTCGACCCCTTCAAAACGTTAAATTTATTTGGAACTTTGCATAAACAGCACGTGTATTTGCCATACGGACACCAAAAAGTCGATATTTCGTTGCAACAAAAATATAATCGTTTTAACACATATAATATACTAGCTGATCCGACAGACGTTATTCTGTACATAAAAAATAATAAACTGTTTTTATGGATTTGTCAACAATATTTCATATCATCAAGAATGATGTCGTAACATATGCTCCATGTTGTTATAATGAAATTATTTCTTCACAGCATAACTGTCAAACCGTGCGTCAATAAATTCTCACAGAAAATATGTCCATACAAAACAAATATTGGAAATAAAAATAATTATGGGTCCCAATCCAAATAAAAACTGTCCTATCTCTCAAGTTGGACTAAGCTGCACTCCATGAAGTTATCCCCATTTAAATCCGTTCATTAGTTTAGGAGTCCATCGAGGACAAACCACGTGTCACGTAATTTATATATATTAAGATTCAAAAGCAAATATAAATAATTGCTCAACAACAATAATTGCATATAGATACATAGGTAATGTATTGCGTCACAAACAGACTTACTTATTTACTTACAGATAAAATTGATTAAAAGATCTAAAGCTATAAAGAGAGTAAGTCTTGTTAATCTCACTAGAAGCGATCTCTTCCGAAAGCTCAAAATGATACTGGATACAGTAAATTATTAAAGACAGGGATCTCGAAATACTATCTGCAAATATAAATTACCAACGTAACATCACGCCACTAATTCGGATATCAGACTCACCATCTGGATGTTGGATGAAGGAATCCAAGGAAATCAACTTGACATATCCTTGAAGTGTCATGTCAAACCATTCCAATTACTTAAGTGTCTTTTTTATGAAAATAAGGGACGAGACGAGCAGGACGATCAGCTGATGGTAATTGATACGTCCTGCCCATTACAATGCAGTGCCGCTCCAGATTATTGAAAAGCCCAAAAATTTTTTGCGGCACTACAACTGCGCTCGTCACCTTGAGACATATGCTGTCAAGTCTCATTTGACCAGTAATTTCACTAGCTGCGGCGCCTTCAGGAATTGTACGGTCGCTCACAATAAAAGTATTTGTTTTGTTAAATCGTTTTTTCGTGGAATTTTAATTGATATTGTTTTTTGGTTTGCTATGGTAACGCATAATCAAGTTATTATGTGCAAATTATAAAATAAGGTGATTTTATATGATAGGCTATTTATTATAAATATCCGGACGACCGAGCCTTGCTCGGATTTTTAAGAATGTACAAAACTTGAACAATATAAACTAATAGGACATCTGCATTTATAGTCTTGTATATAGTGGCGAAATTTACCTTTGTATTCTAATTTTATTGTAGCTGTTTCTCAATAAAACATGGATAAAACGATTTTTTTTTATTTGAATCCTGAAAGCTAGACCAACTCCCACAATCGCCTGTATACTAAATTTTATGAAAATCGCTGCAGCCGTTTCCGAGATTCTGATTATATATGTATATTTACAAGAATTGCTCGTTTAAAGATATAAGATATTGAAAATAGAACCTCTATCAATTCATAAAACTAAACGAAAGTTCCCATAGATGGTTTCGTAGATTCATTTGCAAATTGTATGACCTAGTTATCGTGTGAAATGTAATTTACAGTGGCACGTCTTGATATCATGCAAGTAGGATATGCTGTTCATTACTACAGAGAATGGAGATAGTTACAGGAACATTGGATTGGAAATTAAACTGAGATTAAATTGTTGTGGGCAGTTGCTGGTAATTCTCACTTACCTATCTTAATATATTCCAGTGAACTCCTAAACTAATGAACGGATTTTAATGGGGATTACTTCATGGAGTGCAGTTTAGTCCAACTTGAGAGATTATTTTTATTTCCAACTACCTGATACCCGCAACATCGTCCGCACATGAATTTTCGTATAACTTTATATTGAATCTAGATATCGCCATACTTTTATTACATAAAGGTAATTTGATAGATAGTCAACAACTGGTAAGTAATACACCAGCTATAGTTACCTAAAATAAAGTATATTTTTTACCTCCTCAGAAAGTTAGAAAAATTCTAATTAGCTAACATTTTAAACTATTATTTTTATTTAATTTCTGTACGACGGGGGACACATCAAAGGGAAATCAATCGTTGTTTTTATTTACCTTTTAAACCTTCCCTCGACTTCCACAATTAATTTAAGACCAAAATTTGTCAAATCGGTCCAGCCATTCTCGAGTTTTAGCGAGACTAACGAACAGCAATTCATTTTTATATATATAGATAGAAACAAATATCTATGAGAGAATTTATTGACGCACGGTTTGACAGTTTTGCTGTAAAACAACAATTGTAACAACAGGGAGCAAATTTTACGAAATAATTCTTGATGTTATGAAATATTACTGACAAATTTATAAAAAAAAACTATTTTATTTATTCTATACAGGTACATAACAACGTCTGTCGGGTCAGCTAGTGTCTATAAATTATGTATTTACAGTTTAAGAAAAACCTGCCTTACCTTTTTGTAAAATAATTTCTTAAATTAACAAATTTTGTAAAATTTTAGCTTATAACATTTTGAGTTTTATTTTATCTATCGTTAGATTAAGGATTGATTTCTGCTGCGCTCCAACTAGACACCGCACTACCTAAGAAAATAGCTTTTTTATTACGGCAACTATTAGATGCTTGTGTGCGTGGCATCTTGACACTCAATGGCATCTTTCAAATTTAGTAACATACGCTTCGTGTTATTTTACATTGAAATTAATAAAATACAAAATACTTACTGATGATATGTGATCCCTGTGTCTTTCTTATTTCTTGTAGTATTATTTTTAGAAAGTTTTACTACGCAATCCGGCATTTTAGATTCAATTATTTGCAAAGTTCAACAGAACGTCAACGTTACACATTGTTCGAGACTGGTTCGAGTATGCCCACTTGGGCGTAGTATTAGTTGCCGCACTTTGCAGCTACGCCTGCGGTGTCTAGTTGGAGCCCAACGAAGACCAATCCTTAATCTAAGTATCTATCTTATTGGAACGAAGTTCCTTATTTTATTATATTTTTTGAAAAAAAAATTAGACGTAAAAATAATTATCAATCAGCCGTACAATCAGGAGTAAGTAAACACCATAGACTTAGATATTATATAGTATTAAGAAAATATTAGATATTAGGTATACTATTACTATAATACATATACAGGACGTCCCAATATTATGGGACATGAAGAGAAAGTACCTTAAATATCGTAAATATGGTATTTTACTGAAAGAAGACTTAGTGAGGCCGCACACCGGCGCCACATGCTAGACGAATGGTACATTTGTGTCGCCACATTCATTGCGCTACAAATCAGCTTGCTACAAACGTATTGTACACGCGCACATCGGCAGCACAGTTGTAGCGAGGCACCGCTTTGAGAATGTCGACATCATCGTCTGACGACGACGATTTCTTGATGTGGCGATTAATGACAAAAAAAAGACGTTATTGTGTTCGTCTGTTTAATCAAGATCTCCTTTCATTGAATTTTTCGCCAATTTTAGTCCAAATGATTTCTGTAATCCGTGTGTTTCTATAATCAGTAAGCGAATGGTTGTATAATATTGGGTTTTTTAAACCTCTGCAATAAACTCAACGTAAAATTCGTCGTGTTTTCTTTCCTTTTTGCAAACCTACGCGACACAAAAAACGTCCGTGTTCGATCTTGAATTAATGACAGATGCCTTAAAGTGACGTTTTCAGAAGACTGTAGTGCCATCTGTTAGTTGGCCCGAAAATGAAAGCTTTGTCAGTTGTCACTCGCTTTGAAACCTTTATACTTTTCTTTATTTGTGTCACTGCCCACTGGCCATAAAATGGCGGCTACTCCTAGCGTTTGCGCATGTATGTAGCTCTCGTGTTCCATTTTGCATATTAACACTACTAAATCTATCCTTTATCTTCTATGTTGTGACAAAATTAAACAACATGGTAAAAAATTGCAATACCTACATTAAAAAGTAGAGTTAGTTATTTAATTGCGTCACAACATTAAAAATGAATTTTATAATTTCGAGCTTATTATATAGTTATTTTCGGGGCCAATATTCAGATGGCGCTAGTTTTCAAATAGACAGCTCATAATGTGTAGGGAGGGCTCTCTTTTCCCTATATATTATTATGCTCTTTGGTACAACGTCTTGCCATACAGTGCGCGCGTTACAAATGTGTACTTAGTGTGCGTGCTCGTGTACAGATATACCCCGTATACGTTATATGTGTCGCGTTTCAAATGTGGCGCCACAATTATCAAGATATAAGTGTATGTTTGGAGTGCGGCCTGCTTTAATGTTATTTTTAAAAATTAGTAAATCTGCATTCTATTGTTCAAAGATTTTCTAAAAATTACTTGCCTCGTCTGGGAATCGAACCGATCTCAATGTAAAAAAATTATATAAAATAATAATTATAAGTTTTTGGCCATTCTTTCGATTGGTATCTTAAAAGTAGGGGGTTTTTTTATTATCACTTAAAATCAGTTACAGTAACAATATATTCGCTGCATTCCTCTATCTTACTGTATCTATCTCCGTTACATATGTTCTTCTGTCTTGTACGCTTTATTTATCTATCCTACTAATATTATAAATGTGAAAGTTTGTATGTCTGGATGTATGTTTGTACCTCTTTAACGCAAAAACTACTGAATGGATTTTGATGAAACATTATAATAATATAGCTTACACACCAGAATAACTCATAGGCTATAATTTGTAAAACTATAGTGTGAATTATCCAAAATATAAAATAAGCGTGAAGTAGGTAAGTAGAAAAGAAATCTACAATTTTTATGGCAATACAACGTTTGCCGGGTCAGCTAGTATACGCTATATGGTAATACAGTATTTTATATCTCTGCTAGTTCAAAATCCTTTTGCAACAATTTTTGCTATGCTCGATAAAGTCCGATGAAACCTTTTATGACAATGATCACAGTACATTTCATCCAGGTTTAAACTATTCGTGGCATTAACTGCTTAATGTGTTACACAAGATGTAACATTATCCGACATTTTCACAGGCCCCAAAACTTCGCCAGAGATAAGGCTAAAGTTTATAATGTTTGGTCGTAGTTTGCGTGCAAACAGAGATTGTTTGTTAAATCCTTCCTTATAATAGGGTAAGGATTAGTTAACCGTTGTAGCACACATTTTCTATTTATATAATACTAGCCGGCCCCGCTCGCTTTGCTGGGCGAATTTTAATAGGAAATAATATAACAAGCAAAAAATAAGTAGTAATAGTAGCTATGAAACATCTAGGATAAATTTCGCATCGAATGGTGATAGTTTCATGTCGATACGATCAGTGGTTTAGGCGTGATTGAGCCTGAAACAGAGGTCATTTTCATTATACTATAAATATGTATATAGAGTTGCCGACTGTCCGTAGATGTCGTGATAAACCGTTTAATCATATTTAGTTCAAAATTTCGTTAGTTTTTATTTTTCCGTGGAACTCTAAATAGATAGATAGATATGAAGAGCCAGAATGGCCTGCAGGCCCCTCACCAGCATTCATCTTCTTCCAATTATGTGGGTAGGTGAACACGGAAACAATAAAATAATGCCTTTGGATCACAACCGGCGTATTTTAATTACTTTCAAAGAAATCACAACGTAATTAGGCAATTGGAGATGATTACTACAGCAAATCAACTAAATTAAATCGTAACACAGCGCGATGGCGAAGATTCCGAGCGATTCGATACAAGCGTGGTGCGCTGGCGCCGTCTCGTTCAAAAGTGAAGTCAAGATGTCCGCCCGCACAGCCATCGACAATCACGCTTCGCTAGGTTGACATTGACAGTTGTGTCAACCTGACGTTTGACGTAAACTCCGTCAGATATATTTAACATAGGGAGTGATAATAACATTGCATATTGCAACAACTCTTGGTAAACGTCATGAAGCTACATCAGTTCGTTAGGGGCTATGACAAGGGGAGAAGAACTGATAAGAAACTCACAGCCCATCTTTTAAATCACATAACAACAATCATTCAAATCATTTACCAATTTAAATTTTTTGTAATAGCGGTAAATGTAGTACACACTTACAGAAGGACGGACGTACGGCTTTAGCTGCTTTTATAAGAAGTCTTAGTAATTAACCGACTTCAAAAAAAGGAGGAGGTTCTCAATTCGTCGGTATGTCTTTTTTTTATGTTTGTTACGTCAAAACTTTCGACTGGGTGAACCGATTTTGATTTTAACTTTTTTTATTTGAAAGCTGGTGCTTCCCGTTGTAATTTGGTTAGATCTGACAATGGCATCCATGAAAAAACTATAAAATTCTTAAATTTGCTATACATACGTATAGCAAAGTGGATGATAAATTTACGAATAACTCAATATCGCGCCAAGCGATTTCGATGATTCTTTTTTTATTGGAAAGGATATACTTCAAAGATAGTTTGGTTAGGTTCTGATTACGGAATCCATGACAAAGTAACGGAACACTGTCTGTAATCAAATTGCCAAGCACTTACGTTCATTGCTGCATTGAAAAATTTAGTATATCTACACATAAAATTTTAAGGTTTGCGTTGGTTATCATTTGGCTGATCTTCTTTTAATTATATTCGTAGATGCCTATTTATTGCTATTTTAAGATAACTTATATACCTGAGTGACCTACGGAAAATTTTAGCTCACTTTCAAAATATATTGAAACCAATGAGAATGTAGCTATAGGAGACAGACAGCAAGTCCGTTAAGCAATCTACATAAACACCACTATATAACGTTTTTAAGCACCATAATATAAATGTTTTCTAAAAAGTTTCTTAGTAATAAAACGGTAAAAACTGTCTCCTTAGGATCAATTTAGCTATTGCTTTGTATCGTGAGAAATTTTTTCAACAGTACGGCTTTTGTTATATTTTAAATATAATTTGTTCGACAATCAATTATCAAAAAACACACCTGAAACCAAGCAAATAATGTAAATTTAACAGAAACAAGTGTGCGTTTGGGGACACCCGATAGAAGTGATAACTTAAACTAATCTAAGTTGAATTATTTAATATTGAAATTTTTTAACTTGAGAAAAGCTTAGATATAATAATATGTGGGTACCTTCAAAAAAAGCGCGTACACCTCCCTTAAAGGCCGGCAACGCTCTTGTGATTCCTCTGGTGTTGCAAGAGAATGTAGGCGGCGGTGATCACTTAACACCAGGTGACCCGTACGCTCGTTTGTCCTCCTATTCCATAAAAAAAAAATTATGTAAGAAAAGGTTATTTATTAATAAAATATTTTATTCATTACAAAATATTTTTTATTCATATTTACAATTCTTGAAAATGTACATAAGAATTTTGTATATGAACATTATTAGTATCATTAAAAATAAATAAAATAAAATAGCCTTTATTTCTACTACTTTCCAATTTTAACCAAAAATATCTTAAAATTAACTTTGATATTAAATTAAATATTGATAAGTACTAAATTAAGTATACTAAATAAGTTAAGTAGTATTTGCCTCTACGGCTAAGGCCTCCCCTAAACGGTTCCAATACAGAGGGTATCTCTGGCTCCTCTCATCCAGTCCGGTCCAACTCTTAAAGTAAAAATATCACTCCATCTTCTCTTTTGTCTCCCTCTTTGTCTAGAGCCATCCCATGGTATCCATTCCGTAACTCTTTTCGTCTATCTTGAATCATCTAATCTGGATATATGACCTACCCTGATGATACTAATATGACATTGGCTGGGCATTATTAAATCCTAAAAAAGTAACAATTGGTTAGAGAGAGGAGGAGCCTGCCTACTGCTGCCGTATGCGTGAGAGAAAGGGAAGCCACACAGACTGGCGCCGTAACGCGTTACGTTACGTAGTGGTTTACCCTGATATAAGAAATTATTACTTCAAAAATTATAAATCATTTTACTGTTTCCTATCCCTTAAAGAACTGTAACCTCAATTGGAGAAATTTAAGGCACTTCACATATCGTGTTAACAGTTCTTGAGCTTGAAGTGAGTATTCCGCTTCATTCACATAAATTCATAGATCAAATTACAGGTCGTGGAGTAGCTCGTGCGTAGATTCTCCCCAAACCTCGGAAAAGTATCGACATTTATCTTATTTTAACGCACCTTAGTTGACAGTTCAGAAAGCAATTCCCAGTATATTGGAGAACCTCGAGAACGGGCATTTGTGTGACGTAAACTGCCCGTTAAAATTAATAGTCGCTCGAAGACGGTGTGATACCAATAATTGAATATTTATAAGATTCAATAGAGAAGTGCTTTAGAGATGTTTCGGCATTATTATTGAACGTATAAATTACTTCGATATTAATATTTAAGTGTCTTTGAAGCTTGGGTACGCTTTGTGAATTTTATATTTCTCTGCTGGTTTTGAAGCGACAACTTCTTTAGGTGAACACTTTATTCTGTGTGTATTGAAAGAGACTTATCTGTCATGCTTAGTTATGTAGGCAACTGCTGTTTAGCAAAGCCATCTTATGCAGTATAATGTTGGGTACAGAGCTTGTCGTGTTACTAGTGTTCTACTGGCGGATGCGCTCGTCAATACTTATTGTACAATATATATTGAATCGATCCTTACATACTTATTTCGCTGCGTCCACATTCATTAGGAAATGAATAATGAAAGTGGACTATATCTTTGGTCTATCTATAATCCCTTGCTCTGTACACCTGTTCATAAAACTTCCTTCTTCAACATTTCAATTACTGTGCAAGCTGTTTGGAATTCTCTTCCCTCTGAAATCAGAAAGGCTCAAACTCTCCAATCTTTCAAAACAATGCTCCATAATTATTATTTATTACTGTGACAAATTCGTTACTAATCTTTTCTTTGTGTTATTTACTGTATGTGTATGTTTTAATTAATATGCATAAAGGTAACACCACCTTCTGTTGTCTTTTAAACTAAAACAACTTCATTACAGGTTGCCTGGTAGAAATCGCCTTTAAGCCTATAAGGCCGCCTATTGCTTTCTGTAGTGCAATAAAGATACACTTCATTTATATCATCTATGATTTCCAGGTGCAAAGTCCAGTCCTGGTGGTGGAGCTATCGCTGGAGCACGCGGAGGGCGCCCACCTGCGAGCGCTAGGACTCCTCTCCGTGTTCGGCTTCAACGTGACGTATTCCGTGAAGCCCCAGTCTGATACCGCGCCTCTTGCCTCGTGCAGTGCCATCGAGTGTCGACTCTTGGGGCACTGCTACGCTACGCAGGATTATACGTGAGTTATTCTATCTTCCCTTATAGCAACAACCCATGGTGGATGCCGGTTGAAAGGTGGATCAGAGGCGCCTTTCTCTGTCACCAATCCGTAAAGTATAAGCACCTTTATACTTTAAAAGGCATAAAAGGCGTTTATTTTCTCAAAATTGATTCCTTTAGAATTATTTTTTTAAATTATTTCTAATTTACTAGATACTACTATCGCTCCGGAAACAAATGGCGCTCTGAGAGAGAAGAAGCGGCGCAGGAAACTTTTGGTTTGACTGAGACTTAAATCTTATGTCCCAAAATGAGGGTGCGATAATTGCAATGTCGCTCACAATAAGGAATACCATGAAAATAACTAAATCTTTTTAACCGCGTATGCTGCAGAACTAAGTCTATTAGCCAATCCTTCAATATGGACACCACATTATAATTTGGAATGCAGAGTAATGCAAAGAAAGATGGCAGATTCCACCGGTCTCATTACCTACATCTTCGTTTAACAAAACACTCGCTTCTTCATTTTTGTTATTTGTGACTTCTTGATGTCTGTAGACAAATTGTTTATAGAGTTTTGAAGGGCTATGTTTGCTGCAGGCGCTTCCCTATGAAATCTAGATTGGGATAGATGAAAATAAGGGACGAGACGAGCAGGACGTTCAGCTGATGGTAATTAATACGCCCTGCCCATTACAATACGGTGCTCAGGATTCTTGAAAAACCCCGAAAAAATTCTGAGCGGCACTACAACTGCGCCGTCACCTTGAGACATAATATTTTAAGTCTCATTTGCCCAGTAATTTCACTAGCTACGGCGTCCTTCAGACCGATACACAGTAATGCTAACACATTACTGCTTCACGGCAGAAATAGGCGCCGTTGTAGTACCCATAAACTAGCCGGCATCCTGTGCAAAGGAGCCTCCCACTAGATAATCGGCTTTCACCGTGCAAAACTCTGTTCACCACATATTTATCTATTTCTCATTTCCCAGGGAATTCTTCTGTTCGTGTTTCGAGGGTTACTCTGGAGCTGACTGCGGAGTGGGTCCACTTTGTCCTGTATCATCCAACATGTGCAAGAATGGCGGAACTTGCAGGTATGTACTTCTCTACGTTCTTTATTAGCCAATTGACTGTTTTTGAGCTACTTGAAGTGTCCTGCTCCCTGCGTCGTAATCCTCAGTACTGACGGTCGTGACCACCCCTCTGTATCACTTTCTCACGTATGATCGCTCTCCATCTATTCCTGTCTCTGGCGGTGTGAAAGGCATTGGGAACCGTAGAGTCGACAGCGGAGCGGATCTTGTCGGACCATCGTGTTGGATTGGAGTACTTGAAGTGTACTCCAATGTTAGATTATTGTTATTATATGATTATTTAATATTCTGGTTGTACTCGTATAACACAGAATCAATGAAATAGTTCCAAGATAAATCTTTGCGCAAATAAAATTCTAATTCTAAAAGTGTTGGTTATTAAAGGACACTTAAAGATATGTTCAAAGTAATAAAAAGTTGGCAATAAAATAAAAATGACATATAAATGTCTTCATTTAAATCTACCCACATTTTGTAATAATACTTTTAATGAACCAGAAAATTAAACGAGTCTTATTCGTAAAATATACAATGATAATAAAACACCCACTTATTACCATCTTAGGGGAAGGCAATTGCAGCTTTGGAGCAAAGCCAGAGTATACCACATATAATGGCATTATAAATATTTCAAACACAATTAAAATTTACCGTACAGTGCGGAATTGTATCTAAAATACGAAACAGTAAAGCTCGGTTTTAGGCAGGTAACACACTAGTGCTTTTTTCTGTCGTCAAGCAGTAATGTGCTTCGCTTTTAAGGGCGTTCTAGCTATTTAAATTACTGGGCTAATGAGATTTAAATCTAATGTCTGAAAATGACGAGTGCAACTACGATGCCTCTAAATTTTTGGGTTTTATCAAGAAACTTTGATGACAGGGTGTATCTCTCATCTCGTCACTTTTCTTCAGCGATCCAAAGTTAATATATTAATCCACATCCTGGATTTCTTTTTTTTATGTAACTTTATTTGACAAAAAATATGTATACTGTCATGTACAAAAGTCTTAGAGACATTCTGATTATTTTATATAGTGTAACAAAAATTATAGTAATTTCTATAAATTAGCCCCCTTACACAGGGAGTCAATGACATTATGACGAAAGCAGGTTGACGTAGAATTGAATAAATTGAGTTGCTGATTATTTTGAGTAATTGTATTAAATTGGTGACAGATGCGATTGACGGCGCCCTTCGCAGCGAAACACAGTAATGTTTACACATTACTGCTTCAGGGCAGGAATAGGCGCCGTAGTGGTACCCATAATCTAGCCGGCATCCTGTGCAAAGGAGCCTCCCATTGTCATTTTCATAATATTAGTATAAATAATGGATTTTAATATTGTTACAGACAAATGGGTCCGGCTGCTGTAAGCTGTATCTGTGCTCCAGGCTACACAGGCGATCTCTGTGAATCGGAAATAACCGCTCCAGGTTAGTTGTTAAATTGATCAGACTAACCACTCTTTGCTTCTAGGCGCTGATTACGTATGACATTTTTGTATTAATTACATTTTTTAAAGAGATACTGCAATTTTATTAGTCATTGTCAATCGAATAACATATTGTTTAGATTTACAAGAGCGATTATCTCAAGTCAATTTCCTAATATGCAAATATTGGTGTTGAGCAGGTTATCAACTGTGAAGTAGATCCTGTAGATGAAGCCACAACCTGAGAGTTGAACAAAGACATATCAAGATTACTCAAACGGTTGGCTCAGTGGAAGAGCGCTCGCACGGAACGCGAGAGGTCGCGGTTTCGGGACCCGCGTCGTTCATAAATTTTGTTTTAAAAATTTCTATTAATTATAAATTATTTTTAAGTATATTTTTTTTTAATTACGGTTAAGTAACTCTTCCCGTATGTTCATCTAATATCGCCATTGTTGAGTTACGCTGTATATTTGTAGATTGTCTGTGGGAGTTTTTCCAGTGGGAGGCTCCTTTGCACTTGCTCCTTAGTAGCCGGCTAGATTATGGGTACCACAACGGCGCCTATTTCTGCCGTGAAGCAGTAATGTGTTTCGGTCTGAAGGGCGCCGTAGCTAGTGAAATTACTGGGCAAATGAGACTTAACATCTTATGTCTCAATGTGACGAGCGCAATTGTAGTGCCGCTCAGAATTTTTGGGCTTTTGAAGAATCCTGAGCGGCACTGCATTGTAATGGGAGGGCGTATCAATTACCATCAGCTGAACGTCCTGCTCGTCTCGTCCCGTATAGTCATTAAAAAAAAACGCTGTATATTTGTAGATTGCTTGTGCCTTAAGCTTGTTGTAAGAACATCAGAATACACAGTCATACTTTAATAACTATAGATAACTTCACACAACAAGTGTGTTTTACGAGCACGTAGAAAGAGGTGGCGCACGTAAGAAACTAGAAGTAATATATCATAGGAGAAGTAAGATAAAGTGGACCGCACACCACGCGCGGAAGTTGCCCGATAGTTCGCCGACAGGTGCGATGTATTACCTTTCAAGTGGTTACTTGTGTCATATTGAAATATAGCCTTCCGTGTCTTTGTGAGGAATATGACAAGTTTTTCTCTCGAATTAGATAACGTTCTACATTTTCATGCATCATATTTCTATATTTTGTATGTTTTCACCCAAGTCCCATTATAGCTATATTTTCTAGGTTTATACTATTTTTATTTTATGGAAAAGGAGGACAAACGAGCGTACCTTCGGGTCACCTGGAGTTAAGTGATCACCGCCGCCCACATTCTCTTGCAAGACCAGAGGAATCACGAGAGCGTTGCCGGCCTTTAAGGAAGGTGAGCGCGCTTTTTTTTTGTAGGTACCCTTGTCATATCGTCCCGGAAACACCGCACAAGGAAGCTCATTCCACAGCTTTGTAGTACGTGGAAGAAAGCTCCTTGAAAACCGCACTGTGGAAGACCGCCACACATCGCCATATTTAATAAAGGGGAAATATTTGTTTGTCAGTATGTTAAAAAAAAATCTAGAAACACATTTGTGAATTGCAGTTATGTAAAATCAAGTATAAATTGAAGCCAATTTTGTATTGCAACATTTTTTGTTAGAAAGTACACACAAATGTGTGCATTATATTTATGTTTAAGTTTATTTACAATATAAAGTACACGCACAATATAAATTAAATACTTTATTTAATTAATCTAAATAAAATAAAGAAATGCCACAGACATTGAAACTAAAAAATATAGAAAACTTTAGTTTACTAAAAACTTGCTTGAATAAAGTATATTTTAGTAATTTATTTATTAACTAGTGGACCCAACAGACGTTGTCCTGTACACATGTTTTAAATTTGAAAAATCGGTCCAGCCGTTAGGAGCAGTTCACTAACATACACATGAGCAGGAGAATTATATTATATGGGCGGAATTGAGAATCTAAATCAATCTCAAATTCACTGAAACAAACAAAAAAGTCATCAAAATCAGTCCAGCCGTTTAGGAGATAGTTTAATTGTGAATCTAAACCATTTTCGAATCCACCTGAAGACACACACACCAATCTCAAATTCACTGGAACACACAAAAATATCATCAAAATCGGTCCAGCCGTTTAGGGGGTAGTTCAATTGTGAATCTAAACCATTCTCGAATCCACCTGAATACACACAGAAAGTTTCATTAGAATCGGTCCAGCCGTCTAGGAGGAGTTCAGTGACATACACACGCACACAAGAATTATATATATAAAGAGATTTATAAAATTTTCAGTATTTTCGGTGATCACCATTATCAACTTTAATTTTAACTATTACATTTTATGATGTAATATTAAAAATTTTAAGTATGATTTTCGTGTACTATAATCAATTTTATTTCAATAATATCGTGTACTGTGACGTTAAAAATATAAAACAATCGAATGGAGAACAATTCAGATTTCTTTGTAGCGTTGAGATTGTTAGATAAATAGTAGTTGACGGTAATATCACAGTAATATCCTGTGTTTGCAAACTGTTATGCAAAGAGTTGTGAAGTAATTCATTTTTCTGCAGTTGAAAGTTACATAAGCTCAGTAAGTGCTTGTTTGTTGAGAATTAACTAATAGAACCTCACTGTAAAATGCAAACAGTTCGAATATGACAATTCCGTCGGGACAATGAATGAATCTATTATCGTCTCTGATTATAGTTGTCTATATATTCGTAATCGATAAAGAGTTTATTGTGTCTAATATATCTTAATATATATAAATCCTGATGTTTGTTTACAGTGAACTCCTTAACTAATGATCGGATTTTAATGGGGATTACTTCATGGAGTGCAGTTTATTCCAATTTGAGAGATAGGATAGTTTTTATTTCGATTTGGGACACATAAATATTATTTGTATATATTTATTCAATGAGAGAATGTATAGACACACGGTTAGATATTTTCATTATAACAACAGGTAGCATATTTTACGAATTAGTTATTGATGTTATGTAATAATATTATTTTACATTTAAGCAATCTATTATGTTTTAAAGTGATAACCCTCACTACTGGGACTGAATTTATAACACAAATAAAATATGAAAACAAAATTTTATGAACGATGCGGGACTCGAACCCGCTACCTCTCGTGTTCCTTGCGGGCGTTTTTTCCAACTGAGCCAACCGTATCGTTTATAAAATCTTGTATGCTTTGTTCAACTCCCAGGTTGTGGCTTCATCTACAGGATCTACTTTACAGTTGATAACCTGCTCAACCCCAATATGAACATATTAGGAAATTGACTTGAGATGTCGCTCTTTTAAATCTAATCAATTTGTTATTTTTTTAAAGTGGGTAACCCTCACTTCTGGGATTAATTATACAAATAAAACAGAAAACAAAAAAAAAATTGTTATCAGTTTTATAATTTTGTTTTAGATGAAATTTTTATAAACGTTCAGAAAAATCGCACCTTTTGCTCTCAATAGTGATTTTCATTATTATAACACGAGAAATAAGGAATTGCTTGATACTAATTCTAGAAGGCTTTACGTAACAGCTTTAAGGGTAAATGTATACACTTTTATAATAAAGTCCCTCTGCCACTGTTCAAGCCACCAAGCCACTGTTCAGGCATTATCTATAAATACATTTAAATGTTTTATTAAAAAATGGCACTGTCGAAAATCCTATTACTCCACAGCTAAATATCTAAGTGATCGGACAGCCTGGGACTAGATTATGATTATTTTATAGAAATAGCAAAAAAAGAATGCTGGGAGTGTTTCTTGCGCCGCTTCTTCTCTCCCAGAGCGTCATTTGTTTCCGAAGCGGTAGAAGTATCTAGTACATAGTTTCTCAACCTTATTTTGCTCACCGCCCACTTTGAGAATATGTTTTTTTCTAGAGTATTGTCGTGTATTTTTTTGCCTTTTTAGACTATATTTTTTAATCTACCCACGCCCCATCTTCGCCATCTCAATACCCCCTAATTTTCTCTGGGTCTTCTACTGCCTCCCCGAAAGTCTCAAACGCCCACAAGGGGGCGTTTTCGCCCACGTTGAGAACCTATGATCTAGTAAATTAGAAATGACATCAAATAGAATTCTAAAGGAATAAATTTTGAGAAAACAAATGCATTTTATGTGTTTTATGCCTTTATGCTTAATATAGTAGAAAAAAACTGATAATTTTAGAATTCTAATGTGATGTCGTAAATGAACACATTTTTTTGCGCTATCATTCCAAACGCTCGCTGAACCGTATCAGATAGATCTTCATAATGTACTACAGTATTTAAGACCAAAGATACAAAAAAGTCCGAGATGGTATATATCCATGTCTAAGGGGTAACCTTTAGTCTTAAATTGATATCAGAAACAATTGTAGAGGAATAAAACTTGAGGAAATTTAATGACAGCTTTATGGGCATCTCTTTCAAAATAAGAATATATGCAGAGTTGGTATATGTGGTGGTGATGTAGACCATTGTCAATTTTAAATTAAAAAAAATATATGAAAACGTAGAAAATAGTCCAAATCACGAAAAAAATGGTAGTCCATTGGAGCAACTTCTGGCGAATACGGAGGGTGGCGAATGGTCTCTAACTGCAGTTCCTGTGGAGTTGAAACGTTTTCTCGTGCTGTATGAGGTCTCGCGTTGTCATGGAGCAATAATGGTGAAGATCCGGTCATGGGTCGGGGCTGTTTTACTGCTTGTTTTGCTATCATTGTTCGGAGTTCGGCACAGTAGACATGTGCCGTTATTGCTTGACCAGATCGGAGAAAGCTAGATAGTTAGATAGTGAATAACACCATGCTGAGACCATCAAACAGTTACCATTAGCTTTTTATTGGAAAGATTTTCTTTTGGACGTTGTTGCGGCGTTTAACCTGGGTTCAGCCATTGCATTTTTCGCTTACGGCTATCGTAAAGGATCCACTTTTCATTGCATGTCACAATTCGGTCCTATGTTCCTTCATTTCTATATCGATTCAACAAGGCAACACAAGTTTCACACGCGTTTCTTTCTGCAGATCAGTCAAATCATGAGGCACCCATATTTTATCTTTTTTAATTTTATTGACTTGACGAAAATGAGTCAATATTGTTGGTAAGGTAACGTTAAACCTACCCGATTAGGTAGTTTGGCTCGGATCGGCTTCCACCACCTCTTTCAATTAATTGTTATTCACCTGTGTGGGGCGGTCTTTCACTTGGTTCGTTCTTCAAATCATAGTTCGATCACGAAAGCGTTTAAAACAAAATCGCACGGTGCGTTCATTAGCAGTCCCCTCTCCAAACGCAACATTGTTGCTGCCTGCCTTGAGCTGTTTCTGCCGCATAAGTTACGCGTCGGAACTCTTTCTTATATATGGTTAATAAAAAAAACAGAAAGTCAGTAATCGAATGATGCACATTTAAAAAAAAATAACTACATGTGAAATAGTTTCACTCAAAAATCTCAAACCATGAAGGCTATACGTCAATTCGAAGAACTTATTACAATAAAACGGTAATTTCAAACTTTAACCCCTAGTATTTAGAGCATGATAAAATATTTTAGCAAATATTTATACGCTTTTAATAAAAATGTTGTTTAAATTATAGAATGCGGGATTGAAGAGTGTTCAGAGGGCTGTAAAAATGGGAAATCTTGTGACTGCAGCCCGAGAGACGAGGACAATTGTAAGTAGTTCCATTGTGTGTTCAGTGGTACAATCTAATTATTTTATGGCTGTTTTAGCCTTTGACTCGTTTCTACTTTAAAGTGAAATGTGGAAGAATTGTAAAGAAGAATTGCCCAAACCGATTGGCCACTCCGAGGCAATTTATGTTTTGTTTTTCATGTGACTAGTGTTTATGCAAAGAGATGATTATTAAAGGGATGTAGATAGAAATTATGGAAAAAGTCCACTTAATGCATTGAGTTTGAAGGGATGCTTGTATAGCTTTATAATGACTGACGCGTGAGACTGTGTGTGTGTGGTCGGGGTCGTATAGTATTTAAATACACTTATCCACAATATAGTAATAGAACAGTTCTTTAACTTGATACTAGAGCGCCCGCACACATACACACAAATTTATACGGTCGCTAAGCACTCTTGGGAAGACAAAACTACTGAGTACCATCCCTTACGCCGCCGAGACTGGTCGCTGTCTGAGTTTAATTAGCTGCGCCGTGTCGTCCGCGTGGTCGATCTTTTTGTACGTACCAAACCAATTGTTAAGCCTTAGGTCAGCCAGGGCAGTATTTTAGGACCATGGTAGAGTTGAATGGAAGAGTTGTTGCTCGTATAAATAGGGAGGTATGTTAGGACAGATTGATCCCTGGCATACGATTTATTCATATCTACAACATTATTAATAAATAAATAAATAAATAAAAACAGTTTCAATATATTATATTATATTTAATTGTTAGAGTATTTTATATAAATATTTTGTATTTGCAGACTCAGTGCGCTTTGAGACGAGACTACAGCTAATTGATGCAAAAAACTCGAACATTACAAGCGAAATTATTAAACAGGTATTATTTTCTTTATATATATAAACTTACTTTGGTGACCTAGCTCTGTATAGGGTTAAGAATGATTGAAAAGATTTACTCAATGCATGACATGTAGATCGATAAGACGATTGAGACAGATATTTTTTCCCAGCAATGAGATTTGTAAATTTCAACTATAATGTTTTAACACGATTTCGAGATACGCAAAATAAAGACTAATAGATATAGGTTATAGGTAATCACGGGCTACTTACTATACGCAACTCGACGACTGTAGCACAGTAGACATATTTGACTATAGCGCGCCTATGTATTAATTATTCATTATTTATCGCATGTCACAATTCGATCCAATATTCCTTCATTTCTGTATCTATTCAACAAGGCAACACAAGTTTCAACAAACGTTTCTTTCTGCAGATAAGTCAAATCATGAGGCACCCATTTTTATATTTTTTTATTTTATTGATTTAAACGAGTCAATATTGTTGGTAAGGTAACGTTAAACCATGCCGCTAATTCCGGGGTACTTTGGCTCGAATCGGCTTCCACCATCTCTTTCAATTCATTGTTATTCATCTGTGTGTCTTCCACGTGGTTCGTTCTTCAAATCAAAGCTTCCATCACGAAAGCGTTTATACCAAAATCGTACCGTGCGTTCATTACCAGTCCCCTCTCCAAACGCAACATTGATATTGCGAGCTGTTTCTGCCGTGTTAGTTAACCATGAAGGTTATATGTCAATTCGAAGTAGGTACCTATTACCATAAAACGGCAATATCATACTTTCACCCCTATTATTATATAACTATTCTTAATTGGTATAACTTATGTTACAGACGTTGTTCTGTAGATAATAAATAAAATACTGTTTTATAGGAATTTGCCAATAATATTTCAAAACACCAAGAATTATTTCGTAAAAAATGCTCCCTGTTGTTATAATGAAATTGTTTCACGTGTGCGTCACTAAATTCTCTCATAGAAAATATGTTCATACAAAACAATTAATATTGAAAATAAAAATAATTATGGGTCCCAGATCGAAATATAAACTATCATATCTCTCAAGTTGGACCAAACTGCACTCCATGAAGTAATCCCCATTTAAATCCGTTCATTAGTTAAGGAGTCCATCGTGGACAAACAACGTAATTTATATATATTAAGATTTAAATATAATCAAAATGTGTACAATATCAATAAATATGGTGCAATTGGACGAGGGCAGCGCAAGACCGATCGTCTTGGAAATCTTTCGGGAGGCCTTTGTCCAGCTGAGGACATCTTCTGGCTGATGAAGATGATGATGGTGCAACATATTATATACATAATACCGGCCATGTGCAAGTCGGACTCACGCACGAAGGGTTCCATTATCTATAAAAACGGCAGAAAATCATGTTTGTTAATTTAATTATAAAATTTTGAAGTGAGTATATAATCACAGAGTAAGGATGAATACTTAGGTACGTATTAAATATAACTAAATATTCAATGATTATTTCAAGCGTCTAAAACCAGCAAAAAAGTCACTGTACCTATAGGAGCGGTTTGCAAGGTAGACAGACAGATGGACGGACTTTGGAGTCTTAGTGATAAGGTTTTGTTTTTAAAGTTTGGGTACGGCACCTTAAAAATTACAAAATAGTATATTTTATATCCCTGTATTTATTAGGCAGGTTTGTGGCAAGCCAATTTGAAATGTTTCAAATTATATATTTATTAAGGTTTTAAAAGAATCTTTGATGTTATTTAACAAACCCAGAAGCCACTTCAAAACCAAGATGGAGGTACGCAAAAAATGGAGAAGGGTGCTTGTTGATTACTTGTTCCTTAAATATTAATCGTAAACTCCTCTGCAAAAAATATTATGTAACCATAATTTGAAATAAAATATTGTATATATGGGACTTTGAGTCCTATTTGATATAGGACTTTAACCGACATAAAACGATTATTTTATTTTACATTATTTTCAGGTTACCAACTACTTGATCAAATCAAACATAACTTTGCATGATGATATAGAGGTCCTCAATATAAGGTAAGCATATTATAATCTAGATAGAATATTATAATACTAGAAAAGCTTAAATTGAATTACTTTCTTTAAATATTAATTAATATTAAATTTTAATTTCTTTATTAGCTATTATATATTTACATAAGAGCTTACTATCTAACTAGTTATGAGAAGAATTTAACAGGTATCAGAAACTTATTTTTACATCCCTATCGTGTTAGGGGATGAAAAAAAGATTGCGCTTAGAACTGATTTACATTTAATAGTTTTTGGGGGAAAATCCACGAATCCTCCAGGAAGCACCCAGCTTCCTGGATTTTGCCCCAAACCTGGCATAATTGTACTACTACCTACTAAGCTAGAGGTCCCGGGTTCGAATCCTGGTAGGTGCAAGCATTTATATGATGAATATGGATGTTTGTTTCCGAGTCATGGATGTTTAAATGTGTTTATGTATGTTTATATGAATTTATGTATGTTTAAGTAAATAAATTGTATTAAATATATCATTGTTTTGTAACCCATAACACAGGCTATATATGCTTAACTTGGGGCAAGATAATTTGTGTAAAAAATGTTATTATTATTATTATTATTAATTGTGAATACTAAGATAAAAGATAAGCTAACTTCGATACTAATGACTAGAACTTAAACCTAACTGAAACTAGGTTTGTATAAAATTAATTAATAGATATGGGGGGACTAGCGGATAAGGAATGGAGGGAGAAGAATGCTATAACCGTACTTTATATTTCAGATACGTTATATTATTAGTATAGGATAATTTCATTCAGTTTAGAAAATATGTTTATCTACACCAATGCTTTAAATCCTCTATTAAAGATTCTGAAACAGTTAGCTTATTGCCAACATTAAAACACCCAATGTTCTAATAAACATTACATCATCCAAAAGAGTGTTGTAATCTGGTACTGAATTTCATTACAACACTCCTATGTGTTTTTTTTTCGATCCCTTCATGCGCAATGAGTTTCAATTCAGCCACATTCTTATTGCTCGGTGCGTGGTATCTGTATGAATTTTGAAAAAAGAACATTTTGGTTTATGCGCGTTCCGCACTACCAGAACGTCGCGCGCCGTAAAAAAAGTAGGTTATTCGAATCCCCGCTATTTTTCTTAGATATTTTTATTGTTTTGTTTACAAAAAAAATAGCGATTCATTTTAAGCGCTGCAAAAGAACATAATATTCAAGTGAATTTTAATTATTGCACTATACAAAATGTAAATTACTACTATAATAAATAATTATTTCATTAACTCTTAGTTTATTTGTATATAATCAGTATTGGATGATATTAGGTTACTACTACCTACTAATACTGGCTGTTTTAATGTTAGCAGTAAGCTAACTGTTTCAGAATCTTTTAGAGTATTCATATTCTGGGTGTAGATAAAGTCTTGTATGCAACTGTTGATAATTAGGTATTAAAACACTCATGTGATACTATTATCACACTCGGCTTCGCCTCGTGAGATAAATCCACATTCGTGTTTTAATACCCCTTATTACACAACAGTTGCATAAATAACTATTAGCTATTGCCGACCCATATAGCCGAATGGTTAGTGACCCTGACTACCAAGCTAAAGGTCCCGGATTCGAATCCCGGTAGGTGCAATCATTTATATGATGAATATAGATGTTTTTTTCCGAGTCATGGATGTTTATATGTATTTATTTATGTTGAAGTAAGTATATTGTATTAAATATATCGTTGTCTTGTACCCATAGTACAGGCTATGCCTTGTTTGGGGCAAGATAATTTGTGTATAAGTGTGTCAATATTATTATTTTATTATAATTATTATATTATTAATTGCTTGAAACTATAAGTCAATAACGTATAGCTATTAATTAACGTATACTTATCCAAACTATTTTAAGCCGCTATTTTACATGTAGCTACTTATATAAAAAGTTGTTTTTTATAAAATAAGCTGTATGTAGTTCGGCAGACAGAAGCGGTGCACGGACTGTCTGGCTCCGAGTGTGGGGCACCCGCAGGCAGGCAGGAGCCGTGCGAGCAGCCCTCGCCAGACTAGCGGCCACCAGCGGGAGCAGTGACGTCATGACGTTGAAACTCCTGCCGGCAACACTACACTTCGATATGCAACCAGCACTTAGCTTACACGTAAGTCGCTTCATAATTGGAATACTTCTCGCGTACCTCGTATCTGCGGGTTTTGCTGTATATTTGGCTTAGTTGAAATACCGTGACCGAGGAAAGACCGAGAGGTCGAATTTCGACAAGATGATCGGATCAGATATCCGATATCTGGATATCCCTGTCAACGTAACAATCCAACAGGCCACCGACCGCAACCGATGGAGGCGTGCTGTTGACAATCTACGGAGTCACGATCCTCAGCAGTGAGGGGACGACGATGAAGAAGAAGAAGAAGAAAGTACAACGCATATAATGCCTTAAATAAAAGTGCGTACTCTCACTATAAAGGCCGCACGATAATGTGTATAAAACCTTGTCCTTCTCTTATCACGCTACCCACTTCTCCACTTCGCTGCACCGCGCCATTTTGGAATTCGGAACCAGTTCTTCGCCAATACCTTCACGGTCTGTATACGCGACTTGATACCCAGTGAACACGTTCCGCTCGAAACATATCGCGACGCGAAAAGAACAGTGAAAGAAGCAAAAACTGCCAGATTAAGTGTCACTGGCAGTGTGGTTTGATCGGGTTAGTTTCCCAGTTCTACGTACAGTCCACTCCGCAAGAAGTCCACTGAACTGCAACTGTATTACACAGGCAGTACTCTTCACATCTTCATTTATTTCTCTGGTGATGTTATAAAGCATAACGGCAGTGATCACTTATCGTTAGATGACCAGTAAGATGGTTTGTTCTTCTATCTCATAAAACACATGGACGATAGATGTGCGCAAACAGCCTGTGTCTTTTAGGATAGATCGCTGCAAACTAGGTAACATCACCGCTATGAGATATGCCTTACCTCTACACGAAACGAGCACAAAAAACATTAATTTACCATTCATATACAACCATCGTTGTCTTATATTAATATTCAAACATTGCTTTAGTTATCATAGTCTTATATAAACTTCCGATTTATTCATTCATAAATGTGTAACGAAATAAAAAAAAAGAAATGGTAAAAGTTACTATAACATAAATGACTTTCTTATTTCATTGTACCGATAATTTATAATTTAAAAAAGAAACCCGCTGAGTTTTTTGCGCTCGCACTTCTCAGGTCTGAGGCATACTTCTTCGAATGGGTGGTCGTTTTTGGCTACAGGGGTAAGATGGTTTGCGGAAATCGAAAATTAACTGATTGTAATGAGTTATCTTGAGTGTTTAGTTAAGTTTAAGTTTTAAGTTAACTCCGCTCTAACAAATCATGTTAGACTACATACAGAATTCACGTAAAGCCCAACTGCATGGTTTAGAGATAAAAGTTATACCCGTCTTCAACCAAAGAATCGACCCCCGCTGACCGAACTATCGGGTTTATCAGCAACGTAAAACACTGCTTAAAACAATTAGACACGTGTTTCACCTCTACAAGAGGCATCCTCTGAAGATCTTTACTCGGTGAAACGTAATGTAGCACGTGAGCCCTTCCTCACACGCGTTGTAGAATAAAAGAAACATTGAGTTCTTACGTACGGCTAATGTTCACCAGTGGGAGGCTCCTTTGCACAGGATGCCTGCTAGATTATCGGTACCACAACGGCGCCTATTTCTACCGTGAAACACTAATATTATATTATGAAAATAAGGGACGAATCGAGCAGGACGTTCAGTTGATGGTAATTGATAAGCCCTGTCCATTAGAATGCAGTGTCGCTCAGGATTCTTGAAATACACAAAAATTCTGTGCGGCACTACAATTGCGCTCGTCACCTTGAGACGCTTACGTCTTAATGTTAAGTCTCATTTGACCAGTAATTTCACTAGCTACGGCGCCCTTCAGACTGAAACACAATAATGCTTACACATTACTGCTTCGCGGCAGAAATAGGCGCCAATGTGGTACCCATAATCTAGCCGGCATCCTGCGCAAAGGGGCCTCCCACTTAATTTAATAATCCTTCTTAAACCAAAAGTTGTAAGCTGCAATAAAATTCCTTCTTCCAAGTGCACTTAAGTGTTATCAAAATCGCAGTTTCTTTTATCGTTTCAATTAAAACAAGTGCACTGAGAATCTAATGATTGTAGTTCAGAGTTAGCGGCGAAAGTTTAATTATTTCCTATGTGCAGTCTAGATTCAATTACATCTGGCTTAGTGCCAGCACGTAGACATTTATCTCGTTAATTTGAGTTAGCACCTTCTTTATTAGCGCGGGGATACAATTAGACATGCCCTAATTAAATTCTAACAGCTTTGTCGCTCGTAGCTGTTGTGGTTAAACTTTGTTTGAAATGGCTTAATTTATTTGTTCCGAAAATTAGCAGCATGTATGTGACTCTGCAGAAATACAAAGTTTTTCGATACAGAAACATATAGTATAAGCTAATTTAATGTGTTGTGTGAAAACTATGTTATACAGTGTGGAGACTTTAAGTAAACATACGGAAAGAGCATCTTAACCGTATCTTCGTACTCATCTTATTTTCTAATATATAAAATGCTCGTGTCATGGTGTTAAACTTTGAACTCCTCCGATACGGCTTGACCGTCTCATGAAATTTTGAGTGCATATTGGGTAGGTCTGAGAATCGGACCACATCTATTTTTCATCCCCCTAAATGTTACGGGTGGTTTTTTTTTAAATTTGTATGATTATGAGTCAGCATTGAAAAATACATACAACTTCAAATTTTCACCCATCTACGATCAACAGTTACTTTTGTATCGCGATTTTAATATCGGTAATACAATGTTTGCTGGGTCAGCTAGTAATATATATAAATCCAGTGTCCTGATGTTTGTTTCCAGTAAACTCTTAAACTAATGAATGGATATTAATGGGGATTACTTTATGGAGTGCAGTTTAGTCCAACTTGAGTGATAGGATAGATTTTGTGTCGATTCGGGACCCACAATTATTTTTATTTCCAACATTTGTTTTATATGGATATATTTTCTATGAGAGAATTTATTGAGGCACGGTTTGACAGTTCTACTATGAAACAATAACTCTTGATGTTATGAAATATTATTGACTAATTCATAAAAAAACAGTATTTTATTTATTATGTACAGAACAACGTCTGTCGGGTCAGCTATTAACAACGAACAAACAAATTATGTATTTAGGAAACAAAATGTTAATCATCCTTATGTGGTCGCACAAGTAGGCAAGAGGTATCAGTGCCTACTATAGCGCGCGGCTACTAGATTACTTACAGGATGGTCCAAAATAATATTATGAAAATTGATTTTAGGTTATTTATTGATTTATTATATTAATACGGTAAACTAACTCTACCCGTGTGTTTTTATGCAAAATACAAAATAAGGGACGAAACGAGCAGGCCGCTCAGCTGATGGTTATTGATACGACAGGATTCTTGAACAACCCAACAATTCTGAGCGGCACTACAATTGCGCAGGTCACCTTGAGACATAAGATGTTAAGTCTCATTTGCCCAGTAATTTAACTAGCTACTTATTGTCGCTTTTGTATCTCTACTCTATATACGTTACATTTTTTTATGGATTAGGAGGATAAGTGATCACCGCCGCCCACAATCTCTTGCAACACCAGAGGAATCACAGGAGTGTTGCCGGCCTTTAAGAAAGGAGTATGCGCTTTTTTTTGAAGGTACCCATGTCGCATCGTCGCGGAAACACCGCATAAGGAAGCTCATTCCACAGCTTTGTAGTACGTGGAAGAAAGCTCCTTGAAATCCGCACTGTGGAGGACCGCCACACATCCAGATGGTGGGGATGATATCCTAACTTGTGGCGTGTCGTGCGAAAGTGAAATTCGGCGACAGGAATCAGGTTAAACAGCTCTTCGGAACACTCCCCGTGATAAATGCGGTAGAAGACACACAATGAAGCGACGTCTCTACGCAACGCCAATACGTTACATATCCGTGCGTAACGGATTAGTGTCAGACGCAAAATAGAGTGCTCAGCGCGTTTGTAGAATTTTTTACTTCAAAAAGCTACTGCGAGATGTGAATTTAATAAGTTAAAATGTTCATTAGTGTATGCGCAAGTATTACTCGTGGGAAACAAGAAATGTTCATTATTTGTAGGTTACAAATGTGAATAGTTTCGCTGATGACACTAAGTTTGGTAACGGATGAATTGTGTGAAAGCGATGTATGAAAGAGACAATATCCAACGGCAATTTAATGAACCAATGGTCTGTGATCATGATAAGTAAAACTTTTGTTTCGGATCTTGAAGTATGTAACTAAATGGAGACGCTCATGTTTTATGGGAATAAATGTTAGAACTGGAAATGGACCACTTGATATAAGAGGAATTATCTGCCCACAAAACGTTCTTTTGTGTGTCTTACTGCGCCCTCAAAGATAAAGGCTATAAGATGGAATATCACATTTGCCGGAACTTATCTTCGAACACTACAGAACAAGTTCAAAACCTAGAAGTTGTCACCTTTGACTCGAGCTAAAATGCAGACTAGTAATGAACCAACATGTAGAAGCTGGGCCGGCATGATATTCGGACCGAGTTAAATAATCTATACGAATATTATAAAGCTGCAGTGTTTGTTTGTTTGAACGCGCTAATCTCTGGTACTACTGGTCCGATTTGAATGATTCTTTCAGTGTTGGGTAGTCAATTTATCGAGGAAGGCTACAGGCTATGTTTTTTCTTCAAAATTAGGGATCCGTAATAAAATTGCTATTTTGTAACACAAGGTGTAAAATCGAAAACCTATTTTTGCGTGCGCTACAAACACTATTGACAATAGAACAAAATGATGTACAGGCTATAATATAGGCAATATTTTATAACTTATAAAACTATCGCGTGAATTATACTTTATATGGCAAAACAACGTTTGCCGGGTCAGCTAGTTTAATAAAATTTCTCCCAAATTCAATCGCAAAACACTCGAACAGAAACAAAACAGCGGCCAAGTGGGCGAGTCAGACTTGCCCATGAAGGGTTCTGTAGCTGCCAGTAACATAATATTAAAGTTCTAAATAATAATATTTCTATTTTGAGTTGATTGAATGAAAGGTAAATTGCGGTTTACGATTTATGACGTATTAAAAAAACTACTTACTAGATCTCGTTCACACCAAATCGGTGGAAGTTTGCATGGTAATGTACATCATATATATTTTTTAATTTTATCATTCTCTTATTTTAGAAGTTATAGGCGAGTGGCACATTTTACCACTTTAGAAACCTCAATATCGTAATAATAGAGACCCACACGTATGGGTTTGAGTAAAAGTCTTAATGCGGCTTACAGAATACATCTACTTACCAAGTTTCAACAGTATAGTTATTATAGTTTCGGAAAAAAGTGGCTGTGACATACAGACGGACAAACAAACGAGACATGTCGGTTCCGATTTTTGCTTTTTGGCTACGAAGCCCTTAAAACTTAACGTAAACGAAAGTAATAATGTTTACCTACATTTGAATATCCTCATTCCTCAACTCATCGTTTATGATCGGTGTTTTGCCTCCTTAACAGTTTATCCTTCGACATCTGTTGTATCTAAAGATCCGTCTCTCTCTCTCCCTCTCTCTTTCTCACTATTCTCATTAAGTTCTCGTTCTTTGCTTCTTTTGGTACCTTTTGACTATCACTTTCGCATTTCTTGCTCGCTGCAAAGATTGCTTTTTGAAATAAGTTTTAAAATCGTTTGGGATTGTTTTTATCCATTTGAGACAAACATACACATATTAAATCTTTTCTTTTTATAATATTAAGAGTCTAAACTTTAGACAACCAGCCAAAGTTGACAGCGGCTATTTCAACTCAAACCCCAACACAAAAGGCAGGCACAAACCTTATATACCACAAAGGTATTTGCACTACCCGCATTGTGACTTTAAAACTGTTGAGATCCCGACATGCCCTTATGCACCCAATTATGCATTTATACAGAAATTCATGTATTAATGATTAACATGCAACGTTCGAAAGTTGGTGTCTTACAAGTCACGTACATGACGTTCAGACAAGCGAATTTCAGCTTTGAAAAAAAATGTGATAAGGTTGAATATCGATTACAACTCACGCAATTTATTTTGATGACAATACCGCGGGATTTTGTGTAATCTTCTCTGAGTTTATTCAAATTCAAATTAAAAAAAAACTTTATTCACTGTTAATTTTATAAGTTATTTAATGCAAGTCAGGATGAATTACAAAAGTTACAATGGCACTCAAATGAGTATAACAATATTCATTAACAATAAGTATTGAAACAATAAATGGCATAAAAGGCATTTATTTTCTCAAAATTCCTTTACAATACATTTTGATGTCATTTCTAATATACTAGATAATACGACTGCTTCGGAAACCCCTTTTATCCCCTTTATCATTCAAATAATCTTTCACAATTTAATAGGTCTAGATAGTAATTTATTTATTACGATACATAAAAAAAATTAAATTGGTAATATTTTAATATCATTAGGGAGTTTATTATAAAATATAACACAATAAACTTCAAATTTTTTAAGATATATAAATAGTAAAAAGCGTAGATGGTCCTTCGTTTTTAGTTTGGAGGCAAAACAAAACACACTAGAAATAAGGGATTGCTTTTAACTAATTCTAGTAGGCTTCATAAGATATATTATGTATCTTATGAAGCTAAATAAAGCTATTGCTTTAAGAGTAGCCACTGTTCAGGCATTATCTATAAATAAATTTAAATGTTTTATAAAAAAAATGGCTCTGTCGTAAATCCTATTACTCCACTGCTGAATATCTAAATGATCGGACAGCCTGGGATTAGATTGTGATTCTTTTATAACGATAGAAATGAATGTACAATATTGTATATTTTTATTGAAAAGAGCGCAAAAAAAATGCTGGGAGAGTTTCTTGCGCCGCTTCTTCTCTCTCAGAGCGCCATTTGTTTCCGAAGCGGTAGTAGTATCTAGTAGTTATTAGAAATGACATCAAAAAGAATTCTTAAGGAATCAATTTTGAGAAAATAAATGCCTTTATGCCTTTTAACGTTACAAGCGACACATAGATAGTTAGATCCATAGAGTAACTTATTATGAGGAGAATAGAGTCATCAGCTTTATCGCCGATCAGGCGCCATCTCGTAAAACCGGTCAACCTTCGCTAACGCCATCTAGCGATATAGGTAACTACCAAAGAGAGCTAATCGGCCTCCATAGAAAACGCCAATGTATAGAAGTGAAAAGACCCTGCTTAGATCTCATGAGACTTAATATTATTATTAGACTAGTGATTCTCTATTTGGCATTTAGAGTTTTTGTGGCCTTTCCAAGACGTCAGATTAATTTAATCGGTAATTTTTCAAAAATAGAGGAACCAAAGGACGTAATAATAAAAATAATATATTATGCTAAAAATTTCTACGCAAATACTAAATTTAAATTATCTTTCTAGAAACTACTACTGTAAAGACTAAACCTCTTTAATATCATAAATATTCATCCGCCTGAGATGTATTTGCATATTTTTTCTTCTGTAATAAAATTTTCTTGGAGAACTGGGAATAAACATTTCCAGCGCTTTTTCATTTAAGTCTGCAAAGGGTTTATTATCTTAATCATAAGCTATACCGAGATCTAAATTAACAACTTTATGAGACCTTTAAAGATAAGTATAAAGCTAGGTATAACGACAAAATATAACGATGTCAATTTGTAATTGTTACAAGTTAAAAAGCTGGAAGTGTGGGAAAACTTTTACGGCTTAATGAAACTAACAATACTTAGCTGAACTTAAATATCTCGTTAATTCTGTTAAAAGTGTTTGTGTTTAAGTACTCGAAATCCAGGCGCGCCGAGCTCGGACTGTTAAGTTCTGGTAAGGGTTAATCCACACAGAGATGCGTCGCGATTTAGCGACAATCCTAATTTATTATTTCTTTTAGTACCTACAATATAATTTATTAAATCCATTAACTGAATTTGCGTTTTAATCAACGGGTTGTGAAGTTTATGGCTCGTGGGAATATTCCAACTTTCCCATCACTGGATATTTTTAGTATTAACTAAATATGTAAGTGCACTTCGCTTGTTTCGGTTTCATAACCATATCTACCTAAGGTATGTGAATTTCCCCGTTATTAATTTAATATTGTATAATTGTATGGCTAACATAAACTCGTGGTAATGTAAGTTAAGGATGTTGCCACAATAAAAACGAGTCCTTACTTAATTCATTTTAATTTTTTCTATTAATATTTTTTATTCACCTTTTAACTTTTTACTATCGCAACGAAACGCAGTTATATAAAAAAGGCAAATGACTACTTACTAGACATTAAAAATTTACTTCATCCTGGACTTATATGAGAGCAAAAAAGAATTTTAAGTTTTCACGATAAACGTGCCTTACCACGTAGCGTCTCGGTGTGAGCTGACTCTTAGCTCCAAGTACGCTAGACAGAGATATCAGAAGATTTTGTGTAATGGTGTGAAAGGGTGTTATGTGTACATTTGTAGCGTTCTAATGTTTGTGTTAGATGGAGTATACTTACTGAATCGGATTCAATAAACCCGTATGAATACTGTGGAATATAATAGCAATTGCAATTTTTTTTTTATAGAATAGGAGTACAAACGAGCGTACGGGTCACCTGGTGTTAAGTGATTACCGCCGCCCACATTCTCTTGCAACACCAGAGGAATCACAAGAGCGTTGCCGGCCTTTAAAGAAGGTGTACACACTTTTTTTGAAGGTACCCATGTCGTATCGTCTCGGAAACACCGCACAAGGAAGCTCATTCCACAGCTTTGTAGTACGTGGAAGAAATCTCCTTTAAAAACCGCACTGTGGAGGACCGCCACATATCCAGATGGTGGGGATGATATCCTAATTTGTATCATTTATACTTAAAAGTATGATGAAGAAAAGGGAATAGGTACAAATACGCCATCGTAATATTTCATCTGTTGTATTATTCCAAGATGAACGTACGATGCGTCATAGATCTCACATCTTTAATAAATTTTGCCACAAATAAAATGTATAAATAATATATTTTTATTCATTTCCCAGAAACTTATAATAAACCAGCATCCGGAAGTGTGGGAAGGCGCCGAGTTCATCCTGAGCTGCATGGCGTATGGCTCGCCAGATATCGCCTTCACATGGTACAAGGACGGGGTAAAGATCAACTTCAACGGAACTAACAGGTAATTTAATATTATTTATACATTCACGTAGAATAAACAACTACACTCACAGTCACGCTCAAAAATTGTCTAAAGCAAAACTGTGCCTATGCGTCTATTAGGCAGAGTTTTCGTTCAGTTGTGTTTCGACCACGCTTTGAATACAAAGCCATGCAATGACAGTGTTCAGAGAAAAACTTTCCAAACAACAGAATATCCAAACTTAAAAATGATGGTATGTCGTCGTCAAGTAAGTACCCATTTAAATTAACAAAATTGTGTAACTAGTTCGACATTTTTAATCATTTTGCTGAATAATTATATTTCAATTGCTAAAACAAAATGTTCTTGCCTCATGTTCGCGTCCTTCTCGCGCGTGACGTAGTGTTACTACGTTCTAATTAGCGTATACAACAGACATTGAACATTATTGCTACGAAATAAGGTGTTAATTTGTATGAATGTTTATTGTATTCGAAAAAACTATATGTATATGTCGGCGTTAAACCAGGGTTTCCTTGAATTGTCCATCATGAAGAAATACAACACTAAGAATTTCACACACATTTAAAACGTATATATTTCAGATATATGTTTTAATAATTCTTCTAATAATTATATATTTTAACGATAAACTAAAACAAAAATATCAAGAGTTGCAAACAATTGATGGTAGGTGGCGATTTGCGCCCATATATACAATGCCGCTCGGACATTTTTTGACGACCTTAATAGGCGATTGGTAGTCTAGTTGTCAATTGTACGTCAATTTATTTATAATAGTGATAATAAGTTTATAGTAAGGTCTCGGCACAGAATCTGAATTGGGTCGTTAAGTCCGCAGAAGGTAATAATCCTTACCTACTATTTGAAATACTAATATGAGTTTGTTTGTTTTATTACTCAACCGATTAATATTAAACTATCATTACGGGGAAGTGTACCAAGAATACTAGCAGCATTTCCGCGTTGAGCAGCTAGGCTGATTCATTGATCGAAATAGCTGCCAGCGCTTGGTTTTTCAGTATTGAGGCGTGTATGTAGCTTTTTGTACATTCTTCCTCTGGACGCCATGGACCATGTGTCTCGACACTAAAAGGCACACAGATGTAACTCACTGAGACCGATATTTGCGACGTTTGCTGTCTTCGGCCGTCGAAGCAGCAGCAAAAACATTAACTGAAGTAACTTGGACATAAGAAGGAGCCAGATTGTGAACGCAAGTCGCGTCCCATACCAGCGCCCAAGAGCATCTACTTCCACGCCACAGGGGCATTGATGTGATTTAATTATAGACCTAGCCTATGAAACGCATAATTAATAGTAGATAATTGTATTCGATATTCACTATAGATTACGACGAACAGATAATTACTAACAAATGAGTGAGGCGTCGAATGTATTAGATACCTCTATCATTATTTAATTTATCTCTGCGTTGTAATCAATTAATTCTACGCAATTATTGGGCAGTGCTTACCCATCATAGATGCCCGAAAAATATTTTTATGTCTAGCAATGTAAGGTTGTATTTTAAATGCTTTCGATGTGCTATGTAAAACTGCAATCTTGAATTAACTCGTACAGATGCATAATAGGTAATAACACTTATAATATGTATCCATGTATCGTTTTAGATTGGTTTATGAGATAGTAATGACTTATCAACGGCAAATTACTATGATGTACATTTTTTATTCACAGGATTCTTATTTTATTTTATGTGTATTTGGGATATTTTTTCATGTTTTTTGCCGAAATTATGAATAAAGTTTGCTGAATCTCTTTTCTTTGTTTATAAATTGAAATCTAGGTACGACAGTAAACGAAATGTTATCAGAACTCTCCGTATATTGAGGACAGCAGTATGTGTGCAAAATTCATAAGATACATAATAGCTTTAAGGGTAAATGTATACACTTCTATAACAAAGCCCCAGCCACTGTTCAAGCATTATCTTTAAATAAATTTAAATGTTTTTTAAAAAGTAATGGCTCTGTCGTAAATCCTATTACTCCACTGCTGAATATCTAAATGATCGGACAGCCTGGGACTAGATTGTAATTATTTTATAGCGATAGAAATGACTATTGTATATTTTTATTGAAAAGAGCGCAAAAAAAAGAATGCTGGGAGAGTTTCTTGCGCCGCTTCTTCTCTCTCAGAGCGCCATTTGTTTCCGAAGCGGTAGTAGTATCTAGTAGTTATTAGAAATGACATCAAAAAGAATTCTAAAGGAATCAATTTTGAGAAAATAAATGCCTTTTTATACCTTTTAAATGACGGTACTACGAATTAATTGGAATTCATTGGAAGAAATGAACGCCATATTATATTTTATTTAAATTCAAGTTAAAGTTTAACACCAGTTTAGAAAATGACATACCAGTGAAATGTAATACATTGATTGGTATAGAAGGTATAGTCGCAATTTGTGTAAGAATTTCCGCGGTTAGATATAATGACATACACATTATTTATTTGTTTCTTTCGTTGTTTGCTCGCTGGTGATATATAAGTCATGAGGCGACATGCTTAATCGGCCATCACTTCTTCTTTAGATTTCTACGGATATATGGCTGGAGCCACTCTAGAGATCTCACTTCCTCAAGGACTATATCAATTTTTTATCATAACATTTCCACATCAAGCGAAAAAGAGAAATTTTATTATGTTATATAAGACGAGGCGGGATTCGAACCCACGCCCGCAGAGGAAAAGTATACATCTTTTTCCGTAATGTCAATATAAAATACAATACCTATAAACAAAACAAATGTTATAACTATATTAACTATGACTACATAAAATTAAAACTATCATTACGTGGAAGCGTACCTAAACTACTGGCAGCATTTCCGCGTTGGATAGCTAGGCTGATCCGTTGACCGAGATAGCTGCCAGCGCTTGGGTTTCCAGTAGCCTTATTGAGGCGCTAAATATATAGCTATAATATTGCAATAGTCTCTTTATGTAGTAACGATTACTTGAACGTGTTTTAAAACATATACCATAGATAGTCCTGAACTATTAAATACTATCGTCAAACTAAGAGCGCCAACACGGCGCACCCGCCATTTTATGTCCATGTTTTTAGTACCACACTGTCACTCGAGATACTCTCAAAATCATCTAACGAGCCGTATTCCCCACCTCTATAATACGTCCTTCCCAGATATTTTCTACCTTACCAAAACTAAATTTATTTTGAATGTTAAAAATATATTTATAATATATATATAAAATAACTTTTAACTTATGATATGGACTGTCCTTCGCTTTTATCACAAATCGGTTTGCATGTTTGTTGCCTGCCTTCAATTGTCGGCTTAGTACTTTTTCCCCAATGGACATTAAATTCCACCGCAGTAATTATGGCTTAAACTCTCCTCTACAGCTGATGTTAAAATTATATAATTTTATTTTTAATATAGATGAAAACATTAATATCTAATTTTCAAATTTTCTTAATTTTAAAAAAACAAATTTATATTGCACTCCAAAATTTATAGATTTTATATTTTAAAATATCACATGTATTTCGTATAGTAATGTTGTGCCTAACTATAATTTAAGTACATTTAAACAATTTTATTATATTTGTTTAATACTTAGTGCATAAGTTAATCAATTGTATTTAGTTGTCAAGCCTTTATGAATAAATAAATATATTATCAAACAAAAATGACATCAGTCGAACCACCTAAATTATTAAAAAACACTCATAATAACAACACACTCACCCAAACACATACACACAGAAAACATGATATTAAGCGTACCTTTCTCTTTCCTTTCTCGCTTTGCTATATTTGTTTTATCTCGAGTAGATTATTTATGAATTTATGGTTATATTTTAGTGTTTTGCCCATATAATATAAAATCACTCTTGGCCAATGATTTGTACTGTAATACCTAGCTAAAAAGAGATGTAATTAGATTTTATGCAACAAATAAATCAACAAAACAAAGCAAATATCAACAACATGTACAGAATAAGTCATAATACCAAATTAAGAGAATATACATTAAAACTAACCACATATCAGTTTGCTAGCAACCCTAGTAAAAACTTTCTACTAAATCGGGTGGTGAATATATGCAACAGCTTACCAGATTCTGTGATCAATGCAGAATCAGTAAAAAGTTTAAAAATAGACTTTTTGAACATTTAAAATAAAATTAAATTGTAAACATATGTATATGCAGTGCAGGCAACAGATCAATGATCTGCTAGTGCATAATAATAATAATAATAATAAAACAATTTACTTCCTCTTAAAGACTGTATTCACTGGAAACGTGAAATGGAATTAATTTCTAGACTTTAGTGAGTGTTTGTGTATCTTTTGATGAGATTTCTTAGTTTAATTTTAACAAAGTGATTCTATAATCGACAACTTTTATTCCTGAAGCGGTACGGGAATTTCAATTATCAAGCCAATCAACAAACTCATAATTACCTCTTGTATGCGTCATGCTGCAAAAGAGAATTCAATTTCTTGGCTATTCTAGCTCTAAAATGATTAGAAATAATTTATTATTAGTCTTCATGGACTGCTCTATGTTAGTCTATGATTAAGTATCTGGTTTTGTCCTTTTTCAACTTCTTTAGAGGCGTTGAACACTTTTCTTGGGATGGGTATAAAATGTTAAACTCGCGTCAGGACACGTGGCCTGATCAAAAATTCGTAAGACAGTCGTTTAAATTATGGATGAAAGATTTATAATTCTAACTTATTATTGTTCGGCTATTTCAACTTGTTGATCCTACGGGCCAGTGGTTGAAACTTTGTGATTGCGAAGCCAAAACACTGCGAGGTCGAAGGATCGAATCTCAGCCGTGAAATTGATTTCTCTGAGAGATGAACTTTTTATGTAAAATAATTATAATAGTTCTGAAGTGTTAAATTATTTAAGCAATTCGTGCGAAATTATTCCCTAAACATTCCAAAATATTCACAAAATGCACAACGTTGATGTTCAAGTTTACACTTCTGCCGGCACTCCCGGAATGCAACCCGTATTTTTGTTTTAATATTTACCTATTAGGCTTAGTGGTTAAATTTATTTTATCAACGTAAATCGAGTTATGTAATATTTATTGGTTATTTTACAAACTTTTAAGATCTTGAACTTTGTTTAGTGATTCATTGTTATTAGGTGTAATTTAAGTGTACATTTAAATATAAGGTGTACACAGTGAAACTGCTTAAGGGGACACTAAATGCTAGGGACCTTGAGCGATATGAGTTCACGGCTACCGGCCCGCGATCTATGTAACAAAGCCAACATTTTAAAAATTCTTGCGTAGAAATCGTAATATTTTAACAGGCGCAAATAGTTTATATGGTTACAATTCTCATTATTGATTACTAATCTGAATAAATGTACCTACACTATTCTCAGACAAGCTATATAAATACCTTTTCTGAGAATAGTACTAAACAAATGCGTCATGCCGAGAAAAAACTTGTTTAACTGCAATGAAAAGTGGTAGTTCAAAATAGCTCTGGAGTGTTAACTTATAACCAACAGCAAACATTAGAAACCTACAAATAAGCCTTAAGGGTATGTGTTATATGATAAAATAGTGTTCATAGCTCCAAATGGTGTAATTTCACTAATAAACTTGTCTAAAAATGCCTTGTTTGCGTGTTTTCTGCTTACCCTTCGCCTTAAGGAGACATCTTGTCCTTATGTCTTTTTTGTGTTTATAGACCAGGGTCGATAATTTTTGTAACCATAAAAATAATAGTAGGATGAAACCCATTGTAAAAGGACGAGAAAATACCAAAAATGAAATGAAAAATAAAATACGGGCGATCTGAGGTCGGGAAGTGGAAAAGGGGGGGTGTTTTATGGTATAAAACGGTTTGTCTCGATTTTCGGCAAAACTACAACTAATCAAATTTATTTATAAATGTAAAAAGGATTATTATTCAGTTTTAAATAAACCTTTTTCTTCATTTTTATTGATTTTCTAATCCATATTTTTGCTTCTACGAAATAACAGGTATGAATTCTCTATGAAATGCTTTTTGATGGGCATAATTTATTTATTTTTACTTTCATTTTTGTTATATTCCTATTCCAATGGGTTTCATCCTACTATTATTAGTTTTTTCACTTTTTATCATTTTCAAAGACTTCGGCACTGGTCTATTAAGGATGTATCTGTAATTATTTCGAATTAAATAAATAAGATTATGTTCCTAATTATGTCGCAGAACAAGTTTTGCTGAGATAGTAAAAATCTTTCTTTATCTTTATTTCCTCTTACATTACACCGGAGGCAGTGGCCAATGGTGATGACTGACCTCAGCTGATTCGCTAACTTGTTTATCCTTGTATTCTTTATATAATTCAGTTACATACGAGCCTAACTCGTGGTTTGAGAATTCCGTACAAGAAATTATTGCATTTGTAAAAGACTGTCAGATTGATTTGAACATTATAGTTGGAAAGAAAGATTTTTTTCTTTATTTGTGTTGTGGTTCGTCTTTACGGGGCTTTGATCAATTATAAGACGTTTTAAGGTAAAAACGGAGAATATTACTAAGTGCGAAATTGTGTATGCGTAACAATAGCTTATACTATACCTGTAATTCCAAAAATTTTATTTATAATTCCGTTAATTAGTTTAATCTGCGAGAAATGACGTCATAACATAAAGAGCCGCTTAGGTGGCCGCACTCATCATAATTTTTTGAGTGAAGTATTGTGACGAAGTAGCGGTCAACGACCCCGCTCCGCGGCACTTAGTTCAATAAGTTTGACTGGGTTGTATCAACTAACTTTAGCAATAACAAACATTCTAAAGTATTTGTTAAGGTAAAAATGTGCTGCACCATTTCACAATTTTTAGATGACATCATAACTTTGACTGTTCACCATAACCGTCTAATCTTCGCTGGTCAAAGCTATTGTTACTGTTAAATAGCGACCTGTTTCTATAAAGTTTCAAATCAATATACGATATTGCATTTAACGGTGCAACACATTACGCAGTCTATGTTAAGGTCAGCCTTCCTGTTAACGTTAAATTTGACTTAAACCTTAACTATAACAGCTAATATGCTGCAACCCAGCCTTAATATTTCGGAAATTTTACATCTAGGTCGAACTACGGTTAAACCGGAGCGGTATTCAACCGTATGAGTTATGAAACAAGAAAACGTATACAAGCGGCCGCACTTGCGGATTATTCATTCGACTGATTTTAAAACCGTGAAATATTACAAAATTGCCGCGAAAAAAAAACCCCGCAAAATTTGTAATTCATAGAACTTCATTAATTCATAAAGGCACTATGCGTTAACCGTGGGCGGTTTTTTGCCTAGTATTCGGCCGACGGTCGCGAAGAACAGTCGTGCTGCCGCGCCATTGAAATAACGTCAAAACGAGTTTATTCCTGTTTTCTCATAAAGCAGAGTACGAAAGTTTATCCCAGAGTCCCAATTTTGTGTCCACGATGGTCATGTGTGGCCGCACATTGTGCAAGCAATCGAAGGTGACTGACATCCGATAGTAATAGGAAAAAATTTCGGGGAGTTCTCTTAACATTTCGTATTTCTTATGAACGAAAACAAAAAAGAAACCGCTAATCTACGGCTACTGGTTAGTAGATGGACCCAATATTTGCAATTTTTCCGACGTCATTTTTTCTAAATCTCAGTTTTGATACTGAAATTCACAAAAAAAGACAAAAAAGCAAAAATATATATCAAATCAAATCACGTTATTCATGTAGGTCACGGAAATGACACTTATGAATGTCAAAAAATTTTTTTTCCTATTGAATCTACCGCTACTTCGTAAACAGTTGAGCTAATGAGAAGAAGTAGCAAGAAACACATTGCCACTCTTTTAAATCAAGATTTACATTTTCATCGTTTAACAAATCATTTCACTTCCAATATAATATGTAAAGTGATGCAACAAACATACTCAAACGTCAAATAGTCAAAAATTTAACTAAAAAAATCTCTTTAGAAATCCATTTTTGTCTGTCGTGTGTCGTTTGTCGTAGGTGGTTTCGCGTTTAGTAATCGTAGTGTGTGCGTCTCGAGCGGTTTCGCGGTTAACCGCTCTCGGGAAAAAACCGTAGTTAGTTAAGCCTTATCCAAAATATTTTATTTATTTTGTTTTAAATAATGTTAAGTAAAAATCTGATTCATTATTATAAGCTGTATTTTTCGCCGCCTGAGTGTTTGTACAACTTATGTACATATTGAAATTACGAATAAAGTAAAAGACTTAGAGATTCAAAGAGAATAGCTTACCTTTAGTATACCTACCTACACATGAGGTCTTACTCAATGTCTGTTTTAAGATTTTTATTCGAATCTCTTTGAGTCTCGGTCTTTACAAAGTCAATAACTATAATAAGATATATGAGTGGTTGAAACGCAAATATATACGCTTATAATAGAAAACTCTTCGTCTTTTGATGTGAAAACTTCTTTAGCGGCGTTGAGTACTTCTCTTGAAATGGTTATAAAATGTTAAACTCGCATCAGGACACGTGGCCTGATCGAAAGTTCGTAAGACAGTCGTTGAAATTATGGAACTAATTATAGTTCCGCTTTTTCAACTTAATGATCATTGGACCAGTGGTGGAATTATTGTGATTGCGAAGCAAAAATCTTAACATGTTAAATAAAAAAAATGATTTTAGTATGTTACAATTTCAGAGATATTTGGACACGAACTGTAGCGGAGGATGCTCTGGGTCGCCGGATGTCCGTCTTGGGAATATCTGAGGCCAAGAAGTTGGACAGCGGGAAGTGGGCCTGCGCTGCCAACGATGCTGGTAGGAGAAGATGCAGCGCCTTGAGGTTGATTGTCGTCAGACCTCCCAATATTAGGCTGATTCCTTCCACACTGACTGTTAATAAGGTGAGTTGATAATGCTGGCGCGAATAATCGACTTCACTGCAGGAATTAATAACTTACTACTTCATTTATAACCCAGATATTTATATGTAATACTTTGATTATTAATCGTCTTTTACAAATACCTTAAGAACAATCTGTGTTCATTGTTTCCCTGTTACTTAGTTCAATATGAAACTGATAGCCATGTATCTCTATAGAAGGCATAAAAAGCATATATTTTCTCAAAATTGATTCCTTTAGAATTCTTTTTGATGTCAATTCCACTAGAAATGTCATGCCAGTCATATATAATAGACACTACTACCGCTTCGGAAACTAATGGCGCTCTGAGAGAGAAGAAGCGGCGCAAGAAACTATAACTATACAATGTGTCCTGGGGTGTAGTAATAAAACTTTAGGAGTAGGAACTATAAACTATTTCATCGACGGAAATACCGCATATAGGGGGTCAATTACAAAACCCTACCAGTCTGCAGCTACATTTTTTTTATCTTCCGCTTGTAATTTTTGGTTCAACAGTGGAGAAACATCATGCATTGTGAGTTCAAATAATGACGCCGGGCGTCCCGCTCATGTTTCGCTTCAACTTAAGGCGAAGAGTAAGCAGAAAACACGCAAACATGGTGTTTTTAGACAAGTTTTGTGGTGAAAGTATAGTATTTCAAGCTATGAACACTACTTAATCCTGTAACACATATCTTGCTTGCTGTTGGTTATAGTTAACACTGCCGAGCCTTTTTGAACTACCACTTTTCTTTGAAGTTAAACAAGTTTTTTAGGATGGCGTGACGCATTTTTGTGGTACTTCTCTCAGAAAAGTTATTCTTATAGCTTGTACTTTTTTGTGTAGGTTCATTTATTCAGATAAGTAGTGAATAACGAGGATTGTAAGCATATAAACTGTTTTCCACCCAAGAATTTTGAAAATATTGGCTTTGTTACATAGATGGCGGGCCCGCAGCCATGAACTCATATCGCTCAAGGTCGGTGGCATTTAGTGACGCCTTAAGCGACTACTCGCGTCAATTTGAACACATTCATACAAGTTAGCTGACACAATCGGCGCGAGCAACTTCCGGCCTTCCGTCCCGCGCGCCTTTTCGCCTCAGTTTGAACAGAGCTTAAGTTCTACGTCCTGTAGGGGCTCAATGTTGGTCTTATTTGAAAGGCAAAGGTGTATAGTAAGTAATACTATAGAAAAGCTGTTTTGTATATCAATTTGTTATGCAGCTCAAATCTATATATATCTAAATATATATATATAATGAAAATGGTCTTTGTTTGAGGCTCTTTCACGCATATCGTATCAACATGAAACTACCACCATTCGATGCGAATTTTATCCTAGATGGTTTTTGGCTACTTATTTTTTTATTGTATTTGTAATAATATGAATAAAATTTAATTTATTTCCTTTTTAAATTCGCCTAGGCGGGAACGACTAGTATAATTATAAAATTAGAAATGAGAGCGGATCAGTTGTGACGTGCTAAACTATTGAATTCCAGGGAGACAATGTGAGTATAACATGTCTAGCAGGCGCAGGGAGGATGCACGGAGCGCTAGGGTTTAGCTGGGCCAGAGAGAGGAGTCTACTTCCGCTCGCCCCGGGCAGAGAAGTGTGGGAAGACCTTTACCCCGCCGGAAGTGTGCTTAAACTGTACAATGTTCAGGTAAACAATAGTATTATGGATAGTTTAGGATATCCAATACAAACATTGTTGTTATTTGAGTTGTGTTTCGGGTGGTAGATATGTTTCATTAAGAAGTTCCAGCGGCGCAACCAACCACAGCTTACAAATGTACGGGCCTGTGAATTTCAACAATCAAATCAAACAAAGCATAAAAGAGAGAAGAATATCTCTTACGGAGATTCAGGAAGCGAATCCATTGGCACTGTAACCTAAATAGGTTGATTGACCAGTCGTAAACTCTAAGTAACGCTTGGAATTAGTTCCTTGGTTTTTTGAAAACTAGCTAACCTACTGGTTAGCTACTGCTAACGCATATCAAAATTGGTCACTCATTATCGCACTGCCAGATCGTCTATACTCTATATATTCACTGACCTGTATAAATACCACTGGACAGGCTGTCCCATATGTTTGACAGCAAATTTTTTGTGCCTATTTGAAGCGCTTCTCGCGAGCGTCCAGAGAATTAATTTTAACGTATAATACAAATTACTTTGAAGGAACGTGCAATACTGTGAAGTATTTTTACATTTTGAATTAATTTCGTTTGCTTTCCGTGCTATTTATACTCGTACTTCAGGAATCAACGTAAAAAACCATACAATTATTATTTGTAAATAGTTTCTCAACATCTATCGATGTTTGCTGAGGTTGGCATCACTAGTTTTAGTACCGCAGATTCTCGCTACATGGCCAACAGCGCCAAAATGGCGAATATCAAACGGGGAACAAGATCGCCTTACAGCCGCCGTCCAGTGGTATATAGTAGAGGTCAGTGAAGCTAGTATATTCTAAGTCTATGCTTATAAATCTTTTGTCCCAGTCAGTCACGTATATATATATCTCTCATTCAAACCTTGTGGCGTCTAGAAATTTAAACTTGCTTACATTTGTAGAAATCAGGCGAATACCGCTGCCAAGTGTCATCTGTGGCGGGCACTGACTCGAAGGCGGTGACTGTTTGGGCGCTGGGAGCTCACGACGACGTATGTCAAAGTGAAGCATCTCACGGCCTGCGGTGGCCGCAGACGGCGCCGGGTGCGCATGCTATAGCGACCTGCCCGCTCGGCTACACAGGAGAAACGACCAGGTATGACAGCTAGGTGATGCTGTTAAAAATGCCTGAAACACACCCATCTACCGTTAACAATACCCACCTCTATCACCCTCACTATCTGTTTAAATAAAGACCCCCTGAAAATTTGCTGGGAAAAGGTCACGAACCGTTTGGTTATATAATAATAAAAATGTAAGTTTTACCCATAAACTAATGTAAAAAGACAGTTACAATTACACGCGTTTTAATCCTTTAAACAGTGTTTTATTTAAATGTGTAACACGTTAATGTTAATCAAAGAAAATAAAATTACTACAATTAAATAATAATAAATTATTTTTGTAGATTTTGCGAGCCAAAAACAACCCAGTATGGTGTTAAGTGGGGTCTGCCGAACTTCTCCGGGTGCATCGATGATTCCTTACGAGATATATACGAACAGGTTTGTAGAAATATTATCATTATCCTTATTTTAGCGCCTCGTCAAAAAATGTGTAAATTGTGTAAGTGTGTTCGCATATAGCGACATAAATTTCAACACTATGTTCGTCATTAAATCTCCCTTAAGTATAGTGCACTACAGGGTTGCCAAATACTTGTATTGAGTTAAGAAAAGAGTGTTTGTCTGTCTATATTGTAAATCTATGGTTATATAAACAGATAATATACAATATTGTTATTTTTATTTCAGTTCACCCAAATATCTTACGGGTATTCATTAGTGACGGTTCACGATATCGTCCACCAATACGGCGCCTTGCTCCGTTCCCTTCCGACCCACCCCGGAGCCGCCACTGTTCCTCTGCAGCACGCCGTCTCCATCCTACATTATCTGCGGTCTTCTGTATCCCGGCCCGCTGACAGAACACTCAGTACTGAACCGATGCTCAAGATATACGATGAAATGCTCAAGCATCCAGACGCGTTTCTCGATGAAGAGGTTTGTAATTGCTATTAATCTTTTTGCTGCAGAAGAGGGCTATTCGCGCTATTTATAACCTAGGTCCTAGAGAATAATTGAGAGCAAAATTCAAAGAAATTAACATCTTGACTGTTGCTTCTCAATATATTCTTAATAATGTAATGTATGTTCATAGGCACATAAGTAAATTTGCCAGAAACTGTCATAACCATAATGTTAACACCAGGAACTGATGATGCCTACTACTCGGCTAAGTCGAGTTAGTAAGTCTTTTGTGGGGCGATGTATATGCTTTTACAACAAGATCCCAGAAAATGTTCAAAACAAAAGTATTACGTTATTCAAAAGAATTGTTAAAAAACGTTTGTGTGGTAAAGGTATAACATAAATGACTTTCTTAATGATACCACAGATTGAGAATGGAGCGACCGCCCTCAGGCTATTAAATAATAAGTTTAATTGTACAATATTACTTTGTTAATGTTACTTTAATTGTAAAACATATTTTTGATGAAAAAAAAAAGCCCGCTGAGTTTGTTGCGCCCATTCTTCTCAGGCCTGAGGCATTCATTTTGGAATGGGTGGTAGTTTTTTTGACTTTCAATAAGTGATTTCACATCCTATTTTGAATAAAAATATTTGAATTTAAATTTGAATTTACCAACCACGGTGCGGTGCCCCCGGTTCGATTATCGCCCGCCACGTACCAAGATGTTTTCGGTTTTCGAATTCAAATGTTCGTTTATTTGACCCCTTATAAGGTGGACAACAGTAACTTACTTGAGTAAATGATAACCTATACACACTTTAAACAAATGGTAATGTATTCATCATCAGCCGGAAGACGTCCACTGCTGGACAAAGGCCTCCCGCCAATTATCTCCACGACGATCGGTCTTGCGCTGCCCTCATCCAATGTATTCCGGTGATCTTGACAAGATCGTCGGTCCATCTTGTAGGCCTACCAACACTGCGTCTTCCCGTACGTGGTCGTCATTCTCGAAGACTCTTCTGCCTCATCTACCACTTTTCCGTCGAACTATGTACCCTGCCCACTGCCACTTCAGTTTCGCAATCATTTGAACTCTGTCGGTAACTTTGGTTCTCCTACATGAATGGCTCATGAGAGCTTTCTCCTGATGAACAAGCTCATGTATTATGAGAACTATATTCTAGACTGTTTGTTGACAGCATCGTCCAGTCTCACCTCTGCTTATTTTGACTTTTCGAAGGACTTTTCTGTCCACTAGTCCAAACCATACCATAACGAACAGGCAGACAGGCACGGAACTAAATACGACACGGTCTACTAAACCCACTGCAATATATAATCTGTTTTAGTCTAACTTTAACCAAAGTTTTGTAAGTTTTGGGTCTTTAAGTTCTTCATAAAGATTTTAGTAAATAAACGTGTTTAAAACGGTTCTCTAACGCCATTTCAATTCTCAATTTAAATTTCAGTGATGGTAACCTAATATTTGTAACAACACGTTTCGACTCATGCGGAATCAAGCTGTTAATAAGGCTTAAAACAACTCCCTTATCGTTTATATTCCCAACGAAATAGTAGATGCAAAGGGTTTCTCTGTTGCGGCACATTCTTATTATTTCCATTACATAAAATATTTTTAAGCTGTTGCATAGCTTCTATCGCGGGCCTTGAGCGTGGAGACTGAATCCAGAAATTCCGTAACGAAAATAACCTAACACTTACTTACTAGATGTATATAGATATTTCGTCACGGTCATTGCAGTTGCCGTGGAACAGCGGTTATCACGTATGCTTTTTTGTGCAGAAGGTCCCAGGTTCGAGCCTGGGGTACGTCTTGATTTTTTTTAATTTCTTTATTTTTTTATTACGTTTTTTTAATTTTTATTATTATGACTAGCATTTTTATTTAGTTTCACCTGTCCCGTTGTGTGTCTGTAATCAAATATTGCTAGTTAAATTTTACTCACTCCCCCTTTGCTTTTTTTTAAATTGATTTTATCCAAAAAAAACTGCATAAATAAAATAAATAAATAATTATAATTGCATAAGTTGATAAAAATGCTATGCAATAGCTTTACCGCGGCAGTCGCCGAGTGCCACACGTCTTTTTTGTCCGACTCGTTCCTAACAGGGTCATGGTATGATGGAGTGAAATGATTTTTTTTTATTCATTTAGGTATAATTTGTACACTTATGAAAGTCAATTCTGAGAAGAACTGGCAAGAAAATAAGCAAGTTTTCTCCTCCATTTACAGTTTTCACAGTATCCACTCATTTTTATCGTCTACAGTGTAGTAAGTAGACTGCTTGAATCTCCTTGCTAATTCTAAAAATTTTTTGAGTGTATTCATTTGTCTCACTGACATCAATTACATAGTAACTTCTTTTCTGTTTCAGAAAATATACGAGCTGCAAACTGCAGTAGCTGACACAGCTTTGATGAAAGCTGATCTCTCTCTTGACTACAAAGAGTTCTCAGTTCAGACGAAGCAGCTTCAAGACTCGGCGCATTTTAATTTTCCGTCGAGCCATCAGACCGAGTGGCTTCTAACCTCGGTGGACGTTGACTTGACCGACGGCATGGGGAATGTAACTGTGGTGGCTGTTAACTACAACGACCTGTCGTCAAGGCTACCCTCGCTGAGAAGATCTATTGAGCTCAAGTAGGTTTTTTCGTCTTCTTTCGGCACGAAAGGAACCTTCAAAAGGGTTGGCCAGGTGCGTTTAGTCACTTTTTGTCACCCGACCTCGCACATTTAAAACATTTTACATAAAAATATGTTATAATTAAAATTGCAATCATATAATACTCTTATAAATTTTCTTTTTTTTCTCTTATCATTGGTTTTTCTGCTTATATTTTGTTTGTTTTTATTTGCTCGTAGCAATAATTGTGTCTGGTTGTCAGCTCGTCGTCTTACAGAAGCGGCCGCGAGCTGGAGTTCCACATGGCGTCTGCGCAGACGCAGGTGTGGGCTGACAGCGGGATCCCCTCCCTCGAGTACAGCGTCACCTTGCTGTTTGTGCATGCTAAGAACTACAGTGCTATTGGTAATTACATTATTTATAAATATTACGCTACTTGATTCTATGACGTTATCAATATACGTATCACTCCGTCTAGACTTATTTATGAGTGGCATGTTTGGGCCTAAAGGACTCACCGTATTAAAGGCCGGCACCCCCGAAGAAAAACTCTCCACTCTCCCACTTAAAACTGGCGAAAATGAGCGGCGTTGCGTTTCGTTCGGTATGTGGGCTATCTGGAGGCCTAAACCCCCCCAGATACAAATGACAGCATGGATTAAAAAAAGAGTACTCCAGGACGCTACCAGGAGAATTCATCCCTGTACCTACTAGTGGATGCCCGGGCTGCTCCGCGTATTCTGGAGGGGGCGAACTTGTGCTGACTCGGGGCAAACAGAGCAAGAGGCTCAAACCACCCTCCTCCACATTCGATGTAGACTTTTGCAACAATTTGATGATGTTGTTTGTTGCAAATTTAAATGCCGTCCAAGTGGACGGCATTTAAATTGGAATTGGCATTTAAATTCTCCAGGTGGAAGTTCCACCTGGAGAAACAGATATCTTCTCTGGCTGATATGTCTTACCTCTTGTACCTGGGGTATAATCTGGATCACTTCTTTATACCACGGACTTGTGTCTGCGTTTTAGGTCTACCATGTCTGTTCTCGACGCCTGAGTATTCTTGAAGAACAGGACCTATCCATCACCTGGCTTCACGTAAACTGCGACGACCATCCGCAAATCTACATGTATTGGTCCCATAGCGGTAACTAGACTCACCGAGCCGGTCAGTCTAGATGAGCACATCCAAATGGCTACAGATTCCGTGTTGGATCAGATCCCCACTGCAGAGATCGCATTTCTTGGCCATTTTATGCCCACCACGCCAAATGACTAGGCTCACGTACCTCCGATCATGCAAGGAGATACTATGTTCACGACTTTGCCTTAGCATAGTGGTCTGACACAACGCGCAATTACCGTCTGCTGTTTTCCCGAACCGATACGACTTAGGGACCTTCAAGGCCATGTTGTTGTTGCGGATGTCCATGGTGGCTGGTAAGCTATACGTCGTCCCATTAACAGACAGTGTGTACGAATAAGGTGAGTTACCGTCGATACGTTTATTGGGACAGCAAATTCAACGATAGTTACGATTTTTATCTCAAGTAAGAGACAGACTGAATATTGGGAACGGCCGTAAGACGTCACGGGCTATCCTGCCAAAAACTAAACTTCCTTGTACTGATAGGTTTTTATTTCATAAAATACATAATAAGTATTGTAAATATAATACATAAATGTGATGTGAATAAATAGATGATTTGACCCAGTGTTTAGTTACTCTGAGAACTAAGGTAGTAGTCGCGGGTTATAATCCCTAAAGTTGCACATGTGTTTGCATATATATATCACACTAAAGTGTAGCTCGATTAAGAATATTTTCCCATGACTTATTTTGCTATAACTTGCCACAAGATGGCGCTGCAGTGTAATCATTAACTTATTATGAACAATGAGAGTAAGATTGAAATGAAGACGTACAGTCAATATTAATAAGAATGAGAAAATTGGCCCAAGTATACAGAGGTACGGGTGATTTTTGATTTCAGAATCTAAATTAGCATGTGCTTCCCGCACTCCGAGCGAGCCCGGTCTGTGGCTGCGGAGTGCTTGTGAGGCCAGAGTGCCGCAGCCCTCCCAAGTGTCATGTCGGTGCCGCGGCCTCGGAACTTTCGCGCTCTTCACCGTCGCCAGATCTACACTCGTGAGTACACTATTTTGTTGGCAGATTCCTTTATAGTCAAATTTGTTGTGTATTAAGACTTTTTTACCGTACTATTAAATGGAACGAGCAGAAAGCCGTTTCAGTCTATACTCTATACCAGTGTCGATAATTTTTGAAACCAAAAAAATTAATAGGATGAGCGACCCATTGGAAATGGAAGAGAATATAATAACAAAAATGAAAGGAAAACTAAATTACGGATTACGGTGTCGGGAAGTGGAAAAGGGGGGATGCTTAAGGGTAAAAAACGGTTTATCTCGACTTCCGGCAAAACTGCAAGTCCTGTGGTAAAAAGTCAAATGGCAAAGACTTAAATAACATAAGATAAACTTTATTTGCATTGAATAGGTTGCAGTTTTTTACCTTAACCCCCCCCCCCCCCCCCCCCTTTTTTACACTTCCCGACCTCAGATCGCCCGTAGATTATTTTTCCTTTCATTTTTGTTACATTCTCTTCTACAGACTACGATATGTCACACGTAATAACACCAGGTCCTATAGTTTTCAGACATTTATTTGCACTCCAAGTTAACTCGTTTACTCACTTCTCGGAACAGATGACCCAAACTCTTTTTTTATTGAGAATAGATATGTTTTACCGCCGCATCTTGCAACACCAGAAAAATTACTCGACACACACTTGGCAGCCATTTAGGTGAGGGATAATATATATATATACTAGTGGACCCAACAGACGTTGTCCTGTACACACGTCTTAAATCTGAAAAATCGGTCCAGCCGTTATGAGGAGTTCACTAACATACACATGAGCAGGAGAATTATATTATATGGACGGAATTAAGAATGTAAACCAATCTCAAATTCACTGAAACAAACACAAAAATCATCAAAATCGGTCCAGCCGTTTAGGAGGTACTTTAATTGTGAATCTAAACCATTCTCGAATCCACCTGAAGTCACACGCCAATCTCAAATTCACTGGAACACACAAAAATATCATCAAAATCGGTCTAGCCGTTTAGGAGGTAGTTCAATTGTAAATCTAAACCATCCTCGAATCCCCTTGATCTCACACAAAAAATTTCATCAAAATCGGTCCAGCCGTCTAGGAGGAGTTCAGTGACATACACACGCACACAAGAAATATATATATATATATATATATATATATATAAAGATAAGGGACGAGACAAGCATGAAATTCAGCTGATGGTAATTGATACGCCCTGCCCATTTAATGCAGTGCTGCTCAGGATTTAAAAAAAATCCTAAACATTCTGAGCGGCACCAAAATTGCGCTCGTCACCTAGTGACATAAGATGTTGAATCTCATTTGCCTAGTAATTTCACAAGCAACGGCGCCCATCAGTTCGAAACGCAATAATGCTTACACATTACTGCCTTACGACATAAAAAGGCGCCGTTATGATACTACCCATAATCTAGCCTGTATTCTGCGCAAAGAAGCCTCCATGGTAAATGTCCTTCAACCTGGTTATACTGCGCAAAGAATGTGCGCAAAGATGTAATTCGTAAAATACTCCCTTACCACTTTTAAAAATTGCTTTAATGAACCCAGAGCAAATTTTCTAGACAGAAGCAGAAAAGGGCTTGGGTGAAGTTATAAAGGTGACTGTTGGCCTGGGGGGTGCTCTATGCCTCGTAGCAGCGACGCTACAACTCCTGACCATCATGACGGTGAAACCCAAGCTACCAGGGCTCCTGAAAGTGACCACGGCGGGGGCACATGCGGCTGCCTTCTTCACGCTACTGGAGTGCGATTCTCGACAGGTAAATAAGACTAACTTATTGTAATAATTAATTATTATTATTATTAAATTATTAATTTTATATATTTAATTTAATTATTTTCTTTGTAATTGTAATAATGACTTATATTTAATAAAATCAAACCCAACTATGCTAAGTAATTTAAGTTAAGATTGTTTGTAGTTCTGTGGGTAAACTGCCTGAAATCTGAGCGTTCTTCCCAACTGAGCCAACCGTTTGAGAGACCCATTGTAAATCTTGGTATGTCTTGTTCAACTCTCAGGTTGTGGTTCCATCTACAGGATCTACTTTACAGTTGATAACCTGCTCAACCCCAATAATTGCTGAATTAGGAAATTGGCTTGAGATGTCGCTCTTTCAAATGTAAACAATTTGTTATTTTTAAAATGATGTGTAATTAAAAAATGAAAAAGATGAATTAAGAAAAGTAAATTAATTTTTATATTAAATTATTAAAACTTTTGTGAGTCATAATTAACTTATTTATTAATAGGGTTCTACTCCCGTTTTATCGGTGTGGGTACCGACTAGTTTCGGACCATTCGGAGGTCCTTCATCAGGGTGTGTGTGGTGCGAGGTAACTCAGTATCAGTGTTATCAGTTTGAGACGGGACGTTATATAATATAATAACATATATTGACACACTTTTTACACAAATTATCTTGCGCCAAGTTAAGCATATATAGCCTGTGTTATGGGCTACAAGACAATGATATATTTAATACAATATACTTACTTAAACATACATAAATTCTTATAAACATACATATAAACATACATAAATACATTTAAACATCCATGACTCGGAAACAAACATCCATATTCATCATACAAATGCTTTGCACCTACCGGGGTTCGAAACCGGGACCTTTAGTTTAGTAGGTAGGATCGCTAACCGAAACCGGATGAAAGAACTCCGAATGGTCCGAAACTAGTCGGTACCGATACCGATAAACGCCGTACTAATAAATAAATTTTTATATTATGTAATAAAGAAATCCATACATTTAATGTTTCCGTAGGAGGAAGCTTGCCCTGGTCCTCTTGGGTGGATCTGTGCCGCGTGTTGGTGTATCGGCAGCGCGGCGCTGTGTGCCCAGCCGCTGTTGCTGCAAGCGGAACTAGCAGGCAGGAAACAGCGCTCCAGTTCCGTTGGGATACTCGCAGGTAAATACCAAATTCCCTTGGATCATTTATACATCTAGATACGACATTGGGAGGCTCGATTATGGGTACCACAACGGCGCCTATTTCTGCCGTGAAACAGTAATGTGTAACCGTTACTGTGTTTCGATCTGAAATTAATAGGCAAAAGAGACTTAACATATTATATCTCAAAGTGCAATTGTGGTGCCGCTCAGAATTTTTAGGTTTTTCAAGAACCCTGAGCGACACTGCATTGTAATGGGCAGGGCGTATCAATTACCATCAGCTGAACGTCCCGCTTGTCTCGTCCCTTATTATCATAAAAAAACAGTTAATCTCAATTTAGAGCAATGTACGCATACTAACAAAAAGTGACACGCATATCGCGAGTGTTAGACGTAGTTTGTCACGCACAGTAAAGTATAAACGTAAATAAACCTGGCCTGTTTTCATCGATTGTTTTGCACCAAGCAGTAGATAGAGCCTATCTAGACGTATATAAATATTTTTATTAAGTAAAATACAATATAATATAAGTACAATATCATGTGGGTTTTATCGGTAGAATATAACTAAGCGTTAAAAACGATATATTCACAATGATTCCGAGAGTTGCCAGTTTCCCGTTAATGGCTTCTGTTCCAGTAGTATTGAACCCAGTCATACATCCCACGATCAGGTCAAGGGTAGGTTTTTAGAAGGGTTGGTTTTTGGAAGGGTTTGTTGCTAGTGAAAGAAGCTAGGCAAGTTAGGACGTAGCACTCTCGAAGACATGCTCAAAGTATATATCTAGTATATAAAATTCTCGTGTCATGGTGTTAAACATTGAACTCCTCCGAAACGGCTTGACCGATTCTCATGAAATTTCGAGTGCATATTGAGTAGGTCTAAGAATCGGACAACATCTATTTTTCATTCCCCTAAATGTAAAGGGTGGTTCACACGATTTTTTTTTTTTAATTTTGACATTTTTTTTAAATTTGTATGATCATGAGTCAGCATTAAAAAATACATACAACTTCAAATTTTCACCCATCTACGATCAACAGTTAATTTTGTATCGCGATTTTAATATCGGCAATACAACGTTTGCTGGGTCAGCTAGTATTAATATAATATAATAAACTATATTATAGTTGTCAAAAATAAACAGAATCAGAAGATTTTTGATCCCAAGATTACAGTAATTATACAAATTATTATACCTGTTTCGGTCTGAAGGGCGCCGTAGCTAGTGAAATTACTGGGCAAATTAGACTTAACATCTTAGTCTCAAGGTGACGAGCGCAATTGTGGTGCCGCTCAGAATTTTTGAGTTTTTCAAGAATCCTGAGCGGCACTGCATTGTAATGGGCAGGGCGTATCAATTACCATCAGCTTAACTTCCTGCTCGTCTCGTCCCTTCAAAAAAAAATTGTTACTAAAATCTATGAACGAGGCGGGGCTCGAACCCGCGCATCTCTGTTTCCAAGCGCTCTTACCAACTGAGCCAACTGTTTGAATGTCGCATGCATCTTAAATGTCTCACTTAGTCGCCCTCTCATGCTTGGGTTAGTGTTTGAATTATAAGTTAGCTGAAACTAATCAAAGGCTTTTGAAATTTCAGGGTTCTGTACGCTAGCCTGCCTAAGCGCAAGGATATGGGGTGGTGCACCATTGCAGCTGGGTTCTGCGGCGCAGGTGGTATGTTCGGCCGGCTCTGTACTGCTCACAGTGCTGTGCTTTGCACTGGCGGTGTGTGCTGCCATGCGGCTGAGGATGATCGCGCGGAAGGTTCCAGCTGAGCGACGCTCCTACCTGAAAGACAGGCAAGCAAATCAAATAGTATATTACGCACCTAGGGAGAAAAGTATGTCATTCTCACCTGCGGACAGGGGCGAGCATTGGTTTTCTAGTAAGGTAGGCACTGTGGATTTAAATAGTCGTATTTGAGGTTTGGAATATGCAAAGATTGCTTGGTGGTATGGTATGGTATGGTATGGTATAGGGGCTTCTGTTTCCGCAATTAAACCACTAGCATGTGTCCATTTTGCGTGCAGTAATGGCCAGTTACTCCAACCAGCCCAGCTCCTTCCAGAAGTTCAGAACATTCCTGGGGTGTTCACAGACTTCTTGGAGCGACCTCGTATTGGTTAAGGTTTTTGCCCGTTGGTTGGCCACCCCCGCACATTCCAGGATTACGTGAGCGACCGTTTCGTCTTCGGTCAGACAGCCTCTGCACTTAGGACTGTCCGTTACGCCGATTGTGAAAAGGTGTTTGTTTAGTGAAGTGTGACCCGTCAGGGTGCCCACCATTATACGGATGTCATGTCTGTTGAGGCTGATAAGTCTACGTGTCAGTTTGGGCGATAGTGCAGGTATCGCCACCTTCGACTGTCTACAGCTTGAGACATTCATCCATCGGGTGTTGTGTAGGTCGTTGGTGAGAGAGCGTATCCATGAGCGCATTTGGCTGAAGGGCAGTGGCAGAAGTGGCAAAGGACCAGTCACTATATTTTCCGATGCCCGCCTTGCAAGCTCATCCGAACGAACCGCTATGTCCCTTGATCCATTGCAGAGTTACCTGGTTATAAGAGGTAACTTGCTCCAGGGTTTGGTGACATTCGAATTGCAAAGATTGCTTACCGTAGCTATCTAGTATCTAGCGTAAGGAAAAATTTTATGAGTGGGTGCACAATAGAAGTTTGGTTATAAAATAACGGAACCAAATTAAAATAAATCAATTTTAACAGAAGTGCTATATTTATTTCGGTTCTATAAACCGAGGTAGGCACTGCCTAATTGCCTATATGATATGCATGCCCCTGCCTGTGGAATATTACCAATCGCGGGTGGCAATGTTCTACTTATCTCACGTGGTGCATATACGTTTTCTTCCCACCTGGATGAAAAGCTCTCTTTTAGTTCCTAGTAAGAGGGACAAAAGTTGTCTTTGGGCCTAGAGATTCGGCCGCTTTTGTCCCTCGTACCAGGTACTAAAAGCGACTTTATTCAACAAGGCTTAAACAGAGTAGTCAAACGTCAAATCAAATCAAAATCACTTTGTTCATGTAGGTCGTGGAAATGGTACTTATGAATGGCAAATGTTTTCGATGAACGTGAAATTTAACACAGTCAATGTTTATATGGTGAAGAAGTGCATAAAACTATTTTTCTTATATAAAATGCATTATAAATACATTAAATTAATTAGAATATTACATGTATGTATATTAACATTACATGTATGTAAAGATAACCCTAACGTCTGGGATAAATTACACAAATAAAATTTTCATTCATATCTCAAATTAATTAAAATAATATTTTTGTATGTTACTTTTAATATATTGTAATCTAAATTAGTTTATATTGATATACTAATTACATATTCAATTTATACATTATCATGTAACCACTAACTGTAAAATTTGTTTTATTTAATCTTTAAATAAACCCACACTCACCCACATAGAGAAATAGGGCCTTCAAAAAAACTAATACGGAACCCTTATTTGGGATATCCGTCCGTCTGTCTATTGTCTAACTAATTTCACTCTCTATGATTTAAGTATTAATGTTCAATAAATACTAACTGCGCGATTTACAATTGGAGCCATGCGGATTAGCGCCACCTATCGACATACTTAGCTAATGCTAACTGATTACTGTGCAGTTAGCAAAATGTGTAAATAAATAATAACATCATCATATTCCTAAACTTCTTAGAAATATTTTACAAGTCAATTTTACTCTTAATTATAGGCGTAGGATTGTAAATATTTACTTGGTATCTTTGTATAATAATTACTTAGTATAATCAACTGTGCCGTATTTTTCTCATGGTTTTTATATAAATAAAAAGCAGATAACTGCTATAGCTGGAATTAAATGTTTTTGGGCTTGTTCCAAATATATCACAGAAGCAAAGCAAGTAAATTCTGCGCCGATATTTTTTTTAGGTTTTTGAAGTTCTTCTTTTAGGGAAAAATTAAGTGTTTTTTTGTGGTAGGTATAATTATTTGTTTTACAAATAATATAGACAATTTTTTTGTAACCAGAATTCATGGACGACGCGGGACTCGCACACGCGCCTTTACGGTTCTGCCCGATAATTAATTTTTATAATTAATCCTAGAAGTGAGCGATATCACTTTATAATAATAAATTGTTAATATATTAACTGTTTTATTACAAAACACGTGTTGAACACTTGTTTGAAAAAGTTGTAAATCTGTGTCTGTTGATTAGCGTTCAACAATCTTTAGATATTGCTTGGATTTAAACACGAAGCTTTACAAAACCTTTCGGTTTCTCTAACGGATAGATCATATTCATAAAGAAGATTAAAGACTATATGATGACAAATAGATGTCAGCTGTCAAAAAATGCGACCCGTTCCTTTAGTAATTGTTCCTGTACACTTTAGTTTATGTTGTGTTTAACAACGTGTTCGTTAAACACAAGCCAAACACTGATATGTAATAGAAAAAGATAAACTCCATTTTAGAATTTGTTATTGTTAGGTCACTGACGTTGTTATAGTGAGATCAATTTTTAACAAAACACCGTACATGTTATTGAGTTATATAATTTTTTTAAAACCCATTAGATCTGGAGCAGTTTTAAAAAGCACTTTATCTACGCCCATGCCTTAAATCCTCTATTAAAGATTCTGAAACAGTTAGCTTATTGCCAACATTAAAACACCCAATGTTCTAATAACCATTACATAATCCAAAAGAGTGTTGTAATGTTGTACTGAATTTCATAACAACACTCCTATGTTTTTTTATCCCTTCATGCGCAAAGAGTTTCAACAGACAGCCACATTCTTATTGCTCGATGCGTGGTTTCTGTATGAATTTCAAAAAAAGAACATTTACGTTTACGCGCGTTCCACACTACCAGAACTTCGCGCGCCCTAAAAAAAAGTAGGTTATTCGAATCCCCGCCATTTTTCTTATTTTTATTGTTTTGTTTACAAAAAATGAGCGATTCATTTTAAACGCTGGAAAAGAACATTATATTCGAGTGAATTTTAATTATTGCACTATACAACATGTAAATTACTACTAAAATAAATAATTGTTTCATTAATACTTACTTTATTTTTATATTATCAGTAGGTAATGAATGATATTAGGTTACTACTAGGACTGGTGTTTTAATGTTAGCAGTAAGCTAACTGTTCCAGAATCTTTTAGAGGATTCATATTCTGGGTGTAGATAAAGTCTTGTATGCAACTGTTGATAATTAGGTATTAAAACACTCATGTGATACTATTATCACATACCCCTTATTACACAACAGTTGCATAAATAACTATAACTAACTCATTGCAGGATCCACATCGTGCATCACACGTTGGTGTTGCTGTGTAGTACGTCTGCGGCGCAGATTGCCGCAGTTGCGTACGTGCAGCCGGGAGAGCGGCAAGTAGCCCGCGTGGCAGCCCTAGCTATCGCGGCTCTTGCTAACGTGAGTGATATTATATAGTAGATGATTTTTTATATTTTTAAAGTGATTACCCTCGCTTCTGGGATTTATAACACAATTTTTTTATGAACGATGCGGGACGCGAACCCGTTACTCGAAACGCGAGAGTTTCCTAATATGCAAATATTGGGGTTGAGCAGGTTATCAACTGTAATGTAGATCCTGTAGATGAAGCCACAACCTAAGAGTTGAACAAAGCATACAACATTTTATAAACGATACGTCACTCGAACGGTTGGCTCAATTGGAATGAGCGCTCGCACGGAACGCGAGAGGTTGCGGGTTCGAGTCACTCATCGTTTATAAAAGTTTTCAGTTTTATTTGTGTTTATTATTATTTATTTTTATATAGTGTATTTTATAGTTTAACAAGTGATGGTGAATGAATGAATGAATGAAATACCAATGTAAAAGTCGAACGACACGTACAGAACGAACATCACCAACCGGTGACTGCTTAATCTGTGCTCACCAATCATGCATTTTTTTTTGAAGAGGAGGAAAAAACCCCGAAACGGAGCCCATATGTCGGACTCGGGTGCCTATCGACTAAAAAACCTCCCCTGCCGTAGCTTAAGATAGCTTTTCGGCGAAAACGGACGCGGCCAAAGCGGCCTCGGACGGTTCACCCGACGGGACTCAATCACGGATCGGATAGAAGCCACTCATGCCGATATTGGCCAACCCTAATTTTCAACATTTATACTCTGTTATTTTCTTTGACTAACGCGAGTGTTACTCATTTAAATAAAACACTTTTGTGAGGATTAAAAGGCGTGTAATTGTAACTGTTTTCACATTAGATTTTTTGCTGTAACTTTTACGCAAATATCTTTTTAAATTTCTACTCAGGTTTAATTTAATACTAAATTTAAAGTAAGTATTATGAAACAACAATTATTGATATTTATACACACTTTTGTTGCCAGACAACGATATATTTAATACAATATACTTACTTCAACATACATAAATACATATAAACATCCATGACTCGGAAACAAACATCCATATTCATCATATAAATGAATGCACCCGGGACCTCTGGCTTAGTAGTCAGGGTCAGTAACCATTCGGCTATATGGGTCGTCAATTAAATGGGTACATGACTCTTGTTTGATGTACAACGGTTATGATTTATATAGCTTCCTAATACAGTAAAAGTATACAACACTATGGAAAAAATATTTTGTATTTTTTTAAATTGACAACTGTTAAAGTGACAATTAATCAAGAATTTTTGGATGCTTTAAGCTGAGATGTTTGCTTCACTCCAGAAGAATAAAACGAGACAGATCACGTCGTGCTTGATACTTCACCTATAAAGAGTTTTAAATTAATAAATTATTTAAAAAACTTATAATAACAAGTATGACAATTTGGGCATAATTTCTCCCCAAAATTAATCGAGAGATATCGAGATTCAAAAGGAAATAATCCTTGCGCGTTTCTCTCTTGTATGGCTGATGTAATTTTTACTAAAAATTAGTAATTCTAAATCGAATATAGAATAGAAGAGGCAAAAAGGATTGCTATGTGTATGTATGCGTGATAATGTCACGAACTGAAAAAGTTGATAAGATAAAAAGAGACATATTTTTTAGGATAATATTATTATTAAAGGAACGTTTTTATGCTATGGGTTATTTATGGGTATACATTGAAAAATAGATCTTGTTTAAAATTCTCCGCAAAAGTGGACAACTTTATAAAATTTTAACAGTTCGTGGTAGTTTATCAGCAAAAGAAAAATCTTCGAAGTCTATGTATATAAATAACCAAATGTTATATTTTCAACAGGGTATAGCTATGTTCGTGTGCTACGTAGTTTGCGACGAGGAGTGCGCGCGTTCGGCTCGTCGTGCCGTCTCGCTCTCTCGCGCCGAATGCTCCCGAGCACCCGCACGCGCCGGTGACACCACACTTAGCCGTTAGTACTGTTTTAGGTATATACTTTTGTGCAATCGTGACGACAACTCAATCTTTCATATTCGGCAAACAAGTACGATAATTGAACCAAAGCATTTTCGATTCTCAGAAATGTTGGCACGACCGGTGTAAGACGCATAACCTGTTTCTTCTGCATATCATTTACCTCTGCTATGCTTAAACGTCCCGCAGACACCGACTGCTCAACTGTTTGGGCGCGGCCACTTGAGACACTATAGCTACTTGTGTTTACATTAGCCGTGGTATCATTATGCGGTTTATGTTACGGGTTGCTAGATAAACAAGCTTGGTATTTTTTGTTAACAAAAAACATGATTTGATATATATTCGTGTTATGATATCGCTGCTCTTTCAGAGTTGTACGAGAAATTGTGACTATTTTGCTAAACGCGTCAAAATAAAAATGTTAATATGTAGAAGAAACAGTGTAGGGGATAGAACGCAGCCTTGCGGGACACCAGCGTTCATCGGAAGATTCACCGTCGATAACAACCTAGCTTTAACAGCCAACTATACCTTGTACTCTACCCTTTTTTTAATGTAAACTATATAAGCATGCATCTTGGTGTTGACTGTCAAATGCACATAATCTGTCAGAAATGACGCACGTCAGGATTTCTTTAAATTTAGCAAGATACGTCTAGATATATCAAGATATATCATTATGATCCGTTCGTAGCTATATTTGTACAGTACTTTAAAACTAGCTAACTTTATTTTTACATAAATACTACAGTATATAAATCTAACTCCCAGTTAATTTTGTTTCGTCTGCAATTTCACCTGCAAGATAATCATATTATTTCAGTTTATATAAAGCAAGGAGGGGAAGTGGAGAGCAGGGGAGGGATGGGCTTCATGGAGACTGCCTCGACCCCAACCTCCCCACTGTCCTCCTATTGGAGGTTCGATAGTCCATCCAAAATAAGGTAAAGTATATGTGCCGCCGTAAGATATCACGTTGGAAAGGGCCACAAGGCACTAGAAGTAGAGGTCGACCATCAACCTGGTGGTCTCATGATATCATACCAGCTGGTGAACATATCATAAATATAGGAAATAAAATTCAATTGTAATATAGTGTATAATAAGTATAATAAACTGTTACATTATAAGTATGTTGTGTCCATCGTAAGGGTATAGCCTCTATGGCCAAACCTATGGCTTCATTAAAGTCTTTATGATACAAGACTACTTGCACTATACTATGTTTTATTCCCATTTATTTAAATTTACAGGAAACAATCGTCATTGAGCCAGGAAGACAGCCGGGCAGACATCGTTAGATGTGTCGAATACAAAACCAGTCTACTCAGTCCACAGAACTATGGACCTCGACAAATAACCACGCACGCTTTATGCGATCTCATCCCACAGCCAGCCCCAAAATACATATCCCGAGGTGAAGCTGGAGTGAACACCATAGATAGATATACCCCAGAAAATACCAAGCCCTTGCTGTCCAAAATGAATTTTGATCTGCCCAAAGAATCTTGTTCTCTTTGCGTCCAATCAAACCCAGATATCTCCAATATCCCCTCCCCTAACCTACCAATCAAAAGTTGTCTAAAAAAGACTAAAGACTTTATATCAAGTGTTTCACTTCCCTCTGAAGAAGTGGTTTATGAAGTGAAAAAAGACATTATCCAAGTGAATAAGAATTGGAATAAGGCGTACGACTCGCCAGAGACGGACCAAATGATACACAAAATATCACATGATTTAGACTTTCTTCTGAATAGAAGCAAATGTAAACATATAGGAAATAGTATAGAAGAGGCACCCACTTAGTTCTATTTGAATATGTTAGTATTTACAGAGATTTTGTAAATAACAATATCAGTAATCGAAAAAGACTTAAGCATAATATAAATATTAGCATAAAATTATTCATAAAAAATATAATTTTCGAAACATGCGCTCTCTAAATTTAGAAGTTATTTATATTTAAATTTTTTTAGCACATCACAGTTCGATTTTCGTTTTTTTTTATTTTGGTAATAATATATTGATAATTTAAAGCGAAACGAACTATAATTGCCAGCATAATATTAATAATAGTTAGAATACTCTATAGTTTTATATAATTTTGATTCTTAAAAACATATTATTTTACATTTTACTATTTTTATGCTCAATGTTAATTATAATTGGAGCTTCATTAATTTTTGGAAAATCATATTATAATTGTATAAAGTTTTTTTACTGAATGAAACATGTTTAAAGATTTTTTTACGTTATCTGTTTATGGTTTTCCAAAGATATTTCAATATTAATAATTTTATAGTACAAAAATATACAGTATTAACATTGATTAGATACGACCACTGTGATGCTAAGATTTTTTAATTTTCCTATAAACGGTTCTTTATATATTATAAATACTTTAGATAAATAACAAATTTAGTTAGAAAATAAATACGCAAATAATTGTCTTAAAAGCACAGCGGTAAGTAAATATTATAATAAAGCGTTTTGCTGGACAAAGCACTTTATTTGATTTTAGAGTAGTTTAAAAACTCCCTCCTCGAATTGTTTATTTTACTTTTTTATTCTGAATTAAGTTATTTCTTAGCCAATATTTTCATTTCGTTCTACTTTACGAAAGTAGAGTTTAAAGTTTGCAGTTTTATAAATTTTCATTGTGTAACGGGGTACTCAAATCTGGGTCCACATTTTAACATATTTTCTTTTCTCGTGAGGCATTTTAAACTTTTAAAAAATTTTTGTAACCAAAAATGTCATTTTACTTTTCATCACAAAGGAGATCGCCAAAATTGGGCCTAAACTGTACACAAATGCTACATTAATCAAAAAATACTAAATCTTTTGATGTATGTTACTAGTTGATGATGCGATGGGGCAAATTAATCTAAGTCTAATCCCTAACGCCCACATATTCTCTGCTGTTAAATAGGGGCATTTTCAACAACATTCATACCTTCAGAACAATTATATTCTCCGAGTCACAAGCACAAAAATTTAACATAAGGCCAGGCCAGCAAAGCCAAAGCTTTCTATAATTTATTTAATTTTTAACCAACTTTACCTCATCAATATTATTCTTTAAGTATTTTAACTTGTATCACATTATTATGTAAGTAATTTGCATGTAAATAATACCTAATCTAAATGTGTAACGTGGTAACATAAAATTACACATTATATTTTTATTGAAATAAAAGTTTTATTACGTTTAAATTTGTTTTTATTTCCTTTTTTCTACTATTGATTCATACCTTCGACATAATACTTATTAACCGACTTCAAAAAAGGAGGAGGTTCTCAATTCGTCGGCTTTTTTTTTATGTTTGTTGCCTCAAAACTTTCGACTGGGTGAACCGATTTTGAAAATTCTTTATTTATTGGAAAGTTGGTGCTTCCCGTTGTAATTTGGTCCAGATCTGACAATGGAATCCATGAGAAAACCGTAAAAGTCTTAAATTTGCTATACATACGTATAGCAAAGTGGATGATAAATTTACGAATAACTCAATATCGCGCCAACCGATTTCGATGATTCTTTTTTATTGGAAAGATATACTTCAAAGATAGATTTGGTGAGAGTTTGGTTAGGTTCTGATTATGGAATCCATTATTGAATTGTTAGTGTACTTCAAATTCACAAAAAATAAATTAACAAAAGAACAACCGACTTCAAAAACACTATATCAAAATATATATGTATCTATTGTTTATATGCACTAAAAAGTATAAAAATAATTGCGTATTTTTATACAATCTAAATAATTAATCTAATTCTTGTTACGATTATTGTAATTTTTAGAGTCGGTGTCGTCCAAGATAGATTTTGACATACATACATAGTTATAGGTGAGATGTGCTTGAGTTGTGAGGAGACGAGAGCGAGTCGCAGCGGAAGGACACCGATTACAAACATGACTAAGTAACTAGAATTAGATTAATTATTTAGATTGTATAAAAATACGCAATTATTTTTATACTATTTAGTGCATATAAACAATAGATCATCTCTTGTTTTGAAATAGTGTTTTTGAAGTCGGTGGTTTTTTTGTTATTTTTTTTTTTATTTTACGTTGCAACTAGAAAATAAAAATAGAAAAAAATATTGCTATAAAGAAAATATGTATGAAAACAAACTATAAGCAGATTTAATTGATGTCTACTAGATTGTTCACCATAATATTATGTATTATATGTATACCTAAAATGTATATATGTATACCTAAACTCCAGTCCTAGTCCTTCGTAATTTTACGTGTCAAGAGTACGTACGTTTACGTATCAATACTGGACAAGGAAAAAATTATTATTTTTGTTTTTTTACTACAAATAGCGGACGGAAATTGAGCCAATTAAGTTTTAGATTATTAGCCAAATTAGGCAGATTAAACCGAAATCAAGTGAGGTCAATTACTATCTGACACAAATAATCTCAGGACATGGGTGCTATCGTGTATACCTCTCTATAAATATAAGCACGAGGTATCTTCAATGTGCCCGTCCTGCCCAGGAGTAAGTGTATAAATGTTTGTTTGTATGTATGTAAGTAGTGTATATGTTTGTGTGCATGTATGTACGTGTTCATTATTCGAGTGTGTTTGTGTATGTCAGCTAGAGTTGTTCGTTATATTAGATAGCGGATAAAATAACTTATGATATATTTATAATCATATAACTTATTATTTATTAAAACTGGCCAGCGTTATTTAATATTGATGCGAGACGTTATTTTTGTCACCTGCCAATTTATTCTCTAATAGGACTGCATAAGAACTAAATTCAAAATAAATGTGTGACGTGACTTATAGCTGGCCCCTTACAGGAGATTGCAGAGATTTCTATTTTATGCTTATATCTTCGTATGTATGTACATTGTATATATGTAGTAGTATTTTAGGTACGAACCATTAATTTACTACAAAAATACAGACAACACAAATATTTACCATAACGGCAGCAATATTATTATGATGTTTATGTTTTTGTGATCCTCACAATAATATTAATCGAAAATAATATACCTATGTTGACTTTAAATTATTTTCTCCAGCACGAAAAGGGCGCTATTGCTACGTCAAAACTCGCAGCAAAAACGATTTTTGCTGCGAGCGTGAGGCAAAGTGAGTTTAATTTCGAACCCCACGTGACCATACATCCGCGAATTACTCCGTGATAAAAAAATAAACAATAAAGACTCAAAAATTTATTATCTTAATTGTTTCTCTTACCTATAACACTTTTCTCGCTAGTCGAGGTGAAAAGTTGTGTTTCACACGAGAGCAAATTTCTTTTTTGTCTTGTGCCTTTAAATCACTACCTACCTCAGTATTCTATATTAGAATCACTCGCTCTCGACTACTTCGCCAATTCGTGATTTTAAGTCAGCACTCGCAGCAAAAAATAACTTTGCTCACTTGTTGAACAAATAACTATTTCTTTGTAGGTTATTGATTATGGTGTCTGGCGTATTGATAGTCTGACCCTACATCTAAAGAGCGTACTTAGCCTTTATTTATGTAAAACTTAGCTGAGTTTATGCTTAGCGTAAACTTTACGTTCTTATAGTCAATTGGATGTAATTCCAGAAAACGTTCCAAACCACAATCATGTCGAAATTGAGTTAAGAACATAAAACTGGTCAAGTGATTCATATTAACGGACTGACAAAAATGGCAGCACTACTCTTAGTAGTCTTAGTACTTAGTAGCCCAACCCAAGTGAATGAAATACACGTCTAATATTTATTAAACTTTAAACACGAATTCCCTAAGATGTGAATACAAATGGCTTGGAACGTTTTTCAGGACCTATGTCCAATTGACATCTGAAATTCTGCTGAGCTTAAGCTAAAATAGGCCAATACAAAAGCCAAGTACGCGTTTTATCACACTCAGCTAAGTTCTACGTAAGTAAAATCTGATCAAAGTTTACGTTCCCTCTATAGAAATTAAGCTTAAGAATAAAAAACACACAATACGGCATAGAAACATTTATTATATTTCTTTTGTTAAAAATATTATAAAGCAATATTTATGAAAACATATTATAAACTTTATACAAGATAATAACCATACATGTTGTATGTTCTGTTCATATATATACATTTATTACTTAACAACTACAATATACACTCATATATAATTATTGTTTTTACTTTTCTATAAAGCTCAACAGTTATTAACTTAACAGCGAAAGTATTTAGTGCCTCATCACAATTTAACATTCATTTAACATTTGGTGTGTCACAGACAACAGTAAGGTCGTACATAGAGTGGTTAAATTCTACGTCTACGATGTATCTAACGGAGTATACATTATTTTTATGAACAAACGAGATTGCGAGTGGCAAAGTCACAATATCATTAATGATAATTATTACCTCCGACCATGATCACAGTACCAGATATAATATATATATATAAAGAGTTGGAAGAAATAGAAATCGTGTCTGCCTACCTACCTAGCCCTGTGAGCGAGAGGTAAAGATAATCCCTACACGGATTTTAGCTAAGACCAACTGGTTTTATATAAAATCCGCTTACAGATATCCGGAAGCAGTATTTCCTATTATTATTTCAAATATGTAACTGTAGACGTATTATATATAAAATGGACTCTTACTGAACTAAAATTGTTAACAAGGGATAGCGATCAATACAGTTCAACCCAGGACTTCTTCATTCTTCCGAATCGATATAGAAAGGTGACGCGAGTACGCTGTCCTTGACAGGATAATCACTTTTAACACCGTGGGCAGCGAGTGTTTGATATTTGTGTAAGTCACCACAAGCAGAAGAAAAGTAGGAAAAAAAACATCTGAAGTACATCCGACTGAAAACAATCATCGACCGGCAAACAATTGGTCTCACCAAATAGTTACCACGCACTTTCATTTTAAGGATCTGCTATAAAATAAAAGCAGTAAATATACACGACATATAAAAATGACAAAAAATATTTTGAAAGCGAACCGGCCGGCGTTTGAAATATTTTAATTTAATAATAATAATTCTAAATACAGTAATGTACACAAGTGGGAGGCTCCTTTGCACTAGACAGAGACAAGAGAAGAGACAACGGCGCCTATTTCTGCCGTGAAGCAGTAATGTGTAAGCATTGTTGTATTTCAGTCTGAAGGGCTTCGTAGCTAGTGATTACTGGGCAAAGGAGACTTAACATCTTATGTCTCAAGGTGACGAGCGCAGTTGTAGTGCCGCTCAGATATTTTGGGGTTTTTCAAGAATACGGAGCGACACTGCATTGTAATGAGCAAGGCGTATGAATTACCATTAGCTGAACGTTCTGCTCATCTCTCATCCCATCCCTTACTTACTTAAAAAAAAACTGCCGAATCACTTAAAATATAAAAACTGCTATAACATTAAACAATTTAACAGAATTATAATAAAACAGAAAGCATGAACATCGTGATCCTGACATTACTACTGAATTATCTTTGGTACGGAGTCTTTGTAAATATCTGTAACGACCCGTAAATAACAAAGATTTAACAAGCCTGTACAAATTAATTTTTTAATTTAGTTTTCATCCCATTGGCATTTTCACCATTTAAGTTTTGCGCGGTAGTTCACAGAGCTCAATCGATATGTTTTACACTAGCGATATATATCGCACGAGCGATAAATTTAAACGGTCAGATTGAATATAATACACATAAAACGTTTTTTAAGCATTTTTAAACAGAATATATCTTTTATTTTTGCTGACATCTTTTGCAAAACAATCTGGGCTATAAATATAGTTGTATAGGTCTGTGACCATAAAAACAGTAGAATAGTTTTATCGCTTACCCTTAATTGTCTAATTTTACATAAACTCTGTTTAAAATATAAATGTGTTCAGACGAACATATAGTTTATTAAATACACTTACAGGTGCTAACAGGACATACTTTTATTGAAACGGTGTAGTTGTTTCTTCTTCTTGTACCACCACTATTTTTAAAATATTAACCCACAGTGCTGGTACTACTACTTTTATATGCGTCCTAAATATACTGAGATGTCAAAACAAAGATTTTTATTATTGATATGGAATCAACCAAGGATAAAATATATCATTGGTTGGAACAATAATAGCACAGTAAAAATGTGTCATTAAAAGCATGTCCCGGTGTAAGACACAACAACTTTAAATTATATAATAATGTTATCTACATATAAACAGATCGTTATCTATCTAATATCACTCGCAGTGACCCCACGATGTACTTCAGTCCGGGCCGCAACGGACACTCACATGCGCATGCGCACGCCTGGTGTACGCACGCGATCACGGACGCAAACGTTGCACTCATTGGAGGCGCGCATACCTGTAATGTAAACAAAAATAAATCACATACCTATAAATCTTTAAATTAAATAAGCCTGTTTGTAACAATAAATTATTATTTTTTACTAAATACGTCGTTCGTTGCAATCTCAAGCTATTTACGCGTCTTTCGTGCGATAAATCGCCTTACGATTCTGTTCGGAAGTTGATTTGCATTCGAGACTAGAATTTGATCTGCAAGTTCAGTTTATAAGGGAATGTGGACATTGGAGTATGTGCTGACATATCTATTGGGTGCAAATTCAATTTAACTTTATCTATCGAACGCGAACGGTTGATTTGAATGCGCTCTAAGTTGGAGTATATTATTTGAATTTTGAATTCGTTGTATAATGTATTCTCGCGTGTAATGCGCGCATCGTACTTCATAGATTGTTCGATAAAAGCGCACGGGATTTATGGAAGGCTATGACCATTTAAGCTTAATATTTTACATGCAAATCAAAATCTATCTCACTATTACTTTTATTATATCAAAATAACTATCTGCCAAGTCGAGCAAAAACAAGCGGATCAGCTGTACCATCGTTTTCTCGAAGCAGTTCAGGCCATTTTAGACCCACTATAACTTCATTGTGGATAAAGGTAATCTGGCCAAGTTAATCTATTTATTCATAACATAAAAGATTTGTAATATTGATATGGTCACTATAAGATGTTGTATTCTAATTACGTAATAACCTAAGACAGAAGGACCGTTGAGTTGAGACTGAAGAAATTGACCGAGTTGGTATTACATGGATCTCACAACTTTTTACAGTAAAATAACTGAGTGGTGAGACTTGGCTTTTTTATACAAGTTATGTCTTTAGAAGTAACTTAGACATGTAGCCTAAGTAAGTATTCTTTGAAAATAAACACGGAAAAATACGTTGATACGTTTATTGTAACAAATAAATTGAATGGAATGATAACTTATTGATAGGTGGTAGTTAAACAATCTACATAATGTTCAAGAGACACAATTATATCTTTTTTTCATCAATTAAGTATATCTTCTTCAAAATAATTTGATGTTATTACATCAAATTCAAATATTTTTATTCAAAATAGGATTTAAAATCACTTATTGAACGTCAAAATCTACCACCCATTCAAAAGAGACTGCCTCAGACCTGAGGAGAATGGGCGCAAGAAACTCAGCGGGCTTTTTTTTTATTATAAAATATGGATTACAATGTAATATCGTACAATAAACATTTATAATTAAAGGCTGAGGTGTTCGCTTTATTCCCGTGGTCCGTGGTGTCATTAAGAAAATCGTTTATGCTATAATAACCTTTCCCACACAAACGTTTTTTAACAATTCTTTTAAATTTCGTAACACATCAACTGTCAAAATCATATATAATCATCATTGATAATATTAACAAAGATAATTTTATACGCTCATAATTTATGTAAACGCTTAGTCAAAATCGTTCTTAGCCATTATTATAAGATGACCCGTTCTTTATTCGCTAGAGCGGGAAGGACATCCTTATTATAAAGTTGTTTCTATTTGTGTTACAATGGGGTCTGACCGCTTTAACACTCCGTTCCTGTCAGTTTAAATTACTTATTAATACGTCAAATGAAAAATGTTTATTTGAAACGTATAGTACACATAAATATACAAATAACTTAAAAAAATTATAACGGAGACAAACAATAGACAAATAAAATCTGAAACAATACTACCTATACGTTACAAAAATGGTCCCAACTCAGTATGATTGCTAGTGTAAAAAACCAACGCTGGTCTTTCGTTGGGCCATTTGGTGACGTCACGCTAAATATAATTTTAAATAGAACAAAAGTTATTTTAGCTAGTAAATTAACGTAACGAAAAATTAACACTTAACTAATATGCTTTGTAATCCTAGAATGTACAAAAGAGAAACTCGAAAATATCAATCAGGTCATACCGAGAAGTCTGTGAAGTGTGAACATCCCAGGTGGGTTCTGAATTTCTTATAAAAGGAGTTTAATTGGCGATGCAGGAGCCCTTAACACCATACCATACCATAATACGTTATATAATATAAATGCCCAACTAGCAGATAGACTCAGCTCTGCGGCATATGCCGTTAGAAATAAGATTAAAGATAAAGATTAGAGATAGAGAGTACACGAATGTTCCGAACACTAGATTAGTATACTTCAGTTATTTTCACAGCATCATGAGGGTATTTTACTGTGGGGTCATGCTGCTGACATTGATATAGTGTTTGCTCTGCAAAAGAGAGCTGTTCGTGCTATATATCAGCTTGGTTATAGACAGTCTCTCAAAGAAAAATTTAAAGAAATAAATAACTGTTAATTGTCAGTACATTTATGAAAATTTAATAAACGTTCACAAAAATCATCACCTTTTTGCTCTTTTAATAGTGATTTTCATTATTATAACACTAGAAATAAGGGATTAATTGTAACTAATTCTAGTAGGCTCCATAAGATACATAACAGCTATAAGGGTAAATGTATACACTTTTATAATAAAGTCCCAGCCACTGTTCAGGAATTATCTATAAATAAATTTAAGTGTTTTATAAAAAAAATGGCTTTGTCTTAAATCCTATTACTCCTACTACAGCTGAATATCTAAGTGATCGGACAGCCCGGGACTAGATTATGATTATTTATAGCGATAGAAATGCCTGTACAATATTGTATATTTTTATTGAAAAGAGCGCAAAAAAAGAATGCTGGAAGAGTTTCTTGCGCCGCTTCTTCTCTCTCTCAGAGCGCCATTTGTTTCCGAAGCGGTAGTAGTATCCAGTATATTAGAAATGACATCAAAAACAATTCCAAAGGAATTTAAAAAAAATATATGCCGTTTATGCCTTTTAACAAACACAGATTTTATAGGTATTTGTAACTAATTGTGTTGAAGTGTCATTTGAAATAATTGATTGCAAGATAATATTTTTGTTGCAAAGTTGAAAAAGTGAAAATTCTATAATTACCTATTACTGAATGATTAAAGGGGCTATATTTTCTTAACAAATTAGAGAATCCTAGGCAAATTGTAATCTAATTTAGGGCACCATGAACAATCTGAATTATGGAGTTGCCGTCTATGAGCTTTGGCCTAAATACGACTGAAAAAATTTGGAACTTGCTTGACTGTCACATTCGGACTTTTACATCTCAAACGCCCTGACCCTGAGAATTCAACATGAAGAATAACGGAAGATCATAAGCATGCCGCGTAGTTGTCAAGCTGTGATAAGGTATACTAAACGTCACTAAAGGCGAATATATCATATATATATGTCGATATAAACATATTTCATCATTACAAAATCTTTTTCGCCTCTTCATCTCCTCTGCAATTGCGGCCCACCAATGCATAAGCGTAACACCATCCATGGCGACTATACCCTACTCCCAGATGCTTTTTGCAATACTCGCGTCAAGAAGATACTGTGGTTCATAAACGCGGCAGGGCTTAACGACGAGCTATTAGTACGAGTGGCGAACACAATAGTTCAATTCTGGACGCGGTGTTACTAGGACCCAAACAGGACTATAGCCAACCTCTGCAAATAATAATAATAAATGCTGTACGAGCAAACTCATGCTGTATACCAATAGTTTTAGTTTTATACTGATATCAACGCACACGCTAAACACATATTTTTCACTATAAACTTTTATACATAGACAATTCCGTAGTTGCAATACTTTGCTCTGCGCAATCTATCGCTAAGTTATCGATGCGTATCGATCATTATATAAATTGGACGTAGTTCCTGAAAAACGTTCCAAGCCACAAACAACACATTTTAAGGAATTTGTGTTTAAAGAAAATAAACATAGGTGTATTCCATACATGTGGGTTAGGCTACTAAGTCATGATGTCATTTAAAGAGTCACAGTAGGGCTGCCATTTTTTGTCGGTCCGTTAATATGAATCACGTTCTTAACTCAATTTCGACATGATTGTGGTTTGGAACGTTTTTCTGGAATTAAGTCCAATTAAACCGTAAATCTGTTTATTAGTTTAATACATATATTTTTATTCTATCAGTTTATATTTAATTTATTGGTCCTTCGAGCCGGACAAACACATACAAAACCGTACAGAGACTTTATTAATTATTTAGGAGAACTTCGTTTTGAAAACACAAGATACATATTAATTACCTGCGCTGTCTCGAACGCTACAATTGGAAGAGGTCGTCGTGCGCGCGCTCCAGTCGCTTGAGTGAGCTGTCGACGCGGCGGCCGTGCGAGAGCGCGGCGGGCGGCGGAGGAGGCGGCAGCAGCGGCGGCGGTATCACCTCGTTGTACGACGTGGACGCGCCCATCGACGCCGACTGCCGCAGCCGCGCGGTGGGCCGGTGCCGCACGAAGTCATCCTCGAAGTCCCGTACGAATCTGACGATTTTAAGACAATCTATTATAAAGAGGTTTCCCTTCCATCTGGGATTGTGAATATTTTGTCTTCTGCAAATTTATGGATGATACGGGATTTCTAGCCTGGGTGCCTCCGGAGTTACTGATAAGCTAACCATGCGATATGATTTAAATGACACAACACTTAGGGCTGTGTCCAAATAAAAACAAGAAAGGCAAAAGCTCTCATTTCTCATTCAAACCCAAAATACATACCCTTTCTCTTATTTCTTTAAGTTTCTTTCGCCGTCGTTCGCTATATGTGTGACCGGCCTCATAGTTACATACAAATACCATGCGGCGAATACCGGCGATACCCGACATTGACGATATTTTTTCTTTACGAGGCCTTCATTCAAACACGTATCATTTTAGACTACGACATATAAGCCAAAACACGATTAGGGCAATAAACTTTATCGATAGAAAATATTACATTAATGTTGATAATAACGTGACGTCAGCGTCGGAATCGAACAAGCATCTGCTCGTCTTAGACTGGCAATGGTCAAAGGTCCTAAGATCCGTCTGGTGTTGTAAGATATAGTGGGCGGCGATGATCACTAACCATCAGAATAGCTGTACGCTCGTTTGTCCTCCTAACCTATAAAAAGAAAAGCAGCATCAATTTGCCCGTGACAACAATATAGTCAATCGATTCTTAAAGGTCTCTAAAGACTAAAGCCGCCAGCCCGGCCTTGTTTTGAATCAAAAAGACTGAGGGTAGCGCCCGCGGCTTTAGTAGACATCTGTTAGACCAATAAAAATCACAAAACGACTCTTAAGGAGACACTAAATGCCAGAAACCTTGAGCGATATGAGTTCACGGCTGCCGGCCGCCATTTTTTTAAAAAAAAGCCAATATTTTCAAAATTCTTGCATGAAAAACAGTTTATATGCTTACAATCCTCGTTATTCACTACTAATCTGAATAAATGAACCTACACAAAAAAGTACAAGCTATAAGAATAACTTTTCTGAGAGAAGTACCAAAAAAAAAATGCATCACGCCATGCCAAAAAACTTGCTTAACTTCAAAGAAAAGTGGTAGTTCAAAAAGGCTCGGCAGTGTTAACTATAACCAACAGCAACCATTAGCAACCTACAAATAAGACTTAAGGATATGTGTAACAGGATTAAGTAGTGTTCATAGCTCGAAATGCTATACTTTCACCACAAAACTTGTCTAAACACACCATGTTTGCGTGTTTTCTGCTTACTCTTCGCCTTATCATCTTAACGATGTGTAAGGGATACCTAGGTAACACTGAAAATGTTTAAAACTGGCCAGTTAGAAACATTGCTAATTAAACCTTTTATTTTGAATTTCAATTTTAGAACTATTTTTTAACCTAATGCATTCATTTGTCATTATTCGTGAATTTGCGGCAAATCTAAAAATATTGTTACACGTGAAAATTAACCTAACGCGAGAAAATTTACACTTACGTATAACATACGAACTGCACCCTCCCCTGAAATTAATTACATTCACATGAGATATTTTCTTCTTGACATTATAAGTTCACGATATATGATTACTTTTTGCTTAAACGCTTCAAACATATCTGTTGGCTAGAACTTAGATCGGCTCCTAGCCATTACCGACTTAAGTAGTAGCTAGGGACCCTCCGACACTACGTAACATACGTGTTGGTTTGTGAAGTACCAACGACCATCATGCCTGCTCCGCGACAAATTCCTTAACAAGAGTCACTCCCCTATCATCCCTATGCGTATCCTAAGCCGAATAGTAGGCATGGCACGTTTGTTTGTTCCTAGTTTTAAATAAAGAGATTATAACAATTTCTGGAGAATTGATTTGATGTGTCTATTTAACCATTTTTTTTTTGTTTTATGGAAGGAGGACAATCGAGCGTAAGGGTCACCTGATGTTAAGTGATCACCGCCGCCCACACTCTCTTGCAACACCAGAGCAATCACAGGAGCGTTACCGGCCTTTAAGGAAGATGTGCTTTTTTGAAGAAAGTACCCATATTATTATATCAGAAGACCCCGGTTCGAATTCAGATGTCCTATTAGTTTTTTTTTTGTTCATGTTTTGTACATTCTTAAAAATCCGAGCAAGGCTTTTTTCGTCCGGATATTGTATATCAAAATGAGGCAAATAAATACAATTATTATTTAAAGTTTTCATTAAATCATAGCATAGCCTAGAGCCTTTTAGGATATAGGATTTCAATATGGAAAGAAATCGTTCAATACTTTTCATAATAGCAAATTTGTTATTTGAGGTACATATCACCTACTGTAATAAAATCATTTGACGCCGTAATTATTCAGCTGACCCAATATCACGTTATCGAAGATTAGCTTATCAATGAGCAAACAATATCTTATGTCGCCGCATCCACGTATTTACTAACCCATTTTGACCCAAAATATTACACACAACATACACAGAAATATAGAAATAATATTTATTTATTTAAGATACAATTCAGAAAATATATCATCGAATACATGAGACATTTTGAAAACAATAAATTAAAGGCATTTATTTTCTCAAAATTGATTCCTTTAGAATTCTTTTTGATGTCATTTCTAATATAAAAGAACTAGAAATCATATAATTTTAAAACACGTAACCCAAATACGAAATGAAATTTTAAAATAATTTTACATTTTGCGCGCTACACGCTTTCACAGTTTTTTTTTTATATGAGAGGGGGCAAAGGGGCAAGATGCTCACGGGATGGGGAGAGGTGAGGCAACCGCCCATGGACATCGCAACAACAGGTGTGTCAAGAAATGCGTTGCCGGCCTTTAAGATGGGAGTATGCTTTTTTCTTGAAGGTCCCTAAGTCGTATCTGTTCGGGAAGACCGCTGCCGGTAGTTGATTCCACAAAGTGGCTGTGCGAGGCAAGAAATTTCGGACAAAACGCGCGGTTGTGGAATGCCAGACGTCTACGTGATGCGGATGGTACTTTGCACGTAATGTCCGGTGGTGGAATTCGGCCGCTGGAATCAACCCGAACAGCTCCTCTGAGCACTCCCCGTGATAAATGCGGCTATATAGAGTTATATTTTGATGTTACAAAGTTTTACTTGTGAGAACTTCATCGGTATAAACACATACAAATAAATATTTCCAAGAACAGCAATTTCTGTGCATATGAAAAAGCGAGTGTATATGCGCTTAATGCCAGGGTCGAATAAAATACTACGATAAGTATCAAACACAGGATCGCACCCACACAATACGATAAAATATTCTTGCATTTCTAGTATTTGATTTTAAAAAAAAACGAGTATATATTCACGCATTTACACATAAAATTTTCTCAAAATACTAGGTAGAAGAAGCTTAATAGATATAATAAGCTAGAGGTCCCGGGTTCGAATCCCGGTAGCTGCAAGCATTTATATGATGAATATGGATGTTTGTTTCCGAGTCATGGATGTTTAAATGTATTTATGTATGTTTATATGAATATATGTATGTTTAAGTAAGTATATTGTATTCAATATATCATTGTCTTGTAACCCATAACACAGGCTATATATGCTTAACTTGGGGCAAGATAATTTGAGTAAAAAGTGTGTCCATAAGTGTGTCAATAATAATGTTTTCGCTTAACTGTAGACAAAAAGAACAAAGCATTAACAAATATCTACTTTAAATGCTGGGAAGATAATAAAAAAATGGAATTAGTTTATACTTAAGCTTGTCGCGTTCTAGAAATAATTTCGGTCAGTGACCTATTAAATACCTATACCTGTCATTTGCTTACAAGTGACAGCCGACATTACGTTTCGCTTCCACGCTCAATTTTTTATCAAGGGCATTCGTTCCACGGGTTACGTCGTAATAAAACACTACACAATGTTCTAGTTCATAAATTAACCAGTCAAATAATATTTGTAGACGACTGTACAAAGCGTGTTGTAAAACATTAACAACAATACACCTCGCAGACAATCGACATTGCTTACGACCTTGCATTACTTTTTAACATGAAACGCTAATGTCCGCTAACAAATTAATTACTAATCCCAAGTGAAAACAATTTACGTAAGCAGTAAATTTTTCCTCGAAACATTATCAAGATCAAAACGAATTAAATTAAAATGTATAACCCTCATGCAATTATACTTATCTGTTGTTTAGACAATCCGGCAAACTTCTAAATTAAAAAATAACAACATTGAATCAAATAATCACGTCTCTCTCTCTGTGCGAACTTCTCGTGGGACCGCCATGTCCCACAGTTCAGATATACTTAAGAAACTTAGGGTATGTTATCAAAAATTTCATGCAAGCTGTCTCAAACATATATGCTCTACAAGTTCGTGAAGTCAACTTGTAAAACTTTTTCTAAATTCAGAACAATCACGAACAGTAAGTGAAATTAAATATGGCCCAGAGTTTCCAAGCATATTATAGATTATTTAGGAAAAACTTTTAAATCGCGAATATAAAATTGAAATACTTTTATTTGATACATTATAGGTATCAATTAAGTTAACATCTAGTACGTCTTGATAGAGCATATTGTAATTGGAATCAAAAAACAACGGCTGCATTTCGTACAAAAAAAATATTAGTTTTGATCGATTTACTGCCTGACAATTTCACGCCAATTGCACTCGCTGAAAAAAACTTAATCAAACTGTCAAATCAATAAGTTAACGTAAAGAGCGAATCGAAGCGTTGTCAACACTATTAGAAAAATGGTTCTTTTATAACGGCATACCTACATATAAAAAAGGAAAGTTTTACATTGAAAAAAAGGAAAATATTAAATCATAATAATGTAGGAGATCTCTATATTTACCTAGTAATGCTTACATAATATTTAAATTATTGAGTAGTTTGACGGCTAACGTTAGTCTGGAATTATTTATCCGATATACCCTAGGAAACCTAGGGTTTATAATTTTTTGAGAATCACTCCATTCCTATAATGGAAATCATCATCTTTTGAAGACTAAAAGAAAAAAACTACGTCTAAAAAAAACCGACTTCAAAAAGTGAAAAGTATAAAATAACTAAAAATTTTGTTTAATACATCCCTTATGCAAAGCTTTACCTTTAATATTAATAAAATACTATTATTTTAATGTGCTACATATTGATAGGTTTTAAGTTGGTCGGTCGGACCAAATGGCATCTATTCCGCATCGAACTAAAGAAGAATTACGTAAATCGGATCATAAATCTCAGCGTAATCGGTGTACATACATAAAAAAAATACGGAGCTAATTGAAAACCTCCTCCTTTTTGAAGTCGGTTAAAAAAGCAAAAACAACACATTAATAATAACTCTCTTTTTTTTTTGATAATTTCACATTTGCAATATAAAGTTATTGAAAGCATTTTTTAGTTTTATTTACTAATTAATAAATACCAAGCTGCATTTCGGATTTCACGGTAGCAGCTTGAAAAAATAACACCTCGAATTTCACAGAAGATTGACTGACCCCTGCTGGAATTGAACTTACGAGGCGTACATTGCATAATATTGTGTCCAAACAACGGTCTCATCAACTAAAGTGTTATTTAATGTACAAATCCACCGCCGCAACACAGCGACTATTAGCGGGAAACGAAAACGAAGTATTAATCGATCTAAGTAACATAAGCAAGTTCATAATATTGAGATATCAATATCTACAATATGACAAATATAATCTGTTAAATGACGACATGTTTTACTCAATTGTCTCAAGAGACAAAAATGCTTCGTATTTTTTATATTAAAGGAATGTATAAAAGGGTCTGGTACCTAAATACAAAAAAAATAAGAGTCTGAAATGAAAAGGTTATGCAATTTTAAGAAAATAAGACAGAGGACCTTTGTAAATGTATATCCGTAATCCCTGCCCATCCCAACTGTCGTATATAATATAAACACCGACCATTACCATTAAATATTCAAGACACATAATCACCACACAAATACTCATTACTTGTTGGCCTCATCCCTAAAATTGGCGAAATTGTGGTGGCCCTTCCACAAAAGCCACAATAAAAAGTAGACAAAATAATTTTTGAAGATGAGTTTTTATATACTAAAAGAAGGAAGCGGATTAAAAATCAAGCTCGACTCGACAATTTAGAATTGCGATTGAATATAAAAATTTGCCATTCTCAACAATTCATACCACATTACCCCAAAATATTTATAGATCTTATATCAGAATTCAGCCATTCTATCTCTCTGAACAAACTTCCTCAACATTGTCTTGATACGATTTATGTAGTTCATTATCTCTGTAATGATACGACCCAGCTACACTACTAGAGCGCATATTATTTATTCAAACAATATCACGTGATTGTGCATTAAATGTAGTAGCACGCTAATAAATACAGTGACGAGACGCGAAAGGTACGCGCAACAGTCATGTGACCAACTTCGGCGCGTAGAAAGTATCGCGATCTTTTGCAACGCGAGAAAACTACAAACATCTATCTATGGCTACGGGTTCAATTAATGCTCGGGAATTTGCGTATGGTCAATATCTGATGTTTGTGTGTATTAATAAATTCCGGCGATGCTACGAACCACAGTTGTGGTGATACAAGTAGGTTCGAATTTCTCGAAATTCCTGTCTCAGCCTGAGTTTATACATCTTCTCAGTAGTTTTATGATGAAAAGTTAATTGGTGGCACAATAATCATTTAAATGGTTAAGGTTAATTACTGACCGCCATGCTTCCTGTGACCCCAGTTCCCACCTACCTGCAGTTCATGTCAGATATATTATATGAAAACTTTTCCGTTACTGTGTAAGTTATTCTGAGCTCATTAACAACATTGGTATAGAGCGGAAAATTCCGCATATACTCATATAATTTTATGCATACATTTGTATGCATAAAATTATATGAGTATTTTTTATCATAATAAAAACTAAAATAAACATATGAGTATGTTAAGTTACTTCATCTGAACACCTACACTGATGTTGTTGTAAACCAAAACACAATAAACCCATAAAACCCTTTTGCATTAATGGATTAAACTCTTAACCAGGACTCCAGAGCCACTCCAAAACTCAACCCAATACAAACCTTCACAAACAATCTGCATGTGAGGCAGTTAAGTCAAGATGGGAAAACTTACTGATCCTAACTAAGACATTACTGGGGTACTGTAGATTGCACAAAAGCCTCTACATCCTAGGCCTCAGGGAGTCAAGAGTGTGTAGATTCAATTCCAGTCAATATGTAACCGTAGCATATTATTCGGGAACATAGTCCTTTAATGTATGTGAAACCTTGTAAGTATTAAGAAGATGTGTGTATTCAGTTTTGTGTGATTCATCAAGATGTATGTGAAGGGTGAGTCCGGTTAATGAGCACTAACCGGCCCAAAAACTTGCGGAACTAGTTTAGAATTGAGTTGTAAGTTCAAGATAAGCGCTCCAGCTAAATTCATGAAAATGTTCAAGGTTTAAAAAAAAATGCCTATGGCTTCTAACTATTTTAAAAATTCCCAGAACATGGGCCAATAAAATGAGCCAAATTCAAATTTCACATCACGGACATCAACTTCTCGGGCACCCTGCATATAATACTAACTGACCCGACAGACAGCCAACCTACTTTTATCCATCGTAATATATACCTAGACAATTTTTTTCTATAGTAAAATTATACTAAAACTATCAACCAAGTAGATTTCAATAAAAATTCTGCAGCCATTAACAAGTTTGAGATATTTTAAATTATACTTTTTTAGAATGAAAAATCTCGTTGTGATTTAAATTTTACCATCACTTTTAATTTTGTATAGTAAGAAAAAGAATACAATACAAATTCTTCCCAATGGTTAAATCAGTAGTGATAAAGAAACGTATGCCTGTTTGAATATGAATAAATTAATAATAATAATTATCAACCTACGCAAATAGTTCTTATCAATTCAATGTAGTGTCATGAGTTTGTTCATTTTATCATACTGTCAATAGACGAGAGGTCTGTACATTAAATTATTATTTTACAAGTCATCTTCATAAAAACTATACTTACAGTAAAATTAAATGAAAATATAGTGTTGTATTATATATTGCTCAATTTCCAACATCTTATGCAAGAAGTCGAAGCTTCTAGATTACTATTGGTATCTGAAGTTCATTGACCATAAGTGATTAGAGGTTTGGTATGAGCTTATCAAAAAATATGACTGTAATAAATATCAAACAAATTTGTAATGGTTTAGAATATAAAATGAACTGGAATGCTCATATTTGAAAAAAAGGCATAGAGGTGCTGCAGGTTATTATTAAGATATAATTTATTACTAAAATATAAAAAATACTTACTCGCTGTTTTCTTTTGTTTTTTCCACATGCTTTTTTATAGTTGCAATGGAAGAGTCCAATCTATTAAGGAAATTATCAAATGTCTCTTTTTCATCGGGACTACCTGGTGAAAAATCTCTTGTGGGCATTCCTGCTATAGAAGCGCGGTGATTAGAAGGGGCGATCTCAGTTACTCTCTCACCATTCTCATAATATGGAGAATCCTTGGTAACGGGAATCAATAAATATTCTCTTAAAAACAAACTGTCCGTAGCAAACAATCGGTTTGCTCGTCTTATCTTTTCCATCTGTAAAGAAAACAAAATGATATCGTAATTATAACAAATACATGTCATGTATAAACTAAACAATATTAGAAAAATATAAATATAACCACTTACTGTAACTCCATACTTCAAAGCAATTCCTTGTAGTGTATCACCTTTTGACATTACATGCTTAATATACTCTTCATTCCTTTTCATGTGATTGCATGTACTACCATATTTTTTCAAGGGTCGTGCTGATTCCCGGATCGAAATTCTTTCGTCGAAAAGACGATCCTCCTCCATTTTCGACAAACAATAATTTTTAAATGACAGTACATTAATAATACACCAAACAACGTGAAGTTAGTTGAAGTTTAGTAAATGTCACCTAAAAAGTCACAGAAAAACTTCTTTTTTTATTTATGGCTTGGGGATCTGCCAACATCCGAAGAATGCACTATAGAAGCAGTGTCCACGTGCCCCTTTCAGATAGCAATAGTTTTTTCATAATATTTTCACTAAAATTACCCCGGAACGGAACGAATTAAATCTTACGACACATAGTCACATACTCAACTGATGATTGGGAATTAATTTGAATTAAACACAAAACGAAAATCATGTACGTATAATCATATATTTATTAATGGACTATATTAATATAACAAGAAAGATATGTTACATTACAAAAGTAATTTCATATAAACCACGATTGCCTATTGTTATGGTGCGAAATGTTACATATTAGTCAGCGATATATTTTTTTTAGCAATTGAAATGTAATTACGTAGCAAAAAGATTAAAATAGTCATGTTATTTACATAATTTTTCCTAATTAAAAAGGGTATTTACCTACCTGAAATACGACACTCCATCCACTTTGATTTTGGATATGCTGTTATTTGGACAACTTTTCACTGAACACTTTGTAATTGAGTGGCATTGTATTCAAAGCGCTGTTAAAACAACTGAACGAAAACTTTGCCTAATAGACGCGCAGTTTTGCTTCAGGCAATTATTAAAGTGATTGTTGTTTATTGTACGCAAATGACAAAATATTAAAAAACTTAAAATTAGAGTGCCGCCAGCAGCGGAGCCATTGCCACAAGTTACCCGTGGCAGGGCTGTAGTAGAAGCTATCACTGTGTGTCTTTTAACCAACCGCTTGATAATATATTGATCGAGGCTCTTCGCTTCGCCTTTTAGACCGTTTGCCGTAAGGACTATCTGTACTATGATCGTCAAGTGAACGTCTCTATCTCGTTAACTATCTTTAGTATCTTATCTCGTTATCCAAGTCATTCTAGATTTTTTTATGAAAATAAGGGACGAGACGAGCATGTAGTTCACCTGATGGTAATTGATACGCCCTGCCCATTAAAATTCAGTGCCGTTCAGGATTCTTGAAAAACCCAAAAATTCTGAGTGGCCCTACAATTGCGCTCGTCACCTTGAGACATAAGATGTTAAGTCTCATTTGCCCAGTAATTTCACTAGATGTCTTTTGGTGGTACGTAAGCAGTGGTGGTATTCGTCACTGAAGGCTGACTTGTGCCTTCTGATGTTGATGGAAGTATCTAAAGATAATAATATACAGTGGTGAATTACGAAATTATAAAATGTAAATGAATAATGCTACCAAAAACTTAACTTGTAAAACAAACAACGGCTCGCAACTCAGTACTTATTCCGTAAAAAGTTGTGAGATCCACGTAATGTCAAGTTGGTGAATTAACTCAGTCCTCTGTTCTGAGGGTCCATCTGTCTGAATTTATTACATAAATAGCTAAACGAACAATATCTTATAGTAACAATATCCATATTAAAAAAAATACATGTCCAATGTGTAAATTAAGAAATAATACATAATATTATAATTAGATAAGATTGCTTAGTGCGATTGCCAAGTCAATCTATTTATTTATAACATAAAAGATTTTTTAAATTGACAACACACATGACAGCACTGATGTGCCCCCAGACAAATACTCACTACTCAATTCTGGTTTGTTGTTTCCAAGTAACCACAACGATGTGTTCATTGGTCGCAAGCTTGCGGCTCTAGGTTCTGTGTTTCTATGTTTGAGTTTACAAACAAAAAAATAGGTAATATACTTATATACATAATGACAGCAACAACTCTTAATAACTACAAATTAACAAGTGTCACCAAAAAAAAAATTGTAAGCAACAATAAAGCACTTAAATTAATAAATTGCAATGGAACAGTATCTTCAACGAGCCGATTTTTGTCGCGTAAAAGTAGACTGAACAAATTCTTGCATGTCTATTTGGTTCCCATAAATCTGTTCATCCTGTTGCTTTTATCCATTGTTTAGTATTTCATTATATTCAGTATATTCAGTTTATTATTTTGTGTGCAATGTGTATATTGTCCAACATTATTACAACATGTTCCTTGTTTTATTATCAATGACAGCAAAACGTACAAATTTCGTTCTAATTTTCTTACTCCATACAAAAATGCCGTTGTAATTATTAATACTAATAATGAATACCTGCTGGAAGGTTCAAAATAAAAGCATTACCCTATAAGTTGGGTAAAACTATATATATATATATGTTATGGCAACCTTTTGGTTGTCACTGTATTATGTTATATTTATTTTGATTATGACAAATTTACGGAAAGTATGTGACTATGGATCAAAATCAATACTTTTGGAACGTTAGGTGAAAAGCAATACTTCCTTGTGGAAGCTAACTCCTGGATTTTTACATTCACTACGGTCTTAGCAGCCAGACACACAACACCCAACCATGGCGTTAAAGTTGAAAAGAATCCGTACCTCGCTCCAAATATTATGTTTGAAAACAATAATACCACAAAAATACTATTCGCAGGCTCGATGACATGACAGATCTTGTTTGTTTGCCTCAAAGTTGACATTGGGGCAAACATTAAAATGGTTACGCGATAGAGATGCAAGATCAAAGGCTTTGTCCCGTTCTATCTTAGCCTAAGTTGTATATCGATTGTCCTTTCTATTTGTAATGAAGTTGCCGACGCTACATCTGTAGGGTATAACGTTGTATTATCTATGTCAGATTGGCTGTATGGGCTTTTGACCCCTTTGCCTGTCCAGATGGACGAACAGAACCAAAAAAAAACTATCTATGTCAGAAGTTCTGCCAAGTGTCAACTGTCAACGCCTTAAGTTACCTATATTCTTTGGTGGACGCTGAACGCAGGTTGCGGAATGCCGTCTTTGCGGTAACTTGTGTATTGTGTGAACTGTGAATTTTAGCATTTGGATTGGGAAGTGTAACAATTCTTCTGTTTTGTAAATGTGGATATTTCTATTTTGTGTGACTGTGTGATGTTCAAATGCTTATAACTTTTTGAATTCTATATTTTTGATCGCATTTTGTAATATTGTGCTCTGGATTTTGTATGATAACTTTAATTCATAATATTATGTTGTGATCAATAAACTGCGGAAATTTCATTGCAAATGAGGGTAAGTATGAATGAAAGTGGCATTTTGTTTATTTTTATTACGAATAAAATTCTATAGTTTTATCAATTATTGGCTATTTTATCTAAAATTTTGTATCGATTAGCTTTGTATATCATATTGTGCTAAACACACATTCCAGTGGTAGTTATGGTTTTACCACGGGTGAATTTTTAAGACCTTTTTTATTACATTTATTACAATTCCTACTTAGGGGTGCATTTTAGAATATAATATCTACCTACTATAAGTTCGGAAAAAATAGTTATTATTAGTAGCAGTGTCATAAAATAATATTAATTAATTTGAAACTAGAAGATATAGATAGTATTATTATATTACCAGAAGTTTACACTTGCCTCTCATTATTGTTGTATTTTCATTATCAAGCAACTAAAGAATTTAACTTGATATGATATTGTTACCCTTTTTAATATTTAATATTCTTAAAATTAAGAGGGCAAAAACCGCCAATACATTTTCTACAAATACACATTATATCCCTACATAAATATGCAATTTAAAATATATCATAAATAATAGTGTTCCAATATAACAGTACTTTTATTTAAACTCTGAAAAATTATGTGATTCTCTTATTTATTTACTAATTGCTAGCTGTAAAATAAAACAGACATTAATTGTAAGTTGTCCAAAAATTTTTCATAAGGAAAGAATTTCGGTAGGTAAAAATAGCAATGTTATAAAGATTCAACATATTGATATTTTATTAATTAACTGTGAAGTTCTGCAATGAAGTTGTTAATTCTAATTTCATATAGCTATTGTAATATATGATGATATGACATAATAATGAAGGAAAGTTTTGAAAAAAACCAACATGAATCATGCTATAAATCTATTGAAATGAGTAACAAAGTAAAAAAATAATAGAATAAAAATATTTATTTATAAAAAAAACGGGACATAAAATAATCCATTAATTTTTTTAATAAATGAAACAGAATTATGGTCATTGCCTGCAGGTGTGTCCTGTGCCCAAGAAACTTGCTTGGCATTTACCTTGGCAATGCTTCCTCTTTGAATTGCTAAACTTAATCTTCTACAAGGCATTTTGCACAACATAAACTCCTGGATGAGTTTGTGATGACCTACCTCAAGCAAAGAAAATACATGCATTGATTACTAAGGGGTACATTTTTGTCTGCTTAAGATTATTGGCAAAACCCTACCTTACCTACCGTGTTCAACATGCTTACAAGATAAGAGGGTGCTAGCTTGTTGGTGTAAGTTATGTCTCATTTTAACAAGACTTCAAGAAATCAACCTCATACCACAACCTCCTACCATAGTCATGTGAATTACCATTCAACTCTAGAATAGCCGGTACATTGATGGTAGCTAAGGGCTGGTGGATGATTTTGCTTTAGGCGGCATAGTAAGGGAGGGGGTGTATATAATAATACTTGTTATATAGATAGCTATATAACAAGTATTATTATTATTTTTTTCGACCTATTAAATATAGATTTAATAGGTCGAAAAAAATGGCGACGTAAAATTAGCGAAATTGAAAAAAAAAAACACCAAAATTTGTTGCTTTTTTGTTGCTATGAGGAGCAACAAATTTTTACTATAGTTTTTTCACGGAAAACTCGAGAGTTAAGCTGGCTTGGATATTATTTATTTTGGCATAATTAAAAAAAAAATTTTTTTTTCTTCTTAGCATCTTTCAGCAACAAATTGACCGCTATTTGCTTGATTGATCAGTCTACATTCATTAATTCCCACGCTATCTTAATGTTAAGTTAGCGTTATTGCCGATTTTTTGCGATCGGTTAGAGCAAAAAAGTTAAATTTAGCAACAAAAAAGCAACAAATTTCGGTGTTTTTTTTTTTCAATTTCGCTAATTTTACGTCGCCATCTTTTCGGACCTATATTTCATTAAACATAACTTTGGTCAGATTTGATAAATGGATGCAAATAAAAAGAAAAGTACAGCATGGTAGCTAACCATCTCCACATTGGTCGAGTAACTTATTCTTAAATGTTATGGCTTCTTAATAGTATGTTAAATGGTCTACAATCTATCATCTCCATATGAGTGTTTTATTAGACCCATCACATCACTCATAAACGTTTAAGCTCTCGCATATAATTATAGCCATTCATAAACAGGTCATTATGTCATAAAAAGTAAAAAGGTGAGATGTGTGATTCATAATGTCGGAATGCGGCGAATGGACGTCGTGACTCACGAGGATACCGTGCACCTGAGCTGAGGATGTCCCATTTGTCATTTCCTGATTAGAAAACTGATAATTCTATTGTTGTTAATGAATAGATTATGGTTGTGTCTGTAACGCGCTTATACACGCGTTCGAAAATTCCAAAATTCTACCTAACCGAATTCTCTCTTCTGTGATTTTTTTTTTTTCAATTTATCTTCGCAATGCATTAATTTGTCAAGTTATGCATTTACGAACCAATTAAGTTGAGTTGGTACACATAATCTCTTTGTGCAACTTTTTTCTTCAGTACTATTAGTGCTCGATCGGTACTTAAAATTTCGAAAGCTTTTTCTCGCCAATACCAAATGCCTGTTTGTCATTTCATAAGAGTACATCTAGGGTTTTTTATCATTTCGGGTGGGCCATAATAACATGGCTAATCTCCCCATCCTCGTAAACTGATAATTCTATTGTTGTTAATGAATAGGTTATGGTTGTTTCTGTAACGAGCTTGTACATGCGTTCTTAGCAATTCGTGAGTTAAAATGTTACGCGCATTTAAAATCACCAGACCACAATTTTTTAAATAGTACTTACTTAATTGTCAACACACAATATTGGACTCACTCTTTAGTAGAGAATGAACCAGCGTACTATGACTACAGCCTTTTAGGACGGTGTACGTGCTTTTTCGATAATAGTTAATTACGAAAATTTTTTTTTGTCGAGTACCAGAGAATTTCAAGGGAAGTTTTAAGAAGTCCCGGAAACTGCCTAAATTCGGGGAGTCTGACCAATACAACAGGTCAAGCCAGAATCTCTAATATATAAAATTCTCGTGTCATGGTGTTAAACTTTGAACTCCTCCGAAACGGCTTGACCGATTCTCATGAAATTTTGAGTGCATATTGGGAAGGTCTGAGAATCGGACAACATCTATTTTTCATCCCCCTAAATGTTAAGCGTAGACACGATTTTTCAATTTTTTGACATTTTTTTTTGTATCGCGATTTTAATATCGGCAATACAACTTTTGCTGGGTCAGCTAGTATTTGTATAAAAGTATGAGACTGGCCTCTAGTCCTTTTCTGCGTCTATCAACACCGTCGCGTACTTTACACGAACCGTCAACAAACATTATTGTCGTATACCGATGACACGTTCGAGAGCGCATAGTAGACCGTGCTATGTTTGTCCGATACGTTCATAGCACGGTCATGGCACGTTGTAGTGAGGGGACTCATTTAATCGTATAATGACGAAATAAATCACACGTCTGAAACGTAATATTATGATGTAAGTAACAGGAGACTCCATTAAGACCGCGTTCCTTCCCTATCCTATATTTCGCTTAGTGCCTTCTAAGATCATAGATGTCAGACATCTATACTATTATTGTGTGAAAAAAATAATTAAGTATTTTAAGTGATCACCGCCGCTCAAATTCTCTTGTAACACAAGGAATCACAGGAGCATTTTAAGGAAGGTGTACGCGCTTTTTTTGAAGGTTTAAGAGACCCCGCAAACTGCAGACTTTTGATCGGCCGATAGTTTGTTTGGTTTCTTAATCAGTATGAAGATGTTTGATGGGCTACACGATTGCCTTCAAACTGAAACGTCAGCAAACTATCTTCCGACTGTTAAATCAGAACAGCGCTCTTCTAGGCGCGCACACCACCGATTGTTTAGTCGGCCAGATTTATCAATAGCCGATTTAAAACTAATAGCGAATCGTCCCTAAAACTGTCGGCTGACAGTTGTCTAGTGTGCGCACTCATCACAGACCCAACTGTTTAGTCGGGCCAGTGTGTGCACTTAACAGCCGAACTCAACCAAACTATCGGCCGATCGAAAGTCTGCAGTTTGCGGGGTCTCTTATAATGAAAGAGCCATTGTCATCATTTATACAAAACCACGGTCACTTTGTTTCTACACCTCCCATTAAGGTGTGTCTATAGGTACTTTGCGGTATCCCCCCATATTTTTATGGATATAAATGGGTGTAAAAATTTGGCTACTTACTACCTACCTCTATATTACGTAGATCTAACTAATAGAAAGTTCCAACTACCTGTATGAACAGAAATTAAAAAGTACCCCGTTGGACGAATTTTTTCATACACAATCCGTTTATATGGTTTAATATAATACTCACCAATTAAAGTATCATTCCGTCATATCGCGGCCAATTGTTCGGTTGCAATGAAACACCTTTCCGAAACTGACAGCTCCGAACAATCTATCCATTGTCCACCTTCATGACAATGTGGAATCCTTTTTGTTCGGCCGGCTTTATTTAGCTATTTTCAGCAATGTCATATTTCAGCGTGTTAGGCCTATTGTGTGTTCTATAATAGATGTAATCGACCTTGAGAAACTACTAAGAATGTATGTATGTATGTAATATATTTATTCATGAAAGTTACAATTTATTTTTTACCATGACTGCTTACGCAGTTTGACTGCAGGTAACTCGCTTTACATAAACATAGCTTATAAATTATTAAGTAAGTTATTGACACAATTAATTTACATAAATGGTTATAACGTATTTAACAAGTATTTTTTAAATAAACTTTTAAATTTAACAAGTGTAGGCTCACGTCTTATGTCCTCGGGTAAACTGTTTTAATTTTGTGGGTATGGGTACTTCATGGGTATTTCAAATTTAAATTTGGACAATGACCTTGTGCCAGTCTTATGTTGCACGAAATTATAGTGAAACGATCCTGTTTACTATAATTGTTTACAAGTAGAAGATATTTATGTTTCAGGCTAGCCGGTAAAATTTTACATATTTTACATAGTTTAGAGTAATATCCTTTACATAGATTCTTTGTCTTTTTATTTACAAGTAGTTTTAAAAATCTTGTTTGCAATGATACTATTTTATCTATATATTTTTTAAATGTTAATCCATAGCAATCAAGAGCGTAACTTATTATAGAAACCTCATCATTCAAATTCGTGTTTGGAAAAAAATGGATAAGTAGACTTTGGAACCTGTGCATCGACTATTTGGTGTTGAAATCAAAAGATCGATGGATACAATATTAGGAATAAGTTAATATTTATGCGATTTTTAGTATGTATGAATTGACTCGCAAAAATGTTATTGTTACCAAACTTCGCCTAACTGAATGTTAAACATGTATTAATACGATATTCATACAAAATTCTACCTAACCGAATTCTCTCTTCTGTGATTTTTTTTTCAATTTATCTTCGCAATGCATTAATTTGTCAAGTTATGCATTTACGAAACAATAAAGTTGAGTTGGTTCGTATAATCTCTGTGTAATAAATACTCTTTGTATAACTTTTTTCTTCAGTACTATTAGTGCTCGAGCGTTACCTAAAATTTCGAATGATTTTTCTCGCCAATACCAAATGCCTGTTTTTCATTTCATAAGAGTACATCTAGGGTTTTTTATCATTTCGGGTGGGCCATAATAACATGGCTAATCTCCCCATCCTCGAGAGGTAAAGTTGGCGTCGTGAGTCCACACAATTCTGATCTAAGTAAAGATTAACCCCCTTTTTCATAATGGTCCGCTAACTTAAAACAGCCGCTAAGGCGTGTTTTTTCTCATTCTGACTTAGGTCAATAGAATAAGACAGAGTGAGAATTAGCAATGCTTTAAGCATTAAGCTTAGCAGACTATTATGAATAAGGGGGTAAATATGATGTACGTTATTAAGGAAAAGCAACATACTAATAATTAATAATTATCATTACAATAATATAATAGACGTACAATATATTAGCGTACAGAGGATCGGACAGCCCGATAATACGTGATCAATTTATGGTTTAATATTCAAAGACTGATGGTTAATATAAAATATGAGTGGACTGTACGTCATATACAATTGAATACCTCCCGCAAGTTTGCATATCAATAATCAAGTATCTACAATACTGGCACGTATCAATGGGTTTCCTTAACGGAAGTAGAGCCGCGTCATAACACAAGTTACGATATTCAAATTTGGAACAATGCGCGTTGAATGACCGCCTCGAAAAATCCGTTACACGCATATTCGCGGAATTGTGAAGGATTCGACCGAAATGAGTAAGCTTACGATATCGGTAACAATATTATGCAACGAAACGTGAATGTTTTTCGAATGTCAAGTCACTCTAAATTTGGAGCAGTATTAACTAGAATATTTATTGAACCTGAATAATTATAATTGCAATGTAAAAGCTGTTCCGGATTCCTTTTCTCATAATTAAGGATGGAACGGACTGTGTATAATTTTTTTTTGTCTTTATGGCTCGGTTACTTTTACCTGCCAATGATAAGTGACAACTGACGATTCTACGTTGGTAATGAATCGTATTCAAGCTTGTAACAATGCTCGCTAAATTACATCTATGTCAGTTCGGTTTTTGAAATGACAATAGAGTTGCCGTGCGTCTGGATAAAGCCGGACACAATTCGGCTGTTTGGTTGCGTGTCCGGCCAAAGTAAATGGTGTCCAACATGTTATTTTGTTAATTAAATTTAAAAATGTATTTAATTTGGACTAATAACTTTATTTAACTAATTAATAATAAAGTACATACTTAGACTGATTTGGCATTTGATTTTATTTATATGAGGTTCCTTTGCACTGGAAGCCGGCTCGATTATGGTTAGCACAACGGCGCCTATTTCTGCCGTGAAGCAGTAATGTGTAAACATTACTGTGTTTCAGTCTGAAGGGCGCCGTGGCTAGTGAAATTACTGGGCAAATGAGACTTAACTTCTAATGCTGGGAGAGTTTCTTGCGCCGCTTCTTCTCTCTCAGAGCGCCATTTGTTTCCGAAGCGGTAGTAGTATCTAGTAGTATAAGAAATGACATCAAAAAGAATTCTAAAGGAATCAATTTTGAGAAAATAAATGCCTTTTATGCCTTTATGTATCAAGGTGACGAGCGCAATTGTAGTGCCGCTGGGTTTTTCAATAATCCTGAGCGGCACCGCATTGTAATGGGTAGGTCGTATCAATTGCCATCAGTTGAACGTCCTGCTCGCCTCGTCCCTTATTTTCATAAAAAAAAATGTATTTCATTAGAAATTAACAAGATTTATGGTAAGAATCGAAAAAGCTACATACATACTTTTATACATAGCATCCACAATAACATTTTCCATTTCATCCGGATTTTTTACTCAAATATCCGGCCAAACTGGCTGGTCTGTCCGGCTATTATGTTCGGCGATCTGGCAACGCTTAATGACAATATTATTAATTTTATGCACGAAATTATGAACGTGTAATATTTCCGTTATAAAAACAAATAATAAAAACCAAGGTGGCAAGTTCCAAAATGCCCGCTATGTATGTAAATTAAAAAGATAATGTTTATCTTTTAAATAGCATTTAAAAAGTACACATTTCATTGAACGACGGTAGTACTGAAATATTCGTGTGCTAGTAGGTCTTGATCGATAGAATACGAATGTTTTTTGATGTAATATCTTATGGGAGGGTAATCCGCTTCGTAAGGTAAGTAACGTACCACGTTACGGCGCCAGTCTGTCTGGCATCCCTTTCTCTCACTCTGCATACGGCAGCGGTAGGCAGGTTACTCCTCTCTCACTCTAACCAATTGTTTCGTATAAAGGATTAAATATTGATACTAATACTGTGCATACACAAAATTCTAATGTACATATTCAAGAATTGTAACTAAGAATAAAACATATTTTACAATCAATAAAATATTTTATTAATTAATGACTTCCTTACATTATTATATACATAAAATGTAAGTTTGATACTTACGCTTACCTAAGCTTTTCTCAAGTTAAAAATTTTTAATGTGTAAGGCGACACTAAATGCCGGCGACCTTGAGCGATATGAGTTCACGGCTCCTATAAAACAAAGCCAATATTTTCAAAATTCTTGGGTAGAAAATTTAACATTTTAACAGGTGCAAACTGTTTAATTGCTTATAAGTAATCCTTATTATTGATTATTAATCTGAATAAATGTACCTACATAAAAAAGCAAAATCTATAAGAACAACTTTTATGATAGTAGTGTACTAAACAAATGCATGATGCCGAGAAAAAACTTGTTTAACTGCAAAGAAAACTGGTAGTTCATAATAACTCTGGAGTTTTAACTTTAACCAACAATAAGCATTAGCATCCTACAAGTAAGACTTAAGGGTATGTGTAACAGGACAAAGTAGTATTCATAGCTCGAAATGCTATATTTTCACCACAAATCTTGTCTAAAAACACCTTGTTTGTGTGTTTTCTGTTTACCCTTCGCCTTAAATAAAGTTCAACTTAGGTCGGGCGTTCCGAGACGCATATGTTTTTAATTGGCACGTGCTATGTATGTAACAAATAAAATGGTTTTAGGTTTTGAGATTTTCATAAAATTGTATGTGTGTAATATAATGTCTTTATAAGAATAAATTAAAGGAAGTTGAAAGCCTCGGGAAAGATACTGGCTTCTGCTAGCACCTTGTGTTCAAGTTAAAAATACGATGATTGAGGGCGTTAAGATAAAGAAAAACTTATCACATTTTGAACAGTGTCATTAGTGCCCAACGTGGGGTTAGATTGGCAGACAGCTGATGTGTTTCAACTTTTTTTTAACAAATAAGTATCAAACAGGTGTGCGTTCACCTTTAAATCCCAGCTGTTGATTTTGATTGTTGATAAATCAATTTCGTGACGGAAAATGGACTACTTAAATATTTTTCTTGATACAGTTGTTGTTTTTTATTTCCGATGTTGGCTCAGTTTGTAAGAGTGCTCAGCAAGACCCGAGAAGCGCGGGTTTGGATCCCGAATCGTTCATAAATTTTGGTTACAAATTAACTTTATATAATGTATATTATATTTATGTAAAATAAATATTACTTAAAGGTGAAAGTCTTGCTTTTGTTAATTACAAAATTATGTTTTAATTCCGTAACGTTGTGCACTCGCAAAAGTTTCGTAAAATTATCACAATTTAACAATAAAAAATAGTCATAAATGTGGTTTTAATTTCAAGAAATGAAGTAGTTGATATTACTTAACGAGAAACCGTTTATGTTAATGAGTTGCCGGTAATTACCGCGTCTTAATTAGATATTTGGTCTGTGATTATCGCGTTATATTGTGTGCTTACTCTTTATCTGTTGCTTGTACGTTCTGAATTAATATTATATAATGAATATAAAGCTGAAGAGGTTTGTTTGTTTGTTTATTGAACGCGCTAATCTCAGTATTTACTGTCGGATTTGAATAATGCTTTTTGTATATTATTAGAGCCAGGTCCATGGGGAATCTAGGTTAAAGTCTCGATAAGCCTTAAATATTGATTTGGAATCGAATTCTGTAACAATTTTTCTGCGTACACTGCTATTATAGTTAGCGATATGCAAATACACAGTGTTTTAAAGCATACCTCGCATTTTATGACAAAAATCAAATCAAAATCACTTAATTCATGTAGGTCACGCAAATGAAATTACTGGGCAAATGAGACTTCTTATGTCTCGAGGTGACGAGCGCAATTGTAGTGCTCCTCAGCATTTTTGGGCTTTTCACGAATCCTAAGCGGCACTGCATTGTAATGGGCAGGGCAGTATCAATTAACATCAGTTGAACGTCCTGCTTGTCTCGTCCCGTATTTTCATAAAAAAAATGACATTACTTTTTTTCTTATTGAATTTATCGCCACTTCGTAAAGGGTTGAGTTAATGAGAAGAAGTAGCAAAAAACTCATTACCAATCTAAAAATCATTGCCCGGATGATATGACGGGGCTGCAGCTAGTTAGTTTTTAATTATATTAAGGCCTTGTCCACACACAAAGAAGGACAATGAAAGCCGGTTAATAGGAAAATTAGCTGAGGCTGTTTTCAGATTTAAGCATTCTAAAATTACATACCGAGAGATAACGACAACTGCAACTACGACCAAAAGCTATAAAATCAGGATTTAGTCCTCTGCAGTTTCCTGGTCTAAAAAGACTAGCACCAACCGGACCGAGTAACTACCCGAGGTGATTATACTTACAGACACGCCTAAGGTCACGTAATATATATAAATATATTACGTATTATATATATATATATATATATATATATATATATATATATAAATATCTAATAGTTGCCGTAATAAAAAGCTAGAGCGTTGCGGAGACCAATCCTTAATATAAGCTACTAACATTATTCACTGTTCTACATACTTCCTTTCAGTGCAAATTTATTTTTACTAACCCATCACAGACAATAGTCAAAATTGCCGTCGCTTGTTATGCATCCCGACTGGCTTTATTCTTTCGGTTAAACCATAGGTTCTCAACGTGGGCGATAACGTTCCCTTGTAGGCGTTTTAGACTTTCGGGGGGCAGTAGAAGACCCAGAGAAAATTAGGGGGCATTGAGATGGGGCGTGGGTAGATTAAAAAATATAGTCTAAAAAGGCAAAAAAATACACGAATATACTCTAGAAAAAAACATATTCTCAAAGTGGGCGGTGTGCAAAATAAGGTTGAGAAACTATGGGTTAAACCATTAAAAAATAAAAATGATTGAACATCTGTTCCTCACAAATAAAAGTAACCCTAAAGTATAGGTTCCGAATCGATAAAAATGTCTAAAACAGCAAATCGAATTCGATCGGCAGCTGCGTCATGAGTTGCATTTATTTTTTGCACAATGCAACACTGTTCCGTTGGTAATTTGCTACCAATACGCTCGCGAGAAGTCCAGACTACATTTCATGGTGTGTTGACTGTCGCTTTTGTTGCCTTTACAGAAAAACAACTCGGTTTTTTAGCTTCTTTATGAAGATAATTAAACGAGGTAACGAGTAAAGTGATTAAAATCATGATGGCATATCTGGTTTAATGATTTATATGGGCGACAAATAAATGTTTGCGTTTATTATTTTATCTACACCCATGCTTTAAATCCTCTATTAAAGATTCTGAAACAATTAGCTTATTGCCAACATTAAAACACCCAATGTTCTAATAACCATTACATCATCCAAACGAGTGTTGTAATGTTGTACTGAATTTCATAACAACACTCCTATTTTTTTTTCATCCCCTTCATGCTCAAAGGGTTTTAACAGACAGCCACATTCTTATTCCTCGATGCATGGCATCTGTATGAATTATGTAAAAAAATGTAGGTTATTCGAATCCCCGCCATTTTTCTTCGATATTTTTACTGTTTTGTTTACAAAAAATCAGCAATTCGTTTCCAAAAGAACATAATATTCAAGTGAATTTTAATTATTGCACTATACAAAATATAAATTACTACTAAAAAAGCGTGTTCTTTAGTTTTTTTTTTTAAACTATTATTTATTTTATATGTCGATTTAATGAAAGGTTTGCTGTTTACGATTTATGACGTATTAAAAAAAACTACTTACTAGATCTCGTTCAAACCAATTTTCGGTGGAAGTTTGCATGGTAATTAATGTTCATCATATATATTTTTTAGTTTTATCATTTTACATAATTTCATTCAGTTTAGAAAAAAAATATATTAGAACCCTCAATATCATTTTTGAAGACCTATCCATAGGTATGGGTTTGATGAAAAAAAAAGGTTGCTCACAACAAACGTTGAGTTTCAGTTCTAAGTATGGGGAACCCTCAAAATTAATTGATTTTTTCCATATTTGTGTGAAAATCTTTAAAAAAAATGTTTTTAGTGAAGGTGAAGTCGGTGCATAGCCCTAAACAAAATAAAACTTAATATTTATAACAGCTTACTTCTAATTATTAAAGTTGTCTGGCCACGAGTGTGTTTCCGCCGAACATAACAACTCATGTTTTGTTCTAGACGATTCAGACGGCTATCCCGCTCAAAGTCACGCGTGGCGAGTGTAGGTACCTACTATTATATTTGGCTTGGCACCGACTTCAGAGCTATCAATATGTAGCACATACAAATAATAGTACTTTATTAATATTAAAGGTAAAGGTTTGCATAAGAGGTGTATTAAATTAAATTTTTTGTTATTTGATACTTTTCAGTTTTTAAACGCAGTTTTTTTATTTTTTACTTTTTAGTGTAATTTAATAATAATAATATATAATCAACCGGAATGAATACTCCTAAAAAGCCGTACACAAAAAAACAATTATATCATCCATGTGGACAAAAATTTTCATAAAAAATGTTCATAAGAAGAAAACCACTGGGAAAAACATTTCGCATCAAACTAAAGAAGAACCACGAAAATCGGATCATAAATCTCAGAGTAATCGATGTACATACATAAAAAAAATACCGATCGAATTGAGAACCTTAGTTAAAAAAGTCGGTTAAAAAACTTTAAACGGATACTGAAAGTACGTTATCTAATCAGTTAAACAGTCTTAGTACGCTCTATAGATATCAGCCTGGGTCATACCACCCTCCAAGAAGTGGAGCGTGAAATTGGAACGCAAATCATAAATCTATTACAAAAATTATAATGTTGCTATAAACGTCACAAAATCACAAAGTGTTGCGCAGGAGCAACCACCGCTTGCAGATAACAGCTGATATTAGCCTCGTCCGGTTGTTATTAGCGTCCTTTATAAATCACAGTAGAACATGTAGGTACGTGTGTGGTCGATATATGTGATTAAAGCTATTAATATACGCATACCGTGTTCTCAATATATTTTACCTTCCTCAACAGTAATATGATGCCAGTCTCTGTTTGATACACGTTTATAAAACGGTAATTTATTAATTAAATTAATTCTACCTTATTTGATACATGTTTTTATGGAAAAGGAGGACGGGTCACTGGGTGTTAAGTGATCACCGCCGCCCACATTCCCTTGCAACATTATAGGAATCACAAGAGCGTTGCCGGCCTTAAAGGAAGACGTACGCGCTTTTATTAAAGGTACCCTTGGAAACACCGCACAAGGAAGCTCATTCCACAGCTTTGTAGTAGTGGAAGAAAGCTCCTTGAAAACCGCACTGTGGAGCACCGCCACACATCCAGATGGTGGGGATGATATCCTAGTTTGTGGCGTGGAATTCGGCGACAGGAATCAGGTGATTATACATTATACATTACTAGCTGACCCGGCAAACGTTGTTTTGCTATATAAAGTATAATTCACGCGATAGTTTTATAAGTAATAAAATACTGCCTATATTATAGCCTGTACATCATTTTGTTCTATTGTCAATAGTTTTTGCAGCGCACGCAAAAATAGGTTTTCGATTTTACACCTTGTGTTACAAAATAGCAATTTTATTACGGATCCCTAATTTTGAAAAAAAACATAGCCTATAGCCTTCCTCGATAAATGGACTACCCAACACTGAAAGAATCATTCAAATCGGACCAGTAGTACCAGAGATTAGCGCGTTCAAACAAACAAACAAACACTGCAGCTTTATAATATTAGTATAGATTACCAGGATAATGTCCAGCAAAACAACAAATGAGATTCGAAAGCATTGACCCCATAAATATATTTAATGTATAATACATATTTAATGTACCGAGCAATAAAAATATATACGTCATACATAACATAAGTGTTTATTTCGTAATGCACCGTTCGCTCTATGTCCGGTATCTTAAATGTAAATGAATAATTATAATTATTAAATACTTAAATGTATTAAGGCGCGGTTGTCCCTCAATATCCACAAAAATTGGTTTCTTAGAGATTCGATTACAACATAAAACAATAAAAATATTCCGATGCAAAAAATACATTGCAAAAATGAAGGACTTAAAGAAAAATTTGAACCAAATAGAATAGTTATATATAATTTGAAATATCCAATAAAAAATTTGAAAGTTGCTTCTCAAAAATAAACTTTGGAGTTAAAAATCTCTGAATTTTCAGCGATGACAACATTGTTTTTTTAAAGAATTTAATAGAAAGTATTTTTCTAAAAATTAAACCGAACAATTATTCAATTTAATATGTATATTTTGAATAAAGAGCAGAAAACCAGTAAAATAAATGCCCATTTGCAGCTTAGCCACTCGATCAACACAAATATTGTAGTATTGGTTCTAGCGTTTACAATCCTAGTCTGTCCGCGCCTTAAGTGGAACAGGTGTAGGTTATTCACTCACCGGTACTTTAAACAGTGGTTGTACGCAGCTGCATGGCTCAAATTTGAATCTCGTTTGAACATAGTATGTAGATACATTCATACATATTAATTTGGTTCGATTTTGTGTATCGATATGTTTATTTAAATAATAGTTGAGAAGAGATTACGCGCTTTTAAAGAAAATCAAACTAAAACGTCGAAAATAATTTTTAATTTGCGTAAAATACGAATAGTGTTATTAAATAACAAAAAAATGTATTTTATTGGTAAAAAAAATGGGGCACCTATCGAAACTCTGTAAGGAAAAAGCGATTCACTCGATTGTATTATGCAGTCATTGATAGATTGACAGATGACAGCTATAGTCTTGTAAAAACGGAAATAGCCGAAATCCACTACGTTTTATGCAACTGTTCACTTTCAAACTTGGCTAGATTATACTTCGTCACTAATCGCCATGCTGTTGTTACTAGTATTTCAAACTTATGTCAAATCACGGCAGGTTTCATACTAAACTTAATTTAAATTTTTACTTAGTGAGTCCCGCCCCTTATTAGGTACGCAGTATTTGCATCTTCTTTGGCATAGGGTGTTTGATTTCACTTTGCAAAAATCTAATGTAAAAACAATTACAATTAAACGCGTTTTAATCCTTTATCTACACCGATGCTTTAAATCCTCTATTAAAGATTCTGAAACAGTTAGCTTATTGCCAACATTAAAACACCCAATGTTCTAATAACCAGTACATCATCCAAACGAGTGTTGTAATGTTGTACTGAATTTCATAACAACACTCCTATTTTTTCACTTTCACTTCAATTTTGTTTGGTTACAATTTTTTCACAGGCTAGTTGTAACTAATGTAATAGGTACTAAAAAAGGTTTGATAACCTTAAGATAACATTTCTACATTAAATAAAAAAAAACATTCGTAATGGCCACTTATAATTTGATACAGGCCAGGAATCTGGATTTACGTACTGTCCATGAGACAGCTAGCCACTGATTTCATAGGCGTCTCTTTATCGGTGTATTTTCCTCCAAAACTGACAACATTTAGAGGCAGACTCAAGCAACAAGACAACATCAAGATTAGAACAAGGAGTTCAGATCTGGAGTCCTGGAGTCTAGACTTATTGAGTGTAGAAGAAATTAGAGAGAGCAGGAAATGATGGAAGGTTTTCAAGGAGCTTTCTTCCACGTACTACAAAGCTGTGCAATTCGCTTCCTTATGCTGTGTTTCCGGGATGATACGACATGGGTACCTTGAAAAAAAGCGCGTACACCTTCCTTAAAGGCCGGCAACTGTGATTCCTCTGCTGTTGCAAGAGAATGTGGGCGGTGATCACTTAACATCAGGTGACCCGTACGCTTGTTTGTCCTCCCTTTCCATTAAAAATAAAAAGTTTTAATAAAATGAATGCGTTCAAAGTTTAAATGTTAAAAATAAAATAATAAAATTAAAATTGTCAAAGAAACCTGAAAATAAATTCTAATAAGGGGTCAATTCCTTTGTTTTGCCGGTGTCTCGACATCTAGTCGCTCTAATATATTATGTAAGCAGTAGTTATGGTGTAAGGAGCAGGTGGTCACAAAAACTTGTTAAGATGTCGCACACAGCCTTTTATGGCAGTGGTTGTACGACTATTGAAAGTGTAAATTCATAATTGATACAAAATTTCACTAAATCGCCAAACGGGTTGTTGTAGCGTGAAAAAACTGTGATTTGGTATGGCCGAACTATCGGATGCGGTACGGGACCGTACCATAGTCGATGGTATGTTGCACTATCCATCGCACAAAATTATTATTATTACCGTCCAGTACGACGCCAGACCAATTTGTGTGAGGTGCCCACCGAACCGTCCCATAAGCCGGCCGTACCAAATCCGACCATGTGTTCAGGCTATAAATATGAAACTGCCGCATGCGGCGCGGGAAGGACATCGCTCTCCTTCATACCACACCCCACTGTGGCTCTGTCTAGTGATCAAGTTGCCCACTGGTTGCATATTATGGGATTTTCCTGGGAGAAAGTTGGACAGTTTGTCTGTTTACTCATCTTTCTTCTCCATCTATTAATGCGTTCGTTCACCGTCGCGCTTCTGGTCCACTTAGGTCTGATAATCTACGTCACCAGACTCCGTTATGGGCAAATGATGAAAGACACGCGCCAGTACCTAACGTACGGATGGTTTGTGGCACCGCGAGTGTTGCATTCGTATGGTAGTGCATTTTAATTCTAAGACATAAATTCAAATGTGAGTTTGTTTGTATGTTTGTAACGCTCTCGCGCATTAACCGATCATGATAAAAGTTTCATCAGACGTACAATTCATCCCAAATTTATGAACAGAGTCCAACAAAAGGTAGTTAATTATAATAATGTTTGAATAACATTTGCAATAAAAAAAACAATCAGTCTTTGTTCAATGGCCAATCTCCGAACAAAGGCGACGTAAGTACAAACACTTGTCCGTGACAATGTAAACATATCCCCAGATTAATGAGGTCAACATCCCGAACACGTGTTAGCCTCAATTAAATGCCGCAAATTCGAATATTGTTGTTACTCATCACAGGATGCTGAGAGCATTTCGTGTTGCATGATTAGATCATTAAAACATCAAAAATCCGCTAATGGGCCGATGTTTTGTGTACCTGTGACGTAGAAATTCTAGTGTTCCCCATTGTCGAGTGGTAAATCTATCTGCCTATCAGCTGGGAATATTCCCTCTTTCTCTACGTATCGGTTTCGAACGTCTATACCGATTTTAAGGCAATTTTGTGACGCCATATTAAATAATAAAAAAAAGTCATCCCTTATTTTTCTAACCTTATGCGTGGTAAGTATTCTTACATAATATGATTTAACCCGCAATATATATATACCTTATCTTTAAAAAAATGTTTAAATCACAGTTCACAATTATTATTCACGAATGAATCGGTACATTATAATACTTAATATATTATACACAATATTGTTGTAACTTATCATTTCTCGTGCTAAGATATGTTTGACGACCTTGGGAGCTCAATAAATACCAAACGAAGAAACTAAAAGCAACATGAAAAGAAACTTACGGAGTGTTTGTTAGACTAAAAGACAGAATACCGAAAAATAAAAAAGTCAAACTTAAAAACAGCAATATGGAGATGGGCAGGGCAAATATCTTGAGCAAATAACGAAAGAAACTCTACTTCTTCCAGAAAAAGTTAACAGCAATATGGAGATGGGCAGGACAAATATCTTGAGCAAATAACGAAAGATACTCTACTTCTTCCAGAAAAAGTTAACAGCAAAAACAGCAATATGGAGATGGGCAGGGCAAATATCTTGAGCAAATAACGAAAGAAACTCTACTTCTTCCAGAAAAAGTTAACAGCAAAAACAGCAATATGGAGATGGGCAGGGCAAATATCTTGAGCAAATAACGAAAGAAACTCTACTTCTTCCAGAAAAAGTTAACAGCAATATGGAGATTGGCAGGACAAATATCTTGAGCAAATAACGAAAGATACTCTACTTCTTCCAGAAAAAGTTAACAGCAAAAACAGCAATATGGAGATGGGCAGGGCAAATATCTTGAGCAAATAACGAAAGAAACTCTACTTCTTCCAGAAAAAGTTAACAGCAAAAACAGCAATATGGAGATGGGCAGGACAAATATCTTGAGCAAATAACGAAAGATACTCTACTTCTTCCAGAAAAAGTTAACAGCAAAAACAGCAATATGGAGATGGGCAGGGCAAATATCTTGAGCAAATAACGAAAGATACTCTACTTCTTCCAGAAAAAGTTAACAGCAATATGGAGATGGGCAGGGCAAATATCGTGAGCAAATAACGAAAGAAACTCTACTTCTTCCAGAAAAAGTTAACAGCAAAAACAGCAATATGGAGATGGGCAGGGCAAATATCTTGAGCAAATAACGAAAGATACTCTACTTCTTTCAGCAAAAGCTGACAGCTCTACCAGGAAAGTACGTTTATATTACTTGAAAGAAATTCCTTGAGAATTCTGATTAAAATACAGTGCAACCTCTTCGAACATTGAGCGGCTTTTTATTATTAAACCTTGTGTTACAAAGTGAAGTTGCCAGCCACGTGTATAATTCGTATCAGGGTGCAGATGGCTCCGTCCTAGCCCTGCTAATTCTGTGGGGGATATTTCTACGTCGATTCATATTAAAACTGGCGGAAAACGTGCAATAATCTCTTTCGTCTATAAACATTAGTTAAACGTGAGTGGTGTCGAACAATTCTTCATTTCATTATTCCGGAACAATGGAAATGTAATAGGTTTTTGATTTATCTGATTTTCGTCCCGATGTCGCGTGGAAAGGTTGCTCTTTAACATCTAAACAATTTGTTATATGTAAGTGGTTTCTAGCATTATTTTAATCAAATCAAATCAAATCAAAATCAGTTTATTCAAGTAGGTCACAAAATGACACTTATGAATGTCAAAAAAAAATTATGTTTGAATCTACCGCTACTTCGTAAAGGGTTGAGCTAATGAGAAGAAGTAGCAAGAAACTCATTGCCACTCTTTTATATCAAGATTTACAGATCATTTCATTTACAATATAATATGTAAAATGTAAAATGATGCAACTAACACACTCAAACGTCAAATAGTCTATGTCGAACGAATGAATCGGTACATTATAATACTTAATATATTATACACAATATTGTTGTAACTTATCATTTCTCGTGCTAAGATATGTTTGACGACCTTGGGAGCTCAATAAATACCAAACGAAGAAACTAAAAGCAACATGAAAAGAAACTTACGGAGTGTTTGTTAGACTAAAAGACAGAATACCGAAAAATAAAATAAGTCAAACTTAAAAACAGCAATATGGAGATGGGCAGGGCAAATATCTTGAGCAAATAACGAAAGAAACTCTACTTCTTCCAGAAAAAGTTAACAGCAATATGGAGATGGGCAGGACAAATATCTTGAGCAAATAACGAAAGATACTCTACTTCTTCCAGAAAAAGTTAACAGCAAAAACAGCAATATGGAGATGGGCAGGGCAAATATCTTGAGCAAATAACGAAAGAAACTCTACTTCTTCCAGAAAAAGTTAACAGCAATATGGAGATGGGCAGGGCAAATATCTTGAGCAAATAACGAAAGAAACTCTACTTCTTCCAGAAAAAGTTAACAGCAATATGGAGATGGGCAGGACAAATATCTTGAGCAAATAACGAAAGATACTCTACTTCTTCCAGAAAAAGTTAACAGCAAAAACAGCAATATGGAGATGGGCAGGGCAAATATCTTGAGCAAATAACGAAAGAAACTCTACTTCTTCCAGAAAAAGTTAACAGCAAAAACAGCAATATGGAGATGGGCAGGACAAATATCTTGAGCAAATAACGAAAGATACTCTACTTCTTCCAGAAAAAGTTAACAGCAAAAACAGCAATATGGAGATGGGCAGGGCAAATATCTTGAGCAAATAACGAAAGAAACTCTACTTCTTCCAGAAAAAGTTAACAGCAAAAACAGCAATATGGAGATGGGCAGGGCAAATATCTTGAGCAAATAACGAAAGAAACTCTACTTCTTCCAGAAAAAGTTAACAGCAATATGGAGATGGGCAGGACAAATATCTTGAGCAAATAACGAAAGCTACTCTACTTCTTCCAGAAAAAGTTAACAGCAAAAACAGCAATATGGAGATGGGCAGGGCAAATATCTTGAGCAAATAACGAAAGAAACTCTACTTCTTCCAGAATAAAGTTAACAGCAAAAACAGCAATATGGAGATGGGCAGGGCAAATATCTTGAGCAAATAACGAAAGATACTCTACTTCTTCCAGAAAAAGTTAACAGCAATATGGAGATGGGCAGGGCAAATATCGTGAGCAAATAACGAAAGAAACTCTACTTCTTCCAGAAAAAGTTAACAGCAAAAACAGCAATATGGAGATGGGCAGGGCAAATATCTTGAGCAAATAACGAAAGATACTCTACTTCTTTCAGCAAAAGCTGACAGCTCTACCAGGAAAGTACGTTTATATTACTTGAAAGAAATTCCTTGAGAATTCTGATTAAAATACAGTGCAACCTCTTCGAACATTGAGCGGCTTTTTATTATTAAACCTTGTGTTACAAAGTGAAGTTGCCAGCCACGTGTATAATTCGTATCAGGGTGCAGATGGCTCCGTCCTAGCCCTGCTAATTCTGTGGGGGATATTTCTACGTCGATTCATATTAAAACTGGCGGAAAACGTGCAATAATCTCTTTCGTCTATAAACATTAGTTAAACGTGAGTGGTGTCGAACAATTCTTCATTTCATTATTCCGGAACAATGGAAATGTAATAGGTTTTTGATTTATCTGATTTTCGTCCCGATGTCGCGTGGAAAGGTTGCTCTTTAACATCTAAACAATTTGTTATATGTAAGTGGTTTCTAGCATTATTTTAATCAAATCAAATCAAATCAAAATCAGTTTATTCAAGTAGGTCACAAAATGACACTTATGAATGTCAAAAAAAAATTATGTTTGAATCTACCGCTACTTCGTAAAGGGTTGAGCTAATGAGAAGAAGTAGCAAGAAACTCATTGCCACTCTTTTATATCAAGATTTACAGATCATTTCATTTACAATATAATATGTAAAATGTAAAATGATGCAACTAACACACTCAAACGTCAAATAGTCTATGTCTTACACGAGTAAGTCAAAAAAATAAATGTAAATTAATACAAAAGTTATTGAGTACAGTAGCTGCATCATCCACATACACCGTAAATGAATAAAGGTATTCTGTGAGCATTTTATAAGCGATTATAAATAAATAAATATGTATATATCCATACATATATATACAGACAATAACTTTTAAGAATCTGAAACCGAGTCTCCGCCCGTTCACGAGCATGACACATGAGCCAGCCATCGCCTCCCTCAACCATATTTTCGGGAAGGGGACCACCCGTCCCATGTCGCCGCCACAAGCAGTGACATTTAAGCGAGCATGATGAAACCTGTTACGAGAACTGAGCAAACAACAATAAAATAATCCTAATACATCCATATAATCCTACATATCATGCAAAACTCACCAAATACCAAATACCTAAAAATTCAGTATACATACGTAAATTTAGAGACGATACCTATATCCAAATCAAATCCCGCAAAAAGTATGTGATTTTATTAATTGTGTTAACTACTAAAGAAACTTCTTTACCTATTTTAAAATTCTTTCGAGCGTACTTCAGTAGAATAATTGTTTTATTTATGCGGGGTTATACCCCGGAGGTGAGCTATATCTTAGTCGATAAATTTCATATCAACAACACCACGCCTAAGAGCGCTTAGGTCGGGGCTAATTTACATTATTTTATTAATTATTGTTTTCCTGTTTTTAAATAATTACTTGAAGTCAGATTTATAATCTATACTAATATTATAAAGCTGCAGTGTTTGTTTGTTTGTTTGTTTGAACGCGCTAATCTTTGGTACTACTGGCCCGATTTGAATGATTCTTTCAGTGTTGGGTAGTGCATTTATCGAGGAAGGCTATAGGCTATGTTTTTTTTTTCAAATTTAGGGATCCGTAATAAAATTGCTATTTTGTAACACAAGGTGTAAAATCGAAAACCTATTTTTGCATGCGCTACAAAAACTATTGACAATAGAACAAAATGATGTACAGGCTATAATAAAGGCAATATTTTTTTACTTATAAAACTATTGCGTGAATTATACTTTACCCTTAACCCTTATTACTACTAAAGTCATCACAAGATTTTGGTTTTACCAAACATTAATTTTATGAATACCTTCAAACTTATACATTAACTCATTATCGCTCACTTCATCCGATAATATAATTCTATTGTCGCTATGTCACGTTTTGTAATACGGTTCCTGTACGCGTGAATGTTTTCCTAATGAACACATTTTTACTTAAATGTCGTAAAGTGGAGAGGTTTCTGATTGGCTTATTGGTAAAATGGTCACGTAATGAAAATGTTAGCCGGTTGTGATAATTGTTAAAATTTCCTGTCAAAATATTCTAAATGAACCAATTACTATGAAAAATGAAATGTATCCTTAGTTGTACTTCTAATAATTTTTTTTAACCATATAAGTGACGAGCAAGACGTTGACCTTATGGTAAGTGCATAGACTTTATGATTGAACCTAAACTTCTGAACGGCGTCGCGATTGCGGTCATCACTGAGACATGTTAGGTCTCATTAGCCCAGTAATTCATTGGCTACCGCGCTCTTAGATAATTTATACGTCTAGATAGAGTCTCTTACTGTAAGACAACCGATAAAACTGGGCCAGGAATATAAGTTTAGTGTGCGTGATATGCTACGTCTTACACACGCGATTTGTATCACACTGTGTTAGTGTGCGTGAATTGTTCTAAATAGAGGTTAGTTCTAAATATAATTTTTCGACTTTTTCACAGCTGTCATAGTCTATCTAGACGTATAAATACGCCCTTTAAGACGAAATATTATAATTAAACTTGCACATTACTACTTCACGGCAGGGCACATCGATCGACGGACAGATGGACGTTGGGGCAATAAAGTCCTCGAATGGCGACCATGTGCCGGAAGACGTAGTATTGGAAGGCCCGCCACAAGATGGACCGATGATCTGGTCAATATCGCTGGAGTAGGTTGGATCAAGGCAGCGCAGGATCGATCGTTGATCTTTGGGGGAGAACTTTGTTCAGCAGTGGACGCCTTTCGGTTGATAAGATGATTACTGCTCCACGGCAAAAAAATGTATCTATCCTAGCCCATCAGCATCCTGTACAATAAAGCTGAATTTTCAAATAAAAAAACTTAGGTAACACAAAACAAAAAACAAAATAACAATTGAAAATATTCTCAATTAAGTTATAATTCGCGTAAAAAATATATCGGACTAGTACTTGCATGACGGCGATATTATACGACTAAAGTAAAATATTTATGTAATTTTGTGGGTAGTTCTTAATTATATTACATTTCATGGAATAAGCATAGTAGTAGCGACTTCACCTACTAATAAATTATTTATAAATAAAATAAAAAACAAAAAAAGCCTTTTATTTCTTACAGAAATGCTATTTACATTGTCGATTAGTTTTGTTAGTTTCAATAAGAAAAAGATTAAGTAGTTAGTTAATTTAATTATTATGGTAGTTTTATAAAAAGGAAATAATTTTTATGCCTATTATTCTGGAAGAACCCCTCTGCAGGTAAAGGCCTCCTCCTGTAAATCTATTCCAGGTACCTATCGTATAATTTGTGATGTCATGGAAATCCAGAGTCCAGGAAATCACCTGGAAATATTTTAATTTGATACAGTGTATGCATATCGTATTCATGAAGATCTACACATTGAAAACTTTTTGGTTTGATTATTTTATTTAATCACGAATGTTTGAGTTTTTCAGAACTAAACGTAATTTCATACTTGAAACCCCTAATTTTATATACTTCGCTATGAGGCTGATAGCCTAAGATCTCACTGTTCGATTCTGCAGGTACGTGTTTTTTGATTAAACTAATTTTAAATGATCGTAAAGGTATTAGCGATAGGTTGCCTATAAACAATAAGCCGCCTGCAATTAATTTTAGTATAGCTAAGCTCGCAACATAAGGGTTGCCTGGAGGTGTAAACAGGTATATCATTGTTGATAATTTACAGTTACCTTTTTTTTTAATTTTAATACAGAATTAAAGTTTTATATTTACTCTTTACGATACGCTATGGTTGCTAAATAATTTCCACAAGTAGAGGTTGCCATGATTTTAATAAACGATTCTCGCTCCAGTTAAGTGTGATCTACATGAATTTAAATTAAAAAAATATAATTTCCTATAAAATTACGTAAAATTGTTACGTATCTGGTTTTCTTTTTAGTAAAATGACGTAAAATTTATAAAAAAAAAACAGCAGCATTTTATATCAGACAATTAGCTCTACTAAGATTAATTACAAGAAATTCTGGCCAATTTTTCATAGGCAACTTATCGCCAATATATTGCATAGTCCCTCAACGTTCATTTAAAATTAGTTTGATCAAAAAAACACGTACCTGCAGAATCGCGCAGTGGGATCCTGTACTATGACACTACACTCTTCACAGGTTTGCCCGTTAGGTAGGTATAATACTTAAAATATACTGAGTCAGCTCCTTTTAGCTGGGTATCACGCTCACACTGTTATTTTTATTTATTATTTTTTTTTTATAATATTTTTTACGTAATTTAATTTAGAATTTTAAGATTTTAATAAATATTGTAAATTATTGTGTTTTTGTGTGAGTGTTTTTTTTATTGCTAATAAAGTATTTCTATTCTATTCTATTCTAAAATCTTCTGAATGTTTATATTATTGAATATTTCTTACTGCTGTTGATTATTATTTTAATTCATGCCTAATAGCCAAGTTTTATGCATTGTTCCACAAGCACAATGAACGTGTCAAAACATTCTCATCCATGCTCATACATACAAGGAACTGCCTTTTTAATGAGAAAGGGCCCCTATGACCTATATGCGTGAGCATTTCGAGGGCGTACTTAAAGCGTAATGAGTGTGGAACCAATCATTTTCATTTGAAAATCAGAGGTGCCAAAAGGCTTTCAATACTTGAATGAAAAGGACATTAGTTGATTGTGCTATTTGGAATCAACATGTAATTCTTCCCTTATTTCGGACGTAATATATTTTTCATTTCTCATACTCGGAAAGTATTTTTGTTTTGATCTGATTATTGGGTAGAAAATGCTGCTTCCCTCCACAGAGAGAGAATAACTCATACAAATTACTTCCCACCTAAGGGCCCGAATGAACTTTAAAAATAGAACTGCTGTCAGCTGTGAAGAGTTTTATGTAAAAGAAAACTAATAAAAAAAAAATCTGCAGTCAAGTGACTTTCTAAACAGCCAGTGTGAACTCAGCGCAAATTCTTTGAGCTGAATAAGCCGCAACAATTACGCGGTGAGTTCATATTTAAATTTCAAAAATTAATTTTAAATAAATACTACTAATATTATTTCATTTTATCTATGAATAGTTTAGAAAAACAAATAGTTTTATTTTCGTCATATTCGAAATGAAAAGTAGAGTGTTTAATACCGGTAAAAGAATCAATTCCTACTCGGACTATAGTCGCCGTAGCTGCGCTCAGGCGTCTAAATACCTCGGAAATTGATTCTTTCGACCCTCTGTTAACAATCTACTATTTTGGTGCAATGAGTGCCTAGCTCAACACATATCATAAAAAGGCATAAAAGGCATTTATTTTCTCAAAATTGATTCCTTTAGAATTATTTTTGATGTCATTTCTAATATACTAGACATTACTACCGCTTCGGAAACAATTGACGCTCTGAGGGAGAAGACGCGGCGCAAGAAATTCTCCCGGCATTCTTTTTGTTTGCGCTCTTTTTAATTAAATATACAATATTGTACTGTCATTGCTATTTTTTTAATAAAACATTTAAATTTATTTATAGATAATTCCTGAACAGTGGCTGGGATTTTATTATGAAAGTGTAGACATTTACCCTTAAAGCTGTTATGTATTTCCTGAAGCCTTCTAGAATTAGTATAAAGCAATCCCTTATTTCTTTGTGTTATAATAATAAAAATCGCTATTAAGAGTTTGAAATGAATTGACATCTGGTGACCGGTACGCTTTTTATTTTGTCCTCCTCTTCCTCGTGCCGGCAGAAGTGAAAACTTGAACATTAACGTCGTGCATTTTTGAATATTTTGGAAAGGCTAGGGAATATAATGTCGCACGGATTGCTTTATTTATCAGTGTTAAAGTACTAGCATTTATATGGTTAAATACAATATTTATTTATTGCGCTATCGTATACAAAAATGACAATTTATATCACATAAAAAATTTAACACGTCTTCAGAACTATTACAATTATCTTACATTTAAACCACCGTTGCACCGTTTGCAAACTGCCGACCCTCTTCCAAAGCGCGGAAATTTTAACAAGAGCCGTACGATATCACTAGTTTAAGTTCGATAGACTATTAACAATTAATTTTATTGTGTTATCAATACGGAACAAACAATACTAATTGCACAGTGTACGGCAGCCATCAATTTTCCGCACCACATAGTAATTACCTCATTGGCGTGCTCCGCTGAATATCTGCAGGGTATTTTTTTTTTAAGAAAAGTGCGTTTTTAATGGTATATCGGTTATCTGAAGCAAAACATTGGAATTTATGTTTAATTTGTGTCTTATGAGTAGGTTTAACAAGCGAGGTAGTACTTAATTCCTCTAGTAACCGTGTAGAATGAGAATGGCGGTGATTCCTTTGTGTAATCATAAACGGTAGGTTCCCCTATTAATAATAATTATTACATTTATACATAATGAAGATAAGAAATTTTTATCCCTTTTTAATCTTGAGCGGTGCCATTGAAAGCGCAGAACCTACACCTGCATTATCCAAGCAGCGTTCGTTATGACTGTTTGCCTGCTTGATAATTTTACTTTCCGATCATATGAGTGTCGAGTTCCCTTAGATAACTCTAAGGGAACTCGACAATCGAACACAAAAACACCCACACGTGGATAAATCATGTCCCTTACAGGAAACACTGGCTAGAAGGGTTGTATAGTATGACCACAAACAGACGACTGTGCGCCTATTATGCATGTATGGGAATATATTTTTTAGTCCTACCACCCCAACTCCTCCAGAAACCTCAGCAACCTCCTCTCCTTCCATAAGACTTCCGGGAGTGTGTTTGCTGCGCCAAGGTGTTTTGCCCGGTAAGCCGATTCACCTGGACAATGCAAAAGCCGTCTCTTCTGCCTCCGTGCAGGTCGTAAACAGGGGGCTGTCAGTTATATCTATATTTAATAGATGTTTATTATAGGGAGTGTGACCAGTTAGGGACGCCGTTATCTGTTTAAGTTGAATTCTATTGAGAAAATATAAAGCGGTTTCCCATATTGGCAACAATGTTGAAGTCTCTCCCGTGCTTGTCTACAGTCCTATAGAGTAAACCATAGATTTTTGTGTTGTTGTCTTGTGCGATGCAGTATATGGTTTTTGAGCTGTAAAGGTTGTTTTCGTTTTGAGGTTGAAATTATTTGACTAATCATCATTTATAACTCAATGTGATGAAAGCAATCGCGGTGCCCCTAAGTTTGCATATTTAGAATCAGGTCTTGTTTATGTCGTCGCATCTTATCAGAAAAAACCCATTAATAATCGTTTCAGTGAATTCGAAAAACCTCCTCCTCTTCTTGAACAAAAACGTCTCAAATTTCCGTGACGCTTCCGTTTCCGTTTCATTTGTAAAAAATTTACCCTCATGCGCCTAAAGAAGTTTCACTTCAAAAGTAAATTTGCTTGCGTAGAACATTCTATAATCTTCTTAAGTCTTTGCTGTAATCCAAGACGCAGTGAAGTCTGCCCTACACTTAGCCAATAAACAAAAACGTTAATTAGCGATGTTATAGATCGAATCTAATTATATGTGAGCCCAACAAGTCCGCTGGCTCTACGATTGATTGATGACTGTCCGTTATTGGTTTTACTTGCATGTTGATTTAGTGCCAGCTGATAGGAGGTCGTTAAACTTTTAAGTGTGTGCCAGTAGTTAATACAGAAACACGTAGAATCGCAAGACTAGGGATTGTGTTGGTATTGGTAAAGAGCTTCTGTTTCCGCAATTAGACCGCTTAATTGGGTCCATTTTGCGTGCAGTGTTGGCCAGTCATTCCAACCAGCCCAGCTCCTTCCAGAAGTTCCGAACACTCCTGGGGTGTTCGCAGACTTCCTGGAGCGACCTTGTATTTACTAAGGCTTGTGCCCGTTGGTTGGCCACCCCAGAACAAACAAACTGACCCGCCAAACGTTGTTTTGCCATATGAAGCAATAAAAAAATTTAATAATTAAAGATTTTGGGGCACTTATAAAAACAGATGACGACCGATTCTCAGATCTACCAAATATATCGTACATAAAATTTATCTGATGATAGTGGACTATAACTATCACATCTTCTTTAAGGGCCGGCAACGTTCCTGTGATTCCTCTGCTGTTGGAAGAGAATGTGGGCGACGGTGATCACTTAACACCAGGCGATCCGCACACTCGTTTGTCCACCTTTTCCATAAAAAATAATAATAGTATAAGACCCTCTTACTAGATATTTTTCATATCTATTCAGGATAACACTTTAGCTGATTTTAACCATGGTCTAAAAAAGTAAAGTGAAAATAAATATCTTTTTACGGCGCATATTGTTTTATTATAGTAATTGTTAAAGTAAATTTGTGTCCAAATATTGTATTAAATTAGTTATATTATATCTTTATTTTCATTTAATTTACTGAATCTACCAAATATTTGGATTTTGTGACAGTAAAGAATAGCATAGAAAATACCACAGAGCAGGTAAAAGACATTTAAACTGTTCTGTGCAAAAAAATCACTATTATTTTTTTATTTTAATACAAATAATTCAGGGGTTGTGGAGTACTTCTTGTAACTGGAATTATAAAATTCGGTGAAGGCGAAGATATCATATTACGCAATGTACTCTAATTAGAGGAGAAGAATGTGGGACGTGGTAACATCAGATGAACTATGCTACGCTCGTTCGTCCTCCCTTCAATAAAAAAAAATTTACTCTACTTAAATGTGTATTAATCTGTAAAATAGTATAAAGAGCTGAGATGTTTGCTGACATAATACCTGTGCATAGTGATTATATCTTAGAAGGAAATGTTCGCTTGGCGTGTCGTCATGCCATGTATGCAAATTCTCTAGCAACGGCAAGATACCAGCTCCACACGCGTCCACATAATTATCTAAACTTGAAAAATATCTTCAAAGTATGCAAAGTATGTGCTAAAACCCATTAAGATGGTTCGATTTACAAGCACCGCCTAAAGGCTGATTTCACCATTGAAATAGAACGCTATTAGAACAGTTTAAACTAAGTTTAAGCCTGTTAACGAGTTTACAGTTTGAATTCGCGTTTCACCAACACAAAACTAAACGCAGTTATGGCTAAACTCGTTTAAATGCTGACCGCCGACGTTTAACATATTTGATCGCGTTCAAGCGCTGTCACTGTCGTTATCGTGACAGAAACGTGGACATTATAATATAAGAATTTTTATTTTTGTTCATACTAATCGATGACAGTTTGACAGGTACTTGATTTTACTTTAACTTAGCGGTTAAAGCGTCGGATGCGTAAATATCCAGACACGTGGTTTCGAATAATTACGCATCGTTCATTAATTATGGTACATATGAAATTTTAGTGTTGTACATGTAAATAATAAGATAATTAATATTTAATAATTAAAGATTTTGGGGCACTTATAAAAATAAATTACCGATTCTGTGGTGTGCTATTGTATTCAAAACGAGGCTAAGAGCTACCTTTGTATAATTGGGTATTAAACAAAGTATTGATATTTTAAACTCATTTTTGAAACGAGAATTTTCTAAAAGTAAAATGATGAATAAATAATTCAAGAAAACAACAAAAAAGTTATAATAATTTTAATATTCCAGATTTATGCCAAATATAACAAACAGACAAACATTGACACAAATAAGCAAGTGTAAGTGTATTTTAGCTTCACAGAATAAGTTTCAGCTTTCATTATGCTTTAAAGTTAAATATTATAATTCAATGAGCGCTTTTAAGCATGTCAAGTGAGGATAAAAATCTTTATTTTACATGACAAACTCAAAGTCCTTTTATAAGTTCTTTGCCAGTGCAATTTAATAAAACATATTTCGACAATTGCGAGGTAATTTAAAGCGGTGACAAGAAATAATAATAATAAACAAACTGTTATGTAAAGTTCCTGAATTGCGGGTAGAGAGAAAAAGTTGCACCAGTTAATACTGGTTGGTTGGGGTTTATTATAGTAAATTATTTGTCTCTACATTATGAAGGGCATTAAACACGAGTGTGGGTTTATAAAACGAGCCGAAGGCGAGTTTCACTATAATATAACACGAGTGTTTTAATGCCTAAATTTGTACAGTTACATTCACTGGTTTATCTACCCACATATCATAAGCCTCCATAATGCATTCAGGAGCATATTATTACCAAAGAGGATGTAAATACTACATAATAAGAGGCGGGGCTGCCTAAGTAAACATTGAACTTTAGTTTAGTATGACACGTGCTGTCATTTGACATAAGTTTGAAATAGTATAATCCACTAAGTTTGAAAGCCAACAGTTGCTTAAAACGCAGTAGATTTCGGCCATCCCCGTTTTTTACAAGATTATAGGTATCATCGGTCAATCTCAATGACTGCACGTTTCATACAATCGAGTGATTCGCTTTTTGAAGTGACGGATGCAACGGAAAAAAAGGCAGGTTAGAGACACAAATACAAAAATGTGTAGGATGAAGCTGGCAAAGAATGAGACAGAAATATGCATACTATTGAAGTGAAAACTTCTTTATCATCGTTGTGATTTGAAAGTCTATAAAATGGATATATTTAGGAAGATAATAAGATAGGAAGCATAATACAATGTTTTGGTACCAGGCGATCATAGTTAAAGAAGAGATTGTCTTAAGTATGGCGAGTATACCTTAATATATTCTTACTCCAAGCACACGACGTATTACTACATAGACACCAGGAGAACATATTATTATATATTAATATATATAGTGCGGTGGTAGGAATGTCTTTCATAGCGGTTGAAATCATGTGTCATCCTAGCAACACGTACCGAATTCATATGCAGTTTAGTGGTTCATGCACCATGCAGGTTTCAACTCTGACATGTGTACTCTGTATGAACGCAATGTTTTTTTCTTAGAGAGTTTCGCTATATACAAAAAACAATTAAAAGTTTAATTCTAAAATAATTTTAACTTACTCGCTGCAAAATCGTATCTTGAGCACAAATAAATTTATTTAAAAATAATTTGCGCTTACGGCGAAATTGCTATCCATTAGCTTCATATCGAGCCACCTGCCGATACTTATTGTAAAGAGAACTAACAAATAGAGGGTAGTTTTCAATCTTCGGTGTTTTCATTTTATTATTTACTAGCTGATACCCGTGACTTCGTCCGCGCTCACACATGACTGAGCACGTAGTATAAATATTATAAAAATCATTGTTTCTTATAACTTTATTTTAAATGAACATCTTGCATTATTATTTTTTTTTTTTTTGATAAGGGCCAAGTGTCTAAGGTATTTATAATATTAGTTAATACTACAAAAACGAGTCAAATACGTAAATATGGTACGGTGTAAGTATTGAATATGGCAAGAAAAGGAGATTTCATAAAAATTAACCCTTTTTCAACAAGATCGTTTTAATTTTCAGAATCTTTCGATTATATATATTTCGGTAATATACGATTTGTGCGACTCACGTGTGTATTACGTGCCTTCTCATTTTAAAGTCGGTTGACAATGCAATGAATATCTCATTAGGAGCATGATACAATTGTATATCCTATTAAATTAGCACAGTCTGAATCACACGATAGGGAACTAGATACGTGAAACCTTACCCCTTTGCCTAGATCCCCACTTACACGGAAAACCTGTAATTATGACATGACATTGGCGCTAATAACCGACTCTGATAAAAAGAGGATTAATGTGGCAAAAACCTTGTATGCTATTTTCATATTTCGAGCTTGCGGCGTTGAGCAATAGAGCATATATATATGGTGAATCTTGTAGTCTTGTTTGTTTAAAACATATGTTTTTATTTTAAATAATGTTGCTTTAGTGTCTAGTAAATTAAATTTCCTATATACAATCACGTAAATTTTATTCCTAAATAATTATAAAGTTCGGAGATAAGGAATTAAAATAGAGTCAAATTCAGATTTTTTTTCACCATGAAAAGAAATTTTTTTTATGACAATATACGTACAAGACGATCAGGACGTTCAGCTGATGGTAATTGATACGCCTTGCCCATTACAATGCAGTGCCGCTCAGGATTCTTGAAAAATCCAAAAATTCTGAGTGGCACTACAATTGCGCTCGTCTCCTTGAGTCATAAGAAGTTAAATCTCAATCCCAGTAATTTCACTAGCTACGGCGCCCTTCTGACCGAAACATAATAATGTTTACACATTACTGCTTCACACCAGAAATAGGCGCCGTTGTGGTACCCATAGTCTGCATAAGCCGGCATCCTGTACAAAGCAGCTTCCCACAGTTGTATACTATAATGTTAAAAATCCTGCTTCAGTGTTTAGTGCATTTATCCAGTTTAAAAAAAAACTTACTAGTAAGTAGAAATAATATAGTTTGGATATAAATCGACTAATAAGGCCAATGCTGGGTGAAAGTAAATCCACGCTAGAAATGACATACATTATGCTGAAAACCATAACATATTTATTTTTTTACTACTAGTAATGTCTACATATTTTAATAAGGAGAAACCGCATACAATTGAAAGTATATTTTTAATGTAATCTCTAATGTAAATTTTTATTCGCATAGTAAATGTGTTGCCAAAGCATTAAATAATATCGCTTGAGTTATTAGAATATATTTTAGTGAGATTTCGTCATTATACAAATTAAGTTGGTTTATTTTTGTTTCAGATGTTCACCATAATGAGGAATCCATAAAATATTTAAGAACCGGCAACCACAAATAAGGTAAGATAGTGGAATTAAATAAATCCCTACAAAATAATTAAAATTACAGCTTGCATACTTCCTGCTGACGGTTCTGTGCTTATAAAAATGATTTGAGTTTTCTTCAGTGTCAATTCCGCCAAAATCCAGATTTTGGCGAGACAACACGTCCTGAGGATGCCTCGCGTAGAGGCGAAACACTTGTCGAATTGTTTAAAGACAAATATTGGCGGAATTAACACTAAAGAAAACTCAAATAATTTGGATAATTATGGATTTCCGCAAAGTAACGCCTGCTTCAATAAAAGGTTCTGTGCTTGTTGTTCCGGGCGGGAGTTATACTTTGGGAAACAATTAAGGCTATATTTCATTTGGCCACCACGGTGGCGAAACCAGTCGCCGCTACCTACAAAATATATACAGCTCTATAGAGAGTGGGATGCTCCTTTGCACCAGATGCCGGCTAGATTATGGGTAGGTACCACAATGGCGCCTATTTCTCCGTGAAGCAGTAATGTGTAAGCATTACTGTGTTTCTTACAAAAGGGTGCCGTAGCTAGTGAAATTACTGGGAAATGAGAGTTGACATCTTATGTCTCAAGATGAGTGTTTGAATGTTTGGGTTTTTCAATAATCTTGAGCGGCACTGCGTTGTAATGGGCAGGGCGTGTCAATTACAGTCAGCTGAACGTCCTGTTCGTCTCGTCCCTTATTTTCATAAAAAAAGAGTAACACTCAGTTGGTGTCCGTTTGGTTGGGCAACCAATTTGTTGGCGTGACCAGCTCGGACGCGTCAAACTCTGGTGTCTGTGTGGTGTCGCGGTGAACGGTGAAGTTCTCGGTCTCGCAGACTGCTTGGCGTCCAATGTAACACGTGCCACTCACACGAAAAAGGAGGGCGCTGAAATGCCATTAACTAATTCGGCAGCTATCAAATACCTTCATTTCCCGGATTAAGATGAATTGGAACATTTACGGAAATGTGTTTGTTCAACAGGCGAGGAAATTTTTAATAATGAGAGTTTATAAGAATTAATAATAGGAGGAGTAGTTATCTAGTGAATTCCGAACCTTCTCATTTTGAAGTCGGTTGACAATGCAATGAATATCTATTTATTATTTATCCTATTTTTCTTAAGCTTAACTTAATATCTTATGTCTCAAGGTGACGAGCGCAACTATTGTAGTGCCGCTCAGAATTTATGGGTTTTTCAAGAAAACTGAACGGCACTGCATTGAAATGGGCAGAGCGTATCAATTACCATCAGCCGATCGTCACGTCCCTTATTTTCATTAAAACGCTTGTAAGATGAGGTATCAGACAAAATATGTCGTAAGTTAACGAGTCCCGATTCGTGCTGCAGTCGGTTAGTGGACTGTAACAATAGACAATAGGCTGATTGTCATTCCAGTAGGCTTCGACGGAAATGTACGTGTGTATCGTGTACCCTGCCTTATAGCGAAGGGATGTACTTATGCCATAATATTAAACGTATTTAATGCTATTTAGGCTTCGGACACACTGCGCGGCTCTAGTAATAGTTTTATATCGTGTTCGGCAAACACTTACCTTGTGGATCGATGGTTACGTGTTGACCGTCCAACAATTATACCTTAGAAATTGTTTTACGTCTAGATTGTCACCTGCTGTTATACAGCTGATAAAAACAGGCCAGGTTTAATACTTTAGTATGCGTGACAAACTACATCTTACACTCGCGATTTGTATGACACTTTGTGTTAGCGTGCGTGCATTGCTCAGTGTCTGTTTTAACATCTGTCATAGTCTACCTAGACGTATAAATGATCTTAGAATTATTAGTCTCAAAATTATTTTAAGCTAAATACGTAATAATTTATTATTACGCGTATCAACATCAATATTGTTTATTATTCCTCATAGTATTACACATAATTAACCTAACCTAATGTTTATAGTTGAGGAATGGACTCAAAATATTATATTTATTATTCACATTATATACAAAACAACGAAAAATGCGGTCTCTGCAGCACTCTTGACGCATTGATTGAAAAATAAGAAAAAATAATCCAAAAATGTTCGTCACTTAGGCGTGTGTGTAAAACGATTTTTTACTGTGTTACAGTGTGTGTCCCAATTAGAACACTTTCAATTTATATTTGATTAAATAACCTACACATCGGCACCTACAGTTTGAATAGACATTATGGACCCTATGTTATTAAAACTGATCATCTCATATATTCCTAGTACCTACTGTACTTATCTTATACTGGGTTTTGTACAAAATATTCCCTTATTATAGTAAAGATATTTTTAAATTAAGAAATAAATAAATATATTTACTCAGAGTCAAATTTTAGAACTGTTAGGATTGTTAGCTTGTTTTCTTAAATGAAAAACTAAATTATTTCCTTCACTTAATACTTCATTAAAATTACATCTTTAAGTTATATTGTTTTAGGGTGAGTTTATGTTGGTGTCGTTTTATGATATGTTATTATTATTATTTTAAGATTATATCAGCACTATTATGGCCAGTTTATACCTACTGGGTAACATCAGGTGGATCACCTGCTTGACTGTCACTGTTTGCTGTACATATTGTGAAATGTCCAGTCAAAGATTAAGGATTGGTGTCCGCTGCGCTCCAACAAGATACCGCAGGCGCAGTAGCAAAGTGCGGCAACTAATACTACGCCCAAGTGGGCGTATTCTAGCCAGTCTCGAACAATGTGTGACGTTGACGTGCCCCATGTTCTGTTAAACTTGAAACTAAAATGCCGGGATGCGTAGCAAAACTTTGTTAAAATAATACTACAAGAAATAAGAAAGAGTCTGGGATTACATACCAGCAGTAAGTATTTTATATTTTATTAATTTCAATGTAAAAATAATACGAAGCGTATGCTACATAATTTGAAAGATTGCATTGAGTGTCAAGATGCCACGCACACAAGCATCTAATAGTTGCTGTAATAAAAAGCTAATGTTCTTAGGTAGTGCGGTATCTAGTTGGATTGCAGCGGAGACCAATCTAAGTGATAAAAATTATAAAGTAACAGCGTCATGTGTTACGCCCCTTACATATTTCCTGTTTGTTTAATCAATTTATAGTACCCAATATGGTCAGAAGATGCATCTTAATAAATAAAGAAGTGTTGTTGTAGACTCAGAATGATTAATTATCACACTTTAATTTGTTTTTCCATGGTGAGCAGTGTCTCATTATGTTTGTCATCAATTATGGGTAAGCTTGTCTTTAGGGGGAGCTAAGAAGGAACAACAGATTACAATACAATAACAGACATTCAAACTTCTATTAGATCTGGATTTGAAGTTATTCTTAAGTGCATCGGTGAAGATCTTGTCCTTCTAGCATCTAGTTGTTGAGATTTTTTATACCTGTATTTATTTACTTAACAGTGCAATACAATTAACGATGTACGATAAACCACTAGACCCCCAACCGCCTATTAAATGGTCTTAAAAAAATTGCGAGCGGCGTTGTATATACTTACCCCCTTATACATAATAGTCTTAACTTAAAGCATTGCTAATTCTCACTCTGTCTTCTTCTATTGACCTAAGTCAAAATGAAAAAAAAAAAACACTCCTTAGCGGCTGTTTAAAGTTAGCGGACCATTATGAAAAAGGGGGTTATACTTTAAAACATTCATTCAAATTAACACCTTATCTCGTGGCAGTTGTGTTCAAAGTCTATTGTATAAGCTCATTGTTTTTGGTGCGAAATTACAAAAGCAACGGACGTCTCATTCACACATTTCATCGGCGATTTTTGTTTTGTTTTTGCAATTGAAATATAATTATATAGCAAAATGATTAAAATCTTCAAATTTGTTTATTATTTAACAAATTGTATAGGTTACTTATTACATTATTGTAAATCATCGGACAGTTATATGAAAACAAATTCAACGATCTCGTGAAATTGAATCAACGAGAACGTGTGCGCCAAATGGTAAAATCAAATTTGTATATTTCTCCCAATATGTAGTATAGTTACAATAGTACAGCAATACTTATTCTTAAAATGTTAAAACTACAGTTGGGAGACAGGAGCTCAAACTAGGTAGAGCCTGTGCTATGAGTCTCCTGCCCCGACTCTTAACTAATTATATCATTGCTTTTTATTGTCTATATATTTGAGACTAAATATAAAATATGTTTGTATGTGTATACATTTGTGCATGATTATGAATGCTTCCAAGAGAGTGTCATTCTCTTTTCTGTTTGTCTGTGTGTTCAGTGTGAGAAAAGATGATAAATATTACATGAACTTATATGTATCTCTATTTATTTGTATTATAGCAACATTGGGGCTTAAAGATTTTCTGTTTCATCATAATCGTGTTTAAGTAGCCATGTTATTAATTCTTTCTTGCAAGAATAATATGTTTTATTAATTAAGAACTTTCTAACGTTTTTTAAAAGAATGCTGGGAGTGTTTTTTGCGCCGCTTCTTATCTCTCAGAGCGCCATTTGTGTCCGAAGCGGTAGTAGTATCTAGTAGTTATTAGAAATGACATCAAAAAGAATTCTAAAGGAATCAATTTTGAGAAAATAAATGCCTTTTTTATGCCTTAATATCGCCGGTATCATATCGATTGAGTTTAGATTGTAACCACAATAACAAGATCAATGTTTCCGACCGTATGATATATCGGTAAAACTCTCCAAGAGACACAGTCAAAGGTATAATTAAGAGTTGAGAGCTGAATGCAGAGTAATGAAACGCACGCTGCATCCATTACAAGCGCGCTGAAAGCTGTGGTGACGTCGCCAAGGTTCACTGACACCGACTCTACTCTCCGAAACTCTGTCACATAGTCTGAATCACAGAACAGTTTACAGAGATCTGTATTATGTAGCTTAGATCTGAATTAGTTTTCATTTTGTAGACCTATTCTTCTCTATATAAGTATTGACGACCTTTATAGCCCAGTGGTTAGTGGGCCTGCCTACTAAGCTAGAGGTCCCGGGTTCGAACCCCGGTAGGTGCAAACATTTATGTGATGAATATGGATGTTTCTTTCCGAGACATGGATGTTTATATGTATTTATGTATGTTTAATTAAGTATATTGTATTAAATATATCGTTGTCTTGTACCCTAATACCATACTTGTAAGATAATTTGTGTAAAAGTGTGTCAATGTTATATCATTTCAAAAGTTTTTTTTCTCGGAACGCCACTACTTTTATATTTCTTCATCAAATTTAATGTGAATCATTACTATTGAAGAAGAGCACTATTTCAAAGCGTATGTCTGCCGCGTTAAAATTTATAGTTTTTAATAAAATAAAAATTAATAGAGCAATTTATTGTCAATATAATCAAATAATTTGTTGTATTGGTAATTCAGGATTACGCGCATTTAAGGCGACACTAAATGCCAGCGACCTTGAGCGACATGAGTTCACGGCTGCCGGCCCGCCATCTATGTAACAAAGCCAATATTTTGAAAATTCTTGCGTGGAAAACAGTTTTTTGCTCACAATCCTCGTTATTCACTACTAATCTGAATAAATGAACCTACAGAAAAAAGTACAAGCTATAAGAATAACTTTTCTGAGAGAAGTACCAAAAAAATGCGTCACGCTATGCCAAAAAACTTGTTTAACTTCAAAGAAAAGTGTTCGTTCAAAAAGGCTCGGCAGTGTTAACTATAACCAACAGCAAGCATTAGCAACCTACAAATAAGACTTAAGGATATGTGTAACAGGATTAAGTAGTGTTCATAGCTCGAAATGCTATACTTTCACCACAAAACTTGTCTAAAAACATCATGTTTGCGTGTTTTCTGCTTACTCTTCGCCTTAAACGAGCTTACGATGTGCCATCTATTATCGTTTAGTTCGATTGTACCGTGCACTTCGCACGGGCCATCTATTTTAATAAAAACTTAAGCTTGCCGTGTCTGTGCAAGTAATTCAAACAGAATTCTTAAAATGAATTCCTCCATTTTGATGTCATTTCTTATATAATAGATAATACTACCGCTTCGGAAACAAATGGCTTTCTGAGAGAGAAGAAGCGGCGCAAGAAACTCTTCCAGCATTCTTGTTTTGAGCTCTTTTTAATAAAAATATACACTATTGTACTGTCATTGCTATTGCTATAAAATAATTAAAAACTAGTCCCAGGCTGTCGGGTCACTTTGATATTCAGCTGTGGAGTAGTAGGATGTACGACAGAGCCATTTTTTAATAAAAAATTAAATTTATTTATAGATAATGCCTGAACAGTGGCTGGGACTTTATTATAAAAGTGTATACATATATACGTTGTACATATGTTAGCGAAGCCAAGAAGTATAGTTTTTAGATTTTTTACTGTCTTAGAATAGAATAGAATAGAAACACTTTATTAACAATAAAAACACACACCTTCAATTTACAGTATAAATTTGCGTTTGCACACTAATCTCAGAAACAGCTTAACCTGTGGAAGCTGTGGAATGAACTTCCTTGTGCGGTGTTTGCGGGACGATACGACATGGGTACCTTCAAAAAAAGCGCGTACACCTTCCTTAAAGGCCGGCAACGCTCCTGTGATTCCTCTGGTGTTGCAAGAGATTGTGGGCGGCGGTGATCACTTAACACCAGGTGACCCGTACGCTCGTTTGTCCTCCTATTCCATAAAAAAAAACGATTTCAATGTGCTTATTACTGATGTATTAATGTGACAGGCTCTCCATAATGGATCAGTGACACGAAATTAGTAGCAGACTGTAATACACATTAAGTTTGCATGTATGTCATACTAATAGGAAAAGAACACAGTGACGAGTCTACTCGGACAACGTGCCGGACATCCGCTTGTTAGTTTAATAATATTTGGAAGTCTCTGATCCATGATCTAAGACGTCACATTCATAGAGTATAAGTAATAAGTAGAGGGAGAAAAACAACTCCGAGGATTGGATCGTGTATGTGATGTCAGCGGGCAGTACTGTAGTTGGTCAACTTCGTGCGCGACCGTCTCACGGCGTGACAGACGGTGTGGCGGGAACGGGGTACGCACGTTGCCCTTCCCCGCAACACCACCCGCTACCCGCTGACATCCTTAGTACCCCGCCCCGCAATCGTGTGTCATCCCGTGGGACGGTCGCGCACGCAGTACTCGTTGAAGTGCCTGCCTGTACCTGACATCACTAACATGGCGGCCTATCATGACGGTTTGATATCCGCACACACACACACACCCATACTCACGCCTTGTTCCCGTCGGGGTAGGCAGAGACAATAGAATGCCATTTGCTTCTATCCTTACAAACCTCACGCTCTTCCTCTACATTCATTACTCTTTTCATACATGCTCGCCGGTTGCGGGTGCTTCGGACCTCTCCTTTTCTCAGAACGTCCCCAATTTGATCGACGAATGTTCTACGAGGTATCTCGCGACCGACTTGCCCACACACACTTGCCTTATATATTTGATGCGTCATTCTTTCTTCACTCATTCGCTCCACGAGTCCAAACCATTTAAGCAAAAGGTTTGATATCCAAAACCAACAATTCAACTGATTAATCAGAAGGTGTTTCAAAAAAAAATACAATTGCGTTTAAAATATGTTTTATATGCCAACATTAAACACTAGCTGCCTACGGTGCCATAAGAGACCGGTTTTAAGGTAGCGTATGTGATAATATCATGAATCGCTTATGGATTCTTAAACCTTTAAAAATAGTATACACAAGGGGAATATATGGCATCAGTGTACTAAACTCCTTACAAATATATGCAACACTAACAACCCGGTTAAATACGATTGTCATTACTAACTAGGTAATAAGATCCAAAATAGCATCATCGTTCGCGACAAAAGCTCTCATTAGAATCATGAAGTGTTGCCAGCCGTATCAACATGCACTAGGACACTCTACTTAAAACAGGCACAGGTTTACTGAACCCGACATATCGTGTCTCACCTTGTAACACACAAACTTTCGTACTTTGTTGGAGGACAAAGGGAGTATTAGGACGTACTATTCTAGTTTCGCAACAGTTATTTGCTCTTGTTTCGAGATGTGTAGTTAATCTTTGTCGTGCCTTTCCTTTATGCATATATTTTTACGTGACTGCGGAGGAGGGTTGTGTGTTTCTGTGTGTATGCTTCCTTTGTTGTATTCTGTCGACAAAACGCGTTAATAAGCCGGGTCCAGATGTATCGAATGACGGCCAATGAAAGCTTTGGAACGAAAGAGAAAGAGTATGTGTAGCGTGACGAATGAAAGACAAGCGCCGCGACGCTCAGTGCAGTGACGCGTAGTGCAGTGACGCTCAGTGCAGTGACGCTCAGTGCAGTGACGCTCAGTGCAGTGACGCTCAGTGCAGTGACGCTCAGTGCAGTGACGTTCAGTGCAGTGACGCTCAGTGCGACACAGCAAGCGGCGCGTCGCTTCAGTATGTATACTATACATTGTTATATTTATAGAATTTTCTCTTTGCATACACTTACAAACTAATCTTTTTGTATATTACAGCCATTGTAAAATACTCTATTGATTGAAAAGAGTGGCCGTTGTGTTTCTTGTATGTTCTTTTCAAGAGCTCTAAGTTTTAGTTTAATTTTTTCCCGAAATATTATGGTAGATTCAGTAGTTTAAAAGAAATATTTATAGTGAGCAGCCGCTGCAATGCGTTCCGGCCTTAACAGTATCTTAACTTCATACTAGAGCGCCTGAATTCGCGCGCACACACACGCACACACATATTATATTTATACACGATATACACGGCAGCTAAGCAATCTTGGGAAGACAAAACTATTGAGTGCCACGCCGTACATCGCCGAGACTAGTCGCGTCGTCAATCTTTTTGTATGTACCAACCCTAACGTTCCGCCCAGATGAAGGTATAAATTTCAAGAAGACCGCTGAGTTACGCTACAGTTCTATTACTTGTATTGTGACTTAAGTTTCCAAAATCTCCTCATGATTGGGTAACTATTGGAGGATCATATAGTCGTGAACGAAATGATTTTTGAGTTATTTACTCAGGATTTTTCATTTTAATAGTTAGAACTGCGGTTGTTTGTCCTTATCGCACAAATTTTTGTCTTGTTAGGGTTGGCGCGACAGACATATTATTGTAGAATTCTTAAGTCCGAGAAAGGCCTCGCCTTATGCTACTAGTTTTCCTAGGGAGATTAATATATCGGAAACATATAGACAGAGGTTGGCTATACTATTATATCGACATTCTAACAAAGGAGACGGATACTCTTTCATTCACTCTTGGGCCTTGATGTAAAAAGATGAAATTGGTGGTGTCAATGAATAGCTTATAAACTAACGAAGCATCTCTGAAACTTTGAGGAATTTTTGCAATCTGAAAGCAGAGTTATAGGAGGTTTTGTAAAACTTTAGTGTAACTTTTAAGCAGCTGATTTTTGAAGTGAGATTGTTATTTTTTTATATGGTTGTTTACTATTTTATTTGTATTGTATTGAGTGGAGGACAATAGAAAACTCACAAATACATTACTCACGGGTACTTTTATTGAATTGGTTTTACTCATTGGTTTTGTGTCCAATTGGTTATACTCATTCATATTTATCGATTATAGTAATCAATATCCCATTTTATTCATGACATTAAATTTTAAGTTTTCTCGTCTTCTAGATTGTAAATTAGGCTATTTTTTTATCTAATATATAAAATTCTCGTGTCACGGTGTGCGGGACCGAACTCCTCCTAAACGGCTTGACCGATTCTCATGAAATTTTGAGTGCATATTGGGTAGGTCTGACACGGACAACATCTATTTTTGATCCCCCTAAATGTTAAGGGTGGTCCACACGATTTTTTTTATATATTTTTTTTTGATTTTTTTTTTAAATTTGTTTGATTATGAGTCAGCATTAAAAAATACATACAACTTCAAATTTTCACCCATCTACGACCAACAGTTACTTTTGTATCGCGATTTTAATATCGGCAATACAACGTTTGCTGGGTCAGCTAGTATTAAGAAATAGAAAGATATGACGGTTTTTTTAACCATGTCTCAACTATTACAAATTGGCCCAGAAATCCCCTTTCAAGTTGGGAATTAACCACGTTGGATGTGATAACTTACCATATTAAGGTGTTCTTTTGTGGGCCCTTCATTACCTTTAAGATATTGTTAAAACTGTACCTATTTATAACTGTACGTATTTTTTAATTAAAAACCAAGCGTCAAGTTTAGCAAGACATTTAAGCAGGCGCTGGCTTACAGGGTCATTTACCTGGTAAGTTGCGTGAAAATCTGAAAAGTGCGGGTTAACGAACTTCGTGATATTAATAATTAATTAAAAATATATCCACGGCGTGAACTGGGGTAACGAGAGATTTTTATGATGTTGTTAACAACGTATAAACCAGTTTTGAAGTTGCAACGTATATTTATTTATTTATTTATTACATAGTTATCTAGTGGTGAGAGATTGTCTATAGAACTAAAGCTCGCGGGTTCGATTTCTGCTGAGATCTTAAATTATATGAAATGTCATGTAAACGAGTGATATTCACGCTAAGCAACTTTATTTTGCGGGCATTGAATGAGACTGAGCCGTCACGCTTGACCGTGTAACGCTCGTTCTATGCCTCACTTGACGAAGTTTCACTTCGGTGGTTTGTCTTAAGTACACAACGTTTTTATCTACAAAACAAGAAGCATAAGAAGCAGTAATGTGTAAACATTACTGTGATTCGGTCTGTAGCTAGTGAAATTACTGGGCAAATGAGACTTAACATCTTATGTTTCAAGATGACAAGCGCAATTGTAGTGCCGCTCAGAATTTTTGGGTTTTTCAAGAATCCTTAGCAGCATTGTATTGTAATTTGTAGGGCGTATCAATTACCATCAGCTGAACGTCCTGCTCGTCTCGTCCGAAAAAAAGTCTCAATATCATACTAATATAATATTTCAATAATCGTCTTTAATCGAGGATTCGACCGCATACGATACACTTAACCCGTAACTTATGCACTTGGAGGCTTCTTTGTCAGCACTTGATACTCTAGACCTAATTCTCTTTCTCAACTCTCAAGCGCTCCGGTATCGAGTGGGCGATGTTGTAAGCAATCGACCGAGTTGATATTGTACAGAGGTATTCGCTAAATAACTAATAATTTGCAGATGCAATCAATAAAAAATATCAAAAACACAATTTATTGAGGTTGAACTTTGCTTAGAGTATTGGTAATTAGTCTACTTATTTAGCTATTTTTTTTATGAAAATAAGGGACGAGACGAGCAGGACGTTCAGCTGATGGCAATTGATACGCTCTACCTATTAAAATGCATTGCCGCTCAGGAATATTGAAAAACTCAAAAATTCTGAGCGGCACCACAATTGCGCTCGTCACCTTGAGACATAAGATGTTAAGTCTCATTTGCCCAGTAATTTCACTAGCTACGGCGCCCTTCAGACCGAAACACATTAATGCTTATCACATTACTGCTTCACGGCAGAAATAGGCGCCGTTGTGGTACTCATAATCTAGCCGGCATCCTGTGCAAAGGAGCCTGGATAATAATAACTAATCATTTGCAGTTGCCATCAAAGCCAAAAACACCATTGAGGTCGAACTTTGCTTGGAGTATCAGTCTACTTATTTAGCTAATGAAAATATGCTCATAGCCGACTTCGACCGTGTGAAAATTTATTGTTTGACATGTTAAACAAATTTAAAATTTATCATATTAATGTCACACACTGAACGCGGAGCAAATATAATGTGTGACCTCTTTGTGGAAGCTTTTTGATTTACGGGACGCGTAGGAAAGCACACTATCATCTTATAAATAAATAATTTTTCAAGAAGAATATTCCTATCCTTGCCAAGATAAAAAAAAATACTGCAAGTTACATTTATTACATTTACAGTGTGTTAATTTAATACGTAAATATAAAACAATTAAACATATAAAAATCTTATTCGAAGTGGTCTCCATTGGCTGCAATACAGTCCTATAAACGTTGAGGCCAGATATCAATAGAAACACGCACTCTTTCTATGGGAAAATTCTTCACTGGCAATCGTACGGATTGTTTTAGGGACTCCAAATGATCATAATCCAGCGGATTAAGATCGGGACTATACAACGGCCAGTCTGAGCTTAAATACGGTTATTTTGTTTGTTAAAATGTACCTAGCATCAAATGCCGAAATAAAATGTTACTAAATTGTGTACTCTCCCTTTGCGTACCTCTTAAGTAGTTGTTTCGATTTTACCACCCTATTATTTTTTAAATTATCAATTAAGAATTGACCAGTACGTCTCCTATAAGCTGCAAGTCCTTAGGCACCTTTTAATTAACAAAAATCAACCTACTTCAAAAACACTATTTCAAAACAAAAGAATAGTATGCATTAAAATAAAACGTATAAAAATAATTGAGTATTCTTAGACAATCTAACTAATTAATCTATTTCTAGTTATTATTATTTTTGGAATGGGTTTCCTCCGGCCGCGGCCTTGCTCTCGCCTCCTCACGTCGTCCACGTGCGACTCAAGCACATCCCACCTATAACTACATATGTAGTCAAAAATCTACCTTGGCTAACACTATTCTCTAAGTAGACAACTTTATAGTGACCATTTAAAATGAAGTGAACGCGACACCCGTGGCATGTTACACATGTCGCGGTCGCCGACCGGCTAGAGTTTTCCTCTGAGGATTTCCTACTCGGTATTTCATAATACCTCTTCCTAGAAGTAGCTCATTAGTCTTGTATTCAATTAAGTTGCTGATAATAGAGACGCTGGAACATGAGGCTTGATGGAAGTAATTATCCGTGTGCTGTTTTCATATGAATCTATATCAATACATTTTATTTGTTTAACTCTACAGATCTTGTGATTTTTTTTTTATGGAATAGGAGGACAAACGAGCGTACGGGTCACCTGTTGTTAAGTGATCAGCGCCGCCCACAATCTCTTGCAACACCAGAGGAATCACAGGAGCGTTGCCGGCCTTTAAGGAAGGTGTACGCGCTTTTTTTGAAGGTACTCATGTCGTATCGTCCCGGAAACACCGCACAAGGAAGCTCATTCCACAGCTTTATAGTACGTGGAAGAAAGCTCCTTGAAAACCGCACTGTGGAGGACCGCCACACATCCAGATGGTGAGGATGATATCCTAACTTGTGGCGTGTCGTGCGAAGGTGGAATTCGGCGGCAGGAATCAGATTAATATTATGCATATTATATTGCCATATTAATTACACATAGCTTAGGCTCATTGGGCTCCATCTTACAGTAAGTAACAGTACTTTGTCAAGTAACGTATATTTTTAATAAGTGATTGAGCATTATCATGAAGAGGAGAGGTCTCGATAGAAGATTTGAGATTCTTTAGGCAAAGTATTATGACGGGTACTCACGATATATATTTTATTGATTTGATGCCGATATTTCGATCCAATTGCATGAATCGTGTTCACGGCGGGACTGCGGAGGCGGCGAGAAATACTTGACACATTGACACTTGACACTAATAGTACATCAATCTGTCCACTTGGCGCCTAATTCGTTTTGATCTTTGATTCTCTAATTCACGACACACACTACTGACGACGTTATTTATCTTTACACTTGACAAGTTGACAATTTAGTTGCCTTTACGTTTCCTGGATGGCTGGTGTATATATACGTTATCTCCGGTACATATTTTAAAGGAATAGCTGCTTGAGATCTTGACCAACAATTAAGAAGTTGGATTCGTAACACATTGTTCAACCAGTTTACGCACACTAAGATCTACTCGTACATTCATATTGTTTACTTACTCCCGGCTGAGACTTGAAAAAAGACAGCATGAGCAATTTTCACGCTACTTACTTCGGACTTGACCTGACAACGCCCCATCCGTCAAGATAAAAACTACTGTAAAACTCGCACTTTGGCAGAAGAAAGAATTACCTAAGTTCCTACTACCTCATGACTTTGCCTAATTATTTTCGTTGGTTTAGTTTGTTTAAAATATTTTTCTCTCTTTATTTATTTATTTATTGGAATTTTACTGAGATCAAATAAATAAAGAAATGAAAATATCTATTGACAACCTAACACTGATCTATTTATCTCGAGATTACGCGCTGTATTTTTTCGGACGATCCCGATTGGATTTTTTTGGCAATAAAGGTATTTTTTGGCTTTCGTTCTGTGTATCTTGCTTAGCGTTTTTTTCCATTGCGCTCGCGACGCTCATCATCCTTTCCGTTTCTTATACCTCAAGAATCCGGCTACCACTTACAAAAATTATTATTCAAATTTCACTGCTAGATCCCCAGATATTGGCGTGTTTAAACAAACAAGTAACCAAACAAATATCTATATATATATATAAATGAATTGCTGTTCGTTAGTCTCGCTAAAACTCGAGAACGGCTGGACTGAAATGGCTAATTTTGGCCTTGAATTATTTGTCGAAGTCCAGAGAAGGTTTAAAAGGTGAATAAATAGGAAAATACTCGGAATCAAATTGAAAAAATAGTTCAAAATGAATAACTAATGAAAATCTTTATATCTTTCTAACTTTCTCAGGAGGTAAAAAATAAAATAAATAAATAATAATACGATACATCCTAAGTACGATTTAATATTTGGTAGGTCTGAGAATCGGTCGTCACCTAATTTTTATTCCCCAAAAATTTTAACTATTGATTTTTTTCGTATTACTTTATATAGCAATACAACGTTTGCTGTATAATATAATATAAGTAAGAAATTTTTATACAAAACGGTTATAATTACACTCGCGTTAGCAACATAATGGGGAATTCGCGCTCGTATTGTAGAAAGCCTGTGGGAAGTAATTTGATAACCGACTGCGATTATAGCGTAAAGGTGTGAGATTTTATGCGCATGCGCGACTTTTATCATTGTGGCGCGCTGACCTGTATAAATACCACTGCAAAGGCTGTTCCATATGTGTGACAGCAAATCATTTGTGCCTGTTTGAAGCGCCACTCGCGAGCGTCCAGAGAACTAATTTTGACGTATAACACAAATGGCTGCGAGAGAAACGTAAAATACTCTGAAGTATTTTTGCATTTTGAATTAATTTCGCTCGATTTCCATGTTATTTTCAATTCAAGAATCAACATAATAAAGTATACACTTTTTTTATATAAAGAGTTTCTTAACTATCTATCAATGTTTGCAGCGGTTGTCATCACTAGTTTTAGTACCGCAGACTCTCGCTACATGGCCAACAGCGCCAAAATGGCGAATATCAAACAGGCACAAAAGCACTTAGACAGCCGCCAGTCCAGTGGTATATAGTAGAGGTCAGTGTTGTGGTGGCTCTATTTTGTTTAATCCGTTGCCGATGAATTTTATAGTCGATGGGATCACGTGATAGTTACTGACTAAACTTTTCGGGGGCCATCAACGTCTTTGTTGGGTCAATAGCGCGTGACCTCTCTACAAATCATTGAAGCATGCTTCCCGAACAGCCACCAAATGGAACGAATATAAATTAAATGATAGGGATATAAGATGACATTTTAAAAGACGGACGCAGAACAATGTGGCTGGCGCCACGGCCTAAATCGTAAAATAATATTGTCGTGGGCAAAGGAAGACGGAGCTGATGTACCTTCTCGTTCATTCATTTGATTCCATGAAAAAGAATTTCTTATTCTAGTGGTGTCTTCAGGTCGATATCATCAGAGTGCCTTAATGACGGAATTACTTTCATTTCAATCATCACCGCCCTTTTATCCCAGAAAAGAGAGCCCATGATCTTTTCGGCCGAACGACTCGCCTTAAATTTCTTAGGGAGTTGGAAATAAAGGTCTCTTCCAGTTCATATTCTGTAATTTTGATTGTGGTTCAGAATGGTGAAGTCATGTTTCATCCATAGTTATAATTCAAGCTAAGATTTGTTGAAGATCAAGTTGTAATAGCTTGCGACACCGGTAACGTTCCCGTGTGTACTGTGTTTTACGAGGTAACTACGTACAATGTCTTTCGGAATTTATTTATTTAACGTTTCAACCTGTTGAAACTTTTCTCTATCTTTTTTCTGTTAATGACCAAAGCATTAGAAATAAATAATGTCCTGTCATATTTAAAAAAGGAACTGGAGGTCTATTACCAAAATCAAAAGTCGAAGTTTCGGTCCGAAACGAAAGAACGACGAACTTCGAATTAAATCCTATTACCAAAGTACTTCGGATCCGAATAGCCGGATGGATTTCGTATCGGAACCATAGACATAACTATATATAGCACAGTTGTAGTTACGATCATAATAATGTCAAGTGAATTTGGGAATTAGGTAAACGAAAGACAAAATGTCTAATCGCGAACTTCGTATCGATATTCGGATTCGAAATACTTTCGTAATAGGAAAATATACGATCCGTCAACCGAAACTTCGTATTTCGATTTTGGTAATAGGGCTCCTGGTCTATATTAATACTATTACGTCGGCAACACATTTTCCTATTTGAAATCGACATTTATCGAATTGTTACTTTTGTATACTTTTTAATATAGATAAATTGAATTCCAAAGGCGCTATTCTCATAAATATGTATTATTTTAAATATGTATGCTAAGAACAGACTTAATTATTTATCCTCTTATTCATAATAGTCTGCTAACTTAAAGCATTGCTAATTCTCACTCTGTGTTCTATTGATCTAAGTCAGAATGAGAAGAAACACTCCTTAGCGGCTGTTTAAAGTTAGCGGACCATTATGAATAAGGGTTACTCTATAAGTATTTTGTTGTCTTTGTTTAATCTATGGTTAGAGCTGTCGCCTTGTCCTTTATTTTTGCAATTTTATCGCGGTTGTTAATCTGATGTCTTGTGGTAAGTTAATGATTAGGTTTCTTGTTGCTTCGACATAGAAAATGGCGGTTAGCCGTGTAATTCCTGCACTGCACAAATCCGTCCGTGTTTAGTCAGCTCACTTTATGAATACAGAATAAAAAATATCGTTGTATTATTCTCGACTTTACAAAGTTTTCACTTCTGACCCTTTATTAATCTATTTAATTTATCCCGAGAAAATCGCATTCTATAATTACTTAACAAAGAGTATGCAATAAAAGCCCTGCCTTTATTTGTTAGAACCAACTCTTACGTTCCAGTTATTTATTCAACGTGACATTTTAAAACACGAAGCTACACATCATGAGAGGGTGTGGTGATTGCCACTTTCACTAACCCAATTTAATTGTGTAAATGTCATGTTGTGTTGACCTGATGTTTGTTGTTGCATTCTGTCACAGGTTGGTTTTATAGCAAACTAGCTGATGCCCGCGACTTACGGCCATTGCCAATATTCAGTCTATCTCCGGTTGTGGCCTACTTGAGATAAAAAATCGTAACTATCGTTGACTTTTCTGTCCCAATAAACTTATACACGCTGTCTGCCAATGGGGCGACGTATAGCTTACCAGGGATAGAAGTTTGTATGGAAATTGCAACAGTGAACTGGTGATAAGAATGACTTATGGGGTATATTGGGACAGCTTCAGATTATTGACAGCTAATTACTGACAGTAGAAGGTAGTAATTTATCTCTATCTGTAGATAGTATATTGAGAACGGCTCTGGGGTATCTGGGAGACAAAAGTGTAGAGAAGACGATGTTGACCTATTTTCAATGTAGGAAGAAAAAATATACACCTAGGTTTAGAAAGTGCATAAAAAAGAATACCGGCAAAATATCTTGCTTCGTTTCTTCTCTCGCAGTGTGCTGCACCTGTGATTAATCCGGTGTTGCAAGAGATTGTAGGCGGCGGTGATCACTTAACATCAGGTATATATGTACGCTCATTTGTATTCCTGGTTCATAAAAAAAGGTACCTACCAAGTTACATAATCGTTTGTAAATATTTTATTTGTAAATGTTGTAATTTCACTAGTAAAAAAGGTTTCAGTTTAAAACTGAAATTAAGCTCTTTAAGTATTGAGCTTTGTTGACCCTCTTTATAATATAATGCTTTAGGCGGTTTAAGCTCTTGTGCAATGAAAGTTTGAATGTGTGAAATGGAGAATTAATAAAAAATATCTGTCTCATACAATGCGCAGGTCACCGGGTCATAGGTCAGCGTGTAGGGTTGACACTTGTGTATCTTCTCTGCTTAAATTTATTAATACCAGGCTTGTTCTTCGAGTTTTGATACTTTTTTACGCTTTGATATTATTCCATACATGCCCCATGGCTAATCGGCTTTTGCACGTTGTAAGTAAGTAGTAATAAATTTTACAGTGCCACTATTCATGAGCATTTATTTAATAATGTAAACTGTAATGCATATTTTTGATAAGTCTTTATAAATAAGATACACATTGTGACTAGATGCGTATTTCTAATACAAAACTACGTTCCATGCCTTATTTTGTACCTTTAGGACATAAATAACTGACACGGCTTTAACTTGTAGTGTAGACACTGTCATTTCATATTATATCCACTAAAATGACTGTAGTGAAAAAAATATGTAAAGTAATTACATACATAAAATTTTAATGACTATTGACAACCCTAGAAGATGGATGCAAGTTTCGACCTAGTTCTGTATGAAAACTGAGGCGCAACGGAAATAGCTCTGAAAGCAGTTAACTGGAAAAGTTCTATCTATTTTAAGGTTTTATTTTTTTTATAGATATAGCAACTAATAACATTCCAACTCATATATGAAGAAGAACAGATAGTGGATCGAGCCAGTCTAACGACATACAATCAAACCTGCCTCCGAAGAAAATTTAAGAGATTCATTTGCAACGATAGTAACATTTCCCTGGCCATTTGATTTTAACTCTCTTAAACTCCTAGCCGTTACCAACAAAATATATAAAACTCTATACTTATCTGGTGTCCGTTTGGTTGCACAGCCGATTTGGTGGCGTGACCAGCTCGGATGCGTCTTGACTTTGGTGTCTAGTTTGGTAGCTTACGGACAACCAGTCGCGCCACCATGGTGTCCCGGTGTAATATAGCGCTTACAACTCTTGTCAGGAAATACAATACTAACAGTAATAATAGCAATTATTCCACTCTTTATATAACCAATCCTTACTTATATATACATTGTGACTTGGTTGCTAAATTATTATTTAAAGGCACCTCTATTTGATGGAGAAGCTTTCAGTTCGCGCGCTCTTTAAGATATAGGCGAAAATTACCGAATATCAATTCATTCCCTATTCCGTTACTCATGCAAGTCAATGATATATTTGAGACTATGAAATTAGTTTCCGATGACTTTATAGCTTTATTTAATATCAAAAATTATTTTTTCCTCTCACTATTTGATGAACGCCCCTCAAATACTATTTGTTACATTTCCACACACTTCTTTAAACGAAAATAGCCGCAAATTACCGAATATCAATTCTTTCCTTATTTCGTTACTCATGCAAGTCAAATGAGATATTTGAGACTAAAATATATATTCTGATTACCATTATCATTCAATGTTAATGTTTATTAAGTTCTACTTGGAGATCATGACACTCTCTTATGATATCCTTGTACTCGGCCACATTTACGTACATTTGCGATTTGATGGAAAAACCGTTTCCTCACGTTTTTCGTTACATGCTTTCTTTAAAGGCTGGAAGAGAAAATGACGAAACACTGGATATCTTCAACTTATCCTTAATCTCATACCGTAGTCAAACTTATTGAGTGTTTTGCTTACTCAAGTTTAGTGATTATTGTTTATTTTATTGCAGCATTATAACTATATATATAAATCCAGTATCCTGATGTTTGTTCCCAGTGAACTCCTAAAGTAATGAATGGATTTTAATGGGGATAACTTCATGGAGTGCAGTTTAGTCTAACTTGAGAGATAGGATAGTTTTATTTCCATTTGAGACCCATAATTTTTTTTTACAGTTCTGCTGTGAAACAATTTCATTATAACAACAGGGAGCAAATTTTACGAAATAATTCTTTATGTTATGATATATTATTGACAAATTCATAAAAAAACAGTTTTATATTTATTATACAGTACAAAACGTCTGTTTGGTCAGCTTGTTTAGATCATATATTTTAAAATTTAACGATTTCACAGTGCCAATGACTTTGTTGCGACTTTTTCTTCAAAGCTAAAAAATTCTGAACTAGTGGTAAGTATATGGTAGAATGTGTAAATTTAACTTTTATAATTTTTATTTTTATTACCTAAATGATAAAAGGTGTTTTAACTATTGTGACAAAATAGTAGGTATAGATAAAAGTTCAGACATGAAACTAAGTTATTATAAATAGTGTTTCCAGATAAATTAAGTGAACAAAATACAATAAAAACTTTATTTAAAAGAAATTATAAAGCATGTTATTGTTTCTATATAATAGACGCGCCTAGGCAGTCCCCGGGGAGTGCAATTAAAAACATTGTATTTTAGAGTTGCGTGCTTCTTACTTGCAACAATAACCACACTAGAATATGAATTAAATACTTAAGTACAGCGGTACCTATAGCTTACAGTTAAACAATATATTATATTCACAAAACCAATATTTAAATAAAATACTTTTTTTAAGGATAAAAAGGCCTGTAATTGTAACTGTGTTTGTACATTGGATTTTGCATGAAAGTATATATGCAAAAGGTAATGTTAAAACACAGTGACAATTACACGCGTTTTAATCCCTAAAAAAAATTATACTGTAAAAGCTCTTTATTCGCGGCGTATATGCCAAAATAACAAAACAAACAAATGAAAAATAAATTTAATTGAAGCTTTTGACCATACTTATTAATTATTATCAAAAATCAGGCTTAGGCAACGGTTTAAAGAATTTTGTAATTTTTTCTTACTTTAAATGGTCCTTCAGTTCAAACTGATATTCAGCACTGGCATTAGCAATTTGCCTCTTAAAAATAAGACCTCGTTCCATAGACGGATCAATTTTCATAAAGAAATCACAAAGCTATTCATAAACATTTGCTATTTTTAAGCCTTCACTAAGGTTTTGCAGAATTAAGGAGCTTTTACTGTATTTAAATGTGAAACACTCGCGTTAATCAAAGAAAATTCTATAAAAACCTATATTATTTTTCTAGAGTTAATATCATTAAGTTTATTTACTTTTCATATTATTATATAAATCATAATATTTTAGACCATTTGGACCATCTTTTGTCTTTTGTTCTTTGTATATGTCCAGCCCATTTCCATTTTAAATGTAGCTTTATCTGTTCTACTTTTATAATGGAAATGGGTTGGACATATACAAAGAACAAAAGACGAAAGATAGTCCAAAGTAGTAACGAACTGGTACCCTATAAATAGGAAACGAAATCGAGGCAGGCCTAATAAGAGATAGAAACAGCAGGAAAGATGTGGACAAGAATTGCAAGAGACAGGAACGAGTGGAAATCAATGGAGGAGGCTTTTACCGCTAAAGGCGGTCCTTATTTCGAAAATAATAACTAATTATACTAACATAATAGGTATTTTTATTTAAAATACTGAAATACTAACACATACTAACAAATACAATTTATAAGTAAATATCTAAATGTATAGATGTAAGGAAATAAAGCTCTAAATAAATAGATTTGATTAAGACGAATATTTACTGCATTATTGTCGATTCGATTCGTACCGTACTGAGCATTATATAAATGGTCTCTTTTTGCAGTACTATCACGGTTGTTATTTCCATTTAATTGAACCATTTAATTATTCGACGTATTTTTATGCGTAAAGAACGTTAATTTTAGCACAGGATACGTTTCTTAAGCATTTTTTAATGAATCCGTTAGCAATGAGAATGCTTTTTAACAATTCATAAAGAGAATTCATTCCAAAACTTAGGACAGTCGGTGAGATTGTTACATTTCCTCAGAGGCAAGGCCCAGCGTAGTCTAGTCTCTATAGCTGTATGAGTTGTCATGACTGTCTATTTGGTAAGGCCATTGTGGGCGACGACCGCCTTGTGGATTCTATAGAATGACTGAATGTACTTCATGTTTTTTCCCTACCCATATGTACTTTTCTTGAAATTTTCTGGTTTAAATAATTATTTATTTATTTCTGCTACACATATAAATGCTGTAGTAAGTGCACTGGTTAAGAGAGTAAGGGTGTTGAAGTTGAGTGAGTCAGGTATGAGCGGTGAAGACGAATAGCCCTAAATTGAGTATCAAAAAGTATAAAATAATATGTCATCTCCTATGTTTACATGTTGAAGTTCCCATATATGTTGAAGGTTTTGTCAAACAAAAAAATTGATATTGCTTTTGATATCGTTCAATGAATACAGACAGGTTGCGCGTGTGGAAATAAAATGCATCCGATAAAACTTCACGCTGCAGGTACAAAAACAAATCAGCCGTTGATTGAAATGACTTCCATTGTATAGGTAATGTGGTAATTTAAAAATAAATAAATAACTATTTATTTATTCGGAACTGTCAAACAGGTTTCAATATTTATGTTCGAAAATGACTACATTACTCAAATGTCTACCTACTGTGACGCAGTCACTACCGCCTACGAAATAGGTTCAGATATTATGTTCCATTGCATTTTTTTATCTAAGTATTATATTATTTTAAACTGAATTTGTGGTTTGTGAGTGTGTGTAGGTTGTATTGTAATATAGTAAGTAGTAGTAAACAATAGATGTGATTAAGTTTTCAGCTTCTTCATAATTTACGTAACCCAATCAGCTATGTAGATAGATACTAATGATTTACATTCTAGGATTGTGTTATAGGATAATTGTTTAATGATAATATTATAGTTATTAGAGCATATTTCATCTCATTCCCTCACAATATTTTAACATTTGATTATTTTTAATCTCTGAAATGAAACTTACGTAGATTTTCGGCACCATAACGTTATTGTTACAAAGTATTTCACGAATTATAGTAACGAGACCTCCGAAAAGAAAATAGAAAAATATACTCTGACTATTATATTTTATAACAACCAACACCACATAGCCAAGGGTTAACACTTCATTCAATTTGCGGAGTTACGCCGACACAAAATATTATGTTTATTATTCCATTATTGTCACCAACGAGCTTCCCTCGCACTACACTAAGCTATTCCACTGCAAGAAGGACTATATCTGCTTAACACTATTATCTTCTGCGAAGGATGTGCTCATAGTCATCATTTGTTTTTTCAATTACTCTTATTAGGTCGCGCTTAGTGCAACCTATATCGCACTAACTAATTTAACCTACTGCAAAACTGTGTAAATGTGTGATACTTGTTTGAACGGATTTTACTTTTGTATTTTACTCTACGTCTCAACTGTAGATTACCTATACAAAGAATGGCAGCCTGGGATTACAAAATCTTTTTCATTTCTCATACTCGGAAAATGCTGCTTCCCTCCACAGAGAGGGAAAAACTCATACAAATTACTTCCCACCTAAGGGCTGGAATGAACTTTGAAAATAGAACTGCTGTCAGCTGTGAAGAGTTTTATGTAAAAAAAACTAATTTAAAAAAAATCTGCGGCCATATGACTTTCCAAACAGCCAGTGTGAACTTAGCGCAAACTTCTTTGAGCGATAAGCCGCAAAAATTACACGGTGAGTTCCATATTTAAAATTTAAAAAGTCGATAATTCATTTTAAATAGGTACCACTAATATTATTATATATTATCAATAAATCTATACTAATATTATAAAGCTGCAGTGTTTGTTTGTTTGCTTGAACGCGCTAATCTCTGGTACTACTGGTCCGATTTGAATGATTCTTTCAGTGTTGGGTAGTCCATTTATCGAGGAAGGCTATAGGCTATGTTTTTTTTATCCGTAATAAAATTGCTATTTTGTAACACAAGGTGTAAAATCGAAGACCTATTTTTGCGTGCGCTGCAAAAACTATTGACAATAGAACAAAATGATGTACAGGCTAATATAGGCAATATTTTATTACTTATAAAACTATCGCGTGAATTATACTTTATATGGCAAAACAACGTTTGCCGGGTATGCTAGTAGTTTACATAAGCAATATATTTATTTTCCTCATATTCGAAATGAAAAGTAAAGTGCTTAACACGGGTAAAAGAATCAATTCCTACTCGGACTATAGCCGCCCTTGCTGCGGGCGTCTAAATACCTCGGGAATTGATTCTATCGACCCTTGGTTAACAATATACTATTTTTTATTAGGAAAAGTAACAAGTATAGCAAGATGTTACCATATCCTTAATGCCCTGAACATTGTAATGCATTGCCGCTCAAGATTCTTGGTTGAACCCAAAATTCTTAACGTAACGTGACGTAAAATGTAAAGTTGTAGCTGAGTATTTTCACCAGCTACACGCCCTTCAAACCTAAAAACAGAAAAAGGCGCCGCCGTGGTACTGATCCAGCCGGCATGCTGTGCAAGAAAGCCTCCCACTAGTAAACAATTAGTTAACGACCTATTCTGATTGTCTTTAGCAATTACTTATGAAATTTATGAATTTAATGAGCGCCATTTTGTATTTCCGGTGCGGTAGTTATAAATTATAATCGTATAATTAACGGACTCAAAAGTCATCCCGTTAAGGACGCGTTTACGACAAAAATAAGATATTTTTCGGTAGAGTTTGTGATGAAATGAAACTAAATCTAACAAAACTAAAAATTGCCACATATAGATTACTTCTTTATCTTCAATTAGCGAGAAATATAAAATTCATATATTTTTCTGATAAGCATGAGCTTTAAAGTGTGGTATTAAGGGTTATTTTATTTTGTCCCTCCGTACGCATTGCACAGAGAGATCTATCGAAACAACGTCAGTCCGCGCTCGGCCGTCGTCGTGGGTAGACACCGTGTCGGTTGTAAGTAGCAGCTCGTACTCGGAAAGATCGCTGTACGAACATCAATATTTTTTATAAGCTCTACAATACTGTCTTTGATACTTTACATATTTTGTAAGCAGTCAGATTTTCAAAAAACTTTATTTCTGTATTTTTTTGAAGAATTGGTGATTTATTTTCATCTCTAAATATAAGGTCTATATTAAATCGAAATCCAAGATGGCGCCTATGAAATTTACCAACTTCTCTTCATGGGTGTCATTTTGATTGTTTTCGGGGTCAACAATAACGAATATCGGGTCAAAATCGAATTCCAAGATGGCACCTATGAATTTTACCAACTTCTCTGAATGGGTGTCATTTTCATGGTTTTCGGGGTCAACAATAACGTATATCGGATCAAAATCGAAATTCAAGATGGCGCCTATGAATTTTACCAACTTCTCTTCATGGGTCTCATTTTCATGGTTTTTGGGGTCAAAAATAACGAATATTGGGTCAAAATCGAAATCCAAGATGGCGCCTATGAAAATTACCAACTTCTCTTCATGGGTGTCATTTTCATGGTTTTCGGGGTCAACAATAACGAATATCGGGTCAAAATTGAATTCCAAGATGGCGCCCATGAATTTTACCAACTTCTAAACCAATTGATTATTGTCAATATTAGAAATTATTAGATGTTTTACTAATTATTATTACTCATTAAACCTGCACGATACATAGCTAGTAGGGAAAATGTTCTACAGACTCGCGGCCGCGCGCTAAACCTGCATGATACAACGCTAGTAGTGAAGTTGTTTTACTTCATAGCGGTACCGTCTGATTCATGCTACATGCGAATTTTCTCACTCTATCTCAATCAGACTCAATCTCCCTCCCCACTTCTTGGATAAAAACGTCCTTCATTTTCGTGACACTTTATTCCATTTCATCCGTAAAAATTTTACCATGCGGGCAAAGAAGTTTCACTTCAAAAATGATCGCAAATTCGTTCTCTGCGCCCTCGAGAACCTCTGATTCGGTATCCATATTGTTGAAATCATAATTTTGCGCGGCGGCCATCTTGGATTTCAAAATTAACCCCAAAATCGTTCTCTGCTCCTTCGATAACCTCGGATACGATACCGTATTGCTGAAATCATAATTTTGCGCGGCGGCCATCTTGGATTTCAAAAATGATCCCAAAATCGTTCTCTGCACCCTCGATATCCTCGGATACGATACCATATTGCTGAAATCATAATTTTGGGTGGCGGCCATCGTGAATTTCAAAAATGATCCCAAAATCGTTCTCTGCACCCTCGATAACCTCGGATACGATACCCATATTGCTGAAATCATAATTTTTCGCGGCGGCCATCTTGGATTTAAAAAAACTGCGTTTACTGCACACGTCGTTATGCGACAGAATTGCCATCTATAGTTCAAATATTTAACTACTAAACGAATACATCAAACAATTATCAAAAATACATGGGTATTAAAAAAAAACAAAATTCAAACTTGCTAAAGTATCAAATTCATATGATTCCCGCAATTAACTTTATGGTCGTGTATGTGTTTGAGCGGTGTCAATGTAGTGGTGCGATCCGATACCTCTCTGTTTTGAGAACGCGTCCTTAATAAAAGGAAATTGTGAATTTTTAACACTTTGTTTCCTTTTTGCTTATTCCGCTTATTATTGCGCCGAGTGAGGAAGCTGGAGGTCCACTTGCATGAACTCTCGGGAAGCCCAAATGATGGTAGTTTTGAGAGGGTCCTGTGCCATACACTATCAAAGGCCTGGATATACCAGGCTTACTGCTAGGCCTTCTCGTATGTAGCCGCCGCCCATCTATGTGTTAGGTATACCAGAAGATCGCCTCCCGACCGACCAAAGCCGTACTGTCGGACGTTGATCAACTGGTGACCCTCTAGATATATAAGAGTATGAATACTTATAAAAAACTTATTAACTTGGTACATAACATTAATTATCTTCACCCCTTTTTTTTATAAAACCTATTATTGAAGTTTACGCATCGCATCGCATCTTCAGCTTTTAGAGTCGCCTAAATACTTCGGGCAAGTGGCTGTCACAAATTTTTATAATATGTGGTATTTGGCGGGATCACAAAAAATTGAATTCACCTCTATGCAATACAAACTAGAGGTCCCAACTAAGACTCGTTAATCCTCGTGTAATATATAACAATTAATCCGCAGGCTGGTTCGTAACACATGAACACACAAGCTAACGGTCTACCGCGCGGGGATTCGGAATCTATTTCCTGCGCACGCGTCGCTTTTATGGCAATTAGATAAGCGTGAGATTTACGATCGCTGGTAGGACTGTCACTTTTGATATTTGATCATAGTTGTGCAGAATGCATTGATAAATGAGTTAACGCACACTACGATCTAATCATACTTACATATTGTGTATGTATTAACGGCTTAGATGAGAAAAGCTATTTACTTCTGGCTTTAAAATCGAGGATGAATCTGACAAGGCCTAAACCGCTATATAACTCGCACAGAAGAAAAAAGAACTTATGATATCGTGATGATTATGTTCGGTCTAATATTTACGTATGTGTAGTGTCTTGACATCTAGTCTCAATTAAATGTGTTAACAATCATTGTCACCGTCATGAAATCGAAAGTGACATTAACCATGTGAAGTTGAGTGCTATATGGGGGGCGGATATTCCCGGATTCACTGCTTACTGGCAGTTGTCTCATCTGTGCCCAAACGCGAGACATTGCAGTATGTTTACGAAACAAAGAAAGGAAAATATGTACCTTCAACGGGAATAAAAGCGCCTCGCGGTGAGCCATTGAGAACTGACTGCATGTTGCATAATTTCATATCTAAGCAATACTTGTATTCATTGAGAGAAGCGATGCTGAGCGGAGCTCCCACCGGGTGACTCCAATTGGTTAATTGTTTCTCGGACATTTCTGCACCGATTTTGAAATTTTTGAACTCATAGAAAGCTTTCGAAATTTTCTAGGTAATTGTCGAGACATAATTTTGAATTTCGACTTGATTCAATTTTTATAATTAAAAACAAACATGTTTTACAAATTATTCTAAATTAGCACGCGCTATTTATATATATATATAAAAATGAATTGCTGTTCGTTAGTCTCGCTAAAACTCGAGAACGGCAGGACCAATTTGGTTAATTTTGGTTTTGAATTATTTGTGGAAGTCCAGGGAAGGTTTAAAAGGTGAATAAATAGGAAAATGCTGCTAAATTAAATAAAAACAACAAAATTGTTTTTCCTTTGATGTGTCCATACATAATTTCTATGAGAGAATTTATTGACGCACGGTTTGACAGTTCTGCTGTGAAACAATTTCATTACGACAGCAGGGTGCATATTTTACGAAGTAATTTTTGATGTTATGATATATTATTGACAAATTCATATAAAAACATTATATATAGAACAACGTCTGTTGGGTCAGCTAGTATTTATATGAGACTATTGATCAAATCACAATAAGTTTTAATTGTAACATTGATAATTTTGTTTTGTTTTTGTACACAGACGTAGTTTACCTCGCTTCGCTCAAATATACGCCGCAGCGATGCGGTACGACGAGCGACTGCGGCGTCATAGTAATATATTACTTGGTATAATTCCATGTAGTACTGTTGGCAACCCTAGTTGGTGCCACACACACACACCGGTAGAGAAGCTGTCTTCCGATACTAATATGCTTTGATACAGGAATATTATATCGTTTTGTAACTTTGATATAAATATCATCTATTTGGGACAGGAAAATGTTTCCGGACACGAATATAACCGTACACGTGCTATCTGAAGACGATGTTCAGTGATTTATTACGTCTCGAACTAAATTAAAGTGCATTAATATTTATTTTAGTCTTTAGTACACTAATGCTTCGTATTATAACTGACTTGTAGAGGTTATAATGCCAAAACCTGCAACACATCTCTTTAATGTGAATGAAATATTAATTGTTTCCTATGATATAGTAATAAACAAATATATGTACTTCAAAATTTTCTTTTCGAGATTCTAAAACATTAAGTAGTTGTAAATATATATACTTTTTGTTTTTTTTTTTTTTCAATTGATTGTTATATTATATTATTATCATGTCCTCAATTCATTGATATTTCATTTTTTATTAAGAATATAGCTACTTCTCGTTATTATAAATGACAATTCATATAAATGCATTATAATATCAGTGATTTTAAAAATTATGATATTCCAGCCCTTCAAAACTAAACGTATTCATTACTGTTTGAGGGCACAAAAATTCGCCGCTGTGTTACCCACCCAGTCGGCATCCTGTGCTGGGCAACCTGGGTTATTTCCGTAGAATTTATAGATTTTGTTATATAAAGTATTTTAATGGAGAGGTATGATAACACATTTCATGTCCTATCGCTTTAAGTCTAAAGCGATAGGACATTTTTTTCCCAAATGTAATTTTTTTTCTATCGACAACAGCGTCTGTCGGGGCTTGCATTTTAAAGTTATATGAGAAAGATATAAGGAATTACTCCCACCAACAACCACTGTGGAAAATACTTCTACGCGCGGTGTTTCTAGGACGATACGGCACGGCTTCTTGAAAAACAGCAACTCTAATGCGATTCTTCTGGAGTTGCAAGAGAGTCAGTGCGGCGATGTTCTCTCTCCATCAGGTTACCGTGTGCTGGATGTCCCTACCCCTAATCTCTGCTTACCATTCTGGGAGGTGTGACGATGTAGACACATTTGTATACACTTATTTCTACACAAATTGTCTTGCCCCAAACTAGTCATAGCCTGTACTAGGGGTACATAAACAACGATATGTTGAATACAATACACATTAGATAATTAATAGGTCTTGACAGAGTCTCTTGCTGTTAGCCATCGATAAAAACAGGTATAGGAATATTAGTTTAGTGTGCGTGACAAGCTTTGTATTCGATTGGATGACACTTTGTGGTAGTGTGCGTGAATTGCTCAAAATAGAGGTTAGTTCTAAACACAATTTTTTCCGACGTTCTCACAGCTGTCATAATCTATCTAGACGTTTAAATAATCTTAGCAATATACTTAAATATACATAAATTCTTGTAAATAAGATTCGCAAACAAACATCCATATTCATCATATAAACGTTTGCACCTACCGCGATTCGAACCAGGGACCTCTAGCTGAGTAGACAGGGTCACTAAGCACTGGGCTATATGGGTCGTCAGTATGTATGTAGATATTTATGTAGCTAGTCTAGATTAAAACTCAACTCGATAAAACGACACGATTTGCAAATTGATTTTACTTGGCAAAATTGATACGAAGCATAGATTGATACAAATTTACATCGATTTGAAATGCAGTGAGCCGTGTCCCGGGATATCGCACGTTCCCGGATTGCGCCCGGCGGCTCCCATGATGCCGCCAGCTAGATATCCTATCGCCCTGTAACTTCAATTAACAGATTGTTATTCGTTTGAAATGGGATTTTGGTGTACATTTGATTCACAACATACATTTTAATGAAAAAGTATTTTCTTGCGATTTTCAAATTATTGCTCTAATAGTTTGCGGTAGGCTTTTATTTTCTATATTATATATTTGATGCCGTTATAATGCAATCGATGTTTTTGTGTGTTTCAATCATATTCGTTGAGTGCAGTGCGATGATTGGTTTAAAATAATTTGTAGTCATGGGTCTTGACGAAAAAATACTGTCCCAACGGTTAACTAGTACTGGCATTCTGAAAAACCGTATGTCCATGTCGTACGAGATAAATTTTCAAACATAGGAATTGAGGACAAAAGTCTAGCAGTATAGCAGTTTCTCATCAGTTCTTCACCCCATGTCAAAGCCCCTTTACGAACTGGTGTAGCTTCACGATGTTCTCCAAGTGCTGTTGCATATGTTATGTTATTGGCACTTTTGTTAATAGTTACTAACACTACTGTTAATAAATTCCCAAAAAATCTGAGCGGCACTACAATTGCGCTCGTCACCTTAAGACATAAAATGTTAAGTCTCATTTGCTCAGTAATTTCACTAGCTACGGCGCCCTTCAGAGCGAAACACAATAATGTTTACACATTACTGCTTCACGGCAGAAATAGGCGCCGTTGTGGTACCTATAATCTAGCCGGCATCCTGTGCAAAGGAGCTACCCACTGGTTTTCTATTTATGATTTCTATTCTATTCTACTCCATAACTTTCTTATAGGTAAGGAATTCGATAAAAAGAATTATCACTTAATGTGTCCTAAGACTATTCTTATTTTATTCAGAACTTCACGCTAAAGTAGCGATTGGGCATCTAAACCACACAAGTAAAAATAACATCTTACTTGCTTCGTGGTGTGTACATTCCGAAATGTTTTGCCGACGTTACAAACATGCGCCGGACGATCTCGATTGCGGCATCTAAAAAGCATTTCAAAGAAGTAGGAATGGTAGCAGAGACCGAAATAACTTCTTTGAGGGCCGCATTGTTCCGCTTTAGGTAAAGGAATGCAGTCTCATCTTGCAAGATCACGCGGCACCCTGATTATGTATGGACTCGGGAGATCTTCAGAACTGTATTATTCATTAGGCGAGGAACAAAGGATGGTGTTTTTGCAACGGTTAAGTACTGCTCCTGTTTGGGCTAACTGCCTACTTCAATTTGTCGCAGAAAAACGCGGAGTTTATTTCATAATTAGCGTATTTTTGTAGTGGTATCGTATCCTTGAGAATATTTTAAATGTGAAGAAGTTCTTTACTTCTTCAAAAATATTTTTAATACGGGACTTTTTTAAGCTTCCGTAGCCAAATGGCAAAAAATAGAACCCTTAACGATTCGTCATGTCTGTCTTTCTGTCTGTCCGTCCGTATGTCACAGCCACTTTTTACCGAAACTACAAGAACTATACTGTTGAAACTTGGTAAATAGATGTATTCTGTGAACCGCATTAAGATTTTCACACAAAAATAGAAAAATTAATACTAATAAACTTTGGGGGTTGTCCAAACTTAAAAGTGAAACTCAATTTTTTTTTTGTATAAGTTTTTTGGTATCGAAGATTGATGATTTTATGCGATATCATCGTCATTTCCCACATCGTGAAAATAAGGTATCATTACTAAATTAATTAAATAGATTAAATCATCAGTCGTAATAAAGAATGCTGAGTAACGTCCTGATTGTTACAAGCCATTTCACCCACGACTTCTTCATAACTCATTTGAATCACACACATGAACCCCTCCTGACACTCCGCCACGCTCAGCGACTATCGTGTGAACGTGTTTCTATTAAAATACGACAATTTAACACTCTAATTCACAGAAGTAGTCCATTATTACCCGCACTGCTGGAGAGCTCTTGAAATATCGTTTAGCATTGCCAACCAGACTGTTGAACGTAAATTGGCATGAAACCATTGAACATTTTGTAAATAACAGGTGTGCTTTTCTCATACATTTTAAAATAAATGTTATAAGTAGTATAGGTCCAAACTACTACGAGTTCTACTCATATACATACCGGAAGACGCGTTGTACAGTTGGTCTCAGGATGGACCCATGATCTAGTCAAGATCGCCGGAAAAAGATGGATGAGGGCAGCGCGGGACCTATCGTCGAGGAGCTATTTGGGAAGGCTATTTGTTCATAGAAGTCTACACTTCTTTCGGCTGAATATAATTTAAATAATAACTAATTTAAATTCCTTCCGCGGCGATACCAGCTTGATACATCATTTGTAAGGCAAAAATAACTTTATAAGAAGCGCGTGCACTAACATAAAAAGCCGGTAACGCTCTAGTGATTCCTTTGGTATTGAAAGAGAGTATGTGCATATATATACCATCAGATAACCTATTCGTCCTCATTATTTAAAATTATGAAGTGCAATTTCCAATAGCTGAGTCAACCTATAATAACTTAATTATACGGTTCCTAAATAAGATGCTCGTTAAGGAGATGTTAACAAGTTAAACACGTAAAGGGCACTCTGGAAACAGGCCAAGATATAATTAGAACAAAATATTGAACAAGCAAAATACATATGTGCGATACTGCATTTGAGAGAATTCTTGATGCACCAAAGACGTGAAATATAGCTTTAGTGGGGACACCCAGTTCCTTTATAGCCAAAGTGACTTTTTTAACTAAAGCGCGTACACCTTCCTTAAAGGCCGGCAACGCTCCTGTGATTCAAAACGCACTTTCTCACAATTCTCCAGCCTCAAACTAGACAAAGTCTGTTGTATTAGTGCCAGATAACGATATATTTAAAACAATATATATACTTAAATACAGCACCTTTCAGGATTCGAACCGGCATCAGACATCACGGTTACTAACGACTAATCTGTGAGGCTTTGCCTTTCAGGTGATCGTAATACTGACAATCTCGAGCCTGACGAGACTCTCGGGTTAATTGATATCATCTAAGAGCAATAACACGCCATTTATTCTGATAGGGCTACAATAATAGCATGAGAATTAACTGAATGTGAAGTGTACGTCAGAGACACTGTTGACTGCCACTTGTAATCCGAATGGGTACCGGTGTCATGACAGGCACATAATACATTCGATTTTCATAATAATAATAAAAAATAAAAACTGAAATTTATTTCAGACAGAATAAACCGTCCATAACCAATTTTGTATTAAAGTAGGTATATAACATTACAAATTGAATATTAAAAATAACATTATTTAAGAAAAATATTTGGCGTATTTAGGTGGTAGTGTTTTACCGTTTTCAACATACAATTATTATGATTATTATATAATCTCGTCAGGAATCCCGCTCAACAGCATAAAAATCGTCAACCCTGTGCATTGCAAATATGTTACCTTACATCGTAACATTTACATTTACATCCTAGGAATTGAACTATGAAAATATGACCTACAGCACAATGCAAAGTCCGTGAAGGTTACAAAACGCCATTTATCTTATAATATCCCGTAAACCCCAAATGGAGAGCGAATGCTTTAAGATACCATATTAGTGACTCAGAACTCAAATCCGCAGTATTCACTAACGATTGTTACCTGACCAATCACGATATGTTGTTGATAGTTAGCTGACCAATGAGCTTTCACCACCCTGTGTCCGCTCACCTCAGTTGATTGACTGAATATAATATACATATTAGGCGTGTACTGGTTTATAAGGTCGATGGAGAGAAGGCTTCCTCTCAAGTCGGAATGGCTTGGTATTCTCACTAGCGTTTGTTTGATGCTAAATCATTATTCTCGCAGTCTCACCCATTCCAATGATTCTCCGTCGATCGAGAGCGTTCTGCATTTCTTACTGGTGGTGTTGTTGAAATTTGACTTTACATGGTTGCCTTATTCAATGGCTTCTCAAACAGCAAACCATAGGTGAGACAGTACTCCCTGTAGGGCTCTAGTCATGCCTTTAAGTATGGTTGCAGGTGTTGGCTTGAAGTGGAGTCCTGTCTGAGTACTACCAAGCTTTTAGCTTGGTCAAATAAACGAGGTGAAGTCCAAACCTTCCCTTCCAAGTGACCGCAGAGTCGATATAAGCCGAAATAAGCTGCAGCAATTAGAGAAGATGACAAAGGAAGATTTTAATGTACAAACCTGTTCATTTTTAGGTTACTTTGAATAATATTAAATTAGGGTGATTGCTCAAGCGATACCATCTGATAGCGTTAAAAAGAGAAGGGCGTAACAGACAGAAAAAATTTATATAATTAAATTTCATTCAAGATATTTTGTTATATTTTATTCAACTATTAGATAAATGTATATAATTAAATTGATCAAATGATTTGAGTTTTCTCTTTGTCTCGCCAAAATCTGTCACGAGACATTAAGTCTTGTGCTAGATATATATAGTCTCGTGTAGAGGCGTAACAAGTGTCGATTTGTTTAAAGACAAATATTGGTGGAATTCACACTAAAGAAAACTCAAATCATTTGAATAATTATGGATTTCCGCAAAGTAATGCCTAAATAAAATTAAATTGAATCTAAAAACCATTTTATTTATAAAACATTCGGTTGTTTGTTGTCATGTACTAACAGAAATAACGTTGGTTGTGAAATTAGCTATAAGAGTAATAGCACTGTTAACAACTATGCAGGTATTTTTTTATTAAAGCCGGAAGCTTTGTTTACACTTAATTGAGCCTATGTGGTCAAGTATACAGTAAATATGCATAAGAGCAGGAAACAATTTCATAGGTTACGTTTATCGTCACCTTAATAAATAATATTGAAAATTAGTGTTGTATGATGATTATATAGATACTAGATACTTGAATTTGGTCAAGAGATCTTCTTAATCAATAGCGCTTTCATCGCTCGCATCTAAGCTGTTGATACTAAGAATACTTCGGCACTTGTATCGATAATCGTAGATTTCTATCGTTGTTTGCGATTAAAAATTTTAAAGCCTTTTGTTATAAGCTGACAACACTTGTTACCATCAGGCGACCAGCTTTCCCGTTCGTTAAAATAACGGGAGGGCAAAATAAAGAAGGTTAATAAAAAAAATTGAATTTTAATAGGAAATAGTAATTCTTATTCCTGGATATATGTATATTTTTCTTTTTTTGTCGCGTATATTTGAATAGGCTCACAACGGTTTTTTTATTGCAAAAAGACGTTCTAGCTATTATCTCTGACTCATTTCTTGGAAAACTTAATTCTGAGTTTTCATACAGAACAGCCTGATTTTTATATATAACAGTTCTAACTACTAACCATCAATTATCGATGTTTATCCTGCAGTGTATACAGCACTAGATGTTGTAGATATAGAGATATAGCGACGGTGTTGAGGCCGCGCCAGTGCTCGTGATAGCAGCGACTGAAACGTGATGTGAAACAATGAGTGCATTGTGCTATATTTCGATGCTACACGTACAGGTACTTACTTAGTACCGAAAGCTTTAATTTGTAACCCATTTTATACAGAAGTTGTTTCGTGGTACTCATATGAAGCACCTATATGAATTCAGCGAACGTAAATTCTACATTCGCATGAATTTTACTCAAGTGTTGTTTGATATAGCAATATTTGTTTTTGATTGATGTGTTTGGGCACGACAAAAATAGCGTAACAATAAAAATACGGTTATGCTGTTCTTCCGCGGTTTTGAACTATTAACTAAGTTCGGTTTCACATCATCATATTTAAGTTGATCGACTGCTAAAGGGGATTCGATTACAACTGTCTGAATAGAATTTAATTAAATTGAAGTGATCGAAATCGATGCAACATAAGTTTGTCGCTTTCGACACGTTTGTACATGTTGACTTCAATCTTATTTCATCGTGCTTTAACCATTAACGTAATGTATTTGTTATACGTTTATTATTATATTTCTGTTATTACCAACCACACAACATCACATTTCTTGAATATATCACTGTTTGCCTCCTGGAAACAATGTTGAATAGATTCAATTTGGACCGTCTGAATGTATTCATTTCTATTTGTTTAAAATATTTGTTGAGCGAGAAATATTGCTTCAATAGTTGCTGTCATCTCTGGTCTGGTGCATCCCAGTATCAGCTCGATCCATTTGATCGCGTGCAACGCAGAGCAGCTCGGCTGGATCACTTGGCGTTTCGTAGAGACGTCGCTTCATTGTGTGTCTTCTACCACATCACGGTGAGTGTTCCGAAGAGCTATCTCACCTGAATCCTGCCGCCGAATTCCACCTTCGCACGACACGACACATATTAGGATATCATGCCCACAATCTGGATATGTGGCGATCCTCCACAGTGCGGTTTTCAAAGAGCTTTTTTCCACGTACTACAATGTGTGAATGAGCTTCCTTGGGCGGTGTTTCCGGGCCGTTATGACATGGGTACCTTCAAAGGAAAGCGCGTACACCTTCCTTAAAGACCGACAACGCTCCTGTGATTCTTCTGCTGTTGCAGGAGAATGTAGGCGGCGGTGATCACTTAACAATAGGTACGCTCGTTTGTCATTCTTCTCCATAAAAAAAAATAAATAACTAAAATCCTAATATCGAATCATCTGAATACGAGGGCTGCACTAAAAGTATCGGGAATGGTATATTTCCACTGTTCCTGTTCTATTAAAATCTTTTTAATTGAAAACTCCTTGGTTTTAAAAATCGAATACCATTTATTTATTTAAAAAAAGATTCTCGGTCTTGTCACAAGGTCTTTTCAAACTTGGAATTGACTCGAGAAATTTTTTTTATGATTTATTATTTGAAATGATTTATTATGACTTTCGAAGTGGTTTAACACAAAAACAGTGTGTTGACCGGATGATTTCTGCATTTGGTGATGAAGCCCCAATATAAAATATAATGTCGTCCAAAAACTGCAGTCACCAAAGAAAACGTTGATGCTGTGCGTAAGCTGATTGAGGAAAATCGACATGTGACATACCGTGAAATTCAGGCAACTTTAGACATTGGCATGAGTCAAATACAAATAATCTTGCATGAACAATTAGGTGTAAAAACGTTGTTTTCCCGATGGGTACCGCATTTGCTCTGTGAAGAGGAAAAAGCGGCTCGCGTTACTACACGGAGTGTTGCAAGAGAAATGGTGGCCACGTTAGTCTCCAAAACCGGCCATGATGCGACTATTCCTCTTGAGGGACAAAGAACGGCTAATGCAGAATGGTATGCCAGCATTTGTTTGCCACAGGTCGTTTCTGAACTCCGTAAAGAGAACTGCAACCGCCTCATCATCCTCCATCACGACAATGCGAGTTCTCACACCGCGCACAGAACAAAAGAGTTTTTAGAGCAAGAAAACATAGAATTATTAGACCATCCGCCGTACAGCCCCGACCTAAGCACTAATTATTTCTATAGTTTCCCTAAAATAAAGAATAAATTGCGTGGTTAGAGATTTTCATCACCTGAAGAAGCTGTGGACGCCTACAAAACGGCCATTTTGGAGACCCCAACTTCCGAATCGAATGGTTGCTTCAATGATTGGTTCCATCGTATGTAAAAATATATAAAATTTCGCGGAGAATTCGAAAAGCAATAAATACATTTTTAAATAGTAATGTTGTGTCACTTCCTTGATTCCCGAAATTTTCAGTGCCGCCCTCGTAATGCATATGTAATAAGATCGATTTAAATAAATTATTCTTATTATCAAAGAGACGACTTTACGACTTTCTCAAAAAGTAATGTTCTCGTAAAACTCTGTATTGCTTTGGTTAGAATCTACAATGAAACAGAGCTGATGGTATCATCCGTTTGTTTATGTTTATGTTGGCGATGATATAATCTATCGTCGTAGTCTCTTGAGATAGTCTAGACGTGTTTTAAACACTTTATAAGGTTTCGTTTATCAAAAATAACTGAACGTCAGGGCTTCTTGTTCTAATTAAATTCCTCGGGTGTCGAATATCTGCGACTTTGTACGCACAATTTAATTTGTTTGTTTCATTAAGCTAAACTTTTAATACTTTAAGTAGCGCTATATTAGTGATGTTATTAAAAGTTATAGTACCATTTTACCAGTGGGAGGCTACTTTGCACAGGATGCCAGCAATTATGGGTGTGGTACCCACGGTGCCTATTTCTGCCGTGAAGCAGTAATGTGTAAACATTATTGTGTCGGTCTGAAGGGCGCCATAGCTAGTGAAATTACTTGGCAAATGAGACTTAACATCTTGTCTCAAGGTGACGAGCGCATTTGTAGTGTTGCTCAAAATATTTTGATTTTTCAAGAATCCTGTGCGGCACTGCATTATAATGGGCAAGGCGTATCAGTTACCATCAACTGAACATCATGATCGTCTCGTCCCTTATTCTCATTAAAAAAAAACAATCTGTTGTTATTATTATGGAAGTCGTTAAACCATTTTTTAATTGTATGAGTAAATTATTTTTGTTAAGCTTTTTGTTTAATTTAAAAGCACTTTAATGTTTACTAAGGCCGAAATTTTACAGCCCGTCCATTTTGATATTTATTTTATATTTCTGTATTTTTTTTTGTTAATGAATTAACATATGAATCTTAAATCATTTGTATGTCTAGATAGACTGTGACAGCTGTGAAAACGTTGACTGTTAACCTCTATTTTGAGAAATACACGCACACTAACACAAAGTGACATACAAATCGCGAGTGTAAGACGTAGCTTGTCACGCACACTAAAGTAATTATAAAAATTATAATATATGTTTGTCACTTTCCACATTAGACTAGAGTCAGCACTTAAAAGCTAACGTTTTATTAAAACATTCACCCCAGCAACCTTCAAGGGTCGTCAAGGAGTGGAGTGGGTGCTTAAGCAATCTGTTTTTATAATATTAATATTTCCCCACGAGGTGCATTTTTGAATCTAGCATTCCATTTTCATCCTTGCAAACAGGGTGTTAAGGACAAACGGAAGATGGAAAAACTTAAAAAAAGTTTATCGAAGATAAATTACTATATTCGTTTAAGTGTCATGATTACTTTTTTGTACAGATGTGAATATTTTATGGTTATATTAAAATCTAACTTTTTTATGAAAATAACGGACGAGACGAGCAGGACGTTCAGCTTATGGTAATTCCGTATGAATTAGCATCAGCTGATTGCCCATTAGGTACCTGCAATGCAGTGCCGCTCTGGATTCTTGAAAAACACAAAAATTCGGACAGCACTACAATTGCGCTCGTTTTCTCATTTGCCCAGTAATTTTACTAGCTACGGCGACCTTCAGACTGAAACAAAGTAATGTTTACACATTACTGCTTCACAGTTGAAATTACGCATAAACTATCCGGTATGCAACTTGTGGTTCTTGAGACAATTTAGTCTCATGGAAGGAAGGAATGAAAGAAAGAGTTGCCAGGTTAAGAGTTGAAGAGGCCAAGCCTATCAGGAGAGAAGCAAATGGAGGTTAGTAGTCTCTGTATACAACCCTAGTAGACTGGTGTGATTTTACGTATGTAACTTGTGAACTCACGTATGTACTGTAATGTCTCGCGTTTGGTCACGGGTGAAACAACTGTTCTTTAGTAAGTAGCACTATAGTATTCTCAAGTATCAAGGTTATAAAAACGTTGTATTGTACATATGTTCGTAGCAAACTCGAGTATTGTACACAAATTTGGAACCCTCAGTATGATATATATATTAACAGATTAGAATCAATCCAACGCAGATTTGTTAAATACCTTGAATATAAGTGCAAGACATACGACAATGATTATGAGTCAAGATGCAGGAGATATCATATATTACCACTCCACGAGAGACGCAAAATAGCTGATATTCTATTCTTAACAAAAATAGCACAATGTCACATTGACGCTCCCCATCTTCTCTCGAATATAAATTTAAATATTCCCAGAATATCTGCAAGACATTCTAAATATTTACATATACCCCACTGTGCGTCAAATACAAACAAAACTCATTCTTCTCAAGGCTTTCCTGATTTTGACATGTTTAATTCATCCACAAATTCTATCAGATCAAAAATGACTAAAAACTGGTTTAATGTGTTTCCCTAACTGTTACTATAAACATAATTGAACGTAGTGTTTAAATTCTCTCTGAACATAATAAATGTAATACCTATGTAATTATTAACATATTATATATAATACTTGTATAAGAAAAAAAAAAAAGAAAAAAGATGTACCTATATTACGCTATGTGTTATTAGAAACAATATGCGAAAACTATTAAATGGTGTAAAATGTTCACACTATTATTTAGTAATTAAGTTATTGTAACACTGTAAGTTTTCCAAATAAAATACTCGGGGACGTCCGCTCCCAACCGATGACCGGTTGGAACTGGCTTAATGTCACACGTATAATGTCACTGTTTATGTCATGACAGTGACAATGATTATTAACATATGTTTAATTCAGACTAGATGTCAAGCCACTACAGGTACTAGAGGTACGTTATAAAATTACTCAGAGACGTAAAATACAATACGCTGATGTTTTATGAAACAAATGTAAGTATGGAAGTATCTGCCAACGCTACTGGAATACATTAGATGGTAATAACTTTGCCCACTTCTTGTTGTTTCTAACCCCACTTCCGATATAATAATAATATATTTTAATACACATTAGAAAGTGCGATACGTGGAACGCGTCAATCTCGATTTCAGTCAGGCTGCAGGCTATTATTAAGTGCAGTGATTTGTGGACGCAAAAACTTAATAATTACATGCACAATGCCAACACGCTTCCGAGATGTTCGCCATTGTTTAGCAGACGTCTCTTGTATCGGCATCGGTGAGAATTTCCGCGACAACCTATTATTGTGCCTCTAATATGTGATGTAGCATCTCACTTTTACCCTGCACATTTGTGGAAAGTTAAAATATATCATATTTGAACATCAAGATAATATGTATGGATAAATTGAAAGTGCCTGCAGTTACTATATTATCTCTTGTCATGATGTAAATAGTTATTTGTTCAATAAGTGAGCAAAGTTATTTTTTGCTGCGAGTGCTGACTTTAAATCACGAATTGGCGAAGTAGTCTAGAATTGAATCACGACCGTAGCGAGTGAGTGATTTAAAGGCACGAGACAAAAAAATTTGCTCTCGTGTGAAACATACAACTTTTCACCTCGACTAGCCAGAAAAGTGTTATAGGTTATAGTAAGAGAAACAATTAAGATAATATTACTAGTAATATTAAGTCTTTAAAAAGGCATAAGTATAAAAATGTATAAATCTATATTTCGATAAGTAACATAATATAAATTTTTGGGACAATGAGATAATACGCTAGGCTAAAATGAGTGTCGGGACGCACCGGATCGCATTCATTATGTTCAGTCTAAAATTCTGCTATTCATATATGTAATTGCTTAAACAGTAAGTTAATGAATTGAATAATCTTCGATCCACAGCTTTATCCATTCACTAAACAAGCCGAACACAGCCAGTCGTAACAAATAAAATAGGAGGGACGTAATTAATACGATTAGGGATAGGGAAGTTCCCTTTCGCAGACCCCTTGCCGTCCACGCGTTGCAGCTGATATATTAATTATTGTGTCGGTTAGATTTAAAAGTATGTAGGTTCTGTTTTAGGGTTTAATTGTGAAAACATGACCTATGTAAACATATTCCATGTTCTAAAATACGTTAGGGCTTTTTGAAGGTAAGGTAAGGTCCTGTCTTAGGGAAAGTAAAAACGATTTAAGACCAACATGAAAGAAATATTATTAGACGCATATACAGTCAAAACATGGCATGGGAAACAAGCTCTATCTTATCTATAATGATTTGAATATATAACAAATAGATACCAATTCGAGATGGTGCCAAAATGGCTCCGTATTTCAATGACTCTAATGCATAGATATTTATAGCAATACACTTGTCCATGGATTACGTATTTGGATACTTACACAATATGACGTAGGTTCATTTTCAAATATTTTTATTCAAAATAGCATTTCAAATCACTTACTGAACGACAAAAACTACCACCCATTCGAAAATTAATGCCTGATACCTGAGAAGAATGGGCGCAAGAAACTCTTCTTTTCTTTAATAAAATCTCGTTACAATCTAATTTATAATTTAATAATATGCTATAGTCACCCTTACAACATAAACGTCTTTTACCAATTATTTTGAATTTCGCAAGACATGTTGTTTTGAACATCTTCTGGGATCATGTTTTAAAAGCATATTAAGTGCATGATGGTTGCCGAAGTTTGCTCAAAACCAATTTCAGGTTTACGAAAAATTACTGCTAAGCATAAGTAGGTACAACATTTTTGAGGTCATCATAATTCCCAAGTGCACCCCGATATTGATTGCACTTGCGCAACGATACGAAACACTATTATTGCTCTATTCTGAGACTAATGAAACAACTTGCTTAACATTTCGCCCTTCCGCTACCGCCGCCGCGCTATAACAAAATAGTCTACTGAATGCCAAAACGCGTGCAATAAATGTCGGCGCATTCTACTATAAATCTTTCTATTCCAGATATATTTTTATGATAGAAACGCTGTAACGAACAAGACGCAATATTCAATATAAAATGACGTTTTACGTAGTGACTTACGGCCATTATGCAGTCTATCTCTTACTTGAGATAAAAATCGTAACTATCGTTGACTTTTCTGTCCTAATAAACATATCGACGGTAACTCACCTTATACGTACACGCTGTCTGTCAATGGGACGACCTATAGCTAACCAGAGCTAGAAGTTTTTATGGAGATTGCAATTCACGCGTCCCAATATAAGGCGATAAGAATGACTTATCGGTTATATTGGGACAGCTTCAGATTATTGACAGCTAATTACTGACAGTAGAAGGTAGTAATTTATCTCTAGCTGTAGATAGTATATCGGAAACGGCCGTAAATGAGCACTCGCACACATTAACGAATTAAATTTATTTAAAAATAGCTTTTACCGGCGACTTCGTCCGCGTGGAATAGTTACTTTGGACGGCATTTTTATTTTTTAATATACTTTCATTGCAAATAATACACATACAAACTACTGTGAATAATACATTTTTATTAACTACCAACTATACATACACTTATTTATTTCTTATCAAGTACCTAAATACTACAAACTTTCATGGTATCTTCGATAGTGACGAACTTCCATACAATTTTCCATGCCCTATTTCAACCCCTCTAAGATTTTTTTCGTAATAAAGGGTATTTATTTATTATTATCTATTTCCTTTCCCAAGCTCCAGTTTATGTCTGTACTGAATTTTATAAAAATCGGTTCTGTGGTTTAGGCGTAAAACATAACTAACAAACTTACATTCACATTTATTATATTAGTAGTGATGTTACAAACTGATCACAGAACATAAAATACTATCGTATAAATTCGTAAACACTAAAGTTATCCAAATTTTTTAAGATTTCTTTAGCGTTAAATCCGCTAATATTTGTCTTTAAACAATTCAACACGTGTTTCGCCTCTGCACGAGGCATCTTCAGGACATGTTGACTGGCCAAAATCTGTCACGAGACATAAATAACACTTAAGAAAACTTAAAACCAAATGTTTTAATGTGATAACTATGGATTTCCGCAAAGTAGCGCCTACTTCAATTACAAAGTGGTTGGAAACTGGTCAAGACCGGAAAAGATGGCATAAGCTGAAGGAGGCCTACATATTTGAGGTTGAAATAAACACTAAAGTTGCCGAAGCGCGTAACTTTGAACTCACTTAGCTTAAAACTATGATTAGTAAGAAGTGAACCGTCGGCTCAGTCAGTGGCAACTCGTTAATTGAGTGTGCTCTCCCTTTCATATATCGTAATTATGGTCAAATAAAGAGATCTGTACGGATTGTATAGCAATTTAAAACTACCGTCGGCATAAAAATTGAGCTGAGGTATTTTAATATTTTATAGTCAAATTTAATGGTTGCTCAACCACGATACACTAACTAAAACGTGCTAATTTAAATAATATATAACATTTAAAACGATCATGTTGGTATTAATGACGAGATATTTAATATGAATCATGATTTTTTGAGCTTACTGATATTTCGGCCAGTCACAATAGCTATGATTTGATTACAAGATAACGAATTAATTATAAATTTTTTGTTTAAAAGAAGTAATTTAATTCTACTTGCCGGTTTTTGGTGTTGGCATTGGTTGGTCCCTGCAAACCGTTGTATATTGTTATTTTTTTTATGCAAGAAGTAGAGTATGTGTCACAGCGGGTAAAATAAAGAGTACAGATTAATAAAGCAGCAATCCTTTATCTTATTTTTCCTCCTACAACTTCTAACATTGATATTATTATTTAAAAATGTTGTGGTAAGAATTAGTATAATAATTTAATCATAATAGTAAAATCAAAATAGTAAATTTTCATGTGGTGGGCATGGCTGGCTAGAGGCTAAAGGTTAGCCTAAGGAAACAGATAATTTCAGCGTACTCTTTTAGTGTATATATAATATAAAGTACATCTACGTGAATAGAACTAGTAGTATCTTCCTAGATATGACTATTTTAATTTTATCCGTAGCAACAGAGTTTCAATTCAGTATATCAAAATAAAAGCATTAATGACGGCAATATTCAAATAAATCTAAGATCACACGTATATGCAGACTGTACTCACAAGTTCGTAGCAGTAAACGCTTGTGTTGAATGAACCATTCATCCATCCATTGAAAGGTATAATCCAACAATCATTTAAATGATTTACGGCGTGTTTGGGTGCCAGTTGGAGCACAATGTACGATTTGAATCACCAATAAACATTAGGAATAATTCGTTTAAGTTACGTTAACAACGGATATTTTGTAATTAGTCTTTTATTTAATTTTTTTTAAGTGGAACCCGTTATGTTTAAAACTAATGTTTTTCCTAAGAGTGTTATTCCAATGATTTATATACAGCAATTTATTTTAACCTCAAAGCTGCCACATATAGATGCCAATTATTATAATCTTAATATCTTAATATATATAAATCTCGTGTCACAATGTTTGTCCTCAATGGACTCCTAAACTAATGAACAGATTTTAATGGTGATTACTTCATGGAGTGCAGTTTGGTCCAACTTGAGAGATAGGGTAGTTTTTATTTCGATTTGGGACCCATAAATATTTTTATTTTCAATATTTGTTTTGTATGGACATATTTTCTATGAGAGAATTTAGTGACGCACGGTTTGACAGTTCCGCTGTGAAACAATTTCATTCTAACAACAGGGAGCATATTTACGAAATAATTTTTGATGTTTTGAAATATAAAACAGTTGTTTTTTTACTATCTACAGAACAACGTCTGTCGGGGCAGCTAGTACTCGTATATAAATTACGTGACACGTTGTTTGTCCGCGATGGACTCTAAACTAATGAACGGATTTTAATGGGGATTACTTCATGGAGTGCAGTTTAGTCCAACTTGAGAGATAGGATAATTTTTATTTCGATTTGGAACCCATAATTATTTTTATTTCCAATATTTGTATTGTATGGACACATTTTCTGTGAGAGAATTTATTGACGTACGATTTGACAGTTCTGCTGTGAAACAATTTTATTATAACGACAGGGAGCATATTTTACGAAATAATTCTTGATGTTATAAAATATTATAGACAAATTCATAAAAAACGGTATTTTATGTATTATGTACAGGACAACGTCTGTTGTGTCAGCTAGTAATTTATATATTATCATGCGATGAAGAAAATATCAATTCAACCGCATTTTTTTGCTCGCTAATTTCTTGTAAAAAAAAAATTGTCTACAAACAGTGAATGAATTTTAAGCATAGTGGATCACTGATATTTTCATCGTAAGTTGATGATATTCAAAATTTAAAATCCAATATAAGTGAACATACACGATTTTGCACGAATACGATTCGTTCGGTCACTGCCCACTAATCGTACGAACACTGCCCACTAATCAGAATGGTGAATGGAATACCTGCTTGTCTTAATAGGCACTTGCGGTTATTAGCCAAGTCAGCACCAGCTTCTCGGCAAGCGTAACGTATTTGAAGGAAGGACTGTTTCCCGATTTGTTCTATGTTACTACAGAGGCTGTATGTGATAAAGTTTTTACTGAGGGTAATAGTGGAGTGGTTTTCGAGAGGGTGCCTTATTTTTATGCTGTGATGCGAAAAAGAGTTGCTTCCTTCTGGGATAGACTCCGCAAATCTCAGAACCGCATTCTCCAAACGGTTTGTGACGGGATGCCTAGCAATAACAATAGCAATAACAACATAACGAACACCCTCAGGCTCTTTAATTATTAATTTTTATTGTACGATATCACATTGTAATCCATATTTTATATAAAAAAAAGCCCGCTGAGTTTCTTGCGCCCATTCTTCTCAGGTCTGAGGCAGTCTCTTTTGAATGGGTGGTAGATTTTGACGTTCAATAAGTGATTATAAATCCTATTTTGAATAAAAAAAATTAAAAATAATCATATTGGCTATCTGTGCAAATAAGTGACGGCGCCTGGACCAAGACGCCTGGGAAGAGCTTTATTAACCTTTCCAGATAGATTATACGTTTTGTGTATATTTTACTTTTTATCTTTATATATCGTATTAGAATATTAGTACTTATTTGTTTCATAATATGTATACTGGGTAATTTTGCCTTTAATAAAAACTTATTATTATTATTTTACGTTGTGTCATCGCATTGCGATTCACCGTCGTAACGTTGTGTTTGTTTCACCCTACAAGAGTAACTAGTGAAGCTTACCGCGTATACCGAAACCATAATTCAATAGTTTGTATCATAAAACGGTTCTTGAGTCTCGTTTTGGAAGTAGATAATATGTTATTTCCGTACTCGTTCCCTAATAGGGAATCCTGCTCATCGCGTGTCGAGACGTACTCAACTCCCAAGAACACCTTATTTATTGACTATCGGCTTGAATGGGAAAAAATTATACAGCGCGTTTGTCTAATGATATGCGGATGTAGGAAATGTATTCGATCGATCGAAGAAATGAGTGTTTGCTAAAGTTTTTGTAAATTTGCTAAGTAGAAATTTCGATTCGTTCGCTTTGTATTATGTATTTGCTGAGATTAGAGACATTATTTGTAAATTGTATTTAAGATGAGGCTTACGTTTGGAAACAGCTGGCGTTTTGAGGATGATACAAAATGCATGAACCATTTAAATTTTTTTTTATTCATTCATTTATATGTTATTTTATAGAGTGGTATATTTGGTCTTACAATAGTAGTATTTCCTATTTAGCTATTACCAATTGAATATGTTGCGATTCTTATTAAAGTGAATCCCATCTTTATTTTGTTTATTCATTCACCGTTTTGATGTAAAATACTGTAATGTGACTTTCATCTCAGCATACGCAGCGTCCAACTAACAGAGCCATAGATAACAGTTTATAAGGGATGATACTAATCGAAAAGTCCGTATAGGTGTTTGGAACAAATTTTGAACTGACATAAGTAAATTCGATGTCACATTAATGGGCACTGAATATAAGATATTGTAAATAATAAATTTTTATTCCACAAAATGAAATACGCCATGCCATAACTTTCTAGGTTTCTAGATAAGTGGTTCAAAAATGGCAATAAAAAAGAAAATTGTAACAGCTACTGAAGAGAGAAAATCGATTGAGACGTTACGACAGCCAGCTGAAGTAAAATGTTAGTATGATGCACTTTATTCTAGGCAATTACGGGCAGAATCCTTTACGTAGAATGTCGGCTAGAAGGGCGCCTTTTTCTACCACCAAGAAGTAACTGTGTGGAAGCATTATTAGTGTTTAGGTTTGAGGGGAGCCGTAGCTTTAGCCTTACTAGGCTATTGAGACTTAGGTGGGTAGAAGGGTTCTCAATACAAAGTCTAAGATGAAGTTTATTGTTGTAAACCTTATATAAAATACCCTTGAGACCATTTTGGAATACGGAACTTGACATCATGCCTTAAAGCGACGAGCGCGATAATAGAGATGCCGCTTAGAATTTTGTGTTTTTTTAAGCATCCTGAGCGTTAGTGTGTTAATGTAAAGGGCAGGGTGTATTTTTTCTTATGACAGTAAGGGAACAGACGAGCAGGACGGTTAGCTGATGGTAATTGATGCAGCCTGCCCATACAATGCAGTGCCGCTCAGGATTCTTGAGAAACCCAAAAATTCTGAGCGGCACTACTACAATTGTGCTTGTCACCTTGAGACATAAGATATTAAATCTCATTTGTCCAATAGTAATTTCACTAGCTACGACGCCCTTCGGACCGAAACATAGTAATGCTTACACATTACCTCTTCACGGCAGAAATAGACACCTATGCGTATGATATGTTTGAAGCGTTTAAGCAAAAAGCAATCATATATCGTGAACTATGATCAACCATCACGTGAACGCATTGTTCAATACTATTTATCATAAATTTGACTGAACATTATCCGCGAGTGAACATGGCAGTTTATACACATTATCTGCGTATTTAACTGCAAAATGACACATCCGTTGGAGGCCGATGCGAGCTGAGTGGAGCGTCCTGCGTCGAGGACTATACCCGTCGGTACTCACAAGTCACCACGGCTCAGCGTCCAGGGGTCAGCGTCTATCAACATATTTATCGCTTCAGATTGTCGAGCTTTGTTTATTATAGCTATAAAGCGGATGAAGTGCTACTTCCGATTGCACTTAACAATAATTAAGAAGGTTTATAATGAGCGGGAAATAATGTAATACATATTATTACGATTTTAATGTTTAGTGTCCATCCTTGTGCGATTTTCAATGAGCTTTTTCTAGGCGGGCTTGCCTGTCTTGACAATGATCGAATTAAAACTTATAAACCGAACTTGAAGTACATAATAAATCATTTTATAAAGTTCTGAAATTACTTACCCTGTTTTTCCGCTCGTCTTACAAAAAAATATCGAAGGAACACCCTCGAGTCTAGTTAAAAAGGGCGTGCCTACTTCCCCCACAAGGGCCGGCGATTTTCTTGAAGATACCTCTGTTTGCGTAGGGAGAATGCGAGGCGAGACCATCCTGGGTCCCGAAATGTCGTTTTCTTAAAATATAAAGTTAAATTTATGTTCAAATTTTATTCCTACCTACATAATTTTGCTAATCCAACTTTGGTTGTTCTAAATTGTTTGTTTTTAACCTGAATGATTCGAACCAGAATTTACCTAAAAGGCTCATTCAAGTGAAAAATATTTTCAAATCGTACGGATACTACAAAAAAATACTTATATTATTATATTCAATATAGTACTGCCAATTATCTAGTAGGTACATGTAATAAAATGTATAAATATTGACTCCCCACGCGGCCGGCGCTGAGCTCTTGATAAGCTCAAGTCGCATGGTTCGTCCTACATAGAGGTCAAATGTCTGCTTCAGATGTTAAAATATTTCATATATATCTTTATTTCTACATAAAGAACTGGAAAGAGATATAGGGAAATCTATTACTGAGAGTACAAGAGAGAATTTGACAGTTCAATAGCTGAATCCGAAGCCGTAACTTATGCTAATGCAATCACGCCTGTCTTCCAAAGGAGTGATGAAGACAAAAGATGACTTTCCACCGCCTACGTTCACTAGAGTCAACCCTTTAACAGGCTCTTGTATTCTTGCTACTTATGGCCTAGTTAGTACATCCCCGATCCGTTCCCGGAATATACACCCTAGCCAGTGTTGGCAAACACTTACCATAAATGTCTACTTTCATCCACAAATCCATCCTCAAGTCAACAAATTAATCTTATTTGTACGATCTTCTATATGACATTGCTCTCTCTCCCTCCACAAGTCCCTAAATCAATTTATTAAAACTATTTGTGTAAACTACACAAGTGTAACTTGGACATTGTATCATTGTTCCAGGCAGGATGGAGGAGGACAAGGACGAAGGGCCGGGGCTGCCCGACATGACGATGATGCCGCTCATCACCGAGGCGGCCATCAACGACAACCTGCGCCGCCGCTACGTGCATGACCTCATCTATGTATCCTTTGTGATAAACAGCCGACGCCGCCTTTTTACATATATTTCCACTGTTCCTGTCATGTTAAAATCTTTTTAATTCTGTTTGAACAAACAGAATTAATATTCCATTCCCGATACTTTTAGTGCAGCCCTCGTAGTGCCACTCAGTGTTTCTGGGTTTTTAAGAATCCTGAGCGGCACTGCATTGAAATGGGCATGGCGTATCAATTACCATCAGCTTTTTATCAAATATATAAATATATAATCTACTTGATCGCCTTAACGGCACGAGAAATATAACCGTAGTTTTTGTGTCTTAGAAATGTGGTTGTCGCTACCATAGACATAGAATATTTTATCATAAAGAGAAACTAACAAAAGATGAAGCTCTTCTTAATTAACAATCGGGACAGTGTTAAGTGTCCCAGTTGGTTATTGGGTAATTATAATATATAGATAATAATAATAACTTTATTTCCCAAACATTACAATAAATAATAGTGTTACAAGTTAAAAATATGTTTTTAAATTATAATTAATTATTTGATGCCACCTATAAACTATTTATTTGAATAAAATTTGTACTTTTTAAAGGATTAAATGTAATAGAAATTTGGAAAAATTTACACCATTTATTTATTCCGATGTTTCGTTAACTTAGTTGACTATCAAGTCTAGAAAACGTCGGGATAATCTCTTTGATTAAAGTTTAGGTCAGCGAGGGATTAATCCGCTTTATCTATTCCAATTAAGGTAAGTCTACCCATTACACGTATGGGATTGTTCAGCTCTATTTTGGATTTCTTCCTGACCTTCGGCTTTGGCACATAAGTCAATCAAAGGCTCGAATTAACCATTCCGATTCTATGTCCACTATACTAAGCCTTATCGCAATATTATAAATAATTAAAAATATTTTTCTTAATATTTAATTGAACAGACATACACAGGCTCCATATTGGTTGCGGTGAATCCCTACAAGGAACTGGGATGTTACAGTTTCGTAAGTATTTTTTTTTCTATACATAATATAATAAAATTGTAATAAAGTTAAACTTTACATTGAAAATTTTAAGAGAATACTTCCTGAATATTCTACAAATAATACAGAATCGAAAAACTTTATTGAATTTTTGTTCATTTGTCTGTATATATGTATGTCGGGGCAAAAAGCTAAAACTATTGAATTGATATAATATTAACAAGAGGTTACCTTTATTACTGTCACGCTAATAGGAGACATTGTATTTTTGCGGGGCGACGTCGCGGGTTCTATAATAAATCCGAATATATACATAACATATAGGTATACAGCAACAAAATTACATTATTTTGTCAACAAAGAAATAAGAAGAAGGATAGATCAATTGTTATATTATGTGTATCGGCCATTACCGGCGGCAATGGGGCGGTAGGTAGACGACAGCTTCGTTGCATAAACCTGTCACCGTTGATCGAATTGATTTTACCTCAGAAAACTGATTCACAAATTAACCTTACCATATTGGACGGAGATTCGTTTCATCGTCGCAGTTTATTTTTAAATAATTCTTAACATGTGATAAATATTTGACTATCATGACCAACTTCCTCTACTTTAGAAAACCGTATGTGATCAAAGCATTACGGCAAAAGTGAAAACTTCACCAAGAAGAGTTAAAAAAAGAAATTATAATTTTTTTCTTGTAATTAATTTCTGTAAATTTTGCTCGGACTGTTGACGCTGCCTTATTCGACTCAAGCCGACTACCCGAACGAGCGTTTTAGAAGCGTTCACTTCAAAACTCCAAGCAACCTTCAAATAAGCCCAGAGCGATCTTGAGAAAATGGTAGCGACCGGAACAACAGAATAATTTGATCCACATTGAAGCGCTGCCAATTTTATCTAATATAAAAACAAATAATACGTATTTTAATAATTCCTCTGGTGTTGCAAGAGAATGTGGGCAGCGGTGAATACCTACTTAACACCAGGTGGTCCGTGCCCTCTTTTTCCATAAAAAAATAATAATACTACGGAATTTGTTGCAAAGACTATAGCAGTACTGACTACACGCCACGAACTCAAACCCTATCGACATAATCTGGATGTGAAATTTTCCTCCACTACTTGATTCCACCTTGCACGACACGCCACAAATTAGAACATCATCCCTACCACATAGATGTGTGGCGTTCCTCTATAGTGTTTTTCAAGGAACTTTCTTCCATGTACAACCATGCTGAGCAATGTGCTTCCTTGTGCGGTGTTTCCGGGACGATACGACATTTTCACCTTAAAAAATAGCGCGTTCACCTTTCTAATAGGCCTGCAACGCTCCTGTGATTCCACTGGTGTTACAGGATAATGTGGGCGGCGGTGATCAATTAACATTAGGTGCGTTCCGTTACCCGTGCGTTTGTCCTCCTCTTCCATAAAAAACAGTGCCCTTTTTCTGCAACCAAGTGTCGAATGAACTTCCTCCGGTTCAGTACCAGTTTGATATGACTTGGGTACCTTCAAAAAGCTCTAGAATTCAATATAAGTAGACCTAACTTCACAAGATTATGGACGCCAGTGATCAGGTGTACTATTCAGTAGATATTTTTATGCAACGAGCGCAATAACAAAAGAATTCACAAAGCTGCGAATGCCTTGAATAAAATATTCATTGTTATGAAAAATGCGCGTGTTGTGACAGTGAAATGAGCTCCATAGAAATAGTAGTGTTGGATTTGGTGCGGGATGTATTGTCGCGCGGAAAGTTATTGTCGATGTTCAACGACTAGATAGCGCTATGGCAATTCGCGCTGGTGTCAAAAGCTTTTGTTGTTAATGACAGTTTGCGATGATAAATGGTTTATCTTCATGAAGTTTCGGGTTTAATTAAAGACGAATTTGTACAATATTGTGATTGATAATGTTCCATACCAAGCAAGTGTATTGTCGTAACACTCTATAACTTACAATAGTCAGTATGTGTAATTTATACCTTTTTCTCATTACAGTACACTCAGTACAGTACATTTTAGCAGTGGGAGGCTCCTTTCCACCGGATGCCGGCTAGATTATGGGTACCACAACGGCGCCTATTTTTGCCGTGAAGCAATAATGTGTAAACATTACCGTGTTCCGGTCTGAAGGGCGCCGTAGCTAGTGAAATTACTGGGAAAATGAGACTTGACAACATATGTCTCAAGGTGACGAGCGCAGTTGTAGTGCCGCTCAGAATTTTTGAGTGTTTCAAGAATCCTGAGCGGCACTGCATTGTAATGGGCAGGTCGTATCAATTACCATCAGCTGAACGTCCTGCTCGTCTCGTTCCTTATTTTCATAAAAGAAACTTACGCTGGGCTATTAAGGTACTTCATTAGGCACTGCTCGGAAAAACTTGCTTGGATTCTTCCACTTTCATTAACCCTATCCTACCAGTATATCCCTGACCTGATTGGGGAATGTTTTTTTTATATAAGAGGGTCCAAATAAGCCTTTTGCTCACATTATGGGGAGTGGGTGAGGCAGTCGTCCATGGCCATCCGCATATCGAGAGTCAAGAGATGTGTTGCCGGCCAAGGTGGGAGTATGCTCTTTTCTTGAAGGTCCCTAAGTCGTATTGTTTCGGGAAAACAGAAGCCGGTAATTGACTCCACAAAGTGGCTGTGCGAGACAAGAAATTTCTTGCAAAACGCGCGTTTGTTGAATGCCAGACGTCAACATGGTGCGAATGTAATCATCTTCCAACACTTATGCTCTATTAGTTTGTACAGTCTTTCGTTCACCGAATCACCTCAACAATTTTCAATGACTACATTTTCTTGTCAGTAACTGATACCTCTTAGGACGGTTGAAGCAATGACTATCGTTTATTTACAGGATGACATGCAATACTACCGCGGCAAAGCCTTCGGAACTCTTCCACCGCACGTGTTCGCCCTCGCTGAGTCGGCGTACAGTTCTTTACAGGTATGTCGGTAGAGGTATTATTACTGCTATTACGTTAAAGTTATGTATACTTATTCGTAGTCAACCTGCTATTTAGTTGACGACAAACATGACGTTTACCAAATGTTGTCACTCCCTATGGTTTATAGATATATTTATATTCTACTAACTAGCTATGTATTTGTCAATAATTTTTCATAACATCAAGAATTATATCGTTACATATCCTAGCTCCTGGTTGTGATAATGAAATTGTTTCACAGCAGAACTGTCAAACCATGCGTCAATAAATTAACTCATAGAAAATATGTCCATACAAAACAAATATTGGAAATAAAAATAATTATGGGTCCCAAATTTAAATAAAAACTATCCTATCTCTCAAGTTGGACTAAACTGCACCCAATGAAGTAATCTCCATTTAAATCTGTTCATTAGCTAAGGAGTCCATCGCGGACAAACAACGTGACACGTAATTTATATATATTAAGATTATATTCTATACATGTATTGAAGACTGATACCTACTGCCTTATACCCACGTAATGCCTTATTACTATTATATAGATATAAAATTTTTATCCCTTTTTCGATAGTGACCTTTACAAAATTAATATTACTCATCTTCAATTGAACACGAAGGGCGGTCGATTTGCTATGATTGGTTGCAATGGCGTAGGCTAATGAAAGTTACTTTTCGTTAACTATAACATTATTTAACTTTATATATGTATATTTATTTATTTATTTTTGTTATAACAATAATAAATGCTGTTCAGTAGGTAATGTTCTAAACGCATAAGATAACCCTTTTTTAGTTCGAATATTTTTATTACGTATTATAGGAACCAAGTTAGAAGGATACCCTCACCTCAAAAGACCGGCAATACATCTGCGGTTTTCCCTTAATATCAGCAGAACTGACTCCTTTATGTTACAAAAAAGATATATTTCTGTCTCAATTGTTACATTAATCGTTTCTTTGATTTGATTACAGCAACATATATATTTGTTTGTAATTGTTGATAATCTGCTAAATACGTAACTGTTTTCAGTTTTACTTATTGTAAGTAATATTTTGCATTTTGCATCACCTTGTAAAAATAAATTATAGACAAAAAAAATTGATACTTTCAAAAGCAGCACGTGCAGTTTAAAGGCCGGCACCGCTCCTGTGATTTCTCTGGTGTTGCAAGAGAGCGTGGAAGGAGGTGATCACCTACCATGAAGTGACCTGTACGCTCGTTTTTCATCCTCTACCAAGTAAATTCTTGCCACTTCGCTTCTCATTTCAGCTCAACTTTTTGAAAGTCAATGGTTACATGTATAATGGATTTATTATTTTATGAACTAATTTCATATAAGTAATACGATTTTCTGACTGACAGAATGGTGAGAAGAACCAGTCGGTGGTGATATCGGGCGAGAGCGGCGCTGGCAAGACGGAGACAACAAAACTGATCCTGCAGTACCTGTGCGCGGCCGGAGGACAAGCCTCCTGGGCTGAGCAGCAGATCCTCGAGGCGAACACGGTCTTAGAAGCCTTTGGTACGAACAAACACGAACTTTACAGTACATCTTAGCAGAGTGTGCGCTGGTTATAACTATTCAAATAAAACACTTTCTAAAGGATTAAAGCGTGTAATTGTTATTGTGTTTTCACAAGGGTTCCTGTGAAAAGGTGGGCTAAAAAGGTCACGAAACGTCGGGTTAGCTAAAATAATTATAATAATGTAACTTTCACGCAGAATTTACAATTACACGAGTTTTAATCCTTTAGAAAGTGTTTTATTTACATGTGTAATACTCGCGTTAATCTAGGTAAATACTTTGGTTTATAATTAAATTCAGTTCTTAAGAACTTACATTAAAAGGCATTTTTTTCTAAAAGTTGATTCCTTAAGAATTCTTTTTGATGTCATATACTAGATGCTACTACTGCTTCGGAAACAAATGGCGCTCTGAGAGGGAAGAAGCGGCGCAAGAAACTCTCCCAGCATTCTTTTTTTGCGCTCTATTAATAAAAATATACAATATTGTACTGTCATTGCTATTGTTATAAAATAATCATAATCTAGTCCCAGGCTGTCCGATAACTTAGATATTCAGCTAAAATAAATAATTTAATTAAAACTTTAGTTTTGTTTTGGACACATATCATATAAATAGGTCTACATTAGAAAGTTGTTGCTACATAAAAATAAGTTCTACACATTTTTCAAAGTTTGGATTACACACATATGGATCACATTTGTACAAATATGTTCCAGCATGGCTTCATTTTACCAGACAGCCCGTAAGCAGTGTGGATTCTACGTCTGTCTAAGAAATTTCATTATCTCTTAAAGCCAGCAAATATTTACGCGCTTTGAAGACTAAAAATATAATAATCTTATTATTTGAATATAATAAATTAAGCTAAGAAATCAAAGAGATAATACATATAAGAACTAGTACCAAATGGGAAAAAAGCGTTTTTTTAAATTTGCAATATTGGCAATGCAAAAAACTTGTGTGCCTTATCCAGAAATAGTACTGTAGCAGCAATTTCTTTAATACTCCCAGGCATTTTAGACGTGATTTTATAAGCCTATTTTAAATATTATCCAGGTAACGCTAAAACCGTGCGGAACGACAACTCATCGCGCTTCGGCAAGTTCGTGGAGGTGAGACTGGACCATCGAGGAGGTATCAAGGGTGCAGTGCTGAGAGACTTCTTGCTAGAGAGAGCCAGAATTACGGGCCCCGCTCCCAGAGAGACCAACTACCACGTCTTCTACCAGCTGGTCGAAGGAGCGCGGGTAAGACGATTACCTATTTACTTCTTGTTTTGTAGACCTGATATGATGATCGTATCGTTTTTGCAAATAAAATTTAAATTGAATGAGTTTTTCTTACACCAATAAGATACACCAATAGGATGTGATAAAAGACCCTGGTCGGAAAAGTTTGTTTGGGATTTGAAAACTCGTATAGAATTTGTTATTTTCGTAAGAAAAACGTGTTGACCCCGCCCATGTTACTTTCTCTCTATTAAAATCTGTATATTTTTTATTCTTTTACGTGACAATTTGTACTATTCAACGATATATTTTCCAAACCTTCCAACAATTAAATATGTAACATAAGCATGTACACTCTCCAGCATAATACGGAGCTGAAGAATATCTTGCGACTTCGCGATGACGTCCAGTTCAAGTACCTCAGGCCAGAAGACGAGGAGGTGGTGCGAGGAGCGAGGGCCGCGGGCGGCGGGGAGCAGGGCAGGCTGGAGGCTTTGCAGCTGGCGTTGACGGTGCTCCAGGTGGCGCCGCACATGTGCGAGGGGCTGTTCAAGGTGCTGGCTGCCGTGCTGTGGCTGGGCAACATACAGTTCCAGGTGAATTATCCATCAATCCTTCTACAGACTTCTACTCTTCCGCATCACGTAGACGTCTGGCATTCCACAACCGCGCGTTTTGTTCGAAATTTCTTGCCTCGCACAGCCACTTTGTGGAATCAACTACCGGCAGCGGTCTTCCCGAACAGATACGACTTGGGGACCTTCAAGAAAAAAAGCATACTCCCACCTTAAAGGCCGGCAACGCATTTCTTGACACACCTGTTGTTGCGGATGTCCATGGGCGGTTGCCTCACCTCTCCCCATCTCGTGAGCCTCTTGCCCGTTTGCCCCCTCTCATATAAAAAAAAGACCCCCTTAAGCAGGAGAAGTCAAAGGACATGCCTAAGGCTCATTAGACAAAAAACATTTGCCTAGTGTTGTTATAAGAAATACGGGCGTATTTCAAATAGTTTTCAGATTAAAAACTTTCGGAATGCTGCAGTGCATCATTGAAGTCACAATTCACCTTAAACCATAAAACGTAGCCTCTTTAAACAGAAATAATAAAGCAGCCCCTGGTTGATTGATCACATTTAAAGTGACAAATTTACCTTCAGTATTCTTCTTTTACATCTCTCACCGTGGTGTGCTTCTCGGCAAAGGTATACTCCAACTCGCTTCTATTGTTCTTCTGTAGCGCGTACTGTCTACTTTACTTCTGTTCCAATTGCGTGAATACTGATAAAATAGGGTATTAATAGTCACTTGTTCCACGGCGGACAATGAATGAGAAGCGAGTAATGTAAGCGAGTTATGACACTTCTGATCACACATCTGATCTGAAGACATAATATCATTACGGCTTCGTAAAAATACCAACTGCTTATTACCTAAGTATATACTACTACTATTTACATATTTTCTCATTTAGTATAAAACATCCTATTGGCAGGACATAGACGGGGAGCGCACGTCCCTCGCACCAGAGGATTCAGAGGCTGTGGAAGCAGTTGCCAGCCTGCTGGGGCTGCCGCTCTCCACTGCACAGCGCGTACTCCTGGAGCGGCAGATCAACGTCAGAGGAAACGTCACTGACATACCCTTTAGGCTGCCAGAGGTAACATTGACACACTATTAAACAAATTATCTTGTCCCAAACTAGAATTAGCCACAGCTATGGATACAAGACAATGATATATTTAATACGATGTACTTACTTGAGCATACATAAATACATATTATTATAAACATCAATGACTTGGAAACAAACATCCAAATTCATCATATAAATATTTGCACCTACCGAGATGTGAACCCGGGGCCTGTAACTCAGTGGGCAAGGATCACAAACCACTACATGGCTATATGGGTCCTATATGGGTCGTCATTATTTACTTTAAGACAGTACCTATATGAGGTGATCCAGCTGGTGTTAAGCGGATTAAGCTGCCTATTTGACCGTGTGCAACACAGATCTTGCTTGGCGTTGCGTAGAAAAACTAGAAGTCGATTCATTGCACTGACCTCTACTATATACCGCTAGACTGGCGGCTGTCAAAGTGCTTTTGTGCCTGTTTGATATTCGCCATTTTGGCGCTGTTGGCCATGTAGCGAGAGTCTGCGGTACTAAAACTAGTGATGACAACCTCAGCAAACAACGATAGATGATGGGAAACTATTTACAAAAAAATGTGTAGTTTATTACGTTGCAAAGTATAAATAGCACGAAAAACGAACGAAATAAATTCAAAATGCAAAAATACTTCAGAGTATTGTACGTTCCTTCGCAGCCATTTGTATTATACGTCAAAATTAGTTCTCTGGACGATCGCGAGTGGCGCTTCAAATAGGCACAAAAAATTTGCTGTCAAACATATTATTAAATAGACGAGATAATACGAGAAGTCTTTTGCTGTAACTGCAGTGAAGTTGTGGAATAGTTTACCACTCTATATTAAGCGTGCTCAAAACTTAAATTCATTCAAATTAATGCTTTCCAAACACTATTTCACATGCATATTAGATGTTATGTAACTGTCAGTGCGTATAATACTATCAATTTGAAGTTATTGTATTTATATAGTATTTAGTAGTATTATTTTGTATTTATTTTTGTATAAGTATAGGTCTGTATGTTAACTCTTTTTTTTCTTTTTTGTTTTACATTAGACATTAGAATGTATGTAATATTATTGTAATTATTAAATAACTTTAATTAAGTAAAGGAATATTTACAGACGTTATTTTCAAGATACCTGTTATAATTACTTATTGTATCTTGTATTGTATATTGGGTTGTCTGGAAGAGATCGCTTCAAGCGATAAGACCGCCCATGGCGTACCTATGACTGTAATTAGCTTAAGATCTTTTTTTATTATATATTTTTTTTAAGTCTGTATGGTATGCAATAAAGTGTCTATCTATCTCAATAGCCTATCCAGTGGTATTATACAGGTCAGTGATTCATTGTGTTGCCAGGCGCGTGAGAACCGTCACGCCATGGCGCGCGCGCTCTATTCGCGAACGTTCGCGTGGCTGGTGCGTCACGTGAACAGTTGCTCGGCGCCGGGGCGTGACGCCCGCCGAGCTCTCGGCGTACTCGACATCTTCGGCTTCGAGAACTTCGCGTCCAACTCGCTCGAGCAGCTCTGCATCAACTACGCGAACGAGAAGTTGCACATGTTCTTCAATAACTATGTGTTCGCCTTGGAGCAGGAAATTGTAAGTTGGATCAAATTATTCCCACTTCGCGGAAGGGCCTTTGTATTTGAAATGTTGTGATTGGAGTTCCAAATTTTGAATTGGTTAACCGTTTCATGTGGGGTATCGTACAAAAAGGCTTCATTGGCACAAGCTTAAACATGTTTGTTTTTATGATATAACTAGCTGACCCGGCTAACGTTGTTTTGCCATATAAATTGTATTGATCTTTTGCTTGCTAGTTGATAAGAGATGGCGCTAGTTGTATTCATTAGCAACAATCACACTTCTTTTATATTTTGTATAATTCACACTATAGTGTTATAAATTACAGCCTATCTGTTATTCTGGTGTGTAAGCTATATTATTGTAAAGTTTCATCAAAATCTATTCAGTAGATTTTGCGTTAAAGAGGTTCAAACATACATCGAGAAATACAAACTTTCACATTTATAATATTAGTAGGATTAGAACCCTCAGTGGGCGAGTTTTTCGCACTTGTCCGATTTTGTTTCCAAATAAGACCAATGAAAGAAATACTGAGTTAAGTGAAGTAGTTAGAACACAATTATGTGACAAATTGGACGGAAGTGTGTTGTATCTTTTGTGCACATTATATTATAATGAATCATGACAAGGCAGAAAAATTATTAAAATCGATTTTTTTACGTATTGTATTTCTCTTTGGCTATTTATATCTATTGGCCCCCACTCAGGTGGATTGAGAACCTCTCTTTCGCCTCGTTTATGGAATCGCTCACAGTCTTCCCTTTGTGATGATAGTTCTACATAATTACTATTTATTAAAAACTTACACAGCAGATCATCACCATCACTTACGAAAAGCTGTCCGACTATATCTTTTTAAATTAATAAAACAGGCTCTGTAAATTTTACTACTCAGTATCTGAGAGCCTGGGGACTAGATTTTGATTGTTTTTGATAATAGCATAGAATGAATTAAAGAAATCAGAGAGAATTTCTTGTGCATTGTTTTTTTCTTTCTAAAAGCGCTGTGATTATTTGTCTGAAGTGGTGACATTGACAGTTTTAATTGACATCAAAAATAATTTAAAATAATCGCCTTAACATTGCTAAGGAATGAAATGTAAGTTTTAAAAAATTGCATGTACTCAATTATATTAATTTCACTCAACGATTTCGGTCTGTATCCGTATCTAGTTATCAAACACAATATGCTCGCCTGTGGTTTACTAAAAATTTCTCATTTTTATATTTTGTTTCTCATTTCCAGTACCGGCAAGAAGGTATTAAGTACAGTCAAATACAGTTCACTGACAACGCCGCGTGTCTCGAGCTGCTTGAGAAGCCGCCCAGGAGTTTGTTGAAGCTACTCAGTGAACAGTGTCACATGCCTAAGGTATGACAGTATTCATTATTATGTTCTTTGGCCGGACTTGTTGTTGGCGTACCTCATTCAGAATATCAACATTAAGCTTATTGTTAATAATTGCCAACTGACCAGTCACTTTTATTCTCATCATCATGTTTTAAATTGTATAAATTCAACTTTGATAACGCAAACCTTTTGTCTCTTTATCCGACAGTCGCACGTAAATGTCCCGCGACTTGTCTCACGACTTTGTTCCCTTGTGAAAACATGCTTTTTAGACATAAGAGTCGGATGAGAAACTGCATATAATGCAATTTACGACGCGATGCAGGTTTATTGCCAAAATATATGCGTCAGTGTTATTATTGTAGTCTTGTATTTATTTATTTAAAGACTAAAAAAAGTGAACACAATTTACACCATAAATTATAGAGCAAAGCATTAGACTAAAACTTAAGAATTGCAACTGGCATTCCAATTAGACCGAAGCCGGTGGTAGGGTTGTCCAAATATCCTGGGCCAAATTGAAAAAAAAACTTACCTACCTGTACCTAACTAAATTTATTTATTATTAGTATTCTATACATGATTGACTATGTATTTGGTTGATCAGGGTTCGGACGGCGCGTACCTGACGAATATCCAGGGCGAGTTCGGCGAGCACCAGAGCTTCGTGAAAGGCTCGCGGCGCAAGTGGGAGGAGGAGTTCGGCGTGCAGCACTACGCGGGCGCCGTCACGTACAGCGTGCACGGGTTTGTGGACAAGAACCGCGACACGCAGCAGGACGCCTTCATCGACCACCTGAGCCGCTCGCACAACCCCTTCGTGCGAGAGCTGGCGGACTACGTGCACGACCTGGCCCCGCCCCCGCAGGTATACCTTGTCTTTGATAGCAGCGGACTTATGACGCACTGTTCAACCCATTTATTTCTACAGTCATAGTCGGCCATTTTGTTTTTTCTTAACCTGTAAACAAACTTACTAGGAAGAAAGTCCCTTTGTAGATAGTGCTGAAGACGCTCGTCACCTTGGGACATAAGATGTTAAGTCTCTATTTGTCCAGTAATTTACCATTTACACTACCTACGGCGCCCTTCAGACCGAAACGCAATAATGCTTGCACAGCTTCACGACAGAAAAAGGCGCCGATGTGGTGGTACCCATAATCTAGCCGGTAGTTAAAAGATGCCTCCAATTGGTAAAAAAATTATAAATATTACTATAGGACATATCGCTCTCAAGTCCCGGCGCGACCAGTACCACTCAGCGCGGCACGTCGAAGGGCAGACCCACGGTCGTGGACACCTTCCGAGCGCAGCTGCAGTCGCTGGTGGACATGCTGCAAGTCACTGACGTATGGTACGTTCTGCATTACTCACAGGGATTAAGATACTGTTGTTGAAATTAAATTCAGGAAGAACAATTGGGTTTGTCAGCCACATTGGCTTCTGATAAATATTGTAGGTATGCAATATTTTTTATATTTTTTTTTAAATAATTGTTTATGTTTTTAAAGCAATAACCCTCACTTCTAGGATTAATACACAAACAAAATTGTATGAACGATGCGCGACCCGAACCCACGACCTCTGACGTTCCGTGCCAATGCTCTGCCAACTGAGCTAACCGTTCGAGTGACGTATCGTCATAAAATCTTGTATTCTTTGTTTATCTCTCAGGTTGTGGCTGTTTTTTTTAATAAAGTTTACAGCAATATTATATTTGTTGTTCTGTACATAATAAATAATATACTGTTAAGAATTAAGAAAAATTTTATTGTGGGATATCCATAAGACATATACCATAGCGGAGTTTTCTGTAGACTTTTTCAATGTGTACAAATACTTTGTACATCATTTTGATAAATCTCGTAGGGTTCATTCAGCCTGCGTTTGCAATGTAAGCGGAAAAAATTTAATTATTTATGACATTATATCAGAAACCTCAATAAAAACAGTATTTCTCCACTATTTAATGGATTTAATTATATATATAAACCTCCCTCTTCAATCAATCACTATCTATTAAAAAAAACCGCATTAAAATCCGTTGCGTAGTTTTAAAGATTTAAGCATACATAGGGATGTAGGAACAGAGAAAGAGACTTCGTTTTATACTATTTAGTGATATGACTGATTATATTTTATACGATTGAGTTAAAATATCAAGAAACTTACTACACTTCGACGTATTAATTGTTGCCAAACACTGAAATACTATGTGGAGACATGTATACATTTTTTGATAAATTTTTGAAAAATACATGACTTCATTGATATAAAAATGAACATTTAGAAATATTTTGCTTAATTGTTACTTGATATTTCGTATATGTAATGTTGTGCATACCTTTAAGTTGAATAACACGTGCCATCTTATTTGTGTGAGTAAACAAAATTTCTAGTTGGTTAGCCATAATAAATACACATCTATAACGCGAATTCTGTTATCAGGTACGTCCGCTGCATTAAGCCAAATGAAAACAAGGTGGCGGGCAAATATAACGAACAACTTGTGATGGAACAGCTCCGGTACTTGGGCATGAACGAGATCGTGCGTATACGTCGTGACGGATATCCCGTGCACGCGCCCGCACCGCATTTTGCGGCGCGCTACCGCTGTCTGTTGCCGCACCCGCGGCCGCAGCAGCCAGATGTCGCGTGAGTATTGCTTGGTTATGTCTATGTGTATGTCTCAGCAATCAGGCTAAATTAACCGGTCAATTAGATGGCTAGGCTTGTCACTGCCAAAATGGCAACGATATGCCTAGCTAGAACTAGATAGTTAAATCAACCAATAATTTGGACGACTCTTCCTGTCGCAGCCGTTTAGTTGAATTAACCAGCCAATTGGATAGTCCTGTCGCAGCCATGGTATTTCGGTTGTGTAAATATATTTATGTTACTCAATTTAGTCTTACAAAAAAACATTAATTGATTGCCGGCATTTAATTAAATTGCGTCATCAGGTCCGTTTATTGTTAATTGAACGGCTTGTATTCCAGGATATTATCGTGTCAAATGAGGCACTTGTGTGTGTCTAAGTTGTACATTTTAACCTTTAGCACTTTTAGCAGAAGTTGAGATTCAGTGGGAAGAAGTAGCAGAAAAAATTATTTACTCAAATCAATTTAAATGTTTGTCAATTGTATTGTTTATATCTAAAATATTTATATTTTAATAATCTCTCAATGTAATTAATATTTCAGAGCAATTATGAGCTTGGTGAACGCACCCAGGGACGACTGGCAAATCGGTCACACTAAAATATTTATGAGAAGCTCAGTGCACGGCCCGCTTGAAGCAAAGCGGACGGCGCTGCTACAATCATCAGCATTACTCATACAAAAGGTTTGGACACACTTTACGATATTCTAAAGAGAGCATTTTTCTGTTTATTAATCGTGGTTTACTGCGCCCGTAAACAATGTGTCTCTTTACACGTGTTTCATGTATATTGAAGTAAATTACTCTAAAAACGTAAAACGCTCCGAGGTTTATTCAAGGATAATTGAATAGTTTCTTATATCCTCCATTGTGTGGGCTCTCTATTAGCTAGCGAATAGCCAACAAAAAACTTCGATAGCGATCCAATATGTTAAGTTTTTCACATCAATGGCTTATAAAATGTGACGTGTTTTTAATAATGCATGACTTACAGTGCGTTATGGGTTAAACCATTTTTTTTTAATTTATAGATTAATACTAATATAGCCTAATTATAATCAGACTATAGAATAACGAACTTTTTGGTGATAAATGAACGCTAACGGCCGTTCCCAATATTATCTATCTTCGGTTGTGGCATACTTGAAAAAACATCGTCCGAATAAACTTATCGACGGTAACTCATCTTATTCGTATAGCTTACCAGGGATAGAAGTTTGTATGGAAATTACAATTCCCAATTCCGCGTCCCAATATTATCCGTATCTGTGTCTGTCAGTAATATTGGCTGTCGTATATTGGGACAGCTTCAGATTACTGACACCTAATTATATAAATAGGGAATGGCCGTAAAAGGACAGGTTTGAAGATTTATGGCGTGTCTTTATAGTGGAATATAAATGTTTGGCCTGAGACGTCACCATCGGGTGTCAATTTATCACGAACGGTGTTCAGGTTTAATAAGTGAGAGAATGGTTGCCAGTGGTACAAGGGCACCAAGGCCCGGAGTCAGTTCGTGCAGTGGCGCCAGGCTGCCGTGGTGCTGCAGGCGGCGTGGCGCGGCTGGGTGGAGCGCGCGCACTTCCTGCGGCTGCGACGGGCCGCGCTCACGCTGCAGAGGCACCTCAGGGGCGCCTTCGCCAGGGAGGTGGCCACGGCGCTGCGGGAGATGAAGAGGGTCAACCAGGAGATCAAGCTCAGGGAGGAGAGGAATAGGTGGGGCTCTATCAAAATTCCTTCATTTTGCCACAGTATCTCCCCTGTAGTTTATGGAATAGGAGTAAAATATCACTAGAGTGTCACCTGATGGTACTGAACAGCAGCACTCACCTTTCAGTTTTACATCAGAGGAATCTCAAAGAGAAAAAGTAATATTTAAAGTAATCTGGATAGATCTGAGTAAAACACTATATTGTTCACCAATGAGAGAACGTTACGATGCCTACGAGAATGAAATTTGAAGTCACGAGGTGAAGGCATGAAACCGGATATCGAACTTTCTCCTATATATTCTACACCGAAAAAAACAAATAATTCTATGACATATCTAGTAAAATAAGTAGTTTTATAAATTTTACTCAGAGAGCATCGTGAAGTCTTTGTCAGTATTCAAGAAATACATTAAAAAATTGTCACATCATTTGTATATAAATTTTAAATGGCTAGTACCGTTTTCCTTCGAAATATTAAATAGACCATCAAAAACAAATGAGGCCGTATAATTGGATGCATAGTTTTTATTGCCCACTCGATATGAGTGACTCAGTTTCGGCCCACTTGTGACATCATTAGTATTGTACTTTCCGAGGTGAAGAATCCTCTAAAAGATTCTGAAACAGTTAGTTTACTGCTTACATTAAAAAACCCAGTCCTAGTAACCATAATATGAGTATCATCTAAAGGAGTTTTATTATGAAAACGGATGATGTAATGTTGTACTGAATTTCATTACAACACTCGTTTGGACGATGTAATGGTTATAAGGACATTAGGTGTTTTAATGTTGGCAATAAACTAACTGTTCCAGGATCTTTAATAGAGGATTTAAAGCATGGCTGTAGATAAAGTATATGAAGTATAACTGCACAGTTTTCTCATTTATACGTACATGCTTGAACAGCATCGCCGAGAAGGCCGAGCAAGAGCGTCTGGAGCTGGAGAGCATGGCGGAACAGCTGCGTGTCGTGGCCCGCTCGGGCGACCGCGCCGAGTCCGTGAACCTCGACAACCTGTTCGACTTCCTGGCCGACGTGCCGGCGCAGCGTGGCGCTCCCGACGGTCAGCCCGACTACCAGCCCTCCATACACGAGATCGGGGACTCCATCGAGAGGCTGGCGGACGATCTCAACCAGGAGGTGTGTTGATGCTTCCTATTTTTGTTTATTCTTGTTTTTTATGAAGATAAGGGGCGAGACGAGCAGGACGCTCAGCTGATGATAATTAATACGCCCTGCTCATAACAATGCAATAATAATAATAATTTTTTTATTTGCGAAAAACTGCCACCAATTTTTTTACAATTACAATAGATATGAACAATTAACATTAAATAAAGAAAAGAAAAAATAATAATACAAATGTTAAAAAACAAAGACAGAGATATTAATGCTTTAAAACATGTAAGGATTATTTAATAACTAGAAAACGAGGCAGCACCGCGATTCGCAATGCAATGGCCACTCAGCATTCTTGAAAGACCTATAAATTCTGAGTGAGGCACTACATTTGCCCAGTAATTTCACTAGCTCCAGCGCTCTTTAGACCGTAACACAATAATGCTTACACATAACTGCTTCGTGGCAGAAATAGGTGCCGTTGTGGTGGTATCCATAATCTAGCCGGCATCCTGTGCAAAGAAGCCTCATTATTTATTTATATATTAGAAATAGATATGTATTCGTCGTTTTAACTTTTATTACACGACATCGTGAAAACATTTAAGTCAAAAGTAACATCAAAAGACAGCAAATACTTCAGTAATCTTGTTTAAACTTCTTTTAGCGTTAATGCTTTTTATGCCAATCGGCGTTCACGATACTCACAATGTTGTGAGTATCGACGCCGATTGGCATGGCCGATATATCGGCTGCTCATAAATTTTCCGTCGTTACATGTGACCAATTAACTTAGTGAAAAGTAATTACTTATCATTTATTATTTTGTCACAGTTGGAGAATGTATTAGCGGAAGAAATGAATGAACTGACGAAAAATACAGACGTCCAACGAAAGCCCGATGGAGCACCTTCAGAGTTCTTACCGCCTCCTCCGCCGCCAATGTCGCTACCGCTGCAATCTATACTGCAGCCTGCAACACCTGTTAATAATTCGTTGACGAATGGAATCAATGGATCGCATGACGAAATGACGTCGTCGATGAATGGTGAGATTTCTTTTGTATTTTTTTAGTTTAAATTGTAAATAAATACTGAAATTATAAGATTTCGTAAACGCACAAGATATATAAAGCGCTCGTCGGGACCGGCCTTAATCTATGTCCGTAATCTCTGTTTATCACTTTAGGTGATGGCATTGTATTATATGCTTTAAATTTTTGACATTTTCTACAGTAACGGGCTTGTACCCAATATTTCAATCGACTTGATGTGTCTTTCCATTTCCAGGCCGCATTCCGAACGGCGAGATGTCGTCGTCACTGATCATGCCCCCGCCCCCGTCGTCGGAGCCCCTCATGGACGGTTCCCCAGTGTTTCCCTCTCCTCCGCCACCACCCATGATGCCGAACAGCACACTTCCTGAGCCAGCAGGACCGCCGCCTCCTCCACCAGTTAAAGGTATGTCTGCGCGTATACAATTTGCGTGCACACTAGCCTCTGCTTTTTTTATGTTACAGGAGGACATACGAATGTACGATGGTTAACTACCATACTGACTTACTCTTTTGTTGAGGTCTTGGGATTCGGGGGCAGAAATCAGATCAAACAGCTCTTCCGAACACACCGTTGTAAATTCGATTCAAAAAATCAGTCGCCGATTAACATCGCCATGTGACTGACCTTGCGCCGTCATAATTGTAAGACGACGTATTGGCACTACGTTATATTACAAAATGCCATTTTGGGCACTGAGATGGCCTTATAGAATTGAAAGTCCCTATTTCGTAACTTGCTTGGGGAATACAGCAATCGGCAGATAATTCCACAAAGTGGCTGTGAGTAGTAAAAAGTTTGTAGTCATACGCGTGGTCATATAATACCATATATAAGCGTAATGTGGGTAGAAAATGTTCGGCATGAACGGCCATCAAGAATCGAGTTGGACGCCAAAAGAGAGCTCAGCTTTCTCCTTATTCAGTGGGTCATCGAGTCATCGTCAAAAATAATTGCATTATTTATTCTCTATGCAGACACTACACCACCGGAGCTTACGAATGGCGTGATACCGAACGGAAAACTGTCAGTTATAAAGGATAAGGAGCCGATATACGAGTCCGTGATACCACGGCCAGGCAGCGAGCCGCCGCTGCTGTCACCTCCACCGCCGCCCGTCAACCCGCCAGAGACCAATGGGTGAGCCCTACCCCGCACCATATTAAAGTAACCGTTTTTTATATGACAATAATGGTAATTGATGCCCATTAGAATGCACAGGATTCTTGAAAAGCCCAAAATTTCTGAGTGACACTATAATTACGCTCGTCACATTTAGACAAGATTAAGTCTCATTTGCCCCGTTATTTCACTAGCTATTGCGCCCTTCACACTAAAACACAATAATGCTTACACATTACTGCTTCACGGCCTTTGTGGTACCCATAATCTAGCCAGCATCCTCTGCTAGTCTACCTAGTCGTAAAGTCGCCTCTTACGACACCCTTGGGTCTGAGACTAACCCTATTATTTTTATGCTCTGGAGAAGCACAGGATAAATGTATATGCAGAGTGGACATTTGAACTGTTTGGGTCTGGATGGGAGCGTGTAGTTTCCGGTATAAATACCGGCTTATGAAACATTCCACCTTATGTCTCGAGCTGGCTTTGTCTTATATTCGGGTTCGCAACGAGATCTGATGTTGATATCGTTTGACAGATTCTCTTGCCGTGAGTCGGAAATGGAGCCTGAAGCGCCGCTACCGCCGCTCCCGAGCGCCGTGACGTCACCGGCACAGACCGAGTCCCCGTCAGTCAACGACTCATGCATAAGTCCAACGCCGCTGTCAAACGGAGATGCAACCGTGAGTATATCCTCATTATCATAACGCCTGTTTACATGGCGCCTAAATGAAATAAGATCAATTACTGCATAATACATGACAAACCGAACTAACCTATACACATCTGTGAAGTTGGCTAACTCGCAATTGGCCAGTGAAAATGCAGTGACTAAAATCTACAGACTCAAAAGGTCTTGAAGTCGTGAAACACAACGTTCATAAAGTTTCGAAGGTTTTCCGATATTATATAAATTCACTTAGATATGATAAAATATTCACATAATACTTCAATTTTATTTGAAACGAGTTTTTTCGCATTGACATTCTGATGAGTTAAGCAATAAATCATGTTGACCCATGCTCTGTGAAATCAATAAGCAAATCTGTGCCAGTGGAACATAACATCTATGTTCTGTACCAAACTTTGATATTTCTCTGTTGCCAAAATTTCATTGATATCCATTCAGCCATCCAGTCGTGATTGAGTAATAAACTCTATAACATACAAACATTAACATTTATCGTATCAGGTAGTATAAAGTTGTACAGATGTGTTCGTCATACTATACTCTCGCAATTGTTTTAAGTTTTTTTTTATGATTCACTTGTGATGATATGATTAATTTTGACTACCCGCACATGTCCCGCAGTGAATATCAATTAAAATTGGTACGCATCTGGTGTTACGGGCTAGGTTTCTCCTACTATCATGTCGTTTTCAGAGCACGGAGCGCAGCGCTCGCCGCAAGGAGCGAGTAGAGCGCCGCCTACACCAGCTCGAGGCGCCCGTCAATGGCGACCCCACCTTGCCCGCCGATGCCTCCGACCTTACTGAGTTCGCCAAGCTGTGCTTTAACGACCACCCACGCTCACCTGAAGGTTTGTTTATGCTATATTACAAATGCCTGGTATTACTACGCCACAACTATCTATACCAGTTAGAGACTCCTTCGCCGAGGCCAGCTACACTTTTTTGGGTTTTGGTTTGCAGGCTCCGTAGATAGTAGTAAATTATTGGGCTACTTAGATTTTAAAATCTGTGCTTTAAGGTGACAAGCGACAACGCGGTGCCACTCACGTCTTGCTCGTCTCGTCTGCCTTACCGTCATTGTAGTCTGTTCCTTAAACACTGAACTAATTGAACATCAACAAGGTTTTGTTAAACGACTTCCGACAAACACTAATTATTGTAATTTATACTAGCCAAATTTTTTAAGGATTAAATGTCAACAAACAAATGTATCTCTAGCGACTTTCGTAAGGCTTTTGACAGTGTGGATCGAGAATGCTTCTAGATAAACTAGCGATAAAGAATAAGTTAGAAATACTAGATAAATTGTGATGGTTAATAAATCGTAATAATCATTTTTAAATCGTATATCTAATTATATCCGAACACATAACGTTATTATCAATGATCATGAATCAAGCTCAGGTGTACCTCGGGAGTCTATTTTAGGTCCTCTATTTTAATATTTGTTAATGATATTCATAGGTGCTTCAAATTGCATTGTCAAAATCATGCTACGACCTGATTTTTACACTATCAATAACTATGATCATCACTGTAAATTTCAGGAACACCTGGATCGTTTCTTTAATTACTACGGTGACAATAAATTAATTGAAGTTCTAATTTAGTGTAACCTTCACAAAAAAGAAAGGCCATTATTCTTTTAAATTAGTAGTATATGATGAGCTGGAGTTTGAATCTGTTTTGTTTCCAGGGACAATAATAGCAACGCTGACCCGCAAGAGCAAATCGATGGAGCTGCTGACGAAGGGAGAGATGATAACCTACCACAAGGGCAACAACATCCCAACCTCTCACATCCAGCTCCACGACCCCGACTGCGTTACCGCCGCTGTTAATATATTCAGGGTGAGATTCCTTTTACTTCTACACTTTTTTATTAGAGAAGGAGTCTCACCAGGCATCTGAAAACAAGAGTTCTAATACATGCGACGTTTTAGGTCAGAAGGAGCATACGTTACGAAATAATTCTTGATGTTATGAAAAATTATTGACAAATACATAAAAATACGTATTTTATTTATTATGTGCAGTTCGACTATCGGGTCAGCTGGTTTATATATATATTAATATTCCAGGATCTTTGTCGATACATGAGGGGTGAGTTGACAGTGGATAAGGAGACCCAAGTCATCCAGAGCATCATTGGGAAGGGGCTGGATCGAGAGGAGCTGAGGGATGAGATACTCGTGCAGTGTGTCAGACAGGTAAAAATATAATTAAATCTGATAATTTTAAACTTTAATCCTAATAAAATTGTTTGTTTCATAGGTGTATTTGGAGTATGTAAAAATGTTGCTACCAACAAGTCATACGAAATTGAGTTACATATATGAATCTACTTGACATCAACAGTCTCTGCTTTCAAAAGATATATTTATCGATACGTTCCAGCTCACACTTTATAGGATCATGATTAATGATATATAAAATTTATTTATCCGCCTAAAATGCTTGGATGTTAATTGGAAATTCACTATAGTTTGAAGTTGTGTATATGTATTCTAAATAAGTTTCTGTGTATTATCTGTCGGTAAACCCTAATAAATAAATAAATAAGCTTAATTCAATTTGGTGAATGATGGAGAAATGAAACTATGGTTTTCTAAAATAACCAAATCAAGCATTACTATCCATAATATGTTCAAAGCAATATTGTAGCGAAATAATAACTCTCAGAAGAATATTCTCTCATCATGCTCAAAACGTGTTTACACTTTAAAATACAAATTTCGAAACCAATGACTCTCTTATCTATACATATGGACATATCATTCGCAGTCTGATAGCGGAAAGGAAAAAGTGTGCTTAAAGACAATGTAAGCACACTTTCGTCTGTATTATTTGAGTATGATTTTTGATTAAAAACGTAAAAGACCTCAGACTGAACAGGTCTTGATCAGAAAACAGGGACAGACGACCAACGTAAACATATAGCAACACTCTTTTTCATCTGGGGTTAAAAAATACCTTACTACTACTCCACTGATGTCACTGTCCAAATCGGGTTCTAAATTTAAAATACGCAGCCGAAAATGAATGGGTTTACATTGCTGCCTATTGACCAATAATATTTTAAACAACTAGAGTAAGGTTATGTATGAGGTGCTTTGTCTATATGTACGGAACGTCATTGTTCGAAACGTATAAAATGCGGTGTGTGGACAGATAACGGATTGCCCGGTGGAGGAGTGGGCGGAGCGCGTGTGGCTCGTCCTGTGCCTGTGCGCCGTGGCGTGGCAGCCCAGTCGCGGCCTGGCGCGCTACTACTGCGGCTGGCTGCGCGCGCGCACGTCGCCCGCGTCGCCCGCGTCGGCCGCCGCCGGCTCCGTGACGTCGCTGAGCTCTGTGTCGTCGGGCGCGCGCGCCTCGCACTGTGCGCAGTGGTGCCTCGACAACTGCCGGGGCGCCGCGCCTAGGCAACTACCTCCCAGCACGGTCGAGATTGCTGTAAGTTTTGTCGTTTCGTTGTTTCGTATCAAAATCGGGATATGCTTTGCGAAAACCAATTTAATTTTATCGAACACCTATTTACTACCGATGTCATTAAGTAGTCTAATACACAAATAAAATTTTATGAAAAATGCGAGACACAAACTCACCATCTCTGGCGTTCCTTGGCAGTGCTCTAACCAAATGAGCTTTATTTGTGTATTATTAATCCTAGAAGTGAGTGTTATTACTTTAAAACATAATAAATTATCAAGTAGTTTGTTATAAACTTTATCTACACCCATGCTGTAATTCCTCTATTAAAGATTCTAAAACAGCTTATTGCCAACATTAAAACACCCAATGTCCTAATAACCATCATCCAAACGAGTGTTGTAATGAAATTCAGTACAACGTTACATCATCCGATTGTCTCTTTTAATGTTAGCAGTAAGCTCACTGTTTCAGAATTTTTTATAGAGGATTCATATTATGGGTGTAGATAAAGTCGTTGCATATAATACTTTGTTTTTACACTCATGTAATCACACTCGGCTTCGCTTCGTGTGATAATCCCACATTCGTATTTTAATACTCCTTAATACACAACAGTTGCATAAATAACTATTATCTAGACCCATGCTTTAAATCCTCTATTAAAGATTCTGAAACAGTTAGCTTATTGCCAACATTAAAACACCCAATGTTCTAATAACCATTACATCATCCAAACGAGTGTTGTAATGTTGTACTGAATTTCATAACAACACTCCTATGTTTTTTTTTCGATCCCTTCATGCGCAATTAGTTTCAACAGACATCCACATACTTATTGCTCGATGCGTGGTATCTGTATGAATTTCAAAAAAAGAAATTTTCATTTACGCGCGTTCAACACTACCAGAACGTCGCGCGCCGTAAAAAAAAAGTAGGCTATTAGAATCCCCGCCATTTTTCTTCGATATTTTTATTGTTTTGTTTACAAAAAATGAACGATTCATTTTAAACGCTGAATATTCGAGTGAATTTTAATTATTGCACCATACAAAATGTAAATTACTACTAAAATAAATAATTGTTTCATTAATACTTAGTTTATTTGTATGTAATCAGTAATGGATGACATTAGGTTACTACTAGGACTGGTGGTTTAATCTTAGCAGTAAGCTAACTGTTTCAGAATCTTTTAGAGGATTCATATTCTGGCTGTAGATAAAGTCTTGTATGCAGCTGTTGATAATTAGGTATTAAAACATTTTAATACCCCTTATTACACAACAGTTGCATAAATAACTATTATCTACACCCATGCTGTAATTCTTCTATTAAAGAAGAATCTTAAATAGAGAGAGAATCTAAAACAGTTAGCTTATTGCCAACATTAAAACACCCAATGTCCTAATAAACATTAAGACATCCAAACAAGTGTTGTAATGAAATTCAGTACAACATTACATCATCCGATTGTCTTTTGTTAGCAGTAAGCTCACTGTTTCAGAATCTTTTATAGAGGATTCATATTATGGGTGTAGATAAAGTCATTGCATACAATACTTTGTTTTTACACTCATGTGATACTATTATCACACTCGGCTTCGCTTCGTGTGATAATCCCACAGACGTATTTTAATACTCCTTATTACACAACAGTTGCATAAATAACTATTATTTAACAGTTTGCGGCGAGTATGACCACTGTATACTCGTCGAACAAAACTAGTCAATAATAAAAAAACGTGTTATGGATATAATTCATAAATACAGTATGCGTTTAAATATTTCGTAGAGTAGATTAATATTAATTGAGACATCAATATGTAATTACAGGCTATGCGTCGTTTAGGCACAATCGTGTGCCGCTTCTTCTTTCTGGACGGTCGCACCAAAGCCATCGACGTGCACCCCGCGGACACGGCGGCTGCCGCGGCCGCGCGACTCGCGGACAAGCTCGGGCTGAGCAGCGGGTCGCGGGCCGGCTGGGCCATCTACCAGCAGCGGGCCAACACCGAGGAGCACGTGCGCGCCACGCACTACCTCTATGACGTCATCGCGGCCTGGGAGATGTGAGTATAGTAATACCAACTTATCTGTGCAGTGGCAGAAATAGGAACTACGGCCGCCATGTTGAAATGTCATTTGACTGTCAGTGTCTACTACTTTCGAGTGTTCCGTATGTTTTATTGCGATACTATGAATTTTAGAGTAATGCTTCCGACTTTTGTGCACATTGGAATTAATTAGCAGCACTGAAACGAGGATGGCGACACCCATCAATTCACAGATAAATTGGTGACACTGTACCTACCCGTACTATCACATAAAGGCATAAAGGCCATTTATTTTCTCAAAATTTATTCCATAAGAATTCTTTTTATGTCATTTCCAATATACTAAACACTACAACCGCTTCGAAAACAAATGGCACTCTGAGAGAGAAAAAAGGCGCAAGAAAATTTCCTAGCATTTTTTTTTGCGCTCTTTTTAATCAAATGTTGCATTCATTGTATATACATTGCTATTGCTATAAAATAATCATAATCTAGTCTTATTCAGCTGTGCAGTAGTATGATTTACGACAGAGCTATTTTTTAATAAAACATTTTTTTTTTATGGATATTGCCTGAACAGTGGCTGGGACTTTATTGTAAAAGTGTATACATTTACCCTTAAAGCTGTTATGTATCTTATGAAGCCTATTAGAATTGGTTACAAGCAATCCCTTATTTCTAGTGTTATAATAATGAAAATCACTATTAAACAAAAAATGGAAATGATTTGATTCTTGATTTCTTTCTTGATGATGATTTCATTCTTGATGATGATTTCATTCTTTTTAATGGGGTTTTGGTGTAAACGTTGGTATAAAAAAATAATGAGCCCATGTCATGTACATTTAAGTTTATAATGTTGTCTGCCACCCTAGTTATAGGTTGTGAATAGTTATATATAATTTAGTTATATATAATATAATTTTTGTGAAAGTGCGTCAGTTTTTTTTTTGAGTGTTTGACACGCACGTATCCCGCAGGCAACAAGGGCCGGGCGGCGGGTCGGCTGACAACCGGTTCGTGTTCAAGCGGCGCCTGTTCCGCGGCGGACGCGAGTTGCCGCACGATCCCGTCGAGGTGGCGCTCTTGTACGCGCAGGCGGTTCATAGTGTGGTCAAGGTATGCGTCATCATCCTTGTTATTCTTTATCAATATTTGTTTATTACACTTGTATAAAATCAATGTTCTAATAAGTATTAATGTATTACCTACAAGAGACTTGATCCTGCAGACAAACTATCCAAACAGTTTTACGGGACTATGTTATCTTTTAAGATTCTTTCTGTAAATGATTAATAGTATAAATAAATAATAAAAAAAATCCCACATTGTTCCGTGTTCACCTTATACCTACTAAAGAAAGAGCGCTCGGACGGAACCCGAGAGGTCGAGTCGGTTTCGAGTCCCGCATCGGTCATAGATTTTAGTTAGAAATTTAATTTAGTTATTCTTAGAATTAACAAATTGCTTATATCTATTACTTATCTACAGCATTTTTTACGGAGTAAAAAAGTATAAGACATTGATATATTAACTTCTTAAAAATATAACAACGACCGCAATTTCAATTGTATTCATTAGAACAAATGATTAATTATTTAGTTTCTCTGATAGTAAACGCAGAAAAAATAAAATATGTTTCACGCAGCATACAACGGCACTTTTTGCTAATAGTATATTATATATAGCTGCTCAACTGTATAATAAACTACCAGCATTATTAGCGGACCGAAACTTAAATATTAACTCTTTTAAAAATAAAATTAAGGAATTTTTAATGACGAAGAAATATTATTCAGTTAAAGAGTATTTAACAGACATGAATCTATAGTCATTAGAATAAGAAAATTTAGATATTTCAAATTGACATTTTTAGTAAACAATATTTATTTTTCACATTTTAATAATATTATGATGGATAGACTTTTATGAATAATGTGGTTTTTATGTTGTATGTTTTTCACTGTAAATTTAGAGTAAGAATTGCAAAATATTATTTTTGCCTACCCAGCAGATTGTTAGCGCCTATGATTATAATGTAACACCAATGTACCCACTCGATCTATGCAAATAAATGACTTGATTTGATTCAAAGTATATCAAAATTTCATATTATTTATTTATTATGAAATCTGTATCGTGGGCTAAATTCGATATTACAATATATTTGCTGGCTAGGTTTTATGTATAATAAAACCATTTTTATTTATTAATTTTTCAAGTGTAAAAATGTGGCGGTCTGCCACTATATATACTACAGAGACTTGTCGCTATAATAATCAACTATTTTAATGAATCCAGATGGACGAGTTCCCAGTGTCGGAGAAGGTGGCTCTTCAGCTGGCTGGGCTCCAAGCTCAGGTGTCTCTGGGGGAGCCGGCTGCCAACCCGCCGCCGCCGCACACTCGCGCGTATTACTCTCATCCTGAGCAGTTCCTGCCGCAGAGAATCGCAAGCACAAGACCTCCGCACCAATGGGTAGCCACAGTAGCAATAGATATAACTGCATGTCTATTTATTGGAACACCAACAAAACACATGACATTTGCGTACACATAATTAAGATTCTATATAGTCTAGTACAGCTATTAATTATATTATATCAATAGGCAAAAATAAGACTTAAAAAATTTAAAACCAAATACTAGTAAATTTAATTAAACTTATTGCAAAATATGATTGAAATTAAGAATTTATGAATATATACAAGAAAATCTTTAGCCAATATTAAGTAATTTTCGTTTGAGATTCGCTAGATTGTCGTTGAAGAGATCTAAATCAGCATCATTTAAAATTATGGAGTTGTATGGGGAATCCTATAGCAAGGTGCATTCCGTCCAATATTAGTTCTCGTAACCGGTAAATAGAAATGTTTTGTTTTATTTCGAGTATTAAGTTGAGGTACTTGAAATGTTATACAATTTAATATGTCTATAGAATCTATGTTGTGTACTTCGCGGTGGTAATTTTCGCTATGATATTTTCTGTGCGATGAGGACATTCTATCATAATTCTCACGTTAATAGGCGTAGAGCGATTTTTTAGAGGTAGGAGGATTGAATATTCCTGTATTTTGTAACGCACTGTTTTTAGATATACAGCTTGTTATTTAATATTTTTATATAATAATACTAGCTGACCCAGCAAACGTTGTATTGCCGATATTAAAATCGCGATACAAAAGTAACTGTTGATCGTAGATGGGTGAAAATTTGTAGTTGTATGTATTTTTTAATGCTGACTCATTTAAAAAAAATGTCAAAAATATTAAAAAAAATGTTGTCCGCTTCTCAGACCTACCCAATATGCACTCAAAATTTCATGAGAATCGGTCAAGCCGTTTTGGAGGGAATTTTATATATTAGATGGTGTCTAAATATCTACACAGACTGTTGAGCGATGGGATATTAAAACGTTTAACACATGAGAGTCTTTGACACACATTTCCCGTGCAGTAATCAAGTTGTTACAATAATTTATTGTGAAGGGACATGTGACAGCGTACAAAAATGTAAAAGCCTGAATAGTGTACTGTACATTTGAAACTCAGTTTGTAAATTTTTACATTCGAAATTAAGAACACTACTGATAATGCTGCAACATTTATAAATTAGACTCATTTAAAAAAAAATTTCATCATCCCCAATGGGCACATAGCATAATTTTCTGTTATTTGTACAATTCTTAAATAATTTATACGTCTAGATTGAGCCTTTTGCTGCTAGACCACCGATGAAAATAGGCTAGGCTTATTACATTAGTGTACGTGACAAGCTTCGTCTTACACTCACGATTTGTATCAGTTTATACGGGCTTTGCTAAAAATAGGGCTTAACTGTCAATCTCAATTTTTTTCGACGTATTCACAGCTGTTGAGGTATTAATTATATAAGGTGCAATTATTAACTTATTACTTGACCTATTGACCAAGTATTACTTGCATCTTCGGCCGAGGAGTTACAGGATATGGTAACTGCTATGAATGGAGCTTTTGGTAGAAAGGGAATGAATATAAATGTAAAGAAGACGAAAGTGATGGTGTTTGAAAGAGATGAGGTAGTGACAGACTGCAATATCGTGTTTGGAGATGAAAAAATAGAACAGGTGAATGAGTTCGTGTATCTGGGTTCTAAATTTACAAGAGATGGAAAGTATGAGAGTGATATTGAAAGAAGAATGAATGCAGGAAACATGGTGAATGGAGCTTTGCAATCCTTTATGAACAGGCAGAAGGTGTCTAATAAGGCTCGTTTAGCTGTGCATGAGGGCGTGTTGATTCCAACACCTCTTGTACGGAAGTGAAAGTTGGCTATGGTAGAAGAAACATTAACGCAGAATAAATGCAGTTGAGATGAGAGCGTTGAGAAGTATGATACGAGTTAAACTGAGTGACATGGTAAGAAATATGGATAAGGAAACGTTGTGGTCTGAAAGAAGATGTTGTGACAAAAATTGAGAAAGGTATGCTGAGATGGTTTGGCCATGTCAAGAGAATGAATGAAGAACGAAAGAAAGTATATAAGGCCAGTGTGAATAAAAGTGTTGGAAGGGGTAGACCTAGGCGGACGTTTCGAGATCAAATCAGGGACGTCTTGAAAAAAGGCCAAGAGTACCCCAAAACCGAAGAGCATGTATGAAAGTAATAATGAAATTGGACGAAGCGACACAAGTATGTAAGGATCGTAGCAAGTGGAAAGAAGAGGTATCTGCCTATGCCTACGGAAAAGAGGCGTGATTGTATGTATGTATGTCATTATTAACAGCAACTAAATGATGAATTCAGGCAACAATCCTCGCGCAAGCCCACCGGCAGTTCGGCGCGGGTCGCGCGGAGCTCACGGCCAAAGCGCTGTACCTGTCGTGCGTCATGCAGTACCCGCTCTACGGCGTCACGCTGTTCCCGGTCACATACAAAGGATACTGGGCACATGGTAACATAATATACATTCGTGTGATATGATTCGTGTGACGGTCAAGTGTGAAACTTGACCGTCACACACATCTTATTAAATCGCTCTGACGGCTAAAATTGGAACGGCAAAAGTGTGCTTAAAGACAATGTAGGCACGCTTTTCTCCTTAGTCGTGTGTCAACTGTGTGCCAATTACCAAGTCTAAGCGAGCCTTAAAAATAATACGTTAACGACGCAAAAAAAAGATGGTGTGACTTATCACATGTAAGTTTGTTTTATTTATGTGAGATGGGTTGGCAAAAAGCGTAAATAATTTAGTAAAACGAATATTTTTTCATTAAATATGGTACAATTATTGACAAGTATTCACATTCCTTTCTCTCCCGCTTGTCAAATTGAGACAGATGAAAGGACGCGACAAGCACACAGTCCGAAATGAAAACTAATGTATACCTTAAGTCATTGCCGATAGGGCCATCAATTTAGTTTGATAACAAAAAAATAAGCAACAAAATTAATTTCAACTACCTAATTATTCACAACGTATCAAAAAATAAGGAGTTGCTGGAATACAAAAGTGTACTATAAAAATAAAGCAGAAAAAGAAAAGTAAATATTTTTTTTTCCGTTCAGGACCCAACGTTCTTCTGGGTGTGGGATCGGAAGGCGTGGTGCTGGTGCGACCCGCAGACAAGGTCGTGCTGGCGGAGTATCCGTACTCCAACATCGCCGCCATACTGATGGACCCCGTCGACAACGGACTCACGCTTAGCCTGACGCACCACGGACAACACGATGGTCTCAGGTATATCTTTTTATTTACTTAGATAATTGTGCTGAAGTATAAGCCTGAAGTGACCTATTAACCTCTTACTGTCCTATTAATAAAAGTTGAAATGATAAGTTACTCTAAATTTAAGCAAAAATAGAAAAAAGTTTTTAAATTGGAATAACTTCGCGTTTATTTATAACACATTTAGTGTAAGAGTTACCAAATAAGAATTTACGCTAGCATTCCGAACAGTATCCGATACTAAAATAATTTATGCTCTTCGTTGTATAGATAAAGGTTTATAAAATAATATAAAATAATATTAGAATAGTAAGAATTACTATAATCTTACAATGCAGTGTTTTGTTGAGTAGTATTGTTGTACATAGGTGTAACAATGCTGAGAGTTATAATAGAAATAGGTTTTCCGTTGCTTGTATCCGTGATAAAACTGTCGTCAACAAAAGCGCTTAAAACTCACCTTGAAAACTTCTGATTCAGCTGATTTCTCTAGTGTTGCAATAAATGATATTTAATGAGTATGGGCGGCGGTGTTCGCACATCTTACACACGTAGGATTGCCAATCCTACTATATATAATCTTACTATTTAAATTTGAAGGTGTTCTATTTGCACTTATATTGAAAATACTATAAAGTAGGCGAAACTACATTATTTTATCAGAGTATATCTCAGTATATATCAGTTTAGAGAGACATGTTTTATGTGATGAGCAAAGTGGAAAGTTGAGCGTAATACAGCCAGTATTAGTATGATAAAAGTTAGTAGTGAGAATGGTGTTTTATAAATTAAAATTAGATCGTAATGATCCAATCATTTAATGCTTAAACTATTAATTTTTTTATAGTATTGATTTAAAAAAAACTTTTATTAATACCCTGTTTGCTTGATTTTTTTTGGGTACTGAATCGAAAAATATTTTCGGTCTAAAATAAAGTGGCTCTAGGTATTTTGATGAGAATAAGGGACGAGACGATAGAACAGTCAGCTAATGGTAATTGATACGCCCTACCCACAATGCAGTGTCGCTCAGAATTCTTGAAAAAGCCAAAAATTCTGAGCGGCACTACAATTGCGCACATCATCTTGAGACATAAAATGTTAAGTCTCATTTGCTCAGTAATTTCACAAAGTAATGTTTACTCATTACTGCTTCACGGCTGAAATAGGCGTCGTTGTTGGTACCCATAATCTAGCCGGCTTCCTGTGCGAAGGAGCCTCCCACTGGTTAAATCTTAAGGCCCTAGGTGGTCCGTATGAAAAATAGTAGACATGTACCTATTCCCACCAGGTGCATCGTGCTGGAGTGCGGCCAGAAGCAGGAGGCGGCGTGGCTCATGGCGGCCTACAGCCCCGCGCTGGCCAGCAGCCTGGCGGAGGAGCCCGCGCGGAGAGCGGCGCCCGCGCCCGAGCGGGCCCGCCTGGCCGCCGCGCTGCGCTCCGCCCGCCGCGCGCTCGTCGACGGCGGCCTGCTGCGCCGCGCGCCCGACCTGTCCGCCGCCGGCTTCCTGCGGAACACGCTGCGGCGGTACTACCGTGACCATCATCAGCCCGAACACGCCCGCTGCTGGACAAAGGCCTCCCCAAACATTGCCCCGACGATCGGTCCTGCGCTGCCCTCGTCCAACGTATTCCCGCAATCCGTAGGTCGCCGGTTCAAATCCGGCTCGAAGGACCACGATGTGCGGTGTTCTGGTTGCCGTACAGATTAATTTGTTTGGTTCATAAATTAAACTAGACTTGAGAACAACTAGTTTATTGAACTTAGTCTAAATGGTTGAAATGGTAAATGGTTTTGAGCACACGCGAATCTATTGATGCTCGAACGTGAACTGGGGGAAAATGTGGAAACACGGCACGCGCCAGCGCAACCGCTGACAGGGCGCAATGTGATGTACGACGTTCCACTCCTACAATGACCATATCGTCGGTCCATCTTGTGGGGGGCTTACCAACACTACGTCTTCCGGTAGGTGGTCGCCATTCGAGGACTTTACTGCCCCGACAGCCATCTGTACATCGAACTATGTGCCCTGCCCACTGCCACTACGGTATCTCTGGTTATCCTACGGATCTCCTCATTTCTGATTTGATATCGCAGGGAAACTTCGATACTTGTTACTGGGTAGAAATTCCGACTATGTAATATGCTCATTAACGTACAATGAACAACTACACTCAAAAATGGTCTGAAGCAAAACTCTGCCTAATCGACTCATAGGCAGAGTTTTCGTTAAGTTGTGTATTGACCGCAGTTTGTATACAACGCCACGCAATGATATATTATACAGTTGAAAACTGTCGAAATATTAACATATCCAAACTAAAAAAGGATGGAGTCTCATATTTCAGGTAAATCCCCTTTTAAATTAACAAAATTATGTACCTGACCGGAACATTTTACTCATTTTGCTAAATTATTACTTTTAAATTCCTAATATAAAATAATCTCTTATCAATGTCCTTCTAATAAGTGTATACAAATAGGCTTAGAACGAATAAATGTTTTTAATGTATACATATATACAACGCCGGTCGGACATTTTTTGACGACCATAATAGGCGATTGGGAGTCTACGTTGTTTATAGTACCTCAATGTATATGTTACAAAGAATGAGGCGGCTCTTAATCTCTTAGACTTGACGTGTTTTTATAAGATGAATTATTATTTTACATAAATTTATTTATAAATAACCAACAACTAATCAACAAAAGACTTACGTCCTCTCACTTGATGTGTTTTTCCCATCGCATGCCGAATACTTCCTGATTTTCCCCACCCACTATATATCAAATTCTCTTTCTTGCGGCTTCAAGGTTATATACAGATGCTAATCCTGCCTCTCACTTTCAGCCTAAGCAAACACCGCGTAGAGCGCGTCCGCCTGGAGCTGACCGGAGAGCAGGGGGAGAGCTACAAGGGATTCCCGTCCAGCTACTGGTGCTGGTCGCGGACGTTGCCGCACTCTCTCACCAAACTGAACGAGGCAGAGGACGTTGCGGCCATGCAGATATTTAAGGTATGTTAGGACGCAATTTCACCCCATGTTGTATTTCTTTTAGATAATTTTAATGGTGGGTGGGATACTCCTTTGCATAGAATGCCAGCTAGATGCCTGACTTTTTCTGCTGCCAAGTAATTCAAGGGTTCTGAACGGCTCTATATTGTAGTGGGCGAAGCTTTTTTCATAAAAATATATAGAATTTTGATGATGGTTGGAGAAATGTTAAAAAAATGGTAGGCAGGTGGCAGGTTCAACATTTTTGTTTGTTTATGACTTATAAGATTGATGTTCTATCACTACTCCATTTGTCTGTCTTCAGGATATAATGAGCCACGCGGGTCTGAGCAGCAACGAGGGCAGCACCATGAACCTTGCCAGCAACAGTAGCGTCAGCAGCCACGAGAGCGACAGTGACGACCGCGTCTCTCTGGCGCAGTCGCTGCTGCAACGTTGTCTGCAGAAAGACACGCTGCTCTGCGAGCTGTACATGCAACTTATCAAACAGGTATGTAGGGGGCTCTCTAGGTACAGCTAGGTTCAACAGCACCAGCATCATGCAAGCCGCATAGCAATAGTAGCGTCAACAAAAACACCATTGACAGAATACATTTATTTCCCTAAATTGCTGGGCTGCTAAGACTTAACATTCTTTAATACAGATCGGTATTTTTAAGTAATTATAACATCTATTGCCTTAAAAAACTATTAAGACTATTTTTAGATTTATTTAGTTTTCTTTGACGTATTCGAATATGAGAGTCGGAAACGATTGAGTAATTTTGCCGTCTAATGTTTTGTGAAATACGGAATGTGTAAATATTTATTTAAAATACAAGCAAAAGTCTCTTGCCGATTTTTTTCTTTAAAAAACTTATCTTTTTCGAAGTGGTGGTAAATGGTGAAATGTGTTATAACTTGTGCATGGTTTTGATTTGATTTACTTTCGTCAGACCACGGAGCACCCGGAGCCCAGCTCTCGCGGCGCGGCCCGTCACTGGTCGCTGGTGTGCGCGGCCGTGGGTGCCGCCCTGCCGCCCGTCAAGCCGCTGCGGCGCCTGCTGCTGGCCCACCTGCGGTACCGCGCCGCAGCTCTCTGCCACACCGAGGAGGGCAAGTTCGCCAGGCGCGCAGAACAGGTAACCAGTTTTTGCGTTTGGTGGATCTGGTTCAATGATCCCCAGCTGTGGGTGCAGGGTAGGTTTGAGGCGGGTGCAAGAAGGATTGATGACAGGAGCAAGTGCACTTACCTGGATAATCACAGGGGATGCAGCAGATGGTATGCTCGTGCGCAGATGAAGCCTCAATCTTCTCTTGTCCTGGAACTGTGGGTTTTCCTTCACACTGCACTATAGGTACCTATTTATTACTTGAATCACTAAAGCTACTCTAATCTTATACTATCACTAGTGAATGCGGTGAGTTTCTCCACGCGGTCGCTATGAGGTGGTTTGCCGTGCGGTTGTCACGAGAGAACTTGCGTATACCAAATGCGAAATGCTAATTATTAGCAGCTCTTTCTGTTACGCATACCTTCAGTCGGATGCGAATGAAGTCGTTATATATAATAGTGCGCTTGCGGGAAAGAGAGGGAAGATGAATGTGTATCACGAATATGAAATGAGTAAATTCTAGACACCTATTCCAAACACACAATTTTTTGTTCACACAAAGTAATTTAAATTATTATTGGTCAATAAGTACCCAATGTAAAACATTTATTCAATTCAGATTTGAGTCGGAGAGTGACAGTTGACACGCAAATGAGGAGACGATTTTGCTTATCCGCCATTAGACCGCAAATGATACGTCCTTATAATGTGTACAGAACTCATATGACTGCGTCAAAATCATATTATATGACACATAACTCTGAGACTCAAATAATAACATTATTGTTCAGGTGGCCCTAAGTATAGCTCAGGTGCCACGTCGCATGAGCGCTCCGTCTAAAGAAGAGTTGCTATGCGCTGCGGCACGGCGCCCCATGCACGTGCGGGTGCTGCTGCTGGACGGCAAGCAGCACGCGCTGGTGTTCGGACCGGCAGCCACCGCCGACCACCTGGTCGCCATGCTGCGGGAGAAGATCGGACTCAGCGATAGTGCTACCGGTGAGTAGCAGCTCGAGTAGATTGGCCAAGGAAACGTTCTGTTCCCCGACTATTTTGGATCGTGAAGCGAATATAACGAACAACGGCTATAGAAAGCCTATGGTACAAAAGAGAAAAGTTCGAGTAAGTGAGTGCAAGAGAAGGCACACCTTTAGCTGTGCTGCCACGCACAGCACACCAAACATTATTATTACTTTTTATTACTAAGTACGCTGATTCAATAGCTTGCACAACACTTATAGTTTGAGAGATTTTTTTTTCGAAAATACGTCAAAAGTTTAAATTATAACTTGAGATATAATAATAATCAATAATATAATAATTAATTTAATAAACGTGAGAAGTAATACTTTATACCTTGACTTGAGTTTAACGGTTATGTGAGCAATGTATATTTTTATTATTAAAAGTTCAATAGCACAAGAACTATACTTCGAATAACGCTCATAAAGGGAGCGATGACATTGGCATAGGCGTAATTTGGTATATATACATTCTGTCTACACAGGGAATAGCGTGAATGGAGATTGGAAAAACTTCTCTGCATTGAATGACACTAACATGTTTTATAAAATTTAAATTTTACTGATGCAGCTCACTAAATCTTTTGTAGGGTACGCATTGTACGAGGTGTGCGCGAACTCTTCGCCGGCGGGCAGCGGCGAGCGCGCACTGGGCGGCGCCGAGCGCGCGGCCGACGTGCTCGCTCGCTGGGAGAAGGCGGGCGCCACGGCCGCGGCCTGCAGGTACGTGGATCACAACGTGTGGTTCATCAACACCGCACAAAACAAACTGCACGTTCACGCTAGGTCTTCCGCTTGTGGATAAAATATTAAAGTATTTACAGTCGATTTGTTTTCACGTTTCACGGAACGACGTGACCTCGCACTTCCTAAAAACCTTCCAAAGTTCTTTATATCTAAAAAAGAACTATTTCCTTGAGAAACATTGATCAAATTTTTACAACAACGAAAACAAACAGTATAGCATGAAATAAATAGGATAAAAATGTATACATCTATTTACAAATAAATATAATTTATAATTCATAATGATATAAATCGTTTTATACAAAAAAATTGTTGTTTTATAGCATTTCCTAGGCTATTTCGTCATTTTATTGATAATTTTATTCGTATTCCCGAAAGATTAACTCAATAAATTATTAATAATTATAACTGAGGTACAAATGGATGGATGGACTGCATAGACCACAATTATGTAAGTACCAACACAATTAAAATTTTGGTTGTTTTATTATTGCAACACCAGCTCGAAGGACCAATTTTTGATTTAAGAAATATACGATTATAGTGGTGCTATAATCTGGTGCTTTTTCAGGCTTGTGTTTAAGAAGCGACTGTTCCTGGGCGAGCGGCCTCTACACACGGCATGCGTGGCCGAGATGGAGCTGCTGTACTACCAGGTGCTGCACGCCGTGCGACACGACCGTCTGCCCATCGAGACGGATGAGGCGGTGAGTATCCGCGTCTGCTGGGCAGTGGCACACAATGGTGTCACACGAATTTAGAGATTAAATTAATTTAAAATAATCTATCAGAAGGGGCCATCCATAAATATAACATCACACGAATGTCATAAATTTTAGTCATATCCTTGTCACACTGTTGCAACAATTTTTATGTTATCCTTTAGTAGGTACATAATATTACGTAGTTTAAATGTTCACACTTCTATATAAAATATTATATTTTGAAAATCTGATGTCACAAAATTTGGGACCCCCTCGCCGTCCCTTGTCACTCAATGTCACACTTCGTCGACCCTCTCCCACTCCTTAACGTGTGATGCAATTTATATAGAAAAATAAAGTAAAATACATTAATCACTGACGATGCAGTATGTGCACAGTAAACCTATTGCACCGTTTAATCTCGAAGGAACGCATCTCAATAATCGTTAATTGATAACAGGTGATGGTGGCGGCGCTGCACGCGCAGGTGGTGAAGGGCGAGTGCTCGGGCGGCGAGGAGTGCGCGGCCGCCGCCGGCGCGGTGCTCCCGCCGCGCGTGGCGCCGTCGCTGCCCGCGCCCGCGCTGCGCCTGCACCACCTGGCGCTGCGCGGCACGCCGCCGCTCGCCGCCATGCAGCGCGCGCTCACGCTGGCCGCCTCCTGGCCGCTCGCTCGCGCCACCATATTCGACGTCATGGTAACGCCCAACACTCCCACCCCTATTACTTCAATGATGAATATCCGAACGATAGAGCCTTGCTGGGATTTTTAAGAATGTAAAAAACTTGAACAACAAAAAAAAACGAAGACGACATCTGGATTCGAACCGGGGTCTTCATAGTCTTGGATGTAGTGGCGAAATTTACCTTTATATTCTAATGTAATTGTAGCTGTTTCTCATTAAAACACGGATAAAACTTCATTTTTTTCAAATTGAAACCCAGCCATATCGCCCCGGAAATCCCTTGTATACTAAATTTAATGAAAATCGTTGGAGCCGTTTCCGAGATTCAGATTATATATATAAAAGAATTGCTCGTTTAAAGATATAAGAACGGGACTTTTACCTTAATAGAAAAACAACTTAGGTGTACCTAACATAATTTTGTATAGGTAACTAATTATGTAAATGTTTATAATGTAGGTAAATCTTTGTGAAATATATTTAACGGCCGTCCTTTTGCTTAGTCATTTCAAGTTTCAAGCATATTTTATAAATTCAAGTTGATTTGTGCTTTATCAAAATTTTACTAAAATTTGTAAAAAAAACTGTTTGATTTCCAAAATAACCAAATAAACATAATATCATGATGTTGCCGCTATGAAGTTTCTATAGACAAACTTGTAATTGATATTAATAGTATCCAGGTGCGCGAACCTTAGGTATACAAACTGCTAAACTCCCTAGATCTGAATAAATCTGCTGGACCTAATTCTTTGCCACCAATCTTTCTTATCAATTGCGCTAAAACTCTATCTTATCCTGTAACCGTACTATATAAGAGATCACTAAGGGGGAGCATCATACCTAAGATCTGGAAATCAACATATGTTACACCTATCCATAAGAAAGGTCCTAAGCAGCTTATAAACAATTATCAGCCGATCTCCAAACTCTGCATACTAGCAAAAATACTAGAACGAGTAGTATATTACAAGCTATACCCGATTCTAAGGGTTCATTTTCGCTTCGGCAAAGGAAGATCCACCATATCAAATCTGGCTCTCTTCACAGATTTTGTATCTGATAAAATGGCCAATCGAAACCAAGTTGACGCAGTGTATACTGACTACAGCAAGGCCTTTGATCGAATTGATCACAAAATAATACTACTCAAATTAGCTAAGGCAGGCATTAGAGGTGGTCTGCTTCGCTGGTTTTTTTCCTATGTAAAAAATAGATCGCAGACTGTAGTGCTCAACGCCTTTACCTCTTCATGACGCAGTATTCCCTCAGGCGTGCCACAGGGTTCCGTACTAGGGCCTCTACTCTTTATTATTTTCATTCAGGATATTGTCACTTGTTTTCATAATTCCAACTTTGTGCCCTGGTTAGAAGCAACCTTGAATATGCATCTCAAATTTGAAACCCCAATTATGAAGTGTATATTCAACGCATAGAAATAATCCAGAAAAGAATTACTCGTTTCATAAATTTCAAATTTAAACTCAATTCTGATAAGAAATATAAAGGTTTATGTGCCTTTGCATCTACTGTCACTTACCATTCGAAGATATAAAAGTGATATATCCTACCTCATCAATATTTTAAATAATACGGTTGATTGTGCGCAGCTTCTTGAGATGTTACTTCGTTAGTTCTTTAAAATCGCCTTTAATACACATCCTTGTACCTTTTCTATTCTACACACACCACATTTCGTAAAAACTCGTATATGCTCAGATCTGCCTTAACTTTGAATAAAATTTGTATGAATAATAAAAATTTGGACCTTTTTTGCATCACTGCCACCACTATTCGCTGGCAAACTGGCAAATTAATTCTTTAACAATTATAAATAATTCCTTAATCTTGTTAAGAAACTCATTTGCCACTATTTGAATTAGGTTTTTTTGCCGCTCATTGTATAGCTTTTATATTTATTTATTCTTTGCATTTTCTTCCCCTGTATGCCTTATTACTTTATTTCTCCCACTTGAGGGTTCTTTTTCCTCTTCATATGTAAATTCTATTTGTGGAAACTTGTAATTAGCTTATATTCTTCTTCTGTATTTATTGACTAATTTCTTTAAATTAAGCTGTAAGTTTTCTTTTAAAATAAAATAAAACTGTTCTCGTTCATTTCTCACAAATAATTCTCAGGTAGGTTTAGTCATATTGACCATCAACATTACTGTCCTCTAGTATCTTGAACGGCTTTTAGTAGAACTTACTCATTAGAGACATTGGAATATGTTCGAGTCATCATTATTTTTAAAGAGATTTTTAAACCGATGTGACCCTTTTACTCATGCGAGTATAATTTTAATTTTCACAAAATTTAGTACTCAATATAATTTATAACCTATTAAAAAGAAAATATATTTAATGAATCTTATTAAAAATAAAATATCATTAATGAATCTTATTAAACATAATAGATATAATTGATTTTTCGTACTTTTAAATTAACAAAATGAAAGGATAAGGATACGACAAACGTTGGTATTGTATCTGCCAACTTCACCTGACAGATGTCAACACTGTCATATTGACAACAAAAGGAAATAAGGCAGGCCTGAACAGATTGGACAAAATTCAAGCTTAATGCTTACGCATTATATTGGGAGCCATGAAATCCAGCCCTATTAATGCAATGCAAGTTGAGTGTGTGGAACCTCCCCTTTCACTTCGCCGTCAATTTCTTGCCAATATTTTTTTTTCTCAAACTAGCTGAATGTCATGGACATCCTTTGCTTCAAAATTAGACCAATTAGTTGCTTTGTACAATAATAAGAGTATTCCTGAAGACAAAAGACCTTACATTTTCCACAGTTACCTATTATTTTGTCACCTCTCTAATCCCCTCTTTCAATATTCCAGATTGCCTTTATTCGCCATGCCTTTCAATGCCCTTACTTTCCAACCATAAGTAATTCTAGACTTGGGCATTGATAAGTATACTATAGAAGCCAATAAAACTTTCTCTCGTATAATGCACTCACATTTCCAAAATTGGCATAAGATCTTCACTGATGCTTCAAAAACAGGTATGAGCTCGGACGGTGTTGCAATTTGGATTCCCACTACTAGAATTATACTGAGTTATCGCTGCCCTTCTGTCACTTCTGTTTTTACTGGGGAATCAATTGCCATCCTCGAAACAATTCTATTTGTTAAGTCTCATTGCATGAACAATTCTACTCTGACTCTAAAAGTTGCCTTCCATCAATTCTATCAAATCCATTTAAGTCAAAAAACAGTTTCCAATTATACTCAAAATTAGAGAATCATTGAAAGAGTGCTATGACCGCAATATCAACATAGTTTTAGCATGGATTCCAGGTCATTCAGATAACGATGTTTCATTAAGATAATACAAAAAAGACACATCTTGACAGTTACTTCCTTGGATGAAACACGATCACACAAATTTTAAAATTGTCCACTTGAATTTAGAATAATGAGACGCTTTGGCTGAATACAATTATAGTAATATAAATGTGGGTGTGCAGCAATCGTTCACGTCAAACTGGCCTCGCGCGCTGTGGCTGGCGGTGGACGCGCGCGGGCTGACGCTGCTGCGGCGCGGGTCGCGGGCCGCGCTCGTGTCGCACGACCACGCGCAGCTGCTGGCCGTGTCGCCCGCGCCGCGCGCGCTGTTACTGGTGACGCGCGCCGACCGCAAGCACGCCAAGCTGGTGCTCTCCACCGAGCAGGTGAGTGCCAGTCGCACTCTGTAATGTGAGACACGCGGCTGACGCTGCTGCGGCGCGGGTCGCGGGCCGCGCTCGTGTCGCACGACCACGCGCAGCTGCTGGCCGTGTCGCCCGCGCCGCGCGCGCTGTTACTGGTGACGCGCGCCGACCGCAAGCACGCCAAGCTGGTGCTCTCCACCGAGCAGGTGAGTGCCAGTCGCACTCTGTAATGTGAGACACGCGGCTGACGCTGCTGCGGCGCGGGTCGCGGGCCGCGCTCGTGTCGCACGACCACGCGCAGCTGCTGGCCGTGTCGCCCGCGCCGCGCGCGCTGTTACTGGTGACGCGCGCCGACCGCAAGCACGCCAAGCTGGTGCTCTCCACCGAGCAGGTGAGTGCCAGTCGCACTCTGTAATGTGAGACACGCGGCTGACGCTGCTGCGGCGCGGGTCGCGGGCCGCGCTCGTGTCGCACGACCACGCGCAGCTGCTGGCCGTGTCGCCCGCGCCGCGCGCGCTGTTACTGGTGACGCGCGCCGACCGCAAGCACGCCAAGCTGGTGCTCTCCACCGAGCAGGTGAGTGCCAGTCGCACTCTGTAATGTGAGACACGCGGCTGACGCTGCTGCGGCGCGGGTCGCGGGCCGCGCTCGTGTCGCACGACCACGCGCAGCTGCTGGCCGTGTCGCCCGCGCCGCGCGCGCTGTTACTGGTGACGCGCGCCGACCGCAAGCACGCCAAGCTGGTGCTCTCCACCGAGCAGGTGAGTGCCAGTCGCACTCTGTAATGTGAGACACGCGGCTGACGCTGCTGCGGCGCGGGTCGCGGGCCGCGCTCGTGTCGCACGACCACGCGCAGCTGCTGGCCGTGTCGCCCGCGCCGCGCGCGCTGTTACTGGTGACGCGCGCCGACCGCAAGCACGCCAAGCTGGTGCTCTCCACCGAGCAGGTGAGTGCCAGTCGCACTCTGTAATGTGAGACACGCGGCTGACGCTGCTGCGGCGCGGGTCGCGGGCCGCGCTCGTGTCGCACGACCACGCGCAGCTGCTGGCCGTGTCGCCCGCGCCGCGCGCGCTGTTACTGGTGACGCGCGCCGACCGCAAGCACGCCAAGCTGGTGCTCTCCACCGAGCAGGTGAGTGCCAGTCGCACTCTGTAATGTGAGACACGCGGCTGACGCTGCTGCGGCGCGGGTCGCGGGCCGCGCTCGTGTCGCACGACCACGCGCAGCTGCTGGCCGTGTCGCCCGCGCCGCGCGCGCTGTTACTGGTGACGCGCGCCGACCGCAAGCACGCCAAGCTGGTGCTCTCCACCGAGCAGGTGAGTGCCAGTCGCACTCTGTAATGTGAGACACGCGGCTGACGCTGCTGCGGCGCGGGTCGCGGGCCGCGCTCGTGTCGCACGACCACGCGCAGCTGCTGGCCGTGTCGCCCGCGCCGCGCGCGCTGTTACTGGTGACGCGCGCCGACCGCAAGCACGCCAAGCTGGTGCTCTCCACCGAGCAGGTGAGTGCCAGTCGCACTCTGTAATGTGAGACACGCGGCTGACGCTGCTGCGGCGCGGGTCGCGGGCCGCGCTCGTGTCGCACGACCACGCGCAGCTGCTGGCATAACCTCGTCACCTTGACACATAAGATGTTATGTCACAACCCTACCATCGCACTCTTGTAAAGAAAAGAAAAGGTAGATGTACCGATTATAGCAAAGCCTTTGACCGAATAGACCATAAGACGCTTTTATCGAAAATTCAACTTTTCGGCATTGTCGGGGACTTGCTTCGGTGGTTTTCATCTTATATTGACCGAAGGTCACAAGCTGTGGTGATCAGTAATTATTTCTCGAGCTGGGTAACCAATCCTAGTGGGATTCCGCAAGGATCGTTACTTGGTCCTTTATTATTCACTTTCTTTATAAATGATATTTCCACCTGCTTTCATAACATTCGCTTGCTCTGTTTTGCTGATGTTATGAAGATATTTAATACCATTTCCAAACCAATAAGCTTGATCTTAATCGCTCCAAATGCTCTGTAGTTACTTCCACACGTAAATATAACATTATACCATCGGTTTATAAATTAAAAAGTCAAACATTAACAAAAAATACTGTCGTCGTGATCTTGGAGTTTTATATGATTCTAAACTGTTATTTGATGATCATATTGAACATATAGTCAAGAAAGCTTCAAGCACCCTGGGATTTGTACAACGCACATGTGCTTGGTTCAAAAACATCAAACCATTTAAAATTCTTTACTGCACATTCGTACTCAGTATACTCGAATATGCTTCCCTGGTGTGGAACCCACAATACGGCACATATATTAGACGAATTGAGAGGATACAATTAAAATTTATTAAGTATTTATGTTTTCGACTTAAAATTTCTTTTAAAAGAGAAAACTATTATAATCTTTGCAAACGATTTTATTTACTCCCTCTCTCCATGAGAAGAGAAATAGCAGATACATCTTTCCTCTTGAAACTTACTTCCAATTTAATTGACTGTCCCGAGATATTAACTTTGATAAAAATTAATACCCCTGTTAGTCTTTTGCGTTTCAATGCTTATCTTATACAGACACCATTAGTTAAATTCAAATAATGGCAAAATTCCTACTTGTAGCAAGTGAGCAGTAACTTTAATAAAATCGATAAGCGAGTAGGCTTAGATCTATTCTGCACAAGCGTAGCATCGGCCAGGCACATGTTGAGTAATGAATTCTTTCATTGAATTGTTAGAGCATAAGTATGTAATTATGATATAAGTATATCTATCACTATCGTTGACAGTATTACCTTAAGTGTTCGTAAGTATTCTAAACTAATATGTTGCTATCCGTGAGGACCTTTAATTGGCTTTTTGTCACTATTAGATTTTATTTAAAACTATTGTACGCCGTTGGTCTTCCTATATGAAATAAATAAATAAATAAAAATAAACAACAGTCCAGTAATTATAGTTGTCACGAGGCACTTTAAGGCGAAACATAAATAGTACTTGCATTTTACTCTTGGTGGCAGAAAAAGACTTAATTATTTTGAATTACTCCGTTACAACGGCCCGAAGTACGGCCTCTGCAACAAGAGAACGCAACCTTTGTCGATTTGAAATAGGACTTCTTAATATTTATTTATTTATTTATTTTATTTAATATCACGATCCTCTTCCATTCTAACCAGGTGGTTCTTCACCCCTTGATAATATTGTATCTATTTTCTGGTTCTTCAACTACCTTCCAGCCAAACCCAGAACCCAATGCCTAAGTGATTGTATATGTTCCGCAGGCGTACCAGATCGCAACCCTGATCAAGGACTACATAGAAGCTGTGCGCGGGCCTGTGTGCCCGGCGGCGCCGCAACCCGCCGGCGCTGCGCCCGCAGCTTCCTGACACCCGCACGACTAGTGCCAGTGCTTCCACGTCACCAGCCGCCAATAGACAACAGTAGAGCAGCTGCAATTCATATCTTCCACTTTCATATCTCCAACATCACTCTATAATCTGAATCTGTTACTCGAACTTGCCAGGTCAAATAGTATTACATGATATAGTTAAACTAACAATATCTTGCACGTCCGAGCCAGACTTAAAAATAGAAAGTCAAATTATCGAACTATCGGCTGTCGATGATCCAATCGAATAGTAATTACCGACTTTTAAATATTGAGTCTATGGCTAGACTTCGATTATATAAACTCATTACAGGACATACTTGACTCAGTATCAAACACTTGCACTTGAGGCACAGATATCAAAGTATAGTTCTATTCTTAAAGAGTCAATCATTAACATACAGCCGGGCATAAAAATCTAGTCCGGGTAAACTATTTTGAATGATTCACTTATAAAAATGTACAAACAGTCACAATATATCTCATATTCACATCTGTGTCACAGACTAAATATCACCTAATGAGCCAATTATTGTCTATAGACTACCAATCATATCAAAACATAAATTCCAAACTGGTTATTCATTTTTTTTCACAAAACAGAAAAAAGGTATACTTATATGCCATAATATGCTTTTCTGAGAGCAGACTTATAATAATTGAAAAACTTAATACATATATATCATATTATGTACAGAGTATATGTGGAGATAGAGTTGCAGAGTACATCTATGTTGTATTTTACACTTTGCACCAACACACTTGGGACGTGACGCGGCCGGTTAGGCTAATATAGTGCTGTTTGTATATTTCAACTCTATTAGCCTAAAAACTTTGACTACACATTCGTTCATGTTTGTTGTAGTCATTCTCCGGTCGTAGAAGAGTATGTAGTAATGTTAGAAGGATGTACTCCGAACATTACTACACAGATTATTGTTGAAGCGTGACCGTTTTTGATTGGTTCGTTAACATTCATTGCTCGCATTTCATTCGCTGGAACTTGTTTGAGTCGCGCTTGGTGAATTTATTTTTATACTCATTCTTTTAGATATAGAATTTTAGCGTTATTTTAACGGTCGCCTACGGGAAGTAAATGTTGATTATAGTATCGTTATTAGATATTATATGAAGATATAATATTACTCAAAGTAAATAAGAATCAAAATTATTACAGTTCATTGTTTTTGAGAGCATAACAAAATTTTCTTTGAGTAATATTATGTATAGGTACCATAATTAGTAGTTTGTAAGACCTTAAGGTAAACAGGCCTGAGGAATGCTAGTCTCGATATGACCTTATTAATTAGTTCAATCAAAGTTGCAACATTTACTTCAAAGTGTTCAGTGTTCGGTTTTAGTGTTGGATGGACCTTATCGTTGCAAGATGACGGGGAAGCAATAATAACCAATAGACTGTTAGTACTCCTAGGTGATATATTCCTCCATATTAACTCCTATACGCAATATTACTAGTGTCATTATTTATAAATTCGTGTTATTAAAATAGAGCAGTTAACAGTATAAATTTTAAGATTGTTAATAGTATATGAGATTCTCAATCGATGTTGTAATTTGATCTTCCTTCCTCGTGTATTTAGATGTCGTCGTCCCATTTCATGAAAACAAAACGAGATTTTCTCTATTTATCATGTAATTCTTGGCATTATATTCTAAGAAGTATGTTAATATTATTGAAATATCTATTACCTTGTTCTATAGAGTAAATTCCACAGTAAAACCTAAATATAAGATTTTCATGATCCGCTAATACATTCTGGCTTTCTAAATAATGATTAGATAATAGTCAGGAGATATTACAATATCATTAATAGAGCCAGAATGTACAAACCGGCATAAGAATATTTACATATAAAGTAATATCACTTGTAATTAGGGAACCTCATATCAACTGTATTAACTACCTACATTTACTTCGGTATCACTTACCTGTACTCTTTTGACTTTATAAAATAGTATATGTCTGTTTTTATTGCGAGTATATATTATTGTCCTGACGTCTTGTTTTGTGCCTTTCGCCGCGTGAGAACACTGGCTAGTAAATGAAATGAAAATCATGTTTAATGTTATATAACAATTTGAAATAATGAAAAATATTGAATATATAATTTGTCATAGATAGAGATGAACACTAGTTTCGCTGTCAGCGTATATGAATGAGATAGCAATAGACTGTGACGAGTGTTATGTTTTCATTCTGAATAATTTGTGTAACTTAACAGACAACAATTTCCAAATTTTAATAATAACTGAATTCACATCAAATCACTCAATTACGTCCTAATAATAAGAATTTAAAGTAAATAGTGTTGGCCCACAGCAGCCATTGTTTGTTGGGAGCTGATGAAATGGGTTCAAACAAAAAATTCGCATACCCGAAAGGGATAGCAGATATTGTAGTTCGTCTCGCTTAATCGCAATACCAATCTAATTTATGTGTTTCTGTCACATTATTAGTCATTTTAGTGACGAATCTATTGTTCATCTTTTATCTACGTCATTTGGTCATGTAGCAGAAAAAATATCAGTCATTGACCCTTAAGCTATCTCTGAAGGTCACATGAGCTAATTGGTGTCCAACTTACTAGCCAGCCTAGCCTCGCAATATCCACTGAGTTAACTATGCTGTATTGCAAATTGAAAATTATTTAAATATAATATAACACTATTGCACAATGTTATATCTCAATATTTTATTGTGAATTATGTATAGTAGTAGTTATAAAATTATGTGGAGAATGCTTGTGAAGGCAAAATGGGCATTAATTTGGTTTGGATGAAGCCTTTTTGGTGCTTAGAACAATTGCTTTGAGTTATGATCTCATGTTGAGTATTATTTATTAGATGCCATATGTCGTATGAGCAATATTCAAATAGGCTATTATTTATTTTGTATAAGTTTAACTTAATTTGTATATAATTGATGAACCAAAGAATTTTGACGTCCCTTTGGATATTTTTTTTTTATTACTCATTAGTTCAATTCTTGAAAATAACCTAGATTTAATATTGATAGTTAAGTATGGTATGGTAAATAAACACTGTATTAATTACTCGCGACAAAATAATTTCATTGAAAATTATGTGTTTTTAATGAAGAATGATTTATTTTGATTTTTTTTTTTCATATTTTGTCTTATTTACAATGTCTGTATTTTGATTTTATACTTTTGTAATGTTTGAATTTTTACTCGTTTATATTTTACAATAATAATTATTGTATTTACAACAATAAGCCACCAAGATACTGCCCAAACAGACTGATTGTGTCCAAATATTCCTTTTTTGATAGTTTTTGTTATACAGCAAACAATATAATCATTCCCAATAATTTAAATGCCAAATAAATATAAACAATAAAATTATTCAAGTGTTTTATTCTATAAATTTACTTACAAAATATATTATGTATCATATTAATTACTGTGTTACTAATCCTAGGTAGTCGTCCATAAGAGTACCGATGGCAAACTGAAAAATAGAAAAGGAGTTTAATAAGAGCTAAGATATAAAACAACAATCTACTATATAGACTGTGACAGCTTAGAACTCGTCGAAAAATAGCAGCGAACAGTTAGCCTCTATTTTCAGCAACACACACACACACTAAAACAGTGACTAAAAGTCAACAACAATAGTCAGTTTAGGTGTCCAAATTATCTAAAAATCTTAATTTCCTCAAAATTGATTCCTTTAGAATTATTTTTGATGTCACTTCTAACACTGCCACCACTTTGGACACAAATCACACTCTGAGAGAGAGGATAAGTGGCGCAAGAAACTCTTTGAGAGTGGCACCTTGTTTTGCTTATGGGCATTTCTAGTCTATTTACTGCAATAATTTAATAGAAGGTAACTAGAGATATAATATTGATACTCACAATGCCAGTAGCGTCGACCCTGGTGCCCACTATCTTGAGTCTGATGACATCTTCCTCCTGAATCACATTGTCCTCTTGCTTACTTTTGTAGCAGGGCGGATTCACGTTGGGGCAAAACTCCATATCGGCAGGTATCGACTAATGAAGGAATAACAAAATTTTAGGTAATTTATACTGATAGCTGCTGTGAACAAGTCGAAAAAAATAGCGGTATACTGTTAACCTCTATTTTCAGCAATGCACACACACACGCAATATAAAGTGACTAACAAATTGCGAGTGTAAGATGTAGCATTTGTCGTCCACACTCAAACATGGCATGATGTCATGCGCTGACTAACAGCAAGAGGCCCTCTAGACGAATAAATTAATCTCATAACAAAGCTTTTTGACAAGAATTATAAAAGTTTGGACACCTCTGCTTGCAGCCATTTTCATTTTTCCCCACCCACTCCCAATGAAATGGGTGCATTTCATTAATGTTACAAAAAACGAAAATTTTGTAATATTAAATACTCATTTTTACATCCACATGCTCAAGTGTCTCTCAACCGCAGGTTCTGCTCGACATGACTGCCACTGACTACGACACATTTATTGCAATGTTTCACAACTTTTTCGTTTGACACACCGCTCAGCTGATGCTAGTTCTACACCATTAACTGGGACAGGGTGATGACCTTAGTTTACTGGTAGAATAAATCAGTCAGGGGTTCTCAAGATCTTTGGAAGCATTTAATATTAAATGTTCTTTTTACTGTAGCATTTAATCTTTTAAAGGGATTTTGATTTTTTATTTTATTTTTAGTGGTTTGGTTAGTCTCCCCATTCTAATTCATACCCATATCAATTATTGTACAGGGTTTTTTTAACACAGTGTATAACTACAGTGATAACTGATTCAACAAAATTAAAGGTATAAAATAGCTTACATGGTGAGAGATGAAACAACTTAAAGGTCCAATTTGTGCAAACATTCCAACCTAAAAAAAAAAGTTTCACAAATTATTGAATGATTAATATTAGATTATTCGGGCAATAAATTTTCAAGAATTTTTTGATAAACTGTGGTATGAAAATAAAAAAAAATGATTTGAGTTGTTGTAAACAAGTGTTAACATTCCTCAAAGGCCAGTAGCACTTTTTTTTATGGAATAGGAGGACAAACAAGCGTATGTGTCACCTGGTGTTAAGTGATCACCGCCGCCCACATTCTCTTGCCATCACACCAGAGGAATCACAAGAGCGTTGCCGGCCTTTAAGGAAGGTGTACGCGGTTTCTTTGAAGGTACCAATGTCATATCGTCCCGGAAACACCACACAAGGGAGCTCATTCCACAGCTTTATAGTACGAGGAAGAAAGCTCCTTGAAAACTGCACTGTGGAGGACCGCCACACATCCAGATGGTGGGGATGATATCCTAACTTGTGAAGGTCGAATTCGGCGGCAGGAATCAGGTTAAACAGCTCTTCGGAATACTCCCCGTGGCCGGACCTGCGCTTCGTAGAGCGTTAGAATGTGGGCCGGCTTGAGGTATGCTCTATTGATGACGCCCGGCTTCTGCAAAGCCAATTTGGCTTTGCCCTCCAGATGGCCACGGAATTGGCACTTTTGATATAACTCTGATTTTACAGCAGCTGCCAGCAACAGGGCCACAGAAAAGGTGTAACTTAAGCCTACATCCTGTGTAAAGAAATCTCTCACTTTACTACTGTATGATGTATTCCGCTCTAATAAAAAACATTCTAATGAAACATCAGCATTTATGGGGCTTTTAATAATTGGAGCCTTTCTAACAATAGTAAATCAATGCCTCTATGTGATATCTATAATATAATGCATAGGCATTCAGCCTTTCTCAGAGTATTGGACTATATTTCATGCATTATCTTGTTGTTTTTCAAATTTTTTTGTGTATTAATCCTAGAAGTGAGGTATATCACTTTAAAAGAAACAACAAATTGTTTAGATTTACAAGAGTGACATCTCATGTCAATTTCCTAATATGCAAATATTGGGGTTATCAACTGTAAAGTAGATCCTGTAGATGAAACCACAACCTGAGAGTTGAACAAAGCATACAAGATTTTATAATGAGAGATCACTCAAACGGTTAGCTCATTTGGTTAGAGCACCGGCACAGAATGCCTGAGATCGTGGGTTCGAGTCCCACATCAATCATAAAATTTTGTTGTTTTTCAAATTTTATTTGTGTATTAACTATTAATCCTAGAAGTGAGGGTTATCACTTTAAAAAAAACATAACAAATTGTTTATACATACATTCATACAACATACCTTATTAACCTGTGTTACTATCGCATCTAGTACCTCACCCTTAAAGGGTCTGAACACAATCGCTTTATACTTCACAGGATACACAACAAAACCTTGACCAGGTTGTATAAGCCCCGCTCCAATACTATCTATTGTTGTTACAGCTATTACAAAACCATATCTGTAAATATTAATAAGCCTTTGTTTGATCTTTACATTCGATCAGCAATGGAGCTGTTAGCCAAATGGAAGGCAAACAGCATTAAACCTATTAGTTTTCACAGCCCTTAAACAAGACTTGTCTAACATATCTAGCGCTCCACAAAGCGCAGGTCCGGCCACACATGGAGTATTGCTGTCATCCCTGGTCTGGCGCACCCCAGTATCAGCTCGATCCATTTGACCGTGTGCAAGGCAGAGCAGCTCGAATTGTCGGGCACCCAGTGCTCTGTGAACGGCTGGATCACTTGGACTTCAATGTGTGTCTTCTACCGCAATTATCACGGGGAGTGTTCCAAAGAGCTGTTTAACCTGATTTCTGCTGCCGAATTCCACCTCCGCACGACACGCCACAAATTAGGTTATCATCCCCACCATCTGGAGATGTGGCAGTCCTCCACAGTGCGGTTTTTAAGGAGCTTTCTTCCACGTACTACAAAGCTGTGAAATGAGCTTCCTTGTGCAGTGTTTCCGGGACGATATGGGTACCTTCAAAAAAAGCGTGTACTACTTCCTTAAAGGCCGGCAACACTCTTGTGATTCCTCTGGTGTTGCAAGAGAATGTGGGTGGCGTTGATCACTTAACACCAGGTAACCCGTACACTTGTTTGTCTTCCTATTCCATAAGAAATAAATCCAAAAAAAAAACAATACATATTGTTTCATATTCAAATATTTTTATTCAAAATAGGATGTAAAAATCACTTATTGAAAGTCAAAAAAAACTACCACCCATTCCAAAATGAATGCCTCGGGCCTCAGGCTTTTTTTTCATCAAAAATATGTTTTACAATAATTAAAGTAACATTTACAAAGTATCACATCGCCCCACAAAAGACTTGTTAACTCGACTTAGCCGAGTAGCAGGCATTATAAGCTTATGTCTGTTCCTGGTGTTAACATTATGGTTATGACAGTTTCTGGCAAATTCACTTATGTGCCTATGAAAATACATTACATTATCAAGAATATATTGAGAAGCAACAGTCAAGATGTTAATTTCTTTGAATTTTGCTCTCAATGATTCCTTAGGATCTAGGTTATAAATAGTGTGAATAGCCCTCTTCTGCAGCACAAATATTGTATTAATATAGGCAGCGCTGCCCCACAGCAATATACCGTAGGACATAATACTATGGAAGTAACTACAGTTAACTACTATTTAATACATAAGGTGATTTGTCTCATTAGCACAGTAATTTCAATAGCTTCAAACCGAAACACAATAATGCTTGTATATCAATGGTTGTGGCCTTTTTCTTTAAAATGATGCTATAACTGATCAATTGACTGATCGTTACTTCGTTCTCAGATAAATATCCAAAGTTGAAAAAATTAAACTACCTATACAAATTAAATCACATATTACCATTACCAGGCATCAATAGATAGTCATAATTTATAGGATAGCAGTAATTGTTCAAAATAGATTGATTAAAAATTATATTAAAGCAGAATGTAGTGTTATTAATTCTACATACTTTCCAGTGCAAGTTCCTTCAACTTCAGTATAAAGTTTTTGTTTGACAGTATCCAGTAATTGAGGTCCAAAATAACGTGGATGTAACAAAATTTCATGTTCTAAAGATATCTGAAATAATCATAAAAGAAGACATTAACTTTAAACTTACTTGAATACATTTTAAACTTGAATTACCTATATGAACATTTCAACGTACATGGTAAAACATGGTTTTATGGTAGGATTTAATACAGTGTATGTCTAACAATTAAATTCAAATCATAATTTCATGTTATTATATTTAATTTAACTAGTTTACCACAATGTTTATATAGCTAAATTCAAATTTCAGTATTCAATTGGCTATTTTTTTTAAAGGTACAGTGAAATGGCTCCACCGACTGGGTGTCGATAATCGTGCTAATAATTGCTATGCAGGGGCCTTTTTTTAAAGTAAAGTTAATCGTATTGCTGGGTTTCCGTTTGTGGCCGATAAATTGGCATACAAAAAGAAGCACGGTAAGTTTTAGAAGACAATTTTTTGTTAATTGGATCATCATCATCATATCAGCCGGAAGACATCCGCTGCTAGACAGAGATCCTCGTTAGAGTAAAAGTGTTCTGTACATAGATCTCTACGACGATAGGTCCTGTGTTGCCCTCGTCCAATACCGGCGATCTTGACCAGATATTATGAGGAGCCTACCAATACTGTGTCTTCCAGCACGTGGTCACTTTTCGAGGATTTTACTACCTCAACAGCCCTCTGTCCCTCAAGCCAAAGCTCAAAGTAGAGCCCACTGGCACTTCATTTTTGTAATCATCCGGGTTATGTCAGTGACTTTGATTTTTCTATGGATCTCCTCATTTTTGATTGTATCTCACAGGGCAGCTTCAGCTCTCTTCTGCAGCATAGTCCTCCCCATTGCCCTCCGAGCGACCACGAGCTTTCTCATAAGGCCTACAGTTAGTGACTTCGTTTGCGTTCCGTAAAAGGCTTCGTCTTGAGACACTGTGGTATTTGGGAAGATTTTATGGAGCTACTCGAATGCTGCCAATCCGAATTGGATTCGACGAGTGACAAGTGACTCTTTCACGAAATTAAGTAAGTGCGGGATTTAGTGTGACGTATTCATTTTACTCCGTGGAAGCTGTTTTGTAGCCAACGAGCATATGGCTTAAGTCTTCCATGTGAGTTGCCGTATGTATGTATTCGCCGTTGTCGTTGATGCCCAGTCCAGAATAGCTCCAGTCTAGAATCTAAAAACATCTTTCAACGCAGCGATGAATAGTTTCCGCAATATGACATCGCCTTGTCTACTCCCAACTGCTGTCGGATAGGCTTCAAGATCCAATGTTAAAAAGAACTGACGTGGTTGCGTTTCTCTACAAATCCTTCAAAGCTTCAATATATCGATATAGCAATAATCAATGTGTTGCCGCCCAGATCTCGATCTTCCAAAGGCTTTCTCATTCATGAACATGAACGCCATGCTTAGTGGCTGGTTATACTCCTCCGTCTCCTATATAACCTGCCGTAAAGTATATACCTGGTCTATGGAGCTAAATCCTTGAATTCGGTTTCCTGCGCACGAGACGATTCGTAATTATGGAAGTGATATCGGTCTAAAGTTCTTCAAAAGGGTTTTAACGTCCTTTTTTTCGAACAGCACCACTACATTTCGGTGCCATTCTTGTGGCATTTTGCTCTCTAGGATTTCAGGGCTGAATTGCTTCTGCAGCATCAAAACAGGAGCACCACCAGTTCTTAGAAGCTCGGCTGTAGTTCCAACACCACCCGGTGCCTTGTTGTTTTTAAGCTGTTCTATGACCTTACTAATCTCGTACAGGCTGACGACTGGGATATGGGTTCATGTGTTTATGCAAATGGAAATCTAGTTTATATAAATCCTATTCTTTAATAAAAATAAAAAAATATTACCCTTACTCCAATTATTCACGTCTATTTTTTCAAATGTATATTTTCTCTCTCCTTTTCTTTATTATTATTACATTCCAAGAAGTTTTAGAATACGCTAGTAATATTGTATTTAATAGTTACTTACTTCTAATAAACATACTGTGTACACAATCGTGGAGATGCAGCCTATGTTGTATTTAGCTGTTAGTAATTCACTTATTTTTTCCTGTTTATTTTTATAACAATCGCAGATTTTTAAAGCGAAATCCCATGTGTTATTATAAACTAATTAAAAGATGAAGTTTTTTATCGAATACTGTATAATTTCATTAATTGAAACTGTAAGTTTTTTATCGAATACTGTATAATTTCATTAATTGAAACTGTAAGTTTTTTATCGAATACTGTATAATTTCATTAATTGAAACTGTAACTATATGGTATTTTTTGTTGCTAATGATAAATATTTTTTTAATATATAATTGTATTATATTTATTCAAACAAAACAAATCTTATAACTATATTTACAATACTATGACTACATAAAATTAAAACTATCATTACGTGGAAGCGTACCAAAAATACTGGCAGCATTTCCACATTGGATAGCTAGGCTGATCTGTTTACCGAAATAGCTGCCAGCGCTTGGGTTTCTAGTAGCCTTATTGAGGCGCGAAGATAGTATTTTGAACATTCTCCGCGCCTCTGGGCCCCACGAGCCAAGTGTCTCCACACCAAACGGCACAAAGATGTGTGACTCACCGAGACAAACATATTTGCGACGCTTGCCGTATTCGGCAGTCGAAGCAGCAGCCCCAGCACCAACTGACGTAACTTGGACATGAAGAGGAGCCAGAGAGGCGACGCAAGTCACGTCCCACACCAGCACCCTTCCCCGTGCACATGCCACCGGTGTCATTCCATCAGGACGCTTACCATCGCGGCGGGAAATACCATTTGGCTCTAAAACTGCTGGTATTTTAAGAGCGGCAAATGCCCTGCGGATGACTTCATTAAAGCTGCCGTGACGACTGATACAGCCTGCCGATTTTAGGCAGGACAACCCGTGACGCCCAAGAGAATCCACCTGAACGCACACATCTACATTGATGTGGTTCATTCAGTTTTATACCTATCCGGAGTGATACACATATTGACAATGTCATATTGTCAAGTAGCGTTCCAATCGGCGCAGAAGGCAACGCTTGTAACCAAAAACCCGACTCATTTTGTGTCACGGCCATAAGACGAGCACGCTCTGTTCTGTCAGTAGATGAGGTAAAAGATCATCCACGGTTGACTTACAAAGGAGTGCGTCCCATGCTTTTTGACACATTAAGTCGTTTGGATTTTTTTTTAATATTTGCTATTTTTAGCCAAGTATTGTTAGCTTTGTTCAAATACGCAATCTCTGAGTTACCTGGTACATGATTTACAATTCTAGTAACCAAAGACTGCGCACTATGAACTGAAGATAGAAATGCTGGTAAGGCAACGCCCGAAACTTTGCGAGTACCCAACCCACCAAACCGTGTCGGTAAAGAGGCTTGAGACCATGGACGATCTGTAAACGCGCAATTCAAAACGGTTTCTAAAATATTTTGAAGTGAAATATCAATTACATCAAGTAGATTTGGAAATTTCCAACAAGACCGAATAATAGTTAAGGCCATATGAGAATTAATTTTAAATAATCTGTCCTTAACGTTATTAAATTTATAATGTGATCATCTAAGATCGTTGGAAATGAAACAGGAAATAATGGTGCTCCAAGAAGGTGAAGTGAATTCTTATTCAAAACTTTAATATTGGAGGCCAGAACATTAAATTTATTGGTAATATCAACCCGGTTTGAAATACGGAAATTTTCGCCGATAAAAAGTTCGCATTTCGAAAAATTTAACTCAAGGCCGATTGAGCTAAAACTTTCTATTACAACATTCAAATCATCTAAATCAGTGTCAACTTCACCACCCAAAGTGCCATCATCCAATTACCAAAAATGAAATTTTGATTTTAGTTTTGTTATTGCGGAATGACGGCTAGGCTAAATATTGCTATACCAAGAGGGTCGCCTTGCTGACAAATATGATTATTGAAAAATAATTTGGATGATTTACTATAAGAATGCCAAATATAATTATAGATTAAAGGAATTGAATTTTTAACTTCTCTCAGCAGAGCTCCCCTATCAACATTAACAGTTAAATGCATTTTTGACATCTAATTTTAAGAAGACATACCAGAGGTACTCTCCAAAAAAGTACGCGCAGCGTGGCCTGCAGCTTCGCAACCTTTGCAGCCAAAACCCAACTGAGTTGGGATGAATTTCGTTGATAGGAAAGGAGAAATAAGTCTACAACAAATTTTAGAAACAAGGCGTCAAAAGGTGCAGCCCACGGCTATAGGACGAATACCACCATCTTTTTTCTTAAGATCGCATATATTCGCGCCGTATAATTCGGTAACTTTGGTATGAACTTTTCCAGAAAGCTGAAAAGATAAATATTGTATCACATTTCTATAGTTAAAAATTAAGTGAACCTTATTATATTACTTAAAATATATTGTTAGAAAATATATTATATATTTGGTTATATGTTCAGTCACTTATTTTTTGGCGGACATTAAATATCATACTAACGAAAACTGTTAACTGACCAAAGCACGGCTCATCAAACTTAGCCCCCCAAAAAAAACATTTTTCTATTTTTGAATTTTCAATATCGCATATCGTTAGTTCGTAGTTTGTTCTTAATTGTTCACTATAAATAATTGTTTGTTCTTTTGTTGTTTATTTAAAAACAATTAATTAAAAACATACCCTTTAGTTAGCCCCCGCCCCCTGTTAATGGGGGGAAACGCCTACTATTTGGTTCTGGGACTCGCCGGCCGCTGCCGCGGCACGCTACGCTCGGCTTGTGCGTTGTTTTAACTGTTCTAACATAACCTAACCAATTTTAATGAATTGCAATTTTTTTTAAATAAATAAATCGAGAACAAACAAATGTTTATAGAGAACAATCAAGAACAAATGGCGAACTAACGATGTAATAAAAAAAAATTAAAAAAATAAAAAATCTGGGGGGCTAACTCTCTTGAGCTCCAAAGCACTGTGATGCAATGACTATGGATCTGCTTTTGACCCCTTTGCCTGTCCAGATGGACGAACAGAACCAAAAAAAAATAACTATGGATCTGTAATCTCTATCTACCTACATAATTTATGTTTGGATTTGGAGAATAGACAGTGACAAATGACAACTTACCAATATATTAATTATATCTTGTCAAATTTGTGATTTACATTGGTGCGTTTGACAAAAATGCCAAATGAATGGCCGTATTTTCTATAATCATAATTTAAAAAATGGCAAAAACTTACGATTGTTTATTTAAGTTACTTTTAATAGGTGATTCTGGAGTTGGAAAAACTTCTATATTGTTTCGGTTTTCAGAAGATGCATTTAACATTTCATTTATATCAACAATTGGTATGTTTTAATAAGACGTTATCTCTTTGTGTCTAAAGGTTATTGTATTAAAAAAAAATATTTTTATTTGAGTATATCTTCTTCTTACCTGTTACGTAGAGTTTGTACATTAGTCGTGTATAACATCGTTGTGTTAAAACATTGGTCAACAGGGTGGGGCTCATTAATCTAGGAGCCCTTATCAAATTAATTAATGAACTATTTATGACATCATACACACAAATTTTACATTGAACTTGTAATCGTAACATTCGTTTGTTGCAGGTATTGACTTCAAAATAAGAACAATAGATCTAGATGGGAAAAAAGTAAAATTACAAATATGGTAAGTAAATCCATTCAAAATTGAATATTGAATATAGTATTCATGTCACTAAATAAATGTGCTTTGCAGGGATACAGCAGGACAAGAAAGATTCCGTACCATTACTACAGCATACTACAGGGGCTCTATGGGCATAATGCTAGTTTATGATGTCACAAATGAAAAGAGCTTTGAAAACATAAAAAATTGGATAAGAAATATTGAAGAAAATGCAAGTGCTGATGTGGAGAAAATGATACTTGGTAACAAATGTGATTTAGATGATAAAAGACAGGTACATTCTAGCATCAATACTGACTACATACTGAACTGTTTTATTTATAAAAATATGATAATTATACTCTTTCAATACATATTTTAAGGTTTCAAAAGAAAAAGGTGAACAATTAGCAATAGAATATCAAATAAAATTTGTGGAGACTTCAGCAAAGGACTCATTAAATGTTGAATATGCATTTTATACTCTTGCGAGGGACATTAAAGCTAAAATGGAGAAAAAGCAGGTGAGCATAATATGTTTATTAATTACTATTTTGAATGTTTGGTACATAACAGTATGTTTTGTATCAAAGATGCAGGTTGTTAATATTCTTTTCTGTCTTCTACTTTCTATATCATATTTATATTAGTTTGAAATTGGTAATAATTAAGAATTCTATAGGGAAAACTATCCCTTATTATGATTAATAATCAGTGATAAATATTATATTTTTTGAGTTATGAATATAATTAACCATAACTTATATACCTGTAATCTGTATTATGTTATTGATGTGTAAAGAATTGTAATTTATTGAATTTTCTTTTTGTTCCATGACTATCTTGTGAGAATAGAAGGTAATATTTATATATATATATTAAAAGCTGTTTGTGTATTTATTTTATACTAATATCTAAATATTGAAACATTATTGTCAATGGTATCTAATACAGGAAAATATTTATGCAGATTTGGAAAAATAAGTATTTATAAAAGTATGTACACTTTCACACAAATTTCCTAGCCCCACACTAGTCACATCCTGTACAGTGCTAAACAGTGACATATTTATTAGAATATACATACATAAATACATATAACCATAACATTTATATTAATGCTATGGCTCAGTTCTAACCGAAACACAAAGCAGAACCTTGTAAATCCAAACTCGGAATTTTTTTACCCCCATTTGGACTCCTGGTGTGTTTGGTAATAAGTACAAAATCTACAGAATATTTTGTATGAAATAAAACAAATAGTATTGTGAAATTCAAAATGTATATACATCTATAAACATAACATTTATTAAACTTCTTAAAAGAAATCCAATATTTTTGTTTATTGGGAGGTATTTAATGATAATTAAAATAATTTTTTCTAGTACAGGAATGTCTACCTGGTTAACCCATTGATGCATGTATTTAAGGCAGACACTGCGATTGAATAGGAAACACTTCTTCACTTTCACCATCACATTCTTGAGTTTCTTGTCTTATAATTTTCATTGTCAGTAGCAGGTTCAATTTAATGTAGGTCATCATGGGTTAGTATGAAGTAATTAATTTCAGTATCAAATAGCCTCTTTTAATGAAAAAAAAGCTAAAGAAATGTGATCCCTCAGGTTTTAAAGTAATGTCTGTATGTTCTCTAACACCAACCAAGATTTTTTTATTTGGTTTAGATTCAACTGATGCCAACATTCAGCCAATGAGAAAACAGTGTCTTTCACAGTTGGTAGGGTGATAATAATACAGGGGTTCATATTGCTGCTGTAGTGAGAATATAAGTTTAACACTATATTTTACAATTATGTTAAGAGTATCGATATATATAGTATTAAATTTCGCAAAATAAATATTGAAAGAGTACTATTTCGGAAGGTTAATTAGTAATGTAATCAAAGTAGAATAAAAATCAAATTTACTGCTTTCAGGTAATACAAATTTAAAAAGTAGTACTTAAAATAATTCAGCTACATTCAAACTATAATAATTAATATGCCTCTATTAAATTTGGATTGTATACATTTAATGTATGTAAGATTTTTTGAACTTATGGACTAAAATAGTATAAAAATCCAATTTTGATAAGAGATGCAAAAGAGAACAAAATTACACAAACCCACATAATCATAGTCTTTATCCTGCTGTTTTACAATAATTAACTGATAACATACTTTACCAGTTTTAAATAATGTTTCAATGTTATTTTGCAAATAATTATCTGAATGTTTGCACTAATCTATCATTTCACTGAGAGGATGTGCATTAATGATTCAATTAAATTATGTTTTTACTGAATAATTAACTAGATGTTGCCAAGTCATAGGTTGTTAAAAATTAGCTCAGAATTTTAATTTTAACTAGCATTTAATTATTTTGTGCTTAATTTTTTGTGAGTGTTATTGTCGTTCTAGTGTACTTTATTTCCTTGATGTTTTATTATATTTAATATTTGAATTGATGGTGTAGAAAGTTGTTAGGATCCATAATATAGAGATGTTGCTTTTACCATGAGGTTACATTATAACTGGACCTGATGTTGATGACGTCACATCATTGTTATGGTGTGCTAAACAAGCATCACTAGGATATTATTAAATAAATCAGCAACAATTTACTTTTTCAGTATTAAAAATTGATGTTAAGGTGTTGTGTTGTGATGCTGATTATTGTAATTATAAAAAATCAATTAAAGAATGGGTCTGGTAAAAAAAGCATTCATTTTTCTGGCAGTACTATTATAGCGACACAGAACAACAGAAACTACAGAAGTATTAACCAATTCGTAACAATGAAAACTTCAAAAACAAAGTAGTGATGGCATGAAAATATCACGAAATGTAGATACCTAACGTTAGTGAAACTGCAAACCGTACCTACTGATGCAACAGGAACAGCGCGAGGGGGTGAAAGGAGATCGGGAGAGGTCTTCACATTCCAGCGAGGTCCAGAGATAATGCGACTGTGTTGTAGTTATTCTGTCAATACTAATTCATTCTTCAGTGCTCTTTATGTTGAGACAATAGTGTTTTCCATTGATAAATTGCTACTAAATAAAAAATGATGGATGAGACTCACAAAATAGAAATTTAGAGTTTGAGCTATGCTCTATGCTAATACTATTTTTACTTATAATGTTTGTTTTATGTAACAGGAGGCAAGTAATCCCCCTGGAGTCCGTGGAGGGACCCACCTGTTGAAGGCTACAGACCAGCCCCGCAAGCCAACATCTTGGTTGTCCCGCTGCTCCATACTCTGACAATATTTTCTACTACATTATCTCCCCAACTAAATCAATAAGGGTCGCAAACCCAAATATTTTTCGACCTACATTTTAACTGGTGCAACCCATTTCAGGGTTTTAGACTTGCTTTTGTATTTTTATATCCACAATTTATTTGAGGTTATAAACTGAGTTGGATTTAAATTTGAACTGCGTATTGATCAGAGGACAAATGGCGGCGCGCAGTATGCCATAATATTTCATACTATCATAATCGTTAGATACCCTAATGTTGTATATTTGTCCATTTTGGATACCACTTAATATCATATAATGTGATATAATTTAATAAAAATTGTAAGTTCAATTTAAATAATATTTACCTACTTATTACATAATTGGAGTAAGAAACAACAACAGTATTTTAATGCAAATAAAATATTTACTTTTGACATTATTATTTTAGGGCAAATTTTGGTAGATAATATTAAACAAGGTTTGATGGATATTATTTTAATAGACGATTAGCTGTATTTTCATTTTGCTATGTTAAGGTAATATATTTTAATGTAATATAAACTACATTTTATTTAATTTAAATAAACAGTGCTTTTTTATGATTATGATTTTTTTTTTCTACTTACTAGTTGATGTTTGGTCTACAATGTGGTGTTCTTATTATCTTTTTTGATTATACAAAATGATAAGTCCAACTTGAACTGTTGAGGTAGATAGAGGTAGTGTTTGCACTTTACCTCTTGTTAGCTCGGAAAAATATATGGATTAAAAATCTTAAAATTAAAAAAAAATTATAAACCTTGATTCTTCAAACATATACTATCGTGACCCATTTGTATATCAGCTTGTTAAGACACACCCGATTTGTGGCTTTCGCTTTTATCATGATCATTTTTTTTTATAAAATTTTTTCAAAGTACTCTATACAAGTCTTCATGCGTCTAAACAAGTTTTCGAAACACTTTCCAGTGTGCCGTAAACACCTGTTCTAAGAACAGCCTTCTGGAATGCTATTAGTACATCTTCCGGCGACGAAAACTGGTATCCCTTTCAGTAGATTTTTTAATGCAGGAAATAAAAAATAATTCAAACGGTGCTAGATCAGGACCCAACGTGACTTTGATGATTTTGGTGTCCAGGAAGTCCCTTGCTTTGAGTGCTGAGTGCGCAGGCACGTTATCGTTGTGAAGCAATAGCAAAGCTGTCGCTCATGTCAGAAATAACCTCTAGTAGGCATTTTGTCGTTAATGCAGCTTTGATTTTGTAGTGGAATCGACACGAAATACCCCGTCACAGTGATGAAACTAACAATCAAAATTTTACCTGCGCTTCTCGATCGCTTCACTTTGGTAGGCATTGGTTCGTTTTGGAACAGCCTTACTGTCACCTGACGCTTTGTTTCGGGATCGTATTGATAAATTCAGGATTCCTGTCACAATGTCTTACGCGCCGAGAGACAAGCCGGCTTCTTTATGGATCATTCCACACGGGCCAGCTTCGGTGCGTCACCCAACGCGAAACTATCCTCACGCGAAGGTGCTCGTGTAGAAGCTTCCCGGTCAGCAATTTATGCTGAATCTCTTCGTATTTAATAGCCTTCGCAGGACGACCATTTCTTTCTTCATCCTCCAACGGTAGATGGTTGCTTTAGGATGGCCTTCATCCATAAATGCCATTTCAAGTCGATCAAATGTCTCGTCTGGCTTAAGGCTACATTTCAAATCATAAAAATCATTGCACGGAAATGTTCCCGCCGCAGATCCATTTTCCTTAATTTATACGTCTAGATAGACTGACAGCTGTGAACAAGTCGAAAAAAATAGAGGCGAACAACAGTTAACAAACCTCTATTTTCCGCAAACACATGCACACCAAAACAAAGTGTCATACATATCCCAAGTTAGATGTAGCTTGTTATGCACACTAAAGTAATTAAACTGGCCTGTTTTGATGCGTTGCCTAACAATAATGCTCTAAAGCAAAGCCTACTCATGGAAAAGTGATTGTAACGTTTGGTGGACATCATGATGAAATTCACTATAGGTCCCGCAGATCTGGTTAAGCACTAAGTACTTAACAGTAAATGTAGATAGTATTGTACTGAACTTCGAACAATGATGACGAATCTCGCAGTGAGATAGCCCTGACTCTTCAAGTGATCTTCACCATTATTGGTCCACCAACCACACATGGCTCGAGGAACCGTTGTAATTCTACTGGACCTTTAGAAACCCTCATACGAGGGCTGCACTAAAAGTATCGGGAATGGAATATTTCCACTGTTCCTGTTATATTAAAATCTTTTTAATTGAAAACTCCTTGGTTTTAAAAATCGAATACAATTTATTTATTTAAAAAAAGATTCTCGGGCTAGACCACTGACTGACTAGTCACAAGGTCTTTTCAAACTTGTTTAGTCGTTGAGAAAATGGAATTGACTCGAGAAAATTCTAGAGCGATGATTTATTATGACTTTCGAAGTGGTTTAACACAAAAACAGTGTGTTGACCGGATGATTTCATTTGATGACATTTGGTGATGAAGCCCCATCCAAAACCAATTTATCGCTGGTTTGCTGAATTTCATCGTGGACGTGTCAAGCTCAGTGATGATCCCCGTCAAGGTCGTCCAAAAACTGCAGTCACCAAAGAAAACGTTGATGCTGTGCGTAAGCTGATTGAGGAAGATCGACATGTGACATACCGCGAAATTCAGGCAACTTTAGACATTTGACTCATCAAAAACAATTAGATGTAAAAAAGTTATTTTCCCGATGGATACCGCATTTGCTCTGTGAAGAGCAAAAAGCGACTCGCGTTACTTGGTCCGTCAGAACTCGCGAAAGATTCCACGCAGGATCCTCAAATGCTGTATACAACATCGTATCAGGTGACGAATCCTGGATATACGCGTACGAACCCGAAACAAAACACCAGTCACAGGTCACCAGTCAGTTTGGGTTTTCGAAAATGAGTTAAAGTCAACAAAAATTGTTCGTTCACGGCAACAAAAATGGTGGCCACGTTTGTCTCCAAAACAGTCCATGTTGCGACTATTCCTCTTGAAGGACAAAGAACGGTTAATGCAGAATGGTATGCTAACATTTGTTTGCCCCAGATCGTTTCTGAACTCCGGTTCAGAAACGACGAAAAAACTAATTCAAAGGTTTGAAGTTTGAAGGTTTTCTTTACGGATAAAGAGAACTGCAACCGCCGCATCATCCTCCATCACGACAATGCGAGTTCTCACACCGAACAAAAGAGTTTTTAGAGCAAGAAAACATAGAATTATTAGATCATCCGCCGTACAGCCCCGACCTAAGCCCTAATGATTGCTATACTTTCCCTAAAATGAATGAATGGTTGGTTCAATGATTGGTTCCATCGTATGGAAAAATGTGTCAAAGGAGTAAATTGACAATTTATCTCACAAGCAATAAGTTTTAATTATAAAGTGAAACTACTAAAATGACCACATAATCTTTCCTGCTTCAATGTGCATGATCTTCTTATATATAAAATTCTCGTGTCACAATGTTCGTTCCCGTCCTCCTCCGAAACGGCTTGACCGATTCTCATGAAATTTTGTGAGCATATTGAGTAGGTCTGAGAATCGGCCAACATCTATTTTTCATACCCCTAAATGTTAAGGGTGGTCCACACGAAATTTTTTTTTAAATTTATATGGCATTTTTTTTAAATTTGTTTGATTATGAGTCAGCATTAAAAAATACATACAACTTCAAATTTTCACCCATCTACGATCAACAGTTACTTTTGTATCGCGATTTTAATATCGGCAATACAATGTTTGCTGGGTCAGCTAGTTATAATATTATATAGATTATTATGGAGATCAAGTATGAGGTGTTCTGAAGAGCTACTTGACCTAATTCCTGCCAAGAATTCTACCTTTGCACAACATGCCACAAATTAGAATATCATCCCCATCATCTGGATGTGTGGCATTCCTCCACAGTGCGGATTTCAAGGAACTTTCTTCCACATACAGCAAAGGAGTGGAATGAGATTCCTTGTGCTGTGTTTCCAGGACAATACAACATGGGTACCTTGAAAAAAGGTGTGTACACCTTACTAAAAGGCTGGCAACACTCCTGTGATTTCTCTGGTGTTGCCAGAGAAAGTGGGTGTTAGTGATCACTTAACCTCCTTTTCTATAAAAAAAACATGTTTGGCCTATTAAAAAAGGTAAACAATATAAGTAATATACTTAAAAAAATATTGTAAATTTATTTTTCAACAAGTGCATAGACCAAATTACATAATAAATTAATAAGGAAGACTGTCAAAGACCAAAACCATTATATAAAATAAAAGATTTGGTTTGTAGTTCTACTATAATTTTAAGCTAAGTAAATAATTTCATTTAGGTTGTTTGTAATTGTTTTGAATTAGATCTGAAAGGTCGAAGAGCAACATTCTTCATGCTTCTTAAGGCAATTTTCAATAAGAACAAAACAAAATCAAATAACATATTTGTAGAATGAAGCAGTAGGTCCTTGGTGGTATTTACTCCCTTCCTCAAATAAATAACATAAAATGGAATAGGAGGCAGAATTTCTGACCAAATGCCATTTCTGGACTTCTTTGCTTGCTTTTCCGCTGATGACAGCGCAGGTGCCAACTTTGATTCCAATGTGTTCTTTTTAATTCCACTTGGAATTGAAGCCTTTGCAAATCCAAGCTCTATTAATTTTTGTCCTATGTCTATGTTTTCCACAGCATTAGTCTGTAAAACAGTGTTATTGATATTATTCAATTGTTACTTTCTACAAAACATAACAACCAAAAATCATTAAAATTGTTATAAATGTTTAGCAAAAAAAAACAATTCTTGATAAATTTTACTTAATATAGGTAAAGACTCCAACATGGATGTTGAGCAGTGTTAATAAATAGTGAGCAGGAGTAGTCAATAAGGTCAGTCTGATATGTACAGTTAGAAACGAGGATATAGTCAATATTAATTGTTAGGATTGCCTATGACTAATAAAGAGATATGAAGAAAGATCTACTATTAAAAACATATTTCTTGTTCTGAGCTTACTGTGTATTTCTAGTTCTATACCATCTAAGACATGAAAAGAGATGAAAACACATCATTAGCAAAACTGGATGTTGCATTTAAACATAGTAACAAATATTTTATGAGCCACATAAACCAGAGAATATTTAGCAATGTGAATGAAACCAATTAAAACTCGGTTTAAATCAAAACATTGCCACATGAGTTAAAATTCAGGATTTTACATGGCTTTGGGTTAATAGGAAATGAAAAATTAAAGAAAGGATAATTTTTAAATAGCATTCAGATATGATAGCAGTTATTATATTATTAAAAAATAAAGGTACCTTAGGTTTGTTTAAATGCAATATAACAGATGAAACAAGGTCATCTGATTCTCTTGAAATCGGATTTAAGGTGACCTTTTGTCCTTTTGCCACACAGTCTAACCAATTGACGGCATTGCCACTTACAATATCAACACCCCATAGCTGGAATAACATTAAATTTAATGAGAATAAAGTACATTATGCAAGGTGTGAGTGATAAGATTACATAAAAATATATTTACCTTTACTGGCAAAGGAGGTTTACTAGAGTGCCAGAGTGGTAAGTAAATTGGTGCCTTATGATTTATCAAAAGCCTTACTGGAGAATGCTGAATACCAACATAAACACCTTTTAAAGGTTCATGATTCTTAATGAAATTGGTTGGTATTTTACTAGCTTTGGAAAACTTACTGACCTGAAATTATATCTATTGTAAAATTATGTAATAAAAACAACAAATAAAATTATTTAACTTAAAAGAATTATGTTACCGGACGGATTTTGTTTACCGCAATAGCAAGACCGGCTGTAGCTATACTGTAAACGGCTATCTGAAATTTAATTAGAATAATTTTTATGATAGTAAACACTTATTTATTCTTCATGCAATTGTTAATGATAAAATTTACGTTCACTCCTCGATAATCCTGTTGCAATAAGCTTTCCAGTTTATAAAATATTGATCCTTCTTTTTCTGACATTTTTAAAATTGGTTAAATTACATTTCTATCTTAATAATTTGCAATTTAAATTAGTTCATCATTATTTTGATACAACAAGAGTATTTTCATTGGCTTAAGATGTCAGCTGTTATTGTTTCTGTGTTCAGTGGTAACACATTTCTAGAGTTGACTTTTTTTCTTTCCGCTCCTATCAAGGAGTTTTTGGCTCGCACATGCCATTTATTATCCGCCTTCTTCAGGACTTTTCTTTTTTGACTCCCTCTCTTCGGTGAAGTTTTGACTCGACAAGTTAATAAGTTTTTAAGACGTAAATATGGATGTTCTGTATTAAGAATGTAGGTAGGGCTTATAGGTAAATGTAAATGCTTTGTTTAGTAATCTTATTATATATATATATTTCTAATTTAGACATATATATTTTATGAAGGTAAGGACTAGTCCCATGATGCCAAAGTAATATATTTTCACTTCATATTCTTTGTTCTGAAATTAATTCCTATGTCACGTTACCAGGCCATAAAATCAAAAAAAAAATCCTATGTCAATGTCAAACGTCAAAGCCAAATCATCTGGCATCTACTTTGTAATTCCACGTAATTTAATAATATTAGAATTTTTTAAACTAAAACTCAGTGCACTATCTTAAATTTGCAAAGAATAACTATTCACTATGATAAGTGTACTAAATACAGTGGACACGGGTCACGAGGATATGATTCATGATGCAGAATTAGATTATTACGGTCTTCGACTTGCTACTTGTTCATCGGATAACTCGGTTAAAATATTCGATATTAAGAATGGAACGCAAACCCTCGCAGCCGATTTAAAAGGCCACTTTGGACCCGTATGGCAAGTCGCATGGGCCCATCCTAAGTACGGGAATTTACTAGCTTCATGCTCATATGATAGAAAGGTTATAATATGGAAAGAGGCGGGAGAATGGACCAAATTGTATGAGTACACCGGTCACGAAAGTTCAGTCAACTCCGTTGCATGGGCACCTGCAGAATACGGCCTCATACTAGCATGTAGCAGTTCCGATGGTTCAATATCTATAATAACATATAATCAAGATGCTGGTACCTGGGATGTCAGAAAAATATCTGGTGCACATGCCATTGGCGTAAACTCGATAAGTTGGTGTCCAGCAATATCTGCTGATATGAATTTGGATCCTTTAACTAATAAAGATGCCCCTAAAAGAATAGTATCTGGAGGCTGTGATAATTTGATCAAGGTTTGTTCTTAAATTATAGTCAATTAGTTTTTCAATAACTAGGATTATAAAATTAATAGCATTTCTTGTTTTAGATTTGGAGAGAACAAGGTGATCAGTGGGTAGAAGTGAACAGATTAGAGATGCATATGGACTGGGTTAGAGATGTTGCATGGGCCCACTCTTTTGGGTTACAAAAATCAATGATTGCCAGTTGTTCACAAGATAAGAGAGTTGTCATATGGTCAAGTGATGACAATGTATCTTGGAGCCCTACAATATTAAATACATTTGATGATGTTGTGTGGAGTGTGAGTTGGTCACTTACTGGAAATATCCTAGCAGTTTCTGGTGGAGACAATAAGGTTAGCTTGTGGAGGGAGAATGCCGAGGGTCAGTGGCAGTGCATTAGTGAAGTAGCTAAAGGTCTTGGTCAAACACCCAATGATGAAAGAAGCACTATATGAATTAATTTGTTATGAAAAATATTGCTTTGTATTAAATGTTCATTTATTGATAATTAATATATATATTATTCCATTTAATTAATGAATTCTTAATTGTTAATAATTATGAAAACTGCAGTAACTGCAGCATCATCCATTTTGTTTTTGAACACATAAGCATTCATTATTTGTATGTATAAGTAATATAAATAACTTATACATAAAGTGATGCCTGTCTCCCGAAGAGTGTGTCTAGCAAGAAAAGCTCTGGAAAATTCCTTTGCTCATGGAAATTATTACATTTAATAGTTACTGTTAGCCATTTTTGGAAAAACAAAACAGTATTAATACATACTGTCCTTAGTCATTCCTACAACCTGGATGGGGGGATGGTCAATCTAAAAGGATCATCTTATTTGCTATTTTCATGTGTTTTGTTTGAGTGCCCTGTTCCCTCCGAGGGGTGTAAAGAGAATAAGGAAGTACCAAGTCTTTTCAATATGAGAGTATGGATGGATAAAAATGATAGCTTAGATAAATTGGTCAGACTATGAATACCAAACTAGCATAAATAACAATGACAGTGGCTCTAATTGGTCCAAAGTGTAGCTTGTTTATAATTAATTTTTTTTTGTGAAATTTTGTGATAAATAAATGTTTTACGTCTCACTGACAAATATTACGATTTATGAATGTTTATCTTTTATACCTCAAGAATTGCTTGTATGGATCCTGATGAAAATTGGTGTGTAGTAAGTACAGTTTCTTGTAAGTAACAATAAATAATGAGTTTAGTATAGTTTTGAAGAAAAAAGTTGATAAATTAATGTGGTAGTAATTACTTTTGATACAAATAATTCAGTCAGATTAAGTACTATCACATAATATATTCGGGTATACAGAGTGGCAGCTGCCACATCACCAACGACCCCAAGCCCCCCCCTCCACCCCATTGTGTGTGGCCTTCTATGTCCTTTCCACCTTATGTCAGTTTTCTATCGGTTTCTCTTTGTGCATCCACACCAGTTGTAGTAAGTAGAAATTAATCTCAATGAAAAAACATTGAGGATAATATCCTAAAAAGGTACAGCTGTAAATAAATCAAATCAAAATCACTTCATGTAGGTCACGGTAATGACACTTACGTATGTCAAAAAAATATTTTTCTTATTGAATCTACCGCTACTTCGTAAAAGGTTGAGCTAATGAGAAGAAGTAGCAAGAAACTCGTTGCCACACTTTTATATCAAGATTTACATATACATCGATTTACAAATCATTTCAATTACAATATAATATGCAAAATGATGAAACAAACATATTCAAGTGTCAAATTGTCAATGCCTAACATGGAGTAAGTCAAAAAAGTAAATGTAAATTAATACAAAAGTTATTGAGTACAATAACTGCATCATCCACATACACCATAAATAAATAGGGTATTCTGTGAGCATTTTATAACCGATTATCTGAATCTGAAACAGAGTCTCCGGCAAAAGGATCATCCTACCAACACAAGCAGCACCCGTTCACGAGCATGACGCATGAGCCAGCCATCGCCTCCCTCAACCATATTTTAGGGAACGGGACGACCCGTCCCACGTCGCCGCCACAAGCAATAGATTAAAATAGGGTATATGCATATTTTTATTAGAATACTTAAATTTGATTTTTTACATCCTAAAAGTTATCTTTCATATAAATATCCAAAAAATAGAGTTACTATGCACATTTTAAAAATAGGGTTTTCACTACATGACAGATTCGACCTTCAGGAGTATGATGGCATACTTAACTCTATTTTGGCAGAAGTGTGGTTTGAGCTCTTTCTGCTTAACTACGTCCATTATTCTTGTAACATTAGATGCAGTGTGTTTCAGAGAACGTTTAAGTATATGATATGTTGGTGATTAGTTATATGCCACCTATATTTTTTGAGTTAGAAATACCTATAAATTCGCAATACAACTAATTCAGTCAATGACATTTCATTACCTAGGTCATATTGTGATAATTCATACAATGTAGGGCGCGCGGTATTGCCGAGTACCTATGTATAATCAAATTTGGAATTATTCTGTTGAAATATATTAAATAATAAGGGCACCGTAGCTAGTGCAATTATTGGGCAAATGAGACTTAACATCCTGTCTCAAGGTGACGAACGCAGTTGTACTGCCACTCAGAATTTTTGGGTCTTTCAAGAATCCTGAGCAGCACTGTATTGTGGGCAGGGCGTATCAATTACCATCAACTGAACGTCCTGCTCGTCTCATCCTTTATTGTGATAAAAAAATTGACCAAGAGCAGAAACATACTTAAAAGTATTATCTTAGCAAAAAAATACTTCGAAAAGTGCATGCACTAGATATAGTATTTTTTAAATACTTTTCGCTATTCCTCATTTCCGCATTCTGGAAAGGATGTGTACCAAAAAAGTTAAAAGCGTTCATACACAATTACTTATCGCGATTACGCAGCGGGCGGCCTCGGCGTAGGCTGAAACCTGGTGAAATAACATCATCAGTCATCACACTAATAACAAGATCCAGCACTTAGTTCAGATATAGTAGATTGTTAACCGAGGGTCGAAAGAATCAATTCCCGTGGTATTTAGACGGCTATAGTCCGAGTAGGAATTGATTTTTTTACCCATGTTAAACACAACTTTTCATTTAGAATATGAGGAAAATAAAACTATTTGTTTATCTAAACTATTCATAGAATATATGTAATAATATTAGTAGTACCTATTTAAAATTAATTGTCAAATTAGGACAATTTATGTCGACTTTTTGAATTTTAAATATGGAACTCACCGCGTTATTGTTGCGGCTTATTCCGATCAAAGAAGTTTGTGCTAAGTTCACACTGGCTGTTTAGAAAGTCACATGGCCGCAGCATTTTTTTTATTAGTTTTTCTTTTACATAAAACTCTGCACAGCTGACAGCAGTTCTATTTTTAAAGTTCATTCCGGCCCTTGGGTGTGAAGTAATTTGTATGAGTTTTTCCCTCTCTGTGGAGGGAAGCAACATTTTCTACCCAATAATCAGATCAAAATAACAATACTTTCCGAGTATGAGAAATGAAAAATAATTAAAAAAACTTAATACAAAAATATTTTAATATCACATGTTGCTTAAATTAAATTCAATATTCTCTGATAACAAAGGCATCCTGTAATACTCTGCAATGGTCTTGAATGTTGCTAATTGTGATTTAATTTCTTTGATAGGCAGCATCAGTTTAAATTCGCCCGCACAATCACATACTATTGATAAGTTTTCTCTTTTAACCTGAAAAAAGAAAAATATAAATTATTTTTGAAATGGCAATGAATAATAAAATATATGGTCAGGGGGCTCAGTTAAATTACAATCGTTTCTGATTACCTAATCTCTTAATATAATTGGTCATATTTCTGGGTACGTGACATTTTAAAGGATTCAAACCAATGCCGGATTTAGAGGTCTGGAACCTTGGGGCAATAAAGGACTGGAGGCCCCCTGGCCCCAGATTATTATATAAGATATATTTATAAAAATATATATAAATCTATTAAAATAGATAAGCTTAAGCTTATGTAAATTACATATACCAGTGGGAGGCTCCTTTGCACAGGAAGCCGGCTAGATAATGGGTACCACAACGAGAACGAAAGACTCAACAACTTATGTCTCAAGGTGACGAGCGCAATTGTAGTGCCGCTCAGAATTTTTGGGTTTTTTGAGAATCCTGAGCGGCACTGCATTGTAATGGGCATGGCGTATCAATTACCATCAGCTGAACGTCCTCGTCTCGTCCTTTATTATCATAAAAAAACATATACATAATTTAAAGACCAAGAACAGAGTCGAAAAACTGAATCAAATACCCAAAACCTCCAAAGCTGCGACAAGTACAACCCAAATCAGCCATTGTGCCATTGGGATACTCCCTCAAGATGGGGAGTAAATTGTAAGTTATTATCAGGGATATTTGAGATTTTGATATTTTACTTTGCCTAATTGGAGTGAACAAATATATTTCTGTTAATATTTAGTATAATCATGTTTCATAAAAGTACTGTCGGTAAAGGTAAAACGCCAAAAAAAAAATCAAAAGAAAAGTTTTTTTTTTTTTTTACTATTGTGGGGGCTCCTTTAAGTTTGAGTTACTAATTGTTTCAAATAGATAATGCAACAAGTACCTGATTACATCTGGTGCATATGAGATCCTGCAGTGTGTACGACATGGCTCGCCTGTTCAATATCTCAATCAATCTCCACTCCAACTCCTGGTTCTCGTATGCAGTTCCACAAGTGGGGCACAGACATACCGGTCTACACAAAATATGATAGAGTATAAACAAAGTAAAAATGATGATATGGCATAGAAACACACGGTAGGTACCTGATGCTTGATCACCAACAAGGGTGTGATACGACAAATGGGGTTTTTTAGTGGTAAACGCGATAACTTGAGTCTTCTGGGGGTTAATTTGGACAGGGTTCAATTTATCCCATTCAGCGACCTTCTTGAAAGAGGACTCGAGATATTTATAGTGACGGTTAAAAAGAGCTTAGTTCAAGCCTAATTGGATTAATAGAGCAAGAGCCCGTGAACCCCAGACCTACGTTGTTTTATAAAAGCTGAAAGATTGTCAGCGCATGCTCCTAACACAGCTCCAGGCACTTCGTCTACCTACACTATCGTGGCAATGAATAATGTGATTTTAAATAATATTCTGAAGGTAATACCGAAAATCTCACTTTATTATTAAATGTATTTAGATCGGTATTTTACACACCTTTAGTACCGTTTACCTGCCAAAACCACTGGAACCCAGACTCCATAATATTCCATCAATCTTACCTGTGTTGGTAGCATGCGCTGACAAACTTTCAGCTTTTATAAAATAACGTAGGTCTGGGTTCACGGGCTCTTAGACTATAAGTTTGTGAGTTTTGACTTCAAAAGCATCTTACACGTTGTTCTGCAGCGCCGTGTCGGTAGTGAGACAGAGGTCCAGGTCGCGGCAATGGTTGCACGCCTTGCAGATCACCTCGCACAGGACGCAGCTCGCGCACGCGTCGCGCCACTCCGCCAGCGGGCTGAACTCGCCGACGCCGATCAGTCGCAATAGGTTACGGCGCAACAGAGTTACCTGCGATACATTCAAAACTTGATTATATTTAAAAATTAAGCTCATCATCATATCAGCCGGAAAACGTCCACAGCTGGACAAAGATCTCCCCCTATGATCCCCATGACGATCGATCATTGACCAGAAGGCATACCATCAACTTTTAATTAGCGATTCAATTCCGATGCAGTTCAGTTTAAGTACCTAAACTAAGATTCGTTGGTACGAATGTAGAATGAAGTGCCTATAACTGAATGGCGTTTGAATCGATTATGGAAGAATGAACGAAAGAAATTTGTCAGTAGTCCACGGTGTGAGAAAGAGATGACTATGTACAGTCGTTGCAAAGTTGCTTCGGTATGGTTTCACTGTTTTTTTTAAAGTTATTAACAAAACGATTCACTTTCCGCTAAAATGGTAGCAACTTTTTTTAATCGCTTACTTTGAAACACAAGCGGTCCAGTTTTTTTTCTGGATCTCCCAGCATAATTTGTATAATTATTTTTAGTATGGACAAGCAAATGTATAATAAAAGGTTTAATTTTTACCTGTTCGGCAAGCGATTCGTCCAGAGAGAACACCTTGCACACAGCGTTGACGAACAAGAGGGCGGGCGTGGTTCCCTCCAGGACCTCCGCCTTGAAGCCGGGCTGAGGTCCGATGTCGGTCAGCCGCAGGGTCGGCATGCGATTCTTTATCTTCTCCGTTATCCTTATAAATACAATTTATTTTTCTTAGACCAAACCATAAACAAAGAATATAATACTAGCGTATAGAAGGCCTCTCAGCCAATAATGTGTGACTTGTATTTGATTTGTCAATGTGTGCGTTACCTAGTTTGATAGTCGACTTGTGAATCAGAATCAGTTTTTTATTCGTTTTCCTTTTTTATCTTTCTGTAGCTACGTTAGAGATGCTCTTCTCTTTTGCACTCTTTGTTTGTGTATACGCGAGTATATTTTCTGTATAAAGAAAATGGTCTTTGTTTCAGGCCCTTTCACGCCTAAACCACTGATCGTATCGACTTGAAACTATCACCATTCGATGCGAATTTTATCCTAGATGGTTTATGCCTTAATTTTTTATTATATTTGTAATAAGATGAATAAAATTATTTCCTTTTAAAAGCCCAGCGAAGCGGGTGGGAACACCCTTCCATTCGCCTTCGGTCAACCGTCACACACTCTCATTCGTTGGTAAGATTGCTTTCGCCTACGTTTGTTGATTAAAGTGGACAACATCTTTTAACGAATGTTTATAGTAGTTTGAAAGTGAATATTTGTGATCAGTTAGAATACTTGTGCCAATTTGAGCTATTCCAACTGTGGAACAGATTTTAAAAAATAGAACTAGATATAATCCATCTCGGTATCAAGTTAGATGTTGTACTGACTTAACCTAAGATATCAGCTAGTGTTAAGGTATTAATACCTGTATTAATACTATTTAATCAATTTTATCATTTCCTTCATCATGTAAATTGGGCTTACAGCTCCTCATGCCAAATTATTCCAAAGCGCTTGACTCTCTTTAACCACTGAGCTCACAATTTAGGGCGTCAGGTTTTGCTGTTCACTCTACAGGCTTTTCTCCAGTCTGTATTTTGAACATGTTACTTAAACATATTGTTCACAAAAATCTTGAGTATTTTACAGCTGTTGGAATTTTTCTCAGTAAACATGCAGATAAAATAAATTAAGTCAGAACAGGTAATGAGGACCTCCAATATTGTTTGTGTTGACCAAATGCTGGTTAATGATAATAAATAATCATTAAAGGTCGTTCCTAATATACTATATACAGATAGAGATAGATTACTACCTTCTACTGTCAGTAATTAGCTTTCAATAATCTGAAGCTGTCCCAATATGTCATTTTTATCGCCAATTCAATGTTGCAATTTCTATACAAACTTTTATATCTGGTAAGCTATACGTCGTCCCATTGACAGACAGTGTGTACGGATAAGATGAGTTACCGTCGATAAGTTTATTGGGACAGAAAAGTCAATGATAGTAACAAAATTTTATCTCAAGTAGGCCACAATCGGAGATAGTCTGAATATTAGGATTGGCCCTAAGAGAAAAATTTTAAGTTCTATATGTTCATAAGCACATTGAGAATTTTGCTAGAAACTGTGACAATCATAATGTTAACACGAGGGACAAATAAACTTGTTATGTCTTCTACTCGTCTAAGTCGAGTTAGTTAGTCTTTTGTGGGGTGATGTATTTGCTTTTACAACAAGATCCCAGAAAATGGTGAAAACAAAAGTATTACGATATTCAAAAGAATTGTTAAACACGTTTGTGTGGTAAAGGTTACTATAACATAAATGACTTTCTTAATGATTCCACAAATTGGGAATAGAGCGACCGCCCTCAGGCTATTAAATAATAAGTTTAATTGTACAATATCACATTGTAAACATATTTTGATGAAATAAGAAAAGTTTGTTGCGAACATTCTTCTCAGGTCTGAGGCATTCGTTTTTGGAATGGGTGGTAGTTTTTGACTTTCAATAAGTGATGTCAACTCCTATTTTGAATAAAAATATTTGAATTTGATACTAACTGGAATAGTTTCTGCGATATCTCTCCGGCAAGCAGTTCCCGCAGCCGGTCTGGTTCCGCGTGGGCGGCACTCAGGAAGCCGGCGGCCGCGGTGTAGAAGTGTTGCTGCACTCCACGACCAAGGTACGTAGCGAGGTTCCATTGCATCGATATTGCACCCTGTGCTCAAATTATGGCGTATTAAAAGGCATAAAAGGCATTTATTTTCTCCAAATTGATTCCTTAAGAATTCTTTTTGATGTCATTTCTAATATACTTGATACTACTACCGCTTCGGAAACAAATGGCGCTCTGAGAGAGAAGAAGCGGCGCAAGAAACTCTCCCAGCATTCTTTTTTTGCGCTCTTTTCAATAAGAATATACAATATTGTACAGTCATTTCTATCGCTATAAAATAATCACAATCTAGTCCCAGGCTGTCCGATACTTTAGATATTCAGCAGTGGAGTAATAGGATTTACGACAGAGCCATTTTTTATAAAACATTTAAATTTATTTATAGATAATGCCTGAACAGTGGCTGGGACTTTATTATAGAAGTGTATACATTTACCCTTAAAGCTGCCTGTCCTTTCCCTGTCTGCCCTGTACTTTCCCCGGGGCATAAAAACAGGCATAATAACAGGGGAGTCCCAGGCCCATGGGTATCGTAAGAGGCGACTAAGGGCTTTTTTAGAAGTGGGAGAGTCACGCAGCCGTCTTTTGACGTCAACACAATCGGGCCAGACTCGTCCGGGTTAATTACCACACTCGCACAGAATACCGGCGTGAAGTAGCGGCCTAGTGCCGCTATGTTTCGTATAGGTTATTGTCGAGGACCGGAGGCCATTCCCCCCCCCCCCCCTTCCCCAACAAAGATTATGAAAGCGGTCCCTAAAGAGATAGTACCCCAGGAGGGTACCGGCTCTACCAGAGTCGGAGAATCCCTCCCCGAGCACTCTAGCTCGGGCTACCCTTCGTATTCTGGGGAGGGCACAGTACCGCGCATGACCAAGGACAAACGAGGCAGTAACACCACGGCACCCCGCTCCACACTCAACGTGGACTTTTGCAATATCAGGGGAATTCACTCCAACTTAAACGCCGTCCACCACCACCTTGAGACGGCAAAGCCGGCCTTGTGTTTCCTTACGGAGACGCAGATATCTCGACCTAGCGATACGTCATATTTAACGTACCCCGGGTACAAAATTGAGCACAATTTTTTGCCTCATGCCGGGGTATGTGTGTACGTTAGGGAGGATATCTGCTGTCGCCGTCTCGGCAATTTTGAGGGTAGGGACCTGTCCACTCTCTGGCTCCGCGTAGATTTAGAGGACCGCGTCCGCATCTATGCGTGTGTCTACAGGTCCCATAGTGGTAACGCAGAAACCGATCATCTCATGGGCTGCGTTCAAGCGGCAATTGACGACGTGCTTGCACAGATCCCCTCCGCTGAAATTGTAGTCTTCGGTGATTTCAACGGGCACAATGCCGAATGGCTTGGATCACGTACCACAGACTACGCAGGGCGATCTGTGCATAATTTTGCATTGGCGTACGGTCTGTCCTAATTGGTTGCGTCGCCAACGCGGCTCCCGGATGTGGATAGCCACATGCCGTCCTTATTAGATCTTCTGCTGACTACACATCCCGATGGTTACCAGGTCATTGTCGACGCCCCTCTCGGAACGTCCGACCATTGCCTGGTCAGGAGTGTAGTGCCTATCCGACGCCCACGTCACAGACCACCAGCGACCCGCCGCGTTTGGCACTAAAGTCAGCAGATTGGGATAGGATGCGTTCCTTTTTTGCATCCTACCCTTGGAGCAGGGTTTGTTTCCTTTCGGATGATCCTATTGCCTGCGCCGTTGCAGTAGCCGATGTGATACTACAGGGCATGGATATTTTTATACCAAGCTCTGTAGTACCGATCGGTGGCAGATCACAGCCCTGGTTCGATGCGTCAGTTAAAGCAGCATCTGACTGCAAAAAACTGGCGTATCGAACTTGGGTTGCGGCGATGGGCACAAAAGATCCGAACTGCATAGTTCTTAAGAGGAAATACAACAGTGCTTCCAGATTTTTTAAGCGGCAAATCGCCCGTGCAAAGTCAAAACACGTCGTCAATCGGCGAGCAGCTTTCCAGTTACCCGACCGGAACAAGCAAGTTCTGGTCGTTGTCGAAAGCTGCTCTTGGTAACTTCAGCCAGCCGTCCATGCCGCCGTTGCACATGAGGAATGACACCCTGGCCCATACGGCAAAAGAGAAAGCCGATCTCCTGTGCGCTCTTTTCGCCTCCAACTCGACTCTTGACGACAACGGAAAAACACCGCCGACCATCCCGCGGTGTCAGAGCTCTATGCCTGAAGTACAGTTCAGACAGAAAACTGTAAGGCGAGCTCTGTTTTCGTTGAACGTCAGGAAGTCGAGCGGGCCGGATGGCATGTCTCCAATTGTGCTTAGAACGTGTGCCCCTGAGTTGACGCCGGTGCTAATGCGTTTATTCCGGCACTCTTATTCCAAAGGCGTAGTCCCTGACTCATGGAAGTCAGCCCTTGTCCATCCGATCCAAAAAAAAGGAGACAGTTCGGATCCGGCAAACTACAGGCCTATTGCTATTACCTCCCTGCTCTCCAAAATCATGGAGAGCATAATTAGCCGTCAGCTCTTGGTATACCTAGAGGGTCACCAGTTGATCAACGACCGACAATACGGCTTTCGCCATGGTCGGTCGGCAGGTGATCTTCTGGTATACCTAACACATAGATGGGCTGCGGCTATTGAAAGCAAGGGGGAAGGCCTGGCAGTTAGCCTGGATATAGCGAAGGCCTTTGATCGTGTATGGCACAAGGCGCTCCTCTCTAAACTTCCATCATTTGGGCTTCCCGAGAGCTTGTGCAAGTGGACCTCCAGCTTCCTCACTGGGCGCAGCATACAGGTCGTTGTCGACGGACATTGCTCGAACCCGAAGCCCGTGAATGCTGGAGTGCCCCAAGGCTGTGTGCTATCTCCTACGCTGTTTCTTCTGCATATCAATGATATGTTGGACACCTCCAACATTCATTGCTATGCAGATGACAGCACTGGTGATACCGTATACACGGGCCATGCACGTCTCTCTCGGGAAATTGTCGACCAGAGCCGGGAGAAACTTGTGTCTTCTATCGAGTCCTCTCTTGAGAAGGTCGCGGAATGGGGTAAATTGAACCTTGTCCAATTTAACCCCCAGAAGACTCAAGTTTGCGCGTTTACCACTAAAAAAACCCCATTTGTCGCAACACCGCTCTTCGACAACACTTCCCTAAAAGCCTCGCCTAGTATCGGAATACTGGGTCTTGAAATCTCGAGCGATTGCCAATTCCGTGGCCATATGGAGGGCAAAGCCAAATTGGCTTCAAAGAAACTGGGCGTAATTAATAGAGCACGGCAATACTTCAAGCCGGTCCACATTCTAGCGCTGTACAAAGCGCAGGTCCGGCCACACATGAAGTATTGCTGTCATCTCTGGTCTGGCGCACCCCAGTATCAGCTCGATCCATTTGACCGCGTGCAACGCAGAGCAGCTCGAATTGTCGGGGACCCAGTACTATGTGAACGGCTGGATCACTTGGCGTTGCGTAGAGACGTCGCTTCATTGTGTGTCTTCTACCGCATTTATCACGGGGAGTGTTCCGAAGAGCTGTTTTACCTAATTCCTGCCGCCGAATTCCACCTTCACACGACACGCCACAAGTTAGGATATCATCCTCACCATCTGGATGTGTGGCGGTCCTCCACAGTGCGGTTTACAAGGACCTTTCTTCCACGTACTACAAAGCTGTGGAATGAACTTCCTTGTGCGGTGTTTCCGGAAAGATACGACACAAAAAAGCGCGTACACCTTCCTTAAAGGCCGGCAACGCTCCTGTGATTCCTCTGGTGTTGCAAGAGAGTGTGGGCGGCGGTGATCACTTAACAACAGATGACCCGTACGCTCGTTTGTCCTCCTATTCCATAAAAAAAAAGCTATTATGTATCTTATGGAGCCTACTAGACTTAGTTACAAGCAATCCCTTATTTCTAGTATTATAATAATGAAAATCACTATCATATAATGGTACAAGCTATCATTTATGTTATTTTTTTTAGAAAATAAGGGGCGAGGCGAGCAAACGTTCAGCTGATGGTAATTGATACCCCCTGCCGATAACACTCAGGATTCTTGAAAAACCCAAAAATTCTGAGCGGCACTATAATTGCGCTCGTCACCTTGAGAAATAAGATGTTAAGTCTACATCTACTACAGTCTACATCACTATCATTGCAACTATATTTATGTTCTCCTGGTGTCTACGTCGTGCACATGACGTCAGGATATATTAAGGTATACTCGCATCATACATAAGACAATCTCTTCTTCAGTTATGATTGCCTGGTACCAAAACACTATATAATGCTTCCTATCTCAATTTCTCCCACGTTAAATCAAATGAATTAATGTGTCTGTCTCTTTTTAAAGTTGCTTTTTCATCGACTTTCAAATCACAACGATGCTAAGGAAGTTTTCTCTTCAACAATTGATCATATATAGTAAATATTATCATATCATATACTGTGGTATATTATAAGCACACGCCTGTAATACGAGCCATCTATCTTCTAAACTCTGTACTTGATGTAGCACCACAGTGTGATCTATTTGCCAGCTCGATGGAATGTTTGGTCAAAGAATGTAAGAAAAGATTTGAGAGTTTGATGCCTGTAAGCTCTATAAAATACGATAACTAGTTTATAATTTTCATTGTTTGTTTTTTCTTTAGTATAATATCTTTATAACGCTTTAGATTTAATCTGTAATGTTACATTGTATCTATGATAAATAAATAAATAAATATACCAACTTACAAGCGAATTGAGAAATACTTAAGAGATAATGCACCTTGTTGGTAAAATGCACTTATTTTGATACCAATGTAAACTTAACAAATAAATTAGAAACTAATACAAGAACTTACTTCATCTTCGGACGATTCTTCAGTACTCTGAGCAACTTGTGATGAGCCCACTTCCACCAGTCCCTCCGGTAGTTTGCCCTAAGCATATTTTTATATTAGTATAATATTAATATTGCGATGTACAGTATAAAATACGCATTGTTTAGCCAGCAATTATTTACATGGTGATTTAAGCCAAAGAAGCAAAAATAAAATTTCCTTTCCATCTTTGGAACATGGGACTTATGTTGGGACATAATATAAATGAGTGCAGTAGAGTTTTTTTTTAAATAAGAGATAAGACAACGGTACAGGACGTTCAGTTGATGGTAATTGATACGCCCTGTCCATTACACAATGCGATGCCGCTCAGGATTTTTGAAAAACCCCAAAAATTATGAACAGCACTACAATTGCGCTCGTCACCTTGAGACATTAGATGTTTAGTCTCATTTGGCCAGTCATTTCACTAGCTAATGTTTACACATTACCGCTTCACGGCAGGAATAGGCACCGTTATGGTTCCCATAATCTAGCCAGCATCCTCTGCTATGTGAGAGGTATAATGAGGTGTGTGTGCGTGTGTGTAATATATTATTAATGACAAATATAAATCTAGATTTACTCCATTTTCCCAAGAATATTATTATATTTACATGAATAAGGATTTATACACATTAAAAATGTAAATGGTGTACCAAGTAACAAAAAAAGAAATGGTTACTTTGAGTCAATCGTTACAGATAGAAATAAACCATTTCAGAGTTTTCTTTAGGATTTTATAAATGATAATACATTAATATTAAAAAAAAACTAATCTCGGACCTTGAATCCCTCGAATTGATTCCGTTTTTTCACTTGTTATATTAATAATTCAGCATTAATTTCATCTAAACGTGGCCGCCCTAAACACCCGAGGAGAAAAATGAAATTTGAAGCTCAAGACCGTACTGTAGGTACCTTTATTAAAAAAGTAAGTGAAAGTATATGAAAATTACCTGTATGCCCGCAAAATTAGCCTGGTCCAGCCATAGCAGGTGTGACCAGCACTCTTTGTAACGTATATCAATACCGTGGAACAGTTCTTTATTCCGGATACTTTGCACTACAAACTCCACGTAACCTGGAACGAACACTAAATGTTAATACGTTACTCTGTATGATAAGTTTACTTACTTATTATGATACACTATTAATCTTACACTAAGCATTAATAACTATTCAAATTATAAACTATTTAATATTAAAAAAAAAACTAATAATAATTATTCATAACTTATAACTATGGTTCGAAGTGTAACATCTATTAAAGTGTATACAGCATTCACAAAACGAAAACAACAACACGCCGAATTCCACCTTCGCACGACACGCCAGAAGTTAGGATATCATCCCCACCATCTGGATGTGTGGCGGTCCTCCACAGTGCGGTTTTCAAGAAGCTTTCTCCCTCGTACTACAAAGCTGTGGAATGAGCTTCCTTGTGCGGTGTTTCCGAGACGGTACGACATGGGTACCTTCAAAAAAAGCGCGTACACCTTCCTTTAAGGGCGGCAACGCTCTTGTGATTCCTCTGGTGTTGCAAGAGAATGTGAGCGGCGGTGATCACAACACCAGGTGACCCGTACACTCGTTTGTCCTCCTATTCCATAAAAAAAAACAACACGTTAGAAAAAACAAAAAATATTGAAAATTAAATAAAAAAAAATTAAGCTAGTGTATGACATCAGTTTTTTTAGTTCACTTATAAACTTGGACCCTTTATTATATCGGAAGATATCGATTGTGCTATTATGAGCTTGCTGTTTATTATATGATCGTTTCATTCTGTTGAGGGGCGAATTTAAACCTATCCTAGGTTTAAATTCGCATTTATTTAAAAAAATAATTGAATTAGGCGTTACTTTGCGAAAATCCATAATTATACAAATGATTTAAGTTTTCTTTAGTGTTAATTCCGCCAATATTTGTTTTTAAAACAATGCGACACGTGATTCGCCTCTACACGAGGCATCCTCAGGACGTGTTGTCTCGCCAAAATCTGGCACGAGACATGTAACGAGACACATATGTCTCGTGCCAGATTTATTCGTGCTGGAATTAACACTAAAGAAAACTTAAATCATTTGTATTCGTTTATTTAGTTATTTGCGACAGCGATTTTTTTACGCATAAGCATGGCACGATATATCATGGTATCTTAAACGGCACTACATAATACATTTATTATTACATTTGCTAGTCAAATTATTGTGTATTTTATGGAGCCTACTAAAATTAGTAACCCAATTTGTTTCTTGTGTATTAGCACTTCTTCTTCGTGTTAATCTGAAATGTAGCATGTAATCACTCTATCGAGTTACGATGTTTAATGTGATAGGACGACAAACGAGCGTAACGGTCATCTGATGACAATCGCATCGCAGGAGCGTTGTCGCTCTTTTAGTTAGATGTACGTGCTTTATTTGAAGGTATCCATGTCTTATCGCATTCATTCCATAGGTTTGCTGTTTATGGAAACTCATCCAGATGTGTATCCAGATGTAATCATTAAGTAAGATTAATGTTATCATTTTGAATAGAAAACACATAAACAATGTGTGTTCTTAAAACTATAAATCTCTAATATATAAAATTCTCGTGTCATGGTGTTAAACATTGAACCCCTCCGAAACTGCTTGACCGATTCTCATGAAATTTTGAGTGCATATGGGTAGGTCTGAGAATCGGACAACATCTATTTTTTATCCCCCTAAATGTTAAGGGTGGTCCACACGAATTTTTTTTGAAATTTGTTTGATTATGAGTCAGCATTAAAAAATACATACAACTTCAAATTTTCACCCATCTAGGATCAACAGTTACTTTTGTATCACGATTTTAATATCGGCAATACAACGTTTGCTGGGTCAGCTAGTGTTATATAATACTTTAGTAAAATGCGAAAAAAAAACTTTCTTGTTTCATCCAATATACTGAATTCATTGTTTTTAATACAAACATACAACGCTTCATTAGCTCACAAAATCATCGTTGAGTTATCTATACTTTGAATACGTAGTATTACCAATTCCGTCCATGACGTTACTCTTGTTGGTGTGAAGTATGATCTTGTTGAAGTCCGCGTACACGATCTGCGAGCCCAGCCGCCTGAACTCTGCCACCAGCATGAGGAACAACCTCTTCATCAGGCTGTACAGCGTCCGGCGTAGGGCGGGATCGTAAAGCAGAGATGTGGGTGTCTTCAGCCATCTGAAACGCCAGAGGGAACACGGAATACCAAAGTGATTCTAGAACAAATATTTCAAGCTAATTCTATTAGTAGTTTACAGACAGCCCAAGAGCCCATAAATAAAACGCACCCGCCAACTCAATCCACTCGTTTTGAAAGAAAAAGCTTTGTACAACTGTCAACGCCACTATCTATCTATCCTTGTCCTTCTCCTATCACACTCTCTCTCTTTCCCACTTTGCGCCATTTTGAAGTGAGATTTCGAGATTTGGCGAGATTGAGACTATTCTTTGAATGATTTTTTTATTTATTATTTTAATAGAAAGACACTTCGTCTGCAATCTTATTGTTACGACTGAGGCATTTTAACATGACCGCAAGTTGGCTCTGGTAAGACCATATTAACCACAAATAAGGCCCCACTTTTAGTTGTGCTGTTATTTTTGTAAGTGCTGCCATTTACCTTTAATCTAGTATGTACATATTGTATTAATGAAAGTATGTAAGTAAAAATATTTTATATTCAGTAATTGACTAATCATTAACTTATGTAATATGCAAGAGACCACTACTCGACTCTATACTACTCATGAGTTCATTACTCATTTCTCAGACACCTTGACAGTTAGACCTATAGAGTTGGGTCGCAACCGTAGTGAGGTGACATTTATAATAATAACACATATTCCATCGATGGACTCGGTTTATATTGGTCATACCTGTAGAAGTGCGATATCTGGAAGTCGGCGAAGACGTTCTTGTAGACCGTGACGTCCCGGAGCCAAGCCGCGATCATGGTTCGGAGGACTTTGAACGCGGCGCTGCACTGCGCGGTCTCATCGTAGTTCAGCGTGGCGTTCGAACCTTCGTTAACAAGCCCACATTATTCAAACACAAAAATCCTTGCCATGAGGCAGTAATGTGTACACATTACTGTATTTCCGAGCAAATGAGACTTAACATCTTACGTCTCATGGTGACGAGCGCAATTGTAGTGCCATTCAGAAATTTTGGGTTTTTCAAGAATCCTGAGCGGCACTGCATTGTAATGAGCAGGGCGTATCAATTACCATCAGCTGAACGTCCTGATCGTCCCGTCCCTTATTTTAATAAAACAACTATAATATAATTTTAGTGACACGACCATTATATATACCAAATGAAAGTAATGGGAGTATATACTGCGCTTTAAATAATCTTACTAACGATTTACGTGAGAAAATCTTAGGGTATAAGTGTTAAAGTTAAGAATAAAAATTAAACGTAAGCACCTTTTTTAAACACGAGTCAAACCAAGCATCATTTTTATGACATTGAGGGACGAGACTAGCAGGACGTTAGCTGATGGTAATCGATCCGCCTTGCCCATTACAATTCAGAATTTTTGAAAAACACAAGAAATCTGAGCGGCATTACCATTGCGCTCTTCTCCTTGAGTCATAAGGTGTTAAGTCTCGTTTGCCCAGTAATTACAGCTAGCTACGGCACCCTTCAGACCAAAACACAATAATGCTTACATATTACTTCTTCACGGCAGAAATAGACGCCGTCGGGCATCATAATAATTATTATTGTTATCACATCATGGGCTTTGAATATTTTTATTGCTAAATGCAGACAGAGATTATGGACTTTCATTTACCACGGTTCTATCAAACTTCAGCCTGTCTTCTTCACCACGAATTTTTACGCAAGCTCTTATGGTATCTCTGATCAGATCGTGGTATATACTCTAATGTCCACCTTCTCTAACATAACGTTTTTCTATAAACCAGTCCTCAGATATATTTTTGTTGTATTGAAACTACAGCAATAGTTTTTATCTACACCCATGCTTTAAATCCTCTATTAAAGATTCTGAAACAGTTAGCTTATTGCCAACATTAAAACACCCAATGTTCTAATAACCATTACATCATCCAAACGAGTGTTGTAATGTTGTATGAATTTCATAACAACACTCTTATGTTTATTTTCGATCACTTCATGCGCAGAGTTTCAACAGACAGCCACATTCTTATTGCTCGATGCGTGGTATCTGTATAAATTTCAAAAGTTTTGTTTACAAAAAATGAGCGATTCATTTTAAACGCTGCAAAAGAACATTATATTCGAGTGAATTTTAATGATTGAACTATACAAAAAGTAAATTACTACTAAAATAAATAATTGTTTCATTAATACTTAGTTTATTTGTATATAATCAGTAATGGATGATATTAGGTTACTACTAGGACTGGTGTTTTAATGTTAGCAGTAAGCTAACTGTTTCAAAATCTTTTAGAGGATTCATATTCTGGGTGTAGATAAAGTCTTGTATGCAACTGTTGATAATTAGGTATTAAAACACTCATGTGATACTATTATCACAAATAAACCCACGTGTTTTAATACCCCTTACACACAACATTACACAACAGTTGCATAAATAGCTATTGTTAAATATTACTAACCAGTGTTGGCCATAACATCCTGAATATTAGCGTGCTGAGCTCCAAACGACGTCGCCACGCTTGTTCCTTCCACCTGAATAGTAAATCATCAAATTTGACACTCAATAATAGTAAAATCTGACATACAAAAAAAATCCAAGACACTTTTCTTTTAATAAAATTTCGGTATAATTTCTTAATTTAATAGGCTGAAGACGGTTGCTCCATTTGCAAGGTGTCATCAAGAAGGTCATTTATGTTATAGTAACCTTAACCACATATCCGTTTTTCAACAATTCATTCGAATTTCGTAAGATATAGGTTTAGTACAATTTCTGGGATAAAGTTATAAAAGCATATTTTCTAAAAGAACTCGAGTTGTTACTGTTTGAAACGAGAATAATCTAGAAAAATTGGAAGTAACAACTAAACAGCAATCACTTATCGACTTGTTGTCTGTGGTCATGGTGGGTTATCGTTTATGGAACAATCTATGATACTTATCTCAAACTTATGGAATTTCAGACTTGTCACTTGTTAGACCTGTAGTTGGAACTGAGGTATCGATATATATTAAAAAACATGTCTACTGGTCGTTCCGGAATAGACATTGGCCGAGTGTCTTTATGCTTTTAATCAGTGGCTCGTTCTGGCGATAGGATATATTTGGGGAAATGATTTGGGCAACGCAATTGGCTTCACTCTTGCTGTGCATGCACCGAGTGCTGTCGTCCATAGAGCTCATCAAACAAACGTAATATGTACACCCAGACACACACCTGCAGTATATGATGCGCCTGAAGCAGCGCACATACGCACAGCGCGTCCGTTTCAAGAGACACGCACACACCGCCGTACGCTCCGCTCGCGTTGTGCACGCACCTACTGCTGTCGTCCATAGAGCTCATCAAACAAACGTAATATGTACACCCAGACACACACCTGCAGTATATGATGCGCCTGAAGCAGCGCACATACGCACAGCGCGTCCGTTTCAAGAGACACGCACACACCGCCGTACGCTCCGCTCGCGTTGTGCACGCACCTACTGCTGTCGTCCATAGAGCTCATCAAACAAACGTAATATGTACACCCAGACACACACCTGCAGTATATGATGCGCCTGAAGCAGCGCACATACGCACAGCGCGTCCGTTTCAAGAGACACGCACACACCGCCGTACGCTCCGCTCGCGTTGTGCACGCACCTACTGCTGTCGTCCATAGAGCTCATCAAACAAACGTAATATGTACACCCAGACACACACCTGCAGTATATGATGCGCCTGAAGCAGCGCACATACGCACAGCGCGTCCGTTTCAAGAGACACGCACACACCGCCGTACGCTCCGCTCGCGTTGTGCACGCACCTACTGCTGTCGTCCATAGAGCTCATCAAACAAACGTAATATGTACACCCAGACACACACCTGCAGTATATGATGCGCCTGAAGCAGCGCACATACGCACAGCGCGTCCGTTTCAAGAGACACGCACACACCGCCGTACGCTCCGCTCGCGTTGTGCACGCACCTACTGCTGTCGTCCATAGAGCTCATCAAACAAACGTAATATGTACACCCAGACACACACCTGCAGTATATGATGCGCCTGAAGCAGCGCACATACGCACAGCGCGTCCGTTTCAAGAGACACGCACACACCGCCGTACGCTCCGCTCGCGTTGTGCACGCACCTACTGCTGTCGTCCATAGAGCTCATCAAACAAACGTAATATGTACACCCAGACACACACCTGCAGTATATGATGCGCCTGAAGCAGCGCACATACGCACAGCGCGTCCGTTTCAAGAGACACGCACACACCGCCGTACGCTCCGCTCGCGTTGTGCACGCACCTACTGCTGTCGTCCATAGAGCTCATCAAACAAACGTAATATGTACACCCAGACACACACCTGCAGTATATGATGCGCCTGAAGCAGCGCACATACGCACAGCGCGTCCGTTTCAAGAGACACGCACACACCGCCGTACGCTCCGCTCGCGTTGTGCACGCACCTACTGCTGTCGTCCATAGAGCTCATCAAACAAACGTAATATGTACACCCAGACACACACCTGCAGTATATGATGCGCCTGAAGCAGCGCACATACGCACAGCGCGTCCGTTTCAAGAGACACGCACACACCGCCGTACGCTCCGCTCGCGTTGTGCACGCACCTACTGCTGTCGTCCATAGAGCTCATCAAACAAACGTAATATGTACACCCAGACACACACCTGCAGTATATGATGCGCCTGAAGCAGCGCACATACGCACAGCGCGTCCGTTTCAAGAGACACGCACACACCGCCGTACGCTCCGCTCGCGTTGTGCACGCACCTACTGCTGTCGTCCATAGAGCTCATCAAACAAACGTAATATGTACACCCAGACACACACCTGCAGTATATGATGCGCCTGAAGCAGCGCACATACGCACAGCGCGTCCGTTTCAAGAGACACGCACACACCGCCGTACGCTCCGCTCGCGTTGTGCACGCACCTACTGCTGTCGTCCATAGAGCTCATCAAACAAACGTAATATGTACACCCAGACACACACCTGCAGTATATGATGCGCCTGAAGCAGCGCACATACGCACAGCGCGTCCGTTTCAAGAGACACGCACACACCGCCGTACGCTCCGCTCGCGTTGTGCACGCACCTACTGCTGTCGTCCATAGAGCTCATCAAACAAACGTAATATGTACACCCAGACACACACCTGCAGTATATGATGCGCCTGAAGCAGCGCACATACGCACAGCGCGTCCGTTTCAAGAGACACGCACACACCGCCGTACGCTCCGCTCGCGTTGTGCACGCACCTACTGCTGTCGTCCATAGAGCTCATCAAACAAACGTAATATGTACACCCAGACACACACCTGCAGTATATGATGCGCCTGAAGCAGCGCACATACGCACAGCGCGTCCGTTTCAAGAGACACGCACACACCGCCGTACGCTCCGCTCGCGTTGTGCACGCACCTACTGCTGTCGTCCATAGAGCTCATCAAACAAACGTAATATGTACACCCAGACACACACCTGCAGTATATGATGCGCCTGAAGCAGCGCACATACGCACAGCGCGTCCGTTTCAAGAGACACGCACACACCGCCGTACGCTCCGCTCGCGTTGTGCACGCACCTACTGCTGTCGTCCATAGAGCTCATCAAACAAACGTAATATGTACACCCAGACACACACCTGCAGTATATGATGCGCCTGAAGCAGCGCACATACGCACAGCGCGTCCGTTTCAAGAGACACGCACACACCGCCGTACGCTCCGCTCGCGTTGTGCACGCACCTACTGCTGTCGTCCATAGAGCTCATCAAACAAACGTAATATGTACACCCAGACACACACCTGCAGTATATGATGCGCCTGAAGCAGCGCACATACGCACAGCGCGTCCGTTTCAAGAGACACGCACACACCGCCGTACGCTCCGCTCGCGTTGTGCACGCACCTACTGCTGTCGTCCATAGAGCTCATCAAACAAACGTAATATGTACACCCAGACACACACCTGCAGTATATGATGCGCCTGAAGCAGCGCACATACGCACAGCGCGTCCGTTTCAAGAGACACGCACACACCGCCGTACGCTCCGCTCGCGTTGTGCACGCACCTACTGCTGTCGTCCATAGAGCTCATCAAACAAACGTAATATGTACACCCAGACACACACCTGCAGTATATGATGCGCCTGAAGCAGCGCACATACGCACAGCGCGTCCGTTTCAAGAGACACGCACACACCGCCGTACGCTCCGCTCGCGTTGTGCACGCACCTACTGCTGTCGTCCATAGAGCTCATCAAACAAACGTAATATGTACACCCAGACACACACCTGCAGTATATGATGCGCCTGAAGCAGCGCACATACGCACAGCGCGTCCGTTTCAAGAGACACGCACACACCGCCGTACGCTCCGCTCGCGTTGTGCACGCACCTACTGCTGTCGTCCATAGAGCTCATCAAACAAACGTAATATGTACACCCAGACACACACCTGCAGTATATGATGCGCCTGAAGCAGCGCACATACGCACAGCGCGTCCGTTTCAAGAGACACGCACACACCGCCGTACGCTCCGCTCGCGTTGTGCACGCACCTACTGCTGTCGTCCATAGAGCTCATCAAACAAACGTAATATGTACACCCAGACACACACCTGCAGTATATGATGCGCCTGAAGCAGTGCACATACGCACAGCGCGTCCGTTTCAAGAGACACGCACACACCGCCGTACGCTCCGCTCGCGTTGTGCACGCACCTACTGCTGTCGTCCATAGAGCTCATCAAACAAACGTAATATGTACACCCAGACACACACCTGCAGTATATGATGCGCCTGAAGCAGCGCACATACGCACAGCGCGTCCGTTTCAAGAGACACGCACACACCGCCGTACGCTCCGCTCGCGTTGTGCACGCACCTACTGCTGTCGTCCATAGAGCTCATCAAACAAACGTAATATGTACACCCAGACACACACCTGCAGTATATGATGCGCCTGAAGCAGTGCACATACGCACAGCGCGTCCGTTTCAAGAGACACGCACACACCGCCGTACGCTCCGCTCGCGTTGTGCACGCACCTACTGCTGTCGTCGGTTTCACTCACCAACCTTTAAAATATGACGGTAGTTGTAAACTGGTCAATTTAATACGAATGCAAAAATACAACACGAGGTTTTTTTTAAAAAAAAAGATTCATCAGTAAGTTATTCAAATCTTGCTCGAAGGACCAAAACATGTACAAGACATGACCATGATATGATTATTAAGACATAAAATATTTGTCTACGTTTAGATTTACTTGTGTAGATTTAATTACACAATCAGTCAAATAGCTGCAGAACAAAACATGTAAAAATAATATGTTACCTTAGTGTAAATGATTTACTATTATTCTTGCCACGCGCTTATTTCTTCAATGTATCTTACATATATCATGCTAACCTATTGTCATCGATTTCTCTACCACCGAGATCAGGCCGCTCCAGACTCGAACACCAAAGAACGAAGTTGTGTTTAAGGAGATGTCTCGCATAGAAGAGATCTGCGCCGAAAAGCGTTGGGTCTGCGGGCATATTGCCCACGGGGATACCCAAATATCTGTAAAACATACAAAATGTCACTACTAAAGTTTCCGAAAGCTTAAACAGTAAGAAAACAAGTAATTAATGGTACCGAATCTTTTATATTCTAAACTTGAAAAGTTAATAAATTAAATTAAAAAATACTGAGAAATGTAGAAACTATGACGATTGTCCTTGTGTGTGTTAAAACTTAGTATTTTGTATTTTGCGTAAGTGTTAAACGATGTTTAAATAACACTGAGAAATGTAGAAACTATGACGATTGTCCTCGTTTTTTTTCTTCCGAAATGTTGGTTAATCGTAAAATGTATAATTTTGGACATACGTAGGTGTCAAATTGTTTAACCTAAATTATGGAGGGTAGAGGTAAGGAGATTCATCTGTGTATCTGAAAAAATGTCCGTCAAAACTGTTATATTCATCATACTTTATACCATACTCTGTGCCTACACCAGCTCCATTTTACAGCATAAGCTGGACACATTTTCAAATTTCTCCCTTAAGAGATGATTCCATTACGTATTTTAATAAAGAAGTATCGATTGATTATTTTAGTAAACTCAACAAAGAAGATCTCTATGTATATTATGTCTATATTTACCCCCTTATTCATAATAGTCTGCTAACCTAAAGCATATCTATATCACATTCTGTCTTCTTCTATTGACCTCAGTCATAATGAGAAAAAACACTCCTAAGCGGCTGTTTAAAGTTAGCGAACCATTATGAATAAGGGGGTTAGTCTTCATACTGAGACATTACTCAGTATTTTATATTCAAAATACAAAATACGGTAAGTAGACCGGTGATTAAAGAAAAGGCGTTATTTTATTTGATAATAGCACCTCTATAACTGAAATAACCTGTATTCTGACCCCTTTAAATGACACAGATATTAATACATACCTGGATATCTGAGACACTGGGTAATTGGAATAAGTGGAACCAATTTGCAATTCCCTTAATGTCTCACTTAGCCAGGTCTCACTGTATAACAAACGAGGTTTGTTTATAAAGTGGTATATGCAGGCACTTCGTAGTGTTACCTGCACTGTTTGATGGTGAGTGTGAGTACAGAGTCCAGGTTGAGATAATGTCTGACGATGGCCCGCGCGCCAATCCGCTGCCACTCTAGTGTGCTGTACAACGACTCTACGTCGCGCACGTGCAGTGGCACAAGCGGGAACTCTGACAATACTGCAACAATAATGTCAATCTTATTGATATTGCCAATATAGTCTATATAGTATTTAGAGCTCATTTAATTGAATTACTGCGTTATGAACCTTGTTAGTATGATACTAATATTAAATCAAATCAAAATCAGTTTATTCACGTAGGTCACGGAAATGACACTTATGAATGTCAAAAAAAGAAATTTTCTTATTGAATCTACCGCTACTTCGTAAAGCGTCGAGCTAATGAGAAGAAGTAGCAAGAAACTCATTGCCACTCTTTTATATCAGGATTTACATTTAAGTACATCGATTTACAAATCATTTCAAATTACAATATAATATGTAAAATGTAAAATGATGCAACAAACACACTCAAACGTCAAATAGTCAATGTCTTACACGAGTAAGTCAAAAAAGTAAATGTAAATTAATACAAAAGTTATTGAGTATAGTAGCTGCATCATCCACATACACCATAAATAAATAAAGGTATTCTGTGAGCATTATATAAGCGATTATAAATAAATAAATATATCCATACATATATATACACACAATAACTTTGAAGAATCTGAAACCGAGTCTCCGGCAACAGGATCATCATGCCACCACAAGCAGCGCCCGTTCACGAGCATGACGCATGAGCCAGCCGTCGCCTCCCTGAACCATATTTTAGGGAAGGGGACGACCCGTCCCATGTCGCCGCCACAAGCAGTGACATTTAAGCGAGCACGACGAAACCTGTTACGAGAACTCAGCAAACAACAATAAAATAATCCTAATCTACATATCATGCAATACTCACCAAATACCTCTACTTACAATTTGACAATTCTGCTTAAACTTGTAAAATAGTTTGGATGATTTCCAGACTATTCAAAAAAGACATTATAATGGGTTATTTATAGCCAAAAAATTAAACATTTTTCATATTATGTATGTTAAAAAAACACCTACAAGCGACCTCTTGCAACAGCCTGAGCTTGCCGAGAAACGTACTGTAAAAGCATATCTGAATGACCTAATTCTATGAACTCATTTTACTGGTCAACTCGAACAAGTCTATTATTTATATTAGACAACGCAAAAGTGCGTTACTGCGTCGCTGCATACTCTCGTGGCCTATGTCAGCCTCGCCTGCCCTGTCCTGTGCTGTGTTGCGTCACCTGCGTCTCAGCATACGCTTAGTTTGACTCCTCCCACTGCACCATCGTGCATATGGGCGCAAATCGCCACCTACCGTCAATTATTTGCAACTATTCATATTTATGTTTTAGTTTATCGTTAAAATGATTATATTATTATTGATCTATCTGAGATATATAAGATTTAAATACAAATAGCTATTTGTAAACATAAAACTGTTATTAATAAAGGTCTAACTAATTTAATAGACACTGCTTTGACTGTTTGAAGATGTTTCATGTTTTATTTATTGTTAAAATACTTAATTGGATGTGAAAATGTTCAAATTAAAGTTGTATTAGAATGAATATCGTTATTCTGTATCAAACTTTATTATTTTATGCATTAAGTCTTTCTTAATTGTATTTCGAAACTTGCTTGCAGCGCCATCTTCTTACTCGTAATGTTTGTTCAAATTAAATGAACAAACTATTATATAAATCATTTGAAGTTATTTAAATTCACTAACACATTTATTGAGCTGTATTTTACAATACCAAATTGTATTTGTGTATTAAAAGAAGTTGTATATACTCTGTTTCATCTATTGTACGGAAGCTATAAAAGCGGTTGTTTTATGTAAAGACTGTTCATATCTATACTAGCAGTTGTGCTTCAATAAACTGAGAAATTATTAGTGTTGTATTTATACATGATGGACCCTGATCAAGGAAACCCTGGCGTAACGCCGACATGCACGTACCCGGCATAAGAGCGAGCAGAGCGGCGGACGATAGCGTGCTCTGAAGCGCCAACATGGTGGGTCCACACTTCTCGTCCCGGTACCGCTGCAGAGCGCGTTGGATGCCGCGGTACACTGCGCGAGAATCTGTTTCTACAGACACCTCCCAATGCAATTCAGCGCTGGGCAAAATGGTTTCGTCTGTTCCAAGGTTTATCCTGTGAACCAAATAAAAATTTAGATACAATTAATACAACGGAGGCGAAAGAATTTGTTATTTTAAAGTGATCACTCACCCTCACTTATTAACTTTTCACGGGGATTAAGTATACAAATTAAATTTCTACCTAAAATTTATGAAGATACGGGACTCGAACCTGCGCCTCTTCTTCTGCGCCTGCGGTTCCTTCCGAGCACTCTTACCAACTGAGAAAACCGTTCGAGTGTCGCAAGGATCTTGGTATATCTTGTTCTACATCGTGGCGTACTGTCGTGGCTTCATCCACAGGATCTACTTTACGGTTGATTAGACTAATTATACCTAAAACAGCTAGTCGCGCAGAGTTTGTAATTTATCATAAATCAATTTAAATCAAGTTGGTAAGGAGGCGAATAGAAATGACATAAAGACTTTACTAGGTATGTATACAACCGATTAACACTTTACGTTTTAGACTACTTTTCGGAATAAATGAAAACTGCGCAAAATATTAAAAAAGGACGAGGTGGTGGTCTTAGTTATAGATAATACAAAACAAGCGAACTTGCAAAAAAGGCAAACCAAAGCTACAAAAATATTACTTGAGCTACTTATAATGTTCTACAATTTTTCGGTACCTGTAACTTTTGCAACAGTCTCGGAATATCTGGAGGTCATCGAAAGATTTCATTTAAGCGGGATAATATAAGGTCTTTGTCCTGTAAGTCCGTTCTAAATATTAGTAGAAAATTGTAATAGGATTACTCAAAAAAAATTTAAATAAAAGGTAGCATATGAAGGATTCTGTCCTATATACTAAATGAACTATGTACTTAAATATCACTATGTATTTTATTGGATTAAATTAAATTATGCAATGTAAAATATTATGTACTAACATAGTTTCTAAATACTAACACTTATAAACAGATTTTATTTTTATTTTTTTATATATTATATATTCAAATATCATTTTCTAAGAGAAAAACAATAAAATGGAAGATTACTTTTTTAATTTGAATCATTTTGTTAATCTTGACGAAAAAAAAGGATATCCGTATTAAAAATATAAGCAGACGTCTATTTTGGTATGACAATGAGTTATTGAAATGTCTAACTGTTTAAAAAAAAATGATGAAAATTTCACTTGTCTAACTGTTTATGTAAATGACATACAGCTTACTGACACACAGAGAGACGAGGGGAGTTTTGGTATAAGAGTTACTGTTAGATACCCTAAAAAGAATATATGAAGAAGTTGAAACCTACTTGGCAATCCGTTCAGCGGAATACAATGTGTTCATATTAGGCACTTGGTTGGTTTTGACAGAGTCCTGTACAAAGATGTAGGCCCGCTTAATAGGTCCCATTATCATGGCCCACATGCTGCGGCTCGAGTTGGGCGTCGAGTGTTGGTACAGGAATATGTGCTTCACTGGAGATACACCATCCTGAAAGTTAATTATGTTATCATAATATTTATTTTTAACACACTTGCTCATAAAGTGAGCCTTATTACATCGTTCTCAGCACAGAACATAACTAGTAGAAGTGGCATCATGCCATTTTACTTTGGAAACCGATGTCGCCAAACTCACCCATTTATCTATTAAACATGTAATAGACACACTTAATTCCTGCTTTATGATAGGCCCAAATTCACAATCACCAAAACACATAACTACAAATTTACTTACAGCAATTTCGAACTTAATACAATTATGTAAATCTCATATTCTTAAAGTGATTATGACAACCTCAGAACTTTCTCTTAAATTGCGAAAAATAACATATACAAACTTGAAGTAATAGGAACTCTATAACCATAGATTTGACTTCTGTCAAAGTACCCAGTGTTGTACGAAAATGAATAAACATATCGATAAGTTAGTGACATCTAGAAATGATGTAATCAGGGTTGATAAAGAATATTACCGATAAATTCGCCAATATTTTTTCTTAGGTATAGTTGGACAATATTTTGCTCAATTCAAATAAAATCAAGACAGCATACACGAATAGTCTTGGAAATTTACAATACCATTATTATATTTACCTGAGAAGCAATATAAATATATACAAACATAGTTTTTTTCATAAGTATTCATTGTTATTCTGTATAAACCCAGGGGCAAGTAAGACATGAGATTATATAAGCCGTACGGCTTCCATACGTAATGCGTGTGCGGAAAGAAAACAAGTAGTAACGAATGATTAATAAAAAGAGAAGCTATTAGTACGGATGAAGTATTAATTATCTTGTTAGTCTTATGATATCTTATATTATTATGATGTACATATGCTTCAATGATGCCAAACATTCCCAGAATCCATGATTTTCGAACTATTTTTTACGATTCTATGGCATATTTCCTCTACTCCATGATGTGATGATGATTTTCTTCTATTCCACCTCGACTCAACCTTATCGGTGGAACCTCAATATATGCCAAATATTAAAAAGATAACGCTTATTTAGTTGGACTGGAATCTTATAACATAATTGTTAAATAATAATCAGCTGTACCTAAGAGACAATTAAAACTATTAATTTGAATTCATCGTAGTCTCTCTTGTACACAATTACGAAAACCATATTATAACTTCTTATTTTGCTTACTTACACCCTTATCACATGATGCATGGAAAAGAGCAATACTTGAATACAATTTTGTAAAGATTATAAATTAGGAAGAAAATTTATTTCGATTAAAATATCGATATATGTACATGCATGCACTTGTTGAGTAGCAAGATATTTTTATTGTTTACATTAATTATTCTAACATAAATACATCGATTAAACGTAAAGGTAAATGAATCATGCTTCGTAAAACTACTGCCAAAAAATTCGACTTATAGAGAATTTCTAGTTAGCCGGATTTTGATTCGACATTAAGAAGTTGAGATTCATTCTTATAAATTAAGAGTGACGTGAGTCATAAATTCTTTGAAATTCTATTAATTGTATACTCCTATATTCCTTTCTAAGAAACAATGGTGTACTTACACCGTCGGCGAATTCTTAAAGTCGGTGACATATTTTTCTTCGAACTATAGAGGTTAATCTCAAATTATCGAGATGTAAAGGATGTAAGATAAAAAATTTAATTTTTCAAGTTATGGTGGCAAAATATGTAAGTACCAAAATTGCTTGAAGGGACTCAATATTTCAACTATTGAGGTTAAGATTTTGAGCAACGGAGATTTTGGTATTTGAAGGGAAGGGAATAAAATATTTTTTCGAGATTTGGAGGTTTTTAAACTTATCGAGGTTCGACTTAATGAGGTTATATTGTATAACAATTTAGATTTTTACCTTTCTTTGTAAATACGGTTCATGCGCGACGCCTTTAAACAGCAACTGATTAATTGTAAAGGTGTCCATGTTGTTCGAACCAAATTGTATTAATCTGAAAATATACATAGTACAGTTGTCTATTGCCCTTGCATTAAATTAACTTTCAAATAAATTCATAAAATAACTAATTCTTCTTAGTCATATACTCTTGACGGAGTGGTCATATTATGGTCTTTATTTCAGGGATGTGTAATTATTTAATTATCTTGACAATTCCTCGATACTCGTGCAATGGTCCGTCCAAAGGTGTTTTAAATTCGTCAGCCCATCTCACGGGCGTCATCAAACCTTCCTTGCACCACAATGCGTTCGATAGATACATCATGTATTAGAATATTCATCATTTCGATTCTAATCATGCAAACCCTAGATTCACATCTCTATCTACGTTGCCAGCAGCATGAAGTGATAATGCCATTCTGTTTTTACGTAGTAAATAAGTATTACAGTTAAGAACACATAGTATTATGAACGTTAAGATAAATAACTATCACTCTAGATAATAATTAGGCTAATACACACTTTCTTGCTTCCTGGGGGTCTACAGCACAAACGCATCCCAGCTTCACGAGCACTCGGAACTCTAGGCTCATCTGTGTTTCGTATATACCCTCAATCTCGGGCGCGGAGAGCTCACTCATTAGTTCTCTGAAACAAAATTTTGCTACTTGTAATTTTCAAACGTGATTTAAGGCTTAGTGCCTTCACCACAGCAAAGATGAACTAATCAGCAGTTAGCGTACATTGATATAATCAAAGAGAGTAATATATCATTAATATTAATATACGCTTAATGTGCTAATTTTACGCAGACTATTATGAGAGGCTAGAAAACTTCACGGAATTGTGCGTAGTCTACTTTCGCCCTCAGCTTAACCATACATATTTAGGATATATAAAATATTTTTCAAGAAAGTTGCCTGAGACATACACATTACATGCATGGCGTGTAATGTACCTAAATAATAATTTGGAGAATTCACGTGATAGATGCAATGGAAGATACTCAATGAGGTTGAGGAATGATGATAACCTACCACAATACAAGTAATAGAACAGCGGTCTCAGAAATTTCTCTTGAAACCTCTGGGCGGAGCACTTAGGGTACGACCCCAAAGTGTATGTGTGCGTGTGAGCGACAATTCTGGTGCTCTAGTATGAAGTTAAAGTACTGTTCTATTACTTTATTGAGACCCTATCTACAAACTGCCAACCGAAAGAGTACTGAATAAACTTTACGCGTGGTTTTCGAGAAAAACATTTTAACTTATACTGCGAATAATATTTCTCACAATTTTTATACGTTTGTACTCAATAATATAAACTAGTAAACTAAATAATGAACTATAAATCGCACAACAGCGCGGTATTATCATTATTATAGCAAAATATATATCGCAACTTTATACACTTTATACAAAATATGTCGCAGTATTTATATGTATACACTTCTATAATAAAGTCCCAGCCACTGTTCAGGCATTATCTGTCAATAAATAATTTTTTTTTATTAAAAAACGGTCGTAAATTCTTCTACTCCACATCTGAATATCTAAGTGATCCGACAGCCAGTGACTAGATTGTGATTATTTAATAGCAATAGCAATGACAATACAATATTGTACATTTGATTAAAAAGACCGCAATAAAAATGTGTTTCCGAAGCGGAAGTAATGTCTAGTATATTAGAAATGACATCAAATAGAATTCGAAAGGAACCAATTTTGAGAAAAAAAATGCCATTTATGCCTTTCAGAGAATGGGCAATGGAGAGGGTTATGCTCGGAGTTTCTATGCGAGATATAATCAGAAATGAGGAGATCCGTAGGAGAACAAAAGTTACCGACATAGTCCTAATGATTGCGAAACTAAAGTGGCAGTGGGCGGGGCACATAGTTTCACATAGGCAGTAAAGTCCTCGAATGGCGACCACGTACCGGAAAACGCAGTGTTGGTAGGCACACAAGATGGACCGACGATCTGGTCAAGAGCGCCGGAATACGTTGGATGAGGGCAGCGCAGGACCGATCGTCGTGAAAATCTTCGGGGGAGGCCTTTGTCCAGCAGTGGACGTCTTCCGGCTGGTGATGCCTTTCAGTGGTAATCAAAGGGCTTACTGAGAGCGCTCCCTGTACAGTCGCTCGGGCACGGTGTATTGGTAGAGGTGCATGGCCGGTCGCGCACGAGGCAGTACCCGGCTCACGCGGCGCCAGTACTCGCCGCTGTCGGTGGCCAGCGGTACGCGCCGGTTCACGTAGAATATCCGCGGCACGCTCAGCTTTATCTGGTGCAGCTCCGAGCCAACTAGCGCCCACACGCGGAACAACCCCGCCTCAGCTGTCTCCGACATCTGTGGGATAATACGGCTGAGACGAAGAGCAGGGCAGAGCGTCTGTCCCTATGGACAAACACAAAATCGAACAAAAAAATAGAAAATTTCTTTTGAAATTTGAAATTAACATCTATTGCTGCCTTATACATGATAGATGAAAATTAGATAAATCTGGCCGGGTAAAGTGGGTCAAGAATGCGCCTAAATGAAACCTACTCATTCTCACAAACAAACATACATACAGGTGAAGCTAATAAAAAGCGTGTAATAAAACTACAGACAATAAATGCAGTGTCTTCCCTATTCCAACTAGACTTGTAATTAAAAGTACTTTTTAAATACTATGTCAGGTCTTTCGCTGCGGAGTACAAAATTTCTACTGTCGATAATTTCATAATCGTTCTCCAACTATCAATGCAATTGATGCAAAGTATTTTTATATTTATTTACGTGGAGATTTTTATATTACTCGACCTACGTCGTTTTATATAAGTAAACATATAGTTAAAACGTCTAATATATGATTAAAATAATAAAAATTTAAGCAATAACCTGTATAATCTGCCACGGTGTGTTAAGTAAAGTCCGTTGAGCCCGTTTAATAAATCCTCCCAAGGTATTGGTAGATCCCACATTTTTGGGAAGTGCTGCGTCTTTATCTAATCGACCTGAAAATAGATAAGTTTTATATAACATCGAAAAAGTCACCACACAAATGTGTGCCTCGTAATCGCCTTTTACACAGCGTTGGACATAACAATCATTTATTAAAACCTTTAACATGAACTAGGAACAAAACATGAAGTGAATAGATTATACGACTCATAGGTTAAAAATGGTGGTAAATTTTAGGATTTTTACAACTCCAAGTTAAGAATAAAAAAGAGTCTTAACGTTGTTACTATCTTTATTAAATGTATATAACAGTCATGACTTAATGGTAAGATTTAACTCCCATCAGTTCATTAACAATGCGTTTTAAAGTTTTATTTTATTTCAGATCGATACTTGTATATTGTTCCACAGCCTTTACATCAAATTGAAACGCATCGTTTTCGGGGTTTATGATTTAAAACTTCCAGACTCATTCAACCATATAAAATTTGTTACCTTTTTTACTTCTGTTCCGCAATCCTCGCTGTTCCATTTGCCACATCCACTTCTTCTTTTGGAACACAATCCAGGCTAGATGTTCTTCCTATAATATAGTTTTAGGTTAAATTTTAAGCCTTCTATAAAAAAAATGAGAAATAGAAACTTCGAATCGAAGGCCTTTCTAATATGAAATTCTTTCGATTGATACTCCGTATGATGATTTATTTGCATTTATAAGATTACGTTATCGCGGATGAATATACTTATTCTTCGAAAATATCACTTCGAAATACTTCATCAAATACGTAAAAACAAACAAAATTATACAACACTAGTTGTAAGTTTATGAGCTTTTCTCAAGCTAAATTATTTTCAAATATATAAAATTTGAGGAAGTCATTTACGAAAATATTGAACAAAACATGGCCTAAAATTGAACCTTGTTGAACTCTTGAAAGAATAAACATTTAATAGATGTAAAGATCAACGAGAACAACGACTTCTTAACGCCCTTTGTAATATAAGTTGAACCATCCATATGAATTTCCTGGAATCCCTATCTGCAGTAGTTTATCAAGAAGAGTAGATTGGTCAATTCTATCAAACGCTTTCTTAAGGTCAGTGTATATGCTACTTATGAAGTTACTCTGTGCATATACTTTGAAAGTACTTCAGCAAGGTGCTAATTTAATGTCATAAGTCTTCCTCAAATAATGATTATGTTCACTAATTATATGCTTAAGTACAGAATTTAATAATACACTTAATGACTATTTTAACGACTAAAATGCAATGGTAAATACAACAGAGTACCTTAAATCCATAAAGCAGCAAATTTATTATTATTGCATTATTGATTTGCATACTATTTACTCTTTTTTTTAAATATCTGTTACTGTAATATATGTGTTCGATTTGGGCAATAATCTTGATATTTATATATATATATACATATATTATTGTTTGAATAAAGCACTTTTAAAGGATTTTCAGGGGGAAAACGTGATCTAGAAAGGTCTTAAAACGTGGGGTTAACTAAAATAAAAATGTAATATTTAAGCAAAAATATAATGTAAAAAACAGTTACTATTACACGCGTTTTAATCATTTAAAAGTGTTTTATTTAAATGTGTAACACTCGCGTAAATCAAAGAAAATCCTATATAATTATTGTATTAAAAACAATTAATATCTGATTCTGCCAAGCTATTCATACACTCTCGTTGAGTTGTAGTCTAGCATTTTTTGTTTGTCATGTATTTTGTAATTCTGTTGTGCGTACCAATTAACAAAAATGTGTTCTCCAATCGGTCTTTTAGGTCACCTTTGTGAATTAAGTCACGTTGACTTTTATAGACATAATAGAGTTCAGAGACAGTCGCCGCACCTGATATTAAACATGAAACTCAATTTTTTTTAAGGAGCTGTCGATTTGTGCGAACGCATGCATTTATCCTTATTACGGTATACAACAATAAACACAATGAAAAATTGTTTTGTAAATTACGGCAAGGGATCATTTGCATCCGTAATGTTCTTTACACTTGAGACTTCAATTGCGAGGGACAATAGAGTGACCACAAAAGTAATTTATTATCCGAACACAATTAAAAGTACCCATATACATTTTTGAATTTCATCCATTAAGTATACCTTAGTAGTCCCAAAAGGCGGTGGTGCACCGAGCGCCTCCCTCCACGTGGCAAACTCCTTAGCCGGCGACTGCTCCCTCTTTCGCTTCACCTTGTGTACCACCGGCCTTATGTCTTTACTTGAGCCCTCCTTGCCAATGTCTTCCATATCCATCAGTAAGTTCTGTTATAAAATCACAAATTAAATCTTCATTAGTGATTCTTATAACTATGATCAAAGTTTTGAAAATGCTTTTTTTATCTTAACAATCAGAGGCCGAGTATGGGAGTCGTTTGATGGCTGGTGATCAAACCAGTTAATTAAATAATTAAAAATGCAACGCCGATTGAAAAATTTCTTCGTGTCCGAGAATTCCTTGAAGAATATGTCAACTTCTCAGGGGAACCAGAAAATCGTTAATCCATATCTAAACAAATCTAAAGCCTAATTGGTGGTTGGTAAATCTAAGCGAAGATAAAACCGACACCCATTTATCTTAAGGCAAACAATGTCTTTTATTGTAACATCGACCTAAACACACTGTAGACTCCTATCATACGATTCGCAATGCAAACAATTCAGTTGATTAGTTTAGTTGGTAAGCGGGCACCAGTACTGAAGGCTCCTCTTTTATGGAAGAGGAGGGCCAACAACCGTACGAGTCCCCTGATTTTAAGTAATCACCGCCGGCCACATTTACCTGTAACACCAGAGGAATCACAGTGTAAGCTTTATTGAAGGTACCCCTGTCGTATTCTGGAAACCTGCGCTGGATCTCGACTCTAACATAATATATCTATCACAACATATTGTCAATGGTCAGGTAATAATCACAACATATCGTAAACAATCGCTATTGCCTACTATGGATTTATGTATCTATGTTCCTGATGTGGTATCTGAAACATCATTAATGAGGCAAAGTATAACATGAACATTTTACTAACTTAAACCAGTTCCAGATTTCACGAAACGATATGATAAATCTAAATACCTTATCAGTATCCATCACAGCTGCATCTTCAGCAACATCACCTTCATCATCAGAATCTACTTCTTTCACCTCCTTAGGCTTAGCGCTGAACATATCCGTGATCTTCCTCGTCTTGAACTTATCACTTTTTGCCATCATTTTCTTGTGCAACCAATCTGGGTATTGTACACGGGGCACGGGGTTTTCTAACTGTAAGATTTATTTACATTTTATATCATTTAATTACAAATTTTTAACTTAACTTGTTCCTATTTGAATCTATGTAACAGGATACATGGGTATTTTTAAAATAAATGTTATTCAAATTATCAAACGTATAAAATGTATCTTAAGCTCGTCGTTTATAAACCTGAGGCACTTCTTTTATCCAGATTGTCGTTCGATAAATTTATATTTGTTACAACGGTCTTATACTAACGCTTTGTTGTGAGCTCCATAAGTATGATCAATGCAGATCCTGACCTGGCAGATAAGCCAGCTGAGTCAATCTTATAATTGCAAATTCTTTGAATAATTGGGCCGTCCATATTATCTAGTCGCTTCTATACAGATTCTTTTTCTGCCTTCACATTATTAACATCGACAAGATATGCATAACAGCGCCATAAGTACATAACATTCACTAAATTATTAACTCCCTCCTAATATACACGGTACACAATATAAAATATAAAATCAGTATTCACCCCTTGCAAGGCAGCGGGAATAGTGATGATCTTCTGTATAGCGCCGCTCAGCCGCTCGATGTAATAGGCCCAGTCCAGCACATCCCTAATATCGATATCTTCGGATATAGTGTTGTCCTTCAGCCAGCGTCGCAGATGGTGCCGCTTCACGGCCGCGGGCGACTGGAATATCGCTAGCGGTATTGCTCGCTCGGTCACCGGAGCACCGTCTGGCTTGCGGGATATTATAAACCTGGACATACGTATTGATAAATGTAAAGGACATTGACCGTTTTCTCCCCTATCAAATACAGTTTAAGCGGCTTAATTTTATGTTAGAAAAAATACTCAGGTACATTATAGTCAAACAATATTTTTAGTGTATTTTATTTATAAAATACTATAGTATAAAAGGTGACGCACTTCTTTATGATAATAGCAAAGATAATGTAAATACTACGTGATAATGGTCGGGATAGAAACTGCAATGAAATACGGACTGCAAATGTTCGCGTATGTCACTCGATGACATAATGTTCCAATATTCGCTTCTCAATAAAACACTGAAACTAAACATTTCAAAAAGTCTAATGTTCAAGAGCTATTGCTAAGTTAGAAATACCAAGATGTGGACAATGCGATTCGAAGAATGAAAGAATCCTTAGATCATTTACGTTTACGTTTACATACGTCTAGATAGAGCCTATTGCTACTGGACAACCAAAGAAAACAGGCCAGGTTTATACTTTAGTGTTCGTGACAAGAAACATCTTACACTCGCGATTTATTCCACTTTGTGTTAGTGTTCGTGTATTGATCAAAGTAGATGTTAACAGTCAACCTCAATTTTTTCGACGTTTTCACAGCTGTCACAGTCTTCTATATAGACATATAAATGATCTAAAAAAGAATCAAGATCGTTACAAATGGATTGCTGTAATCTTTTCCCTTTGAAGGCGAGATTGTTGTAGGTATTTGTGTAACAACAGTATGTTCTATAGATTAAGCTATACATATTTAAATGAAAACCAACTTGCAAGCCAATCCAGCGTCCTTAACCATTTGATCACCAAGAAACTCGGCCAGCCGTTTCGCAGTAGAAATGGAGGTGGACTTCTGTCCCCCGTAGTCCTCCAGCTTCTTCGACATGGAGCGGTTCTCGGAGATCAGCTCGAACAGCTCGGAATCTGGCATGTTGGAGCCCTTGCTGTAGAGCACATCAAGCCAGTAGTCAGCCACCCGGGCGACGGCGCTGTAGCACGACTTTAGGTCGTTTCCCTTCAGAAACGCTTCGAACACTGACGATTGGAAGATCTTGATTAACTGCAGTTCACCGCGTCGTTTAACCTCAAAACCTGTTGAAATTATTACTAGCTTAATGTAATTAAGTAATATTTCTATACGTGTTTATTGACATTGAAGCTGTAAATGATTTAAATTTAATGGTAGTAGTCCGATGGAATATTCGATAATATTTATTGACATTGGAGATACACACAAATGAAAAACGATCAACAGTTGTGGAAGATAATATTATTATCCCAAATACTCATGTGGCTTAGAGCCATTGTATGAAAAACTTCACCGCAAAAACCAGAGATAGTAATAGAATAAATTCATTCAAATAAGTGAGTTTCACCAGAAATATTGACACAAACATCACTAAAATACCTTTTAAGGAAGGAAAAGGTTGAAGTTGTGGGACCCCACAACCACGCGTTTCACAAGAAATTTTTGACCTCGCACAGCCAATAGGATGCGCTGTCAAAAAAGGATACGTTCGCGAATTATTGCAAAATCATCTGTAAAAAAACCAAACCTTTCAGCTCAGCCAAGGAGCCGTCAAAATTGAACACGGCATAACGTTTCTTCAGTTTCTTGCCCTCTTCTTTGGAGGCCGGCAGAACCATCCCGAGGTAGGGCCCGTCCACCTCGAAGAATATCGAGTTTTCGGAACGCTGCTCGTATTTCTTCTCAGTCGGGTCTACGAGCTCAAAGTACTGGTCATTGGTGAAGTAATCCTAAAAAAGGGATGTTCAGAAGTAGCACTAACGAACTTGACGAGCAAGAAGTTTACCTGACAGTAAGTGATATGCCCTGTTCGTTACAACTTTTTATTTTTCCGATACATATTTTTACAAATAGGTAAATCCCAGAGTCCTTAGCATTAGCACGATTTCGCTTGTCTTCTTGAAATATAAGAAGGTAAATCTCTCTAGCTCAGTTATTGCGCTAGGTATGGGCTACGGTGTCCTTCAAACCGATTGCCAGTATTTTGCAAACTACTTCCCGACAGTAAAGAAAAAGCCAGTTACCTAAGCGGCGTCCTGGCTTGTGTAAAAAACCTCCCACTGATCAATATACAATTTGTGAAAAATATTATCGATATCGAAATCAAAAGAAGAAAGTAAATTGACAACCACAACGTTAAAGTTATAAAGGTAAAAGCATTTCTGCGGGCCTACCATGAATCAATGGAGGTGCGTTCATAACTCGTTATTTTTACGAAAACATTTAAGCAAACATTTAATTTGTAATTCAAAGAACTATATTTATTTATATTACTATTATTTAATAAGTATAAAAAAGGGCTTAATGGTTTAAATTTTGACGCGATTGCGCAATTTTAAAATGTATTTTTAGTATTTTCTACGCAAATTTAGGTTTCGAAACGCAATTTTATTTCGTTAATTCTTCATAAGCGATCCAAACGCCATTCAGTAAAAGGCACTACATGGTACGAATTTTAGTGATTCAGTTTAGGTATCCAAACTGAACTGCATCGGATTCGCATCGCTTATTATAAGTTGATGGTTGGCCCTCTGAACGGTAAAATCACTGACAGGCTAGGCCCTGGATTAACTTATTATGAATTCGTGCTTGACTCATCATTTCTTAAAACATACAAAAATGCTCAAAAAGCAAATCTCCCTAGACTTGACCCGACTTAATCCCAATGCTCATGCAATAGCCACAAAACAATAGAAATGTATTATTTGACTTCATCAGTAGCAAGGCGACATGGGACGGGTCGTCCTCTTCCCTAAAATATGGTTGAGGGAGGCGATGGCTGGCTCATGCGTCATGCTCGTGAACGGGCGCTTCTTGTGGTGGCAGGATGATCCTATTGCCGGAGACTCGGTTTTATATTCTTAAAAGTTATTGTGTGTATATATATAATATGTATGTACATATACATATTTATTTATTTATAATCGCTTTTAAAATGCTCACAGAATACCTTTATTTATTTATGGTGTATGTGGATGATGCAGCTACTGTACTCAATAACTTTTGTATTAATTTACATTTACTTTTTTGACTTACTCGTGTAAGACATTGACTATTTGACGTTTGAGTGTGTTTGTTGCATTATTTTACATTTAACATATTATATTGTAATTGAAATGATTTGTAAATCGAAGTAAATGTAAATCTTGATATAAAAGAGTGGCAATGAGTTTCTTGCTACTTCTTCTCATTAGCTTAACCCTTTACGAGGTAGAGTTAGATTCAATAAGAAATTTCTTTTTTGACATTCATAAGTGTCATTTCCGTGACCTACGTGAATAAACTGATTTTGATTTGATTTGATTCAAGTGTACGAGAGAAATACTACTCACCTTGACCATAGAGTTTAGCACAGCGTTAGGATAAGACACATTGATTTTCTTCTTCTTGTCATGAGTGGTCAGTACTGTCACGTTCTCCGGGAATGATGCAGGCAGTATACACCAGATACCTACAATTAGTCCATATTATCATGCTCTTATATTCAGGATAAAATTATTTTTAAGCAATTGGAGGATTAACTATCGCACGGATCCACGTGAGGGTAATTGATTACCGCCTCAAATACATTTTGCAACAGAGGGATTACACGAGTGTTGCCGGCATTTATGCAGCTGAGGCACACTACTTCGAATGGGTGGTAGTTTTTGACGTTCAAAAAGTTATTATAAATCCTATTTTGAATTTGAATTGTGCCCTCCCTAGAATACGAGGGTCAGTCCACGTCGGGAGATATTATCCAAACTCTGACAGTGTCGATACCCTCTTGCGGTAAACTCTCTTTAAGAACTGCTTGCATATTGTGCGGGGTCGGATGGGTGCCATTTCTTGAGACTAACCCTAACGAAACATGGCGGCGCTTTTCGCTACTCAACGCCGATTTTTCGTGAGTGAGTATAATTACAGTCGAGTGTCCCGTTCGTGCTGACGTTATATTTAATACCTTTTGCTAGAGCAAAGTGAGTCTCTTGTATATAAAAAAAATACAGGTCGTTAGACGAGCCCTATGAATTCTCCAGTAATTGTTTCCAGTACGGGACGAGATGTGCAGGACGTTCAGCTGATGGTATTTGATACGTCCTACCCATTACAATGCAGTGCCGCTCAGGATTCTTGAAAAGCCCAAAAATTCTGAGTGGCTCTACAATTTCACTAGCTACGGCGCCCTACAGACCGAAACACAGTATAATTTACACATTACTGCTTCACGGCAGAAATAGGCGCCGTTATGGTACCCATAATCTAGCCGGCATCCTGTGCAAATTAGCCTCTCACTGGTATAATATAATATATATAATAAGGTTCGAGTTTTGGTAGGCAGCAATACGTACCGTCCGTGTCTAACTCTAGCGGGCGGCCCACTTGCTCGATGATCTCCCGCGCCCTCATGATGATATTGGCGCCCGTGTAACACACGATGCCGGCCATCTCCATGCTGTGCCAGCGGGCGCTGAAACCAACCAAATTCAAATATTTTACATCAAAATACGATTTATTTATTTAGAAATACCAACATTTCTTTACATTGATGCATTATATATTTATAATACAGACTAAATATAATATACTTAATGTAACAAACAATTACAGGTATCTACCACATGCTATAATAATTTTCGAGAAAATATTAGTTTAAGAGAAAAAAAAACTTATATGCTAACAAGTAATAATTGTTAAATGATTTGGTATTGAATTATTATTATAAAAGACTAAGAAATATAATTATTATGACTACATTTTATTCACAAGGCTTACATACAAATATCTTACGTAGTGTATGGACAGAAAACGTGAAATTATTAGGATTTAGGATGTGACACCACTTATTGAAAGTCAAAAACTATCACCCATTCGAAAACGAATGCCTCAGACCTGAGATGAATGGGCGCAAAAAGACCCAAAACACACATCACCCTGACTGCCCTTTTTAAATATTTTATAAATTAAATTAATAACTGACGAGAATTGTCGGTCGAACGCGATACGGCGGTAATATACTGCAATTGTACACGCGCAATCATATTTGCTGTCAGCTGAACAGGCGACGTCAGCGCTCACCGTCCGCGTCTATAATAAATGTAGAGGTGTTGGCAACGGCTATATATTGAATTACGCTATAATATATTAGTTGCTATTCGTTACAGAATGTTGATGTATCGTGCGCTGTTAAATGTTATTCTATACATTATTGTTGTGTGAGCTTTTAAACGTGCTTACTAATTATGTACTTAATAAAAAAGTTGAAATTTCCTTCGTACTTTTTATACATGCTTAGGACTGTCTGACTGAAATTATGACATTACTAGCTGACCCGGCAAACGTTGTTTTGCCATATAAAGTATAATTCACGCGATAGTTTTATAAGTAATATAAGTAATATAAATATTGCCTATATTATAGCCTGTACATCATTTTGTTCTATTGTCAATAGTTTTTGCAGCGCACGCAAAAATAGGTTTTCGATTTTACACCTTGTGTTACAAAATAGCAATTTCATTACGGATCCCTAATTTTGAAAAAAAAAAACATAGCCTATAGCCTTCCTCGATAAATGGACTACCCAACACTGAAAGAATCATTCAAATCGGACCAGTAGTACCAGAGATTAGCGCGTTCAAACAAACAAACACTGCAGCTTTATATATTAGTATAGATATGATAAGATATAATTATCTATTATATTATTTATGCCAAACTAAATTTAGGTACAACTCTAATAAAACTTTTTAAACTATTATATAAAACAAAATTTACAAACAATCAATTCAAAATCATTAACAAACGCACGATAGTCAATTATCAATATTCAATACTAATTAAATACGTCATACGAAGTCAAGTGAGTCGCAAGCGTGTTATATCCGATCTGATTTAATATTTATTCAAACAAACAAAATAATCTAACGCGTTACTATTTCCAATTACAACTGGACCTTTATTTGAATATACACTTTATGCAGTCCTCTTAGAGCATAATTTGGCAGGTGACAAAAATCGCGTATCACATTAAATATATTAAATAACGCTTTCTAGCTTTAATAAATAATAGGTGATATGATTATAAATATATATTAGATTATTTTATCAGCTATCTAATATAACGAACACCTCTACCTAAATGCGAGAACTCACCCGCGCCTCATAACATAGCCGTAGAACGAGTTGAGGATACATTTGTGTGCCAGTTGTAGAGAGTCGAACAGCACCTCGCGGCTCTTAGCGGACTTGATCTCGGCCGCGTCTCCGCCGGCTATGGCACGCGCCACCAGTGCTTTAGCTTGCTTATTCAACGCTTTGTACTCGTAGCGACGATCTCTGGAACAATTTATTACTTTTTTTGAAGTTTGGGAAAAAATGAATTAATTTTTAAAATGCGTGCGCACTTTATTGTTGTTTTTCCAACACCGTGAAGTTATCAACTTATTAAAACTTTCGTGAGACATTAAAACTTTATTTATTAATAAATAACCGTGAAGTTAGTGAATGTACCTTCAGTATAGTGTGAAGTGATATCAATATTTAAGGTTATTATACAGGAAGTGGCACTATCAAAATATGCAACAGCATCAAACAACTATAGAGGTTTGTCTTGAAAATAGTTTTTAATTTATATGCTGCAGCCACATTTCGCTCGAGACAACTCTAGACAAGCAAATCTTCAAATCAGTTATACTTAAAGTTTGGAGTTTGTATTGCTATGCAAGTACAACATCTTACTGTGTGTAGGTACTATGAATAATTACACTTTTTATTGGAATATGTGGCGAAACAGTAACCATATAATCTGAGTTGACGAATTCATTCGAAATCCAAATTCGAGTTCAAAAAATAACTACACTCACAATCACGTACAAAAAGTGTCTGAAGCAAAACTAGTAGGCAGAATTTTATACAACAGACTTTGAACATTACTGATACCATATAAGGTGTTCATTTCAATGAATTTTTAAATTAATTAATGTTATCTGTTAGTTAATGTGTTAAACTATACCACGCCGCTCGGACATTTTTTGACGACCTTTAGTAGGGGTTTCGGAGTGTTGGTTTATTGTACATTTGTTGAGATACATCCAACTTTTCTTTAATGTAATTGACTAACTGTGAACTTTTATTAAGATGTATATGTATAAGATTGTTAAATTTTACACTTAGTACCTACCTGAATGCCCTGACAGTATCGACGTAGAAGGAGTTCTCTTTCTGACATATAGTTGTGGTTCGCACCTCAGTCCGTGTCACCTTAGTCTTCTTGTATGCGACCCTACAGTAGTCCGCAAGCCGCTTCTTTTCGTAGGCTGCCTACAAAAAAATCATTTCATTATTATATTATGCTATATCGTCTTTTTTATAACAAAAAGGGATGAGACGAGCAGAACGTTCAGCCGATGGGAATTGATACGACCTACTCTTCTAATGCTCTAAAACACTGAGCGGCACTGCAATTGCGCTCGTCACCTTGAGACATAAGATGATAAGCCTCATTTGCCCAGTAATTTCACTAGCTACGGCGCCCTTCACACCGAAACACAGTAATGCTTCACGGAAGAAATAGGCGCCGTTGTTGTACCCATAATGTAGCCTGCATCACTGGTTGGTCATAAAGCAGAAATTAAGTGTGTATATTACATAATATTTAATAGATAAATGGATGAGTTTGGCGCGATCAGTTTGCTAAGTAAATAGACATGATGCCACTTCTACCAGTTTGTTCTAGTCTTGCCGTTTCACACAGTAGAGTATTTTACTTTATAATATGATAAAATAGTTAAAAAATATAATTAAGATAGCTCAGTGAAAATGTAGCCAGTTAAAATATGGATATTTATTATTTATATAAACATTTCATTAATTAATAAATTATTTTAATATAAATATGATGATAGTGAAGGGTTTGTAAATAATACCTGTTCCTCTTTTGGTAGAGAGTGGAAAGCTCTTGTGGGTCCTCCGGGATGCAGTGGAGGAAATTTCTCTGTCTCCAACTGTTGCTGGATCCTCTGGTATTCACTTCGCGTCGCTGGCACTAAATAAAAATTATTTAAAATACGATATGTAGCTTATTTTATAAGTGGCACTTTCGCGGTATCTAATCATCGTACATATTCAAGCTTAGAGTCGGTAGTAAGCACTGACCTCCAACTATATACCACTGGACTGGCGGCTGTCTAAGTGCATTTGTGCCTGTTTGAAATTCGCCATTTTGGCGCTGTTGGCCATGTAGGGAGAGTCTGCGGTACTAAGACTAGGGATGACAAAAAAAGAATTGTGTACTTTATTACGTTGATTCTTGAAGTAAAAATAACACGGAAAACGAACGAAATTAATTCAAAATGCAAAAATACTTCAGAGTATTGTACATTCCTTCGCAGCCATTTGTATTATACGTCAAATTTTGTTATTTGGACGCTCGCGAGGGGCGCTTCAAATAGGCACAAAAAATTTGCTGTCAAACATATGGAACAGCCTTTCCAGTGGTATTTATACAGGTCAGTGGTAGTAAGTCAGTGACATGAACGGCATACTTGCCCAAAGTCGTCGTGAGCTGTGCATTTCCAGCTCATTCAGGTGCAAGAAGGCGTTGCGATCAGTTGCAGTCTTGTGACGTTGTGTTGTGATTTGCCGACTATATGCTAGTGGATATTACAACGGATTCCTTGCGATGCAAAGGTGGCGCCATGTGGATAACTCACAATTATGACCTATTTGTATTTGCAGATGTGGCATGTGATCACATTCAGCATGGATAACGGCTGATTTATCGTGAATCTACTCACGGTAGTCCCCTCTCCACATCCAGTCCATGTGCCGCTGGCAGCACGCGTCCGGCTTGTTGTACTCGCATACGGCGCATGTGCTCGCATTGACCATGGCGGACGGCTGCAATCTGAAACATTTTATAATTTATAAACTTAAGAGTCTCTTTACCAATGGGAGGCACCTTTGCACAGGATGCCGCCTAGATTATGGGTACCACAACGGCGCCTTTTTCTGCCATTAAACCGTTATGTGTATTCATTATTTTGTTTCGGTCTGAAGGGCGCCGTAGCTAGTGAAATTACAGGGCAAATAAGACTCAACAACTTATGTCTCAAGGTGACGAGCGCAATTGTAGTGCCGACCAGAATTTTTGGGTTTTTCAAGAAACCTTAGCGGCACTGAATTGTAATAGGCAGGGCGAATATTTATCCATAGTTCGGTTCTCAAAGAATTTATTTTACATACAACTGTAATGTGAACTTAGTCTGGCAACACTCGTTTAAATTATTATTATTATTTATAATAGACTAAGCAGCTTGCGCTGATGCGTCTATATCATTTTCCAAATGTTTGTCCAGTCTATTCTTAAACTGATTAACAGATTTTGATTTAACCATATCTTTGGGCAATCTATTCCACATATGAACAACTCTGTTGGGCAGAAAGTGTTTTAATGGATTTGATGATGCTAATTGATATTCTAGCTTCATATCATGTCCCCTTAGTCTAGGATTGCTCTTCCTTGGAAACATGCTCTCAAAATTTGGGACATTATAATAACTATTTAGTATTTTGTATGTTTCAATTAGTTCGCCTCTTTCTCGCCTGCTTTTGAGGGTGCTGAGTCCAAGCTGTGTAAGTCTTTGTTCATATGTAAGATCTTTCAGTTCCCCAGGCAACTTAGTGGCTCGCCTCTGTACCCTTTCCAACAATTCTACATCCTTAACAAAATATGGATTCCAGACCTGAAATGAATACTCCAGTAATGGTCTGATATGAGTTTTATAGATTTTTAAAAATGTTTGCTTGGTGATGTTGAAGAATGCTTTTCTGATTAGGTACAGGATTGAGTTAGCTTTCTTCACAGTAGCCACAATGTGTGCTTCCCATTTGAGATCATTGCTTATGATCACTCCTAGGTCTATTAATTACTATTAAATTCTAAACTAAACTAGGTAGCTATTCAATAAATACCTGTTTGTTAATATAATATTCGGATACATAGCACCAACATCCAAATGGTATATAAGTGGGTTTTCTTCCCGCCTGGGATGGTCACGCATGTGTTGCAATTTCGACTTGATATCTTCACAAACCTCGTCGAAATTTGTCACAAGTTCAAGCGGTACACCTTCTTCAACCTCTATAGCGTGTTTCATAGTCTTTTCAGTGCTTTCTATCAGTTTATCAACAGCCGATGGTACTATACGGAATTTGCATTTTATATCCGCTCTGAATACACCTGCAATGACAATTACACTGAAATTTTAATCTGCATATCATGGTATGGTATGGTATAGGGGTTCCTGTTTTCGCAATTAAACCACTAGGTTGGGTCCATTTTGCGTGCATTGTTAGCCAGTTACTCCAACGAGCCCAGCTCCTTCCAGAAGTTCAGAACATTCCTGGGGTGTTCACAGACTTCTTGGAGCGACCTCGTATTAGTTAAGGGTTTTGCCCGTTGGTTAGCTATGGGGGTTCGGGGGCACATTTCAGGATTACATGAGTGACCGTTTCATCCTCGGCTAGACAGCCTCTGCACTTAGGACTGTCCGTTACGCCGTTTGTGAAAAGACCCGTTAGGATGCATTTCATTTATTTTCATTTGACGACCCATATAGCTGAATGGTTAGTGACCCTGACTACTAAGCTATAGGTCCCGGGTTCGAATCCCGGTAGGTGCAATCATTTATATGATGAATATGGATGTTTGTTTCCGAGTCATGGATGTTTATATGTAGGTATTTATGTATGTTTAAGTAAGTATATTGTATTAAATATATCGTTGTCTTGTACCCATAGTACAGGCTATGCCTAGTTTGGGGCAAGATAATTTGTGTAAAAGTTATCAATAATATATTATTATATTATAGGTATTATATTTATGACATGACATGCTTTAGCATAACTAAAAATAATGACGTTATCTAAGTGCACATTGGAGTGAGTTTCAAATCATTAGTATTGGATAGCTCACATTGGAAATGGTCCTTTACTAAGGAAATAATCATAATTACTCTTAGAAACAGTTATGTAGGGCAGTGAGTCTTTCACTCACCGAACGAGAAAGGGATACCTTTATCTGACTTTATATGTGTATGTAGGAAAGGCCACAAGCCGTATCTCAGATAGAAATTAAAAAAAAAAATCGTTGTATTTCTATTCAACCCGAAAATGAAAGATTGCAGCGGTAATCAAAGTGGCCTTCGAATATTCTTGCTGAGAAACTGAGACATTTTTGTAAATATACAAAGCGGCCAAACAATCGCGTTCATCACAGATATTGATTGAATTGAAATACAAGTCCAAATGATCGCTAGGTGCCTCATATCCAGCGGCATTGTAAAGGGCTGGGCGTATAAAATGAATTAAAAAAAAATCGAAAAAAACATACCAGACTCCAGTGCTTCCACATGTCCTCCCACATAGGTTTCTGTTTCCAACACGTGGCCATCGGACGTCAGCTTATTCAGCTCCTCGACCTGTTTGTTCGGGAAGACGATATTCGCGTGGAATGCCTCCACCATAAGTAGCGACTCGCATAGTGTACCCGAGCCTTTACGCAACACCTGCCAAATATTGTTACTTTAGTTAAATCTCATTTCCATATCTTAATTTCAGTGATTGTGTAAAAAGAAGCTTTCATTCAGTAGAACAAATTGCCGTAAATTAAAATGATGACAAAAATATTTACGTTTATGTAATACATATCTATATTTAAATGGTTAAAGGAAATAATTAAATTTTAAAAAAAGAACAAAACAAATACATTAGCTGTATTATTAAATTCAAGTTTTTGCTAGAACGATATGTTTGCTGGCATTTATTTATCGAATTAAAATGGCTCACTACAAATGAAATATAAAGCCGGCATAGACTAAATAGTTTTTAATATTCCAATATCGAATATACATTAATTCTGAATAGAGACGATTTCTACATGCTTATAAATATGTTAATACAGCTCACCTCATCCGGCTCCAATGGAATAATGGTACACAAAGCAAATATGAACGGATGGACATACTTCATGTATAAGTAATAAGTAGCAACAGCATCAGATACAGAGTAGTTTGATAAGACCTGTAAACAGTAATAAATACGGGATACAGTTGAATGTATTAGAACATCAATTATTTTAAACCTACCCTCAATTGACAATTATCAATTTATTTTCTTCTTTGTAAGTGAAAATAAATTATTAAAAAACTAGACACACATTATAACTATTTAAATACAATAATTTTTATTATAATTTTAGGAATCGCAAATGAATATTTTTTGTTTGTGATGTCTACCTATATGTTAACATATCTATAAGTACATATAAGGCTGAAATTTTAATAGTATTTGTAATATGGGAAAATAAAAATCAAAAGTTAAACAATATTTAAAATTCTATGACCATATTACATTTACTATTTGCCCTGTACTTCTGATAAGATACATTGCAGAAGTTGTCATAGATTTTGTGTAATGGTAACACTACTAACAATAATGATCCAACTTCTACTTAAATTTAGAAAATTAATAACCTGTGGTTGCTCCGCAGCCATTCTGCACATGTCCTCAGGATCTAGCTCGACTGGATCATACCGCAACTTAGCTTTAGCTACAGCTTTCAAGCCTTGTGAACCAACAGGCAGATAGGAGTCACGTTTGACCCAACTGAAACACAATTGTCTTTTAATAGACAGTAAAGTCCTCGAATGGCGGCCACGACCACGTACTGGAAGACACAGTATTGGTAGGCCCCCCACAAGATGGACCGACGATCTGGTCAAGATTGTCGGAATACGTGGGGGAGCGCAGGACCGATCGTCGTGGAGATCTTTGGGGGAGGCCTTTGTCCAGCAGTGGACATCTTCCGGCTGATGAGGAACCAATAACGTTAACAGCTTATGTATTAGTAATAGTAATGCGTACGAGATTATTTGACAACGCATGCTGTACCAAACTAATTAAACAACCAAAGAGTTTTGCTCTACAATTTGATTTTACACGAAAGATACATACAGTACAGGAATAAGTAAGTACGCATGGTACAGGGCGAGAGCGTGACGACAGGCGGTAGAGAGAAAAGCAGGAGGTAGGCGTATTCATGGCGCCAGCGCACCATTTATAATATAGACTGTGATTATTGTATAGACTATAGACTGTTCAAATAGATCATAGATATATCACCACCTGTGTCACTTATAAACGTGAAGTATAGTTATTCCAAGTATAAAATTACTTATCCCTGTCAGATTATCTGTAGTGACAAAGGTAAGATAAACTCATACACGTTTATAGGTAACATAGCACATGTCTAATGGCACGGATGACGCGTATATGATTGGTATTTGGATATTGATTTACGGTACGCACTACAAGAAGGGCGTTTACAAGTGTTTAAATAAAATCACTGTCTTTAAGCAATATAACCACTGCCTTTGTACCCTAAGAGGAAAGAGAAAGTAGTATTAGATATGTTAATTTTTAAAATTGCAATACATTCTGGTATAATGAGAACTATATATACCATAGACAGTCCATATGCATTGCAGGTCTACAAGCATAGGTTCCGTCTCTTGCATTCATCTTGCTGAACCCAATCTCTTGTTTCATATCTAGCCCCAGTATCGCAGCGCGTGCTTCGACAAATGGCCAATCGAAGAAATCACCTGGAATAAGTTAATTTTTATTGCCATACATATTTTCACAATAAAAGAACTACTTTCAGCCTACACGTATTTCGACGGCAAGTGAGTAACATCAGACAATTTTGACTTCATACAGATTTCTGGACTTGCATCCCAAGCCACAATTATAGATATCATATACCTATCATGTAGCTTTAAGAATATAGTTTGTAACAAACGTGCAATCGTTTCTGATAGATTCAAAAAGTTCGAAAGCAACGCAATCGGTAATCAGTTGAAGAAAATTTCAAAGCAACCATTTTCGCTTGTTTCACTATTGATATAAGCTATAACGTCATTACACGCATACGAAGTCGATTGTCGATTTTTGACAATTTTCTTTTCTATAATATTTTGTGTTTCGGCGTTTATTATTTTTTCATAATTATATAGTTATGCGGCATAGGACCAGTCAAATAAATGTTAATAAACTTCAGAAGGGTAGGAGAAGGTTTATTAGCACTGCTAACAGAATATATATCATGATTTTATGATTTTTTTTTGTCATCCAATATTTCAATATAGTTTCAAATAGTCTATTACGGGGCAACTTAGTCCATAGCTAGTACTTGGTAGTTATTGTCAGATATATAGATCTAGTCTATCTCTCTTGGCTTCCACTGGTTCCATTTTCGAACTTAACTCGATCATAGTACACACTATTGGTATCAATACATTTTGCAGATTGTTGTAATAATGTTTCAATATTATATCTAAAAGTTATTTTTATATTTCCATACAATATGTCGATAGGTGGTGTGGTCAATAAAGTAAATTAGTATAGTGCTGGTCACTCGCTCCTAATAATTTACTCTTGTTACAATTAAATTATAAGTATTATAAATATTTGGGATGTCCTTACCATTGTATGTGACAAAAATGTGGGGCTTCACATCCATTATGTGATCGAAAAACTTCTGTATTAATGCAAGCTCATTTTGCTCATTAAATATAATAAATTGTCTGTAACAAATTGTTTGAAAATTTAAGTTGATAAATTGGTCTAATACTTCTTTCTATACCTACAAATAATCGTGAACAATACAATTTCGAGGTTAAACAATTAAAATTAAACTCCTCCCAATAAAATTTTAATAAAATGTGAATTTTACAGTTTACAATTTTAAGCGTACACCAAAAACGATTTTGTCGGCCGATAGCGCACAGAAATACCCGGACGAGTAACTAGGACGTGAATGTCCTTAAACTGCAACAGAGTACCAATTTTTTTTTTGATGGAAAAGGAGGACAAATGAGCGTACGGGTCACCTGGTGTTAAGTGATCACCGCCGCCCACATTCTCTTGCAACACCAGAGGAATCGCAGAGCGTTGCCGGCCTTTAAGGAAGGTGTACGCGCTTTTTCTAAAGGTACCCATGGTACGACTTGTGCCGACATTGGGTGTTGCCGGTATTCTGTAGGCGAGAAGAGCACGAAGATAATTCAGCATTCGTCTTATCTCGTCGTAGCTCGGGTATAATCGACGTGCGGTACAAATGCGGGCAAGGACGCCCGGCCCCGGGCGCTGCGCGGGCTGTCTTGGAAGAACTATCGAGCGAGGCGGTTGTGTCGCACGCACATGTCGGGAACACCACGTTCTTATTGCGGTGTTAATTGTGAAGTGTTCCTACTTTTATGTATTTGTGTGTAAGACTGTGTTTTACTTGCTGCCGTCCATAACAATGAACTCCCACGAAGATCCTGATCATGTGACCGGCCTTGCTCTCTCATACTTATATATTATATAATATATATCTATATATATGGTGGACTGTGTTGCCTAATAGAGCGAAGACGCGCTTATAAAAATGGAGGAATCGGAAGAAATGTTACTTTTAGAAAATTCATACCTACCACAAATTAATTCATCGACGACATCAGCGTGTGTGGGGTTAATGAAATTTTATGTACAGATAACAACTGGGTTATTCACCCATTACAATAAATACACTCAATTTTCACTGCAGACTGGCGAGAAATTACAGTTGTTCAGCCTATTCCGGTCGTCATCGGACGATGACGGTCGTTTTTGTGTATGCACTCTTTTACAAGTATTTATCGATCGTCTGAGTTCGACCGTCGTCACCCGAGCTAAATTCGGCCGATGACGGATTTGGTTTACGCGAGCCGTTACAGTCAAGTAGCGAAAGATGTACTGAACTTGAGCTCATTTTGTTAGTTAATAATATCTTACTTTTGAATATGGCGGGGTGACTTTAATGCATATTTTAATGACTCATGATGGAACTAAAAGATTAGAAATGAAGATTATCTAGTTTGTGCTTGTATCATTAGTTATGAATAGATCAAAACTTTGGCAAAGGCAAATCTACTATTATGACAACGGTGAAAACCACCAACTTACCCTTCAAATTCTGGCTTGGGTGTGTATTCAAAGTCTTCAACATCGGTAGAAATAATCTCCCTATTTGTAATGAGATATCCTTGACTATCTATCATGTATGAGATCATCATTATTTGATCAGTCTGAGAATCTGGGAATTTGAGTGGAAGTTTAGTTGTCTCTATATCAAATGCTAGAACAATGGGATCCGGTCTCTCAAGTAAATCATCCCTCTTTGTGAATATTGGGGTTTCAGTTCCTCTGGATTTGACAGTGTACCAGGTACCACAGAATATTTTCAAGTCTATCGAAACTCTTACGTGGTAAGGTACATCATGTTCCCTGGAATTATTTAAACATGTTCAGATATGAGATAAAATCATGTAAATACAAAATTTTCAAATTTATACTCTTAAAAATTTTTTTTTAAATATTGGAGAGTTTGATCTGTAGTGATATAAAATAGATAAGCGTTGTTCGTGATTAGCCGCATACTGACTGAGCGAGCAGCCTCGGTGCAAGATGTGCCGCGACCCAAGTCGAAAGTTGTTTTTGTCCATGCTAAAAACGCGCCTCGGGAAGTTTGCATCGCGTACTCGCTTGTTCGACGAACGACGGAATCTTTTTTAGTTTCTAATGTAAGGGTTTCCTCAATGTTCTGAACACAGAAATTAAAATGCCAAAGGCGTTCTCCACAACTCTTCTTGCTCTGGAGTCTGGACAGCCTGTAATTTTTAGTTTCGTTTTCTGTTATATAAAAGCAGTCGTGGCTATAGCTTTCCGAACGTACGGTCTCATCCAAAACTGGATATAAGCCTCTGTTCAACTTCACGTTTAAGCTAGATGCTGGCTCAGCCTGATGGTTCAAAATTGCCGGCAGCCCCCTGGAAAAAATCTATGGACCGATGTGGCCTCGTTGCGCAGCAAATGACCGAGGCTTCCTCACGAAGCTGCTCGCTCAGTCACTACCCGACCACTGATCGAAATAAAAGATACATTCGGCTGAACCCGAGGCGAAAGTCATTTGTTCCATTCAGAACCACGAGGTTTCAATCAATAATCGTGCGACCTAACGAGCGATCCGCCAACGAGTCAGATTCCTGATCTTTGATTGAGATATTGTTTGGTAGCATTTTATAATTTGCGCAATTAAAAAGGTGGCGGGGAGAGAACATCCCTTGATACCTAACATAAAAAAATTGTTCATTTCAAATTTAATTACTAGCTTTATCGCTTCATGCAAACCCTCGTATGTCCTGATATGATATGTACCTTATGTCCAAAATATTTTCCATATGATCAGTTGTCTTCTTTGCATGTTCAATAGCGGCATTACTAGTCAGCGCATTTGTTAACATTTCTGCATAAATTGCATCCTTCTTCTCCCTCTCTTTGTTTTTATTAACTGCTGTTAGAATCTCTCTTCTCACTTTCATCATATCATTTTGAGACATGAATGAAAGTTTAATGTAACATTGTTTTAATCCAGAGAGATGATTGAGCTGTAATAAAATAAGACTTTAATATACAAGACTACCAAACTTCGAACGATACGAGGCCCTGGCAGCAGTTAGTAACACCCAAAATCTTTTAAGCTAAGGATCCAGGTTCAAAATCCCTTTAGATGCAAATATTTGTATCAAAATTTTTATTGAATGTTTTTTTGTGCTATGAATATTTATGGACATACCGTATTACATTCATGGCGTCCGGTAATTATTGGATAACCTTGAAATGGCTTACAGCAGAACTTATGGCCGTTCAGAAAAAAATATCCAGAGTACCTAAGATATGATTCATAATCATTTTTTTTATAATTTTTTACACTGAATACAATCAGGCATTAAATAGCCTGAACTAGCAGTTGGCTTAATAAAAAAAGGCTTCAATTAATTTGCAAAAAGAAATTAAATTCGAACATAAGTGGTCAATATGTTGGAACTCTTAATGTATTAAGATGATATACTACTTATATTTTTTGAAATTATTATTTTGTTATTTATAAAAAATCTTACCAAATCCAAGTCTTCCTTTTCAATGACATCCATTTTGTGAATAGTTCCCACATACTTTTTAGATAAATATTGCATTACTTCTTGCTCACATTCCTTTCGGGCCAATATAAAGAAATACGGTTGGAATGTTAGTGATACTTTAAACCTAGAGCCATCCATTTCTATAAAGTAATAATCCATAGCAGCAACTAACCTCTTATCTTCATCTAACACTTCAGCCTAAAATAAAATATCTTGTAATCCATAGCAGCAACTAACCTCTTATCTTCATCTAACACTTCAGCCTAAAATAAAATATCTTGTAAAGGTAATAAACTTTGTATCAAATCAATCACTTTCCAATAACCACTCAGAATGGCGTACGGCATATATTATTCGCCTTCATTCGATTATAAGTTCAAAGGAAAATAGCACTTCCTAAAACCGGAAATCGAATGAGACATGTGGAATTTGTCATGAGGCCGATAGACTTACTCTGTATTAGTAGCCATATATCTGTGTAAGTGACAAAATCGACTTTTCGCATTTCATATAATTCATATCATTCACAAAACTCTTTAAAAATTAATAGTCTATCAAACATTAGAATTTCAAAATACAATACATTCTAACATGAGACTAATTAGCATATAATAGATCAGGGAAAAAAGCATTTTCAAAATTTGTTAGCTGCTATTTTTCATTTATTTTTCTTTCTGTTAAAATGAGTGCATGTAATGAATAATTTTAATATATTTTAAAATTTTATTCAAAATAAGGAAAAAATGGAACAACGCAAAGTTGGTTTAAGCATTTTCAATCAACAAATTTTATTGTCATATATGTATTTTATTCTGGTCACCTTCAACGGACTACATGCACTGCATTATTTTTAAAGTGGAGCCAGATTGGATTATCATGACACAGCTGATGAAGTGGGTATTGACCACTAAACAGTGTTGACCATTTGTGAAAAGCTAGATACAGAAAATGAGCATACTGATTTAAAACTAATGAACCTTATTCTGATTTGCGATTCTTTATTGTGAAATAATGAAACCAAACTGTTTTACAAGAAATTTATAATATTTAATAATAAATAAAATAATATTTAATCTAGTGATGAAAAGTAGATGATGTATGACAAGAACATACAAAAAAGGTTGTGTTGAAAAGTCAGTCCAGCTACACAGATTGTGGCAAAACCTGGGTAAACTGACAATATGGTGGTAATCCCACCTACAAACAGGTGTATATGGAAGGGCATTGTTCATTGTGAGTTTTTTTTTGTAGTTATTAATGATTAATGATAGTATAATAATTTACAAGATTATGTTAACATAAATAAAATGAAGGTCGTTTCTGAAACCTAAAAACAACAAGCCTAGCTATACTGCTGTAACTAATTAATTTTTAGGCCTCATATGGTGTATATTGCTGGTGCAGCATGCTCTATCGCACTCAGCGAGTTCCTATAAAGGGTGAGCTGTTATCCGGTATCATACTCTTTATTTCAGAACATGTAAACTTAGAACTACATTCCAACTTAGATTTTAAGATGCATGCACAGAGTGATCCAGATAAACGCATAAATTCCATCCTTATACGTTACAGACACAGATTTTTCATGTAGAAAATAATTTATTGTACAAATAAAAACCTCACCATATGCATATTTAGAAGAAAACCTGTCCGTTCTTTCATATCTCTTACTCTATCAAAACCATATTTGGAATCAATTCTGTCATTTTCTAAGGCAGCACGAATACGAGACTCTGATGAATCTTCCCTGAAATTGCCAAGCAACATGATAGAAAGAAAAATTGAGTAATCGCTATTCTCGTTAGTAATTTTTTCGCTTAATTAGGTATTGTACCGCGATCCACTTGATGTTCCCGCTGCATCTTTCTTATTTGGATCATTCTTGTCAACTCTAAACTTTCCTGTGTTTTGAAGAACCATTGTTTTATTTGTATATCTCCAACAATATTTTCTGAAATGCAGACTTCTCTAAATATCAATATTTACAAATTACAATCTTTATACCCTAGCATGACAAAAACAAAATAAACCTTCATTGGCTGTCATAATTTCGCAATTCGCGCGCATTTTGTGTTTTTTTATTAATTTCCTAATGGCTCGGGCTGCAAGTTCAAAAGCAGATTTTTTTTTATTTGCCCCATGATCAAAATTGATCCTAAAAATTGTCGTGTGGTGTTTATACAGACTGTTCATATTATGCAGTATCCCAGATGTGATTTATGGATAATGCCTGCCGTGAGGGTCAGAGGATCTTGTAAGAATGAACACTGACTCGACAAATTTTTGAGAAGTTGGCCAACTTTTTCGCATGATATGTGATAACTTACAAATTGACGATCGTCGGCTGCACGCAAAATTGACACGTTCCAGCTGAGCCATGCGCACAAGCAAAGAATATGTAATAGTACAAGTGCAATTCTACTCCGCAAAATTGATTAACGAAATAGGGACAAGAGTCCTTACAAGGCCATACCAATACCTATATTTTTATTCACCTAGAAGTTGCCTCTCTTTCTATCGCGTGGCTTTTACCTCTTCTGACGACATTAGGGTTGATTCTTTACCTAAAACTGTACCTCCTTAGTATAAGGTCATCTTATAAAAATAGCTGTTATTTCTATTATATAAATAGGTATGTAATCGTAATTTTATATCAATATTCTTTTTACCTTGCCAAATGTCAAAAATGTAGATGCTAATATTTTTTAAACGGAGAGGTGGTAAAACCAGTGGAATCTGATATATTACTTGCCATTAGTTATTACACTCGATTCCAAATTGCAATAGGGCCCCCATATTTATAGCGCCTACAGATAAGCATGAAGTTCTCGGTCTCATTCAGAAATTAGACCCTTATAGCTCCCCAGGTCTTAATTACGTGAATAATAAAGTTCTAAAGTCAATTGGTCATGCAATTGCTGAACCGCTAGCGGCGATTTTTTATCAAAGCATTGAAAGTGGTACATTCCCTAAGGGATGGAAAGTTGCGGCAGTCGTACCGATCCATAAAGGTCAATCAAAGACAGAACCCAGTAATTACAGGCCCATATCACTATTAGGGTCTGTCTCAAAACTATTGGAGCGCATTGTGAACAAAAGAGTAGTCGCTTACCTTGAATCTCACTCCCTTATAGCGAATCGGTAGTTTGGATTTAGAAGGGGCAAGTCAACAGAAGATGCAGTGACTCTTCTCACAGAAGTTGTTGCCGCCCATTTAGACGAAGGAAGGGCCTGTGTGGGTGTTTTTCTAGATTTATCAAAAGCCTTTGATACAGTTTCAATTCCCACCCTACTGCGAAAACTCGAAGCATATGGGTTCCGAGGAATTATACTGGATTGGTTCATCAGCTATTTGACGGATAGAAGCCAATGTGTTAAAGTTGGTGATAAACTTAGTGACTTGAGACCAATATCCTTCGGCGTACCACAGGGCAGCATTTTAGGTCCTACCCTGTTTTTATTATGGTCTCATACTGGCTGAAACAGAATATAGAATATTCTGTTTCTTTACTTTAAATTCTTCTAAAACTAGATTTCAATGCTTTTATAAGACTTCTGCTTCATCTTAAAATTCGCAGTACAAACTGTACTAGACGTCCAGCTCAAAAATGTACTTGTTTCCACATAAAAAGAGTTAACGCAATGAGATATCTTGGAATAATTGTAGACGAAACATTAAGTTTCAGAGATCACGTTGCTGCTGTCTCAACTCGTTTACGAAAATTGGTATATACCATTAAATTGCTTCGAGAGTCCGGCGAGCTTTCATTATTAAAAATCATCTATTTAGCCCTCGGACAATCAATCATAAATTACTGCATTCTAGCCTGGGGCGTTACAATTTCCACCAACTTCATAAAATTGGAAAGAGCGCAAAGAGCTGTGTTAAAAGTCGCTTTGAGGAAACCGATTAGATACCTAACGAATGATTTGTACAGCGACTCTCAGGTACTCAGCGTTCGAAAGCTTTACCTGATAAGAGTGGCGATGCATGTCTACAAAAAAGCTCTGAACTCAAAAGAGTACAATACATTGCTTAAAAACCGAGTTTTCAAATTGCCTGTTACTACTGTCAAAACTGCATTTGCATGTCGCTTTCCAACCTTTTTGTGCCCCCGGATTTATAATAAACTGGTCCAGCTATGTAAATTTAAAGAACACCCCATCTTCAAGGCTAAAGAGCTTCTATCAAAATAATCCATATTTTTTATAAAAAAAAAGCCCGCTGAGTTTCCTGCGCCCGTTCTTTTCAGATCTGAGGCAGTTTATTTGAATGGATGGTAGTTTTTGACGTTAAATAAGTGATTTTGAATCCTATTTTGAATAAAAATATTTGAATTTGAATTTCATTGTCAAACCTACATTACTTGCAGATAGTAATGTATGCGTTGGAATACTAAAGTATGGTAGTGTCATATGGAGGCCACATTATGCAACACACTGCCTTAGAATTGAGAGGATACAAAGGCGTTTTCTCTATCATCTAGCTTCCTCTCAAAGAAAAGCTAAAGAACTTTCTTCGTACAAAGAAAGGCTAATAATAATATTTTAATATACATAGCTTGAGCCAAAGAAGAGATTTGTTGGATTTAATATTTCTATATAAGAGACTTAACAACATATTCCACCCTTTCGATATCCCCGCAAAGCAATAACACTTCTTCAAAGACCTTTTTGAAAAACTGTTCTTGGCAATAACTCACCAATTTCCAGGATGTCTAAAATACTAAAGGATAGTTGCAAACATTTGGATCCTTTCGGAGACTCACTCAAAACATTCCGAAGTAAAATTTTATTAAGTGATAAATTAAAAAATTCGTAATATTAACAAAATATATTAAACTTTTTTAAATTAAGCGAACTACCTAGAACTATTTCACTGTGATTTTTTTTAAGAAATAAGTTAATACGATTTTTAAATTATGTATAAGTACTTCATTTGATATTAATATTTGAAAGCTTCATAATAATTGCATGCTGTATCTACCTTAAATGATAATACATTTAGAATTAACTTTAGATTATATATTTTATTGTTGCTTGAATGAATCACTGGTGGATCGAATAAATAAATAAATACCATGACATAGTCAAATCTACTTATATAGGAAATAAATAGGAACTGCATATGCAGTTTATCAGGTATTAATTATAAGAATACGCGAAATTCACAACTTAAAGAACTTTTTGATAGTAACAGATTCTTTAAGCCTAATGATGGCACCCACAGGAAGGCCACTTGAGTATGATCAAGGTGGTATTTATGTATTATTTATTTTATAAAAAAGAGGATATAGTTAGATTTAAAATTAACTGTAAGATTAATTAAACCTTTTATTAAGTTTTCAGCCACTCCAATGTTTTAAGATTAGAGGACCACATTTTTAGGATGCCCCCATCATAGACGGGTTTGCCCAGAAACGCAGGCCCTTCTCTGTCTTCACTCATAGCGGCCATCATGGCTGTCATGAGCTTATCTTCAAGCTTGCTTTGTATAAGCTGTGCCATATTCGCGTCAATATGCCCTGTAGTGGTAGATGTTATGGCCACAACAGGGTCGGTTTTCGCAGCGTTGGCGTATGATGTCGGTTTAGGCTGATTTAGCAATTTGGCCCTCTTGTGGTCACCCCTCGGAGAGTTGGTGTCATCCAAGCGAGTGCGTTTGGTGGATGTCGAGGGTTGGGCTACTCTGCCTGCTTTGTTGGAAGGATTTTGGCTAAGATCAAAGTGTAGTAAGTTGATGAATATTTTCTGTTCAATTGACTACTGGTACAGACAATAGAAAGTGAAGGTACTGCGGAACTTTGCTAGTATATCATAAAAAATTAAGGAAATTCAAATTCGCGATAATTTTTGAGGAGACGACACCGAGCCCCAAGGAGGGTATATTGTTCTTTAATATAACACGATGGTCGATGACACCGTTGACCGGACACCAAAGAGAATTTAAACACTACATTACGTGCCGAATACCCTTTTTTTAAAGATTTTATGACCTGGTAACTAAGACTTTTAAGTCAAGTCTTTTCTAAATATGTATACTTTTCATTTCACAGTTCACTTCACTTAATTTTATATTGTTAGAATTGTATTCTTAATATGGTTTTAGTTTATAACTTCTTTTGTCTCTTAATAGCTGATCAAGTGGCGCGGGCGGGATGAAGAATCACATAAAATTTTGGAGTCACTGATTTCACTAGCCAGCTCTTTGCTAGCCAGCACAAGTCTGTCAATCAGAAATGTTAGGCAGTCGAAAATAAGGTAAGGTGATCCATAGTTCCTTCATTTGAATCGCAATATGGGCAAATCTTATTCTACCCATTCTAACAATACCCAATCTTGCAAGGTGTAACGGTGCAGTCTAATAGCCAAAACGCAATCTATTTATCGTGGTAATAAAATCTCTGTTGCCATCCTTCAATTAATTGTACCAGGGTCTGACAGGTATGTTTTCTTGTATGCGGCCATACCATTTTCCTTTATTAACTTGGTCTTTCTTCCACATGTCTAACCATAACTTTTGAATTTCTTGGTCAATTTATTGGAGACAATCGGTCATAGGAATCTATAACATTTTTAACATCATCTGAATTAATACCTTCATATGCAGTCTTATTAGCCATTTCGTTACCTGTTATGTCTTTATGTGATGGCACCCACAGGAAGGCCACTTGAGTATGATCAAGGTGGTATTTATATATTATTTATTTTATAAAAAAGAGGATATAGTTAGATTTAAAATTAACTGTAAGATTAATTAAACCTTTTATTAAGTTTTCAGCCACTTCAATGTTTTAAGATTAGAGCACCACAGTTTTAGGATGCCCCCATCATAGACGGGTTTGCCCAGAAACGCAGGCCCTTCTCTGTCTGCTGTCCCGGAAATCCAACTCCCTAACGGTGACACCCTGGCAGTAAAAAACATCTGGGAAATTCCCAACCGCGTCAGGTGTGGCATTCTACTACCAGGTGAATGGAAGGACACCAAAGCAATCGGCGGGATGCTACGGTTCCAAAACTCTTGGGCCAAAGTAGACAGCTGGTTGTTACACGCCCTTTCTCACCACAACGACCACAGCTTCATCGTGGTAAGCATCCCGGAGGACCAAATCCCCAAAATCTTGGAGCATGAGCGCCGGCTTTCATTCATGCTGGGCTCAGTATATCTGAAGTTCCAGGGGCCAGGAGGTAAATACACCAAGACCCCCCCCCCCCCCCCTAAGGATACAAACGGTGAGGCATTGACAACAACAGGGAATGATATAGACGACGACGCTCAAACAATTGACCCAGCAGACGGCAACTGCGCCACTAGCTCTCCCTCGGAGGAAGTGCCCGACAGCCTAAAGGAGCTCGAAGAGCTTCTGGCGGCGGGCACCAAAGGCGATGCCGACTGCACCAAGGGCATTGAAGAGCTCTGCATCGGGGATGGCGAGGAGGGTGTGCTATCCAAAGATCCCCTTCTAAGTACAGCACCATCCAAATAAACCTCCACCATAGCGAAACCGCAACGGCCCAACTTCGGAAATGGTTGGAGGTTAACCCTACAGCTCTCGCCCTAATCCAGGAGCCGTGGGATAGGCGGGGCCGGATATGCCATCTCTCCAATATCGGAGGTAAGCTTATACATTACAGGACCAGAACACCCTAGAGCCTGTATCTACATTTCTAATAATCTACATGTGCAACCCCTAACAGATTTTTGTTACAGAGACTTATGCGCAATAAAAATACTGGACAGACACATCCTTCCAACTCACCAGAGAGCGATAGTGGTCGCCTCCGTGTATATGCCTGACGGGGAAGACCCACCGCCGGAAGAACTTGTCAAACTGGTGAACTACTGCGAAACAACCAAGAGCGAGCTTATTGTGGCTGCAGACTGCAATGCACATCACCCGCTCTGGGGCATGCAAACAACCAACAAAAGGGGTAAGCAACTCACTGAATACCTTTTTTCTACTAACCTTAATATTTTGAATGTAGGTTTAGAACCCATCTTTGTAAATAGGAGGAGCAAAACAATTATAGACATCACTTTAGCAACAGAGGGAATGTCTGATTATATATCCAATTGGCATGTGTCGAAAGAAGCATCCTGCTCAGACCACAGATGGATACTTTTTAACATCACTACACCGCCTCCCAAGAGGAAACCCCGCAGAACGAATCTTACTTAGTACAAGTTGCTGATGGAATCGCGTCTAAAGGACGAAACACTCCCAGCCAGGATAATCGGAGTAGATAATATCGAAAACCAAATAGCACAAATATACGAATTCATGACTGCCAGTTATCATGCTACATGTCCCCTCACCAGCCCTCAATCAGACAGACCAAGACCCCAGACCTGGTGGGGACCTGAATTAGAAAGGCTCAGGAAAAAAGTGAGGAGACATCTGAACCGCGCAATGAACACAGGCGATCAATACGACTGGGACATCTACAAAGAGTGTAAGTCTGAATACAAGAAACGCATCAGATACAGAAGATCAGAAGGCTGGCGTAAATTTTGCAGCAGCATCCAATGCCAATGAAATTAATCTCTAACCAACCCAGGCAAATCCTCGGATCCCTGCTGAAACCTGACGGTACATTTACCAACTCACCAGAGGAAACAGAGCGAGTCCTGACGGAAACTCACTTTCCAGGATGCAAAATAATGCAGCATATCGAGTGGGTAAATGAAAACATAACCGCTGAGGAAGCTGACTGGCAACAAGCACACAAGTTGGTGACAACCGATAAAATAAAGTGGGCTATAAATTCCTTTCACCCCTTTAAGTCAGCAGGACCTGATGGGATCTTTCCCGCCTTGTTGCAATGGGGAGGAGAAGGTCTCCACAACCGGCTGATAAACATTTTCAGGGCGTGTCTAGCGCATAGATACATCCCTAGGATATGGAGGGAAGTTAAAGTGATTTTCATACCTAAACCAGGTAAAAGTGACTATTCTAACGCTAAATCTTACAGACCCATAAGTCTTACCTCTTTTACCCTGAAGACCCTAGAAAGGCTGTGTGAAAGAAAACTGAGGGAGAATTACCTTAAGAACATACCCCTACACCCCAACCAACACGCATACAGTCCGGGTAAAAGCACCGAATCTGCACACCACGCTGTAGTGAACGTTATAGAGGGCGCACTTTCGGAAAAAACCTTTTGTCTAGGAACCTTCGTGGACATTGAAGGAGCCTTCGATAAGACAAAATTTACAAAAATAAAAGAAGCATTACACCGCCATGGAGTGTGTACAACTCTGTCATCATGGATTGAAAACATGCTCAAACACAGAGTGATATTACTAAATGAAAGTGAGACACAAAAAGCATTTGTAGCTAATGGCTGCCCCCAAGGAGGAGTTATCTCACCTCTTTTATGGAACTTGGACTACTACTACTTACTAAAATGATCTAATTACCACTCTGAACGAAAATCACTACTTTACGGTAGGCTACGCAGATGACCTAACTATATTAATAAGCGGAAAGTTTGCCAGTACTATATGTGAAGTAACAAATACAGCATTGAAAATCGTGGAAAGATGGTGCATAGATAACGACCAATCAGTCAACCCACATAAAACGGAATTGGTAATGTTCACAAACAAAAGAGATCTGGGTAACTATAAACTGCCAAAACTGTTTAACACCGAACTCCAACTAAACAGCGAAATGAAATACTTAGGAGTTATACTTGACAGCAAGTTAAACTGGGCGGCCCACTTGGAATCAAAAATAAATACAGCTACCGTAACCTTCTGGCAATGCCGTAGAATGTTAGGAAAGACATGGGGACTTGCCCCGAACATCGTACTATGGCTCTACACAGCTGTGATACGACCTATGATATGTTACGGCGCAGTTGTATGGTGGCCACGCACCAAGCTGAACACTACTTGTAATAAACTGCAACGATTCCAAAGACTAGCGTGTATGGCTATCACAGGATGTATGCGAACCACACCTACCGCGGCTGTAGAAGCTATGCTGAACCTTCCGGCTCTACACCTCTATATAAAACAAGAGGCGGCCTGCGCCGCAGTAAGGTTGAAGACATTAAATCTTTGGAAAACCACTCAATCCCCACACCCAGAGGTTCTAAATGAGGTGATTGAAAAGGAGCCTCTGCTGTTGGCAGTAAGTGATAGATCTCCAAAGGAATACATATTCGATAAGAGATACAAAATCTGTATTTTGCATACAGCTGTCTGTATGAAGAACTGAAAGAGGACCTCAGTACAAAAGACCTCAGGATTTTCACAGATGGCTCAAGGCTCAAAGACAAGGTCGGGCACGGGATACGGAGTGTTCTCGGATGACCTAAATATAAGAATAGCTGCATCACTAGGAGCTCATAACACTGTCTTCCAAGCAGAATGTATGGGTATGTATGGGTAGCCCTACAAAGCCACACTATCACCTCTAAGCTAATGTACAACTGTCACCAGTGTCTGAGGGAGTTATGCGAAAATAACAACCATGTAACTCTTCAATGGATAAAGGGTCACAGTAACTCACGAGGGCATTCCCTCGATCCATCGAGGGCATGCCGCTGATGAATTGGCCAGGAGAGGCACAGCGATGACAGCAAAAGGACCAGAACCAACTATCCCTCTCCCGCCTAGTTGGCCTACGAAGTTAATACGCCAACACACCAAGGAATTACATAATAAGTACTGGATGGAAGTAAGTGGGTGTAGACAAGCAAAAGAAGCTCTACCTCAAATAGACCCCAAGCTCTCTCGCAAGCTAGTAAAACTTCCACGACCTAGGTTACGGAAAATAACTCATGTACTAACGGGTCACGGCCCTTTTAACAAGCATCTGTTCAATATAGGTGTCACCGACAGCCCACTGTGCAGAGCCTGCACGGAGGCGGACGAAACGGCCGCACACGTCATTTTGGAGTGTGGCCTCATACCGGGCCAAACACCTGGGGTCACCGAGGACTCTCCCCGAGGTCATGGGTGACATCAGAGGTTTGATACATTACCTTGAGGAACTGGGGTGGCAGGATTAGCCGGCACGCAAAATAGGCGCGCTGTAGTCGTCGAGTTGCGGATAATAGCCCGTGATAACCTATAACCTATTCATCAACTTCTGCCCTGACATGTCAAACAAGTTTAGCTACAAGCCTACAACAAAAATAAAACATGAGATCATATACATGTAGACAACTATATACTTGGTAACAAACAATTTCATCAGACAAATTTCATACAAAATTTGTCCACGACAAGTTTTATGCTTTTGTATTTGGAAAACATTGCACTCAACTTGTATTTGAAATTTGTATGAAACTTATATACATGTATAATACCTTGGTGTTAACGAGGGGTAATAGTGTTCTGACTTCTGTCCTCGGTAAAGTAATAATCTGTGACTGTATTGCACTAAATATTGATACCAACATAATCAACTAATGACGTAATATCAGAGCTGCCAATATAATAAAGCAAAGTCTAACTAGTATAAACTAAGGGACACGTTTTAGTTATCTCAAAGAAAAAACAATTAACATGATTAATATTTTATTAACATCTTTGTTTTGCGTTATAGTTTCGGTTAAGACAGTTTTTGGTATTCGTTTTTCAGATGTTGCAATAAAGTCGCAGGAGAGGGTAATGAATCTGAAAGTATAACAGGATACATATTAGCAGAAGTTAGTTAACCCTAATTTTTAGCTTTAAATATTTTTTTGCACTTCAAAACCACAATATAATATAATAAAAAGGATTTCAAAGGTAATAAACTTATTAGTCAAAATTATAGATACCATAAAAATTCAATAAATAAAAATAAATTTAATAATAATTTAAAATAAAATATCGACAGTCGATAAAATAGTGTCAAACACTACAGATAGATTATAATGTTATAATTTTTATTCTAGATGAATTAAATCAATACTTTATCACTTTAAGCATTCTTCATTAGCTTATTATTTGTTCATAAGTGCTTACCTTTCTTTATCCAAAAAGAATTTAGCCATGAAAATTCTTATCTGACCAGCCAGATTTTAAACCACATATTTTACACATTTTTTATTACGTGGTATAGCTTAGAAAGTCTTACGCATTTATTATATAAATAATTAAGCACATTACTCTGAATAATACACGAATAAAGTAGAAGAAAACGAAAATTCGTAACAAAAATTGTTAACAGTCACTTTTATTTTGAATGAATGACATGTCACATGACACTCAACCAAAACAAACAAAAGAGTCGAATATCTGTTAGAGCGAGATAGCGTTTGCCGCCATTATTTTTAGCGCAAAGCATATTCGAGTTTATTAGAGAGTTGCGACAGGCTGGTGTTTATATTCTCTTTGATATTGATTCGCCGGAGTTGCACCCGTTGTACTTGTAATCACCAGATTATTTATTATATTTAGTTTATCTGCTTTGAAATCCACAGAGTATTTCCTAATAATTAATATACTGAAATTGAAATCTTTGATTGATCAAAATGTGATTACATTATATACATAAAGTTTTAAATTTGATGCAAGAATATTTTATTTGACTTATAATAATAAATTAATATTAATTATTAGAGTGTTTTCTAAATAGACCGACAATAGTTATGGATAATTATTCTTATTCAAGCTTCGAAGACTTGACACCAAGAAAAACCAATACTAAAAAAGGAGACATCAGCATATCAGAAGCTCTTGTTGGATTTGAAAAGTTAAGAATATCAGCTTTAACAAAAGCTGCTACCATTAGTCCATTAGTAAAGGAAGTTACAATTGGTCCTAAATCTCCTCTCAAAAAAGATAATATTGTTGTCACTAAACATTTCGAGCCATTTGAAGATACTGTAAATTTGTTACAAGATAAAATTGGTGAAGATTTACGTTACACTTTATTACTTAAAGAATATGAATCAAAATTACAGGAGAGTTCTACTGAATTATTCAAAAATTTAGTAGAAAATATGATAGCTAATCATGCTGATGCCACTCAAAGATATTGGAAGAAACAGAGTGATGATTCAAAGAGAAAGACACTGGATCTACGATCTAAAAAAATACAATTAATAAAACAGTTTAAAGAAAATGATAATATGTCAGTATTAGAAAAAGTAAAGCTTGATGATAACAAATGTAAAATTATTAATAGACAGACAATTGAAAATATGAATAAAATTTTAGAAGAACAGAATAAAGCCTCAATAAGATTTACATCAATTACTGCCAGTCACACAAAAATATGTATTTGTTTTAATGAAATAATGCTCACTTTACAATCTGATCCCTTAGGTAAAGATATTTTAGGTAGGTACTTGGACATGATAAATAATATTATCAGCAGTATGAGTGCAATAATGGATTTTTGTAAAACAGGTGAAATAACTGATAATGAAGTTAATAAATCTAATACTTTGTCTCAAAATATCGAAAATATATATCAAAAAGTTCTTGAAGATATAGAATATGCTAAAAAAGAAGATGAGAAACAAAAAGAACTTGAAGAAATTGTTAGAATACAGGAAGAAGAAAAGAAAAAACAGGAGCAGGCATTAGCACTTACTAGCCAAGGCAAGAAAACTGCACCTCTATTCTATACAGAGAAAAATTACAATGCTTTTACTGATCTTCAAAACTTCTTAATGGACTATGAGAATAAATACAAGGAATTGCTAGAAAATAGTAATCTGAAAAAATTTAGATTTGATTGCCAAAAAGCTGTAAATACACCTGTGAACACTTTGTCCTCAGTAAGTGGTAGTCACATGAAGAAAACTTTGGAAAAATTAGCAAATTTACTTAGAGGGGAAAAGGTGCAGATATCAGACTCTTATGTATCTGCATCTCAACATCCTCAAGGAATCAATTACTGCACAGCCTTGTTAGCAAGAAAGATTGTAAGGCAAGGTGATCTTTTAGTATCAAGTAATTCTGAGGCAGCTTTTCCCTTGGCTGCAGTAACTACAGTCTTATGTGTGGAGTTTCCAGACTTCCAAAAACTCTTGCTGGCAAATTTTCATATGCAATGCCCATATCTGGTACCAATGTTCCTACCACAAAGGGAGGGCCAAACTGACAAAGAGTTTTATCTATCTAGAGGGTATACCTACAATGATGAAGGTGTTGTTGAAAAGCAAGATAAGTTCTTAAAAAGAATGTCTGGTGTATTTCAACTTATGTGTGCTATTTGGATTGCTAAGCCGCCATCTTTCATTCGAGCTACCAATCCACTTGGAATCAAGTGTGGATGGCAATGGTTAGCTTCATTCATTAATTTGAAACCTGAACCTGAAATCTGTGCTACATTGTTGCATGATTTTTTCAATATTTGTGGATTTGAGTTTTATAAGTATTATGGAAAACAATTCACGAAGGTTATAAAATTAATAAGTACAGATTATTTAAAAATACTTCAGAATATTGATGAGGGTGGGCCAAAGACCAGACTTGAAGTATTTTTGCAAAATGTTTTACACACTGGCCAAATTCCACCACCGAATGGTCTACTGCCACAAAATTGTTGGTAGATTTGCATCATGTCTCACATAAATGACAATTCTCAATTAATAATGATGTAATTTATTGGATGAAATATATAATGATTTAATAATAACTGAAGTATGATTTTTTATTGATTTGATTTACCCATACTGCCAAATCCAACTGCACCGTTAATTATGAGCTTAGAAGAATCAATAATTATGATTGTCAAGTCATGCCAAAAACAATTGATGTTACTGTTGAGACTGCTCATCGGCCCTGGGATGTTTTTTTGGAATTCCGAAATCAAGAACTACTTATATTGGGTTGAAAAATTAAGGCATCATAGGGACTGGAGTAAAGAGGGAACAGTGAGCAAGAGAAATTTGGGTCAGGAGATTGTTAATTTGTGGATGTTGTTTATCAGACACGGGATAGACTTGCTTAACCAGAATCTATTGTTATAAATTAAAGAGGAGAGTTCAAAAAGTTAGGCATCATTCATCATCAGAGGATGATCGGAGAGTGAAGCTAATCTGTAAAAAACGATCAGCCAGGTATTGTCACCGAAGAGCAAGGGGGGAGTTCACAGCTTCTACTTGAAGATTTAGTCGGGGAAGAATTCATAGCACCCAGGATGGTTCTAAGTGATTGATACTGGATTTTGCACAGGGCAACCTTGCTACAAGGTTCCGAGATAAAGGTACTATAATCCATCACACTGCGAACAATGGCATTAAACAGCACTTTCTGCCCAATATGAATGGGCACTCCACCAGAACCCTGATAGGCACCACATGATATTAGGCTAAGTGTATGGCATATGCTGAGACGCAGGTGACATAGTAGTTAGTACAGTACAGTTTTTGCAGGGCAGGGCAGGAGAGGCAGACATAGGGCACAAATGTATTCTTTGGCGCAGCAAGAACTCTTTTGCGTCGTATAAAGAATAAACGAGTTCTAGTAGACGGGTAAAATGAGTACATAGAATTAGGATAAGGTGAGCGAGATATGGTACATTTTTAGAAAATATTTAAATACATTAGGGGCACTTTCTTTGTAAGCTGAGGCGGTTGCAAGAGGTCGCTTGTAGTGTTTTTAAACATACATAATTTGAAGAACATTTAAGGACGCGTTTACGAATCCGACCTAAATCAGATATTTTTCGGTAGTTTGTGATGAAATTAAACTAAATCTAACAAAACTAAAAATTGACACAAATAAATTACTTCTTTATCACCAATTAGCGGGAAATTTTTGCTTTGAAATTTTGATATTTTATGTCGTAAAAAAGATTTTCCGTTATCTCTTCACACAAAATTGACGAAATGGGGCTTCATTCAGGATCAGTTTTCTGCTACTACTTACATAATTTTGTCTCTTAAAAATTACGTAAGGAAAGCAAATATAATATTTTCAAAAACACGGGATATAAATTAATGAATATGTTATAAATAATCTCAGAAAAAAATAAAAATGAATCGTCTAAAATTATATTAATATATTTTTCTGATAAGCATGAGCTTTAAACTGTGGTGTTAAGGGTTATTTTATTCTGTCATTCGGTACGATCTATCGGTAATCGTCAGACCGCGCTCGGCTGTCGTCGTGGGTAGTCTGTGTCGGTTGTAAGCAGCAGCTCGTACTCAGAAAGATCGCTGTACGAACATGAATATTTTTTATAAGCTCTACAATACTGTCTTTGATACTTTACATATTTCGTACATAGTCAGATTTTCAAAAAATTATGTTTCTGTATTTTTTTGAAGAATTAGTGATTTATAAGTTCATCTCTAAATGGTATATATTAAATCGAAATCCAAGATGGCGCCTATGAATTTTACCAACTTCTCTTCATGGGTGTCGTTTGCGGGGTCAACAGTAACGAATATCGGGTCAAAATCGAAATCCAAGATGGCGCCTATGAAATTTACCAACGTTCTCTTCATGGGTGTCATTTTCATGGTTTTCGGGGTCAACAATAACGAATATCGGGTCAAAATCATAATCCAAGATGGCGCCTATGAATTTTACCAACTTCTCTTCATGGGTGTCATTTTCATGGTTTTCGGGGTCAACAATACCGAATATCGGGTCAAAATCGAAATCCAAGATGGCGCCTATGAATTTTACCAACTTTTCTTCATGGGTGTCATTTTCATGGTTTTCGGGGTCAACAATAACGAATATCGGGTCAAAATCGAAATCCAAGATGGCGCCTATGAAATTTAACAATTTCTCTTCATGGGTGTCATTTCATGGTTTTCGGGGTAAACAATAACGAATATTGGGTCAAATTGGAAATACAAGATGGCGCCTATGAAATTGACCAACTTCATGGGTGTCATTTTCATGGTTTTTGGGGTCAAAAATAACGAATATCGGGTGAAAATCGAAATCCATGATGGCGCCTATGAAATCTACAAAATTTTCTTCATGGGTGTCATTTACGTCGTCAAAATTAGAATTCATTCATAAACTTAAATATTATTCACTTAAATTATATTACAAAAAGCCTGTCTAACAATATCCCACACGCTAAATTAATTCTTAATTAATTTCTTAAATTAATTCCTAAATATAGAAATATTTACGTTTCTACTTTTCCACAATATTTACAAAACAAATTCCGTTTTCCATTTTCAAAAGACCTAAGGAAATGTCATGTATCAAACCTGAATCTATCTTTCGAAGACCTATTCAACGATACCCCTCAAGGTAAGTCTCCAGTATTTTTTTCAACTCCACATTTAGGGGAGGTGTCCTTAGGGGGGAAGCTACGTCCAAAGCACCAGACAACACAAAAAATGGCGTGCGTACAAAGTACACATGTCAGAAGTGAAACTTATTTGTGAAAACCAATTTTTTAATCTCGTTTATATTAATAATTATCCTAATCTGTTCTCTAAGTCAATTGATTTTTGTCAATATTAGAAATTATAGATGTTTTACTAATTATTATTACTCATTAAACCTGCACGATACAAAGCTAGTAGGGAAGATGTTCTACATACTCGCGGCCGCGAGCCAAACCTGCATGATACAACGCTAGTAGTGAAGTTGTTTTACTTCTAAGCGGTACCGTCTGCTTCATGCTACATTCGAATTTTTTAACTCTATCTCAATCAGACTCAATCTGCCTCCCCTCTTATTGGATAAAAACGTCCTTCATTTCATCGTGACACTTTATTCCGTTTCATCCGTAAAAAATTGACGCCCATGCAGGCAAAGTGAAACTTTCACTTCAAAAATGATCCCAAATTCGTTCTCTGCACCCTCGAGAACCTCGGATACGATACCCATATTGTTGAAATCATAATTTTGCGCGGCGGCCATCTTGGATTTCAAAAATGATCCCAAAATCGTTCTCTTCACCCTCGAGAACCTCGGATACGATACCCATATTGTTCAAATCATCATTTTGCGCGGCGGACATCTTGGATTTCAAAAATGACCCTAAAATCGTTCTCTGCAGCCCCGATAACCTCGGATACGATACCCATATTGCTGCAATCATAATTTTGCGCGGTGGTCATCTTGGATTCAAAAAATGATCCCAAAATCGTTCTCTGCACCCTCGATAACCTCGGATACGATACCCATATTGCTGAAATCATAATTTTTCGCGGCAGCCATCTTGGATTTAAGAAAAACAGCGTTTACTGCACACGTCTTTATGCGACAGAATTGCCATCTAAAGTTCTAATATTTAACTACTAAACGAATACATCAACCAATTATCAAAAATACATAGGTATAAAAAAATACAAAATTCAAACTTGCTAAAGTATCAAATTCATTTGATTCCCGCAATTAACTTAAGTACGTGTATGTGTTTGAGCGGTGTCAGTGTAGTGGTGCGATTCGATACCTCTCTGTTTTGAGAACGCGTCCTTAATTTCTCGGCAATAATTAATTACCGAACATAACTCTTTAAATATATTTTTTTAATAATAACGTTCACAACGCACTAATTCAATTAAATGATCTGTAATTGCAACAAAATTGAGAATTAGCGGTAAAAACATGTACACATTGCGCAAAAATCTGTCACGGCGCGACCTGCGTCTCAGCATACGCTTAGCCTTAATGTTTGATTGACAATTTTGAAATGGGTAATGGGTTCCGGAAAGGCGTGAGTCCAAGAGAACGCCCAAAAATTTTACTGTGTTGCTAATGGGGATTTTTTTTTATAATATTGACACACTTTTTTACTCAAATTATCTTGCCCCAAATTAAGCATATATAGCCTGTGTTATGGGTTGCAAGACAACGATATATTTAATAAAATATACTTACTTAAACATACATAAATACATGTAAACACACATAAATACATTTAAACATCCATGACTTGGAAACAAACATCCATATTCATCATATAAATGCTTGCACCTACCGGGATCCGGGATTACAGGGATTATATAGTTGATTGTCATAGTCTATTTCTATTGGGGGAATGGCTCTTTTTATTATGAATATTACCACAATGTTTTTTGAAAGCGATAATGTCAATCCATGAGAAGAGCGCCAATCTCTCAAATAAAAAGAGCTGTTTGAGACTGTTCGAAGCAACCTTGGCCGAGTGTGAAGAAGTGCACAAGGCTACATGGCTAGATCGTCTGCATATTGTAAGAAATTGCAGAACAGGATGACAGACACCTCACGTTCGCGAACGTAAAGGCTGTAAAGTAAAGGGCTTAGCATCGATCCCTGAGACCTTTCCTAAGTCGCGGAGGAGAATGGGAGTCACTGTGTCGAACCTCTATAACTATTTCCACCAGGAAGTTCATATAAAATGAGTCAATTTCTCAGATAAACTCAGCTGAGTTTATAATATACCGAAGAAAGGTCGAAAACACCCCAACAAGAAACGCATTCTTTGCCAGAGCAAATAAATATGCTATCCATAGTGCCCATTCTTATGCGGAAGCCGTATTGGCTTCTGGCCACTAACTTTTTGAATTCTACAAATCATTCCAACCGTTTCTTTATACTATGTTCCTTTATTTTTAATAAACGACAATGCAATGGGGCGATAAGTTGACGGCAAAAGGGGATCTTTTCTTGAGTTTTTGGGAGTTGACACAGTAGTGTCTAGCTTCTAAAGCTCTTACTTTCATCATACGTAACTCAAAATACTTTAAAAACATTAGAACTTGATGAATAGAGTACATTTTTGTTTATTTGTCAGAAGCAATCTTGAGTACGCCTCTTAGAGTCAGAACTCCCTACTTGAAGTATGTTAACCACATCGAAAATATTCAAAGAAAATTCCTTGATGAAGTATTCCTCCAAATTCCTCGCCCCACCTTCACTCCCTTTGTTAATATTTTACGTAAAAATATTAAACAAAATAATATTATGATATTACTAACACAATAGTTTTATATTGTCTGTGTTTTTCCATTTTAATTTATCAACAATTATACTTGTTTCAGGTTTAATAAGAAAATAAATCTGTTAAATCTTGGCACCATTCATTACCTACCGTAAACACTTGTAAATTCGTTAACACCGATCAAATACATACTCCAAGCTTGGTGGTCTACAAAAGAATTGTGGTGCCCCTTCCACAGAAGCCGCAATAGGAAGAATAGATAGATAGGAGATACTTAGATAGATAGCTCAGATCTGTGGTGCTTTGAACTGTCAGATCGTTGTCACTTTTTGCCTTTTGTTGTTTGATTGTTCTAAACTTCTACGATTTGAGAACGTTTTTAGAAAGGGCCTCTGTTTAAAACTTGTTTGATTTTATTGTTGTGGTACTAAATTGATTTGTTGTTAATAATGAGAAGGCTACCCAATTATCCAAATAATCGATAAAAGACATCTAGTTTTAATACTACTTACGACTCTGAATAATAAGTGTACAAGTTAAATTAATAAAAATGTATTTGTATTCTAAATGCGTTCGAGACAATACATTTATGTCCAGATATTCAGCTTTCAATCCTTATCGCCTTTTTCAAAGAGAATATGGATTTAGCCATCCTGTGGGTGCTGGTGATGCAATTTCTCGTAGTCTTTACCGTGGCATGAGACCAATAGGATCATGGGAATGTGATGAGTCAAATTCTCCGCCAACTGGTGGTATTTTCAACCTTGAATTTTCGCCAGAAGGGTAAGTGCTAAGTTTAATGTTGGGCCTGAGATGTTTTATAACTAATTAAAGTTTTGATGCTGTTGTTTTTTTTGAGTTAAACAAGAGTTGGATAAGAAAAAATAATTGGTATACTGTAAGATAAATTGTTGTTTATATATATAAGCTGTGAGAGTTGGTAGAAAATCGAGCTGATTCAAAGATTCACAAAATATAGATACAAAAATAAATGTAACTTAGTAGCTCTGGTAGATAGGCTTGATAATATTTGTATGTATTTAACCTGTTGATTTCAGCTCATTGTTAGTATCTGCTTGTGAGAAGAAATCCATACATATATTTGATCCTCTTACTCATCAAAGAGTGCAATCAGTGACTGGAGCACATGCGGACTGTGTCAACTGTGTTAAGTTAGTATGTTTGAATATTATTTAGATTATTCTTACTTTTGTTTAATAGTCAGTTATATTAACCTTTTCACATTGGCGCTCTCTGCCGGAAAATGTTCGCCTTCGTTCGGCATGTGTTTGGCTCTCGTGCAGCGTTCACCCAGTGCGTATTATTTTACGTGTAGTAATAAAATGCTTATAACTAGGGTGATTTGAGTCACTGTCACTGAAAGCTTTTAAAATAAGCTATAAGACCATGTATAAATGATTCATATTGTGTTTTTATTTTATTTCACACAGACTTTTCATTCGACAATATGTGTAAAAATAGGTATATTTTAGAATAAATTATTACATACTTTCAATGATAATTACTTATTTTATTTACTAACTTTTATGTTTTTGTAATAAACATTATATGTTCTTTATAAAATAAAACAAAATCTCCACAAAGAACAATCTTCGTGCAGTCTTGATAACGACCGCTAGCTGAGCCGCGCCGCCCGGGAAATAGTGAACACAAAAATTTTATGTTCGTAAAGCTATGACGTCGAATATTGGTGGCCTTGAATTGTAAAGGATCAAAAAGTGTATCGGACTTCACTCATTCATAATTGCCTAGGAAAATAAACCATCTTGTACACATTATAAGGGTGACAACTGGGTGAGGTAAAAGAATGCCTTGCGGCACTGCCGAACTCTGTGTGTTTGTTTCAAGTGCCAAGTGCACCGTCCGATGTGGAAAGGTTAATAGTAAGTTATATTAATCTTGTCCATTTGTATCTAGTATATCTATACATATACTTAAATAATATTTCTTAGGTGTTTTTTCTTAGATCACCATAACTTCTATAATTCTTTGTTAAATTTATTGATTCAAACACCATTTCTAGCTTAAGAATAATTGATTGTTTTTTTTATTTATTTAGGTAGTGCAATAGACGAGTTTCAAATTTATAGATTTACCAATAAAATATGTAATATGTATGAATTGTGTATAGTTGGCAGTTAAATAAACTATTTTTTTTTATTAATTCATGAGTATGCACATATTGAAGATTTAGGACACTATCTATTATTGATATGTTAAGTTCTTTCAGTCACACTGAAATTTACTACGAAATGATGAATGTGATTACATGATTCCCTGTACTGAATAAATTTCTTATATATATATAATTCTCAGTATATAATTCTTATATACTGTCACTGTTTTGTAGATACAAATCACATTTATCATAATTATATAATTACCAATAAGACCTACAGCTTTACAAGTTTTATTTAAATGACAGAACAGGGCTTAGTGAATCTGTTTAACATTTATCTTACTTTTTTTTTTTTTTTTTTTTTTTTTTTTTTTATGGAATAGGAGGACAAACGAGCGTACGGGTCACCTGTTGTTAAGTGATCACCGCCGCCCACAATCTCTTGCAACACCGGAGGAATCACAGGAGCGTTGCCGGCCTTTAAGGAAGGTGTACGCGCTTTTTTTGAAGGTACCCATGTCGTATCGTCCCTGAAACACCGCACAAGGAAGCTCATTCCACAGCTTTGTAGTACGTGGAAGAAAGCTCCTTGAAGAAGCTCTTCGGAACACTCCCCGTGATAAATGCGGTAGAAGACACACAATGAAGTGACGTCTCTACGCAACGCCAAGTGATCCAGCCGTTCACAGAGCACTGGGTCCCCGACAATTCAAACTGCTCTGCGTTGCACGCGGTCAAATGGATCGAGCTGATACTGGGGTGCGCCAGACCAGAGATGACAGCAATACTCCATGTGTGGCCGGACCTGCGCTTTGTAGAGCGCTAGTATGTGGGCCGGCTTGAAGTATTGCCGTGCTCTATTAATGACGCCCAGTTTCTTTGAAGCCAATTTGGCTTTTTTACATGCATGGTTGTTTTCATTTTACATTTATAAGTACTCAGACCTCTCCAAATGGGTGTACAATTACGTTTAATATTTTCAGATTTCTGGACGCTAGAATGTTTGCTACTTGTTCAGATGACACTACAATTGCAATTTGGGATATCCGACATTTGAAGAAAAAAATCCGCTCATTGCATGGACATTCAAATTGGGTCAAAAACATAGAGTTTTCTGTGAAAGATAAATTATTAGTAACCTCAGGCTTAGATGGTAGTATTTACACATGGGATATCAATTCATATACCGAGTCTAATTTGATTTACCAAAGAGTGTTTCATGCGTCTGGTTTGATGAGGTGCAGGCTGTCTCCAGGTGCAAAACAGATGGTGATGTGCACTACCGGTGGACTCTTAATTATTATACATGACTTAAACCTCTCGACATTGAACCGTGACTTGCATGGGTTTAAGGTAATTTATTTGGTTATATTATTACAATCATCCTGATCGGGCTGCCCAGCTCTATTTTTCTTCTATTGCTCTCCACATTTGCCATATATCCAAAACCCATATCCAAATCTATTAAAGTACAATTGTTCTTCTGGTTGTTAGCCAGCATTTTTTCGTAAATGATCTTAATGGAAAGGTGTATGTTTTAAAAAGTTCCTATTGGTGACACTCACATCTTTTACATTTAATACTTTAGCAAACATTTTGTTACACATTTAGGAGACTAATATTGTCATAGTTTCTGCAGTTTTACAGCAAAATTTTCTTTGGTAAAGAGGACCTATAACTGCATTCCACCAATGAATTACGGCCGTTCCCAATATTCAGTCTATCTCCGGTTGTGACCTACTTGAGAGAAAAAACGAAACTATCGTTGACTTTTCTGTCCCAATAAACATATCGACGGAAACTCACGTTATCTGGACACGCTGACTGTCAATGGGAAGACGTAAAGCTTACCAGCGATAGAAGTTTGTATGGAAATTGCAATTCACGCGTCCCAATATTAGGCAATAAGATTGACTTATCGGGTATATTGGGACAGCTAATTACTGACAGTAGAAGATAGTAACTTATCTCTATCTGTAGATAGTATATTGGGAACGGCCGTTAGAGTTTTGTCTCCTACACAATCTTATAAGTGCAGTGAACTAGATATGAATTATCTTCCAGCTGTCAACCACAACCATGCTACTTTTTGGTGCACTCATTATTTTTCAAATGTTTTTCTCACATCTTGAAATATTTCGAGCGAATCCATTTCGGAGCATTATTGGTATTTTTGTTCGGCGGTGATGAAATGCGTTGAAAAATGTGCCCTTAGCGTTAGATTATTGATACATCTAGATAGACTATGACAGCTGTGAAAATGTCGAAAAAAAAATTTAGAACTAACCTCTATTTTGAACAATTCACGTAGCTTGTCACGCACACTAAACTATTATTCCTGGCCTGTTTTTATCGGTTGTCTAACAGCCAGAGAGTATCTTAGACGTATAAATTATTAAAGCGTTAAACCATTTATACTTCTAAAAAAAATTTTACAAAAAAACAATCTACTTCAAAAACACTATTTCAAAACAATAGATATAATATGCACTAAATAGTATGAAAATAATTGTGTATTTGTATACAATCTAATTCAAGTTACGATAATTGTCATTTTTGGAATCGGTGTCCTTCCGCCGCGTCCCTCGCTCTCTCGTCTCTCGCCTCCTCACAACTCAAGCACATCTCACCTATAACGTAATGTATGTAGTTACAAACCTATCTTGGATGACACACACTCCTACTTTTTTGAAGTCGGAACTATTATTTTTCTATTAATATCTATAAATTCATGAAACTTACATTATGAGTTAAAAATTACCAGTAACTTACCATTAATAGGTGAGTGTAGAGTATGCAATAGAAACTAATTTTGTTACATTAAAATATAATAATTTTTCAGCCCAATTTATATAGACTGATGCAAATGAGCCAGCAACTTATACCAATAGCTGCGATGTATGACCACCTGTTTGAACCCAATCGAAAGGAAAACCGACTAGAGTTTGTGTCTGACTTCCCTTATGGTAATGACGCAAAGGTGATCAGCGCTCTTCAGGTAAGCTATAAGTTTATGTTTACATGTGTTCGTAACAATCAAAACCCACAACACTATGTTTGACTGTCCCCGGTTTGATTCCGTTGATGGAAATGTTTATATGATGAATATTAATATAATTAATTATTATTATAACAGTGGGAGGCTCCTTTGCACAGGATTCCGGCTAGATTATGGGTACCACAACTGCACCTATTTCTGCCGTGAAGCAGTATTGTGTTTCGGTCTGAAGGGCGCCGTAGCAAGTGAAATTACTGGGCAAATGAGACTTAACTTATGAGTTGTAACGCCGCTCAGAATTTTTATGTTTTTCAAGAATCCTGAGCGGCACTGCATTGTAATGGGCAGGCGTATCAATTATCAACAGCTGAACGTCCTGCTCGTCTTGTCCCTTACTGCCATAAAAAAATGCTTTTAAGTCGTGGATGGTTATTTATGCATATATTATTACCCCCTTATTCATAATAGTCTGCTAACTTAAAGCATTGCTAATTCACACTCTGTCTTCTTCTATTGACCTAAGTCAGAATGAGAAAAAACACTCCTTAACTGCTGTTTAAAGTTAGCGGACCATTATGAATAAGGGGGTTAATGATTAAGAATATTGAATTCTTATTTAAAAACAGTAGATAGACAATTATGGTTGATAAAAGTTAATCATGAAATAAGTACCTTGTGGAACATTTGGGTGCTGATATCTCTATTAATAATAATAACCAAACTCCGTTACATATTGTAAGATCACACTTATAGGACAGTCAAAAGTTTTCTTATTTTGGTAATTATAATATTGTAATATTGACAGACTTATTACACAAATTATCTTGCCCCAAATTAAACATATATAGCCTGTGTTTTATGGGTTGCAAGATAACGATATATTTAATACAATATACTTACTTAAACATACACAAAATACATATAAACACACATAAATACATTTAAACATCCATGACTCAGAAACAAACATCCATATTCATCATAATATAAATGCTTGCACCTACCGGGATTTGAACCCGGGACATCTAGCTTAGTAGGTAGGATCACTAACCACTCGGCTATACAGGTTGTCAAATTAATAAATAATTGTAAATATTATGTCAAGAAATGAGTGTAGGGTAAATTTTTTTATCTACACCCATGCTTTAAATCCTCTATTAAAGATTCTGAAACAGTTAGCTTATTGCCAAGATTAAAACACCCAATGTTCTAATAACCATTACATCATCCAAACGAGTGTTGTAATGTTGTACTGAATTTCATAACAACACTCCTATGTTTTTTTTTTGATCTCTTCATGCGCAAAGGGTTTCAACAGACAGCCACATTCTTATTGCTCGATGCGTGGTATCTATATGAATTTCAAAAAAAGAACATTTTCGTTTACGCGCGTTCCTCACTACCAGAACGTCGTGCGCCGTAAAAAAAAGTAGGTTATTCGAATCCCCGCCATTTTTCTTCGATATTTTTATTGTTTTGTTTACAAAAAATGAGCGATTCATTTTAAACGCTGAATATTCGAGTGAATTTTAATTATTGCACTATACAAAATGTAAATTACTACTAAAATAAATATATGTTTCATTAATACACTTAGTTTATTTGTATATAATCAGTTATGCAAGGTATTAGGTTACTACTAGGACTGGTGTTTTAATGTTAGCAGTAAGCTAACTGTTCCAGAATCTTTTAGACTTTAATACCCCTTATTACACAACAGTTGCATAAATAACTATGTATTAATTCGTAATGATGAGCGTCAATTCGTCAATGGACGTGTTAATATTATTAATTTATAACACATCTCATTTGAATGAACACTTCGATCCTAAGATTTTATAACTTAGTCAATTGAATGTTAAGTTATATGATAAGATATACTACTGTAACGAAATATAGTTATAGCATTTGAGACGGAACCAAATTTAACTTCAATTAACTAAAGCTAGGACAAATTATGGTACAAAAACTATACAGGGGATTGCTACTATATAATGACTTGCCGAAAGATATATTTGAGGAATAATCTTATCCAAAATTTGAAGCTAAATTAAAAAAGCACTGTCAAACACAATAGGTAGTTTGTTCCCTTAGAACATAGGTTCTCAACGTGGGCGATAACGCCCCCTTGTGGGCGTTTGAGACTTTCGGGGGGGCAGTAGAAGACTCAGAGAAAATTAGGGGGCATTGAGATGGCGAAGATGGGGCGTGGGTAGATTAAAAAATATAGTCTAAAAAGGCAAAAAAATACACGAAAATACTCTAGAAAAAAACATATCCTCAAAGTGGGCGGTGAGCAAAATAAGGTTCAGAAACTATGCCGTAGAACATAGTGTGTTTTAAATTTATTATTGTTTAAAGTCACTTTATATCTGTTTTCTTTTATATTTATTTAGAATTATTGTTCTCATGTAAGTGAACTTATTGTTCTTTTTGAGAAATAAACTATTTAAACCCAAACCTAATTTTCAAGTATATACCTACATTAAATTTAACTAATTATTTATTGTATTACAGATTCACCCTCAAGGTTGGTGTGCGTTGAGCAGAAATATTAGCCATGATGACCGGTCAGAAGTAAGTTTTATATAAGGCAAATACCTACTAAGTAGGTAGGTGTTTCCAGTACTTATTAAATGGTTAGGAGATAATGTAGTAATCTGTAATTGGCATTTTTTTTTTATGGAATAGGAGGACAAACGAGCGTACGGGTCACCTGTTGTTAAGTGATCACCGCCGCCCACAATCTCTTGCAACACCAGAGGAATCACAGGAGCGTTGCCGGCCTTTAAGGAAGGTGTACGCGCTTTTTTTGAAGGTACCCAAGTCGTATCGTCCCGGAAACACCGCACAAGGAAGCTCATTCCACAGCTTTGTAGTACGTGGTAGAAAGCTCCTTGAAAACCGCACTGTGGAGGACCGCCACACATCCAGATGGTGTGGATGATATCCTAACTTATGGCGTGTCGTGCGTCGGTGGAATTCGGCGACAGGAATCAAGTAAAACAGCTCTTCGGAACACTCCCCGTGATAAATGCGGTAGAAGACACACATTGAAGCGACGTCTCTACGCAACGGCAAGTCCAAGGCCAGCCGTTCACAGAGCCCTGGGTCCCCAACAATTCGAGCTGCTCTGCGTTGCACGTGGTCAAATGGATCGAGCTGATACTGGGGTGCGCCAGACCAGAGATGACAGCAATACTCCATGTGTGGCCGGACCTGCGCTTTGTAGAGCGCCAGTATGTGGGCCGGCTTGAAGTATTGCCGTGCTCTAATAATGACGCCCAGTTTCTTTGAAGCCAATTTGGCTTTGCCTTCCAGATGACCACGAAATTGGCAATCGCTCGAGATTTCGAGACCCAGTATTCCGATACTAGGCGAGGCTTTGAGGGAAGTGTTGTCGGAGAGCGGTGATACGACAAATGGGATTTTTTTAGTGGTAAACGCGCAAACTTGAGTCTTCTGGGGGTTAAATTGGACAAGGTTCAATTTTCCCCATTCCGCGACCTTCTCAAGAGAGGACTCGATAGAAGACACAAATAATAGTACTCAGGACTTGAGTCAAAAAGGTACTTAGATATTTGCTGACCGTTTTTCGAGTTCACTTGCTGATTAACTTAAAGTAATTTTAGAAGAATAAGAAGATGAAGATGTCCGTCATTATTTTTCGAAGTATTACAAGTTATTTTGGAATGTGAATTAAGTTTATCAATTCCGTTATGGTGTCTAATATTTATAAAATCTACACCATATTCACATTCAGAAAAACTCACACTTGAATTTTTACACACACACACTCACAAGAACATTTAGCTGTTATTACGTAATACTTGCATAAACACAGATGAAATTGCAATATTCGTAAGAACCGTAAAAATATATTGTTTTACGGAGCCTCTTGTAGCCAAATTAATTCTTTTACTAAACAATTATCTCCAAATTATTATTTTCTTTCTAATAATACTTTGTATACGAGTCTAGTAAAAGCAGGACGCAATCGGACAGGGAAAAGGGTGACACGCACGAATTAAAACTTTACGTATGATTATTTAAAACATATTTTGCAAAACAGAGTGTATGGGTTAACAAAAACAGGCTGTTTAGTTATTACTTAAAAACAGATGACTGTTCATGTTGTATTTATACGGCGTATAAACTTAGGGTATATTTTATTACATTTAGAGCTATAAATATTTTGCATAAAAATTACAGGATTCCTTCTTGTAATTTTATAACTAACCAACGATGCATCGGCGTGGCTTAAATAATTGCGTAAGTTTAAAATTAACTTCGACTGAACTCAATATCATTGTGTAGCTAATGACATTATATTATAAATTAAAATGAATAATCCTATGAAAGAATAACTATTGTATGATTGATGTTAATTTAAGTTTGCTTGGGTTGTATATCTTTTTTTAGTATAGTACAGTATATTATAATTGTTACAGAAATTAAAACGTGAACAGACTATGTATTCCACTATAAGTATGCATGCCTTATGGGTTAGGATAAGAGCACCTGTTAATTATAAGCCAACAACATCTTATTATTACCTTATCTTGCAAATAAAGATGATTTGATTTTATTTGAAAAAGTTTGCGTTATCACGGTATATGTTTCCCGCAGTGGTCCTGTATACACGACATCCAGCCTTTCCCAGAAACCGAAGACAAGAGCACCCGCGATACGTCGCCCCCACCACCGAAACACCGCCGCCTCGCGCCCCGCCGCCCCGCGGCCTCGCGACCCCAGCGACGCTTGCGCATGCGCATCCAGCCCCGCCCCATGGCTACCGTGCCGCCTGTTAAGTAAGTTCTTATTATATATGTAATAATGCTTATATCACTCAATATCCATAGGTTTGTTTATCTATTCAAACTTAAAAAAGATTTATTTTTGTAAGTCTAAAAATAACATTTATGAACGACAAAGATATACATTTTACTAACTAGTAATATGGGTCTGGTATATATTATGCTTACCTATACACATAAACGACGAATTCAAACATCTCACGAAGATTGTAACATGTCGAGAAGGGGTTGGGGAACGTTCGAACCTCGATTATCGATATCGATATAACATATACATCATCATATAAAATGTTTGTGAAGTTTTGAAACATGAGCATGGATCTCGCGCCCGCTACAGTCTAGCATAATTTATCTGAGCCCTAACGAGTGTTATACACGCTTGTAAAATCTAACGTATATGTCGTTACTTCTATGCTAAAATAATGATGATCGGGGATGATAATAGTGTCGGGGAACGACGCCCAGCTGAGGGGGCGGAGCCAGAGGCGGGGCCTAGCTCCAGCGCACGTACCGATAGTGCACTTCCTGCTACCAGGTTGCCGGTAAGTAATACTCGTTATTTCTGCTTTTCCATAAAATATAAATAGTCTTCCATTAGTCTAAATAAACAATTATTTATTCATTTAGGTCACGAATGACAGTTATAAAGCCAAATTATACCTATTTTACTACACTTCGGAAAAGTTGAGTTTCAATGAAATAATTGTTGACAATTTCAGTAAAACGAAAAATATTTACTATTGATCTTAATGGCTAGACTTAATATTAATTATTGATTAATCTTAATTTCAATCATTCTTAATTTACAAAATATTATGATTTTTTATTGTAATTCAACAATAAAAAATCATAGTATTAATAAACGTGAACCTGCTATTATATCGGAAAACTAAAGGTGCTAAAAGGAAAAATATATTGGGTAATATAAATGGTATAAATATATTGAGGGATGAATTGAAACCCAAGTTCATACTACTGTGCGATAGATAGAAAGAGTTATCCAAAGAACATTGAGAAAGAAATAAACATCTTAACTGTTGCTTCTCAATATATTCATTTTGTGTGGCGATGTATAAGAAGATCCCAGAAAATATTCAAAGCACTTGGAATGGAGCGACCGCCCATATTTCTATGAATAGAAAACAAAGCCCGCTGACTTTTCTCGTTCCTCTCAGGTCTGAGGCATAATTTTTCGAATTGGAGATAGATTTTGACTTTCAATATGTCTCACTATTATAATTATGCCACAGTTACTGTTGTTTTATTTTAAAAAAATAATTGAAATGCCACCGCTCGAAAAGACTCTTTATTTGTATCTTGGTATCGATTCTTATCAAAATATATTACTTCTTATTCAAGACTGCTTCACTACCTCTATAAATCTTTTTGAATTACTTAATTTGGACATTCCATTCGAAAGATATCAAAAGTTTAAACATGTAAATATTAGAAAATCGCGTGGTCCCCGCTCACCCTGCTTAGTTAGTTAACTAGGCAGCACCATAAGTGATATCACATCCTAATTACCCATTAACTTCTCGATATCGATAGAATCAGGCAACCCCAAGCGACGCCGGTTTAAACATAAAGAATAGACCAATAACAATAATCACTCCCCTCGCCATGTTTTTGGGAAACGTATACCGCCGCAAACCATGACATTTTAGCAAGCATGAGAAATCCGGACACGGTAGCACTCTTATTATCATAGTATACCCATTATTCCACCATCGCGGGAACCACTACAAATACCATTCTCCCACTTGGCTGCGTGTGAGTCGTTCACACAACAGACACTTCATTCCACAGTTGACATTTCTGATGGTAAGGATGATAATCAGAAATTCAGTATCAAAAAGATGTTTTGATTATTAACATTTATTAGTTTATGTATCAATATTTTTACCTTACCTACCTTAACCACTTGGCCAACCGTCCGAATAACGCATCTTTAAATCTTGATATGTTTGCTCAACTATTCAGTTGTGGCGCCATACAGGATTAACTTTACAATTGATGCCAAACTCAACCCCAAAGTGATATAAAAATTAAACCCCAACCTTATAAATTTTTGAATACAAATAAATATGATTGAAATAATTGATTATTTTTAAGGGGCTGGCGATAATTCAGAATGACGTGTGGGAGGCGTCGATTACCATCAAACAGCACAGAATGCTTCAAGAGATGTACAACAGGTAATGTATTACAGTAGAAGCTACTTACTTAAATATTAATTATTCCCGACATAAATTACTTCATATGGCGTGCGTTTAAATAAATATTAACCCCCTTATTCATAATGGTCCGCTAACTTTAAACAGCCGCTAAGGAGTGTTTTTTCTCATTCTGACTTACCTAAGTCAGATTGAGAAATATTGAGAGATTGATTATATTGACCTCAATAGAAGAAGACAGAGTGCAAATTAGCAATGCTTTAAGTTAGCATATACTATTATGAATAAGGGGGTAAATGACGTTTTAGTAAATTTAACCGAGAATTAAGTAATTAATTTCGTAACGCGCGAATTAGACGCCAATGATGGGGCGCGGAGAGGCACGAAACACGGACCTGACGGCGATTCCGATCAACTAAGGAATGAGTCGCGTACTCAGCGTGATCTTTCCACACTTATTATATCTATTGGGAAATTAGTTTAAAAATTAGTACCTAGTTTTATAACACAACTAGCGAACACCCCGGCTTTGCACGGACAGTAGAACAGAAGTGTCGAATCAGCCTGTTCCATAGAGCGGGTAGATTAATTTTAATGAAACTTAAATATAACATACATTAACCTAAAAGGCGACTATGAATTTAACAAAATAATTCACACTAAAAAGTTTGAAATAAAACAAAATATCCAGTAAGTAATAAAAATACTAAAAGCCTCACCAACAATATTAACAACTTCTCAACAATTACTATTGAACAAAACAACAAATACTGAAAAATAAAACACTCGTATATACTATTTTTGTTTAATTTTATAATTTTGCATTAGGATATAATATGTATAAAGATTAATTTGTTATATTATATTGAAAAATGTTATATGGCGCTAATGTAAATTGCTTTTGGACACAAGGAGATATCGTTAACCTGGTATTGCGGTGGAAATGATTCGCACGCGGTTAAATCACGCCCATTTTTTTTTTAAATTCGTCTTTTAGTTTGGGATTCGTATAATCAGAGGTCTTCCTATATAGGAATAGGATATCCTAGAGAAGGAAGAAGACAGAGAGGGAGGCCGAGTCGTAGATGGAGCGACGATTTAAAAGATGCCGCTGGTGTGACGTGGAGTAGATCATGTCATGACCGAGAACACTCGAAGAGCCTGGGGGAGGCCTATGCGAAAGCAAAACAAACTGTGCCGATGTTTACTGCAATCTAAATGTAAATCTACAATTATCTAAAGATTGTTATTAAAGGCTATTATTAATATACTCAGAGGCCACGTGGGACGAAACTTCAACATGCAGCGTATAATGGGCATCAACACGGGCATCACTCCGCCCGCGTCGCTGAGGCCTCGCTCCTCGAGGGTCCACTCTGCCCTGCGGGCGAGCTCCGACGAAGACATCCACCGAGCCGAAGTCTCCGATGTCGAAACACCATCTAGGCGGTTAGTCATATATCATAATATATATATATATATAAATATAAATTGAAAATGTTTCTTTGAGGCTTTTTTAATGATAATTAGGGACAAGACGATGTTCATTTTGATAGATAGATGGTATTTGATACGCTCTGCCCATTACAATGCACTGCCGCTCAGAATTCTTGAAAAACCCAAATATTTGTTCGGTTCTACAATTGCGCTCCTCACCTTAAAGTATAAGATGTTAAGTCTCCTTTGCCCAATACTAATTTTTACTAGCTATGGCGCCTTTCAGACTGAAACACAATAATGCTTACACATTATCTGACATCCCGTGCCTCCCAATGGTTGTATCTCCATATTACCTAATATTTTTATTTGAGGTGGAATTTTGGTAGATGGTTTTTTTTTTTTGATAGCATTGATCCATGCCACTTATTACACCGATAGTGACCAGTGTTTAAAATAATAAAGTAGATGAAAATGTATATATACAAAATATTGAAAAAGTACTTAGGTTAGGTGCTGTTTTAGCTGCCTAACTGGAGTTGTGAACAAATCTAAGTCTAATTACTAAGACAAGTCGTTGAAAGATCGACCCGTCCGCATAAGTAAATATAATTTCTTGTGTGCTAACTTCATAACAGCGTACTACACGGTGATCTCATGCCGTTGTCATATGGCAACGTGATCAAACAGGAAGTTAAGTCTATAATTACCTAGACCTGGATCCAGGAACATGCAGGATGATGTCCGCAGTGAGGCAAATGGAACATAAAAACCGTCTCGTCTCTTCAAATAAAAGAAGGAATTTTTGACAGCGTTTATTGTAGTCGGGAATAATTAAACCAAGGAAACATATTATGTTTGCTTCGCTTTTGTTTTGATTCGAAGATGACGCAGAAACCGTTTCTGTAACCTTTATGGATTTATTTAAACCAACTATAATTATCCCAAAATCGGTCTCTGCACCCTCGAGAACCTCGGACACGATATCCATATTGCTGAAAAACCAATTGTGTGTGGCAGCCATCTTGAATTTCAAAAATGATCACAGATATGTTTGAATCTAATACATATTATCATCATCATCATTTCAGTCATAAGTCGTCCAATGCTGGACAAAGGCCTCCCCCAAAGATCGCCATGACGATCGGTCCTGCGCTGCCCTCATCCAACCTATTCCAGCAATATTGACCAGATCGTCGGTCCATTTTGTGAGTGGCCTACCATCACGTCTTCCGGTACCTGGTCGCCGTTCGAGCACTTTACTGCCCCAACGGTCATCTATCTGTCGAGCTATGTGCCTTGCCCACTGCCACTTCAGATTGGCAACCATATACATACATATTTCTGCAATTCAAATGCTAAAGTTTGTTTCATCATTCCAGCAACACTTTGCCGTCGACACCGAGTCCGATGCTGAGAGACCGGGACGGCACCAGCTATTACGACGAAGATACTGACATGTACCACTATATACGACGGAACAAACAAAGGCTCATGTATTATACTGAGGAAGCAAATGAAGGCAACGGGTTTATCAAGGTATTTGTCGAATACTTCAATCGTCGATATTGTATTTTTTGTAGTTCTATATCCTGCACTTGGTTTGCAATGTCTCATTAATAGAGAATAAACATACATGTAGGGATTTCATCAATGGTAATACTAACGCCTGCCATTTTGGCGTGCTACGAAGCACACGTTCGTATGACGTCATAGTTCATGACAATCTCAAAACAAGCGGAGAGATGTCTTTATGAAATTTATAAGTCATCTTTTAGCCAGTTTAGTTCTAGAAGTTGGAGTGTCTGTTTGTAATATTGAAATAACCGTTTTTTACTACATAAATATGAATTATTTTGTTTGTATGTTTGTTCCGGCTAATGTCTGAAATGGCTGGCTGGCCTATTTTCACGGGAATTTTAAAAGGAGTAACTGAGGCTACATTTATTTTAGAAAAATAAAGTATTGTTATATTGTCTAAGAAACTCTAAAATTACTTTATAAGGCAAAACAACGCTAGGTCAGCTAGTTGTCATAATAAATTTGTTTGCTTTTGAATCTAAAGTTAAAAAGTAATGAAATACCCGCATTTAAGGATTACTTAAATGCGGGTAGCGCTCATTGTGATTCCTCTGATGTTGCAGGAGAATGTGGGGGGTGGTGATCACTTAACACCAGGTGACTCATACGCTTGTTTGGCCTCCTCTTCGATACAAAAAATGTCGTTGCAAAAATTACATAGGAAGTGTTGAGCAATTTGGGTAGCTGATTCACACTACCTACCTTTTTGTTATAGACACTGCTTAAAAATATGGTCTATAAGAAAAGTTTCTAAAAGTTGAGATTCATTTACACTCTGCATTTTATTGAATAAAATACTAAAACGATCTCCGAAAGAATTACTTGGTTCATCTGATTGTATTCGAGGTTCAAAGTTGTTTTTTTTTTCAATCCACATTTGTTCTTTAAATTCTTCATGCTCTTTTTTTGCTTAGCAACAACTTACTGTCTATGTTGGCATGTTAATGCTTACTGAAAGTTTATTAAGAAATATTTGACTAATTGAAAGTAATGTCACTTCAAAGATGATGATTTATGGTTGAAAGATGTATGGTTGTTTCAGGAGCTGTGCTTCTCAGCGGACGGGCGGGTCGTGTGCTCTCCGTACGGCGGCGGCGTCAGACTGCTGGCTGTCAATGACTCCTGCAGTGAGATGTCACACTCCGTACGGGGCCAGCCTGGGCCCGCGGAGTTGGTGGTGCTCGGAGAATGCGTCGGCCTTCACCAGGACCTAGTTGTCAGCACCAAATTCAGCCCGCGGCATCACCTGCTCGTCACCGGCTGCCTCGATGGCAAGATTGTATGGTACGAGCCGTTCGCTGGAGAAGGTCAAATCTAGATTGATGTATTATTACACGTTGTGTCCATTAAGTTTAAGTTTTATGTCCTCCCAACTTCGCCTATAAAATGAGACAATTAAGTATGTAAATTAACATAGCATGAAGCTTATCACTTACGGGATAAGCTTCATGCTATGTTCCCTCACACACACACACACACACACACACACACACACACACACACACACTCACACACTCGTCAACACACTCTAGGGATATACAGCGTGTCGCTAAAATGGTAACATTAAACACATCAGTAGTACTACTTGACCGTAATCATAAAAAAACATTTCACCTAAATAAATCAATTTTTATAATACCATTTCGGAACATCCTGTAAGAAATCTAGTAGCCGCGCGCTAGCGTAAGTACTGACACCTACTTCGTGCAGTCTTATGCGACCAAGTAATTAAAATTTAAATTTCGTTTCCTAAATATATTTTTTTTTGAAAATATCAATAATTTAATATGATTTTAGATTTTTTTTTTACGATTAAGGTTAGCGCTTCACGTGTGTTCATTTAATGTCGCCATTATAGTGCCATGCTGTATTATATGGAAATGAAGAAGTTTTTATCACTTAACAGTTGGCGATTAATCTCCTGGACACTTGAATCTAGTTCTGTTGCTGTGATATAAAATTACTTTTGGCAGTTACTTGGAGAAAACGATCCCGTTTTGCAGATATAACATGATATCTAGCCGTGTTCCATTCTGCCACATTACAGTATTTTATAAAGTCGTGATTAACTTTAGTATAACATAACCCTAGAATTTGTTGATGTTTGTATGATACATTTATATACTAACCTAATTTTAAAACATTTTAATCACTCGTGAAATACTTGTATGGAGAAGGGATATATATTTATGACAAATAGTTTTTGTCTCTCATGTTTTATCGGAATGGTTTAATTTTACAATCAAAGTATCAGTATAGCTTGTACACATTTAAGATCTTAAGTCTTTTTTATAACTGTGAAGGGTCGGTCAGCAATAATTGTACTAAATTTTAGAGGTTCTAAAACATGGATGTGGTTTATATTTTTGCCAATTGGTATATCCCAATATCATACTTGTATAAAATAATTTTGGAGTTTAAAAGAGAATTGGTATAGGAATTTGTTGACTAATAATAAATTGACAGAGTTTTTGCAATAGTGGACTGATCTATTTGTAAATATTTCTATTTGCATAAATACAATAGATCTCGATATAAAGTAATGTATTTAATATTAATTACGTGATAAAAAAAAAGAATTACGAAAAAAATAAAAGTATCGTAAATAACTTTATTTTTAAAAATGACTAGACGATAATGAAAGGGATATGAGTTTAATAAAAATATCAAGTAGGATTATATTAATACAAGAATAATTTGTAAGAATATCATCTTTTTAATAGACTATTCTTTGTACTTAAATGACGTGTTCTTTTAAATTTCGGACAGCGCTTAAGTTAATAATGACTACAGACGACAGCCTGTTAAAATAATGTAGGTGTATGTAACAAATTGTACTAGAGGTAGCCATGATGGCCATGTAGTCGGGTTTTTTTTTATTTTTGTGTATCATTTTACAAATAGCACAGCTATATATAATAGAAATAGTACAGCTTTATGCAAGTAGGTGCTATTGTACACTCATCGATATATGCAAGGCACGCCAGCGCTATAAGAGAACCAAGAGTGTTATTTCCGGGCGATTTTTACATCGATTTTAAACGCATTTATAAATCTATCTAGATCTATATATATAAAAATGAATTGCTGTTCGTTAGTCTCGCTTTAACTCGAGAACTGCTGGACCGATTTGGCAAATTTAGGTCTTGAATTATTTGTGGATGTCCAGAGAAGGTTTGAAAGGTGCATAAATAGGAAAATGCTGCTAAATTCAATAAAAACAACTAATTTGTTTTTCCTTTGATGTGTCCATACATAATTTCTATGAGAGAATTTATTGACGCACGGTTTGACAATTCTGCTGTGAAACAATTTCATTACGACAGCAGGGTGCATATTTTACGAAGTAATTTTTGATGTTATGATATATTATTGACAAATTCATATAAAAACATTATTTTATATGTTATATACAGAGCAACGTCTGTCGGGTCAGCTTGTACTATAATAAATAAGAGATTGTCACCTATGTATTGAATTATCATGATATGAACCATAAGGCCTAAGACTCGAAATCCGGTATGAATATTGCTTTCGCCGAGTAGAGGTCAGCTAAAAAACGGGTGTTACGATATTCCACCCGCGAGAGTTTTTTTATTATTATTATGGACAGAACAACATATTCTGTCTGGTCAGCTAGTATTTATAATATTAAACGGTTACAAAGTTTTTTCGTACTTATAACGCAACTTGCAAACTAAGATGGATATCACAAAACACTAAAAACAGCGTTAGTGTAAGAACGCGTGCCTCATATTATTAAACACTGTGTTAAAAAAAAACCTTTACGATAATTGACACGGATATGAAGTAGAATTCGGAGACACCACTAAAACTAAAATCAAAACCCTTAGATTAAAATATGCTTCAATAAAAAAAAACATTTTATATTAAATGTTTTCAAAAATCTAGAGAATGCCTGACTTATTTATTGTAATACAAAATTTTCGTTGTTTGTCACACGCACACCCTTCGCACCCTACATGAATGAAATGGGTGTGTTGGCGGGGAAAAAAAATGGCCGCAGGCAGAGGTCTCCCAACTTTTATAATTGCGGACGTTATAACTCTTTTGTCTCACTTTTTTTTATAATAAATATTTAATTGATACCAATATACGTCTTAAGATATAGTAGAGGTTTTTTAACCTTCTGTATAATGATCCCAAAAGCGATGTAATAAAAAAACATACCGAGTGATATGCAAGTGATGAAAGATTATAAAGCAAATGCATGGTCATCATAGCGAGCCGTTACTTTATTGGCAGAAGTTAAATTAGCTAGGCACTAAGTTTTAATATTACTGTTTTTAAGGTATTTTTTTTTTCTCGTTACAAGTTTGAAGTATATTAAAAAAATATAATAATAACCATTGTGTTCTTGGCTTAAAGGTGTTGTTACCAGGCCATGTAATCTTATTAAAAAAAAACATTGTTTTGTGAAATATACTGCCATTGCCATATGAAGAAAGGCAACTCATGATGTTTAGATTTTAAATTATAATAATTGATTGCTTTAAGTTCTTGAAAATCCATAACATATTAACGAATTTTATCATAAGAAAAGCTATTGTTAGTTCTTTATATTAATAAAAAAATATTGATTGAAATATTGCTGCTCTCTTTATTTAGACAAATCTGAACCTAAAATCATGTTGATACTAATTAATATTGGCCCCATTAGCTTCTTTACCAAATCAATTAAAACATTAATTTTAATTATTAAAATCTGCACTAATAGTAAGTATTTGATTTGGTAACAAGTGTTATATTGACAAATAAAAGAAAGAAATTTGCGCAACAGTATAATAAAATTACATGTATACTACAGTGATTCATAAAACTCTCATATAAAATAAATTTTTGTATATGCAATATTTTGATTTTTTTATTAACATGATCACACATGACCACCCTCTTTGAGCTTAGCAACGAGTGTATCAACATCGGGGACAACAGAGCCAGCCTGTCTCACTGGAGGGTCTTCAACACTGATCACTTTGATTCTTGGAGTGAGGTCCACACCCAGATCCTTGGCTGCAACTTTCTTCATGGGCTTCTTCTTTGCTTTCTAAAATGAATACTTCAGTTTCAAAACATGGTAAAAGTTCATGATTATTGTGCAAAATTATTAAGAAACTTATAATAATAGTATGGGCTTGAACGCTTCAATTTTATTGCTATCCATTGCAATAGTAACTGCAATATTGCTTAAACAATTTGAGGAAACACATTCGGTTTTCTACAAATTCTTAATTTATATTTGTTTTTAACAGAATGATGGACATTTGGGTGTGAGTTTAGATAATTTATATTATGTCTTGATAGAGCCTCCTGCTGCTAGACAACCGATGAAAATAAGCCAGGTTTATTTCTTTAGTGTGCGTGACAAGCTATGTCACAGCGGTCACAGTCTATCTATCTACATATTAATGATCTAAGGGTACGAGGTATTATTTTAGACTACAACATATTAATTCAAAGTTGTTACGATTATATTATAATTAAATATGACGAGGAAAGAACCTCTGTATTGTTTTTAAAAGGTGTGACGTCATTACTGTTGACATCACAATTGCTATCTTGCTGAAGATCACTCATTGGTTCTTCTAAAGAAAACTACATGAGTAGATATTTTATTACTTTCGTTTATTCAACGGGCAGCGTTACGACGTCCCAGAGAGGTCCGTACCGTACGACAGTCCGAGGACGACTGACTCAAGTGTCGACCGTGCGGCTGTATTTATAGGACCCGGCGCACGTGCTGATCCACGTGTTTTGAAATGCGGCCGTATTTATGAGGCTCGGTGCACGTGCACGTGTTTTCAATTCGTGTTGTAGTATTTGCGCCGATAAATATTTATGTTGAAATATATTATACCATAAAAGTATAATGACAAAGAAAAAATGTTTTATTTACCATAATATTTGGCAGTGTAGCGTATCGTGGTTCATTAAGTCTGAGGTCTGCGCTGAGCACTGCTGGAATCTTTGTCTTAATTGTTTCAAGACCTCCATCTATTTCACGAGTTATTGTCAAACCAGCATCTGTTTTCTCAACCTAAAATGCAATAAATTTCATTGTTAACAGCATTTAATGGGATATTTACTGTGATTAAGGAAAGGATTATTGAAGTGAAACTTAATTTAATTCCAAGATGGCCGCCGCGCAAAATTAACACAAAAAAAATTTGGTTTAGAGAACAAATTAGGATAATTAATATAAACGAGATTTAAAAATTTATTTTCCAAAGAAGTTTCACTTCCGACATGTGTACTTTGTACGCACGCCATTTTTATTTTGTAATAAATTAGTTATACCGTTATTAGTGACCAAACTAATGAAGGTTTAAAGTTTGTTTTGGTTGAACAATAACCATAATTCGTAAATCAAAGAATATAGTTCCTGAATTTAGTATAGATTATGTGCAATCCAATTTTGAATGAATATGTTTGTATTATAAGGTTTATAAAATTATTATTATGAGCACACAAGTATCATTGGGATTGGTCATTCTATAAAGTATAAACCATGAATTACAAGTGGTTGATTTGCACCCTTGGTGCATAAAACTGCAGGTTCCCAGGTAGCTATTTTATTGGAGTTTGAGAAATTTCAAATATTTAAAAGCCATATTTTTATCAACTTTATACATTGCGGATCACCCCATCACCACAGTAGTGACGTCTACTCAGTTGACTTGTCCCATTGCGAAGCTTGCACTATGTTGCAATGGGTTTCGCCACAGCCGAGCAAGAACGATCACGGTACAACTGTACATTCACAGATGCTTTAAATGAAATATTTCCGATTATGAAAGAAGGTAGTAAACCTACTAATTATCAGAATATTTTGTTTCATAGCAAGACGCGATAGCTGAGGTTTATTAAAAATGTACTTTATTTATTGAAAATTCTAAAAATCCAGCCGCAATCCTGAGTGGAGTACAAAAATCCTTCAAAATTCTTTAGTTTCCATACAATTATAGGTATATAATTTGTTTATTGTATATTTTATTTGTTAAGTAAAACTTCTTTAGGCGCGACTTGGGGGTAAATTAAAAAAAAAATCTGACGGAAGTAACGCTCAGTAAAAAAAGTCAATTGAAACAATTTTTTAAGCCGTTATAATTTTATGGTTTAAAAAAAGCATTTCCATATGCTCAGTAATAGTTTTTGAAAATCTCCAAGTGTATAATTTGCATATTTATTACTACTTTTGTAATAAATAATATATAAGTTATCAGAATTAGTCTGACATTTGCGACATTAGTTTATTTGTTTTTGGTTTCTTCATCCATTATTAGGATAGGCAAAGGTTGGAGCCCATACAGCCATATTCGTTAATATTCAATAACAACGTCATATTAATATGTGCTAATATAATATAACCTTCAATTTCTTAATATCAATTATTTTATTAAAGAGTGAATGTTTTAAAATGTGCGAATGGTATAAATCAAATTATAAATAGAATATAAAATGAAAATAATAATCAGTCAAATAAAATGGCGGAATCCCAGGAACATTTTACTCTTTCATCAATAATTAATAAGCATAAAAGAAAAAATGAAGAACCTGAGTCCTGATAATGACCTAACCTGTAAAAAGTTTAAGTGTTTTTTTTCTGATGAATAATAATATCAAAATATAAGAGTATATCATTATTTGTAAAATATATAAAATCTTACTTGATTAAATAATATTATTTATTATAAAGGCATTCTTATAATTTAGGTAGACAAAATGCCAACTTTGCTCAAAAGATGAAGTTATTACGTTAGCGTTTCCGAGAGCAAAAATAGCAATAAAATCTAACAAAGCTCCTCAGTGATACGTGAGTGCTTATTTGGTAACAATGCTTTATTTAATATAATATATTAATGTATCTGTTAATTATTATTAAGTTTTACTTCAATCGTAAAGATTACACACACACACACTTTTTTTTAATGTATATACTTATATGTATCTGTTAATTATTCCTAAAGTTAATTATTATTAAGATTTACTTCAATCGTAAAGATTACACACAGACACTTTTTTTTAAAGGTGTTAAGTGATCACCACCTCCCACATTCTCTTAAAACACCAGAGGAATCACAGCAGTGTTACCGGCCTATAAGGAAGGTGTATGCGCTTTGTTTTGGTACCCACTAATAACCTGTAGCATAAAATATATACTATTGTTTAAAATATTGTATTTTTTGATACCCATCTAATTACTTAATAATAAGTAAATAGTGTTCAATGTATAGTATTATGACTAATAATAGAGCTGTTGATAACATAACATTGGTATCTTAAACATTATTTACTATTCTCTAAGAGATAAGAGGTTATCAGTAATCTGACAAAATAAGTTTCTTGTTGATGGTGCAATATTCTACCAATTTTGTAAGATTGTCTGGTACTAGGGCCAAAATATACAGATAATACTATAGTTCAAGTTTTTAAATCATAAAAAATTCAAATCAAAGTTTTTTTAAATTAAGGATTAAACTTACTACATTACTACCTTTGTTTATTATAAACCATATAACTGTATCCTACTAGCTGCATGCTTGTTTTAATATTTAAAAAAACCATAGAACATAATATTATTGTTAGTAGAATGTTTGGAAGATAGATTGTTTACCTTTGACACAAATGTTCCTTGTGGCCAATCAAGTAATGCTGCAGTCATCTGTGCTGTTTGATTAGAATCATCATCAATGGCCTGAAATTAATGCATTATATCTTTATATAATTATTGTATGTTTGCTATCTCCAAACCTCTTGTCTTACCGGTAGTGCGGAAAAAACGCCTAGCACGTTTTTTTTATGGAATAGGAGGACAAACGAGTGTACGGGTCACCTGGTGTTAAGTGATCACCGCCGCCCACATTCTCCTGCAACACCAGAGGAATCACAAGAGTGTTGCCAGCCTTTAAGGAAGGTACGCGCTTTTTTTGAAAGTGCGCGGTTCTGTGTCCACCCCAGAATACGAAGGGCAGCCCGAGCGAGAATTTCTCTTTTCGGACCGCTCTCATATTGTGTTGGGGGGAGGCGGGGAGGGAATGATGGCCTCCGTTCCTCGACACTAACCTATGCGAAACATAGCGGCACTAGGCCGCTACTTCACGCCGATATTCTGTGCGAGTGTGCAAATTTTTGCAATCTTTTATGATATAGAGGGTGTTATTTGCGTATTCACTAAACTACTTAACTATGGAACGCGTCGGATTCGCCGCAGTCTACAGTCTTCAAGTTCACCAATTTCATGAGATCATTAAGTTAGCAAATCGGAGGTTAATGCAAATTAACCATTTAAACAGATATAATTCCCATAAGTAATTAGGTAACATATACCTATATATTTGCAATGCAAACAATTCAGTAACCCAATAGAGGTGAGTGGGAAGCTGCTTATTGGTCAGCACAACATAACATAATTGGTTAGGGAATAATCAAAACACACGATCAAATTAACACCAATAATAGTAATGGAAGTGTAATATGCTTTAAGAAAGTGCCATTTATGATTCAATGGATTTTAAGGTTGGTGGTTATTAAAAACACTTATTCTTGATAGTGTGTATGGATATCAGCTTGGATCAGTAGTTTTGGTAGATTTTGGTACCTAGGTTCTAAAGAGTAACAATTCAGAAAAGGTTTCTCAAACAAAAAACACCTGGATTTGTTACTGTATGAATTGAATATACTTATATATACTTATAATCCTAGACTTATGAAGATATATTGGAAGTAACAATTAAACTGCATTCACTATTCGAATTTTGTCTCTTTTTTGAATTTATGGAAAAATTTCTCAAACCTACTGAATTTCAGGCTTGTTACACTTCTGAACTGAGGTATTGATATGTTCAAATAGATTTGATTGTATATCTAATTAGGTAATGTTATGAACATAATACAATAATGATGTGACAGATTAAATTATAATGTTTCCACCAGTGACACAGATTATAAATTAAAGACAGTAAAATGAGTGTTATGATGTGACATATAATACCTGTTTTCCAACAATGACTAGATCAGCTTTTTCATCTTGTGAGAGTTTAGCTAGTATTTTAGCAATATGAATAGGCTGTAATGTTTCATATTCTTTTCCAGCTACTTCCACATGAATGGCTCGGTCTGCTCCCATTGCTAATGCTGTCCTTAAAGTTTCCTGGTGAAGTTAAGTGTGAAAGTACTTTGTATTTTTTGTAAATTAACTAAAATTACTATCATAATATTCTTTTACACTTTGTTATAATTCACAAGAAAGTGTACTCACATACCATATAATTAATAAGAAAAATTATAATAACATTAATTACTAAGAGAAACATAAAATAACATGTACTAGAATTTCATACTTATCAGTTGAGCAGTGAGATGTCAATGTATATCAAATGAACAAATACAATGACATTATAATATTAGTAAGGCTTTCTTCTACAATTTATCTGTATTTCGGTGAAAATTTAAAAATTATTGAAGAACTGTAGAATAGTTTTAAAAAGTACATCATAAGTCAAGAGAGATCACCTGAGCCTGTGCTGGTCCACATGATACAGCAATGACTTCACTTGCTAACTTCTTCTCTTTCATTCTCACAGCTTCTTCAACAGCAATTTCATCAAAGGGATTCATTGAGTGCTTTACTCCATCAGTTACAACTCCACTCTTATCTGGCTTAACTCTAACCTATTATTGGAGAGATATACGAAAAATAGATATTTTAATTCATATTACATTAATTAATGAAAAATATAATATCTAATAAAAGTTAATACATATCCAAGTAACCTTTGATCTTTAATAAAACTTACTTTGACAGCGTAATCAATAACTCTTTTAACACCGACTAAAACACGAGCCATGTTTTATATTTGTTGCTTAAATTTGTAAAAAGTCTATGAAAATTACAGTAAATAATTAATTTTAAATTGTAAGCCAAAAAGCCAAACGTAACAGGTAGCCAACTGTTCCCTGTTCGAAGTCCAAAATATGAATACAAGTGTCATGAATGTCAAATTGTCACTTGAGACTTGACGGTTGACAGCTGTCAACCACAGGTAATGCTGAGAGTACATTTATACAAAGTGACTTTCTAGTTCCAACACTTACGACTTACGAGAGCCTGATGCATAACTGCGTGTTTTGTGAGATATTTATGTGCACAAAGCCACTTTGGTTTTCTCGGACCAATACGACTTAGAGCGCTTTCGCGCTAAGTCCGATCCGTATCCGAGAAAATACAGGTCTGGAAATTTCGGACCGAATTCAGATAATGCTTACGCTCTAGTCCGATCTCTGATCCAATTCCAAGGAATTCAGGGGCTACTTTTTGGCATACGGCATTTCACGCGGAGCCACACCAGCGCATTCACGTCGTTGATCATGAATCCTTTCAATCTACGTCAACTTCTGGCAATGCTAGAGTACCGTACTAATAGTACGTACTGTAAAGTTGCGACTTCGGTGTTTTTTAAAAAAACACAATATTAAGACAAAAACTTTATTTTATTTTCACAATAATTACAAATTTTCATTAAAACTCAACTTAAACAGGGATTCGTCCCCTGCACCCCACGCTTATTGTTTTACTTCTCTCAAGCTAAGCCGGCTTAGGCGACCATTAAGAGAGAAACTACTGACTACAGGAAATAAGCCATTATATAGCATCACACTGCTGACACTGAAATATTGTTCGGAGGGGTTTAATACCCAAGTCAGCAATATTGGACAGTGTAACACCTAGTCAGCTATCAGTATTGGACAATGTAACAGTACGAAGGCGCAGAAGAAGTAAAGTATTCCGGTTACGCCCATAAAATAGAAAATAAATTTAAATTAAAAATAGTGTAAAAAAATATATTTTATTGTAAAAAAAAGCGTGGGGTGCTTTTTAAGATATTATGAAAATAATAATTCTTCTACACCCCACGCTTCTTTTTTATATTTTATAAAGCGTGCTTTTTAGTTTTTTTTTAACTATTATTTATCTTTTAGTCAAATTAGTGTAATGTCATCGGTCCTCGATAAATCTACAAAGTTTGAACGAAATCTATCCGTTTAAAGTTGGTGAAAATCGCGCCCAAAGAAGTGGGTTACAAAAATACATACAAACATACAGGTGAAGCTGATATAAAGCGTATAAAAAAGGGTCGAAGCAATGTTTTGTCATAAGTTATCTTATTTATGTCAATGTTATAATGATAAATAGGTCGAGGAAAAAGTCAAAATTTGGTTGCCACACAACCTCACTAACAGAGGGCCTACCATCAACTTTTGATTAGCGATGCGAATCCGATGCAGTTCCGTTTAGGTACCCAAACTGAATCACGAAAATTCGTATCATGAAGTGCCTTTTACTGAATGGCGTTTGAATAGCTTATGAAGAATGAACGAAATAAAATTGCGTTTCGAAACCTAAAATGATATGATTTTTTTTTGCGTAGAAAATACTAAGAATACATTTTAAAATTGCGCAATTGCGTCAAATTATAAACCATTAAGCCCTTTTTTATACTTATTTAATAATAGTCATATATATAAATATAATTCTTTGAATTATAAATTAAATGTGTGTGTATTATGTGTTGTTATTATTATTATGTGTTTTCGTAAAAATAACGAGTTATGAACGCACCTCCATTGATGTTTGATTTCACAGGACCACAGAGTACGTTTTTTTTAATTCATTCTTGCGAACAGGCTTTAGCCCGGGCCCTTACTGCCTCGTCTTTAGTATTTTCATTTCTGGTATTTATTTTCACTATTTTATTTTACAAAAAAGTCCAATAAAGTATTCTCATCTCATCTTTAATCAATAAAAAGTTTCTTTCCTATGTTTTTACTATTTTTTAAAAGTTATTAAGATTCACTTTCCTCTAAGGAAGTAGCAACTTTTTTCGAATTGGTCACTTTGACAAATAAGCTATCCAGTTTAGGTTGAAATAACACCTCATGGTACGAATGAATGAATGAACTAAATCAGTTTGCGATTCAGTTGATATCATTTTTGACATTCAATTGATATCATTGCGATATAATCAGTTGATTTGACGTCAACCTAAATTAGATAGCTCTAATCACGTCGTGGTACGAAATAGCAAAGCAGTTCATTTTAGGTTGTCAATTGAATCGCAATAAGAGTTCATCGTAGGCCCGCAGGAACCTAATGGAACGTGTACTCATTTGCGATTTTTGTTGAGCGTAATTAAACCAAACGAAATAGAATGATAATTGGTGATGAAAAATATCGGTGAGGCTTTACAGACTGTAGTAAAACCCGGATTAAATGGCAATAAGACGAAGCCAACAAATGATGGATGAGATTAAAGCAAGAAGTTGAGATAAAACGGCCGGAATTGATCAAATTTAATGTCTTGATTTTTCATTATTCATGACGCTATAGCACACGTACATCTTACTTATTTCTTATTTTCATCACTTAGCAAAATTAAGAGTGTGTGAAGTAGGTGTAAATGCATCTGCCATAAAACCCTGACCATCTTCATACATCTTCATTTTTTTGGCAGTATCAGGACTGCCAAAACTACCTATCCCGTGTTTTGATCCTCTGATTAGGACTGGTCCCAAATTTCTACAGAAACGGGATCTACTACGAGATACTAGGCAATCCAAAAGGAAACAAAACTGCCCAACGATATGGTAGGGGAGCCCACGATGCTAAATGGGGATTTACTCGAGCGTCGTAGAGACCTATTGGGTTGCAAAGCCTAGATGATAAGAAGAAAAAAATGTTATGTGATATATACCTTTTCATCGGTGGGGGAAGCGGCTATAGATTTTTAAATATGTAAAAAAAAAACTGTTGCATGGACATCCTCGAGCGCGTCAGATATTGATAGCATCAATGCTAGGGTTGTATGTAAGGGTTGAAAATGAAAAAAATAATTAATCGAGCGCGTCAGATTTTCTAAGGGAGTGTTAAGTGCACCAAAAAAAAGCTCTCATTCACTAATCTGACGATTTCGATGGGACGCAAACTCGCGGCCAACTTCATAATGTGCAAAAAATTCGCCATTTTGAAATACTCAAGCGAGTCCGATATATATGGTTCATCTTGATGTTCTAAACGTACTGTCTCATAATCTGACGATTATCTAGAGGGATCCGCCTGATCTGACAAAAAAAAATTAGAAAAACGGTTCACCCTAAAGGCCATCCCTGCAACTTCCCGCTAATTACATTCCTGGTCGCTTAAAATTGTACTTATGACATTTTTGAGCTCAAAATATAATGTATGTTAAAAGAAATAATATTTCTATGCATTTTGAGCTCTCCCAGCTCAAAAGTCTGATAGAAGTTTCATAGAACACTATTTTCGGAATTTTCAAACTACAATAACTTTTGAACGGATCAAGCAATTTTCACGCGGTTGGTGGCATTCGACGCAGTTTTATCATCTTCATAAGTAGTTTTCTAGTTTTAATTGATCGAACCAAAAATTTCGGAGTAATCCCGATTAAAAAAAAAACACTTTTTCGGGTTTCTTTCTTCACGATATCTCTCGAACGAATCAACCGATTTTGACCAGCTTGGTGGCGATCGACGTAGTTTTCAAGCTCAAAGGAGGATTAGTTTTTGAAGTTGATCGATAAAGCCGTTTAAAAGTTATTCCAAAAAAAAACACTTTAAAAAAAATTTGTGATTTTCAAAATTTCTCAAAATCTATCGGTCCGAATCGGTTCAAATTCACAGGAAATCTAATTTTAAGGGAACTCTTTAGAACGCCGTGTAGTAGATTCTGATCGGTTTAGTCGTTCAAAAGTTATAAGCGAGTCACATAGTCACACACACATATACATACAGACATAGTGACAACATCGCGGGGGTAGTCAGGGAAGCTTCCTATGAGTAATAGATAGAGAAAGAGTGAGAGAGGCATAGAAACGTGGAGAAGGAAATGTAGGCATCACGCAGCTGCACGCATTTAACTTTATCGACGATTTTTTGTTATTTCGGCTTGCGGAAATCGTCAGATTATATTTTTCATTATTCTTGAATTATTTCCTTAAAAATAAAATAAAAATTTAGCTACGCTCGAGAATGTCGAGATGACGTTTTTTTTTACAACTTTGCTGCCCTCCCCTTTCTTTACGTCACTCTCAAATTGTCAGATTAGTGGAATATACACTTTTGAGGATGTAATTAACTCACTCTACCTTAATCTGACGCGCTCGAGAATTTCTGATGGTCAATTTTTTTTTACTAATCTGATCCTGTATCCTTCACGCGCAGCCTTATATATGGGCCTCATGTTTGGTGGTGGTACTTAACCGGGTACAAGGTATCCCCCTGTATATTAATCTGCCGCGCTTTAGTAAATCCCGAAATCCCCGCTTGGGCTCCCCTACTAATAGGATGTAAAAAGGAATGCATCCTATCCCAATCTACTGACCTGCAGTATCAAATGCGGCGTGTTGCTTGTTTTCTACGACGTGGACGTCAGATAGGTACTACACTAGGAGCCACTACATGCTCAGGAGCAAGCAATAGCCGAAAGTTAAGAGTGGCGTCGGCGGAAACCTGTCAACTACCGGGATGTTTATACAGTAGTAGATCCAATAAACGACGGCATGTGGGATCTATCCATGTCTGGCAGTCGCATAGGCGACTCAACCAATTATAAAAGACCAATGCAAAATTATTCACAGGTGTGTCGCCCTGTGTAGTCTGTAGTGTGTGATCCAAAGATTTTCGGCATTGGGTATTGTTGTAAATAGACAATGAAACAGAACACAATTAAAAAAAAAAGACGTGTGGGGACTGCCGCGGTGAAGCTATTGCATAGCATTTTTTATCAACTTATGCAATTATAATTATTTATTTATTTTATTTATGCAGTATTTTTTTTAATAAAATTAATTTTAAAAAAAGCAAACAGGCACCGAGTAAAATTTAACTTGCAAGATTTGATTACAAACAGACAACGGGACAGGTGAAACTAAATAAAAATGCTTGTCAAAATAATAAAAATTAACCAAACGTGATAAATAAATAAAGAAATAAAAAAAAACAAGATGTACCCCAGGCTCGAATCTGGGACCTTCTGCACAACGAGCATATGTGATAACCGCTGTTCCACGGCAACTGTAAAAAGCGTGCCGAAATATCTATATACATGTAGTAAGTAAGTGTTAAGTTATTTTCGTTACTGAATTTCTGGATTCGGTCCCCACGCTCAAGGCCCGAGATAGAAACTATGCAATATCTTAAAAAAACTAAATGTCATAGAAATATTAGTACGTTTGACAGACCGCTTTTTTCCACTCTCTGTACTACAGCGTCTCACAGTCACAGATGTAATTTATTAAGAGAGATTTTTCATTATTCATTCATCCCTTCCTCGAGACCTTCAATACTAACAGGTATACAATGAAGTGACTCAAGAGTCAAGACTATGATTTCAGCAGAGGGGATCATGTACGAAGAGAGAAAATTGCCACAAGACATAATTTTTCCCATATGCATCAAAATTTAAAACTACAGTTAGATTATACTGTTATTTTGTTGTTCAACTTTGATATGAGAAAGTTTCTGGTTAAAGGTGATGAATGAAATCAATTTCTACAAAAAATTACACACACATAAGACATTTAAATTTGCATCTGGGATGATTAAGTAGGACAATTTCAGCACAAAATATATTTTAGATTTTTTTTAATGATAAAACTTAGGGGGTTAATTTACTAAATGGATCATAAATAACATAAGATTTACTATAACTTATATTTTATTATCTTATACTTAGCATGATGAAAACTCAATTTAATAAGTCTTAAGAGTAGATATATTATAGATATTATAATGTTTTTAAAATTTAAACTCCTTGTATTTCTTCGCTTGTTTTGCATCTGTGTTTTGTTGCCGCTTCCTTTTATTCTGGAAAGTAACAAAAAGCGAATAAATATTTTTATTTGTTGATTATTACTAGCACTGCCCTGTAGTTAGACAGAAACTACAGGACAAAAATAAAGCAATGACTTATAATATGCTCTTTGGTCTAAATCCTTAATAATGTTCATTTAACACAATCACATTACACCGCTAAGTAGCTCAATCCAGTTATGGTTCAGATAACGTTCTAGGACAATACGAATCTAGAGCGTAATGTGGACATAATCAGAACTTAACGTCAAGGATTTTGAAATTACGCGAATAGCACCGAGCACTAGCTGGGCAAGTTGGCCTAATATAGCCGATTGAGACAAATTATGTGTTTAGACGCCTAAAACAAATGTTACAAAGCGGTGATTGTGTTAAGAATTTAACGAATTTAGCTCGAATACGGCCTGCACCTCTGTGTGGTGTCGCACCAGAACCGGACCGACCCATCTCCTCCCATGGGTGTCGTAAGAGGCTACTAAGGAATACAAAGAAATAATAGGCAACAGCATCCTTCCGAGAGAGCAGCGCCATCTACTGCGATAGCCAACCATCTGCCAAGCGTGGCGATTATGACAAAACCCCTACAGAAAAAAATAACAGACACTGTAAAGCGGCCCCGCTCGAGGTAGCCACGCTAGCAGCTACATAAGCGACGTGGCTGGGGGACGAAATGTAGGTAGGCTGAGATACCCACAAGATGGACCGATGATCTGGTCAAGAGCGCCGGAATAGGTTGGATGACTCCACGATGACACGGACAGCGCAAGACCGATCGTTGTGAAGATCTTTGGCCTTTGTTCAGCACTGGACGTCTTCCGGCGGATATGATGATTATGAAAGAGCGCTGTATGTTGTTGGAGTACCTTCTGCCTGGCGACGTGGTCCGCCAGCATGTCGGAGAGGTCCTCCTGGCGCGCGGGCCGCTGATCCCTCAGATGCCGCTCGTAGCGCGCTGCCACTGCCTCAGGCTCCAGCTCCAGTTCCGAGGGGTCCAGTGTCACCTCCACGGTGCCCGTCGTCGACACGCTGCCGCCCTCGCTGGTCGCTGCGCGGGCTTTACCTGCTCAATGAATGGATTTAAGTTCAGTTCGGTAGTCTCTGTATTTTGTTGTTGTTTATGTTACACATGGAAAAAAACAGGCAAAGAAAAGTACACCAAACAAATTATGAATTGGTACCCTACTTATGAAGCAAGAAAAAGAGGAAAACAATACATACAACGGGAAGACGAAATAATGGATTACACTCGCAAGAAACTGCCAGGAGTGGAGAAGATTGGAAGAGGCATTTACCAAACTCGGGCAAACAAACGAGGCTATCAACGTCGTCTGACTTCAAGAGGATTCAGCTACGGTGGATAGCAAAATGCCAAATGATACTATTTTAAAAAGTATAAAACAGGTTCACAAATATTAATTAACCTTTTGCTAAATAGTAAGAAACTGATTGAAGTAGATTTCAACTGTCAAATGCGCAACAAACACCGGTCAAGGTAATGCTAGATTCCAAAACTGGAATTTGAAGATTCGACTGTTTTTGTCAACATTACCATCGATAGTTATCTACACAGGGGCTCACATATCAATATCTTAGCAAAAAGATGAGAGTTCTGCAGCTTTTGCCCTTAAAAAACCAGACAGTTGACTGATGTGAATTCAGCTCGTTTGGTCTATTTTACGTACTTCTATAGCAATATGTCAGACGGTTTGGTATTGTGGGGAAATGCTACGGATGTTCATAGTATTTTTGTGCATCAAAAGAGGGTAATTAGAACAATTTATAATATGCGACTAACGGCCGTTCCCAATATACTATCTAAAGATAGAGATAAATTACTACTTTCTACTGTCAGTAATTCGCTGTCAATAATCTGAAGCTGTCCCAATATACCCGATAAGTCATTCTTATCGCCTTATATTGGGACGCGTGAATTGAAATTTCCATACAAACTCCTATCGCTGGTGAGCTATATTTATTATTTTTTTTATTTTAAGCAAACTTTATAGCATTTCTATTCTACAGATTAATACTATAAACTATATACATGTATGTAGTATGTCACTATATGTCGTCCCATTGACAGACAGCGTGTACGGATAATGTGACTTACCGTCGATAACTTTATTGGCATAGAAAAGTCAACGATAGTTACGATTTTTATCTCAAGTAAGAGATAGACTGAATATTGAAAACGGCTGTAAGAGACTCGCTTCTGGATAAATTCAAGTTGATAAACATCCTAACGGGAAGGGTTACAAAACAATATATAAACATAACGAAAGTTAGACAAATTGTGATGAGAAATATATTAAATCTTATTTGTTAAAGATGGCTTATAACTATAGTATAGCAAATTATATAGAAGATAATGATGGTTGGCTCTTGTTCTACGCAGGCCACCTTAACTTGTATAATATTAAGTGTTGTAAGCAATTTAGTTAATATGATTTTATTTCTTATCAGGTCTTCTACCCGCGGCAAAAACTCCTTACGAACTGATATAGCTTCATGACGTTTTATTTATGACAATATGGGACGATACTAGCAGGGCGTTCAGCTGATGGTTATTGATACCACCTGCCCATAACAATGTAGTGCTGCTCAGGATTCTTGAAAACATCAAAAATTCTGAGCGGCAGTACAATCGCGCTCGTCAGCATAAGACGTGAGATGTTAAGTCTCATTTGGCCAGTAATTTAACTAGCTACAGCGCCCTTCAGGCCGAAACACAATAATGCTTACAAATTACTGCTTCACGTCAGAAATAGTGCAAAGAAGCCTCCCACTGGTAAATGCTTAGTCGCCCCTTTCGACACCCTTGGGCCTGGGACTTTCCTATTCTTTTTATTCCCCAGGGAAGCACAGGGCAGTTGTGTGCAGGCCACCTAGAATTGTGTAATATTATATTAAGTAGGGTAAGTAAGGGTATTTTTTTAATATGATTTAATTTTTATCAGTTCTTCTCCCCATGTCAAACCACCTTTACGGACTAATTTAGATGTCACTCCCTATGCAAATTGCAGTGGGCCCCCATATTGAAGGATTGGCGAATAGGCTTAGTTCTGCAGCATATGCGGTTAAGAAAATTAGACGGTTAACTGACATAGATACGGCGAGATTATTATACTTTAGTTATTTTCATAGTATTATGTCCTATGGTATATTGCTATGTGTGGGCGATGTGTATGCTTCTACAATATGATCCCAGAAAATGTACAAAACAAACGTGTTACGAAATTTAAAAGAATTGTTAAAAACCTTTGTGTGGGAATGGTTATTATAGCATAAACGATTTTCTTAATGACACCACGGACTGGGAATAAAGCGAACACCCTCAAGCTCTTTAATTATAAATGTTTATTGTACGATATCACATTGTAATCCAAATTTTATATTTAAAAAAAAGCCCGCTGAGTTTCTTGCGCCCATTCTTCTCAGGTCTGAGGCAGTCTCTTTTGAATGGGTGGTAGTTTTTGACGTTCAATAAGTGATTTTAAATCCTAGTTTGAATAAAAATATTTGAATTTGAATATGGTAAATACATATATTTCTGTTCAACTCACCCGGGTTAGCAGCGTTTATGTCGTAAACGTGTGTGGAGGCCATCATGCCCGCCGTCAGCCCCACGCGTCGCTCCGGCAGCACCTGGTACAGGGTCGGAGTGTCGCCGCTACGCACAACATAAAGATTGCAAATTTCTTGAGCGATCTAGAGTGTAAATTCCGCTAATACTTGTCGTCGTTTGTCGTGTATTAAAAGCCCTAAAACATATCCTGGAGCTGACATTAGATCTGACCACAATCCGGTTATCGCCACAAAATCATGTACCCTAAAAAGAGTAAAGAAACCTGCACAAAACACAAAAATAGATGTCAGGAAACTTACAGACCTTAACACCAAAAATAATGTGTCGAATGAAATAAATGGGTGGGCAGTGGATACGAAATCTGGGACACACACAATAGAAGAGACATGGAGCACACTAAAAAATAAATTATTGGACATAAACAAATTCTTATTAAAAAGAAACTGGGCTCCTAAGCAGAGTTGGATGACCGAGAAAATAAATAACCTTATGGAGGAAAGGAGACTCTACAAAAACACTGATGAAACCAAGTACATGGAGATCGATAAGAGAATTCGGCGCGAAGTCCGCTTTGCGCGCGATGCTTGGTATCGAAGGAAGTGCGAGATTGTGGAGGATCTTTATGCTAAGCATGATGCATTTAATCTACATAGGGAAATAAAATCTTTTATTGGCTATAAAAAGACTACACACCAACTCATAGACGAACAAAATATCCCAATTTTGGATATAACAAAGAAAAAAATCCTATGGGAACAATACATCTCGTCAATGTTCGCTGATGATTCACGAAGTTTAGCTGTAACCTTTGATTTGAGTGATGGGTATTCTATCCTAAAAGACGAAGTCACAAAGGCTTTAAGAAAAGCTAAAACTGGAAAATCAGCGGGCTCAGATGATGTTCACATAGAGGTACTTAAACTTATTAAGGACGAAAATATTGATGTCCTCGTAAATTTTTTGAACGCCGTTTATGACTCTGGCCACTTACCCAAAGACTGGTTAACGTCATCTTTCATTACGCTCCCTAAGAAAGCCAATGCGAAAAAGTGCGAACAATTGCGAACAATTAGCCTTATGAGTCAAGTATTAAAACTATTTCTAAATATCATTCACGAACGCATAAGAACTAAATGTGACGAACAACTCGCAGATAACCAGTTCGGCTTTAGATCAGGAGTCGGCACAAGAGAGGCTCTATTTGCAGTACAGGTTTTAGTGCAAAAATGCTTAGATATGCAGCAGGATGTTTTTCTTTGCTTCATCGATTACGAAAAAGCTTTCGATAGAGTTTTGCATGACCGCCTAATTGCAATATTACAAAATATCGGGTTGGATGGCAAAGACATACGAATCATCCGGAATCTGTACTGGAATCAACGAGCTACTGTTCGGGTTGATAATGATGAGACCGCAGAAGTTGATATTAAAAGGGGCGTCAGACAGGGCTGTATCTTATCACCTATGCTATTTAATTTGTACTCGGAAACCATAATAGCAGATGCAGTAGAGGACTTAGATTGTGGAGTCAAAATAAATGGCCAGAACATAAATAATATTAGATATGCTGATGATACAGTCCTCATAGCATCATCTGCTAATGATCTTCAGAAACTTATCACCCGAGTAAATGAGTGCAGCGAAAGAGCTGGTCTTAGGATGAACACCTCAAAGACGAAACTCATGGTCATATCTAAGAAAGAAATTGATGACTTTGACATTACAGTAGCAGGCCAAAAACTAGAAAGAGTGCGCAAATACAAATATCTAGGTACGTGGTTAAATGACAACTGGAATAGCGACCAAGAAATTAAGACCAGAATTGAAGTGGCTCGAAGCACCTTTAGTAAAATGAAAAAAGTACTGTGCAACCGTGGTCTTAAGATTTCCTTGCGCACTCGTTTACTGCACTGTTACATCTGGCCCATACTTCTATACGGATGTGAGGCGTGGACTATAAAAGAAGACCTCAGAAAACGTATAGAAGCTTTTGAATTGTGGGCATATAGACGTATGTTGGCCATAAGTTGGATCCACAAGGTCACAAATGTGGAAGTTCTGCGCCGCTCGATCAAAAACGCGAACTCATGCAAACTATCAGGATGAGGAAAGTCGCATATTTGGGGCACGTGCTTAGGCCCGAGAGGTACAAACTCCTACAACTCATCTTGATGGGAAAAGTTGCCGAAAGAAGAGGCGTAGGTCGCAGTAAAAAGTCTTAGCTGCGCAACATCCGAGAGTGGACTGGCATTGCGAGTGCGGCAGAACTATTTTACCTTAATATTCTGTATTTGAAGTTGAATACAATAACACACACAGTGTTTTAGTGTGAACCTACAATTAGCAGTAAGGCTTATAATAATTTTCAATAATAAAAAAAAAATTCTCCATCTCACCCCTCAAGGTCAGTGTCCAACTTCTTCTTCCTCAGCTCGATGGTATCTGGTGTCTCCATGCCGGGCGGCACTGACGAGATGCCTAGCGGGGTCACCAGCCCCTCACCAGGTGTCGCCACTCCAGTAGCCACCTCTCCTTCTCCCACTTTCTCTTCGTCGGACTCTTCTGCATATGAAGTTTAAGTTTAAAGAGCGTATTTTTTTAAAAGGGACAGCATACGAAAAAATTTAAGGATATACCGGGAATCTGTTTATAAATTATTTCAAAAGTGATTTTCGATTTTATTTGAAGCAAATTAACACATGAATAAATCCGCTGAAATTTTTAAATATAGTTTATCATGAATACGTATTCATAAATAAAACTAATAATGATAAAGCACCTCATCTTTAGACTCTGGTATAGAAAGTTCGAGAATGTTTTATTTTCTATGAAAAAACGCGTGTTTATAATTCACACTATTAAATCAATTATAACTTTTGCACTAGTTTGTACTAGGAAAAACACCAAAATATTTGTTCAGCCGAGTCAAAAATTTAGTGAAAAATCATAATATTTTAACAAAATAATTAATGTTAAGAAAAGGTTTTAAATAACATAAGTATCTATCTTAGATAATTTTGTACGTGTAGATCTTTTGCTGTTAGAGAACCAATACAAACAGCTTAGAAAGATAAGTTTAGTGTGCGTGACAAGCTACGTCTTACACTCGCGATTTGTATCACACTTTGTGGTAGTGTGCGAATTGCTCAAAATAGGCGTATAAATAATATTTATATAAATTATCTGTACTTAATGTCTTTTAATTCTTAAGATCGGGTAAGACTTCCTTTCGCTCAACTTCTGAGATTTTAAGCCCAATCTACGCGCAGTAATTCTTTTAAAGGAATTTATTTTCTCGAAACCTCACCATCTTCAGACTCCTCCTCTGACTCAGACTCCAATTCACCCCACAGTGTCCGGTCGATGTCAACATCTTCATTATCCTGTACATAAATACAAAATGATTTAGCTTCAACTAGAAATTACCAGTGGGAGAATCAGCCGACTAGATTGATTTGGGTACTTTAGCGGCCCCTATTTCTGCCGTGAAGCAGTAATGTGTAAACATTACTGTGTTTTGGTTGTAGGGCGCTGTAGCTACTGAAATTACTGGGAATACAAATAAGACTTAACATCTTATGTCTCAAGGTGACGAGCGCAATTGTAGTGCCGCTCAGAATTTTTGGGTTTTTCAAGAATCATCGAGCGGCACTTCATTGTAATGGGTAGGGCGTATCAATTACCATTAGCTAAACGTCCTGCTCGTCTCGTCCCTTATTTTCATACAAAAAAATGCTCTTGCGACTGGTTGCGCCAACGTGGTGTCCCAATGAAATATAGGCCTAAGTCGCGACTACACGCAACCGTCCAGCGGCCCGCTTCACGTAATTTTACATAAGCGATATCGCAGCGACATCTATCGTTCACCTACGATTCGTAATCACGTGATTTAAATCGCACGTTCGAGAAACGATCCTATCCAAAAATCGTTAAAGCGTATTCACGTCAGCTAGACGGAATTCAATCGTTGTGTCAGTGGTATTCTGCCTATCTTTTTACAATCGGTTACCAACGATTTAATGTCAAATCGAACGTCTGAGAAGTCGCTGAACTGAAGTTAGTAATTTGCAGTTGTTGGCTGTTGAAAGGTTTTTCATAAACATGAATATCAGCTTGTCTTGACTACTTTTGGATCTTTCTGAAAGGGAAGACCGGCGAAGAGAACGTCGATGCCAAAATAATATTAGGATCAACAAATATTTTGCTTTCGAAATGACAGATACCGAGTTCGTGAAAACATTTCGCTTTACCAAGGATTTAGTCCTTGGTCTTATTGAAGACCGCGTTCCCCTAATTCCATGAGAGCGTAATACTATACTTAGGTTGTACTATTTAGGTTGGTAGTTACCAAGAAAGATTTAAGTAGGTGTCTACCTACTTATCTGACTAGATATTTACTGTATTTAAAACTTTAATTAAATAAATTATAAAATCATGTGCTTTTTTACATTATAGGTATTAATAGCACTAGCATTTTATGCTACACGATCTTACCAAACCATTGTTGGTCAGAGTAATTTCAAATCAGTTACCAACTGAATTTCAACCTACATTGTTTAGAGCAGTGTGACAGGTGACTAAAGTACTCAATGATGCTGAATTATTCAAAAAACATATTTATTTTCCTCTTACTCAGGATGGATGAGATAGAATAAAGAGAAGGAATTTATTTACCTTTACCTATGTTATTGGACTAATTAAATACCGAATTAATTATTTATTAAATATTGTACGTACTTATTACAGCTTTTATGAAAAAACTAAAATAGCTCAGTAAGTAATTCAAGCTGACGCACGGTTCTTCTTTGAGCTGATTTTGTTGAATCGAACAAAACGAGACGAGAATGAGTTACCTACACTTGGGCGAAAATCCAGTTTGACTTTGATGTACAGCGGTTTTTTTTTTTAATTACAACCATTTGGGTACGACTTTTAATTTTCAGCCTATTAAATTCTGTAATAAAATAATTATACCTTACCTTTTTACTACTCTAAGGCTTCAAATATTGTTAGATTGAGTACTAGTAACTGAGCAAAAGACTCTGATATCATAATAAACATATTTAAAAGAATAAGGTAGAAAATAAAGGAATTGTAGAATTAGACTGGCAATGTCCTAACGCAAGTCGTCGATAAGTCGCTGAGTTTCAGTCCTATTGAGTTGTCGTCCTATCGAATCAGTACGTGAATACCAATTTTGGACCAAGTTTCAATAGGACGACTTCTGAACTACAACGATTTTTGGATCGTTAGAATATACGTGAATCGGCCTACAGTTTTACTTTATAACTTACATCTTGCCCAGCAGACTGGTGGCCAAACACGTCACCATACAGCGGCTTCCCGTGCTCGTCGACAGGTGGCTTGCCCCAGCCACCTGCGTGATATCCGAACGCGCAACCATCAGGAATGGGCGCGTTGAGGCCGGGGATCTTAAGGTTGGGATACGAGGGCGGAGGACCGTACCGCTGCTGCGCGATCAGCCACGGCGGCGGCACCTGTTCACCAAAAGCAATATTAATTTGTCATCACAAAGAAAATGCTGTATACCGGCGCGGACCTTTTAAATAGTTGTAATTGACGACCTGTATAGCCGAGTGGTTAGCGATCCTACCTACTAAGCTAGAGGTCCCGGGTTCGAATCCCGGGTTCGAATCCCGGTAGGTGCAAGCATTTATATGATGAATATGGATGTTTGTTTCCGAGTCATGGATGTTTAAATATATTTATGTATGTTTATATGAATTTATGTATGTTTAAGTAAGTATATTGTATTAAATATATCATTGTCTTGTAACCCATAACACAGGCTATAGATGCTTAACTTGGGGCAACATAATTTGTGTAAAAAGTGTGTCAATATTATTATTAATTTTGGAGCGCGTGGTAGTTATATGCTATATGACGTCATAGTTCATAACAAAAAACAAACTATTTGTTATTTCTAAGTGACATTCGGGTTGTTGCTCCATCTACACGATCTACTTTTCAGTTGATAACCTACTCAACAGTCAACCCCAATAATTGCTAGGATATTGTCGCTTCTTCAAATCTAACCAGTTTTTTATTTTAAAGTGTCGGTTTAAATTAACAACAAACAAGGTTAGGTTGAGAATAAAATAAATTGGCTACTTTTACGTCATGTCAACAGTCAGTCCGACCAATGAACTGCCAATTTTCCAAAACATATATAATGTTGTTTATATAAAAAAAATGGCGTAATTCTAGTGTAATAAATATTAATAAATTATTCAATCGAAAAAGACAATTAGGAAATACCAAAAAGACAAGAAAGAAGAAAAGACGATTAGTATCGGTACCTAAATTATGATAGCCCGAGAAAATAATTCAAAATGGCATCGCGTCCCATTGATTTCTCACTTACGCGCATTACCATATTAAGACTCAATTGTAGTAACTGAAGATACAAGCCACCATTTTACATATTACTAGCTGACCCCGCAAACGTTGTATTGCCAATATTAAAATCGCGATACAAAAGTAACTGTTGATCGTAGATGGGTGAAAATTTTAAGTTTAGATTTTTTTTTTTAAATGTTGACTCATAATCAAACAATTTTAAAAAAAATACAAAAATATAAAAAATAAAATTCGTGTGGACCACCCTTAACATTTAGGGGGATAAAAAATAGATGTCCGATCCTCAGACCTACCCAATATGCACTCAAAATTTCATGAGAATCGATCAAGCCGTTTCGGAGGAGTTCAAAGTTTAACACCATGACACGAGAATTTTATATATTAGATTAGTGAGAAGCTCTTTTGCACAGGATGCCGGCTAGATTATGGTTACCAGAACAGCAGCAATTGTGTATTATGTATTTAGGTCTGAAGGGCGCCGTATCTAGTGAAATTACTGTGCAAATGAAACTTAACATCTTATGTGACAAGGTGATGAGCGCAATTGTAGTGCCGCTCAATATTTGGGCGTATCAGTTACGATCAGCTGAACGCACTGCTCGTTTCGTCACTTATTTTCATAAAAAAGTATATGATATTCTCAATTCATTAGAGTTAGGCTGAGATCTATAGAGCGAACCTAGACTTAGAACAAAGTCTGACTTTATTCACGCAAAACTGAGCTGAGTGTGATAAAACTCGACCTTGGCTTTTGCATTGGTCTTAGCTTAATCTCGGCATTAATTCAGATATTATAGACAATAAAAAAGAAATCAAAGATTACGCTAAGCTTAAACTAAGCTAAGTTTTACGTAAGCAAAGTAAAAAAAATATGCACTGGCCTAATTAATTGTCCCGACTTGCTCAGCAAAGTTAGATTTCATATAGGTACCAAAAAGAATTCCAAGATCATGTCAGCGACAAATCTTATTTTCATTACCAAATTGTCACACTAATTTAAGAAAATTCTGCCCATTGTCACGAATGTATACCCTGTATGATCAGCTAGAAAATTATTCTTCAAAGATATATCTTTAATAATATTACCCAAACAGGATCTTAAATCTATGCTTACTAATTTTGCTACTATTTTATCTATGCACTAAAAGTGTGTTGTTATCTTAATTAAGTAAAATTCTGTGCATGCTGTGATTTCCTGTAAGTGATAAGACACTTAGCATTTATTTAATTGTATTGTTGTATAAATCCTATTAATATTATAAATGTGAAAGTTTGTATGTCTGGATGTATGTTTGAACTTCTTTAACGCAAACACTACTGAATGGATTTTGATGAAACTTTGCAATAAAATAGCTTACACACCAGAATAACATATAGGCTATAATTTATAAAAATATTGTGTAAATTATCTATACATTGAAATAAAATTGGAGTGTCTGTTTGTAATATTGAAATAACCGTTTTTTACTAAATGTATATTATGAATACATAAACGATTCACCAAAATAACATTTTTTACAATTTTTGTCTGTCTGTCTGTCTGTTTGTTCCGTGTAATACGGCGACTTTTATTGGCAAGTAGCTGATGTAATAAAGAGTAACTTAGGCTACGTTTATTTTAGAAAAATAAAGCAATGTCCAAGAAACGGTCTATCTCTAAAAATAATTTATATAGCAAAACAACGTTTGCCGGGTCAGCTAGTCTTAATATATATATAAATTACGTGACACATTGTTTGTCCGCGATGGACTCCTAAACTAATGAACGGATTTAAATGGGGATTACTTCATGGAGTGCAGTTTAGTCCAACTTTAGAGATAGGATATTTTTTATTTCGATTTGGGAACCATATTTACTTTTATTTCCAATATTTGTTTTGTATGGACATATTTTCTGTGAGAGAATTTATTGACGCACGGTTTGACAGTTCTGCTGTGAAACAATTTCATTATAACAACAAGGAGCTACGAAGATCTTACGAAATGATTCTTGATGTTATGAAATACTGTTGACAAATACATAAAAAACAGTATATTATTTATTATGTACAGAACAACGTCTGTCGGGTCAGCAAGTAAATAAATAAAGTTTAAGTACGCTCTATAGGTAGATCTCAGTCTTACACCGCATTATTGGCTTATTGCTCGATGCAGGCAGACGACTCGATCTCGATCCAAGGGACAAATGCTTTAACTGATTAGTGTGCTGTTTTCCCCGATCACACTTTTTTTAACGACCCGAAGCTTGATTCTAGTAACGTGATAAAATATTATAATAGCATCTTACAATTAAAATATAGGTATTCTATTTTCCTCTGCACGGAAGTATGCGAAAAATGTCATAAATTATTGTGATCAAAGGATAAAGGCATTTATTTTCTCAAAATTGATTGATTTAGATGATGTCATTTCTAATATACTAGACACTACTACCGCTTCGGAAACAAATGACGCTCTGAGAGAGAAGCGGCGCAAGAAACTCTCCCAGCATTCTTTTTTTTGCGCTCTTTGTAATGAAATATACAATATTGTACTGTCATTGCTATTGCTACATATATAAATATAATCATGATATTTTCCCAGACTGTCGGATCGCTTAGATATTAAGCTGTGGAGTAGTAGGATCGGGGTAGGCTTAGTATTCTGAGGCGTTGGCTACATTGAAAAATTATTTTTTTGTAAAGGGTCATCTCTAGCAAACCTTGTGTGAGCCGGGTCCCACAGGCATGCCGAGAGCCGTCCTCAGCTCCTCGGACAGGTCTCCAGGTTTCTTTTCCCGCAGCCGAGTCTCGAACTCCTTGCCTTCGTAGTAGAGGTCGCCATGGATTGTCATACGCGGCTTAGTTTGCCATCTAAAGAGTTTCAAAAATTAATTGTTTATTATAATAAAAATTTAAAAGATTAAAAAAAATGTGCTCAATTTTATTATTATTACATGGTTTTCTTAATTAATCCACAGACTGGGAGCAAACACCCCCCGGCTATTTAATTATAAATTTTTATTGTACGATATGACATTGTAATCCATATTTTTATTTTTAAAAACCCACTTTCTTGCGCTCGTTCTTCTCACGTCTGAGGTACACTATTTCGTATGTAGTATTTTCGAGTGTAATATGTAGTAATACTAAATGCAAATATTGGATTGAGCAGGTCATCAACTGTAAAGTAGATCCTGTAGATGAAGTCACAACCTGTGAGTTGAACAAAGCATACAAGATTTTATGACTATACGTCACTCGAACGGTTCGCTAAGTTGGTTAGAGCACCGGCACGGAACGCCGAAGTTCGTGGGTTCGAGTCCCGCATCAATCATAAAATTTTGTTTTTCAAATTTTATTTGTGTATTAATCCTAGAAATAAGGGTTATCACTTTAAAAACATAACAGATTGTTTAGATTAACAAGATCGACATCTCAAGTTAATTTCCTAATATGCAAATATTGGGGTTGAGCAGGGTTGAACTGTAAAAGAAATCCTGTAGATGAAGCCACAACCTGTGAGTTGAACAAAGCATACAAGATTTTATGACTATACGTTACTCGAACGGTTGGCTTAGTTGGTTAGAGCACCGGCACTGAACGCCGGAGGCCGTGGGTTCGAGTCCCGCATCGTTCATCCAAATTTGTTTTACAAATTTTATTTGTCAACTGACCTCTACTATATACCACCGGACTGGCAGCTGTCAAAGTGGTTTTGTGCCTGTTGTTGTTGTTTGTTATTCGCCATTTAGGCGCTGTTTGCTATGTAGAGAGTTTGCGGTACTAAATCTAGGGATGACAACTCCAGCAAACATCGATAGATGGTAAGAAACTATTTACAAAAAACAATTGTGTACTTTATTACGCTGATTCTTGAAGTATAAATAACACGGAAAACGAACGAAATAATTCAAGAGTATTGAACGTTCCTTTGCAGCCATTTGTACTATACGTCTGAATTAGTTCTCTGGACGCTCACGAGTGGCGTTTCAGATAGGCATAAAAAAATTACTGTCAAACATATGGAACAGCCAGTCCAGTGGTATTTATATAGGTCAATGGTCGAAACCATAATTTTTCAACCTTATTTTGCTCACTTTGAGAATATGTTTTTTTCTAGAGTATTTCCGTATATTTTTTTGCCTTTTTAGACTATATTTTTTAATCCACCAACGCCTCATCTGCGCCATCTCAATGCCCCCTAATTTTCCATGGGTCTTCTACTGCCAAAGTCCCACAAGGGGGCGTTATCGCACACGTTGAGAACCTATGGTCTAAACAGACTGTGGCAGCTTCACAGCAGTCACGTGTTCACACACGTCGAAAAAATAAGGGCGTCATTTGTGTTATTAATGCCATACGTGAGGGTTATCATTTAAAAAAAAATAAGAAATTGTTCAGTTAATTGATATAAATAAATACTTAATGATACTTACCAATGCTTTATTAGTTCTGTATGGCTCAGCCAGACCTCCGCTAATCTAATGTGGACTGCACTCAAAAACTTTTTTTTTGCTCACATAACACATCACTAAATGAAGTTTATGGGAAATCAGGCGCATTATGGCGACTTTATAGGCCTCTTAATTTTATGGCCAATTAAATTTAAGACGATGGAGTTTTCGAGTGCAGTCACCAAAGAATTGAACAAATCATAATCTGCACTCAAGTCAGATTTAACATGATCATAAATTAACAATTTATTATCATTTTATGACCAAATTATACAAAGAAACAGAATAATATTATACGATTTTTATAGAAAAAAAGCATAATAACAGGAAAACAAGAGATTTCCGGTAACTATGTGATGCAACAATAAAAGAGTAAGAATTGCCATAGTCGGATAGGCGTCTGTAGAAATGATATTGAAGATATTTAAATAAATCTGGAGACTATGTAAACCAACTTTTTTTAAACCTGTTAATATTAAACACAATATTAAAATAGTACAACGTTACATTATAAGGATGGAAAATAGGTTATTGCAAATGAACTGCCATTTTTGCAATAACCGAATACACCCGTGTATCACAAGACGTTTCAAAACAGTTGTGGGAAATATCTTTTATAATAATCTTTCGTCTGAAATTATGAAGGTGATAGTAATTAAATATAATAAACAAATATTTAAAAGAATTCTGAGAATTCAATGCGTAGCAATTTTATATATTCTTTTTTCTTTTCGCATTTTTCTTCGTACGAAATCTGTCGGATTTTGTTCCATGTAGATTATAAAAACTCCTTGCTACTAAACTTTTTATTGACTCATAAATTAAAAACCGACTTACATAATATGCCAATGACAAATACTGTATGGCATAATATTATTTAATGGATACAAATGGTTTAAGTTTCATTAGTGTTAATTCCGCCAATATTTGTTTTTAAAACAATTCGACACGTGTTTCGCCTCTACACGGCTTCCTGGCACAAGTACAAGGCATCCTCAGGACGAGTTGTCTCGCCAAAATCTGGTACGAGACTGAGTTTAGTCTCGTGTCGAATTGTTTTAAAAACAAATATTGGCGGAATTAACACTAAAAAAACTTAAATCATTTGTATAATTATGGATTTCCGTAAAGTAACGCCTAATTCAATTTTTGTTTTTTTTAATGGAGTTTCCATTTCAGTTGTCTTCTCCACGACCTTTTACGATTTACATCATTGATGAGGACTTGACTCTTGAATTGAGAATAGGCTAAATGGTGGACAAGATAAAACTTACTTGAAAAAGGCATCATGGAGTTTCTGGTAGTCAATATCAATCTTGCCAAGTTTCGGCCGGGTCCGTTCACGCATTTTGGCTTTCAATGTCTTGGTCTCCTCCTTGTCTTGCAACGAGGCCCTCATCTCCATAATACCAGTCTTCTTGATGAAGTCCGGCAAGTCGAATGGCGGCTTCTCTATACCACGCTTCCCTTGTAAATACTGAAAGTAATTTGCAAATACTGATACAGGAAATAAAAAGTAAAGTCTTAAGCGGATACATCACAAGTCTGTTTTTAATATTTCTATTACTACATATTTTTATTAGTAACATCAGAGGTTTCATTATCATTATAACGTTTAGCGTTTTTTTTTAATGAAAACACGGGACGAGACGATACGTTGCGTCCTGCACATTACAATGGAGTGCCGCTCTGGATTCTTGAAAAACCCAATAATTCTGAGTGGCACTACAACTACGCTCATTACCTTGAGACATAAGATGTTAAGTCTCATTTGCCTAATAATTTCACTAGCTAGAAACACAGTAATGCTTACACATTACTACTTCACGGCAGAAATAACCTTTAGCCTATAATATGTAAGTATTCATAATAATCTGTGCCTACCTTGCGTTTGTAGCACCAATGACGCGGCACCTGAACAGTGTTTCGATGAGCCTTAAGCTGCACTAGCAACTTGGGATCCTTCGCGGTCACATCATACATCTCCACCACATCGGGTCTGGACACGAGCTGCTTCAGTTCAGCCACTGATAATCGCGACAGCTTCTTGAGTTTGCGCTTAGAAAGACGCTCTTTTTCATCCGCAGCATGTTTCTGAAATAATAATATGACCAATGAAATTATTTATCTCAAACATTTTTGTGTTTATGAAAATATAATTATGCATCTTTTATTTATAACGACATTAAAGTTAAAAGGTATGCCGTTCTTATAAGAGTGTGAGGAACATAAATAGAGTTTCTATCTTTGCTGCATATATAACGCGTCAGTCATAGCGGACAAGAGCAATGTGGTCTAAGGGAGAGACTGTTCAGACTACCTTTTTATGAAAATAAGGGACAAGACGAGCAGGACGTTCAGCTGATGGTAATTGATAAGTCCTACCCATAACAATGCAGTGCCACTCAGGATTCTTGAAAAACCCAAAAATTCTGAGCGGCACTACAATTGCGCTCGTCACCTTGAGACATAAGATGTTAAGTCTCACATTGCGGCGCCCTTCAGACCGAAACACAGTAATGTTTACACATTACTACTTCACGGCAGAAAAAGGCGCCGTTGTGGTACCCATAATCTAGCCAGTATCCTGTGCAAAGGAGCCTACCACTGATAGCATACTCTGTATCACCTCTTATGTATTTTGTACATGCAACATATATTTTCAATTTGTATTTGTAAAGTTATATATTATGTTATTACCTCCACGGCTTCTTCATCAGTTGCAAATTGATCAGTGACTTTTTCCAACAATTTATTAGGTTTTGGTAATTCTTTATTCAATTCTTCTTTTACATCCTCTTCTTTTTTGTCTGTTATCTTGAACGCCTCTAAGATGCGGTGGAACTGCCGGTACATAGGTTCTAACTCATGGAAATGAATACTTTCTTGGACATACCTAAAATAATAATATATTACTAGCTGAACCGACAGACGTTGTACTGTACATAATAAATAAAATACTGTTTTTTATGTATTTGTCAATAATATTTCATAACATCAAGAATTATTTCGTAACGTATGCTCCTTGTTGTTATAATGAAATTGTTTCACAGCAGAACTGTCAACCTGTGCGTCAATAAATACTCTCACAGAAAATATGTCTATACAAAACAAATATTGGAAATAAAATTAATTATGGGTCCCAAATCGAAATAAAAAGTATCCTATCTCTCAAGTTGGACCTAACTGCACTCCATGAAATAATCCCGATTTAAATCCGTTCATTAGTTTAGGAGTCCATCGCAGACAAACAACGTGTCACGTAATTTATATATATTAAGATTATTAAAAATATGTGGTCAATCCATTTTAGATCATTTATACATCTAGATACTCTGTTACAGCTGTGAAAACGTCGAAAAAAAATGAGATTAACAGTTTACATCTATTACGAGCAATGCACGCACACTTACACAAAGTGACATGAGAGATGACAAATCGCGAGCGTAAGACATAGCAGTAAGCATGTCACACACACTAAAGTATTAAACCTGGCCTGTTTTCATTGGTTGTCTAGCAGCAAGAGACTCTATCTAGACATTTAAACTTGTTGATTAAAATTTTCTTTTTTTAGTATGGGGCATGATGGTAATCATTCATTTACAAAACATAATATTTAATTTATCTATTTGGAAATAAATTAATTTCATATTATTCAAAAAGAGTATGTCTTTTGTCTATGAACATAAAAAAAAAATATTGAATTAGGCGTTACTTTGCGGAAATCCATAATTATACAAATGATTCAGAAATCATTTTGTTAGTGCCAGATTTTGGCGAGACTACACGTCCTGAGGATGTATCGTGTGGAGGCGAAACACGTGTCGAATTGTTTTAAAAATAAATATTGGCGGAATTAACACTAAAGAAAACTTAAATCATTTGTATATCTATGAACATACTCAATTTCAGCTTCCTGCTTGTTTTCCTTGTTGCTAGACTTCTGTGAGTCAGTTTTCTCAGAAGTTTTCTCGGTCACTTTCAACTTAGACTCCATTCTTTTCTGTTTGGCTGCCTTCTTCTTCTTCTTTTTACGTTTGTTCTTGTTAGATTTGTTTGCTTGATTCTGTAACATAATGTGTTTATTAACAACACAAGGAGACTGGTACATTGGTTGAATTTTGAATTTTTAAAGTGGGAGTGCCAAATCTTTAACAGTGAGGATGATTTAAACGAAAACACATTGAATTCTTAAAAAATCAATAACCCTAGCCAGAAATATTGATTAGAATACACATGCTAAATTAAAAATATTTCAAAATTATAAACCAAAATCATGAATATTATAAAGAATCAAATCATTCAGAAATCTCAATAACTTTAAAAGCTATGTGTATTTTTTGTATGTACAATAACAGTTTAGGTATGGACCTAATATAATGAAGTATTATAAGTTATGTTGTATTCACAATGTTATTCAAATTTTTCCAGTTTAACTTGACCTTACATTCTCGGTACACAAATCCATTAATATTTTATATGTATACTACGAGGGCGGCACTAAAACTTTCGGGAATCAAGGAAGTGACACAACATTACTATTTAAAAATGTATTTATTGCTTTTCGAAGTATTCTCCGCGAAATTTGACACATTTTTCCATACGATGGAACCAATCATTGAAGCAACCATTCCATTCGGAAGTTGGGGTCTCCAAAATGGCCGTTTTGTAGGCGTCCACAGCTTCTTCAGGTGATGAAAATCTCTGACCACGCTATTTATTCTTTATTTTAGAGAAAGTATAGAAATCATTAGGGCTTAGGTCGGGGCTGTACGGTGGATGGTCTAATAATTATATGTTTTCTTGCTCTAAAAACTCTTTTGTTCTGTGCGCGGTGTGAGAACTCGCATTGTCGTGATGGAGGATGCTGCGGCGGTTGCAGTTCTCTTTACGGAGTTCAGAAACGACCTGTGGCAAACAAATGCTAGCATACCATTCTGCATTAACCGTTATTTGTCACTCAAGAGGAAAAGTCGCAACATGGCCGGTTTTGGAGACAAACGTGGCCACCATTTTTTTTTGCAACACTCCGTGAACGAACAATTTTTGTTGGCTTTAACTCAATTTCGAACACCCAAACTCGTTACTGGTTTTTTGTTTCGGGTGCGTACGCATATATCCAGGATTCGTCACCTGATACGATGTTGTATACAGCATTTGAGGATCCTGCGTGGAATCTTACGAGAGTTCTGACGCATCAAGTAACGCGAGCCGCTTTATGCTCTTCACAGAGCAAATGCGGTATCCATCGCGAAAACAACTTTTTTACACCTAATTGTTCATGCAAGATTATTTGTATTTGACTCATGCCAATGTCTAAATTTGCCTGAATTTCGCGGTATGTCACATGTCGATCTTCCTCAATCAGCTTACGCACAGCATCAACGTTTTCTTTGGTGACTGCAGTTTTTGGACGACCAAATGCAGAAGTCATCCGGTCAACATACTGTTTCTGTGTTAAATCACTTTGAAAGTCATAATAAATCATCACTCTAGAATTTTCTCAAGTCAATTCCATTTTCTCAACGACTAAACAAGTTTGAAAAGACCTTGTGACAAGACCGAGAATCTTTTTTTAAATAAATAAATGGTATTCGATTTTTAAAACCAAGGAGTTTTCAATTAAAATGATTTTAATATGACAGGAACAGTGGAAATATTCCATTCCCGATACTTTTAGTGCAGCCCTCGTATTTAATAATGTTTTTAGGATTTTTTAAAAGTTTAATATAACACAAGTCTGTTACTTCCAAACAAAAAAATCAGACATACATTTTACAATATTTTTTGGTACATATAATTTTTTTTTTTAAATATAAAGACAATAATTTGTACAAACTTATAATGTGTAAAATTGTGTGTCTAATATTGCATTAGAGACGTGAATATTCAATGATACACCATTTTAAGTTACCAATAAAATCTGTTCACCAGTGACCATTATTTGAAATATTTATGAGAAAAAAGTTATCCTATAATAATAGCAAATCATATAAAACTTTCAATGATTATAAATTATCATGTGTGTTATTTCAATCCACATTTATTGTATTTTATTACTAGGCATTGACCTTTAGCACCAGTAGGATTTCTACTTTTATCATACACTTTCATGTAAAAATATTGTGTCCATAATTATACACACGATTTATGAAAAGATAAATTATCTATTATATATTCTAACATAGCTTCCATCCATTCCATCTTTTTTGCTAAATAATAACCCCCTTATTCATAATAGTCTGCTTACTTAAAGCATTGCTAATTCTCACTCTGTCTTCTTCTATTGAAATAAGTCAGAATGAGAAATAACACTCCTTAGCGACTGTTTAAAGTTAGCGGACCATTATGAATAAGGGGGTAAGTATATAAATGTGTATAAATAAATAAAATATAACCCATACTTCTTGTTTAGATATAACAGGTGGCTGTGGTGCATCGGGAATGTTGTCATCATCAGAATCTCCCTCATCTTCCTCTGCATCATACTCTGAACTGATAACAGGAGCAGGTGGTGGATTCAACTGTCTGTCTTGCTCTATAAAAATGGAAATATAGATTATTTTTGATTGAATTTTCATATATATACATTCTAAAAGAAAATAGCAAAGACTGCATATTATAAAACAAGGTCCTCCGCCATGTCTGTCTGTTCTCAGTAAACTCAAAAACTTCATGAACTATTGAGGAAGGTTTTAGTATACATATAATTTGTTAAGTTTTCGTAAACTTAACAATACAAATGTTTGAGGTGTCAGAAAAAAACAAAACGTCTGGGAGCTCTCTTCAAAAATGCTGTCTAAACCCTTTGATGTATAACAAAATAATGTATTGTGGAATTGTGTATCTTATACAGGTACTCTTAAAGATAACAGACTATATCCATTAAAGTAATTCAGAAATTTGGCAATTATAAAGCGGTAATATAAAGGCCGTTTAGATAAATACAAAATTAATCCTTATCAATTTATCTATACTAATATTATAAAGCTGCAGTGTTTGTTTGTTTGTTTGTTTGAACGCGCTAATCTCTGGTACTACTGGTCCGATTTGAATGATTCTTTCAGTGTTGGGTAGTCCATTTATCGAGGAAGGCTATAGGTGTATATGTTTTTTTTTTCAAAATTAGGGATCCGTTTGAAAAACTATTGACAATAGAAGAAAATGATGTACAGGATATAATATAGGCAATATTTTATTACTTATAAAACTATCGCGTGAATTATACTTTATATGGCAAAACAATGTTTGCCGGGTCAGCTAGTTACTACATATTATGAAATCATTCAGAAATATGTTTTTTAACTCATTAACTTGGATTACACAATTCCAATGGCTTTAGACTACATTATCCCCACTTTCATCCACCCCCACATTCTTACAAAATTATGTAAATGATGTATTAACAGTATGTCTGGTAGTATATATATTAAAATTCTGTTATGTTTATAGTTCCAATAAAATTTTGCACAATTTATGTAATTATTTCAACATTTTAAGGGTAACTACAATTACTACAGGTCATAAATCTTATATCTTTAAACGAGCAATTTTTATATATATATATTATATATATATATATATATATAATCTGAATCTCGGAAACGGCTCCAACGATTTTCATAAAATTAAGTATGCAGGGGATGTCGGGGGTGATGAATCGATCTAGCTAGGTTTCAATTTAAAAAAAATGGTTGTATCCATGTTTGAATGAGAAACAGCTACAATAACATTAGAATACAAAGGTAAATTTCGCCACTATATACAAGACTATTATAGCTCAGATGGGACAGTGGGTGGTCCGGACAGCAGTAGACCCCGGTTCGAATCCAGATGTCCTATTAGTTTTTTTTTTTGTTCAAGTTTTGTACATTCTTAAAAATCCGAGCAGGCTCGGTCGTCCGGATATTATAATTAAAGAATGGTAAGTGGATGGATACAAATGGCTCAATTTAAGAGATAATAAAATAATAATAGTAAGTAGGAGACTGCTTTCACCCAAAGATATACTACATACTATTTTTATGTAACTCAAATGTGAATTCCAATTGAAGCTTATCTCAATAAAACTTTAATAAATGATAAGCCATAACATAATCTTTCTTAATATGATGCCAAATTACAAAAAAAATTTACATGTAAATAATAAATAAAACAGTATGGTTTTAAAAGTATTACATTATTATCGTTAATAGTTTTATTTATGTAGTTGTCTTCACATTAGTCTTAAAAAATAAAACTTGGCCCATCCAAGCTTCAAAGGTGCAAGGATATTCCACAACTTTAATCAAATATTAAGTGGTAATTCTTGTTAAGTTAAAACATTCACTGCCAACAAAATTTGATTAAAGTTTTTGGTACATATGAATGTTTGAAAATATAAATAGTAGGATAAATGTATAGTGGATTTCGTAAGTCGACTATATTGCCAGAGTTGTTGCACATAGCAACATTGAATCGCCTCAAACACCAACAATTTACTGACTACTACAAAATGACGGGACAGGACTACAATTATATTCATTACTAAATAATTAATTTCTGTCAACATAATAGCAATTATTATTATAATACAGACCTGTTGCTTTTTCATTTTCATGACCAAGGGCAGCCTGTCTTTGATCTTTATAAGCTAAGGCTTCCTCCAAGGCCTTGGGCAAAACGACGCCAACAACATTCTGAGTGGCTTGTTTATTTCTGAATTCTTCTGGGGTATCAATCTTCATTGTAAGCAGTGAAGGGAGTGAATTATTTAGTGGACCAGATTTGTCATCATCATTATCTTCATCGTCTTGATCATCTCCATGATCATCCCAACCAGGGGGGCCATCCCCTCGTCCTTGCATTCCCCATCCAGGTGGAGGTCCCTGATTATCCCAAGACCCTGGTCCCATACCAGGTGGTGGCATGTTGGGTGGTGGACCTATTCCTGGTGGACCGACATCCATTCCAGGATTATAATTACTTTGCCCCCTCAACATATTAGGAGGCATCCGAGGTGGTGGGCCCATTCCCGGAGGGCCCATTGGTGGTCCCATGCCTGGAGGACCCATTCCAGGAGGTGGTGGGCCCATGTTTGGTGGTGGTCCCATGCCTGGAGGACCCATTCCGGGAGGGCCCATTCCTGATGTAGGTGGACCCATTCCTGGTGGTGGAGGTCCTATTCCTGATGTCGGTGGTCCCATTCCTGGTGGCGGCGGTCCCATTCCCGGTGTGGGCGGTCCCATTCCTGGTGGTGGAGGTCCCATGCCAGGAGGAGGGCCCATTCCAGGAGGAGGTGGACCCATACCTGGAGGCGGAGGGCCCATGTTCATCATTCCAGGTGGAGGCATAGCTGGCCCAGTAGAACTGACCGGTGGCATACTTCCAGGAGGACCCACAGGACCGGTATTCATAGATCCTGGTGGTGGCGGCATAGGAGGGAAGTTCGGCATGTTTGGTGGTATCATTGGTCCACTATTAGGATTTCCCGTACCCGGTGGCCCATCCATAATGTGCGATATCTTTAAAATATATGTTTAAAAAATTCACACAACTTTTATTACAACAGTCTATTAATTAACAGACTGAAAATTATAACCAAATCACCGATACAAATTGCAAACAACAAAATAGACAATAGGGAGAACTGTCAACTGTCAACTAATGTTTAACTACGAGTAGGTGATAGGTCCGTGACCTGAGAAGATAAGTGGAACCTGAGCATCAAAATTTACACTTAATCTTTGCGCTATCAACTTCAGGCTCTGCCAGGCCGGATGGCGGAATATATTATTCATTATCATAACATAATGTAACAGTGGTTAAACAAGAAACAATTTCCAATTACTCTATAATCTATAAACACAGTATTTCACTCCTTTTTGGAGACTTTGGCTCACACATTCCATGCATCCGCCAGCTTCAAGTTTTCTTTCCTCGATTCACATTGCAAATTTTCTTGTATGTTCTACTTCAAAGTGTTTTTATTTATTTTTAGGTAGGGAAACAACGTTACAAAAATGTACAACACGAGAATTTTGATATTTGATATAGTTAAGATAAATGTTAAATACATTATTTACAATTTAATATTATTGCTATAAATATATCTAGAAAGTATACTATACAATATAGGATCAACAGAACTCAGGAGGGTTTTTATAGAAGTGGGGAAAGGGACACGGATGGATATCAAACTATCTAAAAAGGAAGTTCGGTCATATTTAGGACAAGAAAAGAATAAGTGATCCAGATTCCCAAAGTCATGTCCGCATTCACATTGCGGACTATCTATAATATGAAACCTTGCAAGGTGGACCGGACAAGTGGTGTGTCCAAGGCGCATTCTTATCAATATGGTGGTAATGATTTTATCAAGTTTAATGACAGAGAACCATGACTTGTTAGGAATTATTTGTCGAATTTCGCAATTATTTGTGCCTTTAAATTGGCTACTTTCTGCCCAGACTTTATCCCAGGAGGCCCTGAGATAAAGACTAGAAAGAACAGCTAAATCCTCAGTATATATTTTAAAGGGGAATTTGTCACCACACACCACAGCTTCATTTGCAAGTGTATCGGCTGTTTCGTTGCCTATTATGCGACAGTGGCTAGGTATCCAGACAAAAGTGAATGAAAGACCTTTTGTTGAACACTCGTAAAGATTTCTTCTAATGTCTGCTATAATAGGAAAAAATGATTTTGATTTGAAGGGAAATCAAAAAAAAGGGAATCGCAAAAGAGCCTGTAAAGCACTCTTGGAATCACATAGTTTTATGTGATTCCTATGACTATTATTAAGTTTACAAAGTAAAACATATTCTAATGCTTTGGCGATGCCAAGACATTCAGTAGTGAAAACTGACGTGTTAGATGGGAATTTTTATTTTTAGGACAATATTATATTGGGCATGATAAACTCCTACTCCTACAAAATCTTCTGACTTGTGTTTTGACGCATCGGTATAAATATGATGCTATCCTGGCCAGTTTTCTTTAACAACAGAATTAAAATAATTATTGGCATTATATTTTTCAATATTTGCAAGATAGTGAACAGTTGGAATGGTAGATAAGGCTTCATATTTACATTTAAATAAATCAAGCTTTGGAGATCGATGTATCGGATAGTGAATCGATTTATACCTCAAATAACTTTTTACCAAACAAGGGAGTGGCATGTTATTCCAATAACTTGATGATTCAATGAGATCCGTGAGAGTATTTAATTTGGTTATCAAGGGGCTATTTGAAAATTGCAAAACACGAAAAAATAAAAAAGCATCTTAATATAACTACCATAATTATTCACTTCTATTTGTCCAAATATATATTCCCTCTATCTTTTTCTTTTATAATACTACATTACCTAAAGTTAGTATTAAAATCGCTATTACTGTTGTATTTGCATAGTTATTAATTTATGCTAAACATGCTGAGTACACACCCTCGTGGAGATGCAGCCTATCTTGTATTTAGCTGATAGTTTATTTTTTTATGTATTTGTTGTAATTCTGTTGTGTGTACCTATTAAATAAATAAATAAATAGATGATCAGACAAAAACTGGCGCCTTAAATAAAGCGGGGGTTCGTTACACTCTTCTTGTAATGCATTCAAAGGACTAGATTTCATGGCTTCAATTATTATTCTCATAGCTTTTGATTGGATAAAATCTAGTTTTCTTAGACCTGCTAAATTACAGGGCTCTAACAAGAAGGTTCCGTAATCAAGGATACTCCGTACTGTAGCATTGCAAAGTAGCTTCAGGGAAAACGGATGTGCACCCTACCAAACACCAGAGAGGCATCTCATTAAATTAAGAAGCTTTTCACATTTAGTAACTACGTATTCACAATGAGCCATTCCTGTCAGTTTTGAATCTAAAACGACTCCCAAAAACTTGACATGGTTGTTAGTTGGTATTCGAAGATTATCGTAAAATATGAAAATTGGAGGATGTAAGCGTTGACGCGTGAAGATAACTACCGAACTTTTAAGAGGTGAAATGCAGAGACCATTTTCATCCATCCAAAGTTTTAAACAATCTAAGGAATTTGATATTCGGCTACATAATGAACTAAATGTGTTACCCATTGCATATATTACTAAATCATCAGCATATTGAAGCATGTTAATAGAGTTCGGAAGTGAAGATTCCAAGTCATGAGTAGGTATATAGGTTAAAAAGTATCAGACTGAGTACAGATACTTGTGGAAGTCCTTTCCACACAAGTCTACTTTGATCCCGTTGTTGGCCAAGTTTTATTGTTCTACCTGACAGAAGGTTTATAATAAAGTTTGTTAGAATATCCGGAATAGCAAGTTTAATTATTTTATATTGATGAATATGCATATTGACATTATCATAAGCTGATTGCAAGTCTAAAAAGACTGCAATAGCTGATTCATTACGTGTAAAAGCCAATCGTATATCTGTTGTAAAAGTACCCACACTATCCAAAGTGCTCCTACCTTTCCTGAATCCAAACTATGATACGGGTAGTATTCCACGATTTTCAATGAACCATTCAAGACGATTTTTACCAAATTCTCAGCAACTTTTGCGATTACAGATGATAATGCTATTGGGCGATATGATGATGCTAGACTCGGTGACTTGTCTGGTTTAAGAATGGGAATAATAATTTGCGATTTCCAAGAAGGCGGAACATTGCCAGATAGAATTATTTTATTAATTAAATCCAAGTAATACTGAAGAGAAGCTTGACTAAGGTTTGCTAAAAAAGAATATGGAATACCATCTTCACCTGGGGCAGTCTTTGATCGAAGTTAAAGCACTTTGTAGTTCTTGCATAGTAAAGGTAGAATTAATGATACATTGGTTTTGGAAGATGTACGAAGCAATATTACTACAAAAAAGGTTGTGTTCCGGAACTGAAGTGGGAGCTAGACGATCCAGAAATATTTCGCTTAAATTTGGAGCTAATAATATAATACGATTATCACTGATACCATTTCTAAATCGTCTTATATTTTTCCAAACAATAGATGGATTAACATGAGGAGAAATAGATAGGCAAAATTTTTTCCATGCCTGCATTTTTTTTCTTTTACTAGTTTGCGTGCACCTGATATAGTATCAGACACGCCGCTAAAGTTCTCGTCTGACATGTCTCTACTGTACCGTTTCTCAGCCTCTTTTCTTAATTTAACTATTTCCGTACATTCTTTATCCCACCAAGGTGGAGAAGGGATATGGCGACTAGGTGACTTTTTCAAAGGGAATGTTTCATCTGCAGCTTGTAGTAGCGCACTTGTAAATGCGTTGCTACAATTATTAACTCCATGCGATAAATTAGGTAAATCTCGAAATATTAAGGTCTACGGCTCTTTTAAATTTATCCCATAATTTTTCATTTTTGAGTTTAAATTTCAAACGTGGCTTCCTGTAAGAATTTTGTAAGTAACGCGAATCATTAGTAGGAAATGAAACAACAATTGGGAAATGATCACTTCCATGTGAGCTTGATAGCGTATGCCATATACATGAAGCTAAACTTGGCGAAGAAAGAGAAAGATCTATTGCACTGATATTTTCGTTTGGTCCTGAGCGTCTGGTAGGAGCACCAGAATTAAGTATACAAATATTATGAGAATCAAGTATGTCTAACAACATTTCACCACAATATGTAGAGATAGAACATCCCCAAGAAATATGATGGGAGTTGAAATCTCCTGAAATTGTAAAAGGACGAGGAAGACGTGTGATAAGATTGTTAAAGTAGTGAAGAGCTTAAGAAGAAGCGGAAGGAATATATATAGAAACTACACAAATATTATTAATCTGTGCTGCTACCACGGAAAAATGATATAGGTAGGAAGTGAGAGAGGATAGAAAGAGATAGTGTTTCTGTTTTCTGTAGAAAGTAAAGCGGCACCACCATACCCATCAGACCTCTCTTAAGCAAGAAAATCCGTGGATTTTGAAAGGGGAGCCTGGCTTAAGCTAAGTCTCAGAGAGTGCAAATAAACAAGCCTTATACTTGTTTATTAAGTATTTTATTTCATTTTTTTAGAAACTGCACTTCTACAGTTCGATTGTAGAATTTTTTGAAGTACTGCCATTTTTAAGGGTTTCTGGATGGTTGAACATATCGATTATAGACGCAACGTTGTACGGTATTTTAATATTCGACTGGGTTAATGTCTGAATGAGAATTTGAATAATATCTGATGTAGTCAATTTGGAAGTATTTTCCAATGCACAGCCATCTTGGACTGCAGGAGTGTGAAATTCTTTGATTATATTTTGATAAGCCTCTTGATCATAACCATTATTTGATTTAGGGGGTGTACGACGATTTCTAAAGATTGTTTTCCTATATGAACTATTTGGCTGTGACTGATGAGATGAATGAGGGCGAGTAGATAGATGGACTGGAGTATTATAAGAAACTGAGGTTCTTCCTGCTATATAAGCATAGGATTTATTAATATGAGGAATCAATTTTGCTGCTTCCCCATATGAGATGCATTTTTGTGCCATAGAAATTTTAATTTATTTTTCACGGTCATACTCTGGACAAGATCTACCAATAGCAAAATGATTACCTGAGCATTAGCAACAAGTAACATTCTCCTCATTTACACTACAAGAGTCAACAGTGTGTTCAGAAATGCATTTGTAACATTTACATTTTGATCGGCATTGCAATTTCGTATGTCCAAATCGACAACAATTGAAACATTGTATAGTTGGGTATGTGTATAGCTCTACTGGTAAGGAATAAAAACAAACGAATATACGTTCCGGCAGGACCTGGTCATCGAATGTCAGAACAACATTTTGAGTAGGTTTCCAGACAGGAAAACCCTCCACTATAGTCTTATAATTTATTCGTCTAACCTTGAGAACCTTACCAATACCACTAGGCACTGACACATTTTCAATAATATCCTCAATTCGTTCGGGCACTCCTCGTACAAAGTCCATGCGCATTATTTGAAATTTTTGGAATAAATGCTTTTCTAAGTTGGAATTTACAATGAAGGTGTTAGCATCAGATGTTTGCGACTGAGATCTTTTGCGACTTGTACGCTTGGAAACAGAACTATCCGTGTCCATTTCCGTTTCAGTAGTTAGTAGTCGAGACAGTAATTAACCGCCGGGGGAACTATCTCAGCCCCCGGGGCGGTCAAGTCAGGCGGCTTGTTCATATTATAATATTATACATAAAAACTTACCTGGACTCTAGCTAAAACTAAACCTATTATATTAACACTAAATATAATTTACACTAATAAACTATAATAATACTGATAAAATCAAAAATTAAAATTCAGCGAAAGAAAAAACGACCAATCGATTCAACATTTCCCGCGCTTTTTTCTATAAACACAGTACCTATAGAGGTAAATACCGAAAAATTAGACTAAAGACAATAGATTTATGTCAATGTAGATGTACAAAACACAGCTGTGACTTTGTGATTGGCGTTTTAGATATTTCGTTTTTCTCGAAATTCGTACCCCAAAATATCATAATTTTAATTTTGTCCATGTCTAAATTTCGTAGTTTTTCTTAGTCATTTTAGAAAATAAAGTGTTGTTCAAAAATGGCTATCAGTGACAAATACAACACAAAGTGCCCTGGAGTGAAAAGATTGATGCGAGAGGCTTTGGAATTGGCGGAAGCGACTGAGGAATATTGTGCAAGGCCTTTAGAAGATAATCTGTTTGAATGGCATTTCACTGTGAGAGGTCCACCGGGAACAGATTTTGAGGGTGGTATTTATCATGGTAGAATATTATTACCTAAAGAATATCCTATGCATCCCCCTCATATTATTCTTTTAACGCCAAATGGGAGATTTGAGGTAAATAAAAAAATTTGTTTGTCTATATCAGGACATCACCCTGAGACTTGGCAGCCATCATGGTCAATAAGGACAGCCCTGTTAGCCCTGATAGCTTTTATGCCGACTCCTTCTGAAGGTACTATTGGATCGTTGGATTATACACCTGCCGAACGTAAAACATTAGCTGCTCAGTCAGTTAGTTGGGTCTGCACTGAATGTGGTGAAACTGCATCACTTCTATCCTCAAATGCAGCCAAACCTTTGACAGAGGAAGAACAAACTGCTATGAATCAGATTGCATTTAAAGGTGAAGAGGAACAGGCTGCAAAACCTCTGGAGGAACCGACTTATGAACCAGAACCACAAGTATTGGAGTCAGTTGATTCATTCTCAACCTTTTTAGATCAATTGCTTGAGATTATTGTTGCGTTGCTAGTTGGAGCTATTGCTATATTTATATACAGACGATGGAATACACCTGAAAATACAGAGTTGTAAAATTGTGAATGCTTACTGACACATATATACTGCTAAGTATATGTTTACTGTAACAAATTATTATAATATAAACTGTGAATTTTGATGTTTATACCTGAAAAAAAATACACATTACTATTTTGTATTAATAGTATATTATTTGCATTACATTTTGTATTGTAGTTTCGATCTCTTCTTTAATTGAATATTGATTGACTTATTATGTACTATCTTTAAACATGTTAGAATTTTTGTATATTATATTTTATTATTATAGTACCTAAGATGCATTCTGGTACTTTATTATAGTTTACATCACATTAAACTTTGCAAGATTTAGTTATTTTTAATTATAATATGTCACACAGATGGTGTTTACATTTAATGATTAATGAAACATTATTTTTGGCACATTTTTTTTAAGTATTATATAATTTTTTTGTAGAACTTTATTGTATAAGGTAAGTCTAAAGAAATATATGTAGCATTCCAATATGTTATTGCCAGTAAATATTGGTATAACAGCTTAATAACATAATACAGTAATTTCATAGATTTCATAATAATCTTTCTAGGGTAAAATTATTAATTAATCATTCATAATAGATGTTAAGAAGAATCATAGTAAAAGCAAGAGACTGTCATTTGTTTAACAATTTATTGAAATCCGTCATAATGTCTTCAAAATTGTATTCATTTACTTGTAAATGTGCATTGATGCAATTGTATATTTCATTTTTGTAAATAAAAGTATATACCTATTATATTTTAATATTTCCTAATCCTTGTTGCATCATTATTGAATCTAAATTAAAAATACATTGACATTTTATTTCTGACAGTTGTCATAACCCGGATGGCCAGCTATATTATCTCTCATTTACACCAAGAAACAAGACAAAAACTTGTTTTATACATAACTTGTAGAATGCTTGTCAAGACATAATTATTCCTTTTAAACAAGTTTTAAACATGCATTCCAATTGTCTGAAACATACTTTTGTTCACACTGTGTCACTAACAAGTCTTTATACAAGTATAAAACACATTTGTGTTCACATATAGATGTGAGACAAGTTTGATGCAGTCTGTTAATTTTATTGAAGTTTATGTATAATACTTATTTAAAACAAGTTTTATACTCTATCCATGCTTGTTGAATAAAGTTTTAAACATGTACCGGACAGGCTGCATTTTTTTAAGTGGAAAAGAAGAAGATAAATGGAGAGGTCAAAGAAACAAACTTTATTAGCAATATTTGGGCTTGCATTAAGATACTCTTTCAATACTTTTATATACATTGGCTACTTTTTGCCTTTGATGTCCGATGCAAATGCAATCTTTTTAGTCCTCGCCTTATTCCGTTACGCGGGGTCGGCTTTTGTTATCATGCGGCGCCATGTTGATCGTGTTTTCGCGTCTTCGTCACTGAGGCCAAGGCGTTTCATGCCCCTTTGGACATTTGTCATCCAGGTAGTTTGGGGTCTTCCACTACCCCTCTTTCTTGCAGCCATGGAGAGGCACTTTCTTACCACATAATCGTCGGGCCTATGCATTACGTGTCCGTACCATCTGAGCCTACATTCAACTTTAAAGCTTCCTCTTATATATTTATTTTGTACTTTGTCCTTGAGTGTTACTCCTCCCGCCCATCTCGGCATACGCATTTCGGTGGTATGTAGCTTCTGTTCATGGGTCTTTTTGTTTGCCCAAACTTCGCTATCGTACAGTAAGGCTGGTCGTACTGCCGTTTTATAGACCTTACCTTTAGTTTTAACTGGCATTTTAGCGTCACATAGCACACCTGTGAGAGTACGCCACTTCATCCATCCAGATGTCGTTCTCTGTGTTACGTCCGCTTCTATAGAGCCATCCTCGGAGAGAACGGGTCCTAGATACTTAAAAGTTTTAGCTCTAGGGAAGGCCGTGCCACTTTCCATGATGCCCGGGTCAAGTAAAAGGGTTGGGATTGAAATTACAAGACAAATATTCTGTTTTTGTTCTGCTAATGCGCAATCCATTTTGTTCCAACGACTCTCTCTTCTTCTTCTAAGGCTTCTTGTAGCTCTCGCACACTCTTAGATATTAGTACTACGGCGTCAGCATACAAGTTCCATGGAGTTGGTTTTTGGATTTTTGGCGTCGGATAGTGTATGACTATTATATCCCCTGGCATATTCCCTATTTGGGGTCGGCCCTCCTGGTACAAGATCGCCAATGCTTGCGATCTTGGGTTATTACTGGCGTTAGGCCTAGCATCGTCATGTCTTTTTTAACAGTTCTAGTCCAGGTAGTTGGTGGCGGCCTCTGCCTCTCTTTGCCTCATCCATATCCATGACTCGTCTCGTCATATGGTGTTCGTCCCTACGCATTACATGCCCATACCAGTGTAATCGGCCTTCCTGTATTTTATGATGTATAGGTGTAATTTTAAAGGTGCCTCGGATATACTCATTACGAATTTTGTCTGACCGTGTAACACCCCCAGACCAACGCAACATTTTCATTTCGGTGACATGCACTTTCTCATTCCCCAGCATTCGGATCCATAGAGCAAAGCTGGTCTCACTGCTCGTTTGTACACGGTGCCCTTAGTTTTAATTGGCATTTTTGCACATAGAACAGTGGTAAGAGATCTCCACTTCAGCCATTCTATTTTGAATATCACTTTCGATATTGGCTTTAGTGTTAATAATGGACCCGAGATATTTGAATTCGTCTACCTTATTCAAGGGGTTGCCCTCGATTGTGGGTGGCTATATGTGTGGCTGGGTATATGTGTCGCTTTCAGAGAAATTGCAGTGCATATATTCAGTTTTCTGTCGGCTCACTCTTAGACCTTTTCCCTAGAATGCTATCAGCCATGCTTCGAGGCTTCTTTTAAGTTCCGGCTGTAATTTCTCTACTAGGACTACATCATCCGCATATAAAAGTGTCCATGGGGCCGGTTTTTGAAGATCTTTGGTGATGTAGTCCATGACGATGTTAAATAGCAGGGGACTCAGTGTAGATCCTTGATGAACGCCGACTTTCACTTAGAAGCTGTTACTCATGCCAGCAGGTGTACATGTCTTGAATGATACTTATGTACTGTTCCGGTACTTTTTGGGCCCTGAGTGCTTGCCAAATGAGCCGACGAGGTATTCGGTCAAAAGCTTTTTCCAGATCTATAAAGACCATATGCAGATCCTTTTTAAGGGCTTTGTACTTGTCCATTAGTATCCTCAAGGTATGTATTGCCCACTCCCCCATCAATAGTGCCCACTCCCGCAGTAAAGCCGCACTGATTTGGTGAAATTGTTGTGAGTTAATACAGTCTCTTGACCATAACTCTTTCCCAGATCTTAAGGGTATGTGACGTTAACTTGTCAGATAGTTCATGACTACATTAAATAAATAGCAGAGGGCTTAGTGCGTAGTGCACTAATGAACGCCAACTTTTATATCGAAGCTGTTGGATGGACCGGCTGAGCTTCTGACGCAGGTTTGGACGTTGTTGTATCTTTAATGATACTTATGTAGCATTCAACTATACTGTGCGCTCTGAGCGCCTGCCATATCAATCTCCTTGGGATTCGTTCAAAGGCTTACCAAAAAAGCGCGTACGCCTTCCTTACAGGCCGGCAATGTTTGTGTGGTTCCTCTTGTGTTGCAAGAGAATGTGTGTGGTGGTGATCATTTATAGATTATTTATTATTTTAGATAACCCGTACGCTCGTTTGTCCTCCTTTTGCATTAAAAAAATCATTGCTCTGAGGGAGTGATGGCATCTCGATGTGTAGTGTATTCTGCATAGAAATTTGGAGTGCAACTTTCATTCTAACAAAATTTCTGTATCCACTTCTGTTTTCTATTTTTAAATCCTATATTAAGTAACGATAGGCCCCTTCTCGTTGTCGTCTCCTCCAAAATGATCCCGGCCTGTACTTGTGTGGTTTCCTTAAATTAACCTAATTTTGTTCCAGCGACTCTGTACATCTTTCTAAGTCTTCTTGTAGCTCTCGCACACTGTCAGATATTAGTACTACATCGTCAGCAATACAAGAGATTTCCTGGAGTTGTTTTTTGTTTTTTTTCATTAAGGAACGATAGGACCCTTCTTGCTGTCGTCTCCTTAAAAATAAAATTTACCTTATTTTGTATGATGTACAATTATACTGCACCCATGAAGCAAAGTTACGCAGTACCTTCACTGTCAATTGTCAGTCATTATAATCATCAAGATTTCCATGACGATCGGTCTTGCGCTGCCCTCATCCAACGTATTCCGGCGATCTTGACCAGATCGTCGGTCCATCTTGTGTGTGTGTGTGGGGGGGGGGGGGGGGGGGGGGTACGACGACGTCATCCAGTGTTGGACTCGAGGACTTTACTGACCCAAGGGCCATATTCTGTCCGTCAAATTATGTGCCCTGCCCACTGGCAAATTTGTGTCGCAATCGTATGGACTATGTCGGTTACTTTGGTTCTCCTACGGATCTCCTCATTTCTGATTCGATCTCGCAGGGAAACTCCGAGCATAGCCCTCTGAGCGACCATGAGCTTTCTCATAAGGCCCATAGTTAGCGACCACGTCTGCGTACTTATGGTACGTACGTACGATATCTTTTACGAGTCATCACTGGCAACACACACTGGTTGAAAACCTTTGTCTTCAGACACTGCGGTATTTAGGATGAGAAGATTTTACGGAGCTTCCGAACTGTCGAATCCAAGTTGGATTCGACGAGTGATCTCTTTCTCGAAATTGGACCTGCCTTACTGGATTGTTTGTCCGAGGTAGACGTACTCGTCGACAATTTCGAGAGTACAGTTCCCAATTGTTATGGGAGAGGTGCGACATGAACATTAGACATGATCTTCGTCTTGTCCATGTTCATTTTGAGACCTACTCCTTGGGAAGCTGTATTGAGGCCATTGAGCATATGGCTTAAGTCTTCCATGGCCTCTGCCATGATTACGATAGTGTCTGCGAATTGAAGGTGAGTGATGTATTCGCCGTTGATGTTGTTGTGCAGTCCGTTACAGTCCAGAAGCTTAAAGACATCTTCCAACGCAGCGGTGGACAGCTTGGGCGATATGACATCGCCTTGTATGACTCCCCGCTTATACCCCCAGCCCCGTACGCGTGTGTTTATAGTTGTACCCTATCCAAACATAGCATTGATATTGCGAGCTTTTGCCTCTCTTAGTTCTCAAAACTATTACCTATTCAAAAATTACGCCAGTTATTTGCCTCAGATCAATAACGATTTGAATATGCTTTCAAACATTATCAGCAAGAAAAACAGGCTGCTTTTTTTCATCACAAAAAATGTGATGTACCACATATAATGGTATGCACCACTGTAGTTATACTTTCTGAGGTTAGTAGTCAGTGTCTCATTTATTTTTAATTTATTAATGTAAGAGAAAGTTTACAGTACACATTATGTTCAGAAAATAGCCATATATTTATATTTAATATTTATTTATTACACAGGTGTAATTATAGAAATGGTAATATACTAAGTACAAAATCAAATAAACTTAGATTAAATCAGCAACATTCATTGGCATCTCATCAATCTGTGTAGAATAGTACTGCTCAATGTCTCTCAAGATCCTGATGTCATCAGACTTCACAAAGTTTATTGCAACACCCTTACGTCCAAAACGGCCAGATCTGCCAATTCTGTGGATATACAACTCACGATTGTTGGGTAAATCATAGTTGATGACCAATGACACTTGTTGAACATCAATTCCTCTTGCCCATACATCAGTTGTGATTAGTACACGGCTGTAAGTAAATTCAAATTATATTGTCAGTTTATAACAGTCACCCACTACAACATAAATAAATAGCTAATATTTGGTTCTCTGTTTGCCTTCCGGAAGCAGCGAAATTCACAAATTAAAAAAATACCAGGCATGTCTTAGGTTGGACTTTTACAATGCACTTCCATATGTAACATAGAGTGTTGGAAAGAGCTGTTTGACCTGATTCCTGCAGCCAAATTCAATATACATGCAAAAAACTAAACTGAAGGATAATGTAAAGTGGAGTGTGGTGTGGCTACAGTGTGGCAGTCAAATATCTTTTTTTCACAAAAAAACAAAGCTATGGAATCAACCATTAAAATTTTCTACAATGATATGACTTATGTGCCTTTAAATAAACATCTTCATGATATTTAATATACTAGTTGGTAAGCTTTCTTAATAAACAAATATACCTTTGGCCCGATCGGAATTCCTTCATTATATTATCTCTTTCCTTTTGTGGCATATCACCATGCATGGAACTGACTGTAAAGTTTGCTTCTTGCATCTTCTGGGTCAGCCAATCTACCTTCCTCTTAGTGTTACAAAATATAACTGCCTGTGTGATTGTCAGTGTATCATACAGATCACACAGTGTGTCAAACTTCCACTCCTCACGTTCGACAGCTACAAAGAACTGTTTTATGCCTTCTAGTGTCAACTCGTCACTAAGAAATACAAAGATATGTTATCAGCATAAACCTACTGTCAATATTTAGAAAGATACAATATTATATTTTTAATTGAAATATGAAACTATTAACTATTGGAATAAAAAATTGCGGTTGCTATAGTCTCACTAAATAGCTATAGAGATAAATCTTACCGCTTCACCAAAATTCTTATAGGATCTGTCATAAACTTAGATGTCATTTCAAGAATCTCATGTGGCAATGTAGCTGATATGAGAACAACTTGTGTTGCTGGTGGTAAATAACGATAAACATCATAAATCTGTTCTTTGAAACCTTTGTTCAACATCTCATCGGCTTCATCAAGCACTAACATTTTGATAGATCTTGTTCTCAAAACACGTCTTCGAATCATATCTGAAAATATTTATACAAATTACTTATATTCTTAAAACAATCATTGCCAAGAATTCATATTGATATCATTGACTTTTAGCAATAAAAAAGATACAAAATAAATGTTATAAAATTAGTACCAAATACTCTTCCTGGTGTTCCTGAGACAACATGCTGCCCATAGTCTAGTTTTCTTATGTCTTCACCCAAATTAGTTCCTCCAATACAGGCATGACATTGAACATTCATGAAGTCTCCCAAAGCAAGGATTACTTTCTGAATCTGTGTTGCCAATTCTCTGGTAGGGGACAGCACTAACACTTGTGTCTCTCTGAGAGTAGTGTCCAGTGACTGCAGTATTGAAATTGAGAATGTTGCAGTCTTGCCCGTTCCTGATTGTGCTTGTGCAATGACATCTCTCCCTTTTACAATGGGTAGGATACTACGTTGTTGAATGGCTGATGGTTTCTCAAAACCTAAAATAAGAAAATTATGATTGATTGATATTATTAGTACATTCAAAGTTCATATTATATAGCGGAGGAAAGTAATTGCAACATACCGTATGTGTATATTCCCCGAAGTAGTTCGTCACGCAATCCCATAGTATCAAATGTCGGGATAACTTCCACATCTTCACTAGTGTCGAATTCGACATTAGACAAATCTTCTGATATTATTTTGCGATTGTGAGATACTTCCGATGCCGTCATCCTGTTTATTTATACTGTTTTACTCAAAACTTTCTAAACGCTTCAATCTGACATGTAAATTCAGTAGAAGAATCCTTCAATATAGTTTCTTATAATATATTATGTTAAACACGTACTGAACAAAACAGTATTATTTACTATATATGTATTACTTTTCAAATAAAGCTAAATTATAATATTTGTAAAATAACCACTACTAAATATTCGTGACAAGCTATTGAGATTTGAGATGTGAGAAACAATTTGATAATTTGTTGACAGAAATCAGAATCATAGAAGTAAAAACAATATGGCCGGTTTCATAAAAACTTAGAGAATACAATTAATAGTAATTTTTTTTTTGGTTCTGTTCGTCCATCTGGACAGGCAAAGGGGTCAAAAGCCCATACAGCCAAGTCTTCATTGAAGCCACAGTTAATTAAAGGTTATTTTATATCACACAATTCGGTAATCGTTATTCTTTCTTGAAAAATGAGAAGAGACATCTGTGCAGTGAGTGAGAAGTTTCATAAAATATAATAATTATAGTAGCTAGTATTGTCTCCATTATTAAAAACTTAGGCTAAAACAGTAAAATATTAAACGTTTATATCAATTGTACTAGTTATTTAGTAGCTTTGGTTAACCTTTTGTGAAGTGCAAGAGGCACAAGGGTCACATACACATTTATTTGAAATAAAGAATATCCTGATTTTTATATTCTACTAAAAACGTACTAAAAAATATTTTTTATACGGCGTATACTATACGAATTATTTTAATTGATTACTAGCTATGAATACCCGCTTCGCTGGGTCATTTTTAATTGTATACTTATTTGTTAATGTTAATAATCTATCACTACTTACTTCACAATTTTTTCACATAAAAGACACATTTTCTTTTTTCTTATTAATTTATTGATCTTACTTATTTTTACATTAAAATCTTACGACTAAGTTGACATTAATATCTTTTATCATCTAACATTAACTGATATCCTAAACATTTTTATTGAAATACATTCTTATATACTACGTTTACAGTTTTGCATTCTGGTGCATAAACAAATAAATTTTCTTTCTGTCCTACGCGTGAAAAAGCTACATAAAGTTGACCATGTGAAAAACAGGATTCTTTTAAATTAACTCCACAAAATCAGAACGTCTGACCTTGCGCCTTATTGATAGTCATACTATAAGCTAATCGTACAGGAAATTGTAAACGTTTAAAATAGAATGGTAAATCATTCGAAATTATTGGAATTCTTGGTATAAAAACCAAGTTTCCTTTTTCTTTGCCAGTGAGAACTTCTGCCTCAATGATGTTGTTCAAAATTTGTTTTACGCATAATCTTGTACCATTGCACAATTTTGGCGTATTAAGATTTCGCATTAATATGACTGGTGATCCAATTTTTAGCTTTAATTCATGAGAAGGCATACCAGGTGGGTTTAATGAATTTAAAAATTCCGTTGGAAAGTTTAAACTTTCATCTTGATTCATCATTGTATCTATTGATTTATAGATTTTTTCCTCTCCCGGTATCATTTCCTGTATTTTTTCATTTATTCGTTTTACTGCATCATTTTTTGTAACCAAAATTGTTCGGTCAGACAACCATGTTTTATTTAAATAATTTTGTTGTATGGATGGATAAATTTTGTCTATAAGGTGTTCTTCGGTGTCTACCACATGACATATCTCTTCAGTTAAAATTATTTTACCAGACTGTAGATCTAGTGGGTAGGTGCCATTCCCAATTTTCAAAAGATTGTCGGCAAACTCTTGTGCTTTTGGATCTCCAGTAATTAACGCTCGCATATTTTCTGTCAGTGATAACTTTTCAACATTGTTCCAAAAAATTGATCGCTTTAAATATGCATTAATTTCGTCAGCTGGTGTTGATTTTGGAATAACTGGTAACGTTTGTCTAAAATCCCCTGATAGTAGCAATAAAGCATCTCCCATTAGTTTTGTATTTTTCCGAAGATCCTGTAATGTTCTATCCAGCGCTTCCAGTGATTTTCGATGAGCCATCGTGCACTCATCCCATATTATAAGTTTGCATCTTATTAAAATTTGGCCACGTACAGAAAATTTTGTGATATTACAGACTGGGAATTCTTGTTCAGCTACATTTAATGGCAAATTTAGTGCAGAATGTGCCGTTTTTCCACCTTCCATTAATGTCGCGGCAATTCCAGAGGATGCCAATGCTAATGCTATTTCATTTTTCACCTGAATTGTAGCTAGGACCAAATTAATGAGGAAAGTTTTTCTAGTACCTCCGGGTGCATCTAAAGAGATTATTCCTCCTGCATTCGTCTCAATACGATTTATTATTGTGTTATATTCTATTCGTTGTGTTCGTGTTAATTTTGGTTCATATTCTTCAATGTAACGTTGCAATTCATCTTTATTATAATTAAGTTCTTTTGATAATTCAGAATTAGTCACGCTTAATTCGTTTCTTTTAGGAGATTGCACTCCGAGAGTAACTAAAGTTTGATTTCATATTGCGAAACATCGATCTTCTAAAATTATCAAAGCTTCATTATAAATATTATCGTTGAATGTAATATTCATATCTTGATTTTCTCTACGTAGTCTTGCTAGAATATCATCACTCATACTATCACGATATTTCAGCCATAGTCTATTCGGATTTGAAGGATTACACGATGTTAGAATTATAGCAAAGAGTTCTCGCAGTTGATTCGCTGTTGCTGTTTCTGCTGCCTCTTTCATTGCCTGCTCCCATTGATTATCATTTTCTAATAAACCACGACGCTGGCATGCTTCACGATACGTTTCGCAAATGTAACCATCTACTGTTCGAAGATCTTCAAAAGAAGTTGGTCCACATACTTCATGAAGTAGTAGACGTAAATAGAAACATTCAGCATTCTTTGGATGTACCGTATATACTCGACCAATAGCTTTATCTTTAAAGACACCTTTAAATCCTTCAACCGAAACTCCTTTCTTTCGTCGATTAAATACTTTTCGCGATGAGTCCCATGTGTAATAACTGGGAACATCTCCATAAAGAAGAGTTCTAGCAAACAGATCACTTCGACACAATTCGAAAAAGGCAGTTAACGTAGTATTAACAGGTTGGTTTGCAACTTTTTGTGCTGTTTGATTAGTAAAATATACCGTTGCCCATACTCAAGGTGAACTGCTAAGTGAAAAACAGCTGGATCCCTGCCATGAATCGGAAACCCCAATATACGCCAAGCTGCCTCATTACTATTTATATATCGTCCCATTTGATAACTTAAAATTTCATCATATCTATTTTCATTTGTAATTTCAAAGACAGCCATATCACTTCCTTTGTTAATATAGTTACACACATATTTAATTGACTGAACTGAACTGCAATATTCTACATTTATATGTGCATTAAACATTTTCGATAATAACGGATTATAAAGGACAACCCATCAATTATCAATTTCGATTTCTTCACCCCGTACTCTAATTTTTGCTGTAAATCCTCCTTCACTCGGTGGTCGACGTCGGTATTGCGGATATCCATCATCTCCCGTTTGCGTCTCACTCAAAAATGATCTTGGATATCGTTTTGAGCATTTATTATCTTTTATACAGGGTGATTACATATTAAGTGCCCCGCAAGGTCCATGTATCATTTGTTTCACGATTATTTCATATAGAACAGGATCTTCAACCGGATTTGGGAATTCTGCTTTAATAACGTCATCGATTTGATTTGAGTGAATTTTTTCTTTCAGCCAAATTAAATTGTGTGAGTGTGGCAACCCTCTCTTTTGCCACTCAATGGAGAACATCCAGCTATTAACATTTCCGAAAATACAACTCTTCACAATAGCATTAATGAATTTTACTTGTTTCTGTTTAAACACGCGCGCAATTAAATCATGTCTGTCATGTGACTTTTGTCCAAATTGTAACTCATCTTTAATTTCCTTCCATGACGAATTGCACGTAAACGTTATGAATAAGTCAGGACGACCATATTTTCTCACATACGCCATTGCGTCCTGTGCATATTGAAGCATATGCCTAGGGCTACCAATGAATGTAGAAGGCAAAATTACTAATCGTCCCAAATTTTCAACATCCCCATCATTGGCTACCGCATCTCGTAAGTGAATATATTCATCCGTTCGTAATTTATTTTGATTTAGACGAATAAATAACAATCTTTCTGCTTCTATTTTTGCTTGCATATCAAAAATAAACTGTAAAAACAATTTCCGACAATTGAGTATATGATTGTATTTATTCATTCTCTCCATTATCCGATATGTGTAAAATTCCTTGGAAGAAACTTTTTTGTTTGTAGGGCTATTTGTTTGTGGATCAACATGCTGAATATTAAAAAATGGTAACCGTCTTCACCATGACAAAATATTAGTGGATACTGTAAGGCGTCATACATGTGATGAGTTTCAGCGATGCGTTCTCTTATTACTTCTTCGTTGTACCACAATATCCCTATAACTACTTTCACTGTCCACCATAACTACGGTTATTTCATTTACTTGAGGTGCATTAAATCGTCTTTCGTGTTCGCCAATTGGCTTTTTATCTGCCCGAATTATTATTTTATAATTATCCGAAACCATTTTTTCCATCGCAGTCTTAAATATCTTTATCAACTCATTATTTTCATGTAGAAAGCGCTGTAAATGAAGAATTATATCTCGACGCAATTCTGTAAAATTTGAAAGCCTTTGATCCAGTTCGTCTTCTTCATTTCCTACAAAGTAAATTTGTAAAAACTTCGGAGTATTATTTGGGAGTGACAATAATGATCCAATTTTATGATATACTTGTCCCTGTATTTTAAATACTGGATTAAATCCTTTTTCTTCAATTACTGCAGTTGCTCCAAATGAAGTCATTTGAAAGCATGCATTGTAATTTCTAATTTGTTGTAAGAATTCTTTAGAATTTTGTTCTTCTCCTTTCATATATTCTAGAAATTCCGGTGGCAGTGATTTTAACTCTGGTAATTTAATTTTGCCACTTGAACAGCATATACTTTGCGTTTCTCCTTTGAATTTTTTAGCTTCACAAAATTTGCATACTTCATTCATTCTTCCGATCACTATACTTGAATGTTCAAAATAATTTCTAGTAGGATTATAATGAAACGCCTCTTGTTCAAGACTGTATTTTTCCCGACGTTTTTGACGAACAGAATATACGGTTGTTTTAGAAACTTGAGCCTCCATTTGTTCATTTAGTCGAAGATCACGCATTCTTATTGCATTTTGTATTCTTCTATCATCTGCCTGTTCATTTGTCTTTCTTTTTCTTTGCAATCTTTTTCTGATTCGGTCCGTTTCTTTAGAATAATTAGCCTGCTCTTCAGTCTGATTATTTCGACTTTGATGATAATTTTCTCGAAGTAATGTGAGACGTTGTTCTCTTTCGTCTGTAGTTTCATTTCTCCGTGATATTTTTTGCCTTTTCGATACAATTCGAGAACGTGAGAATACGCATTTACGTTTCGGCATCGTTAGTAATATTTTAATTTTTTTTTCACCTTTTTCACACTGCACTAAAATAAAAAAACTAAAAAAAAAAGAAACAATATTGTGTATTACACTGCACGTTAAAACTTGATTCTTCACTTTAAAAAACACTATACGCTGTTATTTATGATTATTTAGTTTTTAATATTTATTTTTTCGTTATACAATTCTTATAAAAAATCGACTGAAGCACGGGTTTGACATTTCGGCTTATATAGTCGCAAAAATTATCCCCACTACCGACAAAATTTTCCGGATTGTTCTAATAATTTCGACTTTTAAGTATCTCAAGAAATTTTAAAAGTTTCTAGAACGATCCAGCATATTTCTAATCTATCAAAAAGTTGAGATACATTTTGGAGCTTTCTAGATCATTGGAGGAATTTCCAGAACATTCTATATTGATCAGAAAATTAGCATACAATCTAGAACATTCTCTGACGACACTTCCCCCGTTCTCGTTTGGTGAAGACATGTTTTAAGTTGTGAGCACGCGTTCCGCCGCTTTGCTTAAGCCGACCAAAGATATACCGTTGATATACTGAAGTCTAGAAGTGACATTAAACCAATTATAATGCTTCGTTCCCCGGTAAAATCGTCATCACTAAGTGACCTCACTGAGACAGTCTCAATTAAAGATAAACCTATACACGTTACACGCAAAAGGAAAGCTGAACCCGTCCTAGAAGCAATAGAGACCCTTACAGCAGATATGAATTCTCAATTTAAAAAAATGCGAGAACAATTTACTTCCAAGTTCGATGAACTAAAGATGGAGATGGCGACGCGGGATGCAGCAAATGAAGTCAAATTTCAAGAACTTGCCACTAAAGTAGAAGATCTACAAAAGATAAACAAAAAAAACGTCACTATCATACAATATATGCAGGGACAGTTGGAAAACATTCAAAGGTTGCAGAGGCTGAATCATGTCGAAATACGAAACGTTCCTGTGACTCCAGATGAAGATATACTACAAGTCGTTAAAAGCATTGGATCCAAAATTGAAGAGAGTATCCATGATGGAGACATAAGAACTGCCCACCGTTTACACAACAAAAACAAGGAAAAAATGCATATAATTGCAGAATTTAACAGCAGCACCAAAAAAGAAAAGTTCCTAACATCTTTTAAAAAATACAACAAGGCCCATACAGACAGTAAACTCAACGCAGATGCTATAGGAGTGCCAGGTAAGACTGGTTCCATAATATATATGTCTGAGCTCTTAACACCTAATGCTAAGCAATTGTATTATCAGGCTCGAATGCTGGCAAAAACAGAGAATTATAAATTCTGTTGGGTGAAGAATGGTAAAGTTTTCATTAAGAAAACTGAAGAGTCAACTGCTATCCTCTTACGCAGCACCCAACAGCTGGACTCTAAAGGAGACTGGCAATGAGAATATCTTGTGACTAGCCTGTAAATCCAAAACATACGTAGGATATCTAATTACTCAACCTGTCATATATTATTGTTTTATTTATAGTATTAATATAAGTATAGTAGTCTTTACATTTTTTAATATTACACGTTTTAGTATCAATATAAGTATTCACAATATTATGAAAAATATATATCTATACTATGTACAACTCAAGGTCAGATACCCAAATGATAAGATGTTCAGCCATTTAGATGGCACCGAGTACGGTCTCCTCAGCATCCTCTGTATCACAATGGCAGAGGTCTTAATGCCAGCTGATATAACATAATTATGTCCTCAGACGTAGTTGACTTGGCCTTGGACATTGACCATTTGTCAATATCCAAGGCCGTTATTATTGAGAATGCAGAGGAGTGTAATAGGTATTTCACACATGGCAAGAACGACTCACTGACTCTAATGACACAAAATATTAGAAGCATATATAGGAACTAAATGTTTTGTTAACAAGAATGAAGTTAAGTATTGATATCATCATACTTACAGAGTGCTGGCTTTGTAGTGATAGGACAAACCCAGTGCTTTCTGGATATAAATCGTTCAAGACATCACGACTACTAAATCAAAATGACGGACTAGTGACGTACGTTAAAAGTGAATTGTCTTTTTCAGTAAGCGAGCCCCATCTCATTGAGGCGAACTGTCTGACTCTTACATCTGGTGATACATGCATAATCTGTATCTATAGGCCGCCAGCTTTCAGAGATACAAGCAATTTCATTTCATCATTGGATGCATTATTGATACAGCATAAAATGTATAACAATATAATTATTGTAGGGGACATCAATATAAATATCAGTCCTGATAATATCACTACCAAAGGACAATCGGACGAATTTTTATCCCTAGTTGCTAGCCATGGTATTCTACCAGGACATACATTTTCAACCAGAAACAACAGCTGCTTAGATCACATTTTTCTTAAAACTCGATGTGACAATATTGTGGCTGTTATTAAGACAGACATTACGGATCATGCGTCAGTCCTACTTAACATCTCAAAAACTATTATGCAACATAATATTGAATATAAATCTGTAAAAAGAATTAATTATGAAGCTGCACTAGCAGAGCTACTAACCACGGACTGGAATTTCATTACTGATTCTGCAGATACTAATATAGCAACGAATATGTTTCTCAGCTACTTAGCAAATGTAATCAAACAACATACTGTCGTAAAGAGAGTTGCAAGCGCTAAAAGAAAAATAAAGCCCTGGATAACCCCAGGGCTAATAAGATCAATCAGGAAGCGAGACAATCTGCATAAAAAGTGTCGAAAAGCTCCTAATAATAATGAATTGAAAAAAACTTACAGACTTTACCGAAACATGTGTAACTCTATCCTCAAAGCAGCCAAACGGAAATACGATAGGCAACTACTAAATAATTCCGTACATAAAACAAAAGATATGTGGGATAATATAAAACGAATTTGCAATTTTGGTAGTGGTAAAACTAACGAATGTAAGGAACTATTAAGCTTATCATCTTCTCCAATCGATTCTGTAAATATTGTAAATAAATACTTCGCCACAGTAGGATCCTCACTTGCAGCAGATATATCTGCTAGTCTCTCAGCAAAGCCAATGGTGGAAAAAGACAATGAAAAATCTACTAAAACTCCTGAATCATCGTTTGCTCTCCTTCTTGTAAATGAATGCGAAATTATCAGCATAATTAATTCACTCAAATCTCAAAGCGCTCCAGGATGGGACGGAATATCAAACGACTGTTATAAAAATACTAAATTTGCTATTTGCAAACCCATTACACACATTTGCAATACTTGTTTCTTGACAGGAGTTTTCCCCACTGCATTGAAAAAATCTATTATATGTCCCATTTATAAAGGTGGAGATAGAGATAGTGCTTCGAACTATCGCCCAATTTCTTTACTTCCTGCACTATCCAAGATTATAGAAAAGATCATAAACAAAAAATTGGTGATATACCTAGAGAGTAAAAACTTATTATCGAATAATCAGTTTGGTTTCCGGCCCAAAAAATCAACTTTTACCGCAGTAACAAAAATAACATATGATTTAGTTAATAACCTGGATTCAGGTAAAAAATGTTTGGGCGTTTTCCTAGATCTCACGAAGGCATTCGACACTGTCTCTGCTCCCAACCTTTTACATAAACTAGAGCAACTCGGTATAAGGGGTTTTCAGCTTAAACTTTTTGAAAGCTACCTTACAAACCGCAAACAAGCGGTTAAAATTGACCAATATCTTAGTGACGAGGTCTATGTTGACTGTGGAGTTCCGCAAGGAAGCATACTCGGGCCAACGCTCTTCACTATATATATTAACGAACTCTGTAACATGCAATTACCTAACACTGTCATCTCAACATATGCAGACGACACTGCATTAATATTTTCAGGAAGTACATGGACAGACGTTAAGGAAATAGCAGAAAGAGGGTTATCCAAAGTATCTAATTGGCTAAAACGCAACATTTTGACTTTAAATGTAAATAAAACGAAGTATGTCCCCTTCTCAATTTCAACCAGAAACAATCCTGATCAGGACTATCAGATTAAAATACATTCATGTATACATTTTCCTGGTCGATCTGACTATTGCAACTGTCCAAATATCCAAAGAGCTGACCATATTAAATACCTAGGAGTCTATCTAGACAGACACTTGAGATGGGACATACATATCGATAGCCAGACAAGCAGAATTAGGAAACTAATATATATTTTTAAAAGCTTACGACATGTCGCAGATCCGGAACTTATAAAAAATATTTATGTGTCCCTGGTACAATCGCTATTAATATATTGCCTGCCGGTATGGGGAGGAGTCCCGAAATCACACCTAATAAGTATAGAACGGGCCCAAAGATGCATACTTAAAGTAATGTTTTTTAAACGTTTTAGGCATCCCACAAAGCAGCTGTATCGTGAAAATAGGCTAATGAGCGTGAGACAGTTGTATATTTTACATGTGCTTCTATATAAACATAATGAACTCCCATATAACACAATATGCGAACAAATTAAGCAAAAAAGGCTCCGACATAATGTCTGTCAAATACCATCAAACAAAACAAAATTTACTAATAAACTTTCTTATCAAATTCTCTATATAATAAAATAAATAAAGATCTAAATATTTTTGAAATGACCACAAATAAACTCAAACATGAAGTTCAAAACTGGTTTCTAACAAAAGACTATAGAGAAACTGAAGAATTGTTAGAAATTATAACGTAATACATTTAAAATATAACATTACTCTTCTTAGTAAGTAAAACTACTTTAGGATCAATAAATAAAATCCACCTTAAAAAAAAATATATATATCTAGATATATATATTAATAATATACAACTTATAACTGCATCTTGTCGCATCTAGTAGCTGCTAATACTGTGTTGATTCATGTCGGTATCAACTCACTTATTGTTTTATTGAGGGTACATGTAATTTTAATACAACAGCGAAGTACAATTTATTTTGTGCAATGATTACCATTTTTATTAGAAACTGTGGTAATAATGTAGTGTGTTTGATTATCAATTGGTAGACATCCTGTTATTTAATTAAGTGTTACAAACCAAATATGTGAATCAGGTTAGCTACCTAACTACCCAACTGGCGAAATGGTCTGGGTATGTACCGAAAGTAATTCTGCTTTAATTAAATATCACATTACACGTATCATTTACATTACATCAGTTGACCTAAATAATTAATATACGATATTATTTATTAATAAGTACTTATATTTCAATAGGTTTAGGATACATTTAAACTTCTTTAATTTAAAACTAGGTAATAATTTAGATACCTTACGTTACTAATTAGCAAATAAGCACATATTCTTTTAGAAAATATTATATCTATCTATATTTCATGCATATAAAGAAATATACAATCATATACCTTCACTAGTATGTACGTAATTATCTGGTGGTATACATACCGACCTACATTTTTACTCAATACTACTCATACCTTTAAATTAATTATATACTATATTATATTTCTTATTTATTTTTCCTTTCAAAATTATTAAACTACTACTCATCTTGTGCATTATAATAGTCAGACATACACATTCTTGAACTATGGAATAACAGACCGATACACGGGGAGTACTAATATCCTAAACACAGGGAAACTTAGTTAGGAGTTAGAGCTCAGCCATGTACTAGTAAGATTGTTGTCATAATGTAGACTACATACCTACCACTCCAGCAAAATATCAATTTTCTGGGAAGGCACCAGCTTTTATGTCTGCTTCACATAAAACCTACTGTCTGTATGTGCCTAGGTTCTTTAAGAAGTCCTAGCAATAAAAACTTCGTACCTACTTGTCTAGATGCACTTACCAAACATAAGTATATAGGCTTCTTAATGTTTGTATCTAAAGGTTGTGATGTATAATGTTGTGTAGTAGGTATTATGAGTATGTAGTAGTATGTACATGGCTTTTTTGTATAATACGTTTTTCTTTTGAGACAAAATAAAATATTTGTATTTGTATTCTTAATCGTTCAAAACCGTGGCATATAAATCATTTCTAAAACATTATGGAATATTCTAGATCATTCTAGAAATTTCTAGGTGATTCTAAAATTTTTTCGAACATTTCAAATATATTTGATCAATCAGAGCCTTGGAATACATTCCAAAGATATCCAAATTATTCTTGGTTGTTCTAGATTATTCGATAAATTTCTAGATCATTCTAGAATTTTTTAAATCATTTTTATTCAATCAGAATCTAAACGTAGATTTTAGAACTCTTTATATAATTCTAGAATTTTCCAGATCATTCTAGACATTTCTGGATCATTCTAGAATTTTCTAGAACATTCTCATTCGATTAGAATCTAAATGTAGATTTTAGAACTTCCCAGATCATTTTAGAATTTTCTAGAACATTCTTATTTAATCAGAATCTAAACGTAGATTTTAGAACTCCCTACATCATTCCAGAATTTCCCAGATCATTCTAAACATTTCTGGATCATTCTAGAATTTTCTAGAACATTCTCATTCGATCAGAATCTAAACGTCGATTTTAGAACTTCCCATATCATTTTAGAACTTCCCAGATCATTTTGGAATTTTCTAGATCATTCTAGAATTTTCTAGATCATTCTAGAATTTTCTAGATCATTCTAGAATTTTCTAGAACATTTTCGATCGATCAGAACATTGGTATACATATTAAAGCTTTCTAGAACATTCCAGAAATTTCCTGAACAATCCAGACCATTTTAGATCAATAATAGTCACATTTTCAAAGTTAACATCTTTCAACCCCCGTATCTTTTACACCCTCATAATTATCGACTTGCAACCACCATAGTGCACAATGGGAACCTTGTACCTATTGCCACATACAAACACTTTTGGTCTGCGATGCGTAGTTTTGGCTGCAAGGTGAAATATAGGGACACACACCTCCAATTTTATATATATAACAATTTTATATATATAATAGATAGATTTAAGTGATTATTTTATCACTGACAGCGATAACGACACTCTCGTACAATACAATAATGATACCCTCGCTCAATATGATGAGAGCGGGTCGCTAAGCACGGAGCAATATCATGATGTCAAGTGATACGATCCTTATAAATACCTCAGTAATATAAATATATGAATTTGAGTTCGTTTGTTTGTTTTTTGTTACGCTTTCAAGCCTTAACTACTTGTAGCTGTACCTACAACCAATAATATCAATTAATACAAATGTCTAATATCTAACTTGTAACGTAATACCTTCGTAGCATTATAGATCGTAGAAATATTAATCGTGCATATTAACTGTAATAAGCGTACGCCGAAAGATTCGTTCTGAAAAGAACATTTTATTTTGTATACCGTAATATTAGCTCTGATAAGAACCATTTCATAATGCTGTACATCAAGTCATAGAATCATGCAGATAACCAGTAGTCAGTCATCGAAGTACAAGCATCGTCACATTCTCTCGAAGACCGCAGATATACTCACGTGATCAGTCATATGCTCCGCGTTACACAACCTCACAACAAGGCCGAGCGTACCTACTCAACTGATGCGTCAACCTCACAGCAAGGCCGAGCGTACTCAACTGATGCGTTTTTTTTTTTGAGAGGAGGAAATACTCTTACGAATTTACGCCCCGGAACGGGACGTAATATGCCGGACTCTAGTGTCCCCATACCGACTAAAACCTCCTCTATGCTCTTAGCCCTGGCTTTTACAGCGAAGTAGGGCGTCGGCCGTGGAGGCCGCAAAGACTACGCAACAACAGTCGCGGGGCGTTTCCTAAGGAGACTCGAACCTTGGACCGGCTATATGCTTGTGGGAAGAAGAGAGAATGAAGATGAAAAGATGAGAAGAACACACTCTCCGGCGAGTCTGGTGATGTATGTAAGTGTGTATGAATGTGTTTATGATTGTATGTAAGTATGTTTGTGTTTGTGTCTGTTTCTGGAGTGTGTTTGTCATTGTGTAAGTGGTGTATGTCAGTCCGTCAGTCAGTCCGTGTGTGAGTGAGTGTAGTGAAACAATTACAGGATGAGGACTAACGTCTCGTCGGGTATCAAAACAATGTGTGGTGTATCTAGGGTGCGGGCCGCTGGCCATCGTCAGAGTGACGAATGCCAGTGGTTTGCGGTGGTTGACCGCGCCTTCGCCTGCGAAGGCGGTGTGTGCGTGTCTGTGTCGGTGTTTGTGTTGGTGTCGCGTTGGCGATGGTGATGTCGTCATCAAGGTCTACCGTGACGTGCCTGGGTCGTCTTATTGGGTTGAGACTATGGTGAAGGGGGGTGTACCCCCTTCCTAACCAAGATGTTGGGATGGTTAGGCGCCTTGTCAAAGAAGATTCACGAGATCTCTTTAAAGTGTTGAGCTATCGTCGGAAGCTCTAGATCGCGGTGAAGGTCTACGTTTCGGATGAACCATGGGGCTCCGGTTGCCCTGCGCGTGAATTTATTTTGAACTAAATAATAATATAACTAATTTATTGCAAACGACGTAAGTAGCTTGGTTGGATGTGTGCGAAAACGACGCTTGCGTATGACAGCATGGGCCGTAGGATGGTTTTGTACAGCGTCACTTTGTGTTTGAGCGGAAGTTTACTTCGCCCACACACAAGTGGATAAAGGCGATGAGGACAAATCGGGCTCTGTTGCATACCGATATGTTTCTTGAAGTTCATATTTCTGTTGAACGTGACTCCTAAGTATTTGTAATCCTTCACCCACGGTATGGGTGTTTCATACAGTTTAATAACGTCGGTCGGTTGTTTTTTAGCGCGGATGCTATTCGCGTTACCGAAGAGTACCGCTGCAATATTGGTGGGGTTCACTTCAATCCGCCATTTTCTGAACCAGTTGCCTTGTTCATCGACGGCGGCTTGAAGCACTTTAATGTTCTTGCTCAAGGTTGAGCGGTTGGAGCCAAAGTAGAGTGCGGTGTCGTCAGCGTACTGAGCGAGCTGGACACTCGGAAACTTGGGAATGTCGCTCGTGAAGAGCGAGAAAAGAGTGGGAGAGAGGACTGAACCCTGTGGCACGCCAGACCTGATGGGTCTGGGTGAGGATAGGGTGCCCTCTACTCGATATCGGAAGGAGCGATCAGTAAGGTAGGCTCGTATGATGCGCACGAGCCTGTCTGGCACTCCCAGTTGATACAGCTTGAATATTAAGCCGTTGTGCCATACCTTGTCGAAGGCCTTCGCGACATCGAAATCACGGCTGCCGTGGTAGCGTGAAATTGACGCCATATGAGAATGTACTCAGTGAGTCGGTGAGCCTGCTGGGGACACGAGTGAGCGGTTCTGAATCCGAACTGTATGTTGGGTATCAGGTTAAGCTCCGCAATGTAATGATTAAGACGCGAGAGAATTAATCTTTCGTAAAGTTTCCAGATAGAGTTAATTAAGCTAATAGGCCCATGGCTACTCGGATTAGCTTTAGGTTTATTGGGTTTTGGGATACCGATAACAATGGAATCCTTCCATTGTTCGGGGAACGCGCTATTAGACAATAGAATATTAAAAATGGTAACCAATAAAGTAATAAGAGTCAAGGGTAGGATTTTAAGAACCCTATTGTTTATAGTATCGGGCCCCGGGGCTATCTTGTAGTGAAGCTCCTTAATAATTAGCTTCACCTCTTCGTAAGAGGCGGGTTTTATAACATCGCCTGAAGGGCTCAGAGCGGAGCGACGTTCAACTTCACGATCAACTTCGTCAACGTGTGTCGGGTCGGCTGCTGCATTTGGAGAGCACTGACTCTCGAGACTATCGGCGAGGCATTCAGCCTTCTCATCGTCATCGAGCGCCGGCTGCAGTCCCGGTCTATCCAAAGGAGGCATGACAGTGGGCGGCTCCTGTTTGAACGCGCGAGGCAGCTTCCAGAAAGCCACATGTGATGGCTTAAGGTTGCCGAGCAAGAAGTCCCAACGTTCGCCGCGGAGTTCCGTGATACGTTCCCGTACCACCCGCTGTAGGTAGCGGAGGTGGCGCCTATTCTCGACCGACGGATACCTATCGTAATTTCTAGTGGCTCTGTGCTTCTGCGAGAGTAAGTTCCTGACCTCTGGTGGCAGGTTTAGGCGATGCGGTTGCATCGTTGGAACCTGCCTGGAGCAGGTCTTGATCTATTCTGTATATGTGATGTCACATGAGAGATAGCAATAGTCACTGTGAGCCGAGTCGATGACGTCCTCTATAAGGTCAAGGTCGTCGGACTTGATAGACTCGAGATCCTTTTCCAGCCGTTGCCAGTCGATCACTGTTTTCGTCGGTGGTTGAAAGTTTACCGGTGGGCCTAGATTTAGGACGACGGGCCGGTGGTCTGACTCTAATTCGTGAAAAACTTCGATTGAATTTACATTGAGCGTTACGTTTTTAAGAAACGCAACGTCTAGTATGTCGGGTCGGTGCGCGACGTTATCCGGATGTGTTGGTTCGTCAGGTGCTATTACTGAAAAGTTCAGCGTGTCTGTAAGAGAATCTAATAAAATTCCGTTTCTATTTGTGGCTCTACTGTTCCAGCTGGAGTGTTTGGCGTTAAGATCGCCGCTCACTATGATTGCGGCCCCGTGGCCGAGTAATGCTTCTATATCTGTGTCTAATATTTGTTTGTTAGGCGGAAGATAAGCTGAAATAGCAGTGATCGGCTGGTGATTCGCCATACTGACGCGGATGGCAGAGGCCTCGATGTTAGTGAGGACCGGAGGATCTATAGGTATACAGTGTAGAGACCTTTTAAAATAAATGAGGGTGTCGCCCATACGGGTGGTGCGATCATTCCTGACTAAGTTATAATTAGCGATACGCGGATCGCGTATACGTGGTTTTAGAAATGTCTCTTGCACTAAGAATAGGTCTAATTGATGTTCGCTCACGAACGCCAAGCCTTGGGCGTTAAAATACGCTATACGGAGCGTATGTGGTTCGACCCGTCCGCTTATGTAATTATGCATCGCGAATGTTTTTAAATTTTCCCCTTATATCGGAGATGGCGCGGAAAACTTTGGCGTTGTCTGCGATAAGTTGTAGGAGCGACACCGGGTCGTCCCGGATAGTCACGAAGACTGATGCGTCGGGGCGTCGATCACTATTTATTTAATTTTAATCAATGAGCGACAGAGTAGGTGCTAAATGCTCATTGACATCGGATGATCGAGGTTCGACGCGAGTTTACACAAGCGCGCGCTCGCTGGCCGGTTTACTGCGATAGCATTAGTTTTAGAGCGAGATAGAACACATAATATTATTCTAAATTCTTATTGAATGTTTTACTATTGGTCAAAATGTAAGCTTTAGTATTGGTGTGTATTTTCTAAACTTGTAAATATTATTCCTCAACAGCATGGTTTCGTTAGCAATAAATCTGTGGAGTCCAACTTATGTGAGTTTGTTCATCAGGTAACTACTGCAATGGATCAAGGCTTCCAGGTGGATGTTGTGTATACCGACTATTCAAAAGCTTTTGATAAAATCTGTCATCTTATCTTAATTCGTAAAATTGAAGAACTCGGTCGGACCTGCTCCGTTGGCTTACTTCATACCTCAGGGATCGAAGCCAGGCTGTTACAGTTAAAGGTTACTGCTCTACGTTCGTGCCTGTTATTTCTGGTGTTCCTCAAGGATCTCATCTTGGACCCCTTTTATTTAACCTATACATAAATGACATTATTGCAGTATTTAAACATTCTTCAATTCTTCTCTATGCTGATGATATGAAGATTTATAAAACAATAAGTAAACCTTCGGATTGTAGCTTATGACAGGATGATTTGAATGAATTGTGTAAATATTGCAATAATAATCTCTTACAACTTAATATTAAAAAATGTAACGTAATATCTTTTTCTCGCAAAAAACAATGCTATTAAATTCAAGTACACTTTAAATAAAAATCTTATTGAACGGGTTTCATGGGTGAGAGATTTGGGCGTTCACCTTGATTTAACCACTATAGATGTGTGACTGCAAAAGCCTATCGCATGCTTGGGTTTGTTCTTAGAGTCAGTAAAGATTTTAAACATATTACCACCTTGAATCTTCTATTTAATGCATTTGTTCGTTCTTTACTTGAATTCGGCTCGGTAATTTGGAATCCTCCTTACAATGTCCATATTCAAGAAATAGAGAAAATTCAAACGAAATTCTTAAAGCATTTAAAATTTAGGTGTTCCGCTATCGATCAATATGTTCCTAACTTAATCTCTCTGGAAAAACGTCGTAAGGTAAAGGATCAAACATTTCTGCTAAAATTACTTCATAATATGATTGACTCTCCACTTCTTCTTAATTGCCTTAATTTCTGATGTCCAAGACAATCTTCGCGAATTAAATCTTTATTTAATTTACATACTACACGCACTAACTATGCACAAAATGCCTTCATTCATCATTCTTGTTTAGTATAGAAAAAAAAAATTTTGTTCAATTGATTACTTTTCAGGGTCGATACAGAAGTTGATTGAACAAATTAAGAAAATGTCTTAGTTTTAATTAATTCTCATTAGTATTATATATAATAAATATTGCATCTCTTTATTAACTTAAAAATGTATGCTATTATTATTAATATTATTACTAAAATCATATATAATTTTCTAAAATATTTTGTTATTTTCAATTCAATATATTTAATTAATATTTATTATTTTCATTACAAATAGGTACTTTTAAATTGTAATTAATTTGCTCGCATTTTTCTATGTACTATTTAATTGTGGAAACTTTTATTGGTCAGTGATTTATATTTTAAGTTTTATTTTTTAAGTGTATTAAGTTATACTGTTTGTTTCCCGAATAAAATAAAATAAATAAATAAATATTTTTTAAGTAACAATTGTAATTGGTTAACTAGTTTTAAGGATTTAACTGAATTAAACATTATCTTCCACATATTCCTCACAGTCAAGCAGTTGTTTTATTTAATCGCCAAACGCTCAGTCTCTAAATACTCAAACGAATAAAAAATTACGCACACTCGTGGTTAATTTAACCAGAGAGGTTTTAGTTTCCGTGGGTTGTGCTATAAGAATTTTAGAATGAGGTCTGCATTTATCGAATGATGCTGAAAGAAAAATATAGAAGCTTAGAGACTGAGCGTTTGGCGATTAAATAAAACAACTGCTTGACTGTGAGGAATATGTGGAAGATATGATTTATTAAAAAGTTACACGATATATATACAAAATCCTTAAAACTAGTTACCCAATTACAATCGTTACTTAAAAAATATTTACAAGTTCAGAAAATACACACCAATACTAGAGCTTACATTTTAACCAATAGTAAAACGTTTCATTCAATATGATTTGAGAATAATATTATGTGTTCTATCACGCTCTAAAACTAATGCTATCGCAGTTTGTGTAAACTCGCGTGGAACCTCGATAGAATAGCGATCGACGCCCGAGTCCCGACGCGTCATTCGAGGACGCTCGGCCTTGCTGTGCGGTTGTGTAACGCGGAGCATATGATTGATCACGTGAGTATGTCTGCGATCGTCGAGAGAAAGTACGATGCTTGAAACTTCACTGAGATGACTACTGGTGATTCTATGAGTTGTTGTACAGCATTATGAAATGGTTCTTATCAGAGCTAATATTACGTTATATAAAATAAAATGTTCTTGTCAGAGCTAATATTACGTTATATAAAATAAAATATTCTTGTCAGAACGAATCTTTCGGCATACGCTTATTACAGTTATTATGCACGATTAATATTTCTACGATCTATAATGCTACGTTACAAGTTAGGTATTAGACATTTTTATTAATTGATATTATTGGTTGTAGGTACAGCTACAGAAGTAACGATTATCAGTTCCAAGATTCATGGATTGGCATTAATTAACTTGGGGTTCATTTCTGAAATTCAGGATGGCCGTCGCCCAAAATCATAATTACAACAGAATGAATATTGTTTTCCAGGTTCTTGATGTGGCTGCGATCGCACTTTGCCAAGATTTTCGTGGTGCAGAGAAAGATTTGGGATCATTTTATGCAAAGTGGCTGTTGAGCAATAATTTTACGATTGTAACAGTACGGGTAAACCAGTAAAGTATTGATTGTTTTTCTTTTATGCTACTCATTATGATTTGTATTCATTGGAAAGTTTCACATATCTTTCACTCTTATAGTAACATTTTTAGAGGTCCTAGCGAGTGCCATCCATTATTTAAATAGTGCGGGAAACAAGTTATCGTAATGTATTATTATTATTATATTCATATAATTTACGTTTGGCAAATAGATTATACGCCCATAAAGTGATTTAAGCCTGATAAATGACCTGATGAATGAGGGTATAGCTCTATATTATTTTCTCAGTCTATTGTGACAGCATAGACGTACTCTCCATTTGTATTCTAAACCTTTATAATTTTTATACACTGTGAACTTTAGTGAACATAGATAATACAAATATCTTAGTGAATACGAATATGTCATATTTATATTGTCTGTGGCTAAATTGAACGATTTTATTCCGATTTTGAACGAATCAAAATGGATGCTGGGTGTGAATGAACTATGTGTTGAAAAACGAACAGCTTTTAACAAAAATTGTGTCGTGGACCCGATGAAAATCGGGTATCCACTATTTATATTTGTATAGGTAGTTATTTGGGCACTTATAAAATAATTGGTGCTGTTCAAGATAATCATTTTAAACAGTTGTCGAATTCGGTAGTCACCGTGTTGTAATGTGTTTACGAGTGTTGCGCTACGGGGCTAGCTTCCCGCAGGTGGCCCTATTAGGATGAGGACTCGGACGGAAATGTTAAAAGTTTATGTGTATCAACGAGTGTTGTGGATTGGCTTGTTGTTGTGATCGGTGCGATATGGATAGGATTTCAGGACTTGAGCTCGTGTTCTGTATGAGCGAGCAGAAATGAAATGCATATACAGGAAGGAACAATCACAACTCTGACAACATGTACCAAAATGACAGAAGAAGTAGACAGAAGACATGGTGTAAATGGTAACAGTGGTAGTAAAGGTATCAGTGATGATGCTCCTCTGCAAAACTCTACTCCCGCGGCGACTGGTGGCAGGCTTAAGTTTTTCAAAGGTCTGTACAGCTGTTATTACAAGTATTTATTTGATTTGAATTAGGTTTCATGCCAAAATCTGCAGTTTTAACTGCTTGATAACTGTTTTACTTTTATCAAATGAAATCTAGTAACTATTTAATATGCATACCCTATCAATTGCTTGTATACATTGTTTATCACATTATTGCAATTATTATGATTTTATTTAATGTAGAAAAGAAAGTTTTTCATGCTCTGTTAAACGCAAAGATTCATTTGAGTGAGCACTTGCCAATTGTTATAGCACAGCTTCTGTGCTATTGTTATGTTTTGTAAGATGCTAGGAGCACCCTAGCGGAACAAGTGTAATCTTACAACAAATCTTTAAAATACCTCTATTGCAATTTGATGGTCATAATTTCTAATTGGCAGATATTGTCTCCACATAACCAATATGTTTTTTTTATACTGATAACCCTTATTTAAAATTTCTTTCTGTGTATTGTTTTTATTGAACTACACAGAAATCAGGGTTCATGGAAATGGAATAAAAATTTATATAAACATAAATGAATAACTACAAAATTTTATATATTTTTGTTAATACAATATTTTTTCTTTTCTCTGTTCTTGCAATGAACTAATATTTCAACAGAACTTTCACACTGTACATCAAAAATTTTTCTCATAGAATTATTTATGCAGAAATATAATTAGAAATTAAAAAATATTAAGGATCACAAATCGAAATAAAAACTATCCTATCTCTCAAGTTGGATTAAACTGCACATATCATGTAAAATTTGATTAAAATCTGTTCAGTAATTTAAGATTTCATGGCGGACAAACAATGAGATATGAAATTTATATATATATATATATACTAGCTGACACAGCAAATGTTGTGTTGCTGATATTAAAATCGCAAGGAAATTAAAAAAAAAATGGTCAAAAAAATTGTGTGGACCACCCTTAACATTTAGGGGGATGAAAAATAGATGTTGTCAGATTCTCAGACCTATCCAATATGGACTCAAACTTTCATGAGAATCGGTCAAGCCATTTCGGAGGAGTTCAATGTTTAACACCATGACATGTGAATTTTATATATTAGATATAAGCCTGTGAATCTCTAACATAGTATGAGATTTACATACCTTGGTATCAAATTCATATATTTTGTTTAATAAATATTATGTGTAATGAAGCATGGCTCCAATTATAATGACTAAGCAAATTATTCTGTAGATTAATAAACAAACATTTGGGCAAGTGTTGGCTATCATGTTTGTATAAACAAAGAACTGGAATCTATCATGTACAGTTACACACAGTAGTGTGTAACTGTACATGATAGATTCCAGTATATTCTCAATTCATCATTCCATCTCATTCCAGTATATTCGATTCAGTATATTCTCAAGATTTCTTATTTGGCTTACTGAAAAGGTTTTTTTTTAAATAAGTTAAAGTTTCATAATAACATAATATGTATACTTTTTATAATATATATTTAGTATTACTATAAATAATATATAATTTTAAAATATAGCCCAGCCACTGTAATGACAATATCCAGAAATAAATTTAACCATTCCATTCCGGGAAACTGATCACGCGGTATGCCTCAGATCTTTGTGATTTTGGCACTCGGGCAGTGTTCTGTCAACATGTTTTGATAGATTGCTTATAATTAGGATGATTTGAGTAAATGTACCTGAAAGCTATTGAAACAAGCTATAAGACCATGCTAAATAAACCATACTATAAATAAAATAAGGGCCAGAACTGGGTGAGGGAATAGTGTGCCATATGGCATACATATGGTTTAAGTGTACCTGAAAAATGTAGTGCCCTGGGGCATTGCCGATTTCGGAAGGTTAAAGTGTTATAAAAGATAGGTTTCATTGTAAACTTACTATAACAACAGTAGAATATTTAAAAAAAATCAGCCAGCATAGACTATTTATAATCTCATAGCAATAGCAATGATACAGTAGAGTATTATAAATTGTGGTTTAAGAAAAATTGGAAAAGTTCCTTGCAGTTTTCAAATTTCCAATATTGTTTTCAAAGCACCTACCACCATATAGTGATCAAGCTTACATCAAGAACAAGTCATTTCTGAGAATTAATTCCTTCTATTGATTATTTTTGGGCACATGACTCTTCATTTATTTAGCTATTTAGCTAATATATATACGCTCAACATACCAAAAATGAAACAAACCTTTCCTCTGTATAATATAAGTATAGTAAGTAATGAAAGTTACTCAATCAAGGAAGCTATCATAATAATGTGTTTATAAATTTTAACCTAAAGTTCATTTTATCATGCTACAGGTTAAACATCCACATATAGTTATAGTTTAGAATGTGACCAGTTTTATTTGGTTCAGTTTGATGGATCCCTAGACAACAACAATTGATGTTGAGCTTTGGTGTTAATGTCTTCAGTAGACATTAGGTCCTTGATCATTTGGAAGGAAAGGGAAGGCCATATACTCAGTACTCTTATAATTAATGCACTCCAGTACAATGCTCAAGGTGCTGTAATCTTCAAAAGCTTTGCCCTATAGATGCCTTAAAAATGTTAAGAAATATTCACATTCACTCATGTCATAATAACCTCAATTTTTTTTTGTGGAATAGGAGGACAAACGAGCGTACGGGTTACCTGGTGTTAAGTGATCACCGCCGCTCTTGCAACACCAGAGGAATCACAAGAGCGTTGCCGGCCGTTAAGGAAGGTGTACGCGCTTTTTTTTGAAGGTACCCATGTCGTATCGTCCCGGAAACACCGCACCAGGAAGCTCATTCCACAGCTTTGTAGTACGTGGAAGAAAGCTCTTTGAAAACAGCACTGTGGAGGACCGCCACACATCCAGATGGTGGGGATGATATCCTAACTTGTGGCGTGTCGTGCGAACGTGGAATTCGGCGGCAGGAATCAGGTTAAACTGCTCTTCGGAACACTCCCCGTGATAAATGCGGTAGAAGACACACAATGAAGCGACATCTCTACGCAATGCCAAGTGATCTAGCCGTTCACAGAGCACTGGGTCCCCGATGAAATAATGAATTACTTACTGCTAAACATTGACATTTTCCATAGTAAGAAGTTAGCATACCTATGATATTGCCCATCTCCATCAATGCCATTTCCTTCAATTTGCCCCATGATTTAACTGTAACAATGCCCTAAAGCAAAGCTTATAATAGAAATGTCATGCTGATCTGTAGTCACTTCAAGGCCTAGGTTTAAATCACTACAGCTTTCTCAGTTCCGGCTAAGCAATAACAGCTGATGTGTATTGGACTAAATATTGAACAATGATGGCATAACTCGTAGTGAAGTAGCGCTATATCTTCAAACAATCATCGCCATTATTGCGCCTTGATACTGCAAGATCCCATACATTAGACAATTTTGTACAAGTTAAAAAAGTTTCTTAATGTAAATCGAGGTTGTTGAGTCCAGTTTACTAGAGTTCTACCCCAGAGGCATACATGGCCTTCCTGTGTTTGGCAGATTTTTTTTTATTGTATATGTATTTTTCGGAACTTACAGAATGCCAATTTCATAATTTAACCTCTTTTTATATCGAGGAAACTGTAGTATGATTCTTCAAGAATGATCCAATAAGTAATAGAAAATTGTTTATAATAGTGAAAAATTATGTTGCCAAAGTACCTACATATTTTAAATGCCTTTTTTTTATACTGTTACAGGATATGAAAATTGGATATATTGTTTTGAGCCATAGAAAAATATATAGTCCTGTTGTTTGGAAACGAGAATAACCCAAAAAAATGCGAGAAACATAGGTGAAATAATTATTTCGATTTTTATCTCCCACATGGATCGCGCTAGAATACTTAACCCACCGGAACCCATATCAAAATTATGTATAATATATGTATTATATTATACATGTTTTATCTACCGTGTGCTTAAACAAGAACAAGGCGACCAAGAATTCGTATGCACCATGATAGCTTCTTCGCCCAAGACGAACAATCCGTTACAACTACAAAAAACAACATTTTAAAAGTAGAACTCAAACCCGATTTGATTATCTTTCTGAAAATCAAAGCCAGAAGAAATACCGGGAACGCTCCTGTGGTTCCTTTGGTTTTGCAAAAGAATGTGGGCCGCGGTGATCACTTAACATCACAAAACTTAAAAATCGTACGATCGTTTGTCATATTTTTCAGCATGTTACACACACGTTAGCAATGGCCCTCGTGTTATGAAAAGTGGTTTAGAGAAAATTAAGAAACGATATATTTTCTATTTATTTATAGCCTCTTGAATTCCGCAGAAAATTATTTATTAAATAAATATATGTGTAATAAATACAAAATGTGCTACATATTGATAGCTTTGAAGTCGGTACCCTGTTTTATTTGATACTTTTCAGTTTTTGAAGTCGGTTTTTTTAAACCTAGTTTTTTTTAGTGTCCCATAAATGTGTCAACTTGTTGTAAAGATCAATAGTTCTCGTCCAGGCCTCTGGCTGCTTCTCCTTCGCCATGTCTCGCTATACACTCGCACCAACACTGCGGAGTGCGCTGAAATCGAACCCGATTTCGCCAGACACGCACACTCTGATTACGTTTCCTAGACGATAATCGGCCTAAAATTGTGAGCTCGCCCGAACCAATTTCTGAGTTAGGGGTAACAATAATAATGTTTATGAATTATCTACACACGAGGTAATTTAGGGTGCTTCCCACCACGTCTCCGATATTGCCTCTGATGTTAGAGTTGTGAGTAGACGCCTTAATAGAATAATACAATTGATACTATGATAATAAATGATAATCGCATAATAAATCTTCGTATAATAAAACACGATAAATTGTCTAATTTATGGGTTCTGCAACACTTCAGTGGGTCTAAAATAATATTAAGTATCCTATTACTTTACTTAACCCAATTAAATTGTCTGTAATTTTGTCGCTAGTTTTATACCTGTGACTGGTAATACTGTCTGGAATAAAATAAACTAGGCTTATAGACTTGCATCACGTGTCATTAAATAAATTAAAAAAAAAACTAAAATTAATCAATTTTTTTTTACTTCGTTTTATTTATTTAGAGCATTGGTAACAAGACCATCAGCTCAAACCAAAATACAATAAAAGAACAATATTTTCAAATACTTTTTCAATATATTCGATTACAAGAAAACCCCCTTTAGGGTTATGGGTAAAATAATTCGTGATGTAGCCAAATGACTTCCTTATTTCTATTAATCAAATTTATTATAACTTTTGTTTGCGAGTGTATTAGGTAAATAGAACAAGGCAATACAATATACTGGCAAGTGGAAGCATTATCATGAGTCAACAATATGTTAGGAAGAAAATATTTATTTGTGAGTTTATAAAGTCTATCTGTGTGTAATAATTACGTTATCAGAAACTATGAGATACAATTTAAAACATACAACATACAACAAAAATAGTCTCTTGCTGTTAGACAACCGAAGATTTTCTATACACTCGCGGCCTTGCGCTAAACCTGCACAATACAACGCTGTAGGGAAGATGTTCAACTTTCTCGCATGCGCGCGCTAAACCTGGACGATACAAAGCTAGTAGCGAAGTTGTTCTACTTACTAGCGGTTTCATGTGCTTCATGCTACGTTCTCTACGTTCTCACTCTATCTCAGTCGGTCTCAATCTTCATCTCCTTCTTGGATAAAAACGTCCCACATTTTCGTGGCACTTTATTGGCACATATAGACACTGGATTTAAAAATGATCCCAAATTCGTTCTCTGCACCCTCGAAAACCTCGGATTCGATACCCATATTGAAATCATAAATTTGCACGGCTGCCATCTTGAATCTTTAAAATGACCTAAAATTCGTTCTGTGTACACTCGAGAACCTCGGATACGATATCCATAATGTTGAAATCATAATTTTGCGCGGCAGCCATCTTGGATTACCATTTAAAAAAACCTGCACCATACAAGTAGGTAAGATGTTCTACTTACTAGTGGCCGCGCGCTAAACCTGCACGTTACAAGGCTAGTAGGGAAGCCCGAGAGTAAGAAATATTCTTTCTCAATTGGTGTCAATCGCTCTCTGAATAAAAACCTCCTCTTCTTGAACAAAAACGTCCCACATTTTCGTGAGGCCCTATTGCGTTTCGTTCGTAAAAAAATTACCCTCATGCGCCTAAAGAAGTTTCACTTCAAAAGTTAAAAAATACAATTATAACCTTAAATATTTCTCGTATCTCAGATGTCTCTCAGATCTTTTGTATCACTAAAATTGTGAAAACAGGATGTGTGTACAAATGACTTCTTTTACTACCACTATTTTACATTATTACACAATATTTAAGAAAAGATACGAAAAAATAGAAAATAAGAAGATAGGTAGGGAGGTAGTGTACTCAGTGGACGTAAACGTGTGTTTATTATCATTACAATTACTAATCTATATTTCTAACACCTGACCACTTATATTTTTACAAGCATTATAACTTTCAAGAACTGAATCTGTGTATATTGCAAGACTACTATGTTATAAAACTTAAAACATTCATTTGCTATTTAGATGTTATAAATTGTGATGTGCAGATGGGAAATTCATACTGGAGTTGGTGCGAGGCACGGCGCGGGAAGGCGAGCGCTCCGGCTGGGTGTCGGTGCCGCGCAAGACGTTCTGGCCGCCGCCCGCGCCGGCGCCCGCGCCCAGCGCCTCGCTGTCGCTGTCCGACGACAACTCCTCGCTGCACTCCTCCCCGTGCACCTCGCACCGCGACCACTGCTGGAAGCAGCCCAGCCCGCGCCGGAACCTGTCCAAAGAGCTCGCCATGTACTACTGCAGGCCCTCCACGCTGCACTCGGCGCTCATCAGCGGCGCCGCCAGGACCAAGCGGCGGCGACCGCACGACACCACCCACCAGGAGCCCCTACCCAACGGCACGCTCAAGAAAACCCCCAACGGAATCTGTGACGCCAAACACAACGGCGTAGCTTCACCGGAGGCCGCGGGCTGTAAGCAGGAAGATGTGGTCGACGGACCGCTAGAGTCGAAAACGAAGTCCGATGGCGACCGATGGACAGAATCGGATCGGGAGAAGTACTACCATATGAAACTCAAAAAACCATATCAGTATCATAAGTTAAGGGTTTATACAAAGACAAAAACGCCGACGAAACGGATGGAGCTCGCTCGGGTCATAGATAGGCTTCGGGAAAAGTTGTCGTCGCTTCCCGTTCTAGTGAATGCGAAATTGGCGAACTGTCGACAAGAGCACATGATGGTGTCGCCCCGCAAACGAATCCTGAGGGAGATGGAACGCGTCAGCCTCGAGGACCAGGTGACCAAGAGGCGAGCCAAGACCGTGCCGGCGTTGAGCACGGCGTCGTACCCGTCGCCGGCCGGGCCGAGCCACACGCCGCAGCGAGCCGAGCCCGCTCGCGCGCAGAACGGCGCCGCGGGCCGGCGCGACCCGCCCGTCACCAAGAACGTGAGCAGCTACAGCATCCACTCGCTGCTGAGCATGGGGGACGAGAGCCCCGCGCGGCGCTCGCCCGACGCCAAGGGCTCGCCGCACTCGTACCCGCCGTCGCTGAAGACGGAGTCGCCGGGCAGCGCGCGCTCGCCCGACCTCAGCCCCAGCCCCGACGGCTACCGCTACCGGTACGGCGGCGGCTCGCGCGACTCGCCCACGCCGCCGCAGCGCGCCTACGTGTCGCCCGGCTCGCCGTACGCGCGGCCCGCGCCGCCGTACCGCGCGGCGCCGGCGCCGCTGCCGCTGCCGGTGGCGGTGGCGGTGCCGCGCGACGAGTGGCCGCCCTACGTGTACCCGTACGCCTACCCGCCGCCGCACCTGTACCGCGTGTCGGCGCCCGCGCCCGCCGCGACCGCCGCGCCCGCCCACTGGATGCACTACGCCATGTCGCCCGGCACGTGGCCGCCGCTCGCACATCCGCTGCTCACGGAGCACAATATACTGCCTAAAGAAGAACCCACCTCAGGTGAGCTCACTTGATAGTTTCATGGCGTAATACACTTCTGGACACATCTAGTTGCCCACCTTAGAGTTTAGGTTTCTATGGCCCCTACCTAAATATGATTGCTAGATTGAACAAAAACTATTGATGCAGTTTTAAACCTGATACATTTTACCATCTTTTTCGATCATATTGTTTTAAATTTGAATTCAGAATACCACACCACATGGAGCTACGCTAAACATGTCGGGTATGCGCCGTAATGAAGGCAGTTTTTTGTATAAAAAACATGTTTTATCAAATAAAGGTTTAATTTAATAACGCGTGTTGCCTCCATGGGTATCTACGACAGCTCTCATACGATTAGGCATAGAGTTTATCAACCGCTCTATGAAATTTTGAGGGATCATTTCCCATTCCTATTCTATGGCAATTTTCAACTCCTGCATCGTCTGGGCAACTGGCTGACGAGCCCTACACAACCCCAACACGTCTTTTTAGCTCGTTCCATATGTGCCCAATCGGGTTCATGTCTGGGCTTCTGGCTGGCCATTCCATAACTGTCATGTTCACACCCCGAAGATATTCCCTGACGATGCCCGCCGTATAGGCTCTTGCATTATCATGCATAAAAAGGGAATTTGGGCCAACATAGTCCGCGTGTGGAATCACGTGAGGTTCTAAGCACTCACGAATCTACCTTTCAGCATTTAATGTTGGCAGCCGTGGTCCCGTAACAACCTCAAGTTGAGTTTAGCCGCTCGCGGATATACCGCGCCAGACAGTCGATGAGCCACCGCCATAAGCAACCCTCTCTTCAAAGCAGCATTGTGCAAAACGCTCTCCCTTACGCTCCCTTACGTCGGTAGACCTTCTTCCTTCCATCATTGCCATGTAATGCAATTTTAGATTCATCAGAAAAGAGTACACGGCTCCAATGCTGCTGAGTGCAATTGAAATGAGTGCACGCGAAATGAAGGCATGCTGTTCGGTGGGCGCGCGTTAGTTTGGGGCCATTAGCTAGCTTGTGTGGTACCTAATCGCGTTCTTTTAACCTTCTCCGAACAGTTCGAGGGCTCACAGATACTCCGTGGAAGTCGCGAAGTTGGTTTTGTATCTCAATGGAGGTAAGGTGATGATTTCTCAAGGTGGTTGGTGGTTTCTCTGGTCGTCACGATGAATCGATTCTGCCTTTCAGTTGTGGCCCGAGATCGTGGCCTTCCTTGGCGACGAACAAAGCCGCCAGTCTCTAGGTACCTCTGATAAATGTTTCGAACCGCAGATCGAATTAAATTAAGTTGAGCACTCACATTTCTTTGGCTGTGTCCGGCCTGGATAAGTGCCACAGTTTGGGCGGTGACTTCAGGCGCAGTATCCATAGATTATTGATAGAACCTCGCCTTAATGTTAAGAATAAGTAAATCAAAGAGAAAAATCACACTTTCAAGAATTAAATCCAAATAAACCAATAAAATAAAGTTTTCTTGGTATTCGATTGTTTGATATATCAACGAAAAGGCTCCAAATTGTCTTTTGTTTCTTTAAATTCTGTGTTCGAAATTCAAAAAAAGACGATTGAATGAAATTATGAATGTGCCAGGTTCAAAACTGCATAAAAACTTTTTGCTCGACCTAATATAAATTTTTAAGCTAGCTCCAAACGAAACTGGAAATGCAAGGTGTGCCAATAGATGTGTCCAGAAGTGTATATATCTTCTCGTTGTCTCGCTTAATCAAAACATAAGGTACTTTATATTGACCGAAAATAACTTACCCAATACGGTAAAACGGAACAATTGGTAAACTTCCATTCGTTTCTCAGGCTGTATCTCCTAAACAACCGGATCAACATTCATCTTTTTTTTTCTAAAATACGATACTGAAGTCTTCGATTTTATGAGCGGTTGGAGGTTGAATAAGATCTGTTGTTAATTGACTTCCGAGCTTTCACAAAATACAAAATCTGCATTGAAATAATAGTTATTCATTCAATTATTCGGTTCCTTCATTCCCAAAGCAGATTATTAGTAAGAATATATTGAAAGGATTGCCTGTTGAGTCAATATTGAATTCTTTAATCTTTTTATCAACGAGGACACATTAGTGGCCATTGTTCCCTACGAAACGTTTTCATCTATTTAATTTAGACTTTAACAACGATTTAATTAGATAGATCCAATAGATCAAAATATTTTTCAAATAAGATCAATATCACAATAATATTCACTCTGTTTTTTATATATTTTTTTTGCTAAATGCTAGAGTATTTCCTTCAAGTGTTTAACACTTCTTAATCATAACAAAAACAGATCTAACATACAAATCCTACAACAATTAGCTACCCTCCAGTTCGTTTCGCGCCCGCATTATGCCGACAATCGTCGCTTTCCTTTTCCTTTTATTAAATGATTTTCTCAGATCTAAATTATATGGACTATAGATATAAAATATGGACATTTTCCCATAATAATATCATACAAATAACTAAACAAAACAACTCTTATTATCTTTCTTTCGACGAATCCTGACTTCGTTGAACGGAAAGCGATGATGTTACAGCTATATTGCAAACTAATTATCATCAATAAATTGTCGAGGCTACAAACATTATAATTTGCTTGTAGAATGTCAAGATCTTGAAGTCACGCAGAAACGGTGTAAATATCGGCCAATAGATTCGTGAGATAATATAATTTACATTGTATTGTCCATTGATCTAAATATAATGTCGCGTGCTGAGATAATTTGTTTGTATTGTTTCAGATTTGCCATTAAATCTGTCCAAGCACTGAGCGGAGCGTGCGGTCCGTCACTCGCGCACGACTCACGATTGCAACTCGATCCTCGATACTATGTCGAACGTTACAACTTCCCTTAGTAGGGGCATGGAAATCTATATTACATCTAGATATTGTTATAAATAGCGTTGTATTATTGTGCCCAGAAAACTTTTAGCAAGTAACATAATGTAAAATGCCTATTCCAAAGTAAATGATATTCACTTTTACAGGAATTCGTGACAAAAAAACAGACAGTCCACTTGAAATTAGCATGAGTAGGGATGTTCCTACTCACTTATGTAAGTGTATCAGAATACATAATATTGTGCCCATAGTGTAACAAGGTTTATTTTATAACAATATTTATCTGTGCTATGTATTATAGCGCGACCATCATTGTATATAATAACAAAAAAAAATAAGTTAATAATAGTTCCAGTAAAACCGGAGTATCTAAGAAGAGTTACAATATAATTGTGGCGTTGCCTGTTCATGTTTCCTAACGTACATTCCATTATTGGCGGTTGTTGAGTCCAAAAATGAAATCCCACCTAAATTCGTTTTATATGTCTACTGTAGTCTGCAGCTGTACCGGTATTATATTAAGAATTAAATGAATAATCAAACAGTATATTTTTATATAAATCATGATTTCCGGGTATACTCGCCTGAAAGTCTATTTACAAAGTTATATAAGATAAATATTAGTGAAAATTCACTATTTTCATAAAAAATTGTATGCAGAGACGTTTTGTATTTTCATACGTATTATTTGTATTGCAAGTTGAATATATTAATATTGGCTATATTAGTGTTAAGATGAAGAATGACTTTATGTGACAGTTAAAATTGGTATGACAACCGTGTCTACTCTTGGATCGACTATAGCGGCAGCAGTGTTGTGTGAAACAAACCTTACGGCGAAAATAGGCAGCAAATATTTATCGTACAATTAGTTTAATACAGCGAGCTCATAGTAGGGGTTACATATGTAGGGTTTGTCGCAAAATATATCTATCGGACAGTGCCTTGATACAATGAATTTATTAATGAAAAGTTGGGTGATTTAATGTTTCTCATATTATAAATACAAAAAAAGTTGGGTAACAGGCGGTTTTGAGAGGCCTCAGGCAGTGCTTCCATCCGAGCGCTTTGTAATTCCGTAGTAAATGACGTTCGATCTCATTATTTAATATAGAAATTGTAACGAGATAAAGACTACAGCTTTTGGGATCAAATTTGGATGAGTGTTTATGTAACATATTATTATAAAATAAAAGACATTTGTATATATATCATAGTTCGAGCATGGTGTATCATTGCGGAGAGGGGAGTTAGCTTTAGAGCATTAATCGCTTATTATTATTGGTAAAAGTTTATACCCTCAAATAATAAATATAATAACTGTACAGTATTTTTGTATCGAGTATTTGATGGAGCAGCGAATTTGTCGCTGCTCCATGGTCGGGGAATGAACGACACGGGCGTCTCGCGACCCGTGTTTGAGATTAAATCTAGAGATAGTTTTCTGCAATTATAAATGGGGTTATTGTATTATACGAGTTAAACGATGTTAAAGGACTGACTCTCATGTAATATTAATTAATGGAATTGTATAAAATAGTATAGTCCGTGGCCTACTTTATGGAACAGTGTCCGCCAACAAAGTTGATTTAGTATAACATAGCTAGGTGTAACGGAGGTCGCTCAATTTGCTCAGTAAATAACACAGGCATTAGAAAAAGCAGACTCAACTCGTAACAAAAGTTGTTTCCCGACATCAATCAATAAAACGTCTATTCAATTGAAAAGTAATTTTATAAATTGTTACCGATTATTTTACTACTGCGCTCTTGAATGAGTAAACTTTCATATAAGTTTCTCAGATAAGAAAGATTGTTAAGAATGGTGAGAGCAGTAAACACTGACCTGTATCAATACCACTGGACAAGCTTTTTCATATGTTTGACAGCAATTTTTTGTGCATATTTGAAGCGCCACTGGCGAGCATCCGGAGAACTAATTTTGACATAATACAAATGGCTGCGAAGGAACGTAAAATACTCTGAAGTATTTTTGCATTTTGAATTAATTTCGTTCGTTTTCCGTGTTATATATACTTCAAGAATCAACGTAATAAGTACACAATTTTTACTTGGAAATAGTTTCCCATCATCTATGGATGTTTGCTGGGGTTGTCATCACTAGTTTTAGTACCGTAGACTCTCGCTACATGGCCAACAGCGCCAAAATGGGGAATATCAAAAAGCACAAAAGCACTTTGACAGCCGCCAGTCCAATGGTATATAGTAGAGGTCAGTGGCATTAATAGACAATAAAATGGATCCGTCATACACTCAAATGTCAAAAACGTTCAGTCTGCTTTTTTTCTTGAACAGTCAATCTATTGTCGCGCCGTCCACGGAGGAAACTGCGTTTTTAACAATAATGTATGTTATTCGTCCATTTTGGGTTCCTGCTTTCCAAATATTAAATATAAAACCTTTGAAATGCAGAAATTCGAATGTGTAGCTATACTGAACCGTGTCGATGAAGTTGTTACAGATTTTGTGTAGAAACTGGTATTATGAAAGTTGTTCAATTTGTTATATTATGTGAATAAATATGATAAATTGATTAGAAATTAATCGCTCCAACAAACCAATTTGTATTAGATTTTTACGTAATTTGGCCTTATCACGTAACCTATAATAATGTATAAATTTAAGATATTAAATTATTTTTATGTATCGTTTAGAATGGATCTAATTAATTTTAATTCTTAAGTAACTTGCTAAACAAAATCTTTTCCGACGACTTTATCTAGCACAAGATATAATGTAGGTGTATTCTGTAAGTACAATCTTTTAAATCATAAAAAGTACGCGAGAGTGCCATCGAAATGAACATATTATGCGATTTGTTATTTATTGTACCTATTAATTTAAAAACACAGTTTACTCTGTCGCAGGCTGTAGCCGGTGTTGCTATAGTAAATATTATATATTTTTCTACTCAAAAATATACTTTTTGAAGAAAACTATGACTATGGTGACGCACGTGAAATTCACTTAAAACATATTTATGCGGAATAATAGTTATTATTCATATTAAGATGTAGTTATGTACTCGAATAAATATAACTTTTTAAACATGTGTTTTTATTTCTATTATGTTCCTTTATTTGGTGTTACAAACAAATAAGGATTTTGTTATATCTATTGATTATTCACTAGATGGTTTGCAGTGTTTACAAGTTAGTATTTTTTTTTGTTAAAAGGTACCTACCTTTTAAAAAAATATACAAGTTGAAGCAGTTGGTTTGGAAAAATGATGATGAGCACGGATAGGGGAAGGACATAACAGATCTGATAAAAGTTCACAGTGCTGGCAAGAAATGTTACATTACACACATGAAGCACAATTCAGACGGAAAACTATGTTAAAAAATGTCGTACCAGATGGCATTTCTTCCATCGCGTTCATAACATGTACAACAAAGTTGAAATTTTTGACGTGACAACGTCTTATAATTCGATAGAGCCGGCTGCACGCACGAAAAAACATGACTCATGCGGCGTTACCTCGCTCTGAGGCGTTCCATGTAAGGCTTGAAGTGCAAGCGAGAGCGCGGAACGAGCTACAAAGAAGCACAATCGGCCTTTGCGTTCGGCAGCGTTCGACATCCGTCTCTCTCCTACTTGAGTGAGCGATGCGTCTGTATACTATAGTACATTTACATGTTTTGATCGAGTATCAAGTGCAATGAAAATTGCTCAACGCACATTTATACTTGTAAAAACTATTAAATTGTAAAAAAAATGACAATTGTATTTATGCGTACAAATAAATCTAACTTGATCAATTTCATTGTGATTTCCAATTACCTCCTTCTCTATATACATACAAATCTATTAAACAAATGAAATTAAAATTTTCTTTTGAAAAATGATACCCTTCTATCAGTATTATCTTAAGACGTTGTCACGTTCAACTATCGTCAGTAAACCGACTTTACAGACAACCATTTTTTTACTCGATGGGCGTATGACTCGTGTAAGTCACTCCACAACTGCGCGTTTTGCAAGAAATTTCTTGTTCGCACATCCCCTGTGGAATCGATTACCGCTGCTGCCTTGACTGTTTCTGCCGCTGTTTTCACGAACCCGTACGACCGGCCGTTCCCAATATACTATCTACAGATGGAGATAAATTACTACCTTCTACTCTTAGTAATTAGCTGTCAATAATAATTAGCTGTAAATAATTTGTTAAATACTGTCGGCTGTAACCTGTCATCCCACGACCTTGTGAACTTCCATCGTGTTGCAAAGAGAAACCAGGAGTCCAACCGACCTCGTTCCATTATCGTGAAGTTGGCGAGTCCCCTTGTACGTGACTCAGTATTAGCTGCAGTGAAAACTTTCAACAAGACTCACGAGAAAGATAAACTCAATACAAATCACCTGGGACTTGTTGGAAGCAAAAAACCAGTGTACGTGTGCGAGCATCTTTCTCCAGACAACAAAATTCTTCACGCGGCTGCCCGTAGAATTGCAAAAGATAAGCACTACAAGTTTGTGTGGGTTCGAGGTGGAAAGATTTTTATCAGAAACGACGTTAATTCCAAAAGTTTCGTAGTAAGAGACTCGGAAATCTTAAACTCCCTCTAAATTTGTGTCTATGCTTTCATTAAGTAAACCTATTTGTAATCTTAAAATCGTATATCAAAATGTAAATGGTCTTAGAACCAAAGCGCATATTTTACGAGAAAATGTACTAAAACAAGACTTGGACGTTATTCTATTAACTGACACAAACTTAAACGAGTCTGTTTATGACCATGAACTTATAGACAGCAGATACTTGGTTTTTAGGCGAGACCGACACTCGACGGTCTCGTAGAAAGTGGAGGGAGGTGGGGTCCTCATAGCAGTCCACAAAAAACATTCCCCCGTTAGGAAATTGAAGTGGGAGTCCACTAATGAGAACCTATGGATTACGATTAAGTTTGGCCAGGGTAACTCAAAAGTGGAATTATGTATTTGTACTTTATACCTTCCTCCCCCCGTTAAGTATGATTCTTTAGAAAATTTAATGAATAATGTAACAAAAATTATACAACACAAAAGTCAAAAGAATCTATACTTCTTTTAGTAGGTGATTTTAATAGGCCGTACCTCCACTGGTCTCACTGTACAGACCGAAACTTATGCTCTCTGATCCCTAGCTCTCCTACAGATTACACAGACGCCTTGCTTATCGATTCTCTTTCTTTAAACGATCTCCACCAAATGTGTGCAATACCAAACTTAAACGGCAGATTCTTAGATCTAGTTATTTCAAACTCACCGAAACTAGTATCAGTGACCCAGGGTGTCCCACTAGTGGATTTGGAGACGCATCACCCGGTACTAGGTATTTCCGTTAATATTGTGGGTGCAACATTGAGGCCCCCAAAAATTAAAACAACAACCAGGCCTTATTTTAGCAAAGCTAAATATGACATCATTAGAAACGAGTTAGATAACATTAACTGGGAGGAAACTCTCGATCCTAGTTTAACAGTCGATGAGACAGTAGACGTTTTCTATGACATACTTACATTCATCATTAATAAAAATGTTCCAATGAGTACGAAAGGTCGGAGCAATTTCCCATTTTGGTTCAGTCGATCGTTGATCCAGAGTTTGAAGGAAAAGGCAAAGTACCATCGTAGATTTAAAATGTATGGCAATCCAATGGATCAGTTTACATATAGGTTACTCCGCGAGAGATGTGACAAAATCCTAACAACTGATATAAATAGGTTAAAATCAGAAGCCAAAAATTTAATCAACAAGGATCCTAAATACTTTTGGTCTTTCATAAAATCTCTACGATCAAACAACAGCGACATACCAGATGAAATGACTTACTTAGATCAAAGCGTTCAAGGTGGCCAGCAGATTGCCAATTTTTTTTCAGAATACTTTCACTCAACCTATCAGCGTGACCCAAACCCAAGAACTAAACACAATGAAATCGTCGAATGCCACATGTCACTTAGTTTATGTCGTTTCACAGACTCAGATGTCATATCAGCGCTCAAAAGCCTAGATGCAAATAAAGGTCCTGGTCCATACCTCCTAGTTTCTTAAAGGCCTGTGGCACAAAATTGGCTGAGCCGCTACGAATCATTTTAATAAGTCTTTACTATGTGGAACATTTCCCTCAAGATGGAAGGTTGCGCACATCAGTCCAATTCACAAGAAGGGAGATATTACTAACCACCGGCCCATCTCAATTTGGTCTGCTATCGGTAAGCTGTTTGAATTACTCGTTTAGAAAAATATTTTTTTTTTTTACCTTAAACCCTTGCTTATACCCCAACAGCATGGATTTCTACCTGGTAGATCAACTACATCGAATCTTGTGGATTTTGTTAGTGACATTACTCAAGCTTTCACAGATGGTCACGAATTGCATGCTATTTACACTGATTTATCAAAAGCCTTCGATATGGTTGACCACGTACTGCTCATAGAAAAAACTTGGTCAAGCAGGAATATGTGGCTCTCTACTGCGGTGGTGCTAATCCTATTTGCAGAACCGTTCCCAAATTGTAAAGATCCGTGGCTTTAAGACAATTTCGAGAGCCGTGCCATCAGGGGTTCCACAGGGCTCCCATTTGGGGCCCCTTTTTTTCTTGGTCTTTGTGAACGATCTAGCGATTAAATTAAAATCCAAATTTCAAATGTTTGCAGACGACTTAAAAATTTATCGTGAAATTAAATCTACAGAAGATACGATCGTATTACAAAGTGATCTTGATACGATCTGCGATTGGTGTGTTAGTAATAGGATGGTTTTAAATTCCTCAAAATGTTTTTACTTAAACTTTTCTCGAAAACGAAATTCTTCACTACTTACTTACTTCATAAATGCGTGTCCACTAACAGAAGTTTGTACAATGCGAGATTTAGGCGTCATGGTTGACACAAAATTAGATTTTAGAGAGCACATTGACTACATTTCCAAAAAGGCAGCTCGTCTTTCAGGTTTTGTGATTAGACAAACTAAATTTTTCAACGACCCTGATGTGTCGAAGATACTTCTTAACAGCTACGTGCGTAGTCTTTTAGAGTATTGCAGTCCGGTGTGGAACCCTTTTTACAAAGTTCATATTAAGAGGTTAGAGCAGGTGCAGTCGAAATTCTTATATTATCTCTCATATTTAAGTAATCTTTGTCGTCGATTAGACTGCTACGAATCTAGGCTTGTGCATTTTGGCATGACGTCTCTTGTACAGCGTAGGAAAGTGTCAGACCTTGTCTTTTTACACAAACTGATTCATGGCCACATTCAGTCCTCTTTTATTGAGTAAAATTACCTTGGCTGTCCCACGGTACTGCAGCCGTATTATTAATAGGAAAACGTTCAGTCTACCCTCAACACGCACAAATTATGGTCAACATTCTAGTTTATATCGCATTTGTTCTCTGTATAATGAAGTCTCTCAGAAGTCAAGAATTCAATCCGTTAGTCCCTAGGTTCAGAAGACTTTTGCTAGAAAAAGCGGATTATTGGCTTGGGGACTGTGAGTTTGAATTGTGTTCATCTAGCTTAAGTTAATGTTTTTAGTTTTATATAAAATCTAGAACACATTTAAAAGCATGCTGTGTTCACTTCCAGAAGGAGGCACTCGCCCCAACATGTTAACATATTTTCTGTTTTATACAACATTAAGAGTGTATCCCGTTTAGTGAACCTAATAATAAAAATAAAAAATAAAAATCTGAAGCTGTCCCAATATACCCGATAAGTCATTCTTATCGCCTTATATTGGTCCGCATGAATTGCAATTTCCATACAAACTTCTGTCGCTGGTAAGCTAATACGTCCTCCCATTGACAGACAGCGTGTACGGATTAGGTGAGTTACCGTCGATAAGTTTATTGGGACAGAAAAGTCAACGATAGTTACGATTTTTATCTCAAGTAAACTGACTGAATATTGGAAACGGCCGTGGACCTCTAACAAAAAAAGCATACATATTCCGACAACGCATCTAAATACACCTGTTGTTTCGGATATCCATAGGCGGTCACCTCACCACCGATAACACCATCTTTATCTATCTACGAGTATATATATATTCTCATTAGTATAACCACACCACTCTAAAATATGAAACAAGGTGCTTCTTTCGAAACTTCCTCACTTGGTGAATAAATAGGTCGTGTGGTATCTGCTATTAATGATATGTTGGATATCTTCAACATGAATAGTATTGCTTACGTATTAAATAAATTTAGAAAAAACCAGTGCGCCCAGGATCTTTTAGGATGTCACCAAATTCGGAACTAACGCCGCCATCTTGTGAAGTGTACCTAAATGTTTGACAGTCAAACTTACGACGACTATATGAATGATTATCTGTAGAAAGATATTAACATATAATTTCTGTTTAGCATAATACGTCTTGCTTCTGTTTACCCAAAACATTAAATTTTTAAATTAGACATTGTGTATCATAATTTTTATATGCAGATATCGCGTGTACCTCTCCTCCTCGCAATAGGGTAGAACTTACAACATACATTTGTCTGCATCATATGGTACATATTCAGAAATAAGTACCTAATTATAATTTTAGTTCAGGTGTATGGTAATTACTCAAAATAACAAATGATGCAAGTCCATAGCATGTCTTTCTTAATTTATCCTTCCGTGGAATTAACACAAATCTTACATGATTATTCAACGTTTCTATATTCCCTAGTACTAAATACAAGTAAGATTTTATTATCTAGCAACCCTTATACTACACTAACAATATGTTGTCTACTGTGCCAATAACCTACATCAGTACCTAGTACCTCCTACATACGACCTGACAGCAACATGCGTGTTTTTTCAATGTGTTTGCTTAGTTTAAAATTCAAAATACAAAGAAGCTTATATTTAGTGTGGCAGACTGTATACGACTTGTCATTAAAAATCGGTTACAGTAACAATAGATTCGTTTTCCTTCTCTATCTTGCTGTATCGTCTATACATACGATTTGTTCGTCTATACGCTAGTTATTTATAAAATCCAGTCCACGACACTCTTTCACTTTTCTTTGTTTTTAAATAATTATGTAATTCGGAAAAATAATTATTCATTTCTCATACTCGGAAAGTAATGTTGTTTTGATCTGATTATTGGGTGGAAAATGCTGCTTCCTTCCATCAACTTACATCCCACCTCAGAACCGGAATGAACTTTGAAAGTAGAACTGCTGTCAGCTGTGAAGAGTTTTACGTAAAACACCACCAGGGTATGGTTGTGAATTGTAACCAGGGGAATTCAACGTCGGAAATACTGATTCAAGAACGAAACATCCATTCCTCAACCAGAGAAACTGGGCAAATACATACCCAACTGTAGCCACAAGATTCGGGGACTAATCTGTAGTTTTGTAGCCTAATCTCGTAATAAAACGAGAATGGGATCGAAGCGACCTTATGTCAAAAAGCTTAATTTCGTATTTTTGTAAGATAAACTGACGCGGACGGTTCAGTTCCATTCCGCGACCTTCTCAAGAGAGGGCTCTTAGAAGATACAAGTTTTATCTGTCACTAGTCGACGATTTCTCGCGAGAGCCGTGCATGGCCCGCGTATACGGCACACCAGTACTGTCGTCTGCATATCAATGTGTGTTGGGAGGTGCCCAACATATCATTGATATACAGACGAAATAGTGTAGGAGATAGCACACAGCTTTGACGGGCTTCGGGTTCGAGCAATAACCGTCGCCAGCGACCTGTATGCTGCGCCCAGTGAGGAAGCTGGAGGTCCACTTGCATAAACTCTCGGGAAGCCCAAATGATGGAAGCGCCTTGTGCCATACACGATCGAAGGACTTGGCTATATCCAGGCTGACTGCCAGGCCTTCTTCCTCGCTGTCTATAGCCGTACTGTCGGTCGTTGATCAACTCATGACCTTCTAGGTTTATTGGTATTATCACCAAGAGCTGGCGATTAGAAGTAAGAATAATTTATTTAAATTGATCTTTTTACAAATGCATTATCATTAAATTACATTAAGTTAAAATATTTTACAAGCTTATATATAAGTATGACTAAATTATGATTGCCATTGAATCGCCACACTAGTCGGAGACTGTATCGTGGGATCAAATAAAGATATGATTAACAGTAAAACATTATCATGGTAGTCAGCATTGGCATTACTATTATAAATTTTAAAGAAACTATATTATACTGTAAAATAATAATTTAATTAAAAAACTACAAATTATCAATACTGAATTTAAAACAAAGTAAAATAAAAATAAAGTATCAACATGTGTGTGTTTTTGTTATACATATAGGAAGGACAAGTTAAATACAAGGGATCAAAATATTTTCAGTTTTTTCGTAATCTAATTCTCCTAGGTACTGATTTTTATTTTCATATTACACTGGCCTGCAAAAGTAAGTATCACACTTTTCAAATTATTTTTTTTTCTTAACTATAGAAGGTAGAGATTTAAGATTAAAAACGTTTTGTTGCAAATTTTATAGGCTTTAATTCTTAGAAACTAAAATTATACATTAGTAACATTTTTAACTTAAAAAAGATAAAACAATGAAAATAGACATTTTTAGTTTAGTGTAAAAAAATTCAACTAAAATGTATTACATGTTATTTAATTTTTAATAACTGGTATTGCCTCCTCGAGCTCTGATTACAGCTTCGAACCGGTTTGGCATACTGAACACTAGGTTTCGGAGCCGATGTTGGGGAATATTCTCCCATTCTTCTACCAGGGCCTGCTTTAGTGCCCTGAGTGTAGTAGGTGGTGGTCTACGATGTCTGACTAGCCTCCCAAGCTCATCCCAGGCGTGTTCAATCGGGTTGAGATCAGGACTTCTTGATGGCCAAGCCATCACGCTGATACCGACCTCCTGAATATACTCTTGTACGATATGAGCCGTGTGTGGCCGGGAATTATCATGCATCAGCATCGATCCATCACCCATATTTGCTAAATACGGCCCTGCATACTCATTGAGAATCTCTTGAGCATATCTTTGCCCAGTGAGGGTGCCATTTTCTATGGCTACTAGCTCTGTGCGACCTTCTGAAAATATGCCAGCCCATACATGTACACTGCCTCCACCGTATTGGACTCTTTCTGAGATGCAGGCTTGAAGGTATCGCTTACCAGGTCGCCTGTAAACACTTCGCCTTCCATCAGAAGTGTAAAGGGAGAATCGAGACTCATCTGCAAACAAAATTCTTGACCATTCTTCTTCATCCCACTGCATGTGTTCACGGGCGTATCGCAGTCTCGCTACTCGATGCTGTCTCTCGAGTTTATGGGCCACTCGCTGGTCTTCGGGGTTTCAAATTTGCTTCAGCAAGTCTTCTTCTCACTGTACTGTCACTAATGTAGTCCCTCCGGGTCTGAAGTAGCTGTTGCTGGACTTCAACTGCATTTTGGTGGTGATTTCTTAACACAGTGGAAATAATATAACGATCTTCTCGGGCACTGGTACACCTGGGTCTGCCATTACAAGGTCTCCTCAGATGGTGTCCAGTCTCTTCGTACCTTCGCTTTACCTTCTGGATCGTTCGTACCGTCACACCCACCATTCTTGCAGTGCGACGCATACTGAAGCCTAGTTCCAGAGAAGCCATGATCCTAGCACATTCTTCAACTGAAAGAGGCATGATAAATAAATGTTATGTGCTTTTTAACATAAATTTTTAAAACAAGACCCATCGATCTTGAAAAAAATTTAAAACATAAAGAAAAATGTGAATGGTAAAATTGTAATTCGGAAACGTCCACTTTGAAAAAGGAATGGTTTTGTTTTTGAAGTATTTTTTCAGCCAATTCTTAAAAGAAGGTTACCGACTATAAAGTTTTTATGTACAGAATTAAATTCTCTTTGGAGTCCTTTTTATTTCGAAAGTATATCTTGTGAACTTAAAACGTTATCCCAATTTTAAAAGTGTGATACTTACAAAAAAAGAAGGCCAGTGTATTTGTTCTTAAGTCTAATATACCAATATGTTTATGTATAAAATTATATAAATATTTAGATATATAAGGTGCCAGTCGTTCCGAAAACTTGGTATTAACTCTTTGGCGAGTTATGTTAAACGTGCGTTTCATTTTATTAGTGGCAAAACCCGGAGTATTGAGAACTATTTTTTGAAAAATACTGCTCAATCCATTTTTAAACCTATACACCTAATATTTAATAAAGATTTACAAGAAGGTTTTTTCCCATCAGTGTGGAAGTTAGCTCGTATAACACCAGCCAACAAAAGTGGATCTAAGAAAAATGTTGAAAATTATCGACCCATATCTATCTTACCTACTCTGTCGAAGCTTTTTGAAAAATTAGTACATGCGGCTATTTATCCCAGTTTGCATAATATCATAGGTGATTATCAGCATGGCTTTGTTCAAAGACGCTCTACTGTTACAAATATGTTAGTGTATACTACAGAGCTTTTTGAAAATATTGACAACAACACTCAAACTGACAGTGTATACACTGACTTCCGTAAGGCTTTCGATAGAGTGGACCATAAACTGTTACCAGAAAAGCTTTCATCTTATGGCATTTGTGGAAATATATTGCATTGGTTTCAATCTTACATAACCAATCGCTTTCAAAGGGTTGTCATTAACGGATATGAGTCGGACACAGTTCTGATAAGCTCCGGAGTTCCACAAGGTTCAGTTTTTGGTCCCCTTCTTTTCATTTTATTTATAAATGACATCAGCTCATGTTTTCAATTTAGTAACTTTCTTCTGTATGCTGACGATCTTAAGATATATCACTCCATTAGCAACTTACATGATAGTCATCAACTACAAAAAGACTTGGACCGTTTGAGTGTTTACTGTGACAAAAATAAGTTGGATCTTAACTTAAACAAATGTAACTACATATCCTTCACACGTAAAAAAAAACATTATAAACTCTACTTACTCTCTTTGTGGAACTTCTCTTGTTAAGGTCGATAATGTCCATGATTTGGGACTTAGTCTAGACAGTAAATTAATTCTTGATACACATATTGATAGGATAGGTAATAAAGCGAACAAAATGTATGGTTTTATTATGCGAACTATGCGTAATTTTAAGAAACCCTCAACGTTGTTACTTTTATACAAAACGCTTGTACGCTGTAAACTTGAATATGCTGTTTCTATTTGTAACTCACTTTACAGTAAATACATACAGTATCTTGAATCAATACAAAAAGATTTTTATGCAGGATGCATTACAGATGTACAAAAGCCAATATTCGTATGATCAATTGCTTGAAAAATACAATATTCTAGATTTAAAAGCCAGACGTGAACAACTTGAAGTAATGCTTCTATATGAAATATGCCATAATAAATATGATTGCATTGATCTAACACGCAAGCTGTATTATCGAGTTCCTGTACGTCATCTCTCTAGGGCTACACGCGCTCATCAACTTTTTGCCTTAAAAAAGTGTCGTACAAATGCTGGCATGCGCTCTCCAATTCATAGGATGGTCTCATGTTATAACCAAAACTTCCTTGACATTGATATACTAGAAACAAGAGGTACCCAACCTTTAAGAAACTGATATTTAACAAGTTGCATAAAATAATCATAATCATAATAATAATCTTTGACTAATATTGTTATATAATGTGGATAAGTTTTAATATATATATTTGTATGATTCTATGTATGTGTATATGTATGTATTTAAAACCTTTGTGATAAGGTGAGTTTAGTGAATTTGTTTCTCCAACACAAATAAGTAATCTGTGGATAACGTAGTTGATTATAGATGTATTTATATTGTAAGAATTGTAATTATTATTAAGTAAGATGTCATGTATAGTTGTTTGTTGTTCCCAATAAATAAAATAAAATAAAATAAAAAAAAACATTTTTGTGCTCCTTCATTACACTAGCCAATATGAATAATTGTCGAACTCTTAGCACGCCGTATTTCTTATACAAATTGTCCGTAGGGTGTCGTCGTGGCTTCCTGCAGATCACTTTGAGAAAGGCTCGTTGAGCTCTCTCTAATATTATTAGATGAGATTTTGCAGCTCCTCCCCAGACTGTCATGCAATACATAATGATTGATTGACATAGTGCAATATAGATTGATTTAAGCAATTGGCAATCAGCTGAGTTCCTGAGTAGGTTTATGATATTCATGAGTTTTTGTAACTCTTCCAGATGTGCGGCAAGAAGGTGAGTTTTTCATCCAATTGGACTCCCAGGTACCGTAATTCTGTCGTCTTCTTTTCTTTTTTTCAACGTTCAATTTAAGTAGGGAGTTGTAAACAGGGTTGGGCCTAAGATAGAGCCTTGTGGAACACCCACTGTGACCTCTTGCAATTCACTATTGTGTTTTCCTACACGCAGACACTGTTTCCTGCCAGTTAGATAACTAGTAAACCACTTCAAAGAAAGGCCTTTGATGCCCATACATTCCAGTCGCTTCAAAAGTATTGGACCTGGGACAGTATCAAATGCCTTAGATAGATCCAAGAATACGCCAATACATCGATGTCCACTGTCCATGTACCGTGAGATCAATTCTGTTACCAGTAAACATGCATCCTCTGTGGATTTTCTTCGACGAAAACCAAATTGACGATCACAGAGTGGGACCTTAGATTCAAGATAAGAAGTGAGTCGGGAATCGACTACCTTTACCAAAACTTTTGATACGACACTGAGGAATGAGATTGGTCTAAAGTTAATTACGCTCTTCATGATTTTGAAGAGCAGGGAGGTAATAGCTTTAGGCCTGTAGTTCACTATCGATCATGTCATTCCCATGATCCGCGTGATTGGCAGTTCGGTGAGGCGATGATGACAGCTTGTTAATATTTTGGTGAAACAAAAAACACACTTACTATGCAGTTGGATTAAAAAAATAAAATAAAAATACACATGATCCGATTTGTGCTTTATTTATGAAAAAAATTGTAAATTATCCTACAATGAATCTCCGAATGAAATAGACTTACATATCATTTTATGTATCAAATACATCGCTCGTCGCCAGATCGAACCACATGAGAACAATATAGTTAAAATATTATCTACAAACGGGTCCGCGGAGAGTCCGTCGCGTCACGTGGGTCACTATGTACACGCTCAGCCGAGCAGCGCCTCCATGGAGTAGGCGCGCGGCGGCGGCGGCCGCGCCTGCTGTCAGTCCAGGATCACCAGCTGCAGCGGCGCGGCCCCCGCCCCCGCGACCGCCCCGCGCGCGCCCAGCACGGGCGGCCCGGCCGGCGGCCGCATGGCCCGCCACGGAGCACGCGCCCCGCGCCGCAGCTCGCCGCAGCTCAGTTGTCTCCGGGCGGCCCTGCGGAGTGGACACTGCTATGTATTACTTCTATCACCACTAAGCTCTATGCTGAAGCCTTTGAAAATTATAAACAGTGAAAAAAAATTATAATAGTAGGATGAAACTTATTGGAAAAGGAAGGGAATATAACAAAAATGAAAGGAAAAATAAATTACGGGCTATCTAAGGTCGGGAAGTGGAAAAGAAAAAACCAAAAACTTGGTTTTTTGAATTTTTCACACAAACTTTGAGGTTATGTGAAAAAAGTGTGAGGACTAAAGTTGTAGAACTTCTTATTACCTACAACTTTGCCATTTAACTTTTTTGACTTTTTTACCCTGACCGTTTTTTACCCTAAAACACAGAAAAGGCTTTTTGGACTGCAGCCCAGGGCACCAAGGATATAGAGTGCCCCCAACCGAACTGAAAACAATAGACGTTAATTTAGAATTTAAAAAATCTGATCATAAGGTTGGCAACACTACGATCAATCAACCCTTGCGCGCATCTATCAAACGGAACGGGGAATTCGCCGTCGCTTGTTTTCGGACGGTGTATTCCGTGTATTATCTATTACTGGGGTCTTCCCTCCGCTTATTGCCCAACTTATTTTGTTATTTTTCCGCACTTCTGCTATCGTCGACTATAAGAACGAATTGACTTTGTTATTATTAGAAATGTGTTTAGTTTACTAAGTGATAGATAACTTAAAAGTTATAAGGACCAGACCTTTCCTTTAATTTACTAAAATTCAAAGTAGATTCCTTCTTTTATTAGGCAGTAGGTAAGTAAAAAAGATTATAAAACATGACTTTTTTATTTTTATTTCAGTTTTATAAACAGAATGAATCGAACTCATTCGATATTAAATCATAATTTGTGAATTGCTACACTCATTACAAAGTAGGTATTAAAATTAAAAGTTGATGTAACTTTTTCAAAAAACTTTTTTAAAACTTCTTTGTTGATTTTCAGAAAAAAATCCTATTTTACAAAATGTCTGCTTTTTTTTAAATCAGAACATAAACGCAAATGAAATAGCTACAAATCCATTAAAAAACGTAAAGTAAAGTATTTTATGCGAAGAGAATCTAACCGAAGAGAGCAAACACTCGCAAAACCAGGAAAAAAAATATGCAAGATTTTGAAAACCAGCAAAATAATGCTTTGCCAAATAATGATTTCATTAATGACGTCCTCATGCATGAAATGACTGACGATCATAAATCGCCCATCAAAAAAATAAATAATCGCCGATAAATTAAGATCCGATATATTCAGCTTCAATAAAGAAATACAAAGAACTAAAAAGATCTTTTTCAAATAGGTATTTCACTATAAAAATGAAAATTGGCCAATTACTGGAAAGATCTTGGTTATGTTATTCAAAAAGGGTTGGTGGTACTGTTTTTTGTTTGACTTGCAAACTTTTTTCTAAAACTCTCAATACACAACCGAATTTTCTGATTGGAAACACATAGGATTTTGTTTAGAAAATCACGAAAATTCTAATGAACATAAGAATTTAATGATAGTGTGGTTGATACAAAAAGAAAATAATTCTGTTTTAGTCAAGCTGCTTCACGAGCAATTAAATAAAGAAACAGAATATTATCACAATGTACTAAAACGGGTTACTGCAGTGCAAACATTTTTGAGTAGAGGCTTAGCATTTAGAGGTTCCGAGGAAGTATGTGGTTCTCCACATAATGGTAATTTTATGGGTGCTCTAGACCTAATGGCAGAGTTCGACCCATTCATACATGAACATATTGAACAACGAGAGCTGCGACCAAACCCTATAATATCATACTTCTCAAAAACAGTATATGAGGTATTTCCTCATTGAGATTTCTTTTTTTATGGAATAGGAGGACAAACGAGCGTACGGGTCACCTGGTGTTAGTTGATCACCGCCGCCCACATTCTCTTGCAACACCAGAGGAATCACAAGAGCGTTGCCGGCCTTTAGATTATGGGTAAACAGATAATTAAACAAATTATAACTCAAATAAATCACGACGACATAAAGTATTATTTAATTGTGATGGATTCAACCCCAGATCTGTCACAAGATGACCAACTTGCAATTGTATTACGATACTGTTTACGGGGAAAAGTGTATAAAAAATGTGTATCTTTCATTAAAATTAGTAGTCATACTGGCTTATATTTATTAAATATTCTACAAGCCTTTTTGGAAACAAATGGACTACTACTGGATAGTTGCAGGGGACAGTCATATGACACGCTGCTAATATGGCCGGAAACTACAATGGTGTACAAGCACTACTAAAAGAAAAAAATAAATCGTTGGTCAAGCATCCGTAAAGGTTGCAACCGAAATTGTAAACATTTTTGGAGTCGTGCAAGAAATATACGTATTCTTCTCTGCTTCGACCCATTATTAGTGGGAACTGTTTAATAATTGTGAAACAAAACTAAAATTTACGTTAAAAAATTTAAGTCAGACCAGATGGTCTTGTCACTATTATACTGTCAAAGCTTGAAGAAGTAATTATGATGGCATTCTGAAAATTCTCAATAGTTTCGGCGAAAATGACGATGAAAAAGTTGATTTCCGAAATGAGGCACGAAATTTATTTAATAAACTGGCGGAACTAGAAACTGCAATTTTGATTGGTTTTTTGGGAAGAAATTTTGGAGAGATTTAATGTATTTAATAAAAAAGTACAGATCTCTGGTTTAGACATTGCGTTGGTGTAGACAATAAGTTAATTGTGACATTAAAAGAGTTCGTGAAAAACATAAGGCAACAATCAGATCAGAAGCTAAAGGAATACGAAGAGAAAGCTACAAAATTTAGTACTAGTGTGAGAAAAGACTACAGTGACATAAATAAGAGACGTATTACTTCATAATTTTCAGATAAATCTACAGATAAAGTCTCAGTAAATGGCGCAGAAAAATTTAAAAGAGACACGCTTAACGTTGCGTTGGATAAGATGACTATGGATTTAAATAACAGAAGCCAAGTCTATGAGACATATAGCAAAAAAATTAAATTTTTAATGAATATGCAAGACAAAAATAAGGAACACAGATCTGGAGAGTGTACGTAATATTATTGATTATTATTACAGAGTCTTACACCTCTTGCAGTGAATTTTTTTGGCTAATTTATGAAAAGAAACTTGTTGATGTTTTCCCAAACTGCTATACCATCTTAATAGTAGATTTTACAACGATTGCACAAAACGAAACCATTTTTATCCGAGAGTTTTAGCAGACCGAGCCGAAGACGAGGGCTGATAGTAATGTCGAGGATAAAATGGTTTTGTGGACGAGTTATAAACTCTGCTTTTCATTTCGATTGCGAGGGAATAAAACAGTAGTTATAACATGGACATTTTAAACAATTTTAGCAAATTTGAAGAAATTAATAAACACACAAAAAAACAAGATCTGTTTAACGACATTGATATTACGCTTGGGCTCCAGACCTATGAAGCCTACGATTAAATTAGTTTGTAATATATATATTTTTTTAATTAATTAAATAACGTACCGTATTTTATTTAAAATTTTAATATCTTTTATGTTTTAAAAAACAAATGATAATAATAAATTAAAGTAAATATTATAAAATAACAAATTCTATTTGGCTGTATGGCTCATTTTCTTTACCTTAATATAGACATTTATGAGTAGATACAAAAGTGCACTTGTGCACAAAAATCGATTTTGTGCAGCTTATATCGTGCACAAATAAGCAAATTCAACGCATGAGAAGTGAAAAGATTTTTTTAACGATGCCGATCACTAGCTGTGAAGCGGAGCGCTCTTTCTCCAGGATGTCGTATATAGAAAACAATTATTACAGGACAACAATGTCAAACCATCAACTAAATCATTTATCAGTTCTTTCCATAAATTGCGATTTAACAAAGGACTTACAGTGCGATGACTAAATAAGAATTTGCAGCACAAAAATGCTTTAAAAAGGTTGCTTTATAATTTATATAACAATACCATTAATAAACTGTCAATTTATTTTCCAATAAATAATGTTTTAATAAATAAATAAAATATTTTGTTTTCCTATTGTCTTCCTGTACTTAACATATAAAATATATACCTACATCACTACATAAAACAGTTTTTTTGACAAAATGGCAATTGGTTGAGTAATTAGGTACGGCCCCTAAGCAGTATTAGCCTAGGGCCCTTTCCAATGGGTTTCATCCTACTATTATTTTTTTTGGTTTCAAAAATTATCGACCTGGTCTACATGATAAAAATTTGCATTAAAAGTGCTGCCATCTATTCTATTTGGTACGCTTCTTAGATATATAGATAGATGGATAGCTTGTGATTGCAATAAACTCTCTTTAGTTACTCATAGAAACAAGAATTAACAAATAGAGAACAAACTACAATATTAATCAATATCGCAATATGCAATCAGTACAGTCTACAACAATAGATAACGTATAAACATAATAAGCGCCATCTAACGGCGGTAGTAGGAACGCTACGAGCGTAGTTATTTTTACTTAAAATAATTCTGCGCCATCTCTTGGCCTGAGTACACTGATTTTACAAAATAAAAACATCAGTGGCACATCTATCTCTGGTAAAAATAGTGGTCACTTGAAATTATGAAATAATATAAAGCCCAAAAATACATTGTTTTTGTTAAGCGAATAGTTTGAAGTTATGATAGTTATCCGGTCTTCGGTACAAGCATATCGCTTCTAAAAAATTATCGCAAATCAAAGTGTTTTATGGTGTTGAAATTTCCTTACGCGATCAGATCAAAATTCAGTCATCTGGTGTAATAAATGGGTTTATAATTACTTGGCGAGTTCAGAGGCTCTGTAGTACAGGTCGTCAGGGGCGTCCATCCATGATATGACATGACGCCGACCGCCGCGACCGCTTAGATTGGTCGGCTTGCCGTTCACCTGCAAACAAACAAGACAAAATTGGTAATATAATGCTGTGTCAATGGATTTACTTCGAACATGTTATGTGAACAAAGTACATAATAGACAAGGCCCAGCTGGATTGAGATTACATAATATTTCATATGACATACCTACATTAATAAGCTTTGAATGGAATTGGAAGCTTGTTGGTACAAGGACCTTACCTCTTAGATATAAATGATTGTTCGTGATGGCTTGCGTTTAGAATTTAATTTATTATGAGACTGACAATTATTGCCTTTAACTATTTTGATGGAAAGAGACAATGTGGACGAAGATTTAATACGCGCAGTCATTACATTTCCCAACTGAATCTTGAAGGCATCTACATTACATCAAACTCTGAATAAAAAATACGATAAAATGATGATAAGACGGAAAACATGTACATATGGGCCTTCAGTATAACAAAAATGAATGCTTACGTGTGCGAAAACGTGCGCAGGCAGCGGCTGACCTGTAGCCTGCGCGCGCGCACACATGGCGGCGTATTGCTCGCGCGAAGGACGTTGCATGGGCGCGGGGTGCTTGTTGGGCCGCTTGGCGGGCGGCGGCGCGAGGTCGCCCGCGCCAACGCCGACGCTCACCGCTCCCGACACGTTTCCTGTGAACAGCACCTTTGTAGGAAATGGCAGCACAAGAGGGAATAATATGGCAAAAGAAAAACGTAAATGAAAAATCATCATTTGTTTATTGCAATGTTTTAATTTCTTTTATATAAGCAGGGAAGTGGTGAGGCAACCGTCCATGGACATCCGCAAAACTACGAGTCAAAAGATGCGTTGCCGGCGTTTAAGGTAGGAGTATGCTCTATGCTTGAAAGTTCTGAGTCGTATCGGGGAAAACTGCAGCCAAGTAATTGATGTCACAAAGTTGCTGTGCGAGGCAACAAGTTCCTCGGAAAACGCATGATTGTAGAATACCAGACGTCAATATAATGCGGATGGAATTTCGCATTTTGAATTTAAATTTGTCCGGTGTAAATCGATTTCGACTGCTGGTATCAACCCGAACAACTCCTCTGAGTACTCCTCGTGACATATGCGGTAGAAGATGCAGAGAACACATCTCTACGCAACGCCAAAGAATCAAGCCGATCGGAGATGACTTCATCGTCGTTGATTCGAGCCGCTCTTGTTTGCTTGCGGTCAAATGGAAGAAGCTAGTATTGGGAAGCGCCCACTCAGAGTTGAAAATAGTACTCGATGTCAGGTCAGAACAGTACCGAATTTGCGATTTATATAGTTGCAGTCTGTGAGTTGAATTGAAGTACTTAGTGATTAAGAAACTGAATATCGTAAGATATATCGAAGCCGATTATGCCGTATCAAGCTTTAACAGATGCAGGAGTGATCTCGAATAGAGGGGATACAACAAAGGCAGACTTTTTAACGATGAACGCACAAACTTGTGTCTTCTTAGGGAAAAACTGGACTTAATATTGTCAGCCCCATTTCGAGACTACATAATCTCAATTTCAGACAAAAGTTTGCAGCAGTTCTTCTAGACGCTGTCACGAGAGATGTTAGCACATGTGGTGTATATGATGTCTATGGTGTTTTCTGCATAACAATGAACGCCGCTGATTTGCAGCATATCATTGCTACGCAAAAGGAACAATATAGGGGATAGCACGCAGCCTTGTGGGACACCAGCGTTTATGGGTTACATAAAGTAATATTATATGCCGTCAGTAAAAATATAATATTATAATCGTGAAGAATTAATAAATCTTATTTATTTACCTGTTGCTATAGCCATGGCAAGCGTGAAAAATGCAAATTAATTGTAATTAATAAAATTTTATTTTACGAAGAAAGATAGGAACACAGAACGTTAAAGCCTAAAATAAGTTTAATAAGCGGATGGCGTTATTTTGAATGACGAGGTTAGTCACGATTAAAGCTTTCGTTAGACATTAATGACCAATGAAATGATTAAAACGTCTAAACTCACATCCAATAGGAGTAGGATCAAATTATTTCACGACATTCGTCAAAACGAGCAGGATGTTCAGCTAATGGTAATTGATACGCCCTGCCCATTCTTGAAACACCCAATAATTCTGAGTGGCACTACAATTGCGCTCGTTACCTTGAGAAATAAGGTGTTAAGTCTCATTAGTAATTTCACTAGCTACGGCGCCCTTCAGACCGAAACGCACATACTTACATTACTGCTTCACGACAGAAAAAGGCGTCGTTGTGGTACCCATAATCTAGTCGGCATCCTGTGCAAAGGAGCCTGCCACTGGTAAAACTAATGGAGGTGTGAGTGGGTAGAGAGTGGGTTCTTTGGTCGGATTTAATAATTAGGAGAGGGTTAGTGTAAGTAAGGAGATTCCAGCACCAGAAAAAGGCAAGATTTAAAACACCTACATAACACCATATGTCCTATGGATATGCCAAACCAAGGCCCTCACAAGCAAAACATGAGAAAAGTAGAAGTATGGCATAAAATTAAAGGACATAAGACAGAACACAAAGGTGATCCCCATACCAAAAATTGTCAAAAAACTTAAGTGGAGATGGATCACATGATCAGAGGCCCAAACTAATGGTCACAGAAACTAACCCATCGGTACCCCGGAATGCTAAAAGAAAGAGAGCACACAAATACCAAGGGGGGGAAGACAATATAAAGGAGTAGAGAAGCGCTGGAAGGTTTTAGAGGAGGCATGTCAGTGGACAAGCTAGAAATAATTAAAAATAGGAGAAATATAACAAAACATGCTACTACATATAATAATAGCTAGCAATAAAAGCTATCTTTATTGTAGGGGCGTGGCTTGGCGTGGGTACTGACTGTCGAGACCGTTGATGTCTTCGTACGCGCGGCGCTTGAGTGCGACGGGCGCAGGCGCGAGCGGCAGCACGGCTGGCTCGCGGCGAGCCTCTAGCTCGGCGCGGGACAGCACGCGCTCGTACATGAGGCTGCCATCTGTAATACAACATATTTAATTTCTTAGCTACACTCGCTACTTTGTCCTGTGCCCTACGCACAATGGCGAAATTTTGCTATCCCTCAAAAAACTCAGCAATTGTACGCCAAGTGGACGTCGAAACAATCGGATTACTAACTAATTAATTTAAAAAAACTAATAGCTTAAGGATCAGTGGATTTTATAGAAGTAAACGGAAAATGACATATAAAAAGTAGCAGGTGCAATCTGGTCGAGAAACGCGAGAGACCGCTCACTATGGAAAAGTTTGGGGGAGGCCTATGCCGAAAGGCAAGACGTACAATAATTACCGGTGTAAATAGTAATCAGGGGCGTGCATTGGTTTTCTAGTAAGGGGTAGGCACTGTAGATCTAACTAGTCGTAGTTGAGCTTTGGAATATGGAAGATTGCTTACTGTAGGTATTTAATATCAAGCGTAAGGAAAAATTTTATGAGTGGGTGTTTAATAGAAGTTTGGTTATAAAATAACAGGACCAAATTAAACTAAATTAACTTTAACACTCGTGCTATATTTACATAACTGGAGGCACTGCCAAAAATAAATATAAATAGAATTTAAATTAGATTCATTAGGTAAAGAATCATTGTACATAATTAAGGATTGTAAATAAAGGCTTTTATTATTATATTATAAACGGAAAATGTTGCTCGAAGTAAACTTTATATTTATCAGTAATTCGATTTAGATCACCACCACACTACAAACATCATCTAAGCATATAATATTATATTAAAATGAATATTTATTAACAATATATATTATTTAGTCCCACTTAAACAACAAGTCCTTTGCAAGTGTAACACTTAGCCCTATCGTAAAAGAATATAGATGTGCTTTTATCATCATGTTTCTTCTGTCAAAGTCAGTTTTTATTTGCGCAAACATGTTACATAAATATTATAAAATACATGTTTGCTATATTTATGGCATTTATAATAATATAAATATTTTAATTATTATTTTCTAATCATTTGCAGACTTTAATGGTTTCATTCATCGCGTTGCATGGTCGTTTTAAGTTTGTTTCAGGGAAAATTATTATTGTAATGTCATTAGTATATAACACACACTTTTTTTCTTTAACATTTGGTAGGTTTTATATATATAGTAGAAATAATAATGGTCCAAGTACACAGCCCTGAGGTACTCCTTCTTTAGTTTCATTTCAAGTTGATTCGTATTGTACTATATTTGATTTTATCAGTATTTTCAATCTGGATACGCTGTTTCCTATAATTATAATATTCCAGCCATTTTGAAGTGACACTCTTAAGTATAAATTACATTTGTTAAAAAGAATATCAAAGTCAACACAGTCAAAAGTTTGGGTTATATTGAAGAATACTCCTGTTACTCTCCAGCAATGTATACCTAGCCATTGTGGTAAATTTGTTTTGTTGAATTATGTATTGTTCCTCTGTAATGACGTTGAATTTCGTAAAAAAAAGTCGGGTAATCGTTTTACATTATTTTCTCAAAAACTTTCGATAGAATATATATAGGTTATAAGAGATATTGGTGGTAGTTTCATAATAGATGATTTAAGAGTTGTGGGGATTTGTCCCTATTCAAATAATAATATGTCATTACTGCATTTTTGCATGTTTTACTTAGGTCGTGACCAAAATTGGTGTTATTTAAAGAGTTGATTTGTACTTTTACCTAGTTTTCCGTACAAGACGACTATGGAGGAATTTACCGATTTGTTAACACACTGCATTCAGTACAAAAAGTACCTGAGCGGGGGAACAAAACCACAAACATCATATTTTAAGGAATTCGAGAGTTTAAAGTTTAATCAATATTAGGTTATTCCATACATTTGAGTTGAGCTACTAAGTTATTGGTATAGCCGTCATTTTCGTTCAGTCCGTTACTATAAGTCACGTGAGCGTACCGGGCGCGCGCGGCGGCTTGGGGAAGGCCACGTGGTCGGGCTGCGGCAGCGCGTCCTTGGGCGTGAGCGTGAGCCAGTCGGCGGAGCGCGGCGCGGCGCCGCCCCGCGCGGCCGCCAGCCGCCCCGCCACGGCGGCCACCGCCCCGCGCACGCGCGCTCGCCCGCCCAGCCTCACGTCGGCCGCGGCGCTGCCCATGCCCGCCATCGCCAGCGTACCTGCACAGATATACATGACAAAATATATACTATAGATCATAGTTTCTCGACCTTATTTTGCTCACCGCCTGATTTATTTATTAGGACAACAATAATAACAATACAATTAAATTAATGCTAAGTGTCTTATCACTTCCAGGTAATCACAGCATGCACAGAATTTTACTTAATTAAGATAACAACACACTTATTTTTTATTACACACATAAAATAGTAGAAAAATTAGTAAGCATAGATTTAGCATCCTGTTTGGGTAATATTATTAAATATATCTCTTTGAAGAATAATTTTCTTAAAGTTTGAGGAAGCGAAAATATCTAAGGAATCCTTGTTATACTAATCATACAGGGATCATAATTTGAAAACATGTTTTTTTTCTAGAGTATTTTCGTGTATTTCATTTGACTTTTTAGACTATATTTTTTAATCTACCCACGCCCCATCTGCGCCATTTCAATGCCCCCTAATTTTCTCTGGGTCTTCTACTACCCCCCCCGAAAGTCTCAAACGCCCACAGAAGGGCGTTATCGCCCACGCTGAGAACCTATGCTTATAGATTATGATAAAAAAAATAAAACTTAAAACTCCCATTAGAATTCAATCTATTTGGTTTCTTCTCTTCTTGTAACATTTTTAGTCGGTCACTTTTAAAACCTATAATAAAAGGAACCAAGTTGTCTACACAGCAGCCGTCAACAAATCGACTTGGTAGGTACTGTGCCGAGGAATTCTTATCCATATATAAGAACTCAATGTTAAATATAACATTGGCTGAAAAATTAAAATATAATATTTAAAAGAGATCGATTGACACAGTACATAGATTGACATAGATAGATTAGAGAATAAACTAAAGTAAGAACGACCGGCCTTCGGCCTAATATTTAATATTTATAATTAATATGTTTAATAGAAAGTGAAAAAATAAGGTTATTTTATTACAACAATCCCACGTGTGAGGGAGGACTCACGAGCTACAGTACCTACTGAAAATCAATGTTGGAATTGAGGTCATCCTTATTTCAATTCCAAAAATACTAACTTCATGCCATTTTTTTAAATTTGTTAATTTAACAATGTATATAATATTTATGTTGTCATAAATAAATGCATACTTAACTTTACTTTAATTTAAATACATACATATTTATTTATTTGTTATAGACACACCAACAAGCTATTCTAAACTAAACAAAAATAAAAACAATATAAAACGAACATTATGAACAGAATAACTTTCTTACAGGTATGTACACCTCTGTTGTATTATTAAAAATAATGATAGTATGAAAAACCGCAAGTACTTTAAATGTTAATTAATGTTAAAAATACATATTATTTCTTATGTTAAATATGAGTAAAACAAACCATATATATAATTAAACACTATTATAAATAACAATGTTGCAGTCTTTTAAATTGTAGCAGCAACATCCCAAACGCATCCATGAAGTCAAAATTATTATCAAGGAGTTCATAACATAATCTCATAGAGTGCTGCAGTGGAGAATGAAGACCAATATTAGTTTTCGGAATAGCAAAATGAAATAATTCACGATTAATAAGCCTTGCACCGGGGCGGGGTATATTGAAATCTATTTGTATAATATTTCTGGGGCACTAACAATACCATTATAGCAAGTCTTGAATAAAACGACAATTTAAGAGAAATAAATTATTATTATTACTAGGCACAGACCACTTCTTCCCACTTGCTACGTTCCTTACATTCGTCCACTTCCATTATTGTATTTCATACATGCTCTTCAGTTTAAGGTACTCTTGACCTGGCCTTTTTTCAAGTCGTCTCTGATTTCGTCTCGAAACGTCCGCCTAGGTCTCTCCGCCTCCAACACTTTCATTCACACTGGCCTTATACACTATTTTCATCAATCATTCTTCATTCATTTTCTCGACATGGCCAAAACATAAGAGATGGTTTGGCACTCAGATAACCTGTATATTGTAATGGGTTTGCTACACCATAAGAAAGTTGCCCTCAAAACAGTGAGTTTTAATTTAGTTTAACAATTTTGAATTGCTTTTGAGGAAATACTTGATATTAATGTCATTAAATATTTGATACTTATCTAATGACATCAAGCAAGCAAAGCCGCGTGTGAAAGCTAGTAATATTTACATATACTAAATATTTTTAATATTTAATACTCCTTAAGTATGGTAGTAAATATTTATAAAATATTATATAGATTATTAATTACTATTTTTATTACTATTTTATTTCAATTAAGGTGTTATGAAAAACCGCGCAAGAAACATTAAACATGAAACTCTAGATTCACGCCTATGGCTGGCGCGCATAATAAAATAGCATATTTTCTTATAGTACAATAAAAATAATTATGTACATTATTGCATAACTGTTATTTGCGATAGGCCAATAATGACAAAACTTTTAAATTAATTTTAATAATATTAAAGATATTAACCTAAAGGCGGGGAATAAGCATAATCTTTTTATAGGATTTTTTTACTAGCATGACGTTCAGCTGATGGTAATTGATACGCCTTACCCATTACAATGTAGTGTCGCTCAAGATTCTTGAAAAACCCAGAAATTCTGAGTCATTGTTGAAAGTCTCATTTGCCTAAAGTTTAATTTTACTATCAATGGCGCCCTTCAGACTGAAACACAGTACATTACTACTTGAAGGCAGAATTAGGCGCCGTTGTGGTACCCAAAATCCAGCTTCCTGTGCAATAGAGCCTCCCACCACGGGATGCTTTTACAACAAGATCCCAGAAAATGTTCAAAACAAAGGTGTTACGTTATTCAAAAGAATCGTTAAAAAACGTTTGTGTGGTAAAGGTATATAACATAAATGACTTTCTTAATGATACCACAGATTGGGAATGGAGCTACCGCGACCTCAGGCTATTAAATAATAAGCTTAATTGTACAATGTTACTTTGTAAATGTTGCTTTAATTGTAAAACATATTTTTGATGAAAAAAAAAGCCCGCTCAGTTTGTTGCGCCCATTCTTCTCAGGCCTGAGGCATTCACTTTGGAATGGGTGGTAGTTTTTTTTGACTTTCAATAAGTGATTTCACATCCTATTTTGAATAAAAATATTAGAATTTGAATTTTGATCTGGTAAATACGATGTTAGGGCATCGCATGGTATTAGGTCGTATGTCTGTATACTAACACTCATGTTTGACTTGGTGTAGGTTGATGGGCGTGAAGGGTGAGCGCGCGTAGTGTCGCGGACGCCGCAGCGCTCGCACCAGGCGGCGGGCCAGTCGCGTGAAGGGCGAAGCTCGAAGGTAGAAGGCCGCTCGTGTCTTCATGACGGGGCGCGCGCCCTCGCAGCCGCCGTGAGCCGTGGCCACGTGCCGCGCCAGGTGGGCACGCAGTTTGAACTCCTGCCAAACACAACGTTACAATCAGAACAGGCCCGTCATTGTGGCACTGCCAGTCACGGGTCCCCTTTGGGATCTTATACCTCCATATCATATCTTACTTTTTACTGGAGTGATTATCCCCTCCAGATATGGTTGTATAGCGTATTTATTTATCTGGTGGAAACAAGTACAGAATTATTATTTGTATGTAATATTCTATTTGATTTGAATCGCCGTCCATTAGTTGACTAAGTAGGTGCAGATATGATATTAATTTTAACAAGATGTGGGTGTGATTAAAAGGGATTTTATTTTGACCGAACTTATAAGATAGCTTAGAACACAAAATATAACTCTGCATCATAAGGATATTAACGATTTTATACAAAAAAAATAATCTATTTAAATAAGTAAAAAAACCAGTTTACACATAGAATTACTACACACAAAAAAATCCGTAAAGCACCTATTAAACGTTACATAGCCTAGTGTAACAGCATAGTCTCATTAAATAGCCACAAAATAAGATTTACCTGTATCATGTCAGCGAAAACAAGGCAAATCGTCATAAAACGACAACGACAAGGTATCTGTTTTTGATATATAAAGTCAAAACATACAAAGACTTGTCAATCGTGGACAATTTGGAACAAAACCAAAGTAAGAAATAAATTAAAAAAAAACACGAACCAAGTAATAAAATTACCCGAAACACAACTGAACAAAAACTCTATTCCCCTTAAACGCGCGTACGCAAGTTTTGCTTCAGACAATTTTTAATATTCTTTTATATTGCTGCTGTTTACCTATTAGCTAGTCAAAATGTTGAAAACATTTAATATACGGACGAAAATCAACTAAAATGATTGAAAATAATATGCTGGAAGTACATTAAAGGAGAACCAGAAATTTTCTACAATTTTGACATGTCCTAATAGTTTTTCACGATTTATGTTACTCGAAAGTTCGGAAAGGCTGACACTACAGAAGCTGAACAATAATCAAATAGAACATGTTTATGGTATAAGAAATAAAAGTTATAATATATTTTATTTCATTTATAATATAGTTAGGTATATATTTCATATATAATGTAGTTATATATGTTTAAAATCTGTCTATTAAAGACCGAAAGAAATATACTATTTTAATAGTTAAGTTTACAAAAACCGTTTAAGATCACAGCAGAAAAAAAATATTTGCTAACACTTTGTGGATAAGGCTTCAATCCAAAGGAGTTTCTAAACGTCTTTGCTATTTCATACCACGACGTCATTAGAGCTATTCAATTTAGGTTGACGTCAAATCAAGTCGGAAATTGAATCACAAACTGTTTTAGTTCGTTCATTCATACGTACCATGAGGTATTTATATATTTAATCTAAACTATAGGATAGGTTATGTGTCAAATTGAGCGATTCAAAAGTTGCTACTATATCTTAGCGAAAATAGAGTTGTTTTGTCAATAACTTTTAAAAAATATTGAAAACATACAGAAAACGAAAATGGAATTGATGAAAGATGAGATGAGAATACTTTAGTGGACTTTTTTGGAAAACACATTACTGGAAATAAATACCGAAAATGGACATACTAAAGACCAGGCCCCTGGCTATAGCCTGTTCGCAAGAACAAATTAAATTTAATCAGTTTATTTTTACAAAACACCTAAGAAAACCTTTAATTTGTAATTCAAAGAACTATTTATATAAATATATATATTACTATTATTTAATAAGTAATAAAAAGTTTAAATGGTTTAAATTGATGCTATTTAATTAGACGCTGTAAAGCGCATTTTTAATATATATGTGTAGTAATTTCTACGCAAAAATCATATCATTACAGGTTTCAAAACGCAACGCTTAAGGTTCGAGTAAGAGAGACAGACTTATGCAGCGACTGGACAGCGTCATCTCTTTCTCACACCACGGACGGCGATTCAAACGCCATTCAGTTATAGGCACTTCATGGTAGGAATCTTAGCGATTCAGTTTAGATACCTAAACTGAACTGCATCGGAATTGAATCGCTAATTAAATGTTGATGGTAGACCTCTTCTCTGACCTGTTTTTATCAGTTGCCTACCAGCAAGATACTCTATCTAGACGTATAAATTGTGTACATGTACATATTTTTTCTTTAATAATTCAACAGTGGTGTACCTTGGCACAGTTGACTACAGTGCAACGATGTGGGCGATGCGACGCGGACAGCACGTTCTCCTCGCCCTCGGCACGCGCGCTGCGAACCACTTCCGCCTCCGTCTCGCCGAACACGCCCGCCGTCTGAACACACACATTACAGCTGTTATACCCAATATGGATTACATTATTATGAATACATTCAAATTCAAATATTTTTATTCAAAATAGGATAGAATAATATCATTTATTGAAAGTCTAAAACTACCACCCATTCGAAAAAATATATATAAGAATAACGGGTGCAAAAAACTCAGCAGGCTTCTTTTTTTCGTAAAAATATGGTTACAATGTTATATCGTACAATAATAGTATATTATTTTTAAGTAACAGTTGCATAAAGAGGATCAAAAAAACGTGAGTGGGGCCTGCGATATAAGCCACAGGCGAATGAATGACGCCACGATCGTTTTTTGACCTAGTTATACAACGTGTCGCATACAATATATAGTTTTTCTACGACTTGGTAATTTTAAATGAAACAAATACCACAAGTTTTCGAGTTGAAATGGGCGAAAAATGTATTGTATATGTATATATAAATACTTATCTCTGGTGAGTTGTTTTTTTTTTTACTTCAAGGCATGGCAAAGGCAGGTACACAAATATACTATACAGGCAAAGCAGGAAATGTGAAAATTACAGAATTACCTAAGAGCATCTTGGCAAATAATATTAACAGGTTTTTTTATGTTAAGTTGACATTAAAATGTTTAGTCTAATGATTTAAACAAGGAATTATTATGTATGTCATATAGTATGTACTACTGAATATTCTTATTAAGCTACCTTGTCTATGGCACCAAAATAACTGTGCTTTTTTGACGACATTATAGTACAGTGAACAATGTTTTTTTAGGCCATAGAGTACAGACTTTTTCAAGGACTCAATAAAGTATGTACTTATATTATTGATTGTGGTTGTATAAATGACACATAAAAGTAGAGGAGCATAAAAAAAATATTATTTAATAGCCTGAGGGTGGTCGCTCTTTTCTGGGATCTTGTTGTAAAAGCATATACATCGCTCCGCAAAAGACTTACTACCTCAACTTAGCCGAGTAGTTAGAGACTTATCTTAATGTGCTTTATATTTATGTATTTTAAAATGTGTATCAGTTTTGGCTTATTCTATGTTATAATATTTAGGATAAATTTTTACTTCTTACATGTGTTTTAAATTTATGTGTATTTTTTATTAATTAACACATTTACATGTTCTTGCCTAGATTGGGATAGTAACATAAAATAAACTACTGTATTATATAATTTTACATTCATTTTAGTCAAATATCACGCCGTAATAAGTGTTTCCATTTAATTGACATGTATGTTAGTCACGATTTATTTAAGATAGGGTTATTTTCTAAAGATGTATGTTGTTTGGGAACCAATAAATAAATAAAGTAGGCATTGAAAGTTTATAATACAAATATTATATGTTCCTGGTGTTCACATTTTGGTTATTACGTACAATACATTACGATATGGGAGTCAGCGATCATGCCGAAAGGAGTAAGAAAGCATTATTTATTTATGTACTAGCTAGAATGCAGTACTCACTTTTAATCCACCATATTTCTTCCAGTATTGCCAACACGGCCCACATAATCTATATTGTAAATGCTGGGGTCCCCATGAGTACCACTGGTTTGAATTTGTCACTGAAAAACAAATTTAATAAAATTACATTTCTATCTTTGGCTTAGTCAAATATATAGAATAAGAGAGCTAAGTGTGTCAAGACCTTGACAAACTGAGGTCAATGTAATCGCTGCCTACCTCTCTAGTAGACAAATCAAATCAAAATCACTTTATTCATGTAGGTCAACACTTATGGATGTCAAAAGTTTTCTTTTCTTTTTATATCTACCGCCAATTAGGAAACTGTTGTGCTTAAGTGAGAAGAAGTGGCAAGAACTTATTGCCACAAATAAAAAATATAATAAATTTGATTCTAAAAATGTGACACAGAGTTACCACAAATAGCGCCCGTTCATGAGCATGTCGCATGGGCCAGCCATCGCCTCCCTCGACTATATTTTAGGGAAGGGAACGACCCGTCCCACGTCACCGCCACAAGCAGTGACATTTTGACATTTAATCGAGCATGATACAACACGTCACGAGAACTCAACAAAATAACAAAAACAGGACAGACAGGCGCTATAGATTTTGCTGTATTGAGTGTGTGTTTGTCTGTCACCTTGGCAAGAAGCGCAGAGCGTGGGTGCCATCGCAGGGGTACCGTTGGTGCCGCCGTTGAGTACCGTGCCCTTGCCGTTGCTGTTGCCATTATTGGTCGGTAGGAGAGCAGGGTTCGGCTTGTTGCTGTAAAGTTTATATTTTTTTATATAAATACATTTATTATAACTGCTGCCCTTTCAACGTCACAAATAAAAATAAGTATGAAAAAGCAATATTATTTCATGTATGCAGCTCATGAAATATTACTCTAAACCAGTGTGTAAATCTATGGAGTGTTTGAATGCTATTTTTTGAGGTTGTTTTATAGTTTAGTACAGCACTGACGACACATTTACTTCATCGTATTGTCTGCTCACTTTCTTGAATTTCTATCGCTTACAATTTTACAAGACTGACATCATACTTTTTCGTATCGTCTGCCCAACGTGCAGACATCTTTTTAAAATTAAACTTAATAAGAATACATGTTTCTTTGCTCTATACTCAAACCGAAGCTGATAGTCATAAATAAAAAAAAAGTGTGTAAACTTTTATACGCAAGCAAGAAGCTGTACTTCTTTGGCGTAACAAAGCAAAATACCTTTAAAAAAATTATTCCTCGTGCTATTTTACTTTGGTAGAATGAACAGTATCACATAATACAACCAATGAAAATATTATAGTACCGCAAAGTTGAGTTAAATAACGTTTATATCTAGATATAATTAGATTATTTTTATACAATTAGTAAGATTTTTTTTAAATTTACAAACTTATACATACTGGCTTATAATATATTATGGTAGCTGAAGTATGATACAAATCGTCTAATTGACCAGCTAACGTCAGGGTGTCGAATTTGCGTGACGGTGTGCGTGCGCATCGTAAAAATTCACTCTGATATTTTGTCCCTAACGCTCCAAAAGAAGTATAAGTACAAAATTAACTGAAAGTCGCAACTAAAAGGTGAATATAGTAAGGTAGATGTCGGGTACAAACACTCACTAATTGGGAATGTACACTTGTTTCAACTTGGACTCGGCCTCCACCGCCTTCACCCGCTTCTGCTGCACGTACCGGTCCGTCGTCTTCCACATGTAGTAGTACTCCACCAGGTTCTTCAGTGTCTTCCACGGCAACTGTCGATTCAAAATTATACACTCAATATATGGGTTTTTGATAGAAACTGCGACAATCGACAAACATAAACTTCTTATGCCTACTATTTCGACTAAACCGAGTAGTAAGTCTTATATTGGGCAATGTATAGCATATACAACATGATCCCAGAAAATGTACAAAACAAATGTGTTACCACATAAAAAATAATTATAAATAGCATTTGTGTGGAAAGAGTTACTATAACATAAATGATTATCTTAATGAGACTACAGACTAGGAATGGAGCGAACGCTTTGAGGCTATTTAATTATAAATCGTAGTGTATGACACTACATTTAATGTAACTCAATTGAGAAAAAAACCCCGCTGAGTTTCTATTGCTCATATGATCTTTTCAGGTCTGAGGCACACATTTTTTGATATTCAATAAGTGATTTTAAATCTTATTTTGGCATCTTTGATATTTGTATTTGTTACATATTTATAAGGCAAACTTTTATCAACATTCAAAATACTTATAAGATTTGTACTGAAATGTAGTCATAAATCTACCAACTAATAAAGAGTAAAACAATAATATTGCTAATAGTAGACCAGGATTTCCTATGGAGAACATACTAACCATGTTTCACAGTGTTCTGAGCCATCATCAGTTATAGTACCTACCTTCTCTGTACCACACATGACTTAACAATTGGTTATGTCATGTACGCCTATCGAATAGCCTGTTAAACACAATATGTCTTCTTGAATATTGATTATAATATACAGCTTGTAACTACTTTAGTGTATGTTATTTAATTTGGCCTTTGTTACTGACACATCTCTCAATAAGTATTTTCTAGCTTATAATCTCGTACAATTTTGATAAAGTACTAGAGCTGTTGACCTCTCACATGGAACTCTCCAACTCATCACCCATCTGTTGTAAGACAAACTCCAACCAATAAAAAGTCTGTGAAATACTTACAAAGTCCTGCCGGATGTCGGCAAAGTCCTTGCCGTACTTGTCGAGCGCCTCCTCGAACAGGTTGGCCTCGGATGCGGACCACTCCTCCATCTCGTCCCGGCAGAGCACCGGGCCGGACGCTGGCACTAGTGACGATAGCGCGCTCTCTATGCTGTATCCGCTCTTATGTAATGTGTCCATCGCGTGGAACTGCAATTTGATATTGTTTTATTGTAGCTACGTGACTATAATAGTTACTAATAAATTAACTATTTAAGGAAATACAAAATTTACTGATGTTTACCAGTGGGAGGCTCCTTTGCACAGGATGCCGGCTAGATTATGGGTACCACAACGGCGCCTATTTCTGCCGTGAAGCAGTAATGTGTAAGCATTACGTCAACTCGAGAACGGGTGCTGCTTGTGGTAGCATGTCATGTGACATAGTATAGTAAATCATTGTTGGATGCGATGACTAGTTTACCAATGGAAGGCTACTTTGCACCGGATGCCGGCTAGATTATGGGTACCACAATTTTGTTTCGGTCTGAAGGGCGCCGTAGCTAGTGAAATTACTGGGCAAATGAGACTTAACATCTTATGTGTCAAGGTGACGAGCGCAGTTGTACCTAGTGCCGCTCAGAATTTTTGGGGTTCTTCAAGAATCCTGAGCGGCACTGCATTGTAATGAGCAGGGCGAATCAATTAGCATCAGCTGAACGTCGTGCTCGTCTAGTCCCTTATTTTCATAGAAAAAAATTGATTGATATTTCTAACCGCCAGTTGCGGACAGCAAAGTTAATGTTTCATTAAATATAATACCGTCACTTTCTTTTTCATTTTGACAGTCAAAGATAGCATGTGATAACACAACATTAACTTTAAATATGGTTTTTGCAACTGGCGGTAAATGATATTTTATTTATGGAATAGGAGGGCAAACGAGCGTACGGGTCACCTGGTGTTAAGTAATCACCGCCGCCCACAATCTTTTGCAGCACCAGAGGAATCACAGGAGCGTTACCGGCCTTTAAGGAAGGAGTATGCGCTTTTTTTGAAGGTACCCATGTCGTATCGTCGCGGAAACACCGCATAAGGAAGCTCATTCCACAGCTTTGTAGTACGTGGAAGAAAGCTCCTTGAAAACCGCACTGTGGAGGACCGCTACACATCCAGATGGTGGGGATGATATCCTAACTTGTGGCGTGTCGTGCGAAGGTGGAATTATATTTGATTAGATTAAGATTTTATTTTGTTAATCCATTATTATTATACTATCAAAACCAGTATCCAATCATCAACCCTTTCCAGTTCTCTTATGATTGGTAGCACCCCTTTATAATGCATCACCAATCTTAAAGCTCTTGAATTTTTACCGACTTCAGAGAGGAGAAGGTTCTCAATTTGATCCTTTTTTTTGTATGTAGACCGATTAACATAGATACTGAGATTTATAAACCGTTTTAGTTGATTATTTTTTAGTTACTCGCGGTTGCCATTTGGTCTCATAAAAATTTCACATAGTTTGGCCCAGCAGTTTTCATTTTATGGGCATTTATGTTTACGTGGATGATGTTATTGTTTACGGGGACAATGTAATTTTGTTTCGTGTACAGCTTTTTTAGGAGTTTTAATTTATATATATTCTATAGGTAAAATAGGCACTAACAAGTGTGATGTCTCGACTGGCGGCCGCGGCCGACATGTGAAGTGAGGGCTGTTTGACGCTGGATGAGCAGTCCAGCGCTCGCGCGAAGGTGCCCACTGAGCGTGACACCACCAGGAACTGGTCTATCTGCCGGTCCGTCAGCCCATGCTCCGGCGTCCACACTAGCGTTTCTAACTCTTCACTCTTCCGAGTGTCCTCCTCACCTGCAACATACGGTCTTTATGAATACAATTGGTCGCTCAATCTGCGTTTTTATTTTTTAATTGACACGCTTTTACACAAATTATCTTTTTCCCCAAACTAGGCATAGCCTGTACTATGGGTACAAGACAACGATATATGTAATACAATATACTTACTTAAACATACATAAATACATATAAATATCCATGACTCGGAAACAAACATCCATATTCATCATATAAATGATTGCACCTACCGGGATTCGAACCCGGGAGCTCTAGCTTAGTAGTTAGGGTCACTAACCATTCGGCTATATCGGTCGTCAATTATATTTGATCATAATTATTGATTATTATCGTAAAATTAGATTATTATGCGTATTACTCAGATATGTGAAGTTAAGCCTTTCACTGGGCGTAATATAGAAATACTTCTACAACAGGATCGGATCAGACAACGTACAAAATTTACCGAAAATATTTGTGTGGTGAAGGTTACTATAACATAAAAAACTTTAAAAACTATACATTCAATATTTCTAATAATGATTATTTACACACTTTCGCACAAATTGTCTAGCCGCGAATTATGCATCACACATTATAATTATTTATTACATAATAATGGAATGCTTTTATCATTATAATAATAATAAGACCTCTGAGTCTCTTGCACCAGTTCTCCGCAGGCCTCATTCATGTCTATTATAAGACTTATTTAATTTTGTTAATCGCAGCAGCTTTTAATATAAATGTTTTATAGGTATAAAATGTATGTGATTGTAATTTTTAGATAATTTTAGATACACAATTTGTTATTTTTTTTAAGTGATAACCCTCACTTCTGGGTTTAGTTACAATTTAAATTAAGATTACAAATTTCATTTGTAATTTTAGATATATATTATTTAATGTTAATGATTTCAAAACTCCAAATAATAACAGTTCAATAACATACATTTTTGCCACAATTTCAATTATATTTTATTATGGAGAAGGTAAAGGTAAATTTCGAATTTATTTCCTTGTATATCAGAATTTTACTTTTAACTATAATTCTATATTTATAAAGGATATATTTTACTGTTCTACTTTTTTTCAATAAAGAGAAAACTTCTTTAGAATCGTTGATTTCAAACCGGATGCAACGGAAAAAACGACAGGTAAGAGACACAAATACAAAAATGTGTAGGATGAAGCCGGCAAAGAATGAGACAGAAATATGCATACTATTGAAGTGAAAACTTCTTTATCATCGTTGTGATTTGAAAGTGGATGAAACGAAAAAGCGACAGTAAAAAGAGCAGTCACATCAATTCATAATGTTTAACATGGGAGATAATGAGATAGGAAGCATAATACAATGTTTTGGTACCAGGCGATCATAGTTAAAGAAGAGATTGTCTTAAGTATGGCGCGAGTATACCTTAATATATTCTGACTCCAAGCGCACGACGTATTACTACATAGACACCAGGAGAACATATTAATATATATAAATTAGTGGTGGTAGGAATGTCTTTCATAGCGGATGAAATCATGTGTCATCCTAGCAACACGTACCAGGAATTCATATGCAGTTTAGAGGTTCATCCACTATGCAGGTTTCACTTATATATATATACTTATATATTTAGATATTCTATTAAACTTGTAGTAGGACTAAGAGAGCAGTAATAATATTGTGAAATATATATAACACTTACCTTCTTTTAATAAATTAGTTACTTCAGTCTGATATCTACTTCCCACTCTGATTTCACCCTTATCCGCTAATAAAGTCTTTTGTGAAGGATCAAATACTAAACAATAAAAAAATGCGTCCTGAAACAAAAGAGACACTTATTATAATAGCATTTACGCAAAGTATGTAACCTATGTATTTATTATAAATACAATAGTTGGTTAGAGGATTATTATAGTTTTCGAACATATTACTAATTATTTTATTTACAGAATATGTGTGGTCGATCGCATCACTTTCATTTCATAAAATAAACTGTTCATTTTCTCAGTCTTTTACTATTATAGTTGCCCTCAGAGGTGTGGCGGCTAATTAAAAACTCATTCTACCAAATCTATAGAACAAAGTCATAATTTCTGAAAAGGAAAATATTATTGTTTAACGCGACTGTCAATTTAACAAAGATATGTCCTTCCCCGGGGCATAAGAAGAATAGGGGCGTCCCAGGCCCAAGGGTGTAGCCATTTACCAATAGGAGGCTCCTTTGCACAGGATGCCGGCTAGATTATGCGTACCACAACGGCGCTTTTTTCTGCCGTGAAGCAGTAATGTGAAAGCTTTATTATGTTTGGGTCTGAAGGGCGCCGTAGCTAGTGAAATTACTTTGCAAATATGACTCAACATCTCAAGGTGTTACGAGTGTTATTATTTTAATACCGCTCGGAATTTTTAGGTTTTTCAAGAATCTTGAGCGGGCACTGCATTGTAACGGGTATTGCATATGAATTATCATCAGCTGAACCTCCTGCTCATTTCGTCCCTTATTGTCATAAAAACATCTAAACGAAAGTAACTAAGTAGAAGGACATATTGCTATATTATATAATCTATATATATAAAATTCTCGTGTCATGGTGTTAAACTTTGAACTCCTCCGAAACGGCTTGACCGATTCTCATGAAATTTTGAGTGCATATTGGGTAGGTCTGAGAATCGGACAACATCTATTTTTCATGCCCCTAAATGTTAAGGGAGGACCACACGAAATTTTTTATTTTAATTTTTTGACATTTTTTTTTAAATTTGTTTGATTATGAGTCAGCATTAAAAAATACGTACAACTTCAAATTTTCACCCATCTACGATCAACAGTTACTTTTGTATCGCGATTTTAATATCGGCAATACAACGTTTGCTGGGTCAGCTAGTATTGCTATATTATATAATCTATAAGTAAGTTTAGGTAATATTGAGTCATCAAAACATAATATTATATTATCCTAGTAAATAACTATTCATAGCTCATCATTGGCATATTAGTTTCTAATTAGATTGTTTCAGTAAAAGAATCCGGGAGTACGTCAAAGTAACATAACGTAAAGACACCGCATCTCGCGTCCTTGTGCCAACATCGATGACGTGCTTGCTGGCTCTATGCGCCATATAGGCCCATCTCGACAACAGGAAACGCGGACATTGATACGAGATAGGTCGGCAAGTGCATATGCTCATTTCCTTATTAGTGTGCGTGCTACATGTCATATTTATAGTTGACTAGCTGACTCGACAGACGTTGTTCTGTAGCTGTTGTTATAATGAAATTGTTTCACAGCGGAACTGTCAAACCGTGCGTCATTAAATTCTCTCACAGAAAATATGGCCATACAAAAAAAATATTGGTAATAAAACTAATTGTGGGTACCAAATCGAAATAAAAACTGTCATATCTCTCAAGTTGGACTAAACTGCACTCCATGAAGTAATCCCCATCTAAATCCGTTCGTTAGTTTAGGAGTCCATCGCGGTCAAACAACGTGTCACGTAATTTATATATATTAAGATTACATTTGACACCTATATAGATTTATATACAAAACAAATGACGTAATGTTGACAAGGACTTTTACGTTAAAAATTTAGAGATTAAACGTCTGTTATTAGTGTCGTAGCAATAACCAGTGCTGTCGGAGCGTGAGCCCAGCCATTTTCTTTGTGAGAGTTGATAAAGAATCTCTGCAATTGATTTTTTCATGGAAGAGAAGGACAAACGAGTGTACGGACCATCTGATGTTAAGTGATCACTCCTTCGGGGCGTTGCCGGCCTTTTAGAATAGTGTACGCGCTTTTTTTGAAGCTACCCATGTCGTATCGTCCTTGAAACACCGCACAAGGAAGCTCATTCCACAGCTTGGTTTTACGTGGAAGAAAGAACTTCCTTAAAAACTGCACTGTAGAGTAGTGCGTCACACATCTAGATGGTGGTGATGATATCCTAATTTGTGGCGTGTCGTGCGAAGGTGGAATTCTGCGACAGGAATCAGGTAAAACAGCTCTTCGGAACACTGCCCGTGATAAATGCGGTTGAAGAGACACAATGAAGCGACATCTCTAAGTAACGCCGAGTGAATTAAGCCATTCACAGAGCACTGGGTTCTCGATAATTCGAGCAGCTTAGGTGTGTGAGGGTGTAAGCATTTATTTAACGTAAGCATGATTTTGAAGTTAAATGCAAAACCTTGTCTAGATCTGCACAGAACATGACATAAAACAAAAGTTTCTTTTTGGCACTCTTCTACGTTATTTCTATATTGCCGTTAAATCGTTGTTGTGAGTTCGTATCTTTGGTACGCAAAATAGCATGCTGAACTTGTTAATCACAGGTTTTGGTGCGATCCAGCTATTACCTTCAGCTGTGAAGCATGGTAACCAGTGAGAGTTGGCGCGGGTACATACTCACATCCTTATTGAGATAGCTGAGGAGCGACTCGGTCTCGTTGAGCAGCGTGACGGTGCACTTGCCGCGGATGTGTGTGGCGGGCAGCGTCTCCACGTGCCGCGACAGGAACAGCTCGCGGTGCTTGGCCTGGTGCCGCTGCTTCGGCACCAACCCATCCGCGACCGGCAGCTCACAAGATTCCTCCTCCATTGCAACTGCAATTTGGGAAGGACACATATTTAAATATATTATGAGTTAAACTTGAAATAATTGTACAAATGAAAAATTATTAAGCATCAGATGAAGCGGTACACACTGGGCTTGGATATTCTTTTTAGTGATTTTGACAAAATTTTCATAAACTAACAACTTTAACACAGTTTTCGTTAATTTCAATTAATTAATATTTGTTACACAAAATGTCAAATATTACGCAACTGTTGTGTAATATACGAGGGCGGCACTGAAAATTTCGGGAATCAAGGAAGTGACACAACATTACTATTTAAAATGTATTTATTGCTTTTCGAAGTATTCTCCGTGAAATTTGGCACATTTTTCCATACGATGGAACCAATCATTGAAGCAACCATTCCATTCGGAAGTTGGGGTCTCCAAAATGGCCGTTTTGTAGGCGTCTACAGCTTCTTCAGGTGATGAAAATCTCTGACCACGCAATTAATTTTTTATTTTAGGGAAAGTATAGAAATCATTAGGGCTTAGGTCGGGGCTGTACGGCGGATGGTCTAATAATTCTATGTTTTCTTGCTCTAAAAACTCTTTTGTTCTGTGCGCGGTGTGAGAACTCGCATTGTCGTGATGGAGGATGATGCGGCGGTTGCAGTTCTCTTTACGGAGTTCAGAAACGACCTGTGGCAAACAAATGCTAGCATACCATTCTGCATTAACCGTTCTTTGTCCCTCAAGAGGAATAGTCGCAACATGGCCGGTTTTGGAGACAAACAGTCAGGAACAGACAGGAACACTGGAAATATTCCATTCCCGATACTTTTAGTGTAGCCCTCGTACCCATTGTATTAAAACGAGAATATGGGTTTATGGGTGATAGTATCTCATGAGTGTTTTAATACCTAATTATAAACAGTTGCATACTAGATTTTATCTACACCCAGAATATGAATCCTCTATAAAAGATTCTGAAACAGTTACTGCTTACATTAAAAAAGCCAGTCCTAATAACCGTCCAAAGGAGGGTTAATATGAAAACGGATGATATAATAACACTCGTTTGGTTGATGTAATGGTTATTAGTACATTGGGTGATTAAATGTTGGCAATAAGCTAACTGTTTAAGAATGTTTTAATAGAGGATTTAAAGAATGGGTGTAGATTAAGAACTTGACAAGCCAACTTTTAGTCTCTAGTAGGTACCTAATAATCACCTAGATACAATTATTTTTTATCAAATATAATTTTTGATTACTATTAGATAACCGGAAGTTATCAAATCAATTTCTTCGTCTGGGCTTATTTAAATATACCTACAACGATAGCTACGACAGTTTCCCCGGCCATTTATAACATCTGTATGAGAGGACAAAACATCTAGGACATTGTATTTGATCAAAGGCTCACATAAAGCACGGGACATAGCGGCTCACAGTTGTCCCGTGCGCACAAGGCAGGTGTGATTCGTTTCGAAACGTGGCGGGTGCCTTAGAGCATTTATTGATAAGGAGACGTCATGACCATAGGACGCGGCTAATCCGCGTTTTTAAAATTTTTTTCAATTTCCTTACTTTACAGCAGAGGATTATAAACTTATTTCCTCTGAAATATATATATTTTTTAATCCAAATTGTTTTAATAAGTTAATAACATTTTTATTAATAAATGATAGAATTTTTAACACATAAGTAGCAACAATAAAACCGAAAAAGTATAAGATACGATACTATATAAACGTGATACGTCATAATATACAACGTTTGAAAAGCGCACCGTCGCAAATATCAAAAGACTTACTTGATAGTATTACAATATACCATATATATACATACAAACAAACAAAGCATGCGAGGGAGAAGAAGATATTTAACGGAGATAAAGAATTAAAGCAAGATAGAAAAGTAAACAGTCAGCCACACTTGGCATTAGCTCCTAAGGCGGGGTTGCATCATATTAGCTGTTATATTTAAGGTTTACGTCAAATCTAACGTTAACAGTAACGCTGATTTTAATATAGACTGCGGAATAAGTTGCAACATCGTATTCCTTGGCATAGTTAAAGTTATAACATAAAAGTTAAATATCAAGTCGATATCAAATAGTTGGTGCAAAACTGTTCACAGGTCGCTATTTACCTAGTTAACATTAACAATAGCTATAACCGACGAAGATATGACGTTCACGGTTAAAGTTATGACGTCATCTAAAAGCTGTCAAATGGTGCAATTCATTTTTCGCTTAAACTTTACTTTTACATGTTTGTTACTAAATTTACCACCAGTGGGAAGCTCCTTTGAAGTTACCAGCTAGATTATGGGTACCACAACGGCGCCTATTTCTGCCGTAAAGCAGTAATGTGTAAGCATTACTGTGTTTCAGTCTGAAGGGCGCCGTAGCTAGTGAAATTACTAGGCAAATGAGACTTAACACCTTATGTCTCAAGGTGACGAGCGCATGTTGTAGTGTCACCCAGAATTTTTGAGGTTTTTGAATAATCCTGAGCACTGCATTGTAATGAGCTGGGCGTATCAATTACCATCAGCTTGCTTGTCTTGCTTGTCTCGTCCCTTATCTTCATAAAAAAAAAGTTAGTAGGTGCAACCCACCATATCGGACTGTCAGGTCGCCCATACGCTAGCATAATCTATGGCAATCTAGCAAGTCTATGGCAACTATAAATAGGCCGCAAGTATACTTATATAGAGACAATTACGAAAAATCTAAGTTTTGCGCCTGTATTATACATGTACTTTATACAAAGAGGGCCGTCTTGCCGTCTCCGTTTAGTTACATACTCTCTAAAATCTTATAATTTTTACGCACAAAAGTACATCGCACGTGTAAAGCTGCTACCGGACCGCCCGCCATTACGAAATATCTGTATCACACAACATGTCCGACGGTAATGACTCTTATTATTAGTTCGGCTTAGCACCGCCTCACTATCTTCTAGTTATTATTATTGCTGTTCATCGTTGTATTTTTACTAATACTTGCATTTATACCTTAACCTTCATATTTTAACCTAAATAACATCAGTGTTATATAAACATTACATTCTTAAAATGACGTTTGTTTCCCAGAAATTCAGATCCTAGTTTTCCGCGATTTTAACAAACTAACCGAGTTCCATTCCTCTTAAGAGGGCAAACGCAATAAACCTGGTAAACTTGGATACCAGACAAACAGAAAAAAATAATACTGAGGGCTTGTTTAACCAGTACTTTTACGGCCGTTCCCAATGTATTATTTGCAGATATAGATAAATTACTACCTTCTACTGTCAGTAACTAGATATGACCAATATGATGGTGTTGAACGGCGAAAGACGAAACAGAAAAGCTTTAGCCACCCCATAAAAATCTATATAATATGCTTAAATAACGTAAAAATAGACATAAGTACAATATTATTAATGAGCATAAACAGTACAATTTAAATAATATAATAAAAGAAGAAGAAAAGAACTAAAAATCACGCTTTGGTTGAGAAGATAATGGTTGAAATTTAAAATAAATATCAATTGCTTCCTTATCGATGATAAATGAAAAAAATCGTTTGAACGAAATCTGGCCGTTCAAAGTGGGTCAAAATCGCGCCCAAATGAGTCGGTTACAAACAAACATACATACATACAGGTGAAGCTAATAAAAACACTCACAATACACAAACACACAGATAACTCAAAGAACGTCAAGTGATTAGGTACAACTAAAAATTATTTGTCGACTTGCTTATCGACAACGGAGTGTATATTAAATCAAGTATCGATATACAATGCAAACATCGGAGAACAACTCTAGCTGTCGCGGAACGCCATTAGACGCTCGGCGTTCGGGCGGTCCAACTTTGGGGGGATATACTTTATGATAATTATTTCGATTGGCTCTGCGTGAAAAGCTTCGAGTAAGGAGATTTTAACACAAACAACCAATTTGAATGGATTCTTTTGATATAATGTCGCTTGTTGATATATTAGAAATTTATTATTATATATACTTAATCTAGACTTTAGTAAGGAGAAAATAATATAATTTTGTTAGTAATGAAGAACTCAAAACTGACGTGACCGATTGTCAACATTTTTACGAGAGAAATGGTGTAACTTTTACGAACAATACTCAACGCAACACTGCAGCTAAAAAGAGAAGGCGTTATGGACGAAGTCGGGGCGGCAGCTAGTATTGTTATACGATACATCACTATAATACATTCACATTCATAATAATTACAATTATTAGGTACGCTTGTCTCTTAGAGCAGTAAGCAGGGATTACAAACTCTATTTGCGACAGCACTAACCAACTAGACTCACAATCGCCTATTAAAAGGTTATCAAGAAATGTCCTAGCGGCGTCGTGTACTTAACACCTTATTTTGTGGCAGTAATGTACAAAGTCTTTTGTATAAAACTCAAAAAAGTTTTGAGTCAGACACTTTTTTAACGCGTGTCTGAGTCTAGTTGTCAACGTCAATTCATGCAATTTCTCTAATTCTTGGAATCCTTCTGGTTCATTTTGAGCATATCCCTGAACCCTGGAATCTTCTGGAACGCCTAAGTCCACCATTCGAAGGCTTTCATCGACATATTTCGATTTATATATTTATTTGTGCAGTCATTTCATTTTGATCCGATTTTTTCACTGGCAGATAGCTGGTAACGATAAATACAGTGCTCTCTAGTACATGGTACAGGGACTTACACGTGAAATTAGTTTTATTTAAGAAAGTGAATTATGAGTTACGCGCTGAAATTGTGCACCAAATACAATTCAATGGTCAATCTCCCAGTGTAATTATTCTGAGTGAAGTCGCGGGAGGCAGTTTATAAAAAAACTACATTTAGCATCTTGCCTTGTTTTAACAGCAATTTTGCTTATTAACTATATTTACCTGCTGTTTTATTATTCATATTGGTTACATATTATTTAAACGGGATAATATACAGCCTGATTTAAATCGGATGGATGGTTTCATTATTCTTGCGGCGGCGACATGGGACGGGTCGTTCCCTTCCCTAAAATATAGTCGAGGGAGGCGATGGCTGGCCCATGCGTCATGCTCGTGGACAGGCGCTACTTGTGGTGGTAGGATGCTCCTTTTACCAGAAACTAGATTAATTAGATTTTTTTTTTATAATCGCCAATAAAATGTACGCAAAATACCTTTATATGTTTAGGGTGTGTGTTGATGGTGAATCTACGGTACTCAATAACTTTTGTTTTATATTAATTTACAATTACTTTTTTGACGTACTCGTGTAAGGCATTGACTATTTGGCGTTTTAGTATTTATGTATTTTGTTGCATCACTTTACATATTATATTGTAATTGAAATAATTTGTAAAACGATGAAGGTGTAAAAGAGTGGCAATGAGTTTCTTGCTACTTCTTCTCATTAGCTCAACTCTTTAAGGAGTGGCGGTAAATATAAAAGGAAATGTAAAATTTTGACATTCATAAGTGTCATTTCCGGCACCAGTGGGAGACTCCTTTGCACAGGATGCCGGCTAGACTATGGGTACCGCAACGGCGCCCGTTTCTGCCGTGAAGCATAAATGTGTAAACATTATTGTGTTTCGGTAGTCTGAAGGGCGCCGTAGCTAGTGAAATTACTGGACAAATGAGACTTAACATCTTATGTCTCAAGGTGACGAGCGCAATTTTAGTGCCGCTCAGAATTTTTGGGCTTTTCAAGAATCCTGAGTGACACTGCATTGTAATGGGCAGGGCGTATCAATTACCATCAGCTGAACGTGCTGCTCGGCTCGTCCCTTATTTTCATTAAAAAAAACCTACATGAATATAGTGATTTTGATTTGATTTGGACAATGTGACACGGCGATACCTTTGTTCAAACTGATGCAATGCGGGCAGGGGATAGGGACCGCTGTATCGGGCCTTATCTCATCTCCTGCTACAGTAGCAATGGCAAAGTGTAAAGAATAAGATTTGAGGATATAATGCCAATGTCTTTCGGGATCATTACGCCATAAACCCAACATGACAATGTGTATGAGCTATGATGCTGCTGTTCTTAGATAATTTTTACATTTAGGTAGTCTCTTGCTGTTAGACAACCGATAAAACAGGCCAGATATATGGGTGCGTGACAAGCTACGTCTTACACTCGCGATTTGTATGACACAAAATAGAGGCTAGTTCTACACTCTATTTTTATCGACGTTTTCACAGCAGTAAATAGTCTATCTAGACGTATAAATGATCTATGCTGTTGTTCTCAATATCTATAAAGACTGTCACTGTTTGTTAGTAAGTTGCTATGGAAACTAATTAAAACATCAGACGATTAAATAATAAATTATTGTATTTCCACTAAGGACAGATTCCGTTACAAAATTTAGTCCGAAATACATTTTCTAGGCATGAGGTGTCTGCTTGCAAAATCCAAAAGTAATATTGTTTTATTACGATAACTATGTTACAGACTTAGTTAATAGTAATAGATATTGACCGGAGATGATAATATTATACTTGATGAAAGATATAAGAAATCGCATTCTATATGACATCAGACTACAATAATTCAAAACGTGATGGATTTCTAGTTTACCCAACAACGCCTATCACACACAGAGGCGAGTATTTGGGCCTGTCAAACATCGAGATGCTCCGATCAAGGGTCGAGAGCTCAATCGAAATTTCAATAACGCGGGATTATGGCTGCACACGCATCACTACGCAACTAATTAAAGCGTAGGCAAAGAGAAAACGGCAATCTGTGGAAGGCCCTGCTAGTGGGGGGGTCGGCAACGTGTGCCCCCCTTGGGGTGTTCGGGTGTATGGTTTTTCTACTCGGGCATCCTTTGCTTACTTATTGATCCAGTCAAATGTGTGGAGGTGGCACTGAGGGAGGCGCACCCACCCCCCTCACCCCCCTCGAGGGGGTTCGTCCAAATAAATCTGCCGCCCGCGAAACACCGCAGTGACAACAGTGGTCGCCCGCGACGGCAAGATGCGCCCGCAGACTCCATTCAAGATCGCAGCTCGCGGTGCACGCCACATGGCTTCGGCCGTGGACACAGACTTATTAATTAGGATAGTTCATCGAGTGTCTGATACATAAACATGCGCGCCAACGACTAAGGTGCTTCTATACATGTATATAATATTGAAACCGCGACGCTTCTACTATTTTCACTGGGGTCAATGACATCCGTATAAAACAATATACATAATATGTCCCGCTTGTGTCTCGCAACGCGTTTAGTTGAAACGAACTCCACTCGCAATTATTATAGTCGAGATTTTATGACGATAACGATCTTCTAATGTAAATTCAAAATTAATATCAGTATTGCTAAATACAAGCTCAATACAAAATAAATGATGAACATTAATAAATAATTCACTTTTTAGAATGTAATCTATTTGTTTTTGACTACCTATATAAAAAAATATTTCAGACGCACAATTGGATCCGAAAGAAGTAGTTAATTATTTAACTAATTTTGTAACCAATCCCGCGACTAAATATTGAATCGTTTGTGATTATGACGTCATTTAAATCAAATATATTGAAGTCTGAAGATGTTCCTATTGGCCCAAGTATCGTCTCACAAATGTGACAATAATTAATTACAATTACGTACAATCTTAGATATCCGTCAAAACAAACTAATGAATAAGTAATGGTACAAAACAAGATAGTAGATGTTTACTATTTATCAGAACAGAACTAGATGTATTGTTAGTACTTAATTACAATATTTAAATTAATTATTCATACTACTATGCACCACATATTACTTTTTACAAACAAGTAAGCAGCCACTAAAGCAAACAAACTCTTTGCAGAGCAAGCAAGATTAATTTGACACGTACTCGAAAACCTGATAGCTATTTCATTGGCCGCCTGTGTTGGTCCACTGCTGGACAAAGGCCTCCCTAAAAGATCATGACGATCGGTACTGCGCTGCACTCATTCAGCCTATTTCGGCGATCTTGGCCAGACAGTCGGTCCATCTTGAGGGAGGCCTACGAACACTACGTCTTCCGGTACGTGGTCGCTATTCGAGGACTTTACTGCTCCAACGGCCATCAGTCCGTCGAGCTGTGTGCCCTGCCCACTGCCACTTCAGTATCGCAACCATCACTACGGATCACGTCATTTCTGATTCGATCTCGCAGGGAAACTCTGAGCATAACCCTCTCCATTGCCTGTGAGCGACCATGAGCTTCCTCATAAGGTCCCATAGTTCGCGGCCACGTCTGCGTTCCGTACGTCATCACTGGCAACACACACTCGTTAAAAACCTACGTAGTCAGACACTGTGGTATTTGGGACGAGAAGATTTTTTAGATTAGAGAACGCTGCCCTTCCGAGTTGGATTCGTTGAGTGACCTCTATCAAGATATAATATTATTATTTAAACCAATGCAGATTGCAGACACATTTTATGCAACGAAATAATAACATTGCGGAGATAGATTTATTTTCGGCAGTGTGCGTGCGTGTCCGATACTTATGACAGGGAACATGCATTTATTTGAATATTAGATATATCGGCGCAAATACTACAACACACCCATTATAAAAACGAGAATAACTCAGTTTAACTAATTTTAGTTAAAATTAGTTCATAATTTATCCTTTAATTACATTGTGATGTGAAATTATTGTAAAAACAACACGAATTGAAAACACGTGCACGTGCACCGAGCCCCATAAATACGGCCGCATTTCAAAACACGTGGATTAGCACGTGCGCCGGGTCCTATAAATACAGCCGCACTGTCGACACTTGGGTCAGTTGTGCTCGGGCTGTCGTACGGTACGGACCTCTCTGGGAGGTCGTAACGCTGCCCGTTGAATAAACAAAAGTAATAAAATACCTACTCGTGTAGTTTTCTTTAGAAGAACTAATGAGTGATCTCCAGCAAGATAGCAATTGTGATGTCAACAGTAATGACGTCATACCTTTTAAAAACAATACAGAGGTTCTTTCCTCGTCAGATATTATAATAATATAATATCTTAAGTAAATACCATAAGGTCGTAACGCTGCCCGTTGAATAAACAAAAGTAATAAAATACCTACTCGTGTAGTTTTCTTTAGAAGAACTAATGAGTGATCTCCAGCAAGATAGCAATTGTGATGTCAACAGTAATGACGTCATACCTTTTAAAAACAATACAGAGGTTCTTTCCTCGTCAGATATTATAATAATATAATATCTTAAGTAAATACCATAAGGTCGTAACGCTGCCCGTTGAATAAACAAAAGTAATAAAATACCTACTCGTGTAGTTTTCTTTAGAAGAACTAATGAGTGATCTCCAGCAAGATAGCAATTGTGATGTCAACAGTAATGACGTCATACCTTTTAAAAACAATACAGAGGTTCTTTCCTCGTCAGATATTATAATAATATAATATCTTAAGTAAATACCATAATAACTGAATTATGGTATTTACTTGAAATTTCTTGCACCCGTGCTCTTCTCAGGTCTGAGATGCATACATACCTACATATGATGACTCTCAGATAGGTTTTGACGTTCAATAAGCGATACATAAAAATATTTGAAATTACATTACGATCTCTCATTGTTCTAATATACTATAAATTTCACCTAGATTATAGATTATTATATTTATATTATTACAGCAACGAACATCGAAATCAACGACCTGTATTTCGTGGCATCTGTATCCACTAACAATACTACCTTTAAAGACAATGTGAAAAAAATCATTAAAAATTGACGTGAAAAGACAACTATTATTACCCCGATTCGTTGCTTGCAAGTTGACGCCTATGCAGCTCGTTCTGAAAATGTCGTATCTTCCTACTCTGTTAAGGGGTTTGACTACAGTGTGATTTTAAGTCTCTACTCCAGAAAACGTTATCCGTGATCGAGTCCCTTTGTCTCTTTTATAAACAGTTTCAAAGACAGTGATAAAACACACTTGATAACGGATTATGTATTGGGACGCACTCTGGAACACGGACTGATATACCAAAAAAATTTGGAGAAGTATAAGCCTCAAACAGTTACTATATGCAGGGCATAACCTCAAGTTCTGTTAATAATGCAACTTGCGTTTACGAGGTAATTATCATATAATTGCAACTCACACCCGCCCAGAACATTGTAATGCGGCCGAACTTGTTTTTGCCGCAAAGATTTGAAGAACCAGTAAACTGAAATGCAAACTCCACCTCACTATTGCTAACCCGGTTTGAATTTATTACTTAATCAGTGACCAATGGGTTACTATCGAATGAGCACTTGACGTTGCGTAGAGACATCGCTTCATTGTGTTTCTTCTACCGCATTTATAATGAAGGATGTTCCGAAGTTCTGAAGATCTGATCCGCACCAAAAATAAGGATATCTTCCCCACCATCTAGATGCTAGGCGTCATAAATAGAGCACGGCATACTCCAAGCCCGCCTACATTCTAGCGCTCTAAGCGTAGATCTGGCTACATATGGAGTATTGCTATCATCTAAGGCCGGGCGTACCCCAATATCAGTTCGAACCATTTGACCGCGTGAAACGCAGAGCTGCTCGAATTGTCGAGGATCCAGTGATCTATGAACAGCTAGATTACCTGGCGTGGCGAAGAGACGTCGCTTGTGTGTCTTCTACCGCATCTATCACGAGGAGTACTTCGCACAACACGTCACAAATTACAATATCATATCTCCACTATCTGGTTGTGTGCAGTTTGCAAGGAACTTTCTTCCACGTACAACCAGGCTGTGGAATGAGCTTATACTTGTGTTTCCGCGACAATACCACATAAAAAAGCGCGTACACTTTCCTTAAAGGCCGGGCGGCGGTGATCACTTATCATCAGATGATCCGTACTTTGTTTTTTCCTCCCCTTCCATAAAAAATATAAATCTTCCATACAATAAAGTCCGAATTTGAAAATATTCATAATATTTAAAACAAGGTGATATTTAAAGCAAGGTAGGTAAATGTAAAAAATAATATTGTCTATAGCATTGGGAAGTTGATGAAGTTGTGAGTTAACTATAAAAAATTCTACATACAGTACAAATTAAAATGGGTACATAAAATGTTGAAGTTTGCTTAAAAATCTCGAATAATATTAATGCAAAATATATTAGGCAGTCTCAGATGGATTTGAAAATATTAGCAAGAGAAGCACTCATATTACTTAGGGTAATGTTAGTGTTTTTACTTTGCGCCGACTTGGCGAAATGTTGTAGAATATAATATTGTGTATTTATTTTTACTTTTTAGTTAACTAAGTGAATGGATTGGATTGTTGGATCCCAAATATATATAATGGGGAGGTGACCCAACAAATTTACCAAACAGGTCACCTACACCTATGCCTAGCTTTAACATACATGAAGGTGATGCAATAACATTATGTGAACTGCGGGCCTACCATGAACTCTTATTGCGATTCAATTGACAACCTAAAATGAACTGCTTTGCTATTTCGTACCACGACGTGATTAGAGCTATCTAATTTAGGTTGACGTCAAATCAACACTGATTAAATCGCAATAATATCAATTGAATGTCAAAAATTATCTCAATTGAATCGCAAACTGATTTAGTTCGTTCATTCATTCGTACCATGAGGTAATACTTCAATCTAAACTGGATAGCTTGTGTGTCAAAGTGAGCGTTTCGAAAAAAGTTGCTACTTTATTAGAGGAAAGTGAATAGTGTTGTTAATAACTTTTAAAAAATTGTGAAAACATACAGAAAAGGAAAATTTTATTGACGAAAGATGAGATGGGAATACTTTATTGGACTTTTTTGTAAAACAAAATACTGAAAATAAATACCAAAAATGAAAATACTAAAGACGAGGCAGTAAAGGCTATATACAGCCTGTTCGCAAGAACAAATTAAAAAAATGTACTCTGTGCTCATGTCAAATCAACCATCAATGGAGGTGCGTTCATAACTCGTTATTTTTGCGAACAGACCTAAGCAAACATTTAATTCAAAGAACTATATTTATTTATATTACTATTATTTAATAAGTACAAAAATGGGCTTAATGGTTTATAGTTTGACAATATAAAGCGCAATTTTAAAATGTATTTTTAAGTATTTTCTACGCAAAAAACCCACTAAAATCATATCAGGTTTCGAAACGCAACTCATAAGAGAGACAAACTTATGCAACGACTGTAGAGCATCATCTCTTTCTCACACCGCGGACCACAAACAAATTTATTTCGTTCATTCTTCATAAGAGATCCAAACGCCATTCAGGCACAAAAGGCACATCATGGTACGAATTTTAGCGATTCAGTTTAGGTACCTAAACTGAACTGCATCGGAATCGCATCGCTTATTAAAAGTTGATGGTAAACACTCAGATACATAATATAAATCGCTTGTTATTCCAGACACAAAGGACATCATGACGGAACCTATTCACTATTATCATCATTTCAGCCGCTAGACGTCCACTGCTGGACAAAGACTTGTGAGTCCGCCCAGAGTTCGAACTCCAAATAAGCTTGATCAGCATAATTCATAATTTAGTAATGATCGTTGGTAAGTGATTGCCGATTGGTGCGATTTTCATGGTTATAATACCCGCGATTCGGTAATAGGATAGGCTGCCAAATTACTGACGTCATAGTGACATCAAGTCCAGGTAATGAGACAAAGTTCCGTCCCTGTTCCATGCGCGGCTATACAAGTTAAAAATAAAAAGTGTTAGGATCGCCTTAGAAGTTAATAAATAGCAAAAACTTCACCAACTTTACAAACTTGAATAGTCGATTAATTACAGTAATAACATATTGTTATGCAAATTATGTGCTGAATTTGATAAAATTCACGGATCATAAAACGCCTCAGTTCCTAAAGCCACTAAGTGCTACGTTATTAAGAGCGTGACACAATAAATTAAAGAATATTCAATTAATTAATTATAATAATTAAAATGAACGATATTTTGGTTTCAGCTGGAGATAATTTTCATCTTACATAAGGCCTTCAGAATGTGCTCGTAGGAATGATACTGCTTTTGAGGTCAATAGTCGACACTAATCGACGCCAGTTGACCAAGAATTATTATTTTAAACAAAAGCCCGGCTGCGGGTGCTAGCCGAGTTCCTTCTCTCGCCCTCACAGCTTAGGTCAAGCTAACAGGCTTTGAAGTTCAACGAGAGGGAAACCGTGACAGTGCGCTAACCACTTTCATGGATGGTGTACTTCTCAGGCAACTCTCGAACAAGCGATGCCAGAGTGCACCCTAGCTGCGGGTTCGAAGTTCAAACCTGATACTTTAATATTATTCATCACAGCGTTTCCATTTATTGCGTGGAATACTTACTAATAAACATTTTTTGGCGACAGATATAAAACTTGACGTGTCGTAGTTGCATCAATTCTTGTATGTTACGCCAATTCGATGGTGATTTTATTTAAAGAATATGTTATGTTTTAAAGTGATAACCCTCACTTCTGGGATGAATTATTACACAAATAAAAATGAAAACAAAATTCTATGAACGATGCGGGACTCGAACCCGCGACCTGTCGCGTTCCGTGCGAGCGCTCTTTCCAACTGAGTCAACCGGTCGAGTGACACATCGTTCACAAAATTTTGTTTTCAGTTTTATTTGTGTGGTTTATTTTATGAGAAAAAAAATCGGTTTAAGTATTGGTTTAAGTACGAGTTCTATGGCTAGCGCATCGCTTTAGTTACACGGGATATCAACACAGCAGCGCCTTTCCTTGCCGTCAAACAGTGGTATAATATACTATAATGTATTTGAAGGGCCGCCGAAGCTAACCAAATTATTGCGCTTCTGGGATTTACAATATTCACGCTTGCACATCAATTGAAATGTGTTTACTTAGAGCGAACTCCAAATATGACAAAAACGACGTAAGCCCACGGGTGGATATATTCACGCGGATACGCGTATTTCAAAAAATAAAGCACATAAGGCAACCATGCAACAGTAACAGGCGCGACGTTGCGCGGGTTTCTCAATGTCCTGCCGGCCTGCTTTGGAATTATGGCTTTAAACGTTGGATAATTTAAACGTCAAGATAGACTGTGACAGCTGTGAACACGGCGAAAAAAAAGCGGCGAACTGTTTACCTCTATTTTCAGCAACGCACGCACACTAAAACAAAGTGACTAACGTAGCTGCCATGCACACTCTTTACGGCCGTTCCTAATATACTATCCACAGATAGAGATAAATTACTATCTTCTACTGTCAGTAATTAGCTGGAAATAATCTGAAGCTGTCCCAATATACCCGATAAGTCAGACAATACACGCTGTCTGACAATGGGACAACGTATAGCTTACCAGCAATAGAAGTTTGTATGGAAATTGTAATTCACGCGTCCCAATATAAGGCGATAAGAATGACTTATCGGGTATATTGGGACAGCTTCAGTTTATTGACAGCTAATTACTAACAGTAGAAGGTAGTAATTTATCTCTATCTGTAGATAGTATATTGGGAACGGCCGTTATATTGGGACGCGTGAATTACAATTTCCTTACAAACTTCTAATTAAATTATTATTATTAATTAACTGTAAGTAGGTGGTATAATTTGTCGTAGTATGTTTATTGAAAGAGATATTTTAATGTTGAGCTCTTCGTCATACCAATTGCACAACATCTTGTCGTATGCGAGCGTTTTGTGCAACGAATTCTTTAAGAGTTACACGTACATACTTTCCGTTACACAGATTAAAATATGTGCAATACCTGTTGCATACGGTGATGATGAGAGACATTACAACTGCATTACTGCGGCTGTTGCAATATTGTTCGAAAGTGAAAAGGCTTATTGCGTTATTCATCATATAATAATCTTTATATTTATAACAAATTATTGCCACAGATATAGAAGGTATTCTAAATCATAAACATACTGGCGAGTTTCTAAACTAATTTATCTATATACTAGCTGACCCAGCAAACTTTGTATTGCCGATATTAAAAACGCGATACAAAAGTAACTGTTGATCGTAAATGGGTGCATGTATTTTTTTGATGCTGACTCATAATCAGACAAATTAAAAAAAAATGTCAAAAAAATTAAAAAAGAAATTGGCGTGGACCACCCTTAACATTTAGGGGGATGAAAAATAGATGTTGTCCGATTCTCAGACCTACCCAATATTCACTCAAAATTTTATGAGAATCGGTCAAGCCGTTTCGAAGGAGTTTAACTACAAACACCGCGACATGAGAATTTTATATATTAGATATTATATATAAATGGTCTCTGTTTGAGGCTCAATCTCGCCTAATTCACTGATCGTATCGACATGAAACTACCACCATTCCATGCGAAATTTATCATAGATGGTTCATACTTAAGAACAAACAACTGAAGCGGGCGGGAACGGCTAGTAATATTATATGTGAAATCTGCACCAGAATTTTTTTAACTATCAAATATTATATTTTTCTCAAAAAAGATTTGTATAATTAATATTTATCTCTGTGTTATCTATTTAAATATCTATTGTAGTTTAATGTCTACTTACGGCCGTTTCCAATTTATGTACTATCTACAGATAGAGATAAATTACTACCTTCTACTGTCAGTAATTAGCTGTCAATAATCTAAAGCTGTCCCAATATACCCGATAAGTCATTCTTATCGCCTTATATTGGGACGCGTGAATTGAAATTTCCATACAAACTTCTATCGCTGGTAAGCTATACGTCGTCCCATTGACAGACAGCGTGTACGGGTAAGTTGAGTTACCGTCGATAAGTTTATTGGGACAGAAAAGTCAACGATAGTTTCGATTACTTAGACTTTGCTCAGACTTTTTTTTACGTAACTTGACTTTGCATTGGGCTGTCTTAGCTTAAAGTCAGCATAAAGTTACATATTATGAAAATTTATTGAATTAGGCGTTACTTTGCGGAAATCCATAATTATACAAATGATTTAGGTTTTCTTTAGTGTTAATTCCGCCAATGTTTGTTACATTGATACGTGTTGTCGAATTGTTTTAAAAACAAATATTGGCGGAATTAACACTAAAGAAAACTTAAATCATTTGTATATTTACATAATATGTTAAGTCTGAGCAAAGTCTAAATACGCTCTATAGATTTCAGCCGTTGTGTTCACCTCCCTTTATATGCTTTATATTAACTAGGTAGTAATTTGCATATCTAAAATATTTGTTATGTTTTTAAAGTGATAACCCTCACTTCTAGGATCAATACACAAATAAATTTTTTTGAACGATGCGGGATAACACGATTAGATTTGCAAGAGCGACATCTCAAGTCAATTTCCTATTATGCAAATATTGGGGTTGAGCGGGTTATCAACTGTAAAGTAGATCCTGTAGTTGAAGCCAAAACCTGAGAGTTTCAAAAAAAGCATACAAGATTTTATGACGATACGTCACTCGAACGGTTAGCTCTCTAGTTGGCAGAGCACTCGCACGGAACGCGAGGTGGTGGGTTCGAGTCCCGCATCGTTCATAAAATTTTATTTGTGTATTATTTGCATATGTTTTGCATCAACCAATTCAGCTCGAGCCTTCAGCTAGCGCATTATCTGTCTGAGGTGTCAAGGAGGTTGCTTGCACCACACTGGTGTGACTGTGATGCTCTCGGCGCGGTTTAATCTTGGGCAGCGCGGGGGCGCGGGGGTCGCGGGGCGGGGGCGCGGAAGGAATGCGTCGTTTTCGCATCGGGAGAAACGAATGCGTCGCGGGTACACAATGGCGGCGTGACGAGATCCGGTTCACGGGCGGGGGGCGGGGGACGGGTGCTCTAATCGATAGCCGGCGAGCGACGGCCGACTACGACTGCGGCGCATAGGTGACAGCACGGCCGCAATCTAATTACCGGCTGCAGAGGTCGAGTGCAGCGCGGAGACCAAGGGCCGCCTCACCATGTCGCAACGTCACCAGATCATTTTATACAAGACGTGCACAAACGAGCGGGTCACGTGGTACCATCACTATTCGCCACCCACACCAAGGAGCGTTGCCGGCGTTTTAAATGGTAGCACGCGTTTTTCTTGTAAGTGCCCCTGTTTAATGGTCCTGCAAATACCGCACAGACAGAGATCCATCTCAAGCAACATCTCATGTTATTGTTACGCCTACATTTTGGACGGTTTAACATTAGTCTTTCAAAATACACCTCAATGCCACAATTACTCTCCAATCATGTTACCTTATTACAAAATGGTGGTACAATTCAATGCACAGCCAAGGGCACAGCAACATTTTATATACTTTACTCAAGTAAAGTAACTAATCGGTTGTCGTAATTCTTTCAGGAGACAGCTTTGACGCATAAGCTTGCCACAGATTGCATAGTACTTATGGACTCGCCACGCATTACGAGGTACGAGACTGTTGTTCAAAACATTGCCATTAAAGTATTCACATACAGAACAGTCGAGTCATTCTAAATCGAAGCTGTTGTACAAATAAACACATCTTATTAGTAATATGTTATTCCACTGGGGAGTCGCACAGCAAATCCACGCTAGACGATTCACGGCCCACGGCCGCATGACGCGGACTAATAGCCTGATCGGATTTGAACTGCCGAACCATCGGACGTGGTCGGTGCAGACCATATTCGATGATTTGTCGCATTGTCCATTGCACAAATTTATTATTATTACCAGATTTGATGGTTCGACGGCTGTCCAGACTGTGCCGAGTACGACGCCGGACCAATTGGTGCGATCTGGATCTATTTTTCAATAACAAAAAATTAAGATAAGAGGACCGTCCCGCTCGTTATATCCATCTGACCGTCCGTGCCGTCTAAACGGCACCAGCCACTAACTCTCTACTCTTACTCACGGGTTACGAACTGTCGCCCGGCGGTGGCGAGGGGTGGTCGCAGTATTGTCGTGGTACTAGGCTGAAGACGTCGCCGTTTTGCGCCCGTGTTCATGAGAACGAGGCTAGGCAAGTCAATACATTACTGCAAAGACGGTTGCCGTGTCACAACCGTGTTTATAGTGGAAAAGCACGGGCGGCACACGGTCACGGCACGGTTGCCATGCCGTGTGAAAGCTTTCATTGTAGCTCATACATATCTACTTAATACCGTACGGTCACCGTGAAGTTATGCACGTGAAAAAGCACTTCGGCGCACCGTTAATGGATCCACCGGACTGTCCCGCGTACCGTCCGATGGAAGCACCTTATAATCTGGTGTTCGGCCTAAGCAATACTAATGCATCCAAATGTTTTGAGTTTTCTTTAGTGTTAATTCCGCCAATATTTGTCTTCAAACAATTCGACACGAAACTCCAGAGATTGGCAAGTCAACGTCTCCTGAGGATGCCTCGTATACAGGCGAAACACGTTCATTACGGATTTCCGCAAAGTAACGCCTACTTCAACAAAAAATACTAATGTACTTGGTCTGGCCTTAAATAATGTTACAATTAAAAATAAACAAAATATTACATTTGAATTTGGAATCTCTTTTTTTATTTATGATGAGAATTTTTTTACAATTGAGGAACATTTAAAAAATAATTACCGTATTTATGCTCAAAGCTCGTATTAGGAAGCATCCCAATTAGTCGACAGAGTGCAACGTGGGCGCTATTCGACTTCAGTGATGGTTTGGTGGGGTATTAGCTATGAAGGAGTGACTGAGCCAACCGTTCGAGTGACGTAAAGTTGATAAATCTTAATGTCTTTGTTCAACTCCCACAACCTGAGATTTGAACAAAGAAGACCGTTCGAGTCCCGCATCGTTCATAAATTTTGTTTTTAAATTTTATTTGTGTAATTAATCCCAGAAGTGAATTAGTAGTTATCATTTTAAAAAATAACATATCGTCCTATCATATTTGTAAAACATTCGCTACAATTAACATAATTCCAAATAGTACACTGAAAACGAGGTGTCAGATTTTTGTTTATACATTGATGAATTTGAGAGTATTTTTTACCAAACAGATCGTTGTGACCGGTTTTTAGAGTAATCAAACTCTACAGCCCATAGGTTCTCAACGTGGGCGATAACGCCTCCTTGTGGGTGTTTGAGACTTTCGGGGGGGCAGTAGAAGACCCAGACAAAATTAGAGGGCATTGAGATGGCGTAGATGGGGCGTGGGTAGATTAAAAAATATAGTCTAAAAAGGCAAAAAAATACACGAAAATACTCTAGAAAAAAATATATTCTAAAAGTGTGCAAAATAAGGTTGAGAAACTATGCTACAGCCTAACACAGCAATTATTAACATTGCATAGATACGGGATATATATTATTACGAATTACGTGTTAATTTGGAATGTTCTAGAACAACCGATTAGAACACAACGACATTGAGTTTAATTGTCTCGATACTATTATAGGTAAGTTGAGATAAGAATAGCGGAAAATATTTTCGGTGAGGCATTGAATAAATTAATGTTAATTTTATGTTTGTAAAGAGATGGCTGCCAGAATTGGAAAGACAACATTGGTAGAACGCTCCCTACTAGAATACGACGAAGAGAGGCACAGTTCAATTGTGTGCACTCACTAGAAAATAATGCGATCCTGTAGGTACGGAACTGAACTTACAGATCATTTTTGAATGCTCAATCAAAAATTACAAGTCGGTAAAATCTACTGTAATATGTCAATACATCGAGGGTTGCCAGGGTCTGATTGGATTGGAGGGATTTCGAATACTAAAAGTAGTTTTTTACTTAAGCTTTAATATTTCATAAAATACCTTGAATGAGTAATGTAGGCAAATTAGTTTTTACCATAGATATACCTAATAGTATGTTTGTAAAATATTACAAGTAAAGTGAATTAGAAAAATGATATTTTCTTACCGACCGAATTGATAGTAACCGTCGAGTTGTTCTCGGAAATGAAATGCTGTTGTCTCTGGCAACCCTATACATTCCACGGATGGCTTGGTGGAACCGAAGCCTAGGATCCAGAAGTTATATGTTGTTTAACAAATAAAGTGAAAAAATGCGACTAAGCAGACAATGTCGTAGGAGTCGTCGCACAACGACCAAACAGACAAAGTTGAATAGAGAGACAAATCTATCAATATAAGTGTCAAGTGTGGCTACTCTCCATGTCCGACGTACCCACCCGTCACCACTGCAGCTGCCGAAGCAAGATCCATGTAACTGGGTCGAATCTCTGCTAACGGTTTGCCTTTACTATCGAGTTGAAAAGGTAACAATCGTTTAGCACCCTAGGAGCTTAACAATAATTTTTTTTTTCGCAACATGACAATTCATACAATGAGCGGGCACAATGGCTTGTCTGGCGACAATTTTTACAATATTGCGACGATACTCCGTTCTTCATTTCATAAACTTTTCGTTACATATTTAGTGTCATTTTATGATTTTGAATTAGCGTTAGTTATTGCGAAAATTATACTGTCGAACCCCGCTGAAGGCCTACAACCGTGTACCGCTGAGGGCTGAGGCGACATTCACAAAACGTCTTTAATAAAATACAGCGCTTCAGAAGGACATGGTCGACTCACTGGCGACGAAGAAGCACTGAAGCCAAATGACTATTAGTACCGATGTTGGCTGCGTTTTGATGGTAAAACTCATTTGTGTGTGTATTGTGTATTTTTACCAATTAAAATATGTAATGTTGTGACTTGAAAATATAAACCTCTTGTCAAAATAAATCCCATGAACTGACGTCGCCTCAACAAGTCGTACAGCAAAGTTTCAAACTTATAGAAAATAACGGACGAGCTTCAGATGTCACATAAGACCCGATTACCTGACATTTGATCATGTATAAAACTGTATAAACTACTGAACCGATCGCAATAATACTTATACCATAAGATGCACCGTGGTTCGGAGATCTTTTTAGTGAAGTAATTGTAATTTTAAAAGTTATTTGTGGAGATTACTTATCCGGCACCTATATTTTACATTTACGCGGCGTACTTAATCTAAAACAACGTATGCTGGGTCAGCACTTATAAGTACACAAGCTAGACAATTTTACAACGATAATAATCTTCATTTCATAAACTTTTTATTACATATTTAAAGGTGATGATTTCGATGTAGTCGAATACAAATAATACTAAAACAATAATAACTGCGTCGCAAGCGCCTAATTAATACAAATTTATTCCACTGAGTACTGATAATAATAAAACATTTGCGGCATTAAATCTATTTTAGATTGCTGTGCGATTTTTTATTAATAGTTAAAATAAATAACTTATAATATACTAGGTACATTATTTATATTGTATATGCGTAAGGTCGATTTAACATACAAGGTAATGAAGGAGAAAGAGTATGTGTAGCGGACCGACTGAAAGTTTTTAGGGTTCCGCAAAAAACAGTACCCTTATGGATTAGTTATGCCTTTTTTCCGAAACTATACTGTTGAAACTTGGTAAATAGATGTATTCTGTGAACCACATTAATATTTCTACACAAAAATAAAAAAAAAACAATAAATTATGGGGTTATCTACGGATAGGTCTTCAAAAATGATATTGAGGTTTATAATATAATTTTTTTCTAAACTGAATAGTTTACGCGAGAGACAATCAACTTAAATATATAAAAAAAAATATTTAATAAACATAAGAACTTCAATATTATGTTACTTGCTGCTACGGGCTCCGACTCGCACTTGGCCGCTTTTTGTAAGTGGGTCAAATATTGCGACTTATAGCAGAACGACAACACTACAGATGTGGGGTCCCTATGAATTTTTACCGCGTATATATACCGGGAGTACAGAGATGTTATTCAGGTTGGTACCAACAGCCAAATTCCACAACCGGATATGACGTTCCACCGGCATCGTGTTACGTCTGGCATTCTACCGCCGGTTCGCGTGAATTTTTTTGCCTGGCACAGCCACTTTGTTCAGGGATCTTAAGCTTTACGTGGACTACCATGTTTAAGACCGGCGACGCATGTCTTGACCTCTGGTTTTTCACTTCCTATTACGTGCGCCTCTTGGCCGCTTGCCCCCTCATATATAATAAAAAGCAATTGTGTGTTTTTTATGAAACCACGACGTAAGTGAAACTTTTTCTCCCAAAATAGCATATTAATAATATGAGCAAAATAATCGAAAGAAAAAAACAAATTAATACTTATATCATTATGCTTTACCTTTTCCAGGTGTGGGGGTTCGAACCCATGCTCCCCCACCGGAAACCCAAGCTCAAATCTGGCTTAGGGTGAGATCTATAGAGCGTAGTAAGTGTGATAAAATGCAAACTTCACTTTTGCATTGGGCTGTCTAACTAAGCTCAAATGTCAGCAAAATTTCCTCTGTCAAATGACTATTAAAATTAAATCAAAGATTATGCTAATCTTATACTCAGCTAAGTTTTATGTAAGTAAATTCTGAGCAAAGTCTAGGTACGCTATATAGATCTCAGCCTTAGACTACACGGCCAACCTGACTTGAAAGCAGAAGTTGACATTAATTATTCACGGCTGGCTGTAATGCAACATCCGATAGATGGAGGGAAAAATTTCGGGGCGATATATTAAGTATCTTCTAGTACTAATATTGAAATATATAAACTTGTAAATCGCCCATTGTGATGTAGAAATAAGGCTAGCTACTGCTTCCGTATCAACTGAAATGACAATAGATTGGTTGTGTAAAGGAAATAATGCTCATATTAATGGGATATACATTTTTTACGCATAGCAATGGAATCGGCAAGAAGAAATTTTTTTAACAGTCTCCTTAGAAATTCCGAGCGAAATTTTAAATAAAATAAACTTTCACGCATAATAAAAGATTAATCTCAAGAATTATATAGTGCCAAATTCGTAAGTAATTCGAATATTATAAATGCAGAATATGGTTTTTTCGTAGTTTTGAGATTTCTTAAAATCTACGGGTCTGAATTATATTTAAAATCTAAGTTTGGTCACACACACACAAATGCATAGGGACAACAATCTGCAAACGTCGAGACCTGATGAAAACTTGATTTTCGAAAAACCAGGTTAAACCAATTAGTTCCCAATTTTTGAAAATATTCAAGCGAGAAGTTATAAAATCTCACATGTGTAATCTAAGCAAATTTTCATCATATTTGATCAAGACCATATTAACAGTAGCTAAAGAGAAAGGCTATTGTAGTATCTGTGCTTACCTATCGCTGGGTCTAAAACTGCTTGTGCCGCCTGTTCCTCGCCTATAGGCGTCTTAAGGCATATTTTCTTGAGTTTCATTGCGACCGGTGAATCTTCTGACTGGGCCACTGTAAAACACGAATCAATTTAAATTTAAATTATTAGGTTAATAAATATATTTAAAGCTAAGATAAATAACTTGTCAGGTCAGGAGTACAGGGTAGCTACCTTACGGGAAGGAGAAGAAGTATGAAGTGACTATACTGATGCCAAACATTTTCGAGAGCCTGCGAGTTCTGACTCTATAATATATTATACTAGCTGACCCGGCAAACGTTGTTTTGCCATATAAATTATTTTTAGTGTTCGACCGTTGTTTCTCAGACTTACTTTTTAAAGCCGACAACCACGACCACGAAAAAGCCATTTCATTTTTCGAGTTAATATAATAAAACATAAAGCACTCATACAAAATGTGGCTTTCTATAGGTAAGAAAAAATTTAAATTCGTTTCAGAAGATCCAGAGATTATTAATAGCTTGCAGATTGCAGATTTCTTTTCTACTTACTTCACACTTCTTTTACATTGTGGATAATTCACACAATATTTTTATAAATTATAGCCTATGTGTTATTCTGGTGTGTAAGCTATATTATTGTAAAGTTTCGTTAAAATCCATTCAGCAGTTTTTGCGTAAAAGAAGTACAAACATACATCCAGACATACAAACTTTCACATTTATAATATTAGTAGGATGAGTTGCACTTGACACTTGCGGTCTTTACGGGAGACGTAGTGGCATAACACTGATGTGTTGATGTTAATATAGTTAAAAAAACTCGTGTCTCTGGACGCCGATGTTTGTAAAATGGATAATACTCTAGAACATAGTTTCTCAACCTTATTTTGCTCACCCCCCACTTTTAAGAATATGTTTTTTTCTAGAATATTTTCGTGTATTTTTTTGCCTATTTAGACTATATTTTTTAATCTACCCACGCCCCATCTGCGCCATGTCAATGCCCCCTAATTTTCTCTGGATCTTCTACTGCCCCCCGAAAGTCTCAAACGCCCACAAGGGGGTGTTATCGCCCACGTTGAGAACCTATGCGCTAGAATTAACTGGTTGAAATGGTTCTCCTATTAAGGATTTAAGCTGTTGGTTATTTAATTTGTAAATAAAAACCCGTATTTTCATTAATCATGCAACTTCAACATTGAATATTACCTATTATGTAGATACGTAAACGTTAACCGGTAAGTTTTTTTTTCGGTTTCAAGTTTTGGAGCCACTTAATTGCCTTGGTTATTATTGATAGCGTCACTTTTTTTAGAAAATATTTTTAGTTTGAAGATAATGAAACTCAAATGTTGGAAATTTGGTAGCCCTTAAGAAAGAAGTTAGGGGGCTTTTAGGAGAAAGGTAATTTTGATTTAGTTATGAATGTGAAAATTCAGTTGTATTTCCACGCGTTTTTTCTTTACTTAAGAAAAACAACAGTGTTTAATTAATTTTCAAAGTTTGATATACAAAATTCATTTCAAATTCGCATAGCATGTCAAATCAAATGTTTTTTTTTTTATTTATTATAATCACGAAAAGAACACAAAAAAAAGTGTACCAAGAATTTTATGTACAGTTTTATATACCAAGAATACTACGGTTGCATTCTAGATACATAAAAGTGAGTAGCGTATGGGAGTGTTTGTAACCTTGGCACCTAAACGTCCCTGGACACTAGTCACGGTGCAGGTCAGAACGCTCGATGAAAGCGAGTCAACCGCAGGACTGTTGGCGGCAACATTCACGACCGATCGACTTTTATCTCGGAAAATTTTACAATTGTTAAATATAATAGGTTCAAAATATGAGAAATAAGGATACATACTAATTATTCAAATTCAAAACACTTTATTCATGTAGGTCACGGAAATGACACTTATGAATGTCAAAAAAATAATTAAAATATTGTTTCATATTGAATATACCGCTACTTCGTAAAGGGTTGAGCTAATGAGAAGAAGTAGCAAGAAACTCATTGCCACTCTTTTAAGTCAAGATGTACATTTTAATTGTTTTACAAATCATTTCAATTGCAATATATGCAAAGTGACGGAACAAAAATACTCAAATGTCAAAAACTGAAAGGCTTACACGAGTAAGTCAAAAAAAGAAAAAAAAAGTAAATTTATACTTATAAACACAAGAGTTATTGAGTATAGTAGATGCATCAATCCACACATACCGTAAATAAATAGAGGCATTATGTGAGCATTTCATAAAATAAAATATATAATAACTTTCCGGTAACAAGACCATCCAGCCACCACGAGTAGCACCCGTTCACGAGCAATAAAATGGCTATTCGTGACTGTTTCGAAATCCAGAAAAGGTTCTTAAAAAATCTTACTTATTACAATAATAGGACAAGGACGAGTGTACGAGTCACCCGTATATAAGTTATTCCTCTGGTCACCACCACAGGACAGCAGAGAATAAAGGCAAAAAAAGAAACTAATTTTATCAAAATTTATAATTTTTAATGATAATTAAATCACCTTCATCTGAAAAATTTATTACAACTGAATCTTATTTCCTATATTTATAATTATAACGTATAAAAAACAACATAATGAATATAAATATAAAAAATAAATTCCGCCGGTGGTTAGGGCGACAGACTGAGGAGCTTCTGCACGATGCGTGCCGTCCTCAGTTCCCAAAATACCTTCTGTATGTGAGAGCCTCTTGAGATAATGGTCGAGCCTCTGCTATAAGACCGTTTACGGAAACGACTATACGGACAATTATTGTTGAATCAACATCCCACAGTGTAGTGTAACCTCATGTGCTAGGTCTAGATATTGTGACAATCTCAGCTTTCACGAGGTTATCATCATCAGGCTCCAATGATAGTTCGGTCCCAGTAAAGCTTGGCACGGCTGTTTTCCAGAACTGGCTCCAGAGTATACGTGCAAAAGTGAAGATAATTTCACATGATTATCGCCATCATCAGCCGAAAGACGTCCACTGCTGGACAAAGGCCTCCCCCAAAGATTTCCACGACGATCGGTCCTGCACTGCCATCATCCAACGATTCAACGTATTCTGGCGAACTTGAACAGATCGTCGGTCCATCTTGTGGAGGGCCTATTAACACTGCGTCTTCCGGTAATTTAGCGTATCCCGTAGCAATTTCAAACAATGAAAATATAGGAAATAATGCTGTTTTGTGTATCTGTGGCATAAAGTTTAAAAACTGTTAATAAGGTCAACTAGAGAAATCGAAATTCAAATGTCACAGTATTCGAAAGAAAGTTCATAATATTATTATTATTTTAATAAATTTTTAATTCTGATTGTTATAGAAAGAAATCCGTGAATTTGAAATTTACGGAAAGATATACTATCATTATTTAATAGTATCAAGTTAGGTATTTTTGGTCGTCGGAGATTGGCGATTGGTTAATTATTAGCTTTGGGTTAATACAAATAGTTTAATAATGTAAATATAGTTTAATAAAGGTATCGGAGTCAGCCTGTGCCTCTTCTTCTTTCGATTCGAAGTACATAATACTATTTTAGACTCGTTAACGGGAATTCTGAAACAGATAACTTGTGATCAACGTAGTAACGATTAGAGGGCTTTGGACATTTTTAAGTACCGAAAATAACATTATTGTTATACATTTATGAAGTAAGCATTTAATAATAGTTATTAATGCAACTGTTTTATAATAAGGAGTATTAAATACGAATGTGGGTTTATAAAAGTATCACATGAGTGTTTTAATATCTAATTATCAACAGTTACATACAAGATTTTTACTGCACCCATAATACGAATCCTCTATAAAAGGTTCTGAAAGAGTTAGTTTACTGCTAACATTAAAAAAGCCAGTCCTAGTAACCACAATATCCACAATGGAGTGTGTTATTATGAAAACGGACGCTATAATGTTGTACTGAATTCATTACAACACTCGTTTGGATGATGTAATGGTTATTAGGACATTGGTCACGATGACGACCTTTATAGTCGAATGGTTTGTGACCCTGACTACTAAGCTACAGGTCCCGGGTTCGGATCCCGGTAGGTGCAATCATTTATATGATGAATATAGATTTTTTTCCGAATCATGGATATTTATATGTATTTACGTATGTTTAAGAGTTTGTAAGTATATTGTATTAAATATATCGTTGTCCTGTACCCATAGAACAGGCTATGCCTAGTTTGGTGCAAGATAATTTGTGTAAAAGTGTGTCAATATTATTGGGTTTCTTAATGTTGGCAATTAGCTAACTGTTTTAAAATCTTTTATAGAGGACTTACTAGGCTCCGTAAAATTGCTAAATCTTTTAAAGTGGATTGTGTTATATTTTACAATAAACTCCCAAATGATATTAAAATATTACCTATTAAAAAATTTAAATGTATCGTAAAAAATAAATTAACATCTAAGGCCTATTATAATGTGAAAGATTATTTGAATGAGTTGGAAGTAATGTTCTAAATTTTGTTAATGAATATTGTTATACTCATTTGAATGCTATAGTAACTTTTGTACTTCATCCTGACTTGCAGTAAATCCCTACTAATATTATAAATGTGCTTTACGCCTAAACCACCGAAATGATTTGGATAAAATTTAGTATAGAGATAGACTAGAGCTTGGAAAAGGACATGGACTATCTTTTATTGCAAAAAAATAGATGAAATTTGAAGGGTTGAAATAGGGGATGGCAGTTTGTATGGATTCGTCATTATCGAAGATAAAACCATGAAACTTTATATTAAGGCACTTGATAAGAAATAATTTATAAAAATTTTTCGAGCATTTTTGAAACTTTCACCAACAATGGGATGAAATAGGAGATTAAAGTTCTTACTAACAAAAACTCTCCTATTTGAAAAGTATCCTTTAGGAAATAAAAAATGCCCAAAGTATTCTTAGTAACTATTCAACGAGGACGAAGTCGCGGGTGAAAGCTAGTAACCTATAAAGTTTAACAGTGAATACAGATTTGTTAGACTTTGACTTCAAATCAAATCAAAATATTTTATTGCAAGTCACATTTTACAGTAGGATGGTTGGTACATTAATGGGTAGACAATATGTGACGCTCTGCAAGGGCAAAGCAACTTTTATACATTCTTATACTATATTGTAACTAATTCTCACACTTGTAATTAAAAAATTCGGGTAAATCGTAGAAGCATTTTGAAACTAAAAAAAATTTAAGATGTCTTTTAAATAGAGAAGGCCTCTCTTTATTTTTAATATCGTGGTGAGGGCTCGATGACACTAATGACATACTTAAAGCATGGGTGTGGATAAAACATTTTGTGCGGCCCTGCTGAAGATAGTACACGTCGTATCGTCGGGACAGCGGGTGCGTTGTATTGTGTGGCGGCGTGACGACGGATGTCGCTAGTGTATCATTGCCGCGTAGGTACCGGCCAGGTGCAAGCAAGCCCTGCACGCTGCACAGCGCCTCTACCTCCCTCCCCCCCCCTGCCCCCTCTGCCTCCCCGCGTACCCGCGCCGCGGAACCACCGCCATCTTAACAAATCGATAGGATATGACACTTCTCAACACCGCCGCGGCCGCGGTACACACCATCGAAACGCTGCTTACTAGTTTAGGGCGCCAGCCCACTAACCTCGAAACTTGTATGATTACCCACTTATTCATAATGGTCGGCTAAGTTTAAACAGCCGCTTAGGAGTGTTTTTTTCTCGTTCTGACTTAGGTCAATAGAAGAAGACAGAGTGAGAATTAGCAATGCTTTAAGTTAGCAGACTATTATGAATAAGAGCGTTATTATGTACAAATACAAAAGATATAAAATAAAAATAAACTTATAAGATTAATAAACAAGCAAACAACAGTAAGACTGAAACATTTCTACTATATACGTACTCAGCATGTTTGCTGGTTTGAAAACATTTTGGTGACGTCACCATTAATATTTAGATATAAAATAGAGCAAAACTTTTTAAAGGTAGGAATCTAAAATTAACGTGGAATAAAAACTAAATCTTATAAACATAAGGTGACCTAATTTAAATTTAATTTCTGTTAGTGTATCGATCTGATATTATAATGAACGATGCGCAATTAATGAGTTATAACGTTTCTACTCGTATAATTGCGACATTATCTAAATGAACACACGGGTAGAGCTATCTAATCTTAATCGTAAAAAAATAATTCAAAAATTTAAACTTAGTAAATTTATTGAATAAGGCGTTACTTTGCGGAAATCCATAATTATACAAATTATTTAAGCTTTCCTTAGTGTTAATTCCGCCAATATTTGTCTTTAAAACAATTCGACACGTGTTTCGCCTCTACACGAGGCATCCTCAGGACGTGTTGTCTCGCCAAAAAAGTCTCGTGCCAGTTTTTGGCGAGACAACACGTCCTGAGGATGCCTCGTGTAGAGGCGAAACACGTGTCGAATTGTTTTAAAGACAAATATTGGCGGAATTAACACTAAGGAAAGCTTAAATAATTTGTTTAAACTTAGTACTTGAAATTTTGAAAATTTCAAACAAACAAATTATATATTTAGGAAACACAATAATTACAAACACCCCTACGTGGTTGCATAAGACGGCACGAAATATGTGTCATAATAAATGTAATAATGTATAGAATATTTGATTTGAGATAAATTATATATATATATATGGATTAGAAGGATACATGAGCAACGTGGCTCATCTGATCGCCGCCCATAGCTTTTGCGAGACCAGAGGAAGCACATGAGCGCTGTCGACCTTCTTCACCAATGTAATATTGACCTATATCAGTGGAAGGCTCCTTTGCACCGGTTGACGGCTAGTTTATGGGTACCAAAACGGCAACTATTTCTGCCGTGAAGCAGTAATGTGTAAGCATTACTGTGTTTCGGTCGGAACGGCGCCGTAGCTAGAAATTACTGGGCTTTCAATAATCTAGAGCATTACCATCAGCTGAAGGTCCTGCTTGTCTCGTCCCTTATTTTCATAAAATAAAAATAAAAAATCACCATTTTTCATTGACATTAGACGGTGTCGTTATAATTGAAGAGAATCAATTTTGAATAAGGCAAAAACCTGAAGTTGTTTGTTCCACATTTTAGGTTATTTCAGGTACGTCTAATAATGCTGTGTAGTTTCTGTGTCCTATAAAGATAGCGAGAGTTTATATGAAAAAAGACAGCTTGTTAAAATTGTAAATATACACAACAATTATCGCTTTAGCAAATCTACGTACCTCTATTATAATTATGTAACTTTAAACTATACAGGATTTATTTGTTTTTTTCTTTCTAAAGTGTATGTACAATACATACAGAGATATCCAAAAATAAATTCAATAACTATTACTGTAAACGGGGAAAATATTTTGAGAATTCAATGCACTTTACAAATTTTCGTGGCTGTATCCTTTTTATTTTATTTATCAAAACTCCTTGCTACTAACTTTTTTAACAAATTGACGTAATGATCGAGCACGCAAAAGAAAGTAATGACGCCTAAAGAAAAAAAAAACATAATATGCAAAAGATTTAATTTTCGAATCGAGCTTCTTTACGTATACAACTGTAATGAAAAAGACAGTAATTACTATTGCGATAATTCAGTAAAATAATGTCCGTAGTTCACAATATCTATGTTACCCGCAGATCGAGACTCGAGTATAAGGAAACCGCGGTCGAGGTTGTGCCCGCCGAGCCGCGTTTAAATATTCAAACCCCCTAATGACACGCTGTGGATTCCACTTGGCCTAACGAGCTACTGCCTGGGACCAACAACACAGCAAGATCTTCTTTCAAATCTATTACAATTGGGAATGAATTAGGCTAACTAATGTATATGTATATTAAATATTTACAAATACATTACAGTTATTTTTTTACCAATCCTCACAAAAATGCTATTAAAAAAAAATTAACAAAAAACAACCGACTTCAAAACAATAGATATAACGTGCACTAAAAAGTATAGACAATAATTGCGTATTTTAATACAATTACGATTATTGTTATTTTTGTGAAAAAAAAAAGAACATACCGACGAATTGAGAACCTCCTCCTTTTTGGAAGTCGGTTAAAAATAAATATAAATATTTAAAATAGCCTTCCGCGACAAATCGCGTAAGGTTACTTTATCTCAAAATAATAGACAAATCTATTATTTAGAGATAAAGTTGTGTTTTTTTTTGTTTTTCAATTAGAAACGGGACCGTGTATTGGAAAAGGAATTAAATATTATTCATAATGATGATTAAATTATATTTAAACGCGACTAAGCAGACTACAAGCAATCAAGGAAGAATCAAAGTTTATTTGGATTGAGTTGGGAAAGATCGGCCAAGCCTACATACGTCTATCAGACTGGAGATGTACAGAAAAGAGGTGATCACCGAGAAGAATAAGAGAGTGTTTATTAAAGGATATATGCATATGAGACTCTGTCGTCATAGGCATAAATCAGCCGGATAACATGCGTGATTATAATATTGTTTGTATGAGTGTAGGAGTAACCAGGATGGGGTTTTGTCCACAAGATGGGAGAATCTTTAGGTATTGCTTCTTCTCGTTCTTAATTATTACTTTCTTCTGATGGTTTAGCAGCAGGAGCGAATGTATAAATTCGAAGCGACCAACAAAGTATACTAGATTGTTAACCGAGGGACGAAAGAATCAATTCCCGAGGTATTTAGACGCCCTAGCGCAGCGAGGTCGGCTATAGTCCGAGTAGGAATTGATACTTTTACCCGAGTTTAACACTCCACTTTTCATTTCGAATATGAGGAAAATAAAACTACTTGTTTATCTAAGCACAGATTAGTATCCCGCAAATTTATGTTGACTTTTTAAATTTCAAATATGGAACTCACCGCGTAATTGTTGCGGCTTATTCCGCTCAAAGAATTTGCACTATGTTCACACTGGCTGTTAAGAAAGCCACATGGCTACAGCATTTTTTTTTTAATTAGTTCTTGTTTACATAAAACTCTTCAAAGCAGTTCTATTTTTAAAGTTCATTCCGGCCCTCAGGTGGAAAGTAATTTGTATGAGTTATTCCCTCTCTGTGGAGGGAAGCAGGATTTTCTACCCAATTATCAGATCAAAACAAAAATACTTTCAAAGTATGAGAAATGAAAAAGTCGTTTTGTTCATCATTGCGCTAATATTATGCGGTTCGATAGTCTTGAAGATTGTAGGAGAACTCCTTAGTTTATCTTTTATGAAAACAAGTGACAAGATATGACGCGACGTTAGTTGATAGATACCTATACCTTGCTCTATTATAATTCATATAAACACGTGATTCCCAATATATACCTGAGCAGCTTGCTTGGCGGCGTCTTAATGGAAGATAAGGTGCCAAAAGAAACGACCAAACATCCATAGATGAGAGTAGATAGTTCCATTAAAGGAATTCCTCAGATGACAATTATATAAGTTGAATTCATTAGATTGACGGTAGTTGCGAAATTTATCAATCACTTTATCAGTGTCACGTCATGTTAAATCTTTGTGTAAACTGTTACAAAAGCATTTGAACTAGCGGCTCGGAGCGGTGACCGGGTGACGTGTTGCAGTCTCCTGCAGTGCCTCCGTCAGCCTAGTGACCTTCGTGCCACTGCCACTACTCACTCCCGCCAACAAAACATATTCTATTTGTCACCGCAGTATTGTATTCTTGAAACAGTTTCATGTTTTAATAAAAACAGAGATTTTCAATTCGTCTGTATCAATGTAACATTTCAAGCAAAATTGAAAAAGCAGCCATTGAAATTTGTCTATAATAAGCTATTTTTGTGGGATTTATTTTCTAGTTTTCAGTAAAGTTAACTGATGAATAATTTTAAAGTATAAAATAAACAATTTGAAGAGTTAAATAGAAAATTAAACCATTAATATTATGTATGAACATATTATATTAGTCTAGGTGGCCACCGCCTTTTCTACCGAGAAGCAATAATGTGTTAGTACTATTGTGTTTTTCAAATCGAAGGGTGCCGTAGCGGTTCGAATTACTGGACTAATAAGCCTTACCACCTTATATATACTATAAATTGCGTATACGCTCAGAATTCTTGGTTTTTCAAGAATTAGTCCTTAGGAGCCAGAATGAGAAGTCATTACTTAACCTATCAATATTTAAAGCTAGTGACTACGACTTTATACTAGGATTAAGCAAATCGGTGTTCATTCATTGAATATTTTTCCCAAGCAATTTTATCTACTTGGACAAGTCCGCTCCAAGCAGTGGCAGCATAAAATGTATCCTATTTCTTAATACAGATCATAAACTGATGATGATAATGCAGCCACTGTACCCGATTATTCACGTGTTTTATTTTTATTATAAATATTATACTTTTTTTTATTAACTTGTGTAAGTCTTGACGTCTGAGTATTTGTTGCATCACTATAGACAGATTGTTATTAAAATAATTAAAAAAAAACGATGAATCTATAAATGTTTTTACCACATCTAGTAATTAAAGCTCAACCTTTTCCGAAGTGGTGGTAATAAATGGTAAAAAGTGTAACATAATATGACATTTATGAGTGTCATTCAACGAAATAAATCATATTATACTAATTTGATTTCAATATTTGACAGATAAGTCTGATAAAGTTTTGTTTGAACCTCCTTGCGTGATGAAGTAACAAACACTCAAGACGTATAAAATTTCCACATTTACAATAGCTAATAGCATATAATCATCTGATTAGTATTATTTGTATATTGACTATTATAAAAAGTTATCTGAAGAAAAAACTAAAGAGTAGCTATTTTTTTTGTTGTTGATAAAGTTCTTGCTCGTTTGAAAATGTAAATGGCAGGTTATAAAGGTACCGTGATGATTAATTTTTAATAACAAATTAAAAACCTTGATATAGGGTTAGTTTTGAAAAACAAAAATGTTTATTTTTCTACCTTTGTGGCACGAAATCCTGAGAGTAATTATAGTATATAGACGATTATTAATAATCTTATTATTGGCGTTTTTTAAGTACTGCAGGGTAGGTATCGTTCTTTAGCGGACTCTAAAATGGTGAAAAAACCATAAATGCCTGCAAAATTATTGCGTTTTTTCGTGGCTCAGAGGCTATATTATATGGGTCGTTTGACTTTTTGTAGCACCTGGCAGCGATGTAAAAAATCAAAAACTTGACGTTCATAAGTGTCATTTCCTTGAACTACAGGAATGAAGTAATTTTGATTTGATTTCATATCAATATACTGACTCTGCTAAAAGAGGTCTAGTTCTGGGAGAAATCTATCAAATCTACCAAACTACGGGACGATCGTATTCTAGTCAGGCAGGCGTTGACAAATCTTCATATGATAAACCTCGAAAATTACTCCGTGAGCACCGAGTTGCAAGCCTTTGCTTTACTTTAAATTGTGTGTACTACTTGAAATAGTAAATACTTATAAGCCAAATATTTTATTTTCTTATTGATTCTCCAAAATTTCGAGGAAAAGACTACATAAAATTATCAAATAAATTATTAGTAACAAAAAATTAGTTCCCTGCTCAGGTTCCCGCGTTTTTTGCAATTGAGCGCGTTATCGGATACAGTAATTAATGCTATAACCCCTGAGTACTGTCTAATTTCCGTAGGTTACAAAAAGTAAATGTAATAATAGTTAATACATTTGGTGTCGTTCACGCTCGGGCAGCTACCAACTAGTGCCACCTAAGCTCAAACTGGTTTATTATAATTAATACGAACTGATACTCGTCCACGACGTCGTGACTCGAGCTGTGCCGTCATTTAACTTACATTCTCTCCAAATAAAACTGCGGCTAAACGTAAAACTTCCAATGATTCAAGCAATCTACTTACGGAGTAAAAAAAAAACAAGTCTCGCAACTCTTCGACCTACACAAGTTCTTCTACTGTAAAAAGTTGCGTAATACCAAGTCGATCAATTTATTCAGTCAGTTTTGATATTAAAATGGTTACATTTCATAAAGACTGCTAAGAAAAAAATTTCTATTCATTTGCCACGAGAATTATTGCATCCAATCACATAAAATCCCAAATAACTAGTTTATAAACAGTTCAACCAGAAAATCACGACACTGAGATTAATCTTTAGAAACATAGGCGTGACGTTAAAAAGCCACAAACATATCGTCCGAAGTCGATGTTTGTTGAATGTGGTTTAACTTCATAATACATAATTGCTAGAAGGAATATAGCCTGTGATGATACGGATATGGTAATAATGGTTTTAAATAATTCAAATATGTCGGCTAACGACGGGTAAGTAACCATTACCAAGAGTCTCTTGGAAAGACTGAGGAGAATCTAAACTTAGATCTTGAACTCAAAGACATGAGTTGAATTTGAGTTACTTGTTGTAAAAATTTGAACACTCAGGATTTGTCCCTTTTTCTTTTATAAATTGGCAAATAGTGGCAAATTTAAATTTACTGAAATCTAAGGTTATAATCTTTGGTTATAAAGTAACGGAACCAAATTAAACTAAATTAACTTTAGCACTAGTGCTATATTTATTTAGGTTCCTAACGAGGTAGGAGCTGCCTAATTGCCTATGATATGCACGCTACTGTCATCCAGTGGGAGGCTCCTTTGCACAGGAATGCCGGATAGGATAGATTATGGGTACCACAACGGCGCCTATTTCTGTCGTCAAGTAGTAATGTACATTAGGTACCTACTGTGTTTCTGTCTTAAGGGTGCTGTAGCTAGTGAAATTACTGGGCAAATAAGGCTTCACATCGTATGTCTCAAGGTGACGAGCGCAGTTGCAGTGCCGCTCAAAATTTTTGGGTTTTTCAATAATCTTGAGCGGCACAACATTGTAATGGGTAATAAAACACAATAGCTGTAGCGACAAGACTGACAGTTTTATTTCATAGCAGCACGTGGATACAAAACATAGACAAGTCCATAGAGAATCAATCTACTACTGTTCTATTACATTATGATACTATCTATATTATATATTTTGATAATATTCTAACAATAGGCAGGCCGTATTAATTACCATCAGCTGAACGTCCTGTTCGTCTCATCCCTTATTTTCATTAAAAAAAATCCTTAGCAACAAGCCTTAAAGGAGGCCCGATATGCACCTCTAATCATTAGTCCCACATTATGGATTTATGATAAGGACCCCGTTCCACATGGGCTGACTGATGGACAGCGGAGCGGATACTCGCTTCGGCTGTTCACTTCCGCTGGTTAATTGCAAGAAACAAGCCATAGGTGCGCGACTTTCTCCGCTATCGACTTTTTTATGGTGTGAACGATTATAACAGCGACCATTATCATTTAATTTATTATATATAAAAAATATAATGTGTTTGCTTATCAATTGATTTAAGGCGCGGACTGACTAGGATTGTAAACGCTACAACCAACCCTACATTATTTGTGTTGGTCATGTGGCTAAGCTAAGCCAATGGGAATTTATTTTACTGGTTTTCTTTTGTTTATTCAAAATTTGCATAATAAATTGAAAAATTGTTCGGTTTAAGTTTTAGAAAAATACTAATTCTATTCAATTCTTTAAAAAAAGAATATTGTTATCGCTTAAAATTCGGAGATTTTTGACTCCAAAGTTTATTTTTGGGAAGAAACTTCCAATTTTTTTATTGGATATTTCAAATTATATATAAATATTCTATTCGGTTCAAAATTATCATCAAATCCTTCTTTATGCACTGTATTTTTTGCGTCGCAATATTTTCATTGCGTTATGTTGTAATCGACTCCCTAAGAAACCAATTTTTGTTGATATTAAGGTATGACCGCGCCTTAAGTGTGCTTCTTACATTTTAAACCGACAGACATCGTCATGCGAGTTTATTTACGATTTTATGTAATCGTATACCGATGGTTTAAAATTATACAAAATTTTCCACAAAACTGCTGAAGTCACAAGGCCGCTGCTCTCGATTGCATTCGCGCGGTTTAAGCTTTTATTTATAACTGTAGTACTTAGTAATATAATAAGAATAAGCCGTTCACAATCAGTAGTCCCAGAGAATATATTGAACACTTGCATAAACAAAAATGGAACAGGTGTTTGGTGTAGGCTCTAATTTATATGGTTATTACCTAAAAAAGACCCAACTTGACCACTATGAGCGTGATATATATTTTAGTCGATGCCCGTGTCAAAAGCCAACCCTTACCACCGCTCTACTGCACAATATTATATGATTACTAGCTGACCCAGCAAACGTTGTATTGTAAAATCGCGATACAAAAGTAACTGTTGATCTTAGATGGGTGAAAATTTGAAGTTGTATGTATTTTTTAATGCTGACTCATAATCAAACAAATTAAAAAAAAATGTGAAATAAATTTAAAAAAAAATCGTGTGGACCACCCTTAACATTTAGGGGGATGAAAAATAGATGTTGTCCGATTCTCAGTCCTACCCAATATGCACTCAAAATTTCATGAGAATCGGTCAAGACCTAGGAGGAGTTCAATGTTTAACACCATGACACGAGAATTTTATATATTAGATGTGTATGGGATCCCAAACATTGCCTACTACTAATTACCTACTGATTTATAAGCGACCATAAAAACGTGGAAGAGATTCTCAATTCGACTAAATTTTTACGTGTAAGTTACCTCATATCACCACTGTTTTATGTTCAGATTTTTTTTTATGGAATAAGAGGACAAACGACCGTACGGGTCACCTGGTTTTAAGTGATCATCGCCGCCCACAATCTCTTGCAACACCAGAGGAATCACAGGAGCGTTACCGGCCTTTAAGGGAAGGAGTACGTGCTTTTTTTGAATGTCGTATCAGAAACACCGCATAAGGATTATTAAGATTTAATTTTTTATGAAAAAAATATCATCGAAGAAAAAAAGCTGAATGGTAGGTTTTAGAATTCCTAAAACCATGTAATACTAGCTCTGTTTGGGATTATTACAATTGTCATGAGACGTTTTCTTACTATAGATAATAATGGCAGTACCTCGTAATGACTTTCCTCGATCAATTGCGGTATTAGGTAACATACTTGTCAGGTGTTAAATTTCATCCCGAATTTTTAAAGTTTCCGAGGGGCCGCGATTCAATGTTAACGCGTATGAAAAGTTTTTATGTATGTACTAGCTGACCCGACAGACGTTGTTCTGTATATAATAAATAAAATAATGTTTTTATATGAATTTGTCAATCATATCATAACATCAAAAATTACTTCGTAAAACATGCACCCTGCTGTCGTAATGAAATTGTTTCATAGCAGAACTGTCAAACCGTTTGTCAATAAATTCTCTCATAAAAATTATGTGTGGACACATCAAAGGAAAAACAAATTTGTTGTTTTTATTTAATTTAGCAGCATTTTCCTATTTATTCACCTTTTAAACCTTCTCTGGACTTCCACAAATAATTCAAGACCAAAATTAGCCAATCGGTTCTCGAGTTAAAACTCGAGAACCGCTGGACCGCGAGACTAACGAACAGCAATTCATTTTTGTATATATAGATAGATAGATTAATGTATTATATAAACATTTTAAAATTCGGCATTCAGTGTCAAGTGCCAGTAATTTACTTAGGCGCGAGTTTGTGTTGTCTGTGCGCGATTAAGCTCTACAGTCTGTGAGACTCCGGAGCGGTGCGGAGTAAAGGTTGCTGCATACGTAACGTCTACGGGACGCCGTTTGTTGCACACGCACCGTCAGAGTCACTCTGAACTAACATGCTAGTGTTGTAAATAAGGATTTGCATTGATGATAATGGATTTTTCAATTGAAGAATTGGTTTTATTGCTATTGATTTGAAGCTACGGCCGTAAAGAGGAAAACGAAATTTTCAGTACATCCTTTGCATACGCAGCGGAATCACGGTGGAACATAGCACACGCGGGGCGAGACGTGTTAAATATCGTCGCCGTCGGTATTTTTCCGCGCGTGTCACGTACCCGTCCCGTACACATTTGTGACGTATGCTCTTTCATTTGCCTTTTCTATTCAGATTCAAATATTTTTATTTAAAACAGGATGTGACATCACTTATTGAAAGTCAAAATGAATGCCTCAGACCTGAGAAGAACGGGCGCAACAAACTCAGCGGGCTTTTCTTTTCATCAAAAAATATGTTGTTAGTCTAAAACTATGAAACGATCACGTCCCGCTCCGTCCGCATAGAAACACGTCACGTATGCAAGCAACCTTAACTCGCGGTCCGCGGATATAGAAACAATGAGATCGTGCTGAACAAGTGCGGGGGTCGGGGACGGCGGGGCTGGGATGTGTGCGGGGTTCGTCGACCCGGTGCGGCGCCCCCGCCCCCCTTCGCCCCGCGCGGTCTCACTTTCGTTGCGCCCGCGGCGGCGCGGCGGCGGCCCCACGTGCCCGCGCCCGCTGACGTCACTCACGGCGAACGGTGTCAAACCGTCAGCAAGCGCCACGCCGACGTATTTGTTGAATTGTATCATAATATTAACAAATGTCGTGTGGCAGTCGAGAACCACCACTGTCTCCATTTCTATTAGCTTCACATGTATGTATGTTTGTTTGTAACCGACTCATTTGACCCACTTTAAACGGCCAGATTTCATTCAAACTTTGTAGATTTATCGAGGACTGATGACAATGCGTTAATTTGATAAAATTATTCCATTTTTCAAGTTGCAAAATAAGATTTTTGTTAATTTATATAATTTTTTTATTAATCGTCGATAAGGCAGGAATTGCTGTTCATTTTAAATGTCAAACATTGCATGTTTATTAGTTTTTTTTAAACTCCTACATACTTTTATTAGGAAGAAAATCGTTCTATATACAATAAAAGTATTATGGTATGAACAGGGCCAATGAGGCGGTGCCTACCTCGTCATAAACCGAAATAAATATAGCACTAGTGTTGAATTAGTTTAATTTGGTTCCGTTATTTTATAACCAAACTTCTATTAATAAAATTTTTCCTAGATACCTCCGGTAAGCAATCATTGCATTTTCCAAAGCTTAACTACGACTAGTTAGATTCACGGTGCCTACCTTACTAGAAAACCAATGCACGCCCCTCTGGGTATGAAGGCGAAGATCCTCTGTTGTACGTGTCATGTTAAATAAGGGAACCGTCAACTAAGAAAATTAATTAAACTACACGAATTTAATTTATCATCTCTTAGCAACTATTAGGTACTTTTTATAATAATTAACTAACGGGGTACAACAAAAATATTATAGTAATAAAAGAAAAGAGTCGCATTCTTGCGAATAATGTCAGTGCCACTTATTTTAAAGATTTTAACACTTCACACTATAATTTAGTATGGGATTTTGTATAAAATGAAAGGTTCCTTTTATTGGCGGTAAAATTTATCAATGAAATTCAATGCATTTAAAAACCAGTTTAGACCATTTAAAATTAAAACATTGTATGTGCGATGGCTGGTCCATGCGGCAATTCATGAGTTCGTGCTTCTTGCGGTAACCGGTCGAACTGTTATCACAAATTAATTGTTTGTTGTGTTTAAAACTTTAAAGTAATAACAACCTTTTTACAATCAATCAATAAAATTTACGCGGTATTTTTACACGCACAGTAAATTTAAGCTCATGAAGTTTGATGCAGTTACTGTGGGTAGTTGTTGATACAAACATATACATATTTAGTCCAAAAAATGAGAGTCAAGTTACATAAAGTCCCAACAAGCTGAAAATCAGTGAAATTGTTCAAAACACAATTAAAAACAATGTTTAAAAGTTTCCCATCATTCCCGTGTATGGAAAATATTTATTCAAGGTCAAAGGTCAAAAAAATGAGTTTTTCGCGATTATCAGCAAAACGGTAAGCTTTATCATCAAAGTACCTCGGACAAAAATTGTAGATCATAAAATTATCTATAAAAAATGTATCGATACTTTTTTTACGAGCCACCGTTTCTGAGATATAATGATTCAAAAAGTTATAAAAGTTGTTTTTTTGACCTTTGACCTTGAATATTTTTTTTTCCTTTACGGGAATAATGGGGAACTTTTAAACATTGTTTATAATTATGTTTTGAACAATTTTACTGATTTTCAGCTAACTTCGAATATCTAAATTGACCGGACTAATTGTTTGTTGGACAGTAAAAACATATGTACATGATTCAAACTTTTTTACATGAAATGTCCGCTAGTTGGGGACCATAGCGGCGCCATTTTCTGCCGTCATGCAGTAAAATGTAGTGGCGTTCTGAATTATTAGGTCGCAATAATCAAGAGTCCTGATCGGCACTATATTAAATGTGCAGGGCGTATCAAGCTAGCATCAGTTGAACATAATGCTCGTCTCGTCACTTTTGTCATAATAAATAATATGATTCGGGTTGATCATTGCTCTTAATTTAAGTTTGTATTCATGTATGGCAATATTATGGTGTTTATGACGTTCGTCAATATTTTTAGTGATGAATTTAATGAATCTCAGAATAAATATATTTATAAGTACACAAATAGTATGTGATACGAAAACCGGATAGATCATAGCCCTGTTTAAGAATGTTCTCGGACACGGGGTAACGTTGTTGGCTGGTTGGCTGGAGAAAAAGTGCAGATATCTTAAATCATAGATAGAGCAAGACGTTCGAACGGCTTCAGCCTGGTCTTGCTCTATGACTTAAATGAATAACATTGTTAAATGCACAAATAAAATTTGAAAACAAAATTTATGAACGATGCGGGACTAACCCGCGACCTCTCGCGTTCCGTGCGAGCGCTCATCCAACTGAGCCAACCGTTCGAGTGACGTATCCTTGATAAATCTTGTACGTCTTGTTAAACTCTCAGGTTGTGGTTTCATCTACAGGATCTACTTTACAGCTGATAACCTGCTCGACCCTAATATTTGCATATTAGGATATTGACTTGAGATGTCGCTCTTGAAAACTTATAAACATAACAAATTGTTAAGCACAGGATGAAAATTAATAAAATAATTTTAAAAAATTTGAATTGCAGAAAAATGTTCAGTAATAATAGATTCAAGACCTAATTTATCTTTGCTACTGATTAATAAAAAACACTCATAAACGTTTATATCTCGCAAAAAAAAGTAGCATAGTAGGTCGAACTTTAGTATATACTAGCTGACCCGGCAAACGTTGTTTTGCCATATAAAGTATAATTCACGCGATAGTTTTATAAGTAATAAAATATTGCCCTTATTATAGCCTGCACATCATTTTGTTCTATTGTCAATAGTTTTTGCAGCGCACGCAAAAATAGGTTTTCGATTTTACACCTTGTGTTACAAAATAGCAATTTTATTACGGATCCCTAATTTTGAAAAAAAAAAAACAGTAGTACCAGAGATTAGCGCGTTCAAACAAACAAACAAACACTGCAGCTTTATAATATTAGTATAGATATATCTAAACATACAAGCAATAGAAACATTGTCTTGTGTATATACACTGACTTACTCTCGTAGAAGAAAGTGTGAAATATAACACCGTGCTGTCAAATAAGCGCTTAACTAATACCAATAGGGTGATAATACAATTTAGCCAGTAATAGTTGTGTATAGAAAACAAGTTAAGACAAAATTAAGACAAAAATTACGTCAAAAGCTTAGGATCGATAGATAAAGCTTAGGATAGCTTATTATCTGTCGAAGACCATAAAAGATCTTGCGACCGCGTGCTGTTGAACAAAAAATGCTGTTAGTGCCAGAATTTTGGGGAAATCCTATAAGAAGAGAATAATAATAGAATAAATCCTATGAGCTTCCTTGTGCGGTGTTTCCGGGACGATACGACATGGGTACCTTCAAGAAAAGCGCGTACACCTTTCTTAAAGGCCGGCAACGCTCTTGTGATTCCTCTGGTGTTGCAAGAGTGTGGGCGGCGGTGATCACTTAACACCAGGTGACCCGTACGCTCGTTTATCCTCCTATTCCATAAAAAAAAAACAAGAGAAGATTTAAGACTACACCTGGTCACAAGGCACTAAATATTACTATTACATGAGCTGAAGACTGGCCATCTAGCCCAGATCTGCTACCTCTTCTAGATACAACGAACGAAAGCTGGCTAACGGTCTCCCTTCTTTCTCACTCCATTCGCTACACAAACTCCTTCTCTTGTTTCTTCGTGAACATTTTTAACTACCTTATCGAAAAAGGATAGTAATGTTTCCGATTTGCTCATGAGATTCGGCTAAGTAGGTTATTTATATCTAGTGATTTGGTGTTTAAGTCCGGATGACGGCGGGCGATTATGCACAGGATGCCGGATAAATGGATACCAAAGGCTTTTTGTGTCGAGAAGCATAAGTGTTTTATGTTAGGTTTGAAAGGCTACAGAGACTGTACACCTTATATCTCAAGCATAGACTAATAAAAAAGAACAAGACAAATTCAGGTCTTAAGAAAGTGAGACAAGTAACAGAAAGTCAACCTCTAGACTAGTTAAAAGAAAGACCTCCAAAATATATGTATATTTAATACTTTATAATATAAATTATAATAACAATTATACGTAAGATATTTAAATAAATTCGCGAATAAATTATACGTGTGACGTTACTCACACATTTTCTTTTACCTCAGTTAGATGTTCGACAACTAAAGCTAATTCTCTGTCTGGTTCTTTTTATTAGTCTAAGACACGGGTCGGCAAGTAATTTGAGGTGGAGTCCGGACGCTGTGGGAAAATTGTAACGAGGTCCAGAAAGAACAACTGATAAGAATTAAGTACTACTACCTATTTATTGTAAGGTTCTAAATAAAATTCTCAATTATAAAATCACAAGGTGAAAAGGGTGCACTTAGGGGTAGATATATATGTTGGTTTTATGGTAAAAGTATTTATTTACTTAAGGTATTAAACTTATCTATGATACTTGCTAAATTACTATATTTAATGGTTCTACTGGTGAGTACGCGGATCTCTACTATTAATTGGTTAAAATGGTTACTCGGACCAGTCCTGTAATGGTTATAGGCAAATGGTTAATGGTAACTAGGACCGGACCGATCAATGGTTACTCGCGTACTGCCTTACTAAAGGCAACACATGGTTTTATTACAATTCATTTTATCTACTAAGCAATATTTGTAATATAATGCTGTTCGATGGATTTACTTCGAACATACTCCCGAGAACAAAGTAAAAATAACAATAACAGGTTATCAAAATATCTCTAAATTATAAAACTATTGGTTATGCTAAACAACAATCCTAAAATTAACGAGAGGAACTGCACCGACGGTTGAAGTATTCATTCAATAAAATAGAAAGATATAGTATACGTTCTCTTCGTATTAATTTATATCCTGTACAATATATTACAATATTTGGCGGTCTGAAGTTCGACCTATTGCGGTCCGCAGTCGAACGCGGTCCGCCTGTTGATGACCCATGGTCTAAGATGTAAGGTAAGGAACGGATTCGTAGCTGTATAGGGCAGGGCGTCTTCACTTATCGTCAGGTAATGTCTCGTAATAGTGCAATAAATATGCCTGCATTCGGAACACTGTATTCTTACTATAAATCACACCTATATTGGGTGTTGTTATTCGGAAATGCATGCATATGCAATGAAATTTACGCGAGGGAAAGCACGAGCTGTCTATCGTTTCAAATAACAATTTGCCAATAATGCCGGTTTCAGCTCGTGTCATGCATGTCATAGACACTGCCTTGGAACTGGATTCGATTTGGACGAGAACGTTCCCCGTAACACGACACTAAATCGATAAAGGTTTCGCCAAAAACCATTTAAAGTTGGTGCACAGTTTGTTGCACACCGCACAACTTAACGATACTGCTATTTGATATGACTGATTATTTAAACGGTCGGCGATTAAGTCAAGTTTTGGTCAGCTTCTTCTTTCCTGTTCAGATTGATGAGCAACAAATGTGACATTACATTAAACTATATTGTTGATTCAAATTCAAATATAATTATTTAAAATGGGATAAGAAACCACTGATTGAACTTGAACAACTACCGCCCATTCGGAAATTTATGTCTCAGACCTGAAAAGAACGGGAAGGAGGCAATAAACTCAGCGCGCTTCTTTTTATTTATAAAATTAGTTACAACCAAATTTATAAATTAAATAGCCTGACGGCTCCATTCACATTCTGCGGTATCATTAAGAAAGTCATTAATGTTATAGTTATGAGTTCTGTCTGCAGTTTTGCTAAGTCTACGTATCCAAGCTCTTTTATAGGAGAAACACATGATTGGGTTATGTTATGCCTGAAGTTTATGCCCAGAGGGCAGAACTAGTTAGGTAATGCTAAGCTAAAAGGTGAATTGACTTAAATTTTTTACAACAAATTACAAACCTCTGCCTCGATCCAAAGATGTTCAAAAAAATTAAGTAAATTCTATTAGATCCAAAGTATCCGCCTGAGAAGAGGTGTGAATAATTGAAAAATGTATTAATACATTATGGTGAATTCAATAACTCGCGTTTCGATATTTTTTATTCCACTGTTCGCCTCGTTCAATTTACGACAAGCGATTCTTCTCAGAGCTGATGGTTCATTCTCTGTTATCGATGTTAAAGTAGTAATAATTAATTAATAAAGTTGTTACAACAATACAAGTAAATATACACATTTAAATACTCTTCTTGCAAGGACACGCCCTTTTTAAGATACCCATGTCGAAACGCCCTGGAAGCACCGCGTTTAGAATTTCATTACCCAGTGTGGAAGAACTTTTATTGCGAATAGCGCTCTGGATAAAACACCACACACCCAGAAGAATAATGATTATATTTCAATTTGTGGTGTTGCGATTGCTATTGATTGCGATGCTGGATTTCAGTAGCATCTGTCAGATCAAAAAGATCTGCATATTATAATAGAGGTGGATGTCGCCAGCGGGGAACAAACTCACAATCTGTTGCACAATAGTCGATACCACTGAACCAACGAGCACGACATTTACCCAGAATATGATTTAACTGTCCCTGAGATAATGTTATTTAGTATCTGCCTGGGGGTGGAAAAAACAACCGCTCACGTTCTGCTGGAGTGCAGAGAGGTGGCGAAGCACCGGGACTCACCAGGCGCTCTTCGGGAAGTCTTCGGCAACGTTAGGAAGATGAGTGACTTCTTGGAGGAGCTCGGCTGGTTGGAGTTGTCTCTACCACCCACGCTAATTATACCATAAAAAATATTGAATATGGGAAAACGAGTATTGCACAAAATCACTGCTGTCAGTAACCGTCAGTACTATTAATTCATAGAACTGAAATTTGATAATAGCGGAAGGTTCGTGGCCAGGCTATTGGGATCCGGATACAAAATATTTTCTCGCTCCAGAAACATACACCAGCAAACATCATATCGCCGGCGGTGGGACTTAGGCTGTTCGTCCTCCGCTACCGTCCGTCACGAATCTGAACGTCACGCAGAAGAAGAACGTGGGCAATGTGGCGATGCCTACATTTACTACGACCGCTTGTCCACTGAAAGCCTGTCGTCACCAGAGCGCCATCATTTCGTCCGCCGAAACTGGAAGTAGTTCGGTGCGACCGTTACAACTCTGGCTGAGATTGTGACAGACTGATGTGACAGCCAATCACCAAACTTTCATACATCAGGCTCCAATATACAGTTAGAATTGACCGACTCTCTAATGCATCTTCTAGTTGCGTATGGTTAGTACGTAGTATGAATGCCTGGTATAGTTGGCGTTTCAGACTGTGATCACATATTTTATTAGATGATATCAGATTATAATCGAGCGTAGTCCTAGACAACCTACAGTAGTTATAACCCGTCATGATGTACAATAAACGTTTCTGCTATGTATCATCCACGCATTAGCGGCTGATTTTTAAAAATTCGGTGCATCGCTTTTGCTTTCGAACATAAAAAAAGCACAAAAGGTGTTCTCGGTTCAACGCAGCTATTGCCCAAAAGCGACTACCTACATGAACACGTACACGAGATCTTGAACTCGGCCATAAATAATCTAGTTCTCGATGACGTCCCGGTGGACAAACACCATAACGCATAACTCCTCAGTATTCGTATTGATAGTAAATGCCTACTCCAATTGATAGCTTTTTCAACTCAAAGAAATATTCTTTCAAATTTTCAAATATAACTGCATTGCATATTAGCCTCACATGAGCCTGAATTGTTGCAAATGAACATACGTTACGATTGGGAAAGACTCCCACCTTTTTTTTAGTTCGGTAATCTCTTAACTTCCAGCTAACAGCAATAAGTGTTTGTTTTTATTATCAGCATATTCTTAGAGTCCACTGAATGGATTATTTATAAATGTATATTTCAAAGAATTTGCCACGCCTATTGCCCAAATTGAGTAACGAGTCTATTTTCAAACTTTGATAAACAAACGGTAAGATATACCTATGTATAAGGTAATTTTTATACTCGGGCAGATTAAGATTAAGACGGTTTATTCGAATGGGCAAGTGACTCGAGTAGAACCTCGGGAAGTCCTTATCAGTCAGTAGTCAGACTGTGACTGGAAATGGTGACTCTTTTTTTCTGAAAAGAAGCGAAGAGAAGAGCAAAGCCTCATAGTGATTGTTACGCCCTGCCCAATGTAATGCCGCTCAGGATTCTTGAAAATATTTGTTTTTTTTTTATTGGTACCTTCGATGTTAAGTTTCTGTAGGGAATCTGACAACCTCACCGAGACGCCCGTCTCTGATTTCATTTATTTATCTATCTTAAATCAATCGGTGGATGTAACGAAGATAACCAAATTCTACCATTATAGGTACATACCCACAATATAAGAAGATACGTATGTGGTGCATTACGACTGCAGCCGGGGTCCCAAATTGGGTAAGCTAATTGGTTCTTAGGAGCGCGAAAATTCGAGCAGTGCAGAAAGAAGAATGCATGGATCTTATGCGATTTCGGGTGATATGAATGTATATAAATACAAGCGGTGTCACATAATTTATGTAATTGTCGCGGGGTTACCCTACTAACGAGTGAGCCTCATAAGTCCGTCCGTTAAATACGTCAAGTCTAGCTCTGTTAATAATATACGCGCAAGTCTTCAGAACATAGAGCACGTGTCAAAATGGTGACCGACAGCGGCGTCATTGTGTGGTGACAATTAAAACCAGGGATAAGTGTTGCGTATACCTGCGAGATGAGAGAGCCACGGTCGATAAGGGGGTGAGGCTGGGGGCGGCGTGTCACGTGGGCCGGCCGGGGGCCGCTAGCCAAGGAGTTAGATTACTGTATTACGTCTACCCTCATCCGTGAAATATCAGCATCCGAACACAGCACTCGATCTCATTATTTCCATACAGGCCGGCCGGGCGAGCTGATAAATCACACAGGCCAGGCTGTCGCTTTAAATTTGAAATTATTATTAGGCAGGTGAGCGAGTTGAACGTATCCGAGGCAAACAAATGTGGTAATTTTAATAAGTGTGCGTTATAAAGCGCGGGTATCGTATCGCGGACAGACGGGAGTCGATGGGGCATGGGGTGGAGGGTGACGCGGGCCGGGGGGGTGGCGTAGGTACGTACTCTTCATTCCCATTTAGCTACTAAATTGTAGAACGGGCCGAGGCCATGATTATGTTTACTAACCCCGGCCCCCGCGACCCGAACGCCCGGACATACCCGCTCCGACTTAACACACGATCTTTATCTGCTCATTGAATGCCATGGCAGAGAGCAAGCCAAGCGGTTCACCATTTTTCATGTCTAAGGAAACACTATCAATAAATGCAATGACAATCGCAATTATTATATTAACTGGTCTATAGTTTCATAAAAAAGGCATTTAGTTTATCAAAATTGATTCCTTGAGAATTCTTTTAGATGTCATTTCTAATATACTAGATACTACTACCACTTCGGAAACAAATGGCGATCTGAGAGAGAAAAAGTGCAGCAAGAAACTCTCCCAGCATTCTCTCTTTTGCGCTCTTTTTAATAAAAAAATCAATATTGTACTGTCATTGCTATAGGTATAAAATAATCAATCTTGCCCCAGGCTGTCCGATCACTTAGATTTCATTTAGATTCAGCTGTGGAGTAGTAGGATTTACGACAGAGCCATTTTTTAATAAAAAATTAAATTTATTTATAGATAATGCCTGAACTGTGGCTGGGACTTTATTATAAAAGTGTTTACTTTTACCCTTAAAGCTATTATGTATCTTGTGACTTAGATTCAGCTAATAAAACCTTTCTGATTATACTAAAAACCGAATGGTACTTTCCCAGATGTGAAGACTCCAGGCATATATCTACAAGCACTATCCGTGTTCCGGTTTGAAGGGCATCAAAACACAAATGCAATTGCAAAGAACAAGATGTACCTATCACTTATCACCAGATAAACAGCTATATTATAACAGGACACTTTGTATAGCCATAACTTAGATAACTTATACGTCTAGATAGTCTCTTGCTGTTAGACAACCGATAAAAACAGGCTAGCTTAATACTTTAGTGAAAAGCTACGTCTACACTCGCGACAATTATGACACTTTGTTTTAGTGTGCGTGCATTGCTCAAAATAGAGATTTACTCTAAACTCAATGATTTTCGACGTTTTCACAGCTGTCATAGTCTATCCAGACGTATATAAAACTAAGAGCCTCAGATTGTTTTGCAAGACAACAGATAAGAAAAATGTAATTATTGAGTCGAATGGTAAAAGCAAATTTAGAACTGACAACAATAAGAAAATAAGCCTATAAAATGCTGGCTAATAATTCATGCTCCAAAAAGTTGATGATAAATGTGATTGAGATGAGAAATTGATGGGACGAGACGAACGGAGAAATTCTTGGAATATATTGGAATAAAAGCATGTGTCGTCAAGGAGAATAAGAATAAAAGAGAAAAAGAATCCTTCTGCATTGTTATACAAGAGCACCTATAGTTTTTGATAATAAAACCGTCAACCGATAACCGAGGAAGCTACGTAGCTTCCTTGGTTATCTGTTACCAGCACGTGCTGGTGTAGGTATTCTCTAACGTATTCTTGATTGTACAGATAAGCTTTTATAGTATCATGCAATGAATCTATTTAATAATACTGATTTTAGTTTTATTGGTTCATGTAACGCAAATTATGTACATTTTTTATGAAAATAAGGGACGAGACGCCGCTCAAGATTATTGAAAATCCCAAAAATTACGAGCGGCACTACAACTGCGCTCATCGCATCTTGAGACTTGAGAGATGTCAAGTCTCATTTGCCCAGTAATTTCACTAGCTACGATGGCTTTCAGAATGAATACAGTAATTCTAACACATTACTGCTTCACAGCAGAAATAGGCGCCGTTGTGGTACCCATAACCTAGCCGGCATCCTGTGCAATGGAGCCTCCCATTGGTATACCCATTGTGATATTGTCAAATTAATGTTAGATTAAAAATAAAATTATGATTGATACACGCCTTAAACTGTTAAAATTATGAATTTCAAGAAATTAAACCGCGCAAAAAAAATACATGTTCCCTAACATGAAGTAGGACTATATCCGCTGCCGTTGATGACTGTCTTAAAAACAGACAACGTAAAAAGAAAATACTTATCGAAATTGTCAGTCCTCCTTGAAATTACTATTACATTTAAATACTGCAATACATCTACGTACAGAAGAATGAAAAACTATTTTGAGGACTTGAGTAAAAGTTAATTGTGAATAATATCTGCACTGCGGTATATGTGTAACCTTACATCATGTAGGGACTCTAAACACTGCCGTTGATGGCTGTATTAAAAAACAATCAACGTAAAAAGAAAATACTTATCGAAATTGTCGGTCCTCATTGAAATTACTATTTCATTTAAATACTGCAATACTTCTAGTTACAGAAGAATGAAAAACTATTTTGAGGACTTGAGTAAAAGTTTAATTGTGAATATTATCTGCGCTGCGGTATATGTTTCAAATTGGCGTAGATAACTGTACGTGTTTTAATACTTGTTCGTACAGCATCGTGACTCGTGAGCCGTGTCTGCAAAGTTGAGAGTAAATAACGACATTCAGGTGGAGTTTGGAGGGTCGGTCGGTCGCGGGTCGCCTAATGAAAGTCGATGAGATGAATGTTACGGCTTTAATTACAATTGATTAAAGCTACCTCTGTTAGTGCACGAGTACCTACAGTACAACTGGCAATGTACGGGAGTCATTCAATGGGCTATGTTTAAGGCGAAAGGTAAGCAAAAACACGAAAACAATCTTGTTTGAAAACTTTCCCAAAAACACCTGTTTTTGGGCAAGTTTTGTCGTCAAATTATAGCATTTGGAGCTATGAACATTACTTTATCCTGTTACACATACACTAAAGTCTTATTTCTAGGTTGCTAGTGCTTGCTGTTGGTTATAACTAACACTCCAGAGCTATTTTGAACTACCACTTATCTTTGCAATAAAACAATTTTTTTCGCGGCATGACAGATTTGTTTAGTACTTACTACTACTCTTAGAAAAGTTATTCATCTAGCTTGCACTTTTTTGTTGTAGGTACATTTATTCAGATTAGTAATCAATAATCAGGATTGTATGCATAGGTACAAATTGTTTGCGCCTAATAAAATCTTACGTTTTACACGCAAGACTTGAAAATATTGGCATTGTTACATAGATGGCGGGCCGGCAGCCGTGAACGCATATCTATCAAAGTCGCTGGCATTTAGTGTCGCCTTAAATGGAAAGCCATATTGCAGTTCCAAAGTCAAAGTTGCACAATGACATATATTTTAGTAGGTAGTTAGTTGTAGTGCCGCTCAAGATTATTGAAAAACCCAAAAATTCTGATCGGCACTGCAACTACGATCGTCACCTTGAGACATAAGTTGTGAAGTCTCATTTGCCCAGTAATTTCACTAGCTACGGCACCCTTCAGACCGAAACACAGTTATGTTTACACTTTACTGCATCACACCAGAAATAATCTAGCCGGCATCCTGTGTAAAGGAGCCTCCTACTGGTAAAACTTGTAAAGCTCATGATTCCTAAGAAGAAATACAACGGGCCGGAAACTAATGAACACAGAAGTCTCTCTAAGAGGTTCAACAAGGATTTCGACTTTCTAGAAAGATGTGCACTAAACACAGAAGAGGGCCATCTACCACCATGAAAAACATCTTCAACAAATGAATAAAAGAACTTTCCTCTCAGTTTCATAGAATAAGATACTACATTATCTTGTGGGGTCATGTGATAAAAAACATATCACTTTTTAATAGAATAGTAGTGAAATAAAAATTATAACTTATAGTTATTAATTTATAAAAATAATATGGCAAGGAAGAGAGCTCTGTCTGGAATAAATCGAGTAAATAATATTTCTAGAAGTAGGAATGTCTGATTCAACGTAATGCATTTTATCAAAGTCACCGGCTTGCGTCCAATATACTTAACTTTACGCAGACATAGGGAGTGTGATGTTGGATTCAATTAATATTTGGTGAAACAGCGATGTAAATAACATATACTGTGGTACTTATAAACGCGAAGCACAGTTATTTCAAGTTTAAAACTTTTTGTCTTTTTCTTACCTTTGTCACTACAGACAGAGTTCCGTGACAGGGAGAAGTAATCTTAAACTTTTTCTATGACAATAAGGGACGAGACGAGCAGGACGGTTAACTACGGTTACAATGCAGTGCCGCTCTGGAATCTTGAAAAAATCCAAAACATCTGAGCGGCACTACAATAGCGCTCGTCACCTTGAGACATAAGATGTTAAATCTCATTTGCCCAATAATTTACCGAAACACAGTAATGCTTACGCATGACTGCCGTGAAGGCAGTAATAGGTGCCATTTTGGTATCCATAATCTAGCCGGCGAAATGTACAAGGAGCCTCCCACTTGGAGTTAAAACAGTAGATGTAGAACTTGTACCATGAAAAACTATCAAAACGGTAATATTGTGTAGTAATATCAGAAACATATCATCAAACGTGGTATGCGCGGCGCTACATTAATCTCGAGCCATATGAATCAGCGAATTTGCAGAAATTTCCAGAAGCACGCTTCGTCTGGTCGCCATTCTTAATATAGTCTAATCGTCTATATATAGAAAATAATCAAACGCGCGAACCCCGAGCACTCCGTACACACGCATTAGCCGAAACACCGCGCACATTTCCTACTTCTCATTATTTATTACATCGGGAATAAAGAAAATCAATACGGCGGGTGTCTTTGTTGTGGAACAAGGACGCTGAATGTATTTATAGATTTAATTGTAGATTGTATTGCAGAAAGACCGTTATTAGATATTAGACTTATTCGCGAGAGGTAGAGGGGCGGTCGCGGATCAATATCGCGCGATACGATGCGACCACGTTTTTAATGTGTTTTGTGTACAAATGTAGTTTCATTTATATTCTGATTGCTTTGGGGCTGACGTCTTAGAAAAGTTATACTCTTGACATTGAGATTAGTATATGCGTACGTGTTGGTAGTGCAAAATAAAACGAGATAATGTTATACATATCTATAAGAACGAATTTTACCTATATAAATATCACAAATAATAATTAATAAAAAAGATTAGCCACGTAGCGCCCGCTGACGAGCATGACACATGGACCAGACACCGTCATTGATCTGATAAACTAGCCGTTCCCACCCGCTTCGCGGCGGGCGAATTTTAAGAGGATATAAAAAAAAACCATTACAAATACAATAAAATTATAAGTAGCGATAAATTTCGCATCGAATGGTGGTAGTTTCATGTCATACGATCAGTGGTTTAAGCGTGATTGAGCCTCAAATAGAGACCATTTTCATTATATTTATATAGATTAAGATGACACAGAAGCAACTTACTTTGATGCTTATCCGCTAACTGTATAAGAGGGTTGGGCAGGTCCCGCCGCCTGTAGAAGCACATGACTTTCGCCTCCACGTTGCCAGAAGACGTTTTATTCAGTTCCTCTATTCGCCGGATTTGGTACGGAGACGTCGACGACGTCTCGAAATAGACGCAGTCTGTAAGAAAAAAAAAGCATTGCATTACATAATATTACAGACTAACGTAATTAATACGAATTTCCAAAATCACAATTTAAAAACAGTAAATTCCTTCAAACAAAATAATAATTTGTCTTCAACAAGATAATATTTGCCATCAGAAAACAGTTTATGGACATTTCAGGTATGGTTGCCGACACTGTTACTAGATGGAACCCTGTTGGACATAATGTAGGCAAAGAGAGCGAGGTAGTGAAAGAGTCCCGTTTAGCCTTTAAGGAATGAAACCTCATAGAAACTTAAGGAAAGGTTAAGATGACCAACCTTTCTTAGCTGTATTCAACAGAACCAATTTTCACCCACACGAGGATGAATTCAAATAATATTCATTAATAGCTAAAAGTGAAGTAGTAATAGTCGTAAATTAAATTAACTATTTTATTGTATAATTTCCAGGTATCCCTATCAAAGTTAAGAGAGATTATCAGTAATATTATGCTATTATGGTGTTCCTTCAAAATATTTTAATACTGTTTCTTGTCCTAAGGTAGACTTCTAGATTCAACTAAATTTGAAAAAATTTATGTACACAAAGTAAATTTGAAAAACAACAAAATTTTATGAACGATGCGAACCCACGACCTCCGGCGTTCCGTGCCGGTGCTCTAGCCAACTGAGCTAACCGTTCGAGTTAAAGTTTATGTAATGTTTCACTCTATTCTTATACGATCGAGTCCCATAAATGATTGGAATAGTATAAATATATACGAATAGCCGGGTGAAGAAACTGGCACAACCAGAATTTAAACAACAGAATGTTTAAAATTCATGAGTATCTCTATTGTAGAGCTTTTTTGTATTTGTATTTTTCTCGGAAGTACAACTTCAGATACATCATGGTATGGGCCTTATAATGAGAATGAACTAGTTAAGTTTTGGAGAGTGACTTTTGTTTATGAAAAAACAGTGGGTCGAGTAGTTGAGTAATTTTGATGGTAAATTTTCACTCAGTGACAGAATTAGATCGACGTTAAAACTTTTACTGCCTTACAAATAAACTTGGTATAAAGTTATAACTGATAATAAACTAAGAATATACAAAATGTTGACTATAGCGCTGTAGACACTGTCGATACAACGATAACTTTGAAGTTTTCCAAATGTCAAGCAGCCTTGCAAATGAACGCGGGAAATGTTATAAGTCAGAATAAACCAATCATAAGCAAAATGTCTATTTCTAAACATTTTGCATACTCTCAGGTATAACTTAATATAAAGTGCTCTGTGAACGGCTGGATCACTTGGCGTTGCGTAGAGACGTCGCTTCATTGTGTGTCTTTTACCGCATTTATCACGGGGATTGTTCCGAAGAGCTGTTTAACCTGATTCCTGCCGCCGAATTCCACCTTCGCACGACACGCCACAAATTAGGATATCATCCCCACCATTTGGATGTGTGGCTGTCCTCCACAGTGCGGTTTTCAAGGAGCTTTCTTTCACGTACTACAAAGCTGTGGAATGAACTTCCTTGTGCGGTGTTTCCGGGCCGATACGACATGGGTACCTTCAAAAAAAGCGCGTACACCTTCCTTAAAGGCCGGTAACGCTCCTGTAATTCCTCTGGTGTTGCAAGAGATTGTGGGCGGCGGTGATCACTTAACAACAGGTGACCCGTACGCTCGTTTGTCCTCCTATTCCACAAAAAAAAAAAGTTAATTTGTAAGGCCGTTCCTGTCTTATTAATGAACGTAGTGTAAGCTGCAAGTTAAAAATTACATCTCCCTGTCATGTAATTCTGTAGTGACAAAGGTAAGATTAAAATAAAAACTTTAAACTTGGAATAACTTTCCTTAGCGTTTATTAATAACACAGTTATAGTAAGTCTTAAGTAAAGTCTTCAGCCCGCCCCATAACATCAATGATATGGTATTGATTGTTATAATACAGAACGTAGAAATCGATCGGTATAGGTGCAGCCGAAATATGTGCAAACCGCATCTCAGGTCCACATGTAAACACCGTGCTATCGACCACTATTTGGCTGATTTGAATATTGCAAGAGTTGTGGTCGCGGCTCAAATAAACCAAATACCAAAACTGTGACTGCCCCTTGAGTAACGAGTTCATATTTTTTCAGATGTATCGCTTATGTAGAAAAGCCATCGAATGAGTTTTGTTGCATTTTGTTCCAGTTTGGTTGTGAATATAGGCAAGGTTACAAGACATTCGTCTGCTTGTTGCCACGTTTCATTCTATAGGTTGCTTTCTATATTCTATCAGTAATTGATGATATTTGAATCTAGACTTTATGTTGACTGTCAATCGATTCTGAATCTGCATTTCACTGTGTCAATTTTAATGACCAAAACCATATAGGTATAGTATAGAAGACACTTATAACTTATATACATACAAAGTTATCAACACCAATCAAACTAGTATTAATACATATAAGCAACAATGTATTACAAGAGACTGTAGCTAGCAAACTAAGCAAGCTAAGCTTAAGATTATTTATGCTATTTAATTATAATATAAATTAATCAGTCTGAACATATATGGATTGAAAAACGGATCCACAAATTACCTAAATACTAAAACTAGGAAATTGATAGATTTATCAATCTCGCGGATCGCCATTTTAGAAAGTGACAGTTGACGGATGGCAGTACATGTCACACGACCTACCTATTATTTTTCAACGGCCGTTTTCAATAACGTATCTCTAGTAACAGATACATTGCTGTTACCGTTTAATGACAAGATCTTATCTACCCATAGTTACGTCCAAAATAGTTATAGTCCAATGCTATATATCGATAGGTTATTGAAATGAAAGTAAGCGTAAAAGGATAGATTTGTGTTACTTCTAGTAAGTTAAACTAAGGATAGATAGGTTATTGAAAGCGGCTGTTAATCAGTCATCAACAAACGAGCATCAGCTCACTTGATGTATGTACTGGGAAGTAATTCGCGGCCCTTACCTACATTTAAAAACACGGTGGTGTCCAGCGCTGTAGAAATTTACTAAAGAAAACATTCCTACGAAGCGGAACGCGTTACATTACTACCTAAATACTTAAAAATCAACAAAGTTCAAATTCAGACATAATAAACCAATCAACTTAACACGCATTTACGGGAACCATAACGTGCACGTTATTATTCCATCATATCCTTTTATTTCCCCCATAAAGCGAGGCGCTGTAAAAAGGTGCTACGCGCCAACCGGTTACGGGACGCAACGAAAGCGAAAATTCGAACGAGTAACGACTCTCAAAGCTCGCGCTGACGACTCATCGACTACTTACGGCACTGTGACGTATGGACACCATGTCTCATTGGTTTAAGTAAATACACACAAACCGATTTGTTTGAATGTAATAAATTGGGAACTTAAGATGTTGTTCAAAAATTATTTTGGGTAAGATATTATACAGGGAGTCCCAAGGCTATGCCGCACGGAGTACCTACTGAAACCTTTTACATTGCAGACGAGTCCCGGTCCAGTGAACTGCTTTTTAAAAAATCTGTGAATAGTCTTACATATTTTTATTTTTTTTTGGAATAGGAGGACAAACGAGCGTACGGGTCACCTGGTGTTAAGTGATCGACGCCGCCCACATTCTCTTGCAACACCAGAGGAATCACAAGAGCGTTGCCGGCCTTTAAGGAAGGTGTACGCGCTTTTTTTGAAGGTACCCATGTCGTATCCCGTACCCGGAAACACCGCACAAGGAAGCTCATTCCACAGCTTTGTAGTACGTGAAAGAAAGAAAGCTCCTTGGAAACCGCACTGTGGAGGACCGCCACACATCCAGATGGTGGGGATGATATCCTAATTTGTGGCGTGTCGTGCGAAGGTGGAATTCGGCGGCAGGAATCAGGTTGAACAGCTCTTCGGAACACTCCCCGTGATAAATGCGGTAGTGGACACACAATGAAGCGACGTCTCTACGCAACGCCAAGTGATCCAGCCGTTCACAGAGCACTGTGTCCCCGACAATTCGAGCTGCTAAAAGTGAAATGAAGTCTTGTTTCGGCGAAATGTTCTATCTTCAATATTTGAAGTATTTCTCTCTAAGTAGCACAGCCTGTATATGTGCCTGTAGATTACATTTAAAAGCATTTTCATTGTGCGAAGCACTCTTTTTTTGGATCAATTGGAACAAACACCGGTAAGATAGTTAACCTAGAGTAAACAATTACTTTGGCGATAGAACTTTAAAGAAAATAATACCATATCTGCTTAATAGTTTGCCAGACGACATCCGACGGGAACCAAACAAAAATTAATTAAAAAAAACGATTGAATTATTATTTATTGTTGCAGTAACATTTGTAAAATACGTTTTAAGGTTTATTTTATGAGACTCGCTCGATCCTGTTGACAAACTGTGTAAACAGTTTTACAGGACTTTGTATTATTTTAAGAAGAAACTGTATGTTTATAATTAATATATATATACTAGCTGACCCAGCAAACGTTGTATTGCCGATATTAAAATCGCGATACAAAAGTAACTGTTGATCGTAGATGGGTGAAAATTTGAAGTTGTATGTATTTTTTAATGCCACATTATAAAAAAATAAAAACAAAAAATTTCGTTCAAAATTAAAAAAAAAATTAAGGGTGAAGAACCCTTATTACTTAGGGGTATGAAAAATAGATGTTGGCCGATTCTCAGACCTACTCAATATGCTCACAAAATTTCATGAGAATCGGTCAAGCCGTTTCGGAGGAGTACGGGAACGAACATTGTGACACGAGAATTTTATATATAAGATATATATATATAATATATTAATATTTAATATATATATATTTAACCTTCGCACGACACGCCACAAGTTAGGATTGATATCCTAACTTGTGGCGTGTGTGTGGGGATGATTCCCCACCATCTGGATGTGTGGCGGTCCTCCACAGTGCGGTTTTCAAGGAGCTTTCTTCCTCGTACTACGAATGAGCTTCCTTGTGCGGTGTTTCCGGGACGATACGACATGAGTACCTTCAAGAAAATCGCGGACACCTTCCTTAAAGGCCGGCAACGCTCTTGTGATTCCTCTGGTGTTGCAAGAGAATGTGGGCGGCGGTGATCACTTAACACCAGGTGAGGTACGCTCGTTTGTCCTCCAATTCCATAAAAAAAAAAGAAGAAAGCACTGCTTTCATTTAGTAGGGGCGGTCACTTCATTCTGTCACAAATTGCAACAGATTTTTTTTCTTGCACGTAAACTAATTCCGACTCACATTCACATATTATATTGTAATTGAAATGATTTGTAAAATGATGAAAATGTAAATTATTATTTAAAAGATTGGCAATGAGTTCCTTGCTACTTCTTCTCATTAGCTCAACCCCTTACGAAGTAGCAGTAGATTAATTAAGAATTTTTTTTTGACATTCATAAATGTCATTTCCGTGAGACCTACATGAATAAATTGATTTTGATTTAATCTATATGTATAAGAGATTTCCACGTATATAGTCACTCATCACGATATCTCTGGAACCATAAGGCGTAGAGACTTGAAATTTGGTAGGAATATTACTTTCATCAGCTAAGAACGGATTTTACGACAATTTTAATTCCACCCGCAAGTTTTTTTTATCATGAACCGAACAACGTCTGTCGGGTCAACTAGTAGATTAATAAAACGATTTGCCGTTTCGCTAGTTGATACAATATTTTAGTACCAAGTTGGCTAATTATTTTCAGAAAGTGTACTTTGCACTATTTTTACGTGTGTATATGCCGAAACTGTACTCAACAGAATCCAGAAGTAGAAACATTTACCAATATCCGATGCACATTTTACATATTTGCTAATTGCAATCCGTCCTTATAAGCCTTAATTTCATACGTTTCGATTAAAAATAAACTGGTCAATAGCAACAGCTGAAATAAATCTCAATTGAAAGTAAATAAGTAGAAATGAAATGATACATTAGGACCATATTTCGCGGGTGTTGCGATAAGAAAACGTTCACGATATCTGCGAAGTGTACTGTGTAACAGGAAACCAAGTGGAATAATATTTGTAATTACGTAATTCGAATATATATTAGGCGCGGTGTCATGGATTTAACTACTATATTCTAGAACAAGACATTCTTCGCCGGTATACAACAACGAACATCATCTAATTTTACCACTTTGGAAGTTTCTCTCGCGAAAACTATTCAGTTTAAAAAATAATATTAGAAACCTCAATATCATTTATGAAGAACTACCTAATAGATACCTACCCCAAAAGTATGAGTTTCAGTTCTAAGTACTTGCCAAGTTTCAACAGTATAGTTCTTACACAAACAAAATTTGAAAAACGCGGGACGCGAACCCACGACTTCCGGCGTTGCACTAACCAACTGAGCTAACCGTTCGAGTGACATATTATCCTAAAATCTTGTATGCTTTGTTCAACTCTCAGGTTGTGGCTTCAGATGCTCCTGTAGATGATTCATCTACCTACCACCGGCACGGAACGTCGGAGGTCGTGGGTTCGAGTCCCGCATCGTTCATAAAATTTTGTTTTTTGTATTAATCCTAGGAGTGAGGGTTGCCACTATAAAAAACATAACAAATTGTTTAGATTTACAAGAGCGACATCTCAAGTCAATTTCCTAATATGCAAATATTGGGGTTGAGCAGGTTATCAACTGTAAAGTAGATCCCGTAGATGAAGCCACAACCAGAGAGTTGGAAAAATCTTGATTTTATGACGATACGTCACTCGAACGTTTAGCTCAGTTGGTTAGAGCAACGGCACGGAACGCCAAAGGTCGTGGGTTCGAGTCCCGCATCGTTCATAAAATTTTGTTTTTCAAATTTTATTTGTGTATTAATCCTAGAAGTGAGGGTTATCACTTAAAAAACATTACAAATAGTATAGTTCTTAAAGATTCGGAAAAAAGTTGCTGAAAGTTGTTGAAGCTGTGATATACTGATTAATCTATAAGGTTTCCGTTTTTTGCTATTTGGCGACGGAACCCTAAAAAGCACCGATCAAAGATTTAAAGGCCATAAACAATCGTTGCAATATCGGTTAGCTCCACGCGCTGTCGTTTACTCATCCAAGAAATAGCGCTGTGATGGGAACAAGCATCTCAAAAATCCATGCGGTAACAGAATTGATTTTTCCAACTGCTCTATTTGTACTATAATACTAATTAGCTTATTTTAATCAAAATGTAGATGATATTTGGTTGTTTAGCAAGTAGCAGTGATAAGATAACGAAAGTATGTCAGTTTACCCATTGTTCGAAATTGAGTTCCGATTGTCGTTGCGTCATCAACTCGTCTGATCACAATGGAAAAAGGAGTGAAAAGCCTTTATTACAACACGACTTTAAACAAATACATTAGAACAAGGTAACTAATAAATAGTAGTTTAAAAAAAAACATTGCGTGCGTACAAAGTACACATGTCAGAAGTGAAACCTGCATGGTGCATGAACCTCTACACTGCATATGAATTCCTGGTACGTGTTGCTAGGATGACACATAATTTCAACCGCTATGAAAGACATTCCTACCACCACTAATATATATATTAATATGTTCTCCTGGTGTCAATGTAGTAATACGTCGTGTGCTTGGAGTCAGAATATATTAAGGTATACTCGCGCCATACTTAAGACAATCTCTTCTTTAACTATGATCGCCTGGTACCAAAACATTGTATTATGCTTCCTATCTTATTATCTTCCTAAGTATATCCATTTTATCGACTTTCAAATCACAACGATGATAAAGAAGTTTTCACTTTAATAGTATGCATATTTCTGCCTCATTCTTTGCCGGCTTCATCCTACACATTTTTGTATTTGTGTCTCTTACCTGTCGTTTTTTCCGTTGCATCCGGTTTGAAATCACAACGATTCTAAAGAAGTATCACTTTAAAAACAAAAAAAAAAACGCTTTTACAGAAAACCGAACTAAAAACTATTAATGAATTGAATATTAACTTATTATTGACATATTATAATTCCTGCCTTATACACGATAGATGAAAAAAATACATAAATTAACAAAAATCTCATTTTTCAAATTAAAAAATGGATTAATTTTATCAAATTAATGTATTGTCATCGATCCTCGATAAAACTACGAAGTTTAAACGAAATCTGGCCGTTTAAAGTTGGTCAAAATCGCGCCCAAACGAGTCGGTTACAAACAAACATACATACAGGTGAAGCTAATGAGAAGAGCTTGTAATAACACTATTATTTAATCGAGGTAAATTTCCCACGACTAATAGTTTAAATTGAACTATTACACGCGTTTTAATATAATATTAAGAATAAATTATTTTATATTTGGTTGCTAAGAACAGGTTATTATCCAACCTAGATATAATAAAGGCGCGTTTCAAGTAACTTTTAACGATGCCTTTATAAACTTCCAAACATGTAACGTATCCCCGGTAGATATGTATTACCAGAAAGGATAATTCCTAAATTCGAGAAAGTACAACTTAGTACCTTTTGCCGATAGATCCTATGGTCGTTGAATGTAGAATATTTATAATTCTAGTTTATTGGGGGGGACCCGATACACATTGTCCTATACACACACGTCAAATTAAAAATTTCAAACTTTTCTGAATAAGCTGTAAGGTTGAGTTCACATATACGTGGCAGAAGAATTATATTTAGAGTCTGAATTGAGAAACTAAGCCATTATCGAATTCACTGGAACACACAAAAAAATCATCAAAATCGGCCCAGCCGTTTAGGAGGTAGTTCAATTGTTAACCTAAACAATTCCCGAATCCTGCTAGAAGACAAACAGAAAATTTCATAAAAATCGGTCCAGCCGTTTAGGAGGAGTTCAGTGACAAAGACACTACAGAACAAATATATCTATACACTAGCTGACCCAGTAAACGTTGTATTGCCGATATTAAAATCGCGATACAAAAGTAACTGTTGATTGTAGATGGGTGAAAATTTGAAGTTATATGTATTTTTTAATGCTGAATCATAATCAAACTTAAAAAATAAATTAAAAAAATGTCAAAAAAATTAAAAACAAAATTTGGCGTGGACCACCCTTAACATTTAGGGGGATGAAAAATAGATGTTGTCCGATTCTCAGACCTACCCAATATGCACTCAGATTTTCATGAGAATCGGTCAAGCCGTTTTGAAAGTGTTAAACCACAAAATGGCAATGGTGAAATGGCAGGATCGGTTTTGACGTGACTTTTATTGGCAGGTAGCTGATGTAATAAGAAGTCACTTAGGCTACGTTTATTTTACAAAAAAAAAAAAAAGTAATGTTGCAATGTCCAAGAAACTGTGTAACTCTAAAAATATTTTATATGGCAAAGCAACGTTTGCCGGGTCAGCTAGTTACATATAAAGATAATGGTAGGAAGGGTAGTAATAACAATAATTGGAGTTTAATTAGTAATAAATAGATTTCGACGGGGCAACGAATCGCCGTTTACGAATGTATAATTGAGTGGCGAAAAAAAAAAGTTTTTTTTTCAGCTGGGGTATCTGACACCTTCACAATTTTTACACGCTTTTTATTAGCTTTATCCGTATGTGTGTTTCTTTGTGTCCGACTCATTTGGGCGCCATTTTGACCAACTTCAAACGGCCAGATGACAATACATTAATTTGGTAAAATTATTCAATTTTTCAATTTGCAAAATAAGATTTTAGTTAATTTATAAAAAAAAAAACATCTATCATCAAATAAGGCAGGAATTGATGTTTATTTTAAATTTCAAGCATTATCTTCTCATCCAACATGTGTTTTTTAGTTTTTCAAACCATTTTTATATATTACTAGCTGCCCCGACAGACGTTGTTCTGTGCATAATAAATAAAATACTGTTTTTTATGAATTTGTCAATAATATTTCATAACACCAATAATTATTTTGTAAAATATGCTAAATATCCCTGTCAACCTTCTATATTATGTATAGAACGTAATTTCTCCCTGTTGTTAACTATAATGAAATTGTTTTACAGCAGAACTGTCAAACCGTGCGTCAATAAATTCTTTGATAGAAAATATGTCTATACAAAACAAATATTGGAATTAAAAATAATTATGGGTCTGAAATCAAAATAAAAACTATCCTATCTCTCAAGTTGGACTAAACAACATTCCATGAAGTAATGCCCATTAAAATCCGTTCAGGAGTCCACCACGGACAAACAACCGTCGTGTCACGTAATTTATATATATTAAGATTTTAAGTTAAGAATAAGATTATCTCTGACGGAGATACAGCAAAATGGAAAACGATTTTGATTAACAAGTCGTAAACAGTCGAACTGTCAGTAGCTTGGACTTAGGTCCTTATTACTACACGCTTTTTATCAGCTTCACCTATATGTATGTTTGTTTGTAACCGACTCATTTGGGCGCGATTTGACCCACTTTAAACGGCCAGATTTCTTTCGAACTTCGTAGATTTATCGGAGGACCGATGACTATGGTCATTAATTTGATAAAATTATTCAATTTTTCAATGTGCAACATAAGATTTTGTTAATTTATATATTTTTTTCATCATTCGTCGATAAGGCAGGATTGGATTGATGTTCATTATAAATTTCAGTCATTATCTTTCCAACCAAAGTGTGTTTTTTAGTTATTTTTAAACTATTTTTATTTTAATTTAATTTAAAAAATCACAAAATACACAGAACTTAAATTATATACTTAGGTTATAATAATACTATTTTGTAGAAATTAATTCTAATAACGGATTTACAATATTTATAATTATTTAAATGTGAACATTAAATTAGCTAACGCACACAATGCCAATGTCGACCAAGACATGACCAAGTCACGTAGTTATATTTGGTGGATCTTTTCAAAATATCTTCAAAGACCTGTAATAATTCACCACTGAAGCGAAAACATCCGCAAGATAACGTCCTCTTTATACATTATATATACATACATAAAACACTTACTTATTGACACGTTCCAAAAATATCATTTATTTTTGGCGAAACTCGGCGACGCGAGCGCATCGACTTTAGTCTAGGGCTGACAACCGTACTCGTATATAAAGTTCTTTCATTGTAAGAAATTACGCAAAGCTATAAAAAACTCGGGCGTTGCTGAAAACACCCTCATTCATAAGTGACTAGTTTTATGAGAAAGAAAATGTTAAATATATGATACTCTTACTTATTAATCAGTAGAAACTGATGCCTTACACTCTATGAAAGAGATATTATATTCTATTACTTCCAGAAAGAATTGGCAACCCTATTGTTGACCAATTTTGTCCATGATCTCGTAATCGATTGAATAAATCTGTATATTTGGGTACAATAGTAGGCTACACGTTATCACCGTATAATATTGTTTCTACTCACAACTCGAGCTAAATCGGTGTTGTACTTTTTCATCAAAAACACGAGTTCGTTTTTAAAAAACTCCGAAAGCGCATCTCTGACGCCTAGTGATACTGGTGTCCATGGCTGAATTTAGCATTCCATGAGGCTCGCTGTTTAATGTGCTATTCGGACTGTCACATGAGAGAGTTATTACGAATTACGAGATCGTAAAAACGCGTTGTAGGGTAATAACTATATATACCTTCAAAAAAAGCGCGTAAACCTTCCTTAAAGGCCGGCAACGCTCTTGTGATTCCTCTGGTGTTGCTAGAGAAAGTGGGCGGCGGTGATCACTTAACACCAGGTGACCCGTACGCTAGTTTATCCTCCTATTCCATAAAAAAAAAGCCTATATATAACGCGTTTTCTTATATAACGTCGAACCACTCGACCGCGTTATAGGGAATATTACATGTACATGCAAATTAAGTGTCAACCTTATAGTGTGTTAAAACTCCGTCAACAAGACTTTAAATAGCTGTCTTCCCTAAATTATTGCTTTATCCATATTTATGTTAAAATTATCAAATTGACACTAGCAGTTCAGTATTTGCTAAAATATTAATGATTTATTTTCCTCGTAGGTATAGTATTATTACTTGGGAGACGTGATGTGCGATTCCACTACTCGGGTATATTGAAGCCCTTGGCTTTGTTTCGTGCATATAAATCCCTAGTTAGGAATCGTTAACATACTTGCTTAGTGTAATATTTCGTGGTAGCGGAAATAAAATACAAAAAACTTAATAGGTATATACTTAAATCATAAAACTTCTATTTTGCGATGTACGACTGAAAGTTAGTGCACAGTGAAAGTGAATTTCGACTAAAAAAGAAATAAGCTTATCGTCCAATGACGATAGATCTCAGGCGATAAATAAGCTTATCGTCCAATGACGATAGATATCTGAACGAAGCAAAATCAGATCAAATTATGATATTGGAATCAAATAAAGTTTATAAAAAATTAAATACCGACATGATACTCTTTTTTCATGATCTGTATTTCGCTCTCTGAACTACTCTACTTCTTCAAGAAAAAGTTGGCAGTCTACCTGATGGTATGGTACTGTGACAATCACAATATATGATTATGAATCTCTCGAAGCAGACAAATCACAAGAGCATTCTTACCTTATAAATATTCGAATAAATTACGCACATATAACATACGAATTCAAAAACGATCGAACCGGGGTCACCGTCGTGAGAGTCAACGGTCAAACTTACTGAACTATCGACGCTTCGTTAGGCTGTCTGTGTTTATTTTTCCCAACAAACGAATAACCATTCCACCTTCGCACGACACGCCACAAATTAGGATATCATCCCCACCGTCTGGATGTGTGGCGGTCCTCCACAGTGCGCATTTCAAGGAGCTTTCTTCCTCGTACTACAACGCTGTGGAATGAGCTTCCTTGTGCGGTGTTTCCGGGACGATACGACACGGGTACCTTCAAAAAAAGCGCGTACATCTTCCTTAAAGGCCGGCAACGCTCTTGTGATTCCTCTTGCGAGATAATGTGGGCGGCGGTGATCACTTACCACCAGGTGACCCGTACGCTCGTTTGTTCTCCTATTCCATAAAAAAATAATATCACAAATTGTGATGTGGACGACTTACAGGAGACTGGGCAGTATGCACGTACTTTACAATATAATATTATTATTAGTCGGCTCAACAATAACGCCACTGTTATGTTTTAGTATCTGTTTAAGTCTTATGCTTAAACAACTCAAACATACTCAGTTATAGTGTTTGTTGAATAAATAACACGAAAAACTGGCCGTTTTATGTGACCAGCTAAGTACTACCGCTGACAGAATTATTGATATTATGTTACGTGCGACATTAATTTTACTGTGTTTATGTTATTAATTTACAATTGTATTAGCAAATAGTAGTACTGTTACAAGTTAAATATTCTAGCTAGTTTCCAGTCCACACACACAAAGAAAAAAAAATCAATAAAGTGCGATTTGAATCATATTTCAGAAAAGTTTGCTTTATATATAGAATGTGGTGAATTTTTCAAGAAGCCATGGATGGTCACACAATGTATGAGGGATATATATACACGGCAAAATAGATTTTTACCACAAATATAAAGAAATAGACAGCCTGTAGAGAGGTATAACAAAAATTTAATTTAAATATGTAAATAGGTACTTAGTAATATTTCACAAATCAGAAAGGATAGTGTATGTTAATTTTTCGTTAATATAACCCAAATAATTGAAACTAAATATAGAAAGTTTTCTATCTCAGGATGCTCTCCTACTGCGACCATTATGACGTAGGCGCGGACAACGCTACACATAAAAACAACACTGCAGGAATATTTCCTCGAAGTTATAATAAAACGAATAAATAGGTGGGATATTTATTAAATTGCTTAGTAGGAGAATGAACTGAGCGTTCTCTGTACAGATAGGGAACGGATTTACCCACGTCATACGTATCTGTATCTACAAAGCTCTGTAAAATATTTGTAAAAGTGGGGAGATTCTTGGGAAGAGATACCGGCGATTATAGATGGACTATTAAGTGGCAGTGAGCAGGGCACATAGTTCGATGGACAGATGGCCGTTGGGTCAGTAAATTCCTCGAATGGCGACCACGTACCGGTAGACGCAGTGTTGGTAAGTCCACCACAAGATGGACCGACGACCTGGTCAAGGTCGCCGGAATACGTTCAATGAGGGCAGCGCAGGACTAATCTTCGTGGAGATCTTTGGGGGAAGCCTTCGTCCAGCAGTGGATGTCTTCCGGCTGATTGTATAATATATATATATATATATATATATATATATTCTGGAGTTTAAATAAACCATAATAAATAATAATATAACGTACTTTTGACAAATATTTATTATAAGCCGCAGGGCACAGGTAAGGCAACTTCAAAAACAAACCTTTTCATAAGAAAAAAATATATATGTGGAAAATGAACAGTATGTTTGGTTTAGTGATGAAAAATTACGCAGTCGCTCACACAGACATCAAGTAGCAACCAACTGCTTATTCAGAGATTATATCGATCCCGGTTTGAAGGAGAAAAGTCACCAAGACGCCAAATTGAAATATTTTATAAATATTACCGACATTAGGCACTTGTCCCACCGTTGGCGATAAAAGAATAGCGAGTAGAGCTATAAACGAGTTAGCGACCAGCTAGAAGCGAGTGTGGTGCTATAGTTTTATTGCTGGGCTTATAGCGAGTGTTCGAATACGACAAGCGATTACTAGCACGGTGGTAGAAAATGACCATTGGGAGTAACTCGGCCAGTGTTTTAAACGCCAAGCCAGCATCACTCAACAAATATTATAGCTTTTGTTAATGCGAAAAACTCGTGGAGTATCCTAGTTTGAAGTGTGAACATGTGAACGATTCTTGATTGAAAAAAATAGTTGATAGGTAGTTAGTACCTACTCGCTTTGTTACTGGCGTTGTGACAATGCCTCAATAATACTGTAGATCGAAAATATATGAAAAAAAATGTCTGAATAACTTTCTTTTTTTTATGGAATAGGAGGACAAACGAGCGTACGGGTCACCTGGTGTTAAGTGATCACCGCCGCCCACATTCTCTTGCAACGCCAGAGGAATCACAAGGTAATAACTTACTTAGGTACAGGATTACAATTCATTGTATATTATTATACATATATTTATTATTATATTTAGACATAAATTATTCACGAGAATTACGATCCCGAAAACGTTAAAAGCGCAAAGTTAAGGAAATGTAACAACATATGTAAAAACTTTCAGTGTTTAAACAATTAAAACGCGTTAAAACATTACGACAGACAATACCATACAGGTAAGTACATTGACTTGTGGTTAAGATATAATATGCATATATAAACAAGAACAAAATATAAATCAACTAGCTGACCCGACACACATTGTTCTGTACATAATAAAATAAACTGTTTCATAGGAATTTTCCAATAATATTTCAAAATATCAAGAATTATTCGTAATAAATGCTCCCTGTTGTTATAATTAAATTATTTCACAGCGGAACTGTCAAACCGTGCGTCACTAAATTCTCTCATAGAAAATATGTCCATATAAAACAAATATTGAATATAGAAATAATTATGGGTCCCAAATCGAAATAAAAACTATCCTATCTCTCAAGTTGGACCAATCTGCACTCCATGAAGTCACTCACCATTAAAATCCGTTCATTAGTTTAGGAGTCCATTGAGGACAAACATTGTGACACGAGATTTATATATATTAAGACTAGCTGACCCAGCAAACATTGTATTGCCGATATTAAAATCGCGATACAAAAGTAACTGTTGATCGTAGATGGGTGAAAATTTGAAGTTCTATGTATTTTTTAATGCTGACTCATAATGAAACAAATTTAAAAAAAAATAAAAATTTCGTGTGGACCACCCTTAACATTTAGGGGGATGAAAAATAGATGTCCGATTCTCAGACCTACCCAATATGCACTCAAAATTTCATGAGAATCGGTCAAGCCGTTTCTGAGGAGTTCAATGTTTAACACCATGACACGAGAATTTTATATATTAGATTAAGATATATAAATGTAACGTGCTGATAACGTAAAGCCAATGCATATTTAAAAGTAGCATATTAGTGTGTGAATTACATAACTGATCAGGGACCCGCTGTGGTCCCTATTTCTTTAGTCTGCATCGCCCATGGCAACAAACATACGACTGTGACAAACATTCTGCCAATTGCGACCAATCACGCGGGGATCTGGTCCCCTAGTATAGTGTCGCGGAAGTGATAAAAACTAGCTGTCTTCAGTTGTCTTATTGTTTCAATCCATTCATGAAGTTATCCCTTTTGCATCATTACGCTGTTGCCTGAAAGGTACATGTATCAGTTTTTCTCTGAGTATGTCATATCTATTGGTTACCACTAACTCTTCCCCGAGTGTGTAATATTCATCCCGTTGCTTCTATTTCAGCCATTCCACTACAGAATGAGCCTGAGTCAGTTGACGGTAAGTTAAGGTTTCAAGAATCATGTTTAGTTTCTCGCGACACTCAGAAACATCGGGCAAAACATGAACTTTACAAACCCTTCGTATGTACATGGTGGTTCGATCTGCGTCGGACTGGGAGAAAAACACCAGAAAATGCACAAAAGAAATACCGCATCAGGAAGTTTGTTTCACATAATATTGTTTGAACTTGGAAGAGTTTTTTTAAAACCACATTGTGAATGTATCACACTTGGAATATTATGGTTGTTACCAAGAATTTTTAAACAATTTTCTACTTCTTTAATTAACTACTATTTTTGTTCACCAAGGGCAAATGACGAGGACGCCAATTATGAGTGGAAATCAGACTTTCTTCCGAGTTACAAAGTTTTTATAGATATAGTAGTAGGTATTAGGTATACGTACAGGAAAAATTACAATGATGATTAATTTTGATTAATTAAGAAGAATTTTTCGGTCAAAATATTAAAAGGACAAAAATAAATTTATTTTGAAACTAACTAAAATTAAAAATTTATTGATGAAAAATAATCTCTCTCTCTTAACCACGTAAGTTTGTTACGGATTAGTTTGTCACATAAATTTTATTAAGTCACTTATATGTACATATCAAATCAAACATTTTATTTCGTCGGTAAATCACATTACACTTGAAATATGTCATTACTTTATACAACAGCTCATTCGCAAGGGAGATTTCCTTAGAGAAGAAAGAGCATGAAAGTCTAAGGTTGCTCTTTTCAAAACACATTATTACAAATTCTTATTTAACTATAATATCATTTATCAATCTGATACAAAAAATGTAACAGCCCAGCATTTCAGTCCCAAGGGTTATATAGATCCAGACATTCAGATACTTTATAGTACCCTTTTGTATAAAACTTTTTCTTCAGAACTGATTTATATTCGTTTAAAGGTAAGTTCTTTATGTCAACAGGGACCTTATTGTAAAAACGTATGTACATACCTTTGAATGAATTAGTGACTTTATGAAGGGAGACTTACAGCCGTTCCCAATATACTATTTATAGAAAGAGATAAATTACTACCTTCTACCGTCAATAATCTGAAGCTGTCCCAATATACCCGATAAGTCATTCTTATCGCCTTATATTGGGACGCGTGAATTACAATTTCCATACAAACTTCTATCGCTGGTAAGCTATACGTCGTCCAATTGACAGACAGCGTGTACGGATAAGGTGAGTTACTGTCAATAAGTTTAATGGGACAGAAAAGTCAACGATAGTTACGACTTTTATCTCAAGTAAGAGATAGACTGAATATTGGGAACGGCCGTTATAGTCCAACGCTATCTGTCATTAGGTTATTGAAATGTAAGTAAGCGTAAAAGGATAGATTTGTCTACGTCTAGTAAGTTAAACTAAGGAAAGATAGGTTATTAAAAACGGCCGTGAATGTATTTCTTAATGACACTCTTGGTCAGGGGCGTGCATATCATATAATATGCAATTAGGCAGTGCCTACCTCGCTATGAACCTAAATAAATATAGCACTAGTGTTAAAGTTAATTTAGTTTCGTTATTTTACTACCAAACTTCTATTGAACACCCACTTCCTTACGCTAGTTACTAGATACCCACGGTAAGAAATCTTTGCTTATTCCAAAGCTCAACTACGACTAGTTAGATCCACAGTGCCTACCTTGCTAGAAAGCCAATGCAGCGTGCATTGGTCTTAATTAATAGATGGCACGAATAAGTATCACATCTTCATCATCATTACATACGTGGATGTTCGAAATTTAAATTTTTGATAAGTACATGTTTACTTGGCTGATTTGAAAATGATGGTGTTAGGTCCTTAAATAAAATAAATGAAAACATTGCACCAAGCTCTCCCCCTCTCACGATAATTTTCACGAGGGTGTAGTAAGTAGTTTATAGACAAGAAACGAAGCCGAGGGGCTCAATACACATTACACTCTGAGATCGCAACGTCTCCCAATTGCTTTATACTACTAACTTAACTCAAATTCAAATATTTTTATTCAAAATAGGATGTGAAATCACTTATTGAAAGTCAAAAAATTACCACCCATTCCAAAATGAATGCCTCAGGCTTGAGAAGAATGGGCGCAAGAAACTCAGCGGGCTTTTTTTTCTTCAAAAATATGTTTTACAATTAAAGTAACATTGTACATTTAAACTTATTATTTAATAGCATGAGGGCGGTCGCTCCATTCCCAATCTGTGGTATCATTAAGAAAGTCATTTATGTTATAGTAACCTTTACCACACAAACGTTTTTTAACAATTCTTTTGAATAGCGTAACACTTTTGTTTTGAACTTTAGTACATAAATAAATTGCGAATGTTAACTTTACATATATTTATTTGAAGTATTTTCACAGCATTTTTAGAATAATAAGATTAAGTACGTTAAAATATCAAATAATACAAGCAAACAACAAAATATCCATCAAAATAGATATCGTTAGAAATGGATTATAATACAATTTTTTTGCCGCTAAACCACATGAGAGTGTCGTACAACAGTGGGAGGCTCCTTTGCACAGGATGCCGGCTAGATTATGGGTACCACAACGGCGCCTATTTCTACCGTGAAGCAGGCTGTTACTGGGAAAATGCGACTTAACATCTTATATCTCAAAGTGACCAGCGCAATTGTATTCCCGCTCAGAATTTTTACGTTTTTCAAGAATCCTGAGCGCACTGCATTGTAATGGGCAGGGCATATCAATTACTGTCAACTGAACGTCCTGCTTGTCTCGTCCCTTATTTGCATAAAAAAAACACGACCGCCCATAGATTTACTATATACTAGACAAACAAACCGTGCGAAAGCAGATCATCTCTTACGAAGATTGATACACCAAGATATAAAAGGAAAGCGAATCTATAGTTAATGTGATTGGTTTTGTAGTCAGCCACACTTGGAATTAGCGCCAGAGTATTTTGAATGTTAAACTACGAGGGGAGGTCAAAAAGTTCGCGGAATGACTGGGAAAAAAGATGAAATGATACATTATGTTATTTTTCCTTTTCAATATATTCCCCCTTAACACGAATACATTTTTGGGATCTGGCATATAACTTATTAATACCGTCGAAAAAATAGGTTTTGTCTTGGGCGTCAAAATACGCCGAAATCGCCGACTTGACTTCATCATCGTCTCTAAATTTTTTTCCACGCAGCTCTTTCTTCATCTTTGGGAATAAATAAAAATCGCTAGGGGCCAGGTCTGGACTGTAGGGTGGATGGCGTAGTTGTTCAAAACCGCATCGATGAATGGCAGCCGTCGCAACATGACTCGTGTGAACGGGCGCGTTGTCGTGCAAAAGGAGTACACCTTTTGTCAGTTTTCCTCTTCTTTTTTCTTTAATAGCTTCTTTTAATCGGTCCAATAGGGAAGCGTAGTACTCTCCCGTTATAGAAACACCACGTTCTTTATAATCGATCAAAAGAATACCTTCAGTATCCCAAAAAATAGTCGCCATGATCTTTCCGGCCGATTGCGACACTTTAAATTTTTTTGGGGGTGGTGTGCCTTTTTTGTGCCACTGCATCGACTCCTGCTTTGACTCAGGCTCATAGTGGTGAACCCAAGTTTCATCACCGGTTACAATTCGGGCCATAATTTCTTCCCTAACTTCTCCACAGCGGTCCAAATACTCGCGGGAACAGTTGACGCGCTCACGTTTTTGCAGCGGCGTGAGCATTCTCGGGACCCACCTTGAACACACTTTACTCATGCCAAGATGTTGATGAAGAATATTTAAAATTGTGGTTTCTGATACTCCAACTGATGCTGCAAGTTGTTTCTTCTTCAACCTTCCGTCTTCCAATACAAGTTTTTCAACTTTTTCAATGATTTCCGGCGTAGTGGCCTCAATGGGCCGTCCAGGTCGAGGATCATCTTCAATTGACTCCCTTCCTTGCTTGAAAAGGCCGTGCCATTTGTAAATCATGGTTTTACCAGGAGCAGAGTCTCCGTAAACAGCTAACATCTCTTGCAAAATAGTTTGAGGCGTTTTTCCTTGTTTGGTGAGGAACTTTACGACGGCGCGATGTTCAATTTTCTCCATAGTGGCTAGTTTGTTCCCGATTTACTTGTTCACTCGTTTGTAACTCGACAGCTAATGACCCAATTAGGCTAGAAATTGGCATATATAGTAATTATGAGTTACTCAAGTAGCGGCTACCTGGAGGAGCGACCTCACCCCCGCCATTCCGCGAACTTTTTGACCGCCCCTCGTAGCTAACACACATTGTACAAATGATTTGAGATTTCTTTAGTGTTAATTCCGCCAATATTTGCCTTTAAACAATTCGACCCGTGTTTCGCCTCTACACGAGGCATCCTCAGGACGTGTTGTCTCGCCAAAATCTGGCACGAGAGTGACAGTCTCAGTAGACAGGTATCGGACGGAATTAACACTAAAGAAAACTCAAATCATTTGTATAATTATGGATTTCCGTAAAGTAACGCCTACATCAATAAATTAACACACATTGACAAATCAAAATTGATCTAGCATTATCGATAGTCAATGTATGTCTAACATAAAAAAAAGAAGCACTTAATCTCATAAGTTAGAACCTATTTTTTTATTACAGTATTGTTTGTGTTATATATTAATCTGACCTTAAGCAATTTAAAAACATATGTGGAAGCTTGTAATTAGCATTTAATAATCTATTTGTTGTGTAAAATTTATAAATAAAATTATGGGGCTGCTAGGTCGTCTACCTCGCCCCTTATTGTCATAAAAAAAACTTGTCACTTCAATGGCACTTTCAGAGAAGGTGTAGTAAAAAGTGTATATTATGGAGTCTGTGGTCATAAATTAGAACTCCATGGTGACTAGACCTTTGTGTCAGCGTCATTCTGTATTTGAACGCGTACGCACCGCGGCCGGGCACGATCGCCGCGACGGCGCGGAAAGTTCATGGAAAATTGTTAGTAAAATAACAATTTGCAACGACCGCGCGACCGGTCGAGTTAAGCTTGTCAGGACCAGTTTATTGTTCCGTACAGTACTTAGTTATGCGACTTTCACCATTGCTCCGCGCTAGGTTGATTGCGACATAAAAATGTTACATTTTTATAAGTGCACTTTTTTAAACTATTTGTTGTTTTTAGAGTAAAGTAGTCCTGTACGTTGAGCCACAACCTGAGAGTCGAACAAGACATACTAAGATTGGCTCAGTGGAAGAACGCTCGGACGGAACCCGAGAGGTCGCGGGTTCGAGTCCCGCATCTTACATAAGTTTTGGTAACAAATTTAATTTAGCACTTTTTTGCTAAAGGTGTCTAATCATTTTTGGGGTTTTTTATTTTATATCTTATTATTATAATTCATAAATTTAATTTCTCTCGTTTAGTTAGAAATAGTAAAAACTGCTTAAATTATGTATTGGTTCTTAGCAACATCAAAACACATTTATTTTTCTCAAAATTAATTCCTTTAGAATTCTTCTTGATGTCATGGCTTACTACTACAGTTATTTTATTAACATTAAACAGTTTATCTACATTATTTTGCAAATTATAGAAAAATACACATTCATGTGTAAGGCAAAAATGTAGATGTATATATTTGATAAATTCTTGAAAGGGTAATTATTTTTCTAGCTGCATAGCCTTTTGTAATAATTAAGGTTCTTTTTTGCAATGTAAAATCTCTAATTATAAAACTGATTGGCATTTAAATGTATGAAAACTATAAAAGAAAAGTTACTATCGGGTTCTTTAATTATCAGATCCCTTAACATATTCACTGCTAACCTCAGAAAGGGAAATCACTGCTGTTCAGCATTTCGTAATTGTCTTACCTCTAGTGCAGGCACACACCTAGTGTGTTATTTTTGGTATCTATTATATTATAGAAGGTTTCATGTGTGCACCTAGTGTCAGAGGTGAATATTTTCTTTAAACACCATAGTCACAGTTAGGCGGCCTAAACAAGTACAAAAACTAATATGAATATCAGAATCAAAATAATCACATATACCAATCTATAAATATTTTAACCAATTTTAAATTACATAATACAATCTAGTTACAATGTTTACCATTATTTTGCTTTGTACCATTCTCCAATTATAAATATAATACTATCCTACCTAATTAAAAATTAATGAATGAGTAAACTGATTAAATACTTATTTTATTACTGCATGCACCTCTACTTTTTATTTACCAAAAATAAAGCTATGATGCACTGTATTAATAGCTAAGGTACTTATTGTAAAATTTTGTAGTAAATCCAAGTCATGGTTTAATTTATGGATATAAATATATAATACATATTAATCTATTTTTCATAATAATTATTTTAGTGCCACAATTAATTATATTTTACATTTAAAATATGTCAGTTCAGCTCCAAACTTCACACAATGGGGTCACTGAAAATCAGTGTTGTGCTCATAATGTATGGACACAAATATAACTGAGTGGACTACAGTTTTGGAAGACCACTGCCACATCAAGTTTTGCTTTTGTTTCTTTTGTATTGAGTAAGTTAAGTATTAGATTAAGCATATATTTTGTTCTCATAAACATTTTTGTGTGAATGTGTCAGTTTTTCTTCCAAAATAAATTAATTTTATTACTAAAAGTGTATCAATGTAGCAATTCTACTGGTGGAGCAGTGTTAATAGTGTGGGAGCAAGAAACTAGGGATATATGAATAAAATAGTGCAATGAAAGAAACTAGTTATAGACACTTATACAATACAGCATACTATACTATAACTGTATTGAAAGTGTGTAAAATTTTGAAATAGACAATATCTGTCCAACTCCAAATCCCGTTGCAAGAATATCCATCTTTTACCAACTTGTGTTATCTAATTAATATAGAAAAATATAATTATAGACTCACAAATTACTTAATACATTAATTTTGTGTCAAAAGAAACTTTTATAAGAAACCGGAACCAGCTTCATATTTTGTTTGTATGGTGCAACTATCCAGAAGAGTTTCAAATAAGGGCTTGCAGATCATGCAAATAATTTGTACTCAAAAACTGACATAAATTTATTAAAAAATTCAATTTCTCAATTTACATCTATCAATAATATCTCTTTTCTGAAATTAATTAGATCTACTGTTTTTATGATCCTATGTTGTGTATAATACCTTTATTTTGTAACTATTTGTGTAAAAGTGTAAATAGCCTTTAATGTGAACATTTCCTAACAATTATTGTATTTAGCAAGTAGTATTTTGTAGCTGTAAGTTTTCCAATTAAAATAAAATAATTGATTTTAATGGATTGTTTTACAAAAAGATAATATTATGTACAATGTATCCCAAGATTCAATGATAATTTTGAAACAGGGTGTCCACAAGTTGCAGATCTTGGTGAAAATTATCAAAATTATTGATTTTTCCAAAAATTCAACCCTCTATGCAATATTTTTAGGACTAAAATAGTAATTTTTATTGTATTATCTATTGTGTTACAGTTATAAATAAGAGGCAAATCTGTAGATTTCTCTCAAAAATAAAACAAACATTATTGTACTCAAACTTAGAACATCATAGTATAAAATATATTGAGACTATCCCCCTTATTCAAAATAGTCTGCTAACTTAAAGCATTGCTAATTCTCACTCTGTCTTCTTCTATTGTCAGAATGAGAAAAACACTCCTAAGCGGCTGTTTAAAGTTAGAGGACCATTATGAATAAGGGGGTTAGTGATTACTTATAGCAAAAGATATCACAAGCAAACACGAATGAAGACACAACTTTATGTTTAAATGTTTTTTTTACTAGATTCAAAATGCAATTGTTTAGTAATTCATCATATAGGTAGTTTTATTTTATTTTCCAATTGAAGAATATTAAAAATGAATTCTCATGAGAAAGCCATGAATAATAGAAATGTTCAGGTATCTCCCTCATGGCTCTGCTGGTCAGCTAGACATGGTGATGTTGAGACTAACAAATGAACAATTTGATCTTATTAATGTGACTTTATAATTGTATACATATAAGTCTGTTTCTAAAGACCATGGTTGGTTTTGTAGACCTATACTGTACATCTAGGCCAACCTTTCCCTACACTTCTGTCCTGTCTATAAATTTAAAGGGTATTAACTAAAAATCTAAATAATAATGGATATTTATGTGTGCATATGTTATAATAATTATGTTTATAATATACAACTAAATAATGTTTACAGTAGTAGGTCACAAAAATCTTTCTTTGTCAGAAAGCAATTAGGTTTAAATAGTTTTTTTTTTAAATAATTGTAATCAATAAATTATGTTACAAAACTACTGTAAGTAGATCCTAGAAGTGCATTTTCATTATTTTTGGTATTGTATTGTGGGTACTTAGGTCTATTAAATACTTGTTATTAGTGTAAAGAAGAAATAAAACCTAATACATTCTGGGACAAACCTCTTTCTAACATTACAATGTGTACAGCTAAGGCTGGTCAGTTTGAGTCTACCATATCAGACAAACTGGAAATGGCTGTTGGTTATGCCTCTCATTACTGGAAAGCCTATGTTCTAATATCAATACTTGTAGAACTGTTTGGTTATAGATGTCTCTGTATACTTCCAATAAATACAAATACACCATCAAAGGGTGTAAATACAGTCATAACAATAGTCACTGTATGCTTGTCTGTCTATATGTGTCAACATCTATGAGTTTAACTGCCATATCTCAAAACTAAAAACATGTTAATTGAGAATGTGTTCAATGGATGAGATCTTTATTAGATGGGATTTTAAGACATATTGTGAGACTAAAAAAAATATTATATTATTTTATCATTTATGAATTATATTCTTTATTAGTAGTAGTAACACTAGTAGAATTATTATTACATATGTGTTTATAAGATATATAAAAGGGTTTTATATTATGACTATCATTTCATATAATTACATTATATTGATATAAATTATTTAAAAAAAAACTAGTATGACGAGTTTTCAATTGGGAATTGAATTGATAGGAAGTTATAAAGGAAGAGCTAATTAACATTCGGCGCGGCAACCGCGAAGCGCGCGGCGTAAGACGCGGGGACAAGCCAATATTCAAACCTATTCATCTATTTTAATTAGATTAAAGTTATTAGTAATCCTTTTGAGATCATTTTATCTTCTGGTTATGTATGTAAACAGATAATTAGTATGGTTTCAAGATAAGGTTTTTCTGTTTTTTTTTTCACAGGAAAAGAATTATTTTGTAATTATGTAAACCCAATACCCTTTCCAAACATTTATTATTTAAACGAGAAATTACCTAAAGAGAAATAAATCTGGTGCTAAATGTTTGACAACATTGAATATAACCTAAAATCTCATGTCGGAACCTACTAAATCTCAATAAAGACGATGCTATAAGCACGATTTTAACATATATGATGTATTTAAAGTACCGTGCCTCACTCTCCACACCGAGATACGCGAGACGATTCAATGATACCTAGATGCAAATAGGTACTTATGTCCTATTTGATAGATTTCGGTAAAATAAATAAATTTTATAAACAATGTTTTGATGTTGAAGAACTGTCAAATTATATTGAAATGGTTCAAAAACTTGAATTTACATGATCTTCTTCATGGACTAATTAACGTTAGTAATTAATGAAGGCACGACAATCAAAGCAAAGCACCGCTAGTCGGTACTTGGCTGGCGGTGAACCGGCGAAGCTACAACAAAAATAACCAATCATTTTACTTACCGCCGACTCTGTACATATTCGCAGCCATTTTATACACACTCACTAATCATTAACACTTAATTAATCTACATCTGACACAATTAACAACTATAACACTATGTAATTGAGCTTTTAGCAATGTTTTTCATCACGTTAACCCCGGACGCCTTTCGCTGATCGCCATTTTCTTTCACACTACTAATTTGGCCAGTGCGCAGTCGCACTTTTTGATGTCAACTTCCTGCACTTAAAACAAAGCAATGACATATCAATTAATTAACAATCACTGATTACAGTCTAAAATACCGATTTATAGATTTTATATACAAGTAATTCTTTTAGCCATGATTTACAAACGAAAATTAATTTACTATCTGTCTAAAAATAAAAAAAATGTTTCATTCAATAACGTTTCATTACTACTCCTACATTGATGAGCATTACAAAAATTCCATTCTAAAACTTTTTAAATTTATCGAATGAAATTTATAAATTACTACTATTATTACTCAAGATTAATATTATGAAATAAATTAGTATATATTTATAAAACAGTATAATATATCAAAATACACTTTGTATTCGAAAATAAATTTACAGTTCAATATTTCTTGGAAAGGAACGCAAAAACCACAGATTCTGGAATAGAATGTCATTGGCATAGATCAATAACCATAGAATAAACTACTCAAGATGAAGTAGTTAATATAAAATAAATTGTGCTTTTCAGTTAATATTTTCAAGAAAACAATCAAATAATATGATAGAGAACCAATAACATTATGTTAAATAGGTAATGGATACATAAATAATTAAGAATTAAAAAGTAGAAATAAATTAATATTGCATGCTACAAAGTGACGTGGCGATAATGACAGGTAAGTTTCTCTATTATCTATGACGTTCTGACATTTGCCAAATCAGCTAGAGCTAGGGTGTAACAATAATTATTACTACATCTTTCATACTGTTTAGTGTCTGAACAAATACTTAAATATTTATTTAATTGCTTCTGGATGAAACTGGATCAAAAAATTATAAAATTTCTTTATACTTGATCTAAACAGTTCACATGTGGATCTGGTACTTTATACATAATATCAAGATATTAGAATTATAAGTAGTGATCATCTGTGTTCAAGGCTTGATATTATTCTATATTTTAGAGTAAATCACCATGGCTACGTATGAGGAGTTTATCCAACAGAACGAGGACCGAGACGGTATAAGATTTACTTGGAATGTGTGGCCTTCAAGTAGAATCGAGGCAACCAGGCTGGTTGTCCCATTAGTTTGTTTGTATCAACCACTAAAAGAACGGCCAGACTTACCACCAATACAGTATGAACCGGTACTGTGTACTCGTAATACGTGTCGAGCTGTGTTGAATCCCATGTGCCAGGTTGATTATAGAGCTAAATTATGGGTCTGTAACTTTTGTTTCCAAAGGAACCCTGTAAGTATGATGATATACCCTTAACCTCTAATATATTATTTACTATGATAGAGCAATCAATTGTTTTAACTTTATTATAATATTTACCTTTCAGTTTCCTCCCCAATATGCAGCTATATCAGAGCAACATCAACCAGCAGAACTGATCCCTAACTTCTCAACAATTGAGTACACGATAACAAGAGCTCCAAGTATGCCGCCAATATTCCTACTAGTAGTTGATACATGTTTAGATGAAGAAGAATTGGGAGCTTTAAAAGATTCATTGCAGACATCTCTCAGTTTGATGCCACAAAATGCCTTAGTTGGTCTTATAACATTTGGACGAATGGTCCAAATTCATGAATTAGGTTTGTAATTAATAAGATTTTTAAAATTTCATCTTTTATACTTTAGAGAAATGATTTACAGTTGTGCAGAACATTCATATTCATTCTTATGTAATTTCAGGTACTGAAGGAATATATAAATGTTATGTATTTAAAGGGACTAAAGACTTATCAGCAAAACAAATTTCTGAACAATTAGGAATTGGCCGTGTTAATGCCCCTAACCCTCAACAGCGTCCAGGAGCCCCAACACCTCAACCCCCTGCTCACCGGTTCTTGCAACCTGTAAAGCAATGCGACATGGCTCTAACAGATTTACTCAGTGAACTAGGTCGGGATCCCTGGCCTCTTGGTGTGGGTAAACGACCCTTAAGAAGTAGTGGTGTTGCTTTATCATTAGCGGTTGGACTTCTAGAAGTCACATACCCTAACACTGGGGCTAGGGTAATGATGTTCTTAGGTGGTCCATGCTCACAGGGACCAGGTCAAGTTGTTAATGATGAACTTAAGCAACCAATTCGGTCCCACCATGATATTCATAAGGACAATGCTAAGTATATGAAGAAAGCCATTAAACATTATGAAGCCTTAGCGTTAAGAGCTGCAACGAATGGTCATGCCATTGATATATATTCATGTGCTCTTGATCAGACGGGTCTGATGGAAATGAAGCAGTGCTGTAACTCAACAGGGTGAGTATATAATTGAGCTAATAATTATACATACCTACATACACACTCACGCCTTGTTCCCGTCGGGGTAGGCAGAGACAATAGAATGCCATTTGCTTCTATGCTTACAAACCTCACACGCTTCCTCTACATTCATTACTCCTTTCATACATGCTCGCTGGTCGCTCAACGTCCACAATTTGGTCGACGAATGTTCTACGAGGTCTCCTGCAACCGACTTGCCCACACACACTTGCCTTATATATTTGATGCATCATTCTTTCTTCACTCATTTGCTCCACGTGTCCAAACCATTTCAGCATTCCTTTTTCAGTCCTTGTCACAACATCCTCTTTCAAACCACAGCGCGCTCGTATTACCACATTCGGAATCCTATCAGCAGCTCTTACCCCACACATAATACGCAGAGATCGCATCTCAACTGCCTTAATTATGCTAATAATTATATGAGTACTTGAATTTCTGTGTGACTTTTATAGCTATTCAAGTATTAAAATAAGCATGTTATCAATTCTGTATATCTATGAAATACTAATTATTGCTTTACTTTCAGAGGGCACATGGTAATGGGTGACTCTTTTAATTCATCTCTATTCAAACAAACTTTCCAAAGAGTTTTTGTGAAGGATCAGATAGGAGATTATAAGATGGCTTTCAATGGTACATTGGAAGTGAAGTGCAGCCGAGAGATTAAAAGTGAGTTTGACATTGTACTCTAATCTATATATATAAAAGAGAATGTATGTTTGTATGTTCCCTAATAACTCCTAAACTATTCAACCGATCTCAATGAAATCTTTTGTAATAGATTTGTTGAAGTTCAAGGGAGTTTTACCATTATATATGGCAAAACAATGTTAAAAGGCATAAAAAGGCATTTATTTTCTCAAAACTGATTCCTTTAGATTTATTTTTGATGTCATTTCTAATAACTACTAGATACTACTACCACTTCGAAAACTAATGGCGCTCTGAGAGAGAAGAAGAGGCGCAAGTAACTCAACTGTTTGCCGGGCCAGCTAGTATTTGTAATAAATATTCGTTTTTCCTTCATAAGAATCACTATTGTGTGTCCAAGATTGTCCATTATTGTCCCTCATTTTCATAAAAAAAACTTGTTTACACTGCCATTAAAAAAAATTAATTTAAAAATCATTGTTATAATATTATGATTATTATATATTATAATATTTAAATAGCAGGAAAAAAAAGGCACTTGCTTTAAAAGATTTAGACTTTTCACAAAAAATAATTTAAACTTGAATATTTTGTTATGAAATAATTTTATTTATTTGAAGCTAATATTAAGAGTTGACATACAATTTTCCGAATGTTTCACAGTATCTGGTGCAATTGGTTCATGTGTGTCATTGAACACAAAGGGACCATGTGTGTCCGATCAGGAGGTTGGCATGGGAAATACATGTCAGTGGAAGATGTGTACTTTCACGCCAAGCACTACTATGGCTATTTTCTTTGAGGTAAATATAGCATAAAATAATTAACATAATATATAATTTCTATATGTATTGGATCCACACATTATAAATCAAGTGTGTAACAAACAAACAAGTGAATTCCGATAGAGAGTGATGATACTTGAATTGACTACTTAAATAGTTTAAGCTAATCAAAAATAGTGAGCCATCTCATTCATGTACTAACCTGGTGGCATGACATTCCCTTGGCAGTTATATAAAAAAAAAGAAAAAACCAACAGATGTATTAATCTAAAATGTTATCATTTCTGGTGGAAACCCAATGGAAATGTTTGCGAATAAATTCTCAGTTTGCCACATGGAGAACAGTCTTCAAAATTACAATAAATTTTAATTTGAATTATAAATTTCGTTTATTTCAAAGATTACATATATATTTTTTAGTGGTTGAGACTTCCCAGTAAGTTGTCTTAGGACACTTGTATTGGGAATATCTCCCAATTTGAATTGCTGTTATTTACAGAATAACCATGTTGCTATTGAAGTTAAAATATTCTAGGAATGTCACTTTTTCTACCAGATTTTCTATTTACAAATAGGAAATGTGGTGTTTTCAGTCATCACCTGGTGCTAAAACGTCATTTTTTTTATGACAGTAACGGACGAGACGATCAGGACGTTCAGCTGATGGTAATTGATACGCCCTGTCCATTGCAATGCAGTGCTGCTCAGGATTCTTGAAAAACCCAAAAAGCCTGAGCGTCACTACAATTGCGCTCGTCACCTTGAGACATAAGATGTTAAGTCTCATTCGCCCCGTAATTTCACTAGCTTGGCGCACTTCAGACGAAAACAAAGCAATGCTTACACATTACTGCTTCACGGCAGAAATAGGCGCAGTTGTGGTACCCATAATCTAGCCGGCATCCTGTGCAAAAGTGCCTCCCAATGAAAAGGTCATGGTGGAATTTTCTCAAAATGTGGGTTTCTGATTGAAAACTGGTCTCCTGCCACTCTAACTTACCCCTAATAACAATTTCCAGGTGGTCAATCAGCATGCTGCTCCAATACCTCAGGGAGGCCGCGGCTGTGTACAACTGATAACACACTACCAACATTCCAGCGGGCAAAGACGCGTTCGAGTCACGACTGTAGCCCGCAAGTAAGTCACTGATTTAGAAGTATAGTATAAAACCATACTTATAACTCGAAAGTCGACAACACATATTAAACTTCTGTAATTGCTGATGTCCAGGGTGAGCTCAATTTATACAATATCACTTGCCTGTTTGGTCTCCCATTAGCTAATAAATATTCCCAGACTTCACACCATTAAGCCATCAGCTTGGTTATAGACAGTCTCTCAAAGAAAAATTTAAAGAAATAAATATTATGACTTCATTGTCAGTACATTTATGAAAATTTAATATACGTTCATACGTTTTTGCTCTTAATAGTGATCTTCATTATTATAACACTAGAAATAAGGGATTGCTTGTAACTAATTCTAGTAGGCTTCATAAGATACATAATAGCTTTAAGGGTAAATGTATACACTTCTATAATAAAGTCCCAGCCACTGTTCAGGCATCATCTATAAATAAATTTAAATGTTTTATAAAAAATGGCTCTGTCGTAAATCCTATTACTCCACTGATTGGACAGCATGGGACTAGATAGTAGTACGATAGAAATGACTGTACAATATTGTATATTTTTATTGAAAAGAGCGCAAAAAAAGAATGCTGGGAGAGTTTCTTGCGCTTCTTCACTCTCAGAGCGCCATTTGTTTCCGAAGCGGTAGTAGTATCTAGTAGTTATTAGAAATTACATCAAAAAGAATTCTAAAGGAATCAATTTATTATAATTTCAAAAAAATAAATGCCTTAAATGATGCTCTACTTGCCACATAAGAAAATTGTTTTATATTGAAGTATATGAATCATGTGTTGCTATAATAATAATAATATTGACACACTTTTACACAAATTATCTTACCCCAAACTAGGCATAGCCTGTACTATGGGTACAAGACAACGATATATTTAATACAATATACTTACTTTAACATACATAAATACATATAAACATCCATGACTCGGAAACAAACATCCATATTAATCATATAAATTATTGCACCTACCGGGGTTCGAACCCAGGACCTCTAGCTTAGTTATCAGGATAATACTAATAGATGTATTAGTTTTTTAATATTGTAGATAGAGCAATTCTTTCCATATTTAAAGAGCTGATTTTTTTGGCCCATTCTCAGGTCTTAGGCACATGTTATAGAATTGTCGGCAGTGGTAGTTTTTGATGTCCAATAAGTTATTTTGAATAAATATATTTGAACCTGAATATATCTAGTACATAATATCTACTAGGCGGAAGTTACCTCCTTCATGCATGTGTGTATCTTTCTTCCCTGCTTCTGTAACAATCAAACTAAAACACTACACAGGTGTACATAACATTATTTGACGACCCCTATAGCCCAGTGGTTAGTGATCCTGCCTAATGAGCTAGAGGTCCCGGGTTCGAATCCCGGTAGGTGCAAACATTTATATGATGACTATGGATGTTTGTTTCCGAGTCATGGATGTTTATAAGTATTTATGTATATTTAAGTAAGTATACTCGTATTGTATAAAATATATCGTTGTCTTGTACCCATAGTACAGGCTATGCCTAGTTTGGGGCAACATAATTTGTGTAAAAGTGTGTCAATATTTATAATCTTTTGCATCATCATCACCGTCTTATTAATTGGAATCTTATGCTCATGATAGATATGCTCTGGCTGTTTTCCCAACTCGACGTCTTTTGCGCCTATTGCGTGAAAATATCCCTTCGTTTAAGACTTTTTTTTAGACACTTATAGGTTGTAGTCAACGACCCAGTGTGATCACCTTAACTAAAAAACATCGAATAAACACACATATGCAATCGAAAACACATTGGTAAGAGCGGGGTTGAACCGGCGGCTTCCTTTATCAGAGGTAACGGCTCTAGCCATAGCACAACCGATGCTTAACACTCACATGATATCTGGTGTGCAGTTGGGCGGACCCAGCGGTGAACCTGCCTCATATAGCAGCTGGTTTCGACCAGGAAGCAGCCGCAGTGGTGATGGCCCGGCTCGTGGTCTACCGCGCGGATCACGAAGACGGCGCTGACGTGCTCCGCTGGCTCGACAGAATGCTTATCAGACTGGTTAGAAAACTCTATGACTTCCTTGGTTTATTTAAATACTCCTATGAATACCTTTTATACTTTAAAGAGTTAGTGATTGGTCTGTGCTCAAAGGGTCGATCGCGTGTGGTTTTTGAGTCGATTTCGAAAAATCCGATATAGAACTATTCACAGATTTTGTTGTAGGTAACTGAATACGGTAATTGCGTACCATCTTATGAAAAGTATGCTCAGGACATTCAATTTAATGCAGATTCAACACCCAAAGTTACTCTTTAGTTAAGTTTAGAACTTTAGACACGAGAACGCGTTTGTTTTGTAATTTTTCATTGACCTGTAAGCAGACCTACCTTGACTAAAAAAATGCGCAAGATTGTGCGCAAAACTAATATCTATGTCATCGTGACACTACCTAGACAAAAATCCTTCATCACACATACTTGAAGCCTCTCAGAGTCGATCAGTCGTAGTCTAACAATTTTGAAGTAGATTGCCAGCAGTTCAAGCTTGAGCACCCCTGGTCTATGGTATTGAACAGACCTACTTTATTTGTGTGACTGTTACATATGCCTTCCATATTGTTTCAATTATTTTTGTAGAGTAGAATTAAATTGGTAGCTGGCTATGTTTAAAATCCACACAAATAAACAAAGAAAGGAAAATTTATTCATATGTGAAAGTGATGACACACCTGACCGAGGTTCAATTTAATATACTACTATTGTGGGACAGATGTGTTTGTAACATGAAATCGAGCACTGTTATAAAATTTAAGGTTCGCTGGCCAACCAATATATTTATTATTTTGTATTACTCATGCGAGAAAAGTAGTATCTTGGCGCTCGCTGATGCGGTTGAAAAAGAGCCGTTTGTCCATTTTAAAATAACTTGTGAGTTTTTTCGTAAATGAAACTGTTGTTTGAGTGCGAAAAGCACTTGGTGCTTACTTGTCCGTGTAGTACGTGCAACTCGTGCGATAAGTTCTCGATTGCCCACGAAAGCGGTCAAATTTAAATTAAAAACTTTTTTTAAGGATTAAAACGCGTGTAATTGTAACAGTGTTTTTACATCAGTTTTGGCGTAAGCGTTGCAAATCCCACATCCGTGGCAACAAATGCTTGATAATGACAACTACTATTTCGACTCCTGTCAACCGCTGAACATGTGCTCAGAAAAGGTCACGAAACATTGGTTTAACTAAAATAATAATAAAAATTGTACCTTTTATGCAAAAACTAATGGAAAACCACAGTAACAATAACACGCGGTAAAATCATGTCATCATATAAATAGTTAATATCCGGACGACCGAGCCTTGCTCGGATTTTTAAGAATGTACAAAACTTGAACAAAAAAAAAGTAATAGGACATCTGGATTCGAACCGGGGTCTTCTGCTTTCCGGATCACCCAATGTCCCATCTGAGCTATAATAGTCTTGTATATAGTGGCGAAATTTACCTTTGTATTCTAATGTTATTGTAGCTGTTTCTCATTCAAACATGGATAAAACCATTTTTTTAAAATTGAAACCTAGCTAGATCGATTTATCACCCCCGAAATCCCCTGCATACTTAATTTTATGAAAATCGTTGGAGCCGTTTCCGAGATTCAGATTATATATATATATATATACAAGAATTGCTCGTTTAAAGATATAAGATAAAATCTATCTGTTAACAGCAGTAGTATGAATTAAATGTAACATCATTGTACAGTGCCAGAAATTCGGCGAGTACGCCAAGGACGATCCGAACAGCTTCCGGCTGTCGGAGAACTTCAGCCTGTATCCGCAGTTCATGTACCACCTGAGGCGCTCGCAGTTCCTTCAGGTGTTCAACAACTCGCCCGACGAAACCACATTCTACAGGTAACAGTATATTCTATTATTTTAATTTGTATCAAAATTTATTGACAATGCGGGGAACGAACACAAATCTCGGAATACGCCCAAGCGTTTTCACCAACTAATTCAAGCACGCGAATGACGCATGATCCGTTAATCTTGGTATTGTACTATCGGGTTATGGCGCCATCTACAAGATCTAATTTACAGTTGATAATTGCATGTTAAGAAATTTATTTGAGATGTCACTCTTTCAAATATAAAAAAGTTGTTATTAAGTGATCTCCCTCACTTTTGGGACAAAAAGTACTGTTAATTTAATCATCACAGGATCACTAAAATAATCTTATTTACTATAATAATGATAGATACCATAATATTATCTAGCCACAAACTAATCATTGCTTGCCGAAGAAAGCTCGGTCGTAGCACTGAACGCACTTATTAATCGCCATAGCGCGTCAGCGGACCGACGAGCTCGATCGACTATTCTCGTCAACGCAACGTAGCAATTGCACATTATGGAATCAATTACCGGTTGCGGTATTCCAGAACCGATATGACTTCGAGGGACCGATCTTTGATCCGCTTGCGGCGCGGTACGATGTTTATCGGCGCAATTTTGGCATTCTCGAGCAGCGTTCTGTCAGTGCCTATTATTATACGAGTAGCAATAGATTGCTTATAATTTGGATGATTTGAGTGAATGTATCTGAACGCTATTGACACAAGCTGTAAGAAACACCATGCCAAATATACCATCTATTGGGTGCCGTAGGGCACACTCGGTTTTGGTGTATCTGAGAAATCTAGTGCTCTGTGGCACTGCCGATTTGGGAAGGTGGGCCGCTCCTATGAGCCTCTGGCCCGTATGCCCCCTATAAAAACCCCTACTCTTTGAAGTGGGTTGAAAAATGAACACAAGTAAAGATTGACTTGTTAACAGATTGATCGAATACATTGTCAATACTTAGGTGTCGATATAAAAAAAATCATTTTTACAGGCACATGTTGATGCGAGAGGATCTAACACAGTCTCTCATCATGATCCAGCCAATCCTCTACTCGTACAGCTTTGGGGGACCTCCGGAGCCGGTCCTGCTTGACACAGCCTCCATACAGCCAGATCGGATCCTGCTAATGGACACATTCTTCCAGATTCTGATCTACCACGGAGAGGTTAGTGCAATGGTTGCGGGTTTTCATTCCCTTCCGAATTGTGAGGCGAGTGATAGATTCACCAGTGGGAGGCTCATTTGCACAGGAAGCCGGCTAGATTATGGGAACCACAACGGCGCCTATTTCTGCCGTGAAGCAGTAATGTGTAAGCATTACTGTGTTTCAGTCTGAAGGGCGCCGTAGCTAGTGAAATTACTGGGCAAATAAGGCTTAACATCTTATGTCTCAAGGTGACGAGCGCAATTGTAGTGCCGCTCAGAATTTTTGGGGTTTTTGAGAATCCTGAGCGGCACTGCATTGTAATGGGCATGGCGTATCAATTACCATCAGCTGAACGTCCTACTCGTCTCGTCCCTTATTATCATCAAAAAAAAATGGCACAGGTTTCATGCTTGTGAATAAGCGCTTCAGCTAACTGGTCATAGAGAGCATTTTTTTTATAAAATAGAATAGAATAATTTATTGGGGTACCATATTAGTTACATAGTTGTTACAAAGTATACATTCTCACCAGGCCTCACACTAGGATTCCCTGTGTCGTGAGGTCCAGTCTTTATAGTTTTTAAATATTAAATTTATTTTGTAGCCTAAATTTATGAACGTAACGGGACTCGAACCCGCGACTTCTCGGGTTACGTCATCAAAGTATTTCACTTACTTAACATTGCGTAATAATTTTAACTATACTGATTGTGATAATGTATTTTGGTCGTTGCTCTTAAAACACTTGAGTTTTAATTTTATGATGAGGAATTTTGATTATGATGAACCCAAGGACCCAATAAATAATATATGGATGATTAATGTTAATGATATACTTTAATACAAAGAAGAGCAACTCAGTGGGAATTTATCTCATATGAAATATCCTTAGATAATTCATATGTCTAGATAGAGCCTCTTGCTAGTAGACAACCAATGAGAACATGCTAGGTTTATTACCAGTGTGCGTGACAAACTACGTCTTACACTCGCGATTTGTATATCACTTTGTTTTAGTGTGCGTACGCATTACTCAAGATAAAAGTTAACTGTCAACGTAAATTTTTTTCGACGTTTTCACAACTATCTAGATTTATAAATGATCCAAGGAAGTATGATGTGTCTGTCAAGCTATGCTTTAGGTGAATCAACAGACGCATAATAATACGTTATGACTCAGGAGGTCTATTACCAAAATCGGAAGACGAAGTTTCGGTCCGAAACGAAAGAACGACGAACTTCGAATTAAATCCTATTGCCAAAGAACTTCGGCTCTGAATAGTGCGCACGGATTTCTTTTCGGAACCATAGACATTACCATATAAAGTGAAGTTGTAGTTACGATCTTGAAAGGCACAATGTCTAATCGAAGTATCGTATCGATCTTCGGATCCGAAACACTTACCGTCAACCGAAACTTCGTATTTCGTTTTTGGCAATAGGTCTCCAGATCGTATTGCAGCTGTTACAAGTTAACATCAGATATGCTCATTACGTCACATGTTTCTATAAATATTAACATTGCAGACAATAGCCCAGTGGCGGGCGCTCCGGTACCAAGACATGGCGGAGTACGAGAGCTTCGCCCAGCTGCTTCGGGCGCCCGTCGACGACGCCCAGGAGATCCTGCAGACGCGTTTCCCCGTTCCCAGATACATCGACACAGAGCACGGTGGCTCGCAGGTGATCACTTACTGTATCCATATATTATCGCGTCATATTTAGGCCCTATGGGTGAGAGGCCATTTATAAATGACGTCACAGGAATTTCACGGCTTTTGACCCCTTGTCACAGCTGGTCACATTTGTAAGACCGCGCCCCTACCTAGTTTAATGTCACATGATTTTATATTCTTGTCCCGACAGACGTTGTTCTGCATATAATAAATAAAATACTGTTTTTTTATTAATTTGTCAATAATATATCATAACATCAAGAATTATTTCATAAAATATGCTCCCTGTTGTTGTAATGAAATTGTTTTACAGCAGAACTGACAAACCGTCCGTCAATAAAATCTCTCATAGAAAATATGTCCATACAAAACAAATGTCAGACGACGGGGGACATATCAAAGGAAAAACAATTTTTTTGTTTTATTTAATTCCGAACACTCATATTTATTCACCTTTTAAACCTTCCCTGGATTTCCACAAATGATTCAAGACCAAAATTAGCCGAATCGGTCCAGCCGTTCTTGAGTTTTAGCGAGACTAACGAACAGCAATTAATTTTTATACATATAGATATAATTTGCAGTAAATATTACCTAAATCACTATTTTTGTTCATTTTAAATGTGCTTCATAAGTTTAAAAGCATAAAATAGCTGAACGACGAAAACAAAATTGCTTAAAGATTTCACAACAACACAAATTAAACCTTCAGTCATGCAGACATAGTTGCAACTAGGTATTTTTATTACTTTAAATAAAATGTAGTAAACTTATATATAAAATATAATATATTTTTTAATTATTATTGTGAAAAAAAGTGATGTCACTAAATTTGGGATCCCTCCCCGCCCCTTGTCACACTTCGTCGATCCCCTCTTCCCTTTAAGGGGGAGTCTTTAAAGTGTGACGTCATTTATGGATGGCCCCTGATGCAGTATCATCAGATGAGCAAAAATAAAAGTCACTCGCGAAGGTCTTTTATGTTAAATAGTACTCAGCAAATCTTTCATAGTTCATTTGACTTTGTTACACTAAACTAAATTTAAGTAAAGCTAATCGTAATTAATATTAAAAAACAAGGAAAAAATTAATTAACGGACCCTGTACAACCAGAACCCCACATGACATCACCCATGTGGGGTTCTGGTTGCTGACCCTTCTGGGCTTCTGCCCGAAGCCTGTTTGTTATGCATATCTTTTTAGAAATATTCAAGAATTTCAACATTCAATTCCAGGAGTTACATTTAAAATTATAAAATTTATATGGTTTTTTATAATATATAACATAATAAAGCAGATATAAAATTTGTATTAAAAAATATGTAAATTTATTAGCCCAGAGAGACTAACGGCCGTTCCCAATATACTATCTACAGATAGAGATAAATTACTATCTTCTACTGTCAGTAATTAGCTGTTAATAATCTGAAGCTGTCGGGTATATTACCCGATAAGTAATTCTTATTGCCTTATATTGGGACGCGTGAATTGCAGTTTGCATACATACTTTATATCGCTGGTAAGCTATACGTCGTCCCATTGTCGGACAGCGTGCACGGATAAGGTGAGTTACTGTCGATAAGTTTATTAGGACAGAAAAGTCAAAGATTTATCTCAAGTAAGAGACAGACTGAATATTGGGAATGACCGTAAGGCGCATTTTCACCATCTTCAAGTAAAGTATCAAGTAGTAATCACAGAGTAAAGCCATCAAAGTAAATGGATGTTTAAATGTATTTATGTATAAGTAAGTATATTGTATTAAATATACCGTTGTCTTGTAACCCATAACACAGGCTATAATATATGCTTTACTTGGGGCAAGATAATTTGTGTAAAAAGTGTGTCAATATTATATTATTATCCTTAATGTAGTAACATAAGTAGTTGTTGAAGTAGTCAATAATTAATTTTAGAATTAATTGACAAAATAAACTAAACTTGTAGGTTCATTATTAATTAATATTAATTGGGAAGTAACTTATCAACACTTTAGATATTGTGAACTATAACAATGTAATATTTTTTATTTACATAAATTAAATAGCAATAATAAAAATTTAAATAATACTCAATTATTTGGGTTTTGCTGCGTAAGTAATCCTATTTTTTTAACTAAATATTTTAATGAAAGTAAAATCATGTCTTTATATACAATTCTATGAAAATTATTAATAGATAAATCAATACAAATTTGAACTTTCTGAAACCTTGAATCAATCAATTAATTATATACTGTCTTTAATCAATTTAAGAATAACACGTTTTAAATTTTGTATTTTTAATGTAATAGGTACCTAATTTATTGCTTAAGGGACCTCCCCACTACGAATTCTGGATTTGGCAGCTAAGATCTTTTCCAGCATATCGGTTACTTTTTGTTGGGTCATTAGAAAGTTTTTAAAATGGGTGTCATCGTGTGGCTTTACAACGTTGATCGCCATTTGCTGCCGAGACGCAATCTTTTCACTGCAACACTCAACCATGTCGCGCGACATTCCGTATTTACCATTGCAGCAGTCTTCATAATTATCTCCCGTGTTCAATACTCCATCGGCTTCCTCTAATTTTTCATGAAATTTCGCACTGTATGGATTATTGTCTGGCGTTTTGTAATCGTTTGGTTTTATTTTAGCTATGTTAACCTTTTCATAATAGTCTGCATCATACTTACTGTTACCATTGTTGTTCATTCTAAATCGAATAAAGTCCGGGTGCTTTTGATCGCATTTTTCCGACGACAAACATTCATCTGATCGTTTTAATACTTTTAGATTTTCGAACTCTGGTCGTTTGGGCAATTTTTTTAACATTGGAATGTCAGCTTTTGAAATATCGCTCACGTAATTCAATTTATGGGGCGACTCAGTTGTGACAATAATGTTTTGATTTATTGGATTCTCATAGTTTGGTATCGCTATACCAAGAGGTGCTATTTGTAATGCATTTGTTTGAATCATTTTTGGTTCAACTCGTGTATTGTCATGCTTTGGCATAACGGACCTTGTTTTATGTATTTGCGCCTTAAAGTTGAATGGCGAATACGTAGTCAGCCTGTAGTCTTTATGCTTTTCTTCCCAGATTTGCTGCTTATTAAAAAAAATCTCGTCCTTGTTGTCAAAATAATCTTCATGTGTAGCCTGTTTATTGCTAGAATTATTAAATTTATAAATGCCATTGCTTTGAGCTTGTTTTATGCCTTTTAATAATTCAAGTACTTTTTTCATGAAATCTTCATTGCCTGTGTGTAAAGTCGTTGTTTCCTCTGAAACAATAATAAATATTTTAAATTTACAAAAGCTTATCAAATTAAGCCAGAATTAAATTATGTACCGTTTCTTATTGTGGTAGTCGGAGTATCTGTTGTTTGAGTTGAGACTGCAGTTGTTTTTTGTAGATCCTTAATTACCATTTTCTTTACACTTTCGGCTATCTTTTTAATCATTTCCTGAGATAAAGATTCTTTATTTCTTTCAATGTTTGAGTTCGTATTTGTTAATTTTGGTGTATTAAGGTTTTTGTTAATATCTGGTCTGTAATAAGGATTGTTTGAGAAATCTGGCGAATTGATATTTTCTATATATTTATTAAATTGTGGGAGAGTATAGTAATCTCTAACTTTATTGGTGTATGCAGATTTATTCCTCGCATTTTTTAATTCGACAACATCGTAATCACTACTATTGCTTTTTGTACTGTACTTAACACTTTGAGGTGTCGTCTCATATATTTGTTCAGTAACTTTTTTGCGTTTCGCTCTAAACTCATTAAGAACCTTTTTAATATATTCTGACTCTTCTGAGTCTGCGAAGATCTGAAGCATATTCTTATTGTTATCTTTTTCCGCCCGACGCGTATTAATTATGTGTTTATTCGGTTCTTTTGTTCCGTTATGTCCCTTCATATAAGTTTGCCAAAATTTCATAACACTCGCAAGTTTTGGCTGATTATTTTCTAATTTCATTACGTTGGTATTTTGCGATGTTTCAGTCGTAGTGGAAACTTCGTCTGTGATTCTGTGAATATAACCAATTGTGTTTCGGCTAATAACCTTCTGGTTTGTTTTTGTGGCGTTATCTGAAAAACAACATTGCAGGGTTGTATATACAGATACTTACACATTCGTTTAATAATATTACTTACATTGAATAGTTCTGTTTTCATTATTCCTCAATTTGCTAGATTCAATTGTTGTAGCCAATTTCACAGTTGTTGATTTCTCTGTTATGCATTTCTGTCGAAATTGCCTGGAAGTAATAACAATATATTAAACCTTACGCTGCGTATATTTCTATAATATTTCAAGACACGCTTTGTTTTTTCCTTATTTAAGTTCAATAATATTTTCCACCTCACAATCTAGCTACTGGTAAATAATTCCATTTTAAACGAGGATAATATAATGTTCTTTACAATTTTAGAATTGCCTATTTTATATACACTTTGTTTTGGTTTAAATTGCTTAGCTTGTTTCCTATCTACACCATAATAATAAATAACTGCTTTAATACGTACTCAGTGTCAATATTCTCGATGTCAGTGTATCGCTTCAACTTACTCAACAAAGCAACATCCAAATCCTCCTTTTGCATACCGCTCAAAAACAACACACATATCAAATCTGAAAGCAACATTGCCGTTACTGACACGTTGTTAAGAGACACAGTTCGACATCGATACACTCACTTAACCATTACCTAAACATTATAGATAATTAATGGAACCTTTTATTTGATCTAGACGTTGGGCGCGTGCGGTTATTCGAGTTAACGTACATGATAGAGCAGCCACGGTGAACAGAATCCGCCACATTCTGCTTGCGCTCGGCGTGCACACACTGATTACAATGCCGTGCGATATTAACGATCTTTTTATTACTTTATTTGCATAAATGGATGTCGGCTAGCGTGTGCGGATACATTATTAGCTACAGATTACGTTTAATTGAGAAAATATAATGTGTCGTAGACTTTACCAGTGGGAGGCTTCTTTGCACAGAATGCCAGCTAGATCATGAGTACCACAACGGTGCCATTTTCTGTCGTGAAGCAGTAATGTGTAAGCATTATTGTGTTTCGGCCTGAAGGGCGGCGTAGTTAGTGAAATTACTGGGCAAATGAGTGACGAGCGCAATCGTACTAAAAATTTTGGGTTTTTCAAGAATCCTGAGCGACACTGCACTGTAATGGGCAAGGCGTATCAATTATCATTAGCTGAACGTCCTGCTCGTCTCGTCCCTTATTGCCATTAAAAAAAATTGGTGAATAACAGATTTTTTTTTAAATACAATCTTTTTTTTTCAGGCTCGATTCCTTTTATCTAAAGTGAATCCGTCTCAGACTCACAACAACATGTACGCATATGGAGGGGTAAGAATATTATTTTCTATTTATAAATTAATCGATTCATTGTTAAACAGTTGCACTTATAGCACGCCATTGTGGCTGCCTTTTGATGTACTGAAAATATTCATTTTGCATGTATGTTTACACCATCTTAGCATGGTTTGAATTGATGTGTTTTTTTTTTTCTTTTCATCATTGTTCGACGAAAACCAGGCGATGCCGATTCCATCTGCGGTAGTGAACCTTTTCTTTTTTTTCGCTTTTCAATTTTGGATGCTTACTTTGACTTGCATGATGTTTTTGAAGTGTTTTACAATTATTATAGTTTGCTTATGTCACATTTTGCGCCTTTTTGGACATTTATGAACTTATTTTAATATAAATGGCATACATAACTAATTTTTTATTGCTAATAACTTGCTTTAAATTTTTTTCTGTCCTAGTTCGATATTATGTCGTATAAAGGGTAATATGTGAAACAAAAAATACTGCTGCTTTTGTATACTTAATACAATTAATTTTAATGATTTCATGTTTTGCCATTATTAAATTAAGTATATTATATACTATTTCCATATAATCAGTGGTGCGATAGATTTTACATATAACTCTTTATAGTAAATTGTATTATGTTGGTGGCTGTTTTTAAAATAAGTTTTTTATCGTATGATTTTGAAACTAAGGTACTTAATAACAATATATGTAATAACATATTTTTTGGGAATATGGGTTTAAAGTAAAATTTTATTAATTGTATATTTTAATATAATTAAAATTTTATTGGGTAGACTTATACTGTGTTGTACATCATCACAAATTTAAAAAAAAATTACGAATTACGAAACGGCATTTTTGTAAATTTTGCACTCTTTTATCTGGTAATGGGATGAAAGGTGAATTACCACGTTCATATCGCACCAGTCTATGTTGGGTGTGTCTGCCCTTAAATCTTTGTGTTGGTTTGGGTTTCGCTTCATGGTGCATGTCGGAGTAAGTATTATTTCGTCGTGATGCTGACTGTATGTTTGTGTATAGGATGGCGGTGCTCCCGTGCTGACAGATGACGTATCGCTCCAAGTGTTCATGGAACATCTGAAGAAGCTGGCAGTCTCCTCAACCGCATAAATACATACTATTTTTCCAAACTAACGGCCCGCTATGATGGTCGTTTTAACGTTTTCTCCGCTCAGTTTCGATAAAATTACCAAATACATTTGAAAGAACATGCTGTTATTAATGAAAATTATTTTTAGCCATCTTAAGAAAAGTCCTTCTTCTTGTCGTATCCATCATGACTGATGATCGTGGTTGTAATCCAGGCGGTTGTCATAATCTCCTAAAATGTTTTGGGATGGCTAGCCTATGGGTTTCGGATGGACCTCGTGATCATTTTCTTCAGTATATCCAACCACTGATAACCTCTCCAAAATATCGTCGCCCTACCACATTATATTACCGAAATAGCATAAGACAGTCGTGTCTTCATTTTGGAGTCCAATGTTCGAATCGTAGTTGGTGCAAACATTTGTATGATGAATATTAATGTTTTTTTCCGAATCCAGAATGCATATGTAATAAGTGTGAAATGTGTCAATTATTATTATTTTAAAATGCCCTAAAGCTCCTAAAGTGTAAACTGAGTGGCGCTCCTTGCTGTCCATACTATTCTCAGCACCAGATCAATTCGCTATTCTCTTTTGTTTTGGTAGTTCATGTTCCGCCTCCATTTTATATAAAAATCGGGAGAGTTAAAAAACAAGTCGTAATTTCTTTCTGTAGTAACATAACATACCCAATATCCGGGTAACATAACCGTTATCTCCACCATTCAGTTACGAATTTTAATTAATATTTTTTAATAATACTCTGTTGTCCTCGCTAAAATTTGACGTATTTCAATGAGTAATGTGATACTGTATTTGAAGTTTAATTTTATTTGTTAAATGTGTGTTTGTCAAAGCGGCCATCATAGCGTGACCTAGTAGGTATCTAGAATTATTAATAACCAATTATTTAAATATAATATAAAAATATTAAAACGAATTGATAAATAGACAGACATTTATTTTAAATGAGTATTTATATCTTTGTTTTTAATTAATACAACAACCCGTGCTCTTTTAAAACTATTATTTTTTGTAAAATAAATTTGGGATTTTTGTTTATATGTTAGGATATAATGAATATTGTTTAGCTATTTTATAATTTGTTCCATTGAAATTGTATAACCTGTAAATGATTAAATAGAGTATTTCTATTATATTGTTTTTTTTCTCCTTCACTTTCTTCACAAATCAACGCACAAATTTTTCTCTTTTCTTCGTAGATGTTGTTCAAACGCATTCTTAAATCAACGATCTAAAATCGGCGTAACGGACAGTCCTAAGCTGAGGTTGTCCGGCCGAGGACGAAACGGTCACTCATGTAATCCTGAAATATGCAGAAGTGGCCAACCAAAAGGTAAAAACCTTACTGAATACGAGGTTGCTTCGAGAAGTCTGCGAACACCCCAAGGGTTGTGAACTTCTAGGAGCTGTTGGCTGTATGGAAAAATTAAGACTGCCTTACAGCAAATCTGGAACAGAGTAAAAAAGGAATATCCACTCTTTGAGGCATCCTGGGATAGAATACCTAGACATATATCTTTTAAAGAATTACCACATTCCATTGTTTGAAGAAGAAGCAAACCAGTTAGGAGTGAATGAACTTAGATTATATACAGACGGTTCCAAAATGGCAGCCGGAACTGGCATCTTCTCACAGTAACTGAAATTACACACACAAGACCCTTTGGCACACACAGCTCCATCTTCCAATGTGAGTATGTAACCATCAAGCCAGCTAAAAAAAAAAGCGATTTCTGCACTATCGTCTAAACTGACACGTTAACTTTTTAACCTACCGAATTACAGTCGGCGTAACGGACAGTCCCTAAGTGCAGAGCTTGTCTGGCCGAGGACGAACCGTCACTCATGTAATCCAAGAATGAGGTGGCCAACCAAAGGCTAAAAACATTAGCGAAGACGAGGTCGCTCCGAGAAGTCGGTGAACGACCCGCAGTTTTCTGAACTTCTGGAAGGAGCTGGGCTGGTTGGAATGACTCGTCAACACTGCACGTCACGAAATTGACCCCACTGAATGTTTTAATTGCGGAAACAGAGCGGTTACCTCGGTCCATAGATGTTGTTGCATGAGGCTGCTGCGCGCGGTAAACCGAGCCGCGGCCAGACAGAGCCTGCATCAAGCTCTCAGTTTAACGTGAAATCGAATGCTTATAGCCAGTTTTGCAAAAGATCGTCATGCTATATATTAATTTGCCACCACTGCCTTTATATGAATTTTGACTTGTACAAAAAAGAAAACAAATTACGACTGTCCAGAGCAAATTGATTTGTGAAGAACTGCTTTGGCATTTTATGGTCTGTGTTCAGAATAATGAGGAAAGCCTTACTATTAGAACCAGAAATAATTCCGTCGTTCATCGAACAAGCGAGGCAAACATACCTTTTGAGCGTGGACAACAGACAATGTTCGGCTTGGGCAAGGCTGCACGTGCGTTTTGCCCCTCGGGCGAGGCACTACTAGACTGACCTAGGCACTCCTGATGAATGTTCATTATTAACTACATCTTTCTGGGTTCTATTAGATAAGTACGACGTAATAAAATCATTTGCTGTTTATACCATATTTGAGTTTACGGATAAGAATGAGCCTACGCAATCAATTGCTTTCGAAAGTTCACAGAATATTCCTAAGGCGTTATTTGGTTTCTATCAAGCATTAAATATGACGTGTCGAATCAAAGCCATACCGGCAACAGATATTGAACGACCTCTCGTAAAACCAAATTGTTTAGAATGGAAGATATTATTGCCAGAGAAATGGTTGGAATTATTAATCAATTGATTTTATATTATTTTCTCAAAAAGTTTACTAATTGTAGGTAAAATAGAAACTGGATACCCAATTGTTAGTATCTTCCTTATCCCCTGACTCAAAAACTGGTATAACGTTGATGCAGGTACCTTAGACAATCTGGAAAAAATCCAGTATCGCAAAATTTATTGATTGTCATTGTTATAATACAGACATGCCCCATAATTCACATGTTTTTATTAATATTTAATGAAAATACTTTAATTTCACCAGTAGTAGTGCCTAGATTTTAATGAAACTGTGCGCTCTGATACATTGCTTTTAAGTATTGATTCAGCTTGTTCAGACAGACTATTTAGACGATTTTCGATGACCACTCAATATTTTTAATACAGATATAATCTTTGTTTTATTTTTACCTGTTTACCCATTTATTATTGCCCAAGTCGTTTTTTTAGGAGGACAAACGAGTGTACGGGTCACCTGATGTTAAGTTATCACCGCCGCCTACAATCTCTTGCAACACTAGAGGTGAGAGAGAAGGTGTACGCGCTTTTTTGAAGGTACCCATGTCATATCGTCCCGGTAACACCGCACAAGGAAGCTCATTCCACAGCTTTAACTTTATTATTTGAAGAAATAATCTCGTCGAAAATATGGATTTTTTTTGTTTAAGAATACTGGATCGTTGTTAAAATTCCTAAGCTCAGATTTCATAAAGACACATTAGACTCCTATGAATGCAAGGCTTAGAAAAGAAAAAAGGAAACACAATAATTTTCTGTTAATATATTTACAAAACCATTAAATACACTATTACACCAAAAAATTTATATCTCAAATATATTATTCTATATAATTAAGAAGCATAGTAGGTATTAATAATATAATTTACCCAGACAATAATTTAAACCATGAAAACCATAACAAATTTAACTTTAAAACCAACCAACTTGCTTCAATAAATTAATTATACAACTACCCTCATATTAAATGTATTCAACTAGGTACAAAAACAAACATCTTTTATTTAAATCTTTCTGATTTTTGGTTAACTTAGATCACCACAAAATATTAAGTTTGTTTTTACAAAACATTACTAATATTCTCTAATACAATGTTGCTGTACATAGATGACTATAATTAAACTTTACACTGTCAAATAGTTTTCACAAAACTAAAATTATTAAAACAGCAAGAAATGGGTTTACAATTGAATACAAAGCCAGTAGTTTTGTATGTCTCCACTTAGGCAAACATTAAGTATGGATGGATGAAGCCCAAGTTTACCTGAATTTCATTACCTATTATGTATGGGAGTGACAGAATGTTTCAGCTACTGTTATGTCGCATCATAACTGCATAATATGATCTGGATACATTATAACATCATAAAAAAACCTATCCCATAAGGTCCCATACTAAAGCCCAGATAACATAGTTGATGGAATGTCTCATGTGCCTGTAATTACACTGGCACCTATTTAGTATAAGACAGGACATCACCGCAAACTCACTAAACACACCCTGATGAAGGATCTCCAAATGGTCCGAAAGTAGCCAGTACCAACACAGACAAACCACAAGTAAAGCCGTTTTAAATAAATAAAGGCACCTATTCTCTTTAAACCAATAGATTAGCTATGACAAGACATTAACTTTAATGTCATCAAAACATTTCCGCTGTAACATAAACAAATTTTAGTCACAAGTCCCACACAAACACTTTAAGATATTAATGGTCAATTGAGGAATCGGATCGACATCTTTTGTTCAACATCAGTTCGTTCCAAAGCCCGACTGAACTCTTCAAATGATATCATCTGATCGTTATTGGTGTCTGCTTCAATGATTGTCCTTTCTGCAATGCTTGTTAATTGCTCTTCACTGTAATTTAAACAAAAGGACCTTATCACTATTCATGTGTAGAGAAAAGTATTAATATAATATTTTTAAACTTTATCATTGCGGAACTTTAACATTGTAATTATGATGATGGGTTCCCACAATATTGTATTAATTTCTTATATTTAGATCCAATTGCATGAATTGTGGTCGCAGAGGAAATTGGCACCAAATTAATTGATGATAAATGATTTTTGGAGAATAGTATATTAACTTCATATTGGCTACATACAAAATATGAGTAAGCTCAAAAACCAATGGTTGCCAAATATTTGCTTGCTTATCTCTCATTAGGTAGAGTCGACATATAAAAAATGATGTTAACATGGTTAAAAAAACAAAGAGTGTTAAAGAGAAGGGACAACATATTAATTGGACTATTTGGACATTGCCTCAGTAGAAACCACCACTCACACATAGAATGTGAAAAACTGCACATAATACATTCCAAACCATAGAAAAGATACACTAGGTTTTAATTATAGATAGGAGGCTTCCTTGGGGCTTTAGGCTACAGTACTACTAGTGTTAAAATAAAGCTGATCAGAGCCAATCAGGTTAGGTCAGTTTTTAACATAAACTGTAACCCCCTTATTCATAATGGTCCACTAACTTTAAACAGCCGCTAAGGAGTGTTTTTTCTCATTCTGACTTAGGTCAATAGAAGAAGACAGAGTGAGAATTGGCAATGCTTTAAGTTAGCAGACTATTATGAATAAGGGCCAGACTTTAGTAGTATTTTGTAGCTCTAGCAGCTAGATCTAAAAAATTCTTCTGTATACTTTAAGGTCACAGCATGGCATTTTTTTCAACCTGTGAAAGAATTTTATGCACCTATCTTATAAAGAAATATTTATTACCTTATATTTACTCCAACCATCATATGAAGAATAGCAAGTAATTCATCCCTAGAAATCTTGCCATCATTGTCCAAATCGTACATGGAAAATGCAACTGGAAAAATATATATACTCAAATTTAAAAATGCTTTTTTTTACATGATAGTAATAATAATATTGATACACCTTTACATAAATTATATTGCCCCAAATTAGGCAATCGGGGCGGCCTGAGATATGGGTTGCAAGTCAATGATATATTTAATATGATAAACTTACATTAAGACATCCATAACTCGAAAACAAACATCCAAATTCAAATTGCAAATGCAAATTGAAAAATGGTTGACACAACTGATTCACATAAACATGTACCGATAAATATAGAAAGACCCCAAGAATTCTGTTAGATGAATGCTGCATATTAAGGTTGATGAGAGTGGTAGACCCAGCATTCTTGTTATATATGAAACATATTTCTTTAGAACATTTAAGGCTGCTAAGAGTTAACATTTGTGGTTGGCTCAAGTAATGATACTTACTTTGATTATATATTAATAAATTAAGCATACTCACATCTAAGCTTCTCCTCTCTGCTGTTCAACTTGTTTTCCCTGTTTTTTCTTATTGGTCTAAAGTGAGCCAATACTCTCATAAATTGCAAAAAGTTGACTCTATCATCATGACTCTCAGCAAAAAATGCAGATACTATCCTCTCGCTAAGTGGATTAATAGCAAGCTCTGGTATTCTAAGGAAATCTTCTCTTGAGAGTGTGCCACAGTCATTTTTGTCCAATGCAGTGAATCGTGAGTACAATCGTTCAATTTGATTTGGAGTAACTAAAAATCATCAAAGAAAAATTACATCAAATACTTACAAAGTTATATCATATAGAATTACTTTTTCATTTTCTTAAATTTGTATTAAGTTAATTTCCATAATCACGGAATTCATAATGAATTACGTTTCAAGTTCGTTTTTCTATTGTTATAACAATGATTATAATAACAATGAATATTACTCACAACCAGTTTCCTCTTGAATCTGAGCGATTTCTTCTTCTCGCAATAATAACGAAGATTTGTTACCCATATTACTTATTTACCCGAATGTTCTGTGAGAAATGCAACTTGTTGTAATGAACAAAGTACAAACGATAAGCTAAACCTTAAATTGCAATTGATTTCACGATTAATTTGATACAGAAGATATGGAATAGAATTGTTTTTGTTTAAAACGATGTGTTCTATCAGCAACAACGTTTTTTACATTTTTGTAATTATTAATGGAAAAGTATTTAGAATTTTAACTATTTTTAGGAGAAATCAGAAAAGTAATATCTAAAATGTTAAATGATATCAGAATTCAGATTACGCTCAGACAGAATCAGAAGTCAGAAACTCGGAAACAAAATAATTCAAGAACCTACTTTGGGTTTTGACATTGTTTTGACTTTGAAGTTTGAACACTGAATTTTTTCATTCATTGCTTGTAAAATTTGATCAATGACTGACATTTGACATTGGTTGTAGCTTAAAGCCTAAACACATGGTCGGATTTGATTTCAAATTTTTCAAATTCAAATATTTTTATTCAAAATAGGATTTAAAATCACTTATTGAATGTCAAAAACTACCACCCATTCAAAAGAGACTGCCTCAGACCTGAAAAGAATGGGCGCAAGAAACTCGGCGGGCTTTTTTTTTAAATATAAAATATGGATTACAATATGATATCTATCGACATCTGAGGGTGTTCGCTTTATTCCCAGTCCGTGGTGTCATTAAGAAAATCGTTTATGCTATAATAACCTTTCCCACACAAACGTTTTTTAACAATTCTTTTAAATTTCGTAACACATTTGTTTTGTATATTTTCTGGGATCATATTGTAGAAGCATATACATCGCCCAGCAAAAGACTTACTAACTTGACCCAACTGAGTAGTAGGCATAACAAGTTTATGTTTGTTCCACTTGTTAACATTATGAATGTCACAGTTTCTAGAAATTTCCTCAATATGCTTATGAACATACAGAACATTATCAAAAATATATTGAGAAGCAACAGTCAAAATATTTATTTATTTAAATTTTTCTCTTAATGATTGTTTAGGATCTAGGTTATAAATCGCGCGAATACCCCTCTTCTGCAGCACAAAGATGGTATTAATATCGGCCGCACTGCCCCATAACAATATACCATAGGACATAATACTATGAAAATAACTAAAGTATACTAATCTCGCCGTGTCTATATCAGTTAACCGTCTAATTTTCTTAACCGCATATGCTGCAGAACTAAGCCTATTCGCCAATCCTTCAATATGGGGGCCCCACTGCCATGGAATCAAGAGTAATGCCAATAAATACAGCAGATTCCACTGGTTTTACCACCTCTCCATTTAATAAAATATTCACATCTACATTTTTGACATTTGGCACGGTAAATTTAAAATATTTGGTTTTATGACTATTTAACAATAAGTTACTGGCGCTAAACCAGCACACGATGTCAGATAGAGCATTGCTTACTTCGTCATATAAAACTTGGCTTCGTTTCACTTTGAATATAAGTGAAGATTCGGCCGAAACATCGGACGCGGTCCGTCCGGTACCGGACCATATTCAAGGGTATGTCGTATTGTCCATCGCACAAAATTATTATTATTACCGCCTGGTCCGTACCTACGTCGGTCCAATAGGTGCGAGGCGCCCACCGGACCGTACGATGCCAAACCGACTTGTGCTTAGGCTTTTAGATGCGCGATCACAACCTTACACTATACTAGGAGTGCAACCGAACGTTCTGTTGACGTAAATTGCTCATTCTCGACATATCTTACTAACAAGGCTTATAAATGATCGCAAAAAACGAGATGAGCAAGATCTATTTCACAAAGGTGTTTGGCGCTAACCAATAGGGTGACAATGTCAACGTTATGAAACTATCTGTGTGAGAATTGTATACTGCTAGTTCTTCTGTGGTAGAAGTTTTTATTCACGTAAGGCACCATATTTTGTCACAATTGTTTAAAAAACTTCCTGGTCAAGATCGCCAGCATACGTTGCATGAGGGCAGCGCAGGACCGATCGTCGTGGAAATCTTTGGGGGAAGCCTTTGTCCAGAAGTCTGCACTATCAGGATGTCTTCCAGCTTATGATGATGATGATATTTTCGGCTGTGATTTAATTTTAAAATAGACTCTCGAATATTGAATAAAATTATTTATACATAAGTACACTTTTTCTAAGTACTCAGACCTATTAAAATGGGAATTATCATTTTAATAGGACTGGCTGTTAATAAGTTCATTGTAGGTCTATTTCAGTAATTTATAAAAAATCAAGTTAATAAACATCTTAACTCTTCCCTCACAATACATATATACGAATATAATGTAAGTATGTTAGGTAAAATAATTCTGAATTCAAGAAGAATTGTGATTTGAATTTATTCAATTCAAGAAGAAAAAATAAAGTGTAGGTACGTACCGTGTAATAGGTTAGCTAGGGTTGAGGTCCTTCATAGGTATCCGATTTTTACAATAAAATACCAGACTGTGTACCTGGACTACACACACAAATTCAAGAAATACTTTGACAAAGAAGGCTTACCATAGTATAGTAGATTATATAAATGATAATAATGCATGGTTCTTGTCTGGTTTTGCACAGCCCGCATATAATACGCAAGCTAAGTTATTATATTATGATTTAAAAGATAGGCTTTTTCGTATGAGTAAGTTCTTCTCCAAATAACTCCTTTACGAACTGATGTACCTTCATGACGTTTACCAAGAGTTTTGCAATATGTTCTATATATCTTATTGCCACTCTTTATAGTAAATAAATATATTCTTCCTTAAATCCAATAACAAATAGTGAAATAAATGTTCATACCCCCCATCTAGAGACTGCCAGTGTCCACCATTAATAAGAATCTATCAAAAGAAGAAGTAGACAATCGCTTATCATTTGAAGAGCACTATATACGTATATAGTCTTGCCAACAAAAAACGTAAACTCAGCTTTATTTTCGAACAACTCAGACATGCCGCTGACACAGTGGTTGATTAGAATGGTATAATTAGGATAAGGACCAAGTTAGGATATCATCCCCACCATCTGGATGTGTGGCGGTCCTCCACAGTGCGGTTTTCAAGGAGCTTTCTTCCTCGTACTACAAAGCTGTGGAATGAGCTTCCTTGTGCGGTGTTTCCGGGACGATACGACGTGGGTACCTTCAAAAAAAAGCGTACACCTTCCTTAAAGGCCGGCAACGCTCTTGTGATTCCTCTGGTGTTGCAAGAGAATGTGGGCGGCGATGATCACTTAACACCCGGTGACCCGTACGCTCGTTTGTCCTCCTATTCCATAAAAAAATAATGGCGTTTGCGCAATTACTTGGGGTGGCGTAGCTAAAATAAAAGTTATTGAACTAAAACGAGCGCAAAGGTTAATTAATTAATCTGTTTGAACCCAGGCTTTACAACACTTTACCGTGAATTAATTTTTTTAAGCACTGGGTAAAATAATTAATAAATAGTATTCGTCAACAATAAAGTTTTCTTTTAACCAACCTTATCACTACATTAATCATAAGTAGGTATACCTAAAGGTGGCTGGGGATAGAACATGAGTAGCTAATTAGCCTCGTATTTACCGAACTATCTCCGCAACCATTGGAGATGCCCAAGATCGGATCAGCGCAATAGACCGGTAGCGGTAATTCTCAAAAACCCCCAGTTCAACATAAAACTTTTTTTTAGCTGGCGGGGTCATTAAGATAGAAATGGTAAATTAACCTTCCCCCATCGACGCTCTCCGCCTCAAAATGTTCGCCTAAGATCGGCATGCGTTTGGCGCTCGCGCAGCGTTCTCCCCGTGCGTATTATTTTACGTGTAGTAATAAAATGCTTATAACTAGGGTGATTTGAGTGACTGTCACTGAAAGCTATTGAAACAAGCTATAAGACCATGTATAAATTATTCATATTGTGTTTTTATTTTATTTCACACAGACTTTTCATTCGACAATAAGTGTAAAAATATATTTAGAATAAAGGTATATTTAGAATAAAAAATGATTTTCAATGATATTACTTGTTTTATTTAGTAACTTTTATGTTTTTGTAATAAGCATTATATGGAGATGCCCAAGATCGGATCAGCGCAATAGACCGGTAGCGGTAATCCTCAAAAACCCCCAGTTTAACATAAAACTTTTTTTTAGCTGGCGGGGTCATCAAGATAGAACTGGTGAATTCAAACTACTAGCGTGGTACAACTTATCCACCCCAGTTTATACAGTAGGTGTATCATTGTGTTTGATCACTTACGGCGAGGTCAATATAAACTTTCTTATTCGATAAAAACGGTTAAGTTAACATATATTTTGGCCTTTAAACTTCAATGTCGCCTTGATGATAAAAATAACAAATGTAGCGTTGCCTAGAAACGCTGAAACAAGCTGAAATTCAGTGTAAGCAAGATAATGAGTATATCTTGACAATAAATAATATTAGCACTAAAGTTTAAGAAACCCGAATATTGCAATATCACTTTATTGAGTGCAAAGGCAAAGACATAAAAGGCATAATGAGCGCCTCAAAAGTATTGTTAGAATTGATAGACACTGAAAAGGAAAAGAAGTCGGATGTAGAACCGTTGGATACTGTATTGGAAGTAAATGAGAATAACATCAGTGAAATGTATATCGACAGGCCGATTGCTGATGAGAAGGTGGAAGAAACAACGCCTAGAATATTCGGTCTGATAGATATCAAGGAGCCTCTCACCATTGAATCGTTGAACAATGCAATTTACGAAATGGGAGTCGTCAATTTATGCTGGCCTGAAATCGAGGAGCCGGTGTTTGAGACAAGGACATGTTTTCCCGCAAGTTATTATACGAATAGCACGAAAGAACGCCTTATATTAGCTTACGCTGAAAATTTTAGGCGCCAATTTCTATTTCATTACAAATTTCGGAGACCGTTGCTGTTACAAGTGCCAAATGAATGTGGTTTACAGGTGCGTTTCTGTGTAACACTTATTCTGAATTGAATTAATTAGAAAACATGCGTCGATTCTTTAAAATATTTTTGTGCCTTATTGGTATACAGCCCACGTGTAAATATGTGTGTACCTATGCAGTCTACCTCCGTAGTCTAATTATTTTTGATTTAAGCATTATTATTATTAGACACATTCTAATCTTCATATAGCTGTTATGTTATTGATATTTTGCTTTCAAGCGATAATCACGCTGATGGCAGACAAATTATTAAAACTGCTATCTTACTCAGCTAAACATCTTTATTAACTGTATTGTATACCTGAATAACTTTTATTTAACTATAACGAAATGTTAGAAAATAATTATTAAATGGGATTTACCAGAGCACCACTAAATAATTTTTAATATAATTGTACTAGTTTAACCAAGTACAGTCCCGCAAACTTATCTGGCCCGCTGGCAGCGTCGCTGTTATCGCATTTAGTGTTGCTAGTAAATATTTTTTTCAATAAAGTGGGTAAGAATAATATGCACATATTAGAGGTGTTCAGGGTGTCACGGTTTTCACTACTTTCGCTTTCTTTCGCTATTTTTTGTTCACGCATCTGACAGAAAATAGCAAAAGTAGCGTTAATAGTGACTCCCTGAACACGCCTAATGTAACATAAATGTTACTTCACTAAAAAGTAAACAAATAGTGCCATTAAAAATCTTTATATATTTATACAATAATTATGATCATTTACATAAAATGTATGCCGAGTGTTCTCTAACGGAGATATTCCAGGTATTCTTATATCACCGGAATTGTTTAATTCATGAGTCATTTCATCATCATCAGAGTCACTACTTTCACTTTCACTATCACTACCTAAATTAATGATAAAAGCCTCGTCTAAGTATCCATCCCTTTTTCGATACTCGTTTTCATTTTTTTTTACATGATTGCAATGCTTTTGCCATTCCGTAACTGTTATTTTATCAAAAGCTTCTGCAATCAATGTAGGCATTTCAGAATTTGATCTACCAATATTCTGATCTGCTACATTTCTTTTCATAGAGCTCCAAATCATTTCGATTGCATTTAAATCGCAATGGTATGGTGGTAACCTTAACACGCTGTGTCCATTACTTTTCAATAATTCATCTATTTCGTAAATAGGTTTTGGTTTGTGCCTTTTGATTAATTCGTAGAGTTGCGGTTTTGTGAAATGTTCACAAAATTCAACATTGTTTTCTGACAGCCATTTTTGCATATCAGCCTTTTTATAATTTGAATTAGGGCATTTGTTTATAGAAATACTATGATATGGGGCATTATCCATTATGATTAATGTTGGCCGATGTAGATTTTGTAGAAGTTTATCAGTCACCCATTTTTTGAAATTTGTACTATTCATTTCATCGTGATAATTACCGCTTTTGTATTTGATTGAAAAACTAATAATGCATTCTCCACAAAGCCAGCTTGTCTTCCCGCATGAACAATTATTGATCTGTTTCTTTCGAGACTGGATTAAGCACACCATCAACTTCATCACTTTGCCAACAGCGTCCAGCTGTATGAGACGAATGAATATAAGTCTCGTCCAAAAATATGACTGGTTTTTTTTCACCGCATTCATTTTCATAAATTTTTTGTAGATAATTAGCTCTCCATGCTGATATGTCATAACGTTCAATTAGTACTTTTCGATTAGATTTTGATTTATTGTAACGAAATCCAATTTTAGTGAGTATTTTTCGGAGTGTTTCACGACTCCCTTTAAAATCAATGTCTTCTTGGAGCACATTTAACAACTTTGCTAATGTGGGAATTACTTTGTGCATGCTGTAGAATTCATGAATTTTTCTTCTAATGACACCGAGATCAAAATTGTCCACTTCAATTTTGCCTTTAGTCCTTTTCCTTTTTTATCCTGGAGTGGAAATCTTTGTTCCAGTTTCATCTGGTTGCTCTTTTTCTTTTACAAGTTTTCTTACAAATCGCTCCCCGACACCTACAATAGGAATAACAAAAAGTAAATAAATAATATTTAAAAATATGTATTTTAATTTAAAGTGGTATTTTTTTAGAAGCTGACTACACTAACCTGTGGCAGCAGTTGCGTTCATACAACTTATCGAAGGATATAATTGGTGCCTGAAGGCGTTTTTCTTCCTTCATATAATTCAAAACTTGTAATATAACGTTCTTCGCATCACTTTTTAAAGCTTTCGGCATTTTTCACTTATTAAAACCACAAAAAGAAAAATAAACACACGGAACAAACAATCAATGGTGGGAATGTCATGGAATAACAGGCTGATTGACATTTCAAAATGGCGACGTTAGTTCTACTTTTGGCCACCGGGCCAGATAAGTTTGTGGCACTATAATCGAGTTTGAAGTTTGCGAAACCGAGTACTCGGCCGAATAACTCGGTTCAATTTAATTGTTTGTTTGGATGCGTTAAATGTTACTCAGATCGTTCGAACACATCACCAAAATTACCAGCTCTATATTCTGATCCATTTCAGAGGTAATAAACCACACCAATGCCCTTTAATCAATTTCCGAAGTCGCTGAAACCTGCCCAAACATCGCAGATATGCAACAATTTCTTAACGATGAACTTCATGACCTTTCAAGATTTAGAAGGTGACAAATATTACTATTTGTCTACTTTACTGGAGTCTGGACCCCAGATTCCAAATGAGATTTTTAAATCAAAAGAAATGCAAAGTGATCAGAAAGATCCTATTTTGAGAAACCATTAAGTCGGCTATCACAAGAAATCGCCAAAATAGCGCATAATTGAAACCATTCCATGACGGTTTACATAAAGCTTTTATTTTTATTAAAATAATTATACATCTATAGAATATGAGAAGAAAATTCATTATTTTCGTTACATTTCTATCTTTAATAGACATTGCGAAAAAAAAGACCAAAGTAACTCTTACAGTTGGAGCCATGTTAATCATTCAGTGTTGATAAAAATTGTATGAAAAATTGTTAACTGTTTACCAATACTATTTAACATGACATAGTTTTGTTATTTTTGTAATGAAAATTGTATTGTGTTTGTAATAAATTTAAAAATGCTTCTAATTATGAATTAATACTATTACGATCTTTTACGGGAGAGGTAGCATAGCTCCGCACGATTCTTCAAGGCCGTTGCCTCAGTCCCCAGCCTTAACATAAGCGACGTTACAGACATTCCCAGTATAAAAATTAATCTAATACGAACCTTAACTAATCAAGACAACCCAAAGATACTCGTGCATTATTTTGGAATTGCTTTGAGGAACTAGCTACCCAGTCACTAGAGCGCAATGAGCCTGAAATCCCCATCGCTCTACAATTGGATCAATATGTAAACGAAGCAATGTTGTCATAAGATAATAGTCCTTTTGGAGTGGTGGGCAGGACATAAAACAAGATATCCAGAGATGGTACATTAAGGCGCGGTCATACCTCAATATCAACAAAAACTGGTTTCTTAGGGAGTCGATTACAACATAACGCAATGAAAATATTCCGACGCAAAAAATACAGTGCATAAAGAAGGATTTAATGATAATTTTTAACCGAATAGAATATTTATATATAATTAGAAATATCTAATAAAATATTTGGAAGTTGCTTCCCAAAAATGAAGTTTGGAGTCAAAAATCTCCGAATTTTAAGCGATAACAATATTCTTTATTTAAAGAATTGAATAGAATTAGTACTTTTCAAAAACTTAAACCGAACAATTTTTCAATCTATGATGTAAATTTTGAATAAACAAAAGAAAACCAGTAAAATAAATGCCCATTTGCTTAGCTTAGCCACATGATTAACACAAATAATGTAGGGTTGGTTGTAGCGTTTACAATCCTAGTCAGTCCGCGCCTTAAGCAACAGTCTTTTCATGTGCACCAGCAAGCACTGTGTATAGCCAGCCTTTATTTTCTGAAGCGGGTAACGTATATGAACGAAAATGGAACAAGTTGTTACCAGAACGTGCGGGGTCTTATATACTTGCATTACAACTTGCCTTTGCTAAATTTCAAATATCAATTTAATTATAATAAACGCAACTTTTTTAATATGTTTAAATATATATTTAAGCCGTTTTATTCGGCCGAGTAATATAAAAAACACCGAATATGCCAAGTACCGAGTATAAAACGAAAACTCGGCCCATCTCTAGTTATTATATCTCTACAAACTTTGTGAAAAACAACGCATTCTATGATTTTGAACAAACTGCGTTGAGCTTAACATTACGCAGAGAGCGTTTGCTGAAAATAATTTACCTTAATTCGGATAGATGGCGTTGCAGGTTTTGAGAATCAGTACACGTGGAATTTAAAAAAATATTTTTACTGTCTCGTTTATTATCTTTGCGTCGTGTTTCTTATCAAAACATACATGATACATCACTAATATTTTCAGGAATCGATAAATGCCGCACCTCTAACAACTATCCCTAGAGCACAGATGACTTATGGCACCGCAAGCAGCGGTTGACATTAATAAAATGCTTGATTTTTTTTACTGTTATATACTTCAATTGTATATACTGAGGCTGCACTCCTCAAATTTCACAGATCTTCATTTTTGGTTGCACCCAAACCGTCACAAGTGTCAAGCCATGGGCTGTGGCTTCAAACCCCTGCTAGGAAAGTTGTATTTTTCTAAGTCTGAGCATATTCTAGGTGGTAGGGGTAGGCTGTACAACCTAGAATATGCACATAAAACCTATAATGTTTAATATCCAACGTTGTATCGAACCACCGTTAAATACTGAACTGACTCGTAAGTTTGTCTTTAATTGGAATTACCAGAGGGAGGCTCCTTTGCACAGGATGCCGGCTAGATTATGGGTACCACAACGGCGCCTATTTCTTTCCTGTAGCAGTAACTTATGTGTAAACATTACTGTGTTTCGGTCTGAAGCGCGCCGTCATTAGTGAAATTACTGGGCAAATGAGACTTAACATCTTACGTCGCAATTGTAGTGCCGCTCAGAATTATTGGGTTTTTCAAGAATCCTGAGCGGCTGTGCATTGTAATGGGCAGGGCGTATCAATTACCATCAGCTAAATGTCCTGCTCGTGTCGTCCCTTATTTTCATAAAAAAATATTTAATGTTATATAACTTTCAAAACGTTTAGAAAATGGTGTGTACTTCGATCCGTCCGACAAAGCTAACATACGCGGGAACCAACACGTGGCAAGGACTGGCGTCGCTGGTCGCTGATTTCTTCGACTACGAGCCTCTCAGCAAGCCGATGTTACACGTGAGTCAATACCAATTTATTTTTGTGGTCGCTTACCATGTAACCCACTTATTTACAATGGGTTGAACGTTGAAACTATGTTTGTCAAAGTGAAAGACTGTTTTAAAGCTAAGCTTCTTAATCAGTGTTACCTATTAATAAACGAGTGGGTTCATTAACAATACAACATAATCGTATATCAGCATTTCTTCCAATATCACCAAGTTCTGAATGAAACGAATGAAATAATAAAGAAATCACCGTTCGCGTAACGCTAGCGTTCGTTCGTAACGCTCTATTCACGCATTCAGCATCTTACTCTCCAACTTCCCAAGTTAAACTCCTCACATACGTCGCATACGTCGAAGTGATCGCGAGCTTGCTGTGCTGGTACATTGCGTGTGTATCAGCAATCACAAGATCAAAAGGCAGCATCACGTCATTATGATTTTGAATGTATTTTACCAAATGTAGCTCTTAATTTTGCTTTATAAGGGTAATGGGGCTGGCTTACTGGTAATTAAACACTTCTTATTATACACCAGGAATTAATGCAACTTTATCGCTTTTTTGTTTGTCTTTTTAGTTGAGGAGCTAAGTCTTTAATCTAAGGCGTTAATACTTGCTAGTGACAAGTGAGGACGTACGGGCCGTATTTAAAAGTTAAAATGATTAATAATTGATGACTAAAAATTAAAGATAACCATCAAAACTGCGGATGCTACTTGCCGGCATTGCTGTTTGTCTGTAATTATGCTAGCGACTTCGGATAAGATTTCATTCGGGTAAACACAGCGATAGGTACTGCGGTTTCTGCAGCCTACAGCGGCAATGATATAAAAAATTGGCTCCATATCTCCGGCCAAACCCGGCGGCATGTGTGGATCCACCTTAAGTATTTAATTTATATTTAATAATGTTTGATATTGTTCATAGATGTCGCCCTAAGCCATCTAGGAGGCGTTAGTATAAGTTATATTAATTCTGTGAAAAATGGTTATAACTCGAGTGAATTTTCGGTGTTCAAAGTCAATTCAGGCGACAGTCGCGAAAATCGTATTGCGTCGCGCGATGAGAGCTGTAAGTCTTTTGAATTGATTCGAATTTCAAATGGCAGTGGGAGCCTTCTTTGGTCGGGATGTCGCCTTTTCGCGATCGGCCGTCGAGCAGTAGTTTTCTTTGAGAGGGAGCTGTAACGTGGCAGAATAACATCTTATGTGAGTGATCCTATGATAATCCTCAGCGGTACTATAGTAACTCAGATGAACATCTAAAAAATAGACAACTATATAAATATATGCCCCTTTTTTTCTGGAGGAGGAAAATACATTTACGAGTGAAGATCCCGAAACGGGGCTGATATGTAGGGCTCGGGTGTAAACACCTCCTAACAACTAAAAACCTCTTCTGTGCTGATAGCCCTAAAGGCTAGCCCTTTTACAGGGAAGTCGGGCGGGGGCCTTGGAGGACGAACATTTAGCTCACAGGCGCGGGGCGTCTCGTATACAATTAATATTGTATCTCTGTCAAAATAGTGCTTTTTCATTGAGATCCTTCAATAGAGTTACTATTGAAGGTTTTCTCAGTGAGGAAGATAATGAATAATATTGCCATAATAATTTACTATAGGTATAAGTTAAATAAATAAAAAAACAATAAAAAAAAGCTATGATTGGTGTTTCAGCCCACGGTTAAGTAATAATTAAGGAATTGAATGATTTTGACACTTATAACTTCTACAATAAGTATCAAAATATTTATGACGCTTTCGTACAGACTACAGAGTCTTAAAAAATTTGTAAAACAACATAAAGTTCAATCAATTTTATTTCTGTAACATGTTATGATCACAAACTTTGTAAGGATAATTATAATAATCCAATTAATAATTTTGTACAAAATATTATTCATCGAAAACATTTTAGTAGCTCGAATAGCTAACACCTAACACACTTTTCTTAATTATAGGAAAAGAAACAGATATATTTGAACTCTTCTTCAAGGTACAATCAAAACCCACTCACATACACCATGGACATTATAATTAACATTAAGATAATCTATAGGAATGTTCTTAAAATATTAATAATCTCTCAATAATTTATAATTTTGATCACAGTTTCCTTAACTGTTAACTTTAACATATAATACGCGAGCCGAGACGTTATGTCTGCTTTAATATAGTGAGCAATAGAAAACAATTCGTGCTTAGCGTTAACGTAATAATTATTTAAATCTTAACAATTGTGCTCGCACGATTGGCACATTCGAAATATCGTCCTTTCAATATTTGGTATTTGAACGAGAGTCCACGAGGAGACTGATAAACATTTGAAAGGATCCAGCGCAGTGACTTAGAATATTCGACTTGAGGTAGAACACAGGGATTGAACAACTACTTAGCTAGGAATGTCATCCTAATGGCCACAGGAATCGGCACTAATTAATCTACCGACGTAACAGATTATGTGCATCGAAAATTAATGTGTTTTATCCTTAACATCAATGACCACTATCTACTGCAAGTAATAAATCAGAAACAGATTTTATGAAATCATGCGACAAAGCGTCATAGAACAGCGTCGCAATAACTTATCTACATTAGTCTTAAAATAAACGGTTTAATGCATAGCTTTTCTTTTAGAACAAAGAAAAAAGGTACGCGAATTTGGCTAGACATATCACAATTCACAAGTGAACGCTTACTGGCGATGTCGCACCTATTTACGACGTAATAATTGAAGTAGTATTCCCTGTAGCGAGCGCCGTGCGTCATCCACCAGCTATTTATTTGCGTCGCGCGGTTTCCGTGGCGGCGGGCACGGCGGCCGAATGGACCCGCCTCGTTCGCAGATTGTGAAGCAGAGCTCTCAGCTGATGCACGTGCATCCTGGTCACGCTGGGGTCTCCACTCGACTCCAACCACGCCAGAAACTTGTCACCATGTTCCAGCGCCTCCGCCGTACCCGCTTCCCATTCGCCATTCACACTACCGTTCACTCTCTCACCGTCATGAGACTGGTTAGTGTTGTTAAATAGAAGATTGTCCAGAACTGTTCTAGCTTTAGTCTGACTCCTTCCCGTGTCGGAAACTCTTTCAGCAACTGGCTCCTTATTTTCAGTTCCTACTTCTAGATTCATAGCCATCTCTGTGTCGGACGCCCTCGGCTCTTCGTTGATTTGCTCCCTCAGGTTATCGTTATGCCGAGGCGGTGACTGCGCGTATGTTGGTACGCAGTGTTCGTCTTCGGTTTTACCTTTTGTCAGATGTGAGTAGAGTATGTTTTCTGCTGTTTTATCTTTGGGTACTTGCGAGGCTGGTTTGTGTTTGTCTTCGGGTAATGGCATCGCTCCACCGAACTGTTTATAGTACTGCCACAGCCAAGAATTTCTGTTGTAATCTATATGGGAGGTTATCGGGGGAGCAGGTGCGACAGGCTTCGGCGGTAACGTTGGTTCAGCTGGCTTTCCTAAGTGCAGGGGATGGGCAGCAGTTGTTTGCGCTGTTAGGTCTAGCATAGCTTGCTGTGTTTTCAACCAATACCAGAGCGTATCATCGACTGGCTGGCTCGCAGAGCTCGTGGTACTGTGATGACTTGATTTAGAGCTATGCCTATAATGATCCGACGAATGACTGGATTTACTCCTGTGTTTCGTTTCGTTAAGGTTTAGGACACTGTTGTGGGCTGGTTTGGGCGATCGTACTGAACGCAGGGCGCGGCTTGCGGGCTGAGCAGATAGCGCCGATAAGCCTGGATTAAGTTGTGCTAATAGACTTAAATTTGTAGCGATTTCGTTAAAGCTCAAGCCTAAATGTGAATGAGTCAGCCCCGGCAAGTGGCCGAGTCCGGAGAGAGGGCTGATAGCGCTCATGGAGACACTGGCACCAGGGTCTGGTCTTCGTTCGCGAGGGGCATGGTGCGGCGGGGAAGGAACGGGGCGTTTTGTCGTTAGTTCTACTGGAGTGTCAATGGGTGGGGTGGGTTGTGGTAAACTGTGGGCAACTGTGGTCGGAGCGGAGAGGTCCAAGCCAGACGCGATTGGAGAACGGGATGCATCAGGAGATTCGGTCCGGCAGCGCTTGTCTGGTGGTTCACCGTCGTTGCTTCTGTCGGTGTCTGGTGAGGAGAGCTGTGACGTCATATATCGCAACTTGTCCTCGTTCTTGCACCAGCCCCTCAGCGTCGACTCAGGGACTCCGATGTCCCTCGCGACCGACGCCTTGGACTCGCCGTCGTTCACTCTCTGGATAGCTTCTATCTTCTTTCCCGGAGTGAAGGCATGCGACCGACGCGTGCCTTCAGCCGTTGTTGTCATTTTGGCCCCTCGCTTACTGCAACAACAAAACGTATACAGTTAAGTCTAATTATCACTTTTCTCATTCGAACTATCCTAAAAAAATATATCCCGTTAAAAAAAAACAACTAAATGCTGACACACGATACATATGTATAAAAATATCGTGTCACGTTGTTTGTCCGTGATGAACTCCTTAACTACTGAACTGATTTTAATCAAATTTAGCACAATGTGTGCAGTTTGATCCATGAGAGATAGGATAGTTTTTATTTCGATTAATAATTTCTAATTTCAATTTGTTTTTGTATGAATATTTGTAAGAAATAAATTTTTGACGCATAGTTTTGATGATATGGCATTATTTTATTGCCAGAACAAAGAAAAACGAAATAATTATAGTAATGATTGAACTTCTACGAATTTCGTTATAAACAAAAGATATTTAAATTTTGTTTATGTATGTATTTGTTTGACTGAAGGTAAGTGCCCAGGTCACCGGTCAGTATTATATATTTATGCAATATATACAATACCTATATATCAATCAGTTGCGTCATTAAAAACCGCTGATAGCTGTTTCCAAATATACACGAGAGGAAAACAGTGTCATTGAACCGTAGTCATTGCCTCGCGACTCACCTACGCACCCGAGTGCATTTTTCGCAAGCTTTCAAACTGTCAATATCACCTCTATAATGGTCATGAAAAACATTGAATCCATGCGTCTCGTATAAAATAATAAATGTATTTACGCCGAGGCCATAAAGTTACGAAAAAGATAAATATAAAAGAAGGCATAAAATTATGACCTACGACAACTCTGTGAGTGGCAAAAGTTGCTGGGTCGTTGGCATGGTGACCTTGCGAACGGTATTTTTCTCGGTCAACGATAGATGGCGCTACACTATCATAATCATATGACGAGAGTTTTCTTTTTAATTTATTTGTTTATAATTTGAAGTACTGTTTACGTTTTATCATTGACATCAACGTGAAAAATATCTAGGACGATTAATAACGTATGGTTTTACTAAATGTGCCCAAATATTTTACTTTCTACACGAAAGTAACGGAGCTACCTTCGTTACTTATTTTATAAGTAATAATGAGAACAAAAAAAATCTATTTTACAAGGTGTTCTTCCTTTTTTATATAAGTTCTTAAAAAATTGATTCAATTTATGAGTTTTAAGATTAATTCTAAGTTTTTATAATTTAGCACAGAAAGATTATTTTATGTCTAATAAAGTATAATTATTTCAATAAGGATGGATAAATAGATTATGATAGATACCTACTTTAAATAAAATGTCTAACAAATTTTTAACAATACTGTACAGTACCTTAGTACTTAGCAATTATTCAGACTAATTTTATTACCCGTTCACAACAAAAACATTTAGGTATTACTTGATTATAAAATTGTATTTGAGTTGACAAATGAGTGTTTTTCCAAGAAATAATAGAAATGAATTAGTAGTTATTCTCAATGATCGGATTAGGTACCTCCTTATTATCCATTAGGTATAAAGTTTGCTTTCGATAAAAGTAGTCGCGTAAGTAGTCTTTCAGTTTGTGATACTAGAAAATGAGCATTATTTATTTATCACGAAAGCGGCAGTTTCGCATGATACTTACAAAATAATACTATTATTTTACAAAAATAATAAATTTTAGAATGACACGAGAAATGCGAATGAATGAATAAAAGTAGTAAAAAAATAGCGCATGTTTTGGACTCACAATCAATTAATATTTAGTTCCTTCCGTGACCACCTTACCATATTTGAAATAATAAAAAAAAACTTATCGAACTTTTGGCAACTCATTACAATTTGCAACAGAAAACAAATTTAGATTTAATGTATAGGTAGGTACCTCTGCTTAACTTAATTATCGTATTTACTTCTATTTTTGAATTTAATTTAAGTAGGTATGGCTTTAGTCTCTTATAATTTATTTAATTCACAAATTCAGTTTAATCTGTAAATAACAATAAGGTACACACAACTTACTTGCGAGTCGGCACGTGTCGATTGTTTACAATTTTTGACAGCTTAGCCTTTTTGCCGTAATATAACACCGACCGTGAACTAGAAACTTTGGGCCAATAAAAATATCGCTCGGATGCGCGGCACGTGTAGCGAGCGATGTATATTGCAAACGGTTGGTACGAAGTCGTACACGACACGGCACAAGTCACACACAATCCCGTCACAAGATGGCAGCGTCGCGGACGTACGTCGCGGCTCGCGGACACCGACTGAGTGTCGTGATAACGCTCGTCGCGGTTCGCCGGACGCCGGCCGCGCCTCCTTTGTGTCCGTCCGTCACCCTGCCCCCCGCTGCCCGCTACCACCCCCGCTACGACCCCAGGGCGCCGCGCGACCGTCGTCGCTCCCCCCGCGCTTCAAACCGCACTGGTCACCCCATAAGCCGTAAACACCACGGTTCTAGCCTCCGTACTTTATTAATGCAATCACATGCAATTAATTCCAAACTTGACTTTCTACACCATTCGTAGGTAGGTACTAACTTGGCAGCTGAACTTTTTACACCGCGAACTTCTAATGCAACTTTCCACTCGTCCGCGGCGTGCTAAGTTTTCTAAGTTGCGAACTTTATCTCGTAAAATCGTCTCGGGATTGTCTGCTGCGTTGTGTAGTTAACCTACTTAATTTAATTACTTCATTCACTAACAATGAGAGGGCTCGTAATGTTATGATTTTGTTATGAAGAATTGATTTAGGTACATATTTTCCCGCCATTATATTTTTCATTCATGTAACTTCTAAGTTTTTCACTTGCCTGGAAGATCATATGAAATATATCATATAGCGGTAAGCTAGTAATTTATTTCCACATAAATTTAGGTCAAAGTCAAATGTTTTTATTCGACTTGGTCTATAATAATATATGGATAGGTAGGTATACACCTAGATTCTATACAGAATCTTCTGTTAACTTTTTACACTACCACAGATAAGTAGAATAATAATAAAATAATAATATTGACACACTTTTACACAAATTGTCTTGCCCCAAACTAGGCGTAGCTATGGGTACAAGACAACGATATATTTAATACAATATACTCACTTAAACATACATAAATACATATAAACGTCCATGACTCGGAAAAAACATCCATATTTATCATATAAATGATTGCACCTACCGGGATTCGAACCCGGGACCTCTAGCTTAGTAGTCAGGGTCACTAACCATTCGGCTATATAGGTCGTTAAAAGAAAAGACTAAAAGGTATCATAATGAACTTTTGTCTATTAATTAACTGATCGGAATAATACTTGTACCATACGATGCGTCGTATTTCAGAGAAGGTTTTAGTATATACCTAGAACCTATATTATTTTGACTTACCTTATCATAATTTACCATAAGCTTATAATGCCTACTACTCGGCTAAGTCGAGTAAGTAAGTATTTTGTGGGGCGATATATATGTTTTTACAACAAGATCCCAGAAAATGTTCAATACAAAAGTATTACGTTATTCAAAAGAATTGTTAAAAAAACGTTTGTGTGATAAAGGTTACTATAACATAAATGACTTTCTTAATGATACCACAGATTGGGAATGGAGCGACCGCCCTCAGGCTATTAAATAAGAAGTTTAATTGTACAATATTACTTTGTAAACATATTTTTTGATGAAAAAAAAAAGCCCGCTCAGTTTGTTGCGCTCATTCTTCTCAGGCCTGAGGCATTCATTTTGGAATGAGTGGTAGTTTTTTTTGACTTTCAATAAGTGATGTCACGTCACAGCTTTTTTTGGAATTTGAATCATAATTCACTTAATTCAGTCAAGCAACTGAGATGGCGCGGCAAAATAATGTTTGCCCCGTCAGCAACTTCAATAATAAATTAATTATACTTTTAGCATGTAAAAAGAGTTATGGTACCAATACTCGCCTTAACAATCATTTTATAAATTGTGTACTCACTTACAGCATTATTAAATAATTAAATTAATTATTCCCTTAACATGTCTTTTTACGGCCGTTTTCAATAACGTATCTCTAGTTACGGAAAGATTTCTATCCATAGTTATGTCCAATATGTTCAGTGCTATCTGTGGATAGGTAAAATGATAGATTTGTCTACCTTTACGGCCGTTCCCAATATTCAATCTCTTTCTCGAGATAAAAATCGTAACTATCGTTGACTTTTCTGTCCCAATAAACTTATCGACGGTAGCTCATCTTATCAGTCCACGCTGTCTGTCAATAGGACGACGTATAGCTTACCAGCGATAGAAGTTTGTATGGATATTGCAATTCATGCGTCCTAATATAAGGCGATAAGAATGACTTATCGGGTATATTGAGACAGCTTCAGATTATTGACAGTAGAAGGTAGTAATTTATCTCTATCTGTAGATAGATAGGTTTTTGAAAACGGCCGTAAATCTATTCAAACCCAATTCCGCAATGAGTTTTATTATTGGAAGGTCATTGTAAAACCTCACACACATAGCCGTGCATAACTTTTTGCTATCCTAGCATCTCGTATTTAAAAGAACTTTGAGGTCGCCTATTTAAAAAGCATAAATATGAAATTAAACTTTTATCAATTCGAGATTTATTTATACATCAATAAGATAGAAACATGACTTCGTTAATCTTGAATGCCTTCTGAATTTTATCATAATAATAATATTGACACACTTTTACGCAAAATTACTTGCCCAAATTAGACTTAGCCTGTACCATGGGTACAAGACAACGATATATTTAATACAATATACTTACTTAAACATACATAAATACATATAAGCACGCATGACTCGGAAACAAATATCCATATTCATCATATAAATGTTTGCTCCTACCGGGATTCGAACCCGGGTAGTCAGGGTCACTAACCACTGGGCTATATGGGTCGTCAATAATAATAAAAATAGATAATGGTCAATAATCTTCTATTTATGTAACTTTCTGTCTCGTGTTGGACATCTCAAGAATATTAATTATTTACTGTTTGACCTGATATACCACCGCGGTATACCACCTGCGTATGACACGCCACAAATAGGATAATCATCCCCACCATCTGGATGTGTGGCGTTCCGTCATAGTGTGGTTTTCAAGGAACTTTCTTTCTCATGCAACCGAGCTGCGATGCAAATGAGCTTTCTTCAAAAAAAGCGCGTATACCTTTCTATAGGGCTCCCAACACTCCTATAATTAATCTGGTGTTGTAGATTGGTAGAATGTTGGTGGCGGTGATCACTGAGGGGAGGGGGTCCCATCCGGACCCGTACGCTCGTTTGTCCACCTATTCCATAAAAAATATATAATTTAATATATTTTATTCGTTTAGGACGAATAAAATCTGCACTTCTTCTCTTTGCAAACTTTCACTATGGTATGCAGTGTGCTTTAAATAGTGAATAGTTCTCATACTATTATACTAGCAGGGTGCTTCTTGCACGACACGAGAATGGAACTTGTGGACACTACAGTCTTACTCATCTCATCAAATCACGTTAGATAAAGAGCCAGATGCCAGTGGGAGGCTCCTTTGCACAGGATGCCGGCTAGATTATGGGTACCACAACGGCGCCTATTTCTGACGTGAAGCAGTAATGTGGAAGGATTACTGTGTTTCGGTCTGAAGGGCGCCGTAGCTAGTGAAATTACTGGGCAAATGAGACTTAACATCTTATGTCTCAAGGTGACGAGCGCAGTTGTAGTGCCGCAAAGAATTTGTGGGGTTTTTCAAGAATCCTGTGCGGCACTGCATTGTAATGGGCAGGGCGCATCTATTACCATCAACTGAACGTCCTGCTCGTCTCGTCCCTTAGTTTCATAAAAAAAAAGAGCTCCAAGGGTCGCACACCCCCCGGACCAGGGGCGTGCATTGGTTTTCTAGCAAGGTAAGCACTGTATATCTACGGCCGTTTTCAATAGCCTATCTATCCTTAGTTTAACTTACTAGACGTAGACAAATGTATCCTTTTACGCTTACTTACATTTCAATAACCTATTGACAGATAGTATTGGACTATAGGATAGATCTTGTCATTAAACGCTGACAGCAATCTATCTATAAGTTAAACTAAGGGTAGGGTAGGGGGTAGATAGGTTATTGAAAATGGCCACTAGTAGTTGCGCTTAATTCCGACAGTACGTCATATGTTGTATGAAACGCTGCTTACATTGTATATGGAATCTGTAGACTGCCTACCGTAGGTAGTATATTAACTTTAACACTAGTGCCATATTTATTTATGTTCATAACTAGGTAGGCACTGCCTAATTGCCTATATGATATGCACGCCTCTGCCCCAGACTCAGATCTGCCCTTACCCTGCCATTAGAAATATGAGAGAATATAATGTTGCTACGGCCAGACTAGCATATTTCAGTTATTTTCATACCATCAAGAGATGCATATTGCTTACATGAATATAGGAAGAATATAGGTTTTGCACTGCAGAAGAGAGTTCGTGCTATACAGCAGCAAATCTAGCAGCTTGATTATCATTTAAATAAATAAATACTATGACTGAAATAGTTAATTTAATAGTTATGAGAATTTGAATACGTTCACAAAAATAGTAACCTTTTTGCTATTAGTGATGAGAAACAAGGAATTTGTATAGGTACACTGTTTTATGAATTCCCAGCCGCTGTTCAGGCGTTATCTATAAATGAACTAAAATGTTTTATTACAAAACCTCTTGCTGCTCTTTATAAAAGTGTACGTGTTTTTGAGAGTTCCCATGTCGTAACGTCTTTGAAGAATACTTTGGTTGTGCGAAGAAGAAAGTCCCCAAACGGCGCTGTAGAGGATCGCCACACGTCTAGATATGTGCTAGGTTGTGGCCTGTTATGCGAAGTTGGAATTCGGCGCCTGGAATGTGGTCAATCAGCTCTTCGAAACACTCTCCGTAATTAGTACTATAAACGACACAATGAAGCGAACTCTCTACGTAACCTCAAATGATCACAGAGCATTGGATCTCGGATAATTCGAGCAGCTCTGCGTTGCACACGGGCAAATGGATCTAGCTGATATGATACTACGGTGCGCCAGAACAGAGGTGACAGCAATACTCCATATGTGCTTGGATCTGCGCTTTGTAGAGAGCTGGAATTCAGGACACCTTGAAGTATTGCCTTGCTCTATTTAGCTTTGCCTTCCTGATGACCGCGGCATTGGCAATTGCTCGAGATTTCGAGAACCGGTGTTGCCGAAGAGCGGTGATACAACTAATGGGGTTTTAAGTAATTAACTCTGAAACTTGAGTATTCAGGGGGTTAAATTGAACAAGGTTTATTTTACCCCATTCCGCGACATTCTCGACAGAGGACTGGACAGAAAAGACAAGTTTCTTCCGGCACTGGTACATTGTTTGACACATCCCCAGTACCTACTGTCACCTGTCAAGAAACAGTGTAGGATTCTTTTATTGCTTGTGGTCAGTGGGATAGCTGATGAAGTCCCAAATCATTGAAGTTTCGAGAGGAGGGCCTTGTGCCATACAATATCGCATAAATTGTATTTTTTTAAAAAGGGCGCAAAACAGAATACTGGGACAGTTTCTTGCGCCGCTTCTTCACTGCTAGATTTGATTGCTAGGTTTAAAGAAAAAACTTATGAGAAACTAAATGCCGTTTACATAGGCTGCACTAAAAGTATCGGGAATGGAATATTTTCACTGTTCCTGTCACATTAAAATCTTTTTAATTGAAAACCCCTTGGTTTTAAAAATCGAATACCATTTATTTATTTAAAAAAACGATTCTCGGTCATGTCACAAGGTCTTTTCAAACTTGTTTAGTCGTTGAGAAAATGGAATTGACTCGAGAAAATTATAGAGCGATGATTTATTATGACTTTCGAAGTGGTTTAACACAAGAACAGTGTGTTGACCGGATGATTTCTGCATTTGGTGATGAAGCCCCATCCAAAACCACAATTTATCGCTGGTTTGCTGAATTTCAACGTGGACCGTCACCAAGGTAAACGTTGATGCTGTGCGTAAGCTGATTGAGAGAGATCGACATGTGACATACCGCGAAATTCAGGCAACATTGGCATGAGTCAAATACAAATTATCTTGCATGAACAATTAGATGTAAAAAAGTTGTTTTCCCGATGGATACCGCATTTGCTCTGTGAAGAGCAAAAAGCGGCTCGCGTTACTTGGTGCGTCAGAACTCTCGAACGAATCCACGCAGGATCCTCAAATGCTGTATACAACATCGTGTCAGGTGACGAATCCTGGATATACGCGTACGAACCCGAAACAAAAAATCAGTCACGAGTTTGGGTGTTCGAAAATGAGTTAAAACCAACAAAAAATGTTCGTTCACGGAGTGTTGCAAAAAAAATGGTGGCCACGTTTGTCTCCAAAACCGGCCATGTTGCGACTATTCCTCTTGAGGGACAAAGAACGGTTAATGCAGAATGGTATGCTAGCATTTGTTTGCCACAGGTCGTTTCTGAACTCCGTAAAGAGAACTGCAACCGCCGCATCATCCTCCATCACGACAATGCGAGTTCTCACACCGCGCACAGAACAAAAGAGTTTTTAGAGCAAGAAAACATAGAATTATTAGACCATCCGCCGTACAGCCCCGACCTAAGCCCTAATAATTTCTATAAAATAAAGAATATATTGCATGGTCAGAGATTTTCATCACCTGAAGAAGCTGTGGACGCCTACAAAACGGCCATTTTGGAGACCCCAACTTCCGAATGGAATGGTTGCTTCAATGATTGGTTCCATCGTATGGAAAAATGTGTAAAATTTCGTGGAGAATACTTCGAAAAGCAATAAATATTAAATATATTTTGAAATAGTAATGTTGTGTCACTTTCTTGATTCCCGAAATTTTCAGTGCCGCCCTCGTATAACAACAAATAATAAAAAAAACAACATAGGGAACTGAAAAATAGCCCCAAAATTCAAAATTAAAAAATATCTGTTACAAAAATTCACGTACTCTTGCACGATGGTTCATGGTACTTTAGCTTGCGTGGCGCCGTCGACTCGACGTCGTCTTTTGAGCTGCTTTTTATGGATATGACAAGAGGCTTAAGATTTAACCTCATTCGATACTTTTTAGCAATCGCTTTAGAGTTTGAGACCCAGTATTCTGAAGCTCAAGAAAGTTCGCCCCCCAGATTTTTTATTTTTTTATTTTCTTTTATTACATCGTTAGTTCGCCATTAATTGTTCTTGATTGTTCTCTATAAACATTTGTTTGTTCTCGATTTTTTTTTGTTTAAAAAAAATTTGCAAGTCATATAATTGGTTAGGTTAGGTTATGTTAGAACAGTTAAAACAACGCACGAGCCGAGCGTAGCGTGCCGCGGCAGCGGCCGGCGAGTGCCAGAACCAAATAGTAGGCGTTTCCCCCCATTTTTAATTAATTGTTTTTAAATAAACAACAAAAGAACAAACAATTATTTATAGCGAGCAATTAAGAACAAACTACGAACTAACGATATGCGATATTGAAAATTCAAAAATAGAAAAAAATTTTTTTGGGGGGCTAAGTTTGATGAGCCATATTCTGATACTAGGCGAGGCAGAGATGGTCTCGATGAGCGATGATACGACAAGTGGTATTTTGTGTTCAACACGCAAACTTGAGTCTTCTCTTGGGGGAAACTAAACTGTACATTGCCTTTTATGCCTTTATATAATGAACAAATGCTTTAAATATCTAGTCTCGTTTTATAGATGATGATCAGTTTCTTCTAATAGAGATTTTATTTATTTATGATAGGTACTTACTTGCTCTTTTTTAACAATCAGTACTTACTGTTCTGGCAAAAATGTTTTTTTTATGGAATAGGAGGACAAACGAGCATACGGGTCACCTGGTGTTAAGTGATCAGGGCCGCCCACATTCTCTTGCAACACCAGAGGAATCACAAGAGCGTTTCCGGCCTTTAAGGAAGGTGTACGCGCTTTTTTTGAAGGTACCCATGTCGTATCGTCCCGGAAACACCGCATAAGGAAGCTCATTCCACAGCTTTGGCACATCCAGATGGTGGGGATGATATCCTAATTTGTTGCGTGTCGTGCCAAGGTGGAAGGTGGAAACCCTAAATGGACAAAATAATACAAAGTATAAGAATAAGGCTCGTTTCAAACACCCGGAATAGCTCAATGCATTCATAATAATATAAACTTTGCCTCACAAATATCTTAATAATTTAGATGATCAGTATTCCCCATTCCCGTGATTCCCGGCACATGCAGATGTTTTTATGGAAAAGGAATTCAGACTTACTAATGGTATTCCTTTTGGCTCTACATAATAAAAACAAAAATAAATGCAAACGCAAACACTGGCGAAAAATTTAGTTATTCAATTTAATTAATTATTAATTTATAATCTTAATCAAGTACCTATGTGTGCCGCTCAATTAAAATGTTTGGGAATGAACGTGCGGCTTGAAATCATAATCTTAAGGCTGGGCGCAAACGTTCAGAAACCGGATTAGGTTTCCTGATCAGGAATTCAGATTCGGAAACCTGAATGCTCTAATTACATACAAAATATTCATCAAGACGGACATTATTCTTATTGTTTCCGAACGGAAAAAAAACGTAACGTTCGGTTCGGTGCGTTCGGTTTGTAAGAACGGAAAAAACTCAATGACGTCATCCCGAACACAGCTCTCGCGTACATTTCGGCTCAACTGCCGCACGGAAATTTCAATTCAATTCGTGCGAGCTTTGTAGCGAGTGGACGTCTGTAGACTCGTCGTAGGTAACAAATTTAATTTTGTCTCGTATGCCATTATGAAGCTCTTCAAATGATTTCAATGACATCCTGTAATATTTTAAGAATACATCTGGGTGTTCTCGTAATCTTTATCTTTTGAGATAAAATTGACTATCTGTTAATCTGCGAGTATTCAACGGGTGTACCCAGTAACGACGATTCCTCTTCTTCTTGTTTAGAGCCAGTAAAAGTGTTATAGTATTCGTCTTCGTCGTCCATTATAATACTTGCGTGTGCTTTCACAAGCGTCTCTATTCGTACTGGTCGTAAAAAAACCCGAACAAAAAAACCGGACGTTTGCGCTAGTCCCACGGAATTCCGAATCTGAATTCCTGATCAGGAAACCTAATCCGGTTTCCGAACGTTTGCGCCCAGCCTAAATATTCCGATCCGGAATACAGAACGCTCGCCAGTAGTATCATTCTTACAGATTGATCTGAGAAGTACATAATCTGAACAAATCAGAATGTGTGTAGAGCATATAGGTATTGTATCGTACTCCGGGCTTTCTGAATTAATAATATTATGAAACCAAAGAGCAATTCCGAATGTGTGTGGCCAGCCTTAGAATCATTCAAATCGGATTTCGCGTGAAAACAAAAGTAGGTGTGAGATCCTTCTTTCTTGAAGTTGGTTCAAAATGGTCATACTTCGGACATTCGGCGATCTTATCGACGACAATAAGTGCGCAACTTGCTTATAACATGTAGGTACGTAGGTAATAAGTGTAACTGTGTAGGTATCGGGTGTTTGTGCCAACTCGAGGCCACACAAAGGCCCTCGACGCGGACGGTTCGCGACGCGATTTACGACGCGTCGCCCGCACTGTATTTTGGGCATTGCCGATCCACTCAGAGCGCAAAATCTTGGATGTGGCAACTTTATTTTAAGAAAGTTAATAAAAAACTTAAAAAAAATCATTAATAAACTCTGATAAAAAACTTCAAACCGATATAAAGTTCAAACATCTAAACAGATAGAATACAAGTATAATATACTTGTATTCTATATTATTTTATCTTATAGGTAACTTTCTACTCATATTGTTTACTTATCTCCTTATTTCCACATTGTTTCCAAGTTCTGTATGTATGTGAGTACGTACATAGTTTTTTACTTACTTTCAATTTTTTACTTTCACTGTAAATCCGATATATATCGCTTAAAAGATAAAATCAGAAAAAACTACCACAACCATACATTGTTAACTCGTCAAAAGACTTACTCATCTCCAAGACAAAGATCGTACCCTCTGGGTAGGTTGGAGCCGTCCTTACAAATTAAACGCAGGTACTTACCGTTTAAACCTTTCACTCCACTAATTACGTAGGTAGGTACTAAAGAATTATGAATAAGCCAAATTATCTGTTTATCACATGCGGATCTTTTTATATGATATATTAGTTAAAACCCTATTAAACCGATAAAAAACTATTAATGGTAAGGTCAAAACAGTTCTTGGTAAAATATAATAATAAATAGTAACAATATAATAATTACAAGTAATATTTGTGAGAAGATATTTGCAGAGCTGCTCATTTTGCTGCCTTTGCGTACTAACCTAAATAACCTTCGGAGCTGAAGTTTATTCGATTCCTAAAACCAACATTAACCAGCACTTGTGGAAACTAATGTTGGCAAAAGCCCGAAAATAGTCCTTTTTTTAAGTGATTCAAGTACTTACCTACCTACCTACATTAATTATACTAACGTTTTTTATAAATTCTAAGATTTGCAATTGCAGCCAACCCTCTGAAAATGTTAGCTTGCAAAGGTCATAAAAAGTCGGGTAAAATAATTATTAATAGCACTTACATAATAATAAAAATGCAATTTTTACGAACACAGCTACAATTACACGCGTTTTAATACCTAAAGTATTTTATATCTATAAATCCTAACTTTCATTTATTACACACAAAACACATGAACAGCCAAATGTACGGCATTTAACAGTGACATAATTTTTTACAAGAAATGCTTTTTTTTACGGGTTCGTAGGACTATGCGAATCTTTGGCGTCGCAGACGAAACTACTTGATATTATTTAGCGCAGCTGAAGTGGACCTCGTGGTAAATGCTCGATAATATGCCGCGTTCATCTCAAGTGTCATTCCCGCATCCTCGCATACGTTCTCTAGTGATTTTGTTATCGGCGGCCGGCGAGCACCCCCCGGCGACATCCGACGCCGCGCCATTACCGCGGCCCTGTCTCCCCCCCGCGCGCGTTCTCCCGCCCCTCCGTCGCCACCCCCGCGGCACTCATTAGCTAGATGGCGCGAGCGGCGAGAGCGACTGCCGGCTGCATTCGCTGACGCCGCGACTTGAATTTTTAGACGCTAACACACACATAGAACGGTATCTGAAGTGCGACCGGAGACGATACCGGCTCACTTATCTGAAGCGGTTATGTGTCGCTCGGAAACAATGCCATCGCGTTAGTGCTGACGACTGACGTACTTTCATTTCATGTTGCTTGGAAACGATCCGAGCTAACGTGTTTACGGTATCAGTATACACACCTACCTACGTATTTTAGTCATTCGTATTTGTACCAAACTCATTATACACTAGCTGACCCGGCAAACGTTGTTTTGCCATATAAATTATTTTTAGAGTTACACCGTTTCTTGGACATATCAACATTAATTTATTTTTGCTAAAATAAAAGAATGTTTCTGAAATAAACTTAGCCTAAGTTACTCCTTATTATACCAGCTACCTGTCAATAAAAGTCCCGTCAAAATCAGTCCAGCCATTTCAGAGAATAGCCGGAACAAACAGATAGACAGACAGAAAAATTAGACACAAAAAATGTTATTTTGGCGTATGAACCGTAAATCTATACTAATATATAAAGCTGCAGTGTTTGTTTATTTGTTTGAACGCGCTAATCTCTGGTACTACTGGTCCGATTTGAATGATTCTTTCAGTGTTGGGTAGTCCATTTATCGAGGAAGGCTATAGGCTGTGTTTTTTTTTTCAAAATAAGGGATCCCTAATAAAATTGCTATTTTGTAACACAAGGTGTAAAATCGAAAGCCTATTATTGCGTGCGCTGCAAAAACTATTGACAATAGAACAAAATGATGTACAGGCTATAATATAGGCAATATTTTATTACTTATAAAACTATCGCGTGAATTATACTTTATATGGCAAAACAACGTTTGCCGGGTCAGCTAGTATATTCATATACGTGTAGTAAAAACGGTTATTTAAATATTACAAACAGACACTCCAATTTTATTTATATGTAGATAATACTTATAGGTAATTTATACCCATATGTTACCGCGATCTCCCTGCCACTTCTAACGCGTAGACATTATATGACTACTTACACTATTTCGGTTTTATCGCACTATATTCCCGTTTTCGGGATAAAATGTGTTCTCATCCGCATATATCATAGCTCAATCTCTTGCGATTCTGTTTGTGGAAGAGTGACACACAGACAGAGTTATCTCAGAGTTATATCCATCGCAACACCAGGGGTTAAGAGATGCATTGCAGACCTTTGAAGTTCTAAGCTTGAAGGTCACTAACGGCCGTTCCCAATATTCAGTCTATCTCTTACTTGAGATAAAAATCGTAACTATCGTTGACTTTTCTGTCCCAATAAACTAACCGACGGTAACTCACCTTCTCCGTACACGCAATCTGTCAATGGGACGACGCATAGCTTACCAGCGATAGAAGTTTGTATGGAAATTGCAATTCACGCGTCCCAATATAAGGCGATAACAATAACTCATCGGGACAGCTTCAGATTATTGACAGCTAATTACTGACAGTAGAAGGTAGTATTTATCTCTATCTGTAGATAGTATATTGGGAACGGATCGGGAAAACTGCAGCCGGTTATTGTTTCTACAAAGTAGCCGTGCGAGTCAAGTAATATATTAATATATATAAATTACGTGACACGTTGTTTGTCCGCGAAAGACTCCTAAACTAATGAACGGATTTTAATGGGGATTACTTCATGGAGTGCAGTTCCAACTAGCAAGATAGGATAGTTTTTATTTCGATTTGGGACCAATAATTATTTTTATTTTTAGTTTTGATAAAACTTTACTACCTTTTGAATAATGTGTCTTATTTATTTGGGTACGTTTGTACCCCAGGGTACCGTTACTGAAATTCTTATATGGGTACGGTTCTAGGGTAATAATGGCGGGCGGGGTGCTGTACCCATCAAGTGAACCCGATGCTCGTCAGCTTATTATTCATATAAAAATAATACGACGTCGAGTTTTAAAGATTGTAATTTGAACTCAGTTCAAAGTTTCATCTATGGCATTGACGTTAAATGTGGCACAACAACAAGTGTAATTACGTGGCTCTTATTGCGATAACGTAGAGTTTAAAGTTGCTTGTTTTGAAAATCTGTTTACAACAAAATAACTTGTAGGTACGTAATTATTATCGAGAGTGCAACAGGGCCGCCTCTCGATTGCGACCGAGGCCCGAGGCCAATACAACGCCGCACGCGAGTCGCGACGTGACATATCGATAACGGCCCAACCCTACAACCTTCATGCTGAGTGACATAGGCTCTCGACTTTATTAACGCCTGAAGGCCTACCATCAAATTTTAATTAGCGATTCAATTCCGATTCAGTTCATTTAAGCTATCCAGTTTAGGTGGAAATATTACCACGACGTCGAATGAACGAAGTAAAACAGTTTGCGATTCAATTTCCGACTTGAATTGACGTCAATCTAAATTGGATAGCTCTTATGACGTCGTGGCATGAAATAGCAAAGCAGTTCATTTTAGGTCGTCAATTGAGAGTCGCTCACCTGGCGTTATCAGTAATTACAAGCGCTCTAGTGTGCCCACGCTTTTCTGTTCATGTTAATAATAAAAGAACATTGGTTTGCTAATATACACGTGTACTGTGTAGATAGATAGACAGGAGTTTTCTCCCGCGCTGAACTTTGTATTAAGTTATAAGTACCTACCTAACTACTAAAGAAAGATTGAAGAAATACAATTGTAGAATTCTTCGTTATACTTTATTTGATTAACAATAGTAAGAGTCCCGCATCGTTCATAAAATTTTGTTGTTTTTCAAATTTTATTTGTGTATTAATCCTAGAAGTGAGGGTTATCACTTTAAAAACATAACAATTTGTTTGGATTTACAAGAGCGACATCTCATGTCAATTTCCAAATATGCAAATATTGGGGTTGAGCAGGTTCATCAACTGTAAAGTAGATCCTGTAGATGAAGCCACAACCTGAGAGTTGAACAAACCATACAAGATTTTATAACAAGGCGTCACTCGAACGGTTAGCTCAGTTGGTTAGAGCATCGGAACGGAACGCCGGAGGACGTGGGTTCGAGTCCCGCAACGTTCATAAAATTTTGTTGTTTTTCAAATTTTATTTGTGTATTAATCCTAGAAGTGAGGGTTATCACTTTAAAAACATAACAAATTGTAACAATAGTAAATTACACATTTAACTACAATAACTTTTAATTTTTTCAATTATGCGTATAAATATTACTGAAGTTTTAAAAATTGCCTTATGATTTTCTTATATACTTCATAAGATACATAATAGCTTTAAGGGTAAATGTATATACTTCTATAATAAAGTCCCAGCCACTGTTCAGGCATTATCTATAAATAAATTTAAATGTTTTATAAAAAAAATGGCTCTGTCGTGAATCCTATTACTCCACTGCTGAATATCTAAATGATCGGACAGCCTGGGACTAGATTGTGATTATTTTATAGCGATAGAAATGATTGTACAATATCGTATATTTTTATTGAAAAGAGCGCAAAAAAAGAATGCTGGGAAAGTTACTTGCGCCGCTTCTTCTCTCTCAGAGCGCCATTTGCTTCCGAAGCGGTAGTAGTATCTAGTAGTTATTAGAAATGACATCAAGAAGAATTCTAAAGGAATCAATTTTGAGAAAATAAATGCCTTTTATGCCTTTTTATAATCTGAAGTAGCGGCTTGTTATAACTGACTATAAGTACCTAAACTACACTTACCTACCTACTTGCTAGCGATACTAACCTGCGATTTTTTCATGGGGCTTATTTGATTGTAGGTGATCACTCATTATTAAATCATAAGTGATCGGCCGGCAATCGAGTTGTGATGACATTCACCAACAATTCGTTATAACAACCCTTCATTTGTAAAGGTTCAATTTGTTGGTTGTTATGTCAAGGAAGCACAAAAAGCCTTGGATCATGGTAAATACTAATAAAATATGGTTCTCAAGTATTGCTGGTATATAATATAGAAGGGTCTGAGTGACCGAAATCTGCTGGACTTGGCCAGAAACGATCTCCTGGATTTCTGATTAAATTGTTGATTACAAAGAAATTTGTTACAATGGTGTTAATTTTAATTCGAAGTAAACTTTTTTGCATATATAAATTTAAGACTTAGAACTACTATATTCGACGTAATAATCATTGAGAACGTAAATCGATGTTTTAATCATTAATTTCCTTTAAAAACTGTCAAACTGTGAGTCAAATATCTCATAGAATTATTCATACAGAAATATTTTAAAATGAAATATCTATATATCCCATCTCTCAAGTTGGATCAAACTGCACCACTTCTTCTCCGTGACACTCTTGACTGAGCGGAGTGGTTATCACGAAGTGATTTTCTGTGTCGTTCTATACTTTAGGAGTTCATCGCGGACCAACAGTACCAGTGGGAGTCACCTTTGTACCGGATGCAGGCTAGATTATGGGTACCACAACGGCGTGTATTTCTGCCGTGAAGCAGTAATGTGTAAGCATTACCGTGAGCGCAGCTGTAGTGCCGCTCAGAATATTTGGGTTTTTCAATAATCTTGAGCTGCATTATAATCGGTAGGGCGTATCAATTACCATCAGCTGAACGTCCTGCTCGTCTCGTCCCTTATTTTCATGAAAAAAAAAAACAATGTGACACGAATTTTTATAAAGAGAGATAATGTAACATATAGTATTGTTTGTATATGTTTTAATTAGCATTTGGCACCAACACAAGCATCAAGGGATTGTAAGATTTTTAATATAATTTAAGGCGACACTAAATGCCAGCGACCTTGAGCGATATGAGTTCACGGCTGCCAGCCCGCCGTCTATGTAACAAAGCCAATATTTTCAAAATTCTTGCATGGAAAAACAGTTTCCATGTTTACAATCCTCGTTATTCGCTACTAATCTGAATAAATTAACCTACACAAAAAGTACAAGCTATAAGAATAACTTTTCTTAGAGAAGTACCAAAAAATGCGTCACGCCATGCCAAAAAACTTGTTTAACTTCAAAGAAAAGTGGTAGTTGAAAAAGGCTCGGCAGTGTTCACTATAACCAACAGCAAGCATTAGCAACCTACAAATAAGACTAAAGGATATGTGTAACAGGATTAAGTAGTGTTCATAGCTCGAAATGCTATACTTTCACCATAAAACTTGTCTAAAAACACCATGTATGTTTGCGTGTTTTCTGCTTACTCTTCGCCTAAAGGTAATTTGAAGGAGACAGTGACTCAATAATAGTTCAGTACTACAATCGGATTGTTTTCTTAGCTCATTAATCACAATGATGTACCTAGCAGAATTTCGCTTAATGTATTCTCCGAAATGAGGAGTTACGAGGTTTTATCTGTGAGCCGTCGACATTTCGTTCGAATGACGTGTCGCGGTGTGCTGATAACAGTGCAGGTAGTAAATTGTAATGCGTTTTAATGAATACGCGGAAAAGAGCGGTTGCCGCGTCCTCCGCCCGATGTTCCACGAACGCGTTTCGCCGTTCAATCACGAACGATGTACTTAATTGTGTTTGCACCTTGACAGGCATGTTCAAAGTTACCCCGTTTGTCATTCATGCTGTTGTAAGAGGACAGCAACGCGACGGGTTAAGATTTAACCATAAACCGATTGAGGTGTTTTGTATTCTTAATTCCTATATTGATATGATAATTTGAGATGACAATTTGAGAAAAGATAGTCTCGTGCCAGATTTTGGCGATACAACACGTCCTGAGGATGCCTCGTGTAGAGGCGAAACACGTGTCGAATAGTTTTAAAAACAAATATTGGCGGAATTAACACTAAAGAAAACTTAAATCATTTGTATAATTTGAGAAAAGATTTGGCACACAGATTATTATTTGGATTTACATAGTTAAATAGTACAGAAGGTTTAAACAATTTGTTGTGTTTTATAGTGATAACCCTCACTTCTGGGATTAATTACACAAAATATAATTTGAAAACAAACTTATGAACGATGCGGGACTCGAACCTACGACTCTCACTATTGGGGTTAAGCAGGTTATCAACTGTTAAGTAAATCCTGTAGATGAAGCTACAACCTGAGATTTGAACAAACCATACAAGATTTTATCAAAGATACGTCACACGAACGGTTGGCTCAGTTGGAAGAGCGCTTGCACGGAACGCGAGAGGACGCGGGTTCGAGTCCTGCATCGTTCATAAAATTTAGTTTTCAAATTTTATTTGTATAGTACAGAAGGTCATCTTACTCAAACCATATAAAATAATATGTACTTTATCCACGCGCAGTAAAGGTGCTTTTTCAACTGCACCTATTTTGATCAGGTTTAATGTACGTTATAGGGTTCCCATGCTACTAGTAGCGTTCAGACTCCGCTTTTCTTCCATCCGTCTGTCTAACAGAGGGTTGTATATTATGAACCGTAATACTTAACAGCTGAAATATTGATATATATCTATTGCCCCTATAATATCATAATAATAAGAGAAAAACAAAATTAAGATTAAAAATTCAAATTAAAAATAAAATGTTTCTTTAAAAAAAAATCTTTTTGTTATATATCTAGGTACGGAACCCTTTCTCCATGAGTCCGACTCACACATGCACAGCTCCTTGTTAATGACTTAACGGCGTAAATTATGTAGATTATCTGGCAATTCGTTGATAATATTAGGCATTAAATAACATAATATTCTTGTACCATAGATGTTTTTAGTCTTTGGAATGCAAAATCTATAGAATTCATTAAATTTCTTAAATTGCTGGGCCTACGATATTTTATTAAAAATGATAGTTCATTCACTTCTCTTACAAATAAATATTTGATTTCACTACCCATAACGCCGAATCGTTAGTGACCCTGACTACTAAGCTAGAGGTCCCGTGTTCGAATCCCGGAATTCATTTATATGATGAATATGGATGTTTGTTTCGAAGTCATCGAAGCTTATATGAATTTATGTATGTTTAAGTAAGTATATTGTATTACATATATCGTTGTCTTATACCCATAGTACAGTCTATGCCTTGTTTGGGGCAAGATAATTTGTGTGAAAGTGTGTCAATATTATTATAATTTTGTCATATAAGTACATTAATAGTCTTGTAATGGTTAACCAATACACGCTTATCATGTTTATATTTTAGAACTCGTGTTCGCAGTAGTTGAGATTATCAGGATGTACAAAAGAATGCAATACGAAAGCTAATTCATAAGAGCAGCTGCAGATGCCGACTGTCTATTCAAGTATTCATGTAACAGCGAAAATGACGGAAGAAAGGCCAGAGACAAAAAATGTAAAAGGTACATCGGGGTACAGCCGAGCGCCGCGGCCGGCCGCCGAAGGGTTATGTAATGGGGGCAAAAACACGGACATCGCCGTCGCGTAACGACTTTCAAACTAACTTCAGCGAAATGATGCAACCACTGGGTTAGACTAAAGGAAGATGTAAAAGGCGATATATTATATGACAGATAACACTAAGTTACTGATTTTTGGGATTATTGGGATTATTATTTTTTGCTTATTTCAGACACACATCCCCAAATTTTTTCCCCTTTTCTTCTTCTTTAGCCATTCTCAACTTCTAAGATGTAGGCCTCCTTCAGCTAATGCCATCTTTTCTGGTCTTTGCTCCAACCAGTCTTTTGATATCGTCGTACCAACGCATCTATACTACTATTCTACTCGTCTCCATTCTATAACCACCACGAGCCATGCTTGCGGGCGACACGGCCAGCCCACTCCAATTTCAATTCCGCAACACGTTTGGTTACATCGCTCACTTTGCTCTGCTCTCTGACCCATTCGTTTCTTTTACGGTCTCTCAGTGTAACTTCTACCAGTTTTCTCTCAATTGCCCTTTGAGCCACCTAACTCCAGGTGGCTTTACCCGTTTATTAAGTGCAAAGTTTCCACAATTCGCACCTAGTCTATTTATAATAGGATAAATACTAGTAGCCCACCTTATTAACTTTCTAAGCCATCTCTTATTGTGTCGTATTTGAATAGACATCCAGATAAAAAATAAGACTAATACATTAATATGCCAAGTTCCTGTTTACATTGTCTTCACAAATATTGTTCCCTTCCAAAGATAAACAACAATTCTCACAGACGCGACGCGTCGCCTAATAATAATTTGGTCTCAAGTGTGAGGCCGAGGCGTCACGAATATCCATCGCAGTATTTAACAAAACACATTTTGAAATTCGAACACCCTTTGCATTGTCAGCTTCTGAGACACGATGTTTTACGATGCGATTTTTTACATTTCCCGATAGACAATGGAGCTTAGGGTCACTGGTCCCTTGTACCAATTGCGGACGGAACTCGGCCGAGTCCGCGAAACAATGCGTGCAGATGTGTTTTACATTTAGAACACGAAATTTATCAGTTACATCTACAATAAAGAGATTGACGCTTATTTGAAAAAGGGCAGTGTTTTTTCTACGTATGACAAACGTACAAGGAGAGGTTCTTCTCTCTCTCAGAACGCTATATTTGTTTCCGAAGCGGTGGTAGTGATATATTATTTTGAAAATATGAATGACTTTTATGACTTTTAAAGCCTTAACTAAACGTTCAATGAGTACTTCGCTAAAATATGCCCAGAGTATACTCGATGTACAACAAATATATCAGGGTTAAATCCCGCAACCAGCTTCCTTATTTTAGATCGGGCAAGTGATTCTCGTGTGTACCAACTGAGCCAACCGTTCGAGTGACGTATCGTTGATAAAATCTTGTAGGTATGCTTTGTTCAACTCTCGGTTTGTGGTTGGTTATCAACTGTAAAGTAGATCCTGTAGATGAAGCGACAAACCTGAGGGTTGAACAAAGCATACAAGATTTTGTCAACCATGCGTCACTCGAACGGTTGGCTCAGCTGGGAAAGCGCTCCCACGGAACGCAAGAAGTCGCGGGTTCGAGTCCCGGTTCGTTTACAAAAAATTATTTTCATATTTTATTTACTATGCGTGTGGGTCGCACCAGACTAGCACCACCCCATCTCCTCCCGTGGGTGTCGTAAGGGGCTACTAAGGGATCCATAGAACGGAGGATGGGCAACAGCCTCCTTCCGAAAGGCAGCAATATTTACTGTTACTGTGTTTACTGTGTAACCTATATATCTTCTATATATATAAAAATGAATTGCTGTTCGTTAGTCTCGATAAAACTCGAGAACGACTGGACCGATTTGCCTAATTTTGGTCTTAAGTTTGGAAGTCCAGGGAAGGTTTAAAAGGTGAATGAATTTGAAAAATGCTCGGAATTAAATGAAAACAACAATTTTGATTTACCTTTGATGTGTCCCCCGTCGTTCAGAAACCAAATAAAAAGTTTTAAGAAATAAAGATATTTATAAATTGTACTACGTGCTTGTTCATGTGTGTACGTAGACGGGTATCAGCTAGTATATATTTATAAAAATGGATTGTTGTTGGTTAGTCTCGCTAAAACTCGATAACGGCTGGACCGATTTGGCTAATATTGGTCTTGAATTATTTGTGGAAGTCCAGATAAGGTTTAAAAGGTGAATAAATAGGAAAATGCTGCTATATTAAATAAAAACAACAAATTTGTTTTTCCTTTGATGTGTCCATACATAATTTCTATGAGAGAATTCATTGACGCACGGTTTGACAGTTCTGCTGTGAAACAATTGCATTACGACAGCAGGGTGCATATTTTACGAAGTAATTTTTGATGTTATGATATGATTGACAAATTCATATAAAAACATTATTTTATTTATTATATACAGAACAACGTCTGTCGGGTCAACTAACTAGTTTGCAATAAAAATGATTCACTTAATGACATTTCATACAACGAGCGGGCGCGGGTTTCTTTATTTATATCGCAAAACAACGTTTGCCGGGTCATCATTTGTAAGCCAATAAATGTGATTAATATTCAATATAAGCATATCGTTGGCGTATTAATTTAATAGACCGGCAATGAGAGTTAACAATCAAACTGCAATATAAACAGTCACCGGAGCAAGTTCGTGTAATAAATAAAGTCTGGTCGCATTCAGTGCTCCGTTGTTCGCAGTGGATAGGACCTGTTGCTTCATAATATGCTTTTACGAGCCATTCAGAGCACAGTTTTATTGCTTTTGTTTTGATATTTTATGTCGTAATATCGCCCTCGTAAATTTGGGAGGACCTCCATCAATCATTCGTCTAATTGAAACACAATTCAGTCGTGTTCACTCTGATTTTGAAGGCAGCTCTTTTTTGAAATGCTAGAAGTTACAAAATAAACTTTAAGAGTATGTTAATAAAAATAGGTACATTTATATCTAATAAAGTTCCATTTTCTGAGGATAGGTACATTACAATTCAAGCTTTGAAACGGATTTGATATTTTTTTTTGCGCTGAAGCTAAATTTTTTTCATAAATGAAAGTAGCCAGCAGAGGGTTAAGGGCGTTTACTGGTAACATTGGTTTTTTAACATTTCAATAAGGCAGATACACATTAAATTAGTAATTATTATATTAAGTGTCGTCAGGCATATACTTATAACTTGTATCCTTAATAACCGTAATCTTTGATCAAATGTATTTTTACTCATTTTTCAACTAATATGATAGAGACTAACTACGTGTTGATCACGGCTTCAGGATTACGTTCTGAGACTATTTATTTATTCTGATAAGGTTTTGAGAGATCTATATCTAAATATTAGATGAGTGTAAGCTAAACACAATGTTTGATTTCGTTTTTTATAATGGTTTGACAGCTGGAATAGTGCTGAGCCTGAGCTAAAAGAGCACAAGGCAAAAGTCAAGTTCGCGTTTTATTACACTCAGTTTTTTTTTTACGTAAGTAAAGTCTAAGGCCGCTCTTCAGATCTCAGCCTTACAACGCCGATGTTTAAATGGCAATTGTCAAGATTCTGCCCCTGTTTCAACGCGCAGGGTTATAAATTTTGCTAGGGGCTGTTACACGATGATAATATAATGGATGTTAACAAATACCGCGTGGGGGCGCTGCGCGGGCGCTAGTGTCGCGTGACGCGTCGTGTCTCCGCGCGCCATTGTTACTTTCCGGGAAATGGCGACCGCGCTATCTCCACCCGCGCCGCCTGCCGCTCAACCGTCGTCGGTCCGCGTCCGCATCAATATTGACCAACCGAACGTGAAACTATAGGATGCGTGCTAAATGTACACACGACTTTGCGATTGCGACTTGTGGCAAAATATGACAATAGTATGACAATTGCCCGTCAAATTAAAATTACAGTTGAAAATATTATATTATTATCACTGACCTCTACGATGGCGCGGGCGGCTGTCAAAGTATTTTTGTGCCTGTTTGATATTCGCCATTTTGGCGCTGTTGGCCATGTAGCGAGAGTCTGCGGTACTAAAACTAGTGATGACAACCTCAGCAAACATCGGTAGATGGTGGGAAACTATTTCCAAAAAAATGTGTGCTTTATTACGTTGATTCGTGAAGTATAAACAACACGGTAAACGAACGAAATTAATTCAAAATGCAAAAATACTTCAGAGTATTGTACGTTCCTTCGCAGCCATTTGTATATGTCAAAATCGCGAGTGGCACTACGAATATGAGCAAAAGATTTTCTGTCAAACATAATATGGGAATAGCCTTTCCTGTGGTAATTATACAGGTCGGTGGTTTAATATGCTGTTACTAGGCAGAACTATTCGACATTAGAATGACATAATTTAATTATGTAGGTATATGTATAAATGTTATATATTATGATTAAATACTTACTTTCTTTATAAATAACGATACAACTTAGATATAAATTTTTATTACATTTTCAAAGGATCACGTCAAATCGTAATAAAATACAGCTGTCCGGTCTGCCAGTGTGGTCGCGGCCTTATCACCGACGCCGCCCGTACCTACAGTAAATCATTATCGTAGAAACTAATTGAAAAGGCCGCCCGAATCTTTTGTTATCGCGTAATACCACTACGAGGAGGTTATTACCTCTACGTGCGTTGGCCGTGCGCGAGTTTTTGTCGAGCGATAAACAAAACGCGTTCCAAGAATCCCGCGGTGATCCTAGGACGATTGAAATTAGAACCCGGGTCTAAGACGAAGGTATAATAATATACGCTCTTTCAATGTTGTCAACGAATTCTTTGGTCGAGGGTGTCTGTGGAAAGGCGCTCTAACATTGGGGATTTCAAGTATATATTATGTATACTTGTGGCTAATATACATTATTTTAATATAACATAACACAATGAAAATTCAGACATTCATTACTCATACAAAATAAATATAATATTTTATGACAGAGTCGTGGTATACGCGTAGTATCGCGTATCGCGACTAAATAATCTGAAATTCTGCGGGTAGGCAAAAATATTTTTGGTCATATTATTTTAACTAAATATTTGAATATCATTCGATTGTCACTCTAAATGTCACTGTCTTATTAACAAACGCAATGTAAAGTTACTTCAAGTTTAAAATTAATTCTCCCTGTTATGTAATTGTGTAGTGACAAAGGTAAGATAAGGACAAAAAGTTTTTATAACTTTACTTCGCGTTTATTACTATCACAGACATATGTTTAGGCGCTTAATAAATAATAGTACTAACACCAAATACTTCTATTTAAACTACCAGACAAGAAGTTTGGAATAACAATTATTGTGTCGCGATTCGGATCGCGCGAGCGGGCAGAGAGCAAACGCAAATGAAATAATAATCACCAGGCAAGTGAAGCACCTTTATGCTAGTGTGTGTGCGGTTACGGGGGATACTAGATACACAATTTTTTCTCCCTTAAATAATCATATATGGCCACAAATACTTTAATAGTATCGTTATAACACTTTTTCACCACGCACGACGGCATTTTTAAAATATTGTATTGCGACTCAAACTGATCTGTCGCAGACGATGGCAAATCTCATAATGGCGGCCGATCGGCTTGTATTAGTGTAAGTATTTACTCGTTTACCGGCTTGTTTTGATGCTTTATTGTTATGTAAGGTGACACGAAGTCCTTCTTTTTTTACTCGTCCGGTGTCAGTTTAAGCAAAATCTGTGTAAGTTTGTGGAAAACCACGTTCGCGGCTTACAAAACAGTGCACTTGTCTTCTCGCTTGCTCGCAGTGGACTAAACGAGCTGCGGCGTCGGAACCGAAACTCATTGAGCAATTATTAAAGGCCATAGAGCTTGTCTAGTAGTATACATAGAAGTCTTTGACTAACATATGAGTAACTAGGTAACTCAAAAGGTACTAAGGCGATAAATAAATTATAAGAAATAATTGACGAGCAATTTTTTAGTTACTGAACAACATTTTGGTAAGCTATTTTAACGCGATTTTTTTTTCTTTCAACTTTCCGAAACATTATGGTAGATTCAATAGTTTAAAAGAAATATTTATAGTGACGATTCAAAAGCGCTTAGTTTAAGCCTAATTGAAAAAAGTTTATTTGACTTTGAAATCTTATTTTTTTTCTCATCGGTTAATAGGTTCTTCTTCTTCGCACAATAAAAAAATAATGACCTAATCCTCGTCACTATCGCTCATCTTATAATGTTGCTCGCACGCAAACTGCTATAAAAATGACGCGAGATGCCGCTTACTGCAGTTGTAGTGCAATAGGTACCGACGTGAAGCAACGCGCAGCGCCGCTGTAATGGGTTCCGGCCTTTACTTTTCGATGTTGGTACCGACTAGTTTCGGACAATTCGATGCCATATTTTTGTGAAAATGGTGTCTTAAGATCAGCTCAAGTGTAGCAAGATACGACACAATACGTGGCTCTCTTAACTCCCATCACCATGTTTCAATAATGAGAACTAATCTTTCAGCAAGACTAAGCCACGCACTTACACAAACTGAGACATAGTGAAACTTTAGGACTCGATTATAATGTAAGTACAACACGATTAAACTGTTTATTTGAAGAAATATTTCGTGTATGGAGACGGCAGGCTTACTATTTTAATAAAGTGAAACTTTTATTACATCGCCTCAAATTTTTGTAGCAGGGGTGAAGTTTTTATCAATAATTTCAACTACCGCTTTTAAGTCAGTTTGGCCGCGTGGTCTGAGGCGCCAGGTTTAAGTTCGGGTTCCCGAAAAGGAGAGCTTTGGGGTTGATACCCCACACCCTTGACCAAGGTTTTTCCTCACATTATATTTATGTTTTTTATCACTTTGATTTTTTGATTCAATAAAACCCTAACCCTAATTTTAGGCCTCATAGATTGCAGAGCGTATAGATTCTGTAATAGTGCCTTTAACGCGTAAACGTAGCATCTCTTTGGGAAGTCCAATTCTTCAACCACTTGAGATACGTCAGCTCGCTGCAAAATATATTATAAGATACATGAATAGAATAAGCAGTGGCTATCACAATAGATCGAATTGGTCGCAGTGGAACAGGGCTGCACTGAACTGTACTATAGCCCGTTTACTAACCATAACCATACGACTTCATTTTTTTGTAATCATAATACCAAATGCCAAATGTAATAATAATATAAGCCTTTATACAGATAGTAGAATTTACATATAATACATATCTATAACTATCTGTCTGTCTATTGACAAAGGCCTCTTTCAACTTCTTCCACTCTTTTCTATCTTTACCTATCCTAGACCATGTCTGGCCTGCTATCGTCCTTAGTTCGTCTGACCATCTCCTGTATGTCCCCCCCGTTTCCTTTTTAGGTTTCTGGGATACCAGTCTGTGATACATTTGATCCATTTGTCTATACACCGAAGGGTGTGTCCCTATAAAGACCTATAAAGTGTACATAGAAAATATTTCCATTAGAGTCGCTAGGTCGTTGTTCAAGAGACCGCGCTATATAGAGACGAGATAAAACAAAGTATTCTCGACTGAAAGGCGACGTGAATAGTCAAAGAAGCCGTGGCCCGTGGGTCGTAGTCATTATCTACGCTCGCGATCACTACCTGCTGGCCGACGTTCGCCGATAATTATCACTCGACAGCGTTTTTTCCGCGACAATACAATATTTCACGGAAACACCGAGTTTATTTATATTATACTAGCTTCTGTCGGCGACTACGTCCGCGTTATTTAGTGTCGCACACAATCGGGAACTCTTAAGAAAAATTCGGAAATTTCAAAGCACCTCTTACTATTTAGTTTATATTTTTTTTCTGGTAAAATTACTTGACTTCATTGTTATAAATTAAGACGAGCCCCACGGCTTTATATGCTTTGCCCAATTGACTTTTGCTATTTAATTTTAATTGTATTTATGCACAGAGCTCTACCTAATTTTCTTGAATATGTTAGATTACAAAAGAAAGACAAAGATATATAAAATATAGGTACTTTCAAAATTTCGTGAGCAAACTAAATGTTTACAACGTAGGTCCTTCATCAGGGTGAGTGATTGAGGTGGATCAGGATGGGTGTGTAATGTGAGTTCGCCCTCTCTTGCACTACTAGCTTGAGCTCGCAAATTGGTCGATTACGATATCTATCATATACAATAGCGCTTTTAATTTCATATAAGTAACTTTTTTTGTTTGAGAACCGATTGGAACTAAGCAAATACTAAATATTACAGGGAGTCTGACACAATACATAAGTGAAAACCACATTCAAATTGGTTAAGCCGTATCAAGACCGGCACTCCAACGATTCCTCAAGTGAGTGTTGGCGGAGGTGTTCACCGACCATCATGTGGTGGTGTCATCACCTGCGTTTACGCTCATATTACCGTAATATACTTAGATATTTGTATTGCATCTGTTGCGGTAATAGCATTTACACTAGTTACTTTTATCGCACGATTATCGATGTGCGGCTAAATTTCACCCTCCTGAGGTTTGATTCCAGACGGTGTCTGAATATACACCCTGTATATTCTGAAGGTCGCCGTAGCTAATGAAAGTAATGGGCAAATGAGACTTAACATCATAATATGTCTAAAGGTGAAGAGTGTAATTGTAGTGCTACTCAGAATTTTTGGGGTTTTTCAAAAATCCTGAGTGGCATTGCATTGTAATGGATAGGGCGTATCAATCAATTACCATCAACTGAACGTACTGCCCCTCTTGTCTCTTATTTTCATAAAAAAAGAATATATTGGCACTGAAAAATTAAAAAAAAAAAAATTTTTTACAATATAAATGCAATTCAGGCCGTTTGTAATGCAATAGGTATCTAATTATCTCTATTAATAGTCCCCAGAATAAAAAAAAATAAAAAGCAGAAATGTATTTCGCCGCAACAGCTGACATCATTAGAAACGTTGTACAAGTAACATTGACCCTTATCACGTAGGAATTGTAGATTGCAGTACAATGCTGGCTAGAAAAGTTCACAATACACTTTGTAATATTTTTGCAGCAACTACAGTACTTTCTTGCTAAAATGCCACTAGCTGTGCTTCAGTTATAGGAAGCTCTACGGAACCCTTCTGTATTAGGAGGATGTCTGGTTACAACCGGTCTGATCTTTGATCAAGTGTATACATACATACTTTATCCACAGTTATGACGTATCACTACATATTATAAAACAAATCCTCCGCCGCGTCTGTCTGTTCGCGGTAATCTCAAAAACTACTACTGCACCGACTTTCATGCTTATTTCACCAAATGATAGTGTGATTCTCGATGAAGGTTTTATGTATATAAAATTAAAATTAAAAATATTTTATTTCAGACAGAAACAACCGTCCATAACCAATTTTATATTAAAGTAGGTAATACTAATTAATTAATTAGGGAACATTAATTAAATATAAAACTTAGGTTAAAAAACCGACTTCAAAAACTGAAAAGTATCAAATAATTAAAAATTTAATTTAATACACCTTTACCTTTAATATTAATAAAATACGATATGTTTTTTATTTTTTACTTTTTAGTATCAGTTAATAATTATAATATATTATCTACCTGAATGAAAACTCCTAAAAAAGCCGTACACAAAAAACTATTATCATCGATGTAAACAAAAATTTTCGTAAAAAAATTTCATAAAATGAAAACTACTGGGCCAACCTATGTAATTATGGGACCAAATGGCATCTATTCTGCATCGAACTAAAAAAAATACGTAAATCTGATTATTAGTCTCAGAGAAATCGGTGTACATACATAAAAAAATATACCGATCGAATTGATAAGCTCCTCCTTTTGGAAGTCGGTTAGAAATTACAATATTATATAAGACAAAGATTTGCTGTACTGAGGAGTTAATGTATTATATAATCTCTTCAGGAATCCTGCTCTAGCATTACAGCATAAAAATCGTCATCCCTGTACATCGTAGACATTTATGTATTTTGTTACATTTTTGTATACATTAACGATATTTATTCTAGGTGTCGGAAAGAGTAAGCCTTCTAGGACAGGGGTGCTCAAGCTTGAACTGCTGGCGATCTACCTCAAAATTGTTAGACTACGAGCGATCGGCTCTGAGAGGCTTCAAGTATGTGTGATAAAGGATTGTCGTCTAGGTAGAGTGTCACGATGACATAGATATTAGTTTTGCGCAAGATATGCATTTTTTTAGTCAAGGTAAGTGTAAGTCTGCTCTTAAATCTCAATGGAAAAACTCATCAAAATTGCGAGTTTATTGGTTCTTACAAAACAAACGCGTTCTAAAGTTCTAAGCTTAACTAAATAGTGACTTTGGATGTTGAAGCGTGACACTGCATGTCCTGAGCATACTTTTCAAACGATTTTAGTTTAATATACCGGATTTTTTTCTCGAGATCGACTCAAAAAGCACTCGCGATCGACCTGTCGATCCCGATCGACCGTTTGAGCACCCCTGGTCTAGGAGCTTTCAACGAAAACGCTGTCTAAACCTTTCAATATATAACAAAGTAATGTATGATGGATCTGTGTATCTTTTATAGGTCTACAGAAAAGTCCGCGATAGCATATGTTTATATCTCAAGTATAACATACTATATCCATACTTTAAAAAATTGGCAATTATAATGCGGTAATGTTAAAGCTGTTTACACAAATACGATATTAATCCCTATCATTTTATTACTATATTTAATCATTCAGAAATACGTTTTTGTTTCATTCTTAACACACTTACCTCTCCGATGGCTTTAAATTACCTTATTTATGAACACTTACATCAATTATTTCTATTGACAGAACAGCCAAAGAGGATGTAAATACTACGTAATATGAGGCGGAACTGCCTAAGTAAAAATTTAAATTTCGTTTAGTATGAAACGTGCAGTGATTTGACATTAGTTTGAAATAGTAATTACAGTAATATGGCGACGAAATATAATCAGGCTAAGTTTGAAAGCGAACCGTTGCTTGAAACGCAGCGTTTACAAGATTATAGCCGTCATCTGTCAATCTATCAATGACTGCACGTTTCATATAATCGATTTTTTCTTACGGCCGTTCCCAATATTCAGTCAATCTCTTACTTGAGATAAAAATCGTAACTATCGTTGACTTTTCTATCCCAATAAACTTATCGACGGTAACTCACCTTATCCGTGCACGCGGTCTGTCAATGGGACGGCGTATAGCTTACCAGCGATAGAAGTTTGTATGGAAATTGCAATTCACGCGTCACAATATAAGGCGATAAAAATGACTTATCGGCTAGCTTCAGATTATTGACAGCTAATTACTGACAGTAGAAGGTAGTAATTTATCTCTATCTGTAGATAGTATATTGGGAACGGCCATTAGAGAGTATCGCTAGGCTGAGAACAGCGTGTGACGGGTCGGGTTGTAATTAATAAACAAGATCATAAAACACTTGAGTGAGCTAAGTGACAGCAACGATTTCTGGAATATGGGCCTAAATTTCAATTCAACCGCATTCAATCGGTTATTAAAATTAACTGTGTAACTAATTAGTCGCGGCTGATTTGTTGGATAATTAATCCATTTACAAATTTGCTGCCGGCACGTAAAAAAACACCACTTGTGGTCAATATTGAATTTATTTAAGGAAAACCACTTATTTGGGGAATTTTTGGAAAAGGTTTACGCTACTTTTACGCTAGTTTGTCCTCCCTCTCCTTTTTCTTTTCTTTCCTTTTTTAGTTCGTGGAAGAAAGTTCCTTGAAAAGCCCACTGTGGAGGACCGCCACACATCCAGATCGTGGGGATGATATCCTAACTTGTGGCGTGTCGTGCGAAGGTGGAATTCGGCGGCAGGAATCAGGTGAAACAGCTCTTCGGAACACTCCCGTAATAAATGCGGTAGAAGACACACAATGAAGCGACGTCTCTACGCAACGCCAAGTAACTCACCCACAGAATAACAGTCTTCTACAAATCGAGCTGCTATATGTAATATTTTATAATTATATAGGTATCATTTATAATATATAAAATTCTCGTGTCACAATGTTAGTTACCTTACTCCTCCGAAACAGCTTTACTGATTTTTACCAAATTTTATATGCATATTCAGTAGGTCTGAGAATCGGCTACTATCTATTTTTCATCCTTCTAAAAGGGTGGTCCCTCAATTTTATTTTTTTAGAAGTAATATTTTGATTTTATTTTTTATGATACAACATTAAAAAATACATAACAATCCTAAACTTTCAACCCTATACGATCAACCCCTATATTTGTATCGCGATTCTTATATTATTCTGTTCCATCCACAAATCCGCTATAGGGTTGCAAGATGGCAATGGATCAATACGGATTGAATAAAATAATTGTAGTACGATAAATTTGGTATTTCTGAGAATCGGTTGCATCTACTTTTTACATCCCGAATTTTTTTTTATTACTTTATATGGTAATACAACGTTTGCTGGGTCAGCTAGTATTTTATAGATATTTACCAACGGCCAATTTTCGGCTTTCTGAAGCGATTTTAGAAGCGGTAGCCGCGCACGCGTAAATCGACTAGTGTAAATTCCCCATTAGCCGACAGTTTCTGCACATGAAAATAATAAAAGCGAAACACGAGTTGTTATTTAGATATCGTAACTCAATATGATAGTAAAACTATTAGTCATAGCTTTTTAAACAAATAACAAAAGATTATCAAAGATTTCGATTCGGACTGATAACAGAATGATAACGCCAACGGATCTTGTGTAGGTACATCATTGACTTTGGTTTTGTCTGTATAAAGATTCTATTGTGCAATCTTATGGACTGGATTGTGGAAACTGATAAGTAAAATACGATAAGAATAATATATTTGCAATGGCTGTAGAGATTTTTTATGTCCATATTATTGCTTAATCTCTTTTTTTCTGACAATAAGGGAGTTTAGTTAGTTAGTTAGTTTAACTGGGCTGATTACACACTTAGCCTCTTGATTGGGCCATTGTGCGTTTTCTTACTCCAACCAGCCCAGATCATTCCAGAAGTTTGGCAGTCTTTTTAAGTTGCTGCAGGCATCCGGAAGCGATGCTGGCGATTGGAGTATTTGTGCCCGTTGTTCTGCCATACTGCTGCACTCCATGAGCACGTGTTCTGGCGTTTCCTCTGCCTCCATGCATCCTCTGTACAAGGGGATGTCTGTTACACCAGTGTCGCTCAGAATTCTTGAAAAATCCAAAAATTCTGGACGGCACTACAATTGCGCTCATCTCCTTGATACATAAGATGTTAAGTCTCATTTGCCCAGTAATTACGCAAGCTACGGCACCCTTCAGACCGAAACGCACTGTTTCACGGTAGAAATAGGCGCCATTTTGGTACCCATGATCTAACCGGCATCCTGTGCAAAGAAGCCTTCCACTGGTTACTCTAGGTACAGATATTTCACTGTCTGCGCTATTGTCAAGATACCAGTTCTGTTATGGTCGTAGAATTGATTTGAAAACTACCTTCCAAAGTATCTGCCAGTGCTATCGAGCTACCACGTTTTAGGGCAGATTTAAGCTCACTACTACGTCTACTTAGGGCTTCCAGTGATTATTGACATTAGTCGCGGTAGGGATAAAGCATTGAGTTGAAGGATCGGCCAATGGAGCACTTCAGTTTACAATTTTCTTTAAAACGTTAAGAAAATATATGTTCAACAATTTTCAATTTTCTTCTCTTGTTCGTGCTTTCACTGTTCTAATTTATTGGGCAGCCTGAATAACTACATGTTTCACCTGTGGGAGTATCCTGTGCACAGGATGCCGGCTAGATTATGGGTACTACTGCGGCGCCTTTCTGCCGTGAAGCAGTAATGTGTAAGTAGAAAGTAGTGTGTAGCTAGTGAAATTACTGGGCAAATGAGACTTATCATCTTATATCTCAAGGTGACGAGCGCTATTGTAGCGCCAAAATTTTTAGGTTTTGCAAGAATCCTGAGCGGCACTGCTCGTCTCGTCCCTTAAAGTCACAAGAAAAAATTGTTTTGCACATTATTGTCAAGATCGATATTCACCAGCTATTAAATTCCTTTTCGAGTAGCGGGGAAAAGTCGCCTGTGCCCAATGAAGGTTGATGGTCGAACATTAAAACAATTAACGTTTAACTCATACCAAGCATACCTAGACGTAAGGCAAACACGTTCCTATAAGTGTCAGTCGTGTTTGTCAAATGTACTTACTAGAAAACTAATAAAATTAAAAAAAAAAATCTTTCCTCATCTTCTTATTTGGGATCAGTTTAAGTCTGGGCTATACAACAGGACATTATTAGAGACTGTACGTTGCAGTGAGAAATATATATCCCAAGGTATACACAGTAAAATACAGTCTTAAATACAGGGGCAAAAGTGGCCGATTGTCTTTCTGGCAAGACGACTTTTGTGCCTCGTACCAGGGACTAAAAGCGAGCTTTTATCCAGGTGTGAAAATCGTATAGACGTGAGATAAGTAGGACATTGCCACCCACGATTGTCAATATTCCGCGGGTGAGAATGACCTACTTTTTTCCCTAGTTGCGTAATATACTATTTTGTATGCCATGTTGAAGTTTGTGATCATTCCAGAATATATTCTATTTGTGACGATCTTTGTAGGTAATGCAAGAATGACAAGTTGATTTATTCACGTTTCAATTGGTGTTTCGTTTCGTTTAAATTCACACATGAATCTCAAACGCTTATTGTAGATTCTCACAGGATTGGCAGCGTTTGATGGGTCGCAAATGGGTTTTGACCGTGCACGCAAACAACAAAAGACGTTTTTTGTTCCGAGTCGCGGATTCGTTGACGTTGCAGCCGTGTGATGCAGATCCGCGCGGTAACAAAGGGGTTCGCAATTAGAATGCGTCTCGCTGTGACAGTTCGCGAGTTGGATACTCGTGGGAATTGAAAGGGTTGACGGAAGCGGAATTCGCGATAGTACCCGCCTAGTACCCGACATACTTGATACTTGTCAACAATCAAGTGATTCCTCTGGTATTGCAATAGAATGTGGGCGACGGTGATCACACATAACATAACAACAGGTTACCCGTACTCCCGTTTGTTCTCCTTTTCCATATAAAAATCTCGGTGGTATTGCAATTGAGTTCGTCACTTTAGATAAAAAATGTTAAGTCTCATTAGCTGGAACATAATAATGCTTGCAAATTACCACTTACGGTAGAAAAAAGGGTCCGTAGTGGTACTCCTAAGCCCTTCCACATGTAGTCTTAGTGCTTCCAAATTCAATCTCCTTTTCCATCAATACAGCATGATGTAATTGTATCACGAAGGCTATCCAAGTTGTTATTAAACGGCTATCGACGCTAATTGCTGCGGTCGGCCTTGGCTCGTCTACTGTGTGCCTCTCACGATGTTCTCACTGTGTCGCTTCAGTTTATCGTCTTTATGGCATTGCAGGACAATCTTGGTGCTCACCTGAAAGCAAATGATAAAAGAATAATAATAAATGATCACCGCCACTACGACACTCCCGACATTAGGAGTGGCTACCCTGTCGAAAGATTTACTAAATACTGTGTACTTTCTTCATTTAAGTTAATCTGTCAAACTTTTTCAAATTCGAATATTTTGATTCAAAATAGGATGTGATATCACTTATTGCAAGTCAAAAACTACCACCCATTCCAAAACGAATTTATCCATTTAATCAGAAAATGTACTTGTTCAGTGAACAGGATTAGAAGTTTCTTCCGAAAACAAATAAATGTATTCATAGTTGTGCTAAAAGGCTTCTGATTTTTTTTATATAGGAGAGGGGGCAAGTGTCGAGGCAACATGTACATCCGCAACAACAGGTGTCAAGAGATGCATTGACGGCCTTTAAGGTGACACTAAATGCCAGCGACTTTGAGCGATATGAGTTCACGGCTGCCGGCCCGCCATCTATGTAACAAAGCCAATAATTTCAAAATTCTTGGGTGGAAAACAGTTTATATGCTTACAATCCTTGTTATTCACTACTAATCTGAATAAATGAACCTACACAAAAAAGTACAAGCTATAAGAATAACTTTTCTGAGAGAAGTACCAATAAAATGCGTCACGCCATGCCAAAAAACTTGTTTAACTTCAAAGAAAAGTGGTAGTTCAAAAAGGCTCAGCAGTGTTCACTTTAACCACCAGCAAGCATTAGCAACCTACAAATAAGACTTAAGGATATGTGTAACAGGATTAAGTAGTGTTCATAGCTCCAAATGCTATACTTTCACCACAAAACTTGTCTAAAAACATGTTTGCGTGTTTTCCGCTTACTCTTCGCCTTAAGGGAGTATGTTTTGGATATTGGAGACAAGGTAGCCAATGGCTGTATAAGGTCATTCAGCTCCACCGCTAGTGGTTGCAATAGCCATTAGTGAGGTGATTGTAGTAGGTATGTGCCTCTTACTCCACTCGACAAATTGATGTTCTTCTTTATCAAAACCAGATATTAATAACAAATCTTTCCTACACGTATTTAACCGTTTCTATGTAATCCCGCCAGTCCAGCAGAGACCCACAGAAATTTTAACCAAGATTAGTTCCGCCAAAAATTTTGCGGTGTCCTGGTATTCCTTAGATATGATGATCCTATGCTGTTTTTCACGTGTGGAAGGTCATTTTAAATTCGTAGGTACGGAAAGAGTTCAACATATTCTATAATATATAAAGTGTTAGGTCGGGGCAATTCCCTTGTATTGTTTAATAAGTACTACTTTGGTCTCATGACTTACGAAATACACCGCCTAAAAATCGATAGAGGTATAGAACACACGTTTTGCGAGGGACTATTTGTGCCTGACGCGGTGACTTCCCTATTACCACGACGAAGTTACAAAGAAACGGCAGCGAGCGGAGCCCCGGGGGACGGGTGGAGCTACGGAGCCCCGGACGCCGGAGGCCCATCGCTCACTGCAATGGATCAAACGAATATGCGACCGCGGGTCTATAGAGCTAGAATTAAGAAGACGGAGCCATAATTTGTATTTATTTCGTGTTGGATTAGGTTTCGATCGAGTTTTTTTTCTTTTTGGCGATGGGACGCCGTTCACTTAATGCGCCTCTTAACTTAATTAAATAACTTTACTTGAATGCAGATAGCATGTTTCAACTTCAAACGTAAGTTTTTTTTTTAATAAAAACTCGATGATCGTATTATTAATACCATCAAGTGAGCCCCATGATGAAAATATCATTTCAAGACGAGCATGGAGCTTGGTCGTATTTATTAGGTCTGTTCTGAACCTATTTTTTATTTTAACAGTAGATATCCATAAGGAGCCATAGAAGCAATGTATGTTAAATATAAATGAATTACTCGTTTCAGCTGTAGTTTTTTAATCTGTAATGTTTGTAAATCAGGGTTGGTGTCTAGTGAACCAGCTTGCACGTTGTAGTAGATCTAGGGTGTCAGGGATACCATAAATGCAATCAGTTATAAAAATTGTCTGGTACGAATAGGATATTTTTAAGAATCCATCAAATTCTTCTGAATGTATAATGCTATAACTGGAATCTTGAACTATTGATGTCGAATTTAAATTAACAACCAATAATTTCGTTCTGTCTACATTGTTCTTAGGTCTGTGTGATCAAACGAAAACGCAAACCTATCGTCTATTTCTGTAACCAGAAATACGTGTCCCAGTTGCTTTGCACGCTGCTGAATTGTCAAATAACGATGTCTCACCATAATTCTTTTTCTTTTGGAGCACCAGCATCTATGTCAAGTACAATTGCGACCAAAATGAAACGACACGTCCTGGATCATCTACCGACTTTACGACGAAAAGGAGGGTTATGTGTTTATCACTCCTCGTATGTATGTTTGTAATTATTAATCATTCTTACCTCAATGAAATCAATTCTATAATATAGGTAGGTATTACAGCTGCTTTCAATATTTAATTGTAATCCTAGATTGTCAAAGTCAAATTCAAATAATTGCTCGAATTGTCGGGGACCCAGTGCTCTGTGAACGGCTGGATCACTTGGCGTTGCGTAGAGACGTCGCTTAATTGTGTGTCTTCTATTATCACGGGGAGTGTTCCGAAGAGCTGTTTAACCTGATTCCTGCCGCCGAATTCCACCTTCGCACGACACGCCACAAGTTAGGATATCATCCTCACCATCTGGATGTGTGGCGGTCCTCCACAGTGCGGTTTTCAAGGAGCTTTCTTACACGTACTACAAAGCCGTGGAATGAGCTTCCTTGTGCGGCGTTTCCGGGACGATACGACATGGGTACCTTCAAAAAAATCGCGTACACCTTCCTTAAAGGCCGGCAACGCTCTTGTGATTCCTCCGGTGTTGCAAGAGAATGTGGGCGGCGGTGATCACTTAACACCAGGTGACCCGTACGCTCGTTTGTCCTGCTATTCCATAAAAAATAAAAAATAAGTTTATTCGGTAAGCGCGTTGGAATCGTCGCTATAAATATTTAATTTAAATTACTGAATTTACCATTCGGATAAAGAAGAGCTCGAGACAAAAACATACAAGAAACTCCGGGGCCACTCTTTTAAAAATCAAATAGAGTATTTTACAATGCCTGCAATATATACATAACAAATTAGTTTGTAAGGTGCTGCTGTGAAGTAATTCATAATTCATAATATATTGGATATGAACCATGAAATACTTCATAAAAACTATGAAAAAATTAACTGTATAATTTATATATTGGACTAGCTGACCCAGCAAACGTTGTATTGCCGATATTAAAATCGCGATACAAAAGTAACTGTTGATCGTAGATGGGTGAAAATTAAAAAGTTGTATGTATTCTTAATGCTGACTCATAATCAAACAATTTAAAAAAAATGTCAAAAAAATTAAAAAAAAAAATCGTGTGGACCCTTAACATTTTGGGGGATGAAAAATAGATGTTGTCCGATTCTCAGACCTAACCAATATGCACTCAAAATTTCATGAGAATCGGTCAAGCCATTTAGGAGGAGTTCAAAGTTTAACACCATGACACGAGAATTTTATATATTAGATGTATCGATGTTAATACATTCTAATGAATGCTTCTACACGACATGTACACGACTGTCATTGATAGTCGTGATTACTGTCATAGTTAGTAATCGCATAAAACATAACGATTTATTAACTACGAAGCAACTCAGAAATGCTTGCGAAAAAATAATAATAATAATAATATTGACACACTTTCACACAAATTATCTTGCCCCAAACTAGGCATAATAGCCTGTACTATGGGTACAAGACAACGATAAGTATATTTAATACAATATACTTACTTAAACATACATAAATACATATAAACATCCATGACTCGGAAACAAACATCCATATTCATCATATAAATGATTGCACCTACCGGGATTCGAACCCGGGACCTCTAGCTTAGTAGTCAGGGTCACTAACCATTCGGCTATATGTATGAAGCCGTGGCTAATTGTAATTACAAAATAATTATTTAAAAATGAGTGATTATTTACGAATAAAAATACCGTCGTTCAAATTCCTAATATCCCTCCATATTTATTTGTGGGCTAATTGAATTATCGTGTCACACTGAAAAATGGAGCTGCGTTGGGAACATTTTCGTGCGATGATTTTTTATGATTTCAAATGTGGTTTTAAACCAGATAAGTCATTTGACCGACTTCAAATGGCGTTTACGGATGAAGGCTCTCTTAAAGCAACCATCTTCCGTTGGCATTACGAATTTAAGCGCGGTCGTCTGTAGTTGCTGAATGAAGGAAGAATTGGTCATCTTTCGACGGCTGTTACCGAGGAAAATGTGATAGCAATGAAGAATTTTATTCCAGAAAACAAACGAATTACACACCTACGAAGAAATTCAGCATATAAATTAAGAAGCGTTCACGATTCTACACGAGAAAATTCGCGTGAGAAGTATAGTTTCGGGCAGGGTGCTGAACAACCTCACCGAAGCACAGAAGCTGTCCGTCTGGACCGGTGCCGTGACTTGATCAATAAATTTGAAGCAGGTTTCTCTCGCTTATGATATTGTGACAGGTGATGTATCCTGGATTTATCAATACGATCCCAAAACAAAGCGTCAGCCGACAGTTAGGCTATTTCAAAACAAACCAACGCCTACCAAAGTGAAGCGATCGAGAAGTGCAGATAAAATTTTGATCGCTAGTTTCTTCAATATGACGGGGTATTTAGTGTCGACTCTATTATGAAATCAAAGCACATTAACGCCGAATGGTGTACTAAAAAATGCCTGTCAGAAATATTTGCTGCCATGAGCGTCAGGCGACCGAATACTGGGTTCCGTGGAGTATTGCTTCACTTTCAAAACTCAAGCTCAAAACAAAAGACTTCCTGGACACCACACGGGTCAAAGTCACGGGTTACCCTTCTTGCAGACCTGATCTAGCACTGGGTGATTTCTTAAAATAAAAAAATGAACTGAAAGGAATCCAGTTTTCGTCGCCGGAAGATGCGCTAACAGCGTTCGAGAAGGCCGTTGAAATGGTATCTGCGGCAGACTGGAAAAAGTGTTTCGTAAACTGGTTTAGTTGCATGAAACTTTGTAAAGAAGCTGGTGGAGAATTCCTACTTTAAAAATGTTTGAACTGTCATATGCGGAGCACTCGGAACGTTTTGAGAAACAAAAAAAAAATAATGAATAAAATAATTCTGTTAAACCTTTCCATGTCCACCAGCCTGCATACAGAGTCTCATGTGTCTTAAATAATTTGGAAGGCTAACAACCCTGATGAGATTTCTCTGGTGGTGCAAGATAATACGTAGGCTCATAATTTTTTTTTATGAAAGTAAGGGACAAGCCGAACAGGACGTTCAGCTGATGGTAATTGATACGCCCTGCCCATTACAATGCAGTGCTGTTCAGCATTCTTGAAAAACCCCAAAAATTCTGAATGGCACTAAAACTGCACTCGTCACCTTGATACATAAGATGTTAAGTCTCATTTGCCCAGTAATTTCACTAGCTACGGCGCCCGCCCTTCAGACCGAAACACAGTAATGCTTACACATTAGTGCTTCACGGCAGAAATAGGCGCCGTTGTGGTACCTATAATCTAGCCTGCATCCTGTGCAAAGGAGCCTCCCACTGGTAATGACGAATTTCAAACACATACAAACTTTCATCCCCTATTTCACCCCTTCAAGTATTTTTTCGCAACAAAAGGTAGCCTATGTCCAAAGCTCTATTCTATCTCTGTATTAAATTTCAACGAAATTGGTTGAGTGGCTCAGGCGTAGAAAGCGGAACAAACAAACTTACATTCACAATTATAATATTCACTTTTATTGGAGGGAGCCTACCACTGGTGAATTGTCCTATTATTATCTCTACCAAGCAATATGTCTTTATATACAGCTGGGATCAACCTATAACAGCCCCACGCTCTTCAGACAACGTTCTCGAGTCCCTAGGAAACGTGATGCGGGCGTCCGGACTCGGTAATTTGCACCGAATTGACATACGTTGAGTAAACAATATATATACACAATACTCGTATGTTAGCTAGGTTAGCTCAGTTGGTTAGAGCACCGGCACGGAACGCCGGAGGTCGTGGGTTCGAGTCCCGCATCGTTCATAAAATTTTGCTTTTCAAATTTTATTTATGTATTAATCCTAGAAGTGAGGGATCACTTTAAAAAAACATAACATATTGTTTAGATTTACAAGAGCGACATCTCAAGTCAATTTCCTAATATGCAAATATTGGGGTTGAGCAGGTTATCAACTGTAAAGTAGATCCTGCAGATGAAGCCACAACCTGAGAGTTGAACAAAGGAAACAGAATTTTGTAGCGAGGCGGTCGCGGTACTCGAACGGTTAGCTCAGTTGGTTAGAGCACCGGCACGGAACGCCGGAGGTCGTGGGTTCGAGTCAAATTTTATTTGTGAATATATATATATACATCCAAAAATGAGAGTCTGTGTGTCCGTAAATATAACAAAATCGAAGCGTGCCGTTTTTAAAAGTAAAATAAGATAATCGTTTTTTTTATGTTACAAATCCCGGTAGTCCACCACTGATTGCCACAAAACAATTTCCTGCTTTACTAGATTCTTCTTCTGAAAATAGATCTATACTAATAAATGGAAAGCCGGTTTCTTCCTTCGGTTATACTGCGAAAAAAAAACCGATCGAACCGACCGAATAATAGGTACTTATACCATAAGGTTTGAGTATATGTTTGTTAGTGATCCAAAACCTATATTTTTGACTCAGAAATACCTACATAATATTCTCAATCCAAATAATGCATTCAATGACACTTAATAACATATGAAAATTCATACAATGAGCTGCCGCGCAGTAGGTACTTAATTTAGATGGCAAAAAATTTATGCTTCTAAAATTTAAAGTAAAAAATTGAAACTTTGAAATTTTCCATCAAACAAATAACATATTTACGAAACAAAATTTTAATTCAAATTCAAATATTTTTATTCAAAATAGGACATGACATCACTTATTGAAAGTCAAAAAAACTATCACCCATTCCAAAATCAATGCCTCAGACCTGAGAAGAATGGGCGCAACAAACTAAGCGGGCTTTTATTATTTCATCGAATAAATATGTTTACAAAGTAATATTGTACAATTAAACTAATTATTTAATAGCCTGAGGGCGGTCACTCCATTCCCAATCTGTGGTATCATTAAGAAAGTCGTTTATGTTATAGTAACCTTTACCACACAAACGTTTTTTAACAATTGGTTTGAATAACGTAATACTTTTGTTTTGAACATTTTCTGGGATCTTGTTGTAAAAGCATATACATCGCCCCTCAAAAGACTTACCAACTCGACTTAGCCGAGCATGGGTAATTGAATTTGTGAAGTGAAGTTATTAAGTAATCACAAAAGACTATGTCTCAGTGCCTACTCTAGCGAGCGGCTACTAGATTTCTTACAGGTTGTTTCGAAATAATATTATTGACGACCCATATAGCCGAATGGTTAGTGACCCTGACCACTAAGGATATATGATGAGAAACAAACAAATTTGTTATGCCTACTACTCGGCTACGTCGAGTTAGTAAGTGTTTTGTGAGGCGATGTATATGCTTTTACAACAATTTGTGTGGTAAAGGTTACTATAACATAAATGACTTGCTTAATGATCCACAGATTGGGAATGGAGCTACCGCCCTCAGTCTATTAAATAATAAGTTTAATTGTACAATATTACTTCGTAAACATATTTTTTGATGGAAAAAAAGCCCGCTGAGTTCGTTCCGCCCATTCTTCTCAGGTCTGAGGCATTCTTTTTGGAATGGGTGGTAGTATTTGACTTTCAATAAGTGATGTCACATCCTATTTTGAATAAAATTATTTGAATTTGATGAATATAGATGTTTGTTTCCGAGTCATGGATGTTTATATTATAATATATTTATGTATGTTTAAGTAAGTATAACGTCGTCTTGTACCCATACATGTACAGGCTATGCCTAGTTTGGGACAAGATAATTTGTGTAAAAGTGTGTCAATATTATTATTATATTATTATGGAAAATTAACTTATTTAGGTGAAATATGTACTTTATTTTTTATGATTTCCCCTGTGTTTATTTAATGTTGCCATTAAAGCTTCACACTGTATATAGGTTTGTATCGAAGCACACACATCGTTGAACGGCGACTTCTCGCGGACATGCATGGCACACATCAGCGAGCGGCGCGCCGAATGCGAGGCAATTAGCGAAATGGCACCGGAAAGGCGAGCGTGGACGCAAGGGACCGCCCGACTATTAATAGTACGGCGTACGGATAATCAATATTCTCTGCCGCCTCTCGGCTCCGGTTTACTTCCTTGACTCACGGCGTCGAACCTTGTCAGGGCTATTACAATTGAAATTGCTCGAGCAAAGAACTAGCGCAGTAAACGTGGGTTTTTCTCCGCTAGTTGTCGTCTTCTTTGCGTCTATTTGGCAAAATATATGTTATATTACCGGGCAAATGAGACTTAACATTTAATGTGAGGAGCGCAATTGTAGTGGCGCTCAGAATTATTGGGTTCTCCAAGAATCCTGTGCAGCATTGCAAACATTATATATATATATATATTATATCCTAAAAAGCCTGGTATTTCGGTAAAAGAACGGACTTTTTAGATTTCGTTTGTCGTTAAGATTAAAGACTAATTATATTAATGAAAATGTGTAGTTTTATTACTACATTCCATATGATTAGACATTAAATCCGGACAGGTCAGAAAGCTGGTTAAAATCTGGTCTAGAGTCTAAAAGTCCGAACATGTCCGGATTAAGAACCCAACCCCAACTGAGAAAGCGTCGACTAAACTTACAAATGAATTCGGAAAACCGAAAACACATTGGTATTTGGATGAAAAACAAAAACAATAGATTTTACGCTTCCGACGCGGTCTACTAGCAAAGAAGTTCTGAATATTCAAAATAAGGGCAAATATGTAAATACTCTCTGACAAAGTAAAAGTGTAAAGTGTGTGTCAATTCTCAAGAGCCAAAGTCAAATATGAAATGTTAAATTAAGATACTATTATTTTTATGCCAATCAATCAGCGTAAACAGACACGATATCCGAATCATGGCGGGAACCCTAACTGGTCTCACACAACAAAAAACAAGCACCTTTTTACTATCAGCGTAACAGACAGTTCTAAGTGGAGAGGCTGTATGGCCGTGGATGAAACGTTCACTCATGTAATCCTGGAATGTGCAAGAGTTGCCTACCAACGGACAAAACCTTAGTGAATACGAGTTCGCTCCGAGAAGTCTGCGAACACCCCAGGAGTGTTCTGAACTTCTAGAAGGAGCTGGGCTGGTTGCAATGACTGGCCAACACTGCACGCAAAATAGACCCAACTAAGTGGTCTAGTTGAGGAAACAGGGGCCCTTTACTATAAAATACCATATGCCAATCAATAAACGATTTTATGCTGCCCGAATTTCTTTACAGTCTACCAAAAGATACGCTACCCAACATTGTCACTAGCCAAAAGAAATGAAAAGGAACTTCAATTAATTATAATTTGCACTCTTCCACACCTAATGTCGAATGAATAATGAATGAATGAAATGAAACTTGAGCTAATATCTGTTCCATATGGGCTTATCAATACTTAGTCAATCTATATATATATATAAAAGAGAATGTATGTTTATATGATCCCTAATAACTCCTAAACTATTCGACCGATCTCAATGAAATCTGTTTGTAATAGATTCGTTGAAGCTCAGGAAGGTTTACATATATAATTTATATGGCAAAACAAAGTTTGCCAGGTCAGCTAGCTAACAATAATGCCACGTCACTGTAGTATTGTATGTTGAGATATACAACACTATAATGTGGGCTTATATCTGGTGAGCATCTGTGCCGGCGAGTTGGGAGTGGTACGTGGTGAGCGGTGAACGTTAATTATCGATTCAGACAGCGACCCGCGATCCGCGAGTCATGCCGGTGACGCGTGCGCACGCTGAACAAAGCGCTGTCACTATCGATATCGATAATTTATTATTAAATAATTTTAACGGTGTAAGCCGTTTGTCGCAAACACTATGCAGCACTAGACAAATTATAAGAAAAACCTTCCGCATGAATCATGAAACATGGAGGCTTGTATAAAAATCCATTCAGTAGGCTTATAGGGCACTTGTGGGGTATGTTGTTTGTCCGTCTGTCTATTAAAAGGCATAAAAGGCATTTATTTTCTCAAAATTGATTCCTTAAGAATTCTTCTTGATATCATTTCTAATACTACTGCCGCTTCGGAAACAAATGGCGCTCTGAGCAAGCAGCGCAAGAAACTCTATTAGTGAGCTGTATATTAAAACCGCATTTTTTTATGATATTATGGCAGAGAGTTGCCGCTTTAAGTAATTCTTAAAACTAAGAAAACAAAATCCGAGCTGACTGAGATGGAAATAAAGGAAAAAGTATTTTAAAAATATTTTTTGTTATATGCATCGTTCATAAATTTTGGTACAAATCTTGTAGTTGAACCTTGATTGAAATTCATCCTTCATATTCCAGTCTGATTCTTATTTTGACCGATTTTTTTAGAATTTGCTGCCCTTTTATTAATATAGGCAAAGTGACATGTAGGAGGTTTAATATTATGACGTGTTTTTGAAGATTTTTTTTAACGGAATAGCATTACAAATAAAATTGCAGGTAATCTGATAATAAATTATTATCACCACCACCATTAGAATTCGGGAGTAAGCCTGACAAACTTTTTTTAAATTAATCTAGAATTTAAAAAAAATATATCTTAATAATAAGATGTTTCTAGAGAGTTCCCTTTATCTGTATCGTCATGGGTTTCCTATTTCATGTGTGATAAGGGAAATAATACCAAATCTTTAAGCAAGCCTAGACTCCAGTCTCTCATATGTGGAAATTATGTCTGTACTGCATCTTTAGTACCACGTTGCGATACGTGGATGTATTTGTATTGTAGTCCTGGTTATAATGAACTCTGCATACATTGCAACTGCAAACATAGCGAAGTCATATTGAAGCTAAGCACTGTAACTTTCTATAAAGCCCGGCCAGCAGGAAGAATTTCGTACATTAACCTTTATTACCTGTCTCTGTCACTTCCGCGTAAATATAATGCCACTTGCTCACTTTAAATCCGTGAGGACGGCAGGCATTGCATCTGTGCGACTGAGACGCATTATCTTTATGAGGGAGTGACGAAATTCTTCCTGCTTAGCGCTCGGACTTTAGCAAATTTTATCGATATCTGACCACATCACTAGCGTCACGTCGCGACGCGCCGGCGCAGGGTGGCGGTTGACCTCGCGAGCCGCTTCTCGTTTCTACTCGTAATGCACTGCGCTCTACCGCTGCCCACGCACTGCAACTGGCGACATCTGCGCGATGACAGCAACACGCGTTGAGCTCATAGATAAACTATATTCAATCTCGGAATAAACGGTATATCACAAACTTTGAGTACATAACGAAATGGAGATGGTATTGACAGGCGCAGCATAAATTATGTAGGGTAGGCTAGCATTTGTGAGCTAGTGAAGCAGGGCATGTAATAATTGTAAATTATACGTAAACGTTACTTGGTGTAACTACGGGAGATACCAGTGGGAGGCTCCTTTGCACCGTATTGCTAGATGATGGGTACCACAACGGCACCTATTTCTGCAGTGAAGAAGTAATCTGTAAGCGTTACTGTGTTTCTGTTTGAAGGGCGATGGAGCTAGTGAAATTACTGGGCAAATGAGACTTGACATCTTTAGTCTCAAGGTGACGAACGCAGTTGTAGTTCCTGCTCAGAATTTTTTGGTTTTTTAATCTTGAGCGGCACTGCCTTGACTGCCGGCAGGGCGTATCAATTATCATCAAACGACCGTCATGCTCGTCTCGTCCCTTATTTTCATAAAAAAATCCTTGATAAGTCTTAAAAATCAGTCACACTTGAAGTTATGTCCTTAGTATTCTAAATATTAACAATTAGCTAAGACACACATTGACAAATCAAAATTGTTCAGTCGTTATCGGGCTGTCTGGTCGTCTATACCCTAGCAGATTTAATGCCATAGTCAATGAGGAAATCAATATGATATTATATTACTAGCTATCCCGACAGACGTTGTTCTGTCAAAAGAAAAAAATATGATGGAGGTATTCGGTAATACTCGTAATGTAGTGTCAATATTTTATAAATTTTTTTATTACTTAAAATGTAACAATGGGTATAGTACTTTATCCTTAAAACATAGACATATGCCAGTGCAGATTTTTCTGTAGTACTATATAAGATATACAATTCCATAATCCATTTTTTTTTGTTATATCTCAAACGGCTTCGACAGCGTTTCCGTTGAAAGCAGACGGCTTATTTTTTCCGACACCTCCAGCAAATATCGTAAATTTATACAAAAACATAACAAATTATATAATAAAACCTTCTTCGAGAACCACACTAAAATCGGTGCAGTATTTTTTGAATTTATCGCGAATTGACATACAGACAGACGCGGCGGAGGACTTTGTTATATAATATGTAGTGATACTAGCTGATACCCCGCAACTTCGACCGCGTACACAGGACAAAACGAATAAATAGTAGCTAAAAAAAACTAAAAAACACGCTTTTTATAGAAAGCCGAAGTAAAAAATAAAAAAAATATTTTGAACTTTAAAATTTACATCAAATCCTACCTTTTTATAGTCGCTAGATGAAAATTATTTAAATTAACAAAAATCTTATTTAGCAAATTGAAAAATCAAATAATTTTATCAATATATTAATGTAAACAATATGTTATGTTTTAAAGTGATAACCCTCACTCACTTCTAGGATTAATACACAAATAAAATTTGAAAAACAAAACTTTATGTGAATATATTAATGTATTGCCAACGGTCCACGATAAATCTACGAAGTTTGAACAAAATCTTGCCGTTCAAAGCGGGTCAAAATCACGCCCGAATGAGTCGGTTACAAACAAACATACATACAGGTGAAGCTAATAAAGAGCGTGTAAAAATAAAAGAATACTCGTAACATAATATGCTGTCGCAACACTTTCAATGATGTGTTCTGCAAAGCCATGAATACTTTTCGCAGCACACGCGATTTAAAGAATATTTTAGGTATTTTTTTTTACACCTCGGGTTACATTATTGGAAGTTTAGTAAGGATCCCTAATTTAAAATATATATAACATAGCCTATGTCACCCGGGGATAGTGTAGCTTCCTAACAGTGAAAGAATTATTCAAATCGTTTCAGTAGTTTCGGAGCCTATTCAATGCAAACAAACAAACAACTTAACTGTAATTGTTATTTAACTGTAAAATGTAATTAAATTGGATTTTTGATTATTTAAAAGTAATTATATAATCCTTACAAATTATGGAAAAAAATGTTTTATGGCGCTTACGTTAAATGCTTTTGAACGGCTTTGTGCACTTTTTAGGGTTCCGTAGCCAAATTGCAAAACACGGCAACCTTATAGATTCGTCATGAATGTCTGTCTGTTCGTGTATATCACAGCCACTTTTTTCCTTAAGTGTAAGAACTATACCGTTGAAACTTGGTCATTAGATGTATTCTGTGAACCGAATTAACATTTTCATACAAAAAAAAGAAATAGAAAACAAGATCTAGTAAGAAGTTGTTTTTTAATACGTATAAATGATGAGAGCTAATTTGCACTGTACGATTTTGAGCAAAGATTTTTTGCTTTTTCCATTTAAATAATATAATATTCTTTTCCTTTCTATACAATTTTTATATTATGTTACTTGCTGTTACGGAACCCTTCATGGGCGAGTTCGACTCGCATTTGGCCGCTTTTTTCTCTCTTGCCTGATATAGCGAAGGCCCCGCGATTAAGCCTCGGTCGTGTCGTTTCCATTTTATATTTATTGTCTTTATTATCAAACGCACTGCCACTGTAACAAGTATGGTTTACTAATTCTCCCAGCGGATATTTCGTATACGTCAGCAGCTCGAACTCATTCATTAATTTTAAAAGTTCTTTATTTAAGTGAAAAATATATAGTACACTAGCTGACCTAGCAAACGTTGTATTGCCGATATTAAAATCGCGATACAAAAGTAACTGTTGATCGTAGATGGGTGAAAATTTGAAGTTGTACGTATTTTTTAATGCTGACTCATAATCAAACAAATTTAAAAAAAAATAAAAAAAAAAATTCGTGTGGACCACCCTTAACATTTAGGGGGATGAAAAATAGATGTTGTCCGATTCTCAGACCTATCCAATATGCACTCAAAATTTCATGAGAATCGGTCAAGCCGTTTCGAAGGAGTTCAAAGTTTAACACCATGACACGAGCATTCTATATATTAGATATTAGATTACTTGACACAGTCAAAGAACGAGAGAGAGGGAGTTTAACTACAAACACCGCGACATGAGAATTTTGTATATTAGATTATTGTTATTCTAATTATAGATATAGATAATTATATTAAATAGTATTTAAATATTAACAGTAGTTAAATAAACGTAATTAAAAATTGGGATATCTTATGGCAGTTCATGACGTTGGTAGCCCTTGTTAACACATCAAGCTGACATAAGATAATTCCAATAATTAATTGAAGGTAGATTGAAAATAAAATACTTGTAAAGATTCGTTTAAAGCAGCCCTAACTACGCAAGGGATAAATCATGCGATTCTGCTCGCTTTTTGTAACCGTATTAAACGTTTTGCGGTTCAACCGGCGAATGGCGAGTCTATTAGTATGCGTATCGTGGAAAGGACACGTGCACTTGCAACGTAAATTAAATGTCCAATTGAGGTTGAATTTAAGAGCTCTATGTTAGTTTGCCTTAGAGTTACGTCACGGAAATTTTCAGTCGAATTATACTTATATACATACCAGTGCCGGCTAGATTATGGGTAACGGCGCCTATTTATGCAGTGAAGCAGTTACATGTAAGCATTACTGTGTTTCGGTCTGAAGGGCTCCGGAGCTAATGAAATTACTGGGAAAATGAGACTTTACAACTGATGTCTCAAGGTGACTAGCGCATTTGAAGTGTCGCTGACAATTTTTGGGTGTTTCAAGAATCCTGAGCGGCACTGCATTGTAATTCGCGAGGCGTATCAATCACCATCAGCTGAACGTTCTGCTCGTCTCGTCCCATATTTTCATAAAATAAAAAATAGCAGGATTGTATGGTGTCCGTTTCGATGCATTTCATTTAGTGACGTCACAGAATGGTAGGTACTTTTTAATCGAAAACATATTTACTATCGAATAAAGTCCTTTTCTTTGACTAAAGTTTATCGAAGGCTAACGTCCAAACAGCCAGTTGATGATTTCCTTTGTAAATAAATACTTATCCAACTTTGGTTGGATTGAATGTTGAGCCGCGTCTCTGTTTAAACTACCTGTTAGTTGCCGTTAGTTGTTGTGCTAAAGCCGTCAATTTGGACCCCTCCGGCCCCGGGGCAAAGACGACCCCGAAAACCCGAAACTAATTCCCAGAACTTACCTCTGTTACACGTGAATATTTAAGGCGGACCTGAGCGGAAATTATCGACGGAATCCGACGGCGCGTGGGTCGAATGTTTAAGGATTGTTTTGGACGATAATTCACATTCTTAGCCTTATTAGTAGCTCGAGTCTCTGGCGGGTTTTGATTGTAAGAGTATGTAACGGTGTGGAGATGACATTAAGGCATTTCTCTTCTGTTACATAATCTAAGCCATTTACTACACGTATTTCTGTTTTGTCTTCAAACTGAACAGAACCAAATGTGACATATTCATCATACATCTCGTTCTTCGAATGTGATAATATATGTTTTAACTGAATTTATTTATTTTTTATGCAAACGGAGGAAAAACGAGCGTCACCTGGTGTTAAGTGATCACCGCCGCCCACATTCTCTTGCAACACCAGAGGATTCACTGGAGCGTTGCCGGCCTTTAAGGAAGTTGTACGCGCTTTTTTTGAAGGTATTCATGTCGTATCGTCCCGGAAACACCGCACAAGGAAGCTCATTCGACAGCTTTATAGGACGTGGAAGAAAGCTCCTTGAAAACCGCACTGTGGAGGACCGCCACATATCCAGATGGTGGGGATGATAACCTAACTTGTGGTGTGTCGTGCGAAGGTGGAATTTGGCGGCAGGAATCAGGTGAAACAGCTCTTCGGAACACTCCCCGTGATAAATGCGGTTGAAGACACACAATGAGCGTCTCTACGCAACGCCAAGTGATCCAGCCGTTCACAGAGCCCTGGGTCCTTGACAATTCGAGCTGCTGTGCATTGCACGCGGTCAAATAAATCGAGCTAATACTGGGATGCGCCAGACCAGAGATGACAGCAATACTCCATATGTGGCCGGACCTGCGCTTTGTAGAGCGCTAGAAAATGGGCTGGCTTGAGTATTGCCGAGCTCTATTAATGACGCCCAGCTTATTCGAAGCCAATTTGGCTTTGCCCTCCAGATGACCACGGAATTGGCAATCGCTCGAGATTTCGAGACCCAGTATTGCGATACTAGGCGAGGCTTTAAGGGAAGTGTTGTCGAAGAGCCTTGATACGACAAATGGGGTTTTTGTAGTGGTAAACACGTAAACTTGAGTCTTTTGGGTGTTAAATTGGACAAGTTTCAATTTACCCCATTCCGCGACCTTCTCAAGAGAGGACTCGATAGAAGACAAAAGTTTCTCTCGGTACTGGTCGGCGATTTCCCGAGAGCCCTGCATGGCCCGTGTATACGGCATCACCAGTGCTGTCGTCTGCAATGCAATGTATGTTGGAGGTGTCCAACACATTGATATGTAGAAGAAACATCATGGGAGATAGCACACAGCCTTGGGGCATTGCAGCGTTCACGGGCTTCGGGTTTGAGCAATAACCGTCGACATTGACCTGTATCCTGCGGCCAGTGAGGAAGCTGGAAGCCCTCTTGCATAAGCTCTCGGAAAGCCCAAATGATGGATTATTATTTATTTATACTATTAATCATTTACAGAAAGAATCTTAAAAGCTAACATAGTCCCGCAAAACTGTTTGGACAGATTGTCTGCAGGATCAAGTCTCTTGTTATACATTAATGCTTATTAGAACATTGATTTTACACAAGTGTAATTAACAAATATTGATAAAAATATAATAAAAAATCTAATTTTAATTTTAAGGTAGTGTTGACAATAAATATTTCTTAAGTTTAGTTTGAAATTTTCTTTTACTGCTTTCTAGTCGGATGTCCTCAGGCAAGCTGTTTAATAGATAAGGTAGGCGTTTTTTCAAAGTTCTATCTCCGTAGTAGTTATTGATTCTAAGAACCTCGAACTTACTAGCGGACATCAACCGAGTATCAAGGTTGTGCATAATTGGGTTATGTTCTTGATTGCCATGATTGTTAATAGCTAATAAGTACTTATGTTTTAAGCTTACTGGCAATACTTTACATATTTTAAATAATTTTCTACAATAATTTTTAGAATTATTTTTAACCTTTTTTTTAATTGTTTTTTTTTTTTTTTTTTTGGATGCTCGTATTCATAATTCCTCGGTTTAAGTTGAATTCGTCGGCTTAGTTAACGACTTCCCAAGAGTGTTTCATAGCTGCCCCCGTGTTTAGTTACTTTATGTTCCACGTTACATGTTTATGGCGTCTCCCTTGTGTTTAATACTCTATGTTCTAATTACGCATGGGTTGCATGTACGACTGGTTTTATAGATTGGTGATAAAAAACAAAATCATTACCTTTGCACTGATTGATGCGGATAGGATCTGGAGATGTTGGCAGACCGTGACTCACGCCGTGATATATATATATATATATATACTAGCTGACCCGACAGACGTTGTTCTGTAGATAATTAAAAAAAAAAAAATACTGTTTTATAGGAATTTGCAAATAATATTTCAAAACATCAAGAACTATTTCGTAAAAAACGCTCCCTGCTGTTATAATGAAATTGTTTTACAGCGGAACTGTCAAACCGTGCGTCACTCAATTCTCTCATAGAAAATATGTGCTTACAAAACAACTATTGAAAATAAAAATAATTATGGGTCCCAAATCGAAATAAAAACTATCCTATCTGTCAAGTTGGATCGAACTGCACATGGTGTGCGAATTTTATTATAATCGGTTAAGTAGTTTAGGAGTCCATTGTGGACAAACATTGTGACACGAGGTTTATATATATTAAGAAGATATATATACATATATATATATATATATATATATATATATATATATATATATATATATATATATATATATATATATATATGTCGGAGAATTAGAATACAAAAGTGATATGGCCTGTATGATTATATTCTACTCTGTGTGTGTATTGGGCTGAACTGATGGCGAACGTCATCTTTCAAAGTGTGCCTGTAGTTGTCACTGTGTACGTCACTGTCGGTGACGTGATTGAAGTTAGTTATTATTGTCCATCAGTAGAGCGCTCATTGCGAAGTCGCAGTCGTCTTCAAGCTAGCGCCCGCGCCGGTTGTGCGCACTGATCGACTTAAATAACATGGTGGATAGCAACACCGTGGCGCCCGATTTTTAATCCAAATAAATCTCCGAGAGATATATATATATATATAATGAATTGTTATGTTTATTTTGTTTTATTACACTCATAAAATTACAATTTTAATATTATATTATTATTATTTTTTTAAAGCAATAACCCTCACTTCTAGAATTAATAACACAATTAAATTTAAAAAAACAAAATTTATGAATGATGCGGGACTCGAACCCGCGACCTCTCGCGTTCCGTGCGAGTCCTCTTCCACTCAGCCAACCGTTCGAGTGACGTATCGTTGATAAATCTTATTATTATATTATTATTCAACTCTCAGGCTGTGACTTCATCTACAGGATTTACGTTACAGTTGATAACTTGCTCAACCCAAATATTTGCTTATTAGGAAATTGACTTGAGATGTCGCTCTTGCAAATCTAAACAATTAACCGTCTTTTTTTTTAAAGTGATAACCCTCACTTCTGGGTTTAATTACGCAATTAAATTTATAAACAAAATTCTCGACACCTCTCGCGTTCCGTGCGAGTGCTCTTCCACAGTGAGAAAACTGAAAACAAAATGGCTGTATGAAAGTTCCTTGAAAACCGCACTGTAAGAAGAACGCCACACATCCAGATGTTGGGGATGATATCCTAATTTGTGGCGTGTCGAGCGAAGGTGGAATTGGGCGGCAGGAATAAGGTCAAACAGCTCTTCAACTTCAAACTTCTTCGCAACACTCACCGTAATAAATGCGGTAAAAGACACAATGAAGCGACGTCAAGTGATCCAGCCGTTCACAGAACACTGGGTCCCCGACAATTCGAGCTGCTCTGCGTTGCTATTAGTATGCTCTAAGCTAAGAGACTCAGCAACCAACATTGCATGAAATACTTTATTAATTTACGAGCCGGTGTCCGCGGCCTTAGATTTATTCGTGTCATTTGTAGTAATAAATTGTTTATTTTAAAAGCCTTACCGTCTAGTTATTTAATTATTAATTCCTCGATTTTTATATTTCTTATACTTGAAAGGTACTTAACTTATAGACATACTAGCTTTTACACGCGACTTCATCCGCGGGGGAGAGTTACTATGGGCAACATTTTTATTTGTTCGGAAACTTTCCATTTGAAATAATACACACACGAACTGCTCTTTACGTTGCCGGCGTGGCGCTCTTCTACGATACAGCGGATATCCCTTGTCATTGAGGACAGTCTCTTTAATAGTATTTCCCTGCAAACTTTAATCTCCTATTTCTTCCCCGTGTAAGTCTAAGTCTCAAAAACGCTCGAGCAAATGTTTATAAATTACTTCTTATCTATTGCCTAAATACAATGTTTCAAGGTTTTGTTTCCCATGCAAACTTTCCTCCCTTATTTCAACCCGATCATGCCCTTTTTTTTTTTACAAAATATGGTAGTAATGTCCTTTATCAAGGTCTAGTATTTTTTTATACTAAATATAATTAAAATCGAATTCGGAATTAGGCGTGAAAGCGTGGCGTTGTTTGGACATCTATATTAGAAATGACTGAATGAATATATCATATATATTAGAAATGACATCAAAAAGAATTCTGAAGGAATCAGTTTTGAGAAAATAAATGCCTTTATGCCTTTTATGTCTTTATGTTTCTATTGAATTTGTTATTAATTGAGAGATTATTGTGTCTGTGGGGTGAAAATAGTTTTTTTCAGATAAATGATACCTACCTTACAGAATCCTGGCGCCATACTATTTTAGTAACATATAGCTATACTGACGAAGTCAGACATAGAAGGCTAGAATGGAACTCCTAATATGCAATAAGGAAATGGCCATGCATGCTTACAAATGTTATGCACGTGCGATGCATGTTATATATGCAGGTGGTAGTTAAATCGAATCGTCGCGTGTTTTCGCTCGCGTCATTTGATTTAAAATAGATGAATCACGAGTTGTGTAACGCGCGAACGGACACTAAAACAATATCGTGAACAATAATTAATGTTGTGTAACCGAATCTTTATATCTAATATATAAAATTCTCATGTCGCGGTGTTTGTAGTTAAACTCCTTCGAAACGGCTTGACCGATTCTCATGAAATTTTGAGTTCATATTGGGTAGGTCTGAGAATCGGACAACATCTATTTTTCATCCCCCTAAATGTTAAGGGTGGTCCTCGCCATTTTTTTTAAATTTGTTTGATTATGAGTCAGCATTAAAAAATACATACAACTTCAAATTTTCACCCATCTACGATCAACCGTTACTTTTGTATCGCGATTTTAATATCGGCAATGCAACGTTTGCTGGATCAGCTAGTATATATTTAAATCCAGTGTCCTGATGTTTGTTTCCAGTGAACTCCTAAACTAATGAACGGATTTTGGAGTGCAGTTTACTCCAGAGATAGGATAGTTTTTATTTCAATTTGGGACCCATAATTATTTTTATTTCCAATATTTGTATGTTTTGTATGGACATATTTTCTATGCGAGATTTTATTGACGCACGGTTTGACAGTTCCGCTGTGAAACCATTTCATTATAACAACAGGGAGCATTTTTACGAAATAATTCTTGATGTTTTGAAATATTATTGACAATATCCTATAAAACAGTATTTTTTTTATTATCTACAGAACAACGTCTGTCGGGGCAGCTAGTATATATTATATAAATCCAATGTCCTGATGTTTGTTTCCAGTGAACTCCTAAACTAATGAACGGATTTTAATGGGGATTACTTCATGGAGTGCAGTTTAGTCCAACTTGAGATATAGGATAGTTTTTATTTCGATTTTGGACCCATAATTATTTTTATTTTCAATATTTGTGTTGTAAAGACATTTTGTGTGAGAGAATTTATTGACGCACGGTTTGACAGTCCGCTGTGAAACAATTTCAACTCGTATTGAGGAATCACTCGAAATTTTGAAGTATCCATCTTTCTTGTCTAAGCTGAATAAAAAAAAACAGCTGAATGTCGATTATCGAATGTTGCACATTTTTTAAGATGCCATGTGAAAAAGGTTTCATTCAAAAATCTCAAAACATGAAATCAATTTTATACTTTAGCCCCTATTATATATTTTAATTAATATATAAAAAAAATGGTTTATGCACTTCTTCTCCATATAAACTTTAATGGCCTTACAAATAAACTTGGAATAAAGTTATAGCGGATAATAAACAAAGAATATGCAAAATGTTTACAAATTGACATTTTGCTTACGATTGGTTTGTTCGGACGTATAACGTTTTTTTTTTATGGAATAGGAAGACAAACGAGCGTACGGTTCACCTGTTGTTAAGTGATCACCGCCGCCCACAATCTCTTGCAACACCAGAGGAATCACAGGAGCGTTGCCGGCCTTTAAGGAAGGTGTACGCGCTTTTTTTGAAGGTACCGTCGTATCGTCCCGGAAACACCGCACAAGGAAGTTCATTCCACAGCTTTGTAGTACGTGGAAGAAAGCTCCTTGAATACCGCACTGTGGAGTACCGCCCACACATCCAGATGGTGAGGATGATATCCTAACTTGTGGCGTGTCGTGCGAAGGTGGAATTCGGCGGCAGGAATCAGGTTAAACAGCTCTTCGGAACACTCCCCGTGATAAATGCGGTAGAAGACACACAATGAAGCGACGTCTCTACGTAACGACAAGTGATCCAGCCGTTCACAGAGCACTGGGTCCCCGACAATTCGAGCTGCTCTGCGTTGCACGAGGTCTGATGGATCGAGCTGATACTGGGGTGCGCCAGACCAGAGATGACAGCAATACTCCATGTGTGGCCGGACCTGCGCTTTGTAGAGCGCTAGTATGTGGGCCGGCTTGAAGTATTGCCGTTTCCCGCGTTTATTTACAAGGCTGCTTGACATTTGGAAAATTTCCGAATTATCATTGTATTGACAGTGTTGTCAGCAATATAGTAAACATTTTACATATCCTTGGTTTATACTAAGGTATAAATTTATACCAAGATTATTTTTAAGGCAGTTAAGGTGTTAAATTTCACGTTAATCCGTTCCTGCCATTTATTATACAAGGGGGTATAAAGTTTTCGCTCGTCGGAGGAAAAATTAAAATTGTTGTTTTCATATAAAAACGGAGATTTTCATGTTGATTCAAACCTTTTAAACCTTCCCTGGACTTTCACAAATAATTCAAGACCAAAATTAGCCAAATCGGTCAAGCCGCTCTCGAGATATAGCGAGTCTAACGAACAGCAATGCATTTTTATATATATAGATAATTTATATATAGATAGCACGTGTTCGCGGACCAGCAGAAACAGCTAAACAACAGTTCCGTGAGATTTTATCAGTTATCTTGTTTTGTTGTGAGTCACCGGCGTGGCTCAGTCCCACGCCTCGTAATGGCCACTCGCTTCCCTAATACAGAGGGCGATCGCCCCTCCGCTTAATTGTGTGCTGAAGAGCAAAGAGTGACCGGCGGATAATTGAGGCCTCCTACCGCACCTGATGTGATTTAGTGTTTATTATGTTCAAGCAAATGTTATGACATGACTGACAATGACAGCCCGATAATGCCTGATCACGGACTTAGAATATACTAGCGAATAGGCGACCCGACAGTTGGAGTATTAAATAGGCGACTGACACCTTAGATAATTTATGCGTCTAGATAGTCTCATACTGTTAGACAACCAATGAAAACACGCCAGGAATATTAAACTTTGTGTTAGTGTGCGTGAATTGCTCAAGATATAATAGAGGATAGAAGATAAGATAGAGGGTAGTTCTAAACTTAATTTTTTTCGACGTTTTCACAGCTGTCATAGCTTATTGTGACGTATAAATAATCTAAAAATAACCTATTATATTATATTATATAGTACCTAATGTCAATGTTGAAATACCAAGGAGCTATACTACTATTTATATTTGTAATCAAAATTTATGAACGATGCGGACCTCAAACCCGCGCCTCTGTCAGATTTGAAAGAGCGCCATCACAAGTCAATTTCCTAATATGTAATTATTGGGGTTGAGTAGGTTATGAACTGTTAAGTTGATCCTGTAGAGCCACAACCTGAGAGTTGAACGAAACATACCAAAATTTACGATCCATGCGTCACTCAAACGGTTGGCTCAGTTAGTAACAGCGCTCGGACGAGTCCCGCATCGTTCATAAATTTTGGTTACAAATCTAATTTGTATCATTAATCCCAGAAGTAAGGGATATTATCACATTAAAATAACAAATTGTTTACCAACGAGATAATTCGAAGCGTGGCTAACTGTTTACGACTTGTCTATAAGAATCAGTTATCGTAACGGTAAATTCTTGGTAGGACACATACTTTTGGTTTTCTCTAACCTTATATCTAAAGTATTGACTCTCAATTATCTTATCTTAATTTAAGTATTGAGTAGACGTATGTATTCCTAATCAATAGTACATTATTGTCTTAGTAAACATTTTTGGCTCATTAATTAAAATAATAGTGTTTCGTTTCTATAAGATTTCAGTGTTGTCATATGAGAAATAGGTACAGGAACAACAGGGAAGTTAATCTCGAAGAAAAGCTAAGATTATATTGTGATAGGACAACTTACGACTGCACGGGTCACCTATCAAGGTTGTGTCTGAAAACCGAAAGAAAGAAGCCCTATGCTTAACATTGACGACCATTCATGAGAGTTCAAGAGAGAGCTGAATATCGTCAGGGAATTGTATAGCTACTTATGTGTCTTAAATGTCATCATCAGCCGGAAGACATCCACTGCTGGACAAAGGCCTCCCCCAAAGATCTACACAACGATCGGTCCTGCGCTGCCCTCATCCAACGTATTCCGGCGATCTTAACCAGATCGTCTGCGTCTATGATACAGTATGATGCAAATGTGTCAGTGTTTTATTAATGCATGTTTTTAATATAAAATGTGTATATCCGTGTAGTTGTTTACGCCTAAAGGACAACGGAAAGTTCAAGGAAACTGTAGCGGTTTGTTGAATAAGTACCCGGCCGCAATACTGCGCCGCGATGTAAACCTATCCGTTTAAACTTTGCCTGTCGCGGAACACGCTTGAAACTCTGCCCGAGAGACACAGCTGCGTGTCGTAATGCTGTTTTAGCGCGAATTATTTGGCTGTGGTACAAACTATGAGATGCAGCGATGTGAAAATATTAATTATTTATGCAGTTGAAACGCGCTGTCTCTAAGATACAGGTTATGTTAAGCGATTTGTTCGTTTCGTTCGTTGTTAAACAAAAATAGCGGGTTGGAAAGGGTTTTCGATGTATTCGTGGCCGTAGTGGTAAGAAATTCCGTCCACAAGACACCAGTGTGTTGTTTTAACTCGAGTTTAGTCTGTGGCGAAATTAGTTATTCTGAGTGGAATAAAAATAGAGTATGTGGCGCGCGCTTAAAAATTGATATTCTGCCCGAAAAAGGTAGCTGCGTGTCTTTGCGTCATATCGTGTTGTCGAACGGCCTTACAAATAAATTGGCATAAAGTTATAACTAAGCATAAACCAAGAATATGTAAAATGTTTACAAATAAACATTTTGTTCGGACTTATAACGTTTCCCGCGTTTATTTGCAAGGCAGCTTGTCATTCGGAAAACTTTAGAATTATCATTGTATTGAAAGTGTTATTAACGATATTGTAAACATTTTGCATTTTCTTTGTTTATCATCAGTTATAACTTTATACCATGTTTATTTGTAAGGCCGGAAGTGTTTATCAGTACACACAAAGCAGCCATTAATACTGCCATTAAAATGATATCGTCATGCTTACCTAATTCACAACTTTATCATGGAAAGAACGGTTTGTGATGGATGGTAGTAGATGTTCACCTGGTGTAAAGTGCTATGCCTTTCCCATTATAATACATTGCCGTGTAGGATTCTTGAAAAATCATCTAATCACACATCTTCCATCTAGAGTGCATCCTCTGCTGAGAAGCCTCCCACAAAATTAATATAACTTTTAGGATGTTTGTTCACCAATTTTCTTAAAATTTATTGATTGTGTATTCGTTAACTAACAAAATTGAAATGAACTCATTTAGCATTTTCTGGGTGTCAGTGAGGAACGCTAATCGCTCCTCTCTTGTACCGTATGCAATGAGCGTCGCATGTTGCGCCTGCGCAGGTACAGCGGAGTTCGATGAGTCACGAACAATATAGAGCGGGCGCGTACCGCCACGCGATGTCCAACACCACTTATATTATTACGTTTTTACTTTACGGAACCAATTATTAACTGCTCCGTGACATATCAAGTTTTACGACAATACATCCAATCTAAACTGTTAAATCCTGCTAATCTAATAATATATTATATACCAAAATGTTGATGTGCCCACGCAGGGCAGTGCCGTCAAATATTGTATACTTGCAATAACAATATTTTGATTTGATTTGATTTGATCCCTAAAACTATATATATTTTGCACATGTGATGCAAAACAACCGTTATTGTATATTTTCGTTTTTATTGTTACAATTTAACATATTTGAAATGCGAATCAATGTTAAATTATGATTCAAATATATTGAAAGTTATAATATTTATAAGTTACGAAAACAATAACGGCATATTTAGTTTTTTAAAATTTCTTGAACTTTTGACGGAATACGAATCGAATGATTTTTCAAAAAAAATTAAATCCTGTATTATTAAGCCAATGGACTCTGTACTGATAAGGATCAAAGTTTGGAAAGATATGTATTACTAAAAATGAAAGGTGACTTACGGCCGTTCCCAATATACTATCTACAGATAGAGATAAATTACTACCTTCTAATGTCAGTAATTAGCTGTCAATAATCTGAAGCTGTTCCAATATACCCTACTATACCCTATAAGTCATTTTCCATACAAACTTCTATCGCTGGTAAGCTATACGTCGTCCCATTGACAGACTGCGTGTACGGATAAGGTGAGTTACCGTCGAAAAGTTTATTGGGACAGAAAAGTCAAAATTAGTTACAATTTTTATCTCAAGTAAGAGATAGACTGAATAATGGGAACGGCCGTTAGACTTAGTGACTATTAAGAATAACGGATTTGCTTGAGGCAATACCCATTCAAAGTAACCAATTTTTTTTATTTTTGGCTCTGTTCCATTGTATTTTAACGTACACGACACACGTATGCATATGCATACTGAAAGAAAGATTTGTTCGATTTCAGATGTCAACTTAAATTGTCTTTTCTGACCTCGTAACATCAGTAATATTATCACATTATAATGAACTAATGTAATAAATGCTTATTTAAATTCACTCCCGGCAATAGTTGATGGCACACCATTTAACAAATAGCACGGCCATTAACAAACTTTCAAACCGAACTCAACAGGTGGCGCTGCTCGTTTCAATATCTGCAAAACTTTCCGGCACGACTCAATAAATCGACCAAACACACTAGAACTCTGCCCACTTCCCGACAACTCAACAATTCAAATGAACTGTGAGAGCCTGAAAGGTCACTTTACAATGGTCGTTCTTTACGCTGTTGTTAATATCATCACCCTTAACATTTCATACCGAATAAAACTCTATGCTGTACAGTTTAAGTTACATATTGACTTGATGCTTGAACTGAGGCATTTAAGTGAGATGTTTGTTACAAAAAGATAACATATTTTAAACGTTTGTGATCTGGTGTTTATTGTTGAGATACGTTTTGAGATTAGCATTTTATTTTATTTATGTAAAACTTTATACTAAGAATCATTATTCGAAAAAAAAATGTTTTTATCGCTACAAATAACACTAAAATACTTTCTAGATATTGTCGATACTGAAAACAAGTAAATTTATGAAAATCCTATGTCGAAGTTATAATGTTATAAAATGCTCGCAAAATACTTTTATTTATTTACGGTGTGTGTGGATTGATGCATCTACAGTATTCAATATTTTTTTTAATGACAAGACGAGACGAGCAGGACGTTCGTTAATGGTAATTGATACGCCCTGCCCATTACAATGTACTGCCGCTTAGGATTCTCGAAAAACGCATAAATTCTGAGCGGCAATACAATTGCGCTCGTCAGCTTGAGACATAATATGTTAAGTCTCATTTGCCCAGTAATTTCACTAGCTACGGCGCCCTTCACACCGAAACACAGTAATCCTTACACATTGCTGCTTCACGGCAGAAATAGCCGCCGTTGTGGTACCCATAAACTAGCCGGCATCCTGTGCAAAGGAGCCTCCCACTGGTAAATCAACTCAATAACTCTTGTTTTGTATTAACTTACATTTTTTTTCACTTACTAGGCGTTGAATATTTAACGTTTGAGTATTTTTTGTAGTTATACTTCTTCAGGCGCGTTCTGAAAAAATGATGAAATGATGATGAATTTTTGCGACATTCATATTTTTTTTTGGTTTCTTCGTCCATTATTAGGATAGGCAAATGGTTCAAGCCCGTACAGCCGTATTCGTTATTTAATAATTAATTGTCAAAGCCATCGTTGCAAGATTTTTACAATATTATTCTTTCTACAAACGGAGAATAGCACGAGGAATAAATAATTTTAAGGATTTTTGCTTTGTTTGGCCAAAGAAGTATAACTTCTTGCGTGCATATAAAAGTACACACACACTTTTTTTTGCATCACTTACGTGAAATTACTTAAAAAAAGTACTCTTAAAAAAACCTACTTCAAAAACTGTAGAGGCACCGAGTTCAAAGCTATTAATTAATATGTAGCACATGCAAATAATACTATTTTATTAATATTATAGGTAAAGGTTTGCATAAGAGGTGTATTAACTTAAATTTTTAGTTATTTTATACTTTTCATTTTTTTTGTGTTGTTCAGACAGTGACAGTTGACACACGAGTGAGGAGAAAGGCGTGCTTACATTGTATTTAAGCTCACTTTTGCCATTTAGCTATCAGACTGCGAATGAAATTGCCTCATATGTGTATATAAAGTAATTGCTTCTAAGTATTATTTATTTTATTTATCTCAAATTCAGATTACTAACTCAAGCCCGCACCTCTGTGATTCTACTGCTGTGGTAAATATGGATGGACGATGCTCCCACCACCAGGCTCGTGTTCTTTAATTTAATAAAAAAAATATATAAATAAAAAACATGGTGTGTTTACGATCATGTTGAATTTAAAAATAGGTTTCCTTCATGTCCATTTTAAAACAAAACCGTGTTTCGTAAAATTGAGCAAATGGAATAGGGTTGTCGATTATCATTTTTGCATTTTTTTCGAAGGTCACCTAAAATTAAGTCATCAGTGTAGGTTTATGCTGTCAGCCTGTAACATGGTTTAACTGTAAAAAAAAACTGATGAAGAACACGTTAGAAATGGAATACCATCTATTCTTTCTGTCCGCGTCATCATTATCATCAGCCGGAAGACGTTCATTACTGGACAAAGGCCTCCCCCAAAGATGTCCACGACGATCGGTCCTGCGCTGTCCTCGTCCAACGTATTCCTCGGTCAATTTTGCGGGGGGCTTACAAACACTGCGTCTTCCGGTACGTGGTCGCCATTAGAGGACTTTACTGCCCCAAAGGCTATCTGTCCGTTAAATTATGTGCCCTGCCCATTGCCACTTCAGTTTTGCCATCATTTGGGCTATGTCGGTAGCTTTGGTTCTTCTGCGGATCTCTTCATTTCTCATTCGATCTCGCAGGGAAACTCCGAGTATAGGTCTCGCCATTGCCCTGAGCGACCATGAGCTTTCTCATAAGGCCCATAGTTAGCGACCACGTCGGCGTACCGTAATTCATTACTGGCAACACACACCGATTGAAAACCTTTGTCTTCAGACACTGTCGTATTTGGGGCGAGAATATTTTACGGATAATTAATTTCGGCCCGCATATTGCTACGAAATAAATGAAACACTTTCGGCCCAGTTGTCACATTAATAGTAAGGCATTTTCCGACATGCCTAGGCTAAAATTATTAAAATCAACGATTGAAATGTCAATAACAATGATCAGCTGCAAATTATTGATGTTCTGACATTCCTGACAGTCTCCTCTTCAATAAAAAACTAGTAATTACTTTGACATATGAGCCTACGTGTCATCTGATGGTGTCGCTACTATACGTGGAAAAAAGGATCTTGATAACCGCACTGTGGATGCATCCCACACATTTAGATGATGAATTAATGTTTGAATTCGTGTCGTGTAGGAATTCGGTAGCAGGAATGATTCCTTCAAATCTCTTCGGAATTGTCACGGTGATAAACCTATCTTTGAATTGAGTAGAAAATTAATATTGCTTTATAAATGCAATCCTTGCATAATTATTTATTTCAGTTGTCGATCCCGCTTGAGGTAGTTTAGCGCTAGATGTCCTTAATATATATATATATATATAAAGTCATATTTTTTTATCGACACCCATGTTTTAAATCCACTATTAATGATTCTAAAACAGTTAGCTTACTGCCAACATTAAAATACCCAATGTCCTGAAAGTCATTACATCATCCAAACGACTGTTGTAATGAAATTTAGTACAAAATTACATCATCCGTTCTCATAATAACACTCCTTTGGATGATATTATAGTTACTATAGGACTGGCTTTTTTAATGTTAGCAGTAAGCTAACAATTCAGAATCTTTTATAGAGGATAGACTATTATGGGTGTAGATAGTCTTGTATGCAACTGTTGATAATTAGGTATTAAAACCCTCATGTGATACTATTATCAGACTCGATTCGCCTCGTAATTCGTGTTTTAACACCCATGAGTTATTCCAGGGTAGATAGTTTATATTGTGTTTGAAGACAAAGTGGTTGTAACTGGAAAAATTTCTAGTGATCATTGTGGTGTGATGATAAAGAAAAAAACAGATATCTGCCCTCCCAAGGCTAGGGCCTGAAAGTTGTTGTTGACGCATGTCCGCCACTGGCTATTTATGTACTCTGACAGCCCTAAGGACGCACCTCGCGTCGCGGCATCGTTGGCCGCATTGCAAAAATCCTGCATTATTTGCGACTTTTGTGTATTCGCTGCCCTATGCAATAGTAATAAATACTTAATGGACACTAGGCAGAATTTGTTCTAGAATATTCGGGTCGTACCAAAGCGCAGAATTGCACGATTATAATAGCTTACTTTATCATTACCATTAAGTTATCCAGAAAAAAATATCAAAACGTATATAGATCTTATTTTTTTATGCCAGTAACGGACAAGATGAGCTGGAATTTCAGCTATGAAATGAAAGGATAAAGAAATATAAAAAAACACAAAAGGTCAGGGGCGTCCATTGGTTTTCTGGCAAGGTATGCACTGTGGATCTAAATAGTCGTAGTTGAGCTTTGGAATATGCAAAGATTGCTTACCGCAGGTATTTAGTACCTAGCGTAAGGTAAATTATATGAGTGGGTGTTCAATAGAAGTTTGGCTATAAAATAACGAAACCAAATTAAAACTAAATTAACTTCAACACTAGTGCTATATTTATTTAGGTTTATAACGAGGTAGGTACTGCCTCGTTGCCTATATAATATGCACGCCCATGCAAAAGGTCCTTAAGTTTCTCAAGTTCGAACATAATCGTATGATTGTTCGAATACTGAATTTTGTTATAATTAACATTGTTAATTTCTCTAGTATCTAACTTTACATTTTCATTAAAAAGGTAAATACATTGAAAGAATAACCTATTTCTATATTATATAAAGTAAATAAACGGCGTTGGAAATTTTAATCCTCAGTAACCAAAATAGGTTGAGTATAATATATGGTTTAGATGAGATATCATTGAGTGCATGTTTCTAGGTGATCGGGATCAAAATCTATTCGGACTTTAACATTTCCATTACAGTTATTATATTACATCTTTAGCTTAACCAGGCATGCATATAAGGGTAGGAGACAAACAGGTCGTCACTAATTTCATCAAAAAGTTCAATGCATTTGTAATAAGAACTACATATAATTTTTTTTTCCTGCAATAAATAATTATTGTCCATAGTAAATGTGACTTTTAAAAAGGGCAATTCTTGAGATTCTTGCGGACTCTTCCTAGGACTCTCCTTTGGAACATAGCAGCTTTTTGTTTAGGTGGTAGTGGTAAGGAATGTAACGACCTATGTGTTTTGTTATAAATTTGTCGATGAATTGTCGGGGACCCAGTGTTCTGTGAAGGGCTGGATCATTTGGCGTTGCGTAGAGACGTCGCTTCATTGTGTGCCTTCTACCGCATTGTTCGGGAGTGTTCCGATGGTGTTTCACCTGATTCCTGCCGCCGAATTCCACCTTCGCAAGACACGCCTTAAGATAGGATATCATCCCCACCCTCTGGATATGTGGCGGTCCTCCACAGTGCGGTCTTCAAGGAGCTTTCTTCCACGTACTACAAAGCTGTGGAATGAACTTCCTTGTGCGGTGTTTCCGGGACGATACGACATGGGTACCTTCAAAAAAAGCGCGTACACCTTCCTTAAAGGCCGGCAAGGGCGGCGGTTATCACTTAACACTAGGTGATCCATAAGCTCGTTTGTCCTCCTTTTCCAAAAAAAAATAATATAACTTTGTCCTTTCTCCGAATAACAACAAATCACATTTTGTTTCAAGCCTTCTACATAATGCTTTAAGCAGTATTAAATTGTTTTCGCCAGCGTCAAAAGAAGGAAGTTATCAATTATTCGTGTGTATTTTTCGTTTCCTATTTATACATCGCAGTGGTAAATTGAATGTATACTGTGTAAACATTGTTTAAGAGTAATAAAGTATTTTATTAGTTGATATAAGTCTTTCCGAGAATCGAACATTCGAGAGAACGTGAGTGCGGTATGGCCGAGCGGTATGAGACGGATCCGGACGTGCGTTCCTTTGTGCGCCATTTAATTTGGTGACGTAACGGAGAGCAACGCAAGCAAAGGGGAGCTTATTACGCTCGCCGGCGCTTTACGAGCGGGTAAGCGCGGGTTTTTTGTAGTAACGCGCCGCCTCGCGCCACCCCCGGGCCGGTGTCACGCGCGACTCGAGATAGGGAGGGCTGCCACTCGCCAGGATCAGCGACTGTTCAGGGCTGTCACGTGGCTGTTATCAAATATTATTATTTTTGCTCGATTTTTAGCAATTTCTTGTATAATCCGGCACAAATCCTACAGAGCATCATACAGGTTGCGCAATTCCAGTGGTTAATCATTTTTGACTGCTATATTGTCTCCGTAGGACTTCGAAATATATTTAGATCATGAAATTTACTCTGATGATGTCTTAGGCCCGGTCCAAATATTACAAACTAATGCTAAAGATAGATTTAGACCGATAGAGGAAGAGTATGTGTAGCGAGGCAAGATTTGGAGGAGGGTAAACAAAACTGGCTTTCGTTGGCCGTTTTTCTTTCATGGTGGGCAAGGTTTTTGCTTTTCGTTAGTGAGATAAAAATAATTAGACATAGACAGACATTATTCTATTTCACATAACATAAACATTAAGTATTCATCAACAATAAAACAAATACAGAATATAAAAAGAAATAACATTAAACACAGGAAAAATGTTAATGATTAGAATACTTATGAATGTTGAATGTAAAGTAAACACTTTAATGAAACCTTTAATGAAAAAAAAATATGCATACTTAACTAGGATATCACGTTTCAATGGTAAGGAAAAGAAAATATACAGTTTTTTTTATGTGCATTAGTTACACTGGAACATGAAAAATCCATCAAATCACCATAAAGATGACTGTTAATACATAGGACTATTTAAAACAAGCAAATAAATATTCGATTATCAGGTGGCAGCCCTAGAGTTTGAAAGCTCCGTTGCCTTCATTGTAATAGCGAGCTAGAGGCCGCGTCGCGTTGCCATAACAACCTCCCGCGCCCCCCCCCCTACCTGCCCTCATTAGTATGTACCGGTGGCCGGACCATCGCCCCCGTCCTAAACCCCCCTCGCCCGGACCGGACACTGTCTTGCAAGTTGAATCGCAAAGGACCAGATGTAATCATGTAAGTTTGAGCTCGTCGATCTCTAGGCGAGTGGAGCCCCAGGCGAGATATTAGTTACTTCGAGTTGTCGCTATTAAATATGCTAAATTTCATATTTTCACTAAGTTCCATACCTATAAAGCGTACTTAGACTTTAGAGTGTTATGAAATACTAACTTGACTTTTGCATTGGGCTATCTTAGCATGAGCCTAATATACATTCAGCTGTCAAATGACTATAAGAACGTAATGAAAGACAATGCAAAGATTACATTCAGCTAAGTTTACCTAAGTAAACTCTGAGCAAAGTCTAAGCATGTTCTATAGATCTCAGCCTAAGACATCAGACATCGCTTAGGCCGCGTTTCCACCTGCAAGACAACTTCCACGAGAAATGTCCGACAGTCTGTCTGACAGCAGCCTGCTAGTGTAAACCCCGTCGCAAGTGCTGTCGCGACAGTTTGTCAAGCACTTCCTGCAAGTAGTTGCAAAAGCATGTCTAAACATGTCTGCATCGACTCGCGACAGATCTCCTTGCTTATCGGTCTAGTTTAGTATATCTCGCAGCAAGTATCGCCCGCACAGCTTGTCTTTTTGTTTAAATTGAAAACAATGCGTTAACGACAAAGTCATGAATGGTCTCGTGGAGGAACTGTAAAGTTAATAGGATTTTATGAGTGCAATCCTGCTTTGTGGGACAACTGTAATGCGGATTATAAAAACATAATTAAAAAAAGCTCTGTGCTTAATTCCATCGCAAAAGAATTCTCTGCATCTGACAATGAAATCCGAAAAATCGTAGCGTCAAAACGAGTCTTTCCTTCGGTGATATTGAATCTCTGAAGTCTTGTTGTTATAACGTCACCAAATTTCAATAATTACACTTGTAAATAAACTGCGGTCATATGAATAAAATTGAAATATCGTTGACCATCTTCCAGTTGTATTTCACGTAAAAAATATGCTAAGCACCATCTTCACGTCTCCTAGAAATTCATTCTCGAACCCAAATTGATCTTTTTTTCTTGTCGTGCGTTTCAACACGTGCGCGTCTTGGCGGGATGGTTTCACAATATAAAATAGAATAATTTGCGATAGTTCCTATTGCGACACTCGTAAGCTCTGGTGTGTAAACACCTCCGCGATAAGTTGCGATAGTATGATCCGCGAGCTTCTCGCAAGACATTTATAGCAGAAATAAATTGCAGGAATTAGCACGACATCTAAACAATATTGCAACTTACTCATGCAAGACTTCCGCGAGTTTGCTTGCAGGTTGAAACGCGGCCTTACTCATACTTCATGTACTTTTCTCTACTAGCCTCATGAATTCTCTTTCACAATTTAAGTATCGTCTCTACATTACGTCCCATACGGAACTATTTTAGCTGGTCAATTGGTAGATCGTATGCGATTTGAACTGTCTGAAAAGTATTCAGTGAAATCGAAGCGTTAAAAATTGATGCAACAAAAGTTTCGACACCTTTCAACTTTGTCGCTACTCGCTACAAACAGGCGTCAACTCTCTTGTAGAATGAAATGAATCGACTTTTTGCTCTTTGCCTACCCACGCATTATCTATACATCTATACATATAAATAAAATTGGAGTGTATGTATCTCAACCCCAATATTTGCATATTAGGAAATTGACTTGAGATGTCGCTCTTGTAAATCTAAACAATATGTTATGTTTTTAAAGTGATGACCCTCACTTAACTAGGATTAATACACAAATAAAATTTGAAAAACAAAATTTTATAAACGATGCGGGATTCGAACCCATGACCTCCGGCGTTCCGTGCCGGTGCTCTAACCAACTGAGCTAACCATTCGAGTACCGCCTCGTTACAAAATTCTGTTTGCTTTGTTCAACTCTCAGGTTGTGGCACAATCTACTTTACAGTTGATAACCATAAAAAATTTTGTTTTTCAAATTTTATTTGAGTATTAATCCTAGAAGTGAGGGTTATCACTTTAAAAACATAACATATTTTATTGAAATAACCGTTCTTTACTACATGTATATGAATATATGTATATACGCTACTTACCAAAATAATTTTTTTTTGAATCTGTCTGTCTGTTTGTTCCGGCTAATCTCTGAATTGGTTGGAGCTATTTTGATGGAAATTTTATTAGCAGGTAGCTGATGTAATAAGGAGTAACTTAGGCTGTGTTTATTTTAGAAAAAAATATTTTATTTTAGAAATTTAAAGTAATTTTGCAATGTCCAAGAAACGATCATACTCTAATAATAATTTATTTGGCAAAACAACGTTTGCCGGGTCAGCTAGTAGTATATAAAGTTTTTTGAAGGTACTGGGTTATTTGTAATGCGTTAACCACTGAGATCTTTACTTTAAAATAATACTCCTATTCCGTCTGATAAAACATCATAAATACATATTTATCAACTACCTGGTTAAGATATTTATTCTCATAAATAATTATTACAAATCATTTACATGATAACTTAAAATCTAAGCTATGTTTAATTTAAGTAAGTACACAATAATATATCAGTAAGTGCTGATCAAAGTATTTATAATTTATCTACATTTTGCATATTTCTGTCATCGCATTGGGCATAGATGTAATTTGTGCCAAAGATATAGGTAGATATAAACATTCGCAAATTTCAAAAAAAAAAAAAACAGTTTTTTTTTTTTTTATTAGTCAACTTTGTAATAGGATTAATATTTCCAGTATATTTAGGTTATAGATTACATTTTAACTGGTTTTTTAGTAAGGATGTTATGTTTAATTAATTCTAATATATTGATTTCGACTCTCTGATTTCTAAACAATATGTTATGTTTTTAAAGTGATAACCCTAACTTCTAGGATTAAAACACAAATAAAATTTGAAAAACAAAATTTTATGAACGATGCGGGATTCGAACCCACAGCCTCCGGCGTTCCGTGCCGGTGCTCTAACCAATTGAGCTAACCGTTCGAGTACCGTCTCGTTACAAAATTCTGTTTGCTTTGTTCAACTCTCAGATTTCTTCAGGATGGTTCTATAAAGCTGCATACATAATATTCTATTTTCCGTAGTTGGTCTTTGAAGAGATTGAGAAGACGAATGTCCAAAATTTTATGGAGCGCATGAAACTGACAAAAAATAACATTATGTATTAAAAGATTTTTGATTGCTCGGGTCTAGGAATTATATATTGTATTTAAAATTGAGAGAATTTGTTTACAAACAAATTTTATTCTAATTTGTAAAAAATAATAAAAAAAAAATTGGATGATTTAAAAAAAAATTTGTGGCCGCCCATCATTCAGAAGTCCGATTTGGATGTGTGTATATTCTATGTGGTGTACTCGTGTATTTTGGAAGGCTTGGGAAAATTATATCAATAATTTGAAAGCCTATTGCAGAAAGCGGATAAAAGTTGGTTAGTAAATGTATTATTATTTAAGAGTGCATTTCGATTAGCAGTCCATCTTAATAGACAAGTCGAAGACCAAACGGTAGTGAACATTTTGCAAAGGGAATCCGTGTTATTTGCGTTTCATGCATCCAAGAATCGCTTCAGTAACTCGCACGGAGTGACCATTGGGCTGTCACGAAGCGGTCCGTCTATCTACGACTATATCTACAGTTAGTGCTCCCGTCCGGACCTAGGTAATTCTGGGAAAACGCCTCGATTGCGCCGACCTACATTCTATACAGTCCACACCTATGTAGCGCCCGGGATCAGTATATAAGGCCTTTATGTACCCTCCTATGTACTTCGCTGTTTGCTAGCGATAACTAAGATGCAACAACGTTTTGTTAGATCGGATTTTGAATGGGATTACGCGGTTATTGTTACTGAACACTTGATATCTTGAATTTCTCCTTCAAATTATTTCTTAACGACACTATAATCAAAAGGCTAGCGAAACTTTTACCAGTGGGAGGCTCCTTTGCACAAGATGCCGTCTAGATTATGGGTAACATAACGGCGCCAGTTCTGCCGTGAAGCAGCATTGTGTAAGCATTACTGTGCTTCGGTCTGAAGAGCGCCGTAGCTAGAGAAATTACTGGGCAAATGAGACTTTACATCTTATGTCTCAAGGTGACGAGCGCATTTGAAGTGCCGCTCAGAATTTTTGGGCAAGGCATATCAAGTACCATCACCTGAGCGTCCTGCTCGTCTTGTTCCTTATTTTCATAAAATAAAAAATAGCAGGATTGTATGGTGTCCGTTTCGATGCATTACATTTAGTGACGTCACAGAATGTTAGGTACTTTTTAATCGAAAACATATTTACCACCAGCTAAAATTCCTGATCGTCTCGTTCCTTATCGTCATAAAAAAACTAATAATTCAAAAAAAGACATTCGTGTAAAAATTTATTGGAACATTTTACGCCAAAGCAAATAATAGGTGGGTGCTATAGGATTTTACAAATCTGAATTTTTCTCATAAAAACATATCAAATTATGTAATGGATGCCTTCATCATGCATTGGTGCATGCTGGCGTCACCGGCCATACAAGTCTCTTGGGAAATAGCGATCAGTGTATCGGAAGTAACTTGTATCTTCAATCCAGACCTCCTCTGCTCCGCGGAATACGGAACAATAAACCATTTTCAGTTTCACCCCGCTGAAATCAATTTGCGCACTCAAAAAAATCCCAGGGTCTGTGCTTTTCACACTTAAAAAAATCTGTTTTGCATAACTTGAATACAAGAAAGAAGAATAAACTGCCGCCTGCTATCAGCAGGCTATGTAAAGTTGAAGCGAGGTGTACACTTTTATAACACCGTTAGGGCATTCGAATTCCCTCTGATTAAAATCGCATTAAAAAATTAACAATAGTATAAATATTTATTCAAGTGAAAAAATTACCTTTATAAAGGTTAATGTTGTAGATACATTTAATACTTTACCACTTGAGATAAACTTTAACTCGATAGTTCCAGCATTTTACAAATTATTTATATATTGTCTACAAGGTGATGCAATTTATAATAATCAAAAGTCTCGACTTATATAGCTATAGAAAAAATCATGAAAAAATACCAAGCAATACCAGCAGTCTTCCGGCTGATATGATGAAAAAAATCAGTCAATAACACCTAATACACACTTGGCTACAAAATAATCTTCTCACCTTAAATCTCACTAAAACACAGTACATCTGTGTCCATAAAACGAAAACTTCATTCCCTTCCCACATTTTTGATATTAAAGTCCACACATGTCCTGTTGCTCTATCTGGCCCTTGCTCTTGCAATAGTATAAGTAGAACTACTCATATAAAATACTTAGGAGTCGTCATGGACGAAAACTGAAACTTTAAGCAACATCTTATTACAACAGCGAAAAGAGTCCGCAAGCTGATCTATATTTTTAAGAACTTACGCGCTTCGGCATCTTTAAATCTGCTAAAAACCATTTATTTTGCAATCGGTCAATCTGTATTATCTTATTGTATCACCGTATGGGGAGGGGCGGCTACTTCACACATGATACTCTTAGAAAGAGCACAGAGAGCTGTCCTTAAAGTGATTTTTAAAAAACCTATTAGATACCCAACACATAAACTATATAAAGACTTAGAACTTCTTTCTGTCCGAGGTATATTTATCTTGCGTGTTATGACAAGCATGCATAAGGAGGTCTTGAATTTGCCTAATTATAAAAACCTACTAGATAGCCGTTCGTACAAGATTCCAACACCAATAATAAATACAACATTTGCAAGTAGATTTAGCCCATTCTTACATACATATATATACAACAAGGTAAATTTAAAATGTTCTATTAAAAATTGCTCGGTCCATCAGGTCAAATTTAAAATACAGAGATGGTTTCACACACTCACTTATGCAGACATGGAAGCTATTCTTAAAGTGATAGCTTAGCATTCATATAATGTTAATACTTTGTAACATGATTAATCAGATACTCACACTCACTCACACCCACCCTCACACACACACACACACACACACACATACACACAAACCCAGAGACACACACACACATATACAGAGTGCACTTTTTGACCTTTCGGTTCATATTGTTAACTAAGGTTAACATCCTAAGGGATGTAAATTGGTTGCCTACAGGACAGGCTACGCCTAGTGTAGGGACCAAATATAATGTAATATTATGTGATAAAGTGTCTGTATATAATAAATAAATAAATAAATAAATAATAACTTTGAGTACATCAGCCCACACAGTAAATAAATAAAGGTATTAATTATGTGAACATTGTCAAATTATACAAAATACGAGCCGAGCGTAGCGTGCCGCGGCAGCGACGGGCGAATGCCAGAACCGAATCAACCATTGTCAACAATAATTTCAGACGGAAAATTGCATACACGCTCCAATATTATTATTGTTTTGCAAATTGCGTATGAAAAATAATTGACCAATCAGAACACTCGACGTCTCACACTGCTAACTTCATTCGTGATATACCTAGATTTATCATAATATCACTAAAGTGTACCCGTGACATTACTATGTCACTAAAACCAGGCCGTTAAATTGTAAGAAAATAATTCGATAGTCAATCTACCGTTTAATTATAATATCACCGCTTTGACAATATACCTACGTCATATACAATGCTCACGAATTAACTCTACCTACCATACTAAGTCAATTAAAAATAGATTCATTGGAATCTGTATGGAAAGCAGTGTTCGTTGATGTCTTTTATTAAAAACTGCATCGATGCCCCCTTAAATTTTATTGCTAAGAGATGTTTCAAGGACGCATGGACGTAAATCGAACGATGACGTGTATTTACATATCTGATACTATAAGTTGAATAAAATTGGAACTGTCTCCATTTCTTAAAAAAATATTGCGCTGTTTAGTTATTGTTCAAGGCCTAGATCATTTATACGTCTAGATAGAGTCTCTTGCTATAAGACAACCGATAAAAAGGTCAGGAATATTAGTATAGTCTGCGTGACAAGCTACGTCTTACACTCGCGGTTTGTGTGTTACTTTGTGTTAGTGTGCGTGAATTGCTCAAAATAGAGGTTAGGTATTTTTTTCGACGTTTTCACAGCTGTCATAGTCTATCTAGACGTATAAAATATCTAAGGTTCAAGGCATTAAAAACCTTAATAAATATTACGACCGACACATGGGTGGCGATTGTTATCTGAAGGCCAGTTTGACTGTCAATAAATGGTAGTTGACAGACAATCTGTCAATTTTAGGGTTTGACTCTACGACAAAACAGCCTAGCGAAACTTTCTAAGAAAAAAGCGATGCACTCGATTGTATGAAACGTGCAGTCATTGATAGATTGACAGATGACGGCTATAATATTGTAAAAAACAGAGATACCCGAAATCCACTACGTTTTAAGCAACTGTTCGCTTTCAAACTTTGCCGGACTATATTTCGTCGCCGTATTATAATTACTCTCACTGCACGTTTCACACTAAACTAAATTTCAATTTCTACTCAGGCAGCCCCGCCTGTTATTACGTAGTATTCACATCTCAAAATAAAAATACGACAGTGTAATAATTTTCAATTGTCGTATCAAACAAAATAATGCAAAAATCAAAATTCTCATTCTAAACACCAAAACTGGGTGGCAATAGCCTTACGAGTATAAAAAACTATATATAAATGTTGAAATGTAAATTTTACTAGATTGACTAATGTATTATGTAGCAGATAAGAACCAGATCCATTAAATTAGCTTTCGAACAAAATACCGTGCAGTAATCATCTTTTCTTTTGTTTGGCAGCTACGAAAGATGTCACAGAATATCTATATAGTATTATAGATAATTTACATATCATTATTATATTTGTGATTTTAAAGTGATATCCCTCACTTCTGGGATTTATTATAAAAACTTTTGTAACCAAAATTACCCAAATTAATTACAAAACCCGCGACTCTCAGGTTCCGTCCGAGCGCTCTTACCAACTGAGCCAACCGTTCGAGTGACGCATGCATCGTAAATCTTGTTATGTCTTGTTCAACTCTCAAGTCCTGGTTCCAATTCAAATCATATCATTAAATTTTTGCAGTGGCGAATAGGATAAGAAAATAAAATAATATTTGTATGAATCTATGTGATTTCTATGGTTAATGTGAGCTTAATCTGTTAAAAGATCGGTGTCAGTAAAATACAGATATTTTATTTATTATTATCTGTTATGCGATTTCGTAAGATGTGCTTGATATATTATAATATCTTCGTGAAAATGTCTTAAACGTTTAATAAGTAATGAGTTTTTTACAAGGAGAACTCAAATGTTGTTAAGAAAAACAGGACTGCGCTCTTGAACGATGCAAAGATGGATCTAATGGAACAACTTTCTCCGTAGACAATTTGTGGCTTTTGACACTTTAATGCTATAATTTTATCTTTCTACATCCATGCTTTAAATCCTCTATTAAAGTTTCTAAAACAGTTAGCTTATTGCCAACATTAAATCACCCAATGTCCTAATAACCATTACATCATCCAAACGAGTGTTGTAATGAAATTCAGTACAACATTATATCATCCGTTTTCATAATAACACTCCTTTGGATGATATTATGGTTACTGAGACTGGCTTTTTTAATGTTAGCAGTAAGCTGTTTTAGAAACATTTATAGAGGATTCATATTATGGGTGTAGATAAAGTCTTGTATGCAACTGTTGGTAATTAGGTATAAAAACACTCATGTGATACTATTATCACAAACCCACATTCGTTTTTTAAAATATCCCTTATTACACAACAGTTGCATAAATAACTAATATCTACACCCATGCTTTAAATCCTCTATTAAAGATTCTGAAACAGTTAGCTTATTGGCAACATTAATACACCCAATGTTCTAATAACCATTACATCACCCAAAAGAGTGTTGTAATGTTGTACTAAATTTCATAACAACACTCCTATTTTTTTTTTCATTCCCTTCATGCACAAAGAGTTTTAACAGACAGCCACATTCTTATTGCTCGATGCGTGGCATCTGTATGAATTTCAAAAAAGAACATTTTGGTTTACGCGCGTTCCACACCACCAGAACGTCGCGCGCCGTAAAAAAAAGTAGGTTATTCGAATCCCCGCCATTTTTCTTCGATATTTTTACTGTTTTGTTTACAAAAAATGAGCGATTAGTTTCCAAAAGAACATAATATTCAAGTGAATTTTAATTATTGCACTATACAAAATGTAAATTACTACTAAAACAAATAATACTTTCATTAATACGTAGATTATTTGTATAGAATTAGTAATGGGTGATATTAGGTTACTACTAGGACTGGCTGTTTTAATGTTAGCAGTAAGCTAACTGTTTCAGAATCTTTTGGAGGATTCATATTTTTGGTGGAGATAAAGTCTTGTATGCAACTGTTGATAATTAGGTATTAAAACACTCATGTGATACTATTATCACACTCGGTTCCGCCTCGTGAGATAAATCCACATTCGTGTTTTAATACCCCTTATTACACAACAGTTGCATAAATAACTATAATTAGTGACGAGTTTTTTTCTAGTATCTTACAAGGACAACTCAAATATTTGTACGAGAAACTGGACTGCGCTCTTTAAAGATGCACCGATTGATCTTAAGGAACAACTTTCTCCGTAGACAATTTGTAGCTTTTGCCAGTTTAATGCTGTTATTTTATTTATGGCAATTCGCCTGTGTCCGTACAAAGTTGAAACCGAAACGTATGCTAATAGATGGCTGGCTTAATCCATTGCTGATCTTAACTCGCCGGGGACAAGTTGTGCAGTTTCGCGGACAAGCGTCACATGTTACACGAAGTTATGTGGCGTTGGGTCCAGCGGGGGTGGGGCACGGGGGGCGCGGGGGGCAAGTGGCTCGAGTAGATTCGGCAGCAATTATTGTCCGTCAGCAAGGCGGCGGCAGGGGGTGTTTGGGGGCGCTCGGCGGGTGTCGGGGGGGTTAAGATGGCCACCGTAATTAATTGGCGCGACGCTAGGGGCCGACCGCGGCGTCTCGTACCGCGGTATTGCGCGTTTATAGTGACTATGCTTTCAGGCGAATTCCGAATAAAAAATATTTCAGAGAGGTATGAGGTATCGATCACCAGCGGTTCGTTCTTTGGTAGGTGATAGCGAACAGGTCATCATAACTTCATACAATATGCTGCCGATTAAATTTTATCTTTACATTTACTTTAAAGTACTGGCGCGGCGGTAAGATTGACGCTCTTAAATATTACATATAATTATTACATTTACAATATGTAATCAGAATGTAATTCAACAAAAAGAATGAAACATAGAAAAATATTTAATATTACCAGCGGGATCAAACATGTCGTCTTTTGAAGGCGGACGCGTATCAAATCAAAATTATTTTTTTTTACTAGGATAAATAATTCTTATACATTTTACCATATCCCACAGTCAGATATATTGACCTTCGATGTGAACATATGGCATCTCATTACTCATAGCCACTCTTTTTTTATTCAAATTATCTTAAGCACAATCTATGTAAAGTTTTTCATAATCAAATGCAATCAAACTATAAAAAAAAAAACTTTAAAAATATATTAACTTAGAGTTATTGAGTCTATAGATGCCTAAATTAATAAAGGTATGATGCGATCATTTTATAAATATGTAAAGTACATTTTAAGAAATATATAAGATCGTTGCTGAATATAATTTTATATCGTTAAGACAAATGCGTAATGACCCAGCCATCTTATGCAGCGCCTGGTCATTCCAAGTCTGACAAAAATTGCTGAAATATATCTTTTATAGCCCGTTTGCAACAGTGTATGAAGTGAGAGATCATTTTCAGAAGCCGGTATAGTTCAATAAAATATATATATCAACAGAATCTGAATAAATTTTTTTCATTCATCACACCTACCTATAATAGTCATAATCGTGTTTTGTTAGTAAAATATATTTATTTTTAAATAATATGTGTGACTTTATTAGGATCTAGTATTCCGCCGAATACCAAATATTCCGCAAAAACGCCGTATATAGCCGTATATGTGGAATATATATGTTATATGTGGAGCCGAATACCGTTCCATCTTCGTTGGCATCTGCATTCAATACTACAAATAAGTATAGTTATAGCCTCTAGCAGTATCAAATAAATTAATTTCACAAGATCGACACTGGTATTTCGAGGTTTTCGGAAGTGGCAATTCCCAATATGACATCTATTTTGAGATCCAAGATGGCGGATGTGACTTTTTCAATAAAATCAATATGGGTATCACTTTCGAGGTTTGCGAGAATGTCATTTACGAATATGACACTACTAGCTTAAGCCTCTGGAGTAACTGAAGATTGACAAGTATGTAGTGGAATCTTCGTGTTTCTCCAATAAGCAAATTATCTTTGATTTGAATTGAGATAATTGATGTCCGAAATCGTCGTAACCCATGGTCACCGAGCTTGTCGACTGGCGATCCGACCGTAAACGTCTCACCCACACGCCGCGAGCGCCCGCTTGCCATTCGCCTCGCTACACATCTATTATAATACCCACCAGCGAACGCCACTGAAACCAGACCCCTCAGCATGCATCCAAAACCTTACAAGTCCACACAAGCTTAAAGCGACCCAAGCAAATCACAGCTCAACTAACACTGGTCGCTATCCAATACCGCACTACGCGAGTGTTTAGTATAGCTAGAACTCCGACCGCGAGTTTATTTGAACCCGTAACGTCGTCGGTTCTATAGATCTCAGGGGGGCAGGGCAGATCGGCTTTGGCTGGTCGAATGGGTCATACGTTGTACGGGTGTGTTAGTACTAGGTACTAGTGGACCTCGGGTCGCTTAAGCGTAAATTCTGTTGCGTAAGTTAGAAAAGACGTTCGGTACTTGAGATAGGCGGCCATCGAGATTCTTGGAGGGCCTGAGGCGAAAATATTGTTGCGTTAGAGCCGTACAGGGTGGAAATAACACGCCATTTGTTCGAACATTCGCCTGAATTCTGTCGATGTCACTTTTAATGGTGACTGTTTGTAAAATAGAAGCCGGTAAGTAGTGGAATCTTTTTGAATCTCGGAATCCAGGTTTCTTTTCAAATAAGAGGGGGCAAACGGGCAAGAAACTCATGTGATGGTGAGCCCATGGACATTCCAACACCAGGGGTCAAGAAATGCGTTGCCGGCCTTTATGGTGGGAGTTAATTTGAATCAATAAATGTAAAACGTTCTGAATCATGGTTTCTATGTAAAATACTACAAAGCGTAAGCATTTCTTTTGGGCCCTTTCTGTCAGAAGAAATACAAGTAAAAGTTTATTTTTCTTGATGAAGCTAATTTATATTTTTAAAAAAATTAAAAAGACTTAAGTACTAAAAATCAGTATTTTTCTTAATCAGGCGAATTTGTAAGTAATATAAAGTTTATTTTAATAAATTTTGTTTTAGTTTGTTAAACTGTATAACTAGTTTTTAATCACCAAAAAAGGTCGGGTGACTTAGAATAGTTTGTTAAGAGCAATATTTTTTTCTACCTTCTGCTACCCTCCGGGATAGCGACGGGAGGAAGGTGGTGAATGCTCATGCATACCAACGCTGCCTAAGTCTGCGTTGGTTATGTGGGACTCACGTAAAACCTAAGTTCCTATCCACTAAACGCCACCTGAGGTTGAATTTGGGCAGGTGCCCTCTAAGCCTTCATCGAAGGCGACCTTCTCTTGGGGAGAGTGAGGCGCAAGCGGCACTCCCTGTGGAGTATCCGCTGGGATAATAGTAATAATAAGAGTCAGTCAGTTTTTTTGTGCTGCCTAAAATTATATGTAATACTGCATAAGTAATACATTAATGAAGGTGCATCAATGTAGGAATTCCCAATTATTAGTAGTAGGGGTATTGCGGGGCGCGTAATTAGTGACTCAAAGAAAAATAAATTCGTCAATGAATTGCTATTTTCGTGAGATAATTTTTCAATATTGTTTTGTTTCTTAATATTATTTTATACTCAAGTTTTGGATACTCTTTGAACGAAATAAAAGCGAGTAAACGCACGTTTAAGGCTGCTATCCCAAAAAATGCCCGAAATATCGTTTATATAATAGTTTATATAAAGCTTGTATTTTTGCAAAAAATATTATTATATCTACAGAGAATGATATAAATTTATTTTTTCTTTTCGTTTCTATTTTTTATAGACAGTGTGAAAAAGAAATCACAAAACTACCCCTAACTTTTACAGTTGGAGTTATGCTAATCATTCAATCTATTTTTTAGTTTTGTTAGTTTTGTAAAGGAAATTTTATTATGTTTGTAACAAATTAATAATGCTTCTAATTCTGAATTAAAACTATGGCGATCTTGTGTGAGAGAGGTAACCTAGCTCCACTCGATTTCTCAAGGCCGCTGGCTCGGTCCCCAGCCTTAATCCCCTGTTAAAAAAATGGTGATCATTTACAAAGTAAAGCTAATGCTAGTGTATCTTCTTTACTAAAACCCAGTCAAGTTATATTCTATTAGCAATTTTTTTTTCCAAAACTTATTATATGAATTTTTAATATACCTACGTTCACAAAAATCGTCACCTTTTTGCTCTTAGTAGTGATTTTCATTATTATAACACTAGAAATAACGGCTAACTGCTAGTGACTAATTGTAGTAGGCTTCATAAGATACATGTTTTATTAAAAAAATGGCTCCGTCGTAAATCCTATTACTCCACAGCTGAATATCTGAGTGATCGGACAGCCTAGGACTAGATTATGATTATTTTATAACAATAGCAATGACAGTACAATATTGTATATTTTTATTAAAAAGAGCGTAAAAGAAAGAATGCTGGGACAGTTTCTTGCGCCGTTTCTTCTCTTTCAGAGCGCTATTTGTTTCCGAAACGGTAGTATTATCTAGTATATTAGAAATGACATCAAAAGTAATTGTAAAGGAATCAATATACAGACGTCGAGTTGCGGAAAGTAGCTCGCGAATACCTATACCTATATCTAAGGAATCAATTTTGAGAAAGTAAATGCCTTTTATGCCTTTTATTATACGGACATGGACACCACATGTGGGTCTGCAAACGAACCAAAGCTCTCGTAAATGTTTTGTTTGCAGCTCGGTCTGTTGTTTGTTTCGTTTCTCACAGAGTTCAATCAATTGCGCATTTATCTGTCCCATTTATTTATTTGATACTGGTTTAATAACTTTTAGGTCATTCAGTAAGAGACGATGAAGTGACAGCTCAAGGAAATGGAATGTAATTTTACAATTGTGGACATAAACTCTACCCTACTAAATAAGACCAAAATAAACAGCTACTTAAAAGAAATTTGAAGTCTTGAATTCTATATACATGCCACAAGTTAGTGGTACTATAATTTGTTTATACCTTTCCTAAATTGTAGACTTACTTATTTACTAGTTATCTAAGAAATATTTATTTAAGCAATGTTGTTTACAAATAGAAACTTATTGTGTTTCTTTAATATTTATGTCATAAGACATAACATACTTTTGACCGCTGAAGAGCTCCTGTCCTCCTAAGAATCCTATGATAAATAAACAAAATTAATTTATTTAAAGTGTTTAAAGGAACTAAGAAGTTTGTAATCATAATATATCTTAAGGTTAAGTTACATAAAACGAACCGTACTGAAAATAGTAAAGGCATAAAAGGCATTTATTTTCTCAATATTGGTTCCTTTACGATTCTTTTTGATGTCATTTCTAATATAATAGATACTACTGCCGCTCGGAAACAAATGGCGCTCTGAGAGGGAAGAAGCGGCGCAAGAAATTCTAAAGTAACATAAGATGTACCAGAATGAGTAAATTCTCGTGAAAATTCAAGTTTCCGAGTGGACGTTATGGAATCCATATGTGACGGAACTTTTATTCACTTCCGGGGAACAAGCCCATCTGGAAAACAGCGAAGGATACGGGCAAATAGAGAAAACTGTGCCGAAGCCTTCATAGACGCTTTCCTGCAACCTGATGAGAGTGCACAGGGGCAGAAAATTTCAGTTATTATAACTAGCCACTGTCCCTTAAATAAGCACCTAATTATCTTAACAGACACCTCTTTACGAGAGGATGCAGTAAATACGAGGTGCAAGAAAGGGGCCGAACTATGGCTGAACAGCCGGCAACGTTGCAAATATCTTCCGACCAAAATTGCTCCAACCCAGATGAATGCAGCAGTCTCAAAAGGCTGCTAACTTTCTGTGGCGGCCAGGGCTGGGTGGGGTTAAGCAGCTCATCGTCTACACGCATAATCAAGTGTGTGCATAAAGCCTCCCTCCTTGTGTCGTTCTTTTCATTGATGAGACTCTTCGTCTTCGGCAAAGTGTATAGCTTCGTGGACATTTTCACTGGCGGCGTCGCGGATCTAGATACTCCAACGCATCAGACTCCTGTATCTCGGTCGTTTACCTTGTTATTTCCCTGTTACTAGAACATTTTCTAGGTTATCGCATTTATTTCTGGCGATGTAAGTGAAAAAGTCAAAGACCCTAAGGAGGCAAATGGGCGATAGTCTCGCGGTGACTCCCACTTCATGCACGACAGAAACCCGAAGTCGTACCCGTCCAGGCGTATGCGAAGCATTTTCCTCCAACACCACATTTGGACATACGTCCACGGTCAGCTTTTTTGAGGCTTAACTAGGCTGTTTTTCGTTTTCAGAGCGATTGCTCTATCGGCCCTCACTTTAACCAGGCCGGACATCGCGCTTTTTGCCATGACACGTGCATAAATAATCCAATTTACTATTAATTACTCATGTTTCAACGTTGATGGGTCTGGATAGGCCCTGCCGTGTCCACAGTTGGGTAAATATTATAGTACACAACAAGTTTTGACTTCAACGCATAGCGTACTAACACGTGGTTCGTTATCGATACTGAAGCCGGTCCTACAACGATCAGCCAAGCCAGACAAATAACTTGTCTAGTCAATTATCTGTCGAATTTTAATGTCTTGTCCGACGGAATGCCTTGCGAAACAAAAGTGTTGTGAAATGGTCGCTTGAAATTTAGATTTCGCGGGATAACAGTTGACTAACTTCTATGTTCTAATTATCAGATTACTAGCTCAAACCCGCTGTTATTTCCAGGGATAACTATTATAAAGACGAAATAACTTATCTATATATTAATACGCAAATAAAAATCGTGAACTACGGTGAACGTGAAATTAATGTTAATGTTTATGTGGAGAAGAACTGCATAAAGTTATTTTTCCCATATAGAATGTACTATAAATACATTAAATTCATTAAAATAAATATTATACACACTACCCCTTAAATAAACACAACATACACACACACATATATTATAGAGGTTATGTATGTAGTCTTTGAGAAAAAAACCCTAATTAAGTTCAAACCTAAAAATTAAATGAAAATTTGTCGAATTTCTCTAATTTTGTGTTTACTCTTCCTCTACACTGCTCGGAAAATTAGGAAAGTGAATAACTAGACCTCTAAAGTTTTCGGGTCTTTCGCCCGAGTTAAAGATCAAAACTTTTGAGAGCCAACGAGTAGTGTAGAGGCCGGGTCTGATATGATAAAGTGTCGCATGAATGGTGGACTATTCCGACAGCTAGTAGCTCTTCTCTTCCGCTTTGAAATTCAATTACTATATTATAAAACTATATGTCGCAGGGATATGATAAAAAAAGTGATTTGGTCATAACACGGAGGATGTTAAAATAACAACACGATTTTATCATTTCTCTAAACAAATCTAGTGATTTATCCAAATGCCAGAGTTGGTTCTGTGAAATGACAAAAAGTGTTCTCATTGGTATTGAAAGGGTTTATTTGGTAAGACTTCGACACAATTTGGTAAAAATTTAGTGTCGTATCACAGGTGGAGAGACGGGAAGGGGTAGAGAGGGAAATTTCCTCAGATCCTAGCACCACTCCCATGAAAAGGTAACGGAGAAAAGTTGCTTGAAATGCCAAGTAGGGGCCCATATTATTAAAAAGAAACCACGAATCCCCGTCCACCTAACCAGTGCGACTCAGGGTATGACTCAAGTCTCTCGCTTCGCTAGCTTTTACATCCTAAGTTCTTCTAGTGGCATCACTTAATATCATTTTGCGGAACCAATTCTGGCATTAATCAAATCACTAGATTTGTTTAAATCACTTAAGGAATTGACCAAATCTCTGTTATCATAAATGTGAATGTAAGTTACGTTAAAGTGTTACGCTTACGCGATGGATGATGAGAGAAGGAGATGGTTAGAGGGCACCACGAAACTTTGTATTTAGGTATTCTTGATAAGAAATAAATAAATATTTGTTCTAGCGAAATTTCGACCTCTGTAGGGTTGAAATAAGGGATGAAAGTAGAACGATTAAAAGTATTTAACAGGAGTACCTCCTTTAAGAAAAAAATATTTTTCGCATGGGAAACTTTATGTGGACAAACAAAATAAAGAAGTTTATAAAAATGTATTAAAATAAGCAATTTATAGTTATCCGCAGCAATTTGTACGTGTATTATTTGCAAAGTATTCTAAAAAATAAAAATTGCTGCCCAATTTAATTTCAATTGTTACAATTCCACGCGGACGGAATCACGTATTATATATATATATATATATATATATATATATATATATATATATATATATATATATATATATTGTAGAGTTTCTATGTGGCCCGGATCAAAAGGTATTCATGTTCACCCACTATGGAAATGTTAAAAAAAGAATGCTGGGAGAGTTTCTTGCGCCGCTTCTTCTCAGAATGCCATTTGTTTCCGCAATGGTGGTAGTGTTAGAAATGACATCAAATGAAATCTAAAGGAAAATCAATTTATAAATGAATGCCTTTCAATAATTAAAAATTCATTGTTTTTTGATAACTTGAAAAAAGTTTATACATGAAATTGTATACTTATATCGCGTGATGTTGTTTAGTATAATTATATATATGAGAAGAGCTTTTTTTTATGACAATAAGGGACGAGACGAGCAGGACGTTCAGCTGTTGGTAATTGATACGCCCTGCCCGTTACAATACAGGGCCGCTCAGGATTCTTGAAAAACCCAAAAGCATTGAGCGGCACTACAATTGCGCTTGTCTCCTTGAGACATAAGATGTTAAGTCTCATTTGCCCAGTAATTTCACTAGCTACGGCGCCCGTCAGACCGAAACACAATAATAGATACTTACACATTACTGCTTCACGACATAAAAAGTCGCCGTTGTGGTACCCATAATCTAGCCTGCATCCTGTGCAAAGGTGCCTCCAACTGGTAAACGTCACTCGAACGGTTGGCTTAGTGGAAGATCGCTCGCACGGAACGCGAGAGGTCACTTTTGTTTTCAAATTTAATTTATGTAATTAATCCCCTTCCTTCAAAAAATAACAAATTGTTCCGATTATCCAGCAGAAATACCTTCATGTAGCTAAAACATTACCATTGCATGAAAATTACTTGAGAACTGAAAGGTGGGTAGGTGCATAAAAATGGGGTCCGTTAAGTTAGCATTGTGCCGGGTGTGCAGTCGCGAGCCGAGCTAGATAAGGTGCCAAGAACTCAAATTGGTCTTGTGATATCGTGCCCTCTACCATTGGACTTTTCTATATTATTTATGCTTTGATTAAAAAAATCGAAATTCAACTTTAACTCGTTTGAATTTGGAGGAAAGGATAATCGTTGAAACTCAGTGTAAAAATATTTATATATTTGAAAGTATCTTCTATATGTGTCTTTTACCACATCTATCACGGGGAGTGTTCCGAAGAACTGTTTCACCTGATTCCTGCCGCTGAATTCTACCTTCGATCTGGATGTGTGGCGGTCCGCCATAGGGTGGTTTTCAAGGAGCTTTCTTCCACGTTCTACAAAGCTGTGTCATGGGCTTCCTTGTGCGGTGGTTCCGGAACAATAAGGACATGGGTAACTTCAAAAAAAGCGCGTACATTTTCCTTAAAGGCCAGCAACGCTCCTATGATTCCTCTGGTGGTGTGCAAGAGAATATGGGCGGCGATGATCACTTAACACTAGATACGCTCGTTTGTCCTCCTTTTCCATAAAAAAAAGTATACAGTTAAAAAATTCAGTTTTTTTTATTTTTGAAGTGATTACTTCTTATGGGAGGGTAAAACGCTTCGTAACGTAACGCGTTACGGCGTCAGACTGTCTGGCTTCCCTTTCTCTCGCGCATACGGTAGCGGTAGGAAGGCACCTCCTCTCTAATCCTATATGCTTCTTTATAGTTGAATTAAGGTCTTTTCGCATTCTGTAACCGTCGTATAATAGAAAGTTAATCAATTGATGCTGTGCCACTCTGCGAAATATAAATAGTAATCGTCTATAAAATTCCCGTAAATAATCTACTTTCCGACAGTGCCTTTCACATATTTTTTTAAGCCAATGATTCGTCGCCGATCATCTTAATTGATATTATGGACGCTCGAAGTTAATAAACTCACTTGTTTGAAAGCGAACAAGTATGTTAAATCGAGTTTCGAGAGTACGCTGTGTAGTATCTACCTTGACGCTTCCCCATGAGAGCGACTTGCGAATTCTCGGTTATATCCTCCTAGTGGATACTAGCCTACATATTTGTATAACATAATTAGATTAGATTAGATTTTCTTATAATAATTACTACTTCTATAACGGCACGCATATATTGTATAAGCAGACCAAATGTCAAATTATTTATATTCCAAATATACGGAAAAAAAAATTAATTGTACCTATTCATAAAAGTACCGGCCAATTTCTATTATCAATAGTTTCAGTAAGATTTTGAAAAAGTTACTATTAAAGACGGAACGCTCGACAATATATAAATCTATTCTAGGTTTTATAAGGAACCGAAAGGCTAAAGTTAATCTGGAAAGATATATATTGTATTCTGAAATATGGACCAGGGGTATTAGGTAGATGCAATGTACTCTAATCTAAAAAAGCTTTTGGGAGAGTGGATCATGTCATTCTGCTATATAAGCTGCGTATTGTGGGTATACGCGGATACTTATATAGATGAATAGAATCCTATACTACAAACAGGAGACAGGCTATTGCAATTGGCAGTTCTCGTAGTGACTATGTATAACAATCAGTTCAGGTGTTCCTCAGGGATCTGTTCTGAGACCATTGCTTTGCAACATTGCACTCTTTGACATTAATGTCTATGTAGGCGCTACAAAATACATAACTGACTAATCGGCCAAACAGTTCAAAGATATGTGAACTTACTTTGTAAGTTTTATTAAATCTATATAGAATCAATTGACACATAAAAATGTCTCTATAACTTTTAGCCGTAAAAACGTTGTAATAGACTATTGTATAAATGATACCAAGAGAACCAGCTTGATACGTGACTTGGGTGACGCAATCACAGATAGTGCAAATAAGCAATTGGGATTTATTAAAGGCTTGTGGTCAATTCAATGATGTTGACTCCATTAAAATATTATATTTTGCGTAAGTTGGAAGTTCATTAGAATGCGTATGTAACATATCTTTTTTTTATGAAAATAAGGGACGAGACGAGCAGGACGTTTCGCCGATGGTTATTGATACGCCCTATCCATTATAATGCAGTGCCGCTCAGGATTATTGAAAAACACAAAAATTTTGAGCGGCACTACAATTGCGCTCGTCACCTTGAGACATAAGATGTTAAGTCTCATTTGCCCAGTCATTTCACTAGCTACGGCGCCCTATAGACCGAAATACAGTAATGTTTACACATTATGTATTTCGGTCTATAGGGCATCTATATGGCAGAAATAGGCGTCGTTATGGTACCTATAATCTAGCCGGCATCCTGTGCAAAGAAGCCTCCCCACTGGTAATATCGTCTCCCGGTTATATATTTTTTAAATCGCTTATAAAATGCTCGCAAAATACCTTTATTTATATACGGTGTGAGTGGGTGATGCAGCTAGTGTACTCAATAATTCAATTTGTAATAGATTACATTTACTTTTTTCAGTTACTTCTTTAAGGCATTGACTATTTGGCGTTTGAGTATTTTTTGTATCACTTTACATATATTGTAATTGAAATGATTTGTAAAACAATAAAAATGTAAATGTTGATTTAAAAGTGTGACACTGAGATTCTTGCCATTTCTTCTCATTTACTTCCCTTTACGTAGTGGTGATAAATTCATGTAATTTTTTGATTTTCATTTGATTCGAAAAAACACGTAAGTAATATTTATGTTTTAAATGTATATAATTCAAATTAGACACAGAAAATAGAATCTATGTACAAGATTAAATTCTTTTCAAGTGTATTTTTTACTATTAATGATAAATTGAGACCGTGTCTATAAATTAATTCGATATAATATAAGATATGAATTTCTTCGGAGGAATTCTTCTTTAATCATTTCTAAATCAATCTATAATGGACAGAGCGTTGAGGTTAACCTAAAAATGTTTGTTAACAAACATCTAAAAAACAAACACGAACCGCCGCATTTTTTGAATTCGGTTGAAGCCGTATTCCTAATAAAAGCCCACAACTCTCAAGTAATTAATCGTGGAGAGAGAGCGCTTAAATTTTACTGTGCAATATGAGTATAATACATTATTTTGTTCTTAGCCGTGACATTAGAGATAGCATCCCCACTATCCCCTCGAGCTCATGCTTAACCTGCCAAACCAAACAAACAGCGATGGGGAGGCTGGGGTGGGTCGCGACCACTCGTCTATTCTCGCGCGCTATCGAGCCGCGAAGCGCGTTTCCACCTCGCCGTGTTTACTGTTATACGGGTCTCTCTCTATATGTTTACTTTCGACAATTTTTTTAACAAGCAGCATAAGGTCTACTTCATATCAATAGTTCACTCTAGCCTTTAGTTTGTCATTTTCATCAATCAAATTAAAATTTATTTTCAAAAGACAACATTTAAAAAAAGCATTTATTCAATATATCAATATAATTGAAACCTTTTAACACGACACTTAATTATTTGTCGCTTTATTTGTCCTACTTTTTCTCATTCATTTCAGCAAACTCTTTTATTTGAAAAGTGCCCAGATCATGGGGCTAATTAAAATTTTGTTACGCGTCAGGACTAAACAGCTTTCGGTACCACCAGTAAATAATAATAATAATATAGCCTTTATTCAGATCTTAACTAACAATACTCTAAAACAAACATAAATGTTTAGAAACAAACTAACTTATTCTAGTATTTGTATTTTTTTTATTTTTTGTGGATCTGTTTGCCAATCGGGCCTCCTCCAACCGCTTCCATTCGTGTCTTTCTTGAGCCACTCTGTTCCAAGTTACTCCTGCCACTTCCCTGATATCGTCCTCCCATCTTTTCTGGGGTCTACCTCTTTTCCTTTTCACTTTCTTACTCCATTTATCATGTCCTCTTATCATGTGCCCAGCCCATCCCCATTTGAGTCTTCTAATTTTGGATTTGACATCGATGACTTTTGTTTTACTTCTGATGACTAAGGTAACTCTCTGATCTTTTCACGTTCACCACCAGTATAATTTACCTATTTTTTTTACGTTTTCTGGTATCAATCACTCACTAATATTGAACACCAATAATACAGTAGTAGTTGAATCGCTTGGTATATTGCACTGAATGTTCACTTTCATCATTGAATCAAGTGCGCTTCTATATTTACCAACACGTCCTGCGCCCCCGCAAAAGCCACTTGCTAAGCTGTTTTGGCGCCAAACCCGGCGCTACCACCTGAAACGTGGTACCTACTTGTGTTTATAATACTCAAGATATCATTATGCGGTTTATGTTACGGGTGGCTAGATAAACAAGCTTGGTTATTGTCAACAAACGTGATTTATGATAGATTCGTGCTGTGAATGACGCCGCTCTTTCAGAGTTGTAGGAGAAATTATCGAGTTTGCTAAACGCGTCAAAATATAAATTTTGCAATTGAATTCTTTGTATGTTGGATGCCACCTTAATCCAAATAAAAATTAAAATATTTTGTCTTCAAAAGCGTTGCGTTTTGTTTTATGACTCTTAGAACCAAGAGCAATTAATAATACACCCGGTTAAAAATTCTCTCTGTTTTTTTTGTTTAGGGATACGTAGATATTGGCAGCTGTATGACGGCGGGGACACGGTAGTATAGGACCATAGAAACAGCATAGAGCACATGGGAGGTTAAGGATTATTCTCAAATAATATCGAACAGTGTCATAAATAATAAACAATAAATAGATAGAATAAACTAGTAAACAAGTTGTATATCTAACAGCAAGATATATCATACTCGACCTTAGTGTGTGAGAGATAAGGTCGAGATTCTCTTACACCGGTTTATTACATTAACTTATGCGCGCGTGTACAATTGCAAAGAAAAATGAATCCATTTTACACCTCTTTAATATGCGCGTATTACTTACGCAAACGATTACGGAATAAAAGGCGGAGAAGATAATATGTTTACCCAATTATTATAGAGCGTCACATTGAAGGAGAAATTTATACAATAGTATATTGTAATATATTAATATAATATATATCTTAATATATATATTGGCGCAAATACTACAACACGAATTGAAAACACGTACACGTGCACCGAGCCTCATAAATACGGCCGCATTTCAAAACACGTGGATTAGCACGTGCGCCGGTGCGTCCTATAAATACAGCCGCACGGTCGACACTTGAGTCAGTCGTGCTCGGGCTGTCGTACGGTACGGACCTCTTTGGGACGTCGTAACGCTGCCCGTTGAATAAACGAATGTAATGAAATACTTACTCGTGTAGTTTTCTTTGGAAGAACCAATGAGTGATCTTCAGCAAGATAGCAATTGTGATGTCAACAGTAATGACGTCACACCTTTTAAAAACAATACAGAGGTTCTTTCCTCGTCATGTATATTGAATATATTATATAATAACTAGCTGACCCAGCAAACGTTGTATTGCCGATATTAAAATCGCGATACAAAAGTAACTGTTGATCGTAGATGGGTGTAAATTTGAAGTTGTATGTATTTTTTAATTCTGAATCATAATCAAACAAATTTAAAAAAAATGTCAAAAAAATTTTTGGCGTGGACCACCCTTAACATTTAGGGGGATGAAAAATGATGTTAGATGTTGTTCGATTCTCAAACATATACACTCAAAATTTCATGAGAATCGGTCAAGCCGTTTCGAAGGAGTTTAACTACAAACACCACGACATGAGAATTTTATATATTAGATATAATATGTTCGAACATGCCAGAACACGAATTTTTGTTTATGATTTTCGATGACGAGTTTACACACGCGCGTAGAGTCTCTCGCTCGGTCAGTGTGGCACTGAATGCACTAATTTATCGCATTAGCGCGGCAGCGAACGAAATTTAAACAAAGTTTCTGTAGTACCTTACACTATTATGTTTTCGGACACACCGACGAAGTCCGGAACCATTTTTTATTGGATAGGAGGACAAACGAGCGTACGGGTCACCTGTTGTTAAGTGATCACCGCCGCCCACAATCTCTTGGAACAACAGAGGAATCACAGGAGCGTTGCCGGCCTTTAAGGAAGGTGTACGCGCTTTTTTTAAGGTGACCCATGTCGTATCGTCCCAGAAACACCGCACAAGGAAGTTCATTCCACAGCTTTGTAGTTTGTGGAAGAAAGTTCCTTGAAAACCGCACTGTGGAGGACCGCCACACATCCAGATGGTGGGGATGATATCCTAACTTGTGGCGTGTCGTGCGAAGGTGGAATTCGGCGGCAGGAATCAGGTTAAACAGCTCTTCGGAACACTCCCCTTGTTAAAACGGTAGAAAACACACAATGAAGCGACGTCTCTACGCAACGCCAAGTGATCCAGCCGTTAACAGAGCACTGGGTCCCCGATAATTCGAGCTGCTCTACGTTGCACGCGGTCAAATGGATCGAGCTGATACTGGGGTGCGCCAGATTAGAGATGACAGCAATACTCCATGTGTGGCCGGACCTCCGCTTTGTAGAGCGCTAGAATGTGGGCCGGCTTGAAGTGTTGCCGTGCTCTATTAATGACGCCCAGTTTCTCCACAGAGAATATTCGTGAACGAATGAAGAACGATTAAAAAAATTTTTTTTTAATCCGACTAATTTGAATATATTTATTTCATACCAACGTTGGGTAGTTGTAGTAGTAGCAAGTGACAACGAAAAATATCTGTACTACAGACGCATTGTCTAATTAGTACTTAAGATTTTTTGTTTGAATTCTTTAAAAAGTTTTCTAGAAACTGTCCTCAATTATGGTGGTAATAAATTACCTTTTAAAGTGCTTTTTAACACACACCTCGCAATCTGGATACCTACTCATTCTATCGGAAAGTTTCAAGTAATATCAGTTTTATACTTATTTGTTTTTTTTTTTTCACTAGAAATATTGGTCTCTGCCTACTTTAAAAGTTACATATTTTCAAATGGCTCAACAACGATGATGAAGCTATTCCTTTGTCTCAGTACCTACTCTTTGTTAGCTGTAAGTTTTCCTGTTATAATAAAATAAAATTTATTTTTTCTTTTATTATTATATTATTAATAAAAATGAATATTATTATAAATGTTACTAAAAATTGGAATAAGTAAGATAAAGTTCTACATTTATCCTGAATTTGACCTGAGTGTAGAGCTTGAGGTGAAGAGGAACCCGCCTGCTTCTCTCAAATTGGAGTTCAGACAGGCAACTAGGGAATATCAATACCATCCCTTATACATAACTTATGTAAAACACAGCAGCCTATAATTTATTTCAGTGTCCTACAAACTCTAAGTCGAGAATTTCACTTATATTTAATTAATTGGGCATGCGGGTTTTTTTTTCTAAACGTTCTTCACGTAAAGCAGCCTAGATTAAAAGCATTCTTGAAAACATTTCAAGCAAATTTGCAACAAAATCCACACAAACAAAAATCAAACTTTGGTTTCGTCAAGTTGCGGTTAAAATTCCGACAAACAGCAGTCATATTCAAAATTTCGTTCGCAACGTAAATGAATTAGAAGAGTAGGTTTAGAAATTCTAAATATCAAACAATGACGTTCGGGACGAAACTTCGGAACAAATGGAACCGTAGTAGGAAACACCCGAAACTTCGATCGAAATCTCGTTTTTCGTTGACTAAGAGTAGACCGACAGGTTTTTAACGTTACGATACAGCACGTTTTCAGTGTTGCGGATGACAAGTGTGTGTGTGTGTGTGACAATTGTGATCTTAAGCGCCATTTGTTGCCTCGGAGGTGCTATTTGCTGTAGACAGATGGTTTTAACAAATTTTACTGACAGTGGCCTCTTACTTTTTAGTATGCGTAGTTTTGGGCTTTAATTTGGGGATTATTGGATCCCAAGTGGTAAATAATTTTATGTTAAAAAGTCACACATAATCCCGCTGAAAACGTGCTCTGCAAAGGTCACCAAAGTCAAAAATGTAATGTAAAAATACAGTTACAATGACACGCGTTGTAATCCTTTACTAAGTATTTTATTTCAATGTGTACATTAATTAATGAAGCTACTATATTAACTCATCGACACGGTTGTTATAACGATCCGGTTGTTATAACGATCTGCGGGCCTACCATGAACTCTTATTGCGATTCAATTGACAACCTGCTTATAGTAGTTCATAAAATGAACTGCTTTGCTATTTCGTGCCACGACGTGATTAGAGCTATCTAATTTAGGTTGACGTCAAATCAACTGATTAAATCGCAATGATGTCAATTGAATGTCAAAAATGATATCAACTGACTCGCAAACTTCGTTCATTCATTCGTACCATGAGGTGTTATTTCAACCTAAACTGGATAGCTTATTTGTCAAACTGACCGATTCGAAAAAAGTTGCTACTTCCTTAGAGGAAAGTTATTATAGTCTTTTCTATAAAAGAAAAATTTTATTGATTAAAGATGAGATGAGAATACTTTATTGGACTTTTTTGTAAAACAATATACTGAAAATACATACCAAAAATGAAATTACTAAAGACGAGGCAGTAAGGGCCCGGGCCCTTATAGCCTGTTCGCAAGAACGAATTAAAAAAATGTACTCTGTGGTCCTGTAAAATCAAACATCAATGGAGTGCTCTGTGAACGGCTGGATCACTTGGCGTTGCGTAGAGTCGTTTAATTGTGTGTCTTCTACCGCATTTATCACGGGGAGTGTTCCGAAGAGCTGTTTAACCTGATTCCTGTCGCCGAATTCCACCTTCGCACGACACGCCACAAGATAGGATATCATCCTCACCATCTGGATGTGTGGCGGTCCTCCACAGTGCGGTTTTCAAGGAGCTTTCTTCCACGTACTACAAAGCTGTGGAATGAGCTTCCTTGTGCGGTGTTTCCGGAACGGTACGACATGGGTACCTTCAAAAAAAGCGCGTACACCTTCCTTAAAGGCCGGCAACGCTCCTGTGATTCCTCTGGTGTTGCAAGAGATTGTGGGAGGTGGTGATCACTTAACAACAGGTGACCCGTACGCTCGTTTGTCCTCCTATTCCATAAAAAAAAGGTGCGTTCATAATTCGTTATTTTTACGAAAACGCATATGCAAACATTTAATTTGTAATTCAAAGAACTATATTTATTTATATTACTATTATTTAAAAAGTATAAAAAAGGGCTTAATGGTTTATAATTTGACGCAATTGCGCAGTTTTTAAATGTATTTTTAATATTTTCTACACAAAAAAACCGCTAAAATCATATTTTAGGTTTCGAAACGCAATTTTATTTAGTTCATTCTTCATAAGCGATCCAAACGCCATTCAGTAAAAGGCACTTCATGGTACGTATATTAGTGATTCAGTTTAGCTACCTAAACTGAACTGTATCGGATTCGGCATCGCTTATTAAAAGTTGATGGTAGGCCCTCTGGTTGTTATAACGATCCGGTAGTTATAAGGATCTGGATGTTAGAACGATCCGGTTGTTATAAGGATCTGGATGTTATAACGATCCGGTTGTTATAAGGATCCGACGAGCCACCGCATGTCGTTTAATTCGCGGTAGCGAGAGTTAACATGTTTTTTAAACTTGCTGATTATTGTCACAAGACTGCTTGGTGCCTAACTTAATGACACGTTGATATTGGCTCTTTGAATAACAAAACAACACTATGTAAATTTTCACTCACGACCAACAACCAATCTATACCTCGCGAGCCGGGAGGACGGAGGGAGGGATAGTCGGACGGAGGCACCCTTGTCAGCTGTCAACCTATCTTTGGTTCGAGTCAATTTGAACTTGTTTGGCCGCTCTGTGTGCAAGTAATGTTTGTAGTCCACGCTAGGCAAGGGACATTTTTCATTATGCCAATGTCAAAAACTACTAACCATGCCAGTCTTTTTACTCGAGCGGCTTGTGGGTGTCATATTCGCGCGGGGCTTATAGCGTTCTACGTGTCACATATAATAATGCGTTTAGGAGGCTGTTGGGGCTACGTTGTAGCGCTTCAGAGAGAATGTTTGCTGATGCATCTGTGGACGGTTTCCATGCGCAAAAAATCGGTTTGCATGTTGCAGCGTTTGCGTGTAAGCAGTAACAGCGTCCTAAAGATGATTGTTGACATAGCTGACTGTTCCTTCCAAAAACACTGGATACAGTTAGCTCTAGGTTTATAAATATATTTGACTAATACTACTAACATAGTTCATAAGAAATATTGTTACTAATACATCTTAATATATATATATTTCTTGTGTGCGTGTGTATGTCACTGAACTCCTCCTAGACGGCTGGACCGATTTTGATGAAACTTTCTGTATGTCTTCAGGTGGATTCGAGGATGGTTTAGATTTACAATTGAACTACCTCCTAAGCGGCTGGACCGATTGTGATGATATTTTTGTGTGTTTTAGTGAATTTGAGATTAGTTTGTGTTTTCAGGTGGATTCGAGAATGGTTTAGATTCACAATTAAAATACCTCCTAAACGGCTGGACCGATTTTGAAGATGTTTTTGTTTGTTTCAGTGAATTAGAGATTGGTTTAGATTCTCAATTCCGTCGATATTATATAATTCTCCTGCTCATGTGTATGTTAGTTAACTCCTCCTAACGGCTGGACCGATTATTCAAATTTAAGACGTGTGTACAGGGCAACGTCTGTCGGGTCCACTAGTTTAATAATATATATGGACATCTCTCTGAATTAAATAAATAAATATGAAAAGTCAATTGAGAAAATAATGTATCGCTCTCTTCCTATGTCGACCTATAAACCCAGCACAAGGAAGGGTTCTTGTTTGTAGGAGTCCTTAGTTGAGATGTTTTATGGCCGGTGTAATCCCATCTCATGTCGTCGGTATAAAAATCATAAAGGCATTAATTTACTCAAAATTGATTCCTTTAGAATGCTTTCTGATGTCATTTCTTATATACTAGATACTAATACCGCTTTGGAAACAAATGGCGCTCTGAGAGAGAGGAAGCGGCGAAACTCTTCCAGCATTCTTTTTTTGCGCTCTTTTTAATAAAAATACAATATTGTACTGTCGTTGCTATTGCTATAAAATAATCATCATATTTAGCTGTGGTTTAGTGGGATTTACGACAGAGCCATTTTTTAATAAAACATTTAAATTTATTTATAGATAATGCCTGAACAGTGGCTGGAACTTTATTATAAATGTGTATACATTTACTCTTAAAGCTATTATGTATCTTATGAAAGCTACTAGAATTAATTACAAGCGATCCCTTATTTCTACTGTTATAATAACGAAAATCACTATTAAGAGCAAAAAGGTGCCGACGTAAGTATATTAAATTTTCAGTAATGTACTGACAATGAACAGGCATAATATTTATTTCTTTAAATTTTTCTTTGAAAGACTGTCTATAACCAAGCTGATATATAGCAGCATATTGTATGTTAGAGGCTTAGATAATTTATACGTCTAGAAAGAGCCTCTCTTACACTCGCGATACGTCAGTCACTTTCTTGTAGTGTGCGAACGCTACTGAAAATAGAGGCTAACTTTCCCCACTATTTTTTTGACGTGTTCACAGCTGTCACAGTGTATCTAGACGCATAAATTATCAAAGGTTGGAGGCATCCATATACCGATAGGTGGGTACCACAACGGCGTCTATTACTGCCGTGAAGCAGTAATGTGTAAACATTGCTGTTTTTCGGTCTGAAGTAGGCGCCGTAGCTAGTGAAATTACTGGGCAAATGAGACTTAACATCTTACGCCTCATGGTGACGAACGCAATTGTAGTGCCGCTCAGAATTTTTGGGGTTTTCAAGAATCTGAGCGGCGCTGAATTACCCTGAGCTGAAAGTCCTGCTTGTCTGGTCCCTTAATTTCATAAAAAAAACCATGGGGGGACCACCAACCTTCACGGGATTGGGTTCTAAACAACAACCGTCGACAACAATTGAATTAAAGTTAATGATAAACTTGTAAAAACTCTCATCTGTATAACAAAAGTTTTATGGGAAGCGTTGTGTGACACAAGTGCTTTCGCTATATCCAGGCAAAGGTTGGTGCCTGTACTTTAACCTAACCTAAGCAAAACAGTGGCTTCTCGATGCGGTACTAGCAGAGCTGCTCGACTTATCTGGGATCCAGTGTCTGAATCACCTGGCGTTGTGTAGAAACGTCGCTTCGTTGTGTATCTTCTACCGCATTATCACGGGAAGTGATCCGAAGAGCTGATCCTTGCCACCGTATTCCACCTTCGCACGACACGCCACACATTAGAATAAAATCCCCATCATCTGGATGTGTGACGTTCATCCACAGTGCGGTTTTCAAGGAACTTTCTTCCACGTAGAACCACTAGAATGAGCTTCCTAGTGCGGTGTTACCGGGTCGATACGAATGGATATGGATGGAAAGAAACATTAAGAGAAAAAAAATATATAAAGAAGTAAACATTTGCAAAAAAATTACTGTTGCTTCTCAATATATTCTTGATAATGTTCTAAAAATATTCATAAGCACATTGAGGAATTCGCTAGAAACTGTGAAAATCATAATGTTAACACGAGGAACAAACATAAACTTGTTATGCCTACAATAAGATCCCAGAAAATTTTGAATACAAAAGTATTATGTTATTCAAAGGAATTGTTTAAAAACGACTTTCTTAATTATTCCACATATTGGGAATGCTCCATTCCCAATATGACCGCCCTCAGGCTATCAAATAATAAGTTTAATTGTACAATATTATTTTGTAAACATATTTTTTGATGGAAAAAAACCCGCTGAGTTTGCTCCGCCCATTCTTCTCAGGTCTGAGACATTCTTTTTGGGATGGGTGGTAGTTTTTGACTTTCAATAAGTGAGGTCACATCCTGCTCTGAATAAAATAATTGAATTTGAATTAGATACCTTCAAAAAAGCGTGTAAGCCTTTCTTCAAGGCCGGCAACGCTCCTGTGATAGCAAGAGAATGAGAGCCGCGGTGATTAACACCAGGTGATCCGTACGCTCATTTTTCCTCCCGTTTCATAAAGAAGAAAATAAACTATTCCGGACAAAGCTGCTCGTGTGCCTCCCACATGAAAAAGGCCTTAGTCATCTCTTGCCAAACCCATGTGCAAGGGATGACCCCTTTTTCACTCGGGTTACAGGGGGCTAAGTCGATAATTAAGACATTTCTGATCAAACCCCAACTTCTCAGATAGGTTGAGCATTCAATCTTAGTTGTTTATTACACATGTAGGCTACTACAAATTAATGCGAGCCACACCTTAAGCCCATTTGCATACGGTAACCTGTGTTGCGTAAATATTTGACAGTATAGTTGCGTATTAGGGCAGTTGTACACGTGCAACTCGTGCACTAAGGGTCTTTCAGACAGAAACACACGTCGCTGTGTCGCGTTACTTTGCATTGAATACCCACACAGAAGGAATTCAGATCGGGTTGGTCAATAACTGTTAACTTTTCAAGAGTTCAGTCACTGTAAAGGTGGCACTTCACACGGTTATTTGTGTTCGCTATTGGGTGTTTGTTGTATTTGGCAAAATATATGACGTTGAGACAAACATCCAAATAAAGGCAAATGCACATTGCAGTCAAATAACAAACACACAAACATTTGGAAGCAGAACAGCAGGGCTTACACTATGGACGTATGTCAACTTGTAGCGGGACATTAAAGATTTCTTCTTCTTTTTTTCAATTATTGACAGTGCAAAGAACCCCATTTTTTATATTATTCCATGCGTCATTGACACGCTGTCTATTTTTATAAGATTCATTCTGGGGGTTGACACGAATTAATTTGGTACAATTCCAGGAATTTTAGCACTGTTTCATTGTCCCTATTCATATTCAATAGTTGTTCCAGTTCTCGCACACTAGCGTGATACAGAAATTCTTCACGTCCGTAGAGGTCCAAGGCGCGTGCGCTTCTGAATATTGTGTGGATGGTTTATTTGCGTATTTACCTACTTGATCCCTTTGATATGCCTCGAGAAACCGACAAGCGCACGGTAACACGTTATTGGTATTGGCCTTATCTGTCAAATAGGCAAATAAGGCCAACACTTTGTCAAATAAACTGTCCACACATGGTAATTATTTGCCAAATATGCCGTGTGAAGTGCCACCATGAGCTGCTAGAGCAGTCATAATCACCGGGTTTGACAGATGGCATATTTGCTGTTGATAACGCATTACGAAGGTTTGAAAGGCGGACGGAATTTGACAGCCTGGGTCAGGATGCCAGTTTACGTCTTGCCACTGCGTGATTGCCATTAACCAGCCCTTGGGTCAACTGGTATTGGTAAGTCAGCCAACAAGCATAAGGTGGGTAGATAGGGAAATATGTCTACACCTTTTTTGAAACACAAACAAATTGAATTGCGGAAGGCAATTTATTTTACAAAGTGTTTAAGACTTCTTGAAAGTTGCAGACAGCGATTTTAAATTACAGACGTGTCTATGATCAGAGAAGAGTGGGGTAAAGACAATCGGTCATTGGGTGTTATTTTCAATTTGATTCCTTCACGAGTTATTCAGAAAAAGGGACCTGTGAGGCAGATTGACGGACAACGATATAAGGGTTTCTTATTTGTTTTTAAGGGTTGCTCACGTGTTGGGGAGTGGTGAGGCCACCGTCCATGGAAAACCGCAATATCCGGGTTCGATAGAGTCTTTGAGGTGGCAGTACGGTCTTATCTTGAAGGTCCCTAAGTCGTATCGGTTCGGGAAAACAACAGCCGGTATTTAGTTCCTCAAATTGGCTGTGCGGGGCAGTAAAATTTCTTAAGGTGTGACCGTAACAACGACATGAAAACTGATAGTATAGGTGAATAACCGTTTACCGTACGCAAACTGATGACCGTCGCGTTATATCAACTTTATCGGAGCAGCGCCGTCCATAACTCGGGGTCCCTTGCCGAAAGTATGTAAATTACGTTCGCGAGCCACCCCCACTTATCTATTCAAATTCGGCTCGGATTCTGTCGCCGGTCGGCTAATCAAAAGCCGATCAGCCATTAAGCCATCCCTATCTGTTCTTGGTTTACGAGGGGCAACGCGGCAACGCGATCGCTTATTTATAGCGCCGATGAAAAACTACCTATTGATTTATTTAGATTGGTCTTTGTCGGACAAGTTTTATGCTCACTTTTTCAAGTAAAGCCCACATATCTTCTATTATTTTGACATCTTAGGCCTTAAGTTTTTTTTTTATGAAAATAAGGGACGAGACGAGCAGGACGTTCAGCTGATGGTAATTGATACGCCACGCCCATTACAATGCAGTGCCGCTACGGATTATTGAAAAACCCAATAATTCTGAGGCACTACAATTGCGCTCGTCACCTTGAGACATAAGATGTTAAGTGTAATTTGCCTAGTAATTTCACTAGCTACGGCGCCCTTCAGACCCAAACACAGTAATGCTTATACATTACTGCTTTACGGCAGAAATAGGCGACGTTGTGGCGACCGAAACTGCTGATCAAAAAATTTTCCATAATCCCCCTGCTATTTAATGAATAAGTCTTATATCTGTGTATTTCAAAAAGTGTCATTCAAAATGCATTAAATTAGGGTGGCGCCACAGTTGCATCAGGGTAAATCTTAAAACAAGCGCCAAATGTAATATAATACTAATCCTATAATAATTATTGAGAAAAGCGGAGCTCCCACCGGGTGACTCCAATTGATTTCTGTGTTAAATTGTTTCTCCGCTAGAAATGTCTAGACCGATAAAAAAAAAAAAAACTCACAGAAAGCTGTCGAAATTTTCTAGGTTATTGTCGAGACAGAATTTTGAATTTCGACTTGAATCAATTATTTTAATTAAAAACAAACATTATATACAAATTATTTTAAATTAGCACGCGCTATTTATGTTTATTTAAAAATTAAGCCGATTGATCAAATCATAATAAGTTTCCCACAAGCACACAGCCGGTCTGAGGTTCGAGTCTCCTTAGGAGACGCCCCGCGACTGTTGTTGCGTAGTCTTTGCGGCCTCCACGGCCCACGTCCTACTTCGCTGTGAAAGCCAGGGCTGCTAACAGCACAGAGGAGGTTTTAGTCGGTATGGGGTGTCCGATTGCGCGGACACTCGAGTCCGACATATTACGCCCCGTTCCGGGGCATAAATACGTAACAGTATTTCCTCCTCTCAAAAAAAAAAGTTTTAAATGTAACATTGACATCCTCCGATCATTTTCGAATGGTCATGATCCATAAGCATTAATTAGTATTATTTTAGAGTAAGGTTTAAACAGAATATGAATTAAAAAATGACAAAATGGTTTTGTAAATGTTTTTGTACACAGACTTAGTTTACCTCGCTTCGCTCAAATATACGCCTCAGCGAAGCGGTACGACGAGCGACTGCGGCTTCCTAGTTTTAGGTTATTTTGTAGAAAGTAAGTTGTTGAAATTTTCAATAATTAAGTAATTACTTTAATCGAAAATTATATATATTTTTTTAAAGCCTTTGTGGAAGCTTTTTAAACTGTTATTTACAGCAAAAGATGGACACGTTTTCAACTTTTCTCCCATATGAGATAAATCTCCTTGCTTTAACCCTCCATATTGATAACTAAAACTTATTGCCATAGACACAAATCACGTTGAAAACTAATTAGCATTCAGCCGACGATTAGTGTTACTTTTGACACCTGTCATCTGTCAGATTGTCGAACGTAGACGCCGTTTTTAATGGAAGTATGTGACCATTCGACGGCTAGAACATTCCCCGGTGCAATATTCACATAAACCCGTCGCGGCCTGTAATCAAGAGCGGCGCGCTTTTTACGATCTCGCCTTTCGTGCGCACCGCCCGGGATATTCTCGTATATAACTCGCTATCTGATGTTATTTTCGCGAAAGGAATGAGATGTGTTGATTCGCGTGCCGTTATTGCGTTCGCCTGCCGCCATAAAACTTGTCGCAATCGCAAAACCGTACTTATAATTAGGGATATTTTGGTAGCGTGCATAATTGTTTTCTACGATCGCAGATTTTATTTCAGAATATTGATTATTTGCTCTTCTTTAGAGTCCTCACTACAAGTGTGATATGCAAAGACTTGAGAAGATTCAAAAAAGGTTCGTGTTTTTTATGTGTGTCCATCAAAACAAGCTACATCAATTACACTCATACAATGAGCGCTGTTTCTATTTTGAATTGACAACTCTCTCGCGTAGACGTTGGAATTCAGATCATGTTTTTCTTTTTAAAATAGTTAATAATTTGATTGAATGACCTCAATTACTGGAAAAAATTAACTTCAAGGTTCCTCGTGCTAATGCCGGAGTGAATAACTTTCAGCCTTTTGCAATAGATACTTACCGAACAAATGTAGGGTCCACAGTCCTTTACCTCGGATATGCCGTCAACATAACGCATGGTTCAAAGACATATATGTTGATCTACATAATATATGTCTAATTAAGTTTAAAAGAGCGTGTTTGGAATATGAGATGGAACACTAATATTTAAATACTTGTTGTATCTGTAAATTTTAATAGAATATATTTATAGATATTCCTTTTTCTTGTAATAACCTTAAGCAGTAGCGAAGGAGATATGTATATTATGATATATTATCCATTACATGTTCTTCCCTGCCTCTGTTTACAACTAGATAACTAATTTGCTATGTTTAGCCATAATTGGATGTTCACTATAGTTTTTAAGTTGTGTATATGTATTCTAAATAAGCTTATGTGCAATATCTGTCGGTAAACCTTATTAAATAAATAACCTTTAACGATGAGGCCAACTTTTACAATTGCTTTAATGAGTTATAACTTGGTCACACTAATCTTACCGATGGTCTGCGCGAGGGACACTATTTTAAAAAGATTAAATAAATCATATAAGTTTCTAGTTTGATTAGTCATTGATTTTCTAAGAACTTTCAGTTTGACACACACAGCTTGTCGTATGAACTCCTGTCTCTAGTGTGTGTAAGGGTAATGGTATCTGCTACCCGGTTACATAATTATCTGTACCTGACGCCGATGACGTCACATAGTCGCTTTGTTACGGTGTGCAAAACAAACATCAATAGGATGGTATTATCAGTAAACAAACAATAATTTATTTCACCTGTATTATTGATTGATTAAAAGGTGTTGTGTTGTGATGCTGATTTTTATTATTATAATAATGAAAAGTCAATGAAAGTTTAGGTTAAGTACAAAGGCTATTTATTTTTCTGACAGAACAGAAAATACTATCAATAACAAAAGTAAACAATGAAAACTTAAAAAAAAAACAGTGACAGCACGAAAAAACTGCAAACCGTACTGACTCAATAGGACGGGCGCGAGGGGGTGAAAGGGAATCGGAAGGGGGCATCACGTTCCAGTGAGGTAAAGAGATAATGTGGCCGTGTAGTTTTTTTTATATGACAATAAGGGACGAGACGAGCAGGACGTTCTGCTGGTGGTTATTGGTACGCCCTTCCCATTACAATGAAGTACCGCTCAGGATTCTTGAAAAATCCAAAAATTCTTAGCGGCAGCACAATTGCGCTCGTCACCTTGAGACATAAGATGTTAAGTCTCATTTGCCCAATAATTTCATTAAGGCAGAAATAGGCGCCGTTGTGGTACCCATAATATAGCCGGCATCCTGTGCATAGGAGCCTCCCACTGGTAAAACGGTGTAGTAATGAACTGTAGCGAGAACTGTCACCGGCTATATATTATAACGTTACTACGGGCCGCTAATGAACAAAGAGGGTATTTGACGGGTTGTGGCGAGGGTATTGGAGTGTGTGACGCGGACGGGCGTGGGCGGCCTCGGCCTCAACGCGCTATCGCTGACGGCCACGAGTCGCGTGTATTTTTACCGCGTAGGCAACGTAAGGATGTGGTTATGTTGTGAGGAGTAGCGGGTAGATGATTATTATTTTAATGAAATGGCAGCTGAAAGACGTCCACTGCTGGACAAAGGCCTCCCCAAAGATCTCCACGATGATCGGTCCTACGCTACCTGAGTCAGATGGATGAGTCCAACATATTCCGGCGATCTTGACCTGTGGCCTACCAATACTGCGTCTTCCGGTACGTGGTCGCCATTATTATCGAGGACTTTACTGCCCAAATGGCCATCATCAATGGCATCGAACTATGTGCGCTATCCACTGCCATTTCAGTTTCGCAATAATTTGGGTCATTTTAGTGACTTTGGTACGGATCTCCTCATTTCTGATTCAATTTCGCAGTAATTATTATGTTACTTATGACATTAAAACTGTCTGCAAAGCACTGCACCAATCTAATAAATAACCGGCAAATACACCTGGCACGATTTGAAATAAAATTGAAAAGCGAACTTCTTTTTCGATCACGGTTCCATGTCGTATTTGTAAGAAAGACTCTGATAAACATTTTAATTGTATTCACAATATATGTTTATACTTGTAGTTGATATTCCCACCCAATTACACGAACTATGGTCAAAATGGAAATACACTTTTGATATTATGTGTACATCTTACGTTAGTGTCTCAACTTGATGACTTTATCGAATTTGTTTCTGAGGCGCCTTTTTAAGATAACCGATAGTAACATCTTGATTGTTCATGTCGTTCTGTCATTTTCATTGTGAAATCCTTAACAAGGTTACAATTGATCAATTTGTAGATTGATTGTTAATTTCGTTAGTAGTCAGATCAAAATATTTGTGAAATTGTTGACATAACGCACATCGTTGTATCAAAGGGCGTTAAAATCGCTCCCGCTCCGCTAATCACTGTGCGCACGTCTCAAGAGATCGGTGTAGGCAATATATAGTATTATTATCGTATTTTTACCGAGATCGATGGGTCTCACTGAGCGGCACCTGTGCGCTTTCACTTTACTGAACATCCATTACGTCTTATGTACTTTTAAGAGTAAATAAGTGTATATATACTTACGAATAACGTTCGTTGACTAGTTATTTCACCCTGCTCTGCCCACGCTTAATGATTAAAGGTGACATGTGATGGAAATCATGTAATAAACCTAGGATTATAAAAATAAAACTCTTTATTATCATTTGCACTAAAAGTAAATAAAGAACTGATACAAATAGCAGTTAGCAAAAATACCAGGATATGTAACAAAATTCGAGGGTTTTAGGAGGTATTAGGTCGTCTGGCAGACAGACAAATGTGATTGTATAAAGATGGTTTGTACTTTAATCTCCGTGCGTTGAGGAACGGGAGTCCGCCATCTTTGTGAGGTTATGGTGACGTCACTTTGCCTGATGACGTAACCCAGACGTGCCTATGACATGGCTCTTTTCATTCTTTATGAGAGTCTAGTGCTATAAGAATGAAATCGTGTGGTCAACAATAACTGTCATATTAACCCAAAAAGTAATACGCACTTACATATTACAATAGAGACTTGTAATTGGGTTTAAGCGATAATAATTGTCAGAAATTGCTGTGTTTTAATCAGTTGATCCCGACGACGAGTGGACCTTTGAGAGTCGAGGACTCGAAACTGTGTTCAAACTCTAAAATTGCTCCCATATTTGATACAAAGTTATTGATCAATCAATCATATTATACCCACAGTATGGCTAACAAAAGGCTTACCGGACATCGAGAAAAATTTAAGTTTATGTTCTAAGCCGAGCCTTGTGTCTAGGTGACCCCTGTACTTATCTTGAACATATTATTATAACGTATTGATTTAAATAATACAGTCGTGTTTTGAGTCGGCATTGACGATAAGCGAGCTTGTCTGGACTCCAGGGAGAGCGTGCAACTCACTGTTAGCCTTGTGGGCTGTGACAGGGCCATCGGCAGGGCTGCCATGAATGAAAAAGATATCATTTTTAATTAATTATTATACTTCTCTTTGTATTCAAGCTTATTTGGATTCAAGACCCATAATAAAGAGCTGCTAATTTTATTGGGGTTACAGGATGTATGGGCAGCACTGACATCTAACCATTAGGTCACTCCCAAGAAAGTGTCTTACATATACTTAAATTAAAAATAGGGGACGATCTGCAATCAAAGTGCCCCTCAAAATTTTTGCTTTATAAGAATCCGGAGTGGCACTGCTTCTCAAACTTAGCTCTTTTGGAAATTTTTAGTCTCCCTTAAAACACTACATCCGCTTTGGAAGCAAATGGCACTCTGAGAGAGAAACTATACCAGAATTTTTTTTTTCGTTCTTCGTAGCTTTAAGCTTACATACTCCTTTCCTTAGGTCGGCTATAGATGGTTGCTTTTTTCATTTCCTATACAATGATCCTCTTGACCATTTTTGATCCCTCTTTTATTTATAAAACAATTAAATTTATAAGTATCGTGCAGCTGATCCACATAGTGGATTTTTTATGTGAATCGGTACTGCTGTGGAATATGAGACGTGGTGCAGGTACGGCCTCTTGTTGACCAGTTGAAATGAATACTTCCAGTATAGCAAAAGCCCATAGTTGAGAATAGCACATAGGACTGAATTTAATATTAACTGATAATGTCCAAAAATATGTATATATATATGATGATTTGCGGTACGCAGACGTGGTCGCTAATAATTATGGGCCTTATAAGAAAGCTCATGCTCGGAGTTTCCTTGCGAGATCGAATGAGGAGATCCGTAGGAGAACCAAAGTTACCGACATAGTTCAAATGATTGCGAAACTGAAGTGGCAGTGGGCAGGGCACATAGTTCGACGGACAGGTGGCCGTTGGGGCAATAAAGTCCTCTAATGGCGACCACGTACCGGAAAACGCAGTGTTGTTGATAGGCCCCCCACAATGTGGGGGCAGTGCAGTACCGATTGTCGTGGAAATCTTTGGGGGAGGTCTTTGTCCAGCAGTGGACGTCATCCGGCTAATGATGATGATGATACATATATAATATAATATTAACGTTTTCTGTGAGTGGCAGCCCTAGAGCACACTCGCACGCATCGCTCGCGCCGCGGACGCGAGCGTCCGGTCGCGCGGGTTGCGGGTGTACGGCCGGCCCGCTATCGCTTCGCGCCCGCTCCACATCGTTGACACGCGCGACCCGCGGTGGAATGACCCCGCCGCGCCGCGCCGCGTTAATTGTCGCGTCACCTTCGCAAGGGCGACCCCGCTCTCCCCGATGCGTCACGACCGACTCGCTGCGCCGTGACTAGTCTTTGTTTCATTTAAACTAGGTACTGTTGCGGGTTGAGTAATCAATCATTGACCATAGACACAATCAGAAGATCTTGGGATAGGAGGACAGAGGAGCATTGCTCACTTGATAAAAATCTATCAAATCATTTCAAATCAAAATTTATTTATTCATATAGATCAAGGAAATTACACTAATGAATGTCAAAACTATTCTTTGTTTTTTTATCGCCGCTTCGGAAAGGGTTGAGATTTAATGTGAAGTAATGGCAAGAAACTCATTGTGACTTTTTTAAATCAACATTTACAGCTTCATCTTGCTACAAATTATGTAAAGTTACGTAACAAAAATACTCAAATGTTAAATATACAATGCCTTACACGAGTAAGTCAAAGTAGGTGAGAAAGACTCATTGAGTGCAGTAGGTGCATCAATCCACACACACTTTAAATAAATAAAGGTATTGTACAAGCATTTAATTAGCGATTATAAAAACTAAAATAACTTTAATTTTAAAAACACGAAGCACAGTTTCTGGTAACAGGATCATCTTGCCATATCTCAACTCCGGAGGAATTACAGGAGCGTTGCCGGCCCTTTATTGCAAGTAACCATGTCGCATTTTATTTGTCTCAGGGCGACGTGATTTGGATCCCTCATATCTAGGTACATCCTCGCACCACAAACTAAATATCAAGAGAGGACTGGTTAAACAACCAAATTATAAATACCGATGGATCCAACTCGGAATCTGACGATGGCTGTGAAATATTCGGAGAATGCTCTAAATTTGGCAAATCAAATTTCGGGAAGCGCGTTGTCTCTGTTTTCCTGTCGGAGGTATACGTCATAATAGAATGTGCGGAAACCAGCCTGAATAAAGGCTACGTCGGATATTGTATATATTTACATCCATACAGATAGTCAGGTGGCTCTGTCAGGTGTAGAATTAAACTGAACAGTTTCAAGACTTTTTTATCAGCTGCTGGACTATACTGAATACTTTGGGAGAAATCAACAGAGTTACACTTCGATGGGTTCATAGACTACGCTGACAATGAATTTTTTGACGACAAAATTCGTTGACGAACTTGCAAGAATTGGTGTCAAAAGCACTAAATTTGGCCCTGAATCCTTGTATGATGTCCTAAAGAGTTAACTTGATAAATCAACTCTTGACATAGTGTAGTAGACTCTGGAGCAATACTCCCGATTCCAAGCTTTCCTAAAAAGGCTGCGCATGAGAGAAATGAAAACTTACGCATTCTAACCAGGACCCTAACGGGGCAATTCATAATTAAACAAAAACTTCTCAATCCTAGGCCTCAAAGATTGCAGAGCTCGCAGATTCTGTAATAGTGCAGAAAACATTACATATGTTCTCTGAATGTGGTCTTTTAATGGCTTAACCTAGCAGTTCTTCAGCCACTTTAGATACGTCAGCCCTCTGCAAAAGATAGAATATATAAAAATAATTATACATAAACTGTACTAAAGCAGTTTTACCAACGACATGGATAACTTCAAGAAAGCACGTTCATCCGATAGGCCGCTCCGAAAGAACGGCAATTCATTGTTTATATTATTTAAGTTGGTTTTTTTGATGTTGTCGTTTGGCTCCCACTGTTTTGATAGTATTATTTCCTATGTTATATTGTTATGGGACAGTGCAGCCGATATTAATACCATCTTTGTGCTGCAGAAGAGGGCTCTTTGCGCTATTTATAACCTAGGTAGGATCTAGAAAGAATCATTAAGAGAAAAATGTAAAGAAATAAACATTTTGACTGTTGCATCTCCATAATATTTTTTGTTTCTTTATGATAATAAGGGACGAGACGAGCAGGAGCAGTTGATGGTAGCTGATACGCCTTGCCGATTACAATGCAATATTCTTAATAATGTTCTGTAATAAGCACATTAAAGAATTTGCTAGCAACTGCGACTATCATAATGTTAACACGAGGCACAAACATAAACTTATACCTACTATTTGGTTAAGTATTTTATTGGGCGATGTAAATACTTTTACAAAATAATTTATACCGATGGACCCAAGTCGGAATCGGACGATGGCTGTGAAATATTCGGAGAATGCTCTAAATTTGGCAAATCTGTCAATTTGGGAAGAGGGTGTTCTCTGTTTTCCTGTTCGAGGTATACGCCATAATAGAATGTGCGGAAACCACCCTGAATAAAGGCTACGTCGGTAATTGTATATATTTACATCCACACAGATAGTCAGGTGGCACTGTCAGGTGTACAATTAAACTGAACAGTTTCAAGACTTTTTTATCAGTTGCTGGACTTAACTGAATACTTAGGGGAAATAAACAGAGTAACACTTCGATGGGTTCCAAGACTACGCTTACAATGAATCAAGCAATTAATTCGTTGGGTCCCAGAAAATATATAAAACAAATGTGTTACGAAATTTAAAAGAATTGTCAAAAAACTTTTGTGTGGTAAACATACTGGGAATAAAGCGAACACCCTCAGGCTATTTAATTATAAATGTTTATTTTACGAAATTTTAAAAAGAAAAAGAAAACCCACTGAGTTTCTCCCCGTTCTTCTCAGGTCTCATGCATACTATTTCGGATGGATGGTAGTTTTTGATGTTCAATAAGTGCTTTTAAATCCTATTTTGAACAAAAATATTTGAATTTTTATTTACGGACTAGGTCATTGTACTCATTGATGCGACTCTCCACCAGGTAGCGCTGCAGCATATCATCCTTTATATCATCAGTTAAACGAAGACTATGAAAATTGCTATGTGCTACACGTAGAATGTTCTATTTAATATGTACTATTCATAGCTGTTAAGTCAAGAAAAATTTTCACAATATTTTTTAAATAAATCTTAAAATGGTGCTTTGCTCGCCCCTTTTTTAGAGTTACCGATTTTTTTTATGGAATAGGCGGACAAACGAGCGTACGGGTCACCTGTTGTTAAGTGATCACCGCCGCCCTCAATCTCTTGCAATACCAGAGGAATCACAGGAGCGTTGCCGGCCCTTTAAGGAAGGTGTACGCGCTTTTTTTGAAGTTACCCATGTCGTATCATCCCGGAAACACAGCACAAGGAAGATCATTCCACAGCTTTGTAGTACGTGGAAGATAGCTCCTTGAAAACCGCACTGTGGAGGACCGCTACACATCCAGATGGTGGGGATGATATCCTAACTTGTGACGTGTCGTGCGAAGGTGCAATTCAATTGAGCCCGATAGTAATTTTACAGGGCATAAGTCGCAGATAGAACCAGAGAAATAGCGTACTTTGTCAAGACCTGAGACATACTGGCGTAATAGACAAACTCTCTCCTCATTACGGCGTGACCGGGACTAAATTTAAAATGTTTATGTCTGCTAAATTTACAGATGTGTTAGTGAGTTAGTGCAGTGTGTAGTATATTGTTTTTGGTCAATCCCAATGACAAATATTAAAAAACGGCGTCATATTCACGTATACAATATTTTATTTACTAATACATATTATTTATTAACATAATCTTTAGAAAACAGAGAATTTACTGCGTAAATAAAATTCAATATTAAGTATTTTAGTGCATATGTTCTTCGAAAATAACCATCACGAAAGTAGTATTGAAGAATCAGTGTTTACCTGCGAAATTATTATTTAGTTGGATTTTTGCTATATGTAACAAGACAATCTAATACAGAAAACGATAACGATATAAACACTAAAATTAAAACGCCTGTAGTGCATATAATATATGCATAGTGCATATAATATAATATCGAAGACCCCAGCCACAACAGGAGACTAATGGACACTAAATTGCTTCGAAACGGTTTCAAGATCTTTTTATTTGTTTCTTTATTGCACCAACAAAGTATACACTAATTCATACAAAAAATATATATATAGACAAAAATACACGTTGAGTGCTACCTCAATTATAGGCGCAAATAACATTCTTATATAAAAAGCAAAAATTTCTATGTTTTAAAAATTAAATCACAATTATGTCATAGATTAAAAATTAAATCACTATTAAATTAATTTACAATACATACATAATTAAATAATTAATTTTATAGTAATAATCTAATAATTAAATAAATCTACAGTTTTTACTTATAATCTTCATCTATTCCGTCTCTTTCTTACACCTAGGTTTTAATATTATAATAGTTCATGATAGATCACTTTCACACAAGGTTCGTTTATTACGGTATTATACAAATGGTAAAGATCGTGACAAATGTAAAACCCGTTATTACCCCATTTCTGTAGAAGTGAAGTGTGATTATTGATATTATTTAAACAACTCATTCTTAATCACTTACCTAATACACACTCAATGTTTCATCGCAGTAAGCGACCTTAAACTTTCATTCATAACTCGGCCGGCGCCCAACTCAAACAAAGTTTATTTCAATTTATAAATGTGTGTATTGTGCTGTTTCCTTTGCGCATGTTGGCGTCCGGTCAAAGAGCAATGTGCAAATCTAGCAGAGGCGACGTTGAGCTTAATACCTAGTAAATAATTTAATAAGCGAAACACTGTAGCAACAGTTTTTATAAGTTTTTTATCTATTTAATAATAAATTGTAATTGGCAAAACGACAAGCTATTGTAATCCAAACAAAATTAAGAAACATATTTATGATATGTATGTACTCTGTTTATCTACTACTAATTCTGCAAAGAATGTAAATATATTAAAAAGTATTTTTTTATAACAAAAAGATGCTTGAGGACATTTATTTTATGAGCTTAACAGACGAGACGCCCTGCTTGCTCATTACAATGCAGTCCCACTCAGGATTCGTGATAAACCTAAAAATTCTGAGTGGCACAATTGCGCTCGTCACCTTGAGGTATAAGATGTTAAGTCTGATTTGCCCAGTAATTTTACTAAATACCCTTCAGACCGAAACACAATAATACTTACACATTACTGCTTCACGGCAGAAAAAGGCACCGTTGTGGTACTCATAAACTAGCCGGCATCATATGCAAATTAGCCTCCTACTGGCAATGGCTATATATATATTATAACTAAGCAGCTCATTAAATAATGTCGTAGTGCGCTGCAGTGGAGAGTTAAGTCAATATTAGTTCTCGGAGTGGCAAGATGAAAGAATTCACGATAATTAAGCTTTGTACTTTAGGAGGAGCAAGGGGAGGGGGTCATATTGAGGTTAACAGACGATTTTGTGTAATACTTCTGGTGAAATAACGATAACTGGCTAAATGGAAACAAAACTGGATAAAATAAAAATGACAAGTATTCAATACGGTTTCGATTATCAAGAGCCACCGGCTATAAGATAAACAAGGAATGCTGCATACCCTTGCATATGTGTGGCACTGGAAAGTGTTTGGACTGGTCATTTGTAATACATCTATTGTAAATCCTATCACGGTATTTTCGCTGTGGCTTCATTCAATAAGAAAGTTGCAAGAGACTTTAGTTTGCATTCCGTGATGAAGCCCAATCTCATACGTCTGTATACTCCTGAGTCAGTTATTTCAAAAGTGGATAAGTGGAAAGAGTCTCTTTGACGATTCTCTGAAGGTTGTCCGTCGACTGCTGTTAACGAAACTAATATTGACACCATATCACAACTGATGAAAACTTATTAAATTTATATCAGCATTTAATATTGTATATTATCACCGGAGGATGAATGCTGGGTATTTTGCTCTGAGCTTGAAAAAAAAATGCCAGTGGAAGTGGTCTTTCCTTTTGAAGATTTGCCTACAAAAGTTAAAAAAAAAGTAGAAGATTGGTTAGAGAATCGTCATTTCATTTTTCGGCAAATCATAACCTTAACCTAAACTAATGATTGACTCTATCCTATTTATCTCATCAATGTATTATTACTTTATTTAATATCTTGAATTCATATACGACTATGGTTTATTAATTTCGTTAACCATTTCGCTGTTGTGTGCCGTCACTATTAAATCGTAGGCAACATAACAAATAAGTAAACTATCTGCAATAATAACAGCATACTCTTGCTCTTTGCCGGAACAAATACATAAATATGTAGAGGCTATTGCCATAGATAAACTTGTAAAAAGTTATGAATGAAACCGAGAGTGCGGTAGTAAAGTTGTAGAGCAACTCCCCTCCGCGCGGCCTCGGGGAGTGTTCCCCGCCTCCCTCCCTGGACCTCCTCAACAACTTATTTCATGCATTTACTTTTATGATGCTTTTATTATGTACCTTAAGTCTTTCAACATAAACAAGGAAACTGCTGCGCCTTAATTCCCTTTTAGCCCCATTAAGGCGACTACCTGTTGCAGTTTATGATATTTGTAGTTTTAGTGGCAACGATCTTTTGGAATAATATTTGCTTGATTACATAATTACCTGTTTTTTGATATAATTGATCAATGATGAATATAATAGTAGTTGTAGTATGAAATTGCCGATTTGTACTGAAGAATTGAAATTAACATTAACATATTTCTTTAATCAAAATAATTACCGTTATTATTTATACATTGCTGCCATCTAATAGGAAGGTCATCTATACCTTTGCGATAGAACTGTGGTTATCTAGATTCGACAAACTGAGTGAAAGCGTTTATTTGGTACTGGCTCCTGAGAAGAAAACTTTTTATCACGTAGATAATTGTCGAAATCACGAATAAAATTGTAGTCCGTTGGAGTCCTTTCTGGCGAATACGGAGGGTGACGAATGCTTTCTAATTGCAGTTCCTGTAGAGTTAAAATGGTTTCTCATGCTGTATGAGGTCTTGCGTTAACATGCTAATTAATAACAATTATCACAAAACCTGCATACTCTACCTACCTAATTAACTCCAGTAATATTCACGTATACAATTGCATTTGACTTGTCAAAACTTTATTGTATTGCGGACTTAACTTTTCATCAAAAACATAGAAACAGAACTCCAATATTATACAGGTGGCTCTTAAATAAAAAAGGGGATTGTATTCATATAGAAAAATACGCCAATAAATAGTCGACAGTTTAGTCTGAGTACCTAATTGGTGTCACTGACCTGTATAAATTCCACTATACAGGCTGTTCCATATGTTTGACAGGAAATTGTTTGGATCTGAAGTATTTTTGCATTTTGAATTAATTCCATTCGTTTTCCTTGTTATTTATACTTCAAGAATCAAAAAATAGATTCCCACCATCTATCGATGTTTGCTTATTGTCGTCACTAGTTTTACACTCGCTACATGACCAACAGTGCCAAAATGGCGAATATCAAACAGATGAAATGAATGTAAGGATTGTTTTTAATGTTAATTTGTCGGCATTTCTGCATTTATTTACATTTTTTTGCTTTCATGTTTGGACCATAAACATAGTATACTAACTATCCTGAAACAGCTCTACAAGAATAAGAAATAGGATATCAACCCGGAATAAAAGATTGTGACCTTTCAATGAGGAACCACATGAAAGAAGCCATTAGAGTATTTCTTTCTAACATTTTACAAATTCTTCTTAAGCGGTAACCATACCTGTTAAAAAAAACTAGGTCCTTAAAAAAATTGTTATGAAAGACTAATATTCGTTAAACGATACCTTATAATATACCCAAATAACTAGTATTGTTGTTATTAATATAAAAAAACACATAACTCATTAAATACAGAACTTCAAAGCCGTTTCGATGTCTTTGTTAAAAGGTGTATAAAAAAAATACCATCAAGACTATAATATATAACCCGACCAAATTTGACGTGTAACCACATGATATAGTTATATATAGGTCGGTGTCCCAGTTACCCAGAGTTATGTGCGTTCGACCGAACGTGACTGCCTTCCACGAAGCCTCGGATGTCAACCCTGAATGTTATATATTATGGTATAGAATGTTAGAGTATTGAACAAGATGGAACTGGACTGTATTGAAAAATAATCTGTTGACATATTATATTGCGCTATGCTTTTCTTTTTTTGTGCATAGTTATATAGTTATTTTTATTGAATACTAGCGGAATAGACCGACGTTGTTCTGTAGATAATAAAAAAAAAACTGTTTTATACATCAAGAATTATTTCGTAAAAAATGTTCCCTGTTGTCATAATTAAATTGTTTCACAGCGGAACTCTCAAACCGTGCGTCAAAAAAATATATTCATACAAAACAAATATTGAAAATAAAAATAATTATGGGTCCCAAATCGAAATAAAAACTATCCTATCTCTCAAGATGGACAAAACTGCACTCCATGAAGTAATCCCCATTAAAATCCGTTCACTAGTTTAGGAGTCCATCGCGGACAAACAACGCGTCACGTAATTTATATATAACTACTAGCTGACCCGACAGACGTTGTTCTGTACATAATAAGTAAATTACTATTTTTTATTAATTTGTCAATAATATTTCATAACATCAAGAATTATTTCGTAAAATATGCTCCGGCCTGTTGTTATAATGAAATTGTTTCACAGCAGAACTGTCAAACCGTGCGTCAATAAATTCTCTCAAAGAAAATATGTCCATACAAAACAAATATTGAAAATAAAAATAATTAAAAATAATTAGTCCCAAATCGAAATAAAAACTATCCTATCTCTCAAGTTGGAGCAAACTGCACTCCATGAAGTAATTCTCATTTAAATCCGTTTATTAGTTTAGGAGTCCATTGAGGACAAACATTGTGACACGAGATTTATATATATTAAGAATTAAGATTAAGATTATTTCTCAAAACAGGAGGAGGTTCTCAATTCGTTTGTGTTTTTTCTATGTTTGTTACCTCAGAACTATCGACTGGGTGAACCGATATTGATAATTCTTTTTTTATTTGAAAAATCGGTGTCCGCCTCGGTAGGTTTGCAAGTATATACATACAATTGTAGGTGAGATGCGCTTGTGTCGCACGCGCAACGTAACAAAGCGAGAGGCGAATGTGATACCGATTACAAAAATAACTAGGGATAGATTAAATAGATTGTAAAAAAATACGCAATTATTTTTTTATTTTTAGTGCATATTATATCTTATGTATGTCTTTTTTTAAGTCGTTTGTTTTTTGTAGAATTTATTTTATTTCGTTTTTAAATTATTGCAATTATTTTGTAACATTAGCCAGTGTGCGGATTTTGCACAGGATGCCGTCTAGTTGAAACAGCAGCTGCTCCTTTTTTTGGCTATCAAACAGTAATGTGCATTATTGTATTGCGGTCTGAAGGGCGCTGATGAAATTATTGGGCTAACGAGACTTGACATAGACCTAAGAATGACTCAAAGTGACGTGCTCCATTATATTGCGATGCCAATAAGAATTTTGATTTAATCGAAAATCCCGTGCTACGCTATATTGTAAGCCCTTTCACACAATACTCCACATGACACGGTTAACTTAATTCAAAATTTGGACCATAGTTCCTTGCATAATAAACACCCTGTTTTTCATAATTTAATTACAAATGTTAAGACTTTTCACTATACTTATAGTATAAGAATCGTCTAGTAATATCGATTACTTGCCAAATTTCAAAGTTCTTATGAAAATGCCGTATAAATTTTGATTTCCTGGAGAATGTCGAAATATGCGTTTTTAAGACGTATATGGCCGTATCTCTTTTTTAAGTTTACGTAAAAGTTTTTAATTGAAAAATTTGAATTTTTTACAGCTTCAACAGACTGTAGGCTTGAGTATATCGTTTTAATTTCAACTCGACACCTCCTCGCATTCCCGAGTTTAAGTTTTTTGACAGACAGACGGACAGACAACAAAGTGAACCTATAATATATATAAAGAGAGAAATTTTTTTTTTTAACTTTCTTTCTTTCTGATCCTATAAGGGTTATGTTTTTACCTTTTGAGGTGTGGAATCCATAAAAATGTTAAAATATTCTCGAGTGAAAAAAGAAAATCATTGACAAATTACGTTCGTTTAAATTTTATTCATAAGTCGCTACCTCCTTGTTCCCACGTTACTTAATCCCAGAGTTTACAACCACCAGATTTAATCAACGATACGTCACTCAAACGGTTGGCTCAGATGGGAAGAGCGCTCGCACGGAACGCGAGTGAGCGCGGGTTCGAGTCCCGGATCGTTCATAAAATTTTGTTTTCAGTTGTATTTGTGTAATTAATCCCAGGGGTTATTATAGACTTTAAAATATAAGAAATTGTTTAGACTTTATTGGATATATATCATGTCCATTATTTTCACTAGACTTCGGTATGCACCTATATAATATACAAAGGACATGAAAGCATAGAGTTATTCTATAGCATAGATGCTCTGCAATCTACAGTAGCTGTATTACGTAGTCTTTGGATGTCACGATGTCCATTTCCATGCTGTGTTACTGTTTCAGGGCGGTCCACACTGATAAGCGGAGCGATTTTTGGTTTAATTTAATAATTCTCTCATCCCTCTGTTTCTATTAATTATTTCGCTTTAGTTATACACAGTCAATGTCAAAAAATTTATTCAAGTAACTAATTCGTAAAACATTATATTTGAATCGTTTTTGTTACCTGTTAATAATAATTGGTAAGAAATGAGTTTCTTTATTGAGAAAATCGCTCTTTTAAAAATCATGATATCGATATTATTAGTACTTTAATGTACATAAAGTAAAAACTTAACAAAGATGTAAAATTTACAGATGTGATGTATTAGGAATCTTTGTCTGTGATGACCATTAAAAAGTTACCAATAGGATGACCAGTTTCTTTGTAGTATAACATACTATACATTCATATATTTCCTTTTTGTTAAAGCATGATCACCGGCTCCCTAAACACTTGTTGAATCACAGGAGACAGCCATTTCATGTTTGGTTATACAGATTGATAGCCATAAGAGATAGTTCAATCTAAATATATATAGCTTAGTGTAAACTATGTTATTTGCATGCATGTCTGAAAGCTGCAGTGCTTGTGGGTATTTCATAAGAAAGAAAATATAAGGCACAAGTCTGCATACATTATTTTCAAATATATCGCAAATTAGTACAGATACTCTGAGAAAAATAATCTCTATGAAATTATTTCAGGCCAATTAAAATGTTAATTTAGCCACTTAGCTTAATAACATGAACGCAGCCTTAGCAAACGTCGTCATTAGAAGCGAGCGTCTAAGCTCTCCCGTCCAAGAGAGCCTTTCGCGCACGCAGCATATAGCCTTATGTACGGAACCGTTACCTACACCTGGCCCCGCTATATACGGTTAGAGCAAAATTTGAGTACCGCTCTATGTAATCTCGACGTTGCAATAGGTAGTATTGGAAGATAAGGTTGCTTTAAATACTGTATTAAGCAACGAATTTATTCAAGCATTGAAATAATTAATGTGTGTTTTTTAGGCCTGGAGTTAATGACGCAAAATCTTGTCACGTTTTATTATTAGAGAGCAAGTTACTTATCTAGCGGAAAGTAAAAGTTCGCCAGCCGCCCACGGTCATCTGCAATGCCAGGTTTTTTTTATGACAATAAGGTACGAGACGAGCAGGACGTTAAGCTGATGAAAATTGAAACGCTCTGCACATTACAATGCAGTGCCGCTCAGGATTTTTGAAATTCCCAAAAATTCTGAGGGGCACTACAACTGCGCTCGTCACCTTGAGACATAAGATGTTAAGTCTCATTTGCCCAGTAATTTCACTAGCTACGGCGCCCTTCAGACCGAAACACAGTAATGTTCACACATTACTGCTTCACGGCAGAAATAGGCGCCGTTGTGGTACCCATAATCTAGCCGGCATCCTGTGCAAAGGAGCCTCACACTGGTAAATTATGTCCATAGCTGTTATTATTAAAATATGATACATGTTATCACTACTGCGTTTAACTTAGTTCATTTATACATCTAGATAGACATGAAACAGACCGATGTGAAAACGTCGAAAAAATATGAGGTTGACAGTAAACCCCTATTTTGAGCAATGCACGCACACTAACACAAATTGACATGCAAATCGCGAGTGTAAGTCGTAGCTTTTTACGTACACTAGAGTAATAAACCTAGCATATTTTCATTGGTTGCCTAAAGAGGCTCTATATCTGAATGTATAAATTATCTAAGGATTCGATTTTTGATATATTCTTCTGATACCGACAATACCATGGGCCATGAGATACGTTGCTGGCCTTTGAAATTGGAGTATGCGAGAGAGACTTGCAGGCCCTTAAGTCGTATCGGTTCAGGAAAACAGCAGCCAGCAGATGAGTCCACAAAATAACTGGGTGAGACAAGAGATTTATAGTGAACCGTGCGATTGTGGAATAGTAGTAATGTTCATAGTCTATTTTAAAAGTTCAAGCACATACCTGAAATACGACACTGCTTCCTTTTAAGTTTGGATATGCTGTTATTTGGAGAGTTATTCACTGAACACTTTTTGATTGCGCGGCGTTGTATTCAAGCGCGGTCGACACAACTGAACGAAAACTCTGCCTAATAGACGCTTAGGAAGGGCTTTGCTTCAGACAATTTTTGAGCATGATTGTGCATCTAATTGTTTATTGTACTTCAATGTGTCAAAAGAATAATAAAAGATTGAATGAAATATAAAATACACAAATAAAACTGAAATTTTTTTTTTATTTACGATGCGGGACTCGAACCCGCGACCTCTCGCGTTCCGAGAGAGACGATCGAGTCCTGCATCGTTCATAAAATGTTGTTTATAGTTTTATTTGTGTAATTAATCCCAGATGTGAGGGTTATCACTTTAAAAACATAACAAATTGTTTAGATTAGCAAAAGCGACATCTCATGTGAATTTCATAATATGCAAATATTGGAGTTGGGCAGGTCATCAACTGTAAAGGAGATCCTGGAAATAAAGCCACAACCTGAGAGTTGAACAAAGCATACAAGGTTTAATACACGTTATATCACTCGAACGGTTGGCTCAGTTGGAAAGAGATCTCGCACGGAACGCGAGAGGTCGCGGATTCGAGTCCCGCATCGTTCATAAAATTTTGTTTTCAGTTTTTTTTGGTGTAATTAATCCCAGAAGTGAGGGTTATCATTTTAAAAACATAACAAATTTGTGAAATATAAATCTCACGACTTTCGATAACTAGTTTATGAAACGGCTTTCATTAAAAAATAGTTCATTGTAAATGTACTATACAGCTACCTATATATAAGTTTATGCGAAGCCTTACCAAAACACGGCGGTGCGTTCACATGCGGTTAACAAACACATACACAACTGTATTACGTGTTTGTGTGTACGTGTGTATATCACAATCAGGCTTTAGTAAGACGAGCGACCGCACCGGGCAGGCTTTGTTGCTCGATGCTAGTGTTCAGAAAGCTTCGTTTAAACGTAGGGCTGGCACTTAACTCATTTATTCAATATCTGTGCTAATATTATAAAAAGATAATTTTTTATGTTTGTTTTCTGTATTGTCAAAAATTATAGTCAAAAATTATTTGATAAGTGATTAGAAGGTATATTCAGGATGGCGTAATATTTTTATTAAGTAATATTTTTATGAAAATATTGACGAGACGAGCCGGACGTAAAGCTGATTTTAATTATTACACCCTGCCCATAACAAGCCGCTCAGGATAAATGAATAACCCAAAAATTCTGAGCAGCACAACAATTGCGCTCGTAACTTGAGATATAATATGTTAAGTCTCATTTTACCAGTTATTTCACTAGCTACGGCGCCTTTCAGACCGAAACACAATAATGTTTAAGCATAACTGCTTCTCAGCAGAAAAAGGCGCTGTTGTAGTACCCATAATCTAGCCGGCATCCATGCAAAGGTGCCTTCCACTGGTAAAATTGGTAAACAGGTAACATTGAAGCATTCATTCAAATTAACACCTTATTTCCTGGCAGTAATGTTCAAAGTATTGTATACGCTCATTAGAAGCTCGGACATGAATACGAGGCAAGAACATTTTATTTAAGCTGTTATTTGGACACTTTTTCACTGAACGCTTTGTCATTGCGTGGCGTTGGGTTCAAAGCGCGGTCGAAACACAACTGAACGAAAACACGTAGGCAGAGTTTTGCTTGAGACATTGTTTGAGTTTGATTGTGAGTCTACTTATATTTTGTAAATCAATGGCAAATCAATAATATATTGGATGCCTCCAATAATGGTGACGATAGTAGTTGTCGTTAAAATACAGCAGTATTTGAGGGGCTCTTGTCTGTAGCTTATATCTTCTGGCTCAGCCTTTTGGAGGTCGCAGAAAGGAGCAAATAGAATTTTTTTCTGTTTAACCCGCAGAAATCAAAAGCTAGCACGTTAGCAACAAATATTTTTCAACACTCTTCTGAGTGCTTCGCCTAGTATTGAGTGTGCGAGTTCTAATTCCGCGGTCATCTAAAAAGGACAGGCAAATTGGTTTGGAAGAGGTTAAGAATAATAATAATAATATTGACAAATATTACCAGACCGCTCACATTCAATAGCTGTAATAAGTGCAGGTCCGGCTTAATATTTATGAAGTATTGCTCTGATCTTTAGTGTCGTACATCTCAGCAGCAATGGTTCGAAATGGTCGAACCTTTTGACCGCGTGCTACACAGATTTATTCTTTATAGCAACTCTCTCTCTGGGATCGGTCCCTCAGGTCTTAGCATGATAGTCAGTCTTTAGGGCTGCGTCGGGAGCGGAATATCTGCCTCCACCGGTTTCTGTCCAGCGCTGTCTCTTACAACCGTAGATAATTTGGATAGCGAGTCTTTTAAAGTGAAACTTTTATTACATCGTCCCAAACTTTTTCGTCTGTGTATTGCATGTCGCGTGACGGTCGGGCGGCGCCTATAGTTCGCAGCAGCTGACCATGTAGTGCATAGACTATTACTCATTTGTGCCAGTGCTCCACGCAATTTTGTTTGTTTTTGTCAGTGTTTAATGTAAATGTTGTTATTTATTAAAGTGAAATAAAAATTTTAGTTAAATGTCTATAATGTGAACCACTTTTACCGTGGTTCCATAAAACCACACAATCCTTTTTAATTTGGTTGGTCCACCTTTTTACGGAACGACCACGCGATCTTTTGCCATGGTATTGCAACAAATTTACAGCAACAATAATTTTAATTATTAATCAGAAATCTATTTTACATCTAATTAAGGTACCTAATTAGTTTTCTTGTGTTTTTCTTTTAACTATATATTCTTAGCACAGTTCAACAGAGCTTTTGTTGGGCTCTTGGGAATAGAGTAATCGTCCCCAGAAATTTTAATGTATAAATTAAGTTAATGCAATTTTATTTCATTATAAAGAAGTCCGCTGAGACTCTAGCGTCTATTCTTCTCAGGTCTGAAGGACTTATTTTCAAATACCACCACAAAAAAGACTTTGAATTCAATAAGTGATTTTAATTCTTTTTGGAATGACACTATTTCAATTTGAATATGAGTTAGATTTAAAACTTAATAATAATTCATAATGTGTATATAAAAGTCAACAATAAAATCCTATACAGATCAACTCATTAGCCAAAAAGGGCATGCAAATTACATTAGCTCCACATCATTATATATTTTTTTTATTTATTTATCATATTACATATACCGATATAAAACTAGGTCAACTTAGCATCTAAAAAACCATAAAGGTTAACAACTAATGCTAATAACACTTAATAATACACAAGTCACAACTCACAACTTATGCTATAAATTAAATGAACAACAGTGAAAATATTTTAAAAGATAAAAAACGAATAAATATAACTTATAAATATGACTTAGCAGGTTCTAATTCTCTTAGCTGCTATAATTTTTGTAATAGATAATCTTTTAGACTGTAACTAAAGTTTTTAGTATTTAAATTCTAACATGACCATCCGATGTTAATAATCAAAGCGACCGATTTACTTATTGACTTAACTTGTACCACATATTCTTTGACTATATTAAGCAAATCTATAATCACAAGAAATATGAATCTTATTATGATAGACAGCTGAAGCACAGTAATTACTCGTACTTACAAGATATCACAAACAAATACGGTACACTTCGCTTACAATGGGCTATTAGAAGGCAAGGTGCTATTACGAAGACTAATACGACACTGACAAAGAAACTTTTAGACGGAGCGAGAGCCTGAAGTTATTTTAACGGATATTTGTTGTTGTACAACAACTAGTACTAGCATATACCGAGTGATATGAATGTGTAATATGATCATATTTAAATTAAAATATTTTTATTCAATATAGTATTCAAAATCACTGATATTGAACGTCAAAAAGTACCACCCATTCGAAATAGACTGTCTCAGACCTGAGAAGAACGGGCGCAAGAAACTGAGCGGGCTTTTATTATTAAAATAAAAATTCTGATGATCAATACAACTTAGCCGAGTTAGAGGCATAACAAATTCAGATAATGTGCTGAGAGATTTACTTGTTGGTATTGATAACCATTTTCAATTTGAATATTATACAACAATAATAGAAGTTATTTCACTACACCGCTTCGGGAACAAACGGTAAATAAAATTTTGGTAGAAAAGAACGCCTGAACAAGCACTGCAAGCATTTATTTTTTACCCTGTTTCTTAATTATTTGTTCATATTGTAACTTTCAACAGTTATAAGGGTCTATATAATAAAGGGTCCAAGTTTATAAGTGAAATAAAAAAACTGATGTCATAACGCTTACTGTTTTTTTTTTATTAATTTAATTTTCAATATTTTTTGTTTTTACTAACGTGTTGTTGTTTTCGTTTTGTGAATGCTGTATACACTTTAATAGATGTTACACTTCGAACCATAGTTATAAGTTATGAATAATTATTATTAGTTATTTATAATATTTAACAGTTTATAAATACTTAGTGTAAGATCAATAGTGTATCATAATAATAATAATAAATAAATAATAATAACAAAATCAATGTTTCGCTCTTCTATCTCCGAAAAAAGTCTGCGATCCATCTAAACATTTATACTCTATAGTGCAGTACCGTTCCTTCTCGATTGTGAGTTTATGTCTAAGGTGCAGCTACGGTGTTCTGTGTCTAAGTAGCTATACTGAGGAATATAGCTCTGTAAAACTGACATGTTTATGAAGAATCTATTTAAGTATATTCCAATACTTGTTTAAAACACGAAATTAACTGGGTTTAATTAGATTTTTTATACCAACACAAAATTTTAACTAAACATAAATGAGCGGAATAAACGATTTCATTAAAATTGCATTTTATTAAAAATGCAATTTTAATGAAATCGTTATTATACCACCTAACTAAATTTGTTTTCGAGTAAGAATATAGTAATTAATATGTACAGTTTTTATTTAACCTAAAATTTAAAAATTGTTAGCGGGTATATCCGCTAAAGTTGTACATTGTATCTTATAAACTGAAGTGTTTTTTTATGGAAATAAGGGACGAGAGGAGCAGGACGTTCAGCTGATGGTAATTGATACGCCCTGCCCATTACAATTGCGCTCGTCACCTTGAGACATATGATGTTAAGTCGCAATTTGGCCAGTAATTTCATTAGCTACGGCGCCCTTCAGACCGAAACACAATAATGTTTACGCATAACTGCTTCTCAGCAGAAAAAGGCACCGTTGTGGTACCTGTAATCTAGCCGGCATCCTGTGCAAAGGAGCCTCACATTACAGGAACAATTAAAGGAACGGAACGCAAATTTTGACAGCTATCATCTATCTGTCATCATATTATAGTCTAAATCTTCCATCATAGTTAGACACTCCATAAACAAGCTTCGACTCGTATTTAAATACAAGCAATGTCTAAAGATTGTTGAACGATTAAACAACAGAACTTTTTTCAACACATGTTTAACTTTTTTGCAATAAGACAGATAGGTAATATTTACGATGAAAACGCGTTTTAATTCCGTCTAAAAGCTCTTTATATTCGCGCTAGATACGTACAAAGAATCGATCGGTGCGACTCGAATCGCGACTGACATAAAAAATACGTGCCCGCTCTATCGCGCGATGGATATTTTTTCAATGGGTATTGTTTGTAACGCTCCGGGCGTCTAAGGGAACCTGGTAATGCTCTCTATGTAAGCACGTAACATAGCATTCGCTTTATTTGAGATATATTTTCAGTACAGATCTGCGTACGTTTGAATTGAACATTTTTTGTGAATAAAACCTTAGCGCTGTGACGATTTTATTTTCTAAACGGTGAGCTGTTCATAATTATTTTAAATATTCTCCTCTAGTTTTAATTTTTGTAATGAGAGTAATTATATATAATAATATTAACACACTTTTTTCACAAAGTATCTTGCCCCAAACTAGGACTAGCCTGTACTATGGGTATACAAATCATGGCGGAATTAACACTAAAGACTTGTTTTTCCAAGCTTTTTGAATCAGTCCTTCATCCTGTTATCTCCAAAAATATTGACAGTTTGATCTCCGATGAGCAACATGGTTTCAGGAAGGGCCGTTCAATTCAAACGAACCTCATCTCTTTTGTCACCGAAGTATGTCAAGAATTGGACAATGGGCGCCAGATTGATGCGATATATACAGACTTTAGGAATGCCTTCGATAAAGTCAGTCACCCTTTATTGATTCAGAAGCTAAGTAATTATGGAATTGGAGGAAACTTACTGAAGTGGTTCGAGTCATATCTTCACAATAGACTTCAGTCAGTAGTTGTAGGAGGCACTGAATCTAATTCATATATTGCGCGATCTGGTGTTCCCCAGGGATCCCACCTAGGACCGCTGCTCTTTTTGATATTTGTGAATGACGTTAGGAATCATGTCAAATATTGTAAAGCATCTCTCTTCGCCGATGATTTAAAAATTTATAAAGTTATCAACTCTGCCTCTGAGGCTGCTTTTGTTCAAAGTGATCTCAATGGTATAAAAGATTGGTGCCTATTAAATGGTATGATCCTAAATGCAAGCAAATATTTTCATATTAAGTACACTAGAAAAAAAAACCGCTTGTTACAGTGTATGAGCTCGATGGCGCACCATTAAAAGAAGTGCAGGAAATTCGTGACTTGGGGGTAACTATTGATAGCAAACTAACGTTTATTGCACAAGTTAATAAAGTAGTTACCAGATCCGCACAAATGTTAGGATTTCTAAAGCGAAACTCGAATTTTGTTTTGTTTCGGCTCCAGAACGAAAACAATTCTATATAACGCTCTAGTGCGCAGTCATATCGAATTAGTGCGCAGTCATATGGAATATGGTAGTATTATATGGAATCCCCTATATACGATCCATTCGCAACGCATCGAGAGTATCCAAAGAGCATTCACACGACACCTTGCATATATTAGTACTGGATTCTCTCATAGACCTAGTACCATCAGCGCGTCAGGAAATTTAATATGATTTCATTGCTCGATCGGAGATCTCTTTCCGGAGTAATATTTTTGTACAAACTCTTAAACGGTCAAATACAATGTAGTAACCTCTTGCAGAATATTAACCTTGCTGTCCCATATTTATTCCCAAGGTTCAAAATCAAGAGATTCTTCCAAGTTCCTTCTGTAAAAACCAACCTGGGAGTTCAGGCGCCTCTCGCTCGAATTCTTCGCGAGTACAATAAGTTAAACGATACCAATTCAGAACTTGAGATATTCGGTGGTGGGCTGGTCAGGTTTAAAGAAAGTGTTGTTAAACACTTAGCTCGTACTCAATCGCATTTGTCAAATAAGTAGTTTTTCTTTTTTTTCGTCTTCATTATTTTCATTATTTTAATAAGTTAAAGTTATAATTTGTACTTTCATTTTTTATTTTTTTGTTTTTATTATAGTTTAGATAGTATTAGTTCTATTTTTCAGAAGTATTTAGGGAGTATTTATGTAATTTTTATGTTCACCATAATTGTCGTATACTTTAGAACTACTAATTGTAACATTAGATTAAGAAAATTGTATTGTATATGATGTGGTGTGCTTTAATAAATAAATAAATAAATAAAGAAAACTTAAATCATTTGTCATTATGGATTTCCGCAAAGTAACGCCTAATTCAATAAATTTTCTGTACTATGGGTACAAGACAACGACATATTTAATACAACATACATACTTAAACATACATAAATACATATTAATATCCATGACTCGGAAATTAAGAACGATACTCAGCTTACAAAGGTTTGCACCTACCGGGATTCGAACCCGGGACCTCTAGCTTAGTAGGCAGGGGCTCTAACCACTGGGCTATAGGGATCATCTTGTGTTGAGTACACAGATGCACCAATACACACCTACTGTTAATATTATGCGAGCATATTATTAGCGATTATAAAAATATAATATTGAAAACTATAAAAATACGAAGCGGAGTCTTCGATAACAGGATCAACCAGCCACCGCAAGTACCGTCCGTTTACGAGCATGACGCCAGGACCAGTCATACCTATAATAATATCGCTTGAGATCGTGAGATCAGTCTGAAATAAGTTAGTGTGTCACGAGATGTGGTAGCTTCATCAAAACGTGGTAAATTTTACGAAACACACAAAAAAAAATGAAAACAAAATTTTATGAACGATGCGGGACTCGAACCTACGACCTCTCGCCTTCTGTGCAAGTGCTCTTCCAACTAAGCTAACAGTTCGAGTGATGTATCGTCATAAAATCTTGTATACTTTGTTCAACTCTCAGGTTGTGGTTCATCTACAGGATCTACTTTACAGTTGATAACCTGCTCAACCCCAATATTTGCATATTAGGAAATTGACTTGAGATGTCGCTCTTGTAAATCTAAACAATTTGTTATGTTTTTTAAGGTTATCACCTTATAACCCTGACTTCTAGGATTAACACAAATAAAATTTGAAAACAAAATCTTATGAATGATGCGGGTCTCGAACCCACGACCTCTCGTGTTCCGTGCGATGTATTTTATTCTAACGGTTAACTCAGTTGGAAGAGTACTCGCACGGATCAAAACAAATTGTTTAGATACTAAATACGACTATTCTCTTCGATAGAGTCTATTGGAGCTGACTTTTACCGAACGAACTGTTAGGACACTGTGGTGGCCTTAAATAAACAGTTTTTGACTACGAATTACCTTAATTTCCTACATGGAAATTACTCTTAAGAGTGTACTCTCTACACCGCGCTGAAACTCTTATGCTAACTCGGCATTTTACTTCATAATATTAAATCTGCTTATAACAGAACGTTACACAGCCAAGCATCACCGCTGGTGCTTCTTCAATTCCCATAATCAAATACTCAGCGGATCTTAAGGAATTTACACTTTAAAGACGGCAACTGCAAGATGACAACACGAACACAAAGAAGACAGACATATACCATAGCGGAGTTTTCTGTAGATCTTTTCAATGTGTACAATACTTAGTACATTATTTTGATAAATCTCGTAGGGTTCAGCCTGCGTTTGCAATGTAAGCGGTATAAATGTAATTATTTACGACATTACATTAGGAACCTCAAAAATAACAGTATTTCTCCACTATTTAATGGATGTTATTTTACATATAAACCTTCCTCTTCAATCTATTAAAAAAAGCCGCATCAAAATACGTTGCGTAGTTTTAAAGATTTTAGTAATACATAGCCCATAGGGATATAGGGACAAAGAAAGAGACTTTGTTTTATACTATGTAGTGATAATCCTTAAATATGTACATCTAACGTAACATAACATAGCACATTCATAATATAATGATCTTCATGAATTTTCGGCCTGAAATACGTGGAGCGCTATCGATGAATAACAAAAACACGACATCTGCAAGATAAAAAGACCAAAAGGGGACACGGTATCGCCCGGGCGCCGTTCCTCCCAGCGGCCCCAGCCTTCAGAAATACGCTTGTGCATTAGTGAAAATTCTCAATTTCCATTCGCACACTCATGTTGCTGGCTACGGAGAATTTGCATGGAAAAGAAAACGCGAAAAAGAGCAAGAATGGACAACACACCCCCGGCGTGCTCCAAGCCTCCTCCCTCCACGAACAGGGGTGAAGGCACCTACATGCTAGATGTATGGGTGTTATTGAACTGGGCTTGCGGCGATCGACTTGGCTACGCGGAATTAAGGCTTGCTGAGTTCCGTTGATTTTATTGTGTACGCAAAATCCGAAAAAATCTTTATAGCGTGCTTTTTATTAAGTTCTATTTATGAAGCGATTGGAATTTTTCGCTGTCATATTTGTTACCGCCAAAATCTAGCTTTATATATAAAAATGAATTGCTGTTCGTTAGTCTCGCTAAAACTCGAGAACGGCTGGACCGGCTGGATTTGGCTAATTTTGGTCTTGAATTATTTGTGGAAGTCCAGAGAAGGTTTAAAAGGTTGAATAAATATGAAAATATTCGGAATTAAATAAAAACAAAAATTTTGATTTTCCTTTGATGTGTCCCCCGTGCGTCGTTCAGAAATCAAATAAAAATAATAGTAAAAAAATAATATAACTAAGAATTTGTGATTTGCGTTACACCGAGCAATTTGATGCGATTCGATTAGGTCGTTGACCACTGATTAATTATTATTTTAATTACTACTATACGCCTATTGCGTGCAAACTGTGCAATTGCCCGGTGACAATTTTGCAATTAACCGGCGCAAGAGACAACTGGCCTTAGATTTGCCACTCAGATACCAATGCGTCTGTTCTCTATGTTTCTGCTTCCACAGGAAGTATCTGCACTATAGCTTGCCATAAAAAAATACAACAAAGAGAATAAACAATTGCGTCGCATCCAGTCTCGTTCCCACGACCTTTGTAAATATAGTAAAAAATTGTGGAAGTGGCAGGTAGCTTTGCACAGGAGTATAAATAGCGCACTACACGGTCAGCTGCAACCACAGCCAGAGCTTCCACCAACGTCACGTGATATACTTGCAAACCCACAAAATATTCCATTGCCTTCACTTAATACAAAGACCGGCACAGAATCCACTCCGACACACGAACACAAACAGACCTTCAGATATAGCTCCACTCGGCCAGCGGGTTAGCAGCAGAATAACTCCTGCAGCAAACTACGAACTACCACGTCTGTGTACACTACTGGGGTTATGAGCCTTAACATCTTAATCTCCAACTGACAAGTACAATTGCGATGCCACAGTGTTTAGGTTAGGTTAGGTTTAATCAAGAATCCTAATCAACACTGCATTGTATTGGATAGCACGTAACACTTACAATCTGTACCAGTGGGAGGCGCCTTTGCACCGGATGCCGGCTAGATTATTGGTACCACAACGGCACCTATTTCTGCCGTGAAGCCGTAAAGTGTAAGCATTAAGTACTGTGTTTCGGTCTGAATGTCGCCGTAGCTAGTGAAATTACTGGGCAAATGAGACTTGATATCTTATGTCTCAAGGTAACGAGCGCAGTTGTAGTGCCGCTGCGAACTTTTCGCGTTATGCAATAATCTTGAGCGGCCCTGAATTGTAACGGGCAGGGCGTATAAATTACCATCAGCTGAACGTCCTGTTCGTCGCGTGCCTTATTATCATAAAAAAAACTACGCTTACGTCTTATTCGTCTTATCTCATACAAATGGATTATAATATTACCATAAATTATGTGCAACTATTTCTTGTAAGTCATCTGCTCAGTAGGCCTGTTCTCGTAACAAAGCGAGAATAGAATCGAAACGACCTTATTAAATACTGAAACAAAGAAAAACAAATTTTCTATTGCAAATAACATTTATTACTTTTACATTGTGTTAGTTTAATATATAAATATAAAACAATTTAAAATATAAAAAGCTTATTCGAAGTGGTCTCCATTGGCTGCAATACATTCCTTTAAACGTTGAGGCCAGTTACCAATAGAAGCATGCATTGTTTCCATGAGAACATTTTTCACTGCCAATCGTACGGATTGTAGAGACTCCAATTATCATGGCGCTTATAAATCATAATCCAGCGGATTAGACGATGGCCTGATGCAGTCCGAAACTTTGGTTTCAAACCATAACTAAGGCCAGACTAAGAGGCATAGATTATCCTTTTAATCGTAGTACAAATATTTTAAATTTGGTAGAACAGTGATGGTAACTTCGAGCTAGCTTCTCGTTCAAATTGTGTTGACTCGCAACTCCAATTCAGAAAACGTTCTAAGGAAATGATAGGAGAGTACAAATCTAAGCCGAAACTTGGATAGAATCAATATTTAACGTCAACGATTTTGAAGTTATTTGAATAGCACACCAGGATGCCTAGCTTAATGGGCGCCACAGCGGCGCCTTATCTGTTGCGGATTGACGGACGCCGAAGCCTAGTGATATAACTGGGCTAATGACACTTGAGACTTTCCCAGACGTTAATTACTAGATCTTCGGACTGTTTCTAATAAACCGCAATATTAAAGATAACTGACATTCTGTCAGAGTGTGTTTTTCTATTGCCGCACCCACATCTTCTGGCATAGGTTTAGGTCGCCTAAAAGAAGGTACCAACTCTATCATGCAGCTCTTTGGGTAACAGCACTGACTAGTAAAAAAATAAGGACTCCGTGTCACCTTACATAACAGTGTAGCACCAAAACAAGCCGATTAACGAGTAAATACACAGCCCCACGCATACACTTACACTACTACAAGTCGATAATGATGAGAATTGTCATCGTCTGTGACAGATCAGTTTGGGTCTCAATAAAATATTTTAAAAATGCTGTCGTGCGTTGTGTAAAAGTGTAAAAACGATGCTTTAGAAGTATTTGTGGCCATGTATGATTATTTAAGGGAGATAAAATTGTGTAACTAGTATCCCCCGTAACCGCACACACTTCACTTGCGAATATCACGGCGTGGAGTCCTTCTTTTATTACTCGTCCGCGGGTAACAGAAGTTTTTTATGTGTATTTGCATATACAGGGTGTGCTTCAAAAAGAACTGAACGGCACTACGCACGACTTCTTAAAAGAGCATTTGTTAGAAGATGTCGAGCTTGTATCCGAGTCGATTGCAGACAGTTTGAACACCAGTTATAAAATAAAAAAATAATTTATGGACAGCTTAACACTTTTTATTATTACAATTTAAGACAAACGAAGACTGACAAAATTTCAGTCGAATTCACTGTTTGTCATGGCATAGTTATGTGAAGTAGAATTATGTGTTATATATACTATTTCCTAAAATGTAATTTTTTGAAATAGTTCGCCACTTAGGTTTTCATATTTTTTTTTCACGAAAGGCTCTCATCTCAAACTTTGTCAAAATTATTTTAGTATCAAATTTCATACAAAAAATTTAAGTTAATACTTCTTCTTTCAAAAAAGTACAATAGGTACTCATACTATTTACTGAAGACTGCCTGTGAGGAATAAGATACACCGAAAACGCAACAAATTTCCTTAATTTGCGGCCATGGTGTATATGAAATCACAGTAATTAAAACGTATTTTTTTAAAACTTCATAATGTGCACCAATTTGGTTTTATTTTGGTATTTTTTGATGCTCTAGGATTATCCATTCCTTGGGACTACTTGCAAAATTTTCTGATAACCATCAATCTTTGCTTCATATATTGTTGTGCTTTCAATCGGATCCATACAATACGCACACAATTACGGCCTTACAAATAAAATTGGCATAAAGTTATAACTAATCATAAACCAAGAATATGTAAAATGTTTACAAATAGACATTTTGCTAACGAATGATTTGTTCGGACGTATAACGTTTCCCGCGTTTATTTGCAAGGCAGCTTGTCATTAGAAAGAATTATCAGTGTATTGACAGTGTTGTCAATGATAATGTAAACATTTTGCATTTTCATTGTTTATCATCAGTCATAACTTTATACCAAGTTTATTTGTAAGGCCGCAAATGTTTAGCGCGCCTAAAGGAGTTTGTACGTCGAAAATAATTGTAAATGGCAATGAATTACTAAAATATAAACGAAACAATAAAGTTCCCGCGTAAATCGATCTTAGCAGCATATCGGCTACTGTTCCAAGATTTCCGTGGTGCTTTAATATTTGTCAATACCGACGCTGGCATTTCTTAGCGACGGTTTCTATCTGGGATGCATACCGAAGCTGCGAGGATTTAATTAAATTTTCTTTGAGCTCGGACACGGCTCCGGGAGAAATATGCTTTGAGCTACAGACACGAAACAACTGGGAAACACTTTGCGTTAGGCTCGCTTGACATTTTAATATTTTGTTTCTGAAGATTGAGATTTTATATCGGTTACGCACTGCGGTTCTCAAAGTAAGTCAATTTAATACATTATGTTGTGATTTGAAAATGAAAATGAATTTATTTCGGAAGAAAAACTGACACATTCACACAAAAAAGTTAATGAGAACAAAATATATGCTTAATTTAATACTTAACTTAATACAAAAGCAAAACTTGATGTGGCAGTGGTCTTCCAAAACTGGAGTCTACTCAGTTATAGTTGTGTCCATACACCATGAGCACAACACTGATTTGACATGGGGATCTTCAAAAAGCGCATACAATTTTCTTTATAGGTAGATATTTTTTACTTTTAAGTATGTACTCAATAAATATTACTATGTTTTCATTTATTAATTAACATTTCTTTGACTTACTCCAGTAAGGCATTTAGTAATCGACGTTTGTGTATTTTGTTGCATCACTTTGCATATATTGTGATTGTAAATTTAATTGAAAATAAGAACCTGTAATACCACTCTGTTTTGAAGGAAATCTGCAAAAAAGTGACAAATTTCAAGTGTAATGCAATTTACCTACGAAATATAATATTTTTGATTTGATTTGATTTGTAAGAGTGCATGAAAGCCACTACGGATAATGTAAATACCTACAAAAATGAAAAATCACATCGATATGTTAACTTTAATCACAACCAAATGGCTTAGACAGGCTTTAGGACATACTAGCTGCTACCCGCGACTTCTTCCGCATTTACCAGTGTAACTATATTAGTTGGTATTCTAATCCTGCCACATGCATATATACAAAACAATCATTTTTCTCTCATTGTTAAGGCAGTGTTGGTAAGAAACGTTTTCGTTCGATCGTTTTTTCTCTGACTTAATTTGCAAAAGCAACTACCACGAAAAAGAGTTTATTTTAAAAATATATAGCCTATGACACTCACAAATGTGGCTTTCTATTGGTAAAAGAATTTTCAAAATCGGTTCAGTAGATCCAGAGATCATCCTCAAAATCCTCACAAATTTTACGTTTTTATAATATTACTAGGTGACCCAGCAAACGTTGTATTGCCAATATTAATCATAGCGATACAAATGTAACTGTTTATCCTAGATCGTTGAAAATTTTAAGTTGTATGTATTTTTTAATGCTGACTCATAATCAAACAAATATAAAAAATAAATAAAAAAAAAATCGTGTGGACCACCCTTAACATTTAGGGGGATGAAAAATAGATGTTGTCCGATTCTCAGACCTACCCAATATGCACTCAAAATTTCATGAGAATCGGTCAAGACGTTTCGGAGGAGTTCAATGTTTAACACCATGACACGAGAATTTTATATATTAGATTAGTATGAGATAAACATTGTTTTTCATTTATGTAAGCACTATTCCGTGCTATGAAAGTAGTGGCAAAAAGCTTCCGCAATGTGGATGTGGGAGGCAAAAAATTATCTGCGTAAGACACGATTGTGGAATATGGAAATTACAGTGAACGAGGTGAAATATCGATTTTGTGTGGTAACTCTGCGCACCGCCAAAGTTAAACCAACTGTTGCATAAACTCTAACGATGGAGCTGGTAATAGAGAGCCCCTGCCCAGACGTGAGAACTGTACCTAGGGTAGGTATAGGGTCTTCAAAGTCTTGAAAGCCAGTGACAAAACCTCTCAATTCTAAGCCTCAGAAATTGCCGAGTAGATTCTGTAAGTTCCGTCATACATCCTCTCTGAATTCGGTCCTCTAATGAGTAAACGTGGCAATCTCTTTGAAAATACCAATTCTTCTACCACTTGAGATACGTCAGATCATTAAAAAAAGATATAATTAACAGTGGCTATGACAATAAAACGTATTAAACTTTTTTTTTTATGTAAATAAGGGATGAGACGAGCAGGACGTTCAGCTGATACCAATTATAACCATGCTAGTGACAAAGACATGTTATACCTAGGTGAATGACCGATTTCTGTGTGCGCGACATAGTAGGGCGCGGACTTGGAAGTAATCATTCGCGGCTCGAACCTACACGCGCGTCGTAAATCAATATCGACGGACCCTTATTAATTAGTGCGTTCGTTACGAGGACCCCTTACCTCCTTTCTTAACCCCCGGGTTTCACACCCGCGACCTTTACCACCCCAGAGAGTTTTTAATTAGTGTCTCGGTAACAGTTGACACCTTTAACAACGGCGCGAAAAATTTCAGAGTTCGCTGTAACTTAAATCTGGTTTTTACTCGTAGGAGTCAGCTTACAGCTGGTTTAAATTAATTTTCTCGCTGTCGTATCTTGTTACTAGGTCTTTAGCTTCGCCGGTTCTGGTTTCCGCCGCTGTGGTTAACGATAATTTTCGTCAAGTCAAATTGTTCCAGTGTGGTTAGATTAAGATAAAATTGCACTTTTTTTTTCTTTAAGCATGATCCACGTAATTGGATCGAAATATCAGTAAGTCTTTAATATCGTAAGTATTCCTACGATTCTCGGTTATCAGAAAATTCATATCACTTTTTTTTTGTTCTAACACACTAGAAGGGTGATTCTGGAATACGGTAATGTGATTAGGGTTGTATTGCATTGGGCTACGTCTAAGGTTATATTATACTCCTATAAGTATTACGTTCTAAAGTCGACAGAGCAATAAAATTAAGGGTAGGTTATATCTATATAGAGCTCTCAGGGTAAACAACTCTAGTGATATCCCAGAATACAAAGGCCTCGGCAGAGAGCCACGGCTACGTCATCAAGAAAAGATTATCGGCTGATGTTGTAAATCGGAACCGGTCCGGAAGGCAAGACGGGGTCCCCGCGGGCGCCGGTCGCGTCCGGCACGCTGGCGTCAATTAGACGGGGTGGATGGGGGGGAATTGGAAGAAGGGTGGCAACATTGACTATAAACCTTTAGATAGAGCAGGCAGAGCCGAATTGTTTTCAATCGCCTGACGTCTATTGTCATCATATACTCTTGGGAGTTGGTGTTTCTTTCATGGGATAAGAGGACATACAAAGTATACATGGTAAGTGATCACTGGTGCCCATGCTTCTTGTAAGACCAGGAATAACAGGAGAGTTCCGAAATTCTACATAATCAACGTAAGTGTATCTTTAGTTAGTTTATCTTGTGCTACTGTGTTGGCCAGAATTACTTTTATCTTATTTTTTTTATCGTTTTGAAAACATCGAGGTTACATGCATATTAAGACTTATTCCCACATAGTTTTATTTTCAGTTACAAATTTTTTGTAAGTGTAAAAGTATTCTGAAAAAAATAAATATTTGAGTGAAAAGCGATACTATTCGTTAGACCGATTCTTGACCTAACGTATGGTAACATATTTCAATTTTCAATCTATTATCTCCATTTGTTATCTTTTTCTGAAGAATGCTCAATTATGTGCGTTTGTAGCGTTTGTGTCTCTTGAACAATACTGTTAATACAAAGGTATAAAAATTGTGAATAATCTGGATGCCAATTAGAGCTAATTTATATATTTAATCGCAATCCTAAAATATCTTTTATTGGCATTTCAATAACTGATTTACGAAAAATAATTTATCAAAGCATATATGGCATCACATCGCGTTTATATGGAAAGGAGGATTTGTTTGGCCATATGGAGTAATATTACTGTCATCTCTGGTCTGCCGTATCCCAGTTCGAGCTATTGGACCGAGTGCAACGCATAGCTGCTCGAATTGTCGAGGGTCCAGTGCTGTGTGAATTGTGATTAGATCACTTCACGTCGCGTAGAGTCATCGCTTCATTATGTGTTCCGATGAGCTGTTTCACCTGATTCCTGCCGCCGAACTCCGTCTTTGCACGATATGCCAAAATTAGGATATCATCCCCACCATCTGGATTTGTGACGTTCATAAACATTGCGGTGTTTTCGGGGCGATACGACATGGGTACCTTCAAAAAAAGCGCGTACACCTTCCTTAAAGGCTTAAACGCTTTAAAGTGATTCCTCTGGTGTTGCAAGAGAACGTGGGCAGCGGTGACTACTTAACATCAGGTTACCCGTACGCTCGTTAGTCATCAACTTCCATAAAAAATTAACTTACATACGTCGTTTCTACAGGGTGACTTTTCAAGTTAGGATCTTCGTTTTCAATAAAAGTGATCGCGTTTTTGTGCGCTCCGTCTAAAGTTTGATGTGTCCCGGGGGTCGCGAGACGTTGGCCACGTACGATGGCGTACGGACGGATATTCGAGCCTATGTACCGAGCACACAGCGCCTCGGGCTCTTAATTAATACCGTGCGGTACGGCCGTCGCAACTCTCTAATCATTATGCCGAGCTTTTTTCCAGACTGAATGGTATTGACGTCTCGAATATATTGGTGATGGACCGAGGAACGTGACTGATTGGAAACCCTCGGAAATTTGAACAACTTTGATGAAATTAGCGCAAAGGTAGTCTGTGATTGAGGATATTTTTTTATTATGATAAGGGACGAGACGAGCAGGACGTTCAACTGATGGTAATTGATACGCCCTGCCCATTACAATGCGGTGCCACTCAGGATTCTTGAAAAAATTCTGAGCCACACCAACTTAACAGATATTAGATGTTAAGTCTCATTTGCCTTGTAAGTTATACTTTATCCTTCCATGTTTAACATTACTGTTTCACGGCAGAAAAAGGCGCCGTTACCCATAATCTGGCCGGAATCCTGTGCATCGGAGCCTCCCACTAGTAAATGCCCTCTTATGTCACACCTTGGGCCTGAGACTTCCCTATTATTTTAAGGCCCCGGGTAAGCATAGAGCAAAATTTGGCATTCGCATTATATATCTTAGGTCCTAGAGAATTTTAAGAAATTATCATAAGTATTTTTGCCTCACATTATATCCTTCATAATATAGTGTATAGTAGTTATGTGTATAAGAGATTTCCACCTGTGTATTGACTCATCAAGATATCTCTGGAACCATAAGGCTAACGGCCGTTCCCAATATTCAGTCTTTCTCTTACTTGAGATAAAAATCGTAACTATCGTTAAATTTTCTGTCCAAATAAACTTATCGACGGTAACCCACCTTATCGGGGACTGGGACGACGTATAGCTTACCAGCGATATAAAGTTTGTATGGAAATTGCAATTCACGCGTCCCAATATAAGGCGATAAGATATATCGGGTATATTGGGACAGCTTCAGATTATTGGCAGTAGAAGGTAGTAACTCATCTCTATCTGTAGATAAGTATATTGGGAACGGCCCTTGGAGACTTGAAATTTAGTAGGAACATTCACCGAGTAGAGGTCAGCTAAGAACGGATCATACGAAATTTCACCCGCAAGAGTTTTTTTTATTATGAACTAGTTGACCCGACAGACGTTGTTATGAAATTGAGACGTTGAAATAATGTTTTTTATGAATTTGTCAATAATAATCAAGAATTATTTCATAAAATATGCACCCTGCTGTCGTAATGAAATTGTTTCACAGCAGAATTGTCAAACCGTGCGTCAATAAATTCTTAAAGGCCGGCAACGCTCTTGTGATTCCTCTGGTGTTGCAAGAGAATGTGGGCGGCGGTGATCACTTAACACCAGGTGACTCGTACGCTCGTTTGTCCTCCTATTCCAAAAAAAAAAAATCGGTCCAGCCGTTCTCGAGTTTTAGCGAGACTAACGAACAGCAATTCATTTTTATATATGTATATAGATAGTACAAAGTCTATCAGATCAATTAGTAGTTATATTGGCGCAGAGACGAATTAATGAATTGATTAGAAGTCGAGTAATTAACCTACTTCAAAAAAGGAGGAGGTACTTAAACCGTCGGTTTTTTTTATGTTTGTTACCACGTTGTTAGAACTTTCGATTGGCTATTGGAGCTATTTTGATATTTTTTTTGAACGCTGGTGCTTCTCGTACGGTCCCATTGTAATTGGTCCAGATCTGACAATGACATCCATGAAAAAGTCATAAAAGTCTTATATATGCTATAAATATGTATTCCAAAACTAACAATAATCGTAACTATAATTAGATTAATTAATTAGATTGTATAAAAATACGCAATTATTTTTATCCTTTTTAGTGCATAATATAATTGTATTTATAATAAATAATAAGAAACAATTATGTAATGCAAAATCATCTTTAACAAAAAATCCACTGAGTTTCTTCTTAGGTCTGATGCGAATCTTTTCGAAGGGGAGATTTGATTGGATTCTAACTTTCAATAAGTTTGATAAGGTTCTGACTGTCAATTAGTGATGGTTGAAACTACATTGAATAATATATTTTAAATTGAATATTTGTCTGTACATGTGCAGAAAGTAAATAATTCTGAATATATTCAAGTTTTTGCATGAATTGTAACTGGTGTATAGCGTTCACGCGGACGACTCCGCGGGCTGCAACTAGTTTTAAATAAAGTGAGCACTATACTGACTTGTTGATGAAAATGTTCAAAACAAAAGTATAACGCTATTCAAAACAATTGATAAAAAACTTTTGTGTGGTAAAGGTTACTATAACATAAATGACTTTCTTAATGATACCACACATTGGGAATGGAGCGACCGCCCTCAGGCTATTAAATAATAAGTTTAATTGTACAACATTACTTTGCAAACATATTTTTTGATAAAAAAATAAAGATCGCTGAGTTTGTTGCGCCCATTCTTCTCAGGCCTGAGGCATTCATTTTGGAATGGGTGGTAGTTCTTTGACTTTCAATAAGTGATGTCACATCCTATTTCAAATAAAAATATTTGAATTTGATGGATGACATTAAAAGTTTAGTTTGTCGTCATAATTGAGGATTGGTGTTCAAAAATTATACTTTCAGTCTATCCTTGTGAGCGTGATCTATAGAGCGTCCTTTACTTACGTAAAACATAGCTGATATATTTTTTTTATGGAAAAGAAGGACAAACGAGCGTACGGGCTTACCTGGTGTTAAGTGATCACCGCCGCCCACATTCTCTTGCAACACCACAGGAAAAACATTAGCGTTGCCGGCCTTTAAGGAAGGTGTACGCGCTTTTTTTAAAGGTACCCATGCTGATATGATAAAACGCAATCTTGATTTCTGGATTGGGCTGTCTTAGCATAATTTCAGCTGACAAATGACTATGACAACGAAATCAAAGATTATGCTAAGCTAAAAGTCAGCTAAGTTTTACGCAAGTAAAGTCTACGTACGCTGTAAAACTTAACTGACAAGCGAGCAATAAGTGTTTTTCACTTTGTACTTCTATTTGTTGACATATTATCGCCAAAGCTTGTCAGTTGAAACAGCTTTACATGCTGATAATATGGTGATGTGAAAGTACCTACCCATACTTTAAAAATTCTCTTTTTTTTATATAAGAGGGGGCCAACGGGATGGAGAGAGGTGAGGTAACCGCCCATGGACATCCGCAATATCAGGTGTCAAGAGATGCGTTCCCGGTCTTTTAGGTGGGAGTATGCTCTTTTCTTGAAGGCCCCTAAGTCGGGAAAACCGCAGCCGGTAATTGATTCCACAAAGTGGCTGTGAGAGGCAAGAAATTTCGTGCAAAAGCCGCGGTTGTGGAATGCCAGACTTCAGCGTGATGCGGGTGCTACTTTGCACGTAATGTCTGCGATAAATTCATCCAGGTGTGCTAATCATTTACCAGAAAGTGAGCCCAGGATATATCTATGCATGGTTTTTTCTATCAGCTATCAATGAAACTACGGGACTCAGTCAATAGTAGTTGATAACTCCTGTTAAGAATGTACCACCTATCAAATAAACACTATTGGTCCCGATCGGACTTACTGAACAAACTAGAAACCAATTTAAATTATACCTAACTGAATCCATAATTCAACAAAACAAACACACACCTGTTTAAATCATAATGCAAAAGCAACAAAATGAAGCATAAAACAAAATCATCTTTCCCCTCCAACGATAGTAAATCACAATTTCATTGAATACAATAAGGCCATTCAGTGAAATGCTAATTGTGTGCAAACATTGCCGGTTTTCAAGTTCACTCTCGCCCAGTGCAAAAAACATTTAATAACGTATAAAAGGAAAAGTTCGTTAGCAATAAAAGTTGTGTCTCCCGAAGTAGGTCAAAGTTGAAAACTGTATTATATAAGCGCTGCGGGGTAGGGCGGGGGTTGGAAGGGCGTAGGGCTGTCAGCTATTTGTTTTCGCATTTTTTTTAAATTTTAATTGAAATTTACATACTCTAGTATAGCGTCCAATAAGTGTGTTTTCATTTAATTTAACAGTAAATGTTCAAAACAAAAGTATTACGATATTCAAAAGAATTGTTAAAAACTTATATGTGGTAAAGGTAACTATAACATAAGTGATTTTCTTAATGATACCACAGATTGGGAATGGAGCGACCGCGTCAGGCTATTAAATAATAGGTTTAATTATACGATATTACTTTGTCGCCATATTTTTTTTATGAAAAAAAAAGCCCTCTGAGTTTGTTGCGCCCGTTCTTCTCAGGTTGTGCATTCTGTTTGGAATGGTGGTGGTTTTTGACTTCCAATTAGTGACGTCACATCCTGTTTTGAATAAAATTATTTGAATTTTAATTTTTCAATTAAGGTATTATATAGTAGTAGTAGTACTTATAGTATTTTTATTCACAAATGCTGTATTTCCGAATCGATAGATCTCATGGGACGGTTACGCTTAAAGCATACTACGGTCGCAAGTCCGGCAACGAATCTCTTGATATCCTTTATTGTAGATGTGCTTGAGCGGATAGTTTTCACTTTCCATTACGTGAACGACTTACCCGAGTAGGTAATAATATAATAGAGTAGTACTAATAATAATATAAGTAAAACTTATATGTTTACTGTTCCTCTGGAGCTATACTCCCTCTGCACCTATTCGTGACACCGCCAAATAGCGCTTTCGTATTGTTTCATTCCAATTTGAAAGTGCCTTTGAAATTACAGGCAATTTTTGAATTTGAATTTGTCTATAGGCCGAGGTTTAAGAGTAGCTTCTATATTGCTTCTGACTTGAGTGAAACTCAAATTATTAAGTTTTGGTTGTAGTTTTCTAAGTTCCTTATACTGATTTCATCTAATATTCTTCGAGTTGATCGTTTTTTGTCCTGTCTATTTGGACCATGTTGCTCCTAGGATTAAACAGCAAATTGTTAATCAAAGACCGAAACTCGTCATTGGCTTGGATTTTAACTAAGGCGTCTTTTCCCGCTTGACTTGCTAAATCTAGATGCACCGCTGAGAAGTTTAACAAAAATATATTTATAACTTTGCAACCAATACACAGTTAACGGCCTGACTTTTGCTGTACATTCTTTTAATGTACATTTTTTTCATCATAAATTGTGTGGGCAAGTTACACAATGTGCCTATCAGCAGCATGCTTCTAATTTTTTTTTCTACTTAACAGTAGTGCTGATGATGTCATAACTAACATCATCAGCGCATGTTTGCTTAAATCAGAACAAACTCAATAGAGTGGATATATAAGATCATAGCATGTTGAGGTGGAAACGGGCACAGTTGTAAGATCTTTATATGTATTCTACAATTATTTATTACAACATTTAATATAATAAATGCATTTTCGATTAATTATATTCAAAGTGACAGCCCTAGCGGGCACAGGGAGCTCCCCGTCTGCCAACTCAGACTGTTTTATTTAGCTGAATTATTATTATGATAGCTACACAAATATTTTTGATTCGTCTACTACGCTTAAATTTTTTTTAGAATTTGAGTTAGGTTTATATTTTCAAATTTTAATTATTTTACAATCTATTATATATATCTGTATAGTATATTACAACGATAATCGAATAAAATGGTGTATATTCGCATTTATTCATGATTGAGTGTATGTCTCCAGAATTGATAAGTTTTAATGAGAAGAGGTGATAGGAAACTTATATATTTAAAGCAGAATGAATAACAACTTCAGCAAATTAATATTTGACTTTCTTTTGTAAGTTGAAGAAATTTACAAAATCATAAAGCTGATATTATGTGTAAGTAAGTAAGTAAGGAGGTGATATTGTAGTTGCATCAAATCTATATAATTTGTAAATAATTAAAGTTCTAATGAGTTAGTATTCTCTGGTTAGATTATAGTACTGGTTACATATAGTAAGTCTGGCCATAAATACTTTACAATTAAAAATAAACAAAATATTACATTTGAATTTGGAATCTGTCATTTTTATATGATTGTTCATTGAGTTATCTAATTTTGGCGCCAATACATTGTACAATATTAAAATGGAGTGGTAATAAAGAGAACTGAATCGCTGTGATCGTATTACACAAAGTAGGTATGGAGCTAGAGTAGAAAATGTTTGTGTACCAGGCTATTAATAGGCACAATGAGACCTTCTCCTGTTTGTGATAGAAAAAGATCTGGCCGTCCACTTTGTGTTCGTACGAAAAAGGTGGTCAAAGCAGTAAGGGAACGAATTCGAAGAACGTGGGCACTATCCGACTTCAGTGATGGTTTGGTGGGGTATTAGCTATGAAGGCGTGACTGTGCCATACTTTTGTGAAAAAGGTATCAAAACATCGGCACAAGTGTATCAAGATATCATTCTTGAGGAGGCAGTGAAGCTCCTTAATAACACCATGTTCAATAACCAAGAATGGTCCCTCCAGCAAGACTCGGCGCCGGGTCATAAAGCTCGGTCGACGCAGTCTTGGTTGGAAACATTTCGGACTTCATCAGGGCTGAAGACTGGCCGTCGTCTAATCCCGATCTTAATCCGCTGGAGTATGGTTTATGGTCAGTTTTAGAGAGTACGGCTTGCTCTAAACGCCATGATAATTTAGAGTACTTAAAGCAATCCGTACGATTGGCAGTGAAGAATTTTCCCATGGAAAGAGTGCGTGCTTCTACTGATAACTGGCCTCAACGTCGAATAAGCTTTTTATATTTTAAATTGTATTATATTCATGTATTTTAATTAATAAATGTTATTATTATTATTTTTTTTCTTTGTTTCAGTATTTATGGCAAGACTACTATAAGAATATTCTATGGTTAGACTCAAAAAGTAAGATGTGCTCATGCGACAATCTGACATTTTGCTAAGTTGTAAGACTTGGTGGTTGTATGATAAAATGTCCTAGTTGGTGAGCCCCTGGCAAATTGCAAGCCTTTAATACCAATTACCGCTCGATCAACAAGGTACAGTAAACCACGACTTTATTGGACGCACTGTCAATGATCGCTACTTAATTAGACCCCTGGGTATGTATTTGTACCAAATACGTACGTGCCACCAATATAAATGAACGAACGCTATATCGTTGCGATCAATTTTGATATCTAAATGAATAGATGTAATGCTTACATTGGCTTGACATTATTTGGTAACGGTAAAGCCGTGGTGTTTGCTGTAGGTATATTAAGACATTGCACGAAACCCGTGTTAGTAAAACATTAGCAGCTTGAGGAGTTACTGGTGGCATACTTTAGGGTTCGCCATCAAACTTTCAGTCTCTAAAACTCTGCATTTAATGGCTAGATTATGGGTACCATAACGGCGCCTATTTCTGCCGTGAAGCAGTAATATGTTAGCATTACTGTGTTCCGGTCTGAAAGGTGCCGTAGCTACAAAAATTACTGGGCAAATGAGACTTAACATCTTATGTCTCAAGGTGACGAGCGCAGTTGTAGTGCCACTCAAAATTTTTGGGATTTTTCATGAATCCTGAGCGGCACTGCATTGTACTGGGCAGCGCGCATCAATTACCATCAGCTGAACGTCCTCCTCGTGAAAAAAAAGAAAAAAAAGTCAAAATCAAGTCTTTCTATCGATTTAAAAAACAGGTTCTCAATTTTTTTTTTATATTTAAAACATTTTCAAACATTTTCGGTGAGTACAGTTGCATTTGGTATTATTAACGTAAAAGTTTTTTTATAACATCTATCTTGTGGTTGGCGTCACTCCAAAACAATGTAAATTCCACCTTCGCACGACACGCCACAAATTCACTTCAAAAAAGCGCGTACACTTTCCTTAAGGGCCGGCAACGTTCCTTGCAAGAGTATGTAGGCGGCGGTAATCACTCCTTTTCCATAAAAAAAAATAATAAAATAGGTATGTGCCACGTTATAACGTTGTTACAATAATAATGAAAATATTTTCTTATCAAGTTCTGGTAAAACGAAAAATTTCCATTTTTTAGTTTACTTGATTTTGAAGTGAAAACTATTTTTTTTTTATATGGAAAAAACATTGAACCCGCGACACTGTTCCCGTTAACAAATGCACTTCATAAGTATTCTCTTCATAATAAAAAAAAATTTAGACAATTCATTTTTTTTTTTTCAATTATTCGGGAATTATGTAGTAAATAATAATAATGAACAGAAATGTGAAAACAAAGTTAATGAGTTAAAAATGAAACAAATTTGTATTTCTGAATGTATATGTAATGTAGTAATAAATTGATAAGGATTAATATCGTTTGTGTAAACAGCTTTTTCATTACCGCATTATAATTGCCAATTTTTTAATAGTTATTTATGCAATTGTTGTGTAATAAGGGTTATTAAAACACGAATGTGGATTTATCTCACGAGGCGAAGCCGAGTGTGATAATAGTATCACATGAGTGTTTTAATACCTAATTATCAACAGTTGCATACAAGACTTTATCTACACCCAAAATATGAATCCTCTAAAAGATTCTGAAACAGTTAGCTTACTGCTAACATTAAAACAGCCAGTCCTAGTAGTAACCTAATATCATCCATTACTGATTATATACAATTAAACTAAGTATTAATGAAAGAATTATTTATTTTAGTAGTAATTTACATTTTGTATAGTGCAATAATTAAAATTCACTTGAATATTATGTTCTTTTGGAAATTAATCGCTCATTGTTTGTAAACAAAACAATAAAAATGTCGAAGAAAAATGGCGGGGATTCGAAAAACCTACTTTTTTTTTCGGCGCGCGACGTTCTGGTGGTGTGGAACGCGCGTAAACCAAAATGTTCTTTTTTTGAAATTCATACAGATGCCACGCATCGAGCAATAAAAATGTGGCTGTCTGTTGAAACTCTTTGAGCATGAAGGAAATGAAAAAAAAAATAGAAGTTTTGTTATGAAATTCAGTACAACATGACAACACTCTTTTGGGTGATGTAATGGTTATTAGAACATTGGGTGTTTTAATGTTGGCAATAAGCTAACTGTTTCAGAATCTTTAATAGAGGATTTAAAGCATGGGTGTAGATAAAGTATTAAAATGGATATAGTCTGTTATCCTTAAGAGATAGACATATGCCATCACAGACTTTTCTGTAGACCTGTATAAGATACACAATTCCATGATACATTATTTTGTTATATCTCTAAGGGTTAAGAAAGAGTTTTCGTTGAAATCTCTCAGTCGGCTTATTTTTTTCGACACCTCCAACAAATGCCGTTCATATATACAAAAATGTACACAAAAACTTAACAAATTATATACTAAAACCTTCCTCGAGAACCACACTATCCATTGGTGGAATCAGCATGAAAATCGTTAGAGTAGTTTTTGAATTTATCGCGAACAGACATACAGACAGACGCGGCGGAGGACTTTTTTAGCCAAATGGCATACGGAACCTTTATAGATATCATCGTGTCTGTCTGTCTGTCCGTGTATGTCACAGCCACTTTTTACAAATCTATAAAAACTATGCCGTTGAAATTTGGTAAGTAGAAGTATTTTGTGAACCACAATAAAACTTTCACACAAAAAGAAAAAAAACAAAGTTTGGGGGTTACCCAAACTTTACAATACTTAGAACCTAAGTTCAAATTTTTTTTTTCATCAAACCCATACTTATATCTATGGATAGGTCTTCAAAAATGATATATGGTTCCGTATATCATTTTTTTCAAAACCGAATAGTTTGCGCGAGAGACACTTCCAAAAGTGGTAAAATATATACCCCCCTTTAATGTCTAAAATAAGATAATGATAAAACTAACTCGGGGACTCAGTGCTCTGTGAACGGCTGGATCTCTTGGCGTTGCGTAGAGACGTCGCATCATTGTGTGTCTTCTACCGCATTTATCACGGGAAGTGTTCCGAAGAGCTGTTTAACCTGATTCCTGCCGCCGAATTCCACCTTCGCACGACACGCTACAAGTTAGGATTTCATCCCCACCATCTGGATGTGTGGCGGTCCTCCACAGTGCGGTTTTCAAGGAGCTTTCTCCCTCGTACTACAAAGCTATGGAATGAGCTTCCTTGTGCGGTGTTTCCGGGACAATACGACATGGGTACCTTCAAAAAAAGCGCGTACACCTTCCTTAAAGGCCGGCAACGCTCTTGTGATTCCTCTGGTGTTGCAAGAGAATGTGGGCGGCGGTGATCACTTAACACCAGGTGACCCGTACGCTCGTTATTCCTCGTATTCAATAAAAAAAAAATACTAAAAAAAAATATAAGAAGTACATTACCAGCAAACTTCCACCGAAAATTGGTTTGAACGAGATCTAGTAAGTAGTTTTTTTAGTACGTATTTAAATGATGAGAGCTCATTTGCGCTGTTTGATTTTGGTCAAAGATTTTTTGCCTTTTCCATTTAAATAATTTAATATAATTTCCTTTCTATAAAACTTTTATATTATGTTACTTGCTGCTACGGAACCCTTCATGGGGGAGACCGACTCGCGCTTGGCCTCTTTTTTTACAATGTAGTGATTATTTAATATCATGTTCACACGTCATTGTTTAAGTTGTCACTTGTGTGGGTACTTCCGAAGTGTCACTGTCATTTTCTATTTCTATTTTGTAAAACGAGCGTCTCATAGCATAGCGTGACAGCAAAATCTTATTCACAAAAAAAAATAGTTTAAAAAAACTGAAAAACGAGATTTTTATAGAAAATCGAACTAAAGAATAGAAAATACTTTTTAGTTTGGTTTATTTATAAAAGCGTATTTTTTTAAACTATTATTTGATATTATTCAACAATGAATTAATAATTCTGTTTGGTATTCGAAATGTTACATAAATCGCTTAAAGATAATGGTTGAAATTTAAAATTTCAATCAATTCCTGCCTTATCCGACGATATATGAAAATTATATAAATCAACAAAAATCTTATTTTGCATATTGAAAAATGGAATAATTTCATCAAATTAATCTATTGCAATCGGTCCTCGATAAATCTACGAAGTTTGAACGAAATCTGGCCGTTTCTATTGGGTCAAAATCGCGCCCAAATGAGTCGGTTACAAACAAACATACATACAAGTGAAGCTAATAAAAAGCATAATAAAGTATACGTATTATTATTTTTTTAAAAAACTGTGACCGCGGTACGTTAAAGAATATCCCATTGTAATCGAACCTACGATTCAAGTCAGCCAAAACTCACTTCAACAATTACTAGAACGATCCACTCGAGTCTGCAGTCATTAACATTTTATGTACGTAAGCGTTTTGGCACAAGAGCAACGAACGTAGATCTGAGATCTGCGATCTGAGAGCAGAGAGAGGAGAGCTGAGAGCTAGGTGGCTCAGGTCAAAGCTGACAGGCTGTGCCCTTATTTACTTAGCTCGTACATAAGCGGTACATAGCCAGCGGTAAACTGAACCAAGAGATGCGGTAGGGTTGTACTTAATCTTGGGAATATCGATGATTTATTACGATTATTTGTGTGGTCTTATCAAATGTTACAACGCTATTTTGTTTAAGTTGTAGAAAAATACATACATCAAAATTCACCGTCATAGCCGTTTTTCAATACTTATGTGTACTACTTTTATAGGTGATCGACGGAACGATGCAAAAGATGATGGGCCCTAATGCTATCTAGTGGCAAGTAATTTTGCTTAGCACTTTGATAAGCAAAATTTTACAGAGCATTTGATAACTTTTGGGATCACAAAGCTTTATTTTTACAAAACACATAGAATAAATTATACAGTTTATTTTATTTCACATCAGTATGAGCGAAATGAAGGGAGCGATTGAATAATAGCTAACCAATGGTAATAATATATACCGCTCGCTGTGGAACAGGGACTAAACTTTGTCATATAACTGTCTACTTGACATGAGCAAGTCACTTATATACTACAATAATATATAAACAAAATATTACATATATTTTGCAAATTTTACAAAAACCTGCTTTAATTATGAATACAATCAAATGACAGAAAAATCTAGTATATTATCGATAAACTTCGGAAGGCTACATCACTACCTAGCGGCGAGTGTGCGCGTCGATAAATTCCGAGCGCGTTGTCAATCGCTCGCGAGGAGCGTTCAGGAATTAACGGCACAGGGCTGTCAAGGCGCCGCCCGGCTGTCCCCCTGCCGACCGCATCTAGGGTTGTACATACATCAATAAATTTGCATGTTAAATTTGTACGTGTATACAATTTCGTGGTGCGTGGAGATATCGCAATACTATCGACATTCTTGGTATCCACGTATTCTCATAGCATCATAATTATAATTAACCAATTAGATATTTCATCAAAATACATTTTATATTTGGCTTATTATCAACTATGTTATTTTGGCGGTTGACTTTAACTTATCCTTGAGATATTTAGGGTAATGGAGTCGAATATTTGTAAAAATAAGACTAATTCAATATACATATTATATATAATGTATATACAAAGTGGTGTATAACTGTGGGCGTATCATGAGATTCCCTGTATTGCAAATTTAAACATAGAAAATAAAAGACCACTGAAATACTAAATATAACCTAAATTATTGAACATTGCTTGAATTAAGACCGCCTATACTAAGTGCCTTTATTCATGCTAAAATCATATTCAAAATAAGTTCAGCACAGCCCTGTACAAATTGCGCGTGTACACTAGCACCGTGAATTATACGGATTACGGGTTTACGTCGCACATGCCAGCTATGTGGGCGAGCAGCGAGCGTCGTACAGTGAACAGTGTACACCGCAGTGCACGGAGCACGGACGCGCCCCTCACCCCGCACGCCTGCACGCTTGCACCCGACTTATTATCGATATTAGCATCGACAACACTAACGTGCTAATTTTGGCCGTAATCTTAGGCTCGCGTGGCATTAAGCAATGCGGTGACGCAAATTGTGTTTTAGGCGTTTCAATGTTTTTTTTCCTTTAGGCAGGGCTTGTATTATGCATAGTAGTTGGCTTAGTTTGTTCTTAAGTTATTTGCAATTTTATTGTGTTCGAATTCGATTAGAATTAACGGCATTATTATTATTATTATAATATACTTTTCTTTCTGAGATTTGCGAGAAATATGACCATCTTCGTACGGATTCTTACTCTAAAATATCACAGTTAAAACTCATGAAGAAGATAACACGGCATTGATAGACTATACGCCGAATTAGTAAATATCTATGAAGTACAAAAAATACCTTTTGCACTGAGACTAATAAGAAATTATATTAATACTAGCTGACCCGACAGACGTTGTTCTGTAGATAATAAAAAAAATACTGTTTTATAGGAATTTGCCAATAATATTTCAAAAGATCAAAAATTATTTCGTAAAATATGCTCCCTGCTGTTATAATGAAATTGTTTCAGAACTGTCAAACCGTGCGTCAATAAAATCTCTCATGGAAAATATGTCCATATAAACCAAATTTGGAAATAAAAATAATAATGGGTGCAAAAACGAAATAAAAACTATCCATCTCTCAAGTATGACTAAACTACACTCCATGAAGTAATAATCCCCATTTAAATCCGTTCATTAGTTTAGGAGTTCATCGCGGCCAAACAACGTGTCACGTAATTTAAATATATTAAAAGATACTATAATAATATTATATAAGTAGGTGTCATGTACACACATCAAATATTTTCACAATATCCAGTATATCAAATTTTTTCACAAAACAACAATATGTATAAAAAAATTTTTGCAACAATTTTCCAAGAAATAACTCTATTCAGGCTGTAACCAATCGACCTCGGAATACTTAAGGGTTACAGCTCCCTATAACCGAATCACAGATACTGGTATTTTAGCGAGAGAGTTCTGTTATTGCAGAAGTTGATACTTCAAAGTTTTTTTTATAGACTTTTTAGCCAGCATTGCAATGTAACAACCATAATGTTAACACGAGGAACAAACATAGACTTTTAATGCCTACTACTCGGTTAAGTCGAGTTAGTAAGTATTTTATTGGGCGATGTATATGCTTCTACAATATGATGCCAGAAAATGTACAAAACAAATGTGTTACGAAATTTAAAATAATTGTTAAAAAACATTTGTGTGGGAAAGGTTACTATAACATAAACGATTTTCTTAATGATACCACAGACAGGGAATGAAGCGAATACCCTCAGACTCTTTAATTATAAATGTTTATTGTACGATATCACATTGTAATCCACATATTTAAAAAAAAGCCCGCTGAGTTTCTTGCGGCCCTTCTTCTCAGGTCTGAGGCAGTCTCTTTTGAATGGGTGGTAGTTTTTGACGTTCAATAAGTGATTTTAAATCCTATTTTGAATAAAATATTTGAATTTCAATTTGATACCACAGACTGGGAATGAAGCGAACACCCTCAGACTCTTTAATTATAAATGTTTATTGTACGATATTACATTGCAATCCATATCTTTATATATATAATTCTTATGTGCGTGTGTATGTCACTGAGCTCCTCCTAGACGGCTGGACCGATTCTAATGAAACTTTCTGTGTGTATTGGTGGATTCGAGAATGGTTTAGATTCACAATTGAACTACCTCCTAAGCCGCTGGACCGATTTTGATGACTTTTTTGTTTGTTTCAGTGAATTTGAGATTGGTTTAGATTCTCAATGCCGCCCATATAATATAATTCTCCTGCTCATGTGTATGTTAGTGAACTGCTCCTAGCGGCTGGACCGATTTTTCAAATTTAAAACATGTGTACAGGACAACGTCTGTTGGGTCCACTAGTTTTTATATAAAAAAAAAGCCCGCTGAGTTTCTTGCGCCCGTTCTTCTCAGGTGTCTATTTTGAATGGGAGGTAGTTTTTGACGTTTAATAAGTGATACTGAATAATAATATTTGAATATGACTGTATATTTATTGTGTAGTGTAACATGGTACCGAGGTATCTATTGATTACGTGGTACACGGGTGTTATGATTCGAAAACGGTATCTAATATGTACTTATGAAGTTCATTTTGCAGCTTACTGAAATATTTTTTTAACAAAATAATATGCTTCATTATTATATCTTACAGTACCTACGTAATAAGGGTCAATGTTACTTGTACAGCGATTCTAATACTCTCAGTTGTTGCGGTGAGATAATATATTTATATATATAGACTAGCTGACCCAGCAAACGTTGTATTGCCGATATTAAAATCGCGATACAAAAGTAACTGTTGATCGTAGATGGGTGAAAATTTGAAGTTGTATGTATTTTTAAATGCTGACTCATAATCAAACAAATTTAAAAAAAATGCCAAAACAATTAAAAAAATTTAGTGTAGACCACCCTTAACATTTAGGGGGATGAAAAATAGATGTTGTCCGATTCTCAGACCTACCCAATATGCACTCAAAATTTCATGAGAATCGGTCAAGCCGTTTCGGAGGAGTTCGGTCCCGCACACCGTGACACGAGAATTTTATATATCAAATATATTAAATTGCTATTATTAAAAAATGGACTGTATTGCATTAATCGAAAGAAATTAAACCCAATCTGCATAACTTTTTTTTTGGAATTTTGCAATGACAATATCTTAAATAATTTCTACGTCTATATAAAGCCTCTTGCTGATAGGCAACGAATGGCTACAGGCCAGGTTAATTACTTTAGTGTGCATGACAGTTGCTTTCTACACTCGCGATACATCAGTCTTTTATATTTATGTATAAGTGTGCGTGCGTTGCTAAAAATAGAGGTTAACAGTTCACCGCTATTTTTCTCGACATGTTTACAGCTGCCACAGATAGACTTATAAATTATCTAAGGCCTGTGTTATCAAATGTTTTCAGAATCATGATTTTACTAATCATGTATAACTTAACGGTTAAAATCTCGTGAACGGCCATTTTGTTTAGTAACGAGTTTTGATTCGTCGCCAACAAAGAAGTAATCAGCAGTACGTGCTCTCGTCGCGCTGAGTCTAAATCCATGGACACCATTAAACAGCCAATATCTACATTTAGTACAGTAAATAATTAGAGACGCAATGACAACAGAACGGACCGCGCGTGTAATGGCATCTGTGGCTAGGGCTGTCACCGGTAATAAAAAAAAACAACAATATAAAAAGAATTTTCATAAATGCTACACACAAAATAAAAAAAAATTAGGATCTATGGTGTTCTACGGGTTCGAATCTGGAGTTCCTGCTGGCCAGCCCAGTGTGAGGCTCCTTTGCACATCATTCGGTTCGATTATTAGTAGCATAACGGAGTCTTTTTCTTACGCATAAATGTGTAAGCATTACTGTGTTTCAGTCTGCCGTAGCTAGTAAAATTACTGGGCAAATGATACTTAATATCTAATGTCTCAAGGTCTAGAGCGCAGTCTTAGTGCCGCTCAAAATTTTTGTGTATTTCAATAATCCTGAGCGGCACTGCATTGTAATAGGCATGGCGTATCAATTACCATCAGCTGAACGTCCTGCTCGTCTCGCCCCTTATTTTCATTAAAAAAAACCAGCAAGCTCCAATACAAAATAATTTCAGGCTTCCAAAACTCTTTTATAATAAAGCCCCAGACGTTATCAATAAAAAAATTAAGGGTTCTATTTTGCAAGATCTCGACGCGATATCTTATTAATCCAACTGCAAATATCTAAGAAATCAGCGATTATATAAGTCAGTGTTATAAAATTAACAGTTTTATTTCTGAAAGAGCGTAAACAAATTTGTAAGTACCTACTTTATGAGAGAGATTTTACACCATTTTTGTCTCTCTGCGCGCAATTCGATGGAATGCTGTATGCTATAATTGGCATCAAAACTAATTGAAAGAAAGCAACTTTTTTTTGCATTTAATTTTTATGCCCTTTTTTTATGAAATAGGAGGACAAACGAGCGTACGGGTCACCTGTTGCTAAGTGATCACCACCGCCCACAATCTCTTGCAACGCCAGAGGAATCACAGGAGCGTTGCCGGCCTTTACGGAAGGTGTACGCGCTTTTTTTTCGTCAAATTACCACATGTATATATATTTATGATATTGGCTGTACTTTTTGTGTGCTGTTAATATTTGTCTCATCAGTGAGACTCGCTAGATAATAATGTAAATTATTTCAGCACAAGTAATAAGTGACAACCCTGACAATGGAGTCGTGTAAATTGTTGATGTGTACAGCGGCGGTGTTTTGAGCTAGAATTAGTTGGGACAGGCGATGTAAGCGGCCGCGCCGAGACGCGCTATAAGTAGGTTACTCAACTTATGCCCGGTTTCTGAAGCTCTCTGATAACTTGTGATGACTGATTCTTTTATTTGCTATGGGCTTATTAAAGTTATGTATAAGATCAGCGTCTGTTCCGCCATTCTGTTGCCGCTATAACAACAAATACAAAATAAACAAAATGAAAGAAAATATTTGACAACTCACTTCTAGGATTAATACACAAATAAAATTTGCAAAACAAAATTTTATGAACGATGCGGGATTCGAACCCACGACCTCCGGCGTTCCGTGCCGTTGAGCAGGTTATCAACTGTAAAGTAGATCCTGTAGATGAAGCCACAACTTGAGAGTTGAACAAAGCAAATAGAATTTCATACCGAGGCGGTACTCGAACGGTTAGCTCAGTTGGTTAGTGCACCGGCACGGAACGCCGGAGGTCGTGGGTTCGAATCCCGCATAGTTCATAAAATTTTGTTTTTCAAATTTTATTCGTGTAATTTTTAAAGGTTATGTTTTTATAGATAATGGTGCGGAACCCTTCGTGCGCGAGTCTGTCTCGCACACTGCTGGTGCTTTTATTTAAGCGTATTTTAATTTTTTTGTTTACTATTTATTGCTTTTTTAATAATAATTTCGTAGTAAACAATAATCGGTCTTACTTTTTGGTGTGCGCTTGTGCCAAAATACGCCCCTTAGTTTTTTTTTATCATAATAAGGGACAAGACGAGCAGGACGCCGATGGTAGTTGATACACCTTGCCCATTACAATGCAGTGCCGCTCAAGTTTCTTGCAAAACCCAAAAATTGACGACCCGGCCCACGACGCCGCCGCAAGCATCGCCACTTTAGTGAGCATGACGAACCATGTTATAGCATACACATGATAACTGCGAACTTCAAGTTATTTAATAATAACATAGACTCTGACAGCCTTCTAGAAAAATCTCTAAAATGTTTCTCGAGCCTCCTCACGTTCTCAACGTACCTTTTATACACTACTACTTTGTAGTACAAACTAAGCTAAAAACACATTTATAAGAAGATGGTGTGATTATTACAATAACTCATTAAGCATATTTGATATATTCTCGTTACCCATTTCAAAATATAAATACAACTAGCTGACCCAGCAAACGTTGTATTGCCGATATTAAAATCGCAATACAAAAGTGGTGGTGAAAATTTGAAGTTGTATGTTGACTCATAATCAAACAAATTTAAAAAAAAATGTCAAAAAAATTAAAAAAAAAAATTGTGTGGACCACCCTTAACATTTAGGGGGATGAAAAATAGATGTTGTCCGATTCTCAGACCTACCCAATATGCACTCAGAATTTCATGAGAATCGGTCAAGTTTCGTTCGTTCCGTTTCGGAGGAGTTCAAAGTTTAACACCATGACACGAGAATTTAATATTTTAGATATTAAACAAGTGTTGTTGTTTTTCGAGCAAGTGCTCGAACCAGACTAATGTCATCTTTCATTATATATTATTAGTACCTAAGTATCACTCTTTTGATTGTCTTAAAAGAATATTTAGGAAAATGTACATGTAAATAATTATTTATAATTAAATTATATTATTTTCCTTAGCTTACACAATAGTTTATTTTAATTATAGTCACAATATGTTTTAAGTTTACTAGTAATATGTCTAATATGTTTACTTTACTTCTAAATAATTAATAGAACTGATAGGTCTGTTTGAACTATATACTATGTAATTATGCTTGAATATGACTGTTTGTTTGCTGAAATAAATAAAAATAAGTTATAAAAATAATGCTCACAAAGTAAAGTTATGTTTAAGTAACGTTCGATTATAGATTATTGCAGCGCAAAAACAATTTCAGACCATAGAGGGAATTAATGTAACCACAGACAATAAATAGTTCGCGGCAAAGAGTTCCAATTTCGAATAGATCTTGCTGAGCCACAGCCGCCAGTAATATACGACGGAGAGCGTAGCTCGTCGTTTTGGCGGGAGTTTTTATGAGAATGGCCGAGAGCCGGGCTGGAGAAGGCACGTAATTTACGCGTGAGCGGTCGCCGGTGCTGGTGATTACGGCTACTGGCTCGCCCTGATAATCCCGAACGTTTGCAATGGCTCTGACGTGAGTGTTAATGCGCCCTGTTCACGGTCTTCATATTTATATAACTTTACTGCACTGTCATACAAAAATAATGCTAAATGACACGATACTAATTATATAATCTTATTTATACCGTAGCTGAAGTACTTGGAGAGCGCGGCACCGAGTAAGTAAAACATCTTCCCTAATCCCTACTAGCGTTGAGACACGCATAAGTAGAGCGAATTGAATGTAGGGTTATTCGCATCGCATGTACGAACAACATATATCTTCGATCTTTATGCGTAGCTCCGCTAACATTAAATCTATAATTGTAAGATACATTTAAACTTCTATGACTTCTAATACCTTTTTATTAAAAAATCACTAACCTATTATTACATTTAACATGACCACCGTCAAACCCACACAGCAGAAAACATTTAAAAATAAAATTTACCTTTAGCTTACCAATTTTTTTTTTAATAATATCAGCTGTTTGAAATAAACTTAGTTAATTGTTATGACGTGATTATGACTATTCTGCCGGAAGTCACGTAGTGCTCGTGGGCAAGCGTCCTCTGCGGCTCCACATCTCCTCTTTCACTGATGAAAACCTAAAAACCGTTAAATGTTATCAATAATGTACTTGTACCTTTTGTACTTCAGTTTTAAAAATCCTGTTTAGTTTTCGCCTATTTCTTATTATGTGGTCTACTGGAGCCTCTCCGTTGCACAGGAAGCCGGCTAGATTATGGGTACCACAACGGCGCTTATTTCTGCCGTGAGCAGTATGTGTAAACATTACTGTGTTTCGGTCTGAAGGGCACCGTAGCTAGTGAAATTACTGGGCAAATGAGACTTAACATCATCTCAAGGTGACGAGCGCAATTGTGGTGCCGCTCAGAATTTTTGGGTTTTTCAAGAATCCTGAGCGCCACTGCATTGTAATGGTTAGGGCTTATCAATTAACATTAGCTGAACGTCTTGCTCGTCTCGTCCAAATCCGTCGTAAATCTTATACAGTATTTATGACTTTAGATACAAGAGTATAAATAAGCAGTTGCGTTTTTTTCAGCTTAACTACAAACCAACGCGATTTTTAAATATAAAATCAAGTTTGATGTATTAATTAATTAATATAGTGATGTAACTTAAGTACTATGCCAAGTACTTGCCAGACAAATAACAATTGCATCTCCATGTAAATTTATTAAATTAAATTTATTTTGAGTCAAATGTCGTACCGTGAACAGGCACCTTTACATTTACTAGTGATTTGGAACGGCTACGGCCGCGTCGGACATCGGCGTGGGTGAGGGGTCATTAAGATGGCGTGAGCTCGTTACCACCCCCAACCCCCCCATGCCTCCTATACCCCCCCAGAACCCCGCGGGGGGTGGGGCCTGAGCCTTAGACGTGTCCACTAACTTGATTATATATTCAACCGATTCGTTAGCCGAATTGGAAAGAACGATACTCTTTGATTATTTCTGCGTTTAGCTTCCATGTACGGTGGTATATTCGGCAAGCTGTTTTATTAAGGCAGCGGGCGCCTGGACTTAAAGCCGATTTTGTTTTAGGTAGCTTTTTCTCTTAAAAGTGACGAAGATAAGTAATCATCTGTCCGAATAGTACAAAGTTTTAGACTTATTTGTATAGTCCTATGGAAAGACCAGTCTAACTTGAGATATTTTTGTTGATATATATTAGGGATTGGTCTCCGCTGCGCTCGATACCGCACTACTGAAGAACAATAGCTTTTTTATTTCGGCAACTATTATAAGCATGTGTACGTGGCGTGGCATCTTCACCCTCAATGGCATATTTTAAATTTTGTAACATACGCTTCGTGTTATTTTACATTGAAATTAATAAAATTATAAATTCTTACTGATGATATGTGATCCCAGTGTCTCTCTTATTTTATATAATTATATATATAATTCTCTATTATTTTTACAAAGGTTTACCACGTCCAAATAGGGGGTCATCGTCTTTGTTCTGCCGCTAAATACGTACGACGCTGTCTACACGTCGAGAAGCATAAAAATAATTGGCAACTTTTCACAAAATCCATTTAATTTCACTTATAAGATATACACAGCACTAATGTTGCACAATACGTCAGCTGTATCGCTACAGATATACTGCTACAAGCATTTCGGTGACCGAAACTCACGATATTTCACCCCCCCAAGTGTCTAACTATAAAAAATATTTTTTTAATTATATGTTTATTATCGCGTCATGATAATAAACATATAATTAAAAAGTTTTCACTTCTATAAGCAAGAGTCTAAAACTGGCACACGACGAGCGTGGGTGAATGGCGATGAAATGGCAAAGAGACTAGTACAAAAAAATAAGGGTAAAACCATGTTTTAAATCATAAATTGTTCTCATTTTTGTAACTAAATAGTGGAAAAGAAAACTTATTTCGAAAAAGTACCGAATTTATACGCATGTATAAATTGATAATACATCTATTTACCTATTATTATAAGAAAAAGTTATCGAATTTTCTAATAGTGTATCGACTATAACCATGTTCACTTTAAAAAAAGATAGTTAAAAAGTTAAAAATAAATATTCGCTACAACATTTTAAAGTTCTAATTCAAGATTCATTTAGTAACGACTTTAAATAATTCCATTTCACTGTCTGATCTAAATATGTTATCACAATTTCTACAATATAAATGTTATGTTGATATGTTAAAAAGAAAATTATTTACCTCGTATATATATTATTATGTGATGTGTAGAAGATGTATAGAGCTATGTTAGAACTAGGGTTGCCAAGTGCTTTTAAATGAAACTAAGCATTATTTTTTTTAAAGGATTTTGTATTATTTACATACACATAACTTGACGTTACACCTTATTGATTTAGGTAAGGCTTCATCCATCTTCCTCCATTTTAGACCTCTTTTACTCAAAATTTTACGTGCGCTTAACCTTTTCTTGCCTTCAATATTTTACATGAAGTTCGTCTTTTCAATTCTAATATATTGAATAAGAAATCAGTAGGTATGGTATTTTTAAATAATGGAGACTAATATTATTATTATTAACTCATATTAAATCGCTTTAGTAACACTCAATTGAAGAATATATTTCGAGAATCAGAAAATGCGTGTGTTAAAAACAAAAACTCAATTTAAGTTTTAATCACTATGAATTTGAAGTTTTTGAAGAAAGGGAAACGAATTTTAAATGTTTTCTACAAATCACCTAAGCCTGCGTTTTTTTTACAACACATGAGAAATAATTGGCGAAAACAAAAGTTTGAACTTTGAATCTCGAATGACATTTGCTTTACTTTTGTGGGCTTTCTGTTAGTGTTAGGGTGGACTAAACAATGGTGATATTGCAAGAAAAAAAGTCAGATAATTTAAATATTGTTCTATACATAACACCCATTCTGAATACTAAATAAGGCTTAATTCAAATAAGTTAAAATCTTTTATTTTAACTTTTGAAATAAATTGAACTTATGTTTCATAAATATTCAGTTTGTGTTGATTAAAGAAGAAAAACAAAAAAATATGCGTAATCACACAACTTCTCTTCTTCTTCTTCTTCATACGGGCGCTTTCCGCAACTCGATGTCATATGCGCCTATTTTGCGTGCGAGGGTGGTAGAGGCTACTCCAACCAGCCAAGCTCCTCCAAGAAGTCACCCAACTTCTTAGCGTCTCGGAAGGCTTCCCGAGGAGCGCCTGGTGACCCCAGGTGCTTCGCCCTGTAGTTTGCTACCTCACTGCATTCCAGCAGAACGTGAGCGGCTGATTCCTCTGCCCCCAGGCAACCTCTGCATAGAGAGCTGTCCGTAACACCTATATTAAAGAGATGCCTGTTAAAATTGCCGTAACCTGTGGCCGCACATAATATTAATCTTAGTCGACACCGATTAAGTTGTAAGATTTCCCTGGTAAAACGCAAGTCGGCGCATCACACAACTTCAAGTATAGTTATAACGAACAAAGAAAATTAATATTATAATAGTTTTAAGTAGAAAGTGGCAACCCTGCTGGGAGCGGTATCGCCCGAAGGCAGGTGTATCGCGTGCGCTGTCGACTCGTGTCAAGGGGCGCGCGCTTCAGAGTTGTGTGTCGCTCCGTCGTTCGCCCAAATCCTCCACATTTAGAGCCCTAAGGGCGTCGCCACATTCTCGCAACAAAGCCTTTGTACTTATATTTTGTGCATGACGCTGATATAGACTTATTATCAGTCAATGAACGGTGTTTAAATTCCGTTTATTTGAATATTTTTGGAGCTACGGGAAGAAATGAAAGAATCTTCAGAGTGCCAGATACTTTTAGGCCAAAGATTGAGTTATATTGACAGATAGTGGTATATTTGTTAATTATAATATTATTTGAGATTTCCAAAATCGTTTATTCATTTACTGTCCTGACATAGACTCCGAGAAAAACCCATAGAGACAGACTTTGAGAAAAACTACAAACATTGAGTGGGCTTTGAGAAATACTATTTGTAGCTGAAGCACAAGAAATTACCGGAAAAGTAACAGAAGGAGACTACATACAAAAATAATAAGAGCACATAGGATAGGGAGTGGTCTTAAAGAAAATCAGTGGTTGTTTTTCATGAAGTAGAAGGTACCTTAAAGGAAAAATTAGGACTTATCTACAAAAAGAAATTAGATGGCATCAAAAACATAAATTGTAAAAAAAAAATACGTCTCGCAACTCAGTTCTCTTCTCTCTCGCAACTTAAGACCTTCTGTCTTAAGTTATTACGCAATTATCTTATCAAGCAACATCTTATAGTGACCACATCAATATTGAAAATATTTTATCATTTACAAACTTTTCGCGGCGGCTTTTGAATTATTCTTATCTCGGTACTGATATATATATAAACATCGCTCCTTCTATTCCTGAGGCGGTGACTCATTTGCCAACTTATCTTATGTTTTACCAGTCGCCAAAAAAAAGGAAATTTAAAGGAGCCTCCCTCTAACTCCCTCCTCCTCACTTTGCACAGGACGCCGGCTAGATTATGGGTACCACAACGGCGCCTATTTCTGCCGTGAAGCAGTAATGTTACTGTGTTTCTGTCTGAAGGGCGCCGTAGCTAGTGAAATTACTGGGCAAATGGGACTTAACATCTTATGTCTCAAGGTGACGAGCGCAATTGTAGTGCTGAGCAATTGTAATGGGTAGAGCGTATCAATTACCATCAGCTGACGTCCTGCTCATCTCGTCCCTTATTTTCAAAAAAGTATTTTTGTCCATGGCTTCTATAAAACAGTTTTAAAAGTATGAACACTTTACCGAGATGTGTATTGTGAAGTGCCCCTTTCGTTACGGTATTTCGAGTCCGCGGGATTCTATTTTATGGTGTAATGTGCTGACGAAGGCTGGGTCGAGCGGCCGTGGGGCAGACGTGACATCCTACACTATATATCGATCAAGGACCCTTACTCCGCGGGTTGAATTGCCCCTGCGAGGGGTCACACACAAAGGATATGTGTTGTGTTAGTTTTAGTATCACTACATATTATAAAACAAAGTCCTCCGCCGCGTCTGTATGTCTGTCTCTTCGCGATAAACTCAAAAACTATCGCACAGATTTTCATGCTGTTTATGAAGATATAATATAATAATAAGATATAATGTGCTCTATGTCCTTTCCCAAGGTCCAGACTATCGCTGTACCAATTTTTATCACAATAGGTTCAGTAGGTCCGGGCGAAAAGCGTAGCAAACAAACTAACATTCACATTTATAATATTAGTAGGGAAGTTGAGATTAATTCAAGGCACAGCGAAGTGCAGTTTAGCTAGTCTCCGCCGCGTCTGTATGTCTGTTTGTTCGCGATAAACTCAAAAACTATCGCACAGATTTTCATGCTGTTTACCAATGGATAGCGTAGGTCTCGAGGAAGGTTCTAGTATATAATTTGTACACAGTTTTGCATTACGTTTTTTTTTATGGAATAGGACGCCAAACGAGCGAACGGATCACCTGGTGTTAAGTGATCACCGTCGCCCACATTCTCTTGCAACACCAGAGGAATCAGAGGAGCGTTGCCGGCTTTTACGTTAATGATATTTGTTGGGGGTGTCAGAATAAACAAGCCATCTTTCAACGAAAACGCTGTCTTAGCCCTTTGAGATAATATCAAAATAATGTATGGTGGAGTTGTGTATCTTATATCGGTCTATCGCATATGTCTATCTCTCAAGGATAACATGCTATATCCATTAACATATTTTAAAAAATTTGCAAATTTTAAGCGGTAACGTAAAAACTCTTTAGAAAAATACGATATTAACCGTTATCATTTGATTACTACATAATATTCAAAAAAATATTCAGAAATACGTGTTTGTTTCATGTTTATTTCATTAACTTTGTTTACACATTTCCGATGGCTTTATACTACATTATCCCCGAATGCTAACATCTTTTTTTTCTATTGATAGTCGGGTCAGCTAGTTACCATTATATTTATATAATTTGCATGTCATATAGCATACAAATGTCACTATATAATTGATAATAATGTAAACTATGATGTCGAATAATAATAATAATTAATTCAATAGATTTCTTGATTAAGGCTATTCTATGACAGAGTTATTTGTTATCTGATGGGTGTAATTGCTCGGTAGAAAGTGCGTTTTCGCTACTCAAGTGTGTTGAGGCCCTCGGCTTCAACTCCTGCTTACTAATTGCACCCTCGTAGAAGTTGCTTGCATTGCCCTCTTCGTGAAGAATGAACTATTGTCATTTGGTAGTTTCTTAAAATCCACCGTACGTACCAGTCTTAAAGCCCGGCAATGCTCTCAAGGTTTGTCCGCTGTTAAGTAGTTAATTACTGTTCCAAGTGTAACTTGATATCATCCCCACCATCTGGATATGTGGTGATTCTCCACAGTGCGGTTTTCAAGTAGCTTTCTTCCACGTACTACGAAGCTGTGGAACGTTCTACCTAATTTGGTGTTTCCGGGACAATACGACCTGGGTACCTGCAAAAAAAGCGCGTACACCTTCCTTTAAGGCCGGCAAGGCTCCTGATTCCACTGGTGTTGCAAGAGAATGTGGGCGGCGGTGATCACTTAACACCAGGTGACCCGTAGGCTCGTTTGTCCTTCTTTTCCATAAAAAAAAAAACTTTTCTCATACGAATGTATTGCAATAGTTTGTGTAAAACTTTGAAAGTGGAGGGATATTATTAGGCCAGCACTGGCACGTCTGTATTTTTATAATAAGCCTAAGGCGGACTGGACACAAATGTCAAAGAACAAGAGAAAAGAACCAATAATATTTGCTATCATTTATCAACGGGTGCTAACCCCACAAACGTTGATTTACCATACCTATAAATCAAGTGAATTGTCATATGAAATGTCATTGACTGAATCATTTTTATCGTGAGTTAATAGGTATTTTTAAGTCAAATGAATATAGGTTCCGGATATGTAATCTGCATAAATTATAGTGACCCCTATAGCCCATTGGTAAGCGGCCCTGCCTACTGATCTAGTGGTTCTAGGTTCGAATCCCAGTAGGTGCAATCAATATATCATGAATATAGATGTTTGTTTCCTAGTCTTGGATGTTTATACGTATGTTTAAGTAAGTATATTGTATTAAAATAGTTGTCTTCTACCCATAGTACAGGATATGCTTAGTTTTGGGTAGGATAATTTCTGTAAAAGTGTGTCAATATTATTATTATATACTAAGATCTTCTCCGAAACTCGCATCTTATTGTATAAGTATCGATCGGGTCAGTAGTTTTCGTAGAATAACCGACGGGAAAAAACGGGTGTCCATTTATTATTCTATATTGAGGTATATGTGTATATATACCTTTTTAGAAGAATTTAATTCAAACGATCAACCATTTACATAATTTTAAGGTTATGAAGTGTGAATCACACTTTCGGAGCTCTTTTGTTGTTATCCATAAAATAAAACTAATTTATTTCCTATTTTTTGCCATTAATTTATATTAAAATTCAGTTTAAACACTACGACCCACGGTCTGTAGCTCTTCCACGACCTTTTTTATCCGCTGTGCTTCCCCGAGACTTAAAAATTAAGAGACACTCCCAAGCACATTGTTGTCGTAAAGGTGTCCAAGGTGACAAAGGCTTTCCCAATTTTGGTAAGAGTCCACGTTGCCATTCTATGTCAAAATAGTTTCAATTACCGGCGCCCCAATATTTTAGTGGCCATCACAAACTGTATTATAGCATACGCAAGATTAAGCAGTCATCAGAATGGCGTATCTGTGAATACTGTTCTTTGCATCATCCGTAGCGCGGCGAGCGGAGGTTTAATTAGAACCGCGAGCGAGCCAACGCCAAGCTCGCGCCAACGTCCAAGCTCCCTCGCGTCGCCCTCGCGCCTTTGTCTTGTCCACCCTTTGTGCGGTTCACTGCTGTTATATTACGCTGCTGTTTGTTCGCTGATGGCTCCCGCGACTCTTTCATAAGACTCCAACAAAGATTCGTTGAATATTCCGGCTTTGTAGCGTCTGGACGTTGCTGATATGAATTTTTGTTCAACATTCTGTGAAAAATTTGTAAATTAAAATGTCGTGGTTTTCCTAGTAGTCATCACCAGTGATGATTTATTTATTTATTTAATAGGTACACACAACACAATTACAACAAATACATAATTAACAAAATAACTATCAGCTAAATACAAGATAGGCTGCAACTCCACGAGGGTGTGTACACAGCATGTTTAGCATAAATTAATAACTACTAAAATACAATAATAATAGCGATTTTAAAACTAGCTTAGGTCATGTAATATTATAAATGAAAAAGAAAGGGAAAATATGTGTTTGGACAAATAGACGTGCATAGTTATGGTAATATTGAGATTTTTTTAATCTATGTGAGTACAATATTTCATGTGAAAAAGGACAAATGTGAAATGCACAATACTAATAAAGGTTTTTAATAAATAGCTACAAAAACACAAGACAAATATCTTATCGCTTTAGGAAAACGTTGGAGGCCATCTAATATAGTCACTACGTCATTCAGCCTGTTTTTAATTAGAGGGAGTAAACAGACATTTGTCTCATCTGATGGAATGTAATAACTACCCGCCGTACCATCGTAGATAAAAGTACGCAAGAAGTTATACTTCTTTGGCCTAACAAAGCAAAAATCCTTAAAATTATTTATTCCTCGTGCTATTCTACGTTTGTAGAAAGAACAATATTGGAAAAATCTTGCAAAGATGGCAATTAATTAATAAATAACGAATACGGGTGTACGGGGTTGAACCCTTTGCCTATCCTAACAATGGATGAAGAATCCAAAAAAAATAAAAAATTACGAATTTCGCAAACGTCAGAAAATTTTGGGAACCAATTTCACCCTGTTACTTAAATTTGACTCTCATCATCTCATTTGATTTTTCATAACGCGCTTAAAGAAGTATAACTTCAAAAATTGTTTGCCTCTAAGCTTGAAAGTCTATTTTAAGTTACACATTCCGTGCGAGGAAAATAGTTTCTCACGAAACGCGCGGTTGTGGATCGCCAGATATAAACGTAATTCGAGACAATAGAGTCAAATATACCAAGATGCATTCAATCTCTAAAGATACTTTTAAAACCGGCATTAATATTTCAGTCCGAACTTAGTTAACACTAACCAAACGTCGCTGTGCAAACTATCAGTGGAGTGAAGTCTCGGTAACCCTCCCAGCGCGACCCGTTTAAAGATTCAACACGCCGCGGGCGGTACGAGTGAGCGGGCTCTTTAGACCCCTTTGAAGATATTCGCCTTCATTAGCACAGGTCCGGTTGACCCCGCGGGGACGTCCACGTAATTGCTGAGCACGCGTTCCTAGCTTGCTCTAATTCAGGGTACTGGGATGTACCTGCGAGTTTGCTTGTTATATTGTGCTATTATTTGATTTAGGTACTGTTCAATGCTTTAACGTTCTTAAACGAGTGCGTACAAGTAACTGCCTGATGACATTCTGTTGATAATATCTCAATCTTAATTTCAACATCAAGTTTATTTCAGCAATTCTTAGATATTTTCATTTTGACGGTATTGTAGAAATCGTCGAAGTATTAGAAATTAAGAAATCAATTTTGAGGAGACAAAAAAATATATAGATTTATTTTTTATATATAGATTTTCAGGACCATGGGGTCAATCCGTGACACACTATGCCCCTATTTTTTTTCTACTTAATGGATATGTCTTCATTGAAATGACACATAAAACATTATCTATTACTATTAAGTACTAGTACATCTAATAACAATTATCTAATTTTTAAAAAATTCGATACTTTTTTGAAGTTTGAGTTTTATAAAAAAAAATATACATTTTTGTAATAATGCATATTTTCGAAATGTTTCTAAGAGCTTATGTAATATAATTAACAAATTGACACTTTATTTTTGCGGTCCATAAAATTTTAAAACAAGAGTGTTGGTGATCTTATAAGTCGTTGAAAAGACGTTCATATGAACTAAAAACCCGAAAACGTATTGGGACGAAGCGAGCGAGAATAAAACCGGAGTCAAAGTACCTACTTATATTTTGGTATATCCCCATGTTTATAGACATCAATTATTCGAAATAAATGTCACTGAAAACTCATTTTATCTAAATTGAGAAATTATCAATGTTATTGGGTATAAATAAATACATATACATAACTAGTTGACCCGACAGACGTTGTTCTGTATATAATAAATAAAATAATGTTTTTTATTAATTTGTCAATAATATATCATAACATCAAGAATTATTTCTTAAAATATGCTCCCTGTTGTTGTAATGAAATTGTCTCACAGCAGAACTGTCAAACCGTGCGTCAATAAATTCTCTCCTAGAAAATATGTCCATACAAAACAAATATCAGACGACGGGGGACACATCAAAGGAAAAACAAAATTGTTGTTTTTATTTAATTCCGAACACTTTCATATTTATTCACCTTTTAAACCTTCCCTGGACTTCCACAAATAATTCAACACCAAAATTAGCCAAATCGGTCCTCGTGTTTTAGCGAGACTAACGAACAGCAATTCATTTTTATATATATAGATAGATTATGATGTCTAAATGAATCTGCTACATTTAAAAACCGTTCAAGTACAACACATCAAAAACAAAACATGAAAAACTATGCATGCAAAAGTAAACCTTATTTGCCATATCGATTGCCTAGTACTGTGTAGATTTGTTACCCAATAAATAGACTCGGGCGGCAGTCAAAGAAGTTTTGAAATGCAAAGATATAAAAATAAACATGAAAATAAAACTTATGATACTTCCTGAATTGAACTACGACTGTCAGACTTGGTCGCGTACGAAAAACAGATTAAATAACTAGAGATTTGCCAAAGAGCCATGGAGAGGAGTATGTTGAATATAAATAAAACATGAAGAATGAGAAACAGATATTAGAGAGAAAACCAAAATAACTAATATCACTTATACTATAAGAAAACTTAAATGGCACTGGACGGGGCACACCTTCGGGGTGCAGGCATATGGAGTAAATCCAACACAGACTGGTTTCCTAGAGGATAATACAGGAGATGGTCAGGTGGACTAAACTATCGTCTAGGATACCTATCTAAAGATGGAAGAAGTTGGAAGATGCCTTCGTGAATAGATAAACAGACAGTGGTATATATCTACTTAAGGATAGTATGCGAATATACAATATGTAAATTTTACTCTCTGAATAAGGGCTTATATTATTATTATATGGAAGATAAACAGACGGTCAGTCGTAAACTTAGTTTAGTAACTGTATTTTATATCTATTTAAGTACATAACATACAATATACATGAAAGGCTCTTCATTTTACTATCGTACGAATCCCCACATTAGTATGAAGTGGGCAAATAAAGAAGGAAACAAGTTAGATGGAGTGGAGCGCCTGTTCGCGACTAATTAACCCCACCCGCGGGGTGAAACGGGCCGCACGGCCGTGGGGGGTTGACCCGGAGTAAAAAATATGTGGCTCCCGATTCCCACGAGGCGATGTCGCTTTCAAGAATTGCGAGTGCAGTCTTATTGAGCCCGTGTGTAGTTAATAGTTATGTTTTGGTGAGCTCTCGTTGCCCTAGATCTGTTGGTGAATTATTTTAGCACTAGATAGGTAATTAATGATTCAAGATTTCTAGTTGCTTCGACAATGTGAGCATCGAATTGTCTGGCCACGGGTTGCCAAAAAAACAATAATGGACGATGGTTATAATTTTTTAAATTTGTCTTTGCTTGTCAACACGAGCTTTCAACGAAGGTGGTTTCTACGCTTAATGCGGGCGGGGAGGGACGGGGGAGAGCAGGATGCGGTCACGCACGGCGCGAGATTGTATCGCAGCCGTTGGTAGCGGACGCTGCAATACGGGACACAGAAACCGCGGGCCGTATAGTGTTGTACGTTTTGAAAGTTAATGTCGATAATATTATATTAGTTAAATTTCTTTATAATTAATTAATTAACTACATGTTTTATTAAATCCAAATTGCCTAATAAGAAAGTGGGTTAATCAATACAGCATCGCGATACTTCACGTCACACCACAGGCATAGCACCCTAGCTCTGCTGGCCACAGACGAATATAGGTTTCATGTATGGGCCACTTCACCGATTAATTACTGTTGCGATTCAGAACTCTATGCAGGCTCGATAATCTTGGTAGTAGAGCCATATTTCACTGTGTGGTTCTAGGCATATATTACTCTGCTGTAATTCCTAGCCCCTAGGGTGATGCAGCTGAGCAACATGGCTTAAATTCTTTGAATATTTTGCTTCAAACTGGCAAAATATCGGTTAACAAATAAAATATATCGTGTAGTGATATACGACTTAAAATGTCATATTTGCTTTAAAAAGTACATACCATTCGACATTTTTTTAATCAAATCAATGGAACTGCGTGGAATTTTATACAATATTAGTGGAAATTTAGGAGGTTCTACTTAATATAACGAAATAAAATTCTACGAGAACCTATACTAAATTGCGTTGTACAACTACTGCGATTCATGCAAATGGCCCCAAGCGCTTGGGCAAAAACGATTCGGTTTCTTACTATTAAAACATTGCAGAAAAAATTATTGCTTAACATGTCAGTTCGTAATAACTTCAACATGATTTACACATAGCGAAACTTCGGCTATTGTGGAAGTCTGCTATAGTACGTTCCCTATGGAGTTCTCTAAGAGAGCCCTTCAAAACTTTATTATTTAGCCGTGTAAGAGTAAATGTAACAGACAGACAGACAGGTAAATCTATTTTCGCGCTTTTAAAATTAGTATGAAGTGTTTTACAAAAAGGTCAAATTATTCGATATGAGTAGCAAATCCTCGAAGCATGGGTAAATTATTTGTTATTACAGCGGCTATGTATCTATGCTTCTCAATATTTCTGTTTTATTACTTATTTTATCATTTTTATTGGCACATCTAATCTAACAAATAACTAAAAATAAACATTACCAATATCTGAAAAATTATGTTAGTTCTAGTATAAACACAACATTTTAATATAATAAACATTAATGACTGTGGACACACATAGACATGCGTAAGTAGTGTATAAAATCATTGTAAGTTCAACATTCAAATAAAAGTATTGTATGTGTGTTAAAAAAACCAGTAGGCAATTGAGTCTCGTGGTTTAACTACAACACCCTCTCAACCAACCAACAGCAAAATATAATGAGGACTTATCGATAAAATTTATCGAAGTAGGCGTTACTTTGCGGAAATCCATAATTATACAAATTATTTGAGTTTCTTTAAGTGTTAATTCCGCCAATATTTGTCTTTAAACAATTACACGTGTTTCGCCTCTACACGAGGCATCCTGAAGACGTGTTGTCTCGCCAAAATATGGCACGCATTTTGCCAGAAATGTGAAAACTCAAATCATTAGACTTAGTAGACTTATCGATATACAGCAGCCGTTGCCCATCACTAGATAAAGGAAGCGGTCACGCAAGCGTCGCGCGCGCAGATGGCAACACCGCGGTCGCCGTGCCCGTGAGACCGCCGAGCTTGTACCGTCACCGTCGCGTCGTACGTGCACGTCCGGGTTGCACCTGGTGAGCTCAAATTGCGTGCTAATTCACCGACGCGACGCTTCATGTCGTGATCATACATTACGCTACAATTACCGCGCTTTACGAGTATTACGCGCGCATTATAAACTTTTGGCAACATGTTTTTGCTAATGTATAAGATATAGATATTAGTATTATTACTTGACACGTACGCAAAACGTGTTTTAAATCACACGGAAACGATTCATCGGAAAAATATATTCTTAGAAACACAAGAAAATTTTCAAGACGTGACGTCAACTCTCCCCACTTGCAGCCCACAGACCGCTATAATAAGCGGTTGCAGAACAGTTGGTGACTATTACTTCGTTTGTCATCGGACTGTGAATCTCACTGAAACTCTGCCCGTTTTCGTATTGATTGCTTGTATTGTATTGTATTGAGTAAATTCACATTGTGTTGACAGTGACAGGTGGACAGGGTGAAGACGTCTCTCTAGTACACATTTTCGCTGGTCCGAAAAAATGAGGTTGACTGTTAACCTCTATTTTGAGCAATGCACGTAAACTTTTTAGTTTTATTATATTGCAAGTGCCATGCAAATCGCGAGTATAAGACGCAGCTTGTCCCGCACACTAAAGTAATAAACCTGGCCTGTTTTCATCGGTTGTCTAGCAGCAAGAGGCTCTGTCTAGACGTAAGTAGATATAAATGATCTAAGCTGTAATGTATGGTTACTTAGAAAATGTATTACAATATGTCAATATTAATTTCAGAACCCATATTATTTTCATATGTAAAAACTAGCTGACCCAGCAAACGTTGTATTGCCGATATTAAAATCGCGATACAAAAGTAACTTTTGATCGTAAATGGGTTGATTGGAGTTGTATGTATTTTTTAATGCTGACTCATAATCAAACAAATTTAAAAAAAATGTTAAAAATATTAAAAAAAAACTTCGTGTGGACCACCCTTAACATTTAGGGGGATGAAAAATAGATGTTGTCTGATTATCAGACCTACCCGTTTCGGAGGAGTTCAATGTTTTACACCATGACACGAGAATTTTATATATTAGAAATTTTGCACAATGAGTGTAGTTTGATCCAACTTGAGAGTTAAGATAGTTTTTACTTCAATCCGTGACCCTTCATTTTTTTTTATTTCTTTTTTTTTATTTATAATTTTATTTCTGTATGAATAATTCTATGAGAAAAATTGTTGACGCAAAGATTGACAGTTATGCTGTGACATTATTTCTTTCTAAGAATAGGGGAAAAACATTAACGAATTTCTACAAAAATATCGTTATTACCTAAAAATATTATAAATTTTGGTATGTAATTTTGTTTGCGCGCCGGTGACCAGTTAGTATATATATTATGTATACTAACCACAAAAATATTACCACTACCTTAAACAACTATAAATCTAAATTTTTCAAATTCATATTCAAAATAGGATTAAAAATCACTTATTGAACGTCAAAAACTACCACCCATTCAAAATAGACTGCCTCAGAGCTAAAAACTCTATCATACATCAACCCATCGATTGATTGAAAAAAAAGGTTCGTAGAAATTGGGCAGCTGATGTTGGTCACTCGTTTCATCTTGAGATGCGGGACTCAAACCCACGACCTCTCGCGTTCCGCATCGTTCATAAAATTTTGTTTTCAATTTTATTTATTTGTGTAATTAATCCCAGAAGTGAGGATTATCACTTTAAAACACAACAAATTGTTTAATCTTGAAGCACAGTATACTATACAAGTATGAAATTATTATACAAGTACAACTTCCTATAATATTAAAATTAGTTGAATTTAGTTGGTTTATATCAAAAACTATTGCTAAACTCTTTATTGCACATTAACCAAACCAAACACACAAAAAAAACATCAAAATTAGTCCAGCTGTTTAGGAGGTAGTTCAATTGTGAATCTAAAGCATTCTCGAATCCACCTGAAGACACACACCAATCTCAAATTCACTGGAACACACAAAATATCATCAAAATCAGTCCAGCCGTTTCGTAGGTAGTTCAGTTGGGAATCTTAACCATTCTCGAATCCACCTCGAAGACACACAGAAAGTTTCATTATAATCGGTCTAGCCGTTTAGAAGGAGTTCAGTTACAACAGACTCACAAAAGAAATATATATATTAAAACTAGCTGACCCAGCAAACGTTGTATTGCCGATATTAAAATCGCGATACAAAAGTAACTGTTGATCGTAAATTTAAAAAAAAATGTCAATAAAATTAAAAAAAAAATCGTGTGGACCACCCTTAACATTTAGGGGGATCAAAAATAGATGTTGTCCGATTCTCAGACCTACCCAATATACACTCAAAATTTCATGAGAATCGGTCAAGCCGTTTCGGAGGAGTTCGGTCCCGCACACCGTGACACGAGAATTTTATACATTAGAAGATAGGCCAGGAAATATTTGATTGCGTAATATTTTATGCTGCACCAACTATGCATGGCTTCACCTCTCCCCATCCAGTGCGCCTCTTGCCCGTTTGCCCCCTCTTAGATAAAAGCACGGTAAGCCTGAAGGTTGGGCTTCTTATGAACATGACTAAGACCAAAATCATGACCAACAGCAGAAAACATAAGGTCAGGGTTGATGGGCAGGCTATGCAATACATTAACGGGTCCATACTTGGGTCAGATAGCATCCTTCGAAAACAGGCAAGAAATGGAAATCGATCTTCGTATGGATTGCGACTGGAAGAGCTTCTGTTCCATGAAACACTTTATGAAGGGAGATCTTCCCGATCACTTAAACGCAAAATTCGTCGACATGTGCATCCTAACTTATCGTGCACAGACATGGTCACTTACAGAAAATCAGAAGACCAAACTCTAAATTTGTCTTAATTGGTAAGTTTTTAACTGAAAACTTTGTCATTGCATGGCGTTGAATTCAAAGCGCGGTAGAAACACAACTGAACGAAAACTCTGCCTAATAGACACGTAGGCAGAGTTTTCCTTCAGACAATTTTCGAAAGCGATTGTAATTATAGTTTTTATTGTATTTCAATGTACGACCTCGTAAAAGAAAAATGTTTTCATAAACGTTTTAATTTTTGAATCATAATAATTATACTTACTCTCTGACAGCACGCCGTGTTTAACAACTGTTTTGTAAAGCAATTTAAAAAACTCTGTCGGAATTAAAGTTACGGGTGATCACTTACCATCACGTGCTCGTCTAATAATGATTGACAAAGAGCTATCGATGGTAAATTTTAACCATCGATAAATAGGGGCCGAAAATAGTGTGGGGTAGTCCTGTGAATCGATATCGCGTGATTATCGATAACAATGAAGCGGTCGCCGGGTTCGATTCTCGACTCCCACGTGTTGTCCCGATCTCACGTGCTGGGAACCCCCACGGTGGCGTGCCAGATGATTATGGCTTAGTTTTGGGGTCGATGAGCGGGCGCCTGCGTACTCACGGAGTTTGAACATATTATTTCAACTAAGTTTACTTTTTCAAAGTCACATCAAATTTATGTGTTAAACTAACCATTTTTGAATCATCAATTAAATATTTCTTTTAAATTATTGAATCTACCATATTTTCGGGAAAAGTTTTAAATCATTTGTAAATGCGGGTACTTCTAATTTTTACCCACACCTTTTCCGTATCCTTTGCACGCCTGTCAGTGATAAGTTACTTGCTGTTTGTTGTTCCGTAACTACTGCTCGCTTGCTCATTTTTTTTGGCAAAATTATAGAAAACCCATCGGCCGCGCATTCCGCGATCTTATAACATCTTAAGTTCTGGTACTCGATTATCATCTATGAGTGATCGCTAACCCTGGCCCTAGGATCAACGCCGGAGCATCCAGAGTACATCGTGAGTGTCTCAACTCTATTGAATCATAATAAATACGATCCACATATTCTTCGAAGTCTATCTATCTTCTATAATCTATCTTCTATAATCTATATATATATAAATTAATTGCTGTTCGTTAGTCTCGCTAAAACTCGAGAACGGCTGGACTGATTTGGCTAATTGTTGTCTTGTATTATTTGTGCAAGTCCAGAGAAGGTTTAAAAGGAATGAATAAATATGAAAATGATCAGAATTAACTAAAAACAACAAAAATGTTTTTCCTTTGATGTGTCGTTCAGAAATTGAAAGAATTATTTAAAATGAATAACTAATTAGAATCTTTATATCTTTCTAACTTTCTCAGGAGGTAAGAATTAAACTTAATTTTAGCTAACTATAGTTGGAAGATTAACTACAGTTATTAACTATCTATCAGATTATGTTTAAGTAGAAGTTTAATCTTAAGTCGTCTTAAGAATATTGTTTTTTTTTCTTATATGGCAATACAGCGTTTTTTGGGTCAGCTAGTTCAATATAAAATCACCTCTAACCGCGCCACAACACAATTTGAGTATGTATTTTACAATGGATGTTAAATATTATGTTGCTAATAAATTCTGTGCTGTTATTTAATAACAAATAAGTTTGTAAGATCCAATATATGAATGGCGTTCGAAGTAAAAAGCGTTTTATACATCAAATATTTCATAAAAATAATCAAAACTAATATTTTATATATGAATGTAAGTTTGTTTGTTACGCTTTCACGCCTAAACCACTAAACCGATTTTGATGACATTTTATACAGACATAGACTAGAGCTTAGAAAAGGACATAAGCTACTTTTAAGTGCATAAAAAATAAATGAAGGGGTCGAAATAGGGGATGGAATTGTATATGGGAATTCGTCATTTTCAGAGATAAAACCATAAACATTGTATTTAAGAACTTGATAAGTAGTTATTTTACACAAATTATCTTGCCCCATACTAGGCATAGCCTGTTATATAAGACAACGATATTATATTTAATACAATATACTTACTTACATCAAGACATATAAACATTCATTTCTCGGAAACAAACATCCATATTCATCATATAAAATGATTGCACCAACCGGGATTCGAACCAGGGACCTTTAAGCTTAGTAGTCAAGGTCACTAACCATTCGGCTATATGGGTCGTCAGATTATGAACTACCATAGAAGAGCGCCACCAGCAGCGGAAAGGGTAGTTTTTATGTATGTTTTATTTAAAGTATCCTAAATAATGAAAATGCTGCCGAAAGTAACTATTCCACGCGGACGAAGTCGCGATTAAAAACTAGTAAAGAATAACTATTGTATATTGGATGCGTCAAATTCATTTTAATCGGCGATTGTGAGTTTAGATGTTAATAGCACGTCAATGGTAATAGAGAATCAATTGCAAGAATTTCCCCTACTAAACAAACAGCCTACTCAAAGGTTCCGATGTATAATGGACGCGGAGTTATTCAACTTGTTCCAACTTTTCGACATAGCCTGGCTAACTTTGGTTTGATCGCGTCATTTACATAATTGTTCGTTTACTGTGTTTTAGTTTGACTTTCATTTGAATGGCTTTTTGTTTACTTTTGCTGATGTTCAAATTATTGACGAACTGGTATCGAAGAGCCTAGCAAATTTTGATTCGCTTAGTTTGTAGATTTCATGTGAAGGCTTGTTCATTTAGATTCTAATTATTATTATTGTTTATGTTAGGTTAATAGTTTATTTTAGTTAAATTTTTGTCTCGATTGTTATGAAAATAAATATATCTACACCTGATTTTTATTGTATGTATGTGTGTAAAAAGATATAAAATGCATTTATTTTCTCAAAATTGATTCCTTTAGAATTCTTTTTGATGTCATTTCTAATATACTAGACATTAATTCCGCTTCGGAAACAAATGGCTTTCTGAGAGAGAAAAGCGGCGCAAGAAACTCTCCGAGCATTCTGTTTTTGCGCTCTTTTAAATAGAAATGTACAATATTGTACAGTCATTTCAATCGGTATAAAATAATCATTATCTAGTCCCAGGCTGTCCGATCACTTAGATATTCAGCTGTGGAGTAATAGGATTTACGACAGAGCCATTTTTTTTATAAAACATTTAAATTTATTTATAGATATTGCCTGAGTAGCGGCTGGGACTTTATAATAAGAGTGTATACAGCTATTATGTATCTTATGAAGCCTACTAGAATTAGTTACAAGCAATCCCTTATTTCTAGTGTTATAATAATGAAAATCACTATTAAGAGCAAAAAGGTGACGATTTTTGTGAACGTATATTAAATAACATATAACGTATGTACATTGTCATCTTAGCGAATTTTCTAAAAATTGCGATAGTCATAATATAAAGTTTAAATACCATACACACATATATAATATACTAGTGGACCCAACAGACGTTGTCCTGTACACACGTCTTAAATTTGCAAAATCTGTCCAGCCGTTAAGAGGAGTTCTTATTTATATGTTCGGAGAGAATTATATTATATGGACGGAATTGAGAATCTAAACCAATCTCAAATTCACTGAAACAAACAAAAAAATCATCAAAATCGGTCCAGCCGTTTAGGTGGTAGTTTAATTGTGAATCTAAACCATTCTCGAATCCACCTGAAGACACACACCAATCTCAAATTCACTGGAACACACAAAAATATCATCAAAATCGGTCCAGCCGTTTAGGAGGTAGTTCAATTGTGAATCTAAACCATCCTCGAATCCCCTTGACCTCACACAAAAAAATTTCATCCAAATCGGTCCAGCCGTCTAGGAGGAGTTCAGTGACATACACACTCACAGAAGAATTATATATATAAGATAGATATGACAACTACTCAGTTAAGTTGAGTTAGTAGTCTTTTGTTGAGCGATTTATACGCTTTTACAACATGATCCCAGAAAATGTACAAAACAAAATATGTGTAACAAATTGCATTAGGTTTTTAAAATATTATGTCCTATGTATGGGCAACGCTGCCGATATTAATACAATATTTGTGCTGCAGAAGAGGGCTATTCGCGCTATTTATAACCTAGGTCCTAAAGAATCATTGAGAGCAAAATTCAAAGAAATTAACATCTTGACTGTTGCTTCTCATATCATGTAATGTATGTCCATAGGCACATAAGTGAATTTGCTAGAAACTGTCATAAACATAATGTTAACACCAGGAACAAACATAAACTTATAATGCCTACTACTCGGCTAAGTCGAGATAGTAAGTCTTTTGTGGGGCGATGTATATGCTTTTACAACAATATCTCAGAAAATGTTCAAAACAAAAGTATTATGTTATAGAAAAGAATTGTTTAAAAAACGTTTGTATGGTAAAGGTTACTATAACATAAATTCATTTCTTAATGAACCACATATTGGGAATGGAGCGACCGCCCTCAGGTATTAAATAATAAGTTTAATTGTACAATATTACTTTGTGAATATATTTTTTCGGTGAAAAAGAAAGCCCGCTGAGTTCGTTGCGCCCATTCTTCTCAGGTCTGAGGCATTCTTTTTGGAATGGGTGGTAGTTTTTGACTTTTAATAAGTGATGTGACATCCTATTTTGAATTTGAAATACTGTTTGTGTGGTAAAGGTTATTATCATAAATGGCTTCCTAAATAATAGAAACTTAGCACCCCTATCTTTCAGGTCAGACACATATCTTTCGAATGAGTATATGTTTATAGAAATATAATATGAGAATATCAAACGTTTTATATTCGATTATTAGGCACCTACGTTTCACCGACCTTGCTCTTATAAGAAAACAGAGGGTTGACATGAAGCCGCACTTTGGCTCCGTACATGAAAGGAAAACAACAGTAACCCTACTTTGACTTCTAAGTTCTTTCATCTGTCAATCAGTCTGTCAGTAAGCTTTAACTTATAAATGACAATAGACAGCTGAAAGTTTGAAGAGTGTGTTTTATAACTATTGCCGACGCAGCACCTACTAAAGACGAAGAAGGTGGATTTCAAAATGTCCGCTATGAACTTAGATATATTTTTCACTAAAGTATATTTTTATGGAAAAGGAGGACAAACGAGCGTACCAAGTGTTAAGTGATCACCGACGCCCACATTCTCTTGCAACACCAGAGGAATCACAGGAGCGTTTAAGGAAGTTCTTTTTTTGAAGGTACCCATGTCGCGCGTCCCGGAAACACCGTACGTGGAAGAAAGCTTCTTGAAAGTTTAACAAGTACATAGTGTTGTGTGCCTTTTTGTGATACCTTGATGATTTCTTTGTTGTACCTTGATGATTTCTTTTAAATGTGATTGCTGTTATTGTAATAGTAGTTCCTACACAACGTGGGTGAGGGTTAACGAAGTGCCAATTAAAACAAAGTAGCAACCAAAAACAACAAGATAAGCTCGAGGGGACGTAAGCCGACTATGCGGTTCATCAATAAAGGTCCAAGCGAAATAGCGTCTCGAATATCTTCGGGCGGCGGTCCCTGTTTGTACGTAAACACGCGAAATCCCTCTAAAGGTACGCCGCGGTCTCTAGACATGTGCGGCACATAAATTTGGCGAGCGTCACGTAGATACAGGCCGGCTATGTGCCACATAAGGGTATGTACGAGCCACGAGGCAACGCGGGCGTCACTTACCCGCGCGGAGGATGCTCGGCCGATCGCCCCCGGTCGCCCCCTGCGGGCGGCCTCCTGTGGCCCCCCACGGCCCCCTCGCGATTCATTAAGTCGGGCGCGGTCGACGCGGCAGGCGCGTCGCGGAGTCTCCGTGAATTCAAATTAGAGGCGGTTCGGACGTCGTGAGCTAGGGATTGCATACTATCGATAATATCCAATATGGGGTTAAATCTCTTTGTTTTGTTTCATAATTTTGTGATAACACTTATTATTATTTGTATATTATCATTGACGATGACGATGTCATTAGGCGAGCAAATTACACAGTTAAGTGCAGACTTCTAAGATTCCGGTGATCATAAGTATAAACTTATATATTTTATCTAAATATAGGTTGCATTAAAGGGTATACCTATAATTTTTACCTTTTAATGCAAGTATCTATTGAATCGAATATATTGTAAGAAGTCATCTCGGTGTTAAAAAATATAGTCAAACGGGATATGTTAACGAAATTAAAAGAAACGCTTGATCGTTGGCTCGCTAATAATTATGAGATATGTATTATATTTGTGTGTATTATATATGTATTATACTTCAATTAGTTTAACTATTCAACAATATGCTGATATGAATTGAGTAAATAATAGTTTAATAATAATAATAAATACTCAGTAATAATGTTAATTGGAAATATTGAGTAGAAAAAAGATTGAGTAATAATGGTATTTGGAAAAAAAGGGTTTGTCTAATTATCAGGGTGCAACATGAAATTTGGTTTTTGTAACATCAGAGCAATTTTTTTTTAAATATACCTTGTTCCTTGCGCAGCCACATTATTTGCATTAAAATGTAAATTTAATAGTTAAAGATAATTAATTACTTATAACATGATATAGACTTCGTCAAGACTACTAGAATCTTAAATATGGAAAATCTTTGTTCCTTTTTGAAGGAATTTTTCTCTCAATTTTCGTAATCTATTCATATTATTATGACAGAACAAGCATATGACAATAGATCTATGTCGTAATTCATCACAAAACAGTATAATAGGGCGTAGAGAGCCACTACATCATATCGATCAAATCAATCAGTTTTAGACTAAAGATGAAATTACTATTACACGTGCCTGTAATATGATAGCTTTCTTCATGCTACCGTCGTAATTGTAGAGTTAAGCGAGCGTAATTGTAGAGATAGCGAGGATCGCATTAATCAAAAATATTTTATCGATATCGATAAGGTAATGAGCAATCCCTATTTCCCCTTTGTCTCGGCAGTAAGACAGACGCGCTCGTAGCGGGCTGCGGGTGGGCGGACAAGGGGCCAAAGCCGGACGGAAGTCGCGCAGGGCTCGAGCACCACGCTAAATGATTCAAAACTCGCCCGGACCTGCAAGATTTATGCCTCTACCCGATCCCGACTAGATTAAAGATGTCGCGCCTCTATTGAAACGCTCAAAATAAATCCCGTTCATCTTGTACGCAACGCCTAGCACAACCATATTCGTTATTCATCTCACGATCTCGTTATCATCTATTTCGTCTTCATTTGGAACTATTGTTTTTGAGGTTTTAAATCCTAAGGTACCCTATTACTGATACCACGACTTCCATTCATTAGTCCATCCAACCTTTTGTCAGCAGGCTCATTTACAATAATAATAATAATATTGATATACTTTGACAAATTATCTAGCTCCAAAATAGGCATAGCCTGTGCTATGGGTTGCAAGACAACGATATATTTAATACGATATTCATAGCTAAACATACATATACATCCATGACTCGGAAACAAACATCCATATTCATCATATAAATGTTTGCACCTACCGGGATTAGATCCCGGTAGGAATTTATATACGCAATATTATCAAGATTGTATGACATTAAACAGAGTGCATTTTTTTTAATGAAAATAAGGGACGAGACGAGCAGGATGTTCAGTTGATGATAATTAATACGCCTTGCCTATTACAATGCAGTGCCACTCATGATTTTTTTTTATGGAATAGGGGGACAAACGAGCGTACGGGTCACCTGGTGTAAAGTGATCACTGCCGCCCACATTCTCTTGCAACACCAGAGGAATCACAAAAGCGTTGCCGGCCTTTAAGGGAAAAAAACGCGCTTTTTTTGAAGGTACCCATGTCGTACCGTCCCGGAAACACCGCACAAGGAAGCTCATTCCACAGCGTTGTAGTACGCGGAAGAAAGCTCCTTGAAAACCGCACTGTGGAGGACCGCCACACATCCAGGTGGTGGGGATGATATCTTAACTTGTGGCGAGTCGTGCGAAGGTCATGGTTATAGAAAAACTCAAAAATTGTGAGAGGCACTACAACTGCGTTCGTCACCTTGAGACATAAGATGTCAAGTCTCATTTGCCTAGTAATTTCACTAGCTACGGCGTACTTCAGACTGAAACACAGTAATGCCTACACATAACTGCTTCACGTCGGAAATAGGCACCGTTGTGGTATCCATAATCCAGCCGCCATCCGGCGCAAAAGCCATCCGCTATTGCCACTTTTTATAGTAACATAAACACAATGCAAATAAGAAAAGTGTAATTTACAAAAGTACCTATAAAAAGTATATAGTGTTACATTTTGTAAAATAGTATGGAACTCGCACTTGGCCCATTTTTATATGAGACTAAGTGACAGAATGAGTATCTGATCCACCTGATTACTATCAGCGAGATCTGCCCATCACAGTGTCAATATGTTCTTTTTATTTATTTATTCAGAAACAGACAGTCTCACAAATGATTTACTAAATTAAATAGCAGATACTAGACCTAGAGTTTCCTTAATTAACAGGTTGAATAGCGAACAGTCTATTATAATTATACAAACTTTAAAAGATCATACAAATCCTATGAGAATTAAAATAAAATTATTTTACGTACATCAAATAAAATTATTTTAATTTGTTTTTTAATCCTCCGCTCCGCACAACTTTAAAGATCTTTGTGTCATCTGCGTATATTAGCATATTAGATCCATTCACAATACTAGAAATATCATTAACATAAAGTATAATAATTTTTTTCTGAGTAATTACGCAAAAAATAATAATCTAAGTAAAGCCATTACGTCATACAACATTTATCATATAGCCACCCTATTGTCACCCTAGGATTTAAGTTGAAAAGTCTCCCAATGGAGTACAGCAGTACAAGTACACTGCTTTTCTGCATCAGAAATATGTGCGTTTGCAGTACCGCCCTGTACGATCACTGTATATAGAAAGAAAGAAAAATTATTTCTGCATTCTGCAATCTAAATTATAAATTTAGTATACAGTATACAATATACAGTTAGTTCTACTGCTACGAAATCATTTACTATATTTTTTTTATTTTGTTTTATTCGGGAAACAAACAGTACAACTTAATACACTTAAAAAATAAAACTTAAAATATAAATCACTGACCAATAAAAGTTTCCACAATTGAATAGTACAAAGAAAAATGGGAGCAAATTAATTACAATTTAAAAGTACCTATTTGTAATGAAAATAATAAATATTAATTAAATATATTGAATTGAAAGTAATAAAATATTTATAGAAAATTATAGATGGTTTTAGTAATAATATTAATAATAATAGCATACATTTTTAAGTTAATAAAGGGATGCAATATTATTTAATACTAATGAGAATAAATTAAAACAAAGACATTGCCATTAACCAAGAAGAGATATCTTCAAAAATGTTGTCAATATCTATCGCAAATTGACCCAAGTGAAAAGAATTCAAAACAAACAAAGTTGTCGCATTAAAAGTTACCGACACCGATAACTTTGCGGAGTTTGTTGGCGGCGGAATATGCAAATGTGAACTTTCCCTCTTTTACGTTTGAGAACAGGCGGGGGTTCGCACTGCACTTGGCCGATTTACGGCCCTCCCCACTGTTCAATTGAAATTCACGAGCTTTGCACTGCGAACGTAATAAATTGAACGCTACGCGGCTTACGTCCAATTAGTAATACTCACTAGGAATTGTACTATTATTTACAGGTGTAATTGTATTTAATCAGCGATAATTATCGCTTATTAAAAACTTGATTGCTGATTATGAATCATATTTCGGTTTTAAATATGTAAATCATTAAAGTCATAAATATCTAATTGTTCTTTTTGTTTTTCTACTTTTAAGGTTGCCAAAAATATATTGCTTCACTTGGTTAGAATGACTTTTTCCTTTATATGTAAGGTTCGCATCGATAATAATATTTTGTGTCTTAGCGCACACAAAGCATTTACGCCTCAGATAATACCCGTCGTATCACTAGAGTAATTAACGTGATTGCCGGTCTCGTACACAGAAACAGGGCTAGGCCTTCAGCTAAGATTCATTGTGCAATAGGCTCGAATAGCCTCTACTAAATACGGGGCCGGGTTGAGTATCAAAGCAATCTGTACGGGTGGAGGTCCGAGGCGCAATTCTGGCTCCTTGCGCATATTGCATGCACGTACCAATGAAGTTTGCTTTGTAGGCGGTAATCTGCGGGGGTGTATCGGTCCGGGGTGGTGGGTTGTGGGTGGTGGGTTATGTACACACGAGCCTGAGGCGTCGAGGTAGGCAAATGGCCGGCGAGGCGCGCGCGTAGGCCGAGATCTCGAGCGATATCGATCCGCGGCCGGGCTGGCTGCCTCACGACTCAGCCTGATGTGGACGCCCGCGGCCCTTTTGTCGCCACGGACACGGCTCACGGCGGGAGGGTGGCGCCGCGGCCAAGTGACAAAAACACTCCTTTGTTCAACCCCGGCAAGGTGAACCAACGTAAACAAAAACTACGTACTTTCATCACTACCCTCATAATATCAATTTATATCCACCAAATATCTCTCTTTACTTGATAGACCGGTTCATTCGCACGCAACGTATACTAATACATCTAATGATAAACCTAACAAGTCATTTGTGTAACCGCAATAAGAGCAAAAAGTCGATGTCGACAAAAATAAAAAATGCACAGTTACATCACTAGTACGTGTCGCGACCGCGCGGCGGCGGCCGGTGGGTGGTGCAAATCACTCGCGCGGACTGCCGTTCTTCGAGGGCATTCATGTTGCTAGGTTTTGCTTGAATTTTTAATTATCGATGAAACAAAAACGTGAGATTTTAAAATTTAATTTTTAATTTAAAAAAATGATAAATATCAAGCAATTTGAATTGTGTTGGAAACTTACAAGTGCTTTATTAGCGAATTTATATTGAATATATTTAATAGACAAATTACTATATACTGTAGGCTAAAGTTGGCATTCTAAACATATATAATACTAGTAGTTGCCCGTTGCATTTGTAATTAAAGGTTTTATCTCAATAAAATGTTTAAGTGGGGATAACAGAGAGAGTTGTCGTACTGAAACGCTGAAGACGCACGCCAAGAAAGGGAAGATGGTAGTAGGATAATTAACCTTGATTCAAATAAACTCTATGAGATGTACCTACTCCAAACGTATGACTGTCAAATTACTGCCTATTTATGAATGTGTTTTTAGAATGTATTATGTTAAGTAAAATGTATTTAGCTCTTATTGTAGGTACTTTGTAACTGTGGCCAGTCAATTACTTTAATGGTTTCGGTTCAAAGGAAACCAAATTAACTATCAATTATCAATGAACCTATTTTTAACTTCAAATGCATTCCAAACTTTCGAATCATTTGTAAATACAAACCAAAACCAAAACAAGGAAGCTAAATTAATCGATATTGTTGGTAATAATTAATAATTCTAACTTCGAAATTATTTAAAAACAAAATTTGTTCAAAACAAATTCATAGTAATTATAATGGATCTAATGGTATTTATGACTTCGTCGTAAAATGCTTTGAGGGACCAAGTAATTATTATTAATTTAAGTGATGCCAATTGTGTCGATACGAGGTGCTCATATACAAAGTAGTCCTAATAGGGTATTATTCTAGGCATGATTAAATAATGAAACGAGTATTGCAAAGCTTGCCAGCAAACTCCCTCTAACTTTGCATGACAAAAAAAAATACGCAATATACTTTACAAAACAAACTATCGATATTCGATAAAAAGTACCGCATCATTCTTAATTTAAGTCGCAGTCAGCGCGATCTCGCATGAGTGGCATCTGTGTCGTAGCGTGTTTGCCGTACTTGCGCCACCCCCGCACCGTCTCGCTTTTATCTATCGACTTGTGGAGTATCGATAACGGTATGCAAGTAGCGCATCTCTAGACCGGGCGTCTTGTTCAGAAATACCAATAACGCTTGGTCAAGCGCGGCTCAAAGCGTTGTATGTACGGTCTAATTTGCGCTCACAATGCTCCTTCCGTATTCTACTTGCGAAAGGAATATTATGTAACGATACGATGTTTGTGCTCCGGATTCTCACGCCAGTAATGGGATAGGGAGTGTTAAGGTGGATTTGTAATACAGACAGGATGGTTGGAAGGTGATTAGGCACGTTTTTACGTATAGTCTTCTTATGTGTTTGTACCTCAGACTTAAACATTAAATTCAAAGGTCACCCATGATAGGTTGTCGCTTATCCCAAATTAATATTACCTCAGGATTCTTCTTAACTTATAAGCAATGATATCTCATTGATTTATTGTCATAACCATAATGTTAACACCAGGGACAGACATATACTGATGATGCCTACTACTCGTATATGCTTTTTTTATGGAATAGGAGGACAAAAACGAGCGTACGGGGCACCTGTTGTTAAGTGATCATCGCGGCCCACACTCTTTTGCACCACCAGAGGAATCACAGCTTTTAAAACAAGATCCCAGAAAATGTTCAAAACAAAAGTATTACGTTATTCAAAAGAATTGTTAAAAAATGTTTGTGTGGTAAAGGTTACTATAACATTAAATGGAGTGACCGCCCTCAGGCTTTTAAATAATAAGTTTGATTATACAATATTACTTTGTAAACATATTTATTCGATGAAAAAACATCCCGCTGAGTTTGTTGCGCCCATTCTTCTCAGGTCTGAGACATTAATTTTTGAATGGGTGGTAGTTTTTTGACTTTCAATAAGTAATGTCACATCCTATTTTGAATAAAAATATTTGAATTTGAATTATAAAGTACCAAAACGGATACTATACTATATCCAATTTAATACTCTAAACAATTGGTAATTACAAAGCGGTAATTTAAAATCTGTTTACAAATACGATATTGATGCGTATCATTTTTTATTACTACATAATATAATAAAATCATTCAGAAATACGTTTTTAATTCATTTTTAACTCATTACCTTAGATTACAAATTTTCGATGGGTTTAGACTATATTATTCCCCAATACTTACATCATTTTTTTCTATTGACAGAACAGCGTCTGTCGGGTCAGCTAGTATTCTATATAATACTAGCTGACCCAGCAAACATTGTATTGCCGATATTAAAATCGCGATACAAAAGTAACTGTTGATCGTAACACCATGACACGAGAATTTTATATATAAGATTAAAAAAAAATAGGTAGAATCCTAAATTAGATTAGTTTGAGATTGATACTTTATCTAGTTCCTTCTAATGCATTTCAATTATCGATCTATGCAACGTGTTGATTATCCGTTTTTTCAATACATCCACGGGATGACACGTCATAGGCATTCAGCATTCGTATGAATGTGACAGTTAAGCGTTTCTTAAATGTACTCATATGGATTTGTAAATTAAAATTGACATCTGACCACGGACAAGTAAAAAAAGAAGGACTCCGCGCCGTGATATTAGCAAGTGAAGCACCTTTATGCTAGTGTGTGTGCGGTTACGTTCATATATCCACAAATACTTCTATAGTATTGTTTTTACACTTTTTCACAACGCACGACGGCATTTTTAAAATATTTTATTGCGACGCAAACTGATCTGTCACAGACGGTGGCAAATCTCATAATGGCGGCCAATCGGCTTGTATTAGTTTAAGTGTATGCGTGGGGCTATGTATATACACGTTTACAGGCTTGTTTTGGTGCCTCACTGTTATGTAAGGTGACACGGAGTCCTTATATTTTTACTTGTCCGTGCATCTGACATAGTATTTGTAAGTGTAGATTCAGAATCAAATGAAATGAAATAAAATGATTTATTTTGTTTTGGAATAGGGTTTGTCCAGATCTTAAATATTAAAATGTGAACTCTATCCAGCTTATAGTAAAAGCATGCTAAAACTTAGCACTTATTTAAATATTCATTAATACTATAAAAATAATAATAATATATAAAATAATAATAATATATAATAACCATATTCTAGCGCTCTACAAAGCGCAGGTCCGGCCACACATGGAGTATTGCTGTCATCTCTGGTCTGGCGCACCCCAGTATCAGCTCGATCCATTTGACCGCGTGCAACGCAGAGCAGCTCGAATTGTCGGAGACCCAGTGCTCTGTGAACGGCTGGATCACTTGGCGTTGCGTAGAGACGTCGCTTCATTGTGTGTCCGCATTTATCACGGGGAGTGTTCCGAAGAGCTGTTGAACCTGATTCCTGCCGCCGAATTCCACCTTCGCACGACACGCCACAAGTTAGAATATCATCCTTACCATCTGGATGTGTGGCGGTCCTCCACAGCGCGGTTTTCAAGGAGCTTTCTTCCACGTACTACAAAGCTGTGGATTGAGCTTCCTTGTGCGGTGTTTCAGGGACGATACGACATGGGTACCTTCGAAAAAAGCACGTACACCTTCCTTAAAGGCCGGCAACGCTCCTGTGATTCCTCTGGTGTTGCAAGAGATTGTGGGCGGCGGTGATCACTTAACAACAGGTGACCCGTACGCTCGTTTGTCCTCCTATTCCATAAAAAAAAAATTCAAGCAGGCATTTAAAGAGTCTTGGTATAAATTTTTTCTATAATAGTACTTTCAAATCCTCAGGCATTTTGTTATATAATTTTATAAACATGTTATGGCTATTTTTATGAAAAAGTGTTGTTTTAGGACAATGTTTCAAAATTTACGGGGCTTTCTTTGCACTCTATCATTCACCTCAACAGCTGAAGTGAAAAGATATCTGTGGTTACGAACAAATTTGCAAACCTCGAAAATGTACATTCATTGTAGATTTAGCAGATTATGTTTTTTAAATAGCGTTTTGCAAGAATGCCTCGGCCCTACCTACTATTGCACATAAGCATTTTTTTTGGGCAACAAAAACTCGCTGAGCATATGACCCACTAGCTGACTCGGCAAACGTTTTTTGCCATATAAATTATTTTTAGAGTTAAACAGTTTCTTGGACATTGTAACATTACTTTATTTTTCTAAAATGAATGAATCTTTCTAAAATAAACGTATTATTACCTAAGCTACCTGCCAATAAAAGTCCCGTCCAAATCGGTCCAGCCATTTCAGAGATTAGCCGGAACAAACAGACAGACAGATAGACAAACAATATATTCGTTTACATGTTGTAAAAACGATTATTTCAATATTACAAACAGACACTCCAATTTTATTTATATGTATAGATTACTACATATTAACGTGTCCATGATAGGCCATGAGGGATAGCTTGTCTGGAATGACAGGCAACAATTAAATAAAAGCGGTCATAAGTAATGTAGTAAACATTCGTGCTCCTTTTCTATATTAGAAGAACAGCAGTATAAATAAAAAAACCGACCAATTACTTGACGGTGTATGTGGTTAAGAAACATTTTTAAACATATTGTTTTATTGTGACGCCATATACGACTAAGAGTATGAAGAGCTAGGACTCTACGTAGAGTATGTAATGTTTGAGTATTCAGTGAAGTTTTTGTCTTTGTGTTGTTTTAGTTATGGAGTATTGACACAGTAAAAATATATAATATATATTGATTATTAGTTATCAATAATATATAATTACTATAATAATAAAGATTATTAACTACATATTTCTACTGTGGTATTGATGACATTTTCTCTGGTAGATTTTGGCAATTTTGTGTAGATTTATAAGTGATAAAAAGCCTCGGTGACGCAATACTGTCTGTTGAAGTTTCCAGCTTCTAAGTTAACGCAAAACGAGATACCGCCGTTTATGCTGCAAAAACGAATATTTCGACACATCCGGGATCAAAATTTATGGGGTATTTAGAACTATGAAATTTGGCAAGTAATACTCGTACCTTACCTTATACCACGAGTATAGGAAAAAGTCTGAAAACTATACATGTGTAAATAAATCACAAAAGGCGGCAAAGTGCGAGTCGGACTCTTCCATGAAGGTTCCGTAGCAGCAAGTAACATAATATAAAAGTTATATAGAAAGGAAAATGATATTAAATTATTAAATGGAAAAGGCAAAAAATCTTTGCTCAAAATCATAGATGGCAAATGAGCTCTCATCATTTTTACGTATTAAAAAAACTAATTGCTAGATCTCGTTCAAACCAATTTTCGGTGGAAGTTTGCATGGTAATGTATATCATATATATTTTTTTAGTTTTATCATTCTTTTATTTAAGAAGTTACAGGGGAGGAGGAGGGGGCACACATTTTACCACTATGGAAGTGTCTTTCACGCAAAATATTCAGCTTAGAAAAAAGTGATTGTTAAACCTCAATATCATTTTGAAGACCTATCTATAGAAACCCTACACGTATGGGTTTGATGAAAAAAAAAATTTGAGTTTCAGTTCTAAGTATGGGAAACCCGAAAATTTATTGTTTTTTTTTTTTTTTTTAATTTTTGTGTGAAAATTTTAATGCGGTTCACAGAATACATCTACTTCCCAAGTTTCAACAGTATAGTATAGTATACAGATGAATCATTTTTTTTGCAACACTCCGTGAACGAACAATTTTTGTTTGCCTCAACTCATTTTCGAACACCCAAACTCGTGACTGGTTTTTGTTTGTGTGTGTGGATTGATGCATCTACTGTACCATGGCCTGGTATTATTGTTGATACAGTAGTAGTTGGCCGTGACTGTACTCAATAGCTCTTGTTTTTACGTATTAATTTACATTTTTTTTTTGAGTATTTGTAGTTTGAGTATTATTGCTGCATCACTTTGCATAATATATTGTAACTGAAATGATTTGTGAGTGTTTGCCACGAAGAGTTTCTTGCCACTTCTTATTAAAGCTCAACCCTCAAAGGAGGTGGATATAAAAAGAAAAGTCATTTCCTTGACCTGCCTGAATAAGGTGATTTTGATTTGATTATCCTCAAGGATTGAGCTTTTGATAACTGTTAGTAAAATATAATATTAATTAAAAGTTTAAGCAGAATTGTCAAATTGTAAGTAGAGGTATTTGGTGAGTATTGCATGATATGTAGATTAGGATTATTTTATTGTTGTTTGCTGAGTTCTCGTAACAGGTTTCGTCGTGCTCGCTTAAATGTCACTGCTTGTGGCGGCGACATGGGACGGGTCGTCCCCTTCCCTAAAATATTGTTGCTCGTGAACGGGCGCTGCTTATGGTGGCAGGATGATCCTATTGTCGGAGACTCGGTTTCAGATTCTTAAAAGTTATTGTGTGTATATATATGTATGGATATATACATATTTATTTAATTATAATCGCTTATAAAACTCTCACAGAATACCTTTATTTATTTATGGTGGATGTGGATGATGCAGCTACTGTACTCAATAACTTTTGTATTAATTTACATTTACTTTTTTGACTTACTCGTGTAAGACATTGACTATTTGACGTTTGAGTGTGTTTGTTGCATCATTTTACATTTAACAGATTATATTGTAATTTGAAATGATTTGTAAATCAATGTACTTAAATGTAAATCTTGATATAAAAGAGTGGCAATGAGTTTCTTGCTACTTCTTCTCATTAGCTCAACCCTTTACGAAGTAGCGGTAGATTCAATAAGATTAATATTTTTTTTTTGACATTCATAAGTGTCATTTTCGTGACCTACGTGAATAAACTGATTTTGATTTGATTGATTTGATTTGAATCTATAAGGGATCTGCTTTTTGCTATTTGGCTACGGAACCCTAAAAATAGGGTCTATAAAGATATATGTATAAACAAGGAACAGCGACAGAAATTTTTGAATTAAGTTAACCGCGTCATGTATCGTACGATACGTCTTCATTGTCAAGCTTCAACAGATTTCATTTTAATTATTTTTATTGTGTACATAGTTTTTTTTATTTATGACGAAGAATATAAAAATAATTTCCCCTTTTTTATAAGGACCTATCCATCACTTTTTTATTGGTACCTTATAATATGTACGGAACCCTGTGTGGGCGAGATCGATTCGCACTCGTCCGGTTTTATTTTTATTGATTTTTACATCGGCTTTTTAAATGTATTTAATAATCACTTAGTCTAAATTTCAGCTATCTAACTAAACTAACTGTCTACGAGTATTACACTGACACACATGCTCGTATTCCTAGAATTTATACATTAATTTAATTTTAATTTCACTTTTGTATTAGTATTTTTAATTTTACACGCTCTTTATTAGCTTCACCTGTATGCATGTTTGTTTGTAACCTGACTGACTGATTTGGGTGCGATTTTGACCCACTTTAAACGGCCAGATTTCTTTCAAACTTCGTAGATTTATCGAGGATCGATGACAATACATTAATTTGGTAAAATTATTCTATTTTTCAATTTGCAAAAATAAGTTTTTTGTTAATTTATATAATATTTTCATCTGTCATCAATAAGGCAGGAATTGATGTTAATTTTAAATTTCAACCATTATTTTTTTAAAACCAAAGCGTGTTTTTTAGCTGTATTAAACTATTGTTATATTTCATCTTATTTTGATAATTCTATTTGACTATGTTGGTAATTATGTCCGGTACCGAGAAGTCACTGACAGCTGAAACACAGTTCATACTTGTTTAGCTGTCTCTGCTCCCTGTATTGTATGTAAATATATAATTAAAACAAAGTCGTGTTAGTTACACCATTTATAACTCAAGAACGGCTAGACCAATTTTTCTGTTGTTTGTTTTTTGGATTTCTCTTAGTCCGGAATAGTATAATAAGTAATAAAATATCAAAATAATCACGAAAAAATATTATTATATAAAAAACAATTATTTTCTGATACATTTTGTTTGGATTGACATTTTCATGAGACATCTCGAGAATAGAAAGAATTCAGTGAAATTTTTTGTTAGTTTCACGCTACATGAGTAATAAAATACAACTGACAGTGCACGTCATGTTTTTCAAGTTGACTGGTTGGTGTGTTTGTTTCGAGTGTGTGAGTGACTATTCGGGTCAGCTAGTTAATAATATAATTTAAAAACATATTCTTAGCTTGTAATACTCAAATTCACATTTAAATATTTTTATTCAAAATAGGATTCAAAAACACTTATTGAACGTCAAAAACCAAAAATCTATACAAAATAGACTGCCTCAGACCTGAGAAGAACGGACGCAAAACTCATCGGGCTTTTTTTAATAAAAATATGGATTACAGTGTAATATCGTACAATAAACATTTACAATTTAAGAGCCTGAGGGTGTTTGCTTCATTCCTGGGAATTCCTTATTTTCTTAATTATACCACAGACCAGTCTGTTAAAATCGTTTATGCTATAGTAACCTTTCCCACACAAACATTTTTCAACAATTCTTTTAAATTTCGTAACTGATTTGTTTTGTACATTTTCTGGGATCATATTGTAGAAGCATATACATCGCCCAATAAAAGACTTACAAACTCGACTTAACCGAGTAGTAGGCATAACAAGTTTATGTTTGTTATTGTAACATTATGATTGTAACGGTTTCGAACAAATTTTCCAATGTGCTTGCGAACATATAAAACATTATCAAGAATATAGTGAGAAGCAACAATCAAAATGTTTATTTCGTTAAATTTTTCTCTTAATAATTCTTTAGGACCTAGGTTATAAATAGCACGAATAGCCTTCTTCTGCAGCACAAAAATGGTATTGATATCGAAGTCACTGCCCCATAAAAATATACCAAAGGACATAATACGTTGAAAATAACAAAACTACTATTATCTATTGTAATATTTGAGAGATAATTAATAATAAAAAAAATGCGCTTTATGAGACAGCCTGTTAGACAAACGGACAGACATTGGTGGCTAAGTATCATGGTCCCCGTTGGTTACGCTTCGGTTATGAAACTGTTAAACTGTGTCCTGAAATCTGCGAAAAAAAAGATACACAATCACGAGGCCGAGCGAACGAAGTGAAAGTGTTTCAAGTTTTCCGACGAAAGTAAAAGTCGGGAAAAGTTTGCAGCCCATTTTGTTTTCACAACTTTTGATTCAATTTATAGGGCAGAGGGCAAGGGGAGGAGGTGGCGCTCTGCCCCCCCACAATATACTCCCCGAGATGCCCGACAAACGAGGCTTGAGTCATTCATAATATTATTCATCTGTGACTAGACTGAGCGATTAGTATAAATATGTTGCTGGGTTTTCGGCCTGTTTGTAGAGTGATCACTTATTCGGTTTCCGGTTGAAGTTAATTCTAAGTTAACAAAGTAAAACTGCTTAAATCACACGGTAGAAGTGATAACTTCATCAAGGCGAGTATATTCTTAAATAAACATTTCATTAAATAATTTTGTTTAAAGTATTTTCAAAAACTATATACTTTGAATATGAAAACCTATATAATATTAATACCAGTGGCGTAGCGTGGCTTGACGGGGTCCCATATAACTTTTGATTGGGGCCCCAAATAAATTTTTATGAAGGGTAAAAGATTTTTCACAAAAGAACGTTTGCATAAAATTAAATGGAATATTTATTAATCATATTTATCTATCTGTCACTTTTTCCAAAATTTTTACAAACAATTCAAATTAAATATAGACACACCTTGCCTTTTTATCGAGAAACTGATTTAAAATTTTGAAAAAAAAAAAAATTCCGGCCCGCGGGCCCCGTATAATGGATGCGGCGGTAGCTACGAACCTGATTAATACCTATAAAAATGAATCTTCCTATGTTCCAAAAATTAATTGTTCATAAGCATGCTAAGAATGAAACTTGGCATACAGTTATACCTGAGTTCAAACCAAGAGTAAGCAAAATGTTTACAACTACACATTTTGTTTATTTGCAAGACATTCGGAAAACTTCAGAATTATCATTGTATTTATAATATTGTAAGCGATATTAGAGTCAACAGTTTGCATATTGTTGGTTTATTCGAAAGGTGTAACTTTATAACAAGTTTATTTGAAAGGCTGAAGAAATTAAAAATATTCTGAATACAAATATCCGAGTGTAATTAATTAAATGCATAATTATCCACATGTAATTAATTCCGCTAAGACTTGTGTGTGGTTTTCTAGAACATCTCCCGAGGATGCCTCGAGGGGTGGAGACGAAACACGTGCCGAATTGGTTAAAGACGACACCTTTACCATATCTCTCGAACCGTTTCAATAAACGGTTCTGTCAATACAGAACAACGTCTGCCGGGTCAGCTATTAACTAATATATAACTATGGATAGATATGATCTTGTCATTAAACGGGTATAGCAACCTATCTGTAACTAGAGATACGTTATTGAAAACGGCCGTTATACGTCTAGATAGACTATGACAGCAGCTGTGAAAATTTCGAAAAAAATAGACTTTACACATCTATTTTGAACAATTCACGTACACTAACACAAAGTGTCATACAAATCGCGAGTGTAAGACGTAGCTTGTGACGCACACTAAACTAATATTCCTGATCTGTTTTTATCGGTTGTCTAACAGCAAGAGACTCTATCTAGATACATAAATTATCTAAGCCTCCAATGCGAAAGAGATTGCTGCGTGACGTCAGCGTATTAGTTAAAGCGTCATTCAATATTTTTTTTAATTTATCCATCTTTATCCATAGCTATGCAAATAGTTGCGTATAGACAATCATAGCTTGAAGAGAAATAAATAAAATAATATAAAAAACGCCTTCTCAATACTTGCAAAGACAACGAAACGTCCGATTAACTAAATAATAAAAAAATATTTTTTTCGCACATATTTAATAAAGTTTCAATTACACGCGTCTTAATCACCTTAAATAGCTTTATTTAAGTATTAAACTGGTTAATTTTAATTAAATAAATATCAGTGGACAGTTTTAATAAATAGTAATAAGCATAATTGTTAAAAAAAAGTTTCTACTTTTCAGATTGGCTAAAACTAAAATAGCAACTTCAGCGACATCTGCAGTCTATGGAGTGACTTACTATACGCGAGAAGCTTTCGAGTGTCATGCATTCGCAACCGCTTATTCGATGCTTTACGTAGTTTTCGATAGATGGCAGGCAAATATAATAATAGCCCTTATAAACCCAAACGGCCTTTCAAATAAACTATATAATATACTGTTATATAGGTATACCTGAAAGAAAACCAAGAATATGCTATATATTGATCAATGACCGACAGTACGGCCTGCGCTATGGTCGGTTGGCAGGCGATTTTCTGGTATACCTAAGATATAAATGGACGGCGGCTATCGAAAGCAAGAGGGAAGGCCTGGCAGTTAGCCTGGACATAGCGAAGGCCCTTGATCGTGTATGGCACTAGGTGCTCTCTTGAGAATATCGTGGAATGGAGAAAATTGAACCTTGTCCAATTTAATGCCTAGAAGCTTGAGTTTTATTCTTCTTTCTTTTGCCACTTAAAAAAACCCCATTTGTCGTATCACTGCCCTTCGACAACACCTCCCTTAAAGCCATGACTAGTATCGGAATACTGGGTCTCGAAACGGTCACCTGGAGAGCAAAGCCAAATTGGCTTCCAAGTAGTTGGGTGTCATTAATAAAGCACAGCAATACTACAAGCCGGCCAACATTCTAGCGTTCTACAAAGCGCATGTCCGGCCACACATGGAGTATTGCTGAGACGGGTGCGCCAGACCAGAGATGACAGCAATACTGTATATGTGACCGGTCCTGCGCTTCTATACGCTTGTGTATTGTAAATCTACAATATACTAGGTTCGCCACCGTTTAAAAGCCAGTCCATGGTGTAGTGGGCGAATTTGACTAATCCTACGTTTTTTCATTTCAGCCTGAACGGCTAATGTCTCCATACACGGCCATCATAAGGCGGAGTGGTAATCCGTTCGAGCTCGCCCATGTCCTCGTCTCCTGGTTGGCGGGCGCCGGCTACGAGGCCTACGTCGTAGTAGGTTGTGCTAAGCGAGACATCTGCTACGCCGTACGCTACCGCACCGAATGCCCTGAAATACCAGATGAAACTCCGGTAATCTATATGATGATGACGTAGTTAGCTCTATTAGTTATTACAAATTTATTTAAATAAAAATGTAATTAAAATTGAATTTAATTACTGATTTGGTAAAATTAACATTATTTATTTTTAGACACGGACAGGGTAACTGGGACTACCTGACACCACAATAAGTATATAGGTGATAAACTGCTCAGCCCCAATATTTGCAGATTAGGAAATCAACTTTATCAACTTCTTGCAAATCTGAACTACAAATTGAGTTGAGCATGTTTTCAATTACTGTAAGGTAGATCCTGTAGATGAAGCCACAACCTGAGAGTTAAACAAAGCATACAAAATTTATCAACGATACGTCACTCGAACTTTTGGCTCAGTTGGAAGAGCACTCGCACGAAACGCGAGAGGTCGCAGGCTCGAGTCCCGCATCGTTCATAAATTTTATTTGTGTAATCACGTTTTGATTATTTATTTATCATATGCAGGTTGAGGTAGAACCGGAACCGGAGGAGGAACCGAAGTATCGTCTGGTTCCTCTACCAGACTTGACTTCAAAGTACTGCAAGGAGATGGATGAAAAAGAGGCTAAGAGGAAAAAAGATGCCTTGGACAAGATTGAGATGGAACGACTGAGAAAAATTGCGGTGCAATTTAATTATTGATATTATTAATTATAATTTTGATATAAAGCATATCCGGTAATAATTCGAATACGCCACAGCTGAGATAACAAACTTGAAAACTAAGAAATTAACAATTCTAATAGCAAAAAGTATCTCTAAGGCTATTCGTTTTAAACTGACTAGAAATCCGATGCAATACCAACAACCAGTGGGAGGCTCCTTTGCACAGGATGCCGGCTAGATTACGGGTACCACAACGGCACTTATTTCTGCCGCAGCTACATACACGTACACTGCTTCAGCAGTAATGTGTAAGCATTACTGTGTCTCGGTCTGAAGGGCGCCGTAGCTAGTGAAATTACTGGGCAAATGACACTTGACATCTTATGTCTCAAGGTGACAAGTGCCGTTATAGTGCCCATCAGTTTTATTGGGGATTTCAAGAAACCTAAGAGGCACAGCAGAATTTGTATTTCAGCCGCGTGTTATAAAAAATCACACTAGTCTTTTTAAACGCCCCAAAACAAGTCGTCGTCATCATTATCATTTCAACCAGAAGACATCCACTGCATACTGACATAGTCAAAAGCCTCCCCCAAAAAACTCCATGACGATCAGTCCTGCGCTGCCCTCATCCAACCTATTTATTTATTTATTTATTCGCAAACCCAACAATCGCACACTAATACATTAATTACATACAAAATTAAAAAAATTATGTATCTGAGTGTACAGATAATTTACAGGTTTACACATCTTTAATTATCTGTTACCTTCCCGACCATACTATACAAATTGTTGAAAGTTAAATATTATGTTAGTAAAATTACAGTTTATCTAAATATTATGTTAAAATTAAAATAAAGTCTAATACAAAACAACAGCATTTATACCATTGATCTTAACCAGATCGTCGATCCATCTTGTGTGGGGCCTAACAATACTGCATCTTTCGGTACGTTGTCGCCATTTGAGGTTTTTACTGCCCCAATGGCTATCTGTCGAGCTTTGTGCTCTGCCTACTTTGCCCCTTCAGTTTCGCAACCAATGCAATGTCGGTGACTTTGTTTCTCCTACGGATCTCCTAATTTCTGGTTCAATCTCGCAGGGAAACTCCGAGCATCGCCCTCTTCATTGCCCTCTGAGCTACAATGAGCTTCCTTATAAGCCCCATAGTCACCGACCACGTCTGCGTTCCGAATGTCATCACTGGCAACACACACTGGTTAACCAACAAAAGTATAATTTTAAAATTATGATTTTTTTTACACCTCAGGAGCTGGAAGCACCAGGTCCTGACGCAATAGATGGGTGGAGAACGCATGCCTGGGTCATGGTATCCCCAGGCTTTAAAGATATTGTTGAGCCTTTTTTCATTGAACCCAGCGAGGGTAACGCCCATCCCATCACCGCAACCCAGTACCAATATATTGAGAGTGTTTACAATCACGAAAACTACTATGTAAGTATATTTTTATTACTCATCAACAGCTGATGATCGGTTGATGATAGTGTTTTTTTAAGGAAAATAAGGGTCGAGACATGGAGACATCTTGAGGTGCCCATTACAATGCAGGGCCGCTCAAGATTATTGATAAACCCAAAAATTCTGAGCGGCACTACAACTGCGTTCGTCACCTTGAAACATAAGATGTTTAGTCTCCTTTGCGAAGTAATTTCACTAGCAACAGCGCCCTTCAGACCGAAACAGAGTAATGCTTACTCATTACTGCTTCACGATAGAAATAGGCACCGTTGTGGTACCCATAATCTAGCCGGCATCCTGTGCAAAGGCGCCTCTCACTGGTGGTGGTTTATTCTGTTCCTCACGCAAATTTGCAATTCCTACTGTACAGTCTGCGTTATTGGGATCGATGGTGGAATACGTAGCCCCGTTGAAATTTATTAACTATCCTCCTAACCGGAATAAACTCGAATCATCAACATTATAATCATCATTTCAGCCAAGATACGTCTACTGCTTGACAAAGGCCTGCCCCAAAGATCTCCTCGACGATCGGTCCTGCGCTGCCCTTATCCAACCTAGTCCGGCGATCTTGACGTGGTCGCCATTCGAAAAAATATTAATGAAAAACATTCTCGCATACCGATACGTTAAGCGATATAATTTACTCATAAGAATGATAGAACAATCCAAGTGTCCAATCCAGTTTAACAGTGGGAGGCAAATGAGACTTAACATCTTACGTCTCAAGGTAAGGAATAGTTGGCTTCATAAGATACATTTTTTACCAGTGGGAAGCTCCATTGCACAGGATGCCGACTGGATTGTGGGTACCACAGCGGCGCCTATTTCTGCCGTAATGTGTAAACATCACTGTGTTTTGGTCTGAAGGGCGCCGTAGCTAGTGAAAATACTGGGCAAATGAGACTTAACATCTTATGTCTCAAGGTGAGCAGTGCAATTGTCGTGCCGCTCAGAATTTTTGGGTTTTTCAAGAATCCTGAGCGGCACTGCGTCAGGGCGTATCAATTACCATGAACTGAACGTCGTTGCATCCCTTATTTTCATAAAAAAGTTATAACACATTACAAAATGACTTAGGTGTAGAGGAATGCGGTACAAACCCAATGAATTCCACCACACCGCTCATCTTTGGGCAGGCTTTTTTTTTTTAATTTTTTAAGCCAGAAGGCTTCTCCATTCGTAATTCGAAGACAAGCGTAAATTGTCTGTCTCATTTATGCACAGTAATTAAGGCAGAGACAAAACACACTTGATCAAGGCTTACGTTTTAAAACGCCGTAGAGATGGAATGTCTTATGTGTCAGGTTAGATTACTCTACTCTGAACGGAATTACCATTACAATAATATTATTGAATCTGATATGAATATATTACATTCCACGATCTCATTAACGGCCGTTCCCAATATACTATCTATAGATAGAGATAAATTACTACCTTCTACTGTCAATAATCTGAAGCTGTCCCGATATACCCGATAAGTCATTCTTATCGCCTTATATTGGGACGCGTGAATTGCAACTTCCATACAAACTTCTGTCGCTGGTAAGCTAATAGGTCCTCCCATTGACAGACAGGTGAGTTACCGTTGATAAGTTTATTGGGACAGAAAAGTCAACGATATTTACAATTTTTATTTCAAGTAGGCCACAACCGGAGATAGACTGAATATTGGGAACAGCCGTAAATAATTGGATATAAAATATTAAATGAACTATAAATATCTAAACGCAGTTACCGCAATTTTAAAAAAACAATACTTCGAAGGGTAGTATGACTTTGATCTTTATTTTGTTAATAATTTGTATAAAGGTATTTTGTCTTTTGTGGCTTGTTCATTATTCACTAATTATTATTTACTTTGCCGATTTATTATATTTATCGTATATAATTGCCGCATCTTAGACGCGCACTAGATTGAGCTTAACTGAACTAATACTGGTTTAATCTCTAAAAATGGCATCCATATATATAACTATCAAGTTATTTAACTGATTACCAAAATTTTAGGGGTTTGCAAAACATGTAGTAAAAATGGTAGGTTACAGGAGGAACTTGTGAAGTCTCCGACATCAAGATTTTCTTGCGCCGCTTCTTTTCTCTCAGAGTGTCATTTGTTCGGCGGGTGATAGTGTTAGAAGTGACATCAAAAAGAATTCTAAAGTAATAAATTTTGAGAATATAATGCCTTTCATGCCTTTTTACGCCTTTTAACTGCTTGACTTAAATGGTTTCTTTAATACAATAATAAGTATTATTTTAATTCTTAATTAAACGTTGAAAACAATTAAAATAAGGTTGGTCCCTTATTTAATTTGTTTTCAACAGTAATTAATTTGATTAAACTAATATTTTATAATAGTATTTGTGACAGAGATGCTATTTGATTTTTTGGACTAGAAATCTTTTCTTAAGCCACTTGGCAAGGACGGTAAGTAATCCTGTTTCAGGCAAATATCCAAAGCTGCGAAGGTGGTTTAGGATCTCTCAACTACGATCTGAGTGACCTGAAGTGCTGGGAGCATCTTCTAGCAGGAGAACCAGAACACCGGCGCGTAGTGACCGGCATTGACACCTCTGATAAAAAGACCGTTGTGGACACGGAGAAACATTTAAGCGTCCCTCCTAGTTGGGTGGAGAAACTGGATATTTCAGCTGATGGTAAAACCTCCCACAATAATAATTAATTTTGAGGTTCTCGTCCGCTTAAACAACCCAATTTACTCAAAAAATTTGGAGCAATTGTGGCGGATGTTTTGTAAATTTACTTACTTTTGCTTATTTGTAACATATGTTGTTATGAGTTATAATTTCAATTCTACTCTTTAAAAAATTACACTTTTATTTCAAAGTCTTACTATTTACCAGCATGTCGGAAAACTTGAGCTTTCATAAGAAGAAGTGGTAAGAAACTCATTGCCACTCATTTAAATAAATATTTACAGCTTGATAATTTTAAAAAATTATTTACATCCAATATTACTAAAGTTATATAATAAAAACTCAAAAGTTTCAACTTAAGAGGAAACATATTAAATTTACTGACAAGAAAAGTAGGGTTTCTATTACAGGACGCTTCTCTCCATCATAATTAATTCATTATTTTAACAATTTAATTACAATTTTTTTATGTTATTGCAGTGTATGTGTGTGTGTTATGCCATCCTATATATTTGTGGTTTTTCCCGAGAATAGATAAATTAATTGATAACAAATTTTGGTTTTCAAAACAATTTTCAATTATCTATCCACATCTTGAGTCCGAAGCCTAAAAAGTTTCAGAAGATTTAAATTATTTCCAGAATTTGAACAACGCTATCCCGGAAACCGGAGAGTAATAAATTACAAGAAGGTATTACTGGAGAAATACTCACCTTACTTCGAGAGGGACGGTGCTGTAAAGAGAGTAAAGATATTCGATGACTATGCTCTAACAAAACCGCTGATAACGTAAGATGTTCTTTTAATAATCTTAGAAATCTTAAGGCAGAATTTAGTTCTCAACAAACACTCCAGTCTCCGAGAGGAGTAGCCAGAGATTAAAGACCAATGGTTTCAACGGTTTCCAATTTGCATCAACCGTTCCTTGTATACTTGTGCGAACCCTTTTGCAGGGTGTCAGCTAGCAACGATATACTATGGATCGATATATATAGCGACGTTCATTTTCGTGGTCACGTGGAAGAGAAGGCCTAATTGGTGAGGCGAGACAGTACTTTACTTCAAGCTATTAATTCCTCTTCACATTCTCTATTCTCACCTCTGGGCGGGCGCTCCTAGAACCAGCTTCTTCCATTTGAACGCATATAACGAAGAGCGGCTCGAATCATCGACGATCAAGTCAACACCGATCGGCTTGACTCTTTGGCTTTGCGTAGAGATGTGGGTTCTCTCTGAATCTTCTATGGCATTTATCACGGGGAGTGCTCAGAGGAGCTGTTCGGGTTGATTCCAGCGGCCGAATACCACCGGAATTTACGTCAAAATGCAAAATACCATCCGCATAACATTGACGTCTGGTATTCCACAACCACGGGTTTTTCAAGAAATTTCTTGCCTCGCACAGCCACTTTGTGGAATCAATTACCGGCTGCTGTTTTCCCGAACCAATACGACTTAGGGACCTTCAAGAAAAGAGTATACTCCCACCTTAAAGGCCGGCAACGCATCTCCTCACACCTGTTGTTGCGGATGTCCATGAGAGTGGTGAGGCAACCGCTCACCACTCCTATCCCGGGAGCCTCTTGCCCGTTTGCCTCCTCTTATATAAAATAAAAAAATCACATTTCCTATTTTTATAACCTATTAAACATTATAATAATATTGTTTTAGCTACGAATATTATAAAAACAGAATGGATAAGATGGAGACGGTGAAGATAGATCATGTCAAAAGGGAAGTAGTTGAAGTATTTGGTATTGGCAGGTCGGATCATCTGCTTAGTAAGTCAATAATATTTGACACTATTTCTTGAATATCTCACTTTCATTCAAACATTCACGGGAGATCATGAGGGACACAGTGATTGCGGAATTTTATTTGCAAAGCTCCTGACATATTTTACTGGCTTTCTAATTCGCATTTTTATTATACAAACTACTACTTCTAATCATGATATTTTTGATCTAGGTCCTAGAGTAGATTGACTATAAAATTGTTAGGAAAATTTAGATGAAGCTGATATGATAAAACAGGTGTTCATCACGTACGTTATCGTACTGTTATACAGGACACTGAGTTTAGCTTTTAAAAAAAAACTTTATTTATTAAAAACAATTTAATTGATAAAACTTATAATGCTTGAATTAGAATACAATAAGAATTTAGAATAATTGAGTCTAAACTGATCACGACTGAACAGCATAGGAGCTGGAAATAGACTGGCTCTCCGTTGTATTAACAGAATCCACGAGTATTATATCTAGCTGACAGTATAGGTCTAGCCAATGTACAGAGTAAGCAATATGCCATACATCATGTATGTATAACAGTACCTAAACGTTCGTTCGTTTCGTACACGGAAAATACCTACGGACGCGCGGAATATAATCTCGAAGCGTCGGTTGTTAATCGTTCACAGCGAATAATAATCGAATCATGAAAAAGTATTGGTGAATAAACAAAACAAACTAAGCAGATACTTCTTTCCTATGTCATTGTGCGCGTTGTAAGGTACCATTGATTTCGTTAGATTTGTCCTCGACCTTACAGCCCTCAGTAAATACCAAATTATAGTGGAAATGGCGCCTGCTGCCTGACGAAGGTTTGTGCGTTGACTGATTTATCAATGTATTATGAACTCAGCTATGCTACTAATTTAAAATGAAGATTATTGGTAGGTAACTAGAGTAGTATTAAAAGGTGTAACTAAGGCAAACTTCTGTTACTTTTACCTACTCTTTATTCTGTGGCTGGCAGTGTCCTTGTATGTATGATACTGCATCTGTGGCGTAGGCCTCTCTTTAACCTTTACATGCCTCTGTTTTCCTTTACATATCATTCTATTTTCAAAGAACTACAATTTAAATCGAAGTTGTTCTTTTCTAGTTTCTTTTCTTTCCAAAAATATATTGTAAATTATTGTGAAACGGAATAATCTAGACGATCCTCATTGTGGCTATTTATAATTTATACCCAGAACACGTCTACTCACTTGAAGCACCAGCGACTTCAGTGGAAGGAGACAGGACCATGGAGTTCAACTATTACGCCAGACTTGATCATTTGGCCAAGCTTGTGTGCACACCGAGCTCCTTTGAAGAATATTACACGAACAGAACGGACAGGTAAACGTTATCATATCTGCCAGAGCTAATAAATACTTTGACTCCGATATTATACGAGTATTCCTCGTTAAACCCAAATATTGTACGTTTAAATAAAATAATTTTAAATGGATTGAAATTGGCTAGTCGCTCCTTATGATTGGGAAATCAACACATCGAGGCCATTGCCAAATATTTATAAATAAAAATGGATCGCGAAAATGTATTATGAACAGGCTTTATTTCCGATCAACTGCTCTGAAAAGGGTTGCACTTAGGGGTAGATATATAATAATAATAATATTGACACACTTTTTTACACAAATTATTTTGCCCCAAATTAAGCATATATAGCCTGTGTTATGGGTTGCAAGACAACGATATATTGAATACAATATACTTACTTAAACATACATAAATACGTACTATAAACATACATAAACACATTTAAACATCCATGACTCGGAAACAAACATCCATATTCATCATATAAATGCTTGCACCTACTGGGATTCGAACCCGGGACCACTAACTTAGTAGGCCAAATATATATTGGTTTTATGGTAAAAGTATTTATTTCCTTAAGTTACTAAACAAATCTATGACACTTGCTAAAAAACTATAATTAATGGTTCTACTTGTGAGTACGCGAATCTCTACTATTACTCGTAGTTGGTTAAAATGGTTACTCGGACCAGTCCTGTAATGGTTATAGACGAATGGTTAATGGTAAGTAGGACCGGACCGATCAATGGTTAAACGCGTACTGCATCTCTACTATGCATTGGTAATAAATAATAATGGTTGGTAAAATTGTTAGGAGAAGTTTTATGTTTGATTTAAAATATCCACAAAAAAAATATTTCATTGCGATGGTAGACAGTAACGTATTCTTCAAAATTATTATCAGTATTGAGAAACTGGCGTTCAGTCGCTCAGTTGCAAACTAGATGTATTATTCGAATAAAGATTCTCTATCAAAGTATTTCTTGGAGATTATTCAAAAGTGTCATTTGCGAAGAGGATTTGGCCATTTCGTTTTTATAAGTATTAAATTAAACGCACGTACCTACGTGTCGTCTTGAGGACAACACCAGAGGAATCACAGGGGCGTTACCGGCGTTTTAGGATGATGTACGCGCTTTTTTAAGGTAGGTAAGAAGTTTGGATCTTTAATTTATTTGTTTTTATATTGTTTATAAGTATTTATGTATGTTAAGAGTAAGTATATTGTATTAAATATACCGTTGTCTTATACCGATAGTACAGGCTATGCCTAGTTTGGGACAAGATAATTTGTGTAAAATTGTGTCAACATTTATTTATTTTATTACTTACGTAAGTTAAGTAGTCTTAAGGTGGTTTATTACTTACGTTGTTATTAAACCTCTTTAATCACTTGGGGCGAAAATAAAGGGTATATTTGCGTCAAATACACGAAGGGAATGTTTGATCTCATTTTCTTTATTACTAAACTAGTAGAATTAAATTATTGTCTTTTTCTGTAAATTTCTTTCCCATTCGGAAAGGGAACTAACTACTGCAATCTCTCCTGCATTCCAGTCTTCCATTAGCTACTCGATTCCACATTATTCCTATCACTTTTTCTGGGCTACAGCTTGATACAATTTTTCTCATTTATTACATAAAAATAAGAATATTATTTATCAAAAAAAATCTATCACAGTGTACAGGATATCTTTCCTGTTGTGGGTTTATAAAAATCTTATATACTTCGTCGAATACGAAAGTGGTTACTTACGTGGTTTTCCCAGGAAGATCTGAACTTCCTACCTACCTTCAAAACGCGCGTACATTATATTAAAACGCTGGTAACGCCCCTGTAATTCCTCTGGTGTTGGCCTTAAGACATAGGTGCGTTCGTTTGTCCTCAATTTCCAAAAAAAAACTACCTACTACTTCCAGCAAGTGCCACGGTGAGTTTTGATAGGCGGACTAGATTAACCCTTTTTCCTAATATTTTGCTACTCTGAAATAATATATTTTACTTGAAATTATATCTTTATCGGAATTTATCCTTGACGCAATTATCCTTATAGAAATTATCGTTATGAAATGCTCCTTACCGGAATTATCCTTATAAGAATAAAACTATTTAAAAGAATTCTAAATGATTTCCTTTTAGATTGGAATCAAGATTCGCTTGCTACACAGCGCCTTCGAAAGCAGAACCCAAACGCCAACTGAAGGATATTATTGAAACCTATTCCCGGAATGATAGCGTTCCAGCCAAGGATGATGTATGGAAAAGGATATTCCATATTCAAGATGGAACGATCGAGCTGCTGTACCATTACGCTTATAACTTTGTTACAAATAATAAAAGGAGCTACATAAAGCCTAATTTAGCTGAAACTGGTGGGAAGATTCTGTTTTATCCAGATAAAACATCTGGTTACGTCGTAAGTAGTTAAAATTGTCACAGATTTACTTTTCTGGTCTACCGAAGTTAGGTATATTAATTTATTCGTAGTGTTCATGATTTTTATTCATACTGCAGCTCTAGAATGAACAAACTTCATAAACGTAGTGTTTTCAGAACATACGAAATAGGGGGTCCACCGGCCATACATACCACTACCTAATCTTGCCAATGCTCTCTTAAATTCTTTGGCACGTGGCGGACGGTGATTAATTGACCCTGACGGGCTCACATTTCTCTTCCATTCCTTTTATTCCATAATAATATTTATTTATTTTTATTTTATAGACGCAACATAATTATTACTATAAAATTAGTGGTTGACCTAATATGAAATTAAAGGATGTTGGAATAACTTTCTACGGCCTGAATAAACAATGAAACCTTAGTAGTATTAGTAAAAATAAAATGTTATCATATATTTAGTGTTACCTAGTGATACCTAGGTAACACTGGAAATGTTTAGAAAATGAAAAACAGCTTAATGTAGAAAGTTGCCAATACTTTTATTGTTTTTCAAAGTAATCTCTGTTCCTCTCTACACATCGTCGCATTCGATGGAACAACTGAGAAAAGCAGGCCCATTCTTCCTTAGGGGTCTCTTCTAGGGCATTTTCGTACGCTTTCACCGCATCTTCAGGGCTTGTAAAGCGAATACCTCAAATTTTATCTTTAGTTCTTGGGAATAAATAAAATTCACAGGGCGCCAGGTCAGTACTGTATGGTGGATGACTCATTATCTCGACACCTGACTTTGGCAGAGAAAATGAGTCATCACCACCAAACACCACCAAAAATTTTCAACATTCCGCTTTGCGGAGTGCGCTGAAGCATTGTCGTGGTGAAGGAGGATCCTGCTTCGAGGGCGCTGCTGTCGAGATTTTTTCCAAGACAACAAGCAAACAGCAATTGACATACCAGTATGTAGTAACTGTCTTCTAGCACAACTGTCGCGAAATGACCTTTCCGGCCAAAGAATGAGGCAATCATCTTTTTTCCTTGACTTCTTCCTTTCTTTACCTTAGTTGACCGATCCTTCAAAGGAAACACCCACTTGATTGTCTTTTGGTTTCAGGTTTGTAGCAATATATCCAGCTTTCAGCACCTGTGACGATGTCAGTCACCACCGTTGAACTTATCTAACATTTGGCGACACCAGTCCATGCGAAGGTGTTTCTGGTCGTCGATTAAATTATGGTAAATCCATCTGGTACAAGGCTTCCTGACTCCTAAATGTTCGTGTAATATATTTTGAACTTGACTCATACCAACGCCTAGGCTTGCCCGTATCTGCTGTTAGGTCACTCTCTTATCTTCCTCTATCATGCGTCGCACAGCACTGATGTTATCTTCAGTAGTCGCTATTAAAGGACGTCCCTCACGCGGATCATCATTGAGATTGCTATGTCCACGCTTAAACTCGTTAAACCAATTGTAAATAGTGGCACGAGATGGGGTTTATTAAAATATGCTAATCGCAGCCAACCATAGCTTTGTTGTTGAGTAAGCCCACAACGAAAGTCATAATAAATAATTGACCGAAAATTTTCTCGCGTTAGGTTCATTTTCACGTGTAACAAGAGTTTTAGATTCGCCACCAATTCACAAAAACAACTGGCAAATGAATGCAATATAACATTAGGTTACCAAAGAGTTCTAAAATTGTAATTCAAAAAAGTTTTCATTAGCAATGTTTCTAACTGGCCAGTTCTAAACATTTTCAGTGTTACCCACGTATTTATACTTTAATATTTACTTGTGGGTTCAAGTTTACCGTTAGATTCTATACTTTCAAATCCAACATAAATTAAGAACATCTAGTCTAAGATCCCACTGCTCGATTCTGTACGTATCTGTTTCTTTGATAAAACTAATTTTAAATGAACGTTGAGGGAGTACGCAATGTATTGCCGATAGGTTGCCTATAATAAAAAAAAACCATATAGTTGCAATTTAATTATACTGAAATGAATTACAGGTAATTGCGGAATGTTTTCTATAGGCCACCTATCGCTAATACTCTCTTGCAACATTGATTTAAAATTAGTTTTATTTAAAAAAAAACAGATACTTGGGATATTGCAATAATAAAGCAAATACTCGACAGCTTCATAATTGTAAATAAAGCACTTGTCTCATTCTTCTCAAAGGCAGATCCATGCGCCATACAACCTCTACCGTTTGCATATCGTTAATAAATTGCATACTCCTTTAACATTCATTTTAAATTAGTTTTATCAAAAAAACAGATACCTGCAGAATTAAGCATTGGCATCTTGTACTAATAAAGCGATGTATTTCAAATACTTAGTCCGGTCAATTTAGACCAAAAAATGAGAGTGAAGTTACATAAAGTCCCAAAAAGCTGAAAATCAGTGAAATTGTTCAAAACATAATCATAAACAATGTTTAAAAGTTCCCCATCATTCCCGTGTATGGATTTTTTTTTATTCAAGATCAAAGGTCAAAAAAATAAGTTTTTGCGATTTTCAGCAAAACAGTAAGTTTTATCATCAAAGTACCTCAAACAAAAATTGTAGATCATAAAATTATCTATAAAAAATTTACCCATACTTTTTTTCTTACGAGCCATAGTTTCTGAGATAAAATGATTCAAAAAGTTATAAAAAACGCGCTAAGTACACTACCTCATAGGTGGCGTGGAAACGTGTGCTATTATGACTATAACAACTTTTATAACTTTTGAATCGTTATATCTCAGAAACGGTGGCTTGTAAGAAAAAAAGTATTCATACATTTTTTATAGGTAATTTTATGATCTACAATTTTTGTTCGTGTTACTTTTATGATAAAACTTACTGTTTTGCTGAAAATCGCGAAAAACTCATTTTTTTGACCTTTGACCTTGAATAAAAAAAATTCCATACACGGGAATGATGGGGAACTTTTAAACATTGTTTATAATTATGTTTTGAACAATTTCACTGATTTTCATCTTGTTGGGACATTATGTAACTTCGAATGTCTAAATTCATCGGACTAACTCGACAGCTTGGTGATTGTAAATAAAGCGCTTGCCTCATTCTTCTCAAAGACAGATCCATGCGCCACACAGCCTCGACCGTTAGACGTGTACTACACTCTCTGCGATAACATGGGCTGGGAGTATAACACGTGCAAGGCGATCCGTGACAGAGAGACGGATATCAATGGGTATTTGAAACAGAGACATAGGGAGCTCACCGAACCGAAGTTGGTGATAGCACTGTTTGATACAGAGAGGAACGAAGCCGCAAAGAGGGGATGGAAGGAACAGGTACAAAAAAATTATCACTTAAAATTTTCACATCTCGACGCTCTCGCGACATCTCAAGCACTTTCCTAATATGCTAATATTGGGGTTGAGCAGGTTATCAATTGTAAAGTAGAGCCGCAGCCTGATAGTTGAACAGACATAATATCAAGATTTATGAACTTTACGTAACTAGAACGGTTGGCTCGGAGCGTTCGCACAAACGCGAGAGGTCGCGGGTTCGAGTCGCGAATCGTTCATAAATATTTTTTTAATTTAATTTGTATATTTAATCCCAGAAGTGAGGGCTATCACTTTAAAATTAACAAATTGTCTATCCCTTCAAATCAAAATAAGGGCGCTAAATTGGCATCGAATGTGAGGAATATAATAATATATGTATTTTCAAACAAAATACTAAGGTTATTAATGTCAGTAAGTTAGCAACAACTTTTCAGTGACGGGTGCACTGTTGGCTCATAAAAACGTAAAGGTACTATAACTTAAATGACTTTCTTATACCACAGATTGGTAATGGAGCGACCGCGGTCAGGCTATTTAATAATAAATTTTATTGCATAGAAAAATTTATTTAAAAAAAAAAGAAGTCTTCTAAATAATTTGCACTCGTTCTTCTTAGGTCTGGGGCATTATTTTCATATTCTCATCAAATTATTAACCGCGCTTACCCTTTATGCAAGCGAAACGTGGGATTAAATAAATCAATAATGTTATACTTTCATGTTACCTTCCAAATCTTTAAAAGGGAATCAATGAATGATGTCCAATGCCTTTCAATACAGTTTTTTTGTATCAATTACCATTTTTTATTCTAATCTTCTAGTCTTCTGATTATCAAGTGGTTCAGCCACGCTAAATGATGATATTAGCCTCAGTCCGTTTATAAAGTGATCTCAAGTAATTTGCTCACAGCTGACCGAGGTTTTTCGAGGTCGAGGAGATTTTTTGTTTATATTAACATAACTTGCAGGAGACCCAGAAGGCGGAGGTGTCTGAGCGTGAAAAGGAAGCAGAAATAGATCCGCTGGCTCCATATCTTGCCAGAATGTTCGGCTCCGGACATGGCACTGGTGCCTTACTCACGATTAAGGAGGCCACCATCATCAGGGATCAATGCATCAATGACTTCAGAGCGAGGCAGCTGGCGAGGCAGATACTGGTGCAGGAGAGATTTGACAAGGTTTAATATTTGTAACTAGCTAGACGCAATCATTGTTCGCTGACTGATCTCACTTTATATAAGTTTAGAGAAGTTTCAAGTTAGGCGGCTATCGCTTTAGATATTCACAATTTTTTTTTTATAAATATTTACACACTTTAACACAAATTATATCACCCCAAACTCGGCATAGCCTATCGGTACAAGACAAAGATATATTTATACACAATATACTTACTTACTTAAACATACATAATGCGCCAGGGATGCATTTTGTCGCCTATTCTCTTCAACGCTTATGGAGAGCACATTATGAGACATACCTGCGAGAACTGGGAGGGAGGCATCACAATTGGTGGCGTGAAAATCACCAAGTTGCGCTACGCCTATGACACTACTCTTCTTGCAGCAAATGAGTCAGAAATGGCTGCACTTCTTGAACGTATGGAGCGGATTAGTGGAGAGATGGGACTTCCCATAAACAGGTCCAAGACCAAAGTCATGGTGGTGGATAGATCTGGAAAGTTGGAACTAACTGGTTTGCTGGGCCCAGAGATGGTGGACAACTTTATCTACCTGGGTTCCAACATTAGTAACGATGGTTCGTGCGAGTGAGAAGTGCGCAGGAAAATTAGCTTGGCTAAGAGCGCTATGTCTCATCTTGAAAGAATCTGGAGAGATCGCAACATTTCCGTAAAAAGTAAGACCAAACTGGTACGGACCCTAGTCATCTCTATATTTTCATATGGCGCTGAGACTTGGACACTGAAAGCTGCAGACCGCAAACGCATTGACGCCTTTGAGATGTGGTGCTGGAGAATGATGCTCCGTATCCCCTGGACAGCATTTCGGTCTAATCTCTCCATATTGCAAGAACCGCCAGAGACAGGAATAGATGGAGAGCGATCATAAGAGAGAAAGTGATACAGAAGGGTGGTCACGACCCTCAGTACTGAGGATTACGACGCAGGGAGGAGGAAACATACATAAATAAATATTTATGTAAACATCCATGATTCGGAAACAAACATTTCTATTCATCATAATATAAATGTTTGCCAGCTACCGGGATTCGAACCCGGACATCTAGCTCAGTAGGCCGAGTCACTAACCACTGGGCTATAGGGGGTCGTCAATTAAAAGTGAATAGCGTATAGACTTCGTTCATTTATGTCTAGATAGACTGTGACAGCTGTGAAAACGTCGAAAGAAATGAAGGTTGACAGTTAACCTCTATTTTGAGCAATGCATGCACACTAACACAAAGTGACATGCAAATCAACTAGAAGGCGAAACTTGTCACGCACTCTAAAGTAATAAACCTGGTCTGTTATCATCGGTTGTCTAGCAGCAAGAGTCTCTATACGTTTAAATTATCTAAGCGTTATAGAGTTGCTTATTTATAATAAATAATTTCTTTTTTCAGCTAAATTCTGAGTACAAAGCCAAGAGATTGTGGTATTTGGCGAACCAATTCATCCTGACTCCAGAAAAGGAAAGCGCCTACTTCGCTATGAGGTATGATTGCTTCATACTTTTTACGTCAAATTTTGATTAGATTCTCTTGATAATGTTATGTATGTTCATAGGCACATAGGCGAATTTTCTAAAGACTATTATTATCATAATGTTGACACCAGGAACATGTGTAACCTTTTTATGCCTACTACTCGTTTAGGTCGTGTCAGTATGACTATAGTTGGGCGATGTATGTTTTTACAATATGATCATAGAAACTGTTGAAAGTAACGCGTCAACAAACTCAAAAGAATTGTGAGAAAATGTTTATGTGGTAAATGTTGCTAAAACATAAATGACTTTCTTAATGATACAAAAAAGAAGCCCTCTGAGTTTCATTCCATTTCAATCAAACACACACACACACACACATTTACCTCTATCCTTTGGAATTTCAAGCTTTTTAGTCACTGTGTAAAAGTGGAATCCTGGTGACCAGTAATTCAGGTATTTTATTACCTACCACAGGCACCAGCGATCCACGACCAAAACTTATGTATCCCCTGTATTTTTAAGTTTTCTCTATATTGTAATTTTGTTTGTTGGTGAGAAATAAAAGTTATTATTATTAAAAAAATCAAAAATTCTAAAAAAATTGGCATTATAAAGCGGTAATGTCAAAGCTGTTTACACAAATACAATCTTAAACCTTATCATTTTATTACTATATAGTCAACTTTTATTACACATTTCCGATGGCCTTAGTATACAATATTCCCGAATACTTACATTTAGAAACAGCGTCGGACGGGTCAGGTACTATTGTATAAAAGATGAATTAACGATGCGTTTGGTTCATAATATGTTTTACTTCGCTAGATTTATTTTGTTCGTAAGAGCAGTAAAATCATTTTACCAGTGGGAGGCTCCTTTGCACATGAAGCCGGCTAGATTATGGGTACCACAACGGCACATATTTCTGCCGTGAAGCAGTAATGTGTAAACATTACTGTGTTTCGGTCTGAAGGGCGCCGTAGCTAGTGAAATTACTTGGCAAATGAGACTTAACATCTAATGTCTCAAGGTGACGAGCGCAATTGTAGTGCCACTCAGAATTTGAGTTTTTCAAGAATCCTGAGCAGCACTGCATTGCGTAGGGCGTATCAATTACCATCAGCTGAACGTCCTACTGGTCTCTCCCTTATTTTCATAAAAAAACTGTGATCGTTTTGACATCGGGAACAGTCTCACCCTCATCTCCTCCCTAATCCTACAAATAACAACAGTCAAAGTTAACAGTACATTCTAACAATAAGTTTTCTGCAGCGCTGAGCTGGCTTTTAAGGTCCACACGCTGGAAGTCCGGCTGACGAGACACCAGGATCTGTCAGGGCCAAGGTACAAGACTTTGGAAGACTACCTCGCGAAGCATCCGCTATTCAAGGAGTACAACCGGATGAGACATTATTATAGAGTTAAATAGTTTTTATGATTATTTTTGCTATTGTTTTTGGAATTTATTAATAAAATATATTACTGTTTGTACCACGTTGATATTGTTATACTCTTGCGCGTAGATATAGAATACGGAACCCTGTCATAATTGACGTCTGTGTGACGTCAGCGGGCAGTCAACAGTATGCTAACGGCACTTTTGATTGAACCTGACGTCACTAACATGGCGGCCTGTCCTCATATCAACACGCAAGGACCATGAAGTATATAATTAATGATTTGGGCAATTCGGCCTCGGCTTATTAATGTCCCTCGATTATCAATACGCTCAAAATTCTAGAATGTTCCATGCATTTCTCTTATTTAATTCTCGAAGGCTCACAACAGGGTGTAAGACAAGTACATTCTAAAAGTGGGGGGTTGTAATCGGACCATGATTCTAAATATATTGGCATTGAAAATTTCTATAATAAAAAAAAAGCAGAAATGTATTTCACCGCAACAGCTGACATCATTAGAAATGTTGTACAAGTAGCATTCACCCTTATTACGTAGGAACTGTACATTGCAGTACAATGCTGGCTATAAAAGTTCACAATTTTTTTTTTTTTTCTGCAACTACAGTAATTCTTGTTAAAATGCCAATAGCTACGATTTAGTTAAGCCGCGTCCGTGTTTCTTAATACAAAAACATGTTTAATAAACAGATTAGAGGCGTAGCTTGAGTTTTTATTAATTAAACATCTTAACATGTTTACCGCGAGAAATGGATAACATCACCCGCTTTCGCCTGCGGGGACCTGAATGGAGACGAACCTATCATTCGTAGCTAGCGATAATTTTTCACATTTACCACATAAATTCTATTGGGTTTGTTTGTGATGGAGAGGAATATAGAAAAGACTTCTTTATTTCTGCATTTTTGAAATGAACCAAAAACAGGTGCAGCGGACGGACTGTTTTGCTAACATGTTTTGTTAGTGTTATTAAAAAATAGCCACAGCGGACGCGGCTTTATAGGGAGCTCTACTGAACCCTTCCGTATTCGGAGGGTGTCTGGTAGGTCAGGATGTATCCTGTATATAAACAAAGTTGGAGTGTCTTTTTATAATATCAAAATTAAAAGCTTTTCATTATAAGGTGTTGTTATTTAGGCTACTTTTATTTAAAAAACTTAATAGGGTAACAATATTAAATTCATTAAATTGTGATGAAAAAACGGGTAAATGCCACGCATGGTATAATAATAATAATAATATTTTTATTACAACAAAATACAAAGTCATACAATATTAATGTTGGGGCCTCTTTTTAAGCAAGAGTTGCCTGTAGTAGGAGGCCCCGCTCTTCCAGAGCAAAAACATATAATGATGTAATCATAAACAAGTATACCTACCTTAACATAAGTATTATAAACTAATAGAAAGAAAACAATCAAGAATAATAACATAATAAAAGATGATTTATGTGTATCTAAACTTTGTGTGCTGTGCGTCGTGTGGGTGTGTGTATGGCTGTATGTGAGGGTGGGTGGCCTATATCAGTATATTAGAACACTTAAAGATTTACTTAATTACTATAATTATATACTCCGCCTGGTACTCTCTTCCCGTGATAGCTGTGTCACGTGATTGTCCTAGGAATACGTCATCAGTTGCGATGACAGCTCTCAAACCATTTTCGAGTGAAACAACGATATAGACTTGCTATAGGTGTGAGCGACACGACAATAGCGATAAAATGGCGAGCTGTCAGTATGACATACTATAATACATAGAATAATAACGCTCAGAACGATAGTTTCATCTTACTACTAGGTTACTTAATACTAGGTTATATGTACCTAATAAGAACGAAGAAATAAAATATAAATTAAGAATTTAGTAAAAACAGCACGTATTTAATTATCGTTGTAACATTTTTTGAAGTGCGAGTAAAGAAGTTCTTTAGAATCGTTGTTTTTGAACCTCGATGAAACGAAAAAGCGGGACGACACAGGTGCCGTTCCCAGCTATATCCGAGGTTTTCTAAATCCAAGATGGCCGCTGTGCAAAATTATGATTTCAACAATATGGATATCGTATCTGAGGTTCTCGAGTGTGCACAGAACGAATTTGGGATCATTTTTGAAATCCAAGATGGCCGCCGTGCAAAATTATGAATTGAATAATATGAATATCGCATCCGAGGTTCTCGAGGGTGCAGAGAACGAATTAGGGATCATTTTTTCAATCCAAGATGGCTGCGGTAAAAAAATATTTTGGGGCTATACGTAAGCGTGGTGGCTATAATGATAACTCTAATTCCTTACAACTTATAGGCATCTTTCGGAAATTGTTGTGCCACATGGAACTAAAATCATTGAAATCGTAAATTTGCGCGGCAGCCATCTTGGATTTAAAAAAAAACAAAATGGCGCGTAGCTGAAAATCGTGACGATTTACTATAAAAATTCTCTCATACGTCGATAAAGAAGTTTCACTTCAAAAACATACCGACGTATTGAGAACCTCCTCCTTTTTTGAAGTTGGTTAAAAAGAGTGGCGAGTGTATGTTTTCACGAGCTCAAATTTTTCCGAACAAATGGTAAATTCAGTAATTTTAAAGAAATATTTATAGTGACTATTCAAAGTGTTTAGTTTAAGCCTAATTGAATTAAGATTATTTGACTTTGACTTTGAATACTTATAACATCATGTGGCGTCGTACATTATAGCGCCTTATTAATATCTACCAATAAACACAAAAAGCTATCCCAGCGGAGAAACTCGGGGTATATAGTACTTTCATAGCTGGCAACATATTTTTTTAATGGCGTCTGTTTTGTTTACAAAATATTTTGCTGTTTTGACGAACGTATTAGCTTAAATTAAAAGTTGTGAAATAGTATTTAGGTGTGAAATGTGATTTTCTTATCATAATTTTTATTATAAGACGCTTTGTGACACCCTTTCACTGCACAGTAAGTCATTTTTCAATTAAATTTCGCGCACTGATTATCCTGGATGTTGACAGAATGACACTGACGCGACGGGAAACGTAAGTGGTCACAAATGGCCACATTAAAACTGCTTCATTTCGTTTGGGCCTACTCACGTTCTAAGCGTTATTATTCTAAGCTATTATATATACCAGGCTCCTTTGCACAGGATGCCGGCAAGATTATGGGTATCACATCGGCGCCTATTTCTGCCGTGAAGCAGTAATGTGTAAGCATAATTACTATGTTTAGGTCTGAAGGGCGCCGTAGCTAGTGAAATTACTGGGCAAATGAGACTTAACATCTTATGTCTCAAGGTGACGAGCGCAATTGTAGTACCGCTCAGAATTTTTGGGGCTTTTCAAGAATCCTGAAGCAGCAGAATTATAATTTGCAGAGAATACCAGGCGGAGTATATTATTATACTATGATACCACGTAAATGAACATAGAACAGAATTAATATACAAGGTATTTTCTTTGACTAACGCGAGTGTTACACATTGAAATAAAACACTTTTTAAAGGATTAAAACGAGTGTAATTGTAACTGTGTTCATATATTAGATATTTATGTAAGAGTTACATTATTATTATTTGTTAACCCGACGTTTCTAGACCTTTACAGATCTCGTTTTCAGGGGGGCTGCAGATGAAATCTGTTAACTTTTTTAAGCTTTTATTTTGATATTACTATATCAATAGTTGGACAACCTGTATAGCCGAGTGGTTAGCGATCCTACCTACTAAGCTTTAAATGTATTTATGTATGTTTATATGAATATATGTATGTTTAAGTAATAATATACTTATTGTATTAAATATATCATTGTCTTGTAACCCATAACACAGGCTATATATGCTTAACTTGGGGCAAGATAATTTATGTAAAAAGTGTGTCAATATTATTATTATTATTACAAAAAAAAATAACTTATACGCAAATATCTAATACAAAAACACAGTTACAATTAGACGCGTTTAAATCCTTTCTAACTGTTTTATTTAAATTACTATTGTAACGTGCCAAGTGAAGTGAGCAGCGGGTGTCTGAGAGGTGGCGCTAGTGTTGCGGTGTGAAGTGTGGGGCGAGTCGTGGAGGGGAGAGGAGAGGGGAAGCGAAGGGTATGTAATGTCTTACTCATGAAAATCTAATTATTCTGCAGTGTTAAAGTGTTGTTAAACAATTCCGAAAGTGTATTTTTTTTATGGAATAGGAGGACAAACGAGCGTACGGGTCACCTGGTGTTAAGTGATCACCGCCGCCCACATTCTCTTGCAACATCAGAGGAACCACAAGAGCGTTGCCGGCCTTTAAGGAAGGTGTACGCGCTTTTTTTGAAGGTACCCATGTCGTATCGTCCCGGAAACACCGCACAAGGAAGCTCATTCCACAGCTTTGTAGTACGTGGAAGAAAGCTCCTTGAAAACCGCACTGTGGAGGACCGCCACACATCCAGATGGTTGTGATGATATCCTAACTTGTGGTGTGTCGTGCGAAGGCCGAATTCGGCGGCAGGAATCAGGAATCATCTTCGGAACACTCCCCGTGATAAATGCGGTAGAAGACACACATATTTAAAAGTCAAAAGTTATAATTGTAAAAGATATACATAATGCAGTGGTTTGTGTTTGAAATCTGATTTAATTTTCTCTACTACTTTACAATATACATTTTAATGTTTGGGTAGTATCCAAGAGGGCTGTGTCTGATGTAGCCCCGTGTTCCAGTCTCCTGCTCCTCCCAGCAGGTTGCCCCGGCCGTCATGAGTAGCCAGCGCCAGTCGAGACAGTTTGTTGGCCAGGCGCCTTTGGGGGGAGTCTGGCCGTGACAGGGGCGGCAGGGAGATGCTGCCAGAATCTGAAATTATTTATTTGAACTTAAGAATTGAACCTCAGCCGAACAAACTTTTTCACCACATACCACTGTATGTATTTTATGACAAAATTGTACACGGGTAAACCACGGGGCACTCCTGTATACAATATAATAACATAGTATTAGGCCTTGATCCTGATACTATGCCTAGATACTACACAAAAAAATCGTCACCTTTTTGCTCTTAATAGTGATTTTCATTATTATAACACTAGAAATAAGGGATTGCTTGTAACTAATTCTAGTAGGCTTCATAAGATACATAATAGCTTTAAGGGTAAATGTATACACTTCTATAATAAAGTCCCAGCTACTGTTCAGGCATTATCTATAAATAAATGGCTCTATCGTAAATCCTTTTACTCCACTGCTGAATATCTAAATGATCGGACAGCCTCGGACTAGATTGTGATTATTTTATAGAGATAGAAATGATTGTACAATATTGTATATTTTTATTGAAAAGAGCTCAAAAAAAGAATGCTGGGAGAGTTTCTTGCGCCGCTTCTTCTCTCTCAGAGTGCCATTTGTTTCCGAAGTGGTAGTAGTATCTAGTAGTTATTAGAGATGACATCAAAAAGAATTCTAAAGGAATCAATTTTGAGAAAATAAATGTCTTTTATGCCTTTTACTAGGCCTCTTATAACTTTTGAATGTCCGGACCGATTTCATCGCGGTTGGCGCCATTCGAAAGGGCTTGACCAAACTTATATTTTGAATACAATTTTATATTTTGAAAATGTAAGGTCATTGCCATTTGAAAATTCAAAAAATAGTGTTTTATTAAACTTTTACCAGACACTTAATTTAAAACAACACAAATTATATTTTTGAGCTCTAAGAGCTCAAAATCGTCATTAATACAATTTGAAGCGTTTAGGTATGGAATTAGAGGGAAGTTGCAGGGATGGCCTTAAGGGTCAACCGTTTTCATATAATTTTTTGAGAAATTCAGACCTGAATGGTAGTCATAGTTAGCGTGTTCACTCGGCGTCTCCTGCCCCAGCCTCTTGCGGTATTCTCCAGCAAAATGTTCCACCAATGTGTCCATCATTATTGCCTGCTTTGAAAATATCTGTAAGAAAATTTACTCCTCAGTAGCGTCAACCGTGATGTATTCTGATCTATTCTTCCCATTGTGGCTTCTGTGGAAGATACACCACAAGTTAGCCAATGTCACGTTACAGTAGACCACCAAGATTAGAGTACTTATACTTTTTTTTAAGTGCGCCATTTTTATATTTTTGATATTTTCTGCATATCACATTTGTTGCTGTTTGGTAAATAATTATAATATGTCAAGTTCTAGTACAGAATAATAGGAACAATTGATAGATTTAACCCCGCCAGAAATAATAAATGATGCACAAAATGCAAACTAAATACCTGTAAAATCTAGAGAAAAAGTACTTAGCTGCTTACAATAGTTTTCCTACAATGGAACAGCAAAAAAAACAGTCCTAGAAGTGAGGGTTATCACATTAAAACAAAACAAATTGTTTAGATTTGCAAGAGCGACATCTCAAGTCAATTTCGTAATATACAAATATTGGGGTTGAGCAAGTTATCAACTGTAAAGTATATCCTGTAGATAAAGCCATAACCTGAGAGTTGAACAAAGCACACAGAATTTTATAACGAGGCGGTACTCGAACGGATAGCTCAGTTGGTCAGAGCACCGGCACGGAACGCCGGAGGTCGTGGGTTCGAATCCCGCATCGTTCATAAAATATTGCTTTTCTAATTTTATTTGTGTATCGTATAACGAGTCAAGTGAAGTGAGCAGCGGGTGTCTGAGAGGTGGCGCAAGTGTAGCGGTGTGAAGTGTGAGGCGAGTTGTGGAGGGGTGAGGAGAGGGGTGGCGAAAGGGTATATAATATCTATCTAGCTTCTATCGCGGGCCTTGAGCGTGGAGACCGAATCCAGAAATTCCGTAACGAAAATAACCTAACACTTACTTACTAGATGTATATAGATATTTCGGCACAGTCATTACAGTTGCCGTGGATATCAGGTATGCTTTTTGTGCAGAAGGTCCCAGGTTCGAGCCTGGGGTACATCTTGATTTTTTTTAATTTCTTTATTTTTTATCACGTTTTTTTAATTTTTATTATTATGACAAACATTTTTATTTAGTTTCACCTGTCCCGTTGTCTGTCTGTAATCAAATATTGCAAGTTAAATTATACTCACTTCCCGTTTGCTTTTTTTAAAATTAATTTTATCAAAAAAAAAAAATACTGCATAAATAAAATAAATAAATAATTATAATTGCACAAGTTGATAAAAAATGCTATGCAATAGCTTTACCGCGGCAGTCCCCGAGTGCCACACGTCTTTTTTTTAATGAATTATGCTGCAGTGTTAAAGTGGTGTTTACTAATTTCGAGAGTGTATATTTGAAAATTATTATAATTAAATCTGTACACAATACAGTGGTTTGTGTTGTAATTCTGTTTTTATTTTCTGTGACTGCTAATTCAATTAATTGAGCGTGGAATGAATGCCTTATTTTTTTTTCTGCTTAGACTGGCGTTAAGTAATTTGTAATAATTGTAAGATACCATCTTGAACTTTGTATTTGAAGTTGAACTTAATTAACTAAATAAAACTTATTTATATTAAATTTAATATTGACAATCAAATATTTGTATGCCGATTTATTGGCGAATTGCACTATACATCTACCATTTTTTTTTGTTAAACTTTGATCAATTTCATTTGAATTTTATTCTAATAATCTGCGTAAATGACATGATTTTTGTGACACGATTTCTTAATTTGCTTTAGTCATTTTAAGAAGTGGAACCTGAAATGCTTCATATATTTCAACGTATAAAAATGCGTGCGTACAAAGTACACGTGTTAGACGTGAAACCTGCATTGTACATGAACCTCTATACTGCATATGTAGTCCTAGTACATGTTGCTATGAAAGACATTACTATCACCGCTACCATGTTTATGTTCTCCTGGTGTCTGTGTAGTACAACGTCGTGCGCATAACTTCAGAATATAATATTAAGGTATACTCGCGTCATACTTAAGACAATCTCTTCTTAAACTATGATGGCTTGGTATCAAATTCAAATTCAAATTCAAAAACACTTTATTCATGTAGGTCACGGAAATGACACTTATGAATGTCAAAAAAATAAATTGTTTCTTATTGAATTTACCGCTACTTCGTAAAGGGTTGAGCTAATGAGAAGAAGTAGCAAGAAACTCATTGCCATTCTTTTAAGTCAAGGTGTACATTTTAATTGTTTTACAAATCATTTCAATTACAATATATGCAAAGTGACGCAACAAAAATACTCAAATGTCAAAAACTGAAAGGCTTACGAGTAAGTCAAAAAAAGAAAAAAAGTAAATTAATTTTTGTTATTATCAAAACACTGTATAATGCTCCCTATCTCATTTTATTTCACGTTAAAAAAGTCTCGCTTTTTCGTTTCATCAACTTTCAAATCACAACCATGGCAAAGAAGTTCTCGCTTCACAAAATGGTACCTGTAAAATTTTCGAGACTCGTAGACCATTTTCAACAACCATGAACTGCAAGAAGAGACACGGAAGACAGTCCTCGTTGTCGTCTGAAGGTAGGCCGATGTCCCACGATAACTCTTCATACAGCAGACCGAGCAATACCGTCTGGAATAATAGTCTTGTATTTTTTTTATAGAATAGGAGGACAAACGAGCGTACGGGTCAACAACAGTTAAGTGATCACCGCCACCCACAATCTCTTGCAACACCAGAGGAATCACAGGAGCGTTGCCGGCCTTTAAGGAAGGTGTACGCGCTTTTTTTGAAGGTACCCATGTCGTATCGTCCCGGAAACGCCGCACAAGGAAGCTCATTCCACAGCTTTGTAGTACGTGGAAGAAAGCTCCTTGAAAACCGCACTGTGGAGGACCGCCACACATCCAGATGGTGGGTACCATGATATCCTAACTTGTGGCGTGTCGTGCGAAGGTTAAATTATGCTGGTTATCCAGGATTATTAAGTTATAGTTGTGACCAAGGAATATTACAGTAAGTTTCATGTACTTTTCCCAACTGAGACTGATAATATTGGACGCTAAAAGATCAGCAATGGCTTCCTTACTACTTCTGCTCAATTTAGCAAAGAATGTAAATTTTTGACTTTCCAACATGTCTGGACAAACAAAGCATGCGCGAGAAAAGAACAATAATAATAATATTGACACACTTTTTACACAAATTATCTTGCCCCAAATTAAGCATATATAGCCTGTGTTATGGGTTACAAGACAATGATATATTTAATACAGTATACTTACTTAAACATACATAAATTCATATAAACATACATAAATAAATTTAAACATCCATGACTCGGAAACAAACATCCATATTCATCATATGAATGCTTGCACAAGAATACACCAAGATAGAAAAGGTTAGCGGTTCTATAGTAATTGTAACCGATTTTGATGGACAAGTCGTAAATAATCAGCCACGCTTGGAATTAGCTACTTAGTATTTTGGCATTACTTCACTGGATAACGCACACATTGACAAATCAAAATTGGTCACGGATTATCAGGCTGTCAAGTCGTCTGTATAGAATATAATATATATATTTCTAGTGAGTAGAATATGCCAGCTTATGCTAATATTATATTGTGTCTATCTTAGATTAAGGATTGGTCTCCGCTGCGCTCCATCTAGATACCACAGGCATGGTCACGAATTGCGGTAATTAAGCCACTAGTGGGCGCATTCGAGCCAGTCTCGAACAATGTGTGACATTGACGTGCCACATGTTCTGTTAAACTTTGCTACTAATTGAAAATAAAATTCTTGGTTGTGTAGTAAGACTTTACGCATACAAGCATCTAATAGTTACTGTAATAAAAATGGTATCGTTCTTAGGTAGTGCGGTTATCTAGTTGGAGCGCAGCGGTGACCAATCCTTAATCTAAGACGGAGCCATAGAAAATCCATGGTAATTGCTTACGCTTTCAGTGTCATCAATGACGTAAACTCCATTAGAATTGACGGCTACCAGAACTGGGATGTCTTCGTGAGTCAACAAACTGGTGAGACTTCGAACTGGCTGCTCTATTTGACCTTGGAAGAAAGCAGCGCTGAAATGCACAACCAATGTAACAGTAATTTTAAAAGGCATAAAAGGCATTTATTTTCTCAAAATTGATTCCTTCTACCGCTTCGGAAACAAATGGCACTCTGAAAGAGAAGAATTGGCGCAAGAAACTCTCCCAGCATTCTTCTTGCGCTCTTTTCAATAAAAATATACGATACTGTACAGTCATTTCTATCGCTATAAAATAATCACAATCTAGTCCCAGGCTGTCGATAGATATTCAGCTGTGGAGTAATAGGATTTACGACAGATCCATTTTTTTTTATAAAACATTTAAATTTATTTATAGATAATGCCTGAACAGTGGCTGGGACTTTATTATAGAAGTGTATATATTTACCTTTAAAGCTATTATGTATCTTATGAAGCCTACTAGATTTAGAAAGTGGTGAGGTGACTGCCTATGGACATCCGCAACAACTGGTGTATAGAAATGCGTTGCGGGCCTCGAAGGTCTCTCAGAAGGTCAAAACAGCAGCCGGTAATTGATTCCACAAAGTGGCTGTGCGTGGGAAGAAATTTCTTGAAAAACACGTGGTTGTAGAATGCCAGACGTCAACGTGATGCGGGTGGTAGGTACTTTTATTTATGAAAATAAGGGACGAGACGAGCAGGACGTTCAGCTGTTGGTAATTGATACGTCATGCCCATTACAATGCAGTACCGCTCAGGATTTTTGAAAAACCCAAATATTCTGAGCGGCACTACAGTTGCGCACATCTCCTTCAGACATAAAATGTTAAGTCTCATTTGACCAGTAATTTCACTTTCATTTTGCACGAAATGTGTAAGTGTGGATTTCGGCCGCTGGAATGAACCCGAAAAGCTCCTCTGAGCACACCCCGTGATAAATGCGGTAGAAGAAAAAGAGAGAATCCACATCTATCGGGGATAAATTGATCTTCGACGATTCGAGCCGCTCTTCGTTGTATGCGGTCAAATAGAAGAAGCTGGTAGTGGGGAGCACCCGCCCAGAGTTTAGAACAGTACTCCATGTGAGGCCGAATTTACGCCTTAGGTGTAGTTCCAGGCGGTGGCTTATAGTGAAGTACTGTCTCGCCTTACTGAGTACACCAAGCTCTTAAGAGACCTGCAGTTTATACTTTTGCAGCTATCATTGTTTTTAATCGACTTCAAAAAAGCAGGAGTGTCTCAATTCCTCTGTATGTTTTTTTTTCTACTTGTTTGTATTAGCTTTGTCAAGTTGTTCCAAATATTTTTTTTATTTTTTTATTAAATAAAACTTGGTTACAAAACTAACATTCATAATTTTGTCAATATGGCTCTGACAATCTAATAGCTACACGGAGCATAATAATAAAAGCAAACACGAAAAACACTAACCTAACCAACTTTTAGGACGGGATCCCAGAGACGATAAGCGTCATGTCTTGGAAAGCGCCGAAAATAATTTACCATGACAGTCAGCTTTGACTATAAGTAAATTGTAGTTAAAAAAAAACTATAAAACACGCTTCTTATAGAAAACTAAAAAAAGAGAAGATAAATTTAAAATTAACATATTTGGTATTAACTTATTATTGACATATTATAATTCCTGCCTTTATAGATGAAAATTATATAAATTAACGAAAATCTTATTTTGCAAATTTTAAAATGGAATAGTTTTACCAAATGAATGTATTATCATCGATCCTCGATAAATCTACGAAGTTTGAACAAAATCTGGCAGTTTAAAATGGGTAAAAATCACTCACAAATGAGTCGGTTACAAACAAACATACAGGTGAAGCTAATAAAAAACATGTAAGGAGAGCTGGCTTCACTGAACGACATGAAGCACTGAAAGACATACCTCATCTGATTAGTTATGAAGTCTAGCGAAAACTTAGTTCTTTTGAAATCTAAACAATTTGTTATTTTTAAGGTGATCACTTCTGGCATTAAATTTGTAACCAAAATTTATTTTTAAAACTTATTTACTTTTGGAATTGTTTTAAAAACAAATATTGGCGGAATTAACACTAAAAAAAACTTAAATCATTTGTATAATTATGGATTTACGCAAACTAGCGCCTAATTCAATAATTTTTTTTTTTACCAAAATTTATCCCCGAAGTCTCCGAAGTATCAAACACAACACAAACGACATTACAAATCAATGTCCTAATATGCAATTATTAGGGTTAAGCAGGTTATCAATTGTAAAGTAGATCCTGAAGATGGAGCCACAACCTGAGAGTTGAACAAAACATATCAAGATTTATGAAACTTACGGCACTCGAACGGTTGTTTCAGTGGAAGAGCACTCGAAGGTCGTGGTCTCGAGTCCCGCATCGTTCATAAATTTTATTTTCAAATCAAATTTGTATAATTAATCCCAGAAGTGAGGGTTATCACTTTAAAAAAGAACAAATTGTTAAATTTCGAAAGACATCTTAAGTCAATTTCCTAATATGCAAATATTGGAGTTGAGTAGGTTATCAACTGTAAAGTAGATCCTGTAGAGCCGAAACGTCACTCGAACTTTTCAATTCCCGCATCATTTATAAATTTTGGTTACAAATTGAAGACTAGCATTTAATTCTCACCCATAAGTAGGCAAAGTTCTCGTATGTGCCAGGTATTTGTGCCGCAGCTTCCTGGGTGGCGCCGCAGGTGGTCTCTGCGTCTGTTCTAGAAGTTTCGCTTCAGGACTTCCCTTGCGACCAGCAGGCAAAAGCCGCGCCCAGCGTCCCGATCGAGCGTGCTTCGGCAAATATTTATCCTGATTCTCCCTAATAAAATACTATATTAAATCAATTAACGAATAGTTTGAAATGAAGAACGCGTATATATTACTTTTACGGATCAACCTTTAGCGATGAGCAAGAGTTAAATAGTAATATTGACAACGTAATATTGTATACGATATACATCCTCAAAAATACATGACAAGGATAAATAACCTACCGGGTTTCGAACCCGAACCTCTTGTTCAGTAGAGCAGACCACTGGGCTATGTAATAAACACAATAAATGATAGTATTAGGATAAAAATAAACGAACATTCAAAATTCAAAAATTGCAGTACGTATTATAGAAAGAATCGGGAAATGGAGAATGGTTAAGAGATCGTAAATATGCATTAAGTTTTATTTTATAGGTACCGAAAATAACAATATTATTACAAAACAAACCTGTCAAAGATCCTGCCTAGTATTATAAATCAGCCGGAAGATGTCCACTGCTAGATAAAAAACCTCCCACAAAGATGTCCACGACGATTGGTCCTGCGCTGCCCTCGTCCAATCTATTCCGGCGGGGGCCTACCAACACTGCGTTATCAACTGGATAATCACCATTCGAGGACTTTACTGCCCCAACGACATAATACTCACAAACAATATAAGAATACTACGTGCTGTTTTTATTACCGGGGATGGGGTTGGTCGGGGAGTGGGACAGGTGTGCGAGGTAAAGTTTTCCTAGCGATTTTTTTACTTGTGAATTGTACAAGAGCACACAATAACAGCTATTGAAGTTCGTCAATTTTGCTATTTTCGTTGGATAATTTCTTGATAAATAATTAAACAATATTGATATGTATGTTGTTCCTCTATAAAATACATAAGGTTGGCTTTTATTTCACTTTTTCCTGAACAGTATAGTTAGCACCACGGTGCTGATATTATGTTAAAAAATTATGTAAAAAAAAGTTTGACTCCTTTATATTCCAATCCGAATAGTAGGCACAGTATGTAAGATAATTTAATTACTTATATATAAGGGTATATTACACCTGTAGACAAATCAGCAATACATAAAACAGATATTTAACTACAAATATTGGATAGAATACTGGAAAAATCTTACCTGAAGAAAGTGGCAGTATGGCGATGCGGATCATAAGGTCCCAGCTGTATTCTCGCTTGTAACCCTCCAAGCATCAGTGCCTGTGCACTTTCCAGGGGATATCTCCCAGTAACAACGTTATGACGAGCTTCTTCGTAAAGTAATTCCTGAATACGGGAATCCCTGTATAGATATATATATATAAATAGAATATAGAATTTAACCGTGCTCTAAAGTTCTGATCCAATTTTTTTTATGATAAACCGGTTTATTAAATGGGCCATAAATCATAGACGACAACTTTTACATAAAAGTTTACAATGAGTAATAAATAGCAAACTTTATTCCCTACATTATTGTAAAATATTGTCAAATCATTTGTATATATATTTATATATACAAATGATTTGAGTTTTCTTGAGATTGGTCGGCTGTTGTGACGTATTACCCCCGGAAGAGATACGCAACAAAGGAGATGGGACTAAATTTGTTTGCTCAAATTTGTTGTTTAATTTTATAATCATGGGTTTCCGCAAAGTAACGCCTACATAAATAAATTTTCCCTGCAATAATGGTCTGAATAACTTTTGCCTTAAAGTACATAGTTTCTGAAATATGGGCCAAAAACTTTTTTCAAGTTGGCGATTGGAATGTCCACCTAGATGTGTCACCGTTTTGTAATTTTATGCTCAGTAAGTGACTCTTATAAAATTGGATCGGAAATTACTGCGAGATTGACCAAAAAACGGATATTTTTACTGGCATAGTAAATTTTTTCTGACACAGGCAAGGATGGATTTTTTTGCAAATAGTTCCCTATTTGCAAAAAAATCCATTTAATGCAAAAATGAAATCTTAACTAATTGTCTTGAAGTCCATCGGCACGGAGTCTTTCTAGTAAGTGAGTTTTCTTTTTGCTGTAAGGCTTCATTGAACAGGAGACCCGAGAACTATCTGAGAAGAGAATTGAGTTTGGCCATTGAAAGAGGTGACGATAATAGCTTCTTGTCCACTTCAACTTCAGAGTCCTTATTATTAAAAATAATTTACCGTTATTGGAAAAAAAGTTTCATAGATCATATCAATCGATAAGAATTGTCAAGAAGTAAATTGAAGATAGGCTAGAGAAATAAATTTGTGAGGACAGAATAACTTCAATTGATGTTTCTGTAAAGATACTTTCAGTCATAGTCTATCTGCAAAAATTGACGAAAAAGATAACAGTTTAGCATGGCAGAAACTTGAATATTTAAATATTTTTAATAAGAAATATAATGTAGCACTCAAAATTCCTCCATTTGAGCCAATTAAGGTGTAAGTTTTGAGCCATCGAATAACTTACTTGATCCCTTCTTCCAAATGTCTTGGAAAGAAGACGTTTCGTTGCAGCCTCAACACTGGCTGGTCTTTAGCTCTTCTCGAGTCTGATGCATGTCCATACCTTTGCAGCAACTTCTGCCAACCGGCCCAGAGTCTCCATGGGCAATGGTGCGGCTTCAGCTGAATTTCTGGAATTTTAAAGTGGTAATTTGTGTGTTTTTGTTTAAATGAGAAGAAGTAACGAGACGAGCCAAACTTTCACCCGACAGTAGATGATACCATCCTCACAGTATGATGATATGATCCTTATATGCTAGTCTCACTAGCCCAGTAAGTTCACTAGCTACGGTGCACTTCAAACTTAAAATTATTTATTTAAAGATTATTAAATGAAAGTAAATCTTGTCCTAAGAGGCCTTCCCCTAGTTACATGTTTTCGTTTGTTTTGTGAATAGCCTCGTCGAAGATAAAATAAAGTAATAATACTGACACACTCTTACACAAATTATCTTGCCCCAAACTAGGCGTAGCCTATGCTATGGGTACAAGACAACGATATATTTAATACAATGTACTTACATAAACATACATAAATACAAATAAACATCGACGACTCATATTCATCATGTAAATTATTGCACCTACCGGGATTCGAACCCGGGACATCTAGCTTACTGCTCAGTAGGCAGTGTCACTAACAACTGGGCTATAGGAGTAGTCATGTAAAATAAATGTAAGTTTTCACAAGTATTATAGGATCTCATTATTCTCCGTCCGTTTGTCGGTCTGTCAAGACCCTATATCTCGGGAACGCGAGGAGGTACGAGTTGATATTAAAACGACATCAAGTCTACAGCGTCTATAAAGCTGTGAAAAAATCAAAGTTATAAGTTAACGTTAAAAAAAACCGTTTATGCCGCAATAAACGTATTTGGAAACTGTCAAGGGAATCAATATTTATAGGGTATTATCCGATGACCTAGAACTATGAAAAGCAGGGTATTTATATATGGAATGGCAGTACAAGTTTTATAATACGCACGAATAGAGTAAACAGCGAGTTCCTAAATTTTAAATTTTCAGTAAAATAGCCTATCTTCGATATTTAAGGTACTTTACTCCCTTCATGTCCCATAACTTTGGGACACCCTGTATATAACAATGGTAATTATTTTGATGAAATAAATATGTAAAATTTAAAAAGAAACGAATTTCAATTTTTCAGTACAAATCGGGAATTTCATACTTTGACGCCTAATATCTTTCTTAATTTAAAACAATGATTAAACTTTTAAATAAATGATCTTTTGTACGGATTAAAAAGCGTGTCGCATGCATTTTCTACATATACTACTACACTATGTAAATATTGCTATAATAATCTTGATATTACACGCCTTTTAAAGAAAGCATTTCAACAGTAATATTTTACTTGTTAATCATACCTAGTAATGGACTACACATCCATAAAGCGAACACATTTGCTGCTAGATTCCTGACACTCGGAGTAGTCAAGCCCAATTCCTCGGTAGCAAGAACAGCATTCAGAAACCTAGAAGCTGTCACACATGACGGTACTTCCTCAGAACTCATCTCCACCATTATGGCAATTCGTGACATCAGATATATGCATGTTACAGGATTCGAGGGTCCTGTTGATGATGAAGTAGTGCTGCCCGATGATCCTGTTGATATAAAATATACGATTTTCACTCCAGCCTGACCACAATCTATTAAATTAAGTATAGATATTTAACTTCACCGACTTCGAAAAGGAGGCGGTTCTCAATTCGTATTGCATTGCCAAGCCAAATGTAATAGCAGGTACCTACACTCGCCACCCGTGACTTTGAGCGGGATAACTTCGTCAAGAACCAAACAACCCAAGCGGGCAAGCAGCGACTTAAACCCTATCAATAGGTAGCACATACGAATAATAGTATTTTATTAAAATTAAAGGAATAAGATTTGCATAAGAGGTGTATTAAATTAAATCCCTATTAAGTTATTTTATACTTTTGAGTTTTTGAAGTCGGTTTTTTAAACGTAATATTATTTATTTAATATTTATCGAGATTTATTATATTATGAAAGAGGAGGACAAAGGAGCTTACGGGTCACTTGATGGTAAGTAATCATCGCAGCCCATACTCGTTTGTAACAAAAGAGGAATTACAGGAGCGTGGCAGTTCTTTTAAAAGCGTCGAATAAATGTAGGTACATAATATTATTGTGTTGTTTGAGGTGCGCCAGATTCGAACCCGGGGCTCCGTGGTGAGAGTCAACGGTTCAACCTATTGCGCATTCAGAAATGAATTGTTAAAAAACGTGTGTCGTTGATATAATCTTAATTTATTTGAAAATAACTCTACAACTTGGGAATATAGCGTTCGCTTCCAGACTATATTTTATTGAAATAAAATTTATTACAACCCAATAAATTCAAACACCGATTTCCCACCAATTCTTTCTAGGCCAGACGCATTTATTTCCCTTTTGACAATTTAATTTTAAAATTCAGTTTTAAATAGAAATATTTGAATTAGGTTTGCAATTACCATTATTTTGCCACTCAATATTTCTTATACTCATATTTCTGAGTATTATCTTGAGACAGACGTGAAGGATCAGTAGACCAGTAATTTAACCTTCGACCCCCTTAAAACCGGTATACCATACCTACTTGGCAGAAAAATACTCTTTGGTGGTAGGTAAAAACCCATCTAACTGGCATACAGGTAAATGTAATACAAGTTTATTTCGCGGCTTTTAAAATTCTGTAGTTATAAGGATATTATTAAAAAAAAACGTAAAGATATAGATACCAGGTAGCGGAGGAGATATAGCACTGGAGGAGCTGCCTCCACTGGTGATAGGTTCAGTGGTGGAGAACGAACCAGCGGCGATGCAGCTGGAGCCAGTTTGATTGGAACAGCTGCTGAGGTTAGAACCTGGAATCATTTTATGATTTAGTTGACATATTTGATTGAATTACGGATATTTTAAATATTATTGTGTCATTTCTTACAGAAACCTGATTGATTTTGACTCGCGTTAATCAAAGATAGTAATATAATTTTGTAGAGTAAACAAGAGAGGGCGCTATAACAAAAAAACAGGAGAGGGCGGTTTGTAGAAAATAAAACTTCAAATTTGGAATATGCTATCTTGATATTATTTTTTGTTATAGCATAATATGTCATGTCGGTTATATTGAAGCAATCTATTAAAATTCCTTTTCTTCTATATTTACCACCACTTCGGAAAAGGTTGAGCTTTAATGAGAAGAAGTGGTAAGTAACTCATTGCCACTCTTTTAAATCAACATTTACAGCATCAAGCAATATTAGTATACGGGTTTAACTCTAGCACACCCGTGATTTATACAAGTGCAGTGCAGGTAGCATATGACATGAGTAAAATATAGTTCTTACCATAGACTTACAATGTGCTAGCGTAAAAACGGTCTGACAGCCCGATGTGTTGCGAGCATACTGTGTGTGTGCTAGTGGTTTACCTTATCTTCAAAATATCCTCATCAAGATCGGTTACAGAAACTATGTTGATTCGTTTTCCTATTCTATCTTGCTAATTATCCAATCTTCTCTCTCGCACGCTATGATTATCTTTATGTTAGTATATTTTACAGTAATGAGTTAGATACGCAGGCGTAGTCGCTATGGGCATGATCAAAAGGCTCATGGTCGCTCAGAGGGCAATGGAGAGGGCTATGGTCGGAGTTTCCCTGCGAGATCGAATTAGAAATGGGGAGATCCGTAGGAGACCAAAGTCCGACATAGCCCAAATGAAGTGGTAGTGGGCAGGACACTTAGTTTGACGGACAGATGGACGTCGGGGCAGTAATGTCCCCGAGTGGTGACAACGTACCGGAAGACGCAGTGTTGGTAGACCCCCCACAAGATGGATCGACGATCTGGTCATTATCGCCTGAATACGTTGGATGACGGCAGCGCAGGACCGATCGTCGTGGAGATCTTTGGGGGAGGCCTTTGTCCAGCAGTGGACAACTTCCGTTTGATGATGATGATAGTATACTGTATGTCTGTGGTTCTGATGTCTATTATATAGTACACATTACCATACAAAATAATAAGTTAAGCTTACCCATGACACTTTTTTCCAAGGAGTCAGAGCTATTGCTTTCCTTAGAGTCGGGCAAGGGTTTGTGAGGATCGTGCTTGTCCCACTCATGATGTCGGCCAAGTGGGCTGAACGACAAATGGGGAAGACGTTGTGACACTGAGTATAGGTGGGCATTTACTTCTGCCTGCAGCTTCTGGCTCTGAACCGAGTAGTACTCCTCGCGGGAACGGAACTCACTGAAATAAAAGACCTTCGATGTGACTGACTGTCTGTGGTATCGTAACTAAAGTCTACATGAGAAGAATAAGAAGAACATCTCTAACGGAAATACAGCAAGATAAAAAGTATGCGAATCTATTGTTTTTGTAACCGATTTTGATTGGCAAATTATTGAAGACAGTTAGCCACGCTTGGCAATAGCTCCTTAGTATTTTGATTCAATAAATAATTCGATTCACTTAAATAACTTTTTATCTTTCTGTATCTCCGTTAGGGACGTTGTTCTCTCACGCACGCTCTGTTTGTCTTTAAGCTAGTATACTATAAGGCCGCGTTTCCATCTGCAAGATAAATTCCGCGAGAAATGTCCGACAGTCTGTCTGACAGCAGCTTACAAGTGTAAACCCCATTGCAAGTGCTGTCGCGACAGTTTGTCAAGCGCTTCTTGCGAGTAGTTGCGAAGACATGTCTAAACATGTCTGCATCGACTCGCGACAGATCTCGCTGCTTATCGGTCTAATTTCGTATATTTCGCAGCAAGTATCGCCCGTGAATGGTCTCGTGAAGAAACAATAAAGTTAATAGGATTTTATAAGTGCAATCCTTCTTTGTGCGACTAACGGCATGCGGATTATAAAAACCGAATTAAAAATAGCTCCGTGCTTAATTCCATCGTAAAAGAATTCTCTACAACTACTGCTCTAGAATGAAGTCCGCAAATTCGCAGCATTAAAAGAGTATTTCCTTCTGTGATATCGAATCTCTGAAATATGTCTCTTGTGACTTATTTTTTTTATAACGTCACCAAGTTTTGCTAAAATAACACTTCTAAATGAACTGCGGTCATACAAATAAAATTGAAATATTGTTGACCTTCTAATTGTATTTCACGTAACAAATTATAGTGAATACTAGCTTCACATCTCGTATAAATCCATTCTCGAACCAAAAATGATCTTTTTTTCTTATTCAACAACAAAATTATTAATGCAGCTGCTACACGTGCGCGTCTTGACGATGGACAAGGGCTGACTTCCATGAGTCAGGTACTACGCCTTTGGAATAAGAGTGCCGAAATAAACGCGTTAGCACCGGCGTCAACTCAGGGGCACACGTTCTAAGCACGATTGGAGAAATGCCATCCGGCTCGCTCGACTTCTTGACGTCCAACGAAAACAGAGCTCGCCTAACAGTTTTCCGTCTGAACTGTACTTCAGGCATAGAGCTCTGACACCGCGGGGTTTTTTTCCGTTGTCGTCACGAGTCAAGTTGGAGGCGAAAAGAGCGCACAGGAGATCGGCTTTCTCTTTTGCCGTATGGGCCAGGGTGTCATAACTCATGTGCAACGGCGGCATGGACGGCTGGTTTAAGTTACCAAGAGCAGCTTTCGACAACGACCAGAACTTGCGTGTTCCGGTCGGGTAACTGGAAAGCTGCTCGCCAATTTTGACGACGTGCTTCAATTTTGCACAGGCCAGTTGCCGCTTAAAAATCTGGAGGCGCGGTTATATTTCCTCTTAAGAACATTGCAGTTCGGATCCTTTGTGCCGAGCGCCGCAACCCAAGTTCAATACGCCTGTTTTTTGCAGTTTGATGCTGCTTTAACTGATGCATCAAACCAGGGCTGTGATCTGCCACCGATCAGTACTACAGAGCTTGGTATAAAAATATCCATGCCCTGTAGTATCACATCGGCTACTGCAACGGCGCAGGAACTAGGATTATCCGAAGGGAAACAAACCCTGCCCCAAGGGTAGGATGCAAAAAAGCGACGCATCCTATCCCAATCTTTTGACTTGTAGTGCGAAACGCGGTGGGTCGCTGGTGGTCTGCGACGTTGGCGTCGCATAGGCACTACACTTTTGACCAGGCAATGGTCGGACGTTCCTAGAGGGGCGTCGACAAAGAACTGGTAACGATCGGGACGTGTAGTCAGCAGAAGATCTAACAAAGACAGCATGTGGCTATCCACATCCAGGAGCCGCGTTGGCGACTCAACCAATTGGGACAGACCATACGCCAATGCAAAATTATGCACAGATCGCCCTGCGTAGTCTGTGGTGCGTGATCCAAGCCATTCAGCATTGTGCCCGTTGAAATCACCCAAGACTACGATTTCAGCGGAGGGGATCTGTGCAAGCACGTCGTCAATTGCCGCTTGAACGCAGCCTATGAGATGATCGGTTTCTGCGTTACCACTATGGGACCTGTAGACACACGCATAGATGCTGACGCGGTCCTCTAAACCTACGCGCAGCCAGAAAGTAAACAGGTCCCTACCCTCAAAATTGCCGAGACGGCGACAGCAGATATCCTCCCTAACGTACACACATACCCCGAGATGAGGCAAAAAATTGTGCTTAATTTTGTCCCCGGGGTACGTTAAATATGACGTATCGCTAGGTCGAGATATCTGCGTCTCCGTAAGAAAACACAAGGCCGGCTGCGCCGTCTCAAGGTGGTGGTGGACGGCGTTTAAATTGGAGTAAATTCCCCTGATATTGCAAAAGTCCAAGTTGAGCGTGGAGCGGGGTACCGTGGTGTTACTGCCTCGTGTCCTTGGTCATGCGCGGTTCTGTGCACTCCCCAGAATACGAAGGACAGCCCGAGCCCGAGTGCTCGGGGAGGGATTCTCCGACTCTGATAGAGCCGGTACCCTCCTGGGGTAAAATCTTTTTTAGATCCACTGTCATCCACCCGAATGGGTGGAGGGGGAGGGGGGAATGGCCACCGTTCCTCGACACTAACCTATGCAAAACATAGCGGCACTAGGGCGCTACTTCACGCCGGTATTCTGTGCGAGTGTGGTAATTAACCCGGACGAGTCTAACCCGATTGTGCTGACGTCAAAAGACGGCAGTGTGACTCTCCCACTTCTAAAAAGCCATTAGTCGACTCTTGCGACACCCATGGGCCTGGGACTCTCCTATTCTTTTTACGCCCCGGCGAAAGTACAAGGCAAGGGCAAGTTACTCCGATTTGTTTAATTTATTATTGATCAATAGGCAGCGACGTAAACACTATTTCAGTTTCAGCTGAGTATTTTTAATTTAGAATCCGATTTGGACAGTGACATCAGTGGAGTAGAAGTTAACAATTTTTTTTAAACCCAGACGAAAAAGAGGATTGGTATAAGTTTTACGTTCGTCAGTCTGTCCCTATTTTCCGATCAAGATCTGTTCAGTCAGAGGTTTTTTAAGTTTTTAATCAAAAATCACACTCATATTATAAAGGGCCTTGTTTATTTATTGGCTTGTGTTTACATTTGTTACTTCTTTACGTCCTACTCGCATTTGGATTTAATAAGTTAAGGTAACCTTTAATGAGACAAACTAGTACTCAGATGTAATATATTTATTTACATAAAATAATTAGTTATGCTGGTTATTTAAATGTTAAGTTCCTTGAATTAAATAAAATTTGTCTTTTAGAATTAGATGTCTTTTCCAGGGTATCTTTTGGTATATGTTATAGTTGTGTATTTTTGTACAATCTAATTCTAGTAACGATTATTGTTATTTTTGAATCGGCGTCCTCCCGCCGCGGCCCTGCTCTTGTCTCTCGCCTCCTCACGTCCTGTGTGCGACTCAAGCACATCTCACCTATGTATGTAGTTACAAACCTAACTTGGCTGACACCACTCCAAAAATAACAATAATCGTTACTAGAATTAGATTGTATAAAAATACACAATTATAATATATACCAAAAGATACCCTGGAAAAGACATCTAATTCTAAAAGACTAATTTTAATTAATTCAAGGAACTTAACATTTTTTTTACAACTTGACATATTAGATTCATTAATTGCAATTGCAATGGGGCCACATGGGAAGCACCAGCTTTCAAATAAAAAAAGAATTATCAAAATCGGTCCAACCAGTCGAATGTTCTGAGGTTACAAACTTAGAAAAATCATATCGACGAATTGAGAACCTCCTCCTTTTTTGAACTCGGTTAAAAAGAGCGACTCCATTGCTTCCATTTCTGACTGTCCTTTCATCTGTCCCATTCTGACAAGCAGGTCTTGTCTGGAGTCTTGTCAATAACTGTACCATATTTAATGAAAAAATATTCGTTTTATTAAATTACTTTCGCTTTTTGCATATCAATCTTATATAAATAAAATAACTTTACCGATGATAAGTCACACCATATATTTTTTTGAGTCGTTAATGTATTAATTAAGCACTTAAGCTTGTTTGCAACAAGCAGAAAAGTATGCTTACATTGTCTTTAAGCACACTTTTGCCGTTCCGTTATCAGACTGCAAATGATATGTCCATATTAATAATGGATTAGAATTTATTTAATCAAAACAAATCTTATAACAATATTTACAGTACTACGACTACATAAAATTAAAACTATCATTACGTGGAAGCGTACCAAGAATACTGGCAGCATTACCGCGTTGGATAGCAAGGCTGATCCGTTGACCGAAATAGCTGCCAGCTCTTGGGTTTCCAGTAGCCTTATTGAGGCGCGAAGACAGTATTTTGAACATTCTCCGCGGCTCTGGGCCCCACGGGCCAAGTGTCTCGACATATTATGTATAAAACGTCAATGAAGCAAACCTAATTTTGTTGGATGCAATTACGAATAAAGACATAATACCGATCATCGTGTTCACGAAGCAGCCTTACACACAATGAATTCAAGATCTAAGGCTTGATGCATCCGATATACGATATTTTATATTCATACAGATTATTCTTTATCATATTTTATGAAATAATTTGTATTATTTAAACACGATTTATTTACTGGATGCAGCACCATACAAACTATTTTTTTTTTGTATATTACAGTCATTGTAAAATATTATTTTTGATTGTGTTTGGCTGATCAATTTCTTGTAAGTTCTCACGAGCTCAACTTTTTCGGGTATGGTATGTACCGTAAGGGTAAATTCAGTAAACTAAAAGAAATATTAATAGTGAATATGCAAAAGCGCTTAGTTTAAGCCTACTTGAATAAAGTTTATTTGACTTTGACTTTAATTATTTTCGCGACAAACACGGAACGTCTACAAACTATGCTCAACGGTCTCGATTCTCGATAGGGCAAGCCGAAAAGTAGGAAGGACTATCAATGAGCACACAAAAAACGGAAATCATGTCCAACGGAGAGCAAATGTCCAGGACCGATCGTCGTGGAGATCTTTGGGGAAGGCCTTTGTCCAGCAGTGGACGTCTTCCGGCTGAAATGATGATGATGTTGAGCAGTCAAAGTGGGAAAACTAAAATGGAGATGGGCAGGTCATGCTGTTAGATGTAACGACAAATGGAGTAGAGCAGTAACAGAGTGGAACCAATTCAAATTCAAATATTTTTATTCAAAATAGGATGTGAAATCACTTATTGAAAGTCAAAAAACTACCACTCATTTCAAAATGAATGCCTCAGGCCTGAGAAGAATGGGCGCAACAAACTCAGCGGGCTTCTTTTTTTCATCAAAAATATGTTTTACAATAAAAGTAACATTGTACAATTAAACTTATTATTTAATAGCCTGAGAGCGGTCGTTCTATTCCCAATCTGTGGTATCATTAAGAAAGTCATTTATGTTATAGTAACCTTTACCACACAAACATTTATTAACAATTCTTTTGAATAACGTAATACTTTTGCTTTGAACACTTTCAAACCACAAGCAAAAGGTCGTCCAAGAACATCTAGGACCGACGATAATATTGAGAGAGTTATGCAGTCTGTACGAGGAGATCCACAAATGTCTACTCGCAAGAGATCGTCTGTCTTACACTTATCGAGACGAAGTTTGCAACGAATTTTTAACTTGGATCTTAAACTGCATCCTTACAAGCTGCAGTTAACACAAGAATTGAAAGAGGCTGACTTCGGAGCAAGGCTCGCATTTGCCAATGAAATGCTTAATCGATTTTCCAATTTTGACAATATCCTTTTCTCAGATGAGGCCCACTCAATATCCTCAACTCAAACTCCATATTCGGGTTCGTAAACCGTCAAAATTGTCGTTACTGGAATAGTGAGAATCCCAAACTCAAGCACCAGAAACCACTGCATAGTCCTAAAGTGACAGTATGGACAGCAATCTCTGGTAGAGGAATAATTGGACGGTTTTTCTTTGAAAATGCGCGGGGGCAAAACGTCACTGTTAATACCGAACGCTATGTTGCGATGTTGGAAGGTTTTTTGGCTCCAGGGCTTGAAAATTCAAGAATAGTGAATTCTAGGACTTGGTTTCAACAAGACGGAGCTACCTGTCACACATCAAATGACTCCATGGCGGTTGTGAAACAGATGTTCCCTGGCAGACTGATTTCGAAAAGAGGTGATATCCCATGGCCCCCACGTAGTCCAGTCGTGATGCCTCCTGACTTTTTTTGTGGGGATACCTCAAGAACAAAGTCTACAGCAATAATCCGAAAAACATCGATCAGCTCAAGGAGAATATCCGTGGTGAAATGGCAGCAATTACACCAGCATTACTGAAGAAAGTTTTCAATAACTTCCGTTTGCGATTAGAGGAGTGTCGTCGTAGAGAGGGTCATCATTTAGACGATGTTATTTTTAAAAAATAAACTTCAGTTATTTCTTAATAATACCTCAGTTTTATTTTAACTATACCTTTTGTATTTATTTTTTAATCAATATTTTAAATATGCACGTTCTATTGCGCCACCCTGTACTATGGAAGTAACTAAAGTATACAAGTCGCGCCGTATTTATGTCAGTTAATTGTCTAAACTTTTTAACCGCGTATGCTGCAGAACTAAGTCTGATCGCCAATCCTTTAATATGGGGGCCCCATTGTAATTTGGAATCCAGAGTAATGCCAAGAAATTTAGCAGAGTCCACCGATTTTATCACCTCTCCGTTTAACAAAACACTTGCATCAACATTTTTTACATTTGGTAAGGTAAATTTTATATATTTCGTTTTCTTGCTATTTAACAACAGGTTATTAGCGCTAAACCAGTACACGATGTCAGATAGAATATCGTTCACTTCGTCATACATAGCTTGGTTTCTTTTCACTTTGAATATCAGTGAAGTATCGTCCGCAAACAATACTACCTCATGTTTTTTCTCTATAAGATTAGGAAGATCATTTATATAGATAAGGAAGAGGAACGGTCCGAGAACAGACCCTTGTGGTACCCCCATACTGTGAGGAGTCCCAGGAGATCTCCTGCCGTTCACGTCGACCTTCTGTATTCTATTGTTTAGATATGAAATCAGAAGATCGAGCGCAGTTTCAATGGTATAGGTATCAGTAAGTAATACAAAAGACAAAGACAGCGAAAGACCGGAGAAGGTGGAGAATCTCTCCACCTTCTCCGGTCTTTCGAATGGAGGAGGCCTTACGGAATTGGAGGGAAATGGATGATGGATTTTATATAGATTAAGAGATAAAATTGAAGTAAAAAGTTTTGTAATTAATTGAGCATTGTCTGAATAAAGAGTACTTTATTTATTTATATAAATAGTATATTGACAGGTTGACGGAACATGATAATATTATGCGCTGCAGCTAATATTATTATGGTTTAGAAAGTTTTTATATCTTGCATCAATGACATTCTATTTATAGAACGTCATTGCCTTGCATTGAACTTTATTGTAATAATTTCCCATTTATTAGAAAACGGTGGTGAATAAACCATTTCCGGTGAGCTTATTTCCTTCTTTCCAAAGCAGGCGTAGGTTTGAGTGCGAGTTGTTCTCCGTGCTCTCTTATAGGTTTCATTGCTCTTTTCATTATTAGTAATTTAAATAGCTTAGGTACATTCCGATAAATTCGACTTATATCATAAAATATGCACCGAAGTGTTTTTGTGGATTAAAGAGATACGTTTCATTAGAAGCTTTACTTACGCACATAATTATCGAATCTAATCTAGAAAGTGCCGGATTACTAAACATCAAACAGCTGTAAATTTACATACTAATGACCAAACATAGTAGACCATGCAGACGTAGGTACGCAGGCTGAAATAGATCAAACATAGGCTGACGAAGTATCAGCACATCAATAAGTAAATGGTCAAACACAGCTAGTTACTTTTAAAAGAACATTAGTTACATACTTGTATTGATATTCGGATTGAACTGGATAGCCTCGTCTTGAATAATCTACGGGTATTATTGTGATATAATTTCCGCTATTTTGAACATTACTTTCCCCGTATGCTCCCATTTCGGATTGGTGGTCCATTGAAATATAGAAATTAAAAGGTCAGTATCCTAAATCTCCACTTCATATTGTAAACAATCGGAGCACCATTATACAAGAAAATCGAATATCGATCGCTTTCGCGCCCTGCTTTTTTTTAAATTTATTGCATGGGCTATGTCACAATTGGGGGCCTACTTATGAAGTTGTATTTTAATTTATTTAGTGGCACGGGATGCAAGTCCAGAGGCCTTTAATGAGGATATGATTAGTGTTGCCCGATCAATTTCAATTTTCAATATATTGAAAATTCACTAACACAAGCTTATGTTATGTTGTTATAATTATTAATAGATTAAATTAAATATATCTCTAAACACATTTATTGATATTATTATATTGCATAGTGCATAATATATAATATTTATACTATAGCTATAGGTAATATCAATTTTTTTTATCAGCACTGCGAATGTGCGCATTATTTTTTAAGTGACAGCTGGCACTGGTTTCGATTTGACAAAAGCCTGTTAACCTTGTCTAAAACAAAACAATACATTAATTATGGTGCCGTGTTTAAAATTCTCTGTATTCTCAAATTTCAATAACACAAACAGTAAACACAACATTAATCCGCAAACACAAATAGTGTCTGGTTTGAAATGTGTGGTTTGTAAAGAAAATTTTGTAAAACCAATGTAAGGCGTAAGTCGACCAGTTTAATTTTATTTTAAATTAAAAAACTTGGAATCTTGAATGTCTTAGGTTTATACATAGTAGATACGTGGCTGTTGCAGCTAAACGATAAAAATATTATATTTTAAATAAATTGAAAAAACATTGCTTAGCCTATAAAATTTTATAACAAAATATGAATTATACCTAACTATTCTATTCAAACATTCCCTGGTATTTGGAGGATTAAAGTAAAAAAATATTTTCTAATGGAAGCAAAATTACGAGAGTACAGAGCACTCCGTCGAAGGAAAGAACTGATAGAAAATGTAAAACAAAAGCTAGAAAAAGCTAAAGATAAGTTTGTTGATTTCCTATTGCCTGAAACAAATATGGATAGAAAAGAAGATGAGATTGTGTTGGTAAGCAACCTTGAGCATACTTATTTCTTAGTGTTCTTTAGAAGTATTGTATTGTGGGTATTTTGAGACAGAGCTAATACACTTTGGTATGTAGTGCTCTAACTGATAGAGTTTGCTCAGTCGAAGCAAAACTTACCAGAACATTAAACTTATAAATTTTATTACTTTAAAATATAGAATACAAAATATCTAGTTAAATTATGCATTATTAACCTTGCCTTGATGAAGTTTTCACTTGTTTGTATGGTTTTAAGCAAATTTACCTATCCATTTTAAATATATTAAACATGTTCGATTATTGTTAGAAACAGAGCCAGAATGTATGAAAATAAAGCTGCAATATAATTGGACACACAATCTAATACTTATCTAAAATCAAATAAGAACAGTAAACTGTATTAGTAAATGTGTGATAAGAAATTGACAAAAATATATAAAGTAACTGTTACATTAAGTAGTATGTAAGAAATAGATTTAAGCGCCGGCAATGCTCTTGTGATTCCTCTGATGTTGCAAGACAATGTGGGTGGCGGTGATCACTTAACGCCAGGTGACATGTACGCTCATTTGTCCTATTCCATAAAAAGAAAAGATCAACATGTTTTGGCAGAGTATTTTATCTTTGGCTACCCTCATTATTGTTACAATATGTGTTGCATGCTTACCACATAAGTTACTAAATCATGGTACCTATTTATGCTTTAACATAGTACTGTTGCTATATAGCAAGATACAAATACACAATAAATAAAACTAGAAAATACAGTGTGGAGCTACTTTGGTGACATTTAATGAACACTAGGGTAGAGCTGTAAAACCTAAATCATAAAAAAATAAAGATAACATAATACACCTAGATAAACCAATTTTCCATAACATCAAATTCAAATATTTTTATTGAAAATAGGATGTGACATCACTTATTGAAAGTCAAAAAAAAACTACCACCCATTCCAAAATGAATGCCTCAGGCCTGAGAAGAATGGGCGCTACAAACTCTGTGGGCTTTTTTTTCATCAAAAATATGTTTTACAATTAAAGTTAAAAACATTTACAAAGTAACATTGTACAATTAAACTTATTATTGAATAGCCTGAGGGCGGTCGCCTCATTCCCAATCTGTATTATCATTTCGGAACATCCTGTAAGTAATCTAGTAGCAGCAAGCTAGCATCGGCACTGACACTTCTTCCATGCAGCACCATAGCCACCAGAACTCAGGTAAATAGAGACCACATCAGGGTGATTAAAATTTTATCTTCTAAAAGTATAATTTGTTTGCTTAAAATAAATTATTTACCTAAATTTTAGATTATTTTTTTTATGATTAAGAAGCTTTACCCTGTATAATACAATAGTGTGTTTAAACAAAACAAATCTTATAACTATATTTACAATACTATGACTACAAAATTATAACTATCATTATGTGGAACGGTACCAAGAATACTGGCACCATTTCCGAGTTGGATAGCTAGGCTGATCCGTTGCCCGAGATAGCTGCCAGCGCTTGGGTTTCCAGTAGCCTTATTGAGGCGCGAAGATAGTATTTTGAACATTCTCCGCGCCTCTGGGCCCCATGGGCCAAGTGTCTCGACTATAGTGTGTTTTAGGTTGGTAAGAACCTGTGTGATTAATGTGAGCCATCAATATTATAATATTATACCTTTCTGGAGAAAGTAATGAATGTACTATATAAATAAATAAATATTTTATTTACCTTTCAGCTTGAAGATGATAGTACACATATTGGGAAATCTGAATTACAATTAGAAGATACAGCAGAATGTATTGAAGAGAGTGAAGTCGCACCAACTGAGGAGAATCAAGAAACATGGAAATATTTTCTTGTGAAATGGAGTATTTATTCTATAATATGGTTAACTCTATTTATTTATTTTATAAAACTACAGTTTGGTGCTGTATTCTTTGTTATATCAGCACTTGTGGGCATTTGCTTAAATACTAGAACAAGGCCCAAGAAAAAAGGCGAGATTTCTGCTTATAGTGTATTTAATGAGAATTGTGAAAGCATCGGGGGCACCCTCAATGCTGAGCAGCTGCAGAAAGAAATGATGTTTGGCTTTGGAGGTGTAAACATATTGTAATCAATCTATCTCGATTTGGCAATTATTTTCAATATTTCAAGTTGATTTTGGCAAGGAAGATAAGTCATTGTAAACATTTAGATAACTTCCAAGCTTTATAACTTTCGTTTTGTTAAACTATATTAAACATGTTTACTGTACAAATAATTATTTTTATTTCATTAATATTATTACATTTTTAATCAGTAGACAAACAATTAAATAGTGTTTAATAAAAAGTGCATATTATTTTTTTAGTTTAGGGACCAATACAGAATAAATAAGTACCACGAAAACCTGGGTTTTCTGGGTACACAGACTTCAAATCTTTTTCAGGAAGTATCTTAAACCCTGTTTTCATATTTGTGGTATTTGTGTATATTTCTTGCAGCTCTTTGTGCAGTTCGTATTCTGATATAAGGTAATTGATAGTTATAGTAATATATGTGAGTGAGTATGAATATACATACTTGGTTTATTGTCGGACCTACACCTTGTGCCCATTTACAGAGTTGATTAAAATTATGTTACAAAATGTCCTGGGCTTGCTTCACAGTTTTTGAGCATCTAGTAAACAAGTAACAAGTCATCTGAAAATTGGTACCTACTCAGTTCCCGCATTTATTATGTTAACCATATCATTTACATATTACAGGTAGTCAGTCGGGCTATATAGTTGATGTTAGGTCACTCATTTAACATTTTTTTCTATGAGGTTATTCACTATTTTCTAAATTTCTCGTTGGTTTTTAAATTTTTAATATATATCGGATTTAATTTGTCGATTACAAACTGAGTATGCTTATTAGTTTTTTTTCTATATGAATTGTCTCTATATCTTTTCCGAATTATTTTCATCCGCAAGCCAAATGTTATAGTCATCCCGCTTTTTGCACAATATACAGGGTGGCCGAGAAGTTGACGTCCAAAGCTAAAATTTGAAAGCCTCATGGTGATGAGTATCCGAATCACCCCTATGTATGTTCTACGAAGCGTAGTTTAGGATTTAATAATATTTTTCCCCTTTTATCCGCTTTTTCACCTAATTGTGGGTTAGGACTTTTTTCTAATTTTTTTGAACACTTTTAGTTAATTTTATTGTTGATAATTATTAACTACAGTTGCAATAACCACATAAGAAACTATGAATAGTTTAGACAACTAGTTTAGAATTGAGTCGTAAGTTCAAGATAACTGCTCCAGCTCCAAATTCATGAAAATGTTCAAGGAGTCAAAAAAAAATTAAAATGGGGAGCCTAGTGCTTCTAACTATTTTTAAAAACTTCCAAGAACATTGGCCAATAAAGTGAGCCAAATTCAAATTTTAGCTTTGGACGTCAACTTCTCGGCCACCCAGTATAGGATACAAGAGTTTTTAGTTTGCCCATTTACATGTTTTCATCTTAGGTACTTCTATATTTTATGCAATATTTACTGGTATAATACGCACTACTGAATTGTTTGTTTGTTTGTATATGTAATTATAAATGTCGTTATGGTCATATAAGCTGTGGTGAGCATGAGCTTTATGTTCTTTTCTTCCGGATTATAATCCCGTGTTTATATCGCACGTTACAGCTCAATCTTATTCAATACCTACATAATAAAGTGCTCAGCACGTGTAAACTTTTTTAACATCAATCATATCGTAATTAAGTACGTTTAATGCCGACGCCGCATTCCACCTTTGCACGACACGCCACAATTTATGATATCATCCCCACCATCTGGATGTGTGGCGGTCCTCCACAGTGCGGTTTTCAAGCTTTCTTCCATGTACTACAAAGCTGTGGAATGAACTTCCTTGTGCGGTGTTTCCGGGACGATACGACATGGGTACCTTCAAAAAAAACGCGTACACCTTCCTTAAAGGCCGGCAACGCTTCTGTGATTCCTCTGGTGTTGCAAGAGATTATGGGCGGCGGTGATCACTTAACAACAGGTGACCCGTACGCTCGTGTCTTTTCTCGCCTTTTCCATAAAAAAAAGGAGAATTATTTGCGGCCATCGACCTAAGATGGAATGACTTCATGAGGCATAACAAAAGCACCAATACAATCCAAATTATATGTTTTTTGCGAGGCACAAAGTTTATATTTTTTGCTCGCCGCTCTACATTGTATGCAGTGAAATCGGAAGTAGCTTGTACTTGGGAGCCGTATTATTGTTTTTTTTATGATAATAAGGGACGAGACGAGGAGGACGTTCAGCTGATGGTAATTACAATGCAGTGCCGCTCAGGATTCTCAAAAGCCCCAAAAATTCTGAGCGGCACTACAATTGCGCTCGTCACCTTGAGGCATAAGATGTTAAATCTCATTTGCCCAGTAATTTCACTAGCTACGGCACCCTTCAGACCGAAACAGTAATGCTTACACATTACTGCTTTACGGCAGAAGTAGGCGCCGTTGTGGTACCCATAATCTAGCCGACATCCTGTGCAAAGGAGCCTCCCACTGGTGAATGTAAATAATATGACATTTCTTAACTTTTGGTTTTATTATCACATGATACAACAATATAATAATTATAAACTAAGACAACATGATTTATGTATACAAATATGCACAAGTAAACATTATTCTTAAACTTATTAACAGATATACTTTGAAAAATAATCTTAACAGAATGTAATGAATTAATAGTCATGGAACTTTAAAATTATATAGTTTGAGAATTTGAAATAAGTAGGTATTTAATAATTTTAAGAGTCGGTTGTTCTTTGCCACGAAAAAAATTAAACTTAATTATTCTCGACTCGTTAATTAACCTATATCTTAATATTTTGCTCTCTTGGCACGTTGTTTGTCCGCGATGGACTCCTAAATTAACGAACGGATTTTAATGGGGATTACCTACATAATCTAGTGCAGTTTAATCCAATATGAGAGATAGGATAGATTTTATTTCGATTTGAGACCCATAATTATTTTAAATTCCAATATTTGTTAAGTTTGGACATATTTTCTACGAGAGAATTTATTGACGCACGGTTTGACAGTTCTGCTGTGAAACAATTTCATTATAGTTAACAACAGGGAGCAATTACGTTCTATACATAATATAGAACGTTATTGACAGGAAGAATATTTTACAAAATAATTCTTGATATTATGAAATATTATTGACAAACACATAAAAAACATTATTATGAACAGTTCTTTCACTTCACTTTCTTTAATATTATGTAAGTAAGTTTGGTTTCTAGGTAGGAGGAGACGCGAGCGACGAGTGGGTCGTCATTAGAAGCTTATATTATCTTTTAGTACTATATATATATATATATATAGAGAGAGAGAGAGAGAGCTACTCACTGTGAGTCACTAGTACCTTATATTATATTTTCATCATTAATTAATAATTTCCCAAAAAATATTTTGCTTTTCTCATAAAATTAGTTAAACTATTGAAAAATATCGGAAACGTTATAAATACTATGAGTATGTTTATAATGCGGGTTTGTCTGGAAAAGATAGCACTTGATTGACTAGATAAGGTCATCTAACACCATAAGGCTGTGCGGATGATTCCTAGACAAACAGATGTTTTTCTGTAAAGAGTATATAACCTATGGCATATTGTACAAGTATTTATTACTTAGGTGAATGTTAGTGAAGTTGAATAATGTATTACAATATAAGGCACACAGACAGAACAGTATGGACGTTACAATCTAATATATTGATTTAAACACATTAACGTACAATAAACAACTTTACTCACACTTAAAAATTGTATGAAGCAAAACTATGCCTACGCAGAGTTTCCGTTCAGTTGTGTTATGACCGCGCTTAGAATACAACGCCACGCAATAACAAAGATTTCAGTGAAAAAATGTCCAAATAACAGCATATCCAAACTTAAAATGGATAGTGTCGTATTCCAGGTAAGTGCCCTTTTAAATTAACAAAATTATGTTACTAAAATGACGGTTTTAATCATTTTGCTTAATAATAACATTTCAATTGCTAAAACAAAATGCATCGCCGACGAAATGTGCGGACGTCTCTTTCGCACCACAATCAATTATTAGCTTCTTATGAGCGTATACAATAGACTTTGAACATTACTGCTACTGAATAAAGTGTTAATTGGAATGAATGTTTTTAATATTATCTGTAAAAGTTATTGTATACGTATTATTTGATTATGTTTATCGATCTTAAAATGTCACGAGATGAGCTATTAGTTACCTGATGGTAACTGCCCACAAGCCCAGTCATTTCAATTTGAAAACGAGGCACAAATAGTGCCTGCTACTGTAACAACTGCTTCAAGGCAGAAAAATTGTTGTGTTACCCACCCATATTGCCGGCATCCTATGCACAGTGGCCAACTACTGGTAAGAGAAGGAGAGAGAGAGAATCACACGACCGTCAGTTCAGGGGTTAAACTTGCCCCGAGTCAATATATAGGTACGTAATATCCCCGAAAATGCTCACGGTCGCTCAGAGGGCAATGGAGAGGGCTATGCTCGGAGTTTCCCTGCGAGATCGAATCAGAAATGGGGAGAACCGACAAGTCAACGACATAGCCCAAACAATATTTTTGACAACTTTTAATAGGCGAAACTACTAGACTCCCTAGTCTAGTTGTTTATTGTACGTCAATATTTAAAAAAAACACTATTGAGCCTAGCGTCAGTGAATATAAAAATTAAAAAGCTATTTTATATATTATATCACAATTCACAGTATCGAAATGCGAATTTTTATAACCTTATACACCGCACATAATTCATGCGTGTATAAGTAATTTATTTTTCATTTCTCATACTCGGAAAGTAATGTTGTTTTGATCTGATTATTGGGTGGAAAATGCTGCTTCCCTGCATAGAGAGAAAAACTCATACAAATTACTTCCCAACTAAGGGCCGGAATGAACTTTGAAAATAGAACTGTTGTCATGTGACTTTCTAAACAGCCAGTGTGAACATAGCGTAAACTTCTTTGAGCGGAATAAACAGCAACAATTACGCGGTGAATTCCATATTTAAAATTTAAAAAGTCGACATAAATTGTCCTTATATGACAACTAATTTTAAATAGGCACTACTAATATTATTATATATTATCAATAAATAGTTTAGATAAACAACTACTTTTATCTTCCTCATATTCGAAATGAAAAGTAAAGTGCTTAACACGGGTAAAATAATCAATTCCTACTCGGACTATAGCCGCCCTTGCTGCGCTCGGGCGTCTAAATAGGTACCTCGGGAACTGATTCTTTCGACCCTAGGTTAACAATCTACTATTGTATTAGGTTTACACTTTTTCTCATTCATTTCATTTCTATACCTGTATAGTGCGAATCGGACTCGTACACAGTTTCGTTACACTAAATATATATTGCACATATTGTCGCAAAGTAATCTGTACGCAGCCTTATCTAAACATAGCGTAAAATATACCTAATAATTCAATCATAATTCTCAAAATAGAGGGAACAGAATAACAAAAGTTAATTCATGTAATAAACTATATTAAAATATTGCAGAATTGAGTACCTTATAGTTGCAAACTCGTTGCAAAATAATCTTTGCATAGTGAGTAATAGGAATCAAAGACTATGTATACTACTAGACAAGCTCTATGGCCTTAAATAATTGCCCACTGAGTTTGTTCCGACGCCGCAACTCGTTAAGTCCACTGCAGGGGTGGGACAGACGCCTTAAAGTGACGTTTTCAGAAGACTGTGCCATCTATTAGTTGGCCCGAAAATGAAAGCTTTGTCAGCTGTCACTCGCTTTGAAACCTTTCAACTTTTCTTTATTTATGTCACTGCCCACTTGTCATAAAATGGCGGCTACTTCTAGCGTTTGCGCATGTATGTAACTCTCGTGTTCCATTTTTCATATTTAATCCACTACTAAATCTATCCTTTATGTTCTATGTTGTGACAACATTAAATAACTAACTCTCCGCGCAATTTCAACATTTATTATAACAAAAATTGCAATACCTACATTAAAAAGTAGAGTTACTTATTTAATTGCGTCACATAAAAATGATTTTTATAATTTAGAGCTTATATATAGTTATTTTCGGGGCTAATCTCCAGATGGCGCTAGTTCTCAAACAGACAGCTCATAATGCGTAGAGAGAGCTCTCTTTTCCCTATATATTATTATACTCTTTGGTCCACTGCGAGCAAGCGAGAAGACAAGTGCACTGTTTTGTAAGCCGCGAACATCGTTTTCAACAAAATAAACTAACACCGATTTTGTTTAAAATGACCAATAAAACATTGTCATTATTGTAACATCTGCGTTTGCAAGACTATGTACAAATACGAATCCTCAAGTACTTTGGGCACGTTACACGAAACCAAAACTCCATGAAACGACTCGTCGTCCAAGGACGTGTGGAAGGCAAGCCGTCACGAGGTCGGTCACCTACGCGGACAGACCTGATAAAGGCTGCGACACAAACCACCATAGTCCAATGTTCCCGTAACGCTGAAGATCGTGGCAAGTGATGCCGCATTGCCAGGGCTGGTAAGGTATGGTATGGTATAGGGGCTCCTGTTTCCCTACTGTCAGAAAGAATTCTGATTCTGTGGCCATGTACTTTCCTTCTTAATATTGCTCTGGCGGCTTCCTTGATGGCTATGCACTCACATTGGAAGATGGAGCGGTATGGAAGTGTGTATGTTCAGTTCCTGTGAGAAGCCTACAGTCTCATCATGCAACCACGACCACTCTGTCAAGAGTGAACGACTAAGGAGGAGATTTGCAAGACATATACTCCATGCCTGCCCGCCCGCACGAACTTGCGACACAATTGTTATTGTCTAATATATACATAGAAGTCTTTGATATGAATAACGAAATAGTAGTAGTATACAACAAGGGACACAACCACAATAATATGGAATGATTTAACAAAATAAATCGAAGCTTAAATAACTTATTTCACTATTTCATTAATATTATGTAAATAATGGATTTTGCTGACAACAGTAGGATAATTCATTTATATAACGCACTTAAAATTAATGTCTGTAAGTGTTTAACTTGTTATATATTTAATTTAATAATATAAATATGCCATTCTAGAGCTTTTAATAATTATATCTAACAAATAGATATTAATTATCTTAGCTACCTACTAATACAGATTCGTATGTAAGCGGCGAGAGCCGGTGCTCTATTACGAAAATCGTAATACGAAGTTTCGGTTGACGGATCGTACGTTTTCCTATTACGAAAGTGTTTCGGATCAGAAGATTGATACGAAGTTCGCAATCAGACATTTTGTCTTTCGTTTACCTTATTCCCAAATTCACTTGACATTTACTTTTTCGTTGTTTGAGATTAATAAGGTCGTAACTACAACTTCACTTTTTATAATTATGTCTATGGTTGCGTATCGAAATCTGTCCGCACTTCAGATCCGAAGTGCTTTGGAATAGGATTTACTTTGAAGTTCGTCGTTCTTTCGTTTCGAGCGAAACTTCGGCTTTCTATTTTGGTAATAAGCCTCAGAAGTCAGCGGAGATGAAATGGCGTGGGCGCAAAGGTATTTCAGTTCAAAATAATCATTATTTGTACCTAGATTTTGTAGGGTAGAATGAAGCACAGCTATATTACTAATTTATTGCCCCGTCAAATAATTGTAAAGGCCCGAACAAATATCTAAGTTTTTGTTAGTTTACATTTAGAACGCCAATGCCGACCGGGTCGTGGGTTAGCAAGCGTTTGCTTACATATCCCCGAATTTATAGCCGCCAGTGCGTGAGAAGCCTTAATAATATAAAACAAATTATATTTGTAGCATTTGAGTATAATATTGTCACATGTGCATACCATCATAAAATATTATAACACAATATGATAATTACTTTAATAAATGTATAAACGACATGTTAGTGACCTAATATAATGTGTATATTAAAAATCTGTTGAGTATATTTAGTATATTATATTTCATTTAATTCATGTATGTTTCAATTCCATGATTATTATTTTATTTTCCACAGTAGCCTTGTAAAAGTATACTTAGTCTTAGGCCATAAATACTGTTTAAATAGAAAACAGTTATAATGCGTTTTAATTTAGAACCTGTCCATCTAATATTAATTCATTGTGTCCACTGATAACTTAGGACTTGGTAATTTAAAGAGATGCACTGGTCAATGTTTAACCGACAGTTTATTAATAATAGGGTGGTAAACTCAAAACCACCAACGTCTCCATTCTCCAAGAACTTGACATAAAACATCGCCTTTCGGTGTTAATACAGTCAAATTCTTAAGTTCTTCGCATACGTCTCCCGGGAGAGTGAGAGCATTGAGCGTCGTGCAGGGCAAAGTAGAGAGCACCAGAGGGCGAGGAAGGTCGCCTATGCGATGGACCGACCAAATTAATTCTGCTGTGGGCGTTCCATTGAACGAGTGCACCAGACTATCGGCCAGCAGGGAAAAGTGGCGAATTCTCGTGGGGCGAATCGCATCTATCCCAAAAGATTTCACTTCGTGATGACCACAACCGCTCTGTCAAGAGTGTAACGACGAAGAAGAAACTCAAAACAACCTTTTAATCGGTTACGAAAAATTATTTAGGTTTCGAGCAACATTTTAAAAGCAGATTAGCCGAGTTTTTGCTCAAGGGAACTTCCCACTTAGACAACAGAGTACAATGTTGGCATTATCCGACTTTAGCGACGGTTAAGTGGTGTGTTAGCTATCAAGGAGTGACTGTGCCATATTTATCATAATATCATCGACACTGGTATACAAATATACGATTCTTGAAAAGGTGGTTCAACCTCATAGCAACCCCATATTCCATAAAAAAAATGGTCCTTTCAGCACCGGATTATAAAGACTGACCCACACAAGCGTATTTGGAAACGAACATTTATGACTTCATCTGGTCTTAATCCACTGGATCTACAGTTAGATTTACAAAATATTGCACGCTCTAAGCGCCATGACGATTTGAGTCCCTAAAACGATCCATAAGATTGGCAGTGAAGAATTTTCCCATGGAGAGAGTGGCGGTTTCAATTGTAGATAACTGGCCATAACTTTTAAAGGGTTGTATTGAGGCTAAAGGAGATCATGTTATCTGAGGTTCATATTCAAATATTTTTTAATGTATGAAGTAACTAACGGACACTAGAATTATTAACGTTTTATACAAAATATATTTTCTCGTAACAATATTTATGGCAAGGCTAGCTGCACACAATTCATATTTATATGTTAAATAATCTATTTGTTGGTCACACTAGATCAGGGTTGGTTGCACAACTAATCAGCGTCAAATTATGTGTGACCAATTTGTGACAAACACTTCATATATATATAGTATATTACTAATTTGGTTTGTTTGTGATTTCTCTAGTATATTATTATGTAAAAATTTGTTTGTGGCGAATAAATATATATATTTCTTTCTATCTATTTGAAAAGAGATAGCTTGCGTGTTGTATAATTGACTAGTTAACTAACGGAACATAATATGAAACACTTAACACTTATTAGCTACAAACATTTTTGCTACAATATTCTACATTTTGGAACGAAGTTCCTTACGGCAGGCTTGGAGGGGATAGGGACTTTGCTGCGCGACCGAACTGAAAAAAATGTGATAGTAAAACCGTAAGAAAAAATCCGTGGAAAAAAGTGCAGTCGCATACACAAGCGAGTAGTGTATAATACCTAATTGAGCACGATTTTTTTTTGCAATTTGTGTCGATTCTACATTAGCCGAAGAAACTTCGTTCCTACCTGGTGTCCCACGACACCACATCATTTTTATATATTTCAAATTTAGACAGCAAAGTACGTACTTCTTGTGTAAGACGGTCTCGTAAGGGTTAGGACACTGCAGAGTCAAAGTGAATGACGCAACTAACTCTCTAGCTAAAAAGGTGTAAAAGACACCTTTCTGTGTATAAATCCAATTCATTTGAGAGCGTCTAGCCTACACCAAGTGCAAAAGGCAACTAAAAGAAATCCGACGTCTAAAAACACGTAGTTTGCCGTGAGACATTCAGAAAATAGAATCACTTACCTATAACTGTATAGTATACGTGTCACTTTTATTAAAACATTTAAAATAATAACGGCATATTATATAATATTATGCAGATTTACAATGTTAAAAATTCATGAATTAGTACTTATCAAGTTTGGTACCCATTAAAATACATAACTTTACTACTAATTTCAATAAATTGTTCATATAAATGCCACAATATATCCATTGGTCCTATAAACTTCCTAAAAACATCAATCTAAACAAGGTATAGGATGTGTTATGTGACGTTTCATAGGGTTCCAACATTAAAAGGAATACAAGTACGAATAATGCTCTGCCAAAAGGGGCTAATAAGCTCAGAAATAAATGGCAATTAATTTCTTACAGACTAACTATTTAACTTTATTTTTTCTGTTTACAAATACCTAGTATAATTAGTGATTATATCTCGCTCATGTCTAGTCACTTATCTCTATCGCCCTTAGTTTTATAAACCGTTATTGACTTGGAGATTTTCTAAAAATCATACACAGTGGTTGCCAACAAAAACCTGGACTCGGCACGAATGGATTCGCGTCATTTCTTTTTATATCTGGCAACAAGAATACCACACTCACCGCTATAACCATATGCCACAACGAATGCACGACCTTGTAGTTCTGTTCAGTTTGCAGAAAAGCATAACTTATCAGCCCGACCGATACTAAAATAACACCCAACGGAAAATACCGCCTATAGTACGACGAATGATACAACATTCGCTTGGTCTTTCTGTAGTCCAAGTACCAGGATATCAGCAATACCGTCACACCGACCGCCACTGGTAATAAAAATGACACAAACGAATGCATATTCCACGTTGTTAATAAAGCAACAACGATAGCACCAATGAGTTGTAAAGAAGACCGTAATTTGTCTGTAATAATGCACATTGCAAGTAAAGTGACCCAAAAGGACATTAAGCCACAGTAGAAGTCTCCGAATTGTAGAATATTACCTCGAACTATGCAGTATGCGACTTGGGCAGGGGCATCGCAAGCATGGTAAAACGTCGAGAAGACCATGGTAAAGGCGTACATCATTGCTTCGGTGTAGTAGTAGCGGATACAAGCAGCGTATATGGAGAACAGGAATAGAATATTGCTGAGAGTCAGCAGCAGAACCGAAACGAGCATGTAAATTTTGGTGTCCATTCTCGAATCATCTGAGCAGTCCCAACCTGAAATGGTTTTTTTCCGTTAAAAGTGCTTTGTCTCAATTTCGACTTCTTATTTATTTAAAGCAAATCAAAATCAATTCAAATCATTATTGATTTATTAGCGGAGGTCAAAAAATTACACTTATGAATAGCAAAAGTACCCACACGTTACCATTTATCACCACTTCGAAAGCAATCTTTATTGAAAAGAAGTAGCCTGAAAGTCATTGTCACTCTTATAAACAGTTTCACAATTTTATTATAAATATATACGACAACTTAAAATTTAAAAACGCAGAGTTCTTGGCGACACGATTACCCAGCCACCAGTACGCCCTTTCACGCAACGCAGCCACAAACAATGACATTTAAGCGAAAGATACGAATAATAATAATTGTAATGCTATCTACTGCATATTAAAATCGCTTTACTTACCTCCGAAACCAGCTGAACACGAGCAAAAGGACATAACAAGCCCTCCAAAAGTATTCAAACCACAAGCTCCGTCATTACTGCATCTTCCATTTATGCACGAAGTTGACGAAATAGACAGCACCACAGTTGCATTGCCTTCTGTTCCTCCTTCTCTTGTGTCATTCGCGAGTATATCTGTACCTTCAACTCTTCTGGACGGATTCGTTTCAACGTAGTATTTTGTCCCATTATCGAATTTACGACAGGGACAAACAACTTTGTCACCAAATAGTCTGAAAGTAAGATACCATGTACCACTTTCGGGATACGGAATAATTACTTTGTCATATATTGAATCTGAATCTGTACTGTTCAAAACAAACAGGGCCGGCTTAACGTTATCATTAAACTTACACTTTCCAGTTTCTAAAGGTATGGAGGGTTTATCTATTTCCATACAAATAACCACCTTAAAAAACTTATCATCTTCTGTAAAAGTTAGCAGCGTTTCATTCACGAACTGTCGCTTGTATCCCATAAAATACTTCAGACTCATCAAGACGCTTGCTTCGATGGCCAAATTCCCACCAATATCCAAGAATTGATTCACTTTAAATCTCAAACTTTTCGTTTCATTGGACGTAATATTTACTAAGCTAGTTGCATCTTGTAAATCAGTTGTTGGTAATCCATAATCGAACGTAAAAAATCGTCCTTTATCGTCCCGCATGAGATCAACTACAGTTTTATTTACTTCATCCACTGAATCCCCGGTGTAAGATTCGCAATCCGCTATTTTGGACGCGTTACCATTTATGTAGTCTATTTTAATATAATGCCAGGAATTCGGTGCAGGATTGAAAGAGATTACCGTATTGACAAAATTTAAACCTGGACTGTATTTACAGTACACTAAATAATTTTCATCTGATGGTATAGAAAATGTTTGTATTTGAAATGTTAGGAATTCGCTTGTATTATTCGCAACTACATCATTAACTTCAAAAACTAATGTGAGAGAATCCGTGGTATCTCTGGCCATGCATTTGTATAGAACTGGAATTTTTGTAAGAGGTATATCATTGTAGCAATCTATTATTTCAATATCTTCTTCCCTTTTCACTTGCAAGTCGGTGTACAATATTGTACGGCAATTGGCGACCAAACCTGTAATTTTAATAAATCTATTCTTACAGACTCATTTTTATAAGTTGAAAATTGCTGGTATAACGCCCCGCACGGATCTTAAGAGATGAGCGAAAGTTTGGCTTAGGTACTGTGATATTGCAACGCGCATTTGGTATTTATTCATCTGATAAGCATTTCCTTTTAAAATTAGGTTGAGAAACATATTCATGAAAATTTGTCGCGAATATTACAAAAATGAACCGAAATTATTATTATACTATATTTAAATTACTAGCCGATATCATCTCAAACATGCTTGGAGATTTGAGTATTATTTTGACAACCTTCTTCGAGATAAATCGGAATTGCTGTACTGGTCAATTATTACATGCGAGCAGCGGCTTGCAAAAGTTGTAGGAAAATCCATAAGAACACTTTAAAGGAGGAAAAATTATTATTGTTTGTTATTTTAGTATATTTCCAAAATTAATTGTATGTGACAAAATGAATTCAAGCGAAGACAGTGAGTGTGACGAACTTACTTTAATGTCACATGAAGTTCAAGAGGCGGCAAGAGCGGTTTAATTTGAATTTCCGTGCATTTATTGAGATAAGTGTAGGTATTTATACAAGCATTGGCCCACAGACTATAAATCACCAGCTTAATCAACAATAAATTAAGATAAGAGTAGGTACGTTGGAATTGGATTTATAACGAGCAGATAAATGGATTTTCATTCGGCTTTTCCACACACATATTTTTGTGAAATATATGGCGCAGATCCGGCAGAGTTGTTGATATTGATACATAGCTCTGCTGCAAATTATTACTTTATACAATTGCTACATCTACGAAGAAAATAAACGCGAATAATTTTAATTACAGCAAATAATCAATGTTAAAATTAAACAAAGAGTGTTAAACAGCCAACAAAAGTCTGTTTAACAGCATATAAAATATTTTAAAGGTAAAAAATTTATATCTTGTCGCAGGTGGAGGGGGAGTGAAAGGGGAAAGGGGGGAGATGTCCTCTCTCCTGGCACCACTCCCATGAAAAGATAACACACCATTCAATTGAAAATCAAAATAATGTAACCTAATTTCAAAACATAAAAGTTGCTTTAAGGCGACACTAAATGCCAGCGACCTTGAGCGATATGAGTTCACGGCTGCCGGCCCGCCATCTATGTAACAAAGCCAATATTTTCAAAATTCTTGCGTGGAAAACAGTTTATATGCTTATAATCCTCGTTATTCACTACTAATCTGAATAAATGAACGACACAAAAAAGTACAAACTATAAGAATAACTTTTCTCAGAGAAGTACAAAAAAAATGCGTCACGCCATGCCAAAAAACTTGTTTAACTTCAAAGAAAAGTGGTAGTTCAAAAAGGCTCTGCAGTGTTATATACAACCAACAGCAAGCATTAGCAACCTACAAATAAGACTTAAGGATATGTGTAACAGGATTAAATAGTGTTCATAGCTCGAAATGCTATACTTTCACCACAAAACTTGTCTTAAAACACCATGTTTTCGTGTTTTCTGCTTACTCTTCGCCTTAAAAGGCCAAGTAGAAGCCCCCTGTCCGCAGTGCCCATATTTAAAAACAAACCACAAAGGGGATGGCGGGCATGGCCCTTTCACCAAACCTGTCCGAGTCGGGGTATGACACAAGTCTGAAGACCGCTTCGCTCGCTTTTACTTCCTAAGTTCTTCTAGTGTACTCGCCCACGATAACTGGTTACGCTAACTTTCTTCTAAGCACATTTCTAGGTTGTTATAAAAACAAACTCATAATAATATGTAGAAAATGACATCCTGGGATCAATTGTTGAGAGTCGACTTCTCGGATTCAAATACGGGCGATCAATATTTAACTATCAAACACATAAGTTTTTTTTTCATAAAAATAAGGGGCGAGACGAGCAGGGAGTTTAGCTGATGGTAATTGTTATGCCCTGCCCATTATAATGCAGTGTCGCTCAGTATTTATGAAAAACCCAAAAATTCTGATCGGCACTACAACTGCTCTCGTCACCTTGAGACATAAGTTGTCAAGTCTTATTTTCCCAGTAATTTCACTAGCTACGGCGCCCTTCAGGCTAAATCACAGTAATGCTTACACGTTACTGCTTAACAGCAGATATAGGCATCGTTGTGGTGCCCATAATCTAGCCGGCATCCTCTGCAAAGTATTTATTTTTGGGCCTATGTAGATTATGTTATTAACAATTAAACTCGACTGCTCGTCATTGAATTCTAAATGTTGGCTATCAATATTCGACCTCCATATGCCATTTGTGTCATTCACCTCTGTAAATCGTTTCCGATGATCGTTCAGACTTCTATCCACTCCATTTTCGCATTTTATCTGATTTGAGGTTAGAAACATTTTTTTATAATTTCTCAAAACCAATTATCTTTAATAACAATGGTAGCATTATGATCAGAGATTCAATATCTACCAGCTTTAATAACATTTACATCTCAACTCCTGTGACACCATACTAAGTCCAAGCCCAAAATATATAACAGTCAAAAAAGTATGTGTTAGCATTCCGTAAAATTTGAGTTAAAACAGGTGTTGTTAACAATATGAAAGACCTAGCCGCATAATTTATCTAAACAATAAGATTATAACTCAGTTATATCGATAAAACCTATCATATTTATGATTACAAAAAAAGGCTAATAATCATGAAATTGATTCCCTGGAAATGCGTAGAAAGGCGGCCCAGTTGATTTTTCTTTACAAACTCGTAAACAACCTAATAGACTGTCCAGATATTCTTCAAAATATTGGCATTTGTGTACCGTCATTTAATTGTCGAATAGGTACTTATTTCCCAATATTTATTAAATTTTATAGAAATAACTACGGATTAAACTCTCCCATTCAACTCATATGTATAAGTTATAATAAAATATTTAAATTAGATAATAACATCGATGTATTTTCAAATATTAACTTTTATAAAAAAACAGGTGTCCTTGTCATTAAAAGGCTTAAATATAGATTAGTAACTATGTAATTAGTATTTATAGTAAATTCATTATTGTTATTTTTCTAATTTGTTTTTAGCATTAGTTTTTTAGTTTAGTAACGATGTGCATACCTTTAATTTAGATATGTAAATAGTAACACTTATTGATGTTTACCTTTTCGTATATGTAAAATTATGTATCTAGTTACCAACTAAAGCCTTAATAAATAAATAAATACAATCGCTTTATCTGTAATTAACATAATTAAAGCTTGTACTACTTTTCAAAAGGCATATGCTTTAGAACATATAATATACCTAAACATAGTCTTTGTTACCGTCAATGATTAACGAAACAATGGATCCCGCGAAACGACAAAATAACATGTATAGTTTTGGTATGTATCTAAATTAGATATGCGTCGCTGCAACATTTAAAATCGTTGTTATTCCACTATCGAATTATAGCCCAGAGAAACTGCCTACTGAGCTAGAGGTCCCGGGTTGGAATCCCGGTAGGTGCAAACATTTATATGATGAATGTTTCTTTCCGAGTCAATGGATGTTTATGTGTTTGAGTAAGTATTTTGTAATAAATATATCATTGTCTTGTACCATAGGCTATACCTAGTTTGAGGCAAGATAATTTGTGTAAAAGTGTGTCGATATTATACTATTATTAATATTATATTGTGTCACAAAACCGTTTTTCGTTTCCAGCTGCATTTAATTATACGGTATCAATTGATTACAGTTGTTGACAAGTGTTGTTAATGGATCATTAAACGTCGTATGTCCACACTGCTATATATTCTGTACAGTGCGGATGTAGTACAGAACATACAATACTGCCGCTACCATATGTATGCTGATGACCTTCAATTGTACATTTCGTTCCATCCCGATCACGCACACTTGGCTATAGAGCAATTAAACAACGATCTTAATAGTATAGCAGAATGGTCAGAAAGAAATGCATTGGTACTGAACCCTGAGAAAACGAAATACATGCTACTGGGGACGCCTTCTCAATTAGAAAAGACTGAGCACCTAAATCTCCATATTAAAATTGGAAATAAAAGTATAGAACGTGTTTCTGAGGCTCGTAATCTAGGCATCATTTTTGACGAGAGTTTGAGGTTCGAAAAATATGTGAATAAAACTATAGCTAACTGTTACTATCGACTTAAAACACTTTATCGTATAAGAAATTACATTAGTACTCAGTTACGTCTTAGATTATGCGATTCACTTATTTTGTCAAAACTGAATTTCGGAGACGTGGTGTATGGGGATCGATTACTGGCTCGCTCTAGGAAGGCAATACAACGTGTACAAAACGCGTGTGCACGCTACTGCTGGGACATACCTGCCCGATCCCATATAACTCCGTTTTTGAACGATGCCGGTGTTCTTAAAATGAGTTGCCGCAGAAAAGTTCAATTTGCAGTTATGCTTTTCGGTGTGATAAAATCCAAAACACCATACTACCTCTACAGTAAATTGTCTTGGCTAGGGGATCTCAACGCCACTTATTTAACAAGAGCCTCGCAATATGGACTGGCTGTCTTGAAACACCATAGTGCTGCATTTAGAGGAAGTTTTCGCTACAATGCAGCCAAATGCTGGAATAATCTTCCACCTCCTCTTCGTGAATTACGAACCGTCGATAATTTTCGCCGGAAATGTAAGTCACGATTCTTGGAACGGCAAAAACAAGATCATCTTTGGGAGCATTGGTGGTGAAAATATAGGTGTTCTCCAGTATTATAGATATATGTTTGTTGATATAGGTTTCTTTTAATAGTAGTATTAGTATTAGTTTATTTTAAAACATCTAAATATTTTATTATCGACTATTTTGTATTGAATTTTATGTATATATTATTATTAGGAATTATTTACTATATATCGAGCGCACTGTATCTCCAAAGTTAAACGGGCACCGCTGAAAATCAGTGCTGTATCATAGCCACGGCCGTGTCACAGATAATCCTGAGTCAGTGACCCATTTCCTGCACTGCACAGGAACTCTCCAATATTAAATCTCTTACTATTTAAATACGTTGCTTTTTGTTTTTTTTTGTACTTTTATCTTTTTATATTAAGTGTATCCTGTGAATGTTTTGTGAAATAAATGTTTTTCTTTCTTTCTTTCTTACATTGCAAGGAATGGAACATGGGATTGAGACCGCCAGAGCCACTACATTCATTTGTTTCCGAAAAGAGGCCAGATTCTGAACATTTTTTGACATAAGCACAGCAATACAATAACAATTTCTCCTAGTATTTCTTAAAACTGTTATTTCATACACTCTTATGTTATAAAAATCAAACCCCGACGTTCTCACGGGTGACCAGCCGTATTCATCAAAGTCAAAATTATACGCAGGCGACCGAAACCATTCCATACAATTTTGGGCCTATATATGTGAAAAAACATAGATGTATTCAAAATAAATAGATACTTAATACCTATCTAAATTTCGAAATTTTGAGGATATTGTCAATATGGTTGCCGAATTACATTTAATTTATATATCTCGTAGTGTTTTAATATATCCATAACCAAAAATTTAAACCGCTAGAAACTTTAAACACAGCATAGAGGATAAAGTAATACTCAAAACAGTAAGGAAGAAAAACAAAAAAGTACTCTACTCTACATGAAAAGATTAAAAAAAGCCAAATGGGCAAAAAAGTTGGCAAGAGTTACGTCCGAGCCAAAACAAAAGAAGATCGGGCGACATTTAAAAAGTGGCAGCTGCAATTTAATCAAGGAAAGCTATAGATCGGACATTGTGGAAAATCTTGGGGAGCTTGTGCTTGGAAGTCAAAGCACGTCGTCAAAATTGGCGAGCAGCTTTCCAGTTACCCAGTTACCGGAACACGCAAGTTCTGGTCGTTGTCGAAAGCTGCTCTCGGTAACTTCAACCAGCCCTCCATGCCACCGTTGCACATGAGGAATGACACCCTGGCCCATACGGCAAAAGAGAAAGCCGATCTCCTGTGCGCTCTTTTCGCCTCCAACTCGACTCTTGACGACAACGGAAAAACACCGCCGACCATCCCGCGGTGTCAGAGCTCTATGCCTGAAGTACAGTTCAGACAGAAAACTGTTAGGCGAGCTCTGTTTTCGTTGGACGTCAGGTGTCGAGCGGGCCGGATGACATTTCTCCAATGGTGCTTAGAACGTGAACCATGAAAAACTCATGTCTCCAAAATCATGGAGAGCATAATTAGCCGCCAACTTCTGGTATACTTAGAGGGTCACCAGTTGATCAACGACCGACAATACGGCTTTCGCCGTGGTCGGTCGGCAGGTGATGTTCTGGTATACCTAACACATAGATGGGCGGCGGCTATTGAAAGCAAGGGGGAAGGCCTGGCAGTTAGCCTGGATATAGCGAAGGCCTTTGATCGTGTATGGCACAAGGCGCTCCTCTCAAAACTTCCATCATTTGGCCTTCCCGAGAGCTTATGCAAGTGGACCTCCAGCTTCCTCACTGGGCGCAGCATACAAGTCGTTGTCGACGGTTTTTGCTCGAATCCCAAGCCCGTGAACGCTGGAGTGCTCCAAGGCTGTGTGCTATCTCCCACGCTGTTTCTTCTGCATATCAATGATATGTTGGACACCTCCAACATACATTGCTATGCAGACAACAGCACTGGTGATGCCGTATACACGGGCCATGCAGGTCTCTCTCGGGAAAACGTCGACCAGTGCCGGGAGAAACTTGTGTCTTCTATCGAGTCCTCTCTCGAGAAGGTCGCGGAATGGGGTAAATTGAACCTTGTCCAATTTAACCCCCAGAAGACTCAAGTTTGAGCGTTTACCACTAAAAAAACCCCATTTGTCGTATCACCGCTCTTCGATAACACTTCCCTTAAAGCCTCGCCTAGTATCGGAATACTGGGTCTCGAAATCTCGAGCGATTGCCAATTCCGTGGCCATCTGGAGGGCAAAGCCAAATTGGCTTTGAAGAAGCTGGGCGTCATCAATAGAGCTCGGCAATACTTCAAGCCGGCCCATATTCTAGCGCTCTACAAAGCGCAGGTCCGGCCACACATGGAGTATTGCTGTCATCTCTGGTCTGGCGCACCCCAGTATCAGCTCGATCCATTTGACCGCGTGGAACGCAGAGCAGCTCGAATTGTCGGGGACCCAGTGCTCTGTGAACGGCTGGATCACTTGGCGTTGCGTAGAGACGTCGCTTCATTGTGTGTCTTCTACCGCATTTATCACGGGGAGTGTTCCGAAGAGCTGTTCAACCTGATTCCTGCCGCCGAATTCCACGTTCGCACGACACGCCACAAATTAGGATATCATCCCCACCATCTGGATGTGTGGCGGTCCTCCACAGTGCGATTTTCAAGGAGCTTTCTTCCACGTACTACAAAGCTGTGGAATGAACTTCCTTGTGCGGTGTTTCCGGGACGATACGACATGGGTACCTTCAAAAAAAGTGCGTACACCTTCCTTAAAGGCCGGCAACGCTCTTGTGATTCCTCTGGTGGCAAGAGAATGTGGGCGGCGGTGATCACTTAACACTAGGTGACCCGTACGCTCGTTTGTCCTCCTATTCCTTTAAAAATAAAGACCTATGCTGAACAGTACCATTTTACACAAATAAAATTTGAAAAACAAAATTTTATGATCGATGCGGGACTCGAACCCACGACATATAGTCACAGAATCTTGTATGCTTTGTTCAACTCTCAGGTTGTTACTATCGTTCATAAAATTTTGTATTTCAAATTTTATTTGTGTATCAATCCTAGAAGTGAGGGTTATCACTTTAAAAACAACAAATTGTTTAGTACCATTTTATGTTATTATTATTATTAGTTTTTTTATGTTAACACCACGGATAAAATAGGTTTAAGATACCATGAAAGATAGTTAATAGAGGTTATAATTAATATTATAGATAGACAAAACCAAGACTGTAAGCATACAGCACTCTACATAACTGCGCTTGGCTGCGCGATCAATTTGGTTAAAGGGCATAAGAGTATAATGACACTTGTGAAATGCGTGCGTGAAAATCATTCGTAATGATAGACAGTTCCTAATGATTGATTAAGGCGAAGGGTATACAGAAAACACGCAAACAAGGTGTTTTTAGACAAGTTTGGTGGTGAAAATATAGCATTTGGAGCTATGAACACTACTTTATCCTGTTACACATACCCTTAAGTCTTACTTGTAGGCTAATGCTTGCTGTTGGTTAAACTTAATGCTCCAGAGCTATTATGAAATACCAGTTTTCTTTGCAGTTAAACAAGTTTTTTCTCGGAATGATGCATCTGTTTAGTATACTACTCTCATAAAAGTTGTTCTTATAGCTTTTACTTTTTTGGTGTAGGTACATTTATTCAGATTAGTAATCAATTATGAGGATTGTAGGCAATTAAGCTGTTTGCGCCTGTTAAAATGTTACATTTTCGACGCAAGAATTTTGATAATATTGGGTTTGTTACATAGGAGCCGTGAAGTCATATCGCTCAAGGTCGCCGGCATTTAGTGTCGCCTTAAGCGTCGACTCAAATTGGTGTAAGCTAGTATAATCTGAATTATCAGGATCCTTAAGTAATAACCGGTGCGAACTGGAAACGTTTCATTGGGAGGAAACAGCAATCATAAATTGCATATTCTAACAGGTATAGTTTGTAATGTTATAAGGGGGTTATCTCTGGATCTGGAATCTGTAACCGATAAAAAGCCGTTACATTATTTGTAAGTGTCATAGGATATATATTAAGCCGAAAATTGAATAGACAATTTCTTCGTAGTCGGGTTTGCAAACTAAGTTTGGAAAAAAAACGTCGAACAAAAACGTTTCTTACGCTGCCGTAATGAGACATATATCTATCTATCTATATATATAATGAAGATGGTCTTTGTTTGAGGCTCAATCACGCCTAAACCACTGATGGTATCGACATGAAACTACCACCATTCGAGGCGAAATTTATCCTAGATGGTTTATGGCTACTTATTTTTCGAATTCCAACGTTCCTTCATTAATATATTTCCTTTTAAAATTCGCCCAGCGAAGCTGGCGAGAATGGCTACTATACGAGGATATATACATATAAAATATATGCATTTGGCAGCATTGGAACACCGACAACATGATATGGAATAAGATAATATATAATATAGAAAATTATATAAGGTACAATATTTTTATAACGAAATATGTAAAATCATTCGAGGGCACTAGGAGAGCGTGCGGAGGAAGGAGAATCCTACCATATACTTTGAATGTATTTTATACGGATTATATTTAACCTAAATACCGCAGAGGCCGTGGGCGAGGGCCTTTAACAATTGAATAGCTTCGACAAACAGTGCAAGTGGGTCGGAAGCAACGACAATCAAGCCAATGTGTGCAATAGAGACAATTTAGTTCACATTGCGCTCGGATTTGATGTACCACTACTGTGTGTTACAAAAGTACTTGAAGAGTGCGGCACCAAATAAAAACAACATCTCTACTAGCGTTGATTCACGCAAGTTTAGCTGAAGACGCGTATGGAAATCTATTTAGTTTGCAGGTTGCCCTAAAAGCTTAACACCCTTTTGATATAACATTTACCTATTAAATTTTAATATGAACACCTACTCACCTACACGACTTAGGTACCATTTTTATGGAAGAGGAAGGACAACATATACGGGTTCACCTGATATGTGATCACCAAAGCTTTTTATAACACAAGAGGAAGCACAAGAGTGTTGCCAACCTTATAAAGCGTCAATTAAACGTACATATGAATTTGAAAACAGAAAATACATTGGTACTTGGCGGGCGAGTATCGAACCGGGGGCTCAGTGATGAACGCGCAAACGGTTTTTTTTATGGAATAGGAGGACAAACGAGCGTACTGGTCACCTGTTATTAAGTGATCACCGCCGCCCACAATCTCTTGCAACACCAGAGGAATCACAGGAGCGTTGCCGGCCTTTAAGGAAGGTGTACGCGCTTTTTTTGAAGGTACCCATGTCGTATCGTCCCTGAAACACCGCACAAGGAAGCTCATTCCACAGCTTTGTAGTACGTGGAAGAAAGCTCCTTGAAAACCGCACTGTGGAGGACCGCCACACATCCAGATGGTGAGGATGATATCCTAACTTGTGGCGTGTCGTGCGAAGGTGGAATTCGGCGGCAGGAATCAGGTTAAACAGCTCTTCGGAACACTCCCCGTGATAAATGCGGAAGAATGAAGCGACGTCTTTACGCAACGCCAAGTGATCCAGCCGTTCACAGAGCACTGGGTCCCCGACAATTCGAGCTGCTCTGCGTTGCACGCGGTCAAATGGATCGAGCTGATACTGGGGTGCGCCAGACCAGAGATGACAGCAATACTCCATGTGTGGCCGGACCTGCGCTTTGTAGAGCGCTAGTATGTGGGCCGGCTTGAAGTATTGCTCTATTAATGACGCCTAGTTTCTTTGAAGCCAATTTGGCTTTGCCTTCCAGATGACCACGAATTTGGCAATCGCTCGAGATTTCGAGACCCAGTATTCCGATACTAGGCGAGGCTTTCAGGGAAGTGTTGTCGAAGAGCGGTGATACGACAAATGGGGTTTTTAGTGGTAAACGCGCAAACTTGAGTCTTCTGGGGGTTAAATTGGACAAGGTTCAATTTTCCCCATTCCGCGACCTTCTCAAGGGAGGACTCGATAGAAGACACAAGTTTCTCCCGGCACTGGTCGACGAAATCCCGAGAGAGACCTGCACGGCCCGTGTATATGGCATCACCAGTGCTGTCGTCTGCATAGCAATGAATGTTGGAGGTGTCCAACATATCATTGATATGCAGAAGAAACAGCGTGGGAGACAGCACACAGCCTTGGGGCACTGCAGAATTCACGGGCTTCGGGTTCGAGCAATATCCGTCGACAACGACCTGTATGCTACGCCCAGTGAGTAAGCTGGAGGACCACTTACACAAGCTCTCGGGAAGCCCAAATGATGGAAGTTTGGAGGAGCGCCTTGTGCCATACCCGATCAAAGGCCTTCGCTATATCCAGGCTAACTGCCAGGCCTTCCCCCTTGCTTTCAATAGCCGCAGCCCATCCATGTGTCAGGTATACCAGAAGATCACCTGCCGACCGACCATGGCGAAACCCGTATTGTCGGTCGTTGATCAACTGGTGACCCTCTAGGTATACCAAGAGCTAACGGCTAATTATGCTCTCCATGATTTTGGAGAGCAGGGAGGTAATAGCAATAGGCCTGTAGTTTGCCGGATCCGAACTGTCTCCTTTTTTTTGGATCGGATGGACAAGGGCAGACTTCCATGAGTCAGGAACTACGCCTTTAGAATAAGAGTGCCGGAATAAACGCGTTAGCACCGGCGTCAACTCAGGGGCACACGTTCTAAGCACAATTGGAGAAATGCCATCCGGCCCGCTCGACTTCCTGACGTCCAACGAAAACAGAGCTCGCCTAACAGTTTTCTGTCTGAACTGTACTTCCGGCATAGAGCTCTGACACCGCGGGATGGTCGGCGGTGTTTTTCCGTTGTCGTCAAGATTCGAGTTGGAGGCGAAAAGAGTGCACAAGAGATCGGCTTTCTCTTTTGCCGTATGGGCCAGGGTGTCATTCCTCATGTGCAACGGCGGCATGGACGGCTGGCTGAAGTTACCAAGAGCAGCTTTCGACAACGACCAGAACTTGCGTGTTCCGGTCGGGTAACTGGAAGGCTGCTCGCCAATTTTGAAGACGTGTTTTGACTTTGTACGGGCGATTTGCCGCTTAAAAAATCTGGAGGCACGGTTGTATTTCCTCTTAAGAACTGAGCAGTTCGGATCCTTGGTGCCCAGCGCCGCAACCCAAGTTCGATACGCCTGTTTTTTGCAGTCAGATGCTGCTTTAACTGACGCATCGAACCAGGGCTGTGATCTGCCACCGATGGGTACTACAGAGTTTGGTATAAAAATATCCATACCCTGTAGTATCACATCGGCTACTGCAACGGCGCAGGCACTAGGATCATCCGAAGGGAAACAAACCCTGCCCCAAGGGTAGGATGCAAAAAAGGAACGCATCCTATCCCAATCTGCTGACTTATAGTGCTAAACGCGGCGGATCGCTGGTGGTCTACGACGTTGGCGTCGAATAGGCACTACACTCCTGACCAGGCAATGGTCGGACGTTCCGAGAGGGGCGTCGACAAAGACCTGGTAACCATCGGGATGTGTAGTCAGCAGAAGATCCAATAAGGACGGCATGTGGCTATCCACATCCGGGAGCCGCGTTGGCGACTCAACCAATTGGGACAGACCATACGCCGATGCAAAATTATGCACAGATCGCCCTGCGTAGTCTGTGGTACGTGATCCAAGACATTCGGCATTGTGCCCGTTGAAATCACCCAAGACTACGATTTCAGCGGAGGGGATCTGTGCAAGTACGTAGTCAATTGCCGCTTGAACGCAGCCCATGAGATCATCGGTTTCTGCGTTACCACTATGGGACCTGTAGACACACGCATAGATGCGGACGCGGTCCTCTAAATCTACGCGGAGCCAGAGAGTGGACAGGTCCCTACTCTCAAAATTGCCGAGACGGCGACAGCAGATATCCTCCCTAACGTACACACATACCCCGGCATGAGGCAAAAAATTGTGCTCAATTTTGTACCCGGGGTACGTTAAATATGACGTATCGGTAGGTCGAGATATCTGCGTCTCAGTAAGGAAACACAAGGCCGGCTGCGCCGTTTCAAGGTGGTGGTGGACAGCGTTTAAATTGGAGTGAATTCCCCTGATATTGCAAAAGTCCACGTTGAGTGTGGAGCGGGGTGCCGTAATGATACTGCCTCGTTTGTCCTTGGTCATGCGCGGTTCTGTGCCCTCCCCAGAATACGAAGGGCAGCCCGAGCTAGAGTGCCCGGGGAGGGATTCTCCAACTCTGGTAGAGCCGGTACCCTCCTGGGGTAAAATCTTTTTTAGTTCCGCTGTCATATTCGGGTGGAGGGGGGGGGGGGGGTCGGCTTTGCCGTATGGGCCAGGGTGTCATTCCTCATGTGCAACGGCGGCATGGACGGCTGGCTGAAGTTACCAAGAGCAGCTTTCGACAACGACCAGAACTTGCGTGTTCCTGTCGGGTAACTGGAAAGCTGCTCGCCAATTTTGACGACGTGTTTCTACTTTGCACGGGCGATTTGCCGCTTAAAAATCTGGAGGCACGGTTATATTTCCTCTTAAGAACTGTGCAGTTCGGATCCTTGGTGCCCAGCGCCGCAACCCAAGTTCGATACGCCTGTTTTTTGCAGTCAGATGCTGCTTTAACTGACGCATCGAACCAGGGCTGTGATCTGCCACCGATGGGTACTACAGAGTTTGGTATAAAAATATCCATACCCTGTAGTATCACATCGGCTACTGCAACGGCGCAGGCACTAGGATCATCCGAAGGGAAACAAACCCTGCCCCAAGGGTAGGATGCAAAAAAGGAACGCATCCTATCCCAATCTGCTGACTTGTAGTGCCAAACGCGGCGGGTCGCTGGCGTCGGATACGCACTACACTCCTGACAGGGGTAATGGTCGGACGTTCCGAGAGGGGCGTCAACAAAGACCTGGTAACCATCGGGATGTGTAGTCAGCAGAAGATCCAATAAGGACGGCATGTGGCTATCCACATCCGGGAGCCGCGTTGGCGACTCAACCAATTGGGACCAACCACAGGCCACCGGTCCTCGACACTAATCTATGCGAAACATAGCGGCACTAGGCCGCTACTTCACGCCGGTATTCTGTGCGAGTGTGGTAATTAACCCGGACGAGTCTGGCCCGATTGTGATGACGTCAAAAGACGGCAGCGTGACTCTCCCACTTCTAAAAAGCCCTTAGTCGCCTCTTACGACACCCATGGGCCTGGGACTCCCCTATTCTTTTTACGCCCCGGGTAAAGTACAGGGTTAAACCTATTGCGATACGAATGCTTTTAAAATGTATGTAAAAACTTTGTACCTATTTGAAAAGAATTAATTATTAGGCAGAATGAAATAAAATTCTCATAATTCAATAGTTCAGATCTCCCACAAGCATACTGTGCCCCCACCGCATCGCCTCTTCTCACCTGCGTCGCCTATTTATTGCGACTGGTTTATTACTGGATGGTTTGTTATCACCTCCACCTACATTCTCTTGCAACACAAAAACCACAAGATGTGAGAGTTTTTTTTTATGTATTAAGGTCCCTGAGTTGTATCGGTTCGTGAATACTACTGCACATACAAATTTACTATCAGGGTTAGCTTGTAATAACTTCATCACACTACACTATTAAATTATTAATAAAAAATTTATTAATCTGTGCTGCTCAGACTTCTTGGGTTTTACAACAATCCTGATCTGCCTTACATTATATTGGGCAGAGCATAAAGGCACTTAACCATCAGCATGTCTTGTTTAACATATTTACCAATAATAAATGGAAATGATTACATTACCTTGCTGCTCAACTTTCTGTCCTCTCGGATCTTCCCACTTGACATATACCAAGGCGTACCAAACACCAGGCTTCGGGTTGTCTATGGTATATGTCCTGTTTTTTCCATTAGATAATGTTTCTATACTGTGAATTTTTTCTCTAGTAGAGGGGTCGATAAAATCCTTTGGAAAGTTATAACCATCTGGATTAAGAGCTGGGTAGGACCCATGTTTTATATTTATGACAACATCTTGAGGACTACATGATCCTGCAAATAAAATACAGCCTGTATAAAAGATTAAGTTGTGATAGGGTAAACTATGCTAATACCAACTTGTTGCTGCCAGAAGTATCATAACATCATCATGAACTATGAGCTATGTAAAATATTGTGTTTATTTTTGCATTTTCATGAGCATCTGTTATTCCTGTCCCATTAAAGATTTAACCTCCTGGGCTCAGTATGTTCAGAATAATTTTGATAAAAATATTACTCAAATAATTCCAAGAATGGAAAGTAAGAACGAGCTATCCACGGACCAGAGTTCATGATATATTATTATGTACTACTTTAATATGTATAAATAGCAATTTAGAGAACAAAGTATGTTCTTTAATTCCACGGTTAAGCTTAGTAGAAAATTTTAGCAGCTGGATTTGTTTCATAATGGAGGTAGGCTAGATGAGATATACAGATATATGAATGAATTAAGTAATTTGAATCAAATTTATTTGGCTATTATTAAGCCTTTGAGAAGCTAAGACTAATATATATTTTTAAAAAAGGACTGAGCACTATTTATGCTTTCATGACCAAGAGATATGTTTTCAGTAAAATAAGAGGGTTCAGTTTCAATTGTTTCAATTTAAATTGAATCCTTATAAAAAGTATTGCATCAAGACAAAAAATTTTTACACAAACTCCTTAAAATACACAATCCTCTGTAGATAGGCTGCGTTTAGTAAGACAAAAGACACAAACGCAAATTATAAAAAAAAAATACCGATGTTATTTAAATGCAGCTCCTCAGCTTGAAATGTAAACTGTGCTTTAGAAACATCCGTGATAATATTATAATTAATAACCGAGACTGTACGATAGCTTCTGTACATGAAAACATCTATAGCAATTTGTCTGGTTACTAATAGATAATCATCTAATAAAACTGTCCGGGTTTTCGTCAGCTGTTCAATGATTCGTTTCCGCTTTATATCTTCTTCAGAATCCTTCTCTTTTTCATTATTTCCAGCAACAATACACATAAACAGAAAAAGGAGATGAAAATTCATTTCACAAGCACTGATTATTAATATTATTTATAATGTAAGGTACTTTCTATTTTTCAATTGTAATAAGTATTTAGATTAGCTCTTAGAACCCATTTTAACACATGTTTATTTTATTGAAATAGTAATATAATTAATAATCTAATGTTAATATTTATTTTAAACAGAGGAAACTGGGGAAAACCGTCCAAACTTTAAACATTACACAGTACACTACAAAGAATATATTTACACTAACAGTAACAAGTACCTAATCTAATACTGCTCTGTAGGGAGAGCTTCACACCACAGAATGACAGAACACTATTACTCTACCGCATACACTTTAGTATTTAATATAATATACTCTAACGTCCAGTACATAAAGACCATTCAAGTAAGTTATCCCCCTGCCGTCATGTTGGCACCATTGCTTGCCAACTTGTTGTTGACTGTTCTCAGTCTGTCAGACTGTCAGTCTGTTCTCAGTGGTCAAATTATCATAGTTTCAAGTTTGAAGTGCTCCGCTGACCGCTCTCGGAGCAATAATTTATAGCCTGGAGAGCGCGCATTTAATTGAACATTTTCTGAGTAGTCGCACTCTTTCATCCAATACACCGAGCAGTGCGATAGAAAGATACGACATGCGGCAATCGAATTCAAATGCATAAGACGTAGCGGTTTTCTATTCCAGTATAGTGTGAAAAAACTGTGAATTTAAGAAAGAAAGAAACATGCTGTTGGATTTTGTACATTAATGTAGCTTTTGATGCTCTTGACTGTCTTCATACAAAAGTAATAAACCTTTTTTTTATATATATATTTATAAACATACAGTTTCTTCTTAAAATAATACAAAGTCCTGTAAAACTGTTTACACAGTTTGTCTACAGGATCGAGCGAGTCTCAATAAATCTTAAAGCGTATTTTACAAATGTTACTGCAACAATTAATATTGATTTGTAGCTGTACCTACAACCAATAATATCAATTAATACAAATGTCTAATACCTAACTTGTAACGTAGCATTATAGATCATAGAAATAGTAATCGTGCATAATAACTGTAATAAGCGTATGCCGAAAGATTCGTTCTGACAAGAATATTTTATTTTATATAACGTAATATTAGCTCTGATAAGAACCATTTCATAATGCTGTATATCAACTCATAGAATCATACAGTAGTCAACGCAGTGAAGTTTCAAGCATCGTACTTTCTCTCGAAAACCGCAGATATACTCACGTGATCAGTCATATGCTCCGCGTTACACAACCGCACAGCAAGGCTGAGCGTCCTCGAATGACGCGTCGGGACTCGGGCGATCGCTATTCATGCAATTTTAATCAATGAGCAACAGCCGTAGGTGCGGAATGCTCATTGACATCGTATGATCGATCTTCGACGCGAGTTTACACAAACTGCGATAGCATTAGTTTTAGAGCGTGATAGAACACATAATATTATTCTCAAATCTTACGCCGGATCCACACGCTGGCTGTTTGTCACAAACACTGCAAACAGCAAACAAAGTCCCAAACACCAACCAAACACAACCCAACACAAACAGCCATCCACATGATTGGCGAACGTTCATAACATTGCGAATCGGCAAACATGGCGGACGACGAGCTTGTGGCAGCTATTACTTTCGGGTTGACATATTTTTATTTTAAATTAAAGCAAGAGAGAGAAAAAAGAAAAAAAAGAAGAAAGCAAAGACGATGGTGGATGATTAAAATACATAGAAATCGTACAAGGTACTGCTTTAGACCTATTATTTGGGCTTTAATTTGCAGTGTTATTTAATTTTACTTAAAATTTTTTATTCGTTTCAGACAATTTATAGAAAAAAAATAATGAGCTTCTTTACGAGCCATCAGGGGAGTTTCATAACTTCTGCCGCATGAGTTTCACAGATTTTGAGTATTTGCTAGACAAAATTTCTCCTCTGATTTCGAAACAAGATACGGACTTCAGGGAAGCTATACCAGCGAAATATCGTCTAGCAATAACACTAAGGTTTATCGCAAGTGGTGACAGTTATATAAGTTTACACTATTTATTCAAAGTGTCTCCCCAAGCAATATCAAAAATTATACCTGAAATCTGCAAAGCAATTAATGATGTTCTAAGAAATGAAATAAATGTGAGTTGTTTTTTATAAATTTTTATTTTTATTATCAATAATTTGAAATAAAAAATTAATTCATGAAAAATTAAGCCGATTAAACTATCTCAATTTTCACGATCAAAGTCTTCATAAGCTTTAATTAAAGCTTCATTTACACGGTTTGTTTTTGTTCTTTGGGAAATCAACTCATTGGATATTATTTGAATGGTAGGAGTAGAATTTGATGAGCCCGATTGGTTGAAATAAACGTGATTTTGAGAAGTGAATGGTTGGGGTGAATTGATTACCAATGGTAAATACTGTGACGTTTGGGCGGTTGATAGCTGGTTTGAACCTAAAACTAAAGTATTTGGCAAAGGTTCAGAATACGAGGTTTCGGAAGATGACGGTCGATATGGAGCCGATGGTGAATTATTTGGCAAAAGTTCGGAATATGATGTTTGGGAAGTTGATGGTCGTATTGGAATTGGTGAAGTTTTTGGTAATGGCACAGAATATGCCTGATAAGGGGCTGATTGGGGAGATGGGGTTTGTCGCTTAAAGAGCCTGTCTTTAATTCTATTTATAAACAATGTGTCTATATTATACATAAATAGTTTCCTCTCATCCGGTGAAAATTCACGCAGTTTTTTCGCTAGTAATTTTCCATAAAGTTCGCAGTCGTCGTCTTCTTTTGGTGGTGGTGGTGGATATTCCCTCTGTCTTTTGCTTAAAATATTGGTCAACTGTACAAATGCAGACGACATTTGCCGTTCCGCTGTGTCGGTAGCTGGACGACGGCGCACTGGTTTTGGTGTAGGGAGAGGCTGTTCTAAATCTCTATTTTCAACAACTTCTACGTCCTCTATAGCTGCAGTTTCATTTTCTTCTGGCAATGCTCTCTGAAATAAATAATTAATTTTTATTTACTTCATTTTGATTGTTTTCAGATGCCATCAACGGCTGATGCTTGGATGAATATAGAAAGAGGGTTTAGAAGAAAATTTCCACACTGTCTTGGTTCCATAGACGGCAAGCATATTAATATAGAAAGTCCACCTCATAGCGGAACTGAATATTTAAATTATAAGAAAACGTTCAGCATCGTTCTATTGGCATTAGTTGATGCCCACTACAAATTTATATTTGTTGACATAGGATGCCAAGGGAGGATTCGGTGGAAGGTGGCGTCTTTAATAATTCATTACTGTGGAAAAAAATCTGTAAAAATGAAATTGATTTTCCTATACCATGCCCACTTCCTGGATCGGACGTTAACGTTCCATACGTTTTCATAGGAGATGGTGCTTTTGCATTGAGCATGCATGTTATGAAGCCCTACCCAGGACAGCATAACATCGGTTCACCAAAAAGAATATTCAATCAATGTTTATCTAGAGCTCGGGTAGTAGTCGAAAACACATTTGGAGTTTTAGCTTCAGTGTTTCGTATTTACCGTCGTCCAATTTATTCAGACCCCATTACTGTATCAGAAATAACAATGACCTGTGTACTACTACATAACTTCCTTCGAAAAAACTCCCCAGAGAGATATACCCCCCCAGGAACGTTTGATACGATTGACAGAAATGGTGAAATAATAACACGTGGATCTTGGCGAAAATACGAAGAGGAATATAATGCAATTCAGAACATGCCAAATGTACCCCGTAGGTCACCTATGCATGCCAAACAGATAAGGGAAGAATTTACGTTATATTTTTGTAATAGATTTACTTAGCATTCTACATTATTTAAAAATTATCCCTCAACATAGAAAGGATAGGTAATTAGTAAGTAGTAGTAGCATTAAGTAAGTAGTAAGTAATATAAAAAGGATAAGTAAGGTCACAGGATGTAACAAAAAGGTGCTAAAAGGTCATTCACATATTAAATTAACCTTTTTAAGTTTTACTGCACCTTTTTGATACAGACTGTATAGCTATATTCTTGCGGCTCAGACAGAAGACTTATTACGCTTTTTATCTGATTTGAGGTTAGAAACATTTTTTGGAAATTTCTGATAAAATATCCATTACCTTGTAATAAGAGTGGTAACATTATAATCGGGGCCCCACCCTCTACCAGATTTAACCACTTATAGCCCCTTCCGCCTGTCAAACGACACTTAAGCCAATCGTATTTTTTTTCGTAACTTTAGGATTTTTTTTTTCTCGAAAATTATGAGGCTTCGCAATGTAATTTTTTAGTACATCGTTCTACATGTCGAGCTCTATACAGAAAAAAATATCAGCTTTTAAATCGACGTCACGTCTTCTAGAGTGCTACCATTCTTGCAAATAGATAATCAAAACTTTATCTGACTAAATCTTTATATAAATGATAGTTTAAATTTAATTAAGTCGTTTTACTTACTTCCTCTGAATTTACGTTATTTGAGCAGGTATATACCGGTCCTAAAAATGACTCCATCAGGTCATAAGCAAACCAGACCGGTGTATAAACATCATTGGATCCTGAAAAAATAAAATTAAAATAAAATTTATTCGCAAGGAACATAGCAGGGGTGTTTAGACAAATATTTATTGATTATTTAAACTTACCTGCACCGGACCGAATAGAATCTTTTTTTTTTCTTCAAATGTCTGCGGAACGTAGCCATCAGTATTTCTTTTTTGGTCTTCAATTCCTTGACACTTTTACTCATTATAATGCTGAGGCGAGTCCATGCATCATTAACCTTTTGCCGATCTTTGTGATCGGCATCTCTGGGATTCCAGAGACATGGCTCATTTTGATAAGCCTCTAAAAATGTCAGAATCGTAGTTGCTGACCAATCAGACATTTTTTACGCTTTGCGCGCCAACGAAAAAGTGTAGCAAGAATTACTGAACGCTGCCAAACGTGTGGATACGTCGCAAACTGTTTGCCAAACATCCTTTGATCTGGCAAGAAAAACCGACACCGATGCCGAACACTGCCCATCACAAACACAAACAGGCAAACAACGACAAATACCCATCCACACGTCCGTGTTTGCTGTTGGCTGTTTGCCATTGTTTGTCAAGCGTGTGGATGGGGCTTTATTGAATGAAACGTTTTACTATTGGTTAAAATGTAAGCTCTAGTATGGGTGTGTATTTTCTGAACTTGTAAATATTTTTTAAGTAACGATTGTAATTGGGTAACTAGTTTTAAGGATTTTGTATATATATCGTGTAACTTTTTAATAAATCATATCTTCCACATATTCCTCACAGTCAAGCAGTTGTTTTATTTAATCGCAAAAACACTCAGTCTCTAAAGATTCAATAGTTTTTTAAATTTATTTTTGTTTGGTTCCCGTCGGATGTCGTCTGGCAAACTATTGAGCAGATATGGTATTCTTTTCTTTAAAGTTCTATCGCCAAAGTAATTGTTTACTCTGGGTACTTCAAGTTTGCCTGATGTCATCGAACGGGTGCCATGATTATGACTAATTAAGGATGGGCTATGATCTTAAGAGTCATGGTTATTTAAGGCTAAAAGGTATTTGTGCTTTTTACTTATTGGGAGTATAATACAAATTTTAAATAACTTTGAGTAATTGTCTTTACATTTAGCTTTTGTTTTTTGGTAACAAGTAATTTTAAAAAACTTATTTGCAATGCTTCGATTTTATAAATATATGTTTTAAATGTAAGACCATAACTATCAAGAGCATAGCTCATAATTGATTCTACTAATGTATAATAGAAACATTTTAATGTAGCTAAGGGAACTTTAAAACTTAAGTGATAGAATTTACCTAAAAGTATCCTTAACTTATTACAAATAAAATCTATATGGGACCATGAAAAGTTTGAATCTATTTTAACACCAAGATAAGTTATACAATTAACACTTTCAACTTGCAAATACACTTTGACGTGAAATGACAAACAGGCATACTATCACATCTATAGTAATAATAAAACTGTAGAGATCAAATTTCTGTACAAAGAAAAAAAATGATCAAAATCGAGTCGGGGGGATATAAGAAGAGAAATTGAACAAGTCCCGATTTTATTCAATTTATTGTTTCTCTGTCTGTTCGTCTGTTTGTACATGCTAATCTCTGAAACTATTGGATCGATTTAATTGAAATTTTGCATGATGATACTTTACTTCCCCGATCAACATCTTAGATACTATTCATCCCGTTAAATTAAGAGTTCAAAGAGCGGGACAGTTAAAAACCTATAGTTACTTATATAGCGTAGCACACAACAACTTATGCACATAATATAATAAAAATTGGCATGTTGATACCTCATATTGCCGGTCAACATCTAAGTTACTTTCCATTCTGGAAATTAAAGAGTTCCCGCGGGACAGCTAAAAACCTATAGTTAATTTTATAGCGTAGCACATAACATATATAAAATTCTCGTGTCGTGGTGTTTGTTTCCAAAGTCCTTCGAAACGGCTGAACCGATTTGTATAATATTTTGCGTACATATCGGGTAGCTCTGAGAATAGGACATTCTTCATACCCCTAAATGATAAGCCACCCCTAAATATTTATTTTTTATTTTTAGATAAAAGATAGAAAAAAGAAGCCAGTGCTCTATAGTTCAACTTATTCTTACTCCTCTAGGCTCGATAGTTGGTCTGACGCTCCGCTCGTTTTTATGATATTATTTAATATTTTTCGCATGAATCATGCGCAAGTCATTTAGAAGCAGTGCAAGTGAGATTGTGTTAAAGGTGCATGCCTTTTATGAGAGAGATAAGGCAATCAAGCCCTGTTAATACCACATAATGAAGTGCGAATTCGCGTCACCGAATTGACAGGTTAGTAAAATAGGGATACAAGCTTCCGACACAATGCCTTTAGTATGGGTAATTAGAACATATAGACATAACAAATTAAATTAAAAAAGTACGTACAAGTCTCAGTGAATTTAATTTAAATGTCCCCTGCATTGGAAAGTGGCAGCATTGCCTACGGTGTTGCCAAAATATATGTAGCATTTACCGTGCTTGATGATTGGTGGTTGCTGAAAATATTATCTAAACTTGCATGTACCCAGCACAGATTAATATGTGTTACTTGTATATTTTTGGATAATATACAGTTATAAAACTGGTAAGGTTGTTAATGGAGACACAATTTCAATTTAAAATGATTTATGTATTGGTTAGTTTTTCTAACAGTGCAACTATTCTAGAAATATCACAGCCATTTGTATAAACGTCATCATTATCAGTAATATTATCCATGCAACGTTTGTAATATTTGTCTTCTAAATTTTTTACGAGTTCACGCTGTTTTTGCAATCCTTGAGGGGTTATAGATGAAAAAGCTACTTCATTTAACTTCACGATATTCCCAGCATCTTGGTCGACTTTATTGCTAGCTATTCGTCTCTAAAAGACTCAATAATATAAACTCAACTTCATTTAAGTAGCACTTGTACAGGGGCAACCTAATCAGTTTATGGCCATGAGATTTCAATAATTTGTCATCTTTATAAATTGGCGCTTCTTTGTGCTCTTTTATAATTTGATAACGTTCTGCTTTCAGCATTGTTGGTAAAGGTGGTCTTGAGGATCTAGTAGTAAATGCTTTATTCACTTATGCACCACGACTTAGGAGTTCGAGGCAAATTGGGTTCAAGTTTCTCTGATAACCATTTCATAAAATTTGTCCTATTCCACAATGGTAAACCCCCGATTTTCTGTGATTTAAAAGTCAATTGAGCATTAGTTATAAGCCCCATTTTTCCACCTGAAATAACAATAATAATCCATTGCGTTCCAGCAGAATCACTTGTTAGTACTCCGTCCTCGTCATTGTTTTGCCAACATTTGTTCACTGCATACGATGCGTGAATGTATGTTTCATCTAAGAAAACTATTGGCCGACTATATCGATATCCTTGCGTCTCCATACAACTATGTCATGTTGTTTCATTAAAATTTTCTGCTCCGAACCACACTTTTAAAGTGAAACTTTTATTACATCGTCTTAAACTTTTTCGTCATGCATGTCGCCTGACGGTCGGGTGGCGCCTATAGTTTCCCAGTATCCTTCCAATTTTCCAAGTATAAAATTAATATTGATAAAGCGATTGTTATACCCATAATGGAATATTATTCCAAAAAATTTTTGTTAAATGTCTATAATGTGAAAAAAAGGATCACTTTTACCGTGGTTTCATAAAGCCACACAATCCTTTTTTTGTACTGATATCTTTTATAATTTTCCATACAACGTAGGTACAACTCTTCTGAAAAAATACGTTTCATGGATTTTATGTCTTTTGCGCATAAATCGAAATTATCAAGATGCTCTGTTTTCACTTTAGAGTATATATTGGTAGTTTTAGATAGCAGTAACTTCTGTTTCAAAAGTGAGCATTTTTTCTTATACTTTAACAACAGACTACACTTATTATTTAATCTTTTTTATACGTATAATTCGATGCAATTTCAAATTGTCTTCTTTTAGCCTGCTAATAGTGGTCTGAAGAGTAAACTGACTTCTCCTTCTATGGATTTATTTTAATTTCCTTTCAACTAAAACAAATTACAATATTATTATTAGTTAAACCACAGCGTAGGGATGGATTAAATTATAGGTTAAACTAAAAATATGTTTGATGAGGATGGCAAGTGAATGGGCGGAATGGCATACATTTCAGGAGGCCTATGTGAATGGAATATGACTATAGATGACATAGTCTTATGACAGCTGTAAAAACGTCGATAAAAATAGACTTTAGAACTAACCTCTATTTTGAGCAATTCACGCACAAAGTGTCATACAAATCGCGATTTTAAGACGTAGCCTGTCACGCACACTAAGCTAATATTCCTGGTCTGTTTTCAACTTTTGTCTAACAGCAAGATACTATCTAGACGTATGAATTATCTGAGGGGTCCTCTAACATTACACAAAATTCAAAGTTGGTATAGAATTTGGTAATAGATTGAAAAAAAAATAAATACACACTAAAAATTTACATAAATTATAGTAGTCCTCTATTAGGTTACAAGGTAGGAAGTCACTTATTCTAGCATAAGAAATTCAGTCAAGGACTGCAGAAACCATTATTTCTAAAGCAATTTATATTAAAATGGTCGGAACAAATTACATAATTCTTTGAAAATAGCAGCCTCTGGACAGGTTTTCCCAGCATAAAATATTGAACCACGAGAAAGAGTGCAAGCATTTTTCGACATTTTATCAATTAATTTCCGTTTATGATTGAAAACTTAAAAACCTACAATAACACAGAAAATTTTCGAAATCGTTCAATTCATGCCGCAAGGGGCGCTAGGGGGGCAAAATCATTGACTGAAAATTTTCTCGCGTTAGGTTAATTTTCACGAATAACAAGAGTTTTAGATTTGCCAACAATTCACAATACAATTAATGACAAATAAATGCAATATACTACAGAAGGTTACCAAAGAGTTCTAAAATTGAAATTCAAAAAAAGCTAACTGGCCAGTTCTAAGCATTTTCAGTGTTACCCATGTATAATTCCTCGCATAACACCTTTACTTCTTCACAGTGTATGCGAATTGGTACATGTCCTGCACTCGTACTCTTTTGAGTATTTTTTTTAAAGATTAATCACTTCTTCTTTTTTTAAGTTACACAAATTAGTCAAAACGTGGTGCATCACTTTAAATAGGTACATTGTATTAGATTTATTGTTAAATGATACTGTAAATGTAGAAAATAATAAATACCCCTAGAAAATATAACTATATAGATTAAAGAGTGACAATGAATTGTCATGCTTTAAATAAAACATTTTCGAAGTGTATTTTAAAACATAAATAATGTTGTGTGTACGTTCTGCTAGCGTGAATAATTTCCTAAATCGTAAACAATTTACGAAAATGTAGGTACGGTCAGGGCTTTGGAATAGCACTAAAGCGATACGATTCCATTTGTTCTAACCTTAATTAGGCACCTACATCTTTTGATTTCCTAATTAGATTTCAATGATATTATAGTATTATAAGAGGTTTGTTGCTGTTCTATAGATTATGGAAGTTGTGGCAACAATTGCCAGTAGGTAGTTCGCAGCGCCGAAGTCTGTAGGTACCTACCAAAACGACATGTGTGCGTTGCAACAGACTAAAATAATTGTTTATATTGTTAAAATTTAAAAATGAATCTGTTTCATGAGCTCAGTGATAGTCTGATAGTAAAGCCAATATGAAATATGTTGTTACTTTATTTGTTTCATTAAGATAATATTGTTATCAATTATTACATAATTAATGTGTTGCAGAGCAATAAAAAGTGACTCGAGTTTTAATCAGTGCCCACGAAAACATCTGTGACTTTGCCGACATTCAATTTGCCGATTAAAATGGTATTTATTCATTTTTGTATTCTGTTCTTTATTATAATAATATGTTTGATCGTTCATAGGAATACAATATTAGCTTATTAATTATTTATTATGTTACTAGGAAAGTTAGTAATAAAATCCTGTATATAAAATTACATAAGATTTTTTAACTTTTATTCGAAATTCAAATTCTGAGTGAATATAATTTAATTTTGATATTTAATGACTAGCTAAATCGAGACCTAGATATAGGTACGTACCTAGGGCTCAAAACTTATAATATAGGCACAGTATATAGGTGAAGTTATATTCATTACAAAGATAAGAAACGCAATATCTATACTGCAAGTGATAATAATAATACACAATAAATTAATTACGTTATTTTAAAATAGTTAAGTATTGGCAATGCTCCTGTAATTCCTCTGGTGTTGCAGAAGAATGTTCTCCGGAGCATCGCCAATACTTACCTATTTTAATATAACGCGGCGTTGATAACTTCAACATCAGGTGGCTTCGAGGGCTCCTTTATTCTTCTCTTCCATAAAAGTCCTGTCCTGTCGGTCCTGCGCTGCCCTCATCCAATGTATCCCGGCGATCTTGACTAGATCATCGGTCCATCTTGTTAGGGGCCTACCAACACTGCGTGTTCCAGTACGTGGTCGCCAATCGAAGACTTTACTGCCCCAACGGCCATCTGTCCGTCGAACTATGTGCCCTGCCCACTGCCACTTCAACTGAAGCAATTATTTCAATCAATCATTAATTATTCATTATTATTAGTTATTCTATATTTTAGTTATAAATTACTGTAAAGAAGATCCTGTAGATGAAGCCATGTGAGAGTTGAACAAGACTTATGTACCTAAATTTACGGTCAATGCGTCTCTCGGACTGTTGGGTCAGTTGGTAAGGTTGGTTCAGTAGGTTCTTACCATCTGACCCTACTATCCCAGTGAACCGACGGATGGATAGGACGGAAGCCGAGAGGCACGGGTTCAAGTCCCACATCGTCCATATATTTTTGGTATAAATTAAGTTTTGTGAATTTAATTCTAGAAGAGAGTTTCAAAGAGCTTTCTTCCACGTACTACAAAGCTGTGGAATGAGCTTACTTTTGTGGTGTTTCCGGTACGATACGACATGGGTACCTTCAAAAGAAGACCTTCCTTAAAAGCCGGCAACGCTCCTGTGATGCCTCTGATTGCAAGAGAATGTGGGCGGCGGTGATTACTTAACACCAGGTGACCCGTACGTTCGTTGGTCCTCCTTTTCCATTTACAAAATACGACTTAAAAACTGTCTATATTTCAGGTTGTATTCAAAGCGCGTGGGCTGGTGCCACCCGTATTTACTCCCCTCCACAGCGATCTGAGCGTCAATTATGATGCTATTTCTCCGTACGCTGAATACTTGGCTGTTAATGGAATCAAATCTGTATTGGGTAATTTTGTATGATTTCTGATTAATTATCATACCCAATGACGTTCTATATATATAGACAAATCACGCCGTATAAAAACAAAGCCGAAATATGGATCATGCCAAAAATAATACCATAATATGGTTCACCATTTACTCCAGTTGCTAAAATATTCTTGGTCAATAAGCAGTAATGTAAGACATTTATTCGGTTCATGTTACGCAGCCCAATGATATTTAAAAGTATAGATAGGTTACGTAGACAACATTTGGTGTTTGAAAGTGATACACTAACGCACACATGAATAATTTAACATTGCAATAGCACACTACATTACGATTACACGTCAAAGAAGGATAGTAAATGCAATTATCGCAAGCGAAAAGAAGATAACTCTAATTTGCTAATTGCTTCGTATTTGTATAGAAAAAATACAGTTAATTCATCAGATATGGTTTTTACCGTACACTGTCATTTATGCCTAAATTACGATTCATTCATGAGTTCATGTAGCTATAATGTATAAGCTATAATGTAGTAAAACAGCATTGAAATTAGGTAGATAATGTGTCATTGATTTTATAAAAATTAATTTAATATTTATTATAATATACCTATAGCCACATTGATGATATCAATTATTTATACATAAAATAAAAAAAACATACAGACACCAAAACAAAATCGAAAGGTCTCTACAGTAAGGGTCCCATTTTTCAAGTTTACTAACGACGGCTCCCAAAAAGTTTTAAGATTACAATTATTATTTTTTGTATCTTATATTATTTATGAATGTCTTTTTGTTGAGGGTCTATTACAATAAGGTAATGGGAGAGGAAGAAAATGATCCATTGATTCTTCTGCAGTTAGCAAGGGATATACTGAAAGGGACAGTGTTACTGAAAAAACTCCTACGTAAACAAATAGCACTCACTGTCTACATTCGCTACCTACCCTAAAACTTGTTTTAGTAGTTTGATAGTTCAGCTACCTATATACGCACTTGTTTATAAAAATTATTACATTCCGTATTACATTTACTGCAACAACGACTTTTTTACATCATTTCCTAAAATATTCTACCTCGATCATCCCGCAACAATGTTTTGTCATTTCTGTACGCTAATCGGCTTGGCGGCGATCGGCGTTGTCATGGCGACATATTTATTTTATTAGATAAATAATGAAATCAAATAAAATGTTATAATTCATGATTTCTTAACTGTGGTATGTAATTCTATGATTTTTTTTTACTTTCGTAATTAGTGCATCTTCCCATAACACAAGACGGCATTTTAATGTTGTACCTATATCAAATTGTAAGCAATTCTGTCAACAACAAACGCGCAACAAATGAACCAATTGACTCTATTAAGGCGATTGATTTTCGGCGCGCTAGTGACATATCTATCTCTTTTAATACTATAATATCATTGACGCAGCCTAGCGAAGCTCTCTAAGAAAAAAGCGATTGTATGAAACGTGCCGTCATTCATAGATTGACAGATGACGGCTTTAATCTTGTAAAAACGGAGATGAGAAAGGAGGAGATTCGAAATCCATTAAAGTCGGAAATGTAATACGAGATCAAAAATGTAAACAAAGAAATGTCATTGTCAAAATGACAATTCAGAGATAATCAACATTTTTCTAGACAGTTTATTAATAAACTTATTTTGATTAATAATACATAAAACATAAACATATATATATGTCTATGGCACCGAATTAAAACCTATCAATAGGTAGCACATATATATAATAGCATTTTATTAATAGTAAAGGTAAAGGTGTATTAAATTAAATTTTTAGTTATTTGATACTTTTCAGATTTGGAAGTCGGTTTTTTTAACGTAGTTTTTTTTTAATGGATTCAAACATTAATAATGCTCCATCTACAAAACCGTCCTCGCTGCCTATATGAGATATTATGAGACGCCTTCCTTTTCTGGTTCGAGCTATTAAGCATGTGGTAAGGCACTCTAAGAAAGCTTAGTTAGGAGTTTTAATTTGAGTATCAAACCACATTTTCAATGTTGCGTTACCTGGAAAAGTATTACTATTATTAACTGTATTCATAACATTTTCACATTATATAAAAGCAAAATATTCACTTTCCACTTTTTTGCAAATATAAGATACACAATATACTTCTAATTAAGCATGTATATAGTACAGGTATATCTTTTTAATACACACCTTCGTTGACCCATGTTTATTATATCTTCTTAATATATATAAATTACGTGACACGTTGTTTGTCCGCGATGGACTCTTAAACTAATGAACGGATTTTAATGGGGATAACTTCATGGAGTGCAGTTTGGTCCAACTTGACGATTTGGAACTCATAATTATTTTTATTTCATATTTGTTTTATATGGACATATCTTTTATGAAAGAATTTAGTGACGCACGGTTTGACAGTTTCGCTGTGAAACAATTTCATTATAACAACAGGGAGAATTTTTTACGACATAATTCTTGATGTTTTGAAATATTATTGGCAAATTCCAATAAAACAGTATTTATTTTTACTATCTACAGAACAACGTCTGTCGGGTCAGCTAGTAAACATATAAAATATAGTTTAATATATAAACGAAAACAAGAAGAGCACATTCAATCACGATGAACGTCAGAAACCGAATGAACAAAACAATATGGCGACCAGTCATACCTGTCACTACGACCAAGATTTCTAGTAACATTATAAATTACCTATTTCTTCTGTAGACGCGCCAAATGTTGAGAGCTTCTATCTTCAGCAGTTGCGCGCGCGATTCGGGTCGCGTCGGACGTTTCCGATTGAGCGTGAGACGTATGCGATTTCGAATAGAATGAGTACGTTAAAGTGTAATAATTGTCATCTCGTTGTGGATGAGCTTTTAGCTTACATCCAAAATAAAGTTTCAATAGCCGATGAAGTGAGTTTGGTGCAAATATGTGCGTCTGCTTTCTCACGTGAACAAATTGAGATAGCGAATAGCTTACTTCTGGAAGCATTACCAGCGGATCTACGCACAAAAACTTTACGCAAAGGAAAAGGCAAGGAAAACCGCCTTTTGCACGACATCATAAGTGTATTTAAGGTAACTGACCCTGATGTACTACCTGTGTTTGTGGCCAGGGATTTGGAAAAATTACCACCTATAACTTTCGACCATCTGGACGTCTCCAAACTGCTCAAGGATTTGATGCTAGTACAGGCGGAGATCAAAAGCATTAAATCCTCATATGCAACTGTTGAGCAGCTAGAAAATTTCAAAAAGGAATGCTTGAGCGGAAAATTACCTTCGCCGCCACTTTCGATTATGAAAGTAAATATGAAAAGAGGAGGATACTTTGATAGCGGACCGATAGGTTTGTCCCAATTAGACGACACTATCGTTACAACGCCGTTGGAACAATCTAACTATGAGACATCTCCGAGGGAATATAATTCAAATTATAGAAGTATTGATTTGAGTAAAGCGGAGGGTAGTAACTCAGTGCAGTTTCAAAGCACTGTATCTAAACATTAGACCGACGATTGCGTCACACGCGCCAAACGCGGCATTATGCGAGTTGGCACTGAGTCATCAGGCACGTCGAGCGAACCGAATGGTCAGCTCGGTGCGACAGCGCAAATTAGATCATATGCAGGGGTCGCTAAGGTACATAATCCAAATGAAGGCTGGACAGTGGTGCAAAAGAAGTCACAAAAATCCAAAAACCGCCTTATTGGCAAAATGGGAAATTTTGTGGTAGAATCAGACGAAATTTTCAGGGCGGCCGATAGAAAGATACCCTTATTTATAACAAACGTACATAAAGACACAGCAGAATCGGATATAGTTAAATATATTGAGAATAAAACTCAGGACAGTATTGTGAGTCTAGAGAAAATTTCAATTAAACGGCAATGTGAACACGACGCTTATAAGATTTTTGTTTCACAAAGCAAGCTACCTTTGTACCTTGATGAGAATCTATGGCCACAGGGAATTATTTTTCGACGATTTGTGCACTTTAAGCTTAAAATCAAATGAAACACCCATCACACAGGTGGCGCTGAGAAACTTGCCTATTGTTAATGGATAAAAACATAACATGTAAATTTGTTTCATTTAATTGTAAGAATGTAAAGCGTTCTGCACAATGTATTCGTGAGCTATGTAAATCCTCACATTTAATCGCTTTACAAGAATGCTGGTTGCTCAAGGAGGAGCTTTGTTTCCTTGACACAATAAGCGAGGACTTCAGCTCCACAGGAGTATCTGCGATAGACACGTCCACTGGTATTCTACGTGGGAGACCATACGGAGGCGTTGCGCTGTTGTGGAAGCGTAGTGTTTTTCAAAATGTGTCCATTACTCAGTGTAATAACCCGCGTATTTGCGCTATCAAAGTAGTGTTACAAGAGAAATCGTTCGTAGTGATGAGTGTATATATGCCTACGGATTCACTTGCAAACCTAATGGATTTTACGGACGTACTAAGTTCGGTAAGTGCTATTATTGACAGTTATGGGGAAAACTACGTATACATACTTGGGGACTACAATGCACACCCTTTTGAGCGGTTTTACCAATAGTGGACTTGTGTTGATACTGAGATATTAGGTTTACGGTCCGAGACATATACATTTATAAGTGAAGCTCACGGATCCAAGCGGTGGCTCGATCATTGTTTAACTACTAAAGCCGCTCTTGACTCTGTGAGTAACGTTTATGTATTATATGATGTATTATGGTCTGACCACTTTCCTCTGGTCGTAGAATGTAATTTAAACGTGTTATTACCAAAGAAAGTTTGTAAAAATACCTCTCTAAATGAGGTTTATTGGGGAGAGAGAAGCCAAGTGCAAATAAATACATACCAGAGGGAATGTCATGAAAGGCTAAGACTAATTGACTTCCCACATGGGCTTCAGTATTGCTGTGACCATACTTGTAACGACTCTGAGCATAGAAATGCCATAACTAAGTTGTACAGTGACATCGTTAAAGCTTTAGTTAAGGCTTCCGGGGCGGGTCGAAAGAGTATGTACCGTGTAGCCAAAAAGAGAGTGATAGGCTGGAATAAGCGTGTAGCCGAAGCGCACGGGGAGGCAAGGCAAAAGTTTCAGTGGTGGCTGTGGTATGGGAAGCCAACCTCAGGATATGTTTATAGGGAAATGTGCGAGGCTAGAAGAATTTTCAAATCTCGTTTAAAATGGTGTCAAAACCGTCAGGATCAAATTAAAATGGATATTCTAGCTTCGCATCATTCGAAAAATGATTTTCGCGGGTTTTGGAAGAATACCAATAGAATGAACAGTAAGCCGTCCCTCCCTGTGAGCGTTGGTGGCGTATGTGAGCCTGAAACTATATCTAATATGTTTATGGACCACTTTCGCGTTAAGCCGCTACGGGGGACTTCTGAATCGGTGCTCAATGTTCAGTCCAACATAGAAATTGGTATCAATTTCAAGTGTAAAGAAATAGCACATACCATCAAACATATGACCAGAGGTAAATCTCCAGGCCATGACGGACTAAGCATTGAGCATCTTCAATACACTGGGCCACATCTTCCCAGGGTTTTGTCAATGCTGTACAGCTTTTGTGTGAGTCATAGTTTTATGCCGGACGAGATGATACGTACAATAGTTGTGCCTATTGTAAAAAACAAAACCAGCGACCTGGCTGATAAAAACAACTATAGACCAATTTCATTGGCTACGGTCATCTCAAAGGTGTTTGACAGCATGCTTAATATGCAGTTAAATAAGTTTATAAAGCCTCATGACAACCAGTTTGGATTTCGACCTGGATTGTCTACAGAGAATGCTATACTGCGTGTTAAAAGTGCTGTCACATACTATACTAAGCGCAAGACTCCAGTTTATGCCTGTTTTCTTGACTTGTCGAAGGCGTTTGATCTGGTTTCATACGATATCTTATGGCAAAAAATGGGAAAGATTGGAATACCTTCTGAGATTATCAATATTTTCAAATTTTGATATGACCATTTTGGTATACCAGGTCAGCCATGTCAGATGGGCGGGAGTCTTGTCACGTCCATGTGGGTTGGAGTGCGGGGTGAGGCAGGGAGGATTGAGCTCACCAACGCTCTTCAACCTATATGTAAATGATTTGATTGACGAGCTCAGTGGCACCAGGGTCGGCTGCTTCATAGACGGAACTTATGTCAACAATATAAGCTACGCAGACGACATGGTGCTGCTCAGTGCGTCTATTTGTGGTCTCAGACAACTGATGGCCATATGTGAGGCTTATGTGGGAGGACATGGTCTTGCCTATAACGCTAGAAAAAGTAAAGTGATGGTCTTTGAGGCCGGTGGTAAAACACCAAATAAAGTACCACCTGTAATGCTCAATGGTACAGCGTTGGAGAGAGTATCTACGTTTAAATATCTTGGTCATATGTTGACTTCCGACCTCAGGGACGACACAGAAATCGAGAGAGAACGGAGGGCGTTGTCGGTGAGAGCGAATATGCTGGCTCGCAGATTCGTGCGTTGCTCACACAGCGTCAAGATTACGCTGTTCAGAGCCTTTTGTACAACTTTCTACACGTGCAACCTGTGGGCCATGTACACTCAAAAATCCTACAACGCGCTTCGTGTTCAATATAACAATGCTTTCAGGGTGCTGATGGGGCTGCCCCGATTTTGTAGCGCATCAGGGATGTTCGCGGAAGCACGGGTCGACTGTTTTTATGCGACTGTACGCAAAAGATGTGGATCCCTGGTGAGCAGAGTGCGGGGCAGTACCAACAGCATTCTAAAGATGATTGCGAGCAGGTTGGATTGCAGATATGTGGGTCATTGCTGCAGTATTTCTAACGGAATGGTGCAGCGGTGACACACATCTGTAACTTAATAAGTAATAGGTTTAGGATAAGTACTAACATAGAAAATAAGTTTGCTGTATTACTAACAATTAATATGAGTCATGATACTCGAAATAAAGATTTATTATTATTATTATTATTGCCAGTGGCAAGGCAAAGTTTGCACAATAAATTAACATTTTAATTTTTGGATGTATTTTATGCTATATTACAAAGAGAAAACGTTGTGCAATATTTAATTATATGTATATAGACTACACTTATAATTTTAAAATTATATTTTAGTATATTTCAACACGCACAATGGAAAAGGTTATTATTTGATGTTGGCAACACCATTGCTTACATTTTTGATCTCGAATCATAATTCCGACTATACGTAAGTAAGCGTTTACTTTTAAACTTAGCCGGCTTATAGTATGACGCCATAGTATTGTAATTACTATTTCAAACTTGTGTCAAACACTGTACGTTTTATACTAAACTAAATTACAATTTTTACTTAGGCAGTTCCTCCTCTTATTACGTATTACTTCCATACGCTTTGAGGTTACGTTTGATGAATTAAGATCCCGATTCAGACAGTGACAGTTGTCACACGACTAAAGAAAAAAGTGTGCTTACATTGTCTTTATGCACACTTTTGCCGTTCAACGATATCAGATTTATTTATTTATTTATTTATTAATTTATTGGAAAACAAACAGCTTAAGTTATATACACATTGTAACACATAATTTATATTACACAAGCCAATAAAGTTTCCACTTAAATATAAACAAAGTAGGAGTGAATATAATACAAAATATAACGATTTTATATACAATTAAACATAAGGCGAAAAAAGTACACAAAAATACAAATGAAACAAAATTTATCAAATTTATCGGTTGGACATTGCGAATGATATGTCCATGTGTATAAAGAACGTCATTGATTATAACTGATTATGTTTCTTTTATTGATCTTAACGCCCATTTGCATTTGTTTTTATTGAGATGAATATTTGATAGACCTTGCATTATTTTGAGCAATAGTTTTGCTGACCAACATTGATATACACACTCATTTGTTAAAAAAGGTCAGCGAGTAATTTTTGGCCAAGGATTGGGCGGTCACTACGTATAGCCAATATAAGAAGTCACCGCCCAATCCTAATTGCTGCTATACCATTATCATTACTTTAAAAACGATTATAAAATTAAATCGCTAGCCTGTAATAATGCTTGCACATTATCGCTTCACTACATAAAAAGGTGCCTTCTTCTTCTCAGAAATGCGAGTTATCCAACATCTACGATACTTAGTCTATAGACCTAAATGTCAAGTCTGTAGACCTAATCAAAAGATACGACCTATAAAAGCTGATATTTTACGACCTATACCATAGGTATACTATACTCCTGAAATTTGATGATTATCGAGGTTTCATCACAATTATAATAATGCTTGCACATTATCACTTCACTGCATAAAAATGTGCCTTCTTCTTCTCAGAAATGCGAGTTGTCTAACATCTACGATACTTAGTCTATAGACCTAAATATCAAGTCTGTAGACCTAATCAAAAGATACGACCTATAAAAGCTGATATTTTACGACCTATACCGTAGGTATACTATACTCCTGAAATTTGATGATTATCGAGGTTTCATCACAATTATAATAATGCTTGCACATTATCACTTCACTGCATAAAAAGGTGCCTTCTTCTTCTCAGAAATGCGAGTTATCTAACATCTACGATACTTAGTCTATAGACCTAAATATCAGAAGTCTGTAGACCTAATCAAAAGATACGACCTATGAAAGCTGATATTTTAAGACCAATAGCGTAGGTATACTATATTCCTGAAATTTGATGATTATCGAGGTTTCATCACAAGAATAACCCGTGTACGATAAGACCAGGTCGCCATGTTTATGTGTCGCCATTACAGTGACGTCAGGTCCAGGCAAACTTAAAAACCCACCATTAGCAGTGGCGTTAATAAAAGTTGTTAACTGAAGGTATAACTCAACAGTTGGCGGTACTACCGGTGAAAATATGGCGCTGTCTGTGGCAGAAAGGAAGAAAGTGATTGATGAATGGGTTAAAGCAGGCAAGAAGACAAAGCTGCATATAATGGTTCAAGTCGGTGGGGCGCCAATGCCTGATGTATTGGATCTGGTAAGCAGTATCACTTCGTTGTAAACTTACTATATCTACTGGTGTTCGTACTCACTCCACAGCAGTATCGACTATCTAGCTGCCATCACAACGATTTCTGCCGCAAACAGAGATCCTATTACTATTTAAGATAAAAGTTTTTTCAATTTGATGATCCTCCATTAAATTTAATTCAATCTTTAAAGGTAGATGCATCCAATAATGTTTATCTGACTTTGACTTTGCCCCACATAGGTGTCTGTCAATGTCAAAGAATCAAGAACACACAGATGTCAGATAGCACAAGTCCAATAAATAATAATATATCTACCTACATACAAAATGTCCTACAACAATGATGAAAAAACTCAATGAACTAAGTAGGTTACTATTTGTGAAGGTTTTGAAGAATTTGATTTCAGATAGCTGCTCATTAAGTCAGTACAGTTGGCTTACGTGTATTACTGGGTATTTATCAACTATCACATACAACACGAATAATAATAGTTTTTTTGCGGTATTTCACAGTTGTTGGTATACGATACAAATTGCTTAGAAAAATAATACATAAGAACTATAGAGAATACAATAATATTTATTTACCATAGGGAGTGAGAGAAAATAATAATCAGTGACAATAACATAACATATTGCAACAACACTCCATGAAGCTAGTTACATCATTTGATGGGATGGGGAGAAAAACTAATAAAAAACTTCCAGCCCATCATTTAAATTTTTGAAGGACCTGGAGGCATAATTGAAGTGTTTATTAAGTTCGCTGGAATTCACATCCTTAGATACCACTGCATTGACCCAAGCCTGTTAGCACTACTGCTTTCGGCGAGAGGCCATTTTGAAGGAGCGGTCAAACCATGGTTGGGACCTGCCACCGATAGGCACAGAGGAGAATGGAATGAAGAGTTCCATACCTTGCAGTACCACATCAGCAACAGCGTCAGCAGCGGCATCTGGATCTCCCAGCGAAAAACAGATCTGCCTCCACGAGTAGGATGCACAAATGCACCGCATCTCGTCCCACTCTGCTGACCTATGTATACAATTTTAGGTGGCCTGCGCAGACCCGATAAGAACTATGCATCATTATCCTCTAGATAATCTACGATACTAACTGAGAAACATAGTAATTGTTTGTTTCCAGGCAGCGTATTGCCAACAAGTTGGTGCCGATTCATTGCTAACACTACCAGAACTGTACTTCAAGCCGAAAACTCCAGCGGAACTGACAGCGTACGTGAAATTAGTAGCTGACGCAGCACCAAATTTACCAGTGCTGTATTACCATATACCTAGCATGACTAAAGTTGAAAGTACGTTTATTTTTTAATTTATTATGTTTAAAGTAATATCTCCCACTTCTGAGATTTTTTGCATATTATTAAAGGTCAATTGTATTTGGGTATTCCCCAAAAATATCAAAAACGTATATTTCATACTTACATGTGTTTTAATATTTTAACAAAAAAAGGGATATATTATGGCCAAGGTACAACATACCCTATGTACTAGGCCAGTACTATGGTGTACCTAGAACAAATTGAGAAATTGGGGTAATTTATCGAAAATATTACTATTATTATAATACATATATTTTTTATGTTATCTTTAAAGTGATATCCCTCACTTCTAGGATTATTTATACAAATTAAATTTGTAACCAAAATTTATGAACGATGCTGGACTCCAACCCGCGACCTCTCGGGTTCCTTCCGAGTGCACTTACCAACAGAGAAAACCGTTCGAAGTGACACATGCTTCGCAAATCTTGGTACATGTCTCGTTCGACTTTTTTTAAAATTATGTACGGCACTGCATCGTAATGGATGGGGCTTTTCACTTACCGTCTGGTTAACGAATCAAACTACGTCCCACTCGTCTCGTCACTTTTTCTCATAAAAAAGTATTTTTCTTGCTTCATTTATCCCACTTCTGACACTGTGCTATACTTATAAAATAAAGAATGTATTTACATCACTAACCATACATTTATTTTACACTGCTATAAATCAAACAGATCTACCCGTTCTATTAATTCACCACCGTCAGTGTCCTCCATCTGGTGTTGCCAGTTGTCACAGTCTATCCACTACATAGGTACTATTATACTTATCTGAATATTTTGTTTTTGAATCCTTACGTATTCATTTTAAGTAATCCTGTCGCGCGTAGTTTTATGGAAAATAGCTGTTTAATTCCACATATGAGATCTGATGTATCAATCTGTGTATCACAAGTTTGACGTAATTTTTTTAGTTAACATGCCTGCGTTCGTGACCTTAGCCACAAGCAAGATAGCCAACTTTAAGGGCATCAAGTTCACCTCGAACGACCTTAGTGAGGGGGCTCAGGTTCTAAGAGCGCTGAAGGATGATCAGGAAATGTTCCTTGGTGCTGATACTGTGAGTATTCATAATAATTCTGTTATCACGCTCAATATCAGGCAGAGTTTTCGTTCAGTTGTGTTTCGACCGCGCTTTGAATCCAACGCCAAGCAATGACAAAGTGTTCGGTGAAAAACTGTCAAAATAAAAGCATATTCAAACTTAAAAAGGCTGTAGTGTCGTATGTCAGACAAGTGCCCCTTTACATTAACAAAATTGTGTAACTAACTTGACGTTTTGATAAATAAATACATTTCGATTACTAAAACAAAATGTTCTTGCCTCGTGTTCGCATCCGAATTTCTAATGAGGGTATACATTAGACTTCAAACATTACTGCCACGAAATAAAGTGTTAATTTGAATGAATGCTCTATAAGTTAATGTACACGTATATACAACGCCGCTAGGACATTTTTTTATGAACTTTTAATAGGACTGATAGTTTAATTTTTTATTCGCGTGACTTGTATATTATTATTATATTAACTGACATAGATACGGCGCGACTAGTATACATCAGTTATTTCCATAGTATTATGTCCTATGGTATATTGCTATGGGGCAACGCTGCTGATATTAATACAATATTTGTGCTGCAGAAGAGGGCTATTCGCGCTATTTATAACCTAGGTCCTAGAGAATCATTGAGAGCAAAATTCAAAGAAATTAACATCTTGACTGTTGCTTCTCAATATATTCTTGATAATGTAATGTATGTTCATAGGCACAAAAGTGAATTTGCGAGAAACTGTCATAACCATAATGTTAACACCAGGAATAGACATAAGCTTATAATGCCTACTACTCGGCTAAGTCGAGTTAGCAAGTCTTTTGTGGGGCGATGTATATGCTTTTACAACAGGATCCCAAAAAAAATGTTCAAAACAAACGTATTACGTTATTCAAAAGAATTGTTAAAAAACGTTTGTGTGGTAAAGGCTACTATAACATATATTACTTTCTTAATGATATCACAGATTGGTAATGGAGCGACCGCCCTCATGCTATTAAATAATAAGTTTAATTGTACAATGTTACTTTATTTGTAAAACATATTTTTGATGAAAATAAAAGCCCGCTGAGTTTGTTGCGCCCATTCTTCTCAGGCCTGAGGCATTTATTTTGGAATGGGTGGTAGTTGTCACATCCTATTTTGAATAAAAATATTTAAATTTGAATATTCTTCGTCAATAGTTAATAACTATGTTAGGGTTAATCTCTGTGTATGAATTCCACAAACTAAAATATGATTCGCACCTTCTGAATATGTGGCGTTTCAAATTGTTGAATGACCGTGTTTTCAAAAGTCGATAGGTCATGGGTGCCTTCATAATAAGTCCGGCCTCTAACTCCTCTGGTGCTGCAGAAAAGTAGGAGGTGGTAATCATACACTCAAGTAACCTATACCATTTCAAATCTTAACAATAAGTATGTTTAAATAAATCCTTTTTAAAGGATTAACGTTTAACTGTAACTGTGGCTTAACATTAGATTTTTTTCGTAAAAGTTACATTTTTATTGTTATTTTATTTAGCCCGACTTTTCGTAACCTTTTTAGAGCACGTTTTCAGGGAGACACGTGCTCTTAAAACGCAATTACACGCATTTTAATCTTTTAAAATGTATTTATATGTGTAACACTTGCGCAAATCAAAGAAAATACAATAAGTAAGTATGTTATTTTATATGACGAATAGCTGACCAAGCAAACGTTGTATTGCCATCATAGTTAACAACTATAGTTAATCTACCAAGTATTGGTACCTAAACTTAAGTTTGAAGTTTGTTTTTTACCTCCTGAGAAAGTTAGAAAGATACAAAGATTCTAATTAGTTATTCATTTTAAACTATTCTTTCAATTTAATTTCTTAACGACGGGCGACACTTCAAAGGAAAAACAAAATTGTTGTTTTTATTTAATTCCGAAAATTTTCTTATTTATTCACCTTTTAAACCTTCTCTGGACTTCCACAAATAATTCAAGACGGTCCAGCCGTTCTCGAGTTTTAGCGAGACTAACGAACAGCAATTCATTTTTATATATATAGAAGATATAAGATTATCCTTGCTTCTGAGATTACACCTACCAATACACCCGCTTTTATTAGTACTTATTATTATGGACGCGTGAAATTTATCCGTACATGAAATAATACCAAATAAGATCTGTGGTTCTGTATAATTATTAATATTATGTTTACCAAAGGAGCCCTTTGCGCAGGATGCCGGCTAGATTATGGGTATCACAACGGCGCCTATTTCTGCCGTGAAGCAGTGATGTCTGCATTATTCTGTTTCGCTCTGAAGGGCGCCGTAACTAGTGAAATTACTGGGCAAGACTTGAGATCTTATGTATCAAGGTGACGAGCGCAATTGTAGTGGAGTTCAGAATTTTTTGATTTTTCAAGAATCCTGCACTGCATTATGCGATTACCATCAGCTGAAACTCCTCCTCGTCTTATCCCTTATTTTTATAAAAAAAAAGACGTGTGGCACTCGGGGACTGCCGCGGTAAAGCTATTGCATAGCATTTTTTATCAACTTATGCAATTATAATTATTTATTTATTTTATTTATGCAGTATTTTTTTTTATAAAATTAATTTAAAAAAAAGCAAACGGGAAGTGAGTAAAATTTTACTTGATTACAGACAGACAATGGGACAGGTGAAACTAAATAAAAATGCTTGTCATAATAACAAAAATTAAAAAAACGTGATAAAAAAATAAAGAAATTAAAAAAAAAACAAGACGTACCCCAGGCTCGACTTTCTGCACTAAAAGCATACGTGTAACCGCTGTTCCACGGCAACTGTAATGACCGAGGCGAAATATCTATATAGATCTAGTAAGTAAGTGTTAGGTTATTTTCGTTACGGAATTTCTGGATTCGGTCTCCACGCTCAAGGCCCCCGATAGAAGCTATGCAATAGCTTAAAAATATTATGTTACCTACGTTGCAAGGTTACGTAATAATTACTTTCATATTTGTAGTCATTCGTTTCAAATTGGGTCTATTTCTTGCAGTTGATAGCCCCAGCTGCACTTCTAGGGATTAAGTCTAGTATTGGAACTTCGTTTAATTTGTTCCCGAAATTGGCTCAAGCTATTTTGGATGCTGTGGAGAAGGAGAATATAACGCAAGCAAGAAATTTGCAGGAGAAACTTAGTTTGGCGATAGAAGCTCATACACCTGAAGGTAATAATAATATCTAAGAAAACATAAAAATACATTTTAAAAATCTGTTTGTTATGTCAAGAACATTTTTTCTAACATCATCATCAGCCGGAAGACGACCACTGCTGGACAAAGGTCTCCCCCAAATATTTCCACGACGATCGGTCCTGCGCTGCCTTGTCCAACGTATTCCGGCGATCTAAACCATATTGTTGTTCTATCTTGTGGGGGGCCTACCAACACTGCGTCTTCCGGTACGTGGTCGCCACTCGAGGACTTTACTGCCCCAACGGCCATCTGTCCGTCAAACTATGTGGCCTGCCCACTACCACTTCCTAACATAAATGCTTAAAAATATTACTTCTCAGAAAATAGGTTTGGGTGTCGTGGAACATCAGGAAGTAACGTGGTTCCTTTTAATATTCAGCAAATATTTATAAAATTTGGTCAAGTCAATTGGAAAAAAAGATAGTAAACACCAAGCTGTCTATATCTGGGGCATTTACCTGTGGGAGGCTTCTTTGCACAGGATGCCGGCTAGATTAAAGGGTGGTACCGCCGCGACGGCGCCTTATTCTGCAGTAATATGTAAGCATTACTGTGTTTCGGTCTGAAGGGCGCCGTAGCTAGTGAAATTACTGGGCAAATGAGACTTAACATCTTATTTCTCAAGGTGACGAGTACAATTGTAGTGCCGCTCAGAATTATTGGGTTTTTCAAGAATCCCGAACGCCACTGCATTGTAATGGGCAGGGCGTATCAATTACCATCAGCTGAACGTCCTGCTCGTCTGGTCCCTTACTGTCATAAAAAAATATTAATAATTATTATTTAATTATTTCTACTGGGGTATTGATTTATAATTGGGGTATAGATTTATAAGTGATAAAAAGCCTCGGCGAGCATTATTGTTTCAGTCTGAAGGGCACCATAGCTTGTAAAATTACTTGGCAAATGAGACTCAGTGTGACCTACACAATTGAAGTGCCGCTCAGAATAATTGGGTTTTTCATGAAGAAGAACTATTTCCTGAGCGGCACTGCATTATATTGGACAGAGCGTGTCCATTTCCAATATATAAGAGTAATATCTGATTACTAATAAAGTGTGCTACAGTCCGATATGTATGTTTAATGTGGACTGTATTATTATATTCCTGTTGTTTTCTATAGGTGAATGGGTGCCAATAATGAAGGCTGGTATGGAATTGGTGTCGGGTATCAAGGTCGGCCCTCCAGCTCTTCCCCAATGGCCTATCTCTCCGGAAGCAAAGGAGAGGATCCAGAACAAACTTAAAGCATTGCAACTAATATAATGTGCGTTCAGCAAACATTAAATTCTGTGGAGTTTTTGAAATAAACTAATATGAGCTGAGAATTGAAAGTATGTTTTAATTCCCGTACGACTAGAATCGAAATTTATATTGTATAATATTTACGTGTTAATATAAAGACAGGACACCGTCTTGGTGACGTCACGTCCAGACATACCATAGAGATTTAAGTACATAGAGCATAGATATTGGAAATTGTTTCAAACCGTACCTAGATTCCTATAGCTTGAAACAGATTAAAACAATTAGAACGTGTTTGAGCCATCGAAGGCAGATAACCCGCATTATTTTTTTCTTCTGTGAGTTGTCAAAATTATCATCCTACAGTTTAATCAATTACATCCTACTATCCATCCGAACAACAGAGGGCATTTCTGCCATTTGTAGATTTGTTCTAGAAAGCTCTAAGAAAAGTATTTTATTCAAATTAGTGGGTATAAAAAAAAATAAACATTCATATATAAAGTTTATCATGCCCCTTTTTTTTACAGTAGTAATATTTAGAATATCATAATGGGCATCTCAGCATAATTATTTCAAAAATAATTGTTTGAAATACCTATATAATATGCCTATTATCATAGGGCACAATCTCGCGAGAGAAATCACAAGCGCTCCTAATCCCAAAAGTAATCTTGTCAAATTAGTGTAATGTCATCGGTCCTCGATAAATCTACAAAGTTTGAACGAAATCTAGCCGTTTAAAGTGGGTCAAAATCGCGCCCAAAGAAGTCGGTTACAAACATACAGGCGAAGCTAACAAAAAGCGTGTGATGACAAAATAACTCATTACCACTAGGTAATAAGTTTTATTAAGTTTCTTTTGTACTGTCCACTCCATGTCTGTGATTATACTTTAAGGCGAAGAGTAAGCAGAAAACACGCAAACAAGATGTTTTTAGACAAGTTTTTTTGGTGAAAATATAGCATTTCGAGCTATGAACACTACTTAATCCTGTTACACATATCCTTAAGTCTTATTTATAGGTTCCTAATGCTTGCTGTTGGTTATATTTAACACTCCAGAGCCTTTTTGCACTACCACTTTTCCTTGCAGTTAAACAAGTTTTTTTTCATGGCATGACGCATTATTTTAGTTCAACCCTCAGAAAAGTTATTTTTATAGCTTGTACTTTTTTGTGTAGGTATATTTATTCAGATTAGTAGCGAATAACGAGGATCGTAAGCATATAAACTGTTTTCGACGCAAGAATTTTGAAAATATTGTCTTTTTTACATAGATGGCGGGCCGGAAGCTCGCTCAAGGTCGCTGGCATTTAGTGTCGCCTTAATATCTCTTTGGCATATATTTAAAAAAATCACCAATCGACTGCCTGCTAACATCACGTCTTGTTATGAAAAAGCGACGAAACCATTACAATGCAATGGAGCCACAACCAGAGAGTTGAACCTGATTTACGGTCACTCGGACGGTGGGCTCAGTTGGTAAGAGCACCCCGACGGTATCCAAGAGGCGCGGGTTCGAGTCCCGTATAGTCCATAAATGTTGGTACCAATTAAAATATACATTTTGACATTTGGGTGAGTTAACACCAATATTATCGAATAGACAACCATTTTAATAGTGGTTTTACTTACATCTTTGTGCCGTTTTGGTGTCGAGACACTAGGCCCGTGGGGTCCTGAGGCGCGGAGAATGTTCTAAATACTGTCTTCGCGCCTCAATAAGGCTACTGGAAACCCAAGCGCTGGCAGCTATCTCGGTCAACGGATCAGTATTCTTGGTACGCTTCCACGTAATGATAGTTTTAATTTTATGTAGTCATAGTATTGTAAATATAGTTATAAGTTTTGTTTTGTTTGAATAAAGTTTTTAAGAAAAAAATAAATTTTAATACTAGTAGAAATATTTTAGTTTTCTTAGAACAATATTGGTAACTACGAGCGAGCTTGTCCAGCTTGTTCCAGTTATAGTACAGTTAACGTTTTACGGCCGTTCCCAATATACTATTTACAGATAGAGATATATTACTACCTTCTACTGTCAGTAAGTCGTCCCATTGACGGAGCGTGTACGGATAAGGTGAGTTACCGTCGATAAGTTTATTGGGTCAGAAAAGTCAACGATAGTTACGATTATTATCTCAAGTAAAAGATAGACTGAATATTGGGAACGGCCGTTAGTGAAATGATAGGAGAATACCAATCTAAAAGCAAAACCAGGATACGATCGAAACTTAACTTCAACGATTTTGAAATGACGAGAATAGCACCTCTGAGAGTGGAACCTGACATACCACAATTTATGGTCGGTTCGTCACTCCGACGGTTGGCTTAGTTGATAAGAGCGCTCGGATGGAACCGGAAAGGTGCTGGTTTGAGTCCCGCATAGTCTTGAAAATTTTGATAAAAAAAAATGTGTATTTGGTATTTAATTTAATCATTATATAATTAAACCTATACCAGTCACGCCTCACAGTGGTTTAATTTTGTAGTAGGGATATCTTGTGGAAAATAGCAAAATGCATAACGTAACACCAACGTGGTTGTGAGTTGCAAAATCTATCTACACATATTTATTATAATAATGTCGCGAGCGGCAGGACGAATGGCCTAACAGCACATATAGGTCTTAAACTATTTGAAAGGACGTCGTGTTTTTCATTTTACCGCTTTTTTATGTACCTAATTGTAGATAATCATCTTAAACTTGCTTTGCTGTTAACTTTAGTCAATATGTAACTTGTTTTAAATTAATCTATGACATAGAAATATCACGAAAGGTGAATAAGACATATATCTGAAAATAGGTGAAAATAAATTGTGTGTGTGTGTCAGCTCCGACGCGCGACTGGAGTTTACTCCTCAAGATCGATTGTTTTTGAACAGGTACTAAACAAAATCAAGTCCAATGGAGTCGGTTACAAACAGACATACATAAGAAGCTAATTAATTATGTGCATAGCTCATACAAACTATATTGATAATTTTCAATATTTAATAAATACAAAGCACACATGTTTATATACACAATACATGTCATATTAATGTATGAATTTAACTAAGTAAGTACTTACTAAGTACCCATTTTATCAGATTTTCCGGCACTATTATTTACACCACTTTCTGCCATAATTTATAGAATATTCACTTAACTTGATGTATAATAATAAATTAATTTCAATAATATAATAAAAGTGATGTTTGCTATCCGTATCACTGCAATACAACTAATATAGGGACCGTACGTCTAGACTGTCACGCCAACTGAAAAGTGAAAGGTGTGCGAGGAATGATGCGCACCAAAAACGTTACTATCCCATTTGATGAGTAGGTTTTACTCTCCATATTTTTCGAATACCGGGCGCCTTATTTGAAAATGGATTCTTAAGGAGTAAACTCCAAAAATCAAATAGCAATAAAAACAAAACTATTTTTAATTTGAACATAAATTTATCTTAAACATTTTTAAAAAGAAAATTAATAACCGAATGTTCTAAGATGTTCCTCGATGCGTGCTTGCATTAGTTCATCACAAGGCTTCTGCGGAAACCTTGGCGGTCCAACCTTCACTCCTGTTATAACTTCCATCGCAACTTTCATAGATGGTACAAAGTCACCTAAAAAAACAGTATGTATTTATTATAAAAAGTATAGATCATTTACACATCGACATAGACTGTGTATACGTCGAAAAAAATTGAGGTTAACAGTTAACCTCTATTTTAATAGATAGATAGAATGCACGCAAACTAACACAAAGTGACATACTAATCGCCGGTTTAAGACGTAGCTTGTCACGCACACTAAAGTAATATCATCGGTTGTCTAGTTAGTGAGAGGCTCTATCTAGACGTATAATATCTCTAAAATAAAAAGCCTGATTTTACCAATAATACATATAAGAACAATAATAACATAGTCTTTTGTTGGACTATGTAAATGTTTTAACAACAAGATCCCAGAAAATGTACAAAACAAATTTATTAAGAAACTAGCTGACCCGGCAAACGTTGTTTTGCCATATAAAGTATAATTCACGCGATAGTTTTATAAGTAATAAAATATTGCCTTTATTATAGCCTGTACATCATTTTGTGTGTCATCCCTGTGTCTTCCCCAGGGCATAATAGGAATTGGGAAGTCCCTGAACCAAGGGTGTCGTAAGGGAATAAAAGCATTTACCAGTGGGAGGCTGTTTTGCACGGGATTCGGGCTAGATTATGGGAGCTTTTTGATGGCGTGAAGCAATAATGTGTAAGCATTATTGTGTTTCGGTCTGAAGGGCGCCATAGCTAGTGAAATTACAAATACTGAACATCTTCTGTCTCAAGGTGACGAGCACTATAGTTGTGCCATTCAGAGTTTTTGGGTTTTTCAAGAATCCTGAGCGGCACTGCATTGTAATGGGCAGAGCGTATCAATTACCATCAGCTGAACGTCCTGCTCGTCTCGTTAGACACCTCGGACAGTCTCCTTTGTAGAGGACGTTTTAGTGCTGAATAGTCAACTGCCAATATTCTTCTCAACATAACCAAATAATCGGAACAGTGAATTCAATCAGTGAAATTTCTGCGCTCCCAGTAGGTTTCAACTCACCATTAGACATGATGCCATCAACCAGTAAATTCAACTTCTCTTGCAGAGTTCTAGCCTTTGTGACATCACCAATCTTAGTAGACACAACGATGTCTTTGCTCAGAGTTGGAAACATATTGTTTACTGTTGCGATACTTGAGTCGTGCCCTAAAAGTGCTGATGGTCCGAGCAACTGAAAATAACGTTAAATTATTACATATATACATTAAACAAAGGGAAATACGTTTGATAGCCAGTGTGCACATATTGTGATATATATAGATTTACAGTAATTCCTTGCAAAAGTTATGCTTCAAATTGTTTATATTATAATAACTAGCTGACCCGACAGACATTGTACTGTTCTTATTAAAAAAAACTCTTGCGGGTGAAATTTCTTAAAATCCGTTCTTAGTTGACCTCTACTCGGCGAAAGGAATCACCATCATCATCAGCCGAAGACGTCCACTACTGGACAAAGGCCTACCCCAAAGAATTCCACGACGATCGGTCCTGCACTGCCCTCATCCAAGGTATTCCGGCGATCTTGACCAGATCGTCGGTCTACTTCCGGTACGTGGTCGCCATTCGAGGACTTTACTGCCCAACCGGCCTTCTGCGAAATGCCACTTCTTTCGCAATCGTTCATTTTGCGAAAGGAATATTCCTACCAAATTTTAAGTCTCTACGACTTAAGGTTCCAGAGATATCATGATGAGTCAATATATCGGTGGAAATCTCTTATATATATATAGATATAGTTATTCTAACTATTATTGCAAATTAAACCTTACTGTCTCAATAAGGTTCAATTCACAAAGCTATCTAAAAAGCAACCAGCAAAGTGTTTAGTCTAATGAGGCGTGTTACATATAACATGTCTCATTGAGTTTGCGCTCTTGATTACGACTTCATAGAAAAACAACCTCATAAAAATATGAGCTTGATATTGCTTCAGCTTTACTCAATGTGTTAATTATGCGGTAACTCAACTCTTCTTTTCAAATATGCATGTATAATAATTGAAATTATGGCTGGTAGATAAATGCTACCTACACATGAAAAGAATTCTATAGCCTGACAACCTTATAGTTTGTATGAAATTATTAATTAATATAATATATTTATAGTACAAAGATGTAACTTTAGTATACTTACATTTTAATGTTCGTATGCCGATTTATTTCAGAAATTATACGATAGTAAATATTTACAAAACATTCCAAAAACATAATATTATTATTATTTACAGAAAATTAGAACCTCGTGTCGTGTGCGTGTTTGAAGGAAAGAGGAAATTTAGTTTAGTATGAAACGTGCATTTAATATAAGTTTGAAATAGTAGTAATTACAGTATGGCGATTGGCGAAAAATTATATTCCGGCTAAGTTTGAAAGCGAACAGTCACTTGAAAAGTGGTGGATTTCGGCTGTCTCCGCTTTTTACAAGATTATAACCGTCATCTGTCAATCTATCAATGACTGAACGTTTCATTCATACAATCGAGTGAATATCTTTTTCTTAGAGAGTTTCGCTAAGATGGTTTGAAGGAATATTGAAAATAAAATAAAAATTATTCTTACATGATTTGCAATAAATACTTTTCGTCCATCTGTCAGGTGACTACCGACTTGTACAGCTACTTGCAAATCAGCTTTCATGCCCATAAAGTTTGGTATCCTCTTTGCAGCGGTTGTGAAAAATTCTGCTGCATTCACTATAAGAAACAAGTCAATGTTAATATTTAGATAATTTATACGTCTAGAAAGAGTCACTTGCTGTTAGACAACTGATAAAAACACGCCAAGAATATTAGTTTAGTGTGCGTAAATTGCTCAAAATAGAGGTTAGTTCTAAACTAAATTTGTTTCGAAGTTTTGACAGCTGTCATAGTCTTTAAAGACGTATTAATGATCTAAGTGTTTATGCATAAATAATTATTACTCATCATATCTTTGCTGTGTGAGTAGGTGGCTGGTAGGTGGTTAATGGTCGACCAGTGGGAAGCTCCTTTGCACAGGATGCCGGCTAAATTATGGGTACCACAACTATTTTTGCCGAGAAGCATTAATGTGTAAGCATTACTGTGTTTCGGTCTGAAGGGCGCCGTAGCTAGTGAAATTACTGGGCAAATGAGACTTACCATCTTATGTCTCAAGGTGACGAGAGCAGTTGTAGTGCCATTCAGAATTTTTGGGGGTTTTTCAAGAATCCTGAGCGGTGCAGCATTGTATCAATTACCATCAGCTGAACGTCCTGCTCGGGTTGTCCCTTATTGTCATAAAAAAAAATTTTTTCCTGACACGGCAAACGTTCTTTTGCCATATAAATTATTTTTAGTGTTCCACCGTTTTAGCCCAATTCCCTATGCTCACAATTACCTGGGCTGAGAATCGTTTATTGAAATCATGGCAACTTCAGCTTGTGGTTGGGTTGTATTGTGGTGGTACTGTTCAAGATAACCCATGGTTATCGTGAGCAGTAAATATGAAACTTCAATTTTGTATTAAAATATAAAAAAAAAACAGGTGACTGTAAATAATTAACAATAATATAACTACTTACACCCGACAACTCTAACGTTGCGGCTGACTGAGAGCTGGCAACATTTTTTTTTAATTCCTTACATAATTTTCTTTAATTTGACGTAAAGATATGACATCTTTGATCTTAATGAAGAAAGTCAGATTTTATCATTCAGATTTAATTTGATTTAAGCGCGTTTATCTTCCGCTTCCCTAAAGAAGATTCACCTGACTCTTACCGTTGACACCCGTCCTCATTGGAAAGTGGTAATACAGCAAGGGTAAGCTTGGTGCAGCCCTGCTTACCACGTCCAGGTAAGATACCACATGCTCCGTTGTTTTGGGCTTGAAGTAGAGTTCTGGCAATGTCATTATCGCGTCTGCCTTGGCATTCTCTGCATGTTCCGCCTGAAAGTGAGACAACTTATATTCTCTGAACAACAACAATCCTATAAAATACTAGCTGATCCGACAGAAGTTGTTTTGTACATAATAACTAAAATTTATTAAGTTATTATAATGAAATTATTTCACAACAGAACTGTCAAACCCATACAAAACAAATATTGGAAATAAAAATAATTATGGGTCCCAAATCGAAATAAAACCTATCCTTTCTCTCAAGTTGGACTAAACTGCACTCCATGAATTAATCCCCATTAAAATCCATTCATTGGCTTAGGAGTTCACTGGAAACAAACATCAGGACACTGGGTTTATATAAAAGTATATTAAGATAAACTAGTCGGTACCTACACAGATGAACAGTGAGTAAAACCGTTTAAATGAATGAAGTTAATAATATCTCACGAACGTTTTAATAATTTAATTCCATAATGATACGATGGCTGGTCCATGCGTCAACCCGTGAACGTGTGCTGCTAGTGGTGCCAGGTCGAACAGTTAATGTTAATAATATATCAAATAATTCATTGTATTTTTTGGATGCGATTAATAATTGGACGTAATTCCAGAAAAACGTTCCAAACCACAATCATGTCGTAATTGAGCTAAGAACACAAAACTGGTCACGTAATTCATATTAACGGATTGACAAAAAATGGCAGCCCTACTGTCACTCTTTAGATGACATTATGACTTATAGTAGGGGAGCCCAAGCGGGGATTTCGGGATTTACTAAAGCGCGGCAGATTAATATAAAGGCTGATAACTTGTACTCGGTTAAGTACCTCCACCAAACATGAGGCCCATATATAAGGCCGCCCGTGAAGGATACAGGATCAGATTAGTAAAAAAAAATTACCATCAGAAATTCTCGAGCGCGTCAGATTAAGGTACCCTACCTTTACGTTACTACTGACAATTTGAGAGTGACGTAAAGAACGGGTGGGCAGCAAAGTTGTAAAAAAAACTTCATCTCGACATTCTCGAGCGTAGCTAAATTTTTTTTTATTTTGAAGGAAATAATTTAAGAATAATGAAAAATATATAATCTGGCGATTTCCGCAAGCCGAAATAACAAAAATTCGTCGATAAAGTTAATATTATTTATGAGAATTAAAGTTTATAAAAATTTAATATGAGTGATATTAATTTAAAATGTGTATTTTGTGGTGAAAGTACCTTACAAAAAGCAATTAAATTTACAGTAGAAACATTAAAAAAATGTGTAAATATTTTGGAATATCGTCGGAGCAAGCCGGTTATCCGAAAGTCTCGAGGAACATATAACATAACCTCGAATTGTCAATGGAATCATCATTAAATGATTTATATCACGCATAGTGTTATAAATTTTTTTTTGGAAAGTGTATTTTTGGATTAACTTTCAAACGGCTTTATCGATCAACTTCAAAAACTAATCTGCCTTTGAGCTTGAAAAATCACGTCGATCGCTACCAAGCTGGTCAAAATCGGTTGATTCGTTCGAGAGATATCTTGAACGAAAGAAACCCGATAAAGTGTTTTTTCTCTAACTCCGAAATTTTTGGTTCGATCAATTAAAACTAGCAAATTACTTATGAGGATGATAAAACTGCGTCGAATGCCGCCGCGTGAAAATTGCTTGATCCAGTCAAAAGTTATTGCGGTTTGAAAATTCCAAAAAAATTGTTCTATGAAACTTCTATCAGCTTTTCGAGCTCAAATGCATAAAAATATTATTTCTTTTAACTCAGAGAGCTCAAAATATCACATAAATTTTATTTTGAGCTCAAAAATGTCATAAGTACAATTTTAAGCGTCCAGGAATGGAATTAGCGGGAAGTTGCAGGGATGGCCTTTAGGGTGAATCGTTTTTCTAATTTTTTTTTGTCAGGTCAGGCGAATCCCTCTAGATAATCGTCAGATTATGAGACACTACGTTTAGAACATAAAGATGAACCATAATATATATCTTAATCTGACGCGCTTGAGTATTTCCAAATGGCGAATTTTTTTTTTGCACATTATGAAAATGGCCGCGAGTTTACGCCCCATCGAAATCATCAGATTAGTGAATGATAGCTTTTTTTGGTGCACTTAACACTCCCTTATAAAATCTGACGCGCTCGATTAAATTTTTTTTTTCATTTTCAACCCTTACATACAACCACCCGCATCATGCAAACGATCAGATTAACATACGTACATTATTAAAAATACGCAGGGCATTGATGCTATCAATATCTGACGCGCTCGAGGATGTCCATGCAACAGTTTTTTTTACATATTTAAAAATCTATAGCCGCTTCCCCCACCGATGAAAAGGTATATATCTTATAACATTTTTTTCTTCCTATCATCTAAGCTTTGCAACCCAATAGGTCTCTACGACGCTCGAGTAAATCCCCATTTAGCATCGTGGGCTCCCCTACCATTAGTAGCCCAACCTACATGTATGGAATACCCTAATATTTATTAAACCTTAAGTGTGTGTTACCTTGTTAGTGGCTTGGAACGTTTTTCCACGTCCGAACGTCCGATTATGACAGTTATCACGACCATCATGATCACGAAGCATCCTTACACAAACAATAAATTCAAGCTCTAAAGGTTGATGCATCCATTTATACATTTTATGAAATATTTAATATTTAAAACACTTTTAACTTTTAACACGATTCAAATATTGGATGCAGCACCTTACAAACTAATTTGTTATTTATGTAATATACTATTGATTAAAAAGAGTGGCCGTTGAGTTTCTTGTATGTTCTTCTCATGAGCTCTACTTTTTTGAACATAATATGGTAGGTTCAGTTATTTAAAAGAAATATTTGCAAAGACGTTTCAAAAGCGCTTAGTCTAAGACTAATTGAATAAAGTTTACTTGACTAAGACTTAGACTATGGGACGAAAGAGAGAAGTACAGTAGGTACGTATAAGTAAGTAGTAATATTTTCATCCCCAATTCCCCAGTGAACTATTATTATTTTACTGGGGAATTGGGGATGAAAATATTACTAGTACTGGGGAAAAGTCGCACTTTAATCTGTTGGTCTATTGTGCCACTATGTGTGACAGATGCCCTAATGATTGCCAAATTCTTGTTGTGAGGAGATTCGGGCAAAATTTTCTTGAAGCTATCCATTGCATGATCAGAGTTCTTAATAGTATCTAAATCACATCGTCAAGGGAGGCGCAGAATTATCTATTGCTCAATAAGGGTAGATCCTCTACCTGGAGTGCGAGGGCTTTGAGGCTCTCACTGGGGCAATGGCCTCACACTCCAGTACGATGTGCTTAGGAACTTAGGATTAACCGAGGCTAATTTTTGCTAGGCAAGGCGAGTGAAATAAAAGAGATTCCTTTAGCTGGCGTAGGCTGTCGTTTTTAGAACATCTACAGGCCTGAGACGAACGACATAGAAAGAAAAATATGGAACGAAAGAGTAGGAGTACATGTGGCAAGGTGATTGAACAAGCTGGAGAAGCTGGCTTTTGGCCAAAAATGAAATGCAATCATAATACACCCTTTCCCCTCTTTCCCCTTAGTGCTCTATTCGTGTGCTTCGAACTATACTACATTAATAAGAATAAACAAACAATGTAAAGAAACCTGTACATTTATTATTTCAAAAATCAGCAAGTAAAAACTATCAGCAGTACTACACAGCCACAATATCTCTGGGACTCGCTGGAACAAGAAGTCAACATTATATCATAACATCCTAGTGATGCTTGTTTTGAACACCGTAACACAGCGATAATGTAACCGGTAATAAGTACAAATTGAATTGAAACCAATGTTCACTATAATTACCATCCGAAGCACGTCGGGTAGGGAGGCGCCTCCGACTTGAGCAATAACCTTCATCCTGAGAGGCTTGGCAGCTTCCAACCAAGCATCCAGCACTTCATTTCTCTCTTGTACATTTAATGAGGCGAATTCCCCCGTAGTTCCACCTACTGAAATATTATTGTTTAAAGGCATACTACAGTAAAAATATATTTAAACGAAAGAGGTGTAGCTTGACCACATGAGTAAAACCGAGTTACAAATGTGACTTAACTATAGACTCAGAATTATAAATTATCTATGCATACTTACCAATGGATGGCTCCTTTGCACAGGAAGCTAGATTACGGCACAACGGCGCCTATTTCTGCCGTGAAGCAGTCATGTGTAAACATTACTGTGTGTCGGTCAGAAGGGCGGCGTTGCTAGTGAAATACTGGGCAAATGAGACTTAACATCTTATGTCTCAAGGTAACGAGCGAAATTGTTGATTTTAGATTAAGGATTGGTCTCCGCTGCGCTCCAACTATATACCGTACTATCTACCAAAGAACAATAGCTTTTTTATTACGGCAACTATTAGATGTATCTTGCAAACTTTATAAGATACGCTTCGTGTTATTTTACATTGAAAATATTCAATTACAAAATACTTACTGATGATTTGTGATCGATTTTAGAAAGATTTACTACGCAACCCGGCATTTAAGTTTCAATTATTAAAAACCACTTCTTTATCTCAGCCTATAATCATAAGTTGTAACATTCCCAATAGTATGCTAAATTTCCACAGCTTAAGCACTTTTAGATGCCACAATTACAGTACTAGATTTAGGTGCTTTATGCAATATAAAATAACTGTCTTATATCATAATGACTTAGCGGAAATTCAAAACATCGCTAATATACGCGCATTATCTCTTCGATTAAGTTGACGTGACTTATAATAGCGAGGACCCTTCTGTAAACCCAATTTTAAGCACTCAAACGCAAAAAAAACATGGCTGACATCGGTCAGCTGTTTGTTAAATAATGTGTTCAATAGCTTCCCGCTCAAAGTTGTTGGATTTCCGTCATAGATTGACAACCGACAGACTTCAAATCTTTGATTTTTGCAGTTTTAATTATTTTGACATCGACTTTTGACAACTGACAAACCATTGACATTGAAAAGATGTCTGTTTCCATTGACAGTTCCTCATTAAATTAGTTAAAATCATGCTTTTTTGGACGAAATGGCAACATTGCGTACTATAGAGACGTATTAGTTATGGGAGATTTATCTTACGAATATGAACGAGGAATGTTATCGAACGTTCGATAGGCTTAAAATACGAAATATTATATTTTAACTAATACAGCTGTATACCTTCGAAAAGCGTTTTATTATGATTAAAGCAGTAAGTCTTTACCTAGAACCGTAGTAATCCTGTTAATTGTGAGGTACTGCGCGTATTTTTGTATAACATCCAGATTCACTGCTCCCGTATCCGTTATAGGAGTAAACACTGGGGCTACTAATCCTTGTATTTCAAAAATAGCCTGTAACAAAAAATATATATTTATTTGTAATCTGTCTGTTACAGTAATTATTTACACAAGTAGCGGACCCGACATACATTATCCTATACACACGTGTTAAATTTGAAAAATCGGTCCAGACGATAGGAGGCGATCTCTAACGTACGTAGGAGAATTATATGTCGCCTATAAGAATCTAAGCCAATCACAAATTCACCGGAACACTCCAAAAAAATCAACAAAATCGGTCAAGCCATTTAGGAGGTAGTTCAATTGTGAATCTAAACCATACTCGAATCCACCTGAACACACACAAAAAATTTCATTCAAATCGATCCAGCCGTTTAGCTAGTACTTATACCCAAATAAGAGACGAGACGAGTAGGACGTTCAGCTGATAGTAATTGAAACGCCCTGCCCTTTACAATGCAGTGCCGCTCAGGATTATTGAAAAACCCAAAAATTCCGAGCGGCACTACAACTGTGCTTCAGTTCGAACACAGTAACGCTTACACATTACTGCTTCACGGCAGGAATAGGCGCCGTTGCGGTACCCATTATCTTGGCATCCTGTGCAAAGGAGCCTCCCACTGGTAATAAATGTATATTTTCATAACGCCCTGTATCGAAAATATATGAAAAGATATGAAGATATGAAAATGTACGTTATAGCTGTCGTGTGTGGTCTTCTGTTGATTTCTATGGAAAGATATAGTAAGATGTATTGTGCTATAATCTTAAGGCGCGGACTGACTAGGATTGTAAACGCTACAACCAACCCTATATTATTTGTGTTGGTCATGTGGCTAAGGTAAGCAAATGGGAATTTATTTTACTGGTTTTCTTTTGTTTATTCAAAATTTACATAATAAATTGAAAAAAAGTTCGGTTTAAGTTTTAGAAAAGTACAAATTCTATTCAATTCTTTAAAAAAAGAATATTGTTATCGCTTAAAATTCGGAGAATTTTGACTCCAAAGTTTATTTTTGGGAAGCAAATTCCAAATTTTTTATTAGATATTTCAAATTATATATAAATATTCTATTCTGTTAAAAATTTTCATCAAATCCTTCTTTGTGCACTGTATTTTTTGCGTCGGAATATTTTCATTGCGTTATGTTGTAATCGACTCCCTAAGAAACCAATTTTTGTTGATATTGAGGTATGACCGCGCCTTAATATATATAAATTACGTGAGACGTTGTTTGTCCGCGATGGACTCACCAATGAACGAATTTTAAGGGGATTACTTCATGGAGTGCAGTTTGGTCCAACTTGAGAGATAGGATAGTTTTTATGTCGATCTGGGAGCCATAATTATTTTTATTTTCAATAATTGTTTTGTATGGACATATTTTCTAGGAGAGAATTTAGTGACGCACGGTTTGACAGTTCCGCTGTGAAACAATTTCATTATAACAGGGAGTATTTATTACGGAATAATTCTTGATGTTTTGAAATATTACTGGCAAATTCCTATAAAACAGTATTTTTTTATATTATCTACAGAACAACGTCTGTCGGGGCAGCTAGTATACAATATTTTTCAAAATACGTAAGTAATGTTTTTTTATGTTAATTATGTTTTCTTGTGCCTGATTGCATTAGACTTATGAGAAATTATTTTGATTTAAGACTAATTATAACTGACTTATTTGTGGAAGGCATTGAATATTTGACGTCATAGTATTGGTGTTGCATCACGTTGCATAAGTAATAATATATTGTAATAAAAATCGTAATCGTAAAGCTATGAAGCTGCAAATCTTGGTTTTAAAGAGTCGCAATGAGTTTCTCGCCACTTCTTCTCTCGTAAATGGTGGAAATAACGATATTTGTGCACGAGGCCAAAATAATTACCTTTCAAGTTCCACTATGAGGCCCAATATTTTATCAGAAATCTCCAATCTTATTATTATATATTATACACAATTTTATCCTTTGCCCCGTAATGTAACATAAAACAGTAAATATTTGTTACTTTAAAAATGGAAAATGTTGCGAAAAACAATTAAATATTAACTAAAATCTGAGCATTTTATTTAATTGAACGCGTATGAAAACCTCATCGAAATAAAATCGTAATTTAAATTGAGAAATTCAATAATGATACAAAAGATAGTCTTCATATGTTACTATAATTTTTTTACAAAGTTAAACAGCTTTACAAATAAAATTGTAATAAAGTTATACGTTAAACAAGAATATGCAAAATGTTGACTATATCGCTGACAACACTGTCAATACAATGATAATTATTGCATCCCGTGCCACAAAAAAAATTAAAAAAAAATTATAATAATTCTGAAGTTTTTCGAATGTCAAGCAGCCTTGCAAATAAACGCGGGAAACGTTATACGTCAGAATAAATCAATCCTAGGCAAAATGTCTATTTGTAAACATTTTGCATATTTTGGTTTATTCTCAGTTAAAACTTTATACTAAGTTTGTTTGTAAGGCCAATAGTGTTAAAAACAATGTATTAGTATCTTATTGTACACTAGCTGACCCGACAGACGTTGTTCTGTATATAATAAATAAAATAATGTTTTTATATGAACTTGTCAATAGTATAATATATCATTACATCAAAAATAATTCGTAAAATATGCACCCTGCTGTCGTAATGAAATTGTTTCACAGTAGAACTGTCAAATCGTGCGTCAATAAATTCGCTCATAGAAATTATGTATGGACACATCAAAGGAAAAACAAATTTGTTGTTTTTATTTAATTTAGCAGCTATTTCCTATTTATTCCTTAAACCTTCTCTGGACTTCCACAAATAATTCAAGACCTAAATTAGCCAAATCGGTCCAGCCGTTCGCGAGTATTAGCGAGACTTTGTAAATTTGTAAAAGATTGTAAATGTTACTTTAATTGTAAAACATATTTTTGATGAAAAAAAAAAGCCCGCTGAGTTTGTTGCGCCCATTCTTCTCAGGCCTGAGGCATTCACTTTGGAATGGGTGGTAGTTTTTTTTGACTTTCAATAAGTGATTTCACATCCTATTTTGAATAAAAATATTTGAATTTGAACTAACGAACAGCAATTCATTTTTATATATATAGATTACAATATAACAATTAAAATATATGAGAAATATATTGAAAAACAAACCATGTTTGAGTCACGCACAGAACTACAAGTTACAACAAAAATAACGCACTCTAATACACAGTGCAACAATGTTAGTAACACTTAAATACGAGTTACAAAGTTCATTACATTACAATAACTATGTCCGTTCAGTCAATCAAATACATATTAAGTTATAATTGATTCCGGATATAAAACCACAAACATTTTACAATCACGTCATTAGTATTGAAATTAAATGTATATTAAGTATTTCACAAAAATATTTTTTTTTTGTGAAATAATAGTTGGCACTGTTTTAGAATGTTTTTGAAGCGAAGCTTTTCAGGCTCTTTCCAGACTACGCTATAATATTAATTAATTATTATTACTTTTATTTTTTCCAAACATTACAATAATAAATAATAGTATTACAAGTTAAAAATATGTTTCTAAATTATATTATTAAATTTTTACATACAATACAGGGAGCATAGACAGCTAAACTAGTATGAGCTGTGTTTCAGCTGTCAGTGACTTCTCCGTACCAGACATAATTACCTACATAGTCAAATCAAATTATCAAAATAAGATAAAATAAAATATTATAGCATATAGTTCATAGCACAAGAATATCGCGCACCCTCAGATCATTTACGGCCGTTTTCAATAACCTATATATCATTAGTTTAACTTACTAGAGGTAGACAAATCTATCATTTAACGCTTACTTACATTTCAATAACCTGTCGACATAAAGCATGACTATATTGGACATAATAACTACGGATAGATAAGATCTTGTCACTAAACGGTGACAGCAATGTATCCGTAACTAGAGATACGTTATTGAAAACGGCCGTTATACGTGTAGATACTAGATAGACTATGACAGCTGTGAACACGTCGAAAAATATTGAATTTAGAACCAACCTTAATTTTGAGCAATTCACGCACACTAACACAAAGTGTCAACAAATCGCGAGTGTAAGACGTAGCATATCATGCACACCAAAACTAATATTTCTGACCTGTTTTTTCAGTTGTCTAACAGCAAGAGACTCTCCCCCTTATTCATAATGGTCCACTAACTTTAAACAGCCGCTTAGGAGTGTTTTTTCTCATTCTGACTTAGTTAAATAGAAGAAGACACAGTGAGAATTAGCAATGCTTTAAGGTAGAAGACTATTATGAATAAGGGGGTCTGTCTATACATATAAATTATCTAAGCGCACACCATATATTATTATGGACACGTTCACTCTTCACTGTACGATATATTATTGGCTTACTATAAGCAATAACATTGAGCGTGTGCACAGTTCATGCTGTGCTATATCGCGAGCCCCTTCCTACTTCTTACATCTTCCTACTACTTCTACAAAAAGTTTGAAATCACCACGTTATTCTCTGAACTTTATATGATTTGATATCCATCCTCTGGCATTTTTTTTCTTTCGTAGCATTAATGACAAGAAAGTGTCAAATTCCAAAGTGAAAATCAAGTCAAAATATTTTATTGACATAAAATCAAAAGACTGCTCGTCAACGTCAATCACAAAAACTACAATTCAGATACATACATATTAATTACATAAAAGTTTAAACATATTTTCAAAACAATGCAAACCAGTGAAAACAACACAAGGCTGAACCATATAATCCATAAAAGCAACTATAATACTATTTAATTCCATATTGTAATATCGTTTATCTACACCAATGCTTTTAATCCTCTATTAAAGATTCTGAAACAGTTAGCTTATTGCCAACATTAAAACACCCAATGTTCTAATAACCATTACATCATCCAAACGAGTGTAGTAATGTTGTACTGAATTTCATAACAACACTCCTATGTTTTTTTTTCGATCCCTTCATGCGCAAAGAGTTTCAACAGACAGCCTCATTCTTATTGCTCGGTGCGTGGTATCTGTATGAATTTCAAAAAAAGAACATTTTCGTTTATGCGCGTTCCACACTACCAGAACGTCGCGCACCGTAAAAAAAAATAGGTTATTCGAATCCCCGCCATTTTTCTTCGATATTTTTATTGTTTTGTTTACAAAAAATGAGCGATTCATTTTAAACGCTGAATATTCGAGTGAATTTTAATTATTGCACTATACAAACTGTAAATTACTACTAAACTAAATAATTGATACATTAATACTTAGTTAATTTGTATATAATCAGTAATGAATGATATTAGGCTACTACTAGGACTGGTGTTTCAATGTTAGCAGTAAGCTAACTGTTCCAGAATCTTTTAGAAACGAATCCAATACCGTACAGTTACAGCGGCCGTATTTCTCGATGTCGCGAAGGCTTTCGACAAGGTATGGCATAACGGCTTAATCTTTAAGCTGTATGAACTGGGTATGCCAGACAGGCTCGTGCGCATCATACGAGCCTACCTTACTGATCGAAGCTTCCGCTATCGAGTAGAAGGCACGTTATCCACGCCCCGACCCATCAGGTCGGGAGTGCCTCAGGGCTCAGTTCTGTCCCCGACCCTCTTCTCACTCTTCACGAGTGACCTTCCGAAGCCTCAGAAAGTGCAAATTGCACAATATGCGGACGACACGGCTCTTTATTATGGCGCCACTCGGGGGCGCCTCTCGAATCATATAAGAGTGCTTCAGGCCGCCGTTAACGAACTAGGAGACTGGTTCAGAAAATGGCGGATTGAAGTCAATCCCTCAAAGAGTGCAGTGGTACTCTTTGGTAATACTAATAAAATAAAATCTTTGGCCCCTATACCTATTGTTAAATTATATGGGACCCCTATTCCGTGGGCCCAACATTATAAATATTTAGGTGTTACGTTTAACACTAACATGAACTTCGCAAAACATATCAGCACGGTTTGCAATAGAGCCCGGTTTGTCCTTAGCCGCCTGTATCCACTTGTGTGCAAGCGAAGCAAACTACCGCTCAGACACAAGGTGACATTGTACAAGACCATCGTACGTCCCATTATGTCGTACGCAAGCATCGTGTTTGCCCACGCGCCGCCGAGCCACTTGCGGCGTTTGCAAGTGGTTCAGAATAGATTCACGCGCACGGCTACCGGAGCGCCGTGGTCCGTTCGTAACGTAGATCTCCATCGCGATCTTGAGCTGCCGACCATCGCTCAACATTTCAAGGAGATATCGCGACGCTACTTTGATAAGGTGGCCGAGCACCCTAATATATTGGTGAGGGAGGCATGTGCTTACACTCCTCTAGACCACAGTCTGAACAAACAGAGGCGACCTCGACACGTACTAGTCGACCCGGACGACTATATTACAATCGCGAACGCGACACCAACACCATCACCAACACCGACACCAAACCAACCACACCGCCCTCGAAGACGTATAGGTACATCAAACCGCTGCCAGTAGTCACTTTGACGATTTCCAGCGACCACAACCTAATATAATACGCATTCACACACTTTGATAGAAGCCCGACGAGATAGTCCTCGTCCTGTAATCGTTTAACACCACTCACACTCACATCACAAATCACACACCTACAATAACACTACACACAAATAGTCACACACTTACATACACTCACACATACTTACATACATATATCACCGCACTCGCCGGCGAGTGCGAAGTTTCTTCCTAGAGTCCACTGGACTAACAGATATATTAGATCGTTAGTGATCTTCTCTCCATCCAGCCTAGTGAGCAGGCGGTCCGAGGTTCGAGTCTCCCTCCGAGACGCCCCGCGCCTAAAAAGAAAAAAATCTTTTAGAGGATTCATATTCTGGGTGTAGATAAAGTCTTGTATTCAACTCTTGATATCTCGGCTTCGCCTCGTGTGATAAATCCACATTCGTGTTTTAATACCCCTTATTACACAACAGTTGCATAAATAACTATTACGTAATCTTCAATAGTGTAATAAGCCTTCGACATATGTCTGCGTTTAATAAAAGATTTAAATTTATTGATAATTCAGATACACTTTTTGGTAATTTATTGTAAAATTTAATACTATCGCATGCAAAAGAATTGTTTATTTTACAGAGCCTAGTGGGGGCACTATAAACTGGTAGTTATTTCTAGTGTTCAAATTATGTTTGTCGCTTATTTTACTGTATAAATTTGTCCACATTGTCATCATCGCTCGATCAGCTATCAAGACTAACCAGTATTAAATCCATTGTGTCGATCGTGTGCACACTCTTCAAAGATGGCGGGCGACAAATTTAAATAAGCAGAAGGAAGTTGAAGTAACACGCACCTTAGCACCGGGAGTTCCTAGAGGACTAACGGGGGCCCCCAGCTGCAGACCATCGCGCCTCGGATCCTCAGATACTGCTATTTAGCCATAACTGATTGCAATTCTAATCTTAATATAATATATAAATTACGTGACACGTTGTTTGTCCGCGATGGACTCCTAAACTAATGAACGGATTTTATGGAGTGCAGTTTAGTCTAACTTGAGAGATAGGCTACTTTTTATTTCAATTTGGAACCCATAATTATTTTTATTTCCAATATTTGTTTTGTATGGACATATTTTCTATGAGGGAATTTAGTGACGCACGGTTTGACAGTTCTGCTGTGAAAGAGTTTCATTATAACAACAAGAAGCATACGTTACGAAATAATTCTTGATGTTTTGAAATATTATTGGCAAATTCCTATAAAACAGTATTTTTTTATTATATACAGAACAACGTCTGTCGGCTCAGCTAGTAATAATATATGTTTTCCTACGCACGCGCCTATACAATAATATTCTCTGTTTATTTAATTTTATTCAAATAATTCCACATTGTTACATGACTTAACAAATCTATTAGCTTAAATATATTGATCATGTTATTTTAAGTGATTTCAATAGCAAATAAGCTTATTTTTGGATTGGTTTTCACACATTGTTTGCCGCCAAAAGTAACTTATACAAAAATGTTATAACTTGCTTTTTTACTACAAAAACCATTTTTTGTTTCAGTACTCGAGGTCCTCAGTAATGTCAACGGTAAGTTAAGCTAAGAAGAAATATTAATTACTAGCTGACCCGGCAAACGTTGTTTTGCACTATAAAGTATAATTCACGCGATAGTTTTATAAGTAATAAAATATTGCCTATATTATAGCCTGTACATCATTTTGTTCTATTGTCAATAGTTTTTGCAGCGCATGCAAATATAGGTTTTCGATTTTACACCTTGTGTTACAAAATAGCAATTTTATTACGGATCCCTAGTTTTGAAAAAAAAAACATAGCCTATAGCTTTCCTCGATAAATGGACTACCCAACACTGAAAGAATCATTCAAAACGGACCAGTAGTACCAGAGATTAGCGCGTTCAAACAAACAAACAAACAAACAAACAAACACTGCAGCTTTATAATATTATTAGTATAGATAAAATCTCTTGGAACTACAATGAAACAAAAATTTCGAATATGACAGCTTCTAAGTAAGAATCGTGTACTGTCATCAGTAGGTCCGTTGCTGGATCTGTCTCAAACACTCACACATACATTTGGTGGCACCATCATTTTGTTTTATACTGAATAAATAAAAACATACCTAACTATGTATTGTACTTATAACTGTTGTCAATTGTGAGCAAAATTCTTACTCTCTTGAGTCGATTTTGTTTGATTTCAACCTTTCTCAATAGATGTTAAAAATTCCAAATCATATTAGTATTCATATATTTGTAAAATTACTGATTGAAAATGAAAACTACCATAATTTGATAATATATTACTTAATTTATGGTTTAATCAATAAAATACAAAATGTGAATTATTCATTAAAATTTATTTTATCTCCTTCAAAGTATGCTTCTCCGGAAACGACACACTTACTCTAACGATCTTTCTACATCTGCATTATAAATTTTTGTGGGATTTTTCTCTTGTGAAAAGGCGTATTATCGTGGTGCAAAATCCATGAAATTTCAATTCAAAAATCTGGCATTATTAATCTAATTTGCTCTCGTAACGCCCAAATAATACACGTTATTTACCATTTCACCTTTCAGCGAGAATTCTGAGTCCACAAATCCGCGATCGTTAATAAAGCAGTCAACATGACTTTGACTTTTGATCGATTTTAAGGTGTTTTTTTGGTTCAGATAGAAAGTCCCACTCTGAAGCTTGTTGACTAGTTTGCATGTCATGTTTGTCATGATCTCGTCATCAGTAACAACGCGTTTCATGAATGTTGGGACGGAATTAACTCGATCAACAATAAGGTTGCGCATGTGGCAGTTGGACTAAGTAGGGAAAACTTACGCATTCTAATAAGGACACTGCAGATTACCTCTCAATCCAAGGCCTCCAGAGATTGCGGAGCGTGTAGATTCTGTAATAGTGCAGATGAAACACCGTTACATATCCTCTCGGATTGTGATCCTTTAATGCGTAAATATAGCATCTCTTTGGGAAGTCCAATTCTTCAACCACTTGAGATACGTAAAAAGAGATCTCTTTTATCTTTTCTGTTGTTGTGAAACTTCTGATATTCAACACAAACTTATTTAGGTACTCGAACAAGCGAAACAAGTATAAGATTGTTCCTTGTGTTAAACAATGATTACATTACATTATCAAGAATATATTGAAATCCAGCATTTAATATGATTATTTCTTAAACAGTGTCTTTTAATAGGTTATTGGCGATAAACCCTATAATATTTCAGATAGAACCTCATATATAGCTCCTGCGTGAATATAACATAACTCTAGTGTAAATGAGGCCTAATGGAGATATCAAAATGCATTTAAGCAATCAAGCGAATAACTATAATTAGCTCTATCTGCTGTTTTAATAAATAACATAATGAGTATAATTACTTTATAACATTCTTTCCATATATTGATGAGTTGGTACCTAAAACATATGCGTTAAAAGCTACTAACACTGCGGACTGGTTTACTACTTTAGACAGCATGTGCAATGCAAATGAAAATCTATTTAGCTTCATGCACAAATTTTCAATATGGGTTTTCCAATTTAGGCAATCATCAATATGTAGGCCTAAAAATTTTGTTTGTGTTATTTCAGATATTTTTTTACTTAGATATTTTTTTTTTTTAAACCATTTATTTCTGATACAACATTACAAAACGATGCATACATATTATTCTGCCAAACTGCGTCGGCAGTAATTCTCGTGTTTCGCAAATTATCAAATCAATATTATGTTTTTGTGTGTGACAATTTAAAAGTCCCTAGCAGTATTTCTTAAGTCTATTTATTATGGACATTGTGCTAAGTAGAACTTTCGCAATAAGTTTTTCACCTGATTTTTTGTTTTACAATTCGACAATTGTGACGCTATATGGGTAGTTAATTCATTTATTAATGTAGGTATTACCCATTGCATGCTACGCATACCGTAATAATTACATATTTTAGGTACCACTAGCTTGTTTTTGTTAGATAGCCGAGTTGAGTAGGTATGCACTCTCTGTACTACAAATTTATTTATATCTCGATATTGTTCGATTAACGTTAATAATTTTACCTTTTTATCAATTGGAATAATACTACATATTTTAAACAAGCGTTCATAGTTCCCGTTAAGTTTGTTTTTTATATTTCTGTTCACTAAGAGCTTTAATGTTCTTATTTGCAAAGTTTTGATTTTATTTTTATTCGTAGTAAAAGTTAGTCCATAACTACTCAATCCGTAACTAATTGTTGCCTCGACCAAAGAGTGATACAGGGTGTGCAAAATATTTTTACCCACCGATGACTTTAAGTGATAAATTTTACCAAATACTGTGCGGAGTTTCGAACATACTGAGTTAACATGTGCATTCCATGAGAAATTTTTATCAACAATGAGCCCTAGATATTTATACGACGTTACCTGTTCCAACTGACTACATTGACATATTTGTGAGGAACTATGCAAGCAAGAGTAACTATGTCCTATTATTTTAATTTTAATATCTTTATATTGACTATATGGTGAGAATATAGGCATACATTTTGTCTTTTCCATATTAATAATAATTCCATTGTCATGTGCCCATTTATTAATATTATTAAAATCTTGTTGCAATATGATTTGAATAAGATTTGGGTCTCTACTACTATACAATAAACATGTGTCATCAGCATACATATATGCTTTACAATTTTTTATAACTTTGCTCATACTGTTCACATGAATACTATATCCTATCGGACCAAATATGGAGCCAGTTGGAACACCATTTAATACTGTACCTGGATCACTCTCTGCTCCAAGGACATTTACTTTAAGTAGCCTGTTTTTAAAATAGTTTTGGAACCAGATTTTAATAGGCCCTCGTATACCGCATTCATCCATAGACTGCAATAAGGCGTCGTGCTCCAGCGTGTCAAAAGCCTTTTTAAAATCTATAAAAATAGCTACCACCAATTGTTTTTCGTTTAAATAAGTATTAACATCATTAGTAAAAGAAGTAAGCGCTGTTGTTGTACTTCAATTTGGTCTGAAACCATGTTGTATGTTCGATATAATATTATTATTTTCCAGAAATGCTACTAATTGGCCGACAATGACTTTTTCTGTAATTTTATTTATTGTGTTTAGGATTGCAATGGGTCTGTAATTTGTATAGTCTGTATGTAGTCCTTGTTTGTGAATTGGTCTAATTAATGACAGTTTTAACTCTTCTGGGTACATTCCTTTCTTAATGCTTAGATTGATAAAATGCGCTATAACCTGAGATATGTCTTTTTTTATTAATTTAATATCCCGAACCCTTATACCATCCGAGCCTGGCGCCTTATTGCAATCTAATTGATCAATAATTTTCTCTACTACAAACGCAGTCACTTTTTGGTATCTAAAACTAATGTTGGATTCCTTAATATATGTTTGCCTGTCTAAAAACTTGTGCTGACATTTATGTTTTATTTTATCTATTTCATTTGTGAAAGTCTCACAGAATTTATTACATATAGTTTTGGGTGTTTCATTTTTACCCATATATTTTTCTATTACACTATCTACAGATAAATTGTTCTTACCTAGCCAGCTGCTTATTTCTTTCCATATTTTACGCATATCACCCTTACAGCATTCAATTGATTTTTTTCTTTGATTATTTTTAGCGACATTTATGGCTTTCTGTAATTTATTTCTATATTTATTATACTTAAGTCTAAGTAGATTGTTATCTGGTTTAGCTTTCCATTGGCTAAAAAGTAAATCTCTGTATTCCATCATATTTTTCAGCTCCTTGGTAACCCATTCCTTAGTTTCACGTTTTTTTCTATTGTTGGTATGCATTTTTGAAGAGTCATATATTTCACAAAAGATTTCACTTATTTTATGATATATTTCGGTGCTATTATTACACTGTAGCAGTTCTAACCACTGAACATCCTGTATTTTGCGTGCTATTTCTTTGTTATTGTAAACAAGATAAGGAGCTGTCGTGTTGAAAACCTGTTTCGGAACTTCGATCATAAGTCCAATTAAATAGTGATCGGCCACCTTACTCATTACAGTATATGAGTGCAGTGAAGCGGCTGTTGCATGCCGCACAAATATGTGGTCGAGGCAGGACGCCTGCCGGCGACCCGCAACAATAGCTTCTCGAGTCACATCTTGTATGCCACATTGTAAGCCTAGTTCCGATAATGTGTTTAAGTATTCATTTGCGGTCGAGTTTTCATTAATGTTCAATGCTATCTTATTGCGTCTATTTACAAATGTCATTATTCTAGTTTTGTCAAGATTTATGACTAAATTGTTACATGTCAACCAGTTTATAATATTGCCTATAGTATTATTAATGTCACTTTCAAAAGAATTTAAATTTTCACCTATAAATATCACTGTGCTGTCGTCAGCAAATAAAATCATCTCATGGTTGGTTACCGTAGGGAAATCGTTTATGTATGTTATGAACAACAATGGACTGCGGTACTCCAGTGGTTACGGTTTTTGACTCCGATATATATGGTGTTTCTGTTTTATCATGCCGTATTAACCTCGCTATTTGTGTCATTTGTTGCCTCCCCGTTAGATATGGTTTTAGAAGTGATAAGCTGTTTCTTCTAACCCGGTACACGCTTAGCTTATTCAATAATATTTGATGGTCGACATAGTCAAATGCCTTAGTGAGGTCCATATAAAGTACGCATACATGCTTTCTTTTATCTACATTAGTAATGACTTCCTTCAAGAAATTGTATATTGCTAAATTAATTGATTTATTTTTTCTAAAGCCTTTTTGCTTTTCGGTTAATATTTCATTCTTTTCAAAATATCGTTTAAGTTATTACAAATATACTTTTCTATTATTTTTGAGAAATTTGTAAAAAAAAAGTGTAACTGGTCTATAACAGTCCATATCTTTTTTTTTAAAGAGTGGCTTCACAATTGAAGTTTTTAAATTATCTGGATATACACCATTCTCTACACATAGATTTGTAATATGACACAAAACTGGCGATATTATATCAAATACATATTTTACTGCTTTGGTACAAATTTCATCAAACTCAGTGCTATTTGTATTTTTTAGTGTTTTTATGATATTATTTATTTGAGTAGGCGATGATGGTTTCATAAAAATTGAATTCGGCTTGTTCCAGTTAGCGTTTGCTCTATCATTAGTTGTTGACAAAATTTTACGACTAAGAAAATGTTCATTAAAAGCTTGTGCAATCTCTAAGGGGTCACTTATTATTTCGTTGCCTTTTTTAATACGTTCAATTTTGTAATTATTGAGTTTTAATCTGTTTTCATTTATTATGTCCCATGTAGTTTTAGATTTGTTATGCGAATTTCTTATTTTATAATCATTTTGGGATTTTTGTGTTAGTTTGATGATATTTTTTAAACGCTTTCCATACACTTTGTAATTTTGTTTATTTTTATTATTAGGTTTTTTTCTATATTTCCATAGTAACTCTCGTTTCCTTTTGCAACATTGTCTTATTCCTTTTGATATCCACTTTGGTTTTCTAATTGACTGTATTTTTATTTTAATGTAAGGAAAGCAGAGATAGTAAAGAAGTGAGAACATTGCGAAAAATCTATTGTATGCTTCATTTGGTTCAGATGTTTCATAAACATCCAAAAATGTAATACTACTTAGGTATTCCTTAAATTTACTCAAGTTTTCTTCGATAATGTCTCTTCTTGAAATAAACCAGTATTCTATCCGACTAAATTTTTTAACATTAAAGCTGAAAATTTGTGCTGTATGGTCTGATAGAGCCAGTTCTTCAACAGAACAGCTATAGCTCCGAATATTGGTCAAAAAGTTATCGATACATGTGCCACTTACTAAGCGCGTTGGCTGTGTAAGTGCTAATTTAAGATTAAAACCATGTACTAATTCATTAAGGGTTTGCGTAATTTTATTATTTTATAACACGTCTATATTTATATCACCACAGATAATGATTTTCCTTTTTTAGAAGCAATTTTTATTAAGTATATTGTATAAACTGTCAAAAAATGTGTCTAAGGTAAATTTATCGAGTTTTGGTGGTCTACAAATACATATTACTATTGTGCTTTGATCTATTAGGTCGACTCCACTACATTCTATAACACCTGGTACGCTTAAGCGTGTGATATCCGTTAACTCTTTAAATTTAACCCAATTTCGTACAAGTATGGCTGACCCACCCCTTCTATTATTACGAAAATATGCAGAAGCAATGCGAAAATTTGATATCCTAAGCAGCTCACAATCGTGTTCAATTAAATTATGTTCCGTAAAACAAAGTACATCTATAAAAATATTTTTGCTAAGTTCTAATTCGTCGAGTTGTACTACCAGCTGTTCAGATTTATTAATAAGTCCATTAATATTTTGATGTAATATGTATAACTTATGAGACTCGAAAAAAATTATTAGGTTCTGCACTGTTTCCGTTAGCTCCACTTTTCTCTATTTCAAGAATATATTTTTTGGCATCATCCTTTTCCTCTTGTATTTCATTACCGTTTTCACCTTCACTTTGTCCATGTTCAGTTTGGGTCAGTGTTGCCAACCCGAATTTTAGAAAATTTGTAGATTATGTGGCAAATGTTGGTAGAAGTTGGTAGAATGTAAAATGCAAAATTGGTAGATCTACCACCTCAATTTAAAAAAATTTCTAGGATCCACATTTTTTTCTGTGAAATGAAATGTCATGTTTCTTAATAATCTCACAAAAAGCAAAGATTCACCATTGATTCCGCAACTAACCAACCTGGAATGAGCCACAGATGACAGAACAGTAAAATAATGGCTATGACTTATGAGCGCGAAAAGGCGCGAACTGTTGCTGATGTTTTTTTTTGTGGTTTATGGCCTGGACTCTATGTATGCTTGACGCATCGTCGCATGGCTCACGCAGCACATCGAATCGTCACTTGTCGATATAAAAATAATTTAAAGTGGTGATATGGTCAAACTAATTACAAAATAGGTAGTTTTTAGGTCTAGGGTGGTAGATAGGTAGACTGAGGTGAAAATGGGTAGATCTACCAAAAAGTTGGTAGATATGACATCACTGGTTTGGGTAGCTTTATTTTCTGTATTTTTAATATTCCTCTGCGTATTCTTTATTTGTTTTTTATAACTGTCTATTTCGCTTCGATATTCAAGGCGTAAAATATCCTTTATGAGTGCCTGGCATATATGTCGTATTTGCATACTTCGTTTCATTCTTCTTCTACTATAATCCATGTCAACAAATGATACATTTTGGAATTTTCCGCATATAAATCTTAAATCGTAATTTAACTTATTTTCATTTAAGGCTCTATTATAGGGTATTTCACTTACTAAAATATTTGTATGTGTGTTATTATAGAAAAATCTATTCAAACTTAGTTGAAAATCGTAGGGATTAGTTTCATGAGTGCCTCCTATTATAATGACAACATCATTTTTTGTTAAGCTTTGCATCAACCTTGTCTCGGAATGAAGTATATCAGTTAATTTTGCACCTGGTTTCAGAAAACAAGTGACCTCATACATGGGCCCAGTCAAATTTTGCAATATTCTTTGAGTACCTCTCCCTTGCTCATCCGCAATAATCACGATCCTTTTTCTTGATTTAAGCTTCGAAGGTCCTCTTTCTGGATTTTGCCCTCAACTACTCTCTTAGGATTATTTGGAATTGCTCTCTTGTCCTGCTTTACTTCAGTAACATGATACTTTTTCTCAGTCAAAAATGATTTATTTAAACTATCTGAGACTGTTGTCTCCTGATTTGATTCCTGTGTCTGCGCTGTTTCGGGGTGTAAAATATTTGTACCATTTTTTAACTCCTTTTTTTTTGTCAAAAGTTAACTGTATCGGTGTATTGCTAGTAGTTACCGACTTTTTCTTTTTTTTCCTACCCGTGTTTGGAGTAGTATTTGTATGATTCTCTTCTCCTAATTTATTATATATTGCTTAAAGAATTAGATTTTTTAAGCCTTTTTCGAATGGTAATAATTTCATGGTCCATTTTGTTTGTTGTTCCTCTTATTGTTTTGTCTGAAGGAAAATAGTTAATATAAATAATTTTGTCAATAATAAAAATGAAAAACGATAACCTAGGAAAACTTAAAACAAAAACGCCTTAAATTACGAAAAAAAAAAACAAAAAAGAAAAGAAAAAGAAAATCGAACTCGGTGTCACAAGCTCCGATGTTCGGTACTATACACACTACGCCGTACGAGCTTGTGAATATTAGTCGAAATTAGTTAATTTGTCAAATATTTCATTAGACTGTGGAAACGCAGTGGGTTTATTTATCTAAGATTTATTATTATGATAGTCACTTGTGATGAGTCATTCATTTGCACACTGCACTAACGTGTTTTGTTCAACCGCACTTAAAACTTTTATATTATCGAATGTTTTTACACTTTAGCACTTCTTTTTCATTTAAAATTTTTACGTCACTTTTTAGATACACTCTTTAACTTTCAAAGTCTATCAGTTTAAGTGAGAAATACTTTTTAAAAACTACTATTAAGAAATTTATTAAAGGAGAACACAGTATTTGCGTCTTGATAGCTCCGCGGGTGGCGGGGGACTCTTAATTAATTGCGTTTTTTTATACAATCTAATTATTTAATCTTATTCTAGTTAGGATTTTTGCTATTGCGAAAAAGTGCAGCGTCTCAACCGCAATCGTACTTCGTCGAAGACTACTCCGGGAGACGATATAGACGTAATACACGTCACCTACTTCACATGCCTCCACTGGAAGATTGCACAATGCCTAACGAGGAGGATAAGTGGAGTAGCGCAGATGGTGAGGCCCCAATTACGTATGAGGATATGCCTACTACTTCTATTGCTTCGGATACCCTTCCGGTCTATGAAAATATGAATATAAAAAACGCTGTTCATCAAAATTTTAATAATTACACAAAGACAGGTAGACCGGCAGCTGTCAGAGCTCGTCATAATATAAAAAATATGAAATAACGATAAGTTAGCATGATTATTACAATGTATATAGATATTTTTTTTTTATATAAAATAAGGAATGATGTATTTTAAAAATATTGTTAAAGGTACGTAGGTAGATGATACTTAATTAATATCAACGTTAACGGTGTTATGGAATGAAGCATGATTAAATAATAAATAGAATTTTTATAATGCAATACTAACAGCACCTAATTATAATATTGTATAATGATAATATGATCTAAAGTTAAGTCAACGAAATGTTAAGATTGGATTACGTATATTATAACGTATACATAATTCCAGTGAGTTTGTTATTTTTGGTATACTTTTAACCAACTTCAAAAAAGGAGGAGGTTCTCAATTCGTCGGTATGTTTTTTTTATGTTTGTTACCTCAAAACTTTTGACTGGGTGAACAGATTTTGATAATTCTTTTTTTATTTGAAAGCTGGTGCTTCCCGTTGGTTAGTAATTTGGTCCAGATCTGACAATGGTATCCATGAGAAACCATAAAAGTCTTAAATTTGCTCTACATACGTATAGCAAAGTGGATGATAAATTTACAAATAACTCTATATCGCGCCAACCGATTTCCATGATTCTTTTTTATTGGAAAGGATATACTTTAAAGATAGTTTGGTGAGAGTTAAGTTAGGTTTTGATTACGGAATCCATGACAAAGTAACGGAACACTGTCTGTAATCAATCATCCAAGATAGGTTTGTTACTATGTACATACATAGTTATAGGTGAGATGTGCTTGAGTCGTGAGGAGGCGAGAGGCAAGAGCGCGTCGTGGCGGGAGGACACCGATTCCAAAAATTACAATAATCGTAACTAGAATACGATTTATTAATTAGAATGTGTAAAAAATACGCAATTATTTTTATGCTTTTTAGTCCACATTATATCTATTGTTTTGGAATGCAGAATGTACCGTCTTGACTCCATCAAGCAATCACTCATCTAAATGACTAAGAATAACAATTTTTTTATTAAATAATTTTATCATCGAAATGCGTATGTGTATACTTTAATTATATAGGTACGTCTACAAAAAATAACACTACCGCCGAACTTCATAAGACTTTCATCCAATATTCAAACACAATTTCACCCCCCTAGGAAGTTTTTCGTAAAATACTTTCTTAGCTGATACCTACTCCCTAAAAAGACCTACCTAACTTCAATTTAACAATAATCAAAACTTTCCCATACAAAATTTCATCCCCTATTTAACCACCCTTAAGGGGAGATTTTCCAAAATAACGTATAGGTACATATTTTCATTACTTATAGCGAGTAACCTAACCTTCGACCCCCCATTCACCCCGTTTTGGGTGGGGGATTTTCATTGCATCCTTTTTACCTGCACTTGCTCTCTATAAAGAACCTACTTTTCTAATTTCAAGTTAAAATAACTATAGTTACAACTATTCTAAGCAAACTTTACCCCTCTATTTTACCACTCTTAAAAGGGGATTTCCCAAAATAACTTACATAGATTTTTATTATTTAAATCACCTAATAACCTAAATGTCGATTTTCACGTCTCTAACTTCAAACACATAGGACTTTCATACGACCCCCTTTTTTTCTTCACCCCGTTAGGGGAGGAGTTTCTCAAATCCGTTTCTTAGCTGACACCTACGTCCTAGAAAGAACCTACCTTCAAAATTCCAATTTTTTAGGCTTTGTAGTTTCTGAGATTTCGTGATAAGTCAATTACCGGTGGAAATCTCTTTTATATATATAGATGTAGTGTTTTATAGTAATACTAGTGGACCCGACAGACGTTGTCCTGTACACACGTCTTAAATTTGAAAAATCTGTCCAGCCGTTAAGAGGAGTTCTTATTTATATGTTCGGAGAGAATTATATTATATGGACGGAATTGAGAATCTAAACCAATCTCAAATTCACTGAAACAAACAAAAAAATCATCAAAATCGGTCCAGCCGCTTAGGAGGAGATATATTATTAAGATGACTGATATTACAAGACTAATATAAAACCCTGCTCTACCTAGACATTCATTATGTGTTGTTTTTATTGGTATTTGTTAAGGTAAATTTAATAAAAGTTTGTTATGCAATGTAAGAGCACTTTACCCTTTGCAATTTCGACCTTCTTCTTCTTCGGCGTTACACTCTTGTCAAAGTGGTCGTGGTCGTCACGTCGAGGTAAGTGGCCTGTTTCACAATGCAACGCCACTCGTCGCGAACTGCCGCTCTTCTCGTGCATTCATTTAGAGTACCGACGACAGCTTGCCTCACTTGTTCCGTCCACCTCATCGGGGACCTGCCTCGTGGTCTAGTGCCCTCGACTTTACCCTGCACTATTAAGCGTTCTGTGGAGTCGCTTCCACGTCGCGATACATGCCCGAAGAAAGAGAGAATGAGAATGCGAGCTTTTACGGTAGTAGACAGTCTCTGCTTGATGCCGAGCTCCCGAAGAATGGACTCATTGGTTCGGAATTCCGTCCACGATATATCGTATCGGTATACCGATCATTCTTCTCCAGCACCACATCTCAAGAGCATTGATCTTTTTCTTCTCATTTTCTCGTAGGGTCCATGTCTCAACAGCGTAGAGGATTATGGGGAATATGAGAGCCCTTACAAGTCGTATTTTGGTGGTTTTAGTGATATTGCGATCCTTCCATATTTTCCTCAATTTATCCATAGCCGATCTGGAGATTGCCACTCGTCGTTTGATTTCGTCAGTAGGCACTACCTCGCAATTTGCTACTTTCTTAACCTCTGGCGAGTTGTTCTCTCAGCACGGTCGACAATCATCACTTTGGCCTTGCTGCGATTAATTCTGAGGCCAAAATCAAGACTAACGTTTTCCAGCCTGTGTAGTAGCTCTTCCATATGAGGGATGCTACTTGCGAAGAGGGTGGTATTATCCGCGAAGCGTAAGTTCGTTATTTTTTGTACTCCAAAGCAATTCTCATAATCAGTTCTGTGTAGATGTTAATTTCGACCTAATAAGAATCAATTTATGGCATTATGAAAGAAGCGTACTTACATGATAGTAAGTAATGTTCTAAGTTCTAATGGAAACGTTGGTTAATTTTAATTGATTGATTTATAAGTTACACGCACTAGAAATCACTGAAGTGTAACGTAAGTAAGTAATGTAGAAAAATGTTAATCGTAACCGTTTTGTATGTTAATAATCTGTAATACTGTATGGGATATGTGATAAGCAATAAAAATATGATATTATGTGATAGGTAGAAAACTAGTAATGAAAAAATGCTGCAGATTTGTTGAAAATTGAAAAGGATTTTTGGAGGGGTTTGGTGATGTAAAGAGATGAGAGTGGTGGATAAAGCGATTGCCAATATTCAAATTTAAATTCAAATATTTTTATTCAAAATGGGATTGGATAAGATCACGTAGTGGAAGTCGTAAACAATCACCCATTCGAAAAAGTATGCATCGGAACGGTCGCAAGAAACTCAGAGGGCTTCGTTTTTTTTCGTAAAATAACATTGCAATGTTATTACATTTCGTACAATAAAATTTTGAATTTCTTAACTCAATAATTGTTCTGTAGATTTTCCGGGATCATGATTAAGCATAATATACATCGCCCCATAAAAGACTCACTAACTCGACTTCACCGAGTAGTACATAACAAGTTTATGTTTGTTCCTACTGTTAGCCTTGTGAATGTCGCAGTTCCAAGTAAATCCGCTAATGTGCTTAAGTACATTCATAACATTATAATATTGAGATTATTAGAATATATTGAGATGTTACAGTTCTAATATTTAATTCTTTAAGATTTACTCGTAATTCTTTAGGAACTAGGACTATAAATAGGACCTAGTTCTATATCTAGGACCTATAAATAGCGTGAAATAGGAATTAGCGTAAAGCCAACGATCAAACTAGGGACAACTAAGGAGCAAGATCACGCGTTCCAACTATAATAGAAATTGCATTAGGTTTTTATTTAATTTATTTAGTAGGAAGCCCACGCTGTATACAATGTGTTACTTATGGTAAAGGACAATGCCGGAAAATGGGCTATATTGCTCACTATCATGCGTCTGAACCAGGTATACATGCAAAATTTTCTTTTAAATTATAATTTCGCATATATTTATTTTCAATCAGATGCGAACAGGGGTTTAGAAGTTATATGAATAAAAAATAATGTATCGTTTCGAAACAAGCGGAACATGCTATATTAGGCCGGAAACGTCACTGTCACTAAAACACTCATCGAATGATACCAGTATATGGAACTCCCTTTTTGAAGGGAAAAGCAAGGATAACTACATATTCTAGGAAATAAATCGACTGAAAACCAAAACAAACCCAACTTTTTCCACACCACTGGCTAAATATTATTTGATAAAATCATATGAATATGTTCCGTTGGCCGAATATTAAAAAAACTGCACAATGATTAAAAATAATAACAGTATTCATAGAAACAGGATGGATATGGATAGGTAACGGCTACCAGTACCAAAATACCATCTTGATCGTTAAAAAATCCTACGTGGCTTAAAACCTTTTCATTTAACATTATTATAATACAATAATTTCCATTAAACCGTGGACTCATAACACTAATAATCATTGACACGATTCTCCTAGGTTACCCGTCGCCATCGTTGAAACTAGGGTAAACCAAAATCGTTAGTAGAAACACTGTTTGAAATGTCATTATGACAGGTTTTGTCTATATCTGTATGTTTTGTCATAATGACATTGTCATTAATCAACTTCTCACTGATCGCATGACCGTTGGACAAGAAAAGTATGAAAGTATTAAAGTATTTTACATTTGCAAAAATCCGAAAACCCAGTGATTTCCTGGATTAACTTATTTTTCTGGTCGGTGATTAGTGTTTTCTTGCATAGTTTAACTTCTAGTCCAGAATTCCTACACTAAAACTGACAACAAGCTTGTAGTAAATTGAAATTGAAATAATCAGATAACTACATATTCCCTGTTTATATCTCATTGATTTTTGTTTTACATAATCTTGAGAATATTTCTAATGTTTTTCCGATGATTTAGTTAAGACGCAACAATAGCCCAATTTTCATACAAGGATCGGCATTGTCCTTTACACATTATTACATTTTACTATCTACAGTCGTATACTCCATTGACGGGCTAACTCGGCATCAATTAAATTACAAGTACCTACTTAATACCATTATAATAAGACAATTTCCTTGTTTCCTTACCATCTATATTACATTATAAAGTACCACCAATATTTAGTACCAAAAATATAAATACTTATAAAACTATAGAAAAGACGAAAATAAAGCAACTATTATAAAAACAAAGACGAATGATATTATTTAGTTAAATGATTTTTAATTTTGCGCTTGAAAATCGCTGCAGCGTCAAAATATGCGTAGGTTTGTGTGTGGCGTCTGGGGGTCTACTCTCTTTGTTCGAATCGAAACATCGTAAACGAAGCTTTGATAGTGACCCTACTCTATTTTGTTTTTGAACACATCGACGACGCGGACGTTCGGAACCATAGACAATATTCGTGAACCAATGGTGAACGATTGAAATGAATGTTATTTTGATCCGACTAATTCGAGGAGTACTATCTCATGCCAACGATGGGAAGTAACTAATGGCAACCAAAATTATCTGTATTACACGCACATCGTAAACATGTCAACTTGGTAGTTCAGATTTTTTCTTTGAAATCTTTTAAAAGTTTTCTAAAAAGAGTTCTCAATTATGATGTTAATAAATGATGTTTTATAGTGTTTTTTAACACACTTCGCAATCACGATACCTACTCATTCTACCAGAAAGTTTCAAATTAATATCAGTTATATATTTATTTGTTTTTTTTTTTCACTAAAAATATTGCCTCTACATATTACCATCCTTTTATAGGTCCATCTTTTGCTGCTGCACATATGATAATGAAGCTATACTTTTTATTTTATATGTCTGAGTAGATACTCTTACTATTTCCCCTTGGTTGACGCCAGAAAAATTGGTGGTGTCGATCACATGTTTATGCAAGGTCTTGACCTGAAATCTAAAATATTATTAATACTGTTGGCTCAGTCGTTTCTTGGAGAAAGAATAGGTCTTTCTCAGCCATGCAGCGCAATTTTCTCAATATTGGGGTGGATTCTGTCCGTTAAGCTAGTCACATCTTTCACAACATGACCAAGATTACTGGAAATGTTTATTTTACATCCCTCCTCCAAAATGTTTCCATCACCAATGTCTAGCAACAAATTGGAGAACTCCTCCGCCTTTGAATCATGTTGACGAAAGACACCCAAAGCCATAGAACTGATGACTTAAGGCAAGCCTTCACTTCATCTACACGTGTCCCTCGTGAGACAACAGGCAACGTCTGTCTGAAGTCACTAGCCAATAGTACAATGACTCCACCCATAAGTCAAACAAAATGACCGTATTTATGCTCAAAGTTTTCAAATTCAAGTTCAAGTTTGATGGGGTATTAGCTGTGAAGGAGTGAAGAAGTGTAGCCCCTTAACAACACTTGTTCAATGACCAAGAATGGTCCTTCCAGCAAGACTCGGCACCGGGTCATAAAGCTCGGTCTACGCAGTGTTGGTTGTAAACGAACGTTTCGTACTTAATCAGAGCTGAAGACTGGCCATCATCTAGTTCCTATCTTAATCCTGATGATTTAACGATTTATGGTTAATTTTAGAGAGTATGGCCTACTCTAATCGGCATGATAATTTGGAGTCCCTAAAACAATCCGTACTATTGGCAGTGAAGAATTTTCCCATGGAAAGAGTGAGTGCTTTTATTGATAACTGGCCTCAACGTTTAACGGTCTGTATTGCAGCAAAAAGGGACCACTTCGAATAAGCTTTTTATATTTATGTATCAAACTAACACACTGTTATAGTAATAAATGTTATATCTCATAATGGCGGCGATCGGCTTGTATCAGTGTAGCTGTGTGCGTGGGACTATGAATTTACTTGTTTACCCGCTTGTTTTGGTGCTTCACTGTTATGTAAGGTGACACGGAGTCCTTGTTTTTTACTCGTCCTGTTTGCAATAGTTTTTTTTTTATTTGTTTCAGTATTTATGGCAAGACTAAGTTTAAGCTCTAATTCGGCCTCACATGGAGTACTGTTCTCAGCTCAGGGAGGACCAGAGCTATCAGCTCCTTCCATTTGAGCGCATACAATGAAGAGGGGCTCAAATAACCGACACTCAACTTCGATCGGCTAAATTCTTTGGAGTTGCGTAGAGATGCAGGATTTCTCTTCATCTTGTATACAATACAATATATGCATTGTTCTTATTCATATCAGCACCGAACATCACGTTTATGTCAGGCATTCCACAAAACCATTACATATATACTTAATCTATTTATATAGTTCATCAAACGTGCTTGGAAATTTGAGCATTATTTGGAGAACCTCGAGATAAATCGAAATTGCTGTAATAGCCAGATACATGCGAGCAGTTGGCAAAAGTTGTATGAAATCCTCTTAGATAATTTATACGTCTAGATAGAGCCTCTAAAGGCTGCTTGACAACCAATGAAAACAAGCGAACGTTATTACTTTAGTGTGACAAGCTATCTATTACACTCGCGATTTGTATGCCACAATTTCAATTTTTTTCCACGTTTTCACTGCTGTGACTGTCTAGAGTCTACACGTATAAATGATCTGAGGAAAATCCATATCTGTCGTGGTTTAACAGCCAAATAAATTACATTACTAAACAAGTTATAAGTGTATTATCTATGTTATTGAACTCGTAACACCTCGTAATATCTGTCGTCTAATTTAAAAATGGAACAATCTTTTACTCCGACTCTTGGCAACCAAGAAGGTTACTTAAGTAATGTAAAACCATGCCTCTAATTCCTGGGTAGTTTGGCTCGGAACGGCTTCCACCATCTCTTTCAATTCATTGCTATTCACCTGTGGGTCTTCCTCGTTCCTTGTTCAAATCAAAGTTTCCATCACGAAAGCGTTTAAACCAAAATCGCATGGTGCGTTTATTAGCAGTCGCACCTCCACACGCAATTGATATTGCGAACTGCCGGAACTCGTAATAAAAAGTAATTAATTAAAAAATCACTCAAATTTTCCAAGTACCCATCTGTATTGTCTAAGCAAAATAAAAGAAACAATTGAAAGACGATAATCGAATGTTGCACATTTTTTAAAAGAAGAACTACATAGGTACCATGTGAAAAAAGTTTGACTCAAAAATCTCAAACCATGAAGGTTCTATGTCAATTCGAAGTACCTATTATAACAAAACGACAATTTAATACTTTAACCCCTATTAGAAAGCAATTATTAAAAAAATAAAAATTAACACTTTAACGCGAGAAAAATTAATTTCCTTCGTTATTCGTCATTGATTTTGAAAAGTATTATTTTCCGCGCATTATTTGAGAAAAATACTAAACAAGCCTTTACTCAACTAATTAATTGGTGAGAAAAAGGTGTAAGTTATCAATTGGAATTGATGACTTACACCTTTTTCCTTTAATGCCTCTTTTACTGGCCGCTGCGGTAATGTAGAATAACTAAATAAAAATTAATCTTAATTACACTATTTATGGTGAAATAGCCTCACTAATGTCCGTGAAGTCACCGCAACAATACTAATTAACTAGTTTAATTAACGCCTAATAAAGTCACCAACACACTTCCAATTCTGTTTCTACATAAATTTTATTTAAACTGGGTATTAATTAACATAAGTACTTCCACGGACTAGTAAAAAAAGAAGGACTCCGCACTTTGATATTAGCAAGTGAAGCACCTTTATGCTAGTGTGTGTGCGGTTACAGGGGATACTAGTTACACAGTTATTTTCTCCCTTAAATAATCATGAATCCACAAATACTTTTATATTATTGTTTTTACACTTTTTCACAACGCACACACAGTATTTTTCACAGCATTTTTTAAATATTTTATTGCGACGCAAACTGATCTGTCACAGACGACGGCAAATCTCATATTGGCGGCCGACCGGCTTGTATTAGTGTAAGTGTGTGCGTGGGGCTATGTATTTACACGTTTACCGTCTTGTTTTGGTACCTCGCTGTTATGTAAGGTGATACGGAGTCCTTATTTTTTTACTCGTCCGTGGGTAATTCAATAACTTTAATTTTATTACAAAGGTTTTATAATATGCTGTCTAAATGCTTGGTAACGTAATATAATAATCAATATTATACTAATGTAGTTACAATTACTGTTATTTTCGGAGGCGTTGTCAGCCAAGGTTGGCCAATGTAGGTTTGTAACTATAATTTACATACATAGTTATAGGTGAGATGTGCTTGTGTCGCACGCGCGACGTGAGGAGGCCAAAATAATAATAATCGTAACTACATTACAGTGCTCCCAAATTAATAATGCGCATACAGATCTTCGCTAATGGGCGTATTCCCAGAAACACCCGAATCATTTAATCGTAAGAGCCCTAAACAATGCACTTGCATTTTGCACCTTGTGCGAAAGACATAGGAGTCAAATCATGTGTTCACAATACGAAAACAAATCGGGCGGTCGGCTGTGGTAGCCGGTCAGTCAGTCGTCTTTAAGTATTGGTGCCGACTACACGTGTTCAGTCTATGTGGAATTATATAGAGCTCCTATTACACACCCCTCTTATTATTATTTTTGTAATATAATTAAATATTACGCCGAAGGCCGACCGTTCTGACTTTACTTCAGTTTTCAATCTGTCTATTCGATTATGTTCTTCTTTGCGTCATTTGAATCTCTTCTAAATATTTTATTTTAAATCTTTACGGCCAACCTTATACTTAACATTGAGTTCTTATATACGGATAAGAACTCCTTGTTACAATACCTATCAGCTTTCGTAAAATTTTACTATCAAATCATCGCATATAGTCCGCTACCTGACCGCATCCGATGGTTTAGCCGTATAAAATCCGATCATTGGTTTTAGGCTATTAAATGGGACATCATGGGATAACTCATCTGCCAACAGGCCACAGGCCAACACACACGTAGCCGGCCTTCAAGCTGGGCAGAAGATGATTCCACAGCCCCGATTATAATAATAGACATACTTTTACACAAATTATGTTTTCTCGAACTAGGCAATTGATATATTTAATACGATATACTCAATTTAACATACATAAATACATATAACATAACATCCATGACCCGGAAACAAACTGTGAACGGCTGGACCACTTAGCGTTGCGTAGAGATATCGCTTCATTGTGTGTCCTCTACCGCATTTACCATGGGGAGTGTCCCGAAAAGCTGTTTCACCTGATTCCTGCCGCTGAATTCCACCTTCGCACGACACGCCACATGTTAGGATATCATCCCCACCATCTGAATGTGTGTCCTCCACAGAGCGGTTTTCAAGGAGCTTTATTCCACGTTTTACAAAGCTGTGGAATGAACTTCCTTGTGCGGTGTTTCCGGGACCATACAACATGGGTACCTTAAATTATTGCGCGTACACCTTCCTTAAAGGCCGGCAACGCTCCTGTGATTCCTCTGGTGTTGCAAGGAATGTGGACGGCGGTGATCGCTTACCACCAAGTGACTCGTATGCTCTTTCGTCCTCCTTTTCCATAAAAAAAAACAAACATCCATATTCATCGTAATATAAATGTTTCCTTCTAGCGAGATTCGAACCCGGCACCTCTAGCTCAGTAGGCAGGTTTACTAACCTCGGGGCTATACGGGTCGACAAAATCAGAATGGAATGCCAGACATCTACCTGATGAGTGCATAAAGAAAACAAAGTAATAATAATTTCATTTATTAACAGCCTTGTTATTGTTGCTGACTTTTAGGTAGACTCTCAACAATATTTTATTACATTGCTAATAATCAATGACGTTCTTATGCATAGAACATCATTGTTAAAAATGATTCATTGAAAAACACATAGGTGCGTACCTACTGCAATGAACTCCCTAATTCTCTCGTGCTATCAATATTCCAACTTCCGATCGAGAATATCCCAACAATATGGTTGGTTGGTAGGGTTGCCAACTATACTGTTTTCAACAGTATTATACTGTTTTTCACTAAATTTTACTTTTTACTGTTGAACAAACATAAAGTATACAAAATACTGTTTTCAGCATACAAACACATTATGTGTTATACTTACTCGCTCACACTTTGTTTTATTGATTACACAGAGTGAGAATAGCCACAAACAAATCACACCGAGTTTCTGAACGAATCTGTCAATGTCAAATATTCAAGACTGTCAGTGACAGACATGCGAGTGTATACGTTTTCGTTCTCATTCTCAGCCCTCAGGACATATAACCTTTTTTACGTGGACTGTGAATTACCTCATTTATTTTAATTTTAGTTATAATTATAGGTGTATATGCGTATGAAGTTTTAAACAAGATTAAATTAGGAAGTTGTGCGAGAAGTTCAAAAAAATATGTACTTAAAACAATAAATAAATAAAATACTGTTCATTTTTCTAAAATACTGTTTAATATTCTTCACAGACCTGAATATACTTTATTTCTTGTAAAAAAAAGTTGGCAACCCTAGGTAGTAGCCAATATGCTTAATTATATACATTATTGTTTTAATTTAAGCTTTTGCTTTAAAACTCTTATTTATGATACATGTGCTGGCCCGGCAAACGTTGTTTTGCCGAATATATCAAGTCATAAATGAATTGTCATAGGTAATAAAATATCATTGGTTGAACTATTTGTATTGCAACTAATTGTATAGGTATTTCAAAGTCAAAAAAATATAGGTACAAGACAAGTAAACACCAACATATTATATACTAAAACCTACGAAACACGCTGCATCTAATGGTAAAGTATTATTCCAATCGGTTTAGTAGTTTTCTCAGCATAACCGAAAAAAAACGGCTCTAATTAACCGTTGTTAATATATGTTGCAATCTCAGACACTTATTATTATATAGAGCAGTTAAACACGTTGTTGTGAGACGACGAGAGTAGAGACGGTATAAATAAATTTATTGTATACATTTACGGCTAAACAACCACCTTTATTAAACTCTTTCAAAGTAAAACGGTAATGTAAATTAAACTCGTTCAAATATGGTAATGCTGAGCACACATTGGCTTATTAATAGTTTAGCAAACTTATAACGTAATAGGTCAGTCAGTTTCTTAACATCGCCGCGACAGCTATTCTTAATGCAAGAAATATCAGGATAAGATCGACATGGAAAATATAGTTTCTGGTCGGACCGGCGAAAAAGCGCGGGAAACACAAAATCAAAATGGCGGTCTTGTTGATGAAAGTGATAGAACGATTTCAAAAGTTGTTGCAAAAGTGAAAAAAGCGAGGAGTTTTATGGAATTGTCAGTGAATGCACAGTTTGTGAAGAGTTTCGGCAGAAATGATAGACGTGTTCTGGTAATTTACACAGGAGGAACTATTGGAATGGTGAAAAGCAGAGATGGCGGTAAGGATTTTTTAAATTATTTGTAATTATTATGTCAATTTGGGGTAAGGTTGAAATGATCTTTGAAGGAAGCCTTTGTTCAGAAGTGAACTGAATTTGGTGTTAGGGTTTTTAAGCCCGAAGGGTAGCCAGCGAACCCGGTTCCTCCGGAGCCGTTGGCCGTAGATCCTTCCTCCTAAGCCGCAAATTGTGTTTCTTAGTTTTTTTTTTTTAATCTATTATATAATATTTGTAAACTTAATTTTATGAGACTCCCGAAAACATCTCCTTTTGTAAGAACATACTCGATTAAGAAAACATTCGCCCGGATATTAATTAAATATAGGTACAATGATCTCAACAGGAACCGTATCTGCTCGATATTTATTTATTTATTAAAATAGGCTTACAAACTAGATATACAATTAATATTATGACTACTTATAATGTAAAATTTCTTATATTTAATACTTATATATCTAACTTATAGGTATGCACAGCGTTGCCTTCATTTATTATTGTAAGTTAAGTAAAGTATACTAGATACGATATACTCGATAAACAACCCAAAACAAACAGGTATAGGTACTTACGCAATAAACGAAGAGTTTTGATATGGAATCAGTGATGAAATGTAACTACCGACATTCATCTACCCTCCGATCTCCAGTAAAATTTTAAAAAAAGTTGAAAAATATTCAAACCGGTACATATCTAAAGAGTGAAAAATAAATTTTTCAACAACATTATGATATTGCCAATTTAAAACATAAAGGTAGCGATATTTAATACCTACATTATATCCCTAACACACATATATTCAAACAAAATAAATCTTATAACTATATTTACAATACTATGACTACATAAAATAAAAACTATCATTACGTGGAAGCGTACCAAGAATACTGGCAGCATTTCCGCGTTGGATAGCTAGGCTGATCCGTTGACCGAGATAGCTGCCAGCGCTTGGGTTTCCAGTAGCCTTATTGAGGCGCGAAGATAGTATTTTGAACATTCTCCGCGCCTCAGAGCCCCACGGGCCAAGTGTCTCGACACCAAAGGGCATAAAGATGTATGACTCACTGAGATAATATCAACCTGAGATCCCTAACATAATATCAATATTAAAATAAATATTATCGGGCAGTAATCACTCTCACACACATGGCGGAAAATTGTTCAATGCTGCTATTGGGTGGGGTTTTTTTTATGACAATAAGGGACGAGACGAGCAGGACGTTCAGCTGATGGTAATTGATACGCCCTGCCCATTACAATGTAGTGCCGCTAAGGATTCTTGAAAAAATTCTGAGTGGCACTACAAATGCGCTCGTCACCTTGACACATAGATGTTAAGTCTCATTTTCCCAGTAATTTTACTAGCTACGGCGCCCTTCAGACCGAAACACGCGCCGCGATAAGAAATAAGCGCCGTTGTTTATCCGGCATCCTATGCAAAGGAGCCTCTGGTAAAACAGGGATGATGCCCCCAAATTAAGAACAAAATATGCTTGTACAACGTGATCCCATTGTACAAAACAAATGTGTTACGAAATTCAAAAGAATTGTTAGAAACCGTTAAGGTTACTATAACATAAATTACTTTATCATTGATACACATTAAAAAAAATACTTTTTATAGGATTAAAAAGCGTGTAATTATAACTGTATTTTTACATTAGGCTGTTGTTTGAAATTTACAAATTTATTATTATTTACCTCAGTTAAATTAAAAAAAACTTAATTAAAAAAAAAGCAAAAGCTTAATTAAAACATAAGTTACAATTAAAAGCGTTTTCATCTTTTAAAAAGTATTTTATATAAATGTGTAACACTTAAATGTGTAACACTTAAATGTGTAACGTTAATCAAACAAAATACTGCCAAGTAGTATAGTTTTTTCTTTGTTACAATTTAATTATATGTATGAATTAAATTAAATTATCACAGATTAGGAACAGGGCCACCGCCCTTAGGGCATTTAAATAATAAAATTTTATTGTAACGAAATTTGTAATAAAAAAAGAAGCCCGCTGAGTTTGTTGCGCCCTCTATCTTAAAGTCTGAGCCATAAATTTAGAATAGAATAGAATAGAATATACAAATGATTTAAGTTTTCTTTAGTGTTAATTCCGCCAATATTTGTTTTTAAAACAATTCGACACGTGTTTCGCCTCTACACGAGGACGTGTTATCTCGCCAAAATCTGGTACGAGACTTTTAAAAAGAGAGTTTTAAGAACATGGCGGAATTAACACTAAAGAAAACTTAAATCGTTTGTATAATTATGGATTTCCGCAAAGTAACGCCTAATTCTATAAATTTTCTGGAATAGAATAATTTATTGGAGGTACCATATTAGTTACATAGTTGTTACAAAATACCTGTTACAAAGTATACATTGGTACAAAGTAACTTTAATTTTACAAGTATTCTGGCCTCACACTAGGATTTCCTGTGTCGTGAGGTCCAGTCTCTTCCCCTATTAATTACAAAATAAAAATAAAAGAAAAGAAATTCGCGTGTGTGTGTGTGTATGGAAGTAGGTGTGTGTAAGGATGTGTGTGTATGTATCGATGTGTGTGTCTTATCAAATCAAAATCACTTTATTTAGTAGGTCACGGAAATGATACTTATGAATGTCAAAAAGTAATATTTTTATTATTGAATCTACCGCTACTTCGTAAAGGGTTGAGCTAATGAGAAGAAGTAGCAAGAAACTCATTGCCGCTCTTTTACATCAATATTTACATTTCCATCGATTTACAAATCACTCCAATTACAATATGTAAAATGCCGATGTGTGTGTTTGTGTGTTATAAATTTAAAATCCTATTTTGAATTATAATATTTCGTGTACTTACACATACAACTACTAGATAGCTGTGTATACAATCGCTCAAGAATAATATACCATTTTTATGAGATGATAACGTTATCACCAATTACGCTAATAGTAATCTTAAATTACAATTTCTTGTGAGACGTTGCTTGCATAACATTCACTTCGGGTCATTATTCAAGTGCCATATTGATATTCATGTCATATTATCTATACATATAAATAAAATTGGAGTGTCTGCTTGTAATATTGAAATAACCGTTTTTTACTACATGTATAATAATAATAATAATATTGACACACTTTTACACAAATTATCTTGCCCCAAACTAGGCATAGCCTGTACTATGGGTACAAGACAACGATATATTTTATACAATATATATAAACATACATAAATACATACAAACATCCATGACTCGGAAACAAACATTCCTATTAATTATATAAATGATTGCACCTACCGGGATTCGAACCCGGGACCTCTAGCTTAGTAGTCAGGGTCACTATCCATTCGGCTATATGGGTCGTCGATGTATATAAATATATATACACCAAAATAATATTTTTGTAAATTTTTGTCTATCTGCCTGTCTGTCCGGCTCATCTCTGAAATGGCTGGACCGATTTGGACGGGACTTTTATTGGCAGGTAGCTGATGTAATAAGGAGTAACTTAGGCTACGTTTGTTTTAGAAAAAATCTTTTGGTTTAGAAAAATAAAGTAGGTAATGTTGTGATGTCCTAGAAACGGTGTAACTCTAAAAATAATTTAAATGGCAAAACAACGTTTGCTAGTTATCAATATGACAACTGCTCTATAAAAAGTTGAGAACATTTTATGGTACACAAAATAACTATTAGACAGAAAGAAAATAAATTGTTTTTAATGGTATTGACCTAGATTCAGGAAAGTGACACCCAGTTGGTATCTTATGACGTTGTATCCCCTAGAACTACATGTACTATTTTTTTAAGTGAATATTTAATTACATCGTCTCAAACTTTTTCGTCTGTGTGTTGCATGTCGCGTGACGGTCGGGCGGCGCCTATAGTTCGCATATTGGATGCAATTGCGTTCGGGTGGTAGAGTAGGTTCGAACTCCACACACTTGATAATGATAAAAATGTAAAGCATAATATATAAATTTGTTTTTTTTTTCTTTGCTGATATTAATACCTATGTTATTTGGGAAAAAAAGTTTCACTTGCATCGTGGTTTCATAAAACCACACAATTGCTTTTATTATTTATTTAATATATAACAGGGGGCAAATCGGCAAGAGGATCACGGGATGGGGAGAGGTGAGGCAACCGTCCATGGTTATCCGCAACAACAGGTGTGAAGAAATGCGTTGCCGGCCTTTAAGGTGGGAGTATGCTTTTTTCTTGAAGGTCCCTAAGTCGTATCTGTTCGGGAAAACCGCAGCCGGTAATTGATTCCACAAGTGGCTGTGCGAGGCAAGAAATTTCTTGCAAAACGTCCGATGGTGGAATTCGGCCGCTGGAATCAACCCGAACAGCTCCCCTGAGCACTCCCGTGATAAATGCGGTAGAAGATGCAGAGAGAATCCACATCTCTACGCAACGCCAAAGAATCAAGCCGATCGGAGATGAGATGAGATGAGAGTACTATTCTATATTATATAATATAACCAAGATATTTTAACATCACAATCTACATTTTAAAGTGAGTGACGCACAGTCTCTAGCGATAACTAATATTGTCAATAAAAACTATTGCGTCTGTGACAAATGACATAGTGTTCCGATTTCTGCAAATCATCAAATTAAGAAAAAAAAAATACTCTTTGTAAGATTAATTAGAATCCAGATTGTTTGTCATCCGTCAATTAATTCTGAGTCTGCATTTCAATATGTCAATCATACAATAAGGATTGGTCGCCGCTGCGCTCCAACTAGACACCGCACTACCTAAGAACAATAGCTTTTTTACTACGGCTGTTATTAGATGCTTGTGGCATCTTGACACTCAATGGCATCTTTCAAATTTTTTAACATACGCTTCGTGTTATTTACATTGAAATTAATAAAATACAAAATACTTACTGATGATAATATGTGATCCCAGTGTCTTTCTTATTTCTTGTAGTATTATTTTTACAATGTTTTACTACGCAACCTGGCGTTTTATTTTCAATTATTAGCAAAGAATAACAGAGCATGTGGCATGTCAACGTCACACATTATTCGAGACTGGCTCTAGTACGCCCACTTGGCAGTAGTATAAGCTGCCGCACTTTGCGACTACGACTGCGGTATCTAGTTGGAGCGCAGCGGAGACCAATCCTGAATCTATGATGTCAATCTAAATTTTGAAATCATAAAAATAAAAATCTACAACTAACTCAGACTTATATTGTAAGTCATATAAATACCATACATAATTTCTTCGTCTAGATAGACTATGACAGCTTAAAAATAGTGGCGGACTGTTAACCTCTATTTTCAGCAAAGCACGCACACTAAAACAGAGAAACTGATGTAGCGCGAGTGTAAGACGTAGTTGTCATGCACACTAAGCTAATAAACCTGGCCTGATGTTATTATGTTTTACAGCAAGAGGCATTATCTAGACGTACAAATTATTTAAGGCGCGGTCATACCTCAATATCAACAAAAATTGGTTTCTTAGGGAGTCGATTACAACATAACGCAATGAAAATATTGCGACGCAAAAAATACAGTGCACAAAGAAGGATTTAATGATAATTTTAAACCGAATAGAATATTTATATATAATTTGAAATATCCAATAAAAAATTTGGAAGTTGCTTCCCAAAAATCTCCGAATTTTAAGCGATAACAATATTCTTTTTTTAAAAGAATTGAATAGAATTAGTACTTTTCTAAAACTTAAACCGAACAATTTTTCAATTTATTATGCAAATTTTGAATAAACATAAGAAAACCAGTAAAATAAATACCCATTTGCTTAGCTTAGCCACATGACCAACACAAATATTGTAGGGTTGGTTGTAGCGTTTACAATCCTAGTCAGTCCGCGCCTTAAGTTTAATGCCAATACCATTGTAACATAGTTGAAAAGAGATATCAAAGTCCGTTGGTCTTCAAGGCTCTGTGGATCGGTAAATCGCTTCTGAACTTTGATATGGACATAATCCATAATGTATGTACAAACTAATTTGCTAAGCAAGCATTGTGAAATATTTATTGACACAAAGAGTGGCAGTTGAGATTTTTCTAGTTCATCTCACGAGCTCTACTTTTTCCGAACAAATGGTAGATGCAGTTATTTATATTTGTAACTAGTTGACCCGACAGACGTTGTTCTGTATATAATAAATAAAATAATGTTTTTATATGAATTTGTCAATAATATATTATCATAACATCAAAAATTACTTCGTAAAATATGCACCCTGCTGTCGTAATGAAATTGTTTCACAGCAGAACTGTCAAACCGTGCGTCAATAAAATCTCTAATAGAAATTATGTATGGACACATCAAAGGAAAAACAAATTTGTTGTTTTTATTTAATTTAGCAGCATTTTCCTATTTATTCACCTTTTAAAACTTCTCTGGGTTTCCACAAATAATTCAAGACCAAAATTAGCCAAATCGGTCCAGCCGTTCTCGTGTTTTAGCGAGACTAACGAACAGCAATTCATTTATATATATATATAGATATTTGTACTTATGATTCAAAAAGTCAGTTTAAGCCTTTTTTAATTGAGTTTAATTGACTTTGATTTTGACTATGGCCTGGCAACCCCATTTGCACAGGAACTCATTGACATAATAATTGTCTATGATTGATCTTTTGATCGCTTTTATTAAAAAGACCACGACTAGCAGTGTTCATTGTTAATTTAGTGATCAATTTCAATTGATGTGAGAGGTCTATTGCGCAATTAACGATAACTCATCTCTACATATTATAATACAAAATCCTCCACCGCGTCTGTCTGTCTGTCTTTTCGCGATAAACCCAAAAATTACAGCACCGCTTTTGATGCTGTTTTCACCAATGGAAAGCGTGGTTCTTAAGGAAGGTTTTTGTATATGATTTGTTGAGTTTTTGTCTACATTTGTGGATGTATACATCTTAATCTTATATCTTTAAACGAGCAATTCTTATATATATAATCTGAATCTCGGAAACGGCTTCAACGATTTTCATAAAATTAAGTATGCAGGGGATTTCGGGGGTGATAAATCGATCTAGCTAGGTTTCAATTTAAAAAAATGGTTTTATCCATGTTTGAATGAGAAACAGCTACAATAACATTAGAATACAAAGGTAAATTTCGCCACTATATACAAGACTATTATAGCTCAGATGGGACATTGGGTGATCCGGAAAGCAGAAGACCCCGGTTCAAATCCAGATGTCCTATTAGTTTTTTTTTTGTTCAAGTTTTGTACATTCTTAAAAATCCGAGCAAGGCTCGGTCGTCCGGATATTATATATAAATTACGTGACACGTTGTTTGTCCGCGATGGAATCCTAAACTAATGAACGGATTTTAATGGGGATTACTTCATGGTGTACAGTTTAGTCCAACTAGAGAGATAGGATAGTTTTTATTTCAATTTGGGACCCATAATTATTTTCATTTCCAATATTTGTTTTGTATGGACATATTTTCCATGAGAGATTTTATTGACGCACGGTTTGACAGTTCTGCTGTGAAACAATTTCTTTTTAACAATAGGGAGAATATTTTACGAAATAATTCTTGATGTTATGATATATTATTGAGAAATTCATAAAAACAGTATTTTATTTATTATGTACAGAACAACGTCTGTCGAGTCAGCTAGTTAACGATATTTTTTGGATATGTAAACAATAAGCTATCTGGGAGCTTTCAACGAAAACACTGTCCAAACCCTTTGAGATATAAAAAAATAATGTACGGTGAAATTGTGTATAAGATATACGTTTACAGAAAAGTCCGGAAAGGCATATGTCTATCTCTTAAGAATAACATACTATATCCATTTTAATACCTTAAAAAATTGGCAAATATAACGCGGTAATGTAAAAGCTGTTCACACAAAATAAACGATATAAATCCTTATCATTTTATTACTACATATTATAAAATCATTCAGAAATATGTTTTTGTTTCATTTTTAACTCATTAACTTTGAATGCATATTTCCCATGGCTTAAGACTACATCATTCCAAAGTACTTAACATTATATTTTTTTTCTATTGACAGAACAGCGTCTGTCGGTTCAGCTTGTTATTAATTTAAAGATATAATTTGAAAATTGGATATGAAATTCAATTAAACAGTTACTCACTTCTGGGATTAAATATGCAAATTTTAATTTCTACCAAAATTTATAAACGATGGGGAAATCGAAACCGCGCCTCTCGGCTTCCGTCCGAGCACTCCTACCACCTAAGCCCACCGTTCCACTTCCGCAACGTCCATAAATTTGGTAGAGATTAGATTTGTAAATTAAATTAAGCTTTTGGTTTTTATTTCTAAAGTGTCCTTCCGACGGAACCAAGATGGCTGCCGGTCCCGTTTTCAGCTCGCGAGTTTTTCATCACTAACTTTTCCTGTCCCAACCTTAACTCTTACTTTCGTTACGTACTTTTAACTCTTAAATCTACACACATACTTTAATAAATCTTTTTATATTTCAGTTCTAATACCGCAAAAAGGCGCTTTTGAGAATCTCATCAGGGGCTATCCTCAGTTACATGATACGGTGTACTGGAGACATAGGCTCAGTGATGCAAGTTTCGATACTTCCTTTCTAGTACTACCAGGTTTGATATTCTACTAAAAACAATCAATACATTTTTTTAATGACAATAAGGGAAGAGACGAGCAGGACGTTCAGCTGATGGTAATTGATACTCCCTGCCCATAACAATACAGAGTCGCTCATGATTCTTGGAAAACCGTGAGCAGCAATTGTGCTCGTTACCTTGAGACATAAGATGTTAGGTCTCATTGTCCAGTAATTTCACTAGCTACGGCGCCCTTCAGACCGAAACACAATAATACCTACACATTACTGCTTCACGGCAGAAAAAGGCGCCTTTGTTGTACCCATTATCTAGCCGACATCCTGTGCAAAGGATCCTCCCACTGGTTAATGTCCTCAATCGCCTCTTTCCCTTGGGCCTGGAACTTCCCTATTCATTTTATGCCCCGGGGAAGCGCAGGGCAAATAAAAAAGACATTGTTACAGATATAAAATATAATAAATATTCATTCTTAGACTAGTTTTAATTAAGTTTTATGCTACTAAATATATTTTTTTGCTATTTCAGAAGCCAAAGAGATGGATTTACGTATTTGCTACAAATTTATAGAGTATGAAAACTTGCTAGATTCCTCAAACATGACTGAAGTAGAATGGATCAGAATTGCGGAAGACATTATGGTAAGCAGGATCTCATTCTTATCTCATCTCCTGGCTGAGCATATGCATATGCAATGGTAGTTAAAACTAACTCTATGGGAAATATTTGAATCTGAATAGCTTTTGATTCCGACCAACTAGAAACCCAAACAATGATTTTAATCTTTTCTCATCAACGATATAAACTCATTTGCGGGCTGTTTTAATAGATAGAATTATTTAGAAAATACAATATCTACTCTAAGAGGTTTTAATCATTTGAGAATAATACTGGCCCATTTATGAAATGTTGTGGTTAAAAAAGTTTATTCCTAATTCAAATTTAAGACACAGTCGGACTTTAACAAAAATTACCGTTAAGGCGCGGACTGACTAGGATTGTAAACGCTACAACCAACCCTACAATATTTGTGTTGATCATGTGGCTAAGCTAAGCAAATGGGCATTTATTTTACTGGTTTTCTTTTGTTTATTCAATATTTGCATAATAAATTGAAAAATTGTTCTGTTTAAGTTTTAGAAAAGTACTAATTCTATTCAATTCTTTAAAAAAAGAATATTGTTATCGCTTAAAATTCGGAGATTTTTGACTCCAAAGTTGGGAAGCAACTTCCAAATTTTTTCTTGGATATTTCAAGTTATATATAAATATTCTATTCGGTTAAAAATTATCATTAAATCCTTCTTTGTGCACTGTATTTTTTCCGTCGCAATATTTTCATTGCGTTATGTTGTAATCGACTCCCTAAGAAACCAATTTTTGTTGATATTGAGGTATGACCGCGCTTTAATTGCGTATTGTGGTGGGAATCGTTGATAGTTCGTATTAACTCTTAATCATTTTTAGATAATTAATATCGAATTGTCCTATTTCCTTGATATTTTTAAGTCTTGATACTATTATTTTGTGGTTTCTACAATGGTTGATAGAACGATAACAGCGAGCAAAATTATAGCGCTGCTTGAGGAAGGGTGTAGTCAATCTTAGGTGTCCCAGAGGCTAAATGTGAGTCGTTCAACTGTTCAGAGGAGTTGGCAACGATATCAAGAGACTGGTTTCGTCAGAAGAAGGCCTGAGTCTGGAAGAAAACCATGCACAGAAGCTCGAGATGACCGCTTCCTAGTGAACCAGAGAAATCACAAATCTACTTATGTTGACCTCAAAAAGACTCTAGAGGAATCGAGAGGTGTGCCAACCAGCTTATGGGCTGTCAGGAGGAGGCTTTTCACTGCCATGATATGCAGTCGCCGTCCAGCCCCTGGCCCTGAATTACTCCGCGAGCACAGAGTTGCTAGACTTAGCTCTAGCTCTAGACATCGGCGAGTACTGTGAAGGCAAAGGGAACGTTTCACAGATGTTTGCTTTGAAGAAATAACACCTTATGGTGGACGCTCAGTTATGTTTCGGTCAGCGATTAATATACTGGAATTTACGGAGTTAGTCTTCATAGAAAACGGCACTTTAAATGCACACCGATACATATCCGAAGTCCCAATTCCTTACATACAACCCGCTTTAACAGTTCTTGGAGAAAATTTGATTTTTATGGACATAACGCTCGCGCTCACCGTTCTGGCGATGTGAAAGCGTTTATTCAAGAGATTCGTCGTTTGGATTGGTCAGCTCGAAGTCGCGACGTCAAATCCATAGAGCAAATTTGGGAGGTTCTAAAACGAAGAGTAAGTTTGGTGCATGCTCTGAAAACTATCAGGGAGCTATGGAATGTAATCGCTGCGCAGTGGGAGCGTATTCCACAAGAAACAATTAGGAATAGAATCAATAGCGTGCTCCGACGAATACAAGCTGTCATTTTAGCAAGAGAGGGTCACACTTGATATTCAATGTTTATTTTTTATTTTTAAATTAATAACAAATACGGGTTGCACTCTGGGAGTGCCGGCAGAAGTGAAAACTTCAACATTGACGTTGTGCATTTTTGAATATTTTGAAATTGTTATAATTTCGCACAAATTGCTTTATTTATCAGCATAAAAGTTCGAGCATTTATGTGGTTAAAAACAATATTCGTTTATTGAGCTAACGTACAGAAAAATGATAATTTATATTACATAAAAAATTTATCACTCAAGAATTATTACAATTATTTTACATTAAAAAGTTTATCTTTCAGAAAAATCAACTTTCATCCGTAATTTCAACGACTGTCTTACGAATTTTTAATCAGGCTACGTGTCCTGACGCGAGTTTAACATTTTATACCCTTCCCAAGAAAAGCGCTCAACGCCGCTAAAGAAGTATTCACTTCAAAAAATCCCAAATGATGGGCCACATTGATCTGATCATATCATAGTAGGTCACCAATATCCTAAAGTCAATATTGCATATGCTATTAGGAAATGAAGGTTGAATATTTATATGTATGTTTGAGTATGTATATTGTATTAAATATATCATTGTCTTGTAACCCATAACACAGGCTATATATCCCTAATTCGGGGCAAGATAATTTGTGTAAAAAGTGTTTCAATATTATATTGTCAATATTATACGTAGGAGAATATCAAAACTTAAATGTCTTATAACAGCTAAAGTATTGGTTCCGCTATTTTGGTGTCATAATAACAAACGATATAGACAATATTCTTAATAGTTCAAAAAAATTTTTCGAAGGCGTACTTTAGGTTATAGGTCCAAAATGAGTGGTCAATTTTTCTGTTTGATTTCAATTAAGATAGAGGGCGTTTGCAGCTTATGATTCCTATATTAAATTTCTGTAGCATAAATTTATATTTACAGAAACATTATGATGAATTTGATGGATTCGTAGTGCTCCACGGAACTGACACATTAAGTTACACAGCATCAGCTCTATCATTCATGTTCGAAAATATCGGCAAGGGAATTGTACTCACTGGCTCACAGGTAATAGACTACGAGTAAATACACTGCCTTTATTAATAAGACGTAAGGGCTCATCAAACTTAGCCACCCAAAAAAAAATTTTTTTCTATTTTTGAATTTTCAATATCGCATATCGTTAGTTCGTAGTTTGTTCTTAATTCTTCGCTATAAATAATTGTTTGTTCTTTTGTTGTTTATTTTAAAACAATTAATTAAAAATGGGGGGAAACGCCTACTATTTGGTTCTGGCACTCGCCGGCCGCTACCGCGGCACGCTACGCTCGGCTCGTGCGTTGTTTTAACTGTTCTAACATAACCTAACCTAACCAATTGCAATGAATTGCAAATTTAAAAAAAAAATCGAGAACAAACAAATGTTTATAGAGAACAATCAAGAACAAATGGCGAACTAACGATGTAATAAAAAAAAAATAAAAAAAAAATCTGGGGGGCTAACTCTCTTGAGCTAGACATAAGACAAACGGCCTTACAAATAAACATGGTATGAAGGTATGCCTGAATATCCAAAATGTTAATAATATTCCTGACACCACTGTAAATACAATGATAAACGCAGAAAACGTTAGACGTCCGAATAAACCAAACATAATCAAAATGTCTATTTGTAAACATTTTGCATATTGTTGGTTTGTACTCCGGTATAACTTTATATACTTAAGTTTTAAACTTGGAATAACTTTTACTTCGGTTTTATTACTAACACAATATACGTTTGTTTATATTATATTTATACGTTAATTATCTTGGTGGCTTTATAACCAAAAAATATTATGAAGCTGGAATAGAAAAATATTTTTATCGCGATTACAGCGCCACCAAAGGTGACGTCAAAAGAACAAGAGTTTAAGAAGAACCAACGAAATACGACGAAGACTGTGTCCTAATTTTATTTGTTCTGCATTTCTTGATTTGTATGTCTGATCTCTAGATACCAATATTCGAACCGAGAAGTGATGGTGCTGATAACTTCGTATCATCTTTGCTGATAGCTGGTGGTCTCAACATACCAGAAGTGACCATCTATTTTGGAGGAAAACTCTTTAGAGGGAACAGGTACGCAGTTGAGCAAGGCAAAAGTGAAAACATCTATATTAACCCTCAATAGGTATCGTAAACTTGACATGCGTGAAAATACTAAAATAAAATATCATACAGAAGAGCATAGATAATAGAGCCTTTTAATAGTAGTAGAAATTAGTAAAAATTTACTTTTGGTAGAACGACAACGCACGGACCTTAGTCGTTCAAATGTCGTTGTATTCTTACTCAGTCTCGAAGTGGTGAGCGCATTCGTGTCGCCGCACCGCTCAGAATTTTTTGCTATTAAGATTCCTGAGCGGCACTGTGTTATAATGGGCAGGGCGTATGACTTACCATTAGCTAAACGTCTTGAACAGTTTGTCAATGGCAAATGGAGGAGAACCAATGAGAAAATGATCTATAATACCAGTTTCTGAACCGATGGAGCCTGGTTTGAGTAACCTGCACGCAAAAGCTACCAAATTAAGAATTATTTGTGGAAACAGGAGGCCCAATAGCATACCTGTTTTTCGCTAAGTAATATAACTTTCTACGGTTAAAATTTTATTTAAAATTTTAAGGTTATCCATTATCAATAATTGATTTATTGATAATGGATAAACAAGGTAAAATTATTAACTGCTTATAAATTATTTCAAATACACAGAAAACAATATAATAGAGCAAGAGCCCGTGGACCCCAGACCTACGTTATTTTATAAAAGCTGAAAGTTTGTCAGCGCATGCTCCCAGCACAGGTAAGAACGATGGTCCATTATGGTGTTTGGGTTGCAGTGGCTTTGGCAGGTAAACGGTACTAAAGGTGCGTAAAATACCGATCTAAATACATCAAATAATAAAGTGCGATTTTTCTGTATTACCTTCAGAATATTATTAAAAATTCTTAGCCAGACACTTAATATCGTGGCAACCCCTTGCTAAACACTATTAATGTTCATGAAATTAATTAATTTTACTTACGTCATATTATAAAAGTTGATTTTTATATATAATACTTGGGTTATAAGTAGAAGATGTTTCCTCACTAGCCAGACACTTTTGATAGTTCCAACCCCTTGGCAGATAAGCATTGTAAATCGTAAGAAGAGATTCGTGATTAGAAAGACTTATGCAAATAAACTTTTTGGCGCAGAACTGATAGTCTAAGTCTGAAAACATTCTAAGAAAAGACATTCGATAATATTTGTCCCTAAAAACAATTCGACACGTGTTTCGCCTCTACACGAGGCATCCTCAGGACGTGTTGTCTCGCCAAAATCTGGCACGAGCAGTCTCGCAAATATTGGCGGAATAAACACTAAAGAAAACTTAAATCATTTGTATAACTACCTTAAATTTAAAAAAAAGGAAAATAAAATATTCCTTAAAAATTTTATTAAACAAGATATTATAAAGGATAAAAAAATAGATTGATGACATTACATATTATTTTAAAATTAATTCACATTTATTCAATGTCCCGTCAGAAAATAATGTTATTTTATCACTAATTTTGTTGCAAGTAACACAAATTAATGTATCCATGACTTGTTTTTTAAAACAAACTCACTTTTATTAACAAAGCCACATAAACAAATCGTAAACATATAATCTACGTATAATACACCAATTATATAGAATTTACTCTATAGTCTGTATATATTCGAAATATTTTATATTGCTTATTAATAATTAATATTACCTGAAGATAGTATGTAATATTGTTTGAGCTGATGTTAACAAGTACTGAGTACTAAACAATATATGCGCAGTAGAAATAACAACTGCGCAGTGAGGAACCGCGGTAGACTTAAGTCGCCATCTGACTCGCACTCTCCCATATGCATACTGCCTGGCGCTCTCCTACAGTTACCCTATATGCTTGTCGGGCTTGCCAAACCCCATGGGGTTGGAACTATCAAAAGTGTCTGGCTAATGAGGAAACTACACCTACTTATTACCCAAGTATTATCTATATCTATATATATATAAGAATGAATTGCTGTTCGTTAGTCTCGCTAAAACTCGAGAACGGCTGGACCGATTTGGCTAATTTTGGTCTTGAGTTATTTGTGGAAGTCCAGGGAAGGCTTAAAAGGTGAATAAATATGAAAATGCTCAGAATTAAATAAAAACAATAATTTTGTTTTTCCTTTTATGTGTCCCCCGTCGTTCAGAAATCGAATTGAAAGAATAGTTTAAAATGAATAACTAATAAGAATTTTTATATCTTTCTAAATTTCTCAGGTAAAAAATAAACTTAATTTCAGCTAACAATAGTTGGTACATTAACAACGGCTGTTAACTATGTATCAGATTATTTTTATCTAGGCTGATAAGTCAAGTTTGAGAGTGACAATAAAGTACATAGGCTTAGAATGCAACGAGTTCGTGCAAATCAAACAGCCATAATATTGTCATTCAAACTGACAAAACACCTGCCGGTGAACACACAGGGAGGTTTATTTCACCCACCATTGACGAAGTGGCTGTTGTCATTGTGAGAGAAAATTTACAATCTAAAGCTATAAATTATTCTTATTTCCAATATTTTTTTTGTATGGCCATGATTTCTATTATTGATAAATTCATAAAAAACATTATTCTATTTATTATATACAGAACAACGTCTGTCGGGTCAGCTAGTGTTATATAAAAATCAGCTTTTATACCATGACGTAAGTAAAATTATAATTTCATTAACATAAAGTATGTATGGCAAGGGGTTGCCACGATGTTAAGTATCTGGCAATGAATAACGTGATTTTTAATAATATTCTGAAGGTAATACCGAAAAATCGCACTTTATTATTTGATGTATTTAGATCGGTATTTTACACACCTTTAGTACAGTTTACCTGCCAAAGCCACTGTAACCCAAACTCCATAATGGACCATCGTTCTTACCTGTGTTGGGAGCATGCGCTGACAAACATTCAGCTTTTATAAAATAACGTAGGTCTGGAGTCCACGGGCTCTTAGAACATAATAATAAACGTGGCAATTAATAAACAAAATATTAGCTGATTCAATTTACGCGAGATGTGTGCAATTCTGTTTATTGTCATCAACAATGAACTTAGCACGAAACTCACACATTTCTGTTTGTTCTATCAGATTAAATAATATCTATCTAAATAGTAAATATAACATAGAACATATAACAAATACCTTCTACCGTTATTATCCTGACGAATAAAAAGGTGTAGGTATGCCTACTTTTTTTATGACATCATATACATATTATTATTAACGAGATGAGCAGGACCCTCAGCTGACGGTTATCGATAGAATGCAGTGCCGATTAGGATTCTTGCAAAACCCAAAAATTCTGAACAGCACTACAATTGCGCTCGTCTCCTTAAGATATAAGATGATAAGTCTCATTTTCCCAGTAATTTCACCAGCTACGGCGCCCTTCAGACCGAAACACGATTATGCTTACACATTACTGCTTCACGGCAAGAAAGTCCCACTGGTAAAAACTAACTTGAACTATCAGTAATGTTTCGGTTCCACTACCAATAGTTTTTTTTTTAATAGTTATAATGGAGTCATGGGTAAGGTATCGTTTTCATGAAAACTCATATTTCTGCTTTATGAATGCAAGCTTGATTGGAGTTGTTTTAAAAATTGCTGCAATGTTAGACGTTGGGGTGAAAATACCTCAGCGAAGTGTAGGGCCATAGCCTACTATTATTCTTAACACAAGCCGTACTGAAAGCCGAGCTGGCAACAACGCAGTGGTCCTATGCGCCATTATAAGATTATGTTGCTCAGTGCTCTTGCTTCGTCTGTTTTTACTTTTTTTGGTTGAAAATACTAATTAAATGAAGTTACATATTATGTTAGATTCGACGTAACATCTTCCCAATAAACAGAAAAGGTAAGTTTTAATCATTAACTTAGTATACTAGCGTAAAGTAAACAAGGTTTATGGTTGAAATGCAACTCGGCATATGAACCGCGTTTCTCTTTCAAGTATTAACCATCAAGAAAATATATAGATATATAGGACCACTCATTTGAAAAAAAAATGCGACGTTGCCACACTTATCAGCACGGCTTGTATCAACAATAAGAGTAGGCTATGGTAGGGCCACATTACTCCCCGTATATCAAAGTGTCCCTTTGCCCAGATTTAAGTGTCTGGTAAAGATTTTCTGTGGTATCCGTTATACGACTTTGTTTTATTTAAATGAAAATGAAAATTATTTAAATTAACAATAACAGAAAATTATTATTATTATTGTTGTTTGTTGGGAGAGCAGAAAACTGATTTATATGGCGTCACTAGGTCTGAAAATGAATATTTATAGTTAGGAATGCAATAAATACCTTGAGTGATCTACTCAAAAAGAAAGATTGGTAGTCTTGCAATTTTAAGTAAGTCCTGTTATGTTGATATGCGATCGCAAAGAATATCGACGATTATTTTGTAGTACCTTGTTTTAATATGACTTGGAATAAAAAATCCTGTTATTTAGTATGATTTAACCATTCTACAGAACTTGCAAGATCTCTGTGAACAACTTAAATGCATTTGATTCCCCGAACTGCGTCCCCTTGGTCGAAGCCGGAATTGATTTCGAAGTGAACAAGAAAGCGATACACAAACCAGCGACGATAGAGAAATGTCACCTGCACACGAAAATGTCGAAGAACGTTGGACTCTTGAGAATATTCCCCAGTATTAGCTCTGCAGTTATTAAGGCGTTTTGTCAGCCGCCCATTGAAGGTAAGTACATCGTCCAGGTAGGGTTAGGGTAAGTTCTTTTTATTTTTTTTCTGGCACACCATAAAATTTCTGATGAATTATTGAGGCGTTATCTGCGGAAGAAATAATTATTTAAATGTTTTTAAAAAATATTAAAAGTTTGAACGACAGAACTCTCTCCTTACAGAGTTCGTTGAGTCAATAGCTCCTGAGGATAGAGAGGCGTATAGAGGAAGTGTGTAGGATTAATTACACAAAATAAATTTGTAAACATAATTCTTGTGTTTATCTGAACAGGTGTGGTATTAGAGAGTTACGGTGCGGGTAATATTCCGTCAAATCAAGATGAACTCATTAACGAAATTTCGGCTGCGGTGAAACGCGGTGTTATTGTCGTGAACATAACACAATGTACTACGGGTGCTGTCGCGTCTCCGATGTATGAAACGGGAAGGGTAAGTGTACTTTACACTTTATGAAAGTGTAATTTGTTTGGAGACGCAGGCGTGGTCGCTTACTATGAGAAAGCTCATGGTCGCGCAGAGGGAAATGGAGAGGGTTATGAAATGAAGAGATCTGTAGGAGAACCAAAGATACCGACATAGACCAAATGATTGCAAAACTGAAGTGGCAGTGGGCAGAGCGGATAGCTCGAAGGACAGGTAGCCGTTGGGGCAGTAAAGTACTGGAAAGGCGTCCACGTACCGGATAACGCAGTGCTGGTAGGACCCCACAAGATGAACCGATGATCTGGTCATATTCACCTGGAAACCTTGAATTTTTTTTATGTTTTTTATGAAAATAAGGGACGAGATGAACGGACTTTCAGCTGATGGTAATTGATACGCCCTGCTCATTACAATGCAGTGCCGCTCATATTTCTTGAAAAACCCAAAAATTCTGAGCAGCACTACTATTGTGCTCGTCACCTTAAGACGTAAGATGTTAAGTCTCATTTGCCCAGTAATTTTACTGGCTACGGCGCCCTTCAGACCGAAACACAGTAATGTTTATACGTTACTGCTTAACGGCAGAAATAGGCACCGTCGTGGTACCCATAATTTAGCCGGCATCCTGTGCAAAGGAGCCTCCCACTGGTGAATTGGATGAGGGCAGAGCAGCACCGTACTTCATACTACATTACGCTCTCAATAATGGTATCTTGAGACACTTGTGCTGATGTTTTGATACCTTTTTCACAAAAGTATGGCTCAGTCACTCCTTCATAGCTAATACCCCACCAAACCATTACTGAAGTCGGATAAAGCCCACGTTGCACTCTGTCGACAAATTGGAAAGCTTCCTTAGAGCTTTGGACATAAATACGGCCATTTTGTTTGTTTAAATGTTGCTCAATTCTAAGCAAATTGTCATCCGTAAAGAAATTTTTTCTGTGCCCTCCCTTTGCGTAGCACTCAATTCTTTTTTAAATTATCAGTCACGAAATATCCATAACGCGTCTTATAGGCTGCAAGTACTAAGTCATCTTTTGAAATACGCGATATAGGTTCTAGGTCCTCATCTGCATCTCACGAGATAAAACCTTTTGCTTTCGGACAAGATTTGTTCCAATTCGTTCCCTTACTGCTTTTTCGTACGAACCCTACGTGGACGGCCAGATCTTTTTCTGTCACAAAGAAAGGAGGTCTCATTGTACCTATTAATAGCCCGGTACACAACCATTTTACTAATACCAAGCGTATGGAGAGTTTTAAAAATTGGATGTGGCTTCCTCACTTCATTTTAATATCGCAAAAATTTACAAAATATTGTACAATGTATTGGCGCCAAAATGAGAAAACTCAATGAACAATTATATAAAAATGATTACCACACAGATTTTCTTTATAAAATTAGTTATGTTTCAAAGTGATAACCCCCACTGCCGGGATAAAATTTGTTACACAAATAAAATTTTATGAACGATGCGGTACTCGAACTCGCGCTTACTGGTCACCTCTGATGCTAAATGATCGCCGCCGCCTACATTCTCTCATAACACCAGAGGAATCACAGAGGGTACGCATGTCGTACCGTTCCAGAAACACCGCACAAGGAAGCTCATTCCACAGCTTTGTTATACGTGGAAGATAGTGCCTTGAAAACTGCACTGTGAGCGCCTGAGTTGGTGTTTGAAACTAACTTTTGATGCCAAATAACCGTTTGATATAATAATAATAAGAATAAGTAGGATGGCGTGATTAAAAAAATAACATTAAATAACGTAAATACACAATTTCGTGCCATGCGATAGGCGTGCATATCTGGTACTCCAAACATATCATTACTAAGCATTTCAATGTCCCGATATGTAAATACTAGCCGAGAACCGCATTATTGGACGTCTATCCTTCACTTAACTATATTGTAACTGACAGATGCTGTTTGAATGCGGCGTGGTGTCTGGTTTCGATATGACCCCCGAGGCTGCACTTACCAAGCTGTCCTATGTCCTATCAAAAAGTGAGCTGACCTACCAGGAAAAAGTTGAGGTATACTATTCTTAATTTTGTCATTACTATTGTTGTACAATTTTGGAAATACTTATGCAGCGTAGATTTTACAACAAGTGCATAAAACGAACCATTTTTATCCGCGACTTTTAGCAATGATAGTAATGTCTATACGACGAGATATAAATTCTGCTTTTCATTTCTATTGCTAGGAAATAAAACAGTAGCAATTAATTATTAAACGCACGAAAAAACAAGACCTCTTTCCCGCCGCTTTTTTTTTAATCTGACGACATTGATATTATTATTGTCTTGGGCTCCAGACCTATACAGCCTGCAATTAAATTAATTTTGTAATATATATATTTTTAATTACATAACCTGCCGTATTTAAATTTAAATTTTAATATCTTTTATGTCTTAAAAATCACATGAGGCAAATAAATTAAAGTAAATATTATAAAATAACAAATTCTATCTCTGAACTTTTTATTGTGTTTGGCTGTATGGCTCATTTTCTTTGCCTTAATATAGATACATTTATTTGTAGATACTTTTGTGCATTTGTGCACAAAAATCAATTTTGTGTAGCCTATATCGTGCACAAATAAGCAATTTCAGAGCAGGCGAAGTAAATCTATATTACTGGCTCTTTGCTTTTTTTGCATGTAGATCAAATAATAAACTGCAAAGCGAAATTCGTCTGTATGGCGAGGCAAACTAGCAAATAATGTTTTGTGCCATCAAAATGTTACCCTGGCTCACAAATGTGCCACTATGGTGCGTGCTATGGCTGCAATTCGAGATGCTGGCTACTAAATACTTGAGCATTCTCCATATGACCAGCCCCCTGTGATTTGTATCGATTTCCAATGTTGCAGCATTATTTCAATAATATTCGCTGCAGTATAGGAATATTTGGGATTGCAGGATGAATAGGTTTTTTGAATGAAAGGAACTAAATTGAAAAATTTAATTTGATTGACTATATACATAATAAAAAAGGGAGGTTCCCATCTTATGGCAATTTGGATACTCCAAGTAAGTTAGGCTAACCATTACGTACCTATAGATGGGAAGAATGTTTAGTAATTTAGAACGTAGAACAGCACACATACTTGCAGTACATGTCTGCAATAAAACTGAGCCACGGTGAAGCATATCTAATATTTTTTCAATATATTATGTTATACTGATACCTTGACCTTGCATTAAATATGCCCGTTATAAAGTTAATTATATCTGCTTTTTCAACTGAACCTCTCAAAAGCAAACATGAAAGCTAGCTTCATCATATCAGATCTTACCATTGGGAGGCTCCTTTGCACAGGAAGCCGGCTAGATAATGGGAACCACAACGGCGCCTATTTCTGCCGTGAAGCAGTAATATGTAAACATTACTGTGTTTCGGTCTGAAGGGCGCCGTAGCTAGTGAAATTACTGAGCAAATTAGACTTCTTATGTCTCAAGGTGACGAGCGCAATTGTAGTGCCGTTCAGAATTTTTGGGGTTTTCAAGAATCCTGCGCGGCACTGCATTGTTAAGGGTAAAGCAATTACCATCAGCTGAACGTACTGCTCGTCTCGTCCCTTGTTCTCATAAAAAAAGTCATAGCCTGGCGTCGCAATAAAGCATATCTTCAAAAACCTGAAAAAATGCTTATTCCGAAAAAGAAAGCATTAAAATGCCTTTTTTATTTTTTAGATGATGATGACAAATATACGAGGTGAATTGACCAACACATCATCTATTGCAATTGAGGTTTGTATAAGCTTTAGTGTACTGTGTATTTAAGACACATAATTTAAGGCAAAGAGTAAGCAGAAAACACGCAAACATGATGTTTTTAGACAAGTTTTGTGGTGAAAGTATAGCATTTCGAGATATGAACACTACTTGATCCTGTTACACATATCCTTAAGTCTTATTTGTAGGTTGCTAATGCTTGCTGTTGGTTATAGTTAACACTGCCGAGCCTTTTTTAACTACCACTTTTCTTTGAAGTTAAACAAGTTTTTTGGCATGGCGTGACGCATTTTTTTGGTATTTCTCTCAGAAAAGTTATTCTTATAGCTTGTACTTTTTTGTGTAGGTTCATATATTCAGATTAGTAGTGAATAACGAGGATTGTAAGCATATAAACTGTTTTCCACCCAATAATTTTGAAAATATTGGCTTTGTTACATAGATGGCGGGCAGGCAGCCGTGAACTCATAAGGTCGCTGGCATTTAGTGTTCCCTTAATTTACAATACTTGTACGGAAGGATTTTGGTGTAAATTTTTAGTTTTTCAGCCCGTTTCAATTATAAAAGAAGAGCCGTACGTAATAATTTTGTAAGATTCATCTTCTTCAAATATCCGAAATCAATCATTAGTCCTGAAATCTTAAAAAATAGTTGTACAATTCGTAATTTTTTTTTTGTAGCAAGTTTCTTCTTAGTCGGGCACTCTTGTCAGAGTGGTCGTGGTTGCGCTGACGAGGTACATGGTGGGGTGTTCGGAGGGTCAATATCCTTAATATTCTAAGGGTAGATCTCCTGGCGATGTGCTTCCATTTCTGACGGTTAGAGGCGTTGCGAGTACACTGGACTATGGTGGACTTAGTAGCCTTTGTGATGGCGTCTATCCAGCGGGTTGGCGATCGACCGCGTGCTCTCTTGCCTTCCACCTGGCCCTGAACTTCCAGTCTCTCCATCGAGTTCTCATTTCTAGAAACGTGACCAAAGAACTTCAGTATTCTTAGTTGCACAATTGACGATAGTCTGTCTTTAATACGAAGCTCTTTGAGGATGGATACATTGGTGCGAAATGCCGTCCACGGGATCTTTAGGAGGCGTCTCCAGCACCACATCTCTAATGCATCGAATTTACGGCGGTCCTGCAGTCTCAGAGAGAGAGAGAAATTTGTCATGTAGCAAGTTAATGCGTTGGTTATTATGTAAAAATACTTCGGAAAATTTGTGTGTGAACCAAAAATCCTTGCACTTTCATCAACACAATTGAAAATAAAGAATCGAATTCAATTTCTTGTTTGCATCAAACTGCATCTAACAGCTTTGAATGCACAAAATGTATTTACGACGCGATAATTTGTAAATAGCTTTCAGAATTTAATTATGTACTTACCTACTAGTTAATATCCTAACTAAGATTTCCGAAAAGAATAAAATTAAAATGAAATAAATAAATATAATCACAATGGACTGAAAAATTACTTTCTATTTAATTATTTTTCAAAATATTCGATTTGTATGGAAGGAAAAAATGACCATCATGAAGTGAGAATTGTCCAACATAGGCTCGAATCATAGACGATCAAGTCATCTCCGGTCAGCTTAATTCTGTGGCGTTGGGTTGAGATGTGGGTTCTTTCTCAATCTCCAACCAAATATTATGGGAAGTGCTCAGAGGAGTTGATAGTTCTCTTAGGAAAAAAAAATAATATCAAATCTCCCATTTCCATACAAAATACCATAATTTGATTGATTTTTGAACTGGTTCTTTGGTTTGTAATTTGTTAATTTCCTGCAAAAAGGATGAATTTTATTGAGTATCGTCCCGGGTTCGAATCCCGGTAGGTGCAAGCATTTATATGATGAATATATAATATATATGTTTGTTTCCGAGTTATGGATGTTTAAATGTATATATTTATGTTTATAATATGTATTTATGTATGTTTAAGTAAGTCTATTGTATAAAATATATCGTAGCTTTCAACCCATAATACAGGCTATATGTTATATCTTTAAACGAGCAATTCTTGTATATATATAATCTGAATCTCGGAAACGGCTCCAACGATTTTCATAAAATTTAGTATGCAGGGGATTTCGGGGGTGATAAATCGATCTAGCTAGGTTTCAATTTAAAAGAAATGGTTTTATCCATGTTTGAATGAGAAACAGCTACAATAACATTAGAATACAAAGGTAAATTTCGCCACTATATACAAGACTATTATAGCTCAGATGGGACATTGGGTGATCCGGAAAGCAGAAGACCCCGGTTCGAATCCATTCTTAAAAATCCGAGCAAGGATCGGTCGTCCGGATATTATGCTTAATTTGGGACAAGATAATTTGTGTAAAAAGTGTGTCAATATTATTATTATTATCCTATGAACGTAATGTGCTTCTATACCTTACTATTCCTACGTTCTTACCTTTGCAAGCACACCTTTTACTGACAGCTAAAGGTAAAGCTCAAGATCGTTCCTCGAAGAAGTCAGCTTTAACTAAGAAGTGTTTGTAAATATTAATTACAGGACAACACTCTGATAGACGCGCTAGCGACAAGCCTAAATATACAATCACCAAAGATGCTTATAGAAGTAACAGAGAAAGTGTTTAGCGCATTACTTTTGTATGCAATTGAACATGATGACCTTAGAGCAGTAAGAAAAATGATGGGTGAGATTGTTATGTTATTAATTTGGTGAATGGTATCGAATTCTATGATTATGTATGTGTAAAATTGATTTGTGTAATCGCATTTTTAAAACACACAACTGTAGATACATTTAACCACCAGTGAGAGGCTCCTTTGCACAGGAAGCCGGCTGTGTAAACATTACTGTGTTTCGGTCTGAAGGGCTCCGTAGCTAGTGGAAATTACTGGGCAAATGAGACTTAACATCTTGTGTCTCAGAATTTCTGGGTTTTTCAAGAATCCTGAGCGGCATTGCATTGTAATAGGCATGGCGTATCAATTACAAACAGCTGAACGTCCTGCTCGTCTCGTCCCTTATTTTCATAAAAAAAATATCAATGCGTCATCTAAATATAAAATTTCCTCTTAATCATTAGAGCCCTATATAAATTTGTCATGTACAAGAATTGCTCGTTAAACAGCATAGATAGATCTACATTGGCTTTTTATGAAAAAGTAGTAAAAGTGAGGAGATACTTCAATGATGGTAAGTGATACGCCCTTCCAATTACAATACAGTGTCGCTCGGATTCTTGAAAAATGAAAAATTCTTAGTGGCATAATAATTGCATTCATCACTATCAAACTTAAGATTTCAAGTCTAGCCTAACGTCATTAGACCACTTATTTAAAACACAATAATGCTTACACACTACTGCTCGACGGCAGAAGAAGGTATCGCTGTGGTACCAACCACCCGGGATCTTGTGCAAAGAAGCCTCTCACTAGTTATGATAGTGACTTTATTATAGGTATTAATTAATGCTATGAATAATTTAATAACGAATAAATTTCAGATATGGGTGCCGATGTAAATGCACAAAATTCGGAAGGTCGTACAGTGCTGCATGAAGCAATAGCAAAAGGTAGCATTCCTATTGTAGAATATTTTTTGAAGAATGGTGCAAATGTACATCTAAAAACAAGGTAATGTAACACTCGTACTGTAGTAACTCAACTCTGCTATAGTCCCAAACCCCAAAAGAAGATTATATAGAATACGATATTGGTAGTAGATATATATTAAAATTATTGATACAGTATTTGGTTCCAAAAAAAAGGTTACTTAACTCAATTCTTCTATCATTAATAAGTTATAGTAAGTTTAAGCTGAGTTTTGTTTTTGATAATCAGTTGAATAAAAATCCTTAAGTAAGCAGCGTTTTGCAGTAATTTTATCTAATTATGGTGAACCTTTCTCTAATATTGTATATTTGATGACCTCTTGTGGTGCATCTTTGACCATCCATCAAAATAGTGAATCGTTATTTTGTATTTTAAATTTTTCTTTTTGTTGAGATGTCCTAAATAGTAGTCGTATATTAAATGACAGCGACGAAACACAAAACGTTCGCTCAATGAACGTTTCCATAGGTAATATTAATCACTAACCACAAAGAATCTTATTCGCTCGCTTAAGCTACTTTTAATTTGATGCTTGTTTCGGGAAAAATAAGTTTATAACATTCTAACCCCTCCCTCACAATACATTATTATATGTGGAAATTGTGATTTGATCAAATCAAGAAGGAAGAATAAACTAAACGTTCCGTAACAGGTTAGATACACAATTTATCCATAAATTGTATAGTATTATGTTATGCAAGGCTAAGCAGTTTCGTTTTTATACTATAACAGTTCCCACCCACTTCTAGGATCTAGGTGGTAGTTTCATATCGATACGATCAGTGGTTTTTAGGCGAGTTTGAGCCTCAAAGAAAGACCATTTTCATTATATATATATAGAAGTTTTAAAATATGGGCTTATCAGTTCTTCTCTAGAAAATGTTATTTAGGTCTAAGCCCCATTACGAGGTGACGTAGCAATTTTGTCTAATTCTTCTATTTAATAAATAATTTCAGGTGTGGTGAGTCTCCTCTTCTCACTGCAATACATCACGACAACCACGCTATAATTGATTTACTACTGCAGTGCGGTGCTCGTTTAAATAACACAGATGCTAAATCTATTGCGGAACTTGTGTCATTAGTGGCACGAAATGGCGTCGTTGCTAAACTTGAATCTCTGAAGAAAGCTGGCGCTGAATTTAATGTTATTGATGATATGAAACAAACTCCTCTACATAAGGTAAAACTTTAACATACATAACATAACATACATCTATTCCTGTCTCCCAAAATGGTAGACAGAGGTAAAGAAACATCATTTCTGGGTCCTGTGATACTTCTCTGGGTTTTTTAGAATTCTATTTACGTCTTTGTCTATAGTAAATATTTTATCCATCTGCTGTATTTAGGCAAACGACCTCATCACGTTTTCTCATTAACTGTCATCTCTCTTTTAGTGGACAATTGCTATTTAATTTAAATTGTTTTTCTTTTTTCTAACTCCACACTACGCAAAGCTCTCAGTTTTACCACGTTTATTCAGTTTATATTCTCATTCTTCCCTAGGAACTACGAGGCGTGTAGGTTCCTGGGTTATAAGTATAATAACAGCTAGGCACGCCTTTTTAGAGAGATTATATTATCTACGCATAAATTCGTGTAAGGCTCTATCCACTAAAAAACCAAGAGTAAATAACTTGTGTGCTTATTGCTATCAAGAAAATATTTTACCCAAAGCAAATATAAGCAAGAATGCAAGATTTTTAAGTTCCATCGTCTTTCCTCTCATGGCATATGTTCCAAGCCAACGCTTCGATCAGGTTGTTAAGGCCTTTACACATACCGGTTGCGATTACGCAGCACCATTGCAATACACGCCAGTGCTTGGTCGACAATAGAACTCGTGTGCCTAGCCAAGGTTTTTTTCACATTTCTTATTTCCTGCAACTTGGTGCTAATATTTAATTGAGTATAACATTATAATTATTGCATCGGCTAAGTGCAAACCATTTCGAGCCGCTCAGGCTCGTTCAGAATTCGACAAGCAAATTTTCACTAGAACTTGAAGTTCTTCAAACCCCACTGGTGTAGAAGATGTGACTCCTGGTGAGTCCGTTTCTACACAGGGAAGCGGTGGTGATGGTAGAGCCGCTCTAATTCTACCACCAATAAGTTAGTTTAAGCGGGTGATTTACACGAATCTTACGAAGCAAAGAGTAAACCCGGGTTTATCACGGAAATAACGGAAAAGGTCAGGCTATTCATGGCCCTAAGATATATACGAATACGGCATCTACATCCAGGCTTAGCTTATTTTTTCCTTTTAAACTTGATTCGGTAGATTTTTCGTCCTACATAATATTGTAGAATAACGTTACTTCATTTTAAAAACATAAAAAATATTGTATCGTCATTCTGTCGCACTGATTCTTAATTATTCTTCTTCTCCTATCTCCTATCGAAGGTTGGCAATCATTAAGGCTATCTGGATTTAGTTCACCGCTGCCCTAAGTGATTTTGTACTCATTTTGAACCACTGTTGAAGGTTCTTAAGCTAGGATGTTCGTCTGCGACCAGGTCTTCATTTGCCTTTTATCTTTAGAATAATATCATATTTAGAATTTCGCATTATATGATTCTTAATATTTAATGAGAAAATGTTATTTAGGTGAACATAATTATTACTTTTGTTGAATTTAGGTCTGGTCAAGAAAACTTATGGAATTTTTGTATAGCATGTACTAATCATATCATCTTTCATTATGCTGAGGTGATATCCAATTTTGCAAATGAATATTCTAAAATTACCTCAACAATAATTGTAAACTAGTTTAAGTAAAGTGCAAAGCACGTAATTTTTCTTTCTTAATATTTCAATATGATTTGATAAAGATAATTTATTTGCAGGCTGTATTGAATAATCATTCTGATGTAGTACAATATTTACTAGAAAATGGGGCCAATTTGGACGCCACTGATATTATGGGTTTCAAGCCTTTGGACTACGCCTACAAGCTTGGCTTTAAAAATATAATTGAAATATTTGAATCTCAATAAACGATGATAAAACAAAAAATGTTCTTATGAATTATTTGTTATTAATATTATTTCCAGGACAGACATACTATTTGTAGTTTGTTATATACCTAATTCTAGGTTTGTATAATAAGATAAAAAGACTTTTCTTTTAAAAAAAATTGGCTAATCTCCTCCTCAAGGATTCCGTGCATCTGTAGGTACGTTTTCGTACCTAAAACGCAGAGTGACGCACGTCTGGTAGTGCTATTCATGTTATTCCAAAATCGTTGGCCTCAGTTTGAGTTTCAATCCTATCCACGTTGTAGATTCGTATTCTCCTATCATCTCCCTACTACGTTAATTGAGCCAGAGCCGAGCGTCAACGACATGTTACATGGTTACACGAAGTTAGGTTTAAAGATATTTATTTCTCATTAAAAACATAATATTGTCACTTACATGAGAACATAAAAATATGATGTAAAAATTTATCCGCCGTTCTTTAGATGTTCAGTACATACATACTATACATTATAGTACTTATTCTTCCTCACAAAATTTATGATTACACACTTTTACACAGGCTCAAACAATTTCAGACATGTGTTTTATAAAAACTTTGAAACAATATAGTCTAATAACTCACGTTATGTTTTTAGCGACTTTATCTTTTTGAGAGATGAAGGTAGACTATTAAAAAGCTGTGCGCCCTCGTAAATAAACATATGCTTGCCGTAATTTGTTCTTGTCTTAGGTAGTATCAAGTAGCTGGCTCGTCTCGTGCTGCGTTTAGACGCATGTTTAGTTTGGGTGAGTAAGATTGATGTATGGATGGAATTATGTAGAATTTTTTGTATCAGTATACATGTATGGTATGTGTAAAGTTGTTTTATGTTCATGAGGTTAGTTTGTTTGTATATTTTAGAAGTAGGTGTTAAATAAGCGAAATGAAATAACATTTTTATGAGTCTATTTTGTATCGTCTGAAATTCAGCTAACTTGGTTTTTTGAGCACTGCCCCATATTTCAATTAGATATGTAAGGTGTGATTTAACTAATGAATTATAGATAAGTATAGTGTGCTATGAAGTTACCATTTATTGTTCCAGCAAATCAAAACTATTTCTACTACTATTAAAAGGGTTATCTATGCTCATAATGTGGACTGAGTTCATATTTAATTGATTTTTTTTATGGAATTGGAGGACAAACGAGCGTAACTGGTGTGAAGTGATCACCGCTGCCCACATTCTCTTGCAACGCCAGAGGAATCACAGAGGCGTTGCCGGCCTTAATTAAGGTTTTTGTTGTGGGTTGCGCCACATTTGGATCACTATACAACCGAATAATAAGTGATTGAAGATTAAATGAAAAACTATTATTTAATTAAATTGTGCTATTTATATCACACCATCCCTACCTATTTCAAACCATATTAATTATAATTATTAAACATTATAAAACAGCTTAGCTATGAATGCACACGAAAAAAGCTATGGATTTTATAAAAACTTGATTTACACTTCTTAACTTAACAATAGATTGTCCTTTAGTCGTGCTCAGATTCCAATACGGCTGAACCGTTTTTGAAGTAATTTTCAAGAAATGTTTAGATATAGAAGACATTAGATAGAGAAGAAGTGTGAAGTTTGGTAGCGAACCGATCTATAGACCATTTTTTTTTTTTGATTAGTCTAGGTATAAGAGTAAAACTTGAGATCTGTTGACCAGTGGATTGGTATTACAAGCGAGCTTTGATAACGGTTTCTTTTTCCCTTTATTACTTAAAAATATCAACACTTCTTTTTTTTATTATTTATTCATTAAAACTTATTCTATTTTACAAATACTTTGTTATTCCAGATATGCCAGTCTTATAGATGAATAAGCAAAAATTAGCTCAGTTAGGTCACTTAAATAATTATGTTACATTTTATTTTTTTATGAAAATAAAAATGACGTTCAGTTGATAGTAATTAATACGCCCTGCCCATTACAATGCAGTGCCGCTCAGGATTCTGGAAAAACCCCAAAAATTCTGAGCGGCACTACAACTGCGCTCGTCACCTTGAGACATAAGATGTTAAGTCTCATTTGCCCAGTAATTTCACTAGATGCGGCGCCCTTCAGACCGAAACACATAATGCTTACACATTACTGCTTCACGGCAGAAATAGGCGCCGTTGTGGTACCCATAATCTAGCCGGTATCCTGGCCAAAGGAGCCTCCCACTGGAATTATTATTTACATTAGTGCTGATATGTACTTTAGTGATGTCTACATTGAGTAGGTAAACTATTTATGTCTTAAACATCAAATGATCTAATTAGAGATTACAAATGCAAATCTACAAAATACATATATTTTATAAAAAACTAAACATTAAATTCACCTAACATATTGATTATAATCTTATGTCCTATTATATTTATTCTTACTTATGACTTCTAATAATTTTTCTGTCTCATCATATGGTTTTCCTTGCAACCAGTTCTAAAGGATATCCATGAAATTAAACAAATGTATTTTATGTTTGTTGTTTATATTTAAACATAACAGCAATATTATTGATCAACTTGTTGACGTCATTTCTATCAAAAATGCAGGGCGTATACGATTCACAATCAATTCCTCTTAGTCCACTGTTTGTCGCCTCTTCAAGAGCTGTTGTATTTAACACTGCGGTAAGAAGGTCGTTTCTAGAAAAAAAAAACATATATTATGTGTTTTATCCTTAGATAATAAATACATCTAGATAGAGTCTGCTAGACAACCGTTGAAAACAGGCCAGGAATAATACTTTCGTGTACGTGACAAGCTACGTTTTACACTCGCGATTTGTATGACACTTTGTGTTAGTGTGCGTAAATTGCTCTACATAAAGGTTAGTCCTGAGCACGTTTTTCGACGTTTTAACAGTTGTCATAGTCTATCTAGACGTATACCTAAATGATAAGGTATTAAGTACTAAATAAAGGTATTAAGTACTAAATAAGGAAGAAAAGGAACTTTCTTTTAAGGTCTTTTTTAAGGGTAACAATATATGTCACAGTGAGATTAAGGCTAAGATCTATAAATTGTACTTAGACTTTGCTCAGACTTTACTTAGGAAAACTTAGCTGATTGTGATAAAACACGAACTCGACTGTGAACTTCGTCTGAAGAAAAACACTGCCTACGCGTATATTGGGCAAAGTTTTCATTCAGTTGTGTTTCTACCGCGCTTTGAATGCAACGCCACGCAATAACAAACTGTTCATATAACAGCATATCCAAACACAAAAAGTTAAAGGAATGTGTCCGATTTCAGTCTATTAGAGACAAAATTGTAAGACTTATGGGTTTGAACAGATTTGATACGGGCATTTTTGTAAATATACTTGCCCGCCCTGCATCTAAGGATGCCATAAGTCTGTTTGAATCCATAAATCTTATTGTTTGAACACTTTTATTAACATTTTTTTAGTTTGTTAAGTTAAGAATTTTGTTTTTCTTTTGTCTTTTTAATGTACTTAGATTATAATGGGGCTGACATGTACATGCGTATAAAAGCCCCTAAATCAATAAAGAAAAAAAAAACACAAAAAATATGGAGTGTCTTAATTCAGGTAAGTGCCCCTTTATAATTGTGTAACTAGCATGATATTTTTTTATAATTTTACTAAATATGTAATTACAGTTCAATTGCTAAAACAATACGTTCTTGCCTCGTGTTCACGTCCGAGCTTCTAATGAGCGGTTACAATAGATATTGAAGATTACTGCTACGAAATAAGGTGTTAATTTGAATAAATGTTTAAATGTAATCTGTAGAAGTTAATGTATTGCTCAGACTTTACTTACGTAATACTTAGCTGAGTGTGATAAAACTCTAACCTGACTTTTACATTGGGCTGTCTTAACTTACACTCATAATTTCAACTGACATAAAATGAGTATAAAAATGAAATCAAAAATTGTACTAAACTTACACTCAGCTCAGTTTTATCTATGTAAAGTCTGAGCAATGTCAAAGCACACTCAGGCTAAATGTTTGCAACTATCATTTACTATTTTAGACATCCTGAATATTGGTTATTGCCGAGAGCAGAATTTAACAACAAGAAAATACATTTAGTTGTGATAATAGACGTCACTGTTATTTTTTTATTTATATATTTTGGACCATTCAACATTCAACTATGGGGAACAGCCAGTGACAGCAACATAATATGTCTTCAAAGAGCACAAAACGGTATCTTGCGGACAATAATTTCACCTTCGCACGACACTCCACAAGTCAGGATATCATCCTCACCATCTGGATGTGTGGCGGTCCTCCACAGTGCGGTTTTCAAGGAGCTTTCTTCCACGTACTACAAAACTGTGGAATGAGCTTCCTTGTGCGGTGTTTCCGGGACGATACGACATGGGTACCTTCAAAAAAAGCGCGTACACCTTCCTTAAAGGCCGGCAATGCTCCTGTGATTACCCTGGTGTTGCAAGAGATTGTGGGCGGCGGTGATCACTTAACAACAGGTGACCCAAAAAAAAAAGGCATCCTGGTTTGCTCCTAGTGACGAAATACATAAATATCTGGACATGCCCACTATAAAGGAGGAAGTAAAGAGTCCTCTCAAGCCATGAGAAGACTAAAATGAAAGCAAGTTTCATTAGAATAAGGGCTGGTTCAGGCGATGGCCTCCAAAACCCAAATCGCTTAACCAAACTCTACGGAACTGATTATAGTCGTTACCGACTGATGGCAGTTAAATATATATATAAAAAAATTTTACCTCATAAGTTGTTTCATCGTTAATATTGTCTCTGAATTAGTTGTCTGCTGACTTGATAGACACGCAGCTCTTTGAAGACATCCACTGTTTCTGGTCAAAATTAAATTGACAATATCCGACGAGTGTTCATAGGCAGCACTATCTGTAACTATCATCAAAGTAAATTCAAAATCTTAGATTAAGGCGAAGAGTAAGCAGAAAACACGCATTCAAGGTGTTTTAGACAAGTTTTTTGGTGAAAATATAGCATTTCGAGTTTTGAACACTACTTAATCCTTTTACACATATCCTTAAGTCTTATTTGTAGGTTGCTAATGCTTGCTGTTGGTTATAGTTAACACTCCAGAGCCTTTTTTAACTGCCACTTTTCCTTGAAGTTAAACAAGTTTTTTGGTATGGCATGACGCATTTTTTTAGTACAACTCTCAGAAAAGTTATTCTTATAGCTTGTACTTTTTTGTGTAGCTATATTTATTCAGATTAGTAATGAATAACGAGGATTGTAAGCATATAAACTGTTTTCCACCCAAGAATTTTGAAAATATTGTCTTTGTTACATAGATGGCGGCCGGAATGAGTTCACGGACTCAAATCGCTCAAGGTCGCTGGCATTTAGTGTCGCCTTAAGTATTGGTCTCCGCTGCTCTCCAACTAGATACCGCAGGCGTAGTCGCAAAGTGCGGCAACTAATACTGCGCCTAAGTGGGCGTACTCGAGCCAGTCTTTTTTTCCAGTGGGAGGCTCCTTTGCACAGGAAGCCAGCTAGATTATGGGTACCACAACGGCGCCTATTTCTGCCATGACGCAGTAAACACTACTGTGTTTCAGTCTGAAGGACGCCGTAGCTAGTGAAATTACTGGGCAAATGAGACTTAACATCTTATCTCTAAAGGTGACGAGCGCAATTGTAGTGCCGCTCAGAATTTTTGGGTTTTTCAAGAATCCTAAGTGGCACTGCATTGTAATGGGTAGGGCGTATCAATTACTATCAGCTGATCGTCCTGCTCGTCTCGTCCCTAATTTTCATTAAAAAAATTCTTGAACAATATGTAACGTTGACGTGCCAGATGTTCTGTTAAACTTTGCTAATAACTGAAACTAAAATGCCAGGTGCGAAGTAAAACTTTGTGAAAATAGTAATACCACAAGAAATAAGAAAGACATTGGGATCACATATCATCAGTAAGTATTTTGTATTTTATTAATTTCAATGTAAAATAACTTGAAGCGTATGTTACAAATGTTTGAAAGATGCGATTCAGTGTCAAGATGCCAAGCACACAAGCATCTAATAGTTGTCGTAATAAAAAAGCTATTTTTCGTAGGTAGTGCGGTATCTAGTTAGAGTGCTATGTATTTTCATTTTTTATTTCATTTTATAATTCGAGTTTGTTCCAATCATGAAATTAACGAACAGCCTATATAAACATAATTTGTGTACTCAAAGCTAAGCCTTCTTAGAGGGCGCGCTATATAAACATAATTTGTGTACTCAAAGCTAAGCCTTCTTAGAGGGCGCGTTCCAAGTGGAACATCTTCCCTACTTCTTTGATTCTCGCAGGTCATTGCATCTATTAACAAACCTTCGATCGATCTTATTTTGTTTTTTCCTAAAATCAAATTAAGTCACTATCAAATGTATAAGACACAAATAGCCTTCTGTGAGTTTTATATTCCTTTTTATTAAAAATTTAAACCTATGTAAACAGAAAACTGTAGGAGACTAACGGCCGTTCCCAATATAGTACCTACAGATAGAAATAAATTACTACCTTCTAATGTCAGTAATTAGCTGTCAATAATCTGAAGCTGTCCCAATATACCCGATAAGTCATTCTTATCGCCTTATATTGGAACGCATGAACTGCAATTTCCATACAAACTTCTATCGCTGGTAAGCTATACGTCGTCCCAAAGACAGACAGCGTGTACGGATAAGGTGAGTTACCGTCGATAAGTTAATTGGGACAGAAAAGTCAACGATAGTTACAATTTTTATCTGAAGTAAGCGATAGACTAAATATTGGGAAGGGCCGTAACACGAATGGCCACCGAACTTTTAAGAATTATAAGTATTTTATTACAGGTGCCAAGAAGACTTTAACCAGCCAAATTTAGATGGCTCCCATTAAACTGATCTGATGACGCAGCTGTATGTAAGCCTATCTTGAAATCTATCCTATCCGTGTTTGGGCATTTTAGAATCATGAGAAGCACTTCCTATATTCGTAAAAATTCTCTACGACTTCTGAAATGAATATTAATATGAGACCAATTATATATTTCGCACTTTGACTAATGAAATGATTGGCATTAGCAGGAGACTAAGTTGAATAAAATTATGTTTATAAATTATACTCATTTAAAACATATACTTTAAAACAAAAAAGAATCTCTACAAGGGTCACAATTTGGTGCCAAGTTAGACACAAATATTTCAACACTAGATATTAAATGAGTATAAGAGGACGATATATTTGCCTTAAACTATTACCAGAGATGGCTCGATAAGAATTGTGTAGGTTTTCTTAAGTGTTAAAGATTATCCCCCTTATTCATAATGGTCCGCTAACTTTAAACAGCCGCTTAGGAGTGTTTTTTGTCATTCTGACTGAGGTTAATAGAAGAAGACAGAGTGAGAATTAGCAATGCTTTAAGTTAGCAGTCTATTATGAATAAGGGGGTTAATGTGTAGTTTTCTAATTATTACTACAATTATGTATTTTGTTACAAATATACGACCTTTTATATGCATTTCAATGAAAAAGGAAAACATGTTGGCCCAGCCTTTTGACATTCGAGTTTTAAATATTCTATCAAAATAAAAAATGGCAGTTGTATAAAGATCAGAAGAAGTATAAACTTTCGGGTTACAAAATAAAATTTTAGTGTCCATAGTAATGAATTAAAAAGGGCAGGATCATAAAAACCAGTAAGTTTATTTATTTTATAATTATATTTTATTTTAGTAAAGTCCTATTGTACCGTTTTGTACGCTTAAATTCTAAAACGTTCATTGGATTTTCCAAACCGTCAATTCTTTTATGCTCTAGCGATTTTATGATTAAAATAATTCTCTAAATATTGACTGTCCAACTCCTAGTCCTAGACTAGAATTTTTTCGAGTTTTACTGTACACGTTAATTAATTTCATATCTTTTTAACCCTAACTCTACGTCGGTTAAACGTTTAGGTCTTTTAAAATACGATTATAGACAGAAGTTGAGACTATTTAAACGTAAATTCCTTTAATTATTACGGTAGTGCAAGAAATTTATTAATATGTAGAAGATGATACGTATTCTGACAATAAACTGTCTCGGCAGGTCATGGAACAAATGTACCTGATTGAGATATTGATAGACAAGGTCACAATATTCGCATCAGAAGAGGATGAAACGAGTACTGCTAATAAGAACCTGATAATTAAAGTAAAATTTGGGCCCAAAGTTGAATTTATAATAAAAGAGGGCCAATTGGCTGTCAACGATGATAAAAAGGATGACGTAATTGAATGTGATGAAAATGATCGAAAGAAGTGGTCACGAACTGTTAGAGTTGGGAAATCTTATTTATTCCCTTCATATCCTGATACGATTCTAATGATTCTCAGCAAATTTCCCCTTGAAATTGAAATATGGAATGATGACGAAAATGAAGTTGATATCTTTATAGGCGTTGGTACAATGCAGTGGGATACTGAATTTTTCCATATGTTAAAAGATAGCTCAGATGCTCACAAACTGCATGAACCGCTAACAATCAAACAGGAAATACCATTATTCGGTGAATGTTACTGTAAACGAGTTGGTGAAATATCATTTATTTTGAGATTGAGTGCATTAGGGGATAGTATTATTACAGAATTTCAACAACTCATGACAGATCCAGACGCCTTCGTGTTTAGAACAAATAAAGCTCCGAGTATGTTTCAATGTCATAGAATTGAAGGTGATGATCCGAACTTTTGTATGGTTGGTAGTTTGTATGAAACTACAACTCTAGAAGATCCAACTACAACGGAGAATGCAAATACTACTATCGAAGTTTGTACTCAACTTGAAAGTTGTGGTGTTGGAGAAAAGGACGGTGATTATACCTGCATGCAGGAAGAAGGTACATCAGAGCCCCAAAAGAAGTATCCAATACAAAAAATTAGAATGGGTGACATAATGGGCCCATGTGGTAATGCTAATTGTCCTTTGGCACACAAGATTAAAACTTATATAAGAAACTTAGATAGCTATAAAAAGCAAGCACTAGATTATGTGACAGGAAATAAAGATGATTCAAATAAAAAGGTTTGTGGCTCTTGCTGCTGCAAGGATGAGCGATGGCATAGAGAAGATTGTCCTGAGAAATTGGAAAAAGAGGGCAAGCAAGGTAAAGTTGTATGCTCAGGATGTGGTGGACTATCACAAGCAGGAGAAACTTGTGAAGAAAGAAAAAAGAAAATGTTCGGAACGGGTGCTACACCAAGGCCATCTCAAACACAGGTTTCTTACGTATTTAGCGTCACCAAACTGACCGAATCAAAAAAATCTGCTTTCGGTACTAATTATACAGTTGAAAATGTCACAGTGAATTATGACTTTCAATCACACGGTGCCACTTCCGGTATCCTTCAGAAAAATACAAACAAACCTTTAGTATATAATGTCGAATTTGGGGAATCATCTAACTCCAAACGGAAAATCCCAGTTAATTGTTGTACTGAAACTGGAAATGATAATGACTGTAAATGTAGTCCACCAAAACCGTCACCACCTTGTAAGACATTTGATTGCTCCTGCATACAGGATACTATAGATATTGCTGCCCGAAAAGCACATAAACCATACTGTCCCCAATATAAACATAGAGTCAACTGTCCCGTCAATCTGTTGAACGAAGATGAAGAGAAGAAGGAAGAGGAAGAAGATGAAGTCGAACCCCTTCCATATGGGCTACCTCGAATAAAGCTGGGTCCTTGCCCTATCTTGGGACGACCGTGCTCAGTACCAGATGGCTTTGCAAGAATGTACAAAACAGCAGCCCAGCAACCTCTGCCACCAAGTTACAGTGACGCTGGTAAAGTTTGCTGTTCAAAGGAATATGAAAGAATTAAGAAGGCTATTAAAGAATACATGAAAAATGAAAAGGATGATGATTTCAGATGCATTAATAAATTCAATGTGGACACTGAACGAAGATGTTGCGATAAAGAGCAGGTGTTGCTCGCTCTTATGGGCAAAGGGTGTTGCGGTGCACATAAATTGGCCATTCAAGAGGAGTTTAAAGACAAAAATAAGAAATAAGATCGAATGAAATCATTGATATTTTATTTTGTAACCCAATGTAAAATAAGATCAAAATAAACTTATACAACTAAAAATGATTAATTTATTCCAAACCTACTCACCATTCATAGTAGTATCACAATTTAATCACTACACCTTTATCATACTTTTAAGAAATATAATATTAAAATAAATTTAGTTAATTTATATTTTTAAGAGGAAAGAGGGATTTAATGTATTCAAAAGCATGTCCATGAAGTGGTACCAAGTGTAAAAAAGCTGCATAAAAATGTTTAAAGTTGCCAAGGAAGTAAATATGTCAGCATTGTTACATAAGTTTTCGACGTCCCCTCTGGGAGATGGGGTATATTTCGTAGTAAGCCTATAAGCAATTCTAATCTTGAAAATACAATATCTAGTGCAGAGATATGTAGGAACAAACATTCTCCGTTTCTGATTCAGCAAAGATTGTTGTGGTTACCAACGTTTTCTGTTTAATTCAATAATTTCTACGCTATGAAGTAAGAATCTTCGATACTACGTTTCCAATCCGCGAAATCTCGAAAATTTAGCTTTTATATTTCTTTTCAAAATTCAATGTTTGTACGATATTTCACAATGCGTTGCAAAAGCATTGTGATGAAACTTTCATCATGAAAAAAAGTCTATGTAAAAATGTTTTTTTTGGCTCTTTGTGGCATTGCAATGCTGGTATGCAAGCGTCAAGTATATAATATTAGGAACAGCTACTTTCGTATATATTTGCCAAAATAGAAGGAGTATGTATAGGTGAGTTTGACTTGGCTATTTAAGCATTTACGCTTAATTGGGCCAAAGATAGGTCTTTTTATTGACTTGAATAAAAGGACTTAAATTGACTTTTGTATAATAGTACTTAAATCGACTTTTGTATATTTATTTTATAAAATGGACAAAGGTCTCTATATTTTAAAAATGATTTTGTAGCGACGAGATAACTACAAAGTTAATATATAATAAAGAATGGCTGAGGAAGAGGAAGGCGAAAAGAAAAAGAAGAAGAAAAATGCTTCTAAATACAACTACACCTTTGGTGATATGCATCCAGGTAAGGCTTATCTTAATTAAATAAAAAAATTATTTGTATCTTGCGAGTAAATTACAAGACAATACGATAGCTTTCTAACTTTAAATCTTAGATATTTTATACGTCTAGATATATACTCTAGCTACTAGACAACCGATGAAAACAGGTCATGTTTATTACTTTAGTGTGTGTTACAAGCTACGACTTACACTCACGATATTTATGACACTTTGTGTTAGTGTGCATTGCTCAAAAGAGAGGTTACTCTCAACCTCAAACTTTTTCGACGTTTTCACAGGTATTTCTAAGGTATGAATATATATTTATCACTAAGTAGCTCTTTCAAACTTTCATTGTTTAGATGTGAGCGTAAAATAATCATACACTTTCTACCGACAGTTACAGTTAACGCGCGAGTTGAATGCAGTCGGAGCCTGAGGCAAAGAGCGGGAGTATCTCCCCCCACTGTCCATACACCTCGCCTCGCGCGCCTACAGTGTAGTGACTAGTGATGTGCAGTAGTCGTCGCTTACTTTGTTATCGAATTAATACTAAAGTTGCGATCCCGTATCATTTGATTTTAATAATGACTGATCCCATCAGATTCCATGCACTGCCAAGCACGAGAAATATTGAAAAATGTTTTAGACACGATTGTGTCTTCAAAAAAGGCGGAACAAACATTTGAGATATAATTATTATTAGGTTAAAATGATGAATATATCTAATTTTTTCATCATTTTCATCTAATATTTAATGGTAAACTGAAAGCATTATTTAAATTTATCGACACACTCATGATTATAGTCATCAATTATAATTAGGTCACAGCACTATCACATTCCTGAACTCTGCATTCAACTCGCGCGATATCTGCACGTATCAGTCAGTCAATACCGTTCAAATTTGTCCAGCCGTCTCAAATATTACCCGGAACTTGGTTTTCCAGTATTAATAACTATTTATTTATTTATTATATTAATTTAATAAGAGTTGATATTTTGATAATTATTCACATAACACTTCAATTTAATCTTTATAATTTACATGTAATAAAATCTACAAAGTTAAAACTGTACATTTTACAAATGACTGTAATTTTTAAGTAAACAATACCGAAAAAACAGTACTTACATTTTTGCCCAGTTTCCCTGTTTGTATGTCCAAGCAAAATGCAAAAAAACTACTCATTAGATTTCATTAAAATTTTGCATAAATATTAACAAAAGTTCGGAACAAAATATAGGCTATATACAGGATTTTACGATATTTTTTAACCTTGTTAGCTGTCTTAAGATAAAACTAGCTGCCGCCCGCGATGACGTCCGCGTGAACACTATAAAGCTGCAAAAAAACTGCGCAAGCATCTAGCGTGATTATACAGGCTGTAATCGTTAAGTGTGACCAGGCGATTATCCCGTAACTATTACAGATATCAATAAAATTGTAAACTGATACCGAAAGTACGTTACCTAATTAGTAAAATAACATCAATAACTTTTTAAAAATAAAAGAAGTATCGAAAATTAAATACTCCCCATATATTTACTATGGACGTCACTTCGAATATCTGCTTTGAATACAAAAATTTGTACTTTCATCATCAGCCGGAAGACGTCCACTGCTGGACAAAGGCCTCCCCCAAAGATTTCCACGTCGATCGGTCCTGCGCTACCCTCATCCAACGTATTCCGGTGGAAGAATTGTATTCAACAGAAGTGGCAGTGGGCAGGGCACATAGTTAAATGGACAGATGGCCGTTGGGGCAGTAAAGTCCTCGAATGGCGACCACGTGTCGGTAGTTTTGGTAGGCCCCCCACAAAAAAATTGTACTTACTAAGAAATAAATATTATTCAATAAAAATATAGTTTTATAACCTTGTTATGTTAGTTTATTAATATCAGTAGTACAAAAGAAGCTAAAGTAAGCTTTCTAATAATACTAACTGTATGGGAGTGTTTAGTATCAAAATTTTGGATACTTAGGTCTTGTTCGATATAAAAAATTAAAAAGTTATTCATGTTATTTTACTTGGTAACGTACTTTCAATATCAGTTTAAAGCTTTTTGATATCTGTAATATTTACGGGATAATCGCCTGGTTACACTTAACTATTACACCCTGTATAATCAGGCTAGATGCTTGCGTAGTATTTTTGCAGCTTTATAATGTTCACACGGACTTCGTTGCGGCAGTTAGTTTTTCCTGAAGACAGCTGCTAACAAAGTTAAAAAAAAATAATTTATTGCAGATGGTATTCAAAGTTATATAACAATATGAACATAAATACTCGTTTTGCCAGAAAATAAATTTACGTTTAAAAAAAATTAAGGCGCACAAACATGAAAGATTTTATTATGGTCAGGTTTTTGTAACGATATATTATATTCTTTTTTTTATTCTGTCTTTTAATACGTACCTACTGTATTGACTAATACTACTCCGAATAAAATATTGATTTGTTTTAATGTATAATACGTATGGAAATACTACACAGAAAAATTTTCGATAACATTTTAAACATAAATCTAGAATACTAGTCTCAAAATGTCTTCCTTACAGGCGTTATTATAGGACATAAGACATGCAACCCGTTCCGTCAGGGGGGTTATCCTGTGCCCGGAGAAATGGGCTGGTTGTGGACAGCCACAGACGTGCCTGGTATGAAGGTGAGCTTCTACCTTGTAATGAATTTCTGTCAGTTGTAGGAGGTGTCCGTTCACACTCTAACTTTACAAGCGTAATCCCACGATAGACTCATCAAAAGAGCTCTAAAGCTAAGTGCCCGATTGACTTGAAATTCAGAATAACCCACCAACGATGCTACCTTCACCCGTCTATGCTACGCCTTGCTATGGCAACCTTTATTCTAGTTACCGTTGCTTTGACAGCACATCTGTAGTATATAATATGTATTAGATTTACTTGAGTGGGTTGACTGTCTATTGCTTATACTTTACAAGACCTCCCCTCAAACTTCTCCATTGCTATATTCTGTAGTGATACTGTAGTGATACTGTGCCTATAGCAAGTTTAATGTGATTATTTCACCTTCGAATTGGTCTTCCCCTTTTCTTTTTACTTCAAATTATTTGACCACCCTAATTCTTAATTAAAACATAATATTTTACTTGACTAAATTAAACATGCTGACTAAAATTTATATTTCTTAATTAGATATTTTTTACAATAGGACAGTCCTGGGAGTAGACCATACAAATCTAATACTTTTCAAATCGCTCCATAGGCGGCGAAAGTACGAATTGAGAAGTTCCGCCTTTTTTGGAGTATTTGATAAATATATCTAATATTTAATCTCAATATTTCTTATATTTTAGCCACGTCGCGGGTGGGTCCCAGGTTTAATTGGTAAATCTGTTGCTAAACTTATGACATTCAAATGCCCTCGAGCTGGTAGGGAAGATAAGAACAAGAAGAAGAAGAAAAAGGGTCGATTAGCTGGAGCTAACACTGGCGGCGGTGATTCTGAACCAGAGGAACCTTTGGAACCAAAACCAGCCCTTAAGGTTCAGAGAAAGGGTGACACGTTTACAATACAGGTAACATAACAACATATAGCCGAGATCGTAATGCTTCAATTGTAAAGTTGAATTGTAACCCCAAAAAGATTTTTGTCTAACTCGACGTCTTAAGGAATTTATAAGTAGTATTTTAACTCTCACAGGATTTCTTGTTATGCAATTACTTTCGTAAAAGGATCATAAGGCCCTCTGGTACATTGTTTGTTAACTGAAGCACTTGAAAATAATTTTGCTACGTTTTTATATTTTTTATTATACAAACTGAAAACACGGGCTTAACTAAGGCTGGTTACTTTTTGGTTACTGAACACTGACAAAAATGAATTCAGTAGATTATTTACTAACACTCTAAATAAGCTATTGATTATTAGTATTCTTCGTTCCGTAGCTATCAGAGAAAAACACGAAAACAGTACGACAAAATATATACTACGCAAAATTAATGCATAACTTGTTTTAGGTAAATCCCTTGAAAGATTTAACCGATATAGCACCAAATGAAGATCCCTACGTAGATTGCGATCCGATGGTCTTTAAAATAGTAAAAAAGCGAAGCCCAGAAGAACAAGCGAAGGTAGAAGCTCGAAAAATGGTGAAGCTAAAACGCCAGCGAGACGCTGAAATCCGAAAAGCGCTCGCCGAGGCAGTAGAGGATATATGCAAATGTGCTTATATGGACGTATATTGCAATGATTTGAGCGCTATAGATAAGGTTATTGATACCTGTCCAGCGTTTAAGGAACCGGAATGTATTTGCAAAAGCGAGTCCCTTAGTTCACTGTCCAGTAACGCAACATGGGACATAGAATATACACCACCGTTTGGATGTTTCGACTTGTCTCCGAGGAAAAAGCAGAACTTCATCCATGTGGAAACTCAATATGTTCCTGCAGATGCTGGTATACCTGATCCGAAGATTAAATGCAAACAGTCTTGTATATCAGTCAGTCATCCCAACAAGACGAAGAAAAAAGCATCGAAGAGATCGTGCTGTGGTCCTTGTCCGTAAATTGTGGAATATTACATAAAGTGAAATTGTTGGTATAAATATATACAAAACAAAAAGTATTTTATTAAATATCGAAAAAACTGGTAAGCGAAACCTACTGCTACTAATACATATATAAACCTTAAGCTAAATTAAACCTAACTTAGGGCAGATGAGAAAGATCTATCAAATTAGTTGGAAAAAATAAATATTGGAGATATTTTCGTAACATTGGCTAAATTTGGGCTTTTTTTTATATAAAAATATGGATTACAAAGTGATATCGTACAATAAACATTTATAATTAAAGAGCCTGAGGGTGTTCGCTTCATTCCCAGTCTGTGGTGTCATTAAGAAAATCTTTGATGCTATAGTAACCTTTCCCACACAAACGATTTAACAATTCTTTTAAATTTCGTAACACATTTGTTTTGTACATTTTCTGGGATCATAATATAGAAGCATATACATCGCCCAACAAAAGACTTACTAACTCGACCCAACCGCGTAGTAGGCATAACAAGTTTGTTCCTCGTGTTAACATTATGAATGTCTCAATTTCTAGAAAATTCCTCAATGTGCTTATGAACATACACAAGCAAATAATAGAAATACAAGCTGCTATTTCCGCTGATTGCGGCGCTCTTCTACGATACAGCGAATATTGTGGACAGTTTCTTTAATAGTATTTCGCTGTCAACTTTAATCTCCTATTTCATCCCCATGTAGGTCAAATTTTCAAAAAGTCAAGAACAACATTTTTATTGGAACGAAGTTCCTTACGGCAGGCTTGGAAGAGATAGGGATTTTGCTGCGGGACCGAAATGAAAAAAATGTGATAGTAAAACCGTAAGAAAAAGTCCGTGGAATAAAACCGTTAAATGAGACGTGCGCAGGCGCGACAGTCGTTTCTATTTCTATGTAATTTTATATTGCCAAACAAAAATAAAGAGACATATTTTGTTATTTTAATTGATAATTTGGATTACGATTTTTTTTTTATTTTACGTAATTTATTATTTCCTAAAATACTGAATTTCCTAAATACTTTCGTGTAGTTAAATAAAAACTAATCTGCAAAATTTTAAGAGAAAAATCAAGAAAACCTACATAAAATTGAACACGATTTTTTTTGTTACAAATTGTGTCGATTCTACATTAGCCGAAGGAACTTCGTTCCTACCTGGTGTCCCACGACACCATATTTTTTTTATATACTTGTTATCAAGTGCCTTAATACAAAGTTTCATGGTTTTATCTCCGTACATGATGAATTCCCAAGCAAACTTACATCCCTTATTTCATCCCGTTTATGCCCTTTTTTTACCAAAAATGGTTGCTTTTGTTCTTTCCCGAGGTCTAGCCTATTTTTGTACCAAATATAATCAAAATCGAATTTGGACTTAGGGATGAAAGCGGTGCCGTTGTTTGGTGACTTGTAATTTTCATCCATTTACAAGACGAACTTTTAAAAACGCTAGACTACATATTTATTTATTTCTTATAAGTGCCTACATACAAAGTTTTATGGTGTTGACGAACTTTCATGAAAACTTCCATCCTTTACTTCAACCCCTCCATTTATTTTTTCGCAATAAAAAGCAGCCTATGTTCGTTTTCAAGTTCGTGTATCTTGGTACTAAATTTCACCAAAATCGGATCAGTAGTTTGTGCGTAAAAACGTAACAAACTTATATTCACATTTATAATATTAATAGGGATTTGAGTGCTTCCGTTTTAGTAGCAGTGTTTAAAGGGCCTTCGTTGCTTAGCTAGAAACATAAACGAATTTCATTGCAATCGTCTTGTCCACTACCAGCTGACATTACTGGCTAGTAATGGTTGAGTGTATTGATTGGTATTAAAGCCATATTTTGCTTTGAACATAATCTTGCTAAACAGTTTTGACGACCTGTATAGCTGAGTGGTTAGCGATCCTACCTACTAAGCTAGAAGTCCCGGGTTCGAATCCCGGTAGGTGCAAGCATTTATATGATGAATATGAATGAATAATGTATTTATGTATGTTTAAGTAAGTATATTGTTTTAAATATATCATTGTCTTGTAACCCATAACACAGGCTATATATGCCTAACTTGGGGCAAGATAATTTGTGTAAAAAGTGTGTCAATATTATAAAAAAAAACAGTAGGTATTAATTCGAAATTTGTATACTTACACCTGGAAGTCCGATCCCAAGAGTGTGATGAAAATGATTTGTTCAAGATTGGCGCAATGATGCTAGTGAGAAACACTACAACGCCCGCTATCATCAGCGATGACAGATTCACATTGATTTTCGGAAAATGCTGAAAGCAACAGTTAGAGTAAAAAGTAAATTGTGTTCACTCTGGGTAAAAATGTAGAAGTTCTACATTAATCACAAGAGCACTTGCTTATCATTGAGAGAGGTATACTTTATCACAGTAAAAATATATAGGTGAAAACTATTTATTCCATCTTGCAGCTTATTTGGTTATAGGCGATCATTATGCAACCTACCTTTTGCAGCACTGAAGGAATAAGGAATAATAAGGAACCGTAGAAATTGTTTTTTTTTTAAATGAGGATAAACGAGTGTACAAGTAACCTGATGTTAAGTGATATTCACCGTCGTAAATTCTGAAATTTCATAGGAGTTACAGGAGCCTTTTTGGAAGGTGTGCGCTCCTTTTTCAAGGTATCGAAATCAAGATCTGGAAGTATGCTTACTTTTGATAAAAATAAGAAGAATAGAAGCTTTTCCTGTTGGCGGTAATACGGCCTTCCAATTACAAAGCGATGATGCACATGTATTTATTATATTAGTCGTAAATCTTTAAAAGATACGGCTTCAAATCGAAACAAAAAGAGCTCTATCACTTGGTGGCAAAGTTGGCACACCTGCAGCAGAAAATTACGATAGGGTGACAACCTCATCTACCACCAATTATAACTACAAAATCTTCACCACATTGAAGTTTTATATTTCCCTATTCTCTTCACCAAAACAAAAGATTTTGCGTTTGATTAACGTGGTCTCGAAACGTCGGGGCTAACTAAAATAATAATAAAAATTTAACTTTTACGCAAAATGTAATGAAATAAATAACAAACTTACAATTACGCGCGTTTTAATCCTTTCAAAAGTGTTTTATTTGAATAATTTTACACTCGCGTTAATCAAAGAAAATACTATTAATTATATTTGACAAAACAAACATTATTTCAATGATAAAGTAAAAAATACAATAAATCTTTGATCACCTACCTGTGGATGAGAAAATGGTGTTTCACTCAGACCATTTTTCAATGGTACCCGTATAAATGGCAGGTTAATATCGAGGCCGATCTATAAAAGGAAAAGTAAAGTAAACTATTGTTTTAAATGTATATATTATATTCCAGTGATATAAAGCAAAATAAAATTGAAATATTGATCACATTTTTTTTTAATATCAGAAAAACACACAGAATGCATTTAGAAATAAACATGTGCATTTTACCGGAATGTTCTGATACATAGAATAGTTCAATTTAATACAGATACCAATTGTTAAGTATATTTCGTAGGAACACTTTTTTTACGTTGCCATCATACGTTGTAAGACATGACCCCTTCATTAGCCAGTACACATAATATCACAATATGGCAACTTTTTAAAAAAAAATGGCTCTAAGAGATGAAGACGGATGTATATTAACTAAATTTTATTCCGGAATTTCCTCAGAAAGTGGGAGAGGTTCTAAAGAAATCTATTATCCCGTGAGCCTCTTGCACGTATGCCTCCTCTTACATAAAAAAAAATTTTGCCAAATTCTGCGTGGAGGGAAACGTGGTCTAATATAAATAAGTGTTTGAGTTGTTATTTAGCATTCCAAATACTTATCTTCTTTAGAGATTCTCTAATTACTAAAACTGTATCAGATATTTTGGCTTTCCTTATTTAAATACTTTTGTTAAGGTCTAATATTCAATCACTTTATATTCTGGAATATAGCTATAGGAATTGTTGCTAAAATACAGCTAATTATGTACAGAGTATATGTTTATATCTACGTATAAAATTCTTTAAAAACAAAACCTGCCTGTAGATTGTCGGGCTTGCTTGCATCGAAGGAGAATAAACTTTTTGAATCCCTTCCATTTTCCAGGCCACACACAACTGCAAGGATGCAAAAAAATAAAAAACCTCGGAAGCACATTTTAAAATGACATTCGAAATTTAAAAAGTTGTCAATATCAATGTAAGCGAGTTTCTCCCGCCAAATTATTAACGCGTGTGGCGCGATTTCATGGCGAATTTGCAGAAATAGTCTAGGAATGAATGGCCACTTGTTTGAAATAAAAGTTTCCGTGTATTGTTGCATGTAATCAGATGATCTCAACTTAGGATCTCAACTTAGTGGTACACACACTGTGATATATAGAACTACAATGACTATAGACAGACTTTTATTATCTTTAAATGCAAAATTATTATGTGATTTTTTTATTGTTCCTTTTACTTATTTGAATAAAATACTTTTTAGAGGACTAAAACGCGTGTGCAATTGCGTTATAATTGAATATTACATAGACTATTTTGTAAAAAAATCATTTATTAAAGAGTTTCGTGAATTTAACAATCAATAAAGTAACGGGCGACAGCAGTTAGTGTAAGTGAACGTTTTAACAGTTGACATTATTATTTACCACACAATCAATGGAATAATGTATTTATTAGGTAATAGTTATTTTTGCAACTGTTGTGTAATAAGGGTTATATAACATGAATGTGGGTTTATCACACGAAGCCAAGCAGAGTGTGATAATATCACATGAGTGTTTTAATACCTAATTATCAACAGTTGCATACAAGACTTTATCTATGAATCGTCTATAAAAGATTCTGAAACAGCTTACTGCTAACATTAAAATAGCCAGTACTAGTTACCGTAATATCATCCAAAGGAGTGTTCTTATGAAAACGGATGATATAATGTTGTACTGAATTACAACAATCGTTTGGATGATGTAATGGTTATGAGGACATTGGGTGTTTTAATGTTGGCAATAAGCTAACTGTTTTAGAATCTTTACATATAATACAGTTACGGTAGCAGCTACTTAACCAATCATTATGAAATTTCGCCCACAGTACATTGTAGCCATATTCTTATTGCGCCCGTTCTTCTCAGGGCTGAGGCGAACTTCTGCGAGTTGGTATTGGCTTTCACTTAGTGAAATCATATCCTATTATGAATAAAAACATTTGAAATTGAATTTGAAAGTGAGTGTATTGTTTGACAAGTCGTAATCAGTCAGCCACACATTGAATTAGCTCCTTACGGTCGTTCCCAATATACTATCTACAGATAGAGATAAATTACTACCTTCTACTGTCAGTAATTAGCTGTCAATAATCTGAAGCTGTCACAATATACCCGATAAGTCATTCTTATCGCCTTATATTGGGACGCGTGAATTGAAATTTCCATACAAACTTCTATCGCTGGTAAGCTATACGTCGTCCCATTGACAGATAGCGTGTACAGATAAGGTAAGTTTCCGTCGATATGTTTATTGGGACAGAAAAGTTACGATTTTTATCTCAAGTAAGAGATAGACTGAATATTGGGAACGGCCGTTAGTCATGCATTATCGGGCTGTCAGTTTCTCTATACGCAATAAGTATATTTTAAGTATTTTACCAGGATGAAGAGTTTTGTATAAAACAAAGAGAATATCAAATTTAACAACATTATATGTTTATCATTACCTGAGTTGGACCGATTTAAAATGTTTATATTACTACATCACGCCTCTTGGCTTCGCTAAACACAGCGTGTTCGAACAATGACTTATTATAACAACATAGAAAATGATGTTGTTTTAATGGCTAAGTGGGTGTGCCGGGTTGAGTAATCATAATTTCTAGACTGCGAGGGCTTTTTAAGGTTCTCTTCCTTATTACTTATACAGAAAAACCCAGTTTAAGACGATTTCACAGGGACCCAACCTAAAACGCGTACTATGCGGATTAAGAAAAATAAATTTTACCTTAAATAATTTATGCATCTAGATAGAGCCTCTTGCTACTAGACAACCTATGAAAACAGGCCAGGTTTATTGCTTTAGCGTGCGTGACAAGCTATGTCTTACACTCGCGATTTGTATGTCACTTTGTGTAAGTGTGCGTGCATTGCTGAAAATACCACGGCCTAACTAGAAGAATAAATTAATAAATTACTACTGACGTTTTTAAAGTTATCACATATTATAGGAAGATTTTGATGCGTTATTAATAGAGACCGGATTATATGCTAAAAAAATGCCCAAAATATGCATGCAAATATGCAAGTAAAATAACTGAAATATGCACGAAAATCCATAAAAAGGTCCAAAATATGCATAAAATTAAACAGGAAAAAATAAAAAGTCATATTTCTATTTCATTTTATAAAGGCTTTAACTGAGTGAAGTCGTATTTGTGAAAGAAACTATTACAAGATATGCCTACTTAGGTAACAATGAAATTAAAAATTTACCTTTAAAAATATGTACTACTTAGTACTGTTCTAAATGTTCTGTAGACAAATTGTGTCTATGATCGCTTAGTAAATTTTTGTAAGCGGAAAAGGAGCGTTCTACGTCTATTGAGGTTACTGGGCAGAATTTTTTGAGTGCTAAAAGCTATTCCTAAAGCATCGAACGATGGGCGAGATCCAGCGTAAATATGCATGGTAAATATTTTTTTCTAAAATATGCAACTACCGCTGAAAAGGTACTTAATATGCAAAAGCATATGCAATATGCTTTTGCATTTAATCCGGTCTCTAGTTAATAATTACAAGTTATCAACATAACTAAACTTTTGCAGTGCTTCTTCGCTGTGGTTCAAAGAAGCTACATAGCATCTTAAATCATTAACAGCTGATAATGCCTAGGGGTTTGACAAAATCGGGTCGACTAATTCGTCTTCATCTATATCATTTAGGGCCTCTTTTTGTGTTATTTACATTCTCAATAAGATCTTCAATTGATTGAATGTCGTATGGTGCTATATTGTCATCAATGGAAATTCTCAGTGACCGCTGCCACCAGAGATAATAGATACAGGTTACTGGCTTATCAATCGTTTTAAAAGCGTTAAGGCGTCTATACACGCCAATGACCTTGTTCATAGGGTGAGGGTGGGTGACCAGGGAGTACGAGTCGTATTGAATAAAATAATTGTTAATTCATAGAGGTCCCGGGTTCGAATCCCGGTAGGTGCAAGCATTTATATGAAGAATATGGATGTTTATTTCCGAGTCATGGATGTTTAAATGTATTTATGTATGTTTATATTCATGTTTAAATGAATTTATGTATGTTTAAGTAAGTATATTGTATTAAATATGTCATTGTCTTGTAATCCATAACACAGGCTATATATGCTTAACTTGGGGCGAGATAATTTGTGTCAAAAGTGTGTCAATAATGAATGATGACTAAAAACATTATAACAACCACTTGATTTACTTTCGTTTTCTGCATTTTTGCAAACAAAAGTTATGTTATTTGAAGTAATATTGACCTAACATTTAGATATTAAATATTTTTTACAGAAATAAAATTTGAAAACAAAATTTTATGGACGATGCGGGACTCGATCCCACGACCTATGGCGTTCCGTGCCAGTGCTCTGCCAACTGAGCTAATCGTTCGAGTTACGTATCGTCATACAATCTTGTATGTTGTTTGTTTAACTCTCAGGTTGTGGCTTCATCTACAGGATCTACTTTACAGTTGATAACCTGCTCAACCCCAATATTTACATATTAGGAAAAACACTTTAGAAACATAACAAATTGTTAAGATTTACAAGAGCGACATCTCAAATTTCCTAATTTCCTAAAAAAATAACCGATTTTAATGGATTCATGGAGTGCAGTTTAGATTTGGGACGCATAATTATTTTTATTTTCAATATTTTTTATGGAATTATTTTCTATCATAGAATTTATTGACGCACGGTTTGACAATTCCGCTCTAAAACAATTTCATTATAGGGAGCATATTTTACGAAATAATTCTTGATATTATGAAATATTATTGACAAATTCTTAAAAAAATAGTAGGTATTTTATTTATTATGTACAGAACAACGTCTCTCGGGTCAGCATGTTAAATTATAACATTTTAGGTGGCCTGTGCACAGGGCGTGCATTGGTTTTCTAGAAGGTAGGCTCTGTAGATCTAACTGTAGGGGGCAGTACTGGGTTTTGAGGTTAAATATTGAAGTTGTTTGTGTTTCGCATACAGTTTCCGGACCATTTGGTCAATCAAATACTTTAGTTTAATCAGTGGATGTTTAATATGTAAGTACTAATAAATGCAATACTTTTGTATTGAGTTAATAGAGGATTTGTTAAAGAATAACGGAACAAAATTTAACTGAAAAAGCTATAACACTAGTGCTATTTATATTAAGGTTCATATGCACGCCCCTGCCTGTGCAGAACCAGACAAGAACCATGCATCATTATAGTAATGCCTGCTTTACCAAAGAAGCTTTAATGTATTTCTTGAATTTGTGATCAGTGAGTCCTAGTATATTGTTTGGTAATTTATTGTAAAGTTGAATATAAAGAACTACAAAGGAGCCGTTAATTCTAGCCAACTTATTAAACGAAACGTACATACAGTTTATTATTTCTTTTTTACCAGTGGGGGGCTCCTTTGCACAGGATGCCGGCTAAATTATAGGTCGCCTATTTCTGCCGTAAAGCAGTAATGTATAAACTTTACTGTGTTTCGGTCTGAAGGGCGCTGTAGCTAGTGAAATTACTGGGCAAATGAGACTTAACATCTTATGTCTCAAGGTGACGAGGGCAATTGTAGTGCCGATCAGGATTTTTGCGCTTTTCAAGAATCCTGAGCGGCGCTTCATTGGGCAGGGCGTATCAATTACCATCAGCTGAACAACCTGCTCGTCTCGTCCCGGTTTTTTTATAATTTATAATATAGGGACTGGTGTAAAATGGCGCTTTATGCGAGAAATCGTATTAAGCGTGATCGTGTTGTACAGTCTACTTCTCTCAGTCCATACGTCGGACAATTTTTCTACATAACAATCTATCTAAAGCATTTATTTATCTTTTAAAGCATTAATATCTCTGTCTTTATAGTTTTTTAACATTTGTACTGTCATTTTTTCTTTTCTTTATTTAATGTTAATTGTTCATATCTATTGTACTTGTAAAAAATTTGGTGGCAGTTTTCGCAAATAAAAAATTACTATTATTATTATCTTTATATATATAAATGAATTGCTGTTCGTTAGTCTCGCTAAAACTCGAAAACGGCCGGACCGATTTGGCTAATTTTGGTCTTGAATTATTCGCGGAAGTCCAGGGAAGGTTTAAAAGGTGAATAAATATGAAAATTCTCGGAAAAAAATAAATATAAACAAAAATTTTGTTCTTCCTTTGATGTGTCCCCCGTCATTCAAGAATCAATTTGAAAGAATAGTTTAAAATAAATAACGAATTAAATTCGTTGATTTTTCTTATTACAGCAAGTATATATATATAAATGAATTGATGTTCGTTAGTCTCGCTAAAACTCGAAAACGGCCGGACCGATTTGGCTAATTTTGGTCTTGAATTATTTGTGGAAGTCGAGGGAAGGTTTAAAAGGTGAATAAATATGAACGTTCTTGGAAAAAAAATAATATAAACAAACAATTTGTTTTTTCTTTAATGTGTCCCCCGTCGTTCAGAATTAAAATTGAAAGAATAATTTAAAATAAATAACTGATTAGATTTTATATATCTTTCTTTCTAAATGATACTACTAAGCACTTCTTGGCCAACATTCAGAAATATAACAGCTGTTCCCCAATGACATCTATATTGATAATTATAAAATAACTATATAACCTAAATAATAAATAGTCTGAGAATCGGTTTTCATCTATTTTTTATACACCAAAAATTTTAATTATTAATTTTCTTATTACTTTATATGGCAATACAACGTTTGCTGGGTCAACTAGTAAATAATAAAAGTTATTGTGGCGAAAACCAAAATGTCCTCATCTAAATGTAAATTAAAAACTTTTACAAAAGTATTTACAAAGTGCAATGTGAATTTTGTACGATGGTACGTCTGTGAGTCCCACAGGATTCACTTGATGGTAGATAACCGCCCGTATTCGTTAATTACATCAATCATAATACTCCGCCCATCGAGTTTAATTTCATATGAGTTCTTAGTTTATTCAGAAACTGAATCCAACTACAATCCGCAATGCTTATATATTTGTGAACTGTGACTGGATACAGAACAGGGAAATAACCGTTATGCGGTTTTCGTTCGGGGCACTAGGTACTAAACACACCACAGTAGGTACCACACCTATTTCTGCACTGTACAGTGGTAATCTGGTTTGAAGGATTGATATTTAAAAATAGATGGTGATCTGTGGTCACTATCCACTGATTGGTGCCTGTTACCCCAGATGCAGTCAGGCAAGCGACGATATTATGGTGACGTTATGCTCGAACCACGAGTGGTGCGATAACATCGCCTTATGGAGGAACATGGTATGAAAGTGTATAGAAATTAGTGGGACGACGGCGTGACGCTCGTGGAGGTAGCGCCTATAATGGTTAACGGTTATATTTACCATTTTGTGTTATTATAAACATATACCTGTATAAGTTTGCACCTTAAGCACAAGGAAAACCCACTGTTAATACCTCGCCCAGTATCCCATACTCTAGTATCGTGTACGCTAGCCTATACTGCAGTCACCGGAAGAGAAAGTCAAATTGGCTTCGAAGAAACTGGACATCTATATAATGTTGAACCTTTTACGAGAGAATGATGCCGCTGATGAATTGGCCAGGAGGGGCTCAGCGATGACAGCAAAAGGACCAGAACCAACTATCCCTCTCCCGCCTAGCTGGCCTGCGATGGTAATACGTCAACACACCAAGGAATTACATAATAAATACTGGATGGGAGTGAATGGGTGTAGACAAGCTAAAGAAGCTCTACCTCAAATAGACCCTAAGCTCTCTCGCAAGCTAGTAAAACTTCCACGACCTAAGTTTAGGTTTAAATAACGGAAAATAACTCATGTTCTGACGGGTCACGGCCCTTTTAACAAGCATCTGTTTAATATAGGTGTCACCGACAGTCCACTGTGCAGAGCCTGCATGGAGGCAGATGAAACAGCCGCACACGTCATTCTGGAGTGTAGGAGTGTGGCCACATACCGGGCCAAACACCTGGGGTCACCGAGGACTCTCCCCGAGGTCATGGGTGACATCAGAGGTTTGATACAATACCTTGAGGAGCTGGGGTGGCAGGATTAGCCGCCCACCTCACCACGCAAAATAGGCGCGCTGCAGTCGTCGAGTTGCGGATAATAGCCCGTGATAACATGTAACCTATAATGTTGAACCTTCTGCAAGCCAGCAATACTTTTTGGACCACGTGCTTAGATTCGCACTTAAACTATTAGGATACACGGTGGATTTTTTCATTACAACTTTGAGGGCAGTAGAAGTAGATCCTGCAAATGGAGCGACAACCTTGTTGTCGAAAGTTGAACAAGACATACCAAGATTTACGAACCATACGTCAGTCAAACGGTTGGCACAGTTGGTAACACTCGGATGGAACTCGAGAGGTCGAACCCGAGTCCCGCATCCTTCTTAAATTTTGGTTACAACTTTAATTTGTAAAATTAATCCTAGAAGTGAGGGATATCACTTTAAACATAACAAATTGTTTAGATTTGAAAGAGCTACATCTCAAGTCAATTTCCTAATATGTAATTATTAGGATTGAGCTACTGCTCAATGATAACCTTATCAACTGTAAAGTAGATCCTGTAGATGGAGCGACAACCTGAGAGTTGAATAAAATATATGAAGATTTCCGAACCATACGTCAATCGAACGGTTGGATCAGTTGTTCTTAAATTTTATTTAAAATGTACCTATTCTTATTTTATATTTTTGAGACATTCATCTTTCAGGTTTAATAAGAGAGTATATATATACGTACGAGTTAACACTGTATGAATATTTTAGATTAGGTAGATTAGAATTATGAGTCGCGAACAGTACCTTCTTATAGGATCGGCTGCGAACTGCATAATATGCCACGAAAAAAAAATTTGCATTGTCCGCTACCTCTTTGCAGATCCTACCGACCAATGAACTCTGTGCAAACATGCAAAGTAGTGGCGTATGCAACAAAACTAATTTGTTAAAACGTGCATACGCGGCTTTATATGAGGTCAGGTAAATAAGTAGATAACAGTAGATATGCGGCGAACTTGTAATAAGAGAAGGAGGTGTACTGAGTAACTAATAGTATGGGATATGGAAGCAAAGCAAGAATCATAATTAATAATTAAAATAATGGACTTATATAAAAAAAAATGCAGAATAAATATTTCTGGGGAAGGCAGAATAAGGGCTAACATGTTGAGATATTTAAGATGATGAACTAACAAGGTGATGGTAACTAACTAAGCTATGGTAGTGTAATCTTAGCTGTGATTTATAAACTAAAAAATTTATAAAAATAATATTATAATAGAAAAGAACACACGAATGTTTCACAAGAAATCACGATCATATCTTGTAGAGAAAACACGCTGACGACGCCAAGAAAGGGAATTAACTGTCAAAAAGAATTTAAACACTACGTTCAGGTTTCAAAGCTGTCACAGTCCATCTAGGGCCATTTCCAATTTTTAGTCTATCTCCAGTTGTGGGCTACTTGAGATAAAAAAAAAAACTATCGTTGACTTTTCTGTCCCAATAAACTTATCGACGGTAACTCACCTTAACCGTGCACGCTGTCTGTCAATGGGACGACGTATAGCTTAATAGCGATATACAGTTTGTATGAAAATTTCAATTCACGCGTCCCAATATAAGGCGATAAGAATGACTTATCGGGTATATTGGGACAGCTTCAGATTATTGACAGCTAATTAGTCAGTAATTAGTAGAAGGTAGTAAATTATCTCTATCTGTAGATAGTATATTGGGAACGGGCGCTAGACGTATAAAATATGATCTAAGCAGATAACTTGGAAATAACTCATAAGATGACTAGTAATGCGGTATCACTCGCTTAGATACCAATCTCGTGGTAGTGGAAAGTCTACTTACGGCCGTTCCCAATATACTATCTAAAGATAGAGATAAATTACTACCTTCTACTGTCAGTAATTAGCTGTCAATAATCTGAAGCTGTCCCAATATACCCGATAAGTCATTCTTATCTCCTTATATTGGGACGCGTGAATTGCAATTTCCATACAAACTTTATATCGCTGGTAAGCTATACGTCGTCCCATTGACAGACAGCGTGTACGGGTAAGGTGAGTTACCGTCGATAAGTTTATTGGGACAGAAAAGTGAACTATCGTTGACTTATAGTTACGATTTTTATCTCAAGTAAGAGATAGACTGAATATTGGGAACGGCCGTAACTCGGACAATAGATTTGCTGCTACGAAACAACAGGTATGAATTCTCTATGAAATGCCTTCTGTTGGACTTAAATTTTCCGAACATTTACAATTGTAATTTATATTTTTTTTACACCATCGGAAAGTAAAGATTTCAAAGAATAGAAAGCACATAAACTTTTTGAAAAAAGCTGATATTTTGACCGGTGAATTTTTGATTGAAAATAAGGGTTCTTTTCCGATATTTGAGTCAAAATAAGGTGAAAAAATAAATATTTCAATTCAAATAAATTACAGTGTATTTGGAACATAAAAAGGTAACTTTTTACAATATTTCGTGAAAAAAAATTTTTTTTTGTAAAAGATAAAAATAAAAAACCTAAAACTTGGTTTTTTGAATTTTTCACATAAACTTTGAGGTTATGTGAAAAAAGTGTAAATACAAAAGTTGTAGATCTCTTTATTACCTACAACTTTGCCAATTAACTTTTTGCCATAGGACTTGTAATTTTGCCGGAAATCGAGATAAACCGTTTTTTACCCTAAAACACCCCCCCTTTTCCGCTTCCCGACCTCTCGCCCGTAATTTATTATTCCCTTAATTTTTGTTACATTCTCGTCCTTTACCAATGGGTTACATCCTACTATTATTTTTTTTGGTTTCAAAAATTATCGACCCTGGTCTAATAGTACAGGCTTAGTTTGGGGCGACATAATTTGTGTAAAAGTGTGTCAAAGTATGCCAATGATGCACATTGCACATCATGGGATATTATGGCTCATAGTTCCTTGTACTCAAAGGTCCATAATCTGTCAGATGTTTTACTCGTATATCCGTATTCAGTTGGGCCAACTTAAGATCTTCCATACTATTCAGGTATCCCACTATATTGAAGACTTCCTTTGTTCTAACCGTGTAATATTTGACTATATGGTTAGGGCGTGTAAAGAGGCTTTAGTACAGTTCAGTGCAGCCATGTTCACTACGACCAATGTAGACAGGCACTGTTATCACTATTGCTAGTGAACTAGCAGTGGCTAAGACTGATTTTTTTATGAATCTCATTAGATCTTTTCCAGTGAGCTGACGTATCTCAAGTGGTTGAAGAATTATTATTAGACGGGGTTTTATCTGCACTATTACAAATTCTACACGCTCTGCAAGCATTTAGCATTTCAATCACAGATCTATTATTTATCTAGTCCTTTTGGTGATCTTGTGTTGCAATCCATGTAGGATGACATATAGATATTTTTAGATTGTTATTTGATATTTTTAGGAATGTGACAGTTAAGCGTTTTCTATACTACATCAAGAGATAGAGATTCTCATTGGTATTGAAATGCAGATTCAGCAAATACTGACGTATTTTTAATTTTTTTAAAGAGATACTTATAGCAATGTTTATATAGACCTAATTATTCCGAAGCAATCATTTAATTTAAAAATAAGAATGGTGTTAAAATAATTCCAAGAGACCACTCAACATAATAAAAGGTAACTTTTTTTGTTGAATATTCATTAAGTTATATTTAGATATAATACCTTACCAATACGGTACTAACAAAACAAAGTGCTCTGCTCGGCTAAAAAAGCTTACTCTCCCAAAAATATCTGAAGCACATAATCCCTATGCGTTCACATCATCATATTTCGGCAATGTTTTCATATTGTTCCGTTCTTTGTCTTCAGACATAAGCAACGACAGAGAAATGTGGGACATAATTTCGATACCATCGTTACCGTGTTATACAACATGCGACAGTAATGTTTCTACATTCGATTGTTCCGGGTTAAGCATCGGAACGCGTCGTATAAAGACCATATACTTGAGTGGAACCCGGCAGTACTGCACCATGTTCAAGATAGTATTGATAGCGTGCTTGGGCTGTGTGGCAGCTGACTTCAGAAGCAATGGGTAAGGTTGTTGACTTAATTAGTATTTTATAGGTGCTACTTGCACGTCACAACTCGCTCAGATTTATATATTATTACTAGCTGACCCAGCAAACTTTGTATTGCCATATAAAGTAAAAAGAAAAAATCAAGAATTAAAAATTTTGGGGTATAAAAAATAGATGACGACCGATTCTCAGAGCTAACAAATATTAAATCGTACATCAAATCTACCAACTATAGGTAGCTAAAATTATGTTTGTTATACCTCCTGAGAAAGACAGGAAGATATAAAGATTCTAATTAGTTATTCATTTTAAACTATTCTTTCAATTTGATTTCTGAACGACACGGGACACATCAAAGGAAAAACAATATTGTTGTTTTTATGTAATTCGGAGTATTTTCATATTTATTTATACCAAAGTTTGCCAAATCGGTCCAGTCGTTCTCGAGTTTTAGCGAGACCAACGAACAGCAATTAATTTTATATATATATATATAGATTATATAATATAAAAAGTATTCCTACTCTCGAAATTGTCTACCACAGTGTCTGAAAACGAAGGTTTTGACCGGTGATGACTTACGGTACGCAGACGTGGACGCTAACTATGGGCCTTTTAACAAAGCTCATGGTCGCTGAGAAGGCTATGCTTGGAGTTTCTCTGCGAGATCGAATCAGAAATGAGGAGATCCGTAGGAGAACCAAAGTCACCTACATAGCCAAAATGAATGCGAAACTGAAGTGGCAGTGAGCGGCAGGGCACATAGGTCGACGGACAGATGGCCGTTGGGGCAGTAAAGTCCTCGATTGGCGAACACGTACCGGAAGACGCAGTGTTGCTCCGCACACGTTGCTCCGCTCTGACGCAGGCCCCCCTACAATATGGATCGACGATCTGGACAAAATCGCCGGAATACGTTGGATGAGGGCAGCGCAGGACTGATCGTCGTGGAAATCTTTGGGGGAGGCCTTTGTCCAGCAGTGGACGTCTTCCGGCTGATGATGATGATGATAAGAAGTTGAAATATAACGCCTTATTATTTTAAACAGCAAAGTGATTGAAATCAATATTTGCTAAGATGTTAACTTATTTTTTAATTAATGAAATTTACGTATTAATCTCAATTTATAATACATACTACTGGTGTACTATTCTTTCAAATCGAGAAAGTTTTGAGTTGAAAGACAAAAAGAACATAGTGTAATTTTTGTACCCCACGACATAAGTGAAAAGTTTAAAAGGCGAAATAAAATACAATTTTTTTCTTCTACATTTCCAAAGTTAACACTACTTATAATTAAAATTCTTGTTAATAGTGTTTAAATTATTCAGGTGTAATTCAATACTCACAAAAAAATGTGCCGGCGGGCCAAGTTTTCACCTAAAATATATAAATAATGTTGTTAACTCGAGCGTTTTGTTAACAGTGGTTTTATACCCAGTTCCTCCTACCAGCATATGGAAGACCAGTTAGCGCAACCTTCTGCCAGGATAGAGAAGAGCAGGGAAGACAGAGATGACCACGGAGACAGGACTCAGAGATTTGGCATATCTACTTATGGAACCACGGTATGATTAATATTACTGCGGCATTATTACTTCTTGTTCTTCTCATCATCTGTTTTCTTTTATAACAATAAGGGATGAGGCGAGCAGTACGTTCAGCTGATAGTAATCGATACGCCCTGCCCATTAAAATTCAGTACCGCTCAGGATTCTTGAAAAACCCAAAAATTCTGAGCAGCACTACAATTGCGCTCGTCACCTTGAAACATAAGATGTTAAGTCTCATTTGCCCTGTAGTTTTACTAGCTACGGCGCCCATCAGACCGAAACACAATAAAGCTTACACATTTCTGCTTCACGACAGTAAAAGGCGCCCAAAGCAATTGTGACCAATAATCTAGCCGGCATCCTGTGCAAAAGTGCCTCCCACTGGACCCGATAAGGAAACGATATTTGGTATAATATTTGTTCTACTTTTGAACGAATATTGCCTGACTGGACATTCCCTTATAGACCTTCTTATGTTTAGTAACTATCCACCGAAGTATTTATTTTACTCATTCAAGTTAGAATTCAAATATTTTTTATACTTTATGTAATTATTTAACGTCAAATTCTACCACTCACTCGAAAATATAGGCCTTGGAAGTGATAAAAATGGTCGCAAGAAACTTAGCGGATCCATAAATTATAGATCCAATCATGTTAAGGGGGAGTTAAGCTAAATTCCACCACATAACGTCAAAATGCGTAGTTCCCGCATTATGTTGATGTTTGGCTCTAGAATGCCAACGTTTTGCTACGAGCTTCTCGAGTCACACTGTCCCTTTGTGGAATCAATTACCGGCTGCAGTCTTCAGAATCCGAATCAGAATATCTTTACTACTCTCACTATATTATACAAAACTAGTCATAACTCTACACCGGTTTACAAGAACCTAAGGTATTGTCAAGCTGTCGTTGCGAGATTGAGCGACATCTGGCCAAGCTACCTTGGCATTTATAAAATCCTCGATTCTATAATAGGATTCCTTAATTAATTGTTTTTTAATATAGGATTTGAATTGATGAATTGATAGCTCTGTCACTTTTGATGGGAGTTTGTTATAGAATCTTCCCTTTCTTATAGAATTTTCCCGAATCGATACGACTCAGGGACCACCTTCAGGCATATAGTACACTCCCGTAAACGCGACGCAACTATTGACCCTTGGTTTTGCGGATGTCCATGGACGGTTGCCTCAATACTTTCCACCATGTGGGTAACTTGCACCCCCCCCCCCCATACAAAAAAAATTACGCCAGTTGCCCAAAGCAGTAGGCAGAGAGATTACATACTTCCGTTTGCCATGATCCTGACATCCCTGGCTTCTTCCAGTAGCTTGGAACTCTCGACTTGGACCATGTTTTTTGTCCGTTCAAACTACTTTCAACCATCTTCTCCACATGATAAAACAATCCCAACATTTTATTGGCAGTAAATTTCACGATTATGAAAGATAAATTTATCTGTCTGTCGTTTCTGCCTACCGCATCATTAATGTGCGCTGTGGGTAAAACAAGAGAATTGTAAAACTTACAGGGCCCTTACGGAGGTTCAGCCCCGGGGATTTACGGACCTGTGAAGATAGATCTCGGCGGAATTCTGCTGGGATCAATTCTGGGATTTGGTGCGGTCGTGGTCCTACCGAAGATTATCCATGCCTTCTCTTACGGATACGGGGGTTATGGACGCAGTAAGTAGTTTAAAGCTGTAAGTATGTCTTTATTGTCTATGAAAAAATATGTATACTGTATAAACTGGGATCAGGTTAGGTAGTGTACCTACATAATATTTTTTTCAAGTGATAATCTATTTTTGTTGCATATTGCATAAAAATGTTAACCCTTTTGGAGACCATTGGGATATGAAAGTCGACGAAATTGTAAACCGACGCTAAGAAAAGATAAACATAATTTTAATATATTTTGTTGCAATGGGTAGGTTAAGGCGAAGAGTAAGCAGAAAACACGCAAACATGGTGTTTTTAGACAAGTTTTGTGGTGAAACTACTTAATCCTGTTATACATGTCCTTAAGTCTTATTTGTAGGTAGCTAATGCTTGCTGTTGGTTATAGTTAACACTGCTAAGCCTTTTTGAACTACCACTTTTCTTTGAAGTTAAACGAGTTTTTTGGCATGGCGTGACGCATTTTTTTGGTACTTCTCTCAGAAAAGTTAATCTTATAGCTTGTACTTTTTTGTGTGGGTTCATTTATTCAGATTAGTAGTGAATAACGAGGATTGTAAGCATATAAACTGTTTTCCACCCAAGAATTTTGATAATATTGGCTTTGTTACATAGATGGCGGGCCGGCAGCCGTGAACTCATATCGCTCAAGGTCGCTGGCATTTAGTGTCGCCTTTAGTAAAAGATTGAAGTCCTTTTTCAATACATGTAACCACTGCGCACCAATTGTACAAAGACTTGGGTCGAAATCAAGTCTAGGTACGAAGAATGAGAGAGCTTGTATGAAAGGAATGTTTTAAACCATGGCATAATGTCAGGCCCGTGACTTAAAGGAATGGTTATCACTGCTTATCACTCTGAGATACAATCAAGATTATTTTAAGATTAATGGGATTATTTACGAATAAGCACTATTAAGCGAAATTTAGGAGAAAAGCCCCGCAACGCTGATATAATTCTTCTGATGTTGCCAAATGTATGAGCGGCAGTGGACACTTACCACCAAGTGAATCGTATGCCTGGTTATCCTTTGTAAGGTTTCTTGTTAAAGATTGAAAATTGAGTAGATAATTTATACATAACATGTACCGAGGTATGGAGCGAAACAACACATTAGTTTTAAGATTAGATTGTTTTAGTACAGGTGATTAGAAAAGACAGGAGAAAATAAAAACATTGAAGAAATACTTACCACGAGGTCGACATACGGCCGTTCCCAAAATTCAGTCTATCTCCGGTTGTGGCCTACTTGAGATAAAAATCGTAACTATCATTGACTTTTCTGTCCCAATAAAGTTTTCGACGGTAACTCACCTTATCAGTACACGCTGTCTGTCAATGGGACGACGTATAGCTTACCAGCGATATTAGTTTGTATAGAAATTGCAATTCACGCGTCCCAATATAAGGCGATAAGAATGACTTATCGGGTATATTGGGACAGCTTCAGATTATTGACAGCTAATTACTGACAGTAGAAGCTAGTACTTTATCTCTATCTGTAGATAGTATACAAACAGAGCAGGCCCCATGACGGGCAGTCAGTATGACCAGGAAAACGATTACTTTTATTGAGAAAATGGACAGATGCATTAAAGCCGCTAACTCAAGAAATCACCAAAGTATTTGTTGACAGTTTATATAAAGCTTATATTTTTACAAAAAATAATTAAATAATTACACAATATGGGACGAAAATTTTTCTTTCTTAACATTTCTATTTTTTATGAACAGTGCGAAACAAAATCACCAAAATACCCTTAACTATTACAGTTGGAGCCATGCTAACCAGTCAATCTAGATAAAAAGTATACGAATTAATTGTATACCAATAGGTGTTTAACATGACATACTTTTGTAAAGAAAATAACGCATCCAACCCTTTTCATTGGCGTTCTTCCTGTGGGACCATATCTTCTCAAATTCAAAATCAAATATTTTTATTCAAAATAGGATTTAAAATCACTTATTGAACTTCAAAAACTACCACCCAATCGAAAGAGACTGCCTCAGACCTGAGAAGAATGACACCTGTCACGCAAGAAACTCAGCGGGCTTTTTTTTATATTAAATATGGATTACAATGTGATATCGTAGAATAAACATTTATAATTAAAGAGCCTGAGGGTGTTCGCTTTATTCCCAGTCCGTGGTGTCATTAAGAAAATCGTTTATGCTATAATAACCTTTCCCACACAAACGTTTTTTAACAATTCTTTTAAATTTCGTAACACATTTGTTTTGTACATTTTCTGGGATCATATTGTAGAAGCATATACATCGCCTAACAAAAGACATACTAACTCGACCCAACCGAGTAGTAAGCATAACAAGTTTATGTTTGTTCCTCGTGTTAATATTATGAATGTCACAGTTTCTAGAGAATTCCTCAATGTGCTTATGAACATACAGAACATTATCAAAAATGTATAGAGAAGCAACAGTCAAAATGTTTATTTCTTTAAATTTTTCTCTTAATGATTCTCTAGGACCTAGGTTATAAATCGCGCGAATAGCCCTCTTCTGCAGCACAAAGATGGTATTAATATCGGCCGCACTGCCCCATAACAAAATACCATAGGACATAATACTATGAAAATAACTAAAGTATACTAATCTCGCCGTATCCATGTCTGTTAACCGTCTAATTTTCTTAACCGCATATGCTGCAGAACTAAGCCTATTCGCCAATCCTTCAATATTTTAATTCCGCGAATGTCACCGTTAAAGATCAGTTTCGAGACACGTAATATAATGACTGCTTTTACAAATAATATTTGATTTAACAGGTGTTGATGCTGACTTCGGTCAACTGTCAGATATGATCAGCCACTTCGACGAGACGCTGAGCAAATACAATGTGGACTCCTCATCATGCATGCAGCGTCTCGCCTGTTCCTACATCCAGCTTGCGAACGAGAACGTGATAACTGGTAACGGAACAGACTTCGATGGAGTACTATCGTCTATTTCTAAGTAAGGAGTTTTTAATGATTAATTAGCAATTAATAATAGTAATAGAAAACGATAAGCTATGTGGAATCACCGATTTTATAAGTTTTGCCGTTAGATAATTTATGTGTCTTAGATAGTCTCTTGCTGTTTGTTAGACAGCCGATAATAACAGGCCAGGAATATTAGTTTAGTTTGTGTGATAAGCTATGTCTTACACTTGCGATTTTTATGATACTTTGTGTTAGTATGCGTGCACTGCTCAAAATAGATATTAACTCTCAACCCCAATTTTATCGACGTTTTCACACCTGTCACAGTCTTTCTAAGATAAGATAAACTTTATTTGCATTGAATAAGTTTGCTTACAGGATGGTACAGTACATATGTTAACAGTATGCTGTTCATCTTTATACAAAGCATGCAAATATCAGTGATTGACTCTATTTTTACGAGTTAATCTAAATTTATATACTTACGGGTAATTTTTGTACACGGTCAGGTATTTTATTAAATAATTTAACACACATTCCGTATACGTTACTTTGAAGCAATGAAGTTGCATTGTGATCTATCCAAAACTACTCAATGACGTTTCTGATACAGGGCGTATGAACCTGTCCTACAATTACAAACAAATCGTTATGTTTTAACGAATATGCAGACGTATAAACGATGTGAGCATGTGCTCAGGGGTGGGACAGACGCCTTATAGTGACGTTTTCAGTAGTGCCATCTGTTAGTTGGCCCGAAAATGAAAGCTTTGTCAGCTGTCACTCGCTTTGAAACCTTTCAACTTTTCTTTAGTTGTGCACTGCCCACTGGTCATAAAATAGCGGCTACTTCTAGAGTTAGTGCATGAATGTAGCTCTCGTGTTCCATTTTGCATATTTACACTACTAAATCTATCCTTTATGTTCTATGTTGTGGCAAAATTAAATAGCTAACTCTACGCGCAATTTCAACATGGTAAAAAATTGCAATACCTACATTAAAAAGTAGAGTTAGTTATTTAATTGTGTCACAACATTAAAAATGAATTTAATAATTTCGAGCTTGTATATAGTTATTTTCGGGGCTAATCTCCAGATGGCGCTAGTTTTCAAATAGACAGCTCATAATGCGTAGAGAGGGCTCTCTTTTCCCTATATATTATTATATGTGCCCAAAACGCCACTGCACGCGTCTTGCTTGTTAAAATCGAGAATAATTTGACCTATTTGAATAAACGGCATTTGATTTAAATAAAAAATGGTTATTCAACTTCTACATTAATAATATGTTGCAGCAACTCCATAGTTCGTCGAATGCTGGAAGGCACGTCGATATACGAAGCCATAGACGCCGGACGATCGATGGACACTGATTGCCACCAACTCTACTCCAAATGTAAACTAGATAAGAATACTGTGGTTAAAATCATTTCCAAAATGATACCAGTTTAGAAATTAGGGCAAAAATAAAAGATATACTTTTATCTGGATTTATTTATTTACCTATATAGAGAACTGCAGAGCAGAATATTATATAAATGGCTGATGCAATAATGATATAAAACACGAGATCTAGCGATACGTGAAGTGCAAAATCCTTGTGAAGACGCAGCCGGTCTTGTTATACCCAAAATAAAGAAACGATTCTGTGATACCTCTGGTGTAAGTTATCAGCTAACCTTTCAAGTTTCAAACCTTTTCTAGCCGGGCCGGGCCGGCAACGCTCTTGTCATTCCTCTGGTGTTGCAAGAGAATGTGGGTGGCGGTGATCACTTATTACCAGGTAGCCCGTGCGCTCCTCTGTCCTCTGTGAAATATTACCTCATGGTACGAATGAATGAATGAACAGTCTGCGATTCATTTTCCGACTTGATTGGATGGCAACCTAAATTGGATAGCTCCAATGACGTCGTGGAATGAAATAACAAAGCAGTTCATTTTAGGTCGTCAATTAAATCGCAATAAGAGTTCATGGTGCGTCATAACAGACTAGCTGTCAGCACGACGTTTAGTATAGTGTAGGTATACTGCGTGGACGCTATAAAGTAACTTAGTATCTTCATCTAACGTGAGTATTCATGCAAAGTTAGGATTAATCTTTTCAGAAGTTTTTGCATTTTGCACTGACATCATACTGACATAAATATAGAAACGGACAAAACTTCAATAAAATACTTTTTTGGATTCGATATTGTTTGTATACGAGGGCTGCACTAAGATTATCGGGAATGGAATATTTCCACTGTTCCTGTCATATTAAAATCTTTTTAATCGAAAACTCCTTGGTTTTAAAAATCAAATACCATTTATTTATTTAACAAAAGATTCTCGGTCTTGTCACAAGGTCTTTTCAAACTTGTTTAGTCTTTGAGAAAATGGAATTGACTCGAGAAAACTCTAGAGCGATAATTTATTATGACTTTCGAAGTAGTTTAACACAAAAACAGTGTGTTGACCGGATGATTTCTGCATTTGGTGATGAAGCCCCATCCAAAACCACAATTTATCGCTGGTTTGCTGAATTTCAACGTGGACGTGTCAAGCTCAGTGATGATCCCCGTCAAGGTCGTTCAAAAACTGCAGTCACCAAAGAAAACGTTGATGCTGTGCGTAAGCTGATTGAGGTAGATCGACATGTGACATACCGCGAAATTCAGGCAACTTTAGACATTTTCATGAGTCAAATACAAATAATCTTGCATGAACAATTAGGTGTAAAAATGTTGTTTTCCCGATGGATACCGCATTTGCTCTGTGAAGAGCAAAAAGCGGCTCGCGTTACTTGGTGCGTCAGACCTCTCGAAAGATTCTACGCAGGATCCTCAAATGCTGTATAGAACATCGTATCAGGTGATGAATCCTGGATATACGCGTACGAACCCGAAACAAAAAACCAGTCACGAGTTTGGGTGTTCGAAAATGAGTTAAAGCTAGCAAAAATTGTTCGTTCACGGAGTGTTGCAAAAAAAAATGGTGGCCACGTATGTCTCCAAATCCGGCCATGTTGCGACTTTTCCTCTTGAGGGACAAAGAACGGTTAATGCAGAATGGTATGCTAGCATTTGTTTGCCATAGGTCGTTTCTGAACTGCAAGCGCCGCATCATCCTCCATCACGACAATGCGAGTTCTCACACCGCGCACAGAACAAAAGAGTTTTTAGCGCAAGAAAACATAGAATTATTAGTCCATCCGCCGTACAGCCCCGACCTAAGCCCTAATGATTTCTATACTTTCCCTAAAATAAAGAATAAATTGCGTGGTCAGAGATTTTCATCACCTGAAGAAGCTGTGGACGCCTACAAAACGGCCATTTTGGAGACCCCAACTTCCGAACGGTATGGTTGCTTCAATGATTGGTTCCATCGTATGGAAAAATGTGTCAAATTTCGCGGAGAATACTTGTAAAAGCAATAATATTTACATTTTTAAATAGTAATGTTGTGTTAACTTCCTTGATTCCCGATACTTTTAAGGAAGCCCTCGTATACACAGTATCTTTTAAAAATATTCAATGTACTTACAGTTTTTGCTTTGTTTCGATTTTAATAAATTACTCATAGTATGGCAGTTAATTTGAACGTTGGCATAATATGATATATACACTGACCTGTATAAATACTATAATAATATTTCTGTGTTATTTATACTTCATGAATCAACGTAACAAGTACACATTTTTTTTGTACATAGTTTTCCAATCGATGTTTGTTTAGCTGCGGTTGTCATCACTAGTTTTAGTACCGCAGACTCTCGCAACATGGCCAACAGCGCCAAAAAGGCGAATATCAAACAGCCACAAAAGCACTTTGACAGCCGCCAGTCCAGTGGTTAATGGTTGAGGTCGGTGGATATATATTGATGTAATAGCTGTCTACAATCTACCAGTTGAAACATAAATCCAAACACAAAATAAAACAACAACTTATTTGAAAAGGACTTTAATAATCAAGTAAAACTAACATAACATCATCGAAATTAATATAAACAGTTAATTAATGTACAAATAACTTCGTTTTCCAACAGACGCTACAGTTACAACTGCGCTATTCGTATACTAATGTCAAAGGCTCGCTGCCCGCGTTGAAATATATACGGGCATAGTGATGCACCGCAGTAAAGTCGATTATAATATAATGAAAAGGTGTGAAATATTCACAGACTTTGACATTACAAATAATATGCGACAGTGAGCGTCCGTAAGATCTCACTCACAAGGGTAGCCGGGGCGATTCTACTTTCATACCTCCACCAAGTAGGTATAGAAATGCAAACAAACGCGTCCCACCAAATTAAAACGAATGTCGTCACCGACATCATTTATAATAATTCTTTGACACCCACAGATACCTTTAGAACCTGAAAATTTTATTGACGCATTGAATATTTGTTACGGGCAATTCTGACCTCTTCCGTGGTAATCATAAAAAAAAAATTAAGGTAACATATATGGCTCTGGACTTTGAAATGGTTAAGTATTTATTAATTAACAAAGAATTTCGTCAATAAATATTTCTATATTGATCAAAGTTGGCCCCCAAAGTAACTGACCCCGCGGAGAGTAATTCTCTCCGTGATCCGAGTATTCTAATGCTAAAAGTATCGAATGTGTCAGTATTTTAACACCGCACGAAGTTCATGCGCGCGTCCCTTTTGAACATAACTTTACTTACCAGAATTTGAAGTTTAATTGTATGATATAATTTGTTGGTAAACTTAAACATTTCTTAATAACTAACTTCAAATTCCATAAGACAAGTTCTATACTAATCCCACCGCTCGATACATTTATAATAAAAATAAGAATAATAAATTGACTGACATTTGTAATTTTTTTTTAAATATTGATGTGGGCGCAATTGTCATTACAAATCATTAAAAAACACTTCATTCTGCCGTTAAGACAATGATTCTTTTATTTGTCTAATGGTCTAATAAAATAAATAAATATTACAAAAGTTTGTTTTATACATGATCCCCCTTATTCATTATAGTCTTCTAACTTAAAGCATTGCTAATTCTCACTCTGTCTTCTTCTATTGACCTAAGTCAGAATGAGAAAAAACACTCCTAAGCGGCTGTTTAAAGTTAGCGGACCATTATGAATAAGGGGGGAATATATATACGTTTTGTTTTAGTTAAAATGCTTTTCAAATAGGTATATTATTAATATTTTCAATGCATTGCTTGCAAGTCGGTAATAAAAGAAGTTGTATGGCAGAGTGTAAAAAACATTTCTAAGTAATGTTGCGATTCCGAAAGCCTTTTTTTATCTAAGCAGTAAGTACCCAGTTGACTCAGAAACTAATTATGCTGAATCAATAAAATTTTCTTCGTCAATTGTTTTAGACCTTATTACGACTCGACGAGATGGTGAAGGAATGATTGAACGTACAACGATTTGATAAAGTTGTTCCATGAGGAAGGACCTAAATAACCTGAGGTTTTGACAGTTGCATCCTCCCATGTGTCACGTACACATGGTCATTAACGAAACAACACCGATGGAAAGAGAGAAAAAAATGGACAGAGAGTCAAAGGTAGGAAAATGGTAGGAATAACAAGAAAGGACAGATGAAGGAATGAATAAGTCTCAAGTCAAGGAAAAATATCCTTTTCATAAGATTTGCAAGATTATCACCAATAAAGAAACAGAAACCGGAAGAGGGGGCGTTAGTTTAACAGTTTATTTTATGAAAGTAAGTTTCGAGACGAGCAGGACTTTCAGCTGATGGTAATTGATACGCCCTGCCCATTACAATGCAGTGCCGCTCATCCATTGACATCTTATGTCACTTTGAGACATAAGATGTCAAGTTTCATTAAACTAAATCTCTCGATAAACTGAAATAAACAGGGGATCAAATTGGCGACGATTAGTTCCAGAAAGAAGAGACGGAGTGCTGGAATTTCAATAGAGGAGCTAATCCTTAACGGGATTTTATAAAGGGTTTTAGACCTGGAGTTACGTAATAGCTAGTCTGGCTAATAAAAGAAGAATAACAAACAGGATAACCTTCTTATAAGGGTGCACACAAAAAACGCGCGGCAGCCGTTTGCGGCAAACGAACGTAACTCGGGTCAAACATTTGCTCGCGTCGGCTAAGACAGACAAGTTCATTCTTGTAAAGAAAATCAGCAATGATTTTAAGATTTCTAGCACCTGAACACTCCTACACTAGCCTCAAAACAGTCAATTACATTGTCGATTGTCCATTTTTATGTATTCGGCACGCGATCCAATTCACCAAAACTTCAAACGTGGAAGCTTCTTTGATGCGGTATCAATAACCGTTTCATTTGTATTTTGGTGCAGGCTGTATCCCGTAAACCCCAAAAGGTGATTGCTCAAATTTCAAAAGCGTGTGTCTATTGCCATAAGAAACCATGATGGCCGACTCCAAGATGGCGGACATCAAAATGGCCGCAATAATGTTTATTTCACAAAAGTATGCAAAAGTTATGTGTTATATCTATGACTCGCATTTGACCTGTTTAAATTTATTAATTTCATTTAGCTATAATAAATTAGATGACTTATCGATATAAATTATTATCAACTTTAAGACTTTGTACATAAAAAATTGACACTGCTTGCAGATATATTGCCATAAATCATCGGGTGGATACATTATTGTTCGTGCTCTTAAATACTTAGGTCTATTAAAAAGTTATCACCTATGTGTTAATTTAAACATATTAACAGGCCATCGTTTGTTGATAAGAGGATACGCAGTTGTAAATAAAATATTTATAGCATTGACAATATTTGTGTAATCAAATTATCCGATGTATTTAAAATTGTAAATTTAACTAACGTAAAAAGAGTGCAACAACTCTAACGGCCGTTCCCAATATTCAGTCTATCTCTAGTAAGAGATATGAGATAAAAATCGTAACAATCGTTGACTTTTCTGTCCCAATAAACTTATCGACGGTAACTCACCTTATCCGTACGCGCTGTCTGTCAATGGGACGACATTTAGCTTACCAGCGATAGAAGTTTGTATGAAAATTGCAATTCACGCGTCCCAATATAAGGCGATAAGAATGACTTATCGGGTATATTCGGACAGCTTCAGATTACTCACAGTAGAAGGTAGTAATTTATCTCTATCTGTAGATAGTATATTGGGTAGGGCCGTAAGAGTCCTGAGGGCTTACCCGAGTTACAATCGTATCATGGCTAATATAGTTCTATCACTGTTATCTTGTTTTTAGTAGCTATACAGTTCGGTTTGACCAAATAACATAAGTCTTACACATTTTCTAAGTTCACTAAAGCACTGACGATTACAGATAGAAAACTTGGCTAAGCCTGTTGGTTTAAATGCACACTTTACTATTTTTTTTTCTTACCTTAACAATTTATTTATAGTCAATCACTGTTTCCAAATTCAATCATTTTATGCTACCTAGAGGGAGACTTAAACTTGACATGCCAATAACGGGGCACTCAAGATTGCTCAGCAAGGATCGTAAAATACAAAAAAAAGCTTTTGTGAATTACTCGTCGAGTGGATATGTCTAACTATAGGTATACACTAAGTACTTAACAGAACATGCTGAGCATAGAGTGTGCGTACGCCATTGCCTTGACATTCGGATGAGGCTGAAACAAGAAAAGAAGGTTGTACTTTTTTGGTAGAACGTGCAGTTAAAAATTTCTTTCATTGGTCTATCTAGCACATAGTTTCTCAACCTTATTTTGCTCACCGCCCACTTTGAGAATATGTTTTTTTATAGAGAATTTTCGTGTATTTTTTTGCCTTTGTAGACTATATTTTTTTAATCTAGCTACGCCCCATCTGCGCCATCTCAATGCCCCCTAATTTTCTTTTTCAAACGACCACAAGGGGGCGTTATCGCCCACGTTGAGAACCTATGAATTCTAGCAGGATCAAGCTTGTGCACGTCGCGAAATACAGACAAATTAACCATTATGTATTTAACATCCAAAAAACCCTAGCATTTAAACAATAAAAAACGAACCAAACTAATCTTTGGTAACAATCGTTTTAATGTTTTGCTTAGTATAGGACTAGGTCTCGAAATTTTGAGCTATTGATAATTCCACGTTCATATGGAAGGCAAACTGGGGTAATGAAAGTGTATTTAGTCTCCTGTATAGATTGTAGAACGAAACTCCGGTAGCTTTTTTTCAGCCGTACTCCAAATCGGTACGACAAAAGTGATTACTCTGTCCATTGCAAGCGAGTATGTCCACCAATGACCTCTTACCATCGGGTGACGTCGTTTATTACATGAACGTAATCGTTCGCTCGTTCATCATCAGTCGGAAGACGTCCACAACTGGACAAAGGCCTCCACCAAAGATCTCCACGACAATTGGTCTTGCGCTGCCCTTATCCAATGTATTCCGCGATTTTGACCAGATCGTCGGTTCATCTTGTGGGGGGCCTACAAACACTGCGTCTTCCGGTACGTGGTCGCCATCCGAGGACTTTACTGCCCCACCGGCCATCTGTCCGTGGAGCTATGTGCCCTGCCCACTGCCACTTCAGTTTCGCAATCTTTCATCATCGTTCGCTCGTATGTCTCCCCTATTCCTCACTTATACCTTAACGAGGCTGTTATGGCTGCCGTATGATTTCCATGCCATCATGATTGGCAAAAAAGCGATCTCCAAGTTGCAGTGAGAACACCCTAAAGATGATTACTGCTAGTACTGACTGCATCCTCCAGAAACACTAGATACAAAAGGCTTGACGTTTTTAAAAGTATTTTGCTAACAATAATAACTTTGTGTTCAGTACTTACCACAGCTTCATATGTTGTGAAGTTTGGTTTGAGGTCCTTACCATTCATTGTAATAAATGCCCCAAGGTTACCCATGGCATCACTGAAAGTTACCAAATAATTATTATTTTATGGCTATCTTGTTACCGGGAGGTCTGCTTGATGTGTTTTTTATTATTATTATTTCCTTTAAAGTTAAAGTTATTATATATTTTATTTTATGAAATGCTCACATAATGCCTCTATTTGTTTACGGTATGTGTGGATTGATGCATCAATAACTCTTGTGTTTATAAGTATTAAATTACTTTGTTTTCTCTTTTTGACTTACTCGTGTAAGCCTTTCAGTTTTTGACATTTGGTATTTTTGTTGCGTCACTTTGCATATATTGTAATTGAAATGATTTGTAAAACAATTAAAATGTAAATCTTGTCTTAAAAGAGTGGCAATGAGTTTCTTGCTACTTCTTCTCATTAGCTCAACCCTTTACGAAGTAGCGGTAAATTCAATGAGAAACAATATTTTTATTTATTTTTTTGACATTCATAAGTGTCATTTCCGTGACCCACATGAATAAAGTGTTTTTGAATTTGAATATAGATTTTGCTCACTTGAAAGAGAAAGAGGGTGTGTCAATCAACAATTTATAATTTGTCATCAATATAAGCAAAGTAACAAAATAAAGGAAAATACATAAATATTTTACCAGTAATTGGGTGCGGAGAACACGGTGATGCATTTTCCGTTGTGTGCTATCTCATAGCCCTGGTTCTTGACCTCGTGGCTGCGAATGATATAGTCCAAATTGTTCTTCTCGAGGAAGTCGGCAGTGATGTCAGGGCCGAACTGACAGCCAACTCCTCGCTTGGACTGCGAGCGACCCATCATCGGTTGCGGGTCAGACCAAAGCAGATCACACATTATGCCTGCAAATGTAACATTCATATTAAATTTTGAGCTAGAGGAACCCCCCCCCCCCCAGGGGCCAAAATAACTCTTACAGCAGTCGTCGACAAATTTTTAAATCCTCCAAGCATTAAAATTATTGCGATTTTTGCCAATTTTACAACTTGAATTACTTTTACAACATGGCCGACATCGATCAGCTGTTCGTTAAATAATGTGATAAATAGATCGACTTTGACAACTGACAAACCATTGACATTGAAAAGATGTCTATTTCCATTGAAATTAGTTAAAATCATGTTTGTTTGTACCTACGAAATGATACCTTCCACAGGAGCCATAGTAGGAATAATAGAATAGAATAGAACGAAATGGCAACATTGCGTACTATATAGACGTATTATGAGAGATTTATCTAACGAATATAAATAAGGAATTTTATCGAACGTTCGATAGGCTTAAAAAACGTTTTAACTAATATAGCTTTATACCTTCGAAAAGCGTTTTATTATGAATAAGTCCGTTAAACAATAACATACAAAATAACACTTAATTAATTAATATCAATTAATGACATAATATTTTTTGACCGAAATTTCTGAGCACTGTGATTGTAACTTAAATATGGTAAGCATAATATCATATTTAAACATATGATGAATGTTAGTGGTCCAACACACTTTAAACCGAAACACACCAAAAGTTTTTTTTAATAAGGGACGAGACGACGAGCATGACGGTCAGCTGATGCTAATTGATACGCCCTGCCCATTACAATGCAAGATAATTGAAAAACCCAAAAATTCTGAGCGGCACTACAACTGCTCTCGTCACCCTGAGATATTAGATGTGAAATCTCATTTGCCTAGTAATTCCACTAGTTATGGCGCCCTTCAAACAGAAACACAGCAATACTTACACATTAGTGTTTCACGGCAGAAATAGGTGCCGTTGTGGTAACCATAATCTCGTACTTGAAGGCAAGGAAGTTCTTCCAACAAAATGAAATACTCACCCTCCTCAGGTGGTTCCCTGTTCCTCTCAATATTTCTTATATCATCAAGAGTTACGTCATCACGCGTGAATAATCCACCGTGCATCACCAGTACACGGCTGTTAATACAATGGGCTAGCGGCAACCAGTGATACACTTCCGTGAAGAGATCAGCCATTTGTGATGAGTATTTCGCAGTCACTTCCCCTCGGAAACCATATACCCTATTCATGACCATTGTTTCGTGATTACCTAGAATTTTAATACGAATTCATTCATTATTAGGTTGTGTCCAAAATTTCCGAATGTAACTAGTCTGGCCATAGATATTTTTACAACTTAAAAACTCCCAATTTTTTTTATTCAATTTTGGAATGCGTTTATTATGATAGTAACTACTATCATTTCATATAAACGCTGGATAGTGCCAACTGTCATAAATGAACTGCCACAGGATTTGCTAAAAGATGTTTCCTCTAAAAATCACCTTAAACCAATTCTCACAAGACATTATCTCTCACTGTGCCCATGAAATGGATTTAATATAACTTTATGATATTAACCTTACTAGCTGACCAGACAGACGTTGTTCTGTACATAATAAATAAAATACCGTTTTTGATGAATTTGTCAATAATTTTTCATTGTAACATAATAATATGTTCCTTGTTGTTATAATGAAATTGTTTCACAGCAGAACTGTCAAACCGCGCGTCACTAAATTCTCTCATTGAAAATATGTCCATACAAAACAAATATTGGTAATAAAACTAATTGTGGGTCCCAAATCGAAATAAAAACTACCCTATCTCTCAAGTTGGACCAAACTGCACTCCATGAAGTAATCAACATTAAAATCCGTTCATTAGTTTAGGAGTCCATTGAGGACAAACATTGTGACACGAGATTTATATATATTAAGATTGATGATAGATGCCGTGTTAATTTACAAATACGAAATAAGTTTAATGCTGTACATTAGGTTTAATAGTAGTTTTAGGTTAATGCTGTAAATTTTGTTTTATTGTAATTAGTATAGTTAGTATTATAGTTATTATTGTTAGTATTATCTTTGCACGAGAGCTGCTGCCGACAAACTACTTACGTAGTTTGGCAGACAGACAATAAGTGTATAAGAAAAAATATATATATTTTTTCGATCAACTCATAATAATGAAAGGGGTGTCAAAGTAGATAGAACTGCCTTGGAGTAAGTGGGCAAGGAGCCGTTGGTAATTTTCGTATATTGAAGAAGTCTGCAGTTGAACACATAAAAGATCGGTGCTTCTGCGAGCTGTTAGAATTAAAAATGCTGTTTATACTCTTAAAGCCAGAATTCGTCGATATTCTATAGAGAAACAAAAAAAAATTGGTAGGCGATGTTTAAACTTTTACAACATGATCCCAGAAAATGTACAGGGCCGCAATGTTAAGATTTTTTTTATGGAATAGGAGGACAAACGAGCTTACGGGTCACCTGTTGTTAAGTGATCACCGCCGCCCACAATCTCTGCAACACCAGAGGAATCACAGGAGCGTTGCCGGCCTTTAAGGGAGGTGTACGCGCTTTTTTTGAAGGTACCCATGTCGTATCATCCCAGCAACTCCGCAAAAGGAAATTGTAAGCTTTGAAGCCAATTTGGCTTTGCCCTCCAGATGACCACGAAATTGGCAATCGCTCGAGATTTCGAGACCCAGTATTCCGATACTAGGCGAGGCTTTATTAATGAATTATTAAAAAAGTATATAATTTTAAAGAATTATTCAAATTGTGTGGTAAGTATTACATATTAAATTCAATTCGATGAAGACACAACCTGAGAGATGAACAAGACATACAATATTTATCAAGGATATGTCACTCGAACGGTTGACTCCGTGGAAGAACGTTCACACAGAACCCAAGAGGTCATGGGTTCAAGTAACGCATTGTTCATAAATTTTGTTTTCAAATATAATTTTTGTATTAAATCAAATAGAAACCTACCTCTAGACATAAAGAAATGATCCGGATACAAAAGCTTGAAACTTAACAATGTGAATATACATTCGACACTAAATGATCCACGGTCCACAAAGTCTCCATTAAACAAGTATGGATTGCTCTCAGAGGGCAATCCATTCAACTTGAAAACGTTTAATAAATCGTAGTACTGCCCATGTATATCACCACACACAGTGAACTTTTCATCGTAAGGCACTTTTATGTCTACCATTGACGGCAGCGTTTGTAGATATGCTTTAGCATCAATTAGGATCTGAAATATAAAATGCATTTATAATTTCTTAACTATAAACAACAGTATATACTCATATAATTACATGGGCTAAGCGAGTGAATTATAAATGCAGATTCTAAGCAACTTGAATTTCGAAACTGAAACTGAAACTTCATTGTCATCGTCGTGATCATTTCAGCCGGAAGACATCCACAGCTGGACAAATGCCTCCTCCAAATATCGCCATCATGATCGGTCCTGCGCTGCCCTCATCCTTTTTTTAGTTTTCCTACAGATCTCCTCATATCTGATTCAATCTCTTAGTGAACCTCCGAACATAGCCCTCTCCATTGCCCGCTGAGTGACAATAAGCTTCCTCATAAGAAACTTCAACTAACTCTTTTCTATCCTTGTAAATATTGCAGTGATAGTAAATAATTTGTAAGTAATAAAGTCAAATATTAAAATGAAATACTAGAACTGTTATCAGACTACATTATAATATCAAAAATCTAGTTTAGATTAATTAGTTTTTTTTTATGAAAAAAGGGATGAGATGAGTAGGACGTTCAGCTGATGTTAATTGATACTCCCTGCCCATTAAAATGCAGTGATGATACTCTGAATTCTTGAATTGTGAAGTCTCATTTGACCTGTAATTTCACAAGCTATGGCGCCCTTCAGACCGAAATATTAATATTTATACATTCCTGTTTCACGGCAGACATAGGTGCCGTTGTAGTACCCATAATATAGCCGGCTTCCTGTGCAAAGGAGCCTCCCAGTTGCTTTCTATATTAAAATCCTATAATACATCCTAAAGATGTTCTATTTCAAGCAACTTGGAGTTGATTTAATTGGCTTTCGTTTTTTAATAATTATTAATCTATTTAAGTGTATTTATAATTCATAACTAAATAAAGTTTCACTGCACTGCAGTCCTCACCTTGTATGCAAATTTTCTGTGAAGTTTTTTCTGATCCTTGAAATGTTCCATAAGTTCTGTGACAAACCTTAAAGTTACAATACCATTCTCCAAACATGGCCCATCATATTCATCTTCAATAGCTGTTGATTAGATAATAGAATAGATAATAGATGATAAAATTTTCATGAACTACACAATTTTAGTTCTGCCGTATTTAAGTAAAATAAGTTTTGTTCATTTTTATTTATAATTATATTGCATCTTATTATATAATTGTATTATATAGTATCTTAGTATGTAGTTCTTATGTTTTTAAAATTCAATAATTATGTATGTTATACTTGCATGTGATTGTTGTCTATAAGTGCAATAACACTTAGACTTATTTAGAATAATATTCAATGTATTAGTTAGTGATTATTGTGTTGGTGATGCTAATAAATAAATAAAGTGATTATCTCTTTGTGACTGATTTACCTTCACAACAAAAACTATGCAAGTCTCGCAAAGGTGCGAGAAAGTACTTAGTACTTTTAATATATTATGCTGAATACTGCCAGTAAAGAGCTAATAACTTTATTTATATTTTTTTTATTAAATATATATTAGTTAATATCATATGTTGCATACTAGCTCCCTACAATTAATAACAAAAAATAAACAAATTATTTATGTACTACTACAGGAAATGTCTTGAAAGATCCAGGAGGTAAAGGCGTAAAAGGCATTTATTTTCTCAAAATTGATTCCTTTAGAATTCTTTTTGATGTAATTTCTAATAACTACTAGATACTACTACCGCTTCGGAAACAAATGGCGCTCTGCGAGAGAAGAAGCGGCGCAAAAAACTCTCCCAGCATTCTTTTTTTGCACTCTTTTCAATAAAAATATTGTACAGTCATTTCTATCGCTATAAAATAATCACAATCTAGTCCCAGGCTGCCCCATCATTTAGATATTCAGCAGTGGAGTAATAGGATTTACGACAGGGCCATTATTTTATAAAACATTTAAATTTATTTATAGACAATGCCTGAACAGTGGCTGGGACTTTATTATAGAAGTGTATACATTTACCCTTGAAGCTATTATGTATCTTATGAAGCCTACTAGAATTAGTTACAAGCAATACCTTATTTCTAGTGTTATAATAATGAAAATCACTATTAAGAGCAACAAGGTGACGATTTTTGTGAACGTATATTAAGTTTTCATATGATGGTAAGAATGATTAATATTTAAAACACAATATAGAAGTTTTATTAACGTTCACAAACATGTCTATTTGACAATTTAACGATTGATGCTAGTAGGTTAATCTGCTGTGGCACTAGATTTTTCAGATTCACCAAAACCGAGAGTCGAACTTAAACTGTCATATGGCGCACTATTCCCTCACCAAGTTCTGACACTAACTTTGTTTATAAGATGGTTTATTTTTCATGATCTAATAGCTTGTTTCAATAGCTTTCCGATACATTCACTCAAATCATCCTAATAATAAGCAATCTATTGCTACAGGTAAAATAAAACACATTGACAGGACACTCAGTGAGCGCCAAAATCGCGAAAAGCTCTGATCTGAGGCATACAGTGTGATCAGAGTTTCCCGGAACAGAGAGTTTTAATAGTGGAAAGCAATAAAATATGAATAACTAAAATTATATAATGATCACTTACTCATAGCATCCAAATTAATAGAATCAGCTACATTAACTACTACTTTATCAACAGCTATTGCCTTTTCAAATGCAATTTTCTTGACAATCTTAGCACATTCATTATATTTCATCTTGGCATCTTGGTCATTTGGCCTAACTTTGGTTACCTGGTAATAACAAAATAATAATAATATAATATTTAACATGATTTTTAATATTCTAAGTGAGATATTATAAGTTTTTTATAATATGCAAAAGCACCTTCTGTGTAGCTATCACAATTTTAAATCTATAAAAAACACCCCTACTCTTATGATGCCAATTGAAAGAATGGCCAAAAACTAATAACTCTTCTTAAGTAACATCGTATTTTAAAGGAACGTCTTGTCTTACGCAAATCGCCAATCTTTTATAAGTCCTCTACTTTTCTTATCATTTAATGGTGAATACTCGATATGATATGGCACAATTCTGTTTGTAACTCGCCCACGTTTTCATATTGCTTTTTGTATAGCATATCTTTCACGTATCCCCAAAAGAAGAAATCTAATGGTGTAAGATCCGGGGATCTGGCCGGCCATATAATAGGTCCATTAGTACCAATCCAAGTAGGAAAACAATCATTTTATGTTGTTCCTTTCTTTTAAAATACTATCTTACTTAAGAAGAGTTATTAGTTTGTAGCCATTCTTTCGATTGGCATTATAAAAGTAGGGTTGATTTTTTTTTAATTTCAGTTAGTTCGATTCCCAGACGAGGCAAGTAATTTTTAGAAAATCTTTGAATGCAGAAGTACTAACTTTTAAAAATAACCTAAAGTCTTCTTTCAGTAAAATAGCCTATCTTTGATATTTAAGGTACTTTTCCTTCATGTCCCATAACTTTGAGACACCCTGTATATAAAGAAATCTGTAAGATGCATAGTTTCATTAAATTTTGCTACATTGTGATTGATTCTGCCTGTCTTGTGAGGTGAGTTTTAAAATACTATCTTACTTAAGAAGAGTTATTAGTTTGTAGCCATTCTTTCGATTGGCATTATAAAAGTAGGGTTGATTTTTTTTTAATTTCAGTTAGTTCGATTCCCAGACGAGGCAAGTAATTTTTAGAAAATCTTTGAATGCAGAAGTACTAACTTTTAAAAATAACCTAAAGTCTTCTTTCAGTAAAATAGCCTATCTTTGATATTTAAGGTACTTTTCCTTCATGTCCCATAACTTTGAGACACCCTGTATATAAAGAAATCTGTAAGATGCATAGTTTCATTAAATTTTGCTACATTGTGATTGATTCTGCCTGTCTTGTGAGGTGAGTTGTTCCCTTCCTTAAAATATGGTTGAAGGAGGCAATGGTTGGTCCATGTGTCAGAATCATGAAACCCTTTATCGGAAGCTCTGCTTTGTTTATAAAATTGATATTTTTATAATCGTTAACAAAATGCTACCACACAAGCATTATTTTTTACAGTGCATGTTGATAAATGCATCTACTGTACTCAATAACTGTGTTTTTATTTATTTAGGTACATTTATTTTTTGAATTACTCATTTAAAGCTGTAAATGTTGATTTAAAAGAGTGGCAAAGGGTTTCTTGCAACTTCTTCTCATTAAAGCTCAACCTTTTCCAAAGTGGTAGTAAATGGTAAAATCTTAGTTATTATGATTTGATTTAAATGTTTAAGTAGGGTTAAATATATCTATATTTGTGTTATTTTAAAAGATACAGGCAATATTGAATATTTTCAGTAATAATAATAAGGAATGGATAATACTTACATATTCAAAATCCTTAAGGGCTAATTTGTACTTTGATAAAGACATATATGCAGCAGCCCTTCTATAGTAGGCCTTTGTATAAGACCTATCTATTTCTATAGCTTTTGTTGCATCACTTAGAGCATAACCAAAGTTTTCCAACCTTAAGTTAGATATACTCCTATTCGCATAGTAAACCGCATTATTAGGGTTCTTTTCTATCGCTTTCGAGTAGAACTCGATAGCAATAATATAATTTTGTTCTGAAAAGAGAGGTTATGAATATCAAATAAGTTTCACACAATCCATAACATACATGTAAAATTATAAGGAATTTGTCTACATGTGTCGTTTTTAGTATATTGCATTCGATAAATAAAATAAACTCACTCTTAAAATATTCATTTGCTTCATTTTTGAATTCTTCGGCTGCAACCAAATCTTCCTGTGATATCGGATCTTTAACTTCCTCATTTTCAGCCATGATTTAATCCTGTATTCACTTTTTAAAAACGAATTATAACAGATATTTAATATTTTTACTATGAATTAAGTGAAAGTAATAATAAAAAATGTGATTCTCGTACTTCCATCTAGTTTACAGTGTCCGCAATTGAATAATCATGATCAGTAAATCAGTAATCATATGAAAATTGATATTTTAATTATAATGACATGTGAAGGAACTAAAATTAAAGTGACGTTTCGAAATGTTGCCAGTGGTAATTTATTACACTCCGAGATCTGATTCCCATTTTATGCCACGACGGTTCTCTTTCCGTACAGACTTTATGTATTACCCACGTATTACCCTCGCCAAACTTCTACTTCGCTTCAACTTTGCTGCAAATAGTCCTGTTAGTTTATAAATTCTTACAAACAGGTACGCTTGGCAACTGCATATAAAGCCTGGAGAGCACGCATTTATTTGAAAATTGTCTAAGTACACTCTTTCATCCAGTACACGTTCTAGTAGTGCAATAGAAAGAAACGACATACGGTAATCGACATCTATTCAAATCCACATACAGTACCAAAAGCCTACTTGGTAGTGGCACACAGTCATACACTCGATGTCAGAGTCCAAAATTATTTCTGCGACTCGCTGTAAACAAGGGCCGTTTCGGTTCTATACATTATCTTCGCGTATAGAATAAAATCTAGAGTTTGGCTCCTTTATTACGATCGATACAAATATAGTTTGTATGCATACTAGCACTGTATATTATGGAACAGACTAGTTACTTAGGCCACTGATGTAAAGTAATATTACCAGCCAGCCATGGACATCAGCAATACCAGAGGTCAAGAAATGCGTTTTCGGCCTTTGAGATGGGAGTATGTTTGAGACTTATCGTATCGATTGGGGATAAAAAGAGTCCACAAAGTGGCTGTGCTTGGATAGAAGTTACTAGAGACACATCAACGAGATGCGGGTGAATAAAATTAACCTGAACAACTAATCTAACCACTTCCCATGATATATGCTGTAGAAGGAGGAGAGAGACTCCACATTAAAGTGTGGAACTCCACAAAAAATAATCAAGTTGATCGGTGATGACTTGATTGTCTATTATTCAGTAATTTCCAATCTACATTTTCACAGCCTTGCGTTCTGGTTTTGTTCATAATATAAATGCGCATGGTTGGTCGGACTCTTTCTATTAAATTTATTGCCAGTCTGTGGCACTAGTAAATTAAATAGTGGGATAGTATATCTATTAAGGAGGGTAGAGGTAATATCTATGCTAGTGTTCATTAATCACTCTAAAGTAAACATTAAGATCACCTCTAGATGACACCCATAGAAAGTTGAAGAAAGATTGTTGCAAAAGAGAAGATTCTGACTGCTCGTTGCCAGCTAAAATTGCAGTTGAATGACAAAAAAAATATTTTTAATTCATATTAACGTTTATTCAACTTAGATTAAAAACTTTTTTTATTTAATTTTTACAATATTTTGGATTTTAAATCACTTATAATACTTTCTAGTGACGCAAATTTGGGTTTTAATGCAATGCAAACACTACTAGCCTCTACTTCACGCCTGTCATTGTTGCGAATGTGGTACTTAATCCGGACAGGTCTGGCCTGTTTGTGATGAAGAGATAGACAGTGTGACTCTCCCACTTTTGAAAAACCCTCAGTTGCCTCACTCATTCAGTGTTCAAGTAGTCTTATATCACAGGTATTATTCACACATTACTGCAATGGCATGAACAGTCTTGACTGCAAAATCAACTAGCCTGGGCGGCCAAACATTATTGAGCAGTTGTCCATTTCATTGTGCAATTGGTGCGTGGAGACTCACAATAACCTGGTCATGCTGTAGCTGAGCAATGCCAATACTTTAGTCCGAGTAGATGGTTGGTCATAATCAGTGGCGATAACATGGCCTAGATTCTTTGACAAGTGGAGAGTAACAAGAAGTCATGCACTGGGTGGCTGTAAGAAGCTATGATTCTTACTTGTTCTGAACCTGTTTTTAGTAACATGGTATTATATTCTGTAATTACTCTAGCTATGTCTCTTATGCTGTGTATCTGCTGTGCTTCTTGAATATTACATACTCCTAGATAAATATTTACAGCATCAATCATATTTAAGCGACTTGGTATGCTTTCAATAAATTCCTTTAGCCCTTCTTCAATACTTCATCCTACTTGTATTGCAGAGGTAAAAAACAAACTATAAAAACTTAATTTATTATTTTTAGAACTGCTTCTGGTCTGTCTAACCAAATACTATCTTTTTTCTTATCTATGATGAAATTCCTTTCCATATTGCAGATTTTACATTTAGTTGGAATATATTTTACATTATTTTTACACTTCAACTTAGTTAATTGAATACTTGTCAGAGCATGACATTTCTTACATAATTGCTTCTTTATATCGGGGTGTCTGAAATGATATAAATAAAGATTATAGGTTGATGTCATTTCATCTAATTTAAGCTTAGGTTTTTGAAATGGTAGCAATAAATTTGAACATCAAAGATTCATTTTAGACCAATACAATTAAAAAAGTAATTAAATTGGAGTGGAGTCCCTATTAGGTGTCTCATTGACATGTGCCTGTGATAGGGTTTTTAGTATAAAGTGTTAGTTTAGAGAACAAGCTACTTATTCAATAGTACATCTCTCAAAAATTTGTTATACAAGAAATGTATTATAATTTCTAAGTAGGAATTGTTAATTGATGAAGATCTACATAAGGTTCATTCAAAAGTGATGTATGACTTTTTTATTATAGCAATAACAAACATCTTCTTATCTTTGAAGTTTGACATAGCGGGAAACCAAACAAAGGTTGTCTAGAAACAACAGTCTGGGAAGGTACCTCTTTGCCTATAAACCACTTATTCACCTGAATTTGTTAGAAAATTAATTAAGAATGTTAAATCAACTTAAGATCACTTATCACAGATGATCCATTCCATAAAAAATTTACAAAGTGTGAAATTTTTGAAGACAGAAATAAGAGCAGGTTATAAGTAGGTACTTAATATCAAATATATTTTTTATATAATTACATTTTGAGAACATTCTTCTTTGCAACATTAATAATCAATTTGTTGTAGTATGCTCCTAGTGCTGGATTTTTTTCTGTAACTTCTTTGCTTATCTGAAAAGTAACATGATTCGATAATAAATCTTGTTAATCATAAATAAAACTGAGCATACAGAAGATCGAGTATGTTTTGTTGATAATCATAATATAAATAATAAATTATACAAATTTGTTATGTTTTAGTGATCACCCTCACTTCTGGGATTTAAATATACAAATAACATTTTAAAATAAAGTTTTATTTGTGTAATTTGTGTTGTTGACTTTTGTGCTTCAAGTGCAAGCAAATATTATCATATAGATATTAAGGTAGGTAATAAACCGGTAACACTTACTTGGTATAAATAGTTAATACGCTGAAATGCATCATTACCGGCTTCTTTTCCCATTTTTATTATATCACAACTTTCAAGTATGTACCTTTATTGTATGTATTCTGTACCTACCAAAATCATTGTTGTTAAGTTTAATTTGTAAAATATTAATTTCTCATGTAAGTGACAATAGGTCCTAATGAGAATAAAGTTATTTTAAACCTAAGTATTGATTTATGTTTGACGTAAACTAGTAAAATTTTACTAATATTTAATAACATTTATCAATACGTTTTACCAATTTTATAACGAGACTCGAGAGGTATCGTCAGGGGTGGGACAGACGCCTTAAAGTGACGTCTTCAGAAGACTATAGTGTCATCTGTTAGTTGGCCCGAAAATGAAAGCTTTGTCAGCTTTGAAACCTTTTCTTTAGTTGTGTCACTGCCCACTGGTCATAAAATGGCGCCTACTTCTAGCGTTAGCGCATGAATGTAGCTCTCGTGTTCCATTTTGCATATTTACACTACTAAATCTACCCTTTATGTTCTATGTTGTGGCAAAATTAAATAACTAACGCGCAATTTCAACATGGTAAAAAATTGCAATACCTACATTAAAAAGTAGAGTTAGTTTTTTAATTGTGTCACAACAGGAAAGGTTAAAATGAATTTAATAATTTCGAGCTTATAATATACCTATAGTTATTTTCGTTTCCAAATAGACAGCTCATAATGCGTAGAGAGGGCTCTCTTTACCCTATATATTATTATACTCTTTGCTGTATAATCTAACTACTATCCTCCTAATAGTTTGTTCTCACTTGTATACAAAGAGAATAATTTTACTAGTCCAACTCCATAGTCCTATCGTCCATTCATCAGTAAATAAACCATTCATAAATTTCATTTCATTTTGATTTTAGTGTAGTTTCTACTCATTTGTTCTTGCGGGCGCATGCGTCTAACCTAGTAGTCGTGTTTTCTGTGTGTTCTATTTCAGACTTCAGTGTTAAATCTAACATTAATATGCTTTCGGTTTCGAAGTTTTCTGAATTCAACGGTGTTAATAGAGAGAAAAACAGAATGGAAAACAATAAAGTGACTGTTGTGTTAGGTGCTCAATGGGGCGATGAAGGAAAGGGCAAAGTTGTGGATTTATTGGCCGTGAATTCTGACATCGTGTGCCGCTGCCAGGTTATAAATTTGGATTATGTTTATATTCCAAAGTTATTTTCAGATTTTTGTTTAGGTATGTTTTTATTGAGTTACAGAGTCAATAAATCGCTGCTGTCTTGGTTATATAGGAACATGGAATTTGATTACATTAATTGTTACAGTTATCCTTATCCTATAAAATCTTCTTTTCGTCGCAAATCAAATATATATAACTATTTTGGCCAACCGCCAAATTGTTTGTAAACAATCCAATAGCTATGGAATTTCAAATGTACATCTAGATATTGAAATACTTATTTCGCGCGCTATTTATAAATTATATAACAAGCTCCGAGAATTGATGTGATAAATGTAATTTAGAAGTCATGTGAGCATATAAAGAGTACAACATAATGTGAGATGCCACTCTGCATTACCTAATCATCTAATGTGTAATCATATAATGTGTTAATTATGGACTATTGCCAAGGTCCCTGTTGTTTATTATCATGGCTACTTTATACAGAATTACTTATAAATTCTTTTTCACGGATTTATATAAAAACTTTTGCTCTGGTGGTTAATGTTATTTATTACCTATATCATTCCACATTTGTTCATCCTTAAATCTCTTAATATAAACAAATTTTACACATGTTTATCGGTGACAAGAATTAAGTGATTCTTTATAAACATACCTATCAGGCATATCTGGCAAGGGGTAGGAACTATCAAAAGTGTCTAGCTAATGAGGAAACATCATGTACTTATTACCCAAGTATTATATATATAAAGTTTAGCTTTTATACTATGACATAAGTTACATTATAATTTCATGAACATGAAGCATGTCTGGCAATGAATAACATGATTTTTAATAATATTCTGAAGGTGATACCGAAAAATCACACTTTATTATTTGATGTATTTAGATCCATACACATACATGTATTTTATACACTTTCAGTACCATTTACCTGCCAAAGCCGCTGTAACCTAAACTCCATAATTGTTTGATTTGGTTGGTTGTACTCACCTGTGTTGGGAGTATGTGCTGACAAACTTTCAGCCTTTAGACATGACATGTAAAAATGATGTGAATAACAGCTTATGTTTATGTCATGAGGAAGAGTCAAACTATTATATATAAAATATTTAAATATATATTTCAGTGTTGCCCATAGTCACTTGTTAATGCCAAGAAAAATACTGTTATAATAACTATTATTGTCATATTTGTAAATACTATTGCTGAAATGGGTTCTTCAAATCAAGTGGTCAAGTAAGGAATGTGCTATCTTGTTTGATGTGGATTTATCTCAACAAATTCTATGTGTTATCTAATTATTACTCATCCATTGTCCCTGGGTCGCCAGCCCACTTTGATTATTAACACCATTGAGTTAAGATTTAAATTGGAAATGGCTTTTGCAAACATTTAATTTATTTCCTTAATTGTACAAAGATAAATATATTAATCTATCATTTAAGTATGTTGCCATATTCAGGGGCTTCCAATCGGGTATTTTCAGGAGTGAAAATTGTCAATCACACGGGATCTCACAATTCGCAAGATCCCACACTTAGAAATCAATATAATGTAAGGCATTTGTAGGTGAAAGGCGTGGTCTCTACCTACCCCCTACCACTTTATGAATATATAATATGTACACTAACGTAAATAAAACAAAAAAGAACACACTTTGTGCCGGAAGATAAAATGTTTCACCATCACATGACACTTGGTAATTTTGCAAAATAGATGAAAAGTTATTTTTGTTCGTCATTGTTAAATATGTTGGCACAAAGATAAAGCTACCGATAAATTATTGTCTTCCAGTTTATTTATCATGAATTTGAGAGTAGCTTCATCCGTAACAAGAGTTAGTTATTCAAAGGCCGGCAACGCTCCTGTGATTCCTCTGGTGTTTCAAGATAATGTGGTTTGCGGTGATCACTTAACACCAGGTGACCCGTACGCTCCTTTGACCTCCTATATCATAAAAATAAGACTTGTATAATGCTGACTTGACTATTGATAATGCCAAAAGATAATCCCGCAAATTACGCGGGATCGCGCATGCATCATGTATATAATACGGCAATACGCGAAAATACCTAGATTGGTAGCCCTAATTGAATTGTACGAAACTGTTGGATTGGCACAAAATGTTGATGACAATCATCAACTATTCATATCACATAGCGACGACGACCTGTATAGCCAAGTGGTTAGCAATCCTACCTACTAAGCCAGTGGTCCCGGGTTCGAATCCCGGTATGTGCAAGCATTTATATGATGAATATGGATGTTTGTTTGCGAGTCATGGATGTTTATATGTATTTATGTATGTTTAAGTAAGCATATTGTATTAAATATATTGTTGTCTTGCAACACAGGCTATATATGCCTAATTTGGGGCAAGATAATTTGTGTAAAATGTGAGTCAATATATCAACTCTTGCAGAGGTCTTGTAATGAATATAGCCATAGTTAATTTAGGTGATGACTATCACATGAAAATATTCACAATCATCATTCTTGGATTATTGCTAATTTGTTTTTATATTTGTTGCAACATATCCTTGAAAACAACAATGAGAAATAACAATAAAATAAGAGAGTTATTGTTTGGTTCTTTAACAAATTTGCTTTGTGATTGTGGTCCACTTCATTTAATGTTGCGAATGATGTTGTAATTCAAATGTATTTCAAGGTTAAAAACAATTTTTTAATTTCTGTTCAGACTTAAAAAATCATTCATAAAGCCTATCATAGGTACTCAACGTGGGCGATAACGCCCCCTTGTGGGCGTTTGAGACTTTCGGGGGGGCAGTAGAAGACCCAGAGAAAATTAGGGGGCATATAGATGGGGCGTGGGTAGATTAAAAACTATAGTCTAAAAAGGCAAAAAAATACACGAAAATACTCTAGAAAAAAACATTCTCAAAGTGGGTGGTGAGCAAAATAAGGTTGAGAATCTATGGCCTATTACATACTGAATGCATACTGATTTTTATATTGTATTATGCCACAGAACAGGAGGTCTATTACCATAATCAAAAGCCGAAGTTTCGTCCGAAACGAAAGTTCGACGAACTTCAAATTAAATCCTATTACCAAAGTACTTCGGATCCGAAGTGCGGTCGGATTTCGTTTTGGAACCATTGACATAACCATAAAAAGTGAAGTTGTACTTACGACCTTATTAATCTCAAACAACGAAAAAGTTAATGTCATGTTAATTTGCGAATAAGGTAAACGATAGACTAACGGCCGTTCGCAATATATTATCTACAGATAGAGATGAATTACTACCTTCTACTGTCAGTAATTAGCTGTTAATAATCTGAAGCTGTTCCAATATACCCGACAAGTCATTCTTATCGCCTTATATTGGGACGCGTGAATTGAAAGTTCCGTACAAACTTTATATCGCTGGTAAGCTTTACGTCGTCCCATTGACAGACAGCGTGCACGGATAAGGTGAGTTATGGTCGATAAGTTTATTGGGACAGAAAAGTCAACGATAGTTACTCAAGTAAGAGATAGACTGAATATTGGGAACGGCCGTTAATGTCTAATCGCGAAACTCTTTCGTAATAGGAAAATGTACGATCCGTCAACTGAAACTTCGTATTTCGATGTAATAGGGCTCCAGGTATGGTGCACTAGTTGCATTCTGCTACAAAATACGGTGCATTAGTAATGTTGTAATCTGCCACAGAATGTAGTACACCAGTACTGTTGTATTCTGCCACAGAATAGGTATGGTGTACTTGTACTGCCGTATTCTGCCACAGAATGTGGTGCACTATTACTGGTGGTAATGTTGTATTCTAGCCAAAAGTGTGGGGTGGTGGTGTTATTTAGGTTCATCACACATTTAATTCTTTCGGAGCAGTACAATATCATGGGGATAATTGTTAGCAGTATGATGTGACAAGTACAATCATATCATTATGGATAAATCATACCACTTAGTTAGATTTTTTTATGCCTTTACGGGACGAGACAAGCAGGATGTTCACTGATGGTAATTGATACACCCTGTCCATTACAATGCAGTGCCGCTCAGGATTGTTGAAAAACAAAAAAAAATCTACAACTGCGCTCGTCACCCTGAGACATAAGATGTTAAGACGCCCTTCAGACCGAAACACAGTAATGCTTACACAATACTGCTTCACGGCAGAAATAGGCGCCGATATGGTACCCATAATCTAGCCGGCATCCTGTGCAGAGGAGCCTCCCAGTGGTGGATCGGTTGCTTATCAAAATGTTTTTCTCTTATTGTCATCCTTCAGGCGGTAGGTCCTATAAAAATGATATTACTGGCACACATTTTATGGCTTGATCTAAGATATTATACTTCAACATGCCTTTCTTGATCTGCCAGCCTTTATTTCCTTCATTTTCATCCCCACATGAAACTTGGACACCTTGCTTCTTTCATTAGGCATCATGTCCTCAAAGTACAACCCATCTATACTTCCTCTTTCATCATAGAGGTCAACATAGCAAGGAATATCTCTCTCAGCAGTTGATGTCGTAATGATATTTTCTAGGCAAAAACTATGAGTAGCAGGTCTGGCCCCATATGCAATATTGCTCTCACCTATGGTCAGATGCATCAGGATCAGTTTGAGCCATTCTAACCATCATAAATATGCTTTAATTGTCTCGACTCTCTCTATTTTTTATATGATATTAAGGGACGAGACGAGCAGGACGTTCAGCTGATGGTAATTGATACGCCTTGCCCATTACTTTTTTATTCTTGTTTTTTGAAAAACCCAAAAATTCTGAGCTGTACTACAACTGCGCTCGTCACCTTGAGACATAAGATGTCAATTCTCATTCGCCCAGTAATTTCACTAGCTACGGCGCCCTTCAGACCGAAACACAGTAATGTTTTCACAATACTGCTTCACGGCAGAAATAGGCGCTGTTGTGGTACCCATAATCTAGCCGGCGTCCTGCGCAAAGGAGCCTCCCACTGGTAAAGATGTAGTAAACTGTGCAAAACTCATCACTACTCGTTGAGTAGAGTTGTCGATTCTATGTGTGTCTTCTTCAGTATTTATCGCTCAGAGTATTATTGCATCTGAACTGATCCCTGCCAGCGAATTCCACCATCGCATGATACAATATGACATGGGTACCGTTACAAATGGGCCCTCTATTAATTAAAAAGCCGGCAACGCTTTTGCAATTAAACAACACTTAAAAGCCGAAATCAATATTAAAAAAATCATAAGGTCTTTGAAAAAGTTACTATTCTACTAATGAATACTTAGAGGAAAAATATATTTGAATGTCTGCCCCTCTGTCGTTCATTGCTATACCTTACGAGGTGCGTGTGATAACTATTTAGTACTACAATTTTATCCGAATGTTTTGAGTTTTCCTCCTACGAGACTGAGCACGAGTCTTGTGCCAGAGTTTGGCGAGTCAACAGGTCCTGAGGATGCCTACGAGATGCAAAGTAACGCTTACTACAATAATTTTTTTTCACAAGTTTCTTTAGTAACCAAGTCGCATGTAACGCAATTTAATTTTAATAAATAAATTCCTCCTGTGTTGAAAGAGAGTAGACGTAGGGTTGATCACCAGTCATCAGATGACCCGTAAGCTGAATTGTTGTCTTATTATTAGTATTACGTAACTTCGCAACGGCGCCTATTACTGCCGTGAAGCAGTAATGTGTAATCATTATTGTGTTTCGACCAGAAGGGCGCCGTAGCTAGTGAAATTACTGGGCAAATGAGACTTAACATCTTATGTCTCAAGGTGACGGTACGCAATGGTAGTGCCGTTCAGAACTTTTGGGTTTTTCAAGAATTCTGAGCGGCACTGCATTGTAATGGGCAGGGCGTATCAATTACCATCAGCTGAACAAAAAACTTCTTAACTAGAAGTTCGCAATCCTTGCTATCTTTTTCAAGCTTCGTTTCGTTCTTATACAGCATATGAAGGTTTTGTGTAAATATCACTTAGACTTCTGAGAGAACTTGATTAGAGTATTTATAATGATTAAATAACTGATATAAATATGATTATTTTTCAGGGTGGCAACAATGCTGGCCATACTGTCGTTGTCGAAGGCAAGGAGTTCGATTTCCACCTTCTACCAAGCGGTATAATAAATCAAAAATGCACATCAGTCATTGGTAAGCTTTTTTTTGATAATATGGACCTTTTACTATCGTATAGTCGTATATAATCACAGGAGCGTTGCGACCTTGTAAAGCGTCGCATAAACGTATATATGAATTCGAAAATTTGGCAATGAGTTTCTTGCTACTTCTTCTCATTAGCTCAACCCTTTATGAAGTAGCGGTAGATTCAATAAGATTTTTTTTTGACATTCATAAGTGTCAATTCCGTGACCTAAATAATAAACTGATTTTGATTTGATTTGAAAAAAAAACATATTGGTACGTGTAGGGCGAGGATTGAACCGGGGGCTGCGTTGTGACAGTCAACGGTTCTACTGCGCCATTGACGCTAAATTATTAACCCAATAGTAAGTCAGCAAAAATTAAGGAGTGTGTATTTCTAAATTGTCGCTATAACAACAGATACTTGATAAAAAACAATATGGCGCTATTAAGAAAGAAATTACAAAACTATTTTAAAAGTATTCGTTTTGTACAATGTGACGGTTTTCATCGTGTGCGATTCGGACATATATATTTTAATATCCGGACGACCGAGCCTTGCTCGGATTTTTAAGAATGTTCAAAACTTGAACCAAAAAAAAACTAATGAGACATCTGGAATCGAACCGGGGTCTTCTGCTTTCCGGATCGGCCAATGTCCCATCTGAGCTATTACGGTCGTGCATATAAACTATATCTTAATATATATATATTTCTTGTGTGCGTGTGTATGTCACTGAACTCCTCCTAGACGGCGGGACCGATTTTGATGAAACTTTCTGTGTGTCTTCAGGTGGATTCGAGGATGGTTTAGATTCGCAATTGAACTACCTCCTAAACGGCTGGACCGATTTTGATGATATTTTTGTGTGTTCCAGTGAATTTGAGATTGTTGTGTGTGTTCAGGTGGATTCGAGAATGGTTTAGATTCACAGTTAAAGTACCTCCAAAACGACTGGAACGATTTTGATGATTTTTTTGTTTGTTTCAATGAATTTGAGATTGGTTTAGATTCTCAATTCCGTCCATATTACATAATTCTCCTGCTCATGTGTATGTTAGTGAACTCCTCCTAACGGCTGGACCGATTTTTCAAATTTAAGACGTGTGTATAGGACAACGTCTGTCGGGTCCACTAGTAAGTATATATAAACTATATGACATAACTATAAATTACTTTTTTTTCGCTAGATCGATTTATCGCCCCCAGAAATCCCCTATATACTAAATTTTATGAAAATCGTTGGAGCCTTTTCCGAGATTCAGATTATTTATTTATTTATTCTAAAAGGTACATATAACAATTACATATAACACTATCTAGGAAATTACATTACTGATGCGAGTACCAATAATAGATGTACACAACTTTCACAGTTGCTGATGTGACTATTATTAATTATTACATACTCATTATTACTAACTATTAACTAATTACCAATATAATTTAAAATAAAATTTAATAACAATTTAAAGTTGGTCATAGACTTTAAGTTACATAAGTTTAATTATTACATATAAAAGGAAAGAAGGTATTTACTTATTTATTTCTATAAATACCGAATGTTTTTTATTTATTGTAAAGTTTCCGAAGATTACGTTTAAATTCTTGTTGACTATTGGAAAATATGTCTATGTTCACTATTTCTTTATTTATTTCATTGTACTGCCTAAGCAGTCGTGGTACTGGTGAAAATGAGCCTAAGTTTGTTCGATAGCATGGTATTGCAAAAATACACGAATTAGCTTTACGAGGCATGTTGTGAGGGACGTATATTTCAACAGATTGTAATAATTTAGGACAATAAATAATACCATTTAATAATTTTTATAAGAAAACTAAACCTAAATTATTACGTCGGTCATAAAGGGTGTTCAACTTAAAAAAATTACTTCTGTCACTATAAGAGCTTCTGTGGGATACCCTGATATACCCTGAGCACTGTATGCTAAATATTTAGTAAATCTCCTTTGTATGGTTTCCAGTCTTTGCGAGTGAATGCTATAGCTTGGGCTCCAGACTACGCAAGCATATTCTAAAATACTTTTAACTAGAGTATTATATAAAGTGATTTTAGTATTGATTAGTCTGAAGCCTTTCGTGTTTCGTTTTACAAAAGCCAGCATTTGTGCAACTTTTAAAACTATAGAATCTACGTGTGCCTTAAAATTTAATTAATAATGATAATTCCGAGGTCCTTTGTTTCAAACACCTCCTCGAGCTCAGAGTTATTTATGTAATAATTATATACATTAGGAATGGTTTTCCTGGTAAACCTCATCACATGACATTTTTTTTAAAACCAAGGAGTTTTCAAGTAAAACGATTTTAATATGACAGGAACAGTGGAAATATTCCATTCCCGATACTTTTAGTGCAGCCTATGTAATAATTTGCCAGACTTGATTTGATTTCTGTTTTCTTGACATATTTTAATAGAGCCGAATAAACCGATGCACATTACAATGCAATCAGTATTCTTATTGTTCTGTCAAGGCTAATTCTATTGTAGCTAAATTGGAAATCGATTTTGTCATGGAACCTCATTAGTTTTAATCACTATTTCTTAAGCGTTTTCACTCCGTCTAAATTGTATTAAAATAATGGCGCAATACAACGCCCTTGACGCTGCTGAAACTGCATTCCGTTCTTTTACATGCTTTTTATTAACTTCACCTGTATGTGTGTTTGTTTGTTACCGACTCATTTGGGCGCGATATTGACCCACTTTAAACGGCTAGATTTCGTTCAAACTTCGTAGATTTATCGAAGACCGATGACAATATATCAATTTGATAAATTTATTAAATTTTTCAATTTGCAAAAAAAAAAGATTTTTGTTAATTTATATTATAGTTTTCATGTATCGCCTATAACCGATATATCTAATATCAGGAAATTTTCGAATATCAAAGAGAATTTTTAATTCTACAATGCAAATAATAGGAAGAAACCAATATTTTTAGTTCGGTTTTCTTTAACTACTCTTTATTTTAATATAGGAGCTGCAAACGGGCAAGATGCTCATGAAATGGTGAGGCAGACGCCCATGGACACCTAGTGGTCAAGAGAAACTTTGCTGGCTTTTAAGTTGGGAGAGTGCTATAAGGTTGAAGGATCCTAATCTCTATGTTACGGTGCAAAAATAACCTCCATAAGGAGAGCGATTAGTTATCAGACGAATAAGTTATTGGAAGCGTTGTCTAAATAGTAATTTTATATTTCAAGTAGCCACAGACCGCGTGCCCAGCTGTCGGTTGCTATATGCTTGAAAAGAGCGCAAAAAAAAAGAATGCTGGGAGAGTTTCTTGCGCCGCTTCTTCCCTCTCAGAGCGCCATTTGTTTCCGAAGCGGTAGTATCTAGTAGTTATTAGAAATGACATGGAAAAGAATTCTAAAGGAATCAATTTTGAGAAAATAAATGCCTTTTATGCCTTTATAGAAAGGTTTGGTAATATATTAAATGACATAAAAAAAAAACTTGTAAAAAAATCAAGTCTCACAGAAGAAGAACTGGGTGAGTTCTTCGACCGTAAAAAGTTGTGAGATCCATATAATATCAAGTCGGCAATTTATTCAGTCCCTACCTAGGACCCTTAAGGTCCTTCTGTATTAAGTTATAACATAATTACAGGGGCGTGCATATCACATAGGCAATTAGTTAGTGCATACCTCGCTATGAACCTAAATAAATATAGCACTAGTGTTAAAGTTAATTTAGTTTAATTTGGTTACGTTATTTTATAATCAAACTCTTATATAACACCCACACATAAAATAATCATTCTTTTAATCAATCTTTTCGCATTTCAAAGCTCAACTACGGCTAGTTAGATCCACAGTGCCTACCTTGCTAGAAAACCAATGCACGCCCCTGCATAAATAGCTCACCTAACATCTTATAGTGACCGTATCAATCTTATAAATATTCGTATTGAATTCACTGAACAACTCTCTCTAACGGAACTTTAGTTCAGGCTTGTAGTTTTGCCCACAACGAAGTTACATAGGGTCGAAAATGGCCTGAACTGCTTCGAGAAAAGGATGGTACGGCGGTGCCGATTGTTTTCGGTCGATTTGGTCGACTTGGTAGTCATAAGAGACTCATTAGTCCGAAGGGTCAGGTTCCAGATGAATCTTCGGTTACTCTGAGAGGTAATTATTATCAGAAACCTTGCGACCTTCATGGGTCTTCTACTTATCCACTTACGTTTACAAAGGCTGCTTGTTTGATCACAAGTATTCTTTGATATCAAAAACAACGATGTTAATTATTTCTTTAATTGTTACTTTCTTTCATAGTTACTGCTTGGTGCCCAACTGAATTTTATTTAAGTCTCGTACCACCCTTGAAGGTATCACTAATACCTAATCACCTGCATCTACATTGGGTCATCAAGGATTCATGGATTCATAAGTCATGAACTAAATCTAAATTAACGTTACACAGTTCCGGTCCCTTCCCAATGTCAGTTAAAATTTATAATAAGTTTCCAGAACACTTAAAAGCCGAAACCAATATTAAAATATCATAAGCTCTTTGAAAAAGTTACTTTTGGATAAATGTTACTATTCTATTAATGAATAGGCACTTAGAGGAAAAATATATTTGAACTAGCTGACCCGGCAAACGTTGTTTTGCCATTTAAAGTATAATTCACGCGATAGTTTTATAAGTAATAAAATATTGCCTATATTATAGCCTGTACATCATTTTGTTCTATTGTCAATAGTTTTTGCAGCGCACGCAAAAATAGGTTTTCGATTTAACACCTTGTGTTACAAAATAGCAATTTTATTACGGATCCCTAATTTTGAAAAAAAACATAGCCTATAGCCTTCCTCGATAAATGGACTACCCAACACTGAAAGAATCATTCAAATCGGACCAGTAGTACCAGAGATTAGCGCGTTCAAACAAACAAACAAACACTGCAGCTTTATAATATTAGTATAGATGTCTGCCACTCTGTCGTTCATTGCTAGATTATTAGTAGATGTTCTATTCAAACCGGGGCAGTCATTAAAAAGAAATATCACAAAAAAGATAAATATTGGGTATAAATGCTTTATATAAAATATGGTAAGCCATTATATACAGTTCGGTTTTATTGCATTATGTAGGTATGTTTATGACTCGATATTGCTATAAACAGAATCGAGAATATCTAGAATAAAATAGCGGTTTAATCCGGAACGTTTGAAACGTTATATCTACCAACGATTGGCATTGTTTCAAGGGGACGGCGACGGTCAATTTACATTCGTCAATAGGGCTGTCAAACGTACCGTGAAGCATTATATCCTTTTTACCTACTTCAAAAGAGGATATATGTGTATTTTTTTAGTTTGATTAGCGCATAAATATGTCTATTATGGACTGATTTGGTATTGTTTATTTATTTGAAAGGGAATACTTCCAGATTGTTTCCATTTTAAAAATATTTCAGATATAATGAGTTATTGAACATACATTTGTTTACACAAAACACCATTAAATTGGAACCGATAAAAATTACAACAAATAGGCACTGGTCAAATTTAAGCGAGTATTTGAGCTACAATGTAAATTTTTTCCCTTTGCCCTGTTCTTCCCTGGGGCATAAAAATAATAGGGAAGTCCCAGACCCAAGGGTGTCGTACGAGGCGACTAATATTTACCAGTGAGAGGCTTCTTTCTTAGGATGCCGTGATTATGGGTACCACAACGGCGTATTTTTCTGCCGTGAATGAAGCACTATTGTGTTTCGTAGGGTTTTCGTTTCTGAAGAGCTAGCGAAATTACTGATAAAACTAAGTCTCATACTTAAGATGTTAACACGTAAGATGTTACGTCTCAAGGTGACGAGCGCATATGTAGTGCTGCTAATTTTTGAGATTTTCAAGCGCCAAATAGGCGCTGTTGTTGTACCTAAGTGTACGTACGATTACTAGTACCATTTACTAGTTAAAAAAATTTATTCTGTTTAAGAAAAATTGCTAAACACCAATGAGAATTGAACTGAACACGGGAATACCTGAGAGAAGTAATGAAAATATGACGCACATTTCAATTACACTGGCAAAAAACGTCGGCCTGACCATCAATTTGTGCGATATTGTCCATACAGCACAGCGCAGCCAAAGCCGGGCGGAACAGGGTGCACTGCATGATCTCCCTCGACATTGCAGGACGAAGGAAAGACCACAGTGCTAGAGTATTCATGTATTATTCCCGGGCATTCGATACTGTTGATACTTCATTGTTACTTTCAACCCGCGCCTCTCGGGTTCGAGCGCTCTTACCAACTGAGCCAACCGTCCGAGTGACGCATCGACCTTAAATCTTGGTATGTTTTTTCAACTCTCGGGTTTTGGCTCAATCTACAGCATCCTGATAACCTGCAGCTCAACCCCAATAATTGCATATTAGGAAATTTATTGTAGATGTCGCTCTTTCAAATCTAAACAATTTCTTATTTTTAAAGCGATATCCCTCACTTCTGGGATTAATTATATTAATTAAATTTGTTACCAACATTTATGAACGATGCGGGACTCGTACTACATTGTTACTTTCCAAGTTAACGTACTACGGTTTGAGCCCGGAGAATGTACGTGGATTCAGTGGTTGTCACTAATGATGGTGACGTTATAAATTAAGTAGTACCTAGTTTATGATGATGAACAATTCATCATCAATGATCAATTCTGGGACCGCTGCTATATATATTATTCAATATGTATATTTTTATTGAAAAGAGCGCAAAAAAAAAAGAATGCCGGGAGAGTTTCTTGCGCCGCTTCTTCTCTCTCAGAGCGCCATTTGTTTCCGAAGCGGTAGTAGTATCTAGTAGTTATTAGAAATGACATCAAAAAGAATTCTAAAGGAATCAATTTTGAGAAAATAAATGCCTTTTATGTCTTTTTATGTCAATACCAAGGATAGGTACTTCAGATGCAGTTAATCTTTTGAATTCTGACCTGAATCAAATTTCTACTCGGTCAGATCGCAATTCATTTTCCTTCTAAAAAATGTAATCCTTGGCAACCCTATATCTGAGAGAACGACTAAGCAGTAGAATCCGAAGGTGAAGATCAATTATGTATCGGGCTCGCGGAGCTCGTAACTTGGGAATAACATTTGATGAAATCTTACGCTTTAAAAAATATATAAGAACAGTCATATCTTACTGTTTCTACAGATTAAAAGTCCTTTACAACATACTACAGTATCTCCACAGAACTGAGAGTTTAGTTATATGGATGGTGTTATCAAAGCTCAATTACTCCGACATCGTAAATGGTCCTAGGTTCGCGTTTGCGCAACCAAAGAGTGCAAAACGCGTTCGTTCGATTCTGACTTGAGAGACGCCAATATTGTAAATATGCACTGCTATTAGGTACCACCATACAGAGCAAAGAAAGCGGCCAAGTACGACTCCGGCTCGCCCTTGAAGGGTTCCGTAGCAACGAGTAACATAAACGATTTATGACGTATTAAAAAAACTACTGAACTAGATCTCGTTCAACCAATTTTCGGTGGAAGTTAGCATGGTATAATGTACATCACATTTTTTTTTAGGTTTATCATTCTCTTATTTTAGAAGTTACAGCGGGAGAGACTCATTTTAGCACATTGGAAGTGTCTCTCACGGAAACTATTTATAGTTTATAAAAAAATGATATTAGAAACCTCAGTATCGTTTTTGAAGACCTATCCACACGTATAAACGTAGATATGCCACACGTATGGGTTAGATGAAAAAATTTTTGAGTTTCAGTTCTAAGTATGGGGATCTCCCAAAATTTATTTTGTTTTTTTTTTTTCTATTTCTGTGTGAAAATCTTAATGCGCTTCACAGAATACATCTACTTACAAAGTTTCAACAGTATAGTTCTTATAGTTTCGGAAAAGAGTGGCTGTGACATACGGACGTACAGCCATACAGACGGAGGCATAATAGTTCCGCTTTTTGCCATTTGGCTACGGAACCCTAAAACCCTAAAAACCATATTATTTGTATAATAAACTCGAATTGTTAGGACAACGCAATGCAAAGAACATAAAAGCCAGGTCTGCCTCGCAGATATTAGCAGTGAAATCCGGAATAAACTCATTCTTGCCTGCCTGAGCCCCACTTTTGCCCCATGGCATCGAGTAACTCGAGTTGATTTAGCTCGCAATCGAGAAAATTGAAGCGAAGCTTGGTATCAAAGCTAAGCTCTGTTCAAAGATGAGTCCAGATTTTAAAGATGCATGTGGTGTAGGGTCAGTTATGGAATGGGTTTTGATATAGAACAGAATATTATGTTATGGTCAGTATAGCTGCGTGATTTGGAAGAATTTCCGCTCTTAGAGATGCTGAAAAACACAATTTTTACGCATTGTTTGACGTTCGCCGATTCGTAACTTCTTATTTTATGGAAAATTATATGACGTATTCAAAACTCGATCAGCGGAATTGCAAAACGCTACAAATAGTTTCAAATATAATCTGTGTCATAAAACTAAACCAATGTTCTAATTTACTTACAATATAACAGATAAGGCTTTATTTAGACTTTATTTTGTACTAGCTGACCCGGCAAACGTTCTTTTGCCATATTAATTATTTTTAGAGTTAAACTGTTTCTTAGACATTGCAACATTACTTTATTTTTCTAATATAAAAGATTTTTTCTAAAATAAACGTAGCCTAAGTTACTCCTTATTACATCAGCTACTTGCCAATAAAAGTCCCGTCAAAATTGGTCTAGCCATTTCAGAGCCGGAACAAACAAACAGACAGACAGACAAAAATAGTAAAAAATCTTATTTTGGTATATGTACCGTATAAATATTCATATACATGTAGTAAAAAACGGTTATTTCAATATTACAAACAGACACTCCAATTTTATTTATATGTATAGATGGGTTAGCGTGATACCAAGATGTGATTATAAAATTCATCAAGCGAGTGCCAAGTCACGACTGGTACTGCAGAAAACGGAATCATGTTGATAATTTTAAAATAATTTCGTGTAATTTGAAAAACTTGCTTGATTCGCTTTGAGTTTTATATCGTTTTTTATGTTGTTGTGGTACTATCTACTAGTTACATTATAATCTAAGTCGTATTACATCACAAAACGACATTAAGTGCAAACAAACGACAGTATGACATTTATATTTATTTATTTATTTACTGGCACACCGACAGCATTACATACAAAACATTAAAATAATTATGGTCTTAAAGGTACATAATCTGGTATAAATGCCAGTTAGTGGTGCATACACCACTCTCATTGGAAGATATTAATTTAAATACAAAATAAAGTTCGACCTACAAATTTAACAAGGATTTGATGGAAATTATTAAAAATAATGGATATAATAAAAAGAAGAAATTGTTTGTTTGGATATCAACTAACATAATATTATTAAATTATCTGTTAAAACGGCTTTACTCACGTTTTTGTCGATGTCGGTACCGACTAGTTTCGGACCATTCGGAGGTCCTACATCAGGGTGAGTGTGGTAGGTTCGCGATAACGTCCCACCATTTTAATAATTTAAAACCATATTATTATTTACGAACAGAAATTTGCGGTTAGTTTTTTTTTTTCAGACTTGTCACTGTGTCATGAAAAATATCAAAATCTTTTATGGACGCGGTAAATCGATTGTACTCACATCCTTGATAATGGAGAACGTTTGAGGGCATTTGTCCTACTTACTGGTTCAACAAGTATGTTAGTAATCGGATTTCGTGGATATCTGTACGGGATTTTGAAATTTATTTTATCCAGCAATTCACTTCACGCTGTCTTATGACATAAGTTACTAATATGGGGTAATGGTTCATATGTTCAACGTGCAATACGAATTTAGTAAAAGTTAAGTAGGGCCGTGGCACTTTTGTAAAATTCAAATTCAAATATTTTTATTCAAAATGCATTCAAAATCACTTACGGCCGTTTTTAATATCGTATCTCTAGTTACAGATACCGTGCTGTCACCGTTTAGTGACAAGATCTTATCTATCCATAGTTTGTCCATTATAGTTATGGTCCAATGCTTTATGTCGATAGGTTATTGAAATGTAAGTAAGCGTTAAAGGATAGATTTTTCTACCTCTAGTAAGTTAAACTAAGGATAGATAGGTTATTGAAAACGGCCGTTAGTCAAAAACTACCAACCACTTCAGTGGGTTTTTTTTGTATAAAAATATGGATTACAATGTAATATCGTGCAATAAAAATTTATAATTAAATAGCCTGAGGGTGTTCGCTCCATTACCAGCCTGTGGTATCATTAAGAAAGTTTTTTAACAATTTCTTTTTTTTTTATGGAATATGAGGACAAACGAGCGTACGGGTCACCTGTTGTTAATTGATCACCGCCGCCCACACTCTCTTGCAACACCAGAGGAATCACAGGAGCGTTGCCGGCCTTTAAGGAAGGTGTACGCGCTTTTTTTGAAGTTACCCATGTCGTATCGTCCCGGAAACACCGCACAAGGAAGTTCATTCCACAGCTTTGTAGTACGTGGAAGAAAGCTCCTTGTAAACTGCACTGTGGAGGACCGCCACACATCCAGATGGTGAGGATGATATCCTAACTTGTGGCGTGTCGTGCGAAGGTGGAATTCGGCGGCAGGAATTAGGTTAAACAGCTCTTCGGAACACTCCCCGTGATAAATGCGGTAGAAGACACACAACACTTTTAAGTTTCATAACGCATTTGTTTTGTACATTTGCTGGGATCATATTGAAAAGCATTTATCTGCCGAATCTACAATGTGTATATACATTTTAAAGGCTTGCATATTTTGTGCGTTACCACAAATATCACGTCAGCTATAGCATTCACATCGAATGCTGACGATGATAGATGGTACAGTAAAAAGTAGAGATGAAACGGATATCCGGTAACTATCCGGTATCCGGCCTATCCGGCGGCGTTAATACTATTCGGCCGGATAGGCATCAGGCCGAATTAAAAAAAATCTGTATAAAAGATATATTTTTAAGTAATTATTTGCTTGATTTAGTTAGTTTTAGTATCACTTAAGAAATATTATTAGTTTTAGTTGTAAATTTTTAATCACACCATAGTAAATGAATGTAAAAAAAAATTAATTAATTAGTACTCATACGGCACTAAAGGTAAATTATGGTGGATTAATAGTAATTTCTCTGCATTGAGAGGTTGCAAGCGGTTTCGCTTCTCTTCCTAAATAAGGCCAGTTTCAGAAAAAAGTCTTTCGCTGTACACACTGCTGCAAGGTGCTGAAAGAAAGATTTTGGCAAACTTTGTTAAATTTGAGTATTGTTTGGCATTAGCTGCCCACCAAGAATAATCACGTCAAGTCACGATTGCGGTCTAGGGTCTATGTTTGTGTGTGCGATACACCAAACGGCTAAGTTCCGCCGGATATTCGGCTATTCGGCCACATTGTTGGCCGAATATCCGGTATCCGGCCAAACTGTGCTATCCGTTTCATCTCTAGTAAAAAGACGGATAGTCTGGTTTAGAAACATTGTCATAAAACAACACTTCGTTTAAAGTATCCATTGCATGTGCATAAAATTGTTTAACAAATTACCTGAGGACTTGAAAATACTGACAAAGAACATGTTTTTGTCAAGACTCTTTAAATGGCTGCTTTAAAATAATTACCTTATTCCAAAGCAAAATACATAATTTCATTTCAAGGGCATGCATTGAAACCGCATGAATGGTTTTCCGGGTAAATTAGTGGCCATTATTCCATACACACATTCTCGACTCTTTACTCCATGGTTTAATATAAATGAAATGAAGTTTATTTATATCGTCGAATACAGTATTCATTATAGATCTTAAATTTATTGTAGTGTCTTCTATTCGGCTGATTTAAATTAGAATGCTGAACGTTTACTTAAAATTTGAAAAATCCTTAACGCTATATTTTTTTTTGTCAATTAACCATTTAAACAGGAGCCAAGAAAAGAGTTTCTGTGGTAAATTTTATATTTCTAGAGGTAGATGGTTAAATAATGTTATACAAATTGCGTAGGTACTATTTAGGTATATTGCTGTTCTGGGACAGTGGCAATAAACCAGTCTATCCGCTAATCTGGTGGAACGAGGATTCAATTCAATGGCATTTTGTTTTACAAATTTACACGCTTCAAATATATACATATTGGGCAATGTCAAAATATAACCTTAGATCAAAATGATTATTTATTGAAGTGGCAAGTGGAAGTTGACAATTCGACACGTGTTTCGTTCTACACGAGGCATCCTCAGGAGATGTTGACTCGCCAAACTCATTTAGATCAAAATGATTGTCAAATGCGACCAATAACTTCATTATCTGCGTCTCTCTGTTTTGCTTTTTCTGATATTTTTGTTTTTGTTTGTGCTAGAGTACTTCAAAAAGTTCTTATAACTGCTTTAGCATATAAAAATAATATAATAATAATATTTACACACTTTTACACAAATTATCTTGCCCTAAAACTAGGCATAGCTTGTACTATGGGCACAAGACAACTATATATTTAATAGAATATACTTACATATAAAACATCCATGACTCGGAAACAAACATCCATATATAAATGATTGCACCTACCGGGACTCGAACCCGGAACCTCTAGCTTAGTAGTCAGGGTCACTAACCATTATCATATGTGTCGTCATATAGAAATAGGTAGCATACATAAACAGAGCCCTAGTAGAATCCAACAAAATTAACTGAAAAATCAGAACACTCCGACACGGAGTATTTCCTTCCCAATCATTCAATTTCCGAAAACGAAGCCCTGATTTTTGAGATTTTTAAAAACGATTTTTATTCGGAGCTGTAGTTATTCTTATCTCACTCGCGATTGTCTCGCCGCGCGATTTAGCGCGACGGTACGTTGTTATTCATCTCAACATAAGCATTTTACCGAATCGTTGGTGGTAACAAAACAATTGATTTAAAAGTGACTTTGGCATTTCTGCCTTGATCTCGCATTGTAAGAATGACCGTTCATAATTATGTACTAAGCTATGTAGCATATTCATACATTACGTAAAACTTAATTGTGGATTGAATTTAATTGCACGGTATTTACAGTTCGATGCGACATGACCTGCAAAAAAGCCGAGGTCATTAACCCCTTTATAGTTCTCTCCGGCAAAACGTTCTTTATACTTTATAGTTCTGATTCGGGGGGCTCACTTACCGTCGGGTGCACGAATGCTGTACATGTACGCTCGTTGGTGAAAAATAAATACAAATGACTTCAAAAACTCTATTCCAAAACAATAGATATAATATGCACTATAAAGTACAAAAATAATTGCGTATGTTTATACAATCTAATTCTAGTAACGATTATTCTTTTTTGGAATCGTTGTTCTGCCCGCTCCTCCTCACGTTGCGCGTGCGACTCAAGCACATCTCACCTATAAGTATCTATGTAGTTACAAACCTACCTTAGTTGACACCGACTCCAAAAATAAACAATGATCGTTACTAGAATTAGATTAATTAATTATATTGTATAAAAATAACATCACATAATAAAATTTAGAACCTCCTCCTTTTTTTGAAGTCGGTTGAAAATGAGATCTATTGTCATAATAATATTAGTAAAGAGGTTGAAGTTGGGTTCTATAAATACCTAGGTGGTGAAAACCTATGAAATTATCAACACAATCCTCAAATCGAATATCTGCTTTATCTATATATATTATATAAAAGAGAATGTATGTTCCCTAATAACTCCTTGTTGAAGCTCAAGGAAGGTTTACATATTATATAGTTTGTCGTGTCACGATCCCACCCTCGCACTCACCCTCGCATTTACTATATCTCTCGAACCGTTTATTGACAGAACAACGTCTGTCGGGTCAGCTAGTATACTATAAAATATCAGATCCTTTTAAGAAAAAGAAAGCTTGGCACATAATTAGCTCTATCTATAGATATAGAATCTAACAATATCATCATTATCAGCCGCAAAACCTGCACTGCTGGACAAAGGTCTCCCCATAAGATCTCCACGATGATCGCTGCTCTCATGCAACGTATTCCGGCGATCTTGACCAGATCGTCGGTCCATCTTGTGTGGAGCCGACCTACACTGCGTCTTCCGGTACATGGTATTCAATTGGAAGACTTTTCTGCCTCACCGGCCATCTGTCCGTCGAACTATGTGCCCTGTCCACTGCCACTTCAGTCGGTGACTTTTGTTCTCCTGCGGATCTCCTCATTTCTGATTCGATCTCGCAGGGAATTGAATCGCAGGGAAACTCTCCATTCGCTCTAAGCTACAATGAGCTTCCTCATACAATTGCGCTCGTCTCCTTCAGACATAAGATGTTAAGCCTCGTTTGTCCACTAATTTCACTAGCTACGGAGCTCTTCTGACCAAAAAACAATAATGTTAACACATAACTGTTTCACGGCAGAAAAAGTCGCCGTTAACGTACCCAAAATCTAGCCGCCATCTTGTGCAAAGGAGCCTCTCACATCAATCGAACTTCGAATATCATCCAAGCGAACACATGCATATCTTAAGTACACTACAATTTGGCATCCTCTAGTTAAACGTTTGGTTTTTTGATTTTATCTGTGAAGATATCAGTTCATATTATTTGCTCCATTGAAAATGCAACTTTCCTAATATAAATAAGGTTAAAAATGTGTGGAAGTCTTTTGAAATCATTAGACTTTATTAAAGTAATGCTTATTGCAATTGCATTACAATTTTCAATCAACTTTCAAGACAGAACTTATTGTAGTTAGCAAGGTTATTGTAGTTAAAAATACTTTCGTAATATACTTAATTAATTGTCGTCTTGGTAATGGAGCAATGTTTGAAGTACGACGCTGAGCTGAAACTAAAAGGTGAAATAGTGCGTGATATAAACTGTCATCTGAATTTGATAAAATAATTAATAATAAAATGAACCGGTTCGAATTCCGGCAGGTGCAAACATTTATATGATGAATATGGATGTTTGTTTCCGAGTCATGTATGTTTAAGTAAGTATATTGTATTAAATATATCGTTGTCTTGTGCCCATAGTACAGGCTATGCCTAATTTGGGACAAGATAATTTGTGTAAACGTGTGTCAATATTATTATAATTATTATCTGAGTACCTACCACAGTGCCCGTTGCTGGATCTGGATCTCTGGTGTTTTTCTAGTGTTTTGAAGGAACTTTCTGGCATGTACAACCACACTGCGGAATGAGCTTCCATGCACAGTGGTAAAGAAATAAAAGGAATAGGGAAGTTCCAGGCCCAAGGGTGTTGTAAGAGGTGAATAAGGGCATTGACCATTGTGGAAGGCTCCTTTGTACAGGATGCCGGCTAGATTATGGGCCACAATGGCGACTTTTTCTGCCGTGAAGCAGTTATGTGTTAACATTACTGTGATTCGGTCTTAAGGGCGCCGTAGCTAGTGAAATTACTGGGCAGATGAGAGTTAACATCTTATGTCTCAAGGCGACGAGCACAATAGTAATGCCGCTCATAATCTTTGGTGTTTTCAAGAATCCTGAGCGTCACTGCATTGTAATGAGCAGGGCGTATGAATAACCATCAGCTGAACGTCCTGCTCAGCAAAAATAGAGAGCTACTCACCTGGTGTCCGTTTGGGTGCGCAACCAATTTGGTGGCATGAACAGCTCGGACGCGTCATAACTCTTGTGTCTGTATGGTGTCTAATTTGCTAGCTTATGTACGACACCACGGTGGCGCGACTGGTTGCGGTGGTACCGTGGTGTCCCGGTGAAAAATAGCCCATAGACTTCTCGTTGGACCCTAAAAAGTACGTCGTTATTTTGGCATTTTGATTGTAGCAAGCATATTTGTTTCAGGAAACGGCGTGGTGATTCATTTGCCGGGCTTGTTTGAGGAGTTGAAGAAAAATGAGCAGAAGGGTATGGAGGGGTGGCAGGACCGCCTCATCCTATCGGACAGGGCACATCTGGTGTTCGACATTCATCAGCAGGTAATACAATTACAACAAAATTAGTACTTAACTTGGTATCTCGTGGCAGGCTTCGTCGTGCTCACTTAAACGGCATTGGTCGCCGTGGGCAGAATACAGCAATAGAAGAGTACTCAGCGGTCTCTTTCAAATGTATTTTTTTAATGAAAATCAGGGACGAGACGAGCATGACGGCAGCTAATGGTAATTGATACGCCCTACCCATTACAATGCAGTGCCGCTCAGGATTCTTGATAAACCCAAAAATTCTGAGCGGCACTATAATTGCGCTCGTCACCATGAGACATAAAATGTTAAGTCTCATTTGCCCAGTAATTTCACTAACTACGGCGCCCTTCAGACCGAAACAGTAATGTTTAAACATTACTGCTTCACGGCAGAAATAGGCGCCGTTGTGATACCAATAATCCAGCCGGCTTCCTGTACGAACCTCCCACTGGTAAATGTATACCTACGTCTGGCCGGAGCGTTAGGGTTGGTACATATAAAAAGATTGACAATGCGCGGCGCACCTAAACTAGGAAAGCGACCATTCTCAGCAGCGTACGGAGTGGCACTGAGCACTCAATAGTCTTACTTCTTGTCATCCCAAGATTGCTTAGCGGCCGTTTAAAGTGGGCATGTGTGCGTGTATCGATTCGGGCCACAGACCTGTATAAACACCATTGGACAGGCTATTCCATATGATTGACAACAATTTTTTTGTGCCTATTTGAAGCGTCACTCGCGAGCGTCCAGAGAACTACTTTTGACGTATAATACAAATGGCTGCGAGAGAAGCGTACAGTATTATTGCATTTTGAATTAATTTCGGTAGTTTTTCGTGTTATTTATACTTCAGGAATCAACGTTATTAACATGTAGGTACACATTATTTTCGTAAATTGTTTTGTTTCGTAAGTTGTCATCACATACAGCGAGATTCTGCGGTAGTGCCAAAATGGCGAATACCAAACAGGCACAAAAGCACTTTCACAGCCGCTAGTCCAGTGGTAAATAGGCAGTGATTCAGGCGCTATAGTAGGTATGAAGTTTAAGTACTCATATATTTACATTTACTGATTGAGAATGACACAATATCTAAGAAAAATAATCCAGAAATAAGAATGACTTATCGTGGCAGCGGGATTATTGTTATCTCCCATGTCAAGCCTCAAGGCCTGAGTGAATTATTTGGCAACAAAATGCTATGATTGTGCACCGATATCTTGACTGAATAAATATTTTTGGAGTTTAGTGGAGTTTACTCCTTAAGAATCGATTTTCATATAAGGCGCCCGGTATGAGAAAAATATGGACAGTAAAATCTGCTCATCAAAATATCATAGTAACGTTTCTGGTGCGCATCATTTCTCGCACACCTTTCACTTTCTTGTATTTTGAAGCTTTATTATATTATTGAAATTGATTTATTATTATACTTTCATAAATTTAAGTGAAAATTCTATAAATTATGGAAGAAAGTGGTGTAAATACTAGTGCCGGAAAATCTGATAAGCACGTGGGTACTAAGTACGTTACAATTAATACATTAATATGACATGTATTGTGTATATAAACATGTGTGCTTTGTATATTTTATTTAATATTGAATTATCAATATAGTTCATACAAATTTATATGAGCTATACACATAATTAAATGTTTAATTTAATATGGAGAGTATATATAGCGCATTTCACGCCAAATAGAATTTTTTTAACCTAACCTATTATTTTATTTTTTTAATATCTATATATTTTTTTAAACTAATACGCTTTCATTAGCTTCTGCTGTATGTATGTTTGTAACCGACTCCATTGGACTTGATTTTGTTTAGTACCTGTTCAAAGACAATCGTTCTTGAGCAGTAAACTCCAGTCGTGCGTCGGAGCTGACACACACACTTTTTTTTATCACCTCATACATGTTTACCAATGAGGGTTCCGTATCATATGAAAACAGGGTATGAAATAACTTTTTGAACGTCACCACACATTCGTAAATTAATGCCTCAGACCTGAGCACAGGCGCAAAAACTTCAGCGCCCTTCTTCTTCTAAATGCAGACAAATTTAATAGGCTTGTCATTGTATAGCCGAGTGGTTAGCGGATCCTACCTACAAAACTAGAGGTCTCGGGTTCGAATCCCGGTAGGTGCAAGCATTTATATGATGAATATGGATGCTTGTTTCCCAGTCATGGATGTTTATATGTATTTATCTTATATCTTTAAACGAGCAATTCTTGTATATATATATATTCTGAATCTCGGAAACGGCTCCAACGAATTTCATAAAATTTAGTATGCAGGGGATTTCGGGAGCGATAAATCGATCTAGCTAGGTTTCAATTAAAAAAAAAATTAGTTTTATCCATGTTTGAATGAGAAACAGCTACAATAACATTAGAATACAAAGGTAAATTTCGCCACTATATACAAGACTATTATAGCTCAGATGGGTGATCCGGAAAGAAGAAGACCCCGGTTCGATTCCAAATGTCCTTTTAATTTTTTTTTTCAAGTTTTGTACATTCTTAAAAATCCGAGCAAGGCTCGGTCGTCCAGATATTGTATGTTTAAGTAAGTATATTGTATTGAATATATCGTTGTCTTGCAACTCGTAACATTATATGCCAAATTTGGGGCAAGATAATTTGTTTAAGAGTGTCTCAATATTATTATTGGCGCCGTACAGTATAGCAACACATAACATTTTTACTTTAGTCGTTACTAATTAATTATTACTTTTTTATGATACTAAGGGATGAGACGAGCAGGACCTTAAGCTATTGGTAATTGATACACCCTGCTCATTAAAATGCAGTGCCGTTCAGGATTCTTATAAAAAAAGAAAACTGAGCAGCACCACAGTAATCTCTCGTCATATTGAGACATATGATGTTAGGAACCATTTAGCAGTATTTTTAATTGCGTCAATATGTCAAGTGCTATTTTTTCAAACAAAATATATAATGATTATCATCGAAGTTGTAAAAAAGCTCATTTATTTCTTTAAACTACCTAAAAATAAAATTCTTATCTTCACTATCGTTTTCACCATCCGATAACATTCTTCTCAAAAGCTTCATATTTAATAATATTTTCTCTGAATAGCAATTCAATGTGCACAATTATTCATTACTAGCAGACCCGACAGACGTTGTTCTGTATATAATAAATAAAATAATGTTTTTATATGAATTTGTCAATAATATATTATCATAACATCAAAAATTACTTCGTAAGATATGCACCCTGCTGTCGTAATGAAATTGTTTCACAGCAGAACTGTCAAACCGTGCGTCAATAAATTCTCTCATAGAAATTATGTATGGACACATCAAAGGAAAAACAAATTTGTTGTTTTTATTTAATTTAGCAGCATTTTCCTGTTTATTCACCTTTTAAACCTTCTCTGGACTTCCACAAATAATTCAAGACCTAAATTTGCCAAATCGGTCCAGCCGTTCTCGAGTTTTAGCGAGACTAACGAACAGCAATTCATTTTTATATGTATAGATTCATTATTTAAATGAATCAACGTTCGCTCAGTTATAGTGTACTCTGTGCGCTCAGCTGACATAAAACTTTGACACCATTTTATCTGAAGAATAAGCCACCTTAAAAAATGGTGGGATTAGAGTTACACTCGTATAACTTTGTTATTCACGGGATAAGTAGTTGGTAAAATGAAGACAGGGTTATCTGAGAGTAATTAACGGCTTTTTCCTAGGAATTAAAGTTTTGATAAAATTGGACCTAAATAATAATAATAATAACGATATTGATACACTTTTACACAAATAATCTTGCCCCAAACTAGGCATACTCTGTACTATGGGAACAGGACAACGATATATTTAATACAATATACTTACTTAAACATATAAACATCCATGACTCGGATACAAACATTCATATTCATCTATATGCAAATATATATAAATGATTGCACCTACCGGGATTCGAACCCGGGACTTCTAGCTTAGTAGTTAGGGTCACTAACCATTCGGCTATATGGGTCATAAATAAATGAATTTAAGACTGACCCTATCCGTTCGTCAGCGGATGTAAAAATGCACGTATAATTAACCACTAAAAAAACTCACTGTATATCTACCATCTCATAACTGTCCTACATTGCACGACAGCTAGCTAGTAGCCAGTCGCTTGTTGTCGCGATACGGAGATTTTAGCTTTGTTTGTGGAATGCCTAAAACATTTTTGTTAACAGGCGGACGGTCTACAAGAAGCGGAGAAGGGCAAGAACTCGCTGGGCACAACGAAAAAGGGCATCGGCCCGACTTACTCGTCAAAGGCGACCCGCAACGGAATCAGAATCGGGGACCTGATCGGAGACTTCCATATATTCGAGGAGAAGTAATACTATAATAAATAAGTATTTTATCCTAGCTTTTTGGGGTTCCCATAGACTCTGCTGTCAGTCCGTCTCTTTGTATGTCCGTGGATTTTTTTCACAAACCGGAATAACTAGGCAACTGAAATTTTGACAGAGCCACTATATAATATACATTCGACGACCCATATAGCTCAGTGGCTAGTGACCCCACTTACTAAGCTAGATGTCCCGGGCTCGAATCCTGGTAGGTGCAAACATTTATATGATGAATATTATGTATGTTTTTTCATAGTAATCATGGGTGTTTATATTATGTATTTATTTATGTTTAAGTAAATATATCGTTGTCTTTCCCATAGCACAGGCTTCGTCCAGTTTGGGGCAAGATAATTTGTGTAAAAATGTGTCAATACAAAAAAGACATATAAAAATCATGTTATTAAAACCAGGAAGGCGTATTTCCTAACGCTATTGTGTCATATTTTTTATAATAGTAGGTACCTATTTAAAAAGTATATCGTTATATTCTGTACAGCGAAAAGATACCAGTTTTATAAACTTGCCGAATTTTAGCAATATCGATCTGAACGTCTTTTATTGATTGCAAACGCTGTGTAGAAAGATAATTAGTATCGACTAATTCGTAAAAAAATACAATTACAGATTCCGAACGTTGGCAGCGAACTACAAGCGGATGTTTCCGTCACTGGAGGTGGATATCGAGAGCGAGCTGATGAGGTACAAGGAGTACGCCCAGAAGATAAGACCCCTGGTCAAGGACACCGTGTCATACTTGCACCAGGAGATCAGGAGTGGGAAGAGAGTTCTCGTCGAGGGAGCAAACGCCGCCATGTTGGATATTGATTTTGGTAAGAGACAGTGTTATTGATTTTATATAATATAAATATAGAGAATAATATATAGTGTACTTTTATGCCCACGTAATCGCCCAAGTTCGGTTATATTGAGCTGTCTAGGAAGTTCGTCAAATGTCATATCAGTTCAAAAATGACACCTACGAACAAAGAGGTTAATATATTGATAAGATTTGTAAAAAAATATTTGATTTTTGTAAGTTCAATACTTACGAAACCACTGTTTTCCGAGTGATTTCCCAGCAGTGAACAGGTAAGTTAGTACGCTTTTTAATAGGTTGCTTTCAAATAACAAGCAAGTAACAAATTGTTATTGTTTAGTTCGTCCTTATTCACAATCATTATCTCTAAACTACTTCATAATTTATAAAAACAAACTTACGGAGCTGTTTAGTTTTAAATACCTAGGATGTAGTATTTTTACAAAAATTATTACAGAACAATTTCAAATTAAACTTAACAGCTTTTTGATTATCAATTACAACTCCCTTTAAAGAAAACTAATTATCGATAGAAGAAGTCCTTACCCCACGCCGTACGAATGCAAGTTCGAACTTGCCTTTGCCTAGCGCCGCCCGCGACCATCAGAGAGATACCGCCGGCACGTGGATTATAGCCTAAACACGTCATGGTTGGGTTTGGTACGGCCGGACCATAGGAGAGTCCGGTGGGCGAAGGTGGTCGCTTCGTACCAATTGGTCCGCCATCGTACTCAGTACGGTCCGGGCGGTAATAATAATAATTTTGTGCGATGGACATTGCGACATAACATCGAATATGGTCCGGTACCAGACCGCGTCCGATGGTTCGGCCGGACCAAATCCTACCAGGTTTTTAGGCTATAAAATACACGTGTCAAGACACTGAGGCGGCTTATTGTAATATTCAAGTTCATTGAATCATTGACCCTATCAATAGTTACCTAATTCTACAGTACGTTTAAATTTGCTCTAAATGAAAAGTCTACTTTTTGACAAAATCAATGCACGGAATTGGTATATCGTCAGCATATATACTAACAGTTATGTACCTACATTTACTTCAACGTTCGTGACAAGCTACGTTTTACACTCGCGATCTCTATATCACTTTGTGTTAGTTTCCACCAGGGATGTTGCAGATGCCGATATTTTCACATCCGCGGATACGGATGCGGATGCGGAGTTTAGCAGGCTCACATCCGCGGATGCAGATGCGGATGCGGATGTATAAGATATTATGTAAATAAAGTCTATCCATGAAGAATTAAAACAATGACAACGTAATTATTAACATTTTTATTGTAATCAAACATAATTAAGTACTTATTTTTATGTTAAAAATATAAGTCATGTATAATGTAACTGAACACCTTCTGTTTTTTATATCAGTAGTTGAATTTAAAAATAGGAGCATTATACTTGATGAAGAGTAGTATTGCCGCCTTTTCTGGTTCTAGTCTGTTACGCAGAGGTTCGTAAATTAATCCCGCGCTACTAAATAGTTGTTCGCTAGGAACACTGCCCGGTGGAGCAGATAAAAATCTTCGTACTATCGGCGATAATACCTTGAATTCCCCTCGATGTACACTCCACCAGTTTAAAGGATTTTCACTCACATTTATTCTTTTTTTAGTACGGTAAGCAAGTAACTCTTTTTTTAATACAGCTTCAACGCTACTATTTTCTGGCTCATCTTGACTTTCGTCTTCACTCGACGAATCTAACATCATAGCCAGGTCGTTTTTTAAGCATGGCTTTTTGTTGAAACCTGAAGTCCCTGGTCCTAGTTGTTCTGTTTCATTTTCCATGCAATCAGTTATTTTAGCCCTTTTGGCATTGGTATTAACTGATTCAAAATTGTCATTCTCAATATTTATCATTTTTAAAATGTCATCTTTAATCTTTTCTTCAGTCACCGGTGTGAAAAATTTGTGCTTATAGCGAGGATCTAAGTAGGTAGCGATGGTATATAAATTGTTTTCTCCCAAGCTAGAAAACTTTGTAGAAAGTTCGTTTTTCAAAGTCGTTACAGCCTGACGAATCGGATCAAACTCTTGCGATCTTGTTAAATATAAATAGTCATCAACTTTTTTTTCAAGCATTTGTATTATCGGTATCACAGATGAAATAAGAGCAGAAGAGCTGCTCAGTTCCCGTGTTGCTTCCTCAAAAGGTCCCAGTAATTGAATGAAACTTTCAATCATTTTCCATTCTTCTGGTAGAATAGGGTCAATTTCATTATCATTCATGTAAAGGCTCAGAGCATCCTTTATCTTTGAAAAACGCTCGAACATGTAGAATGTACTGTTCCATCGTGTTACACAATCTTGAAACACTTTCAGGTGCGGTTGATTCAGTCTGTCCTGAATTGATTGCAGTTGTTTCTGGGCAATGGTAGAGTGATTGAAATGGGTCGTAATTCTCTTACATTTTTGTTTTAGTATTTTTATGTTTTCTTGAGAACCTAAACAACTACGGATAGCCAGTTGTATCTTGTGAACAGTACAGTCTATATCATTTAATGCTGCTAATCGCGCGGCTCGTTTCATATTAGACCCTTCATCTCTGATTAGGCAATGCAGTTGTTGTTTTTTAATGTTCCATTCAGAAAGCATGTTACTGAATTTTTCAGCAACTATGTCACCAGTGTGACGGCCGTCAAATGTCTCACATTTCAATATTATCGATGATCTATCAAAGTTTTCTGCAATTCCATGGCAAGTCAGGCTAAGCAAAGAAGCGTTTGAGCTAGGATCCGACCAAATGTCAGACGTAAACGACATGTTATCAAAATTTTCGATTAATCCTTTAACTTTTTGAGCCACTTTGCTATATAATTCCTTGCATACAAAATCTGTAAAAAAATTGCGTCCCCTAAAGTTATATCTTGGTGCTAATTCTTGCATCAGTCTACGAAAACCTAGCCCTTCAACAAAATTAAACGGCAAATTTTGAAGTGCAATCATTTCTCCAATGAGTTTATCAATTTTTTTAGAATTCAAGTTATTGACGTCCCACTTCTTTTCTTTTAGAACCATTTCCTCTAATGAAAGTTGTTTCTTTGATTCTTGCAGAGGAGTGGTAACTTTATCTGAAAAATACACAAATAAATAAAAATTTTCGTTGTAAAAAACTATTTACTTAAAAGTAATTAAAAAGTGAGGACATTTTAAAACACCAGAAAACCTTTCTATCAAATGTCCAACTTATATTGCAAAAAATAAAAATAAAAGGAGTTTATTCCTTATAAATATTTATAAGAAGGAAGGATCCCTAATGTTTTCTGGCATTAACATTAAATATAGCGTGAAGCTAAACTACACTAAAAAGAAAAGGTACACTTTTTGATAGTGATAAAATTTTTGCAATCAGCCGAATAGTTTTTGAGTTAAGTAATTCACTATTCATATTTTAATATCATATTAAAAATATACATTTATGTACAGGTTGTTTTATTTTGAAACAATAAAAAAGTAGATAAATGAATTACATATATTAGTCTTTTTACAACTGACGTTTTATATGACAGCAAATAACTATAATATTGAGTGGAAACTTAGCCAATAAACCACAACTAAAACTATTCTTTTATTAAACTAACCAAACAATGCCTCAAGTAAATATTAATTAATTAAAACTATTAATTATGAAACTTACTTGCGTCAGATTTCATCTGTTGTAATTTTTTTTCTTTACTAATGTTCTCAAATGTAGAAAATTCTTCTGAGTGCATCGACTTAAGATGGTTTTTTAAAGACGACGTGGTGCGGCCCTTGCGAGAGTAGCTTTTTTTGCATATTTTACAATCAGCTTTATCCTGGTCTTCTTTATTTGGTTCAAAATAATCCCATACATTACTTTTGGTCGGTGGTGACATTGTTGACTAAATAGTTAGATAGATAAACTATCAATAACGGGAATCACACTGGAAAAATAACGAATTTCGTCATAAAACGATATTTTTTCCTACAATAAAACGTATTACCGGCGTAATATAATAGAAGTTACCCTGTGATCTTATGGATATTAGTCTTAAATAATATAAAGTTTTCTTGTAAACTCTTCTTATTTACACACTGTATCACAATAACATTAAAAATACCTATTTATCTTTATGATACGATAAGTAGTTCACTTTCACTTCACAACGCAAACAAACACGTATTTATTCACTTCCACTTGCAAGGAAAGGAACAAACAAATGATGCACTAGCGAAAACAAACAAACGTGTCGAATCTTGTCACTAATTTCTTCGCTCCCATTGGTTATTGTCACGTGCGACCGGCACGCGTCAATCACCGGCCCCGCCCAATTTCTTTCTTGTCGCTACTTGTATAATATTCGCATCCGCATGAACATTCGCATTGATTAATGCGGATGCGGAAGCAGATGCAGATGTCCAAAACAATGCGGATGTTCCGCATTTGCGGATGCAGATGCGAATGTTCGCAACATCCCTGGTTTCCACAATCTATCTAGATTCTAGACGTGTGTATATTTTAAGTTTATCGTAGTAGTAGGAATCTATAGTCTGATATGCCTTTTTGAGCCTAGATGTAGAAATGTTGCGTTAGAGTGTTATTTATTATTATTATATCCATCCAGGTACGTACCCCTACGTGACGTCATCAAATTGCAGTATAGGCGGCGTGTGCACAGGACTCGGAATACCCCCATGCCTTATCGGAGAAGTACTGGGCGTCGTGAAGGCCTACACCACGAGAGTTGGCGACGGACCTTTCCCTACAGAACTCAACGACGTGAGTATTTTTTTTTTACATTATTAACATCCCACTTCTGACACCAAGTTTTATGTGTGGGATTTTGTCTTTTAATTGGTCGGGGATCTTAATAATGAAACTCATCCGTCCGAACAAAGTGAAACTTCTTTATTCTATGTCACAGAGTTATCTTTCATATCAATATCCGTAGACATACCACAGATTTATTTATCATAGACAAATATACAACAGATAGTTGCATTTTTTTAAAAGAATGAAATTAATGATGCCCTGATGTTATTTTTGACGTGAAAGGGTGCGGGTTTTGCGGCATTATCTGCTCATTAATTTTGTGACTGTTATAGTCACAAAATTATACTGTAAATATTACTTAACAGCAGATTTTCTAAACGATCGCACGTCCTGAGATTTTTAGCAATTTGTAAATGACATAGTACAGTATTGTTTATCTTTTAAAGAGCTCAAAACGTCTACTGTGAGAGTTTCTTGTCGCGCTTCTTTTCCGTCTAACAGCGCCGTCTTTTATGAAGTGATGATGGTTTAAGTGACATCAAAAATAATTCCAAAGGAAACAATTTTGAGAAAATAAATGTTTTTTATTAATGAACCCTGACACTGGATGTTCGTCCTTTGATCGATCGAGGTCCGTGATTGTCAATCATAGACCTTGCTATTTTGTAATAGCGGGTCCTGAACCCAAAAATATAATATTGCTACAGAGCGACACTGTTTAAACATTACTGCTTCACTGCAGAAATAGGCGCCGTAGAAAAAGGAGCCTCCTACTCGTAAAACTAACTCGCGCGGATAAAGATAACTCGCGCGCTAACTGTAGTTATAGCCCGTCTTTTATAAATCTTTTTATATTGTTGACGACCCATACAGCCGAATGGTTAGTGACCCTGACTACTAAGCTCCTCTAGCTCAGTTCCCGGGTTCGAATCCCGGTAGGTCCATTTTTTTTTATGGAATAGGAGGACAAACGAGCGTACCTGTTGTTAAGTGATCACCGCCGCCCACAATCTCTTGCAACACCAGAGGAATCACAGGAGCGTTGCCGGCCTTTAAGGAAGGTGTACCCGCTTTTTTTGAAGGTACCCATGTCGTATCGTCCCTGAAACACCGCACAAGGAAGCTCATTCCACAGCTTTGTAGTACGTGGAAGAAAGCTCCATGAAAACCGAAAAAAAAAACATGATGAATATGGCTGTTTTATGTATGTTTAATTAAGTATATTGCATTAAATATATCATTGTCTTGTACCTATAGGTAGTACAGGCTATGCCTAGTTTGGGACAAGATATTTTTTGTAAAAGTGTGTGAATATAAAAAAAAATATTGTGTTCAGGAGACGGGCAAGTTGCTGCAAGAGCGCGGACACGAAGTGGGCGTGACCACGCGGCGAGTGCGACGATGCGGTTGGCTCGACCTCGTGTTGCTTAACTACACCGCGTTAGTCAACGGATACAGCTCGTGAGTGACGCATCTATACCTACTACTACTATACTTATGTTGTTATCAAACAACCAAAAAAACACGTTTTAAACAGCTACTAATTTGCATTTGTGTGTGATAGCACACAGAGCGTATTTCACCTGTCTGGCACACGAAGCATTATAATCACGGAAATTTATGAATAAAATAGGGGCGGCCAATATGTCTGAGGCATTCGTTGTGGAATGGTTTGTAGTTTTTGCCTTTCATTAAGTGATATTGTATCTATATATATAAAAATGAATTGCTGTTCGTTAGCCTCGCTAAAACTCGACATCGGCTGGATCGATTTGGCAAATTTAGGTCTTGAATTATTTGTGGAAGTCCAGAGAAGGTTTAAAAGGTAAATAAATAGGAAAATGCTGCTAAATGAAATAAATACAACAAATTTGTTTTTCCTTTGATGTGTCCATACATAATTATTTTATTTATTATATACAGTACAACATCTGTCGGGTCAGCTAGTCTTATCTATAAAAATAAATTGCTGTTCGTTAGTCTCGCTCGAGAACGGCTGGACCGATTTGGCTATTTTGGTCTTGAATTATTTGTGGAAGTCCAGGGAAGGTTTCAAAGGTGAATAAATATGAAAGTGTTCGGAATTAAATAAAAACAACAATTTTATTTTTCCTTTGATGTGTCCCCCGTCGTCTGATATTTGTTTTGTATGGACATATTTTCTATGAGAGAATTTATTGACGCACGGTGTGACAGTTCTGCTGCGAAACAATTTCATTACAACAACAGGGAGCATATTTTACGAAATAAATCTTGATGTTATGAAATATTATTGACAAATTCATAAAAAACTGTATTTTATTTATTATATACAGAACAACGTCTGTCGGGTCCAATTTGATTACCGATGTTTATGTATAAATAATATAATGTTCTTATAAGCATCTATTTAAATATCTTTGATTCTTTTTATGAAAATAAGGGACGAGACGAGAAGAGCTTAAGATTATTGAAAAACCCAAAAATTCTGAGCGGCACTACAAGTGCGCTCGTCACCTTGAGACATAAGATGTTAAGTCTCATTTGCCCAGTAATTTCACTAGCTACGGCGCCTTTCAGACCGAAGCACAGTAATGCTTACACATGACTGCTTCACGGCAGAAATAAGCGCCGTTGTGGTACTTATGATCTAGCCGGCATCCGGTGCAAGGGAGCCTCCCACTGGTAAAATCCTTGATATATAATATATAAATACAATGCACTACATTGACTATGGGGTATTAAAACACGAATGTGGGTTTATGTGATAATAGTATCACATGAGTGTTTTAATACCTAATTATCAATGATTGCATACAAGACTTTATCTGCATCCAGAACATGAATCCTCTTAAATATTCTGAAACAGTTGGCTTACTGCTAATATTAAAACAGCCAGTTCTAGTAGTAACCTAAAATCATCCATTACTGAAAGGAACTGAATTTACAAAGGATTTATGAAATTCAGTACAACATTACAACACTCATTTGGATGATGTAATGGTTATTAGGACATTGGGTGTTTTAATGTTGGCAATAAGCTAACTGTTTCAAAATCTTTAATAGAGGATTTAAAGCATGGGTGTAGATAAATAAAATTTTAACTGACACAATATTGTTACAGATTATGCCTGACGAAGTTGGACATCTTAGATAATTTAAAAGAGATCAAAGTGGGCGTGGCTTACACATTGAATGGAAAGAGAATTAACTACTTCCCATCGTCGATTTCGGAGCTAAGTAATGTTCAGGTATCTATCGTTTTAGCACCATTTTATTTAATAACCAAATTTGTTTAAGATCTTCATTATTACTTTAAAAACGGAACCGTACTTATGGAAGTATAACATAAGCACATTGAGGAATTTGCTAGAAATTGTGACAATTATAATGTTAACACGAGGAACAAACATAAAATTGTTATGCCTACTACTCGGTTAAGTCGAGTTAGTAAGCCTTTTATTGGGCGATGTATATGCTTCTACAATATGATCCCAGAAAATGTACAAAACAAATGTGTTACGAAATTTAAAAGAATTGTTAAAAACGTTTGTGTAGGAAAGGTTACTATAGCATAAACTATATAGGATTGAGGAGTTCACGAACTATGTTATTTGTATCTAATACAATTTCAATATTAACGGAGTTGAGACCCGTTGAGTTTCTTGCGTCCGGTCTTCTCAGATCTGAAGCATTTTTAACTCTTACTGAAAAGGATAGAACACTTAGAGAATTTGTACGACTAGAAAGAGTCTGTTGCTGTTAGACAACCGATAAAAAGAGGCCAGATTCAATACCTTAGTGTGCGTAAAAGCTACGTCTTACACTCGAGATTTGAGGTTGACTCAAATTAGAGGTTAACTCTACACTCTAACTTTTTTTCGACGTTTACACAACTGTCTCAGTTTATCTAGACGTATAAATTATCTAAGTATGGGTAATACAAATCGCGAGTGTAAGACGTAGCTTGTCATGCACACTAACGTAATAAACCTGTTCTTTATATAAGATAGCGGATAAAAAACCTAGTATATATTTATAATCATATAACCTATTATTTATTAAAACGTGATTTTTGTCACCTGACAAATTATGCTCTAATAGGACCGGATAAGAACTAAATTCAAATAAAAGTCGTTTAATATTTATGCGAGACGCCATTATTGTCACCTGCCAAATTATGTTGTAAGAGGACTGCACAAGAACTAAATTCAAATGAAAGTCCAGCTGTAATAGGAAATAATAGGCAATCGAATATATTTTGTTCGGCTATGCATCGCGTTAGATTATTTTTTGTTCTAATATATCAGTGTGGTTATAACCAAAGAATATATTTGTATTTTGCTGGCGCTTGCAGCTCGCATTTTCGAACACCCAAACTCGTGACTGGTTTTTTGTTTCGGGTTCGTACGCGTATATCGAGGATAAGTCACCTGATACGATGTTGTATACAGGATTTGAGGATCCTGCGTGGAAACTTTCGGGAGTTCTGTTGCACCAAGTAACGCGAGCCGCTTTTTGCTCTTCACAGAGCAAATGCGGTATCCATCGGGAAAACAACTTTATTACACCTAATTGTTCATTCAAGATTATTTGTATTTGACTCATGCCAATGTCTAAAGTTGCCTGAATTTCGCGGTATGTCACATGTCGATCTTCTTCAATCAGCTTACGCACAGCATCAACGTTTTCTTTGGTGACTGCAGTTTTTGGACGACCTTGACGGGGATCATCACTGAGCTTGACACGTCCACGTTGAAATTCAGCAAGCCAGCGATAAATTGTGGTTTTGGATGGGGCTTCATCACCAAATGCAGAAATCATCCGGTCAACACACTGTTTTTGTGTTAAACCACTTCGAAAGTCATAATAAATCATCGCTGTAGAATTTTCTCGAGTCAATTCCATTTTCTCAACGACTAAACAAGTTTGAAAAAACGTTGTGACAAGACTGAGATTTTTTTTTAAATATTTAAATGGTATGCGATTTTTAAAACCAAGGAGTTTTCAATTAAAAAGATTTCAATATGACAGGAACAGTGGAAATATTCCATTCCCGATACTTTTAGTGCAGCCCTCGTAACGCGATTTTAATATATAGCCGTTGCGAACACCTCTAACTTTTCATCAGTTGTCTCACGCGATCAAGACTATTTTTATAGATATGCTAGCTGACCCAGCAAACGTTGTATTGCCGATATTCAAATCGCGATACAAAAGTAACTGTTGATCGTAGATGGGTGAAAACAAAAAAAATAAAAAATAAAATGTCAAAAAAATTAAAAAAAAAATTTGGCGTGGTACACCCTAACATTTAGGGGGATGAAAAATATATGTTGTCCGATTCTCAGACCTACCCAATGTGCACTTAAAATTTCATGAGAATCAGTGAAGCCGTTTCGAAGAAGTTTAACTACAAACACCGCGACATGAGAATTTTATATATTAGATTATTTGTTTTACTACTGTGGTTTTTTGACGTGACACATTGTGACGACACGTTATGGTTGCAGGTCGAGTACGTGACCGTGACGGGCTGGGAGTGCAGTACGGAAGCCGTGCGAAGCGTGGACAAACTGCCGACGCAGGCGCAAATCTACGTCAAACTGATCGAGGACCACCTAAACGTTCCTGGTGAGTTTCACTTTACATTCAGCTCTCATCCTGTTCATCTTCAAGTTTACAGGATGCCGGCTAGATTATGGGTACCACAACGTCGCCTATTTCTGGCGTGAAGCAGTAATGTGTAAGCATTACAGTGTTTCGGTCTGAAGGGCGCCGTAGCTAGTGAAATTATTGGTCAAACGAGACTTAACATCTTATGTCTCAAGGTGACGAGCGCAATTATTGTACTGCACAGAATTTTTGGGGTTTTCAAGAATTTTGAACGGCACTGCATTGTAATGGGCAGTGCGTATCAATTACAATCAGCTGTACGTCCTGCTCGTCTCGTCTTTTATTGGCATAAATAAAATACAGCTTGGCGTTACAATGGCGACGATAAATATGATTGCATTGATCTAACATGCAAGCTGTATTACCGAGTTCCTGTACGTCATCTCTCTAGGGCTACACGCGCTCATCAACTTTTTGCCTTAAAAAAGTGTCGTACAAATGCTGGCATGCGCTCTCCAATTCATAGGATGGTCTCATACTATAACCAAAACTTCCTTGACATTGACATACTAGAAACAAGAGTGGGAAAGAAACTGATATTTTACAAGTTGCATAAAATAATTTCGTAATCTTTGTGACTAATATTGTTATATAATGTGGATAAGTTTTAATATATATATTTGTATGATTCTATGTATGTGTATATGTGTGTATTTAAAACCTTTGTGATAAGGTGAGTTTAGTGAATTTGTTTCTCTAACACAAATAAGTAATCTGTGGATAACTTAGTTGATTATACATGTATTTATATTGTAAGAATTGTAATTATTAAGTAAGATGTCATGTATAGTTGTTTGTTGTTCCTAATAAATAAAATAAAATAAATAAATAAATAAACCTACGGGTAGAACTACTAAACACGTTGGTGGACAGTAACGGTCACAGGCGTCTATGTAGCTCAAAGTGATACGGCAGTACGCCTGTCGACGTCTGAGTTTTTACTTGCATAAAATCAGTACGCCAAACGACGACTGATTTTCCATACTATCATAAAGAGCGCCATGTTGTACTGTCACCACAGGTATAATTAAGACTTTAGTACTGTCACAACACAATTTCCAAAAAAATAGCCAAATAAAGAACGTTCATGCTCATATTCACGTCTTTTGTGGTCCCCTCCCTAAGCACACTACGCGTCATAGTTTCATACGATCAGTCGAGTAGTGCGCCGCTGCGGTGTTCCGACATGTCGCTAAATGTTTTCGCGCGCAATTTTTATCTAAAAAGTAACTTCTGTTTGTTTTCCATGAAATTTTATTGTTGTTTTATTAAAATTTTAATTTTATTGTATGCCTAAGCATACTAAATACTAATTAAAGTCTAGTTGCAAATCTAAACAACGTACTTACGTTGATAATGTTTGTTGTAAACCCGATTTTGTTGTACTAAATTTCTTTTTGCAAATATCTCGAGACTCGTATGAAAATGAACAGACACTTCAAGACCTATTTGAATCGAGTGAAGACCCATTTGCTGGTGATGGAGAGTACGTATCTGACGATCAGTATCAAACATCCCGTTCCGGGTCTACGAGTTCAGCCAATGAAGCTCTTGCCTCATATAGACTAGACTAGAGCTGCTATATCATCTGGCGTGTCAACATACTCTTCGTCTAGTTATGCTGATGTCGATGCTGACAAAACTTCATATTCTGTCTCGAATCAACTCAATGAAATCATGAAATTATATGGAACTGCGGATTAAAGTGTGTACGTCTAAGGCCGTTGTGTACGCCCGTAGGCAATGTATGAAAATACGTAGTGTCTCAGTAGCCGCAAACACTGATATAGTACTGTCCACCAAAGTGTTAACCGTAATCATAAAAATAATATTCAAAAATAAAATACATAATTCACATAAATCAATTTTCAATAATATCATTTCGGAACAACCTGTAAGAAATCTAGTAGCCGCGCGCTACATCGTGTTTCCTAAATATATAATTTATTTGATTTAGAGATTCTTTTTTTTTCAAGTAAGATTAGATGGGAAACTATAACATAAACTTTGAAGACCATACAAGCTTAAACCTCACACAGTAGTAATATCCGTAAACCTATATGCTCGGAATGCGAAAAAAATCGGTGAGCCAAGTTAAGCGGGCGCGGGGTACTGAATGTACATTGGCCAAGTAATTTATTTAAGATATATATATAACTAGCTGCAAACGTTGTATTGCCGATATAAAAATCGCGATACAAAAGTGTTGATCGTAGATGGGTGAAAATTTGAAGTTGTATGTATTTTTTAATGCTGACTCATAATCAAACAAATTTAAAAAAATGTCAAAAATATTTAAAAAAACCTTAACATTTAGGGGGATGAAAAATAGATGTTGTCTGATTCTCACACCTACCCAATATGCTCTCAAAATTTCATGAGAATCGGTCAAGCCGTTTCGGAGGAGTTCTATGTTTAACACCATGACACGAGATTTTATATATTAGATAATGATCATAACCATAGACAAACAAAGCTTGCGAGAGGGAAGAACATCTCTAACGGAAATGCAGCAACATATAAATGGAAAGCGAATCTATTGTTACTGTAACCGATTTTTATTGACAAGTCGTAAACATACAGCCACGCTTGGATCCTTAGTATTTTTATATGTTAAACCACTAGCTAACACATACCGTCTTATTCATAATGACTTAGCGGAGATTTAAAACATCGCTAATATACGCTTGTTAAAAAATGGTATTCATAATCGCATTTTAGAGCTAAAACGCTCATTATCTCTTCGATAAAGCTGACGTGACGTATAGTAGCTAGGACCCTTCTATAAACCTATTTTAAGCACTCGAACGCAAAAAAACATGGCCGACATCGATCAGCTGTTCGTTAAGCAATGTGATAAATAGCTTCTATTCTATTCTATTCTTTCTAGTGGCTTCTGTGGAAGGGGCACCACAACTCGCCAATGTCACGTTTCAGTAGACCAACAAGCTTAGAAAGTGTCATTTGATCGGTGTAAACGAATTTATAAGTGATTATAGTAATGACCGGTGCCCAGAATCAAAACAGATTTATTTTCTTATTATACCTGAAACAAATATGTTAGATTGCTGTTAGATTATAATGGACAAACACTGATAATATTACTTATATAAAACATTTATTGTGTTAGTTATAACTTAATATTATTCTATTTAATATATTTACATAAAGTATTTACAAAAGGAGTGAAAACAAAGGTGAGGAGGCATTTCATGGAGGTGGGGCGGGGGATTTCAGGAGGTATAAAGTTGTACAAGGAAGACTTCATTAAAGGGCAATTAAAGAATAAATGGTCTACATTTCCCTCATCAACTCCACAGTCACATATAGAATGGTCTCTAATTCTTAATTTGGCTAGGAATACTGGAGTGCAAGAGTGGTTTAAGCGTAACCGGCAAACTATTGATATTATTGTTTATTGGGGAATCTAAATTTCGAGAACCACGGTTTTAAAGGGATTACAGGTTGTATATCACCATAAAAGACGCCTTTAGCAGTTTTGGAAACCTGCCAGATGTTTGACCACCTCTCAAACATATTTATTTTCAAAGTGGAGCGCAAGTCATTAGAGAAGATTTGAGAATGTTGTTGGGAACCTGTATGAGCAGCTGACCTGGCACAAGTATCAGCATTTTCATTGCCGATTATACCTGCATGGCCTGGTATCCATGCTAGAACTATGTTGATGTTGAGATCATAGCACTCTTTCAAGTTTTCTCTTATCTTAAGTATAATTGGAAACCTACTTTTTGAGCGAAATGGATTTGAGAGGATGGATTGAAGGCAGCTTTTGGAGTCTGATAATATAATAGAATTGTTTAGGCCATGGGGCCATGGCCATTAAAATCATGTTTTTTTGGACGAAATGGCATCATTGCGTACTATAGAGACGTATTAGTTGTGGGAGATTTATCTATCGAATATGAATAAGGAAATTTATCGAACGTCCGATAGGCTTAAAACACGTTTTAACTAATATAGCTTTATATCTTCGAAAAGCGTTTTATTATGAATAAGGCAGATAATATATTGTAATTTGTAAGGTTATGGTAACAACATAGATAATTACTATTGCCTGCTGTGAATTTATATAAGAACTTTTTTCTTAATCTGGTATCTGGATACGTTAGCCCCTTATTAGGTGTCTGCGGGATAGCCCAAAATCCAACACAGAGGTCTAGAGATGCATTACTATTATTTGAACTCTCATAATATTTTTTTTTATTTTCAGTCAAATACATCGGCGTTGGTCAAGGCAGGGAGTCGATCATCAGTGTGGACTAGCAGCGGCCTTAAATCAATTCTATCGCAAGAAATGGCTTTAAAGTAGGGATGGGCGATTATTACTAAAACGATTGTCGATTATTTAGTTTACTCGATATAAGTCGATTTTTATCGAACAAAGGCATCGGCGGGTGCTCGACTCAGTTACAGTGTCAACTTAAACTAATAATTTACAGCGCAGGGCACCTATTAAGTAACTAGATTTCATTTTCGATTGCTTCTGAAGTTTATCGATTCTTATTCGATTTGTCATGTTAAGGAATTACTAAATCGATGTTCGAATCTGCATTGGTACAATTTTCGATTCAGTCGATTATTTATCTGAAAAAATCGCCCGTCGCTACCTTAAGCCTCATTTAGTTAATTTTTTTTTACATTTTAAGCTAATTTTACTATAGCTTCAGTACTTGTATTATGTGAAGAAGTCGCCTCTGTTAGGCAAGCAAAAGCGACCAGTGTGTCAATTGCCTAATGTTGCTTTTCAGTGTAACGTTTGAGATGTTATTTTTGTTGATATATATATACTTACGAGACTGGTGGAATTCGGTTTTATCTGGCTCCTTCAGGAACGATTAACGGAATAAATCTTAACTCATGTGCAAGCAAAGGGTCGTGCCCACTGCTACTATCTTTAGTACTGGTTCCGGTTAAGAGAGAACTTCCAATGGCAACGTCTCTGTACTAATCACGTTTGAAACCGTATGATAGCTCAACGCCGTCCAACTAATGAAGTTTGATTCTGCTATGGTTCCACCCATAGACTTACTATATACCAGCGTATAGGTAAACAAAGTGTGCGAGAGAGAAGAAAATCTCTAAAGCACTGACCTCTACTATATACCACTGGACTGGCGGCTGTCAAAAAGTGCTTTTGTGTCTGTTGGATATTCGCCATTTTGGCGCTGTTGGCCATGTAGCGAGAGTCTGCGGGACTAAAACTAGTGATGACAACCTCAGCAAACATCGATAGATGGTGGGAAACTATTTACAGAAAATAAAAAAATTGTACTTTATAACGTTGATTCTTGAAGTATAAATAACACGTAAAACGAACGAAATTAATTAATAAATGCAAAATACTTCATAGTAGGTATTGTACGTTCCTTCGCAGCCATTTGTATTATACGTCAAAATTAGTTCTCGGGACGCTCGCGAGTGGCGCTTCAAATACGCATAAAACATTTTCTTTCAGACATATGGAAAAGCCTGTCGAATGGTATTTATACAGGTCAGTGATAAAGATATATAAATATTATATGTATACAAAAAAATGTGATTATTGAACTTGTGAATTGTAACTTCCGCTTCTGAGCCATGCCACAGACAGTATTGAGTAATTAAGTATGTATATCAACAAAAAAAATTGCAGTTATCATTTAGGTAGTTAATTAAATATTCTTAGATATATTTGAAATCAATTACAATCATTGTATTATGTTTATACCTTTTTATATAAATCAGGACACCGGTAGGTTACTGGTTCATTTTTTATTATTAATATTATCTCGAATACATGAAACTGTCAATTTTGCGGTAAAAGACAAAGAGAAAATAGGTGAAAATGTGAACTTTAGTAAAGTACAAATGAAAAGCTGTAGCGTTTTAATGATAAGAAGATTTAAAAGTACTTAACTATATGGAGCCGATAGGCGTATGAAGGAAGCACTAAATAAGTAACACGTTACTTTTGGTTAAAGTAATAAATGCACACTTATCGATAGGGTATTTATCACTGTTTTCTTAAATTATTTTATGTTTTCAGTCATGTTCTTCGACACAATAATAAAATATAATAACATATTGTGCTTTGTTTAAAGATTTGTAACATATAAAAAAATTGTGATTTCAACATAATCCTGTGGTCTGGTGCTAAAAGGGTCACTATCAATTTATGCTCTTGCTGGTGACTTTAATTGTTATAACACTAGAAAATAAGGAATTGTTTGGTACTTAGATAGAAAACAGCTCCCAAGGGTGAATATATTATACATTTCTATTATAAAGTCTCAGTCGCAATTCAGTGGTTATCTCTAAATAAAATCATTTATTTAAAGTTACTATTAAGAGCAAAAATTGATATTGGCCATTTTAGCACCAGAACACAGAATTATTAATTTTGATCCTACATATAAACAATTTCTTACAGATAACACTCCGGAATTCCGGTAGTTTCATACTTCCAGTCAGCCTAGCGAAACTCTCTAAGATAAAAGCAATTGTATGAAACGTGCAGTGATTGGTAGATGACAGATCTTGTAAAAAAAGGAGAGAGCCGATATCCACTACGTTTTAAGTAACATTTGGCTTTAAAACTTAGGCGGATTATACTTCGTCGCCATATTGTAATTACTATTTCAAACTTATGGTCAAATCTCACTGCACGTTTCACACTAAACTAAATTTCAATTTTTACCTCTTTTTCCATAGTATTTCTATTCTCTTTGGTTCTAGTGGAATCCCAAATAGTATTGGAAATGTTACTAAAGAATTGTTCGGAAAAAGCTAACCTCATTAAGAATTTGTTTGAAACGGCAATATAATAATAAATAGATTTATCTAAATATAATTCTTAGGTGCTCAGAATTTTAGACACTTGGAAAAAGCACTTTTTTGGATATAAATAATGCATTATTTTTTAAATTTATATTTAAAAAAGAACGCTTAGAGCAGTATTGCCGCTGTTGTGTGCTCTTTTGCACATACCAGCCTTAAAGTTCAAAATGTAGAATTGTGTTACAATTTTTGTTTGTTTCTCGGCTGGAGCTTTATTATTAGAGTTATTTTAATTAAAATTGAGCTCCTTGAACTGCATTCAGTCTGAAAACTACTGTTCCTATTGTTATCGTTATTATTATGACACAACAAAAAACCATGCGTATGTAAACTATATTTATATAAATTATATTATAGCTATAAAATTAATCTTACGAGACAGAGTATGATCTTTATACTATTAGCCTAGAGCGTTTGTCGTCATGTGATCATGACTTTCATCATTAATATGTTTAGTAAAAATTGTAGGCTAAATCTCATGTCGGGAATGTCCAAAATGCTCACGGGAAATGTCTCGTTATAAGTCCTTGTTAAATTCAAATGCATTATGGTTTTAACTAATGATTTAGCACGCACATAGCGTGACTCAAAAGTGTCCTAATTGGGACGCAATTTTTTGTCTTCTTTTCTTATTAAATTTTATTTATCACGACATTTTTATTACATCATTTCACCGTGAGTTTATAATCGTTTTTAATACTAGCACAGAGTGTATTTCTCGCCTTTTGTTAAACTTAAAAGTACTTAAAGTGTTCTAATCAGATGAGTCTACTTGAAGATTTTAAAAATACACAAACAATTACTGTTTAAATTATTCTTTAAATACTAATATAAATTTCTTTTTGTTCGCGAAATTGTTTGCGCACAGTTATTATTATGAAATTAATTTGATGTTTTTCTTCCAATATTACTGGGTCTACTAAGGTATAGTGTTAAAACTGAACCAAATTTTGCAGTTTTGTTCGAACATTTAGTGCAGGTATTTAATTATTAGAGTAGAGAGTTTGAGAACATGTAGGGAGAGAATAACATATTCTACAGATGTATTTTTGCTAATCCATTAAATTAAAAACTCTTTCAGTATTTGCGACAAATGTTAATTCTATATCACAAATCAATCTGTTTTAGTACCAGAGCTAATATTAAATATTACTGTGTCACAAATGTTTTGGCTCTCTCGCAGCATCTCGTTAGAATTTCTGCCATGAAGCAGTTATGTGTTAGTAGCTAGTGACTACATGGCAAATGATACTTAAAATCTTATGTCACAAGGTGACGAGCGCAATTGTGTTGCCGCTCAGAATTTTTGGGATTCTCAATAATCCTGGGCGGCACTGCATTGTAATGGCCAGGGTGTACCAAATACCATCAGCGCTGAACCTTGTCTCGTCCCTCATAGTCATAAAAAAAGGGCGTACACCTTGCTAAACGTTCGGTCACGCTCCTGTGTTTCCTCTGGTGTTGCAGGAGAATATGGGCGCTGGTGTTCACTTATCAAAGAAGAGTTATTTATTTATTTCAAGGAATATCAACAGCTATTTACACAAAATAAAAATATAATAAAAACTTACAGCTAATTACAGAAATGAGTGGGCATGGGCGTATAACCATCAGCTGAACGTCCTGCTCTCGTCTCTTACTGTCAAAAAAAAAAAAGATTTGCTTGCTTCGTTTTATTTTATGCCAAATTTAAAAAGGCGTCGATACAGATCTTTGTCATAGTCCTAAGAAAAATCTTCAATTGGATAGCAACTCGGTACGGCTTGCTATTTTGGCTTTTGTCCTTTTGGAATTATTTTGCTGACTCTACTTTTTGTCACGTAAAGGCGCACACCATCTTGGAAATATTTGTTTGAATACCGATTAATGTGATATATTTTTTTTTGTTCTGAAAATCTTTATCAATTCACAGGTATAAGTGTTTTCATTCATAACGTAACCTCAATATGAAGGGCTGTGTTTAGCAAATTTTTATTAAAGTATTGCGGGAGTTCAAAGCGCTTACGGTTACATTATAATCCAAAGAATTGACTTACAGATTATACATACAGAAATACATAATTTTTTGGTATGTAAGTTTTTAATATACCTAATATGTTTAGTTACAATTGTAGGCTTAATCTCACGAGAGGGTTGGATAGAAAATTTCTCACGTAAATAATTAAAAAAACTTGTATGGAAACACCGTGGACTATTAAAAATAAAAATGTGTGTGTACTTATGTATGCAGGCAAGAAGTTATACTTCTTTGGCCTAACAAAAATCATTAAAACGATTTATTCCTCGTGCTATTCTACGTTTGTAGAAAGAACAATTTCGTAAAAATCTTGCAAAGATGGCAGTTAATTATCAAATAATGAATACGGCTGCATGGGCTTGAACCTGTCTCCTGTCCTAGTAATGGACGAAGAAACCATAAAAAAATAACGTGAGAAAATTTTAGTTACCAACTTCAACCTGTTACTTTTGTGTTACAGTTATGCGTGCGTCTAAGATTTCACTCTCATAATTTTTCCATAACGCGCCTAAAGAAGTATAACTTTAATAACTCCAATAAATCCTATGCCCTAATATTTGGTATTTGAAATGGCATTAGCAGAAAAAAAAATCCCAGTTTTTTCGCCAGGTTAGATCAATCTTAACATTGCCTTTGCCGGGCATGTATTATATTAAATGTATTTCTTATTTCTTTTATTATATATAAATATTAAATAATATATAAACGTATTCATCAAAGTATTCTCACTTGTCATATAATATGGATAATTCATTCCAAAGAATTGTTTAAAAATCTTGTTTATTTAAATTCTTACGACCTATCATGTTCGCTTTTACATTCTTTGAGGTGTTTTATGTGATGTGTTACTCTTCAAAAGCGAAACTATAGTTGCAAATCTTATATTTATAAAATCGTATGACAGTAGATAATATCGTGGATAATACACACAGACAGACACAACAATTATCTGTAATAAAATTCCGTTAATTTATCCTGTCTGCCTTTGAAAAGTAACACAGCACAATATTTTATTTGTAAATATTTCGACACAGTTACTATTATAGAATAATGGTTTATTCTTTTAATTTGGTTGTTTTATTTTATGCTGTGATTAAATATTATAATTAACTCTGTTCTGCTTAGCGAGATTATATAAAAATATTCTTGGGTTTTTAAATTACTAACAAATTATAGCTAGTAATTGTAAATACGGCTACAGACTGAGTGGCCTGCGCTTGCCAACAGCTGCGTACCTAGTACTTACCACAAAACTTGGATTGAGATAATCAAATGAAATCAAATCAAAATCACTTTATCATGTACGTCAGGGCAATGACACATACAAGTATACCACCACTACGGAAAAGGTTGATATTAATGAAAAGAAGTTGCAAAAACTTCATAAAAGGCATAAAAGGCATTTATTTTCTCAAAAATGATTCCTTTAGAATTCTTTTTGATGTCGTTTCTTATACTACTAGATACTACTACCGCTTCGGAAACAAATGGCGCTCTGAGAGAGAAGAAGCGGCGCAAGAAACTCTCCCAGCATTCTTTTTTTTGCGCTCTTTTCAATAAAAATATACAATATTGTACAGTCGCTATAAAATAATCACAATCTAGTCCCAGGCTGTCCGATCATTTAGATATTCAGCAGTGGAGTAATAGGATTTACGACAGAGCCATTTTTTTATAAAACATTTAAATTTATTTATAGATAATGCCTGAACAGTGGCTGGGACTTTATTGTAGAAGTGTATACATTCATTGCCACTCTTTCAAGTCAATATTTACAGCTTCATCGTTTTACAAATCATTTCAATTACAATAAATGCAAAGTGATGCAACAAAAGTACGCCAACGTCAAAACCTCAATGCTTACACGAGTAAGTAAAAAAAGTAAATTTAAATCAAGCGACAGCTGTGCTTCTACGAGTCGTATGACGTAACAGCTCTTGGCAAAACATCAACCTATTTGGTAATTATTATGACGGGTACTCACGATATATATTTTAATTTTGCGCTATTTATAACCTAGGCCCTAAGGAATCATTGAGAGCAAAATTCAAAGAAATTAACATCTTCACTGATGCTTCTCAATATATTCTTGATAATGTAATGTATGTTCATAGGCACATAAGTGAATTTGCCAGAAACTGTCATAGCCATAATGTTAACACCAGGAACAGACATAAGCTTATAATACCAACTACTCGACTAAGTCGAGTTAACAAGTCTTTTGTGGGGCGATGTATATGCTTTTACAACAGAGACATAAGGCATTAAGTCTCATTTGCCCAGTAATTTCAGGCAGAAAAAAACGCCACTGTTCACCTGGAGTTAAGTGATTGAAACACTAGAGGAATCACAGGGGCGTTGCCGGCATTTCAGGTAGGTGTCCGCTTTTTTTGAAGGTACCCATGTCGTATCGTCAAGTAAACACCGCACAAGGAAGCTCATTCCACAGCTTTGTGATATTTACAAGAAAGTTCCTTGAAAACCGCAGTGTGGACCCCTATTGTAAATCTGTGCTAATTTAGCTGACCGCTAAAAACCCGTACTGTTGCTATTTAGATGTATTAGTAGTAGGTATAGTTGTAAAAAACCATAATCTAATTTGGTGGTAAGAACTGTCAAACATAATTCTTTTATAATTAGGTCTTAGACAGGGTGGAGTACGCGTGATGTGTCAATGCAATTAGGCAAAAAGTGATCAGACAAATAAGCTTAAGGCGCCTGGTATCGTGAAATGATCAACCAGTGGGAGGCTCCTTTGCACAGGAAGCCGGCTAGATTATGGGTACCACAACTGCGCCTATTTCTGCCGTGAAGCAGTAATGTGTCAGCATTACTGTGTTTCGTAATGAAGGGCGCCGTAGCTAGTGAAATTACTGGGCTGAGGCTTAACATCTTATGTATATGTTATGGTGACGAGCGCAATTGTAGTGCCGCTCAGAATTTTTGGGTTTTTTGAGAATCCTGAGCGGCACTGCATTGTAATGGGCATGGCGTATCAATTACCATCAGCTGAACGTCCTGCTCGTCTCGTCCCTTATTATCATAAAAAAAAATCTTTGAGGGACTATGCTCTGCAATGAGTTAGCTGGTAGATTTAATAAATATATCGGTGTCGGTATATCGATACCTTCGCAAACCAGCGAACTCCATTTGGGTAAATTTTTCAGGAGACATTATTATTATACAAATAATTGAATCAATTACATTTTATTCCATATAACAATTCATAAAATAAGCAAGCGTGGGGTAATTAATTAATATGGCAAAACATCGTGTGCCGGGTTAGCACTTAGGTATACAATAATAAATAAAAACAACTAATAAAAACTCTTTAAAAAATAGTTTATAATGATATTGCCTAGAATTAAAAAGGTTGGAAACCCCCCCACAAGATGGACCGGCGATCTGGTCAAGATCGCCGGAATACGTTGGATGAGGGCAGCGCAGGACCTATCGTCGTGGAGATCTTTGGGGCCTTTGTCCAGCAGTGGACGTCTTCCGGTTGATGATGAAGAATTAAATGAAAATTTGGAGTGTAATTGGGCAGCTCCTACCGATTCCTTTCAGATCTCAAATGCCACTATCACAAAATCAACAAAACTCATTAAAATCTATGTACTCTCAAAATGATCGCAACACCAGGATCCCGCAGAATATTTATTTATATATTTAGGCTTACCAACTAGATACATAACGATATATGATATAAAGATAACAATTATTACTAACCTACTATTTACATTTTAAAAAGTACAATAATTCAATTTTCTTATAATAAAAACTAATTTTGACTGTAAAACTTTATAAATTATTTAGTGCAAGTCACGATGAGGAACAAAAGTTACAATAGCATTCAATTGAGTAAAGCAACAATATTCATTAACATTCATTTAGAAAAATTTATCCCAACTATCTTTATCATTCAAATAATCTTTCACATTATAATAGTTGGATGTTAATTTTTTTTTTACGATACATTTTTTTTAACTGGTAATTTTTTAATAACGTTTGGGATTTTATTATAAACTATAACATAATACACTTTAAGTTTTATCGTATCTAATTTCATGTCACGGCACTATCAAGTTCTTCGCGTTTCTGTTTCCAGAAGGTTGATGAACTCAAGATATTAAGAACTTAATTAAGAAATTATTTGTTAATATTCTCCTTCTATCCATATTATTGGTTCAGATTGGATTAAAAAAATACATATAGAACCTTTTCATGACATTTTCAAGTTATGCTCAAGCATTGATTGTGATCTATTTACTAATAGACTGAAGTGTTGGTGCAGTTGCTGCTCCAACTTAGTGCGTCCTCGCATAATAGCGTCTAACAATTATAGTTTAATAAACTTGATTATTGTAATTGGTGTTGTAACCGTTTTAATCAAAATAAATAAATAAATAAATAACTTGATACGCACTACGACGAGGAATTTAATTTATTCAAGTAGTTATTTCCTTTGATCAACTCGAGTGTTGAACATTTGTTTAAATAAAAAAAATTTAGCTGTAGGTGCTTTTTACCTTTTTTGCAGTCTCACTAAAAACATGAGCCTGCAAAGGTCACGGAACCATAAGTTATATAAATCATATCTAATAAAAATCACAACTTTACTAAAAACCTAATGTAGGTGTGTGTGTATTTTATTTGAATTTCCTCAAGTAGGTAAATTATTTCATTTATTGATTATCCAATGTCATACTTATCAGACTAGAAAAATATAGGATTTCATTTGTCGTAATAATTAGTAACATAATTTTCAAATGAAATATTATTATGATTTAAAAAAAAAAAATCTAAATATTTTCAAAATCTGTTCTTTACGATGCATTTAGTGCTTAAACCGACCGACGTCGGTCGAGCGTAGCTATAACTATAAAAACATATTATTATGAACGCGTTCAGTCCAGCGCTGATGAATTTCTACGCGTGTAAAGCTACGTCCGCTAACGAGAAACGTCGGTTGAGCTCTTCGGTCCGCTGACTCGCTATGGAGTTCGGCGATAAATAACTAAATAAGTGCTGACCGAGCGACCGACCGTACGCGCGAGTGTAACATCATAACAAAAATCGTAAAGATAAATTCGTGTTCTGACAATTTCGAATATAATGTATAAATAATTTGTCCATCAATCTGACGCTCCTTAATAATAGGGTAAACATGATATCTTCTCCGTCTTTCATTCCGTAATTGTTTGCGTAAGTAGTACGCACATATTAAAGAGGTGTAAAATAGATTCATTTTTCTTCGCAATTCTACACGCGCCATCAAGTTTGCTGTCAGCCGAGCACTAAACGTAACATGGTCTGCGCGTGTCGCACGAGCTACGCTCGACCGATGTGAGCACTGTCGGTCGAGCACTAAATGCAGCCGTAGAGTAGTTACAAAAATTAAGCTGATTTGACTATACAAGAACTAATATGGTATGTAGATTTACTGTGACAGCTGTGAAAACAACGAAAAAAGTTGAGGTTGACAGTTAACCTCTACTTTGAGCACGGAAAAAAACTAAAGTAATAAACCTGGCCTGTTTTCATCGGTTGTCTAGCAGAAAGAGGCTCTATCTAGACTCTAGATAGAGCCTCTTGCATTATACGTCTAGATTCTGCACGTATAAACTATCCAAGGAAATAACCTATTAACATACATAAATATCAGTCAGTTATCATAATATTATAAAATGCAAAGCGATATGGAAATATAACTGAACAAAATGGCAGACGTAAAAGACGCAATAATATCGTAATTAGCTTAGAAAATATACACGAAAACTTATTTTATGATAATTAAAAGTTATTTATTGTCTTCGAAATATTTGTCAGAGAGCCAATAAAAATTATATTTCTCACTGCTCATCTCGAAAATATTAAGCGTTCTCGTAGCGAGATAGGAGGGGTGTGAAGGCTATATGCACGGGAGGCACCGACGGCAACTTGTTCAAAACTGGGGCACACTTTGATGACATTATTATTTCCACTGCAAGCGACAGGCAAATGGCCATTGCTATCCAGAACATTAGAATCACAAACACCCGTGCACTTGTCCACTGTAACTGACCACGGGATTTCATGACTTCTTCGCGACTGAGGGGCCTGTGAATTAAATATCAATATTAATTTTTATGTAAACTGAAATTCTACACACCAAAACCCGTCCTCGCACTTCGGTTAATTTAATAAAATAAACAATTTGTTATGTTTTTGATATCATATGTTATAACCCACATCTGAAAATCTTGTATGCTTTTTTCAACTCTAAAGCAACAACCTGAGAGTTGAACATAGCATACAAGATTTTATGGCGATACGTCACTCGAACGGTTAGCTCAGTTAATGATTTAAATTCATATTTGAAAATTTACTTTAGAAATCGCTCTTTCAAATCGAAACAATTTGTTATTTGTAGTGTGATATTCCTCAATTCAGGGATTCATTATACAAATTTAATTTGTAAGCAAAATTTCCGAGTCCGCGTGACGCATCGAACCTAAATGTTGGTGTCTTCTTCAACTCTCAGGTTGTGGCTCCATCTACAGGATCTACTTTACAGTACATAACCTGCTCAACCCCAAAATTTGCATATTAGAAAATTGACTTGAGATATCGGTCGTACTTTCAAATCGAAACAATTTGTTATTTCTAAAGTGGGATTAATTTTACAAAATAAATTTGTAATGAAAATTTATGAACGATGTAAGGGCTCGGACGGTAGGCTCAGTTGGGATGAGCGCTTGGATGGAACCAGAAAGACAAGAGGTTCAAGTGTCGCATCGTCCATAAAATTTGGTATAAATTACTTTAATTTGGTTAAATAAACTATAAGTAATTAAAAAAAAAAACTAAAAGAACATGCATAAAATAATTTTTAAATACGGAGAATTTTGGCGATACGTCCAGTGCTATTTTTTTAATTATAATAATTACCGTCGATATAATAAAATAATGATTCACTAATACTACTTATTTGATCGATATATAACCAAGGATGAAGTCATAACCTGGATATGACAAGCAAATGATAATATCTACTATGCAAGCATCTGATTGCAACATACAAAACCTGTTGCGGATAAAAAGAAGAAAAACAATATTTTGTTTCGTCGTCATTATGTTTTGAGATCAACATGTTGGTTAAGATTGTAATTTATTTGTAAATTTTGCGTGATTGACAGTAATTGAAGTGGTTAAGTTCAGTTGTGATTATGTTGTTGCGTAATTAATCTTAAGAATCGCGTTCTATAATTTTAGCATTAAACATCATTAAATATCTTTTTACCTGATTTCAAAACAGGAGGAGGTTCTCAATCCGTCGGAATTTTTTGTTTATGTTTGTTACCTCAGAACTTTCGACTGAGTGAACCGATTTTGATAAATCTTTTTTTATTTGAATGCTGGCGCTTCCCGTGTGGTCCCATTGCCGGTGTCAGTCAAGGTAGGTTTGTAACTATATACACATAGTTGTAGGTGACATGTGCTTGTGTCGCACGCACAACGTGACAAGGGGAAAGGCGAGGGTAATACAATAATTGGGTGGTACAACAATTGTAAATTATTATTTTTAGAAGTCGGTTGTCATAGTAACGTATATTTACTTAAAAAAAAAAACAATATAACTATATTTACAATACTATGATTACATTAAATTGACTATCATTACGGGGAAGTGCACCAAGAATACTGGCAGTATTTCCGCGTTGGATAACTAGGCTGATCCGTTTACCGATATAGCTATCGAGGTGCGTAGACTTTGTACATTCTCCGCGTCTCTGGGGCCCACGAGCCAAGTGTCTCGACACCAAACGGCACAAAGATGTAAGACTCACTGAGACCGATATCTTTGTGACGCTTGCTGTCTTTGGCAGTAGAAGCAGCCGAAGCAACGCGAAGCAAGTTACGTCCCACACCAGCGCCCATCCTCATGCCTAAGCCACCAGGGTCATTCCATCAGGACGCTTGCCATCGCGGCGGGTACGTCGCTCTAAAACAGCTGTATGAAGAGTGGCTGATGCCCAGCGAATGACTTCGTTAATGCTGGCATGACGATTGATACGGCCTGCCGATCTTAAGCAGGATATCCCGTGACGTAATATATAAGAGATGTCCACCTATATATTGACTCATGGATAGGATTTTAGGAATTTTTAAGAGTTTTTTTTTATTATGAACAGAACAATGTCTGTCGGGTCAGCTAGTTATTTAACGTACTGTTAACTCTCATCACTGAGCCCCCGGTTCGATCGTCACCTGCCACATACCAATGTGTCATCCGTTTTCGAATTCATATTATGTACCTTTATGGGAAGCTGTGTAAGGCCGGCGACGCACTTATGATTCCTCTGGTGTTACAAAAGAGTGTGAGCCTATGCCATCATATACTATCAGGTGATTCAGAGGGCACTAGACCACGAGGCAGGTCCCCGATGAGGTGGACGGACCAAGTGAGGCAAGCTGTCGACGGTACTCTGCATGAATGCACGAGAAGAGCGGCAGATCGCGACGAGTGGCGTCGCATTGTGAAACAGGCCACTAACCTCGACGTGACGACCACCACCACTCTGACAAGAGTGTAACGCCGAAGAAGAAGATCCAGAGGAGACTCTACCATAAAAAACCGGCCAAGTGCGAGTCGGTCTTTCCCACCAAGGGTACCGTAGGTACAAATTAGAAAAAAGGTTTTTTTCATTCTTTCAGTGCTTTTTTGTAGGATCCTGTCTGTGCTGATGTATCAATATCATTATTATATCTTGCTTAATAAAGGTTCCGAACAGATGATAAACAGATTTAACATTCACTTGATCCAAAACTGTCCGGTGAGCTCTCACTAAGTTGCAAATTCATGTCGCGTTTTTGCTTATTTTGCCAGAATGCAACGTTGAAATATGCAAAACTGGTTTTTGGGTAATGATTACACTTCAAAAGCCAGTTTTCGAACTTGATTTAAAAGAGTTGACCTATTTTTGGGCTTGTTAATTAAAAGCTTTGAACTTCAAGGTTCTTGTTACATATCAGCATTGAAATATAAAGTTTAGAGTTATATATATATGATTTTATATATATTAATTTGGCTTAGTTGTGATATGATTTAAAAGATGGGAGTTACTTATTAGATCTACTACTCCCCATGTCAGCCCCTTTATTAATTGATGTATTTGTTTTTTATGGAAAAGGAGGACAAATGAGCGTACGGGTGTGTGGTGTTAAGTGATCACCGCCGCCCACATTCTATTGCAACACCAGAGTAATCACAAGAGCGTTGCCGGCCTTTAAGGAAGGTGTACGCGCTTTTTTTGAAGGTACCCATGTCGTATCGTCCCGGAAACACCGCACAAGGATGCTCAGTCCACAGCTTCGTAGAACGAGGAAGAGAGCTCCTTGAAAACCGCACTGTGGAGGATCATCCACTGTGGAGGCCATACATCCAGATGGTGAGGATGATATCCTAACTTGTGGCGTGTCGTGCGAAGGTGGAATTGATGTATAGCTTCATAACGTTTACCAAGTGTTGTTGTAATATGTTATGTTAGTGTCACTCCCTGTGGTAAATAAAAATTTCTTTTTTATTCTATTCACGAGTCAATCCATTTAATTTAAAATAATAACTTTGGTATGAAATATGTTGCAGCTCGGCTAGTCCCAAAACAACTGAATTTCCTACAAAAACTCAATCGCATAAGAGTTGTTGAGGACATGTTAAAACGAGTCTATTCCCAACCCGACCTAAATGTCATTGATTGTTACTGGTGACGAAACGTGGGTTTTTGTCATGCAAACTAGTCAACAAGCTTCGGATTGGCGCCTGCCACAGTTTAGTTCTCGTCAGTACGAGAACTAAACTCAATTCAGGAAAAAGCGTTCTAAAAATATTTAGATGATTTTATTATTCGTTAGAGTCTTGTTTCTGAAGGAAAATACTTTGAAGGAATAAAATAAATGAACCATTAACAATTGTGTATTATTGATCTATCCCCTGTGTTTTTTTAACAGAGTAAGTAGTCTAATTAGAAAATTGATTGACAGGACTTAAAGACCATTTATTTCAGAGCATACTCTTACCTGAAGAACCAACAACGCATTTCTTGACATTACAGATCTAAATAGACCTCATCATCAGCCGGAAGACGTCCACTGCTGGACAAAGGCCTCTCCCAAAGATTTTATGTTTGGGGAGTTGTCATAATTGCCACGTGCCACACTCGAAGTTAATATAATGGATTCTATTATGGATTGTTTTCATTATAATATTTCACAAAAATAACTTACCGGTTCCTTGATCCATCACTAACTGATTTTGGTTATGGCATAGATGGCGGCAAAAAAAATGACCAAGAACACTTTTACTTCAGTTAGATTTTGTCCGGAGACATTCTTATTTCGTAATATTCACAAAAAATGTTCCAATTAATTATATAATTGATTGTTTTCATAAAGTTGTGACACAACTAATATTTTAACGATACCATCCAGGGGCAACCTCCTTTCACAATCTTTATGTTATGCAAAAGATCTCAGAAATAGAAAACAATAATATAAACATAAAACTGTTCTATATAAATCCCGATAGTTTCGTATTAATCTATAATATTTATCAACATCTTACAAATAGAACTATTCTTGTTAGCCTACCTCAACCTGACATTGGCAAAGTTGCGGTGGCACTTTCGTAAAAGCCGCAAAGGAACGAATAGAATGTCAGTCTGATTTCCAAATCAATTCATCTTTAATAAAATCTTTCTTGGCATGTAAAATATTATTGAAGACAACATTACTTTGACAAACGAAAATCAAAGGCTGTCAAAATCAAAACTACTTCACCTCGCAAAAGAAAACTATTAAAAAATATAAGTTATGTAAACTGTTGTTTTTCTTTGAGATAACTAAAACGTATCCCTAGTATAAACTAGTTAAATTTGACTTAGGTCCATCTTAAAATTAAAAAGGGAACCTTAAACCTTAAAATTAGATCACATAAATGAATGTGTAACTGTCGATATAAGATGAAGTTGTTTGAAAGTTGAAAGTTGAAGGTCATGCTCGTATCGTCCCTTATTGGCATAAAAAAAAAGAAAAAAAATATTATTAATATAAGTGACCCATAGATAGATTGAAAAAAAAAGTTCCCAAAAACGTTCCATAGATCGGTATAAAGTAATTGGCCGTAAGTTAAAAATTACCTACGAAATAATTTAGTAACAGATATTAACGCCAAATTGGTAATTAGTTATTAATGCATCTAGTTAAATGGATGTAATTGCAAAATAATGTAATTCAATTGAAATGATTTAATTGTTTCCATCACACCAAACTACCATGAATAAAAAAAAGGATTGTGTGGTTTTATGAAATCACGGAAAAATTTAAACTTTTTTTACATTATAGACATTAAACTAAAAATTTTGGAATAATATTTACATTAAACACTGAGAAAAACAAACAAAATAGGGTGCAGCAAATGGCACAAATGAGTAATAGTCTATACACTACACGGTCAGCTGCTGCGAACTATAGGCGCCGCCCGACCGTCACGCGACATGCATCACAAAGCTAGAGACGATGTTATGGAAGATTCACTTTAAAAGATATAAAAATAATTCGCGGTCTTGAATGAGTTAACTTAAATATCACTTTCAATTATTATCGACACGTATTGACATAACATACACAATTCCATACAAAAGTTGCACTGTCCTCAATCGTACTACGTCATAATATAACACGTCTCGTTGAATTCACGCCCTCCATTGCGGACTTTACGAACAAATAGTAGACAATAATTTCTTGGCTGAATATAATGATTACAATATTCTATAATGATTAAATTAATTGACAAAAAAAGTGTGTGTACTTAAGTATGCACGCAGGAAGTTATACTTCTTTGGCGTAACAAAGCAAAAATCCTTAAAATTATTTATTTCTCCTGCTATTCTACGTTTGTAGAAAGAACAATATAAAAATCCTGCAAAGATGCCTTTGACAATTAATTATTATTAAATAACGAATACGGCTATATGGGCTTGAACCCTTTGCCTGTCTTCATAATGGACGAAGACCAAAAAAAAAAGAACGAATGTCGTAAACGTCAGAAAATTTTAGGAGCCAACTTCATATTACTTTTGTGTTACAGTGATGCGCGCGTTTCTTAAAATATCACTCTCATCATTTTTTACATAATGCACCTAAAGAAGTATAACTTCAAAAATTATTGAGAAAGAAACACCGACCTATTTGTCTCTTAGACTTTTGATTTCACCATATTTATTAAGCCCTGGCGCGTCCGCACTTTAATACATGTTTGATCGAAACTTCCATTAAGGCGAAGGGTAAGCAGAAAACTCGCGAATAAGGTGTTTTTAGGCAAGTTTTGTCGTGAAAATATAGCGTTTGGAGCTGCGAACACTATTTTATCCAGTTACACATACCCTTAAGTCTTATTTGTAGGTAATGCTGGCTGTTGTTTAAAGTTAACATTCCAGACCTATTATGAACTACTTTTTACAACTTACATTACAATGCAGTGCCACTCCGGGTTATCGAAAAACCCAAAACTTCTGAAAGGCACTATAACTGCGCTCGTCACCTTGAGGTCATAAGATGTTAAGTCTCATTTGTAATTTCACTAGCTACGGCGCCCTTCAGACCGAAACACAATAATGCTTACACATTACTGCTTCACGGCAGAAATAGGTGCCGTTGGTACCCAGAATCTAGCCGGCATCCTCTACAAAGGAGCCTTCCACTTGCTTGCGCCGCTTCTTCTCTCTCAGAGCGCCATTTGTTTCAGAAGCATTTTAGAAATGACATCAAAAAGAATTCTAAAATTTTGAGAAAATAAATACCTTATCTAAGATGTACAGTATTGAAGCGTCCTTCTAAATAAAACTTCACAATGAATGCACTAAAATGCAGTGTTCAGGGCCAACAACTCATCTTGATATTTTTAGCCGTAGTCGTTACCTTGGCTTCACAGTTGGATGTGTTAAAATGAGAAATACTCTGTTTGAACTTGAAGGGTATCGAGGATATTAAATAACGTTTAAATTTCATATTGATATCTAATTTAACATTTTTTTATATAATCTGTGTATAAGGTATGTAACAGAAACACTGAAATGGTTCGATTTAATTGAGTAAGTTAAAACTAAAAGTATATAAGTCATCGAAAAACTCAAAAGAGTTACGAGTAATATACTAAACAAGCGCATCTAATTCAAATTAAAATTTAAATATTTTTATTCAAATGGTTTTTTAAATCACTTAATGAACGTCAAAAAGGATCACACATTCAAAAATATATGCTTCAGAACTAAGAAAAACTGGCGCGAGAAACTCAACGTTTTTTTTTTAATTAAATTTACGTTAGAATAAATTTTATTTATAAGCCTGAGGGCTATTGCTTCATTTCAAAATTCTTGAATCATTAAGAAAGTCATAAGCAACGGAAAATCACAAAAAAAAAAAACAGTATAAACTTACCTGAAATGTTTAAATCTTTGATTTGCTAGCAACGGCTGTCTTTCCGAATCCATTTCCAACATATTAATTACTCCACATAAAACGCAATAACCTTCTAAACAGACAGCAACAATTCCAAAATTCAAATAATATTCATCAATATTTTCAACTCAATAATATAACGTAAGCGTCGAACTTCTGCGTGAATAATTTAATATTATGTCAAATATCACTGAATGCACTTTTGTTTATATTTAGTACCTACAGTTGCGTGTTGACGCTTGCATTGTCGCCACACTCATAGCGATAACATTCGAACCCGGCGGTTATTTCCGTCTCCAACTGCTGTCACAATAATAAATCTTTATGTCTGAACTTACAAGTTCATGCATTATAATGATTAATAATAATCAATTTTATTGATAAATTAAAAATACCTATAATTTACTTCTTCATTCTTTCAAAATATGTATAAATCAAGTATCATTATTCATCCATTGTTTTAAGTTCGACCTCGATTATGTGCTATCGGCTTTTCATTACGTTTTGCGTTTTTGAAGGTTAGCTTGTGTTGATCACCTGATTCCTGCCACTGAAATCCAGTATTGCACTTCATGCTGCAAACTCCATCCATCTAGATATATTCATTATTCATTCACAGTGCTGCTTAGAAAATAGAATCTTCAATCGTTTATATCCTTTACTTTAAAAGCTGGCAACAGCAATGTGTATGGAATAAATCACAAAATATACACTTGAAGGAAAATACGTTTTATAGGTACGAGATGCATGACTCGACTAATTGGCTTGTAAAGCTGTCTGTCCGGTACTGTGATTGTTATGCTGTGGGGAGTTGATTTGCGAAGGGAGCGAAAGGCACCTCAAGCAGTTTAAAAAAGAAATAAAGTGTGTGTGTACTGTGACGTAATAAAACAAAAATTATTCCTCGTGCTATTTTACATTTGTAGTAAAACAATATTGTAATAAAGAAGGTATTAAAAATATTATTATACCGCATAAGGTAGTTAATAATCGTGTAATTAAGTATTTTTTTTTTATAACATCTATATAAATTGTACATTGAAATTTGTTTAATTCACGTCCATTGGTTTGTGGTTCAGTAGACATATGAGTTACAAGAGGATTGGTAGCTGAAGTATGATACAAATGGTTTAGTTGGCCAGCTATCGTCACGGTGTCGAATTTGCGTGACGGTGTGTACGCATCGTAAATATTCACTCTCTATGTATCCCTATGGAGCTATGGAGCGCAGTATTCTGGGAGTAAATGTAATCGATCGCAGTAGAAATACGGAACTACGCTCCAGAACTGGAATTGCTAATGTGGGAGAAAAAACCGTCAGGCTATAGAGGAACTGGGCTGGGCATGTGTGTAAGATGCACACTGACTGATGGGCATAGGTCGTCACGCATAGGGTGCCTCAGGACAAGCAAAGACGTCGAGGCAGACCCCGAAAACGATGGCGTGACGATCGGGATGCTCATAACATGGCCTGGCCTTTGCCCAGCAGTGGGACCCGAGTGGCTAGTAAAAAACAAAAAAATTATCCCGAACGCGCCAAAAGAAGTATAACTTTAACAAGAGATAGTAAAAACAACACCATGTATTTCTCAGTCTATTATTCTGGCTTTTTATAATGAGAAATTTAAATATAATGTAAAAATCTACAACCCTACTTAATATTATAAATGTGAATGTAAGTTTGTTTGTTATGCTTTCACACCTATACCACCAAACCGATTTTAATAAAATTTAGTACAGAGATAGACTAGAGCTTCAAACAGGACACAGGCTATATTTTATTGCAAAAAAAATAATGGAGGGGTTGAAATAGGGGACGGCAGTTTGTATGAGAATTCGTCATTATCTATACTAATATTATAAAGCTGCAGTGTTTGTTTGTTTGTTTGTTTGAACACGCTAATCTCTGGTACTACTGGTCCGATTTGAATGATTCTTTCAGTGTTGGGTAGTCCATTTATCGAGGAAGGCTATAGGCTATTTTTTTTTCAAAATTAGGGATCCGTAATAAAATTGCTATTTTGTAACACAAGGTGTAAAATCGAAAACCTATTTTTGCGTGCGCTGCAAAAACTATTGACAATAGAAGAAAATGATGTACAGGCTATAATATAGGCAATATTTTATGACTTATAAAACTATCGTGTGAATTATACTTTATATGGCAAAACAACGTTTGCCGGGTCAGCTAGTCGAAGATAAAACGCCGAGACTTTGAATTTAGGCACTTGATAAGAAATTATTTATATACATTTGTTCGATTTGGATTTGGATGAAATAGGAAATTGAAGTTCACAGAGAAATACTATTAAAGAGACTGTCCACAATGACAAGGGATTTGGGCTGTATCATAGAAGAGCGCTGCCAGCAGCGGAAAGAGTAGTTTGTGTGTGTATTATTTAAAAAGTATCCTGAGAAATAAAAAAAAAATTGCCCAAAGTAGGTAGCGGGTAAAATCTAGTTTATGTTAAAATTCATTCTAATTATAAGTTCATTTATTAATCTAGGTCCAAATGGCTCTAATGTATGCAAACTATGTACACAAATGTATTTTTAAATTTTTAACATCTTCTACCACATCGATGAAATTTAAAGAAATATTTAAAAGACATCTTTAGCATATTTCTATTTATATGAGCTTATGTATGTGTATGTAGGTGTTGCAAAATAAAACTTAGAGGATACTATAAAAGAGATTGTGATTTCATAATATAACAAAACTATAGGTAGAGGGATAAGTATATCTTATATAAAAACATGTATTTTTATTATGCTTTTTTTCATATTATTTTTAATGATTCAATTAAATAAATGTTACATAAATGAATTGGAAGTTTGAAATCAGTCACTATGTTTTTGTAATATAAAATTTGTACTGACCGTTGAAAGTGCCGCAAAGTGTGAATGGAAGTTGAAAAGTTCTTAATAGCTTTGAAACCAGCTCCGTACATGCCAACGATCGTGAAGAAAAGCTATTATCGATCGGATTGACAGAAAAGTTCGTGGAAAAACATAAGGGTGTGTGTAAACTGCACCCCCAAAGTACCGACACCGCACCTGTGTACATGCGACGTTGCAAACTCATACTAACACCGCCGCCGCGGCGTTGCCACACCGTCAGTGTTTGTTTCAACGTGTTTGGTCCGGTCTTATTTGTGAAAACTTTGACACGCTTAAAGACAAATGGAAACTTTCAAAAGGTTGTTTTGTAAACTGTGAGATGGTGCAGATACAAATTTGTTTTTCTTCAAAATTATTATTGTTTAGCAGAGTGCGGTTTACTCAAGTGGAGATGGGGCAAAGGTGGTAGAAGTGGCGTGGTAGCTATGTATCCCAATAAGCGGGGTGGTGAAGACGCGGCAGTGGTACAGTCTACATGAGCCCTTAGCTTTATGTAAACTCTCTATTTTAGAGCATTAACGCGCACGCTTAAAATAGCTTTTTTTATTTATAAAAGTGAGCACTAATGAGCGTATGGGTCACCTGATGTTAAGTAATCACCACCACTCACATTCTCCTGCAACACCAGAGGAGTCCCAGGAACGTTTCCGATCATTGAGGAAGGTAAACGTGCTTTTTTTGAAGATAAAGATGAGATGGGTCTTCCTAGAAACACCGCATAAGGCAGCTCATCTCAAATTTGTTTTGGGCTTCCAGATATATTCATAATTTGCTTGTAGGTTATTCTGGATCTGATTGATCGATCAGGTAGAAAGTAAAATAAAATCATCGCTGTTGCAAATGGAGGACAGTACTCTCTATTCTCTCTTTTTTCCTACCCTCAAATTCTACTTTCGCACAATACTCCACAAATTACGTTATTATCACCATAGTGCGGTTTCCAAGGAACTTTCTTCCTTGTACAAGCAAGCTGTGGAAAGAGCTCCCTTGTGCGATGTTTCCAGGATGATACGACATGGGTACCAAAAAAAGCGCGTACACTTTTCTAAATGGCTGGCAACACTCATGTGATTCTTCTGGTGTTGCAGTAGACTGTGGGGAGCGGTGATCACTTAAAATGAGGTGACCCCTACGATGGCTTATCCTCCTCTTTTATAAAAAATCCCTGGTGTTTAAGTTTAATTGTATGTAAGTAATAAGCTTGTTGTATCCATGTATCCAAAAATGAGGATAGTGGAACTGTTTCTTGTTGACATATTTCGCCACCCACTTGTGCCCACATGCCCGTATATACTACATGTATTTTGTAACGCACCAAGCACTCCACAAGTTGTTTGTGAAAACCTCAAATGAACACTCATGCTGCTCATTTGTGTCTTGCTTTCAACTTATAGCCTAAGAGCTAGATCATTTTTTTTGCAATTTTATCGATTTAGAATAATATTGCTGTTCACATATTATCTTTTTTATTGAAAATTTCCCTAGACTTTTTGAGTTGACAAATTGACCCTCGGACGATGAGCATAGCTGTATTTCATACTATTAATATGGCCTTGATTATGTTTTTATATTCGTCATTTGGTCTTAATCCCATACGGTTTTCCTGTGCATGTTTAATCGTCATGCATTGTCATGGGCAGATTTCTCCGCTCTGTTGCAAGGATTTCGGGTCCCTCATACATGGGATAGCCTACTACAATAATTTTACTGGTCAGTCCGTCTCATAGGTGACTTCTGGCGTGATCCAATAACATCCACTCTTGTCTGGACAACAAGATGCTCAATGTACTGGCTGCATCACTGTACTGTACAAATTGTACACGTTTAAAATGATTTGGAAATTGTTAGAAATTATCGCTTGGCTTGATGGCATATCCTTTTTAAATTTCACCAATTACGAGTGTATATTAATCAACTCTGTTATATAAAGCGGGCTTCGTGATTGAACAATATTATAAAGTGGTTTATATTATTATTCGCCGTCTCCTGGCTTATAAGTTTGCTCATTGACCCGTACCACCCACCCATCAGAGTATGGCTGTGAAAAGTTCCCGCGCTTTCATATATTTCAAAGCCCTTTCAGCTACTTATGTTATTTTGTACATTTCTGCTTGTTAGCTTAATTAATTCTAACATCGTAGATTAACAAAGTTTTATTTGTGTTATCTGTTTCTTTGGGTAGGATTTGAAAATTGGCTTTATTACCCACCCTGGTTTTGCACATATCCATAAATATAAAACCAAAGAGAATGTAAATCCTACATATAAGAGGCGGGACTGCCAACGTAAAAATTGAAATATAGTTTAGTATGAAACGTGCAGTGACTTGACATAAGTTTGAAATAGTAGTAATTACAGCATCGCGATTGGCCACGAAGTATAATCTGGCTAAGTTTGAAAGTGAACAGTTGCTTAAAACATAGTGGATCTCCTTTTTGTTCAAGATTATAGTCGTCATCTGTCAAACTATCAACACTGCATATTTCATACAATCGAGTCAATCGCTTTGTTCTTAAAGAGTTTCGCTAGGCTGTTTATAACATTGATCGCGGCTCCTTTGTCGACTCGAGCTGTGTTTGTTGAGGCTCAGGTCTAGAGCAGTACTGCCAAAGAAACCCTACTTGTAAAAAAGCAGTGCGATTGTTCTACAGTATTCCGGTTTGAGTAGCGGGTGTAGTCACAAGAGCAGTCGCAGCACATTTTTTTTACCAGTGAGAGGCTCCTTTCACCACAACGGCGCCTATTTCTGCCGTGAAGCAGTAATGTGTAAGTATTACTGTGTTTCGGTCTGAAGGGCGCCGTAGCTAGTGAAATTACTGTGCAAATTAGACTTAACATCTTATGTCTAAAGGTAAGCGCAATTGTAGTGCCGCTCAGAATTTTTGTGTTTTTCAAGAATCCTGAGCGGCACAGCATTGAAATGGGTAGGGCGTATCAATTACTTTCAGCTTAACGACCTGCTCGTTTCGTACCTTATTTTCATTAAAAAAAATCAAGGTACCCATGTCATAGCGTCATGTCGCGCGGAAACACAGCACAAGGAAGCTCATTCATTTTGTCAATGCACCTTTTTTATGGAAGAGAAGGACAAACGAGCTTACGGGTCACCTAGTGTTAAGTGATCACCGCCACCCACATTCTCTTGGAACATCAGAGGAATCACATGTCGTATCGTCCTGGCAACACCGCATAAGAAAGCTCATTCCACAGCTTGTTTGTAATTGGAATAATGTTCCTAGAAAACCTCACTATGAAGAAACACATACATCCATGGTGGGGATGATATCTTAACTTTTGGTGTGTTGTGCGAAGGTGGTATTCAGCGGCGAGAATCAAGTCAAACTGCTCTTCGAAACACGATAAATGCGGTAGAACACACACAATGAAACGACGTTACTACTAATGCCAAGCTATCTGGCCGTTTACAGATCACTGGATCCCCAACAATTCAGCAGCTCTGCTTAGAAGCTGATACTGGAATGCGTCATACCAGAAAGAGAGCAATACTCCATATGTGGCTGGACCTGCGATTTGTAGAGCGCTAGAATGTGGGCCTACTGCAAGTATTGCCGTGCTCTATATCTCGAGATTTCGAGACACAGTACTCAGATACTAGGCGAGGCATTTAGAAAAGTGTGAGCGGTGATACGAAAATAGCCAATCGTAGTGGTAAACGCGCAAATTGAATCTTCTGGGGGTTAAACTGGTAGAGGTTCATTTTACCCCATTCCGGGATCTTTTCAAGATGGGACTCGATAGAAGACACAAGTTTCTTCTGGCACTGGTTGATGATTTCCCGAGAGAGACCTGCATAGCGGTGTATACGGCATCGCCAGTACCGTTGCCTGCATAGTAGAAATTTAAATAATTGAGGCCGTTTTAAGCGTATTTTTTGTATATATTAATGTGCCTAGTTATACATAATTGATAACAGATGTTAAAATTTTACAATTTCAATTACGCTTCAATTAAGTAAGTATTACTCAACTTGACATAAGAAAATACAAAGCGACAAATCGCCCAAAACTCGAACTTTACCATTTCGAAGATCGAATATTGTTTAATTTGTACGACTTTCTCATCAATTCGGAATTTCTTTTTCTCACGGAACGCCTTATATTTTAAACAAAGTATAAACTTCTATCGTAGACCTAGATAGAAATATAGACAAGATTTGCCATATTAAATGCAGATTATTTTTAATGCATTAGATGCATTAAAAATACTTGCGACTCATTTAATCGTACGTGGGTAACACTGAAAATGTGCTAAGTTGCCAGTTAGAAACATTGCTGATGAAAACTTATTTTGAATTTCAATTTTAGAACTCTTTGGTAACTTAATGAAGTATGTGGCTGTATTCATTTGTTTTTGTGAATTGGCGGCAGATCTAAAACTCTTGTTACACGTGAAAATGTCAATCTAACCTAACGCGAGAAATTTTTCGGTCAATGATTTATTATGAGTTTCGTTGTGGGCTTACTCAACAACAAAGCTATGTTAGGCTGCGATTAGCATTTCTTAATGAAGCCACATCTCGTGCCACTATTTACCATTGGTTTAACGAGTTTAAGCGTGGACGTAGCAATCTCAATGATGATCTCAAATATAATATTATATAATCTCAGTGCTGTGCGACGCATGATAGAGGAAGATAAAAGAGTGTCCTATCAGCAGATACGGGCAAGTCTCGGCATTGGTATGAGTCAAGTTCAAAAAATATTACACGAAGTGCACCTAATTAAACCTTAAGGAATATAAGTTCAACAGAATATTATGTTGAAACTAGCTGGCCCAGCAAACGTTGTATTGCCCATATAAAGTAATAAAAAAATTCAATAATTAATATTTTTAGGATATAAAAATAGATGACGACCGACCTCTCAGACCTAACAAATATATCGTACATAAAATTTATCGTACTACATTATTATCATTATATTCGATTGCCATATTGAAACTCTAATGCGTGTCTGTGGATGGATTAGAATAATATTAAAATCGCGATACAAAAGTAACTGTTGATCGTAGATGGGTGAAAATTTTAAATTGTATGTATAATATATAATAATAATACATAACCTAACAAATTAAAAAAAAAATTAAAAAAAAAATTCGTGAGCCACCCTTAACATTTTGGGGGATGAAAAATAGATGTTGTCCGATTCTCAGACCTACCCAATGTGCACTCAAAATTTCATGAGAATCGGTCAAGCCGTTTCGGAGGAGTTCGGTCCCGCACACCGTGACACGAAAATTTTATATATTAGATATTGGTATTTATAAATAAAATAAAATTATAGTCTATGTCGTAGTGACAACTTACTTAGACTTTGCTCAGACTTTACTTACTTAAAACGAATTTTTGGTTTTCAATCCTGAGCAGAAACGGCATTGTTTTGGGCATCACTAACCATCAGGAATAAGTCTCTTCCCATTGAAATCAGAAAGGCTCAAACTCTTATAAACTATTTCAGTTTAGCCAGTGCAGGTTGCCTGTAACAAATCGCTTTTAAGCGATAAGTCCGCCTATTGCTTTTTATGTATTCGTGATTTATAATATATTTAATATTATTTTGTGGTGTGCAATAAAGATATATTTATTTCGTTTCATGCATTTCATCAGGTTATGTCTTGCTCTAGCAATAACTTTTTCTTATAAAAAAGAGACACTAACTGCAATTCTTATTTTGGTTGATTTTATTCGACATATTCTCAAAATCGTCCAACGTGCCGCATTCCACACCCTTATAATACATCATTTCCAGGATTAGATATTTTCTATCTAACCAAAAATGAATTCATCCAAAATGGTAAATATATAATATCAAACAATTACGACAGTCAAAATAACTAATGTTGTGATTACATTTACATTTCCGTCTATAAAATTCTCATCATAATACCCAAATGCCCCACATAAGATATACATATACCCACAACTACCCCACATACCCACGAATTCCCCACATAAATTCAAATTCAAATTCAAATATTTTTATTCAAAATAGGATTTATAATCACTTATTGAACGTCAAAATCTACCACCCATTCAAAAGAGACTGCCTCAGACCTGAGAAGAATGGGCGCAAGAAACTCAGCGGGCTTTTTTTTTTATATAAAATATGGATTACAATGTAATATCGTACAATAAACATTAATAATGAAAGAGCCTGAGGGTGTTCGCTTTAATCCCAGTCCGTGGTGTCTTTAAGAAAATCGTTTATGCTATAATAACCTTTCCCACACAAACGTTTTTTAACAATTCTTTTAAATTTCGTAACACATTTGTTTTGTACATTTTCTCGGATCATATTGTAGAAGCATATACATCGCCCAACAAAAGACTTACTAACTCGACCCAACCGAGTAGTAGGCATAACAAGTTTATGTTTGTTCCTCGTGTTAACATTATGAATGTCACAGTTTCTAGAAAATTCCTCAATGTGCTTATGAACATACAGAACATTATCAAAAATGTATAGAGAAGCAACAGTCAAAATGTTTATTTCTTTAAATTTTTCTCTTAATGATTCTCTAGGACCTAGGTTATAAATCGCGCGAATAGCCCTCTTCTGCAGCACAAAGATGGTATTAATATCGGCCGCACTGCCCCATAACAAAATACCATAGGACATAATACTATGAAAATAACTAAAGTATACTAATCTCGCCGTATCCATGTCTGTTAACCGTCTAATTTTCTTAACCGCATATGCTGCAGAACTAAGCCTATTCGCCAATCCTTCAATATGGGGGCCCCACTGCAATTTGGAATCAAGAGTAATGCCAAGAAACACAGCAGATTCCACTGGCTTTACCACCTCTCCATTTAATAAAATATTCGCATCTACATTTATGACATTTGGCGCGGTGAATTTAATATATTTGGTTTTATGATTATTTAACAATAAGTTATTGGCGCTAAACCAGTACAAGATGTCAGATAGAGCATTGTTTACTTCGTCATATAAAACTTGGCTTCGTTTCCAAATACCACCTTGTGTTTTTTTTCTACAAGGATAGGTAGATCATTTATATAAATTAGGAAGAGGAAGGGTCCAAGAATAGACCCTTGTGGTACCCCCATACCGAGAGGAGTCCCAGGAGATCTCCTGCCATTCACTTCGACCCCCTGAATCCTATTATTTAAATATGAGATCAGAAGATCGAGTGCAGATCCTCTTATACCATAGTGGCATAGCTTCCTGACCAGCGTTGAATGTTGAACACAATCAAAAGCCTTAGATAAATCACAGAAGATACCAAGTGCATTCTGTGATTTTTCCCAGGCCTCAAAAATATTCCTGATGAGTTCAACACCTGCATCCGTAGTCGAGCGTCCCCTAGTAAAGCCAAATTGTTTTATATGAAGTAACTTATAAGTGTTAAAGTGAGTAAGCATTTGGCTTAAAATAATTTTTTCAAAAATTTTACTAAGGGTCGACAACACCGAACCAGTTAATTAGTAATTTAGTAATTTTACTATACTTCAGAAGGTCAGGAAACACGCCATGTTCAATACAGCTATTAAAAACTAGTGCTAGATATGGTGCTATGACGTCAATAACAGAACTTATTATTTTTACAGAGATGCCCCATATATCAGCAGTTTTTTTCATTTCTAAGGATCTGAAAGTTTTAATTATTTCTGCTGGGCTAACAACACTGAATTTGAAATTTTGTTTACATTCCTTAACATTTTCCAAAAGAGAAGACATGATCCAGATTTTAATGTAAGGCTGAAGAGAGCTCACACTTTCCCTATAGTCTTTTTTGATACTTTCCAAATCTATACAGAGTTCTTTAGCTTGTATTCTAAGTTGATTTCTTTCCCTGTATAGTTTGGAAAATTTAGCACATGTGATGTATTTTTTATTAACAATGTTATTGTTTTTTCTAATAAATTTACATAATCTTGCATATTTCTTTGATTTGTTTTTGCTTAAAAGAGCCGGGTGGAAGGCCACAGAGTCCACACCAACTTCTGGGGCACATCCAACCAACTCATTGAATAGGCACTGGGTTTGAGAGGTCTTGAAACTTTGATCTGCTGTTTTAAAGGATCTTATAACATCTTCAGCCTCATATAGCTGGGATTTTAGTTTCACTACCAGATCTAAGGTTTCCTCATACTCACTTCTATACTGCTCAAACTCATTGACCATTCAACTCGGTTGAGTCGAAGGGAGAGGTGTTGGCGGTGAGTTTGGACATAGCGAAGGCCTTTGATCGGGTGTGGCATAAAGTGCTTATAGCAAAACTGCCATCCTATGGGCTTCCCGAGAAGTTGTGCAAATGGGTCACTAGCTTTTTGGCTGATCGGAGCATCAAGGTTGTTATCAACGGTGCATGCTCCGACTTAAAACCTATAAACTCTGGTGTCCCGCAAGGCTGTGTGCTATCCCCTACGCTGTTTCTTCTGCATATCAATGATATGCTGCAAATCAGCAATATTCATTGCTATGCAGACGACAGCACGGGGTATGCTTCCTACACCGGCCGTGCCAACATCTCCCGGGATAGCGTCGACGAGAACCGGATCAAACTTGTGTCTGAAATCGAGACTATGCTTCGCAAAGTCTCGGAATGGGGCCGAAAAAATTTAGTCCAATTCAACCCCAAGAAGACACAAGTTTCTGCGTTCACCACTAAAAAGTCTCCCTTTGTCGTATCCCTTCGATTCGAGATCACTCCTCTAACTGCCACAGCCTGTATTGGCATACTTGGCGTCGATATATCGAGCGACGTTCAGTTCCGTGGTCACTTGGAAGAGAAGGCCAAACTGGCCTCTAAAAATTTTGGTGTACTCAGTAAGGCGAGACAGTACTTCACTAAAAGCCACCGCCTGCAACTTTATAAGGCGCAAATTCGGCCTCACATGGAGTACTGTTCTCACCTCTGGGCGGGTGCTCCCCAGTACCAGCTTCTTCCATTTGACCGCATACAACGAAGAGCGGCTCGAATCATCGACGATCAAGTCATCTCCGATCGGTTTGATTCTCTAGCATTGCGTATAGATGTGGGTTCTCTCTGCATCTTCTACCGCATTTATCACGGGGAGTGCTCAGAGGAGCTGTTCGGGTTGATTCCAGCGGCCGAATTCCACCATCGGACATTACGTGCAAAGTACCATCCGCATCACGTAGACGTCTGGCATTCCACAACCGCGCGTTTTCTTCGAAATTTCTTGCCTCGCACAGCCACTTTGTGGAATCAACTACCGGCAGCGGTCTGCCCGAACAGATACGACTTAGGGACCTTCAAGAAAAAAGCATACCTTAAAGGCCGGCAACGCATTTCTTGACACACCTGTTGTTGCGGATGTCCATGGGCGGTTGCCTCACCTCTCCCCATCCCGTGAGCCTCTTGCCCGTTTGCCCCCTCTCATATAAAAAAAAATGTTACTAGAAGCGACAAAGCCGCGATAGACATCTCGTCGCACAGGTGACTATAGACCACCAGCAAGTCAGTAGTGACTTACCCCCTTATTCATAATGGTCCGCTAACTTAAAACAGCCGCTAAGGAGTGTTTTTTCTCATTCTGACTTAGGTCAATAGAAGTAGACAGAGTGAGAATTAGCAATGCTTTAGGTTAGCAGACTATTATGAATAAGGGGGTTAGTATTTTGAGAACCGCAACGTGAAACAACGCACTAATATTGTGTATTTCATCATATCTTCATGTGGAACCTTCTTACACAACCTGCTACTAAACATAACAATTTTTTTAAACTTCGTTGTCAACCAAGGAAGGTTAGTAACTCATAGTTATAGGTGAGATGTGCTTGTGTCGCACGCGCGTCGTGCCGAGGCGAGAGGTGAGACCGGGGTCGCAGCGAGAACACACTGATTCTAAAAATAACAATAATTATAACTAAATTATTGTGTGGTAATAATTTGACTAACTTTTAGGTCTCCTAGAATTTTTCATTTCATTGTAGGCTCAGAAGAACGCAAAAAATAATTTTATAATTAAGTTGTAGAAGAATATTTGACGACTTGTATAGCCGAGTGGTTAGCGATCCTACCTACTAAGCTAGAGGTCCTGGGTTCGAATCCCGGTCGGTGCAAGCATTTATATGATGAATATGGATGTTTGTTTCCGAGTCATGGATGTTTAAATGTATTTATGTATGTTTATATGAATTTATGTATGTTTAAGTAAGTATATTGTATTAAATATATTATCATTGTCATGTAACGCATAACACAGGCTATATATGCTTAACTTGGGGCAAGATAATTTGTGTAAAAAGTGTGTCATTTATATGAAATTATTATTTTTTACTTTTTAGTGCATATTATTCTGTTTTAGAATAGTTTTTTAGGAAGATTGTTATGAAGGTTGTTTTTTTTGTAACTATTACATTATTCATATTGCCGCTTGGTATGTTTTGGACACGTGAGGTGAATTAGTGAAGAAGGAATCATTAATCGAATGTATAAGGCAAGTCGGTCGCGGAAAATGTGTAGAAGCTCATACGAAAAGAGTAATGAATGTAGAGGAAGCGCGCGAGGTTTGTCAGGATAGAAGCTGTCAACTGATCAGCCTTGCTATCCAACGCGGAAATGCTTCAAGTATTCTTGGTACGTAATGATAGTTTTAATTGTATGCAGTCATAATATTGTAAATATAGTTATAAGATTTCTTAAATTCAGTTGGAAACAATTAGAAACGCAATTCTAGTAGGCTTCATAAGATACATAATAGCTTTAAGGATAAATGTATACACTTCTATAGTAAAGTCCCAGCCACTGTTCAGGCATTATCTATAAATAAATTTAAATGTTTTATAAAAAAATGGCTCTGTCGTAAATCCTATTACTCCACTGCTGAATATCTAAATGATCGGACAGCCTGGGACTAGATTGTGATTATTTCATAGCGATAGAAATGACGGAAGCGGTAGTAGTATCTAGTAGTTATTAGAAATGACATCAAAAAGAATTCTAAAGGAATCAATTTTGAGAAAATAAATGCCTTTTATGCCTTTTAATTTGAACACCTACAATCAAGTAAAATAAATTTTTATTTCGTTGTTTTCAGCGAAATGAAATATAACAATTCTCCGCCGTATCTGTCTAATTCATACAACATTCCAAGCTCTGTCCTTTAGACATTTCGTTGAACTTTTCGGTGATAAGTAAGTTACGTGATTGGAAGCCAAAACAGCCGTTTAATGTATATTGACGTCCCCAATATAAGAGAGCTTTTTCAAAGCTTATATCTGAGAAAAGAAATATTAAATTACCTACTGTGGAAAAACTCCTCTGTAATATCAAATGTCAAGACGGTTGTTAAGCATTACGGGAAACTTATTCTCTTAGATTAAAAAGGCATCAAATGCATTTATTTTCTCAAAATTGATTCCTTTTGAATTCTTTTTGATGTCATTTCTAATAACTACTAGATACTACTACCGCTTCGGAAACAAATGGCACTCTGAGAGAGAAGAAGCTGCGTAAGAAACTCTCCCAGCATTCTTTTTTTGCGCTCTTTTCAATAATAATATACAATATTGTACAGTCATTTCTATCGCTATAAAATAATCACAATCTAGTCCCAGGCTGTCCGATCATTTAGATATTCAGCAGTGGAGTAATTGGATTTACGACAGAGCTATTTATTTATAAAACATTTAAATTTATTTATAGATAATGCCTGAACAGTGGTTGGGACTTTATTATAGAAGTGTATACATTTACCCTTAAAGCTATTATGTATCTTATTAAGGATTGGTCTCCGCTGCGCTCCAGCTAGATACCGCACTACCTAAAAACAATAGCTTATTTTTACGGCAACTGTTAGATGATTGCTTAGTGCTTGTCGTGACACTCAATGGCATCTTTAAAATTTTTTCTCGTGTTATTTTATATTGAAATAAATGAAATTCACAATTCTTTCTATGTATAATATGTGATCCCAGTGTCTGTCTTATTTCTTGTAGTATTATTTTTACAAAGTTTTACTACGGAACAAATTTTAGTTTCAATTATTAGCGATTTTAACAGAACATGTGTCACGTCAACTTCACACATTGCTCGAGACTGGCTCTTGTATCTAGTTGGAGCGCAGCGGAGACCAATCCTTAAATCTAAGCTTATTCCATTGCAGACGTAGATAAGAGTGTGAGTAAAATTAAAAAAAATCCTTCTCAATATCTACGTGTATGTCGCAGTTACATTGTCAAAGCCGTGATATTACAATTTCACTAGTGATATTATAATAAAACGGTAGATTGTAAATCAACTTCATTCCTTACAATTTAACAGCCTGATTTTAGTGACATTGTAATGTCACGGGTACACTATAGTGATATTGTAAGTCAATGATTTTATGATAATTTTACTGGTCGTTAGATTGTGAGGCCATCTGTGATTGGTCTGTTTCTTGTATTTATTGTAAAATCATTATTTTTAAGTTATGCATTAGTGTAATCAACTAATTGTTATCTAAACGGATCGGCCTTTGTTCACTAGTAGGTCCCAAAAACAATGTTTAGACTGTTAAACAGAACGCACGAGCCAGCACAGCGTGCCGCGGCAGCGGCCGGCAAGTGCCAGAACCGAATCGGCCCTTGTCCATTAGTAGGTCCCAAAAACTAATTTAAATAATTATAAATTGTTCGTACAGTACCCGTATTAATAGACTCAGCCACAAGAAAAATCAAATATGTAAAAATTAATTAGATATAAAATATAATACAAAAGGTGAGTAATTAAAATATGTAATAAAATTAAATAAAATTAACCACTAATGCCATTTTCGGTTCTCGACTCATGCCTGAAGAAAGACATGCAAAGACCTTTTATCTTATACTTGTTGCGGCCTGCGTCGTCGTGGACGCTATAGGCAGCAAAAATACTGTATCTGCATCTATCGTGATAGTAGTACCTCTTGTTAGTAAACTTTAGATCCACATAAATTTTTTCTCCGTGTACCGACATTGACCAAATACCTACTAGCCTGAATGTTGCTTCACTACGCGGAAAGCATTCGTAAGAGTTTCATGAATGTCTGTCCAGTAGTTTCAGAAAAAAGCGTGTACAAAATCGAGACAGACAGACAAGTTTTGATAAAACAGTATTTTGTGTTAACCTAAAAAAAATCCCATGTTTATCCAATAGCAAAGTAGACTCCATAGTTTTATTATAGTAAGTAGTAGTGAAGCAGTAATGTGTAAACATTATTGTGTTTCGGTCTGAAGGGCGCCGCAGCTAGTGAAATTACTGGGCAAATGAGACTTTACATCTTATGTCTTAAGGTGACGAGCGCAATTGTAGTGCCGTTCAGAATTTTTTGTATTTTTCAAGAATTCTGAGGGACACTGCATTGTATTGGGTAGGTCGTACCAATTACCATCAGTTGTACGTCCTACTCGTCTCGTCCCTTATTTTCATATCAAAAAAGCAATTGTGTGGTTTTATGAATCCACGATGCAAGTGAAACTTTTTTTCACAAAACAACATAGGTATTAATATCAGCATAGAAAAAAAAAATGATATATTGTGCTTTACATTTTCATTAAATAAAAAAAAACCTTTATCAAGTGTGTGGGGTTCGAACCTACTCTTCCACCCGAACGCAATTGCATCCAATATGCGAACTATAGGCGCCGCCCGACCGTCACACGACATGCAACACACAGACGATAAATTTTGAGACGATGTAATAAAAGATTCACTTCTAAAAGTAGACGATACGATAATTTCATTCATAGATAATAAAGTAGCTGGCTCATCTAGTAATATCATAATATACAACAAGCTGGGTTATCTGTTATTCAAATGATTTATATGAAACAAATGGAAAATTATGAACGTAAATAAGGAACAAGAGTACGAAAGGAAGAACAATGCGGAAAGTTTCTTAATTACCGGGAGAATTTTCAAACTACAACTGATTCAAGGGCTTCCAATTACGCTCCGTTAAATACAAACTTTCTCTAAAGTTGGTGATTTATTGTTTAGTCAATAAAACAAAATACTCTTTTGTTAATGTAATCCTATCATGTTTTTATTAATTGTGTTAGGTCGGATTTAAACAGCAGATTAAATTTATTCCTAGGATAAAGCTGTTACTTAGTCACAGATAGCCATGTCTTCATTACACCAACTACTTCTCCTGAGAATAACAAAGTTATACGAAAGTAACTCTTATACCACCAATTTTAAATGAATAACTGGCTTCCTCGGATAAAATCAAAATGGCGTCTTATTTTTATGTCAGCTGAACGCATCGAGTACAACTGACCGACCATTGATTCATAATTGAGCACATTGAATTGCAATTTAGAGAAAATATTATTAAAAATGCAGTGCTTGAGAAAATAGCAAATAAAACACACGCAAGGCGATTTTACAGAAAATTTTGTTTGAAAAAGAGCACTTGACATATTGACACAAGTAAGTGATGACTAAATTAAAAATTTTATGCACTACTTACACTTATCAAAGAATAGTATAATACTAGGAGTGACTTTTTGTCTTTACAAAGTGGTGTAACTTTCTATGAGTTATTCTGAGAGTAAATGCTGCGAATAATGTTATACCTGGAATAGGTATTCTCCTATAATGACACCATTGGTGTAATTGATTTGACCAGACCAGTTCGATTCCTTTAAAGTTTAATCTTTCACCCAACACGAATATAAACACGGAACAGGTTTATTCCTTTTGACCTAAAAATAATAACAACTGACCACGGACGAGTAACAAAAGAAGGACTCCGTGTCACCTTACACGCCATAGCCCCACGCATACACTTACACTAATACAAGTCGATCGGCCGCCATTATGAGATTTGTCATCGTCTGTGACAGATCAGTTTGCGTCGCAATAAAATATTTTTAAAATGCCGTCGTGAGTAGTGAAAAAGTGTAAAAACAATACTATAAAAGTATTTGTGAATATATGATTATTTAAGGGAGAAAAAATTGTGTAACTGGTATACCCCGTAACCGCACACACACTAGCATACAGGTGCTTCACTTGCTAATACCACGGCGCGGAGTCCTTATTTTTTTTTTTTATGGAATAGGAGGACAAACGAGCGTACGGGTCACCTGGTGTTAAGTGATCACCACCGCCCACACTCTCTTGCAACACCAGAGGAACCACAGGAGCGTTGCCGGCCTTTAAGGAAGGTGTACGCGCTTTTCTTGAAGGTACCCATGTCGTATCGTCCCGGAAACACCGCACAAGGAAGCTCATTCCACAGCTTTGTAGTGCGAGGAAGAAAGCTCCTTGAAAACCGCACTGTGGAGGACCGCCACACATCCAGATGGTGGGGATGATATCGTAACTTGTGGCGTGTCGTGCGAAGGTGAAATCTTCTTTTTTTACTAGTCTGTTTAACTGAATAGCAAAATTTAACGAATCACTCAATTGTATGAAACGTGCAGTGATTGATAGATTGACAGATGACGGCTTTAATCTTGTAAAAAACGGAGATGAAATCTATAAAACGTATTTTCTGCAATTGTTCGTTTTTAAACTTAGCCGGATTATACTCCGTCGCCATATTGGAATTACAATTTCAAACTTATGTCAAATGACTGCACGTTTAAACACTCAACTAAATTTCAATTTTTACTTAGGCAGTCAGTGTAGTTTAACCTCCTGCAGCCTCCAGCGTACATGGGTATATACTGATAGTACGGAAAAAAAGGATGGAATCTTCATTGTCATTGCCATTGCCAAAACATTTTACTTTAAACGATTTCTGGTTAAATTATTGTGCATCCCGTGCCAATAAATGATTTAAATGAACCATAGGCTGCATTGTCATCATTTCAAAAAAAAACGTGTGTATAACTACTTTCTAATAGAACCAGCTAATAGGTTCGTCAACGTATAATTCGAATATTCATCCTTGAAAAAAAAACTTTTTCAATATAGTTGTTAAACATGGCGTACTTTCAGAGGCTATTAAGTAATGTTAGTAAATCTTTTTTTATGCGGTCGTGTGTTTTTTACGAGCGCGATCATTACTTTTGCGGTTTAGTTTTAAATTAATAAGTCAATTTAATAAGTTTAGTAGCAAGGAGTTTTTATACATAGAATAAAATTTGATAAATTTTATACGAGGTAAAATGAATGAGTCCGTTCTCAGGATCGAATTCACAAAATTACTTTATATGGTCGTTTGTTATATTTAATTAAATTATTGCGTTAAATAAATTATTGTGTCAAAATTTGTCAAAAATCGAATACGCGTGCGATCTCGTTGCAAATTTCGTTAGTAAAAAGTTCTGTTAAGTTATGAAAAAGGTTTTGCCCTGTGCTTTCCGAGGCGTAAGTATAGGGGAGTTTAGAAGTGGGAGAGTCACACGTGACGTCAGCACGAGTGGGCCAGAATCATCCAGATTAATTACCACCGCCGTCCGCCGTATTCTGGGGAGGTTACAGAACCGCACAAGTTCGAGGACAAATGAGGTACTAGCATCACAGCACCCCGCTCCATGCTTAATGTGGACTTTTGAAACATCAGGGGAATCCACTCCTATTTAAATGCTGTCCACCACCACTTTGAGACGGCGCAGACGGCCTCCGATATCTCGATCGAGCGATACATCATATTTAGCTTAAATTCAGGTTATTAAATTGAGCATAATTTTGTTGCCTTATGCCGTGCTATTTGCTTACGTTAGGGAGAATATCTTCTGTCGTCGTCTCGGCAATCTTGAGGGTAGGTAGGACCTGAAAACTTTAACGTTACTAATATGTGTGGTGCGACTCTCGTTCTTTTGATAAACTCTTGATTTTAGTTATATATATATATGTATATATTTGTAAGTTTTAATGATGAATGATTGCAAGCTTCCAAAGCAAGGCAACTTATATTTCACCGTCTCAAACGGAAACGAGGTCCGGTAATAATCGTGACCTAGTTTGAAACTGTGATCGTCGCTGGCTGCTGGCTGCTGCTGGCTCGTTAATTATTCTGTAACGAACTAAAGGACAAACTTTACATGATTTAATATGATCTGAGAACGGGTCGTACCATTCCATATAAGAAGTTGTGAGATCAATTAAAAGCTATTTGAGTTAAGGTAGTCGATTTATCGCTGCCATGCGCTGTAACATTTATATTTAGTGTGCCAGCCGTAAATGCAACTATATTACCATAGAAGATATAAATATATCACCTGCACGAAATCTCTCGAATAAAAAGAATAATGTTGTCAACATCCCATTGGAATGTAAGAGGAAACTTATGGCTGTCAAATACATATTCTTCAAACAAATAAGTATTCTTTTTCATGTCAAATTTCTACTAGTGTTTTAGTTAGAAATAGCTGAAAATGAACAAAACAGTGTTCAAGACTGTATTTTAATGGGAGAGTCATGCTGCAGTCTAACTAGGACAGCATTAACGGTAGACTTGACCAGGATAAGTACAACACCCACAAAGTACTATTCTGTTACAGTCGTTCCCAATATACTATCTACAGATAGAGATAAATAACTACCTTCTACTATCAGTAATTAGCTGTCAATAATCTGAAGCTGTCCCAATATCCCCGATAAGTCATTATTATCGCCTTATATTGGGACGCGTGAATTGCAATTTCCATACAAACTTCTATCGCTGGTAAGCTATACGTCGTCCCATTGACAGGCAGCGTGTACGGATAAGGCGAGTTACCGTCGATAAGTTTATTGGGACAGAAAAGTCAACGATAGTTACGATTTTATCTCATGTAAGAGATATATTGAGTATTGGGAACGGCCGTTAGTGTATTGTGCCATCTGGATGTGTCTTCGGACTGCATTCATATCTACATGACTTTGTAATCGCTTGACATTGAACGTCTTATGGGTCACCTCTTGTCTTATCGTGTTGCAATTAATCATAGGCGACAGCGAAATATATTTATCTGATTTTAAAATGTTTCAATGTAATTGAATTATTAATTAACTATTGCTCAAAATCTAATTGGAGAAATCTAAATATATATTTTTTGGGTAGAATTATGGATCAATATTGTATATCGCATTTTATTGTAAAGAGCGCAAAAAAGAATGCTGGGAGAGTTTCTTGCTCTTCCGTTTCTTCTCTCTCAGAGCGCCATTTGTTTCCGAAGCGGTAGTAGTATCTAGTATATTAGAAATGACAACAAAACGAATTCTAAAGGAATAAATTTTGTGAATAGCCTTTTATGCCTTTTTATACTTAAATAGAGACGTTACTAACATTTGGAAATCAATTCAAATAGTATTTTTTAATATTGTAATTTCAAATCTTTCAACCCTTAATTTACTAATTAATTACCTCGTGTAAGGTAAAAATCTAGATTAAACTTCTCTCACAAGCGCTTAGTTAAATTTTTATTTATTTATAAAGGCTTATCAACTAAATACAATTTATTAACTTATGCACTAAGAATTAAACAAATATAATAAAATAGTTTAAATGTACTTAAATTATAGGTAGGCACAACATTACTATAAGAAATACATGTGATATTTTAAAATCTAAAATCTATAAATTTTGGAGAGCAATATAAATTTGTTTTTTAAAATTAAGAAAGTTTGAAAAGAAGATATCAGTGTTTTCATCTATATTAAAAATACAATTATATAATTGTAACATTAGCTGTAGAGGAGAGTTTAAGCCATAATTACTGTGGTGGAATTTAATGTGCATTGGGGAAAAAGTACTAAGCCGACAATTGAAGGCAGGCACATGCAAACCGATTTGTGATAAAAGCGAAGGACAGTCCATATCATAGCTTAAAAGTTTATGTAAACACAGCAATTGTGAAGCATTTCTACGTATTCGCAGAGACCTCATTTGAAATGTATTTAATCTATTCTCATAGCTATCATTACGTTTATATTTATTTGCAAAAAAAACTTAACTTTGAAAGAAACTTTTTTTGTACAGATTCTATTCGTGATATATATATTTTGTGATATGGGCACCAAACAGCTGAGTTATATTCTAGATTAGATCTGACAACAGAGTTGAAAAGTATCTTGAGTTGTAAAATACTTCTAAAATCTTTCGTATTACGGAAAATAAAACCTAGCATTTTAAAACTCTTACGAACAATGTGATCTATATGCTTGTTAAATCTTAGTTCACTATCTAATATAATGCCTAAATCTTTAAAATATTTTTTTTCAGCAATGAACACGTCATTTACCTTGTAACTAGTTTTAAGTTTAATATGTTTTCTGGAAAATTTTAAAAAGTTGCATTTGCCTTCGTTCAGTTCCATACTATTATTTTGACACCATAAGTATAGATATAGTCGATATCATCTTGAAGCATTTTTTAGTCCTCAAAACATTTTACCGTCCTGTATAATTTTAGGTCATCTGCGTATAGTTCATATTCTGATTTTATTAATTTAGTGATATCATTTATGTATTTAGTAATGTTAAAGCCTAATGGTAAAAAGTTTATTGACTTTGAGTTTGAGTTTATGACTTTGGGTTTAAAATTATATCAAATACTTATCCAATGGAATCACAGTGTATTGTATGCAATATAAATGCTATTGCTTTAACAAAATATATTGAGGATATCATACATATTTTGATCATATTGTCGATCATGACCGTGCGATATTGAACCTCTCTAGAGTACGAATATTATGAGACAGCTATCTCGAAAATACAAAATATGTTTGACAGAGCAATCAAGTAATAGAGAAAACATTGTAAATATTAATAAAAATACAAATGTACTATTAGAATAAAAGCAGATGCGTTGGTTACATACAGTTATAAGTTATTTTATTTAGAGTGCGTGTTCTTGGAGGTTTTCTTTAAAATTAGGTCAATATCATTCATATCATAATATAATTAATACGTTGCAATCTATTTGTCATAGTATTTAATTATAAAAAAATACTATCACGGGATACAACGGCAACTATGTGAATCGTTTGAGTTAATATTCATATTACTTATTATTTTTAAATAAAACCAATAAAATAAATGGAGTAAGATGCTACAATTGCGCTCGTCACCTCCCCCTGGGTAAACTATGTATATTATTGTTATAAGACTTCCCCCGTTCTCGTTTGGTGAAGACGTGTTTTAAGTTGTGAGCACGCGTTCCGCCGCTTTGCTTAAGCCGACCAAAGATATACCGTTGATATACTGAAGTCTAGAAGTGACATTAAACCAATTATAATGCTTCGTTCTCCGGTAAAATCGTCATCACTAAGTGATCTCACTGAGACAGTCTCAATTAAAGATAAACCTATACACGTTACACGCAAAAGGAAAGCTGAACCCGTCCTAGAAGCAATAGAGACCCTTACAGCAGATATGAATTCTCAATTTTAAAAAATGCGAGAATAATTTACTTCCAAGTTCGATGAACTAAAGATGGAGATGGCGACGCGGGATGCAGCAAATGAAATTAAATTTCAAGAACTTGCCACTAAAGTAGAAGATCTACAAAAGATAAACAAAAAAAAACGTCACTATCATACAATATATGCAGGGACAGTTGGAAAACATTCAAAGGTTGCAGAGGTTGAATCATGTCGAAATACGAAACGTTCCTGCGACTCCAGATGAAGATATACTACAAGTCGTTAAAAGCATTGGATCCAAAATTGAAGAGAGTATCCATGATGGAGACATAAGAACTGCCCACCGTTTACACAACAAAAACAAGGAAAAAATGCATATAATTGCAGAATTTAACAGCAGCACCAAAAAAGAAAAGTTCCTATCATCTTTTAAAAAATACAACAAGGCCCATACAGACAGTAAACTCAACGCAGATGCTATAGGAGTGCCAGGTAAGACTGGTTCCATAATATATATGTCTGAGCTCTTAACACCTAATGCTAAGCAATTGTATTATCAGGCTCGAATGCTGGCAAAAACAGAGAACTATAAATTCTGTTGGGTGAAGAATGGTAAAGTTTTCATTAAGAAAAATGAAGAGTCAACTGCTATCCTCTTACGCAGCACCCAACAGCTAGATTCTCTAAAGGAGACTGGCAATGAGAATATCTTGTGACTAGCCTGTAAATCCAAAACATACGTAGGATATCTAATTACTCAACCTGTCATATATTATAGTTTTATTTATAGTATTAATATAAGTATAGTAGTCTTTACATTTTTTAATATTACACGTTTTAGTATTAATATAAGTATTTCCAATATTATGAAAAATATATATCTATACTATGTACAACTCAAGGTCAGATACCCAAATGATAAGATGTTCAGCCATTTAGATGGCACCGAGTACGGTCTCCTCAGCATCCTCTGTATCACAATGGCAGAGGTCTTAATGCCAGCTGATATAACTTAATTATGTCCTCAGACGTAGTTGACTTGGCCTTGGACATTGACCATTTGTCAATATCCAAGGCCTTTATTATTGAGAATGCAGAGGAGTGTAATCGGTATTTCACACAAGGCAAGAACGACTCACTGACTCTAATGGCACAAAATATTAGAAGCATATATAGGAACTAAATGTTTTGTTAACAAGAATGAAGTTAAGTATTGATATCATCATACTTACAGAGTGCTGGCTTTGTAGTGATAGGACAAACCCAGTGCTTTCTGGATATAAATCGTACAAGACATTACGACTTCTAAACCAAAATGACGGACTAGTGACGTACGTTAAAAGTGAATTGTCTTTTTCAGTAAGCGAGCCCCATCTCATTGAGGCGAACTGTCTGACTCTTACATTTGGTGATACATGCATAATCTGTATCTATAGGCCGCCGCTTTCAGAGATACAAGCAATTTCATTTCATCACTGGATGCGTTATTGATACAGCATAAAATGTATAACAATATAATTATTGTAGGGGACATCAATATAAATATCAGTCCTGATTATATCACTACCAAAGGACAATCGGACGAATTTTTATCCCTAGTTGCTAGCCATGGTATTTTACCAGGACATACATTTTCTACCAGAAAAAACAGCTGCTTAGATCACATTTTGCTTAAAACTCGATGTGACAATATTGTGGCTGTGATTAAGACAGACATTACGGATCATGCGTCAGTCCTACTTAACATCTCTAAAACAATAGTTTTACAATAGTTTTATATTTTGCCGCATAATAATGCGGCATAATATTGAATATAAATCTGTAAAAAGAATTAATTATGAAGCTGCAATAGCAGAGCTACTAACCACGGACTGGAATTTCATTACTGATTCTGCAGATGCTAATATAGCAACGAATATGTTTCTCAGCTGCTTAGCAAATTTAATCAAACAACATACTGTGGTAAAGAGAGTTGCAAGCGCTAAAAGAAAGATAAAGCCCTGGATAACCCTAGGGCTAATAAGATCAATCAGGAAGCGACACAATCTGCATAAAAAGTGTCGTAAAGCTCCTAATTTTTCAATAGATTTGCAAAAAATTACAGACTTTACCGAATCATGTGTAACTCTATCCTCAAAGCAGCCAAACGGAAATACGATAGGCAATTACTAAATAATTCCGTACATAAAACTAAAGATATGTGGGATAATATAAAATGAATTTGCAATATTGGTAGTGGTAAAACTAACGAATGTAAGGAACTATTAAGCTTATCATCTTCTCCAATCGATTCTGTAAATATTGTAAACAAATACTTCGCCACAGTAGGATCCTCACTTGCAGCAGATATATCTGCTAGTCTCTCAGCAGAAGTTATGGTGAAAAAAGACAATGAAAAATCTACTAAAACTCCTGAATCATCGTTTGCTCTCTTTCTTGTAAATGAATCCGAAATTATCAGCACAATTAATTCACTGAAATCTCAAAGCGCTCCAGGATGGGGACGGAATATCAAACGACTTTTATAAAAATACTAAATTTGCTATTTGCAAACCCATTACACACATTTGCAACACTTGTTTCTTGACAGGAGTTTTCCCCACTGCATTGAAAAAATCTATTATATGTCCCATTTATAAAGGTGGAGATAGAGATAGTGCTTCGAACTATCGCCCAATTTCTTTACTTCCTGCACTATCCAAGATTATAGAAAAGATCATAAACAAAAAATTGGTGATATACCTAGAGAGTAAAAACTTGTTATCGAATAATCAGTTTGGTTTCCGGCCCAAAAATCAACTTTTACCGCAGTAACAAAAATAACATATGATTTAGTTAATGGATTCAGGTAAAAAGTGTTTGGGCGTTTTCCTAGATCTCACGAAGGCATTCGACACTGTCTCTGCTCCCAACCTTTTACATAAACTAGAGCAACTCGGTATAAGGGGTTTTCAGCTTAAACTTTTTGAAAGCTACCTTACAAAACGCAAACAAGCGGTTAAAATGGACCAATATCTAAGTGACGAGGTCTATGTTGACTGTGGAGTTCCGCAAGGAAGCATACTCGGGCCAACGCTCTTCACTATATATATAAACGAGCTCTGTAACATGCAATTACCTAACACTGTCATCTCAACATATGGAGACGACACTGCATCAATATTTTCAGGAAGTACATGGACAGACGTTAAGGAAATAGCAGAAAGAGGGTTATGCAAAGTATCTAATTGGCTAAAACGCAACATATTGACCCTAAATGTAAATAAAACGAAGTGTGTCCCCTTCTCAATTTCAACCAGAAACAATCCTGATCAGGACTATCAGATTTAATACATTCATGTATGCATTTTCCTGGACGATCTGACTATTGCAACTGTCCAAATATCCAAAAAGCTGACCATATTAAATACCTAGGAGTCTATCTAGATAGACACCTGAGATGGGACATACATATCGATAATCAGACAAGCAGAATTAGGAAACTAATATATATTTTTAAAAGCTTACGACATGTCACAGATCCGGAACTTATAAAAAACATTTATGTGTCCCTGGTACAATCGCTATTAATATATTGCCTACCGGTATGGGGAGGAGTCCCGAAATCACACCTAATAAGTATAGAACGGGCCCAAAGATGCATACTTAAAGTAATGTTTTTTAAAAGTTTTAGGCATCCCACAAAGCAGCTGTATCGTGAAAATAGGCTAATGAACTCCGATATAACACAATACGCGAACAAATTAAGCAAAAAAGGCTTCGACATAATGTCTGTCAAATACCATCAAACAAAACAAAATTTACTAATAAACAAATCCCTTTCTTATCAAATTCTCTATATAATAAAATAAATAAAGAACTAAATATTTTTGAAATGACCACAAATAAACTCAAACATGAAGTTCAAAACTGGTTTCTAACAAAAGACTATAGAGAAACTGAAGAATTGTTAGAAATTATAACGTAATACATTTAAAATATAACATGACTCTTCTTAGTAAGTAAAACTACTTTAGGATCAATAAATAAAATCCACCTTAAAAAATAAATAAAAATATATATATATATTAATAATATACAACTTATAACTGCATCTTGTCGCATCTAGTAGCTGCTAATACTGTGTTGATTCATGTCGGTATCAACTCACTTATTGTTTTATTGAGGGTACATGTAATTTTAATACAACAGCGAAGTACAATTTATTTTGTGCAATGATTACCATTTTTATTAGAAACTGTGGTAATAATGTAGTGTGTTTGATTATCAATTGGTAGACATCCTGTTATTTAATTAAGTGTTACAAACCAAATATGTGAATCAGGTTAGCTACCTAACTACCCAACTGGCGAAATGGTCTGGGTATGTACCGAAAGTAATTCTGCTTTAATTAAACATCACATTACACGTATCATTTACATTACATCAGTTGACCTAAATAATTAATGTACGATATTATTTATTAATAAGTACTTATATTTCAATAGGTTTAGGATACATTTAAACTTGTTTAATTTAAAACTAGGTAATAATTTAGATACCTCACGTTTCTAATTAGCAAATAAGCACATATTCTTTTAGAAAATATTATATCTATCTATATTTCATACATATAAAGAAATATACAATCATATACCTTCACTAGTATGTACATATTTACTCATTACTACTCATACCTTTAAATTAATTATATACTATATTATATTATTTATTTATTTTTCCTCTCAAAATTATAAAACTACTACTCATTTTGTGCATTATAATAGTCAGACATACACATTCTTGAACTATGGAATAACAGACCGATACACGGGGAGTACTAATATCCTAAACACAGGGAAACTTAGTTAGGAGTTAGAACTCAGCCATGTACTAGTAGATTGTTGTCATAATGTAGACTACATACCTACCACTCCAGCAAAATATCAATTTTCTGGGAAGGCACTAGCTTTTATGTCTGCTTCACATAAAACCTACTGTCTGTATGTGCCTAGGTTCTTTAAGAAGTCCTAGCAATAAAAACTTCGTACCTACTTGTCTAGATGCACTTACCAAACATAAGTATATAGGCTTCTTCTTAATGTTTGTATCTAAAGGTTGTGATGTATAATGTTGTGTAGTAGGTATTATAAGTATGTAGTAGCATGTACATGGCTTTTTTATATAATACGTTTTTCTTTTGAGACAAAATAAAAATATTTGTATTTGTATTTGTAAAAAAAAATAATAATAACATAAAAACATAATTTATCACTTGAAGAATAAGGCAACAACGCTTGTGTACATGATGGCATGAGAAAACATACAATTTCTGGTAATAGCAACCTGGTAAATTTCTATTGCCGAAGTGTGCCAATAGATGTTTCGCATAATAAAAACTAATTTATTCCTTCCTCCTCTTATTACAAATGTAGAAATAAAAATATGCCCATTACATAACTTTCGATTTACTAAAATTTCTCTGTATACTTCTGACCTGTGAAGAGCATCTGGCAAGCGTAGACTGTAATACCTACTGTTTTATTGACAAATTACGCTGTATTTGTATTAACATTTTCAAATTTTTTATGTTATATCACTTTCTTGTTTCATTTGCATTAATGATGTAATCTGTGTCAAGATAAATAATTCTTAAGGCACGATTGTACAAAATACCTTATATATCACAAAACAGTTAGGGTAAGTGATGAAAACTCTAGTACTAAAAACAATTTAAACCAGCAGACCAGCCAGTGGGGATGATGATATCCTAATTTGTGATGTGTCGTGCGAAGGTAGAATTCAGCGGCAGGATCAGGTTGGAATTGAACCCTTTGCCTGTCCCAATGGACGAAGAAACCAAAAAAAAAAAAAAAATAACGAATGTCGCAAACGTCAGAAAATTTTAGTAACCAACTTCAACCTGTTACTTTTGTGTTAGAGTGATGAGCGCGCATCATAAAATTTCACTTTCATAATTTTTTAATAACGCGCCTAAAGAACTTCAAAAAATATTAGCTTTCTGGACGTCCAAGTTTTACCTGAGAAGAAAGAAAATATTCGTGATAATTTATTTAAACTACCTGATGAGAGGTACAGTATTAGAAATATCCAATACTATATAATATAACATAATAGTAATTTCAGTAATAAGGGTGCGATTGGTACGGAATCCTTGTTGAGTTTGACCTCAATAGCCCCGCATTGATCGTGACCTAAAATTTAACATTAAATGCAGAACCATTCTGAACGTTTCCAATAAATACCGATCATCGTCTAAGCTACATTCTTGAAGCTGTCCAATACAATAATATTGTACCTACAAAGAATATTTTTATTCAGGTTTATTTGAGAAACAGTGGCTTTTAGGTAATTTTTTAATATATATAGAAGAGGCGGACAAACGAGCATTTATACGGATCTGCTGATGGTATGCGATAGTCGCAGGCAAATTTTGTTTTGCTACAAGATAGAAATCGAAAGAGCGTATCCAACTTTGTAAAGCCTCGAAGAACGCAGAACAGGAATACACATATCGCTAGTACTTTTCCATAATCTATTATAGAAACCTTTCATTTTTAAATCACAAAAAAAAATGTTTTATTATAAAATGGCTCTGTCCTAAATCCTATACTACTCCACAGAATATCTGGGACTAAATCATGATTGTTTTATAGCGATGGCAAAGACAATACAATGTTGTATGTTTGATTAAAAGAGCGCAAAAAAATGCTGCGAGAGTTTCTTGCACCGCTTCTTCTTCCTCAGAGTGCTATTTGTTTCCGAAGCGGTAGTGTCTAGTATATTAGAAATGACATCAAAACGAATTCTAAAGGAATCAATTGTGAGAAAGAAAATGCATTTTTTATGACAAGTTATTTTATTTGTGTAATACACGAGATATACTCTATGACGTGCAGTTTTTCGCGATATTTTCGGGATAGATTGATCAAATATAGCATAAAGGATTCCATAAAGAAACTGTGGAGCTACGTCGATCTTATTTTGAAGAGTTCGTTGAAATCAGTATCTACTAGCAATGTAAAAAGTTGGGCAAAGTCGCCTTTTGGGAAATTTCAGTCTAACTTGCGATCTATATGTGTACGATCAATTATTATTATTATCAATTAATGAAGGTACCGGGTTCGTATCCCAGTAGGTGCATCCATTTATATGATGAATATAATTTGTTTCCGAGTCATGGATGTTTATATGTATGTTTAAGTAAGTATATTGTATTAAATATATCGTTGTCCTGCACCCATAGTCCAATCTATGCGTAGTTTGGGGCAAGATAATTTGTGTAAGAGTTTGAGTATTGTAATTATTATTATTAGTACTTCACTCCTAAATGGGTAATATAAATAAATTACAGAAAGTAAGTTGTTTATAATATTAAGTTTTATTTTGTTTAGGGCTTCGCACTGACTTAAAACTTATCAATAGGTAGCACATGTAAATAATAGTATTTTATTAATATTAAAGGTAAAGGTATGTTTCAGTTTTTGAAGTCGGTTTTTATAAACGTAGGTTTTTTTATGAATAAAAATATTTGAATTTGATTATATATAGGTCAGGATCTTTTTATTTTATTTTTGAGCTCAATAATTAACGAAGGGAAAGCCTGCTAGTTAAACAATTCCCATATTCACCTATACCTTACTAACTTTTTTGTTATCATGCGATCTTTTTTAGTATTACATAATATAATTTACACGCAGTTAATACACCCTATTTATACTTCTCAGATTTGTAGTCTGATCTCCGGTTTGTTACACGGACGAGATTTAATATACACATAACAAGCAAGACAAGAATTATTAGTGTGTGTTAGGAGAGGAATATTACTAACATTAATAACAACGAGATTGTTTGAATATTTAACAATAACAATTTGTTTATTTTGAGTCTGCTGAAGGAAAATTCATGATTTACGATAATACTCAGTCTGGCCATAAATATTGTTAGAATTTAAATAAACAAGACTTTACATTTTTATGCCAGTGGGGGGCTCCATTGCACAGGATGCCGGCTAGATTATGGGTACCACAACGGCGCCTATTTCTGCCGTGAAGCTGTAGTGTAAGCATTACTGTGTTTCGGTCTGAAGGGCGCCGTAGCTAGTGAAATTACTGGGCAAATGAGACTTAACATATTATGTCTCAAGGTGACGAGCGCAGTTGTAGTGCCGGTCTGAATTTCTGGGGTTTTTCAAGAATCCTGAGCGGCACTGCATTGTTATAGGCAGGGCGCATCAATTACCATCAGCTGAACGTCCTGCTCGTCTCGTCCCTTATTTTCATAAAAAAAATGAAATTGGAATCAGTCATTTTTATATGATTGTTCATTGGGTTTTTTCATTTTGGTGCCAATACATTTTACAATATTTTGCGATATTAAAATGGACTGGGGAGATAAAGAGAATCGAATCGTTGTGATGGCATTACACATAGTAGGTATGGAGCCAAATGCGATTTTTAAAACTCTCCATACGCTTAATATTAGTAAAATGTTTGCGTACCGGTCTATTAATATGTAAAATGAGACCTCCTGTGTATGTGACAGAAAAAGATCTGGCCTAGAAGTGTTCAAACGAAAGTGGTGGTCAAAGCAGTAAGGGAAAGAATTCGAAGAAATCACGTCCGATTAAGATTTTATCTCGGAGATGAAAATAGCACCTAGAACCATGTTGCGTATTTTAAAAGATGACTTAGGACTTGCATATAAGAGACGTACTGGTAATTTCTTAACGGATAATAAAATATAATATATATATATATATATATATATATAAATGAATTGCTGTTCGTTAGTCTCGCAAAAACTCGAGAACGGCTGGACCGATTTGGCTAATTTTGGTCTTGAATTGTTTGTGGAAGTCCAGAGAAGGTTTAAAAGGTGAATAAATATGAAAATGCTTCGAATTAAATAAAAACAACATTTTTCTTTTTCCTTGATGTGTCCCCCGCCGTTAGGAAATCAGAAAGAATAATTTAAAATGAATAATTAATTAGAATTTTTATATCTATCCAACTTTCTCAGCAGATAAAATATAAACTAAATTTTAACTCAAATAAAATTTGAAAACAAAATTTTTATAAAGGATAAATCTTAAGTTTTGTCATAAGAAATAAAATAAAATATAAGTACTACGTGCTAAGTCATATGTATCAGCTAGTAATAATATATATATATATATATATAAATAAAAAAAGAATAGGGTGGTAGAATCGAAATGACTACTGAAGAGGTACGCATAGGGAAGAAAAATTTTGTTTACAGATGAGAAAAGTTTTCAATTGAGTAACATTTTCACAAACAAAATGAACGAGTTTATGCTTAAAGCTCTTACGACGCTTCTCCATTAACCGAGTTTTTGTGGGGTATTATCTATGAAGGAGTGACTGAGCCATACTTTTGTGAAAAAGGTATCAAAACATCGACATAAGTGTATCAAGATACCATTCTTGAAAAGGTAGTGAAGCCCCTTAACAACACCATGTTCAATAACCAAGAATGATCCTTCCAGCAAGACTCGGCGCCGGGTCATAAAGCTCGGTCTACGCAGTCTTGGTTGGAAACGAACGTTTCGGACTTCATCAGAACTGAAGACTGGTCGTCGGCTAGTCCCGATTTTAATCCGCTGGATTATGTTATGGTCAGTTTGAGTAAGGCTTGCTCTAAACGCCATGATAATGTGTAGTCCTTGAAACAATCCGTACGATTTGCAGTGAAGAATTTTCCCATGGAAGAAGTGCGTGCTTCTATTGATAACTGGCTTCAACGTATAAAGGACTATATTGCAGCCAATGGAGACCACTTCAAATAATATGTTCATATCATACATCTGTACATATATATGCATATTATCCCACAAGTGAAAGAAATCACTTGTCTACACTTAAATAACAATATGTTGAATATATTCCGATATCCTTCTATATAACAATCATTTATAACCATTTTAGCAACGAAAAGTGATTTATTCTCGTGAGAATAATTTGGCATGAACGAAAAGTGCCGTAGGGAGTTATTTCTACCGTAACTTCGCAAATAAAACAGAAAGGTGTCGATTTTGACGAATGGGGCAAATGTTTGTTTCAACAGTTCATGTGTTCACATACGGATTTCCTTTCGTAAGATAGATCCATCATTTTCTACTACAAGTCGGTGCTGTTATCAGACTTTTGTTTTTACACCACTTTGACGACTTCCGCGGGTGATTTTTTGAATTCCGTAGACCTTGTGGGTCCGTACCCAAAAGGTACGTAAAACGATTATAGCACGGATTGGATCACATAAGCAGAAATAGTTAATCAGAGAATTTTTGACAGATTATGTATTACTATTGCCGCTATAATAATAAAATCTATTTTTCATCCCCCTAAATGTTAAGGGTGGTCCACACGATTTTTTTTTAATTTTTTTTGACATTTTTTTTTAATTTGTTTGATTATGAGTCAGCATTCAAAAATACACACAACTTCAAATTTTCACCCATCTACGATCAAAAGTTACTTTTGTATCGAGATTTTAATATCGGCAATACAACGTTTGCTGGGTCAGCTAGTATAATATATAATAATTGTACCAAGATTACCAATTCCGAATTTTTTTTTTGATAATATTGACACTTACACAAATTTTCTTGCCCCAAATTAGGCATATAAAACTTGTGTTATGGGTTGCAAGACAACGATATATTTACTTAATCATGCATAAATACATATAAAAATCCATGATTTGGACACAAACATCCATATCCATATTCATCATATAAATGCTTGCACCTACCGGGATTCGAACCCTCTTAGCTTAGTAGGTGAAATCGCTAACCACTCGGCTATACAGGTCGTCAAATTGCGACCGTGCAAATTAATAAAACTGTTTCTATTGCTTACAAAAGTATTTAGAAAGTACAATATGTTGTAAAGCTGGTCCGACCTGCACTTGACGGTTTGTTTAAATAAACTCCAACTGATCCGACATTATATGCCTATATGGGCTTTGAATGAAGTACTATTTTACTTTTCAGTTTTAACTTACGTATTACTCCACAAATAAAATTTGAAAAACAAAATTTTATGAACGATGCGGGATTCGAACCCATGACCTCCGGCGTTCCGTGCCGGTGCTCTAACCAACTGAGCTAACCGTTCGAGTACCGCCTCGTTATAAAATTCTGTTTGCTTTGTTCAACTCTCAGTCAGTCTCAGTTGTCAAACTTTCAGTTTTAACTTACATGTTACTCTCCCAATGGGGCTCGCATTGTTCGGGTGGTTTTCTGGTTTCTTCTAGTTCTTTTTCTTATACAAACGTAATAATAATAAATAATAAAGAACGTTCTGTCACAAACAAACTATGGATAGAGCTTTCATGTGCTTCTTTTCAAGACAATACGACGTGAGTTCAATCAAAATAGGCGCGTACACTTTGCTAAGAGGCCTGCAACGCTGTTGTGATTTGAAAACATAGTCGCCGGTGATCACCTAACATCAGGCGAATCGTACACTCTTCTATCCTTTTCTTCCATTAACAAAGTAACTAAAAGTCACAAGATATTTCAACACCAAGTAAACGCCCTAATAGGCATAGATGGTATACGATAAAGGGAGACTTTTGTGGTGAACAAATATACTGTGTCTTCTTGTTGAACTGGGCTGTAGGGTTAAACTGGACAAATTTTTGCCGGCACTCTTCCGGCACTGATTAAAGTTGTTCGTTACATAAAGTATCAAACATACAAAATACAAATCTTCCCTCTATAAAATATAAGTACCTAGGTAACACTGAAAATGTTTAGAAAATGAAAAACGGCTAAATATAGAAAGTTGCCAATACTTTTATTGTTTTTCGTAGTAATCTCCGTTCCTCTCTACACATCGTCGCATTCGATGGAACTACTGAGAAAAGCAGTGGGCCCATTCTTCCTTAGGGGTCTCTTCTATGGCATTTTTGTACGCTTTCACCGCATCTTCAGGGCTCGTATAGCGAATACCTCGAATTTTAACTTTAATACAGCTTTAATTAATATAACGTGTATATTTCACGTACAGATACTGTGAATGCTAATAGTATAGGAAAATCGTTTTATAAATAAAACATGTCCGAGTTATAAATATTTAAATTCAAATAAATCCCGTTTAAAATCAAGTGAAAGCTTGAATAAAGTGGACCTTCATGAAAGATAGTTAGCATTGACACTCGAATACGGCTCAGAGAACATCGAGCATAGGGTGACTATAATTTTAGATTTGTTGTTATAAAATAGTTTAGCTCGGCAAACGAGCATCTGGATTACTTGTTGTTTAGTGATAACTGACATTGAAATATAAGAAGAATAGGTAAAATATTCGGAATAACCTACGTCAATTAACAACTGAAAGTAAAAATCATAACAAATATTTAACTTAGTAACAAAAAGAGAAAAAATATGAAAAATACTGAGTTCAAGAATGCATGTAGTTTAAAACAAGATACTAAGTATAAGAAAGTAAATGCGTGATATTTTCCCGCGCGATTGAAGTAATACATAAAGATTCATTTGCTATTTTTGATTTTTCATGCAAATTCTGAACTTATAACTTTATATTTTGAGCTGTATTAGCATTTTTCAACTAAAATAAAATATTTTATGCATAGTTATACTATATGTGCCATATGAAATATAAATTTAAATATTATATAAAATATAATAAAACTTAGAAATATTAAAAGAAATTTGAGTTCTTAAAAATAGTTTGTCTTCTTCCGCAGAGAAATTCCAAGTCGCGCAGAACATGGAATGGGCAATGCTTGGAATCAATAATTTAAAAGTGTTATAGTAAAGAAAAAGTGGAAATGGACATTGCAAGACTGGACAATAAGTGTACTTATGGGAACAGTAGAACGCTTGGTAGACCACCACATCGCTGGGTGGACGAAAATCGAATATGGAGGTCGGCCGTACGTTAAAAGTGAATTGTCTTTTTCAGTAAGCCAGCCCCATCTCATGGAGGCGAACTGTCTGACTCTTACATCTGGTGATACATGCATAATCTGTATCTATAGGCCGCCAGCTTTCAGAGATACAAGCAATTTCATTTCATCACTGGATGCATTATTGATACAGCATAAAATGTATAACAATATAATTATTGTAGGGGACATCAATATAAATATCAGTCCTGATAATATCACTACCAAAGGACAATCGGACGAATTTTTATCCCTAGTTGCTAGCCATGGTATTCTACCAGGACATACATTTTCAACCAGAAACAACAGCTGCTTAGATCACATTTTTCTTAAAACTCGATGTGACAATATTGTGGCTGTGATTAAGACAGACATTACGGATCATGCGTCAGTCCTACTTAACATCTCAAAAACTATTATGCGACATAATATTGAATATAAATATGTAAAAAGAATTAATTATGAAGCTGCACTAGCAGAGCTACTAACCACGGACTGGAATTTCATTACTGATTCTGCAGATGCTAATATAGCAACGAATATGTTTCTCAGCTACTTAACAAATGTAATCAAACAACATACTGTCGTAAAGAGAGTTGCAAGCGCTAAAAGAAAAATAAAGCCCTGGATAACCCCAGGGCTAATAGGATCAATCAGGAAGCGAGACAATCTGCATAAAAAGTGTCGAAAAGCTCCTAATAATAATGAATTGCAAAAAACTTACAGACTTTACCGAAACATGTGTAACTCTATCCTCAAAGCAGCCAAACGGAAATACGATAGGCAACTACTAAATAATTCCGTACATAAAACTAAAGATATGTGGGATAATATAAAACGAATTTGCAATTTTGGTAGTGGTAAAACTAACGAATGTAAGGAACTATTAAGCTTATCATCTTCTCCAATCGATTCTGTAAATATTGTAAATAAATACTTCGCCACAGTAGGATCCTCACTTGCAGCAGATGTATCTGCTAGTCTCTTAGCAAAGCCAATGGTGGAAAAAGACAATGAAAAATCTACTAAAACTCCTGAATCATCGTTTGCTCTCCTTCTTGTAAATGAATGCGAAATTATCAGCATAATTAATTCACTCAAATCTCAAAGCGCTCCAGGATGGGCCGGAATATCAAACGACTTTTATAAAAATACTAAATTTGCTATTTGCAAACCCATTACACACATTTGCAATACTTGTTTCTTGACAGGAGTTTTCCCCACTGCATTGAAAAAATCTATTATATGTCCCATTTATAAAGGTGGAGATAGAGATAGTGCTTCGAACTATCGCCCAATTTCTTTACTTCCTGCACTATCCAAGATTATAGAAAAGATCATAAACAAAAAATTGGTGATATACCTAGAGAGTAAAAACTTGTTATCGAATAATCAGTTTGGTTTCCGGCCCAAAAAATCAACTTTTACCGCAGTAACAAAAATAACATATGATTTAGTTAATAACCTGGACTCAGGTAAAAAATGTTTGGGCGTTTTCCTAGATCTCACGAAGGCATTCGACACTGTCTCTGCTCCCAACCTTTTACATAAACTAGAGCAACTCGGTATAAGGGGTTTTCAGCTTAAACTTTTTGAAAGCTACCTTACAAACCGCAAACAAGCGGTTAAAATTGACCAATATCTTAGTGACGAGGTCTATGTTGACTGTGGAGTTCCGCAAGGAAGCATACTCGGGCCAACGCTCTTCACTATATATATTAACGAGCTCTGTAACATGCAATTACCTAACACTGTCATCTCAACATATGCAGACGACACTGCATTAATTATTTCAGGAAGTACATGGACAGACGTTAAGGAAATAGCAGAAAGAGGGTTATCCAAAGTATCTAATTGGCTAAAACGCAACATTTTGACTTTAAATATAAATAAAACGAAGTATGTCCCCTTCTCAATTTCAACCAGAAACAATCCTGATCAGGACTATCAGATTAAAATACATTCATGTATGCAATTTCCTGGTGGATCTGACTATTGCAACTGTCCAAATATCCAAAGAGCTGACCATATTAAATACCTAGGAGTCTATCTAGACAGACACTTGAGATGGGACATACATATCGATAACCAGACAAGCAGAATTAGGAAACTAATATATATTTTTAAAAGCTTACGACATGTCGCAGATCCGGAACTTATAAAAAATATTTATGTGTCCCTGGTACAATCGCTATTAATATATTGCCTACCGGTATGGGGAGGAGTCCCGAAATCACACCTAATAAGTATAGAACGGGCCCAAAGATGCATACTTAAAGTAATGTTTTTTAAACGTTTTAGGCATCCCACAAAGCAGCTGTATCGTGAAAATAGGCTAATGAGCGTGAGACAGTTGTATATTTTACATGTGCTTCTATATAAACATAATGAACTCCCATATAACACAATATGCGAACAAATTAAGCAAAAAAGTCTCCGACATAATGTCTGTCAAATACCATCAAACAAAACAAAATTTACTAATAAACAAATCCCTTTCTTATCAAATTCTCTATATAATAAAATAAACAAAGAACTAAATATTTTTGAAATGACCACAAATAAACTCAAACATGAAGTTCAAAACTGGTTTCTAACAAAAGACTATAGAGAAACTGAAGAATTGTTAGAAATTATAACGTAATACATTTAAAATATAACATTACTCTTCTTAGTAAGTAAAACTACTTTAGGATCAATAAATAAAATCCACCTTAAAAAATAAATAAAAATATATATATATATTAATAATATACAACTTATAACTGCATCTTGTCGCATCTAGTAGCTGCTAATACTGTGTTGATTCATGTCGGTATCAACTCACTTATTGTTTTATTGAGGGTACATGTAATTTTAATACAACAGCGAAGTACAATTTATTTTGTGCAATGATTACCATTTTTATTAGAAACTGTGGTAATAATGTAGTGTGTTTGATTATCAATTGGTAGACATCCTGTTATTTAATTAAGTGTTACAAACCAAATATGTGAATCAGGTTAGCTACCTAACTACCCAACTGGCGAAATGGTCTGGGTATGTACCGAAAGTAATTCTGCTTTAATTAAACATCACATTACACGTATCATTTACATTACATCAGTTGACCTAAATAATTAATATACGATATTATTTATTAACACTTATATTTCAATAGGTTTAGGATACATTTAAACTTGCTTAATTTAAAACTAGGTAATAATTTAGATACCTTACGTCACTAATTAGCAAATAAGCACATATTCTTTTAGAAAATATTATATCTATCTATATTTCATACATATAAAGAAATATACAATCATATACCTTCAATAGTATGTACATAATTATCTGGTATCTACTCATACCTTTAAATTAATTATATACTATATTATATTACTTATTTATTTTTCCTCTCAAAATTATTAAACTACTACTCATTTTGTGCATTATAATAGTCAGACATACACATTCTTGAACTATGGAATAACAGACCGATACACGGGGAGTACTAATATCCTAAACACAGGGAAACTTAGTTAGGAGTTAGAGGTCAGCCATGTACTAGTAGATTGTTGTCATAATGTAGACTACATACCTACCACTCCAGCAAAATATCAATTTTCTGGGAAGGCACCAGCTTTTATGTCTGCTTCACATAAAACCTACTGTCTGTATGTGCCTAGGTTCTTTAAGAAGTCCTAGCAATAAAAACTTCGTACCTACTTGTCTAGATGCACTTACCAAACATAAGTATATAGGCTTCTTCTTAATGTTTGTATCTAAAGGTTGTGATGTATAATGTTGTGTAGTAGGTATTATAAGTATGTAGTAGCATGTACATGGCTTTTTTATATAATACGTTTTTCTTTTGAGACAAAATAAAAATATTTGTATTTGTATTTGTAAAAAAAAATAATAATAACATAAAAACATAATTTATCACTTGAAGAATAAGGCAACAACGCTTGTGTACATGATGGCATGAGAAAACATACAATTTCTGGTAATAGCAACCTGGTAAATTTCTATTGCCGAAGTGTGCCAATAGATGTTTCGCATAATAAAAACTAATTTATTCCTTCCTCCTCTTATTACAAATGTAGAAATAAAAATATGCCCATTACATAACTTTCGATTTACTAAAATTTCTCTGTATACTTCTGACCTGTGAAGAGCATCTGGCAAGCGTAGACTGTAATACCTACTGTTTTATTGACAAATTACGCTGTATTTGTATTAACATTTTCAAATTTTTTATGTTATATCACTTTCTTGTTTCATTTGCATTAATGATGTAATCTGTGTCAAGATAAATAATTCTTAAGGCACGATTGTACAAAATACCTTATATATCACAAAACAGTTAGGGTAAGTGATGAAAACTCTAGTACTAAAAACAATTTAAACCAGCAGACCAGCCAGTGGGGATGATGATATCCTAATTTGTGATGTGTCGTGCGAAGGTAGAATTCAGCGGCAGGATCAGGTTGGAATTGAACCCTTTGCCTATCCCAATGGACGAAGAAACCAAAAAAAAAAAATAACGAATGTCGCAAACGTCAGAAAATTTTAGTAACCAACTTCAACCTGTTACTTTTGTGTTAGAGTGATGAGCGCGCATCATAAAATTTCACTTTCATAATTTTTTAATAACGCGCCTAAAGAACTTCAAAAAATATTAGCTTTCTGGACGTCCAAGTTTTACCTGAGAAGAAAGAAAATATTCGTGATAATTTATTTAAACTACCTGATGAGAGGTACAGTATTAGAAATATCCAATACTATATAATATAACATATAGTAATTTCAGTAATAAGGGTGCGATTGGTACGGAATCCTTGTTGAGTTTGACCTCAATAGCCCCGCATTGATCGTGACCTAAAATTTAACATTAAATGCAGAACCATTCTGAACGTTTCCAATAAATACCGATCATCGTCTAAGCTACATTCTTGAAGCTGTCCAATACAATAATATTGTACCTACAAAGAATATTTTTATTCAGGTTTATTTGAGAAACAGTGGCTTTTAGGTAATTTTTTTATATATATAGAAGAGGCGGACAAACGAGCATTTATACGGATCTGCTGATGGTATGCGATAGTCGCAGGAAAATTTTGTTTTGCTACAAGATAGAAATCGAAAGAGCGTATCCAACTTTGTAAAGCCTCGAAGAACGCAGAATAGGAATACACATATCGCTAGTAAATGCTGCTTTCCTATATCCTATACTTCTCCACAGAATATCTAAGTGATCCGATAGCCTGGGACTAGATCATGATTTTATAGCGATGGCAAAGACAATACAATGTTGTATATTTGATTAAAAGAGCGCAAAAAGAATGCTGCGAGAGTTTCTTGCACCGCTTCTTCTTCCTCAGAGTGCTATTTGTTTCCGAAGCGGTAGTGTCTAGTATATTAGAAATGACATCAAAACGAATTCTAAAGGAATCAATTGTGAGAAAGAAAATGCATTTTTTATGACAAGTTATTTTATTTGTGTAATACACGAGATATACTCTATGACGTGCAATTTTTCGCGATATTTTCGGGATAGATTGATCAAATATAGCATAAAGGATTCCATAAAGAAACTGTGGAGCTACGTCGATCTTATTTTGAAGAGTTCGTTGAAATCAGTATCTACTAGCAATGTATAAAGTTGGGCAAAGTCGCCTTTTGGGAAATTTCAGTCTAACTTGCGATCTATATGTGTACGTTCAATTATTATTATTATCAATTAATGAAGGTACCGGGTTCGTATCCCAGTAGGTGCATCCATTTATATGATGAATATAATTTGTTTCCGAGTCATGGATGTTTATATGTATGTTTAAGTAAGTATATAAACATATTGACAGGATATATATACATGTTGACAGGATAAGAAATAGTGAGATAAGAAAACGTTGTGGTCTGAAAGAAGATGCTGTGACAAAAATTGAGAAAGGTATGCTGAGATGGTTTGGACATGCCGAGAGAATGAATGAAGAACGATTGACGAAGAAAGTGTATAAGGCCAGTGTGAATGAAAGTGTTGGAAGGGGTAGACCTAGGCGGACGTTTCAAGATCAAATCAGGGACGTCTTGAACAAAGGCCAGGTCAAGAGTACCCTAAACCGGAGAGCATTTATGAAAGGAATAATGAAAGTGGACGAAGCGAAAGAAGTATGTAAGGATCGTAGCAAGTGGAAAGAAGTGGTCTCTGCCTACCCCTACGGGAAAGAGGCGTGATTTTATGTATGTATGTATGTATGTATGTATGTATGTAAGTAAGTATATTGTATTAAATATATCGTTGTCCTGCACCCATAGTCCAATCTATGCCTAGTTTGGGGCAAGATAATTTGTGTAAGAGTTTGAGTATTGTAATTATTATTATTAGTACTTCACTCCTAAATGGGTAATATAAATAAATTACAGTAAGTAAGCTGTTTATAATATTAAGTTTTATTTTGTTTAGGGCTTCGCACTGACTTAAAACTTATCAGTAGGTAGCACATGTAAATAATAGTATTTTATTAATATTAAAGGTAAAGGTATGTTTCAGTTTTTGAAGTCGGTTTTTATGAACGTAGGTTTTTTTATTAATAAAAATATTTGAATTTGATTAAATATAGGTCAGGATCTTTTTATTTTATTTTTGAGCTCAATAATTAACGAAGGGAAAGCCTGCTAGTTAAACAATTCCCATATTCACCTATACCTTACTAACTTTTTTATTATCATGCGATCTTTTTTAGTATTACATAATATAATTTACACGCAGTTAATACACCCTATTTATACTTCTCAGATTTGTAGTCTGATCTCCGGTTCGTTACACGGACGAGATTTAATATACACATAACAAGCAAGACAAGAAATATTACAACTGACAGTGTGTGTTAGGAGAGGAATATTACTAACATTAATAACAACGAGATTGTTTGAATATTTAACAATAACAATTTGTTTATTTTGAGTCTGCTGAAGGAAAATTCATGATTTACGATAATACTCAGTCTGGCCATAAATATTGTAAGAATTTAAATAAACAAGACTTTACATTTTTATGCCAGTGGGGGGCTCCATTGCACAGGATGCCGGCTAGATTATGGGTACCACAACGGCGCCTATTTCTGCCGTGAAGCTGTAGTGTAAGCATTACTGTGTTTCGGTCTGAAGGGCGCCGTAGCTAGTGAAATTACTGGGCAAATGAGACTTAACATATTATGTCTCAAGGTGACGAGCGCAGTTGTAGTGCCGGTCTGAATTTCTGGGGTTTTTCAAGAATCCTGAGCGGCACTGCATTGTTATAGGCAGGGCGCATCAATTACCATCAGCTGAACGTCCTGCTCGTCTCGTCCCTTATTTTCATAAAAAAAATGAAATTGGAATCAGTCATTTTTATATGATTGTTCATTGGGTTTTTTCATTTTGGTGCCAATACATTGTACAATATTTTGCGATATTAAAATGGACTGGGGAGATAAAGAGAATCGAATCGTTGTGATGGCATTACACATAGTAGGTATGGAGCCAAATGCGATTTTTAAAACTCTCCATACGCTTAATATTAGTAAAATGTTTGCGTACCGGTCTATTAATATGTAAAATGAGACCTCCTGTGTATGTGACAGAAAAAGATCTGGCCTAGAAGTGTTCAAACGAAAGTGGTGGTCAAAGCAGTAAGGGAAAGAATTCGAAGAAATCACGTCCGATTAAGATTTTATCTCGGAGATGAAAATAGCACCTAGAACCATGTTGCGTATTTTAAAAGATGACTTAGGACTTGCATATAAGAGATGTACTGGTAATTTCTTAACGGATAATAAAATATAATATATATATATATATAAATGAATTGCTGTTCGTTAGTCTAGCAAAAACTCGAGAACGGCTGGACCGATTTGGCTAATTTTGGTCTTGAATTGTTTGTGGAAGTCCAGAGAAGGTTTAAAAGGTGAATAAATATGAAAATGCTTCGAATTAAATAAAAACAACATTTTTGTTTTTCCTTGATGTGTCCCCCGCCGTTAGGAAATCAGAAAGAATAATTTAAAATGAATAATATAAGTACTACGTGCTTAGTCATATGTATCAGCTAGTAATATTATATATATATATATATATATATATATATATATATATATATATATATATATATATATATATATATATATATATATATATATAAATAAAAAAAGAATAGGGTGGTAAAATCGAAACGATTACTGAAGAGGTACGCATAGGGAAGAAAAATTTTGTTTACAGATGAGAAAAGTTTTCAATTGAGTAACATTTTCACAAACAAAATGAACGAGTTTATGCTTAAAGCTCTTACGACACTTCTCCATTAACCGAGTTTTTGTGGGGTATTATCTATGAAGGAGTGACTGAGCCATACTTTTGTGAAAAAGGTATCAAAACATCGACATAAGTGTATCAAGATACCATTCTTGAGAAGGTAGTGAAGCCCCTTAACAACACCATGTTCAATAACCAAGAATGATCCTTCCAGCAAGACTCGGCGCCGGGTCATAAAGCTCGGTCTACGCAGTCTTGGTTGGAAACGAACGTTTCGGACTTCATCAGAACTGAAGACTGGTCGTCGGCTAGTCCCGATCTTAATCCGCTGGATTATGTTATGGTCAGTTTGAGAGAGTAAGGCTTGCTCTAAACGCCATGATAATGTGTAGTCCTTGAAACAATCCGTACGATTTGCAGTGAAGAATTTTCCCATGGAAGAAGTGCGTGCTTCTATTGATAACTGGGTTCAACGTATAAAGGACTATATTGCAGCCAATGGAGACCACTTCGAATAATATGTTCATATCATACATCTGTACATATATATGCATATTATCCCACAAGTGAAAGAAATCACTTGTCTACACTTAAATAACAATATGTTGAATATATTCCGATATCCTTCTATATAACAATCATTTATAACCATTTTAGCAACGAAAAGTGATTTATTCTCGTGAGAATAATTTGGCATGAACGAAAAGTGCCGTAGGGAGTTATTTCTACCGTAACTTCGCAAATAAAACAGAAAGGTGTCGATTTTGACGAATGGGGCAAATGTTTGTTTCAACAGTTCATGTGTTCACATACGGATTTCCTTTCGTAAGATAGATCCATCATTTTCTACTACAAGTCGGCGCTGTTATCAGACTTTTGTTTTTACACCACTTTGACGACTTCCGCGGGTGATTTTTTGAATTCCGTAGACCTTGTGGGTCCGTACCCAAAAGGTACGTAAAACGATTATAGCACGGATTGGATCACATAAGCAGAAATAGTTAATCAGAGAATTTTTGACAGATTATGTATTACTATTGCCGCTATAATAATAAAATCTATTTTTCATCCCCCTAAATGTTAAGGGTGGTCCACACGATTTTTTTAAAATTTTTTTTGACATTTTTTTTTAATTTGTTTTATTATGAGTCAGCATTCAAAAATACACACAACTTCAAATTTTCACCCATCTACGATCAAAAGTTACTTTTGTATCGAGATTTTAATATCGGCAATACAACGTTTGCTGGGTCAGCTAGTATAATATATAATAATTGTACCAAGATTACCAATTCCGAATTTTTTTTTTGATAATATTGACACTTTTTACACAAATTTTCTTGCCCCAAATTAGGCATATAAAACTTGTGTTATGGGTTGCAAGACAACGATATATTTACTTAATCATGCATAAATACATATAAAAATCCATGATTTGGACACAAACATCCATATCCATATTCATCATATAAATGCTTGCACCTACCGGGATTCGAACCCTCTTAGCTTAGTAGGTGAAATCGCTAACCACTCGGCTATACAGGTCGTCAAATTGCGACCGTTCAAATTAATAAAAATGTTTCTATTGATTACAAAAGTATTTAGAAAGTACAATATGTTGTAAAGCTGGTCCGACCTGCACTTGACGGTTTGTTTAAATAAACTCCAACTGATCCGACATTATATGCCTATATGGGCTTTGAATGAAGTACTATTTTACTTTTCAGTTTTAACTTACGTGTTACTCCACAAATAAAATTTGAAAAACAAAATTTTATGAACGATGCGGGATTCGAACCCACGACCTCCGGCGTTCCGTGCCGGTGCTCTAACCAACTGAGCTAACCGTTCGAGTACCGCTTCGTTATAAAATTCTGTTTGCTTTGTTCAACTCTCAGGTTGTGGCTTCATCTACAGGATATACTTTACAGTTGATAACCTGCTCAACCCCAATATTTGCATATTAGGAAATTTGACTTGAGATGTCGCTCTTGTAAATCTAAACAATATGTTATGTTTTTAAAGTGATAACCCTCACTTCTAGGATTAATACACAAATAAAATTTGAAAAACAAAATTCTATGAACGATGCGGGATTCGAACCCACGACCTCCGGCGTTCCGTGCCGGTGCTCTAACCAACTGAGCTAACCGTTCGAGTACCGCCTCGTTATAAAATTCTGTTTGCTTTGTTCAACTCTCAGTCAGTCTCAGTTGTCAAACTTTCAGTTTTAACTTACATGTTACTCTCCCAATGGGGCTCGCATTGTTCGGGTGGTTTTCTGGTTTCTTCTAGTTCTTTTTCTTATACAAACGTAATAATAATAAATAATAAAGAACGTTCTGTCACAAACAAACTATGGATAGAGCTTTCATGTGCTTCTTTTCAAGACAATACGACGTGAGTTCAATCAAAATAGGCGCGTACACTTTGCTAAGAGGCCTGCAACGCTGTTGTGATTTGAAAACATAGTCGCCGGTGATCACCTAACATCAGGCGAATCGTACACTCTTCTATCCTTTTCTTCCATTAACAAAGTAACTAAAAGTCACAAGATATTTCAACACCAAGTAAACGCCGTAATAGGCATAGATGGTATACGATAAAGGGAGACTTTTGTGGTGAACAAATATACTGTGTCTTCTTGTTGAACTGGGCTGTAGGGTTAAACTGGACAAATTTTTGCCGGCACTCTTCCGACACTGATTAAAGTTGTTCGTTACATAAAGTATCAAACATACAAAATACAAATCTTCCCTCTATAAAATATAAGTACCTAGGGAACACTGAAAATGTTTAGAAAATGAAAAACGGCTAAATATAGAAAGTTGCCAATACTTTTATTGTTTTTCGTAGTAATCTCCGTTCCTCTCTACACATCGTCGCATTCGATGGAACTACTGAGAAAAGCAGTGGGCCCATTCTTCCTTAGGGGTCTCTTCTATGGCATTTTTGTACGCTTTCACCGCATCTTCAGGGCTCGTATAGCGAATACCTCGAATTTTAACTTTAATACAGCTTTAATTAATATAACGTGTATATTTCACGTACAGATACTGTGAATGCTAATAGTATAGGAAAATCGTTTTATAAATAAAACATGTCCGAGTTATAAATATTTAAATTCAAATAAATCCCGTTTAAAATCAAGTGAAAGCTTGAATAAAGTGGACCTTCATGAAAGATAGTTAGCATTGACACTCGAATACGGCTCAGAGAACATCGAGCATAGGGTGACTATAATTTTAGATTTATTGTTATAAAATAGTTTAGCTCGGCAAACGAGCATCTGGATTACTTGTTGTTTAGTGATAACTGACATTGAAATATTAGAAGAATAGGTAAAATATTCGGAATAACCTACGTCACTTAACAACTGAAAGTAAAAATCATTACAAATATTTAACTTAGTAACAAAAAGAGAAAAAATATGAAAAATACTGAGTTCAAGAATGCATGTAGTTTAAAACAAGATACTAAGTATAAGAAAGTAAATGCGTGATATTTTCCCGCGCGATTGAAGTAATACATAAAGATTCATTTGTTATTTTTGATTTTTCATGCAAATTCTGAACTTATAACTTTAAATTTTGAGCTGTATTAGCATTTTTCAACTAAAATAAAATATTTTATGCATAGTTATACTATATGTGCCATATGAAATATAAATTTAAATATTATATAAAATATAATAAAACTTAGAAATATTAAAAGAAATTTGAGTTCTTAAAAATAGTTTGTCTTCTTCCGCAGAGAAATTCCAAGTCGCGCAGAACATGGAATTGGCAATGCTTGGAATCAATAATTACAAAGTGTTATAGTGAAGAAAAAGTGGGAATGGACATTGCAAGACTGGACAATAAGTGTACTTAAGGGAACAGTAGAACGCTTGGAAGACCACCACATCGCTGGGTAGACGAAAATCGAATATGGAGGTCGTAACAGGATGACACAGGATCTCCGGCATGGTATGAGAGAAAACAGAAGAGACTAATGCATGTTTAGTATAAGATTGTAACAATACATAATGAAGGTGAACCATATAGCCCAGTTATAAGTGAACCTGATTACTACTACTGATGTTTATATATGTATGTATTAATGTTTATATGGTAAATTCAGTAATTAAAAATAAATATTTGTAGTGACGATTCAAAAGCTCTTAGCTTAAGCCTAATTGAATAAATTTTATTTGACTTTGACTTTGATGTTTATATGTATTCATGTATATTCACGTATTTCATACAGACTATGTTTGGTTTGCGGTAACATAATTTTTGTGACAGTGTGTCAATTTAAAAAAAATGTTCAACCACGGACTCAATATTTCAAATTCATGGAGTCCCTCGTCTCTACAGAAATATATAGGGTGCTCCACGTAATCTCTTCGTTTCGTTTGTAGTTTAAACAGTTTTATTTCAGAACATTTTGCGCTGCGATTTTTATTCCGACATTTACGGTACAATTTGTGTCAAGTTCATCTCGCTTCTTGAGAGTTAGATTTTTATTTTGTAAATCGTGGAATGAATATTCACGATTTTATCAATAAGAAGTTTTAAGACCAAGTGTACCTTCCACCGCCATGTTGGAAGAAGTACGAAACATCGTTAATGAAGTTTTTGAAAAAGAAATGTCAAACTTAATGGCTAATATAAACAAAACTATAACCTTGACTATCAGCACTTCCTTAAAAAGTATTGATAGCAAAATTGAAGAGCTCCAACGTTCAGTATCATTTATTAGCAGCCAATATGATGATATAAAAAAGGAAATTGATAAATACTCTGATATATTTGAAAAACAAAGACGTGAAAATGAATCACTTCAAAGCACTGTTACAGATCTAACGAACAAAATTAACTTAATGGATCAGCAAGCCCGTTCTAACAATATTGAAATTCAATGTGTTCCTGAGTCAAAAAACGAAAATTTAATTTCTATCACAAAACAGCTATCAAAGACAGTGGGATACGATATAACTGAAAGTAATATTTCTCATTGTACTCGTATAGCTAAAATGAATCGGCAATCAACACGCCCACGGTCTATCATAGTCCAACTCAATAGTCCTTTGGTACGTGATCATCTCCTAGCTGCTGTGATAAAGTTCAATAAGGGACATACAACTGAAAAATTAAATGCTTCTCATCTGGGTATACAAGGGGCTAAATGTCCTGTATATGTTTGTGAACATTTATCAACTTCAAACAAGTTACTACACGGGGCTACTCGACGCAAGGCTAAAGAATTGAACTACAAGTATGTTTGGGTGCGCAGCGGCAAAATATTTATGAGAAAAACCGATAACTCTGACTATAAAGTGATCACAAATATGAATTACCTTAACCAATTAACTTAATTAATATTGTACAAGTGCATGTAAATATGACAAAAGTTCTTCTAAATTCGATACTTTAAATATTTACTACCAAAATGTGAGAGGTCTGCGTACCAAAACTCACAACTTATATAGTAACATTTGTTGTAATAACTATGATATTATAATTCTTACCGAAACTTGGCTATGTACAGGCATTTATAATTCAGAAATATTTAATAATAATTATAATGTTTATAGGAGAGACAGGGATCAGTTTAATTCAATAAAAAAAGGAGGTGGGGGAGTAATTGTTGCCGTTTCCAATAAATTAAATTCTAAGCGAATGAAAAACTGGGAAAGTAGGTGTGAAGACTTGTGGGTTATATTAGAATTAAACAAAAGTGAAAAAATAGCTATTTGTGCTGCTTATATTCATCCACCAGTAAGTAAAATAGTTTTAGACAATTTCCTAGATAATTATAATCATCTCTCCGAAAGTAATACGGTTTGTTCTCTTATTGTAGGAGACTTTAATTTAAGCTGTGTAGATTGGGACTTGGCTGACGACGTTTCTACTCAATATCACACATCTGGTATATCTAAAACCTTAATAGACTTTTGTCATGTCAACAATTTTCACCAATATAATCGAATCAAAAATAGTCAAAATAAAATATTAGATCTTGTTTTGTTTAACAGTGATACCGAAGATTTCAGTGACACCGAAGATTTCAGTGGATAGTGCAATTACAGAACTAAGCAAAATTGATCCACTTCATCCACCTCTGCTTATAAACGTTAGCTATACTAAACAAGTAGAAAAAAAGTTAGGCACGAATAAATCTATGGTTAAATATAATTATGCAAGAGCTAATTTCAAGGCAATCAACGAATACCTTAGTAATTTAAATTGGAACGGTAGGCTTTCAGCTTGTGACAGCACTGATGAGATGGTGGATGTCTTATATGACCACATCCTAACATCAATGGATCTTTACATACCTAAGATCACAATTCATAATAGTAAAAAATTTCCTCCGTGGTTCAACAAAACTTTAACCAAAAGAGTAAAAGAAAAAGAAATAGTAAGAAAAAGGTATAAAAAGTACCAAAATACGATGGACGCGATAATATTATCAGTATTGGAGAAAAGATGTGAAAGACTATCAACACAATGCTATAACGCTTATATTGAATTTACTGAAGAAGCAATCGCTTCTAACTCAAAATTTTTTTGGACCTTCACAAAACGTAAAAAACAAAATGCTTCTAATTCATATCCTGCTGAAATGACAAAAGATAATACTTGTGTATTTGATGGTCAAGGTATTTGTAATCTATTTGCATCACACTTTTCATCCATATGAAAAAAATGAAATTCTAAATAACTTAAACAATATTAAATTCAATTGTCAGGGTCTATCGTCTATACAGTTTGATCGAGATGAGATAATTCAGAAACTTAAACATCTCGATCGTAATAAGGGTGCTGGACCTGATCAAATATCACCTGTGTACCTAATCAACTGTGCTGAGACACTTGCTCTACCACTACAAGTATTATTTAATAATTCATTAAAAACGGGAGAATTTCCTAAAAAGTGGAAAATTGCCAAGCTGGTACCAGTATACAAAAGTGGCGATAAAAAAAGTGTTACGAATTACAGACCAATTTCCATACTTTCTTTGCTTGGTAAGGTATTTGAGGCCTTAATTTATTTACGACTTTATGGCTACTTGAAAAATACGTTTAGTGTTTACCAGCATGGCTTTATAAATGGAAGGTCGGCTTGCACAAACTTGGTAAATTTTTCAGAATTATTAATAGACGCGGTTGATAAGAGGAAAAGAGTAGATGTTATCTACACTGATCTAAGTAAAGCATTCGATCTAGTGCCAATTTCCATCTTACTCTTGAAGTTATCTGTATATGGCATTGCTGGATCAATTTTAAATTTGTTAAATTCATACCTTACTGACAGATGTTTTTACGTAGTGGCTAATTGATTTGAATCTGTAAAATACGAAATAACATCAGGAGTACCACAAGGGTCGCATTTAGGTCCTCTCCTATTTAACATATTTATCAACGACCTTCCAAACTGCTTTAAACACTGCACACCATTTATGTTTGCTGATGACCTAAAAATTCTTAGGATAATCAATGGTCCCGATGACGTTAGCGCATTGCAGTCAGACCTAAATAGTTTATTTAGATGGTCCGAGCTTAATGGTATAATACTGAATAAAAATAAATGCTTTCATATAACGTTTACAAAATGCAAAAATAATATTACAACTAAATACTATTTAGATAATATGCCTCTCAGTACAGTAGATACTATTAAGGATTTGGGTGTTATATTTGATAGCAAACTTACGTTTATACCGCACATAGACTCTATTGTAAGCAGAGCCTCTAAAATGCTGGGATTTGTAATTCGCAATGGCAAAGTTTTTAGGAACTGGCGCACGAAGATGATCCTATATAAAAGTCTCGTTGTGAGTATTTTGGAATACGGTAGTGCCGTCTGGAGACCACACTACGCTTGCCATTGTCTCAGAATCGAAAGAATTCAGAAGCGTTTTCTTTATCACTTGGCTTTCTCAATTGGGAAATCTAGATCACTCGCAACATACTCTGAAAGATTTACATATTTTAATATACTAACTCTGAAACAACGTAGGGACATATTGGATTTACTTTTCTTATACCAAAGTATTAACAATATTTATGACAACTCCTTTCTGGTGTCTATGTTTAATTTTAGAGTGCCTAGATGCCCACGTAAACCTGTGAACTTATTTGAAAAACCATCTCGCAGAACTATTTTGGGGATCAATTCACCTGTGTCGCGATTATGCAAAATTATAAACGATTATAAATGCTTAGACCCATTCAGTGATTCATTGCCAAGGTTTCGCAAAAATGTTTTATAACTTATATTTATTTTATGTAACTATTTCACACAATATAATTTAGCATGCGGTATTCACCTTAAAAGGTAATGCATTTAGTAATAAGACCCTTGTAAATTAGCATAATAATAATAATTATAAATGTATTATTGTAATTACCACTGGTGAATCTTATAAAAAAAAAACATTTTGTTACCTTTTTTATCTTTTTTTTTAAATTTATTTATCAAATTAATTATTATATTTTATAATTAACTACGAAGCATGTAATTTGCATTTGTATTACAACAGCCATGACGGATAACTTGATAATCTGGAGTCTCTATACTGTTCCATAAAATTAGGAGTATAATATTAAAGTTCTATTATGTTCAAGTATAAGTAATATTAAAATATTGATACACTTTTACACATGTAATCTTGCCACAACTAGGCATATCCTATGGGTTTCAAGACAACGATATATTTAATACAATATACTTACTTAAACATACATAAATACTTATAGATATCCAAGATTCGGAAACAAATATAAACATTCATCATATAAATGTTTGTAGTTTGCACCTACTGGGATTTGAACCTCTAGCTCAGTAGGCAGGGTCACTAATTGGGTTATAAGGGTCGTCTATATAGTTATAAACATGTAAAAGAAAAACTGTAACAATATTTACAATATAATGAAACATTAACTTTAGGGGTTAGTCATTTATTTCAATTTACTCTATTAGTTTTCTAGCTAAAGTACATTTTATTTTATATAGAAGTGCACAAATTTTCGTGGAATCACCTTATTGCTGAGCGCGTACAAAGTTCTGACCAATCAACTAAATCTTAGGCGACTATCAGTTTTAAAGAAAGCGGAGTGCATGCGACCAAATATTCCTCCTTAAAAAACCAATGGAGAAGAAATGGGAATACGCGCAGATCATCCATGCCCTTATTGTCGATTTCATATATGACAAGCATAGATATAGAGAGAGCTTCTTTACGATTCTAACAGGGTTTCAGATACCAGATAAACTTGTCGATATGATTGTAGTGGCCACTGGAGTAAGTAACATTCTTGTTCGAGTTGATGGCGAAGTTGACTTTGATGTGATTACCGGATTGAAGCAGGGTGATACCCTGTCACTAATACTGTTCAGTACTGGAGCATGCGTTAAAAAAAGTGATGGTAATTGACTCAGGAATAGAGATGGTAGAATGACAGATGACCTAGCTCTTTTAGGAAAAAAACCGAGAGAAAATCGTTGAAGCTGCTAGAATCCTTGAGATAGAAGCAGAGAAGGTGGGTCTCAGGATTAATCAGGATAAAACCCCGTAGATAATAGGATCTACGTGTGGGTGACGCTAGCTAAAAAAGGTATCCAGATTCAAATTGACAAAAACAAGAGATAACATTAAAATATTCATTCAAATTAATACCTAATTTGGTGGCAATAATGTTCAAAGTCAATGCCCAATAGACGCGTAGGTAGAGTTCTGCTTCGAACAATTTTTGAGCGTGATTCTGTGTCTAATTGTTTATTGTACGTCAATTTTTAAATTACTATTATTATTGAAATAGGCTTAAAGCTAAGATTAAGGATTGGTCACCGCTGCGCTCCATCAAAATACCGCATTACCTAATAAATAGTGTGTGTGGAATCTTGACACTCAATGGCATCTTTCAAATTTTGTAACATACACTTCGTGTTATTTTATATTGAAATTCATAAAATACAAAATACTTACTGATTTTATGTGATTCCAGTGTCTTTCTTAATTCTTATAGTATTATCTTTACAAATTTTCACTATACAATCCGGAATTATAGTTTCAATTATTAGCAAAGCATAACAGAAGTAGTTGCAATGTCACTCATTGTTCGAGAGTCGAGACTGAATCGAGTTTTAACACACTTGGGCATAGTATTAGTTGCAGCCACAGAACAGTTAATAGATATTGCAGCAACGCCTGCGGTATCTAGTAGGAGCGATGTGGAGACCAATCCTTAATCTAAGGCTAAAAATAACCACTCTTATTTTGACGTCACCTTATAGTTTATACGGAACTCACTGTCTCAAACTATAAATATCTATTATTATGTATAAATATCGTTACCGCGTTTTAATTAAACGGATCATGTTAATCAAATATATTACCATAAGCTCTTGAGCCCATTTAATGAAACCCTCATGATGCCTTCTAAGCCGCGTTATTAATATTTCGTCAATAAACTGTACTATGTGGTGTGTTATAGGTAAACGCTCAATAACGGCGTCGTGTGCCAGGTCTCCTTCCCTCAAATATATACTCGGATATGAGAAGTTCGTTAAAACATCGAGCTGCAGAGGCTGACAAGGCATATAATAATATTAAATCTAATCCGCCTCAATTCTGGAAGCACATAGCAAGTCTGCATTCCAAAAGAGGCTTAGAGCCAATGGTAAAGTACCAAAGTAACAAGTTTTACGGGAGCTGCAGCTGCTGAAGCATTTACCAAGTTGTTTGCAAGTGTGTATTCTACAGATGTTCCTCAACTAAATACAGCACAAGCCAATAATAATGACACCTCACTGGATATTTTATCTTAATATATTGAAATCTTCCAGTTTAGTAGTACCTGACAGAGTACCATCCTTTCTCTTCAAGGACTTAAAGACCTGCATTGCTTCCCCTTTAAGTCATATATTTAATTTATCTTTGCAAACAAGTTGCTATCCCCTCCAATGTAAAACAAAGCATGTAACGCCTATACCGATGAGTTCTGATAAATCCAATGTTGAAAGTTATCGACCCATAGCAATTCTATCTTCAACATCTAAAATATTTGAAAACATTCTCCACAGACTAATTTATTTACAGGACGATAAACTTCTAAATAATGCTCAGCATGGTTTTAGATGCATAAGGTCAGTAAGTTCAAATTTGTTAACATTAACAGAATTTACATCAACACAATTAGATTTGCGATTACAATTACTAGATGTGCTTTATTCTGATTTCAGTAAGGACGTCGACAGGGTAAAAAACGCATCCTGCTTGCTAAACTTTGTGATATAGGCTTCTGTCCAAAACTTCTGAATCTTTTGTTTGACTATCTCCGTGCTCGGCAGCAGTTCATTAGACTTGGAATTTATAAATCTAACCCTTATTATATCCGCTCTGGGGTGAATCAAGCCTCAATCCTAGGACCTTTACTATTTTTAGTAATGCATAAGTCACTACACTTACCTGAGATTCCCAAATATCTGCAGTGTCTCCTCTACGCGGATGATTCAAAATTGTATGCGAGCATTAAAATGAGGCACAATCTGAGGTTATTCATGCTGACATAGATGCTGTTTATCAATGGGGTGTGCATAATAAAATGGAATTTAATCTCACTAAATGCTTTATTATGATTTTTTGTCGAATGCCACAACCAATCACTTATCAGTACCGCATTAATGGTAAGCTCATAAGTAGGCGAATATCAATGAAAGATCTGGGTGTGACATTTGACCAAAAGCTTACCTTCCACGACCAAATAATAACAGTCACTCATGAGTCATTTATGAGACTAAGGTACGTATTAAGGAATGCGTGCAAATTCCACAGCGTCAATACAACGGAGGAATTTTGTAAGAAACACACAAGGACACACAGAATTTTATATGTTATATAATCGATATATATCTAATTTATAACTGTTACGACCTAGCCGTCTACTATAATATTATTTTTTACTACTAGTACTATCATTTATTTATTTATTATTTATTACATAATTATTGTATTTAATAATGGAAGCACTTGTGGCTGTAATCGCGACGGCCGCCTTATTGAAGGTAGCTACTGAAAATCAGTGTTGGGTGATACCCAACTAATATGCTGAGTAGCAAACCTTTTTGGGACATAACACTGCAAACACCACCTTATTTTGTTTTGCCCCTGATATTCATAATGAGCTGATTCGATTGTATACACCTCACAATTATAGTCTATTCAATCTGCTATTGTAGGACATCGTACATTCAAACCAACAGCTTACTTACTATTTCAAGCCCTTTCAAATTTTTTATTCGTGATAGAAGGTAGCCTATGTTCTTTCCCAAGTTCTAGTCTATCTCTGTACAGAATTTTATCAAAATTGTGTTCGTAAATTAGGCTTGAAAGCGTTACAAACTAACTTATATTCACATTTATAATATTAGTAGAGATCCACTAAATACACAAATAAGTATTCACATCCAACACAAACAAGGGAGCCATTGTTAAAACAGTGTTTTATAATTTTGTTTATATTAGTACTGTAATGGTGTTGATTATCAATAAATTAATAAAGCCCAGAGACTTGAAATTTAGTAGGAATATTCCTTTCGCCGAGTAGAGGTTAGTCAAAGTCAAATAAACTTTATTCAAATAGGCTTAAATTAAGCGCTTCTGAATCGTCACTATAAATATTTATAAGATGCTGAATTTACCATATGTTCATAAAAAGTTGAGCTCGTGAGAAGTTTTCAAAATTTCACTCTCAAGGGTTGCATATTGTTAATTAAAATAAATTCTCATTATAAGGCCAATCTACAGCGTTTAAACGTATAAAATTTGATCAGACAGTTTACATATTACACACTATATGCAGCAATAGTATTTTTGCTGCCTATAGCATCCACGTGGATGACGTCGCGGACAGCAGCTATATTAATAGCCAATGCCTGTATTAAGATTTTTTTAAACTCGCCAACACCAAAACTATTATTATTGAAATATACCTTTTTATATCTTGAGAACGGCTTGCATGCTCTTGATGATAATTGGTGAGTCGTTTCCGCTCGGTCGTGCCCGCGACTTCATCCTCATTGAATTCGTAACCACGAGACGTCCGGAAATCTAAAAATTCGGGGATAATGTACCCTAGGTCTTTTTCTACCCAAGGTGAGTGTACAATTTCACGATTTGCTGTGTAGTTAAGTAGTGCAAGTATAACAAAAAAAAACAAACTCATATTATTTCAATTCCTGTAATACCCCTTCGCACAAAACGCCTCAAATTACGATCTGTGTACCGTTCCTCTACAGTGCGGTTCTCAAGGAACTTTCTTCCTCGTTTTTTTTTTTTCTAGAGGAGTAATATATATTTACGTATTGAAGACCCCGAAACGGGGCCCATATGTCGGGCTCCGGTGTAAATACCCCCTACCGACTAAAAACCTCCTCTGTGCTGATAGCCCTTAAGGCTTTTACAGCGAAGCCGGGCGGGGGCCTTGGAGTCCGAAAATGTAGCTCACAGGCGCGGGGCGTCTCGGACGGAGACTCGAACCTCGGACCGCCTGCTCACTAGGCTGGATGGAGAGAAGATCACTAACGATCTAATATATCTGTTAGTCCAGTGGACTCTAGGAAGAAACTTCGCACTCGCCGGCGAGTGCGGTGATATATGTATGTAAGTATGTGTGAGTGTATGTAAGTGTGTGACTATTTGTGTGTAGTGTTATTGTAGGTGTGTGATTTGTGATGTGAGTGTGAGTGGTGTTAAATGATTACAGGACGAGGACTATCTCGTCGGGCTTCTATCAAAGTGTGTGAATCGTATTATATTAGGCTGTGGCCGCTGGAAATCGTCAAAGTGACGAGTGGCAGCGGTTTGATGTACACGGCCGCGCCTCTGTCTTCGAGGGCGCTGTGGTTGGTTTGGTGTCGGTGTTGGTGATGGTGTTGGTGTCGCGTTCGCGATCGTAATATAGACTTCCTGGTCGACTTGTACGTGTCGAGGTCGCCTCTGTTTGTTCAGACTGTGGTCTAGAGGAGTGTAAGCACATGCCTCTCTCACCAAGATATTAGGGTGCTTAGCCACCTTATCAAAGTAGCGTCGCGATATCTCCTTGAAATGTTGAGTGATGTTCGGCAGCTCAAGATCGCGATAGAGATCTACGTTACGAACGAACCACGGCGCTCCGGTGGCCGTGCGCGTGAATCTATTCTGAACCACTTGCAAACGCCGCAAGTGGCTCGGCGGCGCGTGGGCAAATACGATGCTTGCGTACGACATAATGGGACGTACGATAGTCTTGTACAATGTCACCTTGTGTCTGAGCGGTAGTTTGCTTCGCTTGCACACAAGCGGATATAGGCGGCTAAGGACAAACCGGGCTCTATTGCAAACCGTGCTGATATGTTTTGCGAAGTTCATTATATGCAGTACAGTGAATAATATCTCAGCTGCTGAATACAGCAAGAAACCTCTCAAGATAGAACCCTATGTAGATTATATGGCTTTAAAAATTCTCACAGCTCGTCATCGCCATCCTCGTCACGAGCAGCGTTGCGCGATAACTCTCTTTCATTTTATCTTTGATACCTATCGAGATCGAATCAGAAATGAGGAGATCCGTAGGAGAACCAAAGTCACTGACACAGCCCAAATGATTGCGAAACTGAAGTGGAGTAGCCAGGGCACATAGCTCGACGGACAGATGACGGGTGACACAGAAAAGTGCTCGAATGGCGACTACGTACCGGAAGTCCCAGTGTTGGTAGGCCCCCCACAAGATGGGCCGACGATATGGTCAAGATCGCCGGAATACGTTGGATGAGGACAGCGCAGGGCCGATCGTCGTGGAGATCTTTGGGGGAGTCCTTTATCCCGCTGTGGACGTCTTCCGGCTGATGATGATGATGATGACCTAGCATTTTAACGGCTAACAACCCTGACTTGCGATGTCGTGTAAGTATAAATACAACAAAGTATTACCTGCCTTGAAGAAGTTGCCGGCGAGAAGGCAGCAGCACACTCCATTGCTTTTAAAATTTTCTACTTACATTGTAATAGGATCGACATTTTATTTAACAACAACATGAATGAAATTGTTTTGGAAATTTGCGCACATTTCTTGACTATTAATATTATCCTATTCAAAATGAATGAAGTTTGAGTTTACGTCCATCTCCGTGATGAACGCATGGATTTTGCAGCTAGATCTCACTCAGATTACCAAATGTTCTTGCGATACGTAATTATTTATCATTTCCTTTGGTAAATAAATATTTTTCCATTCTTATCTGGTCTCTTATGTCCTCCTATGTTACGATAATCTTTGAGGGTAATCACCAACCATCAAATGAATATGGACGAGCAATTAATTATCCTTTTCTTTTGTAAAGTTGTCAATATTTTATATATCGGCAGTTGTCATTTGCCACCAGGTGAGTGTAGGTTAGCTATGGTTAAGGGTTTCTTAATAGGTTTTGGTTTTCAATTTAACAATAAAATAACAGGCTGTATTATACTAGGACATACACAAATTTAAGAAATAAAGCTACTTTACCAAATATGGTAAGCCATTAGTTTAGCCTTTTTTAGCTTTAGTTTTTTAGCCTTTAGTAAGCTAAAGTCGAGCATTTTATATAGGAGATAGTAATTTATGGTTCTTGACTGGTTCTGCGCAGGCCACCTAAAATTGTATAATATTATCTTAAGTAGGCTAAGTTGTTATAGTTAATTCTTCTTCATGACGTTTACCAAGTGTTGTAGCAATATATGTTTTTGTATTTCTATTCTTATCAGCTGATGTCGTTTGTCCTTCTATGTCTCGAAAATATTTGGAGATAATTACCAACCGTCATAATATGAAGATAGATGAGCAATGAATTATCCTTTTTTATTAAAAAGGAGAACTAACGAGTTCTTTGATTGAATTGATTCTTTACAGGTATAATTCATATTGATTTTGCTCTTATCAGTGATTTTTATTATTATAACACTAAAAATAAGGGATTGCTTGTAACTAATTCTAGTAGACTTCATAAGATACACAATAGCTTTAAGAGTAAATGTATACACTTTTATAATAAAGTCCCAGCCACTATTCAGGCATCATCTATAAATAAATTTGAATCTTTTATTAAAAAATGACTCTGTCGTAAATTCTACTACTCCACAGCTGAATATCTAAGTGATCGGACAACCTGGGACCAAAAAAGAATGCTGGTAGAGTTTCTTGCACCGCTTCTTCTCTCTAAGAGCGTCATTTATTTCCGAAGCGGTAGTAGTATTAGAAAATGACATCACATAGAATTCTAAAGGAACCAATTTTGGGAAAATTAATGTATAATACGCCATTTAGGAATAGCTTAAAAGAAACTCAAATATATACTTAACAAACACTTTATTTCATATTTAATAACAATAATAATTATCAAAATAATTACAACATTATGGTGCCTTTTAACTACCTATTGTAACGTATTGCATACAACATCGAGTTATACAAGCTTATCTCGCTCTTATCGTAACATCTATTAGAGTCAAATTAGGATAACATACCAGCTGCTATATGGGAACCATGTGCCTTAAGTGCCGTAAGGGAAAAGAAATATCTATACATATAAATAAAATTGGAGTGTCTGTTTGTTATATGTTATGTTGAAATAACCGTTTTTTACTACATGTATATGAATATATATACGGTACATACACCAAAATATTTTTTTTACAATTATTGTATTTATGTCTGTCTGTCTGTTTGTTCCGTTTAATCTCTGAATTGACTGGACCGATTTAGACGGGACTTTTATTAGCAGGTAGCTGATGTAATAAGGAGTAACTTAGGCTACGTTTATTTTAGAAAAATAAAGTAATGTTGCAATGTCCAAGAAACGGTCTTAGATATTATATGTTCAGCTGAAGAAATAAAGCGCTGACAGAAATGTACTTACTAATTATTACTATTACACAAAAATACATATAGAGAGAGTCGTGGATAGAAACGACTAGTACAATATATAGACTAGTGGAAGAAAAAATCATGGTAGAACTGGCATAGTATTAACTTTTTTTAAATAATCCCTGTTGATTGAAGTAAAACAGCTTTTCGTACGCTTGACTTGAGGAGTAAGCTGGTGAATGCCTGACGAGAGCGTAACGAACGAACGCTAGCGTTACACGAATGGTGATTTCTTGATTATTTCGTATAAATTTCATTCTTGAACAATTTTATAAATTAATAATTTGTTTTACTCCAGTCGTGTGCTTAGAGCACACTCCTTCTTTATTACAGAACTTAATTTAGCGTGTTTTTTAATTTTGAATAAACTTTTTTAAAACCATTTATTTGCTTTGTTTGGTTCCGAATCATTTTCGATTGGAAAAAGTGACTAAAAGAAGGTTGAAGCTTTTGAAATGGGGTGTTCGAGTAAAATATGCTGAATGCCCCCATAGGCTACAAAAAGAAAGCTCCTAAAAGAGTCCTCAGCTATTTTGTTCATAGTACCTCCAGGCAAACGGATGATCTGGAGAAAATGCTGCGTGGGTAGATCACCAATCCGCTGGTCTGACCAAGTTGAGACCATAATGGGACTCGGTATTCCGAATGCTCTGTGATAGCCGAGGATATAGTGATATGGAGGCAGCTTGCTGAGAAATCAGCGAAAGCTTTTCAGAATAAGCAGGAGCTTCATAAATGAAGTTCACACAGAGGAAACTTGAGTCGCTTTGCTAGTACTTAGTAGCAAAAAATATTACTGTAATCCCAAAATTTTTACAAAATATAATAAGCTTGCTTAAACTAAATAACATGATGGTCATGGTCGCTCAGAGAGCAATGGAGAGGGCTATGCTCGGAGTTTCCCTGCGAGATCAAATCAGAAATGAGGAGATTCGAAGGAGAACGAAAGTCACTGACATAGTTCATCTGATTGTGAAACTTAAGTGGCAGTGGGCAGGGCACCATAGCTCGACGGACAGATGGGTGGGGCAGAAATGTCCTCGAGTGGCGACCACGTACCGGAAGACGCAGTGTTGGTGCCTACCAATACTACGTGTGCCTACCAAGGGAGGCCCCTCACAAGATGGACCGAAGATCTGGTGAAGATCATCGGAATACGCTGGATGAGGGCAGCGCAGTACCAATCGTCGTGGAGATCTTTGGAGGAACAAAGGGTATAGCAGTAGACGATGAAACTAAATAACAAAACATTTCTGGTCTTAAAGCTAATAATAGGCCTGAAGGAATACTACTACAGACAGCAAAAGATCAGCAGGTATGTTATCGTAATTATATTTGATTCATACAAGAAATAGGTAGAAATTTATTAATTTTGGAACATTTTTAAGAGAGAAAATGGGAAATAGCAAATAGGAAATAGGTCACTACGTATCTTAATAACTAGTATAAGATTTAAGAAGTATAAGGTAAAATCAGGTATAAATAAAATTGGATATGACAAATCTTATAGACATTTTAAAGTTTTTGTATATAGTATTGTACTACTATTCTACTATTAATATAGAAATCTAGAAAGAAGGTACTAGAAGTGATATAGTCGAGTGAAACATATCGTCTCACATCCCGAATTATTGACTAGAAGCGGGAAAGTAGTGATTTAGTATCAATCGAAATAGCGAGGCGAAAATGTGGTGTATTTCAGTATATCTAACTGCAGAAACTCATCCAGGACCTGTATCTATACCAACATGAACCCTATTACTTAGACTCTGCTGTTTGGGTGTCTGTCATCAGGCTATATCTCATGAATCGTGATTTTTAGAGAATTTTATAGATAATGCTACGGAGCCCTTCGTGCGCGAGTCCGACATAAACTTGGCCGTTTTTTTAACTAAACTCTTTGTTTAAATATTTTCATAATTTTTCTCTGTGAGATTTTAATTTATTTGTCTTGCTGTCACTTTGCACACTATTGATGCGGAAGGCCTTCAATATCCGTAGCGTGGAAAACGTAAGGAGCAATTTAATGTTTATATATAGGGGGGCCGATCACATCATCTCGCAAAGAATTAGCATTTATAACATTTCTATTACATTCTTCTTTAGATTTCTATTGTTATTACACATTAAAATAGACTTATCATTTTATAATAGGTATATTTTCTATAGTCACTTACAATATTGATCAATCATTTTGCAATCATATGGAGTCAATGTATATCTACCATTATCCTTGAATGTTCTTTTCTTAATTACAATCAACACTAAGATAATACTGGATGGTGTTATGCAACAATTGGCCTCAACAGATTGCCTCATCTTATGTTACTTCGACCACTGAATAACTTCTTAAAGGGATAATAACCATATGGCTATTTTTAGGATAGATCCTTAGGTTAAGAATTGGTCTCCGCGGCGCTCCAACTAGATACCGAACAACAAGTACATACAATCTAAGAAGAATAGCTTTTTTATTGCGGCAACTCTTAGATGCTTATGTGCGTGGCATCTTTAAAATTTTGTAAAATACGCTTCGTGTTATTTTACATTTAAATTAATAAAATACAAAATATTTACTGATGATATGTGATTCCAGTGTTTTTCATATTTCTTGTAGTATTATTTTAACTTAGTTTTACTACGCAACCCGGCATTTAATTTTCAATTATTGGCAAAATTTAACAGAACATGTGGCACTTTGCGACTACGAGCGCGGTATCGAGTTGGAGGGCAGTGGAGACTAATCCTTGATGTAAGGATAGATCCATGATCTTCCAGTAATCTTCTTTATCTACGAACGAAGCGTGCAAGAGAGAAAAATACCTCTTATGGAGATACAGCAAGAAAGAAAAGGACAGCGAATTGATTGTAACTGTAACCGATTTTGATTGATTTCGATCACCACATCACTAAACCACTGGCTAACACACACATTGACAAAGCAAAATTTGACACCCATTACAAAGACGATGTAAATACTACGTAATAAAAGGCGGGAGGGAATGCCTGAGTAAAAATTGAAATTTAGTTTTGTATGAAACGTGCAGTGAGATTTGACATAAGTTTGAAATAGTAATTACAATATGGTGACGATGTATAATCCGGCTAAGCTTGCAGGTTGGGTGTAGTATTAGTTGCCACACTTTGTGACTGGGGTATCTAGTTGGAGCGCAGCGGAGACCAATCCCTAATCTTAGGTTTTGTTGTTAATAATTCTATAGTTTCTGTGTCAAAAATGAAGGCTTACTTTTTCATTATTATTAATAAATTATTTCATTTATTTTTGCAACAAAACACCTTTATATCAATCAATAATACAGAGAAAATAAATCGTAGTTTATTTATTAATAATAGTATTCTAGTGATGCCTGTTTTGCACACCGTAACAAAACTACTATATTGTGACGTCACGACGTCACATCCAGGGATATTGTAACCGGGTCGTAGTTTTCTAAACATATTATAATAATAATATTGTTTAATTACATATGAAAATATTAGTCGTTAAATTATTTCATTCTACGCCTTCAAAGCATATATAAAATCTAATATGAATATTATATTTCTACTTTTTATAACGAAATATCGACTATTATTTGCACTTGACAAGTGATGGTAATAATAATACAACTGTCAACGAATCTATATTTTTTTTTTTCGATATAAATAAAGTTTGTACTGTCAAACTAACATAAATTTCGTTGCATATATTTTTTCTGTAACACTTTTTTATTCAAAATCAAATATGGACGGTAGTTTAAATTAATAATATATATATGGTACAATGAAATGCTAATATTGTAAATATAATAAAACTAATTTTGTAAATAGCTCGTTTCAATAATGAAATATAAAATAAGTACACAATTATAATTGTAAATATAATATTAAAACAATATTGTTAGTAACTTTTATAAATGGATGTTTATTGCTAGCGAGCTTTTTTAACGTCCATCTATCGGCGGTTGCATAAACCAGCCGCGGAATAAGTTGAATCATTAATATTAACTACTGCTTTCATGTAACCTGACATGAAAGCAGTAGTTAGTAGCCAAATAGTGTTATGCGCTAGATTTACGCTCTAGTTCCCGAGAAGGAGAGTGGGTTCGAATCCCACACCTGGCAAAGGTTAAAAAAAAATTTTCGTGTTATAATTATAAAACGAATAGTAAAGTTATTTTGAGGAAAGAAGTTTCACTTAAATCGTGTTTTTTTAAATAGTTCATTTTTAGTTTTATTCTGTATCAATTAGGCTTAATTTATTAATTATGTATTCATTTTTGTCGCCAGATCTTAGGCCCACACATTGTTTTTTGTTTTTTCGAATTCTATACATTACCCAAAAAGATCAATTGATTAGGTAATATTTTTTTCAGTTATAATACACGGTCAAAGAAACTCTGTTTCTGTTGGTATTTTTGAAGTAACATAATATCCATTTGATGTGGTTTTCCGGGTGGGCGATCCGATCAACCTTTCTGCACGTACTTCGGTGCGTGTTGCGTGAAATGTTACAAACATTAACAATTTAATCTAATGGCAATCTAACTAATGGCTTTCTTCGTCGGATTGAATGAATCCTTCATGATTTTACGCCTAAATCCGTTCAATATAGACGAAATGGAAGAATGCCGTGACTAGATTTAGTAAAGGTCTTCTACGAAGAGTACCTTAATAACAAACGGATTATCGGGTCAATGTAGATTTTAGTTTTTAGTCGACTTGCTGTTTTCATAACCGATAATGTGTTGTGTTTTATAATAAATAGAAAGACAGAATTTTAAAATAAAACCGCCGTTATAGTATTTTTAAAGTTGTGTAAGTTTTGTATAACCTTTGCGACAACTCTGTAGTGATTCTCTCTTTCTCCTTCCTTGTAGCTCATACGTTAATTATCTACTGAATTTCTTCTTCATGAAACTTCATTTTCATACATTCAAGGTAGCTTTTGATTATGTTTTTATTTTTCGTGATTTTAGTATAATTAATGTCTTTTTTATAAAGCTGAAATAGTTAATATTTTCAGAAACCTTTTTTTTATGCAAAGTTTGGAGTACAAACGAGCGTCTTGCAACCACCAGCGTAATCAATCGAAGGTGTTTATTTTTGATTTGAACGCGCATTTTTTTAAAGGTACCTACTGATGTCATATCGTCCCGGAAACACCGCACAAAGAAGCTCATTCCACAGCTTTGTAGCACGTGGAAGAAAGCTCCTTGAAAACCGCACTGTGGAGGACCACCACACATCCAGATGGTGGGGGTGATATCCTAATTTGTGGCGTATCGTACGAATGTGGAATTCGGCGGCAGGAATCAGGTGAAACAGCTGTACCGACCACTCCCGTACGTCTCTACGTAACGCAAAGTGATCCAGCCGTTTACAGAGTATGTATACTGGGTCCCCGATACTTCAACTGTGTTGCACGCGGTTAGATGGATCGAGCTGATACTTTTTTTCTCAACATATTTCTGTTAAGGGTATATATTCAAAATATATTAAAACTGTATATAAACGTGGTCCTCATCCTTCTTCGTCTTCATCCCTTTCCCCATCCAGGTAAAAGAGATATCCACGCGTATGCCTTCCGACTGTTCTAAAACATTGCGTAAAAAACTCTTAGGCATGCATCAACTAACTTTAGCAATAACAAGCATGTTAAAGTACCGGTTAAGCAACAAATGTGTTGCAACATTTGACAATTTTTAGATAACATCATAACTTTAACTGTTAACCGTAACCAATCGTCGCCGGTTGAAGCTATTGTTTTTGCTAACAGCGATCTGTCAAAAGTTTAAAATAATTTTTCGGTATTGAGTTGATTTCTCCCTTTTTAAGGTTATCTTTAACTATGCCAAGGAATACGATGGTGCTACACAATCCGCTGTCTATGTTAAGATCAGCGTTACTGTTGACTGTTGTAACGTTAACGTTGAATTCGACTTTAACTTTAAATTTATCAGCTAATATGATGCAACCTAGCCTTAAGCCAGCGTTGACCGCCATCTGCGCTGCGTCGAATTGTTGCAAAACAAATATCGTTTTTGTGAGATCCAAAGTTATGTTATTGTTCTAGGATATCAATATTAGTTGCTATTTTGTTTCTGTTGGAAAGTTCAACGATCTGTTTTCGTAGCAAATCTTATTTCTCACCGCCGCAAGCTTATTACAATTTGGTTATTTATCTGACACAAAAATGAGCCAGATAAGAATGTCTGATAAAATAACATTTTCTTATTTATCAAGTATTATACTGTACAGTTCATTCTATAAATAAAATAATGCCCAAAGTTATCTATTAAATACAATGTATAATCGTAATTATAAATATTATAAGTTCATATATTTCGTTGTACAAACTTTGTTGGTTCGAAAGAATAAAACTTAGACTGTCAGTATAAAAAATATAGTTATGAATTAACTTTTTCTGAACTGTAGCAATTATAATTATTTTCTCGGATACCCATGTTAGGAAAAATCCAATGGAAAAATGGTAAGTACAGTGGTCAAGTAATACTCTTCTATAGAGGAATACAATGTTTTGTAAAAATTACAAAATGATTAGAAGAGAACTTGATGAGATATGCGATTTTGAACAAAAATACATTGAATTTTTATATATATACTTACGTGATTAAAAAATAACTGGTACCTATAAATTTTTGCACTATTACTCATTTATGCTTGTTGTATCTTTTGTGCATAAATAGGTACAATTGAAAATTTTAACAATTATTCTTAGTGCTCAGCAAACTAAGCGCTAAGTACAGTCGAGAATAGATTGTATTACACAAAAATCGTCACCTTTTTGCTCTTAATAGTGATTTTCATTATTATAACACTAGAAATAAGGGATTGCTTGTGACTAATTCTAGTAGGCTTCATAAGATACATAATAGCTTTAAGGGTAAATGTATACACTTCTATAATAAAGTCCCAGCCACTGTTCAGGCATTATCTATAAATAAATTTAAATGTTTTATGAAAAAAATGGCTGTATCGTAAATCCTATTACTCCACTGCTGAATATCTAAATGATCGGACAGCCTGGGACTAGATTGTGATTATTTTCTAGCGATAGAAATGACTGTACAATATTGTATATTTTTATTGAAAAGAGTGCAAAAAAAGAATGCTGGGAGAGTTTCTTGCGCCTCTTGTTCTCTCTCAGAGCTCCATTTGTTTCCAAAGCGGTAGTAGTATTTAGTAGTTATAGTAGAAATGACATCAAAAAGAATTCTAAAGGAATCAATTTTGAGAAAATAAATGCCTTTTTATTAATTAGCAGGTGAAACGAATTAAATAGATAAATGTCAAACAGTCGTTCGTGGGCAGCCATGTCATAAAATATATTACGACCAAAGAGGATGTAAATACTAAGTAATAAGAGGCAGGACTGCCTAAGTAAAAATTTAAATTTACTTTTGTATGAAACGTGCAGTGATTTGACATAAGTTTGAAATAGTAGTAATTACAGTATCGCGATTGGCGACAAAGTATAATCCGGCTAAGTTTGAAAGCGACCAGTTGCTTATAGCATAGTGGATTTCGGCTATCTCCTTTTTTTCACAAGATTATAGCAGGATATATATATTTTTCTTAGAGAGCTTCGCTGGCCTGATTACGGTGAGATTACCTTTGTTATTTTATAAAAGCTGAAATTTGTCAGCACATGCTCCCACCACAGGTAAGAACGGTGGCCATTATGAAGTTTGGGTTACCGTGGCTTTGGCCGGTAAACGGAACTATAGCTGTGTAAAATACCGACCTAAATACATCAAATTATAAAGTGTGATTTCTGCTACTACCTTCATAAAATTAATAAAAATCAAGTCATTTATTGCCAGACAGTTAACATCGTGGCAACCCCTTGCCTGACAATCTTTATGTTCATGAAGTTATAATACGCCCTGTCCATTACAATGCAGTGCCGCTTAGGATTCTTGAAAATCCCAAAATGCCAAGTCGCATCGCAATTGCTCAATCGAAATTGTTAGAAGACACACAACTAAACGATGTCTATACGTAGTTCTAAGCGATTGAGCAAATTTATTAAATTAAGTACCTACAGTTTTAAATATATTTTTGTCGCTTTTACGCTTTGTTTCTGTAACGGAAACATATTCTGACTAATAACACACACTTTTATAAGTTTGCATAAATAAACAGAAACATTCTATTAATATCGTCAAAGATAATTAAGGGGAGATAATTAACGAGCCACATTTTAACTAATTAAATGAAAAGTGCCGTCATCACCTTTTTAAGTGGACTGTTACTTGACAGGTTAAATGTTTTGAGGTGCTATGAACAAAGAGTACATCTTTATAATCGTTAGCCAATTAGGGATGTCATTATTAACTGTCATTTTCATCGTATTTCATTTGTTATGTCATTGTCATCTCTTAGTGGCTACTCTTGGGTGCGTTTTACGTTTCTTTTTAAATAAGCAGAAATGCGTCTATCAAGATGTTCAAATTATGGTATGTGATAGACAAAGGTAGAATAAAAATGCAGTTCCGTTCTGGATTCTTGAATAACCAATAAGATATATGAGTTTCATAGCAATTGTGCTTGTCACTTTGAGACATAAGACGCATTTCTTGAAATTTCTAATATGAATAGAAGTACTTATTCGGCCTTGCACTTATATTACTGTAGACACTGTTAATACAATGATAATTCTGAAGTTTTCTGAATGTCTTTAAAGTAGTCTTGCAAATAAACGTGGAAAATGTTGCCGAATAGACCCATCATAGGCAAAATGTCTATTTGTAAGCATTATAAATATTCTTAGTTTATTATCAGTATGACACCAAGTTTATTTGTAAGGCCGATTATGTATAAATTTTAATCTTTCCGCACTTCACTTCTGTTTCAACTTTAAGTCGATCTAATTGCGATTTCAATTTAAGCAGGTCTGTTATAACGTAAAAATTAATGGAATATTTAAAATAATACATTTGTTATAATTATATATGGACTTACAATAAATATTTTTTTTCTTTCCGCACTTCACATCGATTTAAACTTTAACTTGGTGTTATGGCACATCTAGTTTATGTTGGTTTGTAATAACGTAAACAATTAATAAAATAATGTACGTAATTTACGGTTTACGTAAACGGGTGAGATTTTTTTGAAGATAAATCAAGATGCACAATATTATACCCAATAACAAAGTGTTCGTAAGAATGAACATAGTGAATTTTTATGTTGTCGCAAATAATCAAACAAATCAAAGGTGAAGCCGACGATCCAGAGGTCAATGTACGTTGTCTGTACGGTACTGTTGACTGTTAGTACATTTATTTGAATATTTATTTTGTTTGAAAATGTCACTTATTAAATTTAAAAGTTTTAAATTAATAATTAATTTTGCAATAGTTCTGTGGACTAGTATTACTTATATATTTTATTTATTTCATAGCCTGTATGCAATCCATACTGTATCATAACGAAAGGGTGCTTTTATTTCTAAAATTTATCTTTACGCACCTCACTTCTATTTATACCTCAACTTTGTCTCATTGTGAGCGATCTTTTTAGATCGTAATTTGACCATAATTCATAAATTATATTATATTATATTATATAACCTTCATAAGGTTATTTTTATTCAAAAATAAGATCTGTTTAAACGCTTTAAATTGAAATTTGTCATCTGCCATTTATTTCACCCCGTTTGTTTGACGTTGTTAAAAAGATCGAAAACAATGGTTAAATCTTAGATTAAGGATTGGTCTCCACTGCGCTCCAACTACGCCCAAGTGGGTGTACTCGAGCCAGTATCGAACAATGTGTGACGTTGACGTGCCACATGTTCTGTAAAACTTTGCTAATAAATGAAACTAAAATTCCTTGTTGTGTAGTAAAATAATACTACAAGAAATAAGAAAGACACTGGAATCACATATCATGTAAGTAAGTAAGTATTTTGTATTTTATTATTTTTAATGTAAAATAACACGAAGCGTTTGCTACAATTTGAATAATGCCATTGAGTGTCAAGATGTAATGCACCCAAGCATCTAATAGTTGCCGTAATAAATTGTTCTTAGATAGTGCGGTATCTAGTTGGAGCGCAGCGGAGACCAATCCTTAATCTTAGCAAACAGCATTGTTATCCAGTGTCCTGTCTTTTTTGTGTAGACCATATTCAGCCAAACAAGGAGCCTTAACTTCTGCTTTCTTTTTACTTTTAATGAATCGACCTGTCTTGTCTTCTTTCATTCTCTTAGGAGATTGATGTACTACGGATAAAATGGACAATCCACACTTTATAAATCTTTAATTGTGTGAATGAATATATGATTATTAACATTCATAAGGAATATTGGTAAATAATAGCTACACGTCAAAGATTAATTGGATTGAGATACACAAATAAAATTTGAAAAACGAAATTTTATGAACGATGCGGGATTCGAACCCACGATGAAGCCACAACCTGAGAGTTGAACAAACGAAACAGAATTTTATATCGAGACGGTACTCGAACGGTTAGCTCAGTTGGTTAGAGCACCGGCACGGAACGCCGGAGGTCGTGGGTTCGAATACCGCATCGTTCATAAAATTTTGTTTTTCAAATTTTATTTGTGTATTAATCCTAGAAGTGAGGGTTATCACTTTAAAAACATAACATATTGTTTGGATTGAGATAATCTTTCAATGAAGGAAACGTTATTGTAAGCATAGTGGTAATTTTGGTAATAAGTGGAAATTGGAATAATATATTGATATCAGTCGAGGTATGCTGTTGATTGATATTCTACTTGTTTACACAATTAAGTAATAAATAATTAATTTATAATTTGAAGAACAACATCGCAAATAGGGGTTACATATCTTAGACAACTTGGCTTAAAGTTAATATAATCCACTATGTACTATTTTCACAGTAAATGTTCCATTAGTGGATAAAAACAAAGAATTCTTTCACAAACCTAAGTAGAGTAACAATGGCAAAATGAATGGTGTTAAATAATAAAGAAATGACTAGAATAAATAACAATATAATTGCCTAAAAGAAAAAAACGTGTACCAACCATAGCGTCTTAACTATAAAAAAACATTAATCGTATGTTACTCCAAAACGACTAGTTATATAGACGCGACAATCGTAACTTACCACTGAACACACATAACTAAAGTAATCGCGCTTATAACAAAATAACCTATAGTTAAAATTGATAAATATATACTCACATATCATTTAGAGCTAAAACAAATTGAAATTAATTAAGAGAGAAAATGCTACCTGTACATTTGAGCATAACATCTCAATATTGCATAATCTATTAACCATTCAGTAAGCTTAAATTAATATCTTTACCTTTTTTCACATAATTTGTATCAAATTAACTCTTTTACTATATTTGATGAAATTTGAAAATTAAAATAATTTAGAACAACAGACATTCGGTATTATCATGCACCTAAAAACAGTCTATATTTGATAATGTTTTAGCAATGATTAAAGGACGAGTAAAAGTAAAATTAAATTAAAACAATAAAAGCCCTTCCACACCACGTAGTTTTAAGCGCCGTAGACGCGCGTCCTGCCAACGCACGTTTTTTACTCTAATTAAGTTATAAAAAAGTAGATTATTTGCAGCTTTTCTAGTAGAGTAAAGTACACGTGTCGCGCATGCGAACGAACCATAGAATAGAGCCATTGACCATACCAAGCTAATAATTTCCATTCACTTGTAAATGGACGTATCCAATATCTACGTTTACGTGAGATATTTTTATGTTTCCTTTGTAAAAAAAGCACAAGGAAGAACGTTTTAATCTATTGATGCCATCGTAATACTGTTTGTCGGCAGGTTTCTATACTTAAGAACACACACCGTATTTGTAACTACACAAACACGCTTCCAAGGCGCGTCTATATCGCTGTACTGCGCGTAGACAGTGCTTGAAAAAGTCGTTATCAGTATTCATACATTTTATGAACATATAAATAGATAAACAGGTTGCAATAATATTACATTCGCAGTGCGTTCCAATTGTGAGAAACGCACGTCGACGGCGCGTGAAAAAACGTGGTGTGAGAAGACCCTAAGTGTTGCGAAAACCCCTCATTTCAGATAGATAGATAGATCCATAACTATTCAGGCCCTTTTTGAAAAAACAATTTCGAAAAAAATATCCATCTATATTTATATATTCATATGTATTAGTAATACAACTTTGGTTAACTTTAACCCTCCAATAGTTTTAATATTTGCGTCTGTTTGTCAGCAGGTTTTATCTCATATACTGCAATATTTTCAGCTGTTTCTTTGTAAGTTTGTGTTAGTAAAAATGCAGCTAAAGCAAAAAATAACAACAATTATTGTATATTCCAAATCGCCTACCATAAACAAAATAAATTTTCTTCTGTAAGAGTTTATAGAAATTACGGGTATTAAGGGTATTTTTTTATGTACGTGTATAAAAAATACAATGATTTGTGTAGTGACGATAATCGATTTCGCTGCACAAGCAACATTTGAAATATTTTTTTATATGCATTCGTAACATGTGATATTGAGAATAATATGATCCTAAAATACTTATTGGCCAAGCTCTGGGCGCAGCCACATGGACATTTAGCTTATCGAGCTTAACTTTAGTTATTTAAAATCCTTTGATCACGCCATACGCTTCCAAAGTAGACATGAGAAGATACACCAGCCAAAGAGAGAAGAAGAACATTGATGTGATAGTTTTAATAGTCTTGGGACCTCCTAGTTCACCACCGATGGATTTTCGTCTTCTTAACACAAGCACCAGAACTGCTAGCATTGCTTCAGAGCAAAACATGGTGACGCTGAAAGCTAGACTGTGAACAAAACAAAATAATGAACTTAAGAAATAGATCTTATTAAAGTGAAACTTTTATTACATCGTCTCAAACTTTTTCGTCTGTGTGTTGCATGTCGCGTGACGGTCGGTGCCTATAGTTCGCAGCAGCTGACCGTGTAGTGTATAGACTATTGAATGAAACCTTTATAAAATATTGTTTTCAGTTTTTTAATATGTGCATATAATCTAAATTATGTATGTCGTACTCTCCCTGATTAAAAATATTGATTGAAAAGTATTGGGAATCAGTCAACCCATGTAAACTGTATATCTATATATAAATGAAAAAGAATTGAAAGTATTCAAAAGTATTCAAATTTCATAATTTTTTATCCTTTTCAATCAATATTTTTAACTAGGGCTAAGACACTCAATAAAAATATTAGTTGGAGACTTTAGTCTACTTTTATTATCTCCCATTATTATTCCAATTTTCCAAGCATAAAATTAAGATTGATAAAGTGATTTTTATACCCTTAATGGAATATTATTCCAAAAAAATTTAGTTAAATGTGAAAAAAAATACAATTATACCATGGTTTCATAATACCACACAATCCTTTTTTTCTGATATATTTCGGCTTCAATCAACTTCTTTACAAGATATCGGGCTATTTAGAAACTAAACCGCAAGAAAACAGAGAATATAGAAATATATATAAATAGAATTGCTATTAACTTCTCCATTACTAAAGAACTTTAAGGTCCTTCTTAAGCCTAATATTAATAATTTGAAATAGTACTGTAGCAATTAATTTTATGGATAACGTTGATGCTAACATTAACAAAATGGATTTAACAGTGATTATGAGTGAGTAAATTTATAAATAGATATGTTGGATAAGGGCAGCACAGGACCGATTTTCATGGAAATCTATGGGGGAGGCCTTTTTCCAGCAGTGGACGTCTTCCGGCTGATGATGATGATGTCATTATCTGTGACGTTATTACGGGACTTATGAAGAAGGACTTAAACAGATTATACTTGCATCTAACACTTTAGTTTTTTTAATCCCTTTACTCACTAGTAAATAGAACTCCAAGGTCAAAGAAACTATCTCACTACCCTTACATTAAACAGAACTTCTAAATTTGAGTCGACAGTCATATACAATGTAAATTACAAAGAAATTTAAAGGATATCGACCTTATAATGGAGAAGACTCATAATTTCTATAAATTCTCAATGCAAACAATATAAGCACCAGCTGAGGTAAGCGGGCATGGGATATTGAATGCTCATTGGTCAGGTAAGGATCACAGCATACCGCAATTGTGTTATGTGGAACTTTTTGTACTAAGCGTTTTTAGGCTGTAAGATCCTTCGATAATTTCATCATCATCAATCGTTCAGCTGATGGTAATTGATACGCCCTGCCCATTACAATGCAGTGCCGCTCAGGATTCTTGAAAACCTCAAAAATTCTGAGCGGCACTACAATAATTGCGCTCGTCACCTTGAGACATAAGATGTTACGTCTCATTCGCCCACTAATTTCCCTAGCTACGGCGCCCTTCAGAACGAAACACAATAATGTTTTCACATTACTGCTTCACGGCAGAAATAGGCGCCGTTCTGGTACCCATAATCCATCATCCTGTGCAAAGGAGCCTCCTTATAATATAAGATATGTAAGATCCATGTTATCAAATATAAAAAAACTTCTTACTTTCCCGGCTCAACGTGGAACTTTTCATTCTTACTCCAGTGCACTATAGCCGCCACGGTCCAAGCAACGCCAATGCCAAGGAACACGTTCACTGCGTTCGATCCGGTCACATTCCCGACAGACGCGTCCGCGTGCTTGTCTTGTATCGCTGCTACTTTACTTGCAAACGTATCTATAGATGGCACACAGTACAATTTAAATGTTACATTTAAATATTACATGTATTAAAAGTTATGGCGTACGGATTAAGATATAACTCAATAAAATGTAAAGTTATGATATTTTGAGTAAGTGTGAAATATTCCTTTTTTTTATGGAATAGGAGGACAAACGAGCGTACGGGTCACCTGGTATTAAGTGATCACCGCCGCCCACATTCTCTTGCATCACCAGAGGAAAAACTAGAGCGTTGAAGCCTTTAAGGAAGGTGTACGCGCTTTTTTTGAAAGCCCGCGCAAAGAAGTTCATTCCACAGCAGTGTAGTACGTGGAAGAAAGCTCCTTGACAACCGCACTGTGGAGGACCGCCTTGCATGCATATCGCAAATTAAAGCCTAAATATTAAAACTAACGAGATGAATATGATATAGAACGGGTGTGCAGAGTAGTAGCTTACACTTAAAATTTAAATTTTCTATCTCGAAGAAAAAATAATGCTCAAAACAGATTTTTTTTGTTATGACAATAAGTAGACGAGCAAGACGCTCAGCTGATTGTAATTGATACACCCTGCCCATTAAAATGCAGTGTCGCTCAGAATTCTTGAAAAATCCAAAAATTCTCAGCGGCACTACAATTGCGCTCATCACCTTGAGACATAAGATGTTAAGTCTCATTTGCCCAGTAATATCACTAGCTACGACGCCCTTCGGACCGAAATGCAATAACGCTTACACATTACTTCACGGAAGAAATATATATATATATATCTATAGAGAATATATATATCTATAGAGAATATATATATATATATAATGAAAATGTTCTTTGTTTGAGGCTCAATCACGCCTAAACCACTAATCGTATCGACATGAAACTACCACCATTCCATGCGGAATATATCCTAGATGGTTTATGGCTACTTATTTTTAAAATTCCAATGTTCATTCATTATTTTATTTCCTTTCAAAATCCACCCAGAGAAGCGGGAGGGATGGGCTAGTTTTAATATAAATAAAAAAATATAACCCGTGTGGATAAATAATGCAAATTTGATTCGAAAAATGCGAATAACACAGACGGAAGTACAATCACATTAGGCCTTGTTCACACATAAGGGAGGATGGCGTATGAAAACCAGATAATAGTCTCCGTTTTCTTATCTCTCGCCTCACTATGTATCCATCCCGTTTAACATCAGTTGGTTCACTTTTTCCCGTAAAATAACGCGTTGAGGTGATGCGGTCATACAGAGAGGATAAGATAAATGGAGTTTATTGACTGCACAAAAACGAGGCATATGTGAAAGTATTTGGAAATGCTAATCAGATCGGGGATGTATTAAAAAAGGTCCCAGAGTACAAACAAACATGCTCTCAATGAAAGATTTGGTGATATTGGAAGAAGTCGGAAGAAGAATGGAAGTCGGTAATATACAAATAAAATTTGAATACGAGTTGTTCGAGTGACGTATCGTCATAAAAAAACTGGAGTACTTATTTGATTCACTGGAGTATCTAGCGAAATTTACTAATAATTTAACACCTTCAGACCACGGACGAGTAAAAAAGGTAGAACTCCGCGCCATGCTATTAGCAAGTGAAGCACCGTTATGCTAGTGTGTGTGCGGTTACGGGGGATATCAGTTACACAATATTTTATCCCTTAAATAATCATATATGGCCTTGATATTCATTGCATTGAAATATACTTTTATAGTATCGTTTTTACACTTTTTCACAAGGCACGACGGCATTTTTTAATATTTTTTTATACTATTTTGGCATCAAACAGTCAATCATCAATCATCAAATAATCAATGTATACCTACCCGGTATGCTAGTCCCTAATGCGACGAAGACAATGGCAGTAACTGAATCCTTGATGCCAAGAGTGCACCCAAAGTGAGAAGCCACGTCACCGATAACTGCCGTCACCAGTCCGATGCAGATGATGGAGACAACGAAGCAGACATAGCCTCCGCCAATGTCTGAAAATAGAAACAAGATAGAGCCCAAGGTCACAAATCAATTTCCATAACTAGCTGCACAGACAGACTTAGTTATGTCAAAAGTAAATTGTAAAAATTATAGTAAATGCACGGACGAGTAAAAAAAGAAGGACTCCGTGTCACCTTACATAAAAGTGAAGCACCAAAATAAGCCGGTAAACGAGTAAATACATAGCCCCACGCACACACTTACATTAATACAAGCCGATCGGCCGCCATTATGAGATTTGCCATCGTCTGATCAGTTTTTGTCGCAATAAAATATTTTAAAAATGCCGTCGTGCGTTGTGATTAAGAGTAATAACGATACTATAAAAGTATTTGTGGCCATATAAATAAAAATGATTATGTAAGGGAGAAAAAATTGTGTAACTAGTATCCCCCGTAAGTGCACACACTCGTGCTTCACTTGCTAATATCACGGCGCGGAGTCCTTATTTTTTTACTCGTCCGTGAATAAATGTAACGTAATTCCGAGTGAGCCCGTTTATGTCTCAACAAGAATTTTTCATAGAACTCATATATTTCGTAGAATGCAAAAATTTATAATTTGGATGATATTCATTTAATGCGTTATGTTTTACAATATTTCTTGTTTGGTTACTTTGCGCGTAAACAAATAAAGTTGACGGTTTCCTAACCCGGGAACAGGCAACATAGAATTTCTGACACTGAATAATTTATGGTCATCAGCCGCACTGGATATTGCAGTACCTATCATTGGGATGCGGGGTATTATCACTTCTTCTCGCGTATATTTTCCTTTTACAATTGTTGCTTCGATAACATCATTATGTAAATTTTTCAGTGATAGCCGTGTGCCGTGGGTGTTTGGTACAAAGATGCGGTAGTAATGAATCATAATCACATATTTCTGCGCATAACCGGAGCATCTATGAAACGATTCCAAAAATAATGATGTTACTATAATAAAATATTTTATAATCAGAACAGTAAATTCCAAAAGGTAGACGTCTGCTAGAATGCATGACATTTTTGAAATATTCCACTCGTAATATGATGGCTTGTACTTAAATAAATTGTAATATAATAAATTTTACAAATTCGGAGTTGTGTCATTTTTCTCGGACTCGCAGAATTATTTTATCAGCAGTAGGTTGAGTATACACTCAATCTGACCTTAATCTGGATTAGGAAAAAATTACTATATGAATGTTCTTGTGATATTAAAATGGAGTAGTTAATAGAATATAAAGTATTTAAGTATGAAATGAAATTCAATTATTTAAACTCTTCATCCGTATTGATCGGTACAAAGAGATGCCATCCGCAAAATATTCCTTATATATTAAATATTAAGAACGCGATCTAGCCTTGCCTTGTCTAGGGAGCAAGCAGTGAAGGAAATAACTCGAAAAAAAAATGTCCGGAAGCAAAAGATTTTCTCTCAGGAAATGAATAAAGCATTCGCGTTAATATCAATGTCACAGAAATATCTCATTTACTGAAGAGATTTCTTTAATATCGAGTAATATTTTAACAAGGAGAGTAGACGAGTTAATGTTAAAGTTCTATGACAGAGCTGCAGTTTAAACTTCGAGGTATTAAAACTTACCAGTGGGTGGAACAAATGCAAATATAACTTTCCAAAACAATGTTAGTACGTGCATTAAGTAGTCTCCCCAAGATGGCGACTCATCAGGATTATCTGCAAATATGTATTATTATATAAATTGTTTCTTTACTATCGTAAAAGCTTATACAGGTAACTTATAAATGAAATAATTGGCGCATTTTACACGAGTCAGATAATAAGGAATTATTTAGTATGTGGACAACATTTATTTACAACATAACAATGCTCATATCAATCGAAAGAATTGTTTAAAAAAACGTTTGTGTGGTAATGGTTACTATAACATAAATTACTTTCTAAATGATACCACAGATTGGGAATTGAGCGACCGCCCTCAGGCTTTTAAATAAGTTTATGTTTAATTGTACAATATTACTTTGTAAACATATTTAGCGCCCGTTCTTCTCAGGTCTCAGGCATTCATTTTGGAATGGATGGTAGTCTTTTGACTTTCAATGAATGATGTCACATCCTATTTTGAATAAAAATATTTGAATTTGAATCATAGAATTATAATATACAAGCGTATAAACGATTTGACAGCCCGATAATGCGTAATCAATTTTGACTTGTCAATGTGTACGTTAGCTAGTGGTAGGAAAGCTTGTTTTGATGAAAAATACCAAGGAGCTAATTGCCAAACGTAACGATACCGACTTGTCAATCAAAATAGGTTACAGTTACAATGTACTACTTTTTACCACTGGACTGGCGGCTGTCAATCGCTTTTGAGCCTGTTTGATATTCGCCATTTTGGCGCTGTTGGCTATGTAGCGAGAGTCTGCCTTACTAAAACTAGTGATGACAACCTCAGCTAAACAAACATCGAAAGATGGTGGGAAATTATTTACAAAAAAAAAGATGTGTACTTTATCACGTTGATTCTTGAAGTATCAATAACACTAAAAACGAACGAAATTAATTAAAATGCAAAAATACTTCAGAATACACTTCTGTCGCAGCCATTTGTATTATACGTCAAAATTAGTTCTCTGGACACTCGCGAGTGGTGCTTGAAGTAGGCACAAAAAATTCTGTCAAACATATGGAACAGTCTGTCCAGTGGTATTTATACAGGAGGTCTATTACCAAAATTGAAAGCCGAAATTTCGTTCCGAAACGTAAGAACGACGAACATCGAATTAAATCCTATTACCAGAGTTTTTCGGATCCGATTGTGCGGACCGATTTCGTTTCGAAACCATAGACATAACCATACTAACTGCCGTTCTAAATATTCAGTCTATCTCTTACTTAAGATAAAAACCGTAACTATCGTTGAATTTTCTGTCCCAATAAACTTATCGACGGTATCTCACCTTATCCGTACACGCTGTCTGTCAATGGAACGACGTATAGCTTACCAGCGATAGAAGTTTGTATGGAAACTTCAATTGACGCGTCCCAATATAAGGCGATGAGAATGACTTATCGGCTATATTGCCTTCAGATTATTGCCTGCTAATTACTGATTGTAGAAGGTAGTAATTTGTATCTATCTGTAGATACTATAATGGGAACGGCCGTAAGTGGCAAACAACGAAAAAGTTAATGTCAAGTGAATTTGGGAATTAGGTAAACGAAATACAAAATGTCTAATCGCGAAATTCGAATCGATCCTCGGATCCAAAACACTTTCGTGATAGAAAAATGTACGATCCGTCAGCCGAAACTTTGTGTTTCGATTTTGGTAATAGGGCTCCAAGTCAGTGGTTACAATAGATTCGCTATCCTTTTCTATCTTGCTGTATTTCTGTTAGATATGTTCTTCTCCCTCGCACGCTTCGTTTGTCTATACGCTAGTACATTGTCTATGATATAAATAATACTAACATGATTAAATGTAGTAAATGCTATTGCACTACGTGGAACTGTGCCAAAAATACTGGCAGCATTTTCGCTTGGGAATTGGCCGAAATAACTGTCTGCGCTCGAGTCTCCAATAGCTCTAATCAGATGCGTAGATAGTACTTGGTACAATATTGCATTTCTGGACCTCAAAGGCCAAGTGTCTCGACATCTAACGACACAAAGATGTAGGACTCATTGAGCCGACATATTTGTGATGTTGTCTTCGAAAATCAATGCAGCAAACCGAAGCACTAACTGAAGAATCCTGGACGTGAGAAGGAATATGGACGCAAGTCATGTCCCACACCAGCACCTTCAGAACGCTTGGCATCACGAAGTTTAAATAACTCGTAGTAGGTACCATTCAAATTGCTATTCTTATAATTAGGTATCCACTTCTTCTCAATCGTTCACTCTTGTCAGCGTGGTTATGGCCGCTAAGATGATGTGGCATTAGTCGTCAGTCGCCTCTTTAGTTTTGGGTCGCACTGTCTCCCGCACGATGCTCTTCCACTTTGGTCGGTTTGTAGCATTGCGGGAGCACTCCACCACAGTTGTCTGGGTCAGTGCTTTGGTTAGATCCGTCCATCGCGTTGGTGAGTGTCCTCGCGCTCTTTTCCCCTCCATCTGGCCCTCACCTATCAACCGCTCAATCGATTCTTCATTTCTGGAGATGTGGAACTTCAGAATTCCAGAGAGGTATGCACTAATGTAATTTATTGGATTATAATATAATATTATATTACTAACTATGAACCACTCAAATCACCGTACCAAAAAGGAACTTGATAGATAGATAGATAGACAAAACTATCAACTGCCAATCAGGTTTGAGTTTTTAAAGACTATACTGTTTGTACCTGAGCTGGCCGTAAGAGCTTCTGTAAACTGCTCCTTCCAGGATGACGTGCCTATTATGATAGATGCATTTGCTCTTTGTACGAGCTTGTCGACCGTGTTCTGAAATAAAAAAGGCTCTTTTCACATCTTAATAACTGTTTATTGCCCTGCGGTAACGTCCTTACAAGATACTTGTATAGTGCAGGTTGTTATTTATGTTAGCTTGTGTGTTCTGATTATATCCACTCGATAAAGAAGACCATATGCAAAGATTAGACAAATTTTACCTACAAAATTTTGATTAAATAGAGGTTTCGTATTTCCTGTTTTCCTCTAGAATATTGAACCTACCAAAAAAATTTTTGATACAATATTTTCAGGAAAAAAGAGTCTATGTTTGTACGTTCTCCTTTTTTCTTAAAAACCTTTCAAAATTGTTACGCATTCGTCTGAACAAGGCGGTATGAAAATGGCATTTTCTACGATGTTTGAAGAGTCATATTTTCTTATGTCGTTAGTTGATTGAAAAAAAAAAAGAAAAGATACAGACATTGCTTTAGCATATCTAGATTTTTTGACAAAAAATCTCTCTAGAAGCATTATCCAAGGAGAAAAAAGGGGAATACGTTTGTATGGAATAACGCTGCTAGCGTCCCCTCTTAACTAGCTCATACCGTATGGTTAGTTGCATATTAGCTTGTTATAGTTTTGTAAAGGCAAACCTTTTCGTAAAACAATTTAATGTCTGTCCATATGTACCTTAAATTCCTTGCTTTCCTTAATCCTCAATTGTGCCCTGGTGATCTCTCCAGCTCTGGGAAGACCCTTCATGGCAACCACGACTTCATTCTCCGGCAGTGTTGTAAGATGGTTGACTTCATTACGGACGGGTTTGGTTTTGTTTCGATCTGTTAATAATTTTAAGGGTTAAATGAATACTAGGAAGATTTGATACAAATATAGGATAAACAATTTGTTTTTTTAAGTGATTTCCGTCACTGCTGGAATTAAATAGATAAATTAATGAAATTAATTTTAAAATAAAATTCAAATCTAAATAATTGGGATTAAATATACAAATTGTTCTTATTAATTTATATATTAACGGTCGTTCCCAGTATTCAGTCTATCTCTTACTTGAGATAAAAATCGTAGCTATCGTTGACTTTTCTGTCCCAATAAACTTATCGACCGTAACTCACCTTAGCCATGCACGCTGTCTGTCAATGGGACGACGTATAGCTTACCAGCGACAGAAGTTTGTATGGAAATTACAATTTATGCGTCCCAGTATAAGACGATAAGAATGACTTATCGGGTATATTAGGACAGCTTCAGATTACTGTCAGCTAATTTCTGACAGTAGAAGATAGTAATTTATCTCTATCTGTAGATAGTATATTGGGAACGGCCTTTAATCCCAGAAGTGAGGGATATCATTTTTAACCGACTTCAAAAAGGAAGAGTTTCTCAATTCGATTGGAATTGTTGTTTTATGTATGTACACCGATTAAGCTGAGATTTATGAATCGAATTACGTGATTCTTTTTTAGTTTGATGTGAAATAGTTGCTATTTCGTCCCATAAAATTTAATGTAGGTTGGCATAGTAGTTTTCATTTTATGAATATATTTTATGAACATTCATGTTTACGTGGATGATGTTATTTTGTGAAAGGCTTTTTTTAGGAGTTTTCATTTAGGTTGATTATATATTAGCCCGTCTCCCGATAATTTGGTCTTCTCCCTGTTATGCGTAGCTAACAAACATTATTCACGATATTTCACTATCTCAAAAGAACGTGAAATAGAGACACATCCACGCGTGGCTTTATGATTGTTCAGTATCTGGTGTAACCCACGAACCATAGCTAACTGTTGACGCCTTGTTATGATTTCATCGAAGCCTTATTGTTATTATGAGTAGACATGAATTATACCATAACATTTTTTAAAAATTAATTGCTCCAAAAGTAGTCTCCACCATGTGAACAATTACACTGGCCTGCAAAAGTAAGTATCACACTTTTCAAATTAAATTTTTTTCATAACTATAGAAGGTAGAGATTTAAGGTTAAAAACATTTTGTTGCAAATTTTACAGACTTTAATTCTTAGAAACTAAAATTATACATTAGTAACATTTTTAACTTAAAAAAGATAAAACAATGAAATTAGACATTTTTAGTTTAGTGTAAAAAAATTCAACTAAAATTTTGTGGGATTTTTTTTTTACTGAACAATAGTTTTCGGAGCCGATGTTGGGGAATAATTTCCCATTCTTCTACCAGGGCCTGCTTTAGTGCCCTGAGGGTAGTAGGTGGTACGATTTCTGACTAGCCTCCCAAGCTCATCCCAGGCGTGTTCAATCGGGTTGAGATCAGGACTTCTTGATGGCCAAGCCATCACGCTGATACCGACCTCCTGAATATACTCTTGTACGATATGAGCCGTGTGTGGCCGGGCATTATCATGCATCAGCATCAATCCATCACCCATATTTGCTAAATACGGCCCTGCATTCTCATTGAGAATCTCTTGAGCATATCTTTGCCCAGTGAGGGTGCCATTTTCTATGGCTACTAGCTCTGTGCGACCTTCTGAAGATATGCCAGCCCATACATGTACACTGCCTCCACCATATTGGACTCTTTCTGAGATGCAGGCTTGAAGGTATCGCTCACCAGGTCGCCTGTAAACACTTCGCCTTCCATCAGACGTGTAACGGGGGAATCGAGACTCATCTGCAAACAAAATTCTTGACCATTCTTCTTCATCCCACTGCATGTGTTCACGGGCGTATCGCAGTCTCGCTACTCGATGCGGTCTCTCGAGTTTTGGGCCACTCGCTGGTCTTCGGGGTTTCAAATTTGCTTCAGCAAGTCTTCTTCTCACTGTACTGTCACTAATGTAGTCCCTCTGGGTCTAAAGTAGCTGTTACTGGACTTCAACTGCATTTTGGTGGCGATTTCTTAACACAGTGGAAATAATATAACGATCTTCTCGGGCACTGGTACACCTGGGTCTGCCATTACAAGGTCTCCTCAGATGGTGTCCAGTCTCTTCGTACCTTCGCTTTACCTTCTGGACCGTTCGTACCGTCACACCCACCATTCAGAAAAGCCATGATCCTAGCACATTCTTCAACTGAAAGAGGCATGATAAATAAATGTTATGTGCTTTTTAGCATAAATTTTTAAAACAAGACCCATCGATCTTGAAAAAAATTTAAAACAGAAAGAAAAATGTGAATGGTAAAATTGTAATTCGGAAACGTCCACTTTGAAAAAGGAATGGTTTTGTTTTTGAAGTTTTTTTTCAGCCAATTCTTAAAAGAAGGTTACCGACTATAAAGTTTATATGCACAAAATTAAATTCTCTTTGGAGTCCTTTTTATTTCGAAAATATATCTTGTGAACTTAAAACGTTATCCCAATTTTAAAAGTGTGATACTTACTTTTGAAGGCCAGTGTATTACGTAATAAAAACTACTTGAAAAATATTAAATGAAGAAGGGTGTCCCACAAAATGCCTTAATTATATATCATAGCAAATCTGTAACGTCGGATTACGAACAATTTTCGAAACTTTCTTTACATACATATTTACTTCCCCGTACGTTCGTTGAACTTATTACCAACCTCCGCCATTTCTTTATTGTATGATAATGTTCTTGACTTAAATTTGATCTTGCTTCTGGCTCTGATGTTAAAAAGCTTTTTAACCTTTATAGATTAGCTTTTAAGTGGTAATCTTATTATTAATACAATAAGACGAAGAATGATCTATGATGATTTCTGTTAAACATATACGGCTTTACAAATAAACTTGGTAAAAAGTTATACTTTAGAATATACCAAGAATATGCAAAATGTTGACTATATCCCTGACAGAGCTATTTATATAATGATAATTCTAAAGTTTTCCAAATTTCAATCCTTGCAAATATACGCGGAAAACGTTTATAGGACCGAATAAACCAATCAAAAACAAAATGTCTTTTTGTAAGCATTTTGCATATTATTGGTTTATTATCAGATATAAATTTATACTAAGTTTAGTTGTAAGGCCGTCAAAGTGATTGATTGATATTTTTATATCCGAGTTAGTTAATATTAGTTAGTTAATATTTAAACAGAAGTGGCTGACCAACAGAAAGATATCGTCTTTACTCCAAGGATTCTGCGAAAACTCCTGAAAGATTCTGAGCTTCTAGAAAGAACTGCACTGGTTGAAGTGAATCTGGCACGCAAAATGTACACAAATAAGGAGCTATTTGCCGATATAGAAGCCCCAATTTCGTACCATGACCCTACGGTTTAGGTTTAGTTAGTTTAGTTAGTGGCAGTGGGCAAGACTCATAATTTGACGGACAGAAGGCCGCTGGAGCAGTAAAGTCCTCGAATGGCGACCACGTATCGAAAGACGCAGTGTTGGTAGGCCCCCCACAAGATGGACCGACGATTTGGTCAAGATCGCCGGAATACGTTGCATGAGAGCAGGACCGATTGTTGTGGAGATCTTTGGGGGAGGCCTTTGTCCAGCAGTGGATATCTTTCGGCTGATATGATGATTGTTTAAAAATAATAATAATAGCATGGAAACGAAAACCTCATTTGTAATCACTGGCTATTAATGGGTGGATAGACATTAGGAATTCTTTTAGACTTGTATTATATTCATTGGCAGCGATGAAAGTAACAAATGCTAGCATAGCTTCGAAATACAAAACGGCTACATACACGATAAGAATTAACACAATTTTTAATTTTAGCTCAAAACCATTAATAAGAAAATGAAAATTGAAATCGTATTCTATTTCGTTTTATTCATTAATTTTTTTAGTATCTACTAAAACAACATCAAAAGTACATAAAATTAAAATGTTTGATTTATGCTGTTATAATTAGATTGTTTAATAGATAAATGTATTCTTATCTATTCTTTATGCGTGTACAAATTTTAATGTTAATTGTACATCTTGAAGTGGGTATAAATTACGTTAAAAAATTCCGTTACAACAGATGCAGGCGAAGTCAATACATAAATAATAAATGGATATAATATAAAAAAACATGGCGCTTCTAGATCGAAACGAGGGAATATGTATAAAAAGGAGTATGGAGTATATAATGAACTAGCTGACCCGGCAAACGTTGTTTTGCCATATAAAGTATAATTCACGCGATAGTTTTATAAGTAATAAAATATTGCCTATATTATAGCCTGTACATCATTTCGTTCTATTGCCAATAGTTTTTGCAGCGCACGCAAAAATAGGTTTTCGATTTTACACCTTGTGTTACAAAATAGCAATTTTATTACGGATCCCTAATTTTGAAAAAACAAAAACATAGCCTATAGCCTTGGATATATAAATGGACTACCCAACACTGAAAGAATCATTCAAATCGGACCAGTGGTACCAGAGATTAGCGCGTTCAAACAAACAAACAAACAAACACTGCAGCTTTATATATTAGTATAGATATTAGTTAATTGGCGCGAACAATACGTACGAACAAAAAGAAATAACTACGGCTTAAACATTCCCATCCAACTCATATATGTGTAAAATATTCAGATTGGATCACAATATTGATATATTTTCAAATTTTTGCTTTTATAAAAAAGTGTGTTTTTAAAGAATGTTTTATCAATAAAAACAATAAATTTAGGTTAGATGCCGGCTAGATTATGGGTACCACAACGGCGCCTTTTTCTGCCGTGAAGCAGTAATGTGTAAACATTATTGTGTTTCGGTCTGAAGGGCGCCGTAACTAGTGAAATTACTGGGCAAATGAGACTCAACATCTTATATGTCAAGGTGACGAGCGGAATTGGAGTCCCGCTCAAAATTTTTTTAGGCAGGGCATATTAATTTTCATTAGCCTAACGTCCTGCTCATCTCTTCCTTTATTTTCATAAAAAAATGAAGATTTGTAAATAGGTAATTATATAAAACGCCCAACAACAGTTGTGATGATGCAAGAATTGTTCATTTCCATTTTGTTCGGCTCATAGTCTGAGCTTTTCCTATGTCGTCGTTATCGTGGTACTTATGTGCGAGTTAAGTTTAAGCTTAGCGCGCACTTAAAGAAATATTTATAAATACGGACTTCATCTCAACTCCACAGATAAGTCTAAGCAATATCTAAGTAAGCTCTGTTCACAAATTGGTATTGAACATTTGAATCTGATACATAATAATTAATATCAGTTTCGAATATTTACTCACAGACCAATGTAGGTTTATTATGAACCCGAAATTGTCATTAATTATTTGAAGACCAATTCGATCTATTATATGAATTAATTCAGACCGGCCATGAAAATGAGATTGGCTTGCCGTCGCTATTCAAATTGCGAGGATATTTATTTAATACTAACTGACCCGGTAGACTTCGTACTGTCTTAATGGATAAATAAAAGACCTAAACTCCTGTATAAAAAAAAACTTCAAACAAACAAAAGAAATTCTTTTTTTAACAAAACTTAAGATTTATCAAACTACATAAATAACCTTATAGATAGTTAACAACTGTGGTTTATCTACTTAGTTACCTAAAATTAAGTTTATTTTTTACCTCTTTAAATTCTTATTAGTTATTCATTTTAAGCCATTATTTTAATTTGATTTCTGAACGACGATTTTGTTTTTGATGTGTCCCCACATCAAAGGAAAAACAAAATCGTAATTTTTATTTAATTCTGAGCATTTTCATATTTATTCATCTTTTAAACCTTCTCTGGACTTCCATAAATAATTTAAGACCATAAATAGCCAAATCGGTCCAGCCGTTCTCGAGTTTTAGTAAGACTAACGAACAGCAATTCATTTTTATATATATAGATATGTAAATTACTGCAAAATTTTACTTCAAGTTATTTATTTATTGGACGATATTGTTCAAATAGATATGTAAGAAAGTTCAGCAGCGATTTCTCATCAACACTTCATGCTTAAAACGCCTATTACGGGACGTCGTATTAATTAGGCCTTAAAGCATATCTGCTATCATAAATTAGCATTTACTATTAGCATAAGTACAGTCTCGAATTTTAGAAAAAAATACAAAAAATACTTATTAATTACCAATACCTCCCTACATCTCCTGCCTTGGTGAACACTGTTTAAATTTCATTGTATTATATAAAATAGCTTCTCGTATTTATTATTTTTTTTTCTTCCTTATATATTTACACACATACGTTTTTTATTATTTTTGTTATTGTCATTATTTATTTTTAGTAACATTTTTTTTGTTAATCATTTTTTTTTTCTCATAATAATTATTTTAGTGCCACAATTAATTATATTTTACATTTAAAATATGTCAGTTCAGCTCCAAACTTCACACAATGGGGTCACTGAAAATCAGTGTTGTGCTCATAATGTATGGACACAACTATAACTGAGTGGACTCCAGTTTTGGAAGACCACTGCCGCATCAAGTTTTGCTTTTGTTTCTTTTGTATTAAGTTAAGTAAGTTTAGTATTAGATTAAGCATATATTTTGTTCTCTTTAACTTTTTTGTGTGAATGTGTCAGTTTTTCTTCCGAAATAAATTCATTTTCATTTCATTTTCATTTTCAGATTAGCTTTAAGGGTAGATGTCATGTCAAGCATTATCTATAAGTAATAGTGATCGGAGAGACTGTGACTACATTATGAATATTTTATAGCAAAAACAATAGAATACCAATACAACACCAGTGTGAGGCTCCTTTGCACAGGATGCCGGCTAGATTATGGGTGCCACAACGGCGCCTATTTCTGCCGTGAAGCAGTAATGTGTAAGCATTAAGATGTTTTGGTCTGAAGGGTGCCGCAGCCAGTGAAATTATTGGGCAAATGAGACTTAACATCTTATGTCTCAAGGTGACAAACGCAATTGTAGTGCCGCTCAGAATTTTTGAGGTTTTTCATGAATCCTGAGCGGCACTGCATTGTAATGTAGGGCGTATCAATTACCATCAGCTGAACGTCCTGCTCGTCTCGTCCCTTATGTTCATTAAAAAAATATAAGCTTAAAGGGTAAATGTCATGTCAGGCATTATCTATAAATAAATTTAAATGTTACTACTAAAAATACCTAAGTGATCGGAGAGCTTGGGACTAGATTATGAATATTTTATTGCAAAAATAATACAAAATTTTATATTTGATTAAAAAGAGCGCAAGAAAAAGATGCTGGGAGAGTTACTTGCGTCGTGCCTTCTTCCTCAGAGCGCCATTTGTTTCCGATGCGGTGGTAGTGTTTAAACTGACATCAAAAATAGAGGACTCAAATTTGTGCAAATAAATGCCCTTTTTTCTGCAAAATATGACCAAAATCGGTATAGCAGTTTTGTAGTTCATCGCGGACAAAGAATTTGACACGTAATATTTATATAATACTAGCTGACCCAGCAAACGTTGTAGTGCCATATTTAATAATAACAAAAATTTAACAATTAAAAAATGTGGTGTCGTGGGACACCAGGTAGGACCGAAGTTCCTTCGTCTAATGTAGAATCCACACAATTTGTAAAAAAAAAATCGTGTTCAATTTTATGTAGGTTTTCTTGATTTGTCTCTTAAATTTTGCAGATTAGTTTTTATTTAAGTACGGGAAAGTATTTAGGAAATTCAGTATTTTAGGAAATTTTATTTTCTTATTTTATTTTATTTCTTAGGGACAACAAACAGTTCACACAATACATTTTACAATTTCAAATTAAAGTAGATATTAAATTAATTTTAGTGAGAACCCACACCGTTATCCACAGGTTAATTTTATAGTTACTGGTATCTTACATGATGAATAACAAAGTTTAACATTAATTAAAGAAATATTTACAAACATAAAGAGGAAAGAAATATAAAATTAGATGTCTTAAAACTAAGTTATTTACAAAATTTACTTTATATTTAAACAAAAGAGTTACCTAATGCGATTTTATATGTATAAAAAAACTATATATATATATATATTAATCCAGTTCACTTAAAATATCATAAACTTGCTTTTTAAATTTTGGTTTTGTTGAAAAGAAAATGTCAAGGTCATTAAAAAGTCTGTCATGTGTGTCGACTAATCTGTGTAGTGGGGCGCGACCGCCAGCGTGCGTGCGGTAGCGCGGCGTGTGAAATAGCCGCTGCGTGCGCACCGCCCGCCTATATGCTATGCGTGGAACTGCGTAATTAAGTTTATTGTTTAGTTCTATGCAATCATATATATTGTGACAAATATTGTACAATGTCATTGCACCCAAAAGAGTACGCCGATTGCGTAAGCTAAGAAGTTTATAAATTTCAAGCAATTGACTGTACGTTCGTTTCGTACGCCCATATTGGATATCAATTCTACTAAGGAATTTACTTTGTATTCTCTCCAAAGTGTCAGCATATTTATTAAATAAGGGGTTCCATACTGGTGTGGCATATTCTACTTGGGAGCGTATAAGTGTTGTGTACAATATTAAAAATGTTGAGGGACGCTTAAAGTCACTGCATGACCTCATGACGAAGCCGAATAATCTGAGCGCTTTATCTCTGATGGTACTTATGTGTTGATCTAGATGCAGTTTCGAGTCTAATAGAACTCCCAAATCCTTAATTAATGAAACGCGCTTTACTATAGAGTCAGATAGCTTGTAATTATTTGTTATAACGTTTTTATTTTTTGAAAAAGAGATGGAATAGCATTTGTCAAAATTAATTTTCAATTTATTGCGATGGCAGAAAAGGATAAATCTATTTAGGTCCTGCTGAAGTAGGTCGACATCAGACTCATTGCTAATACTTCTATAAATTTTTAGGTCATCGGCGTACATTAAGAACTGTGAGTTCTGGAAACAATTTTTTATGTCATTAATATATATAACGAACAATAAAGGACCTAAAATGGATCCCTGTGGGACCCCAGAAGTTGTGTTTACTATGATATCTGATTTATAACCATTAATTACAACTACCTGGCTTCTACGAGTTACGTAAGAGGAGAACCATCTGAGTAGATTTCCTCTGATACCATTAAAAGCTATTTTATTGAGAAGCAGTTCGTGGTCCACTTTGTCAAAGCATTTTTGAAAATCAGTATATACAGCATCGATTTGCACGCGATGGTCCAAATGCTCAAACAAATAGTTCGTAAAAATTAATAGGTTAGTAGTTGTGGATCTACGTTTCACAAAACCATGCTGTTCAGGGATTATCACACTGTGTAGACTAGGATAAATAATGCTGTGAACCAGGGTTTCAAAAACTTTTGATATTAAAGAGAGTATCGAAATAGGTCGGTAATTTTCGATATTTTGCTTATCGCCACTTTTATGAACTGGTGTTATATATGCTTGCTTCCAGATATCTGGAAACAAGCCATTTTTTAAACAATTGTTGAATAATATATGAAGCGGTTTTGTCAGAGATCTAGCTGTAGACTTTAAAAATATAACAGGCAAACCATCCGGTCCTGGCCCCTTAGACTCGTCTAGGTTGCTTAGTGTTTTAGTGATTGATGTCATCGAGATTTGTATCTCCGTTATGAGAGTGGAATTATCAGCAAGGGTAGTGTTCGGCAGCCAGTTGTTAGTGTCTAAGGTTGAAGGTTCGTAGACTGAGTGGAAGAATGTGGCAAACAAATTACATGTATCAATTGGGACGTCAGAGGTACTATTCTTGTAATACATGTTGGCAGGTATAGCACTCGTATTTTTACGCTTAGATATGTAAGTCCAAAAATTTTTTATATTTTTGGTGATATTTTCCTCGATTAATTTAATATGATTAAGATAACATTTGTTGCACTCCTCTTTGAACCTGGTTCGATATAGAGAAAATATTTCGTAATCGCAAATGTTATTGTATGTTTTCCATTTTTTCCAGGCTTTTTCTTTGTTCTTATAAATATGTACTAAGCCTGGGGAAAACCAGTAAGGAAACTGTGTAGACTTATAACGGACTGTAGGGATATGCGATCTAATTATATCATAAATCAAATTATAAAACCTACGCACAGCCATATCCGTATCAATGTTGCATAGCTCGATAGACCAATCAATTTTATTCAGTGCTGTATTTATAGTGTCATAATTAGCAGCCTTATAGTTAAATTTAAGCATAGTAAGACGTTTCATAATTTCATAACTAACGTTCAATTTTATATTTACGTTGAATGAGGGGTGGTAGTTATCTGGTGGTAATAGGTAGCCACACGGTTGGACCCAACACTCTTGATTGGATATGCATAAGTCAAGTATGCGTCCAATATTATTTTTAATATCATTAAATTGTCGTGAGTCAGATAAAGCCATAAATTCAGTTAAAATGTCACCGGTTTTGCTCGTGCATATTCCTAGCATGCCACAACTATTGGAATCACTGTATATCCATTGCACATTAGGTAAATTATAGTCACCTAGTATGTAGAATGATTCAATGTTGTTTTGTACTACTATATTACGCAGTGTTTCAAAGTGCATAGCATAAAAGTCTTCAGTAGTATTTGGTGGTACGTAGGCTGCGCTAATTATATGTTGCTTTGCACGAGATCTGGACGGCAAGGCGACAATTACATGTTCGATAGCTCTAGCCGTAATTGCCTGGTTAGGTATGGCCACGGTAACCGGTTTGAGCTCGCGCCTTACGGCGATAACCACCCCACCTCCGTCTAGCTTGTTAGTCGCTAAGCGATCGCGGTCACATCTGAATGTTATGTATCTGTTATCAATGAACTCTGCGTCATTAATATCGGAAGTAAGCCAGGTTTCTGTTAAAACAATGATATCATATGAATGTGACAGTATGTTCATGTATAAAGTGTGAAGCTTAGTACGGAACCCCCGACAGTTTTGAAAGTATATTGAAAAATTGTTATTAGCCATTATATTGAGACACAAATTTCATATGCTAGGTTTGAGTGCAAGTAAATGCCAGTATTTAGGTATTTAAATGAAAATAATATATAAGTATTTGAAATAAAGCGATTATATATATACATACAGTCAACACTGTGAATCATAGTTAAGAAAAATTGTGATTGCTCAATTACTGTAATATTATTATGATCTATTTTAGACAACAAGGTGTCAGTTTTGTGAATTATTTGTTTGGATTTTACGGTTCTTTGTGTGCAAGGTTGAGATGTAAGGTAGATATGGAATAAGTGAATCGATATAGTTTTTAAAGTTATTGCTATACTGGAATGATTGTGAATGAAAAAATTTAAAGAGTAGTAATAAAGAGGTGATTTTGAGAGAAAGACATAATTATTTTTTACAATGTGATTAGTGGATAACGTTTTTACCTTTATTTTAACATCAACCCGTAGTAGTGGTATTGGACGAGCACTGTGATATACTCTTAGTAAATTTGGACAAATCATTTTGATTTTTAATGGCAAAAATGGGTGATGTGTCCGATCGACGAGCCAATATAGTAGCATTTCTAATCCAAATATATTTACATCCGTTTTTTCTGGCAGCTGCTTTGCTTTCACGAAATAAGCATTTATTTTTTAATGTTAAATGTTCGTTCATATATATGGAACGAGAACTGCATGTGAAACCTAGTTGTTCAGTGTTAAGGCCTTTAGACATACGGAATGCACTAAGTATATTGTCTCTAGTCACACGCGATGATAACTTGACAATTATATTTTTCGGACGAATGTTATCTTCATTGCGGGCATGAGGAACACGATGTATCGAAAATATACTTTTAGGATCTATATTAAATTTGATAGCGGTTCCAACAGATTCAATTATGGATAATAAGTTTTCACCTCGCTTCTCGGGTACATTGCAAAGTTCAATGTTACATTGCCGTGATTGTTGCTCCATTGAATCTATTTTATCCTGTAAAAACTGTACTTGTCCTGATAGATTGTTTAAGGCAGATTCATTAGAACATTTTTTCAACTCGGTATGATCATTATGTATAAATTCCAATGACTCTTTTAAAGACAATATATCCTTTTCCATGCATTCTTGTTTCGAGTTCAAATCAGAAATATGACTACGTAAGCTAGAATTTTCTGCACTTATTTCATTGAGTTCTTTTCGTATCTCTCTGGTTATTGTGTTTAAATTTATTAATTCATTTTTCACTAGTGAGTTGATGTTATCATTGATTTTTAATATATTTTCTGAAAGTTCAGAGCGTAGATCAGACAACATACTACTCATTTTGTTTGAGATTAATTCCTCGAATTTCTCAAAGGAAAAAGAATGCTCATTTTCAGTCCTTTTTCTTTTTCTTAATGTAATTTTTGATGTACTCGACTCTTCTGACGCACTTAGGTCGGGATTTGAATGGTACAGTTTTTCTGGTGTGCGAAGCATGTTTTTCTTTTCCTCTTGTAGAAGTGTATCTTGATAGAGAGAGATAGATTATACAGTACTTACACTGCTAATTTACAATGACACTGCACAAATGACTGAGACTTCACACAAAAATGATACTTATTCAATCTATTTGGATTAAAACTAGTAACACGACCGATACCTGACAGCTATTACAATGAATGATAGGACATATATATATAAATATAGGACATAGGATAAGGACCTGAAAAATGGCTACATCACTGAAGATTTTCCTAAAGAAGTACTAGAAAAAAGAAGGGAATTAAAGCCGAAACTAATAGAGGAACGTGCGAAAGGAAACACCGCATACATTAAATACGATCAACTAGTAGTGAAGGAAGGGGCCCTAATCAATGAAAAGAGAAAAAGTGACCAATTAACCTCGCCGGACAATCAAAATCAATTTAAAAAGACGACAGTAACCAACACTTCTTAAAGGAAAATAGAAAAAACGCATTTGATTTGATGAGACCAAGGTCAAGCTCAATTACTAATATTTCATATAACTCTAAGTAGCAACTAAACATTAGCAACCAGAGACAGGACGACCCCAATCCGGCTGGTCACCGTGGTGTTGCACGACCACCACCCCCCACATAAAAATGCATCCTTATATCAAAATAGGAATTACAATAAGATTTACATTGCAACTTTAAATGTTCGAACGTTAATGTCAGACAACAGACTACAAGAACTAGAAGAAGCGATAGCACACATAAAATGGGACGTTATAGGTCTTTGTGAAGTAAGAAGAATAGCAGAAGAGATAAGAGAATATGAGAAATTAATTTTTTACTATTATGGTAAAAAGAAAGGTATATATGGAATGGGATTTCTGGTACAAAGCATTTAAAAGTAAAAATAATTAGTTTCCAAGGAATATCAGAAAGAATCGCCGTACTCAACATTCGATTAACAAAATCTAAACATCCATGGTCGATTATCCAAGTACATGCACCCTGCGAAGAAGATACAAAGTTAGCGAAAGATGAATTCTACAAAGATATGACTGAGTTAATACAAAAGAAGAACATTATTGCCATGGGTGACTTTAACGCCAAGGTTGGTAGGAAAACAAACAAAGACGAATTTGTCTTAGGTGAGTACAGTAGTGGCTACAGAAACGACAATGGGCAAAGACTCATAGATTTTTCCTTTGCTAAAAATTTAAAAATAATGAACAGTTTCTTCAAAAAGCGAAACTCGAGAAAGTGGACATGGCTTGCACCGAATAGTAGAGATACAAATGAAATTGATTTTATATTAACAAGAGAAAAACATATATTTAATGACATTGAAGTAGTTAATAAGTTAAATTTCAATACAGATCATAGAATGGTAAGAGGAGTTATACAAGACTTAAAGAAGAAATCAAGAAAACATATTATATATTCTAACACAAAAAGTACAATAACATCACCGATACCACAAATAATATTGAATGATCTAGAGACAACACTAAATGAAACAAAAGACGCTAAAACAGTGCAGGAAAAATATAATCTTCTGGAAAATAAACTTATAAACATAAACAAATTGAATACAAAAAAAGTAAAGCAAAATAAGTTGGGAGAAGAAACGTTAAAACTGATGGAAGAGAGAAATAAAATGTTAGACAAAAGAAAAGATAACAAACAAAACATAGCATGTGTATTAGTAAGAAAATTCAAGGAACGATTAGAAAACATAAAAAAAAAGAAAGACTGAGAATTTTGAAGGATCAAATAGAAAAAACAGGTGGAATTAAGAAAGGTTTAAAACAATTAAAAGAATACACACAATTGATACCCAACATGAAAACTAAAAACAAGAAGAAAAACGAAAAAATTTCAACAAAGAGGCTATCAATAGCGAAAGTAGCGACAGATTTTTACAAAAACTTATATACGGAGACAGACAGAATAACACAAGAAGAAGATAAGGAAGCTTACGATGAAGAAGAAGAAACACCTTGTTTACTAGAATCTGAAGTCGTAAAGGCTATAACATCACAAAAAAGCGGAAAAGCTCCTGGAGAGGATAAAATATCTAACGAACTACTAAAACAGTCCTTACCTGCGATATCCAGATATATGACCCATCTTTTCAACGAAATAGTGGCAACTGAAAAAATACCGACTCAATGGACGAAATCAACCATTGTCATGTTACACAAAAAAGGGGACAAAAATGAAATAAATAATTGTAGACCTATAAGCCTCATGCCGAATCTATACAAGGTGTTTTCAAAAATACAACTCGGGCGAATATCAAAGCACCTGGAAGAAAACCAACCGAGGGAGCAAGCTGGATTTCGCGCCGACTATTCTACCATCGACCATATCTATGTTGTGAAGCGAGTAACTGAAAAGCTCAATGAATACGGACAACTGTATTATATGGCATTCGTCGATTACAATAAGGCTTTCGATTCGCTGAGTCACACTTATATCTGGAAAACGCTAGAAAACCAAGGTATAAAAGGAAAATATATAAAAATCATAAAAGAAATTTACAAGAACACCACAGCAACAGTCCAACTTGAGCAACAAGGTGAAGAATTTAGAGTTCAAAAAGGCGTAAGGCAAGGCGATCCACTTTCCCCAAAACTTCACAGCTGTGCTGGAAAATTTATTCAAGAATTTAAAGTGGGGAAATTTTGGAATCAACATTAATGGATTGAACCTATATCATTTAAGATTTGCCGACGATATAGTCATTTTTGCTAAGAAACCGTGCATACTACAAACTATGTTGCAACAAATAGATTTTGAAAGCAGGAAAGCAGGTTTATCAATGAACCCAACTAAGACTAAATTAATGACAAATGTCGCAAAGGAAAATATAGTAATAGGACAAGAAGTTGTAGAATATGTAGATGAATATATATATTTAGGACAAATAATTTCAATAAAAGACCAGTATTCTAAGGAAATAGATAGAAGAATAAACAACACTTGGAAACGCTACTGGTCTCTAAAAGAAATAGTTAAAAATGAAACAATTCCTATGGCAATAAAAAGCAAATTATATAATACATGTATTCTACCATGTCTTACTTATGGATGTCAAACTTGGCCTGCGACAAGCAAAAACAACCAAAAATTTGCAGTTTGTCAACGCAACATGGAAAGAAGTATGCTTAACATAAGACTACGAGATCGATGGACAACTGCAAAAGTAAGGAAAAATAAGAAAACTTAAATGGAACTGGACTGGACATATAATGAGGACGACGAACAAAGAGAAATGGTCTAAGGATGTAATCGAGTGGTATCCGAGGAATGGGAAAAGAAAACGAGAAGGTCAAATCAAAAGATGGGAAGATGATTTACCAAAGGGATGGAGAAGGTTAGCCAGAGATAGAGATAGAGAGACGTGGAAACAAATGGGGGAGGCCTATGTCGACAGACAACCTGACCAACTACAGCGAATTGGTTGCTAATAATATAAATATTTTTATAGTAAATAATATGTAACATATTTTTAAGTATAGCATATAAGTTGAAAATGTGGAAAGGTCAGTGAATAAAGGCTTTTATTATTATATTATTATTATAATATATATACAAGAATTGTTCGTTTAAAGATATAAGATAATTTCAGCTGCCAAATGACTATAAAAACGATAAAGATTAAGCTAAGCTTACACTTAGCTAAATTTTACATAAGTAAAGTCTGAGGAAAGTTTAAGCACGTTTTTTAGATCTCAGCCTGAATGTCTAGTGGTGGTATTTGGCTTCTGGTATTAACCCGAAAAACTCCTCGCCCCGTGGTAAATGCGGTAGAAGATGTAAGAAGAACCCACATCTCTACGCAACGCTAGAGAAGCTGATTGGGGATGTCTTGATTGTCGTTGTTGTTTGAAATAAACGTTTATTTTTATACTTATTTAAAATCTGTGATATTTGAAAGCGCGCCCTATATAAGTCGTCTATGTTTCCAAAATATCGTAATAAAATGTAACCTATATCAGTGTCATATGCAGGTTCTGTTTATAGCGGAGGAAACAACGAAGTATCTCATTTTAATTACGTTTAATTATAGTATTACCAAGAATCTGGAAATTTCTGGATGCAACAGGAATAAATAGTGTAGTTTGAAGAGCTATCAGAACAGATTATTCTCTGGTCGTAATGCGTTCGGAAGATCCTTAAACAATCTATTCATATAAAAAAATCAAAAATTTATTGTGTCGTCTGGGTATTGTTTTTTTTTTTATGAAAATAAGGGACGAGACGAGCAGGACATTTAGCTGATGGTAATTTATACGCCGTGCCCATTACAATGCAGTGCTGTTCAGGGTTCTTGAAAAACCCAAAAATTCTGAGCGTCACTACAATTGCGCTCCTCTCCTTGAGACGTAAGATGTAACGTCTCATTTGCCCAGTAATTTCACTAGCTACGGCGCCCTTCAGACCGAAACACATAATTTTACACATGACTGCTTCACGGCAGTAATAGGCGCGCCCATAATCTAGCCGGCTTCCTGTGCAAAGGAGCCTCCCACTGAATGATACTGATCCGTCACTCTCGGCTATGTAACGCTCGTATGGGTAAAGACAGCTTGAGTCCACTAAAGTTAACCTCGTCTTGTTCATGTTTCACTTCTGTCGTGTGGTTTTTCACACCGTTTTTTAAAACAACAACTTATATACTGTTTTACGTGTTATCAACTTGACATCAAACTCAGAAACGGTTACACTGACTGGAAAAAAAGTTAGATTATAATAATTCGAGCCACGCTATCGAAGTATTTTATTCGAAAAAGCTGAGATTACTCGGGTCTATTCTTTATAAAACCGTGATTAGAAAGTCTTTTTATAGACTGCTACACCGAAACTGCTGAAACGTTTTGATGGGATTTTAACTAACAGATAGCGATATAATATTATACTTATTAAAATGATGTAGGCAGCTTGTGTAAATAAATAAACACTCATAAATCTGTGTAAATTATTCAATTCAACTAAAGCTGCAAGTGCTGTGTGTATACGCTAACTGGCATGCCTGTAACTTGCATAATTCAAATTCAAATATTTTTATTCAAAATAGTATGTGACATCACTTATTGAAAGTCAAAAAACTACCACCCATTCCAAAATGAATGCCTCAGACCTGAGAAGAATGGGCGCAACAAACTCAGCGGGCTTTTTTTTTCATCGAATAAATATGTTTACAAAGTAATTAAAGTAAAGTAATTGTACAATTAAAATTATTATTGAATAGTCACTTCATTCCCAATCTGTGGTAGCATTATGAAAGTCATTTATGTTATAGTAACCTTTACCACACAAACGTTTTTTAACAATTCTTTTGAATAACGTTATACTTTTGTTTTAAACATTTTCTGGGATCTTGTTGTAAAAGCATATACATCGCTCCACAAAAGACTTACTAACTCGACTTAGCCGAGTAGTAGGCATCATAAGTTTATGTCTGTTCCTGGTGTTACATATGGTTACATACATACATTATGGTTAAGACAGTTTCTAGCAAATTCACTAATGTGCCTATGAACATACATTACATTATCAAGAATATATTGAGAAGCAACAGTCAAGATGTTAATTTCTCTGAATTTTGCTCTCAATGATTCTTATATAATTCAATAATTTTACAATAATAATATGTTTTTATTAAAGGCAAAATTACCCAGTATACATGTTAGGAAACAAATGTTTGTACAATGATATTCTAATACATTATATAAAGATAAAAAGAAATATATACACAAAACTTATAAACTATCTGGAAAGTTTAATAAAGCTCTACCCAGGCGTCTTGGTCCAGGCACCGTCATATATTTACTATTGTTTCGATGCACAGATAGCCAATATAAAAAAAATAATGCTTGGCATACCGTCACAAACCGTTTGGAGAATGCGGCACTGAGATTTGCGGAGTCTATCCCAGAAGGAAGCAACTCTTTTTCTCATTACAGCATAGAAATCAGATACCCTTGATTCTACATACATGTTGCTAGCACAACATTTGATTTACCATGCATGCCCGTTAAGGGTGGGGTCGCGGGGGCTTGTAAAACTGGCACGTGTGAAGAGACGCGACAGCTACGGATATGCTAGTAGCTGACTCGTTGATTTTGTTTAATTCTCTTCGATTGTTATCCATTTTTAGCGCGCAAGAATACGCGTGTATACGCGATGGTATTACGATACGAAGGGTACAACTTCCATGCCAGTATTACTTGCAAATGTATTCGCAGTGTGCTAGTTAAATGCCAGTAACTTTCATGCCAGCTGCTTTCCCGATTTACTGCCATGTGTCCCCGCCTGAACAGATTGGCAGGTAAAAAAATCTATGCGGAAAAAGTGGCGAGCGCTTGCTAGCGAGGAAGTAAGAAGCGGAGACTAAAGAAAATAATAATCCTGAATTTAATGTATGCATTCCAAATAACAAATAACAAAACAATGCAATTAATACGCAGTAATTTTTATGCTTGTAGCTTTATTACAATTAAACAAAAGACGACTTAACGCGATTTGAAAATATTGTTACTCTAGGTTTGCATGGACCAGCTGCGTAACTGGAGAGAGATTATTGTATTCGAGAATATGTTGAGTGCTATAAATGTTTAATTGATTAATTCCGATGAGTAAAAGAACCACACACACACCACACTAAGAAACGTGACAGTCAAAGCAAACATGTTGTAAGCACGAATTCGCAAAGGTGATCTAGTAAGCTCTACTATAATATGACAAATCCAGGCAAAAAGAGAGAAGAAAATATTCGTATTCGTAGGAATTGTTCGTATCCAAGGAAATATCTCGAACGTGCCTAACACTAAATAGGTCAATTTGATCCTTAGGTACATCCTGTTCTACGTAAAATGAAATGACGAAGTTGCGAATAATCCACAACGAAATTAATTAAAACAGTGCGAACTCCATCAAAGTGTTCGCAAATCTGTTGCTGGGGAAGTTGTTAAGTGATTCAAATTTATGAAAACTCGATACAGAGTAAATTTACCAAAAATATATTTACAAACTTAGATAATTTATACGTCTACATAGAGTCTCTTGTTTTTGAGATTAATGGAGAATAAATCAATTAAATCCATCTAAAATAAATTATAATGTCAAATTCAAAGTCAAATAAACTTTAATCAACTAGGCTTAAACTAAACGCTTTTCAATCGTCACTATAAATATTTCTTTTAAATTACTGAATCTATCATAATCCATATGTTTGGAAAAAGTAGAGCTCGTGAGAAGAACACGCAAGAAACTCAACGGCCATTTATATGAATCAAACTACATTATATGTGTAGTAAATAGCTGTAATATACATAAAAAATTAGTTTGTAAGGTTCATTTTAAACCATGTTTTTTATATATTTCGTTGCTTAATATGATTCGCCAAACAATATTGCAATCTCAGAAATACATTCAGTCGAATATATTATTGAACGTGTAAATAATACACAAAAATAGCCCTCATTGAAGATGATAAAATTAAAAAGGCGTCAATTACGATTTTGGTCGTCACCCAGAAATTTATTATAACACCATTGTTACAAGTCAACGAAATAAGTAAATTAATAATTGTAATTATTCAACATTATGTACACATTTACTACAAGTCTCATTGGCCAACCTCTTACTAAGCTAAGGATAATATGTGAGTACCTACTCAAAAGTAAACAGACATTATTATATAATAAAGGGAACCCTCAGTTTTTGGGCTTTTTTATGCTCCACAGAGAGGTATTAAAACAACGAGCAGGCAAAGACAAATCAATGGGTAGAGTTGATAACGAAGTCGCATAGGTAGTGTGGCTGTGCATAGTATTGCCATAACTCTATCGCTTTATTTGCCACTACTTCTTCACACTGCTCAGGTATCTCTGAAACATGTCTGAGGACCTCATCCACATTTATCGCCTTGAATATATTCCTCCTTAATTAGCTATCAGCTTAGAGAGGTAGGGAGTACCTAACTCACAATAATACAATATTATGTAGCTGTTGTTATTTTATAAAAAAAAGATATATTGTAAAATAAGTGTAACTATGTAAGTATTTCCCAGTATTTTTAATATAATATATTTTCCCAGAAATAAGGGACGAGACGAGGAGCAGGACGGTCAGATGGTGGTAATTGATACGATCTGCACTTTACAATGCAGTGCCGCTCAGGATTGTTGAAAATGCTAAACATTATTATCTGCACTACAATTCCGCTTTTCTCCTTGAGACATAAGATGTTAACTCTCGTTTGCCCACTAATTTCACTAACTATGGCGGTCTTCAGACCGAAACACAAAAATGCTAACACATCACAGCTGCCTAAAGGAATAAATAGGCGCCGTTGTGGTACTCATAATCTATCCGGCATCCTGTGCAAAGGAGCCTCCCACTGAATTAAAATGTCCCAATCTAGGAATAGCGGACTTAAATAGAACATGTTAATAGAAACTATTAGTAAAACATTAGATAGAAATTCGTAATAGCTAAGTCATTCACTTTTTTCCCCAACAACTTCAGCGCTAATAAACTCTTCATTTTGTCAAAAAAGCTTTTTCTAAGTCATTTAATAAGCCAGCTATTATCACACTTCTTTATCGTGTTTCTTTCTTAATACAGTCGTTACATCCAGATTATCGCACAATGGCGGCGGCCAAATTACATTTTATGAAAAAATGAGTAACAATTTTCACTATCTTGAAATGAAATAAAATGAAAATGAATTTATTTTGGAAGAAAAACTGACACATTCACACAAAAAAGTTAATGAAAACAAAATATATGTTTAATTAATACTTAACTTACTTAATACAAAAGAAAAAAAAGCAAAACTTAATGTGGCAGTGGTCTTCCAAAACTGGAGTCCACTCAGTTATAGTTGTGTCCATACATTATGAGCACAACACTAATTTTCAGTGACCCCATTGTGTGAAGTTTGGAGCTGAACTGACATATTTTAAAAGCAAAATATAATTAAATGTGGCACTAAAATAAATATTATACAAAAAATATTATTAAAAATAAAACAATGACAGTAACAAAATTAATAAAAAACGTATGTGTGTAAATATATAAGGAAGAAAAGAATAATAATAAATACGAGAAGCTGTTTTATATAATACTAGCTGACCCGGCAAACGTTGTTTTGCCATATAAAGTATAATTCACGCAATAGTTTTATAAGTAACAAAATATTGCCTATATTATAGCCTGTACATCATTTTGTTCTATTGTCAATAGTTATTGCAGCGCACGCAAAAATAGGTTTTCGATTTTACACCTTGTGTTACAAAATAGCAATTTTATTACGGATCCCTAATTTTGAAAAAAAAACATAGCCTATAGCCTTCCTCGATAAATGGACTACCCAACACTCAAAGAATCATTCGAATCGGACCAGTAGTACCAGAGATTAGCGCGTTCAAACAAACAAACAAACACTGCAGCTTTATATATTAGTATAGATTATGAAATTTAAATAGTGCTCACCAAGGCAGGTGCTGTAGCGACGTATTGGTCATTAATATGTATTTTTTTCGATAAATTCGAGACTGTATATAAACCCCGTAGCGGCCGGCGGTGGTAAATTATTTCAGCACTTGTAGGCATTGTAATTGAAACTTCCCCTGAATGTTTAGATATGAGTTTACTTTTAACACTTATAACATTCCTGGGGGATAACCAAATGCACTTATGTATGCCTGTATGTAAATATGTTTGTTTGTAACCCATTCGGGAGCGATTTTGACCCATTTTAAACGGCCATATTTCGTTCTAACTTCTTAGATTTATCGAGGAGCGATGACAATATATAAATATGATTAAATTATTACTAAAATACCAAATACTTACTAAGATATGTGATCCCAGTGTCTTTCTTATTTCTTGTAGTATTATTAAAGTTTTACTGCGTAACCTTTTAATTAAAATTTTAATTTCAATTATTAGCGAAGTTTAACAGAACATGTGGCACGTCAACGTCACACATTATTCGAGACTGGCTCGAGTATGCTCACTTGGGCGTAGTATAAATTACTTATACTATGCGACTACGGCCACTTGGGCGTAGTATAAGTTACTTACACTTTGCGACTACGCCTGCGGTATTTACTTGGAGCGCAGCTGAGACCAATTCTTAATATAAGTAACTAATATTTTAATGAATTGCTTGTAATCCGTATTAAAAGTTTGACAGAACGTCTCAAAAGATTGACATAGTGTCATATTTATTATTCATGATGACATAATAATATTTTTTATTACAGTTTCAGTAGTTGTTTTTGAAACTTCAATTATTCATATTTATTTATTTGCTATTTATTTGTGGTACATATTTGGTCTTACAATAGCTAAGAGTATCTCTTATTTAGCCATTACCATTTAATAGCATGCAAACTTGGTCTTCGGCAAAATTTTTATTACAATATAAATTAATTTATTTTATATTTACACAAAATTATAATTTCATATAATATATAAAGTTGATATAAGTCAAGACGAGAATAATCCACTTAAAATGCATTGTCAAAATTCTTTACTCTTTGTGGTCAAAAAACTCTCAAAAAACTCTTTTTTAAATTTTTTAAAATTTTTATTAAATTAAATATCTTATCTATGATGTTTTTTGTAATACTTTTTTTTATGAAAATAAGCGACAAGACGAGCAGGATGTTCAGCTGATGGTAATTGATACGCCCTGCCCATTAAAATGCAGTGCCGCTCAGGATTCTTGAAAAACCCCAAAAATTATGAATGGCACTACAACTGCGCTCGTCACCTTGAGACATGAGTCACGTTTAGTCTCATTTGCCCAGTAATTTCACTAGCTACGGTGCCCTTCAGACCGAAACACAGTAATGCTTATACATTACTGCTTCACAGCAGAAATAGGCGCCGTTGTGGTACCCATAATCTAGCCGGCATCCTGTGCAAAGGAGCCTCCCACTGGTAAAATATTTCCAGTGTATTGCCAACCCTACCGGAAACCACAAACGATTCGCCTATACGTTTACCCTATTTCTTTCCCTTACCGCAATGCGCTGTAGCTCCAAACTAACTACATTGAAATATGCTATAAGCTTTAAGTTTAACTCACATTCCCAACAAATTTAAGTTTATACCCGCTCAGCGTCTCAGCGTTTGTCTGTTTACTCAGAAATAACTCTAACTTAAATTTAACTAAGTAGGCACATATACAAACTGAATTTAAAGGCAAAGATTTAAATCATGTCTTTTAAAAATCCCTCATGTTTCTGTTTTGTTAATTTGCTCAAAATTTTTGATTATGCAAAATTCTTTGCAGCGATACAAGATATGAAGTTTAAGACAATATGAAGTATAAGATACATATAGCTTTAAGGGTTAATGTATACAATACATGAAATTTGAAAATATATTTTCTGAATTCGTTGATTTCCGTCATTGATCATTCTTAATCTAGTTGTTGCCGTTCCTCTTTTAATAAATTGTATTGAATTTTCAGTAATATAAGTAATAAGCAAAAACTATAAATTATCTATATCCTTCTCTTTTTTTCTTTTCTCATCTTAATTCCGAATAAAGTCCTATTTAGTCATATACAATCATTGTTTTGCTCATAGGAAATGGTCATCAGTTACTTTCTCCAGTGTCCATCAGAAATATATCAGAAAAAACGAAAATTCTCTCAGGATTCTGTGTGTTTCTTTATAGCAATAAAAAATTATGCCGCTCTATGTTTTAAAAATAATTTATTCAGTACCCATTGTTTAATTCACAAGTCTTAACATGACATTGTGATACGACAAAAATCAGCTGCTCCCTCTATCGCTTTTATCACAAAAGCATCAGTCAATAGTTCCGCTTCACACAATACATTTACAATTTATAATATTTTCATCAAATTCAAATGCAAAAGCATAACATTATGGATTTCCGCAAAGTAACGCCTACTTGAATAAAAAGTATACACTTTTATAATAAAGTCCCAACCACTGTTCAGGCTAATGCTTGCTATCTATAAAAAAAATGTTTTATTAAAAAATGGCTCTGTTAAATACAAAGCCAAATCCTACTACTCAACACCAGAATGTCTGTAATCCGACAACCTGGGACTAGATTATGATTTTTTTATAGCAATAGTAATGACAGTACAATAATGTATATTTTTATTAAAAAGACCGCAAAAAAATGCTGGGAGAGTTTCTTGCGCTGTTTCTTCTATCTCAGAGCGCTATTTGTTTCCGGAGCGGTAGTAGTATCTAGTATATTAGAAATGACATCAAAAAGAATTCTAAAGTAATCAATTTTAAGAAAATGTCAATGTAAATGCCTTTTATGTTTTTTAAGTTATCTAATGTAATATTACAAAATAGCTACAGTGGTCTTACAATCAAATATATTTTGAACATGCACTGCTGAAGAAAAAATTCGGCATGCAGGGAGCCTCCGACTGGTAAATCTGACGGTTACAATTTATGTAGTATAGGAAATGATTCACTGTAATCTGAGAATGTATTATTGAGCATAACTTGCGAGGCGTAGCCTTGAAATACAAACTTAGCTACGGTATCGAGACGTACGGTAACTATTTTTAATTATATATTTGATATAATATGAATGACATGTAGGATGAGAGAAGGCTTACATTACATACATGCTTTAAGTTTGTGGAAAGTATTTATGTAGATTAGGCAAAAATAATGATAATATCATTATGATAAAACTTCCATGAGCTTTACTGAATAATATACATTTTTCATCTACGTATATCTACGTGGGAAAACAAATATTATTAGGATTATTAAAATTTCATACCACTTTACTCGGATTTCTGCATACATTATAATAGCCCCCGATTAAATAGAAAATGTACTTTGTAATGGATCATAAATGTCGTGAAATCGAAATTTTAAAATGTCGTAGTTCCGTTATTTTAAAACAGCGTAGTATCGTTATTTCAAAATGGCGTAGTATAGTAATTTTAAAATGGCATAGTATGGTAATGTTAAAATGGCGTAGTATCGTAATTTTAAAATGGCATAGTATCGTAATGTTAAGATGGCGTAGTATCGTAATTTTAAAATGGCATAGTACGTAATTTTAATGTGGCGTTGTATCGTAATTTTACAATGGCGTAGTATCTTATAAGTGGCGTGGCTACACCTCGTACACTTTACCGTATCTCGTCAGATCGATTGTCTCTTGCGGGTGTTGATTTATATTGCAATTCATTACGTTACTCAACAAAGGGCAATTTGCTTCTTTACTAGCTACGTGGCTAATGTAATTTAGTAAAATAGCATTAACTAGTTTCGTTGTGCCTGCATATGTCTTTCTGTCCTAATAGAATGAACAAGAACTGAATCATTTATTTATTTTAATATCCATTTCTAAGTGCGGCAGAGGGAAATATATAAGAACACTCTTAAAACGAAAAGGCTTGGATAAAATCAGAATGTTTACGTAAACATTTCCTTGAAAAAACATTTGCAAAGCAATGGCGGGGAATCTCAAGGTTTAGGAAAGCTTAGTATTACGTGAAGTCATCCATTGATTAAGGATTTGTAGACAGAGCATGTATGTATGTACTAATTACGTCGAACATGTTGCTTGATTTACATTTACCTCCTGGCTTTTCGAATTGCCGAAGTTCATTCTAAACACGTTATATTTGTGACAGCAGCAATATATGAAATTATATAAAAAGACGTGTGGCACTCGGGGACTGCCGCGGTAAAGCTATTGCATAACATTTTTTTTATCAACTTATGCAATTATAATTATTTATTTATTTTATTTATGCAGTATTTTTTCCTTTGTTTTTTTTTCTTTTTGAATTACTGGATTCAAAAACAACAATGAAAATAAAAAAGTAATAATATTGAGGATAGTTTTGATAAAATTAATTTTAAAAAAAGCAAACGGGAAGTGAGTAAAATTTAACTTGCAAGATTTGATTACAGACAGACAATGGGACAGGTGAAACTAAATAAGAATGCTTGTCATAATAATAAAAATTAAAAAAACGTGATAAAAAAAATAAAGAAATTACAAAAAATCGAGACGTACTCCGGCTCGAACCTGGGACCTTCTGCTCAAAAAACATACGTGATAACCGCTGTCCCACGGCAACTCTAATGACCGTGGCGAAATATCTATATACAACTAGTGGGGGGTGTTAGGTCATTTTCGTTACGGGATTTCTGGATTCGGTCTCCACGCTCAAGGCCCGCGATAGAAGCTATGCAATAGCTTAATAAAATAAGGCGATTTAAATTTATTGAAGTTTCACTACTTTATCAATTTGAATAGCTATTAGTAAAAATGCTGACGTTGGTATTCAATTTAATGATGAAAAGCTACTCTACCCATTTAAACAATTATTGGTGAAAGTACGGAAATTAATGACAATGGTATTCTATTTAATGATGAAAAGATATCATTTATACGTTTTGTATATGTTATTATAGTTCCGATTGCAGAAAATAAAAACGATGTGGAAATCGCGAGTGTAATATGTTGCTTGTCATCCACACCAAAGTATTAAACTGGCCTGTTTTATCGGTTGTCTAACAGCAAGAGATGTCTTTCTAGACCAATGATGTTCTATACAAGAACGTCATTGATAGACGTATAAATTATTTTGTATGAGATTTTCTCAGGACAGAGAATTTTCAAGGAAGCCTTACTCAGGATCAACATCACTGGTTGCGCCAGGGAATTGTAAGTGGACTGTATTTATAAAAGGGGTACTCAGGTGGACAGAACAGGAATCATTGGAATAAAGAGAATAGCCGGTAATCACCTCCTTTGCAAGATCTTGGGTTCTTCTATATTCGCCTGAGCGTGCTGGCAAAACACAATATTATATTTCGCGGGATACTTAACGAAGAAATCACTACGATCTCACGGCGGCAAATCTACAGGAATACTAGGATTTCCTGGATTTATCATTATTGTGGTGCTCAATCTTCGCATGTGGTTACTTGGCAGAACATGTGTTACGCCATACGACCATAAATGTCGCGGCTCGCGGTTAATTTTTAACTAGTACCGTCTAACTTGGTAGAATCAACGTGTGAGGGGTTAGGGAAAGGGTTGTGTATTATTTGGAGAACTGGCGTTACCAATCACCATAAATTAGGAAGAAGGCAGACAGTTTAATTAACGGTAACAAAAAACAAAAAGAAGATTCTTGAAATCTCGGAAGTGTCATTAGATTAGTTTCAATCTAAATTTTAAGAAACACGAAGAAACAATTCATAAAATGTATGTGTGGAGTATAGCTCCATATGGAAACGAAGCTTGGACCCAGAGTCAGATACAAATATGCAACCTTTCATGCCTGGTGCTGAAGACGTATGGAAAAATAAGCTGAACTGATATGGTGACAAACGCAAATAGAGAGAAGAAATGAATCAGGGAAGAAGCCTTATTTACAGAGTAGAATAACGCAGAGGAAAGATAATAGGCCAAACGTCTACGATATGACAGATTGATAAAAAATATCTAAGACAGAAAGCATGACAAAAGCAGGCCAAGGATAAGTTAAAATCTCAAATCAAGAAGAAGATAATAGCTTAGCAAATAGTCCAGGTGGCATAGGACAGAGAAGGATGTAGGGATTGGCATAAATATTTCATGGTTCTATAACATGCAGCACGTACAAGAGTATTTTCACAAAGCATGGAAAGTAGAATGATTTTTAATGTTTTATGGAGAAAGGAGCTGATATGTATGATAAGAATTGCTGAAATGGTGGTTCTTTTTAGGGTTCCGCAGCCGAATGAAAAATAACGGAACCCTTATAGATTCATCATGTGTGTTCCGAAACTATAAGAATTATACTGTTGAAACTTGGTAAATAGATGTATTCTGTGAACTGCATTGAGATTTTCAAGCAGAATAGAAAAAAACAATACATTTTGGGTGTTTCCCATATTTAGAATTGAAACTCAAAATTTTTTTCATCAAACCCATACGTGTGATATAGGATAGGTCTTTAAAAATGATTTTGAGGTTTTTAATATATTTTTTTCTAAACAGAATAGTTTGCGCGAGATATACGTACAAAGTGGTAATTAGTGCCCCCCCCCCCTTGTAACTTATAAGAGAATGATAAAACTAAAAATATATGATGTACATTACCATAATAATTTATATAAATATTAATTACATGTAAGTATATAATCTATATAAATAATAAAATCATGGTGAAGCATAAACTGCACATATATTAATTTGTTTTAGAATACTAATTGCTGTTTGGTCTTTGGTCTATGTATTAGAGACTGCCTCAGACCTGAGAAGAATGGGTGAAAGAAACTCAGCGGGCTTTTTTTTTAAATATTAAATATGGATTAAAATGTGATATCGTACAATAAACATTTATAATTAAACAGCCTGTGTGTGTTCGCTCTATTCCCAGTCCGTGGTGTCATTAAGAAAATCGTTTATGCTATAGTTTAGCCCACACAAACGTTTTTTAACAATTCTTTTGAATTTCGTAACACATTTGTTTTGTACATTTTCTGGGATCATATTGTAGAAGCATATACATCGCCCAACAAAAGACTTACTAACTCCATCCATCCGAGTAGTAGGCATAACAAGTTTATGTTTGTTCCTCGTGTGGTCTAAGCTTTTTTCTGGTACTTACTTATACTATAAAATCAATTTTTTTACAAATCTGTCTTTTAGTAATACACGCAAGACTTTACAAAGAGTAAAGCATGGTCGGGCTACGAAATACTAAATTTTGCACTCTCTTTTTAACTTAGTACCACGTCACATTACGTTCCACATGTTAAGACAGCAATTTTTAGTGGAGAAAATATGTCCTCACATATATTTGTGCCATAAAAGAAGTTTACGAGCCACATGTGCGCCATCTGTACCAAAATCTACATCGCTCTAATACATATTCTCCGTATAATAATGATACGAGGCTCCGCTGCATCTATATTTTATAAGTCTACGCAAGCAACTAAGTACAACATCAATTCTGATGATAACCCAAATGAATTTATGTTGTAACATCGAATAATTTGAGATTTTTATCATTCCAGTTGGGAAGTCATTCGCTTTTTTAATGGATAAGAAGTACAAAGTTGTAAGGCACTCAAACATATAAATTAAAAGGTATAGCTTCATCATCGTAAGTTAAGTGGATGGTAGGTATTAAGTAGAGGCGATATTGTTAGTGAAAAAACACAAATAAATATATAACTGTTATTTAATTCAAACTTTCGGATTGAATGAGTATCGCGATTGCGAGGTGTGTTAAAAAGCTCTTTGAATATGATTTATTAGCAAAATAATTGAGAACTATTTTTAGAGAACTTTTTAAAGAAGAGAAGAAAAAAAAAAGAACTGTGTGGTATTCTAAGTCTCTAATTCATATAGTGCAAGAGAAGCTTCAAAAGCACAGACAATGGAAAAAAGATAAAAATCCTCGTGATTACGACGAGTTTGTTATGCTCAGGGCTCGCCAAAAACTCGTACAGAGCAGGTGTTACAAAAACTACACTGAGCGTATGCAATGCTTCATTCGTAAAGATCCTAAACTTCTCTTCTCTTATACTAAATCCCTTAGAAACAGCGAACAAGGATACCCCACTAAGCTTACACTTGGTAATAGTACTTACACAGGTGAAACTTCAGTTTGTAATGGATTCAGTCAATACTTTGAGAGCATCTTTGTAAAACCAGCGAACTCGTACGATGAACCAAGTTCTCTAAACTTGAATCATAATGAAACCATTTGCAAAATTACTATAAGTGTATATGAGGTTCGTAAATTGCTTAAAGCTTTAAAAACTAATAAGGGAGCTGGCAGTGATGGAATCCCACCGATTTTTTTAAATAAGTGTGCTAACCATTTAGCCTTACCGCTATCCATAATATTTAATCTCTCCATTAACGTCTTCAGTAGTTTCCCTGATGTGTGGAAAGAAGCACTTATATTACCGTTACATAAGAGCGGATCAAGAGCCCAAATAGAGAATTACCGGCCCATATCGATTCTGAACGCAATGAGTAAGTTATTCGAAACAGTTGTCTATAGATACATATGCCCCATTATAACTAGATCTATTCCCTACGAGCAGCACGGATTTATGAAGAACCGTTCTACCGTTACAAATTTAGCTGTTTTTACGGATTACGTAGTACAGAGCATGGACGAGAAATATCAAGTCGATGTGATCTACACGGATTTCGAAAAAGCATTTGACCGAGTAGATCACGTAATTCTACTGCAAAAACTTAGCGTGCTAGGCGTAAATGGGAGCTTACTTCGGTGGTTTACTTCATACATTAAGAACCGTATGCAAGCAGTTGTGACGGGTAGTGCTAGAAGTAACTTTGTAATAATACCCTCAGGAGTACCACAGGGGTCCATCTTAGGTCCGCTTTTATATAACGCTTACCTATTTGATATTGGAAGTTGCTTCCACCTTGCACAGTATTTAATGTTCGCTGACGACACAAAAATATTTGTCAAAATACGTTCACTTGACGATTGTCATAAACTACAACATGACCTAAATGCATTGACAGAATACTACGCAAGGAACAGAATTATAGTTAATGTTAAAAAGTGCCATCATATTACTCTGACTCGTAAAAAAAATATAATTGAATTTAACTTCAAAATTAATGGCACATGTATACCCAGAGTGACTGCGGTTAGAGACCTGGGTATCCAAATCGATGCTAAGTTTTCAATGAATGAACACGTTGATAATGTAGCAAATAGAGCTTTCAAACAACTAGGTTTCATAAAACGAGTGACCCGTTCCTTCAGTAATCTGGAATGTATAAAGGCACTTTACTTTGCGTACGTCCGGAGTATTCTTGAATACGCATGTAATGTCTGGACACCCCAATATATTACACATATCGAAAGGCTTGAAACCATACAGAAACAGTTTATTAAATACTTAACTTTTAAAGATTTTAAAGAATTCAACAGTTATGAGGAAGCGTGTTCTCACTATGGTATCGACACACTGGAACAAAGAAGGAATCAAAGTGACATGTTACTTCTGCAAGCAATTTTGAGTGGCTCCATCGACTGTCCTAGTCTACTGTCAGCCTTTTCATTAAACGCTCAATCTTTAAGATCGCGTCACACGCGCCTTTTACATGTTCCCAAACCTAATACAAATTATGCCCAAAATTCCATAATTCCGCGTCTGTCACGAATTTATAATAAACAGTACGCTGAGTTTGACGTATTTCACTTATCAAAAATTAAGTTAAAAACAGAAATAATAAAACATCATCGTAAAAAATAACAATAATAGGTAACGCAACACACACAAACACACACGCACACACACATACCACACACGCACACACACACCACACACGCACACACACACCACACACGCACACACACACCACACACGCACACACACACACAGACACGCGCGCGCTATTGTAATCTTTTATTTGTTAGTATATATAGTACATTTTTAAGTCTATTCTGTTAATATATGATTTCTTTTTATAATTTAAAATGTATGTAATCCTTAGTGGCTTTATGTAAAACCTAGGTTAATTTTGTAAAAATAATTGTTGTGTACGCTGTTGATTACTTTTATAATAAAAAAAAAAAAAATAAAATAAAAAAAAACACTATATGCGGATTCATACATACTACTGAACGGGTTTTTTTTTGCTTTTTTTTTTCATGATAAATCATTTTTTTTAACTTACTCAAGTAAGTCTAAACGTCTGAGTCATTTTGGTGTATTACTTTAAGTACATTGTATAAAATAAAACGTAAAATATTGGAATTGTAAATATGTATTTTAGAGTGGTTTCTAGCCACCATCTAATAAAAGGCCAACTTTTTCGTAATGGTGGTATAATCTTTGAAATACATAAATGTCAATTTGATCAAACTGAATAAATGGTTTTCTTTCTTTCTTTCTATGCTTCTTTGGACTAATATTCACGAATGACAGCAAAAGTATGTTGAAATAAAAGGTATCGAATATACAATATATTGTTGAGTCGAAAAAAGAGTTTCAATTGTTAAACTATGTAATACCACTTCGTAAAATAAATTAAATACAAACATATAAAGGAATTGCTATGAATTATAAAATGAATATAATATAAGAGTGAGTAACAAAACAGAAAGTAAGACAGACATAAGCAAATCAAAACAATTTAATTATTAAATCTTATCTTAATATATATAAATTACGTGACACGTTGTTTGTCCGCGATGGACTCCTAAACTAATGAACGGATTTAAGTGGGGATTACTTCATGTAGTGCAGTTTAGTCCAACTTGAGAGATAGGATACTTATTATTTCGATTTGGGACCCATAATTATTTTTATTTCCATTATTTGTTTTGCATGGACATATTTTCTGTGAGAGAATTTATTGACGCACGGTTTGACAGTTCTGCTGTGAAACAATTTCATATAACAACAGGCATATTTTACGAAATAGTTCATGATGTTATGAAATATTATTGACAAATTCATAAAAGAACAGTATATTTATTTAAAATGTACAGAACAACGTCTGTCGGGTCAGCTTGTAATAATATAATATATTAATTATTAATTTAATTATTAAATAATAATAAAATCAACTGTTAAGCCTACTTAGTTACTTAGAAACTCAGTAAGCAATTATTTAAGGCCACACAGCTTGTCTAGTAGTAAACATAGAAATCTTTGATAGAAACACAGATAGAAGATCGATTCATGGATCACATTTAATCTGATCAGCATAATTTTTAGAGACGAGTTCGGATATGGAAAACGACCATAATACACTTAGATAATCTTGCTACAAATTATTAATTTCAAGGCCTAAAAATATTTTCTGGTTTCTTGAAGTTTTTTTCATTTGATGCTAAAGAAGTGGAGTGATTGCGACGAAGTATAATCCGGCTAACTTTGATAGCGAACAGTTGCTTAAAACCTAGTGGATTTCGGCTATCTCCGTTTATTACAAGATTATAGCCGTCATCTGTCAATCTATCAATGACTGCACATTTCGTACAATCGCATTTTTCTTAGAGAGTTTCGCTAGGCTGTTCGTAGCTACAGCGCACTTCGAGCCGAAACACAATAATGCTTACACATTCCTGTTTTACGCAGAATAAGACTTTATGTACAATAATAAGGAATTATGTAACGACAAAGCTGCTTGGGCTGGCTGTATTTCTTCATTAAGCTTAACTGGAATCGACGGAATTCTTGAAGCTTACGTAGTTTTTATAATTAAATTAAATGGATAAAGTGTCTAGCAACTTTAGCTAATCTACATCTAGCAAAGCTTTCGTATATACAAGCACTAAGCTTATATAAATAAAAATAAAATAAACTCTTACTTAACACAGACAGCCGATCCAGCGAAGGGTGCATAGAAGTGCATAGAAAAAATATAAATTAGACAGTTATACACATGCTTCGAAGCTACATTGAATAGAATGCGGGTAGGACTAAAAGTTTATGTTAAAACATAGACGAAATAGAAAATAAATAGTGTACGCTTTTATTAAATCACATTGATAAATTAATAGCCGTTTTCATATACACGTAAAACTTATTTAGTATTAAGAATTTTGCATGGAAAGCTTACTTATAACTGAAAGGGTATATATGGTCCCAAAATTCATGTTTAAGTTCTAATAGATTTTATCAAATTCAATTCAAAATGTCTATGTCTCACGTGACTTTAAATGTTATAAATCTGATACTCTTTAACAAAATTGCATAATATTTGATATAAACACTTTTCTATTGCTTTTTAGGGATCCCTACTCAAAAGTAAGCCAACGAGAAGACTATTATAAAAGGCATAAAAGGCATTTATTTTCTCAAAATTGATTCCTTTAGAACTCTTTTTGATGTTATTTCTAATAACTACTAGATACTACTACCGCTTCGGAAACAAATAGCGCTCTGAGAGAGAAGAAGCGGCGCAAGAAACTTTCCCAGCATTCTTTTTTTGCGCTCTTTTCAATATGAAGCCACAACCTGAACAAGACAGAAAATGAGCGTGACACCACTCGAACGGTTGGCTCAGTGGTAGAGCGCTCACTCGGAAAGCGAGATGTCGCGGGTTTGAGTCGCGCATCGTTCATAAATTTTGTTTTGTATATGAAAACGGTGGTATTTTTGTATTGATCGTCTTTATCGTTGTGGTTTTAGTACGGAAATAAATGGGAGTTCTACATTTAGACATAAACTTTTAGGCTTACTTATGCAGATATGCAAAGAAGAAATAGAAAGTTAGATTGAATATTTTAAAAGTAAAAGAAATATCATTACAAATACATAATATAATGAAGTAAGTTTTACCAGTGAATATCGCTTTAAAGGAAAAAAAAGATACTTCTTTCTTTCTGTAAATTCGTTGGAAAATTTCTAAAGTATACTAATTATAACTAATATTTTAACTGTACATGAGCCAATATACTTTTTAATAATACTTTGTTACATGATGACAGGTTTGCAAAAAAAATTAGCCAGAATCAATGTTATTTGTAATGCCATCGTCACTGGTAAAACTTTTAAAGACAACATTACATATCACTGTCTAAGAAGTACCTACAGAAGAAATATAATAATAATATTGAAAATAATGTTAAAAACTAACTTGTTTTTAAATAGTGTAACCAATAGGCCCGAAAGTTCTAGGCGGTCCTATTGGAGGTTCTTTATAATTCAAGGTCCACATATAACGAACGAAAAACGAAAGCTTTACATGCATACTGTATGGTTTCTAATCTCAGCGTATCCTTCTTAATAATAATAATAAGTTCTTTATTGCCATACAAATCATTACAAATATAAAATGAACAATTAAGATACGCGATGAAACAAAAGGCAAAAGGAAAAGGCTCAGCTTCACCTGACATGGAATCATGGATTTATGTTTCCATGCAGCGCTGTTTTTCAGCCATTCCAGCCTAAGGTGTTGAGCGGGAGTGGATGTATTGTGGCTCCCCGATTACCTACTTAAGCTATCTTTTTATAAAATGTAATATTAGAAAAAAAAGTGTTCTGATTACCCTTGCAAGTGTATATAAGTGCGTGTGTCTATATGTGTGTGTGTGTTTGCGCATATGCGTGAGTGTGAGCGTGTGTTTATGTCCGTACACAGAAAAAATCTTTTAGAGAAAGATATTTCCAGTGGAAGTGGTTCAATTTCTCCGCAGCAAGTTGCTTTTTTAGTAGAGCAAAACGGTATTTTTTTTTAAGGACTCGATACTCATTTGTTTCTTTAGAGGAGGAGGTAAGTCGTTCCATATTTTTGCTGCAGAGAATCTGAATATTTTAAGACTTACGATTTACTTCTAAGAGTAAAGCTGACGGACTCGATTGTATGTTTTTTAAATTATATTTTTTTTTATAATTGCTCAGTATTTGGATTCTATTACAACGACCTTAAGAGGCCATCCTGACAAAACGATCGATTTTAGTCAATTTTGATCAGGTAGTCATAATTCAATATATTGAACACACATGATTTTTCACATTACTTTACTGCACTCGCTTAAGTTAAATTTGTACTAACCTCACGCATGTCTGAATGGATGTTTAGTGTATGAGGTCGAGGCATGAGGTCAAGATTATTAAACCAGGTTCGACAGTAAGCTAATAAAGAAGTTCATGTAGTTATATTAACTATTTATATAACATTATTAAAGGATTAAAACGCGCGTAATTGTAACTGTTTTTACATTAGATTTTTGCGCAAAAGTGAAATTTTTTTTTATTTTAGTTAACCCGACGTTTCAAGACCTTTCCAGATCTTGTTTTCAGTGGGACTGCAAATGAAATGAGTCAAAGATTGTCATAGTTGTCATTAGGAAGATTAGCGCCGTATTAGTGGTATTTGCTATGGACAGATGGTTTTTGCAAAATATAATATATATAGAGATTATATTTAGAGAGTTATATTCAAGAAAATAATTCAGTTTTTTGTACATATTCTTGGTGTTGTTTTCAACGCAAGTGTGTTTTAAAATCATTATGATCATGACACTCTCGGCTCCCTTATCCTCGATCGTAAAGATAGTCTTTAATAATGATAAGGCAGTAGTTTTATTGTGTACTATTTTGCCATAAAAATAGTGTTAGTTTAAAATTTAAATCCGATTTTATCTACACGCATAAAATTCTTGACCTGAAGGATTGAAGGGATTTTATCCATTTTAGCAGGCCATCGCTGTAGAACGAGTAACGAATAATCAATGGTTGGATGGACTGTATAAATGATGCTTGAAAACGTGAAATGTTTGCTCAAAGATACTCCGTAGAAAGATTGACCCTTTTAGCTCTATTCGTGGCAGGTATAAATTGAGATGCTTCAGTTGGTACTAAAAATCCAATCACAAACATTTTACTATCTGAAAACAAATTAAACACAAAGTTTGCAAAATCAAGTCAAATTAGACATCTATAAAAATATTAATTGCATAGATTAGTTGACTATGGATAGTAAAGTTATTTACAAAGCTGATTTTCTAAGCTTTATAAGCAATTACTAAATAAACTTTATTATCTGCTGTTTTTGCGTACTCTAACACTTTGTGTTAAGAAATTATTTGACTTTTTATTTCCAATGATAACTTTGGTATTATTATAAATGACTATCCAATCTCAGTCTGGCAAATAAGAAAAAATAATTCCTTATTCGCTTTCCTTACTTGTGAATGGTGCTATAGGACACTAAAATTTCATTAAAACTTTTGCCACCCTTTTTTTATGGAATAGGAGGACAAACGAGCGTACGGGTCACCTGGTGTTAAGTGATCACCGCCGCCCACATTCTCTTGCAACACCAGAGGAATCACAAGAGCGTTGCCGGCCTTTAAAAACACCCGAAATTGTAGAGACGAAAAAAACAAAAGCGTTCATAAATTATTTATGTTCAAACATGAATGAGTGAGCATCTCTCTGGTCATAATTTGTAAGTCATTTATTTCGTCATAACTCCACAGATAGCCTCAAAACGCTGACACTCGTACATAGATAGGCCATTTTAACCCGCTGGGTGAGCCAAATTGACGCAATCAAATTAACTTAATGCCCCTCTCAGCTGGTATGAAACGCTGGAATAATAAAAGCAGAGATAAAACTCTTTATAGAAGCAGGTGGCTTTATTTATAGAGTTAACGACGACATAATGTTTCGGTGTAGTTTAGAATAGGTATATTATATTAGAAAAATTTATTGAATTAGGCGTTACTTTGCGGAAATCCATAATTATACAAACGATTCAAGTTTTCTTTAGTGTTAATTCCGCCAATATTTGTTTCTAAAACAATTCGACACGTGTTTCGCCTCTACACGAGGCATCCTCAGGACTTGTTGTCTCGCCAAAATCTGACACGAGACTGAATCAAATGAACCGGAAGTCGCTCTTTTATACCCTCGTCCCATGAAATGACGCGCTGTGATTGGTCGGTTGTTGTGATAGTATTATTTAATGGATACAGGTCACTCACTCGGAAACAATAATAATTTTAATATTTTATATACATGTGAAAAAGGATTTCGATTAAACGTGTAAGAGCAATTAGAAATAATAAAATACAAAAATAACATGTTTACATTGTTGAATGAACAAACAAATTTAGTCCCATCACTTTTGTTACGTGTCTCTTCCGGGGGTAATACGTCACAACAACCGACCAATCACAGTGCGTCATTTCATGGGACGAGGGTATAAAAGAGCGGCTTCCGGTTTATTAATTGATTCAGTCTCGTGCCAGATTTTGGCGAGACAACAAGTCCTGAGGATGCCTCGTGTAGAGGCGAAACACGTGTCGAATTGTTTTAAAAAAGGCGCAATTAACACTAAAGAAAATTAAAATCATTTGTATATTATATTATTCAATTTCATAGGCTTTCGGACGAATCTGTTTTAATTTACGTTGTATCAACGGACACAACGAGCACAACATGTTATTACATTTTTTTTAAATAATATTGTTTTGATCATATTCCTTTGGTGTTGCAAAAGAATGTGGGCAGCGGTGATCACTTAACACCAGATGATTCTCCAAATGTTTTGAGACTTCTTTAGTGTTAATTCCGCCAAAACTCGTCTTCAAACATTTCGACACGTGTTTCGCCTCTACACGAGGCATCCTCAGGAGATGTTGACTCGCCAAACTCTGACACGAGACTCTGAGTCACACACAAGAAACATGTGTCGAATTGTTTAAAGACTTATTGGCGGAATTAAGACTAAAGAAGACTCAAAAATTTTTGGATAATTGGATGTAATTCCAGAAAAACGTTCCAAACCACAATCATGTCGAAATTGAGCTAAGAACACAAAACTGGTCACGTGATTCATATTAACAGACTGATAAAAATGGCAGCCCTACCGTCACTCTTTATATGACATCATGACTTAGAAGCCCAACCCTTATGCATGGAATACACTAATATTTATTAAATTTTAAACACGAATTCCTTAAAATGTGATTTTTGTGGCGATTTTCAGGAACTACGTCCAATTATGGATTTCCGCAAAGTAACGCCTACTTCAATTAGTTTTAGCAGATAATTCGTTACCTCATTTGTCGTGCTTTTCTTTAAAAAAAAAAAGATACGGTGTGGTGGGACACCAGGTAGGAACGAAGTTCCTTCGGCTAATGTAGAATCGACACAATTTGTAAAAAAAAATCGTGTTAAATTTTATGAAGGTTTTCTTGATTTTTCTCTTAAATTTTGCAGATTAGTTTTTATTTAAGTTCAGGAAAGTATTTAGGAAATTCAGTATTTTAGGAAATAATAAATTATGTAAAACAAAAAATAATCGTAATCCAGATTATCAATTAAAATAACAAAATATGTCTCTTTATTATTGCTTGCCAACATAAAATTACATAGAAATAGAAATAATTACAAAAAAAATGATGTGGTGTCGTGGGACACCAGGTAGGAACGAAGTTCCTTTGGCTAATCTAGAATCGACACAAATTGCAAAAAAAATCGTGCTCAATTAGGTATTATACACTACTCGCTTGTGTATACGACTGTCGCTCCTGCGCACGTCTCATTTAACGGTTTTATTCCACGGACTTTTTCTTACGGTTTTACTATCACATACTTTTCAGTTCGGTCCCGCAGCAAAATCCCTATCACCTCCAAGCCTGCCGTAAGGAATTTTGTTCCAAAATACATGTAAATATAGTGTTTTTTAATAAATTAAATATTTAGTACCTACTATGGCAGACAATAACTTGACACACCATCGACTCCAGTTATTGGAACGAAGGTCCTTACGGCAGGCTTGGAGGGGATAGGGATTTTGCTGCGCGACCGAACTGAAAAATATGTGATAGTTAAACCGTAAGAAAAAATCCGTGGCAAAAAGTGCGTGGAAAAGTGCGTGGAATAAAACCGTTAAATGAGACGTGCGCAGGCGCGACAGTCGCATACACAAGCGAGTAGTGTATAATACCTTTCTCTTTTTTTGCAATTTGTGTCGAATCTACATTAGCCGAAGGAACTTCGTTCCTACCTGGTGTCCCACAACACCACATCATTTTTTTAATTGTATAATACAGAAATATTCAAGTTATAATACAACACATAAATATGACAGAGTTTTTATCCTGTATCCAAATATTTGTGGAACTTCGCAAATAAGAAGGTCAAACAGAACAGATTGGCATTTCATTGCGTTTCGTTGCTTCAAGAGGGGCGATTGATATGACAATTTTCGCGTCTCGCCGAAATTGGAAAGAAAATGTTTTGTTAACCAAGCAAATGTAAAATGTTTTCTTTGCCATTTGTGCTAGGAATTTTATTTTATATTAATTTTAAGAAAATGTGTATCTTTGAGCAAACGCAAACATCTTAATTTAAATTCGAAGCAAGATTTTATTTTTTTAAATTCTTCTTTAAGACGAATTTCGAGGAATTGTAATGTTGGTGTATCTAAAATCATAGAGGCTTTCTGTTTAAAACACACACACACACACACACGTACTCACGCATTGTTCCCGTCGGGGTAGGCAGAGACAATAGAATGCCATTTGCTTCTATCCTTACAAACCTCACGCGCTTCCTAGTATGTTTAAAAAACATACTTAAATAATGATGGGAATATGGCGAAAAACAAAACGATGGATTTAGTTATTTAGGATTTAATATAGAGAAGTACTAACACAGTTACAGAACGAATCAACTTAGTATCTTATCAAAATAAAATATTACATTAGTGACACATGACAGTGTTATGAATGTCACTTTGTCTTAAAAGACGAAAGAAGTTTTTCTTCGTTTAGTTTACAAATAATACAATTTCTAACAAATAAAATAGAATATTACGTAGTTTCAATTTACTCATTTTTACATTGAATTTATTAATAGCTTGTACAACACAAACAATCCCTTTGGCGATAGAACTTTAGATATGAAAAGAATACCATATCTGCTTAATAGTTTGCCAGAGGACATCCGACGGGAACCAAACAATTGAATTTAAAACTATTGAATTATTATTTATTGTTACAGTAACATTTGTTTTTTTTTTTTATATGAGAGTGGGCAAACGGGCAAGAGGCTCACGGGATGGGGAGAGGTGAGGCAACCGCCCATGGACATCCGCAACAACAGGTGTGTCAAGAAATGCGTTGCCGGCCTTTAAGGTGGGAGTATGCTTTGTAAAATACGTTTTAAGATTTATTTTACGAGACTCGCTCGATCCTGTTGACAAACTGTGTAAACAGTTTTACAGGACTTTGTATTATTATAATAAGAAACTGTATGTTTATAATAAATAAAAGTAATAAAATGTGAAAAACCGGAAGCATATTTATTATTTGTAGCTAATATAAATTGAATTTAATCATATAAGAAGATAATTGTTGAATGTTTATGTAAAATTATAAGTATTATTAAATAGAAGCTGCATTTTAATATACTTTTTTATAGCCAATTGTAACACAAAAAAAATCTTGATTAAATACTCGATTGTAATAGCGGTTGTAAAAGTCCAATCGCTGTGAAGCGAATGCTTAGGGCTAACTTAAAATAAGTGAATAGGACTCAACTTAGAACTAAGTTAGAACAAGTCCTCACTTATTGAACGCTAAGATCTAAGTTCAGTTCTAAACTTCGTTGAACTCGTTTTCTACAAGTCAATTGATATACACTGTACTGTTATAAAAAAAGTGTGTGTGTACTTATATGTATGCTCGCAAGAAGTTATACTTCTTTGGCCTAACGAAGCAAAAATCATTAAAATGATTCATTCCTCGTGCTATTCTACGTTTTTAGAACGAACAATTTTGTAAAAACTGCAAAAATGGCTTTGACAATTAACTATTAAATAATGAATACCGCTGTATGGGCTTGAACCCTATACCTGTCCTAATAATGGACGAAGAAACCAAAAACGATTGACTCAAACATCAGAAAATTTTAGGAACCAATTTCAACCTGTTACTTTTGTGTTACAGTGATGCGCGTTTTGAGGCATTTTAAGATTTCACTCTCAGCATTGTATCATAACGCGCCTAAAGAAGTATAACTTCAACTAGAGGTATTAAAAGCAATGTAAATAAATCAACAAATGATTAATTCGTCATAAAAATCTTCACAACGATCGAGACGTTAAGATTTAGGCTGAGATGTATAGAGCTTACTTAAACTGTGCTCAGAGTTTACTCAGGTAAAATTAAGCTGAGTGTAAGCTTAGCATAATCTATGATTACTTTTTTATAGTTAATTGACAGCTGAATTTGTACTGAGCTCAACCTAAGACAATTCCTCGAATATTATTGTATCGCATAACAATCCAATTATAAGAATTCGTAGAGAATTTAATGAAGTGAAATGAAATATTCACTTGTTTGCATAAGGAGTATTTACTTTATGTACTTCACACCCATACTTTAAATCCTCTATTAAAGATCCTGAAACAGTTAGCTTATTACCAACATTAAAACACCCAATGTTCTAATAACCATTACATCATCCAAACGAGTGTTGTAATGTTGTACTGAATTTCATAACAACACTCCTATGTTTTTTTTCCGATCCCTTCATACGCAAAGAGTTTCAACATACAGCCACATTCTTATTGCTCGATGCGTGGTATCTGTATGAATTTCAAAAAAATAACATTTTCGTTTACGCGCGTTCCACACTACCAGAACGTCGCGCGCCTTATAAAAAATAGGCTATTCGAATTCGCGCCATTTTTCTTCGATCGATATTTTTATTGTTTGTTTACAAAAAGTGAGCGATTCATTTTAAACGCTGCAAAAGAACATTATATTCGAGTGAATTTTAATTATTGCACTATACAAAATGTAAATTACTACTAAAATAAATATTTTTTTCAGTATTACTTATTTTATTTGTATATAATCAGTAATGAATGATATTAGGTTACGACTAGGACTGGTGTTTTAATGTTAGCAGTAAGCTAACTGATTCACAATATTTTAGAGGATTCATATTCTGGGTGTAGATAAAGTCTTGTATGCAACTGTTGATAATTAGGTTTTAAAACACTCATTTGATACTATTATCACACTCCCACCCAAACCATATTCGTGTTTTAATACCCCTTATTACACAACAGTTGCATAAATAACTATAATAAAACTATTTACTAATTAATGTTAAACTTAAATTTCATTATTTGTAATTTCTGCTGTGTCCACTTTTTTTAACTGTATTTGGTGAATTTTGTGTACAATTTTAATTGGATCTCAGGATCACATAATGCCGTTCTTGTTATTATATGATAGCTTTTTCCTGGTATCTATTATTGTGCCTAATTGTAAATAAATAAATTAAGATAGCCCAATGCAAAAAATTAAGTTCGCGTTTTATCACACTCAACAAAGTTTTACGTAAGTAAGTCTGAGGAAAGTCTAAGTACGCTTTATGCAGAGATGCGCGGTGATGGCCAAGTCGGAAACTACGAGACTTAGAGGAAAGTCGTGAAAGGAGTCATGCCCTCGATATATAAGAAACACTTAACTGCATAATATTTAGTATTTTAAAATTTCTTGAACTTTTGACGGAAATCGACCCGAATGATTTAAAAAAAATTACATCCATTACTGGACTGGACTGAATGGACTCAGTTGCTGATAAGGATCAATCTTTGCTAAGATATGTATTACTAAAAATGAAAGCAAATAGATTTTTTTTACAAATTGCTCTTCATATCTCACTTTAACTAATTAGTAGCTCAAATTGACTCCATAGCACAAGTAAATACGTCTCTCTAATGACCTTACTGTATTTGATACCATGACAGGATATCTTCGATAGAATTTCAACAAAAAAGTAATATTTCTAACAAAAATATTGAATGGGGGGTGAGTTTTCTTCCGTGTAAAAATATTAAAGCAGAAAATTTGGTATTTTCTTTAATTTTTAGTAATACATGTCTTTGCAAAGATTGATCCTTATCAGGAACAGCGTCCATTGCTCCAATAATACAGAATGTAATTTTTTTTGAAAACTCCACCGGGTCAATTTCCGTCAAAAGTTCACACACACACACACTCACGCCTTGTTCCCGTCGGGGTAGGCAGAGACAATATAATGCCATTTGCTTCTATCCTTACAAACCTCACGCGCATCCTCTACATTCATTACTCTTTTCATACATCCTCGCCGGTTGCGGGTGCTTCGGACCTCTCCTTTTCTCAAAACGTCCCCAATTTGGTCGACGAATGTTCTACGAGGTCTCCCGCGACCGACTTGCCCACACACACTTGCCTTATATATTTGATGCGTCATTCTTTCTTCACTCATTCGCTCCACGTGTCAAAACCATTTCAGCATTCCTTTTTCAGCCCTTGTCACAACATCATCTTTCAAACCACAGCGCGCTCGTATTACCGCGTATTATCAAAAGTTCAAGAAATGTTAAAAAAAAACTAAAAATGCAGTTATTGGTTTCTAATAAATTGAGGGCATGACTCCAAACACGCCTTTCCTCTAAGTCTCGTAGTTTGCGACTTGGCCATCACCGCCGTTTCAAAAAACCATCATGTAGATCTATCTCGCTAACTGCTACGGAACCAAATTTGAAGAATATGACATTTTACTAATACTGTACTAAAATGTCATTAAAATTTTGGTTGTACCGACAAAATTGATTTGCTGATAAATCTTTTAAAATCATAAAAACAGTTCGGTTTATTTTTGCACGAAAAAGATGAGTCTAATAAAATGATAAAGGTATATTATTTACGAAATGTATGTTCAAGCGAATTTCGACCCACTTGTTTATTATGACTGTAGGAGAATGACTAGGTGGACCACTATTCAATTTTGTCGATAGTACAATAATTTTACTTGAAGGTTGAGGAAGAACTTTTTGAAACTCGTTCAATCTGCTTAGATTGAGGTACAAAGAAATGTAGTACTAATTAAAATAATTTAAAAAAATAATCTGATGTTAAGCTTGATTTACAATATAAATTCAGAAAAATATACAAAGTTAAAATAGAAAATAAAATTTGCCTGAGATAGTGCGAATAATGCATTTCAGTGCTAAATAAGTTATTTCAAATCACTATTTTTGTCGCATTTACTCTTATTAATTAATTGATGAGTAAATGATACAAAATTAAGAATAAAAATTATATTATTATAAAAAATATATTTGTTTTAAATTATTCCGACATACCGTCTGCTAAATCCGGTTCTCCAAGGTTTACGTAGAAAAGCACATCCTTTTCATAACTGTCTTCTTCGATTATGTGCAATGGAATGAATTTCCTGGAACAAATAAATCGTCATTAAACATATTTAAGTAATTTATATCTACTATAGGTTCGGAAAAAGTAGAGCTCGTGAGAAGAACATACAAGTAATTGAACTGACACTCTTATAAATCAAATGGAGTATTTTATAATAACGTTTAGAACGTGAGTAGGTTCAAGCGAAATGAAGCAGTTTCAATGTGGTCTTTTATGACCACATACGTTTCCCGCGTCAGGGTCCTTCTATCAACTTCCAGGACAATCAGTGCGCGAAATTTAATTGAAAAATGACTTACTGTGCAGTGAAACGGTGTCACAAAGGGTTTTATAATAAAAAATATAATTAGGAAATAACATTTCACACCTAAATACTAAATACTATTTCACAACTTTTACGGCCCCTCTTTTTAACCAACTTCTAAAAAGGAGGAGGTTCTCAATACGTGTTCTCAATATGATTTTGAAGTTAAACTTCTTTATCGACGTATCAGAGAAATTTTATAACAAATCGTCAAGATTTTCGGCTCGCGCCATTTTGTTTTTTTCAATCTAAGATGGCCGCCGCGCAAATTTATGATTTCAACATTATGGATATCGTATCCGAGGTTTTCAACGATGCAGAGAACGAGCACAACAACCTTTAGAGCTTGAATTCATTCAAGAATTCATGATTAGTGTCATAATTAGTAATCGCATCCAGTAAAAACAAATCTTTGCGCTGTGCTTGAAGTTGTTACGAGATGCGTAACATGAGTTACGTTACTACGTTACCAACTTGAGTTAATCATATTATCTTAGTTCATGAAAATCATAGTAATAATAGCCATTATTAACAATATTTAGATAGGTTTAAATTTATATTAAGTTCGTAGTAGATATCGGCACAGATTGTTTTGTTTTTGCTTAAGCCTCCCCAAGGCACTTCCAGTGGTCTCGGTCATGACGCCATCTACTCCATATTATATATTTGGTATCTTTTAAAATCATCGCTCTATCTACGACCCGGTCTCACCTCTCTGTCTGTTTCTCTAGGACACCTGCATTATGTTATATTTGTGTGTCCTGCCCATTATCATTTGAGATTACTAATAATTTGTGATGCAACTGTATTGTTTGTCCTTTTTCTAATTTCATGTTCATGAAAATATCGGGCATTCCGATGCCCACTTTCCGCCCCGGCGAGAACAATTTAGACTTAGGTTTTGGCGTGACGTATGGCGAATATCGTCGCCGCCTACAGCTGTTAGGTTGCTCCCCCCAGAATACGAGGAGCAGCCTCGTCCTGCAGATACAGAAGGAGGAGGGGATTCTCCGGCTCTGCCGGTACCCCCCTGGGGTACAGTTACAGTATTTTTTCCTACAGCCATGTTCCCGACGGTAATTGTTTGTTAGGCTGTATGATGTCTTTGGGGTTTGACAGCCAGTCCCTAAGCGGCGGGACAGAATACCGGGTTTATTTCAAGTTTTCCTTCTCTAAGATCGGAGACATCAAAAGCTTGATGATATTATTAAAATACCTTAGTCGGCTTTTACGACGCCTTGGTAAGAGTGAGGGAGGTCTATTCTACTCTGCCGGATACCCCACGGCTTGTGTGTGGGCAAGTCGGTCGCGGGAGACCTCGTAGAACATTCGTCGATCAAATTGGGGACGTATTGAGAAAAGGAGAGGTCCGAAGCACCCGCAACCGGCGAGCATGTATGAAAAAAGTAATGAATGTAGAGGAAGCGCGTGAGGTTTGTAAGGATAGAAGCAAATGGCATTCTATTGTCTCTGCCTACCCCGACGGGAACAAGGCGTGAGTATGTGTTTGTGTGAAAATATCGGGTAGTTTATGTTCGCAGTTAAACTGAATGATTTATATTGAACACTGAAAATTGTTTTGGTTTAGTGTTTTGTTTAGATTTGAAATTGTATTATTAGGAAAAAATGTGCTTTATTATAAAACCAAGTTAATAAAAGTGGGGCAAGGTATTTCAATTAAAGTGTGAAAAGTTTCAACTCAATCTGTAGTTAAATGATTGATAGAAGACTTGGCTTCGGCCCCATCATTATAATATTATAAGACTTATGAAAAAATATACCACAGACGACGGTTGCATGGCTCTGCCTTTACATTTCCCATTTAATTGAAGAAGAATAATAAAAAAAATTGCGTGAGTACAAATACACATATCAGAAGTGAAACCTGCATTGTGAATGAACCTCTGAATTGTATATGAAGTCCTGGTACATGTTGCTAGAATGACACATTATTTCAACCGTTATGAAAGACATTAACTATCACCGCTACCATATTTATGTTCTCCTGGTGTCTTTGAATCAGAATATATTAAGGTAAACTCACGTCACACAAAAGACAATCTCTTCTTCCACTATGATCGCCTGGTACCAATACACTGTATAATGTTTCCTATCTCATTTTCTCCCACGTTAATTCTTGTAAATTTATGTATCTGTCCCTTTTTACTGTCGCGCTTGTTCGTTTAACGACTTTTAAATCAGGATTCTAAAGAAGTTTTCACTTCAAATATCAATATTTTAAGTCAACAGGTGAAAATCACGATACAATCAAAGATACATAGATACAAACATATCAAGCTAATAAAAGCATGCTGAAATAGATAATTGTTCAACAAGTGGGTAAAGTTATTTTTTGCTGCGAGTGCTGACTTTAAATCACGAATTGGCGAAGTAGTCTAGAATTGAATCTAACATAGACATAATTCTAATATAGACTACTGAGGTAGTGAGTGATTTAAATGCACAACACAAAAAAAATTTGCTCTCGTGTGAAACATACTACTTTTCACCTCGACTAGCGAGAAAAGTGTTATAGGTTATAGTAAGAGAAACAATTAAGATAATTAATTGATTAATAATAATTAACTGATTCCTGCCGCCGAATTCCACCTTCGCACGACACGCCACAAGTTAGGATATCATCCTCACCATCTGGATGTGTGGCGGTCCTCCACAGTGCGGTTTTCAAGGAGCTTTCTTCCACGTAATACTAAGCTGTACGGAACGATACGACATGGGTACCTTCAAAAAAAGCGCGTACACCTTCCTTAAAGACCGGCAACGCTCTTGTGATTCCTCTGGTGTTGCAAGAGATTGTGGGCGGAGGTGATCACTTAACAACAGGTGACCCGTACGCTCGTTTGTCCTCCTTTCCATAAAAAAAAAGATAATGTTTATTATAAATATCAAATCCTCGTAAAAAAAATCAAAAGTTGAATAATATTTATAAATCTAAATTTCTATAAGTAACATAATAATTTTTATGACAATGAGATAATTCGCTAGGCTAAAATGAGTTTCAGAACGTACCGGATGGCATTGTTTATTTTTTTAACGCGGAGTTATTGCTGCGAGCAAAAAGCGTTTTTGCTGCAAGTTTTCACGCAGCAATAGCGCCCTTTTCGTGCTCGAGAGGTGAAAATACAGTTTACCTACAATTTTATTCTTCATTCAACGTCTGTTTCGTATATCTCGGATGAGTGGGTGTCTTTATTTGCTTATACAAATACATTACAAATTGTATTAGCTTTACGGATGGCTTGCTATATGTCATCTTTATATCCAATTATAGTGTCACGTTTGCTTACGTCATATACTTATTTGAGACGGCTTCGATACCGATGAACGATTTTATAGAATACTAGCTGACAAGACAGACGTTGTTCTGTATATAATAAATAAAATAAGGTTTTCTATAAATTTGTCAATAATATATCATAACATCAAGAATTATTTCGTAAAATATTCTCCCTGTTGTTGTAATTGTTTCAAAGCAGAACTGTCAAACCGTGCGTCAATAAATTCTCTCATAAAAATATGTCCATACAAAACAAATGTCGGACGACGGGGCATAATCACAGGAAAAATTAAAATTGTTGTTTTTATTTAATTCTGAACACTTTCATATTTTTTAAAATTTTAAACCTTCCCTGGACTTCCACAAATAATTCAAGACCAAAATTAGCCAAATCGGTCCAGCCGTTCCCGAGTTTTAGCGAGACTAACGAACAGCAATTAATTTTTATATATATATATAGATTTTTTCATAGTTTTTACTGTTTGTTTCATGAGCTGAATAAATTGCTGGTTGGTGGCAATGCCTTCAGCAACATCAAGTGATTTAAATTTTACTTAAGGACCATCTCTATCACATCAGTTTTAAATAAGCGGCCAAGTGCGAGTCGGACACGCCTATGAAGGGTTCCGAGATAGCAAGTGACATAATATAAAAGTTCTTGTAGTTCGTTGTAACGTTTTATAACGTATTAATAAAAACTACTTGCAAACTCGGTCAAACCAATTTTCGGTGGAAGTTTGCTTGGTAATCATATTTTTTTTTCAGTTTTATGATTCTCTTATTTTAGAAGTTACAGGGGGGAGGGGAGGGGACATTTGGACATTTTACCCAATTTGGAAGGTGTCTCTCGCGCAAACTGTTCAGTTTAGAAAAAAAAAATGATATTAGAAATCTCAATTTCATATTTGAAGTAGAAGGTTTGATGAAAAAAAAATTTTGAGTTTCAGTTCTAAGAATGGGGAATCCCCATATTTATTTATTTTTCTTTCTATTTTTGTTGAAAATATTAATGTGGTTCACCGAATACATGTACTTATCAAGTTACAACAGTATAGTTCTTATAGTTTCGGAAAAAAGCGCTTGTGACATACGGACGGACAGACAGACTTGCCACTTGGCTAGAGAACCCTTAAAAGCCGCATACAGACGCAGATACACACGTTAATCTCTTAACACCTCGTTTTGCGTCGTCTGCTCCTTACAAACTGTAAAGATATATCGCTCGGCTTGGCCTTTGAAACTTAAATACCTGAAATTTGAAACCCTAGACAAGCCACTATATACATTAAGTAATTCTTGCAGACCTATCATGTTTATATTTGGGAAATAACAAAATCACACAATATAATTAAAATTCCGAAAATAGTTATTTTTGTTATATAACTACAAATGTGTGACAAATATAATTAGTCTATGATGGAAAGGCTCACAATAGTAATTTATTCACAACACGCTAAAATTGTTACCCTGAAGTAGGTAGCGGAAATTTCTTTCAATCGTCTTTTATTGGCATTAATGTATTATTTAATATAATATTGCCAATAAATGACCAGAGATTGTAACTTTGGATACTACTCAAATAAAATTTGAAAAACAAAACTTTATGAACGATGCGGGACTCAAACCCACCACCTCTGGCGTTCCGTGCCAGTGCTCTAACCAACTGAGCTAACCGTTCGAGGTACGTATCGTCATAAAATTTGGACACTACTGTCTTCTTGGGTATCACGTTAGATAAAAAGCTTCAGTGGGAGGCACCACATATTGCCCAACTAGCAGATAGACTCAGCTCTACGGCTGCCGTTAGAAAGATTAGAGAGTACACGAATGTTGCGACCGCTAGATTAGTGTTCTTCAGTTAATTTCACAGTATCATGACTTACGGTATTTTACTGTGGGGTCATGCTGCTGACATTGATATAGTGTTTGCTCTGCAAAAGAGAGCTGTTCGTGTTATATATCAGCATGGTTATAGACAGTCTCACAAAGAATAATTTAAAGAAATAAGTATTATGACTGTTCATTGGCAGTACATTTATGAATATTTAATATTCGTTCACAAAAATCGGCACCTACGTGCCCTGAATATTGATTTTCATTATTATAACACTAGAAACAAGGGATTGTTTGTAACTTATTGTAGTAGGCTTCATAAGATACATAATAGCTTTAAAGGTTAATGTATACACTTTTATAATAAAGTCTCAGCCACTGTCCAGGCATTATCTATAAATAAATTTAAATGTTTTATTAAAAAATGGCTCTGTCGTAAACTACTACTCCACAGCTGAATATCTAAGTGATCTGACAGCCTGGTACTAGATTATGATTATTTTATAGCAATAGCAATGAAAGTACCATATTGTATATTTCATTAAAAAGAGCGCGAAAAAAGAATGCTGGGAGAGTTTATTGCGCCGCTTCATCTCTCTCAGAGCGCCATTTGTTTCCGAAGTGGTAGTAGTATTAGAAATGACATTAAAAAGAGTTCTAAAGGAATCAATTTTCAGAAAATAAATGCCTTTATTACGTCAATACAAGTACATAGTGAAACTGAATAGTGTCATTACGGTCCATAGAGTGAATTTCTTAATTTGTTTATTTTCTCTTAAACATAGTACATAATTATTAACTCATTTACATACATACAGGAGGGCAAAGCCAAATTGGCTTCGAAGAAGATAAATAGAGTACGGCAATACTTCAAGCCGGCCAAGACTCTAGCGCTCTACAAAGCACAGGTCTGGTCACATATGGAGTATTACTATCTCTGGTCTGGTACATCCCCAGTATCATATCGATCCATTTGACCACGTGCAACGCAGAGCAGCTCGAATTGGCGGGGACCCAGTGCTCTGTGAACGGCTGGATCACTTGGCGTTGCGTAGAGACATCGCTTCATTGTGTCTTCTATATTTACACGTATTTATCACGGGGAGAGTTCCGAAGAGCTGTTTCACCTGATTCCTGCCGCCAAATCCCACCTTCGCACGACACGTCACAAATTAGGATATCACTCCCACCATATGGATGTGTGGCGGTACTCTTCAGCGCGGTTTTCAAGGAGCTTTTTTCTACGTTGTCCAAAGCTGTGGAATGAGTTTCCGGGACGATATGACATGGGTACTTTTAAAAAAAAGGCATAAACCTTCCTTAAAGGCTGGCAACACTCCTCTGATTCCTCTGGTATTGGAAGAGACTGTGGGCAGCGTTGATTACTTTACACCAGGTGACCGTTTGTCCTCGTTTTCCTTAAAAAAATAGTTAATATTACTAAGCCTTAATATGTTCATCTGTAACCAAAATGCACATTATTGACCAATATTAATTACCTTATATTTTAAACTTAACTACAAATTAAGATAACAATGAAAATTAAAATTGCCTTAAAAGTTTTTTTTTGTATTTTATTTATAAGCGAATAAAAAGAATTGTTGAATATATCTACATACATTTGAGTACTTTCTAACAAGCAAGTTGTATTGTTAACCAACTCTGGTAATTGGATGTTATTATAAATAGGATCTTGTAGATACGCAGAAACTTTATAAAGTAATTCTGTGTTATATATTTTATTATTGAGGATTTTGGATAGAAATGTAACATTAAACATTTTACGGCGATTTCTTATGGATTTCTTCATCTTAAGGATAATCACTGTTTGTAAGTGTATATGCGGCTGATTCTGGTAAATGATCTTTGGATATTTTCAAAGCACTGCGATCGTACTCTATATAAAAAAAAATATAAAAAACAACCACCTTTAAACAATTTATTCCAAAACAATATAATAAAATTTGAAAACAAAATTTATGAACGATGCGGGACTCGAACGCGCGACCTCTCGCGTTCCATGCGAGCGCTCTTCCAACTGAGTCAACCGTTCGAGTGACGTAACGTTCATATGATGAAGCCACTACCTCAGAGTTGAACAAAGCATACAAAATGAACGTTACGTCAAGTCGCGACTTCGAGTCCCCAATCCTTCATAAATTTTGTTTTCAAATTTTATTTCTGTAATTAATTGCAGAAGTGAGGGTTATCGTTTTAAAAAACATAACAGATTGTTTAAATATAATATGCACTAAAAAGAAAAAAAAATAGCGTATTCTTCTACAACTTAATAATTAATATTATTTAGTTTAAGATAATTTCAATTATTATTGCTATTTTCGGAACACCAAGGCCTTAGAGATCATTTGCCGGCCTTTAAGTTGGCACCTCTAAGTTTTATGATTCCCTAGTCGTGTCGGTTCGGGAAAACCGCAGCCGGTTATTGGATAAATTGGATGTACGAGGCAAGAATTTCCTAATAAAACGCGGGGTTATACAGTATGATACAGGTGAAATTTTGACGTTATGTCCGGTGGTGGAATTTGGCAGCTGGTATCAACTCGTAAAACTCCTCTGTGTCCTGCCCGTGATAAATGCGGTAGAAGATGCAGAGAGAACCAACGAAAAAAAATTAAACCGATCGGAGATGACTTGATCGTCGAAGATTCGTGCCGCTCTTCGTTGTATGCGATCAAATGGAAGAAGCTTAACTCTTCAAGCAATAAGCAAAGTAATTTTCCAATTCAACTAGTTTGCCAGTGGGAGGCTCCTTTGCCGGATGAAGGAGGATGCCGGTTAGATAATGGGCACCACAACTGCGCCTATTTCTGCCGTGAAGCAGTAATGTGTAAGCATTACTGTGTTTCAGTCTGAAGGGCGCCGTGGTGAAATTACTGGGCAAATGAGACTTGACATCTTATGTCTCAAGGTGATGAGCACAGTTGTAGTACCGCTCGGAATTTTGGGTCTTTTAAGAATTCTGAGCAGCACTACATTGTAATGGGAAGGGCGTATTAATTACCATCAGCTGATCGTCCTGCTCGACTCGTCCCTTATTAACATAAAAAAAAAATGGAGATGCAAACCCATATCTCTACGCAACGACGAAGAATCAAGCCGATCGGGAATGACTTGATCGTCGATGTTTCGTGCCGCGCCTCGTTGTGTTAATGTTCAAATTAATTTGTATTGGAATCAATATCGCTATCCTGTATCAAACTTTATTATTTTATGCAATAAGTCTTTCTTAATTGTATTTCGAAACTTGCTTGCAGCGCTATTTTCTCACTTCGTAATGTTTGTTCAAATTAAATGAACAAACTATTATATAAATCATTTGAAGTTATATAAATTCACTAAAACATTTATTGAACTGTATTTAGGAATTATTTTACAATACCTAATTTTATTTGTGTTTTAAAAGAAGTTGTATCTACTCTGTTTCATCGATTGTACGGAAGCTATAAAAGCGGTTGTTTTATGTAGAGACGGTTCATATCAATACTAGCAGTTGTCCTTCAATATACTGAGTCATTCTTAGTGTTGTAATTCTTCATAAATAAATCCTTCATACATTACTTAGTTCACTTAATTCTACTTAATATTATTATACTATAATAACAATACAAGTAATGGAACATACACGATATTTTTCTGGACAAACAACACCAAATACATCAAAATAATTTTCAAATATTCACAATGCTTTTGAAAATAATCGCACCACTAATCCCGTAGGATAAGTAGTGTTTCTAATAGTTAATTAAAATATTTTAGTTGTCACTAGCATTAAACTAGGCCGGGCCTGTATTTTAATACTAGTTACTTCCAGATACATTGTTTTTTACAGATAACTTCAATACATAAAAGAAGTGTAGAAGAAATGTAATTCTTCATGATGGACCCTGATCAAGGAAACCCTGGCGTTACCCCGACATGTGCGATCAAACGCGATCAAAAGAAAAAAGCTTAACCCTTCAAGCAATAAGCAAAGTAATTTTCCAATTCAACTAGTTTACCAGCGCCTTAGAAAACTAAGCATAACTTTTGTTTGAACTTTTTCTCGTATATTCTTGGATTAACTCGAGTGTTACACATTTGAATAAAACACTTTTATAGGTTTAAAACGCGTGTGAATGTAACTGTGATTTTACAGTTAAAGTTAACATTTTTATTAATATAAGTTAACCCGACGTTTCAAGACCTTACCAGATCTCGTGTACACTGCAGTTGAAATGTAACTTTTACGCAAAAATGTAATACACAAATAAAATTTGAAAAACCTAATTTTATGAACGATGCGGGACTCGAACCCACGACCTTCGGCGTTCCGTGCCGGTGCTCTAACCAACTGAGCTAACCGTTCGAGTAACGCCTCGTTATAACATCTTGTTTGCTTTGTTCAAATCTCAGGTTGTGGCTTCATCTACAGGATCTACTTTACAGTTGCTAACCTGCTCAACCCCAATATTTGCATATTAGGAAATTGACTTGAAATGTCGCTCTTGTAAACCTAAACAATATGTTGTGTTTTTTTTTAAAGTGATAACCCTCACTATTTGTGTATTGACCAAGAGTCAATACACAAATAAAATTTGAAAAACAAAATTTTTCATTCATTTCATTTTCAAAAATATAATGTTAAAACACAGTTACAATTACAAACATTTAAATCCTTTAAAAGTATTTTATTTAAATGGACATCTTTTATTGCTGAGGTCAAAGAAAAAATACCAACTTGCCAACGTTAAGTTTACACAACGAAAATTTCAAAGAAAGTTAAAGTTATTATCGGAAAACATTTTTCTTTCTTTTTGTGGCGATCTTTCAAAGAAAATGAAGTCCTCATTAGTGAAACCTTTTGAAGTCGGAATTAATGTCTTCGTGAAATTAATATGTTTTGGAAAATTTATGTTTTAATCGGATCTACGCACTTACTTTAAAATATTTGAGGTCTGTATTTTTTCTTAAAAGTTAACAATATATAAAATTACACTTCGTGATAATAATTAACCTCATATATTTTATACTTCTAGATAGACGTATAAAAATAGCGGCGAACTGTTAACCTCTATTTATAGTAACGCACGCACACTACAACAAAGTGCCTAACAAATCTCGAGTGTAAGATGTAACTGTCATGCAGTATGCATAACAAAGTATGCAAACTAATAAACCTGGCCTGTTATCATGTGTTGCCTTACAGCAAGAGGCTATAATATCTACACGTATAAATTATCTAAGTAAATAATTGACCATACGTTGTTTTCATATAAAGCTGTAGAATTTCTTTAGTCAATAAAAACTACTGATGCACAGAACAATTAATGGAAAGGCACATAAAGTAGAAAGTCTCTTGTAGAAAGAACAATATTGTAAAAAATTTGCAACGATGGCTTTGAATAATAATTATTAAATAACGAATACGGCTGTACGGGCTTGAACCCTTTGCCTATCCTAATAATGGACGAAGAAACCAAAAAAAAAAAAATAACGAATGTCGCAAACGTCAGAAAATTTTAGGAACCAACTTCATCCTGTTACTTTTGCTTTACTGTGATGCGCGGGCATCTTAAAATTTCACTCTCATATTTTTGATAACGCGCCTAAAGGAGTATAACTTCGAAAATGAAACTTAATCCTCGATTGCCACAAATTGTAAGTAATATCAGTCTAACTCCTCATGTAGGTATCGAAATGGTAAGTAGGTACGGCGGCCACGGTAACGGGGCTTTCCAGTAAGGACTCACGAGCGAGCAGTGACGAGTTTTCGTTCGTTACCTACTTCACAGATCCGACCGATCTTTTAAAAATGGAGAAGCATAAAATTGCTTATGCAAATCATATTAAAAGTAATTGCGAACCAAATTAAAAAATATTAGGTTACCTTCACGCTAAAACAATTTAATTAACAGTGATTATTAATATGAAATTGCGTTTTTTCGTACTTAGACCAGGAGCCGACCGCAAAAAAGTTGTTTGTTTTGTAAATATGATACCTAAAGAACGTGTACAAGTCTGGCTCACGTCATGGTTCTGTTCAAGCAGACATGTACCTAAATACCTATTCAAATAGTTTCTACTTTTTTAAGGAAAAATAAACTATGATGACTATGTAGTGGTGATCTGCAGTTGTAATGTTAACGTAAAAACATTACTATCTGTAACTATTTTAGATTTGACAACGAAACATACTACTTACTATATTTACATTATAGAAAAACAGAGCTATTTTTATAAGATGACCTTATACTAGGTAGGTACAGTTTAAGGTTAAGATAATCCTAACATCGTGAGAAGAGGTAAGACTCACGCGATAGAAAGAGAGGCAACTTCTAGGTGAATAAAAATGTAAGATAATATTACTGTACGACCTGAATTGTACCTTATTGTATGGGCGCAAGAGTCCCTATTTCTTTAATTAATTGTGCGCCTTCTGTACATATACGATTATAATATATTCTTTGGTAATATACAAAAACAAAGCATAATTCAGCTTGCAAGTATTACGAAACTCTCGTAGAAGGTTCGTATTTGCAATTCAATTAAGAAATAACGGGAAACATTTACATTTTCCTGGGTTACCCGATAAATATACCCTCATCAACGTACACGTAAATGGTGTGTTCCTTCGTTGCTAAGTGACTCCATAATTTGATATTATCATATAATATCAAATTCAGGAAGACATTTTAATTGAGTCAAAATTATGTCTTTTTTACCAACGCCTTTCGTCTGTATATGTTAATGTATATTCTGAATGGTTTGTAATACATTGCGACTGTTTAAAGATGAGGAATTGTGTTAACATTAGGTTATTTGAACGATGAAATAAACCATCGTAAATTACCAACTAACTTACCAGTAGGGAGCCACTTTGCACAGGATGCCGGCTAGATTATGGGTACCACAATGGCGCCTTTTTCTGCCTTGAAGAAGTAATGTGTAAGCATTACTGTGTTTCGGTCAGAAAGGTGCCGTAGCTTGTGGTATTACTCGGCAAATGAGACTTAAAATCTTATGTCTCAAGGTGACGAGCGCAGTTGTAGTGCCGCTCAAAATTTTTGATTTTTTCAAGAATCCTGAGCGGCGCTGCATTGTAATGGGCAGGGTGTTTCAGTTACTATTAGCTGAACGTCCTGCTCGTCTCGTCCCTTATTATCATAAAAAAATTAAAATAAAATGCATAAATAGATATAATAAAGCAGCTACACCTGTCTAATAGGCTGGTGTTGCAAGAGAATGTGGGCGGCGGTGATCACTTAACATCAGGTGACCCGAACGCTCGTATAACCTCCTCTTCTTCCTCCATTAAAAAATAAAAATTTAGTCACCTTCTAGTATAAAACACTTGGTAGGGTATATTATATAAATTACTCATAACTCTCCTTAGATTGAGTTTTTTTTATGGAAAAGGATGACAAACGAGCATACGTGCCACTTGGTGTTAAGTGATCACCGCCGCCCACATTCTCAACACGAAAGGAATCACAGGAGCGTTGCCAACCTTTAAGGAAGGTGTACGCGCTTTTTTGAAGGTACCCATGTCGTATCGTCCCGGAAACACCACACAACGAAGTTCATTCCACAGCTTTGTATTACGTGGAAGAACTTTCACACTTCACACTTTCCACGCACTGTGGAGGACCGCCACACATTAAGTTGGTGGGGATGATATCCTAACTTGTGGCGTGTCGTGCGTAGGTGGAATTCGGCGGCAAGAATCAGGCGAAACAGCTCTTCGGTACACTCCCCGTGATAAAACTGATTTTCATTCCCTAATACAAAAGTATTCAAAAGTTTTGATGTTTCTTAATATTCCTCTGTATCCACAGTATTAGATTGAACAATATTTTGATCTTGTAAAGTTACTTCTATTTAACATAATATATAATTGTGTTCGTAGTATCGCTACGTTTGCGGTATTAAACTATTCGTTTGAACTCAGAAACCCTTTAAATTTTCGTGTGATCTACAAACTCCATAGCGGTTTTGGATTGTTCAGAACTTTGAATGGATTGCCCTCTGATCAAAATTCCAACCACGGATTTCCAAGGAATATAACAACTTTAGTTTAAAACTGCTAACGGGCAAGTTTGTCTCACTCTCTTTTGCGTTCGAAACTGTTATCGTTTTGAATAATTAGAAGCTGCTTTGCCTATAATTGTCGAATGTTTTAATCGTAGTTCGTTTTTTAAAGTGTATCTTTAATAACATTGCCTCAAATTTATTCGCCCTTCTATCGCATGTCCCATTACAATCGGCCGCGGGGTACCGCGTAAGTGTGGGCGAAGTTGTATCTATTTCAACTACTGCTTTTAAGTCAGATTGGCCGCGCGGTCTTAGGCACCAGATTTAAGATCTGGTTCGTGAGAGGGAGGGTAGGTCCGAACCCCACACCCCTGACCAAAGTTTTTATCGCATTATATTTAAATTTTCATAAAGAAGTAAAGCATTTGTTTTTTTTTAAAGTGAATCTTTTATTACATCGTCTTAAACTTTTTCGTCTGTGTTTTGCATGTCGCGTGACGGTCGGGCGGCGCCTATAGTTCGCATATTGGATGCAATTGCGTTCGGGCGGAAGAGTAGGTTCGAACCCCACACACTTGATAAAGTTTTTTTTTAATTTATGAAAATGTTAAGCATAATATACAAATTAGTTTTTTTTTCTAAAAAAGTCTTCTTTTTTTGTGAAAAAAAGTTTCACTTCCATCGTGGTTTCATAAAACCACACAATTGCTTTTTCTTTCGATTATTATTCTGATTTCACTTGCAAATGTGAAACCTATATTAGCATATTTTAAATTTTACATTCAGTCGCTATAATAATTTATAAATTAATTATTCTATATATGTGTTCTTTAGCATATTTAGAAATGTTAACACTCGTGATATTAATAATATTACTAAAGATGCCACGTAAAAGGAAAATGTCTATTTCGTTTTATGCTCGCGAATTTCAGAATGTACAATCTACGTTACTGGGGTAAAGCCGTTTACAAACATATGAATAAAATAGGCTGGATCTCGGATAGAAATTGTTTTTCCTTATTTGTTTACCCTTCTTCATACACGGGTATGCGAAAACGAATAGAACTCTTGCGAAATGTGCTACAATACGCATAATTTACATTGCGAAAGTCCCTAGTGGTATCGGAAATTAGTCCTACCGACTTAAATATAGAAGGTGATTGAGTGTTTTTGTTAATCTAATATATAAAATTCTCGTGTCACGGTATGCGGGACTGAACTCCTCCGAAACGGCTTGACCGATTCTCATGAAATTTTGAGTGCATATTGGGTAGGTCTGAGAATCGGACAACATCTATTTTTCATCCCCCTAAACGTTGAGGGTGGTCTACAGGAAGTTTTTTTTTAATTTTTTTTTAAGTTTGTTTGATTATGAGTCAGCATTAAAAATACACACAACTTCAAATTTTCACCCATCTACGATCAACAGTTACTTTTGTATCGCGATTTTAATATCGGCAATACAACGTTTGCTGGGTCAGCTAGTTTTTATATAAATTTTCAGGACTTCGTCTTACTAACTACTCCTGTAAGAAATCATTTCAGTTTCTCAATAGACGACTTAATACTCATGTAATTTATCATATCCTCAACGTAATGAACTTCGACTTGGAGCTTCAAGATAAATGACCATAAAAAGTAATATCAAAAGTTTACGTTTGAAATATAGCGTCTTGCTGAATCTTTATAAAGTAATCTACTAACGTAATGTTGAAAAATGAATTATTTGTGTCACAGGGTGGCTTGTCGGGGATAATTATTACGCTTTCCGGCTGGATGGGGGTAAAAATAATTTGCTGATATTGCGCTGTCGCAGTTGGACGATCAGCAAGTTTTATTTTAATGAAAATACGGGACGAGACGAGCAGGACGTTCAGCTGATGGTAATTGATACGCATTGCCCATTACACTTCAGTGCCACTTAGGATTCTTAAAAAACCCAAAAATTCTGAGCGGCACTGTAACTGCGCTCGTCAGCTTGATACATAAGATGTTAAATCTTAATTGCGCAGTAATTTCACTAGCTACGGCGAGCGCTCTTCCACTGAGCCAACCGTTCGAGTGACGATAATTTCATAAATCTTGATATGTCTTAGTTTAACACTCAGTTTGTGGCTTCATCTACAGGACCTACTTTACCTGCTCATTAAATTAATTTCTACAATTAATCCCAGAAATGAGGGTATATACCTTAAAAAATAACAAAAAGGAAACATTAGATCTAAACGGAAAGCATTTGAGTTGGATCTTATATTATATAAAATAAGTGAAATTTAATATAATATTATTTGTAGTATCACATAAGTTTATTTTATTTGAAATTTAGTTATGATATTATTAATAGAGTACTTTGTAACCTGTTAATATTATTATAAATTTTTAGTAATTATAATATTAACTAGAGGTCCCGGGTTCGAATCCCGGTAGGTGCAAGCATTTACATGATGAATATGGATGCTTGTTTCCGAGTCATGGAAGTTTAAAAGTATTTATGTATGTTTAAGTAAGTATATCGTATTAAATATATCGTTGTCTTGCAACACAGGCTATATATGCCTTATTTGGGGCAAGATAATTTGTGTAAAAAGTGTGTCAATATTATTATTTTATTATTATTATTAACACATGAAAAATCTTAGTGATGTTACTTTACTATGAGTTTGTTTTATTAAGGCTGAGTTGCATCATAGTAGCTGTTTTAGTTGAGTTTGAAGTGATTTTTTTTTTATGATAATGAGGCACGAGACGAGCAGGACGTTCACTGATGGTAATTGATACGCCATGCCCATTACAACGCAGTGCCGCTCAGGATTCCCGAAAAACCCAAAAATTCTGAGCGGCACTACAATTGCGCTCGTCACCTTGAGACATAAGATGTTAAGCCTCATTTGCCTAGTAATTTCACTAGCTACGGCGCCCTTCAGACTGAAACACAGTAATGCTTACACAATACTGCTTCACGGCAGAAATAGGCGCCGTTGTGGTACCCATAATCTAGCCGGCTTCCTGTGCGAAGGAGCCTCCCACTGGTAAATTTAACGTTAACACTAAAAGTTTAAGTTAAAAAGTGAAATGTCAAATCAATACTTAACGACACCGACGAGTAAAAAAAAAAGGACTCCGCGCCTTGATATTAGCACCGTTATGCTAGAGTATGTGCGGTTACGGGGGATACAAGTTAAACAATTTTTTCACCCTTAAATAATCATATATGGCCACAAATACTAACATGGTATCGTTTTTACACTTGTTCACAACGCACGACGGCATTTTTAAAATATTTTATTGAGACGCAAACTGATCTGTCACAGATGATGACAATTTTCATAATGGCCGCCTATCGGCCTGTAGGAGTGTAAATGTGTGCGTGAAGTATTACACATTTAATCGGCTTGTTTTGGTGCTACACTGTTATGTAAGGTGACACGGAGCCCTTATTTTTTTTCTAGTCCGTGCTTAACGAATATTTATTTCAAAAATTTTAAAGGTCGCTATATAACATTAATAGTAGCTCTATCCGGCGACAAATGGACGGTTACGGTTAACAGTTAAAGTTAAAACGTCATATAAACATAGTTGAATCGCTGTTAAAAATAAAAAAATTGCGTTAACGGTACTTAAACATGTCTGTTATTGCTTAAGTTAGTTGATGCAGCCTTAGTTAATTGGGCAGTTCCGTTGTAGAAACCAAAAGTGGTGGACTTGAGGGAGGGAGATACCAGATTTGCACAGGATGCCGGCCAGATTATGGGCACCACAACGGCGCCTATTTCTGCCGTGAAGCAGTAATGTGTAAGCATTACTGTGTTTCGGTCTGAAGGGCGCCGTAGCTAGTGAAATTACTGGGCAAATGAAACTTAACATCTTACGTCTCAAGGTGACGAGCGCAATTGTATTGCCGCTCAGAATTTTTGGGCTTTTCAAAGAATCCTGAGCAGCACTGCATTGTAATAGGCAGGGCGTTTCGATTACCATCATGAACGTCCTGCTCGTCCCGTATTTTCATAAAAAAAAATCTTGCTGAACATCTAACTGGGGCAGCGATATATCAGCAAATTTTTGTTACCCCCATCCAGCCGGAAAGCGTAATAATTATCCCCGACAAGCCACCCTGTGACACAAATAATTCATTTTTCAACATTACGTAAGTAGATTAGTTTATACAGATTCAGCAAGGGGCTGTATTTCAAGCGTAAACCTTTGATATTACTTTTTATGGTCATTTATCTTGAAGCACCAAGTCGCTGTTCATTACGTTGAGGATATGATAAATTACCTGAGTATTATGTCGTCTATTGAGGAACTGAAATGATTTCAGAACTTCATATAACAATAATTTTACAAATGACTTAAGTTTTCTTTAGTGTTAATTCCGCCAATATTTGTCTTTAAAACAATTCGACACGTGTTTCGCCTCTACACGAGGCATCCTCAGGACGTGTTGTCTCGCCAAAATCTGGCACGAGACTACTTCTCGTTGCTTTAAAGACAAATATTGGCGGAATTAACACTAAAGAAAACTTAAATCATTTGTATAATTATGGATTTCCGCAAAGTAACGCCTAGTTCAAAAAAAATTTTTTTTAACAATTATTTACCAAGCAACATTGTCGTACAATTAACAGGTAGACTTACAATCACGCTCAAAAATTGTCTGAAGGAAAACTCTGCCTACGCGTCTATTAGGCAGAGTTCTAGAGCAGGATATCTACTATAAAGTCCTATAGATGGCGCCATGAGAGTTGAACAAGATATAAAAAGATTTACGTTCGATGCGTTATTCCAACGGATGGTTCAGTTGTTAATCGCGCTCAGATGGAACCCGAAAGGTGGGTGCTGAGCACTTTATTAAGTGAGTATTGAATGAAACTGAGCTGTCACGCCCGGTTATGTAACACTCGTTTGGGTAAAGTCGACTCGAGACGACAAAGGGAGCGTGATCAATCTTCAGATCAGAAATTATAAATGCATATTGTCAATGTTATAACTTTACGAATTTATGTAGAAAGTAGTGTACTTGTATTATATACCTATTATTAATCTTAGTTAAGTTTTCGTGTCTGTTTAAGTTCTTTAGCAGTCTTCGATTTTTTCAAAACATTTAACATACTGTATATATATATATATTATACATAATGTAGCTTTCTACAGTGAAATAAACTTAAAAAAAATAATTTAATCTAATATATAAAATTCTCGTGTCATGGTGTTAGACTTTGAACTCCTCCGAAACGGCTCGAACGATTCTCATGAAATTTTGAGTGCATATTGGGTAGGTCTGAGAATCGGACAACATCTATTTTTCATACCCCTAAATGTTAAGGGTGGTCCACACGAAATTTAATTTTTAAATTTTTTTGACATTTTTTTTAAATTTGTTAAAAGGCATAAAAGGCATTTATTTTCTCAAAATTGATTACTTTAGAATTCTTTTTGATGTCATTTCTAATACTACTACAGACTCCTACCGCTTCGGAAACAAATGGCGCTCTGAGAGAGAAGAAGCGGCGCAAGAAACTCTCCCAGCATTCTTTTTTTTGCGCTCTTTTCAATAAAAATATACAATATTGTACAGTCGCTATAAAATAATCACATTCTAGTCCCAGGCTGTCCGATCATTTAGATATTCAGCAGTGGAGTAATAGGATTTACGACAGAGCCATTTTTTTATAAAACATTTAAATTTATTTATAGATAATGCCTGAACAGTGGCTGGGACTTTATTGTAGAAGTGTAACTGTAAGTGTAACTGTTTGATTATGAGTCAGCATTAAAAAATACATACAATGTCAAATTTTCACCCATCTACGATCAACAGTTACTTTTGTATCGCGATTTTAATATCGGCAATACAACGTTTGCTGGGTCAGCAAGTCTCTCTATATAATTATATATGTACGGAACACGCAATTATAAAATATAACGACGCATTTTTAAATTACTTGATGGTAATTAACCTGTTCATTAGTAAAGCCACTTACCACGCGACGGTAGGCCAATAGCCTTGAACTTAAGGATTTGCTTATTAGATTATCGGCAGTAGTAATCAAACTTGATTAGTTACTGCAATCAGTGATGACTTAATTAAGTTTAATACAAATCTCACACAACACGATAATTATTATTATTATTGACGACCCATATAGCCGAATGGTTAGTGACCCTGACTACTAAGCTAGAGGTCCCGGGTACGAATCCCGGTAGGTGCAATCATTTATATGATGAATATGGATGTTTGTTTCCGAGTCATGGATGTTTATATGTTTACGCTCAGGATTCTCGAAAAATTCAAAAATTCTGAGTGGCACTACAATTATGCTCGTCTCCTTGAGAAATTCAGATGTTAAGTCTCATTTGCCCAGTAATTTCACTAGCTACTTCGGCGGTTATTTTGGCGCCCTTCAGACCGAAACACAATAATGCTTACACATTACTCCTTCACGACAGAAATAGTTGACGTTGTGGTAGCCATAACCTAGCCGGCATCCTGTGCAAAGGAGCCACCCACTGGTAAAATATATATATTAGTATCACTCACTGAAAAGGTCTACGTATCTACATTACATGTACATTTTTTTATGGAAAAGCAAACAAACAAGCGTACGGGTCACTTGGTGTTAAGTGATCACAGCAACCCACATTCTCTTGCAACACCAGAGGAATCACAAGAGCGTTGCCGGCCTTTAAGGAAAGTGTACGTGCTTTTTTTGAAGGTACCCATGTTGTATCGTCCCGGAAACACCGCACAAGGAAGTTCATTTCACAGCTTTGTAGTACGTGGAAGAAAGCTCCTTGAAAACCGCACTGTGGAGGACTGCCACACATTCAGATGGGGATGGTATCCTAAATTGTGGCGTGTCGTGCGAAGATGGAATTCGGCGGCAAGGAATAAGGTGAAACAGCTCTTCGGAACACTCCCCGTGATAAATGCAGTAGAGGATACACAATGAAGCGATGTCTCACGTAACGCCAAGTGATCATGGACCTGTTTTGCGAAGAAGAGTTCATTAGAAGATCAAAGAGATTCATGCAAGTGGACATCAGGAACGTAGCAAATAGAGGTATGCCTGCAATAAATTGGTTTCTTAGAAAATCCAAGGTCATGCACTCGACGGTATATCAAATGTTTTATTCATTACAGCCGCCACCATAGCCTTATTGATCGACTATTTTTAGATTGAGCTAATAATATTGCTTTGAATGTAGTTGCTGTGTTGATAAAATGACTTTTGTTATTGTCATTGAGTTTCTGACCACTTCTTCTCAACTATTCAGTGGTAATTCGTTATGATAAAATATGGTATATCTTTTACATTCAAAAGTAACAATTTTTGACCGAAATGAATACAGTAAATTTGAGTTTATTTTAAAGCGATTAATAAATAATATATAAATCTATACTAATAGCGCTAATCTCTGGTACTACTGGTCCGATTTGAATGATTCCTTCAGTGTTAGGTAGTCCATTTATCGAGGAAGGCTATAGGCTATGTTTTTTTTTTCAAAATTAGGGATCCGTAATAAAATTGCTATTTTGTAACACAAGGTGTAAAATCGAAAACCTATTTTTGCGTGCGCTGCAAAAACTATTGACAATAGAACAAAATGATGTACAGGCTATAATATAGGCAATATTTTATGACTTATAAAACTATCGCGTGAATTATACTTTATATGGCAAAACAACGTTTGCCGGGTCAGCTAGTCTAATATACACAAGTTAAAAATGAAAAATAAACCAAATAGTCGAAAGCTGAAACTGAATGCGCCTAGCTTGTGAATATCCTGTGGTCTAATAAGTCCTAACATCTTATGTCGGACGGTATTGCGGTGTGTTTATAACCCTCTTATTCATAATAGTCTGCTAACCTAAAGCATTGCTAATTCTCACTGTGTCTTCTTCTATTGACCTAAGTCAGAATGAAAAATAACATTCGGTAGCAGCTGTTTTAAGTTAGCGGACCATTATGAATAAGGGGGTAAGAACATTCAATACGAACGTACGATGGTTTATAGAAAAGTAAAGATTTTGTTGGTTGTGAAAGAAAAATCTGAAAAGAATTAAGAATTGTTATAATAATATTGAAACACTTTTCACACAAATTATCTTGCCCCAAGTTAAGCATAAATAGCCTGTAATATGGGTTACAAGACAATGATATATTTAATACAGTAGGTATACTTACTTAAACATACATAAATTCATATAAACATACATAAATACATTAAAACGTCCATGACTCGGAAACAAACATCCATATTCATCATATAAATGCTTGCACCTACCGGGATTCGAACCCGGGATCTCTAGCTTGGTAGGTAGGTTATACACATGTTATGTGCTAATGTTTGGAATAACCACAGAGATTGGTTGCATACTTACGTATAAAATATAATTAATTATAGTATAAAACTCTCTAAATGATACTCCACTTTTGGATTCGGGCGTTCGATCCGAAATCTATCCTCTTTGGTCTCAATTCTGTGGTATTAACATTAATTTTATTTGTGTATCTCTTAGGCTTAGATTAAGGATTGGTCTCCGCTGCACTCCAACCAGATACTGCAGGCGTAGTCGCAGTGCGGCAACTAATGCTACGCCCAAGTGGTCGTACTCGAGCCAGTTTCGAACATTATGTGACGTTGACGTGCCACATGTTCTGTTAAACTTTCTAAAAATAATACTACAAGAAATAATAAATACACTGAGATCACATTTATTCGTATTTTATAAATCAATCAATGTAAAATAACACGAAGCGTATGTTACAAAATTTGAAAGATGCCATTGAGTGTCAAGATGCCACGCACACAAGCATCTAATAGTTGCCGTAATAAAAAAGCTATAGTGGTAGTGCGATATCTAGTTGGAGCACAGCGGAGACTAATCCTTAATCTAAGCTCTTAGGTATATATTTTTGAATGTGTGGTAGTACACTTTTGAATAAAGTTTTTTAAAATTAACTTTGGGTAGAATAAACGAACTAGGGACTCATGTTGTGATGTTAAGTGCGCCCTGCTCCTAAGCCATTAAGCGTGCGTGATTAGGCAACCGCCATCTTGTATTTTTCCTTTTAATTTTACTCAATGTATTGGAAGCTTAAAATTTAACATAAATTTCTAGAAAATCTGTTAACACAAACAAAACTATCGAAAAGAATAATAAAACATTACCATATCAATACTAACATAAAAGTGTTTTACCAGTGGGAGGCTCCTTTGCACAGGATGCCGGCTAGATTATGGGTACCACAACGGTGCCTATTTCTGCCGTGAAGCAGTAATGTGTAAGCATTACTGTGTTTCGGTCTGAAGGGCGCCGTAGCTAGTGAAATTACTGGGCAAATGAGACTTAATATCTTGTCTCAAGGTGACAGGCGCAGTTGTAGTGCCGCTCAGAATTTTTGGGGGTTTCAAGATTCCTGAGCGGCACTGCATTGTAATGGGCAGGGCGTATCAATTACCATCAGCTGAACGTCCTGCTCGTCTTGTCCCTTATTTTCATAAAAAAAAAAACGGTACACATTTTTATGAATTTAACTCTGTTGAGAGGCTGAGATAGCACTAAAGAAAACTTAAATAATTTGTATAGTTAATACGTTTAGATAGACTATGACAGCTGTGAAAACATCGAAGAAAATAGCGGTGATCTATTAAACTCTATTTTCAGAATCGCACGCACAATAAATTCAAAGTGATATAATATTATAACAATATTGACACACTTTTTACACAAATTATCTTACCCCAAGTTAAGCGTATATAGCCTGTGTTATGGGTTATAAGACAATTCAAATTCAAATTCAAATATTTTTATTCAAAATAGGATTTAAAATCACTTATTGAACGTCAAAAACTACCACCCATTCGAAAGAGACTGCCTCAGATCTGAGAAGAATGGGCGCAAGAAACTCAGCGGGCATTTTTTTTTATATAAAATATGGATTACAATGTAATATCGTACAATAAACATTAATAATTAAAGAGCCTGAGGGTGTTCGCTTTAATCCCAGTCCGTGGTGTCATTAAGAAAATCGTTTGTGCTATAATAACCTTTCCCACACAAAGGTTTTGTACAATTTCTGGGATCATATTGTAGAAGCATATACATCGCCCAACAAAAGACTTACTAACTCGACCCAACCGAGTAGTAGGCATAACAAGTTTATGTTTGTTCCTCGTTTTAACATTATGAATGTCACAGTTTCTAGAAAATTCCTCAATGTGCTTATGAACATACAAAACATTATCAAAAATGTATTGAGAAGCAACAGTCAAAATGTTTATTTCTTTAAATTTTTCTCTTAATGATTCTTTAGGACCTAGGTTATAAATCGCGCGAATAGCCCTCTTCTGCAGCACAAAGATAGTATTAATATCGGCCGCACTGCCCCATAACATGACAATGATATATTTAATACAATATACTTACTTAAACATACATAAATTCATATAAACATACATAAATACATTTAAACATCCTTGACTCGGAAACAAACATCCATATTCATCATATAAATGCTTGCACCTACCGGGATTCGAACCCGGGACCTCTAGCTTAGTAGGTAGGATCGCTAACCACTCGGCTATACAGGTCGTCAAACGATATGCACATCGCAAGTGTAATACGTAACTTGTAATGCACATTAAAGTAATAAAACTAGCCTTTTGTCATGCGCTGCCTAACAGCAAGAGGCTCTATCTAGGCGTATATATTATCTTAGTAGGCTATAAAACGCTAACGACGAATATTCGTATAAAACCAGTCGTACAATCACATTATAACATTTATTTAACATATTAGCAGAACCTCCTCAATTCAATATACCTACTTTTAGGCGAGACCGGATACAGCACGAGAAACCGTTATAACTCTATAGGAACTGCAATTAGAAACCAATTTGTAATTAGCAATTTGTCACACTCCGTATTCGCCAGACCTTGGTCTAACACTAGTACTATACTTTCTTTATGATTTGGACAATTTTCAACGAAATAAAAAGTTTTCTTCTCAGGAGGCAGCACGAAATGCTTTCGCACAGTTTGTCGAATCTAGATCACCACAATTATATCGCAAAGGCATAACCGACCTTCCTATTAGATGGCAGTAATGTATAAATAATTATCGTGATTAAATAAATTTAATTAAGTGAATGAAATTAAAAAAAAAAGTGTGTGTGTCAGGTCCGACGCACGACTGGAGTTTACACCTCAAGAACGATTGTCTTTGAACAGATACTAAGCAAAATTAAGTCCAATGGAGTCGGTTACAAACAGACATACAGCAGAAGCTAATACAAGCGTATTAATTAAAAAATCAAATAAACCTTAGCGCTCAACATGTCAGGAAATGCCCAAACACAACTCCTGTTAAAAGTGGAACTTAAAATTGCAATTTTAAAAGGTCCATCGAGGAAGTTACGTTTTGTCACACCCTAATAGATATTATGCTACATGCGTAGGCTATCAAGCAGTATGTACTTACACACACACACACACACACACACACACACACAACTGAAAAGTGAAAGTTGAGCGAGAAATGATGCGCACCAAATACGTTACTATCCCATTTGATGAATAGGTTTTACTCCTCTCCATATTTTTCTCATACCTTGCCTCATATGAAAATCGATTCTTAAGGAGTAAACTTCAATTATCAGTAAAAATCGGCCATTTCATAATTTAACCCCTTAATATTAACAAAGATCTTTCTTTACATGTGAGTAAATAAATTCATAACCATATGTAGTAGAATTTATATTATCTCCAACCAAAACGATTATACTATCTTTACAAATCTTATTCAGATAAAAATGATTCGCACTACGTTAGCACCAACCCTCAATAGGGAGAGAATATGAAAATTTATGGAGTGAAAGGAGTCCCGTCCTAAGCGGTATTGTTGTCGAGTTATCTCAAAGGAATAAAAAGTATTTTAAGTTTTGTTATATTCTGAGTAATGTTAAAGTTGGTTTTTGTAAAGCAGATTAGTTGTCATAGAGTGTTAAAACAATGCAACATAATGCGGTTTCGTAGACCAAACCCAAAGTAATAGTTATATATGTAATCCCGAAGTTTTTTAAGATTTATATGTTCCAACTTCCAGCGGTGTCTTGTTAGCTATGATCAAAATGTCAATACTGATTATTAAATTCAAGAAATGAGAATAACTTCTAAACAATAATATTATTTGACGACCTGTATAGCCGAGTGGTTAGCGATCCAACCTAAGCTAGAGGTCCCGGGTTCGAATCCCGGTAGGCGCAAGCATTTATATAATGAATATGGATGTTTGTTTCCGAGTCATGGATGTTTATATGTATTTATGTATTTTTATAGGTATTTATATATGTTTAAGTAAGTATATTGTATTAAATATATCGTCGCCTTGCAACCCATAACACAGGCTATATATGCGTAATTTGGGGCAAGATAATATGTGAAAAAGTGTGTCAAAAAAGTGTGTCAATATTTAACTATTTTTTTGACGAGCAGGACGTTGAGCTGATGGTAATTAATACGCCCTGCCCATAACAATGCAGTGCCGCTCAGGATTCATGAAAAACCCCAAAAATTCTGAGTGGCACTACATCTGCGCTCGTCACCTTGAGACATAAGATGTTAAGTCTCATTTGCCCAGTAATTTCACTAGCTACGGTGCCTTTCAGACCCTAACACAGTAATGCTTACATATAACTGCTTCACGGCAGAAATAGGCGCCGTTGTGGTACTCATAATTTAGCCGGCATCCTGTGCCTTTGCACACTCCTTTAGCCTCCCACTGGCAAACCGCATTTACCAGTGTAACCATATTATATAGTGTTCCAACTAGATAATACTAACTGAGACCAACAGCTCTTTTATTACGACAACTATTAGATGTTTGAGTGTATCCTGACACTCAATGCCAACATTCAAATTTTGTAACATACGCTTCGTGTTATTTTACATTGAAATTAATAAAATACAAAATAATTACTGATAATATGTGATCCCAATGTCTTTCTTATTTCTTGTAGTATTATATTTACAAAGTTCTGCTAGGTTATCCGGCATTTTAGTGTTAATTATTAGGGTGTCATTCCATGGTAAGTATGTATTTTATTTTTGTCGATATATAAAAATTTTTTTACACATATACAGGTGTCCCAAAGTTATGGGACATGAAGGGAAAGTACCTTAAATATCGTAGATAGGGTATTTTACTGAAAGAAGACTTTATGTTATTTTTAAAAGTTAGTAATTCTGCATTCAAAGATTTTCTAAAAAATACTTGCCTTGTCTGGGACTCGAACCGACTTAAGCATAAAAAAGAAACACTCCTACTTTTATGATATGTAGGTATGAGAAAGTAGTCAATTAAATGGGTATTTTTTTGTAAATTAATTAATTAAATGCTCAAAATGTGATCCCTCCTGTCTTACGCAAATCACCAATCTTCAGTCCAGACGAAGCAAGTAATTTTTAAATGCAGAATTACTAACTGTTAAAAATAACATAAAGTCTTCTTTCAGAAAAATACCCTTTCTACGATATTTAAGGTACTTTGCCTTCATGTCCCATAACTTTGGGACAGCCTGTATATATTAGATCTTTTAAGCTCTTTTCTATATAACAATTAGTAGTTATATTGAAAATAAGTAGCATAATAAAAGCTCAACAATTCGCTATTCGCAACTTAACGGCTTCATGAACTTATTCAGGTCTTTAATAACGTGCCTTATTTAAATATTGTTTGATCTTCACTCGACCGAAAACCTCTGGGATATTAAAATAAATTATTTCTGAATGAAAAATAACAAGAATTGCTCAACAAGTACCACTTTTAATTGCGTTCTTATTGCGTTGGAACCTTAATGGAAACTGGTTAAGTTTACGTGCATCCAAAGGGTTTCATTGGAAAAATATTTAACTTTTTTTAAATGCTTCGAATAAATATTTTTCATGTTAAATCCGGTAAGTTTTATAAGTATATACTATATATGCAGAATGAATACTATACATATATGTATATGTCTAAATATATTACAGTTTACCAGTGGGAGGCTCCTATGCACCAGATGCCGACTAGATTATGGGTATCAGAACGGTGCATATTTCTGCCGTGAAACAGTAATGTTTGCATTCCTGTGTATGGGTCAGATAGGCGCCGTAGCTAATGGTATTACTGGCCAAATGAGACGTGATATCTTATGTCTCAAGGTGACGAGCGCAGTTGTAGTGCCGCTCAGAAATTTTGGGGTTTTTCAAGGATCCTGAGCGGAACTGCTATGGCGTATCAATTACCATCAGCTGAAAGTCATGCTCGTCTCGTCCATTATTTTCATTAAAAAAAAATGTTAACTCTTACCACGGAGCCCCAGATTCCATCCTAACCCGTTACTTACTAATGTATTTTGGGTTTTCGAATTTTTAATAATTTGTACGTTTCTTCGACGCCTTATAAGGTCGGCAACGCACTTGGAAAAAAGCGGTCAAGTGCGAGTTGTACGTATGGGGAAAAAATTTTTGTTTTTTTTTGTCTATTTATGCGTGTAAATGTTAACGCGGTTCACAGAATACATCTACTTATCAGGTTTCAACTGTATAGTTCTTATAGTTTTGGAAAAAAGTGGCTGTAAAATACACGGATAGACAGACAGACATGACGAATCTTTAACGGTTCCGTTTTTTGCCATTTGGCTACGGAACCCTAAAAGTGTAAGTCTATGAACGAAACTATACGCAAAAACTTCAATAATATTCCATTTCTATTCAATATAAGTCAGCCTCACCTTGACACTAACATGTTGCGTGTCACGCTCGCGCCATTTTATTACAAACTAACTCATACAATGTAACGCACAATGAATATTAGCTACGATCAAAATGTCACAATACTGATTAATATGTTATGTTTTTAAAGTGATAACCCTCACTTCTAGGATTAATACACAAATAAAATTTGAAAAACAAAATTGTGAACGATGCGGGATTCGAACCCACGACCTCCGGCGTTCCGTGCCGGTGCTCTAACCGAAGCCACAACCTGAGAGTTGAACAAAGCAAACAGAATTTTATAACGAGGCGGTACTCGAACAGTTAGCTCAGTTGGTTAGAGCACCGGCACGTACCGCCGGAGGTCGTGGGTTCGAATCCCGCATCGTTCATAAAATTTTATTTTTCAAATTTTATTCGTACAATACTGATTATTATATTCAAGAAATGAGAATTACTACTAAACAATAATTTTATTAAACAAGCTTTTAACAGCGATTTCGTCTGTGTTTGTTACAATCGTATTATCTTAGATCACCTATATGTCTAGGTAGACTGTGAAAGCTGTGAAAACGTCGAAAAAAATTGAGGTTGACTGTTAACCTCTATTTTGAGCAATGCACGCACACTAAGTCATGTGGCCTTTATTGATTGGTTGTTTAGACGTATAAATTATCGTTAAGGGTTCGTAAGAAACTTTTTCGTTATATCGTTTTTTCTCCCACTTAGTTTGGAAATCCTACTACCATTACCACGATAAAGTCTTTTAAATTTTTCGAGTTGATCTATATTATATAGCCTATAACACTCAAAAATAATGTGTCTTTCTATTAGTAACAGAATTTTAAAACCGGTTATTAATATACAACCTATACCTATTTCTACATATATACTAGCTGACCCAGCAAACGTTGTATTGCCAACATTAAAATGGCGATACAAAAGTAGCTGTTGATCGTTGATCTACTAGGCTCCGTAAAATTTTTTTAAGTGGACTGTGTTATATTTCACAATAAATTCCCAAATGATATTAAAATATTACCAATTAAAGAATTTAAATGTATCGTAAATAAATACTTTACATCTAAGGCCTATTATAATGTGAAAGATTATTTAAATGATAAAGATAGTTGGGATTAATGTCTTTAAATTTATTGTTAATGAATATTTTTACACTCATTTGAATGCTATTGCAACTTTTGTACACATTGATTAATTTTTCAGTGAATAAAGATTTTTTTGAATTTGAATTTGGATATGTCAATCTTCAGTTCCGAATCCATTTCATTCAAGGAAACGCTTATCTTCTCTTCATAGCCTCTTATATGTTACATTCATAATAATACCAAATTGTTTGAAACGAATTACAATTGTCTATTATTACAGTAAACATTTTGACAGTTATATTAAAGGCGATAGATAGATTAGAATAATGGCATTTATTTTTGCACAATACATTATGCAAATAATCTCGAAACAATGGCTTTGGGGCTTAAGCGATTTTGATGTTCATTGTGGAATAGACTGAAAATAATATTCGTAAATATATCTAATCTATACTAATATTATAAAGCTGCAGTGTTTGTTTGTTTGTTACTACTGGTCCGATTTGAATGATTCTTTCAGTGTTGGGTAGTCCATTTATCGAGGAAGGCTAAAGGCTATATTTTTTTTTCAAAATTAGGGATCCGTAATAAAATTGCTATTTTGTAACACAAGGTGTAAAATCAAAAACCTATTTTTGCGTGCGCTGCAAAAACTATTGACAATAGAACAAAATGATGTACAGGCTATAATATAGGCAATATTATATTAGTTATAAAACTATCGCGTGAATTGTACTTTATATGGCAAAACAACGTTTGCCGGGTCAGCTAGTAAACAATATAATGGTATAGGAGCCCAAGAGGCTAAATAGGGATTTACTCGAGCGTCGTGGGCACCTATTGGATTTTGGAGGTTAGCTGCTAAAAAAAAGTCTATATGATTCATAAATTGTTAATAAAACTTCAGATAAAAATGATTAATAAAATAAAAATGATAGTTAATGAGCCCCACGTGTTTCTGTTAACGGAAAAATATTAATCAGACGGTTTGCATGGTGGTGGTGGCCATATGAAGTCATAAGGGAAGGGAAATTCTGGGGTCTAGGGATAACGAATATTACGAAAAGTCTCGACATTTAAAGGACTTTGAGACATGAGTCGTTCCGAGACGCATACCCTAAAAATATATAAATTTTAATGATTATATTATACCGTATTATTTATATTATATGTCATTATTATACTATTACAAACGGAAATGCTAATATTAAAGATTGGTCTCCGCTGCGCTCCAGCTAGATACCGCACTACCTAAGAACAATAGCTTTTATATTACGGCAACTATAAGATACTTGTCTGTTTGGCATCTTGAAACTCAATGGCATTTTTCAAATTTTGTAACATACGCTTCGTGTTATTTTACATTGAAATTAATAAAATACAATTTACTTACTGATGATATAATGTGATATAAAGATACTGTGTATCTTTCTAATTTACTTGTAGTATTATTTTTAAAAAGTTTTACTACGCAACCTGGCATTTTAGTTTCAATTATTAGCAAAGTTTAACAGAACATGTGGCATGTCAATGTCACATATTGTTCGAAACTGAGAAATTCAATTTAAATGCTGTTTCGGCGCCTGTAGTATTTTCAAATTTCGGTTATGTCAGTAGACTAGAAACCTAATAAGAAATACTGAAAACAAAACAGCAAAGTTCGCGGGTTGCGGTTACAATGGGTCAAAGGTCAAACGAAGGGATGATAGTTGAGCAACTTTTATGGTGAACAAAAAATTGAGAGCGAATTTGGCATAAAGGCATAAAAGTCATTTGTTTTCTCAAAATTGATTCCTTTAGAATTCTTTTTGATGTCATTTCTAATATACTAGATACTAGTACTACCACTTCGGAAACAAATGGCGCTCTGAAAGGGAAGAAGCGTCTCAAGAAACTCTCCCAGAATTTTTTATCGATTGAACATTTTCAGATGGTTCTATATAACATATAAGTATGACGTTGGCAGTAAAGATGGCAGACATTAGACCATTCTGGGAGTGCGTTTTTATTTAGAATATTTCACAAGAAATAATATATTTAGAATATATACCATAAATTAGGCTATCATCCCCACCATCTTGATGTATGGCGTTCTTCCACAGTGTGGTTTTCAATGAACTTTCTTCCACGTAAAACAAAGTTTTGGAATAAGCTACCTTGTGCGGTGTTTCCGGGATGACACGACATTCAAAAAAAGCGCGTACACCTTCCATAAAGGCTGGAAACGCTCCATTGATTGGTGTTACAAGAGAATGTGGGCGGCGGTGATCACATAACATCAGATGACCCGTACGTTCGTTTGTCCTCCCCTTCCATTAAATAATATACATTAAAAAAAAACACATCATTTTTCAGAAAACTTTACTCCAACTATTAGATTTTGGACAAAATATTTTATGTATGTTATTGTTTTAATCATATTTCATAGCGTTCTATGCCTCCTCAAAGATGTTTTGTCCCAGGCCTATTCAAATTTTCGGCGACATAGTATATAAAAGATTTAACAACTGTTAATAAAAATCGAAATTGTCATATAAAACCTCATTTTAGGCACTGCCCTGTGGATTTTATCGACACTAAACACTTCGTACATTCGAATAAAAAATCCAGATCGCATATAAATTGAATACGGAACGGAGGCATTAAATTTAACGAGCTCGTAAGTGGAAACTGGTTTGTAGGCTTAACTTCCCGCCGCTGAAAGCTGTGTTGTTGTTATTTTTTAATCAATGCTGAAAGTGATCCGGATAGAATAGGGATGTGATAAACTGTAGAACGTATCGATGTTGATGAATTGAATTGATTGAATAATTTTTAAATAAAATATAAGACTGGATAAAGTTGAATTGATGCATGTAAATTAACGAGCTTGTCACTGGATATTGAATGAATTATGAGTTAACTTTCCGCCTTTGGAAGCTGCATCGTTGATAGTTATTAATGCTGAAAGATAGTGATTATTGGATAGGGATGTGTACAAGCTATCGATGTTTATAAATTGGGTATTTTTTTTTTGATTATTTTATTTTAGTTGTATACAATGAAATCTTAGATAAGGTAAGACTATAATTACATGCTTTTACAAGCACTGAAGAACTAGCTAGTTATAATCAGTTAATGTGGTACTCATCAAATCAAATCAAATCAAATCAAAATTTTTATTGAACTCATAACATTGATTAACAATGGCTTAAGTTCAGTCATACACTTAATTTCATAACAATAAATAATTAATATGAAACAGATAAAATTAAAATTAATATCAAATAAAATTAAAATTAATATGAAACAAATTACATAAAATAATAAAAATATCAAATAATTAAAATCACACTCAGTAGAGCAATTCAATTCCAGGTTGCTTTCTCATTTAAATAATCGATACAAGATTCTGAAGTTTATTCTTTCATTTATGTATTTCACTCCCATTGAATTTTTTTCAAGATCAATATGCAATGGGTACTCTAAAAGCGTGTACACCATCTAACAGCCAGCAACGACTTTGTGGTTAATCAAATCAAATCAAAATCCCTTTATTCATGTAGGTTACGGAAATGCACCAATGCACGCCCCTACATGGATCCTATAATCAGAACCTAACCAAACTCTCACCAAACAAGCTTTTATATCCTTTCCAATCAAAAAAGAATCAACGGAATCGGTGGGCGCTATATTGACTTATTCGTCCATTTTTCGCGCAACTTCTGAAAGCAATATTAAGCCTTTTATGGTTTTAACTTAGATGCCACTGTCATAAAAAAAAAGAATTATCAAAATCGGTGCATCCAGTCGAAAGTTCTAAGGTAACAGACATAAAAAAACATACCGACGCATTGAGAATCTTCTCCTTTTTTGAAGTCGGTTAAAAGGATAGGGGTGTGGTTAAGGGATAAGTTGTCGATGGCTTTATACAGAACTAAATGTGAGTATATCATATTGTAGTCTTGTTACATTTACAGCAATTTATCTCTTAAGGCTAGTATGCCGTGGCAATAAATCTAACGTGGTCGTTAGAGGGAATTGGTTTGGACGCTAGATTTTTCCTTAGCTGTGTTGCCGACAGTTAATCAATTCTAAAAGGTAAATCGAAAAGTTATTTTTTTATAAATGCGTATACATATTATGTGAAGCGTTTAGTTTAAAAGCTTGAAAGAGGAGAGGAGACGTGCTATAAATCGAAATACCCCCTTATTCATAATAGTCTGCTAACTTATAGCATTGCTAATTCTCACTCTGTCTTCTTCTATTAATTTTTCTTCTATTCGACCTAAGTCAGAATGAGAAAAAACAAAGTTAGCGGACCATTATGAATAAGGGGGTAAATCTTTACAAACACTTTAACTACAAACCAGTAAAGTAAACATTGTAAGACCTTTATGTATATATTTAGCCATAATTCTTTCAAACAATTTATTTAAAATGCACGTCAAAATCTACGATCAAAACATTACCAACCTTACTAGGAGGTTTCTTTGCGTGTGTCTCCGCCTGTAAAAGCTGTAACACCTGTTCGTCCTTCATACACACTTTCGGAGAACTTCGCTTTACATATTCTAACGTTGATCATATTGTGACAAAATCTGCACAAACGCTTGGTTTTATTACAAGAAATTCAAAAGAGTTTAAGCTCTTATCCACCAAGATTAATCTCTTCATAGTCCGAAGTTACTTAGAATATGCTTGTGTAATATCGAATCCCTTTTATAGTATACATTCGCAACGCATTGAAAACAATCAAAGATCATTCACCAAACACTTGGCTTTTTTAGCAAGTGGAATTAGCCACAGATGTCCTTACACACAGCGCCTTTCTTTCTTTAAGATGAAATCCCTAAAATGGCAGCATAAAATTTTTGATATCTTATTTATTTCCCAAATAGTAAACAATTATGCCAATAATACGAAGTTACTCGATAAAATATCTTTTACTGTATCTTCGACGTATCCGCGTAAAAGTATTCATAATACATTTAGCAGACCTCTTATAAAATCAATTTAAGCACTGAACTCCCCAATTATCAGAGCTGGTGAACAATATAATATGCTTATTGGAAAATACCCAAATGTAGATATATTCAATGACTCTTATCACTTAAGAATAAAATACTAAAATACTTTTAAGTCATACTGTAAACAAACTGAAAACCTAGTAACTTAAATTAATTTCACATTTACTTTTATTTGTGCTTAGTTATAAAACACTTACTTTAAATTATTTTACTCAATATATTAGTAAAAGTATTTATATGAATTGAAGTACCTAATAAAATAAAATAAACACACTATCTTATCTTATCAGTGTATATAGTGTTACAAATAAGTCAATAAAATTAAAAACACATATATTCACACAAAAATACGACAATTCTTGCACCGCCGATTAAAATACGAACAACTGAACCACTATCGGTCACGAATCGATTCAAAATTCCATTTGCGTTTGGCGAGAAATTTATGTGCCCAGTTGACACCGCATGTGTGAATCTGTTTGCAAATGAAATTTCAGTGGAGCTTGAAATTAGATACGATATTTACATCGTACACAAAGGTACGTTTTCTGAAATAAAAATACTAGTTGTGAAGTGGTGCAATAGAGTTTAAATTTTGAAGATGTTATTTATCCAAAAGATTAACGGATTCTATTGTAGGGAATATAATCTATTTCAGTATATATCTGTTTTGTTATTTTACCCCTTGTCGAAATCTATAAGGTTAATTATGTATTGTGTCTTTTTATACTGCTAAAAATAGCAGCTTTTTACAAATTGCTTAAAGATATGTTGTTTTTATGAACATAATGGACGAGACGAGCAGGACGTTCAGCTGATGGTAATTGATGCGCCCTGCCCATTATAATGCAGTGCCGCTCAGGATTCTTGAAAAATCCAAAAATTCTGAGCGGCACTACGAGTACAATTGCGCTCGTCACCTTGATACATAAGATGTTAAGTCTCATCTGTCCAGTAATTTGACTAGCTACGGCGCCCTTCAGACCAAAACACAGTAATATTTTAACATTACTGCTTCACGACAGAAATAGGCACCGTTGTGGTACCCATAATCTAGCCGGTATCCTTTGCAAAATGGCTTCCCACTGGTTCATATCTCATAATATAGTCTATTTGCAAAAAAATAAATGCAGATTTAAATTTTATCAAGTTAAAATGTTTAACCATCAGTTAAAAACACTATAAGGATAATTAGAGCAATTTCAAGTATAATTGCCGGCGAAACTATGCAATTCCATTGCCGCCAAGTGTCCCTGACGTGAATTCGTATCAAATTAATCTCTCGGTTATATTAAATTGTTATTTTATTTATAGTCATGATGCCAAATGCGCTCATGGATACGCTCTCTCACCAACGACCTACACAACACCCGATGGATGAATGTCTCAAGCTGTAGACAGTCGAAGGTGGCGATACCTGCACTATCGCCCAAACTGACACGTAGACTTATCAGCCTCAACAGACATGAGATCCGTATAATGGTGGGCACCCTAACGGGTCACACACCACTAAACAAACACCTTTTCACAATCGGCGTAACGGACAGTCCTAAGTGCAGAGGCTGTCTGACCGAAGACGAAACGGTCGCTCACGTAATCCTGGAATGTGCGGGGGTGGCCAACCAACGGGCAAAAACCTTAACCAATACAAGGTCGCTCCAAGAAGTCTGTGAACACCCCAGGAATGTTCTGAACTTCTGGAAGGAGCTGGGCTGGTTGGAGTAACCGGCCATTACTGCACGCAAAATGGACCCATGCTAGTGGTTTAATTGCGGAAACAGGAGCCCTATACCAGACCATACCATACCATAGTCATGATGGTTCAGAATGACGGCTGCAATTGTGATGATAAATGGTGAACGATCCCTTATTGTCATAAAAATAGTTATTTGTTCAACAATTAGTTATTTTTTGCTGCGAGTGCTGACTTTAAATCACGAATTGCCGAAGTAGTCTAGAATTGAATCACGAGCGGAGCGAGTGATTCTAATGTAGACTACTGAGGTAGTGAGTGATTTAAAGGCACGAGACAAAAAAAATTGCTAAAAAAAAACAATTAAGATAATAAATTTTTGTGACAATGAGATAATACGCTAGGCTAATACGAGTTTCGGAACGCACCGGATCGCATTGTTTATTTTTTTAACGTGGAGTAATTCCCGGATGTATGGTCAAGTGGGTTTCGAAATTTAAATCACTTTGCCACACGTTCGCAGCAAAAAGTGTTTTTGCTGCGAGTTATCATGTAGCATTAGCGCCCTTTTCGTGCTGGAGAGGTGAAAAAGAAATTGTTAGGCTCGTTACATCTGAAACTAATTAACAATCACGAACGCTTTGTCAAGAGCGTATCGACCGAGAAGATGACATAAAAATAAATAACTCACTACATTTCGATGGAATATCAATTCTATTCATGTTCTTGAAAAACTTACATCGCCTATATTTCGTCGCGTATTCATTAAAACAGAAATCCATAAAGGTGCTCTGTGTGATGGAATATGTTGGGAATGTTTTCTTTATTCGCGAAAGATGAATTGACACTTTCCATGAATAATGGTATTTCGTTGTGTAAACGCACGCGAGGTTATTCTTTGTATTTTTGATAGAATTGTATTATCATTTTGCGTATTGGATGAATATTTTACAAGTACGCTATAATTATTTTGTTTTATAAGAATAATATTTGATATATTATTATAATTATTCAAGTACTGACCAGGAAACGTTGGTTTGCCGTATAAAGTAAATACAAGGCGCTCGCTCATTGTATGAATTGCCATATGTAACGCAATGTCACTGATTGAATTATTTGTAAAACGAATATATGGGTATTTCTGATACAAAAAATATGTTCCGGGTAAGCTCATTGTATGAATTGCCATATGAAATGCAATGTCACTGATTGTATTATTTGTAAAACGAATATATGGGTATTTCTGATACAAAAAATATGTTCCGGGTAAGCTCATTGTATGAATTGCCATATGAAATGCAATGTCACTGACTGAATTATTTGTAAAACGAATATATGGGTATTTCTGAAACAAAAAAAATGTTCCGGGTAAGATCATTGTATGAATTGCCATATGAAATGCAATGTCACTGACTGAATTATTTGTAAAACGAATATATGGGTATTTCTGATACAAAAAAAAAATGTTCCGGGTAAGATCATTGTATGAATTGCCATATGAAATGCAATGTCACTGATTGAATTATTTGTAAAACGAATATATGGGTATTTCTGATACAAAAAAAAATGTTCCGGGTAAGATCATTGTATGAATTGCCATATGAAATGCAATGTCACTGACTGAATTATTTGTAAAACGAATATATATGGGTATTTCTGAGACAAAAAAATATGTTCCGGGTAAGTAATCACTAACATATCATATACTAAAAGCTACTCCGAAACACGCTGCAGCTTATGTTATATGCATTATTCCGTTCAATAGTTTTTGCAGTAGAACCGAAGGAAAAAACCAGCTGTCCAATAGTAGTTTATATAGATTATACTTATGATTATTATTATTAATATGATTGCCAAACTGACGTGGCAGTGGGTAGGGCACATAGTTCGACGAACAGATGGCCGGTGGGGCAGAAAAGTCCTCGAATGGCGACCACGTACCGGAAGACGCAGTGTTGGTAGACCCCCCGCAAGATGGACCGACGATCTGGTCAAGATCGAGGTAATAACTTGGATGAGGGCAGCATAGGACCGCTCGTCGTGGAGATCTTTGGGGCAGGCCTTTGTCCAGCAGTGGACGTCTTCCGGCTGATGATGATAATAATTATATTTCTGAACTGCAACATTCATTTGTCTTTGAAAATAATTTGCTACAAAATTAAAGTGTTGAACTATGCAGTTAAAATATATAAAAAGTTCGGTTTTTTCATTGAATTTCTAAAACTACTGCTTATATTATACGCAAACATTACATTGGTACGCACGCTTGCAACGCCCCGGATATTGAGAGATTTGAGTAGCAATGGTTGACAGCAATTAATGAGCTAGGAGCCTGGTTTACTAAATGGCGTATTGAGGTCAACTCGGATAAAAGCTCGATCATAAGCGCAGACGCTTCTGCCAGGATCGCCCCAATCAATTATTAGGCTAATGCGCCACTAACGCATTTTAAAATTTAATACAAAAATTTATTTGAATAATATTCTGAATATACTATTGTTATTTGTAGAGTACACACACCTAATCGACATTATATAATATTTACAACCAAAAATTCAATTATAATATCCAGTAATTGATTTCCATCTACGTTATTAAATTGAAAATGTAATATAAATTTAGGCAGGTACGAATTAATCCCCTTATAATAATTATCTTGTCGTGAAAACTCGGTATATTTTCCGCGAGTCCCATACCCTACTGTTATTACTATCAGACGGAGCACCTCTCGCCTATTGGCAGTAACAATTAATTTCCAAGCAATTTTCACCGTTATAGCCTGAAGCATTTCGCTCACAAATTTTAGGAAGTGCCGTAATTAATAATTATTGTTTCTCACCGTTTAATAATGGAATTTAGCAATTGTTATTATATTGCAACAATTATTCTGTACGATAATGAAAATTACCTGTACAATTATTAATATTTTATTATACGAATGAATAATTCATTATATATATAATAATGAAATAAAAAAAAATATAAAAGGTTGTTTTTTTTTTATTTTTTTTTGACAAGTTAAACGACCATAACAATAATTTAGTAACGTGTAGGATTTATGATTGAACCCAATAGACAAATAAAATTTGAAAAACAAAATTTTATGAACGATTATGCGGGATTCGAACCCACGACTTCCGGCGTTCCGTGCCGGTGCTCTAACCAACTGAGCTAACCGTTCGAGTACCGCCTCGTTATAAAATTCTGTTTGCTTTATTCAACTCTCAGGTTGTGGCTTCATCTACAGGATCTACTTTACAGTTGATAACCTGCTCAACCCTAATATTTGCATATTAGGCAATTGACTTGAGATGTCGCTCTTGTAAATCTCAACTATATGTTGAACCCAATAGCCTGACCGGCTTTGCAATTGCACTCGTGACCTTGACACATAATAAATTATCTAAATTATTTGAGTTTTCTGTGTCGTGCCAGATTTTGGCGAGACAACACGTCCTGAGGATGCCTTGTGTAGAGGCGAAACACGTGTCGAACTGTTTAAAGACAAATGTTGGCGGAATAAAAGAAAAAGCGGAAAGCTATGAGCAGAATAAGAGTCCAGTACAATGATGCGTTCCGGGCTCTTATGCGGCTCCCGCGGTGCTGCAGCGCGTCGGGCATGTTCGCAGACGCTGGGGTCCCCGACTTTTTCGCCATAATTCGGTCTCACGTTGCCTCTTTCTGGCGGAGACTGCAACGTTCCGACAACAAAATACTCGTGGCTGTCTCTGACGACATCAGGAATCTCTGTTCACATGGAAAAGAACAAAAAATTACTGCACAAATTTGTGCAATATTTATATAGTTTTAGTTAGTCTAATTTTACTTTTAACTTGGCACCCCTTTACAGTGTCCAAAAGTTTTTGTAACTATGGGTTTTATTATGCCTGAAATAAATACCTTTTATTTATTTATTTATTTTTATAAACACTAAAGAAAGCTTTCTTTTTGAATGATTATGGATTTCCGCAAAGTAACGCCTACTTCAATAAGTTTTACATAATATGTTAACAACGATTATTACCACCGAATTAGATTAAGGATTGGTCTCCGCTGCACTACAACTATATACCGCACTACCTAATAGCAACAGCTTTTTTATTTCGGCAACTATTGTTGTTTATGTGCATCTTGTTACAAAATGGCGTCTTCCAAAATTTGTAACATACACTTTGTGTTGTTACATTGAAATTAATAAAATACGAAATACTTACTGATGATATGTGATGCCAGTGTCTTTCTTATTTCTTGTAGTATTATTTTTTACAAAGTTTTACTACGCAACCCGGCATTTTAGTTTCAATTATTAGCAAATTTTAACAGAACCTTTTCTCTCTCGCTGTATCTACGTTAAAGAGTAATTCAAGAGTTACTCTTCTCACCCTTTTTTGTATAGTTAGTAGTACTTGTTAGTCGGGAATGAAACTCGATATACGAGTAAAACACTAATTTCGCATTATTTTACAAACCTTAACACCCTCAAATATTCAAAGTCACTAAGAACGTTCGAGAATTTCATACAGACTTAAAGAGCGTCCGGTTATAACTTCTGTGAACCACTAAAACAATACTGCCGGCTATTAAGGTGAATAATATACGAGACACTTTAGCGTTTATGTGCAAGAGACAAAGACTACTATTGTTTGAAACATTTCAGTAGTTTATGAGAGCTCTGAGGTAACTGAAGCGTACTGAAATGACCGAGTACTCTGTTGTTAAGAAGTCTAAAGTTATAAGGAGGTTTGTTATGGGCCTCGTTACAAACTGAGTTTCACTGTTTGTTTAACGATATTTCCGTAAAATATTTACTCATCATTCACGATCATATAAGTTTATCCCGTCGCACTATACATAGGAAGAATATCTTAAGATGAAGGTTTTCAATCAGTGTGTTGCCAGTGATGACTTACGGTACGCAGACGTGGTCGCTCAGAGAGCAATGGAGAGGGCTATACTCGGAGTTTACCTGCGAGATCGAATCAGAAACGAGGAGATCCGTAGGAGAACCAAAGTTGCCGATATAGGCCAAATGATTGCGAAACTTAAGTGAACCACGTACCGGAAGACGCAGTGTTGATAGCCTCAGGCCTGAGAAAAATGGGCGTAAGAAAAACTCAGCGGGCTTTTTTTTTGTCATCAAAAATATGTTTTACAATTAAAGTAACATTTACAAAGTAACAAAGAAACATTGTACAATCAAACTTATTATTTAATAGCCTGAGGGCGCTCGCTCTATTTAAGGTATATAGGGTAATACCCAATCTGTGGTATCATTAAGAAAGTCATTTATGTTATAGTAACCTTTACCACACAAACGTTTTTTAACAATACTGTTGTAAAAGCATATACATCGCCCCACAAAAGACTTGCTAACTCGACTAAGTCGAGTAGTAGGCATTATAAGCTTATGTCTGTTCCTGGTGTTAACATTATGGTTATGACAGTTTCTGGCAAATTCACTTTTGTGCCTATGAACATACATATGTGCCTATGTTATACAAATAGATATTAATAATATTGACACACTCTTCACACAAATTATCTTGCCCCGAATTAGGCATATATAGCCTGTGTTATGGGTTGCAAGACAACGATATATTTAATACAATATACTTACTTAAACTTACATAAATATATATAAACATACACATGAATATACATAAATACATATAAACATCCATGACTCGGAAACAAACATCCATATTCATCATATTAATGCTTGCACCTACCAGGATTCGAACTCGAGACTTAGCTTAGTAGATAGGATCGCTAAACACTCGGCTGTAATGTTAGCATAGTTAAGTTTTCGTAATAAAAAAACAAATATATTTGTTTTAAAAAAAGTACTAAGTGGAAGAGTCAGTTTGATAAAGACGGTATTTTAATATTATGTTGGAGGTTGCCTGAGAATTTATGTCACTTATCTACAAATAGCTTGGTTCCTTCTTAACTGCCAGGCACGGAAACTTATTAAATTATTACGTAGGACGACAAGACAATACGTAATGTCCTTAGTAACAGATGTTCAATGTTTTTATAGGAAATAGTGATGAGGAATACGTGTAACGCCCTGCCTTACTATGCAGTGCCGCTCAGGATTTTTGTTGAACTCAATTTCAAAATCTGAGCGATATTGAAATTGGTCTCGTCACTTTGAGATATGCAACAAACACATTATTTATATAATACATGACAAACATAAATTATTTCTTATTGAATTTACCGCTACTTCGTAAAGGGTTGAGCTAATGAGAAGAAGTCTCTTTTAATAGAGTGACTTAAGTCAAGATTTACATTTTAATTGTTTTTCAAATCATTTCAATTACAATATATGCAAAGTGACGCAACAAAAATACTCAAATGTCAAAAACTGAAAGGCTTACACGAGTAAGTCATAAAAAGAAAAAAAGTTAATTAATACTTATAAACACAAGAGTTATTGAGTATAGTAGATGCATCAATCCACACATACCGTAAATAAATAGAGGCATTATGTGAGCATTTCATGACATAAAATATATAATAACTTTAACTTTAAAGGAAATAATAATAAAAATAATAATAATAATAAAACACATCAAGCAGACCTCCCAGTAACAAGATCATCCAGCCACCATTAATTGTAATAACTATGCACTAAAAATTACCGATGTATATTCATATTTCACATATTTTTGTTAAATATTAGCCCCCTTATTCATAATGGTCCGCTAACTTTAAACAGCCGCTTAGGAGTGTTTTTTCTCATTCTGACTTAGGTCAATAGAAGAAGACAGAGTGTGAATTAGCAATGCTTTAAGTTAGCAGACTATTATGAATAAGGGGGTAAGTATATATTTTTTTTATTTTGAATATTACAATTTCTTTTTGTTTATTTTTTTTGGAAAATGATGTGACTAATATAATAAGTTGTACATCTAATAATGTGTAAATGTATATATTTAAGTATTTTTTTTTGATGTAACAATTTTGGGACTACTAATAAAATGTAAATAAAAACTAAATAAAAAAAATATAATAAAATAACCATCGAATCATTGTCAATGTGTGTTATCAAATCAATAAAGGTATATTGTAAAAACAATCAGATAGTTACGGAAATCAATCAAAAACAACCCTGATTGCCGATCCAATAAATCTTTATAGAGTCAATATTTTGACGGGAAATGAAAGGACAATACACAGTCAGTCTCGATTGTGAATTCGCTAACAAAATTACTTTTCAAATTTAATTAAGTTTGTTCAGTGTGTTAATTTGATTAAACCTTTTTCATTTCAGCGAGATGAGCGTATTAGTTAATCAGTCAACTGAGTGATTCATTGGCCTAAATTTTACTCCCGTTTTTGGTCGCTTGTGATGCTAATTTAAATCAAAGTTAGCCACGTCGTAAAAGGTAAATCAAATTGGTGATTCGTACCACGGTGTCCCCAGTTTGTGATCATATTTTTTTGGATTGCTTAGTGGGAAATGATTACCTCCGACCATACTTTTGCGACACTAGAAATCCTGGTAAAACGTTTAATATCCAGTTTTTTTTTTATGAAAATTAGGGACCCTGCAGATTGAAATGCAGTGGTGCACAGGATTCTTGAAAAAACCCAAAAATCGGCACAACAATTGCGCTCGTCACCTTGAGACATAAGATGTAAAGTCTCATTTACCCAGTAATTTCAATAGCTTCGGCGCCCTTCAGACCGAAACACAATAATGCTTACACTTAGCTTCACGGCAGAAATAGGCGACGATGTCGAGGCATCCTGTACAAAGGAGCCTCTCACTGATAAACATGACAATGTAAGCTTAAGATCACATGACAGGTCATCAAGGCTAGGTAAATATACTTCAAAGAGTAAAAAGTATAAAATACCTTAGTAAAGATATAATTTAATACACCTCTTAGGCCGGGTTCCCACTATGCCGGACCAGCAGATTTACAGGCTCGGTAAAATTGCCGGAAGAGCTAATGGCTAAAGAATATATATGAAGCTGTTCACATTCTCCCGGATCCGGAAAAAATACCGAGCCCGGCATTTTAACCGAGCGTTTTGTCACTGAGAAGTGCCGGTAAAACCACCGGACCGGAGTAATGTGAACGAATTTGCGCCGTCATCTGTCGCCCGCTCGCCCCGCCCGTGCGAATCCCTCACGTGATTCGGCTCGCATTTTCTGATAAAAGAAGATGGCATGGGCATTCAAGCAGAAACTTTAATTACGCTTGTCTAAGAGAGACCTGTTCTGTGGGATAAGACCGAAGAAGATCCGGGATACGGTGTAATGTGAACACTCTGTCCGGTGTTCGGTTTCCGTCAGATCTACCGGTCCGGCATAGTGGGAACAGGGCCTTACGCAAACCTCACGCAATACAAATAAAATACTATCATATTTTGTATGTGCTCCCTATTGATAGGTTTGAAGTCGGTAGGATTTTTCTAGATCACATCAGGTAAACTTAATAACATTTCGTTGCTTTTTATTGTTATATATTCATTTATTTATTTAAGGAAAACCTATAGCTCTATGATAATTTATATATTTATTTATTTAATATTTTTTTAAGTAGCTATCGGCCCTTGGCACCTACGTAAGGAGCCGCGGGGGTTACACAATATACATCGAAGAAACGTGACAAAAACAGGAATCAACTTCAAAAAAAATGAAAACTCCTCAACACAAACTAAAAATACTTCGACAACCTAAACAAAAATGTTCATAAAATGAAATCTACTGGGCTAAACTATGTTAAATTTTTAACCGACCTCAAAAAAAGGAGGAGGTTCTCAATTCGTCGGTATGTTTATTTTTTTATGTTTGTTACCTCAGAACTTTCAACTGTGTGAACCGATTGTGATAATTCTTTTTTATTTGAAAGCTGGTGCTTTTCATTGCCGTCTGGTCCAGATCTGACAATGACATCCATGAGAAAACCACAAAAGTCTTAAATTTTCTATAAAAATGTGCGCGACAAATTTACGAATAACGCAATATTGAGCCAACAGATTTCGATGATAATTTTTGTGTTGGAAAGGATATACTTCAAAGGTGAGAGTTTGAATAGATTTCTGATTATGGAATCCATGACAAAGTAACAGAACTCTTCAATTCTTAGGAGCAAATAAACGATAATCGGCCGAATCTTTATTATGCAATCCGGATATTTGAGTCACATACCGTAATGTCGTTATGGTCAAGTAATTGTCATAGTCAAATATGATGTTCAATGGAATTCCTTAACGGCTTACAGTAACGGTGCGAAATGTGGCTGAATTTCTGTTTGTAATCAAATTGCAATGCGCTTACGTTCATTGCTGCATTGCAACATTTTGTAGATTTATACATAATTGGTAAAATTATTAGTTAACAAAAAACCAACCGACTTCAAAATCACTATTCCAAAATAAAAGATATAATATAACTGAAAAATATAAAAATAATATCAATTATAAGAGTGAGAATATACCTAGTCTTGCCATAAATACTGAAACAAAGAAAAAACTATTTTTTCTATTGCAAATAACATTTATTAGTTTTAGTAGCTGTTTCGATTCTACCATCCTATTCTTTTTTAAATTATCAGTTAAGAAATGACCAGTACGTATCCTATAGGCTGCAAGTCCTAAGTCATCTTTTAAAATACGCGATATGGTTCTAGGTGCTATCCTCATCTCCCGAGATAAAAACTTTTGCTTTCGGACAGAATTTCTTCAAATTCTTGCCCTTTCGGCTTTGACCACTTTTTTGTACGAACACTACGTGGACGATCTTTTTGTGCCACAAACAGAGGAGATCTCATTGTACCTATTAATAGCCCGATACACAAACATTTTACTAATACCAGGCGTGCGGAGAGTTTTAAAAATTGCATTTTATCTACATTGTGTAACGCAATCACAGCGATTCGGTTCTCTTTACCACCCCACTCCATTTTAATACTGTAAAATATTGTACAATGTATTGGCGCTAAAATGAGAAAACTCCATTGAGTTTTTACATAACAGTCATTACATAACACAATCATATAAAAATGACAGATTCCAATTTCAAATGTAATATATTGTTCATTTTTATACGCTTTATATTAGCTTCACCTGTATGTTTGTAACCGACTTCTTTGGGCGCGATTTTGACCCACTTTAAACGGCTAGATTTCGTTCAAACTTTGTAGATTTATCGAGGACCGATGACATTACACTAATTTGATAAAATTATTCAATTTTTCAATTTGAAAAATATGATTTTTGTTAATTTATATAATTAACATCTATAGTCGATATGGCAGGAATTGATGTTAAAGTACTTAATAGTTTTAAAAATACGCTTTTATAGAAATATTTAACTGAAAATGAAAAATAAATAATAGTTAAAAAAAACTAAAAAGCACGCTTTATATAAAATTGAACTAAGAAATACAAAATAAATTTAAATTGAAAATAGTATAAAAAATATATTTTATTGTAAAAAAAAAAAACGTGGGGCGTAGAAGAATTATTATTTTAATAATATCTTAAAAAGCACCCCACGCTTATTATACGCTATTTTCTATGTTTTAGTTGAATTTTATATGAAGCGTGCTTTTTAGTTTTTTACCTTTTATTTATTATTGTAACAGTATTGATGGATACACAAAGTATAAAAAAACGCAATAGTTACTGAGTAAAGTAGATGCATCAGTCTCAATACCCATAAATTCTCAGCGTTCCTAACAAAGTTTTTACTTAAAAGCAATTTACGTCAGAAGTATATAAAATCTGCATAGTACATTGCTATATTGTCCGATGGTACGTATGCCCTCGTTTGCAAGTCAGATTATCACCTTAGCCAGGAATAAATGAATAAAACATGCATAAGCATCTGATAAAAACAGCTAATTAGCTGTTAGCAAATAAGTAGTGATAAGTATTTTTGCGGACTTTATCTAAAGGATTTTATATTAGCAGTACAATACCTTGCGTGTTCAGTATAATAATGCGTTCAGAATGTTATTGGAGCTGCCAAGTTACTGGGTTGCTGAGGCACACGTAGATTGTTTTTACTATGCGTAAGCGGTGTACGTCCCTGTTGCGTAGGGTCCAGGCTAGCCCCAATGGTATTCTGTGGGCATTATTTCACAGGTTCAACTGTCAGTACCTGAACCACTGCTGTGTGATACATGTGCTGACAGGTCGGTCCTGTCCTAAGTTAGGAAGGCTTAGATTTTAAGATATCTTTTACTAACACTGGGTTTTAAGTTACTTTGTTACTAACACATTATGATCTTGTGTCGAAATAAAAAAAATATTATTATTATTATATTTTATCTAAGCCGTGACAGTTTTATTTCATTGTTATATTATTAGCCATAAACGACTTTAGTCTTAACTTTAAGAAAATCCTAATATTGTCTAGATTTGAAATAATAATACTGATGCACTTTTCATTGACGTATAGAAGATAATTAGACCCGCAATCAGAGCAAAAATTGTCTAAAGCAAAAGTGTTTTGACCGCGCTTTGAATATAACGCCACGCAATGACAATGTGTACAGTGAAACTTTAAAAGGATGGAGAGTCGTATTTCAGGGCCCCTTTAAATTAACAAAATTATCTATTAGACGTTTCTAATCATTTTGCTAAATAAATACATTTCAATTGCTATACCAAAATACATCGTCAACGAAATGTGTTTTCTATTTTCACACCATAGTCAATGAGCTTCTTACGAACATATGCAATATACTTTGAACATTACTGCCACGATATAAGGTGTTAGTTTGAATGAATGTTTGAATGATATCTGTATGAGTGAATGTCATACGATACAACGTAGCTCGGACATTTTTGACGACCTTTTAGTTGACGAGTCTAGTTTTTAATAAAACTTCAATGCGCACTTTTACACAAATAATCTTGCCCCAAACTAGGAATGACCTATGGATGAAAGACAAAGATATACATACATAATCTCTACTAATATTATAAATGTGAATGTAACTTTGTTTGTTACGCTTTTATGCCGGAGCTAATGAACCGATTTTGATGAAATTTGGAACAGCGATAGACTAGAGCATGGGAAAGGAAATCCACGGTTCTAGCGGAATTTGTGTAAGACTGAAATTCACGTCGATGAGCAATAGCAATCTTCCTCGTAATAAGATTCATGTTATATGTTGAGAACGGGAAGTGAAAATCTGTAATTCCAAACTTGCTTATTATTTTTAAAAACTAGTTCATATACATATATAAACACCCATAACACGGAAACAAACATGCAATGCGATGCGCTTGAGTCGTGAGGAGGCGAGAGGCGAGAGCGGGTCGCGGCGGAAGGACACCGATTCCAAAATTAACAATAATTGTAACAAGAATTAGATTAATTAATTAGATTGTATTGATTATATTTTCATTGATTGATTTGTATATATTTGCTCCATCGGGATTTGAATCCGGCACCTCTAGCTCAGTGGGCAGGGTCACTAACATCTAGACTATATGGGTGTATTAGAGAATAGGTAGATAATAAGCTTTTTATTGAATTCAAGGGGGATTGTCTGTTTCGATAGGATAATTTATAAGCAATACACAACTTAATAACGATCAATTAAGTTCTGAATAGCGGGTGGCACTACACGCAACGCATCAATCAAGGGCATCAACAACTAGGGGCAACACCAGACATAGTTATAGTCCTCTAGATATGACTTTAATTTCGTTTTAACATTTTTTGTATTTATTTTATTTCAAATTTTTAGATTGATTGTATTAAAGTTCAAATTAATAATAATAATAATAATGATAATAATATTGACACACTTCTTACACAGATTATCTTGCCCCAAATTAAGCATATAGCCTGTGTTATGGGTTGGAAGACAACGATATATTTAATACAATATACTTACTTAAACATACAAAAATAGATATAAACAAACATAAATACATTTAAACATACATAAATACATATAAACATCCTTGACTCCGAAACAAACATATAGATGCTTGCACCTACCGGGATTCGAACTCGGGACCTCTAGTTTAGTAGCTAGGATCGCTAACCACTCGGCTATACAGGTCGTCGTACAATAATAATCAACGATCAAGTCATCTTTGATCGGCTTGATTCTTTGGCGTTGTGTAGAGATGTGGGTTCTCTCTGCATCTTCTACCGCATTTATCACGGGGAGTGCTCAGAGAAGCTATTCGGGTTGATACCAGCAGCTGAATTCCACCACCAGACATCACGTCAATATGCTAAATACCACCCGCATCACGTTGACGTCTGACATTACAGAACCGCGCGTTTTGCAAGAAATTTCTTGCCTCGCACAGCTACTTTGTGGAATCAATTACCAGCTTCTGTTTTCCAGAACCAAAACGACATTCACCATTTCCACTGGAAATATCTTTCTCTAAAAGATTTTTTCTGTGTACCGACATAAACACACGCTCACACTCACGCACAAACGCAAACACATACATACATACACACACACATACACACACACACTTACATACACTTGCAAGGGTACTTAAGCTATCTTTTTTGTATTTTTTTAACTTTAATGTAATATTAGAAAAAAAAGTGTTCAGAACACTTTTTTATAAAAAAAAGATAGCTTAAGTAGGTAATCGGGGAGCCACAATACATCAACACCTAAGGCAGGAGGGGATGGCTGAAAAACAGCGCTGCATGGAAACATAAATCCATGATTCCATGCCAGGTGAAGCTGAGCCTTTTCCTTTTGCCTTTTGTTTCATCGCGTATCCTAATTGTTCATTTTATATTTGTAATTATTTGTATGGCAATAAAGAATTATTATTAACATAGAGACCTTCAAGAAAAGAGCATACTTCCACGTACTTTCATTCTTCCTTCGAACATACTTACGGGAACGCATTTCACGTTGACTTCCCTATTTTTGCGGATGTCCATGGGCGGTTGCCTCATGACTCCCCATCCCGAGCGTGTTTTGCCAGTTTGCTCCCTCTTATATAAAAAAAATAAGTAAAAGGGGTACTAATTGTGCTATAGATCATCGTATACATTATTTAACAATTTTAATTTGTTTAATTGCAAGTTACATTCTCATGGCTATATTTTTGCAGCATTTCGCATTGAAAATATAAAATTTAGATTATACTGATAGTACCTTGGAGTGTTTGATAAATGTTTTTTTTCAGCAGGGGGTTCAGCTGATGATAATTGATACGCCTTGCCCATTGCACAATGCAGTGCCGCTCAGGATTCTTGAATAACACAAAAATTCTAAGCGGCACTACACATGCGCTTGTCACTTGAGACATGAGATGTTAAGTCTCATTTGCCCAGTAATTTTACTAGCTACGGCGACCTTCAGACCGAAGCACAGTAATGTTAACACATTACTGCTTCACGGCCGAAATAGGCGACGAATTCTGTGCAAGATAGCCTCCAACTGGTATGCAAGAGAGCCTCACACTGGTAAAATGTAATTAATGAATGAAACTTATAGTGATTGTTCTATTCTTTATGTTTTATGTCTGCTTTCATTACATTACCAGCACATAAATATAGCACGAAAATTGCATTCGAACAATGTAGAATCTTAGTACTTAATCTCGTACACGAAATCTTGCAATAAACCCGTAGTAAGTTCATGTTTAGATTAGAAACGATCTAAATTAGAAAGGTGCAATTTTGCAGTTTGTACAGCAGAGGTGAGTTGAAAACTTTTAATATTACGTTTCTCTAGTTTATTGAAGTGAAAACCTGTTAGACAGCATTTTTTGAGATGGGAAAATACCTTTAAACTTACAACACTGTTACGATTACTGATATCTATGTACATAAATAAGTTTGAACAAATATTGTATATGTACGTACATAGATACACATGCATGTTGGTTATTTTTTGAGACGAGAACAATACCATTGAATTCGCGACGCTGTTGCCGTTACGAAAACACTTCATTTAAAAGTACCTATTACAAATAATTAAGGATCATCCGACACAAATCATACCCCTTAGGTTAGGATGCAAAATAAGGAACTCATCTCGCCCAATTCGTTAACTTGTAGTACTAAACGCGGCGGGTCGCTGGTGGTCTGCGATAAGGCCGTCGGATAGGCACTACACTCCTAACCAGGCAATGGTCGGAATTCCGCGAGGGACGTCGACAGAGACCCGGTAACTATCGGGATGTGTAGTCAGCAGAAGATCTAAGAAGGACAGCATGTGGATATCCACATCCGGGAGTCGCGTTGGCGAGTCAACCAATTTGGACAGGCCATACGCCAATGCATAATTATGGAGAAATATAGAGGTAATGTGTCAGTTAAACTCTCAAATTTGGATTTATTGAAACATAATATTAATCCCAATGAAATATATGATATGTTATTTAAAATAATTAAAACAGAGTTTGCTTCTATATTTACTTCAAAGACAAACAAATCAGGTGGTCTCTTGTCATTTAATGATTGGGTTACAGCTGGCATTCATAGGAGCAGACAAAGGCTATATGAACTATATAGTGAGAGATCATTATAAAATCATGATGCATCTTTTCTCGAGTATGTTAAAAATACTCTAAATTATTTAAAAGTGTTTGTTCTATTGCAAAGTCGTGTCATGGCATATCAGACATAATTAAAAATGCACCGAATAAAATAAAGACGACTTGGAATGTGATTAACTTGGAATCTGGAAGAGTGAAAGACCGCTACATTGAATACAATTTATCAATAAACAATACTATAATTCAATCTCAGCAGGAAGTTGCTTCTGCTTTTGAGGTTTTTTTTTTTCTGACATTCCAGTTTCTATCACAAGCACTCTTGTCTCCTCCACCAGTGTTGCTGAGTCACTTCTTCTGGAAAATGTTAAAGAATGCCAACAAACTTTCAATTTTAGTTTTGTTAGCCCTGGAGAAATAATTAAAACTTTTAAGTCTCTCGACATGAAAAAACCTGCTGATATATGGGGCATTTCTGTTAAAATAATAAGTTCAATAATTGATGTCATAGCACCATATCGTGCAATAGTATTTAATAATTGTATTAATCGTGGCGTGTTTCCTGACCTTCTGAAACATAGTTAAATTACACCAATATTTAAGTCGGGATGCTCTTCTGACCCGAACAACTATCGTCCTGTGTCGGTTTTGCCGACCCTTAGTAAAATTTTTGAAAAAATAATTTTAAGCCAAATGCTTACTTACTTTAACTCTCATAAGTTACTTCATTTGAAACAATTTGGCTTTACTAGGGGACGTTCAACAACGGATGCAGGTGTTGAGCTGATCAAGAATATTTTTGATGCCTGGGAGGAATTGCAGAATGCACTTGGCATTTTCTGTGATTGTGTGTATGAGTGATTGATTGTCAGGAAGCTATACCACTATGGCATAAAAGGAACTGCTCTCGATTTTCTGACTTCATATCTAAACAATAGAATTCAGAGGGTCGACGTGAATGGCAGGAGATGGACTCCTGGGACTCCTCTCAGTATAGTACCACAAGGGTCTATTCTTGGACCGTTCCTCTTCTTTATCTATATAAATGATCTTCCTAATCTTATAGAGAAAAAACATAAGGTAGTATTGTTTGCGGATGACACTTCACTGATTTTCAAAGTGAAAAGAAACCAAGCTATGTATGACGAAGTGAACGATATTTTATCTGACATCGGTTTAGCGCTAATAACCTATTGTTAAATAGCAAGAAAACTAAATACATTAAATTTACCATACCAAATGTCAAAAATGTAAATGCAAATGTTTTGTTAAACGGAGAGGTGATAGAACCGGTGGAATCTGCTATAATTCTTGGCATAACTCTAGATTCTAAATTACAATGGGGCCCCCATATTGAAGGATTGGCGAACAGACTTAGTTCTGCAGCATACGCGGTTAAAAAGATTAGACAATTAACTGACATAGATACGGTGCGACTAGTATACTTTAGTTATTTCCATAGTATTATGTCCTATGGTATATTGCTATGAGGCAACGCTGCCGATATTAATACAATATTTGTGCTGCAGAAGAGGGCTATTCGCGCTATTTATAACCTAGGTCCTAGAGAATCATTGAGAGCAAAATTCAAAGAAATTATCATCTTGACAGTTGCTTTTCAATATATTCTTGATAATGTAATGTATGTTCATAGGCACATAAGTGAATTTTCCAGAAACTGTCATAACCATAATGTTAACACCAGGAACAGACATAAACTGATAATGCCTACTACTCGGCTAAGTCGAGTTAGTAAGTCTTTTGTGGGGCGATGTATATGCTTTTACAACAAGACCCCAGAAAATGTTCAAAACAAAAGTATTACGTTATTCAAAAGAATTGTTAAAAAATGTTTGTGTGGTAAAGGTTACTATAACATAAATGACTTTCTTAATGATACCACAGATTGGGAATGGAGCGACCGCCCTCAGGATATTAAATAATAAGTTCAATTGTACAATGTTACTTTGTAAATGTTACTTTAATTGTAAAACATATTTTTGATGAAAAAAAAAAAGCCCGCTAAGTTTGTTGCGCCCATTCTTCTCAAGCCTGAGGCATTCATTTTGGAATGGGTGGTAGTTTTTTTGACTTTCAATAAGTGATTTCACATCCTATTTTGAATGAAAGTATTTGAATTTGAATTTGAATTTGAATTTATGCACAGTTCGCCCTGCATAGTCTGTGGTATACGTACCATGCTTGGGTCACGACCCAAGCCATTCGGCATTGTGCCCGTTGAAATCACAAAAGATTATGATTTCAGTGGAGGGGATCTGTGCCGTTTGAACGCAGCCCATGAGATGATCCGTTTCAGCGTTACCACTATGGGACCTGTACACACGTGTAGATGCAGACGTGGTCCTCTAAGTCTACATACAGCGAGATATTAGACAGGTCCCTACCCTATAAATTGCCAAGATTATAACAGCAGATATACTCCCTAATGTTCACCAATACCTCGGCATGAGGCAAAAACTCTCAAAATCGCTCAACTTTGAACACGGGGTAAGTTAAATATGCTGTATCACTTGATCGAGATATTTGCGTCTCTGTGTAAAAATAAGACTGGCTGCACTGTCTCAAGGTGGTGGTGGTTAAATTGGAGTGGATTTCCCTGATGTTGCCAGTGGTGCAATACGTAGACTCTCAACACGGTGATCCCCGGTTCGATCCCCTCGAACGTCACACCAAAGTATTTTCGGTTTTCAAATTAATACTATGCACATTAACCAGTGGGAGGCTCCTTTGCACAGGATTCCGGTTAGATTATTAGACTAATTGTGTTTACAGCCACGCGCATTTAAATTATCATGCCTTCCGAATAATGTTTTGCAATATATTTCAGGTATATATTGTATACCAGTGGGAGGCTCCTTTGCACAGGATGCCGGTTGGATTATGGGTACCACAACGAAGCAGTAATGTGTAAAGATTACTGTGTTTCAGTCTGAAGGGCGCTGTAGCTAGTGAAACTACTGGGCAAATGAGACTTCACATGTCGTCTCAAGGTGACGAGCGCAATTGTAGTGCCACTCAGAATTTTTGAGTTTTTCAAGAATCCTGAGCGGCACTGCATTGTAATGGGCAAGATGTATCAATTACCATCAGCTGAACGTCCTGATCGCCTCGACCCGCACTATCATTAAAAATAATATTTGATGCTTTATAAGCTCGGCCACTCAAGAGTACAAGAGTAATACCTCTGAATCGTGTTGATCAAATAGCATCAGATGAAAAATGAGCTTACATATGGATCATATAGAAAACTAATAATAATAAACATTATTTCTACTCATCTTTCCATCAACATATATAAAGAAAATGGTCTTTGTATGAGGCTCTTACAAGCCTAAACCACTGATCATATCGACATGAAACTACCACCTTTCGATGTGAAATTTATCCTAGATGGTTTACAGCTACTTATTCTTCAAATTCCAACGTTCCTTCCTTTTAAAACTTTGTTCAGCGAAGCGGGCGGGAACAGCTAGTACATAATAATGAAAATGGTCTTTGTTTGAGGCTCAATCACGCCAAAACTACTGATCGTATCGACATGAAACTACCACGATTCGATGCGAAATTTATCATAGATGGTTTATAGTTACTTATTTTTCGAATTCAAACGTTGCATCCTTTTAAAATAATCCAAAAGAAGCGGGCGGGAACGGCTAGTATTTAGTAAATTGAATGTGTCAAAGTAAATATTTTATATTCAGCTCCAGAATAAATTTGGACTTAGAATATACGTATAGACGACGCAATAGCTCTATTATAACCAAATAAGATTTTTCAATGTTACCGTTAGCTAATTGAATATTATTGGATTTACTAAGGATCTAATTCCAAGCGTGGATAACTGTTTACGACTTTTGAATCAGAATCGGTTACAATGACAATAAATTCGCTTTCCTTTTCTATCTTTGTTGTCTCTCTTGCATACTTTGTTTATAAGCTGGTATATTGTAGATTTTTTTTATGTAATAGGAGGACAAACGAACGTACGGGTCACCTGGTGTTAAGTGATCACCGCCGCCCACATTCTCTTGCAACACCAGAGGAATCACAAGAGCGTTGCCGGCCTTTAAGGAGGGTGTACGCGCCTTTTTTGAAGGTAACCATGTCGTATCGTCCCGGAAACACCGCACAAGGAAGCTCATTCCACAGCTTCGTAGTACGAGGAAGAAAGCTCCTTGAAAACCGCACTGTGGAGGACCGCCACACATCCAGATGGTGGGGGAGATATCCTAACTTGTGGCGTGTCGTGCGAAGGTGGAATTCATTGGATCCAAGAATGATATGTTTAATATAATACAATTATTTTAGTATCTAGTATTGTATAATTGTAGTATACAATACTAGATACTAAAATAAATATTTCTATTGATTTCTTTTTATTAGAACGAAAAACTTTTTATATCAAAATAATTAATAGCTATCTAATTCCTAATTAGTCGTATTAAGTGGAGAGATTTGAGCTGGTTTTACCAACGGTCATTATCATTTTAATTTAAAACTTAATTTGCTGCAATAACTGCTTTGAAAAGACAGTACCTCGTTAAGCGCAGATTCTAAAGTCATTCATTAGGTTTCAAAGCAATCAATGGTTTCAATGGAAAAATATTTTCTGGAAACTTTCAGAATATTTATTAATATGGTTTATTAACCATTCTGAAAATCAATTTCATACTAGCTTTTAACTCTTGATTAGTTTTGTTCGTTAGTGTACAGTGACAGTGAGTAACATCTCGACGGACAGATGGCCGTTGGAGCAGTGAAGTTCTAAAATGACGACCACGTACCGGAAGACGTAGTGTTTTATGTTTTTTTCTGATATTATAATAGCGGACGAGACGAGCAGGACGTTCAGCTGATGGTAATTGATACGCCATGCCCATTACAATGCAGTGCCGCTCAGGATTCTCAAAAAACCCAAAAATTCTGAGCGGCACTACAATTGCGCTCGTCACCTTGAGACATAAGATGTTAAGCCTCATTTGCCCAGTAATTTCACTAGCTACGGCGCCCTGCAGACCGAAACACAGTAATGCTTACACTTTACTGCTGCACGGCAGAAATAGGCGCCGTTGTGGTCAAATAAACTTTATTCAAATAGGCTTAACTCATCGCTTTTAAATCGTCGCCACAAATATTTCTTTTAAATTTCTGATTTTAACATATGTTCGTAAAAAGTTGACCTCTTGAGAAGAACATACAATAAACTCAACGGCCACTCTTTTCAATCAAATAGATTATTTTACAATGGCTGTAATATACATAACAAATTAGTTTGTATGGTGCTGCATCCAATATACGAGTCGTGCTTAAATAATATAAATTAATGAAAAGTAAGAAAGAATTAACTGTATAAATATAAATTATCGTTTGGATGCAACACCCTTTAGAGCTTGAACTCATTGTTTATGTAAGGATGCATCGTGAACATGATGGTCGTGATTACTGTCACAATGAGTAATTGCATCAAACAAATACTTATTAACTATAACAGTTGGATCTGGCACCACATTATCAGCATCAGAGTACTATAACAGAGCTTTGTATTTAAAATACTTTTAACTTCTGATGAATGAATGTAAACTTGTTATAATACCTTGTATAGCTTTAATAATTGATCGAAGTAAATCCATCAATATTGCTTAGTAGATAAAGTTAATTACTTATAACCATGTGTTGTTTTAAGTAAAGCAGTACGCGGTATGGTATGGTATGGTATAGGGGCTCCTGTTTCCGCAATTAAACCACTAGTATTGGGTCCATTTTGCGTGCAGTAATGGCCAGTTACTCCAACCAGCCCAGCTCCTTCCAGAAGTTCAGAACATTCCTAGGGTGTTCGCAGACTTCCTGGAGCGACCTCGCATTGGTTAAGGTTTTTGCCCGTTGGTTGGCCACCGTGACGACCGTTTCGTCCTCGGCCAGACAGCCTCTGCACTTAGGACTGTCCGGTACGCCGATTCTGAAAAGGTGTTTGTTTAGTGGTGTGTGACCCGTTAGGGTGCCCACCATTATACGGATGTCATGTCTGTTGAGGCTGATAAGTCTACGTGTCAGTTTGGGCGACAGTGCAGGTATCGCCTTCTTCGACTGTCTACAGCTTGAGACATTCATCCATCGGGTGTTGTGTAGGTCGTTGGTGAGCGTATCCATGAGCGCATTTGGCTGAAGGGCAGTGGTAGAAGTGGCAATGGACCACTCACTAGATTTGCCGATGCCCGCCTTGCAAGCTCATCCGCTGCATCATATCCCAAAGAACCGCTATGTCCCTTGATCAATTGCAGAGTTACCCGGTTATAAGAGGCAGTACGCGGGTGACCATTGATCGGGCCGGTCAAAGTTACCATTAACCATTCGTCTATAACCATTACAGGGTCAGTCCGAGTAACCATTTTAACCATTCTAACCAAGTAGAACCATTACTTAAAGTTTTTTAACGTGTCATAGATTAATTTAGCATCTTCATTAAATAAATATTTTTACAGAGATTTTGTATTTAGAGCAAAATAAATAGTTACATTTAGGAAATGTTCTCTCTATTTCTTTATTTAATTAAAAGCACAAGTTGTTCCCGGAATGGAATAGCGGTTGTCACGGTTGCCCTGGACATACATTCTAATATGTTTCAATGGAATGAATTTGCGATTAGCAAGCCTACGAAAAACTTAAGATTATTAACGAAATAATTTTCTTCCAAAAAAAAATTCTCTTTGATATTCGCTCAGTCAGTTACTGTTTCATTAACATACAAATATAATCTTGAAGTATAATATACGATTTTGTTGAACTGAAAACTTAACAGAAAAGTGGATTTAAAGGGATTATTCACCGCAATTTCGGACGAGTTCAAGAAGTTATAATTAGTTTCTGAAACTATTTAGCGGAAAATGCGAATTAATTCTATGGAACAATTCTATTGAGTTTATGATCAAAGATTCCACATCCAATAGATTCGAAGTCATTACTTTAGTCACATGTTATTCAGAATTACCCCAACTTGCTTTTAATACACATAGAACTGTTGACATGACTCTGAAGATTTCTTATAACCCGAGAATACAATAACAATATACTTTTTAGCTTTATAATATTAGTTACAGATGAAAAATGTATGCAGGTTTACTACTTATTTATATAAAAGGAGGACAAACGAGCGTACGGGTCACCTGATGTGAAGTGATCACCGCCGCCCAGCAATGCCGGACTTAAAGCAAGATATACGCGCTTTTATTGAAGGTACCCACGTCGTATCGTTCCGGATACATAGTACATAATATGTCTATTGTGGCACAAGGAAACACATTCCGCATCTTCATGGTACGTGGAAGAAAGCTCCTTGAAAATGCACAATTTGTAAAACAAAATAATCATTTATTTAAATGGGCCATTGAATTGAATCCTTGTTCCACCACTACCGGATAGACTGGTTTATGGCCACTGTCCCAGAACAACATTATACCTAAATAGTAGCTACGCAATGTGTATAAAATTATTTAATCATAAACCTCTAGAAATAAAAAAAACTTACCACAGAAACACTTTACTGGACTCCTGTTTAATTGGTGCATCGACAATTTTTTTATAATGATAAGGATTTTTTTTAATCTTAAGTAAAATTTTTCATGCTTATTTAAATTAGCCGAATAGATGACACTACAATAAATTTAAGATCAACAATGTATATTGTGTTCGACGTAATAACTTAATTTTATTTCAGTTCATTTCAAAGACGCACTGTGGAGGGCCGCCACATCCAGCCATATCCAGATAGTGGGGATGATATCCTAACTTGAAGCTTGTCGTGCGAAGGTGGAATACGGCGGCAGGAATCAGGTGAAACTTCCTCTCCTAAACGTAATCCAAATGTAATTAGTACCGGCTGTGATGTGTTATTCGGTTTCTTGGCTACTCGGAGGCCCAACCAACCCCCGCTCCTCTAAGAATATATTAAAGCACCGTTTCCAGGTCTGCATTCAGTGCTCGACCGACAGTCAGCACCAAAGAGTATAATAATATATAGGGAAAAGAGAGCCCTCTCGACGCATTATGAGCTGTCTATTTGAAAACAAGCGCCATCTGGAGATTGACCCCGAAAATAATTATATATAAGCTCGAAATTATAAAATTCATTTTAAATGTTGTGACGCAATTAAATAACTAACTCTACTTTTTAATGTAGGTATTGCAATTTTTTACCATGTTGAAATTGCGCGTAGAGTTAGTTATTTAATTTTGCCACAACATAGAACATAAAGGTTAGATTTAGTAGTGTAAATATGCAAAATGGAACACGAGAGCTACATACATGCGCAAACGCTAGAAGTAGCCGCCATTTTATGACCAGTGGGCAGTGACATAAATAAAGAAAAATTGAAAGGTTTCAAGGCGAGTGACAGCTGACAAGGCATTCATTTTTGGGCCAACTAACAGATGGCACTACAGTCTTCTGAAAACGTCACTTTAAAGCGTCTGTCCCACCCCTGGTCAGCGCTAACGTTGGCCTGGATAGCATTTGTGATCTATAGATCTATACTATTAAACATGCGATGTAATTTAGACCGAAGTCTGTGCTAGGCTGTCCAAATATCCTCGGCCAAAATGTAAAAAAAATATTAGAGTTTTCTAATTTAATGTTAAATTTTAATCTTATGAATTTTGTACGTAACTAAATTTAATTATTATTAGTTTTCTTTGGATTATCATATATGTACACATAAAAATATATGAAAAAATAAGTAAAGTTAAAAAAAATATATTGTAAAATTTGGTTTTGAATCATTTTTATTTATTTGTATATTGTTTATCAAGTATTAAGTATCCGCTAAGGAAGTTGCGAGATATTCCCTATACAAGTGTCCTAAGACAACTTACTGGGAAGTCTGAACCACCTAAAGTTTATGAAATCTTTGAAATAAACGAAATTTATTTATTATAACGCACTAACGCTTAGCTATATGATGGATATAAAGTATAGTCAATGTAGCATTTGGCTACACCTGTCAAAGTCTATGTAGCATTTGGCTACAGCTGTCAAAGTCTATGTAGCATTTGGCTACAGCAGCCAAAGTCTATGTAGCATTTGGCTACACCTGTCAACTAGCCTTACATATTGATTTTTGTGAAATGAGATGTTTGAAACAACGTTCACAAAAGCTTTATTAGTTTGCGCTGGCTTTATTAGTAATAAAAAACACGTAAAACGATTTTCTACAAAGTAACCTACTTATATTGCAAAGTCCGTAATTATAGGCCTATTTTATTAGGCATAATGTTTACAGAATCGGAGCGACCGCCCAGATAGTCATGCATAACCAATAAGATTTTTCTTTATGAAAATAAGGGACGAGACGATCAGGAAGTAATGGTAATTGATGCACCATGCTCATTACAATGCAGTGCTGCTCAGGATTCTCGTAAACCCAAAAATCAGAGTGTCACTACAATTGCGCTCGTCACCTTGAGACATAAGATGTTAAGTCTCATTTGCCCCGTAATTTTACTACGGCGCCCTTCTGGCCGAAACACAGTAATGTTTACACATTACTGCTTCACGGCAGAAATAGGCGCCGTTGTGGTATCCATAATCTAGCCGGCATCCTGTGCAAACCAGCCTCCCGCTGGTAGATAGGCTCGATTATTTCCTAAAAGGCGCAAGAGAATTTGAACGGCGATAATTACTGAACTTAAAATGAACCTCACGCTAATTTGTCCTCATTTTCCATTAAAGAAATGGAAACGCGCTTTTCTTTTCTAATTCTTCGAATCACCGTGCAAAGATGTCCTTTTAAAGTTTGGCTGGGCGTGGTAGGAATTACTTGGAAACCACTGCACTCTATGGAGGAATGCCACAGATGTTGAGGATGATAGGAGGAAGGTAAACTGCGCCTATTTCTGCCGTGAAGCAGTAATGTGCAAACATTACTGTGTTTCGGTCTGAAGGGCGCCATAGCTAGTGAAATTACTAGGCAAATGAGACTTAACCTCTTATGTCTCAAGGTGACGAGCGCAATTGTAGTGCCGCTCGGAATTTTTGGGTTTTTCAAGAATCCTGAATGGCACTGCATTGTAATGGGTAGGGCGTATCAATTACCATCAGCTGAACGTCTTGCTCGTCTCGTCCGTTATTTTCATTAAAAAAAAACTTCGGCGGCAAATCCCAGATCAAAACATGTCGCAAGCGACGGGTGCAGTCACAGGGCGCAACTAGTACCTACTACTTATATAAAGGTTTATCTATATGTTCATTCTTTGTGCCTTTTATTAAGTTACAGCGAAACTTTCTGATGTAATTGAGTTTGCGAAAGCTTTCCACATATCAAAAAAGTTTGTTTTGTGAATGGGTGCTTAAAAACAAAAAGAAACATTTCAACTCCACGAGTACACTCAATTTATCGAAAGTTTTATAAATCCTTTCATTCAAAAAAACGTTATGTACTCCAACCATTTCAAATACTGAAACAGAGAACATTCGCTTTTCTTTAATTCGAACTTAGATTTTTTCTCAAAATATCGTTTAACAAAAGTTTTATACGACTTCATAAATTAATCTTAAAAAAAGATTAGCTGTCTATTTTACAGCTACCCTCAGTAATAGAGCTCTAAGAATAATTAGAATACAGTTTTATACATAAGCAAATTGAGGAATTTGCTAGAGACTGCGACAATCATAATGATGGAACAAACATAAACTTGTTATGCCTTCTACTCGGTTAACGGCCATTCCCAATATTCAGTCTATCTCCGGTTGTGGCCTACTTGAGATAAAAAACTCATCTTATCAGTACACGCTGTCTGTCAATGTGACGACGTATAGCTTACCAGGGATATAAGTTTTTATGGAAAATGCAAATCACGCGTCCCAATATAAGGCGATCAGAATGACTTATCGGGTATATAGGGACAGCTTCAGATTATTGACACCTACTTACTGACAGTAGATGGTAGTAATTTATCTCTATCTGTAGATAGTATATTGGGAACGGCCGTTCGTGGAGTAATTAAATCTTTTATTGGGCGATGTATATGCTTTTACAACATGATTTAAGGTAAAGGATTTAAAACATAAACGATTTTCTTAAAAATTACTGGGAATGGAGCGAACATCTTCAGGCTATTTAATTATAAATTATAGTGCAAGATTTAGTGTAACTAAATTAAGAAAAAATAAGCCCGCTAAGGTTCTTGCCCCCGTTCTTCTCAATTTGAGGCACACTATTTTGAATAGGTGGTAGTTTTTTGACGTTCATAAAGTAAATTAAAATCTTATTTTTAACTAGCTGACCCGGCAGATGTAGTACTGCCCCAATAAATAAAAGACCTAAACTTTTGTATAAAATAAACTAAAAACAAACAAAAGCAATCCTTTGTTTATTACATAATAATTATCTGATAGATAGTTTACAACTGTAGCTTATCTACCTACTATAGTTACCTAAAATTAAGTTGATTATTTTCCCTCCTGAGATAGTTAGAAAGATATAAAAAATCTAATCAGTTATTCATTTTAAACTATTATCTTAATTTGATTTCTGAACGACGGGGGACACTTCACAGGAAAAACGAAATTGTTGTTTTTCATTTAATTCCGAGCATTTTCATATTTATTCACCTTTTAAACCTTCTCTGGACTACCACAAATAATTCAAGACCAAAACTAGCCAAATCGGTCCAGCCGTTCTCAAGTTTTAGCAAGACTAACGAACAGCAATTCATTTTTATGTATATAGATGAAAATATTTGAATTTTAACTATGTCATCCGTGAATTAATCCTGAACTTATAATTCAATAGAGCAATCTCAATCTCCAATCACTTTCTGTAACATTAAGATAAACACCATTCTTAAATTACTAATGCGTCATCCCATAAATTGATTAAAAAGAGTAAACTTATTCCATGTTATATCGGTTATAGTAATTTGAAAAGCAAAAAATGTATTAAGACTGTGCGGTAAATATTTTATCTGAATATTTAACAACGGCCATTTTTTAATTCTAAATTTTGGTTTTTCCTATTTAAAATAATAAATTCTTTGCTGTACATATACTAGATAAGTAATAAGAATATATAATAATAGAAGTAGAAATGAAGATAGAAAATAAGAAAAGATGACAAGTCCATTACCTAGTTGTGTTAAAACATCAATTTCGACTCGCCAATTTAGGATCGATACAGGTATGGGCCACGTAGATCTGTCAGTATGGCCAAGTTTGAAAAATTCTGTTTTTAGGAACCATTTATTAATTTTAGTGACAAGAAAAACTGTACTCATAGATTTAAAAAAAAGTCAGCCCGGCTAACGATTGAAAATAAAACGTACATAACTTATGTACTATTTAGACATCGATTGTATAGGTCTCTAAGCAGTAAATGTTTCTATGAACATTGGTAAACTTGAGAAACTATGAAGAAAACTAACCCTTATAACTCGCAATGCTTAGAAGTCAACCAATAGTAGGTAGCGGTTGCGAGGTACTGATTCCTTCTTGGTAAGAAATGATTCAAAACATATTCAAAACAAAACAATCGCTAGTGGCTTTCGCGGACTTATATAAAATGAATCTACCTAATGAGGGGTCTGAAAGCTTTCACCGTAGGAGTTCACCCCTTAATAGAAGTCTTTGGCTTATAAGAAAGATGTTTCCAGTACCTTTATTGCTTATGGTGCTCTAATTGCGTTAGAAGATTCTGGACTGGAACGGACTGGGCATCAACATCAACGGCGAATCCATCACTCACCTTCGATTCGCAGATGATATCTTAAACATGGCAGAGACCATGGAATACTTAAACCATAAACTCGATGGCCACAATACAGCTTCCCATGGAAGTAGGTCTCATAATGAGATGGACAAGACGAAGATCATGTCAAATGTTATGTTATACCTACTGCCATAACAACTGGGAACTGAACTCTCGAAATTGTTGACGAATACGTCTACCTTGGACAAACAATCCAGTTAGACAGGTCCAGTTTCGCGAAAGACGTCACTAGTCGAATCTAACTCGGATGGGCAGCGTTCGAGAAGCTTCGTATAATCTTTTCGTCCCAACTACCACAGTGTCTAAAGTCGAGGGTTTTCAACCAGAGATGACTTACGGAACGCGGACGTGGTCGCTGATTATGGGCCTGAGTGAGGGCAGCGCAGGACCGTCGTGGAGATCTTTGGGGGAGGCCTTTGTCCAGCACTGGCCATCTTCTAACTCAAAAAATCTAAGTGGCACTACAGCTGCGCTCGTCACCTTGAGACTTGATAAATGGGAAGTGTCATTTGCCCAGTAATTTCACTAGCTACGGCGCCCTTCAGACCGAAATACAATAATACTCACACATTACTGCTTCACGGCAGAAATAGGCGCCGTTGTGGTACCCATAATCTAGCCGGCATCCTGTGCAAAGGAGACTCCCACTGGTAATCCACATTCACCATCTTCGATGAGCAATCCAAAATTAAAATCGGCCGTAAATACTAATACGTATGGTCTGAATAGCATTACTTAATATTAAGTTTAGATATATATAAAGTTTCTTCTCGAGCAACGTTTTGCGACTTTTTCATTAAAATCCATCCACAGTATCTTAAGTAATAATTCTTAGCCAGAAACCTCGTAGTCACGCAAGCCATATGCTGCTTGTGTTTCGGTAGCTCAGTTGCGATACGGCATTGCGCGGAGGGCACAGACGAGGAGGGTAGTGGATGAAGTCACGGGTACAGCTATTGATAATAATAATAACAGATAATATCTAAAGATATCGAGTGACTTTTTTAATGGAAGCGATAACAAACAAGCATACGGGTCGCCTGATGTTAAGTGATCACCGCCGCTCACATTCTCTTGCAACACTAGAGGATTCACAGGAGCATTGCCGGGCCCATTCTCTTGGAACACCAGAGCTGCATTGCCGAAAAGTGTACGACCTTTTTTGTATGTTCCCATGTCCTATCGTCCTGGAATCACCGCACAAAGATACTCATTCCACAGCTTGGTTGTACCTGTAAGAAAGTTCCTTGAAAACCACGCTGTGGAGATGATATTGTAATTAGTGGCATGTCATGTGTCGGTGGCAGGAATTAGGTCAAACAGCTCTTCGGAATACTCTCCGTGATCGATGCGGTAGAAGACCTTGTGGGTCTTCGTTGAAACAACGTTTCGACGCCAAGTGATCTAGCTTTTCACAGACCACCAATCACGATGATCGACTTCATTTTATTTCTTCATTACATCCACAGCGAGCCATGAAATGTCAATAATCATGTTAACTAAGCCGATCACAAATGAGCATATACAAGGTTTCTACTCGCAACCTTCTCAACGGATTACCTTTGGTCATAGTAATAACCCTTGTGGGGATGCACTTAGCATTTATCTTTTTATATGCAATAATTCCATTGTATCTAGATCTTGTAACAAAAATCTAAAGATTGAGTAATTGCGGATAAGTGAGACGATGCGGGACTCGAAACCGCGACCTCTTGCGGTCCGTCCGAGTGCTTTTTCCAACTGAGCTAACCGTTCGTATCGTCATAAAATCTTGTATGCTTTGTTCAACTCTCAGGTTGTGGCTTCATCTACATGACCTACTTTTTTTATTAATATGAGAGGGGGCAAACGGGCAAGAGGCTCACGGGATGGGGAGGGGTGAGGCAACCGCCCATGGACATCCGCCACATCAGGTGTGTCAAGAAATGCGTTGCCGGCCTTTAAGGTGGGAGTACAGTTAGGAGGAGTTAGGTAGGAGTTACAGTTGATAACCAGCTCAACCCCAATATTTGCAAAATTAAACAATAACAAAATCTTATGTTTTAAAGTGATAACCCTCACTTCTGAGATTAATTACACAAATAAAACTGAAAAAAAAGTGATTATTTTAACAATTCACTTGCGCGGATACTTGATTTTACGACACTATGAAGTTAATAAGTCAATAAGTATTTCTCTAGTATGGATCTAATCCATGTATGTTGCTATAGGAGACTAAAATGTTTACACGCCTAAAAAATCCAACCAATCATCATGATTCAACTAATCGGCACACAATTGTTGTCAAGGACACAAAAAAGTTTATAAAGGTAAATTTTGGAACGTTCCCTCGAAGGAGAGCGAGATATTTATAACGTTTTTAGTAATTTTGTTTACTGTTGATGTCTTTGCCTAAATAATCTCACCTATATGAGATATCCCTTGATGTCCCTTTGTGTCCTTACCTAAATAGTATCTATGTGAGATATACCCCTTGATGGTCCTATGTGTCCTTACCTAAATAGTATCACTTTCATATCATAATCATGATCATTTCGGCCACGTCCACTGCTATAGAAAGGCCTCTCCCAAAGATCTCCACAACGATCAGTCCTGCACTGCCCTCATCCAACCTATTCCGGCGATCTTGACCAGATCTTTTTTTTATGATAATAAGGTACGAGACGAGCAGGACTTCAGCTGATGGTAAGTGACACGCCCTGCCCATTCAATGCAGTGGCTCTCTCTTGAAAAACCCTGAAATAAATTCTGAGCGGCACTAGAATTGCACTCGTCACCTTGTGACATAAGATGTTAAGTCTAATTTTCACTAGCTACGGCGCCCTTCAGACGGTACCCATAATCTAGCCGGCATCCTGTGCAAAGGAGCCTCTCACTGGAGGTCATCGGTCCATCATAACCCCAATCATCTTTGATCATCCTACCACCAATACTTCATCTAGTACGTGGCTATCGGAAGACTTAGCTGACCCAACGGCTATCTGTCCGATGAGCTCTAAGCCAGGGCTTACCCACTGCCACTTAAATTTCGCTAACTATCTGGACTATGTGATATTTCGTACACCCGTTTTCATACATGGCCGCTTACTTATATTTATTTGATATGTAAGATTATTGAGTGTCACTTATTGTTATCCCAAAATCTGCTCTTAAATATACCTTATTTCCAAATCCATAAAAAAGTATGTAAGATTCTTATCGCAATGAAAGAAATAATTGAGATTGATAAAAAGAGATCACCAATACGTGTCATCGATCGATTATTGAAAAAGGATATTTGACAAAAGCAGTAGGTAAATAGATTGAAATATTAATTTCTGATCGCCTACTTATTGATTGACAGTAGGATTGATACTCGTATAAGTCGACCATGTATCGCGGCTTGCAAATTATTCACGACTCAAATACAAATATAAGATATTCATAGCATAATCTATAGTAAGATCTATTGAACCGACTTTATAGACAATCCAACACTAGCTCGAACATCGTTTTCATAATAGGCTTAAAATTCAAATTCAAATATTTTATTCATAATAGGATTTAAAATCACTTCTTGAACGTCAAAAACTACCACCCATTCAAAAGATACTGCCTCAGACCTAAGAAGAATGGGCGCAAGAAACTCAGAGGTTTTTTTTTAAATATAAAAATATGGATTACAATGTTATATCGTATAATTAACATTTATAATTAAAGAGACTGAGGGTGTTTGGTTTATAGTCCGTGGTGTCATTAAGAAAATCGTTTATGCTATAGTAACCTTTCCCACACAAAAGTTTTTTAACAATTCTTTAAAACTTCGTAACACATTTGTTTTGTACATTTTTGAATTGTGGAATAAACAGATTCCACAACCAAGCTGTGGAATGAGCTTCCTTGTGCGGTGTTTACAAGACGATTCTATATGGATATCTTCAAAAACCGCGTACAGCTTCCTTAAAGACCGGCAATGCTCCTTTGATTCTTCTGGTGTTGCAACAGTTGAATTAAGTTCATGTAGCTCACGGGCTGGTGAGGATATATGTGAAATGTTAATGAAAGTAGGATATTTCAGCGAAGTATCTTTTTTATGGAAGAAAGATTACCTGATAGTAGCTATCAGTGGCGCACACTTTCTTCCAACACCAGAGGAATCATAACAACATTGGTATTTTTAAAGGTGGCAATGGGCGAGTTGGAAAAAGGCATGTAAATTAAGTTTATGCCTATTTTCAACGGACCTATGGGATTAGTGGCAATACTGGAATATAATGGAATCTTGTGTTTAAAAACTTTTATCATCGCGGAACTCTAATATAGATAGTAATTATTATGGCGGGTACTCACGATATCTGTTTTATTAATTTGATGCCGAAATAAAGCTCCATCGTGACCACGATTAATGCAATTAGATCGAAATATTGGCGTTAAATTTATAAACTATAATATATATTCTGGAATCTTATTCTAGAAGCATACTGCGTTAAGACTTCACCTCACAAAGTACTACCATAATCTATTTGTTTAGATGGTTCATTCTACAGGTTCATTGTACTAAAAAAAGTGTTAAAGCACACTAAAAAAATGATTGATTATAATATTTAACCGTACTTTTCTTAGTTTTTCCTTTCTATCCTTTATTTAATTTTCATATAGAAGTACATAGATCTTTTCAGAGCACGTTTTCGGGGAACTGCTGTTGACAGTAATCGAGATAGTATTTGACATAGTTGTCACACTATCTCGACTCCTGTCAACCACAGTCTCACTGAAAACGTGCTCTAAATGGAAAATATAACTTTTAAGCAAAACCTAATGTTTTACCATAGTTACAGTTACACACGTTTTAATCCTTTAAAAAGTGTTTTATTTAAATGTGTAACACTCGCGTTAATTAAAGAAAATACTATATCGATCTCGATAATCAATCTCGATATTTTTTAATTGTCTTGCGGCCGTTCCCAATATACTATCTGATATCTACAGATAGAGATAAATTACTACCTTCTACTGTCAGTAATTAGCTGTCAATAATCTGAAGCTGCCCAATATACCCGATAAGTAATTCTTATCGCCTTATATTGGGACGCGTGAATTGCAATTTCCATACAAACTTCTATCGCTGGTAAGCTATACGTCTATTGAAAGACAGCGTGTACGGATAAGGTGAGTTACCGTCGATAAGTTTATTGGGACAGAAACTGATATAGATTGACGATAGTAAGAATATTGGGAACGGCCGTTAGTCATCCTAAATAAGCATACAAAGCCAAAATAAAAAATTGTACTGTAATTGTAAAAATATCATAAAATAAAAGACAATGAGACCCTGACCTGTAATACAACTAGTTAAAGAGAAACCCTATTACGAGGCCTCTCGTGTTTCCTCTTAAAATTCTGATCAGCCTGTCCTGTTTACATTGGGTACGTTCTAATTAAATACATCCGTCTCTAATTTAGCCAATACTATGTATTCCAGGAGCCCAAGTTTGATAATCAAATGTATAGTTTCATATCCCTTAACGTATCGCACGTTGTACTTCTGTCTGTGTATGTTCTGCTTCTTCAGTTGCCTCTCCGGCTAGCGAAAATTGGCAGTTGGCTTAAATTCAACTTTTTCTTCATCGCGAGGCGAAATAGTTGGATGTCACGCAGCCAAGACTTTTCTTTGCGACCTACGCCCATTCTTCCGGCAACTTTTCCCATCATGATGAGTTGTAGGAGTTCATACCTCTCGTGCCTAAGCACGTGCCCCAAATATGCGACTTTCCTCATCTTGATGGTTTGCATGAGTTCGCGTTATTGATTGACGCGGCGCAGAGCTTCCACATTCGTGAAATTGTGTGTCCAACTAATGGCCCACATTTCGAGAGTGTTTTAGCCACATTCTATACGTTTCCTGAGGTCTTCTTTAATAGTCCACGCCTCACATCCGTACAGAAGTATGGGCCAGATGTAATATCGCAGTAAACAACTGCGCAAGGAAATCTTGAGACCGCGGTTGCAAATTACTTTTTTCATCTTACTAAAGGTGCTCCGAACCACTTTAATTCTGGTTTCAATTCCCTTTTCGCTATTCAAGTTCTCATTTAGCCACGTAGGTACCTAAATATTTGTATTTGCGCACTCTTTCTAGTTTTTGGCCTGCTATCGTAATGTGATATTGACAATTTTTATCTTAGATATGATATATCGTACGTTTTCTACCTTCAAATTTGAAGGATTAATCCCCAAATTCGACTTACTTAGATATTTAAAAAAAAAATTAACAAAAACTATTCCAAAGGAATATGCACTAAAAAGAAAAATAATAATTACGTATTCTTCTACTACTTACTAATAAATACAATGTAGTTACAATTGAGTTGCAATGCAGTAACGAATGTAATTCGATTACAGACAGTTAGAAATTCTGCCACGGATCGCACACTTACTGTAAGTCGTTAAGGAGTTCCATTGATCACCATATTCGAATACGACAATTACTTGACCATTACGATGTTCCGTATCGTTAATTTGCTCATAAGAATTGATCAGAGAGAATCAAACTACCCTTGAAGCATATACTTTCCAATAAAAATCATCGTTATCAGTCGGCATGACATTGAGTTATTCGTCCTGAGGTAACAAACATAAAAAAATACAGTCAAATTGAGATACTCCTCTTTTTTTGAAGTTGGTTAAGAAGTTAAGTTGGACGCCTGGAGAAGTGAAAAATCTCAGTATATATTCAAATGTCTAATTAGCAAAAACCAAAAAGCAATAAAAAATTGATAGAGTAAGCTGATCATTATACGGACAGAGCAACGCAGTGTATTGTAAAGGGAGTCGAGAGGCGTACGAGAGAGCGTAATGCCGTTTGCCATGATGAAATTATAGTCGTATTTATTACCAAAAATGTATGTTTAATATATTAAACAAATATATATTTTTAAATAAATTAACAGAAGAAGGTAGTGCTTCCAATCCAACTACCTCCCCGTCTCCACGGGCGTCGAGAGACATTTGCTGAGTGGGGAAATGCAAGTTATGCAAAACATCCCCCGTTCTTTATTAAAATTATTTTTTTATAACGGAAACTTTGGTCTAACTTTCAAGTACAAGATAGCAATTGGAGAAATATACTATATTACATGATGATTACTTTTTAAATTTGTTACTAACCTATAAACACAGTATAAAATTGATAGTAGGTGATCAGCTCGTCCAATCGATTGTAAATAATACGACCTTGGTCGAATCTTTATTATTTTTTTACTTCTAATACTGGTACGATTAATAGTACCTATTAAGAGACTGTAAGTCAAGTAAGTAATTTTTAAACTGTGGTCCGTTGCACTCCCTTTTATGCACAGTTATAAAGTGGGTGATAAAGTACTCTTTATCATAAATTATGTATTGAAACATCTTCTGGAATATACACCTTAATTTTTTATTATATTGTTCCCATTTAAATTTCGGATCAACTTAGGTTATGTAAATTATACTGAAATATGTGAAATACCAGCAATAATGTATGTATTCAGGAATGGAGAGGGCTATGCTCGGAGTTTTCCTGCGAGATCGAATCTGAAATCAGGACATCGATCAAGTCGACATAGCCCAAATGATTGAGAAATTGAAGTGGCAGTGGGCAGGGCACATAGCACGGTGGACATATGGCTGTTGGGGCAGTAAGGTCCTCGAATGGCGACCACGTACTGGAAGGCGTAGTGTTGGTAGGTCCCCAACAAGATGGACTGACGATCTGATCAAGAACGCCGGAGTAGGTGGGATGAGGGCAGCGCAGGACTGATCGTCATGGCGATCTTTGGGGAAGGCCTTTGTTCAGCAGTGGACGTCTTCCGGCTGAAATGATGATGCTGACCATCATTATTGCGATAATATCTCTATTCATTTTAGGAGCTGTGGAAGAGGTCACTGGTATTGTATTCCCAGCGCGAATTTAAATTGGGATAGTTAATCATAACAATCGGGGAAATTGTTTCGATAAAAGCATTACGTAATCACTATAAAACTTTCGAATGAGATGAAGTAAAATTAAATAGTATGTATTTATTACATTTGAATTTCGAACGAGTCAATTTAAGATGAATACTTTTGCGGTTTGGTTTTCTAACTTTCGCGACAATCAGTGTCAATCTACAAACATATCAAAAATATTCTTGTGTTATTAAAACGGAGTAGGATGATAAAGAGTGCGGAAATGCTGCAATAGAATCTAATTCCACCTTCGCGCGACACGAATTAGGATATAATCCCCACCATCTGGATGTGTGGCATTCCTACACAGTGCGGTTCTAAGGTTCTTCCACGTTCAACCAAGCTGTGGAATGAGCTCCCTTGTGCGGTGCTTCCAGGAAGATACGACATGGTTATCTTGGCTAGGTAAATTGTAAAACAAAGCGTCCGCCACGGCGGCGCAGCGTAATATTGGGAACGGGTTCAACGGATAGAGAACTACAAACTGTAGAGAGAGTCTGAAAAATACACGCTTGTTTTTTCAAGCCTGAGACAACGGCACAATCAGTAATTGCCTACATGAATGAAAAGAAACCAGGCCCTAGCAACGCTCCTGTGACATCTGATATTGCAAGAGAATGTTGGTGACTTCGATTACTTAGCATCAGGTACAAATTACCCGTACGCTTGTTCGTCCACTTCTTCCATAAAAAACGTATTGGTACGAATATTTGTGCAACAGACTATTGGTATAATAAAAGCAAATTTCTCAGACCTGAGAAGAACCGGCGCAACAAACTCAGCGGGCTTCTTTTTTTTTATAAAAAACATGGTTAAAATGTAAAATCGTACAATAAAATTTATTATTTAATTGCCAAAGTCAAAGTCAAGTTAAAGTCATTTATGTTATAGTACTTTTACCACACAAACGTTTTTTAACAATTCTTTTGAATTTCATAATACATTTGTTTTGAACATTATCTGGGATATTGTTATAAAAGCATATACAACGCCCCACAAAAGAGTAATTTATTAGACTTAGTCGAGTATTAGGCATTATAAGCTTATGTTTCTTCCTGGTATTCACAATATCAAGAATATATTTAAATATTTTTATATTTCATCTACACCACCACTCAAAACACCTTCGTACGACTCGCCACAAATTAGAATATCATCCCCACCATTTGGATGTGTGGCGGATCTCCACAGTGCGGTTTTCAAGGAGCTTTCTTCCACGTACTACAAAGTTGTGGAATGAACTTCCTTGTGCGGTGTTTCCGGGACGATACGACATGGGTACCTCCAAACATACATCTTCCTTAAAGGCCGGCAACGCTCTTGTGATTCCTCTGGTGTAGCAAGATAATGTGGGCTCGTTTGCCCTTCTTTTCCATAAAAAAAAATATCCATTAAATTGTCGATTGTATCTGAAAATATTTCTTACACAGCGAACAATCAGCTAAATAACGATACCCTAAAAGCATCTAATAACAAAAGAAAAGCTTATTACGTCATCGTGAAACAATATAAGGCGTCGGTTATCGGGAAAATAATCGGGGACGTTATTGAGAAGTGAGGCCAGCCGAAAATGAGATCGTCGGCTTAAGAAGCCTTATACAGGCTGTATTAGTTACAGGCCAGTAGAGATATTTATGGCTTGTTAATCAGGGTTCTTACGTGGGTCCGAAACTTGCGTGCGTATACATTTTGCGGCGATGTGATAAGCTAAGGATTGACTTGTTTTTCACTTAGATCATTTTATACACCTACATAGACAATGACCAAAGAGGATGTAAATACTACGTAATAAGAGGCGGAACTGCCTGAGTAAAACGTGAAATTTAGTTTAGTATGAAAAGTGCAGTGAGTTTTCCCATTAGTTGATTGAAATAGTAATAATTAAAGTGTGGCAATTGGCCATGAAGTTAAATCCGGCTAAGTTTGAAAGCGAACAGTTGCTTAAAACGTAATGGATTTCGGCTATCTCCGTTTTTTACAAGATTATAGCCGTCATCTGTCATACAATCAATGACTGCACGTTTCATACAATCGAGTGAATCGCTTTTTTCTTAAAGAGTTTCGCTAGGCTGGACTATGGCAGCTGTGAAAACGTCGAAATAAATTGACATAGGATATGTTCCCATATGCACTGCGAGCACTGCACAGTGCTATCACTGTAGAAAAATTCGTTCCGTTATGGACTGCCAGTATACTGCCGCAGTACCCTAGGGACATATATGACGTCATAAATCGCCGCCATATTCTACTGTGAGCACTGGCGTTACTCGCAGTACTTTGGTCACGTGATCAGTCAAAACCACTCGAGTGCCTAAAATATTAATTAAAATATATTTTATTTGACAGTACTCCAACAAAAGTATTTTTAAGGAACTAGAAAACTTTAATAAACTCATTTGAATGCTGCGTCAAAAAATGCGGCTGACAGTATACGGGATTGCGTTCCCTTTTTAATACTAACCAGTACAACTGGCTATAAAGTGCACTGTACACTGGTCGCAGTGCATATCGGAACATACCCTTACTAACATCTATTTAGAGCAATTCACGCACACTAACACAAGTGTCATACAAATCGCGAGTGTAAGACGTAACTTGTCACGCACACTAATCTGATAGTCTTGGCCTGTTTTTATCGGTTGTCTAACAGCAACAGACTCTATCTAGATGTATAAATTATCTAAGGATTTTCACGTGTAGAAAAATATAGACCGCTGACAATGTATGGTTTCATTGATGATGTAACTAACACTATTGCTGGGTTATTTTGTATTAAAATGTATTTTATACATTGTGTCTAAAAATAACCTACCGATTTTTAAGGGAATGTTTTTTTAGCCCTTTTATGTACAAATTCACCCCTTCGTGATAACCTATCTCACAAAATTATCACGGAGATGATGTTAAACATACAACCGAAAATTGATAATTAATAATGGATAAAATTTGAATATTTGAATACATTTTTTGTACATTTCCTTATGACAAAGTAATGAGTTTTTTGTACTTTTATTTAGTTAGTTAATGTATAAAATGTAATGAATTCTCGGTAAAAAGTGCCTGGGAAAAATCCCGTGGAAGTAACGGTCGGTCATGCCCGGATAATAAATTCAACATTTTTTTTGAGTTGTTGAGTTTTACTCGATAAATATTGACATCCGCTTAATAACGCCTATTTCAATGTTATTTTTTATGAATAAATTCAGTACAATATCCAAATTGTTGCGAAATCTTGCAACAATTTGTCAGCTAATTCAGGTACTTCAGTGATTTCGTTAAAGACTTGTTAAAATTATTAAGGAACTAAATAACTTAGGGCTTATCTATTGTTTTCATTCAAAGGCATAAAAGTCATTTATTTTGCTCAAAATTGATTCCTTTAGAATTCCTTTTGAAGTCATCTCTAAATCTAATATACTAGATACTACTTCCGCTTTGGAAACAAACCGCGCTTTGAGAGAGAAGAAATGGCGCAAGAAACTCTCCCAGCATTCTTGTTTTGAGCTCTTTTTATTAAAATATATCTACAATATGTACTGTCATTACTATTACTATAAACTAATTATAATCTAGTCCCAGGCTGTCCGATCACTTAGATATTCAGCTGTGGAGTAGTAGGATTTACGACAAAGACATTGTAAACAATTAGTCTGATTTCTGAAGCTGTTCTTACTATGATAAGAGTGATTGAAAGCTAATTTTCCATTCAATCATATCTCTAGATTGCACGTGGACTTCAGGGTGACGTTGATAAATTACTTTACCTGCCCAACACTTACAAAGCACCCTATCAAACCATTTTATTGACTTCTAAGAAATATCTCAAGATTCATTACTACCTGTATTATTACTACATGGCAAACGATGGACAAAGTCCACGATGGCTTGATTTTATCTCTTAACATAAAACCATTTTTATACTTTAAATAAAATAGCTCAGTTTTTTCCATATAAATAGGTATGTAATCGTAATTTAAAATCAATATTATTTCGTTGTCAAACCTACATTAGCTGCAGATAGTAAAATGTTTCCGGTGGAAGACCAGGACATAGTCAAACCCACTTAACATATAGGAAATAAATAGTCAGCTATCATGAATGGTAATTTCATTATAATAATAATCGCTTAAAATTAGATTGTTTCAGCGTCTTTAGGAAGCATAAAAAATTAAATTTCGACCGCAATGACCTTTAATATATTGTTGTGCATTGCTTTATTTATGTTTCTTAATTTTTAAAGGCAATATAATGGTAATATGAAGATTGTCACATCAAAGTGCATTTAAATTGTTAATTTTAAATTAAACAGTACTAGTACGTGTAAAAAAATCAGTTTTATTTTTAATTAAGTGTTTTATTTACCTATCAATATGATTTTTAGAAGAGAATTTGTTGATTCTTTTCTCGATTATTCTCAAAATAAGCTGCTTTCCGAGTCGTTGATACTATAAAATATGAAATGAATTAAGTGTTTTTAATACCTTGAGTAAAACTATTTGATTTTGATATTCACTAACTATGAACATCTCTCAAGCCAAAAAATACTTACATAAAAAATATTTAAAACCGTTGTTAACTTACCTTACAATTTTTATATATTCAAAAGCAAGGTTGGGTTTCACCTCAGCTGATCTCATCATCTCATAAGAACACCTATGTTATGATATGACATGATCAGCTCTGGTGCATTTAGGTGGTTTAAAAGGGCATAAAAGGTATTTATTTCCTCAAAATTGATTCTTTTAGAATTCTTTTTGATGTCATTTCTAACTAATAACTACTAGATACTACTACCGCTTCCGAAAGAAATGGCGCTCTGAGAGAGAAGAAGCGGCGCAAGAAACTCTCTCAGCATTCATTTTTTGCGCTCTTTTCAATAAATTATGTCGCGAATATTTTAGCCTAAGGAAAATAAATGCCATAAATGTAAACAGAAAAATAGAAAAAAAGATTATATAAGATTTCGTGACCTGACCTAAATTTAACAAAAGTAATAATAATGAATATTATCTAACTGCTGATATTAAGATATAATAAATACCTATGTCGTTTTGGCATAGACAGTTAACGTAATTTCAATAAGATAAATGAATGAATGAATAAATATAATGAGAACAGAAGGAAAACCTTTAAGAAAAATCCGGATATACGATGAATCGGTTCATTAAACATGGCTTCTTTTCGATAGTATTGAAATGTAGATATAATAAAATGATTGAATTTACCCATCGTTTGTTGAATGTAGAATATCCGCCATTTTTTGCACGTATTATTATTATATTGCAAAGATAATATTAGGTAAACTTACATAATAATTATTAAATCCATTATAGCTGGCTAAATGCATCATAAAATCGTTTGTAACATGTTGTAGGTACATAAACTCACTACATACTTAATCTAAAATACTTACTCGGTTTCGTTGTTCTCAAAAATGATATAGCCCTCTGCGGGTTCGAACTGCGCTCCACCCTTTGCTGTTCCATCTTCAGTGTTGTAGGGAACCTTAACCTTCCCCCTGGCACCAGCACTCCTCACTACCTTCAACTCGTAAGTCCCAACAGACTCCGTCAACTCAAAGTCTCTTTGCGCAAATGAAAACACACCAGAATGATCGTCATCCAATATGACCACGGTTGCTGTTGATGGGGACGCTAAGCATGCGCCTCTAGGAGAACTTAAGCGCACAAAAAAGTGCTCATCTTCTTCAAATACATCATCGTCAATCACTTCCACGGTAAATGTTTTTTCGAATTCCCCATGCCCGAACACAAGGGTGCCTTGAGCAGCAGTATAATCTGAACCAGCTTCTGCTGTTCCATCCTCAGTTGTGTAATCAACGGTTACTTGTCCTGTTAAGTCTCCACGGCGAACCACTCTCACCTCAAAAGAACCACAATTTTCCATAACAGTATAGTGATCTGGGTCAAATCGGATATTAGGACCCTTTGGCTCTAAAGCAACAGAAGTAGATTCACGGCGCTGTAGCTCAGCCTTCACTTCACTTAGGTCACTCTGTGCCCTCTCAGATATTTTCTTTGAGAGGTCTCCACCACCTGTCATTTTTCTCGTTGCTGCTACTCTGTAAAAAGCTCGTGATTTCGGTCCCCTGGACATCAATGTCTCTAATGCCATTCGTTCTACAGTTTCCAGGTCTTCCTGAGGATGCTGTTTCCTTAAATCACGAAGAACTGATATATATTCTCGTCGAGTATTTTCAAGTTCTCTCCCTTCCTCGTCATCTGGGAACTCGCAAGGCTTTAAGGCCATTTCAACCGATCCATCTCCTTCTACTTCCACGATTACGCCACGTTCATTCACACGATAACCTTTTTTGAGGTATTTGTAAACTAAAAGCCTTCGGTCTGCAATATACGCTGTTAGGACTGTGGCAGGGAAGAACAGAAAAGTGACAGCACCTTCCCATACTTCTACTTCACTAGGTGATATCACTGCCAGTATAAGATATAACCAGACATAGGCAAATATAGACCATGTTGCTGTTACCAGAAACACTCGCAGATGTTTAATTTTTCTCACTTCTCCATCAGGAATAACAGACACACAAATAGCAATGATGACAAATAAATTATATGCAGCCGATCCGACGATAGTCCCCGGCCCCAAATCACCGGCTTCAAAGTTCTTGCCAGCTATTTCAATAACTGATAATAGAATTTCTGGCGCGCTTGAGCCAAGTGCCATAAGCGTCAAATTGGCAACGGTCTCGTTCCAAACTCGGACGACAATAATTTGTTCAGTTCCGTTTCGTCGCACGCGCACTTCTTTCTCCCTGGACGTGATAACTTCTATGGCGGCCATAAATCTGTCGGAAACTATTGAAACTCCGATAAAGAGGTACATTAGAGAGATGAAATAAACAAGACCTCGAATGGTGATATCAAGGGTCGCCACATCTTCGAGAGGCCGCCAAACGGGAAGGACGAGGCCTTCAGAGCATTGGAGGACGTGCTGGGGGGTGAAGTTGCGGGGGGCGAGACGCGCGGAGGGGGCCCCGGCGCGCGCCTCCACGCAGCAAGCCGCGAGCGCGGCAAGCGCGACCCGCATGCCCTTTACCTTACACAATCCATGAACACGACTGGCGCTGCCAACGGCCGGCGCCCGACTGAGCCTCGCTCCCCGAATCCGCCTTTCGCAAGCCTTCTGAAAGCGAGGCCGCCCTCGCACGTACAATATCTCTGATGAAGTTTTATTACTGTCGTGAGCCGTAAAGTTGGGCGTTGGATGAAAAAACTTATTAGCGGTGAAAGTATCTCGTCAACTTATTAAAAGTTAGTTTTGTTGTTTGTTAATGACTCGGTTGGTCGGTGTTTATGTGTTGTGTTGTGGTTGGAAGTTTATCGTGATGCAAGCGCTAGCTATTTAGAGCTACCGTGTATTTTTGGCTTCTACAATAACGTTGGCTGTTGATATAAGACTAATTGTGTTAATAGCCACGCGCATTTAAATTATCATGTCTTCAGAATAATGTTTTGCAATATATTTCAGGTATTTCAGGTATATATTGTATACCAGTGGGAGACTCCTTTGCACAGGATGCCGGCTAGATTATAGGTACCACAACGGTGCCTATTTCTGCCGTGAAGCAGTAATGTGCAAGCATAACAGTGTTTCGGTCTGAAGGGTGCCGTAGCTAGTGAAATTATGTTATATTAATTTTGGGTATTTCAATAATCCTGAGCGGCACTGCATTGTAATGATCAAGGCGTATCACCTTCAGCTGAACGTCCTGCTCCTCTACTCTATATTGCATAAAAATCCAATGAACTATATTTGAGAGACATAATATCTTTAAGTATTTAATGTGCTTAGTATTTAAGTATTTATGAATTATGACAATTAGGAAAAGTAATACAACTCATACATTGTTTTTCTTAAGAATTTTCAGATTATATATAGAGCGTTTATTTTGAAAGTGATGAATTTGAAATGAGAATAATTCATTGCTACGATACTATATTATTGATTATAAAACATATTCAATATTAATTTTCGAACATAGGTTTAATATATTCATAGAACTGTTTATTAAGAATTTGGTTGCGGATTCGATCGCCGTCAAGATCAATGTATATTTTGAATTCTCCACGTTATTTTTGGATTTTAATACGATTGTAATTCCCGTGGCCACTTTCTTCGTGCTCGCTTACTCGTCATTGGATTAATGCATCTACTATAATCAATAACTCTTATGTTTATAAGTATTAATTTACTTTTAATGTCTTTTTTTGACTTACTCGTGTAAGCCTTTCAGTTTTTGACATTTGAGTATTTTTGTTGCGTCACTTTGCATATATTGTAATTGAAATGATTTGTAAAACAATTAAAATGTACATCTTGACTTTAAAGAGTGGCAATGAGTCTCTTGCTTCTACTTCTCATTAGCTCAACCCTTTACGAAGTAGCGGTAAATTCAATAAGAAACAATTTTTTTTTTTTGACATTCATAAGTGTCATTTCCGTGACCTACATGAATAAAGTGTTTTTGAATTTGAATTGCTCGTGGTCGCGTCGAGGACCTGTGGCAACGCGTCGTTACCTTCCTTAGGATGCGGTGGCTGGTCTATGCGTCATTTCATACATTGATAAAACGCTCGCAGTACACAATGAACTATTTACTTTTTAACTTACTCGCTCAAGTAACATGCACCGTAGCAGTATTTTTTGTTTCATCCTTTTGCATATATTATTTAAAATTATAATGTTGTTAATAATGATTTAAAAGAAAGATTGTTGAAGTGTTTTTCGCTACCAAGTAATAATAATAATAATAATACTATTGACACACTTTTACACAAATTATCCTGCCCCAATCTAGACATAGCGTATGGGTGCAAGATAACGATATATTTAATACAATATAGTTACATAAACATACATAAATACAATTAAATATCCATGACTCGGAGACAAACATTCATATTCATCATATAAATGCTTGCACCCACCGGGATTCGACCCCGGACCTCTAGCTTAGTAGGCAGGCTCACTAACCACTGGGCTATAGGGGACCTATGGTGAATAGATATTAATATATTCCGGGTGTTTTATTAGTAATTTCAATGGAATTTATCTTTGTTCGTGTAAATTATTTTAAGTAAAGCAGGGTTTAGCGCCAGTCAGTTATTGCCTGCGAGGTGATATTTTCTGTAAACAGATGGTTTTTAGCAAAATTTACTGACAGAATCCTCTTCTTTTTTGGTATGTGTAGTTGTGGGTTGAAAGTTAGAGATTTTTGGATATTCTCTATTGAAATTTGGGTGTTTTTTAATTTCAATGGCTTCAAATAGTAGTCTTGGGAGAAATCTACCTCTTTTACCAAACCTTTTGATTGGTCGAAGCGGATGTAATGTTTTGGACGGTCTGTTATGTATTCACATACAGACACACATACTGACTATAAGTGACCTAAAAACAAAGTTAAAATAACACGCGTTTTAATACTTTAAAAAGTGTTTTTTAAATAAAAATTATAAACATGTGTATTGTCAGACCATAATACATGCTAAGTCTTACAACTTCCAATGGAGAAAATACGAAAGAAAATTATAGATAAGTCTAAAAAGAAAAGAGACTTTTCCAGAGAAAATATAAATAAATTTATAGACTGCAGATTAGAGATTAACTTAGGTTGAAGTGTTCACCATGACTGAATGCGATGAAGCGTTTAATTTGTTCCATGAAACCAACTTATTATTCTTCAACCTGTTTTCCTTTTGTGTTAGTAATAATAATACAGGAAAACCCAAATGGATAACAAAAGATCTAAAGGTATCGTGTGTAACAAAAAGGAAGCTAATGTACAGCTACTACTACTTTTTAAGTAAGCCTAACCAAAAACAGTTACTCAAAAAACACAGTAAACTTCTTAGATATGCATATTGCGAGCAAAAACCCACCATAGTGAATAACACAAGGAAATCATCAAATAAGTCTGTTATGTGTTCACAAACAGCTGATTTCAGAGTGATTTAAAAACAAACTACAATTACACGCGTTTTAATCCTTTAAAAAGTGTTTTATTAAAATGTGTAACATTCGCGTTAGTCAAAGAAAAAAATTTTAACAAAAAAACAACCGTCTTCAAAAACAATAGATTTAATATGCACTAAAAAGTATAAAAGATAGATATGGCGAACGAACGAATGCTTACCTAGTTCCTCGCCTAATTAATGAATTACCCACTGATGTACGGAACTGTATAAATCCTTGTAATATTAAGAAAAAACTGAAGTCATACTTTTTAAGTCACTTAAAATAAATAAATTTACATAATTTATCTAACTGGCACTAATGTTCTGTAGTTAATGTACCTAGATTTAACTCTTTGTTAGCATATATTACAAACCCGTGTGGTTTTTTGATGCTAGCTTTAAGTATTTTCTTTTGTAAACTTTAATGTAAATAAATAAATAAATAAAAAATGCGTATTTTTATACAATCTAATCAATTAATCTAATTCTAGTAACGATTATTGTTATTTTTGGAATCGGCGTCCTTCCGCCGAGACCCGGTCTTGCCTCTCGCCTCCTCACGACTCAAGCACATCTCACCTATAACTATGTATCTAGTTACAAACCTATCTTGGACGACACATCCTTTTCAATAAAAAAAGAATCATCGAAATCAGTTGGAGCAATATTGAGTTATACACTTTGCTATACATATGTATTGCAAATTTAAGATTTTTATGGTTTTCTCATTGATACCATGGTCAGATCTGGACCAAATTACAATGGGACCACACGGTTTCAAGTGCTTCCACCAGCATTCAAATAAAAAAAGAATGATCAAAATCTGTTCACCCAGTCGAAAGATATGAGATAACAAACAAAAAAATAAATACGAATTGAGAACCTCCTCCTTTTTGAAGTCGGTTAAAATACTATTAATTGAATCTAAAAGAATCAGTAAGTATTCTACTTAGAACACTTCATTAAGCTTATCGGAATGACTATAGGTATTATTAAGGCTTTACTTATTTCGATAGTGTACGTTCGGTCTAAAACTTTCCTATGTGTGTAGTTCATATATTTATCATTACTTTTCAGGGGTTTCAATGCTAAGGTGAGGGTTTCGAAGGCTATGACGTCACGCGAGTGTATCACGCAAGTTTTAGTATAAACCAATTACGACAAATTGCTGAAGTTAACAATCTTAAGACATCTTTATTCTATGATAACAATTTGCCCGTATTTCCAGCAATATTTGGATAACACTATCAAATTCATTTACATATCGTAAATCTTCAATTTCTTCTAAACTTATGTTTATTAGTATTAAGTGTGTTTATCATATATCTTTAAACGAGCAATTCTTGTATATATATATATATATATATAATCTGAATCTCGGAAACGGCTCCAACGATTTTCATAAAATTAAGTATGCAGGGGATTTTGGGGGTGATAAATCGATCTAGCTAGGTTTCAATTAAAAAAAAAATGGTTTTATCCATGTTTGAATGAGAAACAGCTACAATAACATTAGAATACAAAGGTAAATTTCGCCACTATATACAAGACTATTATAGCTCAGATGGGACATTGGGTGATCCGGAAAGCAGAAGACCCCGGTTCGAATCCAGATGTCCTATTAGTTGTTTTTTTGTTCAAGTTTTGTACATTCTTAAAAATCCGAGCAAGGCTCGGTCGTCCGGATATTAAAATATTAAGTATTTGCTATATAAAAAATAAAAAAAAAAATAAAAAATAAAAAATGTTAGAAGCTGTAGGTTTATAATGTAGGTGTAATTGCTCTTCAAAACTTACATGGGGTACACATTTTACCAATTTGGTAGCGCAAACTATTCAATTTAGAAAATATGATATTAGAAACCTCAATATCATTTTTAAAGACCTATCCATAGATGGGTTTGGTAATATTTTTGAGTTTCAGTTCTAAGTATGGGGAACCCCCAAAATTTAATGTTTATTTTTCTATTTTTGTGTGAAAAGTTACTGCTTTTCACAGAATACATCTACCTACCAAATTTCAACAGTATAGTTATTATGGTATTGGAAGAAGTTGCCTGTGACATACGGACGTACAGACAAACAGACATGACGAATCTATAAGGGGTTCGTTTTTTGCCATTTGGCTACTGAAGTCTAAAAATTAAAATATATTTAATTAGTGGCTATGTGTTGTAACTTGACTGAATTTGATTGATGGGATGGATGGACGGCTAAAATTGCCATCCCCATGTGAGTCTTGGGGAGACTCTTCGATGACCCCAGGTCTTGGGCCCGAATGTGGCTACATTCCCGAACTAATGTTCTTTATATTTTCTAATTCTTTATTATTTTTTATAAAATATTTTAAACGCTCTTGACTTTGAGTTCGATTCATATATCGCATATGCAGCACTCTACAATCGAATTTGTTCTATATATTACAGCTATTTTAAAACACTGTATTGATTGAGTTTCTTGTATGTTCTTCTCACGAGCTCTACTTATAGAGACGATTCAAAGGTGCTTAGCTTAAGCCTATAAAGTTTATTTAACTTTGACTTTGAATGAATTCTGTGTGTAAACGCAAGTACTAAAATTATACAATTTATATACGCTTTAAGAGAACTAAAGAAATCTAGAAATTTAAAAACGGCAGTGGCATCCTACCACGCCTACGCACAAGCGTGGCTAAACTACGGCGTCAGACTGTGGGGCAACAGCGTAGATGCACACCAACTCTATTTTACAGGAAAAATGTATTCGTGTGCTTGCAAATATTAAACAAAGAGAAAGCTGCAAACCTCATTTTCAAAAACTAAATATTCTTACATTACGTTATTATGTAAGTTAGTAAGAAAACACCCAAATCTATACACAAAAATCATAGACGTGCCCCGGCACAACACACCTCGCTATAAAAATAATCTTATGCAAACTCTAAATTAACATTACACAGTTCCGGTCCCTACCCAATGTTAAAACTTATAATAAGTTACCAGAATACTTAAAAGCCGAAACCAATATTAAAAAATTAATAAGCTCTTTGAAAAAGTTACTTATGGAAAATTGTTACTATTCTACTAATGAATACTTAGAGGAAAAGTATATTTGAATGTCTGCCCCTCTGTCGTTCATTGCTATGCCTTTTTTATGGAATAGGAGGACAAACGAGCGTACGGGTCACCTGGTGTTAAGTGATCACCGCCGCCCACATTCTCTTGCAACACCAGAGGAATCACAAGAGCGTTGCCGGCCCTTAAGGAAGGTGTACGCGCTTTTTTACGAGGTGCATGTGATAATTATTTATTACTACAATTTTATTTAGTAACTAAGTCGCATGCAACGCAATTTAATTAAATAAATAAATACTGCAGCTCACGAGAATTGGTATGTACTTCAAATAAATACCTTGACAACTAATAATCACAGAGTCTAATTGCACAACAAAACATACAAAGTTTCTAATTATAATACAAGACATGTGCTCTATAGTGTGCGTTTAGACGCGAGTGAATACCGTTTGGCGAGTTTCACTGTTTGAAACTCGTCGTGTGCGAAAACTTGAACATTAACGTTGTGCATTTTTGAATATTTTGAAATAGTTGAGGGGCAATTTCGCACGAATTGCTTTATTGATCAGAATAAAAGTACTTGCATTTATGTAGTGCAAGACAATATCCATATAATGGGCTATCGTACACAAAAAATTACAAGTTATATTTCATAAACAATTTACGATTCCGAACTATTACAATCATTTTAGTACATTAAAATTTTTTTCTCTCAGATCTCTTCTTCAGCTATGATTGCCTGGTAATAAAACACCATATGAAATTGTTTTACGAATTTTCGATCAGCACACGTGTTATAATGTGAGTTTAACATTTTATCCCAAGAAAAGTACTCAACGCCGCTTAAGAAGACGCTTTTCACTTCAAAAATGTTTGGTTTTTGAAATGATATCTTAAAACTATATAAAACTAAAACAATCGTTCGTAAACAGACTACCAATAATTCCTAATACCAAGGTCATATATAACAAACTTACGTGTCACCTGATGGTCACCTGATCTCGGATCCACACATTTTGAAGGTACCCTTGTCGTATCGATCGAACCTAACAAGGCAACCAATTCTATACTACGGTTGAGTATGTAAGTAATTCATTACTATACAGATATCAGGGGTATGCTTATTAAAACGACCGTGATATCGATAGATAGCATTGCCTAAAATTTGAAATAACTGTTAAATGGAGACTGTGGTGATTTTTAAGAAAATAAGAGACAGTTCAGCTGATGGTATGGTTGCCCTGCCCATTACAATGCAGTGCCGCTCAGGATTCTTAAAAGACATAAAAATTCTGAGCAGCAATACAACTGGGCTCGTCACCTTGAGACATAAGATGTTAAGTCTCATCTGCCCAGTAATTTCACTAGCTACGGCACCTTTCAACCGGAACACAGTAATGCTTACACATTATTGATTAACGGCAGAAATAGGCGCCGTTGTGGTACTCATAACTCATAATACTCTACCTGGTCGGTGCAAAGGAGCCTCCCACTGGTACTTGCAAGAGAAGGCCTCTAAATTTGGCCTCTATTCAAATTCAACGGCTTTAAATTTGCCACGAACGGTTGTACTGTTCTCACCTCTGGACGAGAGCTCACAACTTCCTTTCATTAGACCGCAGACAGCAAAGATCAAATCAAATCAACGATAATCAAGCTATCACTGATCGGTACCACATCGGTACGAATATTTAGCGTAACATAGTTTCTACCTAACCCTCTCTATTTCTACTTTAATTTGTACCAAAATTAATGAATGACGCGGGACTCGATTCATAGCATCGTAACTGAGCCAACCGTCTGAGAAACGCATCGACCGTAAAACCTGGTATGTCTTGTTCAACTCTCAGGTCGTGGTACAATTTAAAAATGTATATATTTAATCCCCATAGTCAGTGATATAACTTAATATAACAAACTCTCTTCATCTTACCACCATCTTATATCACGGGCATTGTTTAGAAGAGTTGTTCAGGTTAATATTAGCATTCAAACTTCACCACAGGACGATTGATGTGATCTTTGGCTATGATCCCGAACTAATATAAAATAGGCACCTTAGAAGCAAAGTTAAGAACATACTCCACGGTATCTCTTGACTTCTGGTATTCCAGATGCTTATGGGCTGCTGATTTTCTCTTTCATCAGATGTGCCAATTTCCCGTTTTTCCTTATGCAACAAAACTCAAAGTTTTTTTTATATGGCTTTAATAATTTTTTGTAAGAGATTAAAATTACCGAATATTTAAGCTTAGTATGTTAAAACACGTAGACAAAGTCGCAGGAGATTAACTAGTCATTACATAAATACATAAACCAGAGAAACTAAATAGCTCTGCGAGAACATCTATTTAATAGAGTTTTACAGAGCACCCACTCAGGTACAGTCGCGTACAAAAACTAAACGGACAAAATAAACAAGGCATGGCTTACATGGAATCTGAATTAATATTAAAATGTTGATTTAATTTTATCATAAGAAGAACATATACTGAAAATACAAAATATTATACGATTTTTTTTTTATTTAATGAGGAGCCACAAATGTCTCGCCAGTTCTTCTAAACACAGTATTCCTAGCATATACTCGTATATGAGCATTTAATAGACATTCTAAAGGTATTTATTCAAACAAAACAATTCTTATAACTATATTTACAATACTACGACTACATAAAATTAAAACTATCATTACGTGGAAGCGTACCAAGAATACTGGCAGCATTACCGCGTTGGATAGCAAGGCTGATCCGTTGATCGAAATAGCTGCCAGCGCTTGGGTTTCCAGTAGCCTTATTGAGGCGCGAAGATAGTATTTTAAACATTCTCCGCGCCTCTGGGCCCCACGGGCCAAGTGTCTCCATACTAAACGGCACAAAGATGTATGACTCACTGAGACCAACATATTTGCGACGCTTGCTGTCTTCGGCAGTCGAAGCAGCAGCCCCAGCACCAACTGACGTAACTTGGATATGAGAAGGAGCCAGAGTATCGACGCATTCTAAAGTGAGTTCCATTTAATAAATAAATAATAATAATAAATTTCGTTTATTTCAAAGATTACATATACATTTTTTAGTGGTTGAGACTTCCCAGTAAGTTGTCTTAGGACACTTGTATTGGGAATATCTCGCAACTTCCTTAGCAGATAACTTTTTATTTAGTAAACAATATAGAAATAAACAGAAATGATTAAAAACCAAATTTTACAATTTACAATTAATTGTATGTGTGTGTGTATGTATGTGTATGTGTGTGTGTGTGTGTGAGTGAGTGAGTGAGTGTGTGGATGTGGGTTTGAATTGGACCTTTGATTGGGTCCATCTATGCAATGCGTGTGTTTATCATGTCAGTCTGATCAGAAGATTTTCCACTTCATCATAAGCAAGACAAGTTAGCCAATTATTTAAAGCTTTTCTGCATAGATGTAATGTCATAGGATATATATTTAGGACACGATTTATTTTATTATATAAGAACACTGATTGACTAAACTGTCGTTCAGCAAAAGTAGTGCGAACAGTAATGGTATCTGTTACTTTATCATTTCTTCTACTGATCAAATTGGCGTGATCTAGCGGAAGTGACTTGTGGACGGCTGAAATGATGTTAAGAACATAAAGTTTCCTAATTGTCAAAAGATTACAAGTCAAATAGAATGAATCAGTTGGAAATCTTAAAGGTTTGAAGTACATGACCTTGAGAAGTGATGTTTGAGCTCTTTCCAATTCTAAGAGGCTTATCTTAGTTGCACCGCCCCATACCGGGATGCAGTAGGTGATCACTGATTGAGCCAAAGCGATGTATATTTTATTAAGGACTGTGCTATTCATAACGTGCCGCAGAGTTTTAAAAATCCACATAAGTTTTCTCACCCTGGTTATGACCAGTTTGATTTGGGAATGCCAACTTAACCTTTGGTCAATCAGGATGCCGAGATATTTGGTACAATTCACCTTTTCTATGGAGGGACAATTACAATTCAAATCGTGTGGGTTGGAGCATGAATGGATTCTGATATAGAAGTCTTGAACGGGCTGGTATCTGTCATGTGGAGAGAAACATATATAGTTTGTTTTTGATATATTGAGTGACAATAGATTTTGGCTTAGCCAATTTGAGACTCTTTCAAGGCCCATCTCAGCCTTCCTCTGTACGGCTTCCCACGAGATACCAGAGAAAACAATGGCTGTGTCGTCAGCATAAGTGAATATACTCGCCCCGTCGATCTGGAGGTTACATAGGTCGTTAATATAGATTAAAAAGAGTGTCGGGCCAAGAACACTGCCCTGCGGTACGCCAAATTTCACATTTTCCATTGTGCTGTGGTATAGGTCAACCTTAACTTCCTGTATTCGGTCATTTAGGTACCTGTCTAGGAGAGAGAGGGCTTTGTCACGAATGCCCAGGCCCTCCAATCTGCGCACAAGAATGGGAATAGAAACTGTGTCAAAGGCCTTTTTTAAATCTAGGAAAACTGCGAGACATTTATTGCCCTTGTCCACTTCTCTTACTATAGTTTTTGTTAATCCTAAAATTGCGTCTTGTGTGGAAACACTTTTTCTAAAGCCATATTGACAATTAGAAACAATATTATATTTATTGAAGTATTTAAGAAGTCTATTGTTAATTAATTTTTCTATTATTTTTGAAATAGCAGACAATACAGAGATAGGTCTATAATTGTTTACATCAGTTTTAGTCCCACTCTTGTACACAGGAGTAACAATGGAAGGCTTTAGAGAGGAAGGAAAAATACCTGATTTAAAGCAGAGATTAGCCAATCTTGTTATAAGTGGGATCAAGTAATCTTTAGAGAGCTTTAGAAATTTCGTTGAAATTCCGTCCCAGCCAGGAGCGCTTCTAGAGTCAAGACTCATAAGTATGCTGTTGATCTCTTCAGTATCAGTATCAAGTAGTACAAAAGAAGATGAATGAAAATGATGTATGGAGGGACTTTGGTAGGAGCCAGTTTGCTCAATAATTGTTTTAGCCAGCTTTTGTCCATTTTCAACAAAGATTCTATTAATCAGATTTACTGAGTTTTGTGGGTCAGGAGTAATATTAAGTAGCTCGATGTTTTTAGTTTTAGGAGGCTTATAATGGGTTATTTCATTTATAGTACTCCAGAGAGTTCTAGGGTGTCTTAGGGACTTATTTATTTGATCTTTGTTGTATTTTATTTTAAGCTTCTTTATGAGGTCAGTGCAATAATTTCGGAAACGTTTGTAGGTTAATTTTAGAATAAGACTCTGTGGGTTTAATCTCAGTTTAATTTGCATATTGTTTCGAAGTTTGATGCAACGCAAAACTCCAGGCGTTATCCATGGCTTCAATATTCTTTTAGTGTGCGATATCACTGAGAGTTAAGTGTTTACTTGGATAGCAGATTTGATCATTTCTATTAAATAATTAGAAAATAAATTAGGGTCATTAAATATATTTCATTTAGTAACGTCAGTGGATATAAGGGTGCGATATGCTTTGTTAAAATCAGTAGTAGTTTTAATCTTGCGTTTTGACTTTTTTTCATATGTACTCGATATAGTCAACACCACCATGTTGTGGTCTGTTACTGTAGTATTTAGTACAGCTACATAAGCTTTATTTTCGTTCTTTTCTAGTTTGAGAATGACGTGATCGATGCAGCTATTCTCTCTCGTGGATTTAGTATGGCCCTGTAAGAGACCATGAAAAGATAGTACAGTTAAATATTCAAGCCTATTCCTACGTTCATGGGCTTTTTCAGTCTAAGTAGGTATAAGGTCAATATTTATGTCGCCTAGAATAAATATATTTTTGTGATGCGTGATAGATTCAAGACATGAATTGAGGCAAGAAATAAAGTTATCAGCTTTGTTGTAGGATGGGGATCGATAAATTCCAAGTAAAGTATAATTAGAGGTCACAATCTGAAGTCCAGTTGCTTCACAAAGAGCTAATTCTAGTATTTGGACCTGCAAGTTACTTTTTACATAAACCACCACTCCATCATTTTGATTAAGCAGTCTAACTGTATGATAGGAAGTATAATTTGTCAAAAGAGGGATTGGTTTAGCTAAATTTAGTCTGCATTCAGTTAGGATATATTTAATATGTGTAAGATGAGCAAAATTGAGGCTGACATGTTTCATTGACAGTGACTGTGATATAATCAAGACACCAGCCAAATTTCATTAATTATATGTAATACTGATGTAAGTTAATGTTCTAGACTGTTATACATTGGTGTTTAAAGAATAATAATATATGCATTCAACCCATTTCGTACGTTCTACTAACATAACATCTTTAATTACCTCTTAACAAAAGAAATATCAATGCTCTTCATGTTGCATTTAATGATCATTTATGACTTTTGGGAATAATAAAAAAATCTCAATGTATAAGATTTTTATATTATTGATAGATAATTATAAATTTTCAAAATTAAAATACGATATGATAACGAAACAATGTAACTTTCAGTGCTTCTATTATTTCAGTGCAGTATTTCTATTATTGGAGATGTTCTCAATTGGTATCCGTGTAAAGACGCTTGTCTATTGACGTGAAACGAGGCAGTGGATTGAAGGTGCAATGCGGAGCGGAGTTGCAGACAGATGGAGTGAGCCAGCGGGGTGGAGCGAGGAATGAAATGCAGTGTGGAGTGGCAGTTGTGCTGAGCTAGTGCAATAAGTATCGAGTCATTTTACGCTCTTCGCACTGGTTTTCTTCTCTATTTAATACTCCATTTCTCCGCTCCAATTCTATGCTTAGCATTTAAAATGTTGGAATTTTTTAATTATTTGCAAAGTACTGTCCACTGCAGTGGAGCACAGATTGTAAGCTATCCTATTTGTTAATATTGACACTGCTTCACTTCGCTCTTCTACTCTTCACTCCAGTAGACAGGCAGCCTAAGAATACCAAGAATAGGAGAGAGTGTATGAGATGGTTCATGGATGTGTATATTCTGGAGTAAGGGGGTCGTTGTTTGGATAAGCCAGCTCGAAGTCCCGTTCTCATTCTAATAGAGCACATTTGGGATATTCTAAAACAAAGAGTAAGATCGCTGCAGCCCGCTCCGTTAAACATCAGGGAGCTTTGGAATGTAATTGCTGCGAAGTGGGAGCGTATTCCACAAGAAACAATTAGGAATAGCATCGATAGCATGCCTGAAGGAATACAAGCTGTTATTTTATCAAGAGGGGAGCCACACTTGATTTTAAACTTTTTTTTATGTTAAAAAAAACTTTAATTTTTAGCCTGGTTTTGCATTTAATAAAAAGATACGCAACTAGCTGCTTAGACTCTGGTATATTTTTTTTCATTTTCATTAATTCGACCAGTGCCGGGAGAAACTTGGTTCTTCTATCGAGAAGGTCGCGGCATGGGGTAAATTGAACTTTGTCCAGTTTAACCCCAAGAAGACTCAAGTTTGCGCGTTTACCACTAAAGAAACCCCATTTGCCGTATCACCACTCTTCGACAACACTTCCCTTAAAGCCTCGCTTAGTATCGGAATAATGGGTCTCAAAATCTCGAGCGATTGCCAATTCCGTGGCCATCTGGAGCGAAAAGCCAAATTAGCTTCGAAAAAGCTGGGCGTCATTAATAGAGCGCGGCGATACTTCAAACCGGCCCACATTCTAGCGCTCTACAAAGCGCAGGTCCGGCCACACATGGAGTATTGCTGTCATCTCTGGTCTGGCGCACTCAACTATCAGCTCGATCCATTTGACCGTGTGCAACGCAAAGCAGCTCAAATTTGTACTCTGTGATTGGCTGGATTACTTGGCGTTGCGTAGAGACGTCGCTTCATTGTGTGTCTTCGACCGCATTTACTACGGGGAGTGTTTCGAAGAGCTGTTTAAACTGATTCCTGCCGCCGAATTCCACCTTCGCACGACATGCCACAAGTTAGGAAATTCTCCCTACCATCTGGATGTGTGGCGGTCCTCCACAATGCGGTTTTCAAGGAGCTTTCGTCCTCTTACTATAAAACTGTGGAATGAGCTTCCTTGTGCGGTGTTTCCGGGACGATACGACATGGGTACCTTCAAAAAAAGCGTGTACACCTTCCTTAAAGGCCGGCAACGATCTTGTGATGCCTCTGGTGTTGCAAGAGAATGTGGGCGGCGGTGATCACTTAACACCAGGCGACCCGTACGCTCGTTTGTCCTCCTATTCCATAAAAAATATGATGATACTACTACTCAGAAATATAAAATAATCTAAAGACGCCAGTGAAACAGGATATTTACCTTGGTGCCCATTTTTTTGGACAAGAGTGTCTATAGATAAACTCTTACAGCTTCAAATTTGGCTTTTATAAGAACTGTTAAATAAAAACATTGAAAATAAATGTAAGGATAACTATATGTATAACTGTAGGTACATAAAATATGGATATATTACCAGTAATATAATATTGCCAGTAAACTTAAAATATGAATATTGATTAGTTATAAATAATTATGACAGTAAAGAACATAACTCATCTCCAATAATGCACAATCACGTGACTCAGTCGGTGTCGGCGGGTTCAAAGTATCTTGAATCAATAATGGTGAGAGAATTAAAAAAAAGCGCATAGCGTATTTACTATGCAAAAATGTACAAAATATTTAGTGTCAACGCTTCTTTAAAAGAATATATATATATATGTATACTAGCTGACCCAGCAAACGTTCTATTGCCGATATTAAAATCGCGATACAAAAGTAACTGTAGATGGGTGAAAATTTGAAGTTGTATGTATTTTTTAATGCTCTAATTGATCACATTCCTATACTAGCAATGTTCATTTAAATAAATATGTATTACAAGAGACTTCACCTGTAGAAAAACTGCTCCATACTGTTTTGTAGAGATACCGGCTAACTGTAAGTTCGGAAAGTGAACGCAAATAAGGACTCGTTTCTATTAGTGGAGTATTTATTTCCAAACCCTGACCCACTCTCGTGTCAATATTTTAGCTTACAGTTTTTGCTGTAAATGATTAGTAATGTCAAATAAAAAACTTAGATAATATGGTATATAACTGTGGTGGCAGGAATAAGGTGAATCAGATTGGTACACTGGTATTTGAAAGAAAACTACTTACATTAAAAACGCAAGAATATCTATATAAAAAATGTTATAGAAGTTTTCATATTTTGTGCGTGCATCACGGAATAACTACTGGATAGATTCCAATTAAGTAGTCAAGTTTTCTTCCTTAGACACTTGATTTATGGATCAAGTGTCGAAAGTGTTAAAAAGGAATAATTGCGATATCATAATTAATTAAAAAGTTTTTAAGTTTTAAGACACAACAATTTTTATGAGCACGTAGCTCAGTACGCGGAAGACATCGCCAGTATCAGCAAGTTATGAATAAAAGTGTTTACGCTTCTGTCGATGACTGTACAATATTTTGTATAACTTATTTGAACTCATTTGAAAAGCGAGCGAGCGTCGCCGAGCCTGTGGTGTACAAAACAGCGATCCATTAGATGAGGAACACGACGCCTAATTACGGTTCCGCCAGAATTATTGCACAACTTTCTATGGATGAATTTCAGAATTATATTTTGCAATCCACTTCTTGTTTTGTTAATTAATAAAAATCTGAAAATTAATGTGGCTCTTAATCTGTTCGATGAATACGTTGTAAATCTATACAGTTTTCTATGACACGTACCTTATATGTGTAATTTCCAAATTTATAAAGAAAAAAACTGAAAAAACTTTTTTTTAAGGAACCTAACATAGCTTACTCCTTATAACATCTTACCTAGATTCCATATGCAATAAATAAAAAAAAACTTAACAAGTAATAATATATTATATAATAGTATAACATTATTTGTAATGAAACCATAAAATAACCTAATGTAAAAATAGCCTTTATTTTACTATTATTGTTACTATCAGGTACCTACAGTGGTACTTTATATGTGAAATTTATTCTAGTTTGAATAATATAGTTTTACTAGCTGACCCAGCTAACGTTGTATTGCCGATATTAAAATCGCGATACAAAAGTAACTGTTGATCGTAAATCGGTGAAAATTTGAAGTTGTATGTATTTTTTAATGCTGACTCATAATCAAACAAATTTAAAAAAAATGTCAAAATAAAAATCATGTGGACCAATCTTAACATTTAAGGGGATGAAAAATGGATGTTGTCCGATTCTCAGACCTACCCAATATGCATTCAAAATTTCATGAGAATCGGTCAAGCCGTTTCGGAGGACTTCAAAGTTTAACACCATGACACGAGAATTTTATATATAAGATTAGTTTAATAGTTAATTAAACAAGTATTTATATTACGCTTTATTAAAATCCTTCCCAAATCGGCAGTGCTCCACGGCACTACATTTTTCAGATACACCAAAACCGAGTGTGTCGAAAGGCACCCTTTTCCCTCACCAAGTTGTGACCCTTATTTTGTTTATAAGATGGTTTATTTTGCATGGTCTTATAGCTTGTTTCAATATCTTTCACATTTACTTGCTAATTATAAGCACTATAATAAGAACGTCATTGATATTATCGGTGAAAGATCACAGTATACTGCGCTCTTTATGTAATAATACCGTCGTTAAATGATAAATAATAATAAATTCTTTATTGCTATACAAATCATTAAAGATATAAAATGAACAATTAGGATACGCGATGAAAAAAAGGCAAAAGGAAAAGGCTCAGCTTCACCTGACATGGAATCATGGATTCATGTTTCCATGCAGCGCTGTTTTTCAGCCATCACCTCCTCCCTAAGGTGTTGAGCGGGAGTGGATGTATTGTGGCTCTCCGATTACCTACTTAAGCTATATTTTTTTTATAAAATGTAATATATATATGATAATGGTGATTCTGATTGATTTGACAAATACAGGTCGACATTACTAATACTATTTTACTTAAACTAATTTTATTTAATCGACATTTTATTATTTGATATATTTGTCGAATAGTATTTTATCTAGTACATTTACACAATCTTTTTTTTATTTGTTCTAAAGTGATTAGTGCTGATATTATTATTATCCGAGAGCCAGTTCAAGTGCCAAATAAAAAAAAAATTAATAGTTTTTGATTTGATACTTTTAAATACCTACTAAACATCAAAGGTAAAAGATTAATATCATTGCAAATAAAGTCATAATTTATTATACATTTGTGTACATAATTATTTCTTTTAATTTCTTTTTTGTGTTTGTTATTTATTTAATTGTTGTCAATAAAAGGCATTTATTTTCTCAAAATTGATTCCATTAATTCCTAGAATTATTTTTGATGTCATTTCTAATAACTACTAGATACTACTACCGCTTCGGAAACAAATGGCGCTCTGAGAGAGAAGAAGCGGCGCAAGAAACTCTACCAGCATTCTTTTTTTGCGGTCTTTTCAATAAAAATATACAATATTATACAGTCATTTCTATCGCTATAAAATAATCACAATCTAGTCCCAGGCTGTCCGATCATTTAGATATTCAGCAGCCATTTTTTATAAAACATTTAAATTTATTTATAGATAATGCCTGAACAGTGGCTGGGACTTTATTATCGAAGTGTATACATTTACCCTTAAAGCTATTATGTATCTTATGAAGCCTACTAGAATTAGTTACAAGCAATCCCGTATTTCTAGTGTTATAATAATGAAAATCAATTTAATTACTCCAACTAGCCTTTTTAACTAATTTAAAACGTTATTTATTTCTCTTTAATTTCAATTAGTATTGTATAAACACTTTTTCTATGTACTTAGCATTGAATACCTTAAAGTTTTACATAGTAAGATGTGGATAGCGTATCTGACTACAATTTTATTAGTCATATATGTTACTAGCTGACCCAGCAAACGTTGTATTGCCATATAAAGTAAGAAAAAAAAATCAATAATTAAAATTTTTAGGGTATAAAAATAGGTATCATACATAAAATTTATCGTACTACAATAATCATTCTATTCGATTGCCTTATTGCAACTCTATTGCGTGTCTGTGGATGGATTAGAATGATATTAAAATCGCGATACAAAAGGAAGTGTTGATAGAACATGGTTGAAAATTTGAAGATGTATTTATTTTTAATTCTGAATGATAATTAAATAAATTAAAAAAAATGTCAATGAAATTAAAAAAAAAAATTGGGGTTGACCACCCTTTAACATTTAGGGGAATGAAAAATAGATGTTGTCCGATTCTCCACCCTAGCCGATATGCACGCTAAGATTCACGAAAATCGGTTGAGGCGTTTCGGAGGAGGTACGTACACCGTGACACGAGAATTTTATATATTAGACTAGCTGACCCAGCAAGCGTTGTATTGCCGATATTAAAATCGCGATACAAAAGTAACTGTTGATCGTAGATGGGTGAAAATTTGAAGTTGTATGTATTTTTAATGCTGAATCATAATTAAACAAATTGAAAAAAAAAAATGTCAAAAAATAAAAAAAATAAATTTTGGGGTTGACCACACTTAACATTTAGGGGGATGAAAAATAGATGTTGTCCAATTCTCCACCCTAGCCGATATGCACGCTAATATTCACGAAAATCACCGTGAAATACACCGTGACATGAGAATTTTTATGTACCTACTAATAAAAAAACTTATTAAAAAAGCGAAATTAAGTAACGCAATGCAATTACAAATATAAATTTGCCTCGTTTTCGAAACACAAATTCATTAAAACATTCAATCATTCTTTACCCTTCTCAAACAAATAATCGCCAAAATACCGAAAAAATGGCGGATCAAAAAGTTCACCAAACGATTAATTGAGCCTCTCTTTATCAATAGTCTCATTGACGATTTATCTAAATTTTTACTGAATTACCTCTAATTATATCTATATTATATATCTGTCTATATACTTATTAATATAGCAAAAGTACTTTAAAAAAAAAAACTAAAAAACACGCTATGGTTGAAAAAAAATGTTTGAAATTTAAAATGAACATCAATTCGTGCCTTATCGACGATAGATGAAAAAATTATCTAAATTAACAAAATTCTTATTTAACAAATTGAAAAATGGAATAATTTTATCAAATTAATGTATTGTCATCGATCCTCGATAAATCTACGAAGTTTGAATGAAATCTGGCCGTTTAAAGTGGGACAAAATAGTGCCCAAATGAGTTGGTTACAAACAAACATACATACAGGTGAAGCTAATAAAAAGCGTGTAAAAATATAGGTGTATATTTCACTTTCCAGCTAAATCTGCACGTCACAGATGCATAGTGTTTGTGCGTCGCAATATGTACAAGGCATCCCATGCACTATGGTGGTTGCAAGTTGATACCTATAAGGGTGTAGAAGATACGGGGTTTGAAACATGTGATTACTTAAAATGTGTCTATCTCTCTTCTTTCATTAATCTAAAATTATTTGGATTGCCCTAGAAAATTCTAGAATTCTCTAGACTATAGAGGTTTCTAGAATTAATTAAATGTAAGCCTTTATTCTAATCAAATGAAAATGTTTTAGAAAATTTTAGAATGATCTAGAAATTTTTCATACGAAAAAATTGTGAAGTTGAGATATATTATTAACATTAACAAATAACTTATATAATAAAAAATGAACCAGCGAAGCGGGTTTTCACAGCTAGTTTATAAATAAAAATTTATTTAGCTAAGCACAAAACTCGAGAACGGCTCGACCAATTCGAAAATTTTTACCAAATCCTTAATCTAAACATGGAAGCTTTTAGCAAAAAAATATAATAATAACCGTCAGCTTTATATGTTTACGCGCCCAGTAATAAATATATATATATATAATAAAGGATTACGTCATTGTAATCCTTGTATCATCAAGTTTATTTGTATTATATGAAAAAAATTATAGAATTTCATTCATATTTCATTTGTTTAATAAATGGTTTTAAAAAATATTTGCATCAAATTAGTAAAAACCTCAACAAGTAGGTCGAAATTCGCTTAAACATACATTTCCTAAGTGAGTGTTATCATTTTATTAGACACTGACAATCCGCCACTTGTCGTACTATCTTTTTCATGCAAATATAAACCTAACTGTTTTCATGACAAACTTTATTGAAGTAGGCGTTACTTTGCGGAAATCCATAATTATACAAATGATTTAAGTTTTCTTTAGTGTTAATTCTGCCAATATTTGTTTTTAAACAATTCGACACGTGTTTCGCCTCTACACTTGACTGAGACTTGGAGTCTCGTGCCAGGTTTTGGCGAGACAACACGTCCTGAGGATGCCTCGTGTAGAGGCAAAACACGTGTCGAATTGTTTAAAAACAAATATTGGCGGAATTAGCACTAAAGAAAACTTAAATCATTTGTATGTTTTCATAACATTTAAAGAATTATCTGCAAATTGCGTCATGAAACACTAATTGTGTCGACGGTACTTTCTTATTTAGATTTCTTAGGCTTACTATACTAGCTTATTACAATTGTAATAAGCTAGTATAGTAAGCCTAATGGTCGATCTTGTGCTTGGTGATAATTATCACCAAGCACAAGATCGACCTGTAACAGTTAAAAAATCATTGTATTTGTTGGATGCATTATCATAAGATACATAATAGCTTTAAGGGTAAATGTATACACTTCTACAATAAAGTCCCAGCCACCGTTCAGGCATTATCTATAAATAAATGTAAATGTTTTATAAAAAAATGACTCTGTCGTAAATCCTATTACTCCACTGCTGAATATCTAAATGATCGGACAGCCTGAGACTAGATTGTGATTATTTTATAGCGATAGAAATGCCTGTGCAATATTGTATATTTTTATTGAAAAGAGCGCTGGGAGAGTTTCTTGCGCCGCTTCTTCTCTCTCAGAGCGCCATTTATTTCCGAAGCGGTAGTAGTATCTAGTAGTAATCAGAAATGACATCAAAAAGAATTCTAAAGGAATCAATTTTGAGAAAATAAATGCTTTTTATGCCATTCACCAATTGTGACAGTAATCACGACCATCATGTTCACGAAGCATCCTTACACAAACAATGAATTCAAGCTCTAAAGGTTGATGCATCCAATATACGGTAATTTATATTTATACAGTTAATTCTATATTACTGCTTATGAAATAATTTATATTATTTATCACGAACAATATATTGGATGCAGATCTTACAAATTAATTTGTTATATATATAAAACAGCCGTTGTAAAATACTCTACTTGATTGAAAATACTAGCTGTTAAGATTCTGGTCTTCTCACGAGCTCAACTTTTAACGAACATAATATGGTAAATTCAGTAATTTGAAAGAAATATATATAGTGTCGGTACAAAAGCGTTTCTTTTAAGCCTAATTGAATAAATTTTATTTGACTTTGACATAGCAACAGTTTTTACAAACTAAATAATGTTTATTACCTCTCAGCTTTAGAGCAGCTGTGGATAAAGTTGTCTGAAGTACTAATGGCATCGGTAAAGGCTCTACCGCTCAATTTGTAAGATGTTTACTGTTCCATTACGCTGCGGTGAACTGTGTTATTTTAAGTGGTAATCCACAGTTCATTATCTTCACGTTGCTGAGTGGAAACAGATGTTGCCTTAATGAGAGAGGTTTTTAAGATAATTTCTAATTAGTAGACTTGAGAATATAGAAATAATTGAATAAAAGAGAAAATAGCTTTGCATATTTTTATGATGGACAAGAAAAGCAGGACGCCCTACCCATTACAATGCAGTGCCGCTCAGGATTCTTGAAAAACCCAAAAACTCTGAGCGGCACTACAATTGCGTTCGCCACCTTGAGACATAAGATGTTAAGTCTCATTTGCCTTGTAATTTCACTAGCTACGGCGCCCTTCAGACCAAAACATAAACATACAATGCTTAAGCATTACTGATTAATGGTAGAAAAAGGTACCCACAATCTAGCAAAGAAGGTACTGGTAAGACTAAGGTAGACAACTCTCCGTAATAAATGTGATAAAAGACATACAATACAGAGTACTAAATCTCGACTATTCGAGCTGTTGCATGCAGCTGCATGGGCCTGCAGTCAAATGGGCTGCATTGTAATGGGCAGGGCGTATCAATTACCATCAGCTGAACTTCCTGCTCATCTCGTTCCATACTGTCATAAAAAAAGTTACTGCCGACGAAATTATCATATTTATGTGTGGCATTCGTTCACATTGTTAAGAATTTTTCATCCATGTACAACCAAAATGTGGAACGTACTTCCATACGCAATATTTCTAGCACGATACGATATGTGTTTTTTTTGCAAAGAAGAAAAATACAAGTTAGTTTACGTATTGAAGACCCCGAAACGGGGCCCATATGATAGACTCGGCTGTCCGCTTACGTGGTTACCCCCTACCGACTTTTATCCTTCTCAATGCTGTCAGCCTTGAAGGCTTTTACAGTGACATAGGACGTGTGCCGTAGAGACTACGCAACAACAGTCACGGGGCGTCTCCTAAGGAGACTCGAACCTCGGACCGTCTCTGTGTTTGTGGGAAGGAGAGAGTAACTGCAAAAACAAGGTGTTAACCCCAACTAAAAAGCCAGCAACGCTCAAGGGAATTCTTCTGGTGTTATAAAGAAAATGACTGGATTGTGTTATATTTTATAATAAACTCACAATAGATATAATAATATTACCTATTAAAAAATTTAAATGTATCGTAAACAATAAATTAACATCTCAGGCCTATCATATTGTGAAAGATTATTTGAATGATAAAGATAGTTGGAATTAATGTTCTGAATTTTGTTAATGAATATTGTTATACTCATTTGAATGCTATTGTAACTTTTGTACTTCATCCTGACTTGCACTAAATAACTTATAAAGTTTTACAGTGAATAAAGATTTTTTGACTTTGATTTGACTCTGGTAAATTACTATTATGGTACCTACTAAGATAAATGTTTTAAGATCATACAGATATACTTATTTTGCTAAAAGCAATTAAAACAGCTCTTCATAACAGCTGAAAATAATTGAATTAGGCTTACGAGATGAGTTACACATTATCTGTGTTATTTATAAAACGCGAATAATGTTATTCCAAATTTAAAACTTTTTTGTATTTATCTTACCTTTGTCACTACATACAGATTTCATGACAGGGAGAAGTAATTTTAAACTTTAATTGCATCTATTAATAAGACAAGACAGCTGTTCAAATATTACACTCTCTATATCTATATATATATATATATATATACCTATAAGAGATTTCCACTTATATAGTCACTCATCACGATAAGAAGGCGTAGAGACTTGAAATTTGGTAGAAATATTCCTTTCGCCGAGTAGAGATCAGATTACGAATTTAAAGAAATTCCATCCGCAAGAGTTTTTTTTTGTAACAGAACAACGTCTGTCGGGTCCGCTAGTTATGTATACTTTTTTTGCAATAGTAAGACGAAATATAGTAACATAAGTACCGAGTATTTATTACAAAATATATGAACGATGCGGGACTCGAACCCGCGACAGCTTTTCGAACTGAGCAAAGATTATAAATCTTAATATGCCTTTATTCAACTCTCAGGTTGTGGCTTCATCTACAAGATTTACTTTACAGTTGATAACATGCTCAACCTCAATATTTACACATTAGGAAATTGACTTGAGATGTCGCTCTTGCAAATCTAAACAATTTCTTATGTTTTTTAAAGTAATAAACCTCACTTCTGGAATTTATTACATAAAATTCTAACTCGAACGGTTGACTCAGTTGGAAGATTGCTCGCACGGAACGCAAGAGGCTGCGGTTTCAAGGACCGCATCGTTAAACAATTTTGTTTTCAAATTAATTTGTGTAGTTAATCCCAAAAATGATCTCTCTACCGCTATATGATCATATGTTATATGATCTATATGAATATCACTTAAAAAAACATAACGTATTGTTTAGAGTATCTATTATTACCCCCTTATTCATAATAGTCTGCTAACTTAAAGCATTGCTAATTCTCACTCTGTCTTCTTCTATTGACCTAAGTCAGAATGAGAAAAACACTCCTAAGCGGCTGTTTAAAGTAAGCGGACCATAATGAATAGGGGGTTAGAATTTTAGAGAAAATTTTTATCGGTCTGCAATAAATATATTTTCCAAATAGTAAAACAATGAATCATTTAAATTCTTGTAGTAAGAATTCAAATTGCATTCGAAACAACACGAAACTAACAATGCTATTGGGAATTGCGGAATACAGACACACTGTAAATGAAGTGAATTTTTCGATTTGGATTTTCAGGAATCCAAATGTTAGTATCTTTTTGTGTGTCAACAAATTGACATTCTTGATGTTGATCACATAGATTAGTTTTGCGTCGCATTTTTGATCGAATCTGGTCTTATTCAGAGTTTTATTGATTTTAAGGGTTCTGTAGCCAAATGGCAAAACACAGAACCCTTATGGATTCGTCATCATGTCTGTCTGTCCGTCCGTATGTTACAGCTACTTTTTTGCGAAACTATACGAACTATACTATTGAATCTTGACAAGTAGGTATATCCTGTGAAACGCATAAAGATTTTTAAACAAAAATAGAAAAAAAAAACATAATTTTGGATACATACTTAGAACTGAAAATCGAAAAAAATTATTCATCGAACCCATACATGTCTATGGATTGGTCGTCAAAAATGATATTAAGGTTTTAATATATTTTTTCTAAACTGCATACTTCCAAAGTGGTAAAATGTGTGTGTCTGGTAAATGATAAAACTAAAAAAAAATATATGATATACATTACTATACAAACTTCCACCGAAAATTGGTTTGAACGAGATCTAATAAGTAGATTTTTTAAATACGCCATAAATAACTTAATTAAAAAAAAACACATTTTGACCCTACACACTGACCTGTCTAAAGGGATCGTTAAGATGCTCATGGCATCCAACAAGCTGAAAAGGTTATGCAATATTTAGAATATATACAAAATGTTTATGCTGTCTTTTTTTCTCTATGCAGATACCAAGATTCAATTATTATTGGTGTCAGGTAAAACGAAGTTACAACTTACTACAAGAAGTTTTATATTATGTTACTTGATGCTACGGAACCCTTCACGGGCGAGTCCGACTCGCACTTGGCCGCTTTTTTCAATGAAACTATGTATAATAATATTTATAATACTTAAAATGAAGACATGAAATAATTAATTAATAATAATAATTCCTTTATTTCAGGCTACAAGGTCCATAAAATAAATACCTTATAGTCTAACACACATATGATATATCACTTAAATCTACGTCACATTTTCGCGGCGATGTGAGGTGCGGGTTCGGTAGTTTCCGGCGGTCGGCGACGTCCGCGACACTTGCGGAACACGACCCCCTTCGGCCACAGCTGCACGTCCAGGAAGGTTGATATATGTTCTGTCGGGACGCGAACAACAAAAGAGTTGAAGTCTACTGCGTGACGTGTCACCAATCTTTCGACCCCCAACCGGAACCTGGTCTTCTCCACCAAGTTAAACTATTAAAACTATCACTAATCTCTAATGCTCGCACGTCGCTTTGCAAAGTGCAGTGACGAAGTAAAGGTGACATTGATTAGAGTATATTGTTTATGTTTCTATACATGTCAACTTTGGGTCAAGTTCACCAGGCGTGTTCTCAACAACATCAGGGTGCAATACAATGACGCGTATCGTATCCTGATGAAGTTGTCACGGTATTGCAGAGCGACATGTTCGCTAAGGCCGGAGTACCAGACTTCTTCCCGATCATAAGATCACAAACAGCATTTTTTTGAATCGTCTCAGTACTTCTAGTAACGAGATTGTCAGTACATTGGCGGAAGATTTGAACTCCATTTTCAAGCACTGGCACTCAGTACGTGAGGCGAACAAAAAATAGCCCTGATACGACAGGTATCAAACAGGTACGACCAATTTGCATGAAGAGTGACGACAAAATGTTAATTAAGATAAGCTTATTACAATCGGCAATTTTTAATTATTAATTTTATTTTTATTTAATTTTTAAGTTAATACGTTGTATTGGGTTTATACCTTTTAATAAAGACTATTATTACTACGAGTAATTGTACCGAGAAGTTCTGTATTTTGCGTTGGAGAGCCAGGCTGACCCGTTGGCTATAATAGCTGCCAGTAGACATAATATGACTACTGTGGCTTGGGTTTCCAGTAGTCTTAGTGCGGTGCATGGATAGTTTTTTATACATTCTCCGCGCCTCTGAGCCCCACGGGCCATGAAAAGGCATAAAAAGGCATTTATTTTCTCGAAATTGATTCCTTTAGAATTCTTTTTGATGTCATTTCTAATATAATAGATACTGCTACCGCTTCGGAAACAAATGGCGCTCTGAGAGTGAAGAAGCGGCGCAAGAAACTCTCCCAGCATTCATTTTTTGTGCTCTTATTAATAAAAATATACAATATTGTACTGTCATTGCTATTGCTATAAAATAATCATAATCTGGTCCCCGGCTGTCCGATCACTTAGATATACAGCTGTGGAGTAATAGGATTTTGTATAGTGTATGTATATATATAATAATGTAATAGGAGCCATTTTTTTACAAAACATTTAAATTTATTTATAGATAATGCCGGAACAGTGGCTGGGACTTTATTATAAAAGTGTATATATTTACCCTTAAAGCTATTATGTATCTTATGAAGCCTACTAGAATTAGTTACAAGCAATCCCTTATTCCTAGTGTTATTGTTCTTGTGTACTGTGTTTATTCAATGTTTTTTGGTATTTAATTGTTTTGCACGGAGTCACCAATAACTTAAGAAAAATTAGTCTCAGTGGCTCCTTATAACATGAGCTATCTGACAGTTATTTTTTTAAACAATTTGTTTTGTTCTTAATGTGATAACCCTCACTTCTAGGATTAATACACAAATAAAATTTGAAAAATAAAATTTTATGAACGATGCTCGCTCGAACTAGAACCCACGACGATACTTTTTATGACGATACGTCATTCGAACGGTTAGCTCGGTTGGTTAGAGCACCGGCAAAGAACGCCGATTTTTTTTCTTTTTTAAGTATTGAATCGCCCCTCATATTGTTTTGCAAAACTGGATGAATCACATGTTAACGGATTTTTAGGAAAATTGTAGTGGTAATTCATTGGTAGGGCAGTACTTCGGAACAATCTTCGTGATAAACGCGGCAGGAGACACAGCGCCAAGAGATCATAGATTAGATCTTGACGATTCAAGCTTTTGTTTTGACTTAATCTATAGTTAAGATACTGGGGATCATCAGACCATATAGAACAATACAACCAACCAATCTTCGCGCCTCAATAAGGCTACTGGAAACCCAAGCGCTGGCAGCTATTTCGGTCAACGGATCAGCCTTGCTATCCATCGCGGTAATGCTGCCAGTATTCTTGGTACGCTTCCACGTAATGATAGTTTCAATTTTATGTAGGCCTAGTATTGTAAATATAGTTATAAGATTTGTTTTGTTTGAATAAAGCATAATATTTTCATACCAACTTCATATACCTCTTTAAAAATCTTCGGAGATTATCTGAAACAAACACATGCATCGTTTTATTATTAACTATAAACTACGGAACCAATTTTGATAAAATTTAGTACAGAGATAGACAACAGTTTGGGAATGGACATGGTTATCGCGAAAAAGCTTACCCAGGGTTGAAAAAGGGGTGGTAGTTTGTATAAAAGTAAACGAACTTTGTACATTCAAATTCAAATTCAAATATTTTTAATTCAAAATAGGATATGACATCACTCATTGAAAGTCAAAAACCACCCATTCCATTGACGAATATCGAAGAATATAAATGATAACCATGAAAAATTTGTATTTAGGTATTTGATAAGATATAAATAAATATTTGTTCTAACGTTTTTAAGCTTTAGACATGTGTGGGGATGAAAAGGGGGTGAAACTTCCCTAGTAAGTAGTTTATAAAAATGTATGAACCACAGTAGTTTGTATGTGTATAGGAAAATGAGTATTAATGAATATTAAAAAAAAATGCTTCCGAAATTAACTCTTGCACGCGGACGAAGTCACCAGTAAAAGCAATTTGAAACTTATATTTATTTTGTTTATATAATTAAAACAATTATTCATTTCACTGTAACTGCATTAGTGCAACCTTTGAACATTCCAATAAATAAAGTTTCACAGTGATTTAAAACATAAAAACGTTTCTGGAAGCCATTACAAATTTTCTAGAAACAGTAATCGCTCCCTCGGGGAGCTCGGATCGATCGAAATGCCAGCTCAGTGCGGCCAATTTAGTTTGCAGAGTTACTATTGCACTTTTGTACGTGCAAAGTTATTTAACGTACGAATAGGAAACCAAATAATGTAGGTTTTATTTTTAAACTGACGATTAAGTTTCATGTTTTACTTGTAACCCACTTCGATTTCATTTGCTTGCACTTGCGCAAACGTTATTATATCTTTTTTTTATGCCAATAAGGGACGAGACGAGTAGGACGATTGATACGCCCTGCCCATTACAAAGCAGTGCCGCTCAAGATTCTTGAAAAACCCAAAAACTCTGAGCGGCACTACGATTGCGCTCGTCACCTTGAGACATAAGATGTCAAGTCTCATTTGCCCTGTAATTTCACTAGCTTCGGCGCCCTTCAGACCGAAACACAATTACACATTACTGCTTCACGGCAGAAATAGGCGCCGTTGTGGTACCCTTAATCTAGCCGTCATCCTTTGCAAAGGGGCCTCCCACTGGAAAAGTATTAATAATATATAATTAATAAGTAATATTATATGCACATTCAAAGTGAAATTAAAAGTTTACCAAGGCAAACTTAACTTATATCTCTTCGGAACATTTGATTGGCTTTTCGTAGAGATGTGGGGACTCCCTTTGCTCAAAGGAGTTGTTTAGGTTCAAAGATTCAAAGATATTTATTTTACCCATAGGATAATACTAAGAGATACAACAAATCAATCAGAGATTGCACAGTAATCCTCTAAAGCCTCTCACCACAAGGAGAGGAGGTTTAATGAGAAGAAAACCCAAAGAACTTATTGCTCCTCTTCTCAACGTCTTCAAATTCATCTTTTGATAAATTATTTTAATTACAATATATGTAAAGTGATGCAACAAAAATACTCAAACGACATATAGTAAATGCCCTACATGAATAGATCAAAAAAGTAAATGTAAATTAAAATTACAAAACAAAAAGTATTGACTACAGTAGATGCATCACACACCGTAAATAAATAAAGGTATTTTGCGAGCATTTTATAGGCTATTAAAAATAAATTTAATAACTTTTAAGAATCTGAAACGGTTTCCGGTGACAGGATCATCCTGCTACCACAAGTAGTGACCGTTCATGAGCATGACTCATGGCCCAGCCATCGCTTCACTCGACCATATTTTTTGGAAGGGAACGCGCCGTCCCACGTTGCCGCCACAAGCGAGCACGATGAAACCTGTCACGAGAACTCAACCAAATAACAAAAAAGGAATGTTCATCTACAATATATTAAGTAATACTCACTAATTACCCCTACTTACAATTTGACCATTTTGATTATAGTATAAGTATTCATAATTATAAATATTATATTTTATTAATAGTAATGACTTAATTAATAGTAGACTGAAACGCAAAATACCTCAAGATCTACTAACTAGCCAACCAGATGCTTAATTATGGAAATTGGGTTTGGCTTAGGCCATTCTCCAAGCAAGTCAATATATATACCAGTAGGACACACATATTATTGAATGTCCCAGCGAAGGAGACAGATTATAATAAAATGAATACAAAAAAAAAATAGTAATAAAAGATCAAATCCTTTAGAGCAATTCATACCCAAGCTTTCTTATCATCTAAATAATCCTTTAAATTGTAATACGATTTTTCTATAAGTTATATTACCTCTTCTGTACATCACTGTAAATACTCACTTTTTGCCGATGACTTAAAAATATTCAAAACTGTTAGTACGAATAATGATGTGGAGCTCATCCAAGCTGATCTTGATGCAATAAATATGTGGTGTAAATTAAATGGTATGGTTATTAACACAAAGAAATCTTATCACATTAAGTACACAAAGAAAAAAATACAATTTCCATCATCGTATAATTTACAGTCCGATAAGTTACAAGAGGTAACTGAGATTCGAGATTTGGGCGTGACAATGGACTCACAATTGAAATTCAAAGTACACATGGACACGACAGTAAAACAAGCAGCCAGGATGTTAGGTTTCCTTAAAAGAAACACAAAAGGATTTGTTTCTCCTCAAACCAAAATAATTCTTTATAACTCACTGGTTCGCAGCAAATTAGAATTTCCATCAGTTGTGTGGAGTCCCCAATACGCAGCACCTTCTCAACGTTTAGAGAGACTACAAAGATCCTTTACTAGATACTTGGTATATCATAGTTCCGGCACCTTTCATAAGGCCACCTACGACCAGAGGCTGAAACACTTTAAAATGTTGTTACTCTACAATCGCCGCATAATACTGGATCTAACATTCCTCAAAAAGCTGTTATCAGGACAGACAGCGTGCAGTGAATTGTTGGATAAAATAAATTTCAAAATCCCGCACAGATATCCACGAAATCCGATTACCAACATACTTGTGGAACCAGTAAGTAGGACAAATCTGAGTACAATCGATTTTCCGCGTCCATAAAGATTTTGATATTTTTCATGACACAGGGACAATTCTGAAAAAAAAAAACTAACTGTAAATAATAATAATATGTTAGTTGATATTCATACAATCTATTTCTTCGTTATATTGTATCTATTATTGTTAGTAATCTGCTTAAAATCCTTGTTAAACTTGTAGGTCGAACTGTATTTTGTATATAAATTAATGTCTTGCAATGAGAGTGGTGTATGCACCAGTAACTGGCATTCATACCAGATTATAAACCTATAAGACCATAATTATTTTTAATGTTTTGTATGTAATGCTGTTGTGGTGTGTCAATAAATAAATAAATAAATAAGTTTACATTTAGTATAGGCTTTGAAATTGTTGAGGGACATTTCCATTATGTTATCAGGAAGCTTATCATAAAATCTAATGCAATTACCGATAAATGCTTTGTCGAGTTTACTTAGCCTAGAAGTGAGCATTAACAGTTTATTTTTGTTTTTATTATTAATATTATTTTATTCATATATCTTCTGAAATTCATTGCCATTTTTATGAATGTATTTCTGATATTAAAATCGCGATACAAAAGTAACTGTTGATCGTAGATGGGTGAAAATTTGAAGTTGTATGTATTTTTTAATGCTGACTCATAATCAAACAAATTTAAAAAAAATGTCAAAATAATAAAAAAAAAATCTTGACATTAAGGGGGATGAAAAACAGATGTTGTCCGATTCTCAGACCTACCCAATATGCACTCAAAATTTCATGAGAATCGGTCAAGCCGTTTCGGAGGAGTTCAATGTTTAAACCCATTACACGAGAATTTTATATATTAGATTATAATAAATTTTCATATAATATATAAGACATTATTTTAAAATTTTAAAATTTAGATCGGAGCTACTCTATTGGTTCAGTTCTATTCTGCAGCACAAAAATAAAATGAATATCAGCAGCATTAACCCATAATAAAATGCCATATGACATAATCTTAGTTAATAGTTAAGGGTCGAATCTTTCTTACTGAGTGTACAGCAGAACTAAGTCGACTCGATAAGCTTTCTATATGTGAGCCCCATTGGAGTTTGACATCTAACGTTATTCCAAGAAAAAGAGCGGTATCAACTATATCTTATTCCTCGTTTTTAAGTGTACTTCGTTTTATTACCATTAAGTAATAAGTTTATTACCTTCAAACCAATGTACAACTTTAGTTAAAGCATTGTTAACAACATCAAAATTTGGTAAACAACGTTGTATCTTAAACAATAGTGATGTATTATCAGAAAACAACACTATTTGATATTTATCCTTTGCGAAATACGGGAGATCATTTATATAAACAAGGAATAGAAAAGGTCCTAAAATTGAGCCCTGTAGAACCCCTATTTTAACGATTGAACCAGAGGAACTCTTTCCATTGACATCGACCTTTCGTAGTCTACAATTCAAATATGAGGATGTCGTTAAGTCCGATACTATATTTCTAAAACCGTAATGGTGAAGTTAACTTATAAGGAATACGAAGTCTAATACCGTAACTTAACTGGTGATTCCAGTAATATTGTAAAACAATAAATTATTTTGCATGGTTCATATATTTTTCAACAAATGAGTTGACACGCACTCCCTTCACCATTATTTCCAAAAAGGCAGTCCCTATCCAGAAGACTACCCCAAAAGGGTTTTATGGAAGCAAGCCTTTGAGTGAAAAACAAGCTTTCCGTTCAAATATTCAAAAGGGAATACAGTATATGCTATAAAACAGGAGCATTAGGACGTAACGATCGTAAAGGGACGCCGTACATCACCCAGTGTGTCTCGATTTAACCATAAACTACCATTGATTATTATACCCGCGCTTAAATATCGTTTTATGAATGCTATTTGTTGCTATCGCAAATATTTTGATGTATTTTATCTTCTTTAAATATTCAATTGTGCTTAACGAGCTGAGTTGTTTGGTCTACTTACGTGTTAGTCATTTGTTGGGCGATGTATATGCTTCTACAATATGATCACAGAAAATGTACAAAACAAATGTGTTACAAAATTTAAAAGAATTGTAAATGAACGTTTGCGTGGAAAAGGTTACTATGGCATAAACGATTATCTTAATGATACCACGGACTGGGAATAAAGCGAACACCCTCAGGCTCTTTAATTATAAATGTTTATTGTACGATATCACATTGTAACCCATATTTTTATATATAAAAAAGCCCGCTGAGTTTCTTGTTCTTCATTTTTCTCAGGTCTGAGGCAGTCTTTTTGAATGGGTGGTAGATATTGACGTTCAATAAGTTATTTTGAATCCTATTTAGAAAAAAATATTTGAATTTGAATTGAAGCAACGCGTTGCGTGAGCCAATGTGATAGGCTTCGCTACGTCTACCTATTTGTAATATTTTTGGGTGAGGGCATAGATATATGAAATCGGAAAGGAATCGTGGACAGAAAAATTTTCTCATGATATAAGTACCCACTTACTTACGGACATTAGTTGTTCTTTGAACTCATCATCGTTTGATCACTCCAATAACTTTAAAACCGAATAATTTTAACGATTCTCAGATTTTGGCGTCATCTATAGGTTCTACTTTACAGTTGCACTTGTAAATCTAAACAATTTGTTATGTTTTTGAAGTGATAACCCTCACTTTCAGGATTTTATGAACGATGTGGTCTCGAACTCACGACCTCTGGCGTTCCGTGCCAGTGCTCTAACCAACTGAGCTAACCGTTCGAGTGACGTATCGTCATAAAATCTGGTATACTTTGTTCAACTCTCAGGTTGTGGCATCATCTACAGGATCTACTTTACAGTTACAGATAACCTTCTCAACCCCAGTTAGCTCAGTTGGTAAGAGCACTGGCACGGAACGCCAGAAGTCGTGGGTTCGAGTCCCGCATCGTTCATAAAATTTTGTTTTTCAATTTTTATTTGGTTTGTAATATATGCTAATAATAATATATCACAACACCAAGAATTACTTCGTAAAATATGCACCCTGCTGTCGTAATGAAATTGTTTCACAGCAGAACTGTCAAACCGTGCGTCAATAAATTCTCTCATAGAAATTATGTATGGACACACCAAAGGAAAAACAAATTTGGTGTTTTTATTTAATTCCGAGAATTTTTCTATTTATTAAACCTTTTAAACCTTCTCTGGACTTCCACAAATAATTCAAGACCAAAAGTAGCCAAATCGGTCCAGCCGTTCTCGAGTTTTAGCGAGACTAACGAACAGCAATTCATTTTTATATATATAGATATACAGAACAACATCGTTCGGGTCAGCTAGTCTCTTATATATATATATATATATATATAGATGATAGATTCCAAATTCAAATGAAATTCGTTTTTTTTTAAATTGTAACAGTATTTATGGCCAGACTAAGAATATTGTAAGCCTATGTATGCCCTATGGTAACAACATATGTCAACAATATGTCGTAAGCCATAATTATTCTCGTCTTTGGCCCTGCTACCAGAATAACGGTCATGACAGCCTTATGGGATATTGACTAAGAAGGCAAAGTGTAGCACCTTCTTCGTTATATAAATAAAACTAACCAAAATATATCATAATATTTAAATGTACGTTTGGAAATGCTATTTGGAGTTTTATCGCGAATGAGAGAGGCCGTTATTTTTTATGTCAGAAGTAATCTATTTCTTAGTATCTGCCTTTAAATGGGCAATCAGTTTCTTACAAAATGATGTACATGATATATATTAAATAGTCCGGCCTTAAATACTGTTTTTTTTTTTATTGAAAACTGATACTTTTTCCATGTTGCACGCAGTGGAGCTGACAACCTTGAGCGTTTGATGATGATGGGGAAAATAAAAGACCTAGTGGCCGTAGTCCTAAAGGATAGTATGATCAAATTTCCGAATACCTTCCGAATTCCGAATAAACGCCGCACTTCACCAGGCGACGGAGCAAAACCGATGGAGACAGCACGTTGACCAATTGAATATGAGTCACTTAAGCAATGAGCAAACGACTAAGAAGAAGAATTGACAATTCGTTTCATTTTAAGGTTGTTGCTCTATAATATAATGAGATCAGCTGTGGGTGTGGGTCTCCATACACACATCCGGGCGGTACTTTAATACTACCGAGGAAAACTAATAACAAAAATTTAATTTTACTAAATATTTACCAATCAAATATTATAAATCATTTCGATAATTGAATTTAGTTGAGTGTCTAACTCAACATTCGACAGACATTAAAAGTCCATTTAAAAAAATATTACAGGCTGACTCTCCTTCAAACTTTTATTTTATGAGAAAAAATGACGGACATGTAATTCGTTCCACCTGATGGCAAGGATACGCCCTTGCATTATAATGCGCTGCCGCACATGATTCAACCGAACCTGAATCAAATCGAAACATCATGATGCTTGTACACTACTGCTTGTCAGCGTCTTTTTTTTTATGGAATAGGAGGACAAACGAGCGTACGGGTCACCTGTTGTTAAGTGATCACCGCCGCCCACAATCTCTTGCAACACCAGAGGAATCACAGGAGCGTTGTCGGCCTTTAAGGAAGGTGTACGCGCTTTTTTTGAAGGTACCCATGTCGTATCTTCCCGGAAACACCGCACAAGGAAGCTCATTCCACAGCTTTGTAGTACGTGGAAGAAAGCTCCTTGAAAACCGCACTGTGGAGGACCGCCACACATCCAGATGGTGAGGATGATATCCTAACTTGTGGCGTGTCGTGCGAAGGTGGAATCGGCGGCAGGAATCAGGTTAAACAGCTCTTCGGAACACTCCCCGTGATAAATGCGGTAGAAGACACACAATGAAGCGACGTCTCTACGCAACGCCAAGTGATCCAGCCGTTCACAGAGCACTGGGACCCCGACAATTCGAGCTGCTCTGCCTTGCACGTGGTCAAGTGGATCGAGCTGATACTGGGGTGCGCCAGACCAGAGATGACAGCAATACTCCATGTGTGGCCACACATGTGGACCTGCGCTTTGTAGAGCGCTAGTATGTGGGCCGGCTTGAAGTATTGCCGTGCTCTATTAATGACGCCCAGTTTCTTTGAAGCCAATTTGGCTTTGTCTTCCAGATGACCACTAAATTGGCAATCGCTCGAGATTTCGAGACCCAGTATTCCGATACTAGGCGAGGCTTTGAGGGAAGTGTTGTCGAAGAGCGGTGATACGACAAATGGGGTTTTTTTTAGTGGTAAACGCGCAAACTTGAGTCTTCTGGGGGTTAAATTGGACAAGGTTCAATTTTCCCCATTCCGCGACCTTCTCAAGAGAGGAATCGATAGAAGACATAAGTTTCTCCCGGCACTGGTCGACGATTTCCCGAGAGAGACCTGCATGGCCCGTGTATATGTCATCACCAGTGCTGTCATCCGCATAGCAATGAATGTTGGAGGTGTCCAACATGTCACTGATATGCAGAAGAAACAGCGTGGGAGACAGCACACAGCCTTGAGGCACTCCAGCATTCACGGGCTTCGGGTTCGAGAAATATCCGTCGACAACGACCTGTATGCTGCGCCCAGTGAGGAAGCTGGAGGTCCACTTGCACAAGCTCTCGGGAAGCCCAAATGATGGAAGTTTGGAGAGGAGCACCTTGTGCCATACACGATCAAAGGCCTTCGCTATATCCAGGCTAACTGCCAGGCCTTCCCCCTTGCTTTCAATAGCCGCAGCCCATCTTTGTGTTAGGTATACCAGAAGATCACCTGCCGACCGATCATGGCGAAACCCGTATTGTCGGTCGTGGATCAACTGGTGACCCCCTAGGTATATTAAGAGCTGACGGCTAATTATGCTCTCCATGATTTTGGAGAGCAGGGAGGTAATAGCAATAGGCCTGTAGTTTGCCGGATCCGAACTGTCTCCATTTTTTTTGGATCGGATGGACAAGGGCTGACTTCCATGAGTCAGGGACTACGCCTTTAGAATAAGAGTGCCGGAATAAACGCGTTAGCACCGGCGTCAACTCAGGGGCACACGTTCTAAGCACGATTGGAGAAATGCCATCCGGCCCGCTCGACTTCCTGACGTCCAACAAAAACAGAGCTCGCCAATCAGTTTTCTGTCTGAACTGTACTTCAGGCATAGAGCTTTGACACCGCGGGATTGTCGGCGGTGTTTTTCCGTTGTCGTCAAGAGTCGAGTTGGAGGCGAAAAGAGTGCACAAGAGATCGGCTTTCTCTTTTGCCGTATGGGCCAGGGTGTCATTCCTCATGTGCAACGGCAGCATGGACGGCTGGCTGAAGTTACCAAGAGCAGCTTTCGACAACGACCAGAACTTGCGTGTTCCGGTCGGGTAACTGGAGAGCTGCTCGCCAATTTTAACGACGTGTTTTGATTTTGCACGGCGATTTGCCGCTTAAAAAATCTGGAGGCACGGTTGTATTTCCTCTTAAGAACTATGCAGTTCGGATCCTATGTGCCCAGCGCCGCAACCCAAGCTCGATACGCCTCGAACCAGGGCTGTGATCTGCCACCGATGGGTACTACAGAGTTTGGTATAAAAATATCGATACCCTGTAGTATCACATAGGCTACTACAACGGCGCAGGCACTAGGATCATCCGAAAGGAAACAAACCCTGCCCCAAGGGTAGGATGCAAAAAAGGAACGCATCCTATCCCAATCTGCTGACTTGTAGTGCCATACGCGGCGGGTCGCTGGTGGTCTGCGACGTTGGCGTCGGGTAGGCACTACACTCCTGACCAGGCAATGGTCGGACGTTCCGAGAGGGGCGTCGACAAAGACCTGGTAACCAAAGGACGGCATGTGGCTCCCGGATGTGGATAGCCACATCCGGGAGCCGCGTTGGCGACTCAACCAATTGGGACAGACCATACGCCAATGCAAAATTATGCGCAGATCGCCCTGCGTAGTCTGTGGTATGTGATCCAAGCCATTCGGCATTTTGCCCGTTGAAATCACCCAAGACTACGATTTCAGCGAGGGGATCTGTGCAAGCACGTCGTCAATTGCCGCTTGAACGCAGCCCATGAGATGATCGTTTTCTGCGTTACCACTATGGGACCTGTAGACACACGCATAGATGCGGACGCGATCCTCTAAATCTACGCGGAGCCAGAGAGTGGACAGGTCCTACCCTCAAAATTGCCGAGACGGTGACAGCAGATATCCTCCCTAACGTACACACATACCCCGGCATGAGGCAAAAAATTGTGCTCAATTTTGTACCCGGGGTACGTTTAATATAACGTATCGCTAGGTCGAGATATCTGCGTCTCCGTAAGGAAACACAAGGCCGGCTGCGCCGTCTCAAGGTGGTGGTGGACGGCGTTTAAGTTGGAGTGAATTCCCCTGATGTTACAAAAGTCCACATTAAGCGTAGAGCGGGGTGCCATGGTACTACTGCCTCGTTTGTCCTCGGTCATGCGCGGTACTGTGCCCTCCCCAGAATACGAGGGGCAGCCCGAGCGCGAATGCTCGGGGAGGGATCCTCCGGCTCTACAGGAGCCGGTACCCTCCTGGGGTAATTTATCTTTATGTCACTGTTGTCACTGTGGTTGTACCCACCCAGCTCGCATCCTGAATAAGGAGCCTCCCACTATTGTTCAATAGGCAAACGAAACACAAATCAAGAAATTATTAGAATTGCGGCTGCTGCTCGAACCGATACGACTTAAGGATCTTCAAGAAAAGAGCATACTCTCACCCGTAAATTCATCTCATGAGCTCTGGTTCTCCGAATCCCGTGTGTCTCTTGCCCGCTTGTCCACTCTTATATAAAAAGGAATTTCTGACTGTATTCTGTAAACTTCTGACATTCCTGAGTTTCAAATTCAAATATTTTTATTCATAATAGGATTCAAAATCACTTATTAAACGTTAAAAACTAACACCCATTCAAAACGGACTGCCTCAGACCTGAGAAGAACAGGCGCAAGAAACTCAGCGGGCTTTTTTATATAAAAATATGGATTACAATGTGATATCGTACAATAAACATTTATAATTAAAGAGCCTGAGGGTGTTCGCTTTATTCCCAGTCCGTGGTGTCATTAAGAAAATCGTTAATGCTATAGTAACCTTTCTCACACAAACGTTCTTTAACAATTCTTTTAAATTTCGTAACACATTTGTTTCGTACATTTTCTGGGGTTATACATATAGTAGAAGCATATACATCGCCCAACAAAAGACATACTAACTCGACCCAACCGAGTAGTAGACATAACAAGTTCAAGTTTTCTTTTCCTTATATTTGTATATGTGAATAATTTAATCAGTTTGGTCCCAGCTATCACTTTAATATTAAAGAACTTACCGTGAAGGAGTAGTATGAAATAAACTACGATTATAATATGAAAGTACAATAAAAGTTGAGTCACATAAACTTTTGCACAGACAATGAGGAGCAAGCATTAGTCGCCTATAAATCCCTCGTAAAAGAAATTAAATCGGCTAAATCTGTTTCCATTATCTTCAAATGACGCCAGACTCAGAGCTTTGTTACAATTCCATGAAGAACTAAGTGCGCCTTTGTAATTTGTCAAATAGAATTATAGATTGTTAGCTGATCTATTTAAGAAAAGATAGATCGCTTGTAAAGATTGATGGAAGGGACCGGGTTCGTGGATCACGTAGTCATTACTCATGTCTATCGGCGGAGTGATGTGGGTTCTTATAGCATACGCTTAACAATTCAAATTACTTATACTGGAAGAACTTCTAACTTTTTGTAAGGAAAATTCGAGAAAATAGTACTCGGTTTTCTTCTAAATTGATTCTATAGCTGCCAGTTGAAGTTAATGTATTATTCTCTCTTATCTCCTTGCTATGGCGAAGCCTATGGGCTTATCAGCGCATGGTAATTGATACGCCATGCCCATTACAATGCAGTGCCGCTCAGGATTCTCAAAAAACCCAAAAATTCTGAGCGGCACTACAATTGCGCTCGTCACCTTGAGACATAAGATGTTAAGCCCCATTTGCCCAGGAATTTCACTAGCTACGGCGCCCTTCAGACCGAAACACAGTAATGCTTACACATTACTGCTTCACGGCAGAAATAGGCGCAAATGGGTGTAAAGCGAGGACTGAATGCGCTGCCAATTTTGTTTCAAGCGCACAGAGACTCAAGCCTTGATCAAGCTGATCGTTATGGGGAAATAAAATACAGATATCTGATTCCTGTATTTGACGATGTTGTTCCTCACGTTCTTTGTCGAAGACGCTGTGTATCTACCGTAAGAGTGCTTTCACGTTACGTCCGATCCGAATCCCATCCATACCAATGAAAACACAGTCCGAAGTAGTTGTAGAAATATTTCTATGGTAGTTTAAGCACCAGATCCGGCTACCGTCATCTGATTTATTTCAACATTAAAAGGCATAAAAGGCATTTATTTTCTCAAAATTGATTCCTTTAGAATTCTTTTTGATGTCATTTCTTATACTACTACCGCTTCGGAAACAAATGACGACAAACGAACGACAAATGAAATGAGAGAGAAGAAGCGGCGCAAGAAACTCTCCCAGCATTCTTTTTTTTGCGCTCTTTTCAATAAAAATATACAATATTGTAGAGTCGCTATAAAATAATCACAATCTAGTCCCAGGCTGTCCGATCATTTAGATATTCAGCAGTGGAGTAATAGGATTTACGACAGAGCCATTTTTTTATAAAACATTTAAATTTATTTATAGATAATGCCTGAACAGTGGCTTAGTTGGCTGATTAGAAATAGTTCTCCGACTACACCGGACCGTATTCTCATGGATACGTCAGAACATAAATATTTTGAATTTTTATCATTCCGAAATAATATATTTTTCAAGAAAATCGGATCCCTATAAGATTTTGGAAATACGTCCAGAATTTGTGTCAAATAAATAACTCAAGCAAATATAAGCAGTGGGAGGCTCCTTTACATAGGATGCCGACTATAATATGGGTACCACAAAGGCGCCTATTTCTGCCGTGAAGCAGTAATGTGTAAACATTATTGTGTTTCGGTCTGAAGGGCGCCGTAGCTAGAGAAATTACTGGGCAAACGAGACTTAACATCTTATGTCTCAATAATACGTGCGCAATTCTGCCGTCATAACGAAAAAGGGCACAACTCATATTTTGCTTATCTGGAGAAAATCGAGTTTAAAATATTTCTTAGTTTTTGGCGGATAAAAACGAGAAATTATTATTTTATGAAGATTTTTGAATGAAACTATAAGAAACTTTATGATTTTTATAAGAATAATTATTTAAAAGTTTTTATTATAATAGCAATAATTAACATTTTCTTTTTAACGTAACAAAAAAAAATGAGTACAAACGAAAACTTTACGTATAAAAGGCATAATTAACTAAATGTGACTTTTCATCCTAACATTCAGTGGAAAAATATGATATAGTAAAATGAAAAGTCACATTTAATTTAATTGTGCCTTTTGATTCTACCTTAAACAAGTTAATTTGATCATAAAGTTACCCAAAATACATCAATAACTAATAATAACTGTATTGTAGTGCCACTCAGAATTTTGGATTTTTTAAGAAGCAAAGCGGCACTGCATTATAATGGTCAGGGCGTATCAATTCACATCAGCTGAACGTCCTGCTCATCTTGTCCCTTATTGTCATTAAAAAATATATATAAAAGCAATTATCCAAATATGATAACTACCTTCGTTAGTAGAAATGGACGTTGTAATAATACCTTGGATGACCGCTATCGGCTTTTATCGATAGACGCCGAGAGAGCTCGTAATGCGAGATGTCTACACCACTTAGTGGGATTGCATTCACAATGGAACCTCGCCTAGGGCTTGCATTACTTTCTAAAGCGAATGCATCTGACATTTTTGTGGATATTTTAACCCCCACTTGAGGCTAATCGGACTGGTCTTCATTGTGACATGAGGTAATTGAAAAGTAAAAAAAAACAGCTTTTTGAAAATATTTTTATATAATATGATTTAGACACGTGTTTCGCCTCTACACGAGGTATCGTCAGGAGATGTTGACTCGCCAAATTGCTGGATAACCACCTTTTTTAATGAAGCTAGTGTTCGAACGAGCAAATGATCCACTGGCAACATCATCCGCGTATAACAGTATTAGTGGGGCATTGACAAATGAACAATTATACTCTCAACACCTATTAAAAAGTCGTCAAAAATGTCCTATCAGCGTTATTAAGCCTTCATTCAAATTAACACCTTATTTCGTGGCAGTAATGTTCATTGTCTATTGTACTACTCGCGCATTAGAAGCTCGGACGCGAAAACGAAGCAAGAACATTTTGTTTTTGAAAATTAAATGTCATTATTAAGCAAAAATTATTAAAAACGTCAAGATAGTTAAACAATTTTATTAATTTATAGTGGCACTTACCCGAAATACTACACACTATCCATTTTAAGTTTGGATATGCTGTTATATTTTAAACAGATTATTTTAATGTTCATTGGAACACTTTGTCATACCGAATCGATGTTTTCTATTCGGTAGAAACACGATTGAACGAAAACTCTGCCTTACACATAGGCAGAGTTTTGCTTCAGACAATTTTTGGGGGTTATTGTGGGTCTAGCTGTTAATTTACGTCAATGTACCCAATTGCTAAAATTATTTTGATACTTCAGAACACTTAGGTATTTTAATCGTAAATCACCAGACAGAAAAAAGTATAAATATGACACAGAGAGAACAGTACGTTAAATTATTAGTATGAAACAATTTGCAAATGCCAGCGATTATATAATTCACCACAATCTTTTTGCCCATACGCGTTCGATGTTTGACAGCAATTTGAAGATTTTATCCAAATTTGTGGCACATCTATCAGCCAGAGATGTACATCTGCCACTCTAAAGCAATTTATAATGTGCATTAGAAATCTGATGTAGAAAAGGATATGCATACCCGTTTCTAATCTTCTTGGCAGAACATATTTGAGCGTGTTTTATACCCATTTTTTCTAGTGTATCTTTAGTTTGCATACCCGTCAGTAAAATTTAAATTGGAAAAGAAAATAAATCTTTTATCATATTCTATTTTCCTTCTAAATAAATGTGTATAAAGTCCTCTGGTAAATTTTGCTTTGACTACTCGTCATTTGTTTCGAGCTCAAAAATAAAACAACATCATTTAAATAATATTTATAATACCAATCTAATAAATAGTTAATTTAAGTAAGTAAGCTCCATTCTTCTTAGGCTGCATTTAGTGCTCGACCGACGGTCAACGCTGACGTCGGTCGAACGTAGCTATAACTGTACAAAAATAATAATATAAGCGTGTCAGCGTATATCAGTCTAGCGCTGATGAATTTTTTACGCGTGTAGAGCTACTTCGCGCTGACGAGAAGCATCGGTCCGCCGACGCGCTTCGGCGATAAATTGTGAATTTAGTGCTACGCTGACCGAGCGACCCTCTCTATGCGAGTGTGTAACATCGTCATCAAAAATCGTAAACAACTCTTCGTGTTCTGACAATTTCAGAAATATTGTATACATTTCTGCTTCAATTCGACGTTCTATAATAATTGGGTAAACATGATATCTTCTCCATCATTTATTCCACAATCGTTTGCGTAAGTAGTGCGCACATATTAAAGGGGTTTGAAATGTAATCATTTTTCTTCGCAATCGTACACGTGCAATCAAGTCAGCTGATCGGTAAACGCAACATGGTCCGCGCTACGCCCGACCGACCTCAGCGCTGACCGTCGGTTGAGCGCTAAATGCAGCCTCATACTTCAGAAATCTGTGTCGGTCGGTGACTACCAAAATTAAATATCAGTATGACAACCCTATTTGTAAAACCATCATTTTCCAGGTCAGAGGTCACTCAAGGAACGTGTCTACGAAATCCGCAGCCTTCGATCTAAGCTTGGCAGCTTTTGTGTAACAACTTAATGCGGGCTGTTTCGGAGATAACACGTCTACAGTTTGATATTTTAGGGTGAGAATACAAAGTAGCCGTTTGCCCCGAATTCGATTAAACTGAATTTACCTCCTTTGGTTATTATATGGACGTGGCCTTACGGTTCTGTTACTGTGCTGTCTGCATGATATTGGCATCAGCACGCTGCAGTTAGAAGTTTTGTGTTACTAGCTGAGAATACGAGGATAATAATGGTATGTGAAGATCACCCTGCGTATTTTTTTTAACAGCAAGGGACAAGACGCAGAAGGACGTTCAGCTGATGGTAATTGTTACGCCCTGTCCATTACAATGCAGTGCCGCTCAGGATTCTTGATAAACCCAAAAATTCTGAGCGGCAATACAATTGCGCTCGTCACCTTGAGAGATAAGATGTTAAGTCTCATTTGCCAATAAATTTCACTAGTCTAAATTTCAATGTCGAATCAATAACAATTTCAATTAACAAGATTGTATTCTTATATTTTACATTCATTCACCGCTCTGTGCTAGGGTCTATAGATACTATATCATCTTGTGATTACAATTTAAATTGCAGTACATTTTTTCTACCTGTAATGCCTCGCCTATTATCAAAATAATAAGCTTCGAAATGCCGATTAATTGCTCAGTCACCTGAAAGGCAAAGCCAATCTGGTTTCTAAGAAACCGGGCGTCATTTTTAGAACAAAACATAATGTCTGGCCTATGTTCAGCCACATAATATTATAACCTTGGAAATAAGATCAAAAGAATTTTATTTATAATAAATATTAGTACCACCTACTAATTATTAAAAAAAACACATTTAAATCATTACTGTTAAGTGAAATAGAACACCGTTACCAAACTTTAAAAGAGACAACCTCAAAGCTTCTAAGAATAAATTTCGAATAATGACACAATGACTAATATTCAAACAGTAAGGTAGTTATCGCCTTTATAGACATTTTCATCCTGTCCACCTGTCACTGTCATCAATAGATTATAGAGTATTGCTCTTATATACCCCTGGCACATAGGTTCTCAACGTGGGCGATAACGCCCCCTTGTCAGCGTTTGAGACTTTCGGGGGGGCAGTAGAAGAGCCAGAGAAAATAAGGGGGCATTGAGATGGCGCAGATGGGGCGTGGGTAGATTAAAAAATATAGTCTAAAAAGGCAAAAAAATACACGAAAATACTCTAGAAAAAAACATATTCTCAAAGTGGGCGGTGAGCAAAATAAGGTTGAGAAACTATTCCCTAGCAGAATCGGAGCTGTAGCCTATTTTAGAGTTGGTTAACAAAGAGAATTTAAACACTACGTTCATTGATCAAGGGTTGACTTCTATTACGTCGGGATTTATACAGTTCTTGTATTTATTAAAAAGAAATGATAAACATGTCTCACAATTGTTTCCTGGTGTAGCATTCCTATCTTTATTAAATTTCTGCTCCGAATTACAAGATATACGAGATAAGAGAGTCTCGCTTAACATTATGTAGGAAACGTAATAGTGACATTTTTGGTGCGAGGAATTCAGGAATTCTTTCTAACCAGCGTGGGACAAGGTATGTTGGCAAGAATTCCATCTCAGACTTATACACAAGATTGTAAGAAAATAAATATCAAATAATACCAATTTCAAATATGCGTATTAACTTTATAAAAAAGTGTTTTAAATTAAATAAGAAAAACATGTGTGAAATTCACACGTGGTAGAAGTGAAACCTTCACAAATTTAGAGTTCAAGATTATGAGACAAATGTAAAATTTCGGGTAAAGGATAAGGCAATAATTGTAGGTTTCAGTAATTATCATAGTGATACAAAGTTTGAAATTTTAAAGTGAAACTTTTATTACATCGTCTCAAACTTTTAAGTATGTCTGTTGCATGTCGCCTGACGGTCGGGTTGTGCATATAGTTCGCAGCAGCTGACCGTGTAGTGTATAGACTTATATTTATTATAATTTTTAGCTAAATGTCTATAGACATTTTCACATTATAATGTGAAAAAAAGTTACACTTCCACCGTGGTTTCATAAAACCACACAAAACTTTTTTTCGTATATATGACATAGATTTTTTAAGACTCACAGCTTACATATTCGATAAATGATACGAGAGGCTTATGGTAACTAAATTATGAAATACTGCGTCAAATACTGTTTTTGATCTTCTTTTTGATGCAGTGTGACTGCTACACATCTTCAAATTAAATTTGACGTCAATTCTCAATAAAAAAATAAAAACTCAATCAACGGGATCGCTGCATCGCAAATCTCTCAACTGCATATGAAGTCCTGGTACATATTGCCAGGATGACACATGATTTCAACCGCTATGAAAGACATTACTATCACCGCTACCATATTAATGTTCTCCTGGTGTAGACACCGTACAACGTAGTAAAACGTAGACGTTTTACTACGTTGTACGCATGACGTCAGAATAATAAATCAGTTTTATAATAATATCACGTCATACATAAGACAATATCTTCTTCAGCTATGATCGCCTGGTACCAAAACAATGTATAATACTTCCTACCTCATCCTCTCGCCGGCTGTGAATCCTATACATTTTTCTATGTGTGTCTCTATCGCCTCGCTTATTCGTTTCATCGAGTTTCAAATTACAACGATTCTAAAGATGTTTTGGTTGAAAATTATTTATACCTTTATAACTTTGAGAGAAAAGAAAACACAACAAGAGAAATGAACAGACAGATAAGATCTATTGTACCATCGATAAAATTAATTCATGACTCACTTTGATGACTAGCTGATAATTCTTTTCAAATCATAAATACAGTTAGGTTTATATTTGCACGACAAAGATTGTATGACAATTGGTTGAGTTTCAGTGTCTAATAAAATGATAAAAGTTACTTAGGAAATGTATGCTCAAGCAAATTTCGACCTACATGTTTATAACGACTGTAGGAAAATGACTATAAAGTTGGTCACAATTCAATTTTGTCGATACTAGTAATTTAGCACTCACAAGAGTTGCTCTGATGGTGGCATATTAAGGACACCTTTAAAAAAAAAATCTTGCTCCGTCTACAGATTTATCGGTGATTGTAATATGTTTCAGCTGCCAAAGTAGACATACATTCTTGGAGATAGTAAATTCCACTTAATAAAATGTGTGATTCCAGGTCCAAACATGTCAAAAGACTAAATTAAGCTTTACAGTAAATGTGATTCAAGAGTAAAGGAGATTTAGTGGTTTACTCTAAACGCAAAAACAGCTGTCAACTATCACCGGTTCGATCCTTGCACGCCACGTACCAATGTATTTGGGTTTCCGAATTCATATATTAAGTACGCTTATTCGACACTTTATGAATTAAATCAAATCAAAATCAGTTTATTCACGTAGATGAAGGAAATGACACTTATGAATGTCAAAAAAAAATATTTTAAGCTATTGCATAGCTTCTATCGTGGGCCTTGAGCGTGGAGACCGAATCCAGAAATTCCGTAACGAAAATAACCTAACACTTACTTACTAGATGTATGTACTTATTATTACAGTTGTCGTGGAACAGTGGTTATCACATAATATGCTTTTTGTGCAGAAGGTCCCAGGTTCGAGCCTGGGGTACGTCTTTATTTTTTTTTATCACGTTTTTTTAATTTTTATTATTATGACAAGCATTTTTATTTAGTTTCACCTGTCCCGTTGTCTGTCTGTAATCAAATCTTGCAAGTTAAATTTTACTGAATACCCGTTTCCTTTTTTTAAAATTAATTTTATCAAAATAAAAATACTGCATAAATAAAATAAATAAATAATTATAATTGCATAAGTTGATAAAAAACGCTATGCAATAGCTTTACCGCGACAGTCCCCGAGTGCCACACTTCTTTTTATCTTATTGAATCTACCGCTACTTCGTAAAGGGTTGAGCTAATGAGACGAAGTAGCAAGAAACTCATTGCCACACTTTAATATCAAGATTTACATTTACATCGATTTAAACATTATTTCAGTTACAATATAATATGTAAAATGATGCAATACACATACTCAAACGTCAAATATATACTTTGCAATCCTCGTGTGATTCCTTTTACAAGAGGTAATGGACCGTGGTGATCACAACACCATTACGTGACGTCTGTCCTCCTCGTCCAAGAAAAAAGTAGTTCGAAAACCTAAGGATTGTGTCGGCTGGGCTCCAACAAGATACCGCACTACATAAGAACAATAGCTTTTTTATTACGGCAACTATTAGATGTGTGCGTGGCATCTTGATACTCGATGTCATTCTTCAAATTTTGTAATGCTGTTTCGTGTTGTTTACATTGAAATTAATAAAATACTCAATACTTACTGATGATATTTGATCCTAGTGTCTTTCTTATTTCATTTAGTATTATTTTTACAATGTTTTACTACGCATAGGGCCATTTTAGCTTTTTTTTATGGAATAGGAGGACAAACGAGCGTACGGGTACCTGGTGTTAAGTGATCATCCCTGCCCAGATTCTCCTTCAACACAAGAAGAATCACAGGAGCGTTGCCGGCCTTTATGGAAGGTGCATGCGCTTTTTTTGAAAGTACACATGTCGTATGGTCCCGGAAACACCGCACAAGGAAGCTCATTCCACAGCTTCGTAGTACGAGGAAGAAAGCTCCTTGAAAACCGCACTGTGGAGTACCGCCACACATCCAGATGGTGGGGATGATATCCTAACTTGTGGCATGTAGTGCGAAGGTGGAAGTTTCAATTATTAGAAAAGTTTAACAGAACATGTGGCACGTCAACACATTGTTCGCGGCTGGCTTGAGTACGCTCACTTGGGCGTAGTATTAATTGCCGCACTTCGCGACTACGCCTGCGGTATCTTGTTGGAGCGGTTTTAAGCTGTAGTTAATCTACCAACTATAGGTAGCTTAAATTAAGTTTTTTTTTACCTCCTGATAAAGTTACAAAGATTCGTTTTAAAGAGTTATTGATTTTAAACTATTCTTTCAACTTGATTTCGAGAACGACATATGAAAGGAAAAACTAAATTTTTGTTGTTTAAACCTTCTCTGGACTTCCACAAATAATTCAAGACCAAAATTTGCCAAATCGCTCCAGCCGTGATCGAGTTTTAGCGATACTAACGAACAGAAATTCATTTTTATATATTATATTGATAAATAAACTACGATGTATATTTTCTATATTATATATTGATGTAAATGTGTTGTTTTGTGATGTTGATTATTATTATTATTATTATGAAAAATCAATGAAAACATCTAGTTACTAAACCTAGATGCTTTTATTGGTTTTTAAATAGTATTTATTTTTGATATAACTATTATAGCGACACGGAAAAGGCCGGCAACGCTCCTGTGATTACTCTGGTGTTGCAGGAGATTGTGTGGTGATCACTTAACATCAGGTGACCCGTACGCTCGTTTGTCCTCCTATTCCATAAAAAAACAGAGCAACATAAACTACAGAACTTATATAAAAAAACGACAAGACGTAACATTGAAAACTTCAAAAACAAAGCAGTAATATCACATTGTGTATTTTTTTTATGATAATAAGGGACGAGACGAGCCGAATGTTCAGCTGATGGTAATTGATACGCCCTGCTCATTACAATGGAGTACCGCTCAGGATTCTTGAAAGACCCATAAATTCTGTGTGGCAGTACAACTGCTCTCGTCACCTTGAGACATTAGGATGTTAAGTCTAATTTGCCCATTAATTTCGCTAGCTACGGCGCCCTTCAGACCGAAACACAACAATGTTTACATATTACTGCTTCACGGCAGAAATAGGAGTCGTTGTGCCACCCATAATCTAGCGGGCATCCTGTGTAAACGAGCCTCCCACTGGTATATATTTAATGGTAATGAAACTGCAAATAGTACTGACGCAACAGGACGAGCGTGAGGGGGTGAAAGGGAAACGGGAGAGCGCATACCAAGCATCTTTCACTAATATTAAAGTATAAAAAAGTAAAGTACAAAATAAAGTTACTAATAGGTACCTGATACACTCAAGTATGTACAGACACTTAAATCTGAGCAAGGAAAAATAAAACCAATAACATGAGCTATAAAGCATTTATTAACGTACCAGAAATTAATTTCCAAGTAGGTTTGCAGCGAGAAGCAGTAACTGTCATTAAATAAATATTTGCCAAGTAAAGTTTCGCAGTAAATTATCACATCTTGGCAGGACGCCCGCTTGCTACGAACTTGCAACTAAACATACACGAAACTTGCTTCGATTCAGTTAAACTGTACTGTACGCTATCTTAATATTTTAGTTTAAATAAAAATTGTATTGATACAAGTTATTTTAAATATATTTCTTTTCTTCAAATATAATTTTAAATTACGCATTGAACGTAAGAAACTACCATTTATTCGATAACACACGGCTCAGACCTGACAAGCATGAAACTCAGTCGGCTTTTCAGTAGGCTTATATAAGATACACAATTCGAATTTCCACCATAAATTATTTGTTTAACCTCAAAGGGTTTGACGGCGACTTCGGTTTCTCGAACTAATACCGTTCATAAATAAAAAACTATATACAAAAACTTAGCAAATTATATACTAAAACCTTCCTCGAGACCAATGCTATCCATTGGTGCAAACAGCATCAAAATCAGTGGTGTAGTTTTTGGGTTTACTGCAAACAGACAGACAGACAGACGCGGCGGAGGACTTTGTTTTACAATATGTTGTGATAGTCTAAGGACCGTCGTTTCATTCCTAAGGTGTCATTAAGAAAGTCGCTTATGTACATGATAGTAACTTTTATATAATATATACGCTTTTACACGTAGCTTCACTTGTATGTATGTTTGTTTGTAACCGACTCATTTGGGCGCGATAATGATCCACTTTTAACGGCCGGATTTCGTTCAAATGTCGTAGATTTATCGAGGACCGATGACAAAACATTGATTTGAGAAAATTATTCCATTTTTCAATATGCAAAATAAGATTTTTGTTGATTTATATAATTTTCATCTGTCTATAAGGCAGGAATCGATCTTAATTTCAAATCTCTTTTAAATTTTTAGTTCGGATTTCTATAAAAAGTGTATTTTTAGCTTTTTTTAACTACTACCTATTTATTTACAATTCATTTTAACTTTGTAACATATTAGTCTTGTACGCTTTGTGGGCGATACTCACAATGAACTTTCAACAAGACTTATATACTCGATTGAACCGTGTGATAGGCGTAGCACGTTTGTGTGTGTATTAACAACATGTTCACCTTTCACATTACTTATCACAGTTTCTGGAAAATTCTCAAGTGTGCCATTGTACTGAAATTATTATTATTATAATTAGGCGTTATTTTTTGAAAATCAATAATTCAACCAATTTGACATGTGTTATGCCTCTACACGAGATTGCTCAACGCTCAAGTCACGATGTCATTTAAAAAGTAGGGCTGCCATTTTTTGTCAGTCCGTTAATATGAATCACGTGACCAGTTTTGTGTTCTGATCTCAATTCCGACATGATTGTGGTTTGGAACGTTTTTCTGGAATTACGTCCAATTGAGATAAGTATACTTTGAGCATGCCAAATTAAGATTGTTCTTAAATCGTTATTACGTGTAACCGAACAAGTTAAACGTTCCCTAGTGTACTTAAGTACAAATTTAGCTAATCGAAATTTGAGAAAAGCAAATTTTAATTTTCGAAACTCATAATTATTAAGTATTTCTCAAGCGATTTGAGAATACTTAGTTGAGAATCTTTTGAGAACTGCTACTTTTTAACCGACTTCAAAAAAGGTGGAGGTTCTCAATTCGTCGGTATTTTTTTTATGCTTGTTACCTCAAAACTTTCGACTGGGTGAACCGACTTTCATAACTCTTTTTTTTTATTTGAAAGCTGGCGCTTCCCGTGTGGGGAATCTCCCATTGTAATTGGTCCAGATCTGACAGTGGCATCCATGAGAAAACTATAAAAGTCTTAAATTTTCTATACATACGTATAGCTAAGTGGATGAAAAATTTACGAATAACTCAATATCGCACCAACCGATTTCGACTATTCCTTTTTTTATTGGGAAGGATATGCTTCAAAGATGGTTTGGTGAGAGTTTGGTTAGGTTCTGATTACGGAATCCATGGCAAAGTAACGGAACTCTTCAATTAAGCGCTTACGTTCATTGCTGCATTGAAAAATTTAGTATATCTACACATATTTAGACAAATTCTTAGTTAGTGTACTTCAGAAACACTATTTCAAAACAATAGATATAATATGCACTAAAAAGTATTAAAATGATTGCGTATTTTTATACAATAATAATCTAATTAATTAATCTTATTTTAGTTATGATTATTGTAATTTTTGGAGTCAGTGTCACCCAAGATAGGTTTGTAACTATAGGGTCTTTAAATAGGGACTTCCGAACTTTTACAGTTGATAGCGGCCATCTTGTTGAAGCTACATCTGTCAAATTGGCTGTCATTTATTCAGTCTGTTTTGCCAAATCACCATGGATGGATATAGCGTTCAACAACACGTGCAAATGATAAAATTGTTTTATCAAAATGGGTGTTCTATTCGGGCAACGTTCCGCGCGCTTCGCCCATTTTACGGGCGCCATAATCGTCCTACCGAGAGGACTATTCGTAGTGTGGTGGATAAATTTGAGTCCACTGGTTCAGTAAATGATCAACCAACATCCATGCGTCGACGAAACGCAAGATCTACCGAAAACATCACCGCTGTCCGTGAGAGCATGCAGGAGAATCTGAGGCAGTCGATTTCGCGTCGCTCACAAGAACTCGGCCTTTCACAGACCAGAACTTGGCGAATTTTGCGTCGTGACTTGGGTCTGCACCCGTACAAAATTCAACTGACCCAGGAGCTGAAGGTAAACGACCATAGACAAAGACTTGTGTTCGCTGAATGGGCTCTGGAGCAGTTGGCAACTGACCCTAATTTTCATCGAAAAATCATCTTCAACGATGAGGCCCATTTCTGGATGAATGGGTACGTGAACAAACAAAATTGTCGAATTTGGGCCGATACAAATCCACATGAGATCCAAGAGCGTCCAATGCATCCCGAAATAGTCACTGTTTGGTGTGGATTTTGGGCTGGCGGCATCATCGGTCCATATTTCTTTGAAAACGACGTTGGCCAGGCCATCACCGTAAACGGAGAGCGCTATAGGTCGATGATTACCAACTTCTTTTGGCCTGAATTGGATGATATGGACACTAACGATATGTGGTTTCAACAGGACGGCGCTACGTGCCACACAGCTCATGCCACATTGGACATTCTGCATGAGCGGTTCGATGGCATGGTCATGTCACGTGGAGATGATGTGAACTGGCCACCGAGATCGTGCGATTTGACCCCATTAGACTATTTCTTGTGGGGTTTTCTTAAGTCGCAAGTCTATGCGAATAAGCCACAAACCACAGCGGCCCTCAAAGCCACCATAACCCATGCCATCGGTCAAATTCAGCCTGATTTATGCACCAGCGTCATGGAAAATTGGACATTTCGGATGCGCGCCACCCAGAGAAGCCGGGGCGGACATTTGAACGATGTTATATTCCACACATAATGGCATCGATAGGCCTTTCAAACGAATAAAAATTGTTGATGATATCTAACACAAATTTTGTTTTATTTAAATTTGAAGATAGGAAGCCCTTAATTAATGAAAGACCCTTTACATACATAGTTATAGGTGAGATGTGCTTGAGTCTGTCAGAGAGCGGGTCGCGGCGGAAGGACACCGATTCCAAAAATTACAATAATCGTAACTAGAATTAGATGAATTAATTATATTGTATAAAAATACGCAATTATTTTAATAATTTACCTGTTAGATAATTAAAATCGAAATTTTATTTTGTGTCTTAGTTGAAAACCTCTTTGCTGCTATTAATCTGTAAACCATTAATTGTCGTTGTCCACAAATCAGTCTGTCAAGACCTTAAGATATAACAGAATGGTTTACATCGCTGTATTAGCTGGAGGACACACTATAAATCACATGACAATAGGCTTTCCGTGATAATTGCCTGACACCTTGTGTCCGACGTGAAATATTCAGCGTTAATTTAACAGTGCATTTAATTCGTTAAGAGATTAATTAATTTGCTATGAACTTCAGTTACAAATCTTTAACTAAAATTTATAATCTATTGAATTAATAATAGGCTTACAAAAATTATTTTGAAAATTCATTTGCGAGAGTTATTCTTGGATTTAAGTAAGAGAAATAGGCTTCACTCACTTTTTCACACACAAATAACAGCATATAGCCTAACAATTTAGAACATAATATATACAGGCCAAACAGGCACTTAAAAAACGTAACGCCTTATTCTTTTTCGTTAGCAAGGTTTTACAAACCAAGTATTTTCGTAGGGAAATCAATTTAATAATAAACTACAGACTGATTTTAGTTACTGATTGAATATTTATTGAGATCGCGATACGCGTTTAACGCAGACGAATTCGCGGGTAAGAACTAGTAATCCTTTCCCGATCATGATTCGTATATCATTATAGGGTACATTTTTTTCCTTCTTATAAATGGGATTAGCAATATTTTAAAAATAAGTAAGAATGGCCCATAGCCGCCATTCATCACGCATTAGGTATTTATAGTTTTGTTACTGAAAATTATGTTTCCAGTTCAAATGCGGTTAGAATTGTTTCGAACCTACACAGTCTTACATAACAAACACGTTTACGTAAAAGTTGGTCTCATGAATAATTTACTTTTTCTAATAATACCAACAAATAGTGCGCAAATATCATATTTCACGATAACGGGAAGTATAGTACCTGTGTTGGCGAAATCCTTTGAATAATAATTTTTTATTTATTTATTTATTTATTTTGATTAAAACGGTTACAACACCAATTACAATAATCAATAATGCCCAGAGGCGCGGAGAATGTTCAAAATACTATCTTCGCGCCTCAATAAGGCTACTGGAAACCCAAGCGCTGGCAGCTATTTCGGTCAACGGATCAGCCTTTTCTCTTCTTTTAAATGGGATTAGCAATATTTTAAAAATAAGTAAGAATGGCCCATAGCCGCCATTCATCACGCATTAGGTATATATAGTTTTGTTACTGAAAATTATGTTTCCAGTTCAAATGCGGTTAGAATTGTTTCAAACCTACACAGTCTTACATAACAAACACGTTTACGTAAAAGTACGCAACAATATGATTTAAATGTTAATCTAATTATACTGTAAGAAGCCCCTTGTACAGTTTTTTATCATGAGTAATGTGGAGTTGTGTATTTTAATAATATGATTTAATATTCTATATTTTTTCTTCTTCTTCGCGTGCCTCTCCGACTAGTGAAGATTCGCAGTCAGCTTTGTAAATTTAACTTTTTATTATTTGCGAGGCGAAATAGTTCTGCCGCTGTCACGATTCCAGTCCACTCTTGGATGTCGCGCAGCCAAGACTTTTTTCTGCGAACTACGCCTCTTCTTCCGGCAACTTTTCCCATCATGATGTGTTGTAGGAGTTCATACCTCTCGTGCCTAAGCATGTGCCTCAAATATGCGACTTTCCTCATCTTGATGGCTTGCATGGGTTCGCGTTTTGATTAACGCGGCGCAGTACTTCCACATTCGATACCCACTTTTCGAAAGCTTCTATACGTATCCTGGGGTCTTCTTTAATAGTCCACGCCTCACTTCCGTTATTTATTAGTTTTTTTTAATGATAATAATGGACGAAACGAGCTGGACGTTCAGCTGATGATAATTGAAGTGCCATGCCTCTTACAATGCAGTGCCACTCAGGGTTTTTGAAAAACCAAAAAATTCTGAGCGGCACTACATTTTCACTCGTCACCCTGAGATATGAGATGTTAAGTCTCATTTGCCCAGTAATTTCACTAGCTACGACGCCCTTCAGAACGAAACACAGTAATGCTTACACATTACTGCTTCACGGCAGAAATATGCGCAAATGGGTGTAAAGCGAGGACTGAAAGCGCTGCCAATTTTGTTTCAAGCGCACAGAGACTCAAGCCTTGATCAAGCTGATCGTTATGGGGAAATAAAATACAGATATCTGATTCGTGTATTTGACGATGATGTTCCTCACCTTCTTTGTCGAAGACGCTGTGTATCTACCGTAAGAGCGCTTTCACGTTACGTCCTATCCGAATCCGATGTTTACACATTACTGCTTCACACAGAAATAGACGCCGTTGTGGCACCCATAATCTAGTCGGCATCCTATGCAAAGGAGCCTCCCACTGGTTAGTTATTATTAAGTTATTATCACTTCTTACATAAAACATTGTGTTTTTTTTAATTTTACTCTAGTTAGTATCAAAAATTTTGATTTAATGTGTTTGTGATTAAATAGTAAACACAAAAACTTACAATACTCATTTATTGATCTCAATCAACAATGGAAATGGAGAATTTTTATTCAAAACGAAGGGGAAATTGGAAAACTGATTCTGTGTACAGATATAAATATTATTCAGTGCTGAAATGATTGGTTTCATGAATAATTTACTTTTTCTAATATATACCAACAAATAGTGCGCAAATATCATATTTCAGGATAACGGGAAGTATAGTACCTGTGTTGGCGAAATCCTTTGAATAATAATTTTTTTTATTTATTTATTTTGATTAAAACGGTTACAATACCAATTACAATAATCAATAATGGCCAGGGGCGCGGAGAATGTTCAAAATACTATCTTCGCGCCTCAATAAGGCTACTGGAAACCCAAGCGCTGGCAGCTATTTCGGTCAACGGATCAGCCTTGCTATCCAACGCGGTAATGCTGCCAGTATTCTTGGTACGCTTCCACGTAATGATAGTTTTAATTTTATGTAGTCGTAGTATTGTAAATATAGTTTATTATAAGATTTGTTTTGATTAAATGGTATATATAAAATAATCAAGTACATTCAACTATTGTTAGACGCTATTATGCGAGGACTCATAAAGTTTAAGCAGCAACTGCACCAACACCTCAAGTCTATTGGTAAATAGATCACAATAAGGGCGGGCTTCGACGAGGTGCTTAAACAATTTCAAGAATCGCGGCACGGGCGCCGCAGTGCGTGCAACCGTGCGACACGCGGGTAACGCCACCAGACGGTGATTTCTACAACGAATATAATTGTCAGGTGTATACAATCCAATCAGCTCATTATGAATATCAGGGGCATCTATTAATGATTCGATACAGTTACTCTGCACGTAAGAAAAAAATATTTTGGTAGATATACAGCAAAGTAAACTTCTAAGAGTTCCATTTTTCCTTTGAACTCTATTAAAGTGAAACTTTCATTACATCGTCTCAAACTTTTTGTCTGTGTGTTGCCTGACGGTCGGGCGGCGCCTATATTTCGCAGCAGCTGACCGTGTAGTGTATAGACTATCACTCATTTGTGCTAGTGCTTCACGCTATTTTTAGTTAAATGTCTACAATGTGCAAGTTTCACTTTTACCTTGGTTTAATAAAACCACACAATCCTTCTTTTTTATCTTATTATTTTATTTATTTATCTTAGGTGCCACTATAAACTTACAACATACAACCGTGTAGAAAAATTGTTTTTTTATGACAGTAAGGAACGACGTTCAGCTGATGGTAATTGATACGCCCTGCCCATTGCAACACAGTGCTGCTCAGAATTCTTGAAAAAGCCCAAAAATTCTGAACGGCAATACAATTGCGCTCGTTACCTTGAGAGATAAGATGTTGTCTCATTTGCACAGTAATTTCACTTGCTACGACGCCCTTCAGACCGAAACATAATAATGTTTACACATTACTGCTTCACGCAGAAATAGACGCCGTTGTAGTACCGGGCTTTCAGGTCGTCTATACGTTAGTATATTCTAAACGTATGATAGCGTGAGTCCGTGCTTCTATCGACGAGCAATCTCCCGGGACCATCATTGTTCCTTCGACTCACTACGGAGACACTGCGCTCCGAGGCATTTGTGTTTGTGTGTTGTGTAAGACTTTGCTACAAATAGAATATTTGATACTATACCCTGGCCTATGCTGTGTTAGTCATGCCTATGCTATTATGCTATAGTTACGGCCATTCCCAATATACTATCTACAGATAGAGATAAATTACTACCTTCTACTGTCAGCAATTAGCTGTCAATAATCTGAAACTGTCCCAATATACCCGATAAGTCATTCTTATCGCCTTATATTGGGACGCGTGAATTGCAATTTCCATACAAAAGTCTATCGCTGGTAAGCTATACGTCGTCCCATTGACAGACAGCGTGTACGGATGAGGTGAGTTACCGTCGATAAGTTTATTGGGACAGAAAAGTAAACCATAGTTACGATTTTTATATCAAGTAGGCCACAACCGGAGATATACTGAATATTGGGAACGGCCGTTAGTCTTTCTGTTGCAATGCCTTCTACCGTATCTATTTACCTGATTCACCTAATAATATTATTATCCCAAACGTATCACAAATTACCAATATCAACATATGAGTGCATTTTTATAGGAAGAGGCAAACGGGCAAATGGATGGTAAATTCACCAAGTCAAAGTCAAAGACAAACAAAGCGCTTTTGCACTACGTCTGATCAGAGTCCGATCCGTATTCGTGAAAACACGGCCCGCAGTAATCGTAGAACTATTTCTGTTGTAAATTACGCACTAGTTCCGGCTTCCATGTTCCGATTTCTTTCCATCAACCGTAGAACTCATTTTATGGTAGTTTACGCACTAGATCCGGCTTTCATCTTCCGATTTCTTTCCATCAACCGTAGAACTCATTTTATGGTAGTTTACGCACTAGATCCGGCTTCCATCTTCCGATTTCTTTCCATCAACCGTAGAACTCATTTTATGGTAGTTTACGCACTAGATCCGGCTTCCATCTTCCTATTTCTTTCCATCAACCGTAGAACTCATTTTATGGTAGTTTACGCACTAGATCCGGCTTCCATCTTCCGGTTTCTTTCCATCAACTGTAGAACTCATTTTATGGTAGTTTACGCACTAGATCCGGCTTCCATCTTCCGATTTCTTTCCATCAACCGTAGAACTCATTTTATGGTAGTTTACGCACTAGATCCGGCTTCCATCTTCCGATTTCTTTCCATCAACCGTAGAACTCATTTTATGGTAGTTTACGCACTAGATCCGGCTTCCATCTTCCGATTTCTTTCCATCAACCGTAGAACTCATTTTATGGTAGTGTACGCACTAGATCCGGCTTCCATCTTCCTATTTCTTTCCATCAACCGTAGAACTCATTTTATGGTAGTTTACGCACTAGATCCGGCTTCCATCTTCCGATTTCTTTCCATCAACCGTAGAACTCATTTTATGGTAGTTTACGCACTAGATCCGGCTTCCGTCATCCGATTTCTTTTCATCAACCGTAGAACTCATTTTATGGTAGTTTACGCACTAGATCCGGCTTCCGTCATCCGATTTCTTTTCATCAACCGTTAGAAATAGTTCTACAACTACGTCGGACCGTGTTTTCACGGATACGGATCGGACTCTGATCGGACCTAGTGCGAAAGCGATCTTAGGCTTAAACTTAGCGTTTTTGAATCGTCACTATAAATATTTAATTTAAAATGACTGAATCTACCAATGTTAGGAAAAAATAGAGCTCGCGAGAATCTTTTTAATCACATATAAGTACTTTGGCTGTAGTATAACAAATTAGTTTGTAAGGTGCTGCATGGAATAAATGAATGACGCTCAAAGTTAAAAAGCTTTTTAAATATGAAATGTTTAATAAAAAGTAATAATAAATAAATTGTTTAAATTATCGTTTATTGGATGCATCGAGTTTCGCAGCTTGATTTCTCTGTTTGTGTAAGGATGCTTCATGAACATGATGGTCGTGATTATTGTCGTAATTAGTTAACTAACTAACAAATACAATTTTTAGTTACTGTAACCGATTTATACTAACTGGTAGTGCAGGCAAGTATGCTCTAATCTTGAAGGTCCTATTGGTTAGAGAAAACTCCAGATGGTATTTATTGAAAAAAGAGACGGTTAAGTGACGTAGATACAGTTCCCTTAGCATAATATGCTATATTAGGTCTGAGAATCAGCTACTATCTATTTTTCATACCCCTAAGTGATAAGGGTTGTTCACCCTTAACATTTTTCTTTTAATTTTGGACAACATTTTTGTTTGTATATATCTATAATGTGGTATAAAAATACATACAACCCTAAATTGTATCACGATTTTTATATTATTCTGTTCCATCCACAAATCCGCTATAGGGTTGCAAGATGGCAATGGATCAATACTTACAATAATTGTAGTACGATAAATTTGGTAGGTCTGAGAATCAGTTGCATCTACTTTTTACACCCCAAAAATTTTTATTACTTTATATGACAATACAACGTTTGCTGGGTCAGCTAGTTATAAATAATAAACTGTTTTTTTTATGAATTCATCAATAATATTTCGTAACATCAAGAAATATTTTGTAAAGTATGCTTGCTGTTGTTGAAACGAAATTTTTTCACAGCAGAGCTGTCAAACAGTGCGTTAATAAATTCTCTCATAGAAAATATGTCCATACAAAACAAATATTGGAGATAAAAATAATTATGGGTCCCAAAACGAAATAGAAACTATCCTATCTCTCAAGTTGGACTTAACTGCACTCCATGAAGTAATCCCAATTAAAATCCGTTCATTAGTTTAAGAGTCAAACAACGTGACACGTAATTTATATATATTAACTGTCCTATTCATAATAACTTAGCGGAGATTTAAAACATCGCTAATATACGCTTGTTAAAAAATGGTATTCATAATCGCATATTAGACCTAAAACGCTCATTATCTCTTCGATAAAGCTGACGTGACTTATAGTAGCTAGGATACTTCTATAAACCTATTTGAAGCATTCGAACGCAAAAAAACATGGCCGACATCGATCAGCTGTCTCTTATTTGAGTTTAAATAATGTGATAAATAGCTTCCCGCTCAAAGTTGTTGGATATCCGTCATAGATTGAAAACCGACAGACTTCAAAACTTTGCTTTTCTATTAAACAGCTTGCCTGAGGACATCCGACTAGAAACCAGTAAAAGAAAATTTAAAACTAAACTTAAGAAATATTTATTGTCAACACTGCCTTAAAATTAAAATTAGATTTTTATTATATTTTTATCAATATTTGTTAATTACACTTGTATAAAATCAATGTTCTAATAAGCATTAGTGTATTACAAGAGACTTGATCCTGCAGACAAACTGTCCAAACAGTTTTGCGGGACTCTGTTAGCTTTTAAGATTCTTTCTTTAAATGATTAATAGTATAAATAAATAAATACTAATAATAGTAATGGTAAAGATAATAATTGAATAACTATTGAGCAAATATCTACTGTTCGTGATCCAATAAATAAATAAATTAGTTAACGTAGAAGTATTTCGCAGTGTATGTTGTAGGGATTCAGTAAGGAATGAATAATTCAACCGACCTAGACCAGACTCATTAAGCCGATATTGTAATCTTACCGGAACGAACCAATCACCACATCAACGGAACCACAGGGAGGTTCCTTTGCACAGGATGCCAGCTAGATTATAGGTACCACAACAGCGCCTATATCTGCCGTGAAGCAGTAATGTGTAAGCATTACTGTGTTTCGGTCTGAAGGGCGACGTAGCTAGTGAAATTACTGGCAAATGAGACTTAATATGTATATCAAGGTGACGTGCGCAGTTGTAGTGCCGCTCGGATTTTTTTTTTCAAGAACCCTGAGTGGCACTGCATTGTAATGGGCAGGGCGTATCAATTACCATCAGCTGAACGTCCTGCTCGTTTTGTACCTTATTTTCATTAAAAAAAAACGCAATAACTTCAGCACAAAAGTACACGTTTATACCGAAGGACGCCTTGCAAATATTATTTTATAGCCGTGATGCTATAAAGATTGTTGATATCACCAGTAAGTCGAGCACGCTTTGGTATATATTTTGGTATTTATTGATTGTAACTAATTCTAGTAGGCTTCATAAGATACATAATAGCTTTATTCAAATTCAAATATTTTTATTCAAAATAGGATGTGAAATCACTTATTATAAGTCAAAAAAACTACCACCCATTCCAAAGTGAATGCCTCAGGCCTGAGAAGAATGGGCGCAACAAACTCAGCGGGTTTTTTTTTTCATCAAAAATATGTTTTACAATTAAAGTAACATTTACAAAGTAACATTGTACAATTAAACTTATTATTTAATAGCCTGAGGGCGGTCGCTCCATTCCCAATCTGTGGTATCATTAAGAAAGTCATTTATGTTATAGTAACCTTTACCACACAAACGTTTTTTAACAATTCTTTTGAATAACGTAACACCTTTGTTTTGAACATTTTCTGGGATCTTGTTGTAAAAGCATATACATCGCCCCACAAAAGACTTACTAACTCGACTTAGCCGAGTAGTAGGCATCATCAGTTTATGTCTGTTCCTGGTGTTAACATTATGGCTATGACAGTTTCTGGCAAATTCACTTATGTGCCTATGAACATACATTACATTATCAAGAATATATTGAGAAGCAACAGTCAAGATGTTAATTTCTTTGAATTTTGCTCTCAATGATCCTAGGACCTAGGTTATATATAGCGCGAATAGCCCTCTTCTGCAGCACAAATATTGTATTAATATCGGCAGCGTTGCCCCATAGCAATATACCATAGGACATAATACTATGGAAATAACTAAAGTATACTAGTCGCGCCGTATCTATGTCAGTTAATTGTCTAATTTTTTTAACCACTCATTTAAGATCATTTATATAGATAAGGAAGAGGAACGGTCCAAGAATAGACCCTTGTGGTACCCCCATACTGAGAGGAGTCCCAGGAGATCTCCTGCCATTCACGTCGACCCTCTGAATTCTATTGTTTAGATATGAAGTCAGAAGTTCGAGCGCAGTTCCTTTTATGCCACAGTGGTATAGCTTCCTGACCAGCGTTGAATGTTGAACACAATCAAAAGCCTTAGATAAATCACAGAAGATGCCAAGTGCATTCTGCGATTCCTCCCAGGCATCAAAAATATTCTTGAACAGCTCAACACCTGCATCCGTTGTTGAACGTCCCATAGTAAAGCCAAATTGTTTCAAATGAAGTAACTTATGAGAGTTAAAGTAAGTAAGCATTCGGCTTAAAATTATTTTTTCAAAAATTTTACTAAGGGTCGGCAAAACCGACACAGGACGATAGTTGTTCGGGTCAGAAGAGCATCCCGACTTAAATATTGGTATAATTTTACTATGTTTCAGAAGGTCAGGAAACACGCCACGATTAATACAATTATTAAATACTATTGCAAGATATGGTGCTATGACATCAATTATTGAACTTATTATTTTAACAGAAATGCCCCATATATCAGCAGTTTTTTTCATGTCTAGAGATTTAAAAGTTTTAATTATTTCTCCAGGGCTAACAAAACTAAAATTGAAACTTTGTTGACATCCTATAACATTTTCCAGAAGAAGTGACTCAGCAACACTGGTGGAGGAGATTAGAGTGTTTGTGATAGAAACTGGAATCTCAGAAAAAAAATCTCAAAAGCAGTAGCAACTTCCTGCTGAGATTGAATTATTGTATTGTTTATTGATAGATTATATTCAATGTTGCGGTCTTTCAATCTTCCAGATTCCCAGTTAATAACATTCCAAGTCATCTTTATTTTATTTGGTGCATTTTTAATTATTTGTCTGATATGCATAGACTTTGCAATAGAACAAATACTTTTAAATAATTTAGAGTATTTTTCAACATACTCGAGAAAAGATGCATCATGATTATACAATGATCTCTCACTATACAGTTCATATAGCCTTTGTCTGCTCCTATGAATGCCAGCTGTTGCCCAATCATTAAATGACAGGAGACCACCTGATTTGACTGTCTTAGAAGTAAATATAGAAGCAAACTCTGTTTTAATTATTTTAAATAACATATCATACATTTCATTTGGATTAATATTATATTTGAATAAATCCAAATATGAGAGTTTAACTGACACATTGCCTCTATATTTCTCCATTCGCCTATTATTCACAGGAACAAACGTAAACTTTTTAATTTTAGTACATTTATTGACCTCAATATTAAAAGAGGCTAACTGACCAAAGTGGTCTGAACTCAGTTTGTTAATTATTGCCTGAGAAATGGGTTTATAATTGGTAAATATGTTATCAATACAGCTTTTGGAGGTGCCAGTTACTCTAGTAGGCTCTAAGAAAATATTGGTTAAATCATATGATTTGAATAAAGATCTGAATCTAATACTGGTTGAGGATTTTTCTAATAAATTAATATTAAAATCACCACATATCATGATATACTTTTTAGACTCAGATACTTTTAATAAAACCTCCTCCAATACACTTTCAAATAATTCATATACTGCATCTGGGGGTCTGTATATACTAACAACAATGGCGTGCTCGAGCTCTGCACAGGCTATTTCAATTGTTGAGAGGCCCACAATATCTTCTCGTTCTTTGAATTTAAATAATTTACTTACAAGAATAAGAGAGCCACCACGTGTAGCTTTTTCTCTGCTAAACGCACTTGCCACCTGATGACCACTGAAGTTAAAGATGAGCTCATATTTTCTGAGCCAGTGCTCTGTTAAACATAAATATGTATATCTTTATGATTTATAAATAACTCCATTTCAAGTTCTTTACCTAATAATCCTTGCATGTTTTGGTGCATCAGGTTTGCAATTTTACAATTATTACTTATTCTAGTACTTGTTATATTACATTGTGTTTTTACACTGCTAGAGGAGTCCCCTATTGTCTTATTGTTTAATTTTTTGGAAAATATTCCAAATCTTTGCTTAAATTAGTACACTGCTCAATAGAAGCAGTGGTTATTAAATTAATAATCTGCTCAATAGAAGCAGAGTCCACAAAGTTATCACACTGCTCAATAGAAGCAGTGCTTATCGACTTACAACTAAACTGCTCAAAAGAAGCAGGGGTTGCCAAATAGTTGGCTGTGTTATAGTATAAATAATATGATAGCGATTTTGCTATCTGTCTTTTATAGAAATTAGATAGGTGTAACCTATCAAATGTCAAAACCTTACATTTTTTATAATTAATTATGTTATTAATGTCTATTATCTGTATTTTATTAGATAATATATTATTATTACGGGTAAGGGTATATTTAAGGGTAAATATATACACTTCTATAATAAAGTCCCAGCCACTGTTCAGGCATTATCTATAAATAAATTTAAATGTTTTGTAAAAAAAATGGATCTGTCGTTAATCCTATTACTCCACTGCTGAATATCTAAATGATCGGACAGCCTGGGACTAGATTGTGATTATTTTATATCGATAGAAATGACTGTACAATATTGTATATTTTTATTGAAAAGAGCGCAAAAAAAGAATGCTGGGAGAGTTTCTTGCGCGGCTTCTTCTCTCTCAGAGCGCCATTTGTTTCCGAAGCGGTAGTAGTATCTAGTAGTTATTAGAAATGACATCAAAAAGAATTCTAAAGGAATCAATTTTGAGAAAATAAATGCCTTTTATTATGCTGATATTCTAATCTTACCGGAACATAATATAACTTCAGCAGAAAAGTACACGGTTAAACTGAAGGACGCCTTGCAAATATTATTTTATAGCAGTAATGCTATAAAGATTGCTCATATCGCCAGTAAAACGAGCACGTAACGTATATTACTACCTTCAGCGTCGATTTCATTATAATTGCATAATACCTGTTTGTATGCCTTTAATAAAACTAGAAGACTACTTGTATTATAAGTACCAGTTGGTCTAACTTTGCATGGGCTAATTTCATACATAATTATAGTTTAAAAACCATGCTTTGATAAACTACTAGATATTTTTTATGGATAATTCTTTCTTTAGTGATTGATATAAGGTCCTTGAATTAAATATTAACAACTGTCCATTATATTCTACTTTTCAATTTATATTTTTCGGTATTTTAATTTTTTTTATTTAAATAAGCAACGAGACGAGCAGGACGTTTGGTTGATGGTAATTAATAAGCCCTGCTCATTACAATGCAGTGCCGCTCAGGATTCTTACAAAACCCAAAAATCTGAGTGGCATTACAATTGCGCTCGTCACCTTAAGACAAAAGATGTTAAGTCTCATTTGCTCAGTAATTTGACTAGCTACGGCGCCCTTCAGACAGAAACACAGTAATATTTAGACATTACTGCTTCACGGCAAAAATATGCGCCGTTGTGGTATCCAGAATCTAGCCGGCATCCTGTGCAAAGGAGCCTCCCACTGGTAAATAATTGACTAACGCGAGTGTTAACACTTATTTATTCAGGGGGATTGAAAACGTGAGACTTTGAAACGTCGAGTTTAAAAAAAAAGATAAAAATAAAAATGTTACATTTATGCAAAAACCTAATTCAAAAGTTCAACTACAATTATATGTAATTTACTCCTTTAAATAGTACACTGTGATACAAGGGTTGAAATTAGGTTGTTGCAAACGTGGCGTTTTTAATGTCGCGCGTTTTTAACCTGCACCCATGTATTACAAGACTTTTTTCAATACAGTGGTCGCAAATAGTAAAAATTGTTATATCAGCATGCTTTCATAAATTGTCATTTTTTTGCAGTTGGATTTTTTTTTTCAAAGAAACTAGGCAACAGGATAGTCTATTAGATTTTGACAAACGTTGATATCAAAATAAATAAAGTAAAACTGGTTATTAAATTTGATAGGCGCGACTGGTATACTTTAGTTATTTCCATAGTACTATGTCCATGGTATGTTGCTACGTGGCAACGCTGCCCATATTAATAGTAAAATATTTGTGCTGCAGAAGAGGGGTATTTGCGCTATTTATAACCTAGTTCCTAAAAAATCACCGAGAGCTAAATTCAAAGAAATTAACATCTTGACTGTAATAATAATGTAATGTACGTTCATACGCACTTATGTGAATTTGCTAGAAACTGTCATAACCATAATGTTAACACCAAGAAACAGACATAAACTTATAATGCCTACTACCCGGCTACGTCGAGTTAGTAAGACTTTTGTGGGGCGATGTATATACTTTTACAATAAGATCCCAGAAAATTTTCAATACAAAAGTATTACGTTATTCAAAAGAATTGTTAAAAAACGTTTTGTGGTAAAGGTTACTATAACATAAATGACTTTCTTAATGATATCACAGATTGGGAATGGATCGACCGCCCTCATAATAAGTTTAATTGTACAATATTACTTTGTTATCATATTTTATCGATGAAAAAAAAGGCCGCTGAGTTTTCATCTCAGGTCTGAGGCATTCGTTTTGGAATGAGTGGTAGTTTTTGACTTTCAATAAGTGATGTCACATCCTATTTTGAATAAAGATATTTGAATTTGATAAGCAACCAGCCTAGCGAAACTCTCTGAGAAAAAAGCGATTAACTCGATTGTATGAAATGTGCAGTCATTGATAGATGACGGCTATAATCTTGTATAAAACGGAGAGATCCGAAATCCACTACGTTTAAAGCAACTGTTCGCTTTCAAACTTAGCCGGATTAAACTTCGTCGCCATATTGTAATAACTATTTCAAACATATGTCAAATCTCAGTGCACGTTTCATACTAAACTAAATTTCAATTTTTATTGCAATTTTTATTTAGGCAGTCTCGCCTCTTATTACGAAGTATTTACATCCTCTTTGATTCAATACTAAGACGCGTACGTATTAGCTTTGAGGCCGTAGCCTCATTAATTTTTCCTTGTATAAAGTCTATCTGATTTTCTTCTATATATGAAAATTCGAAGCTTATTATATCATATATATATGAAAAATATGTGACACCGGATGTAACGTGATATCAGAATTCGGGTGATCTTCACCCTCGTGTGAAATCATCTTATTTAATCCCTAGGGACTAGTCACACAATATAGGTACTAATTTAATATTTTTTATGACAATAAGGGATGAACAGGACGTTTACTTGATGGTAATTGATACGCCCTGCCAATTACAATGCAGTGCCGCTCAGGATTCTTGAAAATCCCAATAACTCTGAGCGGCACTACAATTGGGCTCCTCACCTTAAGACGTAAGATGTTAAGTCTCATTTGTAATATGTGTCCCAGTAATTTCACTAGCTACGGCGCCCTTCAGACGGAACCACAGTAGTGCTTACACATTTTTGCTTCACGACAGAGATAGGCGTCGTTGTTGTACCTATAATCTAGCCGGCATCTGGTGCGAAGGAGCCTCCCACTGTAATAGCAATTATACTATGGCTTTATTGATAATCTGTTGTTATTTAATTTGGTTAAAACGGGATATTATGTACCTGTATCTGTACCAGTACCTGATACATTATATAAACTAAGAAAACTGAAATGAAATTCCTTGCTCACTGTCCTATATCTATACATTGTCCTTGAAGGACGATATGATATGATTAGCTTGAAAAAACCTACAAATTATTATTATATTATCATACTTCCGTGGTGAACAATATTGTTCACCACGGAAGGGAAGACAGCAATTTGTAGGTTAGTAAATTTACTAAAGAATTGCGCATGATTTGCGATGTTAATATTAACATCATTCGTCCACGCGTCCTAGAGAAAAAGGGTTTTCTCTTCCTATTTCTTATCAAAACTTAAAAAGTAAACTAAATATTTACTCACCTTCAGCAGTTTGTACCAAAACTTTTGTTCTGGTACAAACAGCTGAATATCTAAGTGATCCGACAGCCTGGGACTAGATTATGATTATTATATTTTGTATATTGGATTAAAAAGAGCGCAAAAAAAATGCTGGCAGAGTTTCTTGCGCCGCTTCTTCTCTGTCAGATTGCCATTTGTTTCCGAAGCGGTAGTATTGTCTAGTATATTAGAAATGACATCAAAAAGAATTCTAAAGGAATAAATTTTGAGAAAATAAATGCCTTCTATGCCTTTTTATGCCACACACAGCCTTAGAATTTATTCGAAGGTGTAGGTTGTGTTTCCTCTCCAAAAGAGCGTCGAATAAATGGAATACACGAATTCGGAAAACCAAAAACCCATTGATCTGTGAGGGTCTTAAAAGCAAAACCGCAACTGTCCAATAATTCACCCATATCGAACTAATAATGACATCTGTTATATCGTTCGAGTGACGTATAATTTTAAAATCTTGTATGCTTTGTTCAACTCTCAGGTTGTGGCTTCATCTACAGGATCTACTTTACAGTTGATAACCTGCTCAACTCCAATATTTGCATATAAGAAGAAAATCTCTATACTTTGTTTACAAGTAATGTTAGCACTGTGCCATACAAAAACGACTCTTAAAATACATTTTGGGTGCAAACACGCTACTGTCCCTGAACGCTTAGAAACAACAACGTCGGGGATAAGATCGGCGCCTCGACAACAATAGGCAACGGTACTATAGTCCGTCTACTAAGTGCGCGACCGTCCCACAGGATAATGGGGTAGCGGGGACTGCGTACTAACGGCCTATATTCAGTCTATCTCCGTTTGTGGCCTACTTGAGATTAAAAAATCGTAACTATCGTTGACTTTTCTGTCCCATTAAACTTATCGACGGTAACTCATCTTATCCGTACACGCTGTCTATCAATGGGAGGATGTATAGCTTACAAGGGATAGAAGTTTGTATGGAAATTGCAACAGAGAACTGGTGATAAGAATGACTTATCAAGTATATTGGGACAGCTTCAGATTATTGACAGCTAGTAGTAGTAGATAGTATATTGGGAACGGCTGTAAGAAGTTAGCGGGTAGCGGGTTACGGAAGTCTCATGCGTTGCCCTTCCCCGCTATCCGCTGACATCTGTCACCCCGTGGGGCGGTCGCGCACGAAGTTGTCAGACTATGCTTACAACAACGATAGCAAAGATGTAGCCAATATTCTCAATGCTCAAAAAAGATAAATCGGCTTCATTTTGTAAACAGAATGGAGTGATATTCGATCTTGTGATAGCAGCTTAACTGACTGGCTTTATTCCAAGCGCAGTAAACGGAGCGACCGAAAGCAATCTCCAGAAAGAATCCACAGCAGTATTGCGATGGGCATATAATTTAAAATAAAATGTACATTTATCTAGAATATTGTAAAATAAAGGTATAATCATATTTGCTTGCATTTATTTTTATATTTGACGGATATTCTTTACACGCCATTTGAAATATATAAAAATATCCGTATTCCAGAAAATATTTATGTCCGAAAATTTATTGAAGTAGGCGTTACTTTGCGGAAATCCATCATTACTTAATACAAATGATTTAAGTTTTCTTTAGTGCTAATTCCGCCAATATTTGTTTTTAAACAATTCGAAACGTGTTTCGCCTCTACACGAGGCATCCTCAGGACGTGTTGTCTCGCTAAAATCTGGCACGAGACTCTCAACTTGATGTATAATTTCGCCTGTTCAGCTATACCTGCCGATTTAAGAAAATTTATTGAAATAGGCGTTACTTTGCGGAAATCCATAATTATACAAATGATTTAAGTTTTCTTTAGTGTTAATTCCGCCAATATTTGTTTTAAACAATTCGATACGTGTTTCGCCTCTACTGAGGATGGCGGAATTAACACTAAAGAAAACTTAAATCATTTGTATATTTATTTCCGTAAAAAAATTGCACAGACATAGTAGTGGATGTGACCTTCTATTAATAGAGGCTTATTACTTAAGTAAGGAACACCTGAGCCAGAACAACGCTCTCAATATTAATAAAATTTAACAGAACCGAAAATCGTAGGCTCACAACAGCTTCTATAGGAAACATAAAACAAAAATATTATAGGACCACTGAACAGGATATTTGTGTGTGTGTGTGGATGTGTGTATGGGTGTGCGTATATGTGCGTGTTTGTGCTTGTATGTGAGGTGTGTGCGTTTGGTCTCTTCTTGTGGCATTATTTTTATTCAATTGTAGCTGTTTAGCTATGCATAAAATAGACAAAATACACTCACAGATTGTGTACTGATAATACGGGCCTTAGTATGTAATAATTCAAATTCAAATATTTTTATTCAAAATAGGATGTGACATCCCTAATTATTGAAAGTAAAAAAAAAACTACCACACATTCCAAAATGAGTGCCTCGGGCCTGAGAAGAATGGGCGCAACAAACTCAGCGGGCTTTTTTTTTACATTTTTACTAAGTAATATAGTACAATTAAACTTATTATTTAATAGCCTGAGGGCGGTCGCTCCATTCCCAATCTGTGGTACCATTAAGAAAGTCATTTATGTTATAATAACCTTTACCAAACAAACGTTTGTAAAACAATTCTTTTGAATAACGTAATACTTTTGTTTTCAACATTTTCTGGGATCTTGTTTGTCAAAGCATATACATCGCCCCACAAAATTATACACCTAACAAACTTATTATAATCGATTTTATAATATATGATTTAATAATATATATATATATATATTAAATTCGCATTCATACACATAATATTGTTCTTATAATGTTTAAACTAAATATATTATTATGTTAAAGTAGTTTAAGTTGAAAACTCATTGGTTGATTTTTTGTTTATATAGAGAGACCTGTAATTGGCTATTTTATGTACACTAATTTTTATGACTCATTTGTAATATTTATGCTGTTGGTTTTTTCAATAAATAAATAAATAAAAAAATTATACTTACCCATAAAATTTTAATGTTTATTATTTATGGCATCAAAACAACAGTTTTTGATGAGGATGAATACTGACTATTTTTAAAATGTCTATCTGTTTCGGAGACTATATTTCTAATATTTCATTGACAATAAAATATGAAATAGCTTATTTTAAAAAAATATGCCGAATATTTATAAGCACATCGACATTTGATAGAGTATGTCGGTATATTACACACTGTATCATGCACCCAGCCAAATTGAACACCGCAAACTTTGTGCCAAGTAAGTCCTGTTAACGTACGTGGATACTGTGCTCTCTCTGGCATGCACCCAAATAATAGTCTATGATATATTATGTCATAACTACGGTTTCTTTGAAAAAAAAAAGTATCTTCTCATTAAAGATCAATCTTTTCCGAAGAGGTGGTAGATGTTACTGGCACGGACCCTAGTCTTCTCGATATTTTCGTACGGCGCTGAGACTTGGACACTGAAAGCTGCAGACCGCAAACGCATTGACGCCTTTGAGATGTGGTGCTGGAGATAGATGCTCCGTATCCCCTGGACAGCATTTCGATCTAATCTCTCCATACTGCGTGAACTCAGGATCTCCTCGCGATTGTCTTCCGAATGTTTGCGCAGAGTTTTAAAATACTTCGGTCACATCGCAAGGATCGCCGAAGCCCATGCTCTATTGCTAGACTTATGAAAGCGCTTTGTTTTTTTCCATTTGTATTGGTTATTATTATGGTGGCTTGGGGACGGGAAAGAACACTGGTGTGTGGGACGTCTTGCGTCGATACTCTCGCTCCTTCTTATGTCCAAGTTATTTCAGTATTTGATGGGGCTACTGCTTCGACTGCCGACAGCAAACCTTGCAAATATGTCGGTCTCAGCGAGTCATACATCTTTGTGCCGTTAGCTGTCGAGACTCGTGGCCCGTGGGGCCCAGAGGCGCGGAGAGGCTACTGGAATCCCACGCGCTGGCAGCTATTTCGGTCAACGGACCAGCATATCTATCCAACGAGGAAATGCTGAAAGATTTTTTGGTACACTTCCCCGTGGTATGACTTCAGTTTTAATTGAATGTTATCATAGTATAGTAATTATAGCTCTAAGATTTGTTTTGTTTGAATAACAAAAATACCATGCCTTCCTCTTAGTCCATTAGTTCTTGAAACTCACAATTTGTTACCGTCTTCCAAAGGCGTATTAGGCCGAATCCCCATTTTATGAGCAACAGTGACGATATGAACATTTATATACAAAACTTTGTTGATATGAAGATACGCTTATTATAAAAATTTATGGTTTTTTAGGGTATGTTTAAATTTAAAGCATTATAAAGAAATTTTATAAATATTGCAAAATAGAAGTACCTACTAATTCACAAATATGTTCGTTGTTGAAAACTTGTATTACCTTTAACAAAGGCTTGGCATTTATAGGGCCTTTGGGTTATGGTTTGGCCTACACTTATTAAATGAAGAGGCCTTAATAATTATTTTATTTAATTTCAAAAACTAAACATCTCACCGTTATTAAAGTGAAACTTTTATTACATCGTCTCAAACTTTTTCGCCTGTGTGTTGCATGTCGCGTGACGATCGGGCGGCGCCTATTGTTCGCAGCAGCTGACCGTGTAGTGTATAGACTCATTTAGTTGGAGACTTTGTCTACTTTTATTATTTCCCATTATCGTTCCAATCTTCCAAGTATAAAACTAAGACTGATAAAGCAATTTTTATACCCTTAATGGAATTTTATTCCAAAAATTTTTAGTTAAATGTCTATAATGTGAAAAAAAGTTTCACTTTTACTGTGGTTTCATACAACCACACAAATCTTTTCTATTTTTTTGAAATGTGTAAAAAGGCATTTATTTTCTCAAAATTGATTCCTTTAGAATTCTTTTTGATGTCATTTCTAATAACTACTAGATACTACTACCGCTTCGGAAACAAATGGCGCTCTGAGAGATAAGAAGCGGTGCAAGAAACTCTCCCAGCATTCTTTTTTTGCGCTCTTTACAATAAAAATATACAATTTTGTACAGTCATTTCTATCGCCATAAAGTAATCACAAACTAGTCCCAGGCTGTCCGATCATTTGAGAGCCATTTTTTTATAAAACATTTAAATTATTGTATCGTTGTACAATAATATAATATTATCAGAGTGATTTATTTACCCTTCCAGAACGTCATCGTATTTGAAACAGAGATGTTTTATTTTAAATAACCCCAGCTTACGTATTTGATTTATAGCTCGCATCTCCTATGCATAATTCATAGCATTTATATCTACCGGTTGGAGCTGGTACGCTCCAAATGGAAGCAATTCCAACGAAAATTCTTCAACGTTATTTATACTTATTTGTTTTACACTTTTCATCCACTGCATTTTACATTTAATTGATCGAAAATGAAATGAAATGAAAATGGAAGAAAAACTGATACACTCACACAAAAAAGTTAACGAAAACAAAATATATGCTTAATCTTAATACTTAACTTACTTAGTACAAAAGAAAAGAAAGCAATACTAAATATGGCAGTGGTCCTCCAAAACTAGAGTCCACTCAGTTACAGTTGTCTCCGTACATACAAAATGAACATAACACTGATTTTCAGTGACTCCATTGTGTGACGTTTGGGGCTGAACTGACATATTTAAAGAGCATAACATAATTAATTATTTTTGTTATAATCGAAAGTCTAAGATTCAGCAATAAGGACTTGTTATGTATATCAAATCAAATCAAATCAAATCAAAATAACTTTATTCACGTAGGTCACGAAAATGACACTTATGAATGTCAAAAAAAAATTTTTTCTTATTGGATTCATACCGCTACTTCGTAAAGGGTTGAGCTAATGAGAAGAAGTAGCAAGAAACTCGTTGCCACTCTTTAAAATTCAGATTTATAATTTCATAGTTTTACAAATCATTTAAATTACACTATAATATGTAAAATGATGCAACAAACATACTCAAACGTTAAATAGTCAATGCATTACACGAGTAAGTCAAAAAAGTAAATGTAAATGAAAACAAAAGCTATTGAGTACAGTAGCTCCATCAACCACATACACCATAAATAAATAATGGTATTCTGTGAGCATTTTGTAAGCGATTCTTATATATATACTAGCAGACCCGACAGACGTTGTTTTGTTAAAAAAAAACTCTCGCTGATGGAATTTTGTAAAATCCGAAATTCTAAGCTGACCTCTACTCGACGAAAGACATATTCCTACCAAATTTCAAGTCTCTACGCCATATGGTTCCAGAGATATCGCGATGAGTGACTATATATATAGATTGATCATGGGAAATGGATTTTCTAGATTCAGACCACAAACTTTCAAGAATTGGCCTTGAGATTTGTTTATGGTCACGGTGAATGCAAGACGGATCGGAAATTAAAGATTTGCGGGCTAACTCGACATGCAAAATGTTCATGAAGTAGTTGCTGCAGATCATGAAGAATTGCTATTATTATTGCTGCATTGATCTCTTCATATCGTTGTTCCTTCATGAAATATAATTGTTCAAATTTATGGTGTGCTTCTTCGAGAGATTGCAATGATTCAATTCGATGGTGAATCTGTCCTTGTATCTACAAAATTAAAAGCAAAGTCCGTATTACTGATTTGTAAACACTTATTTTTAGAATTAGCATACATAATACATAGGAATAAGTATAGTAGGTATGTTATTCTTCTACTGTATTGTGCGTAAGAATATAAATAAATTAATACCCTGAATGTCGGATTAAATCGTCGTTCTTAGATAATGTCTGCCCCAAATGAGGACATTTGGAAACAAACATTGTATTTTTGAGTGTTTGCTAGAAAATGTCGTGATTCGGTAGTTTCCCACTAAGGCAGCACAATCCTGGCGTTTCTCCGGAAAAATATTTGCAAACAACGTCCATTGACCCAATGTGAACGCTAGTATGCAAGCGGTAATCAGTACTGCAATCGTATCGAAACGCTGCTCGATTAAAATCAGTACTTCATAAATTTCTTCTTGTGCGTCGAAAATTATCTAGTTGTTGATCTCTGAGGTTTACTGGCTGCATCGCTTTGCTCTTGTGATTCAGAAACATAACGTCGAGCCCATACTAACGCGGTTCTTTTCACCTGCAATTTCTTGTTCTTCTTCAGTCCTTTCATTCGCAATGTTTCGAATCCTAGTTGCATTACGTCTATGACGGGAAAGATGGCACAATAAACTAATAGAAACTCGAACACACCCACCCAATGACATTTTATACATAAGAACGTCATTGCACCCACCAGTCAACGTGAATAACATGACGTGCACTGTCAGTTGTATTTTATTACTAATGTAGCGTGAAACTAACAAAAAACTTCATTGAATTCTTTCTATTCTCGATATGTCATGAAAATGTCAATCCAGACAAAATGTATGAGAATATAAATGTTTTTTATAATAATATTTTTTTGTGATTTTTTCGATATTTTATTTCTTATTATCCTATTCCGGACTAAGAGAAACCCAAAAAAATCAAACAACAGAAAAAATGGTTTAGCCGTTCTTAAGTTATAAATAGTGTAACTAAGACGACTTATATATATAAGAATCGCACCACAAGCAGCGCCCGTTCACGAGCATGACGCATGAGCCAGCCATTGCCTCCCTCAACCATATTTTAGGGAAGGGGACGACCCGCCCCATGTCGCCGCCACAAGCAGTGACAATTAAGCGAGCATGACGAAACCTGTTACGAGAACTCAAGCAAACAACAATAAAATAATCCTAATCTACATATCATGGAATACTCACCAAATACCTCTACTTACAATTTGCAAATTTTGCTTAAACTTGTAATTAATATTATCATCTGGAAAATTTAATTGTAGATGGTGGCGGTATGGTAAGAGTTTTACAAATATATTATTTACATAGTAAGATTAACAAATTAAAAATAGGAAGTCATGAAAAAGACACCCACTCAGCATATTTGGAATTTAAATAAGTACCCCAATTTCAACACTGATTTTCAGTACGTACCTACCAAGTCGACCTGTTGACAGAAGTCGTAGACAACACGGTTCCTTATGTAGGTCTTTAAAAAGTCCGTCTAAAAATAGTAGAAAAGAGATGAAACTTAAAATATTGAATTCGAATGGGGTTTTAAATTTTTTTTTTATTTTAATTAATAGGAAATAAAGATATTTTGATCTTTTTATTTATTGAAGCTGTTTATTTCTCTCTGAACCCTTTTGTTTCTCTAATACACAAGATTTCACTTTGTTTTTAAAAAAGAACAATTTTTCTTGATCTTTAATAGGTGGCGGCAAATCATTCCAGCATTTGGGGGCACTGTATTTAAAGCTATCTCTAAATTCTGCGGTAATTAAAGAGCAATGGCCATTGAATCAATTTTTGAGAAACCATTCGATAAGGCATGTGGCAATGTATAGTACAAAACACCAGATGAAAAAATATGGACTCCGTGTCACCTTAGATAACAGTGTAGCACCAAAACAAGCCGATTAACGTGTAAATACATAGCCCCACGCATACACTCACACTACTACAGGCCGATAGGCCATTATGAGAATTGTCATCGTCTGTGACAGATCAGTTTACGTTTCAATAAAATATTTTAAAAATGCCGTCGTGCGTTGTGAAAAAGTGTATAAACGATACTATATAAGTATTTGTGGCCATATATGATTATTTAAGGGAGAATAAACTGTGTAACTAGTATCCCCCGTAACCGCACACACACTAGCATAACGGTGCTTCACTTGGTAATATCACGGCACGGAGTCCTTCTTTTGTTCTCGTCCGTGATCAAACTGTATAATATTTGTCTTGACGTCGTTACGCAGGCCCAACACGGCTAAACCTGCATACGTTGCCAACCCGTACCTCGACGTAGTGCTGATCGAGCACCCATTGTCTTATAGATTTCTTTAGTTGAATTATAATATTGTTTAATCAGTCTTGTTCCAATTTATATGTGAGTAACATTAAATATTGTTAAATAAAGTGCTTTTTAAAAACTTAATTCCCGACGCCCGATACATAACTCGTCTCTTAACTTTTTTTAAGAGCAATATATACCGAACTATTTTTGCGTTGTGATCGTAGTACTATCTAGGCGTTCGAACTTGCGAAAGGGAGAAATACAGCCCATTGGCAGTGTGGAAGAAAGCTATTTTAATTTTGATATCAATCGGTTGGGCAAAACATCCCTTTGTCTGGGTACACTTTCAGCCGTACACAAAGAGACCATAGTGACCATCAGTGAGTCGGAAAATGCATTGTAAGCATGTTTCATGGTTTTCTTATTTAGTATTTTCTTTCATTGATAAAGCTAGAATTAATAGCCTTCTGCATATATAATAATTAGTATGAATTTTCTAGTTAATATTAATGTCAATATATATACTAAAATCGCTAACTATAGTCATATATACTTATAATCGCCAAAGTCCGAAAGTCCACTAACATAGCCCAAATGTTTGTGAAACTGAAGTGGCAGTGGGCAGGGCACAAACATATATAAACATACATACATACGCTAGATGAGGGCAGCGCAGGACCGATCGTCGTGGAGATCTTTGTCCAGTAGCGGACGTCTTCCGGCTGACGATGATACCTACTTGAATATATTTTTATCATATTCCAACAACTCTTCTATACGCAACAAATATGTGGCCAAATGTACTTCTTCTTCTCTTTCGATAATCTATTGGCTTTCTGTTTTTTTTTTAATGGAATAGGAGGACAAAAGAGCGTACGGGTCACCTGGTGTTAAGTGATCACCGCCGCCCACATTCTCTTGCAACGCCAGAGGAATCACAAGAGCGTTGCCGGCCTTTGAGGAAGGTGTACGCGCTTTTTTTGAAGGTACCCATGTCGTATTGTCCCGGAAACACCGCACAAGGAAGCTCATTCCATAGCTTTGTAGTACGAGGGAGAAAGCTCCTTGAAAACCGCACTGTGGAGGACCGCCACACATCCAGATGGTGGGGATGAAATCCTAACTTGTGGCGTGTCGTGCGAAGGTGGAATCTGTAGGTACATGAATAAATCATCCATTACGTGATGAACACATCCACGTGAGGATAATAATTAAGTTTGTGCTGTGTGGTGGGAAGACAGTATTGGGTGGAAGGGATACAGTTAAATAGCTCTTCAGAATACTTCCCGTGATAAAAGCGGGAGTAGACATTCAACTAAGTGACGGCTCTTTGCAGCGCCAACTGATAAAGCACAAGTGGTTTGGCGCACCCTTGTATCAGCTAAAACCATGTGTCTTCTACCGTATGATTCCTGCCGCCAAATTCCACCTCCGTACGACGCGCCATATCATCCCCACCATCAGGACGCGTGGCGGTCCTCCACAGTGCGGTTTCAGGGAACTTTCTTACACGTACTACAAAACTTTGGAATGAGCTTCCTTGTCCGGTGTTTCCAGGACGATACGACATGCGTACTTTCAAAAAAAGCGCGTACATTTTTTAATGGGCCTGCAACGCTCTTGTGATTCCTCTGGTATTGCAGGAGTATGTAGGTGGCGGTAATATAGAATACTGGATTTTAAAAAAGCATACCTGCGTTGCACGCGGGTAAATTCGAGGTGAAAATGGTGAGAACCAGATAAGAGAGAACAGAGATGGGTACAACTCTACATTTGTGGTGGGAGTGCTAGAAAATGGGCTGACTTGAAGAAATTAAGCAATTTTTGTGCTCCTATTTTCTTCAAAGCTAGTTTAGCTTTGCCATCCTTTTTTTCCTGCGGAATTGCCAATTGTTCGAAATTTCAAGACACATTTTGCCAATACTAGGCTTGACATAAAGGAGAATGTTACAGAACTCTGGTGATACGACAAATGTGGTGTTTGATGGTTGTTAAAAGGAACAAGGTTTTTTACTATACATTTATTATAGTTTAATGACATCCACAATGATATATAAGGAAAATGGTACAATATTAATTTGTACCAAAACTCATGGTCAATGCGGGACTCAAACCCGCGCCTCTTCGGTTAAAAATAGGGATGCCACTTAAAAATAATAAATTGCTTTGATTTGAAAGAGCAAGTTTGCAAGTCATTATCTTAATAATATTAAATTTTTGCAGTTGAGCAGGTTATTAACTGTAGAGTAGATCCTGTAGATGGATCCACAACCTGAGAATTGAACAAGACATGGCATTTGACATGAATTTTGGTCGATGTGTCACTCGGGGTTTGGGCTCAGTTTGTAAGAGCGTCGAGCAGAACCCGAGAGGGTTCGGTTCCCGCATCATCCATGAATTTAGGTATGAATAAAATTTATATATTTATTATTAAAATCCCAGAAGTCAGGGTTATCACTTAAAAATAACAAAATGGTACAACTTGAAATAAGACAACGTCATTATTAAATGTTCCTTTTAATTCTCACAAAATAAATAACTTTTTATTACAATCTCAGCATTCATTCATTCAACAATAAATAACAAAAATAACTAAGATAGGTAAAGAAGAGCTACACTTATTAGTAACACCAAAACGCTGCCTCTGAAGAGCATAGCAGAGCTTGGTTCTGGACAGGAGTCGTCTTGGTCTACCTGATCGAAGTATTCTGCTCTAAATTCTTCCCTGCCTGACATGTACTCGTTTATTGCAGTCTGGCCAGCTTCTAGCAGCGACCGGGTACGACTCAGTTTCCAGACGCTTACTGTAAAAGAAAGTTTTTATAGATTAGAGAACGATAAACAAACTTGCAAGTGAGTTCATGGAGCACTTAAGATCAGACGCAATGGGTGAGTATAAAACGAACTATAAAAATAATAAATTTTGCACAAACCTATGCCTTTGCTGACTAATTATATCTAGATTAGAGCCCGGTATCCACCGGAGAAGAGAGAAGATGTATATAGATTACCAATCAGATTTCGTTATTATTATATCTTCTCTCCTCTTAGCTTCGGTGGAAATTGATCAAGTGGAGAGGAGATGTCTCATTTGTCTATAGAATATTGTGCCGCATCGAGCGATCACGCGGCGGCACAAAATTCGCTCTCGCTCGCACGCCCTTTTCCCCTTAGCCTTCTCCCCGCGCCTCGCACACCTGAAAGCGTTTCTATAAACACCGCTCACCGGCGTAGGAACGTCGCTTCATTGTGTTTCTTTTACCGTATTTATCATGGGAAGTGTTCCGAAGAGCTGTTTCACCTTATTCCTGCCGCCGAATTCCACGTTCGCACTACACGCCACAAATTAGGATATCATTCCAACCATCTGAATGTGTGGCGTTCCTCCACAGTGCGGTTTCAAGGAACTTTCTTACAAGTACGAGTAAGCAGTGGAATGAGCTTCCTTGTGCCGTCCAGGACGATACGACTTATTTACTAAGGCAGCCCGCCCCCGTAGTGTTTACATCCTCTTTGCAATTAAACTGGCTGTATCATAGGTTAAAAAGAGTAAGAATAGCACTAAGCAACTTACTTTGACGTCGGAAACTGTCAAGGTTCCGACAGTTGTATACCAAAGAGTAGGAAACGTAGTCAGTCGTGAGAATATACAGACTAGTTGATCGTAATGCAGTTGCAGTGTCTGAAAAAAAATCATAGAGATTTATTGATTTTAAAACGAATAAGTAATTGTAATAACGTTGTCAGAAACCTTTACCACACAAACGTTTTTTAACTATTCTTTTGAATTTCGTAATACATTTGTTTTGAACATTATCTGGGATCTTCTTGTAGAAGCTCATACAACGCCCCACAAAAGACTTACTAACTCGACTTAGCTGAGCAGTTAGGCATTATAAGTTTATGTTTGTTTCTCGTGTTAACATTATAGTTATGACAGTTTCTAGCAAAATTCGCTTATGTGCCTATACATACATAGCATTATCAAGAACATATTGAGAGGTAACAGTCAAGATGTTTATTTCTTTAAATTTTTCTCTCAATGATTCATCAGTAATTGAAAGTACTCACCATTGACTCGGTTTAAGTTCACTTCCAGATAACCGCTGCCGTCAGTAGAGTTCACGGTGGCAGTTCCATCAATAGTATTTAAGACGCCGTTGACCACCTCCCAGTTAAGAACGGAGACCACTTCTGTGTTGGGGATCAAGGTGTATCTTGCACCAGTGCAGTTACCACTTTCAAATGGTTGGCGATACTTCTCAATTTGATACCACGTGCCTGAATACTATTGAAAAAAAAAAGTAATGTAAGTAATAAAGAATTTGTTATGTTTTTAAAATGATTACCCTCACTTCTAGGATTAATACTCAAATAAAAATTATGAACGATGCGGGACTCGAACCCACGACCTAACCGTTCGAGTGACGTATAATAAGTGAAGCCACAACCTGAGAATTGAACTAAGCATACTAGATTTTATGACGATACGTCACTAGAACAGTTAGCTCACTTGGAAGAGCACTCGCATGATACGCGAGAGGTCGTGCGTTTGAGTCCCGCATCGTTCATAAAATTTCGTTTTAAATTTTGTTTATGTAATAAAGCACAAAGATGGCGTTGGAAAGTTACCATCAGTGGGAGGCTCCTTTGCACAGGATGCCGGCTAAATTATGGATACCACAACGGCACCTTTTCTGCCGTGTAGCAGTTATGTGTAAGCATTACTGTGTTTCGGTCTGAAGGGCGCCCTAGTTAGTGAAATTACTGGGCAAATGAGACTTTCCATCTTATGTCTCAAGGTGACGAGCGCAATTATAGTGCCGCTCAGAATTTTTGTTTTTTTATTTTTTTTCAAGAATGCTGAGTGGCACTGCATTGTAATTGGCAGGGTGTCTCAAATACCATCTACTGAAAGTCCTGCTGGTCTCGTCCCTTATTATGATAAAAAAAGGTATAGGACTCCTTATAATATTTCGTTGGAAAGGTCTTGATGAGAAAAGCTTCAGATCGTTGAATTTGATTCACTTATTTAGGTTAGGTTAGGTTAGGTTAGGTTAGGTTACGTTAATAAATAATTCCTATTACATTATTGAGTTACATGGAAAATGACGTTTGTTCACTAGAACTTGATCTCTATCTACTATATATATATATATATATATATATATATATATATATAATGAAAATGGTCTTTGTTTGAGGCTCAATCACGTCTAAACCACTGATCGTATCTACATGAAACTATCACCATTCGATAGAAAATTTATCTTAGATGGTTCATGGCTACTTATTTTTTTATTGTCTAATTTCTTTCCTTTTAAAATTTAACATAAAGCGGGCGGGAACGACTAGTAACAATATAAAATAAAAATGAAGGGGATACGCGAAAGACGAGCGTGTCGTCACTAGTTAATTAATATACTTCTTAATGACGCGAGTGGTTGTTGAGTTGATTCTTGAGGATATAATTTAAACTTCGGCACAGTAAGTGCACAGGTTTTCTAGCTTTTGACTTTTTAATAAACTTTCTTTAATGAGGTTTAAGCTAAGCGCTTTTGAATCGCCACTACACAAATATTTCTTTTAAATTAGTGAGTTTACCATATGTTCGTAAATAGTTGAGCTCGCGAGAAGAAAATATTATTATAAGAAGCTCAACGGTCACTCTTTTCAATCAGAAAGAGTATTTTACAAAGGCTGTAATGTAAATAACAAATTAATTTCATAAGGTGCTGCATATAATATATGAGTCGTGTTTAGATAATATAAACTATTTCATAACTAGTAGCCTAGATTTTCACAGCTCATTTTTTTAGATATAGTTGAGTTGAGGGTAGACCGGCTAGCGCAAGCAGGGGACACAATAGATTCTAGGATTTAAGCACGGCGTGCATATCATATAGGCATTTAGGCATTGTCTAGCTCGTTATGAACCTAAATAAATATAGCACTTGTGTTAAAGTTAATTTAGTTTAATTTGGTTCCGTTATTTTACTACCAAACTTCTATTGATCACCCACTCATAAAAATTTTTCTTACGCTAGATACTAAATACCTGCGGTAAGCAATCTTTGCTTCTTCCAAAGCTCAACTACGACTAGTTAGATCCACAGTGCCTACCTTACTTGAAAACCAATGAACACCTCTGGATTTAAGTATAATTTAATTCCCAAATATTATTAACAAAGATAACAGTAATCTTGTATGAATTAATATAATGAACAAAAAAAAATTTAAAATCAAAATATTTATGAACGATGCGGGATTCGAACCCACGACCTCCGGCGTTCCGTGGTGGAGCTCCAACCAACTGAGCTAACCGTTCGAGTACCGCCTCGTTAAAATATTCTGTTTTCTTTGTTCAACTCTCAGGTTGTGGCTTCATCTACAGGATCTACTTTACAGTTGATAACCTGCTCAACCCCAATATTTGCATATTAGGAAATTGACTTGAGATGTCGCTCTTGTAAATCTAAACAATATGTTATGTTTTTAAAGTGATAACCCTCACTTCTAGGATTAATACACAAATAAAATTTGAAAACCAACTGAGCTATCATATGACGACCCGTATAGCCCTGTAGTTAGTGACCCTGCCTACTGAGCTAAAGGTCCAGGGTTCGAATCCCGGTAGGCGCAAATTTATGATGAATGAATGTTTGTTTCCGAGTCATGGATGTTTATTTGTATTTATGCATATTTAAGTAAGTATATTGTATTAAATATATCATTGACTTGTACCCATAGTACATGCTGTGCCTAGTTTGGGGCAAGATAATTTGTGTAAAAGTGTGTCAATATTATTATTATAATTACCTCAGGTACGCTAAACTGCTGTTGTAGCGGCAGATCTCTGCACTGACCAGGTATGACAATGAAGGCTCCGGGTTGTTCAGGGTAGTGGAAGCAAGTACTGTCACTCTGATCCACGTTCACGAAGAGGCTTTGATCCAAAACTCTCTTGTTATTGATAACTTGGTTGATAGCGTTCTGTGCAGCAGTGGTCAACGAGCGAGTTTTGCTGAGCTTTGCACTCCATACTGAAATGAGACACTTTTATTAAACTACCAGTAGGAGGCTGCCGTGAAGAAGTAATTTATAAGCATTACTGTGTTTCGGTCTTGTAGGTGTCGGTGAGACTTACATCTTATGTCTCAAAGAGAGGAGTGAAATTATAGTGCCGCTCAGATAATTTGGATTTTTCAGTAATCCTGAGCGGCACTGTATTAAAATTGGCAGGACGTATCAATTACCATCAGCTGAGCGTCCTGCTCGTCTCGTTCCTTATTGTCATAAAAAAAAACTATTATTTACTTTATACTAATATTATTTTGAAGGTGATAGCCGACAGACAGGACACATACAAAGCGCACTGGATGTCTGCTTTAGTTTGTAAGTTTATTAATTATATCAACTAATATAGAATAAGTTTGTTACTAACAGGTTAAGACTATTTCACTAACATTTAAATATGGACCTATTGTTGTCTAAAGTAAATAAATAAATAGTAATAAAAATTATCCAATAAATGGTTTTAGCCGGAAGACGTCCACTGCTGGACAAAGGTCTCCAAAGATCACCATTACGATCGGTCCAGCTGCCCTCATTCCACCTATTCTGGCCATCTTAACCAGATCGTCAGTCCATCTTGTGGGGGGCCTACCAACTCTACGTCTTACGAAATATTTCATTTACTACATTTTTTAAATTTTTCTTTATAAATTAATTTAATTATGATTAAGAAATATTTTTTTCAAATATAAAATTATAGTTAATAACATGCATATAAAAATATGGTTAACGAGTATGTGTTTGTGCTTTATTCAAATTTTTGCTTTGCGAGATAGAGACACAACACACTTCCTGTAACTTTGTATTTCTATGTTTGATTTCAATTGTAATTTTAGTTACAAAAACATTGTTGTAACTTATTATATAATAAAAAAATAAAAAAATGAATCAAATACCCACTTTAAATCTAAAAACGCCAGCCGTGCTATTCACGTAATTTCAAAATCATTGACGTTAATTTCCGATCCTATTTTTGTTGTATGTACTCTTTCGGTTGTGATTGTATTCTCCTATCATTTCCTTAGAAATTTAACTGAATCAGAGCGGCGTGTTACATTATTAATCTTACTGTGGTTTTGTGTTATTATTTAATAATAATAAAGAAGTAAATAACACTGAATAAAACCTAATGTTAATAATTTAAAGTTAAAAGAGTTATGTTTTGACATCTTAAAACTAAAAAGTAGCTCATTTGTATTTTAAAGTCAATACAGCCAATGGGAGCTTGTTCCTGATTGGCTGTTCGAGCTAGGATGGCCAACCTAAGTCTACTAAGGTTTCGTTGGTGCAGCGCAGTGGTGCATTATTATTCAGTTTTATTTAGTAGTTTATGTTTATTAAATAATAACATAAAAGATTAACTATGATTAGATAAGCTTAATAATCTAGCACGCACGCACAACGACATCTAAAATATATCTATTAGCTACTATTAAGAAGGTTATCTACGCTCTTGAAGTTTCTCAACTAAACGTCAAAATTTTGCAGAATTCGCATCTCCCAACTGATGTTCGATATTATTACGAGAATACGAAATTTAGCTTTTTGAAATGATAGATAGAGAATAGGGTCTCTGATGCATACATTCAATCTAAGAATTCTTTAGAACATACCTCGTTTGTAGTCGCTGTTTGCGTTTTGACAAGAGTAAAGCAGCGCGTACGATTCATAGTCCGTTGCCAGCACCCAGTACTCTGTAAAATAAAAGATAAAATTAAACATGAAAATATACTTCACACATCCGTCTTAATATTATAAATACGAATGTAAGTTTGTTTGTTATGCTTTCACGCCTAAACCACAGAACCGATTTTGATGAAATCTAGTACAGAGTTGAACAAAGCATACAAGATCTATCTAGACAAGAGCTTGGGAAAGGACATAGGCTACCTTTTATCGCGATTAAAAAGTTAGAGGGTTTGAAATAGGGGGTAGAAGTTTGTATGAAAGTTTGTCATTATCGAATATAACACCGTGAAATTCAGTACTTAGGCACTTGATAAGAAATAAATAAATATTTGTTCTAGCGTTTTTAAATTTAGACCTTTATGGCGTGAAAAAGGGGGATGAAAGTTCTATAGATGGTAGCTTATTAACATTTATTAACTACAGCAGTTTGTAGTGTATTATTTGCAAAGTGACTACTTATATTAAAATTAAATTGCTGCTCAAAATAACTATTGCACGTGCACGAAGTCGTGGGTATAAGCTAGTAATATATAGAACAGAAGAAGAAGATATAGAATTTATCTTCTAACTAGGTTCGGTTTTATAACCAGCGGTGATCATTTAACATCAGATGATGTTGGAAGTCATCAGTTGGATGACGAGGAAGATTGCTATAGCAAACTAGACCTACTATTGGTACCAATAGTTATAGCTAATCGACGTGAATTTCAAATTTTCACAAATTCCGCGGGAACCATTAATTTTTCCGGGATGAAATGTAGCCTATGTGCTTTCCCCAGCTCTGATGCTCTCTGGCGGTGATAATATAACTCTAATTCTCTAATTCTGTACCTCTGTACCCTCGTTTGTACACGTCTTTCATAAAGAAAATTATCATGTAAGTGGTCTTCTTCTCTATTACTTCAAGAATCGTCGGTAGCCCAATAGTTAGAACCGTTGACTATCACCGCACAGCCCCCGGTTCAATCCTCGCCCGCCACGTACCAATGTACGGCTTTTGAACTCATAATATTATGTACGTTTGTACGACGCTTTATAAGGTCAGCAATGCTCCTGTGATTCCTCTATTTGTTATTATAGAGTAAAGGTCGTGCTGATCACATACCATTATGTGACCCTTACGCTCGTTTGTTCTCATCTTCCATAAAAAACATTGCTTTCTTACTTTCTGTTACGCAATACATCCTTCTTATAAATAAAAAAATACCCCAAGAATTCTACCATAATAAATAACTATTCATTTCATATTCAGTAAGTAATATTTATCTGGTGTTGTAAATTTTACTTCAATTCATTAAAAACTATAAAGAATTAGGCCTCAAACTATATATTTTTAAATAAGCGGACAAAAACTAATAACAAAATAACAAAGAAAGATTTTCGAATGTTTTTTTTTTCGTTTTTGACGCCAAAACTAGCTAGTCCTATTTTCGTCCTAGATTCTAGTTCAAGTCAGTACCCTAAATGTTATATTTACCTGCTATGTGTCAAAATATTGCTTCAAAGGAAAATAGAACGTACTTTAAAAAAAAGGTCATTTTTATACGCTTTATATTAGCTTCACTTGTATGTTTGTATGTTTGTCTGTAACTGACTCCTTTAGACGTGATTTTGACCCACTTTAAACAGTCAGATTTCATTCAAACTTTGTAGATTTATCGAGTACCCATGACAATACACTAATTTGATAAGATTATTCCATTATTCAATTTGCAAAACTGAGTTTTTTGTCAATTTGTATAGTTTTTATCTATAGTCGATAAGTCAGGAATTGATGTTAAAGTACTTAATAGTTTAAAAAATACGCTTTTATAGAAAATTTTACTAAAAAATAGTTTAAGAACTGGAACATACCGACAACATTTCCATTACTGTACGTCTTTCGCAGCAATCCATTGTTAGAGACAGTCACTGTGCTAGTAGTTACATTAGCGATATTGTTGATGACATTTGTGTCAACAATCTGGAAGCCGTTGTCGACCTGTTGGAAGGTCAAGCTGATGCAGGAGCCAGGGTTGGTATCCGTTGGGTAACGTTCAATCTCATGCCACCAGCCAACAAACTGAAATCAGTGTACGAGGTAAAATTATTTTTACCGAAATAATCAAAAGATGCGTAGAATGAAATCTAATTAATTAAAATTACTGGGCTACTGAGGTTCAAGAACTTCTGTCTCTAACGGCCGAAATATGGAACATGCGACAAATTCGAATTCATGACAAGCTCGAATTTCTATTTCTATACATTGCCGCATTTACTCCAGTTGTTTAAAATATTTTTGGTCAATAAGCAGCAATGTAACACGCATTCACTTGAAGTTACGCGTGTTGAATTTAGAACCCGATTCGAACAGTGACAGTTGTCACACTACTAACGGCCGTTCCCAATATACTATCTACAAACAGAGAAAAATTACTACCGTCAGTAATTAGCTGTCAATAATCTGAAGCTGTCCCAATATACCCGATAAGTCATTTTTATCGCCTTATATAGGGACGCGTGAATTGCAATTTCCATACAAACTTCTATCGCTGGTAAGCTATACATCGGTACTATTGACAGACAGCGTGTACGGATAAGGTGAGTTACCGTCGATAAATTTATTGGGACCGAAAAGTCAACGATAGTTACGATTTTTATCTCTAGAAAGAGATAAATATTGGGAACGGTCGTCAGACAATTGTCAATCAGTTATTCGTGCAAAACTATATTTTTTCCCTTCAATACACAGTTATGAAAATAGTAACGAAAAACACTTTATCACAGTTTACGTAATTTGTTATGTTTTAAAGTGATAACCCTCACTTCTTTAATTGCACAAATAAAATTTATAAGCGATGCGGGACTGTAGCCACAACCTGAGAGTTGAACAAAGCATACAAGATTTATCAACAAAACGTCATTCGAATAATGGCTCAGTTGGAATAGTTCATAAATTGTGTTTTCAAACAGATTACGTATTGGTTTCAGGTATCACCTTATAGAATTACCAGTGGGAGGCTCCGTTGCACAGGATGCCGCCTAAATTATGAGTACCACAACGGCGCCTATTTCTGCCGTGAAGCAGTAATGTGTAAGCATTAATGTATTTCAGCCTGAAGGGCGCCGTAGCTAGTGAAATTACTGGGCAAATGAAACTTAACATCTTATATCTCAAGGTGACGAGCGCTATTGTATTGCGCTCAGAATTTTTGTGTTTTTCAAGAGTCCTAAATTTTTATTTTTATGCATCACAGAAGTGGCTCTAATGATTTTTAAATTTTATGATTTTAGCGCCATCTAGTACAAAATTAAGGCACTTGAACTGTTGCATTAATGGTTGTCAAACTCGCGTTTGAACCTACTCTCTAGAGTTCATGGCGAATCTAAAGAGATGTCATTGCTATATGAATATCGAAACTGATCAACAAGTTGATCTGTCAAATAAAGTAGTTCTAAAAATAGTAGATAACGAAAAGACGAAAAAAAAAAGTAATTTGTTCCAAAAATAGGAACCTACTTTATTTCTAAAAAAATATTTTTCTTACTTTAAGCCTTTATTAATAAATTTTGAAGTGAAAATTCTTTAGCGGCATTGAGCACTTTTCTTGGGATGGGTATAAAATGTACTGACAGTCGTTGAAATTATGGATAAAAGTTAATTTTTCTGAAGTGTTATTTTTTTTGTAATTGTAAATTGACATTTTTGTTAACATTAGCGCAATAAATGAACATTATATTTAACCACATAAATGCTAGTATTTTTATACTAATAAATAAAGCAATTCGGGTGAAACTATTCCCTAAATAAAACTTATTTATTCATTTATTTTTATTTTTAAAGAATTCCTCATAGCTTTTTTTGCAATTTAAATTTAAATTACAAAATACCAAAGTAGCTTTAAAGTTAGATAAATATTGTTTAAGTGTCAGTCTTAGTTCTATTTCTTTAATTATTAACATTATATAAAACTACATAGCAGACGGTAATCACTGGTTGGCTCTGCACAGGGTTTCCTAGTGAGCCATCCAGAGGAATTTAATTTAAAGGTGTAACTTTGTTTCTGTTTTTGAGATTGAGACTGTAAATTTATATTAGGCATGTAGAACAATGTATTTAATTATAATATATATATAAATAATAAATAAAAAAAAATGAGCTCAACTTTAATTAATTATAGACTAGCTCTATTGCGCTCATCTCTCCATTTGTTATGTTACAGAAAATATACCTCCGCTCTGTATTGTTGCCCGAATTAGGAGGAGAAATGTTATTACTTTCAAAGTATTTGTGAAATCTGCTTACTGAGAACTTATTGCCATTTTTCAACTGTAGTACTTTCTAGTAGTCTAGTAGTTATTCATTTTAGAAATAGAAAATAATCAACTTCTACTTTTCAATAATGGCTTTTGTGGGAGAGACAGAAATGACCTCTAATAAAGTGGGAAACTATGTTTATAGGGTTGGTAACTCTAGACACAATATATTGTATATTAAGTGCAATGACATTCTATACATATAGACAAATCACTTCGTACTAAAACAAAGTCGAAATAATATGAAGCATTCCACAAATTAAGCCATAATGAGCTTTGACTACTATATCTATACATTGCCGCGTTTACTCCAGTTGTTTAAAATATTCTTCGTCAATAAGCAGCAATGTAATGCAAACATTTATTTAGTTCAGTGTTGATTCGGACAGTGATACGACTAAGGAGAAAAGTGAGCTTACATAGTCTTTAAGCACACTTTTGCCGTTCCGCTATCAGACTGGCAATGATATGTCCTTATAATAAATAATAATATTGACACACTTTTACACAAATGATTTTGCCTCAAACTAGGCATAGACTGTACTAGTATAAGACAACGATATCTTATTATATATAAATAACGTGACACGTTTTTTGTCCGCGATGGATTCCTAGACTAATGAACGGATTTGAATGTGGATTACTTCATGGAGTGCAGTTTGGTCCAACTTGAGAGATAGGATAGTTTTTATTTCGATTTGGGACCCATAATTATTCTTCTTTTCAATATTTGTTTTGTATGGACATATTTTCTATGAGAGAAATTAGTGACGCACGGTTTAAGAAAATTTATTGAATTAGGCGTTACTTTGCGGAACTCCATAATTATACAAATGATTTAAGTTTTCTTTAGTGTTAATTCCGCCAATATTTGTTTTTGAAACAATTCGACACGTGTTTCGCCTCTACACGAGGCATCCTCAGGACGTGTTGTCTCGCCAAAATCTGGCACGAGACATAACGACACGTAACACGGTTTGACAGTTTTGCTGTGAAACACTTTTATTATAACAACAGGGAGCATATTTTACGAAATAATTCTTGATGTTATGAAATATATATACTTATTGACAATTCATATAAAAACAGTACTTTATTTAGTATGTACAGAACAATGTCTGTCGAGTCAGCTAGTTGTATATAATACAATAAACTTACATAAACATATATAAATAGTTATAAACATCCATGACTCGGAAACAAACATTCATATTCATCATATAAATGATTGCACGTACCGGGATTTGAACCCGGGACCTCTAGCTCAGTAGGCAGTGTCACTAACCACAGTAGATAGGGTCACTAACCACTGGGCTACAGGGGTCGTCTATTTATTGTTGGTATATGTATATTAAGTGGTTTAATTTTAATCACATACCCTTGTAGCATCAAATCCTTGGACACCTTGAACCTCTATATCTTCGCATTGACCTCTGAACAACGGTGCCTGGTCTCTGTCTAATTCCGGGACATAGAAGCATGCTTCATCGCTTTGACTCGTGGGCTCGTAGAAGTCCTCACTCAGGCCTCTTGTGTTACTGATGACGTTTGCCATTACAGCATTAGCTTCAGCACTCAGCGAGCGGGTCCTACTTAGCTTCCAGCTGGTAACTAGAAATTTAAATTTTATAATTTTAAAAACAAAATTTTATGAACGATGCGGGATTCGAACCCACGACCTCCGGCGTTCCGTGCCGGTGCTCTAACCAACTGAGCTAACCGTTCGAGTACCGCCTCGTTATAAAATTCTGTTTATAATTTTATGAATCATTTCACATGTGTAATACTCGTAAGAGTGTTTGCTTGAAATGGTTCACGCAAATGAAACTAAAAAATCAGGTATTTATTTAATTTCAAGGGATAAGTAACATCTGCTGCTTCTTCTGGGAGACAGGTGTGATTACAGGTATTCCTGTCCCAATGGGAGACTCCATCTTCTTTTTTCCACTAGCTTTTTAGTTCTGACAAATCTTCCTCATAATATTTTTAGAGCTATAAGCAGATTCTGTCTCAGATTTTGAAACAATAAAATGCACCCTAAACTAATGCGGGCATTGGAGTCGGAATTAGTTGATAATGAAGTTATTATCACAGTTACTTTGAAATGTGCTATTCAAAATTATTTGACAGTTGGACCTATTTCATTTATGGTTCTAAGAAAGTACTTTTGGGGGTATAATCTAAACCAAACTCTTTAAGCAATTATTGATAATCAATTCAATAATCACCTTCCTGATCTTCGTAGGGATATTAAGAAAATACTTTACCTTGACTTCTTCCGCCTTCCAAATTTCGACAACTGTACACTAGGGCGTAACTTGAATAGTCCGTAGCCAATATATAGTAGTTAGCAAGTGCTGAAACTGCAAAAAAAAATAATAACAGTTAATTTAATAATTTGAATGAAAACAATTAAGAACTTGCTGATGGTATGATACTTTCTAAAACTTCCCAGAATACTTTTTAATTTTAACACAGTAGGACAGATTAACAGGTTTATATGTCTTCTGTCTTGAAAAATTTATTTTAATACACAAAGTATTTAATTCTTCTACAAATCTTGATACAAATTTATTTGCTAAATATTTTGTTTCCTTAAATTTAATTTATCCCACACGTTCTATAGATAGTTACGTCTTATAATAAGCCGAAATATTGAACATGCCACAAATTCGAATTCATAACAAGCTCGAATTTCTATTTCTATACATTGCCGCATTTACTCCAGTTGCTTAAAATAATCTTGGCCAATAAGCAGCAATGTAACACACATTCACTTGAAGCTACGTGTGTTGAATTTAGAAGCCGATTCGAGCAGTGACATTTGTCACACGACTAACGGCCGTTCCCAATATACTATCTACAGAGATAAATTACTACCTTCTGACAATAATCTGAAACTGTCCCAATATACCCGATAAGTCATTCTTATCGCCTTATATTGGAACGGGTGAATTGCAATTTCCATACAAACTTCTATCGCTGGTAAGCTATACGTCGTTCCGTTGACAGACAGCGTGTACGGATATGATGAGTTACCGTCGATAAGTTTATTGGGACAGAAAAGTCAACGATTTTTATCTCAAGTAAGAGATAGACTGAATATTCGGAACGGCCGTAAGGAGAAAAGAGTGCTAACATTGCCTTTAAGCACACTTTTGCGGTTCCGCTATCAGACTGCGAATGATATGTCCTTATACACATATAACATATGTGACGTTCTATACACACATAGAACCTCATTGGTCCCAATACATATATGACATACTGTCAAATTAACTACATCGACGCATTATAAAAAAAATGATTAATACTCCAAAAACAAACAAAATATAATTACCTCCACCAGGGAAATTGAAGGTTACGTTGAGAACTCCTGAGTTATCATCCGACGCAACGACAGCAGTTCCGTACATCACATCAAGTGATTGGTTGTATACTTGTGTGTTTATTACAGTAACTACAATTCCATCTTCAGTTTCGTAGCGTGCGCGTGCGCAGTCACCAAATTGGAACGATTGAGGGTAGCTCGCTAATTCGTACCATTTACCAAGATACTGAAATAAAAAAATATTTTAATTTATATTTTTTACTTTTGCCGGATAAGTTCAGCATTAATGAGAGTCATTGACACGTCTCTTTTTAAATCAATATTTACAATTTCAACATTTCACATATTAAAATATTTTTATTCAAAATAGTATATGATATCACTTATTTAATACACAAATAAAATTTGAAAAACTAAATTTTATGAGCGATGCGGGACTCGAACCCACGACCTCCGGCGTTCCGTGCCGGTGCTCTTACCAACTAAGCCAACCGTTCGAGTACCGCCTCGTCATAAAATTCTGTTTGCTTTGTTCAACTCTCCACAGAAGCCACAATCTGAGAGTTGAATAAAGCAAACAGAATTTTATGACGAGGCGGTACTCGAACGGTTGGCTTAGTTGGTTAGAGCACCGGCAAGATGTCGTGGGTTCGAGTCCCGCATCGCTCATATAATTTTGTTTTTAAAATTTTATTTGTGTATTAATCCTAGAAGTGAGGGTTATCACTTTAAAAACATAACATATCATTTATTTAAGTCAAAAACTACCACTCATTCCAAAAGGTATGCCTCAGACCTAAACGAACGGGCGCAACAAACTCAGCGGGCTTCTTTTTTTGTTATAAAAAATATGGTTACAAAGTTATTTTTCTTTCTTTTCGTTTTGAGCTTTGGCTTAAACTACTGTTCGACTTTTACACCACAAAACGGCATAATTTATTATTTTTGTCGGTTTCCTATCAGGTTGCACGCTCTGTGTCCGAATGCCGACTGAACGCGCATCAAACGTCTCTTTGTTAGTAGAGGTCATTTGACCGCTGTACGGTTCAAGGGGAAAGCTTGGAGGCCGAGTTATTGTTAGTCTAATATCTTTAGATGTGTTAACTGTATATAATATAAGCGATTGAAGACAGTTTGAAGCGATATTTTTGTATGATTTTGCGTATCTAGGGTATCGACGGTATTAAGAGATCTTTGTATGCCTGTCAAGTAACGTAAAGTAAAGTTTGTGTTCTATTAGTGTTTGCTAAATATAAGCACATATTTTCAACACTCTTTCGATCTCAATAAGGGTTAAGACCTGTGGTGGAATGGTGGACAACGATGGAATTGGAAGTAATTAATGGAATTTTCGCTTGTAAGTTTATACCTAATATTCACATTGTGAATTTGGTGATCACATCCCATTACATAACCCGTTTGCATCATCGCGTGTCGTTCTCTTCCATTAAAAAAAAGAATATTGATAATATTAAAATATTAAGCAAATCACTCACATCACCAGCTGAAAAGTTAGGAACGCCGCGGATATTTTCATTACAGGGTGTTGAGAATACGATTTGATCAGGTAGAGTATCATATTGAGGATAGTAGAAGCATCCATCCGTTGTCTGGTTAGTATCTTCAAAGTAACCTTCGAATAAGTCTTCTGTTTGTGACACTATAGTGTTAATGTTAGACACAGCCTGGGCGGATAGTCCTTCCTGATTTCTGCTCAATTTCCAACTGTACACTGTAAATGATTTAAACAAGAATTAATTCATAGTGGGTGCTGGAATTCTTCCGACATATTGCTCGTTAAGATGGTCACAATCTTGAACAGCTGATGTTGACAGGCATGGTAGATGTCAAACGTCCCAGAGGACGCAGTCCCACTAGATGGTCGGACCAAATACGATCTTCTCGGAACATCAACTTCCACAATGCCGTTCATGAAGCTAAGGATCGCAGCAGATGGAGGGAAATCGTACGAGAGAAACTGATGCATCGGAGGAGTCACGACCCTCACTAATGAGGAAAACGAAGCGAGGAAGGCGAAGATTTCATAGTAAAAAAGTCATAATAATAATTAATTATAAGATTATATTAACACAGAAGAGTAAGACAAAATTGGCAAATTTATGCTGATAAAAATAGGATGAGCTACTTGACAAGAAATAAAAAATGCGTCAAAGCGTGTCACTATTTATTATCACCGAGATGGAAAAATAAGAAAAGTTCGTAAAAGAATTAAACCTTTTAAGGTATTGCTGGGAATAAAGATAATGCCAGAAATATAATGATTATGACAAAATTATCTTTTTTTCGCCTTAGTCTGATATTATTGATGTCAAAGAGATGTTTTTTGTAATATTGGAAAATATTATTTCAGTCACAAAAGGGTGTTAACACTTATAATTATATAAAAGAAATAAAAGTAAAATTTTTATTAATCGACATAACTTACTTTTTAAATCTAATCTAAATAGGTATTGCATTTTCAGCAGACCAAAACAAATACGTTTAACATCGAAACTAATTCAGAACTATAGCAGTCAAAACGGTAACAGAATAGCTGATTAGTTCTTTATATAATACAAAAAATAATTACCCTGTCTGGTATTATTTCCTACATTTCTGCAACTGTACAACAAAGCATAATCGTTGTAGTCGACGCTCATCACATACATTGTAGTCTCATAAGTAGCTGAAATAAAACAAAATGGACATAACTTGAAATATTGAAATACTAATTACTCATTGCTAGAAAAATTTCTCACATACATGAGACTGGGGACTGAACTTTCAACAGTGATGCTTTCAAAGGAACATACATTTCGTTTAAAAGATTTCTATAGTCTTCAAATTCCACTATTAATTACGCAATTCAATGAGCCATAAAATTGTTTATGTATTCAATTAAAAAAGTCAAGATGTAATTTGGACTGATTTAAGCTTTACCTCCAGAATTAATGGCCTATAAGGTATAGTATCATTCCGGGAACAACGCAAGGAAGCTCAGTTCAAAGATTGGTTGTGGTTGACTGAATAAAGAAATTTCCTTGAAAGCTACACTATGGAAGAACACAACACACTACTTTTACTACAAAACAAAACTCTGAGTATAGCCCTCTCCAATGCTCTCTGAGCTTACAGCTCTGACCTTTCTCAACAGGCCCATAGCTAGCGACCACGTAAGTCATCATTGGCAACATAAACTGTTTAAAAACCTTCGTCTTCAGACACTGTGGTATTTAATAGATTTAACAATGCATAAATAAGTGTTGCTTTTATTTCTTTGTTTTATAATTTCATAGTCAATTCTACAATTCATCTAGTGTTTTGGTACGCGGAATAAAAATTCACTGTAGTTATTTTTGATTTGTTACTCCAAAGAAGTAAACTAACGTCTTACGTGCTTTTTATATACAATATTAATTTAATTTGCTTAAAATAGTTTTAATAGAAATGTATCTTACCACCAGTATTATCCGAAAGCGATGCAGTCAAAACTCCCCTACCATCAGCAGCAACCGTAACAGGGCCATTGAATACAGATAACTTTTCTCCAACCACAAAACTCTTACTTCCATTGAATGTGTTTGCTGTGGTAATGTCGAACTCATTTCTAACACATGTGCCAGATGTCAATTCTGATGGGTAACGGGATACTTCATACCATGATCCAGCAAACTAAAATCATTTTATGTATTTGTTTAATTAATAAATGTTCATAAGACATGAGAAATTCTATCATAATACTGGGGGATAATGATCGGGAATATCGGAAGCCTTCGTGGTCCACCTTTCATAAGATGTGCTCATCTTCGTAAAAATTTATCCTGAGGTTTTGTAAGTTAATCACCAGCTTCTTACTTATCATTATCGACGGCTGCTGATTTGACCCTAAACTCACGTTCACTCACGTCTCTCTGGTACTCGCAAAGGTCAGATGCAAGCTTAGAGCTAAGAATATCTTCTGTATGTCAAGAGCTTATATGATAGTACTGGCGATGGCTAATATACTAATGATGCGAGAAATCGTTGACGGTTGCCGAAATATAGTTGTAGTTTCTTTAAAACCTTCCTTGAGAAGGTCGTGGGATTGATAAGTTGAGTTGTTTTCAGTGCAATGTGAATAATGCGGCATGAATTACCATATGTTTCAATTATGTTGATTTTATCACTACTTTAAGAGACTATAGACCTAGTAGACTATATAGATAAGATGTATGTTCCTGAAAAGTTTTCTCACCGAGTTCAGATTAAAGTTGGTTACAACGCCCGCTGTTACACTAGAATCACATTCTCCTTCAAGGAAGACTGGTCCTCCATTGTTATCTGGATAGTAGTAGCAGTCTTCGTCTGTATGTCCCCTTGGAATGTAGTACTGCTGTCTGCGTATCACATCTATTGTATTTGTGACAGTGTTGATGGCTGCTGCAGATTCCGCTGAAAGCGACTTGGTTCTACTCAATTTCCAAGCGCGCACTGAAACAGATTTTGATATTTTAGGCATAATATCATCACCATAGGAATCTACATAGTCATCGATTTGTTTAATATAGACAATTGAGCGATCATTTTTAGTATTTGAAAATGCGGAATTTTATCATTTGTTAATAGAAAGATCAAAGGTATTTGGGAAAAAAGGGAATTGATTTTTTTTTGCTGAAATAATCTAGTTAAATACACGTTTAATAATAAAAACTGTAGAGCAGATAAATTGATAAACTACTAGGTAATTTAGATTTTTTATTAATTATTTAAGTGACTTACCAGATCTGTATTCTGCATCAACATTCGTACAAGTGTAGACCAAGGCATAGTTGTTGTAATCTGTGGCGAGAACCCAGTATGGTGTTCCGGCCGTAACTGTAATACATTCAGCAAATTGTAGAAAATATAATATGACAATAATTAAGGAACAGCCAAAGTATGAATCATAAACGCAGAAATAATAATAGTGCGTCTTCGTTGTTAAAATCCTGGTTCTTTATTTATCAGACTTCTTTCTTTACCATTCATTCTTTATTTACCAGGAGGCTCCTTTGCACAGGATGCCGGCTAGATTATGGGTACCACAACGTCGTCTATTTTTGCCATGAAGCAGTAATGCGTAAGCATTACTGTTTTTCGGTCTGAAGGGCGCCGTAGCTAATGAAATTACTGGGCAAATGAGACTTAACATCTTATGTCTCAAGGTGACGAGCGCAGTTGTAGTGGCGTTCAGAATTTTTGGGGTATTTCAAGAATCCTAAGTGGCACTGCATTGTGATGGGCAGGGCGTATCAATTACCATCAGCTGAACGTCCTGCTCGTCTCGTCCCTTGTTTTCATAAAAAAGACTTAAGTTATTTAAAATTTTGAAATACTAATATTTATTTTGTTTGCATTTATATTGTTTATTGTAGAAGAAATTTGTTCTTGGTGTTATATCCTTAAATTATTTTTTTTCTTATTTAAAAATGTTTTAATATTAATTTCCTTAAACGTATGTGACGCTCTGTTTATGTCCGTTTTGTAACTTGATCTTGATTTGAACCTATAATTAGGGTGTCACCTAAATAGACATATATCTATGTAGTTATTAAAGAATGGTATTGGTGCTCACCCTTTTGGAGCAATAAATAAATAAATTCCGGAGCTCTAAAATTATTTTAACTTACTGCCTTGTCCAGGAATATTGAAGTAGACTGTCAGCTTTGCTGTTTCATCAGCTCCAGGTACAGCATATCCTTCAAATGTAATTAACCGTTGCCCCAATACTTCTGTGTTCACAACATCGACCACACTACCGTTAAGAGCATAATTAGCTGTAGAACAGCTACCGAATTGGAAGGCAGCTGGGAAGCTTTCGATATCGTACCAAGTTCCCATATACTAAAACAAATTTCTATTGTTAAATTGTGAGTTAAAAATAAGTTTACATTTATGTTTTGAATAATCCAGGTGCATGCATTGATTTTCTAGCAAGGTAGGCACAGTGGATCTAACTAGTCGTAGTTGAGCTTTGGAATAAGCAAAGATTGCTTACCGCAGGTATTTAGTATCTAGCGCAAGGAAAAAATTTATGAGTGGGTGTTCTATAGAAGTTTGGTAATTAAATAACGGAACCAAATTAAACTAAATTAAGTTTAATACTGCTGTATTTATTTAGGTTTATAAAGAGGTAGGCACTGCCTAATTGCCTATATGATATGCACGCCCCTGGAATAATCATATCATAATGTTAAACGTAGCAAAACTGCTTGTGATCTTGATAAAAACGAGTTATGAATAGATTATAATAAGATGAGAATTGTCAAATCAAATTAAAATATTATGATAATTCAAAATCACGTCAAAATCTAGCACCCATTCCAAAACGAATGTCTCAGTCAGGAGAAGAGTGGGCGCAACAAACTCAGCGGGCTTATTTTTTTTCATGAAAGAAATATTTTTACAAAGTAATATTGTGTAATAAAAGTTGTTATTTAAAAGCCTTAGGGTGGTCGCTCCATTACCAATCTGTGGCATCATTAAGAAAGTCATTTATGTTATAGTAACCTTTACCAAACAAACATTTGTTTTAAATGCTTTGGAATATCGTAATACTTTTGCTTTGAACATTTTCTAGGATCTTATTGTAAAAACATATACAACGCCCCACAAAAGACTTACTAACTCGAAATATTTAGGATGTAACATAGTGATTTCACATCCCAAATATTTGAATTTGAACAATTGACCTTCATTTCACCCAGAAGACTTCCAAAGCTGGACAAAAGCCTCCCCCAAAGATCGCCATGACGATCGGTATTGGGCTGCCCTCATCCAGCGTATTCCGGCAATCTTGACTAGATCATTGGTCCATCTTGTGACTACGTCTTCCGGTACGTGGTCGCCATTCGAGCAACATTACTGCCCCAACTGATCTCCGATCTCGATGGGATATGTTATCTGGCTTAAGGAAACTTAATTAGTTGATATTCAACTTACTCTTGTAGCATCGAATGGGCTGACAACCCTAATTGATTCATCACACTGTCCTCTAAATACAACAGGATTGCCGTCCGGTACTGGATAATAGAAGCAAGCTGCATCAGATTGGTCGGCAGCTATGAAGTATCTATTGTCCAACACATTGATACTGTTTATAACTCTATCAATGTTAGTGATCGCAGCTGCTGGTAATGATGCAGTGCGACTCATAATCCAACTCCAAACTGAAAAAGAATCACAATTTATAGCGTGATCATCTGCCAAATAAAATATAATTAAAAAAATGTAAAGAAAAAATATTACCTCTACGTTGATCATTATTAATGTTACTGCAACTATAGGCTATGAAATACGTATCGTAATCACTGTCGAGTATCCAAAAATCTGCTGTGGGATCTGAAATTAATAATGTTATAAGTATTGCTTAGATATGAATTATACGTTGACAAGTTTTAAAAATGAGGTGCTGGTGCAAAAAAACTGGAATATCATGAAAATATAGAGACAGCAGCGTCTTTTTTGCCTGCAATGAGTAGTCTAAGCAGAAAGTATTTTCTTTGATTAACGCGAGTGTTACTCATTTAAATAAAACAGCCCCCTTGAAAACGAGATCTGGAAAGGTCTTGAAACGTAAAATAAAAATGTAATTTTTACGCAAACATCTAATGTAAAACCAATTATATACATTTTAATGATTTAAAAGTATTTTATTTATAAGTCTAAGCAGAGTTTTTAAATTTGTATGTTATGTAAAAATTACTCTCAGAATTTAAAATTATTCAACAATCAAATATTTATTATTGTTAAGGTATAACATATTAATTTACAATCATGTTGAAGTCTTGTTTCCCTCTTCTTTTCTTATCGCATAAAACAGATACTTTAAAACTCTGAATCAAGCAACAATCTTTTGGAAGACCGCACATACTCTTCTGACGTATTTCATGGCAAATAAGCTTAATCCATAGAGAGCACCGTTGGCTAAAGTGATGTGGGAAGTTTTTTACTGGACCAAAATGAAATCTTATCAGATAAATCATTCTTAACTTTGAAAACTACATCAAAATTAAAGTGTTAATGCTTACTTGTAGAAATGTTGACTTGCAACTTAGCACTGTTATCATTTGAAACAACTGATGCAGTTCCAGCTACAGATTGCAACAGTTCGAACTCAACGTGTCGATTTTCCAAGTCAATATAATTGCCTCGTTCAGTATATATTGCTTCATTACATTCGCCTGATTGACGTTCAGAGAAATAGGATGAAATGAGACGCCATCTTCCTTGGAACTACGGAAAATAGACCGCATTAATAAAACAGCTTACAAATGTTCTTATTGATACAAAATTCCTACTAAAAATATTATAAATGTAAATTTAAGCTTGTTTGTTATGCTTGCACGCCTAAACCACTGAATATGACTATCAGTCATATTTATAGTTTTATCTATTTATCTATAGTTTTATTTAGTATAGAGACAGGGACATAAGCTACTTTTATTGCAAAAAATTAATAGAGGGGTTAAGAAGGGTGGCAGTTTGTAAATTCGTCAGTATCGAAGATAAAACCATGAATCTTTGAATTAAGAACTTGATAAGAAATAATTTATAAACATTTGTTCAAGCATTTTTAAAACTTTGACCTACATAGGGATGAAATAAGAGATTAACGTTCGCAGGAATATACTATTAAAGAAACTGCCAGCAGTGGAAAAAGCAGTTTGTATATGTATTATTTGAAAAGTATCCCAAAAAATAAATGCCCAAAGTAACTATACAACGCGAATGAAGTCGCGGGAAAAGATAGTAAGTTATAATTTCTTATTTAACACTAACGTCAACTTTCCACCATGTTTGTGATTAATATTCATGGTATCGTCTTCCCCTATTTGGATCTCTTCCTCTATCACTTAAATACCCCAATAAGGATGCTTACAATCATCTTGATATATATTGCAACATGTTTTATTAATATACGCAATACAATAACTTACCCTGGTCACATCAAAGTTCCTGAGTGCAGGAATAGTTTCATCGCATTGGCCGGGGAAGATAACGGGATCTATAGGAACGAAGGGTGGAAGGTAGAAGCAAGCGTCATCAGATTGGTCAATGAATTCATAGTACATATTGTCCAGAACTGGTATTGTATCAATAATGTTGTTAATCGTAGTATTCGATGCAGCCGAGAGAGCTTTGGTCCTACTTAGTTTGAAACTGAATACTGAAAATTGCAACATATAATTAGAATTTACCTTACAAATGAGAAAATATTATACTTTAGTTGCTTCACAGCGTTACAGATATTTTTGATTACCTCTTCTTGTCTCTTCCAAATTAACACAACCATAAGCTAATGCATAGTTGCTATAATCAGTGCTTAAAATCCAAAATGGAATCGCCATCACTGAAAATAAATGAGTTGTTTGTTAAACTTTGAATTTGATTTTTTTTTAATGAAAACCATTGCTGAACTTACCTCCAGCAGCAGTTTGTAAATTAAGAGTTAATCTTCCAGTATTATCGAAGCGGATAGCAGTACCAGGGATAGTAAATAGATCGTTTCCTTGTACATTCCTTACGGTCACTTGTAAGTTGTTTTCATTTTGAACGAGGTACTCAAAATTTATACATTGTCCCCTCTGACGACCTTCAGGATAAGATTCGATTTCGTGCCATAATCCCTCGAACTAAAAATTCATAATTTTTGATATGATATTTCAATAATAATCACGAGACTAAAGTAAATATGTATAAAAGATTTTAAAAAATTCAATGAAATTTTATGCTCACCAGAGTAACGTTAAAGTTTGGCATTGCCTGAATATTTTCATCACACACCCCCGGGAACTCCACGGGTACACCAGGTTGCGGCTCGGGGAAGAAGAAACAACCAGTATCTGAATGATCTCTCGTGATGAAATACCTCTCATCAAGCACCGGAATTGTATTCATTACATTATTGATGGCTGTATTGGCGTTTGCTGATAAAGCCCTTGTTCTGCTCAGCTTCCATGTGTTAACTGTACAAAGAAGATACAATTGGTATAGTATTTTATATCATTTTTAAAATTTCACCATATTGGAAAATGAAATCTATTACCTTGCATTCGTTCCGTGTCGATGTTTGTACAGGTATACATAAGCGCGTATGTGCTATAATCTGTTGCTAAGACCCAGTAGTCCAAATCTTCATTGTTGATTGTCACTATAAGTTTGCCAACATTCGCCGCGCCAGCTAATCTTGCAACACCAGTTGCTCGGAAGAGTGACTGGTTTATCACTTGACTGTTGACAACATCTAACAGATTAGTTCCATCTTGTTTCGTATAGGATGCGGTGTTACATGTACCGCCTTGGAAGTTGGAGGGATAAGATTGGATATCAAACCAGCGGCCTTCGAACTGCAAATTCCAAAATGATATTCATTAAATTTAAGGTTATTTGATAGTGAAATAAAAATATGTTAACTTAGCGTTCACACTCACGGAGTCAATATTGAAATTGTTAACCACATTGATATTTTGATCACATTGGCCTCTGAAGACAACTGGACTAGGGGTTGGTTCAGGGTAGTAGAAGCAAGCTGCATCAGACTGGTCTGCAGCTATAAAATATCTATTGTCCAAGACATCGATACTATCAATTACTGAATTAATACTGGCGGTTGCAGCTGCTGGTAGTGAATCAGTGCGACTCATTATCCAACTCCATACTGGAAATATACGTTTATTTACCAAAATTTATTATTAATATAACATCGACTCAATATTGATTAAGATATTCTTACCACGGCGTTGATCAGTGCCCTGATTGACACAACTATACGCAATGAAATACGTATCATAATCACTGTCGAGGATCCAATAGTCAACGGGTGGATCTGAAATTAGGTTAAATATATTAATTCACATTCTGTAATCTACGACATAAATTATCAATGATACGTAGTTAACCTGCATAAACTTACTAGTACCAATGTTGACCTGCAATTTTGCGCTTTCATCCGTAGAGACAATTGTTGCATTACCAGATACGGAAAGAAGCTGTTGATTGACGACATGTCGATTTTCCAAATCAATAACATTGCCCCGTTGAGTGTACTCTGCTTCGTTACATTCCCCAGATTGCCGTTCGGAGAAATAGGATGAAATGAGACGCCATCTTCCCGTAAACTGAAGCAAAGATGATAATTATACATCACACCGGCCATTGACAAATATATTAAACATTCGAATATTACTTACTCTGGCAACATTGAAGTTACGTAAAACTGGTATATTTGTATCACATTGACCCGGCATAATAACAGGTTCTCCAGGAACGAAAGGAGGCAAGTAGAAGCAGTCAGCGTCAGACTGGCCAATGGTTTGATAGTACCTGCTGTCTAATACTGGTATTGTGTTGATAACGGCGTTGATCGCCGTAGTGGATTGGGCAGTGAGTGTTTTAGTTCTACTCAGCTTAAAACTGAACACTGAAAAAATATAAAGCGACAATTATTTAAGTACGTCAAGTTTAATAAATTATTTTGGAGATAAAAACTATCAGTGTTTTGGATTATTACCTCTTCTTGTCTCTGCCAAATTGACACATCCATAAGCTAAGGCATAATTGCTGTAATCCGTGCTCAGTATCCAAAACGGAACTTGCATAACTGAAACAGTAATTTGGTTCAGATAGTTAATTACCAATGCAGTAAATTACATTTCAAAACATAGATTATTATTGAGGTACTCACCTCCAGCACCAGTTTGGAGGTTTAGAGTCAAGCGTCCAGAACTATCCGTTCTCACAGCAGTTCCGGGAGTTGCGAGTAGAGCTTGTCCTTGAACGTTATTTATAGACAACTGTAGGTTATTTTCATTCACCACGACATATTCGTAATTGATACATTGTCCTCTTTCTCGGCCTTCCGGATAAGACTCAATTTCATACCATGTTCCTTCGAACTGAAATTAATGAAATTTTTTTTGAATTGTCACTTAATTCTGAAGCGGTGGTAATGCTTTAATTTTTACCAAAATGAATTGCAAAATAATAAATTTTGATATAATAAATGCTTTTATTCCTTTTCCCTTAGTTATCATATGAATAATGATCAGGCTCCGTTTGTTTAATTGAAATAAGAATAATGAGGATTGCTATTAAAGATAATAAAACATTTATATTATTTTTAAGATTACCAGGTTCACGTTAAAGTTTGCCATAGCTTCAATATTAGTGTCACATTGTCCTGGGAACTCCACGGGTACACCAGGTTGCGGTTCGGGGAAGAAGAAACAACCAGTATCTGAATGATCTCTCGTGATAAAATACCTCTCATCAAGCACCGGAATTGTATTCATTACATTATTGATGGCTGTATTGGCGTTTGCTGATAAAGCCCTTGTTCTGCTCAGCTTCCATGTGTTAACTGTACAAAGAAGATACAATTGGTAAAGTATTTTATATCATTTTTGAAAATTCACCATATTGGAAAATGAAATCTATTACCTTGCATTCGTTCCGTGTCGATGTTTGTACAGGTATACATAAGCGCGTATGTGCTATAATCTGTTGCTAAGACCCAGTAGTCCAAATCTTCATTGTTGATTGTCACTATAAGTTTGCCAACATTCGCCGCGCCAGCTAATCTTGCAACACCAGTTGCTCGGAAGAGTGACTGGTTTATCACTTGACTGTTCACAACATCTAACAGATTAGTTCCATCTTGTTTCGTATAGGATGCGGTGTTACATGTACCGCCTTGGAAGTTGGAGGGATAAGATTGGATATCAAACCAGCGGCCTTCGAACTGCAAATTCCAAAATGATATTCATTAAATTTAAGGTTATTTGATAGTGAAATAAAAATATGGTAACTTAGCGTTCACACTCACGGAGTCAATATTGAAATTGTTAACCACATTGATATTTTGATCACATTGGCCTCTGAAGACAACTGGACTAGGGGTTGGTTCAGGGTAGTAGAAGCAAGCTGCATCAGACTGGTCTGCAGCTATAAAATATCTATTGTCCAAGACATCGATACTATCAATTACTGAATTAATACTGGCGGTTGCAGCTGCTGGTAGTGAATCAGTGCGACTCATTATCCAACTCCATACTGGAAATATACGTTTATTTACCAAAATTTAATATTAATATAACATCGACTCAATATTGATTAAGATATTCTTACCACGGCGTTGATCAGTGCCCTGATTGACACAACTATACGCAATGAAATACGTATCATAATCACTGTCGAGGATCCAATAGTCAACGGGTGGATCTGAAATTAGGTTAAATATATTAATTCACATTCTGTAATCTACGACATAAATTATCAATGATACGTAGATAACCTGCATAAACTTACTAGTACCAATGTTGACCTGCAATTTTGCGCTTTCATCCGTAGAGACAATTGTTGCATTACCAGATACGGAAAGAAGCTGTTGATTGACGACATGTCGATTTTCCAAATCAATAACATTGCCCCGTTGAGTGTACTCTGCTTCGTTACATTCCCCAGATTGCCGTTCGGAGAAATAGGATGAAATGAGACGCCATCTTCCCGTAAACTGAAGCAAAGATGATAATTATACATCACACCGGCCATTGACAAATATATTAAACATTCGAATATTACTTACTCTAGCAACATTGAAGTTACGTAAAACTGGTATATTTGTATCACATTGACCCGGCATAATAACAGGTTCTCCAGGAACGAAAGGAGGCAAGTAGAAGCAGTCAGCGTCAGACTGGCCTATGGTTTGATAGTACCTGCTGTCTAATACTGGTATTGTGTTGATAACGGCGTTGATCGCCGTAGTGGATTGGGCAGTGAGTGTTTTAGTTCTACTCAGCTTAAAACTGAACACTGAAAAAATATAAAGCGACAATTATTTAAGTACGTCAAGTTTAATAAATTATTTTGGAGATAAAAACTATCAGTGTTTTGGATTATTACCTCTTCTTGTCTCTGCCAAATTGACACATCCATAAGCTAAGGCATAATTGCTGTAATCCGTGCTCAGTATCCAAAACGGAACTTGCATAACTGAAACAGTAATTTGGTTCAGATAGTTAATTACCAATGCAGTAAATTACATTTCAAAACATAGATTATTATTGAGGTACTCACCTCCAGCACCAGTTTGGAGGTTTAGAGTCAAGCGTCCAGAACTATCCGTTCTCACAGCAGTTCCAGGAGTTGCGAGTAGAGCTTGTCCTTGAACGTTATTTATAGACAACTGTAGGTTATTTTCATTCACCACGACATATTCGTAATTGATACATTGTCCTCTTTCTCGGCCTTCCGGATAAGACTCAATTTCATACCATGTTCCTTCGAACTGAAATTAATAAAATTTTTTTTGAATTGTCACTTAATTCTGAAGCGGTAGTAATGCTTTAATTTTTACCAAAATGAATTGCAAAATAATAAATTTTGATATAATAAATGCTTTTATTCCTTTTCCCTTAGTTATCATATGAATAATGATCAGGTTCCGTTTGTTTAATTGAAATAAGAATAATGAGGATTGCTATTAAAGATAATAAAACATTTATATTATTTTTAAGATTACCAGGGTCACGTTAAAGTTTGCCATAGCTTCAATATTAGTGTCACATTGTCCTGGGAACTCCACGGGTACACCAGGTTGCGGTTCGGGGAAGTAGAAACAACCAGTATCTGAATGATCTCTCGTGATAAAATACCTCTCATCAAGCACCGGAATTGTATTCATTACATTATTGATGGCTGTATTGGCGTTTGCTGATAAAGCCCTTGTTCTGCTCAGCTTCCATGTGTTAACTGTACAAAGAAGATACAATTGGTAAAGTATTTTATATCATTTTTGAAATTTCACCATATTGGAAAATGAAATCTATTACCTTGCATTCGTTCCGTGTCGATGTTTGTACAGGTATACATAAGCGCGTATGTGCTATAATCTGTTGCTAAGACCCAGTAGTCCAAATCTTCATTGTTGATTGTCACTATAAGTTTGCCAACATTCGCCGCGCCAGCTAATCTTGCAACACCAGTTGCTCGGAAGAGTGACTGGTTTATCACTTGACTGTTCACAACATCTAACAGATTAGTTCCATCTTGTTTCGTATAGGATGCGGTGTTACATGTACCGCCTTGGAAGTTGGAGGGATAAGATTGGATATCAAACCAGCGGCCTTCGAACTGCAAATTCCAAAATGATATTCATTAAATTTAAGGTTATTTGATAGTGAAATAAAAATATGTTAACTTAGCGTTCACACTCACGGAGTCAATATTGAAATTGTTAACCACATTGATATTTTGATCACATTGGCCTCTGAAGACAACTGGACTAGGGGTTGGTTCAGGGTAGTAGAAGCAAGCTGCATCAGACTGGTCTGCAGCTATAAAATATCTATTGTCCAAGACATCGATACTATCAATTACTGAATTAATACTGGCGGTTGCAGCTGCTGGTAGTGAATCAGTGCGACTCATTATCCAACTCCATACTGGAAATATACGTTTATTTACCAAAATTTATTATTAATATAACATCGACTCAATATTGATTAAGATATTCTTACCACGGCGTTGATCAGTGCCCTGATTGACACAACTATACGCAATGAAATACGTATCATAATCACTGTCGAGGATCCAATAGTCAACGGGTGGATCTGAAATTAGGTTAAATATATTAATTCACATTCTGTAATCTACGACATAAATTATCAATGATACGTAGTTAACCTGCATAAACTTACTAGTACCAATGTTGACCTGCAATTTTGCGCTTTCATCCGTAGAGACAATTGTTGCATTACCAGATACGGAAAGAAGCTGTTGATTGACGACATGTCGATTTTCCAAATCAATAACATTGCCCCGTTGAGTGTACTCTGCTTCGTTACATTCCCCAGATTGCCGTTCGGAGAAATAGGATGAAATGAGACGCCATCTTCCCGTAAACTGAAGCAAAGATGATAATTATACATCACACCGGCCATTGACAAATATATTAAACATTCGAATATTACTTACTCTGGCAACATTGAAGTTACGTAACACTGGTATATTTGTGTCACATTGACCCGGCATAATAACAGGTTCTCCAGGAACGAAAGGTGGCAAGTAGAAGCAGTCAGCGTCAGACTGGCCAATGGTTTGATAGTACCTGCTGTCTAATACTGGTATTGTGTTGATAACGGCGTTGATCGCCGTAGTGGATTGGGCAGTGAGTGTTTTAGTTCTACTCAGCTTAAAACTGAACACTGAAAATATATAAAGCGACAATTATTTAAGTACGTCAAGTTTAATAAATTATTTTGGAGATAAAAACTATCAGTGTTTTGGATTATTACCTCTTCTTGTCTCTGCCAAATTGACACATCCATAAGCTAAGGCATAATTGCTGTAATCCGTGCTCAGTATCCAAAACGGAACTTGCATAACTGAAACAGTAATTTGGTTCAGATAGTTAATTACCAATGCAGTAAATTACATTTCAAAACATAGATTATTATTGAGGTACTCACCTCCAGCACCAGTTTGGAGGTTTAGAGTCAAGCGTCCAGAACTATCCGTTCTCACAGCAGTTCCAGGAGTTGCGAGTAGAGCTTGTCCTTGAACGTTATTTATAGACAACTGTAGGTTATTTTCATTCACCACGACATATTCGTAATTGATACATTGTCCTCTTTCTCGGCCTTCCGGATAAGACTCAATTTCATACCATGTTCCTTCGAACTAAAATTAACGGAAAAAAAATTTGAATTGGGACTCTTTTGAATAATAAGAAAAAGATAATTTACACCATGTGATCTTTTTAGAATGTCAATTAGATTTACTAGTTCTTCTGTCAATTTAACTTTTGGATAAGATGATAGCAAACTTGTTGGACAGCCTGGGACTTCTTTATTAGTTTATTTGTTTAGTAATATGAATTATGTTACAGTGCATTGTATAATTATTTTTTAAATAGAGCGCATAAAGAATATTGGAACTGTTTTTTTTCTCTTTGAATTGTCACTTAATTCTGAAGCGGTGGTAATGCTTTAATTTTTACCAAAATGAATTGCAAAATAATAAATTTTGATAAAATAAATGCTTTTTATGCCTGTTCCGTTTATTATCATATGAATAATTATCGGGTTTCGTTTTTTTAATTGAAATAAGAATGATGAGGATTGCTTTTAAATGTAATAAAATAGGCAAACCTATTATTTTTAAGCTTACCAGGTTCACGTTAAAGTTTGCCATAGCTTCAATATTAGTGTCACATTGTCCTGGGAACTCCACAGGTACACCAGTTTGCGGTTCGGGGAAGAAGAAACAACCAGTATCTGAATGATCTCTCGTGATGAAATACCTCTGATCAAGCACCGGAATTGTATTCATTACATTATTGATGGCTGTATTGGCGTTTGCTGATAAAGCCCTTGTTCTGCTCAGCTTCCATGTGTTAACTGTACACAGAGGATAAAATTGATAAAGTATTTTATATCATTTTTGAAATAACACCATATCGGAAAATGAAATCTATTACCTTGCATTGTTTCCGTGTCGATGTTAGTACAGGTATACATAAGCGCGTATGTGCTATAATCTGTTGCTAAGACCCAGTAATCCAAATCTTCATTGTTGATTGTCACTATAAGCTTGCCAACATTCGCTGCGCCAGCTAATCTTGCAACACCAGTTGCTCGTAAAAGTGATTGGTTTATCACTTGACTGTTCACAACATCTAACAGATTAGTTCCCTCTTGTTTCGTATAGGATGCAGTGTTACATGTACCACCTTGGAAGTTGGAGGGATAAGATTGTATATCGAACCAGCGGCCTTCGAACTGCAAAATTCCAAAATAATGTTCATTCAAGTTAAGATTATTTGATGACAAAATAAAAATATATATATGTTAACTAAGCATTCACACTCACGGAGTCAATATTGAAATTGTTAACCACATTGATATTTTGATCACATTGACCTCTGAAGACAACTGGACCACTGGTTGGTTCAGGGTAGTAGAAGCAAGCTGCATCAGACTGGTCTGCAACTATATAGTATCGATCGTTTAAGTCAACATAGTTGCTGATGACTTGGTTAACGGCATTTCGTGCAGTGGTTGAGATTTCACGTGACTTGCTGAGGATCCAACTAGTTACTGTAAAATGATAAAACATATTATTCAAATTATTATTAATTAATTAATTAAAATTATGCAATATTTACTCTTCGGAAAGAGTAATTTTAATATCAGCTTGCCCTCTGTAGTGTTTAAGGTTTTCAGTTTGGGGTTCGTTAGTTGAGCTGTATAAGTTTTCACATTGTCGGGGTTTCAAACTGATATTATATTAGATGATATCATCTTATAGAATCACTCAAATTTCCACCGTTGCATCTGTTCCTACGTCAAAACCCTTTTTAAGAAACATACATGGCATTTTGTTGATGAATAAGTTGAGATTGTCATCAAATACTAGCATGCGGTCTCTTGAAGCAAAAAAATCTAACGATTGATAGCTAATAAAGCCTTGTCATAGTAATATCACCTATACTTAGGAAAAATATACTAATGGTAGTGTTTTTTTTTTCTTTTTTGTTCAATATTAAAAGTATTATAGAGAAAATACATATATATACCCACAAGAAACCATGTAAGGCTTAACCGTGGGGATGAGATCGCTCTTAATTAACATTTTTATACTAAATTCTAATACTAATTATATTAACACGCCTTCCATACATAATTACATTGAAAATTGTTTGGTTAATAAATACTTTGCCTTTTCCGGTTTTTTCTCAATACTTTCTAAAGCGTTTGCTGGCAAACCATTTAGTGTGTCTGGCAATAAATACTCCCATTTCCGCCTACCATATGCATTGTTACATTTAGGTAATATGTATGTGTTTAGGTAGGACAGACTACGGAGGTGTGGTTTCCGTGACCGTCTTATTAAAGCCTTAATGTTTGAGATCTCTTCCATTATAACAGAGATTTTTATCTTATCGTAGACATTTACAATTCTGCAAAATTTAAACAAACCCATTTCGTTATTTTTATATTTCTTTCTAATGTGTTGCGGTACTATAGTTTTTAATATTTTAAGTTGTAATTTGTTAATGTTCTCAATGTAACTGTTATAAGTACGACGGTAACTACTCAAGCAATAATTAATTATCGACTCTGCTAATGCCATCTAGATAAGCCTAAGAGTTCTATAGGGTAACTTATATTTTAAAATATACAACTTGCCGAGTACTGATCTTAGCCTAGCGCAGACACTGTCAATATGAGAACTCCAGTTGAAACGATTATCTATAATAAGTCCCAAATACGTATGCTTATCTACTATCTCTAATGGCTCACACTGGCAATGTGTACGCGCATGATGGAAACAGTGGTGGTCATGAGCCTATGAGTATTTTTGTTCATTTTATAACGTTGCAGATCAATGCGTTTTTAATTTTTTTATATATTATTAATAAATTAATTACGCCCTTGTCCAGCAATGGTTATCTTCCGGATGAAACGATAATGATGAAGATGATTAATAACTATTCTATCTATCTTTTTGTTTAGCTTGATAGCTATTTCTTGTAACGAACTCATTTATAAATTATAATAATCATATTAATTATGGCCAGTGACCTGATTCTCATTTGTGACGTACGCTAATAGAAATCGACAAAAAAGTTTGTGGAACAAGAGCTAAAGAAAACATTTTTATAGTAAAATGTCAGCTGACGTATAATGATCGTCTTGACAGCAAGCACAAAAAACTGAATTTGCAAACTGCAAATTAGGTAGGTGTTGTGCCCCGCAACGAGACATCAATTAGAAAATTGCAAAAGGATTAAAGTAATATAATATTCTCTAGAACGAAAGGAAGAAAATTGTATTTAAAATAATCCCAAGGCGCTCTAGACTATAAATATTTTATTTAGCAACGCCTCTATTATCTATGTGTAAAATAAAAATGCAAATATATGCTAAATGTGAAATAAAAGCATAATAGTGTCTAGTTGTACGAAAACAAAACCTGAGAAACTACGTTTTAACATTTAGGATAGATCCCCCTAATACTGTCCACATAACCATCACATCATAACTACTCTTTGAAAGCGACGTTCGAAGTTCGACTAGCACTTATTTCTTCTTACTATTTCGTAATATTTATTTTAATTTGTTTGCCAATAAATGCTATGCAGCGTTATTTATTAAAAAAAGACAGCTTAAGTAGGTAATCGGGGAGCCACAATACATCCACTCTCGCTCAACACCTTAGGGAGGAGCGGATGGCTGAAAAACAGCGCATGGAAACATAAATCCATGATTCCATGTCAGGTGAAACTGAGCCTTTCCCTTTTGCCTTTTGTTTCATCGCGTATCCTAATTGTTCATTTTATATTTGTAACGATTTGTATGGCAATAAAGAATTTATTTATTTGGCATTGAAAAAATAATTTCAAATTTCCGCGACGGCACAACCTTAAATTTATTAATGTTGAATGAATTTACTGCTATGTTTTTGTTTTATGTTGTAGTAGTTTTCAACTAGTATATTAATTTGATGTACTTGACACAAACTGCTGTTTATTGTATATAAGAATGCAATTTAGTTTTAAAATGGTATAGTATGCAAGCATGTTGATATTTTATATTGACGACTTAAATTATTTTTTATAAGCTAATTACTGTTACAACATAATTTAACAAATATCTACTTTTATTTATCATAAAAAACTATAGGCTTACGGCCGGTATTGGATACATTCACCCTACGAATGTGTTAAGAACTTCTTGCCTGATTTCCGTTCATTTTATGATTATTGATTAACTTTTTGTGGGTGTGTTTTATGCATTTATTTTTAAATACTTTTAAAAATAACATAATTATTAAAAATAAACTGGACCTTTATCTGTTATGCTTTTAAGTCATTATATTTGGACTTCCTTTGTTTAGTTCCTGGTTCTACTTACAACAAAACAGGATCACTAAATGCAAATATTAAACAAGATATAATATTATTAGTAACTAGTTTAAAACGGTGTGCAATAAAAATCAAAACTCGCATTACATTTGAGCTTTGTTGTAAATGTAATCATATAAGGACATATTGTAATGTTTAGCAATTTAACAGTTTCTCAAAGGAAAATTTCATTTCTGCTCATTACAATGCAGTGCCTCTCAGCATTCTAGAAATATTCTGAGCGTACTAGAATTGCGCTCGTCACCTTTCCGCATAAGATATTCAGTCTCATTTGCCCAGTAATTTTACTAGCTACGGCACCCTTCAGACCGAAACACAATAATGCATACACATTACTGCTTCACGGCAGAAATAGGCGCCGTTGTAGTACCAATAATCCAGCCGGCATCCTGTGCAGAGGAGGTAAATGGTAAATGCCCTCAGCCTCTTACGATACCCTTGCGCCTGGGACTTTTTATGCCGCGGGGAGGGACAGGGCTTGTCTATTTAAATTTACCTTGCTTTTGGTTGCTATTCAGGTTCCTGCATGTGTAGGTTATGGCGTAGTTGTCATAGTCCGTCGCCAGAATCCAGAGTGATGCTTGATTGTATACTAAAACAAACAATAATGACAATTAATATATTTTAACTACACAGCAACCGCGATTTATATTTTTTTTTAATAAAGTCGGTGGTTTTTTATATGGCAAAGGAGGACAAACGCGCGTACGGGTCACCTGGTGTTCAGTAATCATCGCCGCCCATATTCTCTTGCAACACCAAAGGAATAACAGGAGCGTTGCTGGTCTTTATGGAAGATGCTTTTTTCCACAGCTTTGTAGAACGTGGACGAAAGTTCCTTGAAAACCGCACTGAGAAGAACCGCCACACATCCAGATGGTGGGGATGATAATATCCATTTTTTTTCAAAATTATCCTTTTCTTATTATATGTAAGACGTCAACAACAGCTGTACCTTTTTATATAATATGTCGTAGTCGAGAACGTCGAGCATAAGAAATAGCGAAGGTAGGTATAATCGACATGCGGTTCGAGAGCGGGCGAGAGAGTACGCCGGGCGAGCGTCAAGCAGTCAGTCATTAAAGAACTATCGAGCGAGGCGGTTGTTTCGCACGCACACTTAGGCAACAGTACGTCGTTATTACATATTCATGAGGTTTGTAAAGTGTACCTACCATTAAGATTGTAACGTTTGTTGCTAATAATGATACGATGTGTTTGTATGGCTGTATTTTACTGTCTTAAATGTCTTGTCATATTTCGTTATATATGTCTTGTGTTAAGAGATTAGGTATTGTTTCTTCGTTTTTTCTTCTTATTTCTTCTCCTTGTCTGAGAGGCGTAGAGGGTTCGTATTTCAAGTATACTGAAACTTAGCATGGGGACAAGACCAACTCGTGTCTTTAAAGGATAATATGAAGATAACTATAGTAGCAGTAGAACTAACAATATGTCAGATCGGCGTGATTATGGCGCGCGCTGCGTTCTTACTTCTGTCATTGCGTATTATTTTGCTTACAATTATGATGATGTGAGTGGATGTATAAAAAAAGCTACTGAAACAAGCTATAAGAGCATGCAAAATAAACCAAATGAAGGTCAGAACATGGTCAGGGCGTAGTGCCATACGACACTTTCGATTTTGGTGTATCTGAAACATCTAGTGACGGTTTGGAAGGTTAATCTGAAGCATCACCATTACCACACTTATTTATGCTGCAAATAAGTTATGTACCGTTGTTGGTGTTGTGACTGTGATAAGCATAAGAGTTGATACAATGGAAGAATTCATAACACAAACATTTTAGCATTAAAAGTTTGCTTAAATCCACACTAGAAGGAAAACTATATTCAAGACATGGTATGCACATAAATTGTCTTTTTATTTTCGGGCCAGCTGCGAACAGTAAAATAGCATACAACGTAAAAAAAAACTTGTTTTAATGTCAAATATTTACAACATATAGGAAGGTCGTACATCAAGCTGCATAAAATAGTTCTCAATCACTCTTTTAAACAAGATAAATTCTGACAAATTTATATCTAGACTTTGAATTATGACTGGAAATGGATAAAAAAAACTTGTGGGGCACTTCCGATCACATAAACTTAATTCTTTCGTATTGCGTTGAGATTTCAGTTCTCACTGCATTTTCTACTACATATATCACGGGGAGAACTCTGAGGAGTTCTTTGGGTTGATACCAGCGGTCAAATTCCACCATCTCATCATCATTAACGTCTGCCATTCTATAACCGCGCGTTTTGGAAGAAATATGCGCGTATTGCAACAAGGCGTTCTTATCCGCATATAAGAACTCGTTGTTATTTATTTATTTACAATATTAAAGTAAGTAATTAATAACAAATCAAAAGCTAAACATATTACACAAATAATCATTAATAAATACAAAGGTTACTGTAACTAACTAACAATTAATAAACATCCGAATACCGTTAAACCATTCCTCTCGCAAAAACGCAAGCACTCTGTTAAAATCGTCTGCCATCCATCCGCAAATATATCAAAAGCAGGGTTGGCTTCGAGAAGAGCGTTGAGAGCAGAGAGAGACCTCGGTATAGGTGAGTTGGTGCGAGTCACACTACGATGTAGCGGACTCGCGAACAATCTATGCCTGCGCCTCGAACAGTAATTGTTCGGTACAAAGATTCTACATAGCTTATCATGCAAACTCGGCACATTAAGGTTCGCCGTAAAGTTAAATAAAGAATGAGATTTAGTTCAAATTCGAAAATTGACGTGACTAAGAAAAACAATCGAGATAGATAGAATAGAAATAATTAGAAGTGAAAACGGTCGGTCTTCAGTCTAAGATATAATTAATATTTTTTTACATTATAGTATTATTTAGAATCAATTATACCAGTTACCAATCGCTCAGAATTTTTGGGTTTTTCAAGAATCCTGAGCGGCACTGCATTGCAATGGGCAAGGCGTATCAGTTGACGTTACCATCAACTGAACGTCCTGCTCGTCTCGACCTTTATTTTTATAAAAATAAATAAGTAATCAGTTAATTAAACAAATTTTAAGTTACTATAATATTGACACGGGAGTGGGTCAGGGATTGGAAATAATACTCCGCTTATAGGAACGAGTCTTTATTTGCGTTCACTTTTTCTGAACTTGCACTTGCCGGTCTGCCGCTGTTCCTTTTGTGGGCGGCAGTACCTTCAACGCGTCACACTGCACCGAACACTAGGTCTCTTCTATCTTCTTATTCTTGGAACACTTCCACTTTTCACTACTTCTTCTTTTATTCTTCTTCTTCTTCTTTACACTTTCGAGTCAGAACTAGAACTTATTATACTAGGCTTATATACCCCCGGATCTGTTCCATTTTCAAAATGATTCCCCCATTCCATCTTTAAATTTAAATTGTACTAGAAAATTCTTTTAACTATTTTTATCCTGCTTACACATTTTCCATCCCTATTTTTCTGTTCTATTTGATCCTGAACTTACTAGAAATTTCCATTAACTTTACAAAACCCAAAAAATTCCATACACTGGTAGGTGTATCGAACCCGGGTCTACAGCGTCTAAAGTAAACACTTTTCCGCTGAGCTACGAATATTGCTGACGGAGCTGTTGAAATTAACAATGTCTTGAAGTTTGACAACTCTCGTCATATACTTCAAAGCGTTGCTACACAACAATATAACGAAACCAAGTGTGAGGGAGGACTCATGCGTTACAATACTCAGAACTTAATGGTGTCTCTTGACCCCTGGTGATGCAGATGTTAGCCCCTTGACTGTTTGCCCCCTCTTATACAAAAATAAACAATACAAATAATGAATGCGATCACAAATCACCTAATTCGCTCGAAGTGTATGAAATAAGTACAACATTAATATACTAAGTATGATGATACAAAAACTTCTAAAATGTTTTAGAGAGAGACATTGAGATACATAAAATCAAAGTAATGAAGCAAATTATCTGTTAAAATTAAATATTATTGACAAACAAGATCAAGATAAAACGTCTGAGGCTGGCACATATATTATGTGGACGAACGAAACCAATGCAATGGCATGATTTGTGTGTGAGGAGAGTGAAAGAGTGGAGAAACCATTAGTTTTTATATGTGGGCAAGCCCATAGGTAAACCTTATGTTTTTGTATGAGTATCCGATTTCAAAAAGCAAGAAAAATCACACTAAGAAACAAAACCATGGCAATATATGAAGACTTATTAAGTCTACGCTTACAATGGAAATGGGCTGAATGTTTACAAAGATTTAACGCCGATTTATAGTCCAAAGCAGTAATGAACTGGTACCCTATAAATTGAAAACGTAATCGAGGCAGACCTCATTAAAGATAAAGATAATATAGCAGATATTGCAGAAAAATAGTGAACTAGACTTGCAAAATTTAGAAACATTTGGAAAGAAATGGAGACGGCTTCTGCCACTAAAGGCGGTCCTTATATAATGACAACTAATACCACTAAGAAAACACTTATATTATCAATTTTACAATAAATTACCACATGATGTTATAAGAACGTTAAATGCAGAGAAGGCAAAATTGCACTGAATAAAACTTCAACTCACTTCTATGCGTGATATGTAATAGAGGGAACTTATCAAATTTTATAGGTTACGTTATTTTCAACAACTAGAATTTGTGTACAGGAATAGAAAATGTTGTCAACTTACTAATGGAATTCTTGCAATTAAATTTTCTGTATTATAATTATTTCGTAGGAGAGGTGAATCTAGTAAAGAAAGTATAACCAACAAAATTGTAAAAGTTTGACCGTTAAACTGGTTTGAATGAAACCAGAACGTGGGCATCTGAACTTGTCTCTAGATTATTCTACCACATTTATAACCAAAAAGTGTCAAGTTAAAATTTCACAAAAATAATCTGGAAACATTTTTATTTAAAACAAAACTAAAATTCATGAATATTCTGTTCAACATTCTTAATTATAGAAAAGAAAAACAGATGAAATAAAAAATTGTATCAGTAAAGGTAAAAGGTGTCACTATCAAAGGTATAAATATCTATATCATATTATTTTCTGACATTAAAGGCACATCAAGACCAATTATTGCATATTTGATAACCTAAGACTAACCCAAGATACCTTTATTGATTCCATTAATCGAGCACTCAACTCGTGTTATCAACCGTTCAGGGATAATTTCCTGAACCATTGATAACGTAGAAGATCGACATAAATTGCAGCCAATTAATCAGCCTGTTTACAATAGGGCTAGCACATTATTTTAATAAAATGGCTGAAAAAAGCCAAGTCATTAAACATAACGTTTACACTTTAACTTTTACAACAAGATCCCAGAAAATGTTCAAAACAAAAGTATTACGTTATTCAAAAGAATTGTTAAAAAACGTTTGTGTGGTAAAGGTTACTATAACATAAATGACTTTCTTAATGATACCACAGATTGGAAATGGAGTGACCGCCCTCAGGCTATTAAATAATATGTTTAATTGTACAATATTAATTTGTAAACATATTTATTCGATGAAAAAAAGCCCGCTGAGTTTGTTGAGCCCATTCTTCTCGGGGTTGAGGCATTCATTTTGGAATGGGTGGTAGTTTTTGACTTTCAATAAGTGATGTCACATCCTATTTTGAATAAAAACATTTGAATTTGAATTTAACAAATCCCATATTTTAATTTGAGTTAGTAAGCTATGTCCAATGTGGTACCTTAGTTTATCTATGAGAAGCCAAAGCTTAAACTTTGAATAATGATAGCTCAATCAACTACCGGCCGGTATTCAATTGAATGCAGGCATTCATTTATTAACTGAATGGCTAAATAATGCTTAGCTATCGAGTAAACCAATTTCGCTGTTTGCTATTTAGGAATTTCATTCAATGCCAGCGTCATATTTTCACAAATAAAAACTAGAGGTTGAAACGCTGTCCTGTTCCTTAAAAAACACTAATTATGGAATTAAAAATTTAAAAGTACTTGCAACATAATTTCAAATGCCATGTTATTAACATTTCTATGCCTGAGCCAAGGTGGATGTTCTAGTGTGCTTCTAACAGTTTGTATGAGGCCGGATCTTCATAAAACTAAGGACGGCGAAAGAAAGATATTGTCAGAAAGAGAAAGAGTACGTGTAGCGAGGTGAATGAAAGAGATGGGAGACCCTTATCTGACTTTTGTTCCTCAGGCCACGTAATCGACAAGGCCTCGACCAAAAATTAAAACAACTCGTTCATATCTATCTCACTATGACGTCTAGACTAAAATATGTTTTCAATCGGATCCATTCATCATTTTAAACATTTAGTTTTTATTTAAATTACTTCGACACGTTCATGTTTCCAATCTACATATTATCTGCTTGAGTTGCAGAAATGAGACAAATTAAAGAACTCCTTTTAACACGGTGTTAAGGCACTTGGTTCCGTGAAATGATCATCTTTGAGGGCCTAATGCTCTGCAATGAGTTAGCTGTGAGATTAAAAAATATTTATTCTAGGGACTGATATGGTGACCAGTGGGAGGCTACTTTGCACAGAATGCCGGCTAGATTTTGGGTACCACAACGGCGCCTATTTCTGCCGTGAAGCAATAAGGGGTAAACTACAGTGATTCGGTCTGAAGGGCGCCGTAGCTAGTGAAATTATTATTATGTCTCAAGATGGTAATTGAGCCGCCTTACCCATTACAATGTAGTGCTGCTCAGGATTCTTGAAAAACCCAAAAATTCTGAGCGGCACTACAATTGCGCTCGTCACCTTGGGACATAAGATGTTAAGTCTTATTTGCCCAGTAATTTAGCTAGTGAGCTACAGCGCCCTTCAGACCTAACACAGTAACGTTTATACATTACTGCTTCACGGCAGAAATAGGCGCCGTTGTGGTACCCATAATCTAGCCGGCTTCTTGTGAAAAAGAGCCCACTGGTGTAATTTAAAGTGCTCATTAAAAGATATTATAGACTTCAATTAGAAAATGATGACTTTTATAGGATTAAAACGCGTACGATTGTTATTGTGTTTTTACGTTCAAGTTCGCGCAATTTTTATTATTATTTTATTTTATATATAAGAGGACGCAACCAGGCAAGAGACTCACGGGATGGGAGTGGTGAGGCAAGCGCGCATGGACATCCGCAACAACAGGTCTCAAGAGATCGGCTTTTAAGTTAGGAGTATGCTCTTTTCTTGAAGCTCCCTAAGTCATATCGGTTCGGGAAAACACAATTCCTCAAAGTGGCTGTGCGTGGCAAGAAATTTCTTGCAAAACACGCGGTTGTGGAATACCAGATGTCAACGTGATGCGGGTGGTATTTTGCATTTTGAAGTAATGTCCGGTATTGGAATTCGACCGCTGGAAGCAACCCGAACAGCTCCTCCCCGTCATAAATGCGGTAGAAGATGCAGAGAGAATCCACATTTCTACACAACGCCAAAGAGTCAAGCCGATCGGGGATGACTTGATCGTCTATGATTTCAAGCCGCTCTTCGTTGTACCGGGGAGCTGGGAGCAACCGCACAGAGCTGAGTGAGAGGCCGAATTTGCGCCTTATATAGTGGCAGTCATTGGCGTATAGTGAAGTACTGTCTCGCCTAACTGAGTACACCAAGCTTTTAAGAGAGTTTTGCCTTCTCTTTCAAGTGACCACGGAACTGAACGTCGCTCGATACATCGACGCCAAGTATGCCGATACAGGCTGTGGCAGTTAGAGGAGTGATCTCGAATTGAGGCGACACGACAAAAGGAGACTTTTTAGCTGTAAACGCACAAACTTGTGTATTCTTAAGGTTGAATTGGACTTAATTTTGTCAGTATCTTTGCGTAACTTTGCAAAGCATAGTCTCGATTTCAGACACAAGTTTGTTCCGGTTTTCGTCGACGCTATCCCGGGTCATGTTGGCACGGCCGGTATATGAAACATACTCTGTGCTGTCGTCTGCAAGCAATGAATACTGCTGATTTGCAGCATATCATCATATCAATGAAACTATCACAAGAAACAGTATGGGGGATAGCACGCAGCCTTGCGGGACACCAGCGTTTTTAGCTTATAAGTCGGAGCATAACATTGATAACACCTTAATGCTCCGATCGGCCAAAAAGCCAAAAAGTCACTCACTAGCACAACCTTTCAGGAAGCCCATAGTATGGCTGTTTCGCTACAAGCACTTTATGCCACACCCGATCGAAAGCCTTCGCTAAGTCCAGAGTTCAACATTTATACCCACCCGAAAAAAAGTGCTCAATGCCGCTAAATATGTTTTCTCTTCAAAAAACCAAATAATTAAATTTCTTGCGTGTTAAAAATGTTAAGAATAAAAGCTGTTGTAAACACTTTGTCATTAATTACGACGCGCGGCTAATAATCAGTAATTCTCAGCCGGAGGTAGAGAAAAACAAATCGAAATAACTAGGTTATCGCAGCATTGCCTAGATAACCTTAGTGTTTTTAGTTACCAAGATAATAATAAAGTTCACGTGATAGGCCACTTGATAACCCACCGTACTCTCCCAAGTTTTTTTTTTTGAAGGAAACAATCGTGTTTATGTGGAAATATGTTGAAATAATTTATTTATGTAACAATAGTTACATGTTAATGACCTACCATGAACTGGGCCCCATACTCATCTGTTGATGGCTGACAAAACATATAATAAGCTTTAATTTTTAAGAATATGAAGCAGAGTTTCTGGTGACACGAGTCCCGTTCACGAGCATGACGCGTGGGCTAGCCATCGCCTCCCCCGACCATATTTTAGGGAAAGGAATGACCCGTCCCATGTCGCCGCCACAAGCAGTGACATTTAAGCGAGTGTGACGAAGCCTGTTACGAGAACTCAACCAAATAACAAGAAAGAATGTTCATTTACTTATATATTATGCAATACTCCCTCAATTCCTCTACTTACAATTTGACCATTCTGCTTAACTTTATAATTATTAATATTATATTTTTATTAACAATAATTAAAATATCAAACTTTTCTTTATGATAATAAGGGACGAGACGAGCAGGACGTTCAGCTGATGGTAATTGATACACCCTGCCGCTCAGGATTCTTGAGAAACCCAAAAATTAAGCAACCAAAGAAAAGCGGCACCACAATTGCACTCGTCACCTTGAGACATAAAATGTTAAGTCTCATTTGCCCAGTAATTTCAGTAGCTACGGCGCCCTTCAGGCTGAAGCACAATAATGCTTACACATTACTGCTTCACGGCAGAAATAGGCGCCGTTGTGGTACCTATAATCTAACCATATTCCTGTGCAAAGGATAAATAATATTTCATCAGGATTTTAACCTTAGCATTATCTTAACCTTGATTATCAATCAGCTTATCTCGGTTTTGATATTTACGAAGTTCTGGTATGATGCAAGATAAGCGATATTACGCCTTGAATACATACAATAAAGCTGTTTATCGAGTGTAGTTGCACCCACACCTATTTTCTTGATGTATTAGTGACTATTCCGGTGCAGGTTTAATTAACGAGGAAATCTGATTATTTAATTGTAAATTGTTCACAATCTTAAGGTTTTTACGATGTTTCCCGATACGAAATGATGAGAAACAAAAGTGTGTATGTATGCACGCTAGAAGTTATACATCTTTGGCCTAACGAAGCAAAAATCGTTATAAAGATTTATTTGTCGTGCTATTCTACGTTTTTAGAAAGAACAATTTTGTAAAAAGATGGCTTTGACAATTAATTATTAAATAATGAATACGGCTAAATGGGCTTGAACCCTTTCCCTGTCCTAAGAATGGACGAAGAAAGCAAAAAAAAAAACGAATGACGCAAACGACAGAAAATTTTAGGAACTAACTTCAACCTGTTACTGTTTTTTTTTTATGAGAGGGGGCAAACGGGCAAGAGGCTCACGGGATGGGGAGAGGTGAGGCAACCGCCCATGGACATCCGCAACAACAGGTGTGTCAAGAAATGCGTTGCCGGCCTTTAAGGTGGGAGTATGCTTTTTTCTTGAAGGTCCCTAAGTCGTATCTGTTCGGGAAGACCGCTGCCGGTAGTTGATTCCACAAAGTGGCTGTGCGAGGCAAGAAATTTCGAAGAAAACGCGCGGTTGTGGAATGCCAGACGTCTACGTGATGCGGATGGTACTTTACACGTAATGTCCGATGGTGGAATTCGGCCGCTGGAATCAACCCGAACAGCTCCTCTGAGCACTCCCCGTGATAAATGCGGTAGAAGATGCAGAGAGAACCCACATCTCTACGCAATGCCGCAATAGAGAATCAAGCCGATCGGAGATGACTTGATCGTCGATGATTCGAACCGCTCTTGGTTGTATGCGGTCAAATGGAAGAAGCTGGTACTGGGGAGCACCCGCCCAGAGGTGAGAACAGTATTCCATGTGAGGCCGAATTTGCGCCTTATAAAGTTGCAGGCGGTGGCTTTTAGTGAAGTGTTGTGTTCCAGTCACGCGCACGAATCTTAAAATTTCACTTTCATCATTTTTTCATAACGAGCCTATAGAAGTATAACTTCAATAAACTACTTACTATATTTATGCAATACTTCAAATCCAAATGCATTCAAATTCGTATTAATTTATTCAATATAGTATTTCAAATCATTTATTGAATGTCAAAAGCTACTACCCAAATATATGTCTCAGGCCTGAGAAGAAAGGGTGCAAACTAACCGTCCTTTTTGTTATATGGGAATGTCGAAATAGTAAGTTATCACCATAGCTCTTAGGCCTAGATCACTATTAGAGAAAAATAAATTCGAAATACTCAAACATTATGCTAATGTGAGCGTATTGGAACGTAACGAAATTTTTGCAGTATATTAATATCAGAAAAAACGCTCAGGTCAGTGACCCCTTAGTGATATATAAATGAATTTACAATAGTTTTTTTATAAGTGACTAAGCGAACAAAATATGTCAAGCACAGTTGTTGTCAACCGAAATTATTTGCCCATAAGAGCACGTGTAGATCATAGATGATACCGTCGCGCGCTTACATCGCTCCGCAAAACTGTGTTCACGCGACGTTGCCAACTCTCTTTCACACTGCCGCGACTTTGTTGCCACACCGTTAGTAATAGTTGCCGTAATAAAAAAAGCTATTGTTAAGGAATCAATTTTGAGAAAAAAATGAATTTTATGCCTTTTTATGCCTTTTATAAACTTTCCATGGAATTAGATAGATAATAATAGTTAATAATAAAAGTAAATTTGAACATTCGAGACATTAGATAAGTATTGTTTATACAACTTTGATTAGAATAATTTTTTTCTAAACATCACGCAAGAATGATAAGACTACATATTCTAAATAATGTTAGATAAAACTAATTGGCTCTTTCAATGCTATCGCTAGGCGGATTCTCAATCCGCCTAGAGAAAATAAATAAAAAATTCTGTTTACGAATAATATTATGATAACCAAATGTGGAAAAGGTCACGTTAAAAAATAATAATATATATTATTAAACTATGTTTTTAAGCTGTATTTACTTAGCTAAGTTTGGTGAATACATATTTATAAATCACATTGCAATGAAAGAATTTGAATATGTCTAGTTTCAAGTGTAAGATATGTATAGCTTCAGGTGTAAAATATGTAAGGTTTCAGGTGTAAAATGGCCATATAAGTTAAAAATTACCGTTTGGTGTATTTAACCAAATATGAAAAATGTCACGTTAAAAAATAAAACATATTATTAAACTATGTTTTTAAGCGGTATTTACTTAGCTAAGTTTGGTGAATACATATTTTCAAATTCAAATTCAAAAACACTTTATTCATGTAGGTCACGGAAATGACACTTATGAATGTCAAAAAATAAATAAAAATATTGTTTCTTATTGAATTTACCGCTACTTCGTAAAGGGTTGAGCTAATGAGAAGAAGTAGCAAGAAACTCATTGCCACTCTTTTAATTCAAGATGTACATTTTAATTGATTTACAAATCATTTCAATTACAATATATGCGAAGTGACGCAACAAAAATATTCAAATGTCAAATACTGAAAGGCTTACACGAGTAAGTCAAAAAAAGAAAAAATAGTAAATTAATACTTATATACACAAGAGTTATTGAGTATAGTAAATGCATCGATCCACACATACCGTAAATAAATTGAGGCATTTATAAATCACATCGCAATGAAAGAATCTGAATATGTCTAGTTTCAAGTGTAAGATATGTATAGCTTCAGGTGTAAAATATGTAAGGTCTCAGGTGTAAAATGGCCATATAAGTTTAAAAATTACCGTTTGGCATCACTTCCAACGTCACTGTAAATCTTGCGCTACCGTCAGAGCCTGAAAAAGTGGCGTTTCCGCTAATTGTCTCCAGTTGCTGCCCAGAGACCTGACTGTTCACGACATCGACAATGGCTCCATTCAGAGTATAGCGAGCCCTTTGACAGGTTCCTTGACCGACGTTTGAGTGATAAGCAGCGACTTGGTACCACTCTCCTTGGAACTGTATGAAAAATAACAATGAACTTAGTTATCAGCAAATAAGTGATCACTTCCGTCTACTCGCAAAATCGACAACGATATATTCGGAACGATACGATAATAACCCGAATGGTCATATTCCATATCGTTTATCGTAACAACATCGTAACCTTAGACTAATATTTTGGTTTTTTTACGATGTTAGAATGAATTAATTTTGCGCAAACTATGTGTGTGTCGCTGCTAAGTGTCAAAAGTCAAAACATAGCTTAGGCGCTTAGGACCGTGCCAGACTCTGCACCACCAATTTGCATCATTTACACAAAATATAAATATTCAAAAATTATGTAATGAATATAATATGACTTGAAATAAGTACCATGTTAAGGGTGAACAATCCTTATCACTTAGGGGTATGAAAAATAGATAGTAGCCAATTCTCAGACCTACTGAATATGCATATAAAATTTACTAAAAATCAGTAAAGCCGTTTCGGAGGAGTAACGTAACTAACATTGTGACACGAGAATTTTATATATAAGATTTTGTATAGAATTGTCCCTTATAAAATGCTCACAGAATTCCTTTATTTAATTACGGTATGTGTGGATGATGCAGCTACTGTACTCAATAACTTTTGTATTAATATACATTTACTTTTTTGACTTACTCGTGTAAGGCATTGACTATTTGACGTTTAAGTATGTTTGTTGCATCACTTTACATATTATATTGTAATTGAAATGATTTGTAAAACGATGAAAATGTAAATCTTGATTTAAAAGAGTGGCTATGAGTTTCTTGTTACTTCTTCTCATTAGCCCTTTCCTTTACGAAGTAGCAGTAGATTCAATAAGAAATATATTTTTTTTTGTCTTTCATAAGTGTCATTTCCGTGACCTACATGAATAAAGGGATTTTGATTTGAGGTTTTGTTGATAGCACGCCTTGACTTAAACGTCAAATCTAAATCACCGTTTTCAATTGCCTGAAATGAACTTACCCTTTCTAGGTCAATTCCATTTACAACCGGTAAGTTAGGGTCACATTGTCCTGTTAAAATTACATTTTCTCCTGCCGGTATTTCTGGTAATTCTGTGCACGCATCAGCTGAATGCGAAGTGCCTGTCAATATGTCTGATGTGTACCCAAAGTTCGTAATTAACGTTTGATTCATCAGATTCAATATCATCTCACTTGGGAATGAAGTTCCTCTTCCCAGCTGCCAGATGAATACTGTAATAAAATTTTAAAGCCATCAAGAAAGAATCTTGTAAAAATTAAGTTTAAGATACTGTATAACCATAACAACAACAGGAACAGACATAAGCTTTTAACGCCTACTACTCGGCTAAGTCGAGTTAGCAAGTCTTTTGTGGGGCGATGTATATGCTTTTACAACAGGATCCCAGAAAATGTTCAAAACAAAGGTATTACGTTATTCAAAAGAATTTTTAAAAAACGTTTGTGTGGTAAAGGTTACTATAACATAAATTACTTCCTTAATGATAGCACAAATTGGGAATGCAGCGACCGCCCTCAGGCTATAAAATAATAAGTTTAATTGTACTATTGTATTATTTTGTAAACATATTTTTTGATGAAAAAAAAAGCCCGCTGAGTTTGTGTCGCCCGTTCTTCTCAGGCCTGAGGCATTCATTTTGAAATGTGTGGTTGTTTTTTTGACTTTCAATAAGTGATGTCACATCCTATTTTTAATAAAAATATTTGAATTTGAATTTGTGACGTACGCCAAAAACCTCTTAAATATGAAGTATTATTTTACATAGACAATAAATTAACACAGTATTGAAATATAGATCATTTTTGTGTAAGGATTGTTTCGTAAAAATGACAGTCCTGATTATTAAATAAAAATAAAAATTCAATATTTTTTATTAAAAATAGGATTTGAAAGTGAAAAACTACTCGGATACCCATTCGGAAATGAATGCCTCAGACCTGAAAAGAACGGGTGCAAGAAAGTCAGTGGGATTTTTTTTAAGAAATTTTGAAAGCAACAAATTTATAAGTTAAATAGCCTGACAGCCATCGCGCCATTCCCAATCTGTGGAATCATTAAAAAAGTCATTTATGTTATAGTAATCTTTACCACATCTTTTACCCCCTTATTGGTCCGCTAACTTTAAACAGCCGCTAAGGAGTGTTTTTGCTCACTCTGACTTAGGTCAATAGAAGAAGACAGAGTGAGAATTAGCAATGCTTTAAGTTAGCAGACTATTATGAATAAGGTTAATCTTTGTTGTTAATCTTTAGCAAGTCTTTTAACAATTCTTTTGAATTTCGTAATGCATTTGTTTTGAACATTTTCTGAGATCTTGTTGTAAAATCATTTACATCACCCCACAAAAGACTTACTAAAGTTAGAAATTAATGGTAAATAATTAGTAATTGCATCAATGAAACACACCAAACCATCGATTTATTAACTACAACCATTACAAGCAGTTCACAAGATAATGTATTTACCCGTCACCCATATTTAAGGAATGGAGACGACACAGCACACACTACAGTGGCTTTTTAAGTCTCGGAATTAAATAGAATAATATAGAATATCTTCAAACATTTTGTGACCAGGTAATAGGTAACAGAAATAAAATTTACTGCATTCTGGATAACATTTGTACGTAGTAATAAACCAAAATCATCTTAACAGACAAGTGTGCAAAATTAAACATATCGCTTAAACAGGGATAAGAATGATCTTCCTAGAAGTCAATAAGTGAGTGTTAAAAGGTAAAATACCCCTTTCGAATTTGGGTATAGATGATCCACAGTCATGTACGGTTTTGTTTGCGGTCTCAACATTAAACAACAATGATTTTAACAGACTAGTGTGCAAAATTAAACATATCCATTAAATAGAACTAAGAATGATCTTCCTAGAAGTCAATAAGTGAGTGTAAAAAGTTAAACTACACCTTCCATAATTGGGTATAGATGATCTACAGGCATGTACGGTTTTGTTTGTGTGGTCTCGACATTTTGGCTAAAGGTGATCTTTCAAGAAGTCAAGAGCTGATGTTTTCTACATAACTCTTTTTATAATCGGTAGAGATGATCCAGAGGCATTTATGTTTTTTTTTCCAGCATTTAGGTTAAAAATTATCTGACAAGAAGTCAAAAAGGTAACCCCATTTATATTTAGGCAGAGATAATACACAGGCACTTACGATTTTTTTGTGTGGTCCCAACATTTTGGCAACTGTACGCTAGAGCGTAGTTCTCATAATCTGTCAACATAACCCGGAACTCCAAAGCTGAAAAATATTAATTGGTTTGAATACAGGTGAATAAAATTATAATGAATTTGTTTAAAAATGTTCACAGTTGCACTGAAAAACTACTTATTTGAGTAAAATCTTAAGATTAATCGTCATAATATAAAATCTTTGCATTTTAGAGTATTTTGTACTTTTTTTCTTTGTAGAATTTTTAGGCCTACTGATTCTGTGAAGCTGATCATTTCTTTGGGACAGAAGACTTGAAGACGGAAGAATACAGTCCATTTCCTCATAGATGTTGGCTGTGCATTGCTTTTGCTTAGGATGCGACGTAGTGATTCATCCTTTTCCTGACAAAATCTTTATTATGGGACTTCTTCTTCCCTCCAACCCGATTCATCGTCATTCATACTGGTCCACTGGTATGCGTATTGGTATTTAGGCATGTCACAACCAGTTGTACTTGCTCTTAAAGTGCATCACGTCTTTGCTAATTCAATAGTGTATTCTTTTTAAGATATATTATATCAGAATCTAATAAAATTCACAACAAATATGTTTCAGGTGATTTTTATCGTATAGATATGTGAGCTACCTACTTAATCACAACAACAGATAGGATATAACTTGCGCTACAGATAATTATTATCATTTGCCGGTGAAGCGGCCTTGAATTTGTTTTCACTGCCATTGTACTCAAAATTTAAAGTTTCATTACCCAGAAAAGTAATGAATTTAACAGTTTAACTCTAACGACGTGGATAGAGAACTATTCTTAAATGGAATGATTGAAATGAAATTAAATAATTTCTTATGTTTTTAAAGTGATAACCCTCACTTCTTCCCGGATTAATACACACATAAAATTTGAAAGCAACATTTTATAAACGATGCGGGACTCGAACCCATGACCACTCGCGTCCCGTGCGAGTGCTCTTCCAACTTAGCTAACCGTTCGAGTGACGTATCGTCACAAAATCTTGTATGCTTTGTTCAACTCTCAGGTTGTTGCTTCATCTAAAGGATCCACTTTACAGTTGAAAACCTGCTCAACCCCAATATTTGCATATTAGGAAAAAAATCAAATTAAATACCTTGATAGCCAGGAAGGTTCATTGTGTAAATTGCATTTCCATTCTGAGCTGTTGCTGCTCCGGTGATATCTTCAGGGAAATTATCGACAACTGACTTGAGAACAACATTGAAGTTATTAGTTCCATCAGTTACGGGGGCTACAGCGTTGATATCAATATAGGAACATTCTCCTGTTTGCAAAGGACTGACAGTTCTTTCGATTACGTTCCATCTTCCTGCGAACTATAAAAGAAAATGACAGTTTAATATGTACACAAATAAAATTTGAAAAACAAAATTTTATGAACGACGCGGGCCTCGAACCCTCGACCTCCGGCATTCCGTGCCGGTGCTCTAACCAACTGAGCCATTCGTTCGAGTAACGTTTCGTTACAAAATCTTGTTTGCCTTGTTCAACTCTCAGGTTGTGGCTTCATCTACAGGATCTACTTTACAGTTGATAACTTGCTCAACCCCAATATTTGCATATTAGGAAATTGACTTGAGATGTCGCTCTTGTAAATCTATGTAAATCTAAACAGTATGTTATGTTTTTAAAGTGATAGCCCTCACTTCTAGGATTTATACACAAATAAAATTTGAAAAACAAAATTTTATGAACGATGTGGGACTCGAACCCACGACCTCCAGCGTTCCGTGCCGGTGCTCTTACCAACTAAGCCAACCGTTCGAGTAACGTATCGTTACAAAATCTTGTTTGCTTTGTTCAACTCTCAGGTTGTGGCTTCACGGCACGGCACGGAACGCCGGTGGTCGTGGGTTCGAGACCCGCATCGTTCATAAAATTTTGTTTTTCAAATTTTATTTGTGTATAAATCCTAGAAGTAAGGGTTACCACTTTAGAAACATAACATATTGTTCAGTTCAATATGTATCACCGTCCGCTGTTTGGCTAAAATACTAGCTGACCCAACAGATTCTGTTCTGTCAAAGTATGTTAACCTTAATAGATAGTCATATGCCATCGCAGACTTTTCTGTAGACCTGTATAAGATACACAATTCCTCTATACATTACTTTATATGTACTACGAATAAAAATAAAATTAAATCTTTGCAAATGAGAACATTGAAGCTATTAGTGAACAGAAATACAAAAAACAAACATAACGGGAACTATGAACGCTTGTTTAAAATATGTAATATTATTCCAATTGATAGAAAGATAAAATTATAAACATTAATTGAACAATATCAAGAATTAAATTTCGTAATAAAGAGCGTGCATACCTACTCAACTCAGCTATCTAACAAAAAGATACTAGTGGTACCTAAAATATGTAATTATTATGGTATGCGTACCATGCAATGGTATACCTACATTAATTTGTCACAATTGTCGAATTGCAAAACAAAAAAACAGGTAAAGAACTCATTGCGAAAGTTTTACTTAACACAATGTCCATAATAAATATACTTAAGAAATATTGGTAGGGACTATTAAATTGTCACACACAAAAACAAATTATTGGTTTGGAGACAAATATTTATAATATGCGAAACACTAGAATTGCTGCCGACAAACTGCTGCGCAGTTTGGCAGAATAGTATGTATATATCGCTATGTAATTTTGTTTCATAAAGGCATAAAGGCATAAAAGGCATTTATTTTCTCAAAATTGGTTCCTATAGAATTCTTTTTGATGTCATTTCTAATAACTACTAGACACTACTACCGCTTCGGAAACAAATGGCGCTCTGAGAGAGAAGAAGCGGCGCAGGAAACTCTCCCAGCATTCTTTTTTTGCGCTCTTTTCAATAAAAATATACAATATTGTACAGTCATTTCTATCGCTATAAAATAATCACAATCTAGTGACAGGCTGTCCGATCATTTAGATATTCAGCCACTGCTCCACTGAAACTGAGCCATTTTTTTATAAAACATATAAATTTATTTATAGATAATGCCTGAGCAGTGGCTGGGACTTTATTATAGAAGTGTATACATTTACCCTTAAAGCTATTATGTATCTTATGAATGTATGTAATGTATCTTAAATAAATGTTTTACAAAAAATTTCTTTTTAGATATAACAAGATATTTTTTTTTATTTTAAAGGGTTCGGACAGCGTTTTCGTTGAAAGCTCCCAGGTGGCTTTTTTTCGACACCTCTAAAAATACCATTCATATATATAAAAATATATACAAAAACTTAACAAATTGTATACTAAAACCTTCCCCGAGAATATCACTATCCATTGATGATAACAACACGAGAATCATTGCTGTTGTTTTTGAGTTTATCGCGAACAGACAGACAAACAGATGCGGCAGAGACTAGCTAAACTGCACTTCGCTGTGCCTTGAATTAATCTCAATTCCCTATTAATATTATAAATCTGAATGTTAGTTTGTTTGTTACGCTTTTACCCTGGACCTACAGAACCTATTGTGATAAAAATTGGTACAGCGATAGTCTGGACCTTGGGAAAGGGCATAGGGTACATTATATCTGGGAAAAATCTATGGTTCACCCAGGAATTGTGAAAAACTGAAATTCATGTCGATGATTTATAACAATACCAATAGTAGGTTTACTTTGCACATAGCAATCTTCCTTGAAATAAAATTCATCTCGGGAGCGAAAACGGGAACCGGAACATATTGTGATAATCTTCAATGCCAAAATTGCTTATTATTTTTAAAAATCCTTCATATACGCAGGCGAAGTCGCGGGCATCAGCTAGTATTATTATATATATGTATATTTCTTTTCGCTAAATTATTTTATGCAGTTGAAAAATCTTAATATCATTGATGTCTGGCATAGTATTACGGCGCGTTTTGAGGGAAACATTTCGCTACGCACAGCCATTTTGTTTATTCAAGTACTGGTCCCGACCGAGTGTTTCTTTTTCTTGTCCGTTGACGTGACTTTCTTGCCCGTTTATAAACCTATTTTTGAGCGGGTTTATAAACGGGCAAGAAATAAATTGTATGTTATAACAGATAATAAATATATATTCCGCTTTATTTCCGTTTCATGATTTCCTACTTCAGCTATTACAACTTCGATACCTCGCAATTACAAATCAGTTTTTGATATTATTGTGAGGAGGAAAACGCTTCTCGGACACTATTACCAGATTTATTTAAATCGGAATCCGAGTCGCAATATAATTGCAGAGTGGGAGGCTCCTTTGCACAGGAAGCCGGCTAAATTATGGGTACCACAACGGCGCCTATTTCTGCCGCAAAGCAGTAATACTCTTATAACTCTTTTTCGGCCTGAAGGACGCCGTAGCTAGTGAAATTACTGGGCAAATGAGACTTAACATCTTATGTATCAAGGTGACGAGCGCAATTTTAGTGCCGCTCAGAATTGTTGGGGTTTTTCAAGAATCCTGAGCGGCACTGCATTGTAATGGGTATGGCGTATCAATTACCATCAGCTGAATGTCCTGCTCGTCTCATCCCTTATTTACCTAAAAAAAAAGAGTGAAAAATCGCCTTACTAAGATATCCATGAATCATGGTACCATTACTAATACGAATTAGATCTGTTCGAATCTATTTCCCTTAAAATTTTTCCATTTTAGTAGATATGTAACAACTATACTTCGTTTTAAAACAAAACGCGCCGAGTCTGTTTGTCTATTTGCATGCTATAAACTATTTTATTATTATTTTTGGTAATGTATATATCTTAATATTAATTATTTATAAATCCAGTGTCCTGATGATTGTTCCCAGTGAACTCCTAAACTAATGAATGGATTTTGATGGGGATTACTTCATGGAGCGCAGTTTAGTAACATATGTCTACTGTGGTTTAGTCCATCCTTCGTATAATTATTTTTATTTCCAATATTTGTTTTGTAAAGTAAAGTATGCATTTATTCATGACAACAAAAAACATATAATCTATACTCTAATATTATAAAGCTGCAGTGTTTGTTTGTTTGTTTGAACGCGCTAATCTCTGGTACTACTGGTCCGATTTGAATGATTCTTTCAGTGTTGGGTAGTCCATTTATCGAGGAAGGCTATAGGCTATGTTTTTTTTTCAAAATTAGGGATCCGTAATAAAATTGCTATTTTGTAACACAAGGTGTAAAATCGAAAACCTATTTTTGCGTGCGCTGCAAAATCTATTGACAATAGAACAGAATGATGTACAGGCTATAATATAGGCAATATTTTATTACTTATAAAACTATCGCGTGAATTATACTTTATATGGCAAAACAACGTTTGCCGGGTCAGCTAGTAAATAATATACATAGTAAAATTAACAAATTAAAATGGACACCCACTCAGCAGTTTTGGAATTGAAATAAGGATTACCTTAATTATTTAATTTGTATTGACACATTGTCTATAAGCCAATTTATTGACACACGGTTTGACTTTTCTGCTGTGAAACAATTTCATTATAACAACAGGGAGCATATTTTACGAAATAATTATTAATGTTATGAAATTTATTAAAATTATTGACAAATTCATAAAAAAACACTATTTTAAAAACACATTTATTATGTTCAGAACAATGTCAGCTGTCGGGCTAGTTACAATGTATAAAACCACATTTTCTTCATTGCTATATCAAAACAAATTCCAAATTATTTTGAGTTAGGTCCATAAATAGTGTAAATAAAAAAATTATTTATTATATTCGTTATGCGTGTATGGAGATCTATGAGATCTCAGCAATATAATATTTCAAATATTACTGAGTTCAGTTTTATATTCGCTATTTTTTGCGAGTGAATTAAACAGTAACGTCTACAAACTGTGAAGCATATTCTAAAATACTCGTAAATTAGTGTATTCAACAATGTGATTTTAGTCAATAAATCATGTCGAAAGACTCTCGTTTTTTTAAGAGTCTATGTATGCCTAAAAAAATAATTTTGAATCTAATCTGATCCTAAGTCTTTTGTTTTAATAACCTTCTCAAGCTCAAAGTTACTTATGTAATCTTAATATATATAAATCCTGTGTCCTGATGTTTGTTTCTAGTGAACTCCTAAACTGATGAACGAATTTTAATGGGGATTACTTCATGGAGTGCAGTTTAGTCTAAGTTGAGAGATAGGATAGTTTTTATTTCCATTTGGGACCTACAATTATGTTTTTTCAATATTTGTTTTGTGTGGACATATTTTCTACGAGAGAATTTATTAAAGCACAGTTCGACAGTTTTGCTGTGCAACATTTCATTATTACAACAGAGAGCCAAGGACGAGTAAAATAAGATGAACTCCTTGTCACCTTACATAATAGTGAGGCACCAAAATAAGCAGGTAAACGTGTAAATACATAGCCCCACGCACACACTTACACTACTACAGGCCGATAATCAGCCATTATGAGAATTGGCATCGTCTGTGACAGATCAGTTTGCGTCGCAATAAAATATTTTAAAAATGCCGTCGTGCGTTGTGAAAAAGTGTAAAAACAATACTATAAAAGTATTTGTGGATATTATTATTTAAGGGAGCAAAAAAAAATGAGTATCTGGTATACCCCGTAACCGCACACTAGCATAAAGGTGCTTCACTTGCTAATATCACGGCGCGGAGTCCTTCTTTTTTACTAGTCCGTGCAGGGAGCATATTTTACGAAATACAGAACAACGTCTGTCGGGTCAGCTAGTATTAATACCATGCTTATATGCAAATAAAGAATTTGATCGATTGATTGATAATATAGAATAATATTATGTAGAAGAATAATTTATAACTTTAGGTCATTGGGAAACAATGAAGGGTAAGAATAATGAAGGTGATTGTTATAATATGAAGATTTTTATGCGGTAAATGCGGTACATAATACCCCAGAGAGTTTTAAACATAATAAATCGAAAATGTTAGTTTTGAGTTTGACTAAGAGTTCTTTAAGAGCAGTAATAAGTGCAGACCCGGCTTAATATTTATGAAGTATTGCTCTCATCTTTATTGTCGTACCTCAGCAGCAAAGGTTCGATATGGTCGAACCTTTTGACCGCTAATTGTATGGGCATATTATGATGACAGTTCCGTTGCAAAATGTTTTCTTGACAACAATATTACCATATGAATGTGTTCTTTTATATATATTTCCTTATTTAGGTAATATTATACTTTTATCATGTGTACTTGTTATATCACCAACGTGATGCGGATGTTGATAAGAATATTTTGTGGTACTACTAATGTTCGATTAATAATCTATAAAAAAATAATCTTTATCATTAAGTACACATTCCGAATTTAGATCTACATTCACAAATTTTTCAAGGACTTTTAAATTAAATGCCTTTGAATTTGAAGTTTTGACGATATTAAGCCAGTTGCACACGTATAAATTAAGTACTTTACAAAAGGATTAATATATACGTATTTATACATAACTGAATTTTCACATTAAATATAGCCGACGTTACGTCTGCTTTACAGGCTGCATGGTCTCAACAATTATACAAATTTTCTGAAATAGCGAATGTTAAAGTTGCAGGTATTTTTTTCTAAATGTTATATTTTTTTTTATTGGAATTGCAAAAAACAATTTCATTATCAATACTAATATTATAAAATGATAGTAAGTATGTTTGTTTGTTACGCTTTCACGCCTAAAATTTGGTACAGAGATAGACTAGAGCTTGGAAAAGGACATACAATTTTTTTTAAAAATGGGCATGGGATGTAACTCTGCATGGGAATTCTGCATTTTCAAAGATAAAACCATGGAACTTGGTATAAAGGCACTTGATAAGAAGTAATTTATAATCATTTGTACAATTTCAGAAACAGAATTTTTATTAAAAGACTTTCCACAGTGATATAGAAAAACGTCGCCAGTAGAGAAAAAGGAACAGTTTGTATATATATATGTGTATTATTTGAAAAGTAACCTAAAAAAAGCCCAAATTAAGTATTCCACGTGGACGAAGTCGCGGGTAAAATCTAGTATTATTTTATATTATATTGTGAGTAATAGGAAAGTTATTTTTGAGACTGCTATACGGTTTGTTTTTGTTTTATTATATTATTTTCTGTATTTATTTAATTAGACTCTATTTTGCGGACATCCATAATTAACCAAATGTTATCTAGACAGTCTCGTGGCAGAATTTGGCGAGTCAACATCTCCTGAGATGCCTCGTGTAGAGGCGATACACGTGTCGAATTGATTGAAGACAAAACTTAGCCCAATTTACACTCAATAAAAATCTTAATATTTGGATACTTAATTAGTGTATTTTATCCATAAGTCAATTGGTAAATCTACAACATGGTAAATGGTAAATACAACATGGTATGTATTTGAAATTTTAAATTGATATGCCACTAGTATTGAACTTAATTTTTTTATTATACACTATGCTTAGATTAAGGATTGGATATAGGATAGATACCGCAGGTGTAGTTGCAAAGTGCGGCAACTTGAGCCAGTCTCGAACAATGTGTGAAGTTGACGTTTCACATGTTCTATTAAACTTTGCTAACAATTGAAACTAAAATGCCGGTAAGGCTTTATAGAAAGAAAGTGGGATCACATTTAATCAGTATTTTGCATTTTATTAATTTCAATGTAAAATAAGACGAAGCGTATGTTACAAATTTTGAAAGATGCCATTGAGTGTCAAGATGTCACGCACACAAGCATCTAATAGTCGCCGAATATGAAAGCTATTGTTCTTAGATAGTACGGTATTTAGTTAGAACGCAGCGGAGACCAATCCAAGTCATTTAGTCTATTAATAAAAGAGCATCGTTAAGTGAGTTTAAATATATTATTTTGAATTAAACTGTGTATGGAATGAAATTTGTGATTGATTTGATATTTACGCGGGATAATTTATCACCATATTTTTTGAAGTGAAGACTTCTATAGCTGCATTGAGCACTTTTCTTGGGTATAAATATATGGGTATAAAATATTAAACTCGCGTCAGGACACGTGGCCTGATCGAAAAGTCGTAAGACAGTCGTTGGAATTATAGATTTAAGTTGATTTTTCTAAGAGATAAACTATTTAATGTAAAATAATTGTAATAGTTCGGAAGAATTTTTTATGTACTATATATTGTCATTTTTGTGTACGATAGCAAATTAATATTGTATTTTACTACAAAAATGCTGGTATACTGTTAAAAAGCAACCATTCAAAAATGCACAACTTTAATGTTCAAGTTTTCACTTTTGCTGGCACTCCCGGAGTGCAACCCGTTATTTTTTCTTTGCATATAAACTTTTATATTTTTTGTAACATTAACTGATATATTTTGTATTTTTAAAATAATTGTGTACAATCTGAAAGTCATTTTAAGTTTTCGTTATGTAAATATTAAAATGTAAAATTAAGTTTTCTAATAAATGTTTTTAAACTTTCATCATCGCGGAACTTTAACATTGTAATTATTATGAAGAATATTCACGATATATATTTCATTTTATTTATTTATTTATTTATTTATTTATTTATTTATTTATAACATTACATAACATAACATTATTTAAATTTACATAGACTAAGAAATCACATAAAACATTACGAGAAAAAAGGTACTAAAATTTTGGTGCCTACTTTCACTAGGAAAACTATTGCACTTATTTAATAAATGTACCTATCGAGTTACTAAGGCCATTGCAAAATAAATTAATTACTATTTGGTACCACAAAAAGATTTCAATCTCCGCACTAGTTTTAAAAACTGTATTTCGGTTTGATCGTTCTTTGTGAGACCAGAAAACACAGAATCGTTACCAGTTAGGCAAAACCCTAAAATGGATTCAATAAAATTTTAAATTCATAGAAATAGTTTGAATACAAAGTTTCTTACTTTATCCAAGTCGAAATTGAGTTCCAATGGTACGTTGGTATCACATTGTCCATTTCCCAGTATTTGTGCACTACTTATGCCTATAACACTAATTAAATATAATATTAACATGTTGCAAATCATGGGCTCATTATTCTTCCACTGCACTTTAGATAGGCACACAAAATGTCGATATTTTTTCATTTATCATTTATATAATAGGATCTTATCTAATGATATTCAATGATAGCCTTAATCATATCGGGGACTCATTTTTATGTAGACAATTATATTGATATTTTTCGTTGTAATAATTCTAATGGCATTTTATCGTGAATTATAATAATATCTATATAATAGAGCCCTGAACCACCTCCGATTCATCGATGATCTGATAATATAAAAAGGGGCGAGACGAGCAGGACGTTCCGCTGAAGGTTCAGGATTCTTGAAAAACCCAAAGAGTCAGAGCGGCACTACAATTGCGCTCGTCACCTTGAGAAATAAGATGTTAAGTCTCATTTGCCCAGTAATTTCACTAGCTATGGCACCCTTCTGACCGAAACACAGCAATGTTTACACATTACTGCTTCACGGCTGAAATAGGCGCCGTTGTGGTATTCATAATCTGTGCAAAGGAGCCTGCCACTGGTAAATGAAGTTAATTACAGACAACCCAAGTCAACTGCAGGTCATGCTTAAAGAACTGGTATCAGAAAGCAAAAAGGTGAGTCTGCAGATGAATGCAACGAAAACCAAGCTGATGAGGAATAGTTCAAGGTCATCGATTGAAGTAAACAATATAACAATAGACTACGTTGACGAATATACTTACCTTGGACAGATAATCTCAACTACGAATACAAAGGAAATACAAAACAGAATAAATATAACATGGAAACGTTACTGGTCCCTGAAAGAGAATATGAAAAACCCGTCAATAGCACTAAAACTCAAAAGTATTGTTTACAACACCTGCATACTCCCAGCCATGGTGAAGGGTTGTCAAACATGGCCGCTAACCAACGATATTCTCAACAAACTAAAATATGTCAGCATAACATAGAAAGAAGTAGGTATACTAAGGATTAAGTATAGTGATAGAATAAACTTTAAATAAATAATAAAAAGGATAAAATAAAATAAGATAAACATTGCAGACGTATCACAAACTTTTAGTAAACTCAAATGGCAATGGGCAGGAACCTAATACGGGACAAACAAGAAAAATGGGCCAAAATAGTATCAGAATGGTCCTTGAGAAGGAAAAAGACAGAGAGGGAGACCAAGTCGTAGATGGAGCGACGATTTTAAAGATGCCGCTGGTATAACGTGGAGCAGATCGTGTCATGACCGAGGCCACTGGAAGAGCCTGATGGAGGCCTGTGCAAAAGCAAAACAATCTGTGCCGATGTCTACTGCAAACTCAATATAAATCTAATGATTGTTACAAAGGCTATTATTATTATACACTTTATTACAACTGAAACTTATTTCGTGTATTTAAAATTATAAAATATTTGTAAAAAACAACATTTTCAATATAAATACAAAAAATAGAGTCCGACCGGCTTAGGTTCTCTACAATTCCGCCTGTGGTCAGGCGCCTAGGGCGATAGACTGAGGAACTTCGGCACGATACGTGCCGTTCCCAAAATTACTACATTCTGTATCTAATCCTTAATCCAGTTAATTAGCGAGAGCCTCTTGAGATTATGGTCAAGGCTCGTTGCTATTTACGGAAACGACTATTGAGACAATTACTGTTGAATCAACATTCTACATGTCAGTAACCTCGTGTTCTAGGTCTAGATACTTCGACAACTTGTCTATCTCAGCTTTCACAAGGTTATCATTACACGGAATCGTGATATCAGCAATAAATGCCCGACACTCTAACCGATCTACCAACACAATATCAAGTTTATTAGCAATGATAGTTCTGTCCGTGATGATCGATCAGTCCCAGTAGAGCTTGGCACGGCTGTTTTCCAAACTGGCGCATTATTATTACTTTAAAAAAATAGTGATTCAGGTTTTGTATCTATTAAAGTAAGCATTAATGCATCAGCTCTACAAAATCTTTCCTAGCATATTCTGCGAGTTATTTAGAAATTAAAATTTTGTATTATTGATTACAATCGCTGTATCAGATGGCGAATCTGAAATAGCCGAAATTCTTTTACTAAAGAATTATCTCTTTCGTTTTACTGTACTATTAAGCGAACATTTATTTTATGCTCAGAAACAGCGTGCTTATAAGCATGTTTTGCAACTGCTCACATATGCTATAAATAAGCGTGCTAAGTTTAAGCATGATTTAAAATAAGCATGCTCATATTTTATGGAAAATTAGGACACATGAGCGTACTGCAAACGTCACTTCATGTTAAGTGATCACCGCCGCCCACATTCTCTTGCAACACCAGAGGAATCACAGGAGCGTTGCCGGCCTTTACGGAAAGTGTTGTGTACGCGCTTTTTTTAAAGGTACCCATGTCGTACCGTCCCGGAAACACCTCACAAGAAAGCTTATTCCTCAGCTTTGAAGTACGTGGAAGAAAACTCCTTGAAACGACCTCCTGTGTACGACCACGACACACCTAGAAGGTGTGTATGAAATCCTAAATTTTGACGTGTCGTGCGAAGGTGGAATTCGGCAGCAGGAATCAGGTGAAACAGCACTTCGGCTCTTCTACTTCTTCATATGCCAATACTTTGTACAGAATGGAAGCAGTGCAAGAAAGAACAAATCAAAATTGCGTTTTCTTAATTTTCAAAGATATTATAGTTTCAGTACTTGCGATTTTACTCTCGAAAACTTGTCAAAAAAATTAGACAAATAAAAGGGTGATAGAGATAAGTAGTGGACTCCCTCTTCATATTGGTTCTCTTTCACGTCTATTTCGAACATAATTACTGTTCTTCATTTGATTTATTGGAAATAAATAAGATGCCTGAACGGTAATCTAAGGTGGATCTTATCTGTCTGGTAAATTGTGGTCAATCATTGTCATGGTGAGGTAGGTATCCTAATTCACTACTTATCCTGGTTAGAGGGTGCTGCTAAGCATTTTCCAAGATAACTGCCAAACAGTCACTTTCCTTTTGTCTTTTAAACCAACTGTCGCGAAATGACCCTTCCATCCAAATCATCTTTTTCCCTTCACTTCTTTCTTTATTAGCTAAATATAGTTAAAAGGAAACACCCACTATAAAAAGCAATGTATCAGACTGTCATCACATGTGATAATGTCATATACAGTAAGTAGGCCCATTCATTCAAAATCAAATATTTTTATTCAAAATAGGATTCAAAATCTTATTGAACGTCAAAAACTACCACCCATTCAAAAAAGACTGCCTCAGACCTGAGTAGAATGGGCGCAAGAAACTCAGCGGGCTTTTTATCGTAAAATTATGTATTAAAATGTAATATCGTACAATAAAAATTTATAATTAAAGAGCCTGAAGGTGTTCGCTTCATTCCTAGTCTCTGGTATAATTAAGAAAATCGTTTAAGTTATTATGACCTTTCAGATACAAACGTTTTTTAACAATTCTTTTAAATTTCGTAACGCATTTGTTTTGTACATTTTCTGGGATCATATTGTAAAAGCTTTAAATTTTTCTTTTCTTTCGTTAATTACTCCCAAAATGTAGTACGTTATTTTTAAAAAGTACAGAAATATTCATTTCTTAGAATGTTAAACTGCAGTTCGGAGACAGGTGCTCAAACTAGGTAGAACTAGTGCTATGACTCTCCTGTCCCCCCACTCTTAAGTAGTTATAAAATATAGTTATGCATTGTATTGTCTTTGTTATTGAGACCAAATGTAACATATTATGTTTTTCTGTACGCCTATGTGTACGTCTTTGTATGATTTGTGTGAAAGTTTCCAGTAGAGTGCCTTTTTTTTCAGTTTGGGCTCAAAAGGATGTTAATTTTGGGTTTCCATAGTGAAAATAATGTGTTATAACTATCGTAAATATATTTCAGTAGTTATTTTGTCCGAATATAGCATAATTATAAATTATATCATACACAAGCGATCTCGCACTTCAAGGTCGATCAATTTCAAGGGATTTTTCTTAGTTTTTCAAAATGAATATTATCTCAAATTATTACCACGAAAGCATATTTATTATGTTTTATTTTAGAAAGAACATTTAGATGATCACAATACCATAAACACTTATAAATAAAACTAATTGGTTTAATTAAAAATACTTATTTATTCTAAAAGAAAATACAATATGAATAGCTTATGAATGGTCTTATAGCTTGTTTCGCTAGCTTTTAGATACATTGACTGAAATTATTGTAACTGCATTCTTTTGCTACACATAAAATAATACGCATAAAATTCTCGCGCGTAAAATTCGCGCGTTAAAATCGCTAGGATTGCTCGCTCGCAACGGAGTTGAAGCGAAGTTGAAGAGGTTCGGACCGCGAAAGATTAAAGTACATATATCGATTTAAATTAGCCGTTAGTCAATCCACTTTATGTCTGTCTCTCCATGTTACTAAACAACATAATTTTTTTATTATACGTTATTCTAATTTGACACGATTAGTGAATAAAAACACGACTAAAGTAATTTGAATTGTAAATATAGATAACACGTATTGCATAACATTTGGAAATAAAAGTTCTACAACAGAAACATACATAAAGCAGAAGTGAAGAACACGCGTGAACTGTCAATGCAATGGTTATTAATATGCAGATTTTGGCATTTAAAATGAGAAATTTAGTCATATTATAATCTCCGTTACCGAATGCGGTAATACGAGCGCGCTGTGGTTTCAAAGAGGATATTGTGACAAGGCCTGAAAAAGGAACGCTGAAATGGTTTGGACACGTGGAGCGAATGAGTGAAGAAAGAATGATGCATCAAATATATAAGGCAAGTGTGTGTGAGCAAATCGGTCGCGGGAGACCTCGTAGAACATTCGTCGACCAAATTGGGGACGTTTTGAAAAAAGGAGAGGTCCGAAGCACCCGCACCCGGCGAGCATGTATGAAAAGAGCAATGAATGTAGAGGAAGCGCGTGAGGTTTAAAAGGATAGAAGCAAATGGCATTCTATTGTCTCTGCCTACCCCGACAGGAACAAGGCGTGAGTGTGTATGTGTCATATTACATATAATCCTGTAGAATTTATAGGTATTAGTATTATTAATAATAATTAAAGATTATAGGTATGACTAATATATTTTTACGGAATGCTCGGCTATCGGAAGATAACAAAATAGCGCGAGTAAATATAATATTCTACTTCAAAGAGTAGGTATAAATTGATGTTGAAAAACAAGAGTTAACTCACGTGTCTGAGATAGTAGATCTATAATATAGAATAATATATTAAATACACAGAAAGTATTATAGTCCAAATGATTGCGAAACTGAAGTGGCAGTGGGCAGGGCGCATAGTTCGACTGACAGATGGCCGGTGGCACACAAAAGTCCTCGAATGGCGACCTCGTACTGGAAGACGTAGTGTTGGTAGGCTCCCCACAAGATGGACAACGATATGATCAAGATCGCCGGAATACGTTGGATGACGGCAGCCAATCGTCGTGGAGATCTTTGGGGAAGGCCTATGTCCAGCAGTGGACGTCTTCCAGCTGATGATGATGAGAACTTAATATAATAATATTGTATCTATGTACAAAAGAATCTTTAAATGTGATAGTCGCCCAATCTAAAAACATATGCGTCCAGTCTGTCCTATTCCACCATTTCGACAGGAACCCCTTTGAACATAATATTTCTATCATTTCAAGTAATATTTTTTAGTTTTTTAATAGTAATAATGAATATTTTACCTTTTGTGTGCTATGTTCCAATTTAGTGATAAATAAGGTTTCGATTGATTATTTTTTAAGTAATTACCGATAAGATGTGCATGTCCGATAAGCGATTTGCTTACATTTTTAATAGCTAGGAAATTTCGTCGGATTGACGTGAAACTTTGCACACTTATCAGTATTGACAACAGTGCAATATTTATATAATAATAATAATAATTTTTTTCAGAAAAAAAAAAACCATAATAATTGTTACTAAAATGTCCTTAATAAATTATGTTAGTATAATTATAAATAAACAGGCACGTGAAGCCGCATAAATGCCTTCATAATCGGCGCATCGTAATGACTGGCAATGGTTTGCAGAATGATGTTAGTGCTATCCGGCAACCTCTTCAGAATGACGCGGTTCTTTTGCGTTGGATGACATGGAAGCCGTCCACCCTCGCATCCGCGAACATTGCCGAAGCACTGAAAAAGTGGGGCAGCCCCAACATCAACCTGAAACCATTGATGTACTGAACACGCAAGGCACTAAGCGTTCTTTGAGTATATCTGACCCACAGGCTGCTCGTATAGAAGGTTTGACAATACGCTTTGAAAAGCGTTATCTTAACCTCACTGCTGTTTGATTATTATTACGTCTGTTCGTCTACTGATATAGGCTGTTCTGTATTTCTTACCAGGATCTTCAGGATAAGTGATTTTATTATGCCCAATACTTGGTAGAGTCGTTGTGCCAAAAATCAAGGCGCGTGATAAACACAAAAAGTCGATTATTCGTTGCTACGAATATATCATCATCTGTTGATACTAAAAGAGCATAAATAATAAAAGTTAAAAAATAAATAAAAATCATGTATTAATAGTTAACCAAATTAATCATTTGTGATTAATTAATTATACATTTAGGATGAATAATGATAGCTATTTTATAATGGTTCAAGACAAATATGTATAAATCTTTATGAAAATTCAATTTCAATATTAACTAAAATACACTATTAATTTATAATATCATCATAACAGGTCCAGACACTTCGTTATCAACTGGATGAAAATATTATGCAAAAATTTAATTGTTAACTACTATGATTTATTAAGCTATTGCATAGCTTCTATCGCGGGCCTTGAGCGTGGGACCGAATCCAGAAATCCCGTAACGAAAATAACCTAACACTTATTTACTCGATGTATATAGAGATTTCGGCACGCTTTTTACAGTTCCCGTGGAACAGCGGTTATCACATATGCTCGTTGTGCAGAAGGTCCCAGGTTCGAGCCTTTTTATCACGTTTTTTTAATTTTTATTATTATGACAGGCATTTTTATTTAGTTTCACCTGTCCCGTTGTCTGTCTGTAATCAAATCTTGCAAGTTAAATTTAATTCAGTTCCCGTTTGCTTTTTTTAAAATTAATTTTATTAAAAAAAATACTGCATAAATAAAATAAATAAATAATTATAATTGCATAAGTTGATAAAAAATGCTATGCAATAGCTTCACCGCGGCAGTCCCCGAGTGCCACACGTCTTTTTTTAACTATAAATAATTTTTTTGCGCACCATACAACAAGCGTCGTGGAACACATTTATACATAGTACATTCTTCAAGGAACTTTTTCCGCGTACAAGCACACTCTGGAATAATAATAGTAATAAAAACATTAAAATGTCCTGCCAGCTTTTTTGTACAATCCAAGTAATTCTTGGCAAGGTTTCATTCCATATATAATAGTTATTATAATAGTTAGCAAATAAGAAATTATTTATTATTAAAGACGACGCATATAGCCCCGTGATTAGTTAGTTACCTACTGAGCTAGAGGCCCCGGAGGAGGTTTTTGTAAAAGTGTGTAAATTTTAATATTATAAGTAATATTAGTTATAGGTTTCCTGAAAATTAAGTAGATTATTATTTAGTAATTTATTAATTAGTATTACATATCGAAAGACGCAGTGTTGGTAGATCCCCAACAAGAGGGACCAACGATCTGGTCAAGATCGACGGCATACGTTGGATGAGAGCAGCGCAGGACCTATCGTCGTGGAGATCTTTGGGGGAGAACTTTGTCCAGCTGTGGACTTCTTCCGGCTGATGATGATGATGAAGATGTCAGATATCCTTTGCCTTATTGAACATAAATACTTATATTGTGTCGTTTTTGTAGCCGTGAATTGCGGACCGTAAATTTAAATTCCTTGCCAGTTTAATCTCGTAAGAGAGGCGCTTGAAGCTGAAATCTATTCACCACAACAGGTAACTATCTTTTCAATTTAGTGGCCACTTGTAGATTAGGTAACTTGGAGCTCATCGATGTCGGACTTCGCTCTGGTGTTTGGTGTCGGCAAATCGCCGTATTAGTTACTGAGTTTTTCCTGACACCCATCTGTGAAGTTCACCTATCTTCCAATGCGTACTCTGTCCTTCAAACATATCTCTACTCGTATTAGTTCAAGTAATCACTTTTTAGTTCTTCTCGAATTTTAATTGTTAATTATAATATTTATAAAAATTACTATACATATTTTAATAAAATACTTTTTAAAGGATTAAAAGCGTGTAATTATAACTGCACTTTTCACATAGGGTATTTGCGTAAGAGTTACTTTTTTAAACTTTAATTATTTAACCCGACGTTTCATGGCCTATGCAGAGTACATTATCATAGTGGGACTACGGTTGACAGAAATTGAAATAGTATTGTTATTACAAAGTTTAGCACCATTTCTTGCCTCGGAGGTGTTAAAAGAATAATAATAGAAATTCAAGATAAAAAAATTATTAAGGGGGTAAAATTTAATACATTCCTGAAGGAATGACCCTTGTGGCTTGGGCACGGGGAAGGGCACTAGTGTGGGACGCAACTTGCGTCTGCACTCTGACTCCTTCTCATGTCCAAGTTATGTCAGTTGGTGCTGGGGCTGCTGCTTCAACTGCCGAAGACAGCAAGCGTGGCAAATATGACGCTCTGTGAGTCTTATATCTTTGTGCCGTTTATTGTCGAGACACTTCGACCGTGGGGCCCAGAGGCGCGGAGAATGTACAAAGTACTCGCCTCAATAAGGCTACTGGAAACCTTGGTTTCAGCGCTTGCGCTGGCAGCTATTTCGATCAACGGATCAGCCTAACTATCCAACGCCGAAATTCTGCCAGTATTCTTGGTACGCTTCCCCGTAATGATAGTTTTAATTTAATGCTATCATAGTATTGTAAATATAGTTATAAGATTTGTTTTGTTTGAATAAATTATAATAAAAGAAAATACATTGAATATTTTTAATGAATGTAAAAGGTAAAATATTTGGAGAAGTAAATAAATATATGTAAGTAATTAATATGAAACTAATTACGCCTAGTAATTTATTACTAATGGATCAAAGATTAACAATAGTATAAAAATCCTTAAGGCAGTCGACCGAGCCAATGGCCTTAAGGAATTGAGCGGAGCTAGGTTACCTCTCTCGCACAAAATCGCCATAGTTTTAATTCAGAATTAGAAGCATTCTTTATTTATTACAAACATAATGCAATTTTCTTTACGAATTTAACAAAACTATGTCATGTTAAATAATATTAGTGTACAATAAATAAATTAGCATGGCTCCCCAACTGTAAAAGGTTTTTGGTAATTTTCTATAGAATTGTAATGAAAAAATAAATTTTCTTCTCATATTCTGTAGATATTTAATATTTTTTTGTAAAAATATAAGCTTTATAAAAACCGTCAAGACATGGTTTCAATTATGCCCTTTTTTGGCGATTCCATGTGATAGCGGCCTTATAGAAGTATTTTATTTCAATGTTTAATCAACACTCACGTTAATCAAAGAAAATGACTGTTCATACTTAATATTCTGCACTTATTGTGTTTTGTTCCAATTTAGCGATAAAGTAGGTTTCCGATTGATTATTATTTTTGAAATAATTAGTGATAAGATGTGCATATCTGATAGGGGATTTGCTTACATTTGTAAATTGCAAGTAAATTTCCAGATATTTGATACCTGTAAATTGGTGATATTTTCTTATTTATACATTCTTATTTAGACAGAAAATAATGTTTTTTTAATGAATCTGTCAATAATATACCACAACATCAAGAATTACTTCGTAAAATATGCACCCTGCTGTCGTTATGAAAATGTTTCACAGCAGAACTGTCAAACCGTGCGTCATTAAATTCTCTCATAGAAATTATGTATCGACACATCAAAGGAAAAACAAATTTATTGTTTTTATTTAATTCCGAGCATTTTTTTATTTATTCACCTTTTAAACCTTCTCTGGACTTCCACAAATAATTCAAGACCAAAATTAGCCAAATCGGTCCAGCCGTTCTCGAGTTTTAGCGAGACTAACGAACAGCAATTCATTTTTATATATAAGATTAATATTTATAAGAAAGTCAACAGCTAGTTGTACATTCATTAAAATATTTAACAAATATAATTCATTCGAGCTAATTATAGGCTTCCATATGTACATAGGAACAAGTATAATAATATTAAATCTAAAATATTAATTACAAACAAACAACACAAGTATAATTAAAAGTTATTAAATAAAACTTCATAAAATTATTAAATAAAACTTCTCGCACTCCTATCGCCAGTTGAAAGCATGATAAAAAAGGAGTAATTTAATGTTAATTTGTTTAATCACTGCTAAATTGTTTTACCAAATCGGCTCTAATTGAATTAATACTGGAGCTAAAAATATCGATTTTATCCGTGTCACAAAAATGATTGAATGACTGCATAGCTCTTAAAATAAATGCGTTTCTTCTATAATTCGTGTGACAGAATGGTACAGCAAAGATAGGCTGTTGTCTTAAAATTCTATTTTTATTCTATTGTTCTTTTTTATGAGAGAACTTTGAGATCACTTTTAGAACACAAATGTAGACTTTTTAATTAGCATAACAATTTCACGTATACTTTTAACACTAATCAACTTGTTTACAAAACAGTGTTTAGCTTGTGTTTAACTAAAACGTCGTTAAACACAACATAAACTTAAGTGTACATGAACAAATAAAGGAACGGAACGCAATTTTTGACAGCTGTCATCTATAATCTAAATCTTCCATATGAATATAACAATATCTGTTCGACACACCTCAGACAAGCTTCGACTCGTGTTTAAATAGATGTAATATCTAAAGATTGCTGATCACTAAACAACATAAAGACACGGATTTGTAATAGTTACTAAGCTAACTAACTATAGTTACATGAGGGTAGGTTAACCAAGAAAGTACTTACCTGCTACCTAATATATTATGACGTGTAAGAAGTGTAATTAGAAAGGCGTGTGCTACTTATGGCATTCGTGTGTCTCGTCATTTACTGGTCCCACTGGAAGATCAGCGCTGGTTGCGACAGTAATCAGCATTATGCTGAAGTGTGACCAATTTGTGACAAACATTCCAATTTGTAATTTGTTTTGTATATATGTTTTTTTCTATTATATTATGTATGTTTGTGGAGCCGGCCCCCTAGATTCTTGTCGACCGCTATTTAAAAAATTGAAAATTCTATCGCTGCCATGCCTATACATTTTTGAGATAAGCCTATTTGTTCAAAAACATATGTGTGATTTCTATACAAAAAAAGCCAGAAGGTTTTAAACACAAGGTATCCAAATAAACTCATAATGCCCTTCTGTAGAACTGCATCTTTTAGTAGAAATTGTTACAGCATGTCTGTGAAAATATATAATAAATTGCCCAATGAATTGAAAGATTTACCGTTCAAAATTTTTAAAAGAAGACTGCATCAGTGGTTAACAAATAAGTGCTTCTATAGTTTAATTGAATTCTTCAATACAAAATGAATTAGTCTATTTGATAATAATATATGTAAATTAATATACTTTTATGACATTGAATTTGTTAATATTATACATAGGTACTAAATGAATTATTAAGTTATTTACGTCTCATATTATAATATCTTAAAATTTCATTTTATAAATATTATTGATATCATTGTGAAATCCAACATGTTTCGGTATAACAGTACGAGTAGTGTTTAGATAATTTTGTAACATATTTTACATGTCAATTGACGAAACATATTGGATTATACATTATCTTGTTAACATCTTAAGTAACTACAATGTTTCCTGCAAATACAATTTCATTCCATTTCATTTCATTTCAATAATTGTGTTTATTACAAATAAATATATTTCTTTCTAATATAACTTTTTTAAAACATGTGTTCAACACATCTTTTTGTTATAAAACAGTTTATGTTCTTCGCATTTGTATTATAATTAATCGAAAATAACTGTTTTCAGATAAGTGTAAAATTTTTAAACAAATACCCTTTGAAGTTACCGCAGTGATAGCACAGGTGCCTTTTGACCTCATATTACTGGCGGCAAGAAAAAAGCAAGCGGCATGCTTTTGTCATAATGTATACACAACTTTCCTTTATCAAATTATTTATAAGTTCTTATTATTAGTTTTGGTAAGAGACGCTTAATATGAGACCTTAGATAAAGGATTGATCTCCGCTGCGCTGCAACTAGATACCGCAGGCGTAGTTGTAAAGTGCGGCAACTAATAATATGCCCAAGTGAGCATACTCGAGCCTCTCGATCGTTGGCGTACCACATGTTCTGTTAAACTGTAGTGAAACTTTGTAAAATGAATACTACAAGAAATAAGAAAGACACTGGGATCACGCATTTTGTAATTTATAATTTTTCAATGTAAAATAGCACGGAGCGTATGTTACAAAATTTAAAAGATGCCATTGAGTGTCAAGATGCCACGCACACAAGCATCTAATAGTTGCCGTAATAAAAAGGCTATTGTTGTTAGGTAGTGCGGCTTCTAGTTAGAGCACAGCGGAGACCAATCCTTATTCTAAGCGTGAGGCAGAATCTTGTCAAGGCGTATCCCGATCTGAAGTTGTTTCTAAATGATGCATGGATATTTACAACAGTATTAACTTACAAAGATAGCCTTACATAAGGGTACCATTTATGTTGTATATACCAAAAGACGGAGTAATTCATGGATAAAGAAAATCTAGGAGATCAACAGGCGAAGAAACAAAAAAATTTAAATAGTTAATTTTGTATTCGGTAATTTAAATAGTTAATTTTGTATTTTGCATCATATTTATATAAAAACACATAAAAAACGATTATGTGGTAAATATTATATCGTAAATGAATTTATGAATGATACCACAGATTAGGAATGGAGCGACCGCCCTCAGGCTAATATAATAATAAATTTTATCATACGAAATTAGATTATGTTTCTTGCTTCTTGTCAAGGCTGAGGTATAAATTTTCGAATGGGCAGATATCAACGTTCAATATCTGATAAATAATTTTAAATCCTATTTGAAAGAAAATCTGAATTTTCGATATCTCTATCGAACATACTTCAAGCACCTTGCATCCTTAAAACATTGATATAAATGAGAGGTTTGAAACTACCGTTAAGATATTATTATGTTTTTTTTAATTTTATTTTAAGCTATTGCATAGCTTCTATCGCGGGCCTTGAGCGTGAAGACCGAATCCAGAAATTCCGTAACGAAAATAACCTAACACTTACTTACTAGATCTATATAGATATTTTGCCACAGTTATTACAGATGCCGTGGAACATCGGTTACACGTATGCTTTATGTGCAGAAGGTCCCCCGTCTTGATTTTTTTTATCACGTTTTTTTAATTTTTATTATTATGACAAGCATTTTTATTTAGTTTCACCTGTCCCGTTGTTTGTCTGTAATCAAATCTTGCAAGTAAAATTTTACTCACTTTCCGTTTGCTCTTTTCTAAATTAATTTTATCAAAAAAAATACTTGCATAAATAAAATAAATACATAATTATAATTGCATAAGTTGATAAAAAAATGCTATGCAATAGCTTTACCGCGGTAGTCCCCGAGTGCTACGCGGCTTTTTTTTGGTATATGTCGCAGGGATATGACAAAAACAGAGATTTGGTCAATTCCCTAAGTGATTTGATCAAATCACGGAAGATGTTAAAATAACAACAGGATTTTATCATCAGACATTATTTTTATCATTAAAGCAACGTTGTAGAATATGAGGGCAACCAACTTCCACGAATTTTTCTATTAGTTCGATTGCTACTTCAGCCACTCTTTTTGAAATCATTAATCGGAAAAAACTAAATTTTGTTGCGTGATCCTGGTAATGTAAAAGCCATTTATATCTTCTGTCGGGGTTAAACTGTAAGTTCAGCCTGATCGCGGTGGTTAAAATCAGTAGATACAATTGTACAAACAACGAAACCTTTTCTTGGGATTTTTTTTTTATTTTATGGAATAGGAGGACAAACGAGCGTACGGCTCACCTGTTGTTAAGTGATCACCGCCGCCCACAATCTCTCGCAACACCAGAGGAATCACAGGAGCGTTGCCGGCTTTTAAGGAAGGTGTACGCGCTTTTTTTGAAGGTAGCCATGTCGTATCGCCCCGGAAACACCGCACAAGGAAGCTCATTCCACAGCTTTGTAGTACGTGGAAGAAACCTCCTTAAAAACCGCACTGTGGAGGACCGCCACACATCCAGATGGTGAGGATGATATCCTAACTTGTGGCGTGTCGTGCGAAGGTGGAATTCGGCAGCAGGAATCAGGTTAAACAGCTCTTCGGAACACTCCCCGTGATAAATGCGGTATGAATGAAGCGACTTCTCTACGCAACGCCAAGTGAATTTCTTTTAGGATTGACACACCGTACACAGTTTCAAAAATTCCAATAAAACAGAAGTGGGAATTAAATATCTGGATTTCAAATTATACAGCATTTTATTTGATTGATTGATTCGACTGGTGAGTCTCACGAAGTATTATTATATTTTTTTTTATTATTTATTTATACTATTTATTATATACATTTACAGAAAGAATCTTAAAAGCTAACATAGTCCCGCAAAGATCAAGTCTCTTGTAATACATTAATGGTTATTAGAACATTGATTATATACAAGTGTAATTACCAAATATTGATAAAAATATAATAAAACTCAAATTTTAATTTTAAGGCAGTGTTGACAATAAATATTTCTTAAGTTTAGTTTTAATTTTTCTTTTACTGCTTTCTAGTCGGATGTCCTCAGGCAAGCTGTTTAATAGATAAGGTATCCGTTTTTTTAAAGTTCTGTCTCCGTAGTAGTTATTCATTCTAGGAACCTCGAACTTACCAGCGGACATCCACCGAGTATCGTGACACAATATTCATCTAGAGGCACTATTTTCTGGTGAAAATATTATACAGAGTCAGAAGAAAACTTTCTTTTCTAAATTAAATATTTTGTAGTACCTCCATTACATCATATTTATTTCCGTAATAATATTGCTTGTTTGTTCTCTTTACTTTCTTTACTGCAGCTGATTTAAATTGTTCAATCGCTGTTATAGTCTCATTTATCATTTCTCGAGTCCATACGGTTTTGCCTTATCTTGCCGCCGCTCTAACATTATCCCAATAGTTTCATTGATTAGCGGACGCTACCAAAACAAGAACTGTTCATTTTTTTTTTGTCATTTCACGGAACCAATTCTGGTATTTGATCAAATCACTAGATTTGCTTAGAGAAATGATAAAATCCTGTTGTAATTTTAACATATTCCGTGATTTGATCAAGTCACTCAGGGAATTGACCAAATCTCTGTTTTTATCATATCCCTGCGACATATGCGGTAGCAGTAGACTTGGGGGATTATTCTCGTGTCACGGTGTGCGGGACCGAACTCCGCCGAAACGGCTTGACCGATTCTCATGAAATGTTGAGTGCATATTGGGTAGGTCTGAGAATCGGACAACATTTATTTTTCATCCCCCTAAATGTTAAGGGTGGTCCGAACAAAATTTTTATTTTTTTTATTTTTTGACAGTTTTTTTTTTTAATTTGTTTGATTATGAGTTAGCATTAAAAAATACATACAACTTCAAATTTTCACACATCTACAATCAACAGTTAATTTTGTATCGCGATTTTAATATTGTAGTGGCCGAAGGAGTTCGTGTTCCGCAAGTATCGCGGACGTCGCCGACCGCCGGAAGTTTCCGAACCCGCGCCTCACATCGCCGCAAAAATGTGACGTAGATTTAAGTTTTAAAAATATGTATGTTAGATTACAAGGTATTTATTTTATGGGCCTTGTAGCCTGAAATAAAATGATTTATTATTATTATTATTGTCATTATGTACTCAATGGAACGCCACTCCTTCAACCTTATTGTTATGTTAATATAAACCTTCGTTTTTAAATTGTTATGTGTGTGATATGTATTATACCACAATCCTATGCATACCGTTCTAAACATATAATTAACAATGTATGTGCTATATTGCTAAGATTATAAAATCATACAGGAATTCAATAAATAAATGTAATTAATGTACATGTTTCAACTAATGTTTGTATTTAACTATACTAACTAACGTTCTGTATTGAATCTATACTACCAGTAGGAGGATCCTTTGCACAGGATGCCGGCTAGATTATGGGTACCACAATGGCGCCCATTTCTGCCGTGAAGCAGTAATGTGTAAGCATTACTGTGTTTCGGTCTGAAGGGCGCCGTAGCTAGTGAAATTACTGGACAAATGAGACTTAACATCTTATGTCTCAAGGTGACAAGCGCAACTGTAGTGCCGCTCAGAATTTTTGGGGATTTTGAAGAATACTGATCGGCACTGCATTGTAATGGGCTGAGCGTATCAATTACCATCAGCTGAACGTCCTGCTCGTCTCGTCCCTTCTTTTCATAAATAAAATACTAACTCGAGACCTACTGAACCGGTATATGTCTAACTCCTTCTAAATTTAAAAAAGAATCGCCTATGGTATGCCAGGCATTAAGCTCCGACCCTGACAGATGTGTCTTTCAAAGATTGAAGAGTTCATTTCGAGGCATAAAGCCTGGATGTCATTCCCCATGCGCAACGAGATGGTAGGCATTAGTTACAAAAAGGACCCAAATAATATGTATTCTGGCCAAGAAAAAAAGCTGCTTACCTATGTCGACTTGTCTATGGATTTTGCTAAGATAGATGATGTTTCTCCTCTTTAGAATATAGCATCCTTTGTGTCAAGCGTCATAAACTAGGTTGTAACGCCAGTTGTTTTTTTTTATGAAAATAAGGGACGGGACGAGCAAAACGTTCAGCTGATGGTAATTGATACGCCCTGCCCATTACAATGCAGTGCCGCTCAGGATTATTGAAAAACCCCAGAAATTCTGGGCGGCACTACAACTAAGCTCGTCATTTTGAGACATAAGTTTTCAAGTCTCATTTGCCCAGTTATTTCACTAGCTACGGCGCCCTTCAGACCGAAACACTGTAATGCTTACACATTACTGCTTCACGGCAGAAATAGGCACCGTTGTGATATCCATTCTAGCCGGCATCCTGTGCAAAGGCGCCTCATCTCCTTCATCATTGATCATTCGAGCTTTCGAGGTAGGTTCGAGATCATACTGGGGTGCACCAGACCGTAGATTTACAGCTTGATCCGTAGGCTGGACCTGTACCTGCGCTAAAATTTAAGTAACTCGAAAGTGAAACGCCTATTGTCAGTTCATGATACAACCCAAAGGACTAAAATTGACGAAATGTTCATAAGCTAATAACTTTTCACGATTAACTCCGAATTAAAACGTAAATACTTCTTGTTTACAGCGTTACAATTAACCTGATGTTAAGTGATCACCGCTGCTCACATTCTCTTTCAACACCAGAGGAATCACAGGAGGGTTGACACCTTGTACGCGCTTTTTTCAAAGGAATCCATGTCGTATCGTCCCGGAAACACCGCACAAGGAACCTCATTCCACAGCTTTGTAGTACGTGGAAGAAAGCTACTTGAAAACCGCACAGTGGAGGACCGCCACATATCCAGATGGTGGGGATAATATTCTTATTTGTGGCGTGTCGTGCGAAGATGGAATTTGGTGACAGAACCAGTTCAAACAGCTCTCCGGAACTCTCCCATGATAGACGCGGGTAGATGACATACAATGAAGCTTCGTCTCTACGCAACCCCAAGTGATAGAGCAGTTCACAGAGAACTGGATCTTCGATACTTCGAGCAAATCTGCCTTGCACGCGGTCAAATGGTTCGAGCTGATATTGAGATACATGTAAATATCGAATACCGTGATGCGTACCAAAAAACTTTATAATTAACATGAATTCAGGTTTTCAATCGCCATTTCAAGTTCGTTGCCACTAAATTTAAATGAATATTACTGCTTTCTAGACATACTACTCTACTAGATTTACTAAATTGTTTATTATGTTGCAATAGTTGTTTGTGCAAAATATATTTTCCCACGATTTCATATGCGGTTATAAATTATTCATGGGACTGCCAACTTCAGGGTTATTTTTGTATTTCTACGATCGACTTATTTCACTCTAAAATTAACAAAATCGTATACTTAATTACTTCAAGCCGTTTAACGGTTTTTTTTTTATAATTTACTTAAACTTTTTAATTTGGCTGAGCTTAGCTTAACTGAAGTAAATGAATACTTCAGTTGCATCGATAGAACTGTCAATAATGATTTATAAGAATGCCAATTTCTTGCCACTTCTTCTTAACTAGTTCAAAATGTAAATGGTAAAGTAAATGGGATAGTGAATAACTTTAACTTTAAAATGTAACTTTTTCTGCCTACATAAATCAATAAATTTTTATTTGAGTTTGAAAAACGGGTTATTAATAAAAAAATCCACATGAATTCCAATTCTTTTAATTATTTAATGCCCTCCTCTGTTTTCAAATGCGTCATTTATTTTACTTTGAGCTTTGAAAGAAGTATAAGTTTTAGATCCATTTATTAAACATCTTTCCGACTTATAAAATTATAAGTACTTTTTACTGTTGCTATTTTTCCTTCACCATAAAGCCCCTAATTAAATAATAGTTAATTCTAAATCAATAAGACTTGTGTAAGTTGGTAAGATATTTTTTTGCCTAGTAGTAAATGAGCTGATAGTTTCAAAATGACTGAACTGGTCTTCGTGTACCATCTAGTCACGCCAGCTTTCATAAGAGAAACATGCATTCATGCGTTTCATTACTTTAGAAGCTATAGAACAGACAATTACACAGATACTCACATTAAGTTATAGCCCTTCCTGTTCCAAGTTTTAAAACGTATTCCTTGCCTTTTTTTATTACAGTAAGGGACTGTGCCGCTCAGGATTCTTGAGAAACGCAAAAATTCTAGTGTTGTTAATGTTAAGTCTCATTTGCCCAGTAATTTCACTAGGTACGACACCCTTCATACCAAAAGGAGCCTGGTAAAATAGCACATACAGTGTTACCTGATAAAAAGTAATCTTCATCGCCCATTTCTTGCAGCATCAGAATTATACAGTACCAGTGCCGGCCTATATGAATCATAATTGGTCATTTTTCGTACAAACTTCCTCGACTGTATTCTCCTTGGCTTTTTAAACAAGAACAAATTAATATAATTAACAAAAAAGACTGCCGAAGACAGCAAGCGTCGCAATATTATTCTCAGTACATCTTTGTGCCGTTTTGTGTCGAGACACTTGACCCGTGGGGCCCAAAGGCAGAGAGAATGTACAAAGTACTATCTTCGTGCCTCAATAAGGCTACTGGAAACCCAAGCGCTGGCAGCTATTTCAATCAACGGATCAGCCTAGATATCCAACGCGGAATTGCTGCCAGTATTCTTATGATAGTTTATAGATAGTACATATTCTTTAATATTGTATTATTTTGTAAAAAGGCATAAAAGGTATTTATTTTCTCAAAATTGATTCCTTTAGAATTCTTTTTGATGTCATTTCTAATATCTACTAGATACTACTACCGCTTCGGAAACAAATGGCGCTCTGAGAGAGAAGAAGCGGCGCAAGAAACTCTCCCAGCATTCTTTTTTTGCGCTCTTTTCAATAAAAATATACAATATTGTACAGTCATTTCTATCGCTATAAAATAATCACAATCTAGTCCCAGGCTGTCCGCTCATTTAGATATTCAGCAGTGGAGTAATAGGATTTACGACAGAGCCATTTTTTTATAAAACATTTAAATTTATTTATAGATAATGCCTGAACAGTGGCTGGGACTTTATTGTAGAAGTGTATACATTTACCCTTAAAGCTATTATGTATCTTTTGAAGCCTACTAGAATTAGTCCCTTATTTCTAATGTTATAATAATGAAAATCACTATTAAGAGCAAAAAGGTGACGATTTTTGTGAACTTATATTAAATTTTCATAAATGTACTAACAATGAACAGTCATAATATTAATTTCTTTAATTTTTTCTTTGAGAGACTGTCTATAACCTAGCTGATATATAGCACGAACAGCTATCTTTGTAACAATTGTATTTGTCAGAAGTGCTATAAATAGAAACGTTGACTCGCCACGAGCATCTAGTTCGATCCTCGCTTCCGCGTACCTTTTGTCGGTTTTCGGAATCATATATACGGTTATTCGATGCTTTATAAGGTCGGTAACGCTCTTGTGATACCTCTCCAAGAGAGTGTATGGCCCGATATGGCCACATACTATTAGGTAACACGTTTGTATGTTCGTTTAATCAACTTTTCATTCTAAAACAGCTGAAATACAAAACCAACTGTGTTATTCGCTTAGTTTATGAATACTGACAATGACGTTCTATACATATAGACAATGCACCTCATACAAAATCAAAGCCGAAATATGGCACATGAAACAAATGACAACATAATAAGCTGCGACTTCTTTGTCTATACATTTCTGCGTTTACTCCAGTTTTCTAAAATATTATTGGTCCATAGGCAGCAATGTAAACATTATTTCAGTTTCAGCTGCGTATTTTGAATTTAGAACCCTATTTGGACAGTGACATCAGTGGAGTAGCAGTTAGGAATTATTTTAAACCCAGACGAAAAAGAGGGTTGCTATAAGTTTTACGTTCGTCATTCTGTCCCTATTTTCCGATCAAGATCCGTTCAGCCGGAGGTTTACCGATGATAAGTCACACCATCTTTTTTTGAGTCGTTAATGTATTATTTAAGTACTTTTTATAGCACACTTAGGCTTGTTAATTGACACACAGTTGACACATAGTCGTGTGGAGAAAATTGTGCTTAAATTGTCTTCAAGCACACTTTTGCCGTTCCGTTATCAGACTGCGAATGATATGTCCGTATGTATAGAACGTCATTGAATAGGTACTGATAAAAAATAACGAATCTCTAAATATAACGGACATTGAATTAATGTTGATAACAAGCCTAGGATTATTAATGTAATCAACATGTTATCGTAAAGTGTTTCAAACATGCTCGCAGTCAGGCCATAAGGCACACAGCTATCTATCAACAAAAGTTTATCTAACCAACGAGTAATACCTAAAAAATCATATTGTCCATAAAGATTATTTTTACGTGGCAATTGGATTATGATTACAATTTTTAAATACAAGAACTTTTTGAATATTCTATTTTTCTTCAACATTACTATCTACGGGTTTCAATAGAGCACCGCCCGAGCGCTATTTTTGAAGCTGTGAGCCTTCTTGAATCTATATTCCGCTAAGATTCAGCTTCAATCAATTCGACACGTGTTTCGCCTCTACATGAGGCATCCTCAAGAGATGTTGACTCGCCAAGTTCTGCCATTGAGTTGAACTAAGCCGCGTGACAGAATTAGGCGAGTACATTTTAACATCTGTTCATCAAAATAGCATGCAAAATAGCGCTTGGGAGATGCCCTATTACTGTCAGTTTTCTTGGTGTTTTTTTCGAGAGGAGTTAAGTATATATGACAATACAGGGCCCACATGTTGGACTCCCTATCTACTAAATACCTACTCTATGCTGCTAGCTCGAATGCTTTTCCACCTTAGCGATGTGGAGGCCAAATTTAAGCACACAGGCGCGAGGCGGGAGGAAGGTGACTCGAACCTCAGACCGACTGCTCGCTAGGCTGGATGGAGAGAAAATCACTAACGATTTATATCTACTAGGCAGTTAGATTCTACATTTGAAAAGTCTGCGCACTCGCCGGCGAGTGCAGTGATGAGTATATGTTTTATTTTAATGAAAATAAGGGATGAGACGAGCAGGACGTTCAGCTGATGGTAATTGAAACGCCCTGCCCATTACAATGCAGCGCCGCTTCCAAATTATTGAAAAACCCAAAAATTCTGAGCTACACTACAATTGCGCTTGTCACCCTGTGACTTAAGATATAAGTCGCATTTGCCCAGAAATTTAAATAACTACGCCCTTCAGACCGAAACACTGTAATGCTTACACATTACTGCTTCACGGCAGAAATAGGTGCCGTTGTGGTACCCATAATCTAGCCGGCATCCTGTGCAAAGGAGCCTCCCACTGGTGTGTGTGTATGTAGTGTGTAATTTATGTGAGTGTGAGTGGCGTTAAAAGTTTACAGGACGAGGACTATTTTGTCAGGCTTCTATCAAAGTATTCTTATTCTTAAGTAAATAAAGGCGGTAGAAGTCACACAACAAAGTGACGTCAGTAACGCTACGTGATTGAGCTATTCACAGATTACTGGATCTGACCTTTGTAACAACTCTGCGTTGCGCGCGGTCGAATATAGGTAGCCCGTCATAGTGGAAAAGGCTTAAGATGCTGCACCAAACATTAGTATTGTTTTCAACGTAGGTAAAGTTAGAAATACCACAGTGTCTGAAGACGAAGGTTTTTAACCAATGTGTGTTGCCAGTGATGACATCCGGAACGCAGACGTGGTCGCTAACTATGGGCCTTATGAGGAAGCTCATTGTCGCTCAGAGGGCTATGCTCGGAGTTTCCCTACGATATGAATCAGAAATGAGGAGATCCGTAAGAGAACCAAAGTCACTGACATAGCCCAAATGATTACGAAATTGAAGTGGCAGTATGCAGGTCACATAGTTTGACGGACAGATGGCCGTTCGGGCAGTATAGTCCTCGTGTGGCGACCACGTCCCGTAGTGTTCGTGCCCCCCACAAGATCTGGTCAAGATCGCCGGAACACGTTGGACGAGGGCAGCGCAGGACCGATCGTCATGGTGGTCTTTGGGGGAGGCCTTTGTCCAGCAGTGGACGTCTTCCGGCTGAATAAGACTCGTGAAAATAGGTAGGTATGAAGACAGAAATGTTGATGGATCGTATTACCTACGGTATCTCTTCAATATAATCCTTTTAGATCATTTATACGTCTAAATAAACAATGACAGATGTGAAAACGTCAAAAAAAATTGAGGTTGACAGTTAACCTTTATTTTGAACAATGCACACACACTAACACAAATAGACATACAAATCTCGAATGTAACTCGTATCTTGTCACGCACACTAAAGTAATAAACCTGCCCTGTTATCATCGGATGTCGAACGTATAAATTATCTAAGATTATCCATTTATGCTGTGTTTATGTTCTCTTGAAGATAATGATATCAAAAAATGATCAATGTAATAATAACTTGCAAATTAGCCACACCGTTTTTGGCTAGAGAAGGCATAGCAAACTCGAGATGTTTAATCAATTACGTAAGCCAAACCTACATAAACTAATTGTAATTCAAATCATGCAAACAATAAGTTGCTTACAATATAAATATTGACTTGGTTAATACATTTGAGAATACTTAATACTTTTAGAGAACTTACTTAGCTTAAGAATTGGTGTCTGGTAGAACTAGTAGAATAGGGTGTACAGAAACAAAACTAGGTGATGGTAAATCATGTTAATGAAAATAAAATCTATTCTTATAAATTTAGAGGCAGTATTTAAATTCGGTTATCCTTCCTAAATCGACAGTGCCCTAGATTTTTCAGGCACACCAAAAACCTAGTGTGCCGTAGGGCAACCTATTCCTAAGGGAATCTCAAGTTCTTCCCTTATTTTGTTTATAAATCAAATCAAATCAAAATCACTTTATTCATGTAGGTCACGGTCATGACACGAATGTCAAAAAAAATATGTTTTCTTATTGAATCTACCGCTACTTCGAAAGGGTTGAGCTAATGATGAGAAGTAGCAAGAAACTCATTGCCACTCTTTTAAACTAAGATTTACATTTTCATCGTCTTACAAATTTATTTATTTATTAAGGAAACAAACAGATACATCACTATAGTACAAATAAAGTTAAATAAATATACAAATTACAATATTGGATATATCCTAGAACAGTTTCACTGAGAACACAAAAGAATACAATTTTACATACATGACAGCAGAACGATAGGATAAGTAAACAATAGAATATTTAGGTGAATACACAGTATTATATAAATAAAGACACAGACAGGGATATAATAATGAATAAAGATACAAGGTTTAAGGTAAGGAGAGTAATTGTTGTTTTAACTTTGTCTTAAATGCAGCAGTAGAGGAGTGCGAAAACAGACGGACATTAATGTGAGAATCCAATGATGAACACATTCTGTGAAGAGGCGCGCGAAACCCAATATTGGTTCTAGGAGTCCGTATTAGTAACATTGAATGGCACAAGCTCGAGAAGTTCAGGACAAGCTAGTTCATTCACACATATTTTTCTTAAGGTGACACAGTCTATTAAGTGACGTCTTTGGCTAAGTGAAAGTAAACTGAATGTTTTTAAAAGTTCATTGTAGTTAGCCCTACCACAATTCATACGATAGTTTAAAATGCGTAAGAATTTCTTTTGTACAGCCTCCAGTTCCGTAACATATATAGCATAATGGGGATTCCAGATTGGACAGGCATATTCCAACTGAAACTGCACGAGCGTTTTATAAAGGTATAAAATAGGTATTAAAAGGTGTAAAAATATATGTGGCTTTATCTTTGAAAGGTCTGGTGACACGGGTTATGAAGCCTAACATTCGGTAAGCTTTATTAATAATTATGCCCACATGCTTGTCCAAGGTTAGTTTAGGGTCAAGAAGGACCCCAAGATCCCTGACAGAGTGAACAGATTCAAGGGCATGGTCTCCAAGGGTGAGGTTGGACGTGATTATATTATGGGTGTTTCTAGTAAAGACGACATGCTGACACTTATTATAATTTAGAAATAATTTGTTTCTTTTGCTATAGTCGTCGAGCCTATCAAGATCTTCCTGTATCAGTGACACATCAGAAGGTGTAAGTATCTTTTTATATAAGTTTAGATCATCTGCATAGAGTAAATAATTGCAATGTAGGAAGCACTTCGATATGTCGTTGATAAATAAGGAGAAAAGCAACGGCCCAAGGATTGAGCCCTGGGGTACGCCGGATGTCACTAATACTTGAGATGAAGTATACCCATTTATAATCACCGATTGAACACGATTATGTAGGTAAGCTGTAAACCATCGCAAAAGATTTCCTTTAATACCATTAAAAGACAACTTTTGTAAAAGCATTATATTGTCAACTTTGACAAATGCCTTCTGAAAATCTGTATAGATTGTGTCTATCTGATGTTTACTATCCAAACCGCTAAAAACATAATTAGTAAAAACAAGAAGATTAGTTAGAGTAGATTTGCCCGTTGCAAAGCCATGCTGTTGGTCTATAACTACATGCTTTAGGCAAGAATAAATGCTTCGGTGCACTTATCTTTCGAGGACCTTAGGGATTGCGGAAAGGATTGAGATTGGGCGGTAATTTTCAACATCACTCTCAGAACCTGACTTAAAAATAGGCGTTATATAAGATAATTTCCAGCAATGAGGAAAATCACCACCGGAGAGACACTTATTGAATAAAATCTGTAGAGGTATACATATTGACCGATATGTACGCTTGAGAAAAAAATCATTTCAATTACAATATAATATTATGTAAAGTGAGGCAACAAACATACTCAAACGTCCAATAGTCAATGCCTTACACGAGTAAGTCAAAAAATAAATGTAAATTGTTACAAATCAAAAGTTATTGAGTACATTAGCTGCATCATCCACACACACTGTAAATAAATAAAGGTATTCTTTGAGCATTTTATAAGGGATTTTATATGTATAATCATATATAATAACTTTTAAGAATTTGAAGCCGAGCCTACGGCAACAGGATCATCCCGCCACCACAAGTAGCGCCCGTTCACGAGCATGACGCATGAGCCAGCCATCGCCTCCCTCAACCATGTTTTAGAGAAGGGGACGACCCGTCCCATCCGCCACAATATAAGATGGTTTATTTTGCATACTCTTAAAGCTTGTTTTAATAGCTTTCTGATACATTCACTCAAATGATCCTAATTATGAGCAATCTTTTACTACACGTAAACTAACGCTACACTAGAACGCTGTTTGACCGCCAAAATCGCGCCGATCGGAGCTTCTGAAAAAGGCGAATAATGGAAGGCATCAGTAAGTAATTAAACTAATAGTTTAAAGGTGTCTAAGTTTTTTGCATTTTCTATGAAATATCAAGCTTTATGGTTCCATATATAAAGTTCTCAACGGATAACTATGATATTAAAAACACACAATTGTAGTGTATTTATTTCACGTAATTCATCAAAAAGTAAAATGTTTGGTTATTGATACCTAGATTTTGTTTAGTCATTAATTCTCGGGCAGATAGATAATTTGTGTTTAGTTCGCCTCCAATTAAAGAAACCAGAATAAGATGTATTTTCAAAAACACTGATCCTTGACCTTAATTAAAGAAGATAATAAACTTAAACATGATTTATTACGTCTCACCAATGAAATGTTACTTTAATTTATAGCTTCTTTTATCTTAGATCAATAAAGTAAGATTGGTGAATGATAATGCACTACATACATTGTTTCTATTTGTGACTCATTTCTTAGGTATTTATAAGCAGTTAACTGAACCGACAGACGTTGTTCTGTATATAATAAAAAAATACTGTTTTTTATGAATTTATCAATAATATTTCGTAACATCAAGAATTATTTCATAGAACGTGTTCCCTGTTGTTTTTGAAATTGTTTCACAGCAGAACTGTCAAACCGTGCGTCAATAAATTCCCTCATAGAAAATAATTATGTTCATACAAAATAATTATGGGTACCAAATTGAATTAAAAACTATCCTATCTCTCAAGTTGGACTAAACTGCAATCCATAAAGCTATCTCCATTGAAATCCGTTAATTAGTTAAAGAGTTCACTAGAAACAAACATCAGGACACTGTATTTTTATATAAAGATTTCCTCGAGTTCGAGGAACCAAAGTTAAAATTATAGGTATTCACGGGCTATTGTAGATATAAGAACAGATTCACCAACGGATTGGATCATTGCAACCTCTCGAAGATGTACGGCAAAAATTAAAAAAAAAATTACTTCATGGGCAACATGTAGGAACAACTTGATCGACGTCAAGAGTTCAATGCAGCAATGATAATAGCAATTCTGCTAGATCTGCAGCAACTACTTCATGAACATTTGGCATGTCGAGTTAGTCCGCAAACCTTTAATTTCCGATCCGTCTTGCCTCGCCTTGACCATTAACAAATCTTAAGGCCAATCCTGGAAAGTTTGTGGTCTGAATCTAGAAAATCCATTTCCCACGGTCAATTATATGTGGCATGTTCACGGGATGGAAGACCATCTGTGTTATTTGCTTTTGCGCATGATAATGAAACGGTAAATATCGTCTATCACAAGTGAAGCACTCTGAAGAGTGCAACCCAAGCACCAAATACACAGTCAATAAAGAATCATTAACGAACTTGATTTTTTTTTATTTACTTATATTTATTATCCTATTAAAATATTGAAATTAATTAAACCCAAAATCTGCTCATTTATTGCCTCTAAGGCGGAACAATTTTCGTTGGGTCAACTAGTATTTAAAAAAATTAATCTCAATACTTAGGTTCAATATAGTGGGGTTTATTTTATTTATTTTATTGTAGTTGGTTCCAGGAAGTTCTAATAAGAATAGTGAATTTCCAATAAATACTTGTTAATCTAAGAGAAACGGCTTATCCAACTCTTGATAGAAGTAACATTATGCTCCATAGATTGTTGCACCAGACCTCAAATCGGCGCTCTCTGATTCGCGCGCGGTACTGTAAAGATCGGCGCCATTTTGGCGCTCGCGCAGTGTATTGTCAATGCGTATTATTTTAGTGTAGCAATAGATTGCTTATAAATAAGATGATTAAAGTGTATGTATCTGAAAGCTATTTATACAAGCTATCACACCATTCTTAATAAACCATCTTATAAACAAGATTCAAAACCACTTATTGAACGTCAAAGAACTACCGCCCATTCAAAATAAACTGCCTCAGACGTGAGAAGAACGGGCGCAAGAAACTCAGCGGGCTTTTTTTATAAGAATATGGATTACAATGTTATATCGTACAATAAACATTTATATTTAATTTCGCTTCATTCCCAGTATCATTAGGAAAATCGTTTATGCTATAGTAAGTATACGTGGACTTTTGCAATATCAGGGGAATTCACTCCAATTTAAACGCCGTCCACCACCACCTTGAGACGACGCAGCCGGCCTTGTGTTTCCTTACGGAGACGCAGATATCTCGACCTAGCGATACGTCATATTTAACGTACCCCGGGTACAAAATTGAGCACAATTTTTTGCCTCATGCCGGGGTATGTGTGTACGTTAGGAAGGATATCTGCTGTCGCCGTCTCGGCAATTTTGAGGGTAGGGACCTGTGCACTCTCTGGCTCCGCGTAGATTTAGAGGACCGCGTCCGTATCTATGCGTGTTTCTACAGGTCCCATAGTGGTAACGCAGAAACCGATCATCTCATGGGCTGCGTTCAAGCGGCAATTGACGACGTGGTTGCACAGATCTAAGTAGTACTCTTGGGTGATTTCAACGGGCACAATGCCGAATGGCTTGGATCACGTACCACAGACTACGCAGGGCGATCTGTGCATAATTTTGCATTGGCGTGTGGTCTGTCCCAATTGGTTAAGTCGCGAACGCGGCTCCCGGATGTGGATAGCACCATGCCGTCCTTATTGGATCTTCTGCTGACTACACATCCCGATGGTTACCAGGTCTTTGTCCACGCCCCTCTCGGAACGTCCGACCATTGCCTGGTCAGGAGTGTAGTGCCTATTCGACGCCAACGTCGTAGACCACCAGCGATCCGCCGCGTTTGGCACTACAAGTCAGCAGATTGGGATAGGATGCGTTCCTTTTTGCATCCTACTCTTGGGGCAGGGTTTGTTTCCCTTCGGATGATCCTAGTACCTGCACCGTTGCAATAGCCGATGTGATACTGCAGGGCATGGATATTTTTATACCAAGCTCTGTAGTACCGATCGGTGGCAGATCACAGCCCTGGTTCAATGCGTCAGTTAAAGCAGCATCTGACTGCAAAAAACAGGCGTATCGAACTTGGGTTGCGGCGCTGCGCACAAAGGATCCGGACTGCATAGTTCTTAAGAGGAAATACAACCGTGTCTCCAGATTTTTTAAGCGGCAAATCGCCCGTGCAAAGTCAAAACACGTCGTAAAAATCGGCGAGCAGCTTTCCAGTTATCCGACCGAAACACGCAAGTTCTGGTCGTTGTCGAAAGCTGCTCTTGGTAACTTCAGCCAGCCGTCCATGCCGCCGTTGCACATGAGGAACGACACTCTGCCCCAGACGGCAAAAGAGAAAGCCGATCTCTTGTGCGCTCTTTTCGCCTCCAACTCGACTCTTGACGACAACGGAAAAACACCGCCCACCATCCCACGGTGTCAGAGCTCTATGACTGAAGTACAGTTCAGACAGAAAACTGCATTTCTCCAATCGTACTTAGAACGTGTGCCCCTGAGTTGACGCCGGTGCTAACGCGTTTATTCCGGCACGCTTATTCTAAAGGCGTAGTCCCTGACTCAGGGAAGTCAGCCCTTGTCCATCCGATCCAAAAAAAAGAGACAGTTCGGATCCGGCAAACTACAGGCCTATTGCTATTACCTCCCTGCTCTTCAAAATCATGGAGAGCACAATAAGCTCTTGGTATACCTAGATGGTCTCCAGTTGATTAACGACCGACAATACGGGTTTCGCCATGGTCGGTTGGCAGATGATCTTCTGGTATACCTAACACATAGATGGGCTGCGGCTATTGAAAGCAAGGGGGAAGGCCTGGCAGTTAGCCTGGATATAGCGAAGGCCTTTGATCGTGTATGGCACAAGGCGCTCCTCTCAAAACTTCCATCATTTGGGCTTCTTGTGCAAGTGGACCTCCAGCTTCCTCACTGGGCACAGCATACAGGTCGTTGTCGACGGATATTGCTCGAACCCGAAGCCCGTAAATTCTGGAGTGCCCCAAGGCTGTGTGCTGTCTCCTACGCTGTTTCTTCTGCATATCAATGATATGTTGGACACCTCCAAGCACTGGTGATGCCGTATACATGGGCCATGCAGGTCTCTCTCGGGAAATCGTTGACCAGTGCCGGGAGAAACTTGTTTCTTCTATAGAGTCCTCTCTTGAGAAGGTCGCGGAATGGGGTAAATTGAACCTTATCCAATTTAACCCCCAGAAGACTCAAGTTTGCGCGTTTACCACTAAAAAAACCCCATTTGTCTGGGTCTGGGTCTCGAAATCTCGAGCGATAGCCAATTTCGTGGTCATCTGGAGGGCAAAGCCAAATTGGCTTCAAAGAAACTGGGCGTCATTAATAGAGCACGGCAATACTTCAAGCCGGCCCACATACTAGCGCTCTACAAAGCGCAGGTCCGGCCACACATGGAGTATTGCTGTCATCTCTGGTCTAGCGCACCCCAGTGTCAGCTCGATCCATTTGACCGCGTGCAACGCAGAGCAGCTCGAATTGTCGGGGACCCAGTGCTCTGTGAACGACTGGATCACTTGGCGTTGCGAAGAGACGTCGCTTCATTGTGTGTCTTCTACCGCATCTATCACGGGGAGTGTTTCGAATAGCTGTTTAACCTGATTCCTGCCGCCGAATTCCACTTTCGCACAACACGCCACAAGTTAGGATATCATCCCCACCATTTGGATGTGTGGCAAATCCAAATGGTGGGGTCCTCCACAGTGCGGTTTACAAGGAGCTTTCTTCCACGTACTACAAAGCTGTGGAATGAACTTCCTAGTGCGGTGTTTCCGGGACCTTCAAAAAAAGCGCGTACACCTTCCTTAAAGGCCGGCAACGCTCCTGTGATTCCTCTGGTTTTGCAAGAGATTGTGGGCAGCGGTGATCACTTAACAACAGGTGACCCGTACGCTCGTTTGTCCTCCTATTCCATAAAAAAATGTAACATTTCCCACACAAACGCTTATTAACAATTGTTTTAAATCTCGTAACATAATTGTTTTGTACATAATCTGGGATCATATTATTTTAGAAGCATGTACATCGCCCGATAAAAGAGTTACTAACTCGAATTAACCGAATAGTAGGCATAACAAGTTTATTCATCCCTACCCTGTGGTAGTACCATGTAGGTTGACATTTATAAAGACCCTTACACAATTACGCATAAACTGTCGCATCGTCGGAATAATTCAAAGTGAACATTTGTGTCTATTATAATCGCGTTACTGCAAGATAATACGAATTATCACAATGGAACATCGGCGTGTTTTATCTCTAACTAATTGGCTGATATAAGTTTGTTTGTTTTTAATTATTATAAAATATAACTAGACCTTTTTGAAGTTATTTATTTATTTATTTAATTCAGAGACATCTCCATATATATTAGTAAATGTATTATCTAACTACTACTACTATTATCTAACTACTTCTTTACTACTATTATCTAACTACTTCTTTAGAGGCGTTATGGAAAAATGATAAGAGTGAAATATTATGATGAAAATAATCATAATCTAATCCCAGGCTGTCTGCAACAATATATCACACAGAACTGTATCTACAGAAATGGAATAAGCAAGCCCGTAGCAAATTCTTTCAAAGGGCTCTTAATCTTTATTGGAATTTGGAAAAATGCGGATACCGAGTGTCTGACGAGAATTAATTTGTAGGGTGTGTAGGTTAGGTTAGATTCTATAGATGAAGTCACAACCTGAGAGTTGAACAAGACATATCAAGATTTATGAACGTGACGTCAATCGAACGGATCACTAAGTGGAAGAGCACTCACACGGAACGCGAGAGGTGGTGGGTTCGAGTCCCACGCCGCTCATAAATTTTGTTTATAAATTTTATTTGTATAAATAAATAGGAGACTACCAAAAATTATAGAATAAAAAGTAAAAGACTACAGACTAACTAATAGTTTCTAATCTAAATAAATAGGAGACTACCAAAAATTATAGAATAAAAAGTAAAATACTACAGGCTAACTAATAGTTTTCCAACTTTGCCATCGACACTATATTTATGCGCTTTTAGGCTTATCTGTATATATTATGTATGTACATTGTCTGGCCATAAATACTGTTACATTTACAAAAAAAATAAAACATTTGAAATTAGAATCTGTCAGTTTTATGTTCTTTGAGTTAGCTCATTTTGGCGCCAATACATTGTACAATATTTTGCGAAATTAAAATAGAGTGGGGTGATAAATAGAACGGAATCGCTGTGATTGCATTACACAAAGTAGGTATGGAGTCAAATGTAATTTTTAAAACTCTCTATACGCTTGGTATTAGTAAAATGTTTGTGTACCGGGCTGTTAATAGGAACAATGAGACTTCCTCTGTTTGTGACAGAATTAGATCTGGCCGACGTAGTGTTCGTACAAAAAAGGTGGTTAAAGCAGTAAGCGAAAGAATTCGAAGAAATCCTGTCTGAAAGGAAAAGATATCATCTCGGGAGATCAAGATAGCACCTAGAACCATGTCGCGTATTTTAAGAGTTGCCTTAGGATTTGCAGCCTATAAGAGACACTCTGGTAATGTCTTAACTGATAATTTCATAAAAGAATAGGGTGGTAAAATCGAAACAACTATTGAAGCGGGACGAAAAATTTTGTTTACTTGACTTTGGAGTTTTTTATTAAATTGAACCACATTTTAACAAACAAAATGACCGTATGCTCAAAACTCTAAGGAAGCTTCCTAATTAGTCGACAGAGTGAATACGTGGGTAACACTGAAAGTATTTAGAACTGGCCAGTTACAAACATTGCTAATGAAAACTTTTTTTGAATTTCAATTTTAGAACTCCTTGGTAATCTAATGTAGTATATTGCATTCATGTGACTTTTTTTTTTGTGAATTGGCGGCAAATCTCTTGTTACACGTGAAAATGAACCTTACGCGAGTAATGAGTCGGTCAATGATTTATTATGACTTTCGTTGTGGGCTTACTCAACAACAAAGCTATGATAGGCTGCGATTAGTATTTCTTAATGAAGCCCCATCTCGTGCCACTATTTACAATTGGTTTAACGAGTTTATGCGTGGACGTTGCAATATCAATGATGATCCGTGTGAGGGACCTCCTTTAACAGTGACTACTGAAGATAACATCAGTGCTGTGCGACGCATGATAGAGGAAGATAAGAGAGTGACCTATCATCAGATACGGGCAAGCCTAGGCATTGGTATGAGTCAAGTTCAAAAAATATTACACGAACATTACAGGCGTCAGGAAGCTTTGTACCAGATCGATTCCCCATACTTTAACCGACGACCAGAAACACCTTCACATGGACTGGTGTCGCCAAATGTTAGACAAGTTCAACGGCGGTGACTCAAATGCTGTATTTGACATTGTCACAGGTGATGAAAGGATATATTGCTATGAACCTGAAACTGAAAGACAATCAGCTGATGACTGGCAAATGACTGGTGTTTCTTTTCGAGGTTCAGCCAAATTAGGTAAAGAAAGGAATAAGTCAAGGAAAAAAGATGATTGCCTCATTCTTTGGTCGGAAAGATTTCGCGACAGCTGTGCTAGAAGATGGAAGGTCAGTTACTGCAGATTGGTATGTCAATCGCTGATTGCCTGTTGTCTTGGAAAAAATTCGACAGCAGCGCCCTCGAAGCAGGATCCTCCTTCACCACGACAATGCTTCAGCGCACTCCGCAAAACGGACTGTTGAATATTTGACTATGGCAGGTGTCGAGATAATGAGTCATCCGCCATACAGTCCTGACCTGGCGTCCTGCGACTTTTATTTATTCCCAAGAATTAAAGTTAAAATTCGAGGTATTCGCTTTAGGAGCCTTGAAGATGCGGTGAAAGCGTACGAAAATGCCATAGAAAAGACCCCTAACGAAGAATGGGCCCACTGCTTTTCTCAGTGGTTCCATCGAATGCGACAACAATAAAAGTATTGGCAATTTTCACATGAAGCCGTTTTTCATTTTCTAAACATTTTCAGTGTTACCTAGGTAGTGGGCATTAATCGACTTCAGTGATAGTTTGGTGGGGTTTCCGCATCGCTCATAAAATTTTGTTTCCAATTGTATTTGTGCGACTGTATTGCAGCCAATGGAACTTTTAATAAGCTTTTTACATTTTCAATTGTTTTATATTTATGTATTAAACGACGACGAAAAAGACTAGGTATATAATCTAATGTTTAAACGCTATTTTCACATGCTTCAAGACGTCAAATATACTTGAACACATCCTTAACAAGGGTCAATGATAATCATATATTTTTACTACTTTGGCGTTGTAAGCAAAGCACTAGGCGCCGCTACGGTTCGGTACAGATGTAGATACGATCCGGCGAATGCACGATATATTTATTCGTAGTTACATATTTTTTTTTATTGAATAGGAGGACAAACGAATGTACGGTTCACTTGTTGTTAAGTGATCACCGCCGCCCACAATCTCTTGCAACACCAGAGGAATCACAGGAGCGTTGCCGGCCTTTAAGGAAGTTGTACGCGTTTTTTTTAAGGTACCCATGTTGTATCGTCCCGGAAACACTGCACAAAGAAGTTCATTCCACAGCTTTGTAGTACGTGGAACAAAGCTCGTTGAAAACCGCGTTGTGGAGGACCGCTACACATCCAGATGGTGGGGATGATATCCTAACTTGTGTCGTGCGAAGGTGGAATTCGGCGGCAGGAATCAAATTGAACAGCTCCTTGGAACACTCCCCGTGATAAATGCGGTAGAAGACACACAATGAAGCGATATCTCTACGCAACGCAAAGTGATCCAGCCGTTCACAGAGCACTGGGTCCCCGACAATTTGAGCTGCTCTACGTTGCACGCGGCCAAATGGATCGAGCTAATACTGGGGTGCGCCAGACCAGTGATGACAGCAATACTCCATGTGTGGCCGGACCTGCGCTTTGTAGAGCGCTAGAATGTGGGCCGGTTTGAAGTATTGCCGTGCTCTATTAATGACGCCCAGTTTCTTCGAAGCCAATTTAGCTTTGCCTTAATAAATATTTAAATTGGGAATCGCTCGAGATTTCGAGACCCAGTATTCCGATACTAGGCGAGGCTTTGAGGGAAGTGTTGTCGAAGAGCGGTGATACGACGTTCCGAGAGGGGCGTCGACAAAGACCTGGTAACCATCGGGATGTGAAGTCAGCAGAAGATCTAATAAGGACGGCATGTGGCTATCCACATCCGGGAGCCGCGATGGTGACTCATCCAATTAGGACAGACCGCCAATGCAAAATTATGCACAGATCGCCCTGCATAGTCTGTGGTACATAATCCAAGCCATTCGCCATTGTGCCCGATGAAATCACCCAAGACTACGATTTCAGCGGAGGGGATCTGTGCAAGCACATCGTCAATTGCTGCTTGAACGCAGCCCATGAGATGATCGGTTTCTGCGTTACCACTATGGGACCTGTAGACACACGCATAGATGCGGACGCGGTCCTCTAAATCTGTGCGGAACCAGAGACTAGACAGGTCCCTATCCTCAAAATTGCCGAGACGGCGACAGAAGATATCCTCCTTAAAGTACACACATACCCCGGCATGAGGCAAAAAATTGTGCTCAATTTTGTAACCGGGGTACGTTTTATATGACGTATCGCTAGGTCGAGATATCTGCGTCTCCGTAAGGAAACACAAGGCCGGCTGCGTCGTCACAAGGTGGTGGTGGACGGCGTTTAAGTTGGAGTGAATTCCCCTGATATTGCAAAAGTCCACGTTGAGCGTGGAGCGGGGTGCCGTGGTGTTACTGCCTCGTTTGTCCTTGGTCATGCGCGGTTCTGCCTACCCGAGAATACGAAGGGCAGCCCGAACTAGAGTGCTCGGGGAGGGATTCTCCAACGGGAGCCGGTACTCTCCTGGGTACCGGTTCTACCAGATGTATATACCTATCAGATATCTACCAGGGTATATATAGAATATGCGGTCCGGACCTGGTAAGGCTCCGGCGTCATATTACCTACAAGGAGCATAACTGTTGTCAAACTAAATACAAAAAAGTTTTTGAAAATCCAAAAGTTCACGATGCATAATCTCATTTTCCACAAAATTTTATGGTGAGGAAAAAAATACTATCATAAACGGTATAGATAGAGATATACATAAAAATACTCAATCGTATCTCAGTTGTTTATAAATAATAATTAAAAGACAGTGAATTAATTGCTCGTATTAATTGAGAAGGTATGTTACTATAGATAATAATAAATAAAAATTATTCTGGTACGTTATTTCTTCCGGCCAATTTCACTGCCACATAAACCTGAAAAGTAAAAAAAATATTATTTTTAATGTTATTATTATTATGTTAAATAGGATAATTGTTATTAAAATATATTCTATGATCCTTACACATTATTTGACTTGGTATAAGTGCAATCATAATATCAATTTGTAGGTGCGATATAAACAAAAAAAAACTATTACAATTTCAAACTGTTCGGAGAATAGCTTCATCGTTTTTAAAAAGCGCGGGAACCGTGGTTGCTATGTGATATGTACACTTTATTTTTTAATGCTAATGACTCATTGTATTGTAAACTCTATGAAATAATGTGTTGACTGAATCTTATTAATTATCTATTCAATAGATACGCACACATGAGTCTTGTCTGTTGCTAAGGTATAACCAATGAAGTTCTAAACACATAATATAAGGACATATCATTCCCATAGCGTAACGGCAAAGAGTGTGCTTAAAGACATTGTAAGCACACTTTTCTCCTTAGTCGTATGTTAAATAGTCGTATCCATATAAAACCTGAACTGAATAAATGTTTTACATTGCTGCTTATTTACCAAGAATATTTATAACAAGTGGAATAATTGCGGCATTGTATGGATACACCAGTCGAAGCTTCATCGTCATCAGCCGGAAGACGTCCACTGCTGTTCAAAAGGCCTCCCCCAAAAGATTTCAACGACGATCGGTCCTGCGCTTCCGTCATCCAACGTATTCCGGCGATCTTGACCAGATCGTCGGTCCATCTTGTAGGGTCCTTGGCCTTGCCTACCAACACTGCGTCTTCCCGTACGTGGTCGCCATTCGAGGACTTTACTGCCCCACCGGCCATCTGTCTGTCAAACTATGTACCCTGCCCTCTGCCACTTTAGTTTCGCAATCATTTGGGCTATGTCGGAAGCTTACTATGGTGTAATTTGTGGCATGAATCATATTTCGACTTAATACGACCTGATTTCTCTTTATCTAATATATAAAATTCTCGTGTCATGGTGTTAAACATTGAACTCCTCCGAAACGGCTTGACCGAATCTCAAGAAATTTTGAGTGCATATTGGGTAGGTCTGAGAATCGGACAACATCTATTTTCATCCCCCTAAATGTTAAGGATGGTCCACACGATTTTTTTTTTAATTTTTTGTTTTTTTTTTTTTTTTATTTCTTTGATTAAGTCAGCATTAAAAAATACATACAACTTCAAATTTTCACCCATCTACGATCACCAGTTACTTTTGTATCGCGATTTTAATTACGGCAATACAACGTTTGCTGGATCAGCTAGTCATGTATAAAATGTCATTGCAGCTCTCTAAGAAAAAAGCGGTTCACTCGATTGTATGCAACGTGCAGTCACTGATAGATTGACAGATGACGGCTACAATCTTGTAAAACGGAGATAGCCTAAATCCACCACATTTAAGGCGAATGTTCGCTTTCAAACTTAGCCGGATTATACCTCGTCGCAAATCGCCATACTGTTATTACTACTATTTCAAACTTGTGTCAAATCTCTGCACGTTTCATACTAAAATAAATTTCAATCATTGCTTAGTCAGTCCCACCTCTTATAACGTGGTATTTACATACTCTTTGCGTCATTGGGTATAACGATCAATTTAACATCGCCCAAATAATGATGAGACGTTCATTGAATTGGCTGAGCATAATTTACTATATTATATCATAAAAGCCTCATTCATATCAGTAACAGATAAAAATACATATCTCAGGCATATTGTCGTAAATATTGTAATTAGTGGTGTCACCATTCCTCTTTAGGTTATCAATAGTAACAGACTTGAACAAGGTTTATTAGTATATCGAACGATAATGAATTAAAAAGAGGCCTTAACATAACAAAAAAATGTTTTTTTTTATGAAAATAAGAGACGAGACGAGCAGGACGTTCAGATGATGGTAATTGATACGACCTGCCCATTACAATGCATTGCCGCACAGGATTCTTGAAAAACCCCAAAAAATCTAATCGGCACTGCAACTGCTCTCGTCACCTTGAGACATAAGATGTTAAGTCTCGTTTGCCCAGTAATTTCACTAGCTACGGCGCCCTTCAGACCGAAACACAGTAATGCTTACACATTACTGCTTCACGGCAGAAATAGGCGCCGTTGTGGTACCCATAATCTAGCCGGCATCCTGTGCAAAGGAGCCTCCCACTGCTTGTGTGATATTTCGTAAAACCGCCTAATAAAATTATTTGTTGGTTGATTTACATTTAATTATTTTAAAAAATCACTGATTCATTCATACGCGGTCAAAGTTTTGAAGAATTTATCCATGTATTTTTTTTTGTCATCATAGAACTTATAGCCGCAAGTATAAATATTTATTATTTAAACAAAAGAAATCTTATAACTATATTTACAATACAACGACTACATAAAATTAAAACTATCATTACGTGGAAGCGTACCAAGAATACTGGCAGCATTACCGCGTTGGATAGCAAGGCTGATTGATTGACCGAAATAGCTGCCAGCGCTTGGGTTTCCAGTAGCCTTATTGAGGCGCGAAGATCGTATTTTGAACATTCTCCGCGCCTCTGGGCCCCACGGGCTAAGTATCTCGACGCCAAACGGCACAAAGACTGAGACCAACATATTTGCGACGCTTGCTGTCTTCGGCAGTCGAAGCAGCAGCCCCAGCACCAACTGACGTAACTTGGACATGAGAAGGAGCCAGAGTGTCGACGCAAGTAGCGTCCCACACTAGCGCCCTTTCCCGTGCCCAAGCCACCAGCGTCATTCCATCAGGACGCTTGCCATCGCGGCGGGTAATATCATTTGGCTCTAAAACAGCTGGTATAAATGTATAAGAAATAGGCATATGGTATCATCACATGGTACACCTATTTAAAATGGTACATTTTGTAGGCGTTTTTTCTTACGAGTTATTTCACTAATATCTAATTTTAATTTTAGTTGAAATGTCTATAACTGAAAGACGTCCACTAATGGACAAAGGCCTCCTCCAAAGAACTCTATAATATATATACCTTATTAGACTTATACGTCTAGATAGAATTTAAAACCAACCTCTATTTTGAGCAATTCACGCACACTAACACATACAAATCGCGAGTGTAAGACGTAGCTGTCACGCACACGTAACCAATATTCCTGGCCTGTTTTTATCGTTTGTCTAACAGCATGAGACTATCTAGACGTATTAAATTATCTTAGATATATTTTTGTATCTATGCTCAAAAAACGAGCGTACCTGGTGTTAAGTAATCACCCCCGCCGCCATTCTCTTGCAACACCAGAGGAATCACAGGAGCATTGCTAACCTTTATGGAAGGTATACGCGCTGTTTTCGAAGCTACCCATGTCGTATTGTCCCAGCAACAGAGCACATCGAAGCTCATTCCACAGCCTTGTAGTACGTGGAAGAAAGCTCCTTGAAAACCGCACTGTGGAGGACCGCCATACATCCAGCTGATGGATTGATTGGGAGAAATTCATGGTATAATGTATTTTTTTGATTTGTACACATTAATTTGTAGTTTTTGTGTGAAGTCTTGTATCAACGGTTATTATACATATATCGATGCATTATTCATAGAGAAACGCTAGCGGCGAAGTCAATGAACTCCAAATTACTATGAAGTCAATGAACAAAAATTGCTAATGTTCACGATGACTTGCACGTGAATATAACTTATTTCGTCCATTCGAATGATTTAAGCTGGTCCACATTCTAGCGCTCTATAAATGCTCTATGTGGCCATATATCTCTGGTCTGGCAGACCTCAGTATCAGCTTGAACTACTTGACCACGAGCAACGCAGAGCTGATCGAATTGTCGGGGATCCAACGCTCTGTTAACGGCTAGATCACTTAGTGTTCTTTAGTTCTCTTTATTGTCTGTCTTCTACCGCATTTATCACGGGAAGTGTTCTGAAGAGCTGTTTCACCTGATTCCTGCTGCCAAATTCCACATTTGCGCGACACGCAACAAATTAGGATATCATCCCCACTATCTGGATGTTTCCTCCACAGTGCACTTTTCAAGGAACCTTCTTCCACGTAAAATAAGGAAGCTGTGGAATGTGCTACCTTGTGCGTTGTTTTCAGGACCATACGACATGGGTAACTTAAAAAAAAATTAGGAAAACGGTTGACCCTAAGGGTTATTCCTGCAACTTTCCGTAGATTCCATACCTAAACGCTTCAAATTGTACTTATGATGAAAAGAGCAACCTTAGAGTTTCTTGCTCGTTCTTCTCTAAGAAAATCTGCCTTCCGAACGAGCTGTAAGAAAAAAAGATGACATAATATTCCAAGTGTAATTTACCTACGAAATAAAAATATTTTTGTTTGTTTATTTGACGATTTTGAACCTTTTGAGCTCAAAAATATCATTTGTGTTGTTTTGAGCTCTCGAAGAGCTCAGAGTTCAAGCTCAATGTGAGTTCAACTTAACTGTTATATGTTTTTGAGTTCTTCGAACTTCAAAAGTCTGGTATAAGTTTAATAAAACACCATTTTTTGAATTTTCAAATGGTTATAACTTTCGAATGAATGAACTGATTTTCACACTAAAAAATAATCTATATATATAAAAATGAATTACTGTTCGTTAGTCTCGCTAAAACTCGAAAACGGCTGGACCGATTTGGCTAATTTTGGTATTGAATTATTTGTGGAAGTCCAGAGAAGGTTTAAAAGGTGAATAAATAGGAAAATGCTGCTAAATTAAATAAAAACAACAAATTTGTTTTTCGTTTGATGTGTCCATACATAATTTCTATGATAGAATTTATTGACGGACGGTTTGACAGTTCTGCTGTGAAACAATTTCATTACGACAGCAGGGTGCATATTTTACGAAGTAATTTTTGATGTTATGATATATTATTGACAAATTCATATAAAAACATTATTTTATTTATTATATACAGAACAACGTCTGTCGGGTCAGCTAGTACCTTATAAAAATTCAATATTATAACCCAAGGTGTCAAAAAAATTTGTCATAAAAAGTCTCTCATCGCGTGCGCTGCGAAAACTATTGATGATAAAACAAAAAAACGTCTTAAGTATTATAGAACGTATCAATATCTATAAAAATATATAAAAAGTCGTCTATACCATATTATGTCCAACTACTGTAGTTATGCCACTATAACTACTTTTTTACATTCTAAAGTTCATATAAGTGCCGACCATAATCAAACCAGATTATTCATTACTCTGTATTGATCTTTATCCCATTATTGTTCTTTATACTATTATATTAAAGACCGTTTCAATTCCTGTAAAATACCTTTTAAATTATTAAAATCGGACATTTCACTTAAAAGATATAACGAATTTAAAAACTTCAATCTAAAGAACATAATGCAATAAAAAAAATTGGAAAATCCAAAAGTGTACGCCTCCAAAGCTCATGCTATATTTTTTTAAAAGTTAAATTTTGAATAAAATCGAATCACCTGGGTTTTTTTTTTTTTAAAAAAAGCAAGAAGGCGTAGTGATTTTCGACAGGAACCTTCTCTGCTTACATCCGAAAACCACAGACTAATGGACGTTCACGATATTTTTTTTAATGAACTTTTTTTTATATTAATACGTATTCGACAATTCATGTGCTTTTTATAATGTGTAAGAGTAATAGAAAAAAAATGCAGTTTAAAGAACCAAAATAGTGTGACCTTGACAGGTCGGTTATAAAGCACAACCTCGCCACTTCGCGTTTGAGGCGTGCAATAAAATAATAACTTAGTGAAATAAAACTTTTATTTTAACAAAAATAAATCCATAGTCCGACTTAGCAGACTTTCCACTACCACGAGATTGGTATCTAAGCGAGTGAAACCGCGGAGCGGAGTAACACTAAATAACTTGATCATCTTCCCATCCCTTTTTTTTTAATTGGTAACCACACTACAAAATTATCTAAAGTTTCTTAATATTGCTATAACAGCATCTGTTATGCAGTAATGCATTTCGTTTCTTAAGACTTACGAGTCTAAATAGCCATTACGTTGAGAGTCTCGAAGCTTGAGGAAGTAAAAAAGTCTTACAACAATAAAATCAAATAAAATCTACCTAATACGTAATATCTAATAACAAATAAAATCTATCTCATAATATCATCATAGAGGTTATCATTTTCAATTTGATAATAACTTTTTTGTTACTTTATGGTATTCGAGGCACCCACTTTACTTGCTTGTCGGGTATTAATTAACGGTCGTTTTCAATAACGTATCTCTAGTTTCGGATAAATTTCTGTCGCCATTTAATGACAAGATCTTATCTATCCATAGTTATGTCCAATATAGTTTAGATATTAGACGATAGGTTACTGAAATGTCAGTAAGCGTAAAATGATAGATTTGTCTACCTCTAGTTAGTTAAACTAAGGATAGATAACTTATTGAAAACGGCCGTAAGTTAGAATGCATTGAATAATTACTTTTTCCTTACTATATTGAGGGTTGAGCTTATTTATAGAAGAATAACCTCAAGCAAGTTACTCTCAAGACCTATTTTACTATCGCTGTTTAGAAGCCATTGTTACTTTGCGTTGCTTAGCCTGTTGCTAGGCGAAGATTAGTTAGGTAGGTACTTAATGCTAATACGAAATGTATTGGTCTCAGAGATATTAATCACCATCAACTTTACAATGTTGTAGGTAATATTTATTTTTAGTTACCTAGCTGTTTCAAAATATTCCTTTGAATTTTTAAAGTGATAATCCTCACTTCTAGGATTAATATTTCGTGAGTCAAATGGTTGGCTCAGTTGGAAAGAGTGCTCGGGTGGAACCTGAGAGGTCATGACCTCTTAAGTTAGTGTTATATTTCTTTTGTCAAAAGTTTTTTGAAGTGGGTTGAAAACAATTATATTAATTAAACTAATAATTCTAAGCTTCTGAATTCTGTTGTTTATATATTGTAATTGTAATACTCTATTGGTGTATTTTTTATTTAAAACAACTGGTCATATGGTGATACTCGTAGCAGTACCTATAGATACAGCCTCTATTGAATTAAGCGGTAGAATCCACTAGAATTTAGAGACGAATCTGGCAAGTCAATTTCTCCTGAGGATGCCTCGGGTGGAGGCGAAACACATGTCGAATTGATTATGGGCAAATCTTAGCGGAATTTACACTCAATAAAACTTACAATATTTGGATAATTATGGATACTTATAATCCAGATTGTCATTTCTAATTTGTCTTATTTACTTATATATATATATACATTTACTACAGCAACAATCCATATAATAATGACACATTCCACAGCTAAATAATGCTGATTCGTGATAAAAAAAAAATATAAAATTAAAAAAAATCAAGACGTACTCCAGGCTCGAACCTGGGACCTTCTGCACAGAAAGCATACGTGTAACCGGTCCACGGCAACTGTAATGACCGAGGCGAAATATCTATATAGATCTAGTACGTAAATGTTAGGTTATTTTCGTTACGGAATTTCTGGATTCGGTCTCCACGCTCAAGGCCCGCGATAGAAGCTATGCAATATCTTAAAATATGTGGTAGAAAATAAAATATTGTATTAAATAAAGACCAAAAGCAAATTACTATACACTTAACTAACTCACTAATACATCTGGAAAACTATCACACATGAACCTTTTAAATTTAGTCTCGCCCTAATGAGGAGCGTGTTTGTGTGTTACGCTAGTATACTAAGTTTATGCATGAAATAGAACTCTTCAAAGTCGGATAAAAATAACATTAATTTGAATCATTCACCATTCGTTCACGAATATTTTCTATGCTTTCGAACTTCGTCGGTTTGTCAGAAAATAATAGAGTAGGGTAAAGGGTAGGTAAACGTAAAAATAGAACACTACCGAAACTTCTCTTTAATTTCGTTCGTTTACGAAGTTAAGTTTGAGTGAAAGAGAGTAGACCCCCTTGACATACCCGCTGTTTTTGTAAAAAGAGTTATTTACAAAAACATATCATAGTTGTTCCTTCTTACTACATTGTTAAATATCGTTGAATGATTTATTCATTTAGTAACAAAGCAATAAAGTGTACTGTCTGGGCGATATATCTATACGAGCGAATATTTATGAGTAATAACTAATATTGATATATTAGTTATTGGTACCATGTAAGGAGTATATCACTCACTTTGGCGACGTGTAATTTAAATTAAATTATTAACTAATAAAATTTAACTACTAAAACATTGATTATAGATCAATTTGAACCTACCAAGTTATATTTATAAGTTATATTTATTCGTTTTAAATCGTACAAACATTTGTGACGTTTTATAAAGGCGCTATAGTCCTAAAAAGTAATATTTTTGAAAATCTGCTTAAAATACTTCTACAAATACTACGGTTCCAATTTTTTGACATTTTTATCTTATCTATCTAGTTATTATAATTAATTGTAATCTTTGTGGTTTTTTTATATGCTAAGTTGACCTAGTTTGTATATCAGTAATATGTAATATGATAAATGAATTAAAAAAATAATAATCATTTACAGAATTTACTGGTATTTCCCGGATACTGTAGTCTTTAGACGATACAATATTGATGCAGACAGAGCTACCTAGTCATTTTTAATTATACCCAATTCTCTAATCGTACTATGACACACAAAAATGGGTTTTTATATAGGCAAATTTTTATATAGGTTGTTGAACAGGACTGACAGGGTGTTTTTTTATCGAAACAAAAGCGGTCATTTAAAGTTGTAACTTACAAGGTACATGTTTCAAGGTTTGACGGGGCATCTTGAGCAAAAAATCTTAAATCATGTATACGTTTAGATAGACTATGACAGATAGACTATGAACTAACCTCTATTTTGAGCAGTGCACGCACACTATCACATAGTGTCATACAAATAGCTTGTCACGCACACTAAAATAATATTCCTGGCCTGACTCTATCTAGACTTATAAATTATTTAAGCAAAAAACCATTGATGTTATATTAAGACCAGATTGGAAACTTATCATAAAACAGTTACAGATAAACAGTGGGGGTCTCTTTTGCAAAGGATGCCGGCTAGATTATGGGAACCACAGCGGCACCTATTTCTACCGTGAAGCAGCAATGTGTAAGCATTACTGTGTTTCGGTTTGAAGGGCGCCGTAGCTAGTGAAAATTACTGGACAAATGAGACTTAACATCTTATGTCTCAAGGTGAAGAGCGAATTAAGATGTTGAGCCAAGGTTTATTTATTTCAAAAATTACATGGGAAGTCTATTATAAAAACAATGCTCCATTAACTAATTCCAATCAATATATACTTAGTTTAATGCTTACAAATAAATATTCCCCACTCTTATGTTCTAGTTAAAGTGCTGAGGGGGTATTGCACCTAAAGCAAATTTAGGTACGGCTGTCACTCTTAACTCCCCAATCCTTTAGCGAGAAATGATCGGAAGACTTCCTCCTTAAATTGTAATGAGGCTCAGATTTTTTGGGCTTTTCAAGAATCCTGAGCGGCACTGCATTTTAATGGGTATGACGTATCAATTATCATCAGCTGAACGTCCTGCTCGTCTCATCCCATATTTTCATAAAAAAAAACAGACAACGAATGACCAAAGTCATACATAACTGTTCTCTGATAAAGTAAATTAGCACAGCCAATAAAGTAACCCAACCTATTAACCTGTTGTAAGGTGCCCACTATCAGATTATATGTAAATATATTATGTTGATACATTGTTATTAAGTACACATCTCGTATCAATCATTTACAGTTTGCAATAACAGTTTCCGCAGAGATTTGAGACAATTTATTACACATTGATAAGACCTTGCAGAAACATAATGATTGTGTCTGTACATACAATGTGAAAACTCCAGTCGGACAGGATCCCGGCTAAAATTTGGGTACAACAACGGCTGCTATTTCTGCCGTGAAGCAATAATCTGTAAGCGTGTAAGTAAATTATTGTGTAAAGGGCACCGTAGCTAGTGAAATTACTGGGCAAATGGGATTTAACATCATATGTCAAACAGTGACGAGCGCAATTATAGTGCCAATCACAATTTTGGAGTTTTCAATTTTACAAAAATTCATAAATGTTTCGTATGAAATCAATGATATTATAGTATTAAAAGAGGTAGATATGTCACTAGCGCGCCGAAAATCAATCGCCTAAATTGAGTCAATTGGTCCATTTGGTCGTAGTCGCTCTCTCGATACTTAAACGGTACACATGCGTTTGTTGTTGACATAATTGCTTACAATTTGATATAGGTACAACATTAAAATACCGTCTTGTGTTATGGGTAGATGCACTAATTACGAAAGTAAAAAAAATCATAGAATTACATACCACAGTTAAGAAATCATGAATTATTACATTTTATTTGATTTCATTATTTATCTAACAAAATAAATATGTCGCCATGACAACGTCGATCGCCGCCAAGCTGATCATAGATTAACGTACAGAAACGACAAAATATTGATGCTGTCTGTTGCGGGATGATCGAGGTAGAATATTTTAAGAAATGATGTAAAAAAGTCGTTGTTGCAGTGAATGTAATATGAAATGTAATAATTTTTAATAAACAAGTGCGTATATAGGTAGCTGAACTATCAAACTACTAAAACAAATTTAGGGTAGGTAGCGGATGTAGACAGTGAGTGCTATTTGTTTACGTAGGAGTTTTTTCAGTAATGCTGTTCCTTTCAATATATCCCTTGCTAACTGCAGAAGAATCAATGGATCATTTTCTTCTTCTCCCATTACCTTATTGTAATAAACCCTCAACAGAACAGACATTCATAAATAATATAAGATACAAAAAATAATAATTGTATTCTTAAAACTTTTTGGGAGTCGTCGTTAGTAAAATTGTAAAAATGGGACCTTTACTATAGACCTTTCGGTTTTGTTTTGGTGTCTGTATGTTTTTTATTATTTTATGTATAATTAATTGATATCATCAATGTGGTTATATATTATAATAAATAATTTTTATAAAATCAATGACACATTATCTACCTAAGTTCAATGCAGTTTCACTACTTTATAGCTTTTACTACATGAATGAATCGTAATTTAGGCATAAATCACAATGTACGGTAAAAAATCATATCTGATGATCTAAATGTATTTTTTCTATACAAATACGAAGCAATTAGCAAATTAGAGTTATCTCTTTTTCGCTTGCGATAATTGCATTTACTGTCCTTCTTTGACGTGTAATCGTAAAGTAGTGTGCTATTGCAATGTTAAATTATTCATGTGTGCGTTAGTGTATCATATTCAAACACCAAATGTTGTCTACGTAACCTATATATATTTTTACATAGCATTGTATCAAATACCATCAGCTGAACGTCCTACTCGTCTAGTCCCTTATTTTCATGACAAAATGCTAGAAGAATGTTCGTATCTTCATAAGATACATAATAGTGTTGCGTAGCAACGCTTCGACGTATATGACGAAAATTGTCAAACTTCATATCGTGCAGCGACGTAAATGACGAGAGTTATCAAACTTCAAGACATTGTTAATTTCAACAGCTCCGTCAGCAATACTCGTAGCTCAGCGGAAAAGTGTTTACTTTTGACGCTGTAGACCCGGATTCGATTATACCATACATACTAGGTATGGAATTTTTTGGGTTTTGTTAAGATAATGGAAATTTCTAGTAAGTTCAAGATCAAATCGAACACTGTAAAGAGGATGGAAAATATGTAAGCAGGATAACAATAGTTAATAGAAATTTCTACTACAATTTAAATTTACAGATGGAATGGGAGAATCATTTTGAAAATAGAACAGATCCGGGGGTATATAAGCCGTACTAAGCGTGGCCTACGGCAGTTCTAGTTCTGACTCTAAAGTGTAAAGGAAGAAGAAGAAGTTGTGAAAAGTGGAAATTGATCCAGGTGAAGAAGAAGAAGAAGAAGATAGAAGAGACTTAGTGTTTGGTGCGGTGTGACGAGTTGAAGCTACCTCCGCCCACAACAGGAACAGCGGCAGACCGGCGAAGTGCAAGTTCAGAAAAAGTGAACCCAAATAAAGACTCGTTCCTATAAGCGGAGTATTATTTCCAATCCCTGACCCACTCTCGTGTCAATAGATTTAAGGGTAAATACACTTTTATAATAATGTCCCAGCCACTGGTCAGGCATTAAGGCTTTATCTGTAAATAAATTTAAATGTTGTATTAAAAAATGGCTCTGTCGTAAATCCTACTACTCAACAGCTGATATCTAAGTGATCAGACAGCCTGGGGCTAGATTATGATTATTTTATAGCAATTATTACAATGACAGTACAGTATTGTATATTTCATTAAAAAGAGCGCAAAAAAAGAATCCTGGTAGAGTTTCTTGCGCCACTTCTTCTCTCTCAGAGCGTACATGATTGTTTAATTGCTTGCAAGGCCCCATCTACTTTCACTCTCCTTTCAATGTCATTCCCACTTTTTTCATCTCTAATAAACAAACTTCCCAAATATTCAACTTGTCCTTTGGGGAATTTAATTTGAGTTCATTGGGGTAGGCTTTTGTCCAGCAGTGGATGTCTTCCGGCTGATGAAGATGATGATTCAACTCTTTCACTTGTTCTAATCTCTCATCATCAATCTTAATATTACATTCTGTCATCCTTTTATGTCTTTCAAATAAACTTTACACGTTCACATTAATCCATTACTAATTTAATTCCATTGAATACAGTGCAACCATAACCATCTTTTGAAGTGCCTCCAAGAATAATAATAAAAAAACTTAATCATCGGCGCACTGGAGACACTTTAAGATGACATCATTCGTAAAGTACAGGCATTATAATATTTTAGATCTGTTAGACAATTATCTACGAATAAATTATGTCTAAAAATAGAACGTCTTTTTAAATGAATACAAATATAGCATATGTATGTGGCACGAGTCTCTTAAACATGTTTGTGTTGGGAACTCACTCAAACGATCAAAATGTGAATATAACGCAAAAAATTGTTTTTAATGATGTCTTCTGAATTAATTTAAAAAAACAAATATGTATATTAGAATTTTATAGAATTTTAATATCATTCATAGATTACTTGAATAGATATTTATTTATGTATATTAATTTCCAGTTACGTTAATAGATGTACGAAATATTCCGACGGGTCGCGACTTAGCCTGCGTCGATTTCGCTTAAGCGGGTACTATTTATATAATTATTCTATTTAATTATCTATTTTTATGGAAAAGAGGACAAAAGAGCGTACGGGTCACCTGGTGTTAAGTGATCACCGCCGCCCACATTCTCTTGAAATACCAGAGGAATCACCGGAGTGTTGCCGACCTTTGAGGAAGGTGTATGCGTTTGTTTTTAGAAGGTAGGTATGTCGTATTATCCCGGAAATACCGCATAGGGAAGCTCATTCAACAGCTTTGTAGTAAGTGAAAGAAATTTCCTTGAAAACTGCAGTGTGGATGATCCAGACTGTGGGGATGATATCCTAATTTGTGAGGTGTCGGGCGGAGGTGAAATTCACCTGCAAGAATCATGTGGAACAGCTCTTCGGAACACTCCCTGTGCTAAATGCGGTAAAAGACACAGTGAAGTGACGTCTCTACGTAACGCCAATTGATCCAGCCGGTCACAGAGCACTGAGTCCCCGACAATTCAAGCAGCTCTGCGTTGCACGCGGCCAAATGGATCAAGCTGATACTGGGGTGCGCGACACCAGATATGACAGCAATATTCTATATGTGGCTGGACCTGCACTTTGTAGAGCGCTAGAATGTGAGCCAGCTTAAAATATTGTCGTGCCCTATTTATGACGCCCAGTTTCTTCGAAGCCAATTTGGCTTTGCCCCCCATATGACCGCGAAATTGGCAATCGCTCGAGCTTACGAGACCCAGTATTCCGATACTAGGCGAGGCTTTGAGGGAAGTGTTGTCGAAGAGCGTTGTCGGTATACCTATGCTATGGATATTATAGATATTAACATAAGATTATTATCAAATTAAAAACATTACATTAATTTTGAAAGCTTGGCTATCAATGTCTTATCCAAATAGGTACTACCTATTCCTAAATATTTTAGATTTCATTAACATAATCATAATATAGACGGACACAGCGCGCTGCGATATTTTAAATGGTGGACATATAAATAATTAAATAAATAATGTATTTTTTTAAGTGCTCAGCAATCATTGGCCAAAAACAAATAATAAAAAAGCTCTTTGATCTGCTTTACATAATTAAACAGTGTTATATAATAATAAATAAATAATATTAATAATAGTAATTTATACCAACTCAAATATCATAGGCCCTCCAAGAACCGCACATTTTAACCACCATAAAAATATACTGTTTTATGAGAACAAATTCCTAATATGTAAAAATGTTATTAATATCTAAATGATCGGACAAACTGGGACTAGATTGTGATTATTTTATAGCGATAGAAATGACTGTACAATATTGTATATTTTTGTTGAAAAGAGCGCAAAGAAAGAATGCTGGGAGAGTTTCTTGCGCGGCTTCTTCTCGGAACGCTATTTGTTTCCGAAGCGGTAGTAGTATCTAGTAATTATTAGAAATGACATCAAAAAGAATTATAAAGGAATCAATTTTGTGAAAATAAATGCCTTTTATAATTGTTAAATAATAACATCGATATCAATAATATTATTTCGACTTTACCAGCAAATGCCAATGGCTCCTGTAATAATATAAATGCCGTTGTATTCGATGTGTTATTGAAACCACGTCCAGCTGCATGTATTTCTCGCCCCAATACCGGTCATTTTGTTTATTTGCATACCCATTTAAAGCTCTGTTCAAACTGAGGCGAATAACGCGCGGGACGGTGTTTAGCGCAATTCGCTCGCTCGCTTAGCCTCTCAAACTGACACGACTTCCCGCGTGTCATTTTTGGTTGTTCAATGGAGAAACATCATGCATTGTGAGATTAAAAAATCCGGCCGGGCGTCCCGCTCTTGTTTTGCTTCAACTTAACGACTACTCGCGTCAATTTGAACACGTCCATACAAGTTAGCTGACACAATCGGCGCGAGCGACTTCCGTCCCGCTCTTGTTTTCCTTCAACTTGAGCGACTACTCGCGTCAATTTGAACACGTCCATACAAGTTAGCTGACACAATCGGCGCGAGCGACTTACGTCCCGCTCTTGTTTTGCTTCAACTTGATCGACTACTCGCGTCAATTTGAACACGTCCATACAAGTTAGCTGACACAATCGGCGCGAGCGACTTCCGTCCCGCTCTTGTTTCGCTTCAACTTGAGCGACTACTCGCGTCAATTTGAACACGTCCATACAAGTTAGCTGACACAATCGGCGCGAAAGACTTCCGTCCCGCTCTTGTTTCGCTTCAACTTGAGCGACTACTCGCGTCAATTTGAACACGTCCATACAAGTTAGCTGACACAATCGGCGCGAGCGACTTCCGTCCCGCTCTTGTTTTGCTTCAACTTGAGTGACTACACGCGTCAATTTGAACACGTCCATACAAGTTAGCTGACACAATCGGCGCGAGCGGCTTCCGTCCCGCGTCCCGAGCGTTATTCGCCTCAGTTTGAACAGAGCTTAAATGAAAAATAGCTCCATACAAATTTATATGTATCTACTACTAACTACATCTAACAACAACTAGTCAACAACTTACACTCATACTTTATGGTGGCTTTTATATGTTTTTTGGTGTTTTGTTTATTTAAATATCTTTTATTTATTAAAAAAACTAATACATAAGTAAAGTAGATCCTGTAGATGAATCCACAACCTGAGAGTTGAACAAAGCATGCAAGGTTTTATGACGATACGTCACTCGAACGGTTAGCTCAGTTGGTTAGAGCAGGTCGTGGGTTTGAGCCTTTCATAAAATGTTGGTTTTTCCAATTTTATTTGTGTATTAATCCTAGGAGTAAGGGTTATCACTTTAAAAAACGTAACTAATCGTAAAATGATTTTCTCTCTTCCAGTTAGATGGCAAATGGTATCTAGTAGTCGTGGCAACTGACCTGAATATCGACGGTGACTGCGCTATGGTGGTGTTCAACCACAAAAGTATTAACACCACAGATATCTCTATTAGTTGGGTGGTAAACAACACTGTTAGCTTCTATAACGGATCTCGAACGGTTAGCTCAGTTGGTTAAAGCACTAGTTGGTGAGAGATCGTGGGTTCGAGTCCCGCATCGTTCATAAAATTTTATTTTTCAAATTTTATTTATGTACTAATTCTAGAAGTGAGGGTTATCACATTAAAAACATAACAAATTGTTAACAAAAGTAATGATAAATATATAAAAAAAAGTACTTAGTACTCATTATACACAGTTTAAATTTCAATTAAATTCCATTTATAATAATAAATAAATAAATAAATTTCTTCCAAACTTGCCACATGAATTATATCTTCATTCATTCCACATGTCTCAACATCGCGATGGTATATTCCACGTACAGTTCACCTGGATGGATGGATGCTCCTTTGTACTGGATGCTGGCTAGATTATGAGTACCACAACGGCGCCTATTTCTGCCATGAAGCAGTAATGTGTAAGCATTACTGTGCTCGGTCTGAAGGGCGCCGTAGCTTGTGAAATTACTGAGCAAATGAGACTTGATATCTTATGTCTTAAGGTGACGAGCGCAGTTGTAGTGCCTCTCAGAATTTTTGAGTTTTTCAAAAATCTACTAATGGCTTATTACTATAGGTATTAAAAAACTGTAAAGTTGTATGTGTTTGTATGTTTTATAAAAGTAGGAATATACTATCACGTATCATCAAGCCTTGATGAAGTGGCTATCCCGAAACACCTCGTCTGCTATCTCTTTAGCCTCTGATTCCCCCGGGAAACCACTACTAGGCGTAACCACGTGAGTAACTCAACGGGTAACGACCGTTTTATTTACTCAAGTGGCGTTACTTCAAAGGGCGGGAATCCTCGTGAAGCCACTCCACTCCGCTAATACTCTCCCTTCATAATATGGTCACAGAGTCCTATCTTTCACTTGCTGCCTTCCAATTCGACGAAGCTCTCGAAATGTGTGTGTGTGTGTGTATTTTTTTTTTTGAAAGAGGAGGACAAACGAGAGTACGGGTCACCTGATGTTAGTCACCGCCGCCCACACTCTCCTGCAACACCAGAGGTACCACAGGAGCGTTGGCGGCCTTTAAGAAAGTACACAGTGCTTTTTACACGCTTTATATTAGCTTCACTTGTATGTTTGTGTATTTGTATGTTTGTATGTTTGTAACCGACTTCTTTGGGCGCGATTTTGACCCACTTTAAACGGCTAGATTTCGTTCAAACTTTGTAGATTTATCGAGGACCGATGACATTACAGTAATTTGATAAAATTATTCAATTTTTCAATTGCAAAATAAGATTTTTGTTAATTTATATAATTTTTAAATAAATAAATCACTAATAAGCGCCATCTAGTAATTTATTGTGAACTACAAAGGAAACGCGCGACATTTCAAGACAGTTCCACAAAATTAAAGTATCTAATTAGTTTAGAAGCTAATAGATGGCGGTGAATTTATATTTCCATTATAAATTATTAATGCGTGATTTAACTGAGCTAATTATTATAAGAGCTAGTTCGGGGATCTCGGGCTAGCTGAATTAAGTGATCATTCAATATAACTAAAATATTTTTATTCGCAAATATTAAAATCCTTTCATTCAATCTAAAAAAATTAACTAAAAATGAAAAATAAATACTAGTTTAAAAAAAACTAAAGGACACAAAAAAAGGACTTATATAAAATTCAATAAAAAAATAGAAAATAAATTTAAATTGAAAATAGTGTAAAAAAATATTTCATTATAATAAAAGCGTGGGGTGCTTTTTAAGATATTATTAAAATAATAATTCTTCTTTATCCCACGCTTTTTTATGTCGTATTGTACCGAAAACAATGCACTAGGAAGCTAATTCCACAGTGTGTGTATTTTAATAATAAAATACCCTAACTTGGTCATAATATCCGTATGTAAATATTTTATTAACGTTACATTACTTTATCATTACAAATTGATTTTTATACGACCAATCTCCAAACATACTTTCACTTGAAATCATTCAAACTTTATCAAGATATGTTATCGCCACCCGTTAAGTACTTATCAAAGAAAATTCCTTCGGTATTCGCCATACAATCATACTTTGTGTATCCAAATGCTTTAAATAGTTTGTTTTTGTAAATACTAAAATATATTTAGTGATGGAGTAAAATAGTCACTGGCACAGTAGAACCATTCATTCTCACCACAGTACTCCGGTTAGATCTCCACCCGTCACGTACCAATGTATATTCGGATGCGTCAACTCGTGAACGGGTGCTATTTGTGTTGCCAGGTCGGCCTTATAGTTAATAAATTATTATATTTGTTGGATTCAATCATTAATTGTGACAGTAATCACGACCATCATGTTCACGAATCATCCTTACACAAACAATGAATTCAACTTACACATACCAGTGGGAGGCTCCGTTGCACAGGATGCCGGCTAGATTATGGGTACCACAACGGCGCCTATTTCTGCCGTGAATCAGTAATGTGTAAGCATTACTGTGTTTCGGTCTGAAGGGCGCCGTAGCTAGTGAAATTACTGGGCAAATGAGACTTAACATCTTGTCTCAAGGTGACGAGCGCAGTTGTAGTGCCGCTCAGAATTTTTGAGGGATTCAAGAATCCTGAGCGGCACTGCATTGTAATGGGCAGGGCGTATCAATTACCATCAGCTGAACGTCCTGCTCGTCTTGTGCCTTATTTTCATAAAAAAAAAAGCTTTACAGGTTGATGCATCCAATATACGAAAATTTATATTTAAACAGTTTATTATTTAATACTTTTTATGAAATAGTTTATATTATTTAAACAGGGTTCATATAGTGCATAGTTTCTCAACCTTATTTTGCTCACCGCCCACTTTGAGAATATGTTCTCTTCTAGAGTATTTTCGTGTATTTTTTTGCCTTTTTAGACTATATTTTTTAATCTACCCACGCCCCATCTGCGCCATCTCAATGCCCCCTAATTTTCTCTGGGTCTTCTACTGCCCCCCGAAAATCTCAAACGCCCAGAAATTCAAATTCAAATATTTTTATTCAAAATAAGATGTGAAATCACTTACTGAAAGCTAAAAAACTACCACCCATTCCAAAATGAATGCCTCAGGCCTGAGAAGAATGGGCGCAACAAACTCAGCGGGCTTTTTTTTTCATAATATGTAAAAATATCATAGTGTATAAAAATATGTTTTACAATTAAAGTAACATTTACAAAGTAACAAAGTAACATTATACAATTAAACTTAATATTTAATAGCCTGAGGGCGGTCGCTCCATTCCCAATCTGTGGCATCATTAAGAAAGTCATTTATGTTATAGTAACCTTTACCACACAAACGTTTTTTAACAATTCTTTTGAATAACGTAATACTTTTGTTTTGAAAATTTTCTGGGATCCTGTTGTAAAAGCAGATACATCGCCCCACAAAAGACTTGTTAACTCGACTTAGTCGAGTAGTAGGCATTATAAGCTTATGTCTGTTCCTGGTGTTAACATTATGGTTATGACAGTTTCTGGCAAATTCACTTATGTGCCTATGACAAGGGGGCGTTATCGCCCACGTATTATATTGGATGTAGCACCTTACAAATTAATTTGTTATGTATATTACAGCCATTGTAAAATACTCTATTTGATTGAAAAGAGTTGCCGTTGAGTTTCTTGTATGTTCTTATCACGAGCTCAACATTTTCCGAACATAATATAGTAGATCCAGTAATTAAAAAGAAATATTTATAGTGACGATTCAAAAGAGCTTTACTTAAGCCTAATTTAATTAAGTTTAATTGTCTTTGACTTCGACATATATTGACCAGTTTATTTCATGCTTTACAGTTTATAAGATCAATGACTCTCTTGTGATTCTTCTAGTGCTAGAAGAGACTATGCGCTCTGACCAAAAATAATTTTCAAAGACGATTTGAAAAATACTTTTTCGATGAAAGACGAAGGAAGTTTTCATGTACCTTATATTTCATGTACGTATTTTATCATTACAAATAGACGCTTAACAGAGATATATAGGAAATTATGTAGTGATGAAAAAGGATTCAATTAAATTTACGATACTAGCTGACCCGAGAGACTTAGTACTGCCTCAATCGATAAATAAAAGAGCTTAAATTTTTGTACAAAATGAACTGGTGCGGTTAGGTTCACGAATTTTATTTTTTGACAAAACTTAAGATTTTTTAATACACTACTACATACAAATAATCTGATAGATAGTTAACCTATCTACTATAGTTGCATAAAATTAAGTTTATTTTCACCTCCTGAGAAAGTTAGAAAGATATAAAAATTCTAATAAGTTATTCATTTTAAACTATTATTTTAAATTGATTTCTGAACGACAGACACATCAATGAAATATCAAAATCGTTATTTTTATTTTTAATTCCAAGCATAATTATACTATTATACTATACTATACAATTCAAGACCAAAATTAGCCAAATCGGTCCAGCCGTTCTCGAGTTTTAGCGAGACATATTGACATTTTAGAGATATATATTGAGGATACAGAAGGTTGGAGTACGGTACCATTCATATCACGAGTCTCTGCGACCCTGTAGCATCCACTAAATTATTTTTAATTTACTTACGTTATTTACTTTTAGACGCTTTTGCGCACTTGTGAACATTTTATGACAATTTACAGATGGTTTTTGTAAGTTTTCGTAAATTTTTTTTTTTTTCATTTTCATTTTCATATGACGACTCATATAGCCAAGCGGTTAGTGACCCTGCCTACTGAGCTAGAGGTCCCGGGTTCTAAGCCTGGTAGGTGCAAACATTTATATGATGAGTATGGATGTTTGTTTCCGAGTCAAGGAAATTTATATGTATGTATGTTTAAGTAAGTATATGTAGTAGAACCAAAGTCGACGACATAGCCCAAATGATTGCGAAACTGAAATGGCAGTGAGCAGGGCACATAGTTCGACGGATATATGGCCGTTGGGGTAGTAAAGTCCTCGAATGGTAACCACGTACCGGAAGACGCAGTGTTGGTAGGCCCCCCACAAGATGGACCGAAGATCTGGTCAAGAATGCCGGAATACGTTGGATGAGGGCAGCGCAGGACCGATCGTCGTGGAGATCTTTGGGGAAAGCCTTTGTCCAGCAGTGGACATCTTCCAGCTGATGATGATAATGTACATCGTAATAAATATATCGCTGTCTTGTACCTATAGTACAGGATATGCCTAATTTATGTGTAGTCCTAGTCTTCTACCGCATTTATCACGGGGAGTGTTCCGAAGAGCTACTTAACCTGATTCCTGCCGCCAAATTCTGCCTTCGACCACGACACGCCACAAGTTAGGATATCATCCCCACCATCTGGATGTGTGGCGGTCCTCCACAGTGCGGTTTTCAAGGAGATTTCTTCTACGTACTACAAAGCTGTGGAATGAGCTTCCTTGTGCGGCATTTCCGGGACGATACGGCATGGGTACCTTCAAAAAAAGCGCGTACACCTTCCTTAAAGGCCGGCAACGCTCTTGTGATTCCTCTGGTGTTACAAGAGAATGTGGGCGGCGGTGATCACTTAAGACCAGGTGACCCGTACGCTCGTTTGTCCTCCTATTCCATAAAAAAAATAGGACAAGATAATTTGTGTAAAAGACGTGTGTGAATATTATTATATTATTTAAATAAAACAAAGAGTTATAATAAAATCCATTTATTACACATCAAGTACAAACAAACATGAAAGAAACTTATCATCTAAAATCTTTACCTAAATTAATTTTATATTACAGTTATATTAATCAAAGCTACTATTGAATGAACTGCTTTCAAAGAGGCGATTGGATTTAAATTAACAATATTTCGATAGCAAAGCCATTATCCCAACAAACTTTATTAGTAAACTTGCCAAAGTGAGAAAATTTCCGATTCATAATTACAATTATTATAACAAATAACAAAATTTGGAATAACATTACACCAACGAAAAAAAAAACATACTTACTATACTATACTTATTAAACTACTTCAGTCTTGGCAAATAAATTGCAAAAAAAAAAATTTACGTCAGATCATTTATACGTCTAGATAGACTATGACAGCTGTGAAAACGTCGAAAAAAATTGACTATAGAACTAACCTTTATTTTGAGCAATTCACGCACACTAACACAAAGTTTCGTACAAATCGCGAGTGTAAAACATAGCTTGTCACGCACATTAGACTAATTGTATAATTCGAATATTCCCGGCCTGTTTTATAAAATATCTAAGAATTCTACAATTTGCAAATACCTATAAGAAGGGTATATGACAGCTTTACAAGAATATAAAGGCCAACTCAAATAAGTTGTACGTGATAAGCGCACTTTTGGCTATTTCTAATTATGACATAATATAAAGGCACATTCAGAGAAGATGAATAAAAAATTAATTATTTAATTGGATAATAATGGCTATTGTAGCCACACATACCAAAATATTGCCCTTTATGTAAAGAGCACTTTTAGTCATAAAATTTTAAAATGGTTTCACAGGTTACAAAATAAAAAGTAAATCAACCATGTCTTACTAATTTCCACAGTCCTTTCTTAACAGCCTTTAACTGGGATCATAACTTTTAAAATACCCGAGGGCCTGTCTTATATAATAAAAATTGTGAATAATAAAGATATTCTACATGATTTAAACGTAGGTATATTTGGAAACGATTTAATATAATCATTTATTCAAACAAAACAAATCTTATAACTATATTTACAATTATATTAGTACATAAAATTAAAACTATCATTACGGGGAAGCGTACCAAGAATACTGGCAGCATTTCCGCCTTGGATAGCTAGGCTGATCCGTTGACCGAGATAGCTGCCAGTGCTTGGGTTTCCAGTAGCTTTTATTGAGGCGCGAAGATAGTACTTTGTACATTCTTCTGCCTCGAGGCCCCACGGGCCAAGTGTCTCGATATCAAACGGCACAAACTGAGACCGACATATTTGCGAAGCTTGCTGTCTTCGGCAGTCAAAGCAGTAGTCCCGGCAGCAACTTACGTAACTTGGACATGCGAGTGTCGACGATATAATTATTTTTATTGATGTTATGAAAAAAAATATCATAAATCCATTAAAAAATGTCAATGTGAAGGAATCATCAAAACGGAAAAGGGGTTTCCGTATTAATTACTAATAATGTATTAATTTTAAATGAATTAAAATTTAAAATTTAATAATAGTAATTTAGAAATTTAGAAATTTTCGATACAAATAATACATTTTTTTTTTAATTTATAATTAAAATATTCACCTTCTATTTTGAATCCCAGCTCCAATAATTATCAAATATCCGGACGACCGAGCCTTGCTCGGATTTTTAAGAATGTACAAAACTTGAAATAAAAAAACTAATAGGACTTCTGGATTCGAACCGGGGTCTTCTGCTTTCCGGATCACCCAATGTCCCATCTGAGCTATAATAGTCTTGTATATAGCGGCGAAATTTACCTTTGTATTCTAATGTTATTGTAGCTGTTTCTCATTCAAACATGGATAAAACCATTTTTTTTAAATTGAAACCTAGCTAGATCGATATATCACCCCCGAAATCCCCTGCATACTTAATTTTATGAAAATCGTTGGAGCCGTTTCCGAGATTCAGATTATATATATATACAAGAATTGCTCGTTTAAAGATATAAGATATACATACAGATAGAGGCTGTCTAGAGTTTTTATCATTTTACCATTTATTAAAACTGACAAGAAACTAATAGACATACTTTTAAGTCATAATTTACAGTTTCAGCATTTTACAATGGTGATACGACATAAATACTCGAACAATATTCGAATGATTATTAAAATAAGTGTATAAATCATAGTAATATAAAATCTAAGATTATGGATTATAACTATGATTAGGTACAGCATATCGATATTATACATAAAGATAATATTATTCAAACAATGTAACAAAACTATACGTGAATTATTTTCTTGATTTGGTCTACAATCTATTTTTTATAAATCTTTACATAGACAAGCCTCAAGCGTGGCCGGTTTTAACTAGTTTTCAATAAAAAAATGTGATCTAACGCTTTGCTCAAGCCTTGATTTATATCTAGATACTAGTTATATATGTAAAACAAAAAAACAACTGTGAGCTTGCAAACACTTATTGATTTCCTGACCTTTTGTTTCAATTAACAGCTAATCTACTGTGCGATATTCATGTCTGGCGCATATTATAATAAAACTATTGAATAAGCATAACATTATAAACGTTATTCACAACAATTAAGGCGAAGAGTAAGCAGAAAACACGCAAACATGGTGTTTTTAGACAAGTTTTGTGGTGAAAGTATAGCATTTCGAGCTATGAACACTACTTAATCCTGTTACACATATCCTTAAGTCTTATTTGTAGGTTGCTAATGCTTGCTGTTGGTTATAGTTAACACTGCCGAGCCTTTTTGAACTACCACTTTTCTTTGAAGTTAAACAAGTTTTTTGGCATGGCGTGACGCATTTTTTTGGTACTTCTCTCAGAAAAGTTAGTCTTATAGCTTGTATTTTCTTGTGTAGGTTAATTTATTCAGATTAGTAGTGAATAACGAGGATTGTAAGCATATAAACTGTTTTCCACCCAAGAATTTTGAAAATATTGGCTTTGTTACATAGATGACGGGCCGGCAGCCGTGAACTCATATCGCTGAAGGTCGCTGGCATTTAGTGTCGCCTTAAGATGGTACATCTATACATTTCTGATTTCAATGAAAACACAATAATTCACACATACAGCCGCTGTTTATACCGGGAAATGATTGCGATACTGAAGTGGCAGTGGGCAAGGCACATAGTCCGACGGACAGATGGCCGTTGGGACAGAAAAGTCCTCGAATGGCGACCACGTACCGGAAGACGCAGTGTTGGTAGGCCACCACAAGATGGAACGACGAACTGGTCAAGATCACCGGAATACATTGGATGAGGGCAGCGCAGGACCGATCGTCGTGGAGATCTTTGGGGGAGGCCTTTGTCAAGCAGTGGACGTCTTCCGGCTGATGAGGATAATACAAGGGAACACCCGGTTAGCTACATTGCCGGGGTTGAATTCGAGTAGTATTGTTACAGATGCTGTTTTACAAGTTCTTAATGAAGGATACTTTTAAATTTTAGGGCTAATTCATTGGGATTTTGCTAGATATTGGAATAAGCTTAAAATTATGAGAGGTGCAGATATAAGAAAAACAAATACTGCAAATCCAATTAATAATATAAGCATTAATTTATTATATCATTCAAAATAAACATTTTTAATGCTACATACTTCTTTCATTAGTTTAGATTTTTGCGATGGCTTTTGACTACTTCATAAAAAATAAATTTTCTTTTTATTATAAACAATGGCGTGTTTTGGGTGGCCTATATGTCTCAAATCTTAACAACAATCTGGAATACACTGGGGTGTGGATATGTTGTTGACCAGATGAAGGGAAAATTATATTTTTATTTATTTTTAGGGGGTTATCAAATGTAGAAACCCGTTTAATCCAATTTATGTTTGAATTCTGGAGAACTTGGTAGAATGATTTAACATTATGAAAACTTTAAAATCTACCGGAATTCGTTTTAACACAGTAACCACCTCTGTATCGGTAGTCAGAAAAGAACACATAATAAATACTTTTACGTAATTATTTACAAACAAAAAAGGAAATCCCAAATTTATATGACAAATAATTCAATCTAATCTGAAAGTATTTAGGTTTTATCTAAGCTTCCATAACTATACTTCTACATAAGATTTTGTCGAGATATAAATTATATCTATATTGATATAGCAAAAAACTATCTCTAATATTATTTTCGTCGATTTCAAAAATTAAAATGAAATGTATATAAGTAATCTGTTTACTATATACATAAAATATTTTCGCAGTGTTTTTGTGCAACTTCGGTTTTTTTTTTGTTTTGAACATGTTTGAAACGAGTTTATGTAGCCTTTGGCCTTATCAGAAAATGCTTATTTGAATATTGTAATAATGCTAACTATGCAATTATTTTAATAACTCAATTAGTTTCATAAGAGAGTTTTAATTTTGTGTCTGAATTTACTTAATATAATTTGTATGTTTTTCTTGTCTTCAGCCGGTTTTTTTAAATAAATATTTAATAAATAAAAAAATGTTTAACATGTCGATTGGAAAGTCAATGACACCATATGACACATCATACTATATGTAAATATCAACTATAACTATGAGTTTTAATCCTAAAGTATAATAGAGACTATTATTCAAAGAAAATCATAGGTATCTCATATCATTTTATATTTACTACAGAATATTTAACAAATAATCATTTTGAAGCATAGAATATCGTTTTTAAAATAATTTGACATGAATTAACTCTGCATTCATCTTTGTAATCGAGCACCGACTTGCAGGTTCGAACCCAACTAATATAAGGCTTAGTTTTTAGGCTTTTTTTATGACAATAAGGGACGAGATGATCAGGACGCTCAGCTGTTGGTTATTTGATACGCTCTGCGCATTATTTTTAAATCTTATTCAAGCTGTGCAGCGCTATAGGATTGCAATAAGATTTAAACGTAATTCAATTAAGACTTTAGGTTAGAAATTATACTAATCTGTTTGGATAAATAAATAAATTACAACACACTGCCGCCCAGGATTCTTGGAAAACCCAAAAATTCTTAGTGGCGTTACAACTGCGCTCGTCACCTTGAGGCATAAGATGTTAAGTCTCATTTGCCCAGTAATTTCACTATTATTTCTATGTATCAAAATATATAGTTAAGTGTATGCAAAAACGTGGCTCCATTAAGTAGATTACAGAAACAGAAGTCCCTATATTCCTATATTTTATATATTATTATATATACTGTTTTCTTCATTCAAATTGTGATAAGTATATAAATTAATTTCTAAATTAGATATTTCATTCATATTTAAAAAAAAACTGTACTATTACAAAAAAGTTAAACATATGTTGAACACTTGTTTTAAAAAAGTTCTATTACAAATCTGTAGACATTGCTAATATTTAAACACGAGTCGAAGCTTGTCTAAACTGTGTCTAACGGATAAAACATCTTATATATAAAATTCTCGTGTCATGGTGTTAAACATTGAACTCCTTCGAAACGGCTTGACCGATTCTCATGAAATTTGAGTGCATATTGGGTAGGTCTGAGAATCGGACAACATCTATTTTTCATCCCCCTAAATGTTAAGGGTGGTCCACACGAATTTTTTTTTTTAATTTTTTTGACATTTTTCTTTATTTTTTTATGTTTGATTATGAGTCAGCATTAAAAAATACACACAACTTCAAATTTTCACCCATCTACGATCAACAGTTACTTTTGTATCGCGATTTTAATATCGGCAATACAACGTTTGCTGGGTCAGCGAGTATTCATATGGAATATTAAGATTATATGATGACAGATAGATGACAGCTGACAAGAATTAGGTTCCGTTTCTTTAATTGTTCCTGTACACTTCAGTTGTTTATGATGTGACCAACGACGTTTTAGTTAAACACAAGCTAAACACTGTTTTTTTATAGAAAAACATAAGCTCCATTTTAGACGTCATTATTGTTAGGTCACTGATGTTGTTATAGTTAGGTCACTGTCTAACAAAACGTGTCTAAGCCATGTTTAAATTATTTTTTTGTTATAACACCGATTATGTTTAACCCAACCGTAATGTAACGTAATATACCTAATTAAATTAGCAGGTTCCAAGAACAAACAATAATAGTTCTGTTTAAGGCTGCTATACCAAGAAATCGCCAAAATAGCGAATAATTGTAACCATTTATTGATGGTTTATACAAAGCTTATATTTTTACAAAAAATAATTATATATTTACAGGATATGAGAAGAAAATTGATTTTTTCTTTACCTTCTATTTTTTATAGACAGTGCCAAAAATATCACCAAAGTACCCCTAACTTTTACAGTTGGAGCTAATCATTCAATTTAGATAAAAATTTTACGAAAATTTATTAATTGTACACAAATACTATTTAATATGACATAGTTTTGTTGGTTTTGTACAGAAAATTGTATTAAGTTTGTAATAAATTAAAAATTCTTCTAATTCTGAATTTAAGCGATCTTTTGCGATAGAGGTATCCTAGCTCTGCTCGATTCCGTAAGGCTCGGTTTCCAGCCTTAAATAAAATGGAATTAATAATAATCTTAATCACGATGTGACTGATATCTTTTGACAGATTATTTAGTAGTTGCATATAACATATTATCATTGAGTTTAATTGTCAAATAACATCAATTTATGTGTTTATTTTTATTTGATTAAATGGAATAGTATTTCTCAAATAGTTTTAGTGTTAAGTTTATACATTCGTTACATATTTTTATACGATGTATATCTACTTTCAATTAATTAGTTTTTTATTATATTTAGTTGTAATTAAAACACTTATTATTTGTCTCTCTAACTATCCATAAAACAATTCTTAATTGGTTTTTGTATATTTATTTTCTCTGATTTTAGTTTTTAAGTCACTATTAGATGTTTGTCGCATCATTTTACATATTATATTGTAATTGAAATTATTTGAAAATCTTGATATAAAAGAGTGGAAATAAGTTTCTTGCTACTTATCTCATTAGCTCAACACTTTACGAAATAGCGGTAGATTCAATAGGAAATATATTTTTTTTACATTCATAAGTGTCATTTCCGTGACCTACATGAATAAAGTGATTTTGATTTGATTTATAAAGTAATGATAAGCGAAATTAGCATGCAGTGTTTACCTTTAAATGATTTTGAATACCCTGTCTATGTAATTTAAATTAATAAGAGTTTAAGAAATATTTTTATAGACACTGGTAGACCAATAAATAAAAAAAAAAATATGTAATCTCATTTTATACTGTACTTCGATGATTTAAAAAAAATGGTAACAGAACTGTGAAACATTATACAAAAAATTTTCTACTTTTAAGGAAATAAATTATTAAATCATACACACGATGTGACTGATATCTTTTGACAGATTATTTAGTAGTTGCATATAACATATTATCGTTGAGTTTAATTGTCAAATTATATCATTTTATGTGATTATTTTTATTTGATTTAACCCTTAACGATCTCTTACTAAGCCATATAATTATGATTGTGCCGATAAATCAATAAATATATTGAATTTAAATTCGTTTGTTAATATTGCCGTAGTTTCAAAGGAACGTTATCAATAGGTAGATTTTGATTTGATTTTTACTTTTAATAAGCTACCTTTTTTCTTTTTTTTTTATGAAAATAAGGGACGAGATAAGCAAGACGTTCAGCTGATGGTAATGCATATGCCCTGCCCATTACAATGCAGTGTCGCTCAGGATACTTGAAAAACCCAAATATTCTGAGCGGCACTACAACTGCGCTCGTCTCCTTGAGACATTTCTCATTTGCCCAGTAATCTCACTAGCTACGGCGCCCTTCAGACCGAAATATAGTAATGCTTACACATTACTGCTTCATGGCAGAAATAGGCGCCGTTGTGGTACCCATAATCTAGCCGGCATCCTGTGCAACGCAGCCTCCCACTGATATTTCATTAAATTGTTTTAATTCTTCATTAAATAATAATAATTAAAATACAAATGCTTAAATTATTTTCTAAAAAATATAGAAATTAAACATTTTTCACAAAGTATTAAACATAATATATTACTTAACTCATAAGAGATGTAATGTGCTGTAGATTTTATGATATAAATAAATTAAATAAAAATATTCCGATTTATATGATGATAGGCGCAAATAAAAGCTTTGCAAATTTGAAAAATACGACTTACGTAATTAAATAATCACTGAAGAAATGTTAAGACACATGCCTTGCGTAGTAACAAGGCTGTATCCAGATTTTGACTAACCATTGTCGGTAACCCTTATCACCGGCACGGTACTCTGTGTATCAGGCCCTGACCTCTGCCCGTTTCTAGTATAAAAGAGGTTTGTCCAGCTACAACATCAATCAGTCAAGCAGCGACTTCACAAGAAACCACATCAGCCAACATGTTCCAATACTTCATACTCGCTTTGGTGGCGGCTGCATCAGCCAACGTCTACCACGACGGTGCTTGCCCTGAAGTGAAGGTTGTCGACAACTTCGACTGGTCAAACGTAAGATACTTTAATTATTCACTCTTGCAATTTCGAAATAGTAAAAACTTCAAAAATACATTCCATCTTGTACTTACAAGATTTCAAAAAATTTGGTAAAAATGTAGTTAAACTTAAATTCACTTAAACACGACTTACAGTACATAAAATAATCACTGAAGAAAATATGTTAAGACACGACTGGTCAAACGTAAAATATTTTAAATCTTCACTCTTGCAATTTCAAAATAGTAACAACTAGATATGCATACTTTACTAATTGTCCTTACAACTTACTTCAGAAAATATGGTAAAAATGTAGTTAAACTTAAATTCACTTAAGCCGTACCTTAAAAGTCAAATAAAAATTTATTCAATTAGGCTTAAATTAAGCGCTTTAAAACGTCACTATAAAAATTTCTTTTAAATTACTGAATCTACTCAATGTTCGATAAAAGTTGAGCTCGTGTGAAGAACATACAAGAAACTCAACGGCCACTCATTTCAAATAGAGTATTTTACAATGGCCGTAATATACAAAATAAAGGAGTTTGTAAGGTGCTGCATTCAATATAGGAATCGTGTTTAAATAATATAAATTATCTCATAATAATCAAGCTTAAAGCAGATATTATTGTGTCTTGCTAATTAGCAAAGCGGTAGCTAACAGAAGACATTGTTATCATAAATAATTCATGGCAGAAACTTAAATTCGCTTAGCAACAATGCGACAAAGACTTACGCAGTGGCAATGATAGAGTCGGTGATTTAATGTTTGATTTTGTATTAAGTAAATGTTGTCTTCAAGTTAATGTTTGCTTATGCTCATACGATGATTTTTCCTTTGTTCAATATCCCAGCAAAGTCTTTTATCATTTAACTAGCTGACCCGACAGACGCTGTTCTGTAGAATAGAACAAAAAATGATGTAACTAAGTATATAGGATTAATGTAGTCTAAAGACATCGGAAATTAATGATTTTATAATACGTAGTAATAAAATGATATGGATTTTGTACAGCTTTTACATTACCGCTTTATAATTGCCAATTTTTTAAAGTATTAAAATGGATAGTATGTTATCCTTAAGAGATAGACATCATCGGGCTTTTCTGTAGATCTAGACTCTATTTGATTAAATATTATTTTGTTATTTCTCGAGAGCAAGAGAAGAATAGACAGCGTTTTCGTTGAAAGTTCCCAGACGGCTTCTACTTTTCCGACACCTCCAACAAATATTGTTAATATATACAAAGGCGTATTCAAAAACATAACAAATTACAAACTAAAACCTTGCTCGAGAAAACAACATAAAAATCGGTGCAGTAGTTTTTGAGTTTATCGCGAACAGACAGACGCGGCGGAGAACTTTGTTTTATAATATATTGTAGTGATAAAATTAAAATGGCAAATTTTTATGGACGACCGATAATAAATGCTGTCAGTTGGCAGCAAGCGGGGTCATATGTCGATTTTTGCATATACTTCGCGATAACGGATGTTGATTTCTTAATTATTTGCATATTATTAACGTATGCCTGTTATATAACATAATGTATACAAATTTCTACGCTATTTTAGAGGGAACAGTGTGTTTTGTATTCATTATTTCTAACTTTTTTGGCGACGTTAGAAAAAGACTTTATATAATTCCTCGTACACGTATCACACTCTAAGATAAACTTAAAAATACAAGAATCTAATGCCATGCTAAAGCTTCGGGATTCATTATTAACTTTCAATTTCTATTATTTTGAAATAAAAGGCCCATAATTGTTAATACTTTTCAGTCAAATTGAAAATAGATTCAATTTTATTCAAAATGGCGAATTTTTAAATTTTGTCATTTCTTTAAAGTCTTATATGAAACGACAGTAATAAAACAATCGGTTAGTAAATGTATGGTTATATTTAAATTGTAACAGATGAGTTATCAGTTAGTGAGACATGCTGCATATGCCGCACTTTAAAAACCCAAACCTGTTAAATTTAACTCAAATTAGTGTCATATGCTTCTAGCACATCATCCCCTATGCTAAAGATCTAGCCGTTATCGAGACTAATAATGTAATTTGTTACAGTACAAGGGAATCTGGTACGAGCAAGCCAAGTACCCCAACGAGATTGAGAAGTTCGGAAAGTGCGGATGGGCTGAGTACATCCCAGAAGGTGAAGGTGTCAAGGTTAAGAATGGCCACATCATCCAAAACAAGGAATACCTGATCGAAGGATCTGCCAGACCCGCTGGTGCCAAGAATGTTGGAAAGATCTTACACAAGCTCACTTATGGAGGTAAAAACGTGTGATTCAAGATGTTGCTACAGATATATTTGTTAATTTATTTTAACGAACATAATTATGACATTTGCCCAACATCTTTGTTTAATCAAAACCCCAGTTTACTATAATCCATTTGTTTTTATTCACGAATTTTTACGAATTTTTATATTTTTATATTCTTAGAACGAATTTTTATATTCTTAGGTGTTACCCGCGAGAACCTTCTTAACATCCTCGCTACTGACAACAAGAACTTCTACATCGGATACTTCTGCAAATACGACGAGGAGAAGAAGGGCCACCAAGGTAACGAAAACACAAATAAAATTTCATTTATCATTATTACTATTATCTATCACCATCACCGAACACACAATTTAATGACAAAGGCACCATGAATAAAATTTAGTAAAAAACGAAAATTTGCAGATTCATGTTAATTAAGAACAAATTCGTTCTTGTAAAGAAAAATTTATACCCATAATATTTTTTGTAGACAGTTGGTTATAATATTCTTAGCTAGAGTTTTCAGTAGACCTTAAATAATGCACTTTTCCACACGATCTTTGCATAAACATAATAAATCTATTTAATGATAATTGGCTATTGACTATAGTACTTAGTAGTTACCTAAAGGTAATGCCACAATAATCAGTTGCTTAAATTTAAATACCATAAGACAAATACAACATAAGAAGAATAAAAAAAACATCCATGTATCATCATACCAAAGAAGAGCGAATATAATTTGTTTAATCACTAAAGAAATTTATCAAATTTAAAACATAATGCTCGGGACACTATCAATGTTTAAAGTTTATCAAATCGCAAAAGACATACGTTAATTTCAATGTGAACTCGCCGATAAGAATTTATGTTTTGATAAAAACTCACGACATGTGAGAATGGATACAGATTAGATATGCCAAATTAATATGTTCAAATATATATGTTTTGATGTTACTTAGAGTTGCAAAAGCGTTATTCATTTTATTAGGTACCTAGCAACAGCATTGAGCACATAAATTTGCAAACTTATAAATCAGTATCCAGTTTTTTGTTGGCTCGTATCTGTAAAATGTCAGTCGTATTCATTTAAATGAATTTTTTGTCGATTTCCTGTCAAGACAAATATATCTATTCTTAATACTTAGAGGATGATAATAATTTGGCAAAAGTACAAGGTCACAATAATGAACAAAACACACTCACATTTGCTTGAATATTAATTTAAATCTGAAGAATAATTATTAAGTAATTTACCAGTGGGAGCTAGATTATGGGTACCACAACGGCGCCTATTTCTGCCGTGAAGCAGTAATATGTAAGCATTACTGTGTTTCGGTCTGAAGGCGCCGTAGCTAGTAAAATCGCTGGGCAAATGAGACTTGACATCTTATGTCTCAAGGTGACGATCGCAGTTGTAGTGCCGCTCAGAATTTTCAATAATCCTTAGCCGCGCTGCATTGTAATGGGCAGAGCGTATCAATTACCATCAGCTGAACATCCTGCTCGTCCCTTATTTTCATAAATAAAATAAAAAGTGAGACAATACTAAATTTAAATAACCCTTCATTCAGACTTCGCCTGGGTGCTCACCAAGTCCAAGACTCTCGACGGAGAAGTGAAGACCGCTATTGACAACTACCTCCAGGGATCCACAGTCATCGACAACTCCAAGCTCCAGTACAATGACTTCTCTGACGATGCATGCACCATCAAGAAGTAGATAATAATATTATTATATATAATTAAGTGTCCCCTTATTCCACCCCAAGCCCACTAACTGCAAAGTTGATGCTATTTCATGGTATTACTGCTCTTAATCTTCTACGATTATAGCATGACGGGATGTTAGAAGATTAAGTGATAAGATTTTATATTTACAATGAGTGTATGTAGTTTAAGATAATAGTGTAATTAACAAATCAATTCCGCAATAAAACTATTAAAAATAATAATATGTTTTACTTTATATCCTAGTGCTCCCGAAATGTGCATAATTGTGTTTATATTAACATTCAATTTTAATATACTTTAACGTCTAAAATCATTTGATAGATTGACAATCTAGTCCAATCTAGGTTTTCAAACTTTAATGCACATTTTTTTTTAAATTCTATTTCTATTCATGTGTAAATATAGTATTTATTTGATAATGTATTCACAGTTTTTTGCATTGCTTATAATTAATACAGTTAACAGTAAAAAAAAACTTTTATAATATTCACTTTACTTCAACAACATCAAAACATGTTTCCTAATAGATATTGTCTGAGTAAAAATATAGTAAATTATTATCTTGAAGTCAATTTCCATTTTTTTGAACATTTCAATTTATCACTAATTTCGAGTATTTAATAAACAAAACTTGGTCATAGTAATATAAAAAAAATAACAGAATTAAAGCTTTCCAATTGACTTTTAATGAAAATAGGTAAGAAATAACCTATTTCAATAGGGCAGCCTATCACTCGACTTTTAAAAGTTGGTTACAAAAAAAAATACTGGGATTGTCGGGCGACCAAGGTGTATCAATTATTTTCAAAAGTAAATTAGTTATTATGGATTATTTATAAAGAATGAGCAATTGGTTTTGTGTCTATTTTCCTCCGAATTTCATGACATCTCATTCATAGTTTAATTCATTTCAATATTACAATAATGTCAATGGTTAATATTGAATAGAAAACTGAAACCAATATGTCATCTCATATATCGAAAAATAGATAAAAAAAAGTGTGTGCGTGTATTCTTTATGCTCGATTTAAGTTGATAATTGAAGGTAGGATTAACACATGTGAATATAATGTAAGAAAATGAATATTGAATAATGTCACTGTTAAAGTCAGAAAAAACAACATGGCGCGTAAAAATTTTATCTCATACGACGATAAAGAAGTTTCACTTTAAAAATGTTCTGTACACCGGTTATTAAAACGCCAAAAGCAGGAAATGGCGAATTAGGATTACTTAGGATTGAACTTGGCTGATGCTTAGCAAAAAGGAACACTTATTCTGTTTAGTTTATAACCTTTTATATTAGCTAGCCCATGGTTATTTTTTGTTTATAAAGCGGCTTTAGTATAGTTTAGTGCAGCCCTGTTTCACTGCAAGCAATGTTATCTATTGTGATAGCCACGTTTAACTATATCTCACTGCTAAGATTGATTCTTTTCATTAATCTTATTATATCTTTTGCATTGACTTGACGTATTTCATTTGGCGTATTATTGGGGTAGTATTGACGTATAAATGGTTGAAACCATAACCATAACCATAGCTAGCCCATATCTTGTAGCATATACACAAAAATAACAAATACCACGATTATTTACTATTTATTACCAGTACAGACAGCACAATAGTTGATAACAAGTTATGCTTCAATGTTCTGAATTGAAAAGTGTTTGTCTTTAGCCCCCGTGTACTCCGAAGATGCTGTGGATGTAGTAGTATTCCTACGTGAATTTAGTATTATCTGCTGGACTACTTTACATTGAGCAGCAATGGCTACCCAAGGAGAAGGCCTGGATATACCGAAGGTTTTTATTTTATGACAATAAGGGACGAGACGAACAGGACGTTCACCTGATAGTAATTCATACGTCCTGCCTATTACAGTGCAGCGCCGCTCAGGATTCTCGAAAATCCCAAAATTTCTGAGCGGCACTTCAATTGCTCTCGTCTCCTTGAGACATAAGATGTTAAGTCTTATTTGCCCAGTAATTGCACTAGCTACGGCGCCTGTCTAATGTATATGATGGAGATCTGTGATAGAGCATTACATAAAGAGTTTTTCTCCCAACTTCCATTATGCTTCCACATAGACTGTTGTTGCTCGGACCCGACACATATCTCCCGAGACTGATTTCCATATCCAACATTATTTACAACAAATACCCATATGGCGTGCAAGGGGCATACAGGTCCCATTCAGGAAATGGTCAACTATTCCTAGAAGTAATTTGAATCTTCTATCGATGTCTCTTTTGAGTAGGTTTGAAGCTCCTTTGCACAGGATGCTAGATTATGGGTACCACAACGATGCTTTTTTTGCCGTGAAGCAGTAATATGTAGGCATTATTGTGCTCCGGTCTGAAGGGCGCCGTAGCTAGTGAAATTATTGGGCAAATGAGACTTATCATCTTATGTGTCAAAGTGACGAGTGCAATTGTAGTGCCGCTCAGAATTTTCGTGTTTTTTAAGAACTCTGACCGGCACTGCAGTGTAATGGGCGTATCAATACCAGAACGCCCTGGTCCTTGGTAAAAAAAAGGTCTGGGAATGGGATAAAATCAATACTGACATTGCCTCTAGATATCACTTCTATGTGCTCTACCACATCTATCACAGAAAGTGTTGCGAAGAGCTATTTAACCTGTATTTTGTCGCGGAATTCCAGTACGTTAAAAAATATTCTAAATTATTTAAAAGTGTTTGTTCTATTGCAAAGTCTATGCATATCAGACAAATAATAAAAAATGCACCGGATTAAATAAAGATGACTTGGAATATGATTAACTGGGAATCTGGAAGATTGAAAGACCGCAACGTTGAATACAATCCATCAATAAACAATACTATAATTCAATCAAGGGAGTTGCTTCTGCTTTTGAGAATTATTTTTCTGACATTCCAGTTTCTATCACAAGCACTCTTGTCTCCTCCACCAATGATGCTGAGTCACTTTTTCTGGAAAATATTAGAGAATGTCAACAAATTTTAAATTTAAGTTTTGTTAGCTCTGGAGAAATAATTAAAACTTTTAATTCTCTAGACGTGAAAAAAACTGCTGATAAATCGGGCATTTCTGTGAAAATAATAAGTCTTTAATAATTGTATTAATCGTGGCGTGTTTCCTGACCTTCTGAATCATAGTAAAATTACACAATATTTAAGTCGGGATGCTCTTCTGACCCGAATAACTATCGTCCTGTGTTGGTTTTGCCGACCCTTAGTAAAATTTTTGAAAACTTTATAAGTTAAATGCTAAAGTAAGTACTTTAACTCTCATAAGTTACTTCATTTGAAACAATTTGGCTTTACTAGGGGACGTTCAACAACGGATGCAGGTGTTGAGATAATCAAGAATATTTTTGATGCCTTAGAGGAATCGCAGAATACAATTGGCATCTTCTGTGATTTATCTAAGACTTTTGTTCAACATTCAACGCTGGTCATGAAGCTATGTCAATATGGCATAAAAGGAACTGCGCTGATCTTCTGACTTCATATCTAAACATAAATACAATTCAGAAGGTCGACGTGAATGGCGGGAGATCTAATGGGACTCCTCTCAGTAAGGGGGTACCACAAGGGTCTATTCTTGGACCGTTCCTCTTCCTTATCTATATAAATGATATTCCTAATCTTATAGAGCAAAAACATAAGGTAGTATTGTTTGCGGACGACACTTCACTGATTTTCAAAGTGAAAAGAAACCAAGCTATGTATGAGGAAGCGAACGATATTCTATGTGATATCGTGTTCTGGTTTAGCGCTAATAACCTATTGTTAAATAGCAAGAAAACTAAATATTTAAAATTTACCATACCAAATGTCAAAAATGTAGATGCATTGTTTTGTTAAGCGGAGAGGTGATAAAACCGTTGGAATCTGCTATATTTCTCTAGATTCTAAATTACAATGGGGCCACTATATTGAAGGATTGGCTAACAGACTTACGTTAAAAAAATAACTACTACCTTCTACTGACAGTAAATAGCTGTTAATAATCTGGAGCTGTCCCAATATACCCGATAAGTCATTCTTATCACCTTATATTGAGACGCGTGGATTGCAATTTCCGTACAAACTTCGATCGCTGGTAAGCTATACGTCGTCCCATTGACAGACTGCGTGAACGGATAAGGTGAGTTACCTTCGATACGTTTATTGGGACAGAAAAGTCAACGATAGTTACGATTTTTATCTCAAGTTATAGATAGACTGAATATTGGGGACGGCGGTAAGTCCTGCAACACGCGGTCAAAAAGATTAGACACTTAACTGACACAGATTCGGCGCGACTAGTATACTTTAGTTATTTTCATAGTATTATGTCCTATAGTATATTGCTATGGGGCAACGCTGCCGATATTAATACAATATTTGTGCTGCAGAAGGGCTATTCGCGCTATTTATAACCTAGGTCCTAAATAACCATTGAGAGCAAAATTCAAAGAAATTAACATCTTGACTGTTGCTTCTCAATATATTCTTGATAATGTAATGTTTGTTCATAGGCACATAAGTGAATTTGCCAGAAACTGTCATAATCATAATGTTAACACCAGGAACAGACATAAACTTATAATGCCTACTACGCGGGTAAGTCGAGTTAGTAAGTCTTTTGTGGGGCGATGTATATGCTTTTACAACAAGATCCCAGAAAATGTTCAAAACAAAAGTATTACGTTATTTAAAAGAATTGTGAAAAAACGTTTTTGTGGTAAAGGTTACTATAACATAAATTAATTTCTTAATGATACCACAGATTGGGAATGGAGGGACCTCCCTCAGGCTATTAAATAATAAGTTTAATTGTACAGTTTTACTTTGAAAACATATTTTTTCGATAAAAAAAATAAAGCCCGCTGAGTTTGTTGCGCCCATTCTTCTCAGGTTTGAGGCATTCGTTTTGGAATGGGTGGTAGTTTTTGACTTTCAATCTGTGATGTCACATCCTATTTTGAATAAAAATATTTGAATTTGAATTTCTTCTTGACACCAACCTGTATGTGTGGCATTCATCCACAGGGACTATTTTCCAAGCATAAACTGAAAAGCGAACAAATTGGTTTCGGCATAATTTAACAGTGTAACGACCTGAAAAATATAATATCTTCTTACTAGATATTGCGATCGCAAATAACGAAGAATAGTTTTACAAGAATCAAGTAATTGATACTATTTAAAATTTTGATAAAATATAATAACTACGCCCAAGTGGGCGCACTCGGTCCAGTCTCGAACAATGTGTGACGTTGACGGTCCACATGTTCTGTTAACTTTGCTAATAATTGAAACTAAAATGCTGGGTTGCGTAATAAAAATATGTAAAAATAATACTACAAGAAATATGAAAGATGATCACATATCATCAGTAAGTATTTTGTATTTTATTAATTTCAATTTGAAATAACACGAAGCGTATGTTACAAAATTTTAATGATGCCATTAAGTGTCAAGTCTTTTAAATACCTACTGATCATCATAAGTACTTTAGGTTAATATCATTGTATATATAGTCATAATTTAGTGTAGATTTGTGTAGATAATTATTTCTTTTGTTTTCCTTTTTGTGTTTATTAATTGTTTGATTTCTATAAATTTAATTTACTCCAACTAGCCATAATATTAAGAACATTGTGTATTTCTCTTTAGTTTCAATTAGTATTGTATAAACATTTATTTTTGTACCTAACATTGAATACCTCTAAGTTTTTCATAGTAAGATGTGGATAGCGTATCTGACTACAATTTTATTAGACTTAATTGTTATTTCTTTATGTATCTACTTTGTAAGTTGTAGTTGTTTGCTTTTCCTAATAAAAAAAAAAAAGATGGAACGCACACAAGCACTTAATGGTTGCCGTAATAAAAAAAACAATTCTTAATTCAAGGGCTTAAAATTTATTGTTGGAATCAAAAGCTGTTCAGGTTCAAATATTTTCTACAGGGCAAATTATTGCCATTTCGATCAAATTGGTTTGTTCATAATGTTAGTCGCGTTCTTTTTAAACTTATTGCATTTTTCTAAGTTTTAACTACCATTGCATATGCTTTACCAGGTATGCATACCCGGGCTTTCACTAGTTACTAAGAAATAAGTTTTTTCATTCCATCTGATGCTATGAGGAATCAAAAATTCTGATATAACCGGCAGGCCTCGCCTTCGATACAAACCTTCTTGCTTTTATTGGAAATAATCAAATCAAACATACGGACAACTTTTTAGGCTTAGATTTCAATACTTCAATGTAAAAAATTAGATAAGAAACGGTTCTTTTAAAAATCTGAAAACTGTTTCAAAATAAAAAATAAATACATTCAATTCGTTAAATTGTAGATTATTATTTTTATTTTGGCTTGAAAAAAGTACTTATAATTAAATAGTTTCGATCTCTTCTTATATTGTATGTGTGTCCAATTTTTTTAATTTTCCTGGTGATCCTGGATAGGATTATATTGTAATTAATTGAATTTTTCTCTTTGAATGACAAACAAAACAGTGTAACAGATTTTTTAGTATCATCATCATCAGCCGGAAAACGTCCTCTGCTGGACAAAGGCCTCCCCAAAAAGATCTCCATGTAAAATCGTACAATAAAATTAATTATTTAATAACCTGAGGGCATTCGCACCATTTCCAATCTGTGGTATCATTAAGAAAGTCATTTATCTTATCTTTTACCTTTAACACACAAACGCCGTATAACAATTCTTTTGAATTTCGTAATACATTTGTTTTGAACATTATCTGGGATCTTGTTGTAAAAGCATATAAAACGCCCCACATAAGTCTTACTAACTCGAATTAGCCGAGTAGTAGTCATTATAAGTTTATGATTGTTTCTGGATATTGAGAGGCAACAGTCAAGATGTTTATTTCTTTAAATTTTTCTCTCATTGACTCTTCATTCGAGGACTTTACTGTCCCTCCGGCCACCTGTCCGTCCAATTATATATGCCCACTGCCACTTCAGTTTCGCAATAATTTAGTTATAGAATAATACAAAAAAATATTTTTTATATCGCTAGGCGTATAATAACTTATAATAACTTACTCATTAGTATTATCAGGGTTCAGGTTAAGGTGTACTGTCTTTATTGCTTCGATGTGATAAAGAAAAATAGCACAGGCATATATATTAATTTTATAACTAATTAACCTGCATCAGGATAAATTTTATCACGTCATTAATTAGATAACGTGTTACGGTTACGTCCCTTGTGGCGGTAAATTATTACACCTATATATTTTCCTGGGATCCGGACATATTATGAAAATTCAGTTTAGATGTCTTATAGCGCGTTTTTTGAAGGATGATTAGAATGAACCTCTTTCAATGATTTTATTATCCCTCGGATTCCTTGGCATAATTAAAGTTAAAAGTGACATATCATAGTTCGAGATCCAACCGTTGAATTCTGTCAGGTATGAGTTTTTTTGATAAAACTAATTTTTAATTAACGTTGAGGAAGTATGCAATGTATTAGCGATAAGTTGCCTATATAAAAAGGCCGCAATCACCTGTAATTAATATAAGTATGATTAATTTTCTGATATAAATTGCAACTATAAGTTTTTTATAATAAATTTTACATCATCTTTAAGGAAATTATGTAAAGAATTAAAAAAATATGGTTGCCAGCTTTCAGTCAGCCACAAGCCAGCTGCCACGTATAAACAGGTATACTTATTATTGTTGATTACGTCAGCAAGATGGACGGACGATTTGAGGCGAACGGGTGGGAAGGACTGGATGCGGAAAACTCTGGACCGCACAAAATGGTCTAAAATGGAAGAGACCTTTACTCTGCATTGGGTGGATCAAGGTTGAAGAAGAAGACTTACGAGAGTCACTTATTCAAATGATTTGAGTTTTCTTTAGTGTTGATTCCGCCAATATTTGTCTTTAAACAATTCGACGCGTGTTTCGCCTGCACACGAGGCATCCTCAGGACATGTTGAGTCGCCAAAATCTGGCACGAGACTGCAAATGCAGTTTGCGAATTGTATAAAGACAAATATTGGCGGAATTAACACTAAAGAAAACTCAAATCATTTGGATAATTATGGATTTCCGCAAAGTAACGCCTACTTCAATAAAATTTCTTACAGTGACTTGTTTTTTTTATTTTAATACAAAATTGAAGTTTCATATTTACTTTTTACGATGAACCATGGTTGCCTGCCAGTTAAAAAATGCCCTTTTAAAGTTTTAATTAGTTTTTATCAAAAAAATACATATCTAGCAGAATCGAGCACTGGGATCTTAGGCTATCAAGTCAATATCAAAAATTGGGAATTTCTGATAGGTCGCTATTTGACATTAACAATAGCTTAACGGCCGTTCCCAATATTCAGTCTACTTGAAGTAAAAATCGTAACTATCGTTGACTATTCTGTCCCAATAAACTTATCGACGGTAACTCACCTTATCCGTTCACGCCGTCTGTCAATGGGACGACGTATAGCTTACCAGCGATAGAATTTTGTATGAAAATTGCAATTCACGCGTCCTAATATAAGGCGATAAGAATGACTTATCGGGTATATTAGGACAGCTTCAGATTATTGACAGCTAATTACTGACAGTAGAAGGTAGTAATTTATCTCTATCTGTAGATAGTATATTGGGAACGGTCGTAAACCGGCAAAGATTGGTAGGTATTGGAACAGTAGTACATATGTATTCTGTGGTATCGGTTGACAGTTACAGTTATGACGTCATCTAAGATGTGTCAAATGATGGAACAAATTTTTTGCTTCACCGTTACTTTAACATATTTGTTATTGCTGAAGTTAGTTTGATTCAACCCAGCGCAATTTTCTCTCTGTGGAAGCCAGTAATTCATATTCAGAATTATTTTTACTCATGACTTATTTCTAAATGTTAGTGTCAAAGCTCCCTAAGTAATATCCACAAATTAGGATATCATCCCCACTATCTGCTGTCCTCCACAGTGCTGGTTTTAAGCTTTCTTCCACGTACTGAAGTACGTTCATTCCACAGCTTTGTAAAGCTGTAGAATGAACTTCCTTGTGCGGTGTTTCCGGGACAATACGATATGGGTACCTTCAAAATAACGCGTACACCTTCTTTAAAGGCCCAACCTCCCGTGATTTCTCTGGTGTTGCAAAATAACTGAATAAACATCCATATGAATTCTAAAACCCAAAACATATTTCACAGCTACTCGCACTTGCGTCGAACCTTTCATACACAGACTGTTGCCGAAGTAGTTGGACAACACTCCTGTGATTCCTCTGATGTTACAAGAGAGTATGGGCTGCGGTGATCACTTACCATAAGGTGACCCGTGTGTATGATCGTTGATTCTCTTTTTCCATAAAAGAAGATGCTGAACGTGCATGTAAGGGTTGTAGGAGTCACTGGCGTAGTGTGCCTTGGCGGGGCGCAGTATAAAAAATTGCTTAGGGGTATGAAGGCTTATTTGTGAGGGGAAAAGATTTCTCACAACTGAAAAAAAAAAATTGCATAAAATTTAAGGAAATATTTATTCATCGTAATTATCTATCTGTACTTTTATTTCAAGTTTTAACATGAATTATAGGCGCCCAGTCTTTTCTAATTGAGAATGCGTCCTCAGAAGCATGTATGTATTTCTGTTTCTGTCCAAAAACACCCTGACTAGTCAGACGAAACTACAGCAACACTGTCATGAATCCTTTAAAATTATCGAAATACGTTATCTAAAATCATGTCTAATAAATTAAACGGCATGCGTTGAGAGCCATAATGGCACATTAATTCGCGAAGTGTTTTTCGCAATCGACAAAATCAAGATAACTCTAGAAGCACGCGACAAAAATATTATTAAGATATTTAAGTAACATTTAAAATCACGTAAGATCAAAGACATAGATAAGAATATTCCTGTATTGAATTTACAAACGTGTCTAGGTGAATTAATTAAGGATTTTATTGCGATTTAATGCCTGTAGGTATCCTCGAAATATCAAAAAATATTTTATTGGTCTGAGATGGCAATCTATTTTGGTTCTAATTAAATTATGACTTGATGTTAATTCGTTATTTTGTATAATATTAATTAAAAAAATATGAATTAATTGTTGACTTCGAGGAAATGGTGTAAGAATCCATTGCTAATGAAATATTCATTTAATATCAGGGTCGCGGTTTCTGCAGCCAAAATTATTATCTATAGCCACGGACGAGTAAAAAAAGAAGGACTCCGCGCCGTGTTATTAGCAAGTGAAGCACCGTTATGCTAGTGTGTGTGCGGTTACGGGGGATACTAGTTACACAATTTTTCTCCCTTAAATAATCATATATGGCCACAAATACTTATATAGTATCGTTTTTACACTTTTTCACAACGCACGACGGCATTTTTAAAATATTTTATTGAGACGCAAACTGATCTGTCACAGACGATGACAATTCTCATAATTTCCGCCTATCGGCCTGTAGTAGTGTATGTGTGTGCGTGGGGCTATGTATTTACACGTTAATCGGATTGTATGGTGCTACACTGTTATGTAAGGTGACACGGCGTCCTTATTTTTTTATCAGTCCGTGTCTATAGCTTGACGGAAATTAATTCTCCTACCAAATACAAATTCAAAAGATAAATTTCTTAAGGTTAAAAATCTATTAAGCCCTGGTGCATTAATATGTATGGGGTTAGGAAGATAAACTAGCGTAAGGGCGACCAGATCGACGCTTTTAAGGGTTCCGTAGCCAAATGGCAAAAAACGGAACCCTTATAGATTCGTTATGTCTGTCCGTGTATTTCACAGCCACTTTTTTCGAAAACTATACGAACTATAACTGTTGAAACTTGGTAAGTAGATGACGTATTCCGTGAACCGTATTAAAATTTTCACACAAAAATAGAAAAAAAACGTTAAATTTTGGGGATTCCCCATACTTAGAACTGAAGCTCATTTTTTTTTTATCAAACCCATACGTGTGAGGAGTCTATGGATAGGTCTTAGAAATGATATTGAGGTTTCTCACATCATTTTTTCTAAACTGAATAGTTTGCGCGAGAGACACTTCCAAAATGTTATCATTTGTGTCCCGCACCCTGTAACTTCTGAAATGAGAGAATGATAAAACTAAAATAAATATATGATGTACATTACCATGCAAACTTCAACCGAAAATTGGTTTGAACGAGATCTATTTATTTATTTATTTATTCATAAAGGCTCACCAACTAAATACAATTTATTAACTTATGCACTAAGAATTAAACAAATATAATAAAATAGTTTAAATGTACTTAAATTATAGGTAGGCACAACATTACTATAAAAGGCATAAAAGGCATTTATTTTCTCAAAATTGATATCCTTTAGAATTATTTTTGATGTCATTTCTTATACTACTAGATACTACTACCGCTTCGGAAACAAATGGCGCTTTGAGAGAGAAGAAGCGGCGCAAAAAAAATATACAATATTGTACAGTCATTTCTATCGCTATAAAATAATCACAATCTAGTCCCAGGCTGTCCGATCATTTAGATATTCAGCAGTAGGATTCAGTATTCAGTAATAGGATTTACGACAGAGCCATTTAAATTTATTTATAGATAATGCCTGAACAGTGGCTGGGACTTTATTATAGAAGTGTATACATTTACCCTTAAAGCTATTATGTATCTTATGAAGCCTACTAGAATTAGTCACAAGCAATCCCTTATTTCTAGTGTTATAATAATGAAAATCACTATTAAGAGCAAAGAAAAACTATAAGAAATACATGTGATATTTAAAAATCTAAAATCTATAAATTTTGGAGAGCAATATAAATTTGTTTTTTAAAATTAACAAAGTTTGAAAAGAAGATATCAGTGTTTTCATCTATATTGAAAATACAATTATATCTATTAAGTAGTCTTTTTTAATACGCATTAATGATGAGAGCTCATTTTCACTGCATCATTTTGATCCTATTCCATTTAAATAATTTATTATCATTTTCCTTTCTATATAACTTTTATATTATGTTACTTGCTGCTACGGAACCCTTCATGAGCGAGTCCGTCTCGCACTTGGCCGCTTTTTGAAGGTATCCATGTCATATCTTGGAAACACCACACAAGCAAGCTTATTACACAGTTTATTGAAAACCACAAGGTAGGCGAATGCCACACATCCCCACGCCACATATCCTCATCAAGTGATGTCTAGGGTTTTGTATTGTCGTGCGAAAGTGGAATTTGGGGCAGGAATAAAAAATAACATTAAACTGTGAGGTCTTCATGCATAACTAACGGCCGTTTCCAATATACAAATAAAATTTGAAAAACAATAAAATTTTATGAACGATGCGGGACAAAACAAATCGTTTCCAATATTCTATCTGCAGATAGAGATAAATTACTACCTTCTACTATCAGTAATTAGCTGTCAATAATCTGAAGCTGTCCCAATATAATGGATAAGTCATTCTTATCGCCAGTTCATTATTGCAATTTCCATATAAACTTCAATCCCTGGTAAGCTATACGTCGTCCCATTGACAGACATGAGTTACCGTTGATAAGTTTATTGGGACATAAAAGTCAACGATAGTGACGATTTTTATCTAAAGTAGGCCACAACCGGAGAGGCAGAATATTGGGAATGGCCGTAAGACAGCACTCATTTACGGCCGTTTTCAATAACCTATCTATCCTTAGTTTAACTTACTAGAGGTAGAAAAGCTATCTCTTTACGCTTACTTACATTTCAATAACCTATTGACAGATAGCATTGGCCTATAACTATATTGGACATAACTATGGATAGATAAGATCTTGTCGTTAAACGGTGATAGCAATGTATCCGTAACTAGAGATACGTTATTGAATAAGGCCATTAATTGTCATTAATATAGTGACAATAAGTAATAGGATTCTATCCTTAGTACCACCTTATCGAAAAACTGTTCTGGGGACAAATTCTCTAGTTTGTCGAATGAACAAACTATTAAACAATTGTAGCACGTCTGTTGATATTAATCTTCGTTTGTTGTTTTTTTATGAAAATAAGGGACGAGACGAGCACGACGTTCAGCTGATGGTAATTGATACGCCGTGCACATTACAATGCAGTGCTACACAGCATTCTTGAAAAACCCCAAAAATTCTGTGCGGCACTACAATTGCCCTCGTCACCTTGACACATAAGATGTTAAGTCTCATTTGCACAGTAATTTCACTAGCCTTCAGAATAAAACACAATCCGCCTTATTACAAAACACGGACCATCTAAAAAACCAGGTCTAAATCATATTTAAACCATGCTCTAAGCAAAAGTCTTATTACAAAACACGTTTTAGCGTTAAACCTTGGACCTATCTATGGTCTAAAGATAAACCATTGCGATCCCTGGTTTAACGATGGTTTTTGATTGTTGTTGTTTACGTTACGTCAAACTCGTTGTTTCGTGGTTAGAATCAGTTTATAATTTCTTGTTTAAATATTATTGCTTCACGGTAGACACATGTGCCGTTGTGGATTCCATAATCTAGCGGGCGTCCTGTGCAAGGGAACCTTCTACTGGTAATTCTTGTCAATGTTCATAATTACTTATAATTTGAATAAGAAATATTTCGTAATTTGTTATGTTGTTGCGATTGTAAAATACTCTATTTGATTGAATTGAGTGGCCGTTGAGTTTCTTGTATTTTACTCGAAGAAAATATATATAACAAATTGCATAGTTTGTAAGGTGCTTCATTCAATATATGATACATGTTCAAAGTTAATAATGTTTTACACATTAAATATTTCATAAAATAGTAAAGGAGAAGGAAATCAACTGAAAATCTGGAAAATCTAATGGAAAAGGAGGACAGACGAGCGTACATCTCTTGCAACACCAGAGGAAGCACAGGAGCGTTGACGGTCTTTATCTCTGGATCTGATCCGTTTTTGAAAATACTATTACCAATAGACAACCAAAATTTTTATGAGTGTTCTAAATATGTTGTATTTTTACTCGAAAAATTAATATACTTTTTCGTAAGAGTTGGATTTGTAAAGTACCTACGTCGGAATACAGTCGAACACTAAAAATAATTTATATGGCAAAACAACGTTTGCCGGGTGAATTGTAATAATATAACTCATGCAATTCGTGGTCTACGTTACTGTTGGTAATTGATACGCCCTGCCCATTTCAGTGCAGTGCCGCTCACGATTATTGATAAACCCAAAAATTCTGAGCGGCACTACAACTGTGCTCGTCACCTTGAGATATAATATGTAGATAGATGTAGTAGATCTTGAAACGTAAGACGGTTCCCTTCGACGACTGCCGTGAAACTGTAATGTGTAAGCATTACTGCTTCACGGCAGAAATAGGCGCCGTTGAAGTACCCATAATCTAGCCGGCATCCTGTGCAACCTGTGGAACCTCTGGTAAATTGATGGTATGATAACTTCATAACTAAATTTTTACATTTACGACATAGTGTTATAAACATAATAAATACCGAATAAATAATTACCGAAGATAGGAAACCCCGATTTATTTGTGTTCTATAAGTGTATTTTTCAGGCATACTTATAAAAATACAATATCAAATACATGATGGCGCACCCCAGTATCAGCTCGATCCATTTGACCGCGTGCAACGTAGAGCAGCTCGAATTGTCGGGGACCCAGTGCTCTGTGAACGGCTTGATCACTTGGCGTTGCGTAGAGATGTCGCTTCATTGTGTGTCTTCTACCGCATTTATAACGGGGAGTGTTTCGAAGAGCTGTTTAACCTGATTCCAGCCGCTGAATTCCACCACGACACGCCACAAGTTAGGATATCATCCTCACCATCTGGATGTGTGAAAGTCCTCCACAGTGCGGTTTTGAAGGAGCTTTCTTCCACGTTCTACAAAGCTGTGGAATGAGCTTCCTTGTGCGGTGTTTCCGGGACGATACGACATGGGTTCCTTCAAAAAAAGCGCGTACACCTTCCTTAAAGGCCGGCAACGCTCCTGTGATTCCGCTGGTGTTGCAAGATATTGTGGGCGGCGCTGATCACTTAACAACAGGTGACCCGTACGCTCGTTTGTCCTCCTATTCAATAAAAAAAATGTCAGGCAAAAGAACTGGTAAGAGCAAATGGAAGTTATAAAGTATAAAAAAAAACGCGGCCAAGTACGAGTCGGACTCGCCCATCGCCAAGGGTTCCGTAGAAGCAAGTAACATAATATAAAAGTTCTTGTATGTTATGATTTATGACGTCTTAAAAAAACTACTAACTAAATCTCGTTCAAAGGCCAGCAACGCTCCTGTGATTCCTCTGGTGTTGCAAGAGGTTGTGGGCAACGGTGATCACTTAACACCCGTACGCTAGATTGTCCTCCTATTCCATAAAAAAAATACATTATGTATATTGCAAAAAATATTTCCAATTCAGAATCACCATTGAGAGAATATATAAATTGATGCAATCGGATACTCACACCGTGAGTATAAAGCAAATTCTGTGTATTCTAAAGCCTCAAAGGAATGTATTAAACAAATAAATTCACGAATCATTCATTCATGAATGACATGAATGTAGGTCATATAAAAAGGATTTCAAAAAACTTTGTAAAACGAAGATTTCTTGTCTTTTCGAGAGCGCGGGGTTCCGTAGGAAGAAAATAACACATATAGAAGTATATTGCGAGTTTGGGAAAAATCGAGTGGGCTTAAGTCCGATCGACCAAATTAAAACAATATATAAATTTATAATAAAAGATTGTGTGGTTTTATGAAATTGAAACTTTTGTTTTTTTTTTTTTTAACTTTAAGTGAAATATTTTTGGAAGAATATTCTATTTTCCAGACAAACAACATTATATTAAACACTGTCAAAAACAAACAAAATAGCGTGGAGCACTGGCACAAATTTGTAATAGTCTATACACTACACGGTCAGCTGCTACGAACTATAGGCGTCGCCCGACCGTCACGCGACATGCAACACACACGAAAAAGTTTGAGACGATGTAAGAAAAGTTTTAGTTTAAAATTGTTGAAAAACGAAATAACCGAATTATATACTAACGGTCATTCCCAATATTCAGTCTATCTCCGGTTGTGGCCTACTTGAGATAAAAATCGTAACTATCGTTGACTTTCCTGTCCCAATAAACTCATCGACGGTAACTCACCTTACCCGTACACGCTGTCTGTCAATGGGATGACGTATAGCTTACAAGCGATAGAAGTTTGTATGGAAATTGCAATTCACGTGTCCCAATATAAGGCGATAAGAATGACTTATCGGGTATATTGGGACAGCCTCAGATTATTGACAGCTAATTACTGACAGTAGAAGGTAGTAATTTATCTCTATCTGTAGATAGTATATTGGGAACGGCCTTAAACACACATAGTAGAAGTGAAGTTTTGACGGGCAAAGATTAAAAACAAATATGTCAAAGTTTTCTGTCAATATGTAAAAAAATAATTATATTGAAAAAGTATTTCATTGAAAAATATTTTCGATTTATTTAAATGAAACACACAATAACATTTTGTTTAAAAAATATTTTTAGACATTAATTAGATGTGATTCACGAAAGTACCACTTAAACTTACAACACAAATACCAACTTCATAAATAACTTTGTAATCATATATATATAATAACTGGGATAAAAAAATTATTTATGCAGTTGGTGTATCTAGAAAACTCGACCAAAATTGCAAAATATTTTAGTTTTTCCTTGTTTTATACACTAAACACTGATTATATTCTAAATTTGATTCAATTCATCTATGTCTGTTATAGTGCCTAACGGCCATTCCCAATATTCAGTCTATCTCTTACTTGAGATAAAAATAAAATAACTATACGACTTTGGCTTTTCTGTACCAATAAACTTATCGACGGTAACTCACTATATCCGTACACGCCGCGGCCGTCTGTCAATGGGACGACGTATAGCTTACCAGCAGTAGAATTGCAATTCACGCGTCCCAATATAAGGCGATAAGAATGACTTATCGGGTATATTGGGACAGCTTCAGATTATTGTCAGCTAATTACTGACAGTAGAAGGTAGTTATTTATCTTTATCTGTAGATAGTATTTTGGGAACGGCCGTTAGACTTTTGATGATCGGTCAGTCAGTGAGTGACCAAATTAATTACATTAATATTTATAAATCCAATATTTTAAAGAGTTATCGGCCAAGATAGAAAAACCCGTTCATTAAATGGGCCATAAATCGTAAACAGTAAGTTTTACAAAAAAGTTCGCAGGAAATGAAAGGTGCGAATTTTTATTATCTACAATATTGGTCACCATAACTTTTGCCCTAAAGTGCATAGTTTCCGAGATATCGGCCAAAAACTTTTTATCGCGAGCTCCACCTGGATCTGGCAGCATTTTGTGATTTTATGATCAGTAAGTGAATAAATTATATTTTAGTGGTCTACTTGTTTTAAGCCGCTTTTGTTGAATTTTTCTTGCTTATGCATGACCGTACTTCCTAGAACTGTCATTCGAGCCAGGTCTCGAGTTAGGTTGACCGAGTTATATTTATGCCATAGTTATAATTTTTTGTATCTGCTTGAACGGATATAGTCTTACGAAACATGCATTTGTATATTATGTAAGTATTTCTTTTTAAACTAGGGAGCTATTTCAAATATTTAAAACTTTTTGTGGAACCCTAAAAATACAAGTTTTCGCTTGTTATTTAAAACCAGTGTGCGGCGTTGTACTCAGATCAGCTTATTGTGTGCTCATCAAGCTAAAAATATTCCAGTTTCGTAAATCGTTAGTTTTTTTAACCGACTTCAAAAAGGAGGAGGTTCTCAATTCGTCGCTATTTTTTTTATGTTTGTTACCTCAAAACTTTCAACTGGGTGAACCGATTATGATAACTCTTTTTTTATTTGAAAGGTGGTGGCTTCCCGTGTGGTCCCATTGTAATTTGGTACAGATTTGACAATGGTATCTATGAAAAAAACCATAAAAGTCTTAAATTTGCTATACGTATGTGGATGATAAATTTACATTTATTTTTAGATTTTTCATTGCTGCATTGAAAAATTTAGTATATCTACACATATTTAGACAAATTGTTGGTTAGTGTACTTCAAATTCACTAAAAATCAAAAAATAAAAATAAATTAACAAAAATACCAACCGACTTCAAAAACACTATTCCAAAACAATACATATAAAATGCACTAAAAAGTATAAAAATATTTGCGTATTTTTATACAATCTAATTAATTAATCTAATTCTTCATCCAAGATAGGTTTGTATATACATACATAGTACATACAACTACATACATAGTTATGGGTGAGATGTGCTTGAGTCGTGAGGAGGCGAGAGGCAAGAGCGGGTCGCAGCGGAAGGACACCGGTCCCAAAAATAACAATAACCGTAACTAGAATTAGATTGTATAAAAATACGCAGTTATTTTTGTACTTTTTAGTGCATTTTATTTGTATTGTTTTGGAATAGTGTTTTTGAAGTCAATTTTTTTTTCTTAAATTTTTTTTTTATGGAAAAAGAGGACAAATGAGCCTACGGGTCACCTGGTGTTAAGTGATCACCGCCGCCCACACTCTCTTGCAACACCAGAGGAATCACAAGAGCGTTATCAGCTTTTAAGGAAGGTGGTGTACCTCGTTTAATTATTCCACGGACTAGTAAAAAAATAAGGACTCCATGTCACCTTACATAACAGTGTAGCAACAAAACAAGCCGATTTACGTGTAAATACATAGTCCCACGCACACACTTACACTACTACAGGCCGATAATCGGCCATTATGAGAATTGTCATCGCCTGTGACAGATCAGTTTGCGTCTCAATAAAATATTTTAAAAATGCCGTCGTGCGTTGTGAACAAGTGTAAAAACGATGCTTTATAAGTATTTGTGGATATATGATTATTTAAGGGAGAAAAAACTGTGTAACTTGTATCCCCCGCAACCGCACACATACTAGCATAACGGTGCTTCACTTGCTAATATCAGGGCGCGGAGTCCATATTTTTTTACTGGTCCGTGAATAATTCGCGTATTGAGTATAGTAAAGAGTAGTTATTAATTTAAATTTATCTATTTAACACTGTCTCTTATTTCTTTTGGTGCCTAATTTATTAAATATTTTAACACATATAATATCATGAGTTTTTTTGGTAAAAAGTGGTTCTGTGTACAATGTACTCGAAGTATCAGTAGGATCACCAGATGGAAACAAAGAACAGTCGCCAAATTGAGTAAATAAATTTAAATCTTTCTTAACAAATAAACTACCTTATAAATACAGGCCTGCAGCTGTCGAAAGGACCTATGCAACCACAGCTCGAACAGAGATATAGCAACTTACATTAAGGATAGGTCTCCGCTGCGCAACTAGATACCGCGATAGTCACAAACTGCGGCAACTACCTAATATTACGCCCAAGTGGGCGTACTCGAGCCAGTCTCGAACAATGTGTGAAGTTGACGTGCCACATGTTCTGTTAAACTTTGCTAATAATTGAAACTAAAATGCTGGGGGGCTTGCGTAGTAAAACTTTGTAAAAATAATACTACAAGAAATAAGAAAGACACTGGTATCACATATTATCAGTAATTATTTTGTATTTTATTAATTTCAATGTAAAATAACACGAAGCGTATATAAGCTAAAAAATTTGAAAGATGCCATTGATAGTCAAGATGCCACGCACACAACAATCTTTACAAATAGACATTACAATCTACAATAGAAAGTTGGCGTAATAAAAAAGATATTGTTCTTAGGTAGTGCGGTATCTATTTGGAGCGCAGCGGGGAGCAATCCTTAATCTAAGTAGAGCAATATACCAGTGGGAGGCTCCTTTCCACAGGATGCCGGCTAGATTATGGGTACCACAACGGCGCCTATTTCTTCCGTGAAGCAGTAATGTGTAAGCATTACTGTGTTTCGGTCTGAAGGGCGCCGTAGCTAGTGTAATTACTATGTTTCAAGGTGACGAGCGCAGTTGTAGTGCCACTCAGAATTTTTGGGATGTTATAGAATCCTGAGCGGCACTGCATTGTAATGGGCAGGGCGTATCAATTACCATCAGCTGAACGTCCTGCTCGTCTCGTCCCTTATTTTCATAAAAAAAGCAAGTTAGAAAAGAATTGCTAACCTATTCTTACTGTAACCCATTTTGATTGATAAGTCGTAAACAGTCAGCCACGCTAGATATTAAAACTTAAGTATTTTGTATATTAAACCACTAGCTAACACACACATTGACAAATCAAGAATGGTGACGCAATAACGAGCTGTCAGGTCATCTATACGATAGTATATTCTTACTATGAGGGGTCTTACTAATGCGGTGTACGTGATACGGCCTGATGACGGACACACGGACGGACAAACAGCTGAGTCTTAGTAATAGGATCCAATTAAAAGGCAAAAAACTCATTTATTTTCTCAAAATTGATATTTAGAATTCTTCTTGATATCATTTCTAATATACTTCCACCGCTTCGAAAACAAATGATGCTCTGAGAGTTAAGAAACGGTGCAAGAAACTCTCCCAGCATTCTTTCTTTGCGCTCTTTTTAATGAAATATACAATATTGTACTTTCATTGCTATTGCTATAAAATAATCATAATCTAGTCCCAGGCTGTTGGATCACTTAGATCTTCAGCTGTGGAGTAGTAGGATTTACGACAAAGCTATATTTTAATAAAACATTTAAATTTATTTATAGATAATGCCTGAACAATGGCTGGGAATTTATTTTAAAATTTACCCTTAAAGCTATTAAGTATCATATGAAGCCTACTAGAATTAGTTACAAGCAATCCCTTATTTCTAGTGTTATAATAATGAAAATCACTATTAAGAGCAAAAAGGTGACGATTTTTGTGAACTTGTTGTAGTTGTAAGTACTGTGAATTAAATTTTTTTAAGTGTACTGACAATGAACAATCGTAATATTTATTTCTTTAAATTTTTCTCTGAGAGACTGTCTATAACCAAGCTAATATATAGCACGAAAAGTGGGACTAGAAGGCTAAGTAGTTAATAAATAAACTTGCCTACAAACGCACCTTCCTTGTTTAAATGCAAATCCTTTATAGACAAAGTATTGAGAAAAAATGTCGTTGTCGCTAAACACAAAAGCATAAATTAAAGAGCGCTATAAAAACACAACTTATAAATAATCCACGCAATTGTTCAAAGTGACCTTCTAACTCAGTGAATTTTAATGATCAAATATTTTATCATAGACGATTTTAATCTTTGTGGAATAAAAACAAAAAATCATCGCGAGCCAAATTGTCTGAATTGATAAATAATTAATTAGTTGAATTTTGCGATAGCTTAACGTCTGGCATTCTACAGCTGCGCGTTTTACGTGGGACTTCTTCTCTGCCACAGCCGCTTTGTGGAATCAATTACCGGGTGCAGTTTTCCTGGGGGCCTACTCCTAAAATCGATATTCGATAAATCTTCGCATTAGTCGTGTCGAATCCTACTCTTAGTTACATCGTAATCAATGTCGAAACGATGATTGAACGAACGAAACATTATTCGATATTATCGGCCCTAACCCTACTCTTAGTTGAAAATGTCAGAGACGAATATTCGAATTTCACAAATAATCAAGCGTTACTTTTACGATAATCTCAACGACACCTTCTAGGCTGTCGATGCTATTATCGTTTCAAGTTGTATAGATATATTTGCCATACAATATACATACTTAATAAATATTATTGAAATAATTATATGTGATTTACTATTCAACAGGATTTTTTACTACTAAGTCATAAAAGTCATTTTGTTGATCGTATATGCGTAGAAATAATGCAAATGGCCGCCTGAGAAATTGGAAGTCGACGAGAAGGGTTGAGTTACTTTTCTTTTACATTTTATTATCCGCAAGTTTTGTATTATTTATTCAATTTTAAATGGTCATATTATATTCATGACATCATATTATATTATGTGTAAATGATACCAAATTGGTGGTGCAGAGTCTGGCATGGTCCTTAACTATGTTTTGACTTTTGACACTTAACAGCGACATAGCACAGATAATGTTTAGATTTGAACATATTTCATTCACACTAACATCGTAAAAAACTGAAAATATTAGTCTATGGTATCGATAAACGATAAGGAATTCGAACACTTGTTAGAGTGGGATAGTCTCGATATATTCGGAGTATTATCGTATCGTTCCGAATGTATCGTTGTCGATTTTGCGAGTAGACCTCCTGAACCGATGCGACATAGGCATCTTCAAGCTTAAGGCAAATTAAAGGCCGGCAGCGCATAACAATGCATAAGCTTGGATAGGAGACAACTGAAAGCCCTCCCGGTGTTCCTATCCAGCCATTACATCATATGAGCCTCTATAGATCTTACATAATGTGTCCCGCCATGTGGTTATCAAACTTTAGGAATAGTAACTATAAACTATTTCATCGACGAAAATACCCCCTAGCAGCTACTTCTATTTTTATCTTAGCAAAATTCACCTTAATTTGTAAAACAACGGCGGCTTAAGTTCTACGTCCTATAGGGGCTCAATGTTGGTTTTTTTTAACAGGCAAAGGTGAAAATATCAAATTCTATATAAAAAAAGCTGACAAATAATTGTTTTTAATGATTGCCGAACGGACAAATTTTTACAGTATTTGAGCACATCTTCGGCGCTTTATTTTAAAATTGTGCGAAAATTACACTGTGTTTTTATTCATTTCTAATAATTTCATAATAATATTTATTATATGATATATAATATTCAATAATGTAGTTTTGTAATGGGTTATACTGTAAAAAATAAAATATCTCCACTCTTATATAGTCCAATATAGTCACTCTTCACTTTTGCCTTTACAAAGTACTTAAACCGCCGTTTTTTTTACAAATTAAGGTGAATTTTGCTACGATAAAAACAAAAGTAGCTGCAGACTGGATGGGTTTTGGAACTGACCCCCCCCCCCATATGGGGTATTTTATACTTACTAAATGAAATAGTTTATACTTACTAATCCAAAAGTTTTATTACTACATGCCGGGACACATTGTACCTATATATAAAAATTGTCAAATAGGCTTAAATGACCTAGCGTCCTGACTCCTGACCTAGGATCAGTATTTGAATCGGAATTAGTCACAAATTGAGGAAAAACATACCATTTTCATTATACTTAATCATATATTTTTGAAATGGTGCCTAATACGATTGTGAGATGAGATTGTGTAATGAAGAAGTATAAAAGTAGATAATAAGGGTCACTTATTTTCTCAAAATGGTTTCCCTTAGAAATATTTCTGTCACCGATTTTTCAAAAGCTTCACGTCGATGTCTGGAACCACAAACGCAAAAAAATTTTGCCTAGATTTATTTATTTATTTGGATCATCAACATTACATATATTACACATTTATATAAACTTATGCTAGGTACAATTATTCTGATATATGTAACAATTAAAGATGAACACATCATTCAATGGTAACAGTGAACAGTGTGATTTATACAGTCAAAAATGTCTAAGTACTAAAATGTATATAAAGTAAGGATATAATTTATATGGTTTTATAATGAAGAGAATATAGGTACATACTACTTGGAAAAAAAAAAATCACAGGTTAGCTTGATGTGCGAGAATTTTTACAAACTTTTTGGAATTATCGTTGAAAATATCGATTTCTGAATTTATTGAGTTAACTTCGTTGTGTAAACTACAAATCGTCAGATGGGGGCGTTGAGTCCAATGTTTGTTCTGCAGTAAGGAATGTGAAAGATCTTGGATATCGTCTGTCTTGGGTATTTAAAGAGTACTGAGAGGGATATGCATTCTTGAAGGTCAGAATTATTTATTTTATTATTAACTATTTTGTGCAGAAATAATAAATCTAGATAGCTGCGACGAGATTTTAGTGAATGAAGTTTAAAGAAGTCGAGGCGTTGGGTATAAGGGCATCTATAAGAATTTTCCAGGTGTTGAAAAAGCTAGATGTCTCGAAAAAGACCGCTGTATTGATTCAATGCGTTGCGACTGCAAACTGTAGAAAGGATTCCAAACAACACTTGCGTATTCAATATGGGTTCGTACCAGAGCATTAAACAGTAGTATTTTGGTTTTTACACGACGGAATTTATTGGTGTTGCGTCTCATAAAGCCAAGCATCTGCGTAGATTTTTTAACGACTGAGTCTATGTGCGAATTGAATGTGAGTTGATTATCGATAAGAACACCTAAATTACGGATTTCACTTACTTCTTGTATCTCTGTATTATTTAACGTGTAAACAAAATTCGATGGTTTCTTTTTGCGGGTAAATTTTATAAGGAAGCACTTGCTGATATTTAAATACATATTGTTAGTGTTACACCATGTCCATATTCTATTTAAATCGGCTTGTAGTTGTGCACAGGAGACAGGGGATGCGGTAACATAAAGCTTCAAATCGTCCGCAAATATAGAGAATTTGGAGTGGAGTATTACTGAACTAATATCGTTGATAAATAACAAGAATAAAATTGGTGCAAGGTGGGATCCTTGCGATAGATTTGCCACTTACTGGGAACATCTCTCTTCTGCTCAGAGCATAGGTATTCTATCTTCAAACGCTGGCAAGGCAACGGTGGTAAATTTAAACGACTCCAATATTTTAGTAGGTACAAAAGTAATAAGCGGATTATGTCATATTTCATTTTTAGCTTATACATATCTTAATCCCCAATTTTCTATAAATACTTTAGGTACATGACTCGAACAATGTTCTGATAATTTTATAGATAATATAAATAATTCGAATTGATTTTATGAGGCGATATCTTGAATTGAATCAAATTAACCGATAGTTTATTGTTGCAAGGTTATAAATATATCAAATCATGACCTAATGGCTGATACTTAGTATATATACAACACAACGGAGACTATTATAATATGACGAAAACAAAATTCGAACTCAAAATTGTTTTTGTCTAATCAGTTATTACCTACTTATTCCACAAACTTAATTTGTCATCAACATTTATGAACGATGCTTGTCTCGAAACCGCGACATCTCGGGTTCCGTCCGAGCGCTCTATCCAACAGAGCCAACCGTTCGAGTACACATTGGTCGTATATATTGTTCATAGTATTTGTTTGATTAACGCGAGTGTTACGTATATAAAACATTTTTAAAGAATTAAAACACGTTTTTAGTTAAGATTTAAACAAACAGTCAAAAACACTCAATCTTGAGATAAAATCTTTAACCAGCACACATTCAAAACTGGTATTTTACTGTACGTCAAAAACAGTAGAATCCTAAGCGAGGTTGGTCCTTTGACTAGCGGAGAACTTTAAGGCTCTCTCCACTCCCTCTCGCTCTAGTAGGATGTATTTAGAATTTTCGATGGCGTTATGGCAGAAATCTGCTGGGCCTTTAAAGGTACCTATGTCAAGGTCTGACCCAAGTCTGCTCTGCCTTGTTACCACTAAAAAAAAACGATTTTTTTAAATCATATCTACGACTAATACACGGTACAGTTAGGAAAACGTGCCGTGTAAAAGAGGCCTTAAAGTAAGCTCGATTTATTATGTAATTAATAATAATTAAGCTACGTATAAAAAATAATAATAAAGCATTTTATTTCAGGCTAAAAGGCCCATAACATAAATACCTTACAGTCAAAGATACCTATATATACGTCAGAGAGACAGCGTTTTATCGATGGCCCGATGTCGTTATTTAAAGGGCGTCAGATGCTGTTTCTATCAGAAACAAAAAAAAAAAGAAGAATGGCGTTTGAGTGAGGTCTGTGTTCAGTTCCGCACGGTCATGTGTTTTTACGGTGACAGTGACAGGTGGACAGGTTGAATACGTCTATAAAAGGCGACATCTCTCTACGGTCGACACAAACCTCAGCGGATACTCCATAGGGAGTGGCGCTTGCGCCTCTCTCCCCAAGAGAAGGTCGCCTTCGATGAAGGCTTAGAGGGCACCTGGCCCTAAGACAAACTCAGGTGATGTTTAGTGGGTAGGCACCTAGGTTTTTCGTGAGTCCCACATAGCCAACGCATACTTAGACTGCGTTTGTATGTATGAGCATTCTCCACCTCCCTCCCGTCGTTATCCCGGAGGGTAGCCCTTTCCCTTTGTTTGGGCGCAAAAAAATACGGTCTACACACTTCGGCTGCAACCGTTGACGAGTTAGGACATAATTCTGCCCGATTTCTATTGGAATATTTGTCATTGTGTTATTTGAATTTTTTTCTTAGAAGCTTAGCAAATTGATATATTTCGATAATTATTTAGATGTTAGCTCGTGCGAAGGACCCCACTCCGACATATATATCTTAAATCTAGGTCACATTTTCTCGGCGATGAGGCGCGGGTTCTTTAACTTCCGGCGGTCGGCGACGTCTACGATACCTGCGGAACAAGACCCCCTTGGGCAACAGCTCCACGTCCATAAAGGTTGATATATGTTCTTTCGGGACGCGAACATAAAGGTAAAGTCTACTGCGTGACGTGTCACCAACTGTTCGACGCCCAACCGGAACCTTGTCTTCTCCACCAAGTACTGAACATTGTCGGAGGCCTTGGTGGTGTAGTATAATAAAACACAGATAAAAACAGTAGGTACAAAAAATTTATTCAACTTAATAAGATAATATAAACTATTATTTTACAAAGTACCTAACACAAATAACGTATGTGTTCAAATCTCACATTTAGTTACCTTATGTTATTAGCATAGAGTGCAACTCCATAAGTCACCAATTTCATCTTCTATATATATAAAAATGAATCGTTAGTCTCACTAAAACTCGAGAACGGCTGGAATTTGGCTAATTTTGGTCCTGAATTATTTGTGGAAGTACAGGGAAGGTTTAAGGGGTAAATAAATAGGAAAATGCTCGGAATTAAATAAAAACAACAAATTTGTTTTTCCTTTGATGCGTACCCCGTCGAATTTATTGACTCAACGGTTTGACAGTTATGCTGTGAAACAATTTCATTACAACAACAGGGTGCATTTTTACGAAGCAATTCTTGATGTTATGAAATATTATTGACAAATCATAAAAAAACATTATTTTATTTATTATACACAAAACAACGTCTGTCGGGTCAGCTAGTAAGAAATAAATAATTTCATTTGGTAACGATCCGTACAAGAAGCTCTCTCTTTTAGAGATATTATTACTATGCATTCCAAAATGGCCGCCATGAAGTTAAAAGAATAGTATTTTATAACTGTACATAATGAAGGGCTTTAAGCACGAGTGTTTAATGCCTTATCATGTATGCGTTAACAACTGTATCTCCCCCCATAAGCCTCAATGATGTATTCAGGAGCCCCATAATATGACCATCATAAATTTGCACCGATAACCGGTAATGAAAACTTTTCTGGCAGCTGTCATAGTTTTTTTTTATGGAATAGGAGGACAAACGAGCGTACTGGTGAGTTAAGTGGTGAAATGATCACCACCTTCTCTTGCAACACCAGAGGAATTACATTAGCGTTGCCGGCCTTTATTTTTGTTTTTTAATTCAGAGACAAACTAGAGTCGCCCCAAATATTATATCATTCGATATATGTGCTTGTCAAGTTTGATTGCAAATTGACATTTCATTCCGAACTAAACGTCGTCTCGACTGATATTACAATAGAGGTCAAACTAAACTTCTTTGTTTTTCAGAAATATTCGAAATTTAAAAAATTACTTATCGAAATCGATGTTATTATTAAACAATAATAACATTGTCACAGATAAGCAATTTGTTCTAATAGAACAGTCTATTTTTCTTTTCTTCTTCTTTTTTTTGGGAGTCATAATATGCGGTTCTTGAAAGCATCAGGGTATATATTTTATTATATAAGTGTTTATTTTACTTCTGAATGGCTGAGAAAAAGAATATCCTGAAGTATTAAGAGCTCACGCAGTTTTTTAAGCAATAGGATATATAAATGAAAATAAGTCATTTCCATCACCTTCATTTGATAAATACGGACCATCAAAAAAAAATTATGATTAGGTAAATAAATTATTAATTTTGCAACTAAGTACTGAAATTGATAAAAAAAAACAGAAAAAAAAATATATATTGAAATACGTTTTATTGTTAAATTGAACACTTCACTTGGGTGTGGCTTGCGCAAGACAGAGTCCTGTTTTTGGCCGAATTTTGATCCCTATATGGGAAAAGTATAAATATTGTTTTATTATTCTACAGTTCCGGGACTTAGGAGTTTCTGTTAGAAAATAACTTTTTTAGATTAAAATCAACCAAGGTCTTAAAATTACTACGATTTTTTAATACTGAGGTATGAGACATAGTGGGCTATTGTATTGAATACGTTTTTGCACTTATCCCGAGTACATTACTGTGTATTATTTCAATTCATTATCAACTATTTTAACCACATAAAAACAAGTTCAGCCGTTTCAGAGAAACCGACACAAAGGTACTCTGTATATTATACATTGTTTTTTTTTTGTAAAAATATATATAGCTATAATATTTATATACTACTTACACTGGAACTGTTAAATTCTAAAACTGGATAAGTTTAACAATCTTTTAAAATAATTAAATATAATATGCAATTAAGTAACAATACGACATATCGAGTCAGCTATGGAATAGAGGGCATACAGTTGTATATCTTCCGGAGATCGGCTTTGGTAAGAGTTGTTTGCTTTCACAATGTTCACCAGCTCCAATAGTGCTTCGTCAAGAATGTTCTGGCTTTTAAAGTAGCTGAAACATATAAAATATTTATCTATAAAGTCAGCTTTAAAACAACAAATTGTAGTGAATGGAAATTGCTGTCAAAACAAAGGAAAAGCAGTGAAAATTACATATAATTTCAAACCAGAGGAATCATAGGACCGTTGCCTGCCTTTAAGGCACCTTGTACGTAGATTTTTAAGGTACCCATGTCATATCGTACGTATAAGGTACCCCGGAAACACCGCACAAGGAATCTCATTCCACAGCTTTGTAGTATGTGGAAGAAAGCTCCTTGAAAATCGCTCTGTGAAGGAACGCCACACATGCAGATGGTGGGGAAGATATTCGAATTTGTCGCGTGTCGTGCGAAGGTGGGATTCGGAGGCAGGAATCAGGTGAAACAGCTCTTTGGAACACTCCCCATGATAAATGCGATAGGAGACACACAATGAAGGGACGTCAAAATTTTTTCAGGAACACCGTCCAGTTATTTAAATAATAAAATAATATCCGGACGACCGAGCCTTGCTCGGATTTTTAAGAATGTACAAAACTTGAACAAAAAAAAAACTAATAGGACTTCTGGATTCGAACCGGGGTCTTCTGCTTTCCGGATCATCCAATGTCCCATCTGAGCTATAATAGTCTTGTATATAGTGGCGAAATTTACCTTTGTATTCTAATGTTATTGTAGCTGTTTCTCATTCAAACATGGATAAAACCATTTTTTTTAAATTGAAACCTCGTTGGAGCCGTTTCCGAGATTCAGATTATATATATATATATATATACAAGAATTGCTCGTTTAAAGATATAAGATAAAAGGCGGATTATCAATTAGGGGGCTACTCACATATCATGAAGCGCGCGGAACGCTTGAGGTAATTGGTGTTCGGAAAGAGGCGCGGTCAGATTGGCAGCGAGTGCGCGCACGCAAGCGGCCGAGCACGCCAATGCGAGCACGTTGACACGCACGCGGCCCAACACGCTCTGAAGACCGAGGTGCGTCAGAGATGACGTAATCAGGCTGTTGATCTGCCGATTTTATAACGTGTCATTGGATATGTTACACCCCCCACAAAATACTAACTCGCTAAGTCGAGTGTATGTTTGTTCCTGGTGTTGACAATACGATTATGACAGTTTGTAGAAAGTTCACTTATGTGCCTAAATATAACATTATCAAGAATATATTGAGAGGCAACAGTATGTTATTGATATCGGCAGAGTAATCTAGCATAATAATAATGAAACCTTGGATAGTTTATACGTCTAGATAGAATCTCTTGCTGTTATTAATATCGGCAGCGTAATCTAGCATAATAATAATGAAACCTAAGACAATTTATACGTCTAGATAGAATCTCTTGCTGTTATTAATATCGGCAGCGTAATCTAGCATAATAATAATGAAACCTAAGACAATTTATACGTCTAGATAGAATCTCTTGCTGTTATTAATATCGGCAGCGTAATCTAGCATAATAAAAATGAAACATTAGATAATTTATACGTCTAGATAGAATCTCTTGCTGTTATTAATATCGGCAGCGTAATCTAGCATAATAAAAATGAAACCTTAGATAATTTATACGTTTAGATAGAATCTCTTGCTGTTATTAATATCGGCAGCGTAATCTAGCATAATAATAATGAAACTTTAGACAATTTATACATCTAGATAGAATCTCTTGCTGTTATTGATATCGGCAGCATAATCTAGCATAATAATAATGAAACTTTAGACAATTTATACATCTAGATAGAATCTCTTGCTGTTATTGATATCGGCAGCATAATCTAGCATAATAATAATGAAACTTTAGACAATTTATACATCTAGATAGAATCTCTTGCTGTTATTGATATCGGCAGCATAATCTAGCATAATAATAATGAAACTTTAGACAATTTATACATCTAGATAGAATCTCTTGCTGTTATTGATATCGGCAGCATAATCTAGCATAATAATAATGAAACTTTAGACAATTTATACATCTAGATAGAATCTCTTGCTGTTATTGATATCGGCAGCATAATCTAGCATAATAATAATGAAACTTTAGACAATTTATACATCTAGATAGAATCTCTTGCTGTTATTGATATCGGCAGCGTAATCTAGCATAATAATAATGAAACCTTAGATAATTTATATGCCTAGATAGAGTCTCTTGCTGTTGGACAACCGATTAAAACAAACCAGGTTTAATACTTTAGTGTGCGTGACAAGCTACGTCTTACACTCGCGATCTGTATGACACTTTGTGTTAGTGCCTGTGCATTGCTCAAAATTAATTCTAAACTCAATATTTTTCGACGTTTTCTTAGCTGTGATAGTCTATCTAGGCGTATAAATGATCAAATAATGTTCCGATATGCGCATAAGTGAATTTTGTAGAAACTGTTATAATCGTATTGTCAATACCAAGAACAAACATAAACTCATTAATATGCCTACTACTCGACTAAGTGAGTTTAGTAAATCTTCTGTGGGGCGATGTATATACTTTTACAACAAGATCCTAGAAAATATTCAAACTAATGTATTACAAAATTCAAAAGAATTGTTATAAGATATTTATCAGATAAAGGTTACTATAACATAAATGATTTTTTTAATAATACCACAGATTGCGAGCGACCGCCGTCAGGCTATTTAATTTATAAATTTGATTGTATCAAAATTTTTTAATAGAAGCACGCTGTGTTTCTTCTGCCCCTACACACCACTAGTTACTAATTACCAATAAAAAATTACAGTTTAAGTACAATTGTAATGAGACTATGCATAATTTCTCGAACATATGCAGTTTTATTTTTACAAGATAATAACAAAATTATTACATATTAAACTTAACAAAATTCCTCCCTAAAAGTATAGACATCATACATTTGGTGAAAGTGTATCAATGTGGACATCTACCGGTGAAAATGATTAGTGCGAAGCGAAGTTAACGAAGAAATTCCGAAAATTTATTCATTAACTAGCGGTTAATGAATAAATTTTTGGAATTTATCCTCCTAAAGGATTTCGCCAAACTCACCTGAGCTTCAGAATGTCTCTTCGAAGTTTTGGTCATCCAGTTTTTGGGTGTGATGAAAGTCACTGATATCACCGGACTATTCGACTTTTCGCTCTCGCTCCAACTAATAGATCGGCTGCCTGCAAAGTATAAATTTTTTTTACAATCATGCTCCTTGGGGAAGTTACCTTACCACAGACTATGTCCGACGGATATGTTGTATTTTATGAAAGAAAGAAAAAAAGTTTATTCATCACGATATAGTACAATAAAACAAAATTGAGAAATATTATTTTCTATACGTCACAGAGTGGTCCCAACCAGCATATTTGCTGGTTTGAAAACAAGCGCTGGTCTTCCGTTGGGCCATTTCGTGACGTCGCCTTAAAGATAATTATATAGTAACTAATGCGTAGATTGAGTAAAGAAGATAATGTATTATCTTGTCAATTTTTGAAATTTCTGAAGTTCTGACTGACAAGTTGACAACTCTGTCAAATGTCATTGTGATTTATGTTAATTGTAATTATGTTAGTTAATACGTTCATTGCAACATCACGCGACGTCGCGTCGCTGTAACCCTGGACCCTTACAATCTTGTACGAGCTATAGAACCCCGACCGTATCGTATTGGATTTTAAGATTTGTTTGTCCACTACAGGAAGAAATGAACTTATGAAAAGTGGGCGTGGCCTGCGTTTAGCGATCTTGTTTATGATCGGCCGGGCGGTCAATTAGAGTCTCTATTTATTTATATGTTTTTTCACCGATTTTAGTGTGTTTCGACACTTTATTTTTTATTATAAAAAGCAACAAACAAAACCGAGCAAAGTTCATTAAGTAAATACAAAATCAAATTAACGGTTATTTAATGTTGTCAAATCATTTAAGTCCAACATTTTGGCTTGGCAGTGAACGTGTTAATGAAATACTTTAATAATTATAAAATCACTTTAATCACACGTATGTATGTAAACTTTTCGAGACACATGGCAGGCAGTCAACGGATAAGGAAACAATGGCTGACTAGACGTCAGTTTGACAGATGTCAGGTTAGACAACATTACATAATATATGTGAGGATATAATAAGAGTGGTATGGCGAGTAGGATTAATGTGTGTTTTTGTCACTAATCTTATCCTTTCTGAATGTAGTGTATATAATAGTTTATTTAATCCAAATATAGTAACTATAAGTTCAGAGGCATATTTATTTTTCATTAAATGTTATCTATGTGTTCAATACCTAAATTTCTAACTATTGAATTATTAGGTACTTGTATCTACAGCTGTGCCTACCTTGCTAGAAAACCAATGCACGCCCCTGTTTACAAGAGGTCACTTCTAAAAACTCCATAATAATTGCTACTAAAATGTCATTTATAAATTATGTTAGTATAATTATAAATAAACAGGCACATGAAGCCGTATTAATGCCTTTATCTACACCCATGCTTTAAATCCTCTATCAAAGATTCTGAAACAGTTAGCTTATTGCCAACATTAAAACACCCAATGTTCTAATAACCATTACATCATCCAAAAGAGTGTTGTAATGTTGTACTGAATTTCATAACAACACTCCTATGTTTTTTTATCCCTTCATGCGCAAAGAGTTTCAACATACAGCCACATTCTTATTGCTCGATGCGTGGTATCTGTATGCATTTCAAAAAAAGAACATTTTCGTTTACGCGCGCTCCACACTCCAAGAACGTCGCACGCCGTAAAAAAAAAGTAGGTTATTCGAATCCCCGCCATTTTTCTTCGATATTTTTATTGTTTTGTTTACATGAATGAGCGATTCATTTTAAACGCTGCAAAAGAACATTATATTCGAGTGAATTTTAATTATTGCACTATACAAAATGTAAATTACTACTAAAATAAATAATTGTTTCATTAATACTTAGTTTATTTGTATATAATCAGTAATGAATGACATTACGTAAGTAAGCTAACTGTTCCAGAATCTTTTAGAGGATTCATATTCTGGGTGTAGATAAAGTCTTGTATGCAACTGTTGATAATTAGGTATTAAAACACTCATGTGATACTATTATCACTATCAATGTCGTGTTTTAATACCCCTTATTACACAACAGTTGCATAAATAACTATTATAGTCGGCGCATCGTAATGACTAGCAATGGTTTGCAGAATGATGTTAGGGCTACCCCGTAACCTCAAATGACGCAGTTCTTTTGCGTTGGATGGCATGGAAGCCGTCCACCCTCGCATCCGGGAACATTGCCGAAGCACTGAAAAAGCCTCCTCCATTCCTACATTTAACTCTCGTACATTTCACTATGTGAGCAATATAATATATGACGTAAACTTATATAGTTTCCGACGTTAATTTAAATTACATATAAACAAAAGAAACCTGACTTTTAAAAGAATTATATTCCAATTTTTTACATCATTTAAGCTTATTATTTTTTATATGAACACAATTGCAATGAAAAGTGCTTAGACTAGGTAACCGATAAAAAAACTCATACAAACTCACATTCAGAGTTCCTCACTGTCTCCGCACTTAGTTTCTGCTTCACAAAATCGACCACGTCCTTGAATGCAACCTTGTACTCTCTGACGCTGTAATGGAATATAAAACATGACAAAAAGTCAGGTAGCGACCAGATTATCTCGTTGTGAATATAAATAAGTCCATCAGATCATTAGTAGGAAAACTTTATAAGCTTCTTTCCTTTTTATAGCTCCCTATGTCTAGAAATAAATAAGATTTTTCTCTCAATAAAGTCAAACGAGTAGTTACGCGCCGTAGCTTTTTTTTTAACATGAAGGGACGAGATGAGCAGGACGTTCATCTGGTGGTAACTGATACGCCCATTAAAATACATGCATGCCGCTCAGGATTCTTGAGAAACGCAAAAATTCTTAGCGGCACTTCAATTGCGCTCGTCAACTTGAAATATAAGATGAAGGTATGAAGGAACTTTAAAAAAAATTGTTTAGATTTGCAAGAGCGACATCTCAAGTCAATTTCCAGATATGATAATATTAGGGTTTAAAAGTTTATCAACTGTAAAGTGGATCCTGTGCAGCCACAACTTCGGAGTTGAACGAGACATACAAAATTTATCAACGTTACGTCACCCGAACGGTTGGCTCAGTGTACGACGCGACGAGCGCAATTGTAGTGCCGCTCAGAATTTTTGGGCTTTTCAAGAATCCTACACTGCATTGTAATGGGTAGGGTGTATCAATTACCATCAACTCAACGTCCTTGTCATTCGTCTCGTCTCGTCCCAAATTTTCTTAAAAAAACCTGGTCCAAGGGAAAATTGTTAACGAGAACATTTATTTATTTAAAAATAACATCAATATCATGAAATATTAAACAAACAATGAGTTTGATAGTTAATAAAGGAAGAAACACTGATACACATGATATAGAAGTACACATCACTCAGTTTGGTTAATTAGTAATATTTAAATCCAATAACATCGTAACACTAAATAACAATAATGATTATGAGATCAATTATTAAAGTAATTTAAATTTTTAATTAAATTTATACCATGGAAAATATATTACCAGATTTAATTATAATTTTAAGAGAACTTGAAAGAAAACTTGTTCAAAGCCATGAGTTCGTTTATCTATCCCCATAATTCTTTATTTTTGGCGGAGATAATTTATACCACTTAACCACCTGACTCTTTAATATATTTGGCGTGTTCAGGAATAATGGTGAGGAATATACGACCATACCGTGTTCCCTCCCAGTAGGCGACCAGAACATAAGCATCTTCTTGGACCAGCACCACGGTAGCCCTGGTAAGGTGGTGAGAGTCGCTCGTATTAGCTGGCCAACATATCGCGGAGTACCCCTGTGCCCAAAGCTCTCTGGCTAGCTTAGCCCTATTCGCCTCGAGTCCCTCACGCGCGTATGTGCCCCATAAGCAAACACATACCAGCTCATTCTGAAATTTTTTAGATTTTTATTTAGTTACTGACCAGCAAACGTTGTATTGTCATATAAAGCAATAAAAAAACCAATAATTAAATTTTTTGGGATATAAATAATAGATTCCGGCTAGATTATGGGTACCACAACGGCACTTTCTTCTGCCGTGAAGCAATAATATATAAGGATTATTATTTCGGTCTGAAGGGCGCCGCAGCTAGTGATATTACTAGGCAAATGAGAGTAACATCTTATGTCACAAAGTGACGAATAATAAGCCTGGGCGGCACTGCATTGTAATGGGCAGAACGTATCAGTACCCATCAGCTGAACGTCCTGCTTGTCTCGTCCCTAATTGTCATAAAAAAAACGATAGTTAAAAATAAGATTCTTCTCGTTTGATAGTGACTTTGGACTTACCTCTTTACACTTGACAGCGGGCGGTACATCTAGTTCCATAGATTTCAAAATGGCGGCGATTCTCTCCAACGCAAGAGAGAAACCCACAGAACTACATTGCAAGTCGGCATTATCGTGGTCGTTTTCTGCGCGGGCAATCTTGCGGAACTCCTCCACTAGATTATCGTATCTGGTTAAAAAAAACGTCTCTTACGTTTTTATTTATATAATACCAAAGAATATATAATAGTACCACGAACTAGTAAAAAAAGAAGGACTCCGCGCCGTGATATTAGCAAGTGAACCACCGTTATGCTAGTATGTATGCGGTTACGGGGGATACTAGTTACAAAATTTTTTCTCCCTTAAATAATCATATATGGCCACAAATACTTATATAGAATCGTTTTTACACTTTTTTACAACGCACGACGGCATTTTTGAAATATTTTATTGAGACGATGACAATTCTCATAATGGCCGCCTATCGGCCTGTAGTAGTGTAAGTGTGTACGTGGGGCTATGTATTTACACGTTAATCGGCTTTTTTTGGTGCTACACTGTTATGACACGGAGTCCTTATTTTTTTTACTAGTCCGTGAATAGTAAAATTACGGAAGTCTCACTCTGCAAAATCAATTAAAGAAATGGGGACTCTTGCGGCCATACAATAAGGTGTAATTCAGATCGCACAGCGCTATTAACCTACATTTTTATTTACCTAGAAATTGCCTCTCTTTCTATCGCGTGACTTTTACCTATTCTGACGAGAATAGGGTTGTCTTCTTTAAGCCCCGTATTCATGGTAAACATTTGTTTAGGAACAGTTGATCAACATTGTTGGTGAGCGGCGAGAATGTTGCTAGCAACTATGTTTAAATCAATATAGGTTGTCCACATGCCAGTCTGCGTTAAAATGTTGCCCGAGGACGTAGTGTTGATGTGTTCTCTGTATCTGATGTATAGGATTTCTAATAAAAAAAAGAAAAAAGATGGTGGATTCGAAACTATCTTTTGCAAAGAGGAAATTTGATGAGTGACCTCAGAATGGGAGATGGATCATTTGGTAACTTTGCGAGAATGTCGAAAAGTAATTTCGAACATCTTCTGGAAATGATTGGTCCATCAATAGCCAAAATTCCATAATAATGGTTTTGATTGAAATAATTCTATAAGTTGCATTATTTTATCATTGCTCCACGCTACTGCCATGATAAACTATTGCAAACACGTTCACACACGTCAACAATTGTCGCTAAACTTATGTTTACGCTTGTCGGGCGAGAGCTTGTCAACATGACGCTATCAACTCTGCAACACGCAGTGTTGCCAGCAACATGTTGACAGCAATTCCGCAACACGTTGATTCAACTTTGTTGCTAAACAAATGTTTACCATGAATACGGGGCTTTACCCATAACTGTACCTGCGTCTATAAGGCCATCTTTTAAAAATTCCTTTAGTTTTTTCTATAATATAAATAGGTATGTACCTAATCGTAATTTTAAAGCAATATTATTTCGTTGTCAAACCTACCTTAGTTGCAGATAGTAATGTATGCGATGGAAGATGCTATTTATTTACGGTATGTGTGGATTGATGCATCTACTATAATCAATAACTCTTGTGTTTATAAGTATTAATTTACTTTTTTTTCTTTTTTTGACTTACTCGTGTAAGCCTTTCAGTTTTTGACATTTGAGTATTTTTGTTGCGTCACTTTGCATATATTGTAATTGACATGATTTGTAAAACAATGACAAAGTATATCTTGACATAAAAGAATGGCAGTGAGTTTCTTGCTACTTCTTCTCATTAGCTCAACTCTTTACGAAGTAGCGGTAAATTCAATAAGAAACAATATTTTTTTTTGACATTCATAAGTGTCATTTCCGTGACCTACATGAATAAAGTGTTTTTGAATTTGAAGACCACGACATAGTAATACTATCATGAATGGTAAATTCATTATCATAATAATACACGGTAAGACAGGAAAGATAATATTATGATGCTAAACGAATGAAAGGAATCATTTGATATTCGACTAAAATCATCCATTTAAATCTATACTAATATTATAAAGCTGCAGTGTATGTTTGTTTGTTTGAACGCGCTAATCTCTGGTACTACTGGTCCGATTTGAATGATTCTTTCAGTGTTGGGTAGTCCATTTATCGAGGAAGGCTATAGGCAATGTTTTTTTTTTTCAAAATAAGGGATCCGTAATAAAATTGCTATTTTGTAACACAAGGTGTAAAATCGAAAACCTATTTTTGCGTGCGCTGCAAAAACTATTGACAATAGAACAAAATGATGTACAGGCTATAATATAGGCAATATTTTATTACTTATAAAACTATCGCGTGAATTATACTTTATATGGCAAAACAACGTTTGCCGGGTCAGCTAGTATATAATACTTTTTAAATGATTAAAACACGAGTAATTGTAACTATACTTATACATAAGGTTTTTGCATGTTTCGTGTCCTTTGCAGAGCACATTTTCAGGGGGACTGCGGCCGACAGGAGTCGAGATAGTATTAATTGCCTCCGAGGTGGTCTTTGTAGACAGATGGTTTATGGAAAAATTTTACCAAAACCATTTCGTTTTAATTAATTAAAAAGTATTTTATTAAAATGTGTGTAACACTCGCGTTATCCGAGGATAATACTAAGGTCATCCATTTTAATTACGACTAACAATGTTAGAGGTGGCAAAAATCGCACAAAATGTATTTTTCATAGAATTTATATGATTTTACCTAATATTTTGTGTCTGTAGTTTTAGTGTCAAATATATTATGACAGAATATTGTTTGATATTATAATTTCATAATTATGTTTAACTTGTAATTTTTTACTAGTATTAAGAATTTTATGTTGTAACATTGTGCTTAGATTATAGTACGTATAATCAATGTTTTCTTTTATTAGAGTAGTTATTTGTAGCAAAAAAAAAACAAATCGTCATATTTTTTTTCTTTTTGTTTATGGGGGGCGTGTAGTGTGCACTCACCCTTATATAATCTATACTAATATTATAAAGCTGCAGTGTTTGTTTGTTTGTTTGAACGCGCTAATCTCTGGTATTACTGGTCCGATTTGAATGATTCTTTCAGTGTTGGGTAGTCCATTTATCGAGGAATATAGCTATAGGCTATGTTTTTTTTTTTTCAAAATTAGGGATCCGTAATAAAATTGCTATTTTGTAACACAAGGTGTAAAATCGAAAACCTATTTTTGCGTGCGCTGCAAAAACTATTGACAATAGAACAAAATGATGTACAGGCTATAATATAGGCAATATTTTATTACTTATAAAACTATCGCGTGAATTATACTTTATATGGCAAAACAACGTTTGCCGGGTCAGCAATGCTAGCATATAAGTATATTTTTCTATGTAATAAACGTTCAGCTATTACTCAGACGTTCGTGTTTCACTTACATCCCGATAGGAATCTTACACCGGGCATTCTAACCGAAAGTTACTCAAAAATGTGCAAGTAAGAGAGCTTTCGCAAGTTGCGTGACGCGTTCTCCACACTTTCAGCTCGGTACGGTACATTTTAAGGTATTGTCAAAAATAATGGGGACACAAAAACAAAATGAAAACACTTCGCCACGCTCGCGGTTCGATGTCTGTTTGAAAAAAGGCTCAAATTATTTAAATATTTCACCGAGAACTAGTCAAGTATTTTACTATCGTAAGGCATGAGTTTTGTGCTCATCAATGTACGTGTAACATATGATAATAATAATAATATTGACACACTTTTTAGACAAATTATCTTGCCCCAAGTTAAGCATATATATCCTGTGTTATGGGTTACGAGACAATGATATATTTAATACAATATACTTACTTAAACATACATGACTCGGAAACAAACATCCATATTCATCATATAAATGCTTGCATCGAACCCGGGACCTCTAGCTTAGTAGGTAGGATCGCTAGCCACTCGGTTATACAGGTCGTAGCATATGGTATATAGTACCTTCCTCCAGCCGCTATTAGGTCCCTGGAGCGGTGTTTAGCTGCCAGCCGGCTGGTCTGTCGCATCACCGACATCTGCCAGAACACGCCTCTGTGCTGCGTAGCGTTGTACGCTAGGAACGGTGCTACAGTTATTGGACACTAGAACAAAAAAACTAAACCTTTACGATAGGCTTTAAATTCAAGGTCAAATAGTTTTGTTCAAAATGGGATATGATATTACTTATTGAAAGTCAAAAACTACCACCCATTCGAAAAAGCATGCTGAGAAGAACGGTAACAAGAAACTCAGCGGGCTTCTTTTTTTTGAAAAAATATGGTTACAATGTTAAATCGAGGGCGGTCGCTCCATTCCCAATCGGTGGTTTCATTAAGAAAGTAGTAGGGTTAAGTGTTCAAACGATTAATTTCTAGGAATATAATATCCAAATTTATATTTAAATCAAAATTTACTGTCGATGCGGCATACAAATCGTACATACGCGTTTAGAGTTGACGCCTTAAAGACTCTAATCTAACGGGTGTTACCGATTATGAAGCATCATAAGTTAATCCTGTAGAAGACAGGCGACATGAAGATTATGGTGAAGACAAAGGATCTATAAAAAATCACAACGAATGAACTAATTTGTATGATATTTGCTCTACTAAAAACGCAACTTGCTCCGGGGAAATTGAACCACTTCCACTGTAAATATCTTTCTCTAAAAGATTTTTTCTGTGTACGGACATAAACAAACGCTCACACTCACGCACATACGGAAACACATACATACATACACACACACACACACATACATACACACACACACTTACATACAGTTGCAAGGGTAATCAGAACATTATTTTTTTTCTAATATTACATTATATAAAAAAAAGATAGCTTAAGTAGGTAATCGGGGAGCCACAATACATCCACTCCCGTCCTCCACACAGTCCTCCACAGTGCGGTTTTCAAGGAGCTTTTTTCCTCGTACTACAACGCTGTGGAATGAGCTTTCCTTGTGCCGTGTTTCCGGGACGATACGGCATGGGTACCTTCAAAAAAATCGCGTACACCTTACTTAAAGGCCGGCAACGCTCTTGTGATTCCTCTGGTGTTGCAAAAGAATGTGGGCGTAAAAAAAAAACTGTAAAATACAGATATTTCAATTTTATTATAAGCGTTTAAATGACCAACTCCTTTTACATATATTATGTAAAGAACTTTCCGGAGTGTTGTCATTTTTATAGCTTCTCCTGATCTCTTGAGATCTCACCTCACAGCCCAGTACCAGCGCGTCACCACACACAGTCTCCAACTCCCGCACGGCTCGCTCGAGCGTGCTGCTCCACTTGTCTCTCTTCACCTGCCCCACCAGCTCCCTCACTTGCTTCACCTCGACGTCCGCTTCCATTAGCCGCAGAAGGTTGCCGATATCTCGGTTCGTCACGCAAAGTGTTGCCAAATGCGTCTGCAGTTGAAGACTTGTAATACGACCTGTGCAATTTAACGGAGGTCTTATATTATACACTGAAAGTAGATTAAATAAATATATTATAAATTAAGAGACAGTCTGCGTTAAACCAGCCAAACCAAATTTTTTAAGTGATCACTTCGTATATCCCACTTCGTAACGTAACGCGTTACGCCGCCAGTCTGTCTGGCTTCCCTTTCTCTCAAGCATACGGTAGCGGTAGGCAGGCTCCTCATCTCTCACTCTAACCAATTGTTACTTTTGTAGGATTAAATAATGCTACTAATAATGTACATACACAAAATTCTAACGTACAGATCAAAGAATTGTTACTAAGAATAAAATATATTTTACTAGCTGACCCGACAGACGTTGTTCTGTATATAATAAATAAAATAATGTTTTTATATGAATTTATTAATTCAATAATATATCATAACATCAAAAATTACTTCGTAAAACATGCACCCTGCTGTCGTAATGAAATTGTTTCACAGCAGAACTATCAAATAGTGCGTCAGTAAATTCTCTCATAGAAATTATGTATGGACACATCAAAGGAAAAACAAATTTGTTGTTTTTATTTAATTTAGCAGCATTTTCCTATTTATTTACCTTTTAAACCTTCTCTGGACTTCCACAAATAATTCAAGACCTAAATTTGCCAAATCGGTCCAGCCAGTCGAGTTTTAACTCGAGAACGGCTGGACCGATAACTACTAGCGAGACTAACGAACAGCAATTCATTTTTATATATATAGATAATCAATAAGAGATTTCTATTAAAAAATGACACTTACTTACATAATCATATTAATAAAAATAAAAAATCAGTAATAACCAAAGCTTTACTCAAGTTAAACAATTTGAGTATTAAATAGTTCAACATAGATAAGTTTAAGTAATCACTTCTGTCGGGCATCTAACTAACCTAACCGCCACATACTATTAAAATATGAAAAATTACATAAAAGGACTAACCTTGGTTTTTATTTTTCACAATAGATCACCAATATTATGAAAAAAAAATTCCCGCACATAAATTTGGTTAAGGTCGCTTTTTCACTACTGCCCAATCTTCGTAAAGTTGCATAAATATTTTATTTACTTATTACCCTTTTTTGACACCACATTAACAAAATATAACTTAACTACTAACATTCATACTAACATGATATGGTACAAATGGTGGCCTTATCACTATATAGTGATCTCTTCCAGGCATCCATTAGTATAATTAATAATAATAAAAAAAATTTTTTTTTGACATTCATATGTGTCATTAAACTTTGGACCTCAAATACTCAGCTTAGTTTGCATGTGGACCGGTTCCATTCTGCTAAGCGCTAGCCACTTAACAGTATGATTTATGATGAAAAAAAAATTTCACTTTCTTCCACTAAAATTGCGTAGAAATATTTCTGACATAGTATACTTCAGTAAAATAGTTAACGATAAAGTAGATGTTCCCCCTTTACTAAGTCAAATTAAATTAAATTATGTGTTCCTAAAAACAGCTGCGTAATCCCATCCCCTTTCATATCCCCATTTATAAAACTTTCTATCGCCGTAATTCCTTCTTCGTCCGTACAAGTATCAAATTTAATGAACTTGTAAATGCTTACCCCGAAATTGATACATTTTTAACTAAACCTAGTGCAATTCGGCATCTGATGACCAAATCATACTTTCTCCCCTAAGTATTCAAAGTATTCAACAAAATCAATGTTTTATTATATTATTATTCACTGTAACTATGTTTTATAAATGTAAACTTCTTGCTGGTAATTTTTAAATGTAGTTATTATAATATAGTACTAACTATATAAATAGTATTAATGTAATAGATTGTAAGACAGCGTAACTCTCTAGTTATTTTAAAAACTAATTAGAATCATATATTATGTGAAAACTATTTAATAGCTTTTAGTTATACATATAAATGTCAACATAGTTATAAATAGCTGTAAGTTTTCTTAGTAAATAAATAAAATTTCTAACCCACCTAGTGACACATCGACAAGTACTGGATATATCAGAGCGTGTTTGTCCAGGGTGACTCCGCAGGAGAGCAGCAGAGCTCTTAGCAGCTCTGTGTGGTTCAGGTGTATGGAAACTTTGAGGGAACACGCCGCGGCCGACCTGCTCGCAACTACTAGCAGCTCTGCGTCCGGCCATAACGATCCTGAACGAAATTAGACTTTAATATATTTTCAAGTATTCCTTTTGTATTATAAGGAATCTTGCTGATATTTTTTTAATGAAAATAAGGGTCGGTACGAGCAGGAAATTCAGCTGATGGTAATTGATACGCAGTGCCCATTACAATGCAGTTTTAGTATTAGTATTTTTTGGATCAATGCAATTTTATTATAAGTATTTTGGCAAAGCTATGTACACTGTAATTGTTGCACATATCAGACACGTTACCCTGTATGCATAACACTAGTTAGTAAAGATAATATGTGTAATGTGATTGTACTTAATAAATAAATGCAATTCCGCTCAGGATTCTTGAAAAACCCAAAAATTCTGATCGGCACTACAATTGCGCTCGTCACTTTGAGACGTAAGATGTTAAGTCTCATTTGCACAGTAATTTAACTAACTACGGCGCCCTTCAGACCGAAACACAGTAATGTTTACATTACTGCTTCACAGCAGAAAGCGGTGCCGTTGTGGTACCTATAATCTAGCCGGCATCCTGTGCAAAGGAGCCTCCCACATTTTTAGATACATTACTTATTCGTACGGTACATATTTTGTGGGAGGTTTCAGGTTTGAAGAACGCTGTAGCTAATGAAATCACTGAGCTAATAAGACTAAAGATCATAAGTCTCAAAGTGTCAAGGCAGTGCTATTGATAATTTTGGGTTTTACACAAATAAAATTTGAAAACAAAATTTTATGAACGATGCGAGACTCTAACCCACGACCTCTGGCGTTCCGTACCAGTGCTCTCCCAACTGAGCTAACCGTTCGAGTGACGTATTGTCATAAAATCTTGTATGCTTTGTTCAACTCTCAGGTTGTGACTTCATCTACAGGATCTACTTTACAGTTGATAACCTGCTCAACCCCAATATTTGCATATTAGGAAATTGATTTGAGATGTCGCTCTTGCTAATCTAAACAATTTGTTATGTTCTTAAAGTGATAACCCACACTTCTGGGATTAATACACATATAAAATTTGAAAACAAAATTATATGAACGATGCGCGTCTTAAACCCACCTCTGGCGTTCCGTACCAGTGCTCTCCTAACTGAGCTAAGCGTTCGAGTGACGTATCGTAATAAAATCTTGTATGCTTTGTTCAACTCTCAGGTTGTGGCTTCTTTTGGGTCTTTTAAAGAATACTGAACGGCACAGTGCCGTTGCACATTGCCGACTGTCGGCACTGTAATAGGCAAGGTGTATCACATACCACCAGGTCAACGTCTTCCTTTTCTCGGCAGGTTTTTTGTAATAAACCCAGACCCAATATAACTCTTCGCAAATAAATCAATGAATCCACAGATTAGAAATGGAGCGACCGCCCTCAGGCTATTAAATAATAAGTTTAATTGTACAATATTACTTTGCAAACATATTTTTTGATGAAAAAAAAAAGCCCGCTGAGTTTGTTGCGCCCATTCTACTCAGATCTGAGGAATTCTTTTTGGAATGGGTGGTAGTTTCTGACTTTCAATAAGTGATGTCACATGCTATTTTGAATAAAAATATTTGAATTAGAATGCTGCATTGGCAGTTGTTCTGTCCAATGTATGTTCCTAAGCTCTTGCAAGAGTCAGTCCGAATGACTTCAGCATTATCTTAAATACAAAATAATAAATGGACGATCGTTACCTATACTGGGTGTGACCATATCGAAAGCGCACTCAATGATCTCTCTCGGATGGAAACCTTTCACGGTTCTTTCAGTCTCTCTGTACACCCGATCTACCACATAGCGTCTGATATACTTAGTTCCCGAGTACGCAATGTGTCTGAAACATTCAAATTTGAAACTTAATTAAAAAAAATAAAAATACTATAAATTTCGCACAGCTGTTTAAAAAAAAACTGACCGACTGTACTAGACTAGAGGCAGTGTTCAACTTTTATGGGATGACAGTTTGCTTATACATTGTAACTAGTGATGGGCGTTGAATGAACGGATCAGTTCGATCAACCAGTCCACTATGCGTCGAAGATTAACGTACCTATTTCAAATAGAATAGTTCAATTCATAGGCTATGGCAGACGTAAGCAAGGCGTTCGGTTGTCGTCTATATAAAGCAGAATGTAAATTATGAACTAATTTTCACTCATCATCATCATCAGCCGGAAGACTCCTCACTGGACCAAGACCTCCACAGATTTCCACGACGATCGGTCCTGCGCTGCCCTCATCCAACGTATTCCGGCGATCTTGACCAGATCGTCGGTCCATCTTGTGGGGGGCCTACCAACACTGAGTCTTCCGGTACGTGGTCGCCATTCGAAGACTTTACTGCCCAAACGGTCATTTGTCCGTCGAACTATGTGCCCTGCCCACTGCCACTTCAGTTTCGCAATGATTTGGACTATGTCGGTAACTGTAGTTTTCCTACGGATCATCTCATTTCTGATTCGATGTCGCAGGGAAATTCCGAGCATAGCCCTCTCCATTGCCCTCTGAGCGACCATGAGCTTTCTCATAAGGCCCATAGTTTTAACTACTAGATATTAATCATGTTAATAAATTTTAATATTACTAATTCATTCAGTATAAATTAATGTCACCATCACGAATTAACACAGTCTATTCTAAGCCACGGCGGTCGCACCGAGCTCATACAGTTGATCAGTCGTTGCGTCTCGCAACAGAAACGTCTTGTAAAAGACTGCGTTGTCTAGGGACTACAAAACCGTCGAAGGTGAAATACAGTCCACAATTTGAACTAGTCCATCGACTAGTCGACGAAAGCAAATGTACGGTCTAGTTTCGTTCACACTTAATATGTCGACGACCTATCGCTACTTGTAACTGACCAGTTGGAATCGTTTACTGAAAAAAAAAACAGCAGTAAAAAAATAAAAAAAGAGCAGGATTCAAATCGAATTTTACATAATATTGTCTTTGTCCATACCTAAATTTGTACGATGACATTCTTCAATATTTCCCAAGTTAGTTAGAGTTATAATAATTGTTCTATTATTTTCAATACTTTATATCTATACAATGTTTTGTGTGTCAAATAAAATACATTATTATTTTTATTAATTTTGGCCCAGTTGTCACATTTTCTTCCACGTACGACTAAGCTGTGGAATGAGCTTCCTTGTGCGGTGTTTCCAAAACAATACGACATAAAATACCTTCAAAAACAGCCCTTGTGTTTCCTCTGGAATTGCAGGAGAATGTGGGCGGCGGTGATGACTTAACATCAGATGACCTAGTATTTCCTTTGATTAACGCGAGTGTTACACATGTTAATAAAACACTTTAGGATTAAAACGTCAAATTCCAGTCCCCCTGAAAACGTGATCTGGAAAGGTCTTGAAACGTAGGGTTAGCTAAAATAAAAATGTAACTTTTACGCAAATATCTCATGCAAAAACACTTATAATTACACGCGTTTTAAACCTTTAAAAGTGTTTTATTTAAATAAGGTGACCTGTACATAAAAAAAATGAATACAAAAAGGTGTATTCCCCTTAAGTAGGTATTGAATATATTGTAGTTAGATACCTCACGAAAGGCAGCCTCAAGTCATGCGGGAGATGGCACACAGCGCCCGATACCGTCATCACCTTCACCGAGCTGTTACTCTGTTCCCATTTGTCCGCACGGGGCGTCAGCAGAGGCGGTGAAAACTCCGTCGCCCCGTGACTGCGGAACACCTGCGCATGAACAGAAGTGAACTCAAACACAGTATGATTTGGGCTACACCTATATTAAAAACAAGCTACTCGCGACTTCATCCGCGTACACACAGGACTGAGGACGTAGAAGCGCTGAAGACTCCATGCACATCCTTCTGGAACGCGAGGCCACTGCCAGAATCAGGCTGGGGTGTCTTAAAACACCCTCACTCAAAGCAGAGGGCATGCCCTGCCTGGACCCTCTGAGGATCCTACGCTTCTTAAAAGGAATAGGTCTAGAGAATACAATTTAAATACCGGCACACATTTCCTAGTCAGTAGCCTCGATTTATCCACAGCTCATTGTTTTTCAGACATAGGAAGTCAGATTTAAGTGCATCTAAATCCCCATAATATAACAAAAAAACAATTAAATTTTAAAGGAACACTTCGTTTTTTGTAAATAATGATGCATTTTTCAAGTCGGGTCAGTATTTTCGTTGCCTATTCAATGCAAACAAACAAACAATCAAATCTTTCCTCTTTATAATATATATATGTATAGAAATATAGATAATTATAAAAACCCGCATAATTAAAAATGTTGTTTTAAATATTCTCTTTTAATACTATCGTTTGAGCTGATAGCGGCGTTGCTAATGCTCTAAGCAAGTAAAATTCCCTGTCGTGTATATGGCACGTCGATAATATAAAATATCAAAATATAGAAATTCCTATAATCTGCTATACGCCACCTTCGCACGACTTGCCACAAGTTAAGATATCATCCCCACCATCTGGATGTGTTTCGGTCCTCCACAGTGCGGTTTTCAAGGAGCTTTCTTCCGCGTACTACTACGCTGTAGAATGAGCTTCCTTGTGCGGTGTTTCCGGGACGATACGACATGGGTACCATCAAAAAAAGCGCGTACACCTTCCTTAAAGGCCGGCAACGCTCTTGTGATTCCTCTGGTGTCGCAAGAGAATGTGGGCGGCGGTGATCACTTAACACCAGGTAACCCGTACGCTCGTTTGTCCTCCTATTCCATAAAAAAAAATACGATATGTCGGCTTATACATATTTCAAATTATTAAGCATAAATTGTCGCCCATTTACAATATATCTATAATAAGCGCACATTATATCATTAATCATGAGGTTCCATTTTGAACCTTAATATATAAATATCTCGTATCACGTTGTTTGTCTGTTATTTATTTATGGTGTATGTGGTTGATGCAGCTACTGTACTCAATAACTTTTGTGTTAATTAACATTTACTTTTTTGACTTACTCGTGTAAGGCATTGACTATTTGACGTTTGAGTGTGTTTGTTGCATCACTTTACATTTTATATTGTAATTGAAATGATTTGTAAATCGATGTAAATGTTAATCTTGATATAAAAGAGTGGCAATGAGTTTCTTGCTACTTCTTTCCATTAGCTCAACCCTCTACGAAGTAGATTTTTTTTTCAGACATTCATAAGTGTCATTTCCGTGACCTACGTGAATAAACTGATTTTGTTTTGATTTGTCTGCAAATAACTCCTAAGCTACATAATCGATTTTAATGAAATTTTGCAACTTGGGGGATATAATAGTTTTTATCTCGATTCGTGAACCTTAATACATTTTTTATTCCAAATTTTATTTGAGTATGAATAATTCTTTGAGATGAATTTCGATAATATTTATATTTTATTTATTTCATTACAAGAACAGAGAAATCCCAAATAATCATTGTGATGATTGAACTTCTACAAATTTCGTTATTTACATAAGCAAACGAATTAAAAAGATTTTATGTTTTGATGTGAAATTTTGTATAATATATTTTAATTTGTAGAAATATATAAAAAAGAATTAAACTCCAGACCCATTAATAGTTGGTGATGTCATTTGAGCAGTAAAACTATGCATGTTCAATTCCAATTCCTTCTTCCCATAAATATCTCACCTTAATTAAAACATCCTTTATTGCTGCAATGGTTTCCATGGGTTTTGTCTTCATAGCACTCTGATATGTGAAATCCTCTGCCGGAGAGGGTTTTTGATCCAGGCAGGCGCTAACCAGCCGCTGGTATCCCCTGGAGCCTCTATCTGCAAGCGTGTGGGATAGCAGACCAGACAGCGCTCCTTCAGGAACTGCTCTTGGTACGTGTTCACTTGAAAGCAGCTCTGCGCTTGTTGGACGAAGGCTGGCGTCATGATCTAATAGCCATCTGAAACATATTATATGATTATATATTATATTATGACAATAAAGGAGAGGACGAGCAGGATGTTCAGCTGATGGTAATTGATACGCCCCGCCGAGCAGCATTGCAATGCAGTGCCGCTCAGGATTCTTGTATATCCCAAAAATTGTGACATAAGAATGAAACACAATAATGCTTACACATTACTGCTTCACAGCAGAAAAAGGCGCTGTTGTGGTACCCATAATCTAGCCGGCATCCTGTGCAAAGAAGCCTCCGACAGTTTATCATTGTTATTACGCGCATGTGGCCAGCCTAAGATTAGCTTAGCTAAAGTAAAATCAGTTCCCATTAGCACATGATTTGGCGGTAGATTGTATACTGTTTATCTACACCTATGCTTTAAATCCTCTAGAGATTTCAAAACAGTTAGCTTATTGCCAACATTAAAACACCCAATGTCCTAATAACCATCAGATCAACCAAACGAGTGTTGTTGTGAAATTCAGTACAACATTATATCATTCGTTTTCCTTACAACACTCGTTTGGATTATATTACGATTACTAGGACTGACATTTTTAATGTTAGCAGTAAGCTAACCGTTTCAGAATCTTTTATAGAGAATTCATATTATGGGTGTAGAGAGTCTTGTATGCAACTGTTGATAATTAGGTATCAAAACACAACAGTTGCATAAATAACTATTACACCATTTTTATGAAACTTTTCGCAGAATAAATTTCTTATAAGGCGTTGTCAACATACAGCGAACGACAACTAGCGAACGGTGTCCTTTCTCTTTCACTCGCTTCACCACACAAGACTTTTACATATAATAATTTAGTAACAATAATAAATAGTTTCTTTGCTTTCTTTCGTTATATCTATATGCGGGCTCAGTTAAACCATTTATGAGCACAGTACCTAATAGATTAACCCTAGTGCTGGCATATATTTTTTTCCTTTAATGATAAAAACCTATGTTTTATCATTAATTACAATCTAGCCTTTGGCTTATAAGTAATTTAATTTTAACTTAAGTTGCTTAAGTTTAAAGGGGAAGACACTATGGTCTTGTATTCTTTATACGTATTTCGGTAAATTTACAACATTTTATAGAAACAGCACTTTCTTCATTAAATATTTGACGACTAGACAGGCTTTGGCATTAGCTTTACCTCTTCCCGCATATAATAATAATAATATTGACACACTTTTTACACAAATTATCTTGCCCCAAGTTAAGCATATATAGCCTGTGTTATGGGTTACAATACAATGATATATTTAATACAATATACTTACTTAAACATACATAAATACATTTAAACATCCATGACTCGGAAACAAACATCTATATTCATCATATAAATGCTTGCACCTACCGGGATTCGAACCCGGGATCTCTAGCTTAGTAGGTAGGATCGCTAACCACTCGGCTATACAGGTTGCATAGATGTCGGGAAAAGTCATCAAACCTCTATTTTAAAATTTCATAACGCCCAACTAGAATAAATGTAAAAATATGTTCTAGAACGATTGAACAAGAGTCTAGAAGTGTAAACATACCTGATAACATGTATTTGCTTCGCATTTTCTTCTCTCACAAACTCGGACGGCATTACTATCTCCTTTTTCCGTAAACTACTCAAAACAGTGAACCTGGAAAATGATAGAATTTTAAATTAGACCCTATTAACTATTTTTACATATTTGTGGTGAAATGATCCAAGTCATATTTTATCCAAGTCAGTTTGATATGTAAGTTACTAAAGGCACGAGTGGGAGGTCCTTTGCACAGGATGCCGGATAGATTATGGGTACCACAACGGCGCCTATTTCTGCCGTAAAGCAGTAATGTAAACATTACTGTGTTTCGGTCTGAAGGGCGCCGTAGCTGGTGAAAATACTGGGCAAATGAGACTTAACATCTTACGTCTCAAGGTGTCGAGAGCATGTGTAGTGCCGCTCAGAATTTTTGGGTTTTTAAAGAATCCTGAGTGGCACTGCATTGTAATGGGCAGGGCGCATTAATTACCATCAGCTGCACGTCCTGATCGTCTCGCCCTTATTTTCATAAAATAAAATGTGTTCGGGTGTATGTATTCGTACCTTTCTGTACCCGTGCGGAACGGCGAATGAAACATCTCGAACAGAATGATTCCCAGCGAATAAATATCCACCTTCTGATTGTATATCACTTTGGTAGCAGACTGCTGTAGTTCTGGGGCCACGTACAACGTTGTGCCAATCTAAAATTTAAGACCTAGTTTGAACTAATTTTATCATTACAGGTTGATTGATTTTATCATAATTCCATAGACGAACATAATTTATGGACAATCCCTTATTAGAATATGCGTGCCCAGAGGTCTTTATGACGGTTAATCCATCGATCAATAAAAGTTTGGTCAACAATCCACAGTGAAGGATATCACTTAAAATAAAAGATATCCTTAACCATAGATAATCTATACTAATATTATAAAGAGGAAATATTTGATTGTTTGTTGGCATTGAATAGGCTCCGAAACTACTGAACCGATTTGAAAAATTCTTTCACTGTTGGAAAGCTACACTATCCCCGGGTGACATAGGCTATAATTTATTTAAAAAAAATTAAGAATTACTAAAACATCGCGTGCGCTGCGAAAACTATTGATGAGAGAATAAATTAATGTACTTACGACTTTGCAGAACACATTATTATCTACAAAAATTGTCGCAACGTTTTTTGTTACGTGTTTTTTTAAAAATTTAAGTGAAATGCCCTGCAGTGTGTACGCGGACGAAGTCACGGTGTATCAGCTAGTAAAAAATAAATTTGGACGAAGGTTATTTAATATTTGAGCATGTGATGAATACAAAACACTATACCGTGAATGGACTTAGATCGGAATAAAAATAGTTATATATGCAACTGTTGTGTAATAAGGGGTATTAAAACACGAATGTGGGTTTGTCACACGAGATGAAGCCGAGTTTGGTAATACATAGTATCACATGAGTGTTTTAATACCATATTATCAACAGTTGCATACAACACTTTATATCTACACCCATAACATGAATCCTCTACAAAAGATCCTGAAAAAGTTAGCTTACTGCTACCACAATAAACAATAAATAAATAAAAAAAGCCAGTCGTAGTAACTAGTAACCATAGTATCATCCAAAGTAGAGTAATTATGGAAACAGATGATATAATGTTGTACTGTTTTTATTACAACACTCGTTTTGATGATGTAATGGTTATTAGGACATTGAGTGTTTTAATGTTGGCAATAAGCTAACTGTTTTAAAATCTTTAACCCTTCGTTTCCACCAAGAAACAAGTCAAAAACATGTTTTATATAAAACTTGTAGAATACTTGTCAAAACATAATTATTTGTTTTTAATATGTATTGCAATTGACTGAAACATTCTTGGGTTCACACTGTGTTGCGAACATGTTTTTATACAAGTATAAAACACATTTACGTTCATATATAGATCTGAGACGTGTTTGATACAGTCTTATACATTGACAGCGTTCACACCATCATAAAACATACATGTTTTTAACTAGTATTGTAATTATTAAGTAAGATATCATAATTGGTTGTGGTTCCCAATAAAATAAAATATATGACCAGCACCACATATTCATATGCCGTAGTAATTTTTAATATTTGGAACCATTAACTTTCCCTACCTCACGCTTCTGGAGTTATACTTATTTTTACAGGAACTTTCATATCATCATTATGATAAAAATCTATGGCTGTTTGGTATTGTATGAAAAATGTATCGCAACATTAGTTTCGGGACCTCCTTCTAGTGTATGCATCTATGAAATGAGTTATTACTAAACATACCTTACCAGTAAGTAATCCGTCTGTGTCCCTGCTCTCTTGTGATTTCTCTAAAAGAAAATTATGAAGCATACAATCATATTTACAAGTTAATTGAAATGAACGAATACCGTAAGATGATTTTGTTAACGAACGACATATAATGCAATTTACGAAAAACAAATAAATAATTCTTTGATTTAGCAAACTGAAAATAACAACATAATGATAATGTCGCTGAACCATCGTGGTTTAAACGTGACCACGCGTTTAGGTGACTGTAGATGTAAGTAATATAAACTGAGGATACGTGTCATCAGATGACTTATTAGCGACTTTTAGGAATAACAATTATGTTATATATATCTGTTACAATAGAGTATTCATATAAAATAACCTAAGCCTAGATTAAGGATTAGTCTCCACTGTGCTCCAACTAGATACCACACTACCTAAGAACCATAGTTTTTTTTTATTACGGCAACTATCAGATGCTTTTGTGCGCCACGCACTATCTTGACACTCAATGGCAGCTTTCAAATACGCTTCGTATTATTTTACATTGAAATTAATAAAATACAAAATACTTACTGATGATATGTGATCCCAGTGTCTTTATTTCTTGTAGAATTTCGAGACTGGCTCGAGTACGCCCACTTGGGCGTAGTATTATTTGCCGCACATTACGACTACGCCTGCGGGATCTAGTTGGAGCGCCGCGGAGACCAATCCTTAACCTAAAAACGTAACTCACTGTTCGAAGCTCTTCTGTGACCGCTTCAACATTAAAGGCTTATCCTATGTGAGAAGTGGGATAATCCTTCACCGGAAGATTCAATATGGTAAAAGTTACTGTTATTATAAACTGCTTTCGGAAAAAATCTCACCATCTATTGGCAAACTTGTGAAGACTTTAGTTGCCAAGCCGAAGTCACCAATCTTGACGTGGTCGTTGGAGTCCAAGAATATATTGACAGGCTTTAGGTCTCTGTGGATCATTCCTTTTTGATGGACGTGCGCTAGACCTTTTTGAAAAATTAAAAATGTATGAGAATATACAATGGGTCAAAAAAATATAATGACCCTACAACTATAAATTATATTAGTTCATAGATTGCGGTCGGTCTTGCAAACTAAAAGAACTTAGCAATAGGCTATTGTTCGATTTTTTAAAATATATTCGAAAATGGTCGTAAAGATTCTGCAGTCAACTGCTATTTTTGATTCCGTAATATAATTCCATTTTACGCTAAGAAAAATTGTTTTAAAGTTAAACGATAAATAGTCGCGCCAAAAGGGAGCCGCCATGATCATGACGTCATAATAACATAAACAAAGAAACGTCAAATGTGCAGTGCTTGATTTTTGATGTTTCTAAAAATAAAAATGACCTTTCATAGTCCGTATCGTTGGTGTGTTGCTTAAAACAAATTGTTTCTGCTATAGTGACGTCACAAAATGGTGGTCGGCGTTTTCGGTCACGTGACATACTAAGAGATAATAAAACAGTTATTTTAAATTTGAAAATATAAATAATTCTCATGTTTTTTTACAACAAATCAGTATTAATTCGTTTTTGTTATGGTAAATACTCTATACATTACGTACTCTCATAATTTAATTTTGACAGATGAAACTTACATATTCTTGAAGGACAGTACATGAATTTACAAATTTTACATTGTATAATCGGAAATATTGTCGAAGAAAGTTTATTCCATAGTTTGTATTACCGCCACTATTGTTTACATCAAAATCTCAGTATGTGTCTAAGCCTTTTTTTAAATATATGTTTATATATTTATATTTGTGTTATATTTGTTTTTGTGGAATACAACCAGTAGTGGAGTAGGCCGGGCATTAGTGTCGAGTGTCTAATCTCTATTAATATCTAGAAGCCTTTTTGGACTGTATTAAAACTTCTTTAGGCATCAACTGATAATTTTAAACTTAATCTTCTAATTTAAGCTTAATGTTTAATTTAAGCATTATAATATCAGAAGTGGGATAATTTGCTAACTTTTTTGAATAATTACCACGAATTGTAATGTTGTTTTACGTTTTTTTTTCTGTATATTAATTATCAACCTACTTACCCTCCAGAATCTCCCTAAACAACCTCCAAGCTCTATAATGCTCCTGATAGAGTCCATTATCGATTGCCTGTCGCAAGGTATTTTTTTCACAGAATTCCATTTGGATGTAAAGCATCTGTGAGGGATGCTCGGTGACTGTACTTTCCTCCGACGGTATCGTGTCAGACTTGTTGGAAGCTCCTTCGAACTCGATTGCACTACTTGAGTCTTCGTTTTGGCTGGAGTAACGTATAAATGTATTTATGTATGTTTATATGAATTAATGTATGTTAAAGTAAGTATATTGTATTAAATATATCATTGTCTTGTAACCCATAGCACAGGCTATATATGCTTAACTTGGGGCAAGATAATTTGTGTAAAAAGTGTGTGTCAATAATATATATTATTCTGATATAATTGATTATTTATGATAAATTGCCGTCTTATTATAAAATATGATAATTATATTATCATCATCAGCCGGAAGACGTCCACTGAAGGCCTCCCCCAAAGATTTCCACGACGATCGGTCCTGCGCTGCTCTCATCCAACGTATTCCGTTGATGTTGACTAGATCGTCAGTCCACCTTGTGGGCCTACCAATACTGCGTCTTCTGGTACGTGATCGTCATTCGAGGACTTTACTGCCGCAACGGCCATTTGACCGTCGAACTATGTGCCCTGCCCACTGCCACTTCAGTTTCGCAATCATTTGGGCTATGTCGGTAACTTTGGTTTATATTATATTATGTGTCCGTTCAATCATATCAACATAATTTTAAGCACTTTAGCACGAAAACGAATATTAATAAATGAAAGATCTTTTTTAAATGTGTTTTATATGGGACGTACAGATACGAAGCGTAAAATTTAATGCGAATGTATTAGTAGCACAATTTCCAACTAAATACCACCTCCTAATACAAAAACTACCATTAAAAGTAGTCGAAACTTAAAACTATTGTTATTACCTTTATTGACTATCATTTAAATATTCTGCAAAAAGAATATAGGAAATATTATTATTTCTATGTTATTATTATAAGTTATAAGTCCTATCCGTTTAATTTGCTAACTTTTTACTAACTTTTCACTTTTCAGTTAAAAATTTTTTCCAGCTAAAGTTCACCTAGTTTAAGATTTTTTATTTTTATCGTTAAAGAACTAACTTCATGATGTTAAAGAAGAGGTCCGGTTCATCATCATCTGTTTCCTCATCACTGTCGGATGACTCATCGCGCGCTTGCACTGGACCTTCAGACATCGACCAGTTAATCTGTAAATAAATATTTAAAACAAACTATTTAAAATAAACAATACGTGATCTGTTTTCTAGTAAAATTAATTATGATTACATATTATTTACATAGTAAATGAAGAACATATATTTTAATGGGGATTTTCAGAATCAGTAGATACAAAAACATACATAGAATTTGAAAACTTTATCAAAGGTTTCATAAGAGGTTGGAGTTTATAAGCTAAATTTTAATTCTTGACCACCATAAAAATTGCATGTGTTCAAAAGCAGAAAATGAGTTTAAATACCTCTTAGAGCTGAAACTGGGGACCAAAAAACCAAATATGAGACCAATATACCATATTATATGTCTTAAGCTGCACCTTATAGTATTAGAAAGGGGCCGAATCACTCTATTGATGGCATTTGAACTTGTGGATTGATATCGTGCATCGTGTGGTCGCCTCTTAGAATCAATTTCTGCTTAAATCACATGTCAGGCAAAAGAACTGGTAAGAGCAAATGTTAGTTATTAAGTACAAATACAAAAAGCGGCCAAGTGCGAGTCGGACTCGCCCATGAAGGGTTCCGTAGGAGCAAGTAACATAGTATAAAAGTTCTTGTATGTTATGATTTATGACGTCTTAAAAAAACTACTAACTAAATCTCGTTCAAACCAATTTTCAGTAGAATTTTGCATGGTAATGTACACCATATATTTTTTTAGTTTTATCATTCTTTTATTTTAGAAGTTACAGGGGGGAGGGACACACATTTTATCGCTTTGGAAGTGTCTCTCGCGCAAACTATTAAGAAAAAAATTATATCAGAACACTCAATATCATTTTTGAAGACATATCCATAAGACATGACATATCCACACGTATGGGTTTGTTAAAAAAACAATTTTGAGTGTCAGTTCTAAATATCGCCCCCAAAATTTATTGTTTATTTTCTATTTTTGTATGAATATCTTAATGCGGTGCACAGAATACATCTTACCAAGTTTCAACAGCATAGTTCGTATAGTTTCGGAAAAAAGTGGCTGTGACATACGGACGGATAGACAGAGATGACGAATCTATAAGCGTTCCGTTTTTTGCCATTTGGCTACGAAACCCTAAAACACCCTTACCTTGACCTCTTGCCCAAGCTTTGCCACGACGTCCATGAGGCTATCATCCTTTTTCCTCACAGGGCTCGGTGTGTCTTCCACTCTGGTTTCCACGACGCTTTCGATCCACGCGTTGTAATATCGCACCACATTCTCGTGGTTGAGGCGGGAAAGTAGCTTCACTTCGCGGGTAATTTTCTTGTTCAAGTCAACACTCTTTGGATTAAGTTTGACGTGTTTTATCGCGTAGAAACCACCATCAAGTTTGTTTTTTACCTGAAATTTAGTAATTCAATAATAAAACACTTAGCGGCGTGTAAGACAAAAACATGCCGTAATCAGTGGCCAATTACATAGCTTTTTTATGATAATAAGGGACGAGACGAGCAGGACGAATAGTAACTGATACGCCCTGCCCATGACAAGGCAGTGCCACTCAGGATTCTTGAAAAAAATCAAAAATTCTGATCGGCACTACAATTGCGCTCGTCACCTTGAGACATAAGATGTTTAGTCTCATTTGCCCAGTTATTTCACTAGCTACGGCGCCCTTAAAACCGAAACACTGCTTACACATTACTGCTTCACGGCCCGTTGTTGTACCATAAATCTAGCCGGCATCCGGTGCAAAGGAGCCTCCTTCTGGTGATATACATATACAGCATACGGCGCGAAATGCTTCTATGACGTCATAATAGCGTGCACCGCTTAGGGGCACGTTCTCACACTCACACACGTGAGTGTAGTGTAGTGACGTCACCGCGGCCAGTGACCACATTCTTGAGCGCCTAGATCAACTAAATATTTTTAAAACTATACGCCACATTAAAAATATTCTTAACTATTTATTTTTAATAGAGCATACTGTATCTTAGGTAAAAAGTAAAATTACATAATAATATTGTTCATTACCTTAACAACATCACCAAAAGCACCTTTGCCGAGCCATGTTAGCACCTCAAACTCAGCGTTCAGTCTCGAGTGACCGTTCATAAGTAAACTCATATTTTTAATCTTTTGACTTCCATCTTCGTCCTGAAAATATTTTGCCAACTTCAACAACTGAACTTCAACACGTTATTATTCTAGAATGTATCGTTAATTTCAGAGGGATCTTATATCGGTATGAATTTTTTTATTGATTAAATTGTGAACGTGAAAGATGTGTTCCAAATAAATTTTCGTTGATTGATAATAGTATCACATGAGTGTTTTAATACCTAATTATCAACAGTTGCATACAAGACTTTATCTACACCCATAATATGAATCCTCTATAAAAGATTCTGAAACAGTTAGCTTACTGCTAACATAAAAAAAGCAAGTCTCAGTAAGCATTACATCATCAACGAGTGTTGTAATGAAAACGGATGACCGTTTTCATTACAACACTCGTTTGGAAGTCGAGTCGATGATGTAATGGTTACTAGTACATTGGGTGTTTTAATGTTGGCAATAAGCTAACTGTTTTAGTATCTTTAATAGAGGATTTAAAGCATATGGGTGTAGATAAATATTTGTTCTCCACTTCGTCCAATATTTTTTTATTTGTGACGCACTTGAACGACCAACTTTTATATATTTATATATATATATATAGGGTATGTAAACTTACTGAAGAGTTATGAAAATACCTCTTATGAACTTAGAACACCTAATTTCTCTTATGTACAAATAACGAATGCGACAAAAGAAAAAACGAAAAATAAAGAGTGTTGGTGCGAGTGAAAGAAAAAACCATTCATTACATAGACTATGCCGCCGAATAACACCTTCGCACGACACGCCACAAGTTAGGATATCATCCCCACCATCTGGATGTGTGGCGGTCCTCCACATTTTGGTTTTCAAGGAGCTTTCTTCCACGTACTCCAAAGCTGTGGAATGAACTTCCTTGTGCGGTGTTTCCGGGACGATACGACATGGGTATCTTCAAAAGTAGCACGACACCTTTATTAAAGTACGGCAACCCTCCTGTGATTCCTCTGGTGTTGCAAGAGAATGTGAGCGGCGGTGATCACTTAACACCAGGTGACCCGTACGCTCGTTTGCCCTCCTTCTCCATAATAATAATAATGCGACACATATTTTCAACTGTCAATGTGTGCATTAGCCAGTGGTTAACCAGTTTAATATTTAAAATACTAAGGAGCTGCTTCCAAGCGTGGCTGACTTTTACGACTTGTCAATCAAAATCAGTTACAGTAACTTCTCTGTCTGTATGTCCGTTAGAGATGTTTTTCACTCTTGCACACTTTGTTTGATAGCAAATAGTAAGTCTTATGTTCGTCGGCCTTATCTATATCCATCTATGATGATGATGTTGTGGTGATGATGATGGTAATGATGACGATGCGGTGATTACATAACACCAGGTGACTTGTAAGAGGGTTTGTTCTCCTTATCCATAACAAAAATATTTTTATGACATTAAGGGACGAGACGAGCAGGACGTTCAGCTGATGGTAATTGATACACCCTGCCCCTGCAGTGCCGCTCAGGATTAGAAGAAAAACACAAAATATCTGAGCGGCACTACAATTGCGCTCGTCACTTTGAGACATAAGATTTTAAGTCTCATTTGCCCAGTAATTTTCCCCCGGCGCCCTTCAGACCGAAACACATTAATTCTTACACATTACTGTTTCACGACAGAAGTAGGCGCCGTTGAGGTACCCATAATCTAACCGGTATCCTGTGCAAAGGAGCCTGGTCTATATATCTATAACTTTTAATATTTGACTTCTCATTAATTGACAACACTCTGTATATTATCTAAGATGAAAGTTGTACTATTACTATTCTATAGTGAATTAAATAATTTTAATTACTTCCGATTCACTTTCTCTGCTATTATTATCCTTACTGCTGGGTAGTCTGGGAGGGGCGTCCACCAGGAACCCATGTTTCACCAGTTCTTCTGCAGACCACTGAGTATGCTCGTCCTCTGTTAAACACCTGAAAGAGTTATATATATAATGAAAATGGTCTTTATTTGAGGCTCAATCACGCCTAAACCACTGATCGTATCGACATGTATCCTAGATGGTTCATGGTTATTTTGAGAATTCCAACGTTCCTTCTTTTTCAATTCGCCCACCGAAGAGGGAAGGTTTGGGTGCCTCGGTTGGCAAAGTAAAAGATTTTTTAACGTATATGAAGAAATACGGGCTCAAACATGAAAGTTTCATTGCATGCACTCCTCATTAAACAATATAATTAACAAGAATTGTGTGATAGTTAATATACTATTAACTGTCTTAAAACAGGAAGCGGACATTGACAATGAAAAAAGCCCAAGGAAATGGAGAAAATTTAAAAAGATAATTTGATTATTAATACGCAGACGAAACTTATAAATAATTATATATCTTTAGGCCATTTTACGGAAATACTACTTTAATTAAGGTGCAGTTAAACCCGTGGTGTGAAGACGAGGAAAAAACATTTTCCGTGCATAGTCATTCGTTATCTAAACTATCGAGAATGTCGAGATCATGAGAATAAAAATTGACACATCACTTATAATATCAATAACCAACATGGTGTAGTAAAACCCTTGGTGTGACGACGAGGAAAAAAATTTACTCGTAGTCACACTGGTGTTGTGGTCACACCAGTCGGGAATGTTTATTACTTACCTTGAAAAGAAATCTTTAGCAGATCCAGGAAAATCCGGTGGTATCTCTTGTATTGCTTCCGGTGACACAACTGCAAGCAGCAACTGTGCAGCAGCAAATATGTCGTGTGTTTTCGTCTGTCTGAAATCATTTTTTTTTTTGCCATATAGCTATATTGCTTTCTGCCAAAGCTTCACATTGAAAAAACTGCAAAGCAAAGCAGAATTAATATAAATCTGACCAGATATTCTGAAAATAAGGAAAACTCGATTTTTTAATAGATTTTATAGTAATTATTGTGGAATATCACTTCTTGAAACAATTTGCAACATGTTCTTAAAATCATCGTCATCATTTCAGCCAGAAGACGTCCACTGCTGGACAAAGGCCACCCCCAAAGATAGCCATAACGATTGGTCCTCATCCAACCTATTCCGGCGATCTTGACCAGATCGTTGATCCATCTTGTGGTGGACCTACGCCGTTCGAGAACCTTACTGCCCCAACGGTCTGTCTAGCTATGTGCCCTGGTCACTGCCACTTAAGTTAATCTGGCTATGTCGGATGTCCCATTTTCTTATAACAGCTACTAATAATTTAAAAATAAAACTAAGTATACCTATCGCAATAATTTTCGCCCTCATAAATTTCCATCAGTCTCATATCCAGTCCAGCACCAACCAGTTTCACAGCCCCACTGTCTTCCAGGAACACATTCTCACTCCTGACATCTCTGTGCAACACATTGACACTATGCAACTCCATCAACGCACTAAAAACACCCAAACCCACATGTCGCACTAGTCTCAACGCCTCAAACATATCTCCACAGGAACTTGACTTGTTCTGGAGATACTTCAATGAAGACCCGAGTATAAAGTCCCTGAAGATATACACCACTTGTTGGGCTGAAGATGATTCTGTTGTCAGCTCCATTGCTGTGTATGGTGTAAGGGATTTCTGTTTGATCCGGCACATCGTTTTCAAGTCTTGCTGGATTTGGTTAAGCTGTTTGTTTCGTGTTTGGAAGTCAGCAGCTGGTAATAAGAACCATTTTTTTGCAATCACTTGATCGCCATCATCGTCAATGGCTAAGTATGTTGTTGAGCCATTCAATGAGTGTCCTAGAAATTGTTTAATTTTGAAAATTTACTTCCTTATTAGCGATTCAATTTGATCACATCTTGAGGGTTTTTTTACTATATTAGAGCGGGGCAAACAGGCAATTTGCTAATCTGAATAGAGATTGGGAATCGCTACACAAGAATATCTTTAACACCAGAGTTCTTTTATATGCACTGCCAGTCTTTGAAGTGAAAATATGCTCCAAGCTTAAAGGTCCAAATCATACTTTATGCGTTTATCTTTATCTTAATATATATAAATTACGTGACATGACGTTGTTTGTCCGCGATGGACTCCTAAACTAATGAACGGATTTTAATGGGGATCACTTCATGGAGTGCAGTTAACTCCAACTTGAGTGATAGGATTATAGTTTTTTTCGATTTGGGACCCATAATTATTTTTCATTTTAATATTTTATTTTGTATGGACATATTTTATATGAGAGAATTTAGTGACGCACGGTTTGACAGTTCCTCTGTGAAACAATTTCTTTATAACAACAGGGAGCATTTTTAACGAAATAATTCTTGATGTTTTGAAATATTATTGGCAAATCCTATAAAACAGTATTTTTTTTTTATTTTCTACGGAACAACGACTGTCGGGTCAGCTAGTTTAATATAAATGCGTATGGGCAAAAGAATACCTTCATATACAAGTTAGCCTTTTAAATGCGGCTAACCATAAATTTCAGATTATTTAGCAGATTAAAAGCTTGGAAATAGCATAGCTATTTCCATAGCATAGCTGTCCAGCCCAGGCACAATATCCATGATGTAATATTTAAAAATCACGGAAAGAACGAATAGAGAAAATTACTTTTGTAAATCTTATTGTAGTACGTATAACGTTTTTTCCGATACATTTGGACTTTAATATAATATGACGTGTTTTTACAATACAAATATTTAAAGATAGCATTCAGAAAATCATCGTCGACACAATTTTTATATTTACTCCCCTGGTCGTTTCAATTGTGAATTATAGGCAAAAAATATTGATGTCAATAAATTTCAGCAAATCTTACCCAAACAGTTTCCAATATAAACTTTCTTATTATTCCGCTGCGTATACCTCAGTACTTGTGTTCCCTTTGAGCTGCAATTACATGGAATGTTTCTTGTGCGACTGCGCGATATATTTTTTGTAGGCGATGTTTTGTTGTCTGCATAGCTAAATGTGACAAAAGAAATAAGTGTGATTGGCTTTTGAAGAGTTAAATTCATCGAGAGATGCATTTTTAAGGTTCTGTACGCAGAGGGTACGGAAGGAAACTCTATTAGTAAGACTCCTCGGTCCGTGCGTGCGTCTGTCTTTGATCAGTCTATATTTCATAGACCTAATAGGTATATTACTGAAGTTTTAACACAGTGTGTGAAAGTCTAATAAAAAAAAGATGGCGAATGATTATTTTTAGTTAAACTATTTATTATGATTATTATTATTTCATTAGACTTTTTTATATAATATTATGATAAGAAGTAACAGGATTAGCAAAACGTTCACTTATGACAAGTGAAAAGACCCGCCCACTTAAATGTAAAGCTACTGAGGATTCATGAAAGACAAATTTCTGAGCACAACGAAATTGCCCCGTCTCCTGGGGAAATAAGATGTTAAGGGCTATATTTCAGCGGGACACCATGGCGGCGCAACCAGTCGCGCCAGAGTGGTGTACGTAAGCTACCAAACTAGACACCATACAGACACCAGATTCGCTACACCACACTGAGACGGTATCAAAATGTACCTCCGAAAAAATAGCACTGCTGCTATGTAAGTAAGAAAAGAAAGTTCAAGAGAAAAATGAAACAGTGGTGGGTTCATCCTTATTCAGCCTTAGCATTTCATCTTGATTTGATGAAATTGATGTTCTACTTTGAATGTCGATGATAATCCTTTCTGTATCAAAATTTTCCAACGTATGCAATTCACAAACACAATAAAAAACTGTGCACAGATGTGGCATGCAATGAGGTAGTAGCGTCACAGGCGGCCGAGTGAGTGAGACACCATACAGCTCTGATCGATGACCAGAAACATTCTGTGCTCGCGTCCAAGCTGGTCGCGCTACCAAATCGGTTGCGCAACCAAACGGAAACCAGGTGAGTAGCTCTCTATAGAGCTGTATAGATTTTGTTGGTAGCGGCGACTGGTTGCGCCGCCATGGTGTCCGGGTGGAATATAGCCCTAAAGAGCCCAGTAATATTCGACCCTAACACAGGCAACATAGTTAAAAATATACTTACTATAAAAGTTTAGGCGCGTCCCCCTGTCCATTGTTCTCATCTTCAGTATTCAAGCTACACTTGTGATCTCTTCTTTCAGAACTTTTAAGAGTTAGTTGCCTTCTCTGTATTTCATCTTTCATTTTCTGACGCTAAAAAAATATGCCGGCTAAAATTTATGTTTTGTATTCGACGTAGTTTATGCAACTGGCAAGGAATGAGTGCTAGTTTGATAGTTTGTGTTTAGGCGAAGTTGAATGGCACTTATATAGACACCAAGATTGTTACAATGAAAAATAATTACATGCAGAAGCAATAGTAAGTCTACGACCATGAAATAAATGCATAGGAATATATTTTATTTATTTTACTTTATTTGACAAAACAACACTATTCATGCACAAACGTAAAATTATCAACAAGGAGACTAAATTTAAAAGACACAAAGCAAAAATATCAATAACTGGCATGTACAAAAGATTTAGAGACATACAGATTATTTAAAGTGGTGTAAAAATAATAGTAATTTCTACAAATTAGCTCCCTTACGCTTGCTGGAGTCAAGAGCAGAGGATAGATAGACTTAGGTGCATATAAAATGAAAATGATCAGAAATGAGGTGCTAATGATGGGCGATGTCTACCACGCATGCGCAATCTTAGTCCGCGACATTTTTAGGTCCGTGCGCTTTTTTTAAATGTTGGCTCTAACTTCCACAAATTAAAATGAAATTAAGTCATCATCATACACTTGAAGCTGTAGATAATGAACTATTTTTAAGGTTTTCATTTTAATACAGCAGACTCGTCTGAAAATGATCACAACCAAACGACCTGCATGAATTTTGTATTATAGTTTGAGGGTTTGTATTGAGTAAATTATGAAATATAAGTAGAAAAATTACATTTACAAACCATTAAAGCATACATAGAATAAATTCATTTTAGTTTAGAGCATTAATTAACAGATGCACAAAACAAGCCTGAAACAAGATTCTCAATTAATAATCATTAGATTTATCAACCATAACTATATGTTGACTTTTGGTTTTGGCGTTTTTTAATAGTTATTTTTGCAACTGTTGTTTAATAAAGGGTATTAAAACACGAATGTGTTGGGTGATAATTTTGTATCACATGAGTATTTTAATACCTAATTATCAACAGTTCCTACAATATCTTACACATAATAAGAATCCTCTAAGAGATTCTGAAACAGTTAGCTTACTGCTAACATTAAAAAAGACAGTCCTAGTAACCATTACACCATCCAAACCACTGTTGTAATGTTGTAAAGAATTTAATTACAACACTCGACTGAATGATGTAATATTAATTAGGACATTGTGTGTCTTAATGTTGGCAATAAGATAACTATTTAAGAATCTTTTATAGAGGATTTAAAGCATGGGTGTAGATAGATCTTAGAATGTAACTGTGTGGATGTCCAAAAAAATTAAGTGATATTCAGTACATACCTCTAGATCCTCCTTAACTTGTATATCATGCTGTTTCAACTTTTCTATTTCAGTCTTATGTTTCAACATTTCCTCGTAAAACGAAAGTGTAGGCTTGTTGTGGTCGTGAAGGAATTGCTAGAAATACACTAAAATGAGCTCCACAATCAATTTATGTTCAAGTTGTATACATAACTACACAAAATAAATTTGAAAACAAAATTTATGAATATTGAGGGCCTTGAACCCACAACTTCTAACATTCTGTAGAGAAATCACTTCATTGTGTGTCTTCTACCACATTTATCACGGGGAGTGTTCCGAAGAGCTGTTTAACCTGATTCCTGCCGCCGAATTCCACCTTTGCCACAAGTTAGGATATCATCCTCACCATCTGGATGTGTGGCCTCCACAGTGCGGTTTTCAAGGAGCTTTCTTCCACGTACTACGAAGCTGTGGAATGAGCTTCCATGTGCGGTGTTTCAGGGACGATACGACATGGGTACCTTCAAAAAAGCGCGTACACCTTCCTTAAAGTACGGCAACGCTCCTGTGATTCCTCTGGTGTTGCAAGAGATTGTGGGTGGCGGTGATCACTTAACAACAGGTGACCCGTACGCTCGAATGTCCTCCTATTACATAAAAAAAATCCATGTGAGCACTCTTTACACTGAGCTAACCCTTCAAGTGACATATTTTTAATAAAATTAAAAATAAATTTCTTGTATGCCTTGTTCTCATAACTCTAAGGTTGTGGCTTCATCTACAGGATCTACTTTACAGTTGATAACCTGCTCAACTTCAATATATTAGGAAATTAATTACTTAAAATGTTGCTCTTTCAAATCTAAACAATTTATTTTTTTTAATTGACAACCCAGATTTCAGGGATTAATTAAACAAATTAAATTAGAAAACTAATTTTATTTTGCTGAGACCCTGAATGAGTTTCCTGCCAGAGATTGGCAAGTCAACATCTTCTAAGGATGCCTCATGTAGAGGCACACATGTCGAATTGTTTGAACACAAATATTCGCGCAATTAACACTCAAGAAAACTCAAAACATTTGGATGAATATGGATTTCCGCAAAATAATGCCCACTTAAATATACTTTATTAATATTAAATGTATTGGGTTTGCATAAGTGGTGTATTAATTTAAGTTATTTTGAAGCTTTTAGTATTTAAAGTCGCTTTTTTTAATGAATTTTAAAAGTTTATTTTGAATTATCACCTGTGTATGCTGTGCTAATTGGTATAACATAACTTCACCACAAAGCTGTGCTGCCATATTGTTCAACTCTTTTAGCAATTTGGCTGCGTTATCATCTGAGAGGCCATTCACTTTAGTCACTGATACAAGAGGTGGTCTGAAAGTAGTGTAATAATGAACACATTAACATGTTTAAAGTTATGGTAATAGTTGCATGAAAGTTTGGTCAACACAACATACTAAAAATTTTTTTTATGAGAATAATAATGAAAACCTGATGGTAAGAGTTGCACCATTTGCTTTACAAACAATTAAATAAATATCATTTCCTGGCAAGAAAAACATAATAGATAATATGTAAGTGATGATACACACAGGGGTGTGCATATCATATAGGCAATTAGTCAGTGCCTACCGCCTTATGAACCTAAATAAATATAGTACTAGTGTTAAAGTTAATTTGGTTCTGTTATTTTATTATCAAACTTCTATTGAAAACCCACTCATAAATTTTTTCCATACACTAGATACTAAATACCTACGGTAAGCAATCTTTGCATATTCCAAATCTCAACTACGACTAGTTAGATCCACTGTGCCTACCTTGCTAGAAAATCAATGCACATACCAGGATACATATGAACTTATATACCTTGGCACAGTCAGAATCCTCAGATTTAGGTATGTATCTAAACTTTAACTATTATTGTTATATTGGTTTAAATTTAAGGAGCTTTCTTCCACGTACTACAAAGCTGTGGAATGAGCTTCCTTGTGCGGTGTTTCCGGGACGATACGACATGGGTACCTTCAAAAAAACGCATACACCTTCCTTAAAGGCCGGCAACACTCTTGTGATTCCTCTGGTGTTGCAAGAGAATGTGGGCGGCGGTGATCACTTAACACCAGGTGACCCCTACGCTCGTTTGTCCTCCTATTCCATAAAAAAAAATATACTTAACCTACTTATCGTATAACAATATATACTTACTTATCAGGGTAGTTATGACAGCATTTAAAGTTCAATGTGGCCGAACAGTGAACCCCTTCAGAATTGTGAAGTGGTTGGAGCGTCAGTAGAAGGTTTAATGGTCTCCATTCATTCCAAACTGCTTTCTTACGAATGTCAACTACAGCATCACCATAGATTGCCTGGAATTAAATATGTTGAATAGTAACAAAATTTCAATTATTATTAATATGTAAAATATATTATATATATAACAAACAAATTACAGTTTAAAATAAAAATTACTCATACGTTGTGTATTCTACAAACTGCTGAGGTTTCCTTTACAAGATTGATAAATTATAAATATACTTCACGTACCTGTAATGCAACTAATTCATTGTTTTGTCTATCTTCATATGATTCTTCACTCATTTTGATAGATATTCAATAAGAATCCTTTCAGCTTAGTTAAGAATCTAGTAAATAAAATTGTTTAAAATTAAGCAAAACAAAAATATCCGGCGCACGTCATAACAATATTTCCCATTTGTCAAGTGTCAACTGTCAACGTCAGAAATGTCAGTTCATGTTCTTCTTCAAATGTCAGTTAATGCGTACAAAGACAATTGGTAAGTACTTAGGGTGTGTTCCGATATGCACCACGACCACTGTAAAGTGTGACGTCAATTGAGTATACTATGAAGCCGTTTCTTTTATATTATATATATTAATATTGGTTACCATTTAAAATGGAACGCAATCCCGTATACTGTCAGCCGCATTTTTTGACGCAGCATTCAAATGAGTGTACCAAAGATTTCTAGTTCATTAAAAAAAAAACTGTTGTTGGAGTACTGTCAAATTAAAAATATTGGGGATTAAACTTAGGTATTGTTTATAAATCTGCCTGAGCACTCGAGTGGTTTTTACTGATCACGTGATCAAACTACTGCGAGTACCTTACCTCGAAAACGCCAGTGCTCACAGTAGAACATGGCGGCGATTTATAACGTCATATTATATTTCCCTAGAGTAATGCGGCAGTATACTGGCAGTCCATAACGGAACAAATTTTTCTACAGTGATAGGACTGTGCAGTGCTCGCAGTGCATATCGGAACATACCCTTATTATTTAATTAAAATACATGACCCGTTTTTGTATGGAGTGTGTTTTTAATTCTTGCGGTCACTAAACAAAACCAAACTATGCCCTATAAAACAATAAATTAAGTAGTCTAAAAAAGCTACTTCTATAATTTTAAACACCTGCGTTTTTGTTGAATTAAATATCAAAGTTTTTTTTTAATACAGCAGTATTACAAAGACAAAAGTGTATATTTATTCTTTTTTATTAGCCTAATGTCAACATGGTATTTATGTTGATTAACTGCCTTCAACTGACGCCAAAATGTTTGTATAGCTTTGGTATAGCAAAAAGTCCAAGAAGAAAGCCTGCCCGACTTGGATTATTTATTGGTTAATTATTTAGGTTGATATGATGTTATCAAAGGAATCGATCTATCGTTATGTTATTTTCGATGTTTTCGTTTTCTTAACTTATTGTAGATGTTATATTTTGAGCTTTTTAATATATTTATTAAAAGGTATTATTTGCCATACTTGGTAAGGACGAACAGAAAGAAGTTGTCCAAGCTCGAGAATATGGCAATAATATTTTTCTTACACGGTTTCTCACACAGAAATCTGATCATACCGCAAGGTCTATTTGGAAAATTTGAAAATAATCCTATCGTAATTTGTGATGGCACTTATATATTATATTTACAAAAATCTTAAAATTATTTATTTAAAAAAAAATAATATAGTTTGCACAAGTTTGCAAATCTTGTATAGCCATTTTAATAGTGGCTACTGACGGTTACATTGTAGATATTTTTGGACCATATGCAGCAAACACCTCAGATGCTACTATAATGAGACAGCTATTTAGCTATTTCAGGATGAAAATTCACCTGAAAGACATTAATTCATCTCATAATAACTCTTTAAGGTAAGTTGTTAAAATTTTCACTATTTAATGACTTAGTCGACTTGTTTCGTTTTGCATTAGTTTCTTTGGGTTTTGTAAGTTTCCATTCTGAAAAAAAAGCAACCCCGTGTTCAAGCAAGCCAAACTAAAAAGTCAATCAACTTTTCAAGTTTTCAAGTTCATAATGTTTAAAAACAATAATGTAAACTTTTAATTTTGATTTATTTTTAAAACTTATTTTCAATTATAATATAGGTAATATTATTAATAAACCAAAAACACTATTAAATTAATTATTGAAATTATCAACAATGCACAGTCTTAAAGATGTCATGTTGAAATTTCAATAAATCTAATCAATTTAACTCAAAAGAAATTCTCGTAGGTACTTATTAATCATGATTCGTTGCCCAGACTCAGAAAGAAGAATAGAGATTGCATAAAATAAATAGCATAAAAGTAAATTCCAGTTTTTTTGGCAAACCAAGCAAAATTATAACGTTATTATTTTCTTTTTTGTCATTATTTCAATATATTTTTTGTTTCTAACCTTAACTATATTATTGTTGTTTTATGATCACTTATTATATAAGCTGTATTTAAGTTTGTGTAAGTAATTTTATTTTTCGTATATATTTATTACGGCGCTGAGACTTGGACACTGAAAGCTGCAGACCGCAAACGCATTGATGCTTTTGAGATGTGGTGCTGAAGAACGATGCTCCGTATACCCTGGACAGCATTTCGATCTAATCTCTCCATACTGCGTGAACTCAGGATCTCCTCGCGATTTTTTTTTATGGAATAGGAGGACAAACGTGCGTACGGGTCACCTGGTGTTAAGTGATCACCGCCGCCCACATTCTCTTGCAACACCAGAGGAATCACAAGAGCGTTGCCGGCCTTTAAGGAAGGTGAACGCGCTTTTTTTGAAGGTACCCATGTCGTATTTTCCCGGAAACACCGCACAAGGAAGCTCATTCCATAGCTTTGTAGTACGAGGGAGAAAGCTCCTTGAAAACCGCACCGTGGAGGACCGCCACACATCCAGATGGTGGGGATGAAATCCTAACTTGTGGCGTGTCGTGCGAAGGTGGAATTCGGCGGCAGGAATCAGGTTAAACAGCTCTTCGGTACACTGTCCGTGATAAATGCGGTAGAAGACACACAATGAAGCAGCGTCTCTACGCAACGCCAAGAGATCCAGCCGTTCACAGAGCACTGAGCCCCCGACAATTCGAGCTGCTCTACGTTGCACGCGGTCAAATGGATCGAGCAGATACTGGGGTGCACCAGACCAGAGATGACAGCAATACTCCATGTGTGGCCGGACCTGCGCTTTGTAGAGCGCTAGAATGTGGGCCAGCTTGAAGATTGCGGCGATTGTCTTCCGAATGTCTGCGCAGTTATAGAATACTTCGGTCACATCGCAAGGAAGGACGATGGAGACCTTGAGAGGCTCATTGTGGTCGGCAAAATAGATGGGAAAAGGCCTCGTGGACGCAGTCCAACACGATGGTCCGACCAGATCCGCTCCGCCCTCGACTCTACGGTTCACAATGCCTTTCACACCGCCAGAGACAGGAATAGATGGAGAGCGATCATACGTGAGAAAGTGATACAGAGGGGTGGTCACGCCCCTTAGTACTGAGGATTACGACGCAGGGAGGAGGAAGTAATTTTAAATATATGATTATTTGTGTTTAGGACGCGTTGTAAAACAATTTAATAATGTATAGGTATCTACTGTAACTTTTAATTAGGGACGGATAGCACTGTAGATTGAATTCAAATATTTTTATTCATATTTACCTATAATTAGTTATACAATTAGTAATAGTTATCTATATACGCTTTTGTTGCTTATAAGTCTTATTGTTGTATGATTAAGTAAATATGATGATTTTATATATGTATGTCCAATTAATTAAATGACATGTCGGTGAATTATTTCGCAATTTGAAAAACAGGTATTTTAACAGTTATATGAAGTAGGTATGCTGAGATGGTTTGGACATGTTGAGAGAATGAATGAAGAACGATTGACGAAGAAAGAGTATAAGGCCAGTGTGAATGAAAGTGTTGGAAGGGGTAGACCTAGGCGGACGTTTCAAGATCAAAACAGGGACGTCTTGAAAAAAGGCCAGGTCAAGAGTACCCTAAACCGAAGAGCATGTATAAAAGGAATAATGAAAGTGAACGAAGCGAAACAAGTATGTAAGGATCGTAGCAAATGGAAAGAAGTGGTCTCTGCCTACCCCTACGGGAAAGAGGCGTGATTTTATGTATGTATGAATTAGGTTAAAATAAAATAACCTCACAGATAAAATATTCTACTGTCAAATAGTAGGATTTGACTTACAAACTCAACCAACAAAGTGGGTTTTCATATTTGGCCAACCTGTTTCGTTTTGCAGCTAGTTCCTTTGAGTTTTGTAAGTTTCCATTCTGAAAAAAAAACAACCCTGTGTTCAAGCAAACCAAACTATAAAAAAAACTTTTCAAGTTGATTGACTTTTAGCGTGTCTACAACGGAGTCACTCATGCAATTTATTTTTAATAATAAATAGGTACAAATCAATAAAACATAATCAAAGACAAAGAAAAAAACACGCAGAAATAACGAAATAAAGAGTTCCTAATGACTAAATTAATTACTGACATGTTATTAACATTGCCCAAAAATTCGAATATACTAAATTGGAAAATTGGTTCTCATGTAGGTAGGTACTGTAATATCACACTCACCTTTTACAACTCACGGTCACATAAACTGGCTTATAACACTTCCAATAAGTGAGTACAGTGAACAGAAACAAATTAACCCGTCACAGCTGTCAGGTTGTCAAGAATTCCGCTCCGGGTTAACCGATGCCTGTTTATGTCAACTTACCCGTACCTCACTCAAAACTTCTACCTGCAAGTATGTCGGCTGTTTTTAACACTTAGTAAGCTGACGTTCTGTAGTCCTAACATTAGCGGTTGTTTAATTTGGACTATGTAGGTAGGTAGGTATATAAAACAATAGATCTTTTACCAAATGTTCTTTACCGTCATTTGCACATCTATTACATACGTGAGTAAATAAAGTAAAGGGTTTTTATTTGAAAACAAAATTTATGAAACATCAAGTCAATTTAATAATATGCAAATATTGGGGTTGAGCGGGTTGTCATCTGTAAAGTAGATCTTGTAGAAAAAGCCACAACCGGAGCGTTGGACAAGACATACAATATTTATCAACGGCACGCACGGAACGTGAAAGGTCGCGGGTTCGAGTCCCGCATCGTTCATAAATTTTGTTCACAAATTTGATATGTGTAATTAATCAAATGGTTTGAGTTTTCTTTAGTGTTAATTCTGTCAATGTTTGTCTTTAAGCAATTCGACACGGTAGGGCTTAGGTGTGAGCTACTACCGGGGTCCACAGGTGGCGGATAGTGGAACGGCTGTAAGATATTATCCCTAGCTGCTTCGGCAGTCCCCGACCAGACACCGGCAGGATTAGAGGGTGTAGCGTGTAGAGCCCCTAGGATTTTTTTTTTTTTGAGAGGAGGAAATACGGTTACGTATATAATATGTCGGACTCGAGTGTCCGCGTAAGCGGACACCCCATACCGACTAAAACCTCCTCTGTGCTGTTAGCAGCCCTGGCTTTCACAGCGAAGTAGGACGTGGGCCGTGGAGGCCGCAAAGACTATGCAACAACAGTCGCGGGGCGTCTCCTAAGGAGACTCGAACCTCAGACCTGTGTGCTTGTGGGAAGGAGAGAGAATGAAAATGAAGATGAAATGAAGATGAAAGATGAAAAGGTGATAAGAACACACTCGCCGGCGAGTGTGGTGATGTTTTGTGTAATGTATGTAAGTGTGTATGTGTGTGTTTATGATTGTATGTATGTGTGTTTGTATGTATGTACGTAGTGTAAATGTTTGTGTGCATGTATGTTTGTGTTTGTGTCTGTTTGTGGAATGTGTTTGTGATTGTGTAAGTGGTGTATGTCAGTCCGTCAGTCAGTCCGTGTGTGAGTGAGTGTAGTGAAGCGATTACAGGACGAGGACTAACGTCTCGTCGGGTATCAAAACAATTTGGGGTGTATCTAGGGTGCGGGCCGCTGGCCATCGTCAGAGCGATGAGTGCCAGTGGTTTGCGGTGGTTGACCGCGCCTACGCATGCGAAGGCGGTGTTTGCGTGTCTGTGTCGGTGTTTGTGTGGGTGTCGCGTTCGCGATGGTGATGTCGTCATCCGGGTCTACCGTTACGTGTCTGGGACGTCTTATTGGGTTGAGACTATGGTGAAGGGTGGTGTACCCGCATGCCTTCCTAACCAAGATGTTGGCATGGTTAGGCGCCTTGTCAAAGAAGCGTCGCGAGATCTCTTTAAAGTGTTGAGCTATCGTCGGAAGCTCTAGGTCGCGGTGAAGGTCAACGTTTCGGATGAACCACGGGGCTCCGGTTGCCATGCGCGTGAATTTATTTTGAACTACTTGCAAACGACGTAAGTAGCTCGGTCGGGTGTGCGCGAAAACGACGCTTGCGTATGACAGTATAGGCCGTACGATTGTTTTGTACAGCGTCACTTTGTGTTTGAGCGGAAGTTTGCTTCGCCCACACACAAGTGGATAAAGGCGACTGAGGACAAATCGGGCTCTATTGCATACCGTATCAATATGTTTCTTGAAGTTCATATTGCTGTTGAACGTGACTCCTAAGTATTTGTAATCCTTCACCCACAGTATGGGTGTTTCATACAATTTAATGACGTCGGTCGGTCGTTTTTTAGCGCGGATACTATTCGCGTTACCGAAGAGTACCGCTGCACTCTTGGTGGGGTTCACTTCAATCCGCCATTTTCTGAACCAGTTGCCTAGTTCATCGACGGCGGCTTGAAGCACTTTAATGTTCCTGCTCAAGGTTGAGCGGTTCAATAGAGCGGAGCCAAAGTAGAGTGCCGTATCGTCAGCGTACTGAGCGAGCTGGACACTCGGAAACTTGGGAATGTCGCTCGTGAAGAGCGAGAAAAGAGTGGGAGAGAGGACTGAACCCTGTGGCACGCCAGACCTGATGGGTCTGGGTGAGGATAGGGTGCCCTCTACTCGATATCGGAAGCAGCGATCAGTAAGGTAGGCTCGTATGATGCGCACGAGCCTGTCTGGCACTCTCAATTGATACAGCTTGAATACTAAGCCGTTGTGCCATACCTTGTCGAATGCCTTCGCGACATCGAAAAACACGGCTGCCGTGGTAGCGTGAAGTTGACGCCGTACGAGAATGTACTCGGTGAGTCGGTGAGCCTGCTGGGGACACGAGTGAGCGGTTCTGAATCCGAACTGTATGTCGGGTATCAGGTTGAGCTCCGCGATGTAATGATTAAGACGCGCGAGAATTAATCTTTCGTAAAGTTTCCCGATCGAGTTAATTAAGCTAATAGGCCTATAGCTACTCGGATTAGCTTTAGGTTTATTGGGTTTTGGGATACCGATAACAATGGAATCCTTCCATTGTTCGGGGAACGCGCTGTTAGACAATAGAATATTAAAAATGGTAACCAATAAAGTAATAAGAGTCGAGGGTAGGATTTTAAGAACCCTATTGTTTATAGTGTCAGGCCCCGGGGCCTTCTTGGAGTTAAGCTCCTTAATGATTAGCTTCACCTCTTCGTAAGAGGTGGGTTTTATTACATCGCCTGAAGGGCTCAGAGCGGAGCGACGTGCAACTTCACGATCAACTTCGTCAACGTGTGTCGGGTCGGCTGCTGCATTTGGAGAGCACTGACTCTTGAGACTATCGGCGAGGCATTCAGCCTTCTCATCGTCATCGAGCGCCGGCTGCAGTTCCGGTCTGTCCAAAGGAGGCATGACAGTGGGCGGCTCCTGTTTGAACGCGCGAGGCAGCTTCCAGAAAGCCACATGTATTCTCGACCGACGGATACCTATCGTAAAGTCTAGTGGCTCTGGGCTTCTGTGTGAGTAAGTTCCTGACCTCTGGAGGCAGGTTTAGGCGATGCGGTTGCATCGTCGGAACCTGCCTGGAGCAGGCCTTGATCCTATTTTGTATATGTGACGTCACATGAGAGATAGCACTGTGAGCCGTGTCGACCGAGTTGATGACGTCCGGTATAAGGTCAAGGTCGTCGGACTTGATAGACTCGAGATCCTTTTCCAGCCGTTGCCAGTCGATCACTGTTTTCGTCGGTGGTTGAAAGTTAACCGGTGGGCCTAGATTTAGGACGACAGGCCGGTGGTCTGACTCTAATTCGTTGAAAACCTCGATTGAATTTACATTGAGCGTTACGTTCTTAAGTAACGCAACGTCTAGAATGTCGGGTCGGTGCGCGACGTTATCCGGATAATGTGTTGGTTCGTCGGATGCTATTACTGAAAAGTTCAGCGTGTCTGTCAGCGAATCTAATAAGATTCCGTTTCTATTTGTGGCTCTACTGTTCCAGCTGGAGTGTTTGGCGTTAAGATCGCCGCCCACTATGACTGTGGCCCCGTGGCCGAGTAATGCTTCTATATCTGTGTATAATACTATAATACTTGTTTGTTGGGCGGAAGATAAGCTGAAATAACAGTGATCGGCTGGTGATTCGCCATACTGACCCGGATGGCAGAGGCCTCGATGTTAGTGAGGACCGGAGGATCTAGTGTAGGACTAGGATACAGTGTAGAGACCTTTTAAAATAAATGAGGGTGCCGCCTATACGAGTGGTGCGATCATTCCTGAGTAAGTTATAATTAGCGATACGCGGATCGCGTATACGTGGTTTTAGAAATGTCTCTTGCACTAAGAATAGGTCTAATTGATGTTCGTGAGCGAACTCCTTCACCAAGTCTAGTTGAGGATTAAGGCCTTTGGCGTTAAAATACGCTATAAGGAGCGTATGTGGTTTAACCCGTCCGCTTACGTAATAAGGCATCGCGAATGTTTTTATACTTTCGCCCTATATCGGTGAGGGCACGGAATATTTTGCCGTTGTCTGCCATAACTTGCAGGAGCGACGGCGGGTCGTCCCGGACAGCCTCGAGCCTGCTGGCCAGGGCTATGATTTCATCTATGTCGAACAGCTCTGACAGTTCGAACATGAAGGCAAAGGTGCTGCCGCCTTGGTTACCTGTTGCCGCGGACGCGGGCGCCGGTGGCCTCGGTCGCGGGACCGACGCCGCCGGGCGGGACGCTAGCGGTGGCCGGAGGGGCGCAGCCCCTAGGAAAGGTTATTCTATAGAAAAACTAAAAAGACCCAATGAAAATCCTGTGACATGGCGAGTCAATGCCGCCAGTAAATAAGCATTAATCTCCTCCAACTGCGGGCAGCTGCGTAGGTGGTAGACTGAGTGAGTGTGAGCTGGACAAGCCTGTACAGTCACCAGTTATATTGTTGTCCTATGAATCCCAGATTCAGAAAGCAGCAAACATCGATGTGGAAGACCACGGAAAACCACCACATTATTAATTTCCCAGGATAAATCATTATGGCTGAGACAAATATAACAATATCCCTTAGTCCTCGGCAGACCTTAAATGGTCAGAGGGTGAGAAGAATCTCCGGGTCAGCCATAAAGATCGCAACTTGGAATGTCCGCAGCTTGTACGAAGACGGTAAACTGGAAAATGTTATAATGGAAATGAATAGATTAGAGCTTGATATCCTTGGAATAAGTGGAAAGGAAATGGTATAGTTACTTCAGAAAATGCTACAGTCTACTATTCGGGTAGCAATGATTTATTTTATTTATTTATTTATTTAATTTAGGTACAAAAACGATTACAAAGTAAAACATATGTAATATAAAATAAAAATAAAGATCTTATCACTATAAAATTGTAAATCCAACTATTGTACACAGCGTTATATTATTTACAATCACATTGAAAATATGTAAGTACAACTAATATTTGAGTTCTATGGTACAGTGCTTCTTAATTGTTATTTTAAAATTATATAAACTTTGATTAAATATGTCAATTTCACAATTTTTAATACTATTTAACTCGTTATATAATTGGCACATACGATGAAGTGGATTATTATATGCGACATTGTTGTAACAGTGCGGTATTGCAAAAATTGTAGGCATACGAGTGGCTTGCTTGCGAGTAATAAAGTGAACATCTGTTAATAAATCATTGCTAAAAGTCCCATGCACAATCCTGTGTAGGATAGCCATGTCAGCAATTTCTCGCCTGCATTTAAGAGTTTGAAATTTAAAATATACCAAGCGGTCCTCATACTCAGGTATGGCTCGTCTCAATCCCATTCTTATACATAATTTTCTAATGAATCGCTTTTGAACTGTTTCTATACTATCTTTGTCAGCTTTGTAAATGGGTGCCCAGACTGAGGAACAGTACTCAAGTTGCTGTCTTACTAGTGAGGTGTAAAGTATCTTTAGCGAATCTATGTGCTTGAATGGTTTTGATGTGCGCATCATAAATCCTAGCATCCTACTTGCTTTTTTCACTATGGTTTCATAATGATGTTTAAAACTTAATGATGAATCGAACCACACACCTAAATCACGTAGAACACCAACCCTGACTAAATTGGTACCATCTATGGAATAGTTAAAATTTATTGTATTCCTTTTTTTTGTGAAGCTAATAAATTGACATTTTTTTATATTTACTGACATGTCGTTAGTTTTACACCATTCATTTAAAGTATTAACGCTATCCTGGAGTAAATAGCAATCTTCAATTCTTGATATCTGGGTGTATAATTTAATATCATCAGCATAAGCTAAACATTTACATGTCATTTTATCAAGAAGGTCATTGATGAAGATCAAAAATAGCAGGGGTCCTAAATTTGAGCCCTGAGGGACCCCGGAAGTGGGTTCAAAAGGAATAGATTCAAAACCATACAATGCAACTATCTGGGATAATCAATATCATAGAAATGGTGTTGCAGTAATTATAAAAGACGCTCTACGATCTACTGTAAGGAATTTTCTTCCCATTTTGGACCGGGTAATGTTATTACAACTTGAAGCTAAGCCGTTTAACATCAACATAATCCAAGTTTATGCACCTACTGCAGACAAAAGTGACAATATGAATGAGGAATTTTACGATGACATAGAAACAGCCCTCAAAATAATTAAAAAACATGATACAACAATAATTACGGGTGATTTTAACTCCAAAATCGGACAAGGTCCAGTACCCGATGTTGTTGGCACTTTTGGGGTTGGGGTTCGAAACGATCGAGGAGAAAGGTTGGTGCAGTTCTGCCAGGAGCGTGAGTTTGTCATCACTAATACATTCTTTAAGTTACCACCTAGAAGACTTTACACTTGGCGTTCACCAGCCGATAGTCCAGAGAAGATCGTACGTAATCAAATAGATTTCATATTGGTCAGCAGAAGACATAGGAATAGCATAAAATCTGCTAAAACATATCCCGGAGCCGATATTGGATCTGACCACAATCCTATTGTGGCCGTAATAAAGTTTCAGTTAAAGAAAATCCAACAACAACCAAAAATCACCAGAATAGACCTTGACAAATTGAAAAACCCTGAATCCAAAAAACAACTTCATTTAGCCATCAATGACGACATTTGTAGGCTAAAACGAAACAATGTTAATCCTGGTTTCTCGGACATGGAACAACCGTGGCATAGTTTTGAGACGACAATACTTGACACAAGTGAAAAGATCTTGACGTCGACACCACGAACGAAGAAAAAGAAATGGATTACTGACGAAATAATGGATTTAATGGATAAAAGACGTGAAAATAAAACGAACAAAGAAAAATATGACACAATAAAACTTTTAATACGGAAAAAAATAAGACAGGCAAAAGAAACATGGTATGGTAATCTTTGTTCTGAGATAGAGAAACAGGATAAGAAGTTTGACTGTTTTAATATGCATAAGAAGATTAAAGAGCTTATATCTCCTAAACATCAAGGACGCAGACAAGTAACTCTTCTCAATAAATATGGCAATTATGCATCTTCCACCGATGACATGTAAGTAACATGGGAACAATATGTTACTGAGCTGTTTCATGACACTCGATCTGATCCTGTAGATTTCGTTTGTGATGACACGGGACCAGCCATTACGAAAAGTGAAGTCTATCATGCCATAAGAATTGCATTGCGTAGAGACGTCGCTTCATTGTGTGTCTTCTACCGCATTTATCACGGAGAGTGTTCCGAAGAGCTGTTTAACCTGATTTCTGCCGACGAATTCCACCTTCGCACGACACGCCACAAGTTAGGATTTCATCCCCACCATCTGGATGTGTGGCGGTCCTCTACAGTGCGGTTTTCAAGGAGCTTTCTCCCTCGTACTACAAAGCTATGGAATGAGCTTCCTTGTGCGGTGTTTCCGGGACAATACGACATGGGTACCTTCCTACTTACTTCCTACCTTAAAAAAGCGCGTACACCTTCCTTAAAGGCCAGCAAGGCTCTTGTGATTTCTCTGGTGTTGCAAGAGAATGTGGGCGGCGGTGATCACTTAACACCAGGTGACCCGTACGCTCGTTTGTCCTCCTATTCCATAAAAAAATAAAAAAAAAATGTGAGTCCTTACTATCATATACCCAGTTTGGTTTTAGAAGCGGTTTGGAAACAAGAGACGCACTTTTCGGCTATTAGGTGCTGGTACAAAGATGCTGGGATATGAATCTATTTGTCTCTTCATTGACTATGAAAAGGCCATTGACCGAGTTCAACATGTCAAATTGATGGAGCTGCTCCAGAAAATTGCCTTGGACTTTAAAGACTGTCGATTTATCAGAAACTTATATTGGAAACAGCGTGCAAACATTAGGGTCAACGGGAAACTTTCATCATACATCGAGTTAGAAAGGAGCGTACGACAAAGCTGTATTTTGTCACCCTTACTTTTTAATTTGTATGCTGAAGCCATATTTTCGGAAGCGCTTGATAACAGCACAGACGGAATATCAATTAATGGCAAAATGTTGAACAATATTAGGTACGCAGACGAAACGATATTAATCGCGGACAGTCTTGAGGGCCTTCAAAGACTAGTCAACTCCGTAGCTTCCGTCAGTGCTGAGTATGGTATTAGCATCAACACGAAAAAGACGAAGTACATGGTAATAAGCCGTACACCTGACTTTGACCATTGAGGGATAAAGAAGTGGTCTTTATGCCTCAATGGTCAAAGTCTTGAAAGGGTTGCCAAGTTCAACATGTCAAATTGATGGAGCTGCTCCAGAAAATTGCCTTGGACTTTAAAGACTGTCGATTTATCAGAAACTTATATTGGAAACAGCGTGCAAACATTAGGGTCAACGGGAAACTTTCATCATACATCGAGTTAGAAAGGAGCGTACGACAAAGCTGTATTTTGTCACCCTTACTTTTTAATTTGTATGCTGAAGCCATATTTTCGGAAGCGCTTGATAACAGCACAGACGGAATATCTATTAATGGCAAAATGTTGAACAATATTAGGTACGCAGACGAAACGATATTAATCGCGGACAGTCTTGAGGGCCTTCAAAGACTAGTCAACTCCGTAGCTTCCGTCAGTGCTGAGTATGGTATTAGCATCAACACGAAAAAGACGAAGTACATGGTAATAAGCCGTACACCTGACTTTGACCATTGAGGGATAAAGAAGTGGTCTTTATGCCTCAATGGTCAAAGTCTTGAAAGGGTTGCCAAGTTCAGATATCTAGGCACAATGGTTGACGACTCAGGAGATCACAGCCTCGAAATACGATGCAGAATAGAGCAAGCACGCAACGCCTTTTCAAAAATGAAAAAGTACTTTGTGACCGGAACCTAAACATCTCTCTTCTCATATACGCATAGCGCGGTGCTATGTCTTTTCTGTACTCCTATACGACGTAGAAGCTTGGACGCTGACAGAAGCTATGACAAAAAAAAACTGGAAGCGTTCGAGATGTGGGTGTACAGACGTATGCTGAGAATTTCTTGGACAGAGCGCGTACGGAATAGCATTGTGTTAGAGAGAATGGGAAAGGCTACTTACGTCTATTAAGGAACGAAAGTTAGAATATTTTGGACATGTGAGGCGTAATGCCAAGAAATATGAACTCCTTCAACTAATCATGCAGGGGGAGGCCTGGCCGCAGAAGGATATCGTGGCTTAAAAACTTGCGCCAATGGTTTGGGAAGAGCACAAGATCTTTGTTTAGAGCAGCTGTGTCGAAAGTTGAAATTGCCAACCTTCGCAAGGAGACGGCACGTTAAGAAGAATTCGACACGTGTTTAGCCTCTTCACGAGGCATCCTCAGTTCATGTTGAGTCGCCAAAATCTGGCAAGACTGCTCTCGTGGCTCGAGAAAACTCAAATCATTTGAATAATTATGGATTTCCGCAAAGTAACGCCTACTTCAATAAATTTTTTGTGTAATTAATCCCAGAAGTGAGGGTTATCACTTTAAAAAATAACAAAAATGTTTAGTTTTATCTTTAAACTCAAACTTAAATATGCTTAGCCGACACTTTTGATTTTAAACTTAATCTACAAAGTGCTTGAGAACATTTTAAACAAAGGTTTTGTCAACACATGATAAGGTCTTATAAGTTTCACCAAAACGTTACCTGCTATTTCAGCAAAATCTGCTTAGTTCGAGACGATATTGAGTGATAATCTGAACATCCCTAAATCATGGTTATGTTTAAAAACTCCTTGATTTTAAAGTTCATAAGACAATGTTTTATACAAACATCAATCACCTGGCGGAAACTGAAAATAAAATTCTCAATTTCGAGAAGAATAATTCAGAAAGTAGGTAAAGAAAAAAGATATCAGAATTAGTTGTGATACATAATTGTATCTAGTTAAATGTGAAAAAAATTGTGAACCAATGTGAAAACATTGAATATCGCTAGGTAATCAATGTAAAATAAGTTGCTTGGAAATTGATACTAAATATCGACAAGGAAATGAACCACACAGTTTTCTTCGTAACATAAATTTAAATAATAATAATAAATATAATAAACTAATACTGTGAAAATACTGTAATAAAATAATATTGTGAAAGAACTGAAAGAATTTTAATATTAATTATTTTTAATCTTATATTTTATCAATATGTTAATATCGAAGCCGACTAGTTTAATTAATAAGTACTTGGCTTTTTATTAATCAAATTCCCTAGAGTTAATTATTGGCTAGTCCTTTAATTAAATTCCATGTTTTATGTACTTTTGTGTTGACTGAACTAATAATTAATATACATGACCTAATCTGACCACACAAGTATGGTTATAATTTGCATAGGGTTGGTCTTGACCAACAACAAAATGGCGAATGAAAAAACGAAATGGCTGAACAGCCTTCTGATTAAACGTTACGTAGGTAACGCAATAGGGCCAGTGGTTTTTCTGCTATCTCCTAAATAAAGTAACTTCATTTTTTATGCAAAAAGAGACGAGACGTGCAGCTGATGGTAATTGATACGCCCTACCCATTACAATGCAGTTCCACTCAGGTTTCTTGAAAAACCACAAATATTCTGAGCGGCACTACAGTTGCGCTCGTCACCTCGAGACATAAGATGTTAAGTCTCATTTGCCCAGGAATTCCACTAGACCGAAACACAGTTATGCTTCCACATTACTGCTTCACGGCAGAAATAGGCGCCGTTGTGCTACCCATAATGTAGCCGGCATCCTGTGCAAAGGAGCCTCCCACTAACCAACCCCCTGGTACTAACGACTAATTTAACTATTGATGGATTTATGGCCGTTTTCAATAACCTATCTGTCCTTAGTTTAACTTACGGATACATTGCTGTCACCGATAATGACAAGATCTTAACTATCCTCACTGATGTCCAATATAATTATAATCCAATCTAGTTAGCGTAAAAGAATAGATTTATCTACCTTTAGTAAGTTAAACTAAGGATAGATAGGTTATTGAAAACGGCCGTTAATCAACTGGCTATGACATAAACAACAAGACAAATATATAAATCTCGCCAACAAAAGGATCCTTCAATGTCAAACCAACCATAATTTATTTTGTAAAAGCATTAAAATTGTGTTAGTACTTGATTATTGGCCATAAACTAGTATTATTCACGTTTTATCAGCTACTCTTTATTTACGACCACTTCAGTGTCGTCGTAAAACAGTCAACAACCTGAAAGGGTTGACAATTACTTCAGTCATCTGAATTTTATTGGGGCATGAGTGACCCTTCTAAAACATAAAGTTAAATGTAATGTACGGTCTTTTACCTGTTTATTGATGTTCATTTTTATATCATCCATCAATAGACTGATGATATCATAGATGAGATGAGAAGTAACATTAAATTAATTGTGTGATTACAATGTGAATCCTGTCTGTCCTAAAGTGTAGGTGCGAAATATGGTTTGAAGAAGAAAATAGATAGGTGTGTTCTATTAGATATATTAATCTTAAAACAATGACATGCATGTAATCATTTAGAGATTTTTTAAATAAAAATAAGATACATTACAATGCAGTGCCGCTCAGGATTCTTGAAAAACCCAAAATTCTGAGTGGCACTAGAATAATTGCGCTCGTCACCTTGAGACGTAAGATGTTAAGTCTCATTTGCCCAGTAATTTCACTAGCTACGGCATCCTTCAGACCGAAAAACAGTAATGTTATCATATTACTGATTCACGGCTGAAATAGGCGTCGTTTTGGGTACAATAATCTAGCCGATCTAATCTGAATGTGTTTCGTAACCAAAATTGTCGATGGATCGGCAATCTACGCTGCAAAGCAACGCTGCTTATCCAAGCCTGGAATCATGTATCATGAAAGTCCAGTGCCTCAGAAAAAGTTGCAAATCTTAAAAATGTAAAATAACCCGTACACTAGTTCGTAATCCTTTTTCATTAAAATGGACAAGGCGGAGAGATCGACGCAAAACAGAATTCAGAGGATCTTTGGAATATCTTATGTCCTTTATTAAAAGATAATGGTCGTATAATCATTAGTAAGCAATTAACCTCTCGATGGTAGAATAATACACATTTGGGCATTTAGTAGCTAAAATGCCTTTCCATACGTTATAATTGCTGCAATTTAAAATTCAGACTCTACGCTTCTAAGCAAAGATTTGTTACAAAAGAGGTAATGAATTACTTTTAAAATTCTAATGCCTTTGTCCTAAAATAACTTTGAAACAATGATGTTCCCGAGAGATCTCAGGACTATGTTTGAATAAAATATGATATTTGTTCTCAAGAGTTCTAAAAATTAGCTGGATAAAATAATATTTGTACAACATCCAGGACTATGTAACATGAAAACCTTAAAAAATCTTAATGGTCGCCGAAGTTCTTTTATTTAAGACAAAATGAAGTGCTGTTTGTAAATTAACCAGGTAATGTAATAGAGTGATATAAACGTGTATTATTATTAATTTGATATATCAGTCACTGTGTTTTAGTGTGCGTGCGTTGCTATCAATAGAGGTTAACAGTTTCCTGTTATTTTTTTCGACGTGTTCAAAGCTGTACCAAGACTCCCAATCCAAATCGCCAAAAAATATCCGAACGGCATCGTATTTATTAATACATTAACTTATACAGATAACATTATAACATTCGTTCAAATTGACACCTTATCTCGTGCCAGTAATGTTCAAATTTTTTTTGTATAAAACTCTGCCCTATACTCTGCACTCTACTATAATATTATAATTGTATTTTGCAACTTGTAATTGCAAATATATAATATTATAACCATAATTTTCCGACAGATGTAATTGGTCGATACATTGCGTCGACGTTTCAAAACTAAATATAATTTCCAACACCTGTCTCACCACAATGATTCTACCACTAAGCACACTCAGTTATCGCGTATTCGTTAAATATTCTATACGAGAAAATCCCGAGTTCAGACTCAAGCAGCTTAGACACACATGGCTATAAAATATACAGTTTGCAAAGATTTTCACCTTTCACGAGCATTAAGTGGAATTTGAGGTCCGGATTATTTGCATACATATTCATGATTCAAATCGGTGTTGATCTAATCGAACATCTGCTGTTGATGTTTATTTGAATACATGTATAGTAAATATTTATTAAGACGATTCCTTCGTTTCTACTCAGATGATACTAAAATCGTCAGTCTAAGTCAAGTTTGGCAAGGGCTCATGGATGCAATCCCCGTTGCAAACATTGCAGTTTCCTATTTAGATTATTGTATACCAAAACCGCGTAAGATAATAACAGAGTAGGATTTCAACGCATTGCCAACTGTGAGGTGGTGCCAACCTACAAATATCTTGGTTCTACTATCTCCAATACCGGAGGTTGTGAGCTGGAAATGCGAAGGCGATGTGCTATAACCAGGTCTGCGGTAGAGAAGCTCAATAAGATCTGGAAGGACAGAAGAATCACCAAAACCACCAAGGTTCGACTGATGAGGTGCCTTGTGTTTCCCATCTTCCTCTACGGCTTTGACAATATACCTACGACATATTATACAGAGGCCGAGAAGTGCAGATGACATTTTCCAGCCTCATTTTTTAAAACAGGGTATTTAAACAATATGTTATGTTTTTAAAGTGATAACCCTCACTTCTAGGATTAATACACAAATAAAATTTGAAAAACAAAATTTTATGAACGATGCGGGATTCGGCTTGTATACGAGAAGTATATTATTTCTTAGACAACTAGGATTTGTCCATTGACCATTCTTCCGATTGTGGGATATCGTTGGATATGACTCTGTTCCTATTAATTGTGTTAATAATGGGTATTATTTAGATACACTCATAGCCTGGTGTTGCTGACTCAAATCATATTTATTAAAACTCTCTTTTTATTCGAATTCTTGGTGTATTTAACGAGAATCAATCGAACATACACAGGATTATTCAATGCAGCTTTTCGTAAAAAGGCAAACCCTAAAGGGATTACCCATTACATCATTAATCAAATTCAGTAATTTCGATTAGAATCAGTTACTTTAATAAGTGTTACAACAGTCAGAATGGATGTTCTTTTTTCTATGGAAAAAGGAAGACAAACGAACGTAGTGTTCACCTGGTGTTAAGTGACCTTAAAGGAAGGTGTACGCGCTTTTTTTGAAGGTAACCATGTCGTATCGTCCTGGAAACACCGCACAAGGAAGCTCATTCCACAGCTTTGTAGTACGTGTAAGAAAGCTCCTTGAAAAGACGACAAAATCAAGAAAATATAATGTTTAGTCATTCCCTTTGATACCTACACAAATTAATTACAATGGGAAGACTAATGCAACTGTCAACTCCAAATGTCACGAGGGGCTGCTGAAAACCAGTGTTGTGTTGGTGTCTTCTACACTGACCAACAATATACTGAGTCAGCTCCTTTTAGCAGGGAATTACGCTCACATTGTTATTTTTATTACTTTAGTTTTAATTATTATAATATTGTTATGGTATTTAATTAAGTATTTAAGGATTTTAAATAAAGTGTTTCTATTTCTAAAAGCACACTTTCTATAGCGCAAGTTCTTTTCTGTTAGAATTTTAGATTTGATTGGCCTTTGACTTTCATAACCTGTTGGTGGTACTGTGGTTGAAAGGATCGATAGAAGTAGTCAAGCAGTTCTGACCCATGTCACATGTCAACACCACAACCGCAGCTCGCTTGTACACCACAGTCTAGACGAGTTATTAAATGGTTTCGAAATTTGGGAAAACAGTTATGTCCAAATATAATGACTCTGGTTGAATTTGAAAAAAGAAATGTTCACTATGACTTATCCATAGTGTACATACAAGAGATTCCGAGTGGGAAGCGACTTTCACCCAATCGTTTAATGGTTAAAAAGGGCTTTTTGTTAAAAATATTTTGAAAGTGGGTTGTCTAGAAAATGAGTGACAAGGACATAGTTGCTTAAAGATTTAAAATTGGTTATACTTAAATGTACTACTCATTCGCATAAGAGAGAGAGAAAACATAGTCAAAGACAAAGTCTTTATTCACTGTAAAACTTTATAAGTTATTTATTGCAAGTCAGGATGAAGTACAAAAGTTACAATAGCATTCAAATGAGCATAACAATATTCATTAACAAAATTTAGAACATTAATTCCAACTATCTTTATCCCCCAAATAATCTTTCACATTTTAATATGCCACAGATGTTAATTTATTTTTAACGATATATTTAAATTTTTTAATAGATAATATTTTAATATCATTTGGGAGTTTATTATAAAAAACAACGCAATCCACTTTAAAAGATTTAGCAATTTTACGGAGCCTAGTAGATGGAATTGCGAGTTTATGTTTGTTTCGAGTATTGACATTATGTACATCACTATTCTTTTTAAATTGGCTAATAATATGTTTGTGAGCGTAAAGGAGGTTCTCGTATAATATGTTCTTTCAGTGTACTGTCATAATATTAAATATCCGGACGACCGAGCCTTGCTCGGATTTTTAAGAATGTACAAAACTTGAACAAAAAAAAAAACTAATACGACTTCTGGATTCGAACCGGGGTCTTCTGCTTTCCCGATCACCCAATGTCCCATCTCAGCTATAATAGTCTTGTATATATTGGCGAAATTTACCTTTGTATACCCCCGAAATCCCCTGCATACTAAATTTTATGAAAATCGTTGGAGCCGTTTCCGAGATTCAGATTATATATATATATATATATATATATATATATATACAAGAATTGCTCGTTTAAAGATATAAGATTTCACAAAACTTTTCTCTCAATGAATCCCTTGAACGCGTTTTATGGACTGCTCGAATTGCCCTTTTCTGCAGCAATGTTGTCAGTATCTCCAACCCTACCCCACAATATAATTCCGTAGGACATGACACTATGAAAGTAGCTGAAATATACAAGTCTAGCCGTTTCAAATAGCAATAGAAAGAATGAAGGCTATAGGTTGACTTTTCAGTTCCAACTATACAATTAACTAGTAATTTACACTGAATAAATTAAACATGTTTTCTTGTTTCTTTCAAAACTTCTCAATACATCTCTATATTTAAAACACAGAGACGGCGTTGGAAATTCCTAAGCAAACACACTAAGTACAGACCCCCACAATATATCGTTGGAGAATCTTGATGAGAAAAGCTTAAAATTGTTGATTTTGATGATTCGGCTGGATCACTTGGCGTTTCTTAGAGACGTCGCTTCATAGTATGTCTTCTTCTACCGCAATTTTCTCGAGGAGTTTTCCGAAAAGCTGTTTCACCTGATTCTGCTAAGATATTCCTGCCGCCAAATTCCACCTTTTGCACGACACATCATAAATTAGGATAATATCCCCACCATTTGGATGTGTGGCGGTCATCCACCATGCTGTTTTCAAGGAGCTTTCTTCCACGTACCACAAAGCAGTGTAATGAGCTTCCTTAGGCGGTGCTTCCGCGATGATACGATATGGGTACCTTCAAAAAAAGCGCGTATACCATCGTTAAAGGCCGGAAATGCTACTGCGACTCCTCTGATGTTGCAAGAGATTGTGGGCGGCGGTGATCACTTAACACAAGGTGACCCGCTCGTTTTTTTTTATGTAAATAAGGGACGAGACGAACCAGACACTAATTGGTTAATTGGTAATTTATACGCCCTGCCAATTACAATGCAGTGCCGCTCAGGATTCTTGAAAGACCCAAAAATTCAGAGCGGCACTACAACTGCGCTCGTCACCTTGAGACAAAAGTTGTTAAGTCTCATTTGCCCTATAATTTCACTAGCTACGGCGCCCTTCAGACCTAAACACAGTAATGCTTACTCATTACTACTTCACGGCAGAAATAGGCGCCGTAGTGGTACTCATAATCTAGCCGGCATCTTATGCAAAGGAGCATCCCACTGGTTTGTTGTTGTTGTTGGTCGTTTGACCTATAAAAAAAATTATAAAGCGATTCAGGTTCAAATATTTCTCATAGTTCACTAATTGGAGCAATTTTTGTACCAGGCATGCATATACGGGCAGGAGACACGCGAGAGAAGACGCGGGTCGTCACTAGTAATATATAAACAAGAGATAAGTCTCATAGAAGGATGAGCAGAGCTCACGCACGTTTGCCCTATCATGACACGCTAACCTTACTTCTTTCAGTTCAATCACAGGAGCATTTCTGGTCTTTTTGGAAAGCATATTTGTTTTCTTTATGGAACCTAAGCCCCGCCCAGGAAATACTACGCTGTATGAGTGCTGATATTTTAATAATTCTTCCACTATTTTATATGGGTTTCTATGAAACCGATTATGCAATTTGTAAATTATACGTACATATAGATTGAAAACTAAAATAATTTGAAGCGAATTAACGATTGGTATTTACAACTCAGTGAAATTTTAAAATAGCTCGTTCAAATTTAAGACGGTCACAAACCAATCTTAGTTTACATACAAATTATTGGGCTCAATTTGCCTTCCAGTCTCCTGTTGCGGAAATGATGAAACACCATAATATTATCATATCCAGCCTATATATGAGCTAGCAACTGTGATTATTTCAACTCTCAACAGAGTTCATCAAAATTTCTCCTCTTCCAAGGATATCATCAGCTTGACGGAAGCAGTTTATCCAGGCGGCAGCATGTATGGGCAAACATAAGATGAGAATATACGAAGCGCAATGTGTGCTAGTACAACAAAACAGAACAAAATACAGGCGAGGCTAATTACACAAAATGCATAATTACAATTATTATGTATTAATTACTCTAATTAATTGTATTCTATCATTTGTATCTTGTTCTAAGCCGAATACAAAAAAGTGGCCAAGTGCGAGGTCGGGTTCGAGAATGAAGGGTTCCGTTGCAGCAAAATTATGGTTTACGAATTGTGACGTATTAAAAAACTACTCTTATGTTTTTTTTGTATGGTAATGTACATCATATATATTTTTTATTTTTATCATTCTCTTAATTTAGAAGTTACAGGGGGGGGGACACATTTTACCACTTTGGAAGTGTCTCTCGCGCAAACTATTCAGTTTAGAAAAAAAAATAATATTAGCAACCTCAATATCATTTTTGAAGACCTATCCATATATTCACGGCCATCTAAAAGTAGATATTAACTTCAGCAGGGGCCGCAAGGAAGCATTTTTAGGATATGAAGGCCGCCTCGCCGGCCGCCCGGTCATATCCGCTCAAGCCTATCTCACGGGTGGGGAATAGTGGACCGCTTGAGGTAAATGGTTATACAGAAGGAAATAAAGAGAAGAAGCTAAGTCTATTATTATATGGGAACGGTGGTTCTCACCCCCAGAGGCATCAACTATAGCTATCAACGCAGCATGAAAATCGGATGCAGGAGCGACCTAGTTTGACGATTTTATGAACAAAATTGATTACCTAGTGAAGTCAAGTACATGTGTAAATACAAAAAGTCATATTTAAGCTGCAAGCAATTGCAGAAACATTAAATTAAACTCAAGCGAAATGAAAATCAGCCTCAAAACATGAATCCTGCACAATTTTCCACTTTATACATAAAGTAAAGCAAGGCTTTCATAAACCACTCAACTATATTGAAATAACCACACGTCTCGCTAAAACGACTTCGCTTTAGTACGAGAATTTTTATCTCACTTTAATAAGTTCTTATTTAGTTTTGAATATTAAACTTATAGTGGTTTGTAGGTCTGAGTTTGAGCATTTCACAAAGGCGCAACTTTTTAATATGTTCGTGGTTGTTCTAACGTTTTCGTATGTATATAGATTTTTTTTTACAGTAAGGGACGAGACGAGCAGGACGTTTAGCTGATGATAATTGCCCAAAAAATGTTGTGCCGCTCTTCTAACTAATCTAATTCTTAACGAGACTACAATTGCGCTCGTCACCTTGAGACATAAGATGCTAAGTCGCATTTGCCCAGTAATTTCACTAGCCACAGCGGCCTTCAGACCGAAACACAAAATTGTTTACACATTACTGATTCACGGCAGAAATAGGCGCTGTTGTGGTACCCACAATCTAGCTGGCATCCTGTGCAAAGCCTCCTACTGGTATAAGATACATACTTGTGATTTTCATACGACTGTTTGTCTCAAAATCTGTCAAGAAGCTCATTCATAAGAAATACATTTCAATAAGAAGAATTGGTAAGAAACTCATCAGTTTTTTTACAATACAAGTAATGTTATCGATCAAAAGGTAGATGGTTGCTTTAGAAGGGCCTTCACCCATAAACGTAATTTTAAGTTAATCAAGTGACTCGTCTGGCTTAAAACATTTGAAGTCAGAAAAATATCATCGCACAATACTCTTCTCAAAGCAGATTCATTTTCAATGAGACACGATTCCATTATTAATTTATAACTCGTAAATAATCGCATATTTTAAAATAATTACAATTAGCCAAGGCTTCGCCCAGTTTTTATATTTTTTTTCGGAAAACTGTGTGAATGGCCTGGTACAACAGGGTACAGATACTTACGCAAAAACACATAAACACAAACGTACATAACTTTAAAAAGGACCATTGCATTACCGTATGATGTTAAATTGTAATTATAAATGTATTATCCCTTTTAAGGATATGTTTAACCATTAATGCCCACTGTAGATACTCGCACAAGTACAAAGTAAAACAATTCATGCTAATTTTCTGTGGTTTTCGTTAAAAAAAAAATGTTTTCGACTACATCACCGGTAAATTAAAAAATACCAAATTTGATGGTACTATGAAAATTATCGTAATATTTTGCTGTTGTAAATATACGGCCGTTTTCAATAACCTATCTATCCTTAACTACTAGAGGTGGACAAATTAATCCTTTTACATTTCAATAACTAAAAATATATACATGAACATAACTATGGGTAGATAAGATCTTGTCATTAAACGGTGACAGCAATGTATCCGTAAGTTAAGCTAAGGATAGATAAGTTATTGATAACGGCCGTTAGGCAATTGAATCGGGTTCAGATCAAACTGGTAAAGTAATTTTTGAAATGTGTTTTTAGTATTATTAGGGGCTAAAGTATGAAATTGCCGGTTTTGTACTGAAAATTTGTAATTCATTTTTTTTAATATAACATATTTATTTAATAATATTAATAAGGCTACTGGAAATCCAAGCGCTGGCACCTATTTCGGTCAACGGATCAGCCCAGCTATCCAACGCGGAAATGCTGCCAGTATTCTTGGTACGCTTCCACGTAATGGTAGTTTTAATTTTATGTAGTCATAGTATTGTAAATATAATAAAATAAGATTTATTTTGTCTGAATAAATTAAAGTTTTATTTAATTAAAACAATTACCATAATACATTGCTGCCATCTATATCGTTACCGTTATCGTAAAGAATCCACTTTTCATCGCATGTCACAATTCAATCCAATATACATTCATTTCTGCATCGATTCAACAAGGCAACACAAGTATCAACACGCGTTTCATTCTGCAGATCAGTCAAATCATGAGAGACCCATTTTTGTTATTTTTTATTGTATTGATTTGGCGCAAATGAGTGTTAATATTGTTGGTAAGGTATCGTTAAACCATGCCGTTAATTCCTGGGTAGTTTGGCTCGGATCGACTTCCATCATCTCTTTCAATTCATTGTTATTCAAATGTGTGAGCGGTCCTCTACGTGGTTTGTTCTTCAAATCAAAATTTCCATGAAACGTTTATACCAAAATCGCACGGTGCATTCTTGCGCACGTTGTGCTTGCACAGATTCCCTCCGCAAAAAACGTAGTCTTGGGTGATGTCAACGGGCACAATGCCGAATGCCTTGGATCACGTACCACAGACTACGCAGGGCGATCTGTGCACAATTTTGCATTGGCGTATGGTTTGTCCCAATTGGTTGAGTCGCCTACGCGGCTCCCGGATGTGGATAGCGACATGCCGTCCTTATTAGATCTTCTGCTGACTACACATCCCGATAGTTACCAGGTCTCTGTCGACACCCCTCTCGGAACGTCCAAGCATTACCTGGTCAGGAGTGTAGTGCCCATCTGACGCCAACGTCACAGACCACCAGCGACCCGCCGCATTTGGAACTACAAGTCAGCACATTGGGATAGGATGCGTTCCTTTTTTGCATCCTACCCTTGGGGCAAGGTTTGTTTCCCTTTGGATGATCCTGGTGCCTGCGCCGTTGCAGTAGCCGATGTGAAACTGCAGGGCATGGATATTTTTATACCAAGCTCTGTAGTACCGATCGGTGGCGGATCACAGCCTTGGTTCGATGCGTCAGTTAAAGCAGCATCTGACTGCAAAAAACAGGCGTATCGAACTTGGGTTGCGGCGCTGGGCACAAAGGATCAGAACTGCAAAGTTCTTAAGAGGAAATATAACCGTGCCTCCAGATTTTTTAAGCGGCAAATCGCCCGTGTCAAGTCAAATCACGTCGTCAAAATCGGCGAGCAGCTTTCCAGTTACCCGACCGGAACACGCAAGTTGTGGTCGTTGTCGAAAGCTGCTCTTGGTAACTTCAACCAGCCGTCCATGCCGCCGTTGCACATGAGGAATGACACCCTGGTCCATACGGCAAAAGAGAAAGCCGATCCCCTGTGCGCTCTTTTCGCCTCCAACTCGACTCTTGACGACAATGGAAAAACACCGCCGACCATCCCACGGTGTCAGAGCTCCATGCCTCAAGTACAGTTCAGACAGAAAAGTGATAGGCGACCTCAGTTTTCGTTGGACGTCAGGAAGTCAAGCGGGCCGGATGGCATTTCTTCAATCGTGCTTAGAACGTGTGCCCGTGAGTTGACGCCGGTGCTAACGCGTTTATTCCGGCACTCTTATTCAAAAGGCGTAGTCCCTGATTCATGGAAGTCAGCCCTTGTCCATCCGATCCCAAAAAAAGGAGACAGTTCGGATCCAGCAAACTACAGGCCTATTGCTATTACCTCCCTGCTCTCCAAAATCATGGCGAGCATAATTAGCCGCCAGCTTTTAGTATACCTAGAAAGTCACCAGTTGATCAACGACCCACAATATGGCTTTCGCCATGGTCGGTCGGCAGGTGATCTTCTGGTATACCTAACACATAGATGGGCGGCGGCTATTGAAAGCAAGGGGGATGGCCTGGCAGTTAGATGGATATAGCGAAGGCCTTTGATCGTGTATGGCACAAGGCGCGCTTCTCAAAACTTCCATCATTTGGGCTTCCCGAGAGCATATGCAAGTGGACCTTCAGCTTCCTCACTGGGTGCAGCATAAAAGTCGTTGTCGACGGTTTTTTCTCGAATCCCAAGCCCGTGAACGCTGGAGTGCCCCAAGGCTGTGTGCTATCTCCCACGCTGTTTCTTCTGCATATCAATCATATGTTGGACACCTCCAACATACATTGCTATGCAGACGACAGCACTGGTGATGCCGTATACACGGATCATGCAGGTCTCCTCCTCGGGAAAACGTCGACCAGTGCCGGGAGAAACTTGTGTCTTCTATCGAGTCCTCTCTCGAGAAGATCGCGCAATGGGGTAAATTGAACCTTGTCCAATTCAACCCCCAGAAGACTCTAGCTTGCGCGTTTACTACAAAAAAATCTCCATTTGCCGTATCACTGCTCGTCGACAACACTTCCCTTAAAGCCTTGCCTAGTATCGGAATACTGGGTCTCGAAATCTCGAGCAATTGCCAATTTCGTGGCCATCTGGAGGGCAAAGCCAAATTGGCTTCGAAGAAGCTGGGCGTCATCAATAGAGCACGGCAATACTTCAAGCTGGCTCACATTCTAGCGTTCTGCAAAGCACAGGTACGGCCACACATGGAGTATTGCTGTCATCTCTGGTCTGGCGCACCCCAGTATCAGCTCGATCCATTTGACCGCGTGCAACGCAGTGCAGCTCGAATTGTCGGGGACCCAGTGCTCTGTGAACGGTTAGATCACTTGGCGTTGCGTAGAGACGTCACTTCATTGTGTGTCTTCTACCGCATTTATCACGGGGAGTGTTCCGAAGAGCTGTTTAAACTGATTCCTGCCGCCGAATTCCACCTTCGCACGACACGCCACAAGTTAGGATATCATCCCCACCATCTGGATGTGTGGCGGTCCTCCACAGTGCGGTTTTCAAGGAGCTTTCTTCCACGTACTACAAAGCTGTGGAATGAGCTTCCTTGTGCGGTGTTTCCGGGACGATACGACATGGGTACCTTCAATAAAAGCGCGTACACCTTTCGGCAACGCTCTTGTGATTCCTCAGATGTTGTAAGAGAATATGGGCGGCGGTGATCACTTAACACCAGGTTACCCGTACGCTCGTTTGTACCCTATTCCATAAAATAAAATAAAAAAACAGTACTGTTAATCTGTGTCCAGGTTCTATGGTATTCAATCCAATACCTCAAATTACGTCAAAATGCAAAATACCACCCGCATCAGTTGACGTATGGTATGCCACAACCGCGCGTTTTATAAGAAATTCCTTGCATCGCACCGCGACTTTTTGGAATCAATTACCGGCTGCTGTTTTCCCGAACCGATACGACTTAGGGACCTCCAAGAAAAGAGTATACTCCAGCCTTAAAGGCCGGCAACGCTTTTCTTGACACATGTTGTTGCGGATGTCCATGGGCGGTTGCCTCACCACTCCCCATCCCGTGAGCCTCTTGCCCGTTTGCCTCCTCTTGTATGTCTCTAATAAAAAAAACCTGTGCTTGGTAGATTGTCTCTGAAGTTAAGATAGTAATGTGTATCATCGGTATTGGACTGCATGCCTTAGAATTCTAGTGCTGATACCCGCAAGTTGTTGTTACCGAATATTAAGTAATTATAAATTCAGTAATCACATAAGTAAAATAAAAAAAAAACTTCTTAATTATCATTAATTAATTATAATGAATTCGTTAATTGAAACAAATTGTTAAAACACGCGACAGGCCGCAATTTCCAATCGGGCTTCGCATTTACTTCTCCTGGGAAATTAAATTCACACGTGTAATTAAATTAAAACAGAATGAGAGTGTAAATTTGACAAGGTTTTACATAATTTTATATTATTTTTATTTGGAACCTTGCCTAGTTTGATTGCAATATCTCTTAATATAATATAACTAGCTGACCCAGCAAACGTTGTATTGCCATATAAAGTAAAAAGAAACAATCAAGAATTATAAATTTTGGGGTAAAAAAATAGATGACGACCGATTCTCAGACCTAACAAATATTAAATCATACATAAAATCTACCAACTATAGGCATATAAACTTAAGTTTGTTTTACCTCCTGAGAAAGATAGATAGATTCTAATTAGTTATTCATTTTCAACTATTCTTTCAATTTGATTTCTGAACGACGGGGGACACGTCAAAGCAAAATCAAAATTGTTGTTCTTATTTAAATCCGAGCATTTTCATGTTTACTCAAACCTTTTAAACCTTCCCTGGACTTAACAAATAATTCAAGACAAAAATTAGCCAAATCGGTCCAGCCGTTCTCGAGTTTTAGCGAGACTAGTAGACTATTAGAGCGAACAGCAATTCATTTTTATATATATACAAGATATATCCAGTGTCCTGATGTTTCCAGTGAACTCCTAAACTAATGAACGGATTTAAATGGTGATTACTTCATGGAGTGCACTTGCAAAAGTGTTAATACCGAGTGGTATTCTAGCATTTGTTTACCCAGGGTGTTATAAAAAAAGTTTGCGAAAGACGACCTAAAAGCAGCGTTCTCCTACATAATGACAACGCTTCTTTACACACGGCCAACAAAACTAAGTCATTTTTAGCTTCCGAAAAGTACAACTCGTCACCCATCCTGCACAAAGCCCCGACCTAGCACCCTGTCATTTCTGTATTTTCCCCACAATAAAAGATTTGATGAGAGGCTTCACTTTTACCAATTCCGAAGAGGCAGTGATAGCGTTAAATCAGCACGAAGAAAACATGCCTTCAGATCTGTGGTCCTCCTGTTTTAAAAAATGGTTCGATCGCATAAAAAAATGTTTCGTTTGCATGAAAAAATGTTTCGTTCGCATGAAAAAATATTTAAAATGTAGAGATTTTGAAAAGCAATTAATAAAACATTTTGATTTTAGCATGTTGTGTTTTAAGTTACGCAAAACTTTTAGTGTGACCTACGCATTAATAAAATCCAATTGTTATAAAAGTAAAAGAATATTATAGGTTTTTGGTTATCGGTGAGAAGTATCGTAAAGCACTTGTTAAATTTTTAAATTTAATTAAAGTATTTGTTAAATTTATTTATTCGTCACTAACTTCATACCATTCAATTTCGACTCTGATTGAGTTTACATTATTTACATCGTTTGCAAGGCCCTCCTTCATCTATCAATTATTGGTAAAGTACAATAAGGCACTTCTTTGTGGTTGACTGGTTGTATAGAATACGAGACAACTTTTATTAAATTCTCAAATCGATGCACACACAATAACGCCCCTCCATTGTGTGTGACAACCCTGAAATTGAAAGCTCTTCGAGGGCTATTTTACACTCCCTTCAATCACAGCCCTTTGTGTACTTAATTTTAAATTTCCTGCTTCTTTTCCTATTGTGAATGTGTTCTTATATTCTAAGGCATGATTGAACAGAACGCATTTTTAGAAAATAAGTATTTGAATATTGAACAAACTCGTATTTTCAATACTCAATTAGATAAAATTGACGCGAGTGTTACACATTACGCGTGTAATTGTAACTTTGTTTTAGATCAGAGTTTTGAGTAAAAGTTACATTTTTATCATTATTTTAGTTAATCCGACATTTCAAGACCTTTCCAGATCAGGGGGACTGTCAGTAATTTTTGCCAAAAACCATCTGTCTGCAGCAAATACGAGTGGTGTTAATGGCGCTAAACTTCATAATGACAGCTTAGTCTTTTTTTATGAAAAATAAAAGACGAGACGAGCCAGACGTTCAGCTTACGGTAATTGATACGCCCTGCCCAATACAATGCAGTGCTGCTCAGGATTCTTGAAAAACCCAAAAATTCTGAGCGGCACTACAATTGCGCTCGTCACATTGAGACATGAAATGTTAAGTCTCATTTGCCCAGTTATTTCAATAATGCTTACACTTAACTACTTTACGGCAGAAATAGGCGCTGTTTTGATACCCATATTCTAGCCGGCATCCTGTGCAAAGGAGCCTCCCACTAGTCAAAGAAGTCTCCCACTGGTAAGACTTGTTCAGTGCGCACAACATAAAGTGTACAGAGCGCCTTACAAAGTTTTAACTTCAAAAATTCACAAACATGAAATTGAGTGTAATGTTAAAAAAATATTATTCTTCCACTAAAAATATTATATTTCCTTTTCAATAACGAAACAAAATTCCATGAGCCAACCAACGTAAATAGTTCAACGCATTTGTCAAGGTACAGCTGTTAATCAAAGTTGGTTTAATCCGTCACTTAATTAAGGCGCCCCGACACACGAAATGTGCGGCATGTCGGTTCATGTCATCGGAACATCGTGAGCTATGCAATATCGACGGGCTTGCTTTGAATAATATACAGGGTGAACCAAGTTTGCTTAATATTTTGGAGTTATAATATAATTATTATTACTCCTAGTCATATTTTTTTGTATTAGAGCGGTTTTCCGTGGCGATGGTTTCTCATCGTCGGAGACAAAACAATCCATACTCATATAAAATGGGAGTTAAAATTTTTTACGCTGTACAATTATCAATGACTACCCACATTATGCTTATAGGCATAATTTTATGTCTTTAGATACTTAAGCATTGGAGTACGATAAAAAGTGTGGCCATTTTAAGTATTAGCATAAAAAAGTCTTATATACTAATCATTTTAGGCTAAAATATTTCCAGCAGTGTTATAAGTCCAAAAGCACATCCTAACAGCCTTAATAGCCATAGCCAGTATTATTCTTACAGCCTTCTTGAATACTAACAATAACGAAAACTCGTGAGATAATATTTTTTTTAATGCTATCAAATAATGTTGACCTACCAAACTTATGGTAAAGTGATTACTTTTTTACTAGAGTGTTTCATACTCCCTTGCAATGCCGGTTTTCTTATAAAAAATGTTCATGTTTTAAACTATATTCTGCTAAGCACTTAATTATTTCAAGGAATTGAATAAATGTATATTTTTCCTGTTTCCAGTGCAATAAATGCACACGAGGCAGACAGCTGATGACTAATGTAGAAATAAACGAAATAGAGGGAAATACCCTGGGAAACTGGAAACCTGCGAAAAGATTTTAAGTGTAGGTATGTTAGTAATAATTCTGTCTATTCTGTGTTATTTATGCGTCACATGTAATTTTATCAGCCCCGTGTTAATTTTAATCTACTGCCTTTGTATGAAATATGCGATGAATATATCCGATGTGGCGGCAATCTTCTTCAAGATAGTTCTTCTAACTGTTCCTGAGGCCGCTTTTTTTAAATCATGACATGAACAAAATTAATATTAAAAAGATAGACTTGTTAAAGGATTCCCAGAAGTTATCTTCTAAAAATTCACATATTGAATGAATACTTTTTATCACCCTGTATAAATTGAGTCAGGGCAAATTCCATAGACATGAACGTTAACCAAATCCAACCGAGATTCTTCCGCCTAGACCGATGTCACTCTACCTTTGGCATAGATTATTTACACAGATATAGACAGCTAACTAAATGACATGCTTTGATATTATGTTTATACAATTCAAACATTAAATATTGAAAATATGAAACTGAATATTCGTACTAATTATACAATGAATATGTATGAATATTTTATATCTACATTTTTTTATGAATTTGTCATTAATATTTCATAACATCGACACAGGCGAATAAAAAAAGAAGGACTCCGCGCCATGATATTAAGAAGTGAAGCAACATTACGCTTGTGTGTGTGCAGTTAGGGGGGATATCAGATAACACAAATTTTTTCCCTTTATTAGTCATAGTATTATAAAGCCACGTTACACGTAACACCGATTTTTTAATATCTGATAGTCAGATTGTTTTCTTAAAAAAAAAATAATATCGTCATATTATGAGTAAATAAATAAATTGTATACACAGTTACACCTTGAAAGTAAGGATTGTTTTTTATGAGAGTAAAGAATGAGACGAGCAGGGCGTTCAGCTGATGGTAATTGATACGCCCTGCCCCTTACAATGCAGTGCCGCTCAGGATTCTTGAAAAACCCAAAAATTCTGAGTGGCAATATTGTTGCGCTCGTCACCTTGAGACAAGATGTTAAGTCTCATTTGCCCAGTAATTTCACTAGCTACGACACCCTTCAGAACGAACACAATAATGCTTACACATTACTGCTTCACGGCAGAAATAGGCGCCGTTGTGGTACCCATAATCTAGCCGGCATCCTGTGCAAAGCAGCGGCTGTGCAAACTGGTGAAAATAAATGCCTTTGCCGCATTTGATTTCGCTCGCGTATTTTTTTTTAATTTAATGATATCTTAACAGATAGTGATGCATCTCGTGTACCAAGTAATCATCATTCGTAATTGATTATACATATACATAATATAACGTGGCATATTTACGAATCATGACAAAAACTCATGACAATACACAATAAGATTAAAGGCTGGTTGTATTTTAGTCGCTTAACTATCTTGTCAACATCCGTGAAGAGCAAATCATTTACAAACAATTTGTTATGTTTTTAAAGTGATAACCCTCGCCTTTGGTATTAATCACAGAAATAAATTTGATAACAAAGTTCGCGGAATGCGGGTCTCGAAACCGCGACCTCTCGCGTTCCGTGCGATTGCTCTTCCAACAGAGCCAACCATTCCAGTGACGTATCGTTGATAAATTTTGTATGCTTTGTTCAACTCTCAGGTTGTGGCTTCATCCCGCATCCCGTCCCGCATCGTTCATAAATTTTGTTATCAAATTTATTATAGAAGTGAGGGATATAACTTTGAAACATAACAAATTGTTAAGATTTACAAGTGCGACATCTCAAGTCAATTTCCTAATATGTAAATATTGGGGTTGAGCAGGTTATCAACTGTAAAGTAGATCCTGTAGATGAAGCCACAACCTGAGAGTTGAACAAAGCATTGAAAATTTATCTACTATACGTCACTCGAACGGTTGACTCAGTTGGAAGAGCACTAGCAAGGAACGCGAGATGTCGCGGGTTCGAGTCCCGCATCGTTCGTTAATTTTGTTTCCAAATTTATTCGTGTATTATTTTACAAGTTCTGATGGCAATTGTTTGTAGTATATTTCACTCGCTTGTTGAAATAATCAAACCACGATTAGATTTATAAGAAATGCAATTTGAAATGTTCAGAAAACTCATCCAAAGGCATATTTATTATAAGACACTTAATTACATTCTTAAAATAATTTGATATTAATGCTGTAATATGTACTACCATTGTAATCTAGTCAGATATTTTAAAAGAAAATTTTCTACGGTATTCATTCAATGTGTCTGTGAATTTGACGCTCATAAATTGGCAGTGTTTATCTTGCGACACCTGAGTCGAGAAAATGTTGTTGTGAGCTGCAAGTAATTACTTAAGTTCTATCCTGTTGTTAACAAACTTTTATAATTTATTGTGAATAGTAATGAAAGTAGATACCCATTTGTAATTAAAAAAAAACTGACTGCCGATATAAATTAAATCTAAAACTTTAAAATATAAGACGGTGCTTTTTAGATTTACAAAAGAAATTATGTATCAAAAATATTTTAAAAAAACCGACTTCAAAAACTGAAAAGTATCAAATAACTAAAAATTTAATTGAATACACCTCAAACGTAGTTTTTTTTTTATTTTTTACTTTTTAGTGTCAGTTAATAATTACAATATAATTATAATCAACCGGAATGAATACTCCTAAAAAAGCCGTACACAAAAAACAATTTTATCATTCTCGTAGACAAAAATTTTCATAAAATGAAAACTACTCGACCAAACTATGTAAAATTTTATAGGACAAAATTTATTCTGCATCGAACTAAAGAAGAATTACGTAAATCGGATTATAAATCTCAGAGTAATCGGTGTACATACATAAAAAAATACCGATCTAATTGAGAACCTCCTCCTTCTTGAAGTCGGTTAAAAATATGAAGTTAGCTGACAAATTGTCTTTATATGTTAGGGTTGGGTTAATAATTCCTTCAACAATGCTTCATTTGCTCGATATTTTTGCGATTTCAAGCCAGTTTGTGCTAGAACGCTACGTTTAGTATAAATAAAAAAATATTAATATATAATAATTGTGTAAATAACACTGAAAATACCTACTTATGCTATACTAGAAATAGAAATGGTACAATGTAAGACAATGTGAATGACAAATAGCTATAAAGTACCAACTTTCAATGGAAATATACTAGAATACACAAACTTTGCAAAATCAATCAATTATTCTTAAACTTATATGCATAATATCAAAATTATGGCTCAGTTCGAAGCTTAAATTTGAATAAAATCTATAAGTATTTTTAACCATAAAGTGTAACTAAAGGAAAAATAAATATTCTCAAAACATGTCAATGTTTATTTTTAAATTATTGCAAAAGAATAAGATGCTCCTGGTAAAACTGGTAAAAACATTAAATCCCTAGTACAGGCGTGGAGCGGTGTTAATTATGGCGCTGAGCAATATAGCTGTTGTACCCGACTCGGCCTTCAATCACCGCTCAATATTTAAGCCAGAGCTAATAGGTAGAAGTTGTGCTAGTAAAATTATTGACACCGAAGTTGTACTTTTAACTGCAATGCAATATTCTTGCATTAAAATATTTTAATTTGGCCCATTTATTGGTTTTATGTGTAAGTCCATGAAATTTTTAATAACCGATATTAATAAGAATTTATAAAAAAATGGCTCTGTCGTAAATCCTATTACTCCACTGCTGAATATCTAAATGATCGGACAGCCTGGGACTAGATTGTGATTATTTTATAGCAACTGTACAATATTGTATATTTTTATTGAAAAGAGCGCAAAAAAAAAGAATGCTGGGAGAGTTTCTTGCGCCGCTTCTTCTCTCTCAGAGCGCCATTTGTTTCCGAAGCGGTAGTAGTATCTAGTAGTATAAGAAATGACATCAAAAAGAATTCTAAAGGAATCAATTTTGAGAAAATAAATGCCTTTTATGCCTTTTATGCCTTTTAATCAGAGTCTATTTATGAGATTTTGATCCATTTTCTTTATAATCCTGGGTGTTTTCATCATTCTTGCTTTTGTCGATAACAATTCGTTAAATTTTTTCCTTGCTCTGTTCTTTGCTTAAAAATGAAGGTTCTTTTTCATTAGCAGACGGTTTCTCTTCAACTTGATTTACTAATTTACCGGTACTATCAAGTTTTCTTGTGGTTCTTGTCACTTTCATATCACTTTTATCATTGTTCTGTTGTAGGATTTTATCCTCTGCTTTTACTTTTGTTTCATCATTTATTTTAATGTGATCATTATTGTTGTATTTTTGCGCAGGTTTATTTTCAATTTTATTAACTGTTTCTTTACTTTCTTTAGTTTTTGGTAGAGCATTTTCCTTTTTAGATGGATTTAGATCATTGTTTTCCTCTAATTTACCTCCTTCATCAAGATTTGTGATGATTTTCGTCTTTTTTATTTTATCTTTAGCATCCATAATTTTTTCACCATGTTTTCCATTATTTACACTATGTTCAGCTTGTTTTTTTTCTTCTTTAGATGCGTCTTTAGACTTTGTTTCATTCTTTTCTATTAAGGACAAATTATCTGTTTTCACATTGATTTTATTTGTAGTTTTACTATCATCGTTCTTACCATTTTCATTCTCATCATTATTATTTTGTCTGACAAATTTTTGTGGATCGTATTTTGTGAACTTTGGGTTCCAATAGTACTTTTTATAAATTTTATCCCAAAACATAAAGCTATCTTTCAGCAAATTTTCTTTGATATGTAATCGCTTGGAAATTTCTAGATATTTAGGTGAATCCTTTGTAAAAGGTGGCCACTTAACGGTTATTATAGAGCTTTCGAATTTCGTAGGATTCCTGTAATTATTTAAGACAATATTATTTACCACATCTGAATGAACATAAGAAGGCTTTTCTTACTTTTCATGATTATTTATAACTAGACTTCTTAGTAATATGCAGTATGACTGGTGAGAAACCATGGATACTTAATACTCAGTACTCGATTGGCGTTCTAATTAAATAATTAAATTAGGTTCTTTTTTTTAACAAAGTTACCACTTTAAAAAGCATTGATACTGCGTGACTTTTTTTTGCTAAGCGCAAGCACTATCAGGTTCCTGTGTCCGTCATCCCGAATTTCACGCTCCGCGATTTGCGCGATCTAGTGGTTTACTTACACTTCGTTATTAATTACTTAATTTTCTATTTAGTTTACTGTGTTCAATTAATGTTTATTTTTCGTGTTAATTGTCCCTTAATTGAGTGTCTTTAGTGTCGCAACAGTGATGGGATTTAATATATATACTTAAATCTATATGTTTTTTTCATAATTTGATCACAATGTTAATGCCATTCTTTTATTCATAATAATTTCTTAGTAAAAATAGGTCGTTAAATGTAACGATGACGTCAAGATAACTAAAAATTCTACTCATTGAAACTATATATTAAATTCACCTATAGGTAAACCAGTAACGATGTTGGCTACATATATCAAGTTATAACGATAGAAGCAAAGACACAAAAATAATAATTCAAATCAAACCATCAATTATATATAATAACATAACTTTTCGAATGTTTGTGATTTTTGATGACACTTTGACAGCCGCCAGTCCAGTGGAATAAACTAGAGGTCAGTGCACGACAGGCATTATACCTCTAAGGTCTGTATAAGTATTCCAAAATGTAATATGTGTAAATAGTACGCAATTCGCGATCAAGTCTAATAAGTCACTTATTTCTTAACTATTTACAAAAGAGAGATAATATTATGAATATCAACAATATCCATGATCATACACTTGATTATGAATGGAAAAACAGTTTTAATTTCATTTAATCATATTATTAACTAGGTTTATTTATTATTCAAATTAAATAAATCTTATAACTATATTTACAATACTACGACTACATAAAATTAAAACTATCATTACGTGGAAGCGTACCAAGAATACTGGCAGCATTACCGCGTTGGATAGCAAGGCTGATCCGTTGTCCGAAATAGCTGCCAGCGCTTGGCCCCACGGGCCAAGTGTCTCGACACCAAACGGCATTATTGTTAATATAGTTAAAAATATAGATTTGTTTTGTATAAATATGTTAACTATATATAAACTAATAATATGTTCCAGTAACTTACCCATACTTTGTGAAGTCGGTCCACATTGTAGTCATCCTCTCTCGAGTATCTAAGTCTCTATAGCTATTTGTATAGCCGTAAAAGTCCAAAATATAGGCTGTTTGATCCCTATGACTGGCTCCTTTAAGTCTATCCATATAATGATGTTGTATATTCAAATTGCCAACATAAGAAAATTCATACAAATACAAAGGGTTCTCGGAAGCTGAAGCGTGCAGATAAGCTGACTTTAATATCCAATATTTAAACATGGAATCTGAGAAATAATCTACATAGTTTCGAAGACTTTCATGTGTTATGTTTTTGTTATTGAAATAATAATGTTTTATCTCTCTTATTGCTTCATTTTTTTCTTGCTCTGTATTAAATTGAAGATCAGCGGGAAGGAAATCTTCAAAGTTTTCATTCATCATATCTCTCCAGGTACCGAACTTTATGGATCGACTAATACCTTCCATGTTAGAAAAACCTGTTATTACAGGTATTTTTTTGAAGTTGCCTTTCACTAAAGTATCCAATGGGGACTCTGTTAGAAATGGTTCAATACCATCTTGTATATTTTCAATGCACGGTGCAAAGCCGAATGTACTATTTGTCAAGAAATAGTTTACACTTTTGATAGCTAATGCTTTTTCGTCTACATTTAAATAAAACTCTGTCAAGTCTTCCAAGCTTTCCGTACCATTATATCCTAAGGATAGCGCAATATTCCATGCAGTACTGAAAGGATCACGATTAATTGTAAATGGAGATAGGGCAGAACCACTTTCTAATATCAATTGATTTATTAAACCATCTGTTTTTGGGTTGAGTGCAAGTAATTCAGCCATAGAGGCCCCAACACTGAAACCAGCTAAAGTTATCTTGTCTGGGTCACCACCAAACTTCTTGATATTAGTCTTTATCCATTGTAAAGCAGCTAACTGGTCTTTCAGGCCTGCATTACCCGGTATATCTTCGTTGCCAAGACAAGCAAATCCAAATGCACCAACTCTATAGTTGAAACTAACCACAACGACATCATGTCTCGCAAGGTAGTTGAACTTCGCCATATTACCACTACCTCCTGAGAATGCTCCACTGTGGACATATACGATTACCGGTACTGGATCTTCTTCACTAGCGGATAGAGGAGTAAGAACATTAACCGTAAGACATTCTTCATCTCCTGCGAGTATCGCTTCATCATCACTGTTATCTGTGTAATAACTTTGGTGGCAGAGATTAGTATTTTTACTTGTAGAGATGATGCCTTCCCAAGGCGTTACGGGTAATGGTGCCTGAAAAGTAAGGGTCATTGAACTATCAGCATTAGAATATCAAATCATTAGCTTTTATTTAATGGAAATATTTTCAACCTTAAGAGTTCATACACACAGGTAAATGTTGGCCCTGTGCTTGCCCGGGTGAAAATAGAATAGGGCAGTCCAAGGCCCAAGGATGTCGTATAAGGCTACTCAAGGCTTTTCGATGTGGGAGAGCCACGCTGCTGTCCTATGACGATAGCACGAACGGGCTTGACTTGTATGGATTGAGTACCACACTAGTACAGGAAACTGGCGTGAAGAAGCGGCCAACGCTGTTTTATTTCGCATAGGTTATTGCTCAGGATTTTGATTGGTAGCGCAGAAAAGTATCTAAATAAAATACCAGACTTGGACATTGGTGTAGATGGGCTTGCAACATTTATAAATAAATTTACTAAAATTCGTTAGAAGTAAAGGTACGGACAGACGTGCTCAAAAAAAGCGTGCTTTTAAGTATGCTTAAAGTTAGCATGCTCATGCAACTGTTCACATTTGCCAGCAATAAGCATGCTTGCTTAAGCATACTCATAAATAAGTATGCTCAAAGCAAACGAACCGAACAGACGTGCTGCTAAACGTCTGCTGCACCAGCTCCGGACCGCTTTAAACTGCTGATTTTTCACACTTCAGCATGATACACAGATCTTAGATTTTTAATTTTACTTTTAATTATTTTAATTGTTAAACTTGAATCATTCGTGTTCTATAATTAAGCCTCATAAGCATTGTTTCGTGCAATATTATTTTTATATAATGGAGAATGTGTGTTCCACAGACATTCGTAACTTCGATAATGTGACACAAACAACAAAGGTTTTTTCTTCTACCCAACTCCTAATTTGACGCAAAAACAGTCGCCTGCCGCGGATCGAGATCAAATCGATAATAGCATGCTAATAAGCAAATCTGTCGCAAACGCGCTCGGAGGATGCCCCTTCTACCCGCGCCTCAGGTAGCATGCTCGAAAATCAAACGTCGATTGATTTTTAAGCACGCTCTAAATTAGTATGCTCATTACAGTACACACGTGCTATAACTAATGAGCACATGCTCAATAAAAGCATGCTTTCGTGCTAGTAATGAGCACGTCTGTCCGTACCTTAAATACTGTTGTTTTGTATTGGACTTAATTTGAATCTCACATATTATTTTGATAAACTGTAATTTTACTAACATATTCAACTATTGTAATCCAAGTTGTATAATATGGTAAGGAAGATTAAACAGCTAATGAATGATGTGTAACCATGTAGTTGCGTTCAAATGCCATGCCAATCGTGATTGCACAGATCCCGTCCGCTGAAATTGTAGTCATAACTTCAACGGCCATAATGCCAAATGGCTTGGGTCGCGCACCACAGGACGTACACGTTACTTCAACAAATTGTCTATACGAAATTTATAAAAACCTTTTTTTTGAGTTACATTGTAAATCAATAGTTTCATTAGTCAGTTGTGGTACAGATTATTAAAAACTTTTTAACAGAAGTAATTAGATAACAAAATGGTATGTTTAAAATATATACTTTGGATGTTTAAAAATACACACATCAAAAAAGTCTAAGCAACATGTACTAATTTAAATTTTAGGATGGTTTTTCACATTATAAACTTGTATTTTATTTTTAAAATATTTTTAGCGACCTATGATGTCAAAATAGCAGCTGTTGTCTTTATAAATTCTTTTAATAACAGAAATTAACAATATTAGAATACCATTTACAAAAACGAGCTCAGTTTGCCTGTTCTTCATAATACCCCGAACCTACCATAACTGTTGAGCCGCTGTATGGATGAACTTCCTGAATGCACCTGAGCCTTTCAGTATTTCCGGGCCGACGGTACTCCGCATTCTTCTTGTATCAGGCCTTAACCCGAATCGCGACTCATCGGAAAAAATAATTTTATCCCATTATTCCTGGGGCACCTAATTGGGCGTCGAGCTCGTAGGCCGTACTCATGCAGTCGATTTCACACAGTTAGGGGACTTTCATCTACACCACTTCAATTTTGTAGCCTCAAACTTATCTCTCGAGCGGTTAACATCGGCTGGCGTCTTGCAGTCTGTTGTAAGTACCGGTCTTGCCGGTTATACTCCTTTTACGGCCTGAATTCTGGGGTTCCCTTGTATTATAAGTAATGCCAAAATACCTAGATACCTGAGATTGATTACTTCCCGCTTGCGACATCCCTACAGCTCTTTGAATTTCATTTGCCGTCAAATGACGTCGCTCCATGACGTAAAGAATATCTAATAATTCAATTTTGTCGCTAACTTTATTTAAATGGTTGGTAAAATTTTACAATCAAGACTTAACGTAAGAATAAAAAAAAAAATCCTTCAAAAACACTATTCCAAAACAATAGATATAATGTGCACTAAAAAGTATTAAAATAATTGCATATTTTTATACAATCTAATTAATTAAACTTATTCTAGTTACGATTATTGTAATTTTTGGAATCGGTGTCCTTCCGCCGCAACCCGCTTTCGCCTCTCGCCTCCTCACGACTCAAGCACATCTCACCTATAACTATGTATTTGCCCTGTGCTTCCCCGGGGCGTAAAAAGAATAGGGTAGTCCCAGGCCAAAGGGTGTCGTAAGACGCGCCTACGGGCTTATTGAAAGTGGGAGAGTCACGCTGCCGTCTTATGACGTCAGCACGATCGGGCCAGACTCGTCCGGGTTACTTACCACACTCGCACAGAGTACCGGCGTGAAGTAGCGGTGACCTAGTGCCGCTATGTTTCGCATAGTTTAGTGTCGAGTACCGGAGGCCATCCCTTCCCCCCTCCCCCTCCCCATCACCCCCAACAAAAATATGAGAGCGGTCCTAAAAAAGGTATTACTCCAGGAGGGTACCGGCTCTACCAGAGCCGGAGAATCCCTCCCCGAGCATTCACGCTCGGGCTGCCCCTCGTATTCTGGGGAGGGCACAGTACTGCGTATTTCACAGGACAAACAGGGCAGCAACACCACGGCACCCCACTCCACGCTTAATGTGGACTTCTGTAACATCAGGGGAATTCACTCCAATTTAAACGCCGTCCACCTTGAGACGGCGCAGCCGGCCTTGTGTTTCCTAACGGAGACGCAGATATCTCAACCTAGCGATACGTCATATTTAACGTACCCCGGGTACGAAATTGAGCATAATTTTTTGCCTCATGCTGGGGTATGTGTGTACGTTAGGGAGGATATCTGCTGTCGCCGTCTCGGCAATTTTGAGGGTAGGGACCGGTCTACTCTCTGGCTCCACGTAGATTTAGATGCCCGCGTCCGCATCTATGCGTGTGTCTTCAGGTCCCATAGTGGTAACGCAGAAACGGATCACCTCATGGGCTGCGTTCAAGCAGCATTTGATGACGTGCTTGCACAGATCCACTCCGCTGAAATCGTAGTCTTGGGTGATTTCAACGGGCACAATGCCGAATAGCTTGGATCACGTACCACAGACTATGCAGGGCGATCTGTGCATAATTTTGCATTGGCGTATGGTCTGTCCCAATTGGCTGAGTCGCCAACGCGGCTCCCGGATATGGATAGCCAAATGCCGTCCTTATTAGATCTTCTGCTGACTACACATCCCGATTGTTACCAGGTCACCGTCCACGCCCCTCTCGGAACGTCCGACCATTGCCTGGTCAGGAGTGTAGTGCCTATCCGACGCCAACGTCGCAGAACACCAGCGACCCGCCGCGTTTGGCACTACAAGTCAGCAGATTTTTTTTTTAAGGAATAGGAGGACAAACGAGCGTACGGGTCACCTGGTGTTAAGTGATCACCGACGCCCACACTCTCCTGCAACACCAGAGGGATCACAAGAGCGTTGCCGGCCTTTAAGGAAGGTGTACGTGCTTTTCTTGAAGGTACCCATGTCGTATCGTCCCGATTGGGATAGGATGCGTTCCTTTTTTGCATCCTACCCTTGGGGCAAGGTTTGTTTCCCTTCGGATGATCCTAGTGCCTGCGCCGTTGCAGTAGCCGATGTGATACTGCAGGGCATGGATATTTTTATACCAAGCTCTGTAGTACCGATCGGTGGCAGATCACAGCCCTGGTTCGATGCGTCAGTTAAAGCAGCATCTGACAGCAAAAAACAGGCGTATCGAACTTGGGTTGCGGCGCTGGGCTCAAAGGATCCGAACTGCAAAGTTCTGAAGAGGAAATATAACCGTGCCTCCAGATTTTTTAAGCGGCAAATCGCCCGTGCGAAATCGAAGCACGTCGTCAAAATTGGCGAGCAGCTTTCCAGTTACCCGACCGGAACACGCAAGTTCTGGTCTTTGTCGAAAGCTGCTCTTGGTAACTTCAACCAGCCGTCCAAGCCGCCGTTGCACATGAGGAAATACACCCTGGCCCATACGGCAAAAGAGAAAGCCGATCTCTTGTGCCCTCTTTTTGCCTCCAACTCGAAAAACACCGCCGACCATCCCGCGGTGTCAGAGCTCCATGCCTGAAGAACAGTTCAGACAAAAAACTGTTCGGCGAGCTCTGTTTTCGTTGGACATCAGGAAGTCGAGTGGGCCGGATGGCATTTCTCCAACCGTGCTTAGAACATGTGCCCCTGAGTTGACGCCGGTGCTAACGCGTTTATTCCGGCACTCTTATTCAAAAGGCGTAGTTCCTGACTCATGGAAGTCAGCCCTTGTCCATCCGATCCAAAAAAAAGAGACAGTTCGGATCCGGCAAACTACAGGCCTATAGCGATTACCTCCCTGCTTTCCAAAATCAGGGAGAGCATAATTAACCGCCAGCTCTCGGTATACAGTCACCAGCACCTTCGGTCACCAGTTGATCAACGACCGACAATACGGATTTCGCCATGTTCGGTCGACTGGCGATCTTCTGGTATACCTAACACATAGATGGGCGGCGGCTATTGAAAGCAAGGGGGAAGGCCTGGCAGTAAGCATGGATATAGCGAAGGCCTTTGATCGTGTATGGCACAAGGCGATCCTCTCAAAACTTCCATCATTCGGGCTTCCCGAGAGCTTATGCAAGTGGACCTCCAGCTTCTTCACTGGGTGCAGCATACAGGTCGTTGTCGACGGTTATTGCTCGATTCCAAAGCCCGTGAACGCTGGAGTGCCCCGAGGCTGTATGCTATCTCCCACGCTGTTTCTTCTGCATATCAATGATATGTTGGACACCTCCAACATACATGCTATGCAGACGACAGCACTGGTGATGCCGTATACACGGGCCATGCAGGTCTCTCTCGGGAAATCGTCGACCAGTGCCGGGAGAAACTTGTATCTTCTATCGAGTCCTCTCTCGAGAAGGTCGCGGAATGGGGTAAATTGAACCTTGTCCAATTCAACCCCCAGAAGACTCAAGTTTGCGCGTTTAACACTAAGGAGCTTTCTTCCACGTACTACTAAACTGTGGAATGAGCTTCCTTGTGCGGTGTTTCCGGGACGATACGACATGGGTATCTTCAAAAAAAGCACGTACACCTTTATTAAAGGCCGGCAACGCTCTTGTAATTCCTCTGGTGTTGCAAGAGATTGTACGCTTGTTTGTCCTCCTATTCCATAAAAAAAATGTATGTAGTAACAAACCTATCTTGCATGACACCGACTCAAAAAATTAAAATAATCGTAACTAGAATAAGATTAATTAATTAGATTGTATAAAAATAAGCAATTATTTTTACATAATATCTATTGTTTTGGAATAGTGTTTTTGAAGGCGGTTGTTTTTTTGTTAATTTTTTTTTTATTTTATTATTTTAAGTGAATTTTAAGTACACTAACTAACAATTTGTCTAAATATACAAAATTTTTCAATGCAGCAATGAACGTAAGTACTTTGCAATTTGATTACAGACAGTGTTCCGTTACTTTGTAATGGTTCCGTAATGAGAACCTAACCTAACCAAACTATCTTTGAAGTATATCCTTTCCAATAAAAAAAGAATCATCGAAATCCGTCGGCGCGATATTGAGTTGTTCGTAAATTTATCATCCATTTTGCTATACGTATGCATAGCAAAATTTAAGAATTTTATGGTTTTCTCATGGATTTCACTGTCAGATCTGGACCAAATTACAATGGGACCACTCGAGAAGCACCAGTTTTCAAATAAAAAAATAATTAACAAAATCGGTTCACCCAGTCGACAGTTTCGGGTAACAAACACAAAAAAAAATGCCGACGAATTGAGAACCTCCTCCTTTTTTGAAATCGGTTAAAAACGCATTTAAATTCAAACAAATTCCCTTTTAATTAGTTTTATGAAAAAAACAAAACATAATAGAATTTTTTTTTACAACCAGCCAGTATGTCATCAATAACAAAAAAGTTTACATACCTATTCACTTTCAGTGAATAAAGACTTAGAAATTAATTAATAAAAATGGTAAATTTGTAATATCATTCATATTCTGTAGACTTTTTTGATGTGTGCATCTGCGTTATCTTAGAATTCAGAAATAAGAAGGTATAATAATGTTTTTTTGTGAAAATAAGGGTCGAGACGAGCAGAACGTTCAGCTGATGGTAACTGATACACTATGCCCATCACAATGTAGTGCCGCTCAGGATCCTTGAAATACCCAAATATTTTGAGCGGCTCTACAACTGCGCTCGTCACTTTGACACATAAGATGTCAAGTCTCATTTGCCCAGTAATTATTGCCCACTAGCTACGGCGCCTTTCGGACCGATACACGGTTAATGCTTACACATTACTGCTTCCCGGCAGAAATAGACGCCGTTGTGGTACCCATAATCTAGCCGGCATCCTGTGCAAAGGGGTCTCCCACGGGTATAATGCTGGGTTACATCTATTAATAATGGGAATAATTCTTAGAAAACTGTGACGCCTTTTGTGTGGAGTTATACACCAAATCTATATTGCAGAATCGATGCGACTTAGTGACCTTCAAGTATAGCATCTCATATGCCGCAAACTCATCTCAGAATCTCCATGTGAGCTCACAGCCCCTTCTAATTTTAACTGTACGGTACCTATTTTTTTATGGAATAGTACAAACGAGCGTACGGGTCACCTGGTGCTAAGTGATCACCGTCGCCCACATTCTCTTGCAATACAAGAGGAATCACAAGAGCGTTGCCGGCCTTTGAGTAAGGTGCACGCGCTTTTTTTGAAGGTACCCATGTCGTATCGTCCCGGAAAGACCGCACAAGGAAGCTCATTCCACTGCTTTGTAGTACGTGGAAGAAAGCTTCTTGAAAACCGCACTGTGGAGGACTGCCACACAGCTCCTTAGTGGTAAACGCGCAAACTTGAGTCTTCTGGGGGTTAAATTGGACAAGGTTCAATTTACCCCATTCCGCGACCTTCTCGAGAGAGGACTCGATAGAAGATACAAGTTTCTCCCGGCACTGGATAGATGGTGGGGATGATATCCTAACTTGTGGCGTGTCGTACGAAGGTGGAACCTACTTCAAATATTTACCTCTATGGTGATACTTAATATTTAAATATTCTTAAACATTGAAGAAAATAGTAACGCTAGTTAAGCCAGTAATTTAAGCCCCTATATGGACTGGATAGGTACTTGATATATTTTGTATTATAAATATAAGTTACTAGTTGACCCGACAGACGTTGTTCTGTTCATGATAAAAAAACTCATGGAGTTGGAAATTCATAAAATCCTGACCTCTACTCGGTAAAAGGAATATTCCTACCAAATTTCAAGTCTCTACGCCTTATGGTTCCAGAGATATCGTAATGAGTGACTATACACATTTTCACTATATACAGTTCATTACACCAAACACAGCGGAGGTACAAACCAACGTACTTATAAATGACCAGAGATTGGAACTTGTGGACACCACGGTCTTCTTGGGTATCACGTTAGATAAAAAGCTTCAGTGGGGTCCACATATTGCCCATCTGGCAGATAGACATTGTTCATTGTCAATACATTTATGAAAATTTAATATAATATGTGCACAAAAATCGTCACCTTTTTTCTCTTAATAGTGATTTTCATTATTATAACACTAGAAATAAGGGATTGCTTGTAACTAATTCTACTAGGCTTCATAAAATACATAATAGCTTTAAGGGTAAATGTATACACTTCTATAATAAAGTCCCAGCCACTGTTCAGGCATTATCTATAAAACAAATTTAAATGTTTTATAAAAAAAATGGCTCTGTCCTTTCCTATTAATCCACTGCTGAATATCTAAATGATCGGACAGCCTGGGACTAGATTGTGATTATTTTATAGCGATAGAAATGACTGTACAATATTGTATATTTTTATTGAAAAGAGCGCAAAGAAATAATGCTGGGAGTGTTTCTTGCGCCTCTTCTTCTCTCTCAGAGCGCCATTTGTTTACGAAGCGGTAGTAGTATCTAGTAGTATAAGAAATGACATCAAAAATAATTCTAAAGGAATCAATTTTGAGAAAATACATGCCTTTTTATGCCTTTATACGTGGAAATCTCTTATATATTGAGAAGGTCGCGAAATGGGGTAAATTGAACCTTGTCCAATTTAACCCCCAGAAGACTCAAGTTTGCGCGTTTACCACTAAAAAAACCCCATTTGTCGTATCACCGCTCTTCGACAACACTTCCCTTAAAGCCTCGCCTTGTATCGGAATACTGGGTCTCGAAATCTCGAGCGATTGCCAATTTCATGGTCATCTGGAAGGCAAAGCCAAATTGGCTTCAAAGAAACTGGGCGTCATTAATAGAGAACGGCAATACTTCAAGCCGGCCCACATACTAGCGCTCTACAAAGCGCAGGTCCGGCCACACATGGAGTATTGCTGTCATTTCTGGTCTGGCGCACCCCAGTATCACCTCGATCCATTTGACCGCGTGCAACGCAGAGCAGCTCGAATTGTCGGGGACCCAGTGCTCTGTGAACGGCTGGATCACTTGGCGTTGCGTAGTGGTGTGTCTTCTACCGCATTTATCACGGGAGTGTTCCGAAGAGCTGTTTAACCTGATTCCTGCCGCCGAATTCCACTTTCGCACGACACGCCACAAGTTAGGTTATCATCCTCACCATCTGGATGTGTGGCGGTCCTCCACAGTGCGGTTTTCAAGGAGCTTTCTTCCACGTACTACAAAGCAGTGGAATGAGCTTCCTTGTGCGGTCTTTCCGGGACGATACGACATGGGTACCTTCAAAAAAAGCGCGTGCACCTTCCTCAAAGGTCGGCAACGCTCTTGTGATTCCTCTAGTATTGCAAGAGAATGTGGGCGACGGTGATCACTTAACACCAGGTGACCCGTACGCTCGTTTGTCCTCCTATTCCATAAAAAAAAATATATATATAGATTTATAATAGTATACGTTTACAGGTTTCTACTTAATTATATACAGTTATTATCAATAATTGTTCTTATATTTATTATTATAACATCATCACACAAAATACAGTCCATTTAAAAATAAACTAAAATGTACTAACCTTAAACTTATTCCTTCCCTTTGGATTAGTCGCATATGGAATACCGTAAAATTCATAAAAATCCCCATTCCAATATTTTTCACCGCTTACGCCGCCTGATTCCAATATCACAATCTTTTCTTCCTCTTCCGTAAATACATCTCTTATGAAAATACAAAATATTATAACAGATAGCCTCATGTCCACCTGTTGTGGTAAACTTAAAATAATGTTAAGTATACCTAAATGATAAGCTATAAGTTACTGACATATCTATTGATAAGAATGATAATTTTTGTATGATTCTTGCTCTAATTAATAAGAAATACGTGTCCCTGCGTTATTGATTAGCGTCAGCTATTTCGAGAAATTATTATTGACATCGTCATTAAATTAATTTAACCATTCAATTTTTATTTAAGTACACCAATGGTAAGCTACTCCTTTGCACGGGATGGCGGTTAAATTATGGGTACCAAAACAGCGCCTATTTCTGCCGTGAAGCAGTAATATGTTAGCATTATTGTGTTTCAGTCTGAAGGGCGCCGTAGCTAGTAAAATTACTTTGCAAATGAGACTTGACATCTTATGTCTCAAGGTGACGAGCGCACTTGTAGTGCCTCAGAATTGTTAGGTTTTTTAAGAATCCTGAGCGGCACTGCATTGTATGGACAGGGCGTATCAATTACCCTTATTTTCATAAAAAATCCCGTTTTAAGAGTTTCGTACCAATAGAGCTAGAGGTTTTTTTTGGGAAGAAAAATACATTGACGTATTTAGAACCCGAATCAGAGCCCTTATCATGTCGGGCTGACGTAAGCAGACCTCCCCTACCGACTAAAAATCTCTCTGCTGGTGGCTCGAAAGTAATTCCAGCGGAGCCGGGCGGGGACCGAGGAGGCCATAGTTTGTAGCTCACAGGCGCGGGGCGTCTCGGAAGGAGACTCGAACCTTGGACCGACTGCTCGCTAGAGGATACCCTATTATTAAAGCACCGCTATACATCTGTCCATATGTCGCTCAGCAGGCTGTATACAAATAATACTTACAGCTGAAATATTTACCGAGTGTGTTGCCGCTATAATAACAAAAAAAGCGACCAATTGCGAGTTGGATTCGCCCATGAAGGGTTCCGTAGTAGCAACTAACATAATATAAAAGTTCTTGTAGTTCATTGTAACTTTGATTGATGTCTTAATAATAGTGTAAGTGATAATACGATTTAGGATGTATAAAAAAAACTACTTACTAGATCTCGTTTAAACCAAGTTGTCTTGTCGGGGACCCAGTGCTCTGTGAACGGCTGGATCACTTGGCGTTGCGTAGAGACGTCGCTTCATTGTGTGTCTTCTACCGGATTTATCACGGGGAGTGTTCCGAAGAGCTGTTTAACCTGATTCATGCCGCCCAATTACACCTTCGGACGACACGCCACAAGCTAGGATATCATCTCCACCATCTGGATGTGTGGCGGTCCTCCACAGAGCGGTTTACAAGGAGTTTTCTTCCACGTACTACAAAGCTGTGGAATGAACTTCCTTGTGCGGTGTTCCCGGGACGATACGACATGGGTACCTTCAAAAAAGCGCGTACACCTTCCTTAAATGCCGGCAACGCTCCTGTGATTCCTCTGATGTTGCAAGAGATTGTGGGCGGCGGTGATCACTTAACAACAGGTGACCCGTACGCTCGTTTGTCCTCCTATTCCATAAAAAAATAAACCAAAACTAAGCTCTATTTTCGGTGGAAGTTTGCATGGCAATGTACATCATATATTTTTAACACGAGTCAAAATATCTTGAATTTAGATTTTAAAAATAATATTTTATTTAGTACTTAATAAAATTACAAAATTCTTATCCTACCTTAACAAACGTTTTACTTAAGCTATGGTAACGTGAATGGTGCTCTTCGATACCAATACTACTGTATATATACTGTACTGCGGTACTGCAGCGCGGAAAGAAGACTGTCTTTGTGTAGGATGTGTCTTATTGTTTAATAAACTCGTTCTTCGAAGTCCAGGGTGTTGATATTACTACGTCCTCTCTCTTTGTGTCTATAAGGTCTTCTTATATTGATACCTTTGTCTTCATTATGCTTCTTCTTAACATGAACTGTTAGGTTCTGGGTGGCTTCACTATCCCCCTCCAAATTGTAATTCCATGGTTTTGAACAAACCTTGGATCGCAAGAGTTTACAAGAAGAAATACAACAATAATTACATGATGATGGTTACACTTGTTATCCAACTATACTGTATAATTTCATGTTGTGTATTTTCACTAAAAGATTCTATTTGTTTTAGCTGTTTTAACTTAGATTTTATTTCTAAAGCATCAAACGTTAATTCTATTTCTCATTTGTTTCTTTTGTTTGATATAGTTTAACTCCAGACTGAAAAAAATGTTCGATTCTTTTGTCCACAAGGTTTATTGATGATTATTACACTAAACACTGACTTCAGTTGTTTTATTAAATTACATATATATTGCTTTTGATGATATTTGGGATATCTGTTCGAAAGGACATTTTTTAGAATCAGTTTGACATTTATCACTTTCTATTTTATATAATATTTCAGTTTCACAGGTATTTGTTTTAACTATACTTCCTATACAAATTAAATTATTAAGGTCCAAGCAGTTATTAACTTCATAGATTTTTTCATCGTCATAATATTATGCTAGAGTAACTTTTCGCATTATAGGATAGGAACAGGATAGGTTGTTATGGATAATGGGTACAATTTAATTTTCGTGACTTATATACTTTTATTTTAACTAAAGCTATATTTGTTATAAAATAAACTAATTCATTTATTATCTTACTGTCAACTGTTATAATTGGCTTTATATCGTTAGTATTACTTGAAATAACTACAACTTTGGGTATATTATGTAACGTTTCTTCTAAAATATGAGATTGGAGTATACTATAGTGATACATTTTATGCTCAGCAAAAGAATAGCTGTTGTTTACATTTCAGCGACATCTTGTAATATTTGTGCTAGTAACAAGCTATAGCGATATTTTGTTGAATTTATTATTAAATACACCAAGAAATTGACTATAACTTTCTTTTTGTATTTTAGTTATGTTTGCAATTTGTTTATTATAATCCTCTAAAGTATCATCTATAATAGATATTTGCTTGTTATAAGCTACCCTTAAAGTTTCCAGATCTTACAATATATAAATCATTTTGATATAAATTTCCAGTAATTGATTTAATAACTGATCCTAATCTTTTTATAAGACCTCTTTTTACACGGCTCTTACTTTGAATATTTAAATACTTACATGTTTCTTTTACATGTTCTAGGATAATAATATTTATTCTTTGATAAGTATGCTGCATATTTTATTGAACTCTGTGTACTATCTAAACTATACTATAAATCTAACATATGGATAATTGTCCACCCTCCTTCTAATTTACGAGTAGTCTTAGTTATACTAGTATTAAGTTTTCGGTTGATGTAAATTTTCTGAACTTGAATCCAATGAAAGAGTTGATTCTGAAACAATTATGAGTTCTTCTAAATGATATTATACTCTACCATTATTTCATATTTCTATACTAACGATTTAGTATGGACCTAAAAATATTGATTTAGTTTTATGTCGTTCTGCCATACTATTCTTTAAATTAGCTATATCACCGCTTTAGAATGTTTAATTTGTTTATTTATCTTTAATTTATTTTTTTAATTTATCAAGAAAATTCTTATTTAACTCTCTTCCAAAATAACGGTGTTGTGCTGTATCTTTGTATAGCTACTCTTAAATTGTCAAAACTACGCAGCTTAGGTTTTCTACCAAAATGTACCTCAAAAGGCGTCATATTTATAGAGGTATGTATTGTGTTATTATATGAATGGGTAATAAAATTTATCTTTTGTTTTTGGTCTTTTTCTGAGTCTCTTTGAAGACGATATAATTCTTGTATAGTGTTATGCAAACGTTCTACATCTGAATTTGATTTGTGATGTTGAGGTGAAGTCGTATGATTTCTTATATTATAGGTTTTGAAAAGTTCTTGAATTATTTGACTACAAAAAAGGATTGTTCTTCATCATGAACAATTTTATTTGGTGTTCCTATTAAAGCAAAAATTTCACATAAGGTATAATAGACTCTACTCTTTTCAGTGGATTTGACTATAGCATATTTGGAAAATTTATCTATAATAGTTAAGTACCATTGTCTTTCTAAAGACATGAAATCAATGTGCCATACCTCCATAGGTTCGTAGGGTGTTCAATTCTGTGCCTATTATCTATCAAATGATATTATTTTATTAATTTAATTTGTTCTGCTCTTAATTGAGGGCCTGTTCTCACAGAGACATCCTCAGTTTCATTTGCTAAATTATTTTGAATAGGTTTTTGACTTTGGTTTTGCTGGAAATATTGATGTTGTGGTCTAGTAAAAACATTATTTGGATTTGGATTCCGTTGTTGTCGATATTATTGTTGTGTGTTTGGTCTCACTGTTTGTAACCTTTGGTTTATAGATCTTTGTGTTGGTGGATAATGTTTATAATTTTGTTGGTTTTGTGAATACATGGGCTTAACAATTTTCGGATTCGAATTATTAATAATACGCGGTGGTGAAAGTATATTCGAAAACTTTTGATTGATATTATCGAATCTTCCTTCAGCCTCTAGTTGTAATATTTTTGTCACCGTTTCGTTAAAACTACACTTCGAAACATAAATTTGGTCATGATAAGGTAGACTATTTCGTAATGTATTTTGTGCCATATGGATGTATGGATTCATAACTTCTTCTACTATGGTTTGTTCATTATATTTATCCATTAAGTTACTTTTTATGAAAAAAAGTTTTTGTTTAAGTTCGAATATAAGGTCTTTATATGATCCTTCCCTCTTAACATTAGCTAATTCTATTATTAATGTATTAAATTCACGGTTGTCTCCGCATTCTTGCTTTAGTGCTGATTCTACATTTGAAAATTTAAAGCCGTGGTCTACCATGCTGATGCTTATAGCAGCTTTACCTTCTAGATTACTCAATAATAACATAACGTTTTCAGGTTTATCACCTCCTGCTATTGTCAGCCACTGCTTTGCACAATTTATATAATTATATAAAGTAATAGCGTCTCCATTATAGGATGGAACGAAACCAATAAGGCTTGTTGGGTCCATTGTAGCGTTATTTTTCTTTTCTATGAAGACTTGTTTGCTACTAGGGACTCTACGGCCGTTTGACAAACTATGAGTCGTACTTAAAGTGCCCTCGCAATTAGAAGGAGGGTGATTTACATTACCTTCTTACTTAGACTTGAATACAAAAGTAGGGGATTTTAGGAATAATGGAATTTTGATCAAGGATAATGCTACTCGGTACTCACAATATGTTGATAACGACCGATGTTCTCAGCATACTTCTTTTTACTAATTTATTTATGCAGCTCCCAGCACTCTGTTCTACAAGACTCCGCGAAAATTTACTGAATGCCGAATGAAATTACTTATGATTGCGTTATTATTTCTGTAAATTTTAACGTTGCTGGGCCCCACACGATGGGTGCCAGTCAAAATATCTTGAATTTAGATATTACAAAATTCTTATCCTAGTTTAACAAATGTATTACTTAAGCTATGGTAATGTGAATGATGCTCTTCGACAAGCTACTGTATATACTGTCGTGCGGTACTGCAGCGCAGGAAGAGGGCTTTCTTTGTGTAGAATGTTATTGAAAATAAATACCCAGTATTCGTCCATTGTGTTCTTTAATGAGTTCATTGTGTCACATTGTTTAATAAACTCGTTCTTCGAAGTCCAGGGTGTTGATATTACTACTTCCTCGGTCCCACCCACTGTACCAGTGGGAGGCTCCTTTGCACAGGATGCCGGCTAGATTATGGGTACTAGCCTATTTCTGCCGTGAAGCAGTAATGTGTAAGCATTACTGTGTTTTTCGGTCTGAAGGGCACCGTAGCTAGTGAAATTACTGGGCAAATGTGACTTATTATTATGTCTTACGGAGACGAGCGCAGTTGTAGTGCCGCTCAGAATTTTTGGAGTTTTTCAAGAATCCTGAGCGGCACTGCATTGTAATGGGCAGGGCGTATCAATTACCATCAGCTGAACGTCCTACTCGTCTCGTACCATTTTAATAAAACAAAACCATAATATGTCTACTTGCCTTCTCGCCTGATAGTAGATAGTAGGAACTTCATTAAGTTTATTAATTCGAACAGAATTAGGAAATCCTGGATCTTTAATTGGAGACGATCAAATTTTAAAACTCGTAAATTATTAATTTACTTCAAAGTTGTGTATTTTAGCAATATTTCGGGGAAGTTGAGCTTTTATGAGAAGAAGCCACAAGGCTTATTGCCACTTGTACGGAACCGTACATATTTTTCAATGTAAGTGACATCATGCAATATGATTTGCTAATGTTATAACAATATATTAACTTGAGCCAGTTAGCATTCGGAAGTCGTACCGGGCGCAACTGTCCAATCTCATCTCACCTCAGTAGTTTTGGCCGCAGTAGTATCTAATAATAATAAATAATAATTCCTTTTATATCTTTATAATTTACCCCAGCACTGGCCACCCCTCTTTGAAATTAAAAAATTACAGCTTTTATAATTATTCTAAATTTTTTTTAAAAAATTACCACAGTAGACACTTCATTCTACGACACACACTTTCAAAATATAAAGGTATTCATACAAAAATTTTATAAACATGTGAATTTATAAATTATAATCATTAATACTATTGACACACTTTTACACAAATTATCTGGCACCAAACTAGGCAAAGCCTGTACTATTTAATACAATATATATGCTTAAACATATATAAATAAATTCAAATTCAAATATTTTTATTAAAAATAGGATGTGAAATCACTTATTGAAAGACAAAAAACTACCACCCATTCCAAAATGAATGCCTCAGGCCTGAGAAGAATGGGCGCAAAAAACTCAACGGGCTTTTTTTTTTTCATCAAAAATATGTTTTACAATTAAAGTAACATTAACAAAGTAATATTGTACAATTAAACTTATTATTTAATAGCCTGAGGGCGGTCGCTCCATTCCCAATCTGTGGTATCATTAAGAAAGTCATTTATGTTATAGTAACCTTTACCACACAAACGTTTTTTATCAATTCTTTTGAATAACGTAATACTTTTGTTTTGAACATTTTCTGGGATCCTGTTGTAAAAGCATATACATCGCCCCACAAAAGACTTGTTAACTCGACTTAGTCGAGTAGTAGGCATTATAAGCGTATGTCTGTTCCTAGTGTTAACATTATGGTTATGACAGTTTCTGGAAAATTCACTTATGTGCCTATGAACATACATTACATACATAATTATAAACATCCGTGACTAGGAAACAAACATCAATATTCATCATAAAAATTTTTGCACCTACAGGGAATTCGAACCCACGACCTCTAGCTTAGTAGTCAGGGTCACTAACCATTCGGCTGTATGGGTCTTCAACTAATTAAAAAAATATATATAATTTTAAACTTAATGATAAAAGCGGAGTTCTCGAGAACACGATCGTCCAGCAACAATTAGTAGCGCCCGATTATGAATACAACCGATTGACCAGGCATCGCTTCGCCTCGACTATAAATTTTAAATTATAATGAAATCATTTAAACAGAAATAGAAACAAAAATAAATAAACATGCATGTATCGGATTCCAATAAATTAAGCTATAAAGATGAACAATATATTTGAGTATTTTGTTGAAATTTATTTCACTTGCCTGTAATTGGTACAAGCTGTAATTTCCCGGAGGGCAGGTTTGGTCAAAGCTACAAGCTTAGTATTTTTTATTTAAAAAATACCGTTTCAGTGGCACAGCGAGCTTAAATTTAAAATTTTGTTAAATAATAACAAAATTTGAAATGAATATCTTTGAATAGCTTCTATAAACGTTACTAATACTATCTCTAAGAATCCAATTAAATTTATTAAGTTCCAATTTTTTCCACAACAGACAAACAACTAGTTCAAACACTACAAATAACTTAAATTACTAAATTTACAATGTATATTATATTATACTCTTGATTTACATGTTTTTATTGTATTTTTTTGTAATAGAAACGGTTTGGCAGTGATATTAAATGTGTTGGAACTCTGACCCCGAAACTAGTTAAAAGTGTATCTTCGGGGTCAGTGACTCCTCGACAATTGAAACATCTATCTATCTATCTATCTACATATATATATATAAAAATGAATTGCTGTTCGTTAGTCTCGCTAAAAATCGAGAACGGCTGGACAGATTTGGCTAATTTTGGTCTTGAATTATTTGTGGAACTCCAGAGAAGGTTTAAAAGTTGAATAAATAGGAAAATGCTGCTAAATTAAATAAAAACAACAAATTAGTTTTTCCTTTGATGTGTCCATAATATATAGCATACATTATTTCTATGAGAGAATTGATTGAGGCACGGTTTGACAGTTCTGCTTTGAAACAATTTCATTACGACAGCAGGGTGCATATCTTACGAAGTAACTTTTGATGTTATGATATATTATTGACAAGTTTATATAAAAACATTATTTTATTTATTATATACAGAACAACGTCTGTCGGGTCAGCTAGTAATAATTAAAATTAAATGTGTATGTGTGTGTTTAATTCTCAGTGATTAGGTTACAGTAGACTTTCCGTTTCTAATTATGATAATTGCTTTTTTGCGGTGGTTTTCTTTTTTACCTCAAAATTGCTTAGTTAGATAAAAGTCTTCTCATGAATCTTATTATAAAGCTTAGAGGAGAGAGCATGATATTGACGTTTCGCGAAGGCCGTTTTACAATTATTGAATTGACACAACAAACTGCAATCAATTGGAATTGGATGGCCAACTATTAATGAAAATTATTATATTTTAAAATATTAACAAAAATAAAAACCGAAAAATGTTAAGACGATTATTGGCAACAATACATTGCGCGGATTTCACACTACGGCATGTATGAACGAAGTAAGACTCCTTACAAGATTGAGGGTTGTTGATAATTCTGAAATTGGAAAACGAGCGATGGCTGAAGGGAAACCGCCGAAGCTTATCTGTGTATACAATAAACAACGTGTTGGATATATTGGCGATAGGGTATTAGTTGCTATAAAAGGAGAAAAGAAGAAAGGTATTTTAGTTGGGCTAAAGCAGAAGCAGTCTGTAAGAGTACCCAAATTTGATAGTAATAATGTCGTATTGATAGACGACAGTGGCACACCACTGGGCACCAGAATACATGTTCCAATTCCTACAATACTAAGGACTATTCTAAAACAGAGAACACATGCCAAGGGTGCAGATTATACAAAACTATTAGGAATAGCAACACGATTTGTCTAGTGACTGTCTAACTTTTCTAAATAGTGTTACTTGATACAATAAATAAATATAGTTCTTATGAAACATTTTACTATGGGACATATGGGTGTGGCGTTGTCCAAAAACACGGGTAGGGTAGCATGTTTTCTTATCTCAAACTTAAATCCAACTGTCAGCGGGTTTCTTACATCAACCGAAATAGTTAGACAACCGAAATTTTCAGTGTCACTATCATACTGCGAGTTTGACCATCATTGTGTGAAGTTCAGTAAAATAGGCATCTGCTGTTACTTATTGCTTGACTGGATTTGAGGAAGCTGTAGTGAATTGAGCAATGAAGTGACATTTAAACAGTTAAAGTATTTTTTGTATGGATAGGCACACTTACGGACATTGTTGCGACGTTTGACTTGGACACAGCCTTAATAGTGATTTTCATTATTATAACACTAGAAATAAGGGATTGTTTGTAACTAATTCTAGTAGGCTTCATAAGATACATAATAGCTTTAAGGGTAAATGTATACACTTCAATAATAAAGTCCCAGCCACTGTTCAGGCATTATCTATAAATAAATTTAAATGTTTTATAAAAAATGGCTCTGTCGTAAATCCTATTATTCCACTGCTGAATATCTATATGATCGGACCGTCTGGGACTAGATTGTGATTATTTTATAGCGATAGAAATGATTGTAAAATATTGTATATTTTTATTGAAAACAGTGCAAAAAAAGAGTGCTGGGAGAGTTTCTTGCGAAGCTTCTTCTCTCTCAGAAGCGGTAGTAGTATCTAGTAGTTATTAGAAATGACATCAAAAAGAATTCTAAAGGAATCAATTTTGAGAAAATAAATGCCTTTTTATGCCATTGCAATACTTACTTGTAGCCCTTGTATGAAATACAATTTCACAATTACCGATTTGCGGCGGCCAATATTTTTGGTGTGCTAAAATTTTTGTTTTTTTTTTTTTTTAATTATAATAACGGGTACGCCTCAGCCATTACAATGCAGTGCCACTCAGAAATCTTGAAAAACCCAATGACTTCGGAGCGGCACTACAGTTGCGATCGTCAACTTACCGATATCAAGACATGAGGTTTTAAGTCTCATTTACCCCGTAATATCCTTCAGACCGAAACGCAATAATGCTCGCACATTACTGCTTCACGGCAGAAATAGGCGCCGTCGTGGCACCAATAATCTAGCCGGCATCCTGCGCAAAGGAGCCTCCCACATCAAACAAAGCCACGAAGTCGAAGTTATTTTCATTTGTATTTAGATCAATACCAATATTCGAGATTTTTACTTGTACCACACAATTTCTATCTCTTACCAGTAAAATAATCCCCCGACCAGTTGAATTATGTGCTAATGCGTTTTAGTAATGGCCTCCTTCTGATTACAATTAGCTGACTCTTGATTTGTTTGTTCTTAAACCCCTCGAGATTTAGTATCGTGCTCTTTAGTTAATTAATACCCAAATAAATATTAGTTAGTGTCTTATTACAATAAAATTACTATTTTGACTTCGTTCAGTTCATATTAAGAGGAATTCGGACACGAAATCTTCATAGTGAATCAATTCCTTTGTTCTGCCGCTAAAATATCTATAAAGCTGTCTCGAAATCAAGTTCCAAAAATATGCGAGAGTTGTCCCATAAAATCGTGAATAATCTAACATATAAAATTCTCATGTCGCGGTGTTTGTAGTTAAAGTCCTTCGAAACGGCTTGACCGATTCTCATGAAATTATGAGTGCATTTTGGGTAGGTCTGAGAATCGGACAACATCTATTTTTCATCCCCCTAATTGTCAAGGGTGGTCCACGCCATTTTTTTTTTTAATTTTTTTCAATTTTTTTTTTAAATTTGTTAGATTATGAGTCAGCATAAAAAAATACATACAACTTCAAATTTTCACCCATCGATCAACAGTTACTTTTGTATCGCGATTTCATTATGGGCAATATAACGTTTGCTAGGTCAGCTAGTAAACTATAAAATTTTGGTTTACATCTATTATGCGAGAGTTGTCCCCTAAATTTGCCATAAAATTTTGTCGTACAGACATTTACAGTACAGTTGATACGTTTAATTAAATTATAGTACATTTGGTAAAAAATTCGCTAAATGAGTACCAAAATCATTTTGTGGCATGAGAACATAAAAACAACGTGCACCTGATATCATAATGTATTGATAGTGAGTAGGAAAGCCACGCCCCGATACTACAAGGGACGTTGCAATCTACATGTAGGGAAAAATATAATGAAATCTAACTTTTTGAAGAAAATGTTTACAATTTATATTGATTTTTTTCTACCTGGACCTTACTTTTCACAAAATTGGCAACACAATAACTAAAGTAGCTGTATTTTTAATAGTAGGGCTTACAACGAGGTGTTCCTCAAAAAGTTTTATTTCATTTTATCCAAAGCTTAAAAGACGTACGGAAAGCTAACAAACATATTGAAAGTAGTTTAGAAATAATATAAAAGAATAAGAGCTGATATTAAAAATGGGTAACAATGCCAACATTTAGATTCATAATATAATAGACGTTATAATGTTAAAATTATTCGCAATTCCATCTACTAAGCTCCCTAAAATTGCTTAATCTTTTAAGGTGGATTGTGTACAATAAACTTTCAAATGATTTAGGAACATATACAAAAATTAAAGGTATCGTAAAAAATAAATTAACATCTGAGGTTCATTATAATGTGACTGATTATTTGAATGATTTTAAGATAGTTGGGACTAATGTTTCTAAATTTATTGTTATTGAATATTGTTATACTCATTTGAATACTATTTTTAAGAAACTACATCCTGACTTGCACTAAATAACTTTTTTTACGGAAAAAGTTGGACAAACGAGCGTAGGGGTAACCGGGTGTTACGTGATTACCGCCCTCCACATTCTCTTGCCACACCAGAGGAATCACAGGAGCGTTGCTGGCCTTTAAGGAAGGTGTATGCCATTTTTTTGAAGGTACCCATGTCGTAACGTCCCGGAAACACCGTACAAGGACGCTCATTCCACAGCTTTGTAGTACGTGGAAGATAGCTCCTTTAGAAGCGCACAGTGGAGGACCACCACACATCCAGATAGTGGGGATGATATCCTAATTTGTGGCGTCTCGTACAAAGGTGGAATTCGGTGGCAGGAATCAGGTGAACTTCGGAACATTCCCCGTGATAACTTGTTTTTTGAGTTTCAATTTTAACGGTGTTATTACTAGCTCTCGTGAATCGTCATCGTTCCAATGGAGCCATTATTTAAAACATATTATTCAAGTCGGAGATAAATAAAAAGCGTTTTGCTAAGAGTTCTTACATCACGGTCTAAGACAGTCTATTGATACATAAAGCTAAAGTCTTACCGCTTTTTCAGAAGAATGAAGCTTTGCGACTCCTTAATAAGACTCCCACCAAGCCACGATTGCAAATGACCACCACGACCACTGATGCAGTATGATGACCACGTTGCACTTTTCTGACCACTTCTGTAGCTTCTTTGAAACTATGAACGTAGATTTTGCTTATTGTATTACTCTTCAATTGTGGAATCATTTTCAGCAGTGGGAAAGATATGCATTTTGCAGGTCTACTTTTCAATGTGGTGACATCTAAGGTTCACGCATATTTATATAAGAAACTGGGTTGAGCAATACGAATACCTTGTACCACACCAGAGTGGCCCTTACGGTCTTCTGTCTTTTACTCGGTATCACACTGGTGCCTTCAAAGGTTATAGTTTGGTTTAGGGTTAAAATAATATACCACCACCTTTAAAATCCTCCATATCAATAGATTACCTTAAATTAAAAATGAAAGGATATCTTTTAAATGAATATCAATGTCACTATTCTAGCCTGAATTGCGTTCAAAGAGACTAGGAGCTTTTTGTTTTGTTTTGGAGGGAGAAGAAGTGTGCGCCACAGTGTCACTGTTGAGATTTTATAAATTGCCATGTGTTTAAAACAGTGTAAGAATGTAGAGTACTGTAACGCCCAGCGGCTAATACGCCAAAATGGCGGCAGCGTGCCAGTAAGCGGCTTTACTCGGTTTCAAATCAAAGAATAAAAAAAAAACATACCAAGCAATTTATTAACTAATTTTGTCGCGGCTGGCTTGCAAGCACACAAATTTATTTACTCACGCCGAGTATGGGCCTTAATATCTTTTTGTACTCCCGGTTCGTAAGTACTTCCCTGTGTGTACTGGCCGAAGACGTTGGGATGGCCCGGGTCGGAGAGAGGTGATCGGCGGTGAACGTCTCACGTTGTCAGCTGTGCACTAAGCAGCGACAAGCTCTATTGAAGCCGCGTTCAACCTGCTTCTAGCTGTACGTTACTCGAACTCTGTAACGTCCTCGAACTGTACTCTAACGGTGCTTGAGCTCCGTAACGTTACTCCTGGAAATTAATAGCACTGGACCTCAGCACGTGGCATTTCAATTCCGTTCTGGGGCACCAACGTCGGCAACACGAACAGGTTCAGATATTAACACATAGAAGAGTTGCCGATAGCATAGTACCAGAACCAGAACCAGTAGAGTAACCAGAATGTAATTTACGTTAATATAAATGCTGAAGGCTTATAGAAAATGGTAATAGAAACAACATAAATTTAAAAGAAAAGCTAAGAGAAAATCTTATCTTTTTGAAAGTTGTCTTGTAAAAAGATGATGCAATCAAATTGAGATGTTACAATGAGTATACAATTAATATTAAACTACATCAAAAGTGAATATGCAAAGCTGAATAAAACGTAATGACTAAACAAAAACTACTATACATAAATACAAAAAATGAAACTCTGAAATGCTGAAATAAAAGAAGCAAGCTATGAATTATGATTAGTGAATCGGTACCTATTAATTATATGTGCTATTAAAAATAAATGCAATGACTGTTATGTTCTGTGGTGTCTCCGTTATACTTCTTGCTTGCGCCTTACGGGAACCTTTAGCAATAACAATTAAGGTGGGTTGCTATTTAAAATATGAGGGCTATTTAATATTTTTTAATCACAACTCATAATCTTGACATATTATTTATATATATACAAAAGATTTATAAATACACAATGTGTAACGCATCGTTACAACTACTCTCGAGTATGTAGAAAAATACATCTACCTTGGCAAACATGTGTCGTTTAGTAATAGACGAGGCACCCAAGAAGAAGACAGAAGAGTAGCGATCACCTGGAAGAAGTACTGGGTTCATAAAGAAATATTCAAATCACAGCTTCCAATACCTACCAAGAGAATAGTTATGGACTCTGAAATTATACCATGCTTCACCTATGGCTGCCAAACCTGTACGATTGATCTAAAAAAGAGAAACAAAATATAGACTACTCAAAGGTGGAATGGAGAGAAGCTGTCTTGTTTAGGTTTAAAAATAAAAGAAAGAGTGAGAGACGATGACATCCGAAGTAAAACTAATATGACAGATGCACTTTCTCCCTTGAAAGAAAATGGAAGTGGGTGGGCCACGTGGCCAGATACACTGAGTACTGATGGACACACAGAATAAGTAAAAGGTCCGTACCTCGAAGCATCAGAAAGAGAGGCAGGCCTTGTGGTAGATGGGCAGATGAAATAGTGGTGGTGGTGGGGCAAAGTTGGATAGAGACTGCAAAAACCAAAGCTGAAAGGAATTCTTTGGATAAGGCTTTTCGGGGTTGTAATAATTGTAATTTTTGCATGGAATCAAATAAAGCTTTATTATTATAATTATTATATTATTATTATTATTTGTTCCAATTGTAATAACTTTTAGTAATTTGTATGTTTGTACTTGTTTTTAAGTTAAGTTTAGTAGTGGTTATTATCGAAATATATTAGTTCAGGCGAGGTGTCACCCTTGAGGTCATTTGTGTCACGCTGGCCACAGAAGTCCAGAGATGCACACATTTGTGATAGTGGGCAACGCTTCAGTAATTCTTCTGGTGTTGCAAAATAATGTGGGCGATGTTTTTTTTTATGGAATAGGAGGACAAACGAGCGTACGGGTCACCTGGTGTTAAGTGATCACCGTCGCCCACATTCTCTTGCAACACCAGAGGAATCACAAGAGCGTTGCCGGCCTTTAAGAAAGGTGTACGCGCTTTTTTTGTAGGTACCCATGTCGTATCGTCCCGGAAACACCGCACAAGGGAGCTCATTCCACAGCTTCGTAGTACGAGGAAGAAAGCTCCTTGAAAACCGCACTGTGGAGGACCGCTACACATCCAGGTGGTGGGGATGATATCCTGACTTGTGGCGTGTCGTGCGAAGGTGGAAATGGAAAAGGTGGATGTTCACTTAACATCAAGTAACTTAATAACTCAACTTAACTTAACTCCAAAAAAATTGAATACAAACAAATTAAGTCCTTACAAACTTATTCTTAAGATATTCCTAAGACGTTAACAGCGTTTAATCCGTCAGGTAAGAATATTTTAATAATCTCATTATAATATATCAAGCGACCCCAGGCATAACGGTCGAAGTTCAAACCATAAAAACTTAAAACGAATAACTTAAGTCTGGGAACTTTAGATTTGCTTTCAAACCAATTTAAATCTAATTTCTCTCTACTTTGAAATCTAATTTAGAATTAAATCTACACTTATTTTCAAGAAATTTAAGGATTAAATAGGATTAAATTTGTCATCTGTAATCTATTCGTATTTGCTTAGAACTATACTATTGTATTTTATTTTATTAACTCAAATAAGATCATGCTTTGACTGTGTGTTTTATTATGAATGAAAGAAGTTGATAATTAATTTTATTATTTTAATAGAAGAATAGGTAAAGCTTCATGGTAAGAAAGAGGGATACGAGAAGATAAGGGCATGAAATCTCTCGAGATGAGACATGGATAGGCTTTTCGCCCCAAATGTCGTTAGAGGAATTTCTGAGAAAATTGAAATGTATCTTAATAGATATTTTCTATATAATGTAGATTCTAATGAATAGATAGTTTAATAGTGGGACCTGAGTGACCGAGCTTAATTCATATGAAAACTCAGAAAAACTAGTTTTATCAGATTTAAGACCTACTTAGATAGTATTTTCGCACCCAAAAATGATTGAAATTGAAAGCTGATTGCAAAATATGCAAAATATAGATACAAAAACATATAATTTAACTAGCTGACCCGGCAGACGTTATTCTGTACATAATAAATAAAATACAGATTTTTTATGAATTTGTCAATAATATTTCATAACATCAATAATTATTTCGTAAAAAGTGCTTCCTGTTGTTTTAATGAAATTGTTTCACAGCAGAACTGACAAACAAAAAAAAAAATTATGGATGAGGGCAGCGCAGGACCTATCGTCGTGCAATCATTGGCCATTAATCAGTGACTTCCAGCTGATGATGATGATGATGGATCGAAAATCGAATTAAAAACTATCTTATCCCTCAAGTTACCAGTGGGAGGCTCCTTTGCACAGGATGCCGGCTAGATTACGGGTACCACAACGGCGACTATTTCTGCCGTGAAGCAGTAATGTTTTAGCATTAATGTGTTTCGGTCTGAAGGGCGCTGTAGCTAGTGAAATTACTGGGCAAATGAGACCTAACATCTTATGTCTCAAGGTGACGAGCGCAGTTGTAGTGCCACTCAGAATTTTTGGGGTTTTTCAGGAATACTGAGCGGCACTGCATTGTAATGGGCAGGGCGTATCCATTACCATCAGCTGTACGTCCTGCTCGTCTCGTCCCTTATTTTCATAAAAAAAAGTTAGGCTAAACTGCACTCCATGAAGTAATCCTTTCATTACTTTAGGAGTTTTCTGGAAACATGTATCAGGACACTGGATTTATATATATGTAGATTTTCTTAAATATATCAATTGCAAGAAAATAGCAATAGAAACATTATATCCCAAGTATTTCATCCACAAAGAAAATTTAAATCTCATGATTAAAGCGAAAACATTTTATTTAACATTCGGAAATATGAACACATTTTTTGGTCTTCGTACTCCGCACTTTTGGCGCGTTGCAGAAGCACTGAGGAACATCGCAGGGTCGTGGAGAATTCTTCGGAAGGCTGTGCACAGTAGGGTTATCACATGAAGCTTCCGCTTTTTGTGGACAGTACAGCACTGAATGCTCTCCAGCTGGACATTTGGCTGCGAAAGATAGGGTTTCATTTAATTTTATCATGATCAAATAAATTGCACTTAGTTTTTCACATCCTGTTTAAAAATTTTCTCGAATGTAACGCTTATTTTTGTAACATGCTCTGTAACATTTTCTTTATGATTATAAGGGATGAGACGAGCAGGACGTTCAGCTGATGGTTATTCATACGCCCTACCCATTACTGCCACTCACGATTCTTGAAAAATTTTAAAAATTCTGAGTGGTACTTCAATTGCGCTCGTCACCTTGAGACATAAGATGTTAAGTCTCATTTGTCCAGTAATTTCACTAGCTACGGCGCTCTTCAGACCGAAACACAGTAATGTTTACACATTACTGCTTCACGGCAGAATATAGATATGATATAGCCGGCTTCCTGTGAGAAGCAGCCTCCCACTGGTAAAGGTATAGTTTGTTCTTGTACACTTAGAGTAATATATTATACAGACCAGTATTTGAACAGGCCCGACGGATTTAGCACTTCTAGTGTTCTCATTACTTTTTAACAGTGAAAGCAGAACCTTTAAGACTTGGCACCTTACCTTATATGAAGTATTTTTGTTGGGACTGAAAATTTCCTTAAAGTCAAAGTCAATCATAAAACTTTATTCCATTAGGCTTAAACTAAGCGCTGTTGACTCGTCACTACAAATATTTCTTTTAAACTACTGAATTTATCATATGTTCGTAAAAAGTTGAGCTCGTGAAAAGAACATACAAGAAACTGAACGGCCACTCTTTTCAATCAAATAGAGTATTTTACAATGGGTGTAATGTATACATAACAAATTAGTTTGTGAGGTGCTGTATCCAATATATGAGCCGTGTTTAAATAATATTAATTAATTCAAGAAAAGTAATAAAAAATTAACTATATAAATATAAATTATGGTATATTGGATGCATCAACCTTTAGAGCTTGAACTTATTGTTTGTGTAAGGATGCTTCGTGAACGTGATGGTCGTGATTACTGTCACAATTAGTGCATCCAATAAATACAGTTCCTTCCTTTATTCAATTTCAATTTCCACTTATTTTCCATTATCTTAATTTATCTTTATATAAATATTTGTATAAAATGATAACAAACCTATAGGAAAACCTTGACCACTGATTTCTAAAACTAAGAAAACACTGAGTAAAATTACACACTTCATTGTTAAATATTAATACTTAGAACTCTTACTCGTTGGAAAATTTAAATCAAATATAAACTTTAAGGAAACAAAGCCACGTATTTATACCAACAGTTACCTTTAGGGGAATCACTTTAAAAGGGTATTAACATTTTCCAATTTATATCACGTAATGCATTATTATTCTACGAAGTGTGACTTAAGTATTCTAAGTTTTATTACTTGTCCACATGAATATTTAATGAGCAATAAACATTTAATGATAACAACATTAGCCAGAGGTCGTGGGCTCGAGTCCCGCATCGTTCATTAAATTTTGTTTTTCAAATTTTATTTGTGTATTAATCCTAGAAGTGAGGGTTATCACTTAAGAATTTTTTTAGATGTACAAGAGCGACATCTTGAGTCAATTTCCGCATATGCAAATATTGGGCTTGAGCAGGTATCAACTGTAAAGTAGATCTTGTAGATGAAGCCACAACCTGAGAGTTGAAAAAAGCATACAAGACTTTATGACGATACGTCATTCGAACGGTTAGGTGAGTTGGTGCGAGCACTGGCACGGAACGCCAGAAGTCATGGGTTCAAGTCCCGCAGCGTTGTGTTTTCAAATTTTATTTGTGTAGTATCGGTTTCATTTTACTGTTTCGTACCCGACCGATCGTTCGTCTGATCGTCGCTGATGTCACCGGGATGCACCCTGCATAATCTCTCTGAAACAGTCTCATAACCCGCAATAGTTAGATAGCAAAAATTTTAACAGAGTGTGTTACTGATGAGTAAGTGATCCGACTAAAGCACACATAATTTGTTATGTATTAAAAGTGATTTTTTTTTTATGAAATAGGAGGACAAACGAGCGTACGGGTCACCTGGTGTTAATTGATCACCGCCGCCTACACTCTCCTGCAACACCAGAGGAATCACAAGAGCGTTGCCGGCCTTTAAGGAAGGTGTACTCGCTTTTCTTGAAGGTACCCATTTAAAGTGATAACCCTCACTTCTGGGATTAATTACACAAATAAAACTGAATACAAAATTTTTTTCGCCTTCCGTAAGAGCGCTCTTTCTTTGTTTATAAAATCTTGCTTTGTTCAACTCTTAGGTTGTGGCTTCATCTACATGATCTACTTTACTCACTCGAACGATTCGCTCAGTTGGAAAGACCGCTCGCACGGACCGCGAGGGGTCGCGGGTTCGAGCCCCGCATCGTTCACAAATTTTGTTTTCAAATTATATTTGTGTATATAATTTCTTAAAGGACAACTCCTTGAAAGATCGCAATTACATTGGTAATTTTAAATTTAAATTGGAACTCAAACGTTTAAATTTTTCCTACTCCAAATTTTTTCTTTACTTTGCTTCTACTGCCTTATTTTTGACTTATTCATAAAATCATGTTATTTTATCTGTCAGATAATATAAGCTAGTACATAAAATAAGCATAATAAATAATTGTAACTAACGTTATTTATTTATTTATTAGCATCGCCAACACAATAATCACTAACCAATTAAATTAAATATAATTCTAAATAAGTCTAAATCTAAGTGTTATTGCACTTACAGGCAACGACCACATGCAAGTAAAACATACATGATATTTGAATTTTAACAACATAAGAACTAATACTGAGATACAATATAATACAATTGTAAATAAAAATGAACAAAACTTATTTTACTTCACAGAACTAAAATATTACATTAAAATGAATAATTTTTGTTGAGCAGCAAATTATATTTCTGTCTAGCAACATATCAATTTCCGAAGTTTATACCGAAAAGCAGAGAGCTTATCATTAAAAATGTCTATACTTCGATCAACTTTCTTAAGGCGAACAATTCTATTAAGAGTACGAAAGTGACCTAGGTTAGACTTTGCAGTATGCGTATTATAAATGCGAAATGTCAATGAAAATGCATAAATAATCAGTGCAAGAATTCTTGGCTACATTTGGGCTAGCAAAACAAACTCAGGCTATATATCACTCACCCTCTCCACTAAGCATTGAGATAGGAAATTTTTATTTTTAAAAATAGAACGCAGATCTCAAAGCGAGGGCAAGAATTTACGGTTTTATCTGTGTAGTCGTTTGTTGAGGGTGTCGTAAACATGATTCCATCTTTTGTGTAAAATTTAAAAAATTTGGTTATCTCGGGTTCTAATGAAGATTACAGACTGACATTAAAGGGATAGGTTACGTCATGACTAAAGGGTGTTTGACGGTTTGTTATCATAATTTGCATTAAAATAGGGTACGTAAGCAATTTAAGCTGTCTCCTTTTTTATTTAGTAAGTCCTATTCTGTGCTACTAGGCTTTCAAAGAAAATTGTGATGTTTTTAAAGTGATAACCCTCACTTCTGGGATAAATTACACAAATAAAACTGAAAACAACATTTTATGAACGATGCGGCACTCGGACCCGCGACCTCTCGCGTTCCGTGCGAGCACTCTTTCCAACTGAGTCAACCATTCAAGTGAGGTATCGTTTACAAAATCTTGTTCAACTCTTATGTTGTGGCTTCATCTACACTTTAAAAACATAACAAATTGTTTGGATTAGCAAGAGTGACATCTCAAGTCAATTTCCTAATATGAAAATTTTGGGGTTGAGCAGGTTATCCACCTGTAAAGTAGGTCCTGTAGGTGAAGCCACAACCTGAGAGTTGAACAAAGCATACAAGATTTTATCACGCATCGTCCATTATTAGTAAATATCTTATTATTCAAAATGCTCAAGACTACTCATATCAGAACAACTAAAAATATTTTATTATTCTTTCATTAATTTATTTATTTATTAGATCTACAAGAACACATAGTTCTTAGAACACATAATTAAGTAATATTAAGGAATATATTGAGGATAAAGAAGTTTGGAGTACGGTACCATGCATATCGCGAGTCTCTTCGACCCTGTAGCATCCACTGACATATTTTTAATTACCTACTTACGTAAATTACTTTTTGACGCTTTTACGCACTTGTGAACATTTTATGACTATTAACAGATGCTTTTTGTAAGTTTACGTAAATTTTTTTTTTGTCATTTTCATTTTCAATGCTGCGATTGCGTTTATAATTTTTATTAATTTTGGTGTGGGCGACCGGATTCTTTTTTTAAATTTCAGTAACTTGTGTCGTAGGTCGTCGTGATATTGTTATTTAATTTATTACGATTGTCTCCTATTACCTTCACTATTAGTCACATGTGCTTACCACTTGAAGGTTTTTAAAAGCCTAGCCAAAGTCTCTAAGAATAAAGCGATTGTATGAAACGTGCAGTCATTGATAGGTTGACAGATGACGGCCTTAATGGTATAAAAAACGGAAATAGCCGAAATCCACCACGATTAACGGTCGTTTTCAGTATAGTATCTATCCTTAGTTTAACTTACTAGAGGTAGACAAATCTATCCTTTTACGCTTACTTACATTTCTATAACCTATTGACAGATAGCATTGGACTATAAATATATTGGACATAAGTATGGATAGATTATAATAATAATATCATTTATTTCAGGCGATAGCCCATATAATGTTAAGTAAAGTCTTATTCTTATCTTATAAGATCTTGTCATTAAACGGTGACAGCAATGTATCCGTAAGTTAAACTGAGGATAGATAGGTTATTAAAAACGGCCGCTAAGCAACTGTTTACTTTAAAACATTGCCGGATTATACTTCGTCGCCAATCGCCATATTGTAATTACTACTATTTCAAACTTATGTCAGATCACGTTTCATATTTAACTAAATTTCAATATATATTTAGACCTGCGAGCCTCTTATTACGTAGTATAGATTACGGATTATTAAGAGATACGTTTCTGTATTTATTTCTTACTCCTTAAATTTTTTTACGAGGGTTTTTACTTATTTGTTTTCACAACGCATGTCGGGCCAGCCAGTATTTTATATATTAATTGTTAAATAAATGTCGCTGTGTCATTCAAACTTTATTTTATTTGCCTCTGTTACATCGTCTGTAAATGTTTAATCGTATTACTTTTCATGCCATTCATAATATTCAAGAAGTAACGCGTCAAGCTCTAAATAAAACTGTCTTCGATCAAGGCATCGTGAATCGAATCGCTTAGCTTGAAAAGGTCGACAAATAGTGTGGGGTTATCGACAGTTTGGTGCCAACAACGGATGCAATTTGTCAAATCAAATACCACGATTGAAACACACGGGCTTATATTTCGAATTTTAACGCTGCGTTTTATAGTTGTCTTTAGCGTCAATCGTCTTAGAGCCTAACTGATCTACAGGCATCGTACACTATCATAACTACCATCACTGTAAGAATTTCATACTGTTTTATATCATTTTATACTAAATAAAACGCGTACTGTTAGTATTTCGTTTGACATCTTGTGATATGTGTGCTTATTTAGAGCATGTCTCATGAGCGAATCTTTTGTGTTAGTGCTCTACTCTCGAAATGTAAAAAACTGAGGTTTTTCGACACTGAAATTGTTTTTTTTTATTTAAGTAAATAAAATATATTATTTTATTAACAATTATTATTCTTTTCATAATCCAAATTTTCCCTAAATATTATCTTTTCTAGACGTTCGTGTGTATGTGTTTATTCAAAGCTGTATCTTTCAAGGAAATTGATCGAAAAAATTATCGCACCGGATTTTTTTTTTTCTAAAATAACACACTACGGACTTTCTCAATTAATATGAGCGTTCAATTCACTGTCGTTTAATTTAATTTATATAAAACTACGATACCTTGACATCGATTACACTCGTTACAATATTGTTGAGAAACAATAATGATGGATTTTGCAATTTTAGATATATTTTTTTGTCAATCATGACTCAACTTTACTTGTCACTTGGATCTCTTTAACTCTTAAGACTTTGGCTTCAGTGTAAGCTGTTTATCGGCAATCGATAGTTAAGTAAATGAAAATAAATTTGATGGGCAGATTGGATCATCTACTATCAAGTAAGCCCTATTAATGTTATATACCCCTAGATAATATATATAATATATAAAGATAATACCCAAAGACTTATTTTACCTACATTATAATACTTATTACATTTTCACTAAAAATTTTGGGTTAACGTTTTGTTAGAGTGTGAGTAAATGTATGTTTTCATCAAGAAAAATTGGTATTTTCTCTATCCCATCTAGAAATTGAGTTTAGATTCAAGTGTTTGTTTTTGAACAGTAAATTACCTTTTTATAAAAGATTAAACTACGTTATGTCGTTTATCAATGATGTAGTTGGGAAAGAGAAAACCATCATTTTTCAACAGATATAGGTTAAATATGCAAAGTATAATATTTATTTATTAGGTCACCCTAATAATTTTAGTTGCGTTTCACGTTGCACTTCTGTTTATTTAAGATATACGTCTGCAAAATTATGAATGTTTTTTTTTCTTTATTTATTTAGGGGCTTTTATATACATGTCGGCATCATTATAATCTAAGTACATCAACACTAAAACGAAAGAAAAACAGTATTTTTAACTTAACAAAAACTAAAAAAAAAATCGTAAAAGGAAAAGCACGTTAAAAAGTCATCAACAAATAAGTTTTATCGATTCAAACAGACTTATGGCATCCTTAGATCAGGACGGGCAAGTATATTTACAAAAATGCCCGTATCAAATCTGTTCAAACCCATAAGTCCTACGTTTAATATTATGTTTTTACTCACTTTACTAGTAAATATGTAATCTAATGTAGCGTATGGCGAAACAGGGATATCACCAAAGCTCCTAAGGTCCAGTTAGTGAGATCTCTAGTGTTTCCCATGCTACTATATGGTGCCGAAACATGGACCGTCAAAGAACGAGAGAGACAAAGGATTGACGCACTAGAAATGTAGTGTTGGAGACGAATGCTACGAGTATCTTGGACACAACGCCGTACAAACGTCTCGATAATTGAAGAACTCAAGCTGAAAGAAAGGCTGTCATCAATAGTCAGAGTGCGTATCTTCAGATACTTCGGACATATCACGCGACGAGGAGAGCATGCCATAGAGAGACTTGTTGTTCAGGGAAGGGTCATTGGCAATGGGTCTAGCGGACGCTCTCCTATGCGCTGGACAGACCACATCAAAGCCCTAACCAAAACTCCCCTCAACACATGTGCTAGAGAAGCAACAGCCAAGGATAACTGGCGTAGAATCGTTCGTCGTTCGACGTGACCACGACTGCTCTGTCAAGAGTAATCCAACGAAGAAGAAGACTGGTAATGTATCTCTATAAATAAATATACGATAAATAAGAGTATTATCCTAGAATGAATTGTTTAATATAATTTAAAGTGTTCAAACAAAGCGTAAGCCAAGTGTCTCGAAGTCAAGCCAACTGTTTGCGTTGCGAGTTATTTATGGTTCGAATATAATTAAACTCTGTAATTACACTCACCTACAAATAAGCAACGTTTATAACCTGAATGTTAGCTTTGAACTCTAGGTTTAATTATCACTATGAATATTACATCTCTTTTTTTTTTATAAAAAGGAACAAGACGAGTAATACGTTTCGATAAAAGCACATTACAATGCAGTGCCAATCCTAAATTCTGAGTGACATCGTAATTGCGTTTGTGTCATTGTTTTGAGACATGATAATATGTTAAGTTATGTGAAACACCAAAATGGACTAGAGCAATAACTGAATGGTACCCCGGAGGAGATAAGAGGAATAGAGAAAGACAGTTAATACGATGGGAGAATGAACTGAAACAGATATGAGGACCACTATAGACTAGAATAACAAGGAACCGGAAAAAATGGAAGACCTTTTAGAGGAGGCCTTCGTCGAAGGACAAACAGTTAACAGAAAGAGGACACAGACTGTTTAAAAGTTACTACATATAATTAATAATTAAGTTAATATAGGTATGTAAGTCAAGTAAATTAATTAAATTGAATTATTATATTGTGTGTATGAGTTAGTAAGTAAATATTATGTTTTGTTAACTGTAATAATGTTATTATTATTATTATTAATATGTTAAGAGCGGTCAACCCGTCATATTTTCCATACAAACGCTAGTACGTGATTATGGCGTTTTAACGCATCGTTCTTTAAAAAAAATCTGTCTAGAATCTAGTTCTAGTATGCCTATTGTACCTAGGCTTCTTTCAAAAAAGAAAATATAAATTTCAGGAAACAAATTCAGTATAACCTTTCCAAATATCTGCTTTTTTGGACAAATTTTACCTGAATTTTGGCGGTTCATAAAGTGCTCTTAAACTGTAATAGCAAAGGAAACATTGCAATAGAAACCTCGTGAGATTCTATATGTTAAACATTTATTACACAAATTTGTAAGAACTACACAAAAACACGTATTTTCTGTAAGAAATTTTATGGAATTTCTGCACACTATTTTTAGTTGAATGTTGTCGCTTTTTTATGCTTGTCGTCAACAGGAGGTATGCATTGTATGAAGGAACATGCTCTTCGACCATGTTCGCGTTCCCGAAACCATTTCTCGACGGTGTAAATAAAGCTTATATTTTTAAAACTGAAACCGTAAAAATGAACCTAACGCGAGAAAATTTTCGGTCAATGATTTATTATGACTTTCGCTGTGGGCTTTATTTATTTTTTTATTTATTAATGAAGCCCCACCTCGTGCCACTATTGATAATTGGTTTAACGAGTTTAAGCGTGGACATAGATATCTTAATGATGATACGCGTGAGGGACGTCATTTAACAGCGACTACTGAAGATGGCATAGGTGTATTGCTACCTTTCGAGGATCGGCCAACTAAGGTAAAGAAAGGAAGAAGTCAAGGAAAAAAGGTGATTGCCTCATTCTTTGGTCGGAAAGGTTATATCGCGACAGTTGTGCTAGAAGATGGAAGGACAGTTACTGCAGACTGGGATGTCAATCGCTGTTTGCCTATTGTCTTGGAAGAAATTCATCAGCAGCGCACTCGAAGCAGGATCCTTCTTCACCACGACAATGCTTCAGCGCACTCTGCAAAATGGACTGTTAAATCTTTGACTATGGCCGGTGTCGAGATGAGTCATCCGCCATACAGTCCTGACCTGGCACCCTGCGACTTATATTCATTCCCAAGAACTAAAGATGAAATTCGAGGTATTCGCTTTACGAGCCCAGAAGATGCGGAGAAAGCGTACGAAAATGTCATACAAGAGACCCCTAAGGAAGAATGGGCCCACTGCTTTTCTCAGTGGTTCTATCGAATGCGTCGATGTGTAGAGAGGAACGGAGATTACTTCGAAAAACAATAAAAGTATTAGCAACTTTTTTCACTCTACTTTATTCCTCAAGGCCGTCGGCTTGGTTGCCAGCCTTAAGACTCAGTAGCCCAGCAATTTCACTAGCTACGAAACTCTTCACAGCGAAACACAATTATCACACTACTACGTGACGGCAGGTAAATGCACCACTTGCTACCACCGTGGTAACATCAGCTAGCTAGCATCCTATGTGATAAAACATACTTTTTTTATGAAAACAAGGGACGAGACGTATAGGACGTACAGCTGATGGTATTTGATACACCCTACCCACTACAATGTAGTTCCGCTCAGGATTCTTGAAAAACCCAAAAATTCTGAGCGGCACTACAATTGCGCTCGTCACCTTGAGACATAAGATGTTAAGTCTCATTTGCCCAGTAATTTCACTAGCTACGGCGCCCTTCAGACCGAAACACAGTTACGTTTACGCCGGCTTCCTGTGCAATGGAGCCTCCCACTGGTACTTTCTGATCTTTCTTAAATGTTTTTTTTTTGGCTGAAGGGAAGGCCTTTTGTTTAATACCTTTACCGTATTAAAAATACTAAGGAACTAATTCCAAGCGTGGCTCACTGTTTACGATTTATGAATCAAAATCGGTTACAGTAATTGTTACTTTTAACTTCCCTATCTAAGATAGATATTGTATTGTTGTTGTATCTCCGTTAGATAATGTTTTAATATGTATACTAGTATATTGTCAGTTGCAGCTAACAATAATTTTCGACCGAACATCAAATCGGCGAATGAGAGAGCAGATGACGTCATCAATCATGGCGGATACAATGTACAGCATCTGTTCAAATCTGGATATTTTAAAATTGAAATGTTTGTTTTTTCACTGTATATCTAGGATAGTAATTATGTTGCTTCATTTATAATTATTCTATGCTTGTATATAACAATGGAACATTCGTTGATTAATGAAATACATTTTCCAAAGAAAAATCGACTTTATTTTCCTCCCACAGAACGCTTATTTCATAATATCTAAATTCTGAGCACTATTATTTCGTCGGGTAATGTCAAAAATCAACTAATTTCACATGACATGATACAACGTATAAAACAAAATGGCCGCACTACATCAGCGACGCAATTAAAAACCAGACGAGCAATGGAAAACAAAAAACAGACTGTGAAAGATTTCCATAATTCCGTTCACAATTTTCGCTTACACTGCTTCATAGGTTTTGCATATTAATTCCACATCACGGTATCCATATTATGCAAACGAAATTCAATTATATTACGTGAGCAGTTTGATGTAGGCCATTATGAGAGACGACATTAAACGTAGATTAAATTTCAGCTTTATCACAATACTGTTCGAGGATTAAAATTAATTAGTTAGCGAACCCTTAACAATATTCTATAAGATTTTATCTTAATCATAATATTATAGTTGATATAATTAATATAAATTTTATACTAGTGCATAAATAAAACTTAAGTTTCTTGTTATCTTGTGCATTTTAAATAGTTCTAGGTTTATTGACTTTGGCTATTTTTATTTACTTTTACTTTGGCTATATGACTATTGCTATTTGTTAAAATTATAAAATAATTTTTATAATTACAAAATTATACTTTTTGTGAAATTAGGTACAGATTTTGTGTACGTTAGGGAGGATATCTGCTGTCGCCGTCTCAGTAATTTTGAGGGTAGGGACCTGTCTACTCTCTGGCTCCGTGTAAATTTTGAGGACCGTGTTCGCATCTATACGTGTGACTACAGGTCCCATAGTGGTAACGCAGAAATGGATCATCTTATGGGCTGCGTTCAAGCAGCAATTGACGACATGCTTGCACAGATCCCCTCCGCTGGAATCGTAGTCTTGGGTGATTTCAACGAGCACAATGCCGAATGGCTTGGGTCACATACCACAGACTATGCAGGGCGATCTGTGCATAATTTTGCATTGGTGTATGGTCTGTCCCAATTGGTTGAGTCGCCAACGCGGCTCCCGGATGTGGATACCCACATGCCGTCCTTATTAGATCTTCTGCTGACTCCCAATAATTACCAGGGTTCTTTCCATTGCTTAGTCAGGAATGTAAGGCCTATCCGTCCCCCGTCGTAGACCAACAGCAACCTGCCTGCAAGTCAGCAGATTGGGATAGGATGCGTATCTTTTTTGCATCCTACTTGGGGCTAGGTTTGTTTCCCTTTGGATGATCCTGCCTGCGCCGTTGCAGTAGCCGATGCGACATTATGGAGCATGGATATTTTTTTACCAAAAAACCAAAAATACTTTAACTTCTCGATAATCATTCAATGCTCTTCGAGTATTTTGGAAGTTACTTTCGAGAACGATGAATATAAGATAATGGTCGGAACTCGGACTAATACCAGATACGGTTGAACAAAGCATACAAGATTTTATGACGATACGTCACTCGAACGGTTTATTTCAGTTGGGAGAGCACTCGCACGCAACGCGAGAACATCGTTCATAAAATTTTGTTTTCAAATTCTGTTCAATCCGTGGGGTAAATCTACCAAATACTAACCTACAACCAAACCCTAATCTATTGCTCGTCAAATAATAAGAAAAGCGCTTAAATTTTGACGGAATATATAGAACGATAAATTGAAATATAGGCTTTAATATAAGTGCAGTTACGGTTGCAACGGCATGCATATTTTACGAGCACAATAATCTTGAGTGCTTTTGCCTTCATAATGTACGAGATACTTTCCATTTGAATACTGTTTCGTAATGCACTACTTCATATAAAATTGCGTCTTGATATCACGCCTAAGTTTCTGCAGTTTCTAGTATTATTTTTTTCTATATTCAGTTATTTTATATCTCGTTATTTAATTATAACTATATATAATATTTTCGTACATGTCATATTGTGATAATTGATGGCAAGGAATCACAGGATCGTTTCCGGCGTTCGAGGTGTATTTGCACCAGAATATACTAGCGTATAGACGATCTGACAGCTCGATAATGCGTGACAATTTTGATTTGGCAATGTATGCGTTAACTAGTTGATATCTAGTTTAAAATTTATTTATTTCTTTGGAAAGAAATACAGATACATCCTTAAATATAAAATAGATAAAGTGAAAGTAGAAATATGGACATGTCTGCTTAAATAATTCCACTAATAAAAACCACTAAAAAATATAGAAAATATTAAATAAATTTAGTACAGTGCATTAGTTACATTTTTGATAATGTTCTGTATGTTCATAAGCACATTGAGGAATTTTCTAAAAACTGTGACATTCATAATGTTAACACGAGGAACAAACATTAACTTGCTATGCCTACTACTCGGTTGGGTCGAGTTAGTAAGTCTTTTGTTGGGCGATGTATATGCTTCTACAATATGATTCCAGAAAATGTACAAAACAAATGTGTTACGAAATTTAAAACAGTTGTTAAAAAACTTTTGTGTGGGAAAGGTTATTATAGCATAAACGATTTTCTTAATGACACCACGGACTAGGAATAAAGCGAACACCCTCAGGCTCTTTAATTATAAATGTTTATTGTACGATATCACATTGTAGTATATTTAAAAAAAGCCCGCTGAGTTTCTTGCGCCCATTCTTCTCAGGTCTGATGCAGTCTCTTTTGAATGGGTGGTAGTTTTTGACGTTTAATAAGTGATTTTAAATCCTATTTTGAATAAAAATATTTGAATTTGAATTTGTACAATGTACAATGCAAAATAGATACCATTTGGTCCCATAAAAAATTTACATAGTTTGGCCCAGTAGTTTTAATTTTATGAACATTTTTTATGAAAATTTTTGTTAACCTCGATGATATAATTGTTTTTTGTGTACGACTTTTTTAGGAGCTTTCATTCAGGTTGATTATATAATATTAAGATTATTAACTTAATATTACATTAGAAAAAGAGATAACATTAAGTAGTAGGTATGTATAACCAGTGGGAGGCTCCTTTGCACAGGATGTCGGCTAGATGAAGAATGGGTAGTCTGAAGAGCGCCATAGCTAGTGTACTGGGCAAATGAGACTTAACATCTTATGTAACAAGGTGACGAGCACAATTGTAGTGTCGCACAGAATTTTGATTTTTAGGGTTTTTGAAGAATCCTGAGCGGCGTTGCATTGTATTGGGCAGAGCGTATCAATTGCCGTCAACTGAACGTCCTGCTCGTCTCGTCCCTTATTTTGATAAAAAAAAACATAGTGATAAAAACACAAGTGTTAAAGTGCAAGAAACAAAAGGAGACTCTAATTACACAGCAATCAACAGATTATTACAAAAAAATCTCTGTTAGAGATTCTTCTTTTCTCATTAACGCTTGAAGTAAATGAGCTAATTACACAATATGAAATGAAATTGAAATGAATGAATATTATTAATAATCCAATATGTTTCGCCAATTGACATGCAAAATATGTTATAGAGTTGTCTATACGATCGTTATTGACCAAGAATCTCTCCATTTTTGTAAAATTTCGCAAATGTTGTCGCTAATGGATATGTATAATATGAATAAAGTTATTTGAAAACTGCACTGGAGAGGAACGCCACACATCTAGATGGCGACGTTAATAATTCAGTTGATGGAGTGTGGATGTTGAATATGGGCACAGGAATCTTTTATTGATAAATACGGTAGAAGACACAATGAAGCGAAGCCTATAAACATTCGATCGAGCCGTTCAGAAACTACTAGGTCCCCAGCAACTAGAGAGCTGTGTTGCACGCGGTCAAACGGTTTAAGCTGATGCAAGGGGTATAAAACCAAAGAGAGATCAAAATTCAAAAGTATATTCACACAATCAGCGAACTAAAGTTCCTAAGGCGCCTCTTAGGCCCAGAACACACGGTGAAACGCAAATGCAACAAAACCCTTTCGACCATTTTCAACCATTTTCCACACACGCTGCAACCGCAATCATTTCGGTTTTCGTTGAGAAATACGTGTGCATAATGAGTTCTTCAAGTGACGAAGAAATTGTGCTTCATCATATGCTTTTAATTATTTCATTAATTAATTAAGTAATTTTCCCGTAACAACTTATAGTTCCGCCGTGAGAAAAAATTATCTAGAGAGAAAAGTTGTTAATTCTTTTGCCCACATTACACATTATATTTTTCAAAGAGAACAAAGGCATTAAGAGTATTTATTTTTATAATTCAATACAAAAATTTAGTGAAAAAAAGCGTAATATTTCTTTCGTCTGATTCCATTGCATGGCGATGTATTCACGATTATTTTTTCTGTAAATATTATTTTATTAATGAATATTTACGAATCTATTCGTTTCTTTTAAAAAAAACTGTCTGATTAAAATTCGCGTAATTTAGAAAATAGAAAATTTCTAAATAAGTATTAACTTTTACTGACAGCTTGTATAATAAGTGAAAAGAAGATTTTTTGACACATTTTATCAAAAAAAAAGCGGATTCGATAGATTACTAAATAAAAAGAAATACCAATTTAAATAGTTTTTTCGCTCTCCTGTAAGACACACTTTTTACACTTATGCAGTTGTTCATCGATGTACGATATGAACAATATTTGTTGGAAGTGTTGGAAAAAATAAGCCGTATGGGAGCTTTCAATGAAAACGCTGTCTAAACCCTTTGAGATACAACAAAATAATGTATAGAGGAATTGTGTATCTTATATAGGTCTGCAGAAAAGTCAGGCATGGCATATGTGTATATCTAAAGGATAACATACTAAATCCATACTAATACATAAAAAATGGTAATTATAGTGTGATGTAAAAGTATTTACACAAATACAATATTAACCCTTATCATTTAGTACATAATATTATAAATTATTAAGAAATAGTTTTTTTTTTCATTAATTACTCATTAACTTTGAATGGCTACATTGTTCGCTTTCATTTTTCTTTTATCAGAACAGCTGCAGCGTCGGTCTGGTCAGCTAGTAAATAATATTATAAAGAGAACAAGCTGACCCAGCAAACGTTGTATTGCCGATATTAAAATCGCGATACAAAAAAAATGTTGATCGTAGATGGGTTAAATTTGAAGTTGCATGTATTTTTTAATGCTGACTCATAATCAAACTAATTTTAAAAAAAATGTCAAAAATATAAAAAAAAAACCGGACCACCCTTAACATTTAGGGGGATGAAAAATAGATGTTGTCCGATTCTCAGACTTACCCAATATGCACTCAAAATTTAATGAGAATCGGTCAAGCCGTTTCGGAGGAGTTGACACCATGACACAAGAATTTTATAAATTAGATGTATGACTTATATGCCTTTTCTGTTAACAAAAGGTTTGAAATTACTAAAAGTCTCAAAATTTATAATATTTTCTCGATGTATGTTTGTATTTATGCTGTTAGTTCCTTAATTGGTTTCAAAGAAGAATATTATATACGGTCAAAGTATAATAATATTTCCCTTCGATTTCATAAAAACTCCAGTCACTAATTACAGCTCAGCAAAATGGAGTTGTCGTCTACAGATTTCCTTCATAATTAATCTCATCCACAATATTTTTATACAGAATATTTTAGCCACGAAGATTGTCTGTTCTAGTATTGTCCTCCCTAGTGAATTTTATTCTCTCTTTGACAGTTGGTATTCCGCGATCATGGTGTAAAAAATCATTTAGTATATCCATTATAGAGCACTGGCTATCATGTGAAAAGTTGTGTTCTGAAATCTGTGCAATATTTCAATATATTAGTGTGATACATACAGTATACAATTATGGTGTACATAACATATCAAAAATTTTGTTATGAAATAAGGGACGAGACCATCAAGACCATCAACTGATGGTAACTGATACGCCTTGCCAATTACAAGAGCCACTCAGGATTCTTGAAAAACCCAAAATTCTGAGTGGCTCTACAATTGTGCTCGTCACCTTGAGACATATGATGTTAAGTCTCATTTGCCTAGTAATTTCACTAGCTACAGCGCCCTTCAGACCGAAACTCAGTAATGTTTGCACATTACTGCTTCACGGCAGAAATAGGCGCCGTTGTGGGACCCATAATCTAGCCGGCATCCTGTGCGAAGGGCCTCCCACTGGTAAAAATAGGTTTAAGAATTATATAGCACCTACCTTGTTTTCGAGTAACGCTTGTGACTAACGTTCAATAAGCCAGTTCAGTTTACTTGGTTTGATGCCTAATTGTTTCTATTTACTGTAGATTTTTCTTGCCATTTAAGACGTTTGCCCAGATGTAGGCCAAGATAGATTGCTTCGTCTACATAGGATTGTTACATTATTTAACTGAACAGGAGGGCATTTAGCTCTTTTAAGTGCTAAAGTCACATTCTGTTTTCACTTTGTTGGCCTTCTCCAATTTTTGAGCCAGGCCGTTGGATGTTTGTGTGAACCATAATGGTGGTATCATCAGCGAAAATGCCTTTTGTTACATATTCAGGATAGTAGTAAATCTAAAGTATAGAGAAAGTAGAGTGTAGGCCCGAGCAAACTGCCTTGCGGGATACCAACTTCAATAGTATGTAAGTTTGATAGATATTCGTCACTTTGTACATGAAAATATCTGTCTTCTACGAATGAAATAATTATAAAATCAGGTAAGGAAGTCTTAATTTTGTAGAAGAGACTCTTGTGCCATACTTGCAGGCTTGAGATTTGTCAAGAATAGCGCTATTGCTGTATGCTTTGTCGTCAAAAGATTTCTTTTTTTTCAATTTGTTATTTTTTCAAGTGATAGGATTCACTTCTAGGATTCAATACACAAATTAAATTTGAAAACAAAAATTTATTATTTTTTTTACCCAAATTGGTGGGATAAGATTTTGTAATTTGATTTTGGGATAGAAGCAGAGATTCAAACATTAAAATTGAATTGAGCATCTTCCATAAATTTTGGTACAAATTAAATTTGTAGATTCTAAAATGTTTGAAGCTATACGACTTACTACTACTACTACTATAAGACTTACTGTTTTGTAGAACTTTGCTTTATTCCGGTGGTTTTCTGACTTCATGATCATTGTGATTTTTGCAACTTTCTATTATATTGAATATAGAGCTGAGGAATGTGAGTCCCGAGTCAAGGAGTTCTTGTTGAATTTTGTTGGTTATCAAGTAAAAATTCCCAGGGATTTTTTTACCATTATCTTTGCTAATAATTGTTCTGTAGACTTCTTTTTCAGTAAAATTTTCAATCTTTTTATCAATTACAGAATATCCCAACGATCACGGAGCCTTGGAGAAGATTATGATCTCATAACAATGACATTGCATTTTTTGTTGTCATCACAAAAACGTAGTTTTTGACGTTCAATTAGTATAGCTGTGGTAGGGTTTTAGCTGATATTAAAAAAGTTCAAAGTAAAATTCTGATCTACTCGAATTAAAACTCCTTCGTATTATCATTCAATGCGACTGACATATCAATAACGATTTCAAAACGATTCATCATCGCAGAAGTTAACTCTATCCATCTGCTATGCAAACAAAATTCAACCTTATTATTCTGTGGTAGGGGTGTATTTGTCGAATCAAAATGAGTTACGAAAAGCCATCAGTCATAGAAAGTAATTGAAACCGCGTTCTCTGATTTGTGACTCGGATATGATTGGGTGATTAACTCGTAATGTGTCAGAGAAATTATTATGGGATCCTTCATTTGGAGTGACAAAACTTTTATGAAAATTACTATATTAAAAACGAGTATCTATATTTACTCGAATTAATTATTTTGAAATAAGTTTTAGATGGATATCTACATAATCAAATCAAATCAGAATTATTCAATTAGGTCTAAAAATGATACTTATGAATGTCACAAGAGATACATTTTACCATTTACCACTACTTTGGAAATGGTTAACCTTTTATGTGAGGAAGTAGAAGGAATCTTATTGCCTCTCTTTTGAAATGATTTTAATTATTATTTATAGTTACCTTATTTAATAAAATCCTTAATCATATTCTATGTGAAAATAAATCACCCAAAAGTCACGATATTAAAAATAAACTACAATAGTTATTGAGCATAGTAGATGCATCAATCCATATGCACTTTACTGTAGACCAATAAAAGCATAATTATGAATTTATAAAATACATTAATACTAATATATTAATTAATAACCATCCAGCTAACACTCTGGAGATAATACTATAAGATAACATATTATGCATTAAATTTTGCAAAAATAGAAATAGAATACGGTCATGATTTGAAGATGGCCCGAGAAGAATGGGTGCAAGAAACTCAGCAGGCTTTTTATTTTTAATTAGATTGCTGCAGAAGCCCTTCAATATCCGGGGCATTGCAGGCGCAATATTGGTTACAGCCGTGCCGCAAAGAACTAGCACTGATAACATTTCTTATTAAAATTGCTATGTATTAAGCCACATTAATATGTTTCCAGCTTTACAAACAATAAGTGGCATAGATAAAAAAGAAGCAGATAATCTGCTAGAAGCAATAAATAGGCAGGTCCTAGGTAACTAGGTTATACACTGCTTTCCCCATCAATCTCTGAATGCGTCTATAGAATTATCTATTTCAACAATAATGTTGACAGTGAATAGAAATTATTAACAGCAATAATTTTCCAATATAATACCCAAATACCCAAAGACTAGTAAATGCAACTGTGTCCCGATTGACTTCTACAAATATTTTAGGTAACAATATATTATTTGATCTGATAATATTCATGACGTTATCAAAATGCTCCGCTTGAGTTTCTCGGCAAATAGTGGAAAACTTATGCAAGACACAAACAGTGGAAGATAGAGTAAACACCGGGAAACCAACTTATGAGCGAGTCTCCCCGGGGAAATAACGAGGTGTGACAAGCTATCTGTACGGACACCGCCATGGAATACTTAGAAATGGGAATATCTGGTTATTATTGTAAGCAAATACAATAGTTGTAATACGTGTTTGATTATTTGACTAAGCACTCAAAGGGCTATAAATATTCAGATGTCTGAATGTGCCGCAAAGAATCGGTCAAGAGTATCTTACGGTTTGGGTCACGTATTTGCAAATAGGTGATGAAATATTACGTAGGTGTTTTTGCTATCTTTATATTAGGAAAAGACACCAAACACAATATTTCATCTCCAAGTTTTTTTGTTTTCTTTTCCTAATATAAAGATAACAAATTAGACAAAAATTAAATTGCAAACGCTATCACTGCTCGTAGCGTATTCTTGCAGTGATAACGTTAAGTAAGTGCCTCCATTCCTGTTTGCGGTTGATTTCGCGGTTGTGCTGGGAATGACGAAACGGCTAATACTAGAGTAGGAAAGAGAACTCGTAATTGTGCAAACATACGGATGTCCTCAACCCGTGTTACCCGCCCCCTTTAGAGCCTGGAATTTATCTGGAACATTTCAAGTTGATATTTTCACGATCGCATTTTTTATTTGTGTTTGGTACATAGATTTGTGATTTGACAATAATTGATTGTTGTACCTAGTACTTTTTCAGTTTTGTTTTACGTAGTGGTAGTTACGTAGTAGTAGTTTTGTTTTGTATTATGTATATTTTGTAGTATGCCAAGAGACTTTTTAATACTTCTTTTCTTCTATACTTGCTGCACTGACCAACAATATACTGAGTCAGCACCTTTTAGCATGGAATCACGCGCCGCACAGTTATTTTTAAATTTTAATTTTGATTTTTAAATAATTTTTGTTACCTTTTTCATTTAATTTAGTATTTTTATATTGAAGGTGTGTGTTTTTTATTGCTAATAAAGTGTTTCTATTCTATTATCTACATATATAAAAGAAAGTCATGTTAGTTACACCGTATATAACTCAAGAACGGCTACAACAATTCGTCTGTTGTTAGATTTTTTGGATTTCACTTAGTCTGGAGGAGGATAGGATAATAAGTAATAAAATATCAAAAAAATTACGAAAAAATATTATTATTAAAAATTTTTTTGATACATTTAGTATGGATTGACATTTTGATGACATCTCGAGAATAGAAAGAATTCAATGAAGTTTTTTGTTAGTTTCACGCTACATGAGTAATAAAATACAACTGACAGTGCACGTCATTTTATTCAAGTTGACTGGTTGGTGTATTTGTTTCGAGTTTCTATTAGCTTATTGTGCCGATATTAACATTAACAATGTTACGACCAAGACGATCAAATTATTCCCGACAAAGACGTAATGCAACTAGGATTCGAAACATTGCGAATGAAAGGACTGAAGAAGGACAAGAAATTGCAGGTGAAAAAACCGCGTTAGTATGGATCGACTTCGTGTTATGAATCACAAGAGCAATGCAAGGCAGCCCGTAAAACCTCAGAGATCAACAACTAGATAATTTTCGACGCACAAGAAGAAATTTATGAAGTACTGATTTGAATCGAGGAGCATTTCGATACGATTGCAGTAATTATTATTGTTTGAGAGTGTGAAACTACCGAATCACGACATTTTCTAGCAAACACTCAAAAATAAAATGTTTGTTTCTAAATAACCCCATTTGAGGCAGACATTATCTAAGAACGAGGAAATTCAAGTTATTTATTTATTTATATACTTAGACACTAACAGTAGAAGAATAACATACTTACTATATTTATTCATGTGTATTATGTATTCTAATTAAAAAAAAAGTGTTTATAATTCAGTAATACGGACTTTGTTTTTGATATTGTAGATATAAGGACAGATTCACCATCGGATTGGATCATTGCAACCTCCCGAAGATGCACAGCAATAATTTTTACAATTATACTTCATGGGCAACATGGAGGAATAAATTGATCGATGTCAAGAGATCAATGCAGCAATGATAATAGCAATTCTTCAAGATTTGCAGCAACTACTTCATGAACATTTTGCATGTCGAGTTAGCCCGGAAATCTTTTCTTTCCGATCCGTCTCGCATTCGCCCTGACCAAAGTGCAAAGACCTGAGTGCAACCCAAACACCAAATACACAGCCAATAAAGAATCTTTAACGAACTTGATTTTTTTATTTCCTTATATTTACTATCCTATTAAAATATTGAGATTAATTAAATCCAAAATATGCTTATTTATTGCCTCTAAAGCGGAACAATGTTCGCCGGGTCAGCTAGTATTCAATAAAACTTGATTATGTACTGTTTTAGTCAATTAAACATTATCAAATATCATCATTATTATATGTTTGTTTTATAATTACAAGCATATTTGTTGTGTGTTGTATTTGGTAGGTACTTATTCTGGCTATTTGACTAATTTCACAAAAGAGTTTGATAGAAATTGAAGAGGTAATCGATGGCGAAAATGATGATTTTACCTAAAAAAAAATTGAATACTTCGAGTAGTGTGAAGAAACATTATGTGTGTTTTAATTTAAATCTAATCCAAGTGCTCTATGCAATAAGCTGATGCGACATTGATATTTTACAGTTCGTGCAAACCCGGGGCGGGTAGTATCTTCGATTTTAATTAAATGGCAGAGAGAAATTACGGAAAAACACCAATATTAATATTATGTAAATAAAATACAATAGTGCTTTTTTTTTGCGCCCAGACAAAGGGATATGACGGGAGGGAGGTGGTGAATGCTCATGCATACCAACACAGTCTAAGTCTGCGTTGGTTATGTTGGACTCACATAAAACCTAAGTGTCTACCCACTAAACACCACCTGAGGTTGGCTTTGGGCAATTGCCCTCTAAGCCTTCATAGAAGGCGACCTTCTCTTGGTGAGAGCGAGACGCAAGCGGCACTCCCTATGGAGTATCTGCTGGGATAACTACAATAGTGATATCAACTAGATAAGATCATATACTTTAGATAAAATCTTATAGCATATTGAAAAGGGTTCGCTACCTAATTAATTTTAATCCTCGAACAGTATTGTGATACAATATAAAGCTGAAATTTAATCTACGTTTAATGTCGTCTCTCATAATAGCCTACATCAAACTGCTCACGTAATATAATTGAATTTCGTTTGCATAATATGGATACCGTGATGTGGAATTAATATGCAAAACCTATGGAGCAGTGTGAGTGAAAATTGTGAACGGAATTATGGAAATCTTTCACCGCCTGTTTTTTGGTTTCCATTGCTCGTCTGGTTTTTAATTGTATTGCCGGGGGAGCGCTGCCATTTTGTTTTACCTACTCTTCGTATCACGTCATGGGAAATTGATTGGGTGACGCTGAAACGTAATCCCTAGACATTCCCAGACAACTGACCGAGCATTTGTCGAATTAGAGGGGACGTGACTAAGTAAAATTTGACGAAATATAAATGTTGTTACAAGCAATATTATTATTGTAGGGTTCTGTACCTAAATAGGAAAATACGGAACCGTCAGCCACTCTTGGTATAAGTAGCTCCTTAGTTTTTTGAATAGTAAGCCACTAGCTAACATACGCATTGACTTATTAATTATTATCATCATCAGGACATCTAAATGCTATAATTTTATGCTTATAACAATATCTATCGCTCTCTTTTGCACTCCCATTTTATAAATAGGTGTGCAGATTTTTTTATTTAAAAATAATTTTATTGTACGTTCACCGATTTGTTATTTTTCTCCTCTTTAACGATAATAATATCATTTTCGTTTGAGATGCATATTTTGCTGGTGAAGTGGTCTAAGTGTTATGAGTTTTCTTGATTGTTAATTCCGCTAAGACTTGTCTTTGACTTTTGATACTGAATGTCGCGAATTGATCATGGTGATGATGATGGATTTGGATACCATACCACGGTGTCAGAGCTCTATGTTTGAACTTTAGTTCAGATAGAAAACTGAGTTTGGTTTTCCTTTGATGTAAAGAAGTCGAGTGGGCTGGATGGCATAAGCCCATCGTGCTTAGAAAGTGTGCCCCTGAGTTGACCTCTCGATATACCTAGAGGGTCACCAGTTGATCAACGACCGACCGTACGGCTTTTGCCATGGTCAGTTGGCAGGCGATCTTCTGGTATACCTATCACATAGATGAGAGGGGGCTATTAAAAGAGAGAGGGAAAGCCTGGTATTTAGCCTGGACATAGCGAAGGCATTTGATAGTATATAGAACAAGGTGCTTCTCTCAAAACATAAATCGTTTGGGCTTCCCAAACATTTATGTAAGTATATAGTTTTAGTAGTTTATAGCAGCTTCCTCACTGGGCGCAGCATACAAGTCGTTGTCACCAACGCTGGAGTGCCCCAAGGCTGTGTGCTATCTCCGACACTGTTTCTTCTGCATATCAATCATATGTTGGACACCTCCAAAATACATTGCTATGCGAGCGACAGCACTGTTGATGCCGTAAACACGGGCCATAGAGGTCTCTTTTGGGAAATCGTTGACCAGTGCTGGAAGAAACTTGTGACTTCTATGGACTCCTCTCTTGAGAAGGTAGCGGAATGGGGTAATTCCCGGAAGACTCAAGTTTGCGCGCTTACCATTAAAAAACACCCATTTCTCGTATCAGCGCTCTTCGGCAACACCTACCTCGCCTCGCCTAGTATCGGAATACTGGGTCTCAAAATCTTGTCATCTGGAGAGCGGAACCAAATTGGTTTCGAAGAAGCTGGGCGTCATAAATAGAGCACGGCAATACTTTAAAGTGGCCGCTCACCTTTGAGCGCTCCACAAAGCTTAGGTCTGGTCACATTTATGGAGTATTGTCTAAAGCCGCGCCTAGTTTCGGAATACTGGGTCTCGAAATCTCGAGCGATTGCCAATTTCATGGTCATCTGGAAGGCAAAGCCAAATTGGTTTCAAAGAAACTGGGCGTCATTAATAGAGCACGGCAATACTTCAAGCCGGCCCACATACTAGCGCTCTAGAAAGCGCAGGTCCGGCCACACATGGAGTATTGCTGTCATCTCTGGTCTGGCGCACCCCAGCATCAGTTCGAACCATTTGACCACGTGCAACGAATAGCTGCTCGAATTGTGTGGGACCCAGTCCTCTGTGAACTGCTCGACCCAGAGACGTCACTTCATTGTCTTCTACCTCATATATCACAGTGAGTGTTCCGAAGAGCTGTTTCACCTGATTACTGGCGACGAATTCCACGTTCGCAAACGCCAGAATAATTTAATAATTTTAAAATGAATGTTTACGCAGTATATTCAAACCAACGCCTTAAAAATGTGTATTTGACAGATTTCTAGATAATTTCTAGAAGTTTCTAGCTCTTTTCTTGAGACATCTTCTGAAACCTCATGCAGTTATAAATGTGTTTAACGATACTATTACCACTTAGATTACTTTAGAAAAATAAACGGCGTGGTGTGCGCTTTAGCCACATGCTGAAAATTTTATCAAAGCAAAGATAATAATTCGAAATACAGTACGAAATACAGTCTTATAATGCATACATTCAAAACACGTTACATATGTACATAATATAACAAATATAATTCTGTATAAATTACTCTTGTAAATTTTGCTCTAGTTGACTTTATCTGAGCGTGTTTAATGACAAAATAAAATAAGACCCGTGAAATTATGAACGAATTCCGTATGAAATCTATGCGAACGAAGTCTCGGAGATTCGCTTGTTATTTTTTTAATAAATATCTATCAATGCATTTCTCACAATCAACTGTAGTAAAGTCACATCGAGCCAATAGTATGTTATATAAAAGAAGTTACTTATTGTATTTATTTTTTGTTATTATGTTTGTTTCCGAGTCATGGATGTTTAAATGTATTTATGTATGTTTATATGAATTTATGTATGTTTTTAAGTAAGTATATTGTATTAAATATATCGTTGTCTTGTAACCCATAACACAGGCTATATATGCTTAAATTGGGGCAAGATAATTTGTGTAAAAAGTGTGTCAATATTATTCTATTATATTATTATATTATTTATAACAACGTAATTTGCATATTTGTTGTATCTGCATTATAATTATCAACCATTTTGAAATAAAACAACTCGCCGAAATAATTAGTTAAATTGTACGCAGCGTTTAATATTCATACAGTCACGTGCATTTAATTATAAACAAATCTGTAATAACGCACAAACGTGTTGTCAGCAAATGAACTGCTGCAATTAACGACTTGTTATATATGATTTAACGAGTGACTGTTGTCCACATTTACGACTAGTTAATAATACATGTAATTTTAGTGATAATGATTTTGATTTTACCATTTGATATTACATTTTGATATCGTTAACTATGTTCTAACAAATGGAGGCGTCTTTTGGATACCGGCTTGATTTTTTTTATAAAAAGGGACGAGACGAGCAGGACGTTCAGCTGATGGTTATTGCCTTGCCCATTACAATGCAGTGCCGCTCAAGATTCTTGAAAAACCAAAAAATTCTGAGCGGTACTACAATTGCGCTCGTCACCTTGAGAGATAAGATGTTAAGTCACATTTACCCAGTTATTTCACTAGCTACGGCGCCCTTCAGACCGAAACACAGTAATGTTTACATATTACTGCTTCACGGCAGAAATAAGCGCCGTTGTGGTGCCCATAATCTAGCCGGCTTCCAGTGCAAAGGAGCCACTGGTATAATACAAATTAAGATATTGTCGCGTAGCAACGCTTCGACGTACATGATGAGAGTTTTGTAAATTTTGTAATTGTAAGAAATGAAGTCGACAATCTACCGTTAAATTGTAATATCACTTGTGAAATTGTAAATATATACTTGGCAAATATAACTGCAACATATACAAAACTTAAAATATCACAAGAGCCAGAACACTATTAAAATATTTTACTACAAGAAAATACAAAAGTGCACTTTTTTTAGACGTTTTTTTAATGTTTTTCTACTTAATAATACACTATATTTTAAGTAAAAATTAAAATTATTGATACTTGTATTATACAAATGTTTTGAGCAATTTTGGCGAGTCAACATATCCTCAGGATGCCTCGTGTAGAGGCGAAACACGTGCCGAATTGTTTAAAAGACAAATATTGGGTGAATTAACACTAATGAAAAACTCAAAACATTTGGATAATTATGAATGGCTTTACAAGAACCTGCTTCACTCAAACTGCCAAACAATTTATTAATATTAATTTAGGTTTTATAATTTTTCTATTTCTTTTTATGCCATTTCATCTTTATTCATTTTTATTTAAAGTTTGCTCTTAGCTAAAAAGTATTAAATAAAAATTACTGTATTGTACAGTATGTTTGTAATTCTGTCTGCGGTTAAGTAGCATGTTAGGCCCGGTATCCACCAAAACGGAGAAGAGAAGGGATGTATTTTGATTACAAATCAGATTTCGTTATTTCCACATGTCCTTTCCGCTTAGCTTCGGTGGAAATGGATCAAGCGGAGAGGAGAGGAGATGTCTCATTTTTCTTTAGAATGCGCCGCTTCATCGCTCGACGCCGCAAAGCTGAGATGCGTGTAGGCGTGCGGCCGGGCTGCCTTTTTTTTCATGAAAATAAGGGACGAGACGAGCATGACGTTCAGCTGATGCTAATTGATACGCCGTACCCATTACAATGCAGTGCCGCTCAGGATGATTGAAAAACCCAAAAAGTCTGAGCGGCACTACAATTGCGCTCGTCTCTTTGAGATATAAGATGTTAAGTCTCATTTGCCCAGTAATATCACTAGCTACGGCACCTTCTCACGGCGCCTCGCACACCCAAAAGCGTTATTTGATCTAGACATCACTTGACTGATTTCAATCTCTAACAGCTCACATCTCCTCTCTGCTTTGGTGGAAATAGCCAGACATCTTCGTGGCTTACCTCCTCTCGTCTCTGCTCCTCTCCGCTTTGGTGGATACCGGGCATTATATTAATTAGCCTAGATCGCTTACAGAAGAAAAGCCTTAGAAAATACGATTAGAGCATAACATTTTGAATATTTACATTGGATATTGTAAAGCATCAAGAAAATAAATTCCTATTTATTTTTAACCGACTTCAAAAAGTAGGAGGTTGTCAATTCGATCGGTATTTTTATGTACGTATTACTCTGAGATTTATGATCCATTTAACGTATTTCTTCTTTAGTTCGATGCGGAATAGATGCCATTTGGTCCATTAAAAATTTACATATTTTGGCCCAGTAGTTTCCGTATTATGAACATTTTTTATGAAAATTTTTGTCTACATGGATGATAATATTATTGCTTTTTGGGTTTAAAGTTTTTGAAGTCTGTTTTTTTTGCACACACCGAGGAGATTAGATAAGATAAGTAAACTGCTGAAAGGCGCGAGCCTCGGCATCGGGCGAGGTCATGCGAGCTGTACAGCTGCATTAGGGGAATATACTTACAACTTACTTTACAACAAATGTAAATTTCAATTTTATAAATGTCTCTTACTTTTTTTTATGGAGAGAGCACAAACGAGGGCACGAGCCACCTAATGTTAAGTAATCACCACCACCTAAATTCTCTTGGAATCACAGGAGCATTTCCTGCCCTTTAGAAATCTATAGATACATGTATCTTACATAGTTTTTGAATTATCATTAAGGACTTTTTATTGAATTATAGTTCTACATCATAGCGTCTACTTCCATAACTTTTTACCTATTTTTACCTCAATTTAATATAAAATCATCATCGTCCCAAAGGTAAAGAAATAGAACTTAAATTATAACATCTGGCATAAAAGCTATTCACAAAACGATAACATCACTTTAGGAAAAATCCATAAAGTAGCCTTGACCGTAACAACTCAAATATTGAAAGCATCATGTAAGTACGAGATAAAAGTAATTTCCAATTTTCCAAGCAAAAGACCTTTATAACTCACAGCCGACCCGTCCTGGGATGGTGACAAAAACTATCCCGAGCAAAAGGATTGTGAATACAGATAAAAGAATAATCGTAGATAGAGCGGGGAAGTGAAAACAGATGATCATAAACTAGTCATCATTAACCGGAAGACGTCCACTGCTGGACAAAGGTCTCCCCCAAAGACCTGTACGACGACCGGTCCTGCATTGCCCTCATCCAACCTATTAAGGCGATATTGTCCAGATCGGGGGAGGGTACCAATACTGATTTTATTGCCCCACCAGCCATCTGTCCGTCGAACTATGTGCCCTACCCACTGCCACAAAGTACGCTTAAGGCTTTCACTGTTACAAAAAGAGAAAGAGGAAGAGTAGTCTAGTAGATACAACACAATAACTGTTATACATAAAATAGAAAAAATATACAAAAGACAAAGTTACTAAGTTCCTACCAACACAACGTCTTCCAGTACATGGTCGCCATTCGAGAACTTTCCTGCCCCAACGGCCATCTGTCCTTCCAGCTATGTGCACTGCCCACTGCCACTTCAACTTTGCAATCAGTAGGGATATTTCGGTGACTTTGGTTCTCCTTATTCCTGATTCTGATCTCACATGGAAAGCACCCTTTTATGCCTTTTCATAACCGTCTCCATTGCTCTCTGGGCGAAAATGAACTTTCTCATCAAGCTCATAGCTACCGACCACCTCAGCGTACCACAAGTCATCACCGGCAACAGACACTGGTTCAAAACCTTCGTTTTCAGACTGACCATGGTTTATGATCATTCTCGGCTTATTTTATTTCTGGGTATTCTGATCAGGCTGCAAGACAGTCTCTTTGATGTCATCGGAACTGCATTCTTTGCTTCCGTCACTTTTTCATCATTATGTAAGATGGGTTTCTTTTTTTGCGCAGCCATTTTTTCATTTGGTCTTGAAGTATGACCCTCAGATCCCCTTTTAGCCAATTCATTTGGAAGTCTGATTACTAGTCACTACGAAATAACGAAGGAACTCGTCATAGGTTTGAAGCAAAGATATTTTGAATGAATCTCAATAACATTGGTATCAGATAATGAAAAGGAGAGAGGGAGATGTTGAAAAGAAGACGAGAAAGAAAATGGTGTAAGAGCACATAACAGAAGTGTAACTTTTTGAAGGCGAGATTAATATATGTATTCATGAATTAAACATTAAGTTACCAAAATATAAATAATATTAATTATATATGAATTCCTGTAATTGTATATTTAATTTTTTTTTCTGACTGATCGCGCTCCCTCCGTAGATTCGAGCCGACCTTATCCGATCGTTACACAGCCGGTCATGAACACTCGGTGTCATTCAATATTCACAATCTGTGGGATGAAATGAAATGTTTTATAAAGATGAATAGATACTAATCGCTCTGTCTATATCCTATATATCTAGTAGAAATATAAATCACGTGGATTGATTCCGGGACCACGGAGGCTCGCTTATTCATTGTAGTCCGGGAATGATATATACTGATATATGGGAGTTGGAAATAATTTTACGTTTTATAACGCATATATGTGAGCGTTTGTTTAGTTTTAATTACTTACACAAAAAGTAAACTATTAAGTAATCACTGCGCATTTTTTTTATGAAAATAAGGGACGAGACGAGCAGGACGTTCAGCTGATGCTGATGGTAATTGATACGCTTTGGCCATTACAAGGCAGTGACGCTCAGGGTTCTTAAAAAACATAAAAAAATCTGAGCGGCACTACAATTGCACTCGTCATCTTGAGACATAAAATGTTACGTCCCATGTGCCCAGTAGTTTCACTAGGTACGGCGCCCTACAGACCGCAACATACTAATACTTACCTACACATTACTACTTCACGGCAGAAATAGGCACCGCTGTGGTACCCATAATCTAACCGGCATCGTGTGCAAAGGAGCCTGCCACTGGTAATGGTACGACATAACATTATAATCTATATTTTTATTAAAAAAAAGCCCGCTAAGTTTCTTGCGCCCGTTCTTCTAAGTCGGTCAGTTCGGCAGTCTATTTTGAATGGGTGGTAGTTTTTGATGTTCAATAAGTCATTTGGAATCCTATTTTGATTTTGAATTGTTGACATGTTCTAGTGAACAAACCTCATATTCAATGTAGGGGGTAATTTTTGAATCTAAATACTTTTTGATCCCGACTTTAAAGAAACCCAAATTCAACGATTTTAAGCTTTTCTCATCAAATACTTTCCAACGATTTAATTTATTTCTCAATCACAATAGGTAAAGACACCTATTGTGACTGAGAAATATAACGTATATTACATAAATAAACATAGGCCTTTGCAGTAACCATAATCCATGCAATTTGAAATATCAGTTAAAAAGATTGTTAGCCTTCAAAAGATAAGCTACGTTAGTTCTACGTGTTACATTTTAAACATACGTTAACTCGAAATATATTATTTTAAAGTTCAAACTATTACTCAATGGTTATTTAATTCCATTCGTCTCTTTACATAACAAATATGAAAAAATATCTGAACTCTAGGTGACCCGACAGACGGTGTTCTGTTACAAATACAAAAAACGAATTAATTTATTATTTATTAAAAAGTTTCTCGTGCATGAGGTCTCGAGTTATCATGGAGCAATAATGGTGAAGTTCGATTCATAAGTCGGGGTTTGTGTTGTTTCACTGTTAGTTTTACTATCATTGTTCGGAAGTTCGGCGCAGTAGATATCTGCTGTAATTGCATGACCAGATCGGAGAAAGCTATATTGAATAGGTCCTAAAGAATCATTGAGAGCAAAATTCAAATAATTAACATCTTGACTGTTTCTTCTCAATATATTTTTGATAATGTAATGTATGTTCATAGGCACATAAGTGAATTTGCCAGAAACTGTCATAACCATAATGTTAACACCAGGAACAGACTTAAGCTTATGATGCCTACTACTTGGCTAAGTCGAGTTAGTAAGTCTTTTGTGGGGCGATGTATATGCTTTTACAACAAGATCCCAGAAAATGTTCAAAACAAAAGTATTACGTTATTCAAAAGAATTGTTAAAAAACGTTTGTGTGGTAAAGTTTACTATGACATAAATGACTTTCTTAATGATATCACAGATTGGGAATGGAGTGGCCGCCCTCAGACTATTAAATAATAAGTTTAAATAAGTTTAAAAAAAAAAAGCCCGCTGAGTTTGTTGCGCCCATTCTTCTCAGGTCTGAGGCATTCATTTTGGAATGGGTGATAGTTTTTTGAATTTCAATAAGTCACATCCTATTTTGAATAAAAATATTTGAATTTGAATAAAACCTTGCTGAGACCACCAAACAGTTACCTCTTTCTCTCAACGTAAAATTACGTCCATATTTCCATTTACAAAAACGAGCTCAGTTCGCCTGTTATTCATAATACTGCACTTTGAGTGAATAAAGACTTAAAAATTAATTAATATTAATGGTAAATTTGTAATATCATGCATGTTGCTTAGACTTTTTTGATGTGCGTAGTTTGGCTCGGATCGGTTTTCACCACCTCTTACAATTCATTGTTATTCACCTATGTAGGCGGTGTTACTCGTGGTTCGTTCTTCAGATCAAAGTTTCCATCACGAAAGCGTTTAAACCAAAATCGCACTGTGCGTTCATTAGCAGTCCCATTTCCAAATGAATATTAGTATTGCGAACTGTTTCTGCTGCGTTAGTTCCGCGTCGGAAATCGTATTAAAAAATCACTCGAATTTTCCAATCTTTCTTGTCTAAGCTGAATAATAAAAAACTGATAGTTGATAATCGAATGTTGCACACTTTTGTAAGAAGATCTATATAGGTACCATGTGGAAAGAGTTTCATTCATAAATCTCAAACCATGAAGGTTCTATGTCAATTCGAAGTACCTATAACAATAAAACGGCAATTTCATACTTTAACCCCTATAACTCTTATTTTAAGACTTAATGGTACCTTATTACTGAATAAAGTATGCTTTTAGACCAACGTCGATAATTTTTGAAACCAAAAAAAATAATAGGAGGATGAGGCCCATTTGTAATGGAAGACCCTGGAATGGAATGGAACCTGTTTTTTATGAGCGACACTTGACGACCCCATAGCCCAGTGGTTAGTGACCCTGCCTACTGAGCTATAGAGGTCCTAGGCTCGAATCCCGGTAGGTGCAATCATTTATACGTTGAATGCGAATGTTTGTTTCCGAGTCATGGATGTTTACATGTAATACATGTCTTGCACCCATAGTACAGGCTATGCCTAGTTTGGGGCAAAGATAATTTGGGTAAGATTGTGTCAATATTATTATTATCATGGTCACACTTTATTACTTTTTATCAATGTGCAAAATTATGCAATTGAACGAGTTGTCAATTTGCATGAAGCACATTTTATAACAGCAAGCGTTTGTAAGCGGGCGATACGGTTTCTAAATGCGAAGTTATGCGATTTGCCTGCGACGTTATAGATTTAATACAAATTTAACAAGATGAGATAAATAGCAGCGCCTACTGTAATAATGATCACGTCAAAGTTATACAACTTCTTCAAATAATTAATGATGGCACCTGACTGAATTTGAAACTCTGAGCTATGTACATCAGCGACGCATATTAAGTATAAAGTATGTGCTTATGCGGGCTTAGTGTGGTGCAAGTTTATAAGTGGCGCGGGTAAATCATATTAATAGTAATTAAATTTTTGTAAGGGTTCGTCATGGACAGAGAATGGATGAAAATAGAATAGTACATTACGATACAAATGCTCAAAGTAGGTCATGCGAAGCGAGTGCAGGATGACCAATGTGCGCACGAGTATCGTATACAATTTTTCCTATTAAGTTGCGCAAATTTCAACCACTATACTTATTTTCACACATTTCCGCACGCTCAGCTACATTCCCGCACGCCCAGTTCATTCCCACACGCTCTTGTCAACGTGTGGGAAAGTGGTGGCATATTGCATGCGCAAAATCGAACTTTGCGCACGATAATAGGAAAAGATTATTTCTGAAGTTACGTCTTATGACTTAATTAATGATACTGATCTGTCACGCTATTGGCTATAATAACTCTTTCGGGAAAAAATCAGCTCAAGTCCCAAGACCCAGGGAGCTTGATAAGTCATTAAGAGAATTTATAATAGTAATTTATACCCAGTTATATATTCTGAATATAATAAAATTGTAAGGAAGTAGAAACTGTACTATTTTATTGTTGATACACGTTTTTTATTAGCTTCACCTGTATGTATGTTTGTTTGTAACCGACTCATTTGGACGCGATTTTGACCCACTTTTAATAGTCATATTTCGTTCAAACCTCATAGATATTTTATTATTCGAGGACATAAATTTGATAAAATTATTCAATTTTTGAATTTTGCAAAATGAGATTTTTGTTTTATATAATTTTCATCTACCGCCTATTAAGGCAGGGAATAATGTTAATTTTAAATTTCACAATAAATTTTAAATTTTTTAGTTCGGTTTTCTATTAAAAGCGTGTTTTTAAGTTGTCTTACCTACTATTTATTGACTGATGACTGTAAGTGCTAATAACACTTAGATTTGCCTACTTATAATTTTATTTATTTATTAGTTAATGATTATTGTGTTCGCGATGCTAATAAATAAATAAATAAAAAAGTGTTGAGTGCAATTGCGAGGCTGCACAGAGTATTGAGTTCAATCAAGAATATTGAGCGGCACTGCATTGTAATGGGCTTGGCGTATCACTTGTGGTGAGGTAAACTTATTTTACGTCTCGTGACTTTTCTTTCCTTCAAAAACATAACAAATAATCAACAATTATCAAGTTACGATCAATATAAGTAAAAGCACCAAAGGCTTGAATCCTAAAAGCTATAAACGCTACAACTTACCACGAAAGCTTCTCACCGCGTAGAGACGACAAAACTTCCGACAGCTTACTTATATTATCGGCACACAACAAAGGGTGGTTCGCACTAGAGGGGGCTGAACTTTGAGATCCGTTGACTTATCGTGTGCACACAGATGTCTCTTGAATAACCTGTTCTAATTTCTGTGTTTCGTCTTTAAATGGGGACGAGACTTGGAATAATAATGTCGTCATTTGTTATTGTGATTTCGCTTGTAATTGAGTTAGGGGGGGGGGAAGCCATTTCAGTTTAGAAGGACTGGGGAAAGCTTAGGACAAAAGCATTAGAAACAGAATGTCCCAATGATTATTTGGGCTAACTGGAAACAGACTTTAGATATTGTAAAAGCAAAGATCTAAGAAAATTTAAGATAGTGTTTTATAGATTATATATTCAGAGGGATAAAATTTTTTTGAAAGTAAATTGATTGTAATTCAATTATTGTAAATCTAATTTAACGAATTATAGTAATTAAATAAAACACTTTTTAAAGGATTAAAACGCGTGTAATTGTAACTTTGTTTTTACATTACATTTTTGAGTAATAGTTACATTTTTATTATTATTTTAGTTAACCCGACACTTCAAGAAATTTCCAGATCTTGTTTTCAGGGGGACTCGAAGAAATCAGGGACATTTTAAGTACATCATTTTTAATTCTTAATATGAGTGAAAAAATATAAAATGCTTAATTATGTATGTCTTTAGCATATATACCTGTTGCTTTATCGCAGAGAGTAGTATTTTAATATTTTTCTCGCATCTAATCTCTTACAAAATAGTTTAATTAAAAAATTACATAAATATATAAGTTTTGAAAGAATTTTCCAAAATATTAAAAAAACACGGACCCAAACGATTATTGTTTGATTGATTGTCCTGCCTGATCCTTGCTTCAATTGTAATCTATATATATATATATATATATATATATATATATATAATTGAAATGCTGTTCGTAGGCTCGCTAAAACTCGGAAACGGCTGGAACGATTTGGCTAATTTTGGTCTTGAATTATTCGTGGAAGTATAGAGAAGGTTTAAAAGTCGAATAAATATACTCGGAATTAAATAAAAACAACAATTTTTATTTTCCTTTGATGTGTCCCCCGTTGTTCAGAAATCAAATAAAAATAATAGTTTAAAATGAATAACTAATTAGAATTTTTATATCTTTCTAACTTTCTCAGGACGTAAAAAGTAAACTTCCATAAAACACGGGTAATAAGACTAAAAAAGGATTCCTTTTGTTTGTTTTAAGTCTATTTTATACAAAAGTTTGGGTCTTTTATTTATCAATTGAGGCAAAACGAAGTCTGTCGGATCAGCTAGTAATATATATAAAGAGAAGTATTAAGATTAGTATGTATGTATGAAAAACATCGTTATAGGATTGTAAAATCAATAGAAGGGTGTCTACAATATAAAACTAGCATTTGTCTGTAGGCCCTCTAGGGAAAGGGTTGGACAATGGGCCTCGTTTATGTCTGTTGCGTAATCTTTTTGCGGAGGGTGAAAATACATTTTAGATGATAACTCATGCCAAGGCTAATGGTAATTTCCTTACGTGTGGTGTGGTACAATAGTTTATGCCACGAAGAACAGTGAAGTAAAATTTGCAGGCGAATTATGCCCTTATTTGAAATAGATTATCTTTTCAAACCGATTCCTTATATAAAATGTTCTCATTATAATAAACTACTTCATTACTAGCTAGTAATTAAAGCGATGTATGATTAGTAATTAAAGGAAAAAGTTGCGGGTAACTGCGATTGAAAATATATTTCTTACTAGCTAGTAAGGAATAAGTTTATAATCGCCTTACTATATTACTATAATTGTATGTTCATAAGCACATTGAGGAATTTTCTAGAAATTGTGACATTCATAATGTTAACACGAGGAACAAACAAAAACTTGTTATGCGTACTACTCGGTTGGGTCGAGTTAGTAAGTCTTTTGTTGGGCGATGTATATGCTTCTACAATATGATCCCAGAAAATGTACAAAACAAATGTGTTACGAAATTTAAAAGAATTGTTAAAAAACGTTTGTGTGGGAAAGGTTATTATAGCATAAACGATTTTCTTAATGACACCACGGACTTGGATTAAAGCGAACACCCTCAGGCTCTTTAATTATAAATGTTTATTGTACGATATTACATTGTAATCCATATTTTATATAAAAAAAAAGCCGGCTGAGTTTCTTCCGCCCATTCTTCACAGGTCTGAGGCAGTCTCTTTTGAATGGGTGGTAGATTTTGACGTTCAATAAGTGATTATAAATCCTATTTTGAATAAAAATATTTGAATTTGAATATACTAGCGGCACGCTATGATGGCCGTTTTGACATATTATTATTATTAGTGATGTGAAATGTCAATTTATCCTCGAAAAAAATATAATCAAATCTATTAGTTTTTGTTGCAAGTAGTACCTGATTAAAAAGGTTTAATAAAACAAAAATATAACTGTTTACCTAATATATGTATTTGAACGAAATGAATATTGGATGGAAAATGTATATATACATACTTTATATGCACATTAGAAACATATGAATGCAAAAAGAGACCAATAAACGGTCAACAGTAATGCAGTATCAATATCCGAAATACAAAGCCAGGTCTACTATACTATACAAAACTATATCACAATCGCAATGCACTCACAATTTGTACTTTTCGAAGCAGCGTCAAGTCGAAACTGCTTTGTTTTGAATTGAGCGTTGACGCGAAATTGTCCTAAAATTATACATTCGATAAATTTTTATGACTAACTGCACGTCACTATTGACAATAAAGAACAGTAATTTGCTTCCTAAATGGTAATTATTAATTAATACGAAATTTCATGAGTGGACAAACGTCAAAACGGAGATCATAGCGTGCCGTACGTAACGTTCACGTTCACTAGCTAGTAAGGAATGATTTTATAATTTTTTTGCGAGCTAGTAAGTTATAAGTTTATAATCGCTTTGATAGTTAGTAAGGAATAAGTTTATAATCACTTTACTAGCTAGTAAGGAATAAGTTTATGATCGTTTTACTAGCTAGTAAGGAATAAGTTTATAATCGCTTTTTCCATAGCAGTTACGCGCATCTTTGGCCACATTTACCAGTATAACCATATTATTATTGGTGTTGTCACATGCAAAGATACAAAACAATAATATATCTCTTATTGTTAAGGCAGCATTCGTATTAAATGTTTTCGTTCGAGTTTTTTTTCTCTGATTTATTTGCAAATCAGAATACAACGAAAAGTTCTTTTCAGCTTTCTGGTTAAAATTAACCCTTTATCGTCACTATCATCATAATTTTAGCTGGAAGACGTCCACTGCTGGACAAAGGCTACCCCAAAGATCGCCATGACGATTGGTTTTGCGTTGCCCACATCCAACATATTCCGGCAATCTTGACCAGATCGCCGGTCCTTTACAATAAACTATATAAAGTATAACAGAATCAGTTAGTTCGATCCAGATATTACTATTCCTACTACTATATAACTTTACCGCTATATTATAATATTAGTAAAAATAACATGGACTGTAGGATTATTGAGACATACAGACAGATATTTTTATAATATTTCTCAAAGTGCTGTTTTTTCGCAATGGCAAAGCTTCCATAATTATTATTCATTAAATTAAATGCGATTATACACAATTGTAAAGTTAATATTTGCAGCTTCGGACAGAAAATAGTTTTGGTTTAAACGTTTTCTTGAATACTATAATAAATATTTAAAAGCAAACCTTTGACGAGGGTAAACAAGAACGAGGCAATAATTGCCTTCCAGTGTACGAGGTAATTATTTAACAGCTTACACGACAACGCTTCTAACAGCCTCTTAAGTTGATAGTTTATTATTTAACGTGATTACCTTACACAGAGTAGCAAGCCCCTTTGATGTTCTAATTCTTATTCAAGCCCTTATGCTAACAATTTTATTATGGCAATAAGGGAAGAGACGAGCAGGACGTTCAGCTGATGGTAATTGAAACGCCCTGCTCATTACAATGCAATGCCGGTCAAGATTCTTGAAAAAACCAGTAATTCTGAGCGGCACTACAACTGCGCTTGTCACCTTGAGTCATAAGATATTGTCTTATTTGCCCAGTAATTTCACTAGCTACGGCGCCCTTCAGACCAAAACACAATAATAATTACACATTACTGCTTTATGGTCGAAATAGGCGCCGTTGTGGTACCCATAATCTAGCCGGTATCCTGTGCAAAGGTGCCTCCCACAGGAGGAACAAATTTCCTCCCATTGGAACACTATCCTCAATACTTTACCAAACATAACCTAACTGGTGCTGGAATTGTCGAGAATCTGTAAACGTCTCTAATACTGGGTGGGATATTGCAAAGAGACGTCGCTTCATTGTGCCTTCTAGTGTTCCAAAGTTCCAGTAATCAGTAGTAATTAGAGGATTGTGATATCGCGAAGTTTGTTCATTGAAAGTATTATAAATGTTGTTTTAGAAATAAATTGAATGCATATAATAATAAAATTCTGTTGCTTGCTGTTGACCTCAAATAATAAAGGATATTATTCTTTGAAACGTTGCCGCAATGACAAACATCTGATAAATAAGAATGCAATTTTTATTTGGGTCTACAATATAAATTAATATCTTAATAAAATTGTATAATGATACATTAATAAGGTGATCACAATACCCTCGTTTGTCGTAGTTGTAGTACCGCTCCGAATTTTTGGGTTTTTCAAGAATCCTGAGCGGCACTATTACTATCAATTACCATCAGCTGAACGTCCTGCTCGTCTCATCTCTTATTAAATCTGTAATATTTCATGAACATGTACCCAATCCAAAAGTTAAATAAAGTTTGCTAAGTAAGAATGAACTTTATTTATTTATACATGAAAAACTGATGTTTACATAAAACAAATATGATTATAATGAAAAGCGCTTACTAAAAATTTCTACGGTTTCAATAATTTTCCTTAAAACCTGTAATAATTGAACGGAAATAAATCTGGAGGACAATAGCAATAATCTTTTATGTGTAATATCGTCAGATTCTGTCGGCAATTTGCAAAATAAGTTCTGCCAATGACGGGGATGATGTTTGGGTTCGGTTTTTGTGCTAATTTCCATGGCCATTACGTCTGGTCCAGGCACCGTTTAGCTAAACGATTTACGATAATATTCTGTTATCTAGAGATTAAGAATCTGGATTTGATGTGAAAATGTAAGCATTTTTCCGTTGTTATTCCTTAGAGTTTTTCGTTTAATATTCAGGTTTAATAATAATAATAATATATTTATTTGCATAAAACATAGTATACTATGTTATCACTATATAGTATAATAAAAAGTCTCGTTCTCTGTCCCTATATTCCTATGTATGCTTAAATCTTTAAAACTACGCAACGGATTTTGATGTGTTTTTAATAGATAGAGTTATTGAAGAGAAAGGTTTATATGTATTGAAACATCCATTGTATAGTGGAGAAATACTGTTATTTTTCAGGTTTCTAATGTGGAATCAGCGAATCTGCTATATATGAATCTGCTATAAGTGGAATCTGCTATATTTCTTGGCATTACTCTTGATTCCAAATTGCAGTGGGGCCCCCATATTGAAAGATTGGCGAATAGGCTTAGTTCTGCAGCATATGCGGTTAAGAAAATCAGACGGTTAACTGACATAGATACGGCGAGATTAGTATACTTTAGTTATTTTCATAGTATTATGTCCTATGGTATATTGTTATGGGGCAGTGCGGCCGATATTAATACTATCTTTGTGCTGCAGAAGAGGGCTATTCGCGCGATTTATAACCTAGGTCCTAAAGATTCATTAAGAGAAAAATTTAAATAAATAAACATTTTGACCGTTGCTTCTCAACACATTTTTGATAATGTTTTGTATGTTCATAAGCACATTGAGGAATTTTCTAGAAACTGTGACATTCATAATGTTAACACGAGGAACAAACATAAGCTTGTTATGCCTACTACTCGGTTGGGTCGAGTTAGTAAGTCTTTTGTTGGGCGATGTATATGCTTCTACAATATGATCCCAGAAAATGTACAAAACAAATGTGTTACGAAATTTAAAAGAATTGTTAAAAACGTTTGTGTGGGAAAGGTTATTATATCATAAACGATTTTCTTAATGACACCACGGACTGGGATTAAAGCGAACACCCTCAGGCTCTTTAATTATTAATGTTTATTGTACGATATTACATTGTTATCCATATTTTATATAAAAAAAAGCCCGCTGAGTTTCTTGCGCCCATTCTTCTCAGGTCTGAGGCAGTCTCTTTTGAATGGGTGGTAGATTTTGACGTTCAATAAGTGATTATAAATCCTATTTTGAATAAAAATATTTGAATTTGAATTTGAATTTGAATTTGATGTCGTAAATAATTACATTTTTCCGTTAACATTCCAAACGCAAGCTGAACCCTACGAGATTTACCTAAATAATGTAGGTACTAAGTATTGTTGTTACACATTGAAAAGGTCTACAGAAAACTCCTGTATGGTATATGTCTATTTCTTATGGATATCGCACAATAACATTTTATTGTCATTTACTTTTTACGACAAATAATGGCAAATTTTCGAAGCGATTTTAACCAATACAGCATTAATCCTTATCTAATAAAATACCTTAAATACATTGTTGATTTAATATAGATCTATATGGCCCTTTACAGCATATGATTTAAATGAATATTTTCGAAGATATTACATATTTAAAAATTGCGGGAATTTTTAAATCGCACGGGTGACGTGGTCGTGAATCGTGTGTAATTAAAATTTTATTCGTACCGAGCACATTTTTTATTTGTTTATTTTTATAGAAAAGGATTCCATTTGTTTGTTTTAAGTTTATTTTATACAACAGTTTAGGTATTTTATTTCTCGATTGGGGCAGTACGAAGTCTGCCGGGTCAGCTAGTAATACAATAAAGAGCTTATATGTCTTGCTAGCACTACACCTATCATGCAAATATTTAACTTAATCAATTAACATTAGAATTTCTTATCCATGAATGCCATAGAACTATAGAAATTATAACCTTTTAGACAATTATATAGCTAATTCTTAAATAATCTGGAATTTAAATTTGTAATACTACTCGGTAACTTATTATAATATAAATAATACGAACACAATTAAATATACAGTTTATATTATATTTAGTAAGTTTGGGAACAATGCAGAATGAGTCTTTATACATCTTAGATAACGAAACAGACTATATATATATATATATATATATATATATATATATATATACTGATTGTGCCGATATCTGAGATTTAATTAGTTTTACATCCTTTTTAGGTGAACTAAAAGTGAAATGCATCGAAAATTATTTACATGTTGTGTCGGAGACTAAGTATCATACGTTTAAATTTTAAATTGAACACACACACACCGTAAATAAATATATTCAATCGGCACATTTCAATAGAAATAAAAATTTAATATTAACTAAACAATTTGTTATTTTTTTAAAGTGATATCCATTACTTCTGGAATTAATCATACAAATTAATTTTTAAGCAGTAAACCTTTAAAATTAACAAATTGTTTAGATTTGAAAGAGTGACATTTCAAGTCAATTTCCTAATATGAAATTATTGGGGTTGAGCAGATGTAACTGTAAAGTAGATCCTGTAGATGGAGCCACAACCTGAGAGTTGAACAAGACGTACAATATATATGTGGATGATGCAGCTACTGTACTCAATAACAATTGTATTAATTTACATTTACTTTTTTGACTTACTCGTGTAAGACATTGACTATTTGATGTTTGAGTGTATTTGTTGCAACATTTTACATATCATATTGTAATTGAAATGATCTGTAAATCATGATATAAAAGAGTGGCAATGAGTTTCTTGCTAATTCTTCTCATTAGCTCAACCCTTCACGAAGTAGCGGTAGATTCAATAAGAATATATATTTTTTATGACATTCATAAGTGTCATTTCCATGAACTATGTGAATAAACTGATTTTGATTTGATTTGAATATTTATTAACCATACGTCAATCGAATGGTTGGCTCAGTGAAAAGAAAGCTCGAACGGAACGCGAAAGGTCGTTTGTTTTCAAATTTAATTTGCGTAATGATTCTATTACTATATTTTATCATTCTTCTCTGACGTCACAACTCTCCTACACTAATTGTGTATGTCAGGCTATTATTATATTCAAAACAAGGTACCTCTGAAACAATTTATCCATTAGGAAACTACAAACTTCTCCATTTCATAGTTTAAATAGAGCTCAAGTGCTTTAATATCAAATTGCTAATTGTCGTCTCGGATATAACTCTATTATTTCACCACAACTTATTTAATTAAGTTGCATTTTGCATTTAAATTGTTGATATTTGCAAGTTAAGAAGCTTGTTTTGAAGAAATTGCTTTTGTAGACTTGTTTGAATGATTTATAATAAATTGATTGGCGAATACTTAGCACTTGATTAAGTAAGAATAAGTTACAGTTTCCACATGAGCTTCAGTTCATAGTTCTTGCATTGAAAACTTATGAAAACTAAATAGGGTCTTACATTTATTCAAACACAACAAATCCTATAACTATATTTACAATACTACGACTACATACAATTAAAACTATCATTACGTGGAATCGTACCAAGAATACTGGCAGTATTTGCGCGTTGGATAGCTAGGCTGATCCGTTGACCGAGATAACTGCCAGCGCTTGGGTTTCCAGTAGCCTTATTGAGGCGCGAAGATAGAATTTTGAACATTCTCCGCGTCTCTGGGCCCCACGGGCCAAGTGTATCGACACCAAACGGCACGAAGATGTACTCACTGAGACTAACATATTTGCGACGATTGCCGTCTTCGGCAGTCGAAGCAGCAGCCCCAGCACCAACTGACGTAACTTGGACATTAGAAGGAGCCAGAGTATCGACGCAAGTCGCGTCCCACACCAGCGCTTTTCCCCGTGCCCAAGCCACCAGCGTCATTCCATCAGGACGCTTGCCATCGCGGCGGGTAATACCATTTGGCACTCTTCACTCTGGTCTTTAGATATTATTTCTTCCGTATCTATAAATAATTAACAAGCCTGTTTTTGAGAAGAGAATTGGAGGTAGTTGAGTCAGCACAAGAAAATTTACAAACAAAAGAGAGAAAAAGTGTATGAAAGGGAAGAAACATATTTTGCTGGCCTTCAGTCACCGTGTTATTTGCAGTTGGAAGACTTGTCCAAGTCGATGGATATGACAGCACAAAATATCCTATTCATCCCTACTAAATATTATAATTGTGAATGTTAGTTTCTTTGTTACGCTTTTACGCCGGAGCTACTGAACCAATTTTGGTGAAATTTGATACATCGATGAAATAGAGCTTGGGAAAGGACACAGGCTACATTTTATCCCGGAAAAATCCATATCTCCAGGATTTATGAAAAAATGGAATTCACTTCGATGAGCTATAACTATACCAATAGTAAGTAGGTTTAGTTTGCCATAGCAATCTTCCCCGAAATAAGATTCATATAATATGATGGGAACGGGACCGAAAACGGGAACCGGAACTGGAATAGTACCTACATGAGATAATCTTCAATTCCAAACTTTGTTATTTTTAAAAACCCTTTATCTACTCGGACAATGTCGCGGGCATCAGCTAGTATATTATAAACGCGAAAGTTTGTAAGAATCTAAGAATGTTTGTTTGTTACTCTTTCACGCAAAAACTACGGAATGGATTTTGATGAAACTTTACAATAATATAGTTTACACATCAGAATAAAATATAGGCCATAATTTATACGGATATAGAGCGAATTATTCAAAATGTAACGATAAGTGTCGGGTAAGTAGGAAAAAAAATCTGCCATCTGCAAGGTATTCTGGCGTACGCCGCAAGAGCCGTTGGAGTTAGACATATATAATGTATGATCGAAATGTTTATTTTAAATACTCCTACAAAAAAGCCCGCGACAGGATTTATCTATCTTTTATGTATGAGCCGTTATCACCAAAATGAATAATTCTGAATAAACTTGATTCATATTTGCAGAGATCGGGTCAACATAAAAGGCTACATATTGTCATGCTAGATGCTGGCCAATGAATATTTTTGCTGCTTTAAAGCGTCGACGACGTCGCGGGAAGTAGCTAGTTATTAATAAAGCTAATTTTGATGGAAGAATTAAGTAAAAGGCACTTCACATATTCCGTGTTATTGAAAAAAATAGAAACGTGTTGAACACTTGTTTTAAAACAGTTGTATTAAAAGTCTGTGTCTTTCTGTAGTTTAGCGTTAAACTCTGACATTGGTTATACATGTTTAAACACGAGTCGAAGCTTGTCTAAGATATGTTCAACGGATAGTTCATAATTGTTAAGGAAGAATTACATTATAATATGATAGATAGATGACAGTTGTCAAAAAATGCGTTCTGTTCCTTTAATTGTTTCTGTACACTTCAATTTATTTTGTGCCTGACGACATTTTCGTTAAACACAAGCTAAACACTGTTTTGTTATATATCAGATAAACTTCATTTTAGACGTCGTTATTATTAGGTCACTGACGTTGTTTTAGCTATATCACTGTCTAAAAACATGTTTAATGTTTTTTTGTTATAACACCGATTATCCTGGGCTTTGACCAAATTACTAAATATGTCCTTATAAAATTGCCAAAAATAGGGATAGTCTTCCTTACAATACTCATCAATTGCATTTTAAGAGTTGATTATTATCCAAGCATATGGAAAATTCCACAAATAATAATGATCTACAAAGATGGAAAACCAATCAATGAAGTTGGCTCATATAGACCGATTAGCCTCTTACCTGTAATGTCTAAGTTCTTTGAAAAAATTGTATTGTCAAGGATGATAACAATCTTAAAAGAAAGATCCATAATCCCACATCACCAATTTGGGTCATGACAAGTCATCATTCTTGTCTGACAAGAGCATGGCACTATCGGGCAAGTACATAGAGTTATTTACCGAATTAGGAAATCATTAGAGAAAGGAGAATACTGCTCGACAGCCTTTTTAAATATGCAGCAGGCATTTGATAAAGTATGGCACAAGGGCTTACTATATTAAATCAAAACCCTATTGCCATATCCCTTCTTTGGATTGCTTAAATCATACATCTCAGAAAGAATATTCCAAGTCAAAGACGGCGAATACATAACTAGGTTTTATGATATTAAGGCAGGAGTACCCCAGGGATCAGTTCTGGGTCCGGTACTGTACACAATCTACTCATGTGACCTGCCAGATGTAGTAACCGCTACATTCGCTGACGACACCGCAATCCTTGCAAATGATAACAATCGCAACCGTGCTTCACAAAAGCTTCAGCGTGGACTGGACAAAATTGAAGACTGGCTAATAAAATGGCGAATTAAAGCTAGTACATCGAATTCAACCCACGTTACTTTCGCTCTCCTACCAGGAGACTATCCACCTGTTCACCTAGGAGATGCCACACTGCCACACAATGAGTCTGTTAAGTGCTTGGGTATGCACCTAGATCGAAGGCTTACTTGGAAAGGACATCTCCAAAAGAAAAGAGAGCAACCCAACCATAAGTATCGATGACTACAATGGTTGCTAGGAAGAAATTCAGTCCTAAGTCTAGACAACAAGCTCCTTATATACAATATATCTGGACTTACGGTATCCAGCTCTGGGGATCAGATTGCAACTACAACATTGCAATAATACAGAGAGCCCAAAATGGCATCCTTAAAATCTACCGAATGCCCCATGATTCCTAAAAAACAATGAATTTCATGAAGAGCTTAAATTTGAAACAATAAAATAAGAAATCAAACAATATTCTTCAAATTACAAGGATCGCCTATTAATTCACCCAAACCCACTGGCAGTGGAGGTACTAACTGTAAAGCATCCAAAGAGACTCAAGCGAAATAGCATAGTCGAATTGGACTTAAATTAAATGAAAGAAAGGTCCATGGACCCCACTTCCGACAAAATCCTAGACGTCCAACACATCTGCTCATAGTTTGGGGATGCCTGATTGAAGATATAATAGAAAAAAAAACACCGATTATATAAACAATCAGATCAGGGATTTATTGAAAAGGGTACACACAGTATTCGAGTATGAAAATAAATGGAAGTAAAACTTAATAATCTATACCTTCCTCGTTTGGAAGGGGGGCAAGATTGGAACAAGGAACACCTCTTCTAATGTTTCTCAAGTCGACGCGAAAACGTATTTATTTATTTTTTATTAATAACGAAACGAAAATAAAACTTCTTTTAAATTAATAATACCTATATATTTTTTAATTAACCGTTTTAAGTGCATGACTGCGAAATTTTTTCACCGCTTTCAAAAGGGAAAAATAGGCATTAATTAAGACTATTCTATGGGTTGTGTAATTGGATTATTCCAGAAATCAATGGGAAGTCATTGATCGTAGACCATTCAGAACACGTGATCAGCCCCAATACAAACGAGGAGAGCAATAAATATGCAAATTAAGATCCATTTAGAGGCAAACGATATTAACACCTCCTCCATTGAAGTAAAGGCTATTTTCACACGAAAACGTGTCTCTATCATTGTTATTCCTGAGGCAACGGGTTTTGTCCTCACTTTGATATAATTTTTGGATTATCCCCGTATTAGAGCGCCGTTTGTGACTTTTAATTCACTTTAATAGTGCTCTTAAGCGATGAGACGGTATATTTTAGAATCGCCTCTTGTTTTCATTCGAAATTGCTAAATTGGTGTAATTAACTACTGCTTTATTGGACTTTCATTGCAAATTTTAGTGATATTGCTTTGTTTTTATGGACTTAATTGAAAATTTAAACGGGTATTGATGTACGAGATGCTGTGCGTAAGTTATTCCTGCGAAAATTCTTTTGAGAATATTTATGCCCAATCTTATATTAAGTAAATAGTATCATCTTACAATAATATATTAATACTAGCTGACCCAGCAAACATTATATTGCCGATATTAAAATCGCGATACAAAAGTAACTGTTAAGTACTAGATGGGTGAAAATTTGAATTAGTATGTATTTTTTAATAATCAAACAAATTAAAAAAAAAAAAGTTCAAAATTAAAAAAAAAATCTTGTGGACCATCCTTAACATTTAGGGGGAAGAAAAATAGATGTTGTCCGATTCTCAGACTTACCCAATATGCACTCAAAATTTCATGAGAATCGGTCAAGCCGTTTCGGAGGAGTTCAAAGTTTAACACCATGACACGAGGATTTTATATATTAGATAATGTGAAGGAATAAATCCTGGTCTTTATTGAATTTTGCTTTGGAATATGAATAATGATAATCAATGGAACCAGCATTCGCAAATTTTAAGACCAAAAAGTGCTTCTTTGGACAGAAAGATAATTGTCTGAATATAATATAATATATAATAGTATAAAGATTTTTTTCAGTGTACGGACATAAACACACGCTCACACTCACGCACATACGCAAACACACACATACATACACACACACACACACACACACACACACATACACTTTCAAGGGTAATCAGAACACTTTTCTTTTTCTAATATTACATTTTATAAAAAAATATAGCTTAAGTAGGTAATCGGGGAGCCACAATACATCCACTCCCACTCAACACCTTAGGGAGGAGGTGATGGCTGAAAAACAGCGCTGCATGGAAACATAAATCCATGATTCCATGTCAGGTGAAGCTGAGCCTTTTCCTTTTGCCTTATGTTTCATATGATTCTTTTGATTTGTGTGGCAATAAAGAATTTATTATTATTATTATTATAATATGATTTCTGCCACCAACTTAGCCCTAATTAGTTAAAAGGCATAAAAGGCATTTATTTTCTCAAAATTGATTACTTTTAAATTCTTTATGATGTAATTTCTAACATACTAGATACTACTACCGCTTCGGAAAAAAATAGCGCTCTGAGAGCGAGGGAGCTCTCTTTTTTGCGCTCTTTTCAGTGAAATATACAATATTGTACTGTCATTGCTATTGCTATAAAATACTTATAATCTAGTCCCAGGCTGTTGGATCACATATTCAGCTGTGGAGTAGTAGAATTTCCGACAGAGCCATTATTTAATAAAACATTTAAATTTATTTATACATAATGCCTGAATAGTGGCTGGAAGCCCTTATTTCTAGTGTTATAATAATGAAAATAACTATAAACAGCAAAAAGTTGACGATTTTTGTGAATGTGTATTAAATTTTCATAAACTTACTGACAATGAACAGTCATAATATTTATATTTTCTTTAATTTTTCTTTGAGAGTCTATAACCAAGCTGATATAATATATATAGGAATGGAAAATAGTAGTTTATAAAGTAATTCGGCTTATGTGTCTTGATATTAACGTATCTGTTACAATTAGATTAACTATTTGACACTTGTGGCAAAAACATATGAATGGTACCTTTTTCTTTGATCTTCACTTTTTATATATTATTTCAAGCTTTTCTATTTAATTTATTTTAATTTACATGTAAAATTTAATTTGTAACCAAAATTTTAAAACGATGCGGGACTCGCCGTGACCTCTCGGGTTCTGTCCGAACGCTCTTCCACTGAGCCAAACGTTCGAGTGACATATGGTTCATACATATTGGTATGCTTTGTTCAACTCTCAGGTTGTGGCATCATCTACAGGATCTACTTGCTACTACTTACCTGCTCAACCCCACTAGTTGGAAATGGCCGCGGCGATGCGTGTCATCGTTCATAAATTTGGTTACAAATTAAATATTATTAATCCCAGAAGTCATATCACTTTAAAAATTTAAATAAAACACGTGTAATTTTATCCTAGTTCACCCGACGTTTCAAGAACTTTCTAGATCTCGTTTTCAGGAGGACTGGAGATGGACTGCAGATCTGTAGCCCCCCTTTAAAAGTATTTTATTTAAATATGTAACGTAACACTCGCGTTAATCAAAGAAAACACTTTAAAAATAAGAAATTGTTTAAATTTACATGTTATTGTCTCCAAAGGACGGAAAGAATGATGTCATAAACTTTACCAAAATAAAGGTGATGGGAAAGTTGTATGTCGCCAACACGTCTAGACACAAAGCGTTCTAATTAATATATACGCAAGGGCCTTCCTTTCCTGGCTTACATCCAGAAAAACAATATAGAATTTTTCACGGCAATACTCAGCAATGGCCTTTTTGTTTCCTTTGACGTTACTGTGAAAATCAATGTCGTAATAAGTTAAAATCAGATACACGGAGCAAGGCCCACTCAATAAACTGTCAGACAATAATTATGGGAATATGGCGAAAAAAAAACGATGGATTTAGTTATAACGTCTAACACAGTTACAGAACGAATCATCGAACGGAGCAGAGAGAGTGACAGCCAGTGGCATAGAGTATCTTATCAAAATAAAATATTACATTAGTGACACATGACAATGTTATCAATGTCACTTTGTCTTAAAAGACGAAACAAGTTTTTCTTCGTTTAGTTTACAAATAATACAATTTCTAACAAATAATTGCCTGACGCTGAACTTAACGGCTAAAGTCAAACATAAAATTGCAATATCGTTGCGAGGATTTGAGAAGACAGAAGACTGCCAAAAATACGTCATACACCAATATAAGGGATAAAAAAGCTCGATAAACATTATGTCATGTAACGAGGGTTACAAATCCAAGGTAGACTTGTGGACAACAAAGAGAGGAAGAAAACCGAAACGAAGGAAGATAAAAAATGGCCAGCACAAAATTCTGACGATGGCCAGCGGCCTGCAACCTAGATACACCACACATTCTTTTGATACCCGACGAGACGTTAGTCCTCGTCCTATAATCGTTTCACTCCACTCACTCACACACACACGGACTGACTGACGAACTGAGATACACCACTTACACAAACACAAACAAACTCCACAAACAGACACAAACACAAACATAGATGCACACAAACATACATACATACACTCATAAACACATACATACACACTTACATACATTACACAAAATATCACAACACTCGCCGGCGAGTGTGTTCTCTAATCTTTCATCTCTTCATCCTTCATCTTCATTCACAAGCACACAGCCGGTCCGAGGTTCGAGTCTCCTTAGGAGACGCCCCGCGACTGTTGCGTAGTCTTTGCGGCCTCCACGGCCCATATCCTGTAAAAGCATGGCTAACAGCATATAGGAGGTTTTAGTCGGTATGGGGTGTCCGCTTACGCGACAACTCGAGTCCGACATACTACGCCCCGTTCCCGGGCGTAAATACGTAAATGTATTTCAACCTCTCAAAAAAAAAAAAGGCCAGCCCAAATAGGAGCTAGGAAGCAATAAAATTGTATCAATTGGGCATCTTTTGAGGAGGGCTTTACTCAATTTTATTCTTCAAGGATAAGAACTCCTCCATTGAAAAAAGAAAGTAAAATTTTTAAAACTAGCAACTATTCTAAGATTAAAAGCTCACTTCAATGTATCTAGAAATAAAGTAACCCTGAAGAGTTGCAAAAAACATGTTTGTTTCTAAATAAAAATACAAGACGCTTTGAATTTTTGAAAAAGATGTATTAGATGAGTATAGTGTTCGCTACTGTTTTTCTTCCATTTTCACTTTCCAAAAGGAATACAACGTAATGACAGAATTATCATGCAATGGTTGTTTACTTGGTTTCTTGGCAATATTAACAATGTTAATTACACTCACAGAAAGAAAGTTGCTGGGTTAAAAAGTACACGCTATGGACATAACTTGGACGAAACAAGCAATACATTTTGCAGCATTATCATGTTACCCTTCATTTGTTAAGGCGACACTAAATGCCAGCGACCTTGAGCGATATGAGTTCACGGCTGCCGGCCCGCCATCTATGTTACAAAGCCAATATTTTCAAAATTCTTGGGTGGAAAACAGTTTAAATGCTTACAATCCTCGTTATTCACTACTAATCTGAATATATGAACCTACACAAAAAAGTACAAGCTATAAGAATAACTTTTCTGAGAGAAGTACCAAAAAATACGTCACGCCATGCCAAAAAACTTGTTTAACTTCAAAGAAAAGTGGTAGTTCAAAAAGGCTCGGCAGTGTTAACTATAACCAACAGCAAGCATTAGCAACCTACGACTAAGACTTAAGGATATGTGTAATAGGATTAAGTTGTGTTCATAGCTCCAAATGCTATACTTTCACCACAAAACTTGTCTAAAAACACCATGTTTGCGTGTTTTCTGCTTACTCTTCGCCTTAAAAATATAACTGTTGCTCATGATGTCATTTCGTTAAAAATATAACTGAAAATAGTGTCATCTTTACACAGTAATGTTTACACCATTTGCTCATTTGTAACTCATTTATAAAATAAAAATAGTTAAAAAAACTAAAAAACATGCTTTGGTTGAAAAGATAATATAATAATCTTAATATCTATAAATTACGTGACACGTTGTTTGTCCGCGATAGACTCCTAAACTATAGAACGGATTTAAATGGGGATTACTTTATGGAGTGCTGTTTAGTCCAACTTGAGAGATAGGATACTTTTTATTTCGATTTGGGTTTCTTTATTCTCAATATTTGTTTTGTATGGACATTTTTTCTATGAGAGAATTTAGTGACGCACGGTTTGACATTTCCACTGCGAAACTATTTCATAATAACAAACAACAGGGAGCATTTTTACGAAATAATTCTTGATGTCTTGAAATATTATTGGGAAATTCCTATAAAAGTTGGGTCTGTTAGTAACTATAATATATTTATAGTACTATTATTTAATAAGTACAAAAAAGGGCTTAATGGTATATAGTTTGACGCTTTAAAATGCATTTTTAAAATGTATTTTTAGTATTTTCTAGGCAAAAAAACCGCTAAAATCATATCATTTTAGGTTTCGAAACGCGATATGGTTCGAGTAAGAGAGGCAAACTTATTCTGTAGAGCGTCATCTCTTTCTAACACTGCGGACAACAGAAAAATTTATTTCTTTCATTCTTCATAAGCGATCCCAACGCCATTCAGTAAAATGAACTTCATGGTACGAATTTTAGCGATTCAGTCTAGGTGCCTAAACTGAACGCATCGGAATCGCATCGCTAATTAAAAGTTGATGGTAGGCTTTCTGTTTTGATTTGTCAACGAGTTCGTTTAGTAGTATGTATAATATTCTTAATACCATGGGGCTAATTCAAAGCGTGGCTGACTGTTTACGACTTCTCAATCAAAATCGGTTACAGTAACAATAGATTCGCTTTCCTTTTCAATCTTTCTATATCGCCGTTCGAGACGTTCTTCTCTCTCGCACGTTTTGTTTGTCTGTACGTTAGTATATTTTACAAAAGATAGTTTTAAGTATGGCCTCAGATAAAAATATAGGCCAAAATAAAACAAATATGATAAAAGAAACTCAAATAGTTAACTCATATGAGCCGAGTAATTGTAAAGTTCATAATAACAGCAAATTAAAAAATTCCTAGAAAGCGCCAACTGCGCTTGGCAATTATCATTTAAACAATAAACTATGAAACATACACGAGAACTTGCATTGTTCGTAAATTCGCCAAAAACGGTGTAGTCTTGTTTAAAACTTTGTTCTTTGGTATTGTTCCCCTAATTTACACGACATCGCTTCAAACTTTCGTGAATGTTTCCGCTTTGTTTCTGGATATAATACTGAAATAAAACGATTGTTGAACGCCGAAAGTAATGCTTTCAAGATACTTTGTTTGTAGTATTATATTTTAATGATGATAAGTAGCATTCTAGGAAATATTTTGCGGAACCGGCTCCAGTTTTCCCGAACCGTTACGATTTAGGGACCTTCAAGAAAATAGCATACTGCCGGCCTTTAGGGTGGGAGTAGGCTATTTTCATGTATCTCTTGACGCTTGTTGTTGCGCATATCCGTGAGTGGTTGCATTACCAGTCCCTATACCATGAGCTTCTTGCCTTTTTGTCTCATCTTATATATCATCATGGATGACGTCCACTGCTGGACTAAAGACTCCCTCAAAGATTTCCACGACGATTGCTCCTGTGCTACCCTCATCCAACGTATTCCGGCGATCTTGACCAGATCGTTGGTCCATCTTGTGGGGGGCCTACCAACACGGGCGTCTTCGGGTACGTGGTCACCATTCAAGGACTTTACTGTCCCAACGGCCGTCTGTCCGTTGAGCTATGTGCCCTGCCCACTGCCACTTCAGCTTCGCAATTCGCTCTTACGGATCTTCTCATTTCTGATTCGATCACGCAGGGAAACTCCGAGCATAGCCCTCTCGATTGCCTTCTGAGCGACCATGAGCTTTCTCATAAGGCCCACAGTTAGCGACCACGTCTGCGAACCGTAAGACATCACTTGCTACATACACTGGTTGAACACCTTCGTCTTCAGACACTGTGGTATCTGGGGCCAGAAGATTTTACGGAGCTTTCTGAACGCTATCCATCCGAGTTGGATTCGACGAGTAACCTCTTTCGCGACATTGGACCTGCCTAACTGGATTGTTTGTCCGAGGTAGACTCGTCGACAATTTCGAGAGTACAGTTCCCATTTAACAATCTCATTTACGACAATATAAAAAAAAAACTTTTTCCGGCTCCTGTTTCTGCCGTCATGAAGTAACTTGAAGAAGTAGAGTGTAAGCAATATTAGTTTTTTTAGTTTAAAGGGCGATGTAGCAATATAAAATTTCTTGACTCATGAAATTTAATATCTTATCTCTCAAAGAGGTGTGCACTCACCTCTATATTACCATATGCCTTGTTTTGCTAATTTTCGATATTGGTGCATGAGTTTTTGCCATTTTATAGATCATAGTAGACTTCGTGCACGAATCCGACTCACATTTGGCCAGTGTTTTTGATATTTACACCATAAAATGCCTTACAATTTTTTTTCTAGTAATAAAAACTCAGCAAGTTAGGACTTAAACAAAAATCTCTCCGAACAGCATGCTTGTAAACTACAAAACATCTAGTTATGCCTATTTTCAGTTCACGTCTTTACGTATTAAATTAATTACAAACAAGTAGACAAAACAAAGACAGGACTTTATGTTAAATTTAAATTGATGGAAAAATTGAGTTACAATAAAATCAAATATTACATTCAGTATTATATTGGAAAAATTAAGACTATTTATCTAAAAGATAATAATAGAAAGTATAATAAAGATAATGCATTTCTCTTTGATATTTCACACTAAGCGAATAGCACATAGAGAGAAGTGGATTGAAACATGCAGCGGATACAAAAAGTTGTTCTCCATGCATTTTCTTTATAGCGACATATGTGTGGAGTAAGGCAACGTCCAACACTCCTAAAGCTTCTAAGTAATTTTGTTTATAGCCAGTTTTGTTACTACTGGAACTCGACTGAAATGATAATGGTATTTGAATATTTCATTATATTTTACCAGTGGGTGGCTCCTTTTCACAGGATGCCGGCTAGACTATGGGTACCACAACGGCACCTATTTCTGCCATGAATCAGTAATGTGTAAACATAACTGTGTTTCGGACATAACTGAAATTACTGGGCAAATGAGACTTAACATCTTATATCTCAGGAGCAGGATGTTCAGCTGATGGTTTCAAGTCTAGTTTGCCCAGTAATTTCACTAGCTTCGGACCGAAACACAGTAATGCGTACACATTACTGCTTCACGGCAGAAATAGATGCACCATCGTGGCGCCACCCATAATCTAGCCGGCATACTGAGCAAAGGAGCCTCCCACTGGTCTTTGGGGGGCCTTTGTCCAACGGTGGACTTCTTCCGACTGATATGATTTATTAATTGTATGTAGTAGTAAAATCATTTATTGCATTGTGACTCTTTGCATAAAAAGGTTTATTTTACTCGGTTTAATTATTCTAGCAAATAGTTAGAGCAACAGAAAACAGCAATGTTTTACTAGCAACATCAACTTGGCACACAGCAGTGTTAACAAGCACACATTACTCGAATGTGCTGCATAACTACGGTACATAATAGATTTAGTTTGCTCTGAGTGTCATTCTCACTTATCTCCAGCCCACTTCGAAATAAAGGAAGTAGTGAAGCAGCTTTCTGTATTGTTCACTAAGATATTAATGTTTGATATATGATATATTGGAGTGAAGTAAGAACGGTCGGCCTTCGGCCTCATATATAATAGAAAGTAAAATGATATGTTTAATAATTAAAATAGTAAAGGATGATAAATAAACCATAAAAGAGAAAATATGATTTATGGCGCAACGATCCCACGGTTGAAGTTAGGGCTCACACGTTACATTACTATTTGGTCACTTTCGGTGAAATGATGAATATGGTAACGATAGGTGTTACCACGTTTTTGAATACAATGGAATATCTTTTTGACGCTAACTGTATCACCAATCAAACTACAAACCTTAGATCATTTATACGTTTAGATCGACTGTGGCAGCTGTGAAAACGTCAATATATTATGAAAGAATTTGATGCATTGGGCCTTCTACTTAGCGTTAATATTCTAAGCGCGCGTCAAAACAGTAAGACCGTTGTCTCTCTGCCTTGATTGAACCTATAACTATATTTTAAGTGCTTTTGTGTGCCACGCCTCCTCTGCATATATTTTGAAGACTCGCTTGTGATATGAACCTAGTTTCCGCCTATACCGTGGAAGCTTTCCTGATTGCTGTGTTTACCGCTCTGCTGCGACGACGACAAGCCACGAATGAAGACTGATCTGCGAGTATTCCTCCTTAGGAAACTCTAGTTTCAATAAAGGGTAATGGGTTAGTTCTTTCATGAGTTATCGCCATAATTATTTGCTTCTTTTTTGATTTACTTTCTCCGCGGTAGACTGTCTATTTACACGACAGCCTACCATCGTTAATTGTAGGGTTTAAACGTCCTACCTGGAAGCTTATCAATTTATATATAAAATTGATTTTTATTCATTTCAAAGGGAATACTTCTAACTTGCCAAAATAAAATCCATTTTTGTTGAATACATACAATTACATTTTTTGATTGTACCAGAAATAGGTCTGTTGAAGTCGAACTGATCAGGAAGACTAGAAAATGTCACAGATATTTCTCTGTATTTCATGGATAGGAAACAGTGAATAAAAACAACAAAATTATAAATCTTTCAATGAAATGGTTTTATCGAATTAATCTAGTAATGAATCTGAAATAAAAGAATCGTAAATATTTTATAATTATTTTGGTTGATGATTAGGTATTGATTATTAATATATTATCCAAATTATGTCTCGTGCCAGATTTTGGCGACTCAACATGTCCTGAGGATGCGTCGTGTAGAGGCGACAGGTGACGAATTGTTTGAAGACAAATATTGCCGGAATTAACACTAAAGAAAGCTTAAATCATTTGGATAATTATGGATTCCCGTAAAGTAACGCCTACTTCAATAAATTTTATTAATCTTATATAAAAGTTCTAAAATACAAGGAACCTTGAAGATCAGTATTTGTGATTCCAACCCGTTTGTATTTATGTGAGATAAAATTATTATATTTTGATACCTAGGCGAGAGTGTGAATATAGTTAACGTTGCTGAAATTACTATTCACTCGCAGATCTGGTTTTCAGCTTTCTCCACTCTATTAGGTGCTAGGTGAGACAAATTGTAAGGAGAGAGTAAACTGACAGTAAATTGAACAGAACTTATGTGAAACAAAGTTACACTCTTTAGAATCTATGTGAACTTTGTGTTCTTGCAATAAGAAAGCCAGGGTTTTAAGTGTGGCTGCTGGACAAAGGCCTCCCCCAAAAATTTCCACGACGATCGGTCCTTCGCTGCCCTCATCCAATGTAATCCGGCGATCTTGACCAGACCGTCGGATCATCTTGTGGGGCGCCTACCAAGACTGCGTCTTTCGGTACGTGGTCGCCATTGGAGGACTGTTGTATGAATTTATAACTATCTTTAATATGCAATCTAAACTTATAAATGGAGAGCTGGTTTCTTCCTTCGGTAATACTGAGAAAATTATTAAACCAATCGGAATAAAATCGGAATCGGAAAAAAATAGGTTATATTAAGTATACTTACGTATCTGGAGATACGTAAGTATAAGTATAACCTATTTTTTTAAACTTAGAAAAACCTAAATATTTTCAATACAAATAATTCAGTCAGTGACATTTCATTACATATTATTACCTAATCATTCCAAAATATTTAACAATGCACAAAGTTAATGTTCAAGTTTCACCACCCGCAGCTCAGTATCAGCTTTATCCATTTGATCGCGTGCAACGCAGAGTATTTTGAATAGTGGGGGCCTCAGTGCTCTGTAAACGGCTGGAACACTTGGCGTTAACGTAGAGATGTCGCTTCAATATGTGACTTCTATAGCATTTATCACGGGGAGTGTTCCGAAGAGCTGTTTCACCTGTTTCCTGCCGCCGAATTCCACCTTAGCACGACACGTCACAAATTAGGATATCATCCCCAACCCCACCTGGATATGTGGTGGTCCTCCACAGTGCGGTTTTCAAGGAGCTTTCTTCTACGTACTACAAAGGTGTGGAATGAGGTCCTTGTGCGGGGATTCTGCGACAATACAAAATACCTTCAGAAAAAGCGCGTACACCTTCCGTATAATCTACTGTGATTCCTCTGGTGTTGCAAGAGAATGTTAGCGGTGGTGATCATTTAACACCAGGTGACCCGTACGCTCGTTTGTCCTTCTTTTCCGTAAAAAAATGAATCGCGTTTTCACCTACCTTCCTAGGTTTATCTCTCAGTTGTGTGAAAAGGTGCTAATCCAAAATTCAACACTTCATAACAGCTGTTGATCATATTGTGTCTATTTGCATTTCGCATAAAGTAAGTTATACATTCAATAGAATTCAAAACATCTTTGTGCAAAATATGAGCACAAAGGCGAAGCTGATTTCCCCGCTGCATTCCTTGTTCCATCTGTTTGTGATTTTATCCTTCATGAAAACATGCGAGCTTGTTTGAAGCTTAGAAATAAAATGAGGGAGAATTCTCGCACCTGGGAATTGAGTTTTGTTGGCCTATTTATTCCTCGGAGGCAAAACGTTATTGAAATCATTGAAACTAAAACCTGACAAGTGTTTTTTTTTTATGTAAAAGGAGGACAAATGAGAGTACGGGTTACCTGGTGTTAAGTGATCACCGCCGCCCACATTCTCTTGCAACACCAGACGAATCACAAGAGCGTTGCCGGCCTTTAGGGAAGGTGTACGCCCTTTTTTTGAAGGTACCCAAGGAAGTTCGTTCCACAGCTTCGTAGTACGTGGAAGAAAGCTCCTTGAAAACCGCACTGTGGAGGACCGCCACATATCCAGATGGTGGGGATGATATCCTAACTTCTGGCGTGTCGAAGGTGGAACTTAGACTGAGAGTCCTATAGTAAGGGGTCCCGTGAATTGGTTTTATAGTTGAGAAACAAGAAATAATATTAATCATTTATTCAAGTCTAAATATATATGGCCACCCTCTCCGATAGGATACCCTGAGTTGCAGAGGCTAGGTCCTTCCGATGCTTATGATATAATTATTAGCAAACTCAATAAACAAGGTGTTTTTTTATATCCCAAAGGTATGGACAAACATACTCTTACGTATCATCAGGGCCTAGCCTGAGTATGTTGGACTCGATGTTATGACTATACCAATACCGGCTGAAAACCTCTTCTGACGTCAATCTCTTCTTCTTTAGGTGTGTGTGTGTCAGTGTTTTGTGTGTGTGTGTCTGAAATTTTTTTCTAGTCTAAGTTTCATATCTACTCTATCCCAGATGCTGGCTCCTTTTTAATAATAATAATCATTTATTTCGGATTCATTCATGAGATTACATCCATATTTGTTAGTACATTTTGCAAACTTACAAAATAGTGTTAGTAATAACTTATTAAATCACATATTTAGAAAATAAATAAAATTCAATAACAGGCTGGTCCGGGTGGACCTCCCGATGATGACGGTAAATTACTATACGACTGCGTGCTGCCGTATTCAACGATCCAGCATCGGGGTAATCCCTCCGGTCCGACACGCAGTATGGTGTTGGGACTGTCACGCATGCGGCGCATGGTAGAAGCGCACAGCTTGCGCATGATGGCCGCGAACATAGCGCATTTTCTGTGTGAGCTGCCGCGAACATAGCGCATAAGCACCCGGAACGCGTTTATATTGAACACGCAGATCGCTGTATGTCCGCAGTGTGTAGTGTAGTTTTTGAGTGAAATATGATGTTTCATCAGCTCTCTGCGGTTTCTCATTTACTCTATAGTGTAGATCTTAGTTCAGCCTTTAATGGCTTCCATAGAATGCTTTATTGGTCGCTTTTTTAGAAATAGTGCCTTTTGAGAGTCTCACCTGATCCTGTAAAAACCTTTTAATGCTGCTTCGTTCTAAGAAGAAACTTACTGCAGATCGAGGTTGTATAGAGATTAAGCTTTATTTTTTATCCTAACTAATGTTAATGTTATACATGTGTTTGTTTCTTTACCTTTACCTCAACTACTAAACTGACCATTTAATCGGATTATATCATTCACAATATCATAGATTGCATTATTTTGCACAGAACCCTAATTCTATCACCTTAATTACTTTTTACATCATGAGCAAGTAAGAATTCCGTTTGCCAAGTCAAATTTAAAAAAATTCTCTGGTATGGGCACCAATTAAAAATATTCTCACTATTTTTTTTTATTTTTTTTACAACCTTAGAAAACTTATAGCTAGGTACATATTAAAAATTAATCTAATTAAAACAGAAAGCTTTATCACAATTAATAACTTTATATTGTGTATACATGTGGTCGCTTACATTTTATACAATTTACTTTAAATAAAATTAAAAGTTTTTATTTACATGACGTCTAAATTGAAGTTGAAGAGTTATTATATAAAGGCTTTTTTTACTTTCCTCTCGTTTATAATCCGAATTAATAAAAATATAGTCTTATCCGAGCATACCGTTGGTTTTTTTACACTTTTAATCCTTTCTGAAATCAATTATTAAGTAATCAGATGAAAATTTTCCACTAGTAGTAAAATTACACTTCCCATACTGAAATAAATTAAAACTAGTATTTGTTGGCCTCAGCAACTCTAGAACATTTCATTGAAACTCAAGAGTATTTTTCAATTTCCCCAAGCAATGAGGAACACAAAAGGGGTCGATATCACCTGGCCATTCCGCTCGAGGTGCAATCCTTAAATAATAGACTCTAAGCTTCTTACGTTCAAAATGTAAAAATACTTTTAAGGAAGCCTTTTAAAGGAGATCATTTTGAAATATCATTATTGCATGAATTCTTTGTTGTTACACGTTGTCATTATTTGAAGAGTTACTTATAAAGGCTTACAAATAAAGGCAAGTAGTTAAGTTACCAGTTCTTAATTTAAAAAGCATCTACGTCATCATTTAAAGTTTCATACCGAAATTTCTAAAGAAACTTTCTTCAACTTCTAGAAAAATATTTGTAACAGATATTTCCACGTTAAAACGTCTTAAATATTTGGCCGTATTCTAAAACGCGTAGCAGCAAAAGTTTAATTCTTAAATATATTTCTACAAATAAAATTAAAAGATTTCTGATTAAATCAGATAAAAAATTCTTCATAATATGCATGATTTTATATGAGACAGTACCTACGCTTACAATTCAAGAGGAAATCATTTATTATATCCAAGGCTTAGAGCTACTAGAAAGAAAGATCGGTCGAGCCATTCAAAAGTTATAAGAGGTTTACATACATCCATCCATACACACACACACACACACATAGGTATACATCGCGGGAATAGTCAGGGAAGCTTCCTATGACCTTATAACGAGTTCTGATGAAAACTCATTTTCGAAAAACAAATAACTTTCCAAATTTTCGAAAATTTTCAATTTTCTTAGCAGTAAGTTAAAAATAACTAATTGTTTAGGTTTGAAAGAGTCTGTCTCAAGTCAATTCCCTAATTAGCACATATTGGGGTTGAGCAGGTTATCTTGTAGAAGAAGCCACAACCTGAGAGTTGAACAAAGACATAATATCAAGATTTATCAACGATACGTCACTCGAACGTTTGGCACGGTGGATAAGAGATCGCGCGGAACGGGAGAGGTCGCGTGTTCAAGTTCCATATTGTTCAAACATTTTGTTCACAAATAAGTTGTAATTAGTCCCAGACGTGAGGTTTATAACTTTTAAAAAAATAACAAATTGTTCTACAAAGATATTAATTCTTAGTACATTAAAAAAGCCTTCATAGTTTAAAAGCCACCATAGCAATTACATGAATAAATTTTTTATACATGGGTAAAACCGTGGAGCGTAGCTAGTAATAGCAATAAAGGTTATAATATTTTCATTAGTAGCAATGCTAAGACGCGCGGGAAAATGCTTATGAGATGCACCTGCTTCTTCAAATTATTCACTTAATTATTATAATACGATCAAGAATCCCAAGTTTTCCACAACTTAAGTGTTTACGTATTTAATGTCGTAAGTTCGTCGTTTGCTTTTACTTTATGTTATGTGAAATGAGAATTTATAAATAAGACTTGTTATTAATATAAAGGCACAATAGGGTTTCCTTGTGAAGTATCCATGATTTACGTGGGTAGGCGGGCGAGGAGCTCAATGGCTTCGTTATAATAAAAGTACGGGGGAGATCTACAATCACTTTTTATAACCGACGTTCCACCTGAAGACGTGGGCGCGTGCACAACCTCTCGTTGCTCAATCCAAACTGACCTTCAGGGGTGGGACAGACGCCTTAAAGTGAAGTTTTCAGAAGACTGTACTGCCATCTGTTAGTTGGCCCAAAAATGAAAGCTTTGGCAGCTGTCACTCGCTTTGAAACCTTTCAACTTTTCTTTATTTGTGTTACTGCCCACTGGTCATAAAATGGCGGCTACGCCTAGCGTTTGCGAATGTATGTAGTTCTCGTGTTCCATTTTGCATATTTACACTACTAAATCTATCCTTTATGTTCTATGTTGTGACAAAATTAGATAACTAACTCTACGCGCAATTTCAACATGGTAAAAAATTGTTATACCTACATTAAAAAGCATAGTTAGTTATTTAATTGCATCAGAACATTAGAAATGAATTTTATAATTTCGAGCTTATATATAGTTATTTTCGGGGCCAATCTCCAGATGGCGCTAGCTTTCAAATAGACAGCTCATAATGCGTAGAGAGGGCTCTCTTTTCCCTATATATTATTATACTCTTTGCTGACCTTAGAGAGATTAAACACTGCGTTATATACCCTGTAATGGCCGCCGCTCCAGTATCCGGTCTTACGTCATCTGTCAATGTTGCCAACATTGACAGATAATCGACTAACTAACCTAACTACGACTAAGTAATTAAATTGCGCCGTCAAGTATGTGCGTAAAAATAGAATTGTTTTTCGTATTACAGCCAGGCTATAGTGAAGTTTTAGAAAGTTTTAGAAAATATATAATATGTTTGTTTAGATATAACAGCCTTTTAAACAATCTGTTAGTTTTAGAGTGATAGCACTCACTTCTGGGATTAATATAATTACATTTGTAAACAAAATTTATTAGTGCTCTTTCACTGAGCCAACTGATCGAGTGACGTATCGTTCGTAAATATTGGTGTGAAGTCTCAAGTTGTTGCTTCATCATTACATATTTAATTTAATTAATCCCAGAAGGGATATGACTTTTAAAGTGCTTTTTAAGAATTAAGGTAAGGAATAAAATGTTTTTCCGCCCTTGAATACATAAAGATATGGTAATTAATTACTTGAACATATAAGCTTGCATAGAATTTTAATAATCTGATAGTTCATACATTCAAATGAAATTACTGTTTGAGCAGCAATAAATAAATTCTTAACAATCAATCCAATTGTCGGCCCCGTCTAAGTTTGCTTTACTTTGTTAATATGAAGTGTACGAATGTGTTGGAGCTCAGATGTATTCCGAAGCAATTCCGTTTTAAAATTGATCGGTGTGGTCGATTTACCATTTGTATTGGACCTCCACATTTGTGTCTCTGCTACGTTGAATGATTCCGCTTGGGTCCTTGCATAAAGACTATTTTAAGACTACAATTTTTTTTTGACAATACCAAAAATATTTAAAAAATATAAAAAGAAAAGCTTAAATACTAAGAGACTTATCATTCGGAGTACCATAACATTTTTATTTTTACAGTATAAACTCACATAGCAATAGCAATGACAGTACAGTATTGTATATTTCTTTAAAAAGAGCGCCAAAAAAAAAAGAATCCTGGGAGAGTTTCTTGCGCCGCTTCTTCCCTCTCAGAGCGCCATTTATTTCCGAAGTGGTAGTAGTAGCAGTCTATTATATTAGAAATGACCTCAAAAAGAATTGTAAAGGAATCAATCTTGCATTTTTTATGGAATCAAAGAAATGCCTTTTATGTCTAATCCCAAATTTATCGACGTGGCTAGGTTTATTCAATTAAATATTCATATTATGAATACTTAAGCGCAAGGAAAAGATGTATTTTTAGCCAAAATTACACAAGAAAATTATAATCTCTGGGAGTTTATTACAGTTATTTTCCTCTAGTCACAAAAAACAACGGGTTCAATTCCTGCGTGCATATTTGTGCCTGTGTGCAGACATGTGTGATTGGCAGACATTTTTGCAATTGAGACAGTAGTTTCTCTCTTCAGAATATCTCCTGTCATCGTAGCAAAAAGAAATACTCTACGAAACTGTCAATTAAATTATTTTATGAGATAAATACATAGACCTTTTAATACTTACATAAACTTATCAAGGCAAAGTTAATAATAAGAAATATGATCACTATGCTCACCGGAAAAGTAATTTATTCAAACGGGCGTTACATAGCCGAGCGTCAGAGCTGAGTAAATCAATACACCTAAAGAATTTTCATTCAAAAATAATTAAGGTGATTCCGAGGATGCATACAAAAGATGCAAGTGGTACAAAGTGTCGGGAGCAAGTTTAAAGGCGACCGCAAACCGGGCTGAAATTAATCGTAGCCCCAACACCCTCTAAGATATTGTACAGTGAATTAGTTTTTCACTTCACTCTATAATTGCTTTTTTATTTAGTATATAGTGCATGTTTTAGTGCAGTACTGTTGGCAATGAATTATGTGCTATAGAATATTGTGATAAAAGTTGAATTATTACCTAATTATTTTTGACATTTAAAATCTAACTATTACACCCGATTTGAAGTAATTCTTATAAACGACACTATATTACAATAATTCGTCTCAATATAAAAAAAAATTGTTGGAATGTTGCAATATTATATTCAATTTAAGGGACTTCTTAAATGATAAATATTTTATTAGTTTTCGTAATATAATATCTACGTACGTGTCCCAAGAAATAGTCTCAAAAAACCAAGGGCTTTCAGAATCAGTCCTTATATTAAATATTGAAAGACGTGAAAGATTATTCATCGCAAAGACTGCAATTTTTGAGTTGAGTGCTTGATTTATTTTCTTAATTAGGAGGATGGTAAAACGTTGTCCAATCTGATATCAAAGTCATAAAAAAGTTAAATACTTAACAGAGTTGACAAAAATTCAATAAATATTCATGTTGAGTTGATGATGGATGATAAAAATGTCACAGAATAAAAGCTGTTATAACATTTGGAAATTTTACTATATATTTATTCTATAAATTTCATTCAGCTATCTCTTAGGCCTCGTAATTAAAAATTTTACTTCAACTTTTACGTTCTAAGTCGAATAATACACTTTTTAGTAAACAAGTGATTTTTTTAAAAAACGTTTTTCAGCAGTCGCAGAAAAATTTGAACTAGATGTGATTCTAATAGGAATAACATATATAAATGGTTTTGAAATATTGAGTTTTGGTTTATCATATATCTCAAAAATTAAGAAAATATTTTTAAAATGAAGATTGTTTCAATCGCTCGCCTATCGCCTCGTTAAGTCGCGCGTGCGACACAAGCACATCTCACCTACAACTATGTATGTAAAAAATATCAATAATTGCTAGAGTATATTATGGTCGTTATAGTTTTGTTTAGGAATTCTAACATTTTTGTTGTCATTTTACTTAGGAGAATTCTAAAAATAAGTTGATTATTAAGTTGTAGAAGAATACAGAATTATTTTAATACTTTCTAGTAGATAGTAAATTGTTTAGGAATAGTTTTTTTGGAGTCAGTTGCTTTTTGTTAATTTATATTTTTATTTTTTTGTTTTGTTGTGAATCTGAAGTACACTAACTAATTTGTCTGAATATCTACCAAACGTGCTGCTGCATATGACACAGCGCCATTTAAATGAAACAAACGAAGTCAGGAAGAAACGCCTATCTCAACAGAGTAAATCTACCTCAAGGACAATTACAAAAGAGACTTGCGAAGAACGAAAAAATAGATAGAAAACTTGCGTCATGATGCAATACAGCAACGAACGTAAGTGCATTTGATTACAGACAGTTAGAAATTCTAGCACAGATCACACCCTTACTTTAAATCGTTAAGGATTTCCATAGATCATCATAAACGACTACGACAATTACTTGATAGTAATGACGTTACGGTAGGTGACTCAATAATCCGGATAGCATATAAAAAAAACAATGTTAATTTCCTCCTGAGAATTGAAGAGTTTCGTTATTTTGTCATGGATCCCATACTCAGAACCTAACCAAATTATAATATAATAATCGAGATCGGTTTACGTTATATTGAGTTATTCGTCCATTTTTCGCGCACATATTTAATGCAAATTTTAGACTTGCATGGTTTTCTCATGAATGTCATTGTGAGAACCATCAAAATTCAGTCAAAAGTTCTGCGGTAACAAACACAAAAATAATACAGTCGAATTGAGAACTTCCTCATTTTTGACAACTTTGTCATTTGGATTTCAAAGATATAGACATAGTAAGTAGAAACATAGTAAATATCGAAATAATAGTTTTCGAAAACTGAAAACATGCCGAGCGAGAATCGAACCGTGGTGAGAATCAACGGTTCAATCTACTGCGACCCCGACTCTTTTCAACATTTAACCCGCGTTCGATGTAATATTTTTACTGTTTACTTTGGTAACTTTTGTTCGTGTTATTCGAGAGTTAAGCAAGATAGGCAAACTTTATATCACGTAATAACAGTTGCAAGCCCATGTTGCAAACTCGTCTGGGGATGTTGGTTATCACACGCAGAACATGCACTTCGCAGAGTAAGACTTTCGCTTCACTAAGCGTTGATAACTTTGTTTCCCCTCAGTTTGAACGATCGTTACAGGTAAAACTTTAGTTACTAGCCGTTCCCGCCCACTTCGCTGGGCGTAATTTAAAAGGAAATAAATTAATGAAGGAAAGTTGGAATTCGAAAATAGTTATTAACCATCTAGGATAAATTTCGCATCGAATGGTGGTAGTTTCATGTCGATACGAGCAGTGGTTTAGGCGTGATTCAGCCTCAAACAAAGACCATTTTCATTATATATATACTAGCCGTTCATGTCCGCACACTGGGCTAATTTTAAAAGGAAATAAATTAAACAATTAAAACAAAGTAGCCACAAACCATCTAGGATAAATTTCGCATCGAGTGGTGGTAGTTTCATGTCGATACGATCAGTGGTTTAGGCGTGAAAGAGCCTCAAACAAAGACCATTCTCATTATATATATGTAAGATAAGATTATAATGTTAGATTTTTAGAAGCAATTTTTGGCATGTCGTGTTATTTAATTCTTCCGGAACAACACCATCGCTTGATAAATATGAGTTATAAATAATCTAATTACTGAATATTCCAAAGATGATCAACCATAGTTCACAAAGATTAATAATAATAAGTGTCATAATAATGTGACAATTACCACGTAGATATAGCTTAATTGAAACTTTTTTCTTATAAGATTACTAGCCGACCCAGCAAACGTCTTGTCTTGCCATATTATTGTAAAGTAATAAAAAAATCAATAATTAAAATTTTTATCGAACTACAATAAATATGTTATTCGATTGCCATCTTGCAACTCTATTGCAGTGTAACATTACTGTGTTTCGGTCTGAAGGGCGCCGTAGCTAGTGAAATTACTGAGCAAATGAGATTTAACATCTTATGTCTCAAGGTGACGAGCGTAATTGTAGTGCCGCTCAGAACTTTTGGGTTTTCCAAGAATCCTGAGCGGATACTGCATTGTAATAAAAAAAAAATCAAAAATTTATTTATTTAGCATTTTAGTAAATAGTATTTGTAGGACTTCCCTTTTAAGTTCGCAGAACCTGTTTTAGGGAAGACCGCTCTTTCCAACGGATAAGAATGCTTATACATTTAACAAAAACATGAATTATAGTTAAATAAACCAATCTTAGGCATAAAATAAACAAACTAAAAATTGTTTCAATATTGAAGGTAGATTAATATTTGCGTGGCTCACACTAAACTTGTAAATAATATACCTACATAAAAACACTTGTCATCGTCTCAAGAATGTGCGACCACTGCAACTATGAACTAAGGTAATTTGTAGTTTTACGAATATTTATAAAATAGTAAAATGTTCAAAGTACGATATTTAGATAACAATCAAATAACAGCAAGCGAAATTTAATTATCTATTCGATTGATATACTATACTATAATTACAACAAAAATTAATATAATATATATATATATATTTTAGAACACATATTTACACTATTTTACTCATATTATAATTAGTTTAGCAAGTTTTCAGTTTCTAAATAATTAAGAGTTTTCAGCCATTTTGTAACGCTAGTTTTACATTCCCTATATGTCTTTGTGTATATATTTAAGATTTTATTAGCGGTATTGTATAGTTTAGTAGCCTGTGCATCAAATTGTTTAGACGCAAATTTAGTTTTAGTAAATTTACATTTAATTACTGTATTATTTTTACGTTTATTTAAAATCAAAGGATCTATAGATTTACTTTTGTGTATTTTTAGTATGCATTGCAATATATATAATTTTATTACGGATAAAAGGTCCGCATCTTCATATAATTTTGTGGTATCATATAGACGATTGCTTAGCATATATTTAATTATTGCTCTCTGTGCTCGTTCTATGCTTAAGAATTGAGTTTTAAAAGTACCCCCCCAGATTCTTATACAATATAGAAGGATAGATTGTATCAGAGATGTATATATATACTTAATAAGTTTGATATAACAGACTTTACGTAGGCGTTTGAATATCCAGATCACTTTTCTAGCTCTGTTGGCAACTAAATTTAACTGAGGATACCATGATAAATTTTTGTCTATAATTACTCCGAGGTATTTGGTGGTGTTTACTCTTTCAAGTTTAGTGCACAGACAGTTTTCTATATCAGCCATGTCAAATGTATGGGCAGATAAGGTAAAATTTTTATTTGGTTGAGTAGAATCTTTTATTGAAAATGTAATATAATTTGTTTTCGTTAAATTTAAAGTAAGAATGTTAATTTTAAGCCAGTTTTGTACTAAGAATAGTCCTTTCTCTGACAAAGAAAAGACCTCCGCCCAACTGTCTCCATGAAATAGCAAGGCAGTGTCGTCGGCATAAGAAAAAACTTGTCCATTTTGTATTTTTAAATCTGTAAGGTCGTTAATATACATTAAAAATAGCGTAGGTCCGAGAACACTACCCTGAGGAATTCCGTATGATGTAGAATATTTAACAGAACTAAAAATTTCTTTATTAATTTTAACACGTTGTGCCCGATTACGAAGGTAATCAGTCAGTAAATTTAAAAAATTACCTCTTATACCAATTTTTTCAATTTTACGCAAAAGTATGGGAATAGAAACGGTGTCAAATGCCTTTTTTAGGTCAAGAAAAATACATAGAGTTTTTTTATTTCCATCCACATACTTTGTTACCTCTTGAGTCAGATCTTGAATAGCATCCTCAGTGCTGACTCCCTCACGAAAGCCATACTGAGATTTAGATAACAAACCATACGTATTTAGGTACTTGATTATTCTAGTATTTATAATCTTTTCTAATATTTTAGAGATAACTGTTAAGACGGAAATAGGCCGATAGTTATTAACATCCTCTTTAGACCCACCCTTATGTACAGGATGTATAATGGAGCATTTGAGTTCTTGTGGAAAAATACCTTGAGCGAGTGAGAGTGAACAAAGTCGTGTGATTATAGGAGTAAGTTCTTTTTTCGCTACTTTAATAAACTTGGTTGGGATATTGTCATAGCCCGAGGCAGTCTCTGATTTTAAGTTTGATATAATTGTTGCTACTTCTGATGGCTCGGGTTCTAGTATTCCAATTGTATTTGCTTGTGAAGGAAGTCGATTAAAATATTGCTGTACAATATGAGGAGGTGTTGAGATTCCAATAGCTAAAGATTTTCCAACGTTAACGAAATAATTGTTTAGAAAGCAAGCTGATTCAGTGGGTGTAGGTTTTAACTGTGTAAGTTCTATATTTTGTTGTTTTTGTTTATTTAAATTAGTTATAGTTTTGATACTATTCCAAAGTGACTTATTGTTAGATTTAGATTTATTAAGTATTTCGCTTTCGTATTTACGTCTTAGTTGCTTCACTAAATTATTGCAAAAGTTTCGATATCGTCGGTAAGTTATTCTGAGTATTTCATTAGATTCATCACTTCTTAGCTGTTGCTGTAATTTATTTCTGGTTCTGATGCATTTTAAAATGCCTGGTGTTATCCAAGGTTTTATTATTTTTTTGTTACTTGAAATTCTTACCAATTTAGTATTTTTGTTAAGAGCATATTGTATGTATTTGTGTAATTCTTGTGTTAATGTATTTGGGTCTTTTATTTTTAATATATCTGGATTATATTTATCTTGCAGGGTCTTAAGTGCTTCTTCATAATTGATAAGAGATTTCGTTTTAGGTGTGGTTGAATCTTTTATTTTTTTCCGATATAGATAAATAACAGTCATTTTATGGTCCGTAATTGTAGTGTTTAGAACTCCTATAAAAGTATTAAATTGGGAAGGATCAAGGTTAATTATTGGTCTAAACAACTATTTTTTTTGGTATCAAATTTATGACCAGGTAGTAACCTATGTGAAGCCAATGTATCTAAATATGAATTAGCGTATTTGTCACTGTGCCCTTCCATAATATTTATGTTTATATCTCCTGTAATTATGACATTAGATTTTAGATGGGATGAATCTAGATAGGCGTTTAATGAATTTATAAAATTTTCTACTGGCGGCCGGTATATACAAATTAGTGTCATTTTAGACACAGGGCTTCTCAGTACGATCTCAAGGCAGGAAGCGCCATCCAAAGCAACTTCTTTGACACTATGTTCTAATGTTTTTTTTACAAATAACACAACACCATCATTTTGATTTACTTTTCTATCAGTGTAATAAGTAAAATAGTAGGGTTTCTGTGGAACTTATATAAAGTATAACACTTTTGTATGCTGTAAAGTACAAGATGAATAAATATAATTAAAATATAATAAATATAACAGTAGTGGTACAAATACATTAAAAGATTATAAGTATAGTTACGAAAATCCAGAATTACGATTTTGTCAACAAAATTAAAATTTTTGGGGTGGTTCACCCTTATCATTTAGGGGTATGAAAAATAGATGTTGGCCGATTCTTAGATCTACTCGATAAGCACTCTAAATTTCATACAAACCGCTCCAGATGTTTCGTAGGAGGTAACAAACACCGAGACACGAGAATTTAGAAGAATTCATTTTTAATAATTTTAATTTTTTTTAGTTGTAGAACTTTATTATAGACATAACTTTTTTTGATATTCATATTCAAGGAAGATTATTTCAATTGTTTTCCATTTCTTCTCAACATATTATATTTTTAAAATAAGTGGTAATGGCGACAAATGAATCGAAGATTATTTGATAAGTATTTGTATTATAACGTAAAGATTTTTTTTCATATTTCATTTTTCGTTACACTGAAACTTTACAACCTTTTTTATTACATAATTGCTTAAACCCTTACAGCCTTACATATAAACGCAGTGTAAAGATACTCCAAGTTTAAAATTACTTCTCCATGTAATTCTATAGTGACAAAGGTAAGATTAGGACAAAAAGTTTTAAACTTGGAATAACTCTACTTCGCGTTTATAAGTAGCACAGTAACAGTAATAGTAGACTTTATCTACACCCATTATATGAATCCTATATAAAGATTCTGAAACAGTTAGCTTACTGCTAACATTAAAAAAGCCAGTCCTAGTAACAATAATATCATCCAAAGGAGTGTTATTAAGAAAACGGATGATATAGTGTTGTACTGAATTTCAATACAACACTCGTTTGGATTATGTTAATGGTTATTAGGACATTGAGTGTTTTAGTGTTGGCAATAAGCTAACTGTTTCAGAATCTTTAATAGAGGATTTATAGCATGGGCGTAGATAAAAGTACATAAGATCATTTCTTATTACTAGCATGATACTATTATTATTACTAGAATGCTATTGATCGGATTTCCCTGCGACAATAATATACAGTATGCTTCAACGAGCAAAATTCAAATTATCGCCTCGCTTTGAAACTATGTCTCTAATGGTAGTCTCAAAGAGGAACTTCGGAGCTAGGTGTCTATTTTCTAGCTATATAGTGCACAGTGCGTTGCTCTCAAAAGCTGGTGTCAGACAACGCGTTCAGATAGGAAAGTTCATCAAGATGTATAATACATTTACCGTCCCTCAATCAGTATCCATTGAGCATACTAGAAACTCAATTATGTCATAATTTCAGATAAATATAAAGCAATATATTTTTATCTTTGGTATTTTGAGTTGTTTTGATTTTAACTTAAAAAAAGCGGCCAAGTGTGAGTCGGTCTCGCCCATGAAGGGTTCCATAGCAGCAAGTAACATAATATAAAAGTTCTTGTTGTTTCCTGCAACGATTTATGACGGATTAAAAAAAAAACTACTTACTAGATCTCGATCAAACCAGTTTTCGATGAAAGTTTCCATGGTAATGTACATCATATGTTTGTTTTTGATTTATCATTCTCTTATTTTAGAAGTTACAAGTTTTACCACACATTTTACCACTTTGGAAGTGTCTCTCGCGCGAACTGTTCAGTTTCGAAAAAAAATATATTAGAAATCTCAATATAATTTTTGAAGACCTATACATAGATATAATATCCACACGTATGGGTTTGATGAAAAACAATCATTGAGTTTCCTATATATAATCACTCACTATGGTGAGGATTATTTCCTATGGGTGTGTGGTGGTCCTCCATAGTGCGGTTTTCAAGGAGCTTTCTTCCACGAACTACAAAGATGTGGAATGAGCTTCCTTGTGCGGTGTTTCCGGGAGGATACAATATGGGTACCTTCAAAATAGCGCGTACACCTTCCGTTAAGGCGGGCATAGCTCCTGCGATTTGGGGGGGAATTTGGGCGGCGGTGATCACTTAACACCAGGTGAACCGTATGCTAGTTTGTCCTCCTTTTCCATAAAAAAAACACTCCTTACATACAATTTCATCACATAATGCACCTCAAAAATAACGCACACCCGATGCGCTGACCCGATCAACCATCTTACGATATAAGATGTTTGAGGTGGTCTTTAGGCTGGTTACACTCTTATCAATCTTCTGGTGTTGCAAAAGATCTCTAACTTTCAGATTATCAGCGCCATTAATTGCTAGTTTAGCGTACCAGATTCAAATTGCAAAAATGTAATTATTTACTTAAGTAATAAAGTTTCTTGGGGTGGCAGAAAACGAACTTTGGACCAGTTTTGAAAATTAAGACGGCCACTATGGATATTGTTAGTTTTATTCTCGGGGTGGCAAACATCGAATTTGGGATAATTTTGAAAATTAAAAGATGGTTTCTGCACAAATTTGTCATTGCAACAATATTAATATCGTTTTCATGGTTCTCCGAGTCGAGAGAGTAATCGATTCAAAATTATTACAAAAGAAATTTTGCGCTATGGTCATTTTGAATTTCAAATGCTTAACACATACATATCTCACAAATTATGTTTAAGGGTTCCACATGTCTGTGTGAAAATACTCAAAAACCTTATTAGATCATTTGTCTGTCACTCTGTTTATCCATCTGTAAAGGTGGCCAAAACTCAAAGCATACTAGTAAGGTATTAATTTTTATATTTTGCCTCCGTATTTCTCATTGGTTAGAAATTTAAATATTCACATGTTTTATTTTATTAGGTAGGAAGGTTTTAGTTAGGTACCTATTATACATCTGAAACACATCCTCCGGCGTCCTGTGAAAGCCTGTTTTAATGTTTACGAGAACAAATTATGAAATGTATCATTAAGTTTGCAAAACAACGGAAAGGTCTCGATGACCTAAAACTTGCTAAGTTGTCGAGTATCCTTACATATTTGCGTAGGACTAAATGCCAAGGCCCGAGGCACAAATAAATTTAAAATGTCTGATTTAAGCGAAGGTATTGTTAGGGATTACTCTTGCAATTTTCTGTGAAAAGAAAGCTCATGCTTAATAAAGGTTTCCTATATAGAAATCATTTTTTTTTTTTTAATAACAAGATAAACAAATCCGTCGGTCTGATTGTATCCATCCCTAGTCTGTGGTTATATCAAGCTCTTCTGTATGAAAATAAGGGACGAGACGAGCAGGACTTTCAGGTGATGGTAATTGATATGCCCTGCCCATTACAATGCAGTGCCGCTCAGGATTCTTGAAATACTCAAAAATTCTGAGCTGCACTACTTTTGCTCTGGTTACCTTGAGATATAAGATGTTAAGTTTCATTCGCCCAGTAATTTCATTAGCTACGGCGCCCTTCAGATCGAAACACACTGGTGTATGAAAGCGATAGAAAGGAGTCTGCTGAAAGTAAGAAAAATTCAAAAGATTAGAAGTAACAGCATTAGGAAAAGGACAAAACTGACAGATGCTCTTAAGTACATCGTAACACAAAAGTGGCGCTGGGCAGGTCATGTGGCGAGATTCATGGACAAAAGATGGCCAGTTGAAACGACAATTTGGGAAGGACCATCTGGCAAAAGAAAAAGAGGCCACCCAAGAAACAGATGGGGAGATGAAATAATAAAAATGGCTGGAGTACATGGAGTAAGCTGGAGGAGGCCTATACCCAGAGTAGGTTGGATGTTAAATTTTAGGTTCAGACTGAAATACAGTAATTTTTACACATTACTGCTTCACGGCAGGAATAGGCACCGTTGTGGTACCCATAATCTAGTCGCCATCCTGTGCTTCCAATTATAAAAAATAAATTAACACCAAAGATATAATAATGGGATCTCGCTGTGCGGTAACCCTAAGATAATTCCAGATGTCAGCTGTAATATTATGTGTGATTATACAAATATGCCCCCTTGTATATGGTAGCCAAAACTCTATTTATTAATTCTATAAATTTATCAACACCAACTGTCCAATGTAACTCGACCTCGTCTACGCTTCTGATCTCTAACGAAGATCAAGAGCTCATCTTACACTAGTCGTTTTAAGATTATGTTCCACTAGAACCCGAATTATTTAAGGAACACTAAATAGAGGGTTCTGTTGTTAATATTTAGAGGGTAGGGACAATATTTTATGATCCAATGCTGAGGGCGTAGGCCTAAGCATTGCACATACATTGTAGACAGAGTCTGTTGTATTTTGCTTTGTTTTTATCAAAGACACATTAACCGGTTTACATTCCAACCGTTTTCACCTTCATACATCTTAGAAGTATCACAGAGTGAGGATGGATACATATGATGTATTAAATATTTCGTTGTGTTGTGCCCATAGTATGCCTAGGCATTGGCATTTGGGGCAAGTGAATTTGTGTAAAAGTGTGTCAATATTATTATTAATATTTACTTACTGATTTGACAATTGGGTTATATTTAAGATAATTATAGAAAAAAAAGTTAATAATAGCACAGAGGAAAGCCCTCAATGAACACAATTTACCCATATTAACTAGATATTTTTATTAACCAAAGCCTATATATGGTTACAAATAAGTCCGATATTTACTGAACATTTTAAGTAAGTTTACTGTACTTTTTTCGACAATTTATTATCTTTAAATCATTATAATCTTTCTATTAATTATATATATTACTTTGAATTTTTAATACGAAATTTAAATTTCAAACTATTTACATATAACTTAATAATTAATAACGCTATTTATATAAATAATAATAAAATAAAACTTAAATAATCTAACAAAATTAATTAATTACAAATAGAAAATATCATTAAGATCGCTATCGGCAGGTAAGGTGCCCATGAAGCTGGCAACGTTACCTCTTGCTTACTTAAAAAATACATATAAACATCCATGACTCGGAAACAAATATCTATATTCATCATATAAATCATTGCGCCTACCGGGATTCGAACCCGGGACCCCTAGCTTAGAAGTCAGGGTCACAAACAATTCGGCTATATGGGTCGTCATATTATAATTTATATCCACTAAGTTAATGAGTTCTCTAAAATCAAACATATTGAGTACTTCAATGCCCTTCAAGATTTTTTACTCATCCTTACAAACCTGAAATAACCTTATTGCATTAGAAATATCCAGAGATGTGTTAAAAACATGTTACATCACGATCAGAGTTTTGTTAGACTCGATCCGTCATCCCTGTTCACCGTCTTATATATTATATAAACAAACTAATGAGTTACATACTTAATACAATAGTTTTATCTACACAAACAAAATTTCACGAATGATGCGAGACTCGAACACACGACATCTCGCGTTCCGTGCGAGTGCTCTTCCAACTGATCTAACTTTTCGAGTGACGTATCGTCATAGAATCTTATATACTTTGCTCAACTCCGGTTGTGCCTTATCTACAGGATCTACTTTACAGTTGATAACCTGCTCGACCCCAGTATTTTCATATTAGGAAATTGACTTGAGATGTCGTTCTTGTAAATCTAAACAATTTGTTACGTTTTTAAAGTGACACGTTATTATTTGTGTATCCTAGAAGTGAGGGTTATCACCTTAAAAACATTACAAATTGCTTAGTTATATCTACACTAAATAATTATTGTGTTTCATACCAGCCCCATGATCTGCATAACATCAGAATGAACCTTCAGTTGACATGAGTATCTTCAAAAAAGCTCATTTTAACAGCCAATAATTTCAAATCCAATTTATTTATTATGAGATTATTAATATACAAAATAATAATATCAATACAAATTTTACTTAAAAGCTTATAATAACTTTATAATGCTTCTACGGTTCTTCTGGTGATAATAAAACAGACAATTGGCTCGCGCGCTTTTTGTGGAGATTATAGCAAAGTAAATAGTTTGTATTTTAATTTTCTAAAAATTGTTCACAAAATGTATATAAGCTTAAATAACAGAATAAAAGAACGTAGACGTAGACAATGTAAAAAAAAAAGTGCGGTTTTCAAGGAGCTTTCTTCCTCGTACTACAAAGCTGTGGAATGAGCTTCCTTGTGCGGTGTTTCCGGGTCGATACGACATTGGTACCTTCAAAAAAAGCGCGTACACCTTCCTTAAAGGCCGGCAACGCTCTTGTGATTCCTCTGGTGTTGCAAGAGAATGTGGGCGGCGGTGATCACTTAACACCAGGTGACCCGTACGCTCGTTTGTCCTCCTATTCCATAAAAAAGAACTAGCGACCTGCTTCAGGCAGGTCGCTAGTTGATTGAAATGAGTCTGTAGAAAATAAGAAAAATTCAAAAGATTAGAAGTAGCAGCATTAGGAAAAGGACAAAACTGATAGATGCTCTTAAGTACATCGTAACACAAAGTGACGCTGGGTAGGTCATGTGGCGAGATTCATGGACAAAAGATGGCCAGTTCAGTTGAAACGATAATTTGTGAAGGACCATCTGGCAAAAGAAAAAGAGGCCACCCAAGAAACAGATGGGGAGATGAAAGCTCTTAATAGTGATTTTCATTATTATAACACTAGAAATAAGGGATTGCTTGTAACTAATTCTAGTAGGCTTCATAATATAAAATAGCTTTAAGGGTAAATGTATACACTTTTATAATAAAGTCCCAGCCACTGTTCAGGCATTATCTATAAATAAATTTAAATGTTTTATAGAAAAATGGCTCTGTTGTAAATTCTATTACTCCACAGCTGAATATCTTAATTCTAAATGATCGGACAGCCTGGGACTAGATTTTGATTATTTTATAGCGATAGAAATTACTGTACAATATTGTATATTTTTATTGAAAAGAGCGCAAAAAAGAATGCTGGGAGAGTTTCTTGCGCCGCTTCTTCTCTCTCAGAGCGTCATTTGTTTCCGACGCGGTAGTAGTATCTAGTATATTAGAAATGACATCAAAAAGAATTCTAAAGGAATCAATTTTGAGAAAATAAATGCCTTTTAATAATAAAATGGCGGGAATATAATGGAAAGGTAAAGAAGAGAGATATATGGAGTAAGCTGGAGAAGACCTATACCTACCCAGAGTGGGGTCCCAATAACATAACTTTTATATTATACGCGTAGCCTTATTTTTTTTTTTATATTTGATAATTCTTTTCAGCCTTTCGCTGTTCTTTGTCTGCATTTACGAGTCAAAACCAAGTAAATGCAACGTGTGGTGTGTGAAATTGATGTGTTGGGTGCAATGCGTGTTCGTCACTTTGCAATAACTTTCTTACGATTCGACATGTATTTAAGATGGCGGCTTTTTGTAAGGTGATGTAAAGAGTTTCCTTTTATTCTAGCAGTTTGAGACTATGTAACAAATGGTTTGGGATAACATCTATAGTGGAAAGGACTATTGGAATTACGTATACTTAATTTGGTTCCAGAGTCTAGCTACTTCATCCTTCAGTTGATTGTATTTGTTTTTATTATTATTACTACAAGTGATGAGAAAGGTGATGACGTAATGATGAGATCAAGGTCCCTGATTGTGAGTGACACCTTGTCCACGACAATGCAGTGGCGCTAAATGCTCTTAAATACGAAGAGTTCTGTGCAGAATTCAATTATCTTGCTTGGCACCTTGAGACAAAAATATACAATTTCAATATAGTCCATTGAAATGTTACATGAGCTTTACATACGCAATTTTATTTTTGGAACATGTGTGGGGGCAAGAATAATAGAAGCTTAACCCCAAGTTTGTGGGTTTACCGCCTTGTTCCCCGGCCGCCATATTGGATATACATTTTTCGCGATATCTCGAAAACTATACGTCCTACAAAAAAAAAGTAAAGGGATAAATTGTAGCAAATCGCTTTGCCTACACTAACTACAATGGACTAATAACAAAATCACTTCTTACACAGTTCGACGGTACAACTGACGAAACTACCTCAAAAAGGTACGCGCTAAATATTCATTCAATTAGAAATGATATATTCAACAACACACTTCAGTATTCGCGCTCTTTTTTTTCTTCCTGTATTGTATGTCTTGGAAGGTGTCTTTGTACAATGATCCAATTTGCTGACTGAGTATGACTGTATTTTGGTTTTGTATGAGTGTTTGCGAGCCTTTTACAGTGGGTAGTCTCTTACACATTGTCCACGAATATTGCTGTTGGTTCTTGAAAATCACGGCGTTTCAGCCTCGAGAATTCAAGGTTGCCAGGACCCCTCAAGTTTAGTGGCAATTTCGTTTCTTTGTCTGTTAAATCTACTCCGGTAGCCTCTACTGACTTGTTCTATATCTTGCTTAATAGTTTTCAAATTTATATCGGCGTATATAAGTTTATTGTCAACATTCCACGGAATATTTTAGTATGTTTCTTAACGTTCTTTGTTAGAAATCAGTTAATACAGAAAACAGTAAGAGTAACGACCTATTTTCTGATCCAGAAGTGTGATTTTTTAAGATTCGCTAACGCGTCCACACGTTGGCTGTAGTTCGATCATACCTTACACGAATATGGGCGTAAATTTATATGTGGTCATATTACTCTTACCATTTTTAACATATTATCTCCTATCCAATTTGTACTAAAAGGAGCCTTCCTTTGCACAGGATGCCGGCTAGATTATGGGTACCATAACGGCGCCTATTTCTGCCTTGAAGCAGTAATGTGTAAGCATTACTGTGTTTCGTTCTGAAGGGCGCCGTAGCTAGTGAAATTTTTGGGCAAATGAGACTTTACATCTTATGTCTTAAGGCGACGAACGTAGTTGTAATGCCGCTCAGAATTTTTGGGTTTTATCAAGAATCCTGTTTAGCACTGCATTGTAATGGGCGGAGCGTATCAATTACCATCATCTGAACATCTTGCTCGTCTCGTCTCTTATTTTCAGATAAAAAAACACCAATAGTGCTTGCACAAACCTGTTTGGCGGCAGAAAATGTCGTCACAATAGTATTTATTCAAATTCAAATTCAAATATTTTTATTCAAAATATAATTATTATTGAAAGTCAAAAAAACTACTACTACCCATTCCAAAATGAATGCCTCAGGCCTGAGAAGAATAAGCGCAACAAACACAGCGGGCTTTTTTTTTCATCAAAAATATTTTTTACAATTAAACTTATTATTTAATAGCCAGAGGGCGGTCGCTCCATTCCCAATCTGTGGTATCATTAAGAATTATAGTAACCTTTACCAAACAAACGTTTTTTAACAATTCTTTTGAATAACGTAGTACTTTTGTTTTGAACATTTTCTGGGATCCTGTTGTAAAAGCATATACATCGCCCCACAAAAGATTTGCTAAATCGACTAAGTCATGTGTTAGGTGTTAACATTATGGTTATGACAGTTTCTGGCAAATTCGCTTATGTGCCTATGAAAATACATTACATTATCAAGAATATATTAAGAAGCAACAGTCAAGATGTTAATTTCTTTGAATTTTGCTCTCAATTATTCCTAAGGGCCTAGGTTATAAATAGCGCGAATAGCCCTCTTCTGCAGCACAAATATTGTATTAATGTCGGCAGCGTTGCCCCATAAAAATATGCCATAGGACATAATACTATGGAAGTAACTAAAGTATACTAGTCGCGCCGTATCTATGTCAGTTAACTGTCTAATCTTTTTAACCGCGTATGCTGCAGAACTAGCTGTATTTTGCCTGGACCACTGCTATAGCTATTTAAATACATAATATTTCAGACAGTAATAAGTATAATGTAAGCCTTAGAATCTAAAAAAAAAATCACGATTATCTTATGCCATCTCTAAAGATTAAAAACTCTATGGTCGAGGGTTAGGTAAAGAGAATTTTTGATTTGATGTGAATGCTCCATATGTTTGAGTAAAGGACAGTTACGCTACAGTAAAAATGTGATTCCGCTTCCATTGACATTCATATTTGAATAATACCCTTCGATTAACTTATTTCTATTGCTTTAAATATCTTTTTTTATTATATATGCTTTATATATCTTTTTGTATTATACTTTCACCAAATTATAATGATTAAGAACTGATTAGGTGGAGCATATTACAATTAGTAAGAGGTGGGACGTTATCGCGAACTCACCACACTCACACTGATGAAGGACTTCCGAATGGGCCGAAACTAGTCGGTACCGACACAGACAAAAACGTGAGTAAAGCCGTATTAATAAATCAGGTGGAGTATATATTAGATTAAAATGTTTTTGTCAAGTAGATATAAAATCTTTAATTGCTCATATAGGATTAGTTATTGGGTATAGCGATACATTACTGATCTTTCCCTGCTACGTTCCTGCTCGCACCGCACTGCCTTTTACCGCTTTACACCAGATGAAAACGTGGGAGGCTCCTTTGCACAGGATGCCGACTAGGTTATGGGTGCCACAACGGCGCCTTTCTGCCGTCAAGCAGTAATTAAGCATTATTGTGTTTCGATCTGAAGGGCGCCGTAGCTAGTGAAATTACTGAGCAAATGAGATTTGACATCTTATGTCTGAAGGTGACAAGCGCAATTTCAGTGCCACTCAGAGTTTTGGGTTTTTTAAGAATCCTGTGTTGCACTGCATTTTAGTGGACAAGCGAATCAAATACCATCAGTTGAACGTCCTGCTCGTCTCATCCCTTATTTGTAATAATAAAACCCCTCTAGTGTTACAAGAGCTAATCTTTCATTAAAATTAGATCAGCTAAAGTAGATGTTCTAACGAGCAAAAATAACGGTGCAGTTTGGCAACAATTTGAAAAGGGTTAGTCCTGATACATGGGGTTGGCTTGGTATTGGCTCATTAGCTCTAATGAAAGGTATACGTGCTTTTAATACAAAAGAGGGGAAAATTCGAGGTATTTATAAAAGAGAACACATTTTTACATATATTTTTATTGTATTTGACAAGCAAATTACTTTACTGGGTCAGGTGAAAATAATTAAATCGTACCTCTATATTTCTTTATTGATATTATAAAAAGCATTTATTTTCTCAGAATGGATTCCTTTAGAATTCTTTTTGATGTCATTTCTAATATACTACCGCTTCGTAAACAAGTGGCGCTCTGAGAGAGAAGAAGCGACGCTCTTTTTAATAAAATACCTATACAATATTGTACTGTCATTGTTATTACTATAAAATAATTATAATCTAGTCCCAGGCTGTCCGATCACTTAGATATTCAGCTGTGTAGTAGTAGGATTTACGACAGAGCCATTTTTTAAGATAACATTTAAATTTATTTATAAATAATGCCTGAAGAGTGGCTGGGACTTTATTATAAATCTAAATTATATCTTATGAAGCCGACTAGAATTAGTAATAAGCAATCCCTTATTTCTAGTGTTATAATGCCATATTTGATTTTTTTTAAATTGTTTAATTTGAATAGAATCTTTAAAATTATCCATATTAATTATCATTAACTGCGACCTTTATTATTAATTGTTATATGGACCTTGCGTGTACTTAAAACAAAAGAAATAAATGTAAAATAGTTGCCTGTGATAGTTTACAACAAGAACAAACAAATTCAGCTAAGAGTTTTTGCTAAAGTTTTCTTACAGGAACCATATTTTCATAAGAAAATATCATTTGCTTTGTTTACATAAGCCATTTATAGTAAATTAATTTGTTATATTGTTTTATTATTTACAGATATATACCTAGTCTGCCATAAATACTGAAACAAAGAAATAAAAATATATTGCAAATAACATTTCTTACCTTTACAGTGTGTTAGTTTAATACATAAATATAAAACTGAACTGAATATGATACTGAACGATCCTAGGTACCAATTCCCCAGTCCCTCGATTATGTAAAATTTCAAATTCTTATAGCGTACCTGATATTTACATATTTGCTGATTCCTTAGCCAAATTCCGCAAGACCATTTGCAGCATCATTGGTAATCTTTAATAGTGTTATAAGTGGAAAATTTATATAACCTATGTATAACTCATTTAATAATTTATATATTTTTTTAATTCGTAACTAATTCTATATAATACCTAAAATTAATTATTTCTGTGCATGCTGTGTTTATTTGTAAGTAATCACTACATTTAGTGCCTAGTTTTTAGTTCTACATTTTATATTTGTGTGTATTATTGTAAGTGATTGTAAACCTAATAAATAAATGAATAAATAAAACAATTTAGGTTTAAGGTTGTTTCTTATCATATGCCGCGGTGCCCACTATTAAAGTATAATTTTTATAAAGCCAATTTTGACTTTATAAACAAGGACCTGGACAATCTTGACTGGCCTACGATACTCAGTACAAGCGATGTAGACGAAGCTGTTGATATTTTTTATAACTCAATTTTTGGTATAATTAAATTATACACTCCTCTAACAAAGCAAAAATCTACTAGATACCCTATTTGGTTTGCATCATCGTTAATTCACATTGCTAAAAACAAGAAAAAAGCTTGGGTTAGGTGGAAGAAGTATAAAAACGCTTCTGATTATGAACAATTTTCTTTATTCAGATCTAGGTTTAAATTAGAATGTAACAAATGTTTCACAAAATATTTATCGTCAGTTGAAGATAGTATAACAAAAAATATTAAACATTTTTGGTCATTTATATCAAATAAAAAAACAAAATATAGTATTCCTTCGTACATGCGTTACAAAAATCTTCAATCGATTGAACCTTACAGAATTTGTCGAATGTTCTCTGATTTTTTCCACTCTGTGTATGAACCTTCCTCTCTTTCACTCTATACATGGTCGCCCCCGCCAGAATCAACGGCGAATGATATAACTTTAGACTATGTACACCTCACCGAAAATAAGGTTCGAGTAGCATTAAAAACCCTGGATTCATCAAAAGGTACTGGCCCTGATGGGCTGCCTGCATTTTTCCTTGTTAGAACGGCTAATGCCATTTGCAAACCTTTACACCTGATTTTTAATAAATGTATTCTATATGGTGTTTTCCCTGAAGTATGGAAACGTGCAAACATTGTACCAGTTCATAAGAGCGGCTCTAAACATTTAGTGGAAAACTATCGTCCCGTTTCTATTTTATGCGAAGTAGCAAAGGTTTTTGAACGACTTGTTCATAATGAACTTTATCCTGTTGTCCATAGTACAATTTTAGAGGAGCAACATGGTTTTGTTAAAAAGCGATCTACTATTACCAACCTAATTAATTTCACTTCTCTTCTATTTAATAATATGGACAATAACGTTCAAACAGATGTGATTTATACTGATTTTATGAAGGCATTTGACAAGGTGGACCATGAAATTTTGTTAGGTAAAATTGCTTTTAATGGTATACGTGGTAATTTGTTACGCTGGTTTTCTTCTTATATTACAAAAAGAACTCAAAAAGTAGTTATTAATGGATTTAGGTCTGAAAGTATAGATGTCACTTCTGGTGTACCTCAGGGCTCCATACTTGGACCTCTCCTGTTTATTATTTATATTAATGACATAAAGCAGTGTTTTGATAATTGTAAATTTTTACTATATGCTGATGATCTAAAAATATTCAAGTCAATTACAAACCTCAACGATTGTGAGTTAATCCAACAGGACCTAAATAGATTATCTGATTATTGCAAAAAGAATAAATTAACATTAAGCCTACATAAATGTAATTCTATCAACTTTTCAAAAAAAAAATGCATTATTAATTATAATTATTCTCTTTCTAATGTTACGTTGAGTAAAGTTTTATCTGTTAGGGACCTAGGAGTTATCTTGGATAATAAATTACACTTAAATCTTCATATTGACAAAATTGTTAACACTGCTTTCAAAATGTATGGATTTATCATGAGAACATCCATTGACTTTAAGAAGCCCTATACTTTTTTACATTTATATAAATCCCTTGTACGTTCCCAATTGGAATATGCCGTTCCTATTTGGCACCCTTTTTATAAAAAGTATTACGAAATGATAGAAAATGTCCAACGTAAATTCTTAAGATCCATGAGTTACAGATGCTATGACAATTACAATATGTCGTACGCAGATTTGATAGATAAGTATAAACTACTATCCCTTCAATCAAGGCGCAAACTTCTTCAATGTATGTTTCTGCACGGCATTATACATAGCAAATTTGATTGTACAGAATTGACCAACAAATTAAATTATGTTATTCCTAGAACAGCCCATATCCGAGGACTGTGTAATCGTAAACTTTTTGCAACAGGTAAATTTCGTACTAATGCAGGAATAAGATCACCTCTGCATCAATTAGTTGACAATTACAACAAAGAATTCATTAGTGTTGACATTTTCCATTTATCCGAGAGCCAGTTCAAGTGCCAAATTAAAAAAAAAATACTGGATAATATTTGATTTATTTACATACATTCTTTTAAATACCTACTGATCATCATAAGTACTTTAGGTTAATATCATTGTATATATAGTCATAATTTAGTGTAGATTTGTGTAGATAATTATTTCTTTTGTTTTCCTTTTTGTGTTTATTAATTGTTTGATTTCTATAAATTTAATTTACTCCAACTAGCCATAATATTAAGAACATTGTGTATTTCTCTTTAGTTTCAATTAGTATTGTATAAACATTTATTTTTGTACCTAACATTGAATACCTCTAAGTTTTTCATAGTAAGATGTGGATAGCGTATCTGACTACAATTTTATTAGACTTAATTGTTATTTCTTTATGTATCTACTTTGTAAGTTGTAGTTGTTTGCTTTTCCTAATAAAAAAAAAAAAAAAAAAAAAAAATTAAAATATAAAAAACCTATTTGAAGTGGTCTCAATTGGCTGCAATACAGTCCTTTAAACGTCGATGCCAGTTATCAATAGAAGCACAAACTGTTTACATGGGAAAATTCTTAACTGCCAGTCGTACGGATTGTTTTAGGGACTCTAAACTATCATGGCGTTTAGAGCAAGCCGCATTCTCTAAAACTGACCATAAATCATATTTCGGGTTCTCTTTATCACACCACACCATTTTAATATTACAAAATATTGTACAATGCATTGGCGCCAAATGAGAAAAGTCAATGAACAATCATATAAAAATGACAGATTCCAAATTCAAAATAAATATTTTAATTTTAATTGAAACAGTATGCTAGCTGAAAGCTGCTAGCTGAACGTCCTGTTCGTATCATCTTATTTTCATAAAATATATATACATATATATAAATATATACTACTAGCTGACCCAGCAAACGTTGTATTGCCGATATTAAAACCGCGATACAAAAGTAACTGTTGATCGTAGATGGGTGAAAATTTGAAGTTGTATGTATTTTTTAATGCTAACTTATAATCAAACAAAATTAAAAAAAATGTCAAAAAAATAAAATAAAAAAAATTGGCGTGACCACCCTTAACATTTAGGGGGATGAAAAATAGATGTTGTCCGATTCACAGACCTACCCAATATGCACTCAAAATTTCATGAGAATCAGTCAAGCGGTTTCGAAGGAGGTTAAACTACAAACACCGCGACATGAGAATTTTTTATATTATATATATATCCAAATTAACACACACAAATTTCCTGACACACAGATTAACGATTGTTTTAAGCCTAGTTATATTTTTTCCTACTTTTTCTCTCTAAATGACTGTCTTTAACATAGCTGGTAAGTGGCAGAAAAGCTCTTTCTCTGTCTCCATATTTATATCAGGAGCATGACTCAACGTATGTATATCATGCAATGAAAATAAGTCAAATTTACTAATCCAGTTGCAATTGCATTAATGTACTCTAAAATTTTTCCATATGCGGTAACACACAAATAAAATTTGAAAAACAAAATTTTATGAACGATGCGGGATTCGAACCCACGACCTCCGGCGTTCCCTGCCGGTGCTCTAACCAACTGAGCTAACCGTTCGAGTACCGCCTCGCTATAAAATTCTGTATGCTTTGTTCAACTCTCAGGTTGTGGCTGGAAATAAAGGACTTACAATTTGACCATGTAGTATAATTATTCATAATTATGATTACTATTCTATTTAATTAAAGGTAATTAAAGCTCAAATCTTTTAGAACAATTCATACCCAAGCTTTCTTATCATCTAAATAATCCTTTAAATTGTAATACGATTTTTCCATAAGTTTATGTTTAATATAGGCCTTAAACTTGTTGAGAGACATTTCCAATATGTTCTCAGGAAGCTTTTTATAAAATCAAATAAATTTAAGTTAAGTTGTAAATAAAATTAAGATCTTGTCGAGTTTACTATGCCTAGAAGTGGGCATTAACAGTTTATTTTTGTTTCTAGTATTAATATTATGTTTTTCATATACATTTTTATGAACATATACTAAATTTTCATATATTTATATTGGTTAGAGACAGTTATAATTTTAAAAAATTTAAATTTAGATCTAAGCGAATTTTATGGAAAAAGGAGGAAAAATGAGCATACGAGTCACCTGGTGTTAAGTGATTACCGCCGCCCACATTATCTTACAAAATTAAAATCACAGGAGCGTTGCCGGCCTTTAAGGAAGGTGTACGCACTTTTTTTGAAGGTACCCAAGTCGTATCGTCCCGGAAAACCGCACAAGGAAGCTCATTCCACAGCTTTGTAGTACGTGGAAGAAAGCTCCTTGAAAAGCGCACTGTGGAGGACCGCCACACATCCAGATGGTAGGGATCATATCCTAATTTGTGGGGTGCAGTATGTGGTTTGTAGAATGAGCTTATTTCCGCCTTTTTTATTTTGAGCTTTTTTCCAAGTCGATAGTGAATGGATAACTTCGAAAAAGTGTACTTATAAAACTATCTTCCAGCCGGTTACAACCATTCCATTGGTGTCTTAAGACACCAGTAGTGGTTGGTTTACCATTTTAAAAAAAAAATTAAACCATTTGTGTACAAGTATGAAGGTATAATTAAAATAAAAACATGAACGTAACTAATCATAGGATAGAATGAGTCAATGTAATACACAAACCGTTCTCAAGCTCCCTTCTAAAATATGTCAAAAGAAAATCCCCCTCGCGACCCCACAAAAATCTTGACAAGATAAATCTTATTATTTTTACAAGAGTAAAATAGCACCTACAAAAGTAATCTGGCGTCATAGAGGGTGTAAATTACCGCGTTCCCCCTCCTATTATGGGATGATTTTAGTTGAATGGGGTAGACGATCGCTATGACTTGACGAAAGGGACTTACTGAGGTTCGAAATATGGATATGACATCAATTATTGAAAATATTATTTATATCATGTAATTATTTTTGAAATAAAAACTTCTTTAGATGCACTGAATACTTTATTGTTATTATTTAATATGAATGTTTCTTTATATTAGTGTATGTTAAAGTAAGTAATAATTTAATATAATATTAAATATATCGTTGCCTTGAACCGTATACAGGCTTATACCTAGTTTGAAGCAAGATAATTCGTGTAAAAGTGTGTCAATATTATTATAATATTATATTTATTATTTAGCGGCTATTGAATCAGACGAACTTGTCACGCTGGGCTATTTAATGGTAGCTTGGGTTAAGTCGGTTTGAATTGACCAAGAGTACTTGTTTTTGTTTTAAAAGCATTCAGTATATTTATTTATGAAAGTACACCACATCTTATACAATTTTCTAAATATTATGTTACAATTTATTGTTCTAAAGTTAGGACAATTATGGTGATAATAAAAATTACAAAAAAATACTTCCTAATTAATTTTAGAAAATGTAACTCATACTATGGTTACAATAAAAATAAAAGAACTTTAGGTCTGATCATACTTTCGTAAACAGTCTATTAATCAAAATTTTTAACGAGAGTTTACCAAAAAGCTTGGCTATTTGTAAATGGTTCAGCTATCAGCAGTGAATTAAAACTGATATAATATGAGATTATTTAAAATGGGAATATCCTAAATTTCGCACATCCATGTTTTCACTAGAGGGAAATTCGTTAATAATGGTGAAGGTGAATTTGATTTATTGTTGTCAAAAGATAACATTTCCGTGAAATTACTTTCGCGATACAGGAATTTAAATAAAAGGCGCCCGTTAGTGATTTGGCAGATAATTCTATGCTATGTGTGTAATGCCAAAATTACGTCGGTTTTTCGGATAATTAAATAAAATGTAGCAATTATAGTTACATAATAAAATTTCAGTTTTTTGTGGGAAAAGGTGATGAGACAAGGAAGTCGTTTACCTAATGGTAAGTGATACACCCTGCCTGTTACAATTCAGTGCCGCTCAGGATTCATGAAAAACCCAAAAATTCTGAGCGGCACTACAATTGCGCTCGTCACCTTGAGACATAAGATGATAAGTTTCATTAGAGAAATAGGTCCCGTTGTGGCACACATAATCTAGCCGGCTTCCTGTGCAAAGTAGCGTCCCACTGGTATGGTGGTATGATGATGGATGGTAGATATGGTTTGCGTATGACAATGTTTAAAGTATAGTGTTAAGCAGCCCCTATTAAATTATAGGATGCATCTAATAGAATGAATGAAATGTTCATGACAATTAACTGACATAGATACGGCGAGATTAGTATACTTTAGTTATTTTCATAGTATTATGTCCTATGGTATATTGTTATGGGGCAGTGCGGCCGATATTAATACTATCTTTGTGCTGCAGAAGAGGGCTATTCGCGCGATTTATAACCTAGGTCCTAAAGAATCATTAAGAGAAAAATTTAAAGAAATAAACATTTTGACTGTTGCTTCTCAATACATTTTTGATAATGTTTTGTATGTTCATAAGCACATTGAGGAATTTTCTAGAAACTGTGACATTCATAATGTTAACACGAGGAACAAACATAAACTTGTTATGCCTACTACTCGGTTGGGTCGAGTTAGTAAGTCTTTTGTTGGGCGATGTATATGCTTCTACAATATGATCCCAGAAAATGTACAAAACAAAAGTGTTACGAAATTTAAAAGAATTGTTTAAAAACGTTTGTGTGGGAAAGGTTATTATAGCATAAACGATTTTCTTAATGACACCACGGACTGGGATTAAAGTGAACACCCTCAGGCTCTTTAATTATTAATGTTTATTGTACGATATTACATTGTAATCCATATTTTATATAAAAAAAAAAGCCCGCTGAGTTTTTTGCGCCCATTCTTCTCAGGTCTGAGGCAGTCTCTTTTGAATGGGTGGTAGATTTTGACGTTCAATAAGTGATTATAAATCCTATTTTGAATAAAAATATTTGAATTTGAATTTGAATTACTTGGCTGAGATTCCCAATTAACATGAATGTGCAAAAAAAATAGTATCTGATGAATGACATAGATTTATAGCAATAGACAATTATATAATACTAGCTGCCCCAACAGACGTTGACCTATAGGTAATAAAAAAAATACTGTTATTTAGGAATTTGCCAATAATATTTCAAAACATCAAGAATTATTTCGTAAAAAATGCTCCCTGTTGTTATAATTAAATTGTTTCACAGCGGAACTGTCAAACCGTGTGTCAATAAATTCTCTCATAGAAAATAATATGTCCATACAAAATAAATAATGAAAATAAAAAATAATTATGGGTCCCGAATCGAAATAAAAACTATTATATCTCTCAAGTTGGACCAAACTGCACTCCATGAAGTAATCCCCATTTAAATCCGTTCTTTAGTTTAGGAGTTCATCGCTGACAAACAACGTGCCACGTAATTTATATATATTAATATGATTATGAAATAAAAATTTGGTTTTAACGCTATTAATCTAACGTTTCGTTATTACGTACTAAATACATTTTTTTTATTTCTATTCCGATAAACGGAACTAAAAAAAGCGTGTTTGTCAAACCGATAAGGCTTCTGTTAAGAAAAACAGCGATGAATTGATTGTGAAACTCAATCTGTGTTATTCGGAACTTTAATGTGAACATTAAATTACCATTAATTTACTAGCTGAACCAGCAAACGTTGTATTGCCATATGAAGTAATAAAAAAAATTCAATAACCTACCAAATATATCGTACTACAATTATTGTATTTGATTGTCATCTTGCAACTCTATAGCGGATTTGTATAAAGGTTGGAATAGAATAATATAAAAACCACGATACAAAAATAGTTGTAGATCGTAGAAGGGAGAAAATTTGAAGTTGTATGTATTTTTCAATGCTGAAAAAAATAAAAAATGAAAAAAATATATATATATTTAAAGTTTATTTAACCCTTATCATTTAGGCGTATGGAAAATAGATGTTGGCCGATTCTCAGACCTACCCGATATGCACTCAAAATTTCATACAAATCGGTTCCGCCGTTTCGGAGGACTTTCGTAACAAACACCGGGACACGAGAATTTAATATATTAGACAGAATACCAGCATTACATTTCGCTGTTTTACCTGTAAATTTTTAAATAGGCCCAGTTTCATTAGCTCAGTAATTTCCTCTTACGTCGCCCTTAAAATCGAAACAATTTAAATGTAGATAACAATAACACTGAAAAAAGTATAAATTAAGAACATAATGATAAATATTCTTACAAAACTTACACATAGCAATTTTAAATTTATTTACTAGAAATCTGTGTTATTAATGAAATGAAGTAAAGCGTAAATTGAAAGTACTATATTGAACCAACGAAAACAATACAGAATAACGAAACCTTTTTGTAAATATCTCAAATAAATTTAAAATATTTCGAACACACCGCAAGTCAATTACAGCGGAACGAAAAACAATTTCGTGACTGTCCGCTTGCTCCTGTTTGTTAAATAAAAGAATTGCATCGACATATCGACGCTTTTTATTCGATTATTTGTCCTGTTGTGTAAAACAAGTGGGTTACGCTAGTTGCTTCACTTTTGGTTGCGGATGCATATTTTTTACGCTTGTCGTTATTTGTTATAGGTTATCACGGGCTACTATCCGCAACTCGACGACTATGGTGCGCCTATTTTGCGTGGTGAGGTGGGCGGCTAATCTTGTCATCCCAGCTCCTCAATGTAGTTAATCAAACATCTGATGTCACCCATGACTTAGGGCAGAGTCCTCGGTGACCCCAGGTGTTTGGCCCGGTAAGTTGCCACACTCCTACACTCCAGAATGATGTGTGCAGCCGTCTCTTCTGCCTCCATGCAGGCTCTGCACAGCGGGCTGTCGGTGACACCAATACTAAACAGATGTTTGTTTAAAGGTGACCCGTTATAACATGGGTTAATTTACGTAATCTTTGGCGTGAGAGTCTTAGTAGCTTGCGAGAGAGCCTAATTTAATTATGTTATTTAGTATGGAAATAAAAGTCGTTTTTTTATTATTTTTTATTATATTTATAAAGTAAAATATCATTAAATAATCTTTGTGAAAGACTTTTTCTGAAAAATTTACCCTCGTGCCCAGATCTGAAATAATGGTCAGCTATGGAAGACAAAGGGCTATTTTTAACTGGGACACCACGCTGGCGCAACCAGTCACCGTTACCAACAAAATGTATACAGCTCCATAGAGAGGTACTCACCCGGTGTCCGGTTGGTTGCGCAACCAATTTGGTGGCGCGACCAGCTCGGACAGCTTTGTTGCTCGTAAAGTTATTGAGTATATGACGTTTGTTTTTTTTTTGTATCACTTTACATAGATTATATTTAAATTATTTTTGAAACGATGAGGCTGTAAATGATGATGTTTAAGTGAGACAATGAGTATCTTGCGAATTAGAAAATCAAAAAAGTTCTTTCTTTGACCTAAATGAATAGAGCTTTGAGAATTTTACCCACTGGTGCCTCCCACTGGAGGCTTCTTTGCACAGCGCCTATTTCTGCCGTGAAGCAGTAACGTGTTTTACTGTGTTTCGGTCTGCAGGGCGCTGTAGCTATTGAAATTACTGGGACAAATGAGACTTAACAACTTATGTCTCAAGGTGACAAGCGCAAGTTGTAGTGCCAATCAAAATTTTTGGGTGTTTCAAGAATAATGAGCGCCACTGCATTGTAATGGGCAGGTCGTATCCAATTACTATCAGCTGAACGTCCGGCTCGTCTCGTCCCTTATTTTCATAAAAAAAAGAGTGATTTTGATTTGATTAAATCTATATATATATATAGATGGGCTAGATAGCCAAATACAGTTATAATTAACAATACTGTTTAACCTGGTTCCTGCCGCCGAATTCCACCTTCGAACGACACGCCACAAGTTAGGATATCATCCTCACCATCTGGATGTGTGGCAGGGCGGGCCTCCACAGTGCGGTTTTCAAGGAGCTTTCTTCCACGTACTACAAAGCTGTGGAATGAGCTTCCTTGTGCGGTGTTTCCGGCACGATACGACATGGGTACCTTTAAAAAAAGCGCGTACACCTTCCTTAAAGGCCGGCAACGCTCCTGTGATTCCTCTGGTGTTGCGGGAGATTGTGGGCGGCGGTGATCACTTAACAACAGGTGACCCGTACACTCGTTAGTCCTCCTATTCCAAAAAAAAAAACAATACTTATTTCTGTTCATATCGTTAAATCAGCGAAGTATATCTCGTCCACTTATAAGATATTCCAGCAAGTAAACGGAACTATAGATTAACACTACTTAAGCTTGCACCATTGTTTGGTGCTAATAAATTCCTAGTATTACCTTACCGGGATTCAGACCACAATATAAAATTATTGCACCCTGTTAACGTTAACACTTATGTCGCTATTGTGTTCAAATGCTTAGCATTCAGAGGATTTATTCAGACATAAATGTAATCGATAGTTGCATAAGAAGCTAATACATGAATATAATCTCTTTGGTCCCAACTGCTAATAAACTTTTATATATGGTAGATATGTTACTAAAGTGTACTTTGAAAATATATGTGTACTGTTGTCGTTAACGTCATTTCGAATGGCGCATTATTTAATATGACGACGCATCCGCCAATGTTGGACGTCAGGTTGACTTTTAGCTGTAAAAGTCGATGGCAGTGCGGGCAGACATCTTGACTTAACTTTTTTGTTCGAGTCGTTGCTCGCGCACTACGCTTGTGACGAATCGCTTTGCATCCGAGTGATAGTTTAATCTAGTGTTAAAATTAAGTTGGTTTACTGTACATTGTTCATTTGACTGTGTATTTCGATTATTAAACCCTGTGCTGATTAAACATCTGTGATTGTAACAAGGAGTTGTGATTTTTCTGCTCACACCCACCTGCCTGCCTACCTACCCACATACATCACACAAGATGAGTTCTGATGCAGGCCCTCCTGCCTCTTCAAATACTTTAGTCACCATAATAATAAAGCATAAGAATACAACATAAATAATCTAGTTATTAAAATTATGTTTAGTTATTGTTAGTTATAATATAACGTAGAAATAGAGACATCTTCCCAATGTAAACCCTCCTCCTAAAACTTGCATCAATCCTTTCATAAAAGCTCTCGTATTGTCACATTAAGCCCCAAATTAACTTAGACATGTACGTCAAGATCGTTGCCATCATTTCTCAACAACAACGGGATATAAATTTGGTAATTAATAGGGCATTGCCGTCTATCTTATATTAAATTTTCAATCTTATCTTCAATGTAACGCTCATCAAAAGAGAGCTGTTCGTGCGTATATCAGCTTGGTTATAGACAGTCTCTCAAAGAAAATTTTAAAGAAATAAATATTATGACTGTTCATTATTAGTACATTTATGAAAATTTAATATACGTTCACAAAAATCGTCACCTTTTTGCTGTTAATAGTGATTTTCATTATTATAAAACTAGAAATAAGGGATTGCTTGTAACTTATTCTGGAAGGCTTTTAGTTTTAATGGTAAAAGGCACCTTTATAATAAAATCCCAGCAACTGTTCAGGCATTACCTTTAGAGAAATTTAATTGATTTATTAGGAAAGGGCTCTGTCGTAAGTCCTACTACTCCACAGCTGAATATCTAAGTGATCCGACAGCCTGGAACTAGATTATGATTATTTTATAACAATAGCAGTGACAGTAAAATATTGTACATATGATTAAAAAGAGCGCAAAAGAAATGAATTCTAAAATAATAAATTTTGAGAAAATAAATGCCTTTTATAGCTTTTAATCGTATAAGAAAATGTATAATTACATAAATCAGGTGATAGTCACTCGAAGATTAACAAGAAGAAAATTATTAAAATATATTTCTCTCTAAAATATAAGTATTGAAAAATTAAATATTTTTATCAAATGAGGCTGGAGCCAACATTAATTTTTCAACTGAGTAAATCCCTATGGAATGTGTATCATAACAACTTTCCATTCTATACGGCCTCAAAGCAATACGAGTAAAGAAAGCAACAATTCTTATTCAAACAGATTTCTAAACTCTCGCATACATTTGCGTCCTTTGAACCACATAAAGACAGGACACTTCTTTGGAGAGCTTTCAGGCGTACATAAGGCGTCGCGTTGCAAAATGTCGGAAAGGAATTTATAAGAAACAGAAAAAGGCGAGGTGATAGCCGTAGACTGAAAAATAATAGATAGATTAAATTCCAATAACGGCAAATTAGAGTACATATATACGAAGGTTTTAAAACAGTGTGTGTTGCCAGTGATGACTTACGGTACGCAGACGTGGTCGCTAATTATGGGCGTTATGAGTAAGCCTATGGCCGCTGACAAGGCAATGAAGAGGGCTATGCTCGGAGTTTCCCTGCGAGATCGAATCAGAAATAAGGGAAACCGTAGGAGAACCAAAGTTAACATAGGACAAATGTTTGCGAAACTGAAGTGGCAGTGGGTAGGGCATATAGTTCGACGGACAGATGGCCGTTGGGGCAGTAAAGTCTTCGAATTGCGACCACGTACCGGAAGACGCAGTGATGTTAGGCTCCCCACAAGATGGATCGACGATCTGGTCAAGATCGCCGGAATTCGTTGGATGAGGGCAGCGCAGGACCGATCGTCGTGGAATTATTTGGGGAAGGCCTTGGTCAAGCAGTGGACATCTTCCGGCTTACGATGATGATGATACGTTTGTTACTGTAGAACAAACAAAAAGCTATATTTTAAGAAACAATGCGTTCCTTTGCGCGTTTCATTAGAAGATTTCATCGCACGACACGCCACAAGTTAGGATATCATCCCCACCATCTGGATGTGTGGCGGTCCTCCACAAAGCGGTTTTCAAGAAGCTTTCTCCCTCGTACTACAAAGCTGTGGAATGAGCTTCCTTGTGCGGTGTTTCCGGGACGATACGACATGGGTACCTTCAAAAAAAGCGCGTACACCTTCCTTAAAGGCCGGCAACGCTCTTGTGATTCCTCTAATATTGCAAGGGAATGTGGGTGGCGGTGATCACTTAACACCAGGTGACCCATACGCTCGTTTGTCCTCCTATTCCATAAAAAAAAAAAAAGATCTATAGAGCGTTCTTAGATTTTGCTCAGACTTTACTTACGTAAAACGTAGCTGTAAGCTTAGCATAATCTTCGATTTTATTATCATTTGACAGCTGAATTTATACTGAAGTTATATATAACCCAATGCAAAAGTTAAGTTCACTTTTTATCACGCTTAGTTAAGTTTTACGTAAGTAAATTTTGTGCAAACTCTTAGTACGCTCTATAGATATCAGCCTAAGGAGCCATGGATGTTAGTTTTGATAATTTGGCAACAGTGGATTGCTATAAAAGCTCAACTATGTTACAAATACACGAAGAAAGAATAGTCGCTTCAAGCACTAGGTCAAAATGAGGACCGAATCAAGGTCGATTAATATCAACTGATTTTCGCGTAACTTAAACACTGATGAAGTTATGACCCTCATTTGGCTTATAAGATGGTTTATTTTGCACGGTTTTATAGTTTGTTTCAATAGGTGTCTTATACATTTACTCAAATCGTCCTAATTATAAGCAATCTATTAATGCACGTAAAATAATACGCATTGACAGACCGCTGCGCGCGCGCCAATATCGCGCTGATCTAAGGTATACCGCAGCGCGGGGGCAAATGCCGATTTAGGAAGGTTAATAAGAGCAACTAATCAACCAAAGAATAAAAATAGTCTTTTAAAAGATGATACTTTGAATTTGGCCTCCTCCAACAGACGATTCCTTCTCCTCAAACAATGAACTGTTCAAGTAAAACTTGTTGTCATAATATAAGTTTTTTTTTTAATATTATAAATAACGAATAAATTAAGTTTTTCCATGACAACCCATATAGCCGAATGGTTAGTGATCCTGCTTAGTAAGCTAGAGGTCCCGGGTTCAAGTCCGGGTAGGTGCAATCCATTATATGATGAATAATATGGGTTTGTTTCCGAGTCACGGATGTTTATATGTATGTTTAACTAAGTATATCGTATTCAATATTATATCGGTGTCTTATACCCATATTACAGTACAGGATATGCCTAGTTTGGGGCAGGATAATTTGTGTAAAAGTGTGTCAATATTAAAAAAAAAAAGATTTTCCATAAAATGTTGTTGATATTGTGGAGATCAAATTATCCTTATACACAAGACGTTAAAATGGGCCACCGGTTGTTTACTGCGCTGATTCTATATATTTATTGGTCTATGTTACTATTCAATCTGGAAGTATTTGAGAAAAATGACTGAAAATGCTTTTAATTTGCATACAATTTTGAATAATATAAAACAATAATTACATGATATATGGTTCACTATTGTCTGAATAATATTAACACAAATAATATGGAATATTATTTACTTAAGAAATTAGACTCAATACACATAAAATAATATAAAAAAAACATTAAACACGTCCTTTTCACCCGAACAAGTCGTTAATTTCGACATGGACTCATTAGCTCTGAAGTCGTGGAAGTGAAATGCGTAAAAAGATCGCGAAGCCATTACATCGCTGAAAAGTTTTGAAGGCTGTTGAATTTCATTAATGGCCGTTGAAGCCTCTCAAAGGATGATACTTCGTCGTTCGCTGTAAATATTTCCCGTCTTGTAAACTTTCTATTTTGATGGATGTAATGACAAAGTTTGAAGTAATTAAAATATGAAAGAACTTAGTCTGTTGCAATATTTGTTAAAGCCCTATTCAGAAGAAATTTTTAACATACAAAAGAAGTTGCTTGTGTAAGCGCACTGTTTTACTTGTTTCTTGAAACTGAATCCCACATTGGCACCATACTCAATAAAATTAGATAATAATTCATACCAGTAACAGAATCACAAGTGGGAGGCTCCTTTGCACAGGATGCCGGCTAGATTATGGGTACCAAAAGGGCGCCTATTTTTGCCGTAAAGTAGTGAAGCGCCGTAGCTAGCGAAATTACTGAGCAAATCAGAATTAACATCTTACGTCTCAAGGTGACGAGCGCAATTGTAGTGCCACTCAGAATATTTCGGTTTTTCAAGACTCCTGAGCGGCACTGCATTATAAGGGGCCGGGCGTATAAATAACCATCAGCTGAATGTCCTGCTCGTCTCGTCCCTTATTTTCATGAAAAAAAAAATCGTGTTCCTTCAGTTTTCAAAGACCTATCTGCCATGTGCAACCAAAGTTACTAATTATAACTCGCCCATATATGGACATAGCTGGAATGTGACCCCCCATTCCTTACCCCTTTTACCCCCACGCCCTCGTCCTGCTGTGTCAGTACGGTTTAAAGTTTCACTACCAATAGGTACATGTCGTGATATTTTCGTTTTCTCCCTGCTTTGTTTTTGAAGGTTTCATTGTTTTATTTTGTCTTTTGTTGTTAATAGTTGTGTAGTTTCTGTTATTCTGTGTCGCTATAATAGTAATGCCAGAAAAATAAATACTTTTTCTGCTTAAGCCAGATTCCTTCAATGATTTTCCATCATTATACTAATAATAATAACCAGCATTACACCTCAACACCTTTACATCAATTGATCAATCAGTAATTAATAGTTGCTTATTTATTAATAATAATATCCTAGTGATACTGGTTTTGCGAACCGTCACAAAGCGACGAAGTGACGTCATCGACGTAGTATGCCAGTATTCCCGACCATCATGCTCACGAAACATCCGTTTACAATTAAGTACTTCAGTATTACTGAACCACATCAATGTAGATGTGGCGTTCAGGTAGATGCTCTTGGATGCCACGGGTTATCATGCCTAAAATCGGCAGGCTGTATCAGTCGTCACGCCAGCATTAGTGAAGTCATTCGCAGGGCATTTGCCGCTCTTAATATACCAGCTGTTTTAGAGCCAAATGGTATTACCCGCCGCGATGGCAAGCGTCCTGATGGAATGACGCTGGTGGCTTGGGCACGGGGAAGGGCGCTGGTGTGGGACGCTACTTGCGTCGACGCTCTGGCTCCTTCTCATGTCCAACTTACGTCAGTTGGTGCTGGGGCTGCTGCTTCGACTGCCGAAGACAGCAAGCGTCGCAAATATGTTGGTCTCAGTGATTCATACATCTTTGTGCCGTTTGGTGTCGTGACTGTTCAAAATGTTCGAATGTTCAAATTACTATGGTCGCGCCTCAATAAGGCTACTGGAAACCCAAGCGCTGGCAGCTATTTCAGTCAACGGATCAGCCTTGCTATCCAACGCGGTAATGCTGCCAGTATTCTTGGTACGTTTCAACGATAGTTTTAATTTTATGTAGTCGTAGTATTGTAAATATAGTTATAAGATTTGTTTTGATTAAATAATACTTTAAAGAGTACTTCATGTTCTAAAGTTTTATTCAACAAATGTACGATAATTTATAATTAGCATATAGTTTATTTTCTATTACTTTTAATGAAATATTTGATTTTAATACGCTTTTTAACTATGAATTTGATTCATATATTGGATGCATCACTTTAGCTTTAGCTGGTAGTGGCCATTTTTGTTTAGTATAAAACGCGAACATTATTTTGTCAATTTTTTTTAGAAAAAAAAATTAATAATAATAATAATTTTTTATTAACGTTTCCACTTTAGTAAAAATAATACAAAGAATTTAAGTGCAATATTTTTATTTTGACGCGTTTAGCAAAATAGTCACAATTTCTCGTACAACTCTGAAAGAGCGGCGACATTACAGCACGATTCAATGAGCAAAAATCAATAAATGTTATTTTAATTGTAAACTATAATAATATACTTTAAGGATATATTTTTAGTAAAAAGTTTAATCTCTTCTTTTGCTTCTAAAACATCGGATTTTAAGTAATAAAATGAAATCATAAAACATTTCCTCCAATAAGTAAACCAGATTCTTTCATATTTATAATATGTTTATTCAAGCTTACTTAAAAACCGCATAATATAATTGTTTTTAAATAAATAAATATTTGATTGCCAGTCTCTATAATATGATGGATGGATAAATGATATTCGCAGACCTAAATCGAAGCTCTTACTTCTAACTATTATTAAAGGGGCAAAAAAAGGAAAGAGGATTGTGTGGTTTTATGAAACCACAGTAAAAGTGAAACTTTTTTTCACATTTTAGATATTTCACTAAACATTTTAAGAATAATATTTACTTGAAACACTGACAAAAACAAACAAAATAGCGTGGAGCACTGGCACAAATGAGTAATAGTCTATACACTACGCAGTCAGCTGCTGCGAACTATAGGCGCCGCCCGACCGTCACGCGACATGCAACACACAGACGAAAAAGTTTGAGACGATGTAATAAAAGTTGGCACTTTAAAAAGAAAAGAACGAATACTGGGTGTTTTCACGCATTTAAATTTTTCTCAAAGCGCTATTAGTTTCCGAAGTGTTAGTATTTATTTAATTAACATCAAAAGAATTTTCATGGAATGAATTTCAACGATCCGTTGATTGGTAATACAGAAATACCGATATAAAAACAGTCTTCAAAAATATGAACATAACTAAAAATTCTTCAGCAAAATACTTAGTAATAACGAACAATGACGAAGCAAGAACTGGGGACTTGAAATGTTTCAAAACAGTTTAATGTCGAGCAGATTTATCGGGTCACGTTGAAAGACATTGTCGCAAGTTATTTACTTAGGCGAGGCTTTTGTGATAAAATTGTCTGTGGATTCGTTTTATGATTCAATTAACTTGGTTGTGAAATTGATTGTATTTTACATTTAGAATTACTGAGAATTTCAATTATTTTCTGATAACTTACAAGACTTTGTACGCTTCAAGGCTAAAAACTATTGTGGAATTAATTATATTTGGCTAGAAAAATATGATCTAAATCTGTTGTTTGGTTTTAAGAGTCTTCTTCTGACTAACTCATCAAAAGCTAGGGTAAGCTAGCTTGCTTATATACAAAGAAATATGAGTGTAAAAGTTTAAGAGGATGTTTTCAAGGTTTTGTATACTTAAAAGAAAAGGAGCCCTTCGTTTTCCGTCTGTCTGCCAAGACGCTCACGCTTCTTTTTCGGAAACAAGTCAATAATAAAATGAAGTTAGATATAATAAACAAAAACAACCAACAATAACAGCATTGATATTCCCCATTTTTCTGTATGGTGTGGAGTCGTGGACGATAAGGGCTCGAAAGAGGCAAAAGATTGATGCCTTGGAGATGTGGTACTGGAGGCGTATGTTGAGGATTCCTTGGACGGCCAAGCTAACAAATGTGGCGATCATCTCACAGCTCAAGATAAAAACCCGTCTGTCCACGATATGCCACCAACGAATTCTTTTGTATTTTAGCCACATAATGCGAAGGGTTAATGAGAGCCTGGAGAAATTGATCGTAATTGAGAACACAAATGGCAAGGGATTCTGAGGCCGATCTCGTACTAGATGGAGCAACCAAATAAAAGACTCCAGGTCCCCGTGGTTTAGCTCTGTCGTCAGGGCCGCGATGGACAAAAGCCGATGGAAACAAATAGTTCTCTCCGAGTGTGGACCACTTGTTGATGACAACGATACTCAGTCATGAGGGAACGACTAGAGAGAGATAATAGTCAATTAAGTAGACTGAGAACTCTTGAACATTTAAAAATCAAGTTTCTAAATCAATCCATACAGAAGACACGGTTACTTAAGCCTAATACATCATCATAGTGAATGATTACTGATCTGCCGAAAAAAGCAACAATATTCTGACCAATGCTTTGAATTTTTCTTTCAGATTTCGTCACCATTGATACAGACAATGAATGTCTCCCGTTATATGTTTTTTTATTATTTACCAGTCTAGGCACAGTCCTTTCTAGTCATCCGATAAATCAAATCCAAATGTTTTTATTCAAAATAGGATATACATGCAATATCACTGATCACATCATCACTTATTGAAAGTCGAAAACCACCATACCAAAAGGAATGCCTCAGACCTGAGAAAAACGGGCGCAACAAACTCAGCAAGCTCCTTTTTTTAAAGTTACATGTAAAATCATACAATAAAATTTATTATTTAATAGCCTGTGGGCGATCGCTCCATTCCTAATCTGTGGTATCATTAGGAAAGATATTTAGTAGTAGATGTTATAGTAACCTTTACCACACAAATGTTTTTTACAATTCTTTTGAATTTCGTAATACATTTGTTTTGAACATTTTCTTGGATCTTGTTTTAAAAGCATATGCAACGCCCCACAAAAGACTTATTAACTCGACTTAGCCGAGTAGTAGGCATTATATGTTTATGTTTGTTCCTGGTGGTATCATTATGGTACTGTATATACATTATCAAAAACATATTATTAAGAGGCAATAGGCAGGATGTTTATTTCTTTAAATTTTGCTCTCAATCATGCGACAAATCATCATTATAATATTCTTTAATTGCAAAGGTTCCGAACCTCCAGGTACATGAAAAACCTTTCACACTAGGATAATTTCAATACCTTATACAGTACAAATTTATCAGCGGACATGATCAGTTTTCGAATGGTGACAATATTAATTTCGGATAGAGATGATCGTCTTGTGAAGTCTGAATCTCATCAGAATTTACTTTTTTTATAGAAAAGGAAGACAAACGAGTGTACGGGTCACATGGTGTTAAGTGATCACCGCCGCCCACATTCTCTTGCTACACCAGTGGAATTACAGGAGTTCCGGTGCCGGTCTTTAGGGAAGTTGTAAGTACGCGTTTTAAGAAAAAACTTAAACTTGACGCTTTAACTTTTCGCTTTACTCAACCAGTTATACAGAAGCCAAGAAAACACAGAGAGAGAGAGTCAGCGCCAAATACCAAATTAAAAATTTTGCCAATTTTAGCCACAGCCAAAATCATAAAAAAAAAAACAAACTTCTATAAATTTCACTCTAAAGGAATAGGAATCGATACAAAAACCTTTGTTCACAGCAAACAGTACTAATTACACGAGTAAAGTCGTGGGCTACAACAGGCACATAATAAAGCACTTAGCTATTCGTGATGTGATCCCGCAAATGTTTTTATCACATTGTCGGGTCGAAACCTGTGTAGGGCCGCGTTGAGCAAAAAGTCTGGTATCATTATGTACGCTCGTTACAACAACAAAGTTAATGCCTATCTGATGCAAAACACGGAATTATATCACTGGAACTGGAAGTATATATTTATCTTGTCTGTAATCTTTTCTAAGGGATTTGATTCATAGAATTTTAATTTATTTCAAAAGTGAATGATGCTACTATTATTATAAATAAAAAATAATTAAAAATTATAAGTCTAATACGAGAAATTGTGACTTTTAGCTTAACCCCGTCAAAATAAAAATATTGCAATTAAATTCTTTGTATTATTTGTTACTATAACTGGACACGTTATAATATCTTATGATTTTCTTCAGATTTTTTTTTAATATCTTATGATTTTCTTCAGAAATTTTTTTCTTAAAAAAACTATCACAAAAAATGCTCCCGTTGTATGCTAAACAAAAATGGCCGCCGCCAGCTAAAGTCAAATAAATACTAATATATTTTGTATTCAAAAGCGTTGGGCTTAGTTATATGGCTCTTAGAAGCAAGAGCAATTAATAATACACCGTCCACACCCACACACATAATTTTTTTGAAATTATATTGTACAATATCATAGACAAGCAACGTCATTTTTTTTGTACTTCTTCACTCGCACGGTTTTTGTCGCCGTAAGTAGTTTTCATCAATTTTTTTTATAACTTTTTCTATGATGTATATGTGTTATACATTACTGAGAAGCTTATGTCAGTTTTATTTTATTGAGGGTTATTATTATATGTTGTTGGTCATTGTTTTATTATAATACCTAAGGGGACGTCGTGTCTGTAACAGGCAAGTCGAGCCGCGTCATGGTTCTGTTCAAGCTCGAATGTATTTACCTACTACTACTTACTACCTACATTGCAGCGCAATCGTGATGTACGTGCCGAGCTCGTATCCTCCAGTCCTCCCTCCACTTCACTCCACACTCCAATGTGACGTGTTGTCAGAGTTTTGAAACGTTGGACGACGACGATCTTTTATTTTTAATCCAAAACTCATACTTAAAGGACCTCGTAGGAGATGTCAAGAATAAGAATTGGTGTGCACGTAATTAATATAGAAAGAAAACAATATTATGGTGAATATAATACTTTATATAGTCATTTAAAAAAGTATCCTTCAAGATTTTTTCGGTACACCAGGATGACTGTCAACTGTTTTGATTACATACTGGATTTGCGAGATCTCAAAAAATACAGCAATTTCCTTCCACAGCTTACTAAGAACGTTTCTGTTCATATTATGAATGTTTTATATCATATTATGAACTTTGCCATACTGGAGTTCTAGCTTGTAGAAAAAAAATTATGTTAAGAGATTTACTCTTTATTATTATGTGAGCTTGTTTCGTTTTAAATTCTTTTTAAGAATAAATATTTTCGTACTTTAAAAACCATATCGTTTAAAGCACGTTTTTAAAAAAAAAAACTTATCTTTAATAGTTTTTCTTATTTATTGTTATAGTGATAGTAATTCCTACACAGTCTATAAAAATTTAAGGGGGCTATGATTATCAGCTCTTCTAACATGCAGACGAACGAACTGACAACAGCAGACATAAGTTTAATTATATTATATATTTTATGGATTTCTCGTTGTTACCCTTCAAAATTAGTCTAGAAAGTATATAAGTTATACTTATACATCCATATAATAATTTGTAACACTCAGTTCACAGATAAAACGCTGGATAGCAAAAACGTGACTAGAGTTAATAAAGGTTGGCCCAGTCGATTCAACAGCTGTTCAGTGATCGATTAGTCAGTGAAACTCGATCGCAAGGGTCTTTAAGGGATTGAGGACCGATAGATTAGTTCTCGCAGCGATAACAGGTAATTGAGGAAAATAGAAAATTGCCGTTTCACTGAAATGTCACCTTTTCATTCAAGTGCGCTGATAAGTGTTCGTGATACCCGAAATGGATTTCATTTAAAATTTTAAATAAAAAGTTGAAATAATTAATGTTTCGTCTGCATATTATCTTTAAAGTGATTTCTGGTTTTCCTGTACCGTTTAATAAAAGTAACTACGATTTTTCGCAACAAACATGATACACAAATAATTGTTCAACTCTCAGATTTTGGCTTCATCTATGGAATCTACCTTACAGTTGATAACCTACTCAACCCCAATATTTGCATATTAGGAAATTGACTTGAGATTGAGTCGCTCTTGTTAATCTAAACAATTTGAGAGTTGAATAAAGCATACAAGATTATATCAACGATACGTCACTCGAACGGTTGGCTCAGTTGGAAGAGCACTCGCACAGAACGCGAGAGGTTGCGGCCTCGAGTTCTGCATCGTTCATAAAATTTTGTTTTTATATTTTATTTGAGTAATTAATCGCAGAAATGAGGGTTATCACTTTAAAAAATAGGAAATTCTGTAAACATGATACAATTCTCAAAATTGCAAAAACGATATGTCTAGTCAGGCCAGTTTTCATACAAATAAAATGCATATATATATAAGATAAATAATCACAAATTAAATTAACATAACTTCAAAAATGTATTCTAAAAATGTTATTCGTCACTATAATTGTCCCATCTAGTGTTTCGATATCTTTGTAAAAGGTTGACCTTAATCAGCGCTTTGTAAACATAGTCGTTAAGTTTTACTCACATAATGACTTTATTATCGATATTCTCAGGTAATATCAGACCAACAGACGGTATTAACATTTTACTATGCTATCGCGAAATAATAGCGCTTTGAGAACGAGCTTTGGAATTTTATTGCTATTGTGATGCCAATCTATACAAAGATAATAAATTAAGTATAAATTTGATGTTTTTTGCAAGGTTTAATTAATGTTTACCAGTGGGAGGTTCCTTTGCACAGGATGCCGGCTAGATTATGGGTATCACAACCACGCCTATTTCTGCCGTGAAGCAGTAATGTGTAAGCATTACTGTGTTTCGGTCTGAAGGGCGCCGTAGCTAGTGAAATTACTGGGCAAATGAGCCTGAACATCTTATGCCTCAAGGTGACGAGCGCAATTGTAGTGCCGCTCAGAATATTTGAGTTTTTCAGGAATCCTGAGCGGCACTGCATTGTAATGGGCAGGGTGTATCAATTAGCATCAGCTGAACTACCTGCTCGTCTCGTCCCTTATTATCATTAAAAAAAAATGTGCGCAACAAGATTTTTTCAAGCTGAGAGTAAAGGAAATGGGAATGAAATGGTTAAAATTTTACATTTATTTAATTTATTACTAGCATAAAATATTTCTTGTGGCTTGTTTGCAATAAATTGGCATATAATATGATCCCGGACTTCTTTTAAATTGGTCAGATTTTTAAGTTATACTTATTTAGGCGCGTAATGAAAAAATGATGAGAGTGAAATTTTAAGATGCACGAACATCAAATTCAAATTCAAATTCAAAAACACTTTATCACGTAGGTCACGGAAATGACACTTATGAATGTCAAAAAAAATAAAAATATTGTTTCTTATTGAATTTACCGCTACTTCGTAAAGGGTTGAGCTAATGAGAAGAAATAGCAAGAAACTCATGGCCACTCTTTTAAGTCAAGATTTACAATTTAATCGTCTTACAAATCATCACTGTAACACAAAGGTAACAGGTTGAAGTCGGTTCCTAAACTTTCCTGACGTTTGCGACATTCGTGATTTTTTTGGTTTCTTCCTTCATTATTAGGACAGGCAAAGGGTTCAAGCCCATACAGCCGTATCCATAATTTAATAATTAATTGTCAAGGCCATCTTTGCCATTTTTACAAGATTGTTCTTTCTAAAAACGTAGAATAGCACGAGGAATTAATTATTTAAATGATTTTTGCTTCGTTGGGCCAAAGAAGTATAACTTCTTGCGTGCATACATAAGTAAACACACACTTTTTCTTTATATTTTTCAAATATCTTCAGTGAAAGTAATAATTAAGTAGAAATACTCGTAAAATACTGAGGGTAAAACTTTATAAGATTAACAATAATTTTATGTGCAATTGTTTTAAAAAGGCATAAAAGGCATTTATTTTCTCAAAATTGAATCCTCTAGAATTATTTTTGATGTCATTTCTAATAACTACTAGATACTACTACCGCTTCGGAAACAAATGGCGCTCTGAGAGAGAAGAAGCAGCGCAAGAAACTCTCCCAGCATTATTTTTTTGCGCTCTTTTCAATAAAAATATACAACATTGTAGTCATTTCTATTGCTATAAAATAATGACAATCTAGTCCCAGGCTGTCCGATCATTTAGATATTCAGCAGTGGAGTAATAAGGATTTACGACAGAGCCATTTTTTATAGAACATTTAAATTTATTTATAGATAATGTCTGAACAGTGGCTGGGACTTTATTATACAAGTGTATACATTTACCCTTAAAGCTATTATGTATCTTATGAAGCCTACTAGAATTAGTTACAAGCAATCCCTTATTTCTAGTGTTATAATAATGAAAATCACTATTAAGAGCAAAAAGTATCATAACATTGTTAAAAAAGATAATTGATATCGTGGAAATACTTCAAATTGAATTGAATACTTATGGAATGAAATATGTTTGGTAATATGCTGCTATAGCAACGTTTGTTTGTTCAATATTAGCTTAGGGAGTTAGGACTGATAGCGGACAGAATAAATGTCAGAAAACAAAAGTAAAATTAAAGTTAAATTGATACCATTACATGGTAATCTATTTGAAATGCTTGTGGTTATTTGTTTAACAATAGCATATCTTTATATATAAAATTCTTTTGTACGTATGTTGACAGTGCTCCTAAACGGCTGGACTTTTTTTGTGTGTTCAGGTGGATTCGATGATCAGTTTCAGTGAATTTGAGAATGAGTCCATACATAATACTCCTGACCATGTGTATATTCGTCAACTCCTAACAGCTGGACCGATTTGTCAAATTTAAGACGTGTATACAGGACAACGTCGCCGGATGAGCTAGTGTAGATATAAATTAAGGATAGTTTGACAAACTTTAACATTTTTGACAAAGCGAACAAACTGAAAATGTCTACAAAGACTTACAATGCCCTGATTAGTGAGACTTCAGAGTTGATCGGCGAATGCACGCAAGCTGATGAAGCGATTTTTGAAGCAGGGCCTTCTGAAAAATCAACATTTAATCCTATTCTATCGGAACTACGAGTTAGGTATACCATATTACTTTCTAGGCTGGATACAGCATACGATCAAATCCTACAGCCTCAAAAGCGAAGGATTATCAAGAGACTTCTAGATGCTTGCCTTGGGCGCCTCTTGGAGATCAAATTTGACCTGGTGGAACTAAACCTATCTGATTATACATATGATGACGATGAGGTAAGATATTGATTAGTTTTTAATGATAAAGAAAAATATTGTATATTTCATTAAAAAGAGCGTATAAAAAGAATGCTAGGAGAGTTTCTTGCACCCCTTCTTCTCTCTCAGAGCGCCATTTGTATCATCATAATGACATCATAAAGAATAAATACTTTCTTATGTTTTTAAAGTGATAACCCTCACTTTTAGGATTAATACACAAATAATATTTGAAAACAATATTATCAACGATGCTAGATTCGAACCCACGACTTCTCGAGTTCTGTGCGTTTCCGTAGATCAAGCCACAACCTGAGAGTTGAAAGCCTACAAGATTTTATGATGATACGTCACTCCAACGGTTAGCTCAGTTGGAAGAGCACTCCCACAGTAAGCGAGAGGTCGTGGCTTCGAGTCTCGCATCGTTCATAAAATTTTGTTTCCAAATTTTATTTGTGTATCAAAACGAATTCTAAAGGAATCCATTTTGAGAAAATAAATGCCTTTTATGCCTTTTAATAAACGAGCTGATATATAAGCGTAATTCGTTAGATTATTTAATTTATTGTTCACTTTTGAGATTTAGATAATTTATATTTATACATAGAGTCTCTTGCTGTTAGACAACCGATGAAAACAGGCCAGGAATATTAGTTTAATTTTTTTTATAAAATTAAGGGACGCGACGAGCAGGACGTTCAGCCGATGGTAATTGATACGCCCTGCCCAATACAATGCAGTGCCGCTTAGGATTCTTGAAAAACCCCAAAAATTCTGAGCGCCACTACAACTGCGCTCGACCGTTACGTCACCTTGACATAAGATGTTAAATCTCATTTGCCCAGTAATTTCACTAGCTACAGGGCCTTCAGACCGAAACACAGTAATGCTTACACTTTACTGCTTCACGGCAGAAAAAGTGTGTGTGACAAGCTTAGTCTTACACTCGCGATATATATGACAATTTGTGTTAGCGTGCGTGAATTGCTCAAATTAGAGGTTAACTCTATACTCAATTTTTTTCGACGTTTTCACAGCTTACATAGTCTAAGTTAGGCTAGGCTTATAAAAATTGTAGTATTAAAATTAAATTAGCTGGTGGCCGGTGTTTTTTCATCGCTTGCCGAAAAATAAGGTCTTCACTTTCGACTACCGCACTAATTAGTTGTAATTAGTGGATTGTGATATCCCGAAGTTTGTTCATTCCAAATATTATATGATATTTTATATGTTCTGTAACAATTTTAACGAATATAATATTACTATCTAACCCAGCAAATGTTTTATTGCCATATAAAGTAATTAAAAAAAACTCAATAACAAAAATTGTTGAGGTAAGGAAATAGATGCTACCGATTCTCAGACGTACCAAATATATTATCGTAGTACAATTATTGTATTCGATTGCTACCTTGCAACCCTATGGCGGTTTTGTGAATGGAACAGAATATTGTAAAAATAGCGATACAAAAATATTAGAACTATTTTCGATTCAATTTATCGATCGTATAAGGGCGAAAATTTTAAATTTAAAATATTTTTTAATTCTGAATCATAATAAAATAAAAACAAAAAAAATTGCACAAATATTAGACAAATATGTTAAGGGTGAACAACCCTTATCACTAAGGGGTATGAAAAATAGATAGTAGCTGATTCTCAGACCTACTGAATATGCATATAAAATTTGGTAAAAATCAGTAAAGCCGTTACGGAGAAGTAAGGTAACTAACATTGTTACACGAGAATTTTATACCTTTATTTTTATATATATAATTCTTGTGTGCGTGTGTATGTCACTGAACTCCTCCTAGACGGCTGGACCGATTCTAATGAAACTTTCTGTGTGTATTCAGGTGGATTCGAGAATGGTTTAGATTCACAATTGAACTACCTCCTAAACGGCTGGACCGATTTTGATGATATTTTTGTGTGTTCCAGTGAATTTGAGATTGGTGTGTGTCTTCAGGTGGATTCGAAAATGGTTTAGATTCACAATTAAACTACCTCCTAAACGGCTGGACTGATTTTGATGACTTTTTTGTTTGTTTCAGTGAATTTGAGATTGGTTTAGATTCTCAATTCCGCCCATATAATATAATTCTCCTGCTCATGTGTATGTTAGTGAACTGCTCCTAACGGCTGGACCGATTTTTAAAATTAACGACATGTGTACAGGACAACGTCTGTTGGGTCCACTAGTATAAGATTTTTTTTTGCATGCTGTTCACCACAAATAATAAAAGATTACATAGCATACAAGATTTTATGACGATACGTCACTCAACGTATAGCTCAGTTAGCAGAGCACTGGCACGGAACCCCAGAGGTCGTGGATTCGAATCCCGCATCGTTCATAAAATTTTGTTTTCAATTTTTATTTGTGTATTAATCCTAGAAGTGAGGTTTATCACTTTAAAAACATAACAAATTGTTTAAATTTACAAGAGCGACATCTCAAGTCAATTTCCTAATATGCAAATATTGGGGTTTAACAATGGATCCATTCCATTGTAAAGTGGATCCTGTAGATGAAGCCACAACCTGAGAGTTGAACAAAGCATACAAGATTTTATGACGGTACGTCACTCGAACGTTTAGCTCAGTTAGCAGAGCACTGGCACGGAACGCCAGAGGTCGTGGATTCGAATCCCGCATCGTTCAAAATTTGTTTTCAAATTTTATTTGAATAATTAAAGAGTTAAGTTTTTTAAACGTTGTCGCTATGGAGACAGATGATAAATATGAATGCAATTTTTATATGGATAGGCACCTTATAAATTGATATCTTATTACGATTTTATAATGATAAATTATTAAGGTATTCATTATAAACAATTGTTCTGAATTCCACTTTCGCACGACACGCTACAAATTAGGATATCATCCCCAACATCTGGATGTGTGGCGGTCCTCCACAGTGCGGTTTTCAAGAATTTTTTCTTCCACGTACTACAAAACTGTGGAATGAGCTTCCTTGTGCGGTGTTTACGGGACGATGCAACATGTGTACCTTCAAAAAAGCGCGTACACCTTCCTTAAAGGCCGGCAATGCCCCTGTGATTCCTCTGCTGTTGCAAGAGAATGTGTGCTGCGGTGATAACTTAACACCAAGCGACCCGTACGCCCGTTTGTCCTCCTTACGCATAAAAAAGGTGAGATATTTGAAATTGATATGAATTTTAAAATTGAAAAGTTTTAAGTACTTATTTCATATTGACGACCATATTATTTCGATGGCCATGCAAAATTCGTAAATTGAAAATAATGAATGGTAGATATATTCTATTTGTTAATGTCCTTGAATAAAAATATAATAATGATAAAAAAAAACATTAAATTTTGATAAATTATAATTAACTAAAACGTAGGTCTTTTTTTACCTTTTTTTTTGATGAAAATAAGGGACTAGACGGGCCGGACGTTCAGCTGCTGGTAATTGATACGTCCTGCCCATTACAATTCAGTGCCGCCCAGGATTCTTGAAAGACCCGAAAATTCTGTGCTGCACTACAACTACGCTCGTCACCTTGAGACATAAGGTGTTAAGTTTCATTTGCCCAGTAAATTCACTAAGTACGGCGCCCTTCAGACCGAAACACAGTAATGCTTATACATTACTGCTTCACGGCAGAAATAGGCGCCGTTGTGGTGCACCTAATCTAGCCTGGTTTCTTCTGGCTAGATTATGGCTCGTCTCGTCCCTTATTTTCACAAAAAAATACTTTATTATCTGAACATTTCGTCGACATTATGATGAAAATGTAAATATTGATTTAAAAGAGTGGCAATGAGTTTCTTGCTACTTCTTCTCATTAGCTCAACCCTTTACCAAGTAGCAGTAGATTCATTAAGAAAAAAAATTGTTTTTGACATTCATTAGTGTCATTTCCGTGAGCTACATGAATAAAGTGATTTGATTGACAAAAGCTAATTTCAATAAATTCACATGTGTTTTCCTGTTTTCAAGGCTCTGAAAAAGTTGGGAGTAACTCCCATGAACGCAGAACCCTGTATTCCACAGTACTTCCTGAGAGATAGAGAGAAGGAACTAGGAGACCGTCGTCAGTTTATTCTGGATATTCTAAAGAAGTTGGGATATGAGCCAACCAAACCAACACCGTTGGTACTGAACGAACAACAAGCGGTCATCATCATCCAGAGCCATGAACGAGCTAGACAAGGCCGACTGAGGTATATTATTTTTCATATCTCATACTCGAAAAGTAATGTTGTTTTGATCTGCTTACTAGGTGGAAAATGCTGCTTCCCTGCATAGAGAGGGAAAAACTCATACAAATTACTTCCCACCTAAGGGCTGGAATGAAAAATATAAATGTTGTCAGCTGTGACGATTTTTATGTAAAAACAAACTAATTTAAAAAAATGCTGTGGCCATATTGTGACTTTCTTAACAGCCAGTGTGAACATAGCGTTAACTTCTTTGAGCGGAATAAGCCGCAACAATTACGCGGTGAGTTCTATATTTAAAATTTAAAAAGTCGACATAAATTGTCCTAATTTGACAACTAATTATAAATAGGTACTCGTAATATTATGATATATTATCAATAAATAGTTTAGATAAACAACTACTTTTATCTTCCTCATATTCGAAATGAAAAGTAAAGTGCTTAACACGGGTAAAAGAATCAATTCCTACTCGGACTATAGCCGCCCTTGCTGCGCTTGGGCGTCTAAATACCTCGGGAATTGATTCTTTCGACCCTTGGTTAACAATCTACTATTACTTTACTAGCAGAATACTATTTTCATATCAGAAAAAGTAAATTCTAATGATGTCAAAAATAATTCCAAAAGCTTTAGATCACTTACGGCCCTACCCAATATTCAGTCTATCGCCGGTTGTGGCCTACTTGAGATAAAAATAGTAACAATCGTTGACTTTTCTGTCCCAATAAACTTATCGACGGTAACTGACCTTATCCACGCTGTCTGTCAATGGGTGGACGTACGTACCAGCGATAGAAGTTTGTATGGAAATTGCAATTCACGCGTCCCATTATAAGGCGATAAGAATGACTTATCGGGTATATTGGGACAGCTTTAGATTTTTGACAGCTAATTACTGACAGTAGAAGGTAGTAATTCATCTCAATCCGTAGATACTTTATTGGGAACGGCTGTTATACTTCTGAATAGACTGTGACAGCTGTGAATACGTCAAAAAGATTGAAGTTGACAGTTGATAGAGATTAACAAAATAGAGATTTTGAGCATTGTATGTACACTAACATAAAGTGACGTACAAATTGCTTGTATAAGGCGTAGCTTGTCACGCACACTAAAGTAATAAACCTGGCCTGTTTTCATCGCTTGTCGTTTTTTTATGAAAATAAGGGACGAGACGAGCAGGACTTTGAGCTGATGGTAATTAATACGCCCTGTCCATTACAATGCAGTGCCACTCAGGATTCTTGAAAAAAACAAAAATTCTGAGCCGCACTACAATTGCGCTCGTCACCTTGAGACGTATGATGTTAAGCCTGATTTGCCCAGTAATTTCACTACCTACGACGCCCTTTAGACCGATCCATAGTAATTTTTACACATTACTGATTCACGGCAGAAGTAGGTGCAGTTGTGGTACCCATAATCCAGCCGGCATCCTGTGCAAAGGAGCCTCCCACCGGTAAATAGTCTAGCAGAAATAGCTATATCGTCTCTATCTAGATGTATAAATTATCTAAATCCAAAGGAATCCCAATTTGAGAAAATAAATGCTTTTTATTATCTACTTGCTAATCAATAATTGTTATAATGAAATTGTTTCACAGCGGAACTGTCAAACCTTGCGTCACTAAATTCTCTCATAGATAAAATGTCCATACAAAACAAATATTGAAAATAAAAATAACTATGGGTCCCAAATCGAAATAAAATCTATCCTATCTCTCAAGTTGGACCAAACTGCACTCCATGAAGTAATCCCCATTAAAATCCGTTCATTAGTTTAGGAGTCCATCGCGGACTAACAACGTGTCACGTAATTTATATACACTGGCCTGCAAAAGTAAGTATCACACTTTTCAAATTATTTTTTTTTCTTAATTATAGAAGGTAGAGATTTAAGATTAAAAACGTTTTGTTGCAAATTCTATAGGCTTTAATTCTAAGAAACTAAAATTATACATTAGTAACATTTTTAACTTAAAAAAGATAAGACAATGAAAATAGACATTTTTAGTTAAGTGTAAAAAAATTCAAATAAAATGTATTACATGTTATTAAATTTTTAATATCTGGTATTGCCTCCTCGAGCTCTGATTACAGCTTCGAGCCGGTTTGGCATACTGAACACTAGGTTTCGGAGCCGATGTTGGGGAATATTCTCCCATTCTTCTACCAGGGCCTGCTTTAGTGCCCTGAGGGTAGTAGGTGGTGGTCTGCTATTTCTGACTAGCCTCCCACTTCGCCTTCCATAAGAAGTGTAAAGGGAGAATCGAGACTCATCTGCAAACAAAATTCTTGACCATTCTTCTTCATCCCACTGCATGTGTTCACGGGCGTATCTTAGTCTCGCTACTGGTGTCTCTCGAGTTTTGGGCCACTCGCTGGTCTTCGGGGTTTCAAATTTGCTTCAGCAAGTCTTCTTGTCACTGTACTGTCACTAATGTAGTCCCTCCGGGTCTGAAGTAGCTGTTGCTGGACTTCAACTGCATTTTGGTGGCGATTTCTTAACACAGTGGAAATAATATAACGATCTTCTCGGGCACTGGTACACCTGGGTCTGCCATTACAAGGTCTCCTCAGATGGTGTCCAGTCTCTTCGTACCTTCGCTTTACCTTCTGGACCGTTCGTACCGTCACACCCACCATTCTTGCAGTGCGACGCATACTGATGCGTAGTTCCAGAAAAGCCATGATCCTAGCAATTTTTCAACTGAAAGAGGCATGATAAATAAATGTGATGTGCTTTTTAGCATATTTTTTTAAAACAAGACCCATCGATCTTGAAAAAAATTTAAAACAGAAAGAAAATGTGAATGGTAAAAATTAAAATTGTAAATCGGAAACGTCCACTTTGAATAAGGAATGGTTTTGTTTTTGAAGTTTTTTTTCAGCCAATTCTTAAAAGAAGGTTACCGACTATAAAGTTTTTATGTACAAAATTAAATTCTCTTTGGAGTCCTTTTTATTTCGAAAGTATATCTTGTGAACTTAAAACGTTATCCCAATTTTAAAAGTGTGATACTTACTTTTGAAGGCCAGTGTATATTAAGATATTGAAAATGAGTAAGACAATAAAATAGCGAGTGTGAGACGTTCTTGGTAATATTTTAAAAAGCAGTTTTTGTGTTGGATTTAGCCCCTATACTTTATATCTTAATAGGCCCTCACACAAAACCGCCCTTGATAGTAAGTATCATAGGATAAGAGGTATCAGGTAAATTGCTAATCAGTAATATCCTACGAAACAGTGGAAATTTATTCCAACAGGGGACAATTTATGAAAGAAATACGGCTTCTGAAAGAGAAAGGCAGGGATCAGAAAGGGGAAATGTCTGCATCTGCCGCTACTGCTATACAAAGAGTCTGGAGGGGATTCATAGCAAGAAGAGCTACTAGGAAAAGAAAACAAAAAGAACAACTACTTATTGGAATGGAACTACCACCATACCTTGAATCAAAGGAAATTAAAAAAGCTGAAAAGGTACATGTTTATTGAAATATTAACGATTTTAATGGTGTCAGTTGATACATTGCTGTATAAAATATAATATTATCAGAACCATTTCAAAAAGCATGAAAGATTTGTTTTAAATACACCTCGATCGGTTCTTGTCACTAAATTAGTTTTTTCATAATGATGTTGTAATATATTAATTAAATTTAAGATAAAAGATTACCGGCGTCAATTGCAACAACAATACGACAGTGAATACAATGAATCCTTAATAGAAACAGAAGAACGACTTCGTGCGAAGCATTCAACAAAAATAGCTGAGCGTATTGGAGATGAGTTACGACGATGGATTACGGAGTATTACGAACGAACAGGCAAACTACCAGAATTCCCATCAGAGGAAGCTGGTGGGAGTCGTGCTATGTTTAGTAGGCAAGGTTAGTTCTTTTACATGACTAGATCTTTAATGACCCATGAGACCAAATATGCAATAATCAGATAATTACCTTTAAAATTGTCAAACGTACACTTGTGAGTTCTAATTTAAGATAAGGTAATCAGAAAGATCACATCTAACCATAATATAATTATAGTAGAAAAATAAATTTACCATAATTTAACGGTTTTTATTTGTAAATTACAAATTAAGACTTTTTATTAAATATATCAATTTCAATGACTAATAAAATACTCTAATAGGTACGGGGGTGGATAGTGAGTTAAGTAAACTATCGCCAATATCTTCTAAAGGATCAAAACGAAGCAAGGATAGTAAGGAGAAAAGAAGTAATAAGACTGAGGAAATAAAAAACAAAGATGAAAATGAGGATTTGTTTACATTTAAATGTACGCCTTCAGTATTTCTGCAAGAGATCATAAGTGCCAACGAAGAGTGAGTATAAAAGTCTTAATAAATAAACTTACATAAAAGATTTTTTTTTATTCCGATAAACTTTAATAGGTATGAAGATATTTGGAAATTTAGAGATGTTGAAGATGACATTCATGAAATGTTTGACAAAGAAATGATTGAACGTGAAAAGCTGGGAAAAATTGAGCAAGAAATAAGAAACGATGTTGATGAGATGATGAGAGGTGAATTAGATTTAATACAAGCTGCTTTCGATAGAGACAGAGCTCATAAAGGCAAAAAGGCGAAAAAGCCACAGAAAAAGGTAAATTATCTTCCGTAAACTCAATATTTCTTAACTTGCTTAGAAATCCATAACTTTTAATCACTAAACATCATAATACTTTTCTAACTGGGTATAATGTTAGGTGCGTCGAGGAGGTAAGAAAAACAAAAAGAAGAAAGAGAAAGACTTAACACCGGATAGAACTACAGAGTCTCTTTTTGAAGAACTTGTCACAAATGGTATCATTCGCCCTTATCCACTAGTCAATATTGATGACTATTTTGGTGAAAAGAATTTTGTTGGTAATGAATTCAGAAATCAGGATCAAGAACCAATTCCATGCTTAGGAGACATAAGACAACTAGTTAAAGAATACTGCATCTTACCTCTTGGCTCAGAAAACGTAAGGGCAAGGGCACCATTTGTTAGATCCGTTCTTATAACAGGTAATTTTGGTTTTTATAATATGTATTTAAAAAGAACATAATAATTGATTAGTAGTATATAGTTTTATGTATTTAATGGAATAGGATATACGAGCTCATGATACAATAAATATAATATGTGCTACAATTTAACGCAAAACTAAATGCTTTACTTTACTCAACTGGGGGTAGGGGATAAAAACGAGGACACAGGAAGGCAAACATGGGCGTTACTTAAGATTTATTAGGTTAAGCATATACCATATTATTATGCTATATAAGAAATACATATATAATAAACAATGCTTTAATGGGTATTTAATATGGATATGGAATATAAAGCCACGAGAAATGAATTACAAAAACGGCATAATATGAAAAATAATGTCCTTTTTTGTAAATTAGGTCCATCGGGTAGCGGGAAGAAAATGCTAGTTCATGCAATTTGCAGCGAAATTGGTGCAATGCTGTTTGATCTCACACCAGCTAATATTGTTGGCAAATATCCCGGAAAATCTGGACTTATAATGCTACTTCATTTAGTTATGAAGGTATCAAGACTGTTACAGCCAGCTGTTATCTGGATGGATGACGCTGAAAAGCCCTTTGTCAAAAAAATACCTAAAACTGACAAAACAGACCCGAAACGACTGAAGAAAGATCTAGTTAAAATAATAAAAGGTAGCAAAAATCTTGTATCCAATTTCTATTTTGTTTATTAATTTTTTTAATGAAACAAAATAATCTATTCTTTCTTAAACAGGTATTTGTGCAGAAGATAGAGTCATATTTATTGGTACATCAAGAACACCTTGGGAGGCTGAACAAAAACTGCTATTTCAGTGCTATTCCAAAGTTATACAAATCCCGAGACCGGATTATGGAAGTGTTTCTTTGATGTGGCGTTCGAAGCTGCATAGAGCCGGAGCATTGTCGAATCGACTTGATGTATCATGCTTATCAAGAGTATCCGACTCGTATACTATCGGTATGTTAAAAATTCAAATAATTATTAATTTATTTATTAATTTACATTTTTTACTTACTCGTGTAAGGCATTTACGGCAGTTCCCAATATACTATCTACAGGTAGAGATAAATTACTACCTTCAACTGTCAGTAAGTAGGTCAAATTGTCGATAATTTGAAGCTGTCACAATATACCCGATAAGTGATTCTTATCGCCATATATTGGGGGCGTGAATTGCAATTTCCATACAAACTTCTATCGCTGGTAAGCTATACGACGTCCCATTGAAAGACAGCGTGTACGGGTAAGATGAGTAACCTTCGATAAGTTTATTGGGACTGAAAAGTCAACGATAGTCACGATTTTTTATCTATATAGGCCAAAACCGGAGATAGACTGAATATTGGAAATGGCCGTTAGTAATTGACGTCTGAGTATTTTTGTTGCATCATTATTCATTTTATGTAATTGAAATGCTTTGTAAATTTAATTGGAAATAAGAACTTGTATTCTATTATATGAATACCATTCTGTTTTGAAAAGAGCAATCTTAGAGTTTCTTGCTCGTTCTTCTCTAAAGAAATCTGTCTTCCGAATGAGCTGTATGAACAAAATGACATATTTCAAGTGTTATGCAATTTATCTACGAAATAAAATATTTTTGATTTGATTTGAACAACTAAATATTTGAAAGTTTATTAATTCCGCACACGAATGCCTGTACAACAATGTGAGATAGCAACAAAATTTATTTTTAATTTGTTAAGTGAGCTTAGCGTGGGTTCTAGATCTGACGGAACAGACATAATTGACGGATGTTTAAATGTTTTTATGTATGTTTATATGAATTTATGTATGTTTAAGTAAGTATATTGTATTAAATATATCATTATCTTGTAACCCATAACACAGGCGTTACATGCTTAGCTTAACTTAAATTATCTTGCCCCAAGCAAGATAATTTGTGTGAAAAGTGTGTCAATATTATTATTATTATAATATAAAAAATTGTTTTTAACTTCCCGCTTGAAAATTTCTCAAAATTTGGGAAGATATTGGTTTTACCCCGTTTATTGAAAATCGAGTTTTCATCAGATCGCGACGTTTTAAGTAGTTTTTTTACAAGATTAGATGATAAATTTTGTTACATACGCATATAGTGTAACTTTACATTGAAATTAATAAAATACAAAATGCTTACTGATGATAATATGTGATCCCAGTGTCTTTCTTATTTCTTGTAGCATTATTTTTACAAAATTTTACTACGCAACGCAATTGTTAATTTCAATTATTAGTAAAGTTTAACAGAAGATGTAGCTAGTCAACATATTGTTCGAGACTGTGTCACATATAGTTCGAGTACGCCCACTTGGACGTAGTATTAGTTGCCGCACTTTGCGACTACGCCTGCGGTATCTAGTTGAAGCAAAGCGGAGACCAATCCTTAATCTAAGATTATTAACAAAAAATACTTTATTGAAGGTACACTTCTGTCAGCTTTGGAATCGGTTCTAACGACGAAAAGAAGACTTCAGTTACGCGTCAGAGCATTGACATCTCACGAGGTTGCTGTTCAGCTGAGTTCCTTGGAGCCAGTATATGTGGAACAGGTATATAACAAATCGAATCTAAGAAGTCTTCGATATAGTATTGTCTTTTTACTTATTACAACCCTATTCTTTTTTAAATTATCAGTAAAGAAATAACCAGTGCGTCTCTTATAGGCTGCAAAATCCTACGCCATCTTTTACAATAGGCGACATGGTTCTAGGTGCTATCTTCATCTCCCGAAAAAAATTTTTTACTTTTGGACAGGATTTCTTCAAATTCTTTCCCTCACTGCTTTGACCACCTTTTTTGTAGAAACACTACGTGGATGGCCAGTTCTTTTTCTGTCACATACAGAGGAGGTCTCATTGTACCTATTAATAGCCCGGTACACAAACATTTTACTTATACTAAGCGAATGGAGAGTTCTAAAAATTGCAATTGGCTCCATACCTACAATAATTTGTGTAATGCAATCACAGTGAGTCGAAGTGAAATCGCAAAATATTGTACAATGTATTGGCGCCAAAATAAGAAAACTCAATGAACAATCATATATAAATGACAGATTCAAAATTCATAAATGTAATATTTTGTTTATTTTTAATTGTAACAGTATTTATGGCCAGACTATGAGTTGAAACAAGTCACAAAAAGACGCTATGGGTTACGACTCTCAATGTGCGCCCGTTACCTATGCCTAGATTAGTTAGCAACTCACCCATACACAAAATCTAAATGATAAGATTTGTGATTTAGTTACGGACTGCGGTTGTTCTGCAACCTCATTTTTTCAAGCTATCAAACGATAGATATTTCGTTTGCCGCTCTTTTTTGTAAATGGAAAGAGTTTTCGAGTAAATTAAGAGAGAAAAAATTCAAATATTTAAATTCAAAATAGGACTTGAAATCACTTATTCAGCGTGAGAAGAAAATTTCATTATGATTAAATCTGTTTTTTGAAATAGCCTGAAGGCGGTAACTGCATTATTTCCTTTTATAATCTCAAATAAATTAATAAATTCCTAATCTGCGGTATCATTAAGTGTCATATTTAATGTTATAGTAACTTTTACCACATAAACGTCTTTAAAAAATTCTTTTGAATGTCGATGCAGCTACTTGTTCTTACAGCATACATACATCGCCAAAAAAGTTTCTATAAAATTGGGAGAGTTATTTAAAAGATTGATTTTTTAAAGGATGCAGCTGCTGAAACCTGGTGGTTGAAAACTCCAATGGAAAAAAGACGTCTTCGAATGCTCCAGAAACTGCAAGAGTTGGAATTAGAAAATGAAGAGAAAGCTGCAGCCACAAAATAAGCTCTATCTTATAAAAATTTAATTTGTACCAAAATTCATGGACAATATTCAAATAAAATTTGTATTTTTAATCCTAGAAGTTTAACAAACGGTGATAGATTTGTAAGAGTGACATCTCAAGTCCATTTCCTAATATGCAATTTGTGGGGTTGAGCAGGTTATCAACTGTAAAGTAGATCCTGTAGATGAAGCCACCACCTGAGAGCTTAACAATACATACCAGAACATCGGTCGATGCATCACTCGAACCGTTGTCTTAGTTGGTAAGAGTGTTCGGACAGAACCCGATATTGGAGTTCGAGAAAGGTTCGAGTCTGGCATCGTCCATAAATTTTGGTACAAATAAAATTTATATATTTAATTTAAGATGTGAGAGATATCACTCAAAAACTCTTTTATCTCTCTTTTAATTGGTTTATGTTATAATTTATGGTTTATTCCGTTTATTATAAATATGGTTGCAGGTATATTATTATTATATTATAATATTATAAGCAAAAATAACTCAGGATATTTAAAACAAGTGTAACAAATTTTTATAATAAATATTTTTGGAAGGTTTTAAAGTACTTAATGTAATTAATACGGAATGAATGGTGAGAGACTAGAGATACTTGAGAATGTAATATTATGCGATAATATTTATAGAAAAATATTATATCACTAAAATAAATGTGTGTGTGTACGTATGTATGCACGCAAGAAGTTATACTTCTTTGGCCTAATAAAGCAAAATTCTTAAAATAATTTATTCCTCGTGCTATTCTACGTTTGTAGAAAGAACAATATAGTAAAAATCTTACATAGATGGCTTTGATAATTAATTATTAAATAAACCCTTTGCCTGTCCTAATGGACGAAGAAACCAAAAAAAAAAAAACAATGAATGACGCCAACTCAACCTGATACTGTTTTGTTACAGTGATGCGCGCGCATCTTAAAATTTCTCTCTCATCTTCATTTTACATAACGCACCTAAAGAAGTATAACTTCAAAAAGTCACGGGAAATGGAAGTAGGAAGCGGGGAGGTGGATACACGGACTTGTCGGCGCTTGCGCTTAATTAACCAACACCACAGACAAAAAATATGTATCCAATTCTATTATAATATAAACAGAATAAGAATCAAGTACCAAGTACTCTCCTTTAATTATGGATTGTACCTTAAAAAAATATATAACATGCTGTGTTTTGGTCGTACAGAAATAATTAATTATTGCTGAGTGAGTGTTTGTTTTAACTTCGAACTGGGACATTTATAAACTGAGGCCAAAACGTATTTTACTTTATTTCAATTTTATTCGCGATTGAGGGTTCTATGGAATTGGAATTTATTATTTAAATATTTGAATTGTACGAAATATACCAGACTAACTGATATATAGATAAGTGATGCTTATTTTGTTCTAAACAAAAAGGTCACAGTCTAGGAGCCAAGAGATGGAAAAAGAAATAAAGGCAAGAAAGAATGGCAGACAATCATGGCAAGCACGGGAAAAGATATGAGTGCATGAAGTGAGTTGGGGGAGGCCTATTTCAAAGTGCACACAAATAAAACTAATGTTGGATCCAGCGCCTTAACTTCCAGCTCGATGCACGGCATTCGTTGTTCTGTAGAAAGTTCGTCAAGGGTTACAAAATGATATTATTTGAACGGAAGCCGTGCTTAACAACATTAGTAAAAGGAAGTTTTCAGAGTGCAGAGACAGCACCTTTATTTCGTAGTGATTGGAAGTGGACTCTTAACTGTGTGACGCTCGCATGTGCCGGTGAGCAGATGCCAAAACTCTGACTTTGCCAAGATGACGGTAGTTAAAAAAATAATTTTACCAGTCATTTCTATCCTATCCTATAAATGTGTGAAGGTGAAATTCAGCAGTAGGAGCCAAGTCAAACAGCTCTTTGAGACACTGCTCGTGATCTATCACTGTCTTCTAAGACATACACACTGAAGTTCTATGCAACGCAGTGTGGATCCTTTGCAGGTTGGCATCACTCACGTGGTTTCTCTAGAGTGCCAAGAGGGGATTTATTTATAGATTACGTATAATCATAATCTATAAATAAAACAAAGTACACAGCCTGATTTCCGTCAAAAATCTTCAAGAATCAAAAGTTAAAAGTGTTTATTCACAAAAAGTGTTAACAACTAGCAAACTTGAGATTCTTTGCTTGTTACAGGTTGTTAACGTTCCCTTTGAAGCCTTTGTGCCTTGCTTGAGTGAAAAAACATCGCATTTTAACAAAACTTACTCCTTTTATAAAGCTATTTTAAAATATTATGGAATTTTGTAGGAACTTTTGTTTTAATAACACAGTTTCAAAGATTTTTGCAAAAACAGTCATGTATTTATTATTATCGCATAGCTCACGTTTTAGCTTTAATTGATCCATATGGCTCAGTGGTTTGTGACTCTAACCTACTAAGCTAGGCTTCCTGGATTCGAATATCGGTAAGTACAAACATTAATTGTATGATGATTAAAACTTTTTAAACTCCTTAAACCTTTTTTGCGCTATATTAAGAGTTTTCTGTTTGATAAAAACTGTCACCATTTTAGTTTACCATATACCAAATCCTTATATATTTAATCCTAATATATTTTTTAATAAAAGTAAGGAACGAGACGAGCAGGACGTTCAGCTGATGGTAATTAATACGCCCTGCCCATAACAATGCACCGCCGCTCAGGATTCTTGAAAAACCCAAAATTTCTGAACGGCACCACAATTGCGCTCGTCACCTTGAGACGTAAGATGTTAAGTCTCATTTGTCCAGTAATTTCAGTAGCTACGGCGCCCTTCATTTTTTTATGATAATAAAGGAAAACCTAGAAGTAACAAGGGAATAAGGGAAAACCTAAAGACTCAAGTTTGCGCGTTTACCACTAAAAAAACCCCATTTGTCGTATCACCGCTCTTCGACAACACTTCCCTTAAAGCCTCGCCTAGTATCGGAATACTGGGCCTCGAAATCTCGAGCGATTGCCAATGCCGTGGCCATCTGGAGGGCAAAACCAAATTGGCTTCGAAGCCAATTTGGGCGTCATCAATAGAGCACGGCAATACTTCAAGCCAGCCCACATTCTAGCGCTCTACAAAGCCCAGGTCCGGCCACACATGGAGTATTGCTGTCATCTCTGGTCTGGCGCAACCCAGTATCAGCTTGATCCATTTGACCGCGTGCAACGCAGAGCAGCTCGAATTGTCGGGGACCCAGTGCTCTGCGAACGGCTGGATCACTTGGTGTTGCATAGAGACGTTGCTTTATTGTGTGTCTTCTACCGCATTTATCACGGGGAGTGTTCCGAAGAGCTGTTTAACCTGATTCCTCCCACCGAATTCCACCTTCGCACGACACGCCACAAGTTAGGATATCATCCCCACCATCTGGATGTGTGGCGGTCCTCCACAGTGCGGTTTTCAAGGAGCTTTCTTCCTCGTACTACAACGCTGTGGAATGAGCTTCCTTGTGCGGTGTTTCCGGGACGATACGACATGGGTACCTTAAAAAAAAGCGAGTACACCTTCCTTAAAAGACGGCAACGCTCTTGTGATTCCTCTGGTGTTGCAAGAGAATATGTGCGGAGGTGATCACTTAACAGCAGGTGACCCGTACGCTCGTTTGTCCTCCTATTACATAAAAAAAAATTAACTCCTTAAACTATCGTCACTATATTAATTCAGAGTTTTCTGTTTGATATAAACACCATTTTATTTTTCCATTTACCAAATTCTTAATAATCTTAATACAGCTCAAAACTTCTCTTTACAAGAAATTAAGCTGATGTTGTAAGCTGAAAACGTCTCTGTGAACCAACAGATGCGACTTAGACCCGAACAGGAACCTTTTTGCGTTGGGGATTTACCTCCGAGGTAATGCAAGTTTCATGAGGTTTTTACAGAGCTTAAAGTGTGCGGGGCGTACTTTGTCCTTCTGTAGCACGTAAAGAGGTAAGATATAATAAAAGGAATACTTATTAGAAAACAATATACTGTATAACTTAAAAATTTCTTATTTTGATAGTTAATGATTAATATAAAAATAAATTAAATTAAATCTGTGGCGAATTATGAATTTTCGCGGGCGTTCCGAGAGGTTCGTTTCCAATTTTGGTGAGACGGTGAAAAAATTTGTTTTTTGATGGTGAAAATACACAAATTTAATTTAATTTATAGCTGATAAAGTTATTGATGGTGTGTCCGGTCTATTTCCTGATTACGATTCACAAATAGTTCATAAACTCAAATAAAACAAAACCATACGGCTATTTATTAGAATAGAATATTTATTTATTGGTTCGTGATCTTCTTTTACAAAATATGCTTCATCATCATTTCAGCCGGAAGACGTCCACTGCTGGACAAAAGCCTCCCCCAAAGATGGCGATGACGATCGGTCCTGCGCTGCCCTCATCCAACCTACTCCGGTAATCTTGACCAGATAGTCGGTCCGTCTTGTGGGGGTCCTACCAACACTAAACCTTCCGGTACGTGATCGCCATTCGAGGACCTTAATGCCCCAACGGCCATCTATTCTTCGAGCTATGTGCCTTGCCCACTGCCACTGCAGTTTCGCAATGATTTGGGCTACGTGGGTGACTTTGGTATTAGAAAATACAACTGAGGACAACCAATTGTACACATATTTTGTGATTTAGGTACATACAATTTAATTAATACGCAATAAAAGTAATTATAATATTACCATTAGATCTATAGAAAGGCAAGACATTACAAAAGTGCGGCTCGCGATAATTCAAATAAGCTTATAAATGGCTAAGATATATAGTTTATCATATAGATATTAGTTATTGAATATCTAAATGATCGGACAGCCTGGGACTAGATTATGATTATTTTATAGCGATAGAAATTATTGTATACTTTTATTGAAAAGAGCGCAAAAAAAAGAATGCTGGGGGAGTTTCTTGCGTCGCTTCTTCTCTCTCAGAGTGCCTTTTGTTTCCGAAGCGGTAGTAGTATCTAGTAGTTATTAGAAATGACATCAAAAAGAATTCTAAAGGAATCAATTTTGAGAAAATAAATGCCTTTTATGCCTTTTTATGCCTTTTATGCCTTTTAATTAGGCAGTTCCATTGCCTTATACTCCGCCACCAACACTTGAATTCGATTTCTCGTATCGATTTTTTTAAATTTCTTTATTGATACCAAAAGTATTACATGATATTACAACACAGATATGACAATTAATTGGTTGGGACCTTCTTTTAGGTGACAAAACCTATGTCAGAAGACCTCGCTCTTCCATATCTATAATCATTAAGCAGGTACCTACTTAACACTAATAAGGTGTGGGTGTGTGATTGTGACGATGTGTGTATGTGAATGTGTAATGTTTTCGGTAATATATTGTGTAATAAGCTTTAGAAGTACATAAAGAACAAAATTCTTAGAAATTTATTAGATCTGTTTTTTGGTTATAAATTGGTGTCATGTGCGTAAGAAAAAATTTTGCATTACGTAGGTTGATATTTCAGAAGATGTTATCATTATATATAAAAAATAGGGTCGGTCTCAATACACTCCCTTGTGGTACGCCATAACCTATTCTCTTATTTTAACCTTAGGTTTTCTTTTATTAAGATCGTCGTTTTATTAAGTCTTAAAAAAGAGCTAGAGATGTGGTTCTAATGCCAATACTTTCTAATTTCAGTGTATGTGTAGGAACGTAAACGTTATCGAAGGCTTTTTGGAGATCTAGATAAATAGCTAGACATTTTGTTTATAGATCTTGACAGTATGTCATCCCTTGATCTAGTTCATTGACAATAAAGAACGTTGAAGCTATGATTGCATCTTCAGAAGATCTTCCATTACAAAAACCATATTATGATTCAGATAATAAGTTGTATTAATTTAGGTAGCTCAGTAGTCTTTTGTTTATTAATTTCTCTATTATTTTTGATTTAGCAGGTAACAGTGAAATTGGTCTATAGTTGTGTACATCGTTAACGTCACTACAATACTTGAACTTGTCTACAAAGAAATCCAAATCCAAAAAAGTGCTTTAAAATAAATCTAGGTATATAGTATTTTAGTCCATTTGTCACCAAAATGCAAAAAGTATTGAATAGATTAATTCCAATTTTGTATTATATTTATTTTATCGGAACAATATTTGATTGAGATTGAGACAAAGTAGTTTTGCTACTTTACATTGCAAACGAGGACGGCATCGCGGGCAGCAGCTAGTTTTTATTAGTACTCTTGAAATTTGGCTGGTAAATGTCAATTCAGATAGCTCTTTAATTTTCCACCCTTGAAGTACTTATCATTGAAATATTCCGTTATCTATATTTTGTTCATCAGTTTACCTAATGACACTTTCTAAATGAAAATGATTGATTGCTTAGTGAAAAAATAAAAACGCTATATAGGAGGCTCAGTGGAAGAGCGCTGGCACGTAAAAACCCACTCTTCTCAGGACTGAATAAATTTTAATCCTATAAATTTTAGAATGGGTTGTAGTTTTAGACGTTTTAAAATGTTCAAAAAACCCATTTTGAAGAAAAACATTTGCACTTGAATTTGAACGTTTCTTTTACTTACATCCATATTTTATAACTTATGTAAATAATTCATTTAATTGACAGTTTAGTCTACCATAAAGTCGATCTATTAACGGTCACAGATTATTTATTATTTAGATTCAGTTAGAAATTAATGTAGGCAAATCAAACACTAGCCTCGGGAAACACATCCAAAATTCATGTGTAGTCATAGAATGGGAAATGTTCGCCAATTCGAATATAACGTACTAGCGCGTGTTCTGTTACTGACAGAGTATTTGGTACTATCAGTTATAAACCTTATTATTATGCAAGTTGTTAAGGTATCGATATTTAGGACTGGACTAGATTTCATTGTTATATAAATTTTATTTTTCATTGTTATAAAATACAGAATTTAGACGTTCGCTTTTATTTTAAGTAATTAATTTTTTTTATTTGGAATACTTACAGTGCTACAATAACTTAATTACTAAGATTTCACATTTAATTCACGCTTAACAGTAAATAAAGTAACTTACGTGGAGTTATTTTTGTATGATATTTTACCTCTTTGCAGTCATTTTTATTTGTAATGAGAAAAAATCTTTTAATTTTCATTTAGGGATTCTGCATTTTATAAAACTCTCCAAGTTGCTTAAAATTACTTGAGTAAACATGCAAATTTTATTAATATACTAAAATAGGTGGACGATGCATGATTTGAACTCGTGTCTCTAGCGATACGCCTCCTCTGTCCACACTGTCAACCGTCCGAATGACGCATTAAACATATTATAAAGTTTTAAGTTGTAGCGCCATCAACAGCATATTTCTGTGTTAAAACTGATACTGGCGAATATTAAAAATTGCTTTTTTTTATTAATTCAGAAGGCGAAAGAAGTAACAAATACGTTAACGTTACCGCAAGTGTAAATTTAGAGCATTTAGACTCTACTGTTCATATAAACAAGGCAGGTTAAACTGTCGGCGGGCGCATAGAATATTCATATGGAGCGGGGGTAAACAGCGGTTCGGTAATTTTGTTATCGAGGCCTTCTGGCTTCTAGAGTAGATTTGTGGTGAATTAGGAGCGGTGACGTTGTGTCAAGATGGATGAGATGAAAGACAAATTATTTTTGGTAACACTTAGTACAGTTTAGGTGCATATAATATAAACTTATATTATATGTAATAATATATATGTAATAATTACACTTGCTACGGCGCCTATTTTTGCCGTGAAGCAGTAACGTGTAAGCATTACTGTGTTTTGGTCTGAAGGACGCTGTAGCTAGTGAAATTACTGGGCAAATGAGACTTATCATGTTATGTCTGACGAGCGCAGTTGTAGTGCCGCTCAGAATTTTTGGGCGTTTACAAGAATCCTGGGCGGAACTGCATTGTAATGGGCTTAGCGTACCAGTTACCATCAGCAGACCGTCCTGCTCGTCTCGAGTAGCTCCGCTGGATTCCTCAAGGCTGTTGGCTCGGGCCCCAGCCTTAAATCCGTCTTTTATTCACTAATTGCATAATAAATAATATTTCCCTATATTATATCAGTATGTTTATGTATGTAAGTGTTTCGTATGTACGAGAGTCTCCAAATGTCCAAAATTTTACTAATCTAGAAAATTGAAGAAGATACAACAATTAGTGGGAAATAATCGATGGTTGAAATTATTGATAAATATTATTTATTTACTTATTATTATATTAAGTACTTATCATTGTTATGTGTTTGCTGTTATCATAAATGGTTTTACTTTTAATTACTTACTGTAAATTTAAATATTTCATAAAGTGCTAATAATTGGGTATCTGGTAAATGTCTTCAAAAGGCTGAAATAGCCTGCAGTGTTGGTCTACTACCCATCGTGGTGCTGTTATTTGTAGCTTGTGTGTACCACCCGTCAGAAACTGACCCCAAATTGGAATAATACTGTATCAAGGAGGTCTTATCCACATATAAGAACTCATTGCTCTATGGTTGGCTGTCCAGCTAAAGTTAAAGAATAAATCAATCACGGCCTTACAAATAAAATTGGCATTAAGTTATAACGAAGCATAAACCAAGAATATGTAAAATGTTTACAAATAGACATTTTGCTTACGAATGGTTTGTTCGGACGTATAACGTTTCCCGCGTTTATTTGCAAGGCAGCTTGTCATTCGGAAAACTTCAGAATTGTCATTGTATTGACAGTGTTGTCAACAATATTGTAAATATTTTGCATTTTCTATGTTTATCATCAGTTATAACATTATACCAAGTTTATTTGTAAGGCCGTCAAAGTTTGAGAACATAACCGAATAGTAATTGAATAACGAGACTGAAAACAGTCAGCCTTTAGTCTACTATTTAATATTTATAATCATAATTAGTATGCTTAATAGAAAGTGAAAGTGAATACAGAAGTATTAGAAAAAAATAGTCGTTTCATTCCATAATGATCCCGCGTGAGAGGGAGGACCCACACGCTACTATACCATCCACATTTGAACCTGAACAATCGTTAGTTATACACGAACATTACCATAGCTTTGCCTGTAATAAGATAATTCAAACAAATATCACAATATTTGGAGATAAAAAGTAACATCTCTATTTCATGGGGATATCATAAAATTATTGTAAGTCCGGCTGGCTTATGACAAGGGGATAAGTTGAAAATATTACGGTCCGTTAGGTGGGGATTACGGACCGTAATTTCGAATTATATGGTTTTATTTCGCAAAATGAAATGCACTACAATTTCTTGTTTGCAGATAGGATATTTTTTACATACTAGCTGACCCCACAGACGTTGTTATGTAAATAATATATGAAATACTTGTTATTTAATTCTCAATAATATTTCATAACATCGAGAATTATTTCGTAAAATATGCTTCCTGTTGTTATAATGGAATTGTTTCGCAGCAGAACTGTCAAATCGTGTGTCAATAAATTATCTCGTTGAAAATATATCCATACAAAACAAATATTGGAAATAAAACTAATTTTGGGTCCCAAATCGAAATAAAAACTATCCTATCTTTCAAGTTGGACTTAACTGCACTCCATGAAGTAATCCCCATTAAAGTCCATTCATAAGCTTAGAAGTTCACAGGAAACAAACATCAGTGGATTTTTTTTCAAATAAATCATATTAATAACAGGAGGGTGAGAGAACTGTTGCATTCAGAAACCATTTAACGATTGAAACATTAGAAATAACAATTCGCACTTAATGAAAAATAAAAAATAAATTCAACGTGCCGCTAGATGATGTGCAGTCATCCATATCATTGTATTCGTTATTGAGACAATTAAATATTCATTTAATCGCAAAACACAGTTTGGAAAGCAAAATATGCATTTTTTTATGAAAATAAGGAACGAGACGTGCAGGACGTTCAGCTGATGGTAATTGATACGACCTGCCCATTACAATGCAGTGCCGCTCCGGATTCTTGATAAACCCAAAAAATCTGAGCGACACTACGATTGATTGATGAGCGCATCACCTTGAGACATAAGATGTTAAGTCTCATTTGTCGAGTAATTTCACTAGCTACGGCGCCCTTCAGACCGCAACATTGTAATGTTTACACGTTACTGCTTCACGACAGAAATAGGTTCCGCTGTGGTACCCACAATCTAGTCGGCATCCTGTGCAAAGGAGCCTCCCACTGCTCCCACATTTGTTGAATACTTTTGTATATTATCAAATTACAAGAGGCTGAACATGGTCTAACATGTTTCGTCAGACAGGCATTTCGGAACAATCGGAAGTGTGAAGTAAATCCTTAAATTTTATCCACTTTTCCCATCTTCTCTGTTAGTAAAATTATACATGAAATGTATGCAGTCGCGGGCACGAGCTAGTACATGAATAAAGTTAAGTTTAACTAGAAATGATAATTTTAGAAGGGATACTCCACACTCGACAGTCGATAGCAAATGTCGCTTAGGTAACATCGATATTTCCGATAAGAAATATAGGTTTACGTTTGGTTTAAGTCAGGAAAGCTTAGCGGGTTCTATTAACTATTATTCTTACTATGTATTGTATGTATGTTGCCACATGAAAGATGATACTTACCTTTAGATAATATTCAGAACCAACTGACATTTAAAGTTGCGCCTTCATGTTATTTGAGGATTTTAATTGTTATTAATTGTATTATTACTCTTCTTTATCCCCTTACCACATAAACCATATTATGTATTATGCAAGGGTTTTTCTAAGGAAGAAAAGGTCCTTGTCTTTGAACCTGATGTCAATGACTTATAATGAATTATTGTGTCCCAGAACCAGACTTCAACCATTTCTGTTGTTAGAGTTTTTTACTTATACCAAACATTCAAAAATCCGGGTGGTAAATATTTTTACCATTAGTCACTACCAGGATTTTTATAGATTGAACGAAAAAGGAATTGTAAATGTTACTCTATAAATTATTAAACAGTTCTATTATTATCAAATACAGATAAATAAGGACTTAAGGACTATTGTACCTTGGACTTTATTTTATGTTCCTGGCAGGTCAGTATTCTGTTATATGAGTGGATATTAGATAGCTTCTAAGAAGCCCTTTTCAAATTTATAAGATATGACTGTATAAAGATCGTCAAAGTATTGCTTGTATATTTTTTTTACTATAACACTTTAACTTACTTTATTAATTACCCGTGGGAGGATCCCGTGCACAGGATGCCGGCTAGATTATGGATACCACAACGGCGGCTATTTCTGCCGTGAAGCAGTTATGTGTAAGCATAACTGTGTTTCGGTCTGAAGGGCGTCGTAGCTAGTGAAATTACTGGGCAAATGAGACTTGAAAACTAATGTCTCAACAAGACGTGCGCAGTTGTAATGCCGCTCAAAATTTTTGGGGTTTTTCAATAATCCTGAGTGGTACTGTATTGTAGTAGGCAGGGCGTATCAAGTACCATCAGCTGAACGTCCTGCTCGTCTCGTCCCAATGTAGCAACAACAAAAACCTTTCTGCCTATATATTGCTATCACAATTTACTGAAGAGACTTCTATTATTGAAGCAAATTTACACACACTGTCAAAACAGACATTGTTATTCTGAGAGCTGTAAAATATTAACTGTTACTTATGAAAAGATTAACTCATTAGTCAGTTGAGGCAATTTCCGCTATTAAAACTAACTAAAATGTTGTAAGCAAAATATTATGGAATGCTATTGACTATACCTTTTTATGCGCGACTTGATGGTAACTCAGGTATAGTTTCTGATGGAAGTAACGTTTTCCAACTCTAATAATTTTAATGTAATGTATAAAATTTCAATATTTTTTGAAAATCTCCAAGTTGAATTGATATTATTAATTACTACTTTTGTAATAAATAAGTTATTTACTAGATACCGCACTGCCTAAGAACAATGTGGCATCTTTTAAATTTTATAACATACGCTTCATGTTATTTTACATTGAAATTAATAATATATAAAATTCTTACTGATGATATGTGACTAATGAATTTACTGGAGTGACTTTTGAAGCAACTTATACACACTGTCAAAACAGGCATTGATTTTTTCTGAGAGCTGATGAATATTAATTAATAGACTTTAGCTTTCATTCTCTTGCTTGTACCAAACACCAACACGTCGAAGGAGATCGTAATCCACGTCTAGTCCGCCATAAGTCGTAACGTCGAGACGAGTGGATGAGAATCCATAAGCTGAACCTGCCTGTATTATGCTTCGACTATTGTGGTGTTCGATTAATACAAATACGTCACTGCTTTCAACACTATTTGATTTCGAAGTCCGAGCCTCACTCTATCAATAAAATAATAGTATTTACTCTTTATAATATACATTCGCAACGCATTGAAAACATTCAATAATCATTCACCAGACACTTGGCTTTTTGTTATGGGGCAGTGCGGCCGATATTAATACTATCTTTGTGCTGCAGAAGAGGGCTATTCGCGCGATTTATAACCTAGGTCCTGAAGAATCATTAAGAGAAAAATTTAAAGAAATAAACATTTTGACTGTTGCTTCTCAATACATTTTTGATAATGTTCTGTATGTTCATAAGCACATTGAGGAATTTTCTAGAAACTGTGACATTCATAATGTTAACACGAGGAACAAACATAAACTTGTTATGCCTACTACTCGGTTGGGTCGAGTTAGTAAGTCTTTTGTTGGGCGATGTATATGCTTCTATAATATGATCCCAGAAAATGTACAAAACAAATGTGTTACGAAATTTAAAAGAATTGTTAAAAAACGTTTGTGTGGGAAAGGTTATTATAGCATAAACGATTTTCTTAATGACACCACGGACTGGGAATAAAGCAAACCCTCAGGCTCTTTAATTATAAATGTTTATTGTACGATATTACATTGTAATCCATATTTTATATTTAAAAAAAAAAAGCCCGCTGAGTTTCTTGCGCCCCTTCTTCTCAGGTCTGAGGCAGTCTCTTTTGAATGGGTGGTAGATTTTGACGTTCAATAAGTGATTTTAAATCCTATTTTGAATAAAAATATTTGAATTTGAATTTTAGCAAGTGGAATTAGCCACAGATGTCCTTACACACAGCGCCTTTCTTTCTTTAAGATGAAATCCATTAACACGCGCCGTAAAATGTTTGATATCTTATTTATTTAGAAAATAGTTAACAATTATGTCAGTAATACGGAGCTACTCGATAAAATATCTTTCACTGTATCTTCGACGTATCCGCGTAAAAGTATTCATAATACATTTAGCAGACCTCTTATAAAATCAAATTTAGGACTGAATTCCCCAATTATCAGAGCTGGTGAACAATATAACATGCTTGTTAGAAAACAGCCAAATGTAGATATATTCAATGCTTCTCATAGCTGACTTAAGAATAAAATACTAACATACTTTTAAGTCATACTATAAGCCAAGTAACTTAAATTAATTTTCATATTTACTTTTATTTGTACTTAGCTATAAAACACTTAGTTTAAATTATTTTAGTCAATGCTGTGCATTTCTTTTATAGGTGTGCATATTAGAATTGTAAATAATGTTAAGTTTATATTTGTAAATGTAATATGTATTCTGTTGAAGTGCCTAATAAAATAAATAAATACTCTTCTCACAAATGTAAGTTGAAAGCCAAGATACTTAAAAAAAATTTAGACTATAATTATTCTTATTTTGAAGTTAAACTTCTTTAGGTGTGACTTAAGTGTAATTCAGATTATTTTCAGATAGAAATAACGTTCCTTAGTCTGTTGAGGCTATTATCGCTATTGAAACTAAATAATTATTGTGAGAATTATGTGATGCTATTAAAATATGAGCTTTTATATGCGACTTGATGCTCTGTACTTTCCCCGGGGCGTAAAAAGAATAGGGGAGTCCCAGGCCCATGGGTGTCGTAAGAGGCCACTAAGGGCTTTTTAGAAGTGGGAGAGTCACGCTGCCATCTTATGACGTCAGCACAATCGGGCCAGACTCGTCCGGGTTAATTACCACACTCGCACAGAATACCGGCGTGAAGTAGCGGCCGCTATGTTTCGCATAGGTTAGTGTCTAGGACCGGAGGCCATCCCTTATCCCCCCCCCAACAAAATATGAGAGCGGTCCGAAACTCGCTCGGGCTGCCCTTCGTATTCTGGGGTGGGCACACACCTTCCTTAAAGGCCAGCAACGCTCTTATGATTCCTCTGGTGTTGCAAGAGAATGTGGGCGGCGGTGATCACTTAACACCAGGTGACCCGTACGCTTGTTTGTCCTCCTATTCCATAAAAAAAAAGAACTCAGATTTTGTTTCTGGTGGAAGTAACGTTTTTAACATTAAATATTTAAATGTTGTAGTAAAATTGTAATATATTTTAAATCTTCTGTAATAAATAAGTTATTGATATAATGCATGCACAACATCATTTTTTTTTCTAGGTAGAAAAAAATCAATCCTTTTGTTTTCCTTCAATCACGCGTAAATGTTATATGCGCGCATTTTTTAAAGTAACCGAATTATGCTGAGACTAGACAATTCATTATTCAGGTACCACAGTGGAGTCCTAAAATATTCCGTTCACAATTTTACTAGGTACGTCTGAATAAAATCTCGATCTGGGAAAAGTCGCACCTGGTCCAAATTACTTACAATAGTGGTAGAGTTACATTAAATCTACTATAAGTGGTTATGTAGAGTTGCATTGGAATCCTGAAAGGGAACGCCCCAGACATCTGCGCTTTGATTTATTTTCCCTGTTTCTGGGGAAATGCTTGGATTCCGAACGATAAATCATAAAGCTGAGAGCGAATAAGGCAGCTGTCTTTTTTATGTGTTTACGCCTGGACAAAGAAATAGTAGTTTCTCAAAATATATGAGTAAAATTTTATTTGTTTTAATAAACAATAACGAAATAACTCTTAAATCTTACACAAATCAAATTTGAAAACAAAATTTTATGAACGCTGTGGGAGTCGAAACCGCGACCTTTCGCGTTCCGTGCTAGCACTCTACCAACTGAGCCAACCGTTCGAGTGACGTAGCGTTGATAAAATGTTGTGTTATTTATCATTATCTATAGGATCTACTTTGCAATTGAAGCCACAACCTGAGAGTTGAACAAAGCGTTCAAAATTTTATCAACGATACGTCACTCGAACGGTTGGCTTAGTTGAAAGAGCGCTCGCATGGAACGTGAAACGTCCTCAACGTTACGTCTAAGTCCCGCATCGTTCATAATTTTTCAAATTTTATTTGTGTAATTCATCCCAGAAGTGAGGGTTATCACTTTAAAACAAATTGTTCTTAAATATTAACCAAACTTATGATATTAATAATTAGTTACGAGCATGTACCCTATTTTTTTTTCAATTTTCTTTACGTGGAAAATTTACCATTCAAATTTATTTATAGATTATGCTTGAACAGTGGCTCGGACTTTATTATAAAAGTGTATACATTTACCCTTAAAGCTATTATGTATCTTATGAAGCCTACTAGAATTAGTTAAAAGCAATCCTCTATTTCTAGTCTTATAATAATGAAAATCACTATTAAGAGCAAAAATTATCATGCTTAAAACTCTAAAAAAATTAGGGTTTTTAAGACAAGGGGTATGTGTTTACAATTTCAGCAGCATTTTCTCCCATTCCAACTGCCTTTGTTGCTGTTCAAATCAGAGTGAAATTTTTTTTTCAACTATTATAATAGTATAACTTAACTTTTCTAAAATAAACTGAAGGCAAGTATTACCCCTATATTACACCGGACCATCACGGTGGCGCGACTGATAAGCTACCAAACTACACACCATACAGAGACCAGAGTCATGACTCGCCAGAGCTGGTCGCGCCACCAAATCGGTTGCGCAGCCAAACGGACACCAGGCGAGTAAATCTCTATAGAGCTGTGTATATTTTGTTGGCAGCGGCGACTGGTTGCGCCGTAGTGGTGTCGCGGTCAAATATAGCCCTTACACTTAGATTAAGGATTGGTCTCCAATTCGCTCCAACTAGATACTGCAGGCGTAGTCGTAAAGTGCGGCAACTAATACTACGCCAAGTAGGCGTACTCGAGTTTGTCTCGAACAATGTGTGACGTTGACGTGCCACATGTACTCTTAAAGTTTGCTAATAATTGAAACTAAAATGCCGGGTTGCGTAGTGAAAATTCGTAGTAATAACACTATAAGAAATAAGACAGACACTGGGATCACATATCATCAGTAAGTATTTTGTATTTTATTAATTTCAATGTAATATAGCACGAAGTGTATGTATTAATTAGTAGAAATTTAATTTATGACACTAATAACATTTACGGATTTATTTTATGGTAAAAAATACACACAAAACGTTTTACAAACAACATCAACTTAATCAAATTGAAGGAGCATTGCGAAAATAATTTCTTAAGCAGCACAATTTATAACCGAGTCAAAAAGGATTTAATCACTTAAATGATCTCCTCGACGAAACAAATGGAGATTAAGAAAATTTAATTATGTTGTAATGCTATATTAAGTGTAATGCATTACGAACGATAACTAGTTGCTCCACCAGACTTTACTTGGTTAAAAATCTCTTCAGTATACATTAGCATAAAATATTGGGGTGTCAATAACGTTTCATTTAGCTACTAGCGGCCCGCTCCAGCTTCGCATGGTTATAAAATATATAGCCTATATCCAGAAGTTTTGATTTATTCATTACTGCCCGTCGCCCGCACGCGTTAAATTTAGAGTACAATAATTTTATAGGCTCGCTCCCGCCGTCCCTGCCGGCCGGAACCGCCGCAACCGCTACGTCCCGCAATTCTTAAATCTGTAATATCTTCTAAAATATTAATTTAAATCATATGCTGTAAAGGGCTGTATAAATCTATATTAAATCAACAATGTATTTAAGGTATTTTATTAGATAAGGATTAATGCTGTATTGGTTAAAATCGCTTCGAAAATTAGCCATTATTTGTCGTATTAGTAAATGACAAAAAAAATATTGTGGGATATCCATAAGAGATAGAAATATACCATAGTGAAGATTTTCTGTAGACCTTTTCAATGTGTACAATACTTAGTACATTATTTTGATAAATCTCGTAGGTTTCAGCCTGCGTTTGCAATTTAAACGGAAAAAATGTAATTAATTAAGACATCAAATTAGAAACCTCAAATATAACAGTATTTCTCCACTATTTAATGAATGTTACTATACATATAAACCTTTCTCACAATATAAACCAATCACTGTATCTATTAAAAAAATCCGCATCAAAATCTGTTGCGTAGTTTTATAGATTTAAGCATACATAGGGACAGAGACAGCAACTCTGTTTTATACTATGCAGTGATAAGCAGCCCATATGAACAAATGGTCTTATTAAGGACAGCAACGCGGATAGTAGCAACAGCTGTAGGTACCAAAGGGTCTTCCACAAGAGCTGCAGCATACTCCTACGCATGGATTACAAAAGGGAGCAGGATATGCCAAGCCAGCGACCTGGCCACAACAAGGAACTCCGAACGATGGCCTGCAGCACATTCTAGAGCATTCGTGAAGGTGTTGTATAACATTTTATTGTCGTTGAATTATTTAGTTTTTAAGAACTTGGAATTTATCAAGGTCTTAAAGCACGAATAGTGAAGGGAAATAAATAATAATAATGTTATAGAACGAAAAACTTTCATTATTGGTTTTCGTAAAAGTCTGTTTAATTAAATTTATTTATTTATAACTAAGATTAGTATAATTTTAATGCAATGATTCCTCAATTCGAATGTGCGGATAAAACTCCTTTAGAACGGAAATTCGATAGTAATACTATTTAAAGACAAAAATTAACAAAATATTATTTAATCAGTAATAATAAAAGGAGATTAAAAAAAGAAGAAAGCTAAAATAAATTAATTAAAAATAAACTAACACAACTCCATACTACATGCCATGAAATTAACTCAGAAAAATAGCATTGATTAAGAATTGCTGCAGAATTTAAAATGGGTTCGGATGCGAAATTTAAAAGCTATCTTGCACAACTTCAGGTCAATGAAACAGATAGTGTAGTTAATAACCAAATTAAACTACAGAGTATAAAGTTGTTATTTGAAGAGCCCGTTAGTTAAGACTATGCAAATAATTAACGTAATTAAATTTATTGCACAATCTTGGTCGGGATATCTCGTAAATTTGCTGTCTGGACCAATCTGTGCATAACAGTTAAGCCTTCTAAGCCTCCCTTGCCATAAACAACTCATTAATAATTGGTCTTAACCCTTTGCATATTTTATTCATATTGGTAGTTATCAGAACTAGCCTAATGAAAGGGGACATTGTCACATCAACAAACTTGGCTTTTATTGCACCGAATTGTAATCGAAAAGAATAAAATTCAATAAAAGGTGATCAAAAAGTCCATCCGAGGAATACCAGTGGCTCCTTTTCCATAGGATGCCGGCTAGATTATGAATACCACAACGGCAACAATTTCTGCCGTGAAGCAGTAATGTGTAAGCATGACTGTGTTTCGTTCTGAAGGGCGTCGTAGTTAGTGAAATTACTGGGCAAATGAGACTTAACATCTTGTGTTTCAAGGTGACAAGCGCAACAGTAGTGCCGTTCAGAACTCTTGGGATTTTAAAGAATCCTGAGCGGCACTACATTGTAAACAGCTGAACGTTCTACTGGTCTCGTTCCTTATTTTCATAAATAAAAATATAAAAAAAATAACTATAATTTTGTTTATTAATATTAAGGAAACATAATTTTCTGGTTTAAGATATCAGTTTCTAGTATATGAAAATTGGGTTTTCGAAAAAGAAAATATTGATTTTTTTTATGTATTTTAAAACTTAATTATTAATAATATTGTTATTTAATGCAAAAAACTTCAAAAAAAGTTTTTTTTTCAATTCATTATAAACAATTAAAAATTGATGAAATTTATATAAAAATCACGTGATTATAAACGCGCCATGATTGGTCACCATAGTTGTGACGCCATAATGTTATAGCTATTCAATAACAGTACAGCGTTTACGGCTATTACACGTGACTAGACAATAATATTGAAAATTTATTGCTAAAATACGAGTTGTTAGTTGGTTCCGATTAGCTATGTGTGATAAAGGATTTATTAAGGCAAAGTCTGATAATATTCCTGATGTTGATATATTTATGATCACCGATTTAAAAAAAATGACGTTCGGTTTAACTCTGCTGAAGTTCGAGGTGCCACGGCATCAAGGTAAGTCTGTTAAAAAATAATATAATAAATGAAAATATTTAAGTATTTATTCTCTATTACATAAATATAATTATTTATTTCGTAAATCATAGAGCATCGCGTGAGAGTTACAAAGCTATAGGTTATGTTCAACTAAGTCGTAAAAATAATATTTGTATAGTAAAAGGACGGGTATGTCCAGAACACCGACTTCGGAGTAAAGCTTATTCAGTTACTTTTACTATTAATGAAATGTCAAAATTCAGGATGTTCAATGCCATGACTGTGCAGCTTCAGCAGGTAATTTATACTCCTATTAAATTTAAGTTTTTTTTTTATGTTGTAGGCAATAATAATCTTTTATATTGTGTGTGTCTACAGCAAACATGCATTAGCATTACTTATGTGGACCCATCGTAGAAGTGAAAATCCGACACCAACAGAAGTCGCTTGCTATTGGAAAAAAATCTCGATTATCAGGCATTGGTACAGTTATAAAATATATTGAAGCAGAAAAACTGACAAAAAAAACAAATGACAAATGAATGCAATATACTACATTACCAAAGAGTTCTAAAATTGAAATTCAAAAAAAGTTTTCATTAGCAATGTTTCTAACTGGCCAGTTCTAAAGATTTTCAGTGTTACCCACGTAAAAACATTATTCTTCTGTTACAAGCGTCTAGCATTATCGCAAAACCACATTGTTGCACTGGCGCTCGGAGTTTGAGCGTAAGTTTGCGATCGTTTAGATAACGCTGCGGTGTAATAGAGGGAAATGACCAAGCTTATTAAGCGGGTGGGCGTCATGTTTGATGTCTTGTTCACAATATAGTTTAAACTTGAGAATATTGTAGCGAGTTTCTGTTTTACAACTTCGTAGTACTCTATTAAATGTTGTTTGTGAACCTTAGAGGGTTATTGAATCGTAGCTTTGAGTTAGATACATGCATTGTTTTGTTGATAGTAATGCCATTAATAATATTAATTACTATAACAAACGTATAGGTCATTGCAACTTACGCTAAGTGGAACTGGGAAGTTTTTTTCTTCAGATTTATTTAACTGACGTAGCATATTTTCAAAAAAAAACTTTTTATAAAGACCTCGGGCTAAATTTTAGTCTATTTTTCTCACCTTAACTCAGTGTCGATGTCAGATTTAAATTCGTAGTCATTAAGTTTAGTCATACAGTTCACACGTGGTTTAAATTCTTTTTGTGACGGTATGTTATCGGTATCACTCTCACTGCCTTCATCACAATCCATTAAAACTTGAAATAAATCCATATCACTATCATCACTGCTAAAATATTCCTATTTAGGTATAAAATACTTATTGGCAAGCTGCTTTTTGAAGGAATATTTTGGCCACGCGTTGAGTAACTGACCGATGTTGACAGATAAATAAATGACGTTACCATTGTTAAGTACGTCTATCAGAGAGTAGCTTGAAACTTATATTGAAATGCAAGTAAGAACAATTAGTATGTTAGTCAACTTCGGTAGAAAATGTCATCTGTCGATAGGTTATAGAAAAGTAAGTAAGCGTTAAATGATAGTTGTGTCTGCCTCTAGTAAGTAGAACTAAAGATAGATATGTCATTGAGAACGGCCGATAGTCAAAAGTATTACGTTTAATCTCTAATATGTAAAATTCTCGTGTCATGGTGTTAAACATTGAACTCCTCCGAAACGGCTTGACCGTTCTCATGAAATTTTGAGTGCATATTGGGTAGGTGAGAATTGGACAACATATATTTTTCATCCCCCTAAATGTGAAGGGTGGTCCACACGAAATTTTTTTTAATTTTTTTGATTATGAGTCGGCATTAAAAAATACATACAACTTCAAATTTTCACCCATCTACGATCAACAGTTAGTTTTGTATCGCAATTTTAATATCGGCAATACAACGTTTGCTGGGTCAGCTAGTAACATTATATTATTGTTATTATCTATATTATTTTATTTGTTAAATAGTAGTTTAAAAGGGAAACTAGCAAATTGAACTCTTTACATGAAAAGTTAATGTTAAAATTTATGAATATGTAATTGTTGCCACTGCGTATGCTTTGCGATTGAGTTTTGATACAATGTAATTATTAATTATTTAATTTACATTATAATTTTGATATCATAAGTGATTTTAAAGCCAATAGCAAAAATATGATATACCTCCTAAAACATTCAGTATCCTGAAGGCAGTATTCTGGGATATTACAATTTTAAAAGCTGTCTGAAAACATTTTAAATAGAATTTAATCCTCAATATGTCCTCTCGCTATTTGACATTGCAGAGATCGAGATTCCGCTTGAAATTATTTAATTCGTGGTTAGCCTCGAAACCATTCGTAAGAATTCAGAATTATTTTAAAGATTTTTCCATTGCATGCCTGTAGTTGGTTTGTTGTATTTTGAGCATATTTTATTGTCAGTACTGTAAATATTTCAGAACGCAAACACTTGAACGGTATAAGTACCACTTAAGAAAATAACTCTTCGAGTTTGGTTTCCCTTATTTTCACTAGCTGTTATTAAATCTTATTTCTATATTTTTGAATATGTAAAATGTAATCACTTTCGCGAATTCGCCTATTTGTATTTAGGATAATGAAAAGTGAATCACGCAATGCCATCCTACATAATCTAAAACTAAGGTAAGTTAACTAAAACTGGTAAAACTATTTAATAATAATATAATAATAATTTTGACACACTCTTACAGAAATTATCTTGCCCCAAACTAGGCATAGCCTGTACTATGGGCACAAGACAATGATATATTTAATACAATATACTTAATTAAACATGCATAAATACAAATAAACATCCATGACTCGAAAACAAACATTCATATTCATCACATAAAAGATTGCACCTACCGGGATTCAAACCCGGGAATGTGTGAATTTATTGTGTTACTCGATGTTAAATTAAAAAGAAAGTAATATTTAAGATAAACGTTTTTAACAATTAATTATGTAATGTTAATTTACCAATATAATGCATATTATCAATGTATCTTACGACTCTTTTATAAAATAAAAATTTGATAATGTCCTAGCATAAATAGCCTTCCGAAATCGGCAAGTGCCCCAGGGCACTAGTTTTTTCAGATACACCAAAATCGAAAGTGCCGTATGGCACTATACGCCTTGACCAAGTTCTGACAATAGCTTTCTGATACATTCACTCAAATCATCCTAATTATTTATTTATAGGAAACAAACAGTATTATGATAAATATTAACAAATCTTAAAACTCACACTTTCACCAGTGAAGTTTCCAACAATTTATACGACACTTTTAGTTAAAAGGTAACCAACGGTAAGATAAAAACCACAAAACAAAAGTAATACAAATTAACAACTAATTACAAGCCATATAAGTTACACAATACTATACAGGCCTATTATACAATACTATAATGAATTAGCTACAAATGAGTCAAGGATTCAGAAAAAATATAAGAAATTATAAGCGATCTATTAAAATACACGTGAAATAATGCTCATTGACAGGCCGCTGCACGCGGGCTAAAATCACGCCGATCCAGAAGGCTAGATGTCAGGTTAGGCCACTACGTAATTAAAAATTTAATTTTTTGACGAAAATCCTATCTGAAAAGATAACTGAAAATCTACGTCGTTTTGTTAACGCACTCAAACAGAAATAAAAAGTGTTTTCACAAAGACTTTGTTGTTCGTAACAATCAGATCCTCAATTATCTCGACAAAGCTTTGTAGCCCAATTTTGTGCTTAGACCTTTGTGCTTAGTTTACTGCGGTTCGGTTTCATTATTGTATGTGTACTTTTGCACAGACTAGTAGATACTTGAGAACATAAATATAGTTTTCACTTCTCATGCTCTGAATTTTTTTTTTTTTTTTTTTATGGAATAGGAGGACAAACGAGCGTACGGGTCACCTGGTGTTAAGTGATCACCGCCGCCCACACTCTCCTGCAACACCAGAGGAATCACAAGAGCGTTGCCGGCCTTTAAGGAAGGTGTACGCGCTTTTCTTGAAGGTACCCATGTCGTATCGTCCCGGAAACACCGCACAAGGAAGCTCATTCCACAGCTTCGTGGTACGAGGAAGAAAGCTCCTTGAAAACCGCACTGTGGAGGACCGCCACACATCCAGATGGTTGGGATGATATCGTAACTTGTGGCGTGTCGTGCGAAGGTGAAATTCGGCGGCAGGAATCAGGTTGAACAGCTCTTCGGAACACTCCTCGTGATAAATGCGGTAGAAGACACACAATGAAGCGACGTCTCTACGCAACGCCAAGTGATCCAGCCGTTCACAGAGTACTGGGTCCCCGACAATTCGAGCTGCTCTGCGTTGCACGCGGTCAAATGGATCGAGCTGATACTGGGGTGCGCCAGACCAGAGATGACAGCAATACTCCATGTGAGGCCGGACCTGCGCTTTGTAGAGCGCTAGAATGTGGGCCGGCTTGAAGTATTGCCGTGCTCTATTTATGACGCCCAGTTTCTTTGAAGCCAGTTTGGCTTTGCCCTCCAGATGGCCACGAAATTGGCAATTGCTCGAGATTTCGAGACCCAGTATTCCGATACTAGGCGAGGCTTTAAGGGAAGTGTTCTCGAAGAGCGGTGATACGGCAAATGGGGTTTTTTTAGTGGTAAACGCGCAAACTTGAGTCTTCTGAGGGTTAAACTGGACAAGGTTCAACTTACCCCATTCCGCGACCTTCTCGAGAGAGGACTCGATAGAAGACACAAGTTTCACCCGGCACTGGTCGACCTGCATGGCCCGTGTATACGGCATCACCAGTGCTGTCGTCCGCATAGCAATGCATGTTGGCGGTGTCCAACATATCATTGATATGCAGAAGAAACAGCGTGGGAGATAGCACACAGCCTTAGGGCACTCCAGCGTTCACGGGCTTGGGATTCGAGCAATAACCGTCGATAACGACCTGTATGCTGCGCCCAGTGAGGAAGCTGGAGGTCCACTTGCCACTTCTCGGGAAGCCCAAATGATGGAAGTTTTGCGAGGAGCGCCTTGTGCTATACACAATCAAAGGCCTTCGCTATATCCAAACCAACTGCCAGGCCTTCCCCCTTGCTTTCAATAGCCGCCGCCCACTGTGTGTTAGGTATACCAGAAGATCGCCAGTCGACCGACCATGGCGAAAGCCGTACTGCCGGTCGTTGATCAACTGGTGACCCTCAAGGTATACCAAGAGCTGGCGGTTAATTATGCTCTCCATAATTTTGGAGAGTAGGGAGGTAATAGCAATAGGCCTGTAGTTTGCCGGATCCGAACTGTCTCCTTTTTTTGGGATCGGATGGAATAGGGCTGACTTCCATGAATCAGGGACTACGCCTTTTGAATAAGAGTGCCGGAATAAACGCGTTAGCACCGGCGTCAACTCAGGAGCACACGTTCTAAGCACGATTGGAGAAATGCCATCCGGCCCGCTCGACTTCCTGACGTCCAACGAAAACAGAGCTCGCCTAACAGTTTTCTGTCGGAACTGTACTTCAGGCATGGAGCTCTGACACCGCGGGATGGTCGGCGGTGTTTTTCCGTTGTCGTCAAGAGTCGAGTTGGAGGAAAAAAGAGTGCACAGGAGATCGGCTTTCTCTTTTGCCGTATGGGCCAGGGTGTCATTCCTCATGTGCAACGGCGGCATGGACGGCTGGTTGAAGTTACCAAGAGCAGCTTTCGACAACGACCAGAACTTGCGTGTTCCGGTCGGGTAACTGGAAAGCTGCTCGCCAATTTTGACGACGTGCTTCGATTTCGCACGGGCGATTTGCCGCTTAAAAAATCTGGAGGCACGGTTATATTTCCTCTTCAGAACTTTGCAGTTCGGATCTTTTGAGCCCAGCGCCGCAACCCAAGTTCGATACGCCTGTTTTTTGCAGTCAGATGCTGCTTTAACTGACGCATCGAACCAGGGCTGTGATCTGCCACCGATCGGTACTACAGATCTTGGTATAAAAATATCTATGCCCTGCAGTATCACATCGGCTACTGCAACGGCGCAGGCACTAGGATCATCCGAAAGGAAACAAACCCTGCCCCAAGGGTAGGATGCAAAAAAGGAACGCATCCTATCCCAATCTGCTGACTTGTAGTGCCAAATGCGGCGAGTCGCTGGTGGTCTGCGACGTTGGCGTCGGATAGGCACTACACTCCTGACCAGGCAATGGTCGGACGTTCCGAGAGGGGCGTCGACAGAGACCTGGTAACCATCGGGATGTGTAGTCAGCAGAAGATCTAATAAGAACGGCATGTGGCTATCCACATCCGGGAGCCGCGTCGGCGACTCAACCAATTGGGACAGACCATACGCCAATGCAAAATTATGCACAGATCGCCCTGCGTAGTCTGTGGTACGTGATCCAAGCCATTCGGCATTGTGCCCGTTGAAATCACCCAAGACTACGATTTCAGTGGAGGGGATCTGAGCAAGCACGTCATCAAATGCCGCTTGAACGCAGCCCATGAGGTGATCCGTTTCTGCGTTACCACTATGGGACCTGTAGACACACGCATAGATGCGGACGCGGTCCTCTAAATCTACGCGGAGCCAGAGAGTAGACAGGCCCCTACCCTCAAAATTGCCGAGACGGCGACAGCAGATATCCTCCCTAACGTACACACATACCCCGGCATGAGGCATGAAATTATGCTCAATTTTGTACCCGGGGTACGTTAAATATGACGTATCGCTAGGTCGAGATATCTGCGTATCCGTAAGGAAACACAAGGCCGGCTGCGCCATCTCAAGGTGGTGGTGGACGGCGTTTAAGTTGGAATGAATTCCCCGGATGTTACAAAAGTCCACATTAAGCGTGGAGCGGGGTGCCGTGGTGTTGCTGCCCTGTTTGTCCTGTGACATACGCGGTACTGTGCCCTCCCCAGAATACGAGGGGCAGCCCGAGCGCGAATGCTCGGGGAGGGATTCTCCGGCTCTACAAGAGCCGGTACCCTCCTGGGGTAATTTATTTTTTAGGACCGCTCTCATATTTTGTTGGGGGGGGGGGGGAAAGGACGGGGGGGAATGGTCTCCGGTCCTCGACACTAACCTATGCGAAACATAGCGGCACTAGGCCGCTACTTCACGCCGGTATTCTGTGCGAGTGTGGTAAGTAACCCGGACGAGTCTGGCCCGATTGTGCTGACGTCATAAGACAGCAGCGTGACTCTCCCACTTTCAAAAAGCCCGTAGTCGCCTCTTACGACACCCTTGGACCTGGGACTACCCTATTCTTTTTACGCCCCGAGGCAGCACAGGGCAAACTGAAATTGCTTATTTGTGCACGATATTATAGGCTGCACAAAATCGATTTTTGTGCACAAGTGCACACTACTCATAAATGTATCTATATTAAGGCAAAGTAAATGAGGCATACAGCCAAACACAATAAAAAGGTCAGAGATAGAATTTGTTATTTTATAATATTTAATTTAATTTATTTGCCTCATGTGTTTAATAAGACATTAAAGATTTTGAAATTTTAATTAATATACGGTAGGTTATTTAATTAATTAAAAAAATATATATTTTAAAATTAATTTAATAGTAGGCTGTTTAGGTCTGGAACCCAAGCCTAATATAATATCAATGTCGTAAGATTAATAAAATAGGGCGGGAAGCAGGTCTTGTTTTTTCGTGTGTTTATTAATTTCTTTAAATTTGCTAAAATTGTTAAAAATGTCCAAATTATACTAATGTTTTATTTCCTCGCAATCGAAATGAGCCGAAGGCGAGGGCTGCTAAAAGTCCTTAATAAAAATGGTTCGTTTTGTGCACTCGTTGTAAAATCTACTATTTTTACTTAGATCATATTTTATACGCATAAATAGACTATATATAGAGCAATGAAGTCATACAAATCGCGAGTATTCGCACACTAAAATAATATGCCTGGCCTGTTGTCATGCGTTGATTAACGGTTGCCTAGAAAATATCTGAAATTTAAGCGTTACAGTATAAAGCATTAATGTCATATAATGTACAAACACAAATGCTTTATTTTCATTTCCTTACACCAGTGTTTTTCAATATATGAGTTGCGACCCGTAGGTGGTCGCCAAGCTTTACTTGGGGGCTCACCGGCAGATGGAAATGGGCAAGGTAGACTACAATAAAAACACAATTATAGCGAGAACGATAGGCTTGTATAATATTCAAAAATTTCTCTAATCGTGGTGATATTTTCGAAAATTTTTTTTAATGAAAATAAGAGACAAGAGGAGGAGGACGTTCAGCTGTTGGTAATTGATACGCCCTGTCCATTAAAATGCAATGTCACTCAGGATTATTGAATAACCCAAAAATTCTGAGTGGCAAACTGCGCTCGTCACATTGAGACATAAGTAATTGTCAAGTCTCATTTGCCCTTCAGACCGAAACACAGTAATGCTTACACATTACTGCTTAACGGTAGAAATAAGTGCCGTAGAAGTACTCATAATCTAGCCAGCATCCGGTGCAAACCAGCCTTCCACTGGTGATTTTAATGAAATCATTTTTTTAGTGAAATTATTACTTATTTATCTCACTGACAAGGGGTCGCCAGAATTTTCCAACCTGTAATAGGGTCGAGTAATAAATAAGATTGAAAAACACTGCCTTACACTTAACTGCAAATAGTTTATTAATGTCAGTAATTCATCTACATATGACAATGACAAATGAAACATAATTATAATAAACTAGCTGACCCAGCAAACGTTGTATTGCCAGTAGGTAGTACGTAGTATCATCATCAACTGTAGTTAATAAGTTAAAAGCTAAAATTATGTTTGCCTTTACCTCCTGAGAAAGGTAGACAGATACAAAGATTCTAATTATTTATTAATTTTAAACTATTCTTTCAATTTGATGACTGAACGACGGGGGACACATCAAATGAAAAACAAAATTGTTGTTTTTATTTCATTCCGAACATTTTCATATCAATTCAACTTTTAAACCTTCCCTGGACTTCCACAAATAATTCAAGACCAAAATTAGCCTAATCGGTCCAGCCGTTCTAGAGTTTTAGCGAGACTAACGAACAGCAATTCATTTTTATATATATATTTTTATATATGGTAATGTGGTCATAGCATAATTAAAGAGACATACTTCTCATGTTCCTTTTAATATAATTTCGATAAATTGATAAAGATATTACATGTACCAGAAACTGTATTAATAATATGAAGTTTTTCAAATTTTAAGATTCAAAATATTATAATCATATATCAAAGTAATAGCATAGTTGAAAGCCCCTAAGTTTACTAATTCTAAAATAAAAATAAACGCGAGTCTTTGAGGCTAATTTCTCAAGTGTTGTGAGAAAATCTTTGTAAATTACCATAAATGGGGGAGATATATTAAGCGTGAGTTTTCTCAAAATTAATGTCTATAATGCAATTAAGTATTCTTGATGCTAATGTTACTGAGGGGGATGAATTTTCTCATTACCAAATTTATTTGCCCTGGAATTTATAATAACAAAAAAGTTACTGTATCTCTACTGAATCGGAATGGAATAAAATTATTAAAAAGGCTGTAATTATTAGGTTAAATTGCTGCTGTACAAAAAATTGGAGAGGTGTGGTTAGATTTCAACCTTTATACCGTAAAATGAGTGTAATGCTGAATGCCGAGGATGCTAAATGAAGTGAATGGCAACCACATTCTGGAAGACGCAGTGTTGGTAGCCCCCACAAGACGGACCGATGATCTGGTCAAGATCACTGGAAACTCTTGGATGAGGGCAGCAAAGGACCGATCGTCGTGAAGATCTTTGGGGAATGCCTTTGTCCAGAAGTGGACGTCTCCTAGCTGATGACGAGGACACTAAATAGGCATGCATGCTCATCATATTATAATAAGTAACTGATTATATAAAACAGTAATTTTTATTTTCCATTACTCGTGATGTACACGTATATGGTTTTAATTCAATAGGGACATAGGTTTTGATTGCATAAGCTTTACTCAATGTAGGTACACCATTATTACATTACATTAAATTTTCATACCTATGACAATGTAATAATGGTGTAAATTAAATACCTATTTATTTTTAATATTAATTATTTAAAAGTGATAAAAGTACTTTTGCGTAAAGACTCAATTGTTCAACGTGTAGCTGTACCTACCACCAACCAATCTTCTTCTTGGTCTGGCCTTTTCCCATTTTATTTGGGGTCGGCCCTCCGTATCATGTGTCTCCAGGTGGCTCGGTCCTGGGTCAACTCTTTGCTTATGTGGGCTTCTTTCAGGTTCTTATTTACTAAAGACATCCATGTGATTCGGGGTCTTCCTTGTCCTCTAGGTTTAGTTACTATATCTAACACTTTTCTGCTCATGTGGTTGTATGGTCGCCTCATAACATGTCCGTACACCCTCAGACGGCTCTCCTGCAGTTTATCTGGGATAGGTCTTACTTTAAAGGTGCCTCTTATGTGTATGTTTCTGACCTGGTCCAGCCTAGTTATACCACCTGCCCACCTGAGCATCTTCATCTCTGTGCAGTGCAATTGATGTTCGTGCTGCTTTTTGAGGGGCCAGCATTCGGCTCCGTATGTCATAGCCGGTCGGTCGGCTGCTTTGTATACTCGTCCCTTTATGCGCACGGTCATTCGGCTATCGCATAGCACCCCAGATAGTTCTCTCAATTTCATCCACCCGGTATTTATGCGATGGGTGATATCTGTGTCTGTTGACCTATCTTTACTGATGACTGACCCTAGGTACTTGAAATGGTCCACTTCTTTTAGCTGGGTGTTCTGCAGACAGATTGTGTTCTTGCTGTTGATGCCACTAAAGTTACAATGCATGTACTTGGTCTTCTCTCTGCTTATTCGCAGACCTGATGTTTCCAGAGCTTCTCTCCACTTTTCTAAAGTCTGCTGCAGGTTGTTCACATCTTCACTGATGATAACGACATCATCAGCGTCTAAGATGTCCCATGGTGGCGCTCGCTGCAAATTTGAGGTGAGATGGTTCATTACAATATTAAATAACAGAGAACTGAGTGCGGAACCTTGGTGCACGCCAACTTTAACATGAAATTCATTGCTTTTTCCGGCTGGACTTCGCACTTTTGTTGATACTTGGTGGTACATATCTTTGACAATCATTATGTAACACTCTGACACTCTGGGCCCTTAGAGCGTGCCAAATTAATTCTCTCGGTATCCGGTCGAAAGCTTTTTCTAGGTCGATGAATATCATGTGCAAGTCTTGTTTGTTGTCTCTGTAATTTTCCATCAGTATTCTGACTGAATGAATGGCATCAGTTGTGGATCTACCGGCGACGAATCCGCATTGGTTTTCAGTGACGTTAGTTATTTCAAGAAGCCTTTTGTTGATGACTCTTTCCCATATTTTGAAGTAATGGGAGATAAGCTTTATAGCTCTGTAATTTTTGCAGAGTTCACCTTTATTTTTATAGAAAGGGATGAGAAGGCTCTTTCGCCATTCGTCGGGAATTCCATCACCCAGGAACTTGTTGAAAAGTTTTGTCAGGACCAGTACTCCGGTATCTCCTATTCGCTCCCAGAATTCAGCAGGGATATCATCAGGGCCAGTGTCTTTATTATTTGCCATTCGCTTTATTGCCAGAGTTCTTCAGGGCTTATACACGGGATAGGGCCTTCTGTAGCAGGGATATCTTGTGGTGCCTCACTGGGGAATACTTCATTTAGTAGTTCTGTGTAGTATTCTTTCCAGCGGTCTCTTATGTCTTCGTTTGATGTCAGTAGTTTTCCTTGTTCATTTTTGATAAATTTATTCTGTACCTACAACCAATAACATCAATTAATACAAATGTCTAATATCTAACTTGTAACGTAATACCTTCGTAGCATTATAGATCGTAGAAATATAAATCGTGCATATTAACTGTAATAAGCGTATGCCGAAATATTCGTTCTTAAAAGAACATAATATTGTTGTATATGCCGTAATATTAGCCTTTAAAAGGACCATTTCATAATGCTGTACATCAAGTCATAGAATCATGCAGATCACCAGTAGTCAGCTCATCGAAGTACAAGCATCGTCACGTTCTCTCGAAGACCGCATGTATACTCACGTAATCAGTCATATGCTCCGCGTTACTCAACCTCACAGCAAGGCCGAGCGTACTCGACTGAAGCGTCGCGGCTTACTGCGATAGCATTTGTCTTAGAGCGAGATAGAACACATAATATTATTCTCAATTCTTATTGAATGAAACGTTTAACTATTGGTCAAAATGTAAGCTTCAGTATTGGTGTGTAATTTCTAAACTAGTAAATATTTTTAAGTAACAATTGTAATGGGTAACTAGTTTTAAGGATTTTGTATATATATCGTGCAACTGAAGTAAAATATATATTCCACATATTCCTAACATTCTATATACTACTCAAGCAGTTGTTTTATTTAATCTTCAAACACTCAGTCTCCAAAAACGCAAATTGAAAAATGAAACAAGATCGTAAATTAAAAGAATGAACAACTTCTGCAGCAAAAAGAAGTGTATTTCAACATCAAAATCTTATACTTTGAGACTAGGAGCGTGACGTGTAAATTTATATTTGTATCATTTTGTTTCGCTTGTATGACATTTTTATAATAATTGTGTATATTATGTCAATATGAAATAGTTAAAAAAAGGATATCGGAAAAGAAAATTCTGATAATGATAATGGACCTGACTATTTAATTATTGCATTGCCATCGGTCCTTGATAGGTGTACAAAGTTTCAGATAAATTCAATAATTTGAAGGAGTGAAAAATGCCAATTTAAGAAACATTATATATAAAAAACATACTTACTCAGCTAATAAAAGGGGACAGACTATTCAAAATAATGTATTAGCATCGGTCCTTGATAAGTGAGCGTAGTCGAAGTTAAATTCAATGTTTAAAAATGGATGAAAATAACGGTGGTGCCATCCGCGCGCTATTACTATTAATTACTATTACTATTATTACTATTACTTTTATTACTATTAATGATGTAGCCTCACAGATGGATCTGTTTTGTTGCACTCAGGGTGAATTTACGAGAGTAGCGTTATTTATAAAATGTTATAAAATTTAAGGATGTAAAAAAGTGAAACATTGTATGTACCTCTATCGCATTGGAATATACTGTAATGATATTGGGTATTTTGATAAAATAAAGAAATAAATAAATAAAAGTTCATTTTACAATAAATATATATATCTTTATTGGGTGATAAGAAAATGCCAGCGTACGGGTCACTTGATATAAAGTGATCGATGATTGAGCTCTCTGTATTTTAGAACCTTGAAATGCAAAATACTCTTGAATTTACTCAAGTATAAACATATATATATTTGAATGCAGATTTTACTAAATGGATTCTTTGCTGTTAGCTGGTAGTAAAATTTCAAAAATAAGAAAGAATTGACGGGGACCTAGTGCTCTGTTAACGGATCACTTGGCGTTGCGTAGACACATTGTTTCATTGTGTGTCCTCTTCCGCATTTATCATGGGGAGTGTTTCGAAGAGCCGTTTCATCTGATTCCTGCCACCGAATTTCACCTTCGCACGACACGCCACAAGTTAGGATATCATCCCCACCATCTGGATGTGTGGCGGTTCTCCACAGTGCGGTTTTCATTGAGCTTTCTTCCACGTACTGCAAAGCTGTGGAATTAACTTCCTTGACTTATTCCTTATTCCTGTTTCCGGGACGATACGACATGGTTACCTTCAAAAAAAGCGCGTACACCTTCCTTAAAGGCCGGCAACGCTCCTGTGATTCCTCTGGTGTTGAAATATCCAAATATCCAAAAGAATGTGGACGGCGATGATCACTTAACACCAGGTGACTATTCCATAAAAAAAAAGAGTTTCTAAAGACAACTTAAATGAGGATTCAGATCGTTTTATTAAATATAGCAAATTATATTTAAGTCTCGCTCCTAGACTATGCCGTTTTTTACCAACAAAACTTTTTCCATTAACAAAGACAAGTTCTTAACGCGACAGATTTATCATAATAATACTCAGAGTAATAAAATGAAAAACAATACATTATTATACAAATACGTATCATGTCAGATTGCTTTTGCAATTCTCATAAGTTTTTTTTTTAATAAATTAATCGTTTTGATTAGACACACGAATGAAATATAGTACAAATTTACACTCTAATTGCCGGTCTTTAATTGGCCGAGCACATGGTCGACAGGCACAACCAGGCACGTTGTGTCGGTGTTTTGCGGAACTCATGTTTTCTGCCGCTGTAAGTAATTGACAAATCTGTTGGAGTGTTGGTACACATGTCTGCTTATCGAATAATGGATTACAGATCTAAGTACAACCACATTGAAGCACTGCATGGTTTTATCATTTGGATTTCAGCAATGTTCTTCCAGTATACTCTAGGTAGTAGAAATCTTTCATATATAGATGCTTACGGGATAACGAATGTAAGGGATGTTGACATTGTTACTCATCCTTACGGGGAAATAAATGTAAGGGCTGTTGAAATTTTTACTCATCTTTACGAGGCAGCGAATGAAAGGACTCTTGAAATTGTTATTAATCCTTACGGGGCAACGAATGTAAGGACTGTTGAAATTGTTACTAATCCTAACGAGGCAACGAATTTAAGGACTGTTGAAATTGTTACTAGTCCTTACGGGGCAACGAATATAAGGACTGTTGAAGTTGTTATTAATCCTTACGAGGCAACAAATGTAAGGACTGTTGAAATTGTTATTAATCTTTACGAGGCAACAAATGTAAGGACTGTTGAAATTGTTATTAATCCTTACGAGGCAACAAATGTAAGGACTGTTGAAATTGTTACTCATCTTTACGAGGCAGCGAATGAACGGACTCTTGAAATTGTTTCTAATCCTTACGAGGCAACAAATGTAAGGACTGTTGAAATTGTTACTCATCTTTACGAGGCAGCGAATGAAAGGACTCTTGAAATTGTAATTAATCCTTACGGGGCAACGAATGTAAGGACTTTTGAAATTGTTACTAATCCTTATGGGGCAATCCATGTAATGGCTGTTGAAATTGTTACTCATCCTTACGGGGCAACCAATGTAAGGGCTGTTGAAATTGGTACTAAAATTTTGATGCAGAAAACACCTACAAAAGGGTATTCCTTCCCATAGGCTCATGTGAATTAATCACAGTTTTCCACTCTATCATCAAATTTTGGTTCAATTGTCTCATCAAATTTTCAGCTGCAAACATTATCCCCTCTATTTTCTCATCTTCATTGCACTCGGTCTCCCGCTATGGAACAAATTTAAAGACGTAATTACAAACGAAGTCTCTCTTTGTTTGGAAATTCACTCCAAGAGCATCTGCGGTACTTTGTGTCTCTTGTCTTTTAAAAACAAAGTAGTCAAGTTACATAATATCTACCTCCAATAACTCTATGTATAATGTATTTTAATCATTCCAGCTAATTACCTGCCATTATAAAAGTAAATTACAACTCAGAACCCTCACAAATCCCACCATTTTGTTTTGTGAACGTGAAATAAATTTCCATTATAATGTCATAGCAAGTTTATGTAAATATCTAAGGAATTGTTCACGAAATTGTTTCCTATTATTATGAAATTGGAAATAAAATGCACGTGATGTCGTGATTTTTTTATGATTAGGGTGCAATTTTGATGTCAAAGGACAGGGGTGACGCCTTGTGGATATTGTTATTTTAAACGTAACATAACTTATAACAACGATTTTGATGTTTTTATTATGATATTTATATACATTCTACCACTTTTTGTAAAGGGTTATTTAGTTGCTCAGTAATGTAATTAAAGTAGAACATTGATTGTATATCTCTGTTAACAAAAGTGGCTTAGTCGTAATGTGACGTTTTTTGTAATTGGATTTATTTTTTTATAACCATTTAGAATTTTGTTTTGATATTTATCGAGGTAAAAATATGTCTCATACATACTTCAGAATATGAATCTATGTTCTGATATTATTTAAAATTATGCACGCTGTTTTTCAAACACGTGTAAAAAGTTGATACTTTGTTGTAACTGTATAGAAATTTTATTTTTTTATTATTATTATTATGGCATGGGATGCAAGTCCAAAAGCCAAACTCTATAACATTCACAGACGCATGCCTGTTATAGTCTACGAGCATTTTGAATCTATCCATTTCATACCCGTGGGGGGCTCCTTTGCACAGGATTCCGGCTAGATTATGGTACCACAATGGCGCCTATTTCTGCCGTGAAGCAGTAATGTGTAAGCATAACTGTGTTTTGGTTTGAAGTGCACTAGCTAGTGAAATTACTGAGCAAATAAGACTTAACATCTTATGTCACAATATGACGAGCGCTGTTGTAATACCGCTCAGAATTTTTGAGTTTTTAAAGAATCCTGAGCAGCACTGCATTGTAATGGGCAGGGTGTATCAATTACCATCAGTTTAACGTCCTGCTTGTCGCGTCCCTTATTGTCATTAAAAAAATACAATTCTGAAGGTTAAAGCAAAAAGAAATTTGCTTCCAAATGTTTGATCATGGAATAATGTTGATGGATATTTATCTGAAATTATACTAATGATGATAAGAACAGTGCAAATAATAAACAGTAGAATAATAATAAGTAAAGAAAATCCCTTAAGCGTAATATACCTTCCAGAGATTTTACAAATTTTTAATAAAACTGACATCAAATATTATCAAAAAGTCAGAAAAATCCGGAATTATACAAAAACAATTCGTAACAGAACTAATTAATCTTTTTGTTTATCAAATATTAGGTTAAACTATAATTAAAATGACCCTAAACTGCTAGATAATACTATCTATACGTTGTGAAAAGCAAATGAAGTCTTTATTCTATAGTTAAGTTATTGTGAAACGGCCCCTAATAAATTAGAGTTGTAAGGCAGTTCCAAATTACTATTCTTTTCATTTACCACGTACAACATGTCACCTAGTAAAATCTAAAATTGAATCAGTTTATCTCAAAACTAAGTTTAGGAATATTTAATAACACGTGCAGTGTTGCCAGCTTAAATTGTACACGAAAATAGCAACACTGTAATAAGTATTCAAGCAAGTGCAGCGCTTATGCAATTTCAGCGACAAAATTCAACATTTTCGTAATATTATAGTTGGAATCTCTACTACTTACATTTTGACACGTTTTCGGATGCTCAGGTGTGGTTTGTTTGGTTACTTTATTGTTAAGCTAAGTTAATAAACACTGGGTATTTTAATTTGTTTCTACTCCTAGATGTGCTTTATATTATTTTTTTTTGATTTTATCTACACATATAATAAATCATCCCCACCATCTGGATGTGTGGCTGTCCTCCACAGTGCGGTTTTCATGGAGCTTCCTTCCAAGTAATTCAAGAGCTTCCTTTTGCGGAGTTTCCGGGACTATTCGACATTCCACATTCGACACATCAAAAAAAGAGCGTACACCTTCCTTAAACTTAACTTCGACAATGTTGATTTCAAGGAACGTTTAGCCAACGATGGAATGAGGTTCCTTATTCTATGTTCCCAGTACGATACGATATCTTTCCAAAAGGTGTCGCCCACAAACTCTTGTTGGAAAGGCTTTCCAACAAGAGTTTGTGGGCGATGGTGATCACTTAATATCATAATCAGTGCGCTCGTTTATCGCCCTTTTCTATTAAAAAATGTACATCAATATTACTCAATGACTCATAGGTGACTTTAATGGTCGTTTGACCTCTGTAATTACAAATGCAGAAGAAAAATTACTATTATATAGCACAGAAAAATTGTATTTAAATTATTTATTAATTTTTAAATTATTATTAGTATTATATAGTCAAGTATCGCATTATGCATTATTATCGCATAAATGTTTTCTGAATAAGAGCAACAGTGGCGTAGCATGCCTTGGCGGGGCCCCGTATAAAATTTTGCTTGGGGGCCCTAATGAAGGCTAAAGATTTCTAACAAAAAAATGTTTGCATAAAATTAAAAGAAATATTTATTCAGCATAATTATCTGTCACTTTTTTCATAATTTTTACGATAAATTCACACTCTCCTTGCCTTTTATTCGGCAAGTAGCAAAAGTTTTTATTAATTTTTGCTTACACACACCATAATTGATACGACAGATACAGCGGTAGCTACGCCCCTGATAGGCAACTCAGAGCGTTTTAAGCACATGCTAGAATGTTACACAAAGTATATTTATTATTTAGGGTTTCATTACACATTTAAACAAAATACTTGCTTGACTATTTAAACCCTTATAAATAACTGATAGTACATAATACTACTAGTAATAATAAAAATAATATAACATAAAATATATTTCATTAAATTTTGAATTAAATTGATAAAAAATATTTGAATAAAATTGATATTTAAGTAATTATATGAAAATAGTCCTTCTTATGTCTATTTTGTATAATTTTCACGACATAAATATATCAAACATGTACTTTTTACACTATATTTATGATACATCAATTTGACATATTTATGCAAATTAATACCGACATTGCCCAAATGATTGCTAAACTGAAGTGGCAGTGGGCAGGGCACATAGTTCAACGGTCAGATAGCCGCCCGTGCCGGGGCAGTAAAGTTCTCGAATGGCGACCACATACCAGAAGACGCAGTGTTGGTATGCCCCCACAAGATGGACCGACGATCCGGTCAAGATCGCCGGAATACATTGGATGAGGGTAGCGCAGGACCGATCGTAGTGGAAATCTTTGGAAAAGGCCTTTGTCCAGCAGTGGACGCTTTCCGGCTGATGATGAATGAAAAAAAAATGCAAATATATACTTCGACGGAATTACTCATTAGTTTTTCACAGTGTACAAATGATTTTTTTTTCTGTGTAGATAATTAAAGAGTGCGTGGCATATTCATAGATTGCGTATTATGGGCACAAGCTTAGCGTTAATATAATATTCATAGAAATCTTTAATATTTAAGGCTACCCTATACACCTTCGTTACGTTCGGTACTCTCAATTTAAATTTCCTTGCTGTTTACATAAATAGTTGCAAATCTTTTCTGATTCCATTTCAATGCTTATTCTTACAGCTAAATGTAATATAATTTATATTATGAATAAAACGTCACACAAAATGTATAAATATCTGTATTTAACCGTACAACTTATATATTGTGAACATAATATCTAAAAATTAAGGACATTGGTATTCATCGGATTAGTCGATTTTACTGTGAATTTAAATAATGTTTGTTATTTTACTCGGTTAAAAATAGCATAGAAGAATATTAATACTTTTGTGAATTTGTATTTACTGTTGATCATTATTATAAGAGCCAACAAAACCATATTAAATTGGCCATTTTTACGAAAATAAGGTACGAGACGAGCAGGACGTTCAGTGGTAATTGATACGCCCTGCCCATTACAATACAGTGCCGCTCAGGATTCTTAAAAAACCCCAAAAATTCTGAGCGTGTCGCTGCCGTGACATTTGCGCTCATCACCTTGAAACATAAGATGTTAAGTCTCATTTGTCCAGTAACTTCACTAGCTACGGCGCCCTTCAGGACGAAACACAGTAATATTTACACATTTCATTATTGCTTCACTGTAGCAATAGGCGCCGTTGTGGTACCTATAATCCAGCCGACATTCTGTGCAAAGGAGCCTCCCACTGGTATAACTTAAAATAAAAAGATTTGCGAACGACAATGCATTCTCCTTGACAGATAAATAAATAAATCTATAAATTCAATGTTAATTACTCTGAAACTATTGACAAAACAAATTTAATGAAGTCCAATTAAGCAGTAAATTTATCGTATTCAGTCCTGTATTTATCTTGTACTCCATTGCGAAACTAAATTCCTACAATCTAAACATTTGAACTAAAATGATTGAAATGTGTCTCAAGACTGCTCTCGAACATAATGTTGGAATCGAGTTTTCTGTTAATTACTTATCGTTCAATAAATACAAGTGAAGGGGCTATATTTTTTTTGGCAAATTTTATTAGTTTTCTTTAGTGTTAACTCTGCTTATATAATATGTATCTAACCAATTCGATAAATTATCTAAATTTTAGGAGTTTCAAGATTCAACTCTAGTGCCAGAATTCGGTGAATCAACATCTCCTGAGTATGCCTCCTGTAGAGGCGAAACACGTGTCGGATTGGTTAAAGATAAATTATAAATGATAAAAAAAAAATAATGAATTAATATTCATGCAAACTCATAACTCATAAGTTATGAATTTCTAAAAAATAACACCTAATAATTTTTTTTTAACGTTTTATTTATCATTAAAAGATAAACATTAACTGTCATATTTTTTATTCATATAAACACCTGCCGTTTATTAATAGTTATTTATGCAACTGTTGTGTAATAAGGGGTATTAAAACACGAATGTAGATTTATCACACGAGGCGAAGCCGAGTTTGGTAATAGTATCACATGAGTGTTTAATACCTACTTATCAACAGTTGCATACAAGACTTTATCTACACCCAGAATATGAAAGATCTCTAAAAGATTCTAGAACAGTTAGCTTACTACTAACATAAAAACACCAGTCCTAGTAGTAGCCTAATATCATTCATTACTGATTATATACAAATAAACTATGTATTAATGTATCAATTATTTATTTTAGTAGTAATTTACATTTTGTATAGTGCAATAATTAAAATTCTCTCGAATATTCAGCGATTAAAATGAATCGCTCATTTTTTGTAAACAAAACAATAAAAATATCGAAGAAAAATGGCGGGGAATAACCTACTTTTTTTTTACAGCGCGCGACGTTCTAGGTAGTGTGGAACGCGCATAAACGAAAATGTTCTATTTTTTTAATTCATACAGATAGATACCACGCATCGAGTAATAAGAATGGGGCTGAATTGAAACTCTTTGCGCATGAACATTACAACACTCGTTTGGATGGTTATTAGAACATTGGGTGTTTTAATGTTGGCAATAAGCTAACTGTTTCAGGATATTTAATAGAGGATTTAAAGTATTGGTATAGATAAACCTATTTTACCTATTGACCTGTTTTGTGCCTTTATTTTCATTTTACTTTCACAAGACATTAACCATCTTATTCATAAATATCATCCAAAGCTGTGGAATGAACTTCCTTGTGCGGTGTTTCCGGGACGATACGACATGAGTACCTTCAAAAATAGCGCGTACACCTTCCTTAAAGGCCGGCAACGCTCCTGTGATTCCTCTGGTGTTGCAAGAGAGTGTGGGTGGCGGTGATCACTTAACAACAGGTGACCCGTACGCTCGTTTGTCCTCCTATTACATAAAAAAAAAATGTTTAAAATGATGTGCCCAAGTCTCAAGCCTTGATGGCATATCTCATTGTATAACAGCCTTGTCCCTCTATTAGACCTTTGGGGAGGTTTTAATGTTTAAATGAGGTTTTAATGTCCATTTACGCGGCCCGAGTCGAGGAAAGTATTTGGAAGGATTATGTGTTGAGGAGTTAGCTTGTAAGAAATTGCCTAGAAAAAACCTTGTGATATTAATAATGGAGCACTGAATGATTAGAAAGAATGATAAGTATTTAAAAAGATTTGTTTTTATTTAAACATTTTTATTGAATATATAGATTAAAATGATCTAAACAATGTACTAAGAACAAAAAAGAATTTGGTATGTCCTAGGTACCAGTCATTAGACCACTCTCCTTATCAATTGATAGATAAGATTGATAATTTAATATTTAATAAGATGACATTGATCAGAGAAAAGAAATCATTGCGTCTAACCTGCGTAGATATGAAAATGTAGCATTTAATATATATCATACATATACAGCGGTTGACTTGATAGAAATCTCACACGCCCAAATGCTTATTTTCAATAATACCGTTTCACTTAAGAATCTATTTTATTCAATTAATTTTCCATTAAATTAAACACCAGTACTGCAAATTATTATCTAACATTAATAAGTGTATTAGAGCGTTCGTAGAAAAACATTTATATTTTTAAAGTTGTAAAAAATTTGTCATTAGATTTACTTCTCAGATGACAATGAGTCTGTTGTATATGGTATTTCTCTATGTATTTTTCTTTATACAGGGAATAATCTGCATTTTAATTTGCCATAACCAAATAACAAGAAAAGGGAATAGATAATTGCGGCACATCCAATAAGAATTCGCTAACATTAAATACAAACTATTAATTTATTAATCAGTTGCTCTGTACAAATACGAAACACCGAATTAGAATACAAATGTTATTTTAAATTGTTTATTTTTGAATGAAATACATTAATTGTTCTTTGTTTGTCCTGCACAGATTTGCTCGTGAATTTTACATTTCTGAAAGCAAGTTTGTGAAGTCAATTAAAACGTCCAAAGACTAAGTGGACAAGACGGATGGCAGCCTGTACACGAAACGGTACTCTGATACCGGAAGTTGGGGAAATTGCGCCGGCTTCCGGGCTATTAAAACTGTTTACCGCCCAACTAACGTAGCTCTTATCTTGGTGTATACTTATTTTATTTATCTAAAAGCAAGCAGGGCTGTGTCAAATACACTACAACATATTATACGAATAGCTTCTTAAAATAAAAATATTATCGCTACTAATATTATAAATGTGAATGTAAGTTTGTTTGTTACGCTTTCATGCCCAAACCACCGAACCGATAAAATTAGGCACAGAGATAGACTATACCTTAAAAAGGACATAAGCTACCCTTTATAAAAGGAGGGCTTGAAATAGGGGATGGTAGTTTATATGGAAATTCGTCAGTATCGAAGATAAAGCCACGAAACTGTAGGCACTTGATCAGAAATAATTTTTAAACATTTGTTCGAGTATTTTTGAAAGTTTGACCTACATGGGGATGAGATAGGAGATTAAAGTTCACAGGGAAATACTATTCCTGTCCTGTATGCCTAAGAGACTGTCCACAATGACAAGGGATATACGCTGTATCTGATATGTAGAAGAGCGCTGCCAGCAGCGGAAAGAGCAGTTTGTACGTGTATTATTTGAAAAGTATACGTATAAGCTAATCTTCAGTATAATGATAATATTATTCGTTAAGGTTCGTTGGGAAATGATGCAGCGGATGAGCTTGCAAGGCGGGCATCATCAAATCTACTGACTGGTCCATTGCCACTTCTGCCACTGTCCTTCAGCCAAATGCGCTCATGGATACGCTCTCTCACCAACGACCTACACAACACATGATGGATGAATGTCTCAAGCTGTAGACAGTCGATGGAGGCGATACCTGCACTGTCGCCCAAACTGACACGTAGACTTATCAGCCTCAACAGACTAATGGGTCACATATCACTAAACAAACACCTTTTCACAATCGGCGTAACGGACAGTCCTAAGTGCAGAGGCTGTCTGGCCGAAGACGAAACGGTCGCACACGTAATCCTGGAATATGCGGGGGTGGCCAACCAACGGGCAAAAACCTTAACCAATACGAGGTCGCTCCAGGAAGTCTGCGAACACCCCAGGAATGTTCTGAAGTTCTGGAAGGAGCTGGGCTGGTTGGAGTAACTGGCCATTACTGCACGCAAAATGGACCCATGCTAGTGGTCTAATTGCGGAAACAGAAGCCATTATACCATACCATTATTCGCTCAGAATCATAAAAATTAAATTTAGTTATTAAGTAATAAGAATTAAGTTTCTCTGAAAACAACATTAAATGCGTTAGAACGTGTTATTTTGGGATTCGTTTTACAATTTCATTATTATTGTAAATTGATTAATTTATCAAATAATAAATGATTCTTGTAAATTCTAATCTTGAAGTTATATCACTTATGACATTCCTTCCACATCGTGATAGACATGAAGTCTAAAATTTTGAACCTTGAAGCTCTGCCAATGTATCAAAATCATTTGAGTTTTTCTTTAGTGCTAATTCCGCCAATATATGTCTTATAACAACTCGACACGTGTTGCTCCTCTACACGAGGCATCCTCAGGGCGTGGTGTCGTTGAGACTGTTGTTGAGTTGTTGAGACTCAAAGTCTCGTGCCAGATTTAGGCAAGACAACAATTAATGAGGATGCCTCGTGTAAAGGCGAAACACATATCGAGTTGTTATAAGACATATATTGGCAGAATTAACACTAAAGAAAAACTCAAATCATTTTGATAATTATGGATTTCGGCAAGGTGGCGCCTACTTCAATAAAATTTCTGCCAAAGTAGTTTAGCATGACTATGGAAATTTTCTATAGGTACATATGAATAATTAGAGTTTAGAACTTGGCATTGTTAAGATTGAGGAATCAAAAAAACAAATAGACATTAGTAAAATATTACAGGCAACAAAACGTTGAGAAAAGAAAAGGCTAAATTTTGAACATCACATTTTTGTTATAAAAGAGATATTACCGACCTTAAAATAAGGAGTTACCAAACATTTCCGTTGTTTATGGACCAGTTTAAATGATCCCATTGCAAGAAGTTGAGCTGATGATGGAATCATTCAAATAATGTAGGGAAAAGGTTTATCTACCAAAACAAACATTTATCAAAGTTAAACTGATCAAGAAGACAAAAGATATGCATAAGTTTTTCAAGGATGCCGATAAGATAGTTATGAGACAAATTTAAAGAAAATGTAATTAGCACCGTCAAATCGATCTGACGATGAAACCCTATGCTGGGCATCAGAACTCCTTAACAGAACCATGAATCTTAAAACTCTTTAGGCTTCTAGCATTGATATTACATCAAGATGGATGACAATTCAAGATGCTGACTTTGAAATACTTGAGCATTTTCCATATTCGCCTGACCTAACACCTAGTAATTTTAACCAATTTCCAATGTCGAAGGTTTATTAAAAAGTACAATCCGCAGTCGCTGCTGTACAGGAATTTTTAGGTGTGCAGGATGAATAAATATATTCCAAGTGTATCAAGGTAAAAAGTGACTGTATCGAATCAAAATTTGTTTTAATAAAAGTTACGGGCAACATAAACATTTAATTTTTTTATTAAATGTATATATGTTTATGATAAGGTGTGAGAAAATGTTTTAAATTAAAATCATCGCCGGCAATTTTAAGTAAACTTATATTGCTTTAAGTTAAGCGTTACAAAGCTACAAATCGGGAAATGATTGTAGCTTAACGATACTCCAGTACTGGAGTGTATTTGGAATACAGCAATTTCAAACCAAATTTGTTAGCACCAGTTACGTATAGAACTATAAAGATAATAGAACTGGCTGCCTTCCAGAATGTTCTACGGAATACCCGATGACGTCGTGGATTAATTTTGTTGCACAATAAACAAAGAGAACTGTTGCAATGTTAATGAATGGCTGAGGATATTTTTCCGTTGCTACTTGCTGTTTAAAACAAAGCTTCTTTTACTGGCGTATTAAGTTTGTTCTTCTGCTTTCATGAAGTAGGGAGTATACTGACGAAATTAACTATTATCTGTATATGTAACTAGCGTTGAATAGTTATTTTGGCCAATTTTTATTTATTTATTTACTATTATTATAAACTGCTCTTTCCGGTTCCGGCGCTCTTCTATGATACAGCGCATATCCCTTTTCATTGTAGACATTCGCTTTAATATTATTTCCCTGTGAACTTTAATTTCCTATTTCATCCCCATCAAAGTTTCAAAAATGCCCGAACAAATGTTTATATTTTATTTCTTATCAAGTGCCTAAATACAAAGTTTCATGGTTTCATTTTCAATGAGGTCGAATTTCCATAAAAACTGCCACCCCCTATTTCATTTATTAATTTTTTTACAATAAAAGCTAGTCTATCTCTGTACTAAATTTTATCAAAATTGTTTCGGTGGCTTAGGCACGAAAGCGTAAAAAATAAACATACATTCAGATTTATAATATTAGTAGGGATATACAAGTACTTTCTTAGAAACGCATCTAAAAAGCATTATGGGACTTTGATCCTTCGATGTGGAATTTTAGGAGATAATAGATGCTTATCGGTTACATTTTTTTTCCTATATTAGTAAGCGATAGCAAAGTGTGTCCGAGTTTCATGTTTCTTTAAAGAATTACAGCTGAGTTCGACCACAGAAGTTTAAATAATGAACGGCTGTTTAAGCTTTAAATGGCCGTTTATTAATATTTTAGTGTCATCACTAACATTTGATAAGGTACTTTAACCGATTTATTAACTTAAACAAAGTAGCACAGCTAGGTTAACCATGTTTTTGCTCCATGACGTGGTAAATTATGTGACATGTCTGATTCAAAATAAAATGCAAGACGCTTTGAATTATATTTTTTAAGAAGACGATGTATTATTTTAGTGTTCGCTTCCAATTTTCTTGCATTTTCACTTTCCAAAAGGAAAACAACGCTTTGACAAAATTATCATGCAATGGTTGCTTACTTGATTCTTTGGCGATACTATCAATGATAGATTGATAGAAAGAAAGTCGTTACATTAAAAAGCCGTTTACAAAATTATTACGTAACCCTTTCATTTTTGTAATTAAAATAAAAGCGATTATAACTGAATATAGTCATCTTCACACGATAATGTTACACTATTCGGTCATTTGTAACTTATTCTTTAAAAACGCTGGGTTAGTAAACTCTTGGATAAAAATACATGATAAACATGAAAAAAACGTAGCTGGTCTTTACAACTGTTAGCTGTTAACAGATAGGTTACGTAATCAACAATTATATTGTAGTTGATGAACTCGAGCCTTAATCTCTCAGCTAACGGCATTTTTGGTTCTTTCAACATTGCATTTGTACATAGAAACTAATGAAAAAAATAAAAAAAAACTAACTTCATAATGTGTATAAGTGAGCACTATATCACAATGTTCACATAGTACATTTATTTATCAACAGTATATTGTGTGTATTAATGAATGCATCTACTGTTTAGTACTTTACAGTTCTATTTATTTCTGTAAAATTTAATTTGTCTTATATATATTTTAAGATAGGTATACAGGGTGTCCCAAAGTTATGGGACATGAAGGGAAAGTACCTTAAATATCGTAGATACGGTATTTTACTGAAAGAAGACTTTGTGTTATTTTTAAAAGTTAGTAATTCTGCATTCAAAGATTTCCTAAAAATTACTTGCCTCGTCTGGGACACGAACCGACTTATATGTAAGAAAACACCCCAACTTTTATGATGCCAGTCGAAAGAATGGCCAAAAACTAATAACTCTTCTTAAGTAACATAGTATTTTAAAAGAAAGGAACAACGTAAAATGTTTGAGTCAAATTTCAAAAAAGTTATTTATTGCCGACGACGACGTTCGAAAAGTAGAGATATTATCATTCCATAGATAGCATTGATTACTCGTAAATAAGTACCCACTTCATAATTAAAATACTTTATAGCATAGTTTTAGTTTAAAAGCGATACGAGAACGTTGGCGAGTTACAAACAGAATTGTGCCATATCATATCGAGTATTCACCATAAAATGATAAGAAAATCAACAGGCAGCGGACTCATTAAAAGATTGGCGATTTTCGTAAGACAGGAGGGATCACATTTTGAGCATTTAATTAATTAATTTACAAAAAAATACCCACTTAATTGACTACTTTCTCATATCTACATATCTTAAAAGTAGGGATGTTTTTTTTTACATTTAAGTCGGTTCGATTCCCAGACGAGGCAAGTAATTTTTAGAAAATCGTTGAATGCAGAATTACTAACTTTTAAAAATAACATAAAGTCTTCATTCAGTAAAATACCCTATCAACGATATTTTTAAGGTACTTTCCCTTCATGTCCCATAACTTTGGGACATGAAGGGAAAGTCCTGTATGTTCATAATGTGTATAAGTGAGCACTATATCACAATGTTCACATAGTACATTTATTTATTGACAGTGTATTGTGTGTCTTAATGCATCTACTGTTTAGTACTTTACAGTTCTATTGCTTTCTGTAAAATTTAATTTGTCTTATATATATTTTAGGTATGGTATAATATATTTACAATGTATATTAGTGAACACTATATCACAGTGCACATTTGAACACTATAACATTTGAGTATTATTTACATATTGTTTCAAATTAAATCAAATCAAAATCAGTTTATTCACGTAGGTCACGGAAATGACACTTATGAATGTCAAAAAAAACATTCTTATTGAATCTACCGCTACTTCGTAAAGGGTTGAGCTAATGAGAAGAAGTAGCAAGAAACTTATTGCCACTCATTTATATCAAGATTTACATTTACATCGATTTACAAATCATTTCAATTACAATATAATATGTAAAATGTAAAATGATGCAACAATTTTATTTAGTTTTGTATTGTAATGTAAATAATTGTATAATCGTTTAGGTGCAAATATTGGTTTATAAACAGTAGCAATATTTTTCTTGCCAGTTCTGTTCTTTAAAGCTCCGATGTAGTGGAAAATGGAAAAAGCCATAATATTTGACGAAAATGAATATAGCAATTAGATTTGATATTGATGTGCTACAGAATAAATTGATTGCTTCCATTAACCAACTTCTGTCAGAGAATATCTGGGCAGATGTGGTCTCTGCGGGTTTCTTTGTCTTTGAAACCGATATTGCTTTAATATAAACTTGCCTTGCTTATAAATGCAAGTTTTGGAACATGTTTTATAATGTATCTATCTGTAATATAAGATGTAATATATTTAAATAAAACACTTTTAAAGGATTTAAACGCGTGTTATTGTAACTGTTTTTACATTAGATTTTTGCGTAACAGTAACATTTTTATTTTAGTCAACCCCTTTTTGCTGTTAATAGTGATTTTCATTATTATAACACTAGAAATAAGGGATTGCTTGTAACTAATCCTATTAGGCTTCATAAGATACATAATAGCTTTAAGGGTAAATGTATACACTTCTATAATAAAGTCCCAGCCACTGTTCAGGCATTATCTATAAATAAATTAAAATGTTTTATAAAAAAATGGCTCTGTCGTAAATCCTATTTTATCCACTGCTGAATATCTAAATGATCGGACAGCCTGGGACTAGATTTTGATTATTTTATAGCGATAGAAATGATTGTACAATATTGTATATTTTTATTGAAAAGAGCGCAAAAAAAGAATGCTGGGAGAGTTTCTTGCGCCGCTTCTCCTCTCTTACAGCGCCATTTGTTTCCGAAGCGGTAGTAGTATCTAGGAGTTATTAGAAATCCCATCAAAAAGAATTCTAAAGGAATCAATTTTAAGAAAATAAATGCCTTTTATGCCGACGTTTCAAGACCTTTCCAGATTTCGCGCGTTTTAATCATTTAAAAGTGTTTTATTTAAATGTGTAACACTCGCGTTAATCAAAGAAAATACTATACTTAATAATATATTTATTTCCTTATGGTCCAATTTCAATACTGGCGTCGTTACCTAAGAATAACTATACCAGGAATAACATTATTCGTTGATTTTACTTTCAGAGGGCCTACCGTCAACTTTTAATAAGCGATGCGAATCCGATGCAGTTCAGTTTAGGTACCCAAACTGAATCACTAAAATTCGTATCATGAGGTGCCTTTTACTGAAGGGCGCTTGGATCGCATTAGAAGAATGAACGAAATAAAACTGCGTTTCGAAACCTAAAATGATATAATTTTAGCGGTTTTTTTTGCGTAGAAAATACTAAAAATACATTTTAAAATTCCGCATTTGCGTCAAATTATAAACCATTAAGCCCTTTTTTATAATTATTAAATAATAGTAATATAAATAAATATAGTTCTTTGAATTAAAAATTAAATGTTTGCTTATGTGTTTTCGCAAAATAACGAGTTATGAACGCACCTCCATTGATGTTTGACAGGACCACAGAGTACATTTTTTTAAATTCGTTCTTGCGAACAGGCTATAGCCCGGGCCCTTACTGCCTCGTCTTTAGTATTTTCATTTTTGCTATTTATTTTCAGTATTTTGTTTTACTAAAAAGTCCAATTAAGTATTCTCATCTTTAATCAATAAAATTTTTCTTTTCTATGTTTTCACTATTTTATAAAAGTATTTAACAACACGATTCACTTTCCTCTAAGGAAGTAGCAACTTTTTTCGAATCGGTCTCTTTGACAAATAAGCTATCCAGTTTAGGTTAAAATAAAACCTCATGGTACGAATGAACGAACGAACTAAATCAGTTTGCGATTCAGTTGATATCATTTTTGACATTCAATTGACATCCTTGCGATTTAATCAGTTGATTTGACGTCAACCTAAATTAGATAGCTCTAATCACGTCGTGGTACGAAATAGCAAAGCACTTCATTTTAGGTTGTCAATTGAATCGCAATAAGAGTTCATGGTAGGCCCGCAGAATAATTCATAGTACATTTTACAAATTTCTTACGACAAAAAATAACTCCTAGTAGGTATTGCTTTTTAATAATAAGTGTTTTTTTGTTAACTGTGGTATGTTACATGTGAAGTGATGAATAAATTAATATAAATACAGAAAAATTAAATAGGCTTGTCATTTTCTGATTAAACTATAACATAAAATAATCATTTAATATACTCACTGTGTGTCACAGTGTTACTTTTCTTAATAACAATAATGCCGTAATATTTACAGTAATAAATTGTAAATTTGACGGTTTGTACTTTGTGAACAAATATTAATCTAATGAATGTATATTCAAAATTTTGAAAGAGATGATGAAGAAAGCCGGAAAGGAGCTAGTACTAGCTGGACCTGAATAAATTGTCGACTTTTCTTATATAATTTTTGTAATACTTAAATGACGTAACAATTATACACTGGCCTTCAAAAGTAAGTATCACACTTTTAAAATTGGGATAACGTTTTAAGTTCACAAGATATACTTTTGAAATAAAAAGGACTCCAAAGAGAATTTAATTTTGTAAATAAAAACTTTATAGTCGGTAACCTTCTTCTAAGAATTGGCTGAAAAAAAAACTACAAAAACAAAACCATTCCTTTTTCAAAGAGGACGTTTCTGAATTACAATTTTACCATTCACATTTTTCTTTCTGTTTTAAATATTTTTTAAGATCGGTGGGTCTTGTTTTAAAAATTTATTCTAAAAAGCACATAACATTTATTTATCATGCCTCTTTCAGTTGAAGAATGTGCTAGGATCATGGCTTTTCTGGAACTAGGCATCAGTATGCGTCGCACTGCAAGAATGGTTGGTGTGACGGTACGAACGGTCCAGAAGGTAAAGCAAAGGTACGAAGAGACTGGACACCATCTGAGGAGACCTTGTAATGGCAGATCCAGGTGTACCAGTGCCCGAGAAGATCGTTATATTATTTCCACTGTGTTAAGAAATCGCCACCAAAATGCAGTTGAAGTCCAGCAACAGCTACTTCAGACCCGGAGGGACTACATTAGTGACAGTACAGTGAGAAGAAGAATTGCTGAAGCAAATTTGAAACCCCGAAGACCAGCGAGTGGCCCAAAACTCGAGAGACAGCATCGAGTAGCGAGACTGCGATACGCCCGTGAACACATGCAGTGGGATGAAGAAGAATGGTCAAGAATTTTGTTTGCAGATGAGTCTCGATTCTCCCTTTACACTTCTGATGGAAGGCGAAGTGTTTACAGGTGACCTGGTGAGCAATACCTTCAAGCCTGCATCTCAGAAAGAGTCCAATACGGTGGAGGCAGTATACATGTATGGGCTGGCACATCTTCAGAAGGTCGCACAGAGCTAGTAGCCATAGAAAATGGCACCCTCCCTGGGCAAAGATATGCTCAAGAGATTCTCAATGAGTATGCAGGGCCGTATTTAGCAAATATGTGTGATGGATCGATGCTGATGCAGGATAATGCCCGGCCACACACGGCTCATATCATATAAGAGTATATTCAGGAGGTCGGTATCAGCGTGATGGCTTGGCCATCAAGAAGTCCTGATCTCAACCCGATTGAACACGCCTGGGATGAGCTTGGGAGGCTAGTCAGAAATCGCAGACCACCACCTACTACCCTCAGGGCACTAAAGCAGGCCCTGGTAGAAGAATGGGAGAATATTCCCCAACATCGGCTCCGAAACCTAGTGTTCAGTATGCCAAACCGGCTCGAAGCTGTAATCAGAGCTCGAGGAGGCAATACCAGTTATTAAAAATTAAATAACATGTAATACATTCTAGTTGAATTTTTTTACACTAAACTAAAAATGTCTATTTTCATTGTTTTATCTTTTTTGAGTTAAAAATGTTGCTAATGTATAATTTTAGTTTCTAAGAATTAAAGCCTATAAAATTTGCAACAAAATGTTTTTTATCTTAAATCTCTACCTTCTATAGTTAAGGAAAAAAAAATTAATTTGAAAAGTGTGATACTTACTTTTGCAGGCCAGTGTATTTTACCAAAGAGAATAATATTTTTATAGTACAAAGCCAATACACGAAGAAAATAAACAGCATAAATTAGCGTTACAAAAACTCTCTATAGAAATTGGCTTAACGGATAAATCATATTTTCAGGTGAAATACGATCACATAAACCGTTTCCGAAAGCAATTAGTTTCTGTTACGACCGCGGACGAAGAACGTGGAAAAAATACTTTACGCACTGTTCAAATTGACGTCGCGTTTATTAAGCTATCGCGTTGCTTCTATCGCGGGCCTTGAGCGTGGAGACCGAATCCAGAAATTCCGTAACGAAAATAACCTAACACTTACTTACTAGATCTATATAGATATTACTATGTCTTTTTGTGCAGAAGGTCTCAGGTACGAGCCTGGGGTACGTCTTGATTTTTTTTTTAATTTCTTTATTTTTTTCTTGATCACGTTTTTTAATTTTTATTATTATGACAAGCATTTTTATTTAATTTCACCTGTCCCGTTGTCTGTATGTAAACAAATCTAGCAAGTTAAATTTTACTCACTGCCCGTTTGCTTTCTTTTAAATTAAGTTTATGAAAAAAAAATACTGCATAAATAAAATAAATAAATAATTATAATTGCATAAGTTGATAAAAAATTCTATGCAATAGCTTCACCGCGGCAGTCCCCGAGTGCCACACGTCTTTTTTTATTTATTTATTTGTACATAGGTAATCCACAGCTCTTAAAAAGATTTAAATTATCCGCAAAAATATGATATGACAGCCAAAAGGGGATCAACTTTTTAAAGGCTTTTTTTTAATTAAAATTTTAAGCAATCAACACAGTAAAACATCATTATTGTATTCGGACTGTATATGCTAGTCAGTATATATATATAAAACTATTTATATGTGTGTGTGTGTGTCTAAGTATGTATGTGTATTCGTTTTAATGTGATAAAAACTATAAAAAGATACCTAACTAACATGAAATAATAAAATCATATTTTTTTTTATGGAATAGGAGGACAAACGAGCGTACGGGTCACCTGGTGTTAAGTGATCACCGCCGCCCACATTCTCTTGCAACACCAGAGGAATCACAAGAGCGTTGCCGGCCTTTGTTTGTAAATGTTTAGTTTGTTTCTTGACATAATAATAATAATATTGCAATGATTCAAATAGTATTTTGCTTCAAATTTAATAAATGAATCAAATACAATTCCAAAAACTGGCATAAAAACAAATTTGCATAGAAACAGAGGTTGCGTGTGTTTCATTGTACGTGTCCTAAGAAGCACCTAGACGTCATCACTGCAGACGATCCAGTAGGAGACTCCTTTGCACAGGATGCCGGCTAGATTATGGGTACCACAACGGCGCCTATTTCTGCCGTGAAGGATTAATGTGTATCGATCTGAAAGGCGCTGTAGCTAGTGAAATTACTGGGCAAATGAGACTGTGTCTCAAGGTGACGAGAGAAATTGTAGTGCCGCTTAGAATTTTTTTCAAGAATCCTGAGTTGACTGCATTTTAATAGGCAGGTCGTATCAATTACCATCGGCTCAACGTCCTGCTCGTCTCGTCCCTTATTTTCATAAAAAAGACGAGATTTGTTTAAATTTGTTTAGATCTACAAAATTTTGAAATGCAGCAATGGACGTAAGCGCATTGCAATTTTATTACAGACAGTGTGAAATTCTGCCACAGATCGCAACCGTACTGTATGTCATTAAAGAGTTCAATTGATCATCATATTCGACTATGACGATTACTTGACCATAACGACGTTCCGGTAAGTGAATCAAATATCCGGATAGCATAAAAAAGATTCGGCCGAGTATCGTTATTTTGCTCCTAAGAATTGAAGAGTTCCGTTACCTTTCCATGGATCCCACAAAAAGAATCTAACAAAACTCGCACCAAACTATCTTTGAAGTATATCCTTTCCAATAAAAAAAAGAATCATCAAAATCTGTTGGCGCGATATTAAGTTATTTGTCGCTCATATACTTAAAGCAAATTTAAGGCTTCTATGGTTTTCTCATGGATGTCATTGTCAGATCTGGATCAAATTATAATGGGACCACACGGGAAGCACCAGCTTTCAAATAAAAAAAGAATTATCAAAATCGGAATTATCGAAAACCTCCTCCTTTTTTGAAGTCGTTTAAAAAATAACGCATTCATCTTTGAATTGAACCAAATTGGGATGAGATCGGACCACACGTGAAGCACCAGCTTTCAAATAAAAAAAAGAATAATTAAAATCGGTTCACCCAGTCGAAAGTTCTGAGGTAACAAACATAATAAAAACGTACCGACGAATTGAGAACCTCCTGCTTTTTTGAAGTCGGTAAAAAAGAGCGACACAATTGTTTACATTTCTGACTGTGTCCTTTCATCTGTCCCATTCTGACAAGCTGGTCTTGTCTGGGGACTTCAATAATATTAATAATCAAATAATAATATTTAATGAAAAAAATATTCGTTTTATTAAATTACTTTCGCATTTTGCATATTAATCTTATATAAATAAAATAACCTTACCACCATCATTTTTTGAGTCATTAATGTATAATTTTAGCACCTTTTATAGCACATTTAAGCTTGTTGATTGACACACAGTTGACACACGACTAAGGAGAAATTTGTGCTTCCATTGTCTTTAAGCACACTTTTGCCGTTCCGTTAACAGACTGCGAATGATATGTCCATATGTATAGAATGTCATTGCTTACAATATGTGATATCATATCCAATTTCGAATAAAAATAGTTGAATTTGAAAATTGAATTTCGAATCGCAATAGATTGCACAGTGGGTACGTTAACTTAATAAAAATAAATAGTGAAGGAACGTTTCAGGTTTACGATATGGCCACAATAATTTAATGCTTACTCTTACATTAGGTATTTATTTAACTTGCAATAAGAAGCCGGTCATTGAAGTGGTTTAATAATTGGTACACATTTATCGTAATACTGACGACTTTAATGGCAGATTTAACGTGAATCATCGTAGTGTGCTTAATATTAGTTCATCTATATGTAAAAAATGATGTGTAAATATTTCTTTAGTACCACCAAAGAGCAGGACGAATTTAGATGAAGGTATCAAGACATCTTCAGATTATGCCAGGGAAATGGCGACATATTGCGGTTGTATCATAAGTTATTATTAGTTTGTGTTTAAATATGCAATTTTTACAAATATTATGACGAGTTTGTGGTACAATCCTGTGAGCAATAGTCTGTTTCCTAAAAGATACAGAAGAGATTACAGACCTCAATTTAACAAGATTCTGCCATACTTCTCCGATCCTTCACTGTTTTGGTTGTGTATATCTTTTCAAACAATTATTAGTTACAAGTATTGGTTATCTTGACTTGGCCTGTTTTAAACAACCCAACAAATGAACACACTATTTTGACACTTCACAGTGTCATCATCAAACTATACTTAAGACTTAACATCTTATGTCTCAATAATTTTTGGGTTTGTTCAATAATCTTGAGCGGCGCTGCATTGCAATGGGCAGGGCTTAACGGGTTTGTTTTTTTTAATAAAAAATATGATGACAATAAAATTTATGATTTAATAGCCTGAGGACGGTCTCACCTTTCCCAATCTTTTTTATCATTAATAAAGCCATTTATGTTATAGTAACCATTGTCCCATTGTCGACCGCACCCACCACCTCCGCCCATTTTAGATCTACGAATTTGTGCAGTCAATCTACTTAAACACATCCCTCTCTCCTTGACTTAATCATCGGCCAAAACATTTGTTCATCATCACAGATTTAATAGCTGCAAAGTGAATTCTACAAATTTTGGTTACAGATTGTTAATCAAAAGATGTTACGATAAATAATGATGCATATAATTGTTCACCAAGTGAGCTCATCTATGCTGTTTACTCATTAATCATGTCAGCAGCTGGTGGTAAATGTAATCACCACGGCCCAAATTCTCTTAAGTCACCAGCGGAATAACAAGAGCTTTGCCAACCTTAAGGCGAAGAGTAAGCAGAAAACACGCAAACATGGTGTTTTTAGACAAGTTTTGTGGTGAAAGTTTCGAGCTATGAACACTACTAAATCCTGTTACACATATCCTTAAGTCTTATTTGAAGGTTGCTTATGCTTGCTATTGGTTATAGTTAACACTGCCGAGCCTTTTTGAACTACCACTTTTCTTTGAAGTTAAACAAGTTTTTTGGCATGGCGTGACGCATTTTTTGGTACTTCTCTCAGAAAAGTTATTCTTATAGCTTGTACTTTTTTGTGTAGGTTCATTTATTCAGATAAGTAGTGAATAACGAAGATTGTAAGCATATAAACTGTTTTCCACCCAAGAATTTTGAAAATATTGGCTTTGTTACATAGATGGCGGGCCGGCAGCCGTGAACTCATATCGCCCAAGGTCGCTGGCATTTAGTGTCGCCTTAAAAAGCCTCGAATATACGCGAGAATCGAACGGGAGATTCCGCGGTGAGAGTCATTGTTTCGACCTATATCGTTGGCGATGATTTTGAATGATTGTATTAATGTTGTACGTATCTTATGTAATAGTACTAAATTGTAAAATAAATGTATAAGATTTTGTTAAACTTAACGCTATTTCGGTTTGCAACCGTACTTTACTTATTTTACTTTACCGTTGTGACTAGTAGCGCATGCCTTTCCAATTCGTAACCCTAGCCTTTTACATACTTCCATGGCGAGGTGTAACTATCCTGCAAATAGCCAAAAGTTATAACGACTTGTCAAATGACGTAGATCTAGATTTATTTTCTATATCTAGTACTAAATTAAAAATAACCTTAACTAATAAGTTATTCCAATTTAAATAATTGTATTAATATAGTTTTAAAGCGTAAAATTAAATTATATCAATAGTTCCACATAAATGTGGAAAGTTTTAAGTAGCCTTCATTAGTTTTAATTATTTCATAAGTTATAATTATAAGCTAGCTGTAAGTCTTCCAAATATTAATAAATAAAAAAAAAATAAAAAAAATGATTCTTTAAAGTATATTTTAACCGGTGGTGAGAGAACTTATCTTATATAATATTACTAAATTGTAAAATAATTCTAAAAGATATTGGTGTAGTTAACGCTATTTTGGTCTCATTCTTCAAAGTATGTATGTATGTAAATGTATATTAATTACAAAACATATAAAATCACGATTTATTAATCATAGTGAATTGTGTGCTATATTTAATGAATTTATTGCTTAACAAAAAGCCTATTAGCTGTTTTTAATACCCGTATTGATTACTGGAGCGTATTACGGAAGTTGGACTGTCATGATTTATTGAGGTTCAAGTTATGAGCGATAATATTTTTTGATGTTATTATCTACACCCATGCTTTAAATCGTCTATTAAAGATTCTGAAACAGTTAGCTTATTGCCAACATTAAAACACCCAGTGTTCTAATAACCTAATAACATCATCCAAACGAATGTTGTAATGTTGTACTGAATTTCATAACAACACTCCTATGTTTTTTTTCGATCCCTTCATGCGCAAAGAGTTTCAACAGACAGCCACATTCTTATTGCTCGATGCGTGGTATCTGTATGTATTTCAAAAAAGAACATTTTAGTTATCGCGCGTTCCACACTATCAGAATGTTGCGCGCCGTAAAAAAAAAGTAGGTTATTCGAATCCCCGCCATTTTTCTTCGATATTTTTATTGTTTTGTTTACAAAAAATGAGCGATTCATTTTAAACGCTGCAAAAGAACATTATATTCGAGTGAATTTTAATTATTGCAGTATACAAAATGTAAATTACTATTAGAATAAATACCGAATTGTTTTAATACTTAGCTTATATGTATATAATCAGTAATGAATGATATTAGGTTACTACTAGGACTGGTGTTTTAGTGTTAGCAGTAAGCTAATTGTTTCAGATCTTTTAGAGGATTCATATTCTGGGTGTAGATAAAGTCTTGTATGCAACTGTTGATAATTAGGCATTAAAACACTCATGTGATACTATTATCACTATCAATGTCGTGTTTTAATACCCCTTATTACACAACAGTTGCATAAATAACTATTATGGTATAGAGATCAGTTAATAACTATAATTCATAGTTGTTTGTTATTGATGTAACCAGCCCATTTCATGGTTAGTGATAAAATTCACCAAATGATGTGCCGAAGAAAAGGAAAAAATAATGACAGTTATCCACACACACACAAATAGTTACACATTGAGTCACAGACACCAAAATACACTCACTCTTTTAGTATAGAAAGGTGATACAGTTTAAAAAAGTACTTGTTATAATATATATTAGTTAAATAATAGTTATTACTTTGCCACTGTAGCAAAATGGCTAAAAAAAGGGCGCTGTACGAAAAATGTTTTCGATCAGCAAAATTTTTCGATTAATTTTTTTTTGTTTATTACATTGCTTTTTTTATATTAAGCTTGATCTAATTTTGTAATTATATATTTTAACAAAATAATTGGTACTTTATTTATTTACAACTTACAGCAGAGAAAAAAGTAGGATTTAATTCTCACTAATAAGTTATTAATAATTTTTAAAATTAAGTGTATATATATGGACGTGACAACTGGGGCAAAAATGTGTCATTTGTTTTGTGGTATTAATTTGCCAGCTGAAAATTCGAATTGGAACTTTTTATTAAAGTATTTCAGCGGGCGGCAAAAGTGTATGTTAATCCGTTTCTAATATTGGCTATTGAACATTGTGACCGAAATGTGATTAAAACCAGTTACAATAATTTATGAATAAACTATTTGACAGCATTTTAAATATTCTTAAGAACTGTCAAACGGCCTTCAATATCTACTACTAGTGTATTTTATATGTTACCATAGCAAATTTAGACAATGAATTTTGAATTAGTGATAAAAATCACCAAGAAGTAGAAGAAAATCTATTAATAATGGTTTGAATCTTTAGTTTGCCGAATTATAATACAAAAATCTAGAATTTCCGGCTCGAAGGACCAAAAATATGTTGGCTTGTCGTTAACTTTTTATTCTTTAACTTGGTTGGGAGACACAAAGTTAACGTCAGCTCAAAATTAATATTTGACAATTTATCAAATATACTTCTCGGAGATTCATTTGGATTTAAAAATCGGGCGTCACGGTGTTGGTATCCTCCATGTTGTTTTAAGTCGATTAGTGCGCACAACCGGCGCGGGCGCTAACTTGAAGATGAATGCGACTTCTCAATGAGCGCTCTACTGATGGACAATAATAACTAACTTCAATCACGTCACCGACAGTGACGTACACAGTGACAACTTCAAACACACTTTGAAAGATGACGTTCGCCATCAGTTCAGCCCAATACACAGAGTAGAATATAATCATACAGGCCATATTACTTTTATATTCTAATTCTCCGACATACTTATGATATATTCATGTTGCTGTTCGAATTTAGAATTTATGATTTATTTTCTCATCGCATTATTTTTTTAATAAATTTGTTTGTAGTTTTTCTTATCATAATAACCAGTCATCATAATAATGAGTATAACCTAATACTTATTATTTTATACTTTAGGTCTATAAAAATAATATTTAATGACTTCGACCAAACGCTACCCTGGATAAATGGCACTGTTCGTTTTCTAGTAGCAATACTGGCCACGTATTTACCGGTGTCAGCATTAATTTGAAAATATGAAAATGACTTCTTAATTGGGCGGTGCTTCAATGAATATTTAAGCTTTATTAAATAGGTTCTGAGATTTATTGGAGTCAATATTGGTTACATTTTTGATAACATTATTGAAGCTTTTGGAGAGTTTTCTTTTTAAATGCCGGGTTCACTTATGGTTAGAATAGACAAATTTACTTTAAAAAAATAGAAAACAAAATTGTGATGGGAGAGAGGAGTTATTTTGGGGTTGAAATATTTACGGAACGGACTTTGCTTTTCTTGGTAACCAAAAAAAATATGTTACGTGATTGTTTGGGATTGTTTTATATCACAGTATTATATTCTGATGGTACCAACATACGTGTTTCTGTAACTGTAGTTGCAGCCATCATATTGTTATCCAATAATGTGTTTTTGATATAATTCTCATCTAAAAAAAACCACATCAGTAGACTTTATTGAGAGCTTACTTGAGAGATTATATTTCAGTATATTTTTATATAATTATATTATATTACGATCTAATTTATCTATGTTTGCGTTCAATTAAGGAAGAAATAACATTTCTTTTTTTCAGTTTTTAATCGGAAAATCTTATTTGAAATTGGATAGATAATCTCAAAACAACCATATTTTATCAGAATATTTCATCTGCATTCAACATCTATATATATCCTTTAAACTATGATGTAATGTGGATAGTAATGAAATTAATTGAAATTGGTACTTATACCTATACTTAAAAATGTGTATGTTTGTTTATTATTCAAAAACTTACATAGTTACGTTACGTTATTATTATTATTTGCCCTTATTTTCATATAAAAAAAAAAAAAAAAAAACTAAAATAGTCTTCGGATTTGTTTTTAAAGATGGAAAATGCGAGCTGTTCGCATCATTCAATAACCCAAGAACGTAAGAATTTATTTTATTGCTAATAAAAACACCAACAACCAAAAAAAATACCAACTTTGAACATGCGTAAGGATAAACAGCGTAACTAAAAAATAAAAATATATTTCCTCTACAATATTTTGTATTTGGTACTAAGTTAAAATTTAAAACTTTTATGATAAAGGTGATATAATTGATATACTAATTATTATTATCAGTTGACGTAGATTCAGATAATTAGCATCAAAAAAAATATACCAATAAGTATTTAATAAGCCAAGAACTTAAGAATTAATTATATTCTGAAAAATACTAACTGCAAACATGCATTTACTTAAAATAGGTAAGAATATTTATTGAATTAGGCGTTACTTTGCGGAAATCCATAATTATACAAATGATTTGAGTTTTCTTTAGTGTTAATTCCGCCAATATTTGTCCTTAAAACAATTCGACACGTGTTTCGCCTCTACACGAGGCATCCTTAGGACGTGTTGTATCGCCAAAATCTGGCACAAGACTCTTGTCGAATTGTTTTAAGGACAAATATTGGCGGAATTAACACTAAAGAAAACTTAAATCATTTGTATAGGTAAGAATATATTTCTCCTCAATATTCTGAATTGGTACTAAGTTATACATTCAATACTTGTATCAAATAGCCAATCTAATTTAAATACCTATTTAATTAACATCTTGACTGTTGCTTCTCAATATATTCTTGACTAGCTGACCTAGCAAACGTTGTATTGCCATATAAAGTAAAAAGAAAAAAACATTTTTGGGGTATGGTTAAATATAGATGAAGACCGATTCTCAGACCTAACAAATATTAAATCGTACATAAAATTTACCAACTATAGGTTGATAAAATTAAGTTTGTTTTACCTCCTAAGAAAGATAGAAAGATATAAAGATTCTAATTAGTTATTCATTTTAAACTATTCTTTCAATTTGATTTCTGAGCGACGGGGGACACATCAAAGGAAAAAACAAAATTGTTGTTTTTGTTTAATTCCGAGCATTTTCATATTATTATTCACCTTTTAAACCTTCTCTGGACTTCCACAAATCATTCAAGACTAAAAGAAGCCAAATCGGTCCAGCCGTTCTCGAGTTTTAGCGAGACTAACGAACAGCAATTAATTTTTATATATATACATAATGTAATGTATGTTCATAGACACATAAGTGAATTTGCGAGAAACTGTCGTAACCATAATGTTAACACCAGGAACAGACATAAGCTTTATAATGCCTACTACTCGCCTAAGTCGAGGTAGCAAGTCTATTGTGGGGCGATGTATATGCTTTTACAACAGGATCCCAGAAAATGTTCAAAACAAAAGTTAATGTTATTCAAAAGAATTGTTAAAAAACGTTTGTGTGGTAAAGGTTACTATAACATAAATGACTTTCTTAATGATACCACAGATTGGGAATGGAGGGACCGCCCTCAGGCTATTAAATAATAAGTTTAATTGTACAATGTTGCTTTGTTACTTTGTAAATGTTACTTTAATTGTAAAACACATTTTTGATGAAAAAAAAGCCCGCTGAGTTTGTTGCGCCCATTCTTCTCAGGCCTGAGGCATTCATTTTGGAATGGGTGGTAGTTTTTTGACTTTCAATAAGTGATGTCACATCCTATTTTGAATAAAAATATTTGAATTTCAAAATTTGTATCAGTTGACGTCGACGTCGACGAAGATGATTTGAGATAATAAGTATCCAAAAAATATAAGGTATAAACACACAGGAGATTTACATCCTCCTTTTTTTACAAGTCGGTTGAAAATTCCATTTAAAGCTTACAATGCACGCCCAAGAAGTATAGTAACTAAAATATATAACCTCATTACAAGTCACAAAACGCGCTACCACAATAAATCTTCAAATGCTCGTGAAAGTGGCTCATACTAACATTCCCCTTCGCTATCAAATGCAAAAGTTATGTAAGCAATAAATAAAAACAATAAAATGACCCGCAATCAATGTCGTTGAAGAGAAACGATTCGGACATATTTTAATAATAATAAATTTTATAGGCGTTTAGAATTTATAGCTACAATGCTATTAATATGGAACGTAAAACATTAAGCTGCGTACACGCTTTAGCTGCTTTAGTTATTTTTAACGGCCGTTCCCAATATACAATCTATAGATAGAGATAAATTACTTCCTTCTACTGTCAGTAATTAGCTGTCAATAATCTGAAGCTGTCCCAATATACCAGATGTCATTCTTATCGTCGTATATTGGGACGCGTGAATTACAATTTTCATACAAACTTCTATTGCTGGTAAGTTATACGTCCTCCCATTGACAGACAGCGTGTACGGATAAGATTACCGTTGATAAGTTTATTGGGACAGAAAAGTCAACTATAGTTACAATTTTTTTCTCAAATGGGCCACAACCTGAGATAGACTGAATTCGTGTGTTATGTTGCCCAATAAAGTGTAAGCTAAAAAAATAATGAAATCTCTTTATTCATTTCAATAACTAATAACTAAAATAATATACAAATGATGTGTACATAATATTACGCACTATTAAAAAAATGTTATTTAAGTCGAAAATTAATCATAATCGTATAATATCTATCTGTCTCTAGAAAGTTGTTTTTTATGTGTTAAGTAGTATCCTTATATCCCTTTTTTATCTAGGTTACAAAATAGCAGAAGAGTAAAAACAGGCTTAAACTAAGCGGTTTTTAATCATCATTATAAATGTTTAATTTAAATTACTGTACCTACCATATGTAGGAACAACTAGAGCTCGTGAGAGGAACATACAAGAAACTCAACGGCCATTCTTTTAAATCAATGAGTATTTTACAATATTTTGTAAAACAGGACGTGTTCTCCATATAATATTAATAATTATAATTTCGTTATATGTCATTATAAATTTGTTATAAAAAGTTTCATTATAAAAAGAGAACCCATCAGCTGGGTAAATGCACTAATCAAGTACATTAGCCCATTGCTTTGTGAGTGTGTATTTTCTGTTTTAGCCGAATGTATCACTAAGCAAAGGGTCCCATCGGATCAACTCCGCGAATTTACTTGCCGAGTGCGTTTTCCCAATGCTAGGCGATTGTGTACAATCTGCGATAAACTTTTGTCAATGTAGAATTACTTTCAAAAATATTTGTATTATTAATACTTATATCAAAGTAGTGCAGATGTAGGTTACTATATTAAAGTTATCATAAAAAAAGCTGCATCGATATTCAATAACATCATTAATTGTCGATAGTAGCTACATTTTCAACGTTATAGAGAAGAATGTTATTGATTGCTACGGGTGTTGTTTGTAGCTCTGAGATTGACCAGAACCGCAAAACACAAAATACAAGTAGTTAATAGTATCCATAGTTCTTCATACTTCACCTACGAGAATGGGTAAATCACCTAAAAATGAATGGGCACCTAGCCAGAATGGGTCTCAGTGAATCAAACCTGTGCATATTCTGCTGTGAAGCCGCTGAAGACCCCATACACATCGAAGTCTCACATTCCAGAAGGCAATGGCTATTGCCAGAATCAGGCTGTTGTATCTTAAAATACCTTCACTTAAAGCAGAGGACGTGCCATACCTGGACCCTCTGAGGATCCTACGCCTTTTAAAAGTAATAGGTCTCGAGGATATAATTTAAATCTCAGCACAGTAACGCGTTTCCTAACTAGTAGCCTCGATTCTCTACTTTAACTTTTGAATTGAGGGTAGGTGCGCTAGCGCAAGCAGGGGGCACAATGGATCCTATAATTTAAGTGCATTTAAATCCCCAAATCATAATAATAATAAAATAAAAAACAAAAAAATATGACAAGAATATACAATTTAATCATTCAGTGTGTACCCAGCTTAAAATTCATTACTGCACTTGTAATTGATTTTTTAATGATTCCCCGAATAAGACTTTATTATGTATATAAATAATAACGAATATTTACCTTGAAAGTATAAATCAATCCTACTTAGTGCTACAATCGTAATAAACTCAAAACCTTATTGCTCACATCAATTGTGACTGATGAATATAAATCCCTACTAATATTATAAATGTGAATGTTAATTTGTTTGTTACGCTTTTACGCCGGAGCAACCAAACCGATTTTGATTTAATTTAGTACAGCGATAGACTAAAGCTTGGGAAAGAACATGGGCTATATTTTTTCCCGGAAAAATCCATGGTTCCCAAAGGATTTGAGAAAAACTGTAGTCCACGTCGATGAGCTATAACTATACCAATTGTAGGTAAAGTTTGCCATCGCAATTATCCTCTAAATAAGATTCATATAATATGTTGGGAACGGGAGCGAAAACGGGAGAACCGGAACTTGAGTAAGACATGAGATAATATTCAATTCCAAACTTGGTTATTATTTTTTAAAACCCTTTAACTACGCGATCGAAGTCGCGGGCATTAGGTAGTAATATATAATAATAATACCTAGTTAAACATTATTTTATATTGCTATTTGACGCTATATATCTACATACAACCACTCCTCGCGTATCCATACGTGGAAATTACTTCATTAGCAACAAACCTTTCATACATGCGCTCTTAATTTTAGATATTTTAAGCCCCTTTTTAATACAACCCCGATCTGGTTGTGAAATTCGTACGCAATGGTAAAGCTTCATTTACTTCCACATTTGTTTTATAAATCTACTTTCATGCATCCAAAGCACCACAAAGTTTTCTTGCAAATAACAATCTATACTTCTTCTTTTAATTCACCATGCATGCATTCATCCAGATGATGGGGATGATCCTAATTTGTGGCGTGATGAAAGTGCAATTCAGCAGCAGGATTTAGGTGTAACAGCTCTTCAGAACTCTCCCCGTGATAAGTGCGGTAGAAGACACACAATAAAGCGACGTCTCTACGCAACGCTAAGTGATCCAACCGCTTACAGATCTGATATTTTAAAGGTAACTAATATTTATAAACACTTTACTAATAATAAAAAAGAAATAACGATAAGGTATGATCAATGAGCAAACAATGAAAACTGTCAGCGACAGATAACACAAAATACCCCAAATTATTGAGCGCGTTATTTCGATGATCTTGACATCTTAATACTAAAGCCTCTAGCAATAGAACCCACGCTCTGAATTAACATATCAAATGTACACTGTAATTAAACCTTAGCAGGCAATAGTTGGTTTAGGAACGTAAATTACGTATTGTGATTTGTGGCTACAAATTATAGTGCCCTGAGGTGCGCTGCCTACTTGAGACGTCCTCATAGTGAATCTATTTTGGATTTGTTGTTACCGAAGACTGTATACGACCTAGAACATTTAGATTTGGAGAAAATTGAAGAGAAGTATCGGATCGCTTGCTTACGGACACGTATTAAAGCATGTCATGTATATTTATCAGTTGATTGTTTTTCTTTTCTACTACCACACTATTTAGTGTTACTTTTTATCAAATTCGAACTTTCTTTGAATTGAAATAAGCTTTTCAACTGTGCTGTTAATGCCTGCGGCACAATACATTAGATATTTTTTTGTGCGAACCCTTTTGAATTATTAGCGACCAGACGTCGATACAACGTTATAGTATTTATCGGCAGAACAACCCCATTTTGATCATTCTGACCCATCATTAGTATTTTTCCCCAATAAAAAAGAAATACTTATTTACAATCTACACAAAAACATTTTAAGGAGAGTTAACCGGCCTATATTATTTGTATTATTATGATATGTTTAACGTAAGTATTTTAACGTTACCTGCGCTATATATTCTAGAAGTAGCTGTCTTCGTAAAGAACAACCCCCACCTTTACAAAACGAGATCCGAAGGCCAAACGAGAAATTTACGTTTTGAAAATCGCTTATGTCTGGAGAAATTAAACACCACTTTAAAACACTCAAGTATAATCTGCATGGCACAACAAATTTATAATAAATTACCAGAGCATGTGAGAAACTGGCCTAAAAGGGAATTGAAACATAAACTTAAAATATATTTAGCGCATAAATGTTATTATAAGATCAGTGAATTTTTAATAGAAAATGACTTTGAAGCCTTGAAGTGGTAGACAAATACTTGAAGTAACATTGACAAATAAGTATTTAGTAACTGCGAATTTTGAAGATAATTATTAATTTAACTATGACATTTATAATATTTTTTCTTAATAATGATATGGTCGCTCTTATTTTTAACTTCATGATGCAATTAATTTAATTTAACTTTATTTCATGATGTAATCAATTTTGTTTTATGATATTTATTATGATTTGATTATAATATCTATATGTCAAATATTTGTATGCTCAATAACGGGCATGACTGTTCATGTTACAATAGTACATAGTTCATGTTACAATATAGTGATTACAATAAATTCTCTTTATACAGAAAGTCCGTAAAACAAGAAGTTGAAGTGGCATATGAAAGGAAAAAATTCAGTGTCAGTTTTCTGCTGATCCAAAATCCTTTTAGGGATTTATAAAAGCAAGAAGGGGGTCATCGAGTAAGCAATTAATTTTGAAAGATGGCAAACTTCTTACGAATGAAGAAAGTGCTTTGCAATTTGCTCAGTTCTTCGAAAGTGTTTACAGTTGCGAAAAGCCACTTTTGGACGCAGGATCGGCGGCATGCTACGGGGCTAGCAGCGCGCGCGTCCACTTAGAAGAGCTTACTGTGGCGGAAGTGAGTGAAGCTCTGGTGCGCCTCAAACCAAAGCGTTCCGCAGGCCCGGATGGCATACCAGCATTCTTGTTTAAGGATTGTAGTAGGGTACTAGCTGAGCCTCTTCAATACATTTTTAACACATGCGTGAAATATAGTACATTCCCTGAATTATGGAAAACCACGAGAGTTATTCCAGTCCCGAAGGGTAAAGCGGGACCAGATGTCAGTGGGTATAGACCGGTGGCAGTCCTATCAACGCCGGCAAAAGTGTTCGAGTCAGCTATACATCGCAAGCTGTACGCCCAAGTGTCAGCTCAATTTTGCGACTCCCAACACGGATTTCGTCCAGCCCGAAGCACTGCCACTAATCTTCTAAATCTGATGACATATTTGGTCCCAGCAATGGACTCTGGAATACAGGTAGATGTGGTTTACCTAGATTTCCGAAAAGCATTTGACACTGTTGACAATGACGTATTGCTGAGGAAATTAGCGGATGTAGGTTGCTCGCCAAAAACATTACAGTTCTGGGCTTCTTACATGAGAGATAGAAAGCAGTATATAGACTTTAATGGATACGAATCGGAGCCATACTTTACGAGATCTGGAGTAAGTCAAGGCAGTAACCTTGGACCTCTTGAATTTATCATACCGATAAACGATCTGCCGGAGGTCCTAAGGCACAGCAAATGTCTCCTTTTTGCAGATGACGTAAAGTTAATGCTCCAAATAAGAGAAAAATCGGATTGCGACCACCTACAAGACGACATCTCAAAATTGATAGACTGGAGCAGGGAGAATAAATTGAACTTCAATCCTGCTAAGTGTTGTGTCTTAAGTTTTACCCGAGCCAGTAAACCTATATTGTATAACTACAAGATAGGCACGGATACAGTGCAGCGCGTGAAGCAGATACAGGATCTGGGTGTCTTGTTCACATCGGACTTGATGTTTAGAGAGCATATAATTGAAACCTGCAAAAAGGCCTATAGAAATTTAGGGTTTGTTTTGAGACACTCTAAAGAGTTCACTAATATCACAACCGTCAAGGTACTTTATAATGCACTGGTAAGGAGTCGTCTGGAGTACAACTCGGCGATATGGGGCCCTTATGAGGACAAGTACAGGTTGATGTTAGAGCGTGTCCAAAACAAATTCGTTAGGCACCTATACTTCAAGTTATATGGAGTATACCCATTTTACCCACTTATGTATCCGACACTGTTTGTGCTGGGTATGGTTGGGTATACTGAGTTGAGCGTCCGTAGGGATTTTTTTCTAGCAGCGTATGTGGTGAAGTTGTTGCGCGGGAAGGAGCACAACCCGGGAGTTCTGTGCTGCTTGAGTCTTCGTGTGCCGGACCGGTACGTGTGGAGGCGCCTCCATCCGCCACTACTATCCATTCCGATGGCGAGAACAAATGTGTTGGCAAAGTCTCCTTTAACTAGAGCCCTTCGCCATATAAATGAACTCCACAACAAAGTGGACATTTTTGAGTGTACGTGGAGTGATCTCACAAGGGTATTGTTATATGTAGTATGTTATGGTAAATAGTAGTATGTTTAAGTTTTTTCTATTTCTGGTGTGATATATTATTTGTAATGTAATGTAGTTTGATTGTATGATTAGTTTTAGTTTGATTTGATTGTTGTTTGCTGTGTTTGTTATTCTTGTTTGTTTGTAACTGTCGCATTAGGTAGTACCTGTAATGATAGTTGCTATGTGTGTGTGAAATGTTCATAGTGCGCAGCCTTTGCGTAAATCGTAAATCATGTACCAGGTAACTCAGAGATTGCGTATTTGAACGAAGCTAACAATGCAAATATTCAAAATTTTCCGGTCGATTTTAAGTGTCAAAAAGCATGGGACGCACTTCTTTGTAAGTCAGCCTTTGATGATCTCATCTACTGACAGAACAGAGCGTGCTCGTCTTTTGGCTGTGATACAAAATGAGTCGGGCTTTTGGTTACACACCTTGCCTTCTGCGCCGATTGGAAAACTACTTGACAATATGACATTGTCAATATGCATATCGCTCCAAATAGGTATAAAATTGAATGAACCACATCAATGTAGATGTGGCGTTCAGGTAGAAGCTATTGGGCACCACGTGTTATCCTGCCTAAAATCTGCAGGCTGTATCAGTGGGCACGCCAGCATTAATGAAGTCATCCGCAGGGCATTTGCCGCTCTTAATATACCAGCTGTTTTAGAGCCAAATGGGGACAGGAAAATGACAGGAAATGTATTTAAATAATGTATCTATAATTTACTACCCTAGTCAACAAATAAAGATCTTACTTACTTACTTACTTCAGCGATGCTAAATGAAGAGCTTTCTGTTTAGTTAAACGCAATAACGCAGAAGACATTACAGTATTTTTGTCAAATTAGTTTATTTTTATTCGAAATAAGTATTTTAACTGTGCTGTTAATGCCTGTGGCTCAATATCCTACATAATGTTTTCTTGCATCTTGTAGCGACAAAGGTGTTGACAACTATTAGTATGTTGCCCCAATAAAAAAATAATTACTTTTCACCAATTTATACAAAAATATTTTAAAGAGAGTGCATGTACCTATATTGTGAAGTTTTTGATATGATATGTTTAATCTTTAGCGAGGCAAAATGTAGAGCATTGTACTTAGGAAAACTCAGTCATAACATTTTAATAGCCCTTAAAACAATACAATATATCATCATGTTTTTTTTTATGGAATCGGAGGACAAACGAGCGTCCGAGTCACCCGGTGTTAAATGATCACCGCCGCCCACATTCTCTTGTGACACCAAAGGAATCACAAGAGCGTTGCCGGCCTTTAAGGAAGGTGTACGCGCTTTTTTTGAAGGTACCCATGTCGTATCGTCCCGGAAACAGCGCACAAGGAAGCTCAATCTACAGCATTGTAGTACGAGGAAGAAAGCTCCTTGAAAACCGCACTGTGGAGGACCGCCACACATCCAGATTAAGCTTCATAGTGGTATTTTTGTCAAAATAGTAATTTTTGACAAAAATATGAATATTTGACATAATGTTTTGTGCAAACCGTTGCGTATTCATGGGGACCAGACGTCAAGACACAGTTACATGTATTTATCGGCAGAACAACCCCATTTTGGTCATTTTGACCCATTATTAGTATTTTGCCCCAATAAAAATAATTACTTATTAAGAATTTATACAAAAAATATTTTAAAGAGAGTGTACTGGCCTATATTATGAAGTATTAGCTATGATATGTTTACTCTTCACCGAGGCGAAATGTAGAGTTTTGTATTTACGAAAACGCAACCATAACGTTTAATAGCCCTTAAAACCACACAATGTAGCAGAATTAAAGTAGGTTATAAACTAGAGACCCGATAAACTCACTTTACAGCTTGATATTTCACTCGACATTTTTATAATTAAATTCACTTCAAGCAAGCTTTAATTTTTACTCTAGTGAGATATTGAAAGTAACCAGGAAGGTTTTTAGAGTAGAGCTTAAGGCTAGATAGTAGCGCTTTACGGGTATAACGGGTTTTCCATTTGATAATGGAATATATTTACAGCGTAATTTTATTGTAATGAACTCAATAATTAACCTTCTCGGAAGAGAGGTTTAATTTTATACCATACTAGCTGACCCAGCAAACGTATTGTTTGCCATTTAAAGTAATAAAATATATTCAGTAATTAAAATTTTTGGGGTACTTACGTACAGACAAACCAAATATATCGTACAAAGTTAATGTTATTTAAATTAATCGTAGTACAATTATTATATTCGATTCTGCAACCCGCGGATCTGCTCATGGGACAGAGTAATATAAAATCGCGATTAAAAAACAGGGGTTGTTCGTGGAAAAGTGAAAATTTGAAGTAGTATATATTTATAATGCAAAATCATTATAATACAAAATAAAATTTGGGGGTGGGTCACCCTTTTCATTTTGGGGTAAGTAAGATAGATGTTTCGCCATTATCAGACCTACGCGATACACACAAAAATTTTCATACAAATCGGTTCAACCGTGTCGGAGGAGTTTGGTAAGAAACACCGCGACACGAGAATTTGATCCTTTATCAAAATATGTAGGTGAAATCGTATATTCATACATAATATTCGTGTATATACATATATATAGATACATACCATAGATGTATGTTTTTTACATAGAATATAATTGTAGCGCCAAATCTGTACAATAAATATTTAAAAATCAAAACTTTTATACACGTTGCACTTTTGTAGGTAACAGATTATTTTTTATCTGACTGTCGGTTTGTTTGGACATATTTTATACGCCTATAATTCACAAATGCATTCTCACAGGCTACTCGTGACATCTCTCTCACATTTGATGACTATTTTATTCTACTTATACGAGTATACTATTCTTTTACTCGAGTGGCTTGTGGGTGTCATATTCGCGCGGGGCTTATAGCGTTCTACGTGTCACATATAATAATGCGTTTAGGAGGCTGTTGGGGCTACTGTGGCGTTGTAGCGCTTCTGGAATGTTTGCTGATGCATCTGTGGATGGTTTCCATGCCATAATGCGGAAAAAAGCGGTTTCCATGTTGCAGCGTCTTCTTGTTAGCAGTAACAGCATCCTAAAGATGATTGCTGCCAGAGCTTCAGAGAGTTCCTTCCAGAGACACTGGATACAGTTAGCTCTAGGTTTATAAATATATTCCACTAATAATGCTAACGTAGTACATAAGAAATATTGTTACTTATACATTTACTAATATATATGGAGATCTCTCTGAATTAAATAAATAAATAAAAAATCAGTTCACAAACAAATAACCCCGTTTTTGGATAATTGAGTTTTCTTCAGATCTCGACGTTTTAAGGTCCTACGAAGCTTTCCTGACTATTCCCGCTATGGTGTCTGTACGTCTGTATGTATGTATATATGTGTGTGTGTGTGTGTGTATGTATGGATGTCTTTAAACCTCTTATAATTTTTGAACAGCTCGACCGATTTCATCGTGGTTGGTACCATTCGAGCTTGACCAAACTTAGATTTTGGATACAATTTGTACCGATAGATTTTAAAAAATCTCAAAAAAACTACGAAATACTTTTTTGATTTGTGGTTTTTTTTTGGAATATAATATGTTAATTTGCAGTTGACACAAAAATTTAATGAAAACCGATTTCAAATCGGTTATCGGCTTCTATTAGCATACATAAAAATTTAAAATTATTATAAATTATGTTTTTAAAAGCCTCGCTTTTTTATTGTACGTGTATGAATTACTGTTTGTAATTTTTCAAAATAAAAGAAGCTAGACGTCATCGATACAGACGATCCACTGGGAGGCTCCTTTGCACAGGTTGCCGGCTAGATTATGGGTACTACAACGGTGCCTATTTCTGCCGTGAAGCAGTAATGTTTCATGCAAATGAGCCTTAACATCTTACGTCTCAAGGTGACGAGCGCTGTTGTAGTGCCGATCAGAATTTTTGGCTCTTTCAATAATCTTGAGCGACACTGTATTGTAATGGGCAAGGCGTATCAATCACCATCAGCAGAACGTCCTGCTCGTCTCATCCCTTATTTTAAAAAAAAAAATGTTTTTTGCCTCGCTTAGACTCAGCGCTTACTTACACAATTGTACTTTTTTTATTTCATTTATAATGTATAGAGATTTTATTATAATATGTACATAGAGATTAATATTTTTACTTAATTTATAATGAATAGAGATTTTATTAGTAGCGTTTTCCGCAACTAAAAATCCTTTATCATGTTCCACAAGTCACATTTTATTAAATTGCTTCTTTGTAATGAAACACAATAGAAATTGCCTCGAGCCAGCCAAGTCGAACATCGAATAGTGACATTGCTTGCTCACTCCAAATGAAATAACCTATTATATTTTATTGAACCGAGGTGGCTTTTATAGTTTTGAGTTTGGAGTAATTGAAATGGTCCTTGCTTTATACGAAGAAGTAATCAATCATGCGGGAAATCTAAACGTTACTTGATTGATGAAAAGGTAACTGCCATTTATATCGACAACAACTATATGAATGATAATAATACTACTACTGACGACGACCTATATTGTCGAGTACTAAGCTAGAGCTAGGTCCCGCGTTCGAATCCCGGTAGGTGCAAACATTTATAAGATGAATATTCATGTTTGTTTCCGAGTCATATGTATTTATGTATGTTTAAGTAAGTATATTGTATTCAATATATCGTAGTCTTGTACTCATAGTACAGGCTTTGTAGAGGTGGTCGTTAAATTAATAAACTGTTTTTATTAACAGTTTTATATTCGTTAACGAATTAACTGTTTTTCTTCAACGAAAAAACCTGATGAACATAATAAGTTAATAACTTCAATCAACGTCTTCGCCCGTAACTCGCAATAAATGAAGGAATTGAATGCCTCACTAAAACAGCTTAATTCCAAACAGTTGACTAATTTGCGAACGAAAACATTGACTTGGTAATATTATATTGACGTAATGAAAACCTAATTTATTAATAAATGCAATTAGCGATTTATCAAAACACATTGACGATTTAACAGTTTTTTCAACCCGTTGACCAATGACTAAAGCAGTTAAATCTAATTAATTAAAAATCTTTTAATTTAACTAAGGCTTATTTATTATTAATTTTAATTTTATATATGCTTAATTTGGGGCGAAATAATTTGTGTAGGAACAAGTCAAATGTCATAAATATTATTAATAAAAATAATATTATAGTATTCTACGCAAACTACCTTGCCCCAAATTAAGCATGTGTAGCCTTAGTTAAATAATCATACTAGGTAATATTAGATTAATCCTTGATAGCGTGTTTCATTAAAGTCACAATAAAAATACAGCGCCATCTATGATTACATAGAGTAAACTTAACTGGAGTTGAACAGAAAATAAATAAAATGTGGTTGCCTTGTACCCATAGTACAGAGGGCCTACCGTCAACTTTTAATAAGCGATGCGATTCCGATGCAGTTCGATTGAGGTATCTAAACTGAATCGCTAAAATTCGTACCATGAAGTGCCTTTTACTGAATCGCGTCTGTTTCCCATAAGAAGAATGAACGAAATAAATTTGTCTGTGGTGAGAAAGAGATGACGCTCTACAGTCGTTGCATAAGTTTGTCTCTCTTACTCGAACCATATGCGTTGCGTTTCAGAACCTAAAATGATATGATTTTAGCGGTTTTTTTGCGTAGAAAATACTAAAAAAGCATTTTAAAATTGCGCTTTATAGCGTGAAATTATAAACCATTAGGCCCTTTTTTGTACTTATTAAATAATAGTAATATAAATAAATATAGTTCTTTGAATTACAAATTAAATGTTTGCTTATGTGTTTTCGTAAAAATAACGAGTTATGAACGCACCTCCATTAATGTTTGATTTGACAGGACCACAGAGTACATTTTTTTAATTCGTTCTTGCGAATAGGCTATACCCCGGGCCGTTACTGCCTCGTTTTTAGTATTTTCATTTTTGGTATTTATTTTCAGTATTTTGTTTTACTAAAAAGTCCAATAAAGTATTCTCATCTCATCTTTAATCAATAAAATTTTTCTTTTCTATGTTTTCACTAATTTTAAAAGTATTTAACAACGCGATTCACTTTCCTCTAAAGAAGTAGCAACTTTTTTCGAATCGGTCTCTTTGACAAATAAGCTATCCAGTTTAGGTTGAAATAACACCTCATGGTACGAATGAATGAACGAACTAAATCAGTTTGCGATTCAGTTGATATCATTTTTGACATTCAATTGACATCCTTGCGATTTAATCAGTTGATTTGACGTCAACCTAAATTAGATAGCTCTAATCACGTCGTGGTACGAAATAGCAAAGCACTTCATTTTAGGTTGTCGATTGAATCGCAATAAGAGTTAATGTTAGGCTCGACAAATCTTAGCTAAATTAATATTTTCATAATAGTGCTCATCCAGTCACAGACACACAAGGAGACTCCTTTGCACAGGATGCCGGCTAGATTATTGGTATCACAACGGCGCCCATTTTTGCTGTGAAGCAGTAATGTGTAAGAATTATTGTGTTACGGTCTGAAGGGCGCCGTAGCTAGTGAAATTACTAGGCAAATGAGACTTAACATCCTATGTCTCAAGGTGACGAGCGCAGTTGTAGTGCTGCTCAGAAATATTCGAGGTTTTTCAAGAATCCTCAGCGGCACTGCATTGTAATGGGCAGGGAGTATCAATTACCATCAGCTGAACGTCCTGCTCGTATCGTCCCTAATTTATCTTTAAAAAAAAATCTTATTAAAACTAAATATATTACTTACAATTCTACAAGAATTTTGTGATAATTATAGTAAAAAGTATTATTTTTTTGTATTTCTTATTTCATGCGTCTACAATGTACATTAAAATGTCTGAACCTAAATCTAGCCTTTCGAACAAAAGCGTATCCTGGCTATTCAAAGAGTTCTAAACAAGACTTGAAAACTGAATGCGGCACTAACATCCTCATTTTGTAGTCAACTAAAGGAGTTTGCGACGAAATACGGTATATCAGGTAAGTGTGTTGCCTTCCAAATTCCAATTCCAACTGCTATGTGAAAGCCAACCTTAGTGTAAGAGGACATAGTTGAAAATGGTTGTGGAAGTTTGTTAAAAAGTTGTGGTATTGGTGTAAATTCAATGTTAGCCGAATTCGATGCTTCTCATGACTCTATTTTCGATTTCCAGCATTGTAGATGCAGTTAGTAAGTGAGTTTGTTTTGCAATGTTCGGTCTTTAGACTTTTAGAATTGCGTTCTCGTTTACTCTGGCAGCTTTTATTGTTACAATTTTCTCGAATTTGTGATTGCATTAAATAAAATAAAATTAGCCTTTATTGCTGTTATTTTTTTTTTAATTTTAACTTAATTAACAATACATATTCACCCCCTTATTCATAATGGTACGCTAACTTTAAACAGCCGCTAAGGAGTGCTCTTTCTCATTCTGACTTAGGTCAATAGAAGAAGACAGAGTGTGAATTAGCAATGCTTTAAGTTAGCAGACTATAATGAATAAGGGCGTAAAAGTTTAGTAGCGGTAACTAAATATCATTAACTTAAACTAACTACGTGATATCGTTGGCATTCGTTTGTTCCCCTTGCAACAGCTTGTCTTTCGACGAAGGTCTCCTCTAAGGCTTTCCACTTGTCTCTATCTTTTGCTATACGTAACCATTATGACACCGCTGCTTTCTTAAAATAATACTTAAAATTTACTGCTCTGTGATTGGAGAATGTTGATGTGTTTATTAAATCAAAGGGATTGCTGATTGTAAAGGAACCTACACACCGGACCATTTTTAATTCAAGATATTTTTGTTGTGTTGGAATTTAAATGAGTTCTCATTTTTGATAAGAATTACACTAACCTAACCTAAGCACTTTAATGTAGGATTATTTGAATGATTGATGTCTCAAGGTGACGAGCGCAATTGTAGTTCAGCACGCGTTTTTGTGTTTTTCTTAACTCTTGATCGGCACTGCATTGTAATGGGCAGGGCGTATCAATTACCATTCGCTGAATGTCCAGCTCCTCTTGTCCCTTCTTAACACAAAAAAATGTATTATCCAATAAAGATAATTCTAATAGGCTCCTATTAAGAAATTGTTCTTCACGGATAGCTTTAGTCAAAAATGGATGTCTTTGACCATTCTCGTATTAATAATAGATAAGTAGGTATTTCATTCCCGGGCCGGGCATTTGCAAAGCATTAGGTTTTTAGTAAGATATTTCTGAGTAGCAGCCCAGAGTTTAGAAATGTGGAGGCTTGCCCCTATTATGTGGGTAAATATGAACCTTGTCCAATTTAACTCCAAGAAGACTCAAGTTTGCGCGTATACCACTAATAAATCCCCATTTTTCGTATCACCGCTCTTTGACAACACTTTCTTTACATCTTCGCCTAGTATCGGAATACTGGGTCTCGATCTTCTTCTTCTTGAGTTATTGTTATTTCGAGGCCATCTGGAGAGCAAAGCCAAATAGGTTGTCATCTCTGCTCTGGCGCACCCCAGTATAAGCTCGATCCATTTGACCGCGCGAAACGCAGAGCAGCTTGAATTATCGGGGTCCCAGTGCTCTGTGAACGGCTGGATCACTTGGCGTTGCGTAGAGACATCGCCTCATTGTGTGTCTTTTTACCGCATTTATCATGGGGATTGTTCCGAAGAGCTGTTTCACCTGATTCCTGCCGCCGAATTCGGTCCTCCACAGTGCGGTTTTCAAGGAGCTTTCTTATGAATGAACTTCCTTGTGCGGTGTTTCCGGGATGATACACCTTCGCATAGCGCACACACCTTCCGTAAAGGCCGGCAACGCTCCTGTGATTCCTCTGGCGTTGCAAAAGAATGTGAGCGGCGGTGATCACTTAACACCAGGTGACCCGTACGTTCGTTTGTCTTCCCTTTCCATAAAAAATACAAACCACGCGTTATTTCGGTGAGTGTGCATACCCCTTAATCATAATTCATAATACCAAATTCAATGGACATTTTATTTAATAATATTTATACTTTAGTTATGTTCCGACATTCATGTTTGTTAGATCGTCGCGTTGGACTTTTGGATTGTAGTATTTTCGTATGATAATCATGGCAGATTATGGGAACAATGAATATTACGACATGATATTGTGTGTTGGTGCGGTGACAAATAACAATCTGGTCGCAGCTCGCGAATTGTACCACCGTCCGCGTCGGTACCGGAATAGGAGGCTTCCCTCATACGCCTGTTTCCGAATATTGGTGCATGATTGAACCCTTCCTTTAGTGGTGTTGCTGTAAAACCTACGTACCTCCTTATAACTGTATCATGTGTGATGTACCTGGGCAGTGTTGAATGTACTAGTGATGAAATAACTAGGTATCTACTTAGGTACCTAACTACCTAAAACATAATAAACATGTGGTGTGGTGTTTTCTGTGTATTTATTGTGAAACTCAAGGAGTGTTAAAAAGCTGCGCAGCAAGATTGGTATGTACTATTATTATCGAATACCTAATGTTTAAGTCCGTAGGTAGGTTACCTAATTTTGTTTACAAACAACGGCTCCGCCCATATTAAATGGCGGTCTCTTTAAAAGTTAGGGTTGTCTGAGAAAAGAAATTGAAAAATAATATTTTTATTTTGTAGGGTCTTTTTTTAATCTTATTTATTTTATTTATTCAAATTTAAACATCACAATACTATTGCATATGACTTATATAACGTAGCATTGAAGGGATGTTATTTTTCACGTTGTCCCTTTTTGATTCACGTTGTATAAGTTACCATTTCAAGCTATGAATTTATTCGTGAAAATATTTAATTAATATTTTAATAGTTATTCACTCCAACACGCAAGCGTCGACTTAATGTTCTCTCTACTCTCAACATGTCAAAATAAGCATCTACCAGTGGGAGGCTCCTTTGCACAGGTTGCCGCCTAGATAAAAAACTGTTTGAAAATTTAATAAATGAATCAATTTCAATTCCAAAAACTTGCATACAAATTGTACGTGTATGAATTACTGTTTGTAATTTTTCAAAATAGAAGCAGCTAGATATCATCACTGCAGACGATCCAGTGGGAGGCTCCTTTGCACAGGATACCGGCTGGATTATGGGTACTACAACGGCACCTATTTCTGCCGTGAAGTAGTAATGTGTACTTAAACATTATTATGTTTCGGCCTGAAGGGCGCCGTAGCTAGTGAAATTACTGGAAAATGAGACTTAGCATCTTACGTGACGAGCTACGTGCATACTCGTACACCTAAGATGGTGACGAGCGCAGTTGTAGTGCCACTCAGAATTTTTGGTTCTTTCAATAATCTTGAGCGGCACTGCATTATAATGGGCAGGGCGTATAAATTACCATCAGCATAACGTCCTGCTCGTCTCATCCCTTATTTTCATAAAAAAACCATCATCGTGCTTAGTTCATTTTATTTTATAGTTCCTCCGTTTGAACTAGTCCTCTCCGTTTTCGTTCCATGAATTGTATTGACTGTTGAATGGATCCAGAGTTTTCTTTCAAAAGCATTTATTTATTCTTTCCACTTGGCAGTAGGTCTTCTTCTTCAAAGAGGATGTAAATACTACGTAATAAGAGGCGGAACTGCCTAAGTAAAAATTGAAATTTAGTTTAGTATGAAACATGCAGTTGTTTGACATAAGTGTGAAATAGTAATTACAATATGGCAAAGAAGTACAATTCGACTAAGAAAGCGAACAGTTGTTTAAAACGTACTGGATTTCGGCTATATGCGTTTTTTACAAGATTTTAGCCGTCATCTGTCAATCTACCAATGTTTGCAAGTTTCATACAATCGCTCTTTCTTACGGCCATTTCCAATATTCAGTTTATCACCGGTTGTGGCATACTTGAGATATAAAATCGTAGCTATCGTTGACTTTTCTGTTCCAATAAACTTATCGACGGTAACACATCTTATCCGTACTCGCTGTCTTTCAATGGGACGACGTATAGCTTACTAGGGATAGAAGTTTGTATGGAAATTGTTACAGCTTCAGATCATTGATAGCTGATATTACTGACAGTAGAAGGTAGTAATTTATCTCTATCTGTAGAAAGAATATTGGGTACGGCCGTTAGAGAGTTTTTCATTTTCGTTCCCTATCTTTATTCTTTCATTTATTCACATAATAAGAAAAGTTTAAAAGACTATTTTTATAAGCATTGAAGTATGAGAAAAATGGAAGCCTTAAAATGAAAATAGAATATTTCGTTTTAGGTAAATTATATTTCGTAGAATAATTAAATTGAAAATACAAGCCATCACTCGGTGGTCTTCATACGAGCTTTATGAATTCGTGAAAATAATTTTATTGTATGAAGAAAAATTGTTTCAATGTCTGCGAAACTAATAAAGAATTCACTGTGATCGCAAATTCTTCGCTATTATATCATAAGTTGTATATTTAAATTTACGAAACATATCATTTTTACAAGAAATTTTTGTATTATTTTTGTTATAAGCAAAATGTTAGGAATGTTAATGTTATGATTCGTGTGGTAATATTATTTTTACATGAGAATTCAAATACAATTAGAATACCCAAACATTAAAAAACACTTTTTTTTATAGCCATAGAGTATGGACTTTATTAAAAACTTAATAAAGTAGGTACTTATATTACTGATTGTGGCTGTATAAATGACAGATAAACATACAGGAGTAAAAAAATACTTAATAATATGGTCCCAGCTTATGTTAAAACATATATAAAATAGCTCAAAATAAATATAAAAGTGGAATATGGAAGATGTCTTTAAGCTTCTGGACTGGAACGGACTGGGCATCAACATCAACGGTGAATACATGACTCACCATCGATTCGCAGACGATATCGTAATCATGGCAGAGACCATGGAAGACTTAAGCCATATGCTCGATGGCCTCAATACAGCTTCCCAAGGAGTAGGTCTCGAAATGAACATGGACAAGACGAAGATCATGTCAAATGTCCATGTCGCACCTACTCCCATAACAATTGGGAACTGTACTCTCGAAATTATCGACGAGTACGTCTACCTCGGACAAACAATCCAGTTAGGCAGCTCCAATTTCGGGAAAAAGGTCACTCGTCGAATCCAACTCGGATGGGGAGCGTGTGGGAAGCTTCGTAAAATCTTCTCGTCCCAAATACCGCAGTGTCTGAAGACGAAGGTATTCAACCAGTATACGTTGCCAGTGATGACTTACGGTACGCAGGCGTGGTCGCTAACTATGGGCCTTTTGAAAAAGCTCATGGTTGCTCAGAGGGCAATGGAGAGGACTATGCTCGGAGTTTCTCTGCGAGATCGGAAATGAGGAGATCCGTAGGAGAACCAAAGTAACCGACATAGTCCAAACGATTGCGAAACTGAAGTGGCAGTGGGCAGGGCACATAGTTTGACGGACAGATGGCCGTTGGGGCAGTAAAGTCCTCGAATGGCGACCACGTACCGAAAGACGCAGTGTTGGTAGGCCCTCCACAAGATGGATCGACGATCTGGTCAAGATCGCTGGAATACGTTGGATGAGGGCAGCGCAGGACCGATCCTCGTGGAAATCTTTGGGGGAGGCCTTTGTCCAGCAGTAGACATCTTCCAGATGATGATGATGATGAAATATAAAGGAATTTTGAATGGCTCTGCAATTAATCTTATTACTTCATCATATCAGCCGGAAGATGTCCACTGCTGGAGAAAGGCCTCCCCCAAAGATCTCCACTATGATCGGTCCTGTGCTACCCTCATCCAACTTAAAATCATTGGATTTACTTATCTATAAATTATTACGTCTTTTATTTTGTTAATTCTGGTCTCGAACTAAATTACGATTATCCTTAGAAATAACTTATCCAATGTAATGGTAATAATATTAAAAGAGTGCAAAAAATAAACAAGAAAAGTTTTTGCACAGTTTTTTCTCTCTCAGAGCGCTATTTGATTCCGAAGCAGGAATTCTTCTCCGAATTCTTAAAGGAATCAATTCTCAACAACAAAAAAAACTACTTTGATTACTTTTTTACTTGCTATTAGTTAAGGCCTTGAAAAATTGGATCATTTCTGTTACACTAAAATAACACAATACCTAATGCATTGCAATATAAACTTTATTACCACGCAATAACAGTTACATCAGCCCAAGGGAAATTAGTCAGAGGCTCACTACTCATAACACTCGTTAACTTCCAACTTTAATCTGTCGCTGCCTTGCTTGAACCAGATTTGTTACATTAATGTTGTACAACTGTACTGAATGGAAGAAGTGTGAAATAAATTAAAGTTAAAATGGCCTAGTAAATTATTAAATTAACAAGGATTTGTTTTAGAATGCCGATTCTTATAACATAATATTTATTCAACTTCGATAGCAAATTTGGTCGAGCCGAATTCCACAAGGATTAACCCAAGTTCCGACGACACAAGCTTGCAGTTGTTCAAACTTTATATTAACTTCGCTAATTGACAACAATTAGAGTTAGTTGTTTTAGTGAGTGGCAGATAATATATTAGGTTATAAAGTTTCCCGGAATTGATTCTCATGAGACTAAAGGTTGGATTAGCGGAATCTATTACGACTTCATCTATATCGTTGAATTATACATATTTGAGTGCTGTCTGTTTGTTCGAAAAAAAAATTCGCGAATTCAGTAAACATGAAAACACTTCTCTTTACCAAACCTAGTACCTTGCTGTAGAACTACATTATTTCAGAGAAACTGTTTGTGTATTTGCATAAAAATCTATAATCACATTCCAAAAATAATAAGAGAGGTATCGTCAAATAGGAATTTCTCATCTAAATTGAAAATATACCTTATTAAAAACTGTTTATATTCATTAGACGAATATTTTCAACTAAAAACTTGACTATATACTATATAATACTGCCACTAATCTTTTGTTAAATTTATATTATTGTAACTAATGATTTAGAAATGTATTTTATAAAATTTGCACCCCAGAAATGTGGCAAACATGTACTTAATAATATTTATGCAACATCAATCTAACATGTTTATGCAAATAAAAACTTTGACTTTGACTTTGACTCTGGCGAAATAAACTCTCACATCGGAGTGATAAACACGTCATTTTATTCAAGTCATTTACGGCCGTTTTCAATAACCTATCTATCTAGTTATATTAGTTATAGATTTGTCTACCTCTAGTAAGTACTAGAGGTAGACAAATCTATCCTTTTACGCTTATTTACATTTCAATAACCTATTGACATAAAGCATTGGTATACAAACTATTTAAGTTTTCTTTAGTGTTAATTCCGCCAATATTTGTCTTTAAAACAATTCGACACGTGTTTCGCCTCTACACGAGGCATCCTCAGGACGTGTTGTCTCGCCAAAATCTGGCACGAGACTGAATCAAATGAGCCGGAAGCCGCTCTTCTATACCCTCGTCCCATGAAATGACGCGTTGTGATTGGTCGGCTGTTGTGACGTATTACCCCCGGAAGAGACACGTAACAAAGGTGATGGGACTAAATTTGTTTGTTCATTCAACAATGTAAACATAATGTTATTTTTGTGTTTTATTATTTCTAATTGCTCTAACACATTTAAGCGAAATCCTTTTTCACATGTATGCAAAATATTAAAATTATTATTGTTTCCGAGTGAGTGACCTGTATCAATTAAATGTTTCGCGAAGTTTGATTTTTCGGGATGATTATTCGTAAATGCGGCAATATGTTCCTTTAATCTAATTTCGAAATTTCGACCTGTTTGACCTATATATACCCCGTTACAAGTGTCACAACTTAGTTTATAAACGCCGGATTTTTCTGAATTATTTAATCGATCTTTGCCATTACATATTCGACTGACATTGTGATTCGTTCGGAAGGACACATTAATATTGTTCTTCCTAAATATTTTAGCTATTTTATCCGATATTGGACCAATATATGTCAAACTACCCACATATTTAGTATTAGTTAGTTTGACATATATTGGTCCAATATCGGATAAAATAGCTAAAATATTTAGGAAGAACAATATTAATGTGTCCTTCCGAACGAATCACAATGTCAGTCGAATATGTAATGGCAAAGATCGATTAAATAATTCAGAAAAATCCGGCGTTTATAAACTAAGTTGTGACACTTGTAACGGGGTATATATAGGTCAAACAGGTCGAAATTTCGAAATTAGATTAAAGGAACATATTGCCGCATTTACGAATAATCATCCCGAAAAATCAAACTTCGCGAAACATTTAATTGATACAGGTCACTCACTCGGAAACAATAATAATTTTAATATTTTGCATACATGTGAAAAAGGATTTCGCTTAAATGTGTTAGAGCAATTAGAAATAATAAAACACAAAAATAACATTATGTTTACATTGTTGAATGAACAAACAAATTTAGTCCCATCACCTTTGTTACGTGTCTCTTCCGGGGGTAATACGTCACAACAGCCGACCAATCACAACGCGTCATTTCATGGGACGAGGGTATAGAAGAGCGGCTTCCGGCTCATTTGATTCAGTCTCGTGCCAGATTTTGGCGAGACAACACGTCCTGAGGATGCCTCGTGTAGAGGCGAAACACGTGTCGAATTGTTTTAAAGACAAATATTGGCGGAATTAACACTAAAGAAAACTTAAATAGTTTGTATAGTTATGGATTTCCGCAAAGTAACGCCTTATTCAATAAATTTTCATAAAGCATTGGACTATATCTATATTGGACATAGCTATGGTTAGATAAAATCTTGTCATTAAACGGTGACAGCTATGTCTCCGTAACTAGAGATGCGTTATTGAAGGCAGCCGTAAATCATTTGTATGTTTTGGGTACAAATTTCTGAAAATATAGTCATTGTTGCCACATCAATTGGTCGAATAATCCTTTATGTTGAAATACTGAAAGCATGTAGCGAGCATTAATTAAAAAACAAAATAAAACAGGGTGGGACTGAAAATTGAATGTCAAATTTTAAAAATGGTGCTGAATTTTGTCGCAGGTTTAAATTGTCACCATAAAGCCAATGGCGTCGAGTCCATCAGATCCGTATCAGCACAGACGCCCGCGAGCGAATTCATTTCCGTCCGACTATTCGTTCTTTATTACTTATGAATATACTAGACGGAGCGCGCCAAATAAAAAAAAATGGCTACTATTATTTTATTACTAAACTCTTTTATTTTAAAGTCCCATTTCGACCGGAAGACATCCACTGCTGGACAAAGATCACCATGACGATTGGTGCTGCGCTGCCCTCATCCAACCAATTTTAAAATACTGTAAGCAAAATATCACCAAAAAATATGACCAACAAATCAAGACCAGAAGTCTTTCTTTCTTTCTTTCTTTCACTGTTACATCTGGCATATACTTCTATACGGATGTGAGGCGTGGACTATTAAAGAAGACCTCAGGAAACGTATAGAAGCTTTTGAAATGTGGGCATATAGACGTATGTTGGCCATTAGTTGGACCCACAAGGTCACAAATGTGGAATTTCTGCGCCGCGTCAATCAAAAACGCGAACTCATCCAAACCATCAAGATGTGGAAAGTCGCATGTTTTGGGCACGTGCTTAGGCACGAGAGGTATGAACTCCTACAGCTCATCATGATGAGAAAAGTTGCATGAAGAAGAGGCGTATGTCACAGAAAAAATTCTTGGCTGCGCAACATCCGAATGCGGCAGAACTATTTCGCCTCGCGAAGGACAAAAAATTAAAATTACAAAGCTGACCGCCAACCTTTGCTAGTCGGAGAGGCACGAGAAGAAGAAGTAAGCAAAATAATTGAATTCAAACTATTACATAAATCACTGAGATTAAAAAAAAATGTAAATTTGTAAATTGTTAGACAATCAGATCTATATCAGCGCAGACGCCCGCGAGCGAATTCATTTTTGTCCGAATATTCGTTCTTTATTACTTATGAATATGCAAGACGGAGCACTCCGAAAAACAAAAAAAAAATGTTTAAGATATATTATTATTAACAATGTAACTAAAAAATAAAAGTTTTATGTGCGCTCATAAAATTTGAGGGGGGGACTCATAGATCCCAACAAGAACTGATTTTCCATAAATATGACTAAACTTAATGTGAAACTTTTAGACTAAATAAGTGATCCCAAATCAGTTCAAAATTATTATATTATATTTAGTATTAATAATGACTGCGCCCATAATAATATATTATGCATTGTATAATAGTTTAATGGATGCAATATATGAAAATGGTTGACTTTTTAAGATGGCTTTATCATCATAATCATTGCTTGTGGCGGCGCCGTGAGGCAGGTCGTCCCATAATAGTAGTAGCTTTACTAATTTAAATTCTGTGTATTGGTGTTTCATATATGATATATTTTTTTATGGAAAAGGAGGACAAACGAGCGTACGGCCCACATTCTCTTGCAACACGAGAGGAGTCACAGGAACGTTGCCGAACTATAAGGAAGGTGTACGCACTTTTCTTAAAGGTACCCATATCGAATCGTCCCGGAAACACCGTGCAAGGAAGCTCATTCCAAAGCTTTGAAGTACGTGGGAGAAAGCTCCTTGAAAACCGCACTGTGGAGGTCCGCCACACATCCAGATAGTGGGGATAATATCCTAACTTGTGGCGTGTCGTGCGAAGGTGGAATTCTACTTAGTAACTCTTCTGTTGTTTTTTTTTACATTTAATATTTAACTATCTTATGTCAATCATGACATTTAAATATTTTTATTGCATTACTTCACATTAATTTTAAATAATATAACTTGAAAAACGATGCACCTGTAAATGTTGAAATAAACGGCATGGCAATGAGTTTCTTGCTACTTCTTCTCATTAAAGTTCAACGGTTTTCAAAAATGGTGGTAAACAGGGTAAACGGTAAAAACTATAATTTTTGACATTCATAAATGTAATTTATTTAACCAGAATGAATAAAGTGATATTTATTTAATGTGACTGATGCATTTATGTAAACTTTACATCTAGGATCTCTAGTATCCGTACATATGTATAATTGTACAACTTATAAATTGATTTTTCTTAGATTATTAACTACTTAATATTTATACCGGCACGAAGTGTGCATACTTGAGCAGTGTCATACAAGCCTAAAAGTGAAAAATACATTTAAAACTGGCTGCAATATTATGCAAACGGCAAACCTGTCATATAATCAACAATACTGGGATTTTTACAAAAAAAAACTATTTTATCTCCAATGCCTTCACTCCATATCTGTACCTAACTGCAATCTAAGTAACAGATAGGCTCCGTCTGACTATTTATATAGTCAGCGATTCGTTCAGCGGTTGAATTTTGAATTTTAGAATTTCATTTGAATCGAAATGGGTCATTCGATTTTAGTTTGATAGTGATTCCATGAAACCTCATATGAATGAAATTATAAACTATTGGAAATTTTCGAATGTATTGAAATGGATGCCAATTATTTTACTTTTTTATCAATTTTTATTATTGAATGTATATTTAGTATAGTGTGTAATAGCTGATGAAGCAAGCACCTTTTAGATATTGTACGAAAAAGGGATCATTAATATTTTTTTATTTATTTATTTATCATATTACATATACCGATATAAAACTAGGTCAAATTAGCATCTAAAAAAACCACAAAGGTTAACAACTAATGCTAATAACACTTAATAATACGTCACAACTCAACAACAACTTATGCTATAAATTAAATGAACACAGTGAAAATATTTTAAAAGACTTAAAAACGAATAAATATAACTTATAAATATGACTTAGCAGGTTCTAATTCTCTTAGCTGCTATAATTTGTGTAATAGGTAATCCTTTATTCTATAATTAATGTTTTTAGTATTTAAATTAATAAAATCACTCTTTTTGGTTATTTTTGGCTATTTCCAGTAATCATCCCGAAGGGGAAAAAAAAGTATGTAATATATACAGGGCTATTTCATTTTAGTAAAAGCAAACTTTATTTTAATTTGAAAAACATTTAAACACGAAAGCAACCGACTTAAAAAAAAAACGATTTTACCCCCAATTTGGAATAAAAAGACGTCTAGAGATAGGCGCTGCCAGCAGCGGAATGAGCATTTTGGGTGTGTAAAGTTAAAAAAAACTGCCCAAAGTAACTATTCCATGTGGACGAAGTCGCGGGTAAAAGCTAGTCTACAATATTTAAGGTACTTCCTCTCCATATTGTGGCATAGACGTAGGACACCTGTATAGTGAAAGTGGAAGTGAAATAAATATTTTTATATATGAAAGTAACTGTAACAATAAAATAAACTAATGAATAAATTATCCAATACGCTATTTAGCTAAAAACAATATATTATGAATTGCGTAGACGCAATATTTATTTTTTCGATACGTAACTCATAGTACGTGGTCGAATAATCAAAATATCTATTGAAAGAAATAAATATCTTATCTAAAAAAAAATTTCGTTCAATTAATCATGATTGTTAGGTTAGCTAAATATTGTATTCTATATAATTGTTATTATCTATTTAATTTTTTTTTAATAAGGGATGAGACGAGCAGGACGTTCAGTTGATGGTAATTAATACGCCTTGCACATTACAATGCAGTGCCGTTCGGGATTCTTGAAACCCAAAAATTCTGAGAGGCATACAATTGCGCTCGTCACCTTGAGACGTACGATGTTAAGTCTCACTTGCAAAGTAATTTTACTAGCAACAGCGCCCTTCAAATCGAAACAACGAAAATTTCAAAGGTCATTTAAGTTAATATACAATTCTCATAGTAGGCAATCATATCCAGGAGTCTAAAAGAAAATGAGAGACCTCATCGACGAAATGAAATTGTAACAGCACAATACCCTTGTCATACTCGTACGTGGTCTAAGGAAAATCTGAGTGAAGTGGTTCACTAGTAAGCTTATAAGGGAATTAGATTATGGTGTATCCTTCGGTGTTCGGCTAGGCTTCGGAAAAGCCGACAGACGACGCGGTACACGAAATGGCGAAACTTTAAGTATTTTTTTCTTTTCTGAATTATTTTTAGATAAACTAGATTTGATTCACTTTATTAATACTTACTTCTTTTTATACTTACTTAATATAGAATAATGTAAAAAATATCATCAAAGAGGATTCCAAGTGTTTTTGAATAAATATATACAGACACTACATTAAAATATTACTTTCGAAAATGTTTCGTAACTGTATTAAAAGAGTTTTTTATTGACAAACAAAAAATTAAGTAAGTATTTAAATAATTTAAAAATATTAACCATTAGAATGGTTATCTATAATCATATTTTGTTTTGTAGGTAACTGTAAAAGCACAATATATAAAAACCGCTGACTCTCACCACTGAGCCACTGGTCCAATCCTCGTCAGTACGAATGTGTTTTTGGTCTTAGATAGAATTCGATGCTCTATAATCTAGGCAAAGCTCTAGTGAATCCTCTGGTGTTACAAGAGAGGAAGTATACATGTCAAAAGTGAAACCTGCGTTATGCATGAACCTCTAAACTGCATCTGAAGTCCTGGTACGTGTTGATATGATAATACATTAATGCATACAGTAATGTCTTCATAGCGATTGAAATCACCGCTATTAAAGACATTACTATCACCACTAATATATATATATATGTTCTCCTGGTGTCTATGTAGTAAAACGTCGACCCATGGCTTCAGAATATGTTAAGATATACTCGTAAGACATAAGACAATCTCTTCTTCAACTATGATAGCCTGGTACCAAAACGCTATATAATGCTTCCTATCTCACTATCTCCCATGTTAAATATTATGAATTTATTTATGTGTCTAACCTTTTTTCATTTCATCGACATCCAATTACGTTTTCACCTCAATAAATAAATTAATAGTGATTTAATAAGTACTACTTGCGATTGCACAGATCAGCACTATGTATGTCTACATCGTTTGCCGATAGATCATGTTAGCACCAGGATTTATGTACTCTAAAACGCGCTTTAAGTATTTGTTTCCATAATGTTAGTATACTTAATATTTAATTTCAGTTACCCTAAGGCCCGTGATACCTACGTGAGGTGTGTTAGGCTATCTACATAAGCGTTGAACGTTTCACGCAACAGTGCTTGCTTTTACGCCCGTCATGGTAGCGTTTATACGTTTATCTACACCCATGTTTTAAATCCTCTATTAAAGATTGTGAAACAGTAAGCTGATTACCAACACTAAAACACCCTATGTCGTAATAACCACTACATCATCCAAACGAGTGTTGTAATGTTGTACTGAATTTCATAACAACACTCCTTGGTTTTTTTTCGATCCCTTCATGCACAAAGAGTTTCAACAAACAGCCACATTCTTATTGCTCGATGCGTGGTATCTGTATGAATTTCAAAAAAAGAACATTTTCGTTTACGCGTGTTCCACACTACCAGGACATGGCGCGCCGTAAAAAAAAAATTAGGTTATTCGAAACCCCGCCATTTTTCTTGAAAAAATGAGCGATTCAAATTTTGACAGCACACCGCCGGATATTTTAAACGCTACAAAATAACATAATATTCAAGTGAATTTTAATAATTGCACTATACAAAATGTAAATTACTACTAAAATTAATAATTCTTTCATTAATACTTAGTTTAATTGTATATAATCAGTAAGTGATGATATTAGGTTACTACTATGGCTGGCTGTTTTAATGTTAGCAGTAAGCTGTTTCAGAATATTTTAGAGGATTCATATTCTGGGTGTTGATAAAGTCTTGTATGCAACAGTTGATAATTAGGTATTAAAACACTCATGTGATACTATTATCATTTTTATTTATATTAACCCACATTCGTGTTTTAATACCCCTTATTACACAACAGTTGCATAAATAACTATTAACGCAACCTCGCTGGAATTCGCATTAGAACATTTAACTTCAAACATAACAAAAAAAAAACAATATAGAAAACTTTAATATAATACAAAAGTCCACCTACATTTGTGCCCCATAACGAAGTAACAGCGATCGAGACACCCTGACACTGCTAAAGGAAATTTAATACAGCATCTGTCTTTCCGAAGTAAGTGCTTCAGTTAAAACGAAATATTGGAAATAATAATTGAGTTTCATCTCTTTGACTTACTGTCTTCTTTATTACACTTTTTGTCAGCATTAGAGTTGCTTTGTATCTTTTATTAACGAGTATGTTACGATACACAATTTTAATTAATACTATTTAGCGGTAAGTATAGAAGTATAGATTTTAAATTTTAAATTAGCATGAAGGCCGAAATTGACGTTTAATACATGACTAGACTCCCAATCGCCTTTTAAAAGGTCGTCAAAAAATATCCCAGCGGCGATGTAAATTATATAACTTATACTTAGAACATTAGGACATTCATTCAAATTAACTCCTTATTTCATTGCAGTAATATTCAAAGTCGACACCCGTCGACAGAAAGGGATGATATTAGGTTACTACTATGGCTGGCTGTTTTAATGTTAGCAGTAAGCTGTTTCAGAATATTTTAGAGGATTCATATTCTTGGTGTTGATAAAGTCTTGTATGCAACAGTTGATAATTAGGTATTAAAACACTCATGTGATACTATTATGCGAACACGAGGCAAGAACATTTTGTTTAAGCAATCGAAACGAAATACACAATTTTGTTACTTAGCAAAATAATTATCAAAAACGTTAGTTATACAATATTGTTAATTTAAAGGGGCACTTATCTGAAACTATATGACCCACCGTCTTTTTTAAGCTTGGATATGCTGTTATTTAGAAAGTTTTTCAATGAAAACTTTGTCATTGCGTGGCATTGTATTCCACGCGCGGTCGGAACACAACTGAACGAAAACTCTTTCTAAAGACGCGTAGGCAGAGTATTAGTAGGCAGTAAATTCGAGCGTGATTGTGAGACTAGTTGTTTATTGTACGTCAGTAGTTCCGTATTAGTATGAAGCCGATGATCATTCATCCATTGGTCTTTCTGTCGTTGCACTGTAGTCATAGCGACACGAGCACGACGTCTAACTGATGGTTAGTGATGCCCTGTCCTCAGGGTTCAGGGAGATTCTGAGCGTCTTCTCAATTGCGCTCGTCACTTTGAGACATTTTGTTTTTATGAAAGTTGAAGACAAATAACCTTACGGGTCACGTGATGGTAAGTAACCACCATACCCTCTTGTGACACCAGAAGAATCACAAGAGCATTGCCAATCTTAAAAATCGTCGAATAAAATATGAATTTGAAAACCGAAAACAGGGGCGTCGCCAGTCTTTGAGGAAGATGTACGCGCTTCTTGTAATTCATGACTAATTATGTCGTAGGTATCCTTTAAACACCGTCATTTATTTGTATGTGACCGTTTCCAATATCGATCTTCATCAAAAACAGTTATTTAAATTTGGTTATCAGTTATTCTCTATGTCTGTCGATAAAATATTATTATTAAAAACTTATAGGTAACTATAGTTTTAGCTTTGAATTAATATGTTCATATTATATAATGTATATTAAAATCAGCATTTGTTTGCCCTATATTTGCAGAAAATTCATGCGCATGACTACATAATTCTAATAAATAATGTTAGTGAGGGCCCGCAACATGTCGATAAGATCATTATAAAATAAAACAGCACGTAAAACGAGAACGGTATCGGCGCAGCGCGTTGAGAATAAACAATATGTTGGACGTGCGTGATTTACGCGCACCGCGGATATTGTTGAAATTCGCGTCGATAGCGCTTTTGTTTCACCGTCTGCCTTCTTATCATTCGCTAGTGTTGTACTAACGTACTCGATGTTCTTTTAATAAATTGTCAAATAATTTATGAGTGGAATACGGATTAAATAGCAACAGTCTTAGTGATTAAAAGCTAATATAAAACTTTGATTAGATATTACACGTAAGTCATATTACATATTTTTTTAGCTTTGAGCAAAAATAAACAGATAATTATAATAATTGTCACCAATTCTCGATTCTATAATAAAATAACTATGAAATTTCCCCAAATTAGGTTAACATTTATAAGATTTATTCAAACAATATATATATATATATATATATATATCTTGATATAATATATATATATATATATATCAAGACTACTGGCAGCATTTCCGTGTTGACCGAAATAGCTGCTGTCTTTAGGTTATAATTTTCTTAAAGTTTTTTAGTTTAATCCTAATAAGATACACGTTTAGATATTTAATGATAAAAATTCTCTCTTTGTATATTGTGCATTTGAGAACTACACTAATTGCCAAAGCCTGAATTCATATTCTCGGCGTCAATATCTCGATCGACGCTAAGTTCCGTGTTAACTTAGAAAAGAAGACCACGTTGGAAAATCAAGAAAAAGCTTCTATAAATTATATAGGATGCATAATCGGCCTCTCATAGAGTACTATGCCTACTTATTATAGGTGGGGTTTCAAAGTACCAAGTTCTACTATTTTGACAGCCATTGCAAAGTAAAATGCAAAATTTAACTCGCATTACCATGATATTTGGCATTCCACAACCACGCGTTTTAATATAGACGTTTCACCGTGCATAGAGCCTTTTCGGAATCATTTGCTGGCTGCTTTTTTCCCGAACCGATACGGTTTAGGGAACTTCTGTTCTAAAAACCAGCTCCCATCTCAAAGGAAGACGATGCATCTCTTAACCTGGGTTTTGCTTAATATGTCCATAGGGGTATATATGGGTTCTGTCGTGGCTCTTTAGACCCTTTAGACCTCATCATTTGGCTCGTTTCGCAACAGGTGGTCAAAGGTACTGTTTACGACGCCACGTAAATAGTACCAGTGCTTTGGCAATACGCAAGCAAAGCAACAAGCAAGCAAGCAGTGGTTATTCGCGTTTTAGTGACGCTATGGGGCGCGTTTATCCATACAACTTCAACTTAATGAACAATATAAACGCACGAAGCAAGGCATTGGCTGTCGAGTGCTGGTTTGATCTAATCATTTATGACTGTTTGGGTGTCTTTTATTTAAAAAAAGTAAATTAAAAAAAATTGTTAGTCGAGTGATTCGAAGATAATTTTTAGGGTTGCTTTTATAATATCGTACTTAGGACATGGTTATACAGATGCTTCAGTAAGCAAATAATACTCGCAATGCATACTCATACTAGGATACTTTGAATTATTTTCAGATTTTATTGTCACAATATTTTAGTTATAATTTGACTACGATATATTATGTGTGCTTACACAAATTATTTATTTAAAAAATATATCGATATAAATAACATGCTGCTGTACATCCCTACCGAAAGACAAATGCCTACAATCGCGGTGCTGTGAAAAGGCAAAATATTAAACGCATTCAGAATCGGTGTTGTAAATGTGAATTTATTGGTTATACGATCACAATCTTCGTATGCAATCCATTACTAAAGATATGGTGAAATATTTAATAAGTGTATATAATATATTATATGTACTAGGTACATATACCGTAATAAGAGAATTTACGAAAATTAAATGAATTTGATATCTATTATAATATAATTAAGTTTTTATTGAGGGTAAACAATCAAACTGTATATAATATTAGCTGCCTCGACAGACGTTGTTCTGTAGATAATAAAAAAATACTGTTTTATAGGAATTTGCCAAAAATATTTCTAAACATCAAGAATTATTTCGTAAAAAATTATTCCCTGTTGTTATAATGAATTTTTTTCACAGCGAAACTGTCAAACCGTGTGTCAATAAATTCTCTCATAGAAAATATGTCCATACAAAACAATTATTGAAAATAAAAATAATTATGGGTCCCAAATCGAAATAAAAACTATCCTATCTCTCAAGTTGGACCAAACTACACCCCATGAAGTAATCCCCATTAAAATCCGTTCATTAGTTTAGGAGTCCATCGAGGACAAACAACGTGTCACGTAATTTATATATATTAAGATATCACTAAAAATTTCTCTAAGTGACTTCTATAACCTATCTGATAAATAAAAGAGAAATAAACGCAGACTTACAAAATACTAGCGTAAAGACAAATAAAGCATACGAGAGAGAAGAATATCTCCTAAGAAGTTACAACAAGATAGGAAAGGTGAGCAAATTTATTGTTACTGTAACCTTACCAGAGGGAGGCACCTTTGCATAGGAAGCCGGCTAGATTTCTGGTACCACAACGGCACGTATTTCTGCCGTGAAGCAGTCATGTGTAAGGATTATTGTGTTTATTTCTGAAGGACGCCATAGCTAGTAAAACTTACTAGGCAAATAAGACTTTTTATCTTATGTATCCAGGTGACGAGCGCAATTGTAGTGCCGCTCAGAATTTTTGGGTATTATAACAATCCGCCGCTCAGGATTCTTGAAAAACCCAAAAATTCTGAGTGGCACTACAATTGCGCTCGTCACCTTGAGACATGAGATGTTAAGTCTCATTTGCCCAGTAATTTCACTAGCTACGGCGCCCTTCAGACCGAAACACAGTAATGTTTACACATAACTGCCTCACGGCAGAAATAGGCACCGTTGTGGTACTAATAATCTAGCCGGCTTCCTGTGCAAAGGAGTCTCCCACTGGTACAAAGAATATGTATAATACTATAGCGATTATCTTAATTTAAAAGTACTGTGTAGCAATTATTGCTATCAAATGGAGCTGACTCAGCGTCATGCTGCGGAGGTATAATACCAACACAGCGCTGATTTTCAGCAGCCCCTGGTGACCCATTGAGTAACTACTGTTGCTAAATAATCTTTTTTGTTTTATTACAGGTTATATTATTTTTTAAAGAGATGATAATGCTCGAAGTAAATCCATCGATCAGTACAATTGAAAAGGGGTGCACTTAGGGGTACATATATGTATATAAATGTTATGGTGAAGATATTTATTTACTTAAAGTACTAAATTAATCTATGACACTTGTTAAATAACTATAATTGATGGTTCTACTTGTGAGTACGCGGATCTCTACTATTAATTGTTTAAAATGGTTACTTAGACCAGTCCTGTAATGGTTATACACGAATGGTTAATGGTAACTAAGACCGGACCGATCAATGGTAACACGCGTACTTCATATCTACAATGCATTGGTAATACGCACTCCTCTACTGCTGCATTTAGGACTAAGTTAAAACAACAATTACTGTCCTTATCTTAAACATTAAACCTTGTAACTTTATTCATTATTATATCCCTGTCTGTGTTTTGATTTATATAATCTGTGTATTCGCCTAAATATTCAATTGTTAACTTTACTTATCGTTCTGTTGTAATTTTTGTAAAATTGTATTCTTTTGTTTTCTCAGTGTAACTATTCTAGGATATATCCAATATTGTAATTTGTATATTTATTTAACTTAATTTTGTACTATAGTGATGTATCTGTTTGTTTCCCTAATAAATAAATAATGGTTAAAATGGTTACTCGGGCAGGCCCTGTAATGATTAATGGTAACAAGGACCGGCCCGATCAATCGTCACCAGCTCATTAATATTATCTACTAAGCAATATTTGTAATATAATGCTGTTCGAACAGATTTACTTCGAACAGATAATTTGAGATTTGGTACTAATGTTCAAAATATACGTCAGTAGGATGACCCAATCGAAATCAATAATATCGTACGTTATGTAACCGCATTTAAGAAATGCCAAGAACTTGCAAAATAGGCCTCATTTACATAATCTTGTTACATTTATAATATCCCTCAATGCATTTAACTTTCATTAGGGCCGACGAATCGCTGTTCGCGTAATTTGATATTTATACAAATTGTTGCCTTCACAGCTTGAAGCCACTAAAGTCCTATTTGCGAGGAAAAATGATTCATTTTTCTGCTCTCTATAAAATTCTTCCGCTTCTTAGGTAAAGAGGCAAAATGTAATGTCATTTACAGCCTACAATGACGTCATAAAACGGAGTATAGCCTCATAATAACTTCAAAGCCTTTATGGCACCGCTACTGTTTGTTAGCATTTTCGATAATAGAAACTCGAATATATCTCAAATATAAATGTTTTAATAATAATAATTTATAATTAAAAGGTTTATTTAGTTCAAAAATCTTACAGAAACAACAATAACTAATAACAATATGGACATTAAAGGACCAAAATTGTGTCTAGTCGGCATATAGTAATATTATATAGTAATCATAATTATGTAGATAATACTTTAGTAAATCAAACACAAAAATTTAATGTTTAATTTCACGTTAAAAATGATGTTGGGTGAAATTAAAAAAGAGCTTAATACAGTATTCATTTATATAAACAAAACTAATCTTATAACTTATATTTACAATACTATGACTACCGCCTCTGCCAAAGGGCCAATTGTCTCTACACCGAATGGCACAAAGATGTATGACTCACTGAGACCGACATAATATTTTCAACGCTTATTGTCTTCGGCAGATGTTATAATTATGATTATTATTCAATTATACTATTATAATTATTATATTATTATTATGTATCGGAATACTGGGTCTCGAAATCTCGAGCAATTGCCAATTCCGTGGCCATCTGGAGGGCAAAGCCAAACTGGCTTCAAAGAAACTGGGCGTCATAAATAGAGCACGGCAATACTTCAAGCCGGCGCACATTCTAGCGCTCTACAAAGCGCAGGTTCGGCCTCACATGGAGTATTGCTGTCATCTCTGGTCTGGCGCACCCCAGTATCAGCTCGATCCATTTGACCGCGTGCAACGCAGAGCAGCTCGAATTGTCGGGGACGGAGTACACTGTGAACGGCTGGATCACTTGGCGTTGCGTAGAGACGTCGCTTCATTGTGTGTCTTCTACCGCATTTATCACGGGGAGTGTTCCGAAGAGCTGTTCAACCTGATTCCTGCCGCCGAATTTCACCTTCGCACGACACGCCACAAGTTACGATATCATCCCCACCATCTGGATGTGTGGCGGTCCTCCACAGTGCGGTTTTCAAGGAGTTTTCTTCCTCTTACCACGAAGCTGTGGAATGAGCTTCCTTGTGCGGTGTCTCCGGGACGATACGACATGGGTACCTTCAAGAAAAGCGCGTACACCTTCCTTAAAGGCCGGCAACGCTCTTGTGATTCCTCTGGTGTTGCAAGAGAATGTGGGCGGCGGTGATCACTTAACACCAGGTGACCCGTACGCTCGTTTGTCCTCCTATTCCATAAAAAAAAGCATATTTGGAGCAAAATACGAAATGATTAGATACATTGATTACAATTATTTGAAAAAAACTTTTCTAAAAACTGCAGTTTGTGACATTTATAAAAGGTAACCAATTAGAAATCGAGAATCAGGAGTAAGGTAAGAATATCAAGTTTCTGTGTGGGAAAGGGTTTTAATTACTATCTGAAATATTAAAAACCTTTAAAACTCTTCGTAATGATGGTGAAAATTATGATAATATCCAACCGGAAAAATCTCTAAAACATAACGACCGTTACACATTTTTACTACCGCGGTTCAATAATTACACTTTGAAAAATATTTACTCTTCATACTTCTTTTGTATACGAATCGTACAAGTTAATTATTTTTTCATGAATAGGTTCGTATAGAATTCTTTTTGACGTCGGTTTTAAAGCATATTAATTATTATTTAATGCCAATGAGATGAGATAGGAAATGAGAGAGATTTCAGTGAATACTTATACATCTTTCTTATATTTTCTTATATAAAAATGAATTCCTGTTCGTTAGTCTCGCTAAAACTGAGAACGGCTGGACCGATTTGGCTAATTGTGGTCTTGAATTATTTGTGGAAGTCCAGAGAAGGTTTAAAAGGAATAAATAAGAAAATGCTGCTAAATTAAATAAAAACAACAAATTTGTTTTTGCTTTGATGTGTCCATACATAATTTCTATGAGAGAATTTATTGACGTACGGTTTGACAGTTCTGCTGTGAAACAATTTCATTACGACAGCAGGGTGCATATTTTTCGAAGTAATTTTTGATGTTATGATATATTATTGACAACTTCATATAAAAACATTATTTTATTTATTATATACAGAACAACGTCTGTCGGGTCAGCTAGTGCTTACTTATTATTTTTGGTAAAAAAATTTAGTTTCATAGTATAAAAATAATTTGAGTGTTAACAAAACTCAAATATTTCGTGAGGAAAATTTACCTTGTAAATCTTTTATACACGACAATACAATAGAGAAATTATTGAGTTAACAATGAACCGAACGTTGATTAAGCGCTACCCTGCTGATCGTAAATTATTTCTTAACACAACCCTTGAGGGTATTAAGGCTGTTTCATCCTGAATACGTAGTAGCGGCAAACAAATATAATATTGACACACTTTTTACACAAATTATCTTGCCCCAAGTTAAGCATATATAGCCTGTGTTATGGGTTACAAGACAATGATATATTTTAATACAATATACTTACATACAAAAATTCATATAAACATACATAAATACATTTAAACATCCATGACTCGGAAACAAACATCCACATTCATCATATAAATGCTTACACCTACCGGGATTTCGAACCCGGGACCTCTAGCTTAGTAGGTAGGATCGCTAACCACTCGGCTATACAGGACGTCAAAATAACATTGGGTGAACTTATTGCAATGTCTGATAAAAAAATATTATGATTATTGTTTATAGCTTCAAAAGATAGTTATTGAGGTTATGATTGATAAAGTGCTGGAAAATGTATGGAGAAATGATGTTCTTAAGATGCTTCTATTGACTCCGAACCACTCCGTTGAATCGAACTTAATAATAATAATAAAATAATATTGAAACACTTTTATTACACAAATTATCTTGCCCCAAATTAGGCATATATAACCTGTGTTATGGGTTGCAAGACAACCTATACTTACTTAAACATACATAAATACATATAAACATACATAAATACATACAAACATCCATGACTCGGAAAGAAACATCCATATTTATCATATAAATGCTTGCACCTACCGGGATTTGAACCCGGTAAATAGGTAAATGAATATAAAAAAACAATTAGAAAATTGAATATTATGCCTTGCTGACTTATAAAAGTAAATAGTTTTAATTCAACATTGGCTACGTTGTGCTGCGTTTAAAAAAAAACTATAATTTAGGTTATAAGAAAAATATATTTAAAAAATTTCAAAAGTTATAATGAAAACGGTATTATATACATATACATATATACAAAACATAATATGGATCTTATATTAAAGTGTAATTTGTATAAAAATTTGGAAAGAGCGTTGCAATCATATTACTCATATATTCATTTATTAAATGAAATAAAAATGTACCATAAAGTATTTGCGGTTCAACCGCATTATAGCAGTCTGTCTGAAAGACCTTTATCATATGTCTGGCTTGTAATCAAACTGTGTCTATACTCAGCCATTGTGCCTTAACAAATTGACGAAAATGATTTACTTTTGATCGCTTTATTACAAAATATATTACACAATATATTAAATTTAGAACGTGTCACAGTATCGAATAAGATAATATCCGAATTGATTACAGTAATGTGGTGATAAGAGTTTTTTGGCTTATCATCATTATACCTAATTCATTGATGTACCCAATGGTTTGGCTTAGTTAGATCTTAAGTAAAAAGTATTTCAACTGTAACAAGTATTTAATTGATTTGACTTGAATCAAAATCTTGTATAATATAAAATTCTCATGTCGTGGTGTTTGTTACCAAACTCCTGTATATAATTAATCCTGTATAAAATTTTGTACGGATATTGGGTAGGTCTGAGGATCGGCCAACATAAATTTTTCATACGCGTAAATGATACGCCTACTCCTTAATATTTTTTAATTTTTGACAATTTTTTTTTAATTATATTATGATTCAGCTTTCAAAAATAATAATACAACTTCAAATTTTCACCCGTGCTACGATGAAGACGTATTTTTGTATTGAGATTTTTATATTATTCTGTCTGAGAATCGGACTTCATTTATTTTTTATAGCCCAATTTTTTTTTAATAATTTTTATTACTTTACATGACAATACAACGTTTGCTGGGTCAGCTAGTACTTTATAAAATTAGCAAATAATTGCAATTCCGCTGGACGCCATGTTATCATATGAAGATACATACACTAATAAAATTTGAAAAACAAAATTTTATGAACGATGCGGCTTTCGAACCCACGACCTCCGGCGTTCCGTGCAGGTGCTCTAAACCACTGAGCTAACCGTTCGATTACCGCCTCGTTACAAGATTCTATTTGCTTTGCTACCCCAATATTTGCATAGTCGTCTTGTAATGCGGTAAAAAATATTAGCGATTTGAGGAGAAACCGCGAATTGGACAAACTCACTTTCTCTCGAGTTATACACATAGAGATTAATTCCTAAGAGGAAAATGATTGTTTTTGAACAAAAAAATATAAATTTCACGAATTAAACACTGCTTGAAGTTCTTGTAACAAATACATTAAAGACTATTAAAACTTCAAGCCGGCCCACATTCTAGCGCTGTACAAAGCGCAGGTCCGGCCACACATGGAGTTTTGCTGTCATCTCTGGTCTGGCGCACCCCAGTATCAGCTCGGTCCATTTGACCGCGTGCAACGCAGAGCAGCTCGAATTGTCTGGGACCCAGTGCTCTGTGAACGGCTGGATCACTTGGCGTTGCGTAGAGACGTCGCTTCATTGTGTGTCTTCTACTGCATTTATCACGGGGAGTGTTCCGAAGAGCTGTTTAACCTGATTCCTGCCGCCAAATTCCACCTTCGCACGACACGCTACAAGTTAGGATATCATCCCCACCATCTGGATGTGTGGTGGTCCTCCACAGTGCGGTTTTCAAGGAGCTTTCTTCCACGTACTACAAAGCTGTAGAATGAACTTCCTTGTGCGGTGTTTCCGCGTACCTTCAAAAAAAGCGCGTACACCTTCCTTAAAGGCCGGCAACGCTTCTGTGATTCCTCTGGTGTTGCAAGAGATTGTGGGCGGCGGCGATCACTTAACAACAGGTGACCCGTACGCTCGTTTGTCCTCCTATTCCATAAAAAAAAACTATCACGTAGTTTGGAGACATGTTGTATTTGGTCAAAAGTACGTTAGCAGTACAATTTCAGTTTCATACATTTTCTTCTGTCTTTTCCTTTAAGAAATTGATTGTTCATACAACTTTTATGCATATTACAAAATTAAATGACGTAGTATCTTCGAAGTTGTACATCAATATATATATAAATGAATTGCTGTTCGTTAGTCTCGCTAAAACTCGAGAACGGCTGCACCGATTTGGCTAATTTTGGTCTAAAATTAATTGTGGAAGTCCAGAGAAGGTTTAAAAGGTGAACAAAATTTGAAAATGCTCGGAATGAAATAAAAACAACCATTTTGATTTTCCTTTGGTGTGTCCCCATGCGACATCATGTGTAATTGATCGAAAATGATAATAAAATTTAATTCATACTGAGTATTTTTTAATAAGGTAAGGATTCCTTTTGTTTGTTTTTAGTTTATTTTATACAGCAGTTTAGTTCTTTTATTTATCTATTCAGGCAGTACGAAGTCTGCCGGGTCAGCTAGTCAATAATATTTTCACAAAAGGTGCAGTATAAAATGATATTTTGTTAGCGTAGCGCTTTAAGCCTCTTATCTGATAATCATTCTTGCATTATCAAAGCAGGTACTTATTTGACATACCAAATTTTATACTTCTAATTATTACCATTATTTACAATGAAGTGGTTTATATTCTGTTCGTTTATATTTATAAATGTTGCTGCAAAAAGAACATTCGAAGGTTATAAAGTATATAAAATAAGTCCTAAGAATGTAAATGAATTAAACTTTGTCAAAGATTTGGAAAGGGATGGAATTGGACAATTATGGGATGACCAAGTCAATGTAGACTTTGAAGCAAGAATTATGGTTAAGCCTGATAATGTGGAAAACTTTCTTAATAAAATGGATAGCAGTGGTGTTGGATATAAAGTGATGATTGGAGATTTGCAAAGGTGATGGGTTTTTTTTCTAGATTTACTTCTTCTTCCAGTCTTATTGTACGCGACTTTTATAATTATCGCGGTCTATATTTTATTTATTTGAAGCCAATATTTCGATCGAGTCATTTTACTAGTGGGATGCTCTTTTTGCACAGAATTCCGGCTAGATTATGGTATTACAACGGTGCTTATTTATACCTTGAAGTAGTAATGTGTAAGCAGTACTGTGTTTCGGTGTGAAGGGCGGCGTAGCTAGTGAAATTACTGGACAAGTGAGACTTAAATCTTATGTCTCAAGATGACGAGCGCTGTTGTAGTGCCGATCATATTTTTTGAGTTTTTCAAGAATCAATAATGTGCAGGGCATATCAATTACCATCAGCTGAACATCGTCTATTGATAAGCTATTAAATAATAAGTTTAATTGTACAATGTTACTTTGTTACTTTGTAAATGTTACTTTAATTGTAAAACATATTTTTGATGAAAAAAAAAAGAGCCCGCTGAGTTTGTTGCGCCCATTCTTCACAGGCCTGAGGCATTCATTTTGGAATGGGTGGTAGTTTTTGACTTTCAATAAGTGATTTCACATCCTATTTTGAATAAAAATATTTGAATTTGAATTTGAATAAACTTATTATTTAATAGCCTGAGGGCGGTCACTCCATTCCCAATCTGTGGTATCATTAAGAAAGTCATTTATGTTATAGTACCTTTACAACACAAACTTTTTTTAACAATTCTTTTGAATAACGTAATACTTTTGTTTTGAACATTTTCTGGGATCTTGTTGTAAAAGCATATACATCGCCCCACAAAAGACTTACTAACTCGACTTAGCCGAGTAGTAGGCATCATCAGTTTATGTCTGTTCCTGGTGTTAACATTATGGTTATGACAGTTTCTGGCAAATTCACTTATGTGCCTATGAACATACATTATCAAGAATATATTGAGAAGCAACAGTCAACATGTTAATTTCTTTGAATTTTGCTCTCAATGATTCTTTAGGACCTAGGTTATAAAAAGCGCGAATAGCCCTCTTCTGCAGCACAAATATTGTATTAATATCGGCAGTAATCCTAACTTCTTCAATTTTATCGAAACTGTTGATACATGTCCACCAATAACTTTGGATTTGTTATGCATTAATTAATCACTCGTACAAAATAAACACCATATAAAATATTATTTTAATATTATCATTATGACAATCATAAGTATGGCATTTGACTTACGGAGGAACTTAAGGAATTGACTATTTGACGTTTGAGTATGTTTGTAGCATCACTTTACATATTATATTGTAATTGAAATGATTTGTAAAACGATGAATACGTAAATCATGATTTAAAAGAGTGGCAATGAGTTTCTTGCTGCTTCTTCTCATTAGCTAAACCCTTTACGAAATAGCAGTAGATTCAATAAGAAAAAAAATTTTTTGACATTCCCCTTTTTTTTTATGGTATAGGAGGACAAACGAGCGTACGGGTCACCTGTAGTTAAGTGATCACCGCCGCCCACAATCTCTTGCAACACCAGAGGAATCACAGGAGCGTTGCCGGCCTTTATGGAAGGTGTACGCGCTTTTTTTGAAGGTACCCATGTCGTATCGTCCCGGAAACACCGCACAAGGAAGCTCATTCCACAGCTTTGTAGTACGTGGAAGAAAGCTCCTTGAAAACCGCACTGTGGAGGACCGCCACACATCCAGATGGTGAGGATGATATCCTAACTTGTGGCGTGCCGTGTGACGGTGTACCTACATGAATAAACTGATTTTGATTTGATTTGATTGATCCATCGATAAGATAGAAAACAGTTGCAAAATATTACTTACATAATATTGCAAAAGCGTGTGCTCTTCAGAAATGGCTTGCAATGTTTTTGTTTAGTTACCTACTTCAAAATTCAATATTTATTGATACATAATTTTAACTTTACAGAGTCATAAACGAACAGATGCAGCCGAATCAAATAAGATCGTCTTCATACTTATCCTACAGTTGGGATAGATACCACGACTTAGACACCATTTATAAATGGCTGGATGAGATAGTAGAACAATATCCAAACATTGTCACGAGTGTTGTAATGGGACAATCGGTTGAGGGCAGAGATATAAAAGGGATCGTTATCAACTATAAACCAGAAAAGGAACACAAAACAATTGGTATGATAGAAGGGACTTTGCATGCTAGGGAATGGATTTCTCCAGCTGTCGTGAATTGGATTGTGAAGGAGTTTTTGACAAGCGATGATCCAGGTGTAAGGATAATGGCTGAAAATATCGAATGGCATATATTTCCAGTTGTAAACCCTGATGGCTATGTATATACATTTACAACCGTAAGTTTCAATTACTTGTAATAGATTTATTTTTTACCACAGCAGTTTGTTCCTTATGCATTCCGAAACTGATCCGATTCGATACTGTGATATAACTTTCACAGAGTGTTCTGTGGACACCAACCCCAATTATTGGCCCAAAAAATCAATATATTTTTATTACTTTTTCTTTATAAAAATTTAATAAACTTTATTCAATAAGGCTGTAGATAAAGCCATAACCTGAGAGTTGAACAAGACAAAAGATTAATCAATGATACGTCACTCGAATGGTTGGCTCTTATATAGAATAAATTATATTTTGTTTGCAGAATAGAATGTGGCGAAAAAACCGAAGCACCTATAACTTCCAATCGTGTTCTGCATTCGGTCTTGATGACGACATGAGTAACGGAATTGATCTCAACAGAAACTTTAATTTTCATTGGATGTGTGAGTATCTACCTGGATAAAATTTTTGTGTATTATTTTTGGGTTCAGTATGTTAACAGACAATGTTAACATATAATGAAATCTTATCAAAACAATGCCGCTGTACAAACCAAATATATTTACCAAGATAGTCAAATCAAAAATGGCCGTCTTGTAAGCCTAAAATAAAAAACTGTTTTTTTTTTAAAGTAACATTTTAACAGGTGCAAACAGATTATATGCTTACAATCTTTTTTTTTCCATTACTAAGCTGAAAAAATGAACCTCCACAAAAAAAGTACAAACTTTAAAAATAAGTATTCTGAGTTTCGTACCAAACAAATGCACCATGTCGAGAAAAAACTTGTTCAACTGAAAAGAAAAATGGTAGATTTAAATAGCTCTGGAGTGTTAACTATAAACAACAGCAAGCATTAGGAACCTACAAGTAAGACTTAAGGGTATGTGTAACAGGAAAAAGTATTGTCCATAGCTCCAGAAAACACGCAAACATGGTGTTTTTAGACAAGTTTTGTGGTGAAAGTATAGCATTTCGAGCTATGAACACTATTTAATCCTGTTACACATATCCTAAAGTCTTATTTGTAGGTTGCTAATGCTTGCTGTTGGTTATAGTTAACACTGCCGAGCCTTTTTGAACAACCACTTTTCTTTGAAGTTAAACAAGTTTTTTGGCATGGCGTGACGCATTTTTTTGGTACATCTCTCAGAAAAGTTATTCTTATAGCTTGTACTTTTTTGTGTAGGTTCATTTATTCAGATTAGTAGTGAATAACGAGGATTATAAGCATATAAACTGATTTCCAACCAAGAATTTTGAAAATATTGGTCAGATGGCGGGCCGGCAGCCGTGAACTCATATCGCTCAAGGTTGCTGGCATTTAGTATCGCCTTAAAGTAAATTTGGTAGTCCTTATTAAAATAGTTATTTTTCCAATAGCTACTGGAGCATCAGACAATCCTTGTACTAACACGTACGCTGGGCCTTCTGCTTTCTCCGAACCTGAGGCCAGGGCGATTGCAAACTATGTTCTGGGCCTGAAGGATCAAGGCCGTTTCATTTACTATTATGGATTTCACTCATACACTCAGCTGTTTGTCATCCCGTACAGTCATGTCAATATATCTGGAGTGTTGGAAGCTGATAATTATTCAGATATGGTATGTTATAATCAATTATTGTTATTACCAGTGGGAGGCTCCTTTGCACAAGATGCGGGCTAGATTAACGGCGCCTTTTTCTGCCGTGAAGCAGTAATATGTAAGCAATATGTTTATATGTTTCGGTCTGAAGGGCGCCGTGGCTAGTTAAATTACAGGGCAAATGAGACTTAACATCTTATGTCTCAAGGTGTCAAGCGCAAGTATAGCACCGCTCAGAATTTTTGGTTTCTTCAAGAATCCTCAGCGGCACTGCATTCTAATGGACAGGCCGTATCAATTACCATCAGCTGAACGTCCTGCTCGAATCGTCTCTTATTGTCGTAAAAAAATGTCGTAAGTGTGGATGTGTGGTGGTCCTCCACAGTGCGGTTTTCAAGGAGCTTTCTCCCTCGTACTACAAAGCTATGAAATGAGCTTCCTTGTGCGGTGTTTCCGGGACAATACGACATGGGTACCTTCAAAAAATGCGCGTACACCTTCCTTAAAGGCCGGCAACGCTCTTGTGATTCCTCTGGTGTTGCAAGAGAATGTGGGCGGCGGTGATCACTTTAACACCAGGTGACCCGTACGCTCGTCTGTCCTCCTATTCCATAAAAAAAAAGTGTATTTTAATCACCATGTGATCCATGTTATGGTTGATGTAATAATTATTCGTGTAACTTGACAAATTTATCTTTTAAATGTTTATTTTGTGTTACTATCAATTACCGACCATTTTATTAGGCGATAGATATTATTTAAAGGATACAAATGAAATTGTATGGTAATTTTTATAAATTGATGGAAGAAGATTTATTAGACATATTAAAAGTAATTAAAGCTAACAAAATACTTAAATTAGTGATTAGCTTATGCCCGAAATTTCAACAATTCCAGCCGTTGGTAGTACGAACAGCTCTTTCACCTTACACCTTAATACCCGATACGGGAAAAAAAACAATTGAAGCTAATCCTATTCTACATATCTCTTATCTGCAAATTTACTAACATTGCAACTGAAGGAGCAATAATAGCTATCCACGTCCCTTTCACAAAAATAACGCGCAAATAGCATGATTTTTCTGCCACTGTTTTTAATTCATTTTGGCATATTTTTCGATTAAATTATCGAAATAAGAGTATAGTTTAATCTGAGCTATAAGAAATTACAAGATAGGAATCTTTCTGACGTCAGGAGAAGTGGAAATCAAATTTTAAATTACAAAATAGAAGCAATTAACAACAAGGCCTTATATGTAGGCATTAGAAAACTTATTTTTATAAGCCTATCTACGAGTTGGGGGATCAGGGTTATAGAAATAAGTTTTCTGATACCTAGAAGTCAAAATGTATATGTCAGAGGCAATATAACTGCGAACAGTATATACTCTTAGAGGGTTCCAATTTCAAATATTTTGTTTTATTCAAATTGTTTTTGAAGTGAAACCTTCTTTAGTGGCGTTGCGCACTTTTCTTGGGATGGGTATAAACTCGCGTCAGGACACGTGGCCTGATCGAAAATTCGTAAGACAGTCGTTGAAATTATGGATGAAAGATATATATTTCTAACTAATTATAGTTCGGCTATTTCAACTCAATGATCATACTATCATTAGACCAGTGGTACAATCATTGTGAATACGAAACCGCGAGGTCGAGGGATTCATCCTCAGCCATGAAATATTTTTACAGTTTATTATGGATGGATTTTGATTTTTCTGATAGATAAACTTTTTAATGTAAAATAATTGTAAGAAGAATCTGAAGTGTTAAATTTTTTATGTACTATAAATTGTCATTTTTGTGTACGATAGCAAAATAAATGAATATTGTATTTTTAACCACATATCGTACCTTGTGAAGAACAAAACAGTAGTTTAGTAGACAGTGTTTTTTAAAGAAAAGTGTATGAATAGATATGTCAATGTTTATTACAACATTAATATTTACAAAAAAAAATAATCGTGAATACATCGCCATGCAATGGAATGAGACTAAAACGGAAGTAATAATTAAGCTTTTTGTCATTGATTTTTTTTATTGAATTATAAAAATAATTACTCTTTACGCCTTTACTCTGTTTGTAAAATATAATGTGTAATCTGGTCAAAAGCATTAACAACTTTTCTCTCTAGATATTTTTTTCTTACGGCGGAACTATAAAATTACTGAACTAATTATGAAATAATAAAAGCATATTATTTTTGAAATCATATAGTTTTTATTTAAATAACAACCAGACAGTGCTGTTTTTTATTTTGACAACATAAACTTATCTACTATTTTAAAAACACCAATGAGAAAAAATCTCACTTAAAATAAAATTATAACATTAAAACATTAATGACGGTATATTTAGTCTGAGATGAACTCACAGAATACAAAAATATTTACTAACTGTATGAACTGCTGACATGGAATTAAAATTAGTAAAATATATAAGTTTACAAAAAAATACGTGTGGCACTCGGGGACTGCCGCGGTAAAGCTATTGCATAGCATTTTTTATCAACTTATGCAATTATAATTATTTATTTATTTTATTTATGCAGTATTTTTTTATTAAAATTAATTTAAAAAAAGCAAACGGGAAGTGAGTAAATTTTTACTTGCAATATTTGATTACAGACATACAATGGGACAGGTGAAACTAAATAAAAATGCTTGTAATAATAATAAAAATTAATAAAACGTGATAAAAAAAATTAAGAAATTAAAAAAAATCAAGACGTAACCCAGGCTCGAACCTGGGACCTTCTGCACAAAAAGAATACGTGTAACCGCTGTTCCACGGCAACTATAATGAACGTGGCGAAATATCTATATAGATCTAGTAAGTGTTAGGTTATTTTCGTTACGGAATTTCTGGATTCGGCCTCCACGCTCAAGGCCCGCGATAAAAGCTATGCAATAGCTTAAAAACTCATCCTCTCCGAACGTGTCTTACAGTATGTACCTAATTTTCTGCGGTTAAAGAACGAATCAAATTGTAAGGAGCCGATATGGCTTACTTTTACACAAACTATTTAATCTTTATTTTTTTAGATCTTTTGTGATAGGCAACGCACTGTAATGCAACTTTTATCTCAACTTCAGAAGGTTCCATTAGAAACTTCCTTCGGAAGGTATCCATTATTCCTTTTGGTTCAAAATTTCGTATATAGACCATAAAATACCAAATAAACTTGGGTCTGCTATTATTTCCTTAAAAAGCAACAGCAAACTATTTCTGCACTCTACCTCAAACACCCAAATTCTGTATTCTGTTGAAATAGATTTAAAATCGTAAATGTTAGATTGATCATCTTCATTCATTATACCTATGAACTTCTTATGAAATCTAGAATTAGTAATAACTTCGTACACCTGATCACGCGTATAAGTACTTTTATGTTTCAATTATGAGCAATGCATAACATTACCACGGCGTACCTATTAGTAAAAACCTGTGCCCAATATGTATTTTAAATTTTGGCGAACCATTAAACATGTGCATTTAAAAATCATAAATCATAGAAAATAATTTAAATTAAAAAATCATAAAGAACAGTTATCGGAATAGAAAGAAAGCTGATCTCTATCCCGTTTAAGTTCTTGGCCAAAGAGTGATAGAAGTAAGTAGTTAGAAGTAAATAGTGAGAAGCAACTTGAAATTTCATAGGGGCCTCTCTTTGCAATAACCAATATTAATATTATATCAAAAGCCGTGAAATTATACACAGGATATTTTCTTTCAGTTAAAAGTTTTTCTAAATCTTAAACTGCAACTCTTTTAATGCTTGGATCTGATATATACATCTCTTGATCTCTTATTTTTTCTTATAATAGATTTATTTTAACTGTAATAGTTATCCTGTAATTTAATCTTACCTTCGTTATCAACTCTATACATATATTTGGCACATGACATGTTTCTTTGGTCAATGAAGATAAAGATTAATTAGTTTAATATTAAATACTGTGCGTATTGATATTAACTGGCTAATTGTATAACTTGGAAATGTTCAGCTTCAGAAATCCAATGTGTATATACCCTTACATATTTGAAATATTTAATAAGTAGCGTCTAGTAGATTTATCTCTTAAATTATATGACTCTATACAAGTAAATGATTTAATATGGTCTGCAAAGTATTTACTTTAATTTTGCAAGGTCGAATCATAATGTATTCATAAGATCTCGCTTTCTATCAACTCTAACACCTTTTTTATTTGATAATTTATTATAACTTAGAATGAAATGCCACTACTTTTCATGCCAACTATTTGCCAGAACAGGTGATATTTTCTGTCGTACTTTATTTGGGAATTTCTGAAAACATTTTATTTTAAAGGAACAGGGATCTTTCATATTTTTTGCTGCAATAGTTCGTATTAGTTTTTCTGCTGGAATACTCCCTACCTTTATTTTTACGGTGCAAGTGCAAGTGCAAGTGCAAGTGCAAGTGCAAGTACAAGTGCAGGTGAAAGTGCAAGTGAAAGTGCAGGTGCAAGTGCAGGTGCAAGTGCAGGAGCAAGTGCAGGTGCAAGTGAAAGTGCAGGTGCACGTGCAAGTGTGAAACGGTGATAACGGTGATAACAGTGACTACAGTGATAACGGTGACATTAGTGACTACAGTGTCAACGGTTACAACAGTGACAACGGTGACGACAGTGACAACGGTGACAACGGTGATAACTGTGACAACAGTGACTACAGTGACAACGGCGACAACAGTGACAACAGTGACAACAGTGACAACAGTGACAACAGTAACAACAGTGACAACAGTGACAACAGGGACAACAGTGACAACAGTGACAACAATGACAACAGTGACAACAGTGACAACGGCGACAACAATGACAACAGTGACTACAGTGACAACGGCGACAACAGTGACAACAGTGACAACAGTGACAACAGTGACAACAGTAACAACAGTGACAACAGTGACAACAGGGACAACAGTGACAACAATGACAAAAGTTACAACAGTGACAATAGTGACAACAGTATGACAATCAATATCATAAGATATGTTGCATACGCAAGCTTACTCGAATAAGACATTTTTATATTTTGGGGAACAATGCCGTATTACGCTTAAAACTGTAGTTAAGTTTACAGCACATTGAGTAGTAATCGCGATAGTTTGTGGGGAACAATAATTTCGAACAAGGTAAAGTGTTGTTATATTGTTTACTTACACTACAACTTATAAAATTTTGTGACAAAAAAAGCTTTCTAAAGTTTACTTAAATTAATATAAACATTTCTTTAGGTATAAAATATAACTATTTACGTGGATATTAGCAATTTTTTTCTGTGTAATCCATAAAACTACTTTTTTAGTCAATATAATTTTGTCAAACGTAAAAACACACAAATAATTATTATTGCACAACTCGCTTACTGCTTGTAAGGGCACTCTGAAAAAAAAATTGAGCTAATGTTATTTGAGTTGCTTTTTACTATGACGTAAAAATCAACAAATCGACCTACCTCTTATGCTTTTGTTCTTCTCAAGGTACGATATATGCTAGTACTTTTAAATAAAGCAATTCGTGCGAAATTTTGCGAAACGAAAATATGTTTTTTTGTGCGAAACATTAAAAAATGCGCATCGTTAATGTTCAAGTTTTCACTTCTGCCGTCACTCCCGGAGTGCGATCCGTATTTTTTTAAATAATAAATAAACTTCATAAGCGATTAGCTTAATTAAGTAATTAATGTATTATTAATTATTATTTTATTAAATTATTACTTAATTTATTTATAATTAAATTATTAGCTAAATTGCACCATAAAAACAGGGTCTTAGGTAACAAATAAAAATGACAGTGAACAGAAATACCTAACTACGCTTTAAGAAATAAAAAATGATTTTTTTCTCATTTCAAGTAAATTTAAAATATTTTTTTGTCATTTTAGTACGAGATTGCTGTAAGAGGTGCTGAAAAAGCAAAAGAACGATACAATACCACTTATAGAGTTGGAATAGCTGCTGAGATTTTGTGTAAGTTTGTATGTATTTGTAATATTATTTATTTATCAGTAACTCTTATATTTTTATTTACTTACCCTCCTATTAATTATTTCATTAAATCATTTTATAATGATATAGGTACATATAAGTATGTAAGTATTATAGTTATATTATATTTAAAAAATTCATTGATTAAGATTTTTATGGTAAAAGGATTGAAATGTATAATATAGTAATCAACATTATTTAGCAAAGAATCTGCTACATGGCCAATAGCGTCGAAATGGCGAATATCAAATAGGCACAAAAGCACTTTGACAGCCGCCAGACCAGTGGTTTTGCACATCGACAGTGCGATTTTCAACTATTTTTTTTTTTCATTTAAAACTAAAGTTCGTAACGATCTTCCTTGTGCGTATTTCTAAGTATATACGACATTCTAATACAGGGCGTACATCACTTAAAAATTACAATTACAAATTATAATTTCAACACATTACAATTTAAACATTACTCTGCATTCCAAATTTAAATGACTTTACGGAAGGATTGGCTAATATATACTTAGCTCTGCAGCATACGTGGTTAAAAAAATTAGACAATTAACTGACATAGATACGGTGCGACTAGTTTATTTTAGTTATTTCCATAGTATTATAGCCTATGGTATATTGCTATGGGGGAACGCTGCCGATATTACCATAATCTTTGTGCTGCACAAGGGAACTATTCGCGCTATTTATAACAGAGATTCTAAAGAATGTTGAAAGCAAAGTTAAAAGAAATTAATATCTTGACTGTTGCTTCTCAATATATTCTTGATAATGTAATGTATGTTCATAGGCACATAAGTGAATTTGCCAGAAACTGTCAAACAACAATCAACATCAACTGTGTTGTTGAAAGCATCTTTAAACTTAATGTCAATACTCGTATATCAGCCATCTGTCTTCTAAACTCTGTACTTGAAGTAGCACCACAGTGTGATCTATTTGCCAACACGATGGGATGTTTGGTCAAAGAATGTAAGAAAAGATTTGAGAGTATGATGCCTGTAAGCTCTATAAAATAAGATAACTAATTTATAATTTTGATTGTTTTCTTTCTTTAGTATAGTATCTTTGTAACGCTATAGATTTAATCTGTAATGTTACATTGTATTTTTAATAAATACATAAATAAATCACATGCTATTTTTGGCATTCAAAATGAAAAGAAAGTGACGGTATTATATTGAATGAAACATTAACTTTTAGTATGTCTGTTGCTTCTCAATATATTCTTGATAATGTAATGTATGTTCATAGGCACATAAGTGAATTTGCCAGAAACTGTCATAACCATAATGTTAACACCAGGAACAGACATAAACTGATGATGCCTACTACTCGGTTAAGTCGAGTTAGTAAGTCTTTTGTGGGGCGATGTATATGCTTTTACAACAAGATTCCAGAAAATGTTCAAAACAATAGTATTACGTTATTCAAAAGAATTGTTAAAAAACGTTTCTGTGGTAAAGGTTACTATAACATAAATGAATTTCTTAATGATACCACAGATTTGAAATGGAGTGACCGCCCTCAGGCTATTAAATAATAAGTTTAATTGTACAATATTACTTTGTAAACATATTTATTCGATGAAAAAAAAATCCCGCTGAGTTTGTTGCGCCCGTTCTTCTCAGGTCTGAGACATTCATTTTGGAATGGGTGGTAGTTTTTTGACTTTCAATAAGTGATGTCACATCCTATTTTGAATAAAAATATTTGAATTTGAATATGAATTTGAATTTCTGCACCTACCGGTAAGAAAGTCAATGATCCTTCAATTACTTATTAGGTCATACTTAAAATTACCTGAAAGTATCAAATTGACTAACAATGTTGTTTCCGATGGTTCTTTGAAATAAGAAGCTTGATACAATGCATCGATAATAATAAAAGAAATTTTCTTTCAGATCCAATGAGTGGAACAAGCTTCGACTGGGTGAAACATGAAGCTAATGTGGCTGTTAGCTATTTGATAGAGCTGAGAGACTTGGGTGAATATGGTTTCTTATTACCGCCAGCGCAAATCATTCCTAATAGCTTGGAAATTATGGACGCGCTTATTGAAATGGACAGAGTGACGAGACTCTTGGGATATTATTCTAAATCTACATTAATTCTTGGTTCTTTTAATGCATTAGTTTTAAGTATTGTTTTAGCAATTCTTATAAGATAATAATCAAATTTATGCTAAATATAACTGGAAATATATAATGTTAATACAAAATAAATATTGTTTTATTTATTTAACTTATCTTGGTATAAACAATTTTAAGTCCAACATAACACTATCAAATTCCTTATACAAGATTACATTGTGAAATTAGATAAGACATGTTGATAGCTTTCCTAAATCTAAATTATCAGTCTTAATGAAATGATTATTTTTTCCAGTAGTTGATGTTAAATGATCAAATAGAATGGAACCTATAATTATTTTAATTACAATATTATCAATAACTGCATCAGCAGAATATGTTAGCTATAAAGATTATAAGGTGATTGAAGTTTTACCTAAAAGTGAGAAAGATGTAAAAGTGCTAAATGATTTAAAATTTTCCGATAGTCAGTTTGATTATTATGTATGGTCTGAAGTAGTTTCTGTAAATAGAAAGGTAAAAATAATGGTTGAGCCGAAGAAGCAAGCAACACTTCAGAATTATTTGTCGACAGTTGGACTTGAAGGTGAAATGATCATAGAAGACGTACAGAGGCAAGTGCAAGTGATGGATTTATATGTTGGATTAAATCCAAATATAATAAATATAATATTTCATAAATAAATAAAAAAATATAACATTTAAAAATATTTAAAAAAATCCTCCCTTTTTAATGTTTAGTCATCGATATTAACTAATATTTAAAAAATCCTCTTAGAGGTTAAACATAATTAATTTCGTATATTTTTAGTTTGATTGATCAACAAATGCAGAGGCCAGCAATGTTAAGTAACTCATCTGAATATAATTGGCAATATTATCAAAGTATGGAAGAGATTGCTGAATGGATGGAAAAAATAGCCTCACAATATTCAGATGTTGCTACAATAGTAACAGCGGGGAGTAGTAATCAAGGTCATGTTATTAAAGGAATTAAAATAGATTTCAAAAAGAAGGAGAATCCTGTAATAGGAATGATAGAATCAGGGCTACATGCCAGAGAATGGATCACACCAGCAACTGCTACCTGGATGATAAATGAATTCTTAACAAGCTCAAATACAGAAATACGAAATCTTGCTGAGAATGTTGTTTGGCATATTTTTCCAGTTTTAAACCCAGATGGCTATAAATATACGTTCACAGATGTAAGCCTATTTGATATGATCTATATTAATTAAATATTACATATAGATCAACATAATATTACAGTATTTTTTATTTTAGGACAGGATGTGGCGAAAGAATCGTAATACCAAAAACCATGTTAGTTGTAGTCAATATAACCTTTCTGATGATATGAGTAATGGCGTTGATCTTAACAGAAATTTTGGTTTTCTGTGGATGGGTAGGTTTTTGGACTTATATATTTTATCACAGTCTTTGAAGCGAAGTAAAATTAGCCGGCAATATAAATTATACTAATCGCAGAGCGTTCTGAATTAGTTTATAATTTATCAGATAATTATATAAATTGACCCAGAACTAGAGTATATCAATGCTTCAATGTGATATCTAATCGTTGATGTAATTTATATGAAGAATATAATTTTAGTATTATTACTACCAAATTAGTTTTTATAGCTTAGTAAATGTTGTACAAATTTTTCTTTGCATAGTAAACGGTATTTTATGTTTTAGTAATTGGAGCATCTCAAAATCCATGCGCGCAAACATACGCTGGACCTGCAGCATTTTCTGAGCCGGAAGCTAGAGCAATCGCTAATTATGTATTGGGATTACAAAAAGAAGGCAACCTAGTTTATTACTTGGCACTTCATTCATATTCACAAATGATTTTGGTGCCATATAGTCATCTCGGGGGTGAAGACGTCTTACAATTACCCAATTATGGTGATTTGGTAAGACAATTTTGCAGTAAGGTTTGTTGTCAGTATATTAATTCTTGATGAACTCTAGAATAAATTAACATCACTTTCAGTATGAGATGTCAATAAGGGGGGCCGCTAAACTTAAAGAACGCCATAATACGACGTACACCGTTGGAACATCTTTAGATATTTTGTGTAAGTTCAAATTAGAAAATTTTTTTTTCGCTGTCGTAATATAAAACAAACTATCAGATATTTGATTTTTCAGATCCAGTTACGGGTTCTGGTTTTGATTGGGTTAAAGGTGAAGCAAATGTTCCTATTGTATTACTTTACGAACTTCGTGACGTGGGACAATATGGTTTCCTTTTACCTGCGCATGAGATTATTCCAAATAACGAAGAATTCATGGACTCACTGGTTGAAATCGATAGAGTTGCAAGAACACTTAATTATTATCAAAGCTCCGCAAATGTGTTTAGTATAAGTAGTTTATTGATAACGTTAACTATTTTGTCTATGATAGTTTATTAAATAATAACATTGTTGTCTGTTACAAGCTACGTGCGTATTGATCTATATCCTCCTTAGAAATTACCCCTTATCATATTTTATGCCTTTATTGGGTTATTTTAATAGTAATCGCTTTTTATTACAAGCGCTATTAAATCAATTATTGATTATCCTACAAGTTGTATGTTCATACATTATACAGTACTCTACAGTTCGTCTTTTTACCAACATAAAAATGACATATGATTTACTAAACAATTATAAATTTCTTAAAATATCATTTACCATTTTGTGTTTAACTCACATTTGTATTGCCGTAAAAACTTACGAGAGTTATAAAGTGTACAGTGTTATACCAGTCAATGAAGTACATTTGCAAATTTTGACTGATTTACGTAAAGAAGGTTTTGAGTTCTGGACTGACATAGTCACAAAGGAAAAAGATGTGAGGATCATGGTATCACCGGCTCAAGATTATGAATTTTTGGATTACATGAAAAATGTCGGCTTAAATCCAGTTTTATCCATACCAAACGTACAAAGGTAAGAATTAATAATATTAATTTTAAAAATAATCTATAATTAATATAATTTTAAAATTTAACTGTACTAATTCTAGTTAAATTACAGTTTAATTAATGATCAACTTAATCCAGCAACTAACATAGATCGAAGCAGTAGTCTTGGTTCATTCAGTTGGGATAAATACCAAAACTTAGATCAAATTCATTCGTGGCTTGATGAACTAGAAACCTCATATCCAGGAATTGTATCAACGGTAACTATTGGCAATTCTAATGAAAACAGACCAATAAAAGGAGTTATTATAGATTTTAAGAGTGGAGAAAGAGGAGAAAGTCCTGTGATTGGGATGATCGAGGGTGGAATTCACGCTAGAGAATGGATCTCTCCTGCAACTGTGACTTGGATTATAAAAGAATTTATAACAAGTGACAATCCGGACGTAAGGTTTATGGCTGAAGCCTTTGTTTGGCATATATTTCCTGTTGTAAATCCAGATGGCTATGTGTATACTTTTACTGATGTAAGTTAGTTCGTTCATGCTTAGAAAATATTTTGATAACGATAATAATCTTAATGATAAGTACAGATGAAAAATAAAAGTTATTAAGCATAATATCAAACAGATGTGTTCACTGCATTTATATGATACTTTGAATGATAATCTATGACTTTACTGTAGACTTATGATATCTAAAAATTATATTAATAATTGTTTTAACTTTTTAAATTTTGCAAGCAATGCTGCATAAACAATATTAAATTCTGACCAAAATTAGTACTTAAGTGGAGTTTGATAAAAAACCTACCAACATATTTTATTTATAGGATCGAATGTGGAGGAAAAATCGTAACTATCTCTATACCACTAATTGCAGTTCTGATAATGATTTGAGTAATGGTATAGACCTCAACAGAAACTTTGATTACCAATGGATGAGTAAGTTAATCCTAAATTATACTCCAAACAAAGCTAAGTGGTATGCTAATTAAAAAGCGCAAAGTATCCTTGAAAATATTGTGTGGGTGTCGGGTGCTACAATGGTGGTGGTAAACTCTGAGCAGAAGCCAAGACTTGGGACTCGAGTGCAGTTTAAAACCCCCTCCCCATTATGATATGCATCAGCCTACATCTTCACTGCCTTGCCTTGCCAAATATAATAAGAAAGATCTAAGAATAAATCTTATTGCAGCATTCGAAAAGCCAAGACTTATTAGTAAATTTTGGGGTTTAGAGTGGGTTTTTCTTATGTTACTCGCTCCCTTTTCTACAGCATATACATATGCTATGTAAATATTTCTGTATGGTCAATTAAATAGTTATGTAAATGATTTATTTGCCTATACTGTAAATATTTATTTTGTATACTATATTGTATTAATCTTATGTTGGTATGTACTATTTCTAGCTGTCGGTGCATCTTCAAATCCCTGTGATCAGACATTTGCTGGACCTTCTCCTGCATCAGAACCAGAAACGCAAGCCATATCCGCTCACGTAGAACGACTTAAGCAAGCTGGCGACCTTATCTATTACATCGCATTCCATTCCTACTCCCAGATGATTCTCATTCCATATAGTCACTTAGGAGGCGTTGATGTATTACAGGTCGAAAATTATGGAGATTTGGTGAGAATTTAGTAAACTGAATACTTAGCAACCAAAGAAGAGTTAATTTAGTTGAGTGCTTTTTCTAATGAAAATTAGGGACGAGATGAGCAGGACGTTCAGCTGATAATAATTGTTACGCGCTATCGATTACATTGCAGTGCTGCTAAGGATTCTTGAAAAACCCAAAAATTCTGAGTGGCACTACAATTTCGCTCAACACGTTGAGACATAAGATGTTAAGTCTCATTTGCCCAGTAATCTCACTAGCTACGACACCCTTCAGATCGAAACACAGTAAATGTTTACATATTACTGCTTCACTGCAGAAATGGGCATCGTTGTGGTACCCATAATCTAGCCTGCTTTCTGTGCAAAGGAGCCTCCCATTCGTATATTTATTTTATTTTATTACTGTACGTGTGGAAAAAACACGTTTACGATGACACGCTTGCATATTGCTTCTACTAGAGTTGTAAACAGTTAAATATAAAGATGCGCGCGCACACCGACATCTAAATGCGACACTCTAACGTTAGTTGGTCAACTAGACCATTTGTATCATACTTCAGCTACCATATAAGCCTCTTTCAACACATTATGTCTACTAAACCACAACCTATGGACGAGAAATAAATAAATTTTCCTTACATTCATTATCATCATCATAATCATCAGCCGGAAGACGTCCACTGCAGGACAAAGGCCTCCCCCAAAGATTTCCACGACGGTAAGTCCTACGCTGCCCTCATCCAACGTATTCCGGCGATCTTGACCAGATCGTCGGTCCATCTTGTTCCTTAAATTACAATAAGTTTTTCAAATAAAATTTGAAAAACAAAATTTTATGAACGATGCGGGACTCGAACCCACGACCTCCGGCGTTCCGTGCCGGTGCTCTAACCAACTTCGCTAACCGTTCGAGTTCCGCCTAGTTATAAAATTCTGTTTGCTTTGTTCAACTCTCAGGTTGTGGCTTCATCTACAGGATATACTTTACAGTTGATAACCTGCTCAACCCCAATATTTGCATATTAGGAAATTGACTTGAGATGTCGGTCTTGTAAATCTAAACAATTCAAATCTAAAAAAAAATGTTTTTCAAATTTTATTTGTGTATTAATCCTAGAAATTAGGGCTATCACTTTAAAAACATAACATATTGGTTACAAGTTATAAGCTTATTATTTAGTTTCAAAATTATACTTTCAATTACATTAGCAATCTTTAAATAAAAAAACGTGACATTCGAATAAGGATGTCCAGAAATAAAAGTAAGTTTATATATGTTATAGTCTATTTAGATCGTAACACTTAAGGAATTAATTTTAAATTAGATAACCTTATGTAAGTTTATAAGATTTAGTTTTTATACCACGTTACTTTTAGCTTCTCACCAGTAAAAAGTTTTGCTTTTATTTTATATCAAAATATTTTTAGTGACGTCTCAAAATGGCCCAACGAAAGACCAGCGCTGGTTTTCAAACCAGCAACATGCTGAGTTGGGACAATTTTTTTTGAATCGTATATAAATAATATAAATGTATCAGTCTTTTTGTTTTTTTCTTGTTTATCAATCTTAAGTTTATATTTATTTTTTAAGTTATGTCTTTGTATAAAACTACTTACTTAAAAAAAAATTTTTCTTTCTTACTTTCTATTTGAACCAACAATTGTATGGTTTATATTTTTTGCACAGTTTGAGATAGCAACTCGAGGCCTGGATAAGCTCACAGAGAAGCATAATACTGCATATACAACTGGGACATCACTAGATATTCTTTGTAAGTATTTACAGTAGGCCAACGAAAATAGCTTATGTTTAAGGTGACACTAAATGCCAGCGACCTTAAGCGATATGAGTTCACGGCTGCCGGCCCGCCATCTATGTAACAAAGCCAATATTTTCAAAATTCTTGCGTGGAAATCAGTTTATATGCTTACAATCCTCGTTATTCACTACTAATCTGAATAAATGAACCTACACAAAAAAGTACAAGCTATAAGAATAACTTTTATGAGAGCAGTACCAAAAAAATGCGTCACGCCATGCCAAAAAACTTGTTTAACTTCAGAGAAAAGTGGTAGTTCAAAAAGGCTCGGCAGTGTTAACTATAACCAACAGCAAGCATTAGCAACCTACAAATAAGACTTAAGGATATGTGTAACAGGATTAAATAGTGTTCATAGCTCGAAATGCTATACTTTCACCACAAAACTTGTCTAAAAACACCATGTTTGCGTGTTTTCTGCTTACTCTTCGCCTTAACATGGTGACGTATTTGAAGACGATCTGACTCTCAGCTTGTGAAGGATCATCGTATGAAGCTACAAAATGACAAAACTAATTACATTCTGCTGTCTTTACTTCTCTTGTCATTATCAAGCCCATTGGATTTCCACCTTACACGTCTTGATGTGGGCAGTGATGATCACACCTCAATATAATACAATTTTGTAATTTTTAGTCATCATGCGTTAGCATGCTTTAACATGGTTCATAATGCTGAATGAATGGTTGTCTCCTTCCCTCAAATATGTGTGAGGGAAACGCTGGATGGTCCACTAGTGAAGGTGCTACTTGTAGTGCCAAGCCTGTTATAGTTAATAAATAATTGTATTTGTTTGATGCAATTACTAATTGTGACAGTAATCACGACCAACATGTTCACGAAGCATCCCTACACAAACAATGAATTTATCTAATGATTGATGCATCCAATATACGAAATTCTATTTATACAGTTAATTCTTTATTACTTTTTATAAAATAATTAATATTATTTAAACACGTTGCGTTTTCTTCGAAATTTCTTGCCTCGCACAGCCACTTTGTGGAATCAATTACCGGCAGCGGTCTTCCCGAACAGATACGAATTAGGGACCTTCAAGAAAAAAGCATACTCCCACCTTAAAGGCCGGCAACGCATTTCTTGACACACCTGTTGTTGCGGATGTCCATGGGCGGTTGCCTCACCTCTCCCCATCCCGTGAGCCTCTTGCCCGTTTGCCCCCTCTCAAATAAAAAAAGAAAAAAAAAACACGACTCATATATTGGATGCAGCACTTTACAAACTAATTTGTAATGTATATTACATCTCTATTTGATTGAAAAGAGTGGCCGTTGAGTTTCTTACATTATGTTCTTCTCACGAGCTCAACTTTTTACGAACATATGGTAAATTCAGTTATTTAAAAAAATATTTGTAGTGACGATTTAATAGCGCTTAACTTAAGAGTAATTGAATAGAGCAACAGATTGCATGCAGAACACCAGATAGTGATTGGAACTATTGTATATTTTTCATTGTTTAGATTAATATCTTCATACTTGATTGTAGTCCGGTTGGTATATTATTGAATAAATTCCATACAATTTTTTATTTATGTTACATGTATAAATCCCTTTATTTTTCAACAAATTCAGTTTAAATTTTTTTAATGAAAATAAGTGACGAGGCGAGCAGTACGTTCAGTTGATGGTAATTGATATACCTTGCCCATTACAATGCAGTGCCGCGCAGGATTCTTGAAAAACCCTAAAAATTATGAGCGGCACTACAACTGCGCTCGTCACATTGAGACATAAGATGTTATATCTCATTTGCCCAGTAATTTCACTAGCTACGGCGCCCTTCAGACCGAAAGACAGTAATGCTTCACGGCAGAAATAGGCGCCCTTTTGGTACCACTGGTATAAAATTATGCTGTGTATGATTCAGGCAAAATTTTTATTCTATGATATTCTTCCAAAGTGATTAATGAATTTATGTTTAGAAATAATAATTTTGTATAAAAGTTGATGAAGCTTACAAATAATGATATTATGTTTGTATTGTGCAATTCAACAGTGCTTATAAATAATTTCATTATCTGTAGATGCAGTTACTGGATCAAGCTTTGATTGGGTCAAAGGACTAGCTAACGTTCCTATAGTATACCTCTTCGAGCTCCGTGATGTTGGACAATATGGCTTTCTCTTACCAACCGATCAAATTATACCGAACAATGAAGAGATTATGGCTTGCTTGCTGGAAATGGATAAGACTACTCGTGTTTTAGGATATTATTCAAGTGGCAGTGGTCTTTCCATTGCTTTTGGACTCATTTTCAGCATTGTTTTGTTAGTCGTAGTCCTGTGAAACTTTGATAAATATTTGGTGCATAAATAACATTTTAGATACTTATTATTTTTTTTTAAGAATATTTATCTTTTATACAAAACAAGACAAGTTTTATAACTATAATTACCATATTATTATTACATTAAGTTACAGTATTTCCGCGTTGAATAGCTAGGCTGATCCGAAATATCTGCCAGCGATAGTATTTTGAATATTCTCCCCGCCAATTATCTCGACACCAAACGGCACAAAGATGTAAGACTCACTGAGACTTCGGCAGTCGAAGCAGCAGCCCCAACACCAACTGACGTATTTTGGACATGAGAAGGAGCCAGAGTATCGACGTAAGTTCCGTCCCACACCCATGTCCTTCCTCGTGTCCAAGCCACCAGGGTTGTTCCATACGATTGCCATAGCGGCTTGAAATATGAAAAATCAAGTCCTCGTATTGCGAATGTTCATGCAAACTAATTCCAAGCCTTTATAACAAGAAACTTTACATAAAATTAATACTGTAAAGTGATTTAAAAAAGAATATTTACGACATTTTGAAATAATTTCTGATTTTTACTTGTTTTTATGTGATACAAAATTAAACAACGTTTGAATACAGATTCTTAGCACCTATGATTATAATGTAACACTAATATACCTTCTCAATCTATGCAAATAAATGACTTGGTTTGATTTGATTTGAAATCTGTAAAGCAAAAATATATTTTAAGTTACCCCTCCCAAAATACGCTCGCTGTTACGATCGTTTCATTTAAGAAATTTCATCAGCATTGAACGACAGAAATAACTCGACCAAATAAATTCCTATCCACTTCTCCAAAGAAAAACTTCTGACAAACATCTCGACTTGCAAATGTCTATACACAAAAATAAAATAATAAATAAGGGGAAATTCGAGAAGAATTTAGAGGAAAAGGATGTAGAAGCAATTAACAAAGGTAATTTAGTAAAGCGTCCTCTGACAACACTCATGGGAGATGTTGTATACTTGAACGATCTCGAATAAAACGGCGGCGAACATCACAGCAAAATTAAGGGCACAACTTGAGATTTATTATGGATTTAGTTTAGTAGTTGGTTGTTATTAGTAATGCATTATGAAGTGAATTTATTTAAATAGCATAGTTTTGCACGGCTCATAAGCGAAGCATGCCAAAAAAGCAGTTTTCTCGACACTGAAATTGATTTTTGTTTATTTATATCACACTTACAGATTAATATGGGTACAATTATATCAAGTCATAAAATGTGTGAGGTAAGTAATAGTAGATTGTTAACCGAGGGTCTAAAGAATCAATTCTCGAGGTATTTAGACTATTATTTTACCCGTGATAAACAATCATTTTTTCATTTCGAATATGAGGAAAATAAAAGTAGTTGATTATCTAAACTATTTATTGATAATATATAAAATTACTAGCTGTTCGACAGACGTTGTTCTGTAGATAATAAAAAGATACTGTTTTATAGGAATTTGCCAATAATATTTAAAACATCAAGAATTATTTCGTAACATATGCTCGTTGTTGTTATAATGAAATTGATTCACAGCAGAACTGTCAAACCGTGCGTTAATAAATTCTCTCACAGAAAATGTGTCCATACAAAACAAATATTGAAATAAAAATACTTATGGGTCCCAAATCGAAGTAAAAACAATCCTATCTCTCAAGTTGGACTAAACTGCACTCCATGAAGTAATCCCCATTAAAATCCGTTCATTAGTTTTGGAGTCCACCGCGGACAAACAACGTGTCACGTAATTTATATGTATTAAGATTAGTAGTACCTATTTAAAACTGATTGTCAAATTAGGACAATTTATGTCGAAATTTTTTTAATTTTAAATGGAAGTCACCGCGTAATAGTTGCGGCTTATTCCGCTCAAAGAAGTTTGCGCTAAGTTCACACTGGCTGTTTAGAGAGTCACATGGGCGCAGCATTTTTTTTAATTAGTTTTTTTTTTACATAATACTCTTCACAGCTGACAGCAGTTCTATTTTTAAAGTTTATTCCGGCCCTTAGGTGGGAAGTAATTTGTATGAGATTTTCCCTCTCTATGGAGGGAAGCAGCATTTTCCACCCAATAATCAGATCAAATATATTGAAAAAACAAATTATTCTATTTAACGTCATAGTAAATAAAAACAGTGTCACCTTCTAAGGGTTTCAGAGAATACAAGAGCTTTGGCACTTGGGAAGGAATGCATCTACGTACTTGTGCACACTTTTACAATTAATCAATTTTATTGTGATAAATGAGATTATGAGGCATGCGCCTTTGGATTTTCCAAATTTTTCACTTTTATAGTAACTTTTAGTGGTCTCTTAGGCAGTCGCAGTAAATATATTCTGTATGTGTACCAAAACCTACCTGATATACTTAGAAAATACTTCAACAATATTATCAACTGAGTTGTGATAAGAACTGTTTAGTGATTAGAAGCCATTAAAGATCTAACCCACGACTGTGTCAATGGATTCTGCAAAAAGTCTTAAGATTATATATTTGGCCAGTCCCTGCATTCGGCACTTCAATTTTTGGTGTGCGAAATGTTCTGGTGATCTTTTTTTTCAGTTCCATATGACTAATTCGAATTGGTTGCCTTGTTATTTTTATTAAGATTAACATACTTAGTGAAATTCAGATTTGGGATAAATTGACGATTGATTTAAAAATATGTGATCTTGCAGTAAGCAGACGTGATCGCTAACGACAGGCCTGATAAGAAAGGTCATGTTCACTCAGAAGTGGGGCAGTAAAGTCTTCAAATGGCGATCACGTACAGAAAGACGAAGTGTTAGTAGTTCCTCCAAAAGGTGTACCGAGGATCTGGTCAAGATCGCCGGAATACGTTGGATGAGGGCAGCGGAGGACCGATTGTCATGGAGATCTTTGGGTTAGGACTTTGTACAGCAGTGAAAGTTTTCCGGGTAATATTGTGATGACAGTAAATAGACTGACTGTAGAAAGCGGTTGTAAGTGCGTCTGTTCTGATATATAGCATGCTATTTTGATGGTGCGCGGACTATTAAATCCATATTCAAGACACTTTGATATTATAGTATTTAAAAATTAAATAGATAAATTAAAAAATGACAAGTTAATATTTCATTGACTATAATGTGCGCTGATTGGGGGTCTACCATCAAGTGAGTTCTAAGACTGTTTGTTGACAGAAATAAAAATAGTATTTAAGAAAGGGGTGGCGCGTCTTTAGAATTAACTTAAATCTCAGTCAAAATAATTACTCTTGTTGTTAATAATAGTTTGTTGTTCCGCTCAACCTTCAACTTATACAAAAATAAAAGGATGCTCCGAGCTGTAATAAATAACAAGTTCCCGACGCAGTGACGCTTGACTGAAATCAGATGTCACGCGGCCACAAATCATAGTCCACACCTATTACAAGCTTGGACACAGAATGGAATGGAGCCGTATTTTCTGAAATTTTTATTATATTGTGCCGCACTACCATTGCTGTTAAATATTCAAGTACTAGTTTGAACCATTTAACATATAAAACTACAACAAATCTTTGTTTTTTGTGAGTGAAATTATCACTGCCCACTATTGAGAAGTTGACATAAATTCATAACACAAGTAGTTCTCACATAACATTTTATTATTCATATATATATATGTAAATTTGGTGATTGGTGACGAAAAATGCATCACAAAAGTCTATTTCGTAAATACTGCTCATTTTTGTACTGCTTTTTAACTGCTTCTGTATGCTTTTAATATATAAATATATAATTTTGTTGATTCCATCTTAATATATTATGTTGATTAATTAATAATTATTTCCTAACATTTGTATAATTTGTCCCATAAACCTCTCTTCGGGTTTCTGAAGTCTCTTTTATTTATATTAAGATATTTCGTAATGATCCTTTTTATTGTCTTCCCTTTTATTCTTGCGTTAAATATAATTGCGGGACACCATTTCTGTTCCTCGCGACATTTTCCGTATGGATTTTTATGTTCGATCCACTAGTTTTCTGTTTAAGCGTATATCACATAATAAGCCCGTATTGGCTATAGTAGAACATCAATGAATCTAAGTTTTTGAAAAAAAAAAAACATCTGTGGAAGTACCATACCTTTTTTAACCGACTTTAAAAAGGAGGAGGTTCTCAATTCAATCGGTATTTTTTATAGATATACGACTACGCTGAGATTTATGATCCGATTTAAATGATTCATCTTTAGTTTAATTGAAGTCGGTGCCAAGCCAAATGGTTAGGCAATAGCAGCACCTACACTCGCCACGCGTGACTTTGAGGCGGATAGCTTCGTGTAAAACAAAATAAGCGGGCAGGCACCGAATGAAACTATCAATAGGTAGTAATTTATTAATATTAAAGGTATCAGGTTTGCATAAGAGTTGTATTAAATTAAATCTTTGTTACCTAAGTTATTTTATACTTTTTAGGTTTTAAATTGTTTATTTTTTATGATTGTTTTTTCAGAAACCATATTAAATTTATACATAGTGCGTGTCATTGGCAATAATTTTGATCCCAAGTAATAATGGTCCTAGTTTTCATACAGTTTTAGGAAATTAGACCAAAATGGATTTTGCAATGGCAGAGGAATATATATATATATATATATATATATATATATATATATATATATATATATATATATATATCATCATCCCCTTTTATATATACACTGGCCTGCAAAAGTAAGTATCACACTTTTCAACTTAAATATTTTTTGTTAACTGTAGAAGGTAGAACTTTTGTTAACTGTAGAAGTTAAAACAATGAAAATAGACATTTTTAGTTTAGTGTAAAAAAATTCAACTAAAATGTATTACATGTTATTTAATTTTTAATAACTGGTATTGCCTCCTCGAGCTCTGATTACAGCTTCGAGCCGGTTTGGCATACTGAACACTAGGTTTCGGAGCCGATGTTGGGGAATATTCTCCCATTCTTCTACCAGGGCCTGCTTTAGTGCCCTGAGGGTAGTAGGTCTGCGATTTCTGACTAGCCTCCCAAGCTCATCCTAGGCGTGTTCAATCGGGTTGAGATAAGGACTTCTTGATGGCCAAGCCTGATGGCTTGGCCATCAGGCTTGCTGGCAGGCAGCTGACGCTGATACTGACCTCCTGAATATACTCTTGTACGATATGAGCCGTGTGTGGCCGGGCATTATCATGCATCAGCATCGATCCATCACCCATATTTGCTTATCTTTGCCCAGTGAGGGTGCCATTTTCTATGGCTGCTAGCTCTGAGCGACCTTCTGAAGATATGCCAGCCCATACATGTACACTGCCTCCACCGTATTGGACTCTTTCTGAGATGCATGCTTGAAGGTATCGCTCACCATGTCGCCTGTAAACACTTCGCCTTCCATCAGAAGTGTAAAGGGAGAATCGAGACTCATCTGCAAAAAAATCTGCGTATCGCAGTCTCGCTACTCGATGCTGTCTCTCGAGTTTTGGGCCACTCGCTGGTCTTCGGGGTTTCAAATTTGCTTCAGCAAGTCTTTTTCTCAATGTACTCCGGGTCTGAAGTAGCTGTTGCTGGACTTCAACTGTATTTTGGTGGCGATTTCTTAACAAAGTGGAAATAATATAACGATCTTCTCGGGCACTGGTACACCTGGGTCTGCCATTACAAGGTCTCCTCAGATGGTGTCCAGTCTCTTCATACCTTTGCTTTACCTCCTGGACCGTTCGTACCGTTTCACCCACCATTCTTGCAGTGCGACGCATACTGATGCCTAGTTCTAGAAAAGCCATGATCCTAGCACATTCTTCAACTGAAAGAGGCATGATAAATAAATGTTATGTGCTTTTTAGCATAAATTTTTAAAACAAGACCCATGGATCTTGAAAAAAATTTAAAACAGAAAGAAAAATGTGAATGGTAAAATTGTAATTCGGAAATAAAAGAAGGTTACCGACTATAAAGTTTTTATGTACAAAATTAAATTCTCTTTGGAGTCCTTATTATTTCGAAAGTATATCTTGTGAACTTAAAACGTTATCCCAATTTTAAAAGTGTGATACTTACTTTTGAAGGCCAGTGTAGATATCTATAAAAGGAGATGATTCACATTTCCTTTTATAGATATCTCCACCCTATCCTCCTTTCACTTCTACATGTATTGTAATAGTATCAAATAATTGTTTGTAATTTTAAATTGTAATTTATAATTGTAAATTAACATCTTATGTACGATGTTTCATACAATTAAATTTCATTTCATTTCGAAAACAATCGATATATGTGCTTATAATACGGGATATATCATGAGAAACATATTCAATAAACTATTTTCAGTTCCAAACACGTTCATGTTTATATCGCTTGTATAAAAGCATTAAATCAATCTTCATACACATTCATCATTTTCAGCCGTTAATGATTCTAAGCTTCTATCCTCGGTCGCCTAAACCATCCAAAACTTTATGACCTGTCGCCGCCGACATTTATTTAGAAGCTTTAGAACAGTTTTAGGCTGGACACCCAGTATAATTTGATCTTGACTTCCTATCTACTAAAACAGTAAGCGGGCTCATCACAATTGGACAACAGTTATTTTTAATTTTACGTCAAAAACTATTATAAAACTAATAAACAAGTAGCAATGTTTATTGATGTTATAAAGTTTTAAGCGTGAGCTATTTTCGTTAAAGCGGATACTAATTTGTTTTAATTAGAAGCCATCAAAGTATTGTTACATTTGTGTTTTGGTTGAAGACTATATTTTTTTTTATGATATTAAGGGACGAGACGAGCAGGACGTTAAACTGATGGTTATTGATAAGCCCTGCCCATTCAGTGGTGCTCCGGATTCTTGAAAAACAAAAATTCTGAGCGGCACTAAAATTGCGCTCGTCACCTTGAGACATGAGATGTTATTCTAATTAGCCCAGTAATTTCACTAGCTACGGCGCCGCCGCAGACCGCCGCAGACCGAAACATAATAATGTTTACACAATATTGTTTCACGGCAGAAATGGGCGCCGTTGTGGTACCCATAATGTAGCCGGCATCCTGTGTAAGGGAGCCTACCACTGATAAATACATAACAGTGTAAATTAGAGTCAAGGCAAGAAATGCAAAATTAGGCACGCGTAAAAAAGCATAAGGCGGCCTTACAAATCGAATTGATAGATGGTGTTATCGTGGTTGTAAAATTAGTAGCTATAGATTTAAAATAGTACAGTTAGTACTTAAATAAAGTTGTTAACAGGTTTAAAACGTTACTATTACTCTTAGGGTAAGATCTATAAAGTGAATTTACACTTTACTTACAGTTTACTCACGTAAAACTTAGTGAAGGCTATCTTAAGATTGTTCTTAATAAGAGACGAGATGAGTAGGACGTCCAATTGATACACCCTGCCCATTACAATGAAGTGCAGCTCAGGATTCTTGAAACACAAAAATTCTGAGTGTCACTACAATTGCGCTCCTCACCTTGAGACATAAGATGTTAAGTCTCATTTGCCCACTAATTTCACTTGCCCTTCAGACCGAAACACGATAATGCTTACACATTACTGCTTCATGCCATAAATAAGCGCCGTTGTGGTACCCATAATCTAGCCGGCATCCTGTGCAAAGAAGCCTCCTACCTCGGCACAATTTAAATGTCAATTTACTATAATAACGTAATCAAAGAATAGGCTTAGCTTGTACTCAGCTAAGTTTTACGCGAGTAAGTCTGAGCAAAGTTTATGTACCTACGCTTTATAGATCTCTTAGATACGAAAGTTATTACAGTGTGAGAAATATATTATATTATTGTAACTACTTATTTTGTAAAGAATACTCATTATGAGTCTCAATATCCCATAAGTGTCCCGTTATGGGAAACTGCAGTTTATTTATCATGTGGTGACATTTCTGACTACTCCCCTTACTTTGACGCTCATACGTCACTCAAGCTCAATTAAGGCCATCACCTTATTAAGAAGGAAAGCGTTTTTAAAATCATTAATATTTTACGATAATATAATTAATATCAATGCTATTATAATATTCAAATATCATATAACTGATATTATTATATATGGATGTTTATTTCCGAGTCATAGATGTTTATATGTATTTATGTCTGTTTAAGTTCTTTTCTAAATAAAACGCCTTTTATGCCTTTTAATAAAATTAGTAAGTATATCGTGTTAATTGTATCGTTGTCTTGCAACCCATAGTACAGTCTTTTTTTTTATGGAATAGGAGGACAAACGAGCGTACGGGTCACCTGTTGTTAAGTGGTCACCGCCGCCCACAATCTCTTGCAACACCAGAGGAATCACAGGAGCGTTGCCGGCCTTTAAGGAAGGTGTACGCGCTTTTTTTGAAGGTACCCATGTCGTATCGTCCCTGAAACACCGCACAAGGAAGCTCATTCCACAGCTTTGTAGTACGTGGAAGAAAGCTCCTTGAAAACAGCACTGTGGAGGACCGCCACACATCCAGATGGTGAGGATGCTAGTCCTAGAGTACTACTAACCTAACTTGTGGCGTGTCGTACGAAGGTGGAATTCGGCGGCAGGAATCAGGTTAAACAGCTCTTCGGAACACTCCCCGTGATAAATGTGGTAGAAGACACACAATGAAGCGACGTCTCTACGCAACGCCAAGTGATCCAGCCGTTCGCAGAGCACTGGGTCCCCGATTATTCGAGCTGCTCTGCGTTGCACGCGGTCAAATGGATCGAGCTGATACTGGGGTGCGCCAGACCAGAGATGACAGCAATGCTCCATGTGTGGCCGGACCTGCGATTTGTAGAGAGCTAGTATGTGGGCCGGCTTGAAGTATTGCCGTGCTCTACTAATGACGCCCAGTTTCTTTGAAGCCAATTTGGCTTTGCCTTCCAGATGACCATGAAATTGGCAATCGCTCGAGATTTCGAGACCCAGTATTCCAATACTAGGCGAGGCTTTGAGGGAAGTGTTGTCGAAGAGCGGTGATACGACAAATGGGGTTTTTTTAGTGGTAAACGCGCAAACTTGAGTCTTCTGGGTGTTAAATTGGACAAGGTTCAATTTTCCCCATTCCGCGACCTTCTCAAGAGAGGACTCGATAGAAGACACAAGTTTCTCCCGGCACTGGACGACGATTTCCCGAGAGGGACCTGCATGGCCCGTGTATATGGCATCACCAGTGCTGTCGTCTGCATAGCAATGAATGTTGGAGGTGTCCAACATATCATTGATATGCAGAAGAAACAGCGTGGGAGACAGCACACAGCCTTGGGGCACTCCAGAATTCACGGGCTTCGGGTTCGAGCAATATCCGTCGACAACGACCTATATGCTACGCCCAGTGAGGAAGCTGGAGGTCCACTTGCACAAGCTCTCGGGAAACCCAAATGATGGAAGTTTGGAGAGGAGCACCTTGTGCCATACACGATCAAAGGCCTTCGCTATATCCAGGCTAACTGCCAGGCCTTCCCCCTTGCTTTCAATAGCTGCAGCCCATCTATGTGTCAGGTATACCAGAAGATCACCTGCCGACCGACCATGGCGAAACCCTTATTGTCGGTCGTTGATCAACTGGTGACCCTCTAGGTATACCAAGAGCTGACGGCTAATTATGCGCTCCATGATTTTTGAGAGCAGGGAGGTAATAGCAAAAGGCCTGTAGTTTGCCGGATCCAAACTGTCTCCTTTTTTTAGTCTATGCCTAATTTGGGGCAAGATAATTTGTATAAAAGTGTGTCAATATTATTATTATTACACGCTTACTCAAACGATATTCATGAGAATTTGCACACAATAAATCGTCAGGGGTACAGAAAAGGTTAAAGGGTACATTTTATCTTGATATTTGTAAAAAATTTAGAGAATTAAACACCAAAAAGTTGCTTGTAGAAGCTAGTACTTAGATACTCATTAAATCTCTTTAAATAATTTATATCAAATATTCAACTGATATTTAAACGGAAACTAATTCGCAGTTAAATAATAAATAAATTAATGTGCCATATTGCGAAATAAATATATTAACATAGGAAGCTTTATTTTATCTCATCTTTGGATCTTTTATATATGCCTTAACTTAATAGTTATAGATGTTTTTAAGTATACCATTAAAATTATTTCTATTTTATGAACTATTTTATGTATTAATGCTATTCTACTAAAAATCGCTGATTTCTATTACTGAATACTTACAAAATAATCTATTTTTTCATATCACTCTACAGAACTAAATGATCTTTGTCATTGTTTTTACTGCAATAATCCGCTACCGCTTATTTCATAGCGCTTCCTAAGCACAGTTGTAAGAAAAAATTGTGAACGTAACTCAGATTCCACAGCGCTAAGTAAACTCACTAAGCGACCAGTAATTATGTGAAAGTTTGTGACTTCCGCCAGCTTTGAAAAAAATAAACAGTTAATTGGTTTAGAGTGAACTAGGAAAGTCATTAGCGGTTTTTTGCGTTGCTCGTCTTTCTTCATCGTCAAAAATACTGACGAATAAAACGCATATAAATAATAAATAATATTATGTCGGTACGGAGAAATGCGTATTATACTAAAACCATAAATACTGTTTTTTTTAACTTACTCTTTCCTCTGTGTGTTGCACGTCGCGTGACGGTCGGGCGGCGCCCATAGTTCGCAGCAGCTGACCGTGTAGTGTATAAGACTATTACTTATTTGTGCTAGTGCTCCACGCTATTTTGTTTGTTTTTGTCAGTGCTTAATGTAAATGTTGTTAATTATTAAACTGAAATTTTTATTCAATATTTTTCAATATTTTTAGAGTTCAATAAAAATATTAGTTGGAGACTTAGTTTACTTTTATTATTTCCCATTATCATACCAATTTTTCAAGTATAAAATTAAGATTGATAAAGCGATTTTTTACTCTTAATGGAATATTATTCCAAAAATTTACTCTTAAGCCTATTACGTATCTTATAAAGCCTACTAGAATTAGTTACAAGCGATCCCTTATCTCTAGTATTATAATAATGAAAATCACTATTAAGAGCAAAAAGGTGGCGATTTTTGTGAACGTATATTAAATTTTCATAAATGTACTGACAATGAACAGTCATAATATTTATTACTTCTATTTATTTTATTTAGACTATTATTTCCAGTTACTCCTCAACTAATGTGTGAAACAGTGACACCGCAAGGCGAAAACTGACACAAACCGGTGAGTTGGAGCGATTGTTAGAACGTGTCGTTTACATAGATACTTGTTTTGAACTAATTCTAGAGTTATAATTACATAGTAAGTTATTGCTATCAGGCAGGAGACAATGATATTTGAGAGCATAATTTTACCAGTGGGACGCTCCTTTGCACAGGATGCCGGCTAGATTATAGGTACCACAACGGCGCTATTTCTGCCGTGAAGCAGTAATGTGGAAACTTTACTGTATCAGTATGAAGGGCGCCGTAGCTAGTGAAATTACTCGGCAAATGAGACTTGACATCTTATGTATCAAGGTGACGAGCGCAATTGTAGTGCCGCTTAGAATTTTTAGGCTTTTCAAGAATCCTGAGCGGCACAGCATTGTAACGGACATGTCCCGTATTAACATAAAATGAAAATATAAATATAAATATAAATAAAATTATTCGAATAGCGGCTTAATATTGATACTAAAATTGAAAGTCACAATATATTATTTTGCATACAATTATTTTAACTTTCACACCAATTGTCATGTCTCGTGGTATATTAAAACAATATTTGTACTTAAACATTGATCTAAATAATTTATACCATGGTTCAAATGGTATAATAACAAACATATTAGTTTCGGAAACAAACTCACCGCTTAATGGTTTATCACTAGACCTAGAGTTTTGGCTAAGGCAAATTCATTCGTCACTATTAAAATATATATTCATTTCATTTATCTTCACCGTCCTTAACAAAGCTACTAGTATTCCGTTTAAAAAAGTATATAAGTGCGAAAGTTTTTCGTGCATGGGAGTGTTACGACAAGTTAATAAGATATATTTAAACGATACATACGATCTTATAACTTTTAGGTTATCACGAGCTTCTATCCGCAACTCGACGACTAAAGCGCGCCTATTTTGCGTGGTGAGGTGGGCGGCTAATCCTGCAGGCCCAGCTCCTCAAGGTAGTGTATCAAACCTCTGATGTCACCCATGACCTCGGGGAGAGTCCTCGGTGCCCCAGGTGTTTGGCCCGGTATGTGGCCATACTCCTACACTCTAGAATGCTGTGTGCGGCTGTTTCTTCTGCCTCCATGCAGGCTCTGCACAGTGGACTGTCGATGTATATTAAACAGATGCTTGTTAAATGGGCCGTGTCCCGTTAGTTAATACATGAGCTATTTTACGTTACCTAGGTCGTGGGAGTCTTACTAGCTTGCAAGAGAGTTTGGAGTCTATTTGAGGTAGAGCTTCTTTTGCTTGTCTACACCCACTCACTTCCATCAAGTAGTAGTAATTATTTATACGATGACTTCAAAAGGTACAACAAACATATTAGTTTCGAAAACAAACTCCCCGCTTACTGTTTTATCGCTAGACCTAGAGTCTTAGCTAAGGTCATCAATTTATCCCTCACTATTAAAATAAAATATAGCAATTTCATTTATTTTCACCGACCTTAACAAAGCTACTTGTATTCCGTTTTAAATTAGCAGATAAGTGCGAAAGTTTTTCAGGCACGGGAGTGTTACGACAAGTTAACAACATAAACATAACGAAAAACAAAGTCCTCCGCCGCGTCTGTCTGTCTCTCTGTTCGTGATAAACTCAAAAACTACTGCTTCTATATTCATGCTGTTTTCACCAATAGATAGCGTGGTGTTAGAGGAAGGTTTTATTATATGGACCGTTAAGTCTTAATATACATTTTTATGTACATTTACAATATTTGTTCTTTGTTTCGGAAAAAAATAAAGCCGTCTGAGAGCTTTCAACGAAAACGCTGTCTAAACCCTTTGAGATATAACATAATAATGTATTGTGGAATTGTATATCTTATATAGGTCTACAGAAAAGTTCGCGATGGCATGTGCCTAACTCTTAAAGATAACATACTATACCAATCTTTATCATTTTTTAATAACACATATTATAAAATCATTTAGAAACACGTTTTTATTTATTTTCAACTTTGATTAGGTGCATATTTCCGATGGTTTTAGACTACATCATTCCGGAATACTTACTTATTTTTTTCTATTGACAGAACAGAGTCTTTCGAGTCAGCTTGAAAGTAATATTATTGATAGATTTTATTTTTGAATGTTTATATTTACTGGATAAACTCAAAGTATAGTAAAATCCAACGTATTCCGGCGATCAGAAATCATTACGTTGGATGGGGGCAGCGCAGGACTGATCGTCGTGGAAATCTTTGGGGGAGGCCTTTGTCCAGCAGAGGACGTCTTCCAGCTGATAACGATGATGATAGTAAAATCATTAGTTAAAAACAATCAAAAGAAGGACTGCGCGCCGTGATATTAGCTAGTGAAGCACCATTATGCTAGTGTGTGTCCGGTTACGGGGTATACCAGTTACACAATTTATTCTCCCTTAATCATAATCATATATCCACAAATACTTTTATATTATTATTTTTACACTTTTTCACAACACACAACGGCATTTTTAAAATATTTTATTGCGACGCAAACTGATCTGTCACAAACATGGTAAATCTCATAATGGCGGCCGATCGGCTTGTATTAGTGTAAGTGTATGCGTGGGGCATATATTTACACGTTTACCGGCTTGTTTTGATGCCTCATTGTTATATAAGGTGACACGGAGACCTTATTTTTTTACTCGTCCATTTCCATAAAAAGTTAAATTACAGTGTGACTATGTCAAAGTCACTTTATCGTAACACCGAGGAACCTAAGCAGTTGGGGAACTTATTTTTGATAGTCAGATTTCTATTAATTCTGCAAACATTAAAATTTGAATTTGAGAGATTTCTGAATTTATAGCACCGTGATTTAACCTCATAATTACAAGGGTAAGCACAGTTTATCAACGATTTTGATATCAAAATGAATATGCCTAAAAACAGTCACATAATTATTACCTAATCTCCCGATTCCTCGTTATTTAATCCACCAACTAAAAGTACATCAAAAGACCAAAACTATCATCCCTCTGAAAGTTTCTCCCTACTGCTTTGGACAATTGCAACCGCAAATGGATGGAATTAAATGGACAAGCGATGAACTATTTCGACAATTTACCAAGATATCCTCGTCCGAATTTGGAAGTTTCCTAATCTAATTGTTAGGTACATGGTTTACGTAGTTCGTCTTTTGTTTTGGTAAAACTATGCATAATCAAGCATTATTTGATGGAAAATCAATAAGGTTTATCAGAGTTTTCATCATTTTGGTAAGCCATAATAGACATTGAATTTGCTTAATAAGAATAATGGCATTACATTTAAAAGTATTTTCTTATTTGTTGTGTCGATCGTCAAAGACATCAGAAATAAGAAATTTTGTTGCATTTTAAGGAATTTCATTGTCAATTAACATAATGACATCTATTAAATAAAAACAAACAATGGATTTTGGCCATATATCAGAAGTGAATATTATCTCTCCGACATAATCGTAAGAATTAATTCCAGAGGTTGAAGCTCGAAAAATGTTGTGATGTTCTTGCTGAGCACCTTTGTTTGAGCCACAAATACCTATAGAAAAATATCTAGCCACCAACCGACATAAGAGGCGACAAAATGGAGATAGTAGTAAATAGTGGTATGGGCTATACCATCATGATGCTCAGCATTAAGCATGAGAGGGTGTCAAATATAGATAACCAGCGCAAGTATTCATTACATTCTTGGCAGAGCAGTCGTGGTCATCACGAAGTGACATCTTTTGGGGCAGATGTAATTCGCCCCACGATCTCTTCTCTTTTCCCTGCTGGCCGACAGTTTGGTACACTCGTTCAAAGAACCGCCCACAGTAGACTTAATTTGATCGGTCCATCGCATCGACAGCTCTCGCGCCGGGAGACGTGTCCGAAGAACTTATAAATTAGCCCAATTATAACTGTTATTTAATCATTAGTTATGGTTTCGCGTCTTAACTATTATGAATTTATATCGCTGTAATTTATGTACACGTTATCATGTAGAACGTTTTCTATATAAAAAGAAAATATTAGGTAAAGTTTAAACAGAAATTTTTAAGAGTTCCAGAAATACGAATCGACGCTGAGACAGTCACAGAAAGGTGTTAGTCTGTAATATAGTTAAGAAAAGATAATAATTGAGACAAAATCCACTTATTTCTTACCATATAATATTATATTTACTTTTACAAAATGGTGTGCTTTATTTTCATGATCTATCATTTATACGTGCAGAATAAGTTTTAGGTATTTTCCCATATGGGTGATCAGATACAATAATTCTTCTCCTGCTCATAAAGTTTCTGAAACTTCGAGATAACATTATTGTTTCAGTTGGAAGTAATTCCAGAAAAATATTCCAAACCACAATCATGTCGAAAAAAATTCAAAACTGGTCACGTAAATCATATTAACGGACTTACAAAAAATGGCAGCCCAACTCACTCTTTAAATGACATCATGGCTTAGAAGCCCAACCCACATGTATGGAATACACTAATATTTATTTAACTTTGAACACGAATAACTTAAAATGTGATGTTCGGGGCTTCGAACGTTTTTCAGGAACTACGACAAGTTATAAGTTATTGATTGTTTTTTTTTTCAAGATAACTCGATAAAATATACAATATATAGACGACCGAGCCAAGCTCGGATTTTTAAGAGGGTACAAAACTTGAACAAAAAGAAAAGACGTGTGGCACACGGGGACTGCCGCGGTAAAGCTATTGCATAGCATTTTTTATCAACTTATGCAATTATAATTATTTATTTATTTTATTTATGCAGTATTTTTTTACTTTGTTTTTTTTTCTTTGATATTAATTCAAGTTACACTTTTTGAAAAGTTGTCAACCGCTCTGATTTTTTATCAGCAAAGTTGATGTTGAAATCGCCGGCCAAAATAAGTGGAAATTTATTACCATTTGTACCAAGTATTTTCGACCCTTCTTCAGTGTACTCCAGTTGCTAGGATTATTTTTTGGATACACTAAGTGATCCAAAAAAGTGAAAAGAAACTGATAAATTTATTTATCGTAGTTTTATATTTTAACACAATATCGTTTCCCATTGAATAGACCACAACTGTCGACTGACACATTTTCATATTATTAATATTTCAAAAACAACAATGAAAATAAAAAAGTAATAATATTTAGGTTATTTTTGATAAAATTAATTTAAAAAAAGCACACGGGAAGTGAGTAAAATTTAACTTGCAATATTTGATTTCAGACAGGCAACGGGACAGGTGAAACTAAATAAAAATGCTTGTCATAATAATAAAAATTAAAAAAACGTGAGTAAAAAAAAATAAAGAAATTAAAAAAAAATCAAGACGTAAAAAAGTCAAAGAGAAGGCCCCCAGGCTCGAACCTGGAACTTTCTGCACAAAAAGCATACGTGAAAACCGCTGGTCCACGGCAACTGTAACAATCGTGGCGAAATATCTATATAGATCTAGTGGGGGGTGTTAGGTTATTTTCGTTACGGTATTTCTGGATTCGGTCCCCACGCTCAAGGCCCACGATAGAAGCTTTGCAATAGCTTAAAAAACTAATAGGATACCTGGATTCAAACCGGGGTCTCCTGCTTTCCGGATCACCCAATGTCCCATCTGAGCTATTATAGTCTTGTATAGTGGCGAAATTTACCTTTGTATTCTAATGTTATTGTAGCAGTTTCTCATTAAAACACGGATAAAACTACATTTTTAAAATTGAGACCTAGCTAGATCCATTTCTCTTACCTGTTTACAAAATTTTATTTAAATCATTGGAGCCGTTTCCGAGATTCAGATTATATATATATATATATACAAGAATTGCTCGTATACAGATATAAGATAAGTCTTTAGTAGTTAATGGCCTACCCCACCCTATGTCCAGACGAATCATTATTGTCTTCAGCAATGATTTACGTAATATTATGGTAATATTGATTAAAAGAACGCAAAAATACGATTCTAGGAACGTTTCCCCTCTCTCAGAGCTCAATTTTTGTTTGAACAAGTACCGACGGTAACCGAATATTAGTTTAAAGGAATAGATCTATTCGTATAGAAAAAAAACTGAAACAGGATAATTGAAGGTAATGATCATAGTGATACAAAGTTTAATAAATATTTTACATTTTATTCGAATATATTACATAGATTTATTCAGACTCAGCTTACATTTTCGATAAATCATACAAGAGGTATATAGGTAACTAAAGTATGAAATAAATACTTAATGTGGTCAATATATCTTACTATACTGCGTCAATTACTATTTCTGATCTATTTGTTGATACAGTGCGACTGCTGCCCATTTCCAAATTAAATTTGACGTACAAAAACTTAATCAACGGAATCGCTGTATCCGATGCAAAATTTACATTAAAATCCCCACTTATCAGATTTTAATAAAAACATTAAATATCAAATATTCCCAATACAAATAATTCAGTCAATGACATTTTATTAAGTAGGTATCCATCTAATGAGCGGGTGCGGGTGCATAATTTATATTATGGCAAAGTAATATTTGCCAAGTAAGTACTTGTATAATAATTTTAATATGTGCAAGGTGCATGAACCTCTTAACTGCATATGAAGTCCTGGTACATGTTGCTAGGATGACACATGATTTTAACCGCTTTGAAAGACATTAACTATCCCCGCTACCATATTTATGTTCTCCTCGTGTCTATGTAGTAATACGTGGTGCGCATAACGTCAGAATATATTAAGGTATACTCGCGTCATACATAAGATAATCTCTTCTGCAACAATGATTGCCTGATAATAAACCACTGTATAATGCTTCCTATCTCATTCTCTCACCGGCTATCCTATATATTTACCTGTTTGTATCTTTATCGTCTCGCTTTTTCGTTTTATCGAGTTTAAGATCACAGCGATTCTAAAGAAGTTTTACTTCAAAAACTTTCAGAAAAGTTACATGATCTTTGAAATGATGGGAACATAATATTGAAATGTCGTAGAAATTGTCATAAAAGAGATTAGAAAAACATATTTAAACAACCACACGGTTATTAAGGGCTATATTTATACGAAGGTAAAAGCTTTTTATACGAGTAAAACATACCAACTGTCATATTGTTAAATTGTTCCCTTTATAACCCACGATGCATTTAGTACATTTAGTTCGTTCATTCAATTCATCGTGGCTTAAATATACTGTTGTAAATACTCTACCAGCTGGTTTGCTTATGAATTCATGTAAAAACAATAAAAAACCCTTTAAAATGATACTAATTATTTTCAAGTACAATGTACAATGGGACATTCAAAGTTCTAATAAAAATAATGTGAAATTCTTAATACTTCTCTAGGTATTAAACAATTGATCATTTGAAGTTAATATCTGTATGTATATATAAATTTATAATAATTATTAAAAACTATATTTATTTACGTAATATTTATTAAAAAGCACACCTAAATACACACATGTTTATTATTCCTCAATTGTACCTACTTATATACTTTAGTAATGGTTCACAAAATTGAAATTTTTATATGTAAATAGTAACAATTTTTAACGGTTCTATAAATAAGTTCCAATTATTTATATAGTTATATCTACAATTACTAATCTCTAGTCACGCTATAATAATAAGAACAATAATTTATAACTTGAAATCGATATTTCAATTGAAACAATAATCGTATCGGAGTCGTAAGCTGTAAATTAATTTAACCATCTCAAATGTCATCATTCGGCGACAGCTGACGAAATGGTACGTCGCTTCCCCATCAATTATCTGTCTGTTTGTCTTATTTCTCTTACGGAAGCTGATCTTCCGTTGAGGATAGGTAGAGGTGATAATGTCCTACAGATGTTTTGTTACAAGTCATCGTTTGGACATTTTTTAGTTTTGTCAAACGGACAGACCAGTACGTGTTATATGATTTTTTTAAAATTTCCGCGCGTTGAGAATAAGACCACTTTTTAAATGAGTTCATAGTGATGTCAAGTCCATATTGATGCTTCAAAATCTTACATATAAAAATGAATTGCTGTTCGTTAGTCTCGCTAAAACTCGAGAATGGCTGGATCAATTTGGCTAATTTTGGTCTTAAATTAATTGTGGAAGTCCAGGGAAGAATTAAATGGTGAATAAATATGAAAATGCTCGGAATTAAATAAAAACAACGATTTTAATTTTCCTTTGATGTGTCCCCCGTCGTTCAGAACTCGAATAAAAAATGAATAACTAATTAGAGTTTTTATATCTTTCTAACTTTCTCAGGAGGTAAAAAATAAACTTAATTATTAAAAAAGGTAACTATAGTTGGTAGATTACTTATATATTACTTATATAGTATCAAATTTTTTTTATGTGAATTAATAAAATATGGCGATGTCTTCATTTAATATAAAGTAAATAAAGTTTTAAGAAATAAAGATATTTATAAGTACTAAGTGCTTATTCATGTGTGTACACGGACGAAGTTGCGAGTATCAGCTAGTAACCAATATTATGTACCGTTTTGATACTGAAGTCAAGATTATTGCACTGTATTCGTAACAGGCAGCGGTTTTATCATAATATATAATATCGTTTTTTATCAATTTTCATCATATTCAGCAGGAAACTCAACAGGCTTAGTCTTTTTTAAATAAAATTTCGTCACAGTTTAATTTCGCACAATAAAATTTATTATTAAATAGACTGAGGGCCATCGCTCCATCCGCATATTTATATTTGTGGTATCATTGAGAGAGTTAGTATATTATTCCATCTTCGCACGACACGCCACAAATTAGGATATCATCCCCACCATCTGGATGTGTGGCGGTCCTCCACAGTGCGGTTTTCAAGGAGCTTTCTTCCTCGTACTAGTAAGCTGTGGAATGAGCTTCCTTGTGCGGTGTTTCCGGGACGATACGACATGGGTACCTTCAAAAAGAGCGCGTACACCTTCCTTAAAGGCCGGCAACGCTCTTGTGATTCCTCTGGTGTTGCAAGAGAATGTGGGCGGCGGTGATCACTTAACACCAGGTGAACCGTACACTCGTTTGTCCTCCTATTCCATAAAAAAAAATAGTAAGGCTTAAGTAACCTTTACCACATAAAAGATAAATTAATTTCGTAACATAATATCGTTTGGTTCTTAGTTTTCTAAAGCGCTGACGAGTATAGATACTATTACTATCTGTTAACCCATTCTTACTAATAAATACATCACTGTACAACTTTAACACTTAATGATCCTTTCTTGGCGATATTTATAGATTTAAATGACATAATCTCTAAAAATAGCACCCGGCCATTGTGACCGAAAGCGCTCTTCAAATTCTAATTATTAGAAAGCGTAGTCTGGCATGCACAGTGGTTTCACATTAACAGGTAACCTAATATTTTATATGATTAAACAAACGTTTCACATTAGAATAATACATTTTTTAAAGGATTAAAACGCGTGTATATCAGTCCCACTGAAAACGTGATCTGTAAAGGTCATGAAACGTCGGATTAACTTAATAATAAAAATGTAACTTTTACGCAAAATCTAATGTCGACGACTCATATAGCCGAATGGTTAGTGACCCTGACTACTAAGCTAAAGATCCCGGGTTCGAATCCCGGTAGTTGTAATTATTTATGTGATGAATATGGATGTTTGTTTCCGAGTCATGGATGTTCATATGTATTTATGTATGTATATTGTATTTAATATATCGTTGTCTTGTGCCCATAGTACAGGCTATGCCTAGTTTGGGGCAAGATAATTTGTGTAAAAGTGTGTCAATATAAAAAAAATATATAATGTAAGCGCACAGTTACAATTACACGCGTTTTAATCTTTTAAAAAGTGTTTTATATAAAGGTAATTAGCTATTTTTGCTCTTAAAAATATAAAACCATGCATACCACCGTAGTTTTTTCGTGTTTTTTTATAACGGAGTGTACCGTGATATTATCAATATTTTTTTAATATTAATTTAAAACGTTACAAATTTACATTAATACTAGCTGAACCAGCAAACGTTGTATTGCTGATATTAAAATCGCGATACAAAAGTAACTGTTGATCGTATATGGGTGAAAAATGCTGACTCATAATCATACAAATTTAAAAGAAAATGACAAAAAAAATAAAAAAAAATCGTGTGAACCACCCTTAACATTTAGGGGGATGACAAATAGATGTTGTCCGATTCTCAGACCTACCCAAAATTTCATGAGAATCGGTCAAGCCGTTTCGGAGGAGTTCAAAGTTTCACACCATGACACGAGAATTTTATATGTTAGATAGATAACAGCAAATCAAAAATCACGAAGATTCGTCCGGATTGTTAACATGAGTTGAGTTTATAATGATAAATAAAATTAAGAATTAGATTAATATAGCATTTTATAGAATAATTTGATTTTTTTGATAAAGAAATATTTTTACGCCTTCAAAAAGGAAGGTTATTTCATTTTTTTTTTTTTATTATACATCAATTGTTAGAAATTTGTGGGTTGCATCATATTAGCTATTATAGTCAAAGTTTAAGTTAAATTTAAAGTTAACAGTAACACTGTTATAATAGACTGCAGAATGTGTTGCACCATCGTATTCCTCGGCAGAATTAAAGTTAAAAAGTGAAGTATCAAGACAATATCGAATATTTATTTGAAACTTTATACTGGACAGGTTGCTATTTAGCTATTTAACATTAATAATAGCTTCAACCGGCGAAGATTCGGTTACTGTTAACAGTTAAAAGTTATGTCCTAAGGTTTTGGAAGGTTTAATATTTTTAGTGTCCTTAAGATCTTATTGCCTTTTTTTTAATTAAAGTACGTTGAGACGCCATTTCGCACGACTGGTAGTAGTTTCTAACTATCGTGTAGACAGCTCATTCAAGCCGAGCTACTGGCAAACGAGTAGAAAAACCAAGCTACTACTAAACAAGTCTACTGGCTAGGTAGCAGCTCGCACTATGTAAACAAGCCATTATACCTTTCATTTATCGAAAAAGAAGGATAAACGAGCGTACAGGTCATCTGGTGTTAAGTGATCACCGCCGACATTCTCTTGCAACACCATATGAATCACAGGAGAGTTGCCGAATTTAATGAAAGGTGTACGCTCTATTTTTGAATGTACCCATATCGTATCATCCCGGAAATAACGCACAAGGAAGCTCATTCCACAGCCCTGTAGTTCGTGGAAGAAAGCTCTTTGAAAAGGGCACAGTGGAGGACCGCCACATATCCAGATGGTGGGGATGATATCCTATTTTGTGGCGTGCAGTGACGGATTAAGACTACTTGATGCCCTAAGCAATCCATGCCTGTGGATCCCCCCTATCCATATGTCAACGGTAGAATCGGTCCTTAAACCTTAACGGCCTAAAAACATAAAGTTTTTGTAAAATAAGACGATGAGATGTAACGTACTTTAGAAGTGGAATAGTTACGACAACAATAAAAACCAAAACATAATTTATTTATTTATTGAAATGCGCCTTGTGGCTTTTCCGAGCATTGACTTCAATGATTTTAACATATGGGACTCTAAGTCTTTTTTTGGTGTGGTTTTTGGTGACGTGAGAGTGAGACGTGATGCCCTAAGGACGGATTTTTTTGTGCTTCTTCTGATGCCCCCTCAGATGTGATGCCCTAGGCAATTGCCTAATTTGATTTAGGGTTAATCCGTCACTAGTGGCGTGTCGTGCGAAGGTGGAATTCGGCGGCAGGAATCAGGTGAAACAGCTCTTAGGAACACTCCCCGTGATAAATGCGGTAGAAGACGTACAATGAAGCGACGTCTCTACGCAACGCCAATATCTACAGGTTAAATCGTATTATACTGACCCGACTGAAAACTAAAATATATACAGGATGTTAAACATAGTTGTTTATCATCTTGAAAGTGGATTGTAATTGGGCCACGATTCTGAATACATTGGTACTGAAAAATTCCAAACTAAAAAATTATGGGATGCAGTTTTTTTTACAATAAAAATGCAATGCATTCCGTTTATGAATCACAGCTATCTAATATTATCTCTATTAATAGTGCCTAGAATTATTGAAAAACATAAATCAGAGAAGTATTTCGCCGGAACAGGTAAAAGCATTAGAAACGTTGCAGGTACAAGTGATATTGACCCTTATTACGTAGGAACTGTAGATTACATTACAATGCTGGCAAAAAAAAATTGACAATAAACTTTGAAATTTTTTTTCTGCTACTACAGATTTTTTTTGCTAAAATGCCGGATATACTACGGAACTCAGCTGATGGTAATTGATACTATCCTAACAATGCAGTGCCGCTCAGGATTCTTGGAAAATCTAAAAATTCTGAGCGGCACTACAACCTACGCTCGTCACCTTGAGACATAAGATGTCAAGTCTCATTTGCCCAATAATTTCACTAGCTAAGGCACCCTTCACACCGAAACACAGTAATGTTAACACATTACTGCTTCACTTCAGAGATTGTCCAGTTACACTCGATATATCATTAGAAACAAATTGAAAGCAAAGATGTGTATATTATTATAAATATTTTCCATTGATTATTCACCAATATGTGACCCTTTCACCAAACAACACCAATGGTATGATTCTACAAACAAACCCTCACGTTAACAGTCTTGAAACCCGAACCCCGAATGCAAATTGTAATAAATCATCAAAATATTACAAAATATACATTCGCCAATTAAAAAACAAACAAAGGGGGAGATTAAAAACCGAGTCGGCGTTCATTTGAGTTATTAACCCCAGTGGTACGTGAATTTGCAGTTTTTGTAACACGAAACATTTATTATTTTCGTTTCTGCTTCATTAATTCTAATTTTTATGATAAACTTTCATTTCGCCGTATGACCTCAACAAGGGTAGAAGTTGTTTCGTATTTTCTACGTTAATGGCAACATTATTTGTCTCGCAATTAAATTGAAATGACAATGTAATCTCGCTTTTTCTTATTTCAGTGTTACGAGTTCATTGGCAGCGAATTTTTTTTTGAGCGAGAAATATGTGTGGCAAATCAATGTATTCATGTGGTGCATGTAAAATGCTTTGTAAATTTTAGCCCGTAAACAAGCATGCGTAAGAGCACGTTAAACGGGAAAAAGATTACGCAAATTAAATTTGAAAAGAAAATTTTAGAAAGATGCGGGACTCTAACCCGCGACCTCTTCTGCTCCGTGCGGGCGCACTTCCACTGAGTCAACCGTTTGAGTGCCGTAATGTTCATAAATCTTGATATGTCTTTGTTGAGCTCTTATGCTAACAAATAAATCTATAGTCCGACTTAGTAGACTTTCCACTACCTACCACGAGATCGGAATCTAAGCGAGTGAAACCGCGGGGTATTGCTAGTATAAGATAAAAGGCATAATATAATAGATTTTTTGTTAGTATGACAATTTACGACATTATTTTTATTTTTATTTTATTTATTCGGGTCAACAAACAGTAGCACGCAGTGCTGAGAAAAAAATCAGTAATAATATAATACAGTAATACTATACATGCTACCCACTACGTCAACCACATAATTATTGATTAATACTTAATTACAAAAGTTACATGTATGAATATAAGTGTAGATATAAAAAATATATATACGTTTAGTTTTATTGTTATTATTCTACAGGTTTAGTCTAATATAGTAATATTCTTCTTAAGATAATCCATGACCAGCTTTTTGAAAGAGCCCACACGAGTGGAAAAAATATCAATATTGCCAAAGCACGCATTATATGAGTGTGTCATTCTCCATAGTGGTGAGCGCTCGGCAGAATTTGTACGACATTTTATAGTAGCAAAAAGTTTATGCGTTTGATTATTGCGTACATGACTTCTAACTGGTATTTTGTAACAGAGTTTACGAGTTAAAGGAATACAGTCGTATTTATTATGACACAGATCAAATAAGAGCATATCTTCAAGTTGTTTGCGCCTTGACTGCAAGTCAAGTATACTATATTTTTCAAGAAGCTGGTCATAAGGAAGGTAGCTTCCCGTATATTTATAGTGCATCGTCCGTAAAAATTTTTTTCTGTACAGTTTCTATTCTCTTAACATATTTATTATAATGGGGATTCCAGATACAAACAGCATATTCGAGTTGTGAGCAAACCAGCGATTTATACAAATATACAATATACAAAAGCAACTCTATTGAAATTTATACCGGTCCGCATTATAAATCCATACATTTTAAAAGCTTTATTTACAATGTTTTGTGTATGCGTGTCTAAATGTAACTTACTATCCAATGTTATTCCTAAATCTTTAATATTACTAACCTTGTCTAGACTCTCTCCATAAAGTGAATATGTACAGTTGCTAGCGGATCTCTTTTTAGTAAAAGTGATATGCTTACATTTACTTAAGCTTAGATTAAGTTTATTTTCTGTACAATATTTAGTAAATCTATTTAAATCATCCTGAAGATGGTAATGATTATCTTGTAATTCAATTGTTTTATATATTTTAAGATCATCTGCATATAGTAGAAAATTACTTTGTTTAAAGCATGTATGAATATCGTTGATGAATATAATAAATAAAAGAGGTCCAAGAATTGACCTTTGTGGAACTCCAGAAGTAATCATTACCATTTTCTATTCATGGCCACTGATGATAACTCTTTGAGTACGATTTGAGATGTATGATTTAAACCATCGCCAAAGATCACCACGTATGCCGTTATATGCTAATTTTTCTAATAAGCGTCTATGGTCTACCCTATCAAAAGCTTTCTGAAAGTCTGTATAAATGCAGTCTGTTTGTCTATTGTTATCTAAATCTTCAAATAAGTGTGAAGCAAAAACAAGAAGATTAGTTACAGTTGAGCGTTTTTGCACGGATCCATGTTGTTGTGGAATTATAATCCTATGTATCAGTGGATAAATGGAATCGTGTACAAGCCGCTCAAAGAGCTTGGAAAGTACAGGCAAGATAGAGATTTGTCGGTAATTTTCTACGTTCTTTTTGGATCCTCCTTTATGTACAGGCACTATGCGAGCCATTTTCCATTTCTCTGGAAATATGCCTTGTTTAAGATGTGTCTTATACTGCATATTTTATTCAGTATGTGTACTGAATAAAATATGCAGTGGTTTGTAAATGGTAGTAGAAGTGGCTTTAAAAAATATTGGAGGTATATCATCCAAACCAGAACCCTTCATTACATCCAACTTGTTTAGAGCCTTAATTACATTTTCAGTCGTGATAACAGTTTGACTGATAATGTCACACACTATTTTATCCTTACCAGTGCATTCAATATGATCTATGTCAAAGTCATTGGTAAGAGTAGATGGTACAAAAACCATGTAAAAAAAGTCAGAAAATAAATTACATGCATCGATCGGAGTATTAGCTGTATTATTTTTGTAAAATACATTATAAGGAATACGGGAATTGTTTTTTATATTAGAGAAGTATGTCCAAAAATATTGTGCATTGACTTTAATACTATCTTCTACTATGTTCATATATTCACTGTAACGACGTTTCGATTCCTTTTTAAAACGACGTCTCAGTATACAGAATATCTCATAGTCTGACGTATTATTAAATTTTTTCCACTTTATCCAAGCCCTTTTTTTATCTTTAAATATATGTATTGATGATGAATTAAACCAAACTGGGAAGCTCTTTGCCTTTATAGTTTTAGATGGGATATACTTACGTATGAAGCCATAGATTATTTAATAGAATAAACCGACAGGTGTTAAGTATCTCTTCATTAATAATTGAATACTCAGCTTGTTTAAAATAGTAGTGCGTCTGTGTAGTTAAAGGGATATGTGGTCTATTAGCAAAGGGCAATAGTGCATAGAAAGGTGGATGATGACCATCAGGTGGCACCAAGGCAGTAAGTGCATTTAATAAAATACAATCATTGTTACTGGATAGGAATAGATCTAAAATATGATTATTATAATTTTCAAAACTATTATATAGTGATAGATTCAAGGTATACATAAATTGACAAAAATATTGACTCGTTAAACAATTACTATTACTTGTCGCAACCAATTTATTGTCGGTATGTTATAGTCGCCAACAAGGTGTATATTATCGCTAAGTAACAAGATTTCTTGTGGGTAATTAAAATAAGATAGGTATATATCATGGGTCTGATTCGGCGGAATATATGTTACACCAAATATGTGACGGCCAGCTGTGGTGCGTAACTCAACTAGTACGTAATCAATAATTGGTGGCATGGCAAGCATAGTGGCTGGCTGTGACATTGGCAGCGTAAGAAGCGTGGCAGCCAGCGAGCGACGCACCGCAATCATAACTCCACCGCCATCACGCCGCCCGGTCGCGGTTCGGTTCCTATCACACCGGTATACGTGATATCTCGAGTCAATGAGTTCATTGTCAAATATCTCATCAGTTAACCATGTTTCAGTCAGGAGTATTAGATCGCAGTCATGCATAAGTATATTCATATAAATCGTATGGAGCTTAGTCTGTAATCCACGACAGTTCTGATAATACACTGAAAGAACTTTGTCCATTAAAATTATCTACTTTATACTAATAAATTAAAAATAATTAGAGTTTTAAATCGCATTATCATACTAGGTAATTTTATTATTTTTAGACACAGAGTGACACGCATATTAATTATGATTTCATGAGAACTACAATGACGTAATTGTTGATTAATAGTTAATCTTTTATAAGTAACATAATTGTAACTAAAAATAGTATGGTTAATATTACAGAAAGTGACATGAGAATACATTGTAAGCTGAAAAATAAGAAAATAAACATGTTTTTACTAACATTATCATACAAAATATAAACACAGTGAGATAAATGTAACATGTACAAGTAATAACATTATTATACAAAAAACGCAATACCAGCAGTAAAATAGAAACATAGGGTAATAAATATCTTTACTGGTGACAATCGGTAATAACTGCAGCAAGTCAGGTATATAATATAGTATAGTAGGTATATAAAATAGGTATTAACGTTTATAATGCATACAAGACCAATAATAGGTAATCCTTATTATGTAGTAATTAAGGCATGTGATCGCATGATGAGCGAGACAGAGTGCACAAAAAATGTATATGTATTTTATTTGATATCGACTAGTTTTCCATTCTGTCAGCGCCTCGATTTTTTAATTTAGTAAAATCTCCAGTGGATCGGATAGCAAATGATGGGGAGGTGTCATTTTCTCGGACGAGGATAGTTGCATTTTTGACCCACACGTATTTATATTTGAGCCTCTTCGTCTCCTCACGGCACGCGCGTAAAAGTCGTTCATTCTTAAGAGTAAGATGCTCATTCTTATAGATAAAATGCGACTGACCTTGAATACCTATCTGTTCACTCCGTACTCCACGAGCCTTACCGAAAGCACTTAGAATGTTGTCACGCAGAATCCTAGTGGTGAATTTGACAATTATGTTTTTAGACTGGCGATTGTTTTGTTGATTTGCATGTGGGACTCGATGAATCGAAATTACATCTTTGTTCGAGATTGTGTAGTTAATAGCCAAGCCTATGGCATCTAGTATTGAAAGTAGATTTTCATTCCGTTTGTCAGGTACGTTACATATCTCAATATTGCACTGCCTCGCCTGCTGCTCCAGGGAGTCGATTTTATGTTCCAGGGTAGAAACGAGATTAGCTGTTCCAAGCACACCCTTCTTAAATTCCTCAACTTCACGTACCTCTTTTTCAATGTGAGCGTGCTCCTCTGATTGAAATTGGGCCGATGATTGCAGTTCGGTGATATCCTTGGTTACACTGGCCAAACCACTTTTCAAGTTAGCTTGCTCGGTCCACAGTGATTGCATTTCAAGCTGTACTTCAGATAAAGCACTTTTGATATCGCCCCTTATTCTATTTAGGCTGTCGTCGATTTCTTTACGCCATGTTTGTAGCATATTCTGTAGATCATTTGTAAAGCTACGCAATTCAAATTCTGGATGTGTCGCCTAGTGTTCGGAGAGTTTAGGTGACGTGTTCGTTTCCTCATTATTTTGATGTTTTATAAAAATAGATGTTGTAAATATATTGGCTTTGATAATGACCTACGTTCGCAATTCTCCAACAACACTTGTCCTTATTTCGTGTAAGCGAATAATATAAATTTACCGTACCAAATGTCAAAAATGTAAATGCAAGTGTTTTGATAAGCGGAGAGGTGACAAAACCAGTGGAATCTGCTATATTTCTCTGGATTCCAAATAACTTATTATTCCAAGAATATTGAAGGATTGGCGAACAGACTTAGTTCTGCAGCATACGCGGTTAAAATATTAGACAATCCTTTGCTATATTGCTATGGGGCAACGCTGCCGATATTAATACAATATTTGTGCTGCTGAAGAGGGCTATTAGCGATATTTATAACCTAGGTCCTAAAGAATCATTGAAAGCAAAATTCAAAGAAATTAATATCTTGACTGTTGCTGTTCATAGGCACATAAGTGAATTTTCTAGAAACTGTCATAACCATAATGCTAACACCAGGAACAGATAATAATGCCTACTACTCGGCTAAGTCGAGTTAGTATGTCTTTTTATGGGGCGATGTATATGCTTTAACAACAAGATCCCAGAAAATGTTCAAAACAAAAGTATTACATTATTCAAAAGATTTGTTAAAAAACGTTTGTGTGGTTCAGGTTACTATAACATAAATGACTTTCTTAATGATAACACTGATCGGGAATGGAGCGACCGCCCTCAGGCTATTAAATAATGAGTTTAATTGTACAATATTACTTTGTAAACATATGTTTTCGATGAAAAAAAAGCCCACTGAGTTTGTTGCGCCCATTCTTCTCAGGTCTGAGGCATTCATTAAGTGAAGTCACATCCTATTTTGATTAAAAATATTTCAATTTAAATTTGAATAAGGAATAATTTATTCACGAAGAATACAAGCTCTAAAAATAATACGATTTTAAACCTCGTTATACAATGTTTCATTAATTTAACAAACAAACGCTATTTAACTCCCTCAATAATGTTTTACAACAAAACTTTTGTACAATACAATCATAATTTATTAGACATGTTATCAAACTGCTAACAATAAATTAATTATACTTTGTAACATAATTAATTGAGAATTTTAAGTTTGAAACTCCGACTTTCGCGAACAATTTGCACAAAGGCATTTGATAAAACCGCTGTATTCAGGCCACCAATAATATTCATCTATTTTATTATATTATCGCTTTGTGACAGTTTTGCGAGGCTTTTAATTATCGCGGCTGTTTGATGCCTTAGTTGGATTGTTACGAATTTCGCTCAGATTCAAATTTATTTTTAACATCTTTTAATAAATAAAAATCGCATCACTTTATTCTTTTAATTTGTAAAATATTTCGAAATGTTATCCAAAAGCCACTACAACATCAATCAATTAAAATTTACTAAAGTAATTCATAGACAATTATAAAAATACTAAAAAAGGAGACATGCATGATTAAATGTAGAGCGGTGCGGTGTTTCCGGGACGATACGATATGGGTACCTTCAAGAGCGTACACCTTCCTTAAAGGCCGGCAACGCTCTTGTGATTCCTCTGGTGTTGCAAGAGAATGTAGGCGGCGGTGATCACTTAACACCAGGTGACCCGTACGCTCGTTTGTCCTCCTATTCCATAAAAAAAATGTAGAGCTAGGTCCTAATTCAATGGATGATTTGATTATTTGCCATGCGAGTCAAACACACTCACACACACACTCATACACACACACACATATGCTGCAGCTGATTCCTTAGCCAAATTCCGCAAGATCATTTGCAGCATCATTGGTAATCTTTAATAATGTTATAATTGGAAAATTGATGTAACTGTGAATAACTCATTTATTAATTTCAAAAAAAATGTTTAATTTGTAACTTATTGTATATAATACCTAAAATTAATTATTTCTGTGCATGCTGTGTTTATTTGTAAATAATCACTACATATAGTTGTAAGTGATTGTAAATAAACCTAATAAATAAATAAATACATGGTTTTCCGTGCCATCGTATATTATTTAAATCAATTTATAGTGTAAAACGACAGATGAATTGGCAGACAGTCCTATAAAAGCTTGAAACGCGTTTGAAGCCAAGAAAAATGTGTGTGTGTACTTATGTATGCACGCAAGAAGTTATACTTCTTTGGACTAACGAAGCAAAATTTATTGATCGTGCCATTTTTTTAGAAAAAATAATTTTGTAAAAATCTTGCAAAGATGGCTTTGACAATTAATTATTAAGTAATGAATACGCCTGTATGGGCTTGAACCCTTTGCCTGTCCTAATAATGGAAGAAACCAAAAAAAAACGAATGACGCAAACGTTTGACCTGTTACTTTTGTGTGACAGTGATGCGCGCGCATCTTAAAATTTCACTCTCATCATTTTTTCATAACGCGCCTATAGAAGTAAAAACATAAAAATATTAAACAAAAACTAAAGGAATATTTCCTAGGTAATCTTTGATCGCATTTGTAATTAATAAGACGGTCAGGGGATGCCTGGGAAATGTTTGAAATATCTGTTTTTTGGTTGCTTCGTGTTGAAATAAATATTGGTAAGGTACATATTATCTGTAGTTGATTTCTTGTAGGTATTAATGTAGTTGTAGCCAATTGTTACTTTCTATAGATATTAATAAATTGTATGTAGGTATAGAATTTAATGTTAAGATTATATTTATTTTGTAAAAAACTAAGATAAGGCGTAAACTAAGATAATGCATTGAGGTCAAACCTCTGTGGTTATTACAATGTATCTTATTTGTTCACATTTTGTAAAATATGTATTTCGATAAATAAAAAAAAAATATATAACATCAAAAATAAAGTTTCATTTCTACATAAAATACCCAAAAAAATTCGGACTAATCGTAGAAATAAAAATTACCTAAGATTCTTTTTTCAGTTGTAACCAAACAAGCTGAAACGTAAAACATTACAATTCTAACTTCGCCAGCAGAGCATGAGGTACGAGAACAAAGCGCCAACTTCGGTATATTTGCATAGATAACTGAAAACTTCTTGAAGTAGAGTTGTGTTTGTTCAGTTTATAATTGGCTGTATGGAGTGCTGACCTCAGACCTTTGGCTGTGTATCTATGGACTGTATCTATATTACCACAGACTTACAGTCTACACAATCCAAATTCAAATATCTTTATTCAAAATAGGATGTGACATCACTTATTGAAAGTGAAAAACTACCACTCATTCCAAAAAGAATGCCTCAGACCTTAGAAGAATGGGCGCAACAAACTCAGCGGCCTTTTTTTTCATCAAAAAATATATTTGTCTCCTTCATTGGAATATACAATTTATTTCTCTTACAGGTATTCATTCAAATTTTGTAATTAATCATCGGGTTCGTCAGTTAGGAAACGATGAGGTATTTTCCGTTCAGTCTTCTTGTTACTGTTGCTTTTGTTCAATAATGCTTTATTAGTATCTGATTGTCAGTTCTATATTATATCCCTTGGCCAATTTTTTTTCTTATCTTTGACAGTTGGTATCCCAAGGTATAAAAGTTCATTTGATACGAAAATAGAGCATTGGCTATTATGCGTCATGTTTTATTCTGAAATCTTTGCAAATTTCAATATTTGAGTGTGATGCGGCACCTTAATATACCGTATGTCTAGATTGCTTTAACATTGTTCAATTTAGATTAATCCTCCATATAACGCGGTTGCTTTATTATACTTTTCAATATTCAAAAAGAATTCTAAAAGAATCAATTTAGAGAAAATAAATTCAAATTCAAATTCAAAAACACTTTATTCATGTAGGTCACAGAAATGACACTTATGAATGTCAAAAAAAACAATATAAAAATATTGTTTCTTATTGAATTTACCGCTACTTCTTAAAGGGTTGAGCTAATGAGAAGAAGTAGCAAGAAACTCATTGCCACTCTTTTAAGTCAAGATTTACAATTTAGTTGTTTTACAAATCACTTCAATTACAATATATGCAAAGTGACGCAACAAAAATACTCAAATGTCAAAAACTTAAAGGCTTACATGAGTAAGTCAAAAAAAGAAAAAAAAAGTAAATTAATACTCATAATTATATATATAATAAATATATAATTAATAATATAGTAGATGCATCCATCCACACATACCGTAAATAAATAGAGGCATTATGTGAGCATTTCATAAAATGAAATATATAATAACTTTAACTTTAAAGGAAATACATTAATAACTTTCATATTACGCGTATATATCCCGGATAATACGGGCATTTTCCCATATAACGCGGGGTTATCCCACATTACTGTGAAATTTATAATGATTTATACAGTACATAATTAGCTTCGCGTATCTTGCACATGTGTCAATTATGTTATTACAAAATTAAATTCTTTATTAAATTTGTGTGTTAAAAACCTTAATAAAATAGTAAAACTTGTCAAACCATTGAAAAAACGTGTTACCAATTGTAATAATTATTATTATTACGAATTACGAGGTAGTAGTAGATACAAGGATTCTCCTATAACGCTTTTCGTTATAACGCTATAACCATTCTACCGCGTTATAGACAAATACCTGAATTTTAGTGTGGCACTCTTTAATTATGTACCGTATCTTCAGATTGCATAAACATTGATATTTTTTTCATTATAAGAGCGAGGTAATGCAGTTATAACGCCTTCATTAACGGCCGTTCCCAATATCCAGTCTATCTCTTACTTGAGATAAAAATCGTGACTATCGTTGACTTTTTTGTCCCAATAAACTTATCGACGGTACCTCACCTTATCCGTGCACGCTTTCTGTCAATGGGACAACGTATAGCTTACCAGCGGTATAAAGTTTGTATGGAAATTGCAATTCACGCGTCCCAATATAAGGCGATAAGAATGACTTGTCGGGTATATTGGAACAGCTTCAGATTATTGACAGCTAATTACAGACAGTAGAAGGTAGTAATTTACCTCCATCTGTAGATAGTATATTGGGAACGGACGTTAGTAATAAGTGTCTGTAAATAATAAAATTGTACGTTATGTACTTTTAAAGGGCACATGACTGAAGTGAAAACTTTATCAAGGGAAAATTATGTCATCATAATATGAAACATACCATTATTTTGTTTTCGATTCGTAGATTATAATAAAATTGAATAAATTATTTTGGTAAATTTAATTCTACGGCCGTTTTCAATAACGTATCTCTAGCTACGGATACATTGCTATCACCGTTTAATGACAAGATCTTATCTATCCTTAGTGATGTCCAATATAGTTTTAGTCCAATGCTATCTGACGATAGGTTATTGAAATGTAAGTAAGCGTAAAAGGATAGATTTGTCTACCTCTAGTAAGGATAGATAGGTTATTTAAAACGGCCGCCAATTGATCGGGCTCACTGATTCGACTCTAGCAGACTTCAGTCGAATTTGTGTTCCATAGCTGAGCGTGACAGCTGAGTCTCATTCAATAAACACAAAGTAAAGTACTCAGCGCACCTATTATAGTATTAAGTTCAACAAAAAAAATGAAAAAGGCAGTCTTTCGGGGCTACCAATAGAAGTGAAATCGAAGTAACTTGTGAATTGTATCGAATCACAAGTTTCGATGATTTGAAGATTGGAATTTTTTTTGGGGTATTTTATCATTTCTTAAAAATTATAGTAACTTATACTAACATTGTACACGATTTATCACAAAAGAAAATATATATAATATATTAATTTGTAAAATTTGTTGTAAACTATAATATAACAATTGATTTTCTGAAAAACATTCGAATGTGAATGACTCATGTTAAGTCCCGTTTTTGCGAAGCATACAAAGACTTTATATAAAGATGGATGTGGTCGGTTCACTTTTTTATAAAGCCTTTGCCTATGAAAATGTGTCTTGTAGGCAACGCTGCCGAAATTAATACAATATTTGTGCTGCAGAAGAGGGCTATTCGCGCTATTTATAACCTAGGTCCTAAAGAATCAATGAGAGCAAAATTCAAAGAAATTAACATCTTGACTGTTGCTTCTCAATATATTCTTGATAATGTAATGTATGTTCATAGGCACATAAGTGAATTTGCCAGAAACTGTCATAACCATAATGTTAACACCAGGAACAGACATAAATTGATGATGCCTACTACTCGGCTAAGTCGAGTTAGTAAGTCTTTTGTGGGGCGATGTATATGCTTTTACAACAAGATCCCAGAAAATGTTCAAAACACTTTTGTTACGTTAATACTTTTATTACGTTATTCAAAAGAATTGTTAAAAAACGTTTGTGTGGTAAAGGTTACTATAACATAAATGACTTTCTTAATGATACCACAGATTGGGAATGGAGCGACCGCCCTCAGGCTATTAAATAATAAGTTTAATTGTACAATGTTACTTTGTAAATGTTACTTTATTTGTAAAACATATTTTTGATGGAAAAAAAAGCCCGCTGAGTTTGTTGCGCCCATTCTTCTCAGGCCTGAGGCATTCATTTTGGAATGGGTGGTAGATTTATTGACTTTCAATAAGTGATTTCACATCCTATTTTGAATACAAATATTTGAATTTGAATTTGTTTAAAAAATCCAATGTCTTTTTGATAATAAGAAATAACGCTCTCAGTGAGTCATACCATTTTTGTGCCGTTTGGTGTCGAGACACTTGGCCTGTGGGGCCCAGATGTCCGGAGAATGTACAAATTTGTACTTTATTATGCGCTTCAATAGGGTTAATGCAAACCCAAACGCTGTCAGCTATTTTCGTTTATGACAATAAGGGATGAGACGAGCCAGACTATCAGCTGATTGTAATTGATACGCCCTGCCCATAACAATGAAGTGCCGTTCAGTATTCTTGAAAAACCCAAAAAATCTGAGCGGCACCACAATTGCGTTCGTCACCTTGAGACAATAATATTGACAGATAGACAGTAATGTTACTAGCTACGGCGCCCTTTAGACCGAAACACAATAATGCTTACATTACTGCTTCGCGGCAGAAATAGGCGCCGTTGTGGTATCCATAATTTAGCTTTGCAAAGGAGCCCCCCACTGGTTCGGTTTTGGTCAACGGATCAACCTAGATAGTTGTATTGTAAATATGAGATTTGTTTTATTTAATAAAATGTATTAAAATATTGCATTGTATCCTCAACTTTATAGTTAATTTTTTTTAAAGTGATAACCCTCACTTCTGAAATTATTACACAAATGAAATTTGAAAACAAAATTTATGAAAAATGAGGGACTCGCAGCTAGGTTGTGGCTTCATCTAAGATTTGAACAAGACATACAAGATTTATCAACGATACGTCACTCGAACGGTAGGCTCAGTTGGAAGAGCGCTTGCACGGAACGCGAGAGGTCGCGGGTTCGAGTCCCGCATCTTTCATAAATTTTGTTTTCAAGTTTTATTTGTACATATCACGGGAAGTGTTCCGAAGAGCTGTTTCACCTGATTCCTGCCGCCGAATTGTAACTTCGCACGACATGCCACAAATTAGGATATCATCCCCACCATCTGGATGTGTGGCGGTTCTCCACAGTGCGGTTTTCAAGGAGCTTTCTTCCACTTACTACAAAATGTAGAATGAGCTTCCTTGTACGGTATTTCCGGGACGATACGACTTGGGTACGTTAAAAAAAAGCGCGTAAACCTGCCTTAAAGGCCGGCAACGCTCCTGTAATTCATCTGAGAGAGCAAGAGAACGTGGGCGGCGGTGATCACTTAACACCAGGTGATCTCCTAGTTTGTCCTCCTTTTCCATAAAAAACACATTGTATCCTTTTCCATTACTATGATTTATCAAAACTTATTATCTCAGTTTTCTTCGACAAGCTTGTAGGACAAAGCTATTGCTTTGTAAAACTAATACACCATTATTGCGCGGAAATCGCGTAAAAACGCACTTCGATTCACATACAAAAGATTTTTTCACACCATGCAGAAGCATGCGTCAAAGTATGCACCTTAAACACCTTTACATAAGGTCGATGTTACAGTTACGTGAGTATATTTACATCATTTCAGAATCAAAGAACAATAATGACAGTAATAAATCATACGGGTCGTTAGGCGCGCTCTCCAGTAGTGGGTTCGATTCCCGGTAGAAATGGCATCATCTGTCAATAGGCTGGAGTGACATGACTCGCTAATGGAGTTCCTTGGTTCAATTGTTGTCTCGCAATCGCGGGAAATTGTTACTAATACTAAACCGTACGTCTCCTAAATAGGGTGAAAGTGCTATTTTGAAATACTTAATTATGTAATTTACTTTTTGATTTCCTTCCAAAAAAACTGGTCTATTGTGACTTATAACTTTTCAAATTCAAATACTTTTATTCAAAATAGGATATAAAATCACTTATTGAAAGTCAAAAAAACTTTTGAAAAAGTGTGCCTCAGACCTGAGAAAAACGGGCGCAAGAAACTCAGCAGGCTTTTTAAAAAAAAAACGGTTGCATTGTAAAATCGTATAATAAAATTTATTATTTAATAATATAATACCGCCTTAGGGCGGTCGCTCCATTCCCAATCTGTGGTATCATTAAAAAGTAATATATGTTATATTCAAATTCAAATATATTTATTCAAAATAGGATTCAAACTCACTTATTGGACGGCAAAAACTACCACCCATTCAAAATAGGCTGCCTCGATCTGAGAAGAACGGGTGCAAGAAACTCAGCGGGTTTTTTTATACAAAATATGGATTACAATGTAATATCGTGAAATAAACATTTATAATTAAAGAGCCTGAGAGTGTCTACTTCATTCGCAATAGTAGTATAGTAACCTTTACCACAGAAACGTTTGTTAAAAATTCTTTTGAATTTCGTAATATATATATATTTTGAACATTTTCAGGGATCTTATTAGTAGGCAATATAAGTTTATGTTTGTTCCTGGTGTTAACATTATGGTTATGAGTTTCTAGCAAATTCACTTATGTGCATTTGTACATACATAACATTATCAAGAATATATTTAAAAGCAACGGTTAAGATGTTTACTTCTTTTTCTCTTAATGATGCTTTAGAACGTAGCTTATAAATAGCGTGAAAAGTCCTCTTTTGCAGCACAAAGATTGTATAAGTTACGGCCCCATAGCAATATACCATAGGACATAATACTATGAAACAAACTAAAGTAAACTAGTCGCGCCGTATTTATGTCCTTCTAATTCACACGGCCGCCATTTATGGCGTCGAATGGCGACCACGTACCAGAAGACGCAGTGTTGGTAGGCCCCCCATAATATAGACCGACGATCTGGTCAAGATCGCCAGAATACGTTGGATGAGGGCAGCGCAGTACCGATCGTCGTGGAAATCTTTGGGGGAGGCCTTTGTCCAGCAGTGCTGGCTTACGGCTGACGATGATGGCCGCCATTTTGTAATACATCTTTTTTATCAATTATCAATTGAAACTCGCACTTTCTCTATGGGAAATTTCTTCAATACCAATCTTATGGATAATTCTTGGTACTCTAAATTATTTTGGCGCTAAGATTGCCATATTTTGACATTAAAATTTCGTGATATGTATGTTATTATGATACCATTGAAATGATTCGCGGAGACAAAATATTTTAAATTTAATTAATAATAACACAGCACTACTAGATGACGTATAGATTTTTTTTTTATGGAATAGGAGGACAAACGAGCGTACGGGTCACCTGGTGTTAAGTGATCACCGCCGCCCACATTCTCTTGCAACACCAGAGGAATCACAAGAGCGTTGCCGGCCTTTAAGGAAGGTATACGCGCTTTTTTTGAAGGTACCCATGTCGTATTGTCCCGGAAACACCGCACAAGGAAGCTCATTCCATAGCTTTGTAGTACGAGGGAGAAAGCTCCTTGAAAACCGCACTGTAGAGGACCGCCACACATCCAGATGGTGGGGATGAAATCCTAACTTGTGGCGTGTCGTGCGAAGGTGGAATTCGGCAGCAGGAATCAGGTTAAACAGCTCTTCGGAACACTCCCCGTGATAAATGCGGTAGAAGACACACAATGAAGCGACGTCTCTACGCAACGCCAAGTGATCCAACCGTTCGCAGAGCACTGGGTCCCCGAAAATTCGAGCTGCTCTGCGTTGCACGCGGTCTAATGGATCGAGCTGATACTGGGGTGCGCCAGACCAGAGATGACAGCAATGCTACATGTGTGGCCGGACCTGCGCTTTGTAGAGCGCTAAAATGTGGGCCGGCTTGAAGTATTGCCGTGCTCTATTGATGACGCCCAGCTTCTTCGAAGCCAATTTGGCTTTGCCCTCCAGATTAGAAATCATTCTCCTCACCGTATTTAAGAGGAAAGTATTTAAAAACAAATCGCGCAGGTACTCATAGCTGAAACCACAGAACACGTAAAAGATATCTCTTTTACCTGTTCTACTAAACTATACAATGACATCTATCCTGCACCTATGACACAAAATCTTCAAAACAGAGACATGTAGTTGAAAATTCTGTTATGTTGCTAAAGGTTTCAGCGATCGACGTGTGCTAGTAATTAAAAAAAAAACATTAAAAACGAACATGTCCTCAAAAAAAATTATTATCTATATAAAGTATCAAATGAATACAAACATCTCTGAAGTAATTTTCGCCCACTGTAAAATGTCCGACTGTTGGACTGATAATATAGATTAGTTAGTAATTTTTATTTGAGGTCATGTTCTATTTTAATGCATGTTTTTTTAAATTATTAGCACACGTCGATCTTAATAATTTTATGTATGTACATATGCACATAGTGAATTTGCTAGAAACTGTCATAACCATAATGTTAACACCAGGAACAAACATAAACGTACAATGTATACTACTCGGCTAAGTCGAGTTCGTAAGTCTTTTGTAGGGCTACGTAAATGCTTTTACAACAAGATCCCAGAAAATGTTCAAAATAAATATATTACGAAACAAAATTTTATGAACGATGCGGGACTCGAACACACGACCTCCGGCGTTCCGTGCCAGTGCTCTAACCAACTGAGATAACCGTTCGAGTACAACCTGAGAGTTGAACAAAGAAAACAGAATTATATAACGAGGCGGTACTCGAACGGTTAGCTCAGTTGGTTAGAGCACCGGCACGGAACGCCGCAGGTCGTGGGTTCGGGTCCCGCATCGTTCATTAAATTATGTTTTTAAAATTTTATTTGTGTATTAATCCTAGAAGTTAGGGTTATCACTTTAAAAACATAACATATTGTTTATATTAATAATAATATAGCCTTTATTCAGATCCTTACTAACATAGATAACTAACAATACTCAAACATAAAACATTAGAAACAAAATAACTTATTCTAGTATTTGTATTTTTTTTATTTTTTGTGAATCTGTTTGCCAATCGGCAAAGGCCTCCTCCAACCGTTTCCATTCGTGTCTTTCTTGAGCCACTCTGTTCCAAGTTACTCCTGCCACTTCTCTGATATCGTCCTCCCATCTTTTCTGGGGTCTACCTCTTTTCCTTTTCCCTTCCCTGGGATACCATCTTGTCACTTTCTTACTCCATTTGTCATCTCCTCTTACCATGTGCCCAGCCCATCTCCATTTGAGTCTTCTAATTTTGGATTTGACATCGATGACTTTTGTTTTACTTCTGATGACGCGGTTTTTTAGTCTGTCTGATCTTTTCACTTTTCTGAACGTGAAAAGATTGTTTATATTACGAAATTCAAAAGAATTGTTAATAAATTTTCAAGTAAAGGTATACTATACTACTATTGCGAATGAAGTGGACACTCTCAGGATCTTTAATTATAAATGTTTATTGCACGATATTACATTTTAATCCCTATTTTGTATTAAAAAAAACCCGCTGAGTTTTTTGCGCCTGTTCTTCTCAGGTCGAGGCAGTCTATTTTGGATCCTATGGACTACACGGGAAGCACCACTTTCAAATTAAAATAATTCTGAGGTAACAAACATAAAAAAAAACGATTTGAGAACCTCTTCCGGTTTTGATTTCGGTTAAAAATAAAGAAAAGGTGAAAGAACAATTTATCTGAAATAACCACGCTTATTTTTAATACTTTGGCATAATAATGAAAAAGTGACGATTGACAATCTATAGTTTAATTATTATAATATCACTAGTGAAATTGTAATATCACGGCTCTGACAATATACCTGCGACCTTAGATTAAGGATTGGTCTCCACTGCGCTCCAACTAGATACCAATACTACCGAGTCAGTCTCGAACAATATGTGACGTTGACGTGCGACATGTTCTGTTAAACTTTGCAAATAATTGAAACTAAAATTAAAAAAACGCTGTGATCGCAAATTATCAGAAAGTATTTCGTATTTTATTAATTTCAATGTAAAATAACACGAAGCGTTTGTTACAAAATTTGAAAGATGCCATTGAGTGTCAAGATGCCACGCACACAAGCATCTAATAGTTGCTGTAATAAAAATCTATTGTTATTAGATAGTGTGATATCTAGTTGAAGCACAGCGGAGACCAATCCTTAATCTAAGCCTGCGACATTTATATTCAAAAGGTAATGCACAATTATTATTAGTGACATACACCGCAAGTAATTAGTGACTTAAGGAGGTACTAAGGCCCAAAACTTTCAGCCGCCCCTCATATCTAGTAAAAACTGTGTAAAAAGTATAAAATGAAAAGTCATATTTAAAAGTTTAAATATTTTAACAATTTGTTAAAATAGAAATACCCACGTTCCTTTTTATTCCGTTATTAATTTTCAGTTAATTTTTAAGAAGTTTCGAGTTATAACTTTATCATCATGGCGTCGTTCCGGGGGCCCGTATGACGTTACAATTAATTACATTTCAATTAGTTCAACTTGCTAAAAGCGCTCTCTCGTTTGTCTTCGCCACGCCCAAAATTAAATTACGAAATGAATCAATCAGTTGGTTACAGGGAGAGCATGTCGGTACGGATCTGTAAAAAGGCATTTATTTTCTCAAAATTGATTCCTTTAGAATTCTTTTTGATGTCATTTCTAATAACTACTAGAGACTACTACCGCTTCGGAAACAAATGGCGCTCTGTGATTCTTCGCGCATTCTTTTTTTTGCGCTCTTTTCAATAAAAATATACAATATTGTAGTCATTTCTATCGCTATGAAATAATCACCAGCTAGTCCCAAGCTGACTATTAAACATTTAACATTTAAATTTATTTACAGATAATGCCTGAACATTGTCTGGGACTTTATTATAGAAGTGTATACATTTACCTTTAAAGCTATTATGTATCTTATGAAGCCTACCAGAATTAGTCACAAGCAATCCCTTATTTCTAGTGTTATTATAATGAAAATCACTATTAAGAGCAAAAAGGTGACGATTTTTGTGAACATATATTAAATTTTCATAAACGTACTGACAATGAACAGTCGTAATATTTATTTCTTTAAATTTTTCTTTGAGAGAATGGCTATAACCAAGCTGATATATAGCACATGTATATGTAGACGGTTTAGCACAAGTTCTTGTATTAAAATGTATGTGGGATGTACACATAGCACGCCTGATCAAAAAAGGAGGCCGTAATTAACGACCTGTATAACCGAGTGGATAGCGATCCTACCTACTAAGCTAGAGGTATAGCGGTAACTTTTGTTCTCTTGGAGAACCAAAGTCCAAATGGTTGCGAAACTGAAGTGCCAGTGTCCCGGGCACATAGTTCAACGGACAGATGGCCGTTGGGGCAATAAAGTCGGAGGACGTAAGATGGTCGTACGAATACGTTGGATGAAGGCAGCGCAGGACTTTTTTCTGGACTACCATAAATAATTCAAGACCAAAATTAGCCCAATCAGCGGTTCAGCCGTTCTCGAGTTTTAGCGAGACTAATAAACTGCAATTAATTTTTATATATAAGATTTTGAAGCATCAATATGGACTTGACATCGCTATGAACTCACTAAAAAAGTGGTCTTATTCTCAACGCATTCAATATAAATTCGAAGACTACGAAAGAATAGAAGAAGTATAGTCTGCAATATACCTTTGGCTACGATTAGTGCCTTATTAATAACGAGATAAAAAAAAATAAAGCAGTCCCAACAAAAAATTAAATCAACTGAACCCAATAGATTATTCAGATACGACGAATATACTGCGATGACGTAAAAACTTTTCCTATTAGAGAAACGAAGCTTTTTTATTTAACTTCGTAATCTCTGTCCCATTCTTAAGTGACAGTCCGCTAATAGGATTCAAAGTTTGGCTGTTTAAGAGACAATTTGGAAGAATTAGGAGTTCTTTTCATGTGTTTGGAGATCAGTTCGGTAAATACTTAATTTTATGAGCTACTTAATGGCTTTCGTTGATTTTCGGCTATTGTTACAATCCCAACATGAATTCATTGATCATATCTTATTATAAATCTTTAAACGAGCAATTCTTGTATATATAATATGAATCTCGGATACGGCTGTAACGATTATAATGAAATTTGGTATACTGGTAGTTTCTGTGGGAGAAATTGATCTAAATAGGTTTCAATTTAAAAAAAATGTAGTTTTATCCGTGTTTTAATGAGAAACTGCTACAATAACATAAGAAAAAAAAGGTAAAAAGTAAATTTCGCCACTATATACAAGACTACAATAGCTCAGATGGGACATTGGGTGATCCGGAAAGCAGATGACCCCGGTTCGAATCCGGATGTCCTATTAGATTTTCTTGTTCAAGTTTTGTACCTTCTTAAATATCTGAGCTGCTGGATAAAGGTCTCCCCCAAATATCGCCATGACGATCGGTCCTGCGCTGCCCTCATCCAACCTATTCCGGCGATCTTGACCAGATTGTTGGTTCATCTTGTGGGCGCCTACCAACACTACATCTTCCGGTATGTGGTCTACATTCGAGGACTGACATCTGTCTGTCTTGCTATGTGAGTTTAGTTCTGCTACGGATCTCCTCACATCTAATTCGATCTCGCAGGGAAAATCCGATTATAGCCCTCTACATTGCCCTCTAAGCATAGTAAACTAATATATTAAATCATTGCTAAGATTCTTAAGAACAATATCAAATGAATATTCACAATGTTTAGACAAATGAGAGAAAACAAAATTCAGTATTGATGGATTAAAGAGATTTTCTCGTTAAATCCTAAAAATTCTGGGAGAATAGCGACCTATCGTTAACCCCTAGTTAACTATTATATAAAGCCGTATTTGAAAGCCATCAAGAGACAAACATCAAAGCTATTGAAGTAAGGTTCCCCCGCCCATGACAACACTAATGATACCGTTTAAGGTTACTTTAACTATTGTGGAGTTTCACAAACGAAGGCTAAAATATGTAATTTATCACTCTTATTTTATTATTTTATAGTTATTTATAGTTTTATGGATACACGTTCAGAAGATTAGCACGCGTATAGCTGTTGCTTGTTGAGATTTTTAACCGACTTCAAAAAAGGAGGAGGTTCTCAATTCGATGGTATGTTTTTTTATGTTTGTTACCTCAGAACTTTCGGCTGGGTGAACCGATTTTGATAATTATTTTTTATTTGAAAGCTGATCTGAGATCTGATACCAAAAATCGTTACTAGAACTAGATTATTTAAATTATGTACTAGATTGTATAAAAATATTCAATTATTTTAATACTCTTTCGTGCATATATCTATTGTTTATGAAGTCGTTTTTTTTTTATTCGTAGGGACCGCCGCTCGCTTTGAGTTCCAGCTACATAGATGCAATGTCTTTAATCAATCCTTATAATTAAACGGCCTTGCAAATAAACTTGGTATAAAGCTATACATAAGAATAAACTTAGAGTATACAAAATGTTAACAAATAGGCATTCTGCTTGGTTAGTTAGTTAAACTGGGCTGATTACACACCTAGCCTCTTGATTGGGCAATTGTGCGTTTTTAAAAATGTTTTCTTACTCCACTCTCTGAGATTATTTTATGATAAGGTCTCTGACATCTCTGGCTGCTACCGTCTGAGCTGCTCTAGTGATTCCAATACATTCTGCTTATAATTGATTTATTCGGACGTATAACGTTTCCAGCGTTTATTGCTATTGGTGTTTCGGCTGCTTGACATTCGGGAAATTTCAGAATTATCATTGTATTGACAGTTTTGTCAGTGATATAGTCAACGTTTGCATATACTTGGTTTATTCTTAGTTATAACTTTATACCAAGATTATTTATAAGGCCGTTTTAAGTATATGGATTGATTGAAGAAATGTCCTGTATATCAACGATAAGCACCAAGCTACACAACTTCTTTGATGATACGCGAAGGAGTGCTGTCAATAATCTTCATTTCTCGGGATAAAGTCATTAATTCCCTTTCGGTTCTTCACTGTGTATAAGTGTTTTGAAAATAGTCGATGGCTTCACACCTACTTTGTGTAAGGCAAGCATTGCAATTCCGTTTTCTTTACCACCCTATTCCAATATTGTGCGGGTAATGAAGTATCTTAAGTATTAAATATTCAAAATTTGAATTTTATTAAGGAAAAGAAGGACAAACCACTGATCACCGTCGCCCACATTTTCTTGCAACACCAGAGGAATCACAGGAGCGTTGCCGGCCTTTAAGGAAGGTGGGTGTACACGCTTTTCTTTGAAGGTTGGGTAACTTAAAAAAAAGCGCGTATCGTCCTGGAAACTTCGCACAAGGAAGCTCATTTGAAGCTTTGAAGTATGTGGAAGAAAGCTCCTTTAGAATAATAGTAGTTTGTAAGTTGTAACAATATAAGTCTAAATAAGCTATTATTTTATAGTTTAACTCAAAAATGAGAAGAGATATTTTGATCTTGTTTCCTTAAGATATTCACGTGCTGAAGAATACTTTAACTTTTCAAAGATTTAAATTTTAAAGAGAATTTTAATCCACAACTTAGCGGTTTCGTTTTAAAACTATTCCCGCCCGTAATTCCTGGAATATTGCGCGAAAGTTTTAATGCCTGGATAAATTCAATCACAAATTTTTGATGCAGTTCCTAACTATACTTTAAGTTGGTAAAGTGTTCAACGCCTCAATATCAACGATACATCACGGTAAAGCTGTGTACCAACTATCGTAAATTCTACTTTATCATACTTGTTCAAAGTTATAAGTGCTTCGGTATATTTTAGTAAATTCTAATGTTAAGGGTTCAGAATTTTGAAGTGAAAAATTCTGTAGCGGCGTTGAGTACTTTTCTTGGGATGGTTATAAACTGTTAAACTCGCGTCAGGACATGTTGCCTGATCCAAAATTCGTAAGTCAGTCGTTGAAATTATGGATGAAAGATTTATAATTCTAACTAATTATAGTTCGGATTTTTCAACTTAAGGCGAAGAGTAAGCAGAAAACACGCAATCATGGTGTTTTTAGACAAGTTTTGTGGTGAAAGTATAGCATTTCGAGCTATGAACACTATTTAATCCTGTTGCACATATCCTTAAGTCTTATTTGTAGGTTGCTAATGCTTGCTGTTGGATAACCAACAGTAACAACTCGGCAGTGTTAACTTTATAGTTTACACTGTCGAGGCTTTTTGAACTACTACTTTTCTTTGAAGTTAAACAAGTTTTTTGGCATGGCGTGACGCATATTTTTGGTACTTCTCTCAGAAAAGTTATTCTTACAGCTGGTCCTTTTTGTGTAGGTTCATTTATTCAGATTAGTAGTGAATAACGTGGATTGTAAGCATATGAACTGTTTTCCACTCAAGAATTTTGAAAATATTGGCTTTGTTACATAGATTATATAGATAGGCGGGCCGGCAGGCGTGAACTCATATCGCTCAAGGTCGCTGGCATGTAGTGTCGCCTTAATAAACATACGGTCATTGGACCAGAAGTTAATCATTGTGATTGCGAAGCCGAAGCACCGCGACGTCGAGGGATCGAATCCCAGTCGTCAAATACTTTTACATTTGAATTATAAGTATGTATTGGTTTTTAAGCTTTGTCATTACCGAAGACTCTCCCTACGGCGATAGTTATACTTGTATTTCATTGTTACTTATTATTATTTGTTTCTAACTTCAGCTACCATCAACCCATTGTATCAGTTTTAGAGATTGACGATGCTGGTAATGTAGATGGTGAAAGAGTCGTTGAAATTATGGAGGAAAGTTGATTTTTCTGAGGGATAAACTGTTTAGTGTAAAATAATTCTGAAGTGTTAAATTTTTTATGTTATATAAATTATCATTTTTGTGTACGATAGCGCAATAAATGACTATTGTATTTAACCACGTAAATTCTAGTACTTTTAAAGTGATAATTTAATCAATATGCACAAAATTATTCCCAAATCATTCCAAAATAATCAAAAATGCACAACGTTAATGTTCAAGTTTTCACTTCTTCCGGTACTCCCGGAGTGCAACACGTATTTTTTTTTATAGAAGAAGAGGATAAACGAGCATACGGGTCTCTTGATGGTAAGTGATCACCGCATCCATTAATCTCTTGTAACACCAGAGGAATCATAAGAGTGTTGCTGACCGAAAGCATCGGATAACCGAAACCGAAAACACGATTAGTACGTGGCGGGCGAGGGTCGACCGGGAACCCTATCACTATGCTGACAGTCAATCAACAGTCTACATTTAAGAGTTGCTGAAATGATGATAGAATGTGTTTTAATTACTATATTAATATACATATAAATAATAAATATATATAGAAAGTAATTAAAAAGCAATACAGTGTATTTATAAATAGGCCACATAGTAAATTAAAAAAATGTCTTCGACAAAATATTTACAAGGTACATCGTTATCCAAATGATTTGAGTTTTCTTTAGTGTTAATTCCGCCAATATTTGTCTCTAAACAATTCGACGTGTGTTTCGCCTCTACACGAGGCATCCTCAGGACGTGTTGTCTCGCCAAAATCTGGCACGAAACTCTATATTTTTAATTTTATTAACACTAACGAAAACTCAAATCGTTTGGATAATTATGGATTTCCGTAAAGTAACGCCTACTTCAATAAATTTTCTTAAGGTACATAGTATTGTATATAACCCACGATGGTACTGAGTCCTTCGTATCCGAGTCTAACTCACTCTAGAGCAATTTTTTTGTATGGTAAATGAAAAAAATTTGGATCACACAGACACTATTTGAGTTGCTATTTATTATGCCCGTATAATTATAATTCGTACTGTTGCTACTGTACATATAAATAAAATTGGAGTGTCTGTTTCTTATATTGAAATAACCGTTTTTTACTACATATATATGAATATAAATACGGAACATACAACAAAATATTTTTTTTACAATTTTTGTCTGTCTGTCTGTTTGTTCCGGTTAATCTCTGAAATGGCTGGACCGATTTTGACGGGACTTTTATTGGCAGGTAGCTGATGTATTAAGGAGTAACTTAGGCTACAATTATTTAAGAAAAATTAAAGTAATGTTGCACTGTCCTAGAAACGCTCTAACTCTAAAAATAATTTGTATTGCAAAACAACGTCTATCGGGTCAGCTAGACTTACAATAATATTGGTTGTGATTGCAATTACAATACTTATATTGGAAACGATTTGAATAAAAAAACAATTTTTGTCACGGGGAGTTTCTTGCAACACATCAGTGGAAGCAAGGAAACAAATGGAATCGGATAAGCCGTTGCTGAAAGTAAAATGCACAATCGCCTCAACTCAGAAATTAGACATAATTATTAAAAATTTTTAGTGTATAAAGTAGTACATATAATGTATAAAAAATATATTTTGAAAAAATATTTACATTTAAAACTTTACGCATAAAAAAGATTCGGCCGAGTATCGTTAATTTGCTCCTAAGAATTGAAGAGTTCCGTTACTTTGTCATGGATTCCGTAATCAGAACCTAACCAAACTCTCATCAAACTATCTTTGAAGTATATCCTTTCCAATAAAAAAAGAATCATCGAAATCAGTTGGTGCGATATTGAGTTATTCGTAAATTTGTCGTCCACATACGTATAGCAAATTTAAGACTTTTATGGTTTTTTCATGGATGCCACTGTCAGATCTGGACCACACGGGAAGCACCAGCTTTCAATTAAAAAACAATAATCGAAATCGTATCGAAAGTTTTGAGGTAACAAACAGACGAATTGAAAACCTCCTCCTTTTTTGAAGTCGGTTAAAAAGCAGGTTTCCTTGAAATCTGCCTTTTTTTTCACACTCTTTTTTTGAACATCCTGTATAATAATGCCAATTAAAAAGGTTTAGAAAATTATATGTAATCAACATCGAGCAGTAACAAAGTACACCTCATTAAAAGTTCAAAGTGATGAAAGCAGAGGAAGAAACTCCACTGTCTTGCGAAAGTTTTTGTGATTTATGCGGAAACTTTTGGAATGCCACTGCAAATTTGTTCTGGACTATTTGCATATGATTACTCAGTAACTGCAATAATTATGTCTATATAAGTGAAATGTAAGTTCTAATTGAATATAACTACGTAATGGTGAATATGAAATATATGTACTTATAAAAAAAATATAAAGTTTTATTGAACTATCATCATCATTATTTCAACCGGAATACGTCCACTGCTGGACAAGGCCTACCCCAAAATTCGCCACGACGATCGGTACTGCGCTGCCCTCATCCAACCTATATCTTGACCAGATTGTTGGTTCATCTTGTGGGGGCCTACAAACACTACATCTTCCCGTATGAGGTCTACATTCGAGGACTGACATCTCTCTGTCTTGCTATGTGAGTTTAGTTCTTCTGCGGATCTCCTCACATCTGATTCGATCTCCTCGTCGGTCCATCTTGTGGAAGGCTTACCAACACTACGTCTTCCGATACGTAGTCTTAATTTACCATCATTGTGATATTAAAAATAAGTAGATTTTTTTTTCAAATTAAGAATTTTGTCTATGACTTCTGTGAAATTATCTTGGACGAATCAACCACTGGACAACGTGGCCCCGAAACCAAATAAGAAAATATTATGAATTCACGATTGACCAATTTTCACGTGTTAGGGAACCACAATTGTCAGATAAGGAAAATATTACTTCAAGCTTTATCTATACATCTATAAATCTATACATATAAATAAAATTGGAGTATCTGTTTGTAATATTAAAATTAGCGTTTTTTACTACATGTTTCTGAAAATATATACCAAAATAACATTTTTTACAATTTTTGTCTGTCTGTCTGTCTGTTTGTTCGGGCCAATCTCTGAAATGGCTGGAACGATTTTGACGTGATTTTTATTGGCAGGTGGCTGATGTAATAAGGACTAACTAAGGCTACGTTTGTTTTGGAAAAATTCTTTTATTTTAGAAAAATAAAGTAATGTTGCAATGTCACGGTCTAACTCTAAAAATAATTCATATTGCAAAACAACGTTTCCCAGGTCAACTAGTATGAAATACTGACACATAAATGAACGAGTAAAACATATAAACCAACCAAATTACAAACAACATTATTAAAACATGTACATGAACAAGGAGTACTTCTTTAAATAACCTCTTAAATTTTGTTTACATAACAAATTTTAATTATTTACGAAAATATACCAATTATAATTTGTTGAAATTGTTCTTACACGTAGAAAGACACATTTTTGACTGTCCGCAATAGCGGCAGGCAAAATTATAATTTTGCCAAACAAAACAGTGTAAATGCCCACATTTATGACGGTTGACTGTTGAGCTGAAAATTCACCACTTATAAAGCGTGATACTCGCATTAATTGATTTTTTATTATTTATTTACACACAAATAAAATAAAAACAATACTGCAAATTAAAGTAAATATTTGAAATTTAAACACCCTCTAAAAGACAATAGAATTTATCCATAGAAAGTTATTTCTATACAAAATATGAACAATAGCTAAACGCTCGTGATAAATATTATCTTTTCTCTCCCGAAGGATAATGAGGATACAACTATTCCAAGTTATTTCACAATTTTCATTAAACTCAATGACATAGAAAAGGGTCTAAATATATATAATATTTAGTAAAAGTACCCGCGTTATAGCCGTTATAAATCTTAGAATTTTGCTAAATTTATTCGCTATTCACGTCGGCCTAATGCTACGAGTACAAGTTTAGATCGTGTATATATATATATATATATATATATATATACATCTAGATACACTACAGCTGCGAAAACGTCGAAAAAAAATATGGTTTGCACTCCGGAAGTGCCAGCAGAAGTGAAAACTTGAACATTAACGTTGTGTATTTTTTAATATTTTAGAATGGTTATGTGCACATGTGTGTGTTTGGAATGGTGCACAACATTCTATCGTACATAAATATTATTTTTTATTACATAAAAAATATAACACTTCAGAACTATTACACTAAAAAGTTTATCTCTTAGAAATTTCAACTTTCATCTATAATTTCAACGACTGTCTTTCGAATTTTCTATCAAGTCACGTGTTCTGCCGCGAGTTTATCATTTTATATCTATCCCAAGAAAAGTGCTCAACGCCTCTAAAGAAGTTTTCACTTCAAATATTGAGGATGACAGTTAACTTCTACACGTCATGCACACTAACACAAAGTGACACACAAATTGCGAGTTTAAGACGTAGTTTGTCATGCACACTAAAGTAATAAGCCTGGAATGTTTTCATCTGTTATCTAGCAGAAAGAGGCTATCTAGGCTCATAAATCATCTAAGGCTATGATGGCAAGATCATTAAACAAAAATTGTTTTTAGTTATAAATAGATTCATGACGTTGGAGTTAAAGGGATTTCGACTATCGGCCGTTTTCAATAACCTATCTATCCTTAGTTTAACTTACGGATACATTGCTGTCACCGATTACTGACAAGATCTTATGTGTCCATAGTTATGTCCAGTATAGTTATAGTCCAATGCTATCTGTCAATAGGTTATTGCAATGTAAGTAAGCGTAAAAGGATAGATTTGTCTACCTCTAGTAAGTTAAACTAAGGATAGATAGGTTATTGAAATCGGCCGTATATCGGTACGGCTGTTTCATTTGGCGTTGCGATGTCGCTACATCGTCTTTTATTATTATTTTATTAAATAGGAAGAAAACGTTGCCCACAATAATAATATAATTATAAAAATTGTATAGCTCACTTACAGATTAACTCAATATGCATAATACAATGAAAAACAACACAATACATTTTTTAAAACTTACATTACAAAAAAAAACACAAATATTTCATCAACTGATAAGTAATACAATTAAAATGCAATATGAACTATTAAATATAATATCAATGTGAGAGTAAAATAAATAAAATCAAAATTAAGGCCCCTATACCAAGAAATCGTCAAAATAGCGCATAATTGAAAGCATTTCTTGACAGTTTATATACAGCCGATATTATTACTATTATATCAAATCTAAACGCAACAACACTAGTACCATTCCATCCACGATGCAGTTACATCATAATTCAGCCAATGGAGGTTTCAAAGCTTGTAATCTATTTGCGGATTATTTCTTTTCGGTTTATAATAAGCCATTTCATACAAATAACACGGAGTCAGTAAATAAATGAAACACTAATCAAAACACGCAATTTTTTACGGTAAAAGACGTTGAACTGAAGTTAAAATCACTCAATAAAAATAAAGGTGCAGGAATATTTTATAAGTACTGTGCTAAAGAATTGTTATATCCACTAAGTTACATCTATAACGCCTCAATAAGTAACGGCTTATTTCCGAGGGAATGGAAAAAAGGCATAATAGTGCCTATTTTTAAAAAAGGTAATAAATGTGACGTTGTTATTATAGACCGATAACTATTTTATCAACTCCTGATGATCTTTGAATCAATTTTATATCCTCACTTGTTTCGGCAAACTATGGACCTTTTATCTGACAAACAACATGGCTTTATAAAAAAAAGATCCACGACGTCATACTTGTTGAACTTCGCAAATAGAATTATAAATGAAAGGAGTAATAATTATGAAGTTGACGTCATTTATACCGACTTCAGTAAAGCATTCGATAAAGTGGACCATTTCCTACTAATAAAGAAACTTTGGGACATCTGGCATATCGGATGAATTACTGACATGGTTAACATCTTATTTGGCTTCCCGACCACTTGTGGTTAAGGTTAGTGGTTATCATCCTTGGCATTTTTATCAGCTATCCGGGGTACCACAAGGCTCACACTTAGGCCTCTTATTATTTACCTCATACATAAATGATATTACTAAATTAATAAAATCAGAATATGAACTATACGCAGACCTAAAATTATACAGGACGGTAAAATGTTTTGAGGACCAAAAAATGCTTCAAGATGATATCGACTATATTTACTTATGGTGTCAAAATAATAGTATGGAACTGAACGAAGGCAAATGCAACTTTTTAAAATTTTCTAGAAAACATTTTAAACTTAAAACTAGTTACAAGGTAAATGACGTGTTTATTGCTTAAATAATTAATTATTGTTTAAAGATTTAGGCATTATAATATTAGATAGTGAACTAAGGTTCAACAAACATATAGATCACATTGTTCGTAAGAGTTTTAAAATGCTAGGTTTTATTTTCCGATTAAAGATTTTAGAAGTATTTTACGACTCAAGGTACTTGTCAACTCCGTTGTAAGATCTAATCTAGAATATTACTCAGCTGTTTGGTGCCCATATCACAAAAATATATATCACGAATAGAATCTGTACAAAAAAAGTTTCTTTCAAAGTTAAGTTTTTTTGAGAATAAAAATAGCCGTAATGATAGCTATGAGAATAGATTAAATACATTTCAAATGAGATCTCTGCGAATAAGTAGAAATGCTACACAATTGCTGTGTTGACATAAACTTTTAAGCTATGACTGTCCTTCGCTTTTACCACAAATCGGTTTGCATGTGCCTGCCTTCAATTGTGGACTTAGTACTTTTTCCCCAATGCACATTAAATCCCACCACAGTAATTATGGCTTTAACTCTCCTCTACAGCTAATGTTACAATTATATAATTGTATTTAATATAGATGAAAACACTGATATCTTCTTTTCAAACTTTCTTAATTTAAAAAACTCATTTATATTCCTCTCCAAAATTTTTAGATTTTAAAATATCACATGTATTTCGTATAGTAATGTTGTACCTACCTATAATTTAAGTACCTACATTTGAACTATTTTATTGTATTTGTTTAATTTTTAGTGCATACGTGAATAAATTGTATTAAGTTGGTAAGCCTTTATAAATAATTAATAAAATTACAAATAAATAAAAAATGTACAGAATATTAGAAGAAAATTCATTTTTTCTTTACATTTAATTTTTTTATACACGAACGAACAAAAATTAACAAAATTCTCTTAACTTGAACAATTGGAGCCGTGCTAATCAATCAATCTAGATAAAAATTTTACGAAAATGTATTAATTGTGAACCAATACTATTTAAGACGATAATATAGTTTTGTTAGTTTTGTAAAGAAAATTGTATTATTAATATTATGTTTGTAATACATTAAAAATGCTTCTAATTTTCAATTAAAACTATGTCGATCTTATGCGAGAGGTAACCTCGCTCTGCTCGATTACTCAAAGCTTGTTCCCCAGCCTTAAAACTACAGTGTCTTTTACCCCATTTATTACAGTTAGTGTTCCAAAGAACTGTTTGTCATCAAAATCCATCCTCACACGACACGCCACAAATTTGGATATAACCATTTATAGTGCGGTTTTCATGGGACTTACTGCCACATACAAGCGAACTTTGGAATGAGCTTCCTTGCACGATGTTTCTAGGACGATATGACATGGGTAGTTAACCGCGCAATAAAGCGCGTACACCTTACTGAAAGGCTGGCAACACTTAACAACAGGCGACGTACGCTCGTTTATCCTTCACTTCTAACTTGCTACATATTCAAATCAATTCAAAAAATTTTTGTTCACTGTAAAACTTTATAAGTTATTTAGTGTAAGTCAGGATAAAGTACAAAACTTACAAAAGCATTCAAATGACTATAACAATATTCATTAACCATAAATTTTGAAACATTAATCCCAACTATAATTAAGGCCTTAGATGTTACTTTCATTTTTACGATACATTTAAAATTTTTAAATTGAAAAAAAATTATATCCAATAAACGTTTTCAATATTTAATAATTTTCAATTGATTCCTCTCAGGATTTACTTGAAATGCTAGAACTCAGAAAAAGTTTCAGTTACCAATAGATAACTCCCAATGAACATTTCCTTCGTGGCATCGTAATCTTTGTTCTTTATATTTTAAAGTGAAACTTTTATTACATCGTCTCAAACTTTTTCGTCTGTGTGTTGCATGTCGCGTGACGGTCGGGCGGCGTCTATAGTTCGGAGCACCTGACCGTGTAGTGTATAGACTATTACTCATTTGTGCCAGTGCTCCACGCTATTTTGTTTGATTTTGTTTCCCACTATCATTCCAATTTTCCAAGTATAAAATTAAGATTGATAAAGCGATTTTTATACCCTTAATATATATTTTTGGAATATTATTCCAAATATTTTAGTTAAATGTCTATAATGTTAAAAAAAGTTTCATTTTTACCGTGGTTTCATAAAACCACACAATCCTTTTTTTTAAAATTATATTCCATGATTAATTTAATGCAATTACATTAAGAGGTTTCCCTCTTCTGCTAAACTTAGTGTTGTATTTTATGGATTATTTTTACGAAATTAAGTTTTAGACCGAGTCGATGGCCTTTTCACATCATTAAAATTTAATCATACTCATGTAAGAGGGGGCAGGCCATACCTTCGCAATAACTTTTCGTACTTTCAAATCTCTTTGTTGTTATTTTATCTCGCCCTGTTGCGCAAAATCAGGGGTCTATATTCAGATAATGAACAGCTAGATTGTCAATAAAGTGTTTGGCTTTCTGTAAGAAAACTCTACTTCAATCAATTAGTGGGAAAAAACTTAATGATGTAAAAATATCATACTTAATATAGAAAATAATATATAATATACAAGTATGTTAATACATAACTCCTCTTTGCTAGAAGATACCGTAGACAACTTGTATAAATACAAAAGAATGTTGATTTTGTCATCAATCAATCGCCTCCGTGGGGTGTCGTTTTAAAATGAATAACAAAATATCCTGAAATGAGTCTTAGTATATTCGCTTATTTTTTAATTTTTATTATTGAATGTAGACTATGCCAAGAAACAAAAAGATACGACAATTATACCTTGTACAATATCATACCTACGGAACGGTATCAATTAAAATTCTTGCAAACTCTCGAAAGTAAAAAGTACATTGATGTTATATTTTGGAGGAGACCATTTAAGTTATACTCTAGTATCCAGATATTAGTGAGTCCAATGGATGTAGAACTTTTCGAGGAAAGGCTTGTACATTTTGGTATAAAATCATCAGTTTCGTCGAAAGATATTCAGAAGTAAGTCCATTACAGTTACCATATTATAATACAATTTTTAATTTTGTCATGATATTAATGACTTAGATTAACGATTGGTGTCCGCTGCGGTGCAACTAGATACCGCAAGAGTAGTCGCAAAGTGAGACATCAAATACTACGCCCAAGTGGGCGTACTCGAGCCAGTCTCAAACAATGTGTGACGTTGACGTGCCACATGTTCTATTAAACTTTACTAATAATTAAAACTTTGTAAAAAATTTACTACATGAAATAAGATAGATACTGGGATCACAATTTATCATCAGTAAGTATTTTGTATTTTATTAATTTCAATGTGAAATAGCACAAATTGTATGTTAGTAAGTTGCCGTTGAGTGTCAAGATGCCACGCACACAAACATCTAATAGTTGCCATAATAAAAAAGCTATTGTTGTTAGTTAGTGCGCTATCTAGTTGAAGCTGAGCGGAGATCAATCCTTAATCTAAGATTAATGCATTTGAGAGATAAACTTCAAAGCACTATTTAAAGTGTATTTTTTTAGGTTATTTGATAAACAAACGGTTATGCGTTACATGCGCCTAAATGTTGATACATACTCATGGACGCATTACCATAGTTTGGAAGATGTGTATCAATGGATGGCAGATATCGCCGATAAACATCCTAAATTCGTTCATTTGACAGCTATTGGCATGTCTGCTGAAGGGAGAGAGATTCTCGCACTAAGTATCGAGAGACCTAATGCAAAAGCAAAGGTTATGGTTGAAGGAGCAATACATGGTAATGAATGGATTACATGTGAATTTGTTACGTTTCTGGCAAACGAAATAATCAACTCACATAAGTCAGAGGATCATAAGCTGAAGAAAATTGCACATAAATTTCATTGGTTTTTTGTACCAGTTGCGAATCCGGATGGCTATGCTTATAGCATGAAGACTGTAAGCATATTATATCGAATTGATTAGAATGCTATTTAAGAGGAACACAATGTACAAGAACTATTTTTGTTGTAGGATCGCTTGTGGCGTTATAATAGAAGACCCATTACAAATATGAGTATAGGTGTGGATTTAAATAGAAACTTTGATTATAATTTCTGTGGTAAGTTATGTATACTTTCTTACATTAATTTGCAATCACTTCTTGCAAATAGTAACGCTATATGTAAAGTAAATAAATGCTTGAATACTAATAAAAATATTGTGAGAACATGTACCTAGATACGGTCAATTCTTTTTGCCGAAACTTTATAATAGGAACATTCTTATCAGCTAAATGATATTAGTAACATTTTTAGTTTTAAATCTTATATATAAAACTCTCGTGTCACAATGTTAGTTACCTTACTCCTCCGAAACGGCTTTACTGATTTTTAACAAATTTTATATGCATATTCAGTAGGTCTGAGAATCAGCTAATATCTATTTTTCATACCCCTAAGTGATAAGGGTTGTTTACCCTTAACTTTTTTTTTTTAATTTCTAGACAACATTTTTTATTTTTATTTTATTATGACTGAACTTCAAATTTTCGCCCTTCTACGATCTACAACTTTTTTGTATCGCGTTTTTATTTTATTCTGTGTCAACCACAAATCCGCTATAGGGTTGCACGATGGCAATCGAATTCAATAATTGTAGTACGATGTATTTGGTAGATCTGAAAATCCGTTATAATTATTTTATACCCCAATTTTTTTTTAATTACTTTATATGGCAATACAACTAGTATAATATAAAATTAGCGACTCATATATTGAACTCTTTAAGTGACTTCACATAGCAAAGTAAAGTAAAATACATAATATGAATTTGAATAAATATTACAATGATCAGATTTTTATGAGAAGTAATATGAAGGAAACCAAAAGTTATAAGATATATTAAATTGGCAATAAATATGGTGGTGTATCCAAACTATAATCGAAGTAGTAATTTTTGGATTTGGCAAGACACGAAAATGTCGAGCAGATGGGAAGAAAATACTGTTAGTACTAGTTAAAGTTATGAGCACAGCAACTTTGAGTCTGGATATAGTTGGCTGTGAACGAAAAGAAATTTAAGTATTTCTATAAAATTATGACCAGAAGTCCTGCTACTTTATTGAAATTTTTTGCTTGACTCACCATAAATCTAGCAAATATTTGTTAATTAATAAAGAACACGAATATATAAAACTACTTTCAATTATAATAGGTTAGGCATAAGCATATTATAAACGATATTCTATAAATTTATTTAATCATTTAAATCACCAAAATTTCTTTTACAGTTCATGGCTCTGGAAAATATCCACAGGAAGATGATTATTGCGGACCGCAGCCTTTTTCTGAGCCAGAATCGAGTGCCCTTTCGTCCTTCATAGCAACACATAAGAGAGGACTTAATTTCTACTTCTCATTTCACGCCTACGGACAAAAGATTTTAATACCCTATTCAGACAGAGTAAAACATGTCGAGAACTTTGCGGAAATGGTGAGGGTATTTTGAAATTCAACGATTGTTATTTGATCCATTTACGGGGTGTAATTTTGGATGGGCTCAGTACTTACGCTCGTCTAATTGAGTGTATAATTACAGATTTCTCCCTTTAAAAGATTTATATTAATTGAAGAGGTTAAATTCTAGAAGTCATTTCAATTTTATCTAAAATATCTTTTCGCAAAAAATCATCGCTTTAAGTTCATTTTTTAGAAATAATTATCTGCAAAATGCTATTGCACAAAAATGGGTTGAAATATTGTCTAGTTTACTTTTCAAATCATTCTTGTAGTCATAATTTTTGACTTTTTTGAAATGTAATATTTAATTCGCAGTAGGTAGGTATCATTTCTTAAATTATATTTTGAGCCCACACGTTTTGCAGATAGTATTATATTGTTTTGTTTAAAAATTATGGTAGCAAATGCACCAATAAAAATATTGTAAAAAGATCCTAAGGTTAAGATAATATGTAAGACTTACAATCCAAATCTTCACATGTCATATTCTCGTTTCATCTGAATACTTAACACCTAACTGATTCTATATCGGTAAGGTAAGACGTAGCCTTAAAATATCTTCTAACTGGGTTAATATAACCTAATACGTCTAGCTTTAACCTATATGGTCTGGTCCAAACCAAATAGATCTTAGCCTGAAATCTGATTAGGCATACACAGCAATGATAAGATAGTCAAAATTACATAAATGGAACATAACATAACATCAAAATATAAGTTGTAGATTAACAATTTCTTACCACTAGCTTAAATCATTCCAACAGAGGAGTACTTTTTATAATTCAGAAATAAATGTGATCGAATACGGTGAATGGCCTAGCTTACTCCAGTTTTTTAACTTGACTTAATTTATAATTTTCATCGACTGTCGATTATCACATACTTCAGAATTGAAACTATAATTTTTGATCTGAACAGATTTGTAACTGCAGTTTACTTTTCTCTACATTTTTATGATCTCATAAACAGAATCAGCCTTAAAAAATCTGACAATTTTGTTTAATAGAAGAAGACGAAATATCTAAATTTCTAAATTTTCTAATTCATGTGCAGAAACCGTGTAACAATTTTGAATGAGCGACCTCTGACCTTAATATGCATTTCATGAGTGTTGGTATGAAACCACCGCCAAAGATTTATCCTCGTGTACGTCATGAGGGAAGATTCCTCAAGCCGCAATTAATGGCTATTATTTATGGTACTTGAAGCAACGCTTGCATTTGTCGTGTTAGTTGTATAGAAGTTTCACGGAGTTATACATAATGCAGAATTATGTCGTCAATCAGCAAGCGCTTGTTTCGATAATTTGCTGGTGAATCCCTGCGCTAAAGATGCTTAACATTCTAAATTTAAGCCCACCAATTTTGGCGATGCTGAGATTCCAATCAGACCCAGGGGGATGGAAAGAAAATGTTTGGACAATGTACATAAAATACGCGTTTTATTAGAGGAAATATAAGAACTGGCTGTTATTTAACCGATCAACCTGGCTATCGAACAAGAAACTATTACCAGTTTTCTTGCAATACGGAAAAGAAGAGCTATATTAAAAAGTGGCAACTCTATATTATATTTACTGTGAGGTGATGCAACCAAAAATCGCGATAACATACTCACTAATAATAAAAGAAGCTAAAAGAAAAAATAAAAAAATATCAGAATTAGATTATGTGGGAAGCTATACACATTTTAAATAAATAAAAGTAAAACTTAAGCACAATAATACAAACTAAAATAGAAAAGTTAGACCGTCTCCGACATTTTTTTCACTTCTACATGTTGAAGCTGTGCTTTTGATTCCTTATTTAATATTTAAAAATATTAATCTCATCTATTGATAGTAAATTGGAATATTGTTAAAATCTGCGAAGTATTTTACACTTGACGAAGTAACTCAAATCCAGAATCAGCGTCAGTTCAGGGTTGCTATCTTGGTATATTAGACTTTTGTCGTTCAATATGAAAATCACATCAATGAATTGATTATTGATTTAAGAATAATGGCAAGTCCAAATGAAAACAAATAATTTTCGGAATCACCCATAATATCTTAAATACGAAACGAGTAGTACATTCATTTTGATCCTTATCAGCAGCTGTAAATATGATATTTGTTTTCTACAAACTTCACTGATCACATTAAACATTATCTTGCCATGGTTCTTTGGAGTGAGTGAATGAAGACACAGTCAGGTATTGAGAAAAGTCATCCTGGGCTTATCTACATCGGAAAAATTCTGAAAATGGGCCAGGTAAAGTGATTCTAAAATAGAAGAGTTTGCCTGAAAATATGATAAAATTGATGGCGTTTTGTGAGGACCGTGGCAACGGGAGTCGTAAACTCTCACTAACCTTCTGGGAGAGAGCCGTGAATTCATAATAAATTTGATATATTTTTATGATATTATATTATAGTAACAACAAACAACACACGTACTTTAACATATGCCTTTGTTATATTTTAAGATATTTTTCGGTCAAAATGTTAGTACTACATTCGTTTCTTACTTTTTTTTCAAAAATTGATGTCAGTGAACTCAATATTTTAGAATTGTTATTATAATTATTTTTAATTTTTTACGAAGCCACTAGAATTGGGACCCAATGGTCCATCAGAATATTCATGATGCGATTTTTGAAATTCAAATCACGTTTTCAGGAGAATTATGGAAAACAAGCAATAATGAAAATGTATAGAATGAGTGGCGTCAAATACTATGTTGGGACAATGTACGATATATTTGGTGAGGATTTTTAATGTTATTAGTAGCTTATTGCGGTGTGTTTGGTAAAAAATTATGAGTTTGTTTTTTTTACGATGCGATACCAAATGGTAGTGTAATATCTCCCTATAGTATAGTGTGAATTTTTGGAGTCGGTGTCATCCAAGATAGGTTTGTAACTACATACATAGTTATAGGTGAGATTTGCTTGAGTCGTTGGTTGTTTTTTTCAATAATTCTGAGTGGCACTGCATTGCAATGGATAGGGTGTATCAATTACCATCAGTGGAACGTCCTGCTCGTCTCGTTCTCGAAAAAATTGAATCGATTGATATTTGCCCGAATGGATATTTCAGATAAATTCTTTAATTTGGCCTCCCATGTCTGCTTACTTTAGGTCTAAGCTTCTGTTTAACCCAGTAAATCTGACTTTAAACATAGGTACAGAAGAAGAAGAATTAAGAAATCTTCTTAATTCTTCTTCAAAACGGTGCCAGGCTTTTCGGTATAAATTGGGTTTGCCAAGTATTAAACAAACCAATGCTCATCTAGAATCTTGCATTCAAGAATTGTTTTTTTTTTGTTTATTTGCGTGTGTTTGCTAACAGGGACGCAACCACGAATACATTTTGTATCAAATTGTTTCTTATATCTTAGTTCAGTACATAAATATTTGTCATTAACGATAGAAAAGTTTAAATATCTTCCATTAAGTTTATTATTTCCACAGGCTATAGAACTTCCGGTGACAGCGCGTCATTCGTGAAAAAGAAATATGGTGTCAAGTGAGTCATATTTAATTATTTTTTATGGAAAGAGAGTGCTAATGGTTGAGTGCTAGAGATGCTGGATCACGTGATCTTTTTTTTTTTAATGAGATACAGTGACGAGACAAGAAAGACGTTCACTTGTTGGTAAGTGATACCAGTGCCATTTAGGATACTTGGTTGAACCAAAGAATAAATAATAGTACAAGTACGGAAGTCTCTTTTCCAAAAATTAATTAAAGAAATAGAGACTCTTGCAGTCGTACAATAAGGTGTAATTGAGATCGCACAACGCTACTAACCTACATTTTTATTCACCTAGATGTTGCCTCTCTTTCTATCGCGTGAAGAGTACCTCTTCTGACGACAATAGGGTTGACTTCTTTACCTAATACTGTACATTCCTAGTACTAGGTCATCTTATAAAAATAGCAAAATTTTTTATATAAATAGGTATGTAATCGTAAATTAAAATCAATATTCTTTCATTGTCAAACCTACATTAGTTGCAGATAGTAATGTATGCGTTGGAAGACCACGACATAGTCAATCCTTCTTATAGCCCTAGTCAAGTATATAAGGAAATAAAATGGTAGCTATCATGAATGGTAATTTCATAATAATAACAATCACTTTAAATTAGATCGTTTCAGCGTCTTTAGGATGCTTAAAAGATTTAAATTTGTAGAATCCCTCCATTCGTAGTTATTCTTCTTATCCATTTACAAAAGTCTAAACTAATTTTTCCATAAATCTGCAAATTGGCAAACTCTTCATTTAAGAAGGAAATGTGTTTTCTTTTTGCTTGAAACAAGCGTTGACCTGAAGGCGGTAAGGTCAATGGTGTTAACTTGACAAATCCATAAACTCCTCAGGTATGTGATAACGTTCTTGCTGCGCGACAACGGCACCTTCGGTTACGCGTTACCGTCCAATCAGATTCTTCCGACATGCAAGGAGACTGTTGCGGGATTGGCGGAACTCATGACAGCACGGCACAGAAGACTCTCACCCTTATTGTTTTCTGCGGCAACCATTTCCAGAAATATTAATTATCTTTATATAGTTTTATTTGTTTTGATATATTATACTCTTTAATGTTGTGTGCACATTTTATTTATGTATTTTCTAGTTATCTCACAAGAAAAGCACGAATACCTTCCCTCAAATTTATTGTCATTCTGTCATTACCAAAATATAAAACGACAAAATTGAATCATGACCCATCTTAAGGTCGTTTTCCTACAGTCATAATAAACAAGTAGGTTGAAATTCGCTTGAACATCCATATCTTATCATACTGGCGGCCTTACAAAATATAAACTTGATATAAATTTATACCTCAAATAAACCAAAAGTATGCAAAATATTGGCTATATCACTGACAACACTGTCAATACAATGATAATTCTGGCCTATGGACTTGCATCCCGTGCCACTAAATAAATAATAATAATGATAATTCTGAAGTTTTCCGCATATCAAGCAGCCTTGCAAATAAACGCGGGAAACGTCATAGGTAAACGAGTCGCAAAATGTCTATTTGTAAACATTTTTTATGTTCTGGTTTGGGATTGTGGGGTTAATACTTAAACCTACTACCGAGTGTAAGTGCACCACTATGGCTCTCTATGTTATCGTTTAACAATCGGTTACGCATCGACCCGATTAGACGACTGCAAATATCGGTTCCTCTCATGTAATCCCAAATCTCGCTACAATACAGCTTAATTTCTTTTTAGTCCTCTCGTTTCTTTTGTCTCATTTTGAACCATCAAAACCAACAAAATTTTAATGGGTTAAGATCTGTGGACTTACACGGCTATGGCATCAGAGTAAATCTATCTTCATGCAGGGTAAGCCAATTTGAGACAGTTCTGGCAGTACGCACTAGACAGTTATCTTGAACATAGTAGAATGCTGGGACTTCTTCGCGCGGCTAAGTTATTCGCAATGTCAGTAACATTGATTCTACCATTGATTCAACATAGTTCATAGCGTCATGATGAGGAGAAATTTCAAGTTCGCCTAAACTTCCAATATGTATCCAGGCCCACACGTTTGCTGAAATTTGGCCAGAAGAATGATTGGGAACTGCAGGATCTTCTATGTATCGCGGTATAAAGCCAAAAATTTATTCGACCATGTTGCGCAGAGCAAAATGATTTTTCGTCTGTTAAGATGGTTTTTGTCCTGTCAAAGTCTAAAAAATCACGTGAAAAACTAAATTTCGCAGTTTTTTGTGCATCCGTAAAGTGGTTTTTCTTAACATTATAACATAACATTAAAAATAATATAAAGGCAGTAACAAATATTGATCTGTTCCCAGATCTTTCTTTATAATCTACCTGATGCTATGAAGTCAGATACTAAGCCCACGGACGAGTAAAAAAAGAAGGACTGCACGCCGTGATATTAGCAAGTGAAGCACCGTTATGCTAGTGTATGTGCGGTTACAGGGGATACAAGTTACACAATTTTTTCTTCCTTAAATAATCATATATCGCCATAAATACTTATAAAGTATCGTTTTTCACATTTTCACAACGCACGACGGCATTTTTAAAATATTGAGACGCAAACTGACCTGTCACAGACGATGACAATTCTCATAATGGCCGCCTATCGGCCTGTAGTAGTGTAAGTGTGCGTGGGGCTATGTATTTACACGTTAATCGGCTTGTTTTGGTGCTACACTGTTATGTAAGGTGACACGGAGTCCTTATTTTTTTACTAGTCCGTGACTACGCCATGATAATGGCGCAGTACCGTTTTGCTGAGTAAATAAATTGTTAAAACTTGGAAATGAGTCATTATATTTATTTTATTATTTTATGAACTGATACTACTATTTTTTCGAATACTTATTGCTTAAATTATCTCAATTGTATTTTTTTTTTTTCACATAAAGAGTAAAATACGCTATTACGTTAATGTTGGTATAGTATTATTTTTACATTATAACTGCCGAATTTCATGTCTAGATGACATTATGAACTGTAATGTCCAAGGAGGTGTCTTTCTGTTGTGACGTTATATATCTCGTAGGCTTCACAAATCATATAGAGTATGTCATAAATCTGATAATGTTATGATTTTATATTTTGTAATTTACAGTAATTGGCCCAAATATAATGAAATTCAATTTCATAATTATATTAATACAATGTTATTGCTATAAATCCTCTTGCGAACCAAAAAAGTACTACAACTATACGGTATACCGAGGTATACCAATAAATTATGACCATTTGAACTTTTTCAAGAACTTAAGTGCTATATATAATGTTAATTACTGGAGGCCACCAGGATTGCTCAACAAACCCACAGAATTTATGATCGCTCCAGAAAACAAGAGCGATTTTGTAAGACGAGCCCAATCCGGTGGAATTTACTATTCTACTGTTATTGAGGACGTGCAAAGGTTGTATATAAATCAACATTTATATTTAAAAACACTAAAGATTCGTATTTTCGTGTATTTATATTTACTTGTTATGACGCAGAAACCAAAATATTTGAATGTTAAAAAAGAAATTACCAATTGAGTCATACACAAATAAAATTTGAAAAACAAAATTTTATGAATGATGCGGGATTCGAACCCACGACCTCCGGCGTTCCGTGCCGGTGCTCTAACCAACTGAGCTAACCGTTCTAGTACCGCCTCGTTATAAAATTCTGTTTGCATTGAAGAATTTTATATTTTTTTTTTTTTTTTGTATTAATCCTAGAAGTGAGGGTTATCACTTTAAAAACATAACATATTGAATAGAGTGATATATTATCACTGAGAAACATGAGCTTCTTCAACATTTATAAGTGGAGTTCATGAAGCATATTCGGCTAGATACCTTGTAGTGTAAAGATGTTGTTTGATCATATCTTTTGAACAGCTTCCAGCATGGGAGACGATCCAAAAAAGCTATTGCACAGAATTCATATTCTTATAACATACCACTAAGGGAATAACCATCCTCAACATCCGGATATGTGGAAGTGATCTGAGTTATGGATGTTTTTAAAATGATAAGTCTAACTTCTAGGATTAATACACAAATGAAATTTGAAAAACAAAATTTTATGAACCAGTGGCTAGAGCACGGGCACGGAACGCCGGAAGTCGTGGGTTCGAGTCCCGCATCGCTTTTTTTTTAAATTTTATTTTTTGTATTAATCCTAGAACTGAGGGTTATCACTTTAAAAACATAAAAAATAGTTTAGATTTACAAGAGCGACATGTCAAGTCAATGTCCTAATATGCAAATATTGGGATTGAGCAGTTTATCAACTGTAAAGTTGGACCTGTAGATGAAGCCACAACCTGAGAGTTGAACAAAGCATACAAGATTCTATGACGATACGTCACTCGAAGGGTTATCTCAGTTGGTTAGAGCACCGGCACGGAACGCCGGAGGTCGTGGGTTCGAGTCCCGCATCGTTCATAAAATATTGTTTTTCAAATTTTATTTGCTTATTAAAACTATCTCAATAATAGGAAGTTGTTACTTTTTCCGCAGTGTTCAGAAATATTGATGATACTATAGATACAAAGAAGTGTATGCACCCACCATAAAGGTGGTTAGTGCACTTTTGATCAGATATTTTAAGAGGGCACCGATTAACTTCCATCAGGTGACCTGAAGGGTTTTTGTTTTTTTATGAAAGAGGAGGAAAAACGAGCGTATGGGTCACCTAAATTGTTAAGTTATCACCTCAGCCCACATTCTCTTGCAACACCGGGAGAATCACAGAAGCGTTGCCGACCTTTTTTAAGGTGTGCGCACTTTTTCTGCAGTTATCCATGTCATATCCTCCTGAAACCATCGCAAAAGGAAGCTAATTCCATAGTTTGGTTGCATGTGGAAGAAAGTTTCCGTAATGGAACACCAGACATCCAGATGTTAGGGATTGTATCCTCATTTGAAGCGAGTCGTGCGAGGTGAAATTGGTAGGAATCTGGTCAACTGTCTTCGGAAACAAGTGACATATGCGGTAGAAGACAATTGTGATGAATATTTCATAAAAAATATTTGGAGAAATGTTGCGATATTCCAACGCAATATGAAAATGTTAAAATAAACGAAAATTAATTAAAATTTTTAGGGAATTCGATAAGCAAACTGTGAATACTTACATCAGAAGAAACATGAAGACTTTTAATTGGAACAGCTTCTATCGTTTAGAAGACATATATAATTGGCTCAGGGATCTCAGCAAAAAATATAGCAAAGTCATGACTATTAAAAGTATTGGAACTACAGTGAACAAAAGAAATATTATGGCAGTTATCATCAACTATAATCCCGAATCTAAAATAAAGAAGTAAGTTATAATATCAATTGCTGTTACAATACTGTAGCGCGTGCGTCCTCCATCACACATCTTACTTAACTTCATTTTTATTCTGTCTTATATGCAGATAAGAACTCCTTGTTACATCATTCCCCTCCATATTTTCAAATTATAAAAGAATATTCAATCTTTAACTTGACAGGCAACCAAAGAACAATGGGTTCTTATATGCGGATAAGAACTCCATGTTACAATACCATTTAACTTGTTTGAGATTTTGGAGGAATAAATAGAATACTTAGTTAAGATTCAATTTTACAGACCTAAGGTAATGGTTGAAGGCGGAATCCATGCCCGAGAATGGATATCCCCAGCTTTTGTGACATATTTCATACATTCTTTATTGATAGCAGAACGAAATATAAATACCACAATGATTGAAATAGCAAAGAAATTTAGGTGGTATTTTGTTCCTGTTGTGAATCCCGATGGATATGAATATACTCACACTAAGGTAAGAGATTGAATGTTAGAAGATTTTCCATTTTAAAATATTTTTTAATAGAGTAACAATATTAACACTTTTGAAATCACTGGGAGGCTCCTTTGCACAGGATGCCGGCTAGCTCATGGGTATCACAACGGCGCCTATTTCTGCCGTGAAGTAGTAATGTGTAAGCATTACTGTGTTTCGGTCTGTCGTAGCTAGTGAAATTACTGGGCAAATGAGACTTAACATCTTATGCCTCAAGGTGACGAGCGCAGTTGTAGTGCCGCTCAGAATTTTAAGAATCCTGAGCATTGGAATGGCAGGGCGTATCTTTTACCATCAGCTGAACGTCCGGCTCATCTCGTCCCTTATTTTCTTTAAAAAAATCAAAAAGATAACAATTAAATTAATATTACTATTACTATTGACCGAAATAGCTGTCAGTGCTTGGATTTTCAGTAGCCCTATTGAGATAGACGCATAGATATTACTTTAAACATTTTCGGCGCCTCGATACCAAACGGCACAAAGATGAAGGAATCACTGAGAGCGAAATTTTGCGAGGTTTGCAGTCTTCGGCAGTCGAAGCAGCAGCCCCAGCACCAACTCACGTAACTTTGACATGAGAAGGAGCCAGAGTGTCGACGCATACTGATAATTTAAATATAAAAAGTCACATAAAAGAGTTAATAGGAAACCTAGACTCTAAAACACATCTACTAGCCTGTTTTAAATGTATAATGATGATCATATTCTGTGAAGATTTTAATTTCCATAGCTCTAATTTCAATAACCATGCCAATATGCATGAAGACAGTGACTAATTTTGAAGACCAGGCGAAGTACTAAGTATCTTTTGTGACAGACTTGAAGCGAGTAGGGTTAAGGAAGTATTTTAGGCATGTGCTACCAATCCCTTTTAGAAAAGACGTACGATTAGGTTAATGAGAGAGTACACCATTGCATGATCCACCATTCAGAGCCTAAACAGAAATCGCCAATCATAAGTTACAATAAAATCAAAATAAAATCAAAATCTTAAGAAGAACGTCTATGTATAAACTTTTCATTGGGTTGAATACAAAAAGGTCTTGCTGTTGACGTAAATTCCTCGATTACATACTGTCCTATTTCTAAATAAACTTGATGTATTTAGTTCAAAATTTATTTTAGGATCGCCTCTACAGAAAAAATATGAACGCTGTCGACTTGAACAGAAATTTTGAAATTGCATTTGGATGTAAGTACCCTTGGAGCTAAGTATTTCATATCGAGTTGCAAACACGACATCAAAGGATACAATATTTTTGATGGACCGAAGGTCGTCTGGTATATGTTTTTGCTTATTTATTATCGCAGGCTTCATTCCCATTGAACATGAATTATTATGGATTGTTAAGTCTCTCTAAGTATATGGATTATTAAAGTCTCACTCATTATCAGAGCACCAAATCACTGGGGAATTTCTAGCCCAAATGATTGCGAAAGTGAAGTGGCAGTGGGCAGGGCACATAGTTCGACGGACAGATGGATGGATGATCCGGTCAAGATAGCCAGAATAGATTAGATGAGGGCAGCGCAGGGACTGATTATCATAGAGGTCTTTTGGGGGCCTTGGTCCAGCAGTGGGTGTTCCGGCTGATATTATATGATGATGATGAAAGGGACATCACCAGAGGAATCAACCTCTTTCATGGCACTTATCAACAAGTTCATAAAAATTCTATTTAATATGAAAATATGTGATAACGATATTCAATGAAAATATAATGTAACTTTATTCTTCGCAGCTGTCGGAATTAGTTTTCAACAGAGCAGTGAAATATTCTGTGGACATGCAGCCTTCTCTGAACCAGAAACCCAAGCCATGAGAAGGTTTATAAAAATCAATAGTAGAGACCTGAAATACTACTTCGCATTCCATTCATATGGCCAGTATATTATACTTCCCTACACCCACATGAGGCAACATGTGGAAAATTATAACACTGTGGTATGATTTTTTTATTACTACTTTAATTAAATGGCGTGAGCCAATTACAATGTTAAAGTAAGTAATTAATTACAAACAAATAAACTTTACACATCACACAAATAATAGTTAATAAATAAAAAAGTTTACTGTAATTAACTAACAATCTATAAACATCCAAATACCGTTCATCTATTCCTTTTTTTTATGGAATAGGAGGACAAACGAGCGTACGGGTCACCTGGTGTTAAGTGATCACTGCCGCCCACATTCTCTTGCAACACCAGAGGAATCACAAGAGCGTTACCGGCCTTTAAGGAAGATGTACTCGCTTTTTTTGAAGGTACCCGTGTCGTATCGTCCCGGAAACACGGCAAAAGGAAGCTCATTCCACAGCTTTGTAGTACGTGGAAGAAAGCTCCTTGAAAACCGCACTGTGGAGGACCGCCACACATCCAGATGGTGGGGATGATATTTTAACTTGTGGCGTGTCGTCCTCTGTTGAAATCGTCTGCCATCCATCCGCAAATATATCACAATCAGGGTTGGCTTCGAGAAGAGCGCTGAGAGCAGAGGGAGACCTCAGTGTAGGTAAGTTGATCCGAGACACAGTAAGGCTCTGTCGTAAGTCCTATTACTCCACAGCTGAATATCTAAATGATCAGACAGCCTGGGACTAGATTGTGATTATTTTATATCGATAGAAATGTCTGTACAATATTGTAGATATTATTGAAAAGAGCGCAAAAAAAGAATGCTGGGAGAGTTTCTTGCGCCGCTTCTTCTATCCAAGAGCGCCATTTGTTTCCGTATCTAGTATTAAAGAAATGACATCAAAAAGAAATCTAAAGTAATCAATTTTGAGAAAATAAATGCCTTTTATGCCTTTTAGTACGATGTGTCGGACTCGAAAACAATCTATGCCTGCACCTCGAATAGTAATTGTCCGGTACAAAGATTCTACATAGCTCATCATGCAAACTCAGCGTTTAATATTATTATAATATTAATTACAACAGTACGTCAATCTCAAGTCCTTCCTTCGGCCGTCTAATTTAAAAAAAAAAGAAATTATCTGATGTTGATTGATTATCGCCACTCATTCTTTGATGAAACACATATGAATAACAAATAAATGGAAGCCTTGTGTATTTTTTAAGCAAATTGATTTTTTATCCTTTTCCCATTCTTATGCAATTGGATTTTTCGAATGGGCAATTCAGGTTTGAAAAGTCATTCAATAAACGGTAATAATAAATGTTGAGCCGTTATTTTATCGGTTCTACTGGGAAAACTGAACCAACCCCAATAATACTTATACCAAAAGATGCAGCGTGTCTTCGAGAAGGTTTAGGTACATAACATGTTGGTTTTTGACTTAAAAATACAATAATATAACCCATTGGTTAGTGAACCAGCCTACTGAGCTAGAGGGTTGAATCCCGGTAGGTGTAAACATTTATATGTGATAAATACATAATATTAACATCCATATATGTTTAAGTGAGGTATATAGTGTTAAATAATTGGATGTCTTGCAAATAAAGGACAGACTATACCTAGTTTGGGGCATGTTAAATTGTGTAAAAGTATGTCAAAATTAAAAAAAATGTCGAAAAAATATTTAAAATAAATTTAATTTCATAAATGAAATTGGTGAATCAAATTCAATTTCTATGGTAATTTAAATTATAAAATGCGTCGATTAAATTTCATTCGTGGAGGTGTTACAGGTCCCAAATACAATTCTGACGGTGAAGGTTACGTTGGTCTCAACTGCTAACACTTGACACATTGAGAAGGGTTGACAATCCGAGAAATAGGTTTTTTTAACCCCGATTTCATCAATGACACTTAAAACTGGTTTAGGTTTTACTAAAACTAGAAATGCCAGTATTGATCTCGATTAAACACAAAGTGGTTTCACCTTTACATTTTGAGCGCGTTCACGTAAACCAAGTTTAGGTGTAATGTACAATAGAATACATCAAATAGCTATCAGAACTGTCATAGATGTGAAAAAAATTGAAATTCTTAAATCTTTACGTTTCTGTTACTATAATGACAGAGACAGCTCTTGAACGCGATTAAATAATAATATGATAAACGTCCGAAATTCACCGATCAGCAATTAAACGCGTTACAGGTGTAAACTTAGTTCAAAGTATTCTAATCGCGTTCTGGTTCAATGGTGAAATCTACCCTTAGTGTACAGGTGGGTTAAAGTTGGAGTTTTGCCTGAGACGGCCCTTGGCTATAATCCTTATACATTTAGCAAGCTCTAGTCAATTGCTCCAAACCTTAAGTTATTTTTATTAGAAATGTAGAATGCAGATTTATTACAAATTATCCAAGTTGGATGGATAGCGTTCGGGAAGCTCCGTAAAATCTTCTCGTCTCAAATACCGCAGTGTCTGAAGACGAAGGTTTTCAACCAGTGTGTGTTGCCAGTGATGACTTACGGTGGATTTATTGAACTATGGGCCTGATTAGAAAGGTCAAGGTTGCTCAGAGGGCAATGGAGAGGGCTATGCTCAGGTATTCGCTGCGATATCGAATCAGAAATGAGGAGATCCGTAGGAGAACTGAACTCATTTACATAGCCCAAATGATTGGGAAACTGAAGTGGCAGTGGGCAGGGCACAATATAGTTCGACGGGCATCTGTCCATCCGGCCATCTGGCCGGTGGGTCAGAAAATTCTTCAAATGACGACCACGTACCAATAGGTAGACGGAGTGTTAGTAGGCCCCCCACAAGATGCACCAACGATCTGTTCAAGATCGCCGGAACACGTTGGATGAGGGCAGTGCAGGACAGATCGTCCTGGAGATCTTTGGGGGAGGCCTTTGTCCAGCAGTGGACGTCTTCCGGCTGATGATGATACGTAGATTACAGGGTACTTAATTATGTTAAATATTTTTATAGTTGTCTCTGAGGCAAAAGGTTTCTTCAGATTAAATAGGTATAATTCGTCGTTTATTTTGACACAATTTTCAATTTTTATTTTTTAGAGAGACATGGGCCTAAATGCAGCCAGAGCTATTTTTCGGAGATACGGTACTCAATATGCAGTTGGAACAGCGTATGACACAGTTGGTAAATATTTAATTAAATAACCCATTATAAATTTGTGAACCTTTATTTAAATAAAGTTTTGTGTACCAAGTCTTGCCATAAATACTGAAACAAAAAAAATTATGTAACATTTATTACTTTTACAGTCTGTTAGTTTATTACAGAAATATATAACAATTTAAAATATAAAAAGCACATTCGAAGTGGTCTCCATTGGCTGCAATACAGTCCAGTACGTTGAGGCCAGTTATCAATAGAAGTACGCACTCTTTCCATAGGAAAATTCTTCACTACCAATCGTACAGATTGTTTTAGGGACTCCAAATTATCATGGCGTTTAGGGCAAGCCGTACTCTCTAAAACTGACTATAATGCATAATCCAGCGGATTATGATCGGGACTAGACGATGGCCAGTCTTCAGCTCTGATGAAGTCTGAAACGTTCGTTTCCATACAAGACTGCGTTGATCAAGCCTTATGACCCGGCGCCGATTCTTGCTGGAAGTACCATTCTTTGTTATTGAACATGGTGCTGTTAAGGGGCTTCACTACCTTCTCAAGAATGGTATCTTGATACCCTTGTATCGATATTTTGCTACCTATTTACAAAAGTATGGGTTAGTCACTCCTTCATAGCTAATACCCCACCAATCCATCACTGCAGTCGGATATTGCCCACGTTGCACTCTGTCGACTTATTGGGAAGCTTCCTTAGAGCTTTAAGCATATATACGGTCATTTTGTTTGTTAAAATGTTGCTCAATTGTAAAAAGAATCTCATCCGTAAACTTAAATTTTCTGTGACCTCCCTTCGCGAACCGCTTCAGTAGTTGTTTCGATTTTATCACCATATTCTTTTTTAAATTATCAGTTAAGAAATGACCAGTACGTCTCTTATAGGCTGCAAGTCCTGAGGTGACTTTAAAAGGGATGAATTTACGATGACCTTTAAAATACGCGACATGGTCCTAGGTGCTTTCTTCATCTCCGGACATAAACTCTTTTGCTTTCGGACAGCATTTCTTCGAATTCTTTCCCTTACTGCTATTTTAGTACGTACAATACGTGGACGGTCAGATCTTCTTCTGTCACAAGCAGACTAGGTCTCATTGTACCTACAAAGTCGAGGACTTCAACACAGTAGCGGAGTCGTACTTTCTCCAAAGTAATAAATAGATTTATTTCACCTACATTCCAAGATTGGAAAGGCTTACATCTTTATACAAACAAACTAAGCAAAACACAACCTAAGCCCATTTGATTAAAATCTTTATATTGAATGATTAATCTGAGTTGTTTTCGATACACTTCCAAAAACTTAAAAATAAGAGGATGGCGAGAATGGACCCACATAATTTAAAAATTAAGGAAGCATCGTAGAAGTACAAGTTTATATTAATTATAAATTTAAGTTTATATGATGTTTATACAACAATTATTGAGGCGCTAAGATATGGGAGTCAAAAGAAATAAATGATTATAATTTATTAAAAAATAAGTAATGTTGCACTAACGGAACGTTTTGAGCAAGTGACATCTACATTTTTTTGACATGACAGTCCTTGACATTATGTATATGGATGTTCCGACACCATCGAACTATATCATACCTACTCAAATCAGTAACTCATAATAAGTTTCAATAAGATTATTATCGTTTTTGATAGTAAAATCAGTAGGTAAAATAATAATAATAAATAAAAGATTCGATGCCTGCTTGAAAAAAGAATGAATTGTTAATCCCCATTAATTAACTGCTGGCCAATCTTCCACATATACCAATATTATATTATATTTTAGCAGACAGTAATTAAGCATAGACATAAGATACAAATTATTGATTGAACACAAGAAATTGATTAATAATTTTAGGTTATATTTTACTCTTAGGTATATATTTTTTCTCCCACTTTTTTAGACTTACTTACGATTTGATATTCTTGCATTGCGCGGTTACGCTCGCAACGCGCGGGTTAAAAACACAATGTCAACTGCATTATCTTTAGCATTCTGGGTTTTATTCCTAAATATACAAAATTTCATATGAAAATTTAAAATCTTTTTTATTAAGAAATTTTAGGAGTTCAATCATTACAATAAATTTCCTTGCTCCAAATTTGATTAAAATCGGTTTTGTAGTTTAGTAGTACATAGCGTACAAATAGCGTGACACGAAAATTTTATGTAATACTAGTAGACTCGACAGACGTCCTGTATACAACGTCTTAAATTTGAAAAATCGGTCCAGTCGTTAGGCAGGTGTTCACTAACATACACATGAGCAGGAGAATTATATTATATGGACGGAATTGAGAATCTAAACCAATCTCAAATTCACTGGAACACACAAAAAAAATCATCAAAATCGGTCTAGCCGTATAGGAGGTGGTTAAATTGTGAATCTAAACCATTCTCGAATCCATCTGAAGACACATACCAATCTCAAATTCAGGAGAACACACAAATAAATCATCATAATCGGTACAGCCGTTTAGGAGGAGTTCAGTTACAACAGACGCACAAAAGAAATATAATATACTAGCTGTGCCCCGCGGTTTCACCCGCGTTTTTCTCGTTTCCGTGGAAATACCGAGATAAAATATTGCCTATATTATAGCCTGTACATCATTTTGTTCTATTGTCAATAGTTTTTGCAGCGCACGCAAAAATAGGTTTTCGATTTTACACCTTGTGTTACAAAATAGCAATTTTATTACGGATCCCTAATTTTGAAAAAAAAACATAGCCTATAGCCTTCCTCGATAAATGGACTACCCAACACTGAAAGAATCATTCAAATCGGACCAGTAGTACCAGAGATTAGAGCGTTCAAACAAACAAACAAACACTGCAGCTTTATAATATTATAGTATAAATTAAGATACTCGTAGAGATAATATCTTGAGAAATTCTGAATAATTAATTTAAATGTAAATTTTAGGATATATGACATCGGGGGTCAGCGGATGTTGGGCGAAGAAAACATATCATATCCCGTTAGTAAGGCTTCATTCCTTTAGTATATAATATTAAAAAGGGGTTAAATATGTAAGCTTGGATATCTCGCAGGTATATTATATCAAAGCCGTGATATTAAATATATCGGTTGATTGTCAATCGAAGAATTGATTCGACAGGAAGCAAGGCATTCCTGAGGAATTGTTGACTCGCAAATTTTTCCAGTTCGCAAGAATTTGAGAATTTCACCCAGAGGGAGGCTCCTACGCACATGATGCCGGCTAGATTATGGGTACCATAACGGCGCTTATTTTTGCCGTAAAGCAGTTATGTATAAGCGTTACTGCGTTTCGGTCTGAAGGGCGCAGTAGCTAGTGAAATTACTGGGCAAATAAGACTTGACATATTGTATCTCAAGGTGACGAGCGCAGTTGTAGTGCTGCTCAGAATTTTTGAGGTTTTCCAAGAATCCTGAGCGGCACTGCATTGTAATGGGCAGGGCGTATCAATCACCATCAGCTGAACGTCCTGCTCGTCTCGTCCCTTATTTTCATAAAACAATAGAAATGAAAGGGATTCAAGAAAAATATAAGCGGATTTTGCACTCAAGACAACACAAAAAATTAGGTTGACTGATTGCCCCAGGCTAGATTGCAATAAAAATTAAAAAATTTGAGTTTCATATTAAAATAATAATCTTACAGATATGTGGTAACGTTTGAGCTCCGTGACCAAGGCAAGCATGGTTTTGCTCTGCCACCAAGCCAGATACTACCTACCTGCAAGGAGACCATGGACGGCATCAGATCACTCCTCACTCCGTCGACTCACCAAGAGCTGCGAAAAGTCCCTCCAAATGCGCAGATATCGACAGATCTTGATATGCTTGTTGTTTTTATATGTTTATTTATAATATTATGTCGTTAATTCTGGTTTCATTTGAAGACCGGAAACAAGTCAATATATTATCGTATAGACGAACTGACAGGCCGATAATACGTGACCATTTTGATTTGTCCATGTGTGCGTTAGCTAGTGGTTTATATTCAAAATACTAAGGAGTCATAATCCGACTGCTGTTTTTCCGAAATGACTTACGGCCGTTCCCAATATCTACTGATAGATATAAATTACTACCTTCTACTGTCAGTTCTTAGCTGTCAATAATCTGAAGCTGTCAATAATAAGTCATTCTTATCGCCTTCCATACAAAACTATCACTGGTAAGCTATACGTCCTCCCATTAACAGACAGCGTGTACGAATAAGGTGAGTTACCGTCGATAAGTTTTTTGGGACAGAAAAGTCAACGATAGTTACGATTTTTATCTCAAGTAGGCCACAACCGGAGATAGACTGAATATTGGGAACGTCCGTTAGGGACCTTGAAGAAAAGAGCATACTCTCACCTTAAGGCTGCGTATCGAGCCAATGGCCTTGAGGAATCGAGCGAGGTAGGTTACCTCTCTCGCACAAGATGACCATAGTTTTAATTACTGGGATTTAGAAGCATTTTTAATTTATTACAAACATAATACAATTTTCTTTACAAAACTATTTCATGTTAAATAGTATTGGTGTACAATTTATACATTTTCGTACAATTTTTATCTAGATTGATTTATTAGCATGGTTCCAACTGTAAAAATGAGGGGCATTTTGTTGATTTTTTTTTTCAGAAATGTGAAGAAAAAATGAATTTTCTTCTAATATACTGTAGATATTTAATTATATTTGTAAAAATATTAGCTTTATATAAACCGTCAACAGATGATTTCAATTATGAGCGATTTTGGCAGTTTCATCGTTATCACCTCGCGGATGTCCATAGGCAGTAGCCTTACCTCTCCCCATCCCGTAAGCCTCTTGCCCATGTGCCTCTCTTATATCAAAAAGTAACTATTTCAATAAAGCCATGAAATGTATTAACACTTACAAAACTAATACATTAGCACGCCCTGCAAAACATTGAAAATTAATGAAAATATCATTAATTATTTTGATGAAAATGCACAACTGTCACTGCGGTTAGCCATAAATTATTACAATGAATATGATAAAATCCTAGGGGTAATGCAATCGGGCTTTTTGATGTAAGCCGGCGTTCATTATGGCTACTTGGTAATTACATAAATTAGTCTATGTACCTATGTCTTATTTTATTTAAAAGTGTAATAGGAATAATTGCAACAGGTGATCGGGGTGACATTATATCGAAACAAGCTCAAAAGATTTTGTCACAAGCAATATTCTAAAAGTTCACAAACCGATTAACCGAATAACCGATCAACAAATCTAATAAAATTACTCTTAACGTCACTATAAACGTTATAATAGATACACATAAATTGTTTTAGCGCGTGTGTAGGAAAATATATGATATTAAAAATGAAAATCAGTCATGGCGAAACAATAGACAGATATAACTGAGATTCCGAGGAAGAGATGGTCTGCAGCTGGGGGCCCCCGCTAATCCTCTAGGAACTCCTGGTGTTAAAGTTGCGTTACTGTCCTCTCGGCGTTTGTAGAAAGAAATGGGATTGGGTTACACCGAGAACTTTGATGCGATGCGATTAGGTCGTTGATAACTGATGAAGTATTAATTAATATTATATGCGTATTGCGTGCGAACTGTGCAGGTGTTCGGTGACAATTTTGTTACTAACCGGCGCAAGAGTCAATTGCACTGACCTGTTTAAATACAATGGTATTTACAGTGGTGGACAGGCTGTTCCATATGTTTGATAGCAAATTTTTGTGCCTATTTGAAGCGCCACTCGCGAGCGTCCAGAGAACTAATTTTGACTTATAATACTATTGGCCGCGAAGGAACGTACCAAACTCTGAAGTATTTTTGCATTATGATTTAATTTCGTTCGTTTTCCGTGTTATTTATAATTCAAGAATCAACGTAATAAAGTACACATTTTTTTTTGTAAATAACTTCCTACCATCTATCGATGTTTGCTGAGGTTGTCATCACTAGTTTTAGTACCACAGACTCTCGCTACATGGCCAGTCCAGTGGCATTTTGTAGAGATAAGTGGTCCATTGGCATTAGATTAGCCACTCAGATACAGATGGGTCTGTTGTCTATGGGTATCTCTTTATTTCCACAGGAAGTATCTGCACTATAGATTGCCATAACAAAAAATTGCAACAAAGAGAATAATCCGTTAATACTTAAATAACCGTATAATATAGAATTGGTTTCAAAGGATTAATTTTTCTTATGAGGAATTTCTCACTTGAATCCGGATGAAATCGAAAAGGAAGTGCACTGCTGCTTGCAACAAAAATATTAAGGTGTTATGGTAGTACTGCCTGGACTAAGAATACACATACAGTTATCAAACATCTAAATATTTTAGTTTCGAGTTTTTTGTATATATTATTATTAGAAATTATTTTTTACATGTAGAGCACACTGTATCTCCAAATTTAAACGGGCAAATCATGAAAATCAGTGCTGTTTTAAAGCCACGGCCATGTCACAGATAATCCTGAGTCGGTGACCCATGTCCTGCACTGCACAGGAACTCTCCAATAATAAATCAATTATTATTTAAATTCGTTTTTTTTTGGTTTGTTTTGTACTTTTTCTTTTAAATTAAGTGTATCAGTGTTTAAGTGTCAGTATTTTGTGGTTTGTGAAAAAAATGTAATTCATTTTTTCTTTTCTTTCAGTTAGTGCAACTGCCAGTAAAATTCTGAGAAAGTTATGTAAAAGTGCAATAGTTCAAACGAAATAGTACTTACAATAGTTCTTCCTAGAATATAATAATTAAGCTGGATTCCCTACATTTATAACCAATAATATAATCCCTACATCTACATATTTTATGAAAATTTAACACACGTTTACAAAAATCGTCACCTTTTGCTCTTAATGGTGATTTTCTACATATAGATTTTCTACATACTATACGAGTAATAACTCGTATAACACTAGAAATAAGGGATTGCTTGAAACTAATTCTAGTAGGCTTTATAAGATACATAATAGCTTTTAGGGTAAATGAATACACTTTTATAATAATGTCCCACCCCTGTTCAGGCACTATCTATAAATAAATTTAAATGATATATTAAAAAATGGCACTGTCATAAATCCTACTCCTCCACAATTGAATATCTAAGTGATTGGACAGCCTGGTACTAGATTATGATTATTTTTTAACAATAGCAATGACAGTACAAAATATTATATATTTTATTTAGAAGAGCGCAAAAAAACGAAAACTGGGAGAGTTTCATGCGCAGCTTCGTCTCTCTCAGAGCGTCATTTGTTTCCGAAGCGGTAGTAGTTTCTAATAAATTAGAAATGACATCAAAAAGAATTCTATAGGAATCAATTTTGAGGAAATAAATGCCTTTATACCTAGAATCTGTTTAATAATCATAATCATAATAAGATTCAACAATAATCATTTACTCTAACGCAGCTGACATAATTGTACCTTATCGTCGATAACGATATCAAAGGTGGTAATATAATTAATGTACCCCATAATCGCTTTGCGCCGACAAATCGCCTAATCACGTGACTTCATGCGATTAGTTAAAACTATGACATTATGGCTATCAAACGTTTTACTTAATTAAATAGGGATGTAATGATGTGGCGAGCTGATTCATTGGGAATCATATTTTAATGTAAAGTTTACGAAGCGGAGCTGCTGGAGCCGTTGTGGGTCCATTCCAGGCTTCAACTGAATCAAATCGTTGCACTATAGTTTACTACTTACGTCTTACTTCTTCTGTCGATTGTGAAGTACACAACAAAAGTATTAATAGACAGTGTGGTGACCAAACCAAGACAAAACAATGGAAGCAGAGCGCTTTCTTAATTTTCTGGAAGCGTTTCATCGTTTTTTTTTTAAAGTCACAGCTTTTATACATGACTGACTCACTGATGATCACTATAACATGCCATAGTTCATTTTTGAAGTCTTGTCGTTGAAATTTAGTACTACAACTAGTAATTTATTTTTCCAGTTTTAATTTGGTAAGAGCAGTGAGAGACTGCTCTTAACAGGATGAAAGCTGGGTATTTTTTTATGACGATAAGGAACGAGACGAGTAGGATGTTCAGCTGATGGTATATTTCACTAGCTACGGCGAAACATAGTAATGTTTCAAAAGAAATAGGCGCCGTTGTGGTACCCATAATCTAGCCGGCGTCCTATGCAAAAGAGTCTCCCACTGGTATCCGGCTTTTATACATGACTGTCACACTGATGATTTTTGAAGTGTTATTAGGTACGTTGACATTTAGTACTAAAACTTGTATTTTGTTTTTCCACATTAAATATTTTTAAGAGCAGTGGGGGACTGTTCTGAACAAGATACCAGCTGGGTATGTGCCACAATGGCGCCTTTTTAGTGATGTGCAATTCTTATAGTGTTTTAGTGTGAACGCCCTAGTGAAATAGCCTAAAAGTGACGTGCAGAGAACGAGTGCAATTATTGTAGTGCCACTCAGAGTTTTGGATGTTTCAAGAACCCTGCACTGTACTCAGTTTACTTGGACTTTCAGCTGTGTTATAAATACTACTACTCCACAGCTGAATATCTATATATGAAATATACAATATTGTATATTTCATTATAAAGAGTGCAAAATAAGAATGCTGGGCGTGTTTCTTGTGCCGCTGCTTCTCTATCAGAGTGCCATTTGTTTCCGAAGCGGTGGTAATATCTAGTATATTATTAGAAATGACATCAAAAAGAATTCTAAAGGAATCAATTTTGAGAAAATAAATGCCTGCTTACATACCAAGAGGTTATAAAAAAGCAACAGGAAAATGGAGAAATCGAAAGAACAAGCGAAAAAGAAAACTTTCTTTCTCCTACACCTTTCATAGTTAATACAGAAATGTTCATAATGACTATGAACAACGTATGCACTACGCGATATAATTTGATGACTGCTGTGCAAACGCTTATATTAATAACAGTAAATACAGGTTCTCTAGGGATATTCATTCTCATTATTTTCATTTAATATTACAAAGAAATGAGTAAATTGTACAGAGAAAACAGTAAAATATAGTGGAAATCAATCAGCTTAAGCATAAAAGGCATTTATTTTCTCAAAATTGATTCCTTTAGAATTAATACCGCTACCGCTACCGCTTCGGAAACAAATGGCGCTCTGAGAGAGAAGAAGCGGCGCAAGAAACTCTCCCAGCATTCTTTTATTGCGCTCTTTTCAATAAAAATATACAATATTGTACAGTCATTTCTATCGCTATAAAATAATCACAATCTAGTCCCAGGCTGTCCGATTATTTAGATATTCAGCAGTGGAGTAATAGCATTTACGACAGAGCCATTTTTTTTAAAACATTTTTTTTTATAGATTATGCCTGAACAGTGGCTGGGACTTTATTATAGAAGTGTATACATTTACCCTTAAAGCTATTATAGTTACGTGAAGCAAACAAAAATAAGAAACAAAGACAGAACAGTGGGAAAATCAAAAAGAAATAGCTGAAATGCAAGAAAAAGAGTCACATAACGTTGCCACAACTCACGGGTTCATAATATTCAATTTATATTTTATACATCACAATTAATTTATTAATATCTAGTTTGGCCTTCTCGCCCATGTCCATAAAAAACTCTACAAACTGTACAACTTCTTGAAAAGTATGGCTTTAGCAAGGTGGGTCTTTGGAAAAAAAAATCAAGTATTTTGTGTTTCGATAAGTATCTATCTATAAATTCTATTTTGTCATTTTATTTTCTCCACTTACTTATTTTATTTATAACCATATGCAAACAACAGTTTGCAATGACTTTGCTGAGAAGCATAAAAACTTCAGGGATTTTCATTTACTTAGAGGTTAAAATATCTACAAATATACGCGAAAGGATTGCGAAAACCGGAGCGAATGAACCAGATAAGTATGCAAATCGTACCGCACTGTGGCATCCTGTTACATCTTGTCACATTTAATTCAATTTGCATGGAAAGATCCAAGTAAAATAAATGCAGTAGAGATGCGGTAATTTCGTTAAATTTGTGGGCTGGTTTTGAGAAGTGAAAAAAAAATCGAATCATTAACATCTAAGTACATAGCATTTAACTTAAGATTAGGTTTTGTTCCACCTTTAAACACTTATTTTGAGGGTTTTCCTTATAAAAGTTTATTATAAAACCCCGGTTTTTCCTACCACGATATTTAATCGCCAATTGACTGAACGAGGCAGTACCTACTCAATGGTAGACCGTTTGACAGGTACGCCCGTTACGACATTCAATGAATATATTATTGGTGCAACAACGGCGCCTATTTCTACCGTGAAGCCGTAATGTGTAAGCATTATTGTGTTTTCGTCTGAAAGGCGCCGTAGCTGTTAACTGGGCAAGTTAGTAAGTGGTCCTATAAAAGTAACAATTAGTTAGAGTGAGAGAGGAGGAGCCTGCCTACCGCTGCCGTGAGAGAAAGGGAAGCCAGACAGACTGGCGCCGTAACTTGTTACGTTATGAAGCGGTTTACCCTCCCAGAAGAAGTTATCACTTAAAGAAAAAAGCTTATGAAGTATTTAAATAATAACTGACACGAAGAATAAATATTCTCAGACACAGCGTATCCATTGTCAACGTAATTGTTGATAGTAGAAGTATCATATGTGAATTTTTGGGTTCTTTAATAATCCTGATCTTATCTAATCCTGCGGCACTGCATTGTAATGGACAGAGCGTATCAATTACCATCAGCTGAACGTCCTGCTCCTCTCGTACCTTGCTGTCAATAAAAAAAAATGTAATTCCTCAGGTAGTATTTACCAGCTTATTCATTGTGGAACACAACGTGCGAACGTTGCAAGAATCATTAAAAATGTTTATTTGATAAAGGTTTCTAAAGCATAAATGACTTATCAAACCGTACCTAACCTTCAAAATACAGCGAACACCCACAGATGCGAAATGCAAATTGCAATTTGATCCAAAAAAAAAGATTCACTAGGTTTGATGTGCCTATTGTCAGGTCCTTGATTCAAATTCAAATATTTTTATTCGAAATAGGATATGATATCATTTATTGAATGTGAAAGCTACCACCCATTCGAAAAAGTATGCCTAAGACCTGAGAAGAACGGGAGCAAAAAACTGAGTGGTTTTGCTTTACAAAAATAATGGTTATTTTTATTCTGACTTTATTAATCAGTAATAAAATCCTATTGTCGACGCCAGATTTCCTATCGTCGATTGGATTAAATTTAATTTTATAATTATACCTAAACCTATCAAACAATTACTCTAATATTACTCCATTTACCTACTCTGTCAATCATACTTCATCCTTCATCTATCTGTCAAATACACCATTCATTCATTCACTATTCTACTTCAACTACTTGCACACGACACCTCAACTACACATGCACTAATTTATCTAATCCTGTTAAGACAGACGAAGTATAAATCTTTAAGAAGATATCAATCTTTCTTTTGTCCATCGCGAACACCTATCATGAATAAAATCTATTAATTTAAAATTTTATTCATCGATAGTTGATCTAAAAGCATGCTCTAAGCCGTTCTTCAAATATACTTCACATTATCTTCACGTGACCACTCTTGAACCCTCTTTCGTTATAATAACAGAACACTAGATAAAACAGGAAAAATTAAAGACACAGCGATTTTCTTGCCAAGATCCCGAGAGGCCCTTCAGCTTTACTAGAACAGTCTTTGTGCTCTCCAATTGTGAAATGAGATGGTGTTTAATTTATGTTTCAGCCCAGATTCTTTCATATCTTGTCCTGGTTTTTATAAGCAGTAATATTAAATCTTAAAGTTATCATCGTTAGTTGACTTATAAAAAACCTTTTATTGTTACTATCGACGGACAAATATGGATACATAATAATAATGCACCTAATACGTCATAATTTATGAAGCTTCATTAATTAATTATTTATTTTAACTTAAATTATATAATGGGATTATTTACAAAAGCCACCACGTACTGCTTCAGTGAATAGTGCATTATTTCTAGCAGTATGATTAACTTATAATAAATTAAGTACAAAGAAAAATGTATTAATTCTGTATATAACCTTTTGTAACAAGTAAAGTGAAGTGGTAAAGTGGTGTGAAGTGTGAGCCGAGTAGCAAGGAGAGGAGAGGGGTGTCGAAGGGTCTATAGTGCCGCGTGCGCCTCTCTCTCCCTAAGAGAAGGTCACCTTCGATGAAGACTTAGAGGCCATTTGCCCAAAGCCAACCTCAGGTGGTGTTTAGTGGATAGGCACTTAGGTTTTACGTGAGTCCCACATAATTAATGCAGACTTATGCTGCATTGGTATACATGAGCATTCACCACCTCCCGTGGTTCGCAAATAATTACGAGAGTACCTATATATTTAGAAGCAATAGTTATTTGTGTTCAAATACAATTTTTTTATTATGGAATAGGAGGACAAACAGGCGTACGGGTCACCTGTTGTTAAGTGATCACCGCCGCCCACAATCTCTTGCAACACCAGAGGAATCACAGGAGCGTTTCCGGCCTTTAAGGAAGGTGTACGCGCTATTTTTGATGTCGTATCGTCCCGGAAACACCGCACAAGGAAGTTCATTCCACAGCCTTGTAGTACGAGGAAGAAAGCTCCTTGTAAACCGCACTGTGGAGAACCGCCACACATCCACATGGTGGGGATGATATCCTGACTTGTGGCGTGTCCTGCGAAGGTGGAATTCGGCGGCAGGAATCAGGTTAAACAGCTCTTCGGAACACTCCCCTAATAAATGCGGTAGAAGACACAATGAAGCGACGTCTCTACGCAACGCCAAGTGATCCAGCCGTTCACAGAGCACTGGGTCCCCGACCTGGGCACCCGACAATTCGAGCTGCTCTGCGTTGCACGCGGTCAAATGGATCGAGCTGATCCTGCGCCAGACCAGAGATGACAGCAATACTCCATGTGTGGCCGGACCTGCGCTTTGTACAGCGCTAGAATGTGGGCCGGCTTGAAGTATTGCCGTGCTCTATTAATGACGCCCAGTTTCTTTGAAGCCAATTTGGCTTTGCCCTCCAGATGGCCACGAAATTGGCAATCGCTCGAGATTTCGAGACCCAGTATTTCTATTTTCCCTGACTGCTTTACACGATATATAAATAAGAAATCCCCCAATTACTCATAGATTCCATCATCTGATTTCAATGATCTGAATCCAGAGGAACACACCACAGAACAATACACAAACGACAGAGTCATAAGGCCTACTAAAGTCACTCCTCTTAAGTCGGACAAAAATCAGTGAGAAATAAAAAGTACAAGAAACTTGCTCACCAAAAAATTTCACCAAATTTCATAATATCTAGCTAGAGCAGCGAAAAGTACTTGTATTTACGCTTTTTATTTACCTGTGTCGTGTAAACATATTAGATTTCAATCTTTTGATTGGGGTGATGAACCAATTGATTTTTAGCACCTCTTACGGCCGTTCCCAATATACTATCTACAGATAGAGATAAATCACTACCTTCGACTGTCTGAATGAAATCTGAAGCTGTCCCAATATACCCGATAAGTCTTCTTATCGCCTTATATATATAATTGCAATATCCACATAAACTTCGCTGGTAAGCTAATAATACGTCGTCCCATTGACAGAAAGCGTGTACGGATAAGGTGAGTTACAGTCGATAAGTTTATTGGGACAGAAAATTCAACGATAGTTACGATTTTTATATCAAGTAAGAGATAGACTGAATATTGGGAACGGCCGTATTGACAATAATAATAAAATAATTCTGGTTTATATAATATCAAATTAATAACTTTACAAATTCCTTCAATAAAAGCTTTTCAGAGACGGTGAAGCGGACAGAGAAAGTGATCCTATAAGGGCTTAACTAAATAATAGAATTTTAATAAGCGGACTTAATGGAAGTAAGTGAATACAATACAATATGATTGAAATGAAAGGACAATTCAGTCCTTTACAAATATGGTTGTCCTAAAGACTCCTTTGGGTTATAAAAACTACAACAGACGACTCGACATTGTTTGCTTAAGTTGCGGAAGCGGTTGGACCGAATCCAAGCTAAGATTAATTAATTGGGACACCGAGACACTCCTGTCTTATCTCTTAAGCAATTTCATTCTTTAAGTGCATTATTTAGAGCATCTAGAAGTGATTGAGTGGTTGGAATACTTGATCTTTTATCTATAAGTTTGATTTTATCATTTAGTAATGTCATCTTGTCTATTATGGGTACTATAATATTATCACACATGACAGTCTGAATACGTTTTTATTAAAAAGTTAATCAACGTGGGTCTTATCATTCTATGTATTGTAATTTATTGTTAATTAGTCCCATCCATGGACATCCCCAACAACAGGTGTCAAGAAATGCGTTGCCGGCCCTTAAGGTGGGAGTATGCTCTATCCTTAAAAGTCCCTAAGTCGTATCAGTTTGGGAAAAGAGCAGCTGGTTATTGATTCCACAAAGTGGCTGTGCGTGGTAAGAAATTTCTGGATTTCCTAGGGCGGTTGTGGAACACCAGGGATAAACGTGATGATCAATCAACCCGAACAGCTCCTCTGAGCACTCTTCGTGATAAATGCGGTATAAGATGTAGAGAGGACCCATATCTCTACGCAACGCCAAGGAGTAGAAGCGATCGGGGATGACTTAACCGTTGATGATTCAAGCCGCTCTTCGTTGTATGCGGTCAAATGAAAGAAGCAGTTACTGGCAGGCGCCCGCCCAGAGATCAGAACAGTACTCCATATGAGGCAAAATTTGCACCTTATATAGTTGCAGGCGGTGACTTATAGTGAAGTACTATCTCGCCTTACTGAGTAGACCAAGCCTTTTAGAGGCCAGTTTCGCCCTCGATATTATATCGACGCCAAGTATGCCAATACAGACTGTGGCTGTTAGAGGAATCCGATAATGAATGACCATTTAAAATACTACCGAGCTAATGACAAGCATGGCTGAATATTTACGACTTGTCAATAAAAATCAAGTACAATAACAATAGAATCCGTTTTCTTTTCTATCTTGCTGTATCCCCATTAAGATGTGCTTCTCTGTCGTACGCTATATCTTATATATAAAATTCTCATGTCGCGGTGTTTGTAGTTAAACTTCTTCGAAACGGCTAGACCGATTCTCATGAAATCTTGAGTGCATATTGGGTAGGTCTGAGAATCGGACAACATCATCGGCAATACGTTTGCTGGGTCAGGTAGTATATTATAGCACCAAAATTGTATACGATGTGAGATTCAACCTGCATCTCAAGATTTGACGCCTCTGGAGCTCTAACCCAACTAGTGTTAACCTTATCGGCTTAACTTCATTCGTAAGATTTTGGTATATTATTACATTCGTCCTTGTTGGTATCAATATGAAATTTTTCAGGTCATAACATATTTCCTTAGATCATTTGTACGTCTAGATAGACTATGACAACTGTGAAAATTGAAGTTGACAGTTAACCTCTATTATGAGCTATGAGCAAACACTAACAAAGTGACATACAATTCGCGAGTGTAATAAAACGCGTAGCTTTACCAGTAGGAGGCTCCTTTTCACAGGATGCCGGCTAGATTATACGTACCACAACGGCGCCTATTTCTGCCAGTCACGTGTCAACCAGTAATGTGTCAACATTACTGTGTTTCGATCTGAAGGGCGCCGTAGCTAGTGAAATTACTGGGCAAATGAGACTTAACATCTTACGTCTCAAGGTGACGAGCGCAATTGTAGTGCCACTCAGAATTTTTGGGTTTTTCAAGAACCCTGAGCAGCACTGCATTGTTATGGGTAGGGCGTATGAATTACCATCAGCTGAACGACCTGCTCGTCTCGTCCCTTATTTTCATAATAATAACAAAAAAAATCGCGCACACTAAAGTAAGAAACCTGGCCTGCTATCATCGGTTGTCTAGCAGCAAGAGGCTCTACTAGACGTATAAAATTGCTAAGCATATTTCACTTAAAGATGCTCTTTAAATACAATTTTAATTATCGATCTGACATCAACTTTTTGAAGCTATTCGCAAGAATGAGTGAATGAATTCCTTTGTAACATTTTCCTTAAAATTTTGATGATTCCTTTTTGAGAGTTACGTCTAAAATTAAGTTATTAAGAAGTTAAGTTAGAAATATTGCTGCTACATCAGAAACTTCTTAAAATTTGTAGATGTTTAATTTTACGATCACCGTTACATAAAACTTTTAAATAGATTTCAAGAAATTCAACTCATTTCAAAGGTTTCGCAGTTGCCCAATTAAAATCTTTATAAAATTTTAATTGGATTGAAAAGTTTTGTAGCCATTTCTTACGGATTTGAAACGAACGGATTTTTTTTATATTATTGACCTAAGCTAAGTGCTAATAGTTCTGTGTGAAAATTTGGAAAAATTATATAATTTGCATAAAATTTATATATTGATGATTGTTTTATTTTCTAGAGACGAAACAAATAATTATTTTTGAGCTTTATATCAATATATTGACTTTTTAAATCAGAGTTTATAAACAAGTTCTATAAAAGAGACAAAGAACTTCTCGTATATAGGATATTATTAAACAAATGTTAATTGTATAAAAAAAATTTTTATTTTATGAAAAATAATTAGTGAGGAAAAAGTTTTTGAAAAAAAAAATGTTGGTTGATTTGTGACTTTCCCCAATATCCAGTAAGCCCTTCTCGTTTTCTAATGCACTCTTGAAGCCTAGAATGTACACTCTCCACCAGGTGTACCACTGTTTCTTAGGGAATTTGTTCCCAGCTTGATTTTTTAATGCTTGAAAAATGTAGGTAACTATTCTTGACTGGTAACACAAAGCAACAATTAGTGTCCGAAGTAAATCAAAGTGTCTATTTAACAACAAAAGTGAGTGTAAATTACATACTGCATCAATCACGCTGCTCCGTATGTGCCGCAATAATGCGGTTGACTTCATCTTTAAATTATTCTCATTGTTCTTTGGGTTTGCTGGAACTTTTAGTGTAGTTGTCCAAGGCATGACAGCGAGCGAGAAATAATGGACATGCTGTAAGGATTCTGGATTTGTAGTTATCAACTAGGTACTGTTAAAGATATATTCTATTCTGTCTAAAAGTGTAAGTTTCTTGCAAAATGCAGCCTAGGTAGGACGCTTTCAAGATACGCGACGCGGGCGATGATAATATACAGATATAGGTATAATAAAGATAATAAGACATAGCATTTTCAACAGAATATTTTGTGGAAAAGAACTGACTGTTTCAAATATTTCAATATTTTTATTTATTAAAATTTTTAGGAAGTAGCTCAGTGTCGCTAAGAGGGCAATATAGAGGGCTATGCTCGGAGTTTCCCTGCGAGATCGAATCAGAATTGAGAAGATCCGTAGGAGAACAAAAGTTACCGATATAGCCCAGATGGTTGTGAAACTGAAGAGGCAGTGGGCACATAGCTCGACGGACAGATGACCGTTGGGACAGTAAAGTCCTCGAATGGCGGCCACTTACTAGAAGATGTAGTGTTGGTAGGCCCACCACAAGATGGAGCGACGATCTGGTCAAGATCGCTGGAATTATTGGATGAGGGTACCGCAGGACCGATTATTATAGCGATCTTTACGGGAGGCCTTCGTCCTGCAGTGGACGTCTTCCGGCTAAAATGATGATGATAATGATGATGAAAATATTTATTATTTACTTTCGTACATGATATAGTTTAGTTATAACAAACGCACCTTCAAAACTAAAATAAATGATATGATGAGTTGCTTGTTCAAACACGTCGTGTATTTGTCAATAGACAAATCGATAGAGTGTAGACATTTTGACATAGATAATATAAATTTTGGAATTTAAATTTTAAGGATTGACGCACTAGAAATGTGGTGTTGGAGACAAATGTAACGAGTATCTTGGACACAACGCCGCACAAACGTCTCGATACTTGAAGAGTTCAAGGTGAAAAAAAGGCTTTCATCCATAGTCAGAGCTCGTATCCTCAGATACTTCGGACATATGACGCGAGGAGGAGGTGGAGAGCATGCCATAGAGAGACTTGTTGTTCAGGGAAGGGTCAACGGCAGTAGTACAAAAGGACGCTCCCCTATGCGCTGAACAGACCAGATCAAAGCCCTAACCAATACTACCCTCAACACATGTGCCAGAGAAACAACAGCCAGGGATAACTGGCGTAGAATCGTTCGTCGTTCGTGACCACGAATCCTCTGTAAAAATTAATCCGACAAAGAACAAATATATATTTTATATTAATACTATTTGAATAATAATTATATTAGGCTTATATTATTATAGTTGTTTAATGGAATGGGAGGGCTTTTTATGAGCCTGGTGGCCACTTCTCGTGTTATTGCAAGACTTGAGTAATTACCAGTGGAAGACTCCTTTGCACAGGATGTTCGCTAGATTATGGGTACCACAACGCGCCTATTTCAGCAATATGAAAGCATTAGTGTTTTTCAATCTGAAGAGCGCCCTAGCTAGTGAAATTACTCAGTAAATGAGACTTAACATCTTATGTCTCAAGGTAACTACCGCAGTTGTGGTGCCGCTCAGAATTTTTGGGGTTTTTCAAGAATCCTGAGCGGCACTTCATTGTTATGGGCAGAGCGTATTAATTACCTTTAATTTTTTAATTAAGCTGAACGTCATGCTCGACTCGTCCCTTATTTTCATTAAAGAAAAAAAATACAAACTAAATGCATCTGTCCAAGGGTGAACGTCACGAAGTTTAACATAGATTTCATTTAACATAGTTAAAATAGTTGTACGAGTAACATGCCACTCATTAGGAATGGACTTAATATATTTAATATGAAGAAAAGAATGAATATGAATATGAATGAATTTATTATAATTAATATGAAGAGCTGGTGTAGGCAGTTCGAACCCAACATGGTGAACGGTGTAGTCTCCTGCAGACGTGGTATTTAAGGAATGAATTCTTCATTGCTCCATAATTTAATTTTATATTTAATTACACAAGGCTCAAAGCCAGCCACTTTAGTTCAATCTTCCTTTGTCTACTTGACACAACAGATTCTCGGCGCATCATCATAGTTTTCAAATTTATATTATTTTTTAAGCCTTGCAATCAAAGAAGTTTTTTGCCGGTAACTTATCTTAAATCTAATTAAATTTTTTTGATACAGTCGCCCTTTAGCATAACAACATACTTAAAATATTTCTTTCTTCTTAACTCATCATCATGCATACTTTTTTTTCAATTTGTTCGATCACTACTATTACTGGGCGTACCGAGTGAGGATTATAATTTTTCGTGGATATTCTTACAAATTTAAATTCAGCGCACTAACTTTGGATACCGTTGACGAATATCACCAAAAGCATCCATTAAATCTAGAGTGACTTGTTCCGTTGAAGTTTTTCAAATACAGATAATAACAACTTTTTCGACTGCACGCTGTGACAAATTAAAAACAAAAGACTTCCATTTAAGAAAAACAAAACATATTTTAATTATTTTTTTTTCAAAATAAAGAATTTGCTCCTCACTCTTATTATCTATTGTAGAGTCCTCATAATATACAAAAGGGGGATATTATGCGAATATAGTTACATATTACAAGCTACCTCTTATGTTTTACACCAAACAGCTTCAGCCGTAGATCACATCATGTCGTTAAGGGCAGGAGGTGGTCCAATAAATCAGGAGATGTCGTCTGCGTGGCTTGGTGGCTACCTAATGCGTGCTGAAATAAATGAGATCACAAGCAATTGTTAGCTTTTAAGCTTAACGTGATACATAGTTGAAAAAGCTTTGCTCGCTAGGAATTTGTTCAGATTACTGGTTGTAAAATAGCAAATTTCAAAAGTTTTAAGAGCTTTTCGGTACTGAATGAAGCCCTTATTGCAAGCCAATAAAAAGGTATATTTTTAACTTATGCAACAACTTACTATACTAAATGATTATAATTATATTTCACTTGATTTATACTATATCTAAAGTTAATCATTTCTCGATTGTCCGCCGACATAGGCCTCCTCCAGATCTTTCCACAATTTTCTGTCGTATGTTGTTCTTCTCCATGTTGTTCTAGCAATCATTTTGAAATCATCTGCCCATCGTATCGTTTGTCTCCCTCTATTTCTTTTTCCATATCTTACCACTCTATAATGTCTTTTGCCCATTTATCTTGTTTGCTTCATATCACATGTCCTGTCCAACTCCATTTTAGCTGCTTAATTATTTTCCCACACTTTCCATTTTTGTTTTCTTTCTTATGTTTGTTTGTTTGTCATGCATGGACGTATAATCGTATTAAAAAAATCTTTAGTAATATCAGCTTCTAAATATATTATAGCACCAAAATTGTATACGATGTGAGATTCAACCTGCATCTCTGTATTTGACGCCTCTGCAACTCTAACCCAACTAGTGTTAACCTTATCGGCGTCACTTCATTCGTAAGATTTTGGTATATTATTAATTGCATTCTTGTTGGTATCATTCTTAATTTTTTCAGGTGTTGCCTCATTTGCGTCAACGCTAATAATTGCATATTTATAAATTGACTTGAGCTGTTGCTCTTGCAAATCCTAATTGATTTTCATTATTTTAAGTGATTTGGGCATAAATAATTCCAATTTATATTTGCATCAAAATTTAAGGACGTTGAAGGAGTTGAACCTGATCCTGCAGAGTTGATACCTCTGATGCTTTAACCTAATAGTTTTAATTGCTAAGCTTAGCTAAACTAACCGACCTTATCTTTTACTCCCTCAATTAGAGAAATAACATTATTAGTCAATCAAGTCAACAATCTCAAGTCAGTTTACGTGTATGTTGTTATCTGTGGATTATTTATTTCAAATGAATGCAGGATAAACTTGCATTTACTTGATTCTATTACTTTAATTTATGCTTAGGTGGGCGGGAGGTGTGACACGGCTGCACAATATTCGTAATGAATACATACGTGGTAGCTTCAAGGTTGCACCAATTGTCGACAAAATCACCGAAAACCGCCTCCGTTGGTATGGACATCTCAAAAGATGAGGGGAAGACTACGTAGTGCAATTTGCTCTGAACCTACCGGAACAGAAAAGAAGTAGAGGGCGCCCGCCATCGACCTGGTGGTTGAACTAAAACGAGACCTCAAGAAAACCCAGTTACCCGAACCGACAACCCAACATCAACTCCAAATAATGGGATTCAGGGAAGGCAGAAGAAAAAGAAGATACAGAAGATAAAATAAATAAATAAGTCTTTCATTATTTCCCATAAGTAATGTGCAAACTTTTACAATGTTCATATTAGTGTATTAAAATTGTTGCACAATATTTATTTTTTAATACTATTTATTTATAAATAAATATTTTTTTAGATTATTATATTAGAACACCTTTGTTGGATAAATGTCTGCTCCACTTTGCACCATTATTTTCTATGTCTTGCTTTTGTTTGCCATTTGTCTCCTGCTATTTCCTTGATATCATCAACCCATCTTCTCAGTGGTCTTCTTGCTTTCTTTTTCGACCTTAGGTCCTAGGTCCTACGTCACGAGTCGACTGTCCACCGGTCATCTTTCATTCTAGCTACATGTCCCGCCCATTTCCATGTTATTTTCATAGAGTGGAGTAGGAAATCTAATCGAAATCTACTAGATTTCCTACTCCACTTCCTTCCTTCCTAATCTTGGTGTGATTTAATTCTACTTTCCTCCTTATTCCTAGGATGCATCTTTTCATGGCTGCTTGATATATTATATTTCTTTTCTTTTGCTTGTTTTGTGTATGTCCATGTTGTCACTTTATTTTTAAATAGAAAGTCTCATATCATTATTTCTCAGTTAGCCCAGTATTTTGGCCATGACATGTTAATTCTTCTAGATATTATTTCTATGTTGTTGTCCTTATACAAGCTTTGGCGCCAGGATTCAGATATGCGATTTGTGTCTAGAATAATATTAAATAATTTAGTGAGCCAGGCTACAGTTATCGGGCCGAGTGTTTTCCATGAATCTTCTGTATGTATACTATTTAATTCATTATACTGTTTAATTTTAATTATTAAAAATTAAATCAACTGTTTGGCCGACCATTTTCACTTTACCTTAAGATCTGTATCTCTTTTTCGATTGTTTCTTATTGGCGTCATCTAAGTTTTAAATCTTAAATAAATTCTTTTTACACCGTTACTGTCACCAGTATACCAATGAGTTCTTAAACGAGAATTAGGGTTCTTTGTTACTGTACTATAACAACAATATCCTTAATTTAATTAGCTTTATTTATAACCTTGGATTATACCTGGCGTCATCATTATGGTCTAAAACAAAACTACAGTCTTTGATCTGGAAGAGACAACCTTTTCGCCTCCAACTCGTCTCTTGACGACAACGGAAAAACACCGCCGACCATCCCGCGGTGTTAGAGCTCTATGCCTGAAGTACAGTTCAGACAGAAAACTGTTAGGCAAGCTCTGTTTTCGTTGGACGTCAGGAAGTCGAGCGGGCCGGAAGGCATTTCTCCAATCGTGCTTAGAACGTGTGCCCCTGAGTTGACGCCGGTGCTAACGCGTTTATTCCGACACTCTTATTCCAAAGGCGTAGTCCCTCACTCATCGAAGTCACCCCTTGTCCATCCGATCCAAAAAAGGAGACAGTTCGGATCCGGCAAACTACAGGCCTATTGCTATAACCTCCCTGCTCTCCAAAATCATGGAGAGCATAATTAGCCGCCAACTTTTGGTATACCTAGAGGGTATCCAGTTGATCAACGACTGACAATACAGCTTTTGCCATGGTCGATCGGCAAGTGATCTTCTGGTATACCTAACACATAGATGGGCGGCGGCTATTGAAAGAAAGGGGGAAGGCCTGGATATAGCGAAGGCCTTTGATCGTGTATGGCACAAGGCGCTCCTCTCGGTTTTTGCTCGAATCCCAAGCCCGTGAACACTGGAGTGCCCCAAGGCTGTGTGCTATCTCCCACGCTATTTCTTCTGCATATCAATGATATGTTGGACACTTCCAATATACATCGCTATACAGACGACAGCACTGGTGATGCCGTATACACGGGCCATGCAGGTCTCTCTCAGTGCCGGGAGAAACTTGTGTCTTCTATCGAGTCCTCTCTCGAGAAGGTCGCGGAATGGGGTAAATTGAACCTTGTCAAATTTAACCCCCAGGAGACTCAAGTTTGCGTGTTAACCACTAAAAAAATCCCATTTGTCGTATCACCGCTCTTCGTCAACGGTTCCCTTAAAGCCTCGCTTAGTATCGGAATACTGGGTCTCGAAATCTCGAGCGATTGCCAATTCCGTGGCCATCTGGAGGGCAAAGCCAAATTGGCTTCGAAGAAGCTGGGCGTCATTAATAGAGCACGGCAATACTTCAAGCCGGCCCACATTCTAGCGCTCTACAAAGCGCAGGTCCGCCCACACATGGAGTATTGCTGTCATCTCTGGTCTGGCGCACCCAAGTATCAGCTCGATCCATTTGACCGCGTGCAAGGCAGAGCAGCTCGACTTGTCGGGGACCCAGTGCTGTGTGAACGGCTGGATCACTTGGTGTTGCATAGAGACGTCGCTTCATTGTGTGTCTTCTACCGTATTTATCACGGGGAGTGTTCAGAAGTGCTGTTTAACCTTATTCCTGCCGCCGATTTCCACTTTCGCACGACACACCACAAGTTAGGATATCATCCCCACCATCTGGATGTGTGGCGGTCCTCCACAGTGCGGTTTTCAAGGAGCTTTCTTCCACGTACTACAAAGCTGTGGAATGAGCTTCCTTGTGCGGTGTTTCCGGGCGACACGACATGGGTACCTTCAAAAAAAGCGCGTACACCTTCCTTAAAGGCCGACAACGCTCTTGTGATTCCTCTGGTGTTACAAGAGCATGTGGGCGGCGGTGATCACTTAACACCAGGTGACCCGTACGCTCGTTTGTCCTCCTATTCCATAAAAAAAAATGACAATAACCTCAACACCTAAGAAATTTAAGGAAAGATTATGGAATCTCTTTTCAGGGATATTAGAGAGAAATGGAATGTGACAGGGCGGGACAAATAACAAAAAATTCTGTAATAATCCTTGAGCCTCCTTCATGTTTACCCGACCAAACCTCCAGTAATTTTTATTGTCGAGGCATTATCCTACATTAGGTTACAGGATTATCTGGAAGGACAACGTTCGAAGAAAATGAAGCCGAAGTCACAATTTTTAACGTTTAGCAGAAGGTTATTATATTACAAAAGAATTATGCTATGAGGCGACTTTGTCAAAATAAAGTAGGTATTAATAAAAATTACTGGCAATATTATACGCATTCACCCTTTTAATTGAATGGCGAACGTATTCACTAGGCGTAACATATTTTCTACATCCTCTTACATAAAAGGAACAGATAGATTTCTAATCGTTTCTTTATCCGTTAAAATTTCTTGTAGCACAATTTTTTCAACTTTAAATCTGAAAACATAATAAACAGAATACAATAACTCCACATTTGTAATTTAACTTCTAAACTATACATAAATTGGAACACACACTTCAATAAATCAATTAAACGCAACAATACGAAGTATCTGAACACTCTGGCCGTTTGCCAGATACGTGCCTAAAACAACGGCAGTGGATGCAATTGTTTGAATTAATGCAGCACTTTGATGGATTGCATTGCGGAGATGAAGGATATTACTGGCTTCGATATCTACGAGATTATCAAAGCAATCGCTTCCAGCTATGATTGGATGTATTGGATTTTCAAATAAAATCAAATCAATATCACTTTATTTATTTACGTTACAGATGACACTTATGAGTGTCAAGATTTTTACATTTTACAACCAACCACTCACTACTTCGGTTGAGCTTTAATGAGCAGAAGTGGCAATAAACTCATTGCCATTCTTTTATATCAATACTTACAGCTTCACCGCTTAGTAAATTATTTATTAGCAATCAAATTAATAAGTAAAGTAAAATGCAAACAATTTGTTAGTATTTTTTATATGAAAATAAAAGACGAGATGAGCAGGACGTTCTGCTGATGGTTAATGATACGCTTTGTCCATTAAAATGCAGTGCCGTTCAGGATTCTTGAAAAACCTAAAAATTCTGAGCGGCACTGCAACTCGCTGCGCTCGTTACCGCGCCGTTGTGGTACCCACAATCAAGCCGGCATCCGGTGCTAAAGTAAGCCACCTACTGGTAAATTAATAGGTATTTTAAGTGGTTACCATCTCTTCTGGTCATGTAAGTTTATTGATGTTGTATGAGTTTAACTCGCGACTTTAGAGATATGCCCCAGCGCCTTTGCCAATGAGCCTACTCTCCAAATGAAGAATTATGCATTAATCTTGGTATTTTTGTTCAACTTTCAAGTTATGGGGTTATCTACAGGATCGCTGGGGTACATGTATCCCTAGAGGTACCTATGAGCTTTACGTTAGTCAAACGTTATTCTCTGTTTAATTCACTTAGTAAACATTTTTTTTTACTATCCATAATATAATAATGTCATACTATACATATTATATTTATTATTATTATATGAATAAACAATCATGGAAGACTTAAGCCATATGCTCGATGGCCTCAATACAGTTTCCCAAGGAGTAGGTCTCCAAATGAACATGGACAAGACGAAGATCATGTCAAATGTCCATGTCGCACCTACTCCCGTAGCAGTTGGGAACTGTACTCTCGAAATTGTTGATGAGTACGTCTACCTTGGACAACTAATCCAGTAAGGCAGGTCCAATTTCGGGAAAGAGATCACTCGTTGAATCCAACTCGGATGGGCAACGTTCGGGAAGCTCCGTAAAATCTTCTCGTCCAAAATACTACAGTGTCTGAAGACGAAGGTTTTTAACCAATGTGTGTTGCCATTAATGACTTACGGAACACAGACGTGGTCGCTAACTATGGGCCTTATGACGAAGCTCGCTGTTGCTCAGCGGGCAATGGAGAGGGCTATGCTCGGAGTTTCCCTGCAAGATCCAATCAGAAATGAGGAGATCCGTAGGAGAACCAAAGTCACCGACATATCCCAAATGATTACGAAACTGAAGTGGCAGTGGGCAGGGCACATAGCTCGGCGAATAGAAGGCCGTTGGGGCAGTAAGGTCCCCGAATGGCGACCACGTACCGGAAGGTGTAGTGTTGGTAGGCCCCCCATAAGGAGGCCGGAGTAGGATGGATGAGGGCAGCCCAGGACCGATCGTCATGGCGATATTTGGGGGAGGCCTTTGTCCAGCAGTGGACGTCTTCCGGTTGAAATGATGATGATGAAATAATCACACGAGTATGTACTCGCTAGAATATTTTTTAATACTTAGCAATTACCTAAACATTAAATTAGTTCTTCAAAGCGTATTTGAATACATAACTAATTTACAGAATAGGTACTTACCAACCTCTCAAATTATTTGAGAATGTGTGCGCAATCCCACTTAGCTTTAAGAGGCAATAAACCGGCAGATAGAACCCCGAAGCTCTCGAGTTAAAGCCCTTTCGAAGGAAAACTTTCCTTTATCAAAATATGGGGATATTTATTATATCTTTCAATAACATTTTAATCAGCTTAGGTGATCTTCTCTCAAGTTATAACCTATCAATTATGTACAAGAAGTTTCATCTGTGTATAATATATTTTTGACATAAAATCTAGTGGCATGTAATAGATTGCCCAAGGATGTGGTTAAATCTGTTAATCAGTTTAAGAATAGACTGGACAAACATTTGGATAGATATGGCAAATGATATAGACGCATCAGCGAAAGCTGCTTAGTCTATTATAAATAATAATAATAATAATAATAATGTAATATTATACATACAATATCCGGACGACCGAGCCTTGCTCGGATTTTTAAGAATGTACAAAACTTGAACAAAAAAAAAAAAAATAGGACATCTGGATTCGAACCGGGGTCTTCTGCTTTCCGGATCACCCAATGTCCCATCTGAGCTATAATAGTCTTGTATATAGTGGCGAAATTTACCTTTGTATTCTAATGTTATTGTAGCTGTTTCTCATTTAAACATGGATAAAACCATTTTTTTTAAATTGAAACCTTCCGAGATTCAGATTATATATATATATATAATCTGAATCTCGGAATTATAATTGAAATCAAAATCACTTTATTCATCTACGTCAATAATAACTTGAATGTCAAAACTATGTTTTCTTTCTACTATTTACCATCATTTCAGAAAAGGGTGAGTTTAGTTAATGAGAAGAAGTGGTAGTGAAAGAAAGTCAATGCCACTCTTTTAAATCAACATATAAAATTGCTTCGTCGTTTAACAAATGATTAAAATTACAATATAAAATGTAGTATGACCAACACTTAATCTAAGGTTTTATATATTATATTACTTTATCTATACTTAAGCCATAATAGATTGTAATAAATTATTAATCTTCTAATATATAAATTCTCGTGTCATGGTGTTAAACTTTGAACTCCTCCGAAACGGCTTGATTCTCATGAAATTTTGAGTGCATATTGGGTAGGTCTGAGAATCGGACAACATCTATTTGTCATCCCCCTAAATTTTAAGGGTGATCCACACGAAATTTTTCTTTTAATTTTTTTGACATTTTTTTAAAATTTGTTTGATTATGAGTCAGCATTAAAAAATACATACAACTTCAAATTTTCACACATCTACGATCAACAGTTTCTTTTTGTATCGCGATTTTGATATCGGCAATACGACGTTTGCTGGGTCAGCTAATAAGTAGATATAAATAATAAATTATTATTTTAAAATAACTTTTCTGAACGTATAATATTTGAGTGCAAATAATAATTTGACAAAGTTTGTGTGGAATCAAATGAACGGTAGCGCAATATAAACAAACAAACATTAATCTTTATATATTAGATCAAGTTATATATCAATGGGTTTTAATAAGTAGTAATTAAGTATTCCTCCGAGAACATTATGAAACCAATACACTATTTTACGTGTACTAAGTTCCGTGATAATGCGAATGTAAATACATAAAATATGTCGTCCATAATTTATAACTAAGCCACATTATTAAGCGCAATATGTCCAACGTTTCACTTCATTTAATCCATGTTTAGGTTGCATTAGTTTAATTTTAGCCATCGAATTCCGCGGTTTAGAATAATTGCGCGGTTTACGCGGCGAATCACGCCTAAATGTGTCTATGGGATGAGTGAACGAGCGATTTTTGACGCTTTATGTCAAATGTATTGAGACAAAAATATGTCTCTGTTTGTTAGGCTTGACTTCTCAGGTAATAACAATGTTATTAATAAATTCTTAGTGATATTAAGATCTATTTGAATCCATACATATTTCGGAAATTATATAATACTAGCGGGCCAGACAGACGCTGTCCTGTTATAAGAAAAAAAAATATGTAGATAGAATAATGTAGTATTAAGCCATTAGAAATGTGAAGTCAAAGTTAAAAATGAGTTAAAAATGAAACAAAAAGTATTTCTGAATGATTTTATAATATTTTGTAATAAAATGATGACTAATATCGTATTTGTGTAAAAAATTTTTGCATTTCCGCTTTATACTTGCCAATTTTATAATGTAATAATAATAAAGGGTATACTATACTATGTTATCTTTAAGAGATAGACATATACCTTCTGCAAACTTTTCTGCAGACCTCGATAAGATACACAATTCCACTTTACATTATTTTGTTATATCTCTAAGAGTTTAGATAGCGTTTTCCTTGAATGTTTCTAGATGACTTTTTTTTCGGACACCTCCAACAATTAATATTCTTAATATATACAAATATGTATACAAAATCTTTACAAATTATATACTGAAACCTTTCTCAAGAACCACACTATCCATTGGTGATATCAACATGAAAATTGAGGGAGTAGTTTATGAGTTTATCGCAAACGGACAGACAGACATACGTGGCGAAGGACTTTGTTTTATGTACTGATAGTGCTATACATATAGGTAAAAGATTATAATATTGTGTTATAGAGAAGATTTTTTTATGATATAACGCCAATAAAGCAGCATAGTATGATCGGAAACAGTAAGTAATAAGATCTGGTAAAGTCTAATGCTATAGCGCAGAAAAAATCAGTTTGATTTAGTTCTATTAACTGTTAATTATTAATTCTATATATTACTGACTCTTAAAATACTCGTACTTGTTTTATAATTGTAGAAACACAATTTTAATATACCATTATCCACCAAATAAGTGAATACGAAAAAAACAATCACGTGCAAATCAGACTAGAAACAAGGAGTTAAATATCGTATATGATATAATACCATTCACTTTTAAAATGCTTTTGTAAAAAAATAAGTGAAGCTTCTATAAACATTATGAAAATATTTATAAATTTGAAATTGGTTTTGTAAGAAGATTTCGACATTAGGTTAAAAATCTTCTCAATTACTCGGAATTCAAAAAGAGGTCCGATGTTATCCTAAAAAATTTAAGAAATAGCGCAGTATAATACAAAAAATCTGGCTAAATCTATTGTCTGAACTCTATTTTGTAAGTGTTTTAGGCATCAATGAGGTTCCGATAAAAATCGCACGTTCACCTAAACGAATGAAAAGTATACCATCCGCTTTGGGACTGAAGACAAACGATGACGTCACGACGACTGAGCGTCCATTTATCACAATTAGAGACGCCACGAACGTGGTTGCATTGTTTCGTAAGATAAAGTCGCTCGTTTGTGAATTGCCTTATTGATGGGTAATTATGACCGAAAAGTCTTTTTCTACCTTCGTATGAAATAAGACTTTAAATATATATTTCACATTTTACTTGTGCTTATAGTACAACGGAAAACCTTATTGACATGACCTGAAAAGCCGAACTTAATCAAAACATCATTAAATTAGAAAAGTGACTGTATTAGCACGTGCGTAGAAAAACATGACTTAAAAAAATCTATATCGCTTATCCTCTAGGAACTCCTGGTGCTAATGTGGATGTTACTCTTATCTCGGCGTTTGTAGAATGAAATGTGATTAGCGTTACACCGAGAATTTTGATACGACGCGATTAGGTTGTTGACCACTAATGAAGTATTATTTTAAATATGCGTATTGCGTGCGACTCTGCTCGTAATCATGTCAGAGACCATGGACTTGATGCTCGATGGCCTCAATACAGCTTCCCAAGGAGTAGATCTCAAAATGTTCATAGACAAGACGAAGATCATGTCAAATGTCCATGTCGAGCCTACTCCCATAATAATTTGGAACTGTACTCTCGAAATTGTCGACGAGTACGTCTACCTCGGACAAACAATCCAGTTAGACAGGTCCAATTTCGCGAAAGAGGTCCCTCGTTGATTCTTACTCGGATTGGCAGCGTTCGGGAAGCTCCGTAAAATCTTCTTGTCCCAAAAACCACAGTGTCTGAAGACGAAGGTTTTCAACCAGTGTGTATTGCTAGTGATGACAGTGTGTATGCAGACGTGGTCGCTAACTATGGGCCTTATGAGAAAGCTCGTGGTTGCTCAGAGGGCAATAGAAAAGGCTGTGCTTAGAGTTTCCCTGCAAGATCGAATAAAAAATGACAAGATCCATAGGAGTACCAAAGTTATCGACATAGCCCAAATTCAGCAGTGCCCATAGTTCGACGGATAGATGGACGTTGGGATAGTAAAGTCCTCGAATGGCGATCACGTAGCGCAAGACGCAGTGTTGGTAGGCCTCCACAAGATGGATCGACGATCTGGTCAAGATCGCCGGAATACGTTGGATGCGCAATACCGATCCTCGTGGACATCTCTGGGTGAAGCCTTTGTCCAGCAGTGGACGTCTTCCGGCTGATGATGATATTGTTCGGTGCTCGGTGACAATTTTGGTTACTAGACGATAGTCAATTGGCATTAGATCAGCCAATCAGATACCAATGCGTCTGTTGTCTACAGGTATCTCTCTACATTTTACTGGAAGTGTCAGCCATAACAAAAAAGTACAACAAAGAAACTATACAATTGAGCATCCAGTGACAATGAGTTGATCCCTGATTAAATTATCTAACTAAGCACACTTTAGCGAAGCTAAGCAAGATATAAGAATAAATAATATAGGAACTAAATGTTTGATTTGAGGCCAATAAGGACTACGATGTTATGACATTTTCTGTTCTCTAATTTAATTATAGTTCTGATCTATTAACATAATTTGTAGCAAATTCAAAATATCCTATATTTAAATATAATAATGTTAAATATTGATCTGACAATACCTATCGATTTAGCCTCAAGTATGCTCAGCGATTCTCAGACACTGTAAAGTTATTAGACTTCGTGTAAAGATATAGTGAAAACTTGACACTTAGGTTAGCCAGTACAGCCAAATTATCGGCATTTTTTCTAAACATTATATAAAGGCTTTTGAGTCATAATAATTCCTTTTACTCCTACAATCCAAAAATAGTTTTGAAAGGTTTCTCGAATTCTCTTAAATTACTTTCTCAAATCTTTACATATTAGAGACTTGACATCTTATGTGTAATCTGAGCGCAGTTGTAGTTTTTTAATAATCTTGAGCGGCACTTCATTGTGATGGGCAGGGCGTATCGATTACCATCAGCTGCTCGTCCTGCTCGTCTCGTCCCTGATTTTCATAAGAAAAACAGCAACCCCCATATCTGAGCCTTCTGGGATCGAAACAAAGCGCCATCAGACAATTTTGTGCAATATTATAACAATTCATTCATAATCTATGCACATTAGCAATTTCGCACACCTCAAAATTTCTGGCAAGTTGTATAATGCAGTTATCAAATTATATCAAAAAATATATTGTTGCTTATCCTGCTAAGTAGGGGTCAAAAATAATTTACTATTTCAATAACTTAGGTCAATAACTTTAATTTGCGGAGTCCTAAGTTTTCATTTTAAAACCGCTCAGGATAATTTATAAAACCAACACTAATTAGCGTTGGTGTAAAAACAGCGGCAACGTTACACTTACAGTTAAAAATGAACTGCGAAAGCTTAACTGGCCATCCATTACTAATTGCCGTTAAACGATCAATCTTTAAGCCTTGACGGTAGTTGGATATTATTTATAATATGAAAATGGAATTAAACACTTTAAACAGCATGATAATAATTATTTTTAATATAACAAATCTTATAACTATATTTACAATACTATGATTTAATTTACTAATTAAATTAATTATGAGATTAACATTAAATAAAAACTATTATTACAGGGAAGTGTATTGTATAGTTAGGCTTATCCGTTGACTGAAATAGCTGCCAGTGCCTGGGTTTCCAGTAGCCCTAAAGAGCCGCGAAGATTTTGTACATTCTATATTCTGTACTTTGTACATTCTCCACGCCTCAAGGCCACACGGGCCAAGTGTCTTGACACAAATGGCACAAAGATGTAAGACTCACTAAGACTTCGGCAGTCGAAGCAGCAGCAACTGACGTAATTTGGACATGAGAAGGAGCCAGAGTGTCGACGCAAGTCGCGTCCCACATCAGCGCCCTTCCCCGTACCCACCAAAGTCATTCCATCAGGATGCTTGCCATCGCAAGACAATTATAATTAAAATTCCTATTTTTTTTTCTGATTGATACAATATCTAGTTTTAGAGTTATGCTTAGAACAACATTCTTCTAACATCTTGGTGTTGAAAATCATAATGCAGATGTGAATTGTGAATAAAATTTGTTTTTTTAACGGCAATCACTTTTCAGCTATTGTAGAAACGTACATAACTTACCAGTAAGGGACGACACAGAAGCCATAGTGGTGATAAATGGCATCCATATCAAATATTCAACAGTCGCATATACCATCAAGTAATGGCGCCTATTTCTGCCGTGAAGCAGTAATATGTAAACATTACTGTGTTTGGGTCTGAAGGGTGCCCTAGCTAGTGAAATTACTTGGCAAATGAGACTTAGCATCTTATGTCTCAAGGCGACAAGCGCAACTGTAGTGCCGCTCAGAATTTTTGGGTTTGTCAAAAATCCTGAGCGGCACTGTATGGGCATGGCGTATCAATTACCATCAAATGAACGTCCTGCTCGTCTTGTCCCTTATTTTCATAAAAAAAAAGTAAGTGCTCATGTGTTTGTGGTTAAGATTATAATAAACAGCAACAATATATGTTTTCACACTCATCTGTTGGTGATGAAAATTCCATTTAAGCAGATTTTTATTGAATAAGCAACGTTAATAGCCTAAAATAATCCTGAACTATTATAAATGTCATACAAAGGTAAATCTACAATATAACAATTAATCAATCCACTTTTATTATCTACAAACGCAAGTATTTTAACAGTATCATTATCTATAAAACACGATCACTCGAGATATTGTTAAAGGAAACAGAATTTTAAATACAAGATAAAAGAATGCTTTATTCATTGATATTTTAAAATAAATTCTTATCAATGATAAAGCTAGTATCAATAAAATTATTCACATTTAATTACAAACTTCGGCTAGGACTATTGGTACGAAAAACAATGTTAAAGTCAATTCTATTTAGTGCGCTTTTCGCTGTAGTGTCTTCAGAAAAACTCAGATATGATAATTTTTGTCTGTATAAAGTACTTCCCGATAGTGACGAACATGTGAAATATTTAAATAGTTTGTATGAAGAATCAGATGGTTTGGAGTTTTGGATAGCACCACGTGATGCTGGGGATTATGTCAGTGTTGTAGCGACGCCAGAAAGGAGAGATGAGTTTGAACGTTCCCTTCAAAAACGTAGTATAAATTATAAAGTCATGCTTCAAAATATACAAGAGTAAGTTGATACAAATACGAATTCATTAGTTGATAAAATTACACATAGTACTAATAATATAATCGTTAAGGAACATTTTAACAGTAAAAGCTTGTTTAAAAGAAAAGGCATAAATGGCATTTATTTTTTCAAAATTGATTCCTTTAGAATTCTTTTTGATGTCATTTCTAAATACTATAATATACTACTAGATATTAAAATTTTGTTTAATTATTATAAGTAACTAATGTATATTCCATTCCAATCACTTATATTTTCTTTCACCATAGTATTTGAAGGTTAGGTATTAAATACAAACCTCGAAACTGATGTATTTTCCTAAGAAATATTCTGTTCATCGCAATAATGAAACTTGATAATTCATGAGTAAATATTTAGGTACCCATATAATAATTATATATTCATGTAAACCTCAACTAGTTCAGCCTAGGCTAAAGTCAAAGTCAAAGTAAAAAAAACTTTATTGTTACTTTGTTGTATTGTACAACTTTGTAATATATAAGCTAAATTATTATGTAAGGCGCTGCATCTCATCAGCAGGCGTGTGTTATTTAAAACACTTCGACCTGGCACCACAAGCAGCACCCGTTCACGAGTTGACGCATGGACCAACTATCATTCCCTTTGCACATAATATTTGAGGGAAGGAGACGACGCGGCACACGACGCCGGCAAACGGGCTTGTCCAAAGGCCGATAAGAGAAACTAGTTTAACCTAGTCTGTACCAGTTTATCCTATTGCCTAAGGGATGAACTGGTTTGGCCCAGGAAAAACTAGTTTGGCCTAAAATCGAGTTTGGCCGGTGACATCTTATTTAATCTAGTCTGTACCGGTTTATCCTTTCGCCTAAAGGATGAACTGATTTGGTCTAAGAATAACTAATTAGTCTTAAAATCTGGTTTGGCCGGTAACAAATACAAGACTAAAAAACTCTTTTTGAAGTAATATAAATCTATTTTAAGTGGATTCCCTTACACTTTGGAATATTAAGCCAATATTTATGGAAGATGTAGTATACGAACGGGTATGATAGAAAGCGTGCAATTTGGAGGGGCAGCTTAGAAGCACTATCGCTTAAAAACTTCTTCCCTTAGACCTATCTGATGGTTGATCGTAGTAGTTTCGGATGCAGTTTAAACCTCTTTCAAATGATGTGACTTCTTTAAGTAGGCTTGTTATATTATTACAATAATTTCAGAGCACTAGATAATCAAGTTGTGGGTAGAAGAAAGCGAGATGTGAGCAATGAAATGTTTTGGACTAACTATCAAACTATGGAAGACATATATAACTGGCTCCAGTACTTAGCTACAAATCATAGTAACCTTGTGTCTCTTATACACGCGGGAACATCTTACGAAGGTGGGAAATGTATTTTCTATTACGTTTTCTAGATGTACACGACACGTTACATAGTATTATCCTAAATTGGGTTCTATTGTGTTAAAAATACGTTTTAATTTAACAAGTTGTCCAAATAATTGTAATTTATATATAACGTTTTATTAATATTTATTATTTTAATGCATATCACTGTGATAGTGATTGTTATCTAAAGATATGGTACAATTAAGTTTTCAATTCAAATTATAAACGTATGTTATGTTATGAATACCATAATTGAATTACAAAAATTTAACAAGCCCAGCACTATTTCTGCCGTGAAGCAGTAATGTGTAAACATTATTGTATTTCGGTCTGAAGGCCGCCGTAGCTAGTGAAATTACTGGGCAAATGAGACTTAACATCTTATGTCTCAAGGTGACGAGCGCAATTGTAGTGCCGCTCAGATTTTTTTTGGGTTTTTCCTCGAACCTGAATCCTAAACGGCATTGTAATGGGCAGGGAGTATAAATTCCCATCAACTAACCGTCCTGCTCGTCTCGTCCATTATTTTCATAAAAAAATCTAGAACACAACAAAAATCACGAATTAATTACCAGGGGTATTTAGTTTAAAAACTCATGTGATATAAAATAATACAATAAGGCTTGCATATATCCAATATTATATATATTATATGTTCAACAACATATTGACGACTGCCGTTTAGCGCATAATATTTATAAAATAAAACTGTCTGATGAAATTTTAAAATATTCCTACGATTATTTATTTAAAGGTAGGAATATCACTGGTGTCAAAATTTCACGAGGCTCTGGAGACAAGAAGTTTTTCATTGAAGGAGGTCAGGTTGCAGCTGATTGGCTTTCACCCACGGTTATAACTTATTTAATAGACCAGCTGGTTAAAGGTGAAGACTCTGAAGCCAGAGCAGTAACAGAAGAATTTGAATGGCATATATTTCCAATTACAAATCCAGATGGACACGAATACAGTCAAGATGCTGTGAGTATTTTACTTTTGGTTGCTACTCACCTTGGTAATTATTGTTGGTTATTTTATCACAGTTTTTCAGTAGCTCATTATAAGGCTTGCCACGTTTATTTTTATGAATATCTAGTTTCTACTTTTGAGTTTTTTTTTTAAGGAGTAGGAGGATAAACGAGCTTACGGGTCACTTGGTGTTAAGTGATCACCGCCGCCCACATTCTCTTGCAACACCACAGGAATCACAAGAGCGTTGCCGGCCTTAAAGGAAAGTGTACGCGCTTTTTTTGAAGGTACCCACGTCGTATCGTCCCGTAAACACCGCACAAGGCAGCTCATTCCACAGCTTTGTAGCACGTGGAAGAAAGCTCCTTGAAAACCGCACTGAGGAGGACCACCACACATCCAGATAGTGGGGATGATATCCTAACTTGTGTGTGCGTGTCGTGCGAAGGTGGAATTCGGCGGCGGGAATCAGGTTAAACAGCTCTTCGGAACACTCTCCATGATAAATTCATTTGTAAACCAATAAATTCGGTTTACTCTACCTCGGAAACTAGTAAGAAATTTGATATTTAGATATATAAATACATTTTTCTGTACCCTGAGAACGAGTGTACAAAACATCATATAAGTTGAGCAGTTAAGGCTTGAAAATGTAACAAACAAACAAATTCAAATATTATATCTTTAAACGAGCAATTCTTGTATATATATATATATATATAATCTGAATCTCGGAAACGGCTCCAACGATTTTCATAAAATTAAGTATGCAGGGGATTTCGGGGGTGATAAATCGATCTAGCTAGGTTTCAATTAAAAAAAATTATCGGTTTTATCCATGTTTGAATGAGAAACAGCTACAATAACATTACAATACAAAGGTAAATTTCGCCACTGTGTACAAGACTATTATAGCTCAGATGGGACATTGGGTGATCCGGAAATCAGAAGACCCCGGTTCGAATCCAGATGTCCTATTAGTTTTTTTTTTTGTTCAAGTTTTGTACATTCTTAAAAATCCGAGCAAGGCTCGGTCGTCCGGATATTTTCAGTTTATAAGATTAGCCTGGTTGTAAATAATTTTTGTCAAAAAGATAGACATAACATAAAATTCACGGACGATTTGAGATTAAAAGTCGAGAAGAACTCGAAACTTTTTTACGTCAAATATAATATCGTGTCTTGAAAAAAAAATACTTTTATAAAATCCAAATTCAAAGACTCATAAGTATAAAATAACTTAAAAGAGATTTAATTAAAAACACCTCTTTTGCAAATGTTCTACCTATAATATTAATAAAATACTTTTATTTTTATGGGCTACCTATTGATAGGTTTGAAGTCGGTGCTTGGCCGCTTGGGTTTTTTGTTTCTAGACGAAGCTATCCCGCTCAAAGTCACGAGTAGCGAGTGTAGGTACCTGCTATTAAATTTGGCTTTACATCAAAGTACCAAACGAATTGAGAACCTCCTCCTTTTCGAAGTCGCTTAAAAATTTAACGCTTACAGATGAACTATCGCATCGTATCATCATATCGAACTTCTAATCGAATTACTCACATAATAATTTGCAAAATTTTAGAGATAACGTGTAAAGTTGTCTGACTTTCAGATAGGGTATTACAAATTCCAATTGTATATGGTACTCATATACTTACTTCTCTTGGCTGCTCGATTTTAACGAATAAAGTCTCGAATTTCTGCCTGCACCCATTCTTCTTGGGCAGTTAATAATTAATTATCTTGCGAATGCGTTTGATTTTAACTATCTGAATTTCAAATTCAAATATTTTTTTCATATTTTAGCCCAATATGAAATATAATATTTAAGGTTAACTATTATTCTTATTCTTTTTCGTACTTGACTGGAACGCTTCTAAACACATTTTCGATTTTTATGGAGTAAAACGCCTAGTTTTGTTCCAAATTGTATTCTACTTAGTATTAATTATTTTCTTCCAGGTTCCACGTTTCTGTTTTTACTTATGGGTATCATAGTGGAATGTAAGCACAAAATTGTACCCAATTGTATCAATAACTAATATCTAATCTAATATATAAAATTCTCATGGCGCGGTGTTTGTAGTTAAACTCCTTCGAAACGGCTTGACCGATTCCTATGAAATTTTGAGTGCATATTGGGTAGGTCTGAGAATTGGACAACATCTATTTTTCATCCCCCTAAATATTAAGGGTGGTCCACGCCAATTTTTTTTTTTAATTTTTTGGCATTTTTTTTAAATTTGTTTGATTATGAGTCAGCATTAAAAAATACATACAACTTCAAATTTTCAACCCATCTACGATCAACAGTTACTTTTGTATCGCGATTTTAATATCGGCAATACAACGTTTGCTGGCTCAGCTAGTATTATATAAAATTCTCGTGTCCCGGTGTTTGTTACCAAACTCCTCCGAAGCGGCTAAACCGATTTGTTTGAATTTTTGTGTGCATATCGGGTAGGTCTGAGAATCGGCCAATATCTATTTTTCATACCCCTAAATGATAAAGGTGACCACAAAATATTTTTATTTGATAATTTATTTTATTTTATTATGATTCAGCATAAAAATACATACAATTTGTAATTTTCACCCTTCTATGGTCAACCCCTGTTTTAAAAAACAGGGGTTGACCACGAATTTTATATTATTCTGTTCCATCCACAGTCTGCAAGATAGCAATCGAATACAATAATTTTAGTTCGATAAATTTTATTTACAATGTATTTGGTATCGATTTTTATATTATTCTGTTCCATCCACAGTCTGCAAGTTAGCAATCGAATACAATAATTTTAGTTCGATAAATTCTATATACAATGTATTTGATATCGAGAATATCTGAGAATCGCGATTGCAAAATCACGCGACTTGTAATACAAATTAAATTATCATTTCTAGATTCGTCTTTGGATGAAGAACCGCCGACCAACTGGATCTTCAGTTGGTGTTGATCTTACAAGGAACTGGAATTCTCAATGGGGAGGTAACAATTAAAGTTGAAACTAATTTGCGGTCCGTTCAAAGTTATAAATTTAAAGCACAGCTCATAAACTAGTATTTTAGCACCATATACAATCTGCTAAAACCATGTATTTTCCCTGCAGACAGCAGATATATCTCTTTCTTAGTAACCTGCTTCTACTGCGTCCTGCAAAATTTTAACTTCTTTACTGTGTAGGTGAGATGAAATAACGTTGTTTTAAAGAAGAATCGTTGGTAAAACATGGAATATATCCGTATCTTCTTTAATTATTTCATTTTAATGAATAAATTCAAGTGATTATATAGAATTTTTTAATAGAGATTAATTGATGACATACCAGTCACATATCATTAATTTGTCTGAGTCGTAAAGGATTAGAAACGATTAAAATTTCAGATAATGTGATGGTAACTGATAAGGCTCTTGCAACAAACGGAAGAATACCTATACACCTATATCAATACGATCACGTAACAACTATAGCCATCCCTCTAAGACCTTACTTAGATGGAATATCTAATGTGCCTGTTGGCTTCTTATTACACTGGCAACTCATCAAATCTTTTTTATTAAATTAAGCAGAAAGTTCAGTTGGTGTTATTTGATACGCCCTGCCAATTACCCATAATCTAGCCGGCATCCTGTGCAAAAGCCTTCCACTGCTAAACCTAAGCACAACAGTAGAAGTACACCGTTTTGCGCCAGAAATGGGTGTAGGGATAAAGTTTTTATGACTACTTGAGTAATGTGTAGTTTGTGTTTTGTTACATTATTTTATATAAGATTAATTAAGCTTATTTATTTAAATAGCAAATGCTCAAAATTTCTTGTTTGTTTCACGCAAGTTCTAATTCTGTTATGGTATTAGATGCATTAGTGAGGTGATATACCTATACAAACCCCTATCATGACAGTTATTCATCAAACTAAGATTTAACAAGTATTAAATGATCAATTTTACTGTGGAAATAAAATATATACATAAGCACTGAGACGTACGCACACAGTAATAATAGGTACAATAATAATTGACCACTGCAGATCAATCAAATATCTACAAACTATAGGCATCAATGTGTGGCCGAAACTATGAAAAACCACGTCACATATTGGCTGATTTTTTTTATGGAATAGGAGGACAAACGAGCGTACGGGTCACCTGGTTAAGTTAAGTGATTACCACCGCCCACATTATCTTGCAACACCAGAGGAATCACAAGAGCGTTGCCGGCCTTTAAGGAAGGTGTACGCGCTTTTTTTGAAGGAACACATGACGTATCGTCCCGGAAACACCGCACAAGGAAGTGCACCGATTACAGAGCGCCCCACAAAAATGCCCTCATATGTGAGACAAAACTTATATTCATAATAAGCTTCCTTGAAACAGTCAGTGGTAAATCTGTTTTACCACGTAAGGAAAGCGTATCTTGAATCCATGAAAGATCTACAGGTTCTTGCAACAAAACATTTTTTTTTTGTGAGATCTACCTTACAACATATTGTGTATTGCCGAAAAAACTGGTAACCAAAGTTATCGTCATAGCCCAAATGATTGCGAAACTGAAGTGGCAGAGGGCAGGGCACATAGTTCAGCGGACGGATGGTCGTTGGGGCAGTAAAGTCCTCGAATGACGACCACGTACCGGAAGACGCAGTGTTGGTAGGCGCTCCAAAAGATGGACCGTCGATCCGGTGAAGATCGGCGGAATACGTTGGATGAGGGTATCGTAGGACCGATAGTCGTGGAAATCTTTGAGGGAGGCCTTTGTCCAGCAGTGGAAGTCTTCCGGATGATGATGATGAAAAAAAGCCAAGTGGTGCAGTTGGCTATCGATTGATTGGAACCAGGATGTAATGGTCTTGTGGAAACAAATTCGACGACCCCAATTGCCCAGTTTTTGGTGACCATGCCTACTAGCTAGAGATCCCAGGTTCGAAGCCCGGTAGGTACAAACATTTATATGATGAATATGGATATTTGTTTCCGAGTCATGGATTTTTATATGTATTTATATATATTTTTTAAGTATGTATATTGTATATTTAGCCAGTTGTTATGTGCCTAGTGCTATGCCTAGTTTGGGGCACGATTACTTGTGTAAATGTGCGTCAAATTAATTAATTAATTTATGTTTTTATTAAGCCAGCACGTTTCATATTATTATGTCGCTATAACTATTATAAGAATGATGAATCAGTGCATAAAAATTTCAGTTAGTGGGGCGAGTTTCAATCCGGCAAATAGTAATTTTGTTGGTTTGGGTCCGTTTTCTGAACCCGAAACTCGAGCAGTCTCCAACTACGTAGAGAGTATTGGTCAAACTCTCTCTGGTCTATTGTCGTTAAGGAGTTTTGGACAAAGACTAATCATTCCATTTGCGCATACTGAACAACCAATGTATAATTATAACGAGATGGTAAGTGTATTAGAACAAGTATCTTTATCTTCTTAATATATATAAATTACGTGACACGTTGTTTGTCCGCGATGGACTCCTAAACTAATGAACGGATTTTAATGGGGATTACTTCGTGGAGCGCAGTTGAGCGGAGAGAGAGAATTTTTTATTTTTCGATTTGGGACCAATAATTATTTTTTTTACCATTATTTGTTTTGTATGGACATATTATTTTCTATGAGAGAATTTATTGGCGCACGTTTGACAGTTCTGTTGTGAAACAATTTCATTATAACTACAGGGACCATATTTTACGAAATAATTCTTGATTTTATAAAATATTATTATTGACAAATTCATAAAAACATTTTAAATGTTTTAATAATAATTAATCAAATTGTGGGTTGTTGATTACTGGCAAACTTATAACCGTCTATAACCTGTACATTAAAAATATTATATTTTCATGTAAAGTTGGTCCATGGAACATAAGTACAATATTTGTCAGTAAGTTGGAGTTTAAATCTGTAGAATATAAGAAAGTTGGCCGCTTCAGAGTATCTCCATTTGAAAGGCTACACAAATATAAATTACTAGTGTCTCCTGTATGGTGAACAACCTTATTTTCAATGTTACTTTTATGGGATATGTTTGAACCTGAATAGCTTTTCATCCCCATCACCTAGAAACCCAAACGATTCTAAACTTCAAAAATATATATCAAACTCAGCAATGATATATATTTTTGATTTATGATTAGATTATGGGGGTCTGTACCGATTGTGGTTTCTGAGGAATAAAATTACCAACTTAAATGAATAAATAATTTAACTTTGTGCTAATATTATATATATATAGGTGTAGGTGTCTAAATAATTTTACGATGATATTTGTGAAATATTACTGGGTGTTTTTAACCTATTTTTCCATTAAAAATAATACTTATTCTATGCCAAATTAACTACTATCGATACTCTGATTCGATTGGGCAAAAATACTACAAGTTTCATATTGGCATTGTATATTTAAAAAAAACTATTCAGCTTGTATTAACTATATAATATTTAAAATGAACTACACATTACTTATAATTATAATAACAATAATAAACAGCCTAGATATCCAACGCGGAAATACTGCCAGTATTCTTGGTACTCTTCCACTTAATGATAGTATAAATTATATGTGGACATAGTATTGTAAATATAGTTATAAGATTTGTTTTGTTTGAATAAATACCTTAATAGTGTTTTTCATAATAATGTATTTACAATACTAAATGTGTGAATATCATGCAGTAATAACTAACACTATGACGATGTACACCTCTACTGTGCCTTACATTTCACGGAATAACATAAATCTTAATTCTAATTTATTTCAGATCACAGTGGGAAGACGAGCAATGGGTTCTTTAGCGGTCAAATACAATACACAGTACACTGTAGGAAACTCAAGACAAGTTTTCGGTACATTTAATTTGACTTAATTATATTTAATTACCCTTATCACAAACATTAGTCCTTGAGTGGTAAAAATTGTTACTTGTAGGTAATAACTCCCTCTATCACCTGACAACCTGCACATTCAACAAGATTTGTAAATATTCAGAAATAATAGGGAATTTCCAGACCCAAGTGTGGCGTAAGACGCGACTGAGGGCTCTTCAATGTGGGAGAGTTACGCTGCCATCATAAAAGGTCAGACAGCACGAATAGACCAAACACGTGGTGCAGTAGTGGAAAAGAATATATTATAATAATAAAGAAATAGGGACTCTTGCTGTCATACAATAAGGTGTAATTCAGATCGCACTAACCTACATTTTTAGTAACCTAGAGCTTGCCTCTCCTTCTATCGCGTGACAGTTTCTATCATCAGGTCTTTTAACTTATCTCGACGAGACGAGCAGGTCGTTCAGCTGCTGGTAATTGATACGCCTCGCCCATAACGATACAGTGCCGCTCAGGATTCTTGAAAAACCCAAGAATTCTAAGCGGCACTAAAACTGCGCTGCGGCACCTTGAGACATAAGATGTTAAGTCTCATTTGCCCAGTAATTTCACTAGCTACGGTGCCCTTCAGACTGCAACACAATAATGTTTTCACATTACTGCTTCACGACAGAAAAACGCGCCGTAGTGGTACCAATAATCTAGCCGGCATCCTGTGTAGTCTCTCACTTTTGTCCATAGTAGTCTCTCACTTTAGAAATTATTTACGCGATAATATCATATCTAAAGATGATAGTTATTTATTAGTACATAACACCGAAGATTATAATGCATTATATTATGTTTATCTAGCTTTCGCTGTCTATGTCCAATGGGAAGAGAAATCTCTAAAATATGAATATTTTTATTTTCAAATTGAAGATTGGGTTCCAATTATTATGAAACATTACCGTTATAATTTTTCTACAATTAGTATAAATTATTTTCATTCAAAAATGTGTTTTAGGAATTCGAACAAATTATTCTTAACTACGACCGATGATTTCAAATAAAACACACATTAATTTATTCTTTAGAGCACATATCTAATTCATTTGTTTAGACAATAATACCACCACAGATGACTTACACTACATTTACACAGATTTTTTATTTTCAACAGATGGCGCTACAGGAGCTATAGCAGATTGGGCAAAGTATCGATTCAATCCACCAGTAGTGGCGACATACGCGTTAAGAGACGAAGGTTCGTGGGGATACACACTTCCTGTAGACCAAGTCAAGCCGACTTGTGAAGAAACTTACGACTCCATATTGGCTATTGTTAGAGAAGCGAAATTTATAAAGATTCTGTAAAAATTGTAAATAAATAATATAATTTAATTAAAAATCAATTTCAATGATATTTCTGCCAGGCAATATACCTAATAACCTAACCTAATCGTAAATAGTGGTACACAACAGTTGAGAGATTATCAGTACCTGTCGGGCTCACCTGAATCTTAACAAAACTGTTAACAGAATTTCTCTCACGATATAGTTCAACGGCTCTGACCAAACTCCTCTCCTACTACAACTCCTTAAGACCATAATCATTCGTCATTTTGATGATTAAATTTCATGTATTTGTATAAACTTTCTTTTATATCATTATATATTTGAAACAGCTGTAAATATCTCTTTAATATCAAGTTACATTTGTTATCTTACTTGTATAGCTCTTGTTATTATGAGATCATGAAAAGATTTTCAGACTTTTTTCCTTCTCATACATAGATGAAAACTATATAATAATTTACTTATTACTTCAAGCAGCAGACATTTCCATTTTTAGCAGAATGCCAGACACTATTGGGTGTATTTATTTTTACTAATTAATTAATTCTTTGAAGCTAACTTATCTTGAAGTGCATCGTCATGGCACAACATTTCAGTCAGATCACTTTTAGTCCCAGCTTTTAAACATAGCGGAACCGACTGTGGATCATGCTATTGAGATTTAAAAAATACTTGAAAAACCTGCCTCCTCTTTACACGAGTTATTTTTGGCACAAGAAAATTATCTATCAAAGTTTAAAACAAACTCTAAATACAGACAGAAGACAAATAAATATTTAAATAGACCTTTTGAGGAATTGTACATGTCGTATCGTAAAATCTCGAAAGAAATCGTACTTAACATATTTAATAAAGTACAATATAGATAGATATAATACCTTGTCATAACCTACATAACTCTTTATGATAAAATATTTGTATTTATCTATATATAAATTATTTTAATTTATCAATATTATAATCGGTTTACGACGTTCATCAGTTGGTTGTGACATAATTTATCAATCAAGTACTTATACAGTGCGTGTTGAGTACGGACTGGGACAATACAGCGAATTCACAACACTCACCCTGATAAAGGACCTCCGAATGTTCCGAAACTAGTCAGTACCAAAACCGATATTTTTTTTTATATGGAATAGGAGGACAAACGAGCGTACGGGTCACCTGTTGTTAAGTGATCACCGCCGCCCACAATCTCTTGCAACACCAGAGGAATCACAAGAGCGTTGCCGGACTTTAAGGAAGGTGTACGCGCTTTTTTTGAAGGTACCCATGTCGTATCGTCCCGGAAACACCGCACAAGGAAGTTCATTCCACAGCTTTGTAGTACGTGGAAGAAAGCTCCTTGAAAACTGCACTGTGGAGGACCGCCACACATCCAGATGGTGGGCATGATATCCTAACTTGTGGCGTGTCGTGCGAAGGTGGAATTCGGCGGCAGGAATCAGGTTAAACAGCTCTTCGGAACAATCCCCGTGATAAATGCGGTAGAAGACACACAATGAAGCGACGACTCTACGCAACGCCAAGTGATCCAGCCGTTCACAGAGCACTGGGTCCCCGACAATTCGAGCTGCTCTGCGTTGCAAGCAGTCAAATGGATCGAGCTGATACTGGGGTGCGCCAGACCAGAGATGACTGCAATACTTCATGTGTGGCCGGACCTGCGCTTTGTACAGCACTAGAATGTGCTCTATTAATGACGCCCAGTTTCTTTGAAGACAATTTGGCTTTGCCCTCCAGATGGCCACGAATTGGCAATCACTCGAGATTTCGAGACCCAGTATTCCGATACTAGGCAAGGCTTTAAGGGATGTGTTGTTGAAGAGCGGTGATACGACAAATGGGGTTTTTTTAGTGGTAAACGCGCAAACTTGAGTCTGCTGGGAGTTAAATTGGACAAGGTGCAATTTACCCCATTTCCCGATCTTCTCAAGAGTGGACTCGAAAGAAGACACAAGTTTCTCCCAGCACTGGTCGACGATTTCCCGAGAGAGAACTGCATGGCCCGTGTATACGGCATCACCAGTGCTGTCATCTGCATAGCAATGAATGTTGGAGGTGTCCAACATATCATTGATATGCAGAAGAAACAGCGTAGAAGATAGCACACAGCCTTGGGGCATTCCAGCATTCACGGGCTTCGGGTTCAAGCAATGTCCGTCGACAATGGCCTGTATGCTGCGCCCAGTGAGGAAGCTGGAGGTCTACTTGCACAAGCTTTCGGGAAGCCCCAATGATGGAAGTTTTGAGAGGAGCGCCTTGTGCCATACACGATCAAAGGCTTTCACTATATCCAGGCTTACTGCCAAGCCTTCCTCCTTGCTTTCAATAGCCGCAGCCCATCTATGTGTTAGGTATACCAGAAGATCACCTGCCGACTGACCATGGCGAAAGCCGTATTGTCGGTCGTTGACCAACTGGTGACTCTCTAGGTATACCAAGAGCTGACGGCTAATTATGCTCTCCATGATTTTGGAGAGCAGGGAGGTAATAGCAATAGGCCTGTAGTTTTCCGGATCCGAACTGCCTCCTTTTTTTTGGATCGGATGGAAAGGGCTATCTTCCATGAGTTAGGGACTACGCCTTTGGAATAAGAGTGCCGCAATAAACGCGTTAGCTCCGGGGTCATCTCAGGGGCACACGTACTAAGCACGATTGGAGAAATGCCATCTGACGTAATGGCCACGAGTAAAGCCCTTTTAATAAAAACAAAGATTTTGAAGTTCTGCTTTTTTAGGCGAATTATGAAAAAATGATAAAGGTGAAATTCTTAAACTGTAATACAAAAGAAACAGTTTGAAGATGTTTCCAAAAATTTTCTGACGTTTGCGTCATTCGTTATTTTTTTTTGGTTTCTTCGTTCATTATTAGGACAGGCAAGGTTTTAAGCCCATACAGCCGTATTCATTATTTAATAATTAATCGTCAATGCCATCTTGAAAAACATAACATATTGACATAATATACATTGCTTTAAGTAACCTATATTTCAGTACTTGAATTTATCATTGTAATTTAAATACATATTATCAAATATTATTATTATATTTAATATCATCGTTTATACTTTTATCAATTTTCATATCTGTTTACGACGCTAATCGATTGATTGTAAAGTAATTTACGAAACAAGTACTTATGCACTGTAAGTGGCATATCACTGTGTCAACAACCTTGTTACAGTGTATGTTAAATAATGTTAAAGTATATTTTTTTAGTAACTTTTGCATGTGCAAGTGCAAAATTTAGATTTGATAATTATACGCTTTATAAAATATTGCCAGAAAATGAACGACATATATCTTTACTGCGAGGCCTGCAAGAAGATGCAAGATTTGATTTTTGGACAGATCCATCGCCTCTCCTAAATTTTGTTAGTGTTTTGTCTAGTCCTGGCTATAAGCACGAATTAGAAAATTTTCTGAATGAGAATGATATTCAATTCACTATTTCTTTACCTGATGTACAAGAGTAAGTTGATTTTATCAAACATATTATTAATATAACTAATATTAATAGTAATAAATGATTCAACGTATCAATAATAATTACCTTAATACCAATTTTAATCATTTAATATGAAAATATTTACCCATACAAAATATTATTTTAGTGCTATATCTAAAGAAAAAATTGGCAGTTACGTAAGAAGTGAACCAAACTCAATGAGATGGGATACATACTATAAAAATGAAGATATTAATAATTGGTTAGATAGTTTAGCGACTGCCTATCCGAATATAGTTACAGTAATAGTTGGAGGTAGGACTTTTGAAGGTAGAGAAATAAAAGGGCTGAAAATTTCTCATGGCAGTGGAAGAAGAGCTATTTTTATCGAAAGTGGAATACATGCAAGAGAATGGATAGCTCCAGCAACGACAAATTATATTATTAATGAATTGTTAACAAGCAATGATGCTGATACAATGGCAGCTGCTAGAGATTACGATTGGTATATATTCCCTGTAACCAATCCAGATGGCTATATTTGGTCCCACGAACAGGTATAAGAAATATATGAAAAAAATTCTTCTTTTCATGTTGCTATGTATTATTCTAATTCAGTCAAGAATCAAAAGTTACTTCAAATGCATAATATATTTATTCGTTCCATGTTTACAGCTTAATTCAATATTGATATAAAAGAGTGGCAATGAGTTTCTTGCTATTTCTTCTCATTTGCTCAACCCTTTACGAAGTAGCGGTAGATTCAATAATATTTTTTTGACATTCATAAGTGTCATTTCCGTGACCTACATGAATAAAGTTATTTTGATTTGATTGATTTGATTTGAAATATTATGTGTTTTCAAAACATAAAATAAATTCATTGATAAATAAATTTTTGAATTCTACTAGTGTAGTCTAGGACATAAAAGTTGTAAAATTACTTACATTAAATAGAAAACATATAATTTTTATTAAAATATTTAAAAATATTGCAGTTCCGAATGTGGCGTAAGAATCGCAGACCAATAACAGCAGATGCAGTTGGTGTTGATCTAAACAGAAATTGGAACAGTAATTGGCTAGGTAATATAACATTTTAAATTTGTAAGTTTCAAATATAATACCGACTATAAAACACCAAAAAACTATTGCTTGACATTAATATCAAAAAACTGTGTTTATGCATCGACAAAATTGAATCGTGATCCACCTTCATGCCATTTTCCTACAGCTTGTTTACATACAAGCAGGTTTGATTGAACATACATTGCTTAAGTAACTGTTATCATTATATTGGACACTGATAGTCTAGCAGTTGTCATTCAATCTTTTTTTGTGCAAATATAAACTTAACTGTTTTTATGATTATAGAAGAATCAACAATGTGGGTCAATAATTAATTTTCTCGATGGTACACACTTCCACAAGTCATCCGTAATATATACTCCAGAAGGTAGTTTAAGTTTTTAACTTAAAATCCAGAAGGCAACGTGGCTATAAAGTAAACTAGTATGAATGAAAAAAATTGGATTGACGATTTAATTTTTATTAATCCAAAACCATTATATATATATACACAGTATATTTTATTTTGGTCGTCAAAATGGTTCATCACGGCGTCCTTAATTTTTTCGTATATTGTACATCGGCGTCCACTCAATTTAAATTACTAAAAGGAAAATAGTCACAAGATACCAGTTCTGGACTATAATTGGTGTTTGTGGAGTCATTTTGTGTTAGCGATTACCGATGACCGTTGCATTTTCGTACAATATCAACAAGGTATGTTTGCCCAGTCGCTTCTTCTTAATTTTTCAACGGAGTTGATTAAGGAAGCCTGCGTAATATTAAGCATTTATAATTGTGTTTTTAGGCAGATAGTCTATCAAGAGAATCCCCTCTGCGTCCCGAAAAATTGTGCCATTAGTTTGACAGCTGACGACTGGATCTTTAATTTCTTTGGTGGCTTTTCTCCTTTTTTCCTTTCATGACCCCCCACTGTCAAATCCAGGTTTCATTACAGGTCACTATTTGCGAGATATTATCAAATATTCTAATTACCCAACGCTCACTATATTTCATGAACACATTTCTTAATTCCAACACCTCTATCTTCCGCTATTGGATTCGCCTATCGGCAAGGAACAATTGCTTCACTTTTTCCACATTATATGCAGTAACTGCAGAAATAAAACTTCCACTATGAGGATCGTCTTCAAGGTTCTCAAAGATGCTAAATAATGCTAATACCATTTAATCATACTGTTTGAATAAATTTACATACTGCATAGAATATCTATCTATATTTAAATGGGAATCAGAAACATCTAAAATTTTTTTGATGCAAGGCAAGAATTCTAGACGAACAAATTTTTTAATGTAAGGTTGAAAGTAGTTCTCTCGTATTACTGTTTAGTGTTTGAAGTAAAACAAATATTACTAATAACGTAAATATTTATAATTTTAGTTCACGGCTCGAGTCTTGATCCATCAACAGATAACTATGCCGGCCCTGGACCGTTTTCGGAGCCCGAGTCCAGATCATTGTCAGAATACATCCGTGGTATTAATAACATCGATCTGTATCTGTCTATGCATTCGTTTAGTGAACTATTGTTGCTACCTTTTGGAAATTCCACGGGACAATACGCTTATTATTTGGATGCTGTAAGTATAATTATTTGAGTACACTTTATTACATAAATTTAATTTGTTGGACGATGTGGGATTCGAACTAACTATTACCAACTTAGCCGATCGTCCATAGTAAGAGGGGGGATGTAGGTAACCCAAGAGACTCAGGTATATCTTATGATACAAATTGAGGGATAACACTTAGAAAATAACTAACTGCTTATGCTTCATTATTTTAAGATGCGGGAATTATTTATGGAACTGTGGGGGAAATTATCTTCGTGTTCTTTGAATATTTCATAAAAAACCAGCAGGTTTCGTAAGACTATTCCAAAACGATTTTCCTATAGAGCAACTGTTTGCGGGTTCATTCCCCACTAGGAATATTATAGGTTTTCATAGAACTTATTTGTACTTTTTATGTACATTTGCTTCGAACTTACATGCCACTTTTATATATCATCATTATGATGATATAAAAAGCGTATAACGTTCTTCCACAGTAGTTTTCAAGGAACTTTCTACAGTGTACCTACTTCCATTAAAAATAGACATAATAATTATTTATCCAACAGAAATTCATTTTAATGTATAAATACAAATTAACGTACAAAACAAACTGAATAATACTAAACCAAAGGAAAGAAAAGCTTCCTGGCGTGCTGTTTCCAGAACGTACAACAAATTTATAGGCCAACAATGTTCTTGTACCTCTGGTGGCGGTGATCACTTCAAATCTAATCTAACTCATTACATGATGCACAACTTCGAAAATATTGTAATTGAAATGTGGGTACGTCCCTATAATAAATTGCCCAATAGTCTTAATTTAGCGTGATTTTTTATTTTATCTGAATTTTTATTGCACATTATCATTTCAATAATATACGAGAAAATGGAAAAAATCACTGAATATGTTATTATTATTTGACTACAGTTGAATATTGGAAGACGTGCAATGGGTGCTTTATCGGTTCGACATGGGACACAATACGTCACAGGAAGCATAGCAGAAGCAATATGTAAGTATAAAATAATATTTATGAATCAAAAAGCTCACCTTATGGTGAAGTAATCACCGATATACTTCTCTCACAACCTCATAAATACATTTCTAGATGGAGACATCTAGAAATGTATTTATGACTGCTAGCTATGAAAGCTGAGAAGCTTTCATAGCTTTCATGACCTTTTAACTCCTTTTTATGAAATATGTTTTCCGGTTATCACTATTTAAAAAAGGGAAAAAGAAATGAAAAACAAATGGATATCCAAAGGCCTCAAACGATCATGCATAAAAAGCGGCGTCTTTATCTTAAATATAATATACAATCTCCTTCCAATAAACACTTTAATAAAAAGAATTACACTAAATATTCTAAACTACTAAAAGCATGCATTGAGAAATCACAATTTCTTGCAATTAAAAACTTTATAATGAAATCAAAAAATAAATGTAATGCTTCGTGGGACGCTATAAATACTAATGTGTTAATACCAGTTACATCAGAAATTGTTTTTTATCTATGTATCTATGTACCTGCATTTTGTTGAATAAATAAATCATTCATTCAATCATTCATTCATTCATTCAGTTTCGTTACACTTTTTCGTGTCATAAAATCCAATTCACACCGTCCAAAATAGTTTCAATTTATAATTTGGAGCGACAGTAACAAATCATCATGAACATAGAGTTGGATATTTGTTGATTTAGTTTAGTTAAATGATATAAGTTACGATTTATAACAGTTCTGCGAGGTCCTTCATTATGAAAATAAGGCGTGAAACGAGCAGTCCATTCAAATTCAAATATTTTTATTCAAAATAGGATGTGAAATCACTTATTGAAAGTCAAAAAAAAAGACTACCACCCATTCCAAAGTAAATGCCTCAGGCCTGAGAAGAATGGGCGCAACAAACTCAGCGGGCTTTTTTTTTCATCAAAAATATGTTTTACAATTAAAGTAACACTTACAAAGTAACATTGTACAATTAAACTTATTATTTAATAGCCTGAGGGCGGTCGCTCCATTCCCAATCTGTGGTATTATTAAGAAAGTAATTTATGTTATAGTAACCTTTACCACACAAACGTTTTTTAACAATTCTTTTGAATAACGTAACACCTTTGTTTTGAACATTTTCTGGGATCTTGTTGTAAAAGCATATACATCGCCCCACAAAAGACTTACTAACTCGACTAAGCCGAGTAGTAGGCATCATCAGTTTATGTCTGTTCCTGGTGTTAACATTATGGTTATGACAGTTTCTGGCAAATTCACTTATATAATTACAATACAGTGCCGCTCAAGATTCTTGAAATATCCAAAACATTCTGAGTGGCACTACAACTGCGCTCGTCACCTTGAGACATAAGATGTCAAGTCTCATTTGCCTAGTAATTTCACTAAGTACGGCGCCCTTCGGACCGAAACACAGTAATGCTTACACATTACTGCTTCCCGTCAGAAATAGGCGCCGTTGTGGTAACCATAATCTAGCCGGCATCCTGTGCAAAGTAGACTCCCACTGGTTCTACCTTATTGTCTTTACTGATATCATCAACAGCTAAATAAAAAGAGTTATTCTTTTCAGACTTGGCTACTGGTGGAAGTATTGACTGGGTCAAATCGCACCTGAATGTCCCACTTGTTTACTGTTATGAGCTGCGCGACAGAGGAGAATATGGATTTCTCTTACCTCCCGAACAGATCCTGGATAATAGCCAAGAAGTCATGGATTCCTTACTAGAGATCATCCATCAAGCAAAACGATTTGGCTACATGGACAGTGGCAGTGACATCATATGAGTTTCTGTTTTAAATATATTAATTTTTTGTATTGTTTATTTATTGAAGTAAAGCAATTTGTTTTTTGGATCACATCACAGCCAAGAGCGATTCGAGCGTGCGAAGTGTCTCATGCAATTATTTCATAATAAAAATAATAGCAGAATTTTATTGTATTCAATATCCTGTTTCAACTTGAAACCTACTAATCAAATGACTAATTTTGGATAATCGATGACATTTTAATTTTTAACCGACTTCAAAAAGGAGGAGGTTATCAATTCGATCGGTATTTTTCTTTTATGTATTATACACCGATTACTCTGAGATTTATGATCCGATTTACATAATTCTTTTGTTCGATGCGAAATAGATGCCATTTGGTCCCATAAAAAAATTTACATATTTTGGCCCAGTAGTTTTCATTTTATGAGCGTTTTTATGAAAATTTTTGTCTATCTGGATGACATAAGTGTTCTCTGTGTACGGCTTTTCTTGGAGTTTTCATTCAGGTTGATTATTTATTATTATAAGCTAACACTAAAACGTAAAAAACATAAAAACAACTACGTTTAAAAAAACCGACTTCAAAAACTGAACAGTATCAAATAATTAAAAATTTAATTTAATACACCTCTTATGCAAACCTTTACCTTTAATATTAATAAGATACTATTCAAATTCAAATTCAAATATTTTTATTCAAAATAGGATTTATAATCACTTATTGAACGTCAAAATCTACCAAACATTCAAAAGAGACTGCCTCAAACCTGAGAAGAATGGGCGCAAGAAACTCAGCGGGCTTTTTTTTATATAAAATATGGATTACAATGTAATATCGTACAATAAACATTTATAATTAAAGAGTCTGAGGGTGTTCGCTTATAATAACCTTTGCCTTGCTCTATAATAACCTTTCCCACACAAACGTTTTTTAACAATTCTTTTAAATTTCGTACATTTTGTACATTTTCTGGGATCATATTGTAGAAGCATATACATCGCCCAACAAAAGACTTACTGACCCAACCGAGTAGTAGGCATAACAAGTTTATGTTTGTTCCTCGTGTTAACATTATGAATTTCATAGTTTCTCATATAAATTCCTCAATGTGCTTATGAACATACAAAACATTATCAAAAATGTATTGAGAAGCAACAGTCAAAATGTTTACTTCTTTAAATTTTTCTCTTAATGATTCTTTAGGACCTAGGTTATAAATCGCGCGAATAGCCCTCTTCTGCAGCACAAAGATAGTATTAATATCGGCCGAACTGCCCCATAACAATATACCATAGGACATAATACTATGAAAATAACTAAAGTATACTAATCTCGCCGTATCTATGTCAGAGTTAACCGTCTGATTTTCTTAACCGCATATGCTGCAGAACTAAGCCTATTGGCCAATCCTTCAATATGGGGGCCCCACTGCAATTTGGAATCAAGAGTATTGCCAAGAAATATAGCAGATTCCACTGGTTTTACCACCTCTCCATTTAATAAAATATTCGCATCTACATTTTTGACATTTGGCGCGGTGAATTTAATATATTTGGTTTTATGATTATTTAACAATAAGTTATTGGCGCTAAACTAGTACACGATGTCAGATAGAGCATTGTTTACTTCGTCATATAAAACTTGGCTTCGTTTCACTTTGAAATTTGAATATAAGTGAAGTGTCATCCGCAAACAATACCACCTTGTGTTTTTTTTCTTTTATCTTTATTATTTGTATGTGCTAAATATTGATAGCTTTGAAGTCGGTGCCAAGCCAAATGTAATAAAGGTACTTACACTCGCCACGCTTGACTTTGAGCGGGATAGCTTCGTCTAGAACAAAACAACACATAAATATTTACAGTAAGTAAGCTGTTTATAATATTAATTTTTATTTGGTTTAAGGCTTCGCACTGACTTTAAATCTATCAATAGATAGCCACATGCAAATAATAGTATTTTATTAATATTAAAGGTAAAGGTTTGCATAAGAGGTGTATTAAATTAAATTTTTTGTTATTTGATACTTTTCAGCTTTTGAAGTCGGTTTTTTTAAACGTAGTTTTTTTTTTTGTTTATTTGTCTTTCATTTTTGAAGTTATACTTATTTTGGCGCGATGGAGAAAAAAAGATGAGAGTGAATTTTTACGATGCGCGCGCACACCGACACCTGAATTCTACATCGTGAAGTTAGTTCTAGGTGGCATGAAAATCGATAACTACGTTCAAGTTGTTTAATCTAGTATTTTTATATTTAGAACACGTGTTTCGTAGCAGTACAATTAAACAGTGTGAATAAAATAAATATTATTTTAGTGTTTTTATTAAATCAATTTCATATACGACGGTGATAGTATTTACTAATAACTTAACTATTTGTTAAAATTTTATTTATTTTTCCATACGCCAAAGAAGTATAACTTCCAACGCGTGTACATAAGTACACACACTCTTTTCTTTTTTTTCACACCAAAACTTCGACAGAACAGTGGTTCAGGAAAGCGAAGTAACCCATTTGTCATAAGCGCTCTTCAACAACACTTCCCATAAAGCCTCGCCTAGTATCGGAATACCTTGTCTTGAAATCTGAAGTGATTACCAATCCCATGGTCATCTGGAGGGCAAAGCCAAATTGGCTTCTAAGAAGCCTGGCGTCATAAGTAGAGCACGGCAATACTTTTAGTCGGTCCACATTCTAGCGCTCTACAAAGCGCAGATCCAGCCACATATGGAGTATTGCTCTCATCTCTTGTCTAGCGCACCCCAGTATCAGCTCGATCCATTTGACCGCGTGAAACGCAGAGCAGCTCGAATTATCTGGGACCTAGTACTCTGTGAACGGCTGGGTCATTTGGCGCTGCGTAGAGATCAATTCATTGTGTATCATCGTCCGCAATTATCACGGCGGAGTGTTCCGAAGAGCTGCTTCACCTGATTGCTGCCACCAAGTTCCTCCTTCTTACGACACTACACAAATTAGGATATCATCCCCACCATCTGGATCTGTGGGCGTGTGTGGTGATGTGCCCTCCACATTGCGCTTTTTAAGGAGCTTTCTTCCACGTACTACAAAGCTGCGGATTGAGCTTCCTTGTGCGGTGTTTCTGGGACGATACGACATAGGTACCTTAAAAAAAAAGCGCATACACCTTCCGAAAAGGCTGGCAACGCTCCTGTGATTCCTCCGTTGTTGTAAGAGAATGTGGGGGCGGTGATCACTTAACACCAGATGACCCGTACGCACGTTTGTCCTTTTTCATAAAAAAAAGCGTACATTAATTATCCCGAAAACTTGAAGAGAAGCGGGCAGAAGCTGTTTTGTAAAATAAAACAGCTGTTATTACCATCAATTCCATAATAGTATCATTTTCTATCTCTTACTATTTTGATTGTTCTTTGAGGATTGACGAAATAATAATTTGAATTAAATTTGTTACAAAATAAAATAAACTATAACTGACCTTGTATCTTGTACCATCTCGTATAATATAAACTTTCTTTTATTATTATAAATGCAAACTCGCTCAACCCTTAACATTTCCAGTATCTAAGAAAGAGATCTAGAAAACGAAATTCAATTTAAAGATTGGAATCTTTCGCTGTGATGTTCAATTGAAATCAATATTTACGGACACTTATTTTTGCTTTGTTCTAATAAGTTTATTCTGTATCTACTCGTAACATTTTTGTTTTAGTATTTCTAAGAATAAAACTTCATATCGAGGAAATTTTTTCTGTAAGTATTTTTTTAAGATGCCTGGATGATGGTAAAAGTTCATAAATAACACTTGTTTGTTAAGGCTGGGGATCGAGCCAACGGCCTTGAGGAATCGACCGGAGCTAGGTTACCTCTCTCGTGCAGAAGATCGCCATAGTTTTAAGTCAGAATTAAGCATTTTTAATTTATTACAAACATAACACAATTTTGTTTACAAAACTACCAAAACTATATCATTTTAAATAGTATTGGTGTACAATTAATAAATTTTCGTTCATTTTTTATCTAGATTGAAGAATTAGCATGGCTATACAAATTATTTAAGTTTTCTTTAGTGTTAATTCCGCCAATATTTGCTTTTAAACAATTCGACACGTGTTTCGCTTCTACACGACATCCTCAGTACGTGTTGTCTTGCCAAAATCTGGCACGGGACTAAAATTTTGGCGAGACAACACGTCCTTGGGATGCCTAAACACGTGACGAATTGTTTAAAAACAAATATTGGTGGAATTAACACTAAAGAAAACTTAAATAATTTGTATAATTATGGATTTCCGCAAAGTAACGCCTACTTCAATAATTTTTTTTAATAAGCATGGCACTTACCGTAAAAGTTAGGGTTGTTTTGCTGATTTTTTTTTCCCACTTTCTATAAAAAATGGAAATGTATAGAAAAAATGAATTTTCTTCTCATATTCCGCAGATATTAATTTGAAAAATATCAGCTTTATATAAACTGTCAAGAAATAGTTTCAATTATGTGCTATTATGGTGATTTGTACTTGGGATAGGTGCCTTAAATGAAATTACCAACTACTAGCTGCATACACGACTACGTCTTTCAGGCAAATGTTGATCTACAAAGTAAACTGTAACACAGCTCAAAGAAGCAACTAATAAATTTAACAAAGTTATAAAAATACAAGCTGACCCAGCAAACATTGTATTTCCGATATTGAAATCGCAATACAAAAGTAACTGTTGATCGTAGATAGGTGAAAGTTTGAAGTTGTAGATATTTTGTATATATTTAATGCTGACTCATAATAAAACAAATTTAAAAAATAATGTCAAAAAAATTAAAAAATTAAATTTGGCGTGGACCCCCCTAACATTTAGGGGGATGAAAAATAGATGTTGTCCGATTCTCAGACCTACCCAATATGCACTCAAAATTTCATGAGAATCGGTCAAGCCGTTTCGAAGGAGTTGCACTACAAACACCGCGACATGAGATATTGAAATAGGATATTCGTGAAAATTCAAGTCATACTGGTCCACAGAAGTATAGTATATAATATAGTAAAATTAATTATTAAATTAAAATCCCTAAATTGTAAATGAAAAATATTCAAAGAAAATAAATATCAAAATTGAATTATAAAAAGGAAAAGAGCCTGTCTTAGACTTTGACCCCGAGGAGCGACAACGTAGGACACAAGCGCCAAATCGACTGGTACTTCTCTTTTCGTATACAAGCACTTAAAAATTTGCAAAGAAATGAAAATTGATTAAAACATTGCACTTGAATTTTTAGAAAGTTAAATTAATAATTACAGTCAATCACTTTTCAACCACTTTCACAATTATGTTAATGAATATTGCTATACTCATTTGAATGCTAGTGTAACTTTTGTACTTCATCCTGACTAGCACTACTTAAATTATAAAGTTTTATAGTGCATAAAGATTTTTTGATTTTGACTTTGACTTAAAACAATCGCGCGCTGTGTAAGGCACCCACTTGGATTCACGGACATACGAGTACATACCGGAAGCTATCGGAAAACTGCTACGGAAAGCTACTGAATCAACAAACACTAAAATGGCCAAAAAAATAAAGGCGTAAATACCCCACAATTCTAGTTTAATTTCGTATATGCTAGTTCCATACTGTATAATTAAGTACTTATACTCTTTGTAATATTCACTTTGTGGTAATTAGAATAAGATTATTCACAGAGAGAGAATATTGCAAAGAGAATAATTACTCTAACCGACTCAACGGACGAAAAGTTCTTCAAACACAGTATAATTATAGTAGTATACTGCTAGCCACGTTAGTCTGTTATGATTTAGTTTTATGTCCTACATTAGTGCTATTAAGGTGAGGCTTTATGAGTTTAACTTGCTAAGTTATTGCTGGATGCAGATTTAGCTGTGTTCTCTTGAACATGGAAAATTGTTGCTAGCAACGCTAGGAAAGCATATTAAGTAAATTAAAGGAATACCACATAATTTGAATAAATCTAGTATATAATACGTGATAAGTATCTAAAAACTTTGAAATTTGAGTTTTAAGTTTAATCTTAATAGGATTTTTCTTAACGCGGTCTGTTCAAGTATCCATTCTCAAGCCCTTATAAGAAATAATTATAGTAGGTATAAATCGACTTAGCCCAAATGATTGCGAAACTGTAGTGGCAGTGGGCAGGTCATATAGACCGACTGACAGATGGCTGGTGGGGCAGAAAAGTCCTCGAATGGCGACCACGTACCTAAAGACGCAGTATTGGTAGATGGACAGACGATCTGGTCAAGATCGCCGGAATACGTTGAATGAGGGCAGCGCAGAATCGATCGTCGTGGAGATCTTTGGATCAAGATCACCTTTGTCCAGCAGTGAACGTCTTCTGGCTGATAACAATAATTATTAAATACTTATGTAATTAATTCCGTTAAAACTGATTATAAGGGTTAGAAAATTACTTTTAAGCCACACACACATAGAACGTTATCAAGTTATAAAGAGGATGAAACAAAAACAGGTATTAAAGACAAGCAAAGTAAAGACAATTTCTATAAACATAATGCTGTTATAAAGATATAATCTAAAGTAATCAAATATCAAATCACAGGGTCCCATAGTTAGCACAAACAATGAAATATTGACATTAGTGTGAAACTTGCGTGGGATAGCGTGAGTAGAATTGTAATGAACTTACATTTTATTTGATTACAAAAATTGCGTTAAGTTAATGAATCGTGAATGTTATGAAGAATCAGATTATCTTGTTGTACCAATCATTTCCGTACAATAGTTTTACTTTAAATTTTATACACTTGGATCATCTAAATTGCGGGAATAAGTGTCTAAATTCAGAATTTAAATATTACGTGAAATGTTCATTATTGTAAAATAATATCGATAGCAATAAAAAAAATTAACAAAACAACAATCGACTTGAAAAACACTATTCCAAAACAATAGATATAATATGCACTAAAAAGTATGAAAATATTTACGTATTTTTATTCAATCTAATTAATTAATCTAATTCTAGTTACGTTTAGTGCTATTTTTGAATCGGTGTCCTCTCGCCTCTCACCTTCTGACGTCGCCCGTGCAACTGAAGCCCGTCTAACTATATAATATGTAGTTAAAAACCTACCTTGGCTGACACCGACTCCAAGTATAACAATAATCGTAACTAGAATTATATTAATTCACTAGCCTACCCAGCCATGACAAACGTTGTATTGCCATATAAAGTAATTAAAAAGAAATTCAATAATTAAAATTTTTGGGGTAAGTATAAAAATGAGATGACGACCGATTCTCAGACCTACCAAATATTTCGTAGATACATAAAATTTATCGTACTACAATTATTGTATTCGATTGCCATCTTGCAACCTTATTGCGGATCTGTGGATGGAATAGAATATTATAAAAATCGCGATACAAAAATAGGTGTTGATCGTAGAGGGTTGAAAATAGGGTTAGGGTTGTATGTATTTTTAAAATGTATCATAAAAAAATAAAAAACATGTGAGCCGTCACGGGACGCCTGGCAGATGTGAAACATCGACATTATTTTGTAAAAGTAATATGCAGAAAAGAATATATTGTGATAGGAACTAAATATGTCATAATGATAAAATAAAATATTACGATTTTTTTCCAGATAAAGATGACTACTTATTGAATAAACATTTATTTTCATGAAATACAAAAATTTACGAATTTATTTCAAATCGTGACTACTTAATTCGTTTAATCAGTGACTTCGGTAATATTCGATGTTGCCTCTGAGGACGGTATTACTGTGACAAGGCGACGCGTCGCCACGGCATGCGTCGCCACGCCAGAAATCGGTTTTACGTGCGGCTATAGATGTTTCACATCAAAAAAATATATAAAAATAAAAAAAATATTTTAGGGGTCTACCCTTAACATTTAGGGGGATGAAAAATAGATGTTGTTCGATTCTCAGACCTACCCAACGGAGGTTAACTACAAACAAGGAGTTTAACTACAAACACCGCGACATGAGAATTTTATTAGATTAGATTGTCTAAAAACACGCAATTATTTTCATACTTTTTAGTGCACAGTATATCTATTGTTTTGGAATAGTGTTTTTTTTTTATTTTTTGATTTTTAGTGAATCTGAACTACACTAACTAATAAATTCGTCTAAATATGTTATATATGCAATGCAACAATGAACGTAAGCGCATTGCAATTTGATTATAGATAGTTAGAAATTCTGCCGCAGATCGCACCCTTACTGTAAGTCGTTAAGGAGTTCCATTGATCATCATATTCGACTACAACAGTTACTTGACCATAACGACGTTACGGTAGGTTACTAAAATATCCGAATAGTATAAAAAAGATTCGGCCGAGTATCGTAAGTTTGCTCCTAAGAATTGAAGAGTTCCATTACTTTGTCATGGATCCCATTACCTTAGCCAAATTCTTACTAAAGTATTTTTGAAGTACATCCTTTCCAATAAAAAAAGAATCATCGAAATCGGTTTGCGCGATATTGAATTATTCGTAAATTTAGCATCCACTTTGCTATACGTATGTATAGCAAACATAAGACTTTTCTGGTTTTCTCATGGATTCCACTGTCAAATCTGGACCAAATTACAATGGGACCACTCGGAAAGCACCAGCTTTCAAATAAAAAAAGAATTATCAAAATCGGTTCACCCAGTCGAAAGTTTTGAGGTAACAAACATAAAAAAAAATACCGACGAATTGAGAACCTCCTCGTTTTTTCAAGTCGGTTAATTAAATATAAATATCTACTCGATTCCAATTTATTATTATACAATGATTTTTTTTATATAAGTAATAAATATTTTCAAACACATATTAATGAATAATTAGATTGTAATGAAGTTATTAGTCAGAAATAATGGTCGGCAGGCCGTATCAGTCGTCACGCCAGCATTAATGAAGTCAACCGCAGGGCATTTGCCGCTCTTAATATACCAGCTGTTTTAGAGCCAAATGGTATTACCCGCTGCGATGGCAAGCGTCCTGATGGAATGATGCTGGTGGCTTGGCACGGGGAAGGGCGCTGGTGTGGGACGCTACTTGCGTCGACACTCTGGCTCCTTCTCATGTCCAAGTTACGTCAGTTGGTGCTGGGGCTGCTGCTTCGACTGCCGAAGGCAGCAAGCGTCGCTGTCGCACCGTTGGTCTCAGTGAGTCATACATCTTTGTGCCGTTTGGTGTCGAGACACTTGGCCCGTGGGGCCCAGAGGCGCAGAGAATGTTCAAAATACTATCTTCGCGCCTCAATAAGGCTACTGGAAGCCCAAGCACTGGCAGCTATTTCGGTCAACGGATCAGCCTTGCTATCCAACGCGGTAATGCTGCCAGTATTCTTGGTACGCTTCCACGTAATGATAGTTTTAATTTTATGTAGTCGTAGAATTGTAAATATAGTTATAAGATTTGTTTTGTTTGAATAATAAAACCAAATAGAGAGGAAAATAAAATAATAATTCAATCACATAGATGTGTTCGTTTTTCGAACAAAGAGAAGGAAGTCACGGTTTACATCTAGCCCTTTAGTTTAGCGCTGTCTATATATTGTTTTATTGCCAAAACTTAAATGATCTTGATTAGTTTATATATGTTTGCACGTAATCACAATCACTACAACCTCTTTCAAAGAAATTACGAAATTCTTTACGGTAGAAACTCGTTCAAACCTTTTTTTTATAAAAAATAGTGATAGCTCATGACAGATAAAGGCACCGCCGTTTTATCCACAAAGCCGGCATCCTATGCAAAGAAGCTACTATTCCCACTGTAGAAAAAGGCTTTACAAAAAAAGGCTTTAAATTATATTATATTAGTTGATTTATAATATACAAAGTCATAGCTAAGAAAAATTACTATGTATTTACTTAGATTTTGAAGGCTAGATTGTTCCAAATTATTAAAAATTTCAAAAGAAAATTTTAAACATAATATAATTAAATCAAAATTAAAAAGAAACAAACAAACACGTCACAAAACGGTACATAAATTAAATTGTATGTGACATGACTTATTGAAACTACCACCCGTTCCAAACAGAATCCCTCAGACCTGGGAAGAACGGGCGCGACAAACTCAGCAGGCTTCTTTTTTTTATGAAAAATATGAATACAAATTAATATCGTACAATTAAACTTATTATTATGTAATAGCCTTGAGGACGGTCGCTTCATTCCCAATCAGTGGTATCGTCATACTTAGAATAATCATACTTAGAAGAAAAAAAGGTGTTTATCGTAGGACTGCATGTCACAAGTGAAAAATTAACTTTGCAAACTTTTAAACATTATTTTGGCCCCTCCGAATTTCAAAGCAAATTCTCGCAGCTACGAGATCTATTTTAGTTTCTTACCAAAACACCTTTTGAATTCAAACAAATGTGGATAAAAAATTGGAACCAAAATAGAGAACACTTCAATCTGCTGGACGACAACAATAGGTATTCCACCGATAGAGTACGCTAGACCTGTCTAATAAAAGAATCTAATCTTTACGAACAACTCACTGTGCGAATAAACGCTGCTTTACAGTATTGTTAGTATTTAAGGCTAAAAGTTAGTAAGGCTCATTTAATTAGCTAACTCAGGCTAGGAAGAAAATAACTTTACTACTAACTACTCTATTTTAAATTACGCGTACCTCACTAAAAGTACTTTAAATTTTTGTTACATAATATTATTTTCATCTTTTCACTAAAACTGTAAATGATTTTATGAAATCTACTTTCTTTAGGGAAATACCCACAGAGTTGTAATTTCAACTTCATATTTCACAGGAATTTGATCAATTACGAGGCTTTATGGGAGAATAAACAATTTACGGGTAACTTTATGTTAAGTGATCACCACCGCCCACACTCTTTTGCAACGGAAGTAGAATTTGCCGGCGTTAAAGACAGTATACAGTACCTATATTATATTGTTCTGGAAATACCACAAAAGGAAAGTTATTCCAAAGTTTGGTTAGACGTGGCAGAAAGTTTCTAGAAAACCGCACTGCGGAGGACGCCACACTTTGTGGTGAGGATAATATCCAAGCTTGTTGAGTATCGTGTGAAGATGTAAATTGGCGGCAGCAATCAGTAAAAAACAGCTCTTACACTTGACACAATATAATGAAGTGAATTCTCTACGTATTGCCAAGTGATCGAGCCGTTCACAGGGCACTGGAACAGCTCAATGTTTAAATGATTCGATCTGATACTGGGGGTGCACTAGATCAAATAGAGTGCAATACTCCATATTAGGTATCTGGACTTGCACTGTGAAGAGTGCTAGAAAGTGGGCTGGCTTGAAATATTTCCTTGGTCTATTAATCACGCCAATTTGTTCGTTATTTTGAAATCTTGTCACTTGTGGCGTGTTAAGTATGAATATTAAGAAGTAAAATGTTCATATATAATATTAGTGTCTAATAGGTTTTCAATCTGTTCGTATTTACAATTCACATATCAAAATCTGTGGTAAACCTCTGACGATAAAACTCTACCGGTGAAGGTAAAAAATATGATACCTTATTTAATATATTCTTCTATTAATAGTATTGACGAACACAACCTTGAAATACGTGCGTGCGTACGTTCATACGTACCTGCGAAGATATTTGCAGGTTGTGTATTACAACATTAACAACTGCTTGAACCCAGTCGACGACGTTAAGCGACGTTGAGTCGCCGAAAATAGCTATACTTTATGCAGAGCATACCTTAGCCAAAATATACTTAAAGATAAAATTATCAATAATAGATGTTGAACATTATTATTAATACAATTATACCGGAATTACATTAAGATAATAAGTGACTTAATCTACGGAAAGAACTCAAATTCAGAGGCTATTTACTCCATAGATCAAAAAATTACCAGTTACCAGTGGGAGGCTCCTTTGCATAGGATGCCGGCTAGATTATGGGTACCACAACGGCGCCTATTTCTGCCGTAAAGCAAACATTACTGTGTTTCGGTTTGAAGGGCGCCGTAGCTAGTGTAATTACTGGGCAAATGAGACTTAACATCTTATGTCTCTTGGTGACCAGCGCAATTATATTGCCGTACAGAATTTTTGGATGTTTCAATAATCCAGAGCGGCACTGTATTGTAATGGACATGACAATTACTGTCAGGTGTAAGTCTTGCTCACACATACACGATGCATCCTCAGAAAATGTTGACTTGCAGAACTCCAGAGGTCAGTGGGCGGGATGTGCATTCTGCGTGCTAAAAAAGCAATACTTTTCTCAAAACTTATTTCTTCGAATACTTTTTGATATCATTCAAAGTATTACAACCTCTTGGGAAACTAACGGCGCACGAGATTCTCTCAGTATTCTTTTTTGCGATACTAATGTAAATAACAAAAAACTAGCAAAATAATGTTTCATTTTTTATCAAATCCTAGAGATTGTATAGAACACCCACTGGTCCTAAGTGCAGTGCTAATAAGGTAACGCGATTATTATATGGCAGGTCCAGCTAAGGGTGTGGAACCCGTTTTCCTGCAAAATTTCAAATTTATACACCAAGTGGCTTATTTTCTAAGTTGATGAATCGGTCAGGTTGTAAATTATTGTAGATGACGTAGATGATTACCCCTTCGCACAGGATGCCAGCTAGATTATGGGTACCACAACGGTGCCTATCTCTAACCGTGAAACAGTAATGTGCATTACTGTATTTCAGTCTGAAGGGCGCCGTATTAACTGGGCAAAGAGGACTTGACTTCTTATGACTCCCAAGGTGACGAGCACAGTTGTAGTGCTGCTCAGAATTTTTGGGTTTTCCAATAATCCTGAGAGGTACTGCATTGTAATGGGCAGGGTGTATCAATTACTATCAGCTGAACGTCCTGCTTGTCCCGTTCCTTATTTTCATTAAAAAAAAATGTGCTATGTGATGTTAAGTAAGTCTTGAAAAATTTAATGCGAAAACTCAAACATATTTTGTTTATCAAACAATGTCTATTTTATTTCTTCTTTGAGGTTTGACGTCTTTGATATTAACTAGAAAACGAGAGTTGTAAGAGTTAAAAAATAATAATAGCCACTAAATGAATGAACATAACTTGATGTTTAATAGTGTACTTACTAGTAGTACTTTTCGTACCTTCCGTTTTGTATTATCTCGTAGTGGCATAGGCGTACTTATCGTTCTATACACGCAACGACTTTATGCACAGTGTGTAAAGATGCCAAAAAAAAAACGCTGAAATCAACGTAGCTTCACCGTTCACTGTTAGACGTGCCCTGCATGTCATGTGTCTTTAATACAAGCCAAAAGAGAGAGCGGTTGGATGTGAAGTTAAAATTACCATCAAATATAATGTCAGAAACTTTATAACAATAGAAAATATTCGTTTCAATTGAATATTAAAAATAATATCACTGCAGTTTTTTTTTAATATGAAATGATTAAAAAATTTCTGACGTTTGCGTCATTCCTTATTCTTTGTTTAGTTCTTCGTCCATTATTAGGACAGGCAAAGGGTTCAAACCCATACAGTTACACAATCATTATTTAATAATTAATTGCCAAAGCCATCTTTGCAAGATTTTTACAAAATTGTTCTTTCTTAAAACGTAGAATAGTATGAGGAATAAATCATTTTAATGATTTTTGCTTCGTTAGGCCAAAGATGTATTACTTCTTGCGTGCATGCATAAGTACACACACATTTTTTTTTATTAATTCATAAATCGTGCTTCGACTTTTGCCATCAGCCTAGCTACGAGAAGAGACAAGAAGCAGTATTTGAATATTATCCATAAGTCATTATATAACCTATTTCCGAACAGGCTTCCTCGCGGGGGGTTTTTCAAGTCCAACACATTCATATGCTAATCCTAGTATTTGAGTACAGAGGCGCTTTTATAAGGCTTCGATACGGCCATTCGGATGTGTTTGAAGTAGCCTCTTGAATATTATTTATGGATGTTTGGGCGATTTTCTGTTGTTTGTGTATCTCTTGGATGTTTGTATAATATTTGTGTGATTATATAAGTGTTTGAATTTTACGAGGATTATTATAGACAGATAAAATATTCTGTACTAATAAAAATTTTAATGGAAAGGCATAAATACATTTATTTTCTCAGTATTGATTCCTTTGGAAATTTTTTTTGATGTCATTTCTACTATACTAGACACTACTACCGCTTCGGAAACAAATGGCGCTCTGAGAGAGAAGAAGCGGCGCAAGAAACTCTCAATTTATATAACTTTCGCACGATCGTTCATAGATTTTTTTGTTAAATTTAATTTGTGTAATTAGCCCCAGAAGTGAGGGTTATCACTATAAATATAACAAATTGTGTAGATTTAAAAGAGCGACATCTCAAGGCAATTTCCTAATATGCAAATATTGGGGTTGAGCAGGTTATCAACTGTAAAGTAGATCCTGCAGATGAAGCCACAACCTGAGAGTTGAACAAAACATACAAGACTTATTAAGGATACGTCTCTCGAAAGGTTGGCTCAGTGGAAGAGCGCTCGCACGGCACGCGACAGGCTGCAGGTTCAAGTCCCTCTTCGTTCATAAATTTTCTTTTTAAAATTTTATTTGGGTAACTTGGACCTTTCAGTTTGTGGAAAGTAAAGAAATTAGTGGCGTAACGTACTTACGTAGTATACACAAGTCGAGTTGTTTTTCAAAGATGAATGCGTTATTTTTTAACCGACTTCAAAAAAGGAGGAGGTTTTCGATAATTCCAATTTTGATAATTCTTTTTTATTCGAAAGCTGGTGCTTCCCGTGTGGTCCCATTATAATTTGATCCAGATTTGACACATACGTATAGCAAGGTGGATGATAAATTTACAATTAACTCAATATTGCGCCAACCGATTTCGATACTTGGCCGAATCTTTTTTATGCTATCAGGATATTTAAGTCATCTACCGTAATATAGTTGGTCAAAATCATGTCAAGTAATTGTCGTAGTCGAATATGTGGCAGAATTTCTAACTGTCTGTAATCAAATTGCAAAGCGCTTTCGTTCATTGCTGCGTTGAAAATTTTTGTATATATACACATATTTAGGCAAATTGTTACTTAGTGTACATCAAATTCACTAAACATCTAATAATAATAATAAAAAATTACCAAAAAAACAACCGACTTAAAACACTATTCCAAAACAATAGATATAATATGCACTAAAAAGTATAAAAATAATGGCGTATTTTTATGTAATCTAATTAATTAATCTAATCCTAGTTACGATTATTGTAATTTTTGGAGTCAGTGTCATCTAAGATAGATTACTACAACATAGTTATAGGTGAGATTTGCTTGGTGAGGAGGGGAGTTGTGAGAGCGGGTCGCGGCGGAAGGACACCGATTCCAAAAATAATAATAATCGTAACTAGAATTAGACTGTATAAAAATACGCAATTATTTTCATACTTTTTTAGTGCATATTATATCTATTGTTTTTGAATACTGTTTTTGAAGTCGTTTGTTTTTTTGTAATTTTTTTTAAAAGAACAAAAATGTTTGTTTTTTTTTTGTTACGTACACCTGTAAAAATAATGAACAAAATATTACTTGTATCTGATGCTATCAAATTCTAGAAGACAACGTTTACTTTCCGTTTTTCTTATTTAATAATAATTTCAGACAAATATCATTATTATGATGGTTTAAAATACTAATAGGTATTTAGAGTACTCCTACTGTCCTCAGTGATTACAGGCTAATGAAATAACATAAAAAACCAGTCATTTGTGCATTCACAACTCTTTTGTCCTTTAGGACACGTTGGGTCGAAAAGTAAACGTTATTCGCTTGTTCCCTCCCACTTTACTAGAGAGAGAATGAGAGAGATTACACGTGAGAGATACTGAGTATTACGTCTATCAATACGCACAGTGTGTTATGGTTTGCAATGATACAAGGCGAACATAACTGAAGTAGAGATACTTATAATCTATTTAATACGTATTAACAATATGAAGCTATGGTTCCCATGACGTCATAATACTACTTTATTCGTAAGTATCCGTTCGTACTCTGTGGTACTAGAGAGGTTTGTATAGTGCCACTAACTTATCTGTTCAGGTGACTGACCTCTATTATATACCACTGGACTGACGGCTGTCAAAGTGCTTTTGTGCCTGTGTGATATTCACCATTTTGGTGCTATTGGCCATGGTAGCGAGAGTCTGCGGTACTAGTAATCACAACCTAGTGGACAACATAGATGGTGGGAAACTATTTACAAAAAATGTACTATATTACGTTGATTCTTAAAGTATAAATAAAACGGAAAACGAACGCAATTAATTCGAAATGTAGAAATACTTCAGAGTAATCTTCAGCTAGATCTGAATTTCAGGGGGACTGGAAAGGTCTTGAAACGTCGGTTTAACTAAAATAAAAATGTTGCTTTTACGCAAATATCTAATGTAAAACCGTTGCAATTACACGCGTTTTGATCCTTTAAAAGTGTTTTATTTAAATGTGTAACACTCGCGTTATCAGAGTAATATAAGTTCCTGCGCAGCCAGTATTTATACAGGTCAGTGGTTCAGGTGGACAAAATTCAAACTACAGATACCATTTTGAAAACGTCAATTTGTTTTTGTTTTTATTCATAGTAGAAAGTGCAAGTAGAGTTTAAATGTCTTTTTAGGTTTTATCATTTTGGCAATAACAAATTATTACCAATAGCAACGCTACGAGCAGATAAGTTGCAGGCTTTATATACTACAAGGCCACATTATCTGTGGATCTGAAGCCCTCGCTTCAAGTTCCAGCGAGAACGATGAGCGCAAGGGCGTGAAAGGGGAACAGGAGAGGTCCTGTTCCCCTTTCACCCCCTTGCGCTCATCCTGTTGCGTCAGTACGGCTTGCATTTTCATAACCGTTAGGTGTATTTGATAGTTTAGTAGTATCACTGCTTTGTTTTTGTAGATTTCATTGTTACGTTTTGACTTTTGTTGTATTAACAACAGTTTTATAGTTTCTGTTGTTCTGTGTCGCTATTATAGTACTGCCAGACAAATTAATGCTTTATTTACTTAATCTACATTCTTTAATTGATTTTTCATCATTATAATAATAACTAGCTGACCCAGCAAACGTTGTATTGCCATATAAAGTAATAAATAAAATTCAATAATTAATATTTTTGGGGTATAAAACTTTTGACGACCGATTCTCAGACCTACCAAATATATCGTACATAAAATTTATCGTACTACAAATGATCATTATAGTCGATTGCCATCTTGCAACTATATTGTACCTTCTGAGGGAATAGAATTATATTATAATCGCGATACAAAAATAATTGTAGATCGTATAGAAAGGCGAAAAAAATATAAAAATAAAATTGTAAAAAAAAAATAGATATTGGCCGATTCTCAGACCTACCCGATATGTACACAAATTTTCAAACAAATTGGTTTAGCCGATTCTAAGGAGTTTGGTAACAAACACCGGGACGCGAGAATATTATAATATTATACTAGCTGACCCAGCAAACGTTGTTGCCGATATAAAAATCCCGAAACAAAAGTAACTATTGATCGTAGATGGGTGAAAATTTGAAGTTGTATGTATTTTTTAATGCTGACTCATAATCAAACAAATAAAAAAAAAATGTCGTGGACTACCCCTAACATTTAGGGGGATGAAAAATAGATGTTGTCCGATTCTCAGACCTACCCAATATGCACTCAAAATTTCATGAGAATCGGAAAAGCTGTTTCGAAGGAGTTTAACTACAAACACCACGACACGAGAATTTTATATATTAGATGAGTTACTCAGCATTACTACTCAACACCCTTACATAAATCTATAACACTGAAAAGAATAATCGTTTATTTATATTTTGTAATAATATCCTAGTGATGCTTGTTTTGCAAAGTAGACGATAATGACGTCATTGACGTCAAGTCCAAAGATATTGTAACCGGATATACATTGACAAGCGAAACCACCAAAGGTCATTGAAATCATGATAATGATTCGTTTCTTTTTAAGGCTGGGGACCGAGCCAACGGCCTTGAGGAATCGAGGGAGCTAGGTTACCTAGCTATTTTGGTGATATTTTTCACACTGTCTATAAAAATAGAAATGTGATGAAAAATTAAATTTTCTTCACATATTCTGTAAATTTTTTTTTGTTATGAAAATAAGGGACAAGACGAACAGGACGTTCAGCTGATATTAATTGATACGTCCTGCCCATTACAATGCAGTGCCGCTCAGGATTCGTGAAAAACCCCAAAAATTCTGAGCGGCACTACAATTGCGCTCGACACCTTGAGACATAAGTTGTTAAGTCTCATTTGCCCAGTTATTCACTAGCTACGGCGCCCTTCAGACCGAAACACAGATATTCTGTAGATATATAATTTGTTTTGTAAAAATATGAGCTTTATATAAACCGTAAAGAAATGGTTTAAAAAAAATATGCAATCTCAAGTAATAGTTTTGGGTTTCCACGGAAGACCAGCGTTGTGGATTCTTTCGAAACCACAACTATGCTGAGTTGGGGGCCCATTGGCGTCATTAGATCATAATTAGATTAGTATAACTTTAAGAACTATTATCAGAATGTATAATGACGTCAATGATCATTTTTTCTTTCTTCTTTCTTTCTAGTTTTACAAGTAAAATAAGTCGTTGTCATAATTGAGTCAAGTTCAAGGGTATATGCCACTAGTAGTACTTCTTCAACCAACTTAGCAATCACTAAAATAAAAATTCAAATCATTGAAAATTTATTGAAGTAGGCGTTACTTTGCGGAAATTCATAATTATACAAATGATTTAAGTTTTCTTTAGTGTTAATTCCGCCAATATTTGTTTTCAAAGAATTCGACATGTGTTTCGCCTCTACACGAGGCATCCTCAGGACGTGTTGTCTCGCCAAAATCTCACACGAGACTCAGATGGAGTCTCGTGCCAGATTTCGGAATTCACACTAAAGAAAACTTAAAACATTTCTATCAGATCATTGATTTGATGAAAATTTGAAAGCTTGTGAAATTTACCTCCTGCCATGCACAAGACAATCACTTAAGCTAAGTAATTGGTAAGCAATGGTATCCAATCAAAACTTAGGTATAATCAAATTTGAAGTCTATTTAGAATGTAAATGGTTGTTATTTTCTTAAAACTTTAAAGGAAGCTTTGAGCAATTGATATAGGAACGGCTATTCTAGTTCTGCTGGCGATCAATATCTATTAGGCTATTTGAACAATTCAGAGCATGTTATACGGATTTGAAATAATTGGCGTTAACAATGGAAAAAGAGCGTATACCTTTCTTAAAGGCCGGCAACGCCTACGAGCGTACGGGTCACCGGGTGTTAAGTGATCACCGCTGCCCACAACTCTACTCGTACAGGAGCGTTGCCAGCCTTTAAGGAAGGTTTACGCGCTTTTTTTGAAGGTAGCCATGTCGTTTTGTCTCAGAAACACCACACAAGGAGGCACATTCCACAGCTTTGTAGCAGGTGGGCCGCGACACATCCAGATGGTGGAGATGATATCCTAATTTGTTCGTTCGAAGGTAGAATCGGCTTGTCCTTTCTAAAACTGTCGTTACAGCGAGTGGTGTCAACACCTCATGAAGATCCTCAGTTAGAGACAAAACACATGTAATATTAATTTGAGTTTACACTTTGGATTTTATACCATTTTAAATTTATTTTTTGTGCATTCTATCGTTACTTTCTTCAAATACCCACATAATTTTATATTTTTCAAAATAAACCGTTACAATAACGATTACGAACGGAAAAGAACTTTTAATTAGCAATGGACTCCATCGTAATACCACAAAGATTTCGTATCAGTTTTATTCGATCACCTCATTTAAGCACCATTAAGATCTCCAGAAATATCAGATTACTTTACGAAAGCGTGGTCTTTTATGTTGTAATATTTAAATATTGTATATTTAATGGTCATTAATTAAGTATAACCATTCGAGCCTTTGGTTTTCCGCTCACTACATCCAGCGTTACTTGTTATTATTGATACATATAAATATATAGATTATTTACTAGAACATTTTTAGTCATGTATTTAATTTTTTTTTATGGAAAAGGAGGGTTAAGTAATCACCGCCGCACACATTCTATTGCAACACCAGAGGAATCACATGAGCGTTGCCGGCCTTTAAGGAAGGTGTACGCGCTATTCTTGAAGGTACCCATGTCGTATCGTCCCGAAGCTCACTCCACATCTTTGTGGTACGTGGAAAGAAAGCTCATTGAAAACCGCACTGTGGAGGACCGCCACACATCCAGATGGTGGAGATGCTATCCTTACTTGTAGCGTGTCGTGTGAAGGCGGAATTCGGCGGCAGGAATCAGGTGAAACAGCTCTTTGAAACACTCCCCATGATAAATGCGGTAGTAGACACACAATGAAGCGACGTCTCTACGCAACGGCAAGTTATCCAGCCGTTCACAAAGCACTGGGTCCCCGACAATTCGAGCGTATCGATTGTATTTAATATTTTAACTGTTAAGCCTCATTGTCATTTTTAACCGACTTCAAAAAAGTAGGAAGTTCTCAATTCATCTGTGTGTTCTTTTTTTATGTTTATTACCTCAAAACTTTTGAAATGGTAAACCGATTTTGATAATTCTTTTAAATTGCTATGTAATGCTTGATGATGTTTGGGGGAGTCCATTGTCCAGCAGTCGACGTCTTCCAGCTAAAATTATGATGATGTAATGCTGGAAAATCAAATTAGAATTGGAAAAATGTGATATTCATTAGAGTTGTGTTTGAATGACGTGAACTATATGAACTAAGTTTATCGATACTTTATCTATTTACTGAAACAAATTGAAGTGATCCCAGTAACTCATGATCTAATCTTTTGTTAGCACATGCCGCAACCCTTCTTACACTAAATGATTTATACATGTACCGTTATTTTCGTTTAAGAAAGAGTAGGGAGCTCTTTTGGAGCTAGTAATTCAATATGGAAGGAATTTATTTGTGCATAAAAACTTGCAGTACATAAAATATAACATTAACATTAATCTCAAATGTGAAAATTTCTAGTTGTTGTTCCAAAAGTACGCAATGGGTATTGCGGCATTTGATACGCTCTAAGTAACACCCTTGTTTCTTCATAAGATAATATTTAAGAGTATTAAGGCGACACTAAACGCCAGCGACCTTGAGCGATATGAGTTCACGGCTGCCGGCCCGCTATCTATGTAACAAAGCCAATATTTTCAAAATTCTTGCGTGGAAAACAGTTTATATGCTTACAATCCTCGTTATTCACTACTAATCTAAATAAATGAACCTACAGAAAAAAGTACAAGCTATAAGAATAACTGTTCTGAGAGAAGTACCAAAAAAATGCGTCACGCCATGCCAAAAAACTTGTTTAACTTCAAAGAAATGTGGTAGTTCAAAAAGGCTCGACAGTGTTAACTATAACCAACATCAAGCATAAGCAACCTACAAAAAAGACTTAAGGATATGTGTAACAGGATTAAGTAGTGTTCATAGCTCGAAATGCTATACTTTCACCACGAAACTTGTCTAAAAACACCATGTTTGCGTGTTTTCTGCTTACTCTTCGCCTTAATTAGTAATTTTAGTTCTAATCTTTCAGATGGTGTGCATACCACTTTTAACGCAAACCACATGCTTCATGTAGCTTCTCGAATTATAGTGTGTCCACTATTCTGGTGCATTTTTAACTTCGATTGTTCTAGCCATTGAATTGTTGGGGTTAACTGGTCTAATTCTTGGCATCGCAATACACACTACTACTTCAAATTCCTACCACCCTTCCATGCTACCAAACTGTGGTACCCGTTATTTTTTATAATAATTATTGTTCCCAGGATTAAAAAAAAATACGGGTTGCTCTCTGAGAGTGCCGATAGAAGTGAAAACTTATTTTGACGCGTTAGACATGACATTTTAGATGGGTGGGTTACTAGGGTTATTGAGTTATGAATTGTATTTTATTTATGAATTGAATTAATTTATTAATTATTAGAATCTTTAAAATACATTTCATATTAATTTATGAATCATCGTTAACAATTTAGACAAGCCTTGTATCATCATCATTATCATTAAAATTATTACAATCTAAAATAGAGACTATAGGTTCATGGTGACTAAAATAGGAAATAAAAAATTTCGATTCGAATAATATTATATAATAATAATAATATATCTACATTTTATTAATCTAGACGCGTTCGCGGTCTGTTGTATGTTCATTTTTTTTATTTTTTTCCCATTATTTAGACCTGCGATCAGTCCTCAAGACTATAATCAGGTGAGTTGCAAGAGGTTGAGGTTTGGCGAGGTGGAGCCACTGCCCCATCGCCCCTTAATTAAGTAGCACATCGGCTCTCTTGAGTCTTCTAATCAGCGGGCTTGGGTGAGTTGTCAAACGAGCCTTATAGTTGATTGAGTATCGTTTTACTTCGTCAAATATGGTTGGGATTTCCAGATACTCATGGATTTCAGAGTTTCGAGCGTACCAAGGCGCCGATGAAAGTACCCTTAGTATACTGTTTTGAGCTCTCTGGAAGCACATAATGTTGGATTTGCTGGCTGTCGACCACAGTTGGATTCCATATGTCCAGATCGGTTTTATTATGGAGCAATATACCCTAAGTTTGTTAGATAGCGATAAGGCAGACTGTCTACCGAGAAGCCAGAGTAGGTTTTTGAATCTAAAGTTGATTTCGTTGCGCTTCGTTTTTATATGGTCTTTCCATACCATCCTACGGTCCAGATAGATAAAATCCGAGGTATTTAACGCAGGTTGATTGCGGCAGAGTTTCAGAGCCTAGATTGACCGGTGGACAAGTTTTCCGTCTTAGGGTAAATGTGATGTGGTGAGACTTAGGGGCGCTTGCTTTTATGCGCCACTTGGTCAGCCAGCCATAAGTGGCATCGAGCTGAATTTGTAGCTGTATGTACATGCATATATGCAGACACTATAGCTGTGTCTCGTAACGGTGTCGCGAGTTTAGAGATTCTATCTCTTCTATAAATATGCGCACCGCGCTATAAAAGTAGAGTAGTTGCGCGAGTAGTTAAATATTCGATCCAGCATCTTTTTCACCCTTTTACAGGGTCTAACTTGATTATCGTTTCCCGTTTCAAATTCGAATGTAAATCAATCAATGCGCTCTATAATTATAGTACCACGACGGGGTGCATGCGATTCGTCGATTCTAACACCAATATCCTCACACCTGTGTTTGGTGACATCAATGGCCTCCTGGACTAATCTTGGTATGTAGTGTCGCTCAGTAGAGATTACTTGTGAGTTGTGGAGCTCATGTGATTAATCCTGGCTATTACTGTTTTATACATCACCAATATTATGTGTTGCTGAGCCCAATACGTCATCGTGCTTTTCGTTTGAATTTGGAGAAACTCAATAATCATAACAAACGGATGTACAAAATTACTTTATGTGGTTCAAAAAAAAGCATTTAGGTTGTACGAGAGTCAAAGGTAATTTGAGTAATCATTAATGTGATACTTGGGGTAATGTGATTATATTTAAGATTCTATTCGGAAAAGGTATCTCGAAAGTGACTTTTTTTTTTGTTTTTCTTTTTTTTATGGAATAGGAGGACAAATGAGCGTACGGGTCACCTGGTATTAGGTGATCACCGCCGCCCACATTCTCTTGCAACACCAGAGGAATCACAAGAGCGTTGCCGGCCTTTATCTCCATCATTATATAATTTACCGCTAGCCGCTTTAAATAAAGATAATGTTTTAAATAAAACATTCAAAATACCAACGCTATACAGCCAAATAAATTTTACCGCCAAAAGAATTTACTATTTCAATAATACCGCAAACACCCAGTGAAGTAAATTACAATATCACTAGAGAAGACTACTTAAACAAGTAGTATTGTTTTGTTAATCGAATTTAGACGCACTAATTTCCATTATCATACTTACTGAAGCACTAAGTGTTAATACAGTTAAAATAAGCAAATCACCAGGGCATTTAGGTTACTTCTGACAATGAAATAGGTAAAACTATATTCGGGACTGTGTCAAGTCTCCGCGGGATTATTAACTAACCGATGTTCCGCTCGTGTTAGACAATTTGTGTATTTGGTCAATTCTCGGCTTAAATGAAACGTAAAATAGTCCAAAATAAGGAATAAATAATTGAAGTTTTTCGATGTTAATCTCGCAAGGGACTTGGTGTCTTTCTTCTTATCCTCGTCCTCACGTAACCAAATACGTCGAATACTATTAATAGAATAATTATTAACTAAACAATCTCGTATTTTTGTGATAAAAAAATAAATTAGCGAAAAATCAGTACAAAAGACATGTCACAGTGACTTTTATAAAATCATTATCATTCGCATTTCGTCAATTTTGTGTGAAGAGGTAACGGATATTCGTTTTTACGACATAAAATATCAACATTTCAAACTACACGCTATTTGGAGTTTAAGAAGTAATCTAATTGTGCCATTTTTAGTTTTGTTAGATTTAGTTTCATTTCATCACAAGAATCAATGATAATACTTGTGCCGCAACCAATAAAATACCTCTATTATATTCTTCGCTATACAGATAAACATACTATAAATTAACCTAAAACATAAATTCTAGGGAACATATAATAAAACAATTAATGGTATTTTAATGACCAGGCAAATAAAAACATAAATGACCATGTACCTATAATTCATACTAAATTACAAAATTACTTCACGGTCGGTAGTTCATCTAATGCGCAAAATAATAGTTACTTATAACAATATTAGTATAATATTGACGTTTCATATTGTATGATGAAGGTATCCCAATTGGTAAAGGCATCGAGACGGAAACAAAGGGGTTTGAAACAATGTGGATTTCTAGGACTCTGAAATCAAAGAGTAACCCAATTACTAGCAACATGTCGCTGTGTTTCTGTTTATTCGTCGGCTGTTCTTCAGCTGATTTTCACAAAGCTCTTTTCTGACAACGCTATACTATTGTGGTAAATACTATATCAAATAAGGACCTAATGCTGTATAATGCTATATTTACATTACGCGATACAATCGCAAGTATTTATAGTATATGGCAAGCTCAGTTGACCACGATCTTTGAAGAGTGTGCACACGATCGACACAATGGATTTAATACTGCTTAGTCTTGAACACTCACGAATTTGACACTAACTTGTCAATAATGCTACGGAAGAGATATCAAATCATGCAAAGTTCAGACGAAAATGTGATTACAAACTTCTTGAAGATGGAAGAAGGATGAAGAAAGAGAGCGGCTCACAATATAGCACAGCATGAACTGAGCACACGCTTAATTTTATTGCGTATAGTAAGCCAATAATATATCGTACAGTGAATTTTATAATCTTATAGCCACAAGCGAAAATGTCTCAAATTAAATTGTGTTTTAGAAGAGAATCTTTATATTATATTTAAATCCAGTGTCTGATATTTGTTTCTGGATTTTAATCGGGATTACTTCATGGAGTGCAGTTTAGTCCAACTTGAGAGATACGATAGTTTTTATTTGATTGTTTGATTTGGGACCCATAATTATTGTTATTTCCAATATTTGTTTTATATAGACTATCTATGAGAGAATTTATTGGTGCACGGTTTGACAGTTCCGCTGTGAAACAATTTCATTATAACAACAGAGAACATATTTAACAAAACAATTCTTGATGTTATGAAATACAGTTGACAAATTCATAAAAAACGTCGGGTCAGCTAGTAAATATATAATGAAAGAGGATAAATATAAGAGCTTGGCAACAGAGTATGAAAATACTACATAAGAATACTTGAATATAAATGCAAATATTACTAGCAGCTAGAGGCTTTACTCCCAACGTGGTGGTAGCAGTCACCACCCACAGGCTTCATAAATAATCACAGATAGTAGATCAAAAAGCTTAGAACGAGCCCATACGAGCATAATGTTCCTAGTTAATAATGTAAGTAGTCCATTATGAGAGGGTAGACTAGAAATATGTAGAGAAATTTAAACAGCCATGAGGAATGGAATTTATATTTTGAATGTATTAATTTTGTACAGGAAATGGGATGTTCAACATACACTGTCAAACCATATTTATGTGAATGCAATCAAAACTTGTTAAAATGTAAAAATAAAAAGTGAATATTATTTTTCAAAACAGTAGTAGTTATATTTTTCTGGGGTTAGCTAGTGCATACAAAAAATATATCTTATTTATCTATTGGCATAGGGCTATTTTCCGAATTCAATTACATAAACAATTTGATATGTTCTTAAAGTTAATTACACAAATAAAACTGAAAACAAAATTTTATGAACGATGCGGGACTCAAACTCGAGACCTCTCGCGTTCCGTGCGAGCACTCTTTCCAACTGAGCCAACCGTCCGAATGAGGTATTGTTGATAAAATCTTGCATGCTTTGTTCAACTCTCAGGTTGTGGCCACAACAGTTTTATTCGTGTATTCAATTACATAGTTATGGCTGTCAAGGGTTTTGTCTTTTTTGAGACCTTAGCTTATTTTACCTACACACTTTATTAAAAGGATATACACGTCTATGTTGTTCACAGGTGATATAAAAATTTCATTTTTAAACATATATACCCAATATTGGCAATTGAGATGAAATGAAATGAAATGATTTATTTGTATGAATCGTGGTAACATAGTTGTTAACAATTAATTGGTGTACAGCACAATTCGCCAATATATCGGCATACAAATATTTGATTGTCAATATTGGAATATCATATTTAATTTATACTTATACGTTCTTAATACACATTACATAGCTTTAATTCAATGAGATAATATAAAATAAACATTAGTTTGTAGGTACCTCTCAAAAATTACATTGTTGATATGTTGAGATGTTGTGGTCTTGTTGTTTAAGTATTTATAAATATAATAATAATAATAAATATCTATTTATTTTCTCCTCAAAAAGATCTTAAAGCCAAAACAGTACAGTAGTGTTACATTTTTTAACAGATTATATTTTGTGAGGAGCTTGGTGTCTGAAGTAGGTTGACCCTGTATTACAGATCACCAGGACCTCACATATATTAATATAAACATTCAATAAAATATAATAATTATATAATTTTGCGTGAATTGTACCAAAGAGTGCACAGTGGTGAAATAGAATATTTTAACGCTTACTCTATTTGCTCATTACACTATACCGACATACGTCACATAAGCCATGTTGTGTCTGAAATAGTACCGTTAATGTGTTTACTAGATTTAGTTTTAAAATGCGTTGCTTTAAGTAAACAAATATATTATTTGTAATGCGTGGGACATTTCTTTGCATTTTGTTCTGACGTTATTGAATAAAACATCTCGTTAAGTTTCCTTAATTGCTTTAGATTGCTTATTTTTTGATCTGCCTTAAAGTTTGGATACGGGCATTTCACTCTGCCGCAATAATATAGTTTATAAAACTGCGGAGGGTAGATTCAAATCTCTTTGTTGTACTTAATTTAATTGTACGTGTTTTCGTTCGTTTATTTTAAAAAAGTGCAATTGTTTTGTCTAGTAAATATTTGCAGGTACCGAAGTTTTATAACTATTTTCACGTAAGTAATGTAATTTCTTGTCTATGTAAATAATTGGGTATTGCATTGTTTACTACTAAGGCCATTTATAAAATTACGCTAGTAAGAACAAAATGTAATATTGTAATAGTGTTAGTGTTATAAATAAACAAATTTATAAAATTATTTAAATTATATTTAAATACTTCCAGTGTTAATAGATAGATCTGTGTTATGTTCCTTAAATATGGAACTACGCTTATGTTTCTGATTTTATATATAAAGAAAAAACCTAAAAATTCTGAGCGGCACTACAATTGCGCTCGTCACCTTGAGACATAAGATGCTATCTCATTTGCCCAGTAATTTCACTAGCTACGGCGCCCTTCAGACCCAAACACAATAACGCTTACACATTACTGCTTCACGGCAGAAATAGGCGCCACTGTGGTACCCATAATCTAGCCGGCATCCGGTGCAAAAGAGCCACAGGTAAGTACACATTGATACACTACATCGTAAATTATATAAACACATTGATAAGAAAACACGAGGCAGGCGAGGATTATAGTCAACGGTTCTACCAATTGTGCCACCAACTGTTTTACTAAAGCACATTCATCAAAATAATTACCTAACATGCAGAGAAAAATGAAGAATCCATCTTAGCATTTTCTCGACGGATTATCTTAGATCAAAATCCACGCAGCACTGGAATGCAATCATTATTCACTGTTTTGTTCTTATTCACAGCTTTGATTGCCATCATGAATAATGAATTGTCAATAGTTAGCATCTAACTGTTCAACTACCTCCCAAGACAGAATATTCGATATATCCTTCATTTCTTACTGCTAATAACAATGGAGAGATTGCAATTTTCAATAAGTATCTTTGTGTGTTATTAATCTGCTTGTATTAATTAATATTCTTGAATGGAATGATAGGCTTGATGACCATTGGGAAGCTCCTTTGCACAGGAATCCGGCTAGATTATGGGTACTATACCACAACGGCGCCTATTTCAGCCAATCTGTGAAGCAGTAACGTGTAAATATTACTCTGTTTCGGTCTGAAGGGCGTCATAGCTAGTGAAATTACTAGCAAATGAGACTTAACATCTTATATCTCAAGGTGACGAGCGCAATTGTAGTGCCGCTTAGAATTTTTGGGTTTTTCAAGAATCCTGAGATGATCGTCCCTTGTTTTCATAAAAAAAAATGATGGGCTGTTGAGTTATCTATAAATAAATTTAAATGTTTTATTAAGAAATGACTCTGTTGTAGATCTCTGTTGTAGAGAGGAAAATCTAAGCTATCGAACATTCTGGGACAAAATCATGTTTCTTTTTTATGTATAAGAAGGGCAAAGTCAAGAGGCTCGCATGATGGGGAGTGGTATACTCTTTGTAAGGCTGCATTTTCATCTTATATTGTGGAGGCAGTGGCTTGTAGTGAAGTAGTGTCTCATCTTACTCAGTACACCAATCTTTTTAGAGGCCAGTTTTTCCTTCTTTCCCAAGTGACCATGGAACTGAAGGTAACTCGATTAATCGACGCCGAGTATACAAATACAGGCTGTGATAGTTAGAGGAGTGCTCTCGAATCTAGGGGATACGACAAAAGGTGAAACTTGTGTCTTCGTAGGATTAAATTTCACTAAATTTACTTGGCCCCATTCCCAGACCTTGGAAAGCATATTCTCGATTTTAGATACGTCATGCTTGATCCAATTCTCGTCGACGATATCCCTGGAGTTGTTCGCACGGCTGGTCTCCTAGAGTACATAGTCTAGTAACTGGAGTAGTAGTGTCCTGCAGTAGACTATTTTTATTCGGTGCTGCCATTTCTATCTAATGGAGGAGGGGGTTAGGCCTCCGGATATCCCACAGACTGAACTAAAACACAGCGGAAGCAGCCGCAATTTCACATAGGTTTTAAGTGGGAGAGTGGTTTTTCTCCGGGCGTCCCGGCCTAATTCGGTTGTATAGGACTCATAATGGACTCATGAAATTTAATGTGGTTATTTTATAGCAATAGCAATCCCACAGTACAGTATTGTATGAATTGTATTTTTACAAAAAAGAATACTGTACGAGTTCCATGCGCCGTTGCTTCTCAAAGCCAGACATTTGTTCTCGAGGAGTAAGAGAATAGTAGTCGAAGTAGATTCTTTCCAAGAAAATAAATGCCTTTCTGGTATATCACCAGCCAAAACAAAAAAAAAAGGCATACTTGTATATTATGTATGCTCTTTTGGCTCTCCATTTAGTTTAAATTTTCCACGCATTAACTTTGACTTTAAACGTCAAAGTTTTCCATAATATGATCTATTTATTCTATGGTGGCAGCACTTTGCACTATGTGCATTACATAACGCTATTCTCTCTGGTTTGTATAATTAGAAATTAACAAGGATTTGTAAAAGAAATACTTATTAATAATTTTAGATTGTTAAATAACAAAAACTTATGTTTGAAAGTGTAGAAGTAAGTGAGTTATTTGTGAAGTTTTATAACAAAATAAATTTCTCTTTACAGAGCAACGATTAAAATGTTTTTGTTTCACTTAATAACATAGTACATATATATTATGACGTAATTAATATTATTAATTTTCTTAATATATATTCTGAAAATTTGAAGTTGTATGTATTTTTTAATGCTGACTCAAAATCAAACAAATTAAAAAAAAATGTCAAAAAAATAAAAAATAAATTTCGTGTGGACCATCCTTAACAATTAGGGGGATGAAAAATAAATGTTGTCCAATTCTCAGACCTATCCAATATGCACTCAAAATTTCATTAGAATCGGTCAAGCCGTTTCGGAAGAGTTCAAAGTTTAACACCATAAATAAATAAATAAATAAATTGTTTATTTCTTTAACTAAAAGTACTTAAAAACTAGGGGCAGGTGTCTCCCGTTAAGCTTATCGCCCGTGTTGGGAGTCACCGCGCCTTAACCTTTATTTATAACAAACAAAATTATATTATACTTAAAAGTCATTAAAGTTAACTAATAAAAATATAATTTTGACCTTTTTTTTTTACTACGCAAATTACACAAATGAAATACACGAGATGACACGAGAATTTTATATATTAGATAGCTATATGATACTAGCTGACCAGACAGACGTTGTTCTGTACATAATAAATAAAATACCGTTTTTGATGAATTTGTCAATAATTTTTCATTGTAACATAATAATATGCTCCTTGTTGTTATAATGAAATTGTTTCACAGCAGAACTGTCAAACCGCGCGTCAAAAATACTCTCACAGATAATATGTCCAAACAAAACAAATATTGGAAATAAAAATAATTATGGGTCCCAAATCGAAATAAAAACTATCCTATCTCTTAAGTTGGACTAAACTGCACTCCATGAAGTAATCCCCGTTGAAATCCGTTCATTAGTTTAGGAGTCCATTGAGGACAAACATTGTGACACGAGATTTATATATCTATACTAGCTGCCCCAACAGACGCTGTTCTGTAGATAGTAAAAAAAACAACTGTTTTATATTTCAAAACATCAAAAATTATTTCGTAAATATGCTCCCTGTTGTTAGAATGAAATTGTTTCACAGCGGAACTGTCAAACCGTGCGTCACTAAATTCTCTCATAGAAAATATGTCCATACAAAACAAATATTGAAAATAAAAATATTTATGGGTCCCAAATCGAGATAAAAACTACCCTATCTCTCAAGTTGGACCAAACTGCACTCCATAAAGTAATCACCATTAAAATCCGTTCATTAGTTTAGGAGTCCATTGAGGACAAACATTGTGACACGAGATTTATATATATTAAGATGATATATCTGGAGATAATACCATCTGAATAGGCGGCATAGCTGATTAAAGACACAAATATCCTCAGTCCGACTCTTTATGGTGATATAGTATTTACTATGTACTAGAGAAGACTTGAAGACTTTCAAGTTTTAGACAAATGTAGTTATAACTGTGTGATTCTTCACAACGTCAATAAAAAGCTAATTTATTTTAATTATGACATAAAATACGAAAATATACGTTAAAAAATAAAATGAAAACTGATAGTCTATTCGCTGTAGGCATCAATATGTAACTGTATGCCATTATAAAGTAGCCAAGAAGCATTCAGGTCTCTGAATAAATTGACAAAACAAATTAAATCCTAACTCCATACAAATGGGACTAATTTTGCTTGTCCCAGCTGGTTATTATGCATCCATCGATCATGCGTAAGATATTAACTGTTATCAGATCGTTGAAATGAAGCCTAAAAGATAAAGTTTCTTAACAAAATTGCTTTTTTTTTATTGCATAGCGTAGATTAGAAACGTAGAGATATTTATAATAAAATGTTTCATTTTTATTGTGCTGAATGAACGATGGTTAAGTAATTTATTTATTTAATGGATCACTGTGTGTTAATAATTTTAATAAAATTGCATAAATTATAAAATCTAATTTATCCTATAATAAAAGGTAATCACAGGTTTGTGTTACAAACATTATGAGTAAGGAGAAATCTAGAAAAATATTGTTTAAATTTATATAAAATTTATTTATATAAATAATTATTATTTAAGACAAATTAAATATTATATTCTGAGGCTGTAGATATCACATTTTATGAGCTTATTTAAATTTGTTAAGACTATCAAAATTAATGTCAATATTTGGACCTTTTTTTGAATAATCATTATAGCGACGAGAAATGCGTACCACAGGTGAATGACGCCTTAGATTGGTTTTATAGAAACTTGGCTCAAAGAAAGACGGTAAAATTTTAATTGAATGTAAATGAAGTACCTGATTAGACAGATACAGTCAAATCAAATTCGTATTGTAAAAAAAAATCTTCCACAACATGCAACGATACCAATGAAATATTACTTTTCATCCGTAAGAGCACTTTCGCACTGTGTCCGATCAGAGTCATTGGACTATACCGGATTGCCGTATCCGTGAAAATACGGTTAGGAGTAGTCGTAGAACTATTTCTGTAGTAGTTAAGGCGACACTAAATGCCAGCGACCTTGAGCGATATGAGTTCACGGCTGCCGGCACGCCATCTATGTAACAAAGCCAATATTTTCAAAATTCTTGCGTGGAAAACTGTTTATATGCTTACAATCCTCGTTATTCACTACTAATCTGAATAAATGAACCTTCACAAGCAAGTACAAGCTATAAGAATAACTTTTATGAGAGCAGTACCAAAAAAATGCGTCACGCCATGCCAAAAAACTTGTTTAACTTCAAAGAAAAGTGGTAGTTCAAAAAGGCTCGGCAGTGTTAACAATAATTGGTTATTACAGCAAGCATTAGCAACCTACAAATAAGACTTAAGGATATGTGTAACAGGATTAAATAGTGTTCATAGCTCGAAATACTATACTTTCACCACAAAACTTGTCTAAAAACACCATGTTTGCGTGTTTTCTGCTCACTCTTCGCCTTAATGCACTAGATTCGGCTTCCAAGTATTGATTTATTTAAGCAATCCAAACAGATAACAATAATTTCTGATCTAAAGTCTTAATTAAAATTACATTTAAATCTTATTGCAATCCTGCAGCTTGAATAATATTTTAAAAATCAGGCGTGCGAAGTATTTGTCATACATAAACAACAAAATTCTTAATCTACTTAATTATTTTACTTTGTTTATTACAAACAACAAAAATCTTGAATCAAAAACATCTATGTTTTATATTCAATTAGTAGAAATAAACAGAACACCATTTGGAACATCGATTATTTTACTATAATTGTCAGTAAAAACTAATATATTATCGAGTACAATTCCATTTGAGCTCCCATCATTGATTAAGTGTCGCTGATTCTGTGATTAATGTTATCCCTTTGCACACGAAAAGCATCCATTCAAGTAATTACGCGATCAAAGACAAGAGTGATGGTGCGATGATTGTAATAATGCTACTGATTTCCTTTAAACTTCATGTTATTCGTCATATTTATGTTGAATTGCTGGATATGAGTCGAAAAATTCTCTGGTACTTATGAGTGGTCTGGTTTTAGTGTTTGCCGGCAAGATGGGTTCCACAGGGGCGCCTTTTGCTGCTCTAAAGTCAGAATACAGAATATTTTTTTTATGGAAATATGGGAGAGATAAGCAGGACGTTCATCTGATGGTAATTGATACGCCCTGCCCATTACAATGCAGTGCCGCTCAGGGTTTTTGAAGAGCCCAAAAATTTTGAGCGCCACTACAATTGCACTTAGATGACTACTACTATAATAGTGATTTCACTAGCAGCGGCGCCCTTCATACCGAAACACTAAAGTTTACACATTACTGCGTCACGAAATAAACTAGGAGTGTTGAAATAACTCCCTGCCCGTGCGTCATATCCCGCTCAGTCCTAAACACGGCGCATAGATTACTGTTTTTAGGGCTTTTTTCATTGTTTCAATAATGATTTTAGTAAAATGAATTGAAAATATGTTGCATACAGAAGAAATATAATTTCGTTTGATTTTTAGCATGATCATCATCAGTAGCCGGGAGACGTTCACTGTTGGACAAAGGACTCTCCCGAAGCTCTCTACGACGATCGGTCCTACGCAGCCTCATCCAACGTATTCCGGCGATATTGACCAGAACGTCAGTCCAACTTGTGAGGGCCTACCAACACTGCGTCTTCCGGTACGTGGTCGCCATTCGAGGACTTTTCTACCCCATTGGCCATCAGTCCGTCCAACTATTTGCCCTACCCACTGCCACTTCAGTTTCCCAATCATTTGGGATCTGTTGGTGACTTTGGTTATCTTACGGATCTCTTCATTTCTGATTCGATTTTTCAGCATGCCTGTTAATATTTTTGCAAATGAGAACGACACACAATGGCGTAATTATTTAAAAAACTGACAACTACAACTAGTTGTAAAGTATAATCCGCCTCACTATTGAGCGCGCTGACGGTTTCCTATTAATTGTTCTGTATTCTGAGTTCGTAAATATTATGATAGCATTATTGTGCTTCAGTTAAAAGTGCCCCGTAGATTTTGAAATTTCGTGGTTAATAAGACTTAACTTTATCGCCTCAAAGTGACTGATTTTGGGTTTAAGGCTGGGGACCGAGCCAACTGCCTTGAGAAATGGAGCGGAGTAAGGATACCTCTCTGGTACAAGATCGCCATTGTTTTAATTCGGACTTAATAGCATTTTTTATTTAATACAAACATCATACAATTTTCTTTACAAAACTAACAAAACTATCTCATGTTAAATACATACTATTGGCATTCAATTAAAAAATTTTCGTACAATTTTTATGTATATTGATTTATTAGTATGGTGATTTTTTTTTCGCACTGTCTATAAAAAAATAGAAATTTATTGAAAAAATGGATTCTTCTAATATACTGTAGATATTTAATCATTTTTTGTAAACATATCAGCTTTATATAAATCGTCAAGAAATGGTTTCTGCTATGCGCTATTTTGGTGATTTTGAGATAGGGGCCTTAATCAAGAATCCACAGCGGCTCTGCATTGTAAGGACAGTGTGTATCATTTACACTACCGTCGTTCTTGCCTCGTCACTCTTTCTCATAAAACGCTTAAATATAATTTTTTATATAAAAATTACTGTGGAATTTAATGATTTAATGTCTGTCATTAAATGACAAATTTTAAATTTGTATTATTACATTACATAACCAAAAATATAACGGAAAATATTAAACTCATTTTGTGAGTTTTCCTCTCGATGACGTGACATAGATGGAATAGGAGCACTGATTACGTCCTTCACAGCAAACTCGTTCGTGTATAAAAAAAACTAATATCTAAACTGAAAATAGGCATCCAGAAGTTTCAAACATATTTCCGCATCCAATCAAACGTAACCGTTGAACAAGAAAACACTAAACGCATTTCGCAATACGCCAAAACTCGTTCGAATTTTGAAAACTTCCGCGCGAAATGAAATTTAAAAAAGGAGCCCTCGTGGCGCGGTGGCGAGGCGGTCTGCCTATGCATTTTTATTTTTTGACAAGTGCCATCGATACGCACCAGCCATTGTTCTGTGTCCGCCGTCATTGCTTGTTATTTCGAATGTTCGGCAATGGTCGAAGATATTTATTGAATTTAAGACTGAATAAAAACACGGAGACTATTATTATTTATATAATATGAGGGTTTGTTGGCCATTGGCATTCGTTAAAGAATAAAGCAAATTAAATTATGTTTTACATAATAATATTTTTTAATTTAACTAAGTGATCAAAAAATTACTATCATTGGATTTCAATGAACATCAAGAAACGAAAACACAGTTGATGGCGGATATAATGATATGTAGTAATATTTGTAAGTAGGTAGTATCAACGGTATTAAAAAAGTATTTTATTTGATCCTTAAATAAATGACACCATTGTGGAGGAGTTATTCAACGGAGCATACGAATCTGCGCCATTGACGATTGCGATTCGACGGAATTTATTCTGACGTTTTCGATTTTGGCCCTTCGAGCTTTTTGGCTGTTTATTTTTTATTACGTTTGATATTTTGTGAAGTTCCCAGTTGTGCTGTGTATATTAAAGCCTTTTTGTTTTGTTTGAAGAAGTTTTCTAGAATGAATGGGTAGTGTAGTGTCTTTTTTTTTTAATATTTTAATAAAGTAATTATTAAATTATAATGTAATATAATAAACAGAAACATTTTAAGTATAATATTGTTCTTTATCAAAAATGCTTTTATGTGTAGTAGTGATATCAAACTAGCCATATGTCAGAAACTTGATCAAAACTTTAAAAATGTCATTGAATGTTTGTAATTAGTTTTTTTTTTATGGAATAGGAGGACAAACGAGCGTACGGGTGACCTGTTGTTAAGTGATTGCCGCCGCCCACAATCTCTTGCAACATCAGAGGAATCACAGGAGTGTTGCCAGCCTTTAAGGAAGGTGTACGCGCTATTTTCGAAGATACCCATGTCATATCGTCCCGGAAACACCGCACAAGGAAGTTCATTCCACAGCTTTGTAGTACATGGAAGAAAGCTCCTTGAAAACCGCACTGTGGAGGACCGCCACACATCCAGATGGTGGGGATGATAGTTATAAGGATAATAGATCGACATCCGACATTAATCATTCCAGTACTTAGACCGTACGTCCTCGGTGCCTACAGGCAGCGGTTGTGTTTTTGTAATACTGTTTTCCTGTTTATTTTTATTTGTATTTCGTTTATTTTATTTAGTGTTTTTTTTTTGTTTCTCTTTATATTTTAATTTTAATTAGTTAGTAAATTGATTGGTAACTTGACCAAGCTGTATCCGTGATGACACCCAAGTAAGGCTCCCACTGAAAACCAGAGTGAGAGACCTGTATTTGATCCCATACCACAATTATGGTTGATTTTATTTTAGATTTAGTATTGTTTTATTGTATATTTTTTTTTGTCAATTTTATTTTAGTGTTTTAAGCTGTGTGATCAAATAAAATCATTTTCTTTCTTTCTTTCTTTCTTACATCCAAACTTTAATAGGAAGCTACTGTCAGACAAATCTAATGACATAAAATTATTATAATATCTGCATTAAGCCCTGCATCATGACGTACAAGTATATCTAAAATTAATATCTAGGCTTAGATCTTCATTACAATTTGAAATAATAATAGGTGGGTGAGTGAATGAGATTGGGCTGTCACGGTTGGCAATGTAACGCTCGTTGCGGTAAAGTCAGCTTGAATATTGAAATTGAAGTTTTGCTTTTATCATATTATGGTTTTTTATAATGACACTATATTTCGTTACAAGAATTTGTATATTATTACTAGCTGACCCAGCAAACGTTGTATTGCCGATATTAAAATCGCGATACAAAAGTAACTGTTAATCGTAGATGGGTGAAAATTTGAATTTGTTTGTATTTTTTAATGCTGACTCATAATCAGAACAGATTTAAAAAAAATGTAGAAAAAAATTAAAAAAAAAATTTGGCGTGGACCACCTTTAACATTTAGGGAGATGAAAAATAGATGTTGTCCGATTCTCAGAACTTCCCAATATGCACTCAAAATTTCATGAGAATCGGTCAAGCCATTTCGATGGAGTTTAGCTACAAACACAGCGACATAAGAATTTTATATATTAGACTAGCTGACCCAGCAAACTTTGTATTGCCGATATTAACAAGCCGTTTCGGAAGAGTACGGGAACGAACATTGTGACACGAGAATTTTATATATAAGATGATGACATTACATTGGACGTTGGATGTTCAGTTTCTAGGGCGAATGGCAAAGAGCGATAGATTGTGGACCGTGTTAGGAGGTTTAATTCTTCTTACACACAAATATACATGAAAAAAAGTAGTATGAAAGTCCACAACTAATGTGTACTTCATTTGTAAAATTGATATTTGCAAGTATAGTAAAATTATATTTGGTTTAGTAAAAAGCACCATGTATTCATGGGGATAGAGCTATTTCACTGATCGGGTGTATTGAGGCCCTCAACTTCACCTCGTGCCTACAAATTGAATCCTCGTTAGTTATGGTTAACTTTCTGTCCTTGGAGTACAGTGTACTTTTATTATTGATGACCTGTTGCATCATCTAGCTTGCCTATAGGGTATACTTTCCAGGAATGGATAGATAACAGGGTAATAAGCCCTATCGTAATCACAAATATTAGAAGTTGTGAAGTGTGGCTAACAGATTTTATCTACACCCATACATTATTACATTATACATTAAAACACCCAAAGTCCTAATAACCATTACATCATACAAACAAGTGTTGTAATGAAATTCAGTACAACATTACAACACTCGTTTGGATGATGTAATGATTACTAAGACTGGCTTTCTTAATGTTAGGAGTAAGCTAACTGTTTCAGAATCATTTATAGAGTATTCATATTATGGGTGTAGGTAAAGTTTTCTATGCAAGTGTTGATAAACTCGGCTTTGCCTCGTGTGATAAATCCACATTCGTAGTTAATACCCCTTATTACACAACAGTTGCATAAATAACTATTACCTTATTACATCGTTCTAAGGGCCAACATAAACCAAACTATAACACACACGTGCATAAAAATATTACACACTAGATCATAATAGAAAGTTAACTGCAAATTATATGGGATTAAAGAGAGCATAATCAATTTACGGTTTAATACAGGTTTTTTTTGTAAAGAGTTTTTATGCAGCTGAAAAAAAAATTTACATTTTTGGAATAAATAAATGTGTCCCTCATTAAGACGTAAAAACATTTATTATAATTCACAACAATTTTATCACTACAATTATAAGTTTGAAGTAGACTGTATCTGTGGGCTGTGTTAATGTATCAGTGTTCAATCACCTTACATTTAGCGCGTGCAAAAAAAAACATGCGTGCCACAATTTTCATATTTCGTTTGTTGCTGTCTAGTACATACATATTTGTTTTTTCCTCGAAGGTTATTTGAAAAATTGCGTATGAAACTTAAGAGTAACTTGCTGACTAGACACTAGGCTGATTAACGCCCACAGCCTCGTGCAAAGTGAGTAAGAAAATTACCTCTCTTGTATTATAATATACTATTAATATTGTATTTCAATAGAATATTACTGTGAATTATATATAGAAAGTTATTATGTCAATATATTCACATAGTAACTTTCGCTTAACAATTCTGCGAAGTTTAAAGAATGGATAAATGGGTTTCCTTAATTTGAGACTGTATTAAAATGAATTGATATTCTGTCGGTACTTAATGCGGGAGCTGGTATTATTGGGATCGCATAATGCGAAACCGGTCTGTGGCCACCAATGCGTTTTGTGTCGCCGCAATAACATATGCTTGCTGTATAAAAAGGCGAATTTACCATTACCCACACTATAAGAGCTCGTCCAAACAAAATTAATACGACAATATTTTAATTATATATATATTTATAATTTATAATGAACTATGATAGCTTAAAATGGTTCCTTCACCTTGATATTTTCCTTAATCTTTGTTTTAAGGGTATCTTTAACTTATCGATTACTATTATTTACATTTTGGAAGCACCAAAAGATACCGTTAGTCTTATGACTATTATTATTATATTGAAAAGGATTTATTTATATAAATCCTTTGTTTTTCTTTTCGATTGTCCTTATAAGTAAACCTAATAATGCTGTTTATTATATATATACAATATATAATTAAGACCAAGATGGCAAGAATATGTTGGATGAGGGCAGCGCAGGACCGATCAACGTGGAAATCTTTGGGGGAGAGGCCTTAGTCTAGCAGTGGACGTCTTTCAGCTGATGATGATGATATATATACGTTTTATCTGTTTGTCACAGTCATTCACAAGAGCATTGCATACTATATAAATTGTCGAATAAAGGTCGGAACGCATTAGCGCGGCGCTGCGCAGCACTGCACTGCGCGGCTCTAAGCGTCATAATATTATTTCAACCATTTTGTATGGAACATGTCGCACCAGAGCGTCGCTGCACTGCGCGTTGCTGCGCGTCGCTGCGCATCGCGGCAGAGTTGCCTTCGAGAGAATATTTTGACGCGCAGTGCAGCGACGCTCAGTGCGACACAGCAGGCGGCGCGTCGCTTCAATATGCATGCTGTTATTTGTTAAGTCTATAGAATTTTGTCTTATAATTTAATTAATAGTAATATTAATAACTAAATAAAAATTATTTAATTATTAATTTTATTACTTTAATTTAATTATTGAATAAAATTCATATATATTGAATGCATACCCTTTCAAATTAACTTATTCTGTATATATCAGTCATTGTAAAATACTCTATTGATTGCAAAAATTGGCTGTTGTATTTCTTGTATTGTCTTTTCAAGAGCTCTTCTTTTTCGAACATTATGGTAGATTTAGTAATTTAAAAGAACATTTTATAGTGACAATTCAAAAGCGTTTAGTTGAAGCCTAATTTAATAAAGTTTATTAAACTTTGATTTTTTTTTCTCTTTCATTTCATTCTTCTTCCGCACACAATAAAGAAATAATGACCAAATTCTCGTCACTATCGCTCATCTTGTAATGGTGCTCGCACGCGAAGTGCTACACAAAATGACGCGAGCTGCCGCGCAGCGCAGCGCCGCTGTAATGCGTTCCGACCTTAAACGTTAATATGAATTTGTAAGGTAATATGAGCCGCTAATAAAAATATAAATGTGAAACAGCGTAGAATCTTTCAATCCTCATAAAGTCCTTTATATAAATAAAAACTGTCACATGAAACGTCAATACATACCTTGATTTTTTACACAACCAAGTTATTCGAATTTACCGCAAGCCAATATAGCGGGACTGTGTGGGAGTGCCATAACGTCCTCCAAAATATTTTCAGGCAAACAACTTTACGCCTCAGTGTACCGAAATAAAGTTGGTTTTCCTTAAAAAAATACAGTCATAAAAATATACAAAGGATAAAGTATTTTAATATTATTTAAGTATCATTTATGGTGTTCATGCTGTATTGGAATAATGCGATAAAATTTACATTGCCGAAACACATGACGAGATTCTGAGGATCATAGCTAAGTGCGTGTTGGCTACGCGTATTGTGAAGTTACAATTGTAATATTTCATTACAAAAAATATATTACAATATTAGTTACAACGAATCCTACGATAAAGATTAAGTAATTTCCCTGAATAATTATTTATCTAAGTTATGTTTAACAAAACTGAATAAATGAGGGAAAATAATGGTATGCGTATTATGGAGATATAGGAGACCAGTGGGAGGCTCCTTTGTACAGGATGCCGGCTAGACTATGGGTACCACAACGGCGCCTATTTCTGCCGTGAAGCAGTAATGTGTTAGCATTGCTGTGTTTCGGTGTGAAGGGCGCCGCAGCTAGTGAAATTACTCGGCAAATGACACCTAACATATTATGTCTCAAGGTGACGAGCGCAATTGTTGCCGCTCAGAATTTTTGGGGTTTTTCAAGAATCTTGAGCGGCACTGCATTGTAATGGGCAGGGCGTATCCATTACCATCAGCTGTGCGTCCAGCTCGTCTCGTCCCTTATTTTCATTAAAAAAAAATGGTTTGTGTCTGCGCTTGTGCACGCTCAACTTAGTAATGAGTAAGCCGATATGAATGTGACTTTCATTGTTGTACTGTGACACGATTTCTTTACATTTACTATTTGTTTTATTTGAATCGGCTTACAAACAAAAATTTAATATATACATTTCCGTGCAAAAATATAAACTTAACCATATCAATTTTAATGGTCAGATTGCTGCCTAAATGAAATCAAAGGCGAACACAGTCGCTTGTTGGTAATAAAACTTGAGTTAATTATAAGAAATACTTCATACAATTTTCAGAGTAAGTTTAGTTTACAAACGTTCGAAAGTACACATACAGCTTGCCCATCAAATATTAGTAAGACCACACATTTGATAGAGTTATGTATCATAAAAATTTAAATGTTGAAGTGCTGATAATTATGCCCTGCTCACATGATCGCACTGAAATAACGAAGTGGGAAGCAAAGGCCACGCCCCTTGCAATAAATAGGCCATTGGCGATACCACTCGCCTCAAATATAGTAAAATTACTCGATTACTATACTTTTCAAATTCAAATTCAAATATTTTTATTCACCCATTCAAAAGAGACTGCCTCAGACCTGAGAAGAATGGGCGCAAGAAACTCAGCGGGCTTTTTTTTTTAATATAAAATATTAATTACAATGTGATATCGTACAATAAACATTTATAATTAAAGAGCCTGAGAGTGTTTGCTTTATTCCCAGTCCGTGGTATCATTAAGAAAATCGTTTATGCTATAATAACCTTTCCCACGTTTTTTAACAATTCTTTTAAATTTCGTAACACATTTGTTTTGCATATTTTCTGGGATACTATATTTTGTTCCTTTACCTACAGGTCCCTAAAACGTTGGAAATAAAATTATCATATTATATCAATCGTATTCTTTCTGCAAAAGGCTTTGTACTAATTTTATTAATTTGTGCAGATGTTGAAGTTACATTGACCTTTTCGATTTTATTGTAACGGAACTACATTGAATATAAGGCGTGGAATACAAATCAGGCTTACAAGTTGCAGCTTTAACTAGCTGCTGCCCGCGACGTTATCCGCGTGGACGTTATAAAGCAACTAGAACACTAAGCCTGCATCCAGCGTAATAATAATAATAGCCTATATTATGTTGCCCTGACGTTTGGTAACCTAACCTAACCTAACCTAACCTAACCTAACCTAACCTAACTTAACCTAACCTAACCTAACCTAACCTAATCTAACCTAACCTTTTTTTTTACGAGGAGGAAATACATTTACGTACTACCCCTGTACACTATGTGGCACAGAGAGTGTGGGACTCAACCACTTTGACTATCTTCTACTTAGGTAGAAGTTGCCCAAGTTTGGTAATACCCACTAAAACCTCCTCGAATCTCATCAGGTTCCCCTGATTGCGAGGTTTTCCGGGGTCTTTACAGGGCATTTCACCGGAAAACCTCGGGGAAAATTTGCCACGTGTGGCCCCTTACCGGGTGTCATGTGGGGCCGGAGTCGAAATGGCATAGCGCCTTCTTCCCCTCCCACCCCGTTCAGTCGCTCTCTGAGCATCAGCTGCGACCCTCTCGCGGGTCCTTTCGGCATCCTCCTTCTGCAGCATCACGTGCTCACAGAATTCAGACGCCGCTTTCCAAGCCTCTTCGTGGCCCAGCATGAACCTAACCTAACCTAACCTAATATTCATACAATTTTTGAATTAAATCTAGTTAATAGTTTTTACGTTGTGGCCAGACATACAAACAAACAGACCAAATTCTACAAACTCATTTGGCTTCGGTGTTGTTTGTGTAACTTGAATATACACATTATAATATTATGCTTATCACACTTACGTGGAATCTATAATTGGGTAAATAATAGGGTAATTTGACAATCATAAATACCTAGTCTGGCCATAAAAACTGAAACGAAAGAAGAAAAAATAAATTCTATTGCAAATAACATTTATTACTTTTACAGTGTGTTAGGTTAATACATAACTATAAAACAATTTATAATATAAAAAGCTTATTCAAAGTAGTCTTCATTGGCTGCAATACAGTCCTTTAAACGTTGAGGCCAATTATCAATAGAAGCTCACACTCTTTCCATGGAAAAATTCTACACTGCCAATCGTACGGATTGTTTTAGTGACTCCAAATTATCATGACGCTTAAAGCCGTATTCTGTAAAATATACCATAAATCTTAATCCAGCGGATTACGATCGGGACTAGAAGCCGGTCAGTCTTCAGCGAACAGCGACGAAGTTTTGAAACAAGTCCGACAAGCTGTCAACGCCAAAGACGGATGGGTGACCGTTGAAAGGGTAAGGAAAGTGAAGGATAGGAAAGTTATAATTGGATGCAGAACCATGGAGGAACGGCAAAGAGTACAAGAAAGACTCAAGAGTGCGGAAGATCGCCTTCTGGTCGAGGAGATGAAGAACCAAGACCCCATGCTGGTCCTCAAAAACGTCTTGTCGTATAATAACAATGACGATATCATCGCGGCTTTGAGAAACCAGAATGTGGGGATTTTTCATGATCTCGACAAGACGGAAAACAGGGTCGAATTCCGATTTAGAAGAAAGGCGAGAAACCCTCTAATGAGCCACGTCGTCCTAAGAGTGTCACCACAGATTTACAAAAGACTAATAAGCAACGGCACGGTTCATATAGATATGCAGAGGGTAAGGGTCGATGATCAATCCCCCTTGGTCCAGTGCTCTATGTGTCTAGCATATGGGCATGGCCGGAGATTCCGCAAGGAGACCGTCCCAAAATGCAGCCACTGTGGAGGACTGCACCTGCGGTCAGAGTGTGCAGATTGGCTAGTGACAATAGCACCAACATGCTGCAATTGTACGTCGGCACGTGTTGACACTCCCACGGATCACAACGCCTTTAGCACAGAATGCCCAGTACGCAGAAGGTGGGAGGCACTAGCTAGAGCAAAAGTAGCGTACTGCTAAAGGCGTCACAAGCCATTCCAGGGCAAAAAATACCACCAGCAGTTATATAGTTGCCCAAGCAAACCTCCAGAGAAAGGAACTGGCGACTACAGAACTCATGATTGAGGCCAGTGAACGAAAAATCGCATTTGCACTGCTCCAGGAGCCATATGTTGGCGGAGCAAGAAGGATGAAGGAATACCGTGGGGCAAGGCTCTATCAGAATACTGTAGTAGGGACGGTGAAAGCGGCGATTGCTGTTTTTGATGACAGCCTTGACGGTATCCTCTGCCCGAAACTCACTAACGACAACTTTGTTGTGGTGAGGATCCGAACCGTGGCCTGGGAGATTGCAGCGATATCTTTCTACTTTGAGCCGAATCAGCCCATAGAGCCATACTTGGAGCAATTGCGTACCATCAGAGAGGAGCTGGGCTCTATAAAACTATTAATAGGCGGCGACAGCAACGCCAAGAGTACCTGGTGGGGTAGAAGACCACAGGGGGAAAGAATTGTCCGGTACCCTGGAAGAGTCTGGGCTTCAGGCACTGAACAATGGTTATACGCCTACTTTTGACACCGTTAGAGGTGGAAGAGTGTATAGTAGCCATGTGGATGTAACAGCCTGTACTGTAGATCTACTAGACATGGTAGACGACTGGAGAGTAGATCAGACGGTAAGGAGCTCGGACCACAATGCCATACTATTTAAGATCTGTCTCCGCAAGAGCAAGGGCCTGAGAGTGGAAAGGACTACCAGGCTTTATAATACAAAAAAGGCAAATTGGGACCTATTTAACTCCAAACTTTCGGAACTAAAATCACAACAAAATATAGCGATAGAGGAAGTAAATAGTAAAACCAAACTAGAAAATTTGATCGTAAGCTACACAAAGATAATCACAGCTGCGTGCAAAGAAAGTATACCAGCTAAAAAGACTACAGAAATACTTAAGGTCCCATGGTGGAGTTATGAGCTCGCGAGACTAAAGAAAGTTGCCACTATTTTCAGGCGAAAGATAAAGAACGCGGCACCCCACCGCAGAGAAATAGTGGTAGCTCAGTACCTGGAAAAGAAGGAAGCCTACGAGTGTGAAGCCAAGAAAGCTCAAACATCAAGTTGGAAAGAGTTCTGCACAACACAGGAGCAGGAAGGACTCTGGGAGGGGATATATAGAGTCATCAGAAGGACCACCAGGAGACAAGAAGACTTGACTCTAACCAAAGATGGTACATGCATGAACCCTAGAGAATCAGCTAATCTGCTAGCGGCTACATTCTACCCAAAAGACCTGGAAGAGCTGGACAACGAAGAGCATCGCCAGATCAGAGAAGCAGCAAAGCGGTTAAACGACTGGAGATATGATGAAGTTCATGACCCACCGTTTACCCCGCTGGAGCTAAAGACCGCGGTGGGTAGTTTCAACCACAAGAAAGCCCTTGGAGCGGATGGCTTCACAGCAGATATCTGCAGTCGAGTGATCTACCAGGATCTGGACGTGTTTCTTGCCTTAGCCAACAAGTGTCTTAAGATCGGGCACTTTCCCGACATTTAGAAGGAAGCCACAGTTGTGGCATTAAGAAAACCGGGCAAGGAAGACTATACGAACCCCAAAGCTTATAGACCTATCGGCTTACTGCCAGTATTGGGGAAGATCCTGGAGAAGATGGTAGTAGCGCGGATGAAGTGGCATCTAATACCACGGATTAGTACTCGTCAGTACGGGTTCATGCCCCAGAAGAGCACCGAGGACGCCCTCTATAACCTAATACACCGAATTCAGGGTAAGATAGGGCTTAAAAAGCTAGTTACCCTTGTGTCACTGGATAAAGAGGGGGCTTTCGATAGTGCATGGTGGCCAGCCATTAGAATCCGACTGGCTGAGGAAAAGTGCCCGGTAAATATTAGGAGACTTCTCGATAGCTACCTCGACTGTAGAAAAGTTAAAATACGGTACGCCGGGGAAGAATGCACAAGCAGCACAAACAAGGGGTGTGTGCAAGGGTCAATCGGTGGTCCCATCCTATGGAATATACTCCTTGACCCTTTACTGAGAGAGTTGGAAGAAAGAGGGCACTATGTGCAAGCATTCGCGGATGATGTTGTAATGGTGTTTGATGGTGACACGGGTTTAGAAGTGTCCAGACAGGCTAACGCTGCCCTGGCGTATGTTCAGCAATGGGGTGTACGAAATAAACTTAAATTCGCGCCACATAAAACATGCGCAATGGTTTTAACCCGAAAGATGAAATACAACACCCCATTGCTGACCATGGGAGGGGTGAGCGTTATATTCGCTAACGAAATTAAAATTTTAGGCCTCACTATTGACCATAAGCTGACTTTTAACACTCATGTCGCACTACAATGCCGGAAAGCGATTAATATCTATAAACAGCTCTCTAAAGCTGCAAAGGTCAGCTGGGGCCTAAATTCTGATATAGTTAGGACTATATACGTCGCCACAATTGAGCCCATCATTATGTACGCAGCATCTGCGTGGGCGCCGGCGTCCAACAAACTGGGGGTGCAGAAGATGCTATTCACTGTGCAGAGGGGTTTCGCTCAGAAGCTATGTAAATCATACCGCACAGTCTCTCTACACTCGGCATTGGTTTTATCGGGGATACTTCCTCTCGACCTCAGAATACAAGAGGCAGCCGCCCTGTATAAGGCAAGGAGAGGGTCACCCCCGCAAGCTTTAGGAGATAGGGAGACTGAGAGTGCGGTGAGATTCACAGATGCTCTCCATCCAGCTAAACATATGAGCTTGGAGTTCATAAGTCTGGTGGACCAACACCTTGTAGACTCTCGCAGTGTAGACTAGGAAGAACCTGCTTATGGCCTTCGCCCAGGGCAAGGTGGTTTCATTGTTTTGGGTGAAAGCCCATGCAGGTCTCGCCGGTAACGAACGCGCCGATGATCTGGCAAAAGAGGCGGCCTTGTCATTGAGGAGAAAACCGGACTATGACCGGTGTCCAATGTCGTACGTTAAACGAATAATACGTAGCGAAAGTCTTGAAAGATGGAACGCTAGGTATTTGGAAGGTGACACCGCGTCTATCACCAAAATCTTTCTCCCAGATGCCATACAGGCCTACTGCTTCGTACGTAAGAACTCACCTTCAGGGATGATCACCCAAATACTAACAGGGCACGGTGGATTCTCCCAGTATCTGAACCGCTTCAGGTGCAGGGACAGTCCATCATGCGCCTGCGACCCAGACTGTGAGGAAACTGTTATCCACGTTTTGACGGAGTGCCCTATCTATGCTCTCGATCGATTTAATACAGAGACAAAATTAGAAACTAATATAAAAACAGAAAATCTACACGCCCTTCTGGTCAATAAGGATAGTTCGAAAATATTTATGGAGTATTGCTTGAGAGTTTGTAGAATGGTAAATAAGAGAAATAGTACATAAGACTTGCTATACACTATAATATTAATTATATAAAATTAGCAAGCAACATGCAGTATAATAAAAAGTATAAGTAGTGAAACACATGTATCAAATGATTGTAATATAGTAGATAAGATGACTAGGACTAGAATTAGACAATATTATATAAGATTAAAAAAAACGTGCAAACAGAAGCTCAATTGTGTTAAGCCGCTCATTATAATATTATTAGACATTGTTGTAGCAAGTAAGAAATTTTTTATAAGTAAGTAGTATTTAAGACTAAAGATAAATAAACAATCCCTATCCATTCCAATCCTTGAACTAATATCAGGGGACAAAGCAATAACACCCTGCGATGGCGGGTGCTTTATAAAAAAAAAAAAGCGTTACCTAACCTAACCAAACCTTTTTTTTTACGAGGAGGAAATACATTTACGTACTACCCCTGTACACTATGTGGCACAGACACATTTCACCGGAAAACCTCGGGGAAAATTTGCCACGTGTGGCCCCTTACCGGGTGTCATGTGGGGCCGGAGTCGAAATGGCATAGCGCCTTCTTCCCCTCCCACCCCGTTCAGTCGCTCTCTGAGCATCAGCTGCGACCCTCTCGCGGGTCCTTTCGGCATCCTCCTTCTGCAGCATCACGTGCTCACAGAATTCAGACGCCGCTTTCCAAGCCTCTTCGTGGCCCAGCATGAACCTAACCTAACCTAACCTAATATTCATACAATTTTTGAATTAAATCTAGTTAGTAGTTTTTACGTTGTGGCCAGACATACAAACAAACAGACCAAATTCTACAAACTCATTTGGCTTCGGTGTTGTTTGTGTAACTTGAATATACACATTATAATATTATGCTTATCACACTTACGTGGAATCTATAATTGGGTAAATAATAGGGTAATTTGACAATCATAAATACCTAGTCTGGCCATAAAAACTGAAACGAAAGAAGAAAAAATAAATTCTATTGCAAATAACATTTATTACTTTTACAGTGTGTTAGGTTAATACATAACTATAAAACAATTTATAATATAAAAAGCTTATTCAAATTAGTCTTCATTGGCTGCAATACAATCCTTTAAACGTTGGGGCCAATTATCAATAGAAGCTCACACTCTTTCCATGGAAAAATTCTACACTGCCAATCGTACGGATTGTTTTAGTGACTCCAAATTATCATGACGTTTAAAGCCGTATTCTGTAAAATATACAATAAATCTTAATCCAGCGGAATACGATCGGGACTAGAAGCCGGCCAGTCTTCAGCTCTGATGAAGTCCGAAACGTTCGTTTCTAAACAAGACTGCGTAGACCAAGCTTTATGATACCATTCTTGGTTAAGGCGAAGAGTAAGCAGAAAACACGCAAACATGGTGTTTTTAGACAAGTCTTGTAGTGAAAGTATAGCATTTCAAGCTATGAACACTACTTAATCCTGTTACACATATCCTTAAGTCTTATTTGTAGGTTGCTAATGCTTGCTGTTGGTTATAATTAACACTGCCGAGCCTTTTTGAACTACCACTTTTCTTTGAAGTTAAACAAGTTTTTTGGCAGGGCGCGACGTATTTTTTTGGTACTTCTCTCAGAAAAGTTATTCTTATAGCTTGTACTTTTTTGTGTAGTTACATATATTCAGATTAGTAGTGAATAACGAGGATTGTAAGCATATAAACTATTGGCTTTGTTGAATAGATGGCGGGCCGGCAGCCGTGAACTCATATCGCTCAAGGTCGCTGGCATTTAGTGTCGCCTTAATGAACATGGTTATGTTAAGGGGCTTCGGGGCTTTAAGAAATGACCAGTACATCTTTTATTGGCTGCAAGTCTTAAGTCATCTTTTAAAATAGGTGCTATCTTCATCTCCCGAGACAAAATCTTGCTTGCTTGCGTTCGGATAGGAAAACTTAACCACCTTTTTCCTATGAACACTACTTGGACGGTCAGATATTTATGTCACAAACAGAGGAGGTCTCATTGTACCTATTCATAGCCCGGTACACAAACACTTTACTAATACCAAACGAATGGAGAATTTTAAAAATTGCATTTGGCTCCATGTCTACTTTGTGCAATGCAATCACAGCGATTCGATCAACTCGCTTCATCTCATCGATTCAGTTCTCTTTATCACCCCACTCCATTTAAATATCGCAAAATATTGTACAATGTATTGACGCCAAAATGAGAAAACTCAATTAATGACATAAGAATGACCCAGTGCTCTGTAAACGGCTGGATTAACTTAGCGTTGCGTAGAGACATCGCTTCATTGTGTGTCCTCTACCGCATTTATCATGGGGAGTGTTCCGAAGAGCTGTTTCACCTGATTCCTGCCGCCGATTCCACCTTCGTACGACACGCCACAAGTTAGGATATCATCCCAACCATCTGGATTTGTGGCGGTCCTCCACAGTGCGGTTTTCAAGGAGTTTTATTTCACGTTCTACAAAGCTGTGGAATGAACTTCCTTGTGCCGTGTTTCCGGGACGATATGACATGGGTACCTTCAAAAAAAGCGCGTACACCTTCCTTAAAGGCCGGCAACGCTCCTGTGATTCCTCTGGTATTGCAAGAGAATGTGGGCGGCGGTGATCACTTAACACCAGGTGACCCCTACGCTTGTTTGTCCTCCTTTTCCATAAAAAAATGAATATAAAAATAACATATTCCAACCACGCCTTGGAACTCTGATTTGGTTTTCTCGAAAAGTATAACACTTACAACTATCAAAGCTATACCTATAAAAAATACTTTTCATGATGATTAAAATTCATTGGGATTAATCAATTAATCAATCAATTTATTTAGGCATCATATGACATTTTTGAAAAAATTATGAATGAAGTTTTATTTAAAATTAGTAATAAAAAGTGTCAACGATACGTTTATTTTTGTAAAATTATATTTATTACTATAAAATGGTAAAATTCTGTGCCAATTTTGATAAAGCAAAAGAAGACCTGATTGATATTAGAAACAAATAATATACAAGGGCTTTAAATATAAAGTTCGTGGATTGCATTTTGACAAGCAAAAATATTATTATCGATTTTATGGACAAGTGTTATTATCTCTTATTGTGTGGTTCAAAGTCTTGAAAATATAATTTCAAGGGACACAGCCACCCTAGCTACCAACGTCTGCATGGCGCCCATTCGCGGGTGATGGTGCGACGGCGCTCTGTGTCCGCCGGCCCTGACACCTGTCTGTTATAGTGACATTACTAAAAAGTGTTTTATGTGTACATTCATATTATTGATTTTGTTAGTTATTTTGTGTGTAAGTATTTTGTGTTTTTTCTTACGTTGCAAAAATATTATGTTGCAATCGGCAGGCCCGTCCCATGTAATTCGAATATAATACAACTCTGTTAGTATGCCCACATTTCTCTCCAGCTCGTCATTATAAAGGTCAACGGGGTTTGAATATTCACATTGGTAAGGCACATAAGGCACTCTCCCATAGTGACCAGTCAAGTCCCCCTATTCCCAGCTTAACTTCAACTAGTTATTTAATTTCTCAAACACATTCTCTGTCTCAATCGCAACAACAACCATTTTGGCAAAATATTTCACAATCAAAACTAAATACTCCAATAGTTAAGCGTATTCCTCGTGGTGCGAGGATAGTTGTAGCACAGAATTAAAAAAGCCATCAATGAAAACTCTGAATGTGCTTAGGAGCAGCTGCTATACTTTCCCTTTCAGGTTCTACATTCCAATTCCAAACATAAATCATTAACATCCACACTAAAAAAAAAATTGTACAACCACGGCCCCACAGAACATAAATTTTACTTCCCCAAATACTTTTAATAAGAAAAAATATAGACAACCACCGACATCAACACGCTCTTTATCCCAGAAAGTCGAGAGTAAAGTGAGTGATGGGGACCTGAAAGGTGCAGCACAATTATTATTCTCAAACGACGTCATTGCGCCTGATTCGCAAGAAACGCTAAACGCCCTAAAAGAGAAACATCCTTTATCAGCAGCACCTCCTCTCTTCCAGCCTGCTTCACCTCAGTTACCTTTGCAGGTCACAATTAAAGACGTTAAGACATGATGTCTTTCAAGAATGGTTCGGCTGGAGGCCTGGATGGCCTTACACCGCAACATATTAAAGATCTCGTCTTCGGTTCCACTGGTGATACCGGCCGAACCCTCCTATCAGATATCACCGCTTTAATAAATGTCATGCTGGCAGGCAAAGTACCCAAAAATATTGCTTCCATTCTGTATGGTGCCAACCTATGTGCTTTTAAAAAGAAAGATGGTGGCATTAGGCCGATTGCTGTAGGTTGCACCTATAGACGATTAGCTTCCAAAGTTTGTTGTAAATCTATTATGACTAAACTTGCGGAAAAGTTTCAGCCACTGCAGCTAGGATTTGGTTCGAAAGGCGGCTGCAAAGCTGCAGTACACGCGCTCCGTTCCTTTTTGAAAAATGATGGAGGTGAGGTGGTCTTGAAAGTGGATGTAAAAAATGCCTTCAATTCTGTAAGTAGATCAAGCATTTTAAGAGAAATTCAAAATTCGATTCCAGAAACATTTAGCTATCTTTGGCAATGTTATGGTTCGGAGTCAAAATTATTTTATAGGGACAATGTTATCCAGTCTTCTACTGGTTGTCAACAGGGTGATCCACTCGGACCGGCAATATTCAATCTCGCTATACACCCAATAATTAATTTACTAAACTCTAAATTAAATATGTGGTACTTAGATGACGGCACTTTAGGAGGTGAAACAAATACAGTTCTAAAATATCTCCGTTTTTTGATAAAAAAGTTTTATGAAATTGGTTTAGAGCTAAATTTTTCAAAGTGTGAACTTTTTATCTCAGATTTGGTACCTTTTGATAGAAGAGATGCGATAATTAAACAATTCAATATTATTGCCCCAAATTTAAAAATTATAGAAAAGCAATCTCTTCGCCTTTTAGGTGCACAAATTTTGGAAGAGTCTTTCTCAGCATTTATAAATAAACAAAATTCAAAATTTGAACAATATTTAGACTGCTTACTATGCATACATTCCCACATGGCCTATCATATAATTCGGTTTTGTCTTTTTGTCCCCAAGCTAACTTATGTTCTCCGATGTTGCCCTCTTTGGAATCATGAGATACTTTTGTCAAGTTTGGACGATTCTCTACGAAATTTACTATCAAAAATATTAAATTGTTCACTGTCTGATATTTCTTGGTGCCAGGCTTCTCTGCCCATTCGTTTTGGTGGAATTGGCATCAGAAAAATATCTAGTATATCGTTACCAGCATTCTTATCTTCTGTTCACAGTGTCAGCACTTTATATGATAAAATTATCTCCCCGTCATTAGGGTCCCTGCCACTGGTGTATGCGGAAACTGCTAAAAATGCTTGGAAAGTTGCCTGTTCAAATGAAAATTACCCTTTAAACATACGATCACAAAAGCTTTGGGATGAGCGACAGTGCAAAATCATTCACAAAATGATATTATTATCAAATCACAATATTTCGGATCAGGCTCGTTTTATTGCTGTTAGCGAACGAGATTCAGGGTACTGGCTTCAGGCCACTCCTTCGAGTAACATAGGGACACTTCTCGATAATTCCAGCTTCTCAATCGCAGTTGGTTTACGCCTGGGTATCCCTAGAACAGTTCCCCATACGTGCCGTTGCGGAGGCAATGTAGACAGCCTTGGTCACCATGGCTTATCTTGCCGTCGCAGTGCGGGCCGACTCTCACGCCATGCCGCCTTAAACGACGTCTTGCGTCGGGCCTTTACTAACGTCAACGTGCCGGCTATCCTAGAGCCGAATGGAATTTCACGTGACGATGGTAAGAGGCCTGATGGCATGATGTTGATTCCTTGGAGTCGTGGAAAGCCACTGGTGTGGGATGCGACTTGTGTGGACACGCTAGCCCCCTCTCATATTGAACATTCATCTTGAGCGGGAGGTGCAGCGGCGGAATCTGCCGAAAACCCAAAGCGGAGGAAATATGCATCACTCGGTGATGGATACATATTTGTTCCCTTTGGGGTGGAGACGATTGGACCTTGGGGTTCATCGGCAACAAACTCGTAAAAGAGCTATCCAGGCATCTAACCGATTTAACAGGTGACCCAAGATCTAAAAATAATAAAAATATTATTTATCAAGCATTTTATAAAGAAGAATCATTTTTCAGCCATGTTAATCGTTAGCAATGATAAAATAAAATGAATAATAATTGCCTAAAACGAAGCAAAAAATTAAAAAAAAGTATATTCAGTATTTAATAATCTCTCCCTTTGCTCGGATAACTGCGAGCAACCTTAGTAATCGACGTTACGAGCCTGAATATGAAATCTTTAGAAAATGCATTCTACTCCTCTTAAATTGCTATTCACAGCTCTAGGAGTTCTGTCAGATTCAAGTCCGAGCTTCGGCTTATTGTATGAATGCCGAATGTCGCGCAAATACTAGTTCACCATATGAACAACTAACAATAATTCTGCCCGATATATCCTGCGTACTTTCAGTAAAGTAGCGTAGAGAAGTTAATCCACGTGCACTGCTACGGCCCGTCGATTCGATGAAAAATACTGCTGTATGTGCGCTTAAAGTAATGTCGCCCCAGACCATTAAAGATCTTCCTCCATAAGCAACAGTTTCCTCGATGAAACACTCAGAATTACGTTCTCCAGGGTGACGATATACTCTCTGACGTCGGTCACTTCCATGTAGACTCATCCTGGTCCTATTAGTGAAGAGTACATTACCCCACTACTCTAACGTCCAATCCCTGTATTATCGAGCAAATCAAATCGTGCTCGGCGGTGGGTTAGCGTTATTGCTGGGCCTGTTGCAGCTCTCTTTGGAGCTAGGTTCAGTTAGATAGGCTCAGCAAGTCTTCTTCTGAAAGTATCTAAACTTATAACCACTTGGCATTCGTCACGCAGATTTTGTTGGGCTTGAACTGCGTTGAGGATGCAATTCGCAGAACAGTAAATTGGATATAAAGATCATCTGCTGCTGATTAGCCCTAGAACTGTCCGTGCCTGGACGGCGATCGAATGCTCCAATCTCTAGGTATCGTTTGTAAACACGTTGCACTGAAAATCTACTGCTTCAAAGTCTTCGAGTGACCTCACGTGTAAAGTAGTTGCTACAGCTTGAGCTGCTGCCTGAGGTGTCGTTTCCATTTTATTACGAAACTTATTATTTAGAACGAAAAAAGTAACAATTTCTGATCAAACGATTTACTAGTACTAAAGAAATTATAAGAAATATCTCTTATACAAATGATTTGAGTTTTCTTTAGTGTTAATTCCGCTAATATGTGTCTTTAAACAATTCGACACGTGTTTCGCCTCTACACAAGGCATCCTCAGGACATGTTGTCTCGCCAAAATCTAGCACGAGACTGTCGAATTGTTTAAAGACAAACATTGGCGGAATTAACTCTAAAGAAAGCTCAAATGATTTGTATAATTATGGATTTCCGCAAAGTAACGCCTACATCAATAGAAATATCTCTTGTCAAAACAGAGCAAATCGTTAGCTTCGTGTTTGTTGCTTGACGTGACGGTCCTTCAGCATTTTAATATAGTCATTTAAATCATCATGAAACGTACTTTCTCTATGTATAATTTTAACAGTTGTAAGTCTTACACTTTTTGAGAAAATCGAATAAGTGATCCTAGTTGGTGGTCCGGTTTATTTGTTGTCCAGTGTATATCGTTGTCTTGCAGCACCGATATCAGAGGCTTTTGCCAAGTTTGGGGCAAGATATTTTGTGCTTTAGTTAGGACGGGATAAAGAGAGCCTTCAGCCTTTTATACTCGTATGCATACTCTGTATACAGTTTGACTTTTAATCGAATGAGTGATAGTGTAAAATAATATTTTTATTATTTAGGCTTTTATATTATGATGATTAGACTGGGATCGCACTGGATGACTAATGGGGAAAGGATTGGAAACGAATGGGGATGGTCTACGCCAAGGAGGCGACTACTACTAAATAAAAGATGTAATTAATTACTTTCAATAAATTGACATAAATTCTACAATTTTTTTATGTAATTATGATTAAATATAACTTAAACTTTAATTTAAATTTATCAATTACTTCACTTTATTTTTATTTTATTAGATATCATTAAGACTGCACTTACATAAATTTTTTCTTTTTATTTGATTTGATTCATAAATGTAATTTGAATTCATGTATACATATCACAACTTGTTAAATATAGGTAGTAGAATAAATGGCTTTTTATTTTTATTTATTTATTATTACAATTATGTTTGTGAGCTGTGAGTAAGGGAATACAATTGCAAGTCATTTAAATATCATAAAATATTTGCCGCAAACACTTAAAACAAATTCACACAGTCTTAACAAAAGTGACAAAGGATTCGCTTAATGAATACTTATTTGCGGAAAGGCGTCAAAGTTGATACGAAATATCAGTTCACAGGAACATGCTAATTGGAGGCAAATTTACGAAATGACACAATTTTTCTGAGTTCGTTATAATATATCAAGTTCAAATTAGTCATAATATTATTAATAAATAAATATGTATCTATGACTATTAAGAATCGGTTATTATATACATATGGTTAAAAAAATTATTGAAGTAGGCATTACTTTGCGGAAATCCATAATTATCCAAATTATTTGAGTTTTCTTTAGTGTTAATTCCGCCAATATTTGTCTTTAAACAATTCGACACGTGTTTCGCCTCTACACAAGGCATCTAATCTAGTCTAGTCTCGTGCCAGAGTTTGGCGAGACAACACTAAAGAAAACTCAAATCATTTGAATACATATGGTTGTGTACATACTTAGATTGTGGTACCATGGGAAGCTTCTTTGCACAGGATGCCGGCTAGATTTTGGGAACCACATCGGCGCCTTTCTTCTGTGTTTCTACCGTGAAGCAGTGTAAGCATTATTGTTTTACGGTCTGAAGGGCGCCGTAGCGAGTGAAATTACTAGGCAAATGAGGCTTTACATCTAATGTCTGAAGGTGACGACCGCAATTGTAGTGCCGGTCAGAATTTTCGGGATTTACAAGAATCCTGAGCAGCACTGCATTGTGATTGTCCTGCTCGTCTCGTAACTTTTTCTAAAAAGTAGGAGGGGGTCACTAGTTATCTTATTAAGCTGAATAAATCAACAGAAAAATAAATTAATCACATTTAATGATTCAACAATTTATTAACATGTCCAAAGTTACCACTAATGTTATTAATAAGTTGTAATCTTATCAAAACCAATTTTTCACATGACTTTAGTCCTGCATAAAAACTGCTACGCCCAAAATCGTCGCAATCTCGGACCGTTAATATTATAAGAGTGATAATTGCAACCTCGAGAAATGTGGGTGGATGATAAATTGTTTTATTGTGATTCAGGCCGTGTTATTTCAATATCTAACTTAAAGTGTATTTATTTATCTTGATTGGATGCTGGGGAGTACGTTATACAATCAATATTTAATCGATTGGATTCTCGATCAATAAAATATATTTTACCCGCCACTTTGAACGCGTTGAATAGTTACTTTGGACAATTTTTTTTATTGAAGTTATACTTCTTAAGGCGCGTTATGAAAAAGTGATGAGAGTGAAATTTTAAGATGCGCACGCATCACTGTAACACAAAAGTAACAGGTGGAAATTGGTTTCTAAAATTTTCTGATGTATGTAACATTCGTTATTTTTTTTTGGGTTCAAGCCCGTACAGCAGTATTCGTTATTTAATAAAAAATTGTAAAAGCCATCGTTGCAAGATTTTTACAATATTGTTCTTTCTACAAACGTAGAATAGCATGAGGAATAAATAATTTTAAGGATTTTTTCTTTGTTAGGCCAAAGAAGTATAACTTCTTGCATGCATACATAAGTACACACGCACATTTATTTTAGGATACTTTTCAATAATACACATACAAACCGCTCTTTCCGCTTCTGGCAGCACTCTTTTATGATACAGCAGATATTCTTTGTCAGTCTGTTGTCATCAGTCTCTTTATTACTTCTCTGTGAACTTTAATCTCCTATTTCATCCCAATGTAGGTCAAAGTTTCAAAAATGCTCGAACAAATGTTTATAAATTATTTCTTATCAAGTGCATAAATACAAAATTTCATAGTTTTCCTTTCGATAATGACGAATTACTATACAAACAGCCATCCCCTATTTCAACCCCTCCATTTTTTTTGTTAGCAATAAAAGGTAGCCTATGTCCTTTTTCAAGCTCTAGTCTATCTTTGTACTAAATTTTATCAAAATCGGTTCGGTGTTATAGAAGCGTAAGAAACAAACTTACATTCAAATTTATAATACCTATTAGCAGGGATTGTAGATATATATACATATTTTAACAGAAATAAATTATGCATTTAACAGTAGGTATTAACTCATGCATATTATATACATTACTAGCTGACCCAACAAACGTTGTATTGCCGATATTAAAATCGCGATACAAAAGTAACTGTTGATCGTAGATGGGTGAAAATTTGAAGTTGTATGTATTTTTTTATGCTGACTCATAATCAAATAAATTTAAAAAAAAGTCAAAAAAATAAAAAAAAAAAACGTGTGGACTCTTATCAATTAGGAGGATGAAAAATAGATGTCTGATTCTCAGACCTACCCAATATGCACTCAAAATTTCATGAGAATCGGTCAGGCCGTTTCGGAGGAGTTCAAAGTTTAACACCATGACACGTGAATTTTATATATTAAATATACACACACAATATAAAAAAGATTCACTCATTTGATACCAAATACTCACTGAATCACACACATCAATCCTCATTATCCCCCATAGACATTACCTATCATTAACACACACATCACACACTCACTCACACCCACAAATCACAATAATCACTACCCCTACATTTTGCCACACACAACACTTAACATTTAGCAAACAAATTATAGAAATCTGCCGAATTTCAACAGTAAAAAAAATATAAATAATCATTCAATTGAACACGACTACCTATCAATGATTATCAAATATCCTTCATATAAAAGAACAAACACAGTCTCCTCGCGCTTAAAACTTCAGTTTAAATATCATTTATTCTCATTAAAAACATTACAAACTGTCACTTAAATGAGAACAATATTTATAAATAATAATCTATGAATCGTCCTTATGATAAACATATATATAAAAAATAGGTATAAAACTAAATATAAGTGTGTGCTAGAAAAAGGAAGTATCATCTGTAATACATTTCGCTAAACGAAGCTTGAATAAATTAAAAGTGCCTGCATCTTTGATATCCAAAGATAGTCCATTGTATAGTTATACTTAAGGCTGGGGACCGAGCCAACGGCCTTGAGGAATCGCGCGGAGCTAGGTTACCTCTCTCGCACAATATCGTCATAGTTTTGATTCAGAATTAGAAGGATTTTTGATTTATCACAAAAATATTACACATTTTTCTTTACAAAAATATGTCATGTTAAATAGTATTGGTGTACAATTAATAAATTTTCGTACAATTTTTATTAAAATTGAATGATTAGCAAGGTTCCAACTGTTAAAATAGTAAGTAGGGGTATTTTAGTGATTTTTTTCGCATTGTCTATAAAAATTGGAATTGTAAAGAAAAAATGACTGTCCTCATCGTATTCTGTAGATATTTAATTATTTTTTGTGAAAATATAAGCTTTGTATTAACCGTAAAGAAATGGCTTCAGTTATGAGCTATTTTGGCAATATCTTAGGATAGCGGCCTTAAACGGTGGATTATACTATTTCAAAAATACAACTTGTACGCGTTCTACAGTAATCGAGGCCAAATATCTTTTTTGTCTGTTTCACGGTTAGTCCGTTTCTAATTAAGCTAAATATTAGAAAATGACGACCAGCTGGGCGTCATCAATACAGCACGGCAATACTTCAAGCCGGCCCACATTCTAGCGCTGTACAAAGCGCAGGTCCGGCCACACATGGTGTATTGCAGAGATGACAATCTCTGGTCTGGCGCACCCCAGTATCAGCTCGACCCATTTGACCGCGTGCAGCGTAGAGCAGCTCGAATTGTCGGGGACCCAGTGCTCTGTGAACGGCTGGATCACTTGGCGTTGCGTAGAGATGTCACTTTATTGTGTGTCTTCTACCGCATTTATCACGGGGAGTGTTCCGAAGAGCTATTTAACCTGATTCCTGCCGCCGAATTCCACCTTCGCACTACACGCCACAGGTTAGGATATCACCCCCACCATCTGGATTTGTGGCGGTCCTCCACAGTGCGGTTTTCAAGGAGCTTTATTCCACGTACTACAAAGCTGTGGAATGAGCTTCCTTATGCGGTGTTTCCGCGACGATACGACATGGGTACCTAGAAAAAAAGCGCATACTCCTTCCTTTAAGGCCGGCAACGCTCCTGTGATTCCTCTAGTGTTGCAAGAGATTGTGGGCGGCGGTGATCACTTAACACCAGGTGACCCGTACGATCGTTTGTTCTCCTATTCCATAAAAAATAAAAAAAAATTGGGGCTTAAATAATAAATGACGACCAATTCTCAGACCTACCAATTATATCGTACATAAAATTTATCGTACTACAATAATTATTGTATTCAATTGCCATATTTCAACCCTATTGCGGATCTGTGGGTGGAACAAAATAATATAAAAATCATGATACAAAAATTGATATTGATAGTAGAAAATTAAAATTGTAAGTTGTATTTTTCAATGATGAATCATAATAAAATTAAAATAAAAAAAAATTTCAAAAACATAAAAAAAATATTTAGAGGTGGGTCACCTCATATAGGGATATGAAAAATAGATGTTGGCCGATTCTCAGACCTACCCAATATGCACACAAAATTTCATACAAATCGGTTCATCCGCTTCAGAGGAGTTTGGTAACAAACACCGCGACACGAGAATTTTGTACATTAGATAGAAATCATAAATTAGCGGGCGCCTGCTTAAAACATAATAATTTGTCGGTTTTACCGACAGTAATATACTCAATTTCAAATAAATTCAAAGATTTAATTTAATTTAATTAATAGCACATTGAAACAGCATCAACTTAATTAGTGTAATTAAATTAAATTAAAACTTAAATCTCATTGTTATTAAATTTAAGTATTCTCATTGGAGACTTATATATTACATCTACCCTCATAATAATATTGTAAGCAACATCTGTTTGTAATAACCTCTTGATTACTGCGTTATTAGAGTCTTCTTTCCTTTCTTGTTATCTAACACTTATATAGTAACCCGTGGACATTGTCGTTGGTTATGAACTTAGTACTACTTACGTTATTTCTTCCTCTAATGTAATCATCTTACTCATAATAGTCTGCTAACTTAAGGCATTGCTAATTCTCCCTCTGTCTTCTTCTATTGACCTAAGTCAGAATGAGAAAAAACACTCCTAAGCGGCTGTTTTAATTTAGTGGACCATTATGAATAAGGGGGTTGGTGTGTAATTGTTTTGTGTCCAAAATAAAATAAAATAAGATTGATAAATATTGTTAATGGATAGACTATGAATTTAAAATATATTCAACAAAAATCTTCACAATTTCCAAATAATTTAACGCTGAGTGTCATTCGTTTCGAATTAATAACATTAATTGAAGTTGAACGCACATATGTACGACACTGATTACGAATGGCTTCCACAGATTGCAATGCTAAATATTCGAATGAATTAAGATTATATTCGATTATCGGCTGAATCGTTCATTCGAATAGAACAGACAATCGATTTAGCAGTTCGATTACGTTTGTATCTGCAATTGCTTTACATTATGTATGCGTTTGACAAAAGGTAATAATGGCTGAATTGAAAATTGCTCTATATGGTTGCAAAATATTGAAAATAAATCGAAATAGTAATTTTGAATGGAAATCAATTAAGATTCTAGCGTTTACCTAGCCTGTACATTATTTTAAATCTTACATTTAAAACCTTACATGTGAAAGGTTTTAATTGTAAATGATTGAAAATCACTATATGTCATAAGACAAAGTCCTCCGCCGCGTCTGTCTGTCTGTATATATTAACGATATTTGTCGGAGGTATCCGAAAACAATAAGCCGTCTGGGAGCTTTTAAGCCCGTTGAGATATAATTAAATAATGTATGGTAGAATTGTGTATGTGACGTGGGTAACACTGAAAATGTTTAGAACTGGCCAGTTACAACATTGCTACTGAAAACTTTTTTGAATTTCAATTTTAGAACTTTAGCAACCTAATGTAGTATATTGCATTCATTTTTCATTTGTTTTTGTGAATTGGCGGCAAATCTGAAACTTGCGAGAATATTTTCGGTCAATGATTTATTACGACTTTCGTTGTGGGCTTACTCAACAACAAAGCTATGATAGGCTGAGATTAGCATTTCCTAATTTGAACCTCTTGCCACTACTTACGATCGGTTCGTATCGAATCTGAAACTAGCGAGAATATTTTCGGTCAATGATTTATTACGACTTTCGTTGTGGGCTTACTCAACAACAAAGCTATGATAGGCTGAGATTAGCATTTCCTTATTTCCACCTCTTGGCACTACTTACAATCGGTTTAACAATAGCAATCAAAATGATGATCCGCGTGAGGGACGTCCTTTAACAGCCACTACTGAAGATAACATCAGTGCTGTGCGACGCATTATAGAGGAAGATAAGAGAGTGACCTATCAGCAGATACGGGAAAGCCTAGGAATTGGTATGAGTCAAGTTCAAAAACATTTAGGCACGAACATTTAGGCATCAGGAAGCTTTGTACCAGATGACCAAATATTTTAGGTACGATTACACTTATTCTATAATAGCCTGAGGGCGGCCGTTTCACTCCCAATCTGTGGTATCATTAAGAAAGTCATTTATGTTATAGTAACCTTTACCACACAAACGTTTTTTAACAATTCTTTTTAATTACATAATACTTTTGTGTTGAACATTTTCTGTGATCTTGTTGTAAAAGCATATACATCGCCCCACAAAAGACTTACTAAGTCTGTTCCTGGTGTTAACATTATTGTTATGACAGTTTCTATCAAATTCACTTATATGCCTATGAAATTTTAACTTATTAACTTTGATTTCATATTTCCGATGGCTTTGGAGTACAATGTTTATTTATTTATTTATTAAGGCTTACCAACTAGATACATAATTTTACATATACGAAAAGTTAAACATTAATAAGTGTTACTATTTACATATCTAAATTAAAGGTATTCACCTTAAAAGGTAATGCATTTAGTAATAAATTAGCATAATAATAATAATTATAAATGTATTATTGTAATTACCACTGGTGAATCTAAATAAATAAAATAAAATATAAAAATAAAAAAAAGGTATGCACATCGTTCCTAAACTAAAAAACTAATGCTAAAAACAAATTAGAAAAATAACAATAATGAATTTACTACTAATACTACATAGTTACTAATCTATATTTAAGCCTTTTAATGACAAGGACACCTGTTTTTTTATAAAAGTTAAAATTTGAAAATACATCGATGTTATTATCTAATTTAAATATTTTATTATAGCTTATACATATGAGTTGAATGGGAGAGTTTAATCCGTAGTTATTTCTATAAAATTTAATAAATATTGGGGAATAAGTACCTATTCGACAATTAAATGACGGTACACAAATGCCAATATTTTGAAGAATATCTGGACATGTTCCCAAATACTTACATCATATTTTTTCTATTGACAGAACAGTGTCTGTCGGGAAAGCCGGTGTATATAGCTTAAGTTAAACGAGCATACAGTTTATCTGATAGTAGTTTTGAATTATAAAAAAACCTGTTTTTTTTAATCTTAAAATTGTTGCCTGACTTTCAGAACATGTATAACTAGGTACTTAATTTAAACGAGCTTACAAGTCATCTGATGGTCGGTAATTAAAACTCTTTTTCACCACACACCAGAGCATTCATACGAGCGTATACATTTATGATGGAAACAATTTCGTAGGATTACTTACATGACAGTTAAGGAGACTGATAAAAAATTATTATTGTTACGATTGATTCTGAGCGGCACTACAATTGCGCTCATCACCTTGAGACATAAGATGTTCACTCTCATTTGCCCAGTAATTTCACTAACTACGGTGCCGTTCAGACAGAAACACAATAATGTTAACATATTACTGCTTCGCGGCTGAAATAAACGCCGTTGTGGTTCCCATAATCTTCCTGTGCAAAGGAACCTCCCACTGGTAAAATAGATAGAGCTCCCCTTGTCTTATTAATATGGATGAAAGAAGATTGACTGCAAAAAATTGTGCAATTGTCAATGGGAATATTGGCTATCGTGGTCATAGATTCCATTATCAGATAGAGGACACTTATGAAAAGATTGTAACTTGGTAAGAATGGCAGAACCGTTTCAAATGCATAGTCCAGAGAGTTGGGTTCTCTATTACTGTCCTTCTCGGAGACAACAATGATATTATAGTATTAAAAGAGGGAGACAATCGTGTTTTTGTATGCGATGGATCGCATTATGTAGTTGATACATTTATTTAAATAAAATACTTTTCAAAGTATTAAAACGCGTGTTATTGTAGCTGTATTTTTAGATCAGGGCTTAACGTAAAAAATCTTATAAACTTTACACTTACACAATTTATTATTATTTATTTTAACCGTCGTCTTTTCAGGCTCCCGTTTTCAGGGAGACGTTCTTGATGCTGATAGAAATTCTATATTGAATCATAAATTAGTGTTTTATTTTTATTTTTGCCACAAAAATGGTTCTGGTTGCAGTACCGAATAGTCAGCACCCCAGTAGTCATATCTAATGCATAAAATTCTCGTGTCGCTGTGTTTGTTACCAGACTCCTCTGAAACATTACGTGCAAAGTATCACCCGCATCAAGTTGACGTCTGGCATTCCACAACCGCGCGTTTTGCAAGAAATTTCTTGCCTCGCACAGCCACTTTGGGGAACCAATTACCGGCTGTGGTTTTCCTGAACCGTAGGAGTGGTCATAGGAGCTGTTCGGGTTGATTCCAGCGGCCGAATTCCACCACTTGACCTTATGTCAAAATGCAAAATACCACCCGTATCCGTTTTGCAAAACCGCATGTTTGCAAGAAATTTCTTGCCACGCATAGCTACTTTGTATGTTTGGAATCAATTACCGACTGCTGTTTTCCCGAACGAATACGACTTAGGGACCTTCAAGAAAAGAGCATACTGCCACCTTAAAGCCCGGCAACGCATCTCTTGACACCTGTTGTTGCGGATGTCCATGGGCGGTTGCCTCACCTCTCCCCATCCCGTGAGCCTCTTGCCCGTTTTCCCCTTCTTATATATATAATATATAAAAAAAATAACGGCTAAAGCGATTTGTATGAAATTTTGGGTGCATATCAAGTAGGTCTGAGAATCAGCCAACATCTATTTTTCATATCCCTATTTCGTTAGGGTATTACCCACCTCCAAATATATAATTTTATTTTTTTGACAAAATTAATTATTTTTAATTTATCATGATTCAACATTGAAAATATTTTTTTCAATGTTGAATCATGATAAATTTTATATTAAAATATATTTTTCTTTTTTTATATTAAAATCTGTTCCATCCACAGAATCGCAATTCGGTTGCAAGATGGCAATAGAATACAATAATTGTAGTGCGATTAAATAATTGCACGATATATTACGACCGATTCTTAGACCTAGCAAGGTCTGAGAATCGGTCGTAATCTTTTTTTTAAACCCCAAAAATGTTAAGAATTAAAATTATTTTATTTTACTTTATATGGCAATACATCATTTGCTGAGTCAGCTAGTACTATTATAGTATTTCTAATTTTAGATTTGACTTCATGATATCAGAAGAATTTCTAACTTCTTGCGATATATAATGAAAATGACATCCGATGTCTTTAAGTGAAGCTGTCATCCTAAGTTCTCCATGATAAAATAACAGTATTACAAGCACTTACAGCTAATATATTCACGTAAAGCCATTTCGGTTTTTTAATTAAAGCGTCTCGTTGTTCGTGATTAAGTGGGTTTGTTTGTTTTGTGACAAAGCAAGGGTTTTAATTGAGTTGGAGTAGTGAATTTTAAATTTGAATCAAACTGCAAACGGTTTAGCGCCTATTTTTGGTTGACCTAACTATTTTTACCAGTTGCATGAAACCTCTGTGTATTGTTATTTAATTATTTGCTATAATTTTCGAATTGTTCGAAAGTTGATCGAAGAATAGATATTTTTGATGATAAGTTCTCTGCGTTTTGGAATAAGATTCGAAAGTCGATATGTACTAGACGGGAATATAATTTGCTGTTTAATAAAAATTATGCATTTATATTTTCTTTATATATTGTTTATATTAGTATTAATTCTTACGTTGCATAATAAAAATTTAAAATTTGTGTGAATTATTTTAAGCTATTGCATAGCTTCTATCGAGGGCCTTGAGCTTGGAGACCGAATCCAGAAATTCCGTAACGAAAATAACCTAACACTTACTTACTAGGTGGAACAGCGGTTATCACGTATGCTTTTTGTGCAGAAGGTCCCAGGTTCGAGCCTGGGGTACGTCTTGATTTTTATTTAATTTCTTTATTTTTTTTATCACGTTTTTTTATTTTTTATTATTATGACAAGCATTATTATTTAGTTTCACCTGTCCCGTTGTCTGTCTGTAATCAAATCTTGCAAGTTAAATTTTACTCACTTCCCGTTTGCTTTTTTTTTAATTAATTTTATTAAAAAAAAATACTGCATAAATAAAATAAATAAATAATTATAATTGCATAAGTTGATAAAAAATGCTATGGAATAGCTTTACCGCGGAAGTCCCCGAGTGCCACACGTCTTTTTTTTCATGTGGTCTTTGCCCATGAGTGCAATTTGTAGGTACCTAGAATAATATTAAGTTTTATTTAATGTTTGGTAATAAATTATGTAGTGTTGTTACACATATTAAATAAAACATTTCTTAAAGAATTAAAACGAGTGTTATTGTAACTGTGTTTTTACATTAGATTTTGCGTACATTTTAATTTTTAGTATTATTTAATTAACCCAACGTTCGAGACTTTTCCTAATCTCTCTTTCACAATCTAATTAATCCTCTAAAAAGTGTTTAATTTAATACTCAAATAAAATTTGAAACGATGCGGGGCTCGAACCCACGATCTCTGGCGTTCCGTGCCTGTGCTCTCCCAACTGAGCTAACCGTTCGAGTGACGTATCGTCATAAAATCTAGTATGCCTTGTTCAACTCTCAGGGTTGTGGCTTCATCTACAGGATCTACTTTACAGTTGATAACCTGCTCAATATTTGTATATTAGGAAATTGACTTGAGATGTCGCTCTTGTAAATCTAAACAATTTGTTATGTTTTTAAATTGATAACCCTCACTCTAAAATTTTAAAACATTTTTTTTGTGTTTTAATCCTAGAAGTGAGGGTTATCACTTTAAAAACATAACAAATTATTTTATTTAAATAAATTATGTTATTTCTTCAGGCTATTATGTTTTTCTATAGGCCACCATCCTCTTACCAAGTCGACAAAACGTAATACGGTAGTCAAGTTAATTTACAAGTAGCACTCGGGTACCAGGTACTGGTAGAACTGGTTTGCAGGCTACAACTTAATTAAGATTATCGTTACCTTAATTGGAGTATCGGTTTGAAGACAATTTTCGATACCCAAGAGAGACTCAATTAATTGTCTTGTTGTTTTAAAATATAAATGGTGGTCTGAATACGAAAAACTGCACTTTCGCAATGAACTCATTATAATATCACAAAAATTGTTACCCTTTTTCATATTCGACCAATATCGTTTGAACAGCATTTCACTCCCAGTTTGGATTGACGATTGATGGTAATGTTATTTGTAGGTATTATATATTAGTATTATGGGGCAGCTAAACACCATTCAAAAATTACATGGTTAACATTGCATGTTTCATTCTAATAGCCTTTAAATTTATTTTTATATTCAATCGCAATTCTAAATTATTAAACGATCTATGGATCTGGTCTCACCATACGCTCGTGGCCTATGTCTGTCTCTTCTACTCTGCACTGCTAAACTGTACTGTGCTGTGCTGCGTCACCTGCGTCTCACCATACGCTCGTGGCCTATGTCTGTCTCTTCTGTCCTGCCCTGCAAAACTGTACTGTGCTGTGCTGCATCACCTGCGTCTCACCATATGCTCGTGGCCTATGCCTGTCTCTTCTAACCTGCCCTGCAAAACTGTACTGTGCTGTGCTGCGTCACCTGCGTCTCAGCATACGGTTAGCCTTAAAGGTCGTCAAAAATGTTCGAGCTACACACACTAATACACATATACACAATGTATATGTGTATTAACTTTTAACAACTAAAAACATTCCTTCAAATGTATTATTTTATATATTTATTTATTACAGTTTCGACATAACAGCAACAAAAAATGGTCCCACAAAACCATTTTTATGGTTCGTCTATGGGATCAGCGCAGTCTTCATAATATCAAGGGTAGAGGCAAAGAGAATCACCTCATATAGGAGAAAAGTTGAAAGTCCAGCTTATGCTGTAAATAATTGTTGTAAAACCTTTTTACATACAAGGTTTTTCAACGGTTATTGCCACCCTAATTAACGCATTTTGACGGACACTTTTTCATATACACAGTTGAAGAACCAAAAATAAGGAGAACCTTGCCTCTACACTCCATACTTATTAATAACATTTAGTAACTTAATATTTTAGATCTTTTTTTAAACGTGGAAGTGAAAATTCTTACATAATATTGTTTTGAATATTAAGGACTATTATTATTTAAATGTTAATATATAATGAATCTAGATTGTCAATATAATATTTTATGATCATGTTTTTAAACTTTATTTTATGAGATTCGTGTCTCATATCTGCTGGTATACTATTTTAATATAATATATGGTATTCTCTTTTTTAATGTTCTATCTCCGTAATATTTCTTAACTATAGTTTTACTACTCTACTCATATTAAATACGATGATAAGAAGCTCATTGATTGTGGTTCGAAATGTGCGAAAGAGACGCCTTAAATTTGTCGGCGATTTATTTTGTTTTATGAATTAAAATGTAATTATTTATCAAATTGATTAAAAACGTCAAGTTACATAATTGTGTTAATTTAAAGGGGCACTTACCTGAAATACTACACTACATCCTTTTTTTAAGCTTGCATATGCTGTTATTTGTATAGTTGTTCACTGAACAACAAACTTTGTCAATGCGAGGCGTTGTATTCAAAGCGCGGTCAAAACACAACTGAAAGAAAACTCTGCCTAATAGACAGCATTAGCAGAGTTTTGAGTCAGACAAGTTTTAAGAGTCTAGTTATTATTTACCTCAATATATGTAAATTATAATTTGATTGTAACGATATTCTATAAAAAATAAGAAGAAGACAGTTGGTAGAAAGTAGAATAAAGATATTTGAATTTGAATATAGCTTAGTATTTCTAATAATGTGATGGATAAGAATTTTTGTTTACTATTACAAGCATCTTAAAATTACCATTGATATATTGAAATACAAGTTCACGGTCGATTGACGAATGATGTTAAATCTGGTTTTTAAATAATCCCTAGAGATCTAATATTGAAAGTCTCTGATAGTTGGATTATTGACAATTTCCTCTGTTCTTGATGTCAATCTAAAGCGGCACATAATTTACATAGAGTATCCCGTTGCAAAGAGACTTCGCCGTTTTGTGCATATTTTTATCCGGCTATAGTGAAGGAAGTTTATGATTTTCACGAGACTATATACGTGTATGTATATATTCAACTCGTCACTTCTAAATTACTTTGGTCGGTTGTATCTATTTATCGTACTACATACTTTAAGTTCATACTAAAGCGCCCGAATCAACGCACGCACACATAAACACAATTTACGTGGCTACTAAGCAATCTTGGGAATAAAAAACTTTTGAGTGCCATATTGTACGCCATCGCGACTTGTCCGCGTTGTCAATCTTCGTATCTATCTTAATATATATAAATCTCGTGTCACAATGTTTGTCCTCAATGGACTCCTAAACTAATGAACGGATTTCAATGGGGATTACTTCATGGAGTGCAGTTTAGTTCAACTTAAGAGATAGGATAGTTTTTATTTCTATTTGGGACCCATAATTATTTTTATTTCCAATATTTGTTTTGTTTGGACATATTTTCTGTGAGAGTATTTATGACGCGCGGTTTGACAGTTCTGCTGTGAAACAATTTCATTATAACAACAAGGAGCATATTATTATGTTACAATGAAAAATTATTGACAAATTCATCAAAAACGGTATTTTATTTATTATGTACAGAACAACGTCTGTCTGGTCAGCTAGTAAACAATATAGTAGGCATACATCTGAAGGAGACCGCTCAGTTACGCTACTGTACTATTACTCGTATTGTGAATCAGTGAAAATCAAGAGATGCACTGCCGATCTCTGGCGTAAGAGTAACGTCAAAGTTTGAGTGTCTTCATCGCACTATTTATTTATTTATTTCATTTTGCCAATATAATAGTCGAAGTTGCAAGAAAATTAACTTGATATTTATCATCATGACCAAGCTATATTCTGTTGTTGCAAAACTTAAAAATAGTGCTGAAGTATCCTGTCTCTTGAACTTCCACTTTGATGACTATCCAAACTTTATAAGATCCTACCTAAGAGTTACTTTTATCCTCTTTAGACGCGCCGTTGCCGCATTACCTAATTAATTAATTTGCTTGTTTGGTGGCGACTCATAATTACTTAGGTAATGTTAGTAAAATAGTTTAAAATTAAAGTCTTTTAAGGTTAAATAAAAAAAGTTTATTGTTTCTTGTTTCTCTACTAATTTATTATTATTATTTGGGGATTAAAATGCACTTAAATCCTAGGATCTATTGTGCCCCCTGCTTCCGCTAGCGCGCTTACCCTCAACTCAAAAGTTAAGGAAGAGAATCGAGGCTACTAGCTAGGAAACGTGTTACTGTGCTGAGGTTTAAATTAAATCCTCGAGACCCATTACTTTTAAAAGGCGCAGGATCCTCAGACGTCCTCTGTTTTAAGTGAATGTATCCTAAGACACCACAGCCTGATTCTGGTAATCACTTCACATTTCAGAAGGATGTTTATGAGGTCTTCAGCGGCTTCGCAGCAGAATCTGCACAGGTTTGATTCACTATTGTTGTGCTCGGAGATATTGCGTCATCCTTCAAACGCTGAGCTACATGTTGTAATATAACTACCTAAAGTTACATTGCCGACAGCTGATTGAAGGAGATTATAAGGGAAGTATTTTGTTTTTTGTAATGAAAACAATATAATATATTATTGAATTAAGTATCTATATATCCTACTGCGGTGTGTTCGGTGTCCAGTAAATGTAACTCTCTGTTAAAGTTAAAATTTAAAATTATCCTAGTTGTTAAATCTATATTACCTTAGTCTTAAAAAGTAGATAAGTGTCCGTACTTCAATAACCAGTAGCAAATTACACAAATTTAAAGTGAATCTTGAATTAATACTGTACTTAATACAATATACTAAGACCCATACTGGCAACTAATTACTACTTCCTTAATTTTTGATAAAGCTACCTACCTTAATGAGAATGAGAAGAGTAAAAATCCTGTAAATTATTGCTTTATCAAATCTAGAGCCAAATAAGGTACGCACACGATGAACAAGCTTTAGCAGAATTGTAGAGACTGAGAGTTCTAAACACAAGAGAAATGTCTAAGTAGGTTTTCTTTGTAATACACAACCTAGCATTGAAACCTGTACGTAAATAATCACCCTTATTTAACACCTTTTGGGTACACCCATTTGTTTTTCCTAAAAAATAATAAAGAATTCCCAACATTGGACTAATCTGTAAAATGTTATGCGTGGCCTTACATAAAAAACATACTTGTCGACTTGAGAACTTCTTCCATTTTTTCGTCGATTAAAAATGAAAATCTATTAGTCTCAACTCTCAATTATATTCTGCAGCAAAAATATTTGTTCAGTAAATGATGTCTAATTAATTAGTGAAAAGCTATCGTGGTAGCCGCAACTACCATTAATCAGACTGAGATCGATCTGATAGTGAGGACAGTGAGAGCCTTTGATCAATTCCACTTGGTTCTAGGAATATAACGCAATATGCTTATATCTCGACCTCATAAAATATTGAACAACTAAATAGAAAGAAAATCTAATTTAAATTTCAATGAATAAAATAGAGTATAGACCAATAAAAATGAGTATGGAAATCAAACAGGATGTTGATGAAAAAGTTACTCATACAAGCCTTGATATAACTTTGCAAGTGCAAAAACAAATTTGGAAAATGTGGATAGGACACTGTAATGGAAGATAAAGAAGATCTTTGCTATGAGACAATTTACTAAGAGGTATTCATTCTACTCAGTATATTTTGTAGTGTAAGTATTCTGATTGTACCATTTTTAGTTTTCACCAACAGAGGCTGTTTTATAAAAAAATATTATACGTGGTTTTTAGCAAAACCCGAAATGAAAAAATAATTATGAGGTTCGCTGTTTGTCTCTAACATTGACAGTTTTCCTATTTAATAAGACATTGACACCTTAAAAAAAGTGCATACAATATCCTGAAAATTTGTCATTCCAAATCAAAATCAGGTTTTTCCTTATAAGTCCGGCTTCATAAAAAATCGTAATTATTAGCACCGATTATTATACTTGCTCATGTTGAGAAAAATCAGTGACAAACCAATTAATAGCTCATTTGAAAACGCTTTTTTCAGTATAAAAGTATTATATAAGTTATATCGATTATCTGCTCTAATTATTTGGTACCATGTGGAATAACACAGTTTAGCTGCACTCTTGCTTCCCGGCTAAATTAATATGTATCCATAAAATATAGCTGAATGGAAGCTAAGTATCATTAGTAAATGAGCAAGATTAGCGCAGCTTTATTGGGTATTCTTGTCTACTTGGTACCTGCTGTGTTACGTGGGTTAGAAATCGAGGACACTGCAGTACGGTGAAACTAAATTTATTACTTATTTTATGTACGGCTGCTGTTGCATTGCATGGCAAACACGCAACGATGCTAAATTTTGAATTAATGATGATGCTTTGCAGCATGTATATTTCAAAGGCTGCAAACTTTTTTGTAATTTATTTTATGTAGTTCCCTTAGTAGCTGTAGAGCTAATTTTTTTTTGAAAATAAGGGAAGAGATGAGCAGGACGTTCAGCTGATGGTAATTGATACGCCCTACCTATTACAATGCAGTGCCGATCAGGATTCTTGAAAAACCCAAAAATTCTGAGCGGCACTACAATATTGCGCTCGTCACCTTGAGACATAAGATGTTAAGTCTCATTTGCCCAGTAATTTCGTTAGCTACGGCCCCCTTCAGACCGAAACACAGTAATGTTTACACATTACTGCTTCACGGCGCCGTTGTAATACCCATAATCTAGCCGGCTTCCTGTGCAAAGGAGCCTCTTATTGGTAAATTGAATTGAATGTCTAGTATTCGTTAGGACAATAGTGTCATCTCACATATACTGCCTCTATTTTTCAATGCACTTTTAGGTTTGCTTCCGCTAGTCGTTAAACTAAGTTGTTATACGAAATAGCTTAAACAAATACCCGGCGTTCATTAAGGTTTCAAGTTAGGGCCAGAATCTTTAATATTATTTATAAAGAACTTTTTGCTAATAAAAGTGGGAATAAAGTCATACCCCCTTCTTCATAATGGTCCGCTAACTTAAAACAGCCGCTAAGTAGTGTTTTTTTTCAATCTGACTTAGGTCAATAGAAGAAGACAGAGTGAGAATTAGCAATGCTTTAAATTAGCAGACTGTTATCAATAAGGGGTTAGTGTTTTCTTTTGCAGGTTTTCTTGGCAACAGTGACCTTTACAAGAGAGGTCTCGATAGATGATGCATACTTTTTCCAACCCTAGATAATGCTTCCACGAGAAAGCCATTCATAATAGTGAATTTTTAATAAATCCAACATATCAGGTACATTAATATGTAGATAAAATAGTATAGGAGATAGCACACATGGAGAGCACCATCTTCACAGGCTTCGCGCCCGAGCACCAACCGTCAACAGCGAACTGCATACTGTGTTCAGTGAGAAATCTGGTGATACACTTGCAAACACTCTCTGAAGCCCCCGATTTGCTCTCATATTCAGACTTTTTAAGCACTTCACGAAGAGCTATTTTATCACGCTGTTCGAGATAGTGTACTGGAACTGGCGCCGGTCCTTACACGTATTTTCCGGCTCTCCTACTCATCAGGCGTGGTCCCGAATTATGGAAGGCGGCTTTAGTGCACCCGATCCCTAAGAAAGGTGTACGCTCAGATCTGTCCAACTACCGCCCCATTGCCATTACCTCCATTTTCTCCAAAGCAATGGAGTCGATCATCAACCGCCAGCTCTTGGGATACCTAGAGGGGATCTTCTTGCATACCTCACCCATAAATAGGCGCAAGCGGTTGAGTCGAAGGGAGAGGCGTTGGCGGTGAGTTTGGACATAGCGAACGCCTTCGATCGGGTGTGGCATAAAGCGCTTATAGCGAAACTGCCATCCTATGGGCTTCCCGAGAAGTTGTGCAAATGGGTCACTAGCTTTTTGGCTGATCGGAGCATCAAGTTTGTTATCAACGGTGCATGCTCCGACTTAAAACCCATAAACGCAGGTGTGCCGCAAGGCTGCGTGCTATCCCCTACGCTGTTTCTTCTGCATATCAATGATATGCTGCAAATCAGCAATATTCATTGCTATGCAGACGACAGCACTGGGTATGCTTCCTAAACCGGCCTTGCCAACATGTCCCGGGATAGCGTCGACGAGAACCGGAACAAACTTGTGTCTGAAATTGAGACTATGCTTTACAAAGTCTCGGAATGGGGCCGACATAATTTAGTCCAATTCAACCCCAAGAAGACACAAGTTTGTGCGTTCACCACTAAAAAGTCTCCCTTTGTCGTATCCCCTCGATTTGAGATCACTCCTCCAACTGCCACAGCCTGTATTGGCATACTTGGCGTCGATAGAGCGACGTTCAGTTCCGTGGTCACTTGGAAGAGAAGGCCAAACTGGCCTCTAAAAACCTTGGTGTACTCAGTAAGGCGAGACAGTACTTCACTAAAAGCCACCGCCTGCAACTTTATAAGGCGCAAATTCGGCCTCACATGGAGTACTGTTCTCACCTCTGGGCGCGTGCTCCCCAGTACCAGCTTCTTCCATTTGACCGCATACAATGAAGAGCGGCTCGAACCACCGACGATCAAGTCATCTCCGATCGGCTTGATTCTCTATTGCGGCATTGCGTAGAGATGTGGGTTCTCTCTGCATCTTCTACCGCATTTATCACGGGAAGTGGTCAGAGGAGCTGTTTGGGTTGATTCCAGCGGCCGAATTCCACCATCGGACATTACGTGCAAAGTACCATCCGCATCACGTAGACGTCTGGCATTCCACAACCGCGCGTTTTGTTCGAAATTTCTTGCCTCGCACAGCCACTTTGTGGAATCAACTACCGGAAGCGGTCTTCCCGAACAGATACGACTTAGGGACCTTCAAGAAAAAAGCATACTCCCACCTTAAAGGCCGGCAACGCATTTCTTGACACACCTGTAGTTGCGGATGTCCATGGGCGGTTGCCTCACCTCTCCCCATCCCGTGAGCCTCTTGCCCGTTTGCCCCCTCTCACATAAAAAAAAAATAGTGTCTAATAAAAGAGAGAAATCACGAGTTCAAGAAGTTGTAGTAAACATATTTTTAAAAGCAATGTTGAGGTGGTTTGGTCATATAAGATGGGGAAAGGACATTGATCCACACATATGTGTAATGGATGAAAGTTTGGGAAAGATCAATATAGGCAATCATTTTACAATCAGAATAGATTACTACGGGCCTGTTAGGTCAAGTCCTATTTACAATCAGAATAGATTACTACGGGCCTATTAGGTTAAGTCCAATAAACATACATAAAACATATTTTTAAAAGCAATGTCGATGTGGTTTGGTCATATAAGATGGGAAAAGGACATTGATCCACACATATAATAATAATAATAATAATATTGACACACTTTTCACACAAATTATCTTGCCCCAAGTTAAGCATATATAGCCTGTGTTATGGGTTACAATACATTGATATATTTAATACAATATACTTACTTAAATATACATAAATTCATATAAACATACATAAATACATTTAAACATCCATGACTCGGAAACAAACATCCATTTTCATCATATAAATGCTTGCACCTACTGGGATTCGAACCCGGGACCTGTAGCTTAGTAGGTAGATTCGCTAACCACTCGGCTATACAGGTCGTCACATATGTGTAATGGATGAAAGTTTGGGAAAGATCAATATAGGCAATCATTTTACAATCAGAATATATTACTACGGGCCTGTTAGGTCAAGTCCATTTTACAATCAGAATAGATTACTACGGGCCTGTTAGGTCAAGTCCATTTTACAATCAGAATAGATTACTACGGGCCTGTTAGGTCAAGTCCAATTTACAATCAGAATAGATTACTACGGGCCTGTTAGGTCAAGTCCATTTTACAATCAGAATAGATTACTACGGGCCTGTTAGGTCAAGTCCAATAAGCATACATAAAACAGTTGAGGTGACAGGAAGGAGCTAACAAACAATCTTAAAGGTTTGTCAATCCTTCTGGGATGTGATAATTATATTGATTTAATCTCCATTTTAAGATTATTTAGAATCCATGTTTTACGTCACTGCTATTCTATACTGAATCTACCTTTTAATATCCTACGAGTATATCTAGACTAAGCCAAACATATAACTCTCTCGATGTATCTGTAGACATATTTAACACGTCACCCATTGCATTTAAGACTGCTGTTCGGAAATTTTTGAATAATGTTTAATAGTATTTAAGTTAGTTATAATAAATAAAGTAAGTATTTTTGAATGAAGTAGATAATAATAGTTCATGTAGTTTTGAACTTAATGTACTTGATATATTTTGTTACTTGATTTGCATGTTGTGGCACCTATATTCAGTGCACTTACAATTTTATTTAGACATTTACTTATTTTAAGATTACTTTTAGTGTAACTGTAACTGGATGTCCTTAAATAAATAAATATTGAAATCTTAATTTCAAAATCTTGACGATCCAACTATATAATACTTAAAAAAGCCGCCAAACTATATGTAGATGTCTACTGTGGCATTGATGTCAATTGCTTTAAATTTTTTTTTATGGAATAGGAGGACAAACGAGCGTACGGGCCACTTGTTGTTAGGTGATCACCGCCGCCCACAATCTCTTGCAACACCAGAGGAATCAGAGGAGCGTTGCCGGCCTTTAAGGAAGGTGTACGCGCTTTTTTTGAAGGTACCCATGTCGTATCGTCCCGGAAACACCGCACAAGGAAGCTCATTCCACAGCTTTGTAGTACGTGGAAGAAAGCTCCTTGAAAACCGCACTGTGGAGGACCGCCACACATCCAGATGGTGAGGATGATATCCTAACTTGTGGCGTGTCGTGCGAAGGTGGAATTCGGCGGCACGAATCAGGTTAAACAGCTCTTCGGAACACTCCCCGTGATAAATGCGGTAGAAGACACACAATGAAGCGACGTCTCTGCGCAACGCCAAGTGGTCCAGCCGTTCACAGAGCACTGGGACCCCGACGATTTTATTGACTAATATTGGTAAATGTCATATATTATCCTTCTGACGTTAGGTAAGAGTGGAGTCAATTTCACGCCACGCCTTTTTAAATATACATGATATTATTTTGTTAAAATGTATGAGTCGCAGTTGCAACCAGTCTCGCATTAAATTTACTATTATAAAATAAACTTAATTTTAATTTTTGACGATCTATATCTCGTGATCAATTTGTTCTTATAATAATAATTAACACACACATTATCTTAACACTCCAAATTAGACGAATAAGTCGTAAACCTGTACTGTATGATATATCTTATACAAAATACATACTTAAACATAGATATAAACTTCCATGACTCGTAAATAATCATTAAAATTTATCATATAAAATATTTGACAGGGCCACTAAACTTTTATTTATTTATTTTGATTAAAACGGTTACAACACCAATTATCATTAATCAAATACTTTGCTATTGCTAGACACTATAATTATGCGAGTACTGACAAAGTTGGAGCAGCAACTGCACCAATACCTCAAGTCTGTTAGTAAATAGATCACAATCAGGGCGGGCATCTACGAGGCAAATAAATAATTTCAAGACTCGCGGCACGAGCGCCGCAGTGTGTGCTACCGTGTGACACGCGGGTACCGCCACCAGACGGTGATTGTCAGGTGTATACAATCGAATCAGCTCATTATGAATATCTGGGGCATCTATTAAGCCCCGGCTAACTTTAAGTTGCTTGGTCGGGAGCCCATCTGGTTTCTAGAGTGTTGTATCCGAGGCAACCGATGAAACATTGGGTTATATGGGTCTTGTTACGAATAATTGTAGAAGTGTGTACAAAAGCCGCAGATTCGGCCTCACATGGAGTACCGTTCTCATCTCTGGGCGGGCGCTCTCCAGTACTAGCTTCTTTCATTTGACCGCATCCAACGAAGAGCAGCTCAAATCATCGACGATCAAGTCGGCTTGATTATTTGGCGTTGCGTAGAGATGTGGGTTATATCTGCATCTTCTACCGTGTTTATCACGGAGTGCTCAGAGGAGCTGTTCGGGTTGATTCCGGACATTACGACAAAATGCAAAATACCACCCGCATCACTTTGACGTCTGGCATTCCAGAACCGCGCGTTTTGCAAGAAATTTCTTGTCTCGCACAGCTATTTTGTGGAATGAATAACCGGCTGCTGTTTTCCCGAACCGATACCACTTAGGGACTTTCAAGAAAAGAGCAAACTCCCTAAAACCTAAAAGGCCGGCAACGCATCTCTAGACACTTGTTGTTGCGGATGCCCATGGAAGGTTGCCTCACCACTCAGCATCCCGTGAGCCTCTTGCCCGATTGCCCCCTCTTATATAAAAAAAAAGTTGAGAGGTATCAAGGGACACCCGGATGGAACGAAGTTCCTTTCGATTAATTAGTGAAGGAATTGTAATAAAATTTTATAAATATTAATTTTAAATTTTATTTTTTAATAATATAATTAATTATTAATAAATAAATGAAATTTTAATTTTAAATTATTAAATTAGAATTATTTATATTATATATATTATTTATCGTAATTATTATAAGAAAATTATTATTTATATTATATTATATAATATTTATAATATTATTTTATAACATTTCTTATAATAATTAATATATATATATATATATATAAAATAATTAAATTATTAATTTAATATTAAATAAATTAATAATATTATTTTTAATATAGTAATAAAAATTATTATTATTATTTAATAACTATTTAAAACAGACAGACAGAGAAACATGCGCACGCCGCACAGCTTACAATAGCTTACTATAGCAAAAAGTGTCGTGACAACTTTTCGTAAGAATTTTTTCCGTCTAGTCTCCTTTCACAACGCGCGATAAGGAACTTCGTTCCAAAAATCCCTGAATTGATATTTAAATTATTATGGAGATTGAAAAGAAAATCAATGAATAAAACAAAAGTAAAAAATACGACCATCAGCTATCGAGTTGAGTGAAACGTGAATGACGTCATACCGCATCAATCATCACCGCGCCGCCTGAAGTCTTGTTGTTTATATTACGATTTATCATTGATTTCTGAAGCGTGACGTCATAATCGGCAGTTATGACGTCACTAAGTAGATAGTGATATTAGACAGTTAGATGCTTTACAGCATATTTTCCAGCTCAAATAAAGTGGTATTTGGGGATAATAGATAGCTATTATTTCCAAATACCACTTTATTTTAACTCGGTACATATAATAATATTATATCTATATATATAAAACAAAGTCGTGTTAGTTACACCGTTTTAAACTCAAGAACGGCTAGACCAATTTTTCTGTTGTTAATTTTTTTGGATTTCCTTTAGGCCGGAATAGGATAATAAGTAATAAAATATCAAAAAAATCACGAAAAAATATTTTCTGATACACTTTGCATAGATTGACATTTTGATGACATCTTGAGAATAGAAAGAATTCAATGAAGTTTTTGTTAGTTTCACGCTACATGAGTAATAAAATACAACTGACAGTGCACGTCATGTTATTCAAGTTGACTGGTTGGTGTATTTGTTTCGAGTTTCTATTAGCTTATTGTGCCGATATTATCATTAACAATGTCACGACCAAGACGATTAAATTATTCCCGACAAAGACGTGATGCAACTAGGATTCGAAACATTGCGAATGAAAGGACTGAAGAAGAACAAGAAATTGCAGGTGAAAAGAACCGTTTTAGTATGGATCGACTTCGTGCTATGAATCACAAGAGCAATGCGAGGTAGCCCGTAAAACGGATAGGCTGGCAATACGAAATTGGCCAGTAAAACCTCAGAGATCAACAACTAGATAATTTTCGACGCACAAGAAGAAATTTATAAAGTACTGATTTGAATCGAGGAGCATTTCGATACGATTGCAGTACTTATTAGAATGGGAAACTACCGAATCACGACATTTTCTAGCAAATACTCAAAAATACAATGTTTGTTTCTAAATGACCCCATTTGGGGCAGACATTATCTAAGAACGAGGACATTCAAGGTATATGTTTATTTATATAATTACACACAATACATTAGAAGAATAACATACTTACTATACTTATTCCTGTGTATAAGACACATGTATGCTAATTCTAAAAAAAAGTGTTTATAAATCAGTAATACGGACATTGCTTTTGATATTGTAGATATAAGGACAGATTCACCATCGGATTGGATCATTGCAACCTCTCGAAGATGCACTGTATAAATTTTTACAATTATACTTCATGGGCAACATGGAAGAATAACTTGATCGATGTCCAGAGATCAATGCAGCAATGATAATAGCAATTCTTCAAGATCTGCAGCAACTACTTCATGAACATTTTGCATGTCGAGTTAGCCCGCAAATCTTTCCTTTCCGATCCGTCTCGCATTCACCCTGGCCATTCAAATCTTAAGCCCAATCCTTGAAAGTTTTTGGTCTGAATCTAAAATCCATTTCCCATGTTCAATTAATTATAAGTGGCATGTTCACGGGATGGTAAACCATCTGCGTTATTTGCTTTTGCGCATGAAAATAAAACGGTAATTGTCGTCTATCACAAGGTCACTGAAGAGTGCAACCCAAACACCAAAATACAGAGCCAATAAAGAATCATAAATGAACTTGATTTTTTTATTTCCTTATATTTATTATCCTATTAAAACATTGAAATTAATTAAATCCAAAACCTGCTCATTTGTTGCCTCTAAGGCGGAACAATGTTCGCCGGGTCAGATAGTATTATATAAAATAATATAATATTGACACACTTTTATACGAATTATTTTGCCCCAAACTAGGCTTAACCTGTACTATGGGTAAGACAGACAAGACAATGATAATAAGATGTGTGCCAATATTATAGAAGAGAAATCTACAATCTGTCATCAAGCCTGTTATAATATTCAGATAATTACCACACAAATCTGTCAGTTTAGTGGGTTCTTATCGATATTAAGGAATTAATACGTTGCCTAACGCTAATTGATACAAAACCACGTGATAGCTGAGGAGCCACAAATTTAATGAAGCCTTACTTACTGTGAGGATTATAATGGCGCATATTATATTATTTTATAAGGCTTATAAGGTGACGTGGGGAAGTCTCGGATATGTTGAACGGGATCAATGAGTTAAAATACGTATAATTTACTCTCATTGGTATTTCTTTTGGATTAAAATAAAAGAAAAAACTCATCAAATATGAATACTATTCAAATGTATTAAAGTTTAGGCCAGTTTAACAGTGGGAGGCTCCTTTGCACAGGAGGCTTGCTAGATTATGGGTACCACAACGGCGCCTATTTTTGCAGTTATGTGTATGCATTACTGTGTTTCGGTCTGAAGGGCGCCGTAGCTAGTCAAATAACTGGGCAAATGAGACTTAAATCTTATGTCTCAAGGTGACGAGCGCAATTGTCATGCCGCTAAGAATTTTTGGGTTTTTCAACAATCCTGAGCGGCACTGCATTGTAATGGGCATTTCATTTACCATCAGCTGAACGTCCGGCACGTCTCGTCCCTTATTTTCACATAAAATGCGTGAAGGAGGATTAATAATTATTTAATATCAATTAATTCAGCAGAATTTCAGCACCAAAAATGCGAAATTGCAGCTACACATGACGTTGATATCTGACATTCTGAAAATACACATCTGTAGCTTGCAGTATTAAAGTTCAAATATTTTTATGCAAAAATTGGATATGAAATCATTTATTGAACGTTAAAAAACCACCCGAGACCCATTCGAAAATTTATGCCTCAGACCTAAAAAGAACGGGCGTAAGAAACTCAGCGGGTTTTTTTTAAATTTCATTAAAATCAATTTTATCATTTTAATAGCCTGAGGGTGGTAACTCCATTCCCACTCTATCATCATCATCATCATCAGCCGGAAGACGTCCACTGTTGGACAAAGGCTCTCCCAAAAATTTCCACAACCATCGGTCCTGCGCTGCTCCACATCATTACAGATCAACGTATTACTACATATCGTCGGTCCATCTTGTGGGGGGCCTACCAACACTCCGTCTTCCGGCACGTGGTCACCATTCGAGGACTTTACTGCACCACTGTATAGTATCAGTAATGACTATTTTACTGATACTATACAGTGGTGAAGTAAAGTAAATAACAATTCTTTTAAATTTTCTTATAAAACATATCCTACTAATATATATAATATTATAAATGTGAAAGTTTGTATGTCTGGATGTATGTTTGAACTTCTTTAACGCAAACACTACTGACACACCAGAATAACATATAGGCTATAATTTATAAAACTATTGTGTGAAATTTGAGTGTCTGTTTGTAATATTGAAATAACAGTTTTTTACTAAATGTATATTATGAATACATATACGATTTTACACCAAAATATCATTTTTTACAATTTTTGTCTGTCTGTCTGTTTGTTCCGGCTAATCCGGCGACTTTTATAGGCAGGTAGCTGATGTAATAAGGAGTGACTTAGGCTACGTTTATTTTATAAAAATAAAGCAATGTCCAAGAAACGGTCCAACTCTAAAAATAATTTATATGGCAAAACAACGTTTGCCGGGTCAGCTAGTACATCCATACAACAAAAGGCTTGCTAACTCGACTAAACTTAGTTGTAGGCGTAACTATGCACAATCTAATTAGACTTTCACTTCTAGGGCCAGTAATTCATTTCTTAATCTCTTGTATCGTACTTCACTTAATCGCTACTGAGATTGACGACCTAAGGTGTTTCTAAGGTAGCTTTCTTTCGTCATTGTTCCTTATACGTGGATAAGGCATTCGACGGAATACAAAGGAGTTTTCTACTTATTATTAATAAAAGCATAAGGCTTAATTCAAATTCAAATATTTTTATTCTTAAGATGTGACATCACTTATTGAAAGTCAAAAACTACAACCCATTCTAAAACGAATGCCTCAAACCTGAGAAGAATGGGCGCATTTTGTCATCGTAGAAAAATATGTTTGCAAAGTAATATTGTACAATTAAACTTATTATTTAATGAGGGCGGTCGCTGCATCCCCAATCTGTGGTATCATTAAGGAAGTCATTAATATTATAGTAACCTTTACTACACAAACGTTTTTTTTAACAATTCTTTTGTTTAAGGGGCAATGAGGAGGCGGACAGACTGGCTAAACAAGCAACACTGAAGGGTAAAAAGATGTATATTAAACCGGATTTTACTGAATTCTTACCAAAATATCAAAGGAAATGTCAGGATTTATGGGGAGAGTACTTTGATCGTAGATCTTTAGAAAAAGGAATTTGGTATAGAACTTTGCAGTCCCAGCCTCCTCATATACCGTGGTTTTTTAATGTAAAGATTAAAAGGAGGTTGATTGTTATTGCTCATAGACTGAGATCCGGACACGTGCCTTTGAATAAGTTTAAATTTTTGATGAAAATTGCGGAGTCACCTCTATGTGAGTCATATGGAATAATTGAGGATGTTGAGCACTTGTTAAAGGAATGTGTCCGATTTCAGTCTGGTAGAGACAAAATTGTAAGACTTATGGGTTTGAACAGATTTGATACGGGCATGTTTGTAAATATACTTGCCCGCCCTGCATCTAAGGATGGCATAAGTCTGTTTGAATCCATAAGTCTTATTTGTTGAACACTATAGATATAACTTGCTTTCCGTTTTATTAACTTTTTTTTTAGTTTGTTAAGTTTAAGAATGTGGTTTTTCTTTTGTCTTTGTAATTTAGATTATAATGGGGCTGACATGTACATACGAATAAAAGCCCCTATATCAATAAAGAAAAAAAAAACAATTCTTTTGAATAACGTAATACTGGTTTTGAACAGTTTCTGGGATCTTGTTGTAAAAGCATATACATCGCCGCACAAAAGACTTACAAACTCGACTTAGCCGAGTAGGAGGCATACTAAGTTTATGTCTGTTAGGAATTCAACCTAAGAGAAGTTAAATAAACGAACAAATGAACGAAGTTAGTTGCATAATAAAGATCATATTTTGCAAGTAAACTGAGCTTATACTTATTCTAAACTGGAAAAATAGTCGGAAATATAATAACAATATTCGCAGAAATTTGTAATATTAAATATTTATAAAATATATCCCGTTTACGTGACTATGCTACCTCATTCCTTAACCTAAACATTTTCAAGTAAACACCTAAATCAATATACGGATAAGAGTCTACCTGTGCCCGCACAATAAAGATATAAATCAAGCGGTGAGCGCTGAATAAAATCGCTTATATCTCGCTTATCGCTTGATCGGATGCTCTGTAATAATATACGTGTTTATACAGGCTGCTCGAAAACCAGCATAACTTTGTAACTTCAAATATATATACATAATACCCAGTGCTCTGTGAATGGCTGGATCACTTGGCGTTGCCTCATTGTATGTGTTCTACCGCATTTGTCACGGGAATTCCACTTTCGCACGACACGCCACAAGTTACAATATCAACTTCACCATCTGGATGTATGGCAGTCCTCCACAGTGTGGTGTTCAAGGAGCTTTCTTCCAAGTTTTTTTTTATGGAATAGGAGGACAATCGAGCGTACGGGTTATCTGGTGTTAAGTGATCACCGCCGCCCACATTCTCTTGCAACACCAGAGGAATCACAAGAGCGTTGCCGGCCCTTAAGGAAGGTGTACGTGCTTTTTTGAAGGTACCCATGTCGTATCGTCCCGGAAACACCGCACAAGGAAGCTCATTCCACAGCTTTGTAGTACGAAGAAGTAAGCTCCTTGAAAACCGCACTGTAGAGGACCGCCACACATCCAGATGGTGGGGATGATATCCTAACTTGTGGCGTGTCGTGCGAAGGTGGAATTCCGCGGCAGGAATCAGGTAAAACAGCTCTTCGGAACACTCCCCGTGATAAATGCGGTACTACAAAGCTGTCGTATGAGCTTCCTTGTGCGGTGTTTCAAAAAAAGCGCATTCACCTTTCTTAAAGGCCGGCAACGCTCCTCTGATTCCTCGGGTGTTACAAGAGAATGTGGGCGGTGGTGATCACTTAACACCAGGTGATCCGTACGCTCATTTGTCCTCCTATTCCATAAAAAAATACACAGTCTTCTTTATTTTCTCTTTAATTTTTCATAATTGCCTTTAAAATCATTCGGCCTTATGATTGATTTCCATAATAACTAAACCAGCCTGTTCTCAACTCAAGCTCTAGTATATTTTTCATTGCGTTAATAACACTTATTAACACCAGATGGTCACACGTAGTCTTGCACCTTTATTGCCTAGTCAAGTTTATATAAATAAAATCCTACACCTTTAGGCTACCTGGAAGATATCGCTCATTAGTGATAAGGTCGCCTAATTGTGCTACCATATCTTAAGAAACTGTGAGAAATTGTTTTAGTATACTGTCGTGTACTGTGTCGAAGACGGAGCTTGAACCTGGATGAGTTGAACTTGAACATTCGTGACGTTACCCTATTCAACTTGCTCCACATTTCAGTTACATTGCTGACGAGAGACTTGCGCAAGAGGAACCCGTCACCACCCTGGGACAGTTGGTGGCCCTCCCAGAAATAGAGCAGGTGTCCGAAATTTAGGATTATCAAGTCCTCACCCTGCCTTCGGACCTCAGATAACGCCACGACATCCCATTGTAGTCTGCTCAAAACTATCTCCAGTTCCTCCAACTTCTCATCGGTCCGCACTTAGCACCCGCTGCCCCGTCGCTATGTACCGTGGCCACTACTAGCGGGACTGCCGAGGATTGGGGACTTAATAAGTGCAGTTGGTGAGCCCAAAACAGCTACTAGAAACTTCTAAAAGGTTGAAAAGGAAGCTTTTTAACTGCATATATTGTTAAAAGTGTAAGGAAGGGAGGGTGGAGATGTCTATAAAAGGTGATGCCTCACTGACGTCGGCAATTCCTTCCCACAAGCACACAGCCGGTCCGAGGTTCGAGTCTCCCTAGGAGACGCTGCGCAACTGTAGTTGCGTAGTCTTTGCGGCCTTCACGGCCCACGTCCTATGTCGGGCTGATTCAGGGCTGACAGCATACATGAGGTTTGTAGTCGGTAGGGGGTGTCCGATTACGTGGACACTCGAGTCCGATATATGGGCTCCGTTTCGGGGTCTTCAATACGTAAATGTATTTTCTACCTCTCCAAAAAAAACAAAAAAGACGTCGGCAAACTTTCCCATCAACCGTTGATGTGTTAGGGTTATGCGTTACTCTCTCCAATTTCTGTTCGAATATTAAATAATTGTTGTCTTATTAGATTTAGTACCTTAGCAATTTCGTTTATTGTTTTGTAACATTTTTTATTTTATTTTAAAGATAATTATTCAAATGTTAACTTGCTTTTTAGTTATAAGTAAGTGGTATTGAAGGAGATCATGAAAAGTAAGGAGATTCCAGTACTAGAAAAAGGCAAGATTTTAAACACCTGCATAACACCATGTATCTATGGATGCCAAACATAGGCCCTTACAAGCAAAAATATGAAAACTGGAAGTATGCCAAAACACCATGCAGAGGAGCCTATTGGACATAAATTTAAGGGACGTAAGTAATCCCCATAACAAAAACTGTCAAAAAACTGAAGTGGAAATGGACGGGTCATATGATCAGAGGTCCAAACAAATGGTCACAGAAACTAACCCATTGGTACCCGAGAGACGTTAAAAGAAAGAGAGGCAGACAGATACTAAGGTAGGAAGATGACATAAAGAAGGTTGCTGGACCAGTTTGGAGTAGAGAAGCGCGGGAGAGAGAGGAGGCCTATGTCAGTGGACAAGCTAGATATATTGTTAAAAAATAGTGGAAATAAAAAAATAAACATGTTACTACATATCTAGAAATAAAGGCTATCTTTATCTTTAAGTGGTATTAAAATATGTTTAGAAAATTCCCTTTTGATCTTATTTCCTAAAACGAAAATAATAATTTATCACTTTTTTCAGATTCATCCTGACATTACATGGATATTTGTTAGTACAAAAAACAATTAGTTATATAATATAATAATGAATAGACTATGGCATATCCTCGGTTGTTACGTTTATAAATTAACTGTGGTTTTGAATTACTCGCATTAGTAAATACCTCCAGCAATCATCAAATTCTATGGCCGAGGTATAAACTAACGAGTTATTACAGGATGAATGAATTTCCCCTCAAAGGTGCTTCAATTACTACATTTAAAATTCTTGTAAAAACAACAAACTTTAACAAATATTTTATAACAGCAATAAACCACACTCAAGCAGAGTAAAATAAATAATATCAACTATAAGTACACTTCATAAGGCAAAGCAAAAGCCAGCTCGCAGGGCACGCCATTTTGTCCATTTCAAATACAGTGTAAAATAATAAATTTTCGCAACATCCTGTACATTCGTCGCCTCTAGCGGAACACTTGGCTTAGTGGTATATTATACAGGAGGTACCTACAAATAACTACGGAGGTAATTTTCGTTGGAGCTGTAAAACCGTAGAACTGGGATCGAAATTTCTAGATGCTTTTTATTTTTGTATGGCACTCTGGGCTGCAATATGTTTTACGATTTACTGGTGAAACTTAGAGGATATAATACTTATGGTTTTGATGTGAAACATTAATACGCCAGGTCATACCGGCTGTTGACGTAACGATGCCACGCTCGTTTTACTATATGACTCGCCATTTCGCAAAGACAACTCCTCTCACCGGGTTTTTTTTTGTATGAAAATAAGGGACAAGATGAGCAGGACGATTAGCTGATGGTAATTGATACGGCCTGCCCATTACAATGCAGTGCCGCTCAGGATTCTTGAAAAACCCCAAATATTCTGAATGGCACTACAACTGCGCTCGTCACCTTGAGACATAAGAAGCTAAGTCTCATTTGCCCAGTAAAAGGGGCCGTTGTGGTGCCCAAAATCTAGCCGGCATCCTGTGCAAAGGAGCCTCTCACTGGGCCTATTAACTATATCTATAATCTTAATAAAGGGCATAAAAAATTACTTTCTCAAAAGTGATTCCTTTAGAATTCTTTTTGATGTCACTTCACACGCTACCAACTCCTCGTGAACAAATGGCGCTCTGAAACTTCGAAAGAAACTCTGCCAGCATTTCTTTTTGCAATTTTTTTTTTATTTAATTTAATTTTATGAAAGTGAAACTTTTATGACATTGCCTCAATTTTTTTCGCCCATCTGTCGCACGTCGCATTGCAGTCGGCCGTGGAGTAGAGGTGGAGTTGAATCATTAGTTTCAACAACTGTTTTCAAGTCAGTTCTGGGTTCAAAGTCAAAGGCAAATAAACTTTATTTAAGTAGGTTTAAACTAAGTGCTTCTGAATCGTCACTACTAATATTTCTTTTAAATTACTGAATTTACCATATTTTCGTAAAAACTTCAGCTCGTGAGAAGAATAATATAATTTATGAAACTCAACGGCCACTCTTTTCAATCAAAATAATTTTACAATGGGTGAAATATACATAAATTAGTCTGTAAGATGATGCCTCCAGTATATAAGTCGTGTTTAAATAAAATAAATTATCGTATATTGGATGCATCAACCTTTAGAGTTGAACTCATTGTTTTTGTAAGGATGCTTCGTAAACATGATGGTCGTGATTACTGTCACAATTAGTAATTGCAACTTACAAATACATAGATTCATAAAGTATACCCTTAAAACCTCGAACCTCACATCTGACAAAGCTTTATTAAATGTATGAATAAGTAAATTAGTTCTAGGTTTGAAGTTTCTTATTAGTTCTTATCCCGAGGTCCAAGCCCCTTTACGAGCTAATGTAGCTTTATTATACATAGCAACTGTTAAACTTCTCCTTCCCTAAGGCAGTTGTGATCATTTTCATCTGGAGCAGTAACCTCACCCTGACAGGCCACACGTAACCCATTGAATAACCGATATGTCACGCCAAACAAAAGACGTGTTTATAACTTGTATCCCACGTGAATATCAATACAATAGATTATATTTGAAACAATGAAAAACAAAGGGACATGAAGTTTCTCGTCTCTAGGGATACTCGTGTATTTATTATTTTTGGCATTTCAAGCGATACCAATCCGGTCTTATGAAAATGAATTCGTCTTTTTTATAATAAGATGGAAAGACCTTACTTCGCGCATCGTACGTAATGTTATCTAATTAAGTGCAATTAATAACTGTTTAACCTGATTCCTGCCGCCAAATTCCACTTTCGCACGACACGCCACAAGTTAGGTTATCATCCCCACCATCTGGATGTGTGGCGGTCCTCCACAGTGCGGTTTTCATGGAGCTTTCTTCCACATGCTACAAAGCTGTGGAATGAGCTTCGTTGTGCTGTGTTTCCGGGACGATACGACGTGGGTACCTTCAAAAAAAGCGCGTACATCTTCCTTAAAGGCCGGCAACGCTCTTGTGATTCCTCTTGTGTAGCACAAAGAAAATGTGGGCGGCGGTGATCACTTAACACCAGGTGACCCGTACGCTCGTTTGTCCTCCTATTCCATAGAAAATATATATATATATATATAATTTAAGGCTTCACTCAATAAATCTTTGTTTGAAAACATTATATAGTTTTAGTGTCCTCGAATCCTAAGAGAGATATACATTTGAATATTAACATACTTTTACACAAATTATCTTGGCCTAAACTAGGCATAGCATTAGGGTGCAAGACAACGATATAAGTATTTAATATAATATACACACATAAACATACATAAGTACATAATATAAACATCCATATTAATGTTTGCAATCCATATTTTTGGTTCGAACCAGGGAATTTTAGCTCAGAAGGCAAGGTCGCTAACCACTGGGCTATTTGGGTCATCGATTATAATAAGAAAACTATTTTAGTAAAATCAAACATTGAAAATAGCGCGGTGTTTGTAGTTAAACTCCTCCGAAACGGCTTCACCGATTCTTATGAAATTTTGTGTGCATATTGGGTAGGTCTGAGAATTGAACAACATCTATTTTTCATCCCCTTAAATGTTATGGGTAGTCACCTCTAAATTATTTTTGTTAATTTTTTGATATTTTTTTTTATGGTACAACATTAAAAAATACATACAACCCTAAATTTTCAACCCTCTACGATCAACACCTTTTTCCTATCGCGATTTAATTTAGCAAATATTATTGTATTACATCCACAGATACGCACTAGAGATGCAGGATGGCAATCGAATTTAATGATTATAGAAGTATGATAAATTTGACGTACATTTATATATATCTATGTATGATAAATTATAATAAACGTCATCTAATTTTTATACCCCAAAATTTTTTACTATCGAATTTATTTTATTACTTTATATGGCAATACAACGTTTGCTGGGTCAGCTAGTGTCATTATATTTCTGTCGTTCAAGCCTATTTTGATACAAATCTTATCTAATATATTATAGTATAGATAATAATTATAATGAACTTAGATAATTTATACGTCTATCATTCTAGCTAAGTGCGAGCGCAAAAGAAGGACCATTTGTTACGTGATCTCTGTTCTGGGGCACCACAGTATCAGCTCGAACCATTTGACCGCGTGCAAGGCAGAGCTGCTCAAAATGTCGGGTACCCCAGTGCTTTATGAGCGGCTGTAGAGACGTCGCTAAATTGTATGTCTTCTACGGCAACTATCACAGGGAGTGTTATGAAGAGTTGTTTCAATTGATACCTGTAGCCGAATTCCACCTTCACATGACTCGCCACAAGTTAGAATATCATACGCACCATATTTAATGTTTAAACTATACATATTATTATATTAAGTAAAGTAATTTAAGTTAAAAAAGTTGATTTTTTGTTTATATAGAGACCTGTAATTGGCAATTATATGTACCTACACTAATTTTTAAGACTCTTTTGTAATATTTATGGTGTTGGTCTTTTCAATAAATAAATAAATATGGATGTGTGGCGGTCCTCCACAGTGCGGTTTTCAAGGAGCTTTCTTCTACGTACCACATAGCTTTGGAATAAGCTTCCTTGTGCAGTGTTTCCGGGACGATACGACATGGGTACCTTCAAAAAAAGCGCACACACCTTGCTTAAAGGCCGGCAACGTTTTTGTGATTCCTATTGCAAGAGAATGTGGGCGGCGGTGATCACTTAACACCAGGTGACCTATGCACTCTTTTGTCCTCCTATTCCATAAAAAAAAACACACGGTGATCACTTAACACCAGGTGACTAATGCATTCGCTTGTCTTCTTTTTGCAAAAAAAAAACACTTACTTGAAGCTAGAATCGTTTATTGAAATCATGGCAACCTCTGCTTGCGGTGATTTTTTAACTGGCAACCATAGTTTATCGTAAATAGTAAATATAAAACTTCAAATTTTAATGAAAATAAAAAAAGATGTAAACAATATGTTGTGTTTTTAAAGTGATAACCCTCACTTCTAGGATTAATACACAAATAAAATGATGAAAAACAAAATTTTATAAACGTTGCGGAACTCGAACCCACGACCACCGGCGTTCCGTGAGTTCTATCCAACTGAGCCAACCATTCGAGTAACGTATCGTTATAAAATCTTGTTGCCTGAGGTCGTGGGTTCGAGTCCCGCGTCGTTCATAAAATTTTATTTGTGTAAAAAAAGATGACGATAAATAATGAACAATAATATACCTGTTTACAACTGGCAACCATTATGTTGAGGCTAACTGAGAGCTAGCAACCATATTTTTTCCAATTCTTTACTTTATTTCCTTTAAAATGACGTACAATTTATAATAAACATACAGTGATAATTAATATCAGAAATTTAATAATACTACAATTAATTACAGGTCATTGCGGCCAATTTTCTACAGGCAACTTATCGCTAATATACAAATGATTTAAGTTTTCTTTAGTGTTAATTCCGCCAATATTTGTTTTTAAACAATTCGACACGTGTTTCGCCTCTACACGAGGCATCTTCAGGACGTGTCGTCTCGACAAAATCTGGCACGAGACTGAATCAAATGAGTTTTTTTTTTGTTTTTGCGCCCAAACAAAGGGAAAGGGCTACCCTCCGGGATGACGACAGGAGGGACGTGGTGAATGCTCATGCATACCAACGCAACCTAAGTCTGCGTTGGTTATGTGGGACTGACGTAAAAAACCTAGGTGCCTACCCACTAAACACCACCTGCAGTTGGCTTTGGGCAGGTGCCCTCTAAGCCTTCATCGAAGGCGACCTTCTCGTGTGGAGAGAAAGGCGCAAGCAGCAATCCCTATGGAGTATCCGCTAAGATGTAGCACAGAAGGTGCTATCTAATTGGGACTAGTGACATCAGGAGGATGATCACAAACTAGAGTTGAATCTAAATGCCATAAAAAAAATCTAAAAGTGAAGGAGGGGGGGGGGGGTATAATCCGCTGCCTCCTTAATCAGTTTCACCAGTGGGAGGCTCCTTTGCACAGGAAGCCGGCTAGATTGTGGGTACCACAACGGCGCCTATTTCTGCTGTGAAGCAGTAATGTGTAAACATTACTGTGTTTCGGTCTGAAGGGTGCCGTAGCTAGTGAAATTACTGGGCAAATGAGACTTAATATCTTATGTCTCAGGGTGACGAGCGCAATTGTGGTGTTGCTCAGAATTTTTCGGTTTTTCAAGAATCCTGAGTGGCACTGCATTGTAATGGGTAGGGCATATCAATTACCATCAGTTGAACGTCCTACTCGTCTCGTCCCTTATTTTCGTAAAGAAAAAAAAATCAGGGGATTGGGGTGATTGTCTGAGGACTTAAAGAAAGTTTCAGAAAAAGCACTTTAAGTGTTGTTGGATGGTGGGGAGCTCTAAGTCCCGGTGAAGATCTGCGTTCCTAACGCACCAGAGAGCATTGACAGCCTTACGGCAGAAAATGGATTGGACTGTTTGGATTTTATCTATAATATTGGGTTTCGCATGAGCGAAAACTGGAGCGGCGTAAATCATAACCGGTCGAATGCAAACCTTGAAGAATGTTCGCTTGTTCCTAAAAGACATTTTACTGTGCCTACCTAACATACTGTTTAGGCAGTACAGATAGAAGCGGGCGGTTCCAGTCATCTTCTGGACGTGAGGCCTGAAGGTGAGTTGGGAGTCGAGGGTCACACCCAAGTACTTGGCTGTGGACCTGAAGGGGATAGGGAAGCCTAATAGATGAATGGGTCAATCCTGGCAGAAGCGTCTGCGCTTAAAATCAAAACGGACTGCGGAGCATCGAAGAAGACAGCGATTGTCTTCTTGCGTTTGGGATAGAACCCGCTGTAGATGTACTCTACAATGCGGTGGACTTGTTGAGGACAAGAGTGTTTAGCACGAAAGCCAAATTGTTGGGGTATTATTAAGGGAGGACCGTCGGTTGGAAAGAGATGCTTTCTCATACGGAACAGAATTACCCGTTCAAAGACTATCCCCAAAGCCTTGAAGAGGCTGATGGGGCGGTGGTTGGAGGGGATATTGAGGGGTTTCCCTGGTTTAGGAATCCCTATAACTATGGCCTCTTTTGAAGCGGTTGGAAAGAAGCAGTGGTCGAGGCAGGCGTTGAAGAGGAGGACAAGAAAGAAGATCGCCTGCTTGGGGAAGTGTTTGAGCGCCAGGTTGGAAATACCGTCGGTTCCTGGAGCTTTGCGAGGTTTCAAGTCACGGATGATGGACTTAACCTCCTCTACAGTAGTTGGAATGGGATCGTCGGTGAGAGGCATAGAGTTCAGACGGCTGACCTCATTCTCCACCGACGTGGAGGGGTTCAAAAGAAGAAGTGCTGGGTGAGCATTGTGAAGCAATGCTTTCAGCAAAACACTCCGCTTTATCCCTCTCCTCGAAAGCTGTACTGCCGTCGGCGTGTACCAAAGGCGGAGTGTGAAATATTGCGTCAGTACGAAGGGCTTTCGCCACTTTGTAATGCGCCTGTTGTGAGGGGGAAATGTTCTCCATGAGTGAATCCCAAATGGAATTCCTCAATTCGAAGAGACGTAATCTAACTTGGCGCTGGAGTATAGACCTATACTTGGACTTTGGGTACTTGGCAGCTCTTCTGAGAGCTGCATTCTTGGTCTAATGATGTTCATGACGTCAAGCGGGAGTTTATGGTTGTTAACCTTAACCACCCGCTCGTTGTCATGGAGAGCGGACTGCGCTGTTTGGGTAAGTGCTTTTACCGTGATGTCAATCTTATCCGTACGATCGAAGTAGTTGGACGAGGTTGCATACGGTGAATCGGCGGCATCAAACGTTAAGGCAAGAGATTCCCTGTAACCTTCCCAGTTGGTGAGGGTTTTAGGGTGAGTGCATGAGGGGGCATGAGGCCCGAGCTTGAGGGAGACTGGATGACCGATGGTCAGAGCCCAGGTCATCGAGTGGTTCAATCACCCTTAAATTAAGAGAGACTCCCTTGACCAAGACGAAGTCTAAGATATCGGGAGAGTGTCCTACGTTATCCAGGTAGTGTGTTGGAGAGATGGGACTTAGGACGTCTAAGTCCATAGACCTAACTAGACGGCGGAGCTTGATATAATGTGCCGTTTGTAGATAGGCACTTCCAGTCAGTGTGTTTGGAGTTGAAATCTCCAAACAAGATGACTGAGTCACCTAGTGAGAGAAGAGTCTCAAGGTCGCTCTGGAGAGGGATCTTGAGAGTAGGGAGGTAGATTGAGGCTATGATCAGAGACGGATGTCCTGACATGCCCATGCGTTCGGGACATTAAGACATAGAGTTCACCAAGTCTTGGTGCTCTATCATCGCAATAAGGCGCCCCTTATTAGACCTAGCTGCTTTGTATTTATTTGCTAGAATGTTGAATTCGTTAATGTCGAATTCTCCATTCGTCAAGAAACTCAGGGGGCTATGCACTCCTGAGTCTGGTTGAGGAGGTGTTGCCCATCTGCGGCCACTCGGGGTGACCTGCACAGGGCGGGAGTTGACATTAGATGTCTCGGAGACCGGGCTGCTTGTCTCCAAGAAGTGGAGAGTAAAGGCCCGGTTGTCCTGTTCCTCAGTTTGCGCCAGTGGCCGGAGGTGGCCCTCGTTTTGAAGACTGCTTCTTAGCAGTCTTCGTTATTGAGGGACGAGAGGCGCGAGGCCATCCGCGGTACTTCGCTGGATGTCCTTCCTGCCCATAAAGGACGAAAGCGGGAGGAGTCTCCGCATCGCGGGTGGGTTTGCACTCCTTGGTGGTGTGAGGCTCTAGGCAATTGACGCACCTAGGCGGGGCTTAGCCGCTGCGTGACCATAAAGCTGGCAGCGATGGCACTGCCCTGGGAAGCCCCGTTTGTGTGGAGCTTCCACCCTGATGTTTGAGAGCCCACATACGATGAGCTCTTTTTTGAAAATATCCCTCGATTCGGGGACATTAGTTAAAATGACCAGTGCCAGGGGATATTTCCGGCCGGATCGGCTGTACATTTTGTGTACAGACTCGGCCTTGTACCCTTGAGTGGTCAGGTTCTCCAGTATGACCTCGCTGGGGAGGAATCAAATGAGCCGGAAGCCGCTCTTTTATACCCTCGTCCCATGACTCACATGTCAATAAATTTTCTTATCGCTAATACATTGCATACTCCCTAAACATTCATTTAAAATTAGTTTTATAAAAAAAACGTACCTATCTGCAGAATCGAGCGGTTGGATCTTATTTTATTTGGGACACAAAACTATTACACACTAGATGATTACATTAGAGCATAGTTTCTCAACCTTATTTTGCTCACCGCCCACTTTGAGAATATGTTTTTTTCTTTAGTATTTTCGTGTATTTTTTGCCTTTTTAGACTTTATTTTTTAATCTACCCACGCCCCATCTGCGCCATCTCAATACCCCCTAATTTAATCTTCACTGGGTCTTCTACTGCCCCCCAGAAAGGGCGTTTGAGCCCACAAGGGGGCGTTATCGCCCACGTTGAGAACCTATGCATTAGAGGGAGAAATAACATAAGTAGTACTAAATGCATAACCTACGACAATGTCCACGGGTTACTATATAAGTGTTAGATAACAAGAAAGAAAAGAAGACTCAAATAACGCAGTAATCAAGAGATTATTACAAACAGATGTTGCTTACAGTATTATTATGAGGTTAGATAATATATAAGTCTCCAATGAGAATACTTAACTTAATAACAATGAGATTTAAGTTTAAATTTAATTTAATAACATTAAATAAATTGATGCTGTTACAATGTGCTATTAATTGCTGATATCAATTGTAATACCGATACCTAATATGTCAATATCTGAAAAGATTTCATTGTATGTGCTAACTAGGATCGTAGGCTATAAGATTATGAAAATTGTAAATAAGGAATCTGGGGAAAACCCTTGCCGACGAACACAACCTCCAGATGGCTAGAATAATAATTGGGCTTGAAATCATTTTTCATTTTAATATTATCCATTTCTATGTAATCCATTAATTAACAAGTTGATAATCCCCCAGCTATTATAAGCCCAGATTGCTGAATCGTTTTTAGTTCATTCATCATTAATGATCAAAGATTTATTTGTGAAAGTGAACAAAAGGCATCTTTTAGATCAAATATACTTAGTCACTGGGGTGAAATGTATCTGTAATGAAAAATTGTAAAGTACTGGATGACTCCGCGCTTTTGCAGATAATATGTGCGTTCAATATATCAAGTGCCAACAATTGAGAATTTTTTAATAGATATTGGCGATATTTTGCAGGTATCCATTGTGATTTAAATTATTGTTAAAGATGATCTTTAGTGTTAAGATGATTCTTTATATGGGGAGGACATTAAACGAAAATTGTGATATTTTTAACTTCAAACAAAAATTTAGATAAAATATAATATTATATACAGGGTGTCCCAAAGTTATGGGAAAGTACCTTAAATATGGAAGATAGGCTATTTTACTGAAAGAAGACTTTATGTTATTTTTAAAAGTTAGTACTTCTGCATTCAAAGATTTTCTAAAAATTACTTGCCTCGTCTGGGAATCGAACCGACTGAAATGTAAAAAAAAACACCCCTACTTTTATGATGCCAATCGAAAGAATGGCCAAAAACAAATAACTCTTCTTAAGTAACATAGTATTTTAAATTTTTTTAATTTTTAATACTATGGCAAGCATTTTTATTTAGTTTCACCTGTCCCGTTGTCTGTCTGTAATCAAATCTTGCAAGTTAAATTTTACTAACTTCCCGTTTGCTTGTATTTTAAATTAATTTTATCAAAAAAAAATACTGCATAAATTAAACAAATAAATAATTATAATTGCATAAGTTAATAAAAAATGCTATGCAATAGCTTTACCGCGGTAGTCCCCGAGTGCCACACGTCTTTTTTTTTTAATACTTCTTATTACACAACTGTTGCATAAATAACTATAATTTTATTTGAAATAACAAATTCTTATTATTTTTAAACAAATAATAACTACCAAATTCACTTACACTCGATTACTCAGTGCCGCGTATTCATTTAGATGAAACTAAACTGTATTTTTTTTATATTTTTTTTCTTTATTTTCGGAAAATCATATCACCTTCTTCTTCGCCCCTACTCGAGGCATCTTTAGAAGATCTCAACAGCCCATACGCTGGAGCGGTAGTACTCCCAAATATAATAATAGGCTTATAACATTTATAGGGGTTCGTAGGGGGGGATTTTAAGATGGTATAACAAAATGACCAATGACGATAACTAAAGAATTTATAAGAACCTTTTAGAAACAACACAGAATAAATGACAAAAGTACCTTTTAGAAAGAATAAAACAAAGGATAAAAAAATATTATTCAAACAAAACAAATCTTATAACTGTATTTACAATACTACGACTACGTAAAATTAAAACTATCATTACGTGGAAGCGTACCAAGAATACTGGTAGCATTACCGTGTTGGATAGCAAGGCTGATCCGTTGACTGAAATAGCTGCCAGCGCATGGGTTTCCAGTAGCCTTATTGAGGCGCGACCATAGTAATTTGAACATTCTCCGCGCCTCTGGGCCCTACGGGCCAAGTGTCTCGACACCAAACGGCACAAAGATGTATATATATATATATATATATATATATATATATACATATAACCTAACACTTACTTATATATATAAAGGATAAAAAATAAATTTATTTAGTCATGTTTATAATTTAAAAGTCTGTACAGCATTGTTAGAAAAAGGAGCTGACTCAGTTGTTAGTTGACCCTCAAGGACCACCCTCAGGTTCTTTAATAATAAGTGTTTATAGTACGATATCACATTTTAATCCATCATCATCATTTCAACCGGAAGACGTCCACTGCTGGACAAAGGCCTCCCCCAAATATCGCCATTACGATCGGTCCTGCGCTGCCCTCATCCATCCTACTCCGGCAATCCTTACCAGACCGTCGGTCCATCTTGTGGAGGGCCTACCAACACTACGCCTTCCGGTACGTGGTCGCCATTCGAGGACCTTAATGCCCCAACGGCCATCTGTCCGCCGAGCTATGTGCCCTGCCCACTGCGACTTCATTAACGCATTCATTTGGGCTATGCCGGTGACTTTGGTTCTCCTACGGATCTCCTCATTTCTGATTCGATCTCGCAGGGATACTCCGAGCATAGCCCTCTCCATTGCCCGCTGAGCAACAGCTTGCTTCCTCATAAGGCCCATATTTAGCGACCACGTCTGTGTTCCGTTTGTCATCACTGGCAACACACATTAGTTTAAAACCTTCGTCTTCAGACACTATGGTATTTTGGACGAGAAGATTTTACGGACCTTTCCGTTTTATTCCATATTTTTATATGAAAAAAAGCCCACTGAGTTTTTTTGCGCCCATTCTTCTCAGGTCTGAGGCAGTCTTGTTTGAATGGGTGGTAGTTTTTGACGTTCAATAAGTGATCCTGAATCCTATTTTGAATGAAAATATTTGAATTTGAATTTGACCTTGCTGCATTGGCGTCACTTGTGATCATGACCAACCGTGGTGATTTTAATATTTATATAATTTGTATTTCATTAAAGATAAAGTTATTTTGTGCTACTGCAATAACGATGCGCCTTAGAAGCGCTCAATTTTAAATATTTTTTTTTATATATTTTTTTTTATTGTTTTTTAATCATAATTATAAAATAGGCATTCATCCCTTACGAAAATTAATAAACATAAAATGTCGTCTGTCCGGCTGTACATTTTTAAATATATTATAACATTTTGAGTTTTTTTTATCTTACTAACTGGTTATGAAATAATCATTCTCAATAACAAAAAAATATATGTTCACCACAAACAAATATTACATCCATACACACACAAACACACGCGCGGGCGCACACACACACATAAATATATGCAGACTTACGGACACCATCGCGGGAATTGTCAAGGAAGCTTCCTAGGACTTTAAAACGTCAAGATCTGATGAAAACTCGATTTTCGAAAAACGGGATAAACCAAAAACTTCCTAACTTTTTTGAAAATTTTCAATTTACTTAGTGGGAAGTTAAAAATACCTGTGCCGTTTTTAATTATAAAGTAAGCAAAATTATAAAGTAGATGTCCGCTTCGAGTACCTACTTAGCAACATAATAATAGTTAGCACATCTATTTCAAGAATAAAACCTTCCGATAAGCAACAGTAAGATAATAGCCTCTCAACAGAATCTTAATGTCCACTCGGGAGATGTCAAGATCTTATATGAGAGCGGTCAACGGAAGAAGTTCGCGAAATCCCTTCATCTTTGTCGTTTAACACTCTCATTGTTGTTATCGTAACAAAGAACCGGACTATAAGGGAATATGCGGGATATAAAGTACCTAGATGTGACATGTTAAAATAATTTAATTTTATGCACATTAAATTTAAATAACTCACTGTATGTCTGAAAAATGAAGCAGGCAAGTAAGCATAATATAAAAGTTATATATAGAGTCGAAATCGTCCATGAAGGGTTCCGTAGCAGCAAGTAACATAATATAAAAGTTATATATAGAAAGGAAAATAATATTTAGTTATTTAAATGGAAAAGGCAAAAAATCTTTGCTCGAATTCAGGTCTCCTCATTTATACGTATTAAAAAAAAATCCTGTAGAACTGGCCATTTAGAAACATTGCTAATGCAAACTTTTTTAGAATTTCAATTTTAGAACTCTTTGGTAACCTAATTTAGTATATTGCATTCATTTGTCATTTGTTTTTGTGAAATGGCGGCAAAATTAAAACTCTTGTTACACGTGAAAATGAAACTAACGCGAGAAAATTTTCGGTCAATGATTTATTATGACTTTCGTTGTGGGCTTACTCAACAACAAAGCTATGATAGGCTGCGATTGGCATTTTTTAATGAAGCCCCATCTCGTGCCACTATGTACAATTGGTATAACGAGTTTAAGCGTGAACGTAGCAATCTAAATGATGATCCGCGTGAGGGTCGTCCTTTAACAGCTACTACTGAAGATAACATCTGTGCTATGCGACGCATGATAGAGGAAGATAAGAGCAGCAGATACGGGCAAACCTAGGCATTGGTATGAGTCAAGTTTAAAAAATATTACACGAACATTTAGGCGCCAGGAAGCTCTGTACCAGATGGATTCCCCATACTTTAAGCGACGACCAGAATCACCTACGCATGGACTGGTGTCGCCAAATTTTAGATAAGTTCAACAAGTGACTCAAATGCTGTATGTGACATCGTCACAGGTGATGAAAGCTGGACATATTGCTACGAACCCGAAACCAAAAGACAATCAGCTCAGTGGTTGTTTCCTTTCGAGGATCAGCCAACTAAGGTAAAGAAAGGAAGAAGTCAAGGAAAAAAGATGATTGACTCAGGTGCCTAGAAGCAGGATCCTCCTTCACCACGACAATGCTTTAGCGCACTCCGCAAAACGGACTGTTGAATTGACTATGGCAGGTGTCGAGATAGTGAGTCATCCGCCATAGAGTCCTGCAACTTTCTACATTAAGCAGTTTTTTATTTTCTAAAGGTTTTCAGTATTACCCAGGTATATCCCCAAACGTTTGGGTTTGATGAAAAAAAAAAAGTTTCGGAAAATAGTGGCTGTGACAAACAAACAAACATTGTTGACGCTTCGTGCGACGCTGATGGTCCGTGATGGAACTTTGTAGTGAGCTCAGATTACTTTTAATACCGATATTTTTTTTTCCGGACACTATCATATGACAGTTCATGGATACTGTCATTACTATCACACTGACATGGCATGATGCGTTGTATTGGGTCGACACTAAGTCCGGCTTCTGCTCTCCAGTCTTCTTGTCCAGTATCCGCAGAAGGTGTAACCTTTTATATGCAACGTAGCCTCGAGGAAGGTAGATTCAAACATATTCTTTTCTATTGCCCCAATTGCCAGTTCCTTATAACCCAAAGATATATATATATATATATATATATATATATATATAAGATCACATCAAGCTACCTTTTCTCTTCACTTTATGCCAAACCCTTTCATAAACATATTTACAATATATTTATTTCTCTATTTTTCTTACCCTTCTATTAGACGCATATTCTCACTTAGATTCATTAATTAATTCTTCTCTGTCCAATTTTGCTCGCTTACAAGTAAGTTATTAATCATATGTATTAAAAATGAACAATATCACTATTTGATAGCTCAGCCCACAAATATGGTGCCAGATTTTGGCGAGACAACACGTCCTGAGGATGCCTCGTGTAGAGGCGAAACACGTGTCGAATTGTTTTAAAGACAAATATTGGCGGAATTAACACTAAAGAAAACTTAAATAATTTGTATAATTATGGATTTCCGCAAAGTAACGCCTTATTCAATAAATTTTCTTAAATCGGCAGGTATAGCTGAACAGGCGAAATTATACATCAAGTTGAGTCTCGTGCCAGATTTTGGCGAGACAACACGTCCTGAGGATGCCTCGTGTAGAGGCGAAACACGTGTCGAATTGTTTTAAAGACAAATATTGGCGGAATTAACACTAAAGAAAACTTAAATAATTTGTATAATTATGGATTTCCGCAAAGTAACGCCTTATTCAATAAATTTTCTTAAATCGGCAGGTATAGCTGAACAGGCGAAATTATACATCAAGTTGGAGCCTCGTGCCAGATTTTGGCGAGACAACACGTCCTGAGGATGCCTCGTGTAGAGGCGAAACACGTGTCGAATTGTTTTAAAGACAAATATTGGCGGAATTAACACTAAAGAAAACTTAAATAATTTGTATAATTATGGATTTCCGCAAAGTAACGCCTTATTCAATAAATTTTCTTCACTCAGTTAAAAAATTAAAAACCTGACCACCCTGACGTCTACAGAATCGTCGGTACCCAGTCGACGGAGCCATTAATTAAAAAAAACATTCAATCACGTCCGATGTGTGTTTCAAGGAACCGCTTATTAGTTTTGTTTTGAATTTGATACCTCTGCGCGTTTGTTCAAATAGAACAACGGTTAAAATTCATTTTATCAGCTTTCGATTATTGTAGGTGTATATTCACAAAGCAACACTAATTGATAACTATAATAAGGACTATGAACTTTGAGAAGCAGATTCACATTACTCTCGGGTTTTATTTTTTCAAATGCCACTTCCAGTAAGATTATATCGACAATGTGATCTTAACAAAAGGTTTTCACGTTATAAAGGGCATGGGTTCTACGCGGAAGATGCCACTTGTAAGCAGTGTTTTGTGAAGGTGCGATGTATAGTCATCTTAAATGCTGATGAAGTAGTCCAGATTACGAGCACAAACACAATATGGAATGGATTCTCTGGCATGACTAGATGGTATAAAATACCCGAGCCTAACTTTTAACCTACCTCAAAAATAGCTGTTACTTTTATTTCTTATGTAAATACGTTACCTAAAAATTCGATCATTAATGAATTCATTTGTATTTTTTTCATTTGAAAGGATATCTTTTAAAACATTTATTTCCATATTGGTATTATTGCAAAAAAAAAAATAGTTTTAATGATCGCTGCGGAGTTAAGCGTTGAGGTATAAATTGTCGAGGATATTTCACTCTCGTGTCGTAGCTTCTTAGGGTTTTCGCAAAGAGATAGTAAGTAAAAAAATATTACATACCACAAATATCTTCTGCACCCATTTCGGTTTTTCATATATATGTCGCAGAGCGGGTTACATGCGATGCTGCGAGCCACAAAGTAGTCTACTGGACATAATCATTTTAATGTTGGTAGACCTGAACCAACATTTATGCAGAATCAAGCCAATACATTTATATCCTCTGCAAATAATATTGTCTATATGGATAGGAACAGACATAAACTTATAATGCCTACTACTCGGCTAAGACGTGTAAGTTTTTGTGGGGCGATGTATATGCTTTTACAACAAGATAACAGAAAATGTTCAAAATAAATGTATTACAAAACTCAAAAGCGTTGTTAAAAAACGTTTGTGTGATAAAAGTTACTATGACATAAATGACTAGAAAGTTATTTATGTCATAGTAAACTTTATTATTAATTAAGAATAATAATATCACTGATTGTGAATGGAGCGACCGCCCTCAGGCTATTAAGTAATAAGTTTGATTGTATTGTAACGATATTACCTTGTAACTATATTTTTTATGAAACAAAAGAAGCCCGCTGAGTTTGTTGCACCCGTTCTTCTCATGTCTTAGGCATACTTTTTGGAGGGGATGGTAGTTTTCGACTTTCAATAAGTGTTATCACATCCTGTTTAGAAAAAAACATATTTGAATATGAATTTTTAATCTGTTAAAGCGGTCTTTGACGCCCAAAATTATTGCTTAGTCTAATTTCGTTGCAAAATGCGCTGCCATCTATCACGAATGTAGAACTAACCTCATGCCTTCATAGTAAAGCGCATGGAATAAGTAACATTTGGAGATGTTCAAGATCATATCGTCGCACGTAAACAAACTTTTGATGTCATCTTGTATCATTGCCGCATCCTCAATAGTATTCATGGTAATGTGTTTATTTATTACATTTTTAGTTGATTTTTTATAAAATTTTTTGTTTGGTATTTTTAAGGAATACCTTCTAGACACGTTTGTCTAGTCTAGTCGAGTATAAGGGTCACCTTATGCTAAGTCCTTACGACCAACCGTTTTCCCTTGCAAGGTTGTATTAAAACTTAGTTGGACGTGGAATAAAGTTCTTTCAGAAAAACTCTGTATTGGCGTGATGCGGCAATTTTATTTAATACAATAAGGGACGAGACGAGCAGGACGTTCAGCTGATGGTAATAGATACGCCCTGCCCATTACAATGCAGTGCCGGCGCCGCTAAGGATTATTGAAAGTCCCTAAAACTTTGAGAGGCACTACTATTGCGCTCGTCACCTTGAGACGTAAGATGTTAAGTCTCATTTGCCCAGTAATTTCACTAGCTACGGCGCTCTTCAGACCGAAACACAATAATTTTTTCACATTACTGCTTCACGGTATAAATAGTCGCCGTTTTGGTACCCATAATCTAGCCGGCATCCTGTGCAAAGTAGCCTCCCCTCCCACCAGAAAGTAATATCTGTTTAACTTTCATAACTCAATGGCTAACATTAAATACTTTGACATTGTAACAACAATAAAAGTATGAATCACACACAGTTTGCAATGTTACACACAATGCACAGAACATATCGTCGTATTGTCTCGAAACCATAAACTTGTCAGCAGTAATAAGTAGCCTTTTCTCATCACCATTCTTGACTTGAAACTCTTTTAGTACACAATGTTTTATTTGTTAAACATTCTTTATTTGAATGTGTTAAATAAATTTAGAGACTCCGTTTTTTCAATAGCAAGAAATTACCTATCGGACAATTGTCAAAAACAAAATAAAATTCACTTTATTCATGTATTTCAAGAAACACTTATGAATGTCGAAAGTTTTCATTCTTTTTTACATTTACCACCACTTAGGAGAAGGTTGAGTATAAATGTAAAGAAGTAGCAAGAACCTCATTACCACTCTTTTAAATCCACATCTACAGCTTTCATCGTTTTACAAATGATTTCACACACACACACACACATACTCACGCCTTGTTCCCGTCGGGGTAGGCAGAGACAATAGAATGCCATTTGCTTCTATCCTTACAAACCTCACGCGCTTCCTCTACATTCATAACTCTTTTCATACATGCTCGCCGGTTGCGGGTGCTTCAGACCTCTCCTTTTCTCAAAACGTCCCCAATTTGATCGACGAATGTTCTACGAGGTCTCCCGCGACCGGCTTGCCCACACACACTTGCCTTATATATTTGATGCGTCATTCTTTCTTCACTCATTCGCTCCACGTGTCCAAACCATTTAAGCATTCCTTTTTCAGTCCTTGTCACAATATCCTCTTTCAAACCACAGCGCGCTCGTATTACCGCATTCGGAATTCTATCAGTCAGTCTTACCCCACACATACTACGCAGTGATCGCATCTCAACTGCGTTAATTCTGCTTTTATGCTTCTTCTGCCATACCCAACAAATTATTTCAATTACAATATAATATGTAAAGTTATTAAAAATAAAAAAAGTAATTTAATTCTTTTGGGTAATTCATACCTAAGCTTTCAATGTCAATTTAATTGCGAATCAATAATTGTCAAAATGTTGTGTAATATTTATGTTCGCCTGGTACCAATAGCAGTAATAAAAAGGCATAAAAGCCATTTATTTTCTACAAATTCATTCCTTTTTGATGTCATTTCTAATATACTACTACATACTACTACCGTTTCGGAAACAAATGGCGCTCTGAGAGAGAAGAAGCGGCGCAAGGAACTCTCCCAACATTCGCTGTGCTAGTAGACGTACCTACTTATAGTTTTTCCTCTCTCTCTCTGTATCATTCATACGGAAAGATAACACTGTTTACTAGCAAACTCCACCAAATCTTCGTATAAAATACATTACAGGCCTTTTGTTAAATTAATATTATTTGATCTTAACTCATTGTACAAAAGCATATTACAATTAACACCACATTTCTGGTTTGGCGTCTCCTATATTTACGAGTCAAACGGAGAACTTACGACGGTAGCGCTTGCATACAATGCATCATAACCTCCGTTTTAGCATTCAATTTAAATAAAACAATTACCGGCGAGAGATGTCGTCATATCCGTTCATTTGTTGCGATTTCCGAGATGTAATATAATCAAGAATACTTGTGCATATTTCATTAATAATTCATTCCTTCCTGAATCACTTACTCGTGAAAAAAGTATTACGTTTTTGCTTCCATCTGATTCTTGATTCTCTATACTTGTTATCCAAATAAACGTTCCTTCAAGTTGTGAGATGTAGCTATATAGACGCATGATCAAAATTTCATTATTGAAAAACAAGGTAACAATTGAAAAAGTGCTTAGAAGTATGAGAAAATAAACGGTTGTTGTCAAAACTGTAAAAAAGTAAGGAAAGACGCGTAATATGGCTACATCTACAGAACCATTGAGGACAAAATAAAGAAGAAATCACGGGCTGAGGCTGATGGAGGATTACATGGCACTACAGCATTAAATTCTAGATGGGAATACAGAGAGTTGCTGAGCGAGAAAAGAAAGGCTGGACACAGAGAAGCACCATGATAAGACGGTCTTCCAAGGCTAGCAAGAAAAACCTTATCGATTTCTATTGTTCTGCATTTTATTCCTAATTTGATCCAAAACTATTTCCAGGCTCTCTAGGTTATACCAGAAATAAAAAAAATGGCAGTTCTAGATATTGCCGAAATAAGTGAAAAAATAAAATTTTTAGCATAAAAATTTTAAATTTCATAAAGTCTTAAAACAATTAAAATATTAATTTCGTTTTATTTTAAATACTTATTTTCAATTAAATATTGATCAAAACACTATTTCAACAATGCACACCATATACACATTGAACTTTTCACTAAATCCATTCAATTTCACTTATAACATAATATACACAGCATTAATGTTGCACAATACGTCAGCTGTATAACTACAGATATACTGCTATAAGCATTTCGGTGACGCGAACCCAAGAGACCGTTTCTCAACTTATATATTTATTTTTTGAAGTGCAAAATTCTTTAGCCTCGATGTGATTTGAAAGTCGATGAAACGAAAAAGCGAGACAGTAAAAAGAGACTATCACATACATAAATTCATAAGATTTTAAAGTGGAAGAAGATGAGATAGGAAGCATTATACAATGTTTTGGTACCAGGCGATCATAGAGGAAGAAGAAATTGTCTGATGTATGACGTGAGTGTATGTATGTATGCCTTTATAATATATTCTGACCTTATGCGCATGACGGTTTACTATATAGACACCAGGAGAACATAAATATGGTAGTGGTGATAGTAATGTATTTCATAGCGTTTGAAATCATGTGTCATCCTAGCAACATGTACCAGGACTTCATATGCAGTTTAGAGGTTCATGCACAATGCAGGTTTCACTTCTGACATGTGTACTTTGTAGGCATGTGTAGTTTTTTCAATTATTTATTTATCGCGTACGCCAGTCATGAACATGTCGGCGTCGCGAACCCATAAGATTTTCAACTACCGAAAAGAGCCCAACGCAGTTAAAGAAGTTTTCACTTGAATAAAGGCATAAAAAGCATTTATTTTCTCAAAATTGATTCCTTTAGAATTATTTTTGATGTTATTTCTATTACACTAGATACGACTACCGCTTCGGAAACAAATGGCGCTCTGAGAGAGAAGAAGTGGCGAAAGAAATTCTCCCAGCATTCTTTTTTTGCGCTCTTTTCATCATTTGTCATTTCTATCGCTATAAAATAATCGTAATCTAGTCCCAGTCTGTCCGATCACTTAGATATTCAGCTGTGGAGTCATAGGATTTACGTCAGAGCCATTTTATAAAACATTTAAATTTATTTATAGATAATGCCTGAACAGTGGCTGGGACTATATTATAAAAGTGTATACATTTATCCTTAAAGCTATTTTGTATCTTATGAAGCCTACTAGAATAAGTTACAAGCAATCCCTTATTTCTAGTGTTAAAATACAAAAGATGCACTCAATACCTAGTACGTGGTCATACACGCTTGGGTAGTGTAAGATCTCCAAGGAACTCAGAGCAACGTTATAAATCACTGTCCAAACCAAATCTTGATTTCAGCTTGCCGTTCGCTCATTATAAAAATAATTACTAAACTTACAATAATAACATTTCGTTACTTCATTGTTTATTATTTATTACACAAATAGAATACGTGTTTGTTAAGTGATATTAGCAAGTGAAGCACCTTTATGCTAGTGTGTGTGCGGTTACGGGGTATACTAGTTACACAATTTTTTCTCCCTTAAATAATCATATATGGCCACAAATACTTATAAAGTATCGTTTTTAAACTTTTTCACAACGCACGACGGCATTTTTAAAATATTTTATTGAGACGCAAACTGATCTGTCACAGACGATGATAATTCTCATAATGGTCGCCTGTCGGCCTGTAGTAGTGTAAGTGTGTGCGTGGGGCTATGTATTTAAACGTTAATCGGCTTGTTTTTGTGCTACACTGTTATGTAAGGTGACACGGAGTCCTTATTTTTTTACTAGTCTGTGTTGTCAGTAAGTACTGTTATAAAATGTGGTAAACCCAGTGGTAACCTAAAATTGAAATAACTCTTATTTATGCATTTTATTACTGTGTGTTATTACTATTGTGAAATAAACATAACACATTTTTTTAAAGCTTACAATTCAAAAAACTTTATTCAAACAAACTTACTTAACGTTTCAATTAATTCAATTTGAAGGTCTTTAATTTTAGGTTTGCAGAACCTGTTCTTAGAAAACTCGAAAATACTGATGTCTATGGACATCGGCCGTCAGTATAGTAAAAAGCATCTATTAATTATCATCATTCAAATGTGTAAGAAAGCTCACCCGTTTTTTATTGAATAAAATTGCAAAAAAAAATATTTTAACAAAAAAACAACCGACTTCAAAAACACTGTTCCAAAACAATAGATATAATATGCACTAAGGTGTATAAAAATAATTGCGTATTGTTATTCGATCTAATTAATTAATTTAATTCTAGTTACAATTATTGTTATTTTTGGAATCGTGTCGAATCGAAATCAAATTTGCTGTACGTATGTATAGCAAATTTAACACTTTTATGGTTTTCTCATATATGCCATTGTCAGATTTGGACCAAATAACAATCAGACAACACGGGAAGCACCAGCTTTCAAATAAAAAAAGAATTATCAAAATCAGTTCACCCAGTTGAAAGTTTTGAGGTAACAAACATAAAAAAATACCAACGAATTGAGAACCTCCTCCTTTTTTGAAGTAGATTAAAAAAAAAAAACTGTGACATGTTTTATTTATTGAAAGCTAGGAAATTAATACCGGTAAAAAGTAATTCAACTATAAATAAATAGAGTTTAAGAAATATGTTGGCAAACTTTTAGTTCTGCAGTGTTAATATTATCTTAATCCTAACTGCCTGACTAGAGGACACATAAATGAACATAATATCCAACTGTTGAAAGTCGTAAACGACAGCTTTCCTACACAATTAATCCATATTTAATACCAATAATTATGTAGTAAGCTAAACCGTTATAGTAAATAACATCGTAATGATAGAATTAGCATATTTCTTAACACAGCCCACGTTGTCTGAGCTTAGAGCTAACTATTTCGCCGTATGACATATTAAAAACTCATTCAAATAAGTGTGTAAAGCTGAAAGCAATAAAATCAGGATTTCACCCACGTTCGTCTGTCCCATTCGTGCGAACAAGGCCTAAACCTAACGGTCGAGTGGGCGAACGATAAAGTAAGTGCACACAGAAAGCTGTAATGTAATAATGTATTTCAGCCACTTGATTTGCAACCCATCATTACCCATTAATACAGATCCATGAAAACGAAATGTAAATGATATGACATTCCAGCTTAAAATGTGTTTAGTATATAGCAAAAGCACCCAATGCGTATTCACAGTCATAGCATTAAAAGTTTAAAATATATTATCCTGCTGGATCCAAATAGGTATATAGAACGACGGCGAAGAAATATTAAGAAATGAAAGAGAAGAAGTGTGTGTGAGGTGGCGAGTGAAAGAGAAAGGAGACCTTTAAGTGGCTTTCGTTTGAAGTATGTAGCTGGCAGCGTAACAAGCAGACGATGTATTTTATAAATAGTAGGTATGGTGTTGGTAAAAAGTATTTTGATATCCTATTTATATTGCTTTAAGTAATATTATCTAAATTATGGCATAAATTGCGTATTTTTGTAGCGCTACAGTATCACAAAAGCTGTAATAATTAAATAAATAAAATTAAAAAATATGTAATAAAATAGTCGCCCGGGTGTGTAGAATTAAGCCTATGCACAAAATTGTGAAATAAATGCGTTCGGTGGTTGTTTTCCTGTATAGATATGGTATGGCGATCAAGTGTATATTTATAATAATTAGAATAAAATAGAATATTTTTGGTTATTTTGTCAGTCTGAGCCACCACGCTCGCCAATTAAACATGCGTTTGGGTAAAGTCAACTAATTCCATTTTTAACCGACTTAATAATAATATGGCCAATGAACAAATTGAAAGCTCAACAAAATATAATTAAATCAAATCAAAATCACTTTATTTATGTAGGTCACGGAAATGACACTTATGAATGTCAAAAAAATATTTTTCTTATTAAATAGCTAATCAGAAGAAGTAGCAAGAAACTCATTGCCACTCTTTAATAAAAAATACGGAGTTTTCTAGATATTTAACACATCTTAAAAGAAAACTATTTACTTAATTTTGTAGTGCGAACTTCTACGACGATGACATTTATTTTGTGCGTCTTGAATCAAACTGAACCGTCACGCTCAGCTTTGTAATAATCTTCGGGTGAAGTTAGATTGAGTCAAAAGATGTTAGCAAAGGTATAATTAATTCGCATTATTCACTTCGTCTTAATCAAGTTTTCATTTATTTCATGTGGTCTTTATTACTAGTCTTACGAGTATTAGTATTATATTATTATTATTTTATTTATAATAGTTTTTACACACCGTTTTTTATTATAATATTCCACAATCTAGCACAAATGTGATATTTTTACATATTAATATAGTATTGAAACGCTTGCACTGGAAGAGAGTCCTAATCAAAGAGTCACCGCTTCCTCTAGTGAACTCAGCGACATTTTATTGCATCGATGTGTACACATTTTTTCTCGTGGTCAATGTTAGTATCGGATGCATTTAGCGCACTCAATAAAAACTAAAAACGGATATTCGCGTTTCTTTCGTTTGCACTCTCGAACATTCAAGACTTTGAAAGAAGAAACTTGTCGTTAATTGAACTTATGTCGTTGTCATGATCTTTCTTAGTACTTTATAATTTGTGATTATAGCACAGAAGACATAGACATATCTACTGTGGTTATAGTGTCTTAACCAGCTGTTATAATGACCATTGCATAGTAATTATTATTTTCGGATTTAAGTATTTCTAGCCTACATTTTATATTATTATCAGTATAAAAAAAAGTATTGTGTGGTTTAATGAAACCACGGTAAAAGTGAAACATTTTTTCACATTATAGACATTTAAATAAAAATTTTTGCATGCCATTCCATTAATGGTATAATAATCGCTTAATCAATCTTAATTTTTAACTTGAAAAATTTGAATAATAATGGGGAATAATAAAAACAAACAAAATAGCGTGGAGCACTGGCACAAATGAGTAATAGTCTATACACTACACGGTCAGCTGCTGCGAACTATAGGCGCCGCCCAACCGTCACGTGACATGCAACACACATACGAAAAAGTTTGAGACGATATAATAAAAGTTTACTACTTACAAAAGATAAAAAAATGTTTGCATAAAATTAAAAGAAATATTTATTCGTCATAATTATATATCTGTCACTATTTCCGAAATTTTTACATACAATTGAAATAAAATATACAGCTTCGGGGGCCCGGGTAGATACGGCGGTAGCTACCGCCGTACCCGGGCATTATATTATTAATCAGGGGATTATTATGGCATTTTATCCGTGTAGACTGTAATTTTTTTTGATAAATTATATATTTATGCAGTGTACTTTTTGAATTTTAATAGATATGATGTTATGCTATTATAGTACTCAATAGGTTTACACTTTTGTACATACTTCATACGATGCCTATAAAGCTCACAAAAATCTATATGATTATAAATTATTTTATTAAACTTATTATACTTGATAGCCCTACCAATACTAATAGAATCAAATAATTCTATAAAGACATAAAATACCACAACATAAGAATTGTCTCGGTAAAAATTCTCGGTAAATGATATTAGTACTGACATACAGAACAAAGATTTTGTTGCTAACTTTAATATCAAACTCGAAACCTCAAAAATATTATCAAATTTAAACATAAAACAAGCCCTAAACAACCACAAGACAGCGATACAAATATTTGAATGGTCGAAACATTGAGATACCAAATTCTGTTGTAAAAATATTTAATGCAAACATGTCAATAATGTAATTGTTTGTGAAAGTTTGAGGGTCTTTTAACAGCGTACCAAGCCTGAGTTAGCACTCAGAAAGTTCTCGTAGGTTTCTCGGAAATTAATCAACATGATGACCCCTATAGCCCAGTGGTTAGAGACCCTGCCTACTGAGCTAGTGGTCTCGGGTTCGCATCCCGGTATCCCGCAATCATTCATATGATGAATATGGATGTTTGTTTCCGAGTCATGGATACAAATGTATTTATGTATTTTTTAGTAAGTATATTGTATTAAATATTATATCGTTGTCTTGTACCCATAGGCTATGCTTAGTTTTGGGAAGAGAATTTATGTAAGAGTGTGTCAATATTATTGTATTATTTATTTTATGGACTACAAGACTTTCTTTAATATGAGTGTTAGAAAGATTCTTTAATAGGTTAGTAATAGCTTAAAGAAATTCTTCAAACACACAAAAAAAATCATGGCATTCATGACATTTCACGAAATACCTGGTATTCTCATTACCCTGCGACATAACACAAACAAAACACATCATCATGTTGCGGTTAAAACAAAACAGAGCAGCATGTTAGATTACTTTCCATTCGACAAAATGAGTTCGTGCAAGGCAAATGTACGCGAACTTGGAATAAAATTAAAACAAAGTTGCAGCAATTCAAATTAAAATCTAAAAACAATACGATGTTTGTTTTCTGTCTGGTATGGTATGTCCAATTTTGTTACGGAAAAATGTTTATTTTGCTGCACAGTTTTTAAAAGAGCTACCATTAGGTATTTATTTATTTACTAAGAAAACTTACAGCTATTTATAACTTTGTTGACATCTATTTGTATAACATAAAGCCAATAACTAGTTTTCACATCATCATCATCATCAGCCATTGGAAGACATCCACTGCTGGACAAAGGCCTCCCCCAAAGATTTCCACGACGATCTTGACCAGATCGGCGGTCCATCTTGTGGGGGGCCTACCAACACTGAGTCTTCCGGTACGTGGTCGCTATACGAGGACTTTACTGCCCCAACGGCCATCTGTCCGTCGAACTATGTGCCCTGCCCAATGCCACTTCAGTTTCGCAATTTTTTGAAATAAATTAATATACGATTCTAATTCGTTTAAAACATTACTAGAGAGTTAAGATATTTTATAATCTATAACATTAGTTCTAATTATAGAATTAGTACTATATAAAAAATACATTTTACTAAGTATTTTCCATGTGGTTCAAGAATACCAAGATACCATCAAGATGTTTTTCATTTATAAAATATAATTACAGTTAATAATAATAATAGTATAAAGCTCTGTTCAAACTGAGGCGAATAACGCGCGGGACGCGGGACGCGTTTTAGAGCAATTCGCTCAGTCGCTTAGCCTCTCATACTGACGTGACTTCCCGCGTGTCATATTTGGTTCTTCAGTGGAGAAACATCATGCATTGTGAGATTAATCCCGCCGGGCGTCCCGCTCTTGTTTCGCTTCAACTTGAGCGACTACTCGCGTCAATTTGAACACGTCCATACAAGTTAGCTGACACAATCGGCGCGAACGACTTCCGTCCCGTGTAATGCGCGATAGTAGCCTCAGTTTAAACAGAGCTTAATTAAAGTTTATATTGATTTTATTGATACAATACTTTGAATACTTAGGGGGAAAAGTATGATGTGGTTATCAGATGCCCAATTGCACTGGGTTTAGTAAAAATGTGTCAATTTCGAATGTATGAACTAGGACATACAGATGAAGGGCCTGTTTAAACAATCCGCGATTATTAATCGTTAATTATCTTATGAAACATCCATTACTGGAAATGTTCAAAGTAGCTCACCAAGTCCAATCGAATGATGAGCTTTTAGTTATATATTTGAGAATTCCCGGATGTTGACAAGAGCTTAGTAAATATATTCACAGGGCTTGGACCTCAATTACTAAGTATATGAAATACTACTCTTGTATGTAGACACATGTAAAAAGCAGATATATTGAAAATGAGTAGAGTGTCGCGTTGAACGTCTTAATTATACGATTCTTTAGTTGGATAATATTCACTATCTTAGAAATAATATAACTTAGGCACAAATGTACGAATATGTAAAGTGCCTGTAATAACCATCTCACACCATTTCAACTGGAACACAGTGAATACAAGTGCAGTACTGTCTTGGACGATCGCAGCACAACAGTTAGTTCTACTGTTGCGATATTAAGGGACACTTGACTGTGAAATAAGCCATAGTTCTTTTTCAGCGTGTTCAGATTAATTAGGCATATTTAAGCGGAAATCTCTGGAAGAGATTAATTTGAGATGAGGTCACAGAAGTAATGCTTACACAGAACTCAATTTAGTACTTAAATTTTTACGACTACTCCCTAAAACATGTTCAACGTAACTATCCAACCAGCTATCTAACGCAAAATGCTGACTGAGGTATTCTTGTTACACTTCCACCAATCAGTAGAAGCAATGCAGGTAGAATATTCGTGTTGGATAGCCTGGCTGACCCATTGGCTGAAATACCTGTCAATGCTTGGATTTCCAGCATCTTTTGAGACGTGTAATTTATACAGTATCGCCGTACCGTGGGCCCACGGCCAAGTGTCTTTACAGCACACTGCACCAATATGTAAGACTCACTGAGACTAAAATTTTTGTGACCTATTCTGGTATCTGATCTTTATTATTTGAATCAAGAGCCCCAGAAACAACTAAAGTTTCCTGAAAGCCAGAATACCGAAACGAGTCTACTAAAACTCTAGCGCCATTTGCCCAAGCTACCACCGTTATATTATGACAAGGACGCTTGCCATCGCAATGATTAAACCATATTTAAAATAAGCTATTGTTTCTGAACGATTCTGCTGGGCTTGATTAGAATTTCCCTATAAAATATATACGAGAAATGAGCATGATTCGGTGTCTTAGCTCGGGCATAATCAGCGTGCGGTGCGAGTGTGCGCGAGATTGGTCGCTGGGCGAGCATCGAGCAGGCAGTCAGGGAAGAACTACCAAGCAAGGCGGTTGTGTCGCACGCGCATACCGGGAACACCACGTTCTTATTAACATAATCATAAGGCTTTGTAAAGTGCAGCATGTCGTAATGGACCATTAAAATTACTAGAAAATATAATTTGTATTTATTTATTTAACATCTATAACGAATAAACGCGGGTAAAGTCACGTATATGCAACTATAAGTGTGAAGATATTAAAATGTTCTTTCTGTTTAGAGTCTCGACGAAAATTTATCATGTGTGTAGAAAATGTGAATGAAATGAAAGCCGTGTGTCTTTTATAAAGTTGAAATTTATTTCTTATTTCCTTTATGTAGAATTTATCATGCTTGTTCATTTAAATCCGCCTTTTCTTTTAATTCATAGACTGTGTAAAATGTATGCTTACGTTGAGATGTCTGAGACAATTTGTTATTTTTTTAAAGTGATAAGCCTCACTTCTGGGATTAATTACACAAATTAAATTTTGAAATGAAAATTTATGAACGACGCGGGACTCTCGCGTTCTGTGAGAGTGCTCTTCCCCTGGGCCAACCATTTAGATTTGAAAGAACGACATCTTACCTAAGTCCTTATATGCAAATATTGGGGTTGAGCAGGTTATCAAATGTAAAGTAGATCCTCTAGATTTCTTTTCTATCTATACTTACCATCAGAAAAGAAAAGATTGAGTTTTATGGAGAAGAAGCGGCAAGAAACTCATTGCCACTCTTTTAAATCAACATTTACAGCTTTATAGTTTTATAGGTCGTTTCAATTACAATATAATATGTAAAGTGACTCAACAAAATACTCAAAAGTCAAATACTCAATGTAAGTCTAAAAAGAGGCAAATAAAAACAGGCATGCAGTACAGTAGAAGCATTAATTCATACATACCGTAAATAAATAGAGGTATTTAATCGCAGAACTTACCCTCATCGATACATTCTACGATGCCATCTTTCGAGAATCTCAATTATCCCTTCAAAAACCAAGTCTGTGAATGTATTTTCTATTGCTACTTGAGAACAATTTTTTTAACATGTAAATAATTTCCAAAAAAAATTGTAGTCGGTTGGAGCTCTGGACAGTACAGGGGATGTCGGAGGATTTCTGAAGATTGTCTCATTTTTAAACGCGAAGGTTTGTAGGAATGTTTTAATGAATGTTTACAATTTATTTCAAACGCACATTTTATAGTAACAAATTTATCCTCATAACAAAATAATTACTTTTATCGAATCTGGTATTCAACGTAGATAAACTGCGTCTGTTACACTACATAATTTTGACAAATATCTTAATAGTTACGACGATGACCAACCGATTGCGCGATATTATGGTGTGGTCCGGTGGCAGGTGAACTACTGATTAACTTACATTCAAATTTGCAATTTTATGAAGAGGTCTGACAACATATAGGCTAGATATAGTCACGCTTGGTGCAGGCATATATTATATATTTACTGCTATAAAGCGTCCACGAAGACAACGAAGCTGCAGCTAGTAGACGACGACGAGTCGCGGCTGTCTTATTGCGAGTTTCGCCATGATGGTTTTAAGGTCAGACATCTGCTATAGGTAACCTTTTTTATGACAATAAGGGACGAGACGAGCAGGACATTCAGCTGATGGTAATTGATACGCCCTGACCATTTCAATGCGGTGCCGCTCAGGATTCTTAAAAAACCTAAAAATTCAGAGTGGCACTACAATTGGGCTCGTCACCTTGAGACATAAGATGTTATGTCATGCTTACAATTTACTTCTTCACGGCAGAAAAAGGCGCCGTTGTGCTACCCATAATCTAGCCGGCAACCTGTGCAAAGGAGCCTCCCACTGGTAAATGCCTTTAGTCGCCTCTTACGACGCCCTTGGGCCTGGAACTTTCCTATGTCCCGGGGAAGACAGGGTAACCTGTAGTGAATTAAACCATGAAGCTATCACCAAACAGTTATCATAAATTTTCTTTATGTCAACTTTGCTATAGGGCTTTGCTGCAGCGTTTGACCGGGAGTCACTGGCAATTGAATATCGCTTGCGATTATCATATAGAATGCTCTTTTTATCATTCGATACAACTTCATTCTTCCCGGAGTTCAATATCCAAGCCAAAGTTTCTTCTACGGAAGCGATTAAATAAAAACTGCACGGTTCATTAACCGTATCCTCTACATCCTATGTTTCTTTTAGTAACAGAGCTTGTATTTAAAGTACTATAATATTTCATGAATCCTTATTTACGAGTATATGCTTTGCATTCGGCTAAGAGTAACTTAGAGCCGAAACAACTATAACAAAAAAGACAAAAAAACAGAATAAAATAAATATTTGAGGCGCTCCCATAAAACAAACATGATTTTTATAGGTTTTTATAGATATGGTAAGCAACCCTTCGTGCTTTAGTACGACTCGCACTTGGCCGGTTTTCTAAATCTAAAAAGTTCTTAGCATTATGTGAATATCTCAATTCTGTAACAGCCAAAAAAGGGCAGTTTATCCTATTATTAATATATATTATTGAATTTTTATTTCCGTTTTTTTCATATTAGTGTGATGAATTTATTAGTTTAAGTAAAAGTTATAATATATCCTAATTAAAATCTTAAGTAAACATTGTATTTCAAAATAGAATTTCATTCTGATCCCTTAAAGCAACAGCACCGTGTTCACTAATTTTACGCACAGAAAGCTATTGCGTCAATTCAGGTCGCTTTCCCCTTTACAATCCCTTATAAAAGGGTTGGCTTACCCTTTGAATAAGCTTTTTGTTCGTGCTTCATGACATCTCATAACCAAATGCACTCACAATCTTGACTATACCACACAAGCATACTTCGTATTTTGTTCATTTGTGAATATTTCTTAAGGCTTAGGTAGACAAATAAACAGTCAATTATTATTATTATTATTTGCAGAGGGAGGCTATATGGGTCCTAGTAACAGCAAGTCCAGAATTAAACTATTGTGTTCGCGACTCATACTTATAGCTCGTCCTCAAGCCCTGCCGCGTTTGTGACCGCAGTATCTCCATGGCGCGGAGTATTGCAAACAGCATCTGGGAGAAGGGTATAATCGCCAAGGATGGTGTTAAGCTTATGCATTAGTGGGCCGCAATTGCAGAGGAGATGAAGAGGCGTTTCATCGGCCTCAAGGCAAAATCTGCAAGTTCTTTCGTTTTTTATTCCGACCACACAGAGGTGATTATTTAGGCGACAGTGCCCAGTAAGCATCCTGGTGAGTATGCATAGGCTTTTCCTGCTCAATGATAGGGCTTCAGTCGCATTTCTGTTATTGAAAGCCTTTATCATAGCTTTGGTTTAAACCTGTTGAATTGTTCCTGCGTTTAAGTGCTTCTAGTTTACATTGGTTCCTCAGGGTGTGACGAATGGCGCTCTTAGTCAGTCCGCAAATAGGTTCCGGATCGTATTGGACTCCTGTAGCTCCAACTCTTGCAAGCTCATTGCCTATGATTCCGGCATGCTCTGGGACCCATCTGAGAATCACTCTGTTTTTTATGCCTAATGTGTTTAGGAAGTCAGTGCAGTTTTTGACTAATTTTGACTCAATCAAGTCTGCGTCTAAAGACAACAGTGCTGCCTGACTGTCAGAGTGAATGTATATGTTTTGGTTGAAGTAGCCTTTTTGGATATAATTTTTGATATAAACAGTCACTTACGCGTTATGATTACTGGCTGTTTTTGTTGCCTTGCATTACAAAAATTATTGTTTTGATACGATAGCTACTCCTACAACATGGACTATCTGTAATCAAGTCTCATTATTATCGGTCTAGCAGTTAAAAAAATATACCGCTATTACCAGGTACATAGAAATTTTAATACGTGTGAATTTATTTTATACAATTAGTTATAAGTCTATTTAATTAATTCAAACAAAACAAATCTTAGAACTATATTTACAATACTATGATTACATAACTTTAAAACTATCATTACGGGAAGCGTACCAAGAATACTGTCAGCATTTCCGCGTTTGATAGCTAGGCTGATCCGTTGACCGAGATAGCTGCCAGTGCTTGGGTTTCCAGTAGTTATTGAGGTGCGAAGATAGTACTTTGTACATTCTCCGCGCCTCTGGGCCCCACGGGCCAAATTTCTCGACATGAAATGGCATAAAGATGTATGACTCACTGAGACCGACGTAACTTGGACATGAGAAGAAGCCAGAGTGTCGACGCAAATCACGTTCCACACCAGTTATACGTTGTTTATTAGTCAGATATTAAAAGCACATCTTCGTTTCGATGAGACACAAAAATCACGGCCTGATTTGTATTAATACATACGGTGAATCATAATAGTAAAAATTCTACACTTCAAGATACATAATAGCTTTAAGGGTAAATATATACACTTTTATAATAAAGCCCAGCCACTGTTCAGGCATTATGTATAAATAAATTTAAAACTTTTATAAAAAATGGCTCTGTCGTAAATCCTATTACTCCACAGCTGAATATCTAAGTGATCGGACAGCCTGGGACTAGATTATGATTGTTTTATAGCAATAGCAAAGACAGTACAATATTGTATATTTTATTAAAAAGAGCGCAAAAAAAGAATGCTGGGAGAGTTTCTTGCGCCGCTTCTTCTCTCTAAGAACGCCATTTGTTTCCGAAGCGGTACTATTTCCCATCCAAAATTTTCTTAAAGAGTGAAAAGTAAACCAAAAACTGAAGATAAAAAATCAGCAGATAGAGTTACTGTCTGTACCTACATAATATCTATCATCCACATTAAATGTTTAATAATACAAATCGATAGATAGAGAATCATAGAAATTGTTGCTTTGAGTAAAGACTGTGGATTACTGCACCTGATGGAGGAAAACTGGTTGAAAGCACCTTCTTTGTAAAGTATTTTCACTGAGTTACGAAGTTTCGTTTGGAATTACTTTTCACTTGACCCTCATTTCTTATTCAAGCATCAGTTGTTTTATTATGTTCATAAAATATTAGTATGAAATAAGTTAAGTGGAAATAAATGGTGTGTAATAGTTATTTATGCAACTGTTGTGTAATAGTATCACTCTTCGATACTATTATCATATATATATCTATTACCCACATTCGTGTTTTAATACCTAATTATCTACAGTTGCATACAAGACTTTATCTACACCCAGAATATGAATCCTCTAAAAGATTCTGAAACAGTTGGCTTACTGCTACCATTAAAACATCAGACTGATTATATACTAATAAACTAAGTATTAATGAAACAATTGTTTATTTTAGTGGTAATTTACATTTTGTATAGTTCAATAATTAAAATTCACTCGAATATAATGTTCTTTTGCAGCGTTTAAAATGAATCGCAAATTTTTTGCAAATAAAACAATAAAAATATCGAAGAAAAATGGCGGGGATTCGAATAACCTACTTTTTTTTACGGCGCGCGACGTTCTGGTTGTGTAGAACGCGCGTAAACTAAAATGTTCTTTTTTTGAAATTCGTACAGATACCACGCATCGAGCAATAAGAATGTGGCTGTATGTTGAAACTCTTTGCGAATGAAGGGATCGGAAAAAAAACAAAGGAGTGTTGTTATGAAATTCAGTACAACATTACAACACTCATTTGGATGATGTAATGGTTATTAGAATATTGGGTGTTTTAATGTTGGCAATAAGCTAACTTTTTCAGAATCTTTAATAGACGATTTAAAGGATGGGTGTAGATAAAGTAAATAAAATACATAAAAAAGGTTAGTATCATAGCATAAATATAGAGGTTGTAATCGGAAAATAAAACAAATCTTATTACTATATTTACAAATATGATTACATTAAATTAAAACTATCATTACGGAGAAGTGAAACAAGAATATTGGCAGCATTTCGCATTGGATAGCTAGGCTGATCCGTTGATTGAAATAGCTGCCAGCGCTTGGGTTTTCAGTAGCTCTATAACTGAGGTGCGAAGATAGTACTTTGTACATTTTCCACGCCTCTGGGCCCTACAGTCCAAGTGTCTCGACACCAAACGGCACAAGAACGAGACCAATATATTTGCGACGCTTGCTGTCTTCGGCAGTTGAAAAGGAAATCAAAAAAGCTTCCCATAAGTAATCTAGTGGTAAAATAAAACGTCATAAGACAGAATGACACAATTTCCTAGAACTTGAAGTATATCTGCTAATGAAGGAGATTTGTATTATTGTTATTTAATCTCTACTCTTCAAGATACGAAGGTTAAGATACAAATACTACTGTTAAGTAATATTATCCCGGACGAGGCTGATGCCAAAATCGTTACGATTTTTCTATTTATAGCATAAAATAGAAGCGCAAACGTACCTTTGTTGTTTAAACTAAAACATCAAACACCCTGACACTAAATTAATTAACATAATTTAATAATCGAAAACATTATGCGTTACAAGCAATCCAAACTTAAAGAGATTCAGTGGAAAAAGAACTACAAAAATTCACTTAGGTCTGCTTTCTTAGTTCTTTAAACATTGATTTATTTTCTTCTTTTTTACATTCAAAAAATGATCTAAGCTACTTTAACAATGACTTTGTTTTCATAAGCAATCTAATTGTTACATTGCTCGACGTAAACCAAATTTATCGTAGAAATTGTCGTGCAGATCCTAGTTAGGATTCAAGATAAAAATATTGTTTTGTCTTCGGTCCGTGAAACGTGTGCAATTTTTCAAGAAATTTTACGACATCAAATTGGTCAGAATGACTTTTAAATGTTCCAATATATACATGCATATTATATTGGTTAAGCTTAGGCTGATTGTTGACTGAGAGTGCAACTAAGCATACAAGATTTTATGACCATTCGTCACTGGAACGGTTAGCTCAGATGGGAGCGCTCTCGCACGGAACGTGAGAAGTCGTGGGTTCGAGTCCCACATCGTTCATAAAAAATTGTTTTCAAAATTTATTTGTGTAAGCTAATGTTGTTTAGAATACCAGCCTAGTATATCAGTTAGTGCACCAGCAGCCCGCCCGCACGTCCAAGAGTTACTGAGCTAAAGGCCCTCTCCATCAAAGACTCGCCGCCACTGAACTCTCGACTGAATAAACGGTTTTGTTGGTAATGTGTAAACCTGCTGAAACCGATTCCTCAGGAGTTGTTGACTCGCTGAACACTAGAATGACAATAATTATTTTGTAAATCTAAGTTAAAGTTTAAAAAAATAAGTGACTTAAAAATTAAGTTTTTCGGAAATTGCATCGAACTTGAATCAGCCATTCATTGCACCGTCAGTATTTTCAATAATTTAATCCCGGTGAAATGAAATAATATGTGTAAAAACAGCTAAAATGGTAATTTAATGCTGTTCAATGGATTTACTTCTATAAAAGTTAAGTTTTTATGAAATTTATATTTGTTCAAAGATTATGATTTCGTTTTATGAAATTTGTGATGTTACGGCTACTGCAATTAGGGTTGCCAGTTTCTCTATATGATGTAGAGTATGGTGGATTTTTGAGAACCTAAAATATAGAGTACATATTATTAAAATGGAGTTTCAGTTATAAGATATTTCCAAGCTTTTTTTACTGCAAGAAATTGACATAATTTTATATTAACTAATTTTTGCTGCTCACAGACACGACCGAGAATACTTAATAGCTAAAGAGATTTAAAAAGAAAGTCTTGTATGTCATATTTATGACTATAAATAAGTCTATTTTGGTAAAAAATACTATTCAAGCGAACTAGTATTTTAATTTATTTTTATGAAAATAAGGGACGAGACGAGCAGGACGTTCAGCTGATGGTAATTGATACGCCATGCCTATAACAATGCAGTGCCGCTTAGGATTACTGAAAAACCCAAAAATTATGAGCGGCACTATTGTGGCGCTCGTCACCTTGAGACGGTAGATGTTAAGTCTCATTTGCCTAGTAATTTCACTAGCTACGACGCCCTTCGGACCGAAACACAGTAATGTTTACACATTACTGCTTCACGGCGAAAATAGGCGCCGTTGTGGTTCCCATAATCTAACCGGCATCCTGTGCAAAGGAGCCTCCCACTGGGTAGTATTATTACATATGGGTAGATAATAAAGTACACTTAAATTAAATATATTACAGAACTCTATATTTGAGTAAGGCTAGCAACCCTAATTGCAACAATCTTTGATTATTTTTTTAACGGCTGTATTCTCAGGCAAAATTATATCCACACAGACTCACACTAGACACTCACATTGGACATTCTTAGGGTAACACTTAAGTGTAGGTACCACGTTAGTTAATTGCCTACGCTGCGATCGCAAAGTCAATATGCAAACAACCTTTACGACCTGTCTACGACATAAAAAGTCCTTTTGCATTCTGCACTTTACAGCCGACTCCTTACACATTCTCTTTCCACGCATAACACATTTACCTATCCCGTTTTCACCTCAAAATCATATTCGGTAGTTTTCGTTTATCCTCGGATGCACTGGCGGTGTTGCCAAAGCTAAATAATTTCTATTCAGTCGCTTTCCGACAGTCGAGGGAGAGAGTTACGTTCGCCGCTCGGCTAAAACATCGCGAGTGAGTTCGTTGTTACTAAGAACTCTATATTCGTTCGAGTGTGTGGATTTCTGAACTAATCTGTTTATGTGAAAATGTGGTTTCAGTCAGTGTTTCAAATGAACGGATGCGTTATGATTATATGTAAACATCAATGAAATGGTAATTTCAGAACTATATTATTTTGACGAGAGTAACATTTAATGGATCGTTTTAAACGGGTAACGAACGGAAGCGATGAATGAGGTTTCAGCGAAATATTATTTACATTTGCCGCGAAATTGTATATTAATGTAAGTATTGCTTGTATATATTTTAGTTAGTAGTTATTTATTATAATGTTATTCTTGATAAATAATAACTACATACACGTGAAATTGATTTTTTAATAAGATTTTTTTTATGAAAATAAGGGACGAGACGAGCAGGACGTTTGGCTGATGGAAATTGAAACGCTTCGCCCATTACAATGTAGTGCCACTCAGGATTCTTAAAAACAAAAATTCTGAGCGGAACTGCAACTGCGTCACCTTGAGACTTATGATCTTAAGTCTCAATTGCCCAGTAAGCTCACTAGCTATGGCACCCCTCAAATTGAAACACAGTAATGTTTACACATTACTGCTTCACGGTAGAAATAGGCGCCGTTGTGGTACCTACCCATAAATATAAGATTTGCGTTGTTTTTTCAAAGCACTGTTATCAGGGTGGTATCCATTTATTTACATCTATACAATATTATGAAAAGAAAATATTAGCTTTTTTATTTTTTATTGAAAAATTCTCATTCAAGCAAATGAATATACTTAATTATCAGAACTTTTCATGTAAAACATAAGCAATGTACGTTATATTTCGTGAAGAGTTAGATAATTCTATATTTTATAAGATAGATACGGATCCATAAGCTAATTAATTCATATAATAGATATTTAAAAGCAGAGGCATATAAACATTTAAAACCTAGTAAAAGTCAGGAACAGCTGTTTGTAAATTATGTTTGGTCAAATATCAATTATATAACTGTTATAATACACATCGTAAAGTATATTTAATTGGACAAAATATCATAAAAACGGTATTCGTACTTCGTTCTCTACATCCTACGCAAAAAAATTGAAATACTTTGAGTGGGCGCGGACACACGCTTGAGAGTTCCATTTTTTACTTACAAGCTATTATTTAAATATAGGACTTCTTCTTCTTCACGTGCCTCTCCATAACTGGAGGTCAGCAGTCAGCTTCTTAAACTCTTCGTTGTCCATGGCTAAGCGGAATAGTTCTTGGACTGTCTTTGTACCAGTCCACTCCCTTAAAGTTCTGAGCCTCTTGGCTCTTAAGTCTTCTTCTTCCAACACCTCTTTTCCCAGCAATGATAGGGTTAGAGGTATATTGTATAGACCAGGAAACCATTGGAGAAAACACGGACAAGTTACAGAGAGATGGAAGGCTTTAGTGGAGCCCATACTCAAAAATGGGTTTTCATCTCTGAAAGAGAAGAAAGCTTATAATAGGTACTACCTACTAGTATTTAAATTAACGATACACTAAACTACTTCGGAAAAAGTTAATGAGAAATGGCTAGAAACTCATTGCCACCTTTCAAAATCAATAATTATAGTCACAAAATTATAATATTTAATATAAATACAAAGGACGCAACAAAAATATTCATAAATTTTCATAAGACTCATTAAGAATCAAAAGTATGGATAAAAGAATATACATTAATAGCACACACTGTGAATAAAACAAAAGTTATTCTGTTTGCATTTTATCAACATGTGAAATAATTATAGTATGGTATAGTATTGGTAACACTATTTCTTATTAGAATCCTCTTAAACTGTGATATTTTGAAGTGAAAACTTTTTCGGGCGCACTGAACATCTTATCATATATCATAATTTCAAAACTATTGTCTATATCCCTTCTAATATTATAAATGTGACTGTAAGTTTGTTTGTTATGCTTTCACGCCTAAACTACTGAACCAATTTTGATGATATTCAGTAGGTCTAGGTGGTCGGGATCAAAAGTTATTCAGCTTCAAACATTTACCATAGAGTTACATTGAAAATGAGGTTTAACGCGAGTAGTAGTAACTGTATATCTATACTGTATGACTTTGTAGAACAAAATAAAGAATAAAAACATTTTTTTTTGACATTAATGCGATTCATTGGTTTGGAATTAAGTATTAAGTCATTCACAATGTTTATTAAACAAACAAAGACATAACACAACAGTTTTCAAACTCTACCTCATTTCGAAGCGGTAGAGTTTAAAAGAAATCAATAACGTTTACATATTTTAATTCAAAATAGTATTTAAAATCACTTCTTCAACGTCAAAAACTACCAACCATTCGAAAATTTATGCTACCTGAGAAGAACGAGCGCAAAAAATACGGTGGGATTCTTGTTTTTTTATTAAATTTTTGTCACAAGAAAATTTACCCCATTCCCAACATTAAGAAAATCATTTATGTCAATGCAACCTTTACCACATTAACGTTTTTTGACAGTTCTTTTCAATAAATGTATTCATTATAAAATCCAAAAAATACCAATATCAGTAACATTATTCCTTTAAGAATATCGTTAATTTGGTAATAAAATTTTATGCTGACATTACTATAAATGTTAACAAGACATTAAATTTTATTTTATACTGATAAGATCTTACACCTCTTAGAAGATTCTAATAGGATTTGGAATGGTCATTTAAAGATCCGATGAAATAAATATGGTTGTAACATAAATTAACCAAGATTCAAATTCAAAGAGGAGAGTTTCTTACGCCGCTTCTTCTCTCTCAGAGCGCCAGTTGTTTCCGAAGCGGTAGTAGTATCCAGTATATTAGAAATGTCATCAAAAAGAATTCTAAAGGAATCAATTTTGAGAAAATAAATGTCTTTTATGCCAATCATATTTTTATTCAGAATAGGATATGAAATCACTTAAGTAAGTCAAAAACTACTACTCATTCGGTAATTAATGCCCCAGAAAACGAACGGGCTCAATTAGTATTTTTTTAGTATCAAAATTCATAACGAATGTATAATTGAAAAAGCCCTTTTTTTATAAAAGAGTGGGCAAACTGTCAAGAGGCTCACGGGATGGGAAGAGGTGAGGCAACCGCCCATGGACAACCGCAAAAACAGGTGTGTCAAGAAATGCGTTGCCAGCCTTTAAGGTGGGAGTATGCTTTTTTCTTGAAGTTCCCTAAGTCGTATCTCTTCGGGAAAACCGTAGCCGGTAATTGATTCCACAAAGTGCCTGTGCCTGACGGCGCTTGCTCTATTACACAAACTATCGTATCATTAAGAAAGTCATTTATGTTGAGTGAATGACGTATAACTTACTAAATTGCTTAGATTAACAAGAGCGAAATCTCAACTCAATTTCTTAATATGAAAATATTTTGGTTGAGCATCTTATCAACTGTAAAATAGATCCTGGAGATGAAGCGACAACCTGAGAGTTGAACAAGGCATGCAATTTTTTATGACGATACGTCACTCGAACGGTTAGCTCAGTCGAAAGAGCACTCGTACGGAACGCGAGCGGTCGTGGTTTCGAGTCCTGCTTCGTTCATAAAATTTTGTTTTCAAATTTTATTTCTGTGTAAAAAATAATTTTTGAGAATGTTGCTTTGTTTGATTTAACTCTATCACGGCCAAACTACGAACCTCAAAGATGAAGAAACTCAGTTTGGACATAGTTTGAGTTAAGAGAATGAACATAGGCTACATTATATCCCGAAATTTGAAGAGATCCCCAGGGAAGCCAAGCAAGAGCAAAGAATGAAGTCGTTAAAAAGTTTTCATAGTTTTTTTCTTTTTACGAGAAGCATAACCCCTTACGTGGGGGTGCATAAAAATAGTTTGTCCGCCAAGTTTCGGCATTCCATATTTAGTTTAGAATTATGTCATTTACGGGCAATTTCTGTATAAATTCGTAATCCTAAATTTGCTTTCTGCATTCCAATAACTAATCTATGGAATTCTCTTTTAATCTATATTTAATATCTAATGAAGATCAGGGATTTATTGATGCATGGCATACAATCTGGACACTGGATTCAAAATATTTTTTAACTAAAGATTGCATAAAAAATGTGGCTGTTAGCTAAACATGCATTGCCATTCAAACTTCACGTTTAGATCGAAGCGCCATAGCTAATGAAATTAATGGGCTAATGAAACTAAACATAATGAAATAAATATAATTGGAGATGTGCCGATGATGACTTTGGCCGACTAGCCGACTAGCTGACTAGCCGATTGGTCGGCTGTATACATGCCGACTAGTTTCCATTTTTGCATACGTCCAATGTAAGGTGATTAATTACAAATAGCCATACAACTTGCTCACGAGTCTCATACGCACTTTTTCAACACACTTGCTAGGAAAAAACAAACATATATTGCATTTAAATTTGTTTAATTATTAAAACTGAAATGGTGCGCAAGTGTTTTTAAGCATACGCAAAACTTAATGTGAATCATTACATAATATAACAATACAGCCTACTTCAAAATTATAATTTCAGTGATAAAATGCATATATTTTATAACAAATTATTTTGAATTCGAAATAATTTTATATTTAGAAATGGTTTTTCGTCATAATTAGGGACACATTTATTGATTCCAAAAATAAAGCCTTTTAATTCCTGCAGATTTTTATTTGTGCTGTTTATACCTTCAAAGAAAGCGCGTACATCTTCCTTAAAGGCCGGCACACTCCTGTGACTCTCTGGTGTTGCAAGAGAATGTGGGCAGCGGTGATCACTTCACACCAGGTTACTCGTACGCTCGTTTGTTCTCATCATCAACATCATAATCAGCCGGAAGATATCCGCTGCTGGACAAAGGATTCCCCTAAAAATTTCCAACGACGATCGGTCCTGCGCTGCCCTCATCCAACGTATTCCGGGAATCTTGACACCAGATCGTCGGTCCATCTTGTGGGGGGCCTACCAATACTACTATGTGCCCTGCGCACTGCCACTTCAGATTCGCAATCATTTGGACTATGTTGGTAACTTTTGGTTTGGATCTCCTATCCGTAGGAGAACCAAAGTTACCATATCATTTCTGATTCGATCTAGCAGGGAAACTCCGAGCATGTTATGTTAGTCCTCACATACCAGAGGAATCACAGAAGCGGTGTATGCCTTTTAGAAAGGTACTCTAGAAAGCTCATTCCACAGCTTAGTTGTACGTGGAAGAAAGTTCCTTGAAAACGCATTGTTTTTCAAGAATCCTGAACGTTATTGTAATTGGCAGGAGTATCTTTCAATTAGGTGAATTGCTCACAAATTTTGGAAAAAATGTGAAAAAGGGACGACCTTTTTCACATTTTTTCCAAAATTTGCTCAAACCGTATAATTTCCTTTCTAAAAGTTTACTGGAGTGATCAAACAATCTAATTTTACAAGAAAACATTAACTTACGAAATACTGGATCAGAATTCATGCAAAGGTAATTAAACGTTATTAGAAAAATTGTTCTATTCGGCGCGTGGGAGTCACTCGCTCATTGAAACCTGATTCCGTGACCATTCCTGTTCCATCCTCGCTTCATTACTCAACACATCAATGGATCTTATTTATATTCGACCACTAATTGATTAAGCTCTGACGCTATTGTTTTTTTTAATAATCGGAACAACAAACAATGGGAATTGATTAAAAAGTCGTCGAGTCATTAACTTTATACGTCCGGGGATAAAATGGCTTACTACTGTTTCAACTAAGGGTTCGGTACCATTGTTAACATGTTTTTGTTGCCTTAGTACTTTTTATGAAATATTTGATATTTAAAATGATTTTACCCTTGAACACGATTCATATATATATACTGTATTGATTGAAAAGAGTGGCCGTTGAGTTTATTGTATGTTTTTCTCACGAGCTCTACTTTTCCCGAACATATGGTAGATTGAGTAATTTAAAAGAAATATTTATAGTGACGATTCTAAAACGCTTAGTTTTAGCCTAATTTATTAGATTTATTGACTTTGACTTTGACCTGAAATACACAAAACAAAGCAGCCACTTAAGAATGTATTAAGGCGCGAACTAACTAGGATTGTAAACGCTACAACCAATAAATAGTAAAATATTTGTGTTGATCATGTGGCTAAGCTGCAAATGGGCATTTATTTTAATGGTTTTGTTTTGTTTATTCAAAAAATACATATTAAATTGAATAATTGTTCTGTTTAAATTTTAAAAAAATACTAATTCTATTAAGTTCTTTTAAAAAAGAATATTGTTATCGCTGAAAATTCAGAGATTTTCAGACTTCCAAATTTTTTATTGGATATTTCAAATTTTATATAAATATTCTATTCGGTTCTAATTCTTCTTTATGTTCTTCTTTTTGTACTGTATTTTTTGCGTTGGAATATTTTCATTGCGTCTTATTGTAATCGACTCTCTAAGAAACTATTTTTTTTGGATATTGAGGTATGACCGCGCCTTAATAAAACGAAATCTGAATACGGCTGGTTTCTTTTACATCACAGCGTATAATAAAATACTGTAGGCACATCAGAAGCTCTTTTCATTAGAAATCATTAGAGATCGTATAGAAATAAATAAAGCCTACACTAAGTATTTTATTGTTGGATCTCGCTCGCTGCCGTCAAGCGAGGCTTATGATTTATTTGAGGTCGTATCATTCTGTTTACTTAAAAGTATCGTGATTTTTATAAAAAATGTTTTCTTCTTTTATATATTTGATTTATATGTCTCTACGGGCTACAGTTACCGGCTGTTATTTATGAAGGATTATATTACTTTTTAATTCGTAAACTATTACTACAAATTTTATGAGGTTGGGTAAAATTAATTAAGTTATTTGACGTTTTGAGGGTTACTTACCCGAAGTGCTAGCAAATCGATCTATCTATATATATAAATACTGAATTGCTGTTCGTTAGTCTCGCTAAAACTCGAGAATGGCTGGACCGATTTGGATAATTTTGGTCTTGAATTATTCGTGGAAGTATAGGGAAGGTTTAAAAGGTGAATAAATAGGAAAATGCTTGGAATTAAATAAAAACAACATATTTGTTTTTCCAGTGATGCGTACCCCGTCGAATTTATTGATACAACGGTTTGACAGTAATTATGCTGTGAAACAATTTTATTACAGCAACAGGGTGCATTTTTACGAAGCAATTCGTTGACAAATTCCTAAAAAAAAAACACAATTTTATTTATTATATACAGAACAACGTCTGTCGGGTCAGCTAGTAATATATAACTTAGACTCTACATGCAGTCTGCTTCCGTCTGAGACGACTCCGGTACATTAATGAACCTACTAAGTTCTTTTTTTTTTTTTGAAAATAAGGGACGAGGCGGTAATTGTTACGCCTTGCCCATAACAATACAGTGCCGCTCAGGAGTCTATTCCTAACTTCTTCCAGGACATAAATGTTTTTGAGTACCTAGTCCTTACAAATTTGTGAAATAAAATATGTTCATCATATTATCAGTTCATCGTATTACATGTGCGAAGTTTCTATCGCAATATTTTCTTTACTTTTACAATTTATTATAATAATGAGTACGTTATGAACGGCCAAATTTCATATAGAATTTGTGCAAAAAAGCAGATATATAGAAGGTAATTATTTCTTGAAATTTGTATATTCTGCCTCGATAGAAACCAAGATATAATTCACAAGATACCTATAAGATCACTCTCATCATCTTCTTGTATCTTTTTGGGAAGTCCAATTCTTCAACTTTTTGAGAAACGTCAGCTCTATACAAAAGATATAGTAAGATTCATGAAAAGAATCAGTCTTAGCAGTGAGCTTTTATTAACACTGGCTATCACTATAGATGACATCGCTTATAAAATGCTCACAGAATACCTTTATTTATTTATGGTGTATGTGCACGATGCAGCTACTGTACTCAATAACTTTTGTATTAATTTACATTTACCTTTTTCGACTTACTCGTGTAAGACATTGACTATTTGACGTTTGAGTGTGTCAGATGCATCATTTTATATTTTACATATTATATTGTAATTTGAAATGATTTTTAAATCGATGTATTTAAATGTAAATCTTGATATAAAAGAGTGGCAATGTGTTTCTTGCTAATTCTTCTCATTAGCTCAACCCTTACGAAGTAGCGGTAGATTCAATAAGAAAAATTTATTTTTTTGACATTCAGAAGTGTCATTTCCGTGTTCTACGTGAATAAACTGATTTTGATTTGATTTTTTATTTGATTTGATTGCTTTCAGTGAAACAGGACTGCACTGAACTGTTACAAAGCCGCTTTAAAAGAATGCTGGGAGAGTGTCTTGCGCCGCTTCTTCTATCTCAGAGCGCCATTTGTTTCCGAAGCGGTAGTAGTATTTAGTATATTAGAAATGACATCAAAAATAATTCTAAAGGTATTAATTTTGAGAAAATAAAAGCCTTTTATGCCTTTTACAAACCATAACCATACCTGTAAGTATTTTTAAAGAAAGATGCATTACCAGTGGGAGGCTCCTTTGCACAGGAAGCCGGCTAGATTATGGGTATCACAACGGCGCCTATTTCTGCCGTGAAGCAGTAATGTGCAAACTTTACTGTTTTTCGGTCTAAAGGGCGCCGTAGCTAGTGAAATTACTGGGCAAGTGAAGTCTCACTAAGTCTAACATGATATGTCTCAAGGTGACGAGCGCATTTGTAGTGCCGCTCAGAATTTTTGGGTTTTTCAAGTTGTAATGGGTAGGGCGTATCAATTATCATCAGCTGAACGTTCTGCTAGTCTCGTACCTTATTTAAATAAATAAAAAAACGGCGTTATCACGTACGAACATTTGTGTGAAAAATATGACGGGTTAGCCGCTCTTAAGACGACACTAAACGACGACCTTGAGCGATATGAGTTCATGGCTGCCGGCCCACCATCGATGTAACAAAGCCAATATTTTCAAAATTCTTGGGTGGAAAACAGTTTATATGCTTACAATCCTCGTTATTCATTACTAATCTGAATAAATGAACCTACACAAAAAAGTACAAGCTATAAGAATAACTTTTCTGAGAGAAGTACCAAAAAATGCGTCACGCCATGCCAAAAAACTTATTTAATTTCAAAGAAAAGTGCTAGTTCAAAAAGGCTCCGCAGTGTTAACCATAACCAACAGCAAGCAATAGCAACCTACAAATAAGACTTAAGGATATGTGTAACAGGATTAAGTAGTGTTCATAGCTCCAAATGCTATACTTTCACCACAAAACTTGTCTAAAAACACCAATTTTGCGTGTTTTCTGCTTACTCTTCGCCTTAAGTCGTTTCACTGCAAAGCTACAAATGAACCATACTGACCCACACTGTCTTTTATTGATTGTTATACAGTAACTAGTTTCATGGGAAGTTCTACTATAATTCTAATGACATGTCCTAACCTGTTTATAAACACATATAAACCAGATTCCAGTCCCATTAATAAGGTGTTCATGGGAAAACGAGACTTTTTTTATACTCTAATTATAACTATAAGCAAGAAATGTAATCAAACCATTGACTGTAATGTGGTTGTCACATTCGATTTCATTGAACCTTATTCATGAACTAGCCGCAACGTTATATTAACATTATTGACAAACAAAATCTTAGTTTCTTTTTGTGTATAAGGGACGAGACGAGCATGACGTACATCTGATGATAGTTGTAACGGCCTGCACATTACAATGCAGTGCCACTCAGGATTTTTGGAAAAAGCCAAAAATTATTTGGGGCACTAAAAATACGCTTGTCACCTTGAGACATAATAATATGTTAAGTCTCATTTGCCCAGTAATTTCACTAGCTACGGCGCCCTTCAGACCGAAACACAGTAATGCTTACACATTACTGCTTCATAGCAGAAATAGGCGTCGTTTTGGTACCCATAATTTAGCCGGCATCCTGTGTAAAGGAGCCTCCCACTGGTATAGTTACATCTTACCATCTACCATCCACCTCGGAAAAGGTTGAGGTTTAATGAGAAGTGGAAAGGAACCCATTTCCCCTTTTCTAAGTCATTATTTAACATATTACTTTAAAACAGTATTTATAAAGTGATGCAAAGAAAATACTCAAACTTTAAATACTCAATGCGTTACACGAGTACGATCCGCCCGACCACGCCGCCACAAGCGTACTGATCACGTGATGCTGAGTGACCACCGTCGTCCATAATATCCTCCAACACCAGAGGAATCACAGGAGCGTTACCGGTCTTTGACGAGAAAGTTCAATGAGTTTTGATTCCGGACGTGCCAGTTGTAGGCTCCTTTGCACAGAATCCCGGATAGATTATGGGTACCACAACGGCGCCTATTTCTGTCGTAAAGCAGTAATGTGTAAGCATTATTGTGTTTAAGGCGCTGTAGCTAGTGAAATTATTGGGCAAACTATACTGAACATCTTATGTCTCAAGGTGACGAGCGCAATTGTAGTGCCGCTCAGAATTTTTGGGGTTATCAAGAATCCTGAGCGGCACTGCACTGTAATGGTCAGGACGTATCAATTACCATCAGCTGAACATCCTGCTCATTTCGTCTCTTATTGTCATAAAAAAAGTATCCAATGTGATTGTCATACGGAATATTTTCGCTTATCCAATTCGGAAACGCGTGCGTCTGCGCTTACGGGGTAAATGTTTAATATCATGTGTATAATCTGTATTTATTCAAACAAAACAACTCTTATAAGTTATAACTATATTTACAATACTATGACTACACAAAATTAAAACTATCATTACGTGAAAGCGTACCAAGAATACTGGCAGCAATTCCGCGATGTATAGATAGGCTGATCCGTTGACCGAAGTAGCTCCCAGCGCTTGGGTTTCCAATAGCGTTATTGTGGCGGAAAAATAGTATTTGTACATTATCTGGGGGGCCAAGTATCTCTACACCAAACGGCACAAAGATGTATGACTCACTGAGACCAAGATATTTGCGACGCTTGCCGTCCTTGGCAGTCGAAACAGCAGCCCAAGTACCAACTGACGTAACTCTGACATGAGAAGGAGCCAGTGTGTCAGCGCAAGTCGCGTCCCACACCAGCGACCTTCCCCGTGCCCAAGCCACCAGGGTAATGTGTATTGATTGGCAAAGGGCTTGTAGAAACGTCGTTAGTTCAAATCGGATTAGCTGGTAGCTCAACCTCTACAATTATGGACGTTGGTTAATGGCTGGGAGACTCTCCGGTAGAGCAATTAAAATGTTATTCGATACGTTGTTCCGTGCGATATCAGTACGTGTGTCGCATATTCACGAGCTGATTGGCTAAACAGTGTTCGCTATACGAGTATTAGAGCAACGCCGAAGTTTTGAACCTAGATATTTAATTTGATTTAATCTAAACATCTTACCAAATCTAAACATCGTGCTATCTTAGCCAAAAAAAAATGATTCGATTGCTAACTTCACAGGATGACTTGTATAGGTATGAAGTGTGATGACTGTGCAAAATTTGATCTTTAAAGTCATACGGCTTTACAAATAATCTTGTTATAAAGTTATAATGAGAATAAAACAAGAATATTCAAAATTTTGACTATATTGCTGACAATACTGTCAATGCAATGATAATTCTGAAGTTTACGAATGTCAAGCATTGAAAATAAACGTGGGAAAGGTTATTCGTCCGAATAAACAACAAGCAACTAAACTACAAGTCTATTTGTAAATTTTTTATTTTCTTGGTTTATACTCAGGTACAAATTTATTTAATTATACGAGTAAAATTTTCCCAATTAGGCTCATACCAATCCCCAATAGTCCTCTAATTGTCTCATAGGTTCCACACGTTTTCTTCAATGGCCCGCTTAACAGTAGCCACTTTATTTTCGTTGACGGCAGTTGAAGGCCGCCCTTCGTGAAATGCGTCATGTAAAAAAACCCGACCTCTCTCAAATTCAGCAAACCATCGCCTCAGGGTGCTCAAGCAAGGTGCTTCTCTCCCAAAAGCATTATGAAAACTAGCGGCACAGTATTGCGGAGACAGAGAACTTTTAAATCATCAAAAATCATCGCTCTAAAATCTTTTCGACTTAATTCCATTTTCGGTGCGTACGTAGAACTTTGATGTGTGATTAAAAACAAAATATGACAAATGATTTCCCGCCAATTTTTTTTTTTATTACTAAGAAGGTTGCAACGTGTCAAAATATATATATAAGATTCGAAATTCAAATAGTTCCGATTAGCTGGAAATGCAAAACTTTTAGTGTGCCCCGTGTATATTGGGATAGACAGGGCTTAACGTATGTAGCACACTAGATGCCTAATGATAGCTTTTTTTTGTATATGGACGCATAGCCATTTGATCGGTGTATAATATTACTTTTAATAAATCATGTTTTAGTTTTTTTTTTCTATTTAAGAGTAGTCAGTATTTTATGCCAAAGTTAAAATATTACTGTATTGTCTTCCAATACGTATTCTTCTTGAGTATATGTAAATTTTTCTCTTATATATTATATACAATGATACACAGATTAATAGATATACTAGTTATAAGTTATACATCGAGCCAATAGGCTTGTTAAAATCATATAGACTTTCTTTAAATTAGAAAAATACATTAATATTAAAAGCCGGCAAGTTCCGAAGCAGCAAGTTACATAGTATAAAGTTCTTGTAGTTCGTTGTAACGATTTATGACATATTAAAAAAACTTCATACTAAATCTCATTCAAATCATCAACCATACATCATATATTTTTAACCTCACTATCATTTTTGAAGACCTATCCATCTCCTACCTACCTAAGGCATGGGTTTTATGAAAAAACAATTTGAATTTCAGTTTTAAGTATCCCCAACACCCAAGATTTATTGTTGTTTTCTTTTTATGTGTGAAAATCTTAATGCGGTTCACAGAATAGATCTACTTACCTAGTTTCAACAGTATAGTTCTTATAGTTTCGGAAAAAAGTAGCTGTGACAGACTGACAGACATGACAAATCTATAAGGGTTCCACTTTTAGATATGTGACTCCAGAACCCTAAAAAGTACACATTAAAAACAATTAGTTGCAAAGCATTTCTAGTATAGTCTTCATTAAAACACAAATTCGACTTCAGAAACTATCGTAATCCAATCTTGTACAATAATTCAGTTTCGAAGTAAGAAATATTCACGATATTTAAAAGGAGTGTTGGTCGTGCCTGATCTTCCACTTAGAATCGCTTCGAAGACACGTTTGTGAATAACTACGGTGTTTGGAGCAGAGATCAGCTGATTAACAGCGAATGTATTCCAATCTGATGGACGAGTGTCTGTAATAGCAAGAAATGTTATTAAATCATGAAGGTGCTTAAGGCGCGGTCATACCTCAATATCCACAAAAATTAATTTCTTAGAGAGTCGATTACAATAAGACGCAATTAAAATATTCCGACGCAAAAAATACAGTACATAAAGAAGGACATAAAAAAGAATTAGAACCGAATAGAATATTGATATATAATTTGAAATATCCAATAAAAAATTTGGAAGTTGCTAAATATAAACTTTGGATTTAAAAATCTCTGAATTTTCAGCGATAACAATATTCTTTTTTAAAATAACTTAATAGAATTAGTATTTTTATAAAACTTAAACCGAACAATTATTCAATTTAATATGTATTTTTTGAATAAACAAAAGAAAACCAGTAATATAAATGCCCATTTGCAGCTTAGCCACATGATCAACACAAATATTGTACTATCGGTTGTAGCGTTTACAATCCTAGTCAGTCCGCGCCTCAAGCTGGGAACAAACGTAATATTACTCGAAAGGTAATATTACTCAGCAAAGTTAGATTTCATATACCAAATAGAATTCCAAGATCATGTCAGCGGCAAATCTTATTTTCATTACCAAATTGTCGCACTAATCTAAGAAAATTCTGCCCATTGTCACGAATGTATACCCTGTATGATCAGTATAACAAGGATTCCTTAGATATTTTCGCTTCCTCAAACTTTAAGAAAATTATTCTTCAAAGAGATATCTTTAATAATATTACCCAAACAGGATCTTGAATCTATGCTTATTAATTTTTCTACTATTTTATGTATGCAATAAAAAAATAAGTGTGTTGTTATCTTAATTAAGTAAAATTCTGTGCATGCTGTGATTTCCTGTAAGTGATAAGACACTTAGTATTAATTTAATTGTATTGTTTTTATTTTTGTATTAGTGTACTTGTTGTTAGAAATCCTAATTAATAAATAAATAAATAACTAAATAATGATTATAGCTTAGACAATTTATACGTTTAGATAGAGCCCATTGCTGCTAGACAATTGATGAAATCAGGCCAGGTTTGTTACTTTAGAATGCGTGAGAAGCTACGTCTTACACTTGCGGATTATATGTCACTTTTTGTTGGTGTGCGTGCATTTCTTAAAATAGAGGTTAAGCTCTAGTGACTGTTAACTTGACTGTTAACAGTCAACCTCAATTTTTTCAACGTCTTCACAGCTGTCAAAGTCTATCTAGACCTATAAATGATCTAAGTATTGTAGCTATATTTACAAACCTTATATTTTTTTTATGAAAATAAGGGACGAGACGAGCAGGACTTTCAGTTGATGGTAATTGATATGCCTTGCCCATAACAATGCAGTGCTGCTCAGGATTCTTGAAGTACCCCAAAATTCTTGTCTTCGTCAACTTGAAACATAAGATGTTAGGTCCCATTTCACCCAGTAATTTCACTAGCTACGGTGCCCTTCAGACCGAAACACAGTAAGGCTTACACATTACTGCTTCACGGCAGAAATAGCCGTTGTAGTACCCATAATCTACCCGCCATCCTGAGCAAAATAGCCTCCCACTGGTAAAAATAAACAATGATAACAAAAAAATTGTAACAATTAACGGCTTAGCATTTCATTTCATCACAGTGCAATAATTATCTATAACAAAACAAATGTTAAATATTTTATTTTTCAAAGCATATTAAAAATGCATAAATTTAGTAATTCCGAAATTAGTGGGTCATTGTACAATCAGTGTTTACATCACCGCTCTTCCAATTACGAAAACGTTTACGATATGTGATGTCTGCAGTCAACTTGGGCTATTTTTAAATCTTTGATCTCTACCGAAAGCTGTGGTGGTGTGGCCAGTAAACCGGCAGTGTAGCGCTTTGAAGTAGCGAAAGCGGAATATTTCATATTTATTATACATTCTTAAAAGTGCGCCCGGCACGGATTGATCAGCAAATGGTGGCCCGCGAGGTTTTTAAAATAATTGTGTAAAATAAACCGGTTCATAAATTTGACTGAAAAAAAATGTATATTTAACAATACCTGTGTTAACTTTCATTTAATATTTAACTTTCTATTCGAATACTAGTTAAAATAATGTTACAGTGAATCGATTTTGTATTTTTTTTAATTTTGCTTATTTAATATATTATGGGCATCTTTTCGTTATTGGGCGCTTTAAGATTATGTGTTGGTGTATTTGTCTTAAAAGATAAGTCTGACGTTTGTTTTCGTGACTACTTTCGTACTACAAATCGATTTGCGTTCTCTTTAAAAAACTTATTTTATTATTTTATCTAATAAAAAAATCTCTGTAGTGCACTAAATCAAGGCTAAAATCGTTTTAATTATCGAATAATTTACTCAAATGATTCCGATATAGCCCTGGAAAATACACAAAAATATGAAGTTTTCGTCGCGAATCGAATACGTGCTTTTAAGTTATATTGTTTATGGCGAGTTTGAGAAAAAATGTTAGATGGCTTTTTGATAATGCCCAGTGTCCCCGCACAGCGACATTATTTTCCATCACCGTAAAGTTACTCGATTTGCCCTCTAGCTTAGTGTGAAGTAATTACTATATTCAAGATATTTGATATATTACTATGACACGTAGAGAGAATAAACGGATTGCACATTTATATTGGAAATTGGTGGGAATAATGAGAAGAGAATACCTATGTGATCATTCCAGTATCAGTCATCTTAAAATGGGTCAGACAAGAGTTCCAAGAATAAGAAAGCTTTAATAAAAGTATGCCAGGGGCCAGAGCTTATTTTTGGCCGTTAGTACTGTGGATTAAATATTAATTCGAAATGTGTAAATGGGCTAAATTTCAATCGATGTTAAATTTGACGATTTCTATTTTCTTTGATTAATCTAAACGTTGAAATACCGTATAAATTAGTGGTTATTCCTGGTTTTCTTAAAATAACTTTTGCTAAAACTCTCTTGCTATTGCGGGCACGATTATGCCTAAAAGTCTAAGCTACATTGTCTATTTAGATATCTATCTATTTAAATCTGTATCTCTACACAAAAAGTTTTAAATTACCCTCAGAATTAAATTCAAATCGCTGACTTAATGGCTTCAATGTGAATGGCAATAAAGAGTTATTAGATTCACTCATAGTCACAAACGATCGCGGACGGCTTGTTGTCAAATTGACTTGGCGTCAAGTTTTGTTATGGTTACGTCTCCCCTTTGATTCACAGTATAAAATGGTTTGGACATCCAGTGCTTTTATCTTCGACTGTGATAGATTGACGGTAGACGCGGTAAACAATGGTTCTTTTAAAGCTCTAACCGGTTTTTTACGTTTCCTTGCTTAAATGTTCCAGAGAGTATTTGGTTTTAAACGCCGGATGTCTATTCGTTATTTTATTACTGATTTTTTATGTGAGGAAAATTAAAATAGCGGAATGCCTAATATTATGCAAAAATAAATAAATAAATAGTGAATTAATCACTTGCAAAGGCTCTTCAAACTATCCTTATATTTTCTTTTTATATTTAGAGCAAACTGAATATAGCAAATATTTAACTTATCAAACCGCTTATATATCCATTTATGAGCTATGGTATCATAATATATTTTTTTTTATTTAATGGATCACCAGCATAAGAAATAGTAGTTACAGTTTTAAGAATTACATTGCATTACTTATAAAATTTAACTTTTCCTACAATTAAAGGTAATCACAGCATGCTTTCTGTTACAAAAATTATTAGTAAGGAGAAATCAAAAGAAAAAAAAAATATTAATTAAAATTAGTAAATTACGAGCTATTTATATTAATTACAAATCTGTGAATGCAGTAATCCAAGCAATTTATTATATAAGACTATCTAGGTATTACATTCTGAGGCTGTAGATAGGTCACACTTAATAAGCTTTAATTTAAAGTTGTTAAGACTATCAAAATTAATGTCGATATTTGGACTTTTCTTTGTATAGTCATTATAGCGGCGAGAAATGCGTACCACAGGTGAATCACGTCCTAGATTGGTTTTACAGAAACTTGGCTCAAACAAGTCACATAGATGTCGTGGTATTCTGGCAGGAAATTTAAATTTAAATTTAAGTAACAGTAATAATATTATATTTATTATTTAGATGCTTATATTGTTACAAAAAAGGTAGCGGCTGTTAGATCAACTCATATTTTTATTAGTTGGTTTAGTTCCGTGAAAATGATTTAACTAAATTCAATTTCAATTCAAATTATCGGAATCATCACCATCAGCCGGAAGACGTCCACTGCTGAACAAAGGCCTTCCGCAAAGATCTCCACGGCGATCGGTCCTGCGCTGCTCTCATCCAACGTATTCCGACGATCTTGACCAGATTGTCAGTCATCTTGTGGGGACCTACCAACACTGGGTCTTCTGGTACGTGGTCGCCATTCGAGAACATTACTGTCCCAACGGCCATCTGTCCGTCGAGCTATGTGCTCTGCCCACTGCCACTTCAGTTTCGCAATTATTTGCGCTATGTCGGTGACTTTGGTTCTCCTACGGATCTCCTCATTTTTTATTCGATTTCGCGAGATAAACTCCGTGCATAGCTCTCTCCATTGCCCTCTTAGTGACCATGAGCGTTCTCATAAGGCCCGTAGTTAGCGACCACGTCTGCACGTTTGCAAATGGAAACAGGATGTAGATATTTATTTAATCCCACCAATGTGTACAGATTACTTCATCGCCATCGTATGTGATCACAACCATCCAAGATTTCTTGTGACGTCAGAATAACAAGAGCATTGCCGACCACAAAGGCTGTCGAGATGTGAAAATTATAAAACGTCAAAGGTTCGAAAGGAAATATTCAAAAGAACTTGTAAAATTTTATGTGAATAAAGAAAACAAGAGTTCGAGCGAACACTTTTAATCTATTTTTACTTCTCATCAATAAAACCTCGCGCAAGAAAGCTAAGTGGAAATTTGTAAGCGAAAGGCGGAATAAAATTTCCCGCCAGATTGCGCCCTGCCTTCATGCCAGTAACGTGTTTTATTAAAAAACTTTCAAGATATCGTCACCGCAGAGATCGTAACTGTCAATCTTATTAAATATTTTCAACGCTGAATATTTTAACGGTGCTCTAATGAAATACGAAAACTGGGAATCGTACTCTTAAGGCACCAAGAAAACATGTATTGAGAAAGAGTTATGATAATATTATGATTGTATTAATAGATTTCATGATCTTTAGTACACAGATCCATAGGCTTACGGCCTTACAAATAGTTTTAGTTTAAAGTTATACCTGAGAATAAGTCAAACACTCGTATATGCAAAATATTTGATTGATTTATTCGGACGTATAACGTTTCCCGCGTTTATTTGCAAGGCTGCTTGACATTCGGGAATCTTCAGAATTATTATTGTATTGACAGTGTATTCTTAGTCTTGCTACAGTGATATTAGCACTGTTCTGTTTTGAGATCAAACCTTATGATTATTAAAGATCGTATTTATTAACAAATTACTGTAATAATAGAATATAAAACATTTTAATCGACCACCCCGTACCGGTGCTACAACTTTAATGCCTATATTCGTGGTCAACTGACAACGTGATATCGGTGTTGTCAGTTGACTGTCTCTATTTTACATTTTAATAGATTATTACAATTTAACAATAAGGTTGATTATTAAATAAATCATGCAAATTGAATAAAATCAACCAAATATAGAAATTTAAATGAATTAAAATTATAAATATGTTGGTATCGCTAACATTAGATTATTCTCAGTTATAACTTTATACTAAGTTTATTTGTAAGGCCGTAAGAATATACAGACACTGACAAATTTTGACTTGTCAATGTGTGCGTTAGCTAGTGGTTTTGGCGCTAATGCCAAAAATGGCTGACTGTTTACGAATTTTCAATCAAAATTGGTAACAGTAACAATAGATAGGCGCATATTTCTGCCGTCAAGCAGTAATGTGTAAGCATTACTGTGTTTCGGTCTGAAGGGCGCCGGAGCTAGTGGTAATTACTGGGAAAATGAGAAAACATCTTATGTCTCAAGGTGACGAGCGCAATTGTAGTGCCGCTCAGAATTTTTGGGTTTGTCAATAATCCTGAGCGGCACTGCATTGTAATGGGCATGATCCCTTATTTTCATAAAAAAAGATTCGCTTACCTTTTCTCTCTTGCTGTATCTTCGTAAGTGATATTCTTCTCTCTCGCTTTTATGTATAAACGCTACTACATTTTACGTCTATGCCACAGGTACATTGCATTTATTTTTGATTTACTCAATATGTTAATTTGAATTACTTTACTAAGTATTGATAATATAATATTGTTAATTTTAATGAATTGCATATTGTAATTATTAAATCTATGAATGTAAAACTAAAAAGAATGTTATTGTGAATGGTATTCATTACATTATTTCCTGTGTGAACATATTTAAGTGACGTCATTTACAGCAAGTTTAGTACAAATTAGCAGTATTAGTATGTTCTATTCCCGACGTTAACATTTACCAGAGGAAACTCTGATACTTTAAGAATAAGAACCTAAAATAGTTTAAATACAAGAAAATAAAACTAAAAACAATATACAGTACGCTCGAATACGTGCGTTGAACAAAATAAGGGTGTATGCACATCATGGTTTGAATCTTTTTTCATTCGTTCGTTTTCGAATCGATCACACGAAAGTAAGAGACTCCTTTGCACAGGATTCTGGCTATATTATGAGAACCACAGCGGCGCTTGTTTCTGCCGTGAAGCAGTAATGTGTAAACAATACTGTGTTTCGGTCTGAAGGGCGCCGTAGCTAGTAAAATTAGTGGGCAAATGAGACTAAACATCTTATGTCTGAATGTGGCGAGCGCAATTGTAGGGTTTTTTCAAGAACCCTGAGTGGCACTGCATTGTATTGGGTAGGGCCTATCAATTACCATCAGCTGATCCTCCTGCTCGTCTCGTCCCTTTTTTTCATTAAAATAATAAAACCAACTCTTACCTGTGCGAGGTTAGCGGCTACTTAGTAGAATCTGCTGTTCTCTAGTATCTATATCTAGAATCTCCAGATTTCGGTGCGGCTAAGGGATTTCCAAGTGCATAGAGCATATGATACAATAATAATATATTTGACACTAGCTGACCCGACAGACGTTGTTCTGTACGATGATAAAAGTGTACTGTTTTTTATGAATTTGTCAATAATGTTTGATAACATAAAGAATTATTTCGCAAAATATGCTCCCTGTTGTTAAAATTTGAAGTTGTTTTATAGCAGAACTGTCCAACCGTGCGTCAATAACGTGCGCACAAAACAAATATTGGATATAAAAATAATTATATGCCCCATATCGAAATAAAAGCAAGCTTCTATCTCTCAAGTTGGATTAAACTGCACTCCATGAAATAATCCTTATTCAAATCCGTTCATTAGTTTAGGAGTTCACTGGAAACAATTATCAGGACACTGGATTTATATATATTATATTAAGAAGATATAATAGTAGATACATCAACGGATGGAAGATTCTGACTTTCCATGAGGTGAGCTAATTACTTGTTGGCATTTGTTAGTATGACTAAGTTTGTAGTTTATTCAGATTAGCAATTATTAGTTTTTTCTGCTGTATTATACGAACCTTTTTTTTATGGAATAGGAGGACAAACGAGCGTACGGGTCACCTGTTGTTAAGTGATCACCGCCGCCCACAATCTCTTGCAACACCAGAGGAATCACAGGAGCCTTTAAGGAAGGTGTACGCGCTTTTTTTGAAGGTACCCATGGCGTACCGTCCCGGAAACACCGCACAAGGAAGCTCATTCCACAGCTTTGTAGTACGTGGAAGAAAGCTCCTTGAAACATCTTGACTGTTGCTTCTCAATATATTCTTGATAATGTAATGTATGTTCATAGGCACATAAGTGAATTTGCCAGAAACTGTCATAACCATAATGTTAACACCAGGAACAGACATAAACTGATGACGCCTACTACTCGGCTAAGTCCAGTTAGTAAGTCTTTTGTGGGGCGATGTATGTGCTTTTACAACAAGATCCCAGAAAATGTTCAAAACAAAAGTATTAAGTTATTCAAAAGAATTGTTAAAAAACGTTTGTGTGGTAAAGGTTACTATAACATAAATGACTTTCTTAATGATACCACAGATTGCGAATGGAGCGACCGCCCTCAGGCTATTAAATAATAAGTTTAATTATACAATGTTACTTTGTAAATGTTACTTTAATTGTAAAACATATTTTTGATGAAAAAAAACAGCCCACTGAGTTTGTTGCGCCCATTCTTCTCAGGCCTGAGGCATTCATTTTGGAATGGGTGGTAGTTTTTTTTGACTTTCAATAAGTGATTTCACATCCTATTTTGAATAAAAATATTTGTATTTGAATTTGAATTTGAAAACCGCACTGTGGAGCACCGCCACACATCCAGATGGTGAGGATGATATCCTAACTTGTGGCGAGTCGTGCGAAGGTATAATTCGAATTGCCTCAAACATTTCTGGAATTGGTTATGCTAGGTAAATGAATTTGCAGTCGAGATTCATAACATTTTTTAATATTCAACCAAATTTTCATATTTTATTTATTTACTGTCTAGAAAACTGCTTTAGGCGTATCGAATATTTTGGCGGTATCGAATGAGCTTTTATTCTCGACTATGTTACCCTCACTCGGGTTCTTTTTTTTACGTGGCCTACTATTCAATAATTCCATATTTCTACTTAAATTTGTAGTTATTCTTCTCTTTATTTCCCGCCAGAAGTTCTGCTCACGGTGGCGTTTTAGCAATATTTTGGTCGTCGGGAATGATTAGTTATATATCTTCTAATCACGATTAACGGCCGTTTTCAATAACCTATCTATCCTTAGTTAAATTACTATAGGTAGCCAAATCTATCCTTTTACGCTTACTTACATTTCAATAACCTATCGACAGATAGCATTGGACTATAACTAATAACAAACTATATTGGACATAACTATGGATAGATAAGATCTTGTTATTAAACGGTGATAGCAATATATCCCTAACTAAAGTTAATGACAAGATCTTATCTATCCATACTTAGTCCAATATAGTGAATCTTTTATGCAGTATAAACACAGCCTTAGCGTCAAAGATTTATTAGTACTACAAACGTAGATTAGTTCTAGTCTCGCCATTGACCAAATACTGCAGTTTGTGGGGACTGAATAAAGTACCCTCGGTAGATTATGGTCCGCAGTTCCGTAATTAAAGATAATCAGACAGATTCCCAATACAAGCGACACGAAATGATAACAGACAGTTACGGTTATTCACAGTTGGTTTACTGTATCTGTCTACTGAGCTAGAGGTCCCGGGTTTGAATCCCGGTAGGTGCAAACATTTATATGATGAATATGAATGTTTGTTTCCGAGTCATGGATGTTTATATGTATTTATGTATGTTTAAGTAAGTATATTGTATTAAATATATCGCTGTCTTGTGCCCATAGTACAGGCTATGCCTAGTTTGGGGCAAGATAATTTGTGTAAGAGTGTGTCAATATTATTATTATTTATTTAAGAATTGAGAACACACTAATACGTGGCGCGCGAGGACCGAACCGGGGGCATTGAATACCAAGATTTTGAAAAAGCTATCTTTGGAATGAGCAGGATTAAATTTGTAACCATAAATTATGGATCATCCGGGACTCGAAACCGCGTCTTTCAGATTTCAGCCGAGCGCTCTTACCAACTGAGCCAACCGTTTGAGTGACGCTTGTATCGTAAATCTCGGTTAGTCTCGTTAAACTCTTTGGTTGTGGCTCCATCGACAGGTCTACTTTACAATTGACACAGAGACTTGAATACATACCAAGACTTACGATCTATAAGTCACTCGAACGGTTAGCTCATCAGCCGGAAGACGTCCACTGCTGGATAAAGGCCTCCCCCAAAGATATCCACGACAATCGTTCCTGCGCTGCCCTCATCCAACGTATTCCAGTTATCTTGACCAGATCGTCGGTCCATTTTGTGGGGGGCCTACCAACACTGCGTCTTCCGATACGTAGTTGCCATTGGAGGACTTTACGGTTAGCTCAGTTAGTTTAAAATAACTATCAGGATTATGTTTAATTTAAATGCAATAGGCTACTAAAGTTAAATGCAGGGGATATTGCGAATATTCATTGTTTACAGCGTGCGTAGATATTTATAATTTGATTCCGGATAGTTCCGATGACATGCGGGTTTCAAATACCCGAGTACATTCGCTGGGGCTTGTCCTAGTTCGAAATTGAATTGAATATCTAATTGTCATCACTATTTACTGACGAGACTTTCAATAATAACGCGCCAACGTGAATTATTGAAGTGAAAATTTCTTTAACAACTAGACTCCCTATCGCCTATAAAAAGTAGTCAAAAATTGGTGTTCCAAGAGTGTATGGGCCGCGGGGATCTCATAACATAAAGTGACCTCAATATACTCTTTTTTATCACCATAGGGGACGAGACGAATTGAACTTCGGCTGACGTGATATTGTTGTAACCCATCATCTAGCCGGCATCCTGTGCAAAGGAACCTCCCACTGGTAAAAAGATACAAATACAAATATTTTATTTTTTCTCAAAAGAAAACGTATTATACAAAAAAAACATGTGCAAGTTATTTCACACTTATAATACCTACTAGACTACATTATACATCACAACCATAAGATTAAGAAGAAGTCTACATACTTAAGTTTGGTAAATGAATCTAGACAAGTAGCTAGGACTTCTTGGATAAACTAGGTACATACAGACAGTAGGTTTATGTGAAAACTGGTAAAAAGATGATAAAAAATGTGAATGAAACACATAATAGAAATTAGTGTAGTAATAAAAACCCGCTAACTATGTTAATTGGTTATGAATATGTAAACAATGTGAACTATAACGCGCTGTATAAAATCCAGTGGGTAAAGGAAGTATTGTTTAACACAGCACTAATTAACAGTTTTTAGTAGCCAGTGAGTAAAACATACCTTATATATACGTACATACTCAAGTTCATTTAAGGCTTGGAAACCAAAAAGAAATTAAACCGGTTAAGTTACAGTTTAACGGTAAAGGTTATTTAAACATTCCAAAATCCGAAACCGGGATTTTCCATATGTAACTTGGTTTTTCAGATACAACATAATCAAAAGTGCCGTACGGCACACTACACCCTGACCAAGTTCAGACCCTCGTTTGGTTTATAAGATGGTTTATTTTGCATAATCTTATAGCTTTCAAATCATCATAAAGATTCATTCAAATCATCATAATTATACACGTAAAATAATACACATTGACAGACCGCTGCGCGCACGCCAAAATCGCGCCGATCTGAGGCATACTGCGGCGCAGGGGCACTTGCCGATTTCGGAAGGTTTAGTTCATTATAAAGGTGTAGAACCGTATTTTCACCTATCTTCATTGCCGCTTGCTTCATTTACTTTCCAAACGAAATAAAAGATAGTAACCGGTTTTACCCAGTAATAGCAATTAAATTAACAACTAAAAGTAGATTAAACAAATTAAATTAAGTAATAGCTATTAATCAAGGTTATCTCCCAGAGAAAGGATAAGTGACTTCCAAATCTTCTTGATATTTTTGCGTCGAATGTTCGCGGGATTTCAATAGATAGTTATCACCGTAAAAAATCCTTGACCTTACAGTTGTTTACAAAAGCATGTTACTTCTGTCAGCAATATTATAATATTGATAAATTGATGTGTTAATAGACGCTACTAACGTCATAAACTGTCACTAGTTGGCACTACAGCAGAGCCAACTAACATAGCGTTATCACGGTATCAGCCGTTCGCTACGTTCGAGTAGGCATTATTTATTGTGAATTGTAAGGGGACACTATTCCCGTCACTTAATTGTCAGTGATTATTATAATTCTAACTAGATTATTTTTAATACAGATATAACAGTTTTAGTGCGTTTAAATTACCAACCCCTTCTACACTACCTACTGCATTTTTCTTCTTATAGTGCCATCTCCTATCGGAGGTAGGTAATCATTCAGGCTAACTGGATTTTGTTCACCGCTGCCCTAAACAATGATTTTGTACTCATGTTTAACCACTGGCGAAGGTTCTTAAGCCAGGATGTTCGTCTGCGGTTTGCCTTTTATCTTTCTCTACTTTCTTACTACCTACTGCATTGTTTGACATAATTCTAGAATGATCCTTAACTATATGTGAAGATGCGTTCATTATTCATTGATTCATTCAGTAAGTGAGGGATAAAGTGGCGATATTTAAACAAGCAATATTTATGTTATTGGTGAAGAGTACCAGTGGGAGGCTCCTTTGCACCGGATGCCAGCTAGATTATGGGTACCACAACGGCGCCTATTTCTGCCGTGAAGCAGTAATGTGTAAGCATTAGTGTGTTTCAGTCTGAAGGGTACCGTAGCTAGTGAAATTTATGAATGCTGTGGTAGCTTGTAAGTGAATTAACTCTTATCCATATTATAGTATTTTAAGTTTAAGCATGTTAAGAGTGTAATTTGTAAGTTGCCCAAATAAATAAATAAATAAATTACTGGGCAAATGAGACTTGACAACATAAGTCTCAAGGTGACGAGCGACGTTGAGTACCGCTCAGGATTTTTGGTTTTTCAGTAATCCTGAGCGGCACTGCATTCTAATTAATTACCAACAGCTGCACGTCATGTTCACCTTATCCCTTATTTTCATAAAAAAAAACAGTATTATAAGTGTTATTGGTAGGGGGGCTGACTGCTATTTATGTATTTTCCATTAAATCTCCGATCACACATCGACATCGCTGATCTAGTTCATGTTTTCCAACACCTCAATCATCTGCTTTATATATGCTATAAAAATTATACGTTCATTAAGGTTCATTGCATCACACAAGTCGTGAAGTGATTAATAGCCTTAAGTTATAGCATGTTTTATGTTCAACGAACTTCGCTGTACTTTTCTGTTGTTTTTATTTTGTTTTAATAAAGAATTTAGTAATGAAATGACCTAAAGTAAGCCATATTATAATCACTGACTCTATAATATGCGCAAGATTGGCTATCCGGTACAGAATAACAGTTTCTTTTTCTTTACAGTACAATCTTTATATATATACTAGTGAACCCGACAGACGTTGTCCTGTACACACGTCTTAAATTTGAAGAATTGGTCCAGCCGTTAGGAGGAGTTCACTAACATACACATGAGCAGGAGAATTATTATATAATATAGACGGAATAAAGAATCTAAACCAATCTCAAATTCACTGGAACACACAAAAAAATCATCAAAATCGGTCCAGCCGTTTAGTAGGTAGTTCAATTGTGAATCTTAACCATTCTTGAATCCACATGAAAACACACAGAAAGTTTCATAAAAATCGTTCAAGCCGTTTAGGAGGAGTTCAGTTACAACAGACGCACAAAAGAAATATATATATTAAGATATGAAAATGGTCTTTGTTTGAGGCTCAATCACGCCTTAACCACTGATAGTATCGACATGAAAATACCACCATTCGATGCGAAATTTATCCTAGATGGTTTAAGATTGGCTACTTTTTTCGGCTTATTTTTTTATTGAATTTGAAATATAATAAATTTTAACGTACACTGTAGTACTAGCATAAGTTCTAAGTACAAATAACATCAGCATGTTTAATCAATATACTTATGACAAATACCTGGCAATAAGTAATAAAAAGAAGTCTCAAATTGTCAGATTCTGAACCTATTTCAGACACACGTATACTCGAAATCGACGCCACGGAGGGGTTGTAGAGTCTATGATCGGCGGTGATTAATGTATAAATTCAATTCAACACTATGTAAATAACATGTTTACATTGTTGAATGATCAAACGAATTTGGTCCCTTCACCATTGTTACGTATCTCTTCCGGGGGTAATACGTCACAACAGCCGACCAATCACAGCGCGTCCTTTCATGGGACGAGGGTATAAAATAGCGGTTTCCGGCTCATTTAATTCAGTTTCGTGCCAGAGTTTGGCGAGTCAACATCTCCTGAGGATGCCTAGTGTAGAGGCGAAACTAAAGAAAACTCAAAACATTTGGATAATTCAACACTATCCTACTTACACTTACTTTGTCTAGGCTGTTTAATTAAGCATTAAGTCTCTCGATTGTGCCATTGTGCATGTCTCTTCGTCTTCTTAATCCAACCAGCCCAGACTGTGCCGGAAGTATATCAGCCTTTATATAAATTTGCAGGCCTCAGGAAGCGATGTTGGAGATCGGAGGATTTGCGCCTATTGTTCCGCCACACTCCTACACTCTGTAAGCACGTGCTCTGCCGATTCTTCTGCCTCTATGCATCCTTTGCCTGACACGCCTATGAGAAATAGCAGCTTGCTTACAATTTGGCGTATTCGGCCCTGTGTAGTCTGATCAAATTAGATTTAAATAACTTATTTCTCATTAAGACCTATTGTCATTTACATGAGAAATTAACATTTTAACAATTAAAATAGGTTAAGTACCTATTTTTTTTTTTTGATTATTTTTTTGATTAAACAATGATTTTGGTAGGTACAGAATGCAATACAATGATAGGCAAATAGACAAAACATAAAACAACCCACTTATATTATTGAAACTTTTCAACGTTAATGAGTATATGCCTTTGAAGGCTCGCTTTAAAAGAAGACAATGTTTTTGCATTTCTTATTTCTGAGGGCAGGTTGTTATAACTCCCTCAAATGTTATTGTCTGTTTTCCATAATTACTTCTCACCATTGGCAGCTCCATATGACTCCTCTTCGTCTAACTATTCTGGTTATTTTTTTTTAAAAAAAGGATGTGTTAATGTGAATTTATTTATTTAAAACCTTGTAAATGAGTAAGCATGTAGGTTGCGGGCAAACCTCTTTTATGTCGCTGTTCCTACATACAATAAAATTTATATCTAGTACCATTTTATGTTATTGATATAAATAATGTTTTTCTCGTTTGAAAACATTTCTTTAAGCAAATTATAGCATTTATTTTCATCACCCGTACATTATTGATAAATTTTGAATCGCATATCCATTTTATGATTATCATTTATTTTCAGATAGGGAATGAAAAGGCTTTATGCCATCTAAGCGATCACAAACTATTCACGAGAGAAAGTTTGATTTATACTTGAATTATGAATGGTATCGTAAAATACTTTACGATATGCATGGAAACTAATTTGTCGTAATAAAGAGGTATTATGTTTCAATTTGATTTAAAATACAGGTCGTAAATAAAGCTGTGTAATTATTGCTGTAGATATTCAAGATGAGATTGCTGAGAGGTATTTGCAATTCGTGTTTTTATAGCAATATAAAATATGATTCAACAATAAAACTGTTAAAATTTTATGACCGCTGGCTATATCTTTTTTATATACTCTTATTTTACAAGTCGATGTATTATAAAGTGTTGGGAGGGTTGAAAAATTGGTTGTTCTAGGCATGTATTCAACGAACAGGGGTGGGGGGGGGGGAATAATGAAATGATAAGTCCTACGAACAGCATTGTAGAAAGCAACATTTACTACCGCTTGAGAAACGACGTATGATCTCTGACGTTGCTTTCTTCTTGAAAATAGCTCAAAATAATGTTGATTGTCCAGATCTTCTTTCGACAATTTCATTGAGAACTTCGTCAACTGCACTACGCTATAGCCGTTTATTGTATATACCTCAATCATCTATTAACTACCGCAGCAATAGTTATATCTTGCGAGCTAGCACCACCTGTAATAAACTATACAGTGAAATAATTAATTTGGATATTTTCAATACAACTGTCAAAGCAATGAAACAATGTATTATGAAAACGTTTTATGAATCCTAACCTGTAAATATCAAGTGTGCTTATTATTAGATTATAATTTTACATGTTTACTCTTTATAATGTTGCTTCTTACTACTTCTATTGTCTATTAGTGAATATCTGTAATTAGCTCTAAGTTTCTAATGTAAATAGCTGTTGATATTCCTTGAAATTAATAAATAAAATAAATAAATAAATAATACACGAAGACCATTCAATGAACTAAAAGAAATCACAAATGTTTTCGCATATCATTCTCACACGCTCCTTTAGACACTCACATACACTGTGTGTGTAATACATATTTTTACGGTGTTAAGTTCTAGCATTAGATATAAAAAAAATATTTCAATAGAAGACTGGACTTTAAAACAAAAGTTATTATTATTGCAAAAATCTTTTCTATATCGTTTAGCATTACATTATTGAATTGAAATAAAAGGATTATTTATTTTTTTATTATTCGCCTGTGACTGTTTCAATGGCATAGTTAAGTGAACTCAAAATTACCTTTTAGACTGCATTTAAAAACTAATATAATATATAACGTGAAACTTTTATTACATAATATCAAAATTTTTCGCCTGTGTGTTGCATGTCGCGTGACGGTCGGGCGGCGCCTAGAGTTCGCAGCAGCTGACCGTGTAGTGTATAGACTATTACTCATTTGTGCCGGTGCTCCACGCTATTTTGTTTGTTTTATTATTTCCCATTATCATTCCAATTTTCCAAGTATAAAATTGAGATTGATAAAGCGATTTTTATACCCTTAATGGAATATTATTCCAAAAATGTCTATAATGTGAAAAAATGTTTCACTTTTGCCGTGGTTTCATAAAACCACACATTTCTTTTTTTATAGATGGTTCTGAAAATATTCCTTCGGCTGAAATGATAAAATGTTTTTTATATGTTTAAAAGTCTTTAACATGAAGCTAGCAGAGTAACTCAAAAATAAGGAGTAATACAGACCGCCACTACGTTTTAACTGTAAGGTCCAGCGCTTGCCACAAGCATTCGTGTCTAGTATAAAACCGAGAAGTAATTGAATTATTCAAATTCCGCCATATAAAATACAGACCTAGGAAGAACTAGACAAGTCTAAGCTAACGAGCTCAAGAATTATGCAGCAATTATCGCTATATATTAGCATAACGACTGCTCTGTGTACGCATAAATTTATAAATTGCAAGTTGATTGCTCTAAATCGTTTTAAATTCATTTACATGTACGCTAATTACGTTTAAAGTAATTTGATATAGATGGGCCATAATTAAGTTGCTTTATATAGCCGTTGTCATAAATTCCTCGCCGCTACTCCATTTTATGTATTTATTTATTTATTTCGATGATTTTTATTAAACCCGTTAGTCAAGTGACTACCGGCTAACGGGGTTGGGTTTGATAGGCCAGTGGGAGGCTCCTTTGCACAGGATGCCGGCTAGATTATGGGTACCACAACGGCGCCTTTTTCTGCTGTGAACAGTAATGTATAAGCATTACTGTGTGTCAGTCTGAAGGGCGCCTGAAATTACTGGGCAAATGAGACTTGACATCTTATGTCTCTAGGCGACGGCAAAAGACGAGCGTAGTTGTAGTGCCGCTCAGAATTTTTAGGCTTTTGAAGAATCCGGAGCGACACTGCATTACGGGCAGGGCGTATCAATTACCATCAGCTGAATGTCTTGCTCGTCTCGTCCCGTATTTTCATAAAAAAAATATCCACGTGGACAATGTAGGTGGTAATGACCTACTTTCGTATATAAAAATTCCTTGATGTCCTGAATAGAACCCATTGATATAAATAAAATAAATTCCAAATAAAAAAGCGTTCCGATTTATTGTGAAACATTAATTTTTCATTCATAATTTTTCATCAATTTAAATAATATAAATTTACTAAATTTCCTTAAACGGACACTTACAGCAATAAATATTTTCTCTACTATCAAGTAGTTTTTTTTTAAGTCAATAATATAAATTGATTTACTGGGAAGATTTCATTTACTGTGGAACCGTATAGTAAAGATAAGCTGTAGCGTTAGGTAAGAGTTAAGTATAACATAGACGGAGTTAATATTGTACTCCCCACCGAATAAAGACGTAAGTGCTACTTATAATATTATTAAAGTACAGAATCCTTGAAAATTCTTCATGAAATACTAAATTGATATATCTTTCATGAAAATTTTTCGTTTTATTAAGCAGTTTTGGTTTCGTGTTTATTGGTTTTTAATCAGAAATGGTAAAATGTTGAAATTTATATTGTGTTAATTTTATTAGAAAGAAAGAAAATCATTTATTTCACAAAACACTCACAGTCACACACTTAATATAAAAAGATAAAAGTACAAAGGATACCAAAAAAGAACGTAATAAATAGTAATTGATTTAAAATTAGAGAGTACCTGTGCAGTGCAGGAAATGGGTCACCGACTCAGGATTATCTGTGACACGGCCGTGGCTATGAAACAGCACTGATTTTCAACGGTGCCCGTTTAACTTTGGAGATACAGTGCGCTTGCCATATAATAAATAATTCACTTATATAAATAATTAAATAAGACATAAATATAAATATAAATCTCAATATATAAAAGACGATAATAATATAATTAGACGTGTTAAAATAAAAAGTAGCATTAAAAGGAGCGTATATCTATAATATTATTAGTTAAAAAGCTATTTCTCTCCCTTGTATAGAATTACCAGGGAATATAACAGACATCACGATTTATTTCATAACAATTTACTAAATTTTTAAAAATATATAAAAACGGTTCTTTCAAGGGTGGGTTCACCGCAATCTATTTTTTTTGTTAATTTATATTATTTTCTTAGATATATAATATATTTTAGTTCTTATTTTATTTTGTGGATTTAGTTTTTTTAATTTAGTTGAATAGCGTGTCAAATTCGCCTATCTGAGGCATCACTTAACATAATATGAATGTCATTGTTGTTGTATTATACTGTGTTACCTTATTGGCGGAATTTATTAAATAAATAAATTTGAGACCTAATGGTTATTTATTCAACTATGACTATGCCTATAATTTTTGTGCAAAAGCAAAAAACAATATATAGTGTTAAAATAATACAAATATATTAAACAGAACAAACTGGGGTTATTTTTTGTAATTAAAGTATATAATCTCTTATCATAAAGCACCTCACTTTCAGAGATTTTGTGTTCCAAGCTCTTTGGAGTCTTCTATTATTACAAGAATCCTAGGGCGGATCACTTACATGTCAAAACAATTATCGATAGATAAGATCATTAAAACCGTAATCAACGAATGTAACGAATGCATTCGATAAAAAAACCAAATTACATCCCTTATTCTATTAGAAGTTATATTGTTTAAAAATTAAGTAATAATTAAGTTCTTTTCATTATCATTTTTGTTTAACTCTTCATTTCTTTAATTTTATTATACTTTGTTATACTATTCGCACTATTGTAAATGTTGTTTACACCTGTAAAGACATCTCGTATTGTATCATTCCTTGTGTACTTGCTAAAATTTTAATCGTTTATTGATGTGTTTATCTAAATATATTAATAAAATAAGCTTATGTGGACACTTTAAAGGATATTCATCCTACTGATAAAATATGTTAGTATGGATAAAGTCCAATGAAACAAGATTCTATAAAGAAATTCATTGATAAAATTGTATCGCAGGACGCGCTCCATCTGAAGTTTTTTGATCTGTGCTAGACAGTACTATCAAAGGTCCGTCAAAGAGTATCGGTTTCGCATAGAGCATTGTGTTTCAGTAAATAGCTATCATGTGAATCTATTGGGAGGGTCTGTATATTGCAAAAGGATTCGTTATCTTTATAGTTGGTTTATTTTGTATTATGTGATTTCCTTTGAGCAATTGAGTCTTATTACATTATTTGTACATGTACCTTCATAATAATATTGTAACAGAATTTCTGACTATTAGTTCTGGAAAAAACTATCATAAGAATCATGGTGGGAATTGAAAGAGCATGTGTTTACTGATTCTTTTTCTATCTGACCATATTAATATGATATTGAAAGATGAAATTGCTTCCGAAAATTGCCACATCCAACAGAGGTGTCATTTATTTATTTATTTATTTATAGGACAACCAGTAGTTGTTACATTCTAATACGCTTAAAATATATCAAATACTAGCTGACCCGGCAAACGTTGTTTTGCCATATAAAGTATAATTCACGCGATAGTTTTATAAGTAATAAAATATTGCCTATATTATAGCCTGTACATCATTTCGTTCTATTGTCAATAGTTTTTGCAGCGCACGCAAAAATAGTTTTTCGATTTTACACCTTGTGTTACAAAATAGCAATTTTATTACGGATCCCTAATTTTGAAACATAGCCTATAGCCTTCCTCGATAAATGGACTACCCAACACTGAAAGAATCATTCAAATCGGACCAGTAGTACCAGAGATTAGCGCGTTCAAACAAACAAACAAACAAAAAAACACTGCAGCTTTATAATATTAGTATAGATTAACAAATAATGAGTTGAATGTACAACAAATTAAGGTATCACAACATGCACAGTCTTTGCTTCCGTGATACCAAGAAAACAATAAAATAAAATAAAGCAAAAAATTATAAAATCAAGATACGAATTTGAAAAGAAGAAAAAAAAAAGAAGAAGAATATTAATCATTTGGCGCCTAACAATCTCGTAATTTTTTTTTAAATGCAGGTAAAGAATCTTTAAAAATATCTACTTCACCACAGATGGAGTTATAAGTTCTTGATAGACGTGGTATGGGGGAAAATTGCTTAAGGTTAGTTTTGGCAAATGGCTGATGGAACAGGCCAACTCCGAATTGCGCACGCCTGGGTACTCGGCGGGGAACTCGTAAGCTGATGGAGTGCACGAGTGATGGACTGTCGAGCTGATTTCTAATTATTTTGTATAAAAATATTTGATGTAGCATTTGTCGTCGAACAGAAAGAGTTTTCAAGTTAAAGTGTCTCGACTTATCGCAGTACGATGGCAATTGCTTATGTACCCCACAAGAAAAAGCAAGGTGCCATAAGAACCGTTTTTGAATGCGTTCAACTCTTAATTGATGAATATCATCCTAACTATATATTAATTATAATTATATTAATTTATATTAATACGATTTTGAGTTTGTTTTATTTTTACGATTTTACTACTTACTCAACCGATCCTCGTGAAGCAAACACTTTGAATATTGTATAATAATATAATAATAATAATATTGACACACTTATTACACAAATTATCTTGCCCCAAGTTAACATAAATAGCCTGTGTTATGGGTTACAAGACAATGATATATTTAATACAATATACTCACTTAAACATGCATAAATACATTTAAACTACCATGACTCGGAAACAAACATCTATATTCATCATATAAATATCATATATATATAATATACTAGCTGACCTAGCAAACGTTGTACTACCGATATTAAAATCGCGATACAAAAGTAACTGTTGATCGTAGATGGGTGAAAATTTGAAGTTGTATGTATTTTTTAGGGCTGACTCATGATCAAACAAATTTGAAAAAAAAAGTCAAAAAAATTTAAAAAAACAATTTCGTGTGGACCACCCTTAACATATAGGGGGATGAAAAATAGATGTTGGCCGATTCTCAGACCTACTCAATATGCTCACAAAATTTCATGAGAATCGGTCTAGCCGTTTCGGAGGAGTACGAGAACGAACATTGTAACACGAGAATTGTATATATAAGATCATATCATTGTATATTTTATGACTTATTATGAATAAGTCAAAATCTGCCATTCAATTGAAAAGTTATATATAACTTGTACGAATTAACATGACACCTCGCTCGATCTTGACAGTCGCCTTACGCTATTATTCGTTTTTGTACGAGAAAGTAAAATGGAAACAAAAACTTTTTTGCACATTGTACATTGCACAAACGACTGTAGTACATCTCAGTTCGATAATTTTTTGAATATAAAATTGCATTGCGTTAGCAACAAACTGGCAAACGCCGAATTCCAAAGATATCGTTTTTAATGTTATTTTTTTTTAATTTTCGTTAAGTTTTCTTGGATCCTGTTCCAGAATTTAGCCCACCCGAAAGGGTTACTAGACCCAGCTGGGTAGGCTGGAAATAGGCAGTAGATTTCTATTTCTTTAATGTTATTATTATTATAATTAGTATCCTAATTACTCGGAAATTCAAGTGAGGCAACACTCAATATTGGTATTCTCATATTGAATCTCTAGGCCCTACCTAAGTGATGAATTGCATTGATTTTTATAGTTATAGCTATGATATCTTCACGATCAAACAAAAACGAAAAAGCAGAAGACATTTAAAACCCGAAACAGAATTATATATTACAGATGTTAAATCTTACTTTTATAGCGCAAATCCTGTTATTTTTTAATATTTACAAAGAATTCTCTAACAGAGCAATTAAAAATGATACCACGAAATATAATGATCGATACCGTTGAAAAACTTCATAAATATGGTAAATTTTCATATCAAAGGTATCGAGTTTCGACTAATTTCTAAGATGGTTCTGATAAGTTCTTAACAACCAATATAACTTGAGCTGTGTCTCAAGGGAAATAAAAAGTTCATTGACATTTTTCACAACAAGTATTTATCAAGTGCCTTATAGCTTGATAGTCTTTGAACGGTGATTCGTTGGATAATTGTGCAAGGAAGCACTAATTAATAATTAATTAGATGCACTTAATTCTATATAATTTGAAAGCCATTTTTGTTTATTTTGACGCCGATACCAGTTAAGGAAATGTGTTCACAACCCATTCGAAGAACTCTCCATCACTCGACGTCTACTGTGCATCTGTTTTAACCATCATTATCATTTCAGCCGAGAGACGCCCACTGCTGGATGATGTTTTCCCAAAGATCTCCACCACGGTCGGTCCATCTGACTGGTATCATCCAACCTATTCCGGACTTGTCCAGATCATCGGTCCATCTTGTGGAGGGCCATCCAACATTGCGTTTAAACTGCCCCAACGACCATCTGTCCTTCAAGCCTTGTGCCCTGCCCACTGTCACTTCAATTACACAATTATCTTGACTAAGTTATTGACTCTGTTTCTCCTACGTATCTCTTCATCTCTGATTCGCAGGAAAATTCTGACCAAAGCCCTCTCCATTGCCCTCTGAGCGACTATGAGCTTTCACATCAGGCCCATAGTTAGTGACCACGTCTGCGTTCCGCATGTCATTACTTGCAACACACACTAATTAAAAAATTTCCTTTGGAGACACAGTGACATTTGAGGCAAAAGATTTTATGGAGCTTACCGAACGCCTCACATCCGAGTAGGATTTGACGAATGACCTCTTTCGCGAAATCGGACCTGTTTAACTAAATTGCTGTCTATTTTGTGTCATAAAAAAACTGGCTTTAAGCTCTTTCAAGTCGAGTACCTGTTGGTCAGCTAAAAACATACCCATTGAATATTTCTGCTTGGTGACGGGGACTAATACGGCGCCCCTAATAATGTATAATACTAATATTCTAATATAATATATGTAAAACTTCTTTACTTTAGGTGGATTTAAAGTATTGACAACTTAAAAAATCATCAAAACCGATATTATTACACCCATATGATGATGATTAATAGGACTTTCAGACGAATGTCTACCAGAATAAGTGATGCGGCTAATCGGTCAATTATGTAACGGTACCTGGATTCACATGTAATTATTCTTCGCTCCGTAACAAAGTGCTATCGATATTACATTCAATGGTTTTAACTACGCCTAGAGGGCTTAGAGCCAATGAATAACTTAATATCTATTACTAACCTCTTGTGTTTTGCTTGGTAACATATTGTGTATGGCTCTCTTTCACCATCAGGTGGGTCCTGCGCTTTCAATAAAAAACACCCTGTGGCGATTTGATAACCATTACCTATATCAGTTATACAACTCCAATATCAGTTTAAGGTTAAACATTAATTTAAGTTTTTACCAGTGGGAGGATCCTTTGCATAGGATGTCGGTTAGATTATGGGTACCACAACGGCGCCTATTTCTGCCGTGAAGCAGTAATGTGTAAGCATTAATGTGTTTCGGTCTGTAGGGCGCCGTTGCTAGTGAAATTGCTGGGCAAATGAGACTTAACATATGTCTCAAGGTGACGAGCGCAATTGTAGTGACACTCACAATTTTTGGGTTTTTCTAGAATCCTGAGTGACACTGCATGGAAATGGGCAGAGCGCATCAATTACCATCAGCTAAACGTCCTGCTCGTCTCGTCCCTTATTTTTATAAAAAAAATATAAGTATAAAGTTATATAAAGTAAAACCAAGAATATGCAAAATGTAGGCCGTTATAACTTCTCGAGTGTCACCAAATACATGTGGGTGGTGTTAGGTTACTATTAAGTGAACTGCATAATATTTCGTTTGACCTATTCCGATTTTAATTTAACTTATATTTCGAGTAAGAAATTGATAAACAGAAACTAAGCCATAACACCCACGCTCTACAATGTTTACTTTTTTTAAATCTTAATGTGATTTTAATAGTTTGTAAGTTTCTCAAAAAATATTGACTTAGTTAAATTACGCTTACTGAGCCACTTAACTATGCGCTATCTTAAACTCAATTATGTACATCGATGGCGTAACACAATTTACTCTACCGACATTTTTAATAATTAAACTGAGCTAAGAATAAATCTCGACTTGCCCTAATACTAGATCTTTTTTTTAATGGTAACGAAGGATAAACGAGTGCACGGATCACCTGGTATTAAGTGATCACCGCCGCCCTCATTCTCTTGCAACACCATAGGAATCACAGGAGCGTTGCGAGCCTTTAAGGTGTACGCGCTATTTTGAAGGTCCCATGTCGTATAATTCCGCAAACACCGCACAAGGAAGCTGGTTTCACAGCTTTGTAGTACGTGGAAGAAAGTTCCTTGAAAACCGCACTGTGGAGGAACGCCACTCATCTAGATGGTGGGGATGATATCCTAATTTTGATCTAAATCAATCATGTGATGCCAAAAGAGTATTGTTATGTGTAAAGACAAGAGATTTGATTTTTTGTGTATTTGTTTGTAACGGATAATTTCAAAAACTTCTCAAACAATAAAAAAAATAAAAAAAAACAACCGACTAAAAACACTATTCCAAAAAGTGTAAAAATAATTGCGTATTTTTATACAATCAAATTAATTAATATAATTCAAGTTATGATTATTTTATTATTAAGTAATTTTGGAATCTGTGTCCTCCCGCCGCGGTACCGCTCTCGCCTCTCGACTTCTCACGTCGCGCGTCCAACTCAAGCACATCTCACCTATAACTATGTACGTAGTTACAAACCTACCTTGGCTGACACCGACTCCAAAAAAAAAAATAATCGTTACTAGAATTAGATTAATTAATTAGACGAATTGAGAACCTCCTCTTTTTTTGAAGTCGGTAAAAAAACGGTGTAGAATGCGATATCATCAGTGGGTAACATGTCTAACTTCCAAATTGAAGATTTTTATTTTGTTAATGTACAAAATGAAAACAAACAATTTCATCTTATATTTTTTATCTCAAGTAGGCCACAACCAGAGATAGACTGAATATTGGGAATGGCCGTTAGACAATATAACTTTTGGCCTTGAAAAATATGAAGTCATATGCAAATGTTTGAATGTTTAGAAAACAGACCATTTAAAATCATACGCTTCTCACGCACGACTCAAGAAGAGCAATTCAGACCCGAATACTAATAAGTTAATCTTTTATATCACGTTTTTGTGAAACAAAGAAGCAAGCAAGAGGCATAGCGTCCAACGTACGTTGAGCTCTGGACAAAACATCCGTGTGAGTGATGATTTATCGAGTGGGGGTCATGCCCTCTGGTCGTATGCTGCGGTGGTCGTGTATAAGGCAGTATTAAGTAGTGGCGGAATTATGAAAGGCTCTGTTCTTTGAATACTAAGCAGTGTATAGTCCAGCTGAGAAAGCGGTCTTGAATACGGGGATTTTTCCTAGATTATTCATATGATAATCGAGGTGTAAAATAGAGTACTTAGTTAAACGTGATACTCGTGGGTAATTTGCTTCTGCCAGCTATATGTGATATATATACTTCAAATGAAAATAAGTAACGAAAATTAAAAAAAAAAATAAGAAGCTCACTAATTGTCAAGCCTATTTGTGCCAGTGTAAGTCGAAATATAAAATATCTAACATTATAAAATATCTGATGAGTTTTGGCATTTTTACAATATCTTTTTTTATGAAAATAAAGGGCGAGACGAGCAGGACGTTCAGCTGATGGTATTTGATACGCCCTGCCCATTACTATGCAATGCCGCTCAGGATTCTTGAAAAACCCGTAAATTCTGAGTGGCCCTACAATTGCGCTCGTCAACTTGATACATAATATGATGTTAAGTCTCGTTTGCCCAGTAATTTTACTAGTTATGGCGCCCTTCAAACCGAAACATAATAATGTACATTACTGCTTCACGGCAGAAATAGGTACCCAAAATTCTAGCCGCAGGATGATGGCTAGAATTTTGCAAAGGAGCCTCTCACTAACTGGAAAACAACTACTAGTACTTTTAGATCTTGTATATTTTGTAGTGTTGATACACTAATACACGAATAACATCTAAGCTATTGTTTAAGAAAAATATCGTATGACTAAACTGGCTAGCTCAAAAGTAGATTCAAGAAAACATTAATTCTATTTTCAAAATATGTTGTATGATTGAATCAATTTGTATAAAACTAATATGCATAAATGTTGGAGTGAATGCCACACAGCTAGTAATAAAACATACACGGGTTGTCACGCGCCTATGTTCATTTAATTATTTATTTATTTTGTTGCAATTTTTATATATTATGAGAGTAAAAATTATGAGAGTGTTATTTTTACGATGATAACATGATTCTCCAACACCGAGAAAAAAGTCGAAAAATCTGTCTCTAGTATAGTGTGAATATTTAAGATATTTATTTAGCAAATGTCACTTTCAATACGTAAAACAGGTTACAATGGTAACTAAAACTGAGTGCTACTCAGAGGTTTGTTTTCAAAATAGTTTTATCTTATTGAACGCCGCCATATTATTGTGGTATGGATTGTCTTTCATTCACCTTGCTACACCCCCTTTTTCTTTCGTTTCACAGCTTTTCTACCCCCTCGTTCTTTCTACATGGTCCTGACCTAAGGTAACCTGAGTCATTACGACTTATTTTTATCGTTTGTAAAGTGGCTTTAGTTACAGTTCAGTGCAGCCCTGTTTCACTGCGACCAATGTGATCTATTGTGATAGCCACTGTTAATTATAGCTCACTGTTAAGATTGATTCTTTTATGAATCTTACTATATCTTTTGCAGTGAGCTGAGGTATCTCAGTGGTGGAAGCATTGGTTTTCCCAAAAAGATGCTATGTTTACGTATTAAAGGACGACATTCAGAGAGAATGTGTAACGGGATTTCATCTTCACTATTACAGAATCTACACGCTCTGCAATCTCTGAGGCCTAAGGTAATTGGTAATTGGTAAAGGGCTCCTGTTTCCGCAATTAGACCGCTTAATTGGGTCCATTTTGCGTGCAGTGTTGGCCAGTCATTCCAACCAGCCCAGCTCCTTCCAGAAGTTCAGAACACTCCTGGGGTGTTCGCAGACTTCCTGGAGCGACCTTGTATTTACTAAGGTTTGTGCCCGTTGGTTGGCCACCCCAGCACATTCCAGGATTACGTGAGTGACCGTTTCATCTTCGGTTAGACAGCCCCTGCACTTAGGACTGTCCGTAACGCCGATTGTAAATAGGTTTGTTCAGTGATGTGTGACCCGTTAGGGTGCCGACCATAATTCGGATGTCATGTCTGTTTAGGCTAATAAGTCGACGTGTCAGTTTGGGCGATAGTGCAGGAATCGCCTCTTTCGACTGTCTGCAGCCTGAGACATTTGTCCATCGGGTTCCATGTAGGTTGTTGGTGAGAGAGCGTATCCGTGACCGCATTTGGCTGAAGGGTAGCGGCAGGACTGGCCCTGGGCCAGCCACTTGCGTTTCCGACCCCCGCCTTGCATGTTCATCCGCTGCATCGTTCCCCAACGAACCGCTGTGTCCTTTGATCCATTGCAGAGTTACCCAGTTGTTAGAGGCAGCTCGTTCTAAGGATCGGTGACACTCGTATATCAGCGCTGAGTTATAGGTGTTGCTTCCCAGCGCAGTCAGTACTGCCATACTATCGGATAGAATACGGATATAATATCCGTGTATTTTCCTTCTTAGTATCGCGTCTGCAGCTTCCTTGATGGCTATGCATTCGCATTGGAATATGGAGCTGTGTATGCCTAAGGGTATAGAGGTGTGTATATTCAGTCCCTGTGAGAAGATGCCAGTTCCAGTTCCGGCTGCCATTTTGGAGCCGTCTGTGTAAATTCTGAGTTCATTTACACCTGACTGGTCTGCTCCCACTTCGAACAGTTGAATACGGTAATTCTTTTGAAAGATGTGTGTTTTGGGTATTCTATCACAGGGTGCCTCACAGAGTGGGAAATCCTTCCTTACTCTGTTCCAGAGGTTTCCTGTGAGGCAGTCATCATTCTTGCATACACCCACCAGCTTCAGGCGGAGAACCGACATTGTCGCCTCATGTTGGATATGTATGTCAAGCGGTGTAAGCCCTAGAATGGTTTCTAGGGCAGATGTTGGCGTAGTGCGCATGCAACCAGTTATGGCTGTGCAGGCCAGCCGTTGGAATAGCTGCAGCTTGGTTTGAACTGTTGTTAGCTCTGTCCTGGGCCACCAAGCTATTGCTCCGTAGGTGATAATTGGTCTAATAACTGCTGTATATAGCCATTTACATATCATTGGAGCAAGACTCCAGGTTCTGCCTACGAGTCTTCTACACTGCCAAAATATTATACATGCTTTTTCCAGCTTGTGGTCTATGTGTTTATTCCAAAGCAGCTTACTGTCCAGTATGACCCCCAGGTATTTAACTTCTTTAGTAAGGCTTATCTCGGTATTGAACAACTTAGGTAATGTCTGAGGCCTAAGATTGAAAGGTGTTTGTTTAATCTGCAGTGCCCCGTTAGTGTCCTGGTTAGAATGCGTAAGTTTTTTCTACTTAGCCTTAGTGCCTCATGTGCAGCCTTCTTGTTGACGGCTTGGATTAATGTTTTGGAATGGGCATTACGACTTAGGACATATTGTGATAGTTATGTGTGACTCCATCTGCTATACGAGTCATTTTTTGTAATAACATCATCCTACCTACTAATACTACCTAAAAGAAAGATCCTTTTGATCAATGTAGGTACAAGTAGATACAAATTATTTATACACTTCATGCCAAGAAGTGAGTCCTCAAATTCCCTTTTTATTGAAGGATTTGATGAAATGAACGTACATACAGATGTAGATTACTTGGTGTTGGTGATCAGAGGCATGACAAAAGCCTTATAAAGCATCGAATAAACGTTCGTATGAATTGAAAAGAATATACAAAAATAAATAGTAAATAATAAGCTAATTAAAATACCTAGTGGCAGCCCTATTTCGTATGTTGAGTCACGCTAAACAATCAAATCTAATGAATTGTCTAATTCTGACAGTATGTTAATAGCCCGAGTGTGCTCGACACGAATTTATTCTGCTTTCCGACATTCTCTCTCTTTTGTTTGCCGAAGAATACGTGAATGGATTTGAATTAAATTGCTTTTGCATCTCTTGAACATATTCTTGTATGATATGATCTGTCTGATTCATTATCGCACAGTATTAATTAATTCAGCACTTTTAAGTGGGCGTGATAAAAATTTACTTGATTGTCCATTAAAAAAATAATACTATTAGGACAAATTCAAATATATTCACTAATTGAAAGTGAGAAACAGAACAGAAATTAAAAAATTAAATATAAATCGAAAGCACGGTGTATCTGTACATAAAAAATATAATATCCACTCGTTTACCTTATACAAACGAGGCCAAATTTGTTTTTGGAATATTATTTTGTCTGTCTACTTGTTTGTGGCAGATAATCTCAGGAACGGCTGAACCTATTTGAATATATAGGTAATTAGCGTTGCAATTTGGTAGCAAGCAGTTCCTACTAGTAGTACTAGTAGTACCTACTAGTTCCTTCGTGTAAAGTGGTAACGTAAAATGATAAAAAAATATAGCGGAGGACTTTCCTTGGCTATCAATGACAATCCGAGGACGAAACCTGGGAAATATTGCTTTGAACCTGACAGAACATTCTACTAAGATAACGAATTTTTGAAGGTCCCAAATATAGAACTCACGACCTTGCATTTTGTAATTTTTTACGAAAATTAAACACAAGCTAAGAAGAGGTAAACGAGATTTACAAGTCCTGGAGAACGTCCCTCATGACTGAAACAACTGTTTCCCACAACGGTTCCAAACACAAATATTTATAGTGAAGGAATATACTTTGAACAGCTATTAACTCCTGAGGTGCTAAGCTGCCACACCGCGCGTGGCGCAAAATCAACAACGCAATGTGGCAAAGTTTCACGTTATAACATAATATTATCCTATATAGCATCTGCATTGCTAGAGAGACTTACATCTGTTGTAGTAACATTGTCAAGAAGTCAATTCATTTACACCATCTGTGCAGTTACTTGTTGCTTAGTTGTCTTCTACTGGCTATTTTCGATAATATAATATTATGTTATTGTTAACATTTTGGTATTTTATCATAAATGTAATTTTCTTGCAGTCAATCAGTGAATTGAATTTGTTGCAATGGCTGGTATAAAAGATTTGCGTTATCAGTAGATTAACTAAAAGTCTCGGTATTTTAAAACTAAAAACTGCTGATATCAATTATATAATAATTGTACATCATTTATTTTTTCAATAACGTCTTAATTTAGCAACTTAAACATTTAAACACAAACAAACGAAAACATTGTATCTTATTTAATTAAATCATTTGGATTTTTAACATTTCTTTCAACAATTTTTATCCGCAATTACTATAATTACCACATTAATAATAATATAAAGGCTTTTATAGCCTTCAATAACAATGTTTAAATAGTTTTAGATTTACATTTAGTTTGCAATAGACATCTGCACAGTTTTGCTTTCGCATAGCCCCCCCCCCCCCCCCCCAAGGCTCTTCAAGTGTTTTCGGTCATAACATGATCTGCTCCACGTCACACCACTAGCATCTTTTAAATCGTCGCTCCATCTACCACTCGGCGCCTCTCTCTGTCTTTTCCCTTCTCTAGGATACCATTCTGTTACTATTTTATCCCATTTTTCTTGTTTGCCTCGTATTAGTGATTGTGGGGCCCCCAATTATATTGAATACATGAATTGTATACACACAAACATATTGAAGGATTGGCGAATAGGCTTAGTTCTGCAGCATATGCGGTTAAGAAAATCAGACGGTTAACTGGCATAGATACGGCGAGATTAGTATACTTTAGTTATTTTCATAGTATTATGTCCTATGGTATATTGTTATGGGGCAGTGCGGCCGATATTAATACTATCTTTGTGCTGCAGAAGAGGACTATTCGCGCGATTTATAACTTAGGTCCTAAAGAATCATTAAGAGAAAAATTTAAAGAAATAAACATTTTGACTGTTGCTTCTCAATACATTTTTGATAATGTTTTGTATGTTCATAAGCACATTGAGGAATTTTCTAGAAACTGTGACATTCATAATGTTAACACGAGGAACAAACATAAACTTGTTATGCCTACTACTCGGTTGGGTCGAGTTAGTAAGTCTTTTGTTGGGCGATGTGTATGCTTCTACAATATGATCCCAGAAAATGTACAAAACAAATGTGTTACGAAATTTAAAAGAATTGTTAAAAAACGTTTGTGTGGGAAAGGTTATTATAGCATAAACGATTTTCTTAATGACACCACGGACTGGGATTAAAGCGAACACCCTCAGACTCTTTAATTATTAATGTTTATTGTACGATATTACATTGTAATCCATATTTTATATAAAAAAAAGCCCGCTGAGTTTTTTGCGCCCATTCTTCTCAGGTCTCTTTTGAATGGGTTGTAGATTTTGACGTTCAATAAGTGATTATAAATCCTATTTTGAATAAAAATATTTGAATTTGAATTTGAATTTGAATTAGGTGTCCTGCCCATTGCCATTTGAGTTTACTAATTGTATGTGATACGTCTGCAATGTTTGTCCTTTTTCTTTTTTCTTTTAAGTTTATTCTATCGCTTTTTTTAATCCTTAGTATACTTCTATGTTATGTTGACATGTTTTAGTTTGTTGAGATTATCATTGGTTAGTTATCTATGCTAGTATAATTCTCATATTATTATCATCATATTCAAAAACGGATACTACAGGGCTGCTTGATTACCTACTTAAATAATAGATAAATAATTTCAAATTTCATCAAATGCAGGCAAAGAAATATAAATACATGGAGCGGTCATTGCCAAACTTTATATTTTTTTTTAGTATTGTCCGTTCTATTTCATTCAAAGTTTAAATCATCGCGAATCCAGTGCTCTTCGCCATAAAAAAAGGCTTGAATCTTTGAGCACAAAGAAGTTTGGATTCCAAAACCGATGCTAGAAACTCTGCTAGTGTTTTTCTTTGTAGTATTGCCACATAACAGCAGCGCTTTTGTGCTGATGTGTTCCGGTTTAATGGTGCTACTTACTACGTTATATAAAAGACATGAATCACTCCATTTTAAATCGCAAGTTAACGGATGCAGTATGAGGCGTTCGTATTACGCTACCTGATCTGGTTATGCATAGCGTTTACTAAGTCCCGTAAAATAATTATTGACTTTATTTACCTATAAACTTATCTTTGTTATTTTGCAATTTCTTAGTGAGGAAAATATTTCTTTCTTTTTGATAAACAATTTCTATTATTTTTGTCAAGCTCAAACTAAAATAAATTTTGCTCAAATTGGTATAAACTAATCGCTTTTGTATCCTCATTTAAATTTTCATTTCAGGTACTGAACTTACAATATGCGAAGCAGAGCCGGTGAGTATAATTTACAAGAAAATAGTCACACTTTTAGTATTTTATATGAACAAACTAGCCAACTCAACGGTGAAACAGTTGAAGGAAATCCTATTCTAGCTCAATCAAATGTGAATATCATTACAAGTTATTGTAAAGTTATTACGAGATTCCTTAGACTCTAGATCAAAAATAAAACACCGTATTTTACCAACAAAACAGGGCAATCATAATCGAGCTCTGAATGCTTACTCGGAATCAATTGAGCGCTGGTAATAAAGACATTATGCCGGAGATGATTCTCAAGATAAGCGAGCGTCTTGGTCACGGCGCTGTGTCGATACCGGTGCCCTACCGAAACCGGTTCATGTTAATTGTTAAGTCTGATTTCCGATTCGTAATCACACGATTTTAGCATGTAAATTAATGAAAAAATGATGGCGTATTGAGCGGGTTTGGTAATGAAGAGAGGATAGATGAAAGAGGATTGTCTGAACAAATTTAAAGAGTAAATGATGAAGCACTGATCAAATGGCAACTTTGATGATCAGATTGGGAATGTTTAAGAATACGATGAAGTTGTTTGATAATGTTGAGATGACAAATGAAATTATATTATTTTGACAAATTTCATGGACGTATATTCGAGTTAGCGTGCATTAACAATACCTTGAAGTAGAAAGTTTGGAAGGGCTGAAAGCAAGTTGGATAGATTAGGGAAGTAGCAAGTAGAGATCCGAGATCTGAGTGTGAGGTGATATGATAATGTTAGTAAAAAACCCTCAAGTTTTTAAAAATATTTTTTTGTTTTATTATTTAAGTAAAAAACCATGAATCGATATTCATGGTTTTTGTATAAAGATTCTCATAATTTATACATTCAGTTTCTAGATAGAAGTATGTAAGAAAGCTAAGAAGTTTTAATTGTATATCTCTGTGATTAAATTTGAGTTGAAAATTATATTTTATGCTATTCTTAACAGACTGTATTGACACAATAATATGATATCTATTTGTTATTTTAAATTCTATACAATCCATACTTGTGTATCTATTATTGAATTGTTCTGTATTTTATATTAAACTTTCAAAACTATGTTATCAGGCAATCATATTATCTTACTGTTATTATCGATATTCCTTGAACATTATTCGGATCGTGTTACGAATAGTAACATAGTCTTCAGATGACCAAATGTTTCGCAACCCTGGCCCCCTAAGGTTTGGGTTCCTAGTTAGAATCCCTGTAAGTACAAACATTTGTTTGATGAATATGAATGTTTATTTTCGAGTCATGGATGCTTATGTACGTATAATATATATGGTTGTTTTTGTCTGTATATTGTATTAAATATATCGTTACCTATCCAGTGGGGATAAGCCTAGTTTGGGGCTAAACAATTTATGAAAAAATGCCACAATTAAGTATTAGTATCATTATTTTTTTAATATCTACAATTATTAATATAATAAAATAATACAACAGCTAGAAAGCTGAACTTTTAAAGCAATCTGAATTCGTATTACTACTATAATAATAACAAAAAACTGAGATAATGGCTAATTTTTAATGGCTGCCACACAATATTCTTTCATGAGTAGATAATTCAACAGTACTCATTGTTATAATATGTAAGATGGCATGGAAACCTTCGTCTGCATGTCCGACAGTTTTTTTTCAATAAAAATACGGGACGAGAGGGGCAGGACGTTCAGGTGATGGTAATTGATACGCCCTGCCCATTACAATGCAGTGCCGCTCCGGAATCTTGAAAAGCCCAAAAATTCTGACCGGCACTACAATTGCGCTCGTCACCTTGAGACATAAGATGTTAAGTCTTATTTGCCCAGTAATTTCATTAGCTACGGCACCCTACGTACCGAAACACAGTCATTTACACATGACTGCTTGATTAGAATCACGTGAAGCTAGATTGTGGGTACGACAGCGACACGTCGTTGTCGTACCCACAATCTAGCCGGCATCCTGTGCAGGCACAGTTGACCGGTTTATGTTTTCAAACTAAGTAATATTGCAGTATTCACATAACAATTTTAGAATCTATAATTATTGATATTAAATCAATATGCCAACCCAAATAATAATTATAAAAAAATACAGTGTAGACATTCAAAGGGTTGTGTTGTATTAAATTCAGGTAACTAAGTAAATAGTAATTACATACTGTACACAGCGAAATTGGACTACGCTTATCTATTAGTGTTGGCCAACCATTTCAATGTTGTATCGATAGAACTTGTAATATCGATACTTCTAGATATTATTAAGTAATTAAATTGTCACATTGGAATAAATCATGTTCCGTCTTTATGTTTTGGTAACAAAGTAATTAATAGCTCTGCAAGAACTTCTTATTGGAAGCTATGAAATTAAGTTTAATGCAAATCGCTGAAGCACAATCATGACGTGTTTGTAATTGGTTATTCTGTATCATAGTAATAAATTAAATTTTTGTTGTTTGTTCAAACCTCCAAATCAAATAAGATTGCCGAATCTCTATTATTTTGTTCTAATATAGATCGCATGGAAAAAACGTATAAGAAACTCGCAGGCCTATCTTTCCAATCGCCAAGTAGATAGATACATTTATACTCTTAAAAGTTATTAATTTCTAGATAATAACTTTGAAAATTCTGTATTTTTATTTATTTTTAATAAACTTTTAATATTCATTTAAATTTTATATTATTATTAAGAGTTTTGAGTGGAGAGAAAGACGTGCAGGAAGTCAAAATTATTATGTTATAAATCGCAAATACATTTTTTTTTGATTTTTACATTTCGTTTTTACAGATAATCTGAAACAAGGGGATACAGGCAAACAAGAGGCATTACGGCCAAAATCAAATATAATTAAAATAAATTTAAAATAAGAATTTATTAACAGCAATTAAAAGAAAACTATTGCATTACTATTATCGACAATCATGACTTTTTTGCAAACATAAATTAACTTTTTCGATATGTTTATAACTACATCACTAGTTTATTGATCCACCTGTACCTGAACACGAGGTCCGACCCATCAGCTTATTAGAATTCGGGACAAACTTAAAGGGATCCAGTACAGATTTGTATCTCGTTATATGCGAAAAACGTGCTGTGTGTATTAAATACTAAACGACATATATTTTACCTTAGTTTTATCTAAATATCTAAATACTTAATAACGGTTACCTAATCTATAAAGATTACACTTTTGATAAATTATTGTGGATTCAACAAGAAACTGTTTACAAAAACAAAACTTTCAAGAAGTTTTAAGCAAAATTACTTATTAATGTTTTTCCAAAATTACACCATTATTGCACGCTGAAATAATTTACAAATCAACATAAAAAAAATTGTAACTCTACCACATTTATTATGGACTAGCTGACCTGGCAAACGTTGTTTTGCCATATAAATTATATATGTAAACCTTCCTTGAGCTTCAACGAATCTATTACAAAAGATTTAATTGAGATCGGTCGAATAGTTTAGGAGTTATTAGGGAACATACAAACATACATTTATTATGGATGAGTTTGCTTAATAGATTATCACAAAACAAGTTAATAATTATACAAATTTAATTTGTACCAATATTTATGAACGATGCGGGACTCGAACCCGCGCCTTTCTTGTTCCGTCCGAGCGCTCTTACCAACTGGACCAACCGTCCCATATAACCGTTTATTTAATCTCAGAAGTGAGTGATATTACTTAAAAATAACAAACTATTAACAAGTTAATACTTATAAGAATGGCTGTGTATTCATCGTTTACAATTGAGTCATATATAAAATACTAGTGGATCCGACAGAAGTTGTCCTGTACACACGTCTTAAATTTGAAAAATCGGTCCAGCCGTTAGGAGGAGTTCACTAACATACACATGAGCAGGAGAATTATATTATATGCACGGAATTGAGAATCTAAACCAATGTCAAATTCACTGGAACACACAAAAAATCATCATAATCGGTTCAGCCGTTTAGGAGGTAGTTCAATTGTGAATTTAAACCATTCTCGAATTCACCTGAAGACACACAGAAGGGTTCATTAAAATCGATCCAGCCGTTTAGGAGTACAGTTACAACAGACGCACAAGATTATGGGTACCACAACGGCGCGTATTTCTGCCGTGAAGCAGTACTGGTAAGCATTATTGTGTTTCGGTCTGAAGGGCACCGCAGCTAGTGAAATTACTGGGCAAACGAACTTAATACCTTTGTCTCAAGGAGACGAGCGCAATTGTAGTGAGATTATATAAGAATTCTGAGCAGCACTGCATTGTAATGGGCAGGGCTTATGAATTACCATCAGCTGAACGTCCTGCTCGTCTCGTCCCTTATCGTCATAAAAAAATCCAAAATACAATTTTGATACAATACTAAAAAGTGAGGCACTATAAAAACATAACAAATTGTTTATTAATGTGTCAAGTTAATTTTTTCAACATTTTTACTCGCGTGAAATATTACGTAGTTACACAGTTATTATGTATGCGAATAATAAATCATCTTATTATACCCATTAGAAGATTTTTTTAAATTTTGTTACAATTTGCATCTGATAAGACATATAAGAAATCTAATAAGACGCTCTCTTATAAGAATTCACTTTTTTTGTCGAATAAGAGAACCTGCAAAGAAAAAAACTATTCTCCGGTCGAGGTTTCTTATAAGCCCTTATCTATAAGCTATCTTGTAAAAATATAACTTACTTGCTTACCCGACAGACTTTGTTCTGTACACAATAAATAAAATACAGTTTCTTATGAATTTGTCAATAATATTTCATAACATTGAGAATGATTTCGTAAAATATGCTCCCTGTTATTATAATGAAATTGTTTAACAGCAGAACTGTCAAACCGTGCGTCAATAAATTCTCTCATAGAAAATATGCCGTATCATCCCGCAAACACCGCACAAGGAAGCTCATTCCACAGCTATGTACTAATTGGAAGAAAGTTCCTTGAAAACCACACTGTGGAGGAACGCCACACATCCAGATGGTGGGGATGATATCCTAATTTGTGGCGTGTCGTGCGAAGGTGGAAATTGGCGGCAAGAAACACGTGAAACAGTAATTCTTATAAACAGTAATGCTCTCTGCTTTCAATTATTTTCAATTAAGCTTTTAATGAAAGCTGTCAAGAGATCAGATATAACAGTATTATTGATCTGGTAGATGATAGTTTATAATATAAAATAGCCTTTATTATAACCAGTGACTTTTTTTTCTTATAAATAAAACTTAGATTAGCTTAACTACTAATTTGTCTCTCGACAAAGGCCTCCTCTAAAGACTTCCTTATTCGGTCTCTTGCTACTCTCATCCAGTCCGGTCCTGCTATCCTTTTAAAATAGTCCTCCCACCGTCTAATCTGCCTACCTTTCCTACTACTACCTTGTCGCAAATGTTAGTAATTATTAAATGTATGAGTATAATTGTTAATATACATATAGATGCAGTATTTGAATAATTTCATCGTAAACCATTTAGATATTGAAGCAGCTTTTAAAAGTGTGTAATGAAATGCTTTCACTCATCAAACACTCCAAGAGAAAGACTAAAATGACGACTTATTGTTAAAATCTTATACAAGTAACTGTTATTACAAGCAGTTTTCGCACGTGTCGCGTTTAGATAAAGTATATATTCGTGTAACGGGCTTCGACAATGGAAAGCTAGGGAGCTTTTGTGTAAGCTGTTAGAAAGACAAAGGCTCTAGCGGTCATTCCTTTACGAGTCAGTCACTTCGCGCTTCTCACCGTTATTTTCTACTTGATTTCGCAACTAATTGTACATTTTACGAGTGTGCATTGGCGTATATTTAGAAGTTTATGTTACGGCGATAAAAAGCAACCGTATTTTTCATAAACTATATACGTTGATGACTTTAGTACAAACTATATAACATGTAGCTAAGTATTTTCGGTGACGAAAGGACACCATTTGTATCAAAAGACGATGCTTTTTATGTATTCGTTTCATCGCATGATGGAACAAGAGTTATATAGATGTGAAATTACTGGGCAAATGAGGCTCAACATCTTATGTCTCAAGGTGCGCTCGTCAGCAGTAGTGCCGCTCAGAATTTTTGGGTTTTTCAAGAATCTTGAGTGGCACTGCATTGTAATGGGCAGTATGTATCAATAACCATCTGCTGGAGGTCCTGCTCGTCTCGCCTCTTATTATCATAAAAAAATCTTATATGGAATGTCTCTAGACCTATAATTCATCCACATCATCGACTTTTAAGCCGAAAACAAGATTAGTTAGATTTTGCTGCAGACATCTCAGAGCGATGCAAGACATTCGAACTGCTCCACTCTGGTAATACGTGTTGTGGCGTTTCTTCTCGGGCTGTCTGATACAATTATGGTAAATAGTTCCACGTTTAAAAGTCAGTGGACAACAAAGAAAAAATACGTGTTTGTTTTTCTCTTATAATTCTTCTGAAACAGTAAAAGACCATGGAAGAAAGTTCTTCTTTTCAGCCGATATTGAAAAGGAGTTGGAGGAAAAATACTATTATTTGAATGTATATGCTACCTATAAGTTTAAAGTCAGTTCCAAGCCTGCTATTAGCAAGTACATACACTCGCCACAAGTGACTTTGAGCGGGATAGATTTGTATAGAACCAAACAACCCAAGCAGGCAAGCACTGACTTAAACCCTATCTATAGGTAGCACATACAAATAATAGTAGCTTATTATGTACGTATATTAACTTATTTTATACTTTTAAAGTCGTTTTTTTAGCTAGCTTAACAGTTCGTTGGAATATATCATTTTTGCTCAGCTATCTTCAATGATTTGATAAATACTTGATGTCTGACCGCGTAACCCAAGCCCCGCATGTCTTGGAATCACGATGTTACACGAATACTACCGAAGAGTCACGATCACTATTTATTAACAAGATTGAATTATAAATGGCATCAATTGTCTTATCGTGATGAGATGAAATAAGAGATTTGAACGGATGTTGTAAATGTACAGCACCAAATGTCAATACAACATGGAAGTTATCTATTACGGTACTAGCTGACCCAGCAAACTTTGTATTGCCCTATAATGTAATTAAAAGAAATTCAATAATTTAAATTTTTGGGGTATAAAAAAATTTAAATTATTGAATAAAATATTTATCGTACTACAATTATTGTATTCGATTGCCTCTTGCAACCCAAGCGGTTTTGTGGATGAAACAGAGTAATATAAAAATCGTGATACAAAATAGTTTTAGATCGTAAAAGGGCGAAAATTTTAAGTTATATGTATTTTTCATTATTTAAAATAAAAATAAAAAAAATTATCAAATAAATATTTTGGGATGGGTCACCCTTATCATTTAGGGATGTGAAAAATAGATTTTGGCCGATTTTCAGATCTACCCGATATGCACACAAAATTTTTATACAAATCGGTTCTGCCGTTTCGGAGGAGTTTGGTTACAATCACCGGACACTAGAATTTTATATATTAGATATAGTATTTTTTTGAGTAACGCGAGTGTTACATCTGTGATTATTCATCAGATTTTTGCGTAAAAGTTATATTTTTATTGATATTTTCGTTAACCCGACGTTTCCAGACGTTTCCAGATCTCATTTTCAGGGAGTCCCACTGAAAACAGTTACAATTACACGCGTTTTAATCCTTTAAAAGTGTATTATTTAAATATTACGTTGGCCATAAATTGACTGATAAAATATATGACCGAAAACTATGACTTTTGTCATCCTACTCCATGAAAAATAAAAATCCAATCCAATCCTAAATAAAAGCCGGCATCTTGTGCAAAGGAGCCTCCCACTGGTAAACTTCTATACAGTAAAATACTAAAAATCCAAGCCCAATATCGTATATTAACCTTTGAACAGTTGAAATATTAACCCGCAGTTTTGCTTACAAATGAAACACAAAGTGTACGACAGAAAGTTTTACTTTGTAACCCATTTCTGCAAGTTTCTATAGAGCTATCACAGTCATAAAACTCCAATGACAATAAGCTGTATCCTGCCATGCAAAAATAAACCTTAAATGCTGTACGTGCCACGGGATTTTTAGCCTAAGATGGCTCAAATTGTTACACACACCAAGCGGCTCATCAGCTTCTACATCCGATTAAATTTCCAAATCTTTTTGAAACTCGATTTACTGTAAATAAAAAAGTGGATTAGAACTTAACTACCTGAACGCAAAAACTACCTATAGATTTTTATTAAAACATGCTTTTTATATTTTTGAATGGAAACAGTATGAATAATGCTGTGAAGTTTTTATTGAACATCAATGAGGCGGATTAAGCGATGTATCTTATTTTTAATTTACGCCTTTTATATCAAGATTATTTTTGTTACATTTTTTTTTAGGATGCGTTATGTTGGGTTTTAAAATGACGTTCTTTGTCCCTGCAATAGGAATGTATTTGGGTTTATGTTATGTTTAAAGAAAAATATAACAAATAGATTTGATATCGGGTTTTGCATTACTAGTGCCGCTGTAACTTATGAAGTTTTACTTTTGCAGATTTGATTTAAAAAGTTTTAGTGCCAAAATTTTGATTCAATTTCGTTTCCTGTATTTCATTTGTGCTTAATTACATTATATTTTTACTTCACTTCATAAGCCTTAAAGATATATTAAGTATTCTAGTTTATATGAGCATTGAAATTAGTAAAAATAATAAAATCTGAACCTTTCTGCGTCTATTTTAAGAAAACATAAAAAGTTAAGACTTAGTGACACAAAAAGCATTGATAATTAATGCCTAGCGAGTCTTAAAATTACATTATATGATGTATTTCTGAAGATATAGGTACTTCTCTAAGCGCGTTATGAAAAAATGATGAGAGTGAAATTTTAAAATGCGCGCGCATCACTGTAACACAAAAGCAACAAGTTGAAGTTGGTTCCTAAAATTTTCTGACGTTTGCGACATTCGTTTTTTTTTGGTTTCTTCGTCCATTATTGGAACAGGCAAAGGGTTCAAGCCCATACAGCTGTGTTCGTTATTGAATAATTAAATGTTAAAGCCATCTTTGCAAGATTTTTACAATATTGTTCTTTCTACAAACGTAGAATAGCAGTAGGAATGAATAAATTTAAGGATTTTTGCTTTTTTTACACCAAAGAAGTATAACTTACATAAGTACACACACACTTTTTTGTTGCTCAAATGTGATCATTTATCCCATTTTAGTCATTTTAACTGCACTTTACTCGTACATCAATACCATCTGCCAACAGGCAGCACTGGCAGGGTCGCCATGCGATGTTGGAGGTTCGGGTATTGAATTGATTATAAGTCTGACTGCGAATGTATGCTCTTTTATTACTCTATGCAACTACTTATATACTAGTTGGAAAGATGAGTGTGTGCATAGGTGTGTAAAGGTGATACACACACTACAGCGTGGCAAAAGGCTGAAAATATATATTTTTATGAAGGTAACGAATGTTCAATGAAGAGTTCAATTCGCTTTCGATAGTTTTTACAAGTTTCCTAGAGAAAATACATAACTTCTGCATTTCAACATGTTGAATACAGAATTTATATCACATAATTTCTAGCATACAAACATTAAACCCAGTCAGCCATTTAACACAAAAGCTAGTAAACCATATGACTACATACTTCATACACCCGATACCATTGAGTTCGTATGAATACAGATTCTCATGTCATCTCGCGAATCTTCCCCCATTGAAAGCACACAGCAGCCTCCATAAAACCGGTACAAGAAACATGTAACGCGATTCCTTGCCATCACACTGTTTATTTACCAATGGAACAACACATCGTCTTTTATACGGACTGTACTTACCACCCACTGTACCGTTGGCATAATAAGAGTGTATAATATATTTTTTCTTGAATCGAATAAAAATGGAATTGGAGTAGGCCATATATCAAGGGAAAGGCCTTAACGAAAGATGGAGCAGTATAACCACAAACTGGTACCCATTAGATGCCAAAAGAAGAAATGCATGACTCGGGAGAATAAGGGCAATTTGAATTAGAAGGAAGAGGCCTTTGGCCAGCAATGGGATGATATATAAGAAGTAACTTATTAAGTTAGTAATATTAAACTGAGAGGGGCTTTAATAAATAATAAATTTTATTTTTTTTTATTTTAAATAATATAATATTTAATTTTATAATGACAAACGGATAAAATATTATACAATTTCAAAGAATATTATCTCAGTAGTTCCCAGTTTGACTGTTGTTGTTTGATTAAACACTATATATATATAGTTATATGCAAAATTCTTAATAACACTCATTCACTCGTCAGTTATAATTTTTGTAAATAAATCATCTAATAAAACACACCGCAATATTTATGTTGATGAAATACAACAGTTTACTCAACGCAAATGCTTATTTTGCTGTCGTTACTCTTAAACCCCCGCTTAAATATGATACCCTCAGGAGTGGATTGCCAACAAAAGCCTGTACTGATTTTGTTTTGACTAAAATCGAGCCGAGAGAGATCGCGTTACGCTAAACTTGTTTGCGGTGATACACAATATTTTATTACGCTCCTACCGAGGGGTAAGAAAGTAAAACATTATCTTTTAAAAATAATAATATTCAATATAGTGCGCGATATATGGACTGAGTCCATATATTCTAAAAAAAAAGTTGCCGTTACATAACATTGTCATTATCAATGAAAATATTATCTTTTAATAATTTGCTTGGAACTCTCGTAAGCGTTTTTCTGTCAAAAACTAACGTGTTTATGGCCGTAGTACTTGCGTATGCATTCTTAGTTAATTAGCCTAAGCATTCATTGAGTGTGCAAAATACAACGAAGTAGTGTAGAGAGACATTTAGGTTATCACTTATCATCAGTCAGCTCACTTCCATGGCACTTGCAACAGTGTCAAAATATTATCATAAACTCTTACAAGCGCACGAATAGTATGCTGAGAGTGACTCTTAAAGCGTAGAGAATAACCTAAGCTAAAACAATAAAAGTGTGTGCTACACGCATACACTTTTTTAGCATCCTTACGCACGATTGATGTAAAACTAAATAATAATTAACTATAGGAATAATTAACAGATTCATCATTATATTACATTAAATAAAGCCTTTTTACCAAGTAAGCACTCACGTATTACTGAGGAGATTTGGTAGATTTTTTGCTATTTTTTTCTCGGAAACGCTAACGATATAACTTCATCTTTTGAGCATAGTTGGCACTTTCTCTACCTAAATAAAGTAATGCCTTTATAATAAATGTTTATATATTATTTAATCAAGTGTGATTTTATATATTTTACAAAGAATGATATAATGTTATATTTTGATGTTATTATTCATCAGAAAATAAACACTTAAACTTTTTACAGGTCAGGTCATTATCAGGCTCTCGATTTTCTCTTTTATGCTTATTTATTGATGAAAGAGTGAAATGTTCCTGGGATTCCGCCATTTTATTTGACTGGTCATTATTTTCATTTTATATTCTATTTATAATTCATTAATACCATTCGTACCATTCACTCATTAAATAAAATAATCTGTAATAAGAAATTGAAGGTTGCTAATATAATAGTTTACATTAATATGACGTTGTTATTGAATATTAACGAATATGGCTGTATGGGCTCGAACCCTTTGCCTATCCTAAAAATGGACGAAGAAACCAAAATCAAATTAACGAATGTCGCAAATGTCAGAAATATTCTGATAACTTATATATTATTTTTAACCCTAAAATTATAACGGCTTAATAAATTGTTTCAATTGACTTTTTTACTTAGCGTTACTTCCGTCAGAAAAAAATTCTAAGTTAGCTCCAAGTCACGCCTAAAGAAGTTTTACTTGAAATATGAAAGAATAGAATCTAATTAAAACTTAAACAACAACAGTTATAGGATAACTTTTATTTTTAAATGGCTTATCATATTGATTTAAATATATATTATAACATACTAATAATACCAATAATAGTAATTCAAGTGTGAAATTAATTTCTGACAAAACAAATCTTCTGACACAAATCATTTGAGTTTTTTTTAGTGTTAATTAATAATCTGACAAATTTTGGCGAGACAACACGTCCTGAGAATGCCTCATGTAGAGGCGAAACACGTGTCGAATTGTTTAAAGACAAATATTGGCGGAATTAACACTAAAGAAAACTCAAATCACTTGTATAATTATGGATTTCCGCAAAGTAACGCCTACTTCAATGAATTTTCTCAAATCTTCTTAGAAAGTTTTTTTTTCTTAAGTCTTCTTGTCTTAAGTGTGATATATATATATTACAACTTTGTTCACGAGCAATAAACTGTTGGCATTTCAAGCACACAATATAGAAATAATTAAAATATTTGATCATTCCTGTTTCAAATTGTTTCTAAATTTAAACAGAAACTACGAATCGAAACATTAACCGCAGCTTCAATATTCTCAACTTTAGCCTCCGCTCAAAGCGTACACAAAAACATTTATAGTTTCGCTATATTTTACGCCTTTACAAATGCAAGTATAATACTAGACAATAACAACAATACTTGTGATAGATAGTGGAATGCTCGCAGTGGGCTTTGCATTGTAAAAACTACCGGAAGTTATCTTACAAATTCGCATTGTGTGCCCTCATTGTCAACGCAATATCTGATCTTCCGAGCATTTGTGGTCTTCGACAGGATATACGCTTTTTGTTGAATTTATCATTATATTATGTGACTTGTGCCTGTGTTGCGACTGTATTTGCCTCGATTTTAATGTAATTTCTTCTGTTGTTGTACAAAACTAGTACCTATTTCCTCTTCTATCGCATCTATCACGAGGAGTATTTCGAAGAGCTGTTTGATCTAGTTTCTGCCGCTGAATTCCACCTTTGTACGACACGCCACAAATTATGATATCATCCCTACCATCTGGATGTGAGACGTTCCTCCGAGAGTGCGGTTTACAAAGAATATTCATCCACGTAGCCATAGCCAAGCTGTGGAATGAGCGTCCTTGGACGGTGTTTCCAGGACGATACGATATGGGTACCTACAAAAAAAACTCGTACACCTTTCTAAGAGGCCGTCAACGCTACTGTGATTCCTTTGGTGTTGCAAGAGAATGTGGGCGGTGGTGATTACTTAACATCAAGTGTAAAAACTATTCTGCACACAAAATTCTGACTTGTGCCCGTTTTCAGCGATGTTTTTCTTTTTTAATACAAAATTTCGTCGCAGTATTATAATCTTGTACAGTAAAATTTACTGTCAAATATCCCAAATTATTGCGAAACTGAAGTAGCAGTGAGCAGGGCACATAGTTCGACGGATGATGATCGTTGGGGCAGTAAAGTCCTCGAATGGCGACCACGTACCGGAAGACGCAGTGTTGGTAGGCTCCCCACAAGATTAACCGACGATCTGGATGAAGGCAGCGCAGACCGATCGTCGTGAAAATCTTTGGGGGAGGCCTTTGTCCAGCAATGGACGTCTTCCGGCTGATGATGATAATCCTGAGGGCGATTGCTCAGTTGTCAGTTATTTCTTAACAATTCTTCAAATTCAACACCACACCATTATCTAATATTGGCTGGAAAGTTCTGGTCTTAGCATCATAAAATAAACATTGTGCATTAAAACATATTTAATAATTCACTTTTATTTCCACATTGCCAAGTTTAACTCATTTAAGTCTTATCAAACGCTATCATTAATTGAATCTTGATAAAGTGCTACTGCATGTCGGTTTGTTAAATCCATGTCGGGAAAGCACAAACGTTTTTAATACTATTTATCGAGCCACGGCATACAAATAACCGCACTTGACTTAACTAGAATCTACTTATAAATGATTTATGAGCCTTCTGTAGTAGTTCTCAAGTGTTTTTTTAATCTTTAAAAGCTATCTCAAATATAAGGTAATTTTACTTCCATTATTCAGGAATGTTCTTCGTGTAGGCATTTAGTATGTTTATTGTTTACGCTTGTAGGTGACAAGTAACTGATTTTTTGTTGTGGCAGAACCTAATTTAGTAACTATAAAAATTACCGTCAAAGGCAGTCCGGTCATTTCGGAGAAAAGACGGAACAAATAGAAAAAAATGTATAGTATAGTTACAAAGAGACATCTAATATATAAAATTCTCGTGTCGCAGTATTTGATACCAAACTCATCCGAAACGGCTAAACCGATTTTTAGGATATTTTATGTGCATATAGGTCTGATAAGCGGCCAACATCTATTTTTTATAGCCCCAATTTTTTTATTAATTTGTATGGCAAAACGTTGGCTGGGTCAGCTAGTCTAATATATAAAATTCTTGTGTCGTGGTTACACAAACATGTTACCAAACTCCTCCGAAACGGCTTAACCAATTTGTTTGAAAATTTGTGTGTATATCGGGAAGATCTGAGACTCAGCCAACATCAATTTATTATAGCCCAAAAAATTTTTTTTTAAAATTTGTAATTGCATTACAACGTTTGCTGGGTCAGCTAGTTTATATTATATTATTTATAAATTCTAAATATGTAATAAAATAGATATTTGGAAAGAGTTATGGTTGATTACATCAGAAGTTTCGATGATTTAATTATTGTTAAATAAAAATAATTTTAATAAGTTTATCAACCGCATTACGGATTTTAATCTTATTATTAAAAATGTGTATAACTCGCATTGATCAATGAAAATACTTTGTACTATATTCGTCTAATAAGCTTGTATATTTAACACTACAGTGAAGTAATCCTATCATAAACTTTGGTATCTATGTTAGCATTTGAAATAGATCTGTCGCCGAGAGCTTTTTACTATCTTTATTGAAGTGTTTTTGAAATACATAACACGAGTGGTTTACTGTCGATGTTATGTCGAGCTAAGCCCAGATAATCATGCCAAGTTTTATTTTAGTTTATTGTCATTAGTTAAAAATATAAATATACTAAATAAAGTACTTTTAATGCGAGTTGACAAGAAATCCCTTTTTAAAAGTATTAAACCTTTAATTTTCTAAAAATATACAAATGATTTAAGTTTTCTTTAGTGTTAATTCCGCCAATATTTGTTTTTAAAACAATTCGTCTCGTGCCAGATTTTGGCGAGACAACACGTCCTGAGGATGCCTCGTGTAGAGGCGAAACACGTGTCGAATTGTTTTAAAAACAAATGTTGGTGAGATTAACACTAAAGAAAACTTAAATCATTTGTATAATTATGGATTTCCGCAAAGTAACGCCTAATTCAATAAATTTTCTAAACATAACATTTTTATTTCACTGAAATTGCGCTTTTGCAATATCATTTTCTATTTTTATAAGCATGTTTTTACTGCACATTTTTAAACACAATTCTTAAACTAAATGACAGGTCAGTTACCATTTATTTTCTATATATATTCAGTGGGGATGGTATGAGAGATATATAGGGAGAATTTTGTAAAGATAGGGAAAATTTTAATGGATTCACTCAGTGATTCTAGTAATTTGGCTGAGAGATCTAATTTGTGATGTAATGTAATGTAAGTAATGTAATCTCTGCTCGTCTTATCATTTAATAAGATAAAAGTCTCCTTTTTTTCTTACGTCGCAGATACGACGTGAGCTAACAATATCACTTATTAAATACTTAAAACGTAGCAGGCGTGCGCCCATGAATTTATGTTAAAAAATTCTTGGTTATGAATTATGCAACCCGCCTTTTTTATGGAAAAGATGGAGTAAATCGGTGTTAAATGATTCTTCTGCAACACCAGAGGAATATCAGGAGCGTAAAGAATGATAATAAATAATAAATAAATAATATTGATACACTTTTTACACAAATTATCTTGCCCCAAGTTAAGCATATATAGCCTGTGTTATGGGTTACGAGACAATGATATATTTAATACAATATACTTACTTAAACATACATAAATTCATATAAACATACATAAATACATTTAAATATCCATGACTCGGAAACAAACATCCATATTCATCATATAAATGCTTGCACCTACCGGGATTCGAAACCGGGACCTCTAGCTTAGTAGGTAGGATCGCTAACCACTCAGCTATACAGGTCGCCAAAATTAATTAATTGCCAACAAGGGCGTAATTGCCAACCTTTTAGAAAGACTGATTGGTTAGAAGCCTATTATGCAACGTAAACGTTTATTTGAATATTAAATAAATCTTGATTTAAATAAACTACTTATATTCGAATTATATCTTTGTTACATTACATTATTTGTTATATTACAGCCATTGTAAAATACTCTATTTGATTGAAACGAGAGGCCGTTGAGTTTCTCTTATGTTTTTCCCAACAACTCAACTTTTTTACGAATATATGGCAAATTCAGTAATTTAAAAGCCTGATTGAATAAAGTTTATTTGACTTTGACATACAAATCGTGGTGGTGCATGATAATACCTTGCCCGCCATCTTTGGAAGCCTGTCAGATTGGAATAAGAATGACGTTGCCATACATTCACTTGACAGTTAATATATTAATTAACAGTTATAACGTACAGATATCGCGCGAGTTGAATGCAGAGTTCAGGAATGCGATAGTGCTGTGACTTAATGACATAATTATAATTTTTTTTTCCATTTAGACTAATGATCAGTCCTCAAGACTATAATCAGGTGAGTTGCAAGAGGTTGAGGTTTGGCGAGGTGGAGCCACTGCCATTATCCCCTTAGTAAGGTAGCACATTGGCTCTCTTGAGTCTTCTAATCAGATTTTGCTGCAAGAGCATACTGGAAAGCGGGTTTGGGCGAGTTGTCAAACGAGCCTTATAGTTGATTGAGTATCGTTTTACTACGTCAAATATGGTTGGGTCGATAAATTTTAACAATGCCTTAAGTTTACCAATGTAACCTAATAATGAAATCTCAAATTTTTGTTCTGTATTTGTTCAACACGTATGTATAAAACAATTCGCCATTTTTCTTGCTTGGCGATCAATAAAAACTCGTTTTTTTGGAACGGAATCATTAATTAAATAAAAAAATAACACGCGATCGCAACTTCAGTATTAACGTGATAACACGGAAACCTTACGATAACTGTCAAGGACGGCACATCACTACAAGGCAGGCGCGCGAGGCGAGGCGTGCGGACAGCGGGGGGAAATGCTCATGCTCATTACGGCTCCGACTGCGTTCAACTCACGCGCTGTCTGTTACAGAACAGCTCAATCTTTAAGAAATCAACAAAATGGCTCATCAAAGCTCAAATTTTAATAATGTAGATATGTTTTCGTGTTTCTCTAAAACTTATAAATATACCCCCTTAATCATAATGGTCCGTTAACTTTAAACAGCCGCTTAGAAGTGTTTTTTCTCATTCTGACTTAGGTCAAGAGCAAAAGCTCAAATATAAGCCGGTTAAAATAATCAAAACCACCGCTAGAAGTAATCAAATACTAAGATTGAAACCACCTGGACATTCTTAAGAATCAAATATGATTGATCATTCCTTACAATCCGAAACAAATTGTCAACTGTTTTTTTATGACATCCCATATCACAATGTTGACACGGTGACGTTTTCGGGGTCCCTTTGACCAGGTAACTACGTTTCCTGCCTCACATTTCATTGTATGACAGATTTATTGACAACTGTGGGATGTCCGATTGAATAAAACTTTTTATCTGCTGCTAAGCCCGTATCTAATAATATCCGTACATACCTACATGTCTGTTCTGATATTATACAAATGATTTAAGTCTTCTTTAGGGCTAATTCCGCCAATATTTGTTTTTAAAACTATTGTTTTTGGCGAAACACGTGTTATATTTAACACGTGTTTCGCCTCTACAAGAGGCATCCTCAGAACGTGTTGTCTCACCAAAATCTGGCACGAGACTGACGAGGATGCCTCGTGTAGAGGCGAAACACGTGTCGAATTGTTTTAAAAACAAATATTGGCGGAATTAACACTAAAGAAGACTTAAATCATTTGTATAATTATGGATTCCCGCAAAGTAACGCCTAATTCAATAAATGTTCTGATATTATAAAACTGAAGAATTTGTTTATTTGTTGGAACTGGCTAAGGCTACGAGAAGCTCCGTCCGATAATATTCTCGTCCTAAATATCACAGTGTCTGACGACGAAGGTTTTCAAACAGTGCGTATTGCCAGTGATGATTTACGGTACGCAGACGTGGTCGCTAACTATTCGCCTATTGAGAATGCTCACGTTCACTCAGAGGGCTTGGAGTTTCCATAGGAGAACCAACGAACAAAGTTAAGCCTAAATTATTGCGAAACTGAAGTTGTAGTGGGCAGGACACATTGTTCCACAGACAGATGGACGTTGGGGCAGTAAAGTCCATGAATGGTGACCACGTACTTGAAGACCGATTATGATCTTATCAAGATCGCCGCAATACGTTGGATTCGGGCAGCGCAGGACCGATAGTCATGGAGATCTTTGAGGGGAGGCCTTTGTCCAGCAGTGGCCGTTTTTCGGCTGATATGATGACTAGCTGATGGTATGTTGTCATGGCCTCGCATCCTGTCTTGCAACACCAGAGCAGAAGAAGCCTTTTTTCTCCTCTGGTTAGAGGAAGGCCACATCAATTTGAGAATGATAATAGACTGTATACTACTTTTTAGATTATAGCGTATGGTATGATAGTATTAACGTGAATTAAGCAACAAATTGTTATTTGACATTGTATTAGCAGGTCCAATATCTATCTAAAGAACTAAATTTTTGAGCAGAATTTTCACCACCATCAAAACTTTCTATTTAAATGAAAATTTGCCATCATATAAGGACAGATTACAGTACTTACATATTTACTTTTTTTCATAACATTTGCATTACACAAAATTAATTCTTGAAACTATTAAATACTACTATTAAATGATATTAATATAGATTTAAAAAGAAGAAAACTATTGATTGTTTTAAAAAACTAAACACGCACGGTAGAAAAATGTAAAATAATAGTAAGCTATTTTTTTACTAGAGCAAACCATAATTACTTATCAACAAAATTTTATTTTAGTATATATTATTTTTTTATGAAAACAAAGGGATGAGTCAAGCAGGACCTCAGCTGATGCTAATAGATACAGCCTGCCCATTACAATACAGTGCCGCTCATGATTCTTGAGAAGCTCAAATATTCTGAGCGGCACTACAATTGCGCTCGTCACCTTGAGACATAAGATGTTAAGTCTCATTTGCCCAGTAACTTGACTAGCTACGGCGGCCTTCAGACCAAAACACAGTAATGCTTACACATAACTGCTTAACCCTTTACCCATAATCTAGCCGGCATCCTATGTAAAGGAGCCTCGCACTGGTATATATATACTTCCTCCTCCAAACGAGATATTTACTGCAAATACATGAGTAACAATATTAAAGATATATGTAATATTGTATAGATTTTGTTACTGCTATCTATTGTATACAGAATTTAGGACGTATCAATATTTGAACAAGCCGTAAGCTGATCAAATAATATTGCTGATACAACGTACAGTCCTGTATCGAAGGGCCTATGTACGAGAAGTAATTGAATAAAGCGATATGGAATCAAGTAGCTATGTTAACTTTTAGCAGTATTACGGATACAATCAACGTATCTTATATCTTAAAACGAGCAATTCTTGTATATATATATATATAATCTGAATCTCGGAAACGGCTCCAAACGATTTTCATAAAATTAAGTATGCAGGGGATTTCGGGGGTGATAAATCGATCTAGCTAGGTTTCAATTTAAAAAAAATGGTTTTATCCATGTTTGAATGAGAAACAGCTACAATAACATTAGAATACAAAGGTAAATTTCGCCACTATATACAAGACTATTATAGCTCAGATGGGACATTGGGTGATCCGGAAAGCAGAAGACCCCGATTCGAATCCAGATGTCCTATTAGTTTTTTTTTTTGTTCAAGTTTTGTACATTCTTAAAAATCCGAGCAAGGCTCGGTCGTCCGGATATTATATATAATAAATCATAAGTCTGCCATGTTTGTGATTGATTGAGATTATTTCGTTATTATTTTATAATGACGTTTTTGTTATAGTATCTTCACTATAATTTTCAGCATTAAGTTCTCACCAACTATATCTTCGGTCTGTCCATAATCTCTTGCTTTGTACACCTGTTCATAAAACTTCCTTTTTCAACAATTCATTTGCTGTGCAAGCTGTTAACGTATGGAATTCTCTTCCCTCTGAAATCAGAAAGGCTCAAACTCTCCAATCTTTCAAAACAATGCGCCATAATTATTTTTTATTACTGTGACAAATTCAATACTAGTTCTTTTCTTGGAATTATTAACTGTATGTTTAAATTGTATGCATATCGATAACACCACCTTCTGTTATCTTTTCAACTATAACTGATTCATTACAGGATGTCTGGTAGAAATAACGCTCTTAAGCGATAAGGCCGCCTATTGCTTTTTGTAGTCTCGATTTTTGTTATGTTTCATTATTTTGTGGTGTGCAATAAAGATATATTTCATTTTCATTTCATTTCATTTATCTATCAAATCTAATCAAAATATATTACATACTAGCTGACCCGACAGACGTTATTCTGTATATAATAAATAAAATAATGTTTTTTTATGAATTTGTCAATAATATATCATAACATCAAGAATTGCTTCGTAAAAGTGGAGCCTGTTGTTCTAATGAAATTGTTTCACAGCATAAACCTTAGCGTCCTAAAACCTAAAACATAGAGTCAAACCGTTGCGTCAATAAATTCGACGGGGGACGCATCAAAGAAAAAACAAATTTGTTGTTTTTATTTAATTCCGAGCATTTTCCTATTTACCTTTTAAACCTTCCCTGCACTTCCACAAATAATTCAAGACCAAAATTAGCCAAATCGGTCCAGCCGTTCTCAAGATTTAGCGAGACTAACGAACAGCAATTCATTTTTATATATAAAGATTTTATTTCATACGTAAATCATATTACACTTGAAATATATATTTTTTTTCTTACAGCTAATTCAGAAGGCAGAATTCCTTAGAGAAGAATGAGCGAGAGATTAGAGAGAGAGATTAGATATTACGAGTTCTTATTTAAAATGTAATTTACAAATCATTTTAATTACAATATATGCAAAATGATGCAACAAAAATACTCAAACGTCAATTACTAGATGCCTTATACGAGTCAGTCAAAAATAAAAGTAAATTAATAATTAAAAACATAAGAGTTATTGAGTACAGTAGATGCATCAATCCACACATACCGTAAATAAATTAAGGCATTATGCCTTTTATTAAATATAATATTTTTAAAATAATTTTAAAATAATTAAATAAAAGAAATAAAAAAACATGAAGCAGACCTCCCGGTAATAACATCATCCAGCCACTAAAAGAAGCGTCCGTTCACGAGCATCACGCATGGACTAGCCATCGCCTCCCTCGACCATATTTTAGGGAAGGGAACGACTACTAACTATAGTATTTTTATTCAAATTAGGATGTGACATTTAAATTTAAACAAGTCAAAAACTACCACCCATTACAAAACGGAACAAAGTCAGCGGGCCTTTTTTTTCATCGAAAAATATGTTTACAAAGTATTGTTGTACTATTAAACTTATTATTTAATAGCCTGAGGGCGGGCGCTCCATTCCCAATCTGCGGCATCATTAAGAAAGTCATTTATGTTATAGTAACCTTTACCACACAAACGTTTCTTAACAGTTCTTTTGAATATCGTAATACTTTTGTTTTGAACATTTTCTGGGATCTTCTTGTAAAAGCATATACATCGCCCCACAAAAGACTTACTAACTCGACTTAGCCGAGTAGTAGTCATTATAAGCTTATGTCTGTTTCTCGTGTTAACATTTCGTTATGACAGTTTCTAGCAAATTTATTTATGTGCCTATGAGTATAAATGACTTTATCATGAATATTTTATCAGGTCTGAGGCATATTTTTTCCAATGGACGGTAGTTTTTTATGGGTAACCAATCATTTAAAATCCTATTTTGAATAAATATATGTATTTAAATAAGTAAGAAGACTAGTGACAATAACATAATGAAGCACTCAGTCAATTTGAATGCAAGTAAAACTAAAAGCTTTCATTAAATCTTCATAAAAAATCATTTCTGAACAAAAGTATAAAAAGAAGAAACGATTTAACGAAAATGAATATGCCAAGCGCTTTTAGTATTGAAAATTACTTGAAAATTGCTCACGTAGAGACTCTTAAGTCTGCCCGACACAGTTAAATAACATCGGTATGACAACCAGAATATTTTATTATTTACATTTATAGGGAGTGCTATATTTTCTTGATATCACTTAACCTTGATGTAACTTGATATCGTTTAGATAATATTTTATTAACTATGATTATAATAAAATATTATCCGGATGACTGAGCCTTGCTCGGATTTTTAGAATGTACAAAACTTGAGCAAAAAAAGAACTAATAGGGCATCTGGATTCGAACCGGGGTCTTCTGCTTTCCGGATCACCCAATGTCCCATCTGAGCTATTATAGTCTTGTATATAGTGGCGAAATTTACCTTTGTATTCTAATGCACTGTGTGATGTAATGTGATTGTAGCTGTTTCTCATTAAAACATGGATATATATATCTTTATCTATATCTTTTAAAATTGTAACCTAACTAGATTGATTTCTCGCCATATGCCATAAAATATACAAAATTTCATTAAAATCGTTGGAGCAGTTTCCCAGATTCAGATTATATATATCTAATATATAAAATTCTCATGTCGCGGTGTTTGTAGTTCGAAACGGCTTGACCGATTCTCATGAAATTTTGAGTGCATATGGGGAGGTCTGAGAATCGGACAACATCTATTTTTCATCCCCCTAAATGTTAAGGGTGGTCCACACCAATTTTTTTTTTAATTTTTTATACATTTTTTTTTAAATTTGTTTGATTATGAGTCAGCATTAAAAATACATACAACTTCAAATTTTCACCTATCTACGATCACCAGTTTCAGTACTTTTGTATCGCGATTTTAATATCGGCAATACAACGTTTGCTGGGTCAGCGAGTATATATATATATTCAAGAATTGCATGTTTAAATATATAAGTTTTGTGGAATTAACAAACTCAATTATATTGATCGTATTTCAGTTGCCATTTTAAATAAAAAAAGTACTTTCATTCAATAAAAAAAATGTTATCTAATACTGTTTATATAATAAGTGAGTATTAAGTACAAATTAATGCTCAAGCAATTCCTGTATATCTGATAATATCACAATAACAGCTGTAGCGATATGAATAATCGAATCGAATCAGTATTAGGTTTATCTGCGGAAAGTTTCAGACTCATTCATTTTTAGATTTTCTATGTTATAATGGCAGGGCCTAAAATGGTGCTTTTTTATAAATAACTTATTAATGATTTCTAATATCAATATATATATATATATATATATATTATATATATATAAAGTATAATATATACAAAGTTTTCAAAAAATAACTATATATATATTGATAATTGTGTTAGTTTGTATCTTATTATCCAAATAATTGGCCACGGCAGAATCAACATTTTAGATATGGTTACGATATAAACAATCCAAATGTGAAGTATTTGCTTTCTAAATAGGTAAATCGAAATATTTAAGTGCTTAAAAAGATTACGTAAGGTTTATTGCGTAGTCTATGCAGGATCTTAATTTATAAGCCTTTTTCAAACAAAATGTCTTCTACTGTTACAACTGTACTGTGGTTTATTCTTTTTATATTGAGCCGACATTCAATACTTCGCCATATATGCCAGAAAATTTAATTTCCTTATTATATTCTTACAGGTTCAGTTGATTTTTCTCTCGTTTTTCTTGATTCTTTGTAATTTTATTTGAAGAGAGTTCGACATGCCTTAAAGTAGGTTACATTTTTTTTTTTGAGAATAACTATGATTATAACTTGTACCTACGTTATGAAAACTGAACCTTGAAACTGAAATATTTGCTTTGCCTCGTATAACGAAATTTAATGTCTGGCTTTCGGAATTTCGGCTGCTGGAATTGTACAATTTTTTTTTTTTTATTTAAAAATTACTTTTAAAGTTTACTATTTTCTTATAACTCTTAAAGTTGTTTCTCAGCGTGATGCATAAACGTCATTTATAAACAAATGATCTTCCTGTCAAGATGAAAACAGACACCAAAGTAATACTATTAGGTCAGCCGTACACATTCGTTTCCTACATTTTTTTTATCTTTTTCGCTCAGGATTCTTGAAAAACCTAAAAATTCTGAGCGGCACTACAATTGCGCTCGTCACCTTGAGACACAAAGATGTTATATCTCATTTGCCCAGTAATTTCATTGGCTATGGTGCCGTTTAGACCGAAACACAGTAATGCTTACATATTACTGCTTCACGGCCTCACTAGCCGGCATCCTCCCACTGGTGAAGTCTCCATCCGTATTAACTTTCCGTAATCCAGTTTCTAAATGCAAAAATTACTAACAATGTGGTCTGTTATGACCTAAACGATTATATGATTCCGTTCGGACCTCTACTACCCGGTTACATAATCTCTGGACCTAACGTTGTGCAAAACAAGCATCTCTAGGATATTATTATTAATAAATAAACAACTATTTATTTACTATCATGGATTGATATAAAGGTGTTGTGTTGTAATACTATTATTATTATAATGATGAAAAATCAATCAAAGAATCTGGGGTCACGTGAAAATATAATTAATTTTTTGTGGCATTACTATTACCGGTACAGAACTACAGAAACTACTGAACTATTAACACCAAATGTCGAAACGTAATAATGAAAACTTTACAAACAAACGAGTAATAGACTTAAGGCGACTCTAAATGCCAGCGACCTTGCGCGATATGAGTTCACGGCTGCCGGCCCGCCATCTATGTAACAAAACCAATATTTTCAAAATTCTTGCGAGGAAAATAGTTTATATGCTTACAATCCTCGTTATTCACTACAAATATGAATAAATTACTACACAAAAAAGTACAAACTATAAGAATAACTTTTCTGAGAGAAGTACCAAAAAATGCATCACGTCATGCCAAAAAACTTGTTTAACTTCAAAGAAAAGTGGTAGTTCAAAAAGGCTCGGCAGTGTTAACCATAACCAACAGCAAGCATTAGCGACCTACAAATAAGACTTAATGATATGTGTAACAGGATTAAGTAGTGTTCATAGCTCGAAATGCTATACTTTCACCATAAAACTTGTTCGCCTTAACTAACCTAACCGTAATTAAACTGCCGTACTGAAGCAACAGGAAGAGCGTGAGGGGGTGAAAGGGGAACAGAGGGGGCATTACGTTCAAGCGATATCCAGAGATAAAGTGGCCGTGTAATAAATTCTTATATATTTCTTAAATCTGAAAATGGAAACGGAACTTCAATGTGTCTTCCTTTTACATTAAGAGTTCACGTACATCACCATAAAATATACAAAAAAAAGGCATAAAAAGGCATTTATTTTCTCAATATTGATTCTTTTCGAATTCTTTTTGATTTCGTGAAACAACTGGTGCTCTGAGAGAGAACAAGTGACGCTAGAATCATGCTTTTTTTTGCACTCTTTTTAATAAAATATACAATATTATACAGTCATTTAATATAATCTAGTCCCAGGCTGTCCGATCACTTAGATAATCAGCTGTGGAGTAGTAGGATTTACGACAGACCCATTTTTTTAGTAAAACATTTAAATTTATTTATAGATAATGCCTGAACAGTGGCTGGGACATTTACCATTATAGCTTTTATGTATCTTATGAAGCCTACTAGAATAAGTTACAAGCAATCCCTTATTTCTAGTGTAATAATAATGAAAATCACATTTAATAGCAAAAAGGTGACGATTTTTTTGAAATTTTCATAAATTAACTGACAATAAACAGTCATAATATTAGTTTATTTAAATTTTTCTTCAAGTGACTGTTTATAACCAAGCTGGTATATAGCACTCTCTTTTGTATATTTGTACATATAAATAAAATTGAAGTGTCTGTTTGTAATATTGAAATAACCGTTTTTTACTACATGTATATGAATATATATATTATTTTGGTGTATACACCAAAACATTATTTTTTACAATTTTTGTCTGTCTGTCTATCTGTTTATTCTGGCTAATCTCTGAAATGGCTTTACCGATTTTGACGGGACTTTTAATGGCAGGTTGCTGATGCAATAAGGAGTAACTAAGGCAACGTTATTTTGAGAAAAATAAAATTTATTTTAGAAAATAGCAATGTCCAAGAAACGGTCTAACTCTAAAAATAATTTATGTATAGTTAAATTTTAAAAACCATCAATGAGGTTTTTTTATGGTAAAACAAAACCTCATGGTTAACGAGTAACTACTCTCGGTTGTCCAATGGGCCGTTTGAAGCTGTTCTTTTGCAAATCGTTGATGTTAAAAGTTGCGAAACATTAACTCTTAACTGAATGGATAACTTTAACGATCTCGGATTCAAGTTTCGTTCGATTACGCTTCCTGTAGTAATTTAAAATCAAAGTTTGAAATTCTTGTTGAGTTTTTACTGTTGGAAAATATAAAAAATCTTTGTAAATATTTACTTGAAAAGGTTGGTATATAATATCTATTTGCATGCATCTGGTAGTAAGACTTAATCAAGGCGAGAGTTACAATAGGAAATACCTACTACTATGGTCACAAAGCGAGTCTCCTTTAAATTAAATCAATTCAAAAAAACATATATATTTATTTTTATGAAATAGGAGGACAAACAAGCGTACGGGTCACCTGGTGTTAAGTAATCACCGCCGCCCACAATCTCTTGCAACACCAGAGGAATTACAGGAGCGTTGCCGGCCTTTCAGGAAGGAGTATGCGCTTTTTTTGAAGGTACCCATGTCGTATCGTCGCGGAAACAAGGAAGCTCATTCCACAGCTTTGTAGTACGTGGAAGAAAGCTCCTTGAAAACCGCACTGTGGAGGACCGCCACACATCCAGATGGTGGGGTATTTCGCAGTTAAATTGCATTACACTTGCGATATGTTATATTTTCATACAGTTCGTTCGGAAAACAGATTTTCTTAGAGAAGAACGAGCAAGAAACTCTAAGGTTGCTCTTTTCAAAACAGAATGATATTACAGGATCTTATTTTCAATTGGATTAAGAAATCATTTCAATTACAATATATGCAAAGTGATGCAACAAACTATACGAAACTACTTACACGTGTAAGTAAAAAAAAATGTAAATGAATAAGTAAAAACATAGTTATAATTATTGAATACATACTTATAGTACAATACAGAAGATGCATCAATCCACACATACCGTAAATAAAATAAAGGCATTATGTGACATTTTATTAGTTATTATATTAAAAAAATATAATAACTTTAATTTAAAAAAAAAAATCATCACATTTCCCGCTGAGGCACCGATCATCCAGCCACCACAAGCAGTGCCCGTTCACGAGCATGACGAATAGACCAGCCATCGCCTCCCTCGAAAATATTTTAGGGAAGGGAATGACCAGTCCCCGTCGTCGCCACAAGCAGTGGCATTAAGCGAGCATGACGATGCCTGTCACGAGAACTCTACCAAAACAAGAAAAGATAATGTTCATTTGGTATGTTTTATTGACTCGAGCCGAGATTACTCGAACAAGCGTTACATAACCTTACGTGATGGCTCAGTCCAATTAAATACCAACAAAAAAAAGTGCTTAGCGTGTCTAAAGAAGTTCTCACTAGGAAATTTAAAACGTTTATAGCGATGTTGTTCAAGGACTTGAATACAGGTACGTGAAACGGAATATTCAAGACGCATGCGCTATAAAGATACTTAGGTGCAAACACTTAATTACTATGAGAAATAGTAGACTAAACGATGCAATATTTACACGTTACATCCAAGGGACTATATACCTTAACATGTCTTAATACCGTCTATATTCACGTGTTACAGCGATGATGAAATGTCCAAGTTGCGTGGGTTTTCGCTATTTGAGGTAATTACGTTTAGCTTCGACTCTTAGCAGAGTTTATGTTTGAGATAAAGTTGTCATTAGGATTTATATGCATTCTAAATGCTGGTCGGATTGTGTTTTAAATTGTAATTTATTCCCGTGATCCGCAATGAGAATCTTAATGTAGGGTTTGTGAATTGAAGACATATTTTATTAGCAACGCCTAAAGAATAGCGGAATTTGAAAGTTTTTACTTTTGCATCTACTAATTTTAAGCTGTCTATTTGTAACCTGTATTTTTGGGTTGTAGCTATCTATAAAGCCTTAAAGATCTGCCAATACTGGCTCCCTGTCCACAGCTTATCTCTTTGCAGATACTTTACTGCAAGGTGGAAGTGGGCGGCTACTTTGCACAGGATGCCGGCTAGATTATGGGTCCCAAAACGGCGTCTATTTCTGCCGTGAAACAGTAATTGTGCTTGAAGTGCTTGTCTCGTAATCGTTAAAAAAACATAAAATGAAAAAGGGGTAGAAAAGGAATACATTTGTATAATCAAGAAATAGGAGATCCGTAGGAGAACCAAAGTCACAAACATAGCGTTAGTGTTTGCGAAGTGGCAGTGCACATAGTTCGGCAGACAGATGGCTGGTGGGGCAGAAATGTCCTCGAATGGAATTGTCCACGTACCGGCAGATGCAGTGTTAGTATGCCTCCCTGAGATGGACCGACGATCTGGCCAGGATCGCCGGAATACGTTGGATGGAGGCAGCGCAAGACCGATCGTCATGGCGATATTTTGGGGAGGCCTTTGTCCAGCAGTGAACGTCTTCCGACTGATAATGATGATGATTAATCAAGAATGTATACAATAACAGCTAGTGTAGAGAAGAACTGGAGACTGAATTTCCAGTGAAAAGAAGAAGAAAGCAAGGCAAGACATTTTCTTATCACTTCATAGCTATTTATAGCAACACTGGAATTAATTATCATCAAACCCAAATATCAAGACTAAATAAACCTACCTAAGTCTAACCTAAGGCTAACAGATGATGCAAACAAGAAGAGAAAGAAGGAGAGACGAGAAGAACAGAGAAGAAGTAGCCGATTGAAAAAGTGAGTCAAAAAAACAGCCGGTCCCAACTGGATTCAAATAGGCCAATCTAGAGAGGACTGGCTATCTTTGAAGGAGGCCTCCACCAATTAATAAACATAGGAATAATAAAAATGTATGAAAAACAATAACAATATTAAGAAATAAATATATAACACTAACATAGATATCAACTATTTATTTTTGTAATCTACAGTGAATTAAAGGGCATTTATTTTATATATAAAATTTTGTGTATACGAAAATTTGTAAAAGATTCACAGTTAAGTTTATAAAAATAAGTTGAATCTAGCGCCAACATATCTGGGGGCATGACAGTGCCTCCGCAACTTCAGGAACCAAGAAGACATTGCATAAACACGGTATATTTAAAGCTTGTAAACTTTTTAATGAAAAATTTGGAAATTTAGATATTTTGCACTTGCCGTTTGCAAAATTCAAAATTATGATTAAAGAAGACATGTGTAAACATAAGTAGCATTAGTAAATCTTTCTGTTTTATTTTCATATCGTAATATATTAAGTTTTGTATTTTATAGGTTTTATATTTTTTCATTTTATTTGCATTTATATTTAGTTTTATTATATATATAACAAAGCACTCACATTGTAAGTATTAAGTAGTTTTAAAATTATTTTATGGAACTATAGGTCTTCATTAAATAAAATAGTGTAATGTTTTTGAATTGTGACCGTTTGTATCCTGAATAAATGAAATGAAAGGAAATGAAATGAAAATATTTAGAAGAGAAGTACTTAAAATATATAATGTATGATTTATATATGAATTTCTACATTTATGGTCGACGAGAATTCGTAAAAATGACAAGTAAAGACAATTACAGACCAAATAATTTTTTTGAAACAAAGTTAATTCTTATCCAAACCAAATCCTAAAATGAATACAAAATATAAAGAAAGAAGTCGCATAAAGTTGTCAATGGTTTAACTAACATAGGGCCGATTATAAAATAAAGTTTGAACGTCAGAAGGCATGTCGGGACCTTCTATAAAACACTCGGCTAGGCTTTCTGTTATCAGTACAATTTACGACGTGTTAGCGCTGGCCTAAAGAAATAGAGTTATTAAACAGCGGGCGCGGACACTAAATTATTACAGTGATATAAATTTATATATAAACTTAATTGTTCAAACCACTTCTGCTTATCAAGGCTTATGAATTTTTAAGTCGGATTAGACTTGTTAATGGTTATATTGTGTTGAATTTTTAACATGTTTAAAGATAACAGGGGTCAGAGATGACTAAATCACTACTTTTTACCACTGTTTTAGGTATATATAAAAAGATACCAGGCTTGCAAACCTAAAAAATTCTAAACTAGTTCACGTAGTAATAATACAATTTTTTTTTATTGGGTACTAGCTGACCCGGCGGACTTCGTACTGCCCCAATCGATAAAAGACCTAAATTTTTGTATAAAATAAACTTAAAACAAACATATGGAATCCTTTTTCAATGAAGTTTATATTTTACCTCCTGAGAAAGTTAGAAAGCTATAAAAATTCTAACTAAGTAGTTATTCATTTTAAACTTTTATTTTTATTTGATTTTTGAACGACTGGGGACACATCAAAGGAAAATCAAAATTGTATTTATTTTATTTTATTCCAAGTATTTTCATATTGTAGTGTCTGTACATAATAAATAAATAAAAATAAATTTATTCACCATTTAAACCTTCCCTGGACTTCCACAAATAATTCAAGACCAAAATTAGCCAAATCGGTCCAGCCGTTCTCGAGTTTTAGCGAGACTAACGAACAGCAATTTATTTATATATATATATAATATAGATTTAATTTTACTTATACATACAAGTTTACTTAAAAGTTTTTTCGTATAAACCTACGTAATACTTATGTATTTCGTAGGTTTATTTTTTATCATTATTACACTGTTATGACTGTTGCGGAATTAACCGGATAGTAAGGGTTAGAAATGGGTCTTGCCATCAACATGTCCAAGACCAAACTCATGGTGATTGATAGCTTCGGAGCCATACAATCTCCTACAAGAATATGAGACTGTGGATCGATTCCATTAAACAGAATAAGGTTAGCAGTTCCCAGACAAAAGGCACGGTCACATATTAAAAATAAAATTACTTTTATGCCAATAATTACAAAGAGTAACCTAGTTAGGACCACTCCTATTAACAGAATTGTAATGTCCTATAACAACATATTTAAAATAGCAGAATTGGACATATTTTGGAACTCTGCATCGATTTTCAAGTGCAAAATTAAAAATCATTTAATTGAATAATATCATTCGTTTTTTCATATTTAATAAAATTTATTTTATATAAAATTTAGTTTTTATTATTTTTGTTTAGAGTTATAAGTTTTTAATATTTTTGTGTAGGTAGCTAGTTTATAAAGTAAGTTAGATAGTAAGTTAACGAGGAAATTGTCATATGTTAAAAATGTTTTAAGTACTTGTAATTTAATTAAGTAATTAATTGCATGTCGAGTTAGCCCGTAAATGGGGTATACGATGTTAAATAATATAAGTAATTAATGTGTAAATATACCATAAGGTAATACATTGTATACAACGTGGGCTTCCTATTAAATAAATAAAAATTCCAGTACCTTGGATCTACCATAACCAACAAGGGCAGCAGCGTACCCGAAATAAGGAGACGCATTGAATGGCCAGGCCAGCAATGACCGAACTGAGTAAGTTGTGGAAAGACCGAAATATAACAAATCGAACAAAAATGCAAATTGTTTGCACACTTGTCTTTCCCATAGCTCTCTATGGTGTGGAAACGTGGACAATAAAGGCCGCCCTTAGGCAGAAAATCAACGCCTATGAAATGTGGTGCTGTGGCAGGATTCTGAGGATATCTTCGACAGCATACCGCACAAATGCTGCTGTACTGAAGGAGCTGAAAATAGAGAAAACTCAGCGCTTGTCCACAATTTGCCTACATAGCCATACTTTGGCCACATTGCTCGTAATTTCGCTCGCTCATAATTTGGAGCGTCTTATGGTGACAGGGAAGGTAGAAGAAAAGAGACTGTGAGGCCGGAGGCCCATACGGAGATCCTTATATAATTTTCCAAAGAGCTGGAGGTGCCAATGAATGTTGCAATACATCAGGCAACGGAACGCAACAACTAGTGGACAAGATCAGAGGGAGTCACGATCCTCAGCAGTGAGGGAATCGACTGATAGGAAGAAGGGTTATAAAACAACTCTGTATACATAATTTACTTACTCCATTACAACATGACGAATGATGATTATATGAGAATCAGAAATGAGGAGATCCGTAGGAGAACCACAGTCACCAACATAGCGCAGATGGTTGCGGAACTGCAGTGGCAGTGGGCAGGGCACATAGCCGACCGGTGGGGCAGTAAAGTCCTTGAATGGCGACCACATACCGGAAGATGTAGTGTTGGTAGTCCCCCCACAAGATGGAGCCACAATCTGCTCAAGATCGCCGGAATATGTTGGATGAGGGCAGCGCAGGACCGATCGTCATGCAGATCTTTAAGGGAGAAAAAATATCAAAATTATTTCCCAAGGGCAAATTGTTTACAAATTTCGTTCGATTCACAATTTCATCCATAAATCGCTAGTCCCTCGCCCCACGGTTATTCTCTATATATCAGTTTAGGCAGTTGTGTAATTCCTATATAGTACTAGTAGTATCTTGACTGTTGCTTCTCAATATATTCTTGATAATGTAATGTATGTTCATAGGCACATAAGTGAATTTGCCAGAAACTGTCATAACCATAATGCTAACACCAGGAACAGACATAAGCTTATAATGCCTACTACTCGAGTAAGTTGAGTTAACAAGTATTTTGTGGGGCGATGTATTATATGCTTTTACAACAGGATCCCAGAAAATGATGAAAACAAAAGTATTACGTTATTCAAAAGAATTGTTAAAAAACGTTTGTGTGGTAAAGGTTACTATAACATAAATGACTTTCTTAATGATACCACAGATTGGGAATGGAGCAACCGCCCTCAGGCTATTAAATAATAAGTTTAATTGTACAATGTTACTTTGTAAATGTTACTTTAATTGTAAAACATATTTTTGATGAAAAAAAAGCCCGCTGAGTTTGTTGCGCCCATCCTTCTCAGTCCTGAGGCATTCATTTTGGAATGGGTGGTAGTTTTTTGACCTTCAATAAATATTTGAATATGAATATAATTATGTCCATTAGTTCGTGTCATTCGAGGACCAATAGCTGAGCTTGTGTGTGAAGTGACTGTTAAATGGACCAATAGTGAATTAATGAGTGATAATAATCAAAACATAAACAATGTTTGTAGCCAAGCCAGTGATCTTGTGAAATGTGACCTATGCTCTCCTACACGTTATTTTAGAGGTGCAAGAGGCTTAAAAATTCACACCGGTAAAAAGCACAGTTCCGCGTTAGTTTCGGATATACATCATAGCACCTTGCCCTCGACAAAGAACGCATATCATGTTACAACAATTTTTTCGGAATTATTAGGAAAATTAAAGAATTCGGCTCCAGTAGTAAAGCGGATTCCAAAAGGGGCTCGCATTACTGTTGCAACTGCACTCTCCAAAGTCATTCGATCTACAGTCAACCAAAATTCAAAAGATAGTTGGGAGCATTTGTTCATGTTCGCATATTCAACTTTACATGCAAAAAAAGATGACCACAGTTCACTCACACAGCAAATAAAATCAAATTGTTCTGACCCAAATATCTTTGGCAATATTTTAAATAGTAACCAAAATTCCAAATTCAACATTTTTCGAAAAGAAGAACAGAAAGTTAATGGCGGTGACGTGAAAGGTGCTGCATCTATACTTTTTTCAAATGATATCCTGGCACCCGACTCAAATGAAACACTTTTGGCTTTACAAAGTAAACACCCATCACCAGATGCTAATTGTGTTATTCCGGAACCATCTTTTTCCGATAATCATCTACGGGCTAATGATGGTGATGTACTAAAAGCAATAATGTCCTTTAAGACTGGTTCTGCCGGCGGCCCCGATGGACTGACACCCCAGCATCTGAAAGATCTGGTATGTTCTTCCACAGGGGATGCGGGTAGTGCGTTGCTTGAGGACATTGTTCTCTTAGTAAATCTCATGCTTTCTGGAAAAGTAAATACCGAAATTACCGACATTTTATATGGTGCGAATATATGTGCTCTTAAGATAAAAGGTGATGCACATTTCGACGCCTTGTTTCTAAAATTTGTTGTAAACATATTTCTCCTTTCCTATCAACTAAATTCATTCCAACTCAGTTGGGTTTCGGCTGCAAAAGTGGTTGCGAAGCTGCAGTCCACGCTGCGCGAACTTTTTTGGAGAGGAACTCTGGTGATGTCTTTTTAAAATTAGATGTGAAAAATGCTTTTAACTCTGTTGATAGGGGAGCTCTGCTGAGAGAAGTTAAAATTCAATTCCTTCAATCTTTCATTATATTTGGCAATGTTATAGTAAACCATCCAAATTATTATTCAAAAATCATAATATATGGTCTTCTGTTGGCTGTCAGCAAGGCAACCCTCTTGGTCCAGCAATATTTAGCCTTGCCATTCATTCCGCCATAACAAAACTAAAATCAAAATTTAATGTTTGGTACTTGGATGATGGTACTTTGGGTGGTGAAGTGGACTCTGTTTTAGATGATTTGAAAGTTGTAATAGAAAGTTTTAGCTCAATCGGCCTTGAGTTAAATTTTTCGAAATGCGAGCTTTTTATCGGCGAAAATTTCCAAATTTCAGACCGGGTTGATATTACCAATAAATTTAATGTTCTGGCCCCCAATATTAAAGTTTTGGATAAGAATTCACTTGACCTTCTTGGAGCTCCATTATTTCCTGTTTCAATTCCAACGATCTTAAACGACCACATTAAAAAATTTAATAATGTTTCGGACAGATTATTAAAAATTAATTCTCATATGGCCTTAACTATTATTCGGTCTTGTTTATCTGTTCCAAAATTTACGTACCTCTTAAGGTCTAGCCCGTTATGGAAATGCTTGATGTGATTGATATTTCACTTAAAAATATTTTAGAAACCGTTTTGAATTGCGCGTTTACAGATCGTGCATGGTCTCAAGCCTCTTTACCGATACGGTTTGGTGGTTTGGGTACTCGCAAAGTTTCGGGCGTTGCCTTACTAGCATTTCTATCTTCAGTTCATAGTGCGCAGCCTTTTGTTACTAGAATTGTAAATCATGTACCAGGTAACTCAGAGATTGTGTATTTGAACGAAGCTAACAATGCTTGGTTAAATATTGCAAACATTCAAAATTTTCCAGACGATTTAAAGTGTCAAAAAGCATGGGACGCTCTTCTTTGTAAGTCAGCCTTTGATGATCTTTTGATCTCATCTACTGACATAACAGAGCGTGCTCGTCTTTTGGCCGTGATAGAAAATGAGTCGGGATTTTGGTTACAAGCCTTGCCTTCTGCGCCGATTGGAACGCTACTTGACAATATGACATTGTCAATATGCGTATCACTCCGGCTAGGTATAAAACTGAATGAACCACATCAATGTAGATGTGGCGTTCTTGGACGCCACGGGTTATCCTGCCTAAAATTGGCAGGCCGTATCAGTTGGCACGCCAGCATTAATGAAGTCATCCGCAGGGCATTTGCCGCTCTTAATATACCAGCTGTTTTAGAGCCAAATGGTATTACCCGCCGCGATGGCAAGCGTCCTGATGGAATGACGCTGGTGGCTTGGGCACGGGGAAGGGCGCTGGTGTGGGACGCTACTTACGTCGACACTCTGGCTCCTTCTCATGTCCAAGTTACGTCAGTTGATGGTGGGGCTGCTGCTTCGACTGCCGAAGACAGCAAGCGTCGCAAATATGTTGGTCTCAGTGAGTCATACATCTTTGTGCCGTTTGGTATCGAGACACTTGGCCCGTGGGGCCCAGAGGCGCGGAGAATGTTCAAAATACTATCTTCGCGCCTCAATAAGGCTACTGGAAACCCAAGCGCTGGCAGCTATTTCGGTCAACGGATCAGCCTTGCTATCCAACGGGGTAATGCTGCCAGTATTCTTGGTACGCTTCCACGTACTGATAGTTTTAATTTTATGTAGTCGTAGTATTGTAAATATAGTTATAAGATTTGTTTTGATTAAATCTATACTCCCATTATGTCCATAATTTGTGGTAGGCTTTCTGAAAAGCTGAATATATAAAACTTTGTTGCATTAAATAGTCGGATTTTATTTTGGTAGTTAAAAAATAGTAAACGAAATTATATTCGGAACGTACTAAAGCTATAAAGATATACACACATCATCAATACATGCTATGAATGATAATAACACGTCCGTTTCAGAAGTTTTATCCCTACTAGAACCACGAAAATCCTTGTCAATAAAAAGCCTATAAATAATTCATTGCTTCCAAACTTGATAAATCATAATAAACACTTCACGTCTCATTTCCAGAGACAACGCTTATCAGGGCTTTTGTCTTCCAACTCTTTCACTCCCTATACATCAGAGCAGGATATCAGCTGTCGCAGGCTGTCACTGCAGTAGCCTGCCGTCATATTTATCAATTTGTAAATAAGTCGAGACGTATTTTATTAAGTGGAAGGATGTAATGGATTAGGTTATTTGACCACGTGGATAGATAAGATTTGATCGATGAGCCGATGTAGTGGATATGCTTAGAGATGTCTCAAGGCTTATAAAGGAGGGTAATGGTAAAAGATCGCTGCACTGTCACTTGGCGGCTACAGACGATGGATTCTTATCAGGTTTAACATTGCATCTGTGTGTCTAGCTTTGCTAACGGTTGCTTTAGCTATTTTCAGGGTTTTCGAGCTGTAAACGTAATAACCAGTGTGAGGCTCCTTTGCACAGGATGCTGGCTGGATTATGGATACCACAACGGCGCCTATTTCTGCCGTGAAGCAGTAATGTGTAAGCATTACTGTGTTTCGGTCTGAAGGGCACCGTACTGAGCAAATTAGACTTGAGAGATGATCATCTTATGTCTCAAGGTGACAAACACAATTAATGTAGGGTAGCTGAGAATTATTGGGGTTTTTTTAAGAATCTCGAGCGACACTGCATTGTTATGGGCAGGGCGTATCAATAACCATCAGCTGAACGTCCTGCTCATCTCGTCCCTTATTTTCATAAAAAATAAAAAAAATATCAATACCTAATACCTAAGAATTTTCTGGCGAGTAATTTTCATCAGATTCAATCAATTGTCATATTATGGTACACGGTCAATTGCCGGGTGACCTTCACTAGAAATGTATCACGTCCACGCCTGGAGATGGAGAGGTGGAGCTTCATCAGCAATAAATGCTAATTGGAGTCACAACATAACTTAAGCCACAGTCAAACTCATAAAAATCATTGTACGACATTTTTTTCGAATTTAATCATTGAACTGCGGCCACCCAATTTTCAAAACGTTGCCACAATTTAAAAATAAATAATAACCACAATAAAAAAAAAGTTTAAAAAATAATTAAAAAACACGCTTTGGTTGAAAAGATAATGGTTGAAATTTAAAATGAACATCAATTCCTGCCATATCGACGATAGATGAAAAAATTATATAAATTAACAAAAATCTTATTTTGCAAATTGAAAAATGGAATAATTTTATCAAATTAATGCACTGTCGTTTCTTTTTAAGTGGGTCAAATCGGGCCCAAATGAGTCGGTTACAAACAAACATGCATACAGGTGAAGCGTGTAAAAATGTAACTCACTCTTGGAGTGTACCATTTTAAAGTAACATATTTTTTTTAAATACTTGTATTACATGCTTACGTATATTTATTGTGATAGCGTATATTAGTGGCGACGTGGGGCGGGTCGTTCCCTTCCCTAAAATATGGTCGAGGGAGGCGATGGCTGGTCCATGCGTCATGCTCGTGAACGGGTGCTACTCGTGGGGGCTGGATGATCTTGTTACCGGGAGGTCTGCTTGATGTGTTTTTATTTTTATTTTTATTTTTATTATTTCCTTTAAAGTTAAAGTTATTATGTATTTTTTATTTTATGAAATGCTCACATAATGCCTCTATTTATTTACGGTATGTGTGGATTGATGCATCTACTATACTCAATAACTCTTGTGTTTATAAGTATTAATTTACTTTTTTTTTCTTTTTTTGACTTACTCATGTAAGCCTTTCAGTTTTTGACTTTTGAGTATTTTTGTTGCGTCACTTGGCATATATTGTAATTGAAATGATTTGTAAAACAACTAAAATGTAAATCTTGACTTAAAAGAGTGGCAATGAGTTTCTTGCTACTTCTTCTCATTAGCTCAACCCTTTACGAAGTAGCGGTAAATTCAATAAGAAACAATATTTATATATTTTTTTTGACATTCATAAGTGTCATTTTTATGACCTACATGAATAAAGTGTTTTTGAATTTGAATTTAGTGTTTAAAATCTCAAAACAGATAAATTTTGAATTCATTTGACATTACTAAAGCAGAAGTTAAAAGCAATCAAAGCACCGCTGATGGAAACAAAAAGCGAATAGAGAAAGAAACTTTATTAAACAATTTATAAATCAATCAAAGATAGGAAAGATATAGACTTAGATTCTAAACTGATCTAATAAATATACGTATAACAACACTAGCTGACCCGACAGTCGTTGTTCTGTACATAATAAATGAATAACGGTTTTAAGAATTTGTCAAATAGCAAGTCAAATAGCAATCTGTTAAATAGTAAGAAAACTAAATAAATTAAAATCGTACCAAATGTCGAAAATGTAAATGCAAATGTTTTGTTAAACGGAGAGTTGATTGAATCTGCTATATTTCTTGGCATAACTCTAGATTCCAAATTACAATGGGGCCCCCATATTGAAGGATGGCGAACAGACTTAGTTCTGCAGCATACGCGGTTAAAAAGATTAGACAATTAACTGACATAGATACGGCACGACTAGTATACTTTAGTTATTTCCATAGTATTATGTTCTATGGTATATTGCTATGGGGCAACGCTGCCGATATTAATACAATATTTGTGCTGCAGAAGAGGGCTATTCTCGCTATTTATAACCTAGGTCCTAAAGAATAATTGAGAACAAAATTCAAAGAAATTAACATCTTGACTGTTGCTTCTCAATATATTCTTGATAATGTAATGTATGTTCATAGGCACATAAGTGAATTTGCCAGAAACTGTGATAACCATAATGTTAACACCAGGAACAGACATAAACTTATGATGCCTACTACTCGGCTAAGTCGAGTTAGTAAGTCTTTCGTGGGGTGATGTATATGCTTTTACAACAAGATCCCAGAAAATGTTCAACAAAAACAAAAACAAAACAACAAAAGTATTACGTTATTCAAAAGAATTGTTAAAAAACGTTTGTGTGGTAAAGGTTACTATAACATAAATGACTTTGTTAATGATGCCACAGAATGGGAATGGAGCGACCGCCCTCAGGCTATTAAATAATAAGTTTAATTGTACAATATTACTTTGTAAACATATTTATTCTATGAAAAAAAACCCCGCTGAGTTTGTTGCGCCCGTTCTTCTCAGGTCTGAGGCATTCATTTTGGAATGGGTGGTAGTTTTTTGACTTTCAATAAGTGATGTCACATCCTATTTTGAATTAAAATATTTGAATTTGAATTTGTCAGTAATATTTAATAACATCAACAATTATTTCAGATAATTGTTTCACAGTAGAATTATAGTCAAGCCGTCCGTGAATACATTTTCAAAAAAAAATATGATCATACAAAATAAAATTTATAATTGTGGTTCCCAAATCGAAATAAAAACTATCCTATCTTTCAAGTTGGACAAACTGCTGTCCATGAAGTAATCCCCTTTAAAATCCATTAATTAGCTTAAGAGTTCTCTGGAAACAAACATCAGGACACTGGATTTTTATATATTAAGATAAGAAATACATCTCAAGATTAGTAAAATCTACGAAATAAGATACATTTTCAAACAAGGAAATAAACATAAAAATTGGAATATTCGCGAGGTCTTATAACCAGGGACCTCTAAATACACCTCGAATTCACTGTTTCACGGTTCACAATTCCATTTTTAATATCGAGGAGTGAAGGAGATTATTTGAATAATTCCGTCAAGCCGAGCTCAAATGAAATACGGAAGCTTATGACGAATTATACTTCGAAATTCCGAGGTATTTTATCTTTTTGTTTATATGCAAATGTACTTTTGAGTTTTGCTGAAAGTGTGTGAATTTTTTGACCGTGTTTGCTAAGTTTTTTCTTTTATTTATACCCAGTTGTAGTCAACATTGTCATTCTGATGAATCTATGGAAAGTTTTGATGATCTGTCATTTATTTCAGTCCATCTATGAGATGAAGTATTGGTATTTTTAGCTGGATTTTTATATGAACATGACAGATAAGCGTATTCTGTACTCTATGCGTTTAGAAATCTAAATTGACATAATGAAATGCTGATTCAATAGGATTCAGTATCGATACACGAATGATCAGATGGCCGCTTTGGCATTTAGAAGAGAAATGAGAATGTATCCAATGCAGTAATACAAAATAGCTTATTAAAAAACATTGTCCTATTTGGTATTATAATGAAAACAAAATATTAAATTTTAACTAATAACTCATTTTGAAACTAGATTAGTAACAAATGAAAAGATGAAAACTAATTCATCTTTGAAATAACAAAGAAGTTATAAGGATTTTAGCATTCCTGATTAGATTTTATTAAATAACAAATCAAGACGAATTTTCAGTTTTTTTAACACAGCTTTTTCCACTAGACTACGGTTACCTAAACTTATTTTACTAACAAAATATATGGTTTAATAAAAACGATGATGGATTTATATAACCTCTTATTTTAAACCACACTTTTCTAGCAGTCAGTAAAAATTTACAATGTTATTTAAAGTATTCGAAGTAGATTTAAATTGAAACGAGTATCTTTAGTGTGGTGAACTCTCAAGGATATTAGATCGCCTTGGTTGGTCCAGGAATCACGAACACGTTCTGTGGTGTGTCATAAGTACGAAGCTTATAGCGTTTGGGAATTAATATTATAGGCGAATATTGCTAAACTTTATCTTTATTGTATACAAAATTTGAAATTGATTATATTTTTAGACAACGTATTACGACAATTTTTATAGAATTTCTACTTTGGCTTTAATGGATTTTTTTTTATTTTATTTTTTTTATATGAAAATAAATAATAATTATATATAAATAATGAAAATAATAAAGAACGAGATGAACAGGATGTTCAGCTGATATTAATTGATACGCCCTGGCCATTACAATGCAGCGCCGCTCAAGATTATTGAAAAACCCAAAAATTCTGAGGGGCACTACAACTGCGCAGTCACCTTGAGACATAAAATGTCAAGTCTCATTTGCCCAGTAATTTCACTAGCTACGGCGCCCTTCAGACCGAAACACAGTAATATTTATACATTACTGCTTCACGGCACAAATAGGCGCCATTGTGGTACCCATAATCTAACCGACATCCTGTGCAAAGGAGCCTCCCACTGGTAAACTCAAACTTATTATTAAATAAGTCATTATCTTCATTGGAGGACATCCGCTTATTCGAAGAAGTCCTAATGCTTATGCGATGATGCAAAAGGAACCTTCAATTGTCTACAAAAATAAGTCATTATATTCAAATAATTTATACATTGTAAAGGAATCAATGTACAAACGAATATATTTTAAGGGCTGTCCCACGTCATGTTAGAAATAAAATAATCTATTTATATAAAAATGAATTGCTGTTCGTTAGTCTCGCTAAAACTTGAGAACGGCTAGACCGATTTGGCAAATTTTGATCTTGAATTATTTGTGGAAGCCCAGGGAAGGTTTAAATGGTAAATAAATATGAAAAAATGCTCGGAATTAAATAAAAACAACAATTGTGCAGAAATCAAATTGAAAGAATAGTTTAAAATTAACTTATTTGAATTTTTATATCTTTAACTTTCTCAGGAGGTAAAACAGAAACTTAATTTTAGCTAACTATAGTTGGTAGATTATTTACTATGTATTATTATCAGATAATTTTTATCTTAATTGATAAAATATGGTGATACCTTCATTTAATATAAAGTTAATAAAGTTTCAAGAAATAAAGTGTCATGTGTGTACGCAGACGAAGTCGCGGGTATCAGCTAGTGTAAAATAAAAAAAAAGCAAACTTAACAGTAGCTAAGAATACTTTAGTTTAATATTCAATGCCATATATGTTTTAATTTGTATAATATATATTGGATGTGTTTAGATTAATTTTCAAAATATAAATTTAAATAACAGTTTCTTAAAGACTTTACTTGTTGTTGTTGTTCTCATAAAAAAAATATGTTATGCAATTACTATAGCACAGTATTTAAGTTGAGTTTTAAGATAAAAAATTATAATTTATCTTAAACTAGCTGACCCGGCAAACGTTGTTTTGCCATATAAAGTATAATTCACGCGATAGTTTTATAAGTAATAAAATATTGCCTATATTATAGCCTGTACATCATTTTGTTCTATTGTCAATAGTTTTTGCAGCGCACGCAAAAATAGGTTTTCGATTTTACACCTTGTGTTACAAAATAGCAATTTTATTACGGATCCCTAATTTTGAAAAAAAAACGCCTAGCCTATAGCCTTCCTCGATAAATGAACTACCCAACACTGAAAGAATCATTCAAATCGGACCAGTAGTACCAGAGATTAGCGCGTTCAAACAAACACTGCAGCTTTATAATATTAGTATACATAATATTATTGAAATAGATATTGCATTATATAATAAAAAATAAAAAAAAATAGTGAATACGTTTTAGAATTAAAACGTGTTAGATAAAAATTGAAATGGACAAAAAATAAGCTTTAAAAATAAAATAACATTATAAAGTTATGTAAAATATAATAATATGAAAACATAAGCATAACTCATTAAAAAAATATTAAACATAATTTAAAATTATTCTTAGTTTTGAACACCCTTTTTCACTTGTTACTTACTCATACCTTATCAGCGAGTGTGTTAAAATTGGGTCTCTATATTCTCTACTTTTAAATGTTGTCTAAAGTAATCATATCCTAATCAATAAAGGGCAATCAGTAAAAATTTTGAATTTTTGAAGTTATACTACCTTAGGCGCATTATGAAAAATAATGTGAATGAAATTTTAAGATGCGCGCGCATAACTAACCTAAAAGTAACAGGGTGAAGTTGGTTCATTAACTTTTCTGACGTTTGCGACATTCGTTATTTTTTTTTTAGTTTCTTTGTCCATTAATAGGATAGGCAAAGGGTTGAAGCCCGCACAGCCGTATTCGTTATTTAATAATTATTTATTGTCAAAGCCATCGTTGCAAGATTTTACAAAATTGTTCTTTCTACAAACGTAGAATAGCACGAGGAATAAATTTTTATTATTAAGGATTTTTGCTTCGTTAGGCCAAAGAAGTATAACTTAATTTTAACTTTTTATATAAATTTCTTTTATTATTATTAAATGGCCGTCGAATATATTTCGCAGATTGCTTCTTAGTATATTCTTAAGCATATTGACCTGCAGGCGTCCTATCTTGAGAGGTGGGTTCCGTAGACCAGCTGTCGTCCCTCAGCGGAGACGATGCGATGTAACGTTTCGTTCTCGAGAATTGAGCTAATAAATTACTTATTTTATTAGGCAATACTTCCGTTTCATAAATTGCCTTTTTGTAAAGAATTAACTTTTTAAGTTGATTCTTATTGTCGTATAGCGACGTTACCTTCATGTTCGTAGAAAGGATAAAAAGTCTTCAAGAATTAAGAATTAATTTGGATTGATCAGTAATAATTATTAATTTCCAATCTAATTGTTGCATTAAGAATGACTTTTAGCAACTGATATGTTTATCCTTTCTCAAATTCACCTAAACAACTTTTCACTTGAAGAATACATGAATTATTTCTGGCAGCCCTGAGGGAGCGAGGGAAGGTGAGTACGGTCCTCAATTATGTGCTACTACGGGGCAACAATTTGGGAGTTAATCTCTTCATTCTGTTTCACCTTTATGTGTTTCTTGCTACATTTGTTAAACTTTAACTAATCGATTTTAAAATGTTTTGGAATTACATACTTCATACATCGTTCAGTGAAAGAAAAGTTTTTACTGCCTTCAGTCAATTCTTTTTAAATTGTATGTGCAACAGTTTAAAAAGAAAACTATTAAAAAGTAAATAATATTTTTTTCCGATGCTTTAATTGCCACATTGACGCATTGACCCATATAGCCGAGTGGTTAGTGAGCCTGCCTGTTGAGCGTAGAGTTCCCGGGTTTGAATCCCGGTAGGCACAAACATATGATAAATATGGATGTTTATTGCAAATATTTATGGTATTTAATATAAAGCGGCTTCACACACAGCTTCTTAAAGTTTAAACGTGTGTTTTTTTTATATTTTAAGCTATATTAGTAGATAATTAATTAGATAATAAATCTGTGAAAACTTAATTGGTGCATGTAATAATTAGACTAAGTAAAACACATGTATTTTATTGTATGCTGTTTGTTGTCTTAATAAAAAAAAATTGAACTACATACATTGCATTTTAAATAAATTAAAAAAAAATCAAACAGTTGTGATGTTGATACTTGATACTGATATGATGTTTGATAAACAATTTATATTATTTATGTATGTGCAAATCTCACATAAATAAATTACATATTTGGATTGAACTTTTTGTTTTAAAAGTCATGACGTGGTATAAAAATTCTTTATGTAATGCATTTTTAAGCTTACTTTACGCTATAGTACTTTTAACCGAAACTTTAGATATTAACTATATTTTCTACCTTACACTATTAAGCTGCCCTTTACCCGCGACATTCATTCAATATTATTGATGAAATTTATAGCTATATTTATCATTAGGTTAAGTATCTATTCATAACTTAGAAATTCAAGTTTTTATTATTGCTTACCCAGTTTAGTGTTGTTCTGTTAGAAATGTTGCCAAAGTAAATATGACTTGATACCTCATATATTCTGCGGAAACGAGGCAATTATTGTTCCAAAAACAAAGGTTGATGGCGAAAAAACTTAGTTATAAAAGCTATTTCATCGTTATTTGGCGCAGATTACGAACTTCACTGGAGTTGGGTTGAATAGGATTCTGTTGGTGTTTTCTATTAGCCAGAAAAAGTTATGGCACGCAATGAATTATGATTTACGTGGATTAATCATTCTGGTTAATTAGATACTGTTGCAATCTTCGTTGGATAGTAATTTTGATGATATGCTGTTTTTATTGAAGAGGGGGTCAAATGAGCGTAGGTTTAGACTACGCTAGACTACGGCTACGGCGCCCTTTAATCCGAAACCAAATAGTGCTTACACATTACTGCTTTACGACAGTAAATGGCACGGCTGCGGTCTTAACTGGAATCCTATCCTCTGGTAAATTTTATCGTAAAGCAAATTAGAATATAATCCCCACCATCTGCATGTGGGGCGGTTCTCAAGTTTTTCAACTCCAGGCGGTTTTCTAGGAATTTTCTTCCACGTACAACCAAGCTGTGGAATGACGATACGGCATGGGTATCTTCAAAAATTCGGGAACAGCTTCCTTCGTCGTCGAGATGAAAGAGAGAGCAAAGGTCTTGAAACGTCGGGTTAGCTAAAATAATTATAAAAATGTAACTGTTACTCGAAAATCTAATGTAAAAACGCAGTTACAATTACACGGGTTTTAATCCTTTAAAAAGTGTTTTATTTAAATAATTTAGTACTCTATTTCATGTATGTATATGTACTTTATAATATAATATAAAGGTAATAATACTCTTTCTGTATAAAGTGAATTCTTGGCACTTAACACAAAAAAAGACATTCTTAGATTAAAAATACTTGTTGGGAGCTAAACCCATAAAACTTTGAACGCAGCCCTAACACCGTACATGTCTACTGTGGCCCTAGTCAGTCACCTAATGTCAATACGATAAGTTATAGAAGAAGAAAAAAGCTGCCAAGTGCGAGTCGTACTCGCCCATGAAGGGTTCCGTAGCAGCAAGTAATTTAAGTTTATGTTTATGAAATTAAATGTTTTTTTTTTATATTTGAGTATATTGAATGAAAGGTAAATTGCGGCTTACGATTTATGACGTATTAAAAAAAAAACTACTTACAAGATCTCGTTCAAACCAATTTTCGGTGGAAGTTTGCATGATAATGTACATCATATATTTTGAGTTTCAGTTCTAAGTATGGGGAACTCCTAAAACATATTGTGTTTGTCTATTTTTGTGTGAAAATCTTAATGCAGTACACAGAGTACCTCTACTTACCAAGTTTCAACAGTATATTTCTTATAGTTACGTAAAAAAGTGGCTGTGACATACGAACGGGCAAACAGACAGACATGACGAATCCACAAGGGTTTCCGTTTTTTGCCATTGGGCTGTGATTTTTTATTTATCTGTATTTAATGTACTGAAATAAGATATGGTCTTTTTTTTCAGATCTGATTGGCTTTATCAGGTCGCAAGTGAATGCGTTCATCTGTCAATTAACAAAAATAGGTACAAAAAGGAATTAGTTCGATGCATTAACTGAAGCATTTATTTTTAACTTGGCAAACGAAATGAAACCACTGCCCATTACGCGGCTGATTTAAATTCAGCATTATAGGAGCTATTTGCATGAATACACAATGTGTAAATGAATCGAGAAATTTGTACACACGACCGTATACAAATTATATCGTATTAATTTAGCTTTGGAATATCTTTTAAGATATTTACTAACCCATGTTAATCTAAACGATTAGTTATGTTTTTAAAGTGATAATCCTCACTTCTGGGATTAATACACAAATAAAATTTGAAAACAACATTTAATGAACTATGCGGGACACGATCCCACGATCTCTCCTGTTCCGTGCGAGTACTCTACAAACTGAGCTAACTGTTCGAGTGGCGTATTGTCATAAAACCTTGTATGCTTTGTTCAACTCTCAGGTTGTGGCTTCATCTACAGGATCTACTTTACCGTTGATAACCTGCTCAACCTCAACATTTGCATGATAGAAATTGACATGAGATGTTGCTCTTGCAAATTTAAACGATTTGTTAAGTTTTTAAAGTGATAACCCTCACTTTTGGGATCAATACACAAATAAAATTTGAAAAAAAAAATTTATGAACGATGCGGGACTCGAACCCACGACCTCTCGCGTTCCGTGCGAGTACTCTTCCAACTATATAATATATACAAAGTTTTTGAAAAAGCTTGTGAATATTAAGTCATTTATTGAATTAGGCGTTATTTTGCAGAAATCCATGATAAATCACTCAATAATAAATCACAATATAGGAATATCAAATGACATTTTATAAGATGGAGATTTTGTAACCAACTGCAAAAAAGGAGGAGGTTCTCAATTTTCGGTATTTTATTTATGTTTGGTACCTCAGAACTTTTATATTATTATATATTATAATTAACGAATCAACAATTGTAACTAGAATTAGATAAATTAAATAGATTGTATACAGATACATTTTTTTACCCTTTAGTGCATATTAAATCTATTGTTTTGAAATATTTTTTTAAGTCGGTTTGTTTTTTGGTTATTTTTTTATATATTTATTATGAACTACATCTCAATAATTTTGCAATAAAATTGAGTGGATAAGCTAAAATTACGCGCCAAACGAAATAAATCGAATGAGACTGCCGTAAAGCTAATCAAAAGAGACTTTCAACATTATTTAATAATCACAACAATAAAACACAAAGAAAACTCCATTATCTAGTTATCAAGAATACAGAATCAAATGCGATCATTTATAACAATAAGTATAAAGGGAAAAGTCTCGTCCCGGAGGCTTGGAGCATTAATCTTGTGGCCGTGACCTTGTCAACGCCTGCCTGATATCCTGACAGCATAACATTTCGTGTTCGAATCGAGTTCGAGTCGTGATCGAGATGTCACTCTGATGTTTTTATCTATGAGCTCGTGTTTCGGATTCCAATGGTAAGGGAATATGTCTTTAGTAATACAACACGGAACTGAAAAACTCTTGTCTTTATATCTATACCATATAAATAAAATTGGAGTGTCTATTTGTAATATCTAAGTAACCGTTTTTTACTACATGTATATAAATATAACGTGCATACACCAAAATAACATTTTTTACAATTTTTGTCTCTCTGCCTGTCTGTTTGTTCGGCTGGACCGATTTGGACGAGACTTTTATTGGCAGGTAGCAGATGTAATAAGGAGTAACTTAGGCTACGTTAGTTTTGGAAAAAATCTTTTATTTTAGAAAAATAAAGTAATGTTGCAATGTCCAAGAAACGGTCTAACTCTAACAATAATTTATTAAGCAAAACAACGTTTGCTGGATCAGCTAGTACACAAATAAAATTTTAATATGCGTTTATATTAACAGCTAATTATGAAATAAATAAGGCTTTATCAATCACGCAATTAGAATTGTTATTATAATTTTTTTATAACCATTTTATTGTACTTAATTATATTACTGGATAACTTTTTGAATTAGGTCAGTCAGGTCACGAAATTTTATGCAATTGTTGTCTTGTTTTAATTGGTGTTTTTGATATAATATTATTTTAGTCTGGCAACCATTTATGTATGTTTAACCTGTATGTAGTATGCCAACCCGCTAGACCCCTGGCGTTGTCCGGAAGACCAGCGCTAATCATATCACCTATGGGTATTATTTCAGGTAAACTCCAAAAGTGAACTGCAAATTTATATAAATTAATAATAAGTCTTCTTGTATACTAGGTTTAAGTTACAGAAAAAATGATTTTCCTTTCTTTTCTTCTTCTATATTTCTTCTATTGCTGTTACTATGAATTACAATTTTTACATCCTTTACTAATTAATCATCGTGATTTTCTCAAAAGCTTGTCCTTCTATATAGGCCTCCTCCTTTTCTCTCCCTCTTGCCATTCTCATCCACTCTGAACTTTTCATTCTCTTAACCTCTTCTCCCATCGTTTAAATTACTCGCCTATTGCTCCTTTTGCATTCACGTAGATATCACTCATTTATATCTTATTCTCATTTTTCGCATTTGTCACGTAGTCGTTGTCACCTATTTCTACTGCGAACAGCTTTGCAACTTTGAATAAAGTTATCCTACTCTTAATTTTTGTTAGTCTTATTTCATCTCCTTTTTATTCCTATTATACATCTTTCGATTCCGTTATTGACAAACAGCTTCTTTATTTATTCACTTATTAAGCTATTATTAATTAATTTACTTATAATATTTTATATATCACTCCCCGTTCTTCTTCCATTCGTCCCTATTACGGGACCATAGCACTCCTTCGTTATTTACTAGATCTAGTACCAGATCTACCTCTTTTTCTTTCGGCATCTAATGGGTACCAGTTTGTGGCTATACTGATCCATCTTTCGTTTCTTGCCCTCAATATATGTCCTGCTCAATTCTATTTTGTAGTTTTACGATTCCTAGTATGTCTTATAGTTTATATATTTTTTCTATATTTCATTCTTCGCTATTTTGTCTTTTCGTCTTCCTACTTCAACATCTTCTGAGTTGATTGCAAATAAGGCCCGGTTTTACCTTTCAATAGAACCTGATTTATAGGCAACCTTTGATTCGCAACCGAGGACTACCGTAACCAATGTTTCGATTAACAACTCAACAAAACCCCCATTAACAAAGACTAACTTTAAAACATAATGTGAGCCAACTGTAAGCGATGAACACTCATTTCACGGATGTTAGCTTGGAAAGTTCATAATTAGCTTGACCTTAACTTATGATGTATGATTTATATTGTTATTTTAACTGATTTTGAAAAAAGATGTATGTTTTTATGTATTCACCTCATAGGTCCGCCTCTTCTTTGGAAAGATTTTTCATTTAAAATGATATTGTAGTTACAAACAAAAGTCTGTTGAAATAATTGATTTTTAATTTATGAGCCATATTTCTAAGCAACAACTCAACTACGCTCGTCACCTTGAAATACAAAATGTTAAGTTTTGTTAGCCCAGTAATTTAACTAAAACGACGCTCTTCAAACCGAATCCCAAGTCATGTACAGTTCCGCTTGGCGGCAGAGGAATGGTTGAAGATTGTATAAATCTGAATGCATGATCCATAAATTTTGGTTTGTTTTATAATTTTTTTTTTGGATATAAATTAATATATTGTATATATTTAAAACCATCAGAGAGGGAAATGTATATTATGCATATTTATTTTGTAAAGCATAAAAATTATGTACCTAGGTAACAGAATAAAAATTTATTAATAACAAATCAACGACCCTCAATTAAATAACAAAACAGAATGGTTAGTAAATTTCTGATCAATAATAAAAAAAAAAACAGTCAGAATTAATATCTCTAAGAAATGGCATTTTCTAAGCTATCACACTGTCACCCAGCTCCTAGTTAACATGCAAAGTCAAATAATCAATCAAGTCTTATACGACCCCCATAAAGCTTACACAAAGTCTGTATATCTTCACACAGAGCATATCTAACGATCCCAAATAAACGAATCAAGAGATATTTATTGGTAGGTATTGAAATCAATCAACATCAGAAATCCGTGTTCCATAAAGAAGTCGAACAAATCTCGATAAAGCCTTGGTTTATGGGCCGCCGCGGCGTTTATGACCAGCTAGGAAAGAAACGATGGTAACAAACGGACCGCACTTGATACTGTATCGTTATGTCAGAGTTCATTATGATCTAACGTGTTTTATTTGCTAACTAGGGAGTTATTTCTTTATTTATTGAAGTAAAACTTCGTTAGGCGTGACGTGACTCACGGACTAGTAAAAAAAGATGGACTCCGCGCCGTGGCATTAGCAAGGTGTGTGCGGTTACGGGGTATAACAGTTATATAATTTTTTTCTCCCTTCGATAATCATATATCCACAAATCGTTTTATATTATTGATTTTACACTTTTTCAAAACGCACAACGGCATTTTAATAATATTTTATTGCGACGCAAACTGATCTGTCATAGACGATGGCAAATCTCATAATGGCGGTCGATCGGCTTGTATTAGTGTAAGTGTATGCGTGGGGCTATGTATTTACACGTTTACCGGCTTGTCTTGGTGCCTCACTATTATGTAAGGTGACACGGAGTCCTTATTTTTTTACTCGTCCGTGAAGTAACTCAGAATATTTTTAAGTAACGTTAGTACTTCCGGCAGAAAAAAGGCAATTGAAACAATTTTTAACCGTTATAATTTAATGGTTTAAAAAATTGTTTCGAATTGCTCAGTATTATTTTCTGAAAATCTCCAAGTGTATTTTTGTTCATTTATGACTAATAAATAATAAATAAAAGTTCTCAGTCTGACGTTTGCGACATTCGCTAATTTTTCTTCGTCCATCAGACACGTAAAAGATCCGGGCCCATAGAGCCATATTCGTTAATATTAAATAACAACAACAATTCAATGAGAAGACGATGTGAAAAATACAGCTAATCTAACGTTTTGAAGAAAAGCTCGAAACAGAAAAATATGGATAGCTCTTAGGCCTATGTCGAAAGACAAGCAAATGAAAATTTGGACGATAATATATATAGGACAAACGATCGTAGTCATCTGTTTTTTAAGTGATCACCATAGCCCACATTCTCTTGCAATACCAGAGGAATCACAGGAACGTTGCCAGCTTTTTAGAAAAGATGTACTTTTTTTAAGGTCTCCGTGTCGTATCGTCCTGAAATCGACGCGTAAGGAAAGTCATTTCACAGCTTGGAAGAAAGTTCCTTGAAAACCACACTGTGGGAGAACACCACACACCTATCCAGATGTATAATATATAGGTATTGTATCCTAATTTGTGGCGTGGTTTGCGATAGTGGAATTTGGGGGAAGGAATCAGGTTAGACAGCTCTTCGGAATACTCCCCGCGATAAATGCGATGCTCAATGAAGCAACGTCTCTCAGTTAATAATAAAATTTTAAACTAATGTTTATGAGCATAAAATTAAAATGCAGAAATATCTAAGTTAATAGCCGATAGAAGCTTTAAATAAAAATATAAAACCATCATCTATAAACATGAAAATCAGGTTTACTTCTTCTCCCAGATTTTATATACTATCACAAATAAATGTGATTCCTTTTGTCTTCACTTACCAAAAAATAAAAGCTTCAATCAGAATGTTATATTTCAAAACGAATAACATAGAATGGTGCATTTTCAAAATGTTCTAATCAAATCGCTCTCTACCAAATGAATATTGACCGATCAAACATATGATCTGATCCGCTACCATTAAATCGTGAACAGTCTGAGAGAAAATATTTTAAAACCTTAAAAGTTGTTACAATTCCAACCTTAAGCTCTCACATCAAAGTTCAGTTTTATATAGTTCAATTATATGAATTACGACAAAAATCTATCATTGAATGTGTTATAGTAAAGGTTCTCTACCCGCCTGGCTAATTAAGACATGGATTATCAAGCATTTTGAGGCAGTAAATAAAATAGTAATCTTACTTTAGAGTATAGGCCATACACGGTTATCTTTGAATGTTAAACCGAAACGCATAATGTTTCTTTTGATCCCACCTACACATTAAGTTATTCAGTGATAGTTAAGGTGTTCCACACAGATCCAATACGACGTCGAATGATCCAAAAGTTTGAAACTATTTAACGATCACGACACCTTGAATAAATTAATGTTAAAATTGCATACTTTCAGCATGTAATTGATAAAAATTCTTATAACTGCTGTATATTTCAAGTATTATCATGCGTTCCATACATATATCACAAAATAAGAAAATAAAATATTAAATTTGCAAAGTTAAATTTAAGTTCACAATAACCATTATGAAAGTAATTTAGTTTAAACTAAGCCCTTTAACCATTATAAAAGTGGGTTTAAGGCTACTTTGAACACGTTAGATATTACTTTTCTGTTGTACCGTATGTTCGGGAAAGGTTAAACTATAAATAATGCAACTTTAATATCTTTAGTAAATTTATATTTGACATAAATTTTCAGAGTTTACGTCATACTATATAAGTATACATCAACTTATTATTATCTATTATCTCTACAAATTTTCCTAAAGTTAAACAATGCTCCCGGACAGCCGCACTGTTACCGCCGCATCTGTTTTGTATGAAGACACCTTTATAGTCACTGTCAATATTAATGTAACTGATATAAAATAGATGTGTATTGAGAACTGCTAATGGTGTTTTGACGTTGATGTCTTTTGTTTGTTGCAGGATCCGCGCCGTAGCGAGCTCGTGAGTATTAAAGGCTATCTTATTACTGTACTTGAATTTACACAAATACCTGTACATATATTTTATGTACTCAAGCTTTCACAAAGCAATTCCAATTCTCGCTATGTATAATAGAGCATACTCTACATACATTTCTATACCATTTTATTATTTTTAATAAGCATTTGTTTGTTATTAAATTCATCAGAATCAACAAATCTTTATCAAATACTATCTTAATAGCAAGTACATTACTTATCACCTACCGCCAAATAATGCGTCATATTCTCATCCACAAAATCTATCATGAAAATAGAAAAAATACTCAGCTTTTTTGAAACATTGTTACATGTTAACTAACAATTACTAAGTATAAAGAACACAAGAACGTAATGTCTTCCCCTTAATAGAGACTACAAGAACAGTGCTAATGGACACTCTTAGTTTTACTCTACTTAGTTAAATAAGTTTAAATTAAATTTATTTTTAGCCTTAGGATAGATTGTAATTTAAATGATAAACTTGGGTTTTTATCAAAAAGGATGAAAATCCTTTTTTGAAGATACCTTTAATACAGCGTCTAAGATGTTTCCCATCTTAAGCTTTCTGGGACTCTCTTACACTGAAACATGTAATAATATTGCTTTTAATCCCACCAATATATAACTTTATACAGTTATAGTTGAAGTATTCCGAAGTGGTCCGTGTCGGAAGTCCAAATGCCAACGACCACGACATCTCCTTAGCACATGATGCCAGCTAGATCGGTAAAATTCAAAGTGTTATTTTTTTTGCCGCCAAGTAAACTATACTTAAACGGCTAATATAAAATTTTTCATTATTTGTGTGCCGCAGATGTCAAAAATTGGATATTAACGTTGTGCATTTTTGAATATTTTGGAATGGTTAGAGAATAATTTCGCATGATTGCCTTTATTTATCATTACAAAAGTACTATCTATTTATGTTCTTAAATAAAATATTCATTTATTGCGCTATCGTACACAAAAATAGCAATTTGCAGTACATAAAAAATTTAACCCTATTTTTTGTATGGAAAAAGGAGGACAAACGAGCGTACAGGACCTTGTGTTAAGTGATCACCGCCATTTGATTATTAATTAACATTAACACTTCAAAACTATTACAATTATTTTACATTAAAGTTTATCTCTCAGAAAAATCAAATTTCATCTATAATTCCAACGACTGTCTTACGAATTTTCGATCAGGTCAAATGTCTTGACGCGAGTTTAACATTTTATACCCATCCCAATAAAAGTGCTCAACGCCGCTAAAGATATTTTCACTTCAAAAATTATTACTGTGACTTATCATTTATGTATCAAATTCTCAAGAATCTTGAAAAGGGACTTGAAATCTTTCTTTAGCATAAAACAAGAATAAATAAGAGTTAAACAATAACGCATTAACCGTAACCGCGTAACCAAGGCGAAGCCTTAGATGGCTTAAAAGCATACGTTTTTTATAATGTAACTTCAACTTTTATTGTGAAAATTTACTAGCCAATTCCCATGAAAAGCGTAGTATTCCATAAAAAAATTGATATTTAAAATGTCAAGACTAACTTATATAGTTTACGCATGTCTAAAGTAAAATGATTTCTGACTTAGCATTATATGTCCAAAATTCGATGCTTAAATGACTCACAGCTGATGTAATGCTACTTAAAAAAATATCGATGAAAAGGACCGATCGTTAGTTTATCAAATATTGTTTGACCATTATCGGTAAAAGCGACGTAAAAGTGACCGCTACCGGCTTTGACAAATATTTTAACACTAAAAATGTTTGCTGTCAGTAGTACTTACCAACCGTGTTTGATTTTTAAGTAAGATCGGGTTTCTCAATCCACTGTTTGTTGTGTTAATTATAGAGCAAATTGGATTTATAATGACTACGTGTGAGTTTATGACGTGTTAGAACAAAATGCGTCAGTTTGAGAGTCGTTCAATGACTTATATTACTTTTATTCTGAAGGACTGCTAAATAGCCAATATTCAACGGGGGAACAAAGTGTCGCTGCTAGCATGCTCCTTTGCACAGGATGCCTGCTAGATTATGAGTGCCAGAACTATGTGTCAGCTAATGCTGACACATAGTGTGTGTTTCGGTTACCATAGGTAGTGAAATTACTGGGCAAACGAGACTTAACATTTTGGATTTTTCAAGAATCTTAAGCGGCACTGCATTGTAATAGGCAGGGCGAATTATCGTCAGCTGAACGTCGTGATCGTCTCGTCCTTTATAGTCATAAAAAAAGTTTTGAATTCAGTTTGGGGAAACATTCGTGTGCATAAAACAGTTAAATAGTAAAATTTAATTTCACGGTCTTCTCTATTTTTCACTAATTCTGATTCGAATATTGCAAGTATATATTAGTACTTATACAGTAAGTAGTATATAGTACGAATAGTTGTATAGGCATAAATTTATCATGATGATTTCAACAAGTCCTTACGTAAACATCTGCACAAAAAGACAGACAAAAAGTCAAAGAATTAAAAAAGAGTTATAATTAGAATTCCTTAGAAATTGATAATTTGATTATAGTCAAAGTCGAATAAACTTTATTTAATTACGCTTAAACAAAACGCTTTAGAATCGTCACCCCAAATATTTATTTTAAATTACTGAATTTACCTTATGTTCGTAAAAAGTTGAGCTCGTGAGAAGAACATATAAGAAACTCAACCGCCACTCTTTTCAATCAAATAGAGTATTGTACAATGGCTGTAATATACACAACAAATTAGTTTGTAAGGTGCTGCATTCAATATACGAGTCGTGTTTAAATAATATAAATTATTTCTTACAGATAGTAGATAGATATATACTATAAATATATAATATATATATAGATGTATAATTTCGAATAATAATAATATTAAATCATTTTATTTCAGGCTACAAGGCCCATAAAATAAATACCTCATAATCTAACAACATACATATTTTTAAAACTTAAATCTACGTCACATTTTCGCGGTGACGATACTTGCGGAACACGATCCCCTTTGGCCACAGCTTCACGTCCAGGAATGTCGATATATGTTCTGTCGGGACGCGACCAACAAAAGAGTTAAAGTCTACTGCGTGACGCGTCACTAGCTTTTCGACCCCCAACCGGAACCTTGTCTTCTCCACCAAGTACTGAACAATGTCGGAGGCCTTGGTGGTGTGGTGAAAGCGGGAGACGTAAATATACGTCGCTGGGACTACGGGACGCAGGAGCTGGTTCTGTCCTATGGGTGCTGTGCCACATTGATTATGACTAGGAGACCTCCTATTCTTTCAAATTCTTCTTCTAATATAGAAGATATAATAATATATGTTTACACTTTTCGATGCTTGCATTCTTCTTTCCTGAGCATAATTACAAATACAGAGATTTGTCAAACTCTATTTCGCTTATCATAAGTTTCTTTTATAACTAAAACATTCCCAATCCATCATAACGTTCATACAGGACTATTTTTTGCTTCAAATACAATGATTTACACGACCCAAACAAGGCATTTAACACACTATAAAATTAAGAGATAAACAATAATCACACAATAAATCTGTAACTTAAACTCACATGTGTTGAAACGCCGGGTTATTAATGACAGACAGACACCCATCTCGACTTCCACACTATTTCATAATGTGTCTAATTGGAAACAAATGTGACAGTACACGGTTTTGTTTGACGTGCAAATAAAAGATAATTTTATGTGACAAGCTTTGTCGGAAACTTAGATTAGGGATTGGTCTCCGCTTCGCTCCAACTAGATACCGCACCACCTAAGAACGATAGCTTTTTTATTACGGCAACTATTAAATGCTTGTATGCGTGACATCTTGAAATTCAATGGCATCTTTGAAATTTTGTAACATACGCTTCGGGTTATTTTACATTGTAATTAATAAAAAACAAAATATTTACTGATGATATGTGATACCAGTCTCTTTCTTATTTCATGTAGTATTATTTTTATAAAGATTTACTACGCAACCCGCCATTTTAAATTAAATTATTAGCAAAGGTTTACAGAACATGTGGCACGTCAACGTCACAGTAGCGCAGGTTATCAACTGTAAAATAAATCCTGTAGATGGAGCCACAAACTGAGAGTTGAACAAAGCATACAAGATTTTATAATCGATACATCACTCGAACGGTTGGCTCAGTTGGAAAGAGCGCTCGCACGTAACGCAAGCGGTCGCGGCTTCGACTCCCGCATCTTTCATAAAATTTTGTTTTCAGTTTTATTTATGTTATCATTTGATATTTTATTTCACATCTAAATATGTTTCTCGTATTTTTACCTATAGAGCTAATTTTACAACTCCCATAGTCTCCAGATTTCATGATGACTAATTTTTGAAGCAGTCTTTCAAAAGCTTTTAAGGTTTTTTTGTCAAAGTAACTGAATGTGCAGCTTATGATGTAGTATATTATATAATAGTAACCTAACTTCTGCCCTAAGTTGATCAATAGTTCTTGTTAGTCTGTGCTAAGTTCGTTTTTCAATCTCGAATCTTATCAAGTTATCCCAACTTATTGCTTGAGCATCTCGAAATGATTTAGCTTGTTTATTTAACGTGTTGGCAAAACGAATTGGCAAGTTAGGTCAAAAAAAATTATTGAAGCAGGCGTTTTTTGTGGAAATCCAAAATTATCCAAAGACTGAAGTCAGTCTCGTGCCAGATTTTGGCGACTCAACATGTCCTGAGGATGCCTCGTGTAGAGGCGAAACACGTGTCGAATTGTTTAAAGACAAATATTGGCGGTATTAACACTAAAGAAAACTCAAATCATTTGGATAAGTTGGGTCAAGTTAGCTGAATACTGGATGAAATTGATTCCTCATTTCTTCTCGTCGACTTTCTGGATTAAGTGAAATTTCTAAGATTTTTCACTAAATTGGTGTAACATCTATAGATACCCTATAGAAAAAAAATTAAGTGTGTGTGTAGTTATGTATGCATGCAAGAAGTTATACTTCTTTGGCGTAACAAATCAAAACTCCTTTAAATTATTTATTACTCGTGCCATTCTACGTTTGTCGAAAGAACAATTGTAGATTAGGGTCCTATTCAACGGCGAAAGTGTAGTCTTTATAAGTTAATTAATTTTTATAAGTGAACTGAACTACATGAGTTAGAGACCGCTACTGAATATAAAATAAAATTATAATTGATGGGAAGACAGTGTGGTCACGCATACATATACAAATAACTTATTAGTTCCTACAACAATATTATTGGAAAAATCTTGCAAAGATGGCTTTGACAATTAATTATTAAATAACGAATACGGCTGTATGGGCTTGAACCCTTTGCCTCTCCTAATAATGAACGAAGAAAAAAAAAACTAATGTCGCTAACGTACTCAATAACTCTTGTGTTTATAAGTATTAATTTACATTTTTTTCTTTTTTTTGACTTACTCGTGTAAGCCTTTCAGTTTTTGACTTTTGAGTATTTTTGTTGCGTCACTTTGCATATATTGTAATTGAAATGATTTGTAAAACAACTAAAATGTAAATCTTGGCTTAAAAGAGTGGCAATGAGTTTCTTTCTCTACTTCTTCTCATTAGCTCAACCCTTTACGAAGTAGCGGTAAATTCAATAAGAAACAATATTTATATATTTTTTTTTGACATTCATAAGTGTCATTTTTGTGACCTACATGAATAAAGTGTTTTTGAATTTGAATTTGTAAGAAAATTTTAGAAACCAAATTCACCCAGTTACTTTTGTGTTACAGCAATTCGCGCTTCTTAAAATTTCACTCTCATATTTTTTTAACAACATCTATTCCCTAAGAGGAATTATTTCATGGCACCACCAGTTTGTTTTACGAATCTTTCGTAATCGGATTACTCGATGCAATGGAGCGATGTAATATCGTTTATAAGATTAACGTTTCAACACCCATTTATTTGTGAATAAGAAGTTTATTATCACAGTTGCTCTATTTGTGTTGCCGGAAAGGTTTGTAAGATCAATTTAGATTGTAATTGAAGTTGAATTTAATCGATGTATCGTGACTGGTTTTGCTTTAGTTTTAATAACCATCCTTATGGAAGGTAGGTTTCTTATTATTTGATCATTGATTTGATCCAGCATGAGGTGGAAAAGGTGATGATAGATTCAAATTTCAACACATTCCATGTTAGTCCGTTTCTGGTTGTTATCTTATAATATGATAGCGAGGGTACGTGCTGTGAACTTAACTTCATCTTATTGAAGTAAAAACTTCTTTAGCAATGATTTGAAAGTCGATGAAACGAAAAAGCGAGACAGTACAAAGAGACAGACACGATTTAATGTGGGAGAATATGAGATAGGAAGCATCATACAAAGGTCACAAGGTCAACGTTTTGCGATTATCTAACGGCCGGTCTAATAGAGATAAATTACTACCTTCTACTGTCAGTAATAAGCTGTCAATAATCTGAAGCTGTCCCATAGTCCCCGATAAGTCATTCTTATCACCTTATATTGGAACGCGTGAATTGCAATTTCCATACAAACTTTATATCGCTGGTAAGCTATACGTCGTTCCATTGACAGACAGCGTGCACGTATAAGGTGAGTTACCGTCGTTAAGTTTATTGGGACAGAAAAGTCAACGATAGTTAAGTAGGAGTTTCTAGAGCATAAGCGACACATTACAGCAATTGTTAAAAAAATTACTCCATTCTAATAATTTGCCATATTAAGTTAGACCCAACCTAAAATGAAATACAACAAAACCCATCGCTTGGTTTGATAACCTTAGGCCTTAGGCTCGGTATCCACCAAAGCGGAGAGGAGAGGAGATGTATTTTGATAACCAATCAGATTTCGATATTTTCACATCTCCTCTCCGCTCAGCTTTGGTGGAAATGGATCAAGCGGAGAGGAAATGTCTCATTTTTCTAAAGAATTTTGTCCGCGTTGAGCGATAAAGCGGGGTGGAGATTCCTGTAGGCGGACCATTCGTAGATATCACTTGACTGACTCTGAGCTCTCACAGCTCACATCTCCGCTATGCACAGTTCATATCTCCTCTCCGCTTTGCTGGAAATAACTTGACAGCTTCGCGGCATATCCCCTCTCGTCTCCTCTCCTATCCGCTTTGGTAGATACCGTGCCTTAGAGTTCGCACTAACTAATGTGTCAAAGCAAAACAAACGCAATCGCAGTGCCGCTCAGAATTTCGGATTTTATAAGAACTCTCAGTAATACTGCATTAGAATGGCAAACGCATCTATCATAAAAAACAATGATATTACAATCTACTAATTCAATATATTAGACCCAACGAATAAAATAAAGTTAACAAAATCCACGCCTTTAAATTAAATAAAACATTGTGTATAAACGCTGTTTTAAATTCAAGGCGTCGCTTCCAAAATATCAATTGTATCATAATTATGTTTGGATCCCGTTCTGTTGATTCTTCATCATATTTCTTTTACATCTCGTAATTATCAAGTTTTTATTATTTAACACGGCCTGTTTCATGTTAAATGCCGATTGCATCGCAGTATCTTATTATATTTGTTAGTTTGAGGCCACTAAATTCGCGGTTACGACTAAAAGACTAGGGTCGATGATTTTTTAAACCAAAAAAATAAGAGTAGGATGAAACCCATTGGAAAAGGATGAGAATATAACAAAAATGAAAGTAAAAATAAATAAATTACGGCCGACTTGAGGCCGGGAAGAAGAAAAAGGGGAGGGGGGTGTTTGCACTCTTTTCACATAACCTCAAAATTTATGTGAAGAATTCAAATAACCAATATGTCCTTGAGATTTATAGACAGTATCTTAACAGTATCATAATATTATTTATGTACACTCAATGTAGCACTATTATATAAAATGTACATAGAAAATATTATATAGCTGTGGACTTGTTTGGCTAAATCATCATCAACTCACATCGCATCGCACCCTGACTTAAATTATTATTACGAATTTATATCGGGTATGCATTAGGAACCACGAAAATTTATTGAATTAGGCGTTACTTTGCGGAAACCCATAATTATACAAATGATTTAAGTTTTCTTAAGTGTTAATTCCGCCAATATTTATTTTTAAAACAATTCGACACGTGTTTCGCCTCTATACGAGGCATCCTCAGGACGTGTTGTCTCGCCAAAATCTGGCACGAGACTCAGAGAGAGTCAACACTAAAGAAAACGAGGAATTAACACTAAAGAAAACTTAAATCATTTGTATAATTAGGAACCATAACAATCGAAATGGCCCTAGCCTACCGTTTGTTTATAAAGCGTATTGTTTGATAATGTTAGAATCATCCACATCCCAGTCCGCTTATTTAGGAGACACATACAATCTTTTTGTTCCTCATCACTGTAACCCCAACATTCTTATTGAACAGAACTGGTTCCTTATAAAAACGACCGCTTCTGGCATTCATAACGCTTTTTGTCACCTGTCGGTCGCCGCTCCTATAGATATATGACATGATATCGCCCATTCCAAGCTTGTATTGGAGATATGAGAAAAACCAGTGCGAATCAGAGACGATAGTTTTTCTCGAGAATGGTTTATGGAATCTCATTCATATCATTAGACGGACTAACGGACCATTAAGATAACGCTACTTTTATAGATGTGAGAAGCTTTTTAAGAATGTTAATTATTATTGCAGTGTGATTAGACAAATTAGATTTTTGAATTGAACTTGTTCTTACTATCTGTAAATGTAGGATTACTATATGAATAATTGAAATAGTGACTGATTATCATGTTGAAATCCGTTTTTGGACCGATTTTTTTTTTACATCTAATGATAGAGTACTTGAGGGAACCAGATAGGTAACTAAGAATATAACGTTTTCCAATCACAAATCAATTATTTGTATACAGAAAGTGGGAGGCTCCTTTACACAGGATGCCGGCTAGATTATGTGTACCACAACGGTGCCTATTTCTGCCGTGAAGCAGTAATGTGTAAGCATTACTGTGTTTCGGTCTGAAGGGCGCCGTAGCTAGTAAAATTACTGGGCAAATGAGACTTATAATCTTATGTCTCAAGGTGATGAGCGCAACTGTAGTGCCCCTAAGAATTTTTGGGTCTTTCAAGAATCCTGAGCGGCACTTTTTTTTTTTTTATGGAATAGGAGGACAAACGAGCGTACGGGTCACCTGGTGTTAAGTGATCACCGCCGCCCACACTCTCCTGTAACACCAGAGGAATCACAAGAGCGTTGCCGGCCTTTAAGGAAGGTGAACGCGCTTTTCTTGAAGGTACCCATGTCGTATCGTCCCGGAAACACCGCACAAGGAAGCTCATTCCACAGCTTCGTGGTACGAGGAAGAAAGCTTCTTGAAAACCGCACTGTGGAGGACCGCCACACATCCAGATGGTGGGGATGATATCGTAACTTGCGGCGTGTCGTGCGAAGGTGGAATTCGGCGGCAGGAATCAGGTTGAACAGCTCTTCGGAACACTCCCCGTGATAAATGCGGTAGAAGACACACAATGAAGCGACGTCTCTACGCAACGCCAAGTGATCCAGCCGTTCACAGAGTACTGGGTCCCCGACAATTCGAGCTGCTCTGCGTTGCACGCGGTCAAATGGATCGAGCTGATACTGGGGTGCGCCAGACCAGAGATGACAGCAATACTCCATGTGAGGCCGGACCTGCGCTTTGTAGAGCGCTAGAATGTGGGCCGGCTTGAAGTATTGCCGTGCTCTATTTATGACGCCCAGTTTCTTTGAAGCCAGTTTGGCTTTGCCCTCCAGATGGCCACGGAATTGGCAATTGCTCGAGATTACGAGACCCAGTATTCCGATACTAGGCGAGGCTTTAAGGGAAGTGTTCTCGAAGAGCGGTGATACGGCAAATGGGGTTTTTTTAGTGGTAAACGCGCAAACTTGAGTCTTCTGGGGGTTAAATTGGACAAGGTTCAACTTACCCCATTCCGCGACCTTCTCGAGAGAGGACTCGATAGAAGACACAAGTTTCACCCGGCACTGGTCGACGTTTTCCCGAGAGAGACCTGCATGGCCCGTGTATACGGCATCACCAGTGCTGTCGTCTGCATAGCAATGCATGTTGGCGGTGTCCAACATATCATTGATATGCAGAAGAAACAGCGCGGGAGATAGCACACAGCCTTGGGGCACTCCAGCGTTCACGGGCTTGGGATTCGAGCAATAACCGTCGATAACGACCTGTATGCTGCGCCCAGTGAGGAAGCTGGAGGTCCACTTGCATAAGCTCTCGGGAAGCCCAAATGATGGAAGTTTTGCGAGGAGCGCCTTGTGCCATACACGATCAAAGGCCTTCGCTATATCCAGACCAACTGCCAGGCCTTCCCCCTTGCTTTCAATAGCCGCCGCCCATCTGTGTGTTAGGTATACCAGAAGATCGCCAGTCGACCGACCATGGCGAAAGCCGTACTGCCGGTCGTTGATCAACTGGTGACCCTCAAGGTATACCAAGAGCTGGCGGTTAATTATGCTCTCCATAATTTTGGAGAGTAGGGAGGTAATAGCAATAGGCCTGTAGTTTGCCGGATCCGAACTGTCTCCTTTTTTTGGGATCGGATGGACAAGGGCTGACTTCCATGAATCAGGGACTACGCCTTTTGAATAAGAGTGCCGGAATAAACGCGTTAGCACCGGCGTCAACTCAGGGGCACACGTTCTAAGCACGATTGGAGAAATGCCATCCGGCCCGCTCGACTTCCTGACGTCCAACGAAAACAGAGCTCGCCTAACAGTTTTCTGTCGGAACTGTACTTCAGGCATGGAGCTCTGACACCGCGGGATGGTCGGCGGTGTTTTTCCGTTGTCGTCAAGAGTCGAGTTGGAGGAAAAAAGAGTGCACAGGAGATCGGCTTTCTCTTTTGCCGTATGGGCCAGGGTGTCATTCCTCATGTGCAACGGCGGCATGGACGGCTGGTTGAAGTTACCAAGAGCAGCTTTCGACAACGACCAGAACTTGCGTGTTCCGGTCGGGTAACTGGAAAGCTGCTCGCCAATTTTGACGACGTGCTTCAATTTCGCACGGGCGATTTGCCGCTTAAAAAATCTGGAGGCACGGTTATATTTCCTCTTCAGAACTTTGCAGTTCGGATCCTTTGAGCCCAGCGCCGCAACCCAAGTTCGATACGCCTGTTTTTTGCAGTCAGATGCTGCTTTAACTGACGCATCGAACCAGGGCTGTGATCTGCCACCGATCGGTACTACAGAGCTTGGTATAAAAATATCCATGCCCTGCAGTATCCCATCGGCTACTGCAACGGCGCAGGCACTAGGATCATCCGAAAGGAAACAAACCCTGCCCCAAGGGTAGGATGCAAAAAAGGAACGCATCCTATCCCAATCTGCTGACTTGTAGTGCCAAACGCGGCGGGTCGCTGGTGGTCTGCGACGTTGGCGTCGGATAGGCACTACACTCCTGACCAGGCAATGGTCGGACGTTCCGAGAGGGGCGTCGACAGAGACCTGGTAACCATCGGGATCTGTAGTCAGCAGAAGATCTAATAAGGACGGCATGTGGCTATCCACATCCGGGAGCCGCGTCGGCGACTCAACCAATTGGGACAGACCATACGCCAATGCAAAATTATGCACAGATCGCCCTGCGTAGTCTGTGGTACGTGATCCAAGCCATTCGGCATTGTGCCCGTTGTAATCACCCAAGACTACGATTTCAGCGGAGGGGATCTGAGCAAGCACGTCATCAAATGCCGCTTGAACGCAGCTCATGAGGTGATCCGTTTCTGCGTTACCACTATGGGACCTGTAGACACACGCATAGATGCGGACGCGGTCCTCTAAATCTACGCGGAGCCAGAGAGTAGACAGGCCCCTACCCTCAAAATTGCCGAGACGGCGACAGCAGATATCCTCCCTAACGTACACACATACCCCGGCATGAGGCATGAAATTATGCTCAATTTTGTACCCGGGGTACGTTAAATATGACGTATCGCTAGGTCGAGATATCTGCGTCTCCGTAAGGAAACACAAGGCCGGCTGCGCCGTCTCAAGGTGGTGGTGGACGGCGTTTAAGTTGGAGTGAATTCCCCGGATGTTACAAAAGTCCACATTCAGCGTGGAGCGGGGTGCCGTGGTGTTGCTGCTCTGTTTGTCCTGTGACATACACGGTACTGTGCCCTCCCCAGAATACGAGGGGCAGCCCGAGCGCGAATGCTCGGGGAGGGATTCTCCGGCTCTACAAGAGCCGGTACCCTCCTGGGGTAATTTATTTTTTAGGACCGCTCTCATATTTTGTTGGGCGGGGGGGGGGAAAGGACGGGGGGGAATGGCCTCCGGTCCTCGACACTAACCTATGCGAAACATAGCGGCACTAGGCCGCTACTTCACGCCGGTATTCTGTGCGAGTGTGGTAAGTAACCCGGACGAGTCTGGCCCGATTGTGCTGACGTCATAAGACAGCAGCGTGACTCTCCCACTTTCAAAAAGCCCGTAGTCGCCTCTTACGACACCCTTGGACCTGGGACTACCCTATTCTTTTTACGCCCCGAGGCAGCACAGGGCACTTCATTGTTATGGGCAGGGCGTATCAATTACCATCAGCTGAACGTCCTGCTCGTCTCGTCCCGTATTTTTATAAAACAATTAAAAAAATAACCAGGTAGCATAATATGACGTTTTCAATCACAAATCAATCATTTGTATACAGAAAGTATCGTCGAGTGTCATGGCGCTAGTGAAAAAGTTCACAATTAATAACTATGTAAGGATTGTAAGTAAATATACTAGTTAACGGATGGCAACAAAATAGTTAAGCGACTGTAACCTGGTCTTCTAGTGATATCAGAAGGTAAGCATCGGAAACTTCTAAAGTAGCCTGTTAGCTACCTAATATTTACGAGGATTTGAAAGACATAAGTTAACCTGTATTGCAGAAAAGTATATAATCTACCTGTAGTAAAATACCTATCGTATACGGCAAAGACGTGAATCAAACCAAAGATGTTGTTACAAATCCTAAAATATTACTACCTACATTTTATTTTGATGTTTAGGTCAGAAATTTATAACCAGAGGTATGTTTATTTTATATTCACGTACCAATGGTTTCCAAAGTAGAGGACAAACTCGATGCATATATCACCAGAATTCCTACTAAATCTAATCTACAATTCAAAACAAACATAACTCACAAACACAAACTTATAAGATCAGATCCCGATTAATCTCAACTCGCGTACTTCACGGTAAATATGACTTTATGATGAGTTATTGCATTCAGTATTATATTAATTCGTTTTTACGTTTTGGTCCGCGTTCATTTTTTATTGTTTATCTGGATCAAAGCAACCTAAATAATATGCCCAAAATCTTTTTAGGAATCGGGAGTCTACGAGTCTGTCATATCGATGTGGATGTACGTCATATCGATCTAAACAAACCACACAAAGAAGGACACTGCAATATTTGAAGATTATGAATGACTGACGAATCATAAATGAAGTAATAAGCATTATAAATTAAATCAAATCAAAATCAGTTTATTCACGTAGGTCACGGAAATGACACTTATGAATGTCATAAAAAAAATCTTAATGAATCTACCGCTACTTCGTAAAGGGTTGAGCTAATGTGAAGAAGTAGCAAGAAACTCATTGCCACTCTTTTATATCAAGATTTACATTTAAGTACATCGATTTACAAATCATCTCAAATTACAATATAATATGTAAAATGTAAAATCAAGTAAGAGTAAGTCAAAAAAGTAAATGTAAATTAATACAAAAGTTATTGAGTACAGTAGCTGCATCATCCACATACACCATAAATAAATAAAGGTATTCTATGAGCATTTTATAAGCGATTATATATATACTTATATATTATATATCTAGCGGGGTTCTAACCCACAACTTGTTGCTTAAAACATAGATACTCACTCATGTTTATTTATAAGATATTTTTTTAACATCACAGATTGAAATCCTTTCGACTACCACAAAAAGATCCGAAACAGCTCTACACAATATTTACCTTGTAATAAAACAAGCTAGTTTTACACCAATACGATGATAATAAAACATCCAACGCTTATAAAGAAATCAACCATAGCTTGAAACGTCAAAAGTTTAATTACAAATTTTAACATCATAATCATTTCGATCGTGAGTAATCAACGAAAGCATGAATTAATGTTACACGTCAAATTTAACTAGACACTTCAGTGTGACCCCAAACACACTAAACAGTCATGCTTACAAGGCCGTATTGCTCTAGATTTGAGACACAAAGTGTCTTGTTAACATGGTCAAGGAATAGTTATATTATTACGTTACCCTCTAAGATACTGGTTTACTCGCCGGAACTCCCGCTGGGCTTAATGTGAGGCATCCGTACAGCGCTCGCAGCAAGTTACCAAATCTGCGTCCGCATTATAATCATCGACTTTAGTATCTCTTTATTAAATATCTTAGACATCACCAACTATATCGACTTGCGTTAACAGTTGTACATTTCAAGCTGTTCCATTACTAACATCGGACTATAAATCATACACTACATTGCAATAATTTATTCGTAAAGTCTTGCTCGTTTTATTTCCTCTGAGATTTCTTTACATGTTGTTCTCGAATTTCTTAATACGTGATGCGATTTCTTATAAATACATTTCGGATTTTTATCCTGCCTTTGTTGTCAATAATAATAATTCACATGTCGTCTTATCTGTAAAATGATACCAAAGGTTATATATTTTATTTGATTTTTATTCAAGCAATTGATACTGTACTTAAATAAGAATAATGCTAAATGTCTTTTATTTTATTTATTTGTATAAAAACCGATAAATAAGTATAATGATTACTTTTTGTTATTTTTTTAAAGTTCTCTCACTTCTGAGTTTAATTATACAAATAAAATTTGAAAACAGAATTTATGAGCGATGCGGGCTCGAGCCCGCGACCTCTCGCGTTCCTTATGTGCGCTCTTCAACAGAGCAGTTTATCAACTATAAAGTAGATCGTGTAGATGAAGCCACAACCAGAGAGTTGAACAAAGACAATCAATATTTATGAACCTTACGTTGGTTCAGTGGAAGAGCGCTCGCAGGGCGCGAGAGGTCGCGGATTCCAGTCCCACCATCCTTCATAAATTTTGTATTCAAATTTAATTTGTATAGTGATTACATTTTACACAACCATGACGGAAATACTCTTGAAACGTTAATAAATGTATATTCTATAAAAGCATAAACTTGAATTTATGATCAGTTAATAAGGTATTAAAATATCTTTAAACAAACATTTACATATTGGAGAAATACGGGATTATAAAGCTAGTTTAGTTTTTCTGCATGTTAAAAATAATTTACAGAACATGTTTTATGCATGACATTAATAATCCCAAGACTGAAGATTATTTATTTAAGCTATTAATAAATTTTGTTAAATACTTGATCATTAGCGCATAACAGATAAAAAAGTCGTCCTAGTAATATACCTTGTGGCATCCCATTAAAATACTATTGATTAATCGTAATAAATTGGATCACATAAACATGGATCGAACCGAACATAAGTGTCTCATAACACTAGATATGTTGATGTCATTTGAATAACTATTTGATAAATAAGGAGGTATTAATATAATGTAGGAGAAACATATTGAACCTAATGGTATCTTCGTTAAAAACATTAAGCTAAAGTGGAAATCTATGATTTTGTTACACCGTCAGATTTTATAAGATTTTAGCGAAATGGATTTGCAGCAATAATATTTTTGTGTTTATAAGTTTTATAATTACTTTATGCATCTTCGTTACAAAAAAACTTGGTATAATGCTATATTTGGGAATAAACCAAGAATATATTGCAATGATAAATCTGAAATTTTTCGAATGTCAGGCAGCCTAGTAAATAAACGCGGGAAACTTTATACGTCCGAACAAACCAATCATAGGCAAAATGTCTATTTGCAAACTTTGCATTTTCTTGTTTTTTTTTTTAATATAATCAATTCATTTAATATAATTACCACTGAAGTAATGCAAGGAATTTTAAGATGAGCCTTACCGATTGACACCATGCGTTCTCTAATATTAATTTTATTAAGGATCCAGATGTACGTATGTAATGTAAACATTTCAATATCAAAATTTTTGAATCCACATAGAAATGCTACTTCTGTCAATTTCATCATTATCCTATTGATTAATTAAAATATTATGATGGTATCATTATCAGTTATTGAAATCACAAAAGCAGTATAGTTAGTATATATGAAAACATTAATCTCCATCTATTTATTCACGATAAGCATACACCAAAGAAGTCAGCCGCAATACCCAAGTTAGAGCCTACGACTAAAGTTTAACATTTTTATTAATACAGGCATAGTTGTACGCGTTACATCATAGTGAATAGTATATTATTTAGACTCACTAGTAATAGTAGAAACTGATTGTTCAAAAAATACTATAATTTTTGGTTAACTTTACTTGTAAACTTGACTTTAATATTTCAAGCAAATATTTTTGATGAAGCTAAAGAAAACCATAGTTTCCGACACCTGCTATTCGGTCGCCATCATGTGTGAAAACACACATAAATATTGATCCTTGAAAGATTATATTTTTCGAAGGTAAAGTATTAAAATTAATCACGTTTGCAGATTTAATACTCAACAAAGTGATTAGACATTCTCTTTAACCTCACATATTTTTATCGCCTGCAAAAACGTTGACCCAAATAATTGAAATTCATGCGCAATCACGAACGGCGAAAAACAGCATTAAAATAGGAAGCACAGTTGTATAAATTTGAACATTTTATTAACATTAAACATTCGAGATGTATAAATAATTCGGCGTATACGTTTCATTGTGAATATGGAAATGAGCCTGGGCGGGGTCCAACTCTCCACGGTCATAAGACTTTTAGTAGAATCAACTGATGTAGAAAATTGTGTTTTGCTTGTATCTCCAACTTATTCAGTAACATGCGATACGTAAAATTTTATCTGAATAGTTGCTGTAAACGGTGTTATGTACACATACTTGGCAGAACACGAGAAATTATAAATACATTGTATATGGAGATATATGTACGGGACTGGTTATTTATTTGTTTGTCAAATATTTCGCGTTCTTGTTTTCAAATACTGAGCATATAAATATAACATTGGTTCGCAGTATTGATATAAATATAGAGTAAAACAGACAAATTATTCAAAACTAACAAGTAGGAACAACCAACGAACAATAGAACAACATTCGTTAGTTATAATCTATACACTTAAATAAAATTGGAGTGTCTGTGTGTAATATTGAAATAACCGTTTTTTACTACATGTGTGAAAATATATACACACACCAAAATATTTTTTTTTACAGTTTTCGCCTATCTATCTGTGTGTTTGTTCCAGCTAATCTTTGAAATGGCTCGACCGATTTTGACGGGATTTTTATTGGCAGGTAGCTGATGTAATAACTTAGGCTTAATGAAGCGTTTATTTGAGAAAAATTCTTTTAATTTTAGAAAAATAAAGTAATGTTGCAATTTCCAAGAAACAGTCTAACTCTAAAAATAATTTATATGGCATAACAACCTTTGCCGGGTCAGCTAGTATATTAATATAGATCAACGCGTAGATAGATGATGTCCCGTTTACAGCAATTTATCATTAACATTCACAATAATCGGTAAAATTTTCTATAAACAAGCTAAAGTTTATTCAATCAGTTCACCGTTGGTCCCACAATCGTATCCCTTAATTAATCATCTCAATTTGTCCAACATTCTCACTAAAGAAAAAACTGGTTATCGACAGATTACAACAAGTAAACCCGAAATATATATATCGTAAATGATATAAAAAATGACTCCCATTAACAAATAGATCTTAAGAACTTGAAACATTAATGCTTAAGATATTTTAACTCAAAATGCGACACTATAATAGACACCAAAGAGTTTGAATTTATAACGAGAATCTTTATTAAGACATAAATCTTCTATTTCGTTCGGCGTATTTGAATAAAATCGCCATTAAAACACCGAATATCATTTACTAATAACGACCGAGTGTCTGACTTCGATTACCAAGTCATTCTGGTCTCGCTCGCATCAATTTATAATACTTTTGTACTTGAAGCGAATTTATCTTTTTCTAAGTGCTAAATTACTTTTCCATTGGTACTTGGGCATTCATCTATTTTGATGGTTCCTTTTGTTTCGTATCCGAATGTTAACTTATGATTCTGATTTGGTTTACGCTTACTCTTGAATATACTTTCTGGTTGCTTGTTATATTTATTATGAGAGGAATGGGTAATGTCTGACATAAAGCGTTATTGTCGATTGATAAAACAACACATCTAAAATTGTTCTTTATTGGACCGTATTGCGTTACTGATCAGATTAATTTATACACAATTATAGTGATATAATACATGGTAGGTAAATGAATTTACTTTATATAGGACAATCAAATTGCTATATTTTATATTATTAACCTCAACTAAAAGTTTTCACTTCTGTTGCCTAGTCTTCGTTTAGCACAGACCATTTTTTACAATTCGGTTAACTGGGTGGCAGAAGTGACCATATTTGTATGAAAAGAAACGAGATCGATTTTAATTGGAGTTTTTTCATTCATAGCCATTAATAACACTTTAATGGTAATTTGAGAGCATTTACAAATACTATCTAATTTTACGTTCCTGCTAGCTAGCTAAAAGCTTAATAAAAATTTTGAGAGACTTTAAATGGAAAATAATCTGTATCTCTTTCCTCGAACAGGACTAGTTGAAAATTTCTTTTACAGTTTGAGAGGTACTTGTTTATGTTAGAGAGGGCGAATGGACAACTTACTTGATCGAATATAACTGCCAGCCATGGACATCCACAAAATTTAAAAACATTTTTTTTAGCTTGTAGGGTCGTGTCGGTTCAGGAACATACAAATTGGCCGTCTCAGGCTAGATGTTTACCACACTATTGTGCAGAATAACATTAACGTATTGCGCATTTTGCCAAATACCTCATCAACTATACATGTTATCTTTTTGATGATATTCCTCAATTAAATTGGCTATCGTCATGTCCAGCTTCCAAAGCCTTTCGACCACCTATAGAAGAATTTACCTCTACTATATGTAGAGATCTATTTAGATTTACATTAAAACCGTTACAATTACACGCGTTTTAATCCTATAAAAGTGTTTTATTTAAATCTACTAATGTTATTCAGAATATTTGTCTTCAGATGGTAAGTATGTCTGCTATATACATCCCCACGGCACAAAATGTGTGAATCTTCTTTGCGGTAAATTCTATTACGTAGTTCATTTGAAAATATCTGTAGGAAAACAATAAATGAAAACAATTTATTTTTTAGTTTCTAAGCGCTTAATTGCTTTTTCATTGACGCTGCTGTGAACATTTCGCTATTTCTCTTGTGTCAATTAACTGTTGACTATTAAAGCTTCACTGACACTGTTCAATTATTTAACTAGTTGTTAATTAAAATGCACGTCATTCTTGAGCTGGGCGTGGGCTTGAACATTTATTTATTACTTCATTTATGAATTTAATATCGTTTTAATATCGCGTTCATAATTTAAATATAAGCTTAATTCACGGAAATAGGTTATGCATGATGAAAATGGAAATAAGAACAAAATGTAGAAATAGGTTTCAGTTTTTATTTATTATGGCAGGAAAAGGCACTGATCCTTAAGTTTTTATATGCTTCCTAAGCATTTGCTATCTTCAACGTTTTTTCTTTATGTAACCTTCTTTTACACATGAGTATACAAACATAGGGCTCATCTGGTATGAGATCACCGTATCTCATATTTTCTTGTTACACCAGAAGAATCACAGGAGCGTAGCATACCTTTTATAGTGACGAATAAATATACATTTGAAATCAAAAACCGAAAACTCCTACCACATTGGTATTAGGCGGGCCAGAACAGAACCGAAGTGACAGTTGTTGCTTCAACCGGTGAACGCAAGTTTTCCCCAAAGATGTTGATGATAATGACTGTATGATATATTTCTGCAGTTTTGTCCACTCATTGAATATTCCTCTCATAGACTCACATGGGGCTCCCCAGCTCGAACTAGTAACACTAGAAGTAACATCTACATCAGGGGCCAATACTGTTGTGATATCTATTTCAGCTGTTTACTTAATTTTTGAGTTTAGCAGTATGTTGGTACTGATGCTGTACAAATATTCAATCTTAAGTCTGAGGCTGCTGGGCGATGGCATTAGGATCGTATTGAATTACACGTCGTCATTGGTCAACTTAATTATTCACTGATTAATGGGTTCAAATTATTGTTAATTATTATTTTCCGGTAATAATTTACGAGGTAAAGCTGAAAATACTCAATCCACTCTTAAAGGGTATTTACTTTTGGGAAGAATAGCTTCTTACCTCATCGAAATTCATTAAACTAAAGTTTATAGCATGTTATTAACTCAAACAATTATTAGAAAGATTAAAAATGATTACGCTTTGAAAATCATTCTCACACTTTGGATGTGTAGCCAATACGTACTGTACGTTTTTAAGAAACTTCAAAAGACGTTAAACCAAATTATGGAAAGAGCCTTCTCGTGAGGAGTTTCCACGACGTATGGCATGCATGCCTTTAAAAAACGCGTACATTTTCCTAAAAGACCATCAACGGACCTGTGATTCCTCTAGCATTACGGAAACATATGGGCGACATCAGGCGATCCGTAAGCTTATTTGGCCTCCTCTCCCTTAAGAAATATTTATTTTAAATAAAAATAAGGGAGAGACGTTGTGCTGATGGAAATTGATACGCCCAGCCCATTACGATGCAGTGCCGCTCAGGATTCTTGAAAAACACGAAAATCTGATTGCGGCACTATAATTGCGCTCGTCACCTTGAGACGTAAGATGTTTCGTCTCGTTTGCCCAGTAATTTCACTAGCTACGGCACCCTTTAGACCGAAACACAATAATGCTTACACATTATTTCTTCACGGCAGAAATAGGCGCAGTTGTGGAACCCATAATCTAGCCGGCATCCTGTGCAAAGGAGCCTGCCACTGGTAAATGTAGCTTAATGATAATGGTTTTGGAATTTAATTTTTTTTAGACTTTATGCATAAACCAAAGGTAATCTAAGGCGACAGTTTTTATCAAATCCTTAAATGGGATTCAATCAATTTCAACTCGAAACTATTCCACAACAAAAACCTCCAATCTTAACTTTGACCAAACCCGATTGAAATGTCGGCATCTAAAAATAATTCTCTAACAAAGCGACCGTCCGATGTCTTAATTCTTCGAAGCGGGTACGAATCGCAAACAATTTGTCCGTCCTGTTCTCATGATATCTAAATTAGTATGGAAACGGGCCTACTTTTTTCTTTTGCGAACTTGACGTCTCAATTAATGGCGTGTAATTTGAAAGATCTAAGTCTTTAACGCCTCATATCTCATTGAAATGATGTTCAGATGACGCAGTCAGCTGTCGGGCTTAATTAAACTACCTAACTTTGTTTTGTTGCGGAAATAATTACTTGCGATGAAGCTGAGGGCGTTATTCTCAAATCTAATTCAGGATATAATAGGCTTATAATAACTTGATAAACAATTTGTGTGTTTAAGTCTGTAGTAAGTATTTAAAGTAATTATTATAGAGCGAATTTCATTACACATAATATTTTAGGAAAGTTTAACAAATGTTTCGATTTCCAAAAAAAAATAATGACAAACCGATAGACTCTTTTTTTTTGTGAAAATAAGGGACGAGACGAGCAAGTCGTTGAGCTGCTGGTAATACGCCTTGCACATTACAATACAGTGCCGCACAGGATTATTGAAAAACCATAAAATTCTGAGCGGCACTACAAGTGTGCTCGCCACCTTGTGACATAAGATGTCAAGCCTCGTTTGCTCAATAATTTCACTAGCTACGGCACCCTTCAGATCGTAACATAGTAATGCCTACACATTACTGCTTCACGGCAGGAATAGGCGCCGTTCTGGTACCAATAATCTAGCCAGCATCCTGTGCAAAGGAGCCTCCTACTGGATTATAACCACACTCGCACGAAATGCAGTCTTGTATGTCGGGCCACTGCCATCTTACTTTACATATTATGTTAGTGTCGATTACTGCCGGAAATCATCCAAACTCTCCTGCTAAATATTGCTCCGGTGCAGGAATATTTCAGATATCTTCTAGAACCCAAGAAAGAATCAAAATAACAATGTGTCTTCTCAACTCAATTGATATAGAAATCATTTATATTTATTTATACCATTAGGAAAATAACGCTACCTACAAAGTATATTTCTGTCCACACTTATCACGAAGAGTGTTCTGATTAACTGCTTAATCTTATTCAATCTCCCAAACTTTGTAACAAACTTCTTATTGTGATTTTTCCTTGATATCTAAATGTGTGGCGGTCCCCCACAGTATGGTTTTCAAGGAGCTTTTTTCCACGTACTACAAAGCTGTGGAATGAGCTTCCTTGTGCGGTGTTTCCGGGACGATACGACATGGGTACCTTAAAAAAAGGGCGTACACCTTCCTTAAAGGCCGGCAAAACTCCTGAGATTCCTCTGGTGTTGCACGAAAATGTGTACGGCGATGATCACTTAACACCAGGTGACCCGTACGCTCGTTTGTCCTCCTTTCTCATAAAAAAAGATATATACATACCTGCAAAAAAAGACTTAGAGTCTGGTAAAGCCATTGTGATCATCTTGATAGCCACAGTAACCATAAGATGAATTGGATTGTCCTCTTATTCCAAAAAAAAATAACGCAATTATTATGGTCCTACTTAATTTTTAATTCATCTAATGCGTATTTTATTCAAAGCGATTACTTGAAACATATCATTATTTTAAATAGCTTCAGTAGCAACAAGAACTCTTGCCAAAATTGTAAATTGAAACATCGCTCCATTTGAAGACAGCTATAATAAATATTATGTAAGTCGATTTAAGGGATGTTTCGACAAAAATGAATGCAAAATAATACAATTTAGTTAAGAGTTGTCTCGGAGTCTCATGTTTTGAGTTCTTCTCTCTGCCATCAGCGGACTGTATTTATTTTATTGCCTAATTTAAATAAAACAGGACTAAGCCCTTTTATTACTTTGTCGAGATTTGTAAACAAATTAACTTCACAGAGACGACCGACCAATTCGCTGTGCGAATTTACGGACCCTTTTGCTGAAAACCTTTTAAAGCAAATTTGTTTTAACTGCATATGTTAAATTTTCGTCATATATAAAAGCTTTGGAATACAAGTAAATTTCGATTTTAGTTTAGCATGATATAAAAATTAAAGAAATGCTTTTGCGAGTCGAGTATTTTACAAGGTGAAGTTTAAGTTGGACTGTGTTTAAGTTTTGGTGAACCAATTTGAATTTAGAATTCAGAATTAGTTCCACATGAAGTAACTCTTCTTCGGTTATCAGTACAAATATGAAAGTTTGTATATGCCTTTCATTTTAGAATTAATTAGATACCATGACATAGCTACAGCGCTCAGAGTTGGTTCCTAACAGGGGAATTTAGATACTCATGCAACATTTTAAATTTCCATGATAAATCAAATAAAACTGTTTTCTGAGAACATACGAGAAGGTCAGTAAAAAACCATTTTAAAACCAAGATTATTTTCTAAAGCTACCTAAACTGGTTTTTTATTTATTTTTTTAAATTTTCAATAATGTCTCATTAAATATGAATTACTGAAAACTGATGACAATAATTAATACCAATGTCACAATTCCCTACAAAGCGTGAAAGTAACATTTCTGTCCAACATTACTATAAATTAAATTAGTACAATGGTGAAAACCTTTATTTTAGAGAGCATTATAACTTTCCAGAAGAAAATGCCTATTATAAATTGAGTAAAGTTAGTAATGACAATAATTAAGATGCCAACAACAAAACATTGCGTCAGTCGGATGATTCATTAGTAACAAAATAACATATTAAAGACGATGTCACGCAAGGCGTTAAACGTTAAACCTTACAGAAACGATTCATCATAATCGTGGCAAGTAAATTACTTTTGGAAGCGTTTGTAAGACGTCCCTAATATGAAACTTGTTTTGAAAAATTCTCGATAGTAATCTTGTTTTAATAATTACCCAGCTATTTCTCTTCCCACATCTTGATTAGTTGTATTTATATGTTATTTTTAATTTACTGGTTAGACAACTGTAATGTTTTATGCTTGACTTAAAGTTTGTTATCGGATATGTTGTCTCAGATTTCCAAGAAATCTTCCTATCTAAAATTATTTACGTTATACTTGTTACTTTGCTCAATTATAACTTCAGTAGTATCAGTTGATTGTAAGAATTGTTTCCATTATTAAAGCAATGAATTCTTCCCGTCGCATAAAATCGTATAAATCAAAGTTCAACTCCTACACAATTCTGTAATTTGCTATTTAAATCATAACCTTCGAGCGGAATTATCTAAATTCAGAAATTTACATTTCTAAATCGCTTTGAGTAATAAATATTAATCACTCACTAACTTATATTTAAATGTTTCCTGCTACTGTGTATGCTTGCTGGACTTCATTATCATGCACTGTGTGGGACGGCAAGCCTACGCCACCGTCATTAAGGCTATTGTATGAAAATCTTCTTGTGTTTACTGACTCCTAGTAGTCTTTTAGTATTGTTTCTTTATACTTTTGCATTTTAGTTTCAGCTGCCGTAAATTTATAAAATTCTTGTTGGTTAATGCTTTGTTGCGGGTATTTTATTTTTATAGCATGCTTGTCACATGATGGTAAATGATCACCGCTACGGTTTGGATACTTAAAACTATCCATCCGTTTGTTATTACTATTTCTATACATCAATGTGAAATTATAATCAGTATGGTGCGTTTTGGAAGATGTGATAGTAAATTACTTACAATGCGATATGATTTTCCACCACTGTGAAGTTAGATCTCCCTCTAGTAAAATTGTATGTATTTTTTTGCTAATAAGGAAAGAAGAGGCTTACGTGATGAGGAAAGGTGAGGCAAATTCCTATGGACTTCCGTCATTAGGAACACTAGATCATAATATCTGCTTCCGGACTTTGAGTTGGGAGCATGCTCTAAGGTTGAAGGTCCCTAATATGTAGTATCAGTTCAGGAAAACTGCAGGCGGAATAAACATGATGCTGGTGGAATACGGATGTAGACGAAATGTCCGGTGATGGAATTCGGCTGCTAGTATATCAACCTGAAGAACTCTTCTGAACACTCCCCCTGATATGTGCGGTAGAAGATGAACCCACATGTCTACGCAACCCAAAGAATCAAGCCGATCGAAGATTAATTTAACGTTGATTCTTCTAGACGCTCCTGGTTGCATCAAAGAAGTTGGTTCAGGGGAGTGTTTGCCCAGGGTTAGAATAAGCAAGTGGTGGATTTAAATGAAGTACTGTCTCGCCTAACTGAGTACACCAAGCTTTTTATAGGACAATTTAGCCTTCCCTTCCAAGTGAGCACCGAGCTGAACTTTGCTCGACATAAGACGGGAAAGTTAAGTTATATAAATAGATACAGATCTAGCTAATATCTACCTTGTAAGAAAAAGAACTGGCTTCAATCTAATTTATATTCATCACTGAAGGGGGAGATGCCCTTAAATACAATACGTAAACCTACTTATTTATTTATAATCAAATCATTAAAACGTTACTTTAATTCGAATTATGTATAAATTAACTTAATACAGTTTTAACAACTTAATTAAAAGAATAACAAATGCAGTCCATCAAAAATTCTTTTTGTACATCTGATAAGGGGCGCTTTGATCATGTCAAAGATAAAACTAAGAAGCATTTCAAATTAATATTAAGGCTCACTGACTCTTGGTTTTAAATTATTTTTTAAGTAGAATACATCACACAGTGTAACAAAAATGTATTTATTTAAGCAAGAATTAAATACAATTTATTTTCTTACATTTTCTTTTAAATTGTTTCTCATGCTCAATCGGATTAGTTTAAATTTTTATATGATGCTGAATGCCTTTAGGTTTTGTTTCATTCTGTTAAAAATACATTGATTAGCAACTCATCAACTATCAAGTAAGTAATTACTTATTTTATGTCATAATAGTTAGACAGCTGACATTTTGACAGAGCGTATATTACAAGTTGTAATACAACCAAACAATACCCAAATTTAACAAAGTTTGCCAAAATCTATCTTTCAGCACCTTGCAGCAGTGTGTACAGCGAAAGACTTTTTTCTGAAGCTGGCCTTATTTATGAAAAGAAGCGAAACCGCTTGCTACCTCTCAATGCAGAGAAAATAGTATTTATCCACCATAATTTGCCTTTAGTTCAGTATGAGTACTAATTTTTTTTTTCTATTACATTCATTTACTATGGTGTGATTAAAAATTTACAACTAAAACTAATCATAATTCTTAAGTGATACTAAAACTAACTAAATAAAGCAAATAATTACTTAAAAATATATTTTTATACAGATTTTTTTTAATTCGGCCTGATGCCTATCCGGCCGAATAGTAGGTAGTTATCCGGTATTCGACCGGATAGTATTAAGGCCGCCGGATATGCCGGATACCGGATAGTTACCGGATATCCGTTTCATCTCTAATTACAAGTACCGCATTAAAAATTCTTAAAATGTAATGTATTTATTTTACCAATGAAAATAAAGTGTGTATATTTTGTAAGATGGCGTGGAACTCTTCACCACTTTTTTACTACATAGTTAAGTGTTTCTTTAATAGGTATTTATGTTTTTTACTGCATTGTTTCTTTTCCGTTAGTAAAATATCTTAATATATATCCTTATCTAAGCTAATATGTTATTTATTTCCTAGCGTGTATTGCTCAAAATAGAGATAAGTTCTAAACACATTTTTTTTCGATGTTTTGACAGCTGTCATAGTCTATCTAGACGTATAAATGATTATTTCATTGTAATCATAATTATTATGTATTACAAGAGCCCTTTGTTTTACTTATAAACAAATAAACAACCAACTAACAAAGAATATTTTATCCCAATCTCAAACCATGTGGGTGAAATAATGTCCGCCATTTTGTTTAAGCTCGTTACAGCTCGACGCACGTCAGTGGTCCTCGTAATTATGATGTTCGGTGCTCGGACGCAGCGTGTGTGCTTAGTTTTACCGCTTCGTGCGAATAAAGTTTCCTTTGTGTGCGCGTGCGCAAGTGTGGGTTAGGGCTGTCGACCACTCCTTAATGGAATATAATATTATTTGTTGAGTTTAATTTATTACTTCAATTGGCGATATTTTAATACGTATTTTGAGAATATTTGAAATAAGAATTTTACTTTTGTTATACATATTAAATACGTTCGTAGTAGTAGTAATATCTTTGGGAAGTAATGACTCGTGTTATCGTAAATATTAATAGTAAGTTGTAATAAAATGTTGATTTAATCCTAATAATAATTAAAATAGTCATAATTGACACACTTCCATACAGATTATTTATTAATTAGGCCCAAAATATTGAAATCCTCTTGTATGGGTTACTGAAAATCATTTATACAATTTATTATACAACAAACATATTCATACAAATTATTTTGCCACTAGTGAGATGCGAACCCGGGACCCATAGATGTTGTCAATATCTTATCTACAGAGCTACCGTAAGACCATCCTTCAATAACATACATCAAATGTAAATATTTGACTTTAATACATTCCAATTTTTATTTATACATAATCAAGAAGCTACAACTAGTTTCCGAAGTAACCAGTTTCGAAACCGTTGTCAAACAGAAAGAGTTGTCATATTATTAAACAAAAATAAGACTGAGTCTCGTGACAGAGTTTGGTGAGTCAACATCTCCTGAGGATGCTCCGTGTAGAGGTGAAACATGTGTCGAATTATTCAAAGACAAATATTGGCGGAACTAACGCTAAAGAAAACTCAAAACATTTGGATAATTATGGATTTCCGCAAAGTAACGCTTACTTCAATAAATGTTTTTAAAACAAAAATTTATAAACCATTCAAACGTGTCTTCTCGAAAAACGTACATCCTTACTATAATATGGGCTTTCTTAAGTTTTTTTTATTTATCTCTCCCGTGACAGCCCTAACGCGTCGGCGTTTTTGAGTCTGACGATAATTACTATATACCTTACACCCGCAGGCAGCACGAACGCCCCCCGACTTTTATTATGTTTTTGTTTTGCCGATGTCTTCATCATAGAAGACGTGGGTTAAAGATTACGGTTATACGTTTAATAGGCTAGTTTAAAATAAAACTCATGATGACGCCTTATATGCATATTATTGCATTGCAGTGTCTTAAAAAGTTTCTATTGTAGGTAGTCCATTAAAAAGTACTTATCACATGGTCTTCTATTACCAGAATTTACTTACGAAAATGTTCTTCATTATATTTTATTTATTATAAGTTATTTTTTTCATTAAATAAAAAAAAGTTAACACAAAAAAACAACCGACTCCAAAAACATTATTCCAAAACAATAGATATAATATGCACTAAAAATTATAAAAATAATTGCTTATTTTATACAATTTAATTAATTTATCTAATACTAGTTTTTTTTTAGTATAATCGGGGTCTTCCCGCCGCGGCCCCGCTCTCGCCTCTCGCTTCCTCACGTCGCGCGTGCGACTCAAGCACATCTCACCTATAACTTTGTATGTATTTACAAACCTATCTTGGCTGACACTGAGTCCAAAAATAACAATAATCGTATCTAGAATTTGATTAATTAATTAGATTGTACAAAAATATGCAATTATTTTTATACTTTTTTGATGAAGTCTGTTAAAAATATGACGAGAAGAACAAAACCTGAGCGGCATCACAATTGCGCTAGTCACTTTGAGACATACAATTTTAAACCTCTTTGGACCAGTAATTTCACTTGCAGAAACAGGTGCCGCTGTGGTAATATCTAGCTACATAAGATAGCCTGTATAAATAAACTTTCCTTTGCTAAAACTTTAGCAATCCGTATACCCCATTCTTGAAAACACAAATTCAAATAAAACGTTCGTAATATATCGCCATTTGTGACTCTGATCGCACAACTGACAAGCTCGCCAAAAACGATGTGGATAAATAAAACAATCATGTTAATGCGTTTGCCTCGAATATTATTTCTGACAAAAATATTATTACGAGCGAACTTAATTGGTTTAATTTTAGCTCAATATTGACACAACACTTGTGAAGCCGCGTTGTGTGACAATGTGTTTGTTTAGTTTGTGGCAAATTTTGGTTGACATAATCAGATAATACAATTAATACAACAAAATATTAAGAATTATGTTTCAACATCCCCATAGGAGTTTTCATTGAATAGAAGAGCGAAGAAGATTATGTGCCGTAGAAGGAATTTGAATAGTTATATTATGAAGGACTTTTCTGGCATTTCACGAAGTAGGCATCCTGGTTTTAAGTGGATCTGGAAGACACTTTAGAAGTTTATTTTCTTCTCGTTTACTTTTTCGTGGTTTGCGGCCTTACAAATAAACATGGTATAATACTTGACAATAAAACAAAAATATGCAAAATGCTTACGAATAAACTGAAAATAGAATTTACCAACTATATCGCCACATGAGTAAAAAGGTACAGAGACTAATCTTCATACAACCACGCGAAATGTTTGTGTCGTCCGGCAGTATTACTGCAAACAAACTTATTTTTGTCGCTAACAGCAGTACTATTAATATTGTGTTCTGGTCTAAAGTCATGGATGCTTGTCTCAGTCTGAATGAGTTTAACTATGACAAACGCAGAAGACTCGCAACTAAGCCCTTTTAAAATAATAAGAAAACCTTCACAAAATTGTTTCCTTCCATTTTGACTGCCAGAAATATTTTCGAGATGACTCGGACAAGAATTTTAGGCGAACACGATAATTAAATAACTGGCAACAACAACCCAAAAATTTCTAAGCCTCTTACTCCACTAAATAGCTGTTGAAGATTTGTCAAATAAAAATCTTCCATTATGCAATAAGGTAGGCATAAGAAATTGATGAATTATGAAAGGCCCATTATTCGATTGATAGATATGTCTACTTATCTCATAACCGGCAGGATTGGTAGTGTACGTAATATTTTTTTTATGAAAATATGGGTCGAAACAAGCAGGGCGTTCACATTCAGCTGATGGTAATTGATACGCCATGCCCATTACAATGCAGTGCCGCTCAGGATTCTTGAAATACTCAAAAAATCAGAGCGGCACTACAACTGCGCTCGTCACCTTGAGACATAAGATGTCATGTTTCAATTGCCCAGTAATTTCACTAGCTACGGCATCCTTCAGACCGAAACACAATAATGCTTACATTACTGCTTTACGGCAGATATAGGTGCCGTTGTGGTACCCATAATCTAGCCGGCATCCTGTGGAAAGGAGCCTTCCACTGGTAAATTATTACCAAAGTATAACACAAAAATTTATAAAGTATAGTATTATACTTCATATTTTGATTGAAACAGAAAATAATATTAACAGCGTACGGATTTATAAATGTATTATATTAAACAAATACAAGGCACTCGCAATAATTCTTTACGGTAAGATGAATACACTCCAGATTACCTCCTTATATAAATCCCGTACAAACAATGATAATCTCAGACAGACAATACAAACATTGAAAATAAATTAAAATCTCATCACATCGAAACTTCTTGGTAACAAAAAGTACAAATAGAGCCTCCATCGTTGAGGTTGAAACAAAACTTAATGACCCTTGAGAGCGTTGTGAAGAAAAAGTTACAACTCAGTTCTTATTGTGTACTCGATTGGATTATTATTGGAATGGGGACAAAATCACCATTACATGGCCTTTTGGAAATGGATAAAGTAAACCTTAAAAAAGTAATCATTTTGAAACGTTAAGATTTCCTTTAAATTAACTTTCAGTTGAGCCGATAAAGAAAATTGTTGTATTTGTTATATTTTCTTTTCTGATTTACACATTTTAGTACCTATAGTTCATTCAAAACATTTGCTTTTAATATTTATTCTTTCCCAGATAGCAACCTTTGATTTTCAATTAGTGAGTTGAAATCCAAATTTATTTTTGAATAAATTATCATACATATCTTCCACAAACGTCCTTCTTTGCTACGGTCATGACATATTACCTGGTTTCTTCAAGGCACTCTTGACCTAGTCTTACTTGCCCTATCTCATCATGGAAACACTTCCAACACACATTCGCTCTAGAAATTAGTGTAGTTAATGTAATTTCACCATTTATACATAACTAATCCATATAAACATTCCCTATAAGCGATACTTTATTTACTCTGTCACCACTTTATTCTCATATTACACTGTTTCTACATCGATCTCTTAAGCTGGTTCTTTCTCGCTATTGCGCTCTAAAAAATGATGAAGAAAGAAGGCTTTGAGAGATTTTATTTTCTATTAATAATTTAAATCCTTATTGCTAAAATATTGGGAGCTCATTGAACGCCCAATCCATTTAGGACATTCCGTAACAATGAAATAACAATCTACCTAAAAGTCTAGTGGCTTTTGGCTCAGATGGTTTCCGAACCTACCTGTACCATAGCATGCCTGTTGGTAAATGATATTCACTACGATCCCTACTTTCTTGTTACTCCAGAGGAATCACATGAGCATTACAAAACTTATAAAGTTCGCATAAACATACAAATGCGTTTGAAAACCGAAAACACATTCGTACAAGGCGAGCGAGGATCGAACCAGTGGATCCGTGATTCTACCGATTACATTACCGATGCTTCATGTTCGAAATCGATTTATGGAAGTAATTTTATATATTCATGTATGTTTTAAATATTCAGATTTCTAGCCATTATAATACAAGTTATGTCTAGTTTGAGATGATGATTTGTGTAAAAATGCATTAATTAGATATTGGTGACAACCCACTTTCTATATCAATGTTAAATATAGAAGAATACATCGACATTAGTGTTAAAGGCCGTAAAGTATCAAAAGCTTAGTATTATACCAGTCTACTGTTGGTTTGATCGTTATATTGTGTGTCTGCCTTTAAGTGACTAGCTGTCTCATTAACACACAAGTGCAGTTTCTAAATAAGCCATGAATCTTATATCCCACACGAGCCTAATAAATTGCGAATGCTTTCACATACAGTAGCAATTGGTTCCGACATGATATACTTTGTAAGTTTTTAAGCTATTGCATAGCTTCTATCGCGGGCCTTGAGCATGGAGACCGAATCCAGAAATTCCGTAACGAAAATAACCTAACACTTACTTACTAGATGTATATAGGTATTTCGCAAAGGTTGTTGCAGTTGCCATAGAACAGCGGTTATCACGTATGCTTTTTGTGCAGAAGGTTCGCGCCTGGGGTACGTCTTGATTTTTTTTAATTTCTTGTTTTTTTATCACATTTTTTTAATTTTTATTATTATGACAAGCATTTTTATTTAGTTTCACCTGTCATGGCACTACAACTGCGCTCGTCACCTTGAGAAATAAGATGTTAAGTCTCATTTGCCCAGTAATTTGACAAGCTACGGCGCCTTTCAGACCGAAACACAGTAATGCTTAAACATTACTGCTTCGCGGCAGAATTAGGCGCCGTTGTGGTACCCATTATCTAGCCGGCATTCTGTGCAAACGAGCCTCCCACTCATCCACATAAATCTCCCACTCCTCCCATCCTACATAATAGAGCAGTGATATTGAATTTTTAATATCTCAAATCATAATCTGCAAATCTATTTCAAAAATAACGCGATGCTCTATTCAGCCATTACACGCCTCACTGTGTTTTAGCTTTGTACACTTTTGTTTCAAAAATCTAATGCACTTTTTCTAACTTTATAACTGGAAAGCTAGTGCAACCTTTTTAACAAACGAACCGTTTTAGACAAACATTTTAGTTCCGGTATTTTTGCGAAACATTGCATAGTTGCGAGTGCAAACAAAAAATCTCCAAAACTAACACTGTCGATAAATAAAAATATAACGTAGCTCCGAATTCGGATGCACGAATTGGGTCAGCTATTGTCTATGATGGAGTTTCTTGGGTTCCTTATACAAGTTAAAAAAGCTAGTGAATTGTAGTTATGCTGCAATATATTCCAACAATTATGCAACTCACATATATCTGGTTTTAGTTTGAATATCATGATAAAAATATGATTCATTTTTTTTCTTGTATTTGGGAAAAAGTCTTAAACAAATATGACAATAAATATATGAAAACAACAGACCTAGAGTTCCACATTTTATAACAGAAATTATAAATTGTGTAGTGCTCGAAAAAGCTAGCAACTAAAATACTTATATTAGACCGATTTACATAAACCGAAAAATGAACATATCAAGTTTACATAATCTGCCGATACAATCGATTAAAGTTGTGAAGGGTATTATTACACGAAAGGATATAAATTGTTTTGTGTACAAAAAAGTTAGCAATAGATCATATTTTTATATAAAATGTATAATGCGGCAGCATAATACAAAGAATAATGAAAACAAAGATTACAGTCATTTGCCGTAATGAATTAGTTATCTATATAGGATTTACAAATATTATTATATGCTATAAAATACAATACAAAATACAAAATGTTTAATGTTTAATGTTAGAAATTCTAAGAAAGATTCTATTACTAAATCCCAAAAAATATATAGGTATTAAAGTATTTCAGTACACTACAGTGATGATTCTTGCAAAAATATAATGCTATATTGTTAATTAGAGATATATAGAAAACTAGCCGTTAAATATAATATTTAACCGTTTTAATCATCAGGTTCTTAAGAAGATATTGCAAGGATTAATTGCCTTTCGTGTGAAGACGACAGTCAGCTTTTTATTTATACAATGAACGACAGAGGGGCAGACATTCAAATATTTTTTTTCCTCTAAGTATTCATTAATAGAATAGAAACTTTTTCCAAAAGTAACTTTTTCAAAGAGCTTATGAACTTTTTAATGTTGGTTTCGGCTTTTAAGTGTTCTGGTTCTGGTTCTAACTATTTATAAATTTTAACTGACATTGGGTAGGGACCGGAACTGTGTAATGTTATAGATTTAGTTTGCAAAATATTATTTTTATAGCGAGGTGTGTTGTGCCTATGATTTTAGTGTATAGATTTGGGTGTTTTCTTACAAACTTACATATTTCGATTATATATGTGTTTTTTGGGCACTATGAACTTTTTACTGACTTGATATACTTTATTACCTTTCTAGTCCGAGGGAGATTGTCATATGACACGTAGTTATTAATTAACTTAGCAACTTTAATTGATGTTGAAGTTGCTACATGGACTGCCGAGGATAGCAAACATGAAAAATATGTCGGTCTCAGTGAGTCGTTCATCTTTGTGCCATTTGGTGTGGCATATGGCCTCTGTGGCCCAGTGGCGCGGATATTTTATGAGGCATTATCTATGCGTCGCAATAGAGTTACTATTCTCCAAAACTGGCAACTTGGCAAATAGACTAGCCCAGCGAGGAAATGTTTCCAGCATTAGTGGTAGATACTTCTTGCACCTTAGTTTTACTACATGCAATATTCTGTTGTAAAAAAAGTTTTATAGTAAGTAAACATCTTAAAACGATATTTTAAAAATGAGGTATTCTCGTGCTAACTGTGCTTAATACTGAACATCTAAAAACTAAGCCGCTATTTACATTTCAGTGGGCCTGCGAATGGTTTCAATTAATAATAATTGGACCCGATAGGTGGCGTTTTTATCAAGTTTTAGTAATTTTGTTACTAAATTATCGTTAGTACTCTAAATTAGTTTTTCTTTGTTTGCTATTGTTCAAACATCATGATTTTGTGTTATATCAAAAGCAAAGTGTACGGAATCATTCTTAAAGCCAACCCTGATCTGTCTTGTACAATAATAATTTTTTAAGTAGCCAAGACATCACGACTTCGATCGATCTTTTTATTTACTCGACGCTTGTTCGTTTTTTGTTCACTTTTTATTTCGTTTGTTGGTTTTGTACGTAAAGGAATTGACGTCTCCATTGCGATTTGTTACGGCAACGCGTCGACAGGATGACAGCGCGATTTTTTATTAAAATTGTGTGATAGCAGATGAAATATAGACTTTAACAGTAAAAGAACAAGGTATAATTTCTAATGACTTTATATTTCTCAGATCAGGGATGCCTAATGTTAGTTATATGTTTTATACAATATTTATTTGTTTAACTGATGGGATGTAGATCTATTTAAAGTAGGAACTAGGTCTGATTTTATATGATTTTATTGGTCGGTTAGAAACTAGGGTTGCTGAAGCGAACATTATTATTTATAATTATGTGTTTTTTACTGATCGGTCATAAATGAGTACGATTATTGTTTAGAGTGAAAAGTTGATTTGTTTTTTTTTAGCGTCAGTTTTTTATTTCCATTGTTTCATTTCTCTCAAATTAAAAATAAAACTTTTATAATTTCCTTTTAATGCAGGAAAGTTGCGCTTTAATAAGAAAAAAGTAATTTATTTTAAATAAAAATTCTTTAATTTAGATTAACAGTTTCAGCAACATAATATAAAACATCCATAAAATCTATACAATATAATGCAGCAGAAACACTAATAATTTTTGGTTGTAGGATATTACACAAAAAAAATTGTCGACAACCCTATCTATACGTAGTCAGTGGTTAACAACATTTTTACTAAATGACTCGATTCCGTCCATTACTGTGAATGTATAGAAATTAATGTAACCGCTTGTCTTTTTGATTACACTCTATGGAACGCTCGGCTTAAGGTTTTAATGTCAGATATCTCTTTACAGTATTACGTCTTCATTATTCCCGAGGTAATTGCACGGAATGAGATACGTTTGTACGATGTACTTGTGTGAAGATTTCATGGGCACTCCTTTTATTGGGTTTGTTCTCTTTTTACTATGCATTTGCATAGTATGTATGACATTGTAATCTTTAGGGTTCAAAACTCTATAAGTATTATTATATTATAGTATATTTTTTTTTATGAAAATAAGGGACGAGACGAGCAGGAAGTTTAGCTGATGGTAATTGATACGCCCTGCCTATTACAATGCAATGCCGCTCAGGATTATTGAAAAACCCCAAAAATTCTGAGCGGCACTACAACTGCGCTCGTGACCTTGAGACATAAGATGTTAAGTCTCATTTGCCCAGTAATTTTACTAGCTGCGGTTCCCTTCAGACCGAAACACATTAATGCTTACACATTACTGCTTCACGGCAGAAATTGGCGCCGTTGGGGTACCCATAATCTACGCGGCATCCTTGTGGAAAGTAGCCTCCCACTGGTAAATAAAAAAAACCCTATTACTACAACTTTGATGTCCATCCTTCCCAACAAAACCGCATTTGTTACACAGCTGCAATATTACCAGAGTGCATATTAGTATTTCTATTTCCAAAATGGCCCCAAATTGCAAATACAAAGATGTTTGCTTTATGAATATTGCATAATATATGACCCCTTGTGCGCTTGACATGTCAAAGTTTATTTCAGCTTGATCAGGGATCAGGCAATTTCTTTTTATAATTTCGACACTGGGGTTCAGAAGCCGAAATGTCTAGTCAACAATTCATAACTATTTTGAGAACAGTGTTATTTTTTTCTACAAATACTAATTAAGAATAACATCAGAAAGTCCCGTAAAAAATATCAAAATATTTTTTTATCATTCGCGATGTTCGTGTAATCTTTCGACGAACACTTTAAATTAAACTTTTCTAATAATTAGACTATAATTAATAGTATTATTAAATAAGAACCTTCGCTCCACGAGTTAATCCGTAACATTTTCTAAGCGACAATATTAAAAGATTTACGGACAAAAGTCGTGGCCATTTTGAAAATTTCCCAAAGCAGAAAATATAGGTCTCCGTCGTCAGGAACATTATTTAATAATGACCAAAAGGCGGGAAACGACATAAAGATGGGACGTAAATCATTAACGGCACGTATATCCGCTGTTAAACAGTTATTAAATTTTAACATGCATTTATTTACGTCAATAACTTGATGTCGATAGCTATATATGTAGTTTGGGTCTTTCTTTTGGCTTGGTGGTGTTTTTAAACGGAGTAAAATCACTAACTAGCGTACGAGTCTTTGCCTTTCTTAAAAAAAGTAATAAAATGAGCATTTTCACTTAGGTATGAACGAAATCTGAACACTTTCGCCTGATGGTAGGTGATACCTGCCTACTACAATATAGGGCTGCCCAGGATTCTTGCAAAACCCAAAAGTTCTGAGCGACACTACAAATGCGCTAGTCACCTTGAGACGTAAGATGTTAAGTCTCATTTGCCTAGTAATTTCACTAGATTCGGCGCTTCAGACCGAAACACAATAATGCTTCCACATTACTGCTTCGCGGCAGAAAAAGGCCCGTTGTGGTACCAATAATATAGCCGGCATCCTGTGCAAAGTTGACTCCCACTGGTTGGTCCCATTGGTTATTTACTAAAAACATCATAAACACCATAAAGTTTGCGCCAGTAAATTACATAGAACGCAGTTTATGTTGCCATATCACTAGGCACGGTAAGTAAACGAGACGTGTAATACAAGCCGCATAACTTAGTCATTTTAACTTGACGCGACATATTACGTTGACAAGCTGTAACTTATTGCAAATAGCTTCACTGGAGATGTTAATAATGTACGACTTTTTATGATTTTCAAACATCAGTGGTGCTCAGATAAATATTTTAGATTGTTTATAATTATTATTGTATTTGTATTGTAAGAGGTTTCACGATAAGAGGACAATGAAAATAATTTCTGTCGTGAAATTTGTTTATATTTCGGTCAGTTTTAAGACACAAATTTCATATAAATATTATGTCGCGCCATTCTCTCGCCATTTGCACTATGTGATATTAATATATTATTTAAGAACATTTTAAATAAATTCAAACAAAATAAATCTAATAGCTATATTTAGAATACTAGTATGATTACATTAAAGTAAAACTATCATTACGAGGAAGTGTACCACGAATACTGGCAGCATTTCCGCGTTGGATAGCTAGGCTGATCTATTGACCGAAATAGCTGCCGGTGCTTGGCTTACCAGTAGCCCTATTGGCAATCTCTGGGCCCCATGAGCCAGGTGTCTCGATATATAATTAAATTGAACTCTAGTAGAAATCTAATATATATATATATACACCTCTTTTTTTCTTATGGGCTTTTGAAAAAGTGATAAAGTTTGAAGACAGTCTTTTTTTTGGAAATCAGTAAATTTAAATAAACGGATGTTTAATCTTTTTAAATTTTAATCAATTTTTTTTAAGTATAGAAAACTGTTCTTCTTCTTCTTCTTCTTCGCGTGCATCGTTGGCACTTAAGTTTGTCCAAATCAAAGCTAAATTTACAATACTATGAGTTCACTAAAATAAAACTATCATTACGGGGTAGTGTACCAAGAATACTGGCAGCATTTCAGCGTTGGATAGCAAGGTTGATCCGTTGACCAAAATAGCTGCCAGCGCTTGGGTTTCCAGTAGCCTTATTGAGCCGAGTACTTTGTACATTCTCCGCGTCTCTGTGCCCCACGGCCAAGTGTCTGGACACCAAACGGCACAAAAATGTAAGACTCACTGAGACGGACATATTTGCGACGCTTGCTTTCCTCGATTATATAAAGTTGACATATTTATAAATTAAAATCATTTTATTTGTAAGCAGCGAGATAAAGCTTGTATTAACACATTAAATTATTCAATTTCTAACGTTCAAATAGTGCTCCAGTCTTGTCGCATTAGTTTCATATTAGCGATGCCTGTTTGCGATGCAAATTCACCTGTGCTAGGTGTCGGTTATTGCTAATAGCTCTTGCATACATAATTATGCTTAATGGATATAATTTAACATTTCATATGCACATTACTGCTTGGTTTTGTGATATTTTTATTAGAATGATAATTGTATCATAATAAAAGCCAAAAGATGACTCCGAATGATTTAGTTCTACCTATTTATTATTTCCCTTCAAATTTACATTATGTTTTCCCTTAATAGTAATCTTTTAATTAAATTTTTATAACTTTAGAGTCACTACTGATATTGTTATTAATATTTAATGTTAACACCAATGATAATTACGATTCTCTACACTAAAAAAAATATATTTTGCACCTCATAAATTAATGAACTTTATAGGAAAAACAAGAATATCTCGGATAATGCTAAACAATTTACATTCGTGCCCGAATTATTTGGTAAAAAAAATGGAATCTGAACAGATATCATAAGCGTGGTGCGTCTGTACATAAAATATTTTTGAAACAAGAAATATACGCGTAAGAGATGCCAAAACAATAGTTTTTGGAGTTTTTACCTGTTTTTTGCTTCGTATGCGCATGCTTATTGTCTAAGCTGATTTAAAAGCAGGTGTCACTGATATCTTAGTTATACGTCTAGATGGACTGTGACAGCTGTGAAAAAAAACACGTCGAAAAAAATAGCGGCTTACTGTCGCCCTTTATTTTCATTTTATTTTAATTTACACTTAAACAAAGTGACACTCATATCACGAATGTAAGACGTAGCTGGTCACACGTGTCTTAGCACACTAACGAAATAAACGTGGCCTGTTTTCAGGCATTGCCTAACTGCAAGTGACTCTAGTAAAATGTATGAATTATCTAAGACTAAAATATTGTGACAATACAATTCCAATAATTTCAGAAACAAAAAAGCTAGGGTCTTTAGAATAAAAGGCAAAAACTAACGGACAAAAAACGGGATCCCGTAAGTTTTTGTGCTACAAACAACCTACCAAAAAAAAAACTGCATATGAATTCCTGGTACGTGTTGCTAGGATGACACATGATTTCAACCGCTATGAAAGACATTCCTACCACCACTAATATATATATTAATATGTTCTCCTGTTGTCTATTTAATAGACAACAGGACAACAGGGTTGTCTAGTAATACATCGAGCGCTTGGTGTCAGAATATATTAAGGTATACTAGCGCCATACTTAAGACAATCTCTTCTTTAACTATGATCGCCTGGTAACAAAACATTGTATTATGCTTCATATCTCATTATCTCCCATGTTAAATATTATGAATTTATGTGACTGCTCTTTTTACTGTCGCTTTTTCATCGACTTTCAAATCACAACGATGATTAAGAATTTTTCACTTCAATAGTATGCATATTTCTGTCTCATTCTTTGCCGGCTTCATTCTATACATTTTTGTATTTGTGTCTCTTACCTGTAGTTTTTTCCGTTGCATCCGGTTTGAAATCACAACGATTCTAAAGAAGTTTCACTTCAAATTTTTTATTACAAGTATATACAACTAACTTCCAATACAAATAATAAAAATTAACAAAAAAATATTTTCTCCAAATTTCTACAACATTCTGATATCATATCTCATCATAATAAAACACAAGACTTCTCCTTTTTAGAAGTCGGTTTAAAAGCAATTTAAGTCAGCATTATTTAATTAAACTGACGAATACTTAAATTATTTTATTAGGCATAATTTACTATTGATAATATTCTTATTAATATACCATTAAGCATTGTGACTGGCCCCTTGCATTCACAGAAAACAATGTTCATTATAAAACCTATTTGAACTGACCTATTAACAATTACGCACCGGAAACCAGGCTGGTCGGTAAGGCGATAATAATCTACGCTTTTTAATTACACCAATAGACCCCGCCCGGTGTTGTAATTTATATGAAAACGTCCAATCATATTAACATACGCAATGGTGGTGTGATTCCTGCCACAGAATATTAATCACTTTGTCGTTATGGCGGACTCAACAGCCAATTTTTTTGTCTATGGAATTCTTAATGATATTTCTAAATGATTCGATTTGACGTGCCGATGGAACGCTGTTTAAATTAACGATACTTTTGATTAGGTTTTTCTTAAAAAGGTTTTGTTTATTGTTTTATGGTTTGGTGCGAATTTCGATTAGGTGTTTTTATTTTGTAGTCTCATTTTTGCTAGATCAGTCCAGTGTAGCGAACTCTCTAAGAAAAATGCGATTGTATGAAACGTCCAGTCATCGATAGATTGACAGATGACGGCTATAAAAGGCGTTTACTTTTTCAAAATTGATTCCTTTAGAATTATTTTTAATGCCATTTATAATATACTAGATACTACTACCGGTTCCGAAACAAATGGCGCTCTGAGAGTGAAAAAGCGGCCCAAGGAACTTGTGATCTTGTAAAAAACGTTTCAAGAAACTGTTTGCTTTCAAACTTAGCCCGTATATATATCGTCGCCATATTGTTATTACTATTTTAAACTCATGTCAAATGACCGCACGTTTCATACTAAACTAAATTTCAATTATTACTCTAATTACATCGTATTTACATCCTCTTTGGAAATAGTAATGAGGCATTCCCTAGATGATGAGTTTTAGCAAGTGGGAGGTACCATTACGCATCATATCACCAAAGTATTGCAGCTACCTTTTCTTAACTTCTTGAGCACTTCAACTTTCTTCGCCATCAGCTGTAGAGTTCTACAGCTGATGGCGAAGTCAAACATCGAACCAGACAGTTGTCTGGTTCGATGTTTGACAGGGTGACAGCTACAACCTGGAACCTGAAAACCTGGCTCACATTAAAGACAAAACCGACAGTCATCATTTCAAGCGTAACGTTCTCAGTAGTTCTAATAGTCTACTTAAAAATTATCCTCGTATATAATTTATAGTTTCGGCGGATGCCTTCTTTCAAATTATTACAAAATAACACATTCTCTCGCCACAACTCGATATACGCTCTTCGAAATAACCATAATTGCTTAATTTGGAGCGTATGTTGTTTACTCAGATCTATAAGAGCGAACGAGATGGCTGCATGCTATCGATGCAAATGAAAGAGATAGGCAATGCACCAGGTATGAGAAACGTGCGAAGGGATTGAAAGTGGGATCATTAGAGCACGTTTTTATAACAATTGGTAATGGCTTCGGATGAAAAAGCGTCTCGTCACATTGTTCTTGATTTTTATTAGATCTGTGACATATTACAAGTTACTGTGATAATGTAACAGTTAGAAGATGAAATATTAATAATAATAATAATGATACCTTTTATTTGACACACACATGAAACATTACATTGCTACAAAAATAAGAATAAAAAAAGAAAAGTTATAACTAAAACTACCTTGACCATATTTTACAAAGAATAAATAAATAACTTTACCAAGATATTATATTATAGCAGCTGTGTGGCAGTGTGTGCTTCTCAGGTTACCTGTGACAATTGGTCACAGCACTGATTTTCAGTAGCTCCCGTTTGACGCTTCACGTTGCGGTGCTGAGTAATAAATTTTAAATATTTATCACAACATAATATTATAAAATAAAAAATTAACTATTTTAACCATTTTTGCTAGTACTTTGTCTCAAGGTGACGAGCGCAATTGTAGTTCCGCTCAGAATTTTTAATTTTTCAATAATCCTGAGCGGCCCTGCATTGTAATGGGCAGGGTGTATCAATTACCATCAGCTGAACGTCCTGCTCGTCTCGTCCCTTATTTTCATTAAAAATAAAATATTTTACCATAAACTTAGTATACTAGCGTAATAGAAAAACACTCTTCATTACGGCGAGACTAAATTTAAAATGTTCAAAATAGTGGAGTGTATTTTGCTTTTGGTCAATCCCTATGACAAATATTGATAAACGGCGTCATATTCACGTGTACAATATTTTATTATCTAACTTATATTTTTAAAAATTAATATTTATTTATTTATTTCATAAAAATCTACAGCACATAACATCACTTATTTGCTAAAGTATTAACTAACTAATTCTAGTAGGCTTCATAAGATACATAATAGCTTTAAGGGTAAATGTATACACTTCTACAATAAAGTCCCAGCCACTGTTCAGGCATTATCTATAAATAAATTTAAATGTTTTATAAAAAAATGGCTCTGTCGTAAATCCTATTACTCCACTACTGAATATCTAAATGATCGGACAGCCTGGGACTAGATTGTGATTATTTTATAGCGACTGTACAATATCGTATATTTTTATTGAAAAGAGCGCAAAAAAAAGAATGCTGGGAGAGTTTCTTGCGCCGCTTCTTCTCTCTCAGAGCGCCATTTGTTTCCGAAGCGGAAGTAGTATCTAGTAGTATAAGAAATGACATCAAAAAGAATTCTAAAGGAATCAATTTTGAGAAAATAAATGCCTTTTATGCCTTTTATTGTATAACAAAACATGGGCCAACAGAGATTTTATATTACTTAGGCAAGACAAAATTATTAAATAGCTTCCTAAAGATAAACTGAAACAAGAGAAACAAAGTACGTTTAACATTCAGTTTACTTACGTGTGTGTGTGGGTATGTGGGGTTGTGTGGTTATGTGGGGTATGTGTGGGTATGTGTATATCTTATGTGGGTATATAATCTTTATAAAATAGATTGTTTACTGCGACAATTAAAATGTAATTTTAAATATTTCAGTGAATATGTTGAACGATAATAAACACAACGAAAGTATTATTGAAGAATCAGAACAGTGAAATGTTTCTTTATTTGGATTGTTGCTGAATATAAAAACAAAATCTAATACAGAACACGACACCATTATATTTTTAATTAATATCCGTTCAAACATACGTAAAATATATATATATATATATATATACATAAACTTCCAATTACACAGGAGACTAATAGACACTAAATGTTTAAAAACGGTTTCACGGCCCATCTATTGCATCTCTTTCTCACACTTAGGTTTTTGAGTAAGGATATATCTCACTCACACTGAGTTCTTCTATTTCGCTAGTATACTAAGTTTATGACTAAAACTTTATAAATAGTACGGTTTTCAAAGAACTAGTTTCACGTACATCATAATTGTATATTTCTTCCTTTTTGACATGGTACTTTTCATGTTGACATGACCTTAAAAACCCGTAAACCCACATACCCAAACTGAGTGTCCTCTGCATAATGTATTGCAATGAAGCATGAACTATTCTCATCAGAGTTCTATATATTTTTATGAGGTCACCCGGCACACGAGCGATGTGCAAGTTTATTCCATTAATTTGGTTGTTCGTGGAAGAAAGTTCCGTGAAAATTCCACTGTGGAATAACGCACTATATCTCGAAATGACAAAAATAAGCAATAATAGTATTAATTCGTTGTCCGCCTGTTTGTATATCACATTACCCTCGGATCTAGTGAAATGTTGATATTAATATCAAACACATAATATCAACAATCAATGATTAACAGCGAGTGTTACACATTTATTTAAATAAATACTTTTTAAAGGATTGATACGCATATTGTGCTGAACTGCATTTTGACAATAGATTAATGCGTAATAGTAACAATTTTTTTTAATAATTTAACCAGGCTTATTAAACGATTATTAGCGAATACTTTTAATCACTTACAAAATTTAATTATGTGGCAGTAGTTAATACTAGCTAGGTTCCGAAACGAATAAAATGTTTACTTTTTACCAAACTTATCAACTTTTTTTATAGATTCTTATGTAAGAGTGTATTAAACGCAAGAAGAAGTTGAAGTCTACTAATAATTTGATCATGGAAAGGTCCTATCGGGTAAACTCGACCTAAATTCCTTCATCATTATCATTTCAGCTGGAAGACGTCCACTGCTAGAAAATGTCCCCAAACCCCCAAGGATAGCCATGACGATCAGTCCTGTACTGCCTTCATCCAACCTATTCCGGCGATCTTGATCAGATCGTCGGTCCATCTTGTGGGGGTCTATAAAACACTACGTTTTCCGGTACGTTGTCGTCATTCGACAACTTTGCTGCCCCAACGGCCATCTGTCCGTTGAGCTATGTGCCCTGCCAAATGCCATTTCAGTTTCGCAACCTGGGCTATGTCGGTAACTTTACTTAACTGGTTCGATCTCGCAGGGAAACTCCGAGCATAGCCCTCTCCATTGCCCTTTGAGCGACAATTGGCTTCCTCATAAGGCCCATAGTTAGGGTCCATGTCTGCGTTCCGTATGTCACACTGGTTAAGAACCTTCGTCTTCAGACACTGGTATTTGTGGACCTAAATTTATTTGACTTTATTTTGAACCCATCGGTTTAAATCGACTTCCATGTTAACGGAACCCTCAGCTGCAAGTCATTTTACAAATAATAAATAAAAACCATTGTTCTGTGTAACATTAACATATTTTACTTTCATAGACACTCAAATAACAATGCATTCTTCCATTTCAGGTACTGAATGACGTCATTAAACAGGTATGAAGAACGTTGATATCACTGAAAAATATAAATAAATTTACGAGCAGAAAATAATCAGGCGAGAACGTAAAATTTTACGTTATGCCGTACTTTGTTCGCACCTCAGGGTAATAAATACTATTACAATTTTTACATTGGTTATTATAAGATTTTCCTTGAATGTCAGTAGATGAAGGTAAATTTGAATTATTTGTTTCTTATTTGGTAAATTTAAGGTTATTTTTGTAAAAGTCACGGAGTTATTACAATTTGCAGAGTTTCTTTTGGACTTTTTTTATACCGCAACTCTTACATATAGAAGTTTATTTAATTCTCGTCCATGGTTGTGGTTCTATAGGTATCTATGATATAAAAGGCTTAGTGTAGGTGAAATATGATACATTTGTATTTGACCAACTATCGTCAGGGTGTCGAATATGGGTGTAGGTGCGCTCGCGCTTAGTAAATTTTACCCTGACAATTTTTATCTTACTTTACACATACATATAATCACGCCTCCATCCCGTAGGGGTAGGAGACCACTTATTTCCACTTGCTACGCTCGTTTCATACTTGTTTCGCATCGTCCACTTTCATTAAACTTCTAAAAGAAATATACTTTTAAAAATAGTAGCTTCATCGCTTAGCAACAATTTACAAATAATTACTGGAATCAATTGCTGGAACTGCCAAAATTTTAACATGAAATATGTTCCTTTACAACTACTACAAAGAAAATAATTGACTCCTATGACATCCACAACGTATGCGTACTCGTAAACCAATTAATTTCCCACCTGACATTATCGGAGACAACTGAATTGAGAATCGTTTCCGTTCTAAATTATTCACATTTCGCATTGCATTTCATACATGACAGACCTTTGAATACTGATGCATGTATGGCCAGGTGTAATGAAAAGTTACTGACGTGATTGTCTTTATTTTTTGTGAGAATTAGTCATTGTGAATAATATAGACTTATTCCTCTTAAAACATTTATACTAGCAGCTGACCCCACAGACATTGCTCTTCTGTACACAGTAAATAACATAATATTGTTTTCTATGAAATTGTCAATAATATCTAACGTCAAGAATTATTTCGTAAAATATGCACCCTGTTATTATAATGAAATTGTTTCACAGCAGAACTGTCAAACCGTTCGTCAATAAATTCTCTCATAGAAAATATGTCAATACAAAACAATACTTACATTGCAAATATAAAACAGTTATGAGTCCCAAATCCTATCTCTCAAGTTGAATTAAACTGCACTCCATGAAAATCCCCATTAAAATCCCTTCATTAGTTTGGGAGTTCACTGGGAACGAATATCAGGACACTGGATTTATATATATTATGTTGGTATAATTCAAAATTCAACTTCCGTATGCCAGTGACCGAAAATCTCATAAAGTAGTTGATGGTCTAATTTAAAATTTTGCATATTGGAGTGTTTTAGCATGTAGATCGTTTTCTCTGCTCCAGAAAGTGGAATAGTGGAGTAAGTATCAACTAGACAGCGTTTTATGCACGAAGACTATTTTCTAACACTACATCTTCGTATATCATTCTAGCATCTATTTATTTTCTTGTGAATTCAAACACGCAAATTAATTCTGAAATATGTATTCTGCTGTTATTATATTTTTTTATAAACATGGACATGTGGAGTCTTTGTAATAAGAATAGAGGAAGGGTTCGCTTTGATAACCCTTTAGGTATGGAATCCTAAAAATTTGCTGCAATAAAGCGCTGTTGGTTTTTTAGCGTTTTTCTGTTAGGTATTATTATTTTGTTCAATAGCAGACCATGTGGAGATGAACCACATGTTCTGTGCTTACGTTTTTTTCCTATAGTCACCTCACCAGTGGAAGGCCACTTTGCACAGGATGCCGGCTAGATTATGGGTACCACAAGGGTCCTATATCTGCCATAAAGCGTAATGTGTAAGCATTATTTTGTTTCGATCTGAAGGGCGTCGTAGGTAGTGAAATTACGGGGCAAATGAGACTTATAATCGTATGTCTCAAGGTGAAGAGCGCAATTGTAGTGCCGCTAATAATTTTTGGGTTTTTCAAGAATCCTGAGCATTGTAAAGAGAAGGGCGTATCAATTACCACCAGCTGAACGTCCTTCTCCTCTCTTCCCTTACTGTAATAAAAAAAAAGTTAGTCAAATTGAATCGAGCTAGAAAGGCTGCTGTAATAGGAAAAAATATTCTTAACTTAGTAGGGGGACTATAGGGGATAAAGTTTCATTCATGACAAGCAGATGCCTAGTGAGGACGCTAGCATTTCTTAAGATCGCATTTGGATGATTGAATTTACGGAAGTAATCAGTTCAGAATGCCCGTAAGAACGACAAAAGTTTCCTCTACTTTGTATTACGTATTATACGTCGTAGACTGTAAGCCTCTTCTATATTAGGAATATATGGTAAATTTCCTAAAAGTCTAATATTCTCTTCGCTAAATTCGTACAGCTATTCCAAGCATTATTATTGAATTAACACGTCCAAAATATACGAAGTCCCCTAACATTATGCGAATGATATTTCATTTAACAATTGTTCAAATCATTGTTATGCCGTCAAAAAGGGTCAATATGACATCAAAGATGACATGACTATAAGAATGTATGGGTGTATGGAAGCACAAATCGATGTATTGTGGCAAAATTGCCGTCGGAACCTTTGTTTACAGCCCCTATTTGATGTGAATTGCAAAAAATTGAAATCGCTTTTCGCCATCTGTTGGTTTTATTTTTGTCTCATTCACACGCCATTGTTATATTTGATATACAAATGCGACCGATATGTATATCATTGTTGTTATTAATAATAATTATTCTTAATACAATCATCAGATCATTGTTAGTGTTTTGATAATATGTTTTCTATGTAACATTACATTTAAATTTGCCGTTTTATCACATCATTTATGATTTACATATTTTACTACTCTTGGTCGTTGTCACATCACAGGAATTATTGCTTATTTTGAATGTATCCATGTTATGTTAAGCTGCTAACACCGCGCAATTAAGTTTATTTTTAGTAGTAGTTCAAATATTTTTACTGTCAAATATTTTTTTAATTACAGTTTAGTGTGGGAGTTTACCAGTGGGAGACACAGGATGCCGCCTACATTATGGGTACCACAAGGGCGCCTATTTCTGCTGTGAAGCAGTAATGTGCAAGCATTATTGTGTTTCAGTCTGAAGGGCTAGCTAGTGAAATTACTGGGCCAATGAGACTTAACATCTTATGTCTGAAGGTGACGAGCGCAATTATAGTGCCGTTCTGATTTTTTTAAACAATCCGGCTGTGCATTGTTATAGGAAGGACGTACCAATTACCATCAGCTGAACGTCCTGCTCGTTTCGTCCCTTATTGTCATAAAAGAAAAAAAATAGATGTAGGTACCTACGGACTATTCGGAGGTCATACATCAGGATGAGTGTAGTGGTAACGTCGCATCTCGCACTACGGATTTGTGCTTCTAGTGCTCGACAAGCCGGGAGGGGCGGGGTTTACCTGCGGCGATGACGATACGCGTACGGTGGCACTAAACTGATTTTATGTCACTATTGGGGTTCGCAGGTGCATAAAATATTGATCTCATTGCAAAATTTAAATGTGGAGATGGTAAAATGTCTGGAGGCCTAGTATCTACTCTGTAAGTGTTCTGAAACCTTGGTGTTATGTTCGGTCATCGCATAATAACAATAGTCTGTCTTCTATAGTAACAATTACACGTTGCATTTCGAGCATGACCTGATGCCTGAGCTGACTCAGAATTACAGTGGAGCACAATACGCCACTGACTTAAGCAACATAATCTGAAGACATTATGGTGTGAATCTGTGGTGCGTTTGGATCTCAAACTGTCTTCCTCACACAAATTCAACGGATCGATTTCCTTTTGTTCTCAAGTTATATCACACTGACTTGGGTATTTGTTAGTTATGTGGTACCGAAAAGTTAGTACAATTCAAGAGTATCCCAGTTATGGTGGCTTATCATACCCACCCATTACTTCATTATTTTTCAGTTTCGAGTACTGGGAAGATTCTACACATATACGTGGAAAAATCTACAATCTTTTCAGCAGATGTGGAACCTGCAAACGTATACTCAACACAATGAATTATTTTATTTATGCTTGTGGCGGTGTCATCGTTTCATTAGGTAAGGAAGCAATGGCTGGTCTGTGCGTCATGTTCGTGAATGGGCGCTACTTGTGGTGGCTTTATGTGCGTGTCATTGAGTACTTTATACTAACTCTCAGAATCTATTGAAGGATACCATATAATCTGATTTTTAAATGATCTTACACTAGAGATTGGAATTAGAAATTGGCCATGTTACGTTTAGTAAGTCTAGAGGAGACGAGTGCAATGACTGTTCTGCTCTAAAATTTTGAGCTCTCTAATCTGGGGGGTATTAAGTCGGCATAAGCTCCTCCTGTTATTTCTCTGGTTTTGCAGAAAAACGTGGGCGGCTTAAGTTAATATAACATTTTCTTTCTGTAGAGGAGGTAAATACATTTATGTATTGAAGACCCTGAAACGGGTCCCATGTGTCGGGTTCTGGTGTAAACACCGTGCACCAACTAAAAACCTCCTCTGTGCTGATAGCCTTTTAAAGGCTTTTACAGTGAAGCCGGGCGGGGCCTTGGAGGCCGAATATGTAGCTCACAAGCGCGGGGCGTCTCGGAAGGAGGCTCGAACCTCGGACCGCCTGCCCACTAGGCTAGATGGAGAGAAGATCACTAACGATCTAATATATCTGTTTGTCCAATGGCGACTGCGAAGTCTCATCAAACGTAGAGTACGTTTGATGAGACTTCGCATTCGCCGGCTAGTGTGGTGATATGTATGTGTGTTTGTAATTATGTGTGAATAAGTGTGTGACTATTTGTGTGTAGTGTTATTGCAGGTGTGTGATTTGTGATGTGTGTGGTGTTAAACGATTGCAGGACGCGGACTATCTCGTCGGGCTTCAAACAATGTATGTGAATTGTTTTATATTCGTTTGCGGGCCCCTGCTCATCGTCACTTAATATTAAATGACTCATACCCTCGCTTGTACTTCTCTTTCATTAAAAAACTAGACTATGGAAATCTCAATTCCTACGCACACACAAATTGGCTTTAATTAAGTACACATAATATACTGTATGTTCATATTCAATCATAAAAGGATTTTTCTTTTTCTGCTACCACTACCCTGGGTGGTGATTTTATGAGCAATAACAATGCAACTGAACCCGTTTCAACATTAAAAAACTCTCCTTTATATTCGGCGATAAAACAAGAATTAAATATAGCTTTAGAAAACCACAAACAGCTGTCCACGAATAGGTAGTGACCAAACCTGACCAGCCTAAATAAAACCCGGGCATATGGCGTAAGGATAAAAAAAGCAACAAATTTATATCGTGTCAAATCTTAGGAGAAATGGTTTCATTGGGATAGAGTCGTTATATTTATAATAAAATTAATTGTGCAGTCATTCCGCATCTGCCATAGGCCTTTTTTTGTGTTGTTTTGTAGCAAATAAAGATACATTCGGCTAGTGATGTAATAATAGCGTTTTTTATGTTTAAAAAAAACAGCCCTCACCTGTTGGTAGGTGATAAATATTCATTTATTTAATTTTTAATCATACTCATGTAAAATAATTTTATTTGTAATTCTAGTAACTAACTCGTCTCGCCCATTAATGTCATTAAAAACAAATACCTTCTTTATCTCTCTCTTACTATTTATACAGAAACATTTTTTTTTAATTTGCACTTAGTGTTGCATTTTGAAACTTGAATCTTATTGATCTTCCTTAAAGGCCGGCAATGCTCCTGTGATTCCTCTGGTGTTGCGGTGAGAATGTGAACGGCGGTGATCACTTATCACCAGGTGACCCGTACGCTCGTTTGTCCTCCTTTTCATAAAAGAATCCTTATAACGGAGTAATGAATTCCACGGGCAATAACTTGTCTTTCATAACTTGATTTTGATTTTATTTAATTATAAATTGATTGAATCGATATTGTTTTAATTAATAATTTAACTCGAACTTTGCTCGTTTATAAATTGCCAAGAAACAATTTCCATGGTGAAACTGAATTACATCACTAGCTTTTACGTTGGGGTCGGATTCGCTCATTAAAATTCATGTAATCGATACATCGTTTGTCGATAATTATTCAAATACCTATTCCGAGACGCTATATTTTATCGACACAGAATCGTAAATTCGATAATGAACTCGAAACCGAACTGTTACCTACATTTTAATTATCATATAAAACGTAATCTTGTTCGAGCGCAACTACTTTGATAATCATCTAATCATACAATAACTATAATAAAACGAAGCCGCTCGAAAACTATACGTAGCACGTTTGTAATTAAGCTTAAATTACTGTGAATAAAAAGCATCAACGAAATCTCACGTACCAAGGAATTACAGACTATCTCTAGAATGTTATAGAGAATCCAATTTAATCCGAAAAGAGCCTTAGCTTTAACAAAATAGTGCTGATACTTCAAAGGATACGAGCGTCTTCAAATCGCCAACAACACCCACTACGTAATCGAGATTCGAAACGCAAACCGATTCGATTTTCGAACCGGGTTTGACTTTGATCTTCTGGTATCATTCCACAGATAAAATCAAACTATTGTAAATTTTATTCAAAAATGCCTCGTATTTACCCACAGAGCATCGAAAGGCTTAAAAACTTAACAGCTTAATTACGTACATATGTTACGTCTGACGCGATTTATAATGCGGCTTTGGCCAATAAATTGTGGCAGAGACAATAAAGTTCGCGGGACAGACAAAAACAGTTGAAAAAAAAAACAAAGCGCATAATGAATTGAGCAAGATATTGAGCCGTCGGATTGGTTTCGGGGAGTCACGGACACCTGCGAAGGAACCTAAATGTCTTCATTAAAACGAGAGAACAGGTGCGCTTTGATTGAAGCTTACGAGAAACCGCTAGTTAAATGTATACTGCAATTTTATGATGATTAAATCAGATAATTATAGTTTATACTTTATAGACTCATGTCTTCAGAATTGGTATTGATCTAAATTATTAGATTCAAGATTTACTTCTTAGGGAATCGTAAAAAAAACGAGAAATCATGAATATTTATATATTTTTATAATATTTTAACTTTCTTATTGATTGATTATGTTTAACTCAAACTTAAAGATTGTTTTTGCATTTCAATCTTTCGGTAGAAACTTTCTAGTTTTTACTCTTATTTATCTTAGTATATTTTTTGGAACTGTTTCGATTTCTACCAGATCACAATAGCAGTTATCTCGATATCAAATTGTTTTCACAGCTTTTCAAATATCTCACTGGGATTTTTAAAAACCCATCTCGACTTTCAGTTCGCAGTCACGAAGCCGGTAATTGTTTAGCTCGCTCCGTTGACAGGCACCCCGGGGACGCCATTGGCGGGAAGCTCGCAAGATGGCGCCCGACCTCGGCTGACCTATCCGTCAAGCGAAGACACAACATCTGTTTTAGCATGTCCGCTTGGCAGTTAATATACGTTCTCTTTTAAATTTCGAACGTTTTCGTAGAACTGCGTTGACATAGTAGCCGGATTTGTTACGGCTGGGATTAGTCTACAGATTCTCATAATATTATGCAGCTATTTATCCAAACGAGTAAATTAAAGTTTCTTTAAATTGCAGAATTTTTAATAGGGGACAATAATATAATAGAATAATATGAAATTGTGAATTTTGAGCTATAGGTTATTTATTTGTCTTACCTTTGCTTTAATGAAATTTATTTTCTTTATAATATTTATGCAACAAATAAACACAAAAAGAAGTTTTAGAAACGTTATGTCTGATGGCAGTTAAGAATCTCTTTGTTACGTTTAAATATCGAATAAAGATTAGACAAGGTAGTAGGGAAGTACATATTACCACAGATAATACAAAAACAATTCTACCCTCTTCGATATAATTGAACAAAAATACTATTTTAAAATTTGAGCTGAAAAAAAGAAGCATAATAAAAAAAAGAAGTACCTAATTCAAATAAATCGTTAATAATTCGTATTAGGTGATTAAACATATAAAAAATGTAAACCTTAATAAATAAGCAATTGAATAAATCATTTCTTAATCACACGATGCTAAATAAAATCATATTTTATTCCTCTATAAATGAATTGCAGTTACTATCGATGCGTTTTTTATATATTGCACAATTAACTGTTTTAGTCTTAAGATCTTTTTTTTGAGTCTTTCAAAAATCCTGAGTGGTACTGTATTGTAATGGGCAGGGTGTATCAATTACCATCAGCTGAACGTCCGGCTCGTCTCGTCCTTTATTTTCATAGAAAAAATCTTTAATTAGTAACTTTATTTGATTTGGACTTACGAATTGATTCACTGTTAGGAAGAGAATGTGCAGCTTTTTTCTGGATATTACGGACGTAAATTGTGCTAAATTATAGCACAGGATGTGACTTCGTTCGTGTTTAATTCGAATCGCCCCCCTAGGGAACTTAAACATTTTGGGGAAAAATGCACCCTATATTAAGTGTGTGTTTATGTACCCTTGGCAACGTGTATACAATTTTATGTTGCTCGGTCTAGTAGTTAAGTCAGTGTTTCCCATCGTGGGGCCCACGACTCGTAGGGGGACAATTTGATACTTTCGGGGGGCAATGAAAAAATGGACTCGACAAGACTTTAACCCTTACACTTTGGCTTATTTTAATGCAATGCTAGATATCACTGATAAATTAAAAAAAAAGACAAAATCCAAGAATGTGTAAGAAAAGTTTTAGTACCGTTTCATATTTAGGTGAATGTAGATTTAGTGCTGTAAATTATTTACTGATAAAAAACCGACTTGATATAGCACAACGCGGAGACTTGATATTAATGCTAAGTAAATTGGAACCTAATATAAAATCTTTGTACTAAGCATCAAGGGTAATGAATATAGAAAAATCAATATTAAAAATTTCAGTTTTTATATATTTTGAAATTTTACCTACGATGTTTTGATAACAATCTTATAGTGATTTCTTCCTAAAACTTATCATTTATATTTCTTAAGGGATTAAACCTTTTTTAAAGTTTAAAAATAATGTTAGGGCATAAAGAGTTTAGAAATGATAAGGTGGGATATGGTCTTAAAAAGTTTGGAAAACACTGAGTTAATTCAAACGAAACATTCAAACTCTCATTAGACATTATAATACAGTTTAATTTGGATGAGATGCTGATCGTTCCATTTTTAAATTGTTTTATTGATAAATTCTCAGTGAGACATGCAAATAGAACTACCCACATGCCCGTTACAATCTCAATGTTTTTAGCGAGGATAGTCAGTCTTTTCTTTTTAGTGTGCCGTCTCCTCATCGGGGCTGGTGATAGTTATGGTTTTAGACAAGCCAAACCACTCCGTCTAGTCTTTCTCCTATGATATACAACTTCTATGGCTTTAGGTTTATTGTATATTTCCCTGCATGATGAGTAGCTGATACTTATCATGTTAAATTTTACAGCTTCTCTTTCTTAACGTCTTCGGAAACTTCAAGTTTCTTCGACATCAATTGTAGATTTGTATCATCCCTTATAAGAGATTATTATTATTAGAGACATTTCTCTTCAAGAAATTGTAATAATATTCCTTTAATAGCCTCCTTTCTCTTTTCTTTAATAGGCGTCTAGGCGTGGGCACATCACCATTGTCAGGATCCAGACGTCTATTCCGTAGAGTAGTACAGAGAATATGTAACACCGCAATAATTGTGCCTCGTTCAAATTCAAATTCAAATATTTTTATTCAAAAAAGGATTCAAAATCACAGAACGTCAAAAACTACTACCCATTCAAAATAGACTGCCTCAGACCTGAGAAGAACGGGCGCAAGATACTCAGCGGGCTTTTTTTTTATAAATGTATGGATTACAATGTAATATCGTACAATAAACATTTATAATTAGAGAGCCTGAGGGTGTTCGCTTCATTCCCAGTCTATGGTATCATTAAGAAAATCGTTTATGCTATAGTAACTTCACCCACACAAACGTTTTTAAACGTTGTCCTGAAATGTTGTGGGAAAATTTAATGACATCAGCTACAGAAAAGTGCCAAAAATCTTTTAAAGAGGGTTCTAGATCCCTCTTAATAGCAGCTATAAGTTGATATTAAAATCTATTTTTAGATCATATTTCCAGCAGAACTTGTTAAATTTTCACATTAAAAATTCGTTCACTCGGCCGCATTAATTAAAATGTTAAGACAACATAAAAAATTATAAAGAAAACTGTTTCAATTAACGTTGATAAACCGAAGCTAAGACAGATTGAATTGAATAAGCCCTCAGGCTCGCAATTTCCGCATTCAAAAATATCTCAGGAATATTCATTGTTATGCTGGGAAAACATTTCTTGTTTACTGATGTCCACGTTAGATCATCGTTCAAACAGTTTACTGCATTTAATATTAACATAGACATTTGCTTTAATTTTATTTTTAAATATCGCTTCAACTAGATACCGCACTACCTAGGACAATAGCTTTTTATTAAGGCGAAGAGTAAGCAGAAAACACGCAAACATGGTGTTTTAGACAAGTTTTGTCGTGAAAGTATAGCATTTAGAGCTATGAAGACTACTTAATCCTGTTACACATATTCTTGTCTTAATTGTAGGTTGCTAATGCTTGCTGTTGGTTATAGTTAACACTGCCGAGCCTTTTTGAACTACCACATTTCTTTGAAGTTAAACAAGTTTTTTTGGCATGGCGTGACGCATTTTTTTGGTACTCCTCTCAGAAAAGTTATTCTTATAGGTTGTACTTTTTTGTGTAGGTTAATTTATTCAGATTAATAGTGAATAACGAGGATTGTAAGCAAATAAACTGTTTTCCACGCAAGAATTTTGAAAACATTGGCTTTGATACATAGATGGCGGGCCGGCAGCCGTGAACTCATATCGCTCAAGGTCGCTGGCATTTAGTGTCGCCTTAAGGCAACTATTAGATGCTTGTATGCGTGGCATCTTTCAAATTTTGTAGCACACGCTTCGTGTTATTTTACATTGAAATAAATAAAATGCAAAATACTTACTGATTATATGTGATCGCAGTGTCTTTCTTATTTCTTGTAGTAATATTATTGTTATTATTTTTACAAAGTATTACTACGCAACCCGGCATTTTATTTATTTATTTTTATTTTTTTTTGAGAGGAGGAAATACTGTTACGTATTTACGCCCCGGAACGGGGCGTAATATGTCGGACTCGAGTGTCCGCGTAAGCGGACGCCCCATACCGACTAAAACCTCCTCTGTGCTGTTAGCAGCCCTGGCTTTCACAGCGAAGTAGGACGTGGGCCGTGGAGGCCGCAAAGACTACGCAACAACAGTCGCGGGGCGTCTCCTAAGGAGACTCGAACCTCAGACCGGCTGTGTGCTTGTGGGACCCGGCATTTTAGTTTCAATTATTAGTTTAACAGAACACGTTGTTCGAGACTTGCTCGAGTACGCACACTTCGACGTAGTATTAGTTGCCGCACTTTGCGATTACGCCTGCGGTATCCTGCGGTTCGAGTTGGAGCGCAGCGGAGACCAATCCTTAATCTTCGACAACGAAGAATGCATATAAGTTTTACAGAGAGTTTTTGTTTCAATATTAGAGAATGTAATGGTGGTGGTGAGTAGAATAGAAATATATTTGGGTTACTTAGGTAGTGACAATAACATAATATATTACAACCACGGACTAGTAAAAAAGAAGGACTCCACGCCGTGATATTATCAAGTGAAGCACCTTTATGCTAGTGTGTGTGCGGTTACGGGGTATACCAGTTACAAAATTTTTTCTCCCTTAATTAATCATATATCCACAAATACTTTTATATTATTGTTTTCACAGTTATTCACAACGCACGACGGCATTTTTAAAATATTTTGTTGCGCTGCAAACTGATCTGTCACAGACGATGGCAAATCTCATAATGGCGGCCGATAGGCTTGTATTAGTGTAAGTGTATGCGTGGGGCTATGTATTTACACGTTTACCGGCTTGTTTTGGTGCCTCACTGTTATGTAAGGTGACACGGAGTCCTTATTTTTTTATTCGTCCGTGATTACAACAACACTTGGTAAACGTCAAAAAGCTACATCAGTTCGTAAAGGGTCTTTGACATCGGGAGAAGAACAGACAAGAAACTTCCAGCCCATCTTTTAAATTAGGTAGTAACAAAATGCTTAGCCTACTTAAACCAGTGGGAGGCTACTTTGCACAGGAAGCCGGTTAGATTATGGGTACTACAACGGCGCCTATTTCTGCCGTGAAGCAGTGCAAACATAACTGTGTTTCGGTCTGAAGGGCGCCGCAGCTAGTGAAATTACTGGCCAAATGAGACTTAACATCTTGCCTCAAGATGACGAGCGCAATTGTAGTGCCGCTCAGAAAATTTGGGTTTTTTCAAGAATGCGTAGGGCATTTCAATTACCATCAGCTGAACGTACTGCTCGTCTCGTCCCTTATTTTCATTAAAAAATATATAATACTATATTATATTATAATTGCGTAATACGACGACCGTAAAACGTTTAAGGTTTTATGCGACTCTTGAGTTGAAACCTATCTTACAGTGGATATGGTGTTCAATTCCAATGATTGCATGGATGAAATGATTTGAAATGGAATTAAAATGTTGCTTATAAAATCTAAACAAAATTTTCCCCAAACTTTTTCCCAGAAAGGAATGTTTCAATAAATCTCGATAGTTATAACACAAATTACATATTATGTCAGCCAAATGATTTAAGTTTTCTTTAGTGTTAATTCCGCCAATATTTGTTTAAAATTTTGGCGAGTCAACACGTCCTGAGGATGCCGCGTGTAGAGGCGACACACGTGTCGAATTTTATAAACACAAATATTGGCGGCATTAACACTAAAGAAAACTCAAATCATTTGGATAATTATGGATTTCCGCAAAGTAACGCCTAATTCAATTTTTTTTTTATATTATATTAGTTTATTTCAATAAAACACTTTTTAAAGGATTACAACGCGTGTATTTGTAACTGTGTTTTTGTATTAGATTTAGCATAAAAGTTACGTTTTTATTATTTTTTTTGTTAACCCGACGTTTCTAGACCTTTCCATATGATCCGTCCCCCTGAAAACAAGATCTGGAAAGGTAATCCTTAAAAAGGTGTTTTAAAAGTAAATGCTATGTTAGTTCATGTCAATCATGTTTCTTATTTGATTAGAAAGTGGCTGGAACATAATGTGCTATTCATGTTACAATAAAATCTATAAACCACTTGTAGAGATAAAGAAATCAAACAGCCACTGGTCATAACACTATTGTTGAAAACACTTGCCAGCTCCATAAAACTCACGTGGCGCTCCGTTTGTTGTTTTAGGCCACGGCGCCAAGCATATGGCACCCTCGTCAATAAACTAAGAGATAATATAGACTTAACGATTGTCAAAAATAAAATAGTAAAACCTTTTCGGATCGTTATCTCAATGTCAGTTGTCATCGTGACTTGCAGAAATGCCGGGTTTTGTATTTTCGCAGAATATGATTATTTCTTGCTAGACTCGTATGTTTGTATAGTTTTCATTGGAATAAAATGCGATCTTCTGTCATTTTCACCCGAAAACTATGTTAAATCAAAATGCTAGAAATATATTAGTTACATAAAAACTCTTCAAGGATTGTTTTAAATATTGTAAACGCTTTCTTTAAGAGACAACATACCAATCGAAATTATCAAGTATTATAGAATCTGCAAACGTTAAATTGACTGTTTATATCCCTTGATAACAATTGGTTTGGCAGGTATAAGAACAGGTAATTCAATACTAATTATTCGATCTAATCTGTTAATTAAAATATCTTAAATATTTTCATTACGAATCCCACCATAATATAGTGTCTCTGAAAAAAATGTTTTGCTCACCGAAAGCTCGCAAAGTTCTCGTACATGTTGCTAGAATGACACATGATTTCAACCGTTATAAAAGACAAGACTATCACCGCTATCATATTTATGTTCTCCTGGTGTGTATGTACTATGTAGTACTAGGTCTTACGCATGACGTCAGAAGGTATACTCGCGTCATATTTAAGACTATCTCTTCTTAAACTATGATCGCCTGGTACTAAAACACTGTATAATGCTGCCTATCTCATTTTCTCCCACGTTAAATCGTATGAATTTATGTGTCAATCTCTTTTTACTGTCTCGATTTTCGTTTCATAGACTTTCAAATAAAAATGATGCTTAAGAAGTTTCCACTTCATAAAATCGATTTCAGTTTAAAGAAAACTGCTTTTGTTGACATGTTGAGAATAGCTAAACTACGTCACGCATCGCTTATGAGCCGTCCAATTGCCAATTATATCTTATATATAAAATTCTCATGTCACAATGTTAGTTACCTTAGTCTTCCGAAACAGCTTTACTGATTTTTTCACCAAATTTTATATGCATAGTCAGTAGGTCTGAGAATCGGCTACTATCTATTTTTCATCCCCCTAAGGGTGGTCACCAAATTTATTTTTTATTTTTTTGTACGTTAGTTTTTGTTTTTATATTATTTATTTATTATCGCCCCCTATTTTTGTATCGCGACACAAATCCGCAAAAGGGTTGCAAGATAGCAATGGATCAATACTTACAATAATTGTAGTACGATAAATTTGGTAGGTCCGAGAATCGGTTGCATCTACTTTTTACACCCCAAAAATTTTTTTATTACTTTATATGGCAATACAACGTTTGCTGGGTCAGCTACTATATATATAGTATCTAAAATAATGCAACAAAATGTAATCTTGTGCAGCAGAAATAGTCGACACTTTAAGCCCACTCAAACAGTAAACTAAATTTCGCTCTACATTGCACTAAAAATAAACCGCCCCGCCGGACTTAGCGTCGTAAAAGTTAACTATGATCGTAAAAACACTTAAGTTATCTATGGCATGAATGTTCTGTCCGTTATTTTGTCCATTACATTTTGAGGTGGATATAAATTATTCGATTTCTGAGGGTACATTGAAATAAAGTGATGTTACTATGTTTTAAGGTATTCTCTACCGGCGCGGTCGTCTATTGTAAATGACATTTTTATTTAGAAATAAATTTCCATACGACAATATTTTTGTGGTTATTCAAATTTCTTCTGCTGTTTCAAACTACGAGTTCAATATTTCTGATCGAAGTCTATTACATATACATCAATTAAATAAAGAAACGAATAAATTAATAATAAATGATTGAATTATACAGATTCTTTAACTATTTTCAAGTCTACTATTGGCCGTTTTCAATAACGTAACGTTTAATGACAAGATCTTATCTATCCATAGTTATGCCCAATATAGTTATAGTCCAATGCTTTATTTCGATAGGTTATTGAAATGTAAGTAAGCGTAAAAGGATGGATTTGTCTACCTCTAGTAAGTTAAATTAAGGATAGATAGGTTATTGGAAACGGTCGTAAATCTTTTACTGATTTTGTAGACTTGAAGAAGAAAAAAGGTTTTGTTTCTCAACAATATTGTAGCTATAAGCATCTCATTTTATTCTTCTGGTGTTACAAGAGGTCTTAGTTGGCTATACCTTTGTTAAAAATAAAAGTTTAAACTTGTCCCTTAAATTAAGTCCAAGTTATATTATAAGTATTCCTTTAAAAATAGATAAGTTAATAATTTAAGTGAAAACTTGTTTAGGCAGACTTAGTACTTTATTTAGTGGGAATTGAATGTGACTTAATTGTCACGCTAGTCTTTGTAACGTTGGCTCGAATTGGCTAAGGGAGACTCGCCTTAACGCTTTAAAATCAGTTAGATTTGTTTACATCTATAAGTTCTAAAGAAGATTAACCTTAAGAACCTTAGATTGTTTATGCGTCTTGATAGTCTGTGACAGCTGTGAAAATGACAAAAAATATTGAAGTTGACTGATAACCTTTATTTTGAGCAATGCACGTACACTAACTAAGACCAGGAACAAACAAAAATATTATGCTTTTGCCAGGCAAAGTCATACAAAAAACACATAACTACCACCAGTGGGAGGCTACTTTGCACAGGATGCCGGCTACATTATGGGTACCACAACGCCTATTGCTGCCATGAAGCAGTAATGTGTAAACTTTACTGTGTTTCGGTCTGAAGGGTGCCGAGGTAGAGAAATTACTGGCCAAACGAGACTTAACATCTTACGTTTCAAGGTGACGAGCGCAATTGTAGTGCCGCTCAGAATTTATGGGTTTGTCAAGAATTATAATGGTTAGGTCGTATAAATTACCATCATCTCAACGTCCGGCTCGTCTCGTCCCTTAAAGTCATAAAAATAAAAAAAACAAGTGACATGCAAATCGCGAGTGTAAGACGCAACTTGTCACGCACACTAAAGTAATACACCAGGAGCCCTATTACCAAAACCGGATTACGAAGTTTTGGTTGACGGATCGTATATTTTCCTATTACGAAAGTGTTTCGGATCCGAAAGTTCGCCATTAGACATTTTGTCTTTCGTTTACCTTTTTCTTTTGTTTTCCCAAATTCACTTGATTAATTTTTCGTTGTTTGAGATTAATAAGGTCGTAACTACAACTTCACTTTGTATGGATATGTTTATGGTTCCGAAACAAAATCCATCCCTACTATTCGGATCCGAAATACTTTCTTTCGTTCTTTCGTTTCGGACCGAAACTTCGGCTTTCGATTTTGGTAATAGACCTCCTGGCCTGTTTTCATCGGTTGCTAAGCAGCAAGAGGCTCCATCTATAAATTATCTACGAAGATCACAATAATAAATATGTCATGCAAAGATTTAATAAGACACATTTCCATTCGTGTGATAAAGTCATCACCTAAGGACAGGCAAGCACAAATAGATTTACACGGATTTTGAAACTAGGTAAGCCTCGCTCGTTATCTAAGCTTAACTATCTCTGTTGACACGGCGACATTCCTATAAACTAAGTCTGAATTTCTGGATCATTTCCTAGGAAAGCGATTGTCTTGTTTTGAAACTAAGCCAAATGTAATTGGAGCTCCGTTTATTATGAAACAGACTGAATTGCCATGCAGATTAGATGGGAGATTTTTTTAAATTGAGATAATTGAATTAATAAATGGTAAATTAACAAATATACAATTAACATATTATATTTTTGAAGTTATATATGTATATATTACTTCTTTAGGTGCGTTATGAAAAAATTATGAGCGTGAAATTTAAAGATGCGATGCGAATAGTAACAGGTTGAAGTTGGTACCTAGAATTTTCGGACGTTTGCGTCAATCGTTATTTTTTTTTTGGTTTCTTCGTTCATTATTAGGACAGGCAAAGGGTTAAGCCCATACAGACGTATTCATTAATTTTCAAAGCCATCTTTGCAAGATTTTATAAAAATGTTCTTTCTAAAAACGTAGAATAGCACGAGGTATAAATCATTTTAATGATTTTTGCTTCGTTAGGCCAAAGAAGTATAACTTCTTGCGTGCATACATAAGTAGGCACACACACACACTTTTTCTTAATATATTGTTTATTTTAAGGTTTATTTTAATGATTGTAAGTACGATTCGACAGTCGAAATTCTTACACTAAAATGCCTAGACATCTGCAAACAAAACCTCCATGAATTTCCAAGAAATGCTTTATGAAAGTGTAAATTATATTGACTATAATGCATATAGATACACAGAATCGACACCCTTATATTTATAAACTCGTCGATGCGTTAATCACGTACTAATTTACTGGTTCATCAATCATCCCTATACAATCTGTAGGACCATATGCCGATCTTTGTATCTACCTGCTCAGAAAGGCCGTTAACCAACAGACATCTCAATTTATTGAGTGGCTTACAAATCGCTCTTTGACGATCTGGTATTCCTAGAATCTTGATCGAATGGTGACTTCATTATGTTCAATTTTAATTGCGTTTCGAAGCTACCGGCGAAATTCCAAGACTGTTCACGATATTTTTTCTATCTTAACTTAATGTTTTTTATAGCTCTTATTATATTATAAGACCTATAAAACCCGCCTATTATACACAAATAAAATTTGAAAACCAAATTTTATGAGCGATGCGGGACTCGAACCCACGACCTCTGGCGTTCCGTGCCAGTGCTCTATCCAACTGAGCTAACCGTTCGAGTGACGTATCGTCATAAAATCTTGTATGCTTTGTTCAACTCTCAGGTTGTGGCTTCATAATTCAAATTCTTTAGATTTACAAGAGCGACATCTCGAGTAAATTTCCCAATACGCAAATATTGGGGTTGGGCTGGTTATCAACTGTAAAGTAGATCCTACAGATGAAGCCACAACCTGAGAGTTGAACAAAGCATACAAGATTTTATAACGATACGTCACTCGAACGGCTAGCTCAGTTGGTTAGAGCACCGGCATGGAACGCCAGAGGTCGTCTGTTCGAGTCCCGCATCGTTCATAAGCTTTTGTTTTTCAAATTTTATTTGTGTATATTCTTAATTTTGCCTGAACCGGCTCACCGCTATTTCACAGTCAATTACTCTTTCCTTTTATTATTAAAACATCTCTCAATCTACCGTTTAGGATCATTGCCTGCATAGAATGTCAAATCTAAATTGCAAATAAATAAAATTATCGTATGCGTAACGATACAAGTCCCCAAAACATGGAAGTATCGAGTGTGAAGTAATACGATGAAACCGCTCAAGTGAACCTTCCCAGAATCAAGATAGTTATCTGAATTTCTACACCAACGAAGATACCTGGTAAACGTTGGACATTTGATGACAGAGACCGATATATTGATTTGTTTATAGGTGGGAGAAGGATGGCATGACAGTGGCTACTATATTTTTTTGGTGTTGACATGGGTTTGCAACGGACAGTTAATCGTGTTTTATTCACTGTCGGCAACTACTGTAACATTTTACCAATAAGGGCATAATGTTTAATCGGGCGTTCCGTTGAAGAGATAAATTTGTGAAATAAGTATGTGAGATTTTTTTTTATTCAACGTTTAGTTAACTATCAATGGTCCTAAGGAATCATAAAAAAATTTAAATAAATTGATATATTTACTGTTGTCTGGTCTAGTCCGGTCTGGTACACCCCAGTATCATCCTCTCGATCCATTTGATCGCGTGCAACGCAGAACAGCTCGAATTGTCGGGGACTCAATGCTCTGTGAACGGCTGTATCACTTGGCGTTGCGTAGAGCCGTCGCTTCATTGTGTGTCCTCTACCGCATTTATCACGGGGAGTGTCCCCAAGAGCTGTTTCACCTGATTCCTGCCGCTGAATATCACCTTCGCACGACACGCCGTAAATTAGGATGCCCATCCCGTGAGCCTCTTGCCGGTTTGCCTCCTTTTATATTAAATAAAAAAAAAACGAAAATCAATAATATAATATATTTTATTTAATTGAAAAAAAAAATCTTTTTTTAAAAGTACTAAAGTAATAATATTACTACAATATTATTTCTTTCAAAACTAGACAATCAACTAAACACTAAAGCAGCATATTTAAATTTACAGCATTTTATCATGGTGAAAGAGAATTCTGAATGCGACTTTTGATTATTTTTTTTTACACACCCTAACACAAATTATCTTGGCCCAAACTAGGCATAGCCTACAGGCTAGTAGTAGACTTGGGTACATTTCGACGATATATATAAAATATACTTACTTAAACATACATAAATACGAATAAACATCCATGACTCGGAAACAAACATTAATATTGATTATATAAATGATTCCTTGGATTCGAACCCGGCACCTCTAGCTCAGTAGGCAGGGTCACTAGCCACTGGGCTATAGGGGTCGTCAATTCCCCACTTATGTCGAGCTAGCTCCATACTAGATAATTATTTTGAAATCAAATTTACGTCATTGTAATATAATATTGACACACTTACACAAATTATCTTGCCCCAAACTAGGCACTATGGGTACAAGACAATGATATATTTAATACAATATACTTACTTAAACATACATAAATACATATAAACATCCATGACTCGGAAACAAACATCTATATTCATCATATAAATGATTGCACCTACCGGGATTCGAACCCGGGACCTCTAATTATAATAAATAATAATTATAATATCAAATTGTATCATTTGTATAAAACGATGTATTGTTTTTTTGGTGTTGCCATATGAATCCATCTAACATCAGTCTTTTACTGTAAATATAAAAATAATATTATAAAGCTGCAGTGTTTGTTTGTTTGTTTGAACGCGCTAATCTCTGGTACTACTGGTCCGATTTGAATGATTCTTTCAGTGTTGGGTAGTCCATTTATCGATTTTTTTTCAAAATTAGGGATCCGTAATAAAATTGCTATTTTGTAACACAAGGTGTTAAATAGAAAACCTATTTTTGCGTGCGCTGCCAAAACTATTGACAATAGAACAAAATGACGTACAGGCTATAATATAGGCAATATTTTATTACTTATAAAACTATCGCGTGAATTATACTTTAATGGCAAAACAACGTTTCCCGGGTCAGCTAGTATATAAAAATAAAAACATTTTGTACTTTGAACTGTCACATTAAAACCATTAAAAATCATAAAATATTATCTCAAATTGACCCTGTATTAACGTAACCGTTGCATTCCTGCGCACATGTCACAAATTCACGCTGTTTTGTTAACCGTATTACAATTTAGATAATGGCCGATGTCTGCTACCTTCATATTAGATCCAGGGCAGCTGTCTGTCGATAAAATGTAATATGTTTATATTGTAAGCGGTTTATGTGAATAAGGCAGCGTATAGCTTTGGGTGACGACTTATCAGGGTAAATTTACAGCGCGTTCGTCACATTGGTAGATTTACAGCGCTTTCGTCACACTGGTAGATTTACAGCGCTTTCGTCACATTGACAGTAAATGATTTTATTATTTACTTAGAAATTTGTTAACTTTTTAGTATATTGGACGCAGTACCTTGAAAACATATGTAAATATAGCAATTGCGCAACGTTGTGGATTTTTAAAGGCCGTCCCAGCAACTTCCCGCTAATTCCATACCTAAACGCTTCTAATTGTATTTTACGATTTTGAGCTCTTCGAACTCAAAAATATAATGTGTGTTGTTTTGAGCTCAAAAGTTTGGTAAAAGTTTAATAAAACACTATTTTTTGAATTTTCAAACGGCAATAACTATTGAAATTTCTCGCGGTGGCATTCGACGCAGTTTTTTTTGCCTCATCATCGAACGATCGGGATTTGGAAGTAATTCCGAAAAAACACTTTTCAGTTTTCTTTCGTCTACGATAACTTAGGAACGTATTAACCAATTTCAACCGGCTTAGTGGCGATCGACGACGAAAAACGGAGTAAAACCAGTAACTCTCCGAATTTTCGAAAATTTTCAATTTTCATAGCGGGAAGTTTAAAATGCTTGATTTATTTTTCATTAATTTTTTTTTAACGATTTCATTTAACGTTTTGCTGAAAAATACTTCAGGATTTTTTTCATTTCCGATTGAATCAAATATGGGTTTTGAAGTAAAACTTATTTACGCACGCTTAATTTAGGGAGTAATCTGTTGAATGTGATGTGAGCGTTACAAAAAAACGCTAGCGTTACGCGAACGGTGATTTCTTGTCTTGGAGAGTAAGCTGGTGAACGCGTGACGAGAGCGTTACGAACGAACGGTTATTTCTTACGTTACGCGAACGGCGATTTCTTCATTATTATCAGTGTATCTAACTCTTTCTTACATCCTTGAACTATACCAATCTAAATATTACATCTCATCAATAATTCTTTATCCAACTAAAGTTACTTTCAAATAAAAATATATTATCTTTACTTTTCTATACAACCCTGAGTAAAATATATCGGACAAACAAACAATGGCTCCTCTTTCAAGCTTCCTTGTGTGGTAATTCAATGACGATACGATATAGGTACCTTCAATTAACTCGCGTATACTTTTCTTAAAGGCCGACAAGCCTCCTGTGATTTCTCTGGTGTTCTGATGCAATAGAATGTGGGCGGCGGTTATGACTAAACATCAGGAGACCCGTACGCTCGACTGTCTTCCTCGTTTGTACAAAAATATTATTTTCGGTGGATTATGGAACATAATTCAACTTCAAATATTTTTATTCAAAATAGGATTCAAAATCACTTATTGAACGTCAAAAAACTACCACCCGTTCAACATAGACTGCCTCAGACCTGAGAAGAACGGGCGTAAGAAACTCAGCTGGGTTTTTTTTTATAAAATATGGATTACAATGCAATATCGTACAATAAATATTTATAATTAAAGAGCCTGAGGGAGTTTGATTCATTCCCAGTCTGTGGTATCATTAAGAAAATCGTTTATGCTATAGTAACCTTTCCCACGCAAAAGTTTTTTAACACTTCTTTTAAATCTCGTAACACATTTGTTTTGTACATTTTCTGGAATCATATTGAAGAATATATACATCGCCCAATAAAAGACTTACTAACTCGACTTAACCGAGTAGTAGGCATAACAAGTTTATGTTTGTTCCTCATACCTTAAAGCACCTAGGTATCTTAATATCTACGTACATAAAACATGTAGACACAAAATAAACAATTTTATTTATATAATTAAAACAACAATTTTCCAGAACATTCGAATTGCAAATTTCGTATTGTCAGTCTGTAGACATATGTCATAACAATTCCGTTCGTTAGGTATATTTGTTATCTGCGATGTCGATTTCCCCTAAATACGTTCACTAGTTCACTGTGTCCGCTTTCATTTGTTTGATTGGGAAAATATTTGACCGATAAATTGATGGGCTTTTAATTATTTTGTGCCACTGTTGTGTTTCGGTAATGTTTTCACATGAAGGGTTGTAGAGATTTATAGTGTATTTTATATTATTTATCTGACGAAAATTACTGCTTATATTTTCGGATTCATATCTATAATGTATTATAAGAAGTAGTTTTGTTTAAAGTTTTATCTATGTTACTGATACAGATAAATTTCTAAGAAGCACAGGCCCGGTCACATAATATAGAGTATTCCTGTCATCTATAGTCAGGGGGCCAGTATCAGGTTGAACCATTTGACCGCGTGCAACGCAGAGCAGTTCGAATTATCGAGGATCCAGTGATCTGTGAACGGCTAGATTACTAGGTATTGTGTAGAGGCTTAACTTCATTGTGTGTCTTCTACCGCATTTATCACGGAGAGTTCCGGAGAGCTTTTGACCCGATTCCTGCAGCAGAATTCCACCTTCGCATGACACACCAGCATATAAAGTAAGTAGTATCGACTAGGCAAAAGTTGGTTGCCTATAAACTGCAATAGAAACCAAAATAAATTATCTTTCATTGTTAGAAAGTGTAAGTTATGACAATACTGATCAGTGTTTTAAACTTTTTGCATTAATGAATTAAAATCCATTTAACATGACTGAGAAAACCATATTGAAAACTCGTACCGAATCCACCAATTTTATGCCAGACACACTCAACTTTCTACCAACAGAGATCAAACTACACGGAGTCTCGAAACATCAGAGGTGTAATTCAATTAGTAGCTAGCTGCAAGTAATTAGTTTCCAGAGCTTAGCAGTTCATGTTTCTATGTTGCCATTTCGTTAATAACCCTAGTATTCTTATATGTTTTGCTTTTTACAATATTATATTCACGTTTTTTAGTTTGAAACATTAGAATTCTATCAAGTTACCAGTGGGAGACTCCTTTTCACAGGATGCCGATAGATTATGGCCTTTTTCTGCTGTAAAACAGTCGTGTTTGTTTGGGTCTGAAGGTCGCCCAGCTAGTGGAATAACTGAGCAAATGAGACTTAACATCTTATGTCTCAACGTGACGAGCGCAAAAATTATAGTTCCGCTCAGAATTTTGGGGTTTATCAAGAATCCTGAGCACTGCATTGTTATGGGCAGGGGGCATATCAATTACCATCAGCTGAACGTCCCTTAGTGTCATAAAAAAAATATGAACATTCTATTAATAGAGTAAACTTCCCGATTGGTCTTATTACAAATGTTCAGTTTTTGTTGACTGCGAATAGGAGTTAAAACTCAAGGTTTTTGAAATAACTATATTTTTGTTTGAATTTTAGTATTTTAAGCGTTTCAGTTTTCATTATTTATATATCTACTTTTTCATTGTGAAAAGTTTCTTGCTTTCTTTTTCATTTGTTTGATAGCTGAAGATTCTAGTGTGATATTTGACGGTGAAGAGAACTTGATTTGGGACAGCGCATGCGATGCCAGCAAATCTACAAAAAATATTCTTTATTATTTAAAAAATCACTGGCGTTGCGTAGATACGTCCCTTCATTGTGTGTCTTCAATCGCATTTATCACGGAGAGTTTTCCGAATTCCACCTTCGCACGACACGCCACAGATTAGAATATCATCCTCACCATCTAGATGTGTGGCGGTCCTCCACAGTGGTTTTCAAGGAGCTTTCCTCTACGAACTACAAAACTGTGGAATGAGCTTCCTTGTGCGATGTTTCCGGCACCATACGACATGGGTACCTTCAAAAAAAGCGCGTACATCTTCCTTAAAGGCCGGCAACGCTCTTGTGATTCCTCTGGTGTTGCAAGAGAATGTAGGCGGCGGTGATCACTTAACACCAAGTGACCCGTACGCTCGTTTGTCCTCCTTTTCCATAAAAAAAAGAGATTACGTAAGCTATTTTGATACTCAACATAATGCAGAGCTTCAACCGAGAGTGAAGTGTGCTAACGTGACCTTGATTGGTCATTCCAATATTATTGCAAGAAACCAGTTCTGATAATTGATTTGATTTAGTAAGGTTGTTCAAACAATAGTCACAAAGAAACATTATGGCGGTTCACATTAAAATTTAAAGCATTATAGCTTTGCTTACTCGCATGTTTCAAATTGAAATCGCTTTGAAGTGCCGAAAACCTTATAATTCTGTCGATACATACCAACAAGCATTATTGGCACAGAATTTAATTCTAGATTCTAAGCACTGATATTTAGGTTTATTTTCGGTTGTAGTTTTGCTCAAATGTGATGATTTTCAGGCTCTAATCAGGAAACTATGCTCGGACATTAAAACGCCAGTTCGCAGTATTGTTAAATTGCGTCACATTAATTGATGTTTGTACTTAAAGCCCATTATTTTGCTCTTGACTAGATCATTCCCGTGACTTTTGTCGTATATTGTAACATCGAATATTGTTTTATTCAAACATTGTCTCCATCAATTTATAAAAGATTTAATCATCATAATATTAGTATTGCACGAGAATGACTGATCGCGTGCGGTATCCTTTAGATCGGCGTAATTTTGGCGCTCGCGCAGCGTTCTAACAATGTGTATTATTTTACGTATATAAATAGATTGCTTATAAATATGATGTTGATTTGAGTGAATGTATCTTAAAGCTATTGAAACAAGGTATAAGACTATACAAAATAAATAATCTTATAAAAAAAATAAGGGTCATAACTTAGTTAGGGAATAGTGTGCCATATGCCACTTTCGATTTTGGTGAATCTGAAAAATCTAGTGCCCTGGGGCACTGCCGATTTTGGAACTATGTCTCTGATCTGGAATTTATGTGTAAGTAGACCTTTGCGAGTCCTCTATCTACCCCCTTGTGCCCATAAACTTGTAAAATCTAGTTTAATCCTATTTCTCGACACGTACATGAACTTCTCATTACCACGTTGTTATCATTAAATTATTGTGTATGAGAAAGTGGAATCAAATAGAGTTTCGAAAGAGGAGGAAAACTAGGACAAAATATTTGATCACCACCGCTCCATTATCCCTTGCAACTTCCTGAGATGATCCAATCTACAAATCACCACTCTAGATTCCAAACTTCCTAAAACTCATTAAAAATATAGTGACAAATTATAATGTGAGTTATTGGGTTTTAAAATTTAATATGGTTGCAACATAAAAATTCTTGAGCTTGAATTCAATTTTAAAAAGCTTTTTAAATATCAAATATTAGTAACTATCTGTTTCCCGCGACCTCATCGGTATTTACCAAAGTTAGTTGTTATATTGATTGTTGTTCCAAAGCTGCCATATGCTCATAGTTCGACCATTTTGTCTCTGAAATTCCAACTTTGCAAATCTGCCTGCCACGAAAATGCCAGTAATTTTATTTTTCGAGTTAATGACTTTCTATTGTTGACAGAATTTTCAAAATCCCTTCAGTAAATCCAGAGATTATCACATACAACCTCAAAAAATTTACCTCTTCATCTTATTAATATAGATTAACTTTAAATCTTATAATAATTTACGATAAACAATCTTATGGAGCAGCCATCACAGTGTAGGATATAAACAAACAAATTCATTTATCATTTCAAGTAAGGAAAGGATATTTATACAGTTCTTGCAAACAAATAAATCTTGCAAATTGATAGTGACTTTATGACGTAGGTACATGTATTTATGTTCGGTGCAAGCATCGTTTTTAATTAACACCCGACGTTTCTATATTCGCCGTGGCCATTCGTTAATGTCTGTGTGATATGTTTATTAACATAAATAGGTAGCTAGAGAGGCAATTGCCTTTCAAATACTTGTGTTTTATACAGAGAGTGTTATGTTTGACGCGAATATATTCTGACATCATGCGCATGACGTATTACTACATAGATACCAGGAGACTATGGTAGCGGTGATAGTAATGTCTTCCAAAGCGGATGAAATGGAGAGTGCTGACCTGTTGTTGTTGTTTTTGTTGGTGTTGGTAGTTCTCTTTCTGCTCTGCTTCGTACCTCCACTTCTGTTTACCAACGCAAACTCCCACAGTTTGCTTGGGCCTCAGCGTCATACATGTGTTACTACGTATTTGAAATGAAATGAAATTTATTTGCACGAAACATTGTACTTAAGGTGTTAACAATATAATGGATAATCCAATATGTTTCGTCAATTGACATGCAAAATATGTTACAAAATTGTCTAAACACTAATCGTACTGTTATATTGAAACATGTCGGATTTCACAATGATATCAATAATATTTATAAAATGAAATTTTAATACTTATATAATATCATAATATGAGACGTAAATAACTTAATAATTCATTTAGTACCTATGTATAATATTAACAAATTCAATGTCATAAAAGTATATTAATTTACATATATTATTATCAAATAGACTAATTCATTTTGTATTGAAAAATTCATTTTAACTATAGAAGCACTTATTTGTTAACCACTGATGCAGTCTTCTTTTAAAAACTTTGAACGGTAAATCTTTCAATTCATTGGGCAATTTATTATATATTTTCACAGACATGCTGAAACAATTTCTACTAAAAGATGCAGTTCTACAGAAGGGCATTATGAGTTTATTTGGATACCTTGTATTTAAAACCTTCTGGCTTTTTTTTGTATAGAAATCACACATATGTTTTTGAACAAATAGGCTTATTTCATAAATGTATAGGCATGGCAGCGATAGAATTTTCAATTTTTTAAATAGCGGTCGACAAGAATCCAGGGGGCCGGCTCCACAAACCGCCCTGATACACTTCTTCTGTCCAATAAATAAATGCCCTATGCTCACCGAGTTGCCCCATATGACCAATCCATATCTTAAAGCTGAAACCACGAATGCATGATATGCCATTAGCGCTGTTTTTTCACCTATTGTTTTTGATACGCGTTTGAGGACAAATACATGTTGGTTAATTTTTTTGCTAATTTTGTCAACATGTAACTTGAAGGACAAGTTGCTGTCTAAAGAAATACCAAGAAAATTGACAAGTTGTGCTTCTTTAATATTCTCATTATGATAATTAACATTAATATCTTTTCCTTTCCCATTCTTATCTGAGCGCGCATGCGTAGTACAAAGCTTGAGAAATGGCATCACAACATACGTGGCGTTTTGTATACGTGTACTTTTTATACGTTTGTAGAGATTTTTCATCATTTTTATGAAAAAATTCATCATATATTTTGAAGGTTTCACTTCTACCACGTGAAAATTGGACACTAGATTGTTTTTCTTTCATTCTTCCTTTATTTATGGCCAGAGTAGGTATATAGGTTATCACGGGCTACTATCCGCAACTCGACGACTACAGCCTATTTTGCGTGGTGAGGTGGGCGGCTAATCCTGCCAGCCCAGCTCCTCAAGGTAGTGTATCAAACCTCTGATGTCACCCATGACCCCGGGGAGAGTCCTCGGTGACCCCAGATGTTTGGCCCGGTTTGTGGCCACACTCCTACACTCTAGAATGGTGTGTGCGGCTGTTTCTTCTGCCTCTAGGTATATATAATCATTTATAACTGCTACTTTAAAAAACATTTAATACATCCACAATATTTAGATAATTTTTAAAATTAGTCACCCGAACATTAGGCAACTCAATTGATTGAATTAATGCCAGCAGTCAAGATTCCAATGAAGTATTTAGTCACATAGAGTCAATACTTTTTATGTTCAATTGAAATAAATTTTCACTTCCTTCTCATACTTTTTAAGCCGATTGGCTTAGGGATACTCATGTGGGCCGATACAAATTTTGAACAATTATTATCTTGTTAGCAGTATCGTGGTTACCCGTATCCGATGCTAAGGGAAAATGTTTATTATTTTAATTTAATCATGGGTTAGTTTTAAACTTTAATGTTAAAAGTATATGTCATTGTTATCTTGCAACTATTATACTATACTTATTAAGAAGCGGAACTGCCTTAGTAAAAAGTATGAAACGTGCCGTGATTTGACATAAGTTTGAAATAATAGTATTTACAGTATGGCGATTGGCGACGAAGTATATCCGGCTAAGTTTGAAAGCGAACAGTTGCTTAAAACGTAGTTGATTTCGGGTATCTCCGTTTTTACAAGATTGTATCCTTCATCTGTCAATCTTTCAATGACTGCACGTTTCAGACAATCGAGTGAATCGCTTTTTTCTTAGAGAGATTCGTTAGGCTGACAGAACTTCATCTCAAATTCCGACATAATCCTTGGTTATGTTAGTAGGAGCACTATTATCATCACCATCTGGATGTGTAGTGTCCTTCCGCAGTGTTTAAAGAAGATTTCTTCCACATTCAACCAAACTGTCAATGACTTTATTGGTTGGTGTTTTGAAATTGATAGGAAGCGGGTAGTTTCAAAAAAGCACATAAACTCATGAAAAAGTCCGGCAACGCTATTGTTATTCCTCTGGTGTTGGTGAACTTTGGTCGAAAGTGATCACTTTACATCAGGAGGCCTCGTTGCTCTACCCTCCTTTTTCGTAAAAAATGACATCCCTACGCATTGTCCAAAGTATAGAAGCATTCACCTAGCTTATATCCCCAATTTTTTGAGTTCTTTTGACGCATTTCTTTTTTTCTAAAATGTTAGATATGGCGTTATCTCGTGCATTCTTTATAGGACTCCATTCTAAAATATCATATTTTTCTTTTAATCTACGTAGGTTTCACCTATCCTATAAATAGCTTAAATTTCTTAAAGCAAGTTTTGTGACGACCCTTGCATATTTTTCGCGACTAGATATCCAGACTGCTTTGTAGGTATTCACAGAACTGACAATACTTTAAAATTTGCAGTAATACGCAAGATTGGACTATTCCTTCATACTTTTAATCAAATAGTTACAAAACAACTTTTATACTGTTAAAACAGTGGAAACCATTGAGTTCAGCAATCAAACACCTTTAATTTAACAGTGTAGGCACAGGAATGTCGTTAGGGTTGTCAAGATATGTAGGTGAGAATATATAATATTTTTAAATCAGTAAAACCACTTGCCCGATTGACGCCTATAATATAAAAGTATTATTATAATGAACAATTTACTAAATCATAAATTTAAGCACTACCAAAACGTTACATCTCACATGAAAACAAAAAAACACGACGGATAGCACATGACATGCCTTATCCACCATCTATCTATAAATAGGATAAAAAAGAGTTTTAATTTTTACATCACCATCATCATCAGCCGGAAGACCGCGCTGCCGTCATCATATTATACATAAAATACTATTAATAAATATTTTATATTATTATCTCTAAACCTATTAAGTTTTCGATTACAACAAAGATTCATCATTACAATTCTTAACACCACCTATGAGCAGACCTACAGATACCACACGGTAGTATATTCCATTAACCTTAATTGAATAAAATGATAGTATTAATATACTAAACAAATACATTCAGGAATAACAAGCAACTGGAAAAAAAAACTTTTAGACAGCTGACAAGTGGCAACCCTATGCAAAGCAGATAAAGCAACAACTTTATGATGGCAAGGATTAGAAGAATGTTCGCTCTGGGTGGTCACACACAGAAACGGTGTTACTACAATAAAACTCTGTCAATCAGAGACCTGTCATTCCTGCCTTACCTTTCATTTAAAAACCTGTAGAAGTACATTATCAGTAACTAACTTTGAAGGAGTGGGAGGCTCCTTTGCACCGGATGCCGACTAGATTATGGGTACCACAACGGCGCCTTTTTCTGCTGTAAAGCAGTAATGTGAAATTACTGGGAAGATCAGACTTGACATCTTATGTCTCAAGGTGACGAGCGCAGTTGTAGTGCCACTCAGAATTTTTGGGTTTACCAATAATCCTAGTGGCACTGCATTGTAATGGGTAGGGCGTTTCAATTACCATCAGCTAGCTGAACGTCCCGCTCGTTTCGTCTCCGATTTTAATAAAAAGAAGTTATTAGCCTATGCTTATAAACTTCCACAGTCGTTCATTTTCCACTAAATAGGAGGACAATTGAACATTTGGGTCACCTAATCATCAGAAGAGTGGCAGGAGTGTTACCGGCTTTTATTTATTGTTTTTTTTTAGCGTTTCTTAGTAGTTGGCAAAGCTTGGAAACCGAAAGATAATTTACAATGAGTAACGCCTAAGTATTTATAAAGAGTACATTTTATTCAGCATTTAAGTTCATCATTACGAACGGTTTTTAAATCGCCTAGTCATTTGACAAAGACATTTCATACTAGTACATTCTTATACTGTCATATTAATAAACGCGGTGTAAAGTTACTCCAAGGTTAAAATTACTTCTCCCTGTCATGTAATTCTTTAATGACAAAGGTAAGATAAAGACAAAAAGTCTTAGTTTTGGAATAACTTTACTTTGTGTTTATTAATAAATAACAGATAATATTTATATCTCAGTAAATACACGTGTCTCATTTCGACTTTTGCGAAAGTAACCGGTGTGTAAGGGCTTGTTAAACAAACGTTTAACGTTTGCACAAAGAAAAAATAGTAGATACATTTTGCTTTTACCATTAGTGACCGTTTAATTTAAGAACCGTTCGACGACTTATTCGTTGGAAATGACCTAGTGTTTATAAACCTAGTGATCCCAGTTAAAGTTTTCAAAAAAGTCGGACGTCTTGAGAATGTTTCATTTGATAGAAACATAACTAATAATACATTTATAATATAAAATAATCAAATTAATAATTCATAAAAATTCCTTAATAATTTCCTTTTGAAATACTATTTGAGTAAATTTAAAACAGATAAATTCTATTTAATTCGGAAACGTCTAAGCCTCTCGACCATAACTCGATCAATTCGTGCGCAGTTCGTGTTAATTTGAGAAAATATCTGTCGGCCGGATTATTTCCGTGTCAACTTCTGCCGTGTTCTAAAAACGGAAACGTTTCTGTTGCTTTGAGGTGACAACTTCGAGCGATCATCCAATTTATTTTCAATATTGAGATGATAATTCATAAATTATATTTATGTTTGTTTTCTTTATTTAAAACCGCATCCGTTAGTTGTATTATTTTTTAAAATTTTATTTAGCAGTTGAAATACTTGAGGATTCGATTAGACCATTTATGCGTCTAGATCAGGGGTTTCCAACCTTTTGACTTAGACCATTTATACATCTGACCAGGGTTTCCAACATTTTGGTATACAAAGCACACTTTTTGCTCATCACGTCACACCAGTAAAACATAACTAAGTGTGAGCCAGACCTGTGCATACAGGGTTCCGTACAATATATCCATAACATCTATAACATAACGGAAAACAGAGGCTTATGACTAGGATCTCGTTGACACTTTTAAGTACGAAACCCCAAAAAGAAACAAATATAAAAATATAAGTATGGTTAAAAATTAAATCTTCATTTTTAAAGTGAAATTTTTTTAATTCGTCTCAAAGTTTTTCGGCTGTGTGTTGCGTGTCGCGTGACGGTCGGACGGTGCCTATAGTTCGCAGCAGCTGACCGTGTATTGTATAGACTATTACTCATTTGTGCCAGTGCTCCACGCTATTTTGTTTGTGAGTATTATTTCCCAGTAACATTTCAATTTTCCAAGTATAAAATTAAGATTGATAAAGCGATTTTTGTAGCCTTAATGGAATATCATTCCAAAAATTTTTAGTTAAATGTCTATAATGTGAAAAAATAGTTTCACTTTTACCGTGGTTTGATAAAACCACACAATCCTTTTTTTATGTGAATGTATTGCGAATCGCACACATCAAGCGTCAGTTGTTTTTTTACTACATTCTCATTTAAATAGCTATTTCTGATATTAGTGCAGTAATCGTGGCACACCTGAAAATATAAGTGGCACACCGGTTGAAAACGTCTGGTCTAGGTAGACTGTGGCAGCTGTGAAAACGTCGAAAATAAGGTTGGAGGTTGTCAGTTACCCTTTAATTTGAACAAAGCACACACACTAACACAAAGTGATTTACATATCGCGTGTCTTATACGTAGCTTGTCACGCACACTAAAGTCATAAACCTGGCCTGTTTTCATCGGTTGTCTAGCAGAAAGAGACTATCTAGAAGTTTAAGTTATCTAATATTTGAATATAAAATAACTTAGTTTGTATAAATACATGGAAGTGCGTCAAGTTAAAATAACCTCGATGTTTAAGTAAAACACTTTTAAAGGATTAAAACGCGTGTAATTGTAACTGTTTTTACATTCAATTTTTACGTAAAAGTTGAATTTTTATTTTAGTTAACCTGACGTTTAGAAACCCTGAAAACGAGATCTAGAAAGGTCTTGAAACGTCGGGTTAGCTAAAATAAAAATGTAACTTTTACGTAAAAATCTAATGTAAATACAGTTAGAATTACACGCGTTTAAATCCTTTAAAAGTGTTTTATTTAAATGTGTAACATTCGCGTTAATCAAAGAATATTATAACCTCGATGCTTAATGCATAATCTGTCAAGATAAACACATTTGGATGACCTAAACTTTGTGTCATATAAAAACAAATCAGTTCTGATAGAGAACGAGTGGGTGAAGTATTTAATATTTTTTATGGAAGAGAAGAGCAAGAGAGAGAATGGGTGCTTTATCTCTCATTTTAAGTAACCCCGTCGCCAACATTCACCTTTTTTATATACTAGAGGGGACAAACGGGCAAGAGGCTAAAGGGATGGGGAGAGGTAAGGCAACCGCCCACGGACATCCGCAACAACAGGTGTGTCAAGAGATGCGTTGCCGGCCTTTATGGTGGGAGTATGCTCTTTTCTTGAAGGTCCTTAAGTCATATCGGTTCGGGAAAACTGCAGCCATTTCATGTTATAAGGAACAATAGTAGATTGTTAACCGAGGGTCGAAAGAATCAATTCCCGAGGTATTTAGACGCCCGAGCAAGGGCGGCTATAGTCCGAGTAGGAATTGATTATTTTACCCGTGTGAAACACTCTTCTTTTCATTTCGAATATGAGGTAATAAAACTAGTTGTTTATCTAAACTATTTATCTATATATATAAAAATGAATTGCTGTTCGTTAGTCTCGCTAAAACTCAAGAACGGCTGGTCCGATTTGGCAAATTTAGGTCTTGAATTATTTGTGGAAGTCCAGAGAAGGTTTAAAAGGTGAATAAATGATGAAAAATGCTGCTAAATTAAATAAAAACAAAAAAATTGTTTTTCCTTTGATGTGTCCATACATAATTTCTATTAGAGAATTTATTGACGCACGGTTTGACAGTTCTGCTGTCAAACAATTTCATTACGACAGCAGGGTGCATATTTTGCGAAGTAATTTTTGATGTTATAATATATTATTGACAAATTCATATTATTTTTTTTTTTTTATGGAATAGGAGGACAAACGAGCGCACGGGTCACCCGGTGTTAAGTGATCACCGCCGCCCACACTCTCCTGCAACACCAGAGGAATCACAAGAGCGTTGCCGGCCTTTAAGGAAGGTGTACGCGCTTTTCTTGAAGGTACCCATGTCGTATCGTCCCGGAAAAACCGCACAAGGAAGCTCATTCCACAGCTTCGTGGTACGAGAAAGAAAGCTCCTTGAAAACCGCACTGTGGAGGACCGCCACACATCCAGATGGTGGGGATGATATCGTAACTTGTGGCGTGTCGTGCGAAGGTGGAATTCGGCGGCAGGAATCAGGTTGAACAGCTCTTCGGAACACTCCCCGTGATAAATGCGGTAGAAGACACACAATGAAGCGACGTCTCTACGCAACGCCAAGTGATCCAGCCGTTCACAGAGTATTGGGTCCCCGACAATTCGAGCTGCTCTGCGTTGCACGCGGTCAAATGGATCGAGCTGGTACTGGGGTGCGCCAGACCAGAGATGACAGCAATACTCCATGTGAGGCCGGACCTGCGCTTTGTAGAGCGCTAGAATGTAGGCCGGCTTCAAGTATTGGCGTGCTCTATTTATGACGCCCAGTTTCTTTAAAGCCAGTTTGGCTTTGCCCTCCAGATGGCCACGGAATTGGCAATTGCTCGAGATTTCGAGACCCAGTATTCCAATACTAGGCGAGGCTTTAAGGGAAGTATTCTCGAAGAGCGGTGATACGGCAAATGGGGTTTTTTTAGTGGTAAACGCGCAAACTTGAGTCTTCTGGGGGTTAAATTGGACAAGGTTCAACTTACCCCATTCCGCGACCTTCTCGAGAGAGGACTCGATAGAAGACACAAGTTTCTCCCGGCACTGGTTGACGTTTTCCTCAGAGAGACCTGCATGGCCCGTGTATACGGCATCACCAGTGCTGTCGTCTACATAGCAATGCATGTTGGCGGTGTTTAACATATCATTGATATGCAGAAGAAACAGCGTGGGAGATAGCACACAGCCTTGAGGCACTCCAGCGTTCACGGGCTTGGGATTCGAGCAATAACCGTCGATAACGACCTGTATGCTGCGCCCAGTGAGGAAGCTGGAGGACCACTTGCATAAGCTCTCGGGAAGCCCAAATGATGGAAGTTTTGCGAGGAGCGCCTTGTGCCATACACGATCAAAGGCCTTCGCTATATCCAGACCTACTGCCAGGCCTTCCCCCTTGCTTTCAATAGCCGCCGCCCATCTATGTGTTAGGTATACCAGAAGATCGCCAGTCGACCGACCATGGCGAAAGCCGTACTGCCGGTCGTTGATCAACCCTCAAGGTATACCAAGAGCTGGCGGTTAATTATGCTCTCCATGATTTTGGAGAGTAGGGAGGTAATAGCAATAGGCCTGTAGTTTGCCGGATCCGAACTGTCTCCTTTTTTTGGAATCGGATGGACAAGGGCTGACTTCCATGAATCAGGGACTACGCCTTTTGAATAAGAGTGCCGGAATAAACGCGTTAGCACCGGCGTCAATTCAGGGGCACACATTCTAAGCACGGTTGGAGAAATGCCATCCGGCCCGCTCGACTTCCTGACGTCCAACGAAAACAGAGCTCGCCTAACAGTTTTCTGTCGGAACTGTACTTCAGGCATGGAGCTCTGACACCGCGGGATGGTCGGCGGTGTTTTTCCGTTGTCGTCAAGAGTCGAGTTGGAGGCAAAAAGAGTGCACAGGAGATCGGCTTTCTCTTTTGCCGTATGGGGCAGGGTGTCATTCCTCATGTGCAACGGCGGCATGGACGGTTGGTTGAAGTTACCAAGAGCAGCTTTCGACAACGACCAGAACTTGCGTGTTCCGGTCGTGTAACTGGAAAGCTGCTCGCCAATTTTGAAGACGTGATTCGATTTCGCACGGGCGATTTGCCGCTTAAAAAATCTGGAGGCACGGTTATATTTCCTCTTCAGAACTTTGCAGTTCGGATCCTTTGAGCCCAGCGCCGCAAACCAAGTTCGATACGCCTGTTTTTTGCAGTCAGATGCTGCTTTAACTGAAGCATCGAACCAGGGCTGTGATCTGCCACCGATCGGTACTACAAGCTTGGTATAAAAATATCCATGCCCTGCAGTATCACATCGGCTACTGCAAAGGCGCAGGCACTAGGATCATCCGAAGGGAAACAAACCCCGCCCCAAGGGTAGGATGCAAAAAAGGAACGCATCCTATCCCAATCTGCTGACTTGTAGTGCCAAACGCGGCGGGTCGCTGGTGGTCTGCGACGTTGGCGTCGGATAGGCACTACACTCCTGACCAGGCAATGGTCGGACGTTCCGAGAGGGGTGTCGACAGAGACCTGGTAACCATCGGGATCTGTAGTCAGCAGAAGATCTAATAAGGACGGCATGTGGCTATCCACATCCGGGAGCCGCGTCGGCGACTCAACCAATTGGGACAGACCATACGCCAATGCAAAATTATGCACAGATCGCCCTGCGTAGTCTGTGGTACGTGATCCAAGCCATTCGGCATTGTGCCCGTTGAAATCACCCAAGACTACGATTTCAGCGGAGGGGATCTGAGCAAGCACGTCATCAAATGCCGCTTGAACGCAGCCCATGAGGTGATCCGTTTCTGCGTTACCACTATAGGACCTGTAGACACACGCATAGATGCGGACGCGGTCCTCTAAATCTACGCGGAGCCTGAGAGAAGACAGGCCCCTACCCTCAAAATTGCCGAGACGGCGACAGCAGATATCCTCCCTAACGTACACACATACCCCGGCATGAGGCATTAAATTATGCTCAATTTTGTACCCGGGGTACGTTAAATATGACGTATCGCTAGGTCGAGATATCTGCGTCTCCGTAAGGAAACACAAGGCCGGTTGCGCCGTCTCAAGGTGGTGGTGGACGGCGTTTAAGTTGGAGTGAATTCCCCGGATGTTACAAAAGTCCACATTAAGCATGGAGCGGGGTGCCGTGGTGTTGCTGCCCTGTTTGTCCTGTGACATACGCGGTACTGTGCCCTCCCCAGAATACGAGGGGCAGCCTGAGCGCGAATGCTCGGGGAGGGATTCTCCGGCTCTACAAGAGCCGGTACCCTCCTGAGGTAATTCTTTTTTAGGACCGCTCTCATATTTTGTTGAGGGGGGGGGGGGGGGGGGGGGGGCAATGGCCTCCGGTCCTCGACACTAACCTATGCGGCACTAGGCCGCTACTTCACGCCGGTATTCTGTGCGAGTGTGGTAAGTAACCCGGATGAGTCTGGCCCGATTGTGCTGACGTCATAAGACAGCAGCGTGACTCTCCCACTTTCAAAAAGCCCGTAGTCGCCTCTTACGACACCCTTGGACCTGGGACTACCCTATTCTTTTTACGCCCCGGGGCAGCACAGGGCAATTATTAAAACATTATTTTATTTATTATAAACAGAACAACGTCTGTCGGGTCAACTAGTTGATGATATATATAAGTAGTAGGTACCTATTTAAAATTAATTGCTAAATTAGGACAATTTATGTAGACTTTAAATTTTAAATATGGAACTCACCGCTTAATTGTTGCGGCTTATTCCGCTCAAAGAAGTTTGCGCTAAGTTAACACTGGCTGTTTAGAAAGTCACATGGCCGCAGTATTTTTTTTTTGTTTTTTTTTTTACATAAAACTTCATAGCTGACAGCAGGTCGCTTTTTAAAATTCATTCCGGCCCTTAGGTTGAAAGTAATTCGTATGAGTTTTTCCATCTCTGTGGAGGGAACTACTATTTTCCACCCAACAATCAGATCAAAACAACATAACTTTCCGAGTATGAGAAATGAAAAATATATTACGTAATTAGTAATTTAATTATTCCATCATATCTCGTCAAGTCTAAATTGGCCTCTTATTAAAACTTTTGATATTAAATGAATATAAACTTTCATATAAAATATTTAGTAATTTCGTTAAAGCTATTTAAGTATTTTGGGTATAAATTCGTAATTAAAAATTAATTTGTTTTACTTTGTTAACAAAATGTATGGCTGTTGAGTTTTAATTTCTTACTTTTTAGTAAACCGCCTATCCTACTAAATTAGAAATATCGAGTGAAGGAGAGACGAGTTTTTTTAAAGAATTTTCAAGTTTGTTTCCATGACTTAATTATTTCAATAATATTCTATGATTACTCTCTTTTTGAACAAAGAACACCAAGCTACTTCAAAATTTTTTTAATATTTCATGACACTGACATAACGTAGTATTTACATCCTCTTTGCGACATCAGCTTAGCGAAACTCTCTAAGAAAAAAGCGATTCACCCGATTGTATGAAACGTGCAAGTCATTGATAGATTGGCAGAGCACGGTTATAATCTTGTAAAAAACGGAGATAGCCGAAATCCACTACTTTAGAAGCAACTTTTCGCTTTCAAACTTAGCTGGATTATACGTTGCCAAATGCCCTGATGAATTACTACTATTTCAAACTAATCTCAAACCAGTAAACTGAATTTAAACTTTTACTGAGGCAGTCCTGCCTCTTAACAACATAATAAACCCAAACTTAAAAAAATATATAAAAAGCGACATTAATATTGCACTAACATCGCTTGGGAACGAAATTTGGGTTCTGATAGAGAAAAAACTCCCCCATTTTTATTTTGAACTCTTTGTAAAAATTACAATTGACGACATACATTGATTGACATGTACCATCGACAAAATATATTCATCAAAGTAGGTTTATATTTGCACGAAAAGGGTTGTACATAATGATTGGTTGACTGTCCGTGTCTAATAAAATAATAACAGTAACCAAATGTCTGTTCAAGCGAATTTCAACCTACTTGTTTTTTTTTATGACTGCAGTAGGAATATGACATTATGGTGGGTCTCGATTCAATTTTGTCGATAGTACACATGGCATTGCTATGTCTTCTATGATGCCCGCTAGATTATGGATACCACAACTTTGCCTATTCCCGCCGTGAAGCAGTAATGTGTAAACTTTACTGTGTTTCGGTCTGAAGGATGCTGAAGCTAGTGTAATTACTGGGCAAATGAAACTTGTAATTTAATATCTCAAGATGACGAGCGCAGTGGTAGTGCCGCTCAGAATTTTTGGGGTTTTCTATAATCTTGAGCGTAATGGGAATTGCGTATTAATTACCATCAGCTGAACGTCCTGCTCCTCATGTCCTTTATTTTCATAAAGGATATAAAAATTGTCTATGAGATAGTACAAATCCAGTTCTAACCTGTCTTTAGTACCATAATATTATATTAAATAACATTTCTCACCTAGCACTTGGTGTATTCCGTCATTCATTTATATTTCGTTAACGTATTCGACAGAGATAAAGAAGTGACGGCTGTGATTTGTTTGTGCCCTTGTTATCAACCTGTCGATTTTATTAATGACATACATGGACAAAAAGTGACAGGAAACTAATAATATGTGCACGGTTTTGGTAATAAAATGTATAAGATTCTGTTCTTTACAACAACAAGCTTTACAGCTTGTGTAATAGATATATATTGTTGTTGATTTATGTCATTTAAAGAACAACAACTCTATCTATATATATAAAAATGATTTGCTGTTCGTTAGTCTCGCTAAAACTCAGAAACGGCTGGACTGATTTGGCTAATTTTGGTCTTGAATTATTTGTCGAAGTCCAGAGAAGGCTCAAAAGGTGAATAAATATAAAAATGCTCGGAATTTAAGAAAAACAACAATTTTGTTTTTCCTTTGATGTGTCCCCCGTCGTTCAAAAATCAAATAGAAAGAATACCTTTCTAACTCTCTCGGGAGGTAAATATAAACTTAATTTTTTATACAGAACAACGTCTGTCGGGTCAGCTAGTTTTTAATAAAATGACATAAAAATTTGCTATTTTTTAAGGTGATAACCCTCACTTCTGAGTTTAATTACACAAATAAAAATGAAAACAAATATTATGAACGATGCCGTACTCGAACCCCCGACCTTACGCATTCCGTGCGAGCGCTCTTTCAAACTGAGCCAACCGTTCGGGTGACGTATCGTTGATAAATCTTGTTCAAGTCTCAAGTTGTAGCTTCATCTACAGGATCTACTTTAGAGTTGATAACCTGCTCAACCCCAATATTTTGACTTGAGATGTCGCTCTTACAAATCTACACAATTTGTTATGTTTTAAAGTGATAACCCTTACTTCTGGGATTAATTAACCCAGATGATTGCGAAACTGAAGTAGCAGTAGGCAGGACACATAGCTTGACGGACAGGTAGCCGTTGGGGCAGTCCTAAAGCACATACTGGAAGACACAGTGTTGCTAGGCCCCCCACAAGATGGACCGTCGCGACGATCTAGTCAAGATCGCCGGAATACGTTGGATGAGTGCAGCGCAGGACTGATCGTCATGGTGCCTTTGTCCAGCAGAGGACGTCATCCGGCTGATGATGATGATGATCTTTTCTGATTCTATTATTGTATCATAAACCTCATCCTAGATGCTAGAAGCTATAAACATTTCATAGAAATAACTTTACTGTGACTGAAATAACATCCTTTGACTATTTCCTCAAGAAAAACAATTGAACTAATATATAAAACAGGTTCAACAGAGTAAATAAAAGGTTAAAGAAAGTAAAACTTTTAAACTAGCAGAGTTGTAACAAAGGATAACTAACTATAATTAAAGTCCTAAGTGTACAACTTTCCGCTGTGACTAAATCTTAGTACTTACAAGACAAAGGCAAGTTAAGATAGGGATTTAGGAACGTTAAACAAGCTGAATACAGCTTGAAATAATAACTTCTTAAATTGTCAGCATTATAAACGCTAGCACAGGTGCGATATAATTTGTCATTAGTATGTTTCAACGCTAATTTTCTATTGCCTTAGCTGTTATTATGCCTTAGTTGTGTGTCTTCTACCGCACTTATGACGGGGAGTGTTCTGAAGAGCTGTTTAACCTGATTCCTGCCGACGAATTCCACCTTCGCACGACACGCCACAAGTTAGGATATCATCCCCACCATCTGGATGTGTGGCGGTCCTCCACAGTGCGGTTTTCAAGGAGCTTTCTTCCTCGTACTACAACGCTGTGGAATGAGCTTCCTTGTGCCGTGTTTCCGGGATGATACGACATGGGTACCTTCAAAAAAAGCGCGTACACCTTCCTTAAAGGCCGGCAACGCTCTTGTGTTGCAAGAGAATGTGGGCGGCGGTGATCACTTAACACCAGGTACGCTCGTTTGTCCTCCTATTCCATAAAAAAAAAATATTAAAACAAATTTGGGACGTTTATATATTTAAAAATGATCAAATTTCGAGTTCGGTAACGCTCGATTCTGAGTTATAAAGAACATAAATCGATGGTAAAATTATTAAAAAAAATATAAACAAATAAAAAGACGGATTAGCTGATGATCTTTTAGAATACCAGAATAGTAAGAATACGTACAGCATATATACCACAGTTTGGTTGCATGTGGAAGAAGGCCTCTTGAGAAATGCCAATTCTGGGAAAGAAAATGCGAATCAAACTGCTCTTCGGAATGATACGATCAGAAAAACCGTGGATGATATATAAAGCGATATCTTTGTACAACATGGTTCCAGACTACAAGCCGCAACAGACATTTGGATCTCTGACATGTAAAGCAAGACAGCGTTGTCAGTCATATCGTTCAAACAGATATTGGAATATCCCAAACTGGAGAGAAAGGATAGCATTGCTAGAAGTATCAAATCAGAAAGAAATAACCCATATTTCCATAAATTCATATAAACAAAGAGTGACATAAAAACAGATTCAAATAGCTCAATCAACACAAACCACAGACAAGCAATGTCTTAACTCGTAACATTTCGAAACTGTCACTGTCATTGTCAATGTCACCAAAAAAACGAGGACAGGTGAGTGGTGGGTGAGTGCAAGTGTTCTTGCAAATAAAAACTCCCACATTAATATGTATTGTTTAGTTTTTACTCAGAAGTAAAAACCTTGGCAAAAAGCTTGTAATAAACGTGTTTATCAAACTGAATATCTGGCAAATTTACGGTATTAAGTAGCTTTTGCATTTTGTCAGTCATAAATAGACGAATAGGGTTTATATTTTGATGGTTGGTGATGGCACTGGTCTATTTGTCACTGATGTATATCTAGTTTATGCGAGTAGGGTTTGATAAGTAATACTTGACGGAACTATAGTAATATACTAACTGATACATAACATACATAAAAAGAGGGTTTCACAAATTTTGAAAATGAAACACAGTTTATGTTACTATAACTCTTCTAAAGGTGAAAGAATTCTTAAAAAAATTTTGAGCTGATCCGTTGCAAACAAATACACAAAAAACTTAACAACTTAATACATAAGTAATAATATAATTAACTTTAAATTGGGGACATTTGCATTCAAAGACGTATAGAATATCAGAAATGTTTTAAAATGTAAAAGAAAGGTATTTGTAATTTATTTATAATATATTTCCATACCATCTCAACAAATTCTAAGAAGACAAGGACCAATAGAAAATAAATTATCACGGAATGGGACCGTATTATAAAGGCTGAAGCAATTTCAGCTTTTCTAAAGAAAGAGTTTATTTTAAACACAAGTAAATATGTATTTTCTCCGCAAACTCCACACAAAGACTTAAAACGTAACACATTTCCTTGCGATATTCAAAGTTCAAAAGGAAATACAGAACCGTATTTCGTCATACAATTCCTTTAACTTTCCTCTTATATTTCCACTCACAACTTTTTCTATAATCCCAACAATAATTGCTCGATACAAACCGACGCGGCGTCACTGTTTGTTGGACAAAATTATGTCATAAATTTACCGACATAACTCCGAGTAACTTCGTTAAAAAGGGAACAGAAAAATCTGGCGTTTCTTTAATTGGCTGCCATCCAAATTAGTCAGATGTCTTAAAGTCGAATAAGTTTTCATAACAAAATGTATTGGGGAAGGAGCGAAATGAACTGTCAGTTCGGTAGGGCTGAGAAGCAGGTTTTTAGTTCGCGAATACAATTTAGGATAACGCTGACTATATACGTTTCGTGGATAAGTAATAGGATTTGGGGATTTCGGTAGCGTATTTTTATGTGATTGCATAGCTTTTGATATTAGTTTATCCAATTGTTTTATCGAATACTCCAACATAATAATATAAGAAATATGAAAACATATAAGCAAGTTTGTACATTTCTGATTCATAGTTAAATGTTGGATTTAAATATTATACGCGTGACAACCCTAACAATGAAGTCCGAATCCAATTACTCTTTGGTTAACAGATGCAAGGATTCAAATTAACGTTCACAGATTTACAAGAGGCTGTAACAAGATTTAGCTAAGATACGCTTAGTTACACTGCAACACAGCTTGTTTAGATAGATAAAATTTCTACATAGAAAATTTATATCCATTGTTAGTTCACTCGCTTTTCATATTATGCTTTTTAGTCCTCAAATCGGGGCAGAGACATGTTGTCTTATTTCCTCATAGCGAGCAAACAGCGGCACTACATCACGTATTAACATGATCTCCGCTGTATAAGACTATTTTCCTATTCAAAGCTTTAAAACTAGTAGGGTTGATCGATCAATAACTTCAAGTAAATTTCGTCATTTAGTATAAATATTTGCAATAATAATTAACCACCTGTATCAACTTCGCTCGGTGATAATTTTTGTGGTAAATATTAAGAATTTCTGAATACCTTAAAATCTACACATTAAAAATAGCATTATTTATGACATTTCTCAATGTCTCTATTCAGGAGAAGTCACTTTGTTCATGTGTCTTTTATAATATCACTATTTTTATATTAAAAAGCTATTATGAAGTGATGTTCTGCTATATTCCGAAGAGATGTTTTACCTGGTTCAACCCACACACCACTAACATAGATCTAATCCACACTATCTTTTTTGCCACCTTGAACTAAACTCTTGTAACCGCTTGCTTGACGATACATTATAAGGTCCTTAAAAAAAGTATGACAACCAAAATTTCGACAACTTCCGGTGATCCCCCTGTTAATACAAGTGAGTGTGGGCGACGGTGATCACTTGCATCTTGGCTAAAAGTGCGACATCACATTTGAATATACAGGTGTCCCAAAGTTATGGGACATGAAGGGAAAGTACCTTAAATATCGAAGATAGGCTATTTTACTGAAAGAAGACTTTATGTTATTTTTAAAAGTTAGTACTTCTGCATTCAAAGATTTTCTAAAAAATACTTGCATCGTCTGGGAATCGAACCGACTTAAATGTAAAAAAAAAATCTCTACTCTTATGATGCCAATCGAAAGAATGACCAAAAACTAATAACTCTTCTTAAGTAACATAGTATTTTAAAAGAAAGTGGTCAATTAAGTGGGTATTCTTTTGTAAATTAATTAATTAAATGCTCAAAATGTGACCCCTCTTGTCTTACGCAAATCGCCAATCTTTTAATGAGTCCGCTGCCTGTTGATTTTCTTATCATTTTATGTTGAATACTCGATATGATATGGCACAATTCTGTTTGTAACTCGCCCACGTTCTCGTATCGGTTTTTTGTATAGCATATCTTTCACGTATCCCCAAAAGACGAAATCTAATGGTGTAAGGTCTGGGGATTTGGCCGGCCATCTAATCGGTCCATTCGTACCAATCCAAGTAGGAAACCATTCATTTTACGTTGTTCCTTTCTTTTAAAATACTATGTTACTTAAGAAGAGTTATTAGTTTTTGGCCATTCTTTCGATTGGCATTATAAAAGTAGGGGTATTTTTTTTACATTTCAGTCGGTTCGATTATCAGACGAGGCAAGTAATTTTTAGAAAATCTTTGAATGCAGAAGTACTAACTTTTAAAAATAACATAAAGTCTTCTTTCAGTAAAATAGCCTATCTTCGATATTTAAGGTACTTTCCCTTCATGTTCCATAACTTTGAGACATCCTGTATATTTGACGCTTACATCAAAAATCCCTCAAGGTACCACAAGGGTTCCTATTTCTGCCGTGAAGCAGTAATGTGTAAGCGTTACTGTATTTCGGTCTGAAGGGCGCCGTAGCTAGTGAAATTGCTGTGTAAATGAGACTTAGCATTTTATGTCGTAAGGTAATGCCGCTAAGAATTTTCGGGTTTTTCAAGAATCCAGAGCGGCAGTGCATTGTAATGGGTAGGTCGTATCAATAACCATCATCTGAACGTTCTGCTCATCTCGTCCCTTATCATAAAAAAATCCCCGACGTCTTTTATCACCAAAAATAATTAACAAATTAATAAACTACACTTTCGTAAAGACTTAAATTTCTGCAGAAACTTTTTTATAGCTGCACTTAAAAAGCGATTTAATTCAAGAGTAAAAGTATTATAAACAAACATAAAAGAGTTGTGAGTGAATTAATAGCAATATAAACTACAAAGATCTGTATTATTTTAACGACTTTAGTTTAGGTATTCGTAGCTCTGTCATTAAAACTTTACGAAATTGAATATCTTAGAGAAAATAATAAAATTTTAAATGATGAATAAACGACGAGCAATACAGCTATTTTACTTTAACGCATATTTTATGGTGAATGTGGTGGCATAGTGAAATGGGATTTGATCAGCTTTTTTTATTTAAGAGGGCGAACGGTAAGAGGCTCATGGTATGGGGAGTGGCGAGGCAGCCCCACATGGACATTCACAATACCAGGAGTCAAGGGATACATTGCCGGCCTTTAAGGTGGAAGTATGCTTTTTCTTCACAGTCCCATGAGATGGTCGGACCAAATACGATAAATCATCTTTCATAATGCCCTTCATAAAGCTAAGGATCGCAGCAGATGGAGGGGAAGTGTACGGGAGAAACTGATGCAGTGGGGGAGTCACGACCCTCAGTAATGAGGAAAACGACACGAAGAGGAGGATGCTTTTTCTTGAAGATCCCTGAGTCGTATTGGTTCGGGAAAGCAGCAGACGATTCCAAAAGGTGGCTGTTAGCTTGCCATGCCTTTTTTATGGAAGCAGTCACCTGAAGGTATGTGACCCATACCTGGAACACCAGACAACTCACAAGAGCATGTCCGACCTCATTCGAATTTCGAATTCAAAACCGAAAACACATTGGTCCGTGGCGGGCGTGGATAGAACCGGAGACGCCGTGATGATAATCCTATTCCTTTTACAAAGATACAATAAACTAAATGATAAATATAAAAACAAAACAAATGCTTATGTATACTCGTATAATAATTATTTAAGTTTAGGATATAATATTTAAATATAGAAGTGATACGGAATGCAGACGTGGTCGGTAACTATGGAGCTTATGGGGAAGCTCATGGTTCTCAACTCAGAGGGCAATGGAGTGGGCTATGCTCGGATTTTCCCTGCGAGATCGAATCAGAAATGTGACCGACACAGCCCGCATGATTGCGAAACTGAAGCAGAAGTGCTCAGGGCACATAGCTCGAAGGACAGATAGCCATTGAGGGAAGTAAAGTTGGTTGTTGGTAGTTCCCCCACAAGATGGACCGATACACAGTACGGGTACCGCATTTATCACAGGGAGTATTCCGAAGAGCTGTTTCACCTGATTCCTGCCGAATTCCACCTTCGCATGACAGGCCACAAATTAGGATATCATCCCCACCATCTGAATGTGTGGCGATCCTCCACTGTACGCTTTTCAAGGAGCTTTCTTCCACGTACTAGAAAGCTGTGGAATGAGCTTCGTTGTGCGGTGTTTGCGGGACGATACGATATGGGTACCTTCAAAAAAAAGCGCGTTCACCTTCCTTAAAGGCCGGCAACGCTACTGTGATTCCTCTGGTGCTGCAAGAGAATGTGGGCGGCGGTGAACACTTAACACCAGGTGACCCGTACGCTCATTTGTTTTCCTTTTTCCATAAAAAAAAGTACGCCTAGAGAGAGAGCCTTTTTAAAAATATGACAAAAAATCCCAAAGTATTTTAGCCAGTTGTAATAAAAATCATGAATTTGATTAAATTTAATATTACAAGCAATGCTGACTCATTGTTTGTTTGTGCGTCCGCGTGAATTGACAGAGCTCAATGAATTTATCGTCAAAACTCAAACAAAAGGCTTCGATAGGCTGAACTGAATATTAATTTTACATGTTTGATGTTATTTTTTTGCTGCACATATTTATTACATTCGCATCACTTTTGTTTTTTTTTAATTTAAATATTTTCGTAAAACTAACTTTCGCATTAGGACTAGAGTTTCGCTATTTTACGTTGCTTGAAAATTTTCAACGTGCACAATATTTATTTGTAAAAGAATCTCATTTCTTTTTTTATCTTAATATTTTTGATGATACTTACATTAGACAGCAACACCGAATTTTCAGCTTTGCAAGACACGACACAGATTAGAAAATCATCCCCACCATCTAGTTGTCTGGCGTTTTCAAGGAACTTTCGTCGTACAACCAAGCTGCGGAATGAACTTACTTGTGCGGTGTTTTTAGAAAGATACGACATGGGTTTCTTCAAAAAACGCGCGTACACTTATATTGAATGGCTGGCAATGCTTCTGTGATTCCTCGGGTGTGATCACTGAACATTAGGTGATACGTATGCTCGTTCATCCTCCGCTTTCATAAAAAAAACATAGTTGATATCACAAATATTTGTAATTGACTCTTGTAAAATTCTCATGTCGCGGTGTTTGTAGTTAAACTCCTTCGAAATGGCTTGACCGATTCTCATGTAATTTTGAGTGCATATTGGGTAGGTCTGAGAATCGGACAACATCTATGTTTCATCCCCCTAAATGTGGTCCACGCCAAAATTTTTTGTTAATTTTTTTGACATTTTTTTTAAATTTGTTTGATTATGAGTCAGCATTAAAAAATACATACATCTTCAAACAATTTTTACCCATCTACGATCAACAGTTACTTTTGTATCGCGATTTAATATCGGCATTACAACGTTTGCTGGGTCAACTAGTATGTTATAAAATTGTCTAAATACCCACACACTACTGTTATTCTGAAACATGTGGGATTTCACAATGCTATCATTAATATATTTTATAAAATTAAATTATAATGATATTATAAGACGTAAGTAATTTAATAATCCATTTAGTACCTATGTATAATGTATAATTAATAATGTATAATAAATGTATAATAATATAATTAATAATGTATAATATAAATATTCAATGTCATAAAAGTAAATAGTTAGGTTCTTTTAAGTGCAATCTAAACTATCAATCGTTCCATTTTACAGGATATTATGTTCAGGTTTCTTTTAGTACAAAAGTATTACATTAAATGGAGCTTTAGCGAATTCTCAACCTTAATTCCACTCTTAACTGAGAAACGCTGAATCCTAATTGCAAATCAATAAACGTTACTTAAACTTCTTTTCACTTCCATTAGAAGTCTTTTTGCGCCGTCCAACTTTACTAATTGGCCCGTTCGTGACCGAAAATGAAATAATTGATGGAATGAATCCCCTAACGAACTGTTATAATACTGAACTGAACACTATAATCAATCAATCGAAATCAAACGCTGGATTTACCCTGACAAATGTCCCCGTAATTGCCCCGGATACGGAAAGAAAATTTCGTGAAAGAAATTCGGATTGACGAAGACAAAACGAAGAGTTAAGGTTGATTACGTATCTAGATTTCGGGATTCTTTCCAGGTATTTGCATAGTTTGTCGAATGAAGAACGAAAAATAAAACCTTTTAAGCGATGAAGTGGATTATTTTGAATCTTTTCCAAATGTTTATTTCTTATTTTAATTCATTAGGGAAGTATGCTTTAAACGTAAATTCAAGTATTAATATCGCATGATATAAATGACTGATAGTTGTTATAATATTGAGATTAAAGAGATCAGAGCTAAATGGTTTATAAACAAGGATTCTAAATATATCATTTGTTCCAAAACTTGTGAACGATGTTAGATTTGATTCCGCGTCTCTCGCCCAGTAGTGTAGGAAGTAAAACAATTTGTTGCAATTTTCGGATGTTAAAATATTAATATCGAATAAAAATTTGTACTGACGTTAGTCTCAGTTCTGATAATTAGTTATGTTTTTAATTCCTCTTCATCGTCCGCTCACTGCTGAGGATCGTGAGTCCGTAGACTGTCGCTTTCATCAATCACGGTCAGTGGCCTGCTGCAGTGCTACACTGATGGGGATATCCAGATGTTCGGATATCTGATCGGACCATCTCTTCGGGTTTCAGCCTCTCGGTCTTTTCCCCTCCAACTTCCCCGTCACCATCAGTCTTCGAGACTATCTTCGCGTATGTGAGCAAAGTGCCAAAAATATTTCAGAATTAAAATTTTCTGGATTGCCTTCAAAGTTTTCGATAAGTTGATCGCAAAGTCTACACCGCGCTAAAAAAGTAAATTAATAAATCTTTTATTGCTAGAGGTCACTTTACATGCCTTAAAATTTTAATGAATTTTTAGTAAGTTAAAGTTTTACTTTACATATACGTATCATTTCATGTTATCTAAAACTCAAATCTACAATAACAGGCTCGGTACTTTTATGAATGTTTAAAAAAAAAACAAACATTCTTTGAATTAGGAGTATAGCTCTCGTAAAACACAGTTCCGTTTTGTTCAGCGAAGGCAGTTTAAAATGTAACCTACATTTTCCGTAACAGCCTGCACCAGGTGCATACGATCCTTATTCAAAGTTAGCAAAGCCATGGAAAAACTGATTTACAGCCTTCGGCCTCGTATATTTTTAAGTGAACGCCGTTTTTCACTTGATATTACATAGAATTTATTTCATAGTTTTTTACTCTTGTTTATTGGCTTGAAAAGAAATATTCATAAACTTATGGTTCAATATTATGTGAAAGCTCTTTCCTTCTACTTGAGAGGAAACATATTCAAAAAATGTAAAATAAATGCAAAAAATACAAAATAAATGCAAAAAATACAAAATTATTAATTTCCTTAAATAATCTTAGTAATAGTCTTGGTTTTGCTAAGACGAGGTATAACTATAAAAGTATAGTAGTATATACATATAAGTTCCAGTGGGAGGCTCCTTTGCACAGGATGACGGCTAGATTATGGATACCACAACGGCGCCTATGTCTGCCGTGAAGCAGTAATGTGTAAACATTTTTATGTTTCAGTCTGAAGTTAGTGAAATTACTGGGCAAATGAGACTTAGCATCTTTTGTCTCAAGGCGACAAGCGCAATTGTAGTGCCGCTCAGAATTTTTGAGTTTTTCGAGAATCCTGAGCGGCTCTGCATTGTAATGAGCAGGGTGTATCAATAACCATCAGCTAAACGTCCCAGCTCATCTCGGCCTTTATTTTCATCAAAAAAAACATATAAGTAACTACAGCAATAAATTATTTCTTATAGATATTAATTGAATTAAATATCTATATTTATTTTATCACGACATGCCTTTACGCAAAATTTTTACTTAAACATATTTTTCACTTGATATTACATAGAATTTATTTCATAGTTTTTTACTCTTGTTTATTGGCTTGAAAAGAAATATTCATAAACTTATGGTTCAATATTATGTGAAAGCTCTTTCCTTCTACTTGAGAGGAAACATATTCAAAAAATGTAAAATAAATGCAAAAAATACAAAATAAATGCAAAAAATACAAAATTATTAATTTCCTTAAATAATCTTAGTAATAGTCTTGGTTTTGCTAAGACGAGGTATAACTATAAAAGTATAGTAGTATATACATATAAGTTCCAGTGGGAGGCTCCTTTGCACAGGATGACGGCTAGATTATGGATACCACAACGGCGCCTATGTCTGCCGTGAAGCAGTAATGTGTAAACATTTTTATGTTTCAGTCTGAAGTTAGTGAAATTACTGGGCAAATGAGACTTAGCATCTTTTGTCTCAAGGCGACAAGCGCAATTGTAGTGCCGCTCAGAATTTTTGAGTTTTTCGAGAATCCTGAGCGGCTCTGCATTGTAATGAGCAGGGTGTATCAATAACCATCAGCTAAACGTCCCAGCTCATCTCGGCCTTTATTTTCATCAAAAAAAACATATAAGTAACTACAGCAATAAATTATTTCTTATAGATATTAATTGAATTAAATATCTATATTTATTTTATCACGACATGCCTTTACGCAAAATTTTTACTTAAACATATATTTTACTTGAACTAAGACATATTATATTGTAATTTAAAATGATTTATAAATCGATGTACTTAAATTTAAATCTTGATATAAAAGAGTGGCAATGAGTTTCTTGCTACTTCTTCTCATTAGCTCAACCCTTTACGAAGTAGCGGTAGATTCAATAAGATTTTTTTTTACAGTCATAAGTTTCATTTCTGTGACCTACGTGAATAAACTGATTTTGATTTGATTTGATTTGAAACGCTAAGGAATTATTAAGAAGGTAATTATTAAATCATAATGGATTAGCTCCTCTTCATCCGCGATTGTTGAGCTTCTCGCATCTTAGTAAATAACATTCTGTGCATCATAATTGGATGGAGAATCAATGGATAATGTTAATAACGTTATGCATTAATAACTGTTATTAAAAACTTGTTGTTGGTTTTCATTCAACTCTAGTACTTGAATTTATCAGGGCTTATATAAAAGAGTTATTTTTGGATGATTGTGAAGGACTGTTAGATCTAAATAATGAGTTGATAGAAATATTATTAGCCCACCTATAATAATATGTGAAATGGTATTTATATGCTCAAAATTGATTCTTTTAGAATTCTTTTTGATGGCATTTCTAATATACTACACGCTACTACCGCTTCGAAAACAAATGGCGCTTTTTAATTTTTTTTTTAATAATTTAATTAAAATAATCATAATCTAGTCCCAGGCTTAACGATCACCTAGATATTTTCATTGACATAGGATCTACGACAGAGCTATTTTTTAATAAGATATTTAAATTAATTTATAGATAATGCCTGAACAGTGGCTGGGACTTTATTATAAAAGTGTATACATTTACCCTTAAAGCTATTATGTATCTTATGAAGCCTATTTGAATTGGGAATAGATAAAATGTAACGTTTCGTATATTAAGACCTTGTGAAGTGATTGTATGCAAAATGTCGGCAATCCGAGTAAAATTAAGAAAAGATCATTGAAAAAGGATCGCCATTCATTTTTCATATGTTGTTTAATGTCCACCTTTCCGATTCAACCTACTTCCATCCTCTCTCTATGATCAAACTAAGAGCTGGAGGGCAAGGCAAAATTGGCTTCGAAGAAGATGGGTGTCATAAATAGAGCACGGCAATTCTTCAAGCCGGCCCACATTCTAACGCTCTGCAAAGCGCAGGTCCGGCCACTCGTGGAGTATCTGAGTAGCTGTCATCTCTGGTCTGTTACGCCCCTGTATTAGTTCGAACCATTTGACCGCATGCAACGCAGAGCCACCGGAATTGTCGGGATTCCTCTGGTGTTACAAGATAATTTGGGCGGCGGTGATCAATAAACACCCGTACACCCGTTTTGCTCCTTCGCATAGGATGCCAGCTAGATTATGAGTACCACAACGGCGCCTATTTCTGCCATGAAGCAGTAATGTGTAAGCATTATTGTTTTTCAGTCAGAAAGGCACCATAGCTAGTGAAATTAACATCTAACATCTAGAGCGCAATTGTAGTGCCTCTCAGAATCTTTGTGTTTTTCAATAATCCTGAGCGGCACTGCATTGTAATGGGCAGGGCGTATCGATTACCATCAATGTACGTGTACGTCCTGCTCGACTCGACTCTAATTTTCATTAAACATTATAGAACACTATTACCTCAAAAATTGCACTGTCAGTACTACCATTAACTCGATATTTTTGTAATACATTACATTAAGTAATACTCATAAACCCCACATTGTAATAAACCAATGACTAACCGAGCAAGAAAAACACACAAGCCCAAACAATACAATCTCGAAAACCAAAAACCGGGTCCAATGGCGCTCGTTAAAATTTACGATCCATTTCGTCTCTGTTTTTGCGGAAAATCGCAAACGTTGTTGTATAGTTTACCTATAAACTAAATGCCAATAATTTTGTATCGTAAAAGTTACAGACAAAAGTATGAAAGCATGTTTGTAAGTAAATTGATATAGGAAATACTAATCCAATACACCTAATGGGGATCTATATATATATAAATGAATTGCTGTTCGTTAGTCTCGCTAAAACTCGAGAACGGCTGGACCGATTTTGCAAATTTAGGTCTTGAATTATTTATGGAAGTCCAGAGAAGGTTTAAAAGGTGAATAAATAGAAAAATGCTGCTAAATTAAATAAAAACAACAAATTTGTTTTTCCTTTGATGTGTCCATACATAATTTCTATGAGAGTATTTATCGACGCACGGTTTGACAATTCTGCTGTGAAACAATATCATTACGATAGCAGGGTGCATATTTTACGAAGTAATTTTTGATGTTATGATATATTATTGACAAATTCATATTAAAATATAATTTTATTTATTATATACAGAACAACGTCTGTCGGGTCAGCTAGTCTTTAATAAAATAAAGTATTTATTTCAATATTATTGCTATTTTATGTCTGCTTTTATCTGATAATAACACATTCTGTGAAAATTATATTCTATATTTAACCAGTACGTGGTCGCCATTGGAGGACCTTACTGCCCCAACGGCCATCTGTCCGCCGAGCTATGTGCCCTGCCCACTGCCACTTCAGTTTCGCAATCATTTGAGCTATGTCGGTGACTTTGGTTCTCCTACGGATCTCCTAATTTCTAATTCGATCTCGCAGGGAAACTCCGAGCATAGCCCTCTCCATTGCCCGCTGAGCAACAGCAAGCTTCCTCATAACGCCCATAGTTAGCGACCACGTCTGTGTTCCGGAAGGCGTAGTCTTGGTAGGATGGACCGACGATTTGGTCAAGATCGCCGGAGTAGGATGGATGAGGGCAGCGCAGGACCGATCGTCATGGCGATATTTGGGGGAGGCCTTTGTCCAGCAGTGGACGTCTTCGGGCTGAAATGATAATGATAAAGATTAAACCAGTGGGAGGCAACTTTGCACAGAATGCCGGCTAGATTTTGGGTACCACAACGACGCCTTTTTCTGCCGTGAAGCAGTAATATGTTTCGCTGTAGATAGTCAATTGTTTGACATTTTAAATTATTACCATGACAGTAAATGTCCAAAATTCATTTTTTTGTGTAGTAAGTCATTGAGTGATTAAAGCCGGTTAGTTCTCTAAATAATATAATCCTGTTTCCTGTAAATCTTGTTTACAAGGCGATGTTGCTAATGGAACTTTTCAATTAATCGCTAATACTCATTGCTGGGGGGGGAAATTACAAGTTATGTACTAATAGACTAATTTAACCACGCGACTTTGGTTAGGGGCACCGTTAGAGACACGTAATACCTACTGATTGATTATTTTTTCTCAATTGAAAACTAATTAAGTGGATGATATGATATCAACTAATATTAGTTTAATACATTAAAAAGGCGAGATTGAATCAGAAATGAGAAGGAGAACCAAAGTTACCGACATAGTCCAAATGATTGCGAAACTGAAGTGGCAGTGGGCAGGGCACATAGTTCGACGGATGGATATCCGTTGGGGCAGTAAGGTCATCGAATGGTGACCACGTACCGGAAAATGCAGTGTTGGTAGGCCCCCCACAAGATGGACGGACGATCTGGTCAAGATCGCCGGAATACGTTGGATGAGAGGAGCGCTGGACCGATCGTCACGCGTCTTGGAAATTTATATAACGAATGTCTTTTTAATGAAGTTAAGGGATGAGACGAGCAGGACGTTCAGCTGATAGTAATTGGTACGTCTTCTTGATTCTTGAAAAACCCGAATATTCCGAGCGGTACTACACCTGCACTCGTCTCCTTGAGACATAACATGTTAACTCACATTTGCCCAGTGATTTCACTAGCTACGGCGCCCTTCAGACCGAAACACAATAATGCTTATAAATTACTACTTCATGGCAGAAGTAGGCACCGTTATGGTACCCATAAATGGCTTGGTAAACGCATGCATGATTTCCAAATTGCTGCTCAGTATAAATCTAAATATGACCTTAGCAGGCTTACAAAATTATTGTTAAAAATAAGAAAATATCTTTGCCTTCATTTCCTTTGGGAGCACCAGAACAAAACCAGCCTTCTAAAGCCTTTATTCCGCTATCAATATAAACACAGTCTTAACTCACAAACAAGGAGGAATTAATTAAAATTGCTCGGATACATAGCCTTTGATAAAGCCTCTATATTATGTACAAATTATTGTGCTACGCTCTCGACGACTTCTTTCATTAACTTGCCTTTGTCATTGCCTCTTTATTACTGCGGTGCTTACGATCATAATTTGGTTATTCTATAATTGCGTATGGCGTTGGTTTTGCGCCCTGTACTCCAAAATTACTGAAATTCATAATGTTTCTATCAACTTTTAATACCAACGGAATGGCAAAGATAAACAATTGGTTATTTTTTAAAGTACCCTCACTTCTGGGATTAATTACAAAAAAATTAAAGACAAAACTTATGAGCGACGCGGGACTCGAACCCGTGACCTCTCACTCTCCGTGCGCTCTTCCACTGAGCCAACCGTTCGAGTGACGTAATGTTCATAAAAATCGACATGTCTTTGTTTATCTCTCAGATTGTGGCTTCATCTACAGGATCTACTTTACAGTTGATAACCTGCTCAACCGCAATATTTGCATATTAGGAAATTGACTTCAAATGTCACTCTTTCAAATCTAAACATTTTTTTGTTTTAAAGTGATAACCCTCACTTCCGGGTTAAATATACAAATTAAATTTATGAACGATGCGGGACTCGAACCCACTACCTCTCGCGTTCCATGCAAGCGCTCTTTCACTAAGCCAACCGAGTGACGTATTGTTGATAAATCTTGTATGTTTTGTTGGTTTAATGTGTGTATAATTTGTTAATAATACGCATACGATCATTTTAATAACATTCGAAGTATTTAAATTTACCAACAAACATTGGGAGGATGTTCACCACGTAGTAAACCAAATATTCACACAAACACTCAGCTATAAAACATAAGTAGAGGCAATCTATAAATAACTCAAGTTTACAACAAATAAAACACCATTGAAGTTGCACTAACAAGATGAGTTTACATACAAAAGACTTCCATATTTATCAGACATGGAAATTGCCGCCCAGGGCTATATTTTAACTTCAGCTGCCTTAATTTATTGCATTTCATACAGTGTAAGTAATTGGAAGAGGCATTTAATTCACATAATTGGTGGAAGCGCGAACGGGTCGTCACGTTGATCGAGAAAAGAAAAATTTTTGCTGGTAAAGTGATTGGATGGGTGGAGACATATTATTGTAACCGAAATATTGTATTCTATGGAAAATACCTATGAAGATTTTGAAGATGTTTTATCAAAAAAAAAATGAATTAGGCGTTACTTTGCAGAAATCCATAATTATACAAATGATTTAAGTTTTCTTTAGTGTTAATTCCGTCAATATTTGTTTATAAAACAATTCGACTCGTGTTTCGTTGCCAGATTTTGGCGAGACAACACGTCCTGAGGATGCCTCGTGTAGAGGCGAAACACGTGTCGAATTGTTTTAAAAACAAATATTGGCGGAATTAACACTAAAGAAAACTTAAATCATTTGTATAAGATGTTTTATCGTCAAAATTTTAAGGGAGTATTGTTAAAAAGTGGGTCGCGACTTTTCATTTTGAAGCGGTTTTTTTTTACTTGGAAATTCGACTATTGAATCCAATTTATTTACAATTTCGTGTTTTTACCGACTTCTAAAACACGAAGAAGTTGTCTATTTGATTTAATTTTGAATGCTAGCTGTTAGACAATCAATAAAGACAGGTCAGGAATATTAGTTAGGTGTGCGTCTTACACTTGATTTGTATGACACTGTGTTAGTGTTCTTAAATTGTTCAAAATAGAGGTTAGTCCTAAACTCAATTATTTTTGACGTTTTGACGACTGTCATAGTCTATCGAGACGAGAAAAATTTTGCTGTTAAAGTGATTGGATGGGCCGAGACATATTATTGTAATCGAAATATTGTATTCTATGGAAAAACCTTTGAAGATTTTGAAGATGTATTTCGTCAAAATTTTATGGGAGTATTGTTAAAAAGTGGGTCACGACTTTAGATTTTGAAGCGGTGTTTTTTTACTTGGCAATTCCACCATTGAATCCAATTCGTTTACAATTTCATGTTTTTAACCGACTTCAAAAAAAAGAGGTTGTCTGTTCGATTTAGAGTCTCTTGCTGTTAGACAACCGATAAAAACAGGCCAGGAATATTAGTTTAATGTGCTCGACAAGCTACGTCTTACACTTGCGATTTTTTGCGACTATTATATATATACTGTGTTAGTGTGCTTGAATTGTTCAAAATAGAAGTTAGTCCTAAACTCAATTTTTTTCGACATTTTGACAACTATCATAGTCTATCTAGACGTATAAATTATCAAAGTTTGAATGTTTATTACTTGACCGTAGAATTTTTTTCTTGTGAAAGGATATACTCCCAGGTGGAATCTATGAGATGTCGATGGGAACTCCTAAAAATTTATTTTCTTTAAGTTGTTTTAACAATTAAGCTTGCATTAATTTTGTATACAGAAAACATCATATGGTAAAGCTGAACTGTACTGAAAATCACGAACGGCTACCGGAATCTTTGCTGTAAATACTTCACGTTTGATAAGATAATTAATAGACTGTATGTAACACATTTAAAGGCAATGAAAATAGTACCGTCAAACAGATCTCGTGATGAAGCTGGAAGTTTCAGTATCAGCTCGATCCATTTGACCGCGTGCAACGTACAGCAACTCGAATTGTGCTCTGTGAACGGCTGGATCACTTGGCGTTGCGTAGAGAAGTCGCTTCAGTGTGTGTCTTCTACTGCATTTATCACGGGGGGTGTTCCGAAGAGCTGTTTAACCTGATTCCTGCCGCCGAATTCCACCTTTGCACGACACGCCACAAGTTAGGATATCATCCCCACCATCTGGATGTGTGGCGGTCCTCCACAGTGCGGTTTTCAAGGAGCTTTCTTCCACTTACTACAAAGCTGTGGAATGAACTTCCTTGTGCGGTGTTTCCGGGACGATACGACATGGGTACCTTCAAAAAAAGCGCGTACACCTTCCTTAAAGGCTGGCAACGCTCCTGTGATTACTGTGGTGTTACAAGAGATTGTGGGCGGCGGTGATCACTTAACAACAGGTGACCCGTATGCTCGTTTGTCCTCCTATTTCATAACAAAAAAAAATACATATACATGAAAACCATGTATACCAACTAGCTGAGGTTAGGCTTAGAATTGTCAACATCTGCTTATTGTACCATTTTAGTTTTTCTATTATAACGCCGGGTATTTGGCACATGCTCATAAATATATAGATGGAGCAATGCCCTAGCAATGATTTAAAGAAATGTCCGCTGATTTTTAACAGCTATCAATTTAATGTTGATATATTGTTAGACAATCATACTTAATTTAGAGAGTGGGTCAGGTATTGGGAATAATAAGTACTCCGCTTATAGGAATGAGTCTATATTTGCGTTCAGTTTTATGAACATGCACTTCGCCGGTCTGCCGCTGTTCCTCTTGTCGATGGCAGTACCTTCAACAGATCACACCGCACCGAGCACTAGTTCTCTTCTATTTTCTTCTTCTAAGTCGAAGTTGGCACGAAATTACATTGGCGGAATAACTTAATAATTGCAACTCGCAAGTTGCAATTTTTTTGTAGGTAAGTACATAACTTAAAGGTGAAATTTCGGCAACTTTCGTTCGTAAAAAATATTATTAATATCATGCAGATTTAAAATTATTAGTTGATATCCAATCACTTTTACAAGCACCAAATTTAAAGTGTTAATAATAAGTTTAATCTGTTTTCAAACTTATAAAATTTTTGTCTGACACGGTGTCTACACTGTAGAACTTGTCCGAAGTAGTGTAGTGGGTTTTATCAATCTTGGGTGACTGCTAAAAGTTGTCCTCTTTGTTTTAATAGTCGCCTGAGTAGTGTAGAGACTGGATTATAATATTATTTCAGAGTGTCGTGTCATGTTTTTATGAGAAAAAGTGACAAGATGAGCCATTCACCTAATAGTAGGGTATGATATGCCCTGCCCATTTTTTGAAAATACCCACAATTCTAAGCATTTTCGCAATCGCGTTCGTATCTCTGACTTTGCTAAAGTCAAAGTCAAATAAACCTTATTCAATCAGGCTTTAAGGCAAAGAGTTAGCAGAAAACACGCAAACATGGTGTTTTTAGACAAGTTTTGTGGTGAAAATATAGCATTTCGAGCTATGAACACTACTTAATCCTGTTACGCATATCCTTAAGTCTTATTTGTAAGTTGCTAATGCTTGCTCTTGGTTATAGTTAACACTGCCGAGCCTTTTTGAACTACCACTCTTAATAGTACTCTTAATAGTAAAACTTGTTTAACATCAAAGATGAAGTTAAACAAGTTTTTTGGCATGGCGTGACGCATTTTTTTGGTACTTCTCTCAGAAAAGCTATTCTTATAGCTTGTAATTTTTTGTGTAGGTCCATTTATTCAGATTAGTAGTGAATAACGAGGATTGTAAGCATATAAACTATTTTCCACGCAAGAATTTTGAAAATATTGGCTTTGTTACATAGATGGCGGCCGGCAGCCGTGAACTCATATCGCTCAAGGTCGCTGGCATTTAGTGTCGCCTTAACTAAGCGCTTTTGAATCGCCACTTTAAATATTTCTTTGAAATTAATAAATCTATCATAATATGTTCGGAATTAATAGAGCTCGTGAGAAAAACATACAAGAAACTCAACGGCCGCTCTATTCAATCGATAGAGTATTTTACAAAGGCTGTAATATACAAAACAAATTAGTTTGGAAGGTAAGAATCGTGTTAATTAAAAGCGTTTTAAATATCAATTATTAAATAAAAAGTAATAAAGAATAAATTGTATAAATATAAATTATTGTATATTGGATGCATCAACCTTTAGAGCTTGAACTCATTGTTTGTGTAAGGATGCTTCGTGAACATGATGGTCGTGACTACTGTCATAATTAGTAATCACATCCAATAAATACATTGATTTGTTAACTATAGCAGGTCGGCCTGGCACCACAAGCAGCACAGTTCACGAGTTGACGCATGGACCTGCAATCATTCCCTTCGCACATATTTTAGGGAAGGAGACGATACGGCACACGACGCCGCTGCAAGTCTCATTAGCCCAGTAATTTAAGCTATGGCACTTACTATTTAAAAAATAGGCTCTGCTCCGTCTACAAATATATTTGTCTCCGTTATTTTGTATCCTGTTATTCATTACACATTGATAGAGTCATCAAGTCAGAGCAAAAACTAGCGCAATGTCATTAAAGTTGTTATTTATGTAAAACGAGGACTCCCATTGGATTGCTTTTGTGTCATAGAATAATAATTTATTATAGACTACCCAGGATAAAATCTTATAAGTAAATTATTTTATAACTGTCTATAAATAATTTTACTCGTAACTTGTCTGGACTTGTCAAAGTCATACGATGTAGAAAAGTTGTTCTTGCGAACTATAAAAAATAATATTGAATGAAAATAAATTTTAATTGTGAAAGTGAAAATGAAAAAATGAAAACTGTGGCTGTAAAAGTTAAAGTTTAATAGTTTATGTGAGAAACTTATGGAAAATATGGGTGGAATAAATTGTTATCGCGAACTCACTATATTAACGCTGTTGAAGAATTAAATCAAATGAAAGTCACTTTACTCACGTAGGTCAAGGAAATAGGAAATGACACTTATGAATGTCAAAACTTTTCTTTTCTTGTTAAGTTTACCAGCACCAAAAGTTGAGCTTGAGAAAAGTGCAACTCTTTTAAATCAAAATTTATAGCTTTATCGTTTTACAAATCATTTCAATTACAATATAATGTAAAGTTATGCTACAACAACACTCAAACGTCAAATCAAATGGCAGTCATAGGCATTAACTGCTTTACACGATTACGTCAAAAAAAGTAAATGTTCTAAAATTAAGACGTTATCATAGTAATTAAGAAAAACTAAATACACGCTTTTATAGAATTTTTAGCCTGGATTTTTTAAACTTGCACTTAATTTGCATTGTTAAATTAAAAGTTCTGTTTGGTATTCGAAAATTTCCTAATATTAGTTAAATCGGTAAAAGGTAATTGTTAAAATTTAAAATTAACATCAATTCCTGCCAAAATTATATAAATTGACAAAAGTCTTATTTCTAAAATTGAAAATTTGAATAATTTTATCAAATTAATGTTTTATTATCGATAAGTCTACGAAGTTTGAAAGAAATCTGATTGAAGAACTCGATTATATCCATAATCGCGCCCAAATGAGTCGGTTACAAACAAACATACATACAGGTGAAGCTAATAAAAGCGTGTAAAAATGACCCCAAATAGTCCATTCGATTGTTTGATGAATAGTAAGTAAAGTCGATTGAAATAAATGAATAAAGGAATTTATTGTATTAAAATGTGCCCCTTAAAGTATTATTGATAAATTGAGATAAAGCCTTTCAGGCTTCATAAGATACATAATAGCTTTAAGGGTAAATGTATACACTTCTATAATAAACTCCCGGCCACTGTTCAGGCATTACCTATAAATAAATTTAAATGTTTTATATAAAAAATGGCTCTGTCGTAAATCCTATTACTCCACAGCTGAATATCTAAATGATCGGACAGCCTGGGACTAAATTATGATTATTTTATAACGATAGAAATGACTATACAATATTGTATATTTTTATTGAAAAGAGCGCAAAAAAAAGAATTCTGGGAGAGTTTCTTGCGCCGCTTCTTCTCTCTCAGAGCGCCATTTGTTTCCAAAGCGGTAGTGGTAACTAGTAGTTATTAGAAATGACATCAAAAAGAATTCTAAAGGAATCAATTTTGAGAAAATAAATGCCTTTTTTATGCCTTTTTATGCCTCATTCAGAGTTATAACAATGAATACAAGTATATATGTCTATTTTAGTTATAATCCTTATCAATTCAGGAGAACCGTCGATATTCGTTACGTAATTTCAAATTCAAGTTAACGAACTTCTAACGTGTTCCAATTTCAAATCACAATGATATGCACACGTACGGAATTTGAATCGAACCACGTGCTGGTAATTATAACTGCTGTAAGAACCCTTGCACAAATGCTTATTGAAACGCTGCGTCGTGCTTCAATTCGTTTGAAAATTTTAAATTACATATACATGTTTAATTAAATAAGTATCATGAAGTATCATAATACTGTTTTGTTTCCTATACATGAATAAATAAATAAATAAATACTTTAACAAGCAGTATCATTATCAGCAGCCGGAAGACGTCCACAGCTGGACAAAGGCCTCCCCCAAAGATTTCCACGACGATCGGTCCGGCGTTGTCCTTATCCAACGTATTCCGGCGATTTTGACCAGATCGTGGGTCCATCTTGTGGGGGGCCTACCAACACTGCGTCTTCCGGTTCAAAAAAAAAATGGCACACAGGTATAATGACAAAAAATTTAAACATATCTATTAAATTAAATTTGACTCAATATCAAGGTTTGGCATAAAAATCTTGCTCTTAAAGTATATATTTTTGTATGATTCTTGACACTTTTATGATACAATAATAAATCTGTTGTCAATGTAGTAAAAATGTGGATTGGAAACAATAATTTAAATTATAAATGTCTGCATAAATTAAATGTAATATAATTCTAGATACATTCATGTCTATCACGTACGAGATTTCTTGTAAATTGACGTCGTTGAAGTTAATTAAGTCGGTAGTATTAAGACCGGCATCGTGGCCACCGCGTCGTGGGTCGTGATGCGACCGCCCGTTTTCGCTCGCTGCTTTAATTACGCTACGCTTGTGTGAGTGTGCAGTCCTCTTTATGTAAATTTTGATAGTTTGATTTAATTATGAGATTATGGTACTGTAATTTGACACGTTTAGTTATGTTTTTTTTTATGAATAGACAGGCTAACGAGCTGGTGGTTCATGTTTGTGAAGCACAAACGCATGTATCGCATCAAATTCAAATATTTTTATTCAAAACTAGCTGACCCGACAGACGTTGTTCTGTATATAATAAATAAAATACTGTTTTTATGAATTTGTCAATAATATTTCATAACATCAAGCATTATTTCGTAAAATATGCACCCTGCTGTCGCAATGAAATTGTTTCACAGCAGAACTGTCAAACCGGGCGTCAATAAATTATCTCATAGAAATTATGTATGGACACATCAAAGGAAAAACAAATTTGTTGTTTTTATTTAATTTAACAGCATTTCCCTATTTATTCACCTTCCCTGGACTTCCACAAATAATTCAAGACCAAAATTGGCCAAATCGGTCCAGCGGTTCTCGAGTTTTAGCGAGACTAACGAACAGCAATTCATTTTTATATACATAGATATTCAAAATCACTTATTGAACGTCAAAAACCATTCAAAATAGACTGCCGACAGACCTGAGAAGGACGGGCGAAATAACTCAGCGGGCTATTTTTTTTATAAAATATGGATTATGTACATTGTAATATCATAAAATAAACATTTATAATTAAAGAGCCTGAGGGTGTTCGCTTCATTCCCATTCTGTGGTACATCATTATAGAATAGTGATATACAGGTGTCCCAAAGTTATGGGACATGAAGGGAAAGTACCTTAAATATCGCAGATAGGGTATTTTACTGAAAAAAGACTTTATGTTATTTTTAAAATTAGTAATTCTGCATTCAAAGATTTTTTAAAAATTACTTGCCTCGTCTGGAACTCGAACCAACTTAAATGTAAAAAAAAACACCCCTACTTTTTTGATGCCAATCGAAATAATGGCTAAAAACTAATAACAACAACGTAAAATGTTTGAGTCAAATTTGAAGAAAGTTATTTAGTGCCGACGAAGACGTTCGAAAAGTAGAGATATTAGCATTCCAATGACAACATGATTATTCGTATATAAGTACCCACTTCATAATTAAAATACTTTAGGGTAAAGATTGGCGATTTGCGTAAGACATGAGGGATCACATTTTGAGCATTAATTTACCAAAAAAATACCCACTTAATTGACTATCTTATCTCTCATACCTACATATCATAAAAGTAGGGGTGTTTTTTTACAGTTTAGTCGGTTGGATTCCCAGGCGAAGCAAGTAATTTTTAGAAAATCTTTGAATGCAGAATTACTAACTTTTAAAAATAACATAAAGTCTTCTTTCAGTAAAATACCCTATCTACGATATTTAAGGTACTTTCCCTTCATGTCCCATAACTTTGGGACACACTGTATTTTAATGAGGCTTCAGCATGAAAATAAATAACATTTTACAAAGCCATTGGATTCAATTAAAATACAACTGACTTCTGATACGCTTCTTCTTAACATACTATGAACGATACTTATCTGAAACATATTTAAATCAATTTATTTATTGTATATCAGACTTATTACTTTTCAGGGTAATATTTTATGTATGCAACAGAGAGAACTTCAAAAATATTTTTTCAAAGAAAAAACAGGTGTCATGAAATATTCTGGATGTAATTTAGACATTGAAATCATGATAGAGATGTGTATACCTTTAATATCAGTAATAGGATGCCGTAATAATCTTTATTCAGAACATCATTATCCGAAATCCAGCAAAACAAACACAAATTTCGATATTGCAGTAATTTCCATAGAAACATTCCAATTTCAAACTTTAAAATTTAAAGCTAAATTTAAAATATTAACGAGAAACACGACCCGTTTCGCAATATTTATGTTTCATCGAGTAACGAAATGATAATACGATCGCATTGAAATATAAACAAAAGAGATTCAATCCCAAAAATTGGCAAAGTTAAAAGCAGATAAGTGTTTGTTAGGATTAGGATGTCGATATTGCCACAGAGTGAAAATAACAGTAGTAAGTTCTATGTGAATTCCAATTCAATATTAGCATTAACACCTAATCAAGTTACTACTGCGAGTATAAAAGGTAAGTTAAATTTTTAAACTGACAACGGATGATATCCATCGAAAATATAAAGAAATTATAATAAAGCAGGTGATTGGATAAAATATGTGTAAATTTTTGATTTTGTAGCAAATCTCAGCTCAACTTAAAATGGCGCATATATAATGCTTTAAGCAGACCGACAAGTTAGCTTTGTAGTTAGAAGACTTCTGGCAATGATACAAAAAGAACATTAAATACACTTAGATTGAAATACTGTAGGACATAAAAACAAAGTTATCTGAAAACCATACACCAATTAGTAACACAGTACCCAAAGGCTAAAAGCTATATTTTGATGAACGTACATACGATACAAGTTATTGTCACTCTTCCATTTTTAATTACACAAAATTTTAAAAGTTTACTACCTTGACGACCCACACAGCCGAATGGTTAGTGACCCTGACTACTAGAGGTCCCGGGGTCGAATCCCTCGAATTGATGTTTGTCCGAGTCATGGATATTGATATATGTTTAAGTATGTAAGTATATTGTATTGGGGCAAGATAATTTGTGTGAAAGTGTTTCAATATTATTATTATTAAATACATGACTACTAATACTAAGACTTCAAAGAACTAATTACAAAAAAACATTTTTTAAGGACTTTAATTTACGATTGTAAATTAACCTAATTATCTACCCTGCTTTGGCTGTCGGCATTAAAAGAGTTTCAGACGATCGGTTTATGTTCTCAGATATCAAAGCAATGCATCTTTTTACACGCTCTTTATTACTTTCACCAGTATGTATATTTGTTTGTAACCAACTCATTCGGGCGCGATTTTGACTAACTTTAAACGGCCAGATTTCGTTCAAACTTCGTAGATTTAACGAAGACTGATGACAATTTGATAAAATTATTCCATTTTTCAATTTGCAAAATAAGCTATTTTTAATTAATTTAATTTTCATATATTATCGTCGACAAGACAGGAATTGTTGTTAATTTTAAATTTCAACCCTTATCTTTAACCGATTTATTTAAAATAAAGATATATTCGAATACCAAAGAGATTGTCTTGCTCTTTAGCGTGTTTTTTAGTTTATATAATATTATTGAACTACCAAGACATTATATGATACAATTATTATAAAACAGTAACATTGTGATAACAATAAGACAATATAAATACAATGGTTTCAATATTAATGATCAAATTCAAATTTTTTTATTCAAAGTAGGATATAAAATCACTTATTGAACGTCAAAAATTACATACTACCACCCATTCTAAAGAGACTGCCTCAGAGCTGAGAAGAATGGGCGCAAGAAACGGAGCGGCCTTTTTTTTTTTTAATATAAAATATGGATTACAATGCGATATCGTACAATAAACATTTATAATTAAAGAGCCTGAGGGTGTTCGCTGTATTCCCATTCCGTGGTGTAATTAAGAAAATCGTTTATGCTATAGTAACCTTTCCTACACAAACGTTTTTTAACAATTCTTTTAAATTTCGCAACACATTTCTTTTGTACATTTTCTGGGATCATATTGTTAAAGCATATACATCGCACAACAAAAGACTTACTAACTCGACCCAACCGAGTAGAAGGCATAACATGTTTATGTTTGTTCCTCGTGTTAACATTATGAATGTCACAGTTTCTAGAAAATTCTTCAATGTGCAATTATGAACATACAGAACATAATCACAAATGTATCCATATATGATCCATTGTTCAAATCCGACTATCGATTATCGTATTTAAGATGACGTAAGTCAATAAGTTATTAACTATGGACATTATTGTCTGTAAAAGTTAATTTTCGAGCTTAAAAATGAGAAACTGTTATTTATGCCTTTAAACTGTAATATACATACTGTGGCGTTATCGCTCCGACGAACACAAAACCGAATTTATTGAAAGTTAATATTGATTTAGATTTTTCGAATTGAAATTGCAGATATTTGCATTTGTTGAATTTGCGCATTTATCGAGATTGTGTTTGTTTTTATTTTTAAATAAACAAACAGGCCACGCCAATATTCATTGGGAGGCGAAAATATGAATTTAATATTACAGTTGGTAGACTGTGGTTTTATTTTAATATTATCTTATTTATACTTTCTATTTTGATTTCAAATAGCTTGTATTGAAATATTATTATGAATTAAGACACAGTTTCGTTTCGTATTTAATGTTGATTGATTAGTCATGCCTCTTTGTAAGCCTCCACTTGAAAAAATGTTTTATTTTCCTCCCTTAAAGCCTGAAAATCAAACTCATATATATATATACCCTCCTTTATAGCACCTAAACCTCCTTTAACTCAAAAAATTTTATAATGTTTGTAACTCATTGCTCTCTACTTAATGGGAAAAGATAGCAGTTTGAGCTATCTTTTCCCATTAAGTAGTGCTACCGTGCTCGAGGTTTATACCCAAACTGTACAAAGCAGTAATGCGTTTCCTGTGATGGAATATAATCTGGAATTCATCACATTATACCTATCGACCATTGGACTCTCAATACCTATTATATTTTATCAATGCAAAGAATACCATTAACCAACTGACCTCAGTTGGTTAATGGAAATGATTTTGTGCGGGGTACTATATGTAATTGGTCTGTTTTTTTTATTTAGTCCACAAAACTGACTACAATTGTATGGATTGCAAAGTAGTAAAATATACAAAAATACTATTTATCAATTGAGTCTACTGAATGTGGACGTGGCATGCGTGATTAAGTGAAACAATAACTATAGCGCAAAAAAACACGCTTAACAAACAAGCTTGATAAAAACAGGACTTATTCTAACAGCCAAGAATAAAAAAAAAAAGATTAACAGATTACTTACTTGCTAACGTATCTGTGTACTTAATTTATTTTTTATTTTGGGTATATTGTCACAGAAGATATCTATAGCATCTCTGTAATAATTTGCAAAAAATCGCATTCTATGTAGCGGACTATGATCACCAAGTTTGGTTCTGCTTTGTGCCGAACAGAAAGTAATAACCACAATACGTAAGCTACAGTTACTGGTGACTGAATGTATACAACATTTGAGTTCTGTATGTTATATCTGTAACCCCTTTATAATCTATGGGCTTATTAGTTCGTGGTCATAGTGTAATGGAGTTGCTTCCATTACGTACGATGTACAAGACGTATAGGCGGTGAATGTGCGTGTTATACACCTCTGAATACCTCTTTAGGGCCATACAGTTGTGATGCTATAAAATAAATATATCAGTCCTTTCTTTCTCTAAAAAATGTAATGTAATATCATACAGTAAAGTTTCGTTGTCCCTATTTGTAAGAAACACTTAAATCGAAATCATACTCATGTACGAATCATATAAATGATAGAATGAGACTATGATTGCAGCAATAATATAAGAAAATATGTCCCGAAATTCACAAATCCAGCTGCATATTTGGCGTAATTCAAGCAATATGGCCGAGTGACGTTGCCAAGCGTGATGTGCCTGATAACGAATGGGACTCTGTCTTGGCTGTGTCACTTGGCAAATGATATCAGAATATCTAGTACGCCTCTTTAACCTAGATTCTAGCTGCAAAGGGCATTGTCACTAAGTCTCTTTATCCAAAGTGATCTATGTTACTAATGAGATGAATGAAGTTGTCGATTACATCTCAGTTTGATGTTGATGGACTTTGATTCTTCTACGGATATTCTCATTTCTGATTCGATCTCGCAGGGAAACAGAGCAACAATGAGCTCCCTCATAGATTCCCATAGTATACCACGTGTGCATACCGTATATCATCACTGGCAACACACACTCGCTAAAAACCTGCGTCTTCAGACACTGTGGTATTTTGAACGAGAAGATTTACGGAGCTTCCCGAACGCTGCCCATCCGTGTTGGCTTCGACGGCTGACCAAGGTAGACGTACTCGTCAACAATTTCGAGAGTATAGACAATTCAGTATGAATACTTATTTGTTTTCGTATTACCCCAGCTTCAAGCCGCGGCATGCGTTTGTCTCATTTCAGGGTCATTGCGCACTGAAGGAGGCCTATTATATTCTTATTTTTTATGCAGACTGTAGTTATTCGGGAAATCGAATTACTCACAACGCAAAAGAAGTCTGAGAAATTAGAATTGTGGAAATGACTAATGATTTCTTGTCACTTCTTCTCAAGTACGGTAAACTGTTCCAAACTTGGGTAAGAAATCATTTGACCAAGTATATATTGTATAAGTGTCAGTGGGAAGGGCATAGCACAGAAGAGATGGCCGTGGAGGCAGTTAAGTCCTCGAATAGCAACCCCGTACTGGAAGACACAGTGTTGGTAGGCCCCCCACAAGATGGAATGACGATCTGGTCAAGATCGCCGGAATACGTTGGATGAGGGCAGCGCAGGACTGATCCTTTGTCCAGCACTGGACAAAGGATCGGTGATGATCCGGCTGATGATGATAATATTGAATTCACTTCGACTCGAATCGTCACAACTCTTATTCTTTGGAAAGTTTTCGTGGATTTTCTGTCTTATCTGGCATTTAACAGATGCTTAACGTACGGTTTGTGGTTTTGAGCTTAACCTTTGAACCACCCACGTATTTTGAGTGCCGTAAACGTATTATCGGGCTGTCAGTTCGTTTATACACTAATATAAGTAAGTCTATAGTAAATGTAGTAAGTCTATGCTTAAACCTATCTTTTATGACAGTATAAGACCCAGCCATCATCATACCAGTGGGAGGCTCCTTTGCACCGGATGCCGGCTAGATTATGAGTACCACAACGGAGCCTATTTCTGCCGTGAAGCAGTAATGTGTAAGCATTATTGTGTTTCGGTATGAAGGACGATGTAGCTACTGAAATTATTGGGCAAATGTGACTTGACATCTTATGTCTCAAGGTGACGAGCGCAGTTGTAGTGCCGCTCAGAATTTTTGGGGTTTTTTGAGTCATAAACCGTCAACAAAATATGAATTCAACTATGTGCTATTTTGGCGATGTCTTGGGATAGCAGCCTTAACAGCGCCAAAGATGTTTTTAAATAAATAAAAAAAAGTGTGTGTGTTCGCAAGAAGTTATATTTCTTTGGCGTAACAATGTAAAAATCCTTAAAAATTATTTATTCCTCCTGCAATTCTACGTTTGTAGAAACAACAATATTATAAAAATCTCGCAAAGATGGCTTTGACAGTTAATTATTAAATAACGAATACGGCTGTATGGGCTTGAACCCTTTGCCTGTCCTAATAATGGACGAAGAAACCAAAAAAAACGTGACGCAAACGTCAGAAAATTTTAGGAACCAACTTAACCCTGTTATTTTTGTGTTACAGTGATGCGCGCGCATCTAAAAATTTTACTGTCATCATTTTGTTTAACGAGCCTAAAGAAGTATGATTTAAAAAAAATATATCAGGTACATTATAATCAGTAATGTGAGTAGACCTTTTTGAAGGGTAAGTAACCGCTGACGCGAGTCAACACGGCGGGTTACGCTATGAATCCTACTTACTTAACGTACCGACCACCAAGGAACTAATAATATTTGTTATTTACGAAATATATCCTGGTTTGCTTTCCATTACTGCTATTGAGACACAAGTTAAACAAGCAAGCTATACAATCAAAGCAACACATTATTAACGTTGCCTACTTACGTTATATTTTTCAAACCCAATCTCAAATAATCTTTATTCAAACAGGCTAACTCAGCGCTTTTGAACTGTCATTCAATTTTTAATACCTAATCTATGTTATTGTATTCGGTAAAAGCATAGCTCGTGAGAAGAACAAACAAGAAACTAATGGACGATTCATTTATTCAAGAATATTTACAATTACAATAATTGTAGGTATATATATAGCGATATACAGATTGGTCTAAGTGGGCATACTCGAGCCTGTCTCGAACAATGTGTGACGTTGACGTGCCACATGTTCTATTAAACTTTGCTAATAATTGAAACTAAAATGCCGCGTTGCGTTGTAAAACTTTGTAGACATAATACTACAAGAAATAAAAAAGACACTGGGATCACATATCATCAGTAAGTATTTTGTATTTTATTAATTTCAATGTAAAATAACACGAAGCGTTTGTTACAAAATTTGAAAGATGACATTGAGTGTCAAGATGCCACGCACACAAGCATCTAATAGTTGCCGTAATAAAAAAGCTATTGCTTAAGGTAGTGCGGTATCTAGTTGGAACGGAGCGGAGTGCAATCCTTAATCTACGACTAAATATAGTTTATTATCGTTTTTATAGTTATTTGATAACTGAAATCATACAAATAAAACTGAAAATAAAATTTTATGAACGATGCGGGACTCAAACCCGCGACCTCTTGCGTTCCGTGCGAGCACTCTTTCCAACTGAGCCAACCGTTCGGGAAGCCGAAGCCACAACCTGAGAGTTGAACAAAGCTTATCTTATATCTTTAAACGAGCAATTCTTGTATATATATATAATCTGAATCTTAGAAACGGCTCCAACGATTTTCATAAAATTTAGTATACAGGGGATTTTGGGGGCAATAAATCGTTCTAGCTAGGTTTTAATTTTAAAAAATGTAGTTTTATCTGTGTTTTTATGAGAAACTGCTACAATAACATTAGAATACAAAGGTAGATTTCGCCACTATATACAAGACTATAATAGCTCAGATGGGACATTGGGTGATCCGGAAAGCAGAAGACCCCAGTTCGAATCCAGATGTCCTATTAGTTTTTTTGTTGAAGTTTTGTAAATTCTTGAAAATCCGAGCAAGGCTCGGTCGTCCGGATATTAATAAGATTTTATAAACGATACGTCACTCGATCGGTTGGAGTCCCGCAACGTTCATAAAATTTTATTTTCAGTTTTATTTGTGTAATTAATCCCAGAAGTGAGGGTTATCACTTTAAAACATAACAAATTAACTGAAAGTATACTGAGAATAAGCTCAAGCTAAGATATCCGAATACAAAAATCAAGTTCGCGTTTTATCACTATCAAGATATCCAACCATCCCTGTTCTTTGCTGTCTCTATCCACTGTTCACCAGCCACTTGTATGATATCATCAAACCACTGGGCTGATGTTCGACCTCTGCTCCTTAGTACCTTGTTATATTTTCTGATCACCTGTGACACAATTAACAAGTCTAGCTACGTGACAAGCCCACACATAGCTTTTTAAATGTATGCATACATGTCGTTTGCCCAATATTAAAAGATAATAATACGACTAATTTTAGATATATATATATTATGTGGACATTGTACAAATGTCCTGTTCATCTCAACACTTAATTAATTAAATCCAAACACTATCCAAATCAGTGTACGAGATCTCCTAAAGAGAAAACTAATTAACTCACTTCTTATTAGGAGAGTTGAATGGCAACACTATTTCAGCGGCGGAGACATATTAGGATTTAGGGCAAACCACTTTCGTGATTAGGGTATATTTTGAGGGATAGAACAGACAGATTCTTTGCTGATATACCTGCTAAATAAAATGCATTATAATATACTCGTCAATAACATAGATTTTATTTAAATATGAAAATAAGGGACGAGACGAGCAGGACATTCAGCTGATGGTAATTATTGCGCCCTGCCCATTACAATGCAGTGCCGCTCAGTATTATTGAAATACCCAAAAATTCTGAACGGGACTACAATCAAACGAACAAAATTAGACGCATAGCTAAATAGCGTAGGATGTTAATAATAACAAGTTGACAAAAAAAATTTGAAAAAACAAAATTTTATGAACGATGCGGGATTGTGGTTGTGGCTTCATCTACAGGATCTACTATGATAGTTGAACAAAGCAAACAGAATTTTATAACGAGGCGGTACTCGAACGGTTAGCTCAGTTGGTTAGAGCACCTGCACGGAACGCCGGAGGTCGTGGGTTCGAATCCCGCATGTCATGCGCTCGTCACGTTAAGTCATTTGCCCAGTAATTTCACTAGCTACGGTGCCCTTCAAACCGACACACAATAATGCTTATACATTACTGTTTCGCGGCAGAAATACGTGCGCCGTTGTGGTACCCATAATCTGCCCGAAATCCTGTGCAAAGGAACCTCACACATCTCGCTTACAGACTGCCGGATGGAAACTGGAGTCTTAGTTACGGGTATCGTTAGCTCTGTTAATTTTCAAAGTCAAAGTCAAATAAACTTTATTCAAATAAGCATTTTGAATAATCTATATAATAAATAAAAATGAATTGCTGTTCATTAGTCTCGCTAAAACTCGAGAACGGCTGGACCGATTTGGCTAATTTGGTCTTGAATTATTTGTGGAAGTCTAGAGAAGGTTTAAAAGGTGAATAAATATGAAAATCATCGGAATTAAATAACAGCAACAATTTTGTATTTACTTTGATGTGTCCCCCAGTGTCGTTCAGAAATCAAATTGATAAAATAGTTTAGAATGAATAACTAATTAGAATTTTTATATCTTTCTAACTTTCTCAGTTTAATTTTAATATATATGGCAATACAAAGTTTGCTGGGTCAGCTAGTCACTAGATAATAATATTTCTACTATTAAATTACTGAATCTTCCATATGTTTAGAAAAAGTAGAGCACGTGAGAAGAACATACAAGAAACTCAACGGTCACTCTTATAGTAGCTGTAATAAATAACAAATTAGTTTGTAAGGTACTGCATTAAATATGTGAACGTCCTGCTCGTCTCGTCCCTAATTTTTATAAAAAAAGCACACTGGTTAAAAAATCATATTTATCCTTATAATTACGAAATCGTACTAAAATAAAGGTGAATCTCCATAGGCATCTTTGACAAACGGTATTTAATATCAGTGTCTATGATCTACACAAACTTTCTCATATTTTCTCAATACATATAACCGCTTTTGTACATCAATACAATAAAATTGAAGAAAGTGTTAGTGGATGGACATACTGCGCTTTTCAGTTAATTCAGTCCGTAAAATAAGATATTTAAATATTATATTGCAAACATTTGCGCATTTTGTCCTAAAATTTTGATTTTTTTTTATACTAAACAATAACCACTTAAATATTGTTTTAATTTCTTTAAAATATAAACAAGTTAACAACAATAATTCAACAGAACTTGAAAGCAAGCCTCTACCTGAACTGTTTATTCCACCAATAACACGTCAGGTATCCTGTGTCGAATGGGTTCGAAAGTTGGGACTTGGGAGTTCGAAATTCGAATCATTTAGTTTAAAACTCTCGTGGCGTGCACACGTTTGTGCGGCTTAAGTAATACGCGCGCGTAGTGTTGTGGAATTAAGTGTTTATTTTTTAAATCAATTGTTATTCTAATGGTTTTAAATGTTGGATGGAGTTATGTGTTTTATTTGGATTTTATCGCAGTTCTGTGAAAGTTAGTATAAAATTATGTACTTTTAATCTATACAGTTTAATTTCAGTAGTAATACAATGTTTAAATCAAATTATAATACAATATTTAAATCTAAGCATTAATTGATTAATTTTGTGTTTACTTTTATAGATTTTTATGACTAAATATTTTTCTGCAAACTCTACCGTCTTGGAAGTTAATCTGTAGGTATATTAAAACCAACCGATAAATAACGGGTCATATTAAGCTATAAATATCCAATGATAATAAAAAAAAATATGACTTACACCTATTGTTGCAATTATGAAACATTTTGTGATACACACAGAACTCAGAAATGTACATAAATGACGCATATTATGCATTTGTTTGAATAATTACATTTAGATTACATTATCTTCTTAAATAAACCTAAGTATGATGTCATGTTATATCAGAAAAACTTAACTATAACTTATACTTAATCAAAACTTATTGCAAAAGAGAATTAATACCTCTGTCAGAGGATAAGTTAAGCCAATCAAATTGGTAAAGTTGCCAGCCTCGGGGGCATGTTTTTATTATTTGTTTCTAAGTTACTACTTCAATTTAATATAATTTTTGTAAATCTTTACATGTTTACTTTAATTAACATTAAAGTTTATATAGGCATTGACACACTCTCTCTTACACTAATTATCTTGCCCCAAACTAGGCGTAGTCTGTACTATGAGTGCAAAACAACGATACTTAACATACACAATAAACATTCATATTCATCATATACATGATTGCACTTACCGGGATTCGAACCCGGGACCTCTAGCTCAGTAGGCAGGGGTAGGTATTCTAATTATTAATTAAAATAATCAAAAGCATAATATATTTCCCCTCGGTCGAGTAGTGTAGTAGAATTTGTGTAACGCGTATTTTTTACGTCTATTAGTTGTCTTAGATGTTTAATTACTGAATTCCAATGGGGCAACATGCCAAAATTCACAATTGTAGACACAGATGAAATATTTCGAGTTGAATTTATAAATGACTCAAACACAAATCTAACATAAACACATAACACGTTCAATAAGTGATTTGAAAATCCTATTCTGAGTACAATTATTTAAATTTGAATACCAGCACGCACTTAGTACTTTTTTCGATAAACGTCAGTAGCGTAAAGTCTTGCTTATCTCAAATCAAATCAAAATTACTTTATTCATCTAGGTCAAGTAAGTGACACTTGGGAGTTTTTTTTTTTTTAACCACTTATCATAACATCGGTAAAGATTGACCTTTAATGTAAAGAAGTGGCAAGATATTAACTTTACATTAACTAAAATGCCAGTTCAAGGTGCGTAGTTCATATTAGGTCCTATGAATAGTTCTTTTTTTTAAGGGAATAAAAGGAAAAACCAGTGTACGGGTCTATATACGTGCAGTATGTTATAACATCATTGTACCACATTATAACTTCTCTTAACAAGTTTTCAACCTGATGTTTATAACTCGTGTGAACCCCTACCATCAATAAGGCCCCACGATCATCTAAACCGCACATTACAAATAAACAACACACAAATATAAGATAATCAAATTACTTAATCACTATACTCCATTAGTTTCCCGAGACACATCATAATATAATTAAGTTTTCGTGGGTTTATCTGTGTTAGCTCATTTTGGTTAACCCAGCGAGTGCTGACGGGTACTTACTTGCCCGAGCGCAAGAAGTGCGGAAATAATTAAATATCATACTATTTCTCTGTGTGAGTAAATTAGGATTAATTCTATTTGTTGGGATTATTATATTCTGGAGTGTGTTTTAATATAATTTATTATGTATTAACTATTTTAAAATATAAAAATAAAAAATATAATCATCGAATTGTATAAAACAATTGAAATGTGTATATAAAAATATGTATAATGTATTATTAAAATATAGAAACAAAATTACTTTTGAATTTACAATGAAAAAATGTTTAACTAACTAAAACAATTTAATTTCATATTTATACAATGATAATTTGTAATTTTAAGTTTACTTCTAATGATTGTATGCATAACGTAAGAATTAATTTTGCTGGACGACCGGGAAAACCGTATATCGAAAGATTATCTATTTATTTTACTGTAACTTTTCTTACTCTCATGTTAAAAATATTGCAATATTTCTGTGATATGATTTGCTAATTTATACTATATTATATTTAAAAGAGAAAAGATTCCGTCTGAGTGAAGCTGAGGCAAGTGACTTACTATTACATAAAATTTATTAAAATTTTAAATGCACTTACAAACATTTATCTAGATATTCCTTCCAAAGTAAAAATGAAATAAAGAATTTCCTTCAAAATAAAGTTTAAGAGTACTTTAAGACTTTAAGTATAAAGTCTTTTTGTTTTTAGAACAAGTATTAGTAGGACTTTGAAATGAAGTGTTTCTCAAACAGAGTCAGATACAGCTTGCTGACATACAGATATTTGACCGGATAGCGCAGTCTTCGAACTAATAGGTGTCTTGTTGATTAATCTCTAGGCGTGGGCCCTAAAAATTACCTTTGGAAGTGTAGGTACTATATAATTATAATATCGCATTATTTAAATTGTTAAAAGTATTAACTCAATCTGAAACTGTTAAACAATAACCAAGCCCAACTTATTTCCAATTAAATTGATCCTTTGGTGATTGAATCAATGTCCTGAAAACCTGCCAACGTAAATTAATCGAAATCTTTTAAGTCGTCCTTAAATAAATATTTATTTCAATCACTTACCGTATTTGGCTTACAACATTTGCTTTCAAACTCTAGACGCAAATCGTTGCATCTTGCGGTGCAGCGTGCCAAGCACGATATCAATAAAAGTATCTCAATGAACGTTTTCCGTCCGCAAAAAGTAAATATTTAATATTTAACATCGACCCAGAAACCAACAATCGTTTCAAATTGTCCCGCCCGCGATATTAAATTGCATTTTTATGTGAACCATATTTGCTACCAGCATTGGATGGGTTAACTTGGCATGACTGTGTTTTTTGGCAGCGACTCCTTAATGCTATTTTGTTTTGTTAAAATAATAAGAGCAACTTATAAAAAAGTATACACTGAGATCTTACTTGGGCTTTATTATGCCTGGTTGTATAATGGCAGCGGGCAAATTTTTAGTGTTTTTTTTTTTAAATTTTATTTTAAATATTTTGACAGATAAGTGTCGGCCTGCGATATAACCTTCGTAATTTCGTTTACAAGACAATTTAACCACTGAGTCAGGTTTGATTCCCAATTTTTTATATATCTTGCTCAACCAATACTTGCATAGGTATTAGGACAATCGAGTAGAGATGTTGGTTGTTAAAAAAAATGTTAAAAGTATAATTTGTTAGTCTATGGTAAATTTTATATATTTTGTACATCATTAAAAGAATATTCAGTTACTCACAAACTTCTTCTTCACAAATCTAAAGAAGAATATTTTACTCCTAGAATTATAGATCCCATTTCTTGCCTCTTGTAAAACATTTATAAGTACATTACGAATACAGAAATGAAACGGTACTCTAAGGTATCACAAACGAAGTACAGATCGAGTTAAAAGCACTTAAGTGTAGGCACAACGTTCAGGTACCGACAGGAATGCGAATACGTTTTGATTTGAATCAACCTCTAGACCTACGTAACCTCGGATTAACATTTCAAGAGGGATGGCCGATATGATCCAGGGCTGTCACTGTTACATTATATCATTTATTTTGGTTCCGATACATTTTTGAGACAACCGTTCGAGTGACATATCGTTGATATATCTTGTACGTCTTGTTCAACTCTCTGGAATTGCGCTTGCACGGAAAGCGAGATGTCGCGGGTTCGAATCCCGCATTGTTCATAAATTTTGTTTTCAAATTTAATTTGTTGGATTGTATTATAGTCTTATGATATCGACTCTGACTATGAAATAACAAATCGCGAGTTAATAAATATATTTTCACATCTGGATGGTCTTATTCGGAATTTACATATATATAAGCAATTTATTGAATTAGGCGTTACTTTGCGGAAATCCATAATTATACAAATTATTTAAGTTTTCTTTAGTGTTAATTCCGCCATATATTTGTTTTTAAAACAATTCGACACGTGATTCGCTTCTACACGAGGCATCCTGAGGACGTGTTGTCTCGCCAAAATCTGGCAAGAGACTGTGAAAACGTTGCTACCCAAAAATTCTAAGGGCACCGCAGTTGTTGTATTTGTCAGATTATACAAACATTTTGTTGTTTATAATTTATCTAATAGAAATAGCAAAGACGTTACTACATTATTTAAAAAATTGTGTTTAGTATAGTGGGAGAGTTTCTTGCGGTGCTTTTTCTCTCAGGGCGCCATTTTAAAAATAAAAGTTCCAAGGGAATAAATTTTAGAGAAAATAAATGTATTTTATGTCTTTTTTATTCATAGTATGTATGTAGTGCAAAACTTGCAAATTTACTTATTACAAAAAAGTTACATCATGAGCCAATTTGCAAGTGAAAGATCTATCAAAATTAATCCAGCCGTTTTGGAGCTTAGCTTAACTGACAAACAGACATTAATTTTAAAACTTGGTATTTTGATTTGAGTATCATGTAATAACTAAAATGCATTTTGTGAATTATAATTCTATTGTAACAATGATTTTTTATACTTCTAATAATTAGCAAAGATATTTATTAGTTGGGATCGCCATTGGTTGACAAATATAAAACCTATAACATAATTGGTAATACTGTCAGTAACAAGCTTTTATAGCCATATCTATTGTATTAATCATTTCGTATAGATCTAACAATATTTATACAAGTCAAAGTACAAAGTAAAAGCACAAAGTAGTTTTTTTTTTATGGAATAGGAGGACAAACGAGCGTACGGGTCACCTGTTGTTAAGTGATCACCGCCGCCCACAATCTCTTGCAACACCGGAGGAATCACAGGAGCGTTGCCGGCCTTTAAGGAAGGTGTACGCGCTTTTTTTGAAGGTACCCATGTCGTATCGTCCCTGAAACACCGCACAAGGAAGCTCATTCCACAGCTTTGTAGTACGTGGAAGAAAGCTCCTTGAAAACCGCACTGTGGAGGACCGCCACACATCCAGATGGTGAGGATGATATCCTAACTTGTGGCGTGTCGTGCGAAGGTGGAATTCGGCGGCAGGAATCAGGTTAAACAGCTCTTCGGAACACTCCCCGTGATAAATGCGGTAGAAGACACACAACTTTATTTGCAAAACCATTTACAGTTATAAATTTAAGACATTATTATTTTAAACTAAGTGATCGGACAGCCTGGGACTAGTTTATGATTATTTTATAGCAATAGCAATGACAGTACAATATTGTATATTTTATAAAAAAGAGCGCAAAAAAAGAATGCTGTGAGAGTTTCTTGCAGCGCTTCTTCTCTCTCAGAGCGCCATTTGTTTCCGAAGCGGTAGTACTATCTAGTATATCAGAAATGACATCAAAAAGAATTCTAATTGATAAATTATGAGAAAACATTAGCCTTTTATGCCTTATTAACATAAATCAATATTTACTGGCACATTCAATTTGGCCAACGTAAAGCCATACCTAAAAGATCCTGAAACATACAATAATTAATAAAATGTTAAGAGATAATATAGTAAAAATAATCACTAAAAATTATAATATTAATAATAATATTGGTGTAACTGATCCGGGACAACCCTAGCGACAGTAATAATTCACGTGAGAAAACCAACAGAATAGCTTCGTTAAGAGGTTCGAGGGCTCTTCAGCATTGTGCTGATGGCAGCTCCTTCGTGCCAAAATCTTAATGAGCACAGCTACATTGATTTGACATATCAAGCCACAATTGCTGATAAAGATCTTAGACGACAGAATACAATGGGTAATTAGGTGTTGAAAGTCAAGGCAATTTGACACGGTCTGTGATTATGTGATTTGTAATTACTTGTCTTGTTAATTACTTGTACCTGTGACGGAAATTCGGAGGTTCAATTAGTTGAGCGAGCCAGTAGATTGTTTATTTGAAACCACAATTCAAATGCGAAGACCTCTATCGCCTATATGATTAGTGAGCCTGCCTACTGAGGTCCCGGGTTCGAATCCCGGTAGGTGTAAACATTTATATGATGAATATTTATATATTCCTGCCCCGAATTCCACCTTCTTTACTTTAAATTATATACCTGCATGTTTTGTCTAGTACAAAGTTTGACAGATCAAAATTATCAAGACGAAAACACTAGCTAATCGACAGACGTTGTTCTGTTCACAATAATATTAATATTACGGACTTTTACACAAATTATCTTGCCCCAAACTAGACATAGCCTGTACTATGGGTACAAGACAACGATATATTTAATACAATATACTTACTTAAACATACATAAATACATATAAACGTCCATGACTCGGAAACAAACATCCATATTCATCATATAAATGATTGCACCTACCGGGATTCGAACCCGGAAACCCTAGCTTAATAGTCAGGGTCACTAACCATTCGGCTATATGGGTCGTCAAAAAAAAACTATTGCGGGTTTAATTTCGTAAAATCGTGAGCTGTCCTCTACTCTGCGAAATCAATATTCCTACTAACCTAGTCAAGTCTCTACGCCTTGTGGTTCCAGAGATATCATGATAAATAGATAAGTAAATAATAATTATGAAATAATAACGTTACAATAATATTATTATCAAAAAGAAGAAGAAGTCCTGAATAATATGTGCTTATGCCACCAATAACATGCACTCATAGATTTGTTTTCGCTTATGAAATCTGAGTGCCTTTCTCACAGTTGATATAATCGGCGTCCAATTACTATTACTCATAGAACAATAGCAATACCCTTATCACACGTACTAAACTCGATCCTAAATAATTGTCTGATCGTACCTTCAAAAATCTAACTGCATACAATTAACCAAAGAGGATGTAAATACTACATAATAAGAGACGGGACTGCCTAAGTGAAAATTGACATTTAGTTCAGTATGAAACGTGCAGTGATTTGACAAGTTTGAAATAGTAGTAGGTAATTACAGTATGGCGATTGGCGACGAAGTATAATCTGGCTAAGTTTGAAAGCTAACAGTAGCTTAAAACGTAGTGGATTTCAGCTGTATCCGTTGTCAATAAGATTATAATCTGCCAATCTATCAATAACTGCCCGTTTCATACAATCGAGTGAAACGCTTTTTTTTTATAACACTAGAAATAAGGGATTGCTTGTAACTAATTCTAGTAGGCTTCATAAGATACATAATAGCTTTAAGGGTAATTAATGTATACACTTCTACAATAAAGTCCCAGCCACTGTTCAGGCATTATCTATAAATAAATTTAAATGTTTTATAAAAAAATGGCTCTGTCGTAAATCCTATTACTCCACTGATGAATATGTAAATGATCGGGCAGCCTGGGACTAGATTGTGATTATTTTATAGCGATAGAAATGACTGTACAATATTGTATATTTTGAAAATTTTGAAAAGAGCGCAAAAAAAGAATGCTGGGAGAGTTTCTTGCGCCGCTTCTTCTCTCTCAGAGCGCCATTTGTTTCCGAAGCAGTAGTAGTATCTAGTATTATAAGAAATGACATCAAAAAGAATTCTAAAGGAATCAATTTTGAGAAAATAAATGCCTTTTTCTTAGAGAGTTCCGTTAGACTGCAATTAACATAATATTTTGTTCTGAAATTAAGACACTTATACTGCTAAGATCTGTAAGCGAGCGTGACTTAGAAAAATATTTAAATTTACAAGTATTAAGTATTTACATATCTCACAACAAAAATAGGTTTCCCCCAAACACAATCCTCCTGTTCTTTTATTTTCCACTTGTAGTTATGTTATTATAATTTACTTATATTGGAAATGCAAATGTAAGTAAAAACTTCGTCGAGACGAGGATAATAATTCGAAATAAAACTATTCTCGCATAGGGAGACTCTCAGTCGACTTGAGCCGAGTTTCTGAACCAGCGGCGTTAAATAGCATAGCGTGACTGCTTAGTTTCATTCAATATCCATAAAATAAAGTTGCCCAGTGCGCTTTTAGACGTTATTTTCACTTCGAAAATTGTTGCTTGTGTATTATAAATTATAATCGCTTTTTGAAACACATTAATATATCAATGGAATAGGTTTGTTTGTTTTTTAGCTTTCACTCTACAACTACTCAATCGGTTCTCTCAAAATATTCAACTCAAAATGTTTTTCATCTGTTTCTGTTTAAAGATATTCATATTATAAACAAAAGGAGAATAAAATAAAAGAGCATTCATTTAAATTCTTTTAATTGAGCATCATATTAAAATTTTATACGTCTCTCTCTCTTTGAGCTGTTTGAGTGTCATCTTTGACGGGGTCACCCCTTTCAACCTTTGGCCCTACGAATACTTTCTCTTTATAAACCTCTTTGCTCGTTTCATATTTACAATGTACTCTAGGCTAAATTGTTTAGACTGTCTAGTATCAAAGGTAACGAAATTTCACAAAGTCAGGCATCTGTGTTTAAGTCTTTTCAAATAAATATTTTCAGTTTAGATTAAATCAAATCAAATATGTAATTTTTTCATATAGCTTATTCAGAAGCCAGATTTCCTTAGAGAAGAACTAGCAAGAACTCTAATGTAGCTCTTTTAAAAACAGAATATTACAAGTTCTTATTGTCAAATAAATTTACAAATCATATTTTAAATTAAGTACAATATATGCAAAGTGATGTAACAAAATTACTCAAACGTCAAATACTAAATGCCTTACACGAGTGAGACAAATAAATAAAAATAACATTATTTTTATAAACATAAGCTAATCAAGCCATAGATCAAATACTCAATAATTTTAAGCTCACGTTTTGGGTCAGAGATTTTTAATATTATGGTAGGTGTTCCATCAATCATTGGATAGTTGATAGTATTTCCAACAACTTCAAACATAACTGTAATCAGAGAAAATGATATGAACAACATTTGTATTAGTATCTTAGCTGACACTCATAACACCTTTATTTTAATATGATATGGTACCGACTATAACACAAACGGTTATAAAAACATTAACATATCCAAATGATTTGCCATTCAAAACTTTTAACCTTTCACAATCAAACAATCTAACTAATGGTTCAATTTCAAATATAAGCATCGAATCATTCTTTTATAATCTAAACATTTCTGTCAATCAAATTGAAGACACCGTTAAATTCGGAGTGGGATAAAAAACTTCAATCTACAGGTATGTCTGACATTATCATGATTTAAGGCAACAGCTAGAAAACCATCCGCTCAAATTGATGTGATAAAAAATAAATTAAAGTAACTCGTGATATCAGATGGTATCGCTGCCATTGTGCCTTCAAATGTAGTAGTCTCTAATTGCGGCTTCTTTTGTTATATGAAATGAGGTGTTACTCTTATTAAATAATAAGTAGTTGGACGAAACATTACAGTTAGTGTGAGATAAGGTTTATATGTTTAGCGATTGAAATGAAATATTGGTTTAACTGTGTAATGATTTTAGAGAACAATTATTAATAATACTTAGAATTAACACTCTGTAGGATGTTAAAATAGCATAGCATTTATCAAAGCAGCTTCATTATTTTGCTTTGCTACTCTCTCTGGATATATTGTATCTTCATCTCCAAATTATGGGTCAAAAGAAAATGAGCAGTGCCTAGTCTTTAACACATACTGAAATTTATGGTTATTTATCACATTTTGAAGATAAATCAATATTGTTAGAAAACAAGATGTTTGTTCTTTGCACATGCATTATATTAATGAAAATATATTATTATTGTTACAGATAGCGAAGAAATCTGCGTATGGCCGAAAGATACAAAAGTGGTCCAAATAAAGCGTCACAGCACGCTTCTTGGACTGTACAAAATGTATGGAAGAATGCTAAAAATAAACTTAAGTATTTTTACGTAGAGAAGAATGATGAAAATGATCTTAGGTCAGATTCGAGTAAGACAATCAATGATCAGGTAGCGAATGAAGATAATGAAGACTTCAATGATGATGAAGTCAGACGTAATGTGTGGAGTGATGTTGATGATGAACTTTACATAACAGAAGTGATAAAGCAAAGGACTCCAGATGTAGTGAAACGTGTCAAACGAAATAGTTTGAGTGTTAGTGAATACAGTGAGGTTGTGAATAGTGTTAAGTTAGATAAATTCGACATGTGGGACTTGGAACCCACGGACTTGACGGAGTGTGATTGTCTTGGACCACCTCCTGAGTTTCTTCTACCACCACCACCGAGACCGCCGTTTCTCCAGTCTGAATACTATTGTGGGGATGATCCAATACCAGACTTGGAAACCTGCGATATGGTACCAGTAAGTATAATATTAGATATTTTAAGCAGACAATTCCCATAGCATCTCCGATGATCTTTTTTAAGCAGACAATTCATAACAATGCTAACAAATTAACTTCAGTTTTTAATGTATATTCACATTTAACAAATTTTTAATTTCTACAAAACAATGTTTTAGAAAAACCAGTAGCGTTGCAATCAAATTTAAGAAGTCAATGAATTAATACAAACTTACGAAACGAGGGCTAATTTTCCGAAATTTTTGTTATGACTGCTGGCAGTGGTCTTCTACAACAAAGTTATCAATCAAGATAAAGGAATGTTTGTTTTTATTTCTCCATCAGATAACGCGTTTAGTGATGGAAATTTCAAAGGCGTCCTTTTATCCCTATTGTTTGCTTGATGAATCATTTGGTTCGTTATCTACAGCGTTTCACGTTTTGTTCTAAAAATGGTAATGAATATTGTTATCTGTGTGTAAATATTTAACATATGCGGGTAGGTACTAATGAAGGAGTGGTAACAATGTCTTATCGCGACATCTTTTTTTACGACCGAAAGAAAGTCGTGTCTATTTTATAATAGTTTGCTCGTGCATGATATAAGGCTTCATTCTCACTAGCGTTCATTTTGGTTATAATCCGATAAAGTTTTCTGTCTATTATTTCTGGTATAAAAGTTCTTTTGCTTTTTAAGGGATTTCCTGCTAAATTTTTTATTTACTAACTGACCCAACAGACTTTACTGAAATTCAAACGCCCTCTTCTGCTATTTAGATTATTCAAGTATTAATATCTGTTGCATTGCCCCACAATAATAGCATAGGCATAATACTGTGAAAATAAACTAAACTAGACGATTCTGTTAATCGTCTGATCTTTTTACCAGCATATGCTGCTAAACTCAGTCTATTAGCCAATCTTTCAATGAGTCGACGTTGTATTATTGAATCAAGAGTAATGCCAAGAAATATAGCAAATTTTGTGGGTACTTTTCATTGAACTTATCCGTTTTGTTTGCCACGACACCCAAGACAAAACGTAACTTATATTCACATAAATATGATTATATATTGTGAGAGATATACTGCGATTATTTATTACTCAAAACTATAACGCAGAGAAACATTTTACGCAAACAAAATTTATGAACAAAAACTTCTCTGAAATATACGCTCGCCCGGTACTGTTTTATGATGGTACCATAGAAACTCTTGTTTATATGATACTCTGTAACGGTTTATTGCTGGATTTCGTAAGTGTATGTAATGCTAACATTGATACCGAGTTTCTATTTGCTTACTTCATTACCTCGGCTTTACTAACTTCGTATCTAATAACCGTAATTCCGTGGTAAATTCACATTTTTACGGTAAACGTTAGTCATCGTTGTATTTTGTCTATTTTAGCCTTTAGTTACAAAGATTTTGTTGTCTACAAATCATTGCTTGTTATACTATATTTTATAGTAAATTATAGACGATTCTTACTTGTGTTATGACTTGTTGCCATTTTGGTTTTGGTTGCGAGGATCCGTTGTTGATAATATATATATTTAACAATAGTACCTACATTGTTCATTGAACGGAGCTTATTATCGATTCCTACAAGGATGTAGATTGCAGAGGCTAAGCTACTGCCCTTACTACACCTTAGAAGGGGAATTTCACTCAACAGAGTGGTAAATAAATATACAATACCGAAGAGGATAATAATGAACAAATTTTTAACATTTCAGAATGAAATCAGATGACAAATTGAAAAAATAGTTTTAAAAAATATTTGAAGTGTTTAACTAATATTTCAACAGTATCTACGTACAAAATTTTATTGTCTAGTATCTTCCCGTCCAAAGATTCATTGGCAAAACAAGCACATGAAGAACATTTTATAATTGATTTTCATATATTTTTTCGGCATACTAAATAAAACCACGTTAGAAATGTTTTAAGTTTTTTAACATGTTTGAAATGCATTTCCTTTTTTATCCGTATGTTCAATATGTTAGAAATGCATTTACTTTTTTGCTCGTGTTAATAAATAACGCAGTTTCAGCCCAGTAATCACATCATTCCGAAGGCTCTTTCCAGGAAGGTTGATTCACACCCAAGCGCGCTTAGTTCAAACCATTAAGTAGCGTAAAATATTGATTAAGACATTAAATTCTAATAAAGTCATTCGGCCACCTCGTTAGTAGTTCCAATAACGCGTTGACTCACACTTCGCAGAATATCTGGGTGGTCGAGGCGAAGACACGTGATAAATACATGCCCATAAAAATCGTTATAAAAAAATTTGTTAAAGATTTCACTGATAAAGTTGGGCTTATTAAGGTTTTACACGATAAAGTTTATGAGGGATTTTGTTCAGCTATAAAAAGGGTTAGGAGTAACACATTGTACACAAACTAATCATATTATGGTTATTAACTTTAGGGTTTTAATTAGTTAATCTGTAACCTGGTTTATTTTTATATCAGACATCAATGGGTGAGTATAGGCCTCACTAGATAGTAATGTTATAGTAGTTATAGTAGTTAACTTCAAATGCAATCCAAGCCTACTTCCTACTATTATTAAATTTTTTATTTTACGCTACACAAACAAACATTAATCAAAATTAAATAGAAACATACACAGCAATATCGTTTAAGATTTTTTGAATTTCGAATCCAATTGAGTTTATTATTCGCACGCATTCTGCACTCGCTGTATGCATTTTTAGTTTTACTAAGTAGTCGTGGGCCATAAACGGTGTCCATATAATTAAATTTAGAAAGGACGAGAGCATCACACAGAAGTATGCGTGTTTCTAAATTACGGTATTATCTTAATTTATATGACACCTTAAGACGATAAAAACAATTTGAAATTGTCAAGTTTATATATTTTTCGAATCGTACACCTTCATCCATTATCAGTCCTAAATTTCTTGCTTCATACTTGCACATCTTCAATTTCATTATTATTTTGCGTACCGAAAATCATATATTTTGTTTTAGCTGGGTTGAGAATTAATTAGTTTTTCTCTGACCATTTGTAAATTTCGTTTAAATCTGAATTAATTAAATTGATTGCATCAATTATGTCGTGAGGATTGAAAGATAAATATAGTTGAATGTCATCTGCATACATTTGATACTTACAGTGCTTTATATTTTGCAATATGTCCGCACTTTACAAAATAAATAAAAGAGGGCCTAATATAGAACCCTGTGGAACTCCTCTTTTCATGTTACTACACTCTGAATAGCGAACTTTACCATCTTCTTCTGTAGTAACAACTTTCTGAGTTCTATGACTGAGGTAACTATGAAACCATTGTATATTAGTTTCACTGAGTCCATAGTAGGCTAATTTTGATAGTAATAGAGTTAAATTTAAGGTGTCAAAAGCTCGAGAATAATCAAGCAATACTAAAATGGTACCTTTACTTTCAATGTTATATATTATGTAACTTGCTGCTACGGAACCCTTCATGGGCGAGTCCGACCCGCGCTTGGCCTCTTTTTTCTTAGCAGAGATCAAACTCTTCGCTCGATAGGCAGACCCTTCGACTCGTCAAAATCGTCAAATGGTCTCGTTACCAAACGCCCATGTTGTCTACGAATATATTAATATCTAATATGTATCAACTTTGTTTATATTTGCTTGTCTAATTGTCCAAAATGATTCAGCGATTCTATGATATATGCACATATCTTATGATATTGTTGTCTGATCGTAATGTCGGGAGTTGATTTGAATACACCATCAGTAATTTATTGAATAGAATGATTTTTGTTTGACTACTGAAGTAAAAAAAATGTTTATGTAACCAGTTAATACTGCTCTAGACTGGAACAGATGGGATATTGTTGTAGAGAACTTGAGGGTAGACAACTAAAACGATTCGGATAAAGTACAACAGTTTCTTGGGGGGTTCTGAAATAATCAACATTCAAATAGGTTTAGACTTTAGATTATATATCTATTTTCATTTTATTTTATTTACTGAAGCTGTCATAATCACTACACATTATAAAACAAAGACTTCCACCGCGTGTGTCTCTTTGCGATAAACTCAAAAAATACTGCACCGATCTTCATGTTGTTTTCACCAATGAATAGCATGGTTCTTGAGGGAGGTTTTAGTATAGAATTTGTTAAGTTTTTAAACACAAATATTTGTGTATACATTAACGGTATTTGCTCGATTTAGTCTATAAAGTTGACTGCAGCTGCGGAAGCTCTGATATCGGACAGACAAAACGAGCTATCTCTCAACGCGTTAAGGAGTACATCTTAAGAAATCTGCAATAGCTGAACACTTGCTAAAAGCCGGTACCAACCATCGGATCGAGCTGCACAACCCACTAGTGATTTCTGCTGAACCCCAATACATCCCACGGCTTGTTACAGAAGCTATAGAAATTAAAAAGCATCCTAACAATTTTAATGGGGAGCATGGTTTTAGGCTAGCGCAAACATGGAATCCCGTGGTACCACTCTGCAGTACGAATGCAATAAATAGATCCGGAAGTACGGACGTCGTCAGTAATGTGTGTCGTGAATTAGGGAATCAAAGACCAAAACGAACTAGGCGCCAATTGGACAGATTGATGTACTATTAGTGTCAAGTGTCAATGTGTCAAGTGTTTCTCGCCGCCAGCGCAGTTCCGCCGTGACCACGACTCATGCAATTGGATCGAAATATCGGCATCAAATATATAAAATATATGTCGTGAGTACCCGTCATAATAATTTGCTCGATATAGCAATTATGACCCATGCTGCATTGGTGAACGGTATTAAGTTGCACTCTTCTTATCGTAATTTATTTGTTAAATATTCCTACTTTGCGTACAATAGTAAAGTAACACATAAAGTCCCACTTGGATATTTAGGAGACATCTTCTTCTCGGTCAATGATGTGCTCTTGCGGTCGTGGTTGTCAACAAGTTATTGAGTTTTTTTTGTTTATTGTTAAGTTTAAAATGCGCAGATGTAATGCACCTCACATGTTTTGCCATATGTCTCTACACAAATAAAATTTGAAAAACAAAATTTTATGAACGATGCGGGACTCGGACCCACGACCTCCGGCGTTCCGTGCCGGTGCTCTAACCAACTGAGCTAACCGTTCGAGTACCGCAACGCTACAAAATTCTGTTTGCTTTGTTCAACTCTCAGGTTGTGGCTTCATCTGTAGGATCTACTTTACAGTTGATAACCTGCTCAACCCCAATATTTGCATATTAGGAAATTGACTTGAGATGTCGCTCTTGTAAATCTAAACAATATGTCATGGTTTTAAAATGATAACCCTCACTTCACACAAACATAACATATTCTTTATATGTCCCTCTGTTAGAGTCCATCAGTCCATCGTATACTTGACCTACCGGGCGGTCAAATGCCACTTTTTTTTTAATGAAAATAAGGGCCGAGACGGGCAGGACGTCCAGCTGATGATAATTGATACGCCCTGCCCATTACAATGCAGTGCCGCTCAGGATTATTGAAAAACCCGAAAAATTCTGAGCGGCACTACAACTGCGCTCGTCACCTTGAGACATAAGATGTTAAGTCCCATTGCCCAGTAATTTCACTAGGCGCCCTTCAGACCGAAACACAGATTACTGTGTTTCTGTTAAGCATTAGCTTATACATTACTGCTTCACGGTAGAAATAGGCGCCGTTGTGGTACCCATAATCTAGCCGGCATCCTGTGCAAAGGAGCCTCCCACTGCACTTTTGCCCTGCATGACATGGCGTTCTATAGCGACTAGCTGTCTCTCCTCCAAACTTGTCCAAAGAAGGCCAGTGTGTGGAACTGAACTATGGCAGATAGACGGTGTTTGAAACGTTTCGAAAATTGGTCCACGATACATAAAGCATCCATATCCAGCACCACATTTCCAGAACGTCTATCTTTTGCTTTTCAACCTCTTGCAATGTCCACGTTTCGGCAGTATACAAAAATATGAGTTAGATGCACAAAGACTAGGCTCATACTGAAGCTTTTGCAAGAACGTGGACTCTGTGGCTTTTGTGATGTTTCTGTAGCTCCATATTTTGCTCATTTTGTCACTTTAGAGACTTCATCATGAGCCAGAAGACATCCACTGCTGGACAAAGGCCTCCTCCAAAGATTTCCACGACGATCGGTCCTGTGCTGCCCTCATCCAACGTATTCCGGCGATCTTGACCAGATCATCGGTTCATCTTGTGGGGGCCTACCAACACTGTGTCTTCCGGTACGTGGTCGCCAATCGCCATAGAGACATAAAGGTCGTTAAATACGTATCTTTGTGAGAATAATTCGCTATTAGTTCTTAGTAAAGTTGGCAAGAAAATCCGAATGCAGTGATTAACTCACGAGAAAAAGGAATTAATTATGCATCGTTCTTAAACCAGATAGCCACAGGCCCAAAGTTCGGGGGCTAAGATAATAATAATTTATGAGGAACTTTTCTGAGAATACGGCCAAGATTAATTAAAACCTTATTCAATTCTTTTTGTGGAACTTTTTATTAATTAAGAAGGGGGCCCATTGACAAATCGACGTCATTACGCCTCGGGCTGATTATAAACAGTAGCTGTCGTTTGTGTTATTTAAAGGGCAAGTATGTATGAATGTTAATGGTAACAAATTGCCATTTGTAACAGTTTAAGTAAAGTGTAACTGGTTACTTAGAGTCCTTTTAAATCAGCTTAAATGCCTCGTTTCTATAACTAATTTATATGATTAGAAAAAAATAAGCGCATGGATCGTCTGGTGGAATATCACCGCTCCTCGACAATACTTCTCTAAATGCCTTGCCACGGTACTGACTTTTGAAATTTCGAGCGGAATATATTTCGGTCATCTATATCATAAATCGAGATAGTAACTCAAGTCGCCACATATTTTGACGCCGTACGACACAGGTGTGCCTCCGTTTAGAGTATGACATTATTCTCTGGTCTGGTGCAAACCAGTATCAGCCTGAATAATTAATAATAATGATAAATAAAAAAAATGGAACAATGTAACAAAGCTAATACAAACAAGGAAAAACGATGATAGCTGCAAAAGTATAAAATGCAGCGCAGCTAACAACGCCCTTACAACCCCAACAATAAGGAATGATGTTCCATGCACAAAGATCTAAATAAAAAACAGAGTACGCTAATTGATAGCAAGAAATTAAAAAATAGTACTGAACAAGTGATTTTAAATGTACACATTATTATTATTATTATTATTATATGTGTTTTGGATGAAGTGTGTGGGTGAGTGTTAGAGATATATATATAGTGATTGTGAAGTTAGTAACATGTGTGTTGTGTATGATTTTCATAGGTGTGTGAGGGAGTGATGAATAAGTGTGTAGGTCACTTGGTGTTTCGTAGTGTCATTGTGGTTCTCCTGCCGCATTCAGCACGGGAAGTGTTCCGAAGAAACTTTGTTTTGGTCCCAATGTCTTAAGCTCCAAATTCCACCATTATTCTACACTCTAGTATAATTAAAATCCCAATTTCGTTCTACACTACACCGAAAACTATTGAAACGATCCATATTGTTGAAATCATGCGCGGTGCCCATATCTTGGATATCATAAATCTAAATTCGTCTATTATCCAAATAATTTTGGAAGTGATATCTATATTGTTGAAGTTATAAATGCACGTGGTAGTAACTTGCTTTACAAACAAAATCCCAAATTAATACTCTGCCAATCTAGAAAACGATACCCATATTGTTGAACTCCTATATTGCGGGTCGGCCATCTTGGATTCCAAATATGATCCCAAATTTATTGATTCTCCTCCCTTCCATAGATTTCTTGCGCCATCATTCTCCCTGGGGAACTCTTAAACATTTCAAGATAAAAACCCTAATAAACATAGAAATAACCTACCCTACATAAGAACCCTGTTCTTTTCTGTACCCCTTACGACTTGTGTTTAAAATTGAGTATTGAAATAAATAAACAAATAAATACGTCACATTCGCGTTTGATATATTAGTAGGGACCTTTAATAGCACCAAACAACTAATTAATTTCTTAAAAAGTTTCTCTCTATTATCTCAATTTGCATATCCGCGCTCATGTTAATAAGCAGATGGTATTTAATATGTGTATGATATAAGCCAGCTGGGATGATAATATCAACTCTAACAAAACACATAACTCAATAATATTTATAATAGCGAACCGCCAATAAAAGGGCACTCCTCTTAATAACATAGAGTGGCTAAGTAAGAACTTTATTTCCCAAATGGTTCCGTATATTAATAAGCTTTAACTTTGATCGTCTTATCTTGATCAATACATTAATTCATTTGTATTTGAAGCGTATGGAAACATAAACTTACTAAGGAGTATTAAAAATCATAAAAGCTAAATGATAAGGTAATAGAAATATAACGCATCATTGTGTGTCTTCTACCGCATTTATCACGGGGAGTGTTCCCGAAGAGCTGTCTCACCTGATTCCTGCCGTCGAATTCCAGCTTCGCACGACACGCCACTAATTAGGTTATCAGACCCAACTACTGGATGTATGGCGGTGCTTGTGGACACCACAGTGCATTTTTCAAGGAGCTTTTTTCCAAATACTACAAAGCTGTGGAATGAGCTTCCTTGTCCGATGTTTCCGGGACGATATGACATGGGTACCTTAAAAAAAAGCGCATACACCTTCATTCAAGGCTGGTAACGCTACTCTGATTCCTCTGGTGTTGCACGATAATGTGGGCGGCGGTGATCACTTACCACCAGGTGACCCGTACGCTCGTTTGTCCTCCTTTCCTATAAAAAAAAAACTGTAATAAGTGCTAATATTCAGAGACCAAGACCTTTCGAGAATTTAGTTAAACAAACTCTAACCGATGAAATGTAATATTTTGATTGGTATCTTTATTAACAGATAACAACTTCCGCATTTAGATGTACTAAATCACTAATTACTCAATGGTGATCCAAAGTCACCTGTGTGGCGATATTTTTAACTCGACTTCCATCTTATTTTTATTTCTATAGTTAAAACTTTCATTAGCAACATCGAAAAAATTATATTAAAATAATACCAAAAGTATGATTTTTATTAAAGATAACTTAAATGCGTGTGCAAAGTTTTTATAAAACGGTCGTATTGAACTGCTTATCTTACGTATAAAAAAGCAAGCTGTCATCCTAATATGTACATATTTTATATCACTTCTTCTTCTTCATGCCTCAGACCGGAGAAGAATGGGCGCAACGGGCGGGCTTTTTTTTCATCAAAAAAAAGTATGTTTACAAAGTAATATTGTAAAATTAAACTTATTATTTAATAGTCTGGCGGTCGCTCCATTCCCAATCTGTGGTATCATTTAGAAAGTCATTTATGTTATGGTAACTTTTACCACATAAACGTTTTACAACAATTCCGTTGAATAACGTAATACTTTTGTTTTGAACATTTTCTGGGATCTTTTTGTAAAAGCATATACATCGCCCCACAAAAGACTAACTCGACTTAGCCGAGTAGTAGGCATTATAAGTTTTTGTCTGTTGCTGGTGTTAACATTATGGCTATGACAGTTTCTAGCAAATTCACTTAATTACTTCACGCAATTCAATGTGCCTATGAACATACATTACATTACCAAGCATATATTGAGAAGCAACTGTCAAGGAGTAAGTCAGTGGCGAGTAAAAAGTCCATAGACATCTGAATTACTCTATGCATGAAGGTCCCAAAGTTGTATCGATTCGGGAAAACTGTAGGCGGTAATTGATTCCACGAAGTAGCTGTGCGAGACAAGAAGTGCCTTGGAGAACGCGTGCTTGTGGAAAACCAGACGATAATATGGTGCAACGTATAAGTACAATTTCCCATTTTAAAGTAATGTCCGGTCTTAAAATTCTGCTGCTGGTATAAACCCAAAAAGCTCTGTATACTCCCTGTCATACATTATGTAGATGATGTACAGAAAATCCACATCCCTACGCAAAAAGACCTTACAAATTCTTTAAAAGGTGAAAACATAAGCAGTTTAAAACAAACATGGCATAACACATTCAACAAACAAATAAAATACACAAATTTATATTGGAATCGAGTCCCCTGTATTAGCTGAACCCTAATAATGAGCGAGCCAGTATTTATCATTATGTACGGAACATGTTTGTCGTGGGGTTGAAATGCGTTTCTTTATTATAAACAATTAAGTAAGAGTTGGGGGAAATTTGACAATTGGGTGATCGTTATCTATGGGCGTGACCGACGCTTGGAAGTAAACTGTGTACCGAATTAATTACATTTTACGTCAAACATGGTGCTTTTGAATTGGAAGTGTTTTAATTATAAGTAGAACGTAGGAATATCACTCGGGAAATATGAGTTTTCCCCTACTCGTATGTATTGAGGCTCTTGTTAAACTGTTTCAGTGGTTACATTTTTGTTACATGTCTATTTTTTCTGATATCGGATATTTAAAAGGAGAAAATAAAAAGTTAAATAGTGAAATCCGCCTTTTACCTTTAGGAGATGAACAGTGATTTGTCGTGCAATATATCGCGAAAAAAAAACTCTAAACAATTCATAACATAATAAAGAGAAAATAAATTGCTGGAAATATTTATAAAATAATACAATATTTGTCAAATTTAAAAATACTATAAAATCTACTTTACAAATGAAATTATCAGGTTTTAATTTAATTAATTTCGTTCTTCATTTTCAAGAATAGTTAGTTAATAGTCTATTTTTCGCCAGCGGTGAGACAATTGCAATTGCATGGGAGTTTAAAAACTTGTAACAATAAAACTTATAATAATATCCGTAACAAAATTATAGTTTTCCGATAAACACTCACTTCCCAACATCCTATTAAGCAATAAAAAAGAAATTGTACTATAAAATAAACAACAAACAAAGATACTTTCTAAAACAACGGTGATAAATAATATAACCAATGATTTATATGCAGAATACATCAAGCTTCATTCAAAATGCCGATGTTTTCGATCTCAACTGATATCCCGAATTCCCGAAGCGGACGCTGTATAAGGCTCTCATAAAAACCGAGATAGCATCAAACAAGACCTCTCAGGACTGAAGAAAAAGGACCATTTGTCAAATCCCAACTCCCGGCAACCGAACCGACATCCGTCATCGATGTCCGTATCTATTTGATCTCCGATTTGGGCGCATGGACGTTCTATTAATTTTCTTTTAGGAACCTTTAGTTACGATTAGTTTTTCTAATTGGTATCCCCACCATCTGGATGTGTGGCGGTCCTCCACAGTGCGGTTTTCAAGGAGCTTTCTCCCTCGTACTACAAAGCTGTGGAATGAGCTTCCTTGTGCGGTGTTTCCGGGACGGTACGACATGGGTACCTTCAAAAAAAGCGCGTACACGTTCCTTTCCGGCAACGCTCTTGTGATTCCTCTGGTGTTGCAAGAGAATGTGGGCGGCGGTGATCATTTAACACCAGGTGACCCGTACGCTCGTTTGTCCTCCTATTCCATAAAATAAAAACTGTTTTACAACTTTATTCCAGTTATATTTATAATCATTACATTATCTCTAGACCTGACGTCGATGACGTCACATTGTCGCTTCGTTACGGTGTGCAAAACAATTATCACTAGGATATTATTATAAATAAATTAACAACGATTTGTTTTTCAGAATACTGTGTTGTGATGCTAATAATTATAATTAAAATGATGAAAAATCGATGAAAGAGTCTGTGTTAAGCAATAAAAGTATATGCTTTTCTGGGAGTACTTTTATAGCGACACAGAAACTACAGGACTAGCTAACGGTAATTAAACTGCAACCCGTACTGACGCAACAGGAAGTGTGCGAGGGGGTAAAAGGGGAACTGAAGGGGGCTTCACGTTCCAGCGAGGTCCAGAAATTATGTGCCCGTGTAGTACTAATAAATCAATTACGTAATTCTAAGAAAAAAAACATTCAAATTCCCAGTGTTCAGGTAAGGTGATCAAGAAGTTGGCAACATTATATATTTATAATAGTCCAAATTTTCTGTGGTAGGGCTACGTGCCAATTCATTGTTACACCTATAAATCTCGTTCATCTATTGCGCTGATGTTCCTCAAGAACCCATCGTCTCAACCCTAAAAGGAAGAAATATATTATATCAATTTTTTGAAGAAATTGTGATAGATTTATTGGATCATATCTAGGTTTTGTTTTGTAATAGTGGCTTATAATATTTATAATTATTGTTCCTAAATTTCTTCCTTAAAGTCAGTTTAATTATTCATAAATCCTGTTTCTTAAATTCATTCAATCTGATACATTTTAGGTCTACTTAACCCCATAATCATCACACTAATTTAAAGCTACAAAAAGCAACAAATTGTTATTTTTTAGTTTTGGTCATATTTTTTGGCGCTGAGAAAAAAAATAAGAAGTAAATAGTACCTATAAGTTAAAATCATAACTTCTTTTAAAAGTCTGAATTGTTCACATTGTATAAGATTTTGGAGTTTTGACATGACAAAACTATGTTTTAATAGTAATTTTAATCTAATTAATTTTTAATTTTTTTCGTTGTATGTTTATACTAGTTGACCCGGCAAACGTTGTTTTGCCATATAAAGTATAATTCACGCGATAGTTTTATAAGTAATCAAATATTATAGCCTGTACATCATTTTGTTCTATTGTCAATAGTTATTGCAGCGCACGCAAAAATAGGTTTTCGATTTTACACCTTGTGTTACAAAATAGCAATTTTATTACGGATCCCTAATTTTGAAAAAAAAAAACATAGCCTATAGCCTTCCTCGATAAATGGACTACCCAACACTGAAAGAATCATTCAAATCGGACCAGTAGTACCAGAGATTAATTAGTAATTTCGTTAATTTTGATATATTTAAATAGTAAATAAGCCTACAACAAGAACAAGTTTGTAATGGAATATTCCATCGAAATTTCACCAACCCAAAATACAATATTTTATATATATTTTCATATCATTATAGAGTTGAAAGTAGAAATCGAATTTTAATTATGAGTACCCATATTTGATGTTATTTGAAACTGAAAAACAAGAAAATAAATTATAAGTTAAAAAAATCACATTACTAATACAATAAACAACAATATTATATTTTTATATAGACTTTAAGACTGTTTAGAGACTTTGTCTACAGAATTTTAAATTGAACTGACAGATTTTGATTACTAAAATGTAATAAACTGAATGGTAAAACCTCTCTTAAGATTATATCAAAGAAAACCAGGTGAAAGTAGTTGTATGTATTTTTATTTCACTGTTCTTATTTGAATTAATTATTTCGTATTATTGCGGGTGCTTCTAATGATAATATAAATAAAGAAAATTCATTATACATTTCACGAGAACGCGAAACACAGCGTACTCTCAACTTAATTACAATATATTTCTTAATTAAACACATATTATTATATACTTAACATGTTGCGAGAGTTTTGGTATTTTCTTACATTTTACTTGATTATAACTATCTCAATCTTATAATATGGTCTTAGTACATCTGAAAGACAGAAGATATTATCTAGATTTAGGGAATACAATTCAGCTAATCTTCAATTGATTTTTGAGGAAACAGTCGTAAGTAATGTCACAATTTTATTCGTGAATCGATGGCGTTATTGCTAGCGCTATCTACATTTTAAAATTACAATGTTTTACAAAAATATTGATCTTTAACAACCCCTAATTATTGTTTTATTTACATCAAACATGGTTATTCTGTCCAAAGCTGTTACAAATTATCAAATATATCTTACGTGCTTAGCATAATAATAGCATAAAATCTAGTAACAACCCTTGATGAACAATCCCATGATCTTCGAAATATCACATGATCTTTGAAGTAATACATGATCTTTGAAGTAAACCGTGATCTTTGAAGTAAACCATGATCTTTTTGAAGTAGTACATGATCTTTAAAGTAACCCACGTTCTATGAAGTAACCCATGATACATAAAGTAACGCATGATCTATAAAGTAACGGTATCGGGTAAGAATCGCAGTAAATATATGTGATTCAAGCAATGCCTAGTTTTGTGATAGATGAGTCTTAAGGTGTGTTAAATGTTTATATACAACTAAAGCGTTATTTTTTACTGCTTAGTAACATCCAAGCACTGTTTGTGTTTTGTGTACTTCGCATGTTTTGGCTACCTAGTGATTTTTAAGATTTTTTTATTGTTTGATATTTCAAGCATCTTTAGCGGCATTAAGCCTTGCTTGTTTACCTGTTTCTCATTATAAAGGAAAAATACAGCTTTATACATAAATAACACTACTTTTACGCAATGCTGTAGTGATATCAACCCTGCACGCCACAATGCAATAAGGATAGTAAGTTCTCTCTGTTTTTATTAATTTCTTTTGATATTATCCACACGCAAGGGGAAGCTAGCAATAAATGTACCGTGTAATATAGTTTGTTATTTGGGGGTTCTTTTGTGTACAAAATTGCTTTATTAGATGGCGTTATTTGATTGACGTGTGATTTTTAATCGTAGTGTTGTGAAATTGTTTTGTTAAACGATTTATAAAGTTTGACTGACGTTAAATCCGGGACAGAATTGGAAAATATGTAAATATTGTTGCTCCAAATTCAGTTTGGATTGGAATTTGTTGTGCTAATCAGCTAAGGAGACTGATAGATGTTGAAGAAGTTTTTCAAATATTTTAGTCAAATTAGATTCAATATCTCTTATGTAACGTCTAAAACTATCAACAATTCAAAATAGTGTGTCGTAGGCCTAACTCAGCCGCTTTTTTATGCAAAAATATTAAGTAGCATGTAATATCGTACAATAAACATTTATAATTATTGAGCCTGATGGTGTTCGCTTAACTCCCAGTCTGTGGTATCATTAAGAAAATCATTTATGATATATTATTCTTTTACATTTCGTAACACATTTGATTTGTATATTTTTTGGAATCATGTTGTAAAAGCATATACATCGCCCAATAATAGACTTACTAACTCGACTTAACCAAGTAGTAGGCATAACAAGTTTGTGTTCGTTCCTCGTATACTACTATATTTTCGCAGTTTCCAGCAAATTCCTCAAAGTCAAAGTTTTTATTTGCATAAACATGTTAGATTGATGTTACATAAATATTATTGAGTACATTGCCACATTTATGACGTGCAAATTTTATAAAATACATTTCTTACAATACAAAAAAAATCATTAGTTACAATAATATAAATTTGACAAAAGATTAGTAGCAGTATTATATAGTATATAGTCTAATGAATATAAGCATTTTTTACTAAGGTATATTTTCAATTTAGATGAGAAATTCCTATTTGACGATACCTCTCTCATTATTTTTGGGATGTGATTATAGATTTTTATGGACATACACAAACAGTTCAATGTGCTTATGAAGAAGTAGAAGAAATCTAGTTGACTGAATTGAAAGCGGAACAGAGACAGAGGAGTCAGAACATTATTCAAAAGTGAAGTTGTGAACATACCCTCCCGTGTGATCGGTAAATGTTAGATGAACCATTCGGCGCGGTGGGTTTTGAAATCACCAATAATCGCGATCTCTGCTGTGGGGATCTGCTCAAACATGAAAACATGGAGCCATATGAATGTGCTTAAAGAGCCGGCGAATCTCTGACATTCTGTTATTACATTCGCAGATGGTCGTCGCAGTCTCGGCGTAGATAAAGAATGGAGAGGTTTTCTCCTTTAAAGATACTGAGGCGCTTAGAAGAATTTTATCCCGTGACGATACAAAAACTGTGCTCTTTATAATATCCTGTATAGGTAAAGTAAGATGCATCAGCCCGAGAAAATATCTGTGTCTCGGTAAAAAAGATCAAGTGTGGCATGACCGTCGTTCACTTGAAAATGGGCGCTGGTATTACAGAAGGACGGCAAAGGAAGGTGGTCTGATCCTCTTGCTGGAGTCAGCAAAGTTTTGCCCACTTTCAGTACTCTGGCATGGCCTTGAGCATCAGAGGAGCAGGTCCTGATTTTGGACTTCCAGAGATGGATTCTCCAGAACTGCTTATTGTGATACCGTTCTGGAGTAGTCTATGGCTATGCCTCTGGACAGCCCACAGACATAATACAGCGGGAAAGCCTCTATTTCACGTTAGTTTAGCTACTAATATTAAAAAAAATATTAGGAGTTTTTTAGCGGAAATCCATAATCGTCCAAATGTTACCAGTTTTCTTGAGTGCTAATTCAGGCTATTCAATTCTGTTTCGTTCCATAATTCAGTGAGCCAACATCTCCTGAGGATGACTTGTTATAGACAAATCTTAGCGGAATTAACTGTCAAGAAATCTCATAGCATTTGAATACCACTTAGTTATATTTTTTGCAAAAAAATATTTTAATATCTTGTTTTCTAATTATTCAAACATTCGCCAAGTTAGTGACCAGTTTTGTGTCACGGAAATAACACTCATGAATGCCAAAAAAAATTCTTGTTGAATTTATCGCTACTTCGTAAAGGTTGGTTGAGCTAATGAGAAGAAGTAGCAAGAAACTAATTTCCACTCTTATAAATCAAGATTTACATTTTCACCGTCTTACAAACTCATTACAATTACAATGTATGAAAAATGATTTGCTATTTTTTGTATGTTTGTATTTGTATATTTTTATTAAGTGTTCATTCAAATTTCTATAAAGTATAAATGATAAAAATAATCCGCAAAACCAAAGGCGAAATATAGTTAGTTCGCTTTAGTAATAAAAATGCTTTTCATTTTCGCATTCCCGCTTACATGAAACTTAATTATAAAAATTGTAGAGTGTCGAATATAATAAAATTGTAATTACGCAAAGTTAATAAACAGGATTCTATATTTATAAATTCATCTCCTATCGACTTGTTTCAAAAAAAATATCGTGAAGGATTAAGAACGAATTGATTACTGACTTTAAAATAAGTAGGAAGCTATTAAGTTGAATTTACTTCCAATTCATTCCATTCCAATTAAATACTTAATCACTACTTACCTGCTGATAGTATAATACAATAAAACGTTAATTAATGGAATTGACGAGTAAAATATCTTTATATATATAAGGAAATTAGTGGTGTCTTTTTTTATGGAAAAGAAGGACAAACGAGCGTTAAGTGGTGTTAAGTAATCACCTCAAAACATTTATTTGGAACAATTTTACAAAGCTAATACAAACAAGTGAAAACGACGATAGCTGCAAAAGTATAAACTGCATTATCTTGCAACACCAGAGGAATCACATGAGCCTTGCCAGCCTTTAAGGACGTTGTACGCGCTTTTATTGAAGGTACCCATGTCGTATCGTCTCAGAAACACCGCACACGGAACCTCATTCCACAGCTTTGTAGTACGTTGAAGAAAGCTCCTTGAAAACCGCACTGTAGAGGACTGCAGGACCGAAGGACATCCAAATCGTGGGGATGATGAATGGGCAACTCAACTGTAAAGTATTTAAAATTATAATGCAGACTGGGTTTCATTATGATTGCCCTGCATAATGACGTACGCATATCATTATATTAACGGTAATATGAAAAGAATACATTTTTTTTCAGTGATTTTGAGAGAATTCACAAGGAATAAATAAAAAATCCATCAAGATTCATAATACATATATGTTATGTTTATTCAAAAATATATCCTAGTTTCACAAACAGTGAAAGGAGGCGATATATAAGTATTAAGGAGTACTATTTTCCCCGCTCCTCGAACACTTCTTTTTTTTATATTTTCATCAGTCTTTTCATACAATGTCACCGAGCTGTATAGAACTTGCCACCGCCGAGTAAATTGCAATCGTGCTGCTGAAATGTCTCGTTCTATAACGGAAACTTACTAACATGTGGAATAACATGTTTCTAAGATTCTTTGAAAGTGCTACGATTTTCTATAATATAATAATAATAATCATGAAGTGGGAGGCACCTTTGCACAGGATGCCGGCTAGATTATGGGTAGCACAACTGCGCCTATTCCTGCCATGAAGCAATAATGTGTAAGCATTATTGTGTTTTGGTATGAAGGGAAGCTAGTGAAATTACAGGGCAAATGAGACTTTACACCTTATGTCTCAAGGTGACGAGCGCAGTTGTAGTGCCTTTCAGAATTTTTGGGTTTTTCAATAATCCTGAGCGGAACTGCATTGTAATGGCCACGGCGTATCAATTACCATCAGTTGAACGCCTTGCTCGTCTCGTCCCTTAATTTCATAAAAAAAAAGATTACGGGTCATACAACTGCGCCTATTTCTGCTGTGAAGCAGTAATGTATAAGCATTACTGTGTTTCGGTCTGAAGGGCGTCGTAGCTAGTGAAATTACTGGGCAAATGAGACTTAACATCTTATGTCTTAAGGTGATGTGCCACTCAGAATTTTTGGGTTTTTCAATAATCCTGGGCGGCACTGCATTGTAATGGGAGGGCGTATCAATTACCATCAGTTGAAAGTCCTGCTCGTCTTGTCCCTTGTTTTCATAAAAAAAAACATTATTATTACTGCTTACAGTTAGGCTCCATCTTCATATGCTTCATCTGAGTGTTAGCACATTACAAACTGATCTAAGGTGTAGCGAAATGCGATACCCACTACGCAATCACATCGAACTGCTCTGGTCACTCAACACAGTTGACAGAATGTGTTGCTAATGTAAAAGCCACCAATTTTTCCTCCCCTACTTCTATCTCATACCACAATGTACAACTATATCTCTTCTTTTTTTACAGAAGATAGATGCATACAACCACAGTGGACCCTCTCTGCAGACGTCAGCAGTGATAGCTCTCTGCTCCATAGTGCTGGTCATCGGGATATTCATAGGAGCCATACTTGTTTGGAAGTAAGTTGTGAATATAACAATATACAATATTATTTGGTCTATATAGAGTATAGACAGTTGGCAGAGCGCTCGCACGGAACGCGAGATGTCGAGGGTTCGAGTCCCGCATCGTTCATAAAATTTTGTTTCGATCTTAATTGATCCTCGAAGTGAGGGTTATCACTTTAAAAATATAACAAATTGTTTAGATTTAGAGTGATATCTCAAGTCAATTTACTAATATGCAAATGTTGGGGTTGAGCAGGTTATCAACTGTAAAGTAGATCCTGTAGATGAAGCCACAACCTACGAGTTGAACAAAGCATACAAGATTTTATGACGATACGTCACTCGAACGGTTGGTTCAGTTGGCAGAGCACTCGCACGGAACGCGAGAGGTCGTGGGTTCGAGTCCCGCATCGTTCATAAAATTTTGTTTTGAGTTTAATTTTTGTATTAATCCTAGAAGTGAGGGTAATTTAAAAAAAACATAACAATTTCATAAAATCGATAGGACAGCCTAGGTCATGGTTATTTTATAGCAATAACTTTTGTATAAATTGCATAATTATTCAAAAGAGTGCAAAAAAGAATCCTGGGAGAGTCTCTTGTTCCGTTTCTTCTCTATCAGAACACCATTCCTTTCCAAAGCGGTGGTAGTGTTTGAACTTACATCAAAAATAATTCTAAAGGAAGATGAGTGACGTCGAGTTTCTTACTACTCCACATCATCAGGCTCAGCTTTCCAAAGTGGTAGTATATTGTAATAGAATGATATATATATTCAAATTCAAATATTTTTATTCAAAATAGGATTTAAAATCACTTATTGCACGTCAAAATCTACCACCCATTCAAAAGAGACTGCCTCAGACCTGAGAAGAATGGGCGCAAGAAACTCAGCGGGCTTTTTTTTAATATAAAATATGGATTACAATGTAATATCGTACAATAAACTTTGATAATTAAAGAGCCTGAGGGTGTTCGCTTTATTCCCAGTCCATGGTGTCATTAAGAAAATCGTTTATGTTTATAAATAGAAAAATACTGCTAAACTAAATAAAAACAACAAATTTGTTTTTCCTTTGATGTGTCCACACATAATTTCTATGAGAGAATTTATTGACGCACGGTTTGACAGTTCTGCTGTGAAACAATTTCATTACGACAACAGGGTGCATATTTTACGAAGTAATTTTTGATGTTGTGATATATTATTGACAAATTCATATAAAAACATTATTTTATTTATTATATACAGAACAACGTCGGTCGGGTCAGCTAGTTTTACATAGAAATTTATAAAGTGCGAAGCAATTTGTCTTTTTGTTTCTTGCGGTATTATTTTATTCTATTATTTATTTATTATTAGTTAGATTAAGGATTGGTCTCCGCTGCGTTCCAACTACATACCGCAAGCGTGGCCGCAAAGTGCGGCTTCTACGCCCAAGTCAGTCAAGTCAGTCTCGAACATGTGTAACGTTCACGTGCCACATGTTCTGTTAAACTTTGCAAATAATTGAAACTAAAACGCGTAGTAAAACTTTTTAAAAATAATACTGCATGAAATAAGAAAGACACTGGTAGGTAGCACATATTATCATCAGTAAGTATTTTGTATTTTATTTATTTCAATGTAAAATAACACGAAGTGATATAATTTGAAGGATGCCATTGAGTGTCAACTGTCAAGATGCCACACAAGCATCTAATAGTTGCCGTAATAAAAAAGCTACTGTTCTTACGTAGTGTGGTATCTAGATGGAGTACAGCGGAGACCAATCCTTAATCTAAGAATTCTAACTATTGTTGTTGAAAACTATGTTCCTGTAAACTATTAATTTAAATGAATTTGTTTTAAAATAAAACGTTATTTACTTGAACTTGATGAGTAAGGGTTGAAAGTGAATGAACCTTATTAGGGTGTTCACAGTGGGTGTTTAATAGGTCTTAAAACCGACGACACACGAACGCAATGGCTTGTGAAAGTTGATTAGAGTAGCTGTCACCTATTCAAGATTTAATCTCAGAAGTGGTTTAGTGACACAAGTCAGAGGCGGGTAGCGATTAACATTTATTTTTTCATTTTTTTCGGATTCATCCATACATCCATATTTGTTAGTACTGTTTGCGAACTTACAAAATAGTGTTAGTAATAACTCATTAATTCACATACATATTTAGAAAATTTCATTAAAAATTGTCATAATTATTTTCATTTGTCATTGATTATTTTCTTTCCAAATTAGTAAATAGTAATATATATATAACTATTGACATTCATAAGCATATTTTTTTAAACTTATTAAATAATTATATAAATAATTATAGTAAAAACTGTCTTAAGCTAAATTATTTTTGTTTTACTATTATTTAATTTTTTTATTTAAATATTAATAAACATTACTTTGGTATTGTTCCTAAATATCAGTTATTGAAATAAACGGAAGCTAATTGGAAAGAAAGCATTTAGCAGTTGTTATAATTTTTTGATTATTCACAAAAATGTTTTCTATTTATATATGACTATTAAGCAGTTAAGTATTACTTTAAGCATTCGTCAAACTTTATTTTCATTAATTTTTCATTTCAATAAAAATGTGAATTTCAAATATGTACTTCGTAGATGAAATACTCAAATTAGAACCTCTTTTAATAATAATTTTGTAGTAAGTACAAGACCGAATTATTCGAATAAAAGATATAGAAGATCACATAAGAAATAGTCGATGCTATTTATTATGTGATAATTCAAAATAACAGTTATAAATAACATCAAATTTTATTACGTCTTATTTTGTTTTTAACTCTTTACGGCTATTAATAAATCAAATGAAAGTATTGCTTTTCATTAATACAATCAAATCGCTATCGCTACAGCTTATAACTTAACGAGTCTAATTAAACATGTCGCAGTCATAATACAGTGTACACACGTCTTCTAGTTGGATATAATATGGATTAAATTGCTGTTGTACCATCGATAAAATTTATGCACAACTGACTTTGTTGATCATTATTTTTTAGCAAATTTGGGATTGAATATAGGATAACCCCAATTTCAGAACTGATTTTTAGTGAGGACCTACTAAAGCGACCTATTGATAGCAGTCGTAGAGAATACTATACCATTTGTTGTAGCTCCAATCCAAATGAGCGTTTCATAGCCGAGCGTGACAGCCGCAACCAGCCAACAACGCACCTAAAAAGTTCCCACTTCAAATAGAGAACAAACTAATCAAAATAGTATGACTAGTAGGCGACTATAGTTGCTCCCGCTACAGCTTGTGACTTGGAAGGTCACGTACCTAATTATACATGTCGCAGTCACAATACAGTGTACACACGTCCTCGAGTTAGATATAATACGGATTGACACTTTGATTTATGAATGACACATGTGTGTTAGGTATTTAAGCAGGGACGTACACCTTAGAACCTCATGCATGGAATTTACATTTGTTTCTAAATACGCAACTTTTGAGATAGTTAATAAATATTATCACTGAATTGACCTCAAAAGCTGGGGCTTCGCGACTATCGCGACAAATGTGGCAAGCAATGTGACAAGTTCGGCAGATTGAACAGTATTCGGGCCATGACGAATTATTATGGTGGTAATGTCGGTTAGTTGGCGCGAATCTAAGGGTTGTATTACGACAATATTCGCTTGTGTTCTTCGCCACTTCAGTTGTAGTCCAGACTTTGAGATTTTCTAACGTTTTGCAAATAGTAAATACTCGCAATATTCATACGCCTAAAATAGGATATCATCCCCACAATCTGGATGTGTGGCGATCCTCCACATTGCGGTCTTCAAGGAGCTCTCTTCCACGTACCACAAAGCTGTGAAATGAGCTTCCTTGTGCGGTATTTCCAGGACGATACATATTACATACACCTTCAAAAAAAGCGCGTACACCTTCCTTAAGCCGGCAACGCACCTGTGATTCCTCTGGTGTTGCACGAGAATATGGGCGGCGGTGATCACTTAACACCGGGTCCTCTTTTTCCATAAAAAAAATTTATTACAAATTTTACAGAGATTCAAAACAATGCCAGTACCTACTTCCTCAATTAACTTCCTTACATTTCCTCCAATGTAAACAAGAACATCGGGAATACCCGTATACGATGTTTTTATAGCGCCAATGTAACACGAATATCCGCGCACTAATGTAGCAGTCCACTGCAGTAAGAAAAAATACTAAAGGGCGTTAAAAATAGTAGAAAAAGGTTAAACAGCAGGCGGTCAATAACACAACCAATCAAATTCAAATAGTTTTTTACTAAAGATTGAAATAAAAATCATAAGTCACAATCTACTGTATTCCCATTAGGAAATCAAATGCCATAGACCGGAGTAGAACAGTTGAAAAATCCGATGCTTTTCCTCTAATGTAAAAGAGATCATAGGGCATGGTGCTCTTCTCCTACTTTTTGAATAGACATTTTCACCAAAACCCACTTTTATAAAAAAAATTTAGCGCTAAAAAGGTACCTACTTAAAAATAATACGAACCAAATACGAGAACAAAAAACAAGAACAGTCCCCAAATTTTCGAGTGGGTTATTAAATACGTTCTAATCATAACTTGTCCCGTTCTAAAATAACCGTTTACAAAAAGTGTATCCCGAACGTTACGGGAACGATCCCCGCAATGTTTATGTATTGACGTAAAATGATTTATGGATAATAAACACAACAATATGGCGCCATATTGCATTGGAATAACTGTTTCCTTTATCTATTTATAGCTGGCGATCTAGCTCTATCAACTTTAGTTTAAAAATCAATAGCTAAACTGACGGAGCGTTATCTAAAAATCGGGTGGTAGAAATTGTAATAGGGGTAAATGAAAAATACAATGCAGTTGCTAGAATTTTTATAATCGGGTTAGGATAATGTTTTATGAATAAACTTCAATGCTTCGGCCATACTGCCTCATAATAAGTATCAGCTGCTGCAACATGCAAGGGAAGATAAAAAGAAAACGGAAACCAGGTAAAAGCTATGGTTGAGAAACTCTAAATGTACCTGCGTGCTGCTAAGTTCAGTGCCAATCTCCGCAGAGAATTCTAGATTCCTATTTCGTATCTAGTTTTATTCCGAATTATTATTTCGGCACATAAAGGACCATGTACTGATATATGTTTATTATAATATTACGATGAGAAAATCAACCTCTGGTAACAAATAACATAAGACCCTGCTAATTATATTACGTTTGTTACCCTCCCCAATAGGTAAACCTACTCAAAGTTAAGGTTAATGATGTATATATAAGTTATCACGGGCTACTATCCGCAACTCGACGACTATGGCGCGCCTATTTTGCGTGGTGAGGTGGTCGGCTAATCTTGCCATCCCAGCTCCTCAAGGTAGTTAATCAAACCTCTGATGTCACCCATGACCTCAGGGAGAGTCCTCGGTGACCCCTGGTGTTTAGCCCAGTAAGTGGTTACACTCCTACACTCCAGAATGATGTGTGCGGCCGTCTCTTCTGCCTCCATGCAGGCTCTGCACAGCGGGCTGTCAGTGACAACTAAACAAAACAGATGTTTGTTAAAAGGTCCGTGACCCGTTATAACATGGGTTAATTTACGTAATCTTTGGTGTGGGAGTTTTAGTAGCTTGCGAGAGAGCCTGAAGTCTACTTGGTTAATGATGTAATGATCGGGAGTGATTCCACACTATTAAATCATGAAATCTGAAAAACGAAAGGATTTTGTCGTATTTGTGTATGAAATTATTATTACCGACATAGTATGAAACCTTTTGAGTCTTCTGGCTACTGAACTGGGTGAAGGTGATTCTAACATCAAGTGAGTTTGATATTTTTCTGACAATCTATACATATTACAAAACCCCTTAGTAAGGTTTTCTTGGCCATAAACAAATTTTGTAAGCTAATAAATAAAATTTCAATAACTTTTCAGCTAAAAACAAAGTGTATCAAGATGTAAATCTAATACTAATTGTAAAGAGATATTATTAAACATAGATAATGTGGAAATCTACGAATTGGATATAAGAAGCAAAGATACGATCTAAGAATTCTATCACATACGAAATGATATCGTCAAATGTTGTAGACAGTTGAATATAACGTACAGAAATAGCAATTTACGATAGAGACTCTGATGCGTGACTAATTACGCCAAAATTATACACTCTGTTCGCCGCCACAACGCGATTGGCTAATATTAAATCGTCCAGCCAATCAGCGAGCAGGGCGGGACAGCGTATGCGCAAGTCTAGCTTCAAACCAATATGAATATTCAGTTTTTTCTTCATATCCTGTCTGAAGGCAATTCGTTTGAATTAAATCACCTGTTTGACAGATGTTTTTTGGAGATATTCAATGGCGACGTTTGTCGACATTACATTTGGCTATCGTAAAATATTTAAATCGTTCGAGTACTGTAGGTATTTTAACTTGAACTTTTCATTAAAAAGTACCCATTTGTGTTTAAACCTGACAGACAGAGACTATTTATATTGCAAATAATAACATCAGTATGTTATGAATAAAGAAATATATCTGCCAAATATAAAGTTTTCTTAATAAATTGTAAGAAATATGTCTTATGCCTAGTTGTCAAGGTAAATTTATGACAAGCTTTGTATTCAAATCTACTTTGATGCGTAATAAACATAGATACTCTAGAAATATTACCTAAAAGCAATGGAATAATGCATTTAATTTGAACCTAACGTCCACATCTTTCGTCGAATACAGCTGCAATTTATAAAGCATCAAATTAATAATACAAACCTTATGAAACAATGAGAATAATAGTGATACTCTTAAAAAACAAAGCTACTAAACGCAGCGGGTCCTTCGCTCGAAACTTTCGGTTGTAAAACCTCTTCGAAAAGCGGGGTCCAACCTGCACAATGGATTGTTAAACCTTTTGTCTTTCAAGTGCTTAGGCTGGGATTTTCAAAGTGAATGTGAAGTGCGTAACATTGAACTAAGATGTTTGAGAGGACAGTACATAAATTTGAATTTATGAACAGAATCTGGTAAATATCCTGCAGTTTTAAATTGTTATTGCCTTCTTAATTTTTGTAGCATAAATCATTGATAGGTTGTGTCATGTAGAGAGAAGAAATTGAAATAGATTGAATGAACAAATTTAGAGTTTAGAAGGCTTTGTTGTATGGTATAAGTGGACAAACGAGTTTATTCACCTACTGGTAATATAACAGCGTCCGTCGGCCTTCTAGTTAGGTGTACTTAGAAACACCGTCCAAATAAATTATTTCCACAGTATTGGTTTCGCTGTTCTTCAATAAAAGTTCCTTGGGAACGGCGAATTCGGCCGTATCAACGCATTGAAAAGATCCCAGAAGAGTACCAAGAAATGGGAATGTTGCATGAATTGGTAGTTGCGAATGAAAGGAGCCAGGAAATTAGGACAAATGCCAGTACATAATCTGTCTACTACCCATGCCATATCTTGACTCATGATCTATCTACTAATTCAGCTTTCGTGACTTCTTAAAAACGCATCAACTCTTCCATACAGTCTCTTTTCATTTTGATTCCCATTATCTCTACCTACACTTCCATCCACATTTGCTATTTTGTGCATTCAATCTAGTGTCACGGATTGTCTTTATACGAATAGACCACTACTAGACAAATCGCAACACTGAGTAAAACCTCCTTTTAAAGTTAGGAAACTTTTTACAGATATCAGAAAAACACCTTTCTGTATGTTTCACAGCATATATACCTATAAATAAGATTGGAGTGTCTATTTGTAATATTGAAATAACCGTTTTTACTACATGTATATGAATATATATACGGTACATACACCTAAATAACATTTTTTTACAATTTTTGTCTGTCTGTGTGTTCCGGCTAATCTCTGAAATGGCAGGATCGATTTTGGACGGGAATTTTACTGGCAGGTAGCTGATGTAATAAGGAGTAACACAGGCTACGTTTATTTTAGACAAAATCTTTTATTTTAGAAAAATTATGTCATGTTGCAATGTCAAAGAAACGGTCTATGTCAAAAAATAATTTATATGGCTTTCACTTTTGCCGTGTCAGCTAGTCGTAGATATAATTGGATATTAAAAAATTTATATGATATTCGTATATGGCCTGTTTTTTTTTAATTTTATTTATGGAATAGGAGGACATACGAGCGTACGGGTCACCTGGTGTTAAGTGATCACCGCCGCCCACATTCTCTTGCAATACCAGAGGAATCACAAGAGCGTTGCCGGCCTATAAGGAAGGTGTACGCGCTTTTTTTGAAGGTACCCATGTCGTATTGTCCCGGAAACACCGCACAAGGAAGCTCATTCCACAGCTTAGTAGTACGAGGAAGAAAGCTTCTTGAAAACCGCACTGTGGAGGACCGCCACATCCAGATGGTGTGGATGCTATCCTAATTTGTGGCGTGTCGTGCGAAGGTGGAATTCGGCGGCAGGAATCAGGTTAAACAGCTCTTCGGAACACTCCCCGTGATAAATGCGGTAGAAGACACAAGAAGTCTCGTTTACCATTCTACTATTTACATTTGTTGAACAAGACCAGGCAGTGTAAATTACTGTCAATCTGTTTCTGAACCCCCGGGGCGATTCACTACTAGTAGATACCTAAGTGAGCCAAAGCTGAGCTAGTTAATATAAATGCCCCACATAAACTGTACATATCATAGTAACATCTGTATTAATCCCCTCTATCACATTATCATTACATGTTCTGTATTGCTCGAAGCCCTTATTATGATGATCTGCATACAATGACGTATTTGCATGATATCTCAATTCACTCTTGTGTTGATTTGAATAAGCACGATACATTTCACGCATGGTAGATTACGAAAATACGGCGCGGTGGATCAGCGAACTTATCTTGAATTAAGTTCTATTAAATATGAAATAAATATATTGTTATACGATTAAATACGACGATCTTGTTCAAATGTTTATATCAACTCACACCTATAATAACGTAATGATTGGTAATATTAACATCGATGCTGTTATTATAATTTTATTCCAAATGCACAATATATTGGTTGTTATTCAATACTCGCATCATTTTTCAATGTATCTGTTAGCATCTGCGTCCAATATATTGATGAAATGAAATAATAATAATAATAATTCATTTATTTCAGGCTACAAGGCCCATAAAATAAATACCTTATAGTCTAACATACATATGATATATAACTTAAATCTACGTCACATTTTCGCGGCGATGTGAGGGGCGGGTTCGGTAGCTTTCGGCGGTCGGCGCCGTCCGCGATACTTTGGAACACGACCCCCTTCGGCCACAGCTGCACGTCCAGGAAGGTCGTTCCGTCGGGACGCGAACAACAAAGAGTTGAAGTCTACTGCGTGACGCGTCACCAACTTTTCGACCCCCAACCGGAACCTTGTCTTCTCCACCAAGTACTGAACAATGTCGGAGGCCTTAGTGGTGTGGTGAAAGTGAGAGACGTAGATGTACGTCGCTGGGATTACGGGACGCAAGAGCTGGTTCTGTCCTATCGGTGCTGTGCTACATTGGTTATGACTAGGAGGTCTCCCAAATGAAATATACCTTTATTGCACTCCACAAAAAAATTAAATATGTTATATTTATTTTAAAGTATATAAAATAAACAATAGGTGGCCTTACCGCTTAAAGGCAATTTCTTCCAAGCAACCTGTACTGGCCACACTGAAATAGTTTAAGTTAATAAGATAACAGTAGGTGGAATATTATTATTATATATTGATTCTAATTATGTACAACTGAATTTATTCGAAGTTGGTCATCATGACCAATAGGTACATTACTTTAAATTAACTGAACATATAAATATAACAACAAAAAAAATATGACAGGACCAGGACATAGACTATATTTATTTCAAAATTATCGTCTGGAGCAACTGCATTAAGATTAATATTTAAAATATTTGTATATTCAAGTTGAGATAACTTGTATTTGAGAAAATTCACGCTTTTTTTGTATTTTTTTTGTGTTATTCATTTTTTTTTGTATAACCATTAATTTTAGTAAATAAATTTTGTAACTCTTAATTCTTTGATTTCTATTCGCATCGCACTAATAAAAGAGAAGAGAAGTAATCTATAATATTAAAATAATAAGTTTGTCAAACATACTAGCCGTGTGTATCGCAGAGAAGTGCTTCGTGTTGTTTCAAACAATAGAATTTAATGACTGCCGTTGTTCTAGCGGACATTACTGATAATTCTATTTCACAACCACATACTTCTACATTGTAGCTGTTCTTAATACTGGCACCTAGTTATATTTTGCAGTTGCTTTCATGTTGCAGAACATAAACTTATTAGACATTTTGCAATATACCTACCAGAACATTCAATCTTTAAACACGTAGCAGTATTATCGCAAATGGAACAATAATTTAAATTTGAAAAACGAATTATCAATGCAACTACAAAATAATTTTAGCCACACATCTAGATACTTACCAAATTGTTTTTTTCCTACCTTGATCACAAAACCGTTAGCCAGTGGGTAGCTCCTTTGCACCGGATGCAGGCTAGATTATGGCTACCATAATGGCGCCTATTTCTGTCGTGAAGCAGTAATGTGTAAGCATTACTGTGTTTTTTTCTGAAGGGTGGAGCAAGGTGTCTAGCGCAATTGTATTGCCGCTCAGAATTTTTGGATTTTTTTCAATAATCCTGAGCGGCATTGTATTGTAATAAGCAGGGCGTATCAATTACCATATGCTGAACGTCCTGTTGTCGAAACAGTAAATGTCGATTGTCGCTGCTCTATTATCAACGGCATTTACTGTTAATATAGCCATTTGAGCCACTCATTTAAAGCATGGAATATTTTAATACTGTTTTTAACGCGTTAATAGGCTTTAGGCGTTACCGGTGCCTTTTGTAGATCATATTAAAGGCCGAATCTTTAATGACGTCGCTTACTTTTATTTACTATTGCTATCTGTACACACGTGTTACTACAGCGTATAACAATAATCAGTAGTAAATTAATAATAAAAAATGTTTAGGTCAACCAAAGAGCGGAATTAAAGACGTACCCTTTTATTAAAATGATTTTGCTTACTATACTGCTGCACTTGCAAGTATGTAACTACAAGCCGCCATTTCAAATTTGGTTTTCTTCTTTTGACAAAGCTAATAAAAAAAATTATTGAAGTAGCCATTACTTTGCGGAAATCCATAATTATTTCAGTGCCAGATTATGGCGAGCCAACACGTCCTGAGGATGCCTCGTGTAGAGGCGAATCACGTATCGAATTGTTTTAAGACAAATATTGGTAGCATTAACACTAATGAGAACTCAAATCATTTGGATAAAGCTTATCCATAACATGTACCTTTATGAAAACATCAAAGTATTTACAATACAGTTTGGCGTGATTGTGTTAGTTTGTAGTTTAACCTAAATTAAATTCAAACTCATGTTATTCCTTATTTACTAAACCCTGTGATATTTTACTAGTGGATGGGCGGATTAAATATAATCCTCTAATAAGAGGGTATTATTTATTTAAAATCAGCGGACAAGGAACTAATATTTTCTGGCAGTGGTTGGAGGTAGAAATAATTAGAAGGACGTGGTAGATTGTCAGAGAGTGAACTCTTGGAATGGTACCTAGAATTTTGAAAACGACGTTAAAGATTAAATAAAAAAATCTTCTTTGATATCGCAAAGGAAGGTTTTAAGGCCCTATATAAACAATCATGCAAAGCTAACCATGCCACCTGAAGATGAAATTTCCAAAAAATTCTTTTTTGGGGGATACATAGTTATGTCATAAGAAAATCTCCTTTCAAAATTTTCAACTTTCTACACTCAGTCGTGTTTTAATTGAAGGAAAGTAAGCAAAGTATTTGCAATACAGTTTTTTACTACTACTCTTTTCCACGTGCATAAATAATTGCGTACAAATTTATATTTCCCACTGGAGTTTGCGTGTTGGGTAACCAGATGTCGGTTCCTTTCGCCGCTCGCACACAGGGGTGCATTGGTGCACGTCGCCTCAAGGGGATCCACAACCCCATTTTATTAAAACTAGCAGCCGTGCAGAATAGCAACCCCGAATCTCGGGCAGGTTTATCCACCGCCAAACCACTTCAAACTATTTTGATTATATAAATATTTAATTAGGAATACTATTCAGAAAAAGAAAGAGATATGGAAAAAGACCGTGACAGAATGGTATCTAAGGGACGGGAAACGAAGGAAAGGAAGACAGATTAGAAGGTGGGAGGATGATTTTAAAAGGAAAGTGAGAGTAGTTAAAGATGATAGGGTAGGTGAACAATTTTAGACTTAATATTCAGATAGGTATCTATCAGATGATTGATATTCAGATAGATACCTATCTGAATATTAACTCTACGCAAAAAAAATCGTCTAAGGTGATCGAATCGAATAAGTTCTTAGAATTCTATCGCAGCGCAATCTTCTGGGTGAATGAAAATGAAATTTTATTGTAGCACTATAACCATACGACTGATGCTAACAAAAAGTAAATTGTATAATTCATTTCACTACCTACTTAAAGCGGCTTATACGTTATCTGATAGATACTAAAGTATAAGTTTTTTTTTTTGAGAAAAGAGATGAGACGACCAAGTAGTTGTCCTGACGTAAATATGCCTTGCCTATTGAAAGTCAGGCATCTTGAAAAACCAAAAACTCATAATTTTGAGACATAAGATGTTAAGCCTTACCAGCCCAGTAATTTCACTATCTACAGCACTCTTCAAACCCAAAACCAATAATGCTTGCACCCTACTGTTTCACGGAAGAAAAAGGCACCGCTTTTGTACTATCGACAAAATTGAACCGTGACCCACCTTAATGTTATTTTCCTACAGTCGTAATAAACGAGTAGGTCGAATTTCGCTTGAACATACATTTGCTAAGTAACTGTTACTATTCTATTAGACACTGACAGTCCACCAATTGTCATATAATCTTTTTCATGCAAATAAAAACTTAACTGTTTTTATGATTTTAAATGAATTATCAGCAAAGTGGTTCATTTACAAATTTTGCAATACCGAGGGATAGGATAGGAGGGTATCCTAGACGTGTTCCTGTGCAAAAAGTCTCCTACTGGAAATGACCGGATGCTTTTACTCCTAAAAGCTCGAACTTATCAAATCTTCAGTATTTCAGACAAAGGCCTTATAAGACTTATCAAATACTAGAAACAAATTATAAATCAGTTTAGTTTATCATTCTGCAATAATCCGATAGCCAGCTATTATTATGAACATGAATTTGTAACATTTGTAACGAAACAACTCGGTGATTAAGATATTGGTAGTTTCCTCATAAATCTATAATACTCACTATCTTACAATCAAGTCCAATCGATAATGAACAAATCAAGTCCATGTTATATTGGCACGATAACATGGACTTGATTTGTTCATTATCGATTATCAGTTGTTCCATAGTTTCGACGTGATTGTGTTAGTTTGTAGTTTAACTTAAATTAAATTCAAACTCATGTTATTCCTTATTTACTAAACCCAGTGATATTTCACTGGTGGATAGGCGAATTATATTTGAGGGTATATTAAAAAAAAATTGTTGGATAGAGGATGCGATAAATATTTAAATGTCATAATAATTTTATCACACATTACTGCCACGATAAAAAAAATCTAGGAATTTCATAATATCAGTTTGTTACGTTTTTAAAGTGACTCACTTCTAGGATTAATACACAAATAAAATTTGAAAAACAAAATTTTATGAACGATGCGGGACTCGAACCCACGACCTCTGGCGTTCCGAGCCAGTGCTCTAACCAACTGAGCTAACCGTTCAAGTGACGTATCGTCATAAAATCTTGTATACTTTGTTCAACTCTCAGGTTGTGGCTTCATCTACAGGATCTAATTTACAGTTGATAAAGTGCTAAACCCCAATATTTGCATATTAGAAATTGACTTGAGATGTCGCTCTTGTAAATCTAAACAATTTGTTATGTTTTTAAAGTGATTACACTCACTTCTAGGATTAATACACAAACGCACGGAACGCCAGAGGTCGTGGGTTCGCGTCCCGCATCGTTCATAAAATTTTGTTTTTCAAATTTCATTTGTGTACTAATGCATTAGTAAAAATTGCATAATATCTGTGTTTGGAAGATACGTCCTAACGTTTGCTGAGAACATTCCATTTTGCGAATCGCGCTGCTGCCTCCGTTTGTTCTACTATTCTATTCTAAGTAATTAAATAATCCTTCCAAGTTTTATAGCATTATTATATCTTTCTTTATTGTTTTTTAACATTTGTATTATTATTTTTTCTTTTCTTCATATAATATTAATTGTTCATCTATTGTATCTATTTTATTCGTAAAAAATTTGGTGGCACTTTTTCCAAATGAAGATTATTATTATTATTATAAATCAGCGGGTAATTAACTAATATTTTCTGGCAGTGGTTGTAGGTAGAAATTTTAAGAAGGACGTGGTGTCAAAGAGTGAACTCTTGGAATGGTAGAAGAACGTTGAAAACGACGTTGAAGATTAAATACATAATAAAAAATATTCTTTGATATCCAAAGGAAGGTTTTAATACATACCTACATATTATAATCACGCCTCTTTCCCGTAGGGGTAGGCAGAGATCACTTCTTTCCACTTGCTACGATCCTTTCATACTTGTTTCGCTTCGTCCACTTTCATTATTCCTTTCATACATGCTCTCCGGTTTAGGGTACTCTTGACCTGGCCTTTTTTTTTCTTGAAACGTCCGCCTAGGTCTTTTATGTCACACGTTCCGCCTAGGTCTGATATTAAAACCTTCAGACCTAGGCGGAAGGTTTTAATGTCCTATATTAAACTTATTTAAGATTTCCAAACAGAGGTCGCCTTAAATTACTTAATAATTTCTGAAAGGAATAAACTGCAATAATTAATTTTCCCTAACACGAAATTATAACCTTTAAAAAAACTATTCTGAATTTGAATGATCAAGATAATGTTATGACTACCTATGTAGTATATATAAAAAACGCTTGTGTGGTAAAGGTTACTATAACATAAATGACTTTCTTACTGATACCACAGATTGGGAATGGAGCGACCGCCCTCAGGCTATTAAATAATAAGTTTAATTGTACAATGTTAATTTGTTACTTTGTAAATGTTACTTTAATTGTAAAACATATTTTTGAAGAAAAAAAAATACCGCTGAGTTTGTTGCGCCCATTCTTCTCAGGCCTGAGGCATTCATTTTGGAATGGGTGGTAGTTTTTTTGACTTTCAATAAGTGATTTCACATCCTATTGTGAATAAAAATATTTGAATTTGAATATGCAGAATATAATTGGAGATTTATCTAGCCGTAATGTGATAGTAGATTAGATAGAAGGGGAGGCTCTATTTGGAAATCCAATAACAAGTAGTAACAGGCTGTTTCCAGCTCAGCTGTCGTGTCTGCGAAGTTTGCTGCCGGCGTCAAACTTTTACCCTCGAAGTGTTGCTTTCAGAAGTCAATGCAGCTCGCTGTAATTTTTTATTCATATTATCCCCATGTGTTGGTTTTATAACTTTATTTAAATTCACGAAACACGATTCAACGTTAATGTTAGGCGTCATTTGGTAAAATTTCAAAAATGAAGGAATTATTTAAAAAATGAAGGAATATTCATTTATTTAAAATGAATACAACAATTTTTGGTGGACTGAGATAATTTTTATTTGATGTGGAGTAATGAAGTCTCAGTGTCGAAATTAAATGTTTAAAATTAAACTTAATCAACTGTTTTTTTTTGGGCTTTTCATATGTTATATGCATGTTATATGTTATAGCTTTCATCAGACTTTAATTTAAACCATAACTGGCTTACGGCTGGTTCTCCAGGCGCAGTGGGCATATAGCGCCCACAAAATTATTGATTGTTTATGGTATAATTTGAATTAAAAATATCATTTAAATGTTATTATAAAAGTAACCACAGTTTTCCCTTTAGTATAGAAATTCTTTCTTTTAATATACTTCAAAAATGTACGTATTTATTGGTTAGTATATACGTAAATCGGGAAAAAATTCCTTTTTAACGAACGAAGTAAAACATATCGGTCAATTGAACCACACATCAATGTAAAATGGATTTTAAAAACTCTTCGTAGTCAAATGTTTGGCCAGCATGCAATAAAAAAATCAACACGTATACATGTAGACGAAGTATTCTTAATTTAACGTGATTTTTGATAAAAGAAAAAGATTTTATAGCTCTAACACATTTCACTTTATTCTTTTAGTTATTTTCTTCGCAAGGTTAATGAAAATCGTGGTATGAATCGCATGTGCATTGACCACAAGACACTCTCGGTTCCCTTATCGTGTTCGCCTGTGTCTCTCGCTCATATTATACACTATTTCATTATATACTAATAAACAATATATTTTTCATATGACATATATCAATAAATTTAAAAGCGACTGCATTAAAGTATTAAGATCTTAGTTATGTAAGTTAAATATAAGAAGTAAATTATTGCATTGTTGTATAGTTATAAATTTTATAAATCTCTTTTTTTAAAGTAGAAATGTATTTAAACAATTTAATATCATCATTTTTGTTGAACTCTTTATTTCTTTAATTTTATTATGTTTAATTGTTCAACTTTGTTATTCTATTCGCACTATTGTAAATGTTGTTTACACCTATAAAGACATGTCATATTGTACTAGCCCTTGTGTACTTGCTAAAATTTTAATTTTATAATGATGTGTTGTTGGTGTAACTATCTAAATAAATAAATAAATAAACAACCACGTTACTATATGCCTGTGCTTGGTCCGTAGCTCTCGTATTAAAAGTAAAGTTGAACGCAATTTAAGATGTAACCGGTATAATCCGGATAAAATTGGTTTACTCCGGACGCTAAATTATAATTGAAACTGGACACTTCATTGTGTATATTAGTTGACCTGCCTCTGTTTTCGAGACTAAGGGTTAACAATTTATCGATATTTTCTACCGTAACTTTCCGTTATTTGATACTTTTCATTAATTAGGATTCGGCCCCTGGGGAAGGTATCAGTGCTGACCTATTGCTGGTTTAAACATTATTTATATATTTGTATTCAATAATTCATGGTTATCATATGGTTATAATAATTAACATCTTATGGTGTGTGAAATTTAATTAAAATTTGCTCATTAAATTAAATTAAATTTACTAAGTCTTTTTTGGTTTGCAAACACTAACATTTAATTTTTTTTTTTATTTTTATAACGGGAGTTAGGGTATCTGAAAAGTGAAAAACCATGACGCATATATAGATGATTTCTATGGTTGGCGATACGATAGGATCTGTATGTATGTTCAATTGGTGTAGGTATGTTATATAGATACTTTTTGATCTGATCTTTATCTATATTGGTAGCATTGTTTGAACACTTAGATTAAGGATTGGTCTGCTGTTGTCGCTGCGCTCCAACTAGATACCGCAGGCGTAGTCGCAAAGTGTGGCAACTAATAGGACGCCCATGTGGGCGTTGTGATTGTCAAGATGCCACACATAAATTTTCCGTAATAAAAAGGCTATTGTTCTTAGGTAGTGGGGATCTGGTTGGAACGCAGCGGAGACCAATTCTGAAAAGTTGTAATTTAAAAACAGAACGACAACCGTATCTGACAGCTAGTTCATAGATATAAAACAGATACATATGTCATGTTTAAGAACTACTTCTAATCAATATTTTTATCATAAATTCTTACATTAAGCATGATTCTCTAAAAAAAATTATTTCGGCAAAATAATGAGCTGTCGAATGACTGTACTTTGAATTATTCGCGAAAACGCTCTTGTGTTTCACGGTGGCCGATTATGACGTCACTTCTCAGGAAATAGTGGTAACACGTAATAAAAAAAAAACTAAAATTCAAGCGACGCGGTGGCGGTTATAAAGGCTTAACGTCATTAATATTTCTACTTTTATTTTATTGAGTATCTTATTAATCTCAATATTATTTCTAGCAAAACTCGGTCATTTTTTTTAAATTCTTATCTATAATTTTAATAATATAATACGTAAGTACCTCTCGCTTCTCTGTGGCATAACCTAATCTTTTTGTACACAGTTTACCCACAAAGATTGTCTATTAGCCAAATATAATGACAAATTAAGAATATATTATTATTGTAAATCAAAAATGCCCCAATTTCCATTACCAAGCCTTTTATTTCCAGTCCAAAGGAAAATCTAATATATTAATCCTAAGTCATTTATAAATATATATACTTTTCAGTTCATTTTCACGCACGCTGATCTCTGTACAAGATTTTTCACTTTGTCAATGTCAACTTGAGGGACAGGTTAAAAAAGGTATTTTAAGAATAATGTAGAATATATTGCATAAGGTTTTTCCATAAAAGATTTTGGCTTTGTTGTTTAGTGTATTCTTTATTTATGATGCTAAGACAAGCTCAATATTCAGTTAAGATTCTCATTCTACTGCTTTTGAATAATAATAATAATATTGATACACTTTTCACACAAATTATCTTGCCTCAAGTTAAGCATATATAGCCTGTGTTATGGGTTACAAGACAATGATATATTTAATACAAAATACTTTCTTAAACATACATAAATACATTGATACATCCATGACTCGGAAACAAACTTGAATGGTGAAATTATTTATTGAAGTAGGCGTTACTTTGCGGAAATCCATAATTATACAAATGATTTGAGTCTCGTGCCAGATTTTGGCGAGACAACACGTCCTGAGGATGCCTTGTGTAGAGGCGAAACACGTGTCGAATTGTTTAAAGACAAATATTGGCGGAATTAACACTAAAGAAAACTCAAATCATTTGTATGGTGAAATAATGACATCGAAGGTTTTTTGGTAGATGTTTTTGAGTTATAATGTATATGTTTTTTATAATAATAATAATATTGACACACTTTTTACACAAATTATCTTGCCCCAAGTTACGCATATATATAGCCTGTGTTATGGGTTACAAGACAATGATATATTTAATACAATATACTTACTTAAACATACATAAATACATATAAACATCCATGACTCGGAAACAAACATCCATATTCATCATATAAATGCTTGCACCTACCGGGATTCGAACCCGGGGCCTCTAGCTTAGTAGGTAGGATCGCTAACCACTCGGCTATACAGGTCGTCGACGTTTTTATTTAATTGTTTGTTCTGAATCGGAAGTTTTTGGAAAATTATAATATATATCCGGACGACCAAACCTTGCTCGGATTTTTAAGAATATACAAAACTTGAATAAAAAAAAACTAATAGGACATCTGGATTCAAACCGGGGTCTTCTGCTTTCCTCATCACCAAATGTCCCATCTGAGCTATTATAGTCTTGTATATAGTGGCGAAATTTACCTTCATATTCTAATGTTATTGTAGCTGTTTATCATTAAAACACGGATAAAACTACATTTTTTAAAATTGAAACCTAGCTAGATCGATTTGGCGCCCCCGAAATCCCCTGCAAGTAAACTAAATTTATGAAAATCGTTGCAGCCGTTTCCGAGTTTCAGATTATATATATACAACAATTGCTCGTTTAAAGATATAAGATAAAATGATCGATAGGTTATCGAAGAAAGGAGCTACTTCTACGTTCACTGGACTTGAACCCTTCTGTGGTGTCGGAGAAATCGTAATCCATAGAGTCATGAAGGATCGAAAATCTGCAAAGCAGCTTATCATTGGCTCTTTTTATCAGGGTATAGACAAGCTAAGCTGCTCTTTGACATTGCTTTGCATAAGCTTAAGCAAGAATTAAGTACGAAACGTCACAGGTTTCCTTTCTAGCTGCAAACTTAAAGGACACCTAGCAAAAATTGGCTTCAGTGAATCCGACCTGTGCAATCTACATTGGCTGGAAGAACCTAAACCATACTGGAGTGTTCATGGATGTGTGTCGGTCCTCCACAGTGCGGTTTTCAAGGAGCTTTCTCCCTCGTACTACAAAGCTGTGGAATGAGCTTCATTGTGCGGTGTTTCCGGGACGATAAGACATGGGTACCTTCCAAAAAAGCGCGTACACCTTCCTTAAAGGCCGGCAACGCTAATGTGATTCCTCTGGTGTTACAAGAGAATGTGGGCGGCGGTGATCACTTAACACCAGGTGACCCGTAAGCTCGTTTGTCCTCCTATTCCATAAAAAAAATCTTAGAGATTGAAGCTATAGGGCATAGATATTGAGTTCATTACTAAGAGATATCTTCACGGCATATGGGCTAATGCGATCAGCCCTCTATAACACAAGCTAACCACAAACACGGTAATATAATCCGCTTTCCTCACTCACTGTATTAGACCACTGTGTCTTGAAACTACTATTATGTTATTAAATATAGTCACCAACGTTTTGAAGTTATACTTCTTTAGGCGCGTTATGTAAAAATGACGAGAGTGAAATTTTGATACGCGCGCATCACTGTAACACAAAAGTAACAGGGTGAAGTTGGTTCCTAAAATTTTCTAACGTTTGCGACATTCGTTTTTTTTGGTTTCTTCGTCCATTATTAGATAGGCAAAAGGTTCAAGCCCGTATAGCCGTATTCGTTACTTAATAATTAATTAATAATTAAAGTAGCAAGTACGCAAAAACGGCAATTTCATCCGGCAATTTCAACCAGCGCTTGGGTTTCCAGTAGTCGTTTTGAGGCACGAAGACAGTATTTTGCACATTCTCCGCGCATCTGTGCCCCCCGGGCCAAGTGTTTCGACACCAAACGACACAATGATGTAAGACTCACTGAGACCAACATATTTGCGACGCTTGTTGTCATCGGCAGTCCAGCACCAACTAACGTAACTTGGACATGAGAAGGAGCCAGAGTGTCGACGCAAGTCGAGATATCATCGTCAGAAGACGTCCACTGCTGGACAAAGGCCTCCCCCAATGATTTCCACGACGATCGATCCTGCGCTACCCTCATCCAACGTATTCCAACGATCTTGACCAGATCATCGGTCCATCTTGTCAGGGGCCTACCAACACTGCGTCTTCCGGTACGTGTTCGCCATTCGAGGTCTTTACTGACCTGTCTGTCCGTCGAACTATGTGCCCTGCCCACTGCCACTTCAGTTACGCAATCATTTGGACTATGTCGGTTATTGGGTTTATATTACACGTATTACGTCTTAAGCAACTAAAATAATTTTTTACGCTGTGTAAAACTCATTACCAGTTCTAATCCACTTGCCAACCAAACGATCAAAATCGGTTGAATAGTTGTTATGACAGCTTCCATATCTGAACACTAAACACAGCTCAGGTAATTGGAGCCTGCAAGGCGCCGCATGTCCGTCGGTCCGTCAGTAATGGCCGGCTAATGAGTCCATACGAATGGTTCCGTACCGTATAATTCGTATTAATTACTACTAATGCGAATTAGTCACACGTGATCGCTTCGTTGTACGCCGCATAAAATACTTATTAGACGTAATTAATTTATGTATCAATTATTATTATTTACAGTGGGAGGCTCCTTTGCACAGGATAGCCGTAAAGCAGTAATTTGTAAATATTACTGTGTTTCAGTCTGAAGTACGCCGTAGCTAGTGAAATTACTGGGCAAATGAGACTAAACATTTAATGTCTCAAGGTGACGAGCGTAGTTGTGGTGCCGCTCAGAATTTTCGGGTTTTTCAATAATCCTGCACGCATTGTAATGGGCAGGGCGTATTGATAACCATCGGTTGAACGTACTGCTCGTCTCGTCCCTTATTATCATAAAAAAACGTGCTTTGGAGAATTTAAAAACTCAAAGTCCTCGAATGGCGACCACGTGCTGCAAGACGCACTGTTGGTACGCGAGAAGAAATATGATTTAATTCTAATGTAAAATAATTGTTTTTTTCTTTCAAGGTAAAATAGGTTAGCAGTGGAAGGCTCCTTTGCACTAGATACTGGCTAGATTATGTGTACCACAACGGCGCCTATTTCTGCCGTGAAGCAGTAATGTGTATGCCTTTTTTGTGTTTCGGTCTGAAGGTCTATCATGGTTTGCACAAAACTTCTGATGGCCATGCATTCAAGTCGTTAATATCATCCAAAATAACACATACTAAACGCTGTAAAATTGTTATTATATACCTCCATCAGTATCAAGTGTCTATAAGGCGATGGCGGCACACCCTTTTAGAATGCAAACACGTATATCCGTCCTTCCATCCATAAAAAAAAAAACATAAAAAATACCGGCATTCCAAACAGAATGAGATAATCAAATAAACACCTCTAATCGAAATTAATAAGCAAACTTAACGGAACGTAAAATGCGAACACGATAAAGTATCGATGCAGTCGCTTTGTCGATATCGAGTTTGTCGATAAGTGGCCCGGCACTAATCAGTCGGACGGGCTATGAAACTGAGTGGCGTCTGCGGTTATCTGTAGTGATGGGCGGAATAATAGGGTGAGGTGTTGCGTTTTGTTGGTAAAAAACTACACCAAAAAATACGACGTGTCCCGTGTTAGAACCTGTGGGTCGAGGCTTTGACATGACAGCTGTGAAGCAGTCAAGTGTTAGTTAGATCCTTGCGCAAGTGCCCTTATAATAAAAAAAAAATACTTTCCATGAATTTCTTATATTAAAGATTGTAGTATTCATTCAGTTATTAAAATGCCTCAGACTTAATGACACGAAACCCCGGTTCGATTCTCGCCCGCCACGAACCAATTTGTGTCGGTTTTCGAATTCATATATTATGTATCTACTGTTATTGTCTATTGAAATGCATAGAAGAAAGTAAGAAGGCATTAGAAGTGACATAGTCGCACTAAAACTGTCGCCTCACAGTTGACTTACGGCCGTTCCTAATAGACTATCAACAGATAGAGATAAATTACTACCTTCTACTGTCAGTAATTAGCTATCAATAATCTGAAGCTATCCCAATATATATATATATACCAAATCAAATCAAATCAAAATCAGTTTATTCAAGTAGGTCACGAAAATGACACTTATGAATGTCAAAAACAATAAAATATTTTTCTTATTGAATCTACCGCTTCTTCGTAAAGGGTTGAGCTAATGAGAAGAAGTAGCAAGAAACTCATTGCCACTCTTTTATATCAAGATTTACAGATCATTTCAATTACAATATAATATGTAAAATGTAAAATGGTGCAACAAACACACTCAAACGTCAAATAGTCAATGTCTTACACGAGTAAGTCAAAAAAAACCGATAAGTCATTCTTATCGCCTTATGTTGCGACGCGTGAATTGCAATTTCCATACAAACTTCTATCGCTGGTAAGCTATACGTTGTCCCATTGACAGACAACGAGTACGGATAAGTGAGTTACCGTTGATAAGTTTATTGGGACAGAAAAATCAACGATAGTTACGATTTTTATCTCAAGTAAGAGATAGACTGAATATTGGGAACGGCCGTTAGTGACCATCAGGGAGGATGTAGTGATATATTAATCTTAACATCATATTTACGTAAAGCAACACGTAAATGTGGTGTATTTCAGTATTTTTAAATGCGGTTACCCTTCCACAACTTACAATTATTACCAATCAAAAATATGTTAAAATTTAATAATAATATGACGATCAATTTTCACTATGTGAACCCCCAATATCCGGAGCGTCGCAATCGTAGGTAAGAATCTAACAGGCGACAGTCTTAAGGCGACACTAAATGCCGGCGACCTTGAGCGATATGAGTTCACGGTTCCGATGTAACAAAGCCAATATTTTCAAAATTCTTGGGTCGAAAATGTAACATTTTAACAGGCGCAAACTGCTTAATTGCTTAGAATCCTCATTATTGATTACTAATCTGAATAAATGTATCTACATAAAGAAGTAAAATCTATAAGAACAACTTTTATGATAGTAGTATACTAAACAAATGCATAATGCCGAGAAAAAACTTGTTTAACTGCAAAAAAAACTGCTAGTTCATAATAGCTCTGGAGTGCTAACTTTAACCAACAATAAGCATTAGCAACCTATAAGTAAGACTTAAGGGTATGTGTAACAGGATAAAGTAGTGTTCATAGCTCCAAATCCAATATTTTCACCACAAAACTTGTCTAAAAACACCTTGCTTGCATGTTTTCTGTTTACCCTTCGCCTTAAGGCGCGGTCTAGGACTAGGATTGTAAACGGTACAACCAACCCTACAATATTTGTGTTGATCATGTGGCTAAGCTGAAAATGGGCATTTATTTTACTGATTTTCTTCTGATTATTCAAAATTCACATATTAAATTAAAAAATTGTTCGTTTTAAGTTTTAGAAAAGTACTAAATCTATTAAATTCTTTAAAAAAAGAATGTTTTTATAGCTAATAATTCGGAGATTTTTGACTCCAAAGTTTATTTTTGGGAAGCAACTTCCAAATGTTTTATTGGATATTTCAAATTATATATAAATATTCTATTCGGTTAATAATTTTCTTTGAGGAAGGTAGGAATATTTTCATTGCGTTTTGTTGAAATCGACTATCTAAGAAACCAATTTTTGTGGATATTGCGGTATGACCGCGCCTTAAGGAGTTATAACATTTCTTACTGTGATTTCTATCAAGAAAAGTAAGTATAAGATATACTAAAAGTCGTACATAATCATTAAGAACCTCGAAAATAATGAACAAAAATGATCGTACTTACTTATGTTACACCGATAAGGAAGCAGGCGTTTCGCTTGATTCTAGGTGATCACTTTATCTCGCGAGTGACAAACGTTCATCAGATATCGTGAAGCTCAGTGTAGGTTCATTTAATGTTCCAAAAAATGTTGGATTTATCTTAAATATTAGATATGCGATTGTTCATCATTTATAGTAAGTTCGTTTGATTTTGACCGTTATTTACTTATCAAATTAATAAGTGAAAAGTATTTTTTATTAAGTTTTAAATGTTAACAAAAAACGAGCGAATTTTAAAAAAGTCTGTCATATAACTAAATGAAAATTCAAGATTGATTTTTTTAAACAGTGCACGCATATTACATACCAATCGAAACTATCAAGTCTAACGGCTGTTTTCAATAACCTATCTATCCTTAGTTCAACTTACTAGACGTATACAAATCTATCCTTTTACGCTTACTTACATTTCAATAAGCTATTGACAGATAGCATTGGACTCGTAACTATCGTTGACTTTTCTGTCCCAATAAACTTATCAACGGTAACTCACCTTATCTGTAGCTATAGCTTACCAACAATAGAAGTTTGTATGGAAAATGCAATTCACGCGTCCCAGTATAAGGCGATAAGAATGACTTATCGGTTACATTGGGACAGCTTCAGATTATTGACAGCTAATTACTGACAGTAGAAGGTAGTGATTTATCTCTATCTGTAGGTAGTATATTGGGAACGGCCGTAATTGTAGATAAGATCTTGCCATTAAACGGGTACAGCAATGTATCCGTATGTTAAACTATGGGTAGATAGGTTATTGAAAACAGCCGTAAGTCAGAACTGCTATCGTTAATTTGACTATATCTATCACATCATAACAATTGTGTTGGCAGGTATAAAATCTCTTAAAATTTCACCACTCTTGAATAAATAAACCTAACATGAAAATAAAAGTTATTTCATTACAAACACGATCACGTAGTGTCTGCGTGAAATCTGTTTCGGTTTCGGTTTATTTTTGACAGAAATTTTTCAGACATTTCCATTCGCAGCATATTTTTAACATATTATTAATTTTGATATAAAATTATTTTCAACTACTTATATATATTATTTCAGACTATATCTGAAGTGACCAAATAATAAATACTCATTTATTTTTTGATTTGTTTTAATTTGTATTCTTTAATATTCTTAGATTAATATAAACTAGTGTTTATTTACTAACACTATGTCCATAAATTGTATGCGCAACTATTTTAAATTGGGTTTCCGTGGGAAACAGCTTGTTTTTTCATTTCATGCTATATTATTATTAGCAATAAAAGCTATAATATTAACTGTTATCGTTATAGGCGTCGAGATATAATCTAGGGTCATTTCTTAAAAAAAATCTTAGCACATCTTCGCATGAAAAGTTGCAGGAATAAATAAGTTTATATAATTAAACATACCTGTTTGATTATTTTAATTGCTATGAATATATTATATTATAGAAATGACTGTACAATATTGTATATTTTTATTGAAAAGAGCGCTAAAAAAGAATGCTGGGAGAGTTTCTTGCGCCGCTTCTTCTCTCTCAGAGCGCCATTTGTTTCCGAAGCGGTAGTAGTATATAGTAGTAATTAGAAATGACATCAAAAAGAATTCTAAAGGCATTAATTTTGAGAAAATAAATGCCTTTTATGCCTTTTTATGGTTATTCACCGATTTCACATTTAATAGGAAACAAAAGAGATAAATATAATTATAAATTACTTTATAATTATATTTATAAATTATATTACTTAAGAACTGACATTAAATCATGAAATATATTATGACGCCTTCAATCAGGCCAAACAGTTTAAAGTGATACTAATCATTGCTTAAAACATTAAACTTATTTTACCCCAGCAAAAACCTACCGATTGTGAAGCAGCTGTAATTCTGTCAAACTCCCGACGTTTTGACAATCCAAATCCTCAAAAACAGCCGAATCCAAATTAATTACAGATCAATCACTTTATACTCAAAAGCATCCAGTAAAATAATTTACATTTTTATCGTCCTTCAACGTAGAGCAACTCCCTTTTATAGACAATTATTGCCGTTTACAATGATCAATACTGTGCGCTCGCACTATAAATCCGTCTGTTTGTCGATGGGTGGTCGAGACATCACGACATCTCTGTCGGAAGTTCAACAATAAAATAATAAAAAAACACGCATGTGATAAAGATTTTGATAAGTGGTCGTGTTTTTTTATTATTGAATGGAATATCGAATCAATTTCTGTCAACTATGTTTAGAAAGACAATGTGTCTTCGCTATCTTAAACGTTTTATAATAACAATTCATTATATTAATCTACGATTAAGAAAGATCAGATTTAACATTTAATTTATAGATCGGATTGATTATTTGGTTTGGTTGGTTTATGGTATTGAAATAAAATCCATTTCTTTTTCAATGAGATATTCGTATTACCCTACGCTGATGATACTCTTATTCTCGAGTTAAGTTCGAGCAAAACCAGAATCGGATATTACCCGGATTGCTAATTGGTTACATATGAATTTATTAACACTAAGCATAATATGATATTAGAATTAATTAATTAATAATCATTCACAAATTAGGATGACATTCTACCTAAGGTTGTTGGGTTCGGGAGAATTTTTTTCTTTTTATGAAAATAAGGGACGAGACGAGCATGACGTTCAGCTGATGGTTATTAATAAGCCCTGCCCATTACAATGCTGTGCCGTTCAGGATTCTTGATTGACACTGATTCTTTTTTTTTTCTGACAAGCTTAGGACATAGGCGGGTCTTCACTACATAATCCTCACCCTCATAACATATCTCTCTCATGAGGCAATTATTTTTTTTCACAAAACAGCAAATTAAAGTTACTATTTATTTCATAAAAAAAAGTAACAGTTCATGAGAGATCGACCCCCAAGGGGTGGTGGTGAGGTGGCTCAATTAGAAATAAATAAAATATAACGGAAATAATAATTAAATATAAAACTTAACGATTCTGTTCAAATTATACTACTACATAAACGGTATTCATTTTCAAAATCAGTCTTAAAAATAACAAAAAAATTAAACAGCTCGTGAGGGATTTGAACCCCCGACCACCTCTATTAGAATTAAATGGGTGACTCTAACCACTGAGCTAACGAACCTGTACATATATTGCTAAATAATCGATACGAAATATTTTAAATTTAAATCTCAACTACAAAAAAAAATAACAGCTCGTGAGGGATTCGAACCCCCGACCACCTCTATTAGAATTAAATGGGTGACTCTAACCGCTGAGCTAACGAGCCTGTACAAGAACTTCTAAATAACTGATATGCATTTTTTTAAATTTAAATCCCAACTACATAAAAAAAATAACAGCTCGTGAGGGATTCGAACCCCCGACCACCTCTATTAGAGTTAAATGGGTGACTCTAACCACTAAGCTAACGAGCCGGTACAAGTACATCTAAATAATCAATATTCATTTATAAAAATTAACTACTAACTACAAAAAATTGACAGCTCGTGAGGGATTCGAACCCCCGACCACCTCTATAAGAATTAAATGGGTGACTCTAACCGCTAAGCTAACGAGCCTGATACACATTAGAATAAAATAATATGTAGTATCATTAACATAAATTTCTCATATTATAAAAAGTAATAATGAGGGTACTTTGAAATAAAACTGCACTACGTCACTAACATTTAGTCATTTTGTTTTGTTTTAATGATATCGCATAACAGTACCTACCTACGTTTGACAACGGATTAGTCGTGTGATTTACTTTGATTTAAATGAAAATCTACTTTCAATTGTACTACTTTGTATGAATTAAATACAAATTTGTCTATTAAACAAATGAAAATATTATATTATATAACACATTCACTTATTTTTATTTGATAATAATGTAAGTATTAGAAACTTGATTGATTAAGGAATAACATAATTTGTATTACTTATAAGTTATTAATTTTCTGTTTATTTCCCTTAAAAATAAAAAGAATATATTGCTTAATGATCTTGACTCAAGTTAAGAATATGATAGTCATTAATCTTAACCAGAAATTAATGATATTATTATAATATCTGATTCCAAAACTGTCCAGTGGGATGTTTCTTTGCAGAGGAAGCCGGTGTAGATTATGGGTACCACAACGGCGCCTATTTCTGTAGTGAGGCAGTGTAAACATTATTGTGTTTAGTCTGAAGGGTACCGTAGCTAGTGAAATTACTGGGCAAATGAGTCTTACTATCTTATGTCTCAAGGTGACAAGTGCAGAGAGTGGCACTGCACTGTAATGGGCAGGGGGTATCAATTACCATCAACTGAATATCTAGCTCGTCTGATCCCTTACTGTCATAAAAAAATAGACTTAGAAGCACTGGTCGATGAATTTTACATACTTACTAAATATTTTTTCTAATTATTGTTTTTGTAATCTCATGTTCCTTATCGTAAAACTATCTTTCCAGAAATAAAAGAAAAGTGACAAATCTACTGCCATCAAAATCCACAGCACCTAGTCAGAGTTCCGGATCACAGAGGAGGGCTCCACCCCCTGCACCACTATACGAAGATCTGCAAGACCTACCAAGGAGACCACCTTTGCCGCAGAGGCCAGATATGGAACCTCAACTAGAGGTAAGTTTGAATTCTTATTCAAGATCTTTCACACACAAACAATATTTAGTACATTCGTTGCTGTCTAATTTATTAGAAGACGAATGTGTCATACCTGCATGATAGTAGATGATAAATATACTCTTTAAATTTATTTTATAATTGATGTTAATTTCAATTTCGTTTGAGATGTATATAGTTTTATTATAAGGCAGTATATTAATAATACCTATTATCAAACAATCATATCAGAATTAAAAAATAAGTAATTCTATCAGTATTATAAGTTTGCATGCCTTATGAGCTAGGATAAGAGGACCTATTAATTATAGGGTCCGTAGGAGGGTCCGTAGCTACTACGTAAGTCGGTACTGGCAAGGAGCCGATCTAATTCCTAGCCAACAACAACAACATATCTATGTTTGAAGCGTTAAAGCAAAAAGCAATCATATATCGTGAACTATAATGTCAAATAATGTCAAGAAAATGATAAGACAATAAACCCACATTAATTCCTTATCCTGCAAATAAAGATGATTTGATTTTATTTGAACGTCAATGCGATGTATTCTCTGTTGATGTTCATCTGCTACTAAATGGATCCAATCACGCCCTTCTGAACAATATGCAATGATTTCATCAATAATGCCATTCCAAAATATTCCTAAATAATATCTCACTTTTTATACCCTTGTAACACTAATACTAATTACTGTTTTACAGATGGTTGAAACGAAACGACCAAACGGTCAGGGTCGCACTGTGTTTGTCTGCGGCGGGAACGGATCATGGCGCGGCAATAACCCATGCGGGAATGCTTGCAATGCTCCCGTCTACGAAGAACTTCCTCACAGATCAGATGACTCAGTCCACAGCGATGACCACTTCGCTGAAGATGAGCTCAGTCTCGTTGGCGACGTTCCTTGTCGGACTTGTTCCAGGCCGCCACAATCTCTTCCACATCGACCTCGGCAGCAACGCTTAGATCGACGACCAAAATCCCTAGACAGGAGACGACATAGAATGCCGCGACATGTCCATCCACCTGATCCTTCCGAATTTCACGAAGGAGTTCTATTGGATGCTTTGTTAAGGCTGTATCCTCAAGTGGGCACGATCGGTGCGAGACCACCGGGGCCAATGCCTATAAATGCAGGTGGAGCTTGGCCTGGTGGGGAGCTTCCTGGAATCGCCTGTTGGAGGGGTCCACGAGCATCTCCCAAGCCTCCCAGTGGAGATTCATCGTTTGGTTCCGACTCAGGTTACAGCAATAATACATGTGGCACTTGTGGCACAAGAGCTTCATCCAGACACAGGTTGTCAGCTGAAATTCAATTATCATAAATTAGTGATATTGGACTTAAGTTTAGGTGAATAGTTGTGAGACATTTACCGTGCTGCCATACTGAGATTATAGTGGTTGAAATATGAAAGCTACAACTCCCAAATAAGATAATAGATTGTAAGGGTAATGATCGTTCTATCCTTTCTTAATTCACGAAAATTACTAAACTCAGGAGCCAAATTTACCAAAATCGAAATACGAAGTTTCGGTTGACGGATCGTACATTTTCCTATAATGAAAATGTTTCGGATCCGAAGGTCGATACTAAGTACGCTATCAGACATTTTGTCTTTCGATTACCTTAATCCCAAATTCACCTGACATTTACTTTCTCGTTGTTTGACATTATTATGATCGTCACTACAACTTTACTTTGGTTGTCTATGGTTCCGAAACGAAATTCGGACCCGAAGTACTTTGGTAATAGGATTAAATTCGAAGTTCGTCGTTATTTCGTTTTGGACCGAAACTTCGGCTTTCGATTTTGGTAATAGACCTCCAGATGCCTGAGGGTTGACATTAATAGTATTTGAACGAACGTGAATATGCTTTTGTATAAAGCGGAATTAGTTAGACTACTTTTTTATTAGTATGATAACGGAAAGGAAAAATAAGACTTAAATTTGAGTTTGATTTTTACTAAAATCGTATTAAGATGTAATTCAAGAATCTACGGGTGATCAGACATGTCAAATTTAGAAACCTTTCATTAATCGCTCTTTCTATCACAATACAACTGCAACAAATTGTTTTAAATATTAAAAGTAAGGATTTTATTGAAACTGTAGTAGTGTAAAGTCTCAATTTGGCAGTACGATAAGCATTTAGTAGTTTTATTTTCTCGTGGCCTATTTCTGGTTAACGGCCTCATGCCTTCTCTAATGGTTATAATGACTAATAGTAAGTAATTTATAAAATGTAAAATACATAACATAATTTATTTGTATTTGACTTCAATCTTTTATGTAAATTGGTTTCAGAATTAGATATTTTTGTACTATATAATGTGACCATGCGTAGATTAGTATTTCGTCCTTGTAAATTATTTCGAACTAGTCCCAAATAATTGAATCTTTGTAAAAATCGGGTGAGTAATTCTGTAGATATTGTAAAAAGTAGATCTAAGATATTGTAGAAATTTGAATTTTGTAATCATATCACGAATGTTTTAATTTTGCGTTACGGTATTTGATTATGTAGAAATTCTCACTGGTGCTAAAAGCATATATACCTATTTCTGCCGTTCCGAAAGTTACTATAGGCCTAAAAGACAATTTTCTATTTATGCATGCACTTTGTAAAATATTAGCTTAATCGTTTTTATTTATGATCTTACGCAAATCTTTACATTTAGCAGTTTCACGGCCGCTACGAATATTATTTACATCTAAAAGATTTACTGTGGATTTACCGGCAAATAATTTTAAGTTGTCTCAACGGTCAAATGACCGATATTATGCTGAATTTAATATCGTTTTATTTAAAACCGTTTTATCTGTCGTTATTATGTTTCCCTTTTTGACTATCAGTTATATTCAGGAGTAATTTTGTATTATAATCAATTATTTTAAAATCTGGTGAAATATTATGGTGGGAGATATAAATGTGTAGATATTTTCAGTGTTTTTGGTACAGTTATTCAAGCGTTTGACTGCAATAATTATGTTACACAAATAAATTTGGAACTAAATTCGTGTTCCGTGCGAGCGCTTTTCCAACTGAACCAACCGTTCAAGTGACGTATCGTTGATAAATCTTATGAGTCTTGTTCAACTCTCAGGTTGTGGCTTCATCTACAATATCTAGTTTACAGTTGATAACACCAATAATTGTATATTAGGAAATTGACTTGAGATGTCGTTCTTTCAAATCTAAACAGTTTTCTATTTTATCAAAGTGATAAGCCATACTTCTGAAATGAAATTTGAAAACAAAATTTATGAACGATGCGGGAATAATTATGTTACAATATTGGGCATATAATTAAAAGAAAAAAAAATTATGTTATTTTATAGTATTATTTGTACGAGTCATTGCTTTATGATTTAAAGAGTATTAACTGTCCTACAAGGCAGAGTAGCAATTTTGTAATTCATCTTTTTTTATAACGTTACTAAAATGGTTGCTTTTAATAAAGTCAGTAAAATAACGAGAGTTAAATCTAAGGTATGGATTGTCATTGATCAATTTCACAGTAATTGTGAAATTTAAGTACCCGTTGAGGATAGTAAAAATAGACAAGACTTCAAAAAACGATGGATTAATATCTAAAGGGCATTCATACTTTCATTTATAACATAATATTGATGAATAAGAAAAAAGACGAACTTAAAAACAAACCTAAACATTTATAAAACACTAGCTGACCCGACAGACGTTGTTCTGTATATAATAAATAAAATAATGTTTTTATATGAATTTGTCAATAATATATCAAAATATGAAAAATTATTTCGTAAAATATGCACCCTGCTGTCGTAATGGAATTGTTTCACAGCAGAACTGTCAAACCGTGCGTCAATAAATTCTCTCATAGAAATTATGTATGGACACATCAAAGGAAAAACAAATTTGTTGTTTTTATTTAATTTAGCAGCATTTTCATATTTATTCACCTTTTACACCTAGACTTCCACATAATTAAAGACTAAAATTATCCAAATCGGTCCAGCCGTTCTCGTGTTTTAGCGAGACTAACGAACAGCAATTCATTTTTATATATGTAGATAAAGCCCAAAGAATACACTTTGCAGCGCATTTCATACATAGTTCACATTTCATACAAAAGATGACGGTTATAGATAAATTGAATAAATAATGCTTTCGTTTCTGATTTAAATTTTTTGAAGGTATGAATTGTCTTATAATGATTTTAATCTTCCATATTTATTCGAATAAAACAAATCTTATAACTATATTTACAATACTAGGCCTACATAAAATTAAAACTATCATTACGAGGAAGCGTACCAAGAATACTGGCAGCATTACCCCGTTGGATGTAATGGATAATGTATTTATATGATTTTAATATATGTAAAAATATTGCGCAGAACATCATATTAAGAATAAAAGATAGAAATCGTGATTTATTTGTAGTAATAATAAAATATTTTATTGCACAGTTTGTACTTACAATAGGCTTGATTTTATTTATATTTAAGATACATTTATTACTGTGAACACATTATTCTTGTTTTTTTGTTAATTATAAATTATGGGATATTTATTTTATTATGTTTCATATTGTATAGATGGAAATTTCACTATTGTAATTAAAATTTCTGGGCGTCAATTGTCCTATTTATGACTATGAGAAGCACAATAAATGAAAATAAATACATTTTTAATGAAACTGATTTTTATTCATAATATTATATTAAGTGATCGTAAGTTATAAAAAAGGTAGGTGTTGATACAAAAAGATGATGTCTTCCAAAAACAGAAAACTGGATTGATAATAAGTTATCATCCCCGCCTAAATCACCTAAAATGATCACCGCAGCCATAATTTTATTAGTGGGTCGCTCCTTTGCACAGGATGCCGGCTAGATTATGGGTACCACAACGGCGCCTATGGCTGCTGTGAAGCAGTAATGTATAATCATTATTGTATTTCGGTCTGAAGGGCGCCGTAGCTAGTGAAATTTGTAACATCATATGTCTCAAGGGGCGTTTGGGTCTTTTAAGAATCCTGAGCGGCACTGAATTGTAATGGCAGGACGTATCAATTACCATCAACTGAACGTCCGACTCCTCTCGGCCTTTATTTTTATAAATAAAGATGTATTTAAAACACTTTTTAGAAGATTAAATGGCGTGTAATTGTAACTTTGTTTTTACATTAGATTTTGCGAAAAGGTTACATTTTTATTATTATTTTAGGTCTAAAAATTACTAATGTAAAAATACAGTTACAATTACACGCGTTTCAATCCTTTAAAAATGTTTTATTTAAAAAAGTTTCACTACATTAGCTACTTAGCTAGTGTAGATACTTAGATTAAGGATTGATCGCTGCGCTCCAACTAGATAGCGTACTATCTTAGAACAAATTTTTTTTTATGATAGCAAATTTATATTGTAGTATTGCTATATTTTGTAAAGATGTTTGTTTGCGTGGCATCTCGACACTCGATGGCATCTTTCAAATTTTGTAACAAACGCTTCCTGTTATTTTACACTAGCTGACCCGGCAAACGTTGTTTTGCCATATAAAGTATAATTCACGCGATAGTTTTATAAGTAATAAAATATTGCCTGTACATCATTTTGTTCTATTGTCAATAGTTTTTGCAGCGCACGCAAAAATAGGTTTTCGATTTTACACCTTGTGTTACAAAATAGCAATTTTATTACGGATCCCTAATATTGAAAAAAAAACATAGCCTATAGCCTTCCTCGATAAATGGACTACCCAACACTGAAACAATCATTCAAATCGGACCAGTAGTACCAGAGATTAGCGCGTTCAAACAAACAAACAAACAAACAAACAAACAAACAAACAAACAAACAAACAAACAAACACTGCAGCTTTATAATGTTAGTATAGATAGAAATTACTCGTAATAAAATACAAAATACTTACTGATGATATGTAAGTGTCTGTCTTTTCTACTGTAGTATATTTTTACAAAGTTTGAGTTTCAATTATTTGCAAATTTTAACAGAACATATAGCACGTCAATGTCAAACATTGTTCGAGACTGGGGACGTAGTATTAGTTGCCGCACCTTGCGACTACGCCTGTGGTATCTGGTTGGAGCGCAGCGAAAATCAATCCTTAATGTAAGTGTACATCTAATTGGACTGATCACCGTCAAAGTTTCCAGTCTTTATCACCACAATTATAATATGATAAATTCAACTGTATTTTGCATCATTGCTTCACAGGTTGTACCTATTGTAAAATTAATAATCCCAATTACTCATTTTGTACCGCAAGCAATTAATCCAATGGCAAATATAACGTGAACGAGTTATTCAATAATCCAAGCTGTTACTAATTATTTAACAACGAGTCTGCTGCTCAAAATATATTATATTATAAAATATTATATAACGAAGCTTTAATGTATTTTCTATACTAATATTATAAAGCTGCAGTGTTTGTTTGTTTGTTTGAACGCGCTAATCTCTGGTACTACTGGTCCGATTTGAATGATTCTTTCAGTGTTGGGTAGTCCATTTATCGAGGAAGGCTATAGGCTATGTTTTTTTTCAAAATTAGGGATCCGTAATAAAATTGCTATTTTGTAACACAAGGTGTAAAATCGAAAACCTATTTTTGCGTGCGCTGCAAAAACTATGGACAATAGAACAAAATTATGTACAGGCTATAATATAGGCAATATTTTATTACTTATAAAATTATCGTGTGAATTATACTTTATATGGCAAAACAACGTTTGCCGGGTCAGCTAGTTGTGATATAAATATCAATTCGGACTTGTAATTCTTAAAAAACACTCGCGTTAATCAAAGGAAATGTTATGAAACTAATTCTACTACTGTTCTAAGGTAATCAGCAGAACCTGAGACTTTGGAATTTATTACCTTTTGTCGTAGACAAGTCTTATTTCATGTGAATATGAACTTCGTACTACATAAAAATGGTCTAACAAGCTAAGAGACGAACAACGAAGTGATATATGCTTAGAAAATGTATGTCTTGATAGAGCCTATAGCTGTTGGAAATGACAACAGGCCAGGTTTAATACTTCAGTGTGAATGACAGTTACGTCTTACAGTCGGAATATGTCCGTCAGTTTGTTTTAGTGTGCGTGCATTGCTGATGACAGAGGCTAACAGTTTTCGACATGTGACACAGACTATCTATACGTATAAATGATCTAAGAATGTATGCTTAGATAAAGGATTGGTCTCTGTGCTCCAACTAGATACCGTACTACCTAAGAATAATAGCTTTTTCATTTCGGCAACTTATAGATGCTTGTGTGCGTGGCATCGTGACACTCGATGACATCTTTCAATGTTTGTAACACACGCTTCGTGTTATTTTAAAACACTTATTGATAATATGTGATCCCAGTGTCTTTCTTAATTCTTGTAGTATTATTTTAACAAAGTTTAACTACGCAACCCGGTATTTTAATTTCAATTATTAGCAAAGTTTAACAGAACGTGTGGCACGTCAACGTCACACATTGTTCGATACTGGCTGGAGTAGGTACGCCCACTGGGGCGTAGTATTACTTGCCGCACTTTACAACTACGCCTGCGGTGTCTAGTTTGAGTACAGCGGGGACCAATCCTTAAACTAATGATATTTGTTAGTATAGAGACTTCAGTTTTCTGTTAAGCATTCTGATATCAAACATTGTAATCATCTTAAGATCCACGAGATAATAATGTAAAAACAGATGCGACAACTGTTCTGCACAAAATACAAGTAATCTTCCAATTAATACACATTATATTTCTGTACAAACAGTATTATGCATCTCTTTCCGAGTAAAAGCTTAGCAATACATACCGAAGTTCTTCTTAGGTATATTATTACAGTTACAGATAATATAGAACTAGAAGAGATCTATTTAGAAAATTTAATAAACAAGGATTTAATTGGAGTTAGAAGACTAAGGACTTCTGACTTACGTATATGTCGACATAAAAGAAACCCTTCCTAATAGGTTCAACACCTGGGATATAGTAACTGTAGTATTAAAAAAAAATGTATAACTCAAAAAACTATACATCAAAATGTTCAAATTTCAATATTATACTATTGTAGATGCACAAAAGTTGTGCCATTGTTTTAGTCACATCCAGTATTCTTATTCATTGCAAATATTAATAAGCCGCCTAAGGCAGTGTTGATTTATGCGCTTAGGCGGACTTGCGCAAATGAATACATTTTAACATACACACAAACACACAGCCGTGACGGGAGCAATATTGTCATTCGCGTACGAAATCATACACAGGGAGGCCCCGAAGCACGAGCTGAATTTAACTAACTTAGCTTAAGTAGTAAACTATTTTCGATCATGTCATTGCTTGTGGTGATGATGTGGAAAGGGTCGTTCCCGTACCTAATATACAGTCTAGGGATATGATGACTGTTCCATGCACCTGAATATTTCTATGAGAGAGAAATTGTTTTATTTTGTTTATTTTACAGGTATATTTTCTTTGAATACATATTGTTTTTAATTAATCTATGAAATGTTTCAATAATACTTGTATTTATTTATAGTGTATGTGTGAAGTTACTAACATTTTTATATTCACTTGTATAACTTTGCCCGTTCGAGATCGAATCAGAAATGAGGAAATCAAAACAATACCAATCCAGGATATATAAACAGCCAAAGTCCCGAAGTGGCTGTGGGCACGGCACATAGTTCGAGGATTTTACTGTCCCAACGGCAAATCCTGACGGCGATGAAAAAATGGCGACCACGTACTGGAAGACGCAGTGTTGGTAGACAGGGTGGACCGACAATCTATTCAAGATCACAGGAAGTCGTTGGATTAGGCCAGCGCAGGACCGATTGTCATGGAGCTCTTTAGGGGAGGTCCAGCAGTGGACGTCTTCCGGCTGATGATGATGGTTAAGTAAACGTTACCAACTTTGCCAAATATACGAATAGGTGAAACTACCAAGCTAAACCTACATATGTAGAAATTGTTGGTTTCTAATACGTTTAAATTTTGTTAAAGAATAAAGTTTGTCAGCATTAAATGTACTACATTTGAATAATAAGCACATTTGCACAATGAAGAATTAAATTAAGTGAGTGACTTCAATAAATTGAATAAATAAATAACAAATAATATAATATTGATATATTCAATCACATTATATGCAGTTTGACCTGCCTATATAGGCCATATTTTAAAAACATGTTCTTATAGTACAGGATCGCTTACCGCTTGATTCTGCTGGTACGATTTCGATTAAACTATTTTTAAATGAACGTAGAGGGAGTATGCAATGTATTAGGGATTAGTTGCCTATAACATACTATCGACAAAACTCATTCCTTATAAGGGCATGCAGGTTTTATAATGACATTGTTAGAGACTGTAGCATATAGATTTATTTAATACAACGGTAACGAAATTAAAACACCAGCATTTATTATTACATTATTAAGTAGGTATAATATAGTGTAGACTGAAGAGTATATGACTAAGCAAAAGAGTATTCAATAAATGTCAGCCTTTACTGAACACGTGCATGTAGATGCACGTCCGTTTATGTATTAATTTTTTATGTATAATAGATAACATACTTGTATAAACTAACGAATCTTTTTTACCATATCGCTAGATCAGATTTTGTTATCCTCTTTTTGTAACTATTTATTATGTAATTAGCTAGTAAATATCTGCGAAAACTTGTAAATAGCCTTTTATGTAAATATTTTCCTAACTATTATTGTATTTAGCTGTAAGTTTTCCAATTACAATAAAATAAAAAAATAAAAATAAATAATTGGCCGCAATTATCTGTTATTAATTTGAGTATAGCAAATTATCTGATATCAATAGCAACTATATGGTTTTTTAATAAATTTTGTGTCATTTCAAGAGCGTTATTTATTTTAATCATTTTAAGTATTAGTTTCCACTTTAAAGGCGTTTTATCATTAAGGATATCTTACTTCTGCTACGACAGCAAAAAATTCAACGTACGACTTATATCGTTCTTTACAACTAACCAATCCATCAATTTTTAAAACTACTGTTAAATCAATTAAAAATAATTAACATATAAAAATAAGAATCGATAACGTTTAGTCGATACTAATATTTTTTTATCTTTATATTGATTAACAAACGTTAACGTTAACAAGTCTTTTGTGGGGCGATGTATATGCTTTTACAACAGGATCCCAGAGAATGTTCAAAACAAAAGTATTACCTTATTCAAAAGAATTGTTAAAAAACGTTTGTGTGGTAAAGGTTACTATAACATAAATGACTTTCTTAATGATACCACAGATTGGGAATGGAGCGACCGCCCTCAGGCTATTAAATAATAAGTTTAATTGTACAATGTTATTTTGTAAATGTTACTTTAATACTAAAACATATTTTTGATGAAAAAAAAACGCGCTTAGTTTTTTGCGCCCATTCTTCTCAGGCCTGAGGCATTCATTTTGGAATGGGTGGTAGTTTTTTGACTTTCAATAAGTGATTTCACATCCTATTTTGAATAAAAATATTTGAATTTGAATTACTATACTACTTAATTTACGATACGATCTATATAGTATTAACTGTACCTATTTTAAAATTGTTCTCTTATTTCTTTTAATTTATGCAATTTTTATTTTAAGTATACACAGATAAGCTTCTTAAAGTGTGTTTTATTGTATACTAGCTGACCTGGCAAACGTTGTTTTGCCATATAAGTTATATATGTAAACCTTCCTTGAGCTTCAACGAATCGATTTGTTCCTGTTTCGCCCCGCAAAGTTTCGCCCCACAAAAAAAAATCTTGTTTCGCCCCAGATTTTATTCCTGTTTCGTCTCGAAAATAAGAATAATGAATAATTTATTATTTTTTTCTTGTTTTGCCCCACTTTTTGTTCTTTATTCGCCCCGGGTAGTAATTTATGTGTTTTAAAAGATGTTTGTACGGACAGCATACAAAATATTTTAAAAATCATATCTTTGACGATAAATTGTTAATGAACTCAACAAGTTAGTATTCAATACCAGAAATCAATTAATGGAAACAGGAGCCTTTTCACTAATTCATATTGTTATATAAATTGGTTTAAAAACTCAATATCTTTAAAAAAAAGTGTACAACGTGTGCCCGCTAAACAAGCAAATTTATGGCTTAAAATCCTAACTTTTACCTATCGCTTTCTCCACCTTCATTTTGATGCATGGACTTCGGAATCAAGATAATTTTAATACGTACTTCTACTACTTGATCGGTCGGAATAGTTTAGGAGTTATTAGGGAACCTACAGACATACATTCTCTTTTATTTATATATTGTATATCAAGCAATAAACTACATCGTGTTTTAATTAAAATTAAATGTTCGGGCCCCTATATTTCAAGTACGGCCCTGTAAAGTATCACATCAGAGCCATTGCTAAACGAGCACGTTATTTATCGAGACGACTGTAACGCGACGTGAAAATAGATTATTATAACGTGATAATCTCGTTGTGTCTAACACTCATAAATATGTGAATGTTTTGTTATTCCCGACAGCTGACACACACGCGATTTTAATGATTGTATATGTTGGTGCTCTTTAAGGCCATTATCGCAAGAAAACGCCAAAAGAGCGATATTTTTTTATTTTTTATTTATTTATTATAATATACAGACACTTTATCACATAATATTACATAATATTTGCTCCCTACACTAGGCGTAGCCTGTCCTGTAGGCAACCAATTTACATTCTATGGTTAACAATAAAAGGTATAAAAGGAATTTATTTTCTTAAAATTGATTGATTCCTTTAGAATTCTTTTTGATGTCATTTCTTATACTACTAGATACTACTACCGCTTCGGAAACAAATGGCGCTCTGAGAGAGAAGAAGCGGCGCAAGAAACTCTCCCAGCCTTCTTTTTGTATGCGCTCTTTTCAATAAAAATATACAATATTGTACAGTCGCTATAAAATAATCACAATCTAGTCCCAGGCTGTCCGATCATTTAGATATTCAGCAGTGGAGTAATAGGATTTACGACAGAGCCATTTTTTTATAAAACATTTAAATTTATTTATAGATAATGCCTCAACAGTGGCTGGGACTTTATTATAGAAGAGTATACATTTACCCTTAAAGCTATTATGTATCTTATGAAGCCTACTAGAATTAGTTACAAGCAATCCCTTATTTCTAGAGTTATAATAATGAAAATCACTATTAAGAGCAAAAAGGTGACGATTTTTGTGAACATATATTAAATTTTCATAAATGTACTGACAATGAACAGTCATAATATTTATTTCTTTAAATTTTTCTTTGAGAGACTGTCTATAACCAAGCTGATATATAGCACGAACAGCTCTCTTTTGCAGTGCAAACACTATATCAATGTCAGCAGCATGACCCCATAGTAATATACCGTACGTCATGATGCTGTGAAAATAACTAAAGTACACTAATCTAGCGGTCGCAACATTCGTGTACTCTCTAATCTTTCTAACTGCATATGCCGCAGAGCTGAGTCTATCTGTTAGATGGGTAATATGTGGACCCCACTTTTTATCTAACGTGATACCCAAGAAGACCGTAGTGTCCACAAGTTCCAATCTCTGGTCATTTATAAGTACGTTGGTTTGTACCTCCGCTGTGTTTGGTGTAATGAACCGTATATGAACCGAAAGGTCAAAAAGTGCACCTTGTATGTGTGTGTGTGTGTGTGTGTGTGTATGTGAGTGAGTGTGAGTAATTGAAAACGGTTTAACGGTTTATATAAAACTTTTATTTTTATAAAAAATAATTACATGTCTACAGAATATATGAAAAGAAATTCATATTTAAAGTTATATTCTTTAGGAGCGGTATGAAAAAATGATGAGAGTGAAATTTTAATTTGCGCGCGCATTACTGTAATAGGGTGAAGTTGGTTCCTAAAATTTTCTGACGTTTGTGACATTCGTTATTTTTTTTAGTCCATTGGGAGGATAGGCAAAGGGTTCAAGCCCGTACAGCCGTATTCATTTTAATAATTAACTGTCAAAGATATCGTTGCAAGATTTTTACAATATTGTTCTTTCTACAAACGTTGAGGAATAAATAATTTTAAGGTTTTTTGCTTTGTTACGCCAAAGAAGTATAACTTCTTGCATGCATACATATCATAAGTACACACACACTTTTTTTCTTTACATTTATATCCTTAATTACGAAAATTATCACCAAACTACCTCTAATTTTTACAGTATGAGCCATGTTAATCATTCATTCTTGATAAAAAATGTATGATAAATTATTTACTGTTTACCAATACTATTTAATTCAAAGACACGCATTGTATATATGGACCCAATTAAAGGTCCAAATTCTAATCCACATGTACACACTCACTCTCTCTCACACACACAATTAATTGTAAATTGTAAAATTTGGTTTTTAATCATTTCTGTTTATTTCTATATTGTTTACTAAATCAAATGTATCTGCTAAGGAAGTTGCGAGATATACCCACTACAAATGTCCTAAGACAACTTACTGGGAAGTCTCAACCACTAAAAATGTATATGTAATCTTTGAAATAATCGAAATTTATTTATTTATTTAAAAAAATATATATGACATAGTTTTGTTATTTTTGTAAAGAAATTGTATTATTTTTGTAATAAATTAAAAAAGCTTCTTATTATGAATTAAAACAATGGCGATTTTATGCGAGAGAGGTAACCTAGCTCCGCCCGATTCCTCAAGGCCGTTGGCTCGTTCCGCAGCCTTAAACTACCGTACTTTCTTGCAAAGGATACATAGAAGTCCCAGGAATAGTTATTGCGATCTTTTACTCGTTTGCACTTTTTCAAGGATACCCATATCGTAACGTCCAGTGAACACCGCGCAAGAAGGTTCAATCAAAAGTTTGATAAAAGCATGTGTCAGGGGGAATACTACACATCTATATGGTGATTGGATGATAAGTAGGTATGCGTGTGGTGTGAAGGTAGAAAAGGAGGCAGAGATCAGGCGAAACAGCTCTTTGGAATACTCTCCGCGATAAATGCAGTAGAAGCCATGCTGCAAACTGATCGAGCGACTCACAGAGAACTGTGTTCTAGACTATTAATTTATATAGTATGTAAGTTTAGTATAGTATATTTGTTGCATCAAATTTACTTTACTTTCCCTTTTTTTAAAATACATTATAATATGTAAACACATATTATATTCAAATAAAATTTGAAAAACAAATTTTTATGAACGATGCGGGATTCGAACACACGACCTCCGGCGTTCCGTGCCGGAAGAGTTGAACAAAGCAAACAGAATTTTATAACGTGGCGTTACTCGAACGGTTAGCTCAGTTGGTAAGAGCACCGGCACGGAACGCCGGAGGTCGTGGGTTCGAATCCCGCATCGTTCATAAAAATTTGTTTTTCAAATTTTATTTGTGTATTAATCCTAGAAGTTAGGGTTATCACTTTAAAAAACATAACATATTGTTTAGATATTATATTGTAATTGAAATCAATTGTAAAACTATGAAAATGTAAAATATTGATTTAAAAGAGTCGCAATTAGTGTCTTGCTGCTTCTTCTCATTTGCTCAACCCTTTACGAAGTAGCGGTAAATTCAAAAAGAATAAATATTTTTTTAACATAGGTGACATTTCCGTGACCTACTATGAATAAAGTTATTTTGATTTTATTAGGGCAGCTCTGTGTCGCATTGCTGATGTTCACCTGCTTCATATATTGTATAATGAGATCTTGTTTTTAAAATTTACTATCACCGCGCCTTGAGAATGGGACCGGCCGCCATTTTAGTGACGTCATTGTGTCGTTAGGTCGAGGCAGACACAGGCATCACCAATCAACGTTTGCATACTCACGTTACGCACTATAATATAACAAGATTCCATCACTGTCGTTAAGGGTTATTCAACACAATATTTACTATTTAATATATTTTGAACACACTTGCTCAAAAACTGCAGTCACGGAGCTTGTATAATGTGTACAGGTTTCGAGAATGCATTTTCTTTTAATGTTTCACACCACAATCTTATTGTTAGTACCTATTCACACCATATTCAGGTCTTATTGTTAGGCTTAGTACCTACAATACCTATCGATCAGCCACCATTTTCAGATTTCGTAGAAAATGACGACATTGAATATAGCTTAAGCCTTAGATTAGGCGTAGGTCTCCGCTGCGCTCCAACTAGATACCGCACTACGTAAGAACAATAGCTTTTCTACTACGGCAGTCTGCAATAATCCTTAATCTAAGGCGCTGGCATAAAGCTCCTTGTTTCAACTACCTCGAGGACATATTTTAAGGACAATGATTTCAAGACACTGTTAATAATTTATAAATGTATTATTCCATTCTTCTTTGTGTGGAATATATTATTCTGTTCTCAACGTGATAGCTGTTTAGTTTAATCAACTGATGGGTGTCTACGAATCGAAAGAAAAATTTTATGTTGCCAATATTCACCCCATACATGAATGACATCATCGAATTTTAGACATTATTTCAAAGTGATAGAGCTATATCTCAATTGTAGCACCAAAAAGGCTATTATGAAAATAGCTTCTATTTCACACATAAACAATGCTTTTTGTTTACTGCAGAGCACCGTTTTGTAATATAAATGTGAATGCTTTAGAGGGCTTTTGTTATGTACAACTTTATTCTACCCGCATTATTATCATTGTAATTAGTTACTAGCGACGGCCGGCGAGTTTGTCCGCGTAGATTTTGTTAACGCAGCTAGCTTAACTAATGAATCACATTTTATTCTCAATTCCATAAGAGTTTCGGTTAACAGACGTTTGTCTGGTAAAGGTTACTATAGCATAAATTACTTTTTTCAATTAAACCACAGATTGAGCGACCGCCCTCAGGCTATTTGGTTCATAAATTTGATTGTTTAAAATTTCTTGAAAAAATTGAGTAGCCCTCGGAGTTTCTTGCGCCCGTTCTTCTCAGGTCTGAGGCATTCATTTCCGAATGTTTTTACTTTCATTAAGTGATATCATATCCTGTTTTGAATAAAAATATTTGAATTTAAATTTGAACATGATCTCGCTACCTCATCTGCCCAGTAATTTCAGGCGCCCTTCAGACCGAAACACAGTAATTTTTACACATTACTGCTTCACGGCAGAAATAGACGCCGTTGTGGTACCAATAATCTTTCCGGCATCCTGTGCAAAGGAGCCTCCTACTGGTAAGTTAATTAGTTTATGATTTAATATTATTAAAGTTGTACTTATATTTTGATCTCTGAAAATAGCCATAGAAATCCCAAATGATAACTGCCAAATTAAATGGTTTATTGATAATCATAGCCTTCTTTGATCCCACATTACAATCTTGTCAATCGATTCATTGAAAATTGCCATCTATATAAGCTTGTAAAATATTAAAAGTCATTGTAATTTAATAACAATGCATATGTGAAAAGATCAATTTAAATAAATTTATTCTTATTCAAAGTAAGCTTATATGAATACTGATAATATTATTGCAGCTTTATTTGGATCAGAATAAACCAAGCTAAGAGTAGTGATATAGCACAGTGTCTCATACGTAATGGGTCCAAATAAAATGGCCGTCCACAAATACATGTTTGGCTTCATCAAAAACGACGTGTGACCATAATTCTCGTAGACAGAGCCCGCAAGGAATGCGATCTGGAAGACAGTATAACTCAAATCTGAGGCACTTGTGATCTAGATGGCTTACAGTTTAAAATACTTGAGGATTCTATTCTGAACGCGATGAAATTTATCGTTAGATATTTTTACGTTATATGGAGGTTTGTCTATGTCGAATGAAAATTATAAATTACACTATGTATATAAGATTATTATAATAATGTCAACGTGTGTCAAAGTGTCAAAGTGTGTCAACACTTTTACACAAATTATCTTGCCCTGGAGTTATGGTAGCACAATTATGCGACCTTATCTACTCAGCGTTCTATTCCAGGTAACCTAAAGTTGTAGGAGAATTTATTATAATATTCTAATATTGATTCCTATAGCAAAAATTCGATCTAAATTAAGATTGTTTCACACTTTAGGTTTTTTAGGTACTTTCACACGTGAAATAAAGTTTTTTAAGACAAAAAGTAAAGTTTAATTTTTTTTTATATAGATTTAGCATTGGATTATACAAAATAGCATGGTACCGAATTCCATATTTTTAAACATTTTAAAGATCATTCTAGAAAAGAAAATCATCTTATTTATAATATAAACTTATGATTTAAGGATTTTATTTATACATCCATGTTTTGTGTCATTTCTTCTTATACGTACGTACGTATTTTCAAAGTTTTGATTGGGTTACATTACTCGAATAATTGGATATCTTTTACAGATTTTATTTATTTAGTTAAAATATCTTCTCCTTTGAGAGGTGTTTTAAAATTAAAGCTTTAAAAATCCTCTTGGGACTGTCCTATTTTCTTGTATCTCAAGCATCTGGAGAAGAGAGAGATAGAGATTGCCCTATTTGGTAGTTAGTCTTATCTTACTGATCCCTGTTTGAAGTGGTTACATTCTCAGTGTATTTTTGCCAAGGCCTTCGAGAAGAATTATTAGATGCCTGAGTGCTGAGGTCTTATGATTTTCTCCAGTGCCTTTTAATTTGACTCAATTCCCAGTTACATATTACTGAGATCTTTCGTAGATAAGTATTCCACATAAGTACCTGTTTTTCTGCAATTTCTTTGGCTGTGAGGTTTTCGAAATTCGAAATAAGATAAATGTTGTTGAAGTAGTTTATTAATATGTATAAAACTCAAGGAGTGTTTGGAAGAATTGTGCTGACGTCTGTTTTTCACCTGTTCTGTGGTTTTATATTACCCTTCAATACGTTTCGTAAAATCAATTTTACTTATCATAAGCACTTTTTGGATACCTATGCAATTTGTTTGGGGACCTTAAGCCTACAACTAGTTTCCTACTTGAAGGCTGCTAACGCATCTCTTGACTTCTGGCATTTCATGGAAATGTGCGGTTGACTTTCACTTTCCATCATCTTGCCAAACAGTTTTTATCAATCATATTTTACATACACGAAACTTAGTCACTCAATTACATTGTACAAATTTTGAGTAAGTTTAAGAATACACCCCCACCACATAATTAAAGATTTCACGTTTTAAATATAGCTGTAAGCGCATAAGACGTTTGTCACATCTCTGGAGGCGTGTTGTACAACGCCAGTAGACATTCGCCGATACGCAATCATGGCTGGTAATGACTTCTTGACTTTATTTATAATTTTTCTGACTTTAATTCTATCAATATCTTGGATAGTTTTTTTGCTTACCAGTTACCAATTTATATTTCATTTGAATTCATACAAAATGAACAAAGAGATTTACATAACCTGGCATCTAATTGGTTAGTCTCTAATTAACAGTAAAAAAAAAAATAACTTTACCATAGATGTTTTGCATTATAATACATAATTAAAATACAATTTCCGCTTAACTTACTCGTAATATAATGAGGCGTGAAATTACATTTTTATGATTGTTTTAGTCTTCATATAACTCTTATTTTCCCGAATTATTATTTTATTTATTTATAAATGCGTATAAACGTACTTTCTAAGAGTATCTTGCAATTCGAATATCTGCTCCTAATTTTAAACTCCCAAGCCACAAAAGCTGCCTTAATAGGCAAAAGCAAAAATCCCAAACGGTGTAATTAGCGTGGATATTTCCAGAAACAAATTTAAGCTAATTCGATTTTAATTACTACTGCTATTTCACATTGGTGTGGTGAACGTGCATTCAAAGTTGTGAAGCTATAAAATATTCGCAAACAAATTTCATGCATTCATAATTACATACTTCCCTACAGGCAAATATTGGACAATTATGAAAAACTATCTGATAAACATAATGATAAAAATAAAGGTAGTAATAATAATAAGAGCTGTTTCACCTGATTTCTGCCGCCGAATTCTACAATCGCAAGATTACGCCACAAATTAGGATATCATCCCCTCCATCTAGATGTGTGGCGGTCTTCCACAGTGGGAGGCTCCTTTGCACAGGATGCCGGCTAGATTATGGGTACCACAACGGCGCCTATTTCTGCCGTGAAGCAGAAATGTGTAAACATTACTGTGTATCGGTCTGAAAGGCGCCGTAGCTTGTTAAATTACTGGGCAAATGAGACTTAACAACTTATGTGTCAAGGTGATGAGCGCAGTTGTAGTACCGCTCAGAATTTTTGGGTATCTTTCAAGAATCCTGAGCGGCACTGCATTGTAATGGGCAGGGCGTATCAATTACCATCAGCTGAACGTCTGGCACGTCCCGTCCCTTATTTTTATACAAAAAAAAAACAGTGCAGTTTTCAAGGAACTTTCTTCCACGTACTACAAAGCTGTTAAATTAGTTTCCTTGTGCGGTGTTTCCAGGTCGATACGACATGGGTATCTTCATAAAAAGCGCGTACAGCTTCCTTAAGGGTCGGCAACGGTCCTCTGAATCCTCTGGTGGTGCAAGAGAGTAATGTTAAGGTCTTGAGCGAGGAAGCGCTATTAAATACGTTAAGAATAATTAAATAAGACCAAAAAATTTGACCAGTTTGTGGCCAGTTAATGTATTGTAATTTTTTCATCGTAGCCGGCAAACTTAGTCAGTATAAAGTTATTAAAGTATCCACATCATCACCCGAGGAGTAGTCACACTTCTTGCGCTATAAACAGTTAGGATATAAGCCCCAGTAATAAAACTCTACATTCTCCTTCACCCAAGGGTGAAAACCTGGATCCATCACTATTTGTCCTGTTGATGTGTTGATTTTTTCCCTGTCTAATTAGAATAGCTGGCAAACGTTGTTTTGCCATATAAAGTATAATTCACGCGATAGTTTTATAAGTATTAAAATATTGCCTATATTATAGCCTATACATCATTTTGTTCTATTGTCAATAGTTTTTGCAGCGCACGCAAAAATAGGTTTTTGATTTTACACCTTGTGTTACAAAATAACAATTTTATTACGGATCCCTAATTTTGAAACAAAAACATAGCCTATAGCCTTCCTCGATAAATGGACTACCCAACACTGAAAGAATCATTCAAATCAGACCAGTAGTGCCAGAGATTAGCGCGTTCAAACAAACAAACAAACAAACAAACACTGCAGCTTTATAATATTAGTATAGATAAGTTTGTAAAATTAGAATAAGTGTTTAATGTTATTAATTGTAATAAATGCTCTGAAGTCATATTGTAATTAGTTTGAAGTACTGATGTTATGTTATATAGTTCCCTAATAAACAATAGGAGACAATAAGAGTACGGTTTTGTAATTCAGTTCAAAGAATAATTTCATCCCTTGGTTAGGAGAAAATATTAAAAAGGAAGTTGGAATATAGAAAATCCACATAATTACAGATAAACAGACCCTTTTTCGTATTTTAAGTTCATGTGACATAGTAACTATGACATATCACGGTAGAGTGATCTTAAGCCCATAGTCTGCATACTACAACTACTATATCTTATATATAAAATTCTCTTGTCACAATGTTCGTTCCCGTACTCCTCCGAAACGGCTTGACCGATTCTCATGAAATTTTGTGAGCATATTGAGTAGCTCTGAGAATCGGCCAACATCTATTTTTCATACCCCTAAATGTTAAGGGTGGTCCACACGAAAATTCTTTTTAAATTTTTTTGACATTTTTTTTTAAATTTGTTTGATTATGAGTCAGCATTAAAAATACATACAACTTCAAATTTTCACCCATCTACGATCAACAGTTACTTTTGTATAGCGATTTTAATATCGGCAATACAACGTTTGCTGGGTCAGCTAGTATTCTTATAGTTATTTGAAAGATTATATTAATTATTTCTGTATTCATATATAGAGCGATATAATTCTCATAATATACCACTTATAAGCCACTATATGTCTTGTTTATGCTGATGAATGCGTATAAATCAAAAGATTTTATTGAGTTATGATCGTATGAGGCTATAATCTTAAGAGATATTATAACATTTTAGTGATGGGAATTTTTTCGATACTTTTTCTATTCCAACCATATTTATATTTACTTTTTCCTACTATATATACTAGAACTAACGTAACAACGTTACTAATAACAATTAGAAGTTACTGGCAAGAATCAGGTTAATTTAGTATTTTTTTTTTAGAAAACACTTGTTTTGAAGGTGCCTATATCATCGTCCTGGAAACACCAGAGGAACGCCACAGATCACGTCATGGTGAGCATGATGTTAAAGTTTGTGGCGTGTCAGGAATCAGGGAAAACAGCTCTTCAGAGCACTCCCCGTAATGCATTTGAAGACTTTACATATCGATACCCAATATTAATAAAATCAGAAATAATTAAAACTTTCAGATCCTTAGAAATGAAAAAAACTGCTGATATATGGGGCATATCTGTAAAAATAATAAGTTCTGTTATTGACGTCATAGCACCATATCTAGCACGAGTTTTTAATAGCTGTAATAACATGGCGTGTTTCCTGACCTTCTGAAGTATAGTAAAATTACACCAATATTTAAATCGGGACTCACTTCTGACCCGAATAACTATCGCCCTGTTTCGGTGTTGCCGACCCTTAGTAAAATTTTTGAAAAAATTATTTTAAGCCAAATGCTAACTCACTTTAACACTTATAAGTTACTTCATATAAAGCAATTTGGCTTTACTAGGGGACGCTCGACTACGGATGCAGGTGTTGAACTCATCAGGAATATTTTTGAGGCCTGAGAAGAATCACAGAATGCACTTGGTATCTTCTGTGATTTATCTAAGGCTTTTGATTGTGTTCAGCATTCAACGCTGGTTAGGAAGCTATGCCACTATGGTATAAGAGGATCTGCACTCGATCTTCTGATCTCATATTTAAAAAATAGGATTCAGAGGGTCGAGGTGAATGGCAGGAGATCTCCTGGGACTTCTCTCGGTATGGGGGTACCACAAGGGTCTATTCTTGTACCCTTCCTCTTCCTAATTTACATAAATGATCTACCTAACCTTGTAGAAAAAAAACACAAGGTGGTATTGTTTGCGGATGACACTTCACTTATATTCAAAGTGAAACGAAGCCAAGTTTTGTATGACGAAGTAAACAATGCTCTATCTGACATCGTGTACTGGTAAACCAATAACTTATTGTTAAATAATCATAAAACCAAATATATTAAATTCACCGCGCCAAATGTCAAAAATGTAGATGCGAATATTTTATTAAATGGACAGGTGGTAACCCCAGTGGAATCTATATTCTAGCTATATTTCTTGGCATTACTCTTGATTCCAAATTGCAGTGGGGCCCCCATATTGAAGGATTGGCGAATAGGCTTAGTTCTGCAGCATATGCGGTTAAGAAAATTAGACGGTTAACTGACATAGATACGGCGAGATTAGTATACTTTAGTTATTTTCATAGTATTATGTCCTATGGTATATTGTTATGGGGCAGTGCGGCCGATATTAATACTATCTTTGTTTTGCAGAAGAGGGCTATTCGCGCGATTTATAAACTAGGTCCTAAAGAATCATTAAGAGAAAAATTTTAAGAAATAAACATTTTGACTGTTGCTTCTCAATACATTTTCGATAATGTTTTGTATGTTCATAAGCACATTGAGGAATTTTCTAGAAACTGTGACATTCATAATGTTAACACGAGGAACAAACATAAACTTATTATGCCTACTACTCGGTTGGGTCGAGTTAGCAAGTCTTTTGTTGGGCGATGTATATGCTTCTACAATATGATCCCAGAAAATGTACAAAACAAATGTGTTACGAAATTTAAAAGAATTGTTAAAAAACGTTTGTGTGGGAAAGGTTATTATCGCATAAACGATTTTCTTAATGACACCATGGACTGGGAATAAAGCGAACACCCTCAGGCTCTTTAATTATCAATGTTTATTGTACGATATTACATTGTAATCCATATTTTATATTAAAAAAAAAGCCCGCTGAGTTTCTTGCGCCCATTCTTCTCAGGTCTGAGGCAGTCTCTTTTGAATGGGTGGTAGATTTTGACGTTCAATAAGTGATTTTAAATCCTATTTTGAATAAAAATATTTGAATTTGAATATACTTCAGGAATTTTTCTGAAATCAAGTTCTGTTGGGAAAATGATAAAATGGAATTCCACGCACGCATATTCGTGCGCAGAAGTATCGTTTTAGATAAACTAAAGTATTGATCAACAACCGGTGCTTGGTTTGATCCAACAGTGATAATTGCATTATTATATATTTCCTTCATCGAACTGTTTGTATATTAACGCGAGAATTAATTGATTCAAATTCATAGAATTAATTATCTCATACAAGTATAATATTGTTGTTCCTTTGTTATTGTATAAACCTTATGTGAATATAATTTAAATTAAAATTAAGTTGAATAAACTATTAATGTTAACTATTACGTTAAATTAAGAATAGATTGATAAAAATGTATTTGAGTGCAATAAAGTATGGAATGCTTGTTGTCAACGGTAAATATTTTACTGATAAATGTTCATAAAAGTACAGTTATTGTGAAAAAATCTTAATTTTTTGCTGTTCTTGATAAATATGCAGTTTCAAATTAAGCCCAGGTTTTGAAGGGTTCAAAAGTTACGTTCCAAGATTCTGTTCTATACAGACATATAGGTACTATAATTATGCTAAAAAAAAACAAAAATTGTTGTATTTCTCGCCGATTCTTCTAAGGAGCTTTAGCAGCAGAATCTGAAGCAGCGTAAAAAATATTGGAAAAGGTGATTTGAAAGTTTAATTATGAATATCTTTGAATAAAAGTATCTGACTTTGTGTTATATGTTTATTTCATGAAAGAGCTATTGGCGGCTATTGATACGGAGAGACATGCCATTGTTCACAAATACGTAAAGTTTTATTAGTGGACTCCTTTACGAAAAATGCCAGCTAAGGACCACAGCGGCGTCTTTTTATACCATCAGTCGTGTAATAACACTATGTAAGTTACAGTTTCAGACTTAACAGTCTGAATAGCCAAGTTTAAAAGAAGTGTGTTTTAGTAAAGCTTTAATAAAAGTAAATAAATAATACCAACTTCTTCTCATTGAAGCTCAAATGAACGCATCATGAAGCTAAATCCGTTCGTAATGACACGGGGAGAAGAACTGACTGAATACTGAATGAACCTGATAAGCTATTGCAAGCCTTCTTTATGATTTAATATCTGCCGAAGTGGTGGTAAGTTTTTTTTTTTAGAGGAAGAAAATACATTTACGTTTTGAAGACCACGAAACGAGCATAGATATTTCGGGCTCGGGTGTGAACACCCCCTACCGACTATAAAACTTCTCTGTACTGATAGCACTAAAGGTTTTTATAGCGAAGCCGGGCGGGGGCCTTGGAGGCCGAAAATGTAGCTCACATGCGCGGGGCGCCTTAGAAGGAGGCTTAAACCTCGGACCGCTTGCTCACTAGGCTGAACGGAGAGAAAATTACTAACGATCTAATATATTATCTGTTAGTCCAATCGACTTTAAGTTTGAAGAAACTTTCGCACTCGTCGGCGTTTGCGATATATGTATGTGTGTTTGTAATTATGTGTGAATGTATGTGTATAACTGTGTAACTGGTGACTTCATTGTACCAAAGTACGGATTTCAGGTTTGTAAATTAAAATAACTTCTAACATCAGCGCATTTGGCGCTAACTTGTACTGTAATGTATTAACGTAGGGGTGCCCGTTTACGAGCGACTTAAAAAAAACTAATTGACTCACTCACCCAATCGGTATCTTTTATCGACACAAAACTGTCACTAATTAATTGGGTAACATCACTAGTGTGTCGCAGTTCGTGCGTCGCTTGCGCAGCTGTTGCGACCCGTCTAATAGCTGACAGAATCACGAACGCCGAACTAACTGTGAGCTTGTTAACAAGTATACTTTGGAATAATCGGTGCTTCGTGTTAAAAATTAGTTTAGATTTGTTTTGAATTTGAATATAGGACGTTTATTTTTACGTTAAATTTTAGTGTCAATTTTTACATTAAATTCATTTGTTATTACTGTAAATAGAGCAAAGTTGGATAGAACTGTTAAGAAAGATCAACATACATTTTAGGGAGCGAGGTCGCAAGAATCCAATATGAAAGTGATTCAACATCCTGTTAAAATTTAAAGATTACTTTATTCATACTATTTCGGTTTATGAGTTCCAATTCCATAGGAGAGTCCGGACGCAATGACTGACAACAGAGTCTTACGGCCGTTCCCAATACTCAGTCTATCTCTCCGGTTGTGGCGTACTTGAGATACAAATTGTAACTATCGTTGACTTATCCCAATAAACTTATCGACGGTAACTCACCTATCCGTACACGATGTGTCAATAAGGCGATAAGAATGACTTATCGGGTATATTGGCATAGCTAATTACTGACACTAGAAGCTCTATCGGTAGATTGTATATTGGGAACGGCTGTTAGTAAGTCGAATCTTTATCGCGGGAAGTGTTGCGAATAGATGTTTTACCATTCCTGGCGCCCAATTCCACCTACACACGATGCCACACAAACTTGGATATCATCATCACCTGATTGTGTGGCGTCCCTCCACAGTGTGGTTTTCAATAAACTTTCTGCGCGTGTCACCAAACTAAAGATAAAAGATGTATTGCACTGGGTTTCCAGAGCAATACGACATAGAACGGTCTGGCAACGCTCCTGTGAATCTTCTGGATTCTGGCTCCATAATACCTACCACTCTTCTAAGTCGAGTTAGTAAGTCGTTTGAGGGGCGATGCTTTTACAACAAGATCCCAGAAAATTTTCAAAACAAATGCATTACGAAATTCAAATGGATTGTTAAAAAAACGTTTGTTTGGTTAAGTAATAATGATAATGATTGTAATAATATAAATTTCTTGCCCCCGTTCTTTTCAGATCGAAGGCAAACTTTACGAAAGGGTTCTTAATAGCAATAATAAACAATAAATTCTTTATTTCGACCAACAAAGGATCATAATGTGTTATTAACAAAGCAACTTAAGACCTAGTGTTATTTATTTATTTTTATTTATTTATTACACTTTTTTGACACCACATTAACAAAATATAACTTAATTACTAACATACATAATTACATGATATGGTGCAAATGGCGGCCTTATCACTATATAGTGATCTCTTCCAGGCAACCATTTGTAATACAATTAAAGAGAAAGGCAGAACATTAAAAGGGTAAGAAGTGTCAAAAATATAGACACACATAATATATACTATACTAAAATATAGATACGTTTATAAGAAAGTAAAATATGTAAAAAGTAGGAACAATAATTAACATTTCAGAATTGTTGAATTATATTGGTGGATACATACAGATAGATTCTATCAAATAGAGGACAGATAATGTTTTTTTCTCTCAGACACTAGAATTGCATGAATATTATTACAATCAAATGAAGCAAGCATATCAGTGTAGCTAGAAGGCACACTCTGAGCATTTATATGTAAAACATTGAAATTATTAACACAATCTATAAAAGCTTTCTCAAGTTCACTACGAAGAGAGAAGGTAGGTGAGATGCTGTAGTAGCTTTCATCAGCGCAGCTTTGGCTGCTTGAGGAATTCAAGGACAAAAAATCAACTTCACTGCTATCACTAGTATCTGCCATTACCAGCTACAATTTATCAAGATTAAAAAGTACAGAACAAATAAATAATAATTAATAAGTAGATATGTTACAATAATACTTAGATCAATTATAACTAAACTAACTAACTAAACAATAATACTTAGATTAATTATAACAAATGTTATGTATCTAAATCCAACGAAAAATATATGTATATATTATATTGCGTTTTCAAGTTATATTAATGTGTTTGAAATTAATATATTAGTGGTTTTATTCAAAAAAACTGTATCCTGTTAACGCCAGTCTCACATGAATTAATTGAACAGAAATTACTAGCGCAAATTATTACAACTAATCAAATTAACAATAACATTATAAAATTTATAGATTATGTTGCTATATAATGATATGCAATGTTACACCAAGAGTATTTTGAATATCAAATTGATATTATTTTACAATGAAATGTATAGTAAAATGATGATACAGTTACAGAACCGACTTACAAACATTGTCAATGTATTAGTATTATTATGTTTTATAATTACAATGTTACACCAAGAGTATTAGAATATCAAATGTATATAATTTTACAATGAAATGTATAGTAAATATAAATGAAGATACAAAACAGACTTACAAAGATTGTCAATTTATGCATATGTTTTATGAATAGAAGTTATTAAATTGGATTAACTGATATATTATATTATGAACCAAACAATTAGAAACTATAAATAAAGTTTAATGCAGTTTATTGTTCACCAAAAAGTAGTATAAAGTAAGTATATAGTTTAACTCTAAACTTAATATTTGATTTTAAGTTTATTAAATATATAGTTAATTAAATTTCTTGTAGGTAAATAGTGACACAAAAATGTAAACAATATTACCTAATATTATATTATGTTGACTAGGCACATATAATCAAGTAATGCTTACATATTGTACAAATTTTATCATATACTACTTTAAAGTACAAACTTATTTCAAGATTCACAGTTTCAGTTTCAGTTCTATCAAATAAGTGAAGTCTAAGTTAGAAATTAGATATCAATTTAACATTGAATAAATTGAGATTAGTATTATAAACAAGAGTCCAGTGTTTAATAATAACAAATAGTTTGTTACAAAATGTTGCTAGCCTTATAAAGTAGACATACAAGTTGAGGAGTAGGGAGACATTAAACAAAATAGAATTAGATGGAGATTGATACTTAGATTTAACAAATTCCTAGCCATAGATACTGCAAATCATTATAGAAACACTAGATCAAGGAGTTTAATTCAAGTAATTTAAATGAAAAAGAACTTAGGATTTGATTTGTGTAATTATTACTTTAGTTTAGTTTATGCTTATTTACTTATTCCTGTTAGTTCTCTTTGGCCTGGTGTTACCTGCAGCCTCCTGCTTCTGATCAGCACCACACTCTCCAGCTCTCAATTGTTCGTGCGTTGTGTCGGTGGTAATAGCATCTAATTCAGCGACAGAATTCACACTGTGTTTCGATCCCTTTGAATCAAGTATGAAAATAGTACCATTACTTGTCCAGGTTTTGTTCACCCCAAATTTTCGACGGGCAGTCATAAAAGTCTCATGTCTAGATTTGGTAAGAAACTCAGACAGAGTAATTCCAGACCCTTTTAGGGCAGTTTTACTAAACCATATTGATTTTTTTAAATCCACGTCTTCAAATTTTACAAGTATGGGCCGAGGCTTATCACTTTTATTTTTACCAACACGGTGTGACCTACTAATGGAAGTCACATCCAGCTTGGGGGTTTTAAGATGTTGGGTTAGGTTCTTAACGACAGCTGCCGATGTTTCCTCTTTACTATGCTCTGGTATTCCGTGCACCAGTAGCATTTTACGTCTGGACCTCATCTCCGCTTGGTCAGATATTTTCTGAAGTAATTCTACTTGCCTGTGAAGCGTCGACAGTGACGCAATTACAAATGACCGAAAAGCGTAAAAGTCCCCGACTACGTCGTTGACGTTTGAATTATTATTTGAAGCAGCTGCTGTGTTTTTAATGTTTTGGAGGTTATTCTCGAACTGCTCGAATCTTGTGGCGAAAGCTGTGGTCATATCGACCAACGATTTTTGAAGTGAATCAATAGACATTGATACAACTACTGCACCGGCCCAAACAAATTTGAGAAGTGTTAGTAAAAGATATCTTAAAATCTAAACCTTCCTAACTTAGAACAGGACCGACTTGTCAGCACATGTATCACACAGCAGTGGTTCAGGTACTGACAATCAAACCTGTGAGAAAATGCCCTCAGTAAACTGCGGCTAGCCCGGACCCTACTCAACAGGGACGTACACCGCTTACGCATAATCGAGTAAAAACAATCTACGTGTGCCGCAGCAAACATCCCCGACGCGCTGCAGTATCTTGGCAGCCCCAATAACATTCTGAACGCATTATTATACTGAACAAGCAGGGTATTGTACTGCTTCTACGCATAGTCAACCCACAGATTGCTCGTGTAAAATGAGGTGCAGTAATCTTTAAGGCGACACTAAATGCCAGCGACCTTGAGCGATATGAGTTCACGGCTGCCGGCCCGCCATCTATGTAACAAAGCCAATATTTTCAAAATTCTTACGTGGAAAACAGTTTATATGCTTACAATCCTCGTTGTTCACTACAAATCTGATTAAATTAACCTACATAAAAAAGTACAAGCTATATGAATAACTTTTCTGAGAGAAGTACCAAAAAAATGCGTCACGCCATGCCAAAAAACTTGTTTAACTTCAAAGAAAAGTGGTAGTTAAAAAAGGCTCGGCAGTGTTAACTATAATCAAAAGCAAGCATTAGCAACCTACAAATAAGACCTAAGGATATGTGTAACAGGATTAAGTAGTGTTTATAGCTCAAAATGCTATACTTTCACCACAAAACTTGTCTAAAAACACCATGTTTGCGGGTTTTCTGCTTACTCTGCCTTAAGAGTGTCATTTATACTGGCACGGTACAGCGAGCAAATCTGCGGATGATCATATTTGCCCTAACAGACGACGCCCTACGCTCTCTCTCGATATCTGCATTATCCTTTAGGTCAAAGATAACCACATGCATGAATGATTTTCAAATAAGTAATATCATATTATCCTATTTTGAATAAATATATTTGGATTTTGATTTTTTTATAATAATAAGGGACGAGACGAGCAGGACGTTCAGCTGATGGTAATTGATACGCCATGCCCATCAAAATGCAGTGCCGCTCAGGATTCTCAAAAACCCAAAAATTCTGAGCGGCACTAGAATTGCGCTCGTCACCTTGAGACATAAGATGTTAAGCCTCGTTTGCCCAGTAATTTAACTAGCTACGGCGCCCTTCAGACCGAAACACAGTAATGCTTACACATTACTGCTTGACAGCAGAAATAGGCGCCGTTGTGGTAGCCATAATCTAGCCGGCTTCCTGTGTAAACGAGCCTCCCACTGGTAAACAAGAATCTCATCTGAATTCTCTTCTTCCATAAAATATATACAGATTCATTATTATTTAATCAAAACATTCATGTTATACAAGCAATCCGAAGATGAACAAACAATTTATCGTAAATCGACGGTATAGTTTTGCAACAAATAAATCAACCGAATGAGCATAAAATATTTATATCCCATTTACATATGAGTCATTATGTTAATGTTACTGAGTGTTATGTTGACGATTTTAATGAATTATTCCTGTGTATTTACAATACTATATAATAATATAATATTGACACACTTTTTACACAAATTATCTTGCCCCAAGTTAAGCATATATAGCCTGTGTAATGGGTTACAAGACAATGATATATTTAATACAAAATACTTACTTAAACATACATTTAAACATACATAAATACATTTAAACATCCATGACTCGGAAAAAAACATCTATATTCATCATATAAATGCTTGCACCTACCGGGATTCGAACCCGGGACCTCTAGCTTAGTAGGCAGGATCGCTAACCACTCGGCTATGCAGGTTGGCTATACAGGCAGAAAGAAACACGAAAAGGCCCATAGCGAAAATGAATTCGAATAAATTAATGTCTTTAATATCAAATCAAGTATACGAGCGCTTTCGCACTACGTCCGATCCGAATCCGATTCGTACCCGTGAAAATATGGTCCGGTGTATTGGTAAAACTATTTCAAGCGGTTGACGGGAAGAAATCGGATGGTGGAAGCCGGATCAAGTGCGTAAACTACAAGGAAATAGTTCTACAACTACTTCGGACCGTGTTTTCACGGGTACGGATCGGACGTAGTGCGAATGCGCTCTTAGCCTCTATCAAGAATATAATACGAGATAAAAAATAAAAAATATTTTCCTTTTTTCAAAGGAATATTTGAATTTTATACAGAGTAAAAACTCTTTATATTTCGACAGATATATTGTTGAGTTGGTAAGCTTTAATAAGAAGAAGAGCCAATTCATTTTCACTATTTAACATCAACAGAAATAGCTTTTAATCATTATAGTACAAATCATTTCAACAAAAAAATTAAGGTAAATAAAAAAAATTGTAAAAGAGGTATTTACAACAATTATCCGTAATTAGTAAATAAATAAATTTAAAGATATTTAACCAGCCAAACCCGATCTTAGGACAAACTAGTTTTTCGTATACCAAATCAGTTCATCCTCTCGGCGATAGTATAAACCGGTACAGACTTACAGCCGTTCTCATTATACTATCTACAGATAGAGATAAATTACTACCTTCTACTGTCAGTAATTAGCTGTCAATAATCTGAAGCTGTCCCAATATACCCGATAAGTCATTCTTATCGCCTCATATTGGGACACGTGAATTGCAATCTCCATACAAACTTTATAATGCTGGTAAGCTATACGTCGTCCCATTGACAGACAGCGTTCACGGATAAGGTGAGTTACCGTCGATAAGTTTATTGGGACAGAAAAGTCAACGATAATTACGATTTATTTCTCAAGTAGACTGAATATTGGGAACGGCCGTAAGAAAGGTCCCGCAAGATAAAACACACTATGTAAATTTTAAATGCTTTTGCTAAAAGAAACAGTAACATTTCTTGCATGATAATCCCAGCGGAAACTCCATAGGGAGTGCCGCTTGCGCCTCTCTCTCTCCAAGAGAAGGTCGCCTTCGATGAAGGCTTAGAGGGCACCTGCCCAAAGCCAACTGCAGGTGGTGTTTATTGGGTAGGCACCTAGGTTGTCACGTGAGTCCCACATAACCAACGCAGAATTAGGCAGCGTTGGTATGCATTTGCATTCACCACCTCCCTCCCGTCGTTATCCCGGAGGGTAGCCCTTTCCCTTGTTTGGGCGCAAAAAAGAAAAAATCTTGCATGACAGAAGTGAATGACAAAATACTTTCAGATACTCAAAATACATAAAGTTACAATTTGTATATAATAGTTGCGATAGTACAATTATTTATTTATCGAAGCAAACTTTACAGCATTTCCATTTTACAAATTAATACAATAAACTATGTGCATGCATTGACATAAATAAAGTTTGACAGATTAAATTATAATGAAATAATATCGCTAATAATAATATTCTATAGATTGTTACTATTATGTTAAATATATAAAAAAAAGAAGTCCTGAATAATGTGTGATTGTGATACATGATTATTAAATAGATATGCGCATACTTAGGCGACCTTATCGCTACTCAGCGACCTCTTCCAGGTTACTTAAACATGTAGGAGATTTTATTGGTAAATCAGGAAAAATCTAACTATAAAATAGCGACCACATGCTTTCGGATATTCAATTTCCCCTCCGACATCGTACCCAAATTTTAAAAATGTGATATGACTTTATCATTAAAATAATTTCATGTTTATATTAATTTAATAATAATAATAATATTAATAAACTTTATTAAAAGGCATAAAAGGCATTTATTTTCTCGAAATTGATTCCTTTAGAATTATTTTTGATGTCATTTCTAATAACTACTAGATACTACTACCGCTTTGGAAACAAATGGCGCTCTGAGAGAGAAGCGGCGCAAGAAACTCTCCCATCATTCTTTTTTTGCGCTCTTTTCAATAAAAATATACAATATTGTACACTAATTTCTATCGCTATAAAATAATCACAATCTAGTCCCAGGCTGTCCGATCATTTATATATTCAGCAGTGGAGTAATAAGATTTACGACAGAGCCATTTTTTTTTAACATTTAAATTTATTTATAGATAATACCTGAACGGTGTCTGGGACTTTATTATAGAAAGAAAGAAAGAAGAAGAAAGAAAAAAAGTTTATTCATGACGATATAGTACAATAAAACATAAAACAAAATTCAGAAATATTATTTTCTATACGTCACAAAGTGGTCCCAACTCAGCATAATTGCTGGTTTGATAATCAGCGCTGGTCTTCCGTTGGGCCATTTGGTGTTTTATAAAAGTGTATACATTTACCCTTAAAGCTATTCTAGTCAAGTCAAAAAAATCTTTCAAGTCAAGTCAAAAAAATCTTTATTTACTGTAAAACTTTATAAGTTATTTAGTGCAAGTCAGGATGAAGTACAAAAGTTACAATAGCATTCGAATGAGTACAACAATATTCATTAACAAAATTTAGAACATTAATTCCAACTATCTTTATCATTATAATAGGCCTTAGATGTCAATTCATTTTTTACGATACATTTAAATTTTTTAATAGGTAACATTTTAATTTCATTTGGGAGTTTATTATAAAATATAACACAATCCACTTTAAAAGATTTAGCAATTTGACGGAGCCTAGTAGTTGGAATGGAATATTATGTATCTTATGAAGCCTACTGGAATTAGATACAAGCAATCCCTTATTTCTAGTGTTATAATAATGAAAATCACTATTAAGAGCAAAAAGGTGACGATTTTTGTGTTATTAACAATATTATTACACTGCAGGACATAATATTAGGTCAAAATTTATATCATTAAAAAAGGAACATTTAACGAAATAAGTAATTTCAATATAATGTGTAACAATTAATGAATAATGAATACATACCTAGTGGAATTTAAAAAGAAATATTAGAACAATAATATTGAGGAGCAGTGCAATCACTTTAGTGTTGCCAATAATCGGAGGAACACTCAGTATACAGTATACTTACTTACTAACCTATTGACAGATAGCATTGGACTATCGGCCGTTTTCAATAATCTATCTATCCTTAATTTAACTTACTAGAGGTAGACAAATCTAACCTTTTACACTTAGTTACATTTCAATAACCTATTGACAGTTAGCATTGACTATCGGCCGTTTTCGGTAACCTATCTATCATTAATTTAACTTACTAGAGGTAGACAAATCTATCCTTTTACGCCTACTTACATTACAATAACCTATCGACAGATAGCATTGGACTATAACTATGGATACATAAGATCATGTCATTAAACGGTGACAGCAATGTCCGTAAGTTAAACTAAGGATAGAAAAATAAGTGACAACGGTTGTAAGTCGAGCCGTCTGAGGCTCCATACTGATTTTCAGTTGGCACCGTAGCACGGACAGCGACAACGACATACAAATACATTTATAGCTTAAAATACTTACATAATATTACTATACTAATAGTAAACTAATAAAATATAATATGTAACATTATGATGTATATAATTTTAATAAAATTAAAGTTTCAATCAGTGATTTATTGTTGAAAGTTGTATATAATTTACATACAAACTTCGCGGATATAGGACATAAGTTCTTAGATTATTTTAAAACAGTAGCTAGATTTGTAATATCTCCCCAGAACTCGAATTGATATAAAGAACATCTGCTGCGAGGTAGGAAAATTGACAAAAACCACATTTCCAGGCTCGATCAAGACGCGCCGGGGAAATCTACGTTGTGTTTGAAACGTGTTCAGAATACTAAAGGACTCATTGCCCCGTGTCAAAAAATTATGACGTTCCCTCACATTTTTGACGTTGAATTAAATCCTAATTTACTAGAATGGACATTAACTGTGGGGCTTTAATTAAGGTTGTATGTCAAACGGAAAAGTGTGCGTGCTTCTCGACGCAGTTTGATTTTTAATTTAATTGATTTCTTATGTGTTCTTATTTATTTTTATTTAATTTATATTTGATGATGCGATGGGTCCCAATTGGTAGGTGTTTCAGAAAAGGCATGAAAGTGATTTATTTTCTTAAAATTCCTTTAGAATTCTTTTTTATGTCATTTCTAACATTACCACCGCTTCGGAAACAAATGGCGCTCTGAGAGAGAAGAGGCGGCGCAAGACCCAAAAATGGCTCTAACTCCTACAACTCCACAGCTGAATATCTAAGTGATCGGACAGCCTGGGACTTGATTATGATTATTTTATAGCAATAACAATGACAGAACAATCTTGTATATTTTATTAAAAGAGCGCAAAAAAAGAATGCTGGGAGAGTTTCTTGCGCTGCTTCTTCTCTCTCAGAGCACCATTTGTTTCCGAAGCAGTAGTACTATATTAGAAATGACATCAAAAATAATTCTAAACGAATAAATTTTGAGACAAAATAAATGCCTTGAAAGTGAAGAGCCCCGTCGTTGTTGAAAATTATCAGAGTATCAACTAAACCACAAGACCCAGGCAGCTTAACACGCCTTATCTCAAATTATTACGTCTAGACTCTAGACCAATACTTCATCTAGTTCGCATTGCATCTATTGACTACTAAATATCACATTCAGTTTATCTATTTTAAGCATGTTGTAAGCAGAATTAATTTATATTCCATATAAAATTTATATTATTATTCATTAAGGTCATGGAAATGACACTTAAGAATTACGGACTAGTAAAATAAATAAGGACTCCGTGTCACCTTACAGAACAGTGTAGCATCTGTACAAGCCGATTAACGTGTAAATACATAGTCCCACGCACACACTTACACTACTACAGGCCGATAGGCGGCCATTATGAGAGTTGTCATCGTCTGTGACGGATCAGTTTTCGTCTCAATAAAATATTTTAAAAATGCCGTCGTGCGTTGTGAAAAAGTGTAAAAACGATACTTTATAAGTATTTGTGGCCATTTATGATTATTTAATGGAAAAAAAATTGTGTAACTAGTATCCCCTGTAACCGCACATCTAGCATAACGGTGCTTCACTTGCTAATATCACGGCGCGGAGTCCTTCTTGTTTTACTCGTCCGTGTTATAAATGTCAAAAAAAAATATCATTATTGAATTAGCCGCCACTTCGTAAAGTGTTGAGCTAATGAGAGAAGTGGCAATAAACTCATTGTCACACTTTTAAATCAACATTTACATTTTCATCGTTTTACAAATCATTTCGGTTACATTTTATGTAAAGTGATGCAACAATTACACCCAAACGTCAAATAGTCAATGCCTTATACGAGTAAGTCAAAAACTAAATGTAAATTAATAGAAAACAAAAGTTACTGAGTCAGTAGCTGTATCATCCGCACACATCGTAAATAAATAAAGGTATTTTGCAAGAATTCTATAAGCAATTAAAAAATATATAATTACTATAATCAATATCACTTTTCTTTTAGGTGAAAGAAATGACACTTATGGATGTATTAAAGTTATGCATTTTAACCATAAACCACCGCTATAAGTAGCACGATAAGAAACTCATTGCCATTCCTTAAAATTAACATTTACAGCATCTTCGTTTTACAAATGCAACAAAAACACTCAAACGTGATGATTTATGAGTTACAATTGGACGTTGTTATGCAGAAAGGACTCAAACCATACTTTGGTCAAAATAGAGTTAAGTATGCCATCGTGCTCCTGTAGTTCGAAAATGTCATGTAGTGAACCCTATTTTTAAAATGTACACTGAAACTGTTTTTTTTGGAATATTTTTAAGAGCTGACACTTCAAATGTATATAACTCAAAAGTGCCTTTGTGTGGTTTGAGTCCTTACTGCTTAAATACGTCCAATTATTTGAATGTACATTAAAAAAAAATCTCCCAAGATATAAGAGTATTATATATAATTAAATAGTATTTATCAATTTATACACAGTGTAATACATTTATTTATAAAGGCAACAGAAGCCCATATTTCGTTAGTTACAGGCTTAAAAACTATGTTATTCTATTCTCTATAATTGTTTATTCTCTTTGTTGTGATTTGTTATGGCAAGCTGTACTGCAGATGGTTCCTGTAGAAAAAAAAACATAGAGAGATACCCATAGGCAACAGACGCATTGGTATCTGAGTGGTTAATTTCAGGCCAATTGAGTTTGCAAGCAATACCTAATATTTAAATACTTCATCAGTGGTCAACGACCTAATGGCATCGCATGAAATTCTCTGTTTAACGCAACTCATAAATTATTTCTACTCGAACAAACGCCGACAACCACCAGGAGTTCCTAGAGGATTAGCGGCTAAAACTGTCAAAATATAAAACTAGGCAAAATCCGTTTAGACCAGTATTAGAATGTACCTTCAGCATCGATACAAGATTGGAAAACAGGAGATATCTTTAATTACAGTTACCTTAGACAGTTACTTAATTAAATCCTGTTTTAGTGTGATATCGTCTAGTTTTATAATGTATGCATTGCTATTGTCTGAACTACGATATTAATTACTTAGTAGATCGGAATATTTGCTAGTGTTTGATACAATTAATTTCTACGTTAGCGTTGGCAACGTTGACAGTAAGAAAAATAATGTTAACTTTAAATTAAAACTATCTTATATATTTATAGTTACGAGAACAAACCTAAGTATAGGTTGGTTCTCGTCTGTCTGGCCATAAATACTGTTACAATTAAAAATAAATAAAATATTACATTTCAATTTGGAATCTGTCATTTTTATATGATTGTTCATTGAATTTTCTTAACTTGGCACCAATACATTGTACAATATTTTGCGATATTCAAATGGAGTGAGGTGATAAAGAGAACCGAATCGCTGTGATTGCATTACAAAAAGTAGTTATGGAGCCAAATTCTGTCTGAAAGCAAAATATCTTATCTCGGTAGATGAAGATAGCACTTAGAACCATGTCGCGTATTTTAAAAGATGACTTAGGACTTGCAGCCTATAAGAAACATACTGATAATTTTTTAACTGATAATTTAAAAAAGAATTGGGTGGTAAAATCGAATTATCTAACTATGGAAGCGATACGCAAAGGGAGGTCACAGAAAATTTCCAAAGTGTTGGTAAATGGTAAAATAATTAACTTTTAATGTTCATAAATGTCATTTCTTTGACCTACATGAATAAAGTGATGAAGGCATGAAAAGCATTGATTTTCTCAAAATTGTTCCCTTAGAATTATTTTTGATGTCACTTCTAACACTGCCACCGCTTCGAAAAAAACTGCGCTTTGAGAGAGAAGAAGCGGCAGAGGAAACTCTCCCATTATTCCTTTTTGCCCTCTTCATTTACTTTGATTTGATTTGAAATCGCCAATTAGGTTCTTGCCGCGAATTCACAATAATAAAAACGTGCTCTCTCCAAACTTAAGAATTTCTGGTGAAAAAAAAAAAGAAAAACTTTTCTTTATACTCCTGTGTGCAAAACTTCATGATGCCTTGTTGAGTTATTTAGGCTTGAAAGCGTAACAAACAAATTCAGATTCATATTTATCATATCAATTGAGACTCTCCTAAAAAAAAGATTTGTTGAAGTAAATGTGATCTGAATATTTTTATCTTAAATTGGATCATGCAATCATTTCTTGAAAGTCGGATTTGAGCAGCTATTCGGAAGAGAAATACTTCAGGATTGCGAAGAATGGACGCAAGAAACTCAGCGAGCCCTCCCTTTCAAAAGCCAAATTAATATTTATTTCATGCAAGAGCAAAGGTTGAAATCGCGCCAATCCCAATACGACGAAAGATAAGAAATGTTAATTATATTTTATTATATATTATTGCTTCTTTGTCGAATGTTTTTGAAAAATAAACATACAAAATGTTTATTTTTGCTTCAATAAGTAACTTCAATACATTACCTTGATTTTACAAACACGCAGAGATCGGTAGTGCCGAATGGCACAGTTTTACCTCACCCAGTTTTAGCGCTTATTACGTGTACAAGATGGTCTATTTACCTATGCAATTATGAACGAATGAAATCCGATACAGATTTCAATTCGTTACGATACAAGGCCACCAACATTCGACGTCATAGCTTTACGGACAATGCGGTTCACTTACGAGACAGCGCACGAAGATTGTTCTTTGTGGAGTTATACCTAATAATCTAGAATTGCTATGTCTGCTTGCTCCCGAGGTGGCAAGCAGATATATTATGTCTGTTCGCGGGGGGCGCGCGGATATATCTTTTTCGTTAAATATACACTGAGTAAGACAAGCTCTGCACGTTGCCAAAGATAGACACAGCTGGCGAACCATTGTCAAAAAGTTGAATCCTCAGAGAAATCACGACCCTCAGCAATGAGGAATACGACGCAAGGAGGAGGAAGACAAACTACACCATATACCACAAGAAAGGCAAATGCTAAGAAATTTAGAATTCTCAAGCACCGCGAAGTTAGAGCACCAGTGTCAATACACGTAAGCATTTGTGTAAGCATGTGTGTGTGTGTAACGGTTTTGTGTCCACGCAAGCCACTTTCATTTAGCTTTTTTTCAATAGTTTTTGTTATATGGTGTACATGTTTTATATATTGCTGAAAAGGTCATTTCAGTGCCATTTTGATAGATGTTATGTATGAACAGAAAACATAGATTTTCATGACAAAATGTACAGGATAAAAATCTTTGGATTTTATAATGAATTTTCTACCCCAGTCTAGTTTTTGCTTCAAACAGTATAGTATTTTATAAATAATCTGATCTACTATTATCAAAATAATATCTAGATTAAATTTCCTACCGAATGGTATATGAATAAAAGTGTAGAAGCTAAATATCTGTTCATAAAATCGTTTTGGAAGAACGGCTCCTAACGCGAGCAATTTCTGTTGATCATCATTTTCGTTGGTATGTTTCTGCATGAATATATCAAAATATTAGTATGAAGGCATCTTTATTTTATAAAGAACATATAATGCTTATTACAAGAACATAAAAGTTAGTAAATAAAACAAGTAATTATCATTGAAAAACATTATTTATTCTAAATATACATATTTTTACATTTATTGTCGGAAGAAAAGTCTGTGTGAACTAAAATAAAAACACAATATGAATAATTTATGCATGGTCTTATACCTTGTTTCAATAGCTTTCAGTGACAGACACTCAAATCACCCTAGTTATAAGTATTGTGCTACTACACGTAAAATAATACGCACGGGGAGAACGCTGCGCGAGCGCCGAACGCACGCCGAACTTAGGCGAACATTTTGAGGCGAAAAGCGCCGATGTGGATATTATTTCAAGTGGATATTATTTCAAGTGAATCTTATATCAAAAAAAAATGATTTTCTACGCAGTAATGTAATAAATAGTTAAACATCTTAAGCTTTTATTTAAAACCGACGGGAGTCTCTCTTGAGTCTTGTTTCAGCGTCCGTGGAGTCAACAGCTCCTGAAGATCCTCGTGCAGAGGCAAAAAATGTGTCAAAATTATTTTGTGGAAATAATTTCAACATTATAATAAGCAGTGGATTTCCGGAAAATAACACAATATTTAAAAACTATTACAACCAATGTTTGTTTTCAACACTTTTGCTGTTAAAAAAGACAAAGGCATTATATTTTTTGCTTCTTAATATTATAAAAATGGAGTCAGGCCGACAAGTAAATGTATTTCTGTATATGTATGTATCAGTTTTCTGAATTCATAAGTACGTTTATTCAATGCTCTTACGGTGTAAGAAAATATCGTAATGAAAACCCACAAATATCTGCAAAAAAATTCAAAGATTGTGTGTAAGATTGACCAAGTCGCACAGGGCATGAATCCAGGGTTTTCACGTAAAAGAAACGTATAGGCGTCGAGTTGCGAAAACTATCCAGTGATATATACTTTTATCACTTAATAGTGATCTGGAAGCCCAGTAAACTCTTAAAGTTTATCAGTGGGAGGCTCCTTTGCACAGGAAGCCGGCTAGATTATGAGTACCACAACGGCGCCTATTTCTACCGTGAAGCAGTAAAGTATAAACATTACTGTGTTTCGGTCTGAAGGGCGCCGTAGTTAGTGAAATTATTGGGCAAATGAGACTTAACATCTTATATCTCAAGGTGACGAGCGCAAATGTAGTGAATTTTTGGGTTTATCAAGAATCCTGAGCGGCACTCAATTGTAATGGGTGGGGCGTATCAATAACTATCAGCTGAACATCCTGCTCGTCTTGTCCCTTAACTTCATAAAAAAAACTAGTGATGCAAGATGTAAAACAACATTTCAAATAAGCCTTGTGATGGAATTCAAATTAAATTCAAAATCAAATTAAATTAATATTTAGATAACTTAAATATTCTTGTCGCGTATTCTTTAATTTAAAATCATAAAATCAACATCATAACCATAAAATCACTTTAAAACTCAACTTATTAATACATTAATAAGCATAGTATAGGCGAGTGGTTAACAATCCTACCTACTAAACTAGAGGTCCCGGGTTCGAATCCCGGTTGGTGCAATCATTTATAATATGATGAATATGGATGTTTGTTTCCGAGTCATGGATGTTTAAATGTATTTATGTATGTTTATATCAATTTATGTATGTTTAAGTAAGTGTTATGTATTAAATATATCATTGTCTTGTAACCCATAACACAGGATATATATGCTTAACTTGGGGCAAGATAATTTGTGTAAAAAGTGTGTCAATATTATTTATTTATTATTTAGCAACTTGATTCTATGTTACTACCAAATATAAGCCAGTAACAATAAATTATTTGTAGACACCTTATACGATTTTGCACGTACGCCAATTTTCATAAGGTGTTTATTAGTGAAATAATTCATTAGATAGAGCAGGTGGAACAAATAAGTATTTTCCTTAATACCAATAACGATAATAGTTTGTGGAATTACATTTACGCAGTTGTTAGTCACAAGCGAACGGTTTTGTGCAGGATACGTACTAATTATAGTAGTAGATATTTGGATAATTATCCTTCGCTTAGTTACTATATAATTCCCTAGTAAGATCTAATGTTGAATCCAATTCCGTGGTCTGGTATTACAAAAATGACGTCACTAAGATTGAGTCAACTAGGAATTAGGACTATAATTTATGTAATATTGATAATGTATTGTAAAATATAGCAAATATTGTGTTTCTTCTTTCTATTACGATAGACAGTAGCAAAAATCTATTTAAAGAAAATTAACCAAAAATTAACATCATTTTTTATAACAGTTGCAAATGGGTGGGCGCTTTACGATAATCTTAAAATGCAAAGTTTAAAGAAAAATATGACAAGCGGAACCAGTAAGGAGGTCTTTCCGATATCTTGAGTTAGTGTATGCTGCTTGAAAGTCTCTTCATACTGGTTCGGTAACACTACAGTCGGTAGAGATGTTTCCACAATGTAAAAATAAATGTTTCTGCATTCTACTCTATCAGGAACATTTCTTGTTGGTTTTGGTTTTGGCCTAACCACAATATTTCATCATCATCAGCTGGAAGACGTCCACTGCTGGACAAAGGCCTCCCCCAAAGATTTCCGACGATCGGTCCTGCGCTGCCCTCATGCTACGTATTCCGACGATCTTATCTAGATCGTCGGTCAATCTTGTGGAGGGCCTACCAATACTGCGTCTTCCGGTATGTGGTCGCCATTTGTGGACTTTATTGCCCCAACGGTAATCTGTCTGTCGAGCTATGTGCCCAGCCCACTGTCACTTCAGTTTTTTTTTCATATTTATTTCACAAAAATTCTAAATCGCTATTCTCTCATAACAAAGATCCTCATAAAATCACCTCCACAGCCGCGTGCGTGCTCTGAATATCATTAGGCAGAAATGAATCCAAAACTCTTATTTTTCCAGAACATTCTTTAATTATGCCGAAAGGTCTTGCTAACGATTACACGTGGAATAGATAATATAATTCCCTCGTTGCTTCTAATTTACAGAAGAGTCATTCTAATATACTGGAAAGGTAATATTTTATTTGGGGGACTATTAGATTTTTATTTATGTAGGTTGTTGGGAACCTTTATCAATAGTTGCATTTTAAGTTGGCATTTTATTTAGTCTTAAGGAAGTTTTTAATTGCTATTTTATCTGTATCTGCTTATTTTTATTGACGTAAGTAATTTTATCTTATTTCACTTGTATTTCCTTTTATGAGTCAGATTTGGACAAATCCTAAGATGTAATGAAATGAAGAATAGAAATGAAAACAGCTGGTATACGGTCACTCGTAATTTTTATTTGTTTATAACTGTGAGCGGTACTGAAATCAATATCTACTGCACCTATATGGAGCTAAACGCAAGATAAGATTATCTCAAAAGACAAACTTTTACAAATAAATGCGTAACCCTATTATAGACATGATCATTTCATTTTATATTTCATCAAGAACGTCGAGCACAAGAAGGGAGTACGAATATGATGGCGTGTGGTGCGAGTGCGGGCGAGAGCAGGCGCCGGGCGGGCGCCGAGCAGGTAGTCACGGAAGAGCTATTGAGCGAAGTGGTTGTGTCGCACGCGCATACCGGGAACACCACTTCTTATTATATAATCTATTATTAAAAGCTATAATAGTCTTTGCTTCATAAATAAATGTTTCTTGCTAATTATTAAGCCGTATTTCTGTAAGACTGTATTTTACTTGCTGTGGTGTTAAAGTCCCACGACAATGGATAACAGCGAGAATCCTGACCATGTGATCGCCGTGCCCCATCATATATTAATATTTCAAACCTAAAATTATTCAATAAAATTTTGTTTATTATATTATAACAAATGCTATAATACAGTAATTATAGCAAAGGTGTGATGTATGGAAAGATCTGAGATAATGAGAAAGCTACTTTCGGAAAAAAGACAGCCACGTATGAAATCTTCTATCCCTCCGAGAAGGTTGTAGAACATGTATGAATTTCAAGTATGAAAAGATAGTATATATTATGAAATATCCTAGTTATGTGTGTAAATACGCCTCAAACTATGATGGCCGCTTTGACATATTATAATAGTGATGTGAAATGTCAATTTATTCTCTAAAAAAAATATAATCAAATCTATTAGTTTTATTTGCAAGTAGTACCTGATTAAAAAGGTTTAATAAAACAAAAATATAAATGTTTACTTAATATATTTGAACGAACTGAATATTGGAATGCAAAATGAATATACATACTTTATATGCACATAAGAAACATATAAATACAAAAAGAGACCAAAAAAAGGTGTAACAGAAGGCCAGCTTTGATCAGATTCGTCCATACTGCTATTTTCATTGTCGCCACTGCTATTTTTTTCGTTTTCTAAAATATTATCTATTTTCACATCTCTTTCATAATCTTCCCTCATTAATTTAACAGTTTCATTCACAACCTTTTCCCAGTCTCCTTTAGTCACACGTTCACAAGCTTCTTCTAATATTTTTAACATTTTTGTTGTGGTAAATGGGGGTTCTGTATTGCGTCTTGCAGCATATCCCTTAATTTGAGCCCACATCAACTCTGTTCTTATTATGTTTCGTCAATGACGTATCGGATCTTGGTTGGTTTTTTTCTTCTAAAAGACGTACTATTTCCGCTTTTAACATGTCAGCTCATCGATTGGTATGAGGCGTTGTCCATAATTATAATAGATGGTTCAGGGAGGCTACACAACATTGAGGTAAACCATTCAGTAAACTTTTCTCCATTAATTTCTTCACGATAGTCTCCAGTCGTTTTTGACGAAAAAGCCATGAGAGAACCTTCGACAAACCCATTGATGGTTCCGGCGTGAAAAATAATAAGTCGCGATCCTTTTCCAACAGGAAAAGAGACGCGACTTAGACGTAGATGCTGCAGTGTCATCGGTCCAAGAACGATTTACAGCGTGGATAGCATTAAGCCATGTTTCATCCAAAAACACAACATTTTGCTAATTTTCAATTTCTTTCACTCGCCGTAAAAAACTATATCTTGCCATCACGATATCAAATCTTTCCATCAATATTTTGCGTTTGTTACATTGTTTATATCGAAATCCAACGGTCTTCAAAATCTTCGTTAAAGAACTTTCCCCACCGAAGAAAAATCCAGCTTCCTTCAGTGATTGCTCTTACTTTTTTCTTGTTGGATACTCCTTCCGTAAATAGTATGTCTTCATATTGTCACATGTCTTCGGATGACATCCGCATCAAAGCTATCGATGCCTACTTCTGGTTTTGTTCGTTTTCTCGTTTTTGGTGTGTGAAGTTTATTGTCTTCATTCTCACCATAATTTTCTTTAGTTATTCGTATAACAGTTCGTTGTCCAAAATTAAGCGCATCAGCTACGCGTTCAACTATTGACGTTATAGGATAAATACACGATCGAAATAGTTACAAAGGCGTATAAAGAACTCACGTGTGTGACTGTTAAGAAAAGTTCTCTGCGTACGTTCGGCCATATCCGAAATCCACAACAAAAAGCTTATCCAGAGTCCATATTAACGAGCAGTAGTGCAGTATCAATATCCGAAATTCAAACCCAGGTCAAAACTATATCACAATCGCAGTGCACTCACAATTTGTACTTTTCGAAGCAACGTCGAGTCGAAACTGTTTTGTTTTGCATTGAGCATTGACGCGAGTTTGCCGGAGGTTATAGTTGTGCTGGCCAGCGATCCAATGTGACGATCGTATTAGAATTCATTTTTAAAAATTTTGAATTTCGAAAAACAAATGCCGTGTTTTGTGGTAAATAAGTACACCAATAATTAGAATCTTATAAAAATAAAAAATAAATGTTCGCGGGACCCATAGAGCTTAGAAATCAATGTAGTAAATAAATTTTGTGTCCTAAAATTATACATTCGATAAATTTTTATGACTAACTGCACGTCACTATTGACAATAAAGTACAGTAATTTGCTCCTTCAATATAATTATTAATAGGAAACATCAAACAACGTCAAAACGGCCCATAGCGTGCCCTACGTATCATTCTGAAAGTTGGTGGAGGAATCCAAACAATGGCATGACCTTCCCTATTTCCAGGATTAAACGACATACGACCTTCATAAAAAGCACGTTTACTTGTCTGAAATACCAGCAACGCTCCTGTGATTACTCTAGTGTTGAAGTGGAATGTGGGCGGCGGTGATCACTTTACATCTGGACTGGTACAGGTTGGTTCGTCTTCCTCTTCCATTGTTCTCACATTTTAAATATAAGTTTGTATACTAAGTACAAAAAATTATGAAGGGATGAAACAACTCTTTTATTTTGAGATCAGAAAATAAATAGTACAATAAAAATTCCCGCCTTTAAAGTTTCCGAACTTTTAAAAGTACTGGTCGAATTGAAGTGTCTTTACGCAAAATGGTATCAAGAATATCGAGGTTTACAAGAAACGATTTCGGTAAATTATTTGGAATATTGTGATGGTAAATATTTCTAAAAATATTTATCGCAAGAATAATAATATTATATTTTACTACTTAGCTGACCCAGCAAACGTTGTATTGCTGATATTAAAATCACGATACAAAAGTAACTGTTGATCGAAGTTGTATGTATTTTTAATGCTGACTCATAATCAAACAAATTAAAAAACAATGTCAAAAAAATTGTGCGGACCACCCTTAAGCTAGCCAATATGCACTCAAAATTTCATGAGAATCGGTCAAGCCGTTTCGGAGGAGTTCAAAGTTTAACACCATGACACGAGAATTTTATATATTAGAAGATGAACCACGCCTTTGAGGGTTTTTTTTTATAATTTTGAACTTATATTTTGAGTTTTAATTTGAATTTGTGCTTCCGGTTTCTAGTAAAGTTTGAATACGTTTCTACCAGAGAATTTAACTCCTTTATTTCTCGATGTAAGATGTTGTCGAAACGTCTTGAACGAAATATTTCAATTTGTAGTTGAATATTCATTGTATCTGTAATTATTTACATGAAAACTGCTGGATAATTTTATTCATACTTGTTATTAAAACACACACTACGCAGAATGGTCTTTGGGTATATCTTCAGTTAGATACGATGCAAGTACTTGCAAATCTTTATTAATATTTTCAGGAAGTCTTTGTTATAAAAGGTCAATTTCCAAATGATTAGTTGTTTCCACGTTCTCCACTGCATACATAGATACAGTAGATTAATATGATATTGACACGAGAGTGGGTCAGGGATTGGAAATAATACTCCGCTTATAGGAACGAGTATTTATTTGTGTTCAACTCTTTTTCTGTACTTGCATCTTCACCGGTCTGCCGCTATTCCTTTTGTGGGCGGCGGTACTCGTACCTTCAACGCATCACACCGCACCGAACACTGAGTCTCTTCTATCTTTTTCTTCTTGGATCACTTTCCACTTTTCACTACTTCTTCTTTTCTTCTTCTTCGTCCTTTACACTTTTGAGTCAGAACTAGAACTGTCGTAGGCCACGCTTAGTACGGCTTATATATCCCCGGATCTGTTCTATTTTCAAAATAATTCTTCTATTCCATCTTTAAATTTAAATGGTACTAGAAATTTCTTTTAAATATTGTTATCTTGCTAACACATTTTCTATCCAGAGTAAAAAGATACTCTGTTCGATTTGATCTCGAACTTACTAGAAATTTCCATTAACTTTACAAAACCCAAAAAAATTCATACACTGGTAGGTGTATCGAATCCGGGTCTACAGCGTCTAAAGTAAACACATTTCCGCTGAGCTACGAGTATTGCTGACGGAGCTGTTGAAATTAACAATGTCTTGAAGTTTGACAACTCTCATCATTTACGTTGCTGCACGATGTGAAGTTTGACAACTCTCATCATATACGTCGAAGCTTTGCTACGCAACAATATATTAAATTAAGGAACCGAGAGAACTTATCTAAAAAAAAATCAACACTATACCTTCACTTTCTGTGCGAGTCGTACTGAAACCCGCAAACCAAACGTTACGATTATGTCCATTTACCAGTTTTAAGAAACAATGATGGATACTGATGATGCGTGTAAATAGCCTGCACCACTGTGTAAGTTGTAAAAACAACTAATTTGGTGGTTAAAGATAAGAATGAAACTAGATCCCTAATGATGAATCCTCGAGAAAAACCAATACCACAGAAGTAAATCGCAGCAATTTAAGCCCAGTTACCTTGGCTATGCTGAGATCCTACTCCAGGGAGTTGAAAAGATGCACCGTTGGCCGTTGCGTTTATGCACCCGTGGTTTTGAATTAATTGCCGGCAAAATCAGCCATTTTTCTTAAATTCACCAGTAGAATCCACACTGCACTATAGAGTCTCATTGAAGCAAAGATGCTGGTATATTTATTTCTTGAGACTCTTCAAGTTTTCATCGCAGAGGAATTTTAAAAATCGGTGCCTCGCGTACTCATCCATGGTGGTTGGTCGAACGAGAGCACATCATTGATGCCTTCTACTGGCAATGTTGTGAGAAAAACTCAATATACCTTGATACGTATATGGCCGCTACTGCAAAATACAGCCCCATGCTTTAGACCCAATTAGTTTTTTCATTGCTTTGTGAACTGCTCGAACGCAAGTGGCGTTGCGTAGAGTCCCTTCATTGTGTTCTACATTTATCATCGAGAATATTCCGAAAATCTAGTCTGATTCATGCTGCTGTCCACCGTCACACAACATGCGAGAAATTTTGGATATTATCCTCAATATCTGGATATATGGCTAACTACACAGCTCCAAACTGTGTAATGAGCTCCCTTGCGCCATCAACAACAGTCAGGACGATACGAGATGGTTGCCTTCAAAGTATGTACACCTTCCTAAAAGGCCGGCTATATTCCTGTGGTTCTTCTGCTGTTGTAGAAGAATGTTGGACACATTAATCTCTTAACATCAGGTACGCTCATTTGTCCTTTATTCCATAAACAAAGGGCATTAAACAAAGCATTCTGAGAACTTCACAAATATAAATCGCAACCATTTGTGTTTGATATGTATTATTATAAATTATTAAATTATAATTATAAATTATAAATTATTGGTTGATGCAATAACAATTAATTCAATGACATTATAATTCTCATTTCGACTAATCGTGTCGTTAAGAGTAAATTCTTCAAGCCAATAAAAGCAGTACTTTGCTACAAACCCGAAGCCAGACACAATAAAAATCATTTGCAAAATAAAGCAATGCAAGCTAGCCTCTTGCTTACTGAAGAACTAATTAAAAGTTGATTATTATACAATTGTGCTCGAGTCTTTTTAGCTCTCCATATTTATTATTTCAAGTAATCTTTTTAATATTGCAATAATTATCTGGATATAATTTTGCCTTCGTAAAAATTTTTGCGCATGGCTGATTCTCACCAAGTTTACAACATAATGAAATCGTTGCTCTAAAATACATAATGCAGTCATGGAACAATATCATATACATATTTGGCCCGTGCTTCGCCGGGGCGTAAAAAGAATAGGGTGTCGTAAGAGGCGACCAAGGGCTGTTTTGAAGTTGGAGAATCACGCTACAGTCTTATGACGTCGACACGTATAACGAAAATCTGTTTGTTTGTGTCCAACATATCATTGACTCTATCAATGATTTGTTTGATACCTCCAACATACATTACACACAAACGACAGCACTGGTGATGCCTTATACACGGTCCATGCTGGTCTCTCTCGGGAAATCGTCGATCAGTGCCGGGAGAAACTTGAGTCTTCTATCGAGTCCTCTCTTCAGAAGGTCGCAGAATAGGGTAAATTGAACGTTGTCTAAATTACCTCTGAAGACTCAAGTTTGCGCGTTTACCACTAAAAAAGCCCTATTTATCATATCAACGCTCTTCGACAGTACCTCCCTTAAAGCCTCGCCTGGTATCGTCCAGCTGGGCGTCATAAATTGAACACGGCCATACTTCAAGCCGGCCATCACTCTACCGCTCTACAAAGCGCGGCTCCAGCGACACATGGAGTATTGGTGTCATCTCTGATCTGGCGCCCTAGTCGATCCATTTGACCACGTCGGGGACCCGGATGCTCTGTGAACGGCTATATCACTTGGCGTAGCATAGAGACGTTGCTTCATGTCGTGTTTTGTACCGCATTTATCATGGGGAGTGTTCTGAAGCTGTTTCATCTGATTCCTACCACCAAATTCCACTTTCGCACGACACGCCACAAATTAGGGTATTATCAAATACAAATACAAATACAAATATTTTTATTTTGTATCAAAAGAAAAACGTATTATACAAAAAAGCCATGTACATGCTACTACATACTCATAATACCTACTACACAACATTATACATCACAACCTTTAGATACAAACATTAAGAAGAAGCCTATATACTTATGTTTGGTAAGTGCATCTAGACAAGTAGGTACGAAGTTTTTATTGCTAGGACTTCTTAAAGAACCTAGGCACATACAGACAGTAGGTTTTATGTGAAGCAGACATAAAAGCTGGTGCCTTCCCAGAAAATTGATATTTTGCTGGAGTGGTAGGTATGTAGTCTACATTATGACAACAATCTACTAGTACATGGCTGAGTTCTAACTCCTAACTAAGTTTCCCTGTGTTTAGGATATTAGTACTCCCCGTGTATCGGTCTGTTATTCCATAGTTCAAGAATGTGTATGTCTGACTATTATAATGCACAAAATGAGTAGTAGTTTTATAATTTTGAGAGGAAAAATAAATAAATAATATAATATAGTATATAATTAATTTAAAGGTATGAGTAGTAATGAGTAAATATGTAGGTCGGTATGTATACCACCAGATAATTATGTACATACTAGTGAAGGTATATGATTGTATATTTCTTTATATGTATGAAATATAGATAGATATAATATTTTCTAAAAGAATATGTGCTTATTTGCTAATTAGTGACGTAAGGTATCTAAATTATTACCTAGTTTTAAATTAAGCAAGTTTAAATATATCCTAACCCTATTGAAATATAAGTATTATTAAATAATATCGTATATTAATTATTTAGGTCAACTGATGTAATGTAAATGATGCGTGTAATGTGATATTTAATTAAAGCAGAATTACTTTCGGTACATACCCAGACCATTTCGCCAGTTGGGTAGTTAGGTAGCTAACCTGATTCACATATTTGGTTTGTTAGACTTAATTAAATAACAGGATGTCTACCAATTGATAATCAAACACACTACATTATCACCACAGTTTCTAATAAAAATGGCAATCATTGCACAAAATAAATTGTACTTCACTGTTGTATTAAAATTACATGTACCCTCAATAAAACAATAAGTGAGTTGATACCGCCATGAATAAACACAGTATTAGCAGCTACTAGATGCGACAAGATGCAGTTATAAGTTGTATATTATTAATATATATATATATATATATTTTTTTGTGGTGGATTTTATTTATTGATCCTAAAGTAGTTTAACTTACTAAGAAGAGTCATGTTATATTTTAAATGTATTACGTTATAATTTCTAACAATTCTTCAGTTTCTCTATAGTCTTTTGTTAGAAACCAGTTTTGAACTTCATGTTTGAGTTTATTTGTGGTCATTTCAAAAATATTTAGATCTTTATTTATTTTATTATATAGAGAATTTGATAAGAAAGGGATTTGTTTATTAGTAAATTTTGTTTTGTTTGATGGTATTTGACAGACATTATGTCGGAGCCTTTTTGCTTAATTTGTTCGCGTATTGTGTTATATGGGAGTTCATTATGTTTATATAGAAGCACATGTAAAATATACAACTGTCTCACGCTCATTAGCCTATTTTCACGATACAGCTGCTTTGTGGGATGCCTAAAACGTTTAAAAAACATTACCGTGCCCGTTCTATACTTATTAGGTGTGATTTCGGGACTCCTCCCCATACCGGTAGGCAATATATTAATAGCGATTGTACCAGGGACACATAAATGTTTTTTGTAAGTTCCGGATCTGTGACATGTCGTAAGCTTTTAAAATATATATTAGTTTCCTAATTCTGCTTGTCTGGTTATCGATATGTATGTCCCATCTCAGGTGTCTGTCTAGATAGACTCCCAGGTATTTAATATGGTCAGCTTTTTGGATATTTGGACAGTTGCAATAGTCAGATCGACCAGGAAAATGCATACATGAATGTATTTTAATCTGATAGTCCTGATCAGGATTGTTTCTGGTTGAAATTGAGAATGGGACATACTTCGTTTTATTTACATTTAGGGTCAATATGTTGCGTTTTAGCCAATTAGATACTTTGCATAACCCTCTTTCTGCTATTTCCTTAACGTTTGTCCATGTACTTCCTGAAAATATTAATGCAGTGTCGTCTGCATATGTTGACATGACAGTGTTAGGTAATTGCATGTTACAGAGCTCGTTAATATATATAGTGAAGAGCGTTGGCCCGAGTATGCTTCCTTGCGGAACTCCACAGTCAACATAGACCTCGTCACTTAGATATTGGTCAATTTTAACCGCTTGTTTGCGTTTTGTAAGGTAGCTTTCAAAAAGTTTAAGCTGAAAACCCCTTATACCGAGTTGCTCTAGTTTATGTAAAAGGTTGGGAGCAGAGACAGTGTCGAATGCCTTCGTGAGATCTAGGAAAACGCCCAAAAACTTTTTACCTGAATCCAGGTTATTAACTAAATCATATGTTATTTTTGTTACTGCGGTAAAAGTTGATTTTTTGGGCCGGAAACCAAACTGATTATTCGATAACAAGTTTTTACTCTCTAGGTATATCACAAATTTTTTGTTTATGATCTTTTCTATAATCTTGGATAGTGCAGGAAGTAAAGAAATTGGGCGATAGTTCGAAGCACTATCTCTATCTCCACCTTTATAAATGGGACATATAATAGATTTTTTCAATGCAGTGGGGAAAACTCCTGTCAAGAAACAAGTATTGCAAATGTGTGTAATGGGTTTGCAAATAGCAAATTTAGTATTTTTATAAAAGTGTTTGATATTCCGTCCCACCCTGGAGTGCTTTGAGATTTGAGTGAATTAATTGTGCTGATAATTTCGGATTCATTTACAAGAAAGAGAGCAAACGATGATTCAGGAGTTTTAGTAGATTTTTCATTGTCTTTTTTCACCATTAGTTCTGCTGAGAGACTAGCAGATATATCTGCTGAAAGTGAGGATCCTACTGTGGCGAAGTATTTGTTTACAATATTTACAGAATCGTTTGGAGAAGATGATAAGCTTAATAGTTCCTTACATTCGTTAGTTTTACCACTACCAATATTGCAAATTTGTTTTATATTATCCCACATATCTTTAGTTTTATGTACGGAATTATTTAGTAATTGCCTATCGTATTTCCGTTTGGCTGCTTTGAGGATAGAGTTACACATGTTTCGGTAAAGTCTGTAAGTTTTTTGCAATTCAATATTATTAGGAGCTTTACGACACTTTTTATGCAGATTGTCTCGCTTCCTGATTGATCTTATTAGCCCTGGGGTTATCCAGGGCTTTATTTTTCTTTTAGCGCTTGCAACTCTCTTTACCACAGTATGTTGTTTGATTACATTTGCTAAGTAGCTGAGAAACATATTCGTTGCTATATTAGCATCTGCAGAATCAGTAATGAAATTCCAGTCCGTGGTTAGTAGCTCTGCTAGTGCAGCTTCATAATTAATTCTTTTTACAGATTTATATTCAATATTATGCCGCATAGTAGTTTTTGAGATGTTAAGTAGGACTGACGCATGATCCGTAATATCTGTCTTAATCACAGCCACAATATTGTCACATCGAGTTTTAAGCAAAATGTGATCTAAGCAGCTGTTGTTTCTGGTTGAAAATGTATGTCCTGGTAGAATATCATGGCTAGCAACTAGGGATAAAAATTCGTCCGATTGTCCTTTGGTAGTGATATTATCAGGACTGATATTTATATTGATGTCCCCTACAATAATTATATTGTTATACATTTTATGCTGTATCAATAATGCATCCAGTGATGAAATGAAATTGCTTGTATCTCTGAAAGCTGGCGGCCTATAGATACAGATTATGCATGTATCACCAGATGTAAGGGTCAGACAGTTCGCCTCAATGAGATGGGGCTCGCTTACTGAAAAAGACAATTCACTTTTAACGTACGTCACTAGTCCGTCATTTTGGTTTAGTAGTCGTGATGTCTTGTACGATTTATATCCAGAAAGCACTGGGTTTGTCCTATCACTACAAAGCCAGCACTCTTTAAGTATGATGATATCAATACTTAACTTCATTCTTGTTAACAAAACATTTAGTTCATCAATATTCCTATATATGCTTCTAATATTTTGTGTCATTATTAATACCATCTGGATGTGTGGCGCTCCTCCACAGTGCGGTTTTCAAGGAACTTGGAATGAGCTTCCTTGTGCAATGTTCCCGGGACGATGCGACATGGCTACATTTTACTTAAAGGCCGGCAACGCTCCTGGGATTCTCTTGTGTTACAAGAGAATGTGAGCGGTGGTGATCACTTTACACCAGGTGACCCGTACGGTCGTTTGTTCTCCTTTTCCATAAAAAAAAACATTCTCTACAGTATCTGTGATTGGCTCCTTTTCTATATATATAAAGTTCTACCGGTAATTGACTCATCACGAAATCTCAGTAACTACAAAGCTTACAAACTTGAAATTTGGAAGGTAGGTTCTTTCTAGGACGTAGGTGTCAGCTAAGAAACGATTTTGAGAAACTACTTCCCTAAGGGGGTGAAAGGAGGGTCGAAGGTTGTATGAAAGTCCTATGTTTTTCAAGTTAGAGACGTGAAAATTTACATTTAGGTTATTAGGTTTAAATAACATAAATCAGTCGATGTCATTTTGGGAAATCCTCTTTTCAGGGTGGTAATATAGGGGAATAAAGTTTGTATAGAAAAATTTGAACTATACTTATTTCAACTTGAAATTTGAAATGTAGGTTCTTTATAGAAGGCAAGTGCAAGAAAAAAGCATGCTATTAAAATCCCCCACCCCAAACGGGGTGAAATGGGGGTTGGAAGGTTGCATGAAAGTCTTATTTTTTTTAAGTTAGAGACTTAAAAATCGTAATTTAGGTTACTCGCTATAAGTAATGAAAATTTGTACCTATACGTTATTTTGTGAAATCTCCCCTTAAGGGTAGTTAAATAGGGGATGAAATTGTTAAATTGAAGTTTGGTAGGTCTTCTTAGGAAGTAGGTATCATCTAAGAAAGGGAGTGTAATTGGGTTTGAATCAACTATTCAATGAAAGTCTTATGAAGTTCGGCCGTATTGTATTATTTTTATATTTGTATAGGTACCTATATAATTAAAGCATCTTTGACACCTACGCCTTTCAAATAACCTTTGAACCTGAACACGTGCTTCGAGAAGCCAAAATTATTGTATGGGATGAGTGTGCTATGGCCCATAAGAAAGGCATTGAAGCTCTAAATAAGACTCTGCAAGATATAAGGAATTGTAAACGACGTATGGGCGGACTCACTGTACTATTGGCTGGTTACTTTTCTTGGAGAAAGTTCTTTCTCCAAGAAACGACCCAGCTATTGATTGCCCTTCCAGCAAGAAATAATCTCATAGGAAATCAGAAATATATATTATATAAACAATCATTTAAGTTTTAACAGATGTTGGTTTTTCTTTGGTCGATTTGTGCGTTTAATACATTAATTATATTGAACAAGTCTAGCTTCCACACTCGATATGTTTCACCAGCTTCTTTGCACAGGGTGCCAGCTAGATTATGGGTACCACAACGACGCCTACTTCTACAATTACCATCAGCTGAACGTCCTGCTCGTCTCGTCCCTTATTTTCATAAAAACATGTTAAGCTCGTTCGGTATAGTAAGCTTGAGTGACGACTCAAGCTTACAACGCGAACAGGACATGATTGAATTATACTATGTACATTTTGATTCTAAATTTTTAAGTTTAACTCTTTCACATCTTTAATATTAATCTACATCCCATAAATAGAGAAACGCATATGTACAAAAATATCTAGTGATCGAAAAGAATTTCTGGTTTAAATATATACCTACCAGCCAAAAGAAATACTAAAAATTACGCCTGATAAAAATTTATAGCAAACTATCTTACAGTAGTTTGAGACTACATTATCTTACAATGTGGCAAAAAAGAAATACTTTAAGAAATAAAATTATTAAGTAAATATAATAATATTTTCTAGCATACAATGTATTACTTATGATCATTGATTATTGGTATTAGCTCCAATTTAGTAGAATATGTAGATATCTAATTACCAGCATCCATGGTGACCCGTGCTTTTCTTGGTTATAAAGCAACCTAAGTAAATTATGTATGGCCATCGCATCATCATCATCATCAGCCGGAAGACGTCCACTGCTGGACAAAGGCCTCCCCCAAATAATTCCACGACGATTGGTCCTGCGCTGCCCTCATCCAACGTATTCCGGCGATCTTGACCAGATCGTCAGTCCATCTTGTCGGGTGCCTACCAACACTTCTTCCTATTATACGCGCATATTAGTGTGAAATTTAGCTGCAATTATTAAACCTGGCAACTTATTGGAAATTAATAGAGGTAAAGTTACAGAGGTCACGCCTCAATAATATTGACAGCAAATTGTACCTGTGTTACTGTTAAAATTAATTACTTCAGTTACTATAGAAATTAACCAGTGGGAGGCTCCTTTGCGCAGGATGCCGGCTAGTTTATGTGTACCACAACGGCGCCTATTTCTGCGCTGAAGCAGCAATATGTAAACATAACTGTTTCGGACTGAAGGGCGCCGTAGCTAGTGAAATTACTGGGCAAATGAAACTTAACATCTTATGTCTCAAGGTGACGAGCGCAATATTATAGTGCCGCTCAGAATTTTTGGGTTTTTCAAGAAACCTGAACGGCACTGCATTGTAATGGGCAAGGCGTATCAATAACCATCAGCTGATCGACCTGCTCATCTCATCCCTTATTTTCACTAAAAAAAAAGAAATTTATCTGACCTCCTCTTGACCTGACCTCAACTATGGCCGCTCTGTAGAATTAATTTAATTAGATCCTGAATGGAGTACTGTAGTCTTCTTTGAGATTGATCTGCCAAGTATCTAAGAACTTGCAAAGTTATATTAAACAGAGCGCCGAGCAAAACTATGACGAATCGCTGTATGGCACACTTAACTGTATTTGACATCGTCACAGGTTATGAAAGTTTGATATTTAGAAAAATATTCAGCCAAAAACACTGAATGCGTTGCAAATGGCTGTGGAAAAGAATCCTAAAGAAGAGCGGGTCAACTGCATCTCTCAGTGATTCCATCGATTCCTTTATTCCTTCTCAGTGATGATGACAGTGTCGACGTTGAATATTTGAAAAACAGCAAAGACCAATGATTAATTCTGTTTTTTAATATTTTAAGTATGACAGTATGACTCAACTTCATATTATTTTTGTAACAAATAAAGGTAACAGAATAAATTGTGAATTTCCCCAAAGCTCGAGGTCAGAATATAGAGCTGTTCCTTTGGGATATGAAAGTGTTGGTTATTTTCCCGCTCTCGAACCATTGTTTGTAGCTAACAGATTCATTTTAACAGTATCTTACATAAATAAATAAAATATATAATATTCAATATAAATACTACGCTCTTTTTTATAGTCAATATTATTTACTTTGTCTTAAGACTAATTAAAAACTAATAAAATGCAACTCTGGCAGTAAGCTGTTATTTCTGGGAAGTTTGCAAAATGTAGAGAGAAACAGTATAAGTATAAGTAGTATTACGATAGTAAAGTACATTTACGATTTAAGCATAAATTATATAATGCATTTGAATTCCTAAAAAAGTTATTGACTTCAGCAAGCAGGTATTAAAACAATAATATTATATTAAATTATAAGTAAAGTTTTATTTAGACTTCATTATTTTTTCTCTTATGCATGGAGAAACTTTCCACCTGGAATTCCATTAGTTTTACAAAAACCCGAACGTGGACCATATACCATGCCATACCATAGACCATACCCATTGTTCAACAGTTACTTACTACTCAAGTTCTTCAAAATATGTGTAAATATTTTATAGATATAATTCATAAAACATTTGTATCTTCCAAGTTTTCAAAACTCGTCTTCAAAGCCCTCACAAATTCCACGGCAGGAATAATTCATGGCAAATATTTTAGCATACAAATACCTCAAGAAGTACATTACGAGAGCTTTTACCGATACGTCGAGTTTTATGTACCGTCTTATTCTGTTCGATAAATATTTTGTTACATTTTGCCCTTTATAAGTTAGATTGAACGAAATCAAAAAATAATGTTTTATTTACACATCCTCTGCGAATATGGTCCTTTATTGCGTTAATATACCATCTCATTTATTCACCAGTGGGAGGCTCCTTTGCACAGGATGCCGGCTGGGTACCACGACGGCGCCTATTTCTGTCGTGAAGCAGTAATATGTAAGCATTATTGTGTTTCGATCGAAAGGGCGTATAGCTAGTGAAATTACTGGACAAATGAGACTTAACATCTTATGTCTCAAAGTGACGAGCGCTTTCTGGGTTTCTCAAGAATCCTGAGTGGCATTGTATTGTTATGGGCAGGGCGAATCAATTACCATCAGCTGAAAGTCCTGCTCGTCTCATCCCTTACTGTCATAAGAAAATCTTTTTGGGAAGTCTTTTAGAATTCTTCAACCACTTGATACACGTCAGCTCACTGCAAAACATATACGTCAGCTCCTTGATTTGTCAGAGAGTCAGCAGCATGTCTTCGTTTAATTCTGGTGCACCGAGGTGCCATGGATCCCAAATGAGGGTATCCCAGAATAGTGTGGCGTCTTGGGAATAGGTCACTGGTCTTTATAGCCATTGGATATTGATGTTGAATTTTAGTACGATGCTGTTACTGTAACGTGAGGGCAGTTAATTTTTTTTTTATATTATTTATTTATACTATTAATCATTTACAGAAAGAATCTTAAAAGCTAACATAGTCCCGCCCATTTGTCTGCAGGATCAAGTCTCTTGTAATACATTAATGCTTCTTAGAACATTGATTTTAATGCAAGTGTAATTAACAAATATTGATAAAAAATATAATAAAAAATCTAATTTTAATTTTATGGCCGTGTTGACAAAATATTTCTTAAGTTTAGTTTTAAATTTTCTTTTACTGGTTTCTAGTCGGATGTCCTCAGGCAAGCTGTTTAATAGATAAGGTAGGCGTTTTTTCAAAGTCCTATCTCCGTTAGTTAGTTATTGATTCTAGGAACCTCGAGCTTACCAGCGGACATCAACCGAGTATAGTGGTTGTGCATAATTGGGTTATGTTCTTGATTGCCATGATTGTTAATTGCTAATAAGTACTTATGTTTAAAGCTTACTGGCAATACTTTACATATTTAATAGACACTTAATACACTCGTCTTCCATAGAAAAAGGCAAAAATGCCATCAAACATATAATTGATGTAGTTGGTAGCGTTGAAAATCAAGCGATCTCGTCGTTTGACAGCTGACAATTGAATTTCACAAGCACATTTATAGTTTGCGGTATCCATGAATGATGTTTTGTTAGAATGCAATTTGTACAGAATAATCCTTTGACTAGATACGCATAGTACTTGCGTAGCTCTATGAATATTTGAGTTTTATTTACCCTTACGGATTCTTGTTTGAATGGCTTATGCTTTGCAACTTCAATCATCTTATTATAAGCTACTAGCAGTTTATATTTGTGATTTCCTATGAGATTCTTTTCCTACTGGAAGGTCAATCAAACCCATCGACAATAGTCCTACTGCTAGTAAATACCGCACTTCATTGTTCATACTGAAAGAGGTAGCAATTTACATTTTTTTTTTTGAATAAAGAGCTGACACTTAAATTTTTTCCAAACTTCCCAGTAAACAACATTTCTAGTTCTTTTTTCGGGTTTAAGAATTTTAAAAATCTGGTGAATTGACTCTGGAGCACGACACATACAACTGGCCATGCAAGAAACAATCATTTCTGAGACCTATACCTACTGGCTAGTTTCAAAATATGGCCCTATGCTTTTTTAATTGTAATCGCTTAGCATAGCTTAACCGGAAATTGTAGACGTTTTAATTCAAATTGTTAATCCGATGGTATCAAGGGAATCCTAGGGATAAAGACTGTTTCCCCTTGGTTGACGCCAGTAAAAATGGTGGCTTCGATCACATGTTTATGCAAGGACCTGAAGTCTGGTTCCATTGCAAAGTTTTAGAGGGTTTAGAATGCGCATTAAAATAATTAGAGAACCAACAACAACAGATTGAACAATATTGAGGTAGATTCTGTCCGTTAAGCTAGCCAGATCTCTCACAACATCACCAAGGATTATTGGGAATGTTTATTTCACCTCACCCTCCTCCAAAATGTTTCTATCACCAATGTCTAGAAACAAATTGGAGAACTCATCCACCTTTTGAATCATGTTTAAAATGACACCTATATTTACTTTTAAGAACAAAATATTAACTTTAGGCGATAGAACTGTTGACTTAAGGCAAGCCTTCACTTCATCTACACGTGTCCCTCGTGAAACAACAGGCAACGTCTGTCTAAATTCACTAGCCAATAGTACTGTGACTCCGACCATAAGTCGGTTACAATTCCTCATATCTTGGACAGTCCTATTTAGAGCTTCAATGCCTTTCTTATGCGCTTACGTACGTGTGTACGTACGGGATGTGTATCCCATACAATAATTTTGGCCGTGTGTACTATGTTTAGGTATATTACACAGTGGAGTTTCAGAAAAATTCAAAATATAATATTATAATATATATTTATTATATATGATTATGTATTTCGTTTGATACACGCCGAATCCAAATGACTTTGCGAGATCTTTAATCTGATTTAGTTAATAATCAAATAGTGATGATATTATAAGCTACAAGAGGGCTATTTTAGGCTAATTGGTATTTTCGCATATAGTATAGTTTCGATGTGCTATTTTTTTTGAAACATTAAAAATGTTATATTTCAAAAACGAAATGAATTATGAGTAAAATGTTGTGACCCGCTTATTTTTATTCGTTTTTCTGTCTTTGTAAATGAGTGAACCTAATAAAGAAATTTAATACATTATAAATTTTTATTACTGAAAAGAAAAAACCGCAAAAACATTAGTGACATTATGGACCTAATGCAGTGGCACTAAGAGTAGCAAAAAGGCATAGGCGTTTTCAATCCGGGAATTTTGATATCAAAGATGCACCTCGCTTTTGGCGCATGCTATGGATATTATTGGCATCATTCTGAAAAATTAGAGTATGATTAGCATTTTAGTAGTTACGACATTGCTGAAGAGCTGTCAAATCCAGATAAAACAAAATCAAAGAACTCGTTTGCGATTCTTTAGAAGATTGAATAAAATCGAACCGTTTTTGAAGAGATTGTGATGAAGTAGTCAAAAGTTCAGAATTCAGAATTGAATGACGTAGTCAAAAGTTCAGCCAGGTTTCACAGAGTGTGCCAATTCCCGTGGTAACTCCCAATATGGTGATGTTGTGTTTTCCGTGGGATCGGAAAGACATTTCTCATAATGAGCTTTTCCCGGGCAGAACCATTTATCGAATCCCTACTGGCAAAGTCTGATGAAGTTAAAGCAATAAGTTGAAAGAAAGTGCCTGGAATTGATCATCAAAACTTAAATTTAATCATTTTTGTTTTCTTTCTATATTGTTTATTAAAAGTTCCAACATAGTCCCAATACAAGTGTCCTAAGACAACTTAATGGGAAGTCTCAACCACTAAAATGTATACGCTTATCTTTGAAATAAACAAAATTTATTTAAAAAAAAAGATCATTGGAAAGGGTGTGTCTTTCGTCACGATAACATTGTAAGCTCAGCAAAAAATAAGATAAGATAAGAGACTGGCCACCTGCCAGTTAAACTATCTTATGTATGCGCCATATAGCCCTAAGCCTACACCTTCAGATTTCCACCTGTTTCGGTTTCCTCAGAATTCTTTAGCCAGTTAAGTTAACAAATTCAAGAAAGGACCGAAAAAACTACTTGTCGCTTTTCACTTATCAGTCTTTAAATGTTTGTGTAATATGATCGAACGAATGAGCACAAACCTAACTAAGTGTTAATGAAATTAAAAAAAATACTTTGAGCTTTCATATAAAATGGGAATAATTATCAATAACCATTACATCATACGAAAAGTCAGTTTTTCAGTTTATATGCCACGATATATTCCATTTAGTTCAGTTTATTTCAGAGATGTGATCATGCTAATACTTGCAGACAAACCAACCAACGAACAAAATTATAATACAATTCTTTTAGCCACGGTTGTATCAGTAAAATGTGTATAAGTTGCATTTTTAATATTTAATGCGTAGATAAAAAATACAGTATGCTTACGATTTTGTTTTATGTATAGATCTCAGATTAAGGATTGGTCTCCGCTGCGTTCCAACTAGATACGGCAGGCGTAATCGCATAGTGCGGCGACAAATTCTACGTGGAAGTGGGCGTACTCAAGCCAGTCCCGAACAATGTGTGACGTTGGAGTGTTATGTTCTGTTAAGCTTTGATAATAAATGGAACTAAAATGCCGGGATGCGTAGTAGTAATTGATAAAAATAATACTACACGAAAAAAGAAAGACACTGGGATCACAATCATATCATCAGTAAGTATTTAGTATTTCATTAATTTCAATGTATGTTACACGAAGCGTATGTTACAAAATTTGAAAGATGCCATTTAGTGTCAAGATGCCACGCACACAAACATCTAATAGTTGCCCTAACAAAAAAAGCTATTGTTCTTAGGTAGTGCGGTATCTGGTTGCAGTGGAGCGAAGACCAATCCCTAACTAAGGTATAGATCTTAAGTAATCAGTTATATTATGGAGGTTTCTAAGCGCATCTCCAAGTGCTCTGAATGCTTTATGCCCGTTCCATTGGATCCGTTCACATTAATCACATGGGTTTAATCAAAGTGAACGTAATAGACACACACGTGGCTCTGTTTCTGTTAGAAATTCAGGCTCTGCTAACTCATGTTTGAATATGAAGGAGCTGAGATAATATTCGTTTGTAAATACATGATCAATCTTCAAATATGACATTTAATTTATTTGTAAATCAAATTATATCAGAATGTCAAATGTTATTGTTATTTGAACAAAAAATTTAATTAAAATATGTAACCTTTAAAATTATGAATCTGCAAAATTCGTGTAACAATAATTTTGTACCACTTCTTGTTATTGAAGCGTATGTTTTCTGAAGTGTTCATAAAATAACAAACCATAAAATATCTATTCCTCATTTGTGTCTCAATTACTCTGCTGCAGAAAAATGTATTCTGTTGATCGCATAGACACTATTAAAACTTTTAGACTTATCAGTGTTAAGAAAACTAAAGATCTCTGGGGAATTTCTGTTAACATAGTAAAATCTACAGATAAAACAATAGTAATTATAAACACAGATTTACCATAAATATTCAAAAAGTTTGTGGAATGTTGTATATTTCCAAATTTAGTCAGGAGATAAAGATTCAACACAAATATAATTTGAAAAACTATCAGATTGTGGCTTCTTTCGAGGGTTGAACAAAGCATATAAGATTTTATGACGATATTTCAAATTTTATTTGTGTATAATTCTATAAGTGAGGATTATCACATTAAAAACATAACAAATTGTTTAGATTTACAAGAGCGACATCTCAAGTCAATTTCATAATATGCAAATATTGGGGTTAAGCAGGTTATCAACTGTAAAGTAGATCCTGTAGATGAAGCCACAACCTGAGAGTTGGACAAAGCATACAAGATTTTATGACGATACGTCACTCGAACAGTTAGCGCAGTTGGCAGAGCACTGCTACGGAACGCCAGAGGTCGTGGGTTCGAGCCCCGTATCGTTCATAAAATTTTGTTCTCAAATTTTATTTGTGTATAAGCCTAGAAGTGAGGATTATCAATTTAAAAACATAACAAATTGTTTAGATAAAGATTACCTAACCGATTTTAGACTCATTTCGGTACTACTTGTTCATTGTCAGTACATTTCTGAAAATTTAATATACGTTAAAATCGTCACTTTTTTGCTGTTAATACTGACTTTCATTATTATAACACTAGAAATAAGGGATTGCGTGTAACTTATTCTAGTAGGCTTCATAAGATACATAATAGTTTTAAGGGTAAATATATATTTATACATTCTTATAATAAAATCCCACCTACTGTCCAGAGATATTCAGCTGTGGAGTAGTAGGATTTGCGACAGAGACAATTTTTTTTTTAAATATATATAAAATATAATTTCCGATCACTTGATCGGACAGCCTGGGACTAGATTATGATTATTTTATAGCAATAACAATGACAGTACAATATTGTATAATTTATTAAAAGAACGCAAAAATGAGTGCTGAGAGAGTTCCTTGCACCACTACTTGTCTCTCAGAACTCCATTTGTTTCCGAAGCGTTAGAAGTATTAGAAATTACGTTAAAAAAATTAAAAAGGAAAAAATTTTGAGCAAATAAAACCCTTTTATGCCTTTTATGTTATACTCAATTGTATTTTTAAATTACTTTTGTACATCATCTTATTCGCACTAAAACTATTACAACGACTAAAGTTTTTTTTTAATTTTAATAAATAGTAAAATGTATAACTTTGACATTTTGTCGACCTTTATAAATTAACAACTTGTATATTAACCAACCAAGATTAGTTGAGCCAAAACAAAACCAATATATTTAAATAGAAGATTCAATTGAGTAAGAGATAGCAACCTTATATACAAAATACCACATGAAAGCGTTTAATCCCTTTGTGGAAACTATTTCAGTGAAAAAACTCATTCGAACTAAATCCCGCGTATGAGGAAACTTTCTCATTCGATGTTAAGCTTTCGGAACTAAAAGCTACAGAAACCAACTTTCCGCTTCTATTTATTGTTCTGTATTTTTATTTAATTTATTTATATTGAGATTATCAGGGTATTTATTGAATTAATGAATAAAAATTATTTATTGCACTAAAATAATATTATAATTACAAGGCATTATCGTAAATCGGCGATCTCTATTGATACCCATAAATTACTCAAATATTTTGACTTATATGCGTAAAAATAAAAGGAAGTGATTAATCATAAAAAAAAACTAAAGACTCGAGTGAATTAGAAGTATCCGTTCGCATACACTGTATTATGCGAGCAATTATATGTTTACAATAATGACCCACCAGGCACCACAAGGAGCGTCCGATCGCGAGTATGACGCATGGACCAGCAATCGCTTCACTCGCACATATTTTAGTAATATTTTTTAGTTAATAAGTTTGAAATAGTAGTAATTACAGTAAGGCGATTGGATACAAAGTATAATCCAGCTATGTTTGAAAGCGAACAGTTGAATAAAACGTAGTGGATTTCAGCTATCTCCGTTTTTATTACAAGATTATAGCCGTCATCTGTCAATCTATCAATGACTGCACGTTTCATACAATTGAGAGAATCGCTTTTTTCTTAGAGACTTTCGTTAGGCTGACAATAGATCCTTCTTTCTACAAACGTAAAATAGCATGAGGAATAAAAAGTATGAATATCGTTTTGTTATGAAGTCAAGTTAAGTAGTATAACTTCTTCTGTACGTATATATTTACAGACACTTTTTTTCATATGTAAGTTATGGTGGTCTAGCAGACTTAACGTCGTTTTCATTATGCTTGTTTCAGTTATTCGACACGTCCCGTCAGTCATCATCATCAGCCGGAATACGTCCACTGCTGGACAAAGGCCTCCTCCAAAGATTTACATGAAGATCGGTCCTGCGCTGCCCTCATCCAACGTATTCCGGCGATCTTGACCTTATCGTCGGTCCATATGGGGGGCCTACCAACACTGCGTCTTCCGGTACGTGGTCGCCATTCGAGGACTTTACTGACCCAACGGCCATCTGTCCGTCGAACTTTGTGCCCTGCCCACTGCCATTTCAGTTTCGCAATCGTTTGGACTATGTTCTACTTTGGTCCCGTCAGTATTAAACGTTAAATACCACCCTTACCATCGAAGGATTTTGATTTCATAATCCTTAAATGTGGACATCATTAAATTTTAAAACCAGCTTGAAACTAAAAAAAAATATTTTTTCTGTAGTTAGAACCGTATTGAAAATACGCAAATAAAGCAAGTACAGAATCTATTGTCCTTTCAGCAATTTTTAATAAGAAAACTAAGAAGAATGATGCATATTATAGCGTAGTTTCTTATATCAGGACTCATACATTTAAGCAGCCTAGCGAAACTCTCTAAGTAAAAAGAGATTCCCTCGATTCTATGAAACGTGGAGTCATTGATAGATTGACAGATGACGGCTTTAATCTTGTAAAAAATGGAGATACCCGAAATCCACATTGTTTTAAGCAACTGTTCGCTTTCAAACTTAGCCGGATTACACTTCGTCGCCAATCACCATACTGTAATTACTACTATTTCAAACTTATAACAAATCACTGCACGTTTCATACTAAACTAAATTTCAATTTTTACTTAGACAGTCCCGCTTCTTATTACGTAGAATTTACATCCTCTTTGCATTCAAGCTGTAGATATATCTTTAAAATCTTCTTTATTATATGTAACCAAAGAGGTCCACTTTCAAAAATTTTTAAAATTCAGAAATATTCAACGCCCTGTATGTCGGGTACAAATAAATGACGATAGGAAACGCGATATCATCAAATTCCAGCAGACCAAATCGCGCTCAGAAGTCCCGTATAATATTATAATAATGCTGTTTGAAACTTGAGATCAATAATAATAATTAGTGTTTAATAAGCAACATGCGAGGTCCACAGAGGCCATTAATTATAGCCATTATGCAAATGGGTCGACTTTGTGATATACTCGTGTATGACTTGCTGGGATCACGTTCGTAATATTAGATTATGGAAGCTTCATTTGAAGCTTTGATTTACTTAAGAGCTAAGTTGGCGTAATGGGAGTCAGACCTTTAGAATAAGGGCTTTTAGGCTTACATCACACTGTATTTGAGTGTTTTATAATATTACCAAAGTCATACTTACGGCCGTTCCCAATATTCAGTCTATCTCCGGTTGTGGCCTACTTGAGATAAAAATCTATCGTTGACTTTTCTGTCTCAATAAACTTATCGGTAACTCACCTTATTACACGCTGTCTGTCAATTGGAGGATGTATAGCTTACCAGAGATAGAAGTTTGTATGGAAATTGCAATTCACGCGTCCCAATATATGGCGATAAGAATGACTTATCGGGTATATCCGACAGCTCTATACAGAAAAAACGAGAATTCATAAGTTTGCTATCATCATCCTATCCTTGGGGTGAGGTTTGCTTCCTTTCGGATAATCCCAGTGCCTGCGCCGTTGCAGTAGCCGATGTGGATACTACAGGGCATGGATATTTTTATACCAATCTCTATAGTACCGATCGGTAGCAGATCACAGCCCTGGTTCGATATGTTAGTTAAAGCAGCATCTGACTGCAAAAAACAGGTGAATCGAACTTGGGTTGCGGCGCTGGGCTCAATCAAGGATCCGAATTGCAAAGTTCTAAAGAGAAAATATAACCGTGCTTCCAGATTTTAAGCAGCACATGCGAAATCGAAGCACGTCGTCAAAATCGGCGAGCAGCTTTCCAGTTACCCGCAACACGCAAGTTCTGGTCATTGTCGAAAGCTGCTCTTGGCAACTTCAACCAGCCGTCTCTCTCGCCGCTGCACATGAGGAATGACAGCCTGGCCCATACGGCAAAAGAGAAAGTCGATCTTCTGTGCGCTCTTTTTGCCTCTAACTTAACTCTTGACGACAACGGAAAAACACCGCCGACCATCCCGCGGTGTCTGAGATCTATGCCTGAAGTCCAGTTCAGACAGAGAATTGTTCAGCGAGCTCTGTTTTCGTTGGACGCAAAGAAGTCGAGCGGGCCGGATGGCATTTCTCCAATCATGCTTAGAACGCGTGCCCCTGAGTTGACGCCGGTGCAAATTCGTTTATTCCGGCACTCATATTCAAAAGTCGTAGTCCCTGACACATGGAAGTCAGCCCTTGTCCATCCAATCCAAATAAAAGGAGACAGTTCGGATCCGGCAAACTACAGCCCTATAGCTATTACATCCCTGCTCTACAAAATCATGGAGAGCATATTTAACCGCTAGCTTTTGGTATATACCTAGAAGGTCACCGGTTGATCAACGACCGATAGTATGGGTTTCGCCATGGTTGGATGGCAGGCGATCTTCTGGTATACTTGACACAATGACGGGTGGCGGCTATCGAAAGCCTGAAAGGGAAGAAGGCCTGGCTGTTAGGTTGGATATAGCGAAGGCCTTTGATCATTTCTCTCAAAACTTCCATGATTTGGGCTTGCAGAATTTGAGAGAGGTCGGGTATCTTTACATGACGAATTTCGTGAAGGGCGGCCTTCAACTGCTAACAACGAAAATAATGTGGCTACTGTTAAGCGGCCGATTGAAGAAAACCCGTGGATTGCCTATGAGACAATTCGAGGACTATTGGGGATTGGTATGAGCCAAATTCAGAAAATTTTACACAAAGAGTAGAAAGTTCGGAAACTTTGTTGCCGTTAGATCCCTCATGAACTCACAGCGAAGCAGAAGCGGGCTCGCGTGGAATGGTGCCCACAGATGCTAATGAAGTACGACCACGGACATTCTAATGCTGTTTATAACATAGCAGCAATCTTGTGAATGGATGTTTGAAAATGATAACAGGCCAAAAAAGTGAGACAGGCGAGAAAAAAGTTGTTAAAAAAATAATCGAATTTTTTTTCTCAGCTAAATATCCAATCTGCAAAATTCCACTTGAAGATCAAAAGAGTGTTAATGCCGAGTGGTATTCTACCATTTGTTTAAAAAAGGTCGCCAAAGACGACTATAAAGCCGCGTTCTCCTACATCATGACAACGCTTCCCCACACCTTCGAAAAAGTACAACTCGTCACCTATCCTTCACATAGCCTCGGGGCTAGGTCGGCCTAGCTGCATATGATTTCTGTATTTTCCCCAAAATCAAATATTTGATGAGAGGTTTCACTTTTACCAATTCCGAAAGCGTTCAATCCTGCCTTCAGGTTGTGGTCCTTCTGTTTTAAAAAACGGTTCGATCGCATGAAAAAATATTTAAAATGTAAAGGAGAATATAATATTTTGGTTACGACATGTTGTTTTTTTAAGTTATGCAAAACTTTTAGTGTGACCTACGTACTCGGCTAAGTCGAGATACTAAGCCCTTTGTCGGGCGCTGTGTGCTTTTACAACAAGATCCCAGAAAATTTTCAAAACAAATGTAAATTTAAAAGAATTGCTAAAAATCGTTTGTGTGGTAAAGGCTACTATGACATAATTTCGTAATGATACAACAGATTTTGAATGGAGCGACCGATGGATTAAGAAATTAATTTTAATGTCACCATATTTTTATAAAAAATAAAGAAGCCCGCTGAGTTTGTTGCGCCCGTTCTTCTCAGGTCTATGGCATACCTTTTGGAATGGGTGGTAGTTTTTGACTTTCAATAAGTGATACTATAATATACTTTTTTGAATAAAAGTATTTGAATTTGAACTCACTGATGATATAATCACATCTAGTACTTTCTTATTTCGTCTATGCTATCAGGTAATAAGGTCTGAAGAGTTACTCTTACATATCTTTCCTCTTAGTCACAGCAGATTTATTCATACCAGCTAATCCCTTATACATGTGTCGAAGAGGTTTTACTTTTTTTTATGAAAATAAGGTACAAGACGAGCAGGACGTTCAGCTTATGGTAATTGATACGCCCTTCCCATTTCATTGCAGTGCCACTCAGGATTCTTGAAAAACTCCAAAAATTCTGAATGGCACTACAACTGCGCTCGTCACCTTGAGACATAAGATGGTAAGTCTAATTTCACTAGCTACGCCGCCCTTCAGACCGAAACACAGTAATGCTTACACATTACTGCTTCACGGAAGAAATAGGCGCCGTTGTGGTACCCATAACCTAGCCGGCATCCTGTGCAAAGGAGCCTCCCACTTCAACCTGGATCAGAAATTATATAGTCTGGATGCCTCAACGCTTCGCCTATGAGGCGTGCAATGAGTGTTACGAAACTTAAAGAACCCGAAATACTTCCAAATTTAATTTAAGTACCCGCCGAACCTTAATAATTGTAATTTTGTACACTCAAGTATTATGTACAGAGACATTATTACAAACGTGGTACCATACCTTTAGGTAATGAGTTGCCGGAAATTTGAATGTCCAGTTGTAAAGTATGTGGCAACAAGTACATTTCAGGGCCTGACCTTTTTACACAGTCCCTTCCATTACGTGTTACGCTGCTACCCTTTTCAAGAGTTAAAATTGTTGATGTGGGTGACATTTTTCAAATGTTTGATAATAAAATTTGAACATGACCTGTTATATTGTAAATATTTGAGAAGGCACATTCATATGCTTCTCAATGGATGTATTATATTACTAGCTGACCCACCAAACGTTGTATTGCCATAATATAAAGAAATAAAAAAAAAACAATAATAAAATTTTTTTGGGTATTAAAAATAGATGACCTATTCTGAGACCTACCAAATATATTGTACTACAATACTTATTATATTCGATTGCCATCTTGCAACCCTGTTGCAGATCTGTGGATGGAACAGAATAATATAAAAATCGTAGACGGGTGAAAATTTGAAATTGTACGTATTTTTTAACGCTGAATAAAAAAAGAAAAAAAATATTAAGGAGTGGGTCACCCTTATCATTTATAAATAAAATAAAATATAAAAGCCTTTTATTCCCATACTAAATTACATAATTAAGTTAAGCTAAATTTAAAAATTAAAACAAACTTATAATTATTGTTTGTAAACTTAACTGAGGCCTAATATTATAAGAACTTAAAAAGAGAACAGTTTTATGTTAGTATTTTTTTTTTCTATTTCTTAATAATAAATGTTTAATTATTAGTATGGGCCCCTCGTTGGGTGAAGGCCTCCTCCATTTTTTTCCACACTATTCGGTCTTTGCCCAATATTAGCCAGTCTTTTCCAGCGTATTCAATCACCTCTTACACGGTCATCAGCCCACCTCTTACACGGTCTTCCAACTTTTCTAATGCCCACCGGCCATTTCCATTTCGTTGTCTTTATCGTCCATCTGTTGTCTGTGAGTCGTGATATATGACCCTTATCATTTAGGGGTATGAAAAGTAGATGTTAGTAGAACAAACACCGGGACACGAGAATTTTATATACTAGATTATGTCGATGATTATTTATCAATTTTACGTTTATTTTTTAATAAATGCGTAGGTATGCTGTCAATAGTTCGTTATGCCACAATAATAATGTCAAACACAACCTGCCAGCACAAATAAAATATAATTTATAATATCCGTACTTAATATTATAAATATGAATTTAAGTTTGTTTGTTACGCTATCACGCCAAAACCACTGAATGGATTTTGATAAAATTGAGTTCAGAGATAGACTACAGCTTGAAAAAGGACAAAAGCTATCTTTTATTGCAAAAGAAATAAATGAAGGGGTTGAAAAAGGCAAATGAATGGAAATTCCTCTTCATTGAAGATGAACATGAAACTTCGCATTTAGGCACTTGAAAAGAAATAATTTATAAACATTCGTTCGAGCATTTTTGAAACTCTTACCTACATGGGGATGAAATAGGAGATTAAAGTTCACAGAGAAATACTGTTAAAGAGACTGTCCATAATGACAACCGATATGCGCTTTATCATAGAAGAGCGCTGCCTAACGAATGATATATTCTTATAATTTATGAACAATCAATTAAGTGACATGCATTTCCAATTCAGAGATGATGCAGAGTAATAAAATCAAGTCCTGTTAGCGTTTTCTAATCATACGTTCATATTATCTTTTATTAAACGTTTATTTCTACTATATCCCTTGTAATATAAATATAAAATTGTTTTTTTAATCCTTACATACCGCTTTATTCCATGAGAGCCGTACACGAGCCGAGAGTAACTATCAAATAGTCGACCGTAGGTTCGTCTCGTGTTGTCAAGTCGAGAGAAAATCAGTAAAATTAATATTTTACTCTGTTATAAGACTCGTCGATGGTGCTCCATTTTTCCACGTACAACCATGCTGAGGAATGAGCTTCCTTGTGCAGTATTTCCCAGACAAAACTACATGGGTAAGGTACCCAAGAATAGTACATATTCCTTAAAGTCCGGCAATCTTCTTGCGAATCGACACGTATGCTCTTTTGTCCTCCTCTTACATAAAAAAGAAGCTAGGTGGAAACTCACAACTACCAGTGGGAGGCTCCTTTGCACAGGATGCCGGCCAGATTATGGGTACCACAACGGCGCCTATTTCTGCCGTGAAGCAGTAATGTGTTCACGCATAACTGTGTTTCAGTCTGAATGGTGCCGTAACTAGTGAAATTACTGGGCAAATGAGACTTAAGATCTTATGTCTCAAGGTGACGAGCGCAGTTGTAGTGCCGCTCAGAAATTTTGGGCCTTTCAAGAATCCTGAGCGGCACTGCATTGGGCCTCTATAATATATTCAAATAGTGAAACACGGCGAAGTAGTCGTTAAAAGTAGAACAAAACCGAATATACAGTTTCCTATGTACCTAAACCTTAACGGTTCGAATATGTTTTTTATTTATATTTTCATGCCTTGGTTAAAACACTACCGTACACGATTACCGAAAGAAACAATCATGTTCAACGAATCGTACCTATGATTATATTTCTTTATATTACTATTATTTTAGATCAATTCAACCAATATTTTATTATTTTATCTAAAGTCTAATTAACTTTTCAATTTTGTGGCTACCACTTTATTTATATGCACCATTCGAAATACCGTCCAAAGTCCTATTTTAGCCGATCCTATTTCCAAAATCCTGTATCGCACAACACTTCATATGTCCAAACAATTTTTCGTCTGATTGCAAAAAAAAACACTTTATCTACTGTTTGGAAACACCTTGACAAGTCTTGACTTATGGGTTGGTGTAGCAATTATTACAACGTCATCCTGTTTATGACTCATACCATATCATTTACATATCAAAATAGAACATTAACAGGTCATATTTAAGTAAAAAAAGCTCCCTTTCCCTCGCAATTTAATAAAAACCCTTCATTGAATATAATTTCAGCAGTTTTCCTTATTTCCTCGGCGCTAGAACATTCAAGTTAAATAACTTGTAAAACCACAGCAATAACTTAATAACAAGATTAACTTTTCATAACTTTATACTTCCGAGTTGTTTTATTAGCAAAATTAGCAACTTTTATGCAATAAATTTTATGTTAAATATGTTACGATATTTCCCTTACACCTATAAATGGAAAATTTTTAGAATTTGTGGAGATTGAGAAACTTGTTAAGTCCAACCAGTTTTAATCCAACTCTAACAGAGATAACTCTGTGTTTCACTTAAAAATGCGCTTTTTAAACTAATTTTAAGGGTCTCAAAATCACATATTGAACCTCAAAATCTACCACCAATTCCAAAACATATGCCTCAGTTCTGAACAGAACGGGCACGAAACTTGAGCGGGCTTCTTTTTGTTCAATAAAATTTCTTAACAATGATATATAATATATATATAATTGATAACTTAAATACACTGGGGGTGGTAAATCCATTTCCAATCTGTGGTACCATTTAAGAAGTCATTTGTGTTACAGTAAACTTTGACACATAAAAGATTTTTATCAACAATTATTTTGAATTTAGTTACACACACGTATGCTTTTTATATTTTCTGGGACAAACATTCGCCAAAAATACTCGCCAAATTGACCTAACCGAGTAGTAGGCCAAAACAAGTCAATACTTGTTCCTGGTGTTAACATTACGATTATCACAGTTTCTATTTAGCTAATATGCCTATGTACTCGTATGTCTACATTCTTATCAAGAATGATAAGCAACAGTGTATATGTTATTTTATCTTAATGATCTGGATAAAGATGGTATTAATATCGGCCACATTGCCTCATAACAATACATATATTATATAATTGTTAAATTTTATTCAAACAAAACCAATCCTATAACTCTATTTACAATAATACTATGACTACATAAAATTAAAACTATATGTATGTGTATTAGTTCCCCAAAAATGTTACTTTCGTATGCACCCTCGTGTTATAAGTTAGCAGTAAGTTTTAACTCTGTGGGAAAAAAGAAAGTGTTTGAGAAACAATTGTAATGTGTAGCGTGGAAAAAGAAAATTTGAACAGATTGGTTTTCTTTGGCGTTACAACCTTTTTTTATTTTATTTGAACCACCAACACAAAAACACACATAAAATTTTTACCAATATTCAGTGGATCTCCGGTTGTTGCCTTCTTGAGATAAAAATCATAACTATCGTTGACTTTTCTGTTCCAATAAACTTGTCGACGGTAACTCACCTTATCCGTACACGCTGTCTCTAAATGGGACGACCTATAGCTTACCTGCGATAGAAGTTTATATGGAAATTGCAATTCACACGTCCCAATATATGGCGATAAGAATGACTTATCGGGTATATTGGGACAGCTTCAGAGTATTGCCAGCTAATTACTTACATTATTTTGTTATTTTATTTTGTTATAGCTTATTATGTTATTACTGACATTATTTTGTTTTTATTATAGCTTAGATAGTATTAGTTCTATTTGTCAGAAGTAATTAGGGAGTATTTTTTGTAATTTTTATGTTCACCGTTATTGTCGTATACTTTAGTACTACTAATTGTTACATTAGATTAAGAAAATTGTATTGTGTATAATGTGGTCTGCTTTAATAAATAAATAAAGACAGTAGAAGGTAGTAATTTATCTCTTTTTGTAGATAGTATATTGGGAACGGCCGTAAGTTAACATTTACAAATTTAGACAGATAAGTTGTACGACAGAAGTTAGATTAAACGGATATAAAAATGAACAGCTTATATTAAAAGATGAATGGTGAGAAAACACACAACAAGTACAACTCTAAGTAGTTACTGCTTGACATCTCCTACTTGAAAGTTGAGAGTCAAGTGATGTGACAAGGTTATTTAAATTTTCCAAATCATTATAGAAAAAAAGGATTGTGTGGTTTTATGAAACCACGGTAAAAGTGAAACTTTTTTCGCATTATAGACATTTAACTAAAAATTTTTGGAATAGTATTCCATTAAGGGTGTAGAAATCGCTTTATCAATCTTAATTTTATACATGGATAATTAATTGGTATGATAATGGGAAATAATAAAAGTAGACTAAGTCTCCAACTAATATTTTTATTGAACTCTTGTGTCTTAGCCCTGGTTAAAAATATTGAATAAAAGTTTCACTTTAATAAATAACAACATTTACATTAAACACTGACAAAAACAAACAAAATAGCGTGGAGAACTGGCACAAATGAGTAATAGTCTATACACTACACGGTCAGTTGTTGCGAACTATAAGCGCCGCCCGAACGTCACGCGACATGCAAGACACAGACGAAAAAGTTTAAGACGATGTAATAAAAGTTTCACTTGAAAAATCAATAGAAATATTCCTGGCTATTAATTCCTTGTATAGTCTACCTAGCCTAGGTATGAGGGAATTAATACCGAAATTTGTTCTGTAGATTCGATGTACAAAAAGTGAAGTAGGATACCGCGGCATACGGGAGAGAACTTTGAAGGAAATTTGGATAAACAGTTCCGAGTTATTCATAGTACCGTTTACGAGTTTGTGTAAGAATACCATATTATATAGTTTGCGTCTATCCGACAGTGAGCTTAACTTTCAAAAACTTCCGAAGTGGTTGTAAACGGTAATAATTATAAATTTAATATTAGTTATAGTCTCGACTAGATCTAGGCAATAAGTGCTTTTTTGTTAATTTTACTCTGCAGTCTCGGAAAAATATTAATGAAGTGTCATTTTATTCGGATTAGCTCAAAAAACGTCGTTAATCTAAAAATGCCGGTTTATTTTTTTGAAAAGTATCTCAAAAACTAATTGATATTATTGAAATCTAAAACATTAAGATTTAAAGAGAGGAAGAAATTTCCTGAAAAAATATATCTGAGCTCTGGAAATTGGTAGACCAATATTCATAAGTGTCTCAAGAGGCAAACATACTTGCTGTCGAAAACTAGTATCTTCGTTTGTGCAAGCCATGCTCATTTGGGAAAGTTGACCGTAAAATTTATTAAAACATGAAAATAAGGAACCCGAAAAGAAGATAACCCGCCAACATAATTTATTTTCGGGGTTTTTCTAATTAGTTACTTACATAATAGTTATTAACAATTTTTTGCAGTAATATCTAGTAGATAAGACTATAATCTGTATTTCATATTTAGCAAATTACATTATTTTTATTACTGCTCATTGTGGTATGATGAGGAATACGTAATTCGGTACAAAACATTAAAAAAATTCAGCACATTGAGCGTCCAAAATTTAATAAGCCTGCACCATCTGCCAAATAAAGCCTCTCCCAGGCAAAATTCATAAAACGGTTAATACTACCCGCCGTCTGTACACGTCTTTATAGCCTACGCCGGAGCGGAATCCAAAATTACACTTTGTTCAATCCAGATATTTTATTGCGGGCGTATCCAGGATTTGGATATTTTATCGTCGCTACATGGAACTGATTTTGTAATCATTATTCTATCATTATTACATTCTTTTACGTAATAATTCTAGTACGAATTCAGTATATAAATAAAATATTAATTGTTAATTTATTCTTCTGAGCTCTGACTTTTAGATGAAAGATTTTCAAAGTCAAAGTCAAATAAACTTTATTCATTTAGGCTTAAATAAAGCGCTTTTGAATCGTCACTACAAATATTTCTTTTAAATTACTGAATTTAGGATATCTGTGGAATAAGTTGAGCTCGTGAGAACATACAATCTTTTCAATCTAATAGATACTCTATTACAATGGCTGTAATATAAAAAACAAATTATTTTGTGAAGTGCTGCATTCAATATATGAATCGTGTTAAAATAATAAAAAAATATTGCATAAAAAGTAAAACAAACTTTATAAATATAAATTATCGTATATTGGATGCTTCAACCTTTAGAGCTTGAATTCATTGTTTGTGTAAGGATGCTTCGTGAACATGATGGTCGTGATTACTATCATAATTAGTAATTGCATTCAATAAATACAATGATTTCAACAGGTCGACCTGACACCGTAAGCAGCACCCGTTCACGAGTTGACGCGTGGACCTGCCATCGTTCCCTGCACATATTTGTGAAAATGGACTCTGAATTTTATTAATTGTATAAATAGCCAGCTCTGGATAAAGTATTTTGAATTTGAATCTGTAGGTATAATAACAGTAATTAATTGCCTTTAAGGTTTTGGCAATAGGCATGTGGTTCGCCAGGTCCATCCAATATGAAGATGTCAGAACGCATAGCATTCGGTCCACTTGAATAATGCGCCCTTAGAAACCTCACAGTAGTATTTCTTAGTCTGGACTCTGAGTCAGGCTTTAATCACTGACACTGCGGGATGGTAATCAGTGTATCTTCATAACACATGTTCAAAGAAGAATTCTAGGCACAGATAGTTTTTAGAAGGTCGTCTAATGTTTTTTATTGAAGAGGACGACAAAAGAGGGTACGGGCCATCTGATGTTGAGTGAGCACCGCCGCCCACATTCTCTTTCAACACCAAAGGAATCACAGAAGCTTTGAAGACGAGAAAAAAAGAAAAGAGGAATCAATAGAAGACACAAGTTCCATCCGGCACTGGTCGACGATTTCCCGAGAGAGACCTGCATGGCCCCTGATACGGCTTCATAGGTGTTGTCGTCTGCATAGCAATGTAATATGTTGGAGGTGTCCAACATATCATTGATAAAGAAAAATTCAAATTCCAAGTTTCTATTTTTGAAAATAAAATATATAATACAAAATTACTTATAATCTACTTATTTTAGCAATTTACAATTAAGCCTTATATGTGTAGGTCTCAGAAAAATTATTTCTACAACCCTATCTACGTGTTGAGTGATAAAACATTATTGTGCTTAAAACTAATACATAAGGTTTGTGGGGGAAAATCCAGGAGAAGAAACAGTTTCGGAGATAGCATACAGCCTTGGGGAATTTGAGTGTTCCCGGGCTTTGGGTTCGAGCAATAACCGTCGACAACGACCTGTATGCTGCACCCAGTGAGGAAGTGGAGGTCCACTTGTATTAACTCTCGGGAAGAAGAAAATAAATAAATATTGACACACTTTTACACAAATCATCTTGCCCCAAACCAGGCATAGCCTGTTCTATTTAATACAATATACTTACTTAAACATACATAAATACTTAAAAACATCCATGACTCGGAAACAAACATTCATATTCATCATATAAATGTATGCATCTACCGGGATTCAAACCCGGGACCTCTAGCTCAGTAGGCAGGGTCACTAGCCACTGGGCTATAGGGGTCGTCAAATGATGCAAGTTTTGAGAGTAGTACCTCGCTGTATCCAGGCTAACTGCGCGGCCTTGATAGCCACCATGTGTTAGGTAAACCAGAATTTTGCACATTAAACAAAGATAAAATCGTATTATTTTTAAAGATATTGTATAAGTCGATGCGTGGAGTAAACAACATTGATACTTAAACTAGAAGAGATGTTAAATATTATTATCCCCAAGAAAGTAAAGATATAAAAGATGTTCGTGTTCGGATAATACATTTTACAGCTTGCCAATAAAACTTTATTACTGGTTAGCTTATATTTTTGTTGGAAATCTTGTAAACCTAATTTTATCTCTTAAATTTAGTTGCATATTATTGTTTTACGATTTTAGGTCCAATATTTTCTAAGTTGCATTTTTCTTACAGAGTAATCAATAAAGTCGTTCCTAGAAATACAAAACAGAAGATATCTTGTACCCTGACATCAAAGAGGATGTAAATACTACGTACTAAGGGGCGGGACTGCCTAAGTAAAAATTGAAATTTAGTTTAATATGAAACGTGCAGTGGTTTGACATAAGTTTGAAATAGTAATTACAATATGGTGATTGGCGACGAAGTATAATCCGGCTATGTTTGAAAGCGAACAGTTACTTAAAACGTAGCGGCTTTCGGCTATCTCCGTTTTTTACAAGATTATATCCGTCATCTGTCAATCTATCAATGACTGCACGTTTCATACAATCGAGTGAATCGCTTTTTTGTTACAGTTTCGCTACGCTGCCTGATATGAACAAAAGATACAGATGTTAAATCATTCATTAAAAACTTAAATGATGTGGTTACCTGATCAGAAAATAAAAAGAAAATTGGGGGTAAAATAACACAGAATGGTATAACACACAACATAGATGGTCCAAAGGTAGAAGCGGCTTAGATTAGAAGATGATAGAATAAAAAAAACCGACTTCAATAACTGAAAAGTATCAAATAACGAAAAATTTAATTGAATACACCTCTTATGCAAACCTTTTTCTTTAATATTAATAAAATACTATTATTTATATGTGCTACATATTGATAGGTTTTAAGTCAATGCCAAGCCCTAAACAAAATAAAACTTAATATTATAAACAGCTTACCTCTGTAATTAGTTTTGTTCTAGACGAAGCTACCCGCTCAAAGTAACGCGTGGTGAGTGTAGGTACCTTTATTACATTTAGCTTGAAGAATTACGTAAATCGGGTCATAAATCTCAGAGTATTCGGTGTACATACATAAAACAAATACCGATCGAATTGATAACCTCCTCCTTTTTCAAGTCGGTTAAAAACAGTATCAGGGCAATACGGTCGAGAATAGCGAGAGACTGTTGTGAAAAAATTACGGGAAGGTCTGTATCGAAAAGGAACACATCCAATAATTATTTGTGTAAAAATAAAGGATTTTGTGAAACTTCTAAAGATCATCTATGTCATTTTAAGTAGCAATGGATTTTCACAAAATAACATTTAATAATATATTTTTATAGGAAAAAATTTGAGTTCAATAAGTATTGTACAACTGGGGTATATAATAATTATTACTACACGTTTTAAAAATATATTGAAGTGAATGTGCGTAAAGGAAACTAGCAAGGTAATTTTCGCTACCAACCCGTACGTTAAATTTAGCTACGTACCTACTTGATTATATGTATGAAAGAGATTCTATACATATAGACAAATCACGTCGTATAAAAAGAGAAAAAATGTATAGAACATGCCACATGTTACACCATAATTTGCTCCGACTGCAAAATCTCTGAATTGCCGCATTTACTTCAATTGTTTAAAATATTCTCGGTCAATAAGCATAAAACAGTGGGAGGCTTCTTTGCACCGGATACCGTCTAGATTATGGGTACCACAACGGTGCCTATTTCTGCCGTGAAGCAGTAATGTGTGAGCATTACTGTGTTACAAACTTAAAAATTGTGAGCAGCGCTACAATTGCGCACGTCACTTTGAGACATAAGATGTTAAGTCTTATTTGGCCAGTAATTTCACTAGCTACGGCACCTTTCAGACCAAAATGTAATATTGTTTACACATTACATGACAACCTGTATAGCCGAGTGGTTAATCTACTAAGCTACAGGTCCCGGGTTCGAATCCCGGTAGGTGCAAGCATTTATATGATGAATATAGATGTTTATTTCCAAGTCATGGATGTTTAAATGTATTTATGTATGTTTATGTATATATGTATGTTTATATGAATATATGTATGTTTAAGTAAGTATATTGTATTAAATATATCATTGTCTTGTAACACAGGCTATATATGCTTAACTTGGGGCAATTTGTGTAAAAAGTGTGTCATTAATATTATTATTACTGCATCATGGCAGAAATAGATCCATAATCTAGCTGCCAAAGAAGCCTCCCAATGGTTACTGTTTAACTTATCCTTAAGACAGGAAATAAATTGAAATCCAAAACAAAACATGTTTACAATTCTGTGAGTATACCTGCTCAAGCATTGATGCGTTTATAAAATATTCTATATTGAACAGAAATGAAGGCAAAGCTCGCGCGATAAAGAAAAATTGGTATGATGGAAAATAAAAGCAATATATAAACTTATCACGTTTGTTGCTGACTTTGTAGTACTGTTCGCTTTCTGTCGAGTCTTGTAGAATTTTGTTGCTCAGGAGATAAGGACTATTTACGAACTATAACTGAAGATTTATCTTAATAAGATTTAAATTAAATTTTATATGTTCACTAAACATAGCTTTGAGAGTGTAATAACAAGATAAACAGATTTTATTGGTCTCCACTATATTTAAGAATTTTTCCTACACTGTTGTTTTTGTGATATTACACCTCTGAAGGAAAGACGAAGGATGTATTCTGTATAAAGATTTCTTCTTCTTCTTCTCAATCGTTCACTCTTGTCAGAGTGGTCGTGGTTGCCAAGATGACGCAACATTAGTCGCCGTTGGTCTCCCTCGCGATGCTCCTCCACTTTTGACGGTTTGCAGCATTACGGGAGCAGTCCACAATAGGTGTCTGGGTCACTATTTTGATCAGGTCCGTCCATCGTGTGGGTGAGCATCCTCTCGCTCTTTTCCCCTCCACCTTCCCTTCACTATCAACCGCTCAATCGATCCTTCATTTCTGGAGATGTGAGCAAAGAACTTCAGAATTCGTAGTTGCACAGTCGACGATAGCCTTTCTTTTATCTTCAGTTCTTTTAAGATGGATTTGTTGGTTCGTAAAGCCGTCCAAGGGATTTTCAGGAGTCGTCTCCAACACCACATCTCTAAGGCATTAATTTTGCGGCGGTCTTGAAGTCTAGGGGACCAGGTTTCAGCCCCGTAGAGGAAGATTGGAAACACAAGACACCTCATAAGTCGAACCTTGGTGGTTTTGGTGATCCTTCTGTCCTTCCAGATCTTATTGAGCTTCTCTACCGCAGATCTGGTTATAGCACATCGCCTTCGGATTTCCAGCTCGCAACCTCCGGTATTGGAGATAGTAGAACCAAGTATAAAGATTACTTCAATATAATAAATTTTGCTAGGCATTATACAATATCAGAAAATTGGAAAGGAAATTATACCTGTTTTAAAAAAAGAGAATTCTGAAAATTTTTATTAAATACTAGCTGACCCGACAGACGTTGTTCTGTATATAATAAATAAAATAATGTTTTCATATGAATTTGTCAATAATATCATAACATCAAAAATTACTTCGTAAAATATGCACTCTGCTGTCGTAATGAAATTGTTTCACAGCAGAACTGTCAAACCGTGCGTCAATAAATTCTCTCATAGAAATTATGTACATCATAGGAAAAATAAATTTGTTGTTTTTTTTTAATTTAGCAGCATTTTCCTATTTATTCACCTTTTAAACCTTCTCTGGACTTCCACAAATAATTCAAGACCAAAATTAGCCAAATCGGTCCAGCTGTTCTCGAGTTTTAGCGAGACTAACGAACAGCAATTCATTTTTATATATATAGTTTTTTTACATGATGGTACAAATGATATATATATACTAGTCGGTCCCGCCCGCTTCGCTGGGCAAATTTTAAAAGGAAGGAAATAAATTAATGAAGGAACGTTCTAATTCGAAATATACGATTGATACGAAAATCTCGATACGATCAGTGGTTTAGGCGTGATTCAGCCTCAAACAAAGACCATTTTCACTATAAATATATATAAATACTAGCTGACCCAGCAAACGTTGTATTGCTGATATTAAAATCGCGATACAAAAGTAACTGTTGATCGTAGATGGGTGAAAATTTGAAGTTGTATGTATTTTTTAATGCTGACTCATAATCAAAAAAATTTTAAAAAAATGTCAAAAAAAATTATAAAAAAAAAATCGTGTGGACCACCCTTAACATTTAGGGGTATGAAAAATAGATGTTAGCCGATTCTCAGACCTACTCAATATGCTCACAAAATTTCATGAGAATCGGTCAAGCCGTTTCGGAGGAGTACGGGAACGAACATTGTGACACGAGAATTTTATATATAATATATTTTTTTTTATATAAAATACACGGAAAAACAGCGTGGTTAAAAACATACCAAATTGTTTAGATTTGCAATAGCGACATCTCAAGTCAATTTCCTATTATGAAAATATTGGGGTTGAGCAGGTTATCAAGTGTAAAGTAGATCCTGTAGATGAAGCCACAACCTGAGAGTTGAACAAAGCATACAAGATTTTATATACGTCACTCCAACGGTTAGCTCAGTTGAAAGAGCACATGCACGGAACGCGAGAGGTCGTGGGCTCGAGTCCCGCATCGTTCATAAAATTTTTTAAATTTTATTTGCAAATTAAAAATATTTTATTTCGTAGCTAAATTATTATGTTAGACATGAAATATGTCACTTTTCATACAGCTCATTCGGAAGGCAGATTTCTTTAGAAAAGAACGAGGAAGAAACTCTAAGGCTCTTTTCAAAACAGAATGGTATTACCAGTTCTTCCTTTCAATTAAATTTACAAATTATTTCAATTACAATATAATATGCAAGGAGATGCAACGACGTCAAATACTAAATGCCTCACACAAGTACGTCAAAAAAAGTAAATTAATAAGAAAAAAACACAATTATTGAGTACATAATACAGTGGATGCATCAATTCACACAATCATCAATCTATGTAAAGCCAAGCTGTGGAATGAGCTTCCTTGTGCGGTGTTTCTAGAGTGATACGACAAAGTTACATTGAAAAGAAGCGCGTATATTTTTCTAGAATGCCGGCAACGCTCTTGTCAGATGCTGTATGGTCGGCGGTGATCATCTGTACTCGTCTTCCATAAAAAAAATGAATTGAGACCTATTTGGCAAACTTTTACTATTAACAAAATTCGGAGTGCTACCCCCAGGACCGGCACAGAACCGCGATTTATGGAATGAAGTGATCTAAAAATATTTCTTTATTATTTATATCGTATTGACTTTGCAAGCATGATCACCATTGAATACCAAAGTTTTTCCATTTCGGAGGTGCCCAATGTAACTGTATATATCACAGTTTTTATAGAGGTATCAAAGGTCTCACGTAAACTTGATTTCTTATGTCGCAAATCCTGATCTAACAAGACCGACCGTTACGAAAATTCATTTGACATTAAGGCCCTGACAATGTACAAGTAAAGTTACGAATTGGTGTCTTGCGATTCATCTATCGAATAAAGACATCTTTTGCGTTACACAATATATAAATAGCACATGAGGTGCCCAAAAATATATTGGATGGATGGAGCCCAGATGGATTCCCCATACTTTAACCGACGACCAGAAACACCTTCGCATGGACTGGTGTCGCCAAATGTTAGATAAATTCAACGGCGGTGACTCATATGCTGTATCGTCACAGGTGATGAAAGCTGGATAAATTGCTACGAACCCAAAACCAAATGACAATCATCTCAGTGGGTGTTTCCTTTCAAGGTAAACCTTTCCTTTAAGGTTTCCTGCCAAATAAGGTGAAGATAGGAAGAATTCAAGGAAAAAGATGATTGCCTCATTATTTAGTCGGAAAGGTCATGTCGCGTCAGTTGTGCTAGAAGATGGAATGACAGTTACTGCAGACTGGTATGTCAATCGCTGTTTGCCTGTTATCTTGGAAAAATTTCGACAGCAGCGCCCTATTCTGAGCCTCCTTCACCACGACAATGATTCAGCGCACTCCGAAAACTGACTATTGAATATTTGAATATGGCAGGTGTCGAGATAATGAGTCATCCGCCATACAGTACCGTCTGACCTGGCACCCTGTGACTTTTATTTATTCCCAAGAACTTAAGATAAAATATAAGGTATTCGCTTTACAAGCCCCGAAGATGCGGTGAAAGCGTACGAAAATGCCATAGAAGAAACCCTAAGGAATAATGGGCCCACTGCTTTTCTCAGTGGCAGTCCATCGAATGCTACGATGTATAGAGAGGAACGGAGATTACTTCGAAAAACAATAAAAGTATTGGCAACTTTCAACATTAAGTTGTTTTTCATTTTCTAAACATTTTCAGTGTTACCTAGGTAGTATCACTTATAAAAGCTGTGAAAGGTTCATGACAATTAATTAGCTAAAATTCCCATAATAAACGATATTTCACTTCATGATTCTTATGTTTTAATTTTACTTCACGTCCTATGTTGTTATTACAGTACTTGAATCAGATATATTATTTGTGACTATATCTAATGGTATATATATGATATTCATGAGTGAAATAATTACAAAAAAAACTTCATTTAGATCTTCGTTTCCTGTCGTGGATAACGGGAAACGAAGGATTATCCGATCACTTGAAAGTTACATAAAAAATAAAATATACATTTATTACTAGTGGGAAGCTCCTTTGCACAGGATGCCGTATTGTATTTCGGTTTGAAGGGCGCAGAAGCTACTGAAATTACTGGGCAAATGAGAATTAACATCTTACGTCTCAAGGTGACGGGCACAATTGTAGTGCCGCTCAGAATTTTTGCGGATTTCCAAAAACCCTGAGTGGCACTACATTGTAATGGGCACGGCGTATCAGTTACCATCACCTGAACCTGATGATCCTGCTCGTCGCATCCCTTATTTTCATTAAAAAAAATAAAACAAACTTCACACTCTTTTGGCAGTTAAATTCATGGTAGAACCTGTTACATGAATCTAAATCTCATAGCCACTAAACTAAGACAAAAGTTGATAATGGTTGTCTACTAATCTTGCCTCAAGTGGCAGATCAATCCTACGTCCTTTCACATAGAACCACATTAAAACAGACCCGACTATTATGCGTGATTGAATCAATAATACCAATTACTTTCCAAAGTACAATATTAATGTTTAAATTACCAATTTCAAAGCCCTTCACTTTGAACATTCATTATTTTGAAACTAAAATTATTTAAAAGTTTGTTGTTGTTTCAATTGTTTTTCTTTCGGTCAAAATAAGTGAATCTCTTTAAGAAAAATATCGGGTTTTCCCGCGAGTTGCGGCAGAAGTAAAACTTGAACATTAACATAGTGTATTTTTGAATATTTTGGAATGATTACGGAATAATTGCGAAAGATATTTTATTTTTATTACGCCTATTTCTGCCGTGTAGCAGTAATGTGTAAACATAACTGTGTTTCGGTCTGAGGGGCGCCGTAGCTGGTGAAATTACTGGGCAAACGAGACTTAACATCTTATGTCTCAAGGTGACGAGCGCAATTGTTGTGCCGCTCAGATTTTTTGGGTTTTTCAAGAATCCTGAGCGGCACTGCATTGCAATGGGTAGGGCGTATCTATTACCATCAGATGAACGTCCTGCTCGTCTCATCCCTTATTTTCATTTAAAAAAAAAGATAAAGTTATAGTGTGTTATTAATAAGCGCTAAGTAAATTTATTGCAAGTTTAAAACTTTTTGCCTTTATCTTACCTTTGTTACTGCAGAACTACATGACAGGGAGAAGTATTTTAAAGACTGGAGTAACTTTACAATGCGTTTATTAAATAAGACAGAATAAAGATAATAATAAATGCACACATAAAATTTTCTCCTTTCATTATTTACTAAAAGAATCTTTATGGGAAAAATAATATCAGTTTTGTTAAAATATGTAACAAGATTCTAGAACCAAAATTACCTTTTATGGTATTAAAATACACATAAGTAAGAGTTATTTTATTCAGAATAACTCTTTCTGTTATAAGGTACATTATATGCCACACATTTTTATTTAATAGCCGAACAGCGGCCATAAAAGTAGTCCAAATGCATTCTCTTGAGTGAAATTTGTGAGTGTGTGGAAATCCTCGAATAAAATCATTCTGATAATATATTTTTTTAGATGATATGAAGGCAGATGTTAAGTTGTTGTTTTAAAATGAGTAATAATAATAATAGGTCAGGGGAAATTGATATGAATGAACAATGTTATGAATTGAAACAACCAGACCATAACTGAAACGCATTGTTAAACGGACTTATAGTACAAAGATGAAACTGCAATTTTGAACGAACCGTATATTAAATAAAATAAAAACTACGTTTAAAAAAACCGACTTCAAAAACTGAAAGGTATCAAATAACTAAAAATTTAATTTAATACACCTCTTATGCAAACCTTTACCTTTAATTTTAATAAAATACTATTATTTATATGTACTACCTATTGATAGGTTTTAAGTCAATGCCAGTTTTATTTTTTATGTTTTAGTGTCAGTTAATTATAATATATAATCAACTTGAATGAAAACTCAAAAAAAAATCCGTTCACAGAAAACAATTATGTCATCCAGGTAGACGAAAATTTTCATTTAAATGTTCATAAAATGAAAACTACTAGGCCAAACTGCGTAAATTTTTTATGGGACCAAATGGCATCTATTTCGCATCAAACAAAGAGAAGAAAGAATTACGTAAATCGGATAATAAATCTCAGAGTAATCGGTGTACATACATAAAAAAAACCGATGGAATAGATAACCTCCTCCTTTTGGAAGTCGGTTAAATACTTCTACATTAATCTCTAGCCTTTGTCTGCATATACAGTTCTTTGCGAAATTTTGTGATAAATATACGTTTTATGTCTGACTTAAACCAATTCTACGATCTTTGAAATTTTCGTCTGTCCATCTCTCCGTCTGGATGTTCTTTTACAACTCAAGAACGGCTTACTATATGATCTTGTTTTTGTTGTGTCAAATTGTGCGTAGTAGTAGTCATATATAGTTAATATTATAAGATGCTTAACTCCAAACTTTGTCCGCTAAAAATCGTAATAGCGCAATCTTAAAAATTAAATCCAACAGGACCTACGGAACTCATACATATATATATGTATGGATATATATATTTATTTTTTTATAATCGCTAATAAAATGCTCACAGAATACCTTTATACATTTACGGTGTGTGTGGATGATGCAGCTACTGTATTCAACTTTTGTATTCATTTACATTCAATTTTTTGACTTACTCGTGTAAGACATTGACTATTTGACGTTTGAGTATGTTTGTTGCATCATTTTACATATTATATTGTAAGTGAAATGTTTTGTAGATCGATGGAAATGTAAATATTGATATAAAAGAGTGGCAATGAGTTTCTTGCTACTTTTCTCATTAGCTCAACCCTTTACGAAGTAGCGATAGATTCAATAAGATTTTTTTTTTGACATTCACAAGTGTCATTTCCGTGACCTACGTGAATAAACTGATTTTGATTTTATGTATGTATAAGCTTGTAATAAAATCTCTTTGGCTGTCCTATTTATAACTTAATTACATTTTAAATTAGTAGCATGTTAATAACAACTATTTTTCAATGCTTTTTCTTTATGTCAAAATAAGTTAGTATCTTTAAAAGTAATAACGGGTTGCTCTGGGATTGCCGGCAGACGTGAAACTTGAACATTAACATTGTGTATTTTTGAATATTTTTGAATGGTTAGGGAATAATTTCGCACGGAATGTTTTATCTATTAACCGTCTTTATGCATGTACACCAATTACTCTGAGATTTATGATCCGATTTACATTATTCTTCTTTAATTCGATGCGGAATAGATGCCATTTGGTTCCATAATAAAATTTACATTGTTTGGCCCAGTAGTCTTCATTTTATAAACATTTTTTATTAAAACTTTTATCTATGTTGATGATATAATTGTTTTTTGTGTACGGCTTTTTTAGGAGTTTTCTTCCCGGTTAAATACATATTATTATTATTAACTGACACTTAAAAGTAAAAAATAAAAATAAAACTACGTTTACAAAAACCGATTTCAAAAACTGAAAAGTATCAAAAAACTAAAAATTTTATTTAATACACCTCTTATGCAAACCTTTACCTTTAATATTAATAAAATACAATTATTTGTATGTGCTACAAATTGATAACTTTGCAGTCGGTGCCAAGGCAAATTTTACTACGTAGTAAATGTACCTACCTACACCCACCATGCGTGACTTTGAGCGGGATAGCTTCGTCTAGAACAAAACAACCCCAGTGGACAGACACGCGCGGCCAGATAACCTTAATAATTACAGTAGGTAAGAACTTTATAATATTAAGTTTTATTTTGTTTAGGGCTTGGCACCGACTTAAAACCTATGAATAGGTAGCACATTTAAATAATAATATTTTATTGATATTAAAGGTAAAGATTTGTATAAGAGGTGTATTAAATAAAATTTTTAGTTATTTGATACTTTTCAGTTTTTGAAATCGGCTTTTGTAAACGTAGTTTTATTTTTATTTTTTACTTTTAAGTGTCAGTTAATAATAATAATATGTATTTAACCGGGAAGAAATGAAGAAACTTAATTATGATTTCAGCAATTTGGATATCGTGGCCAAAGTTCCCGAGGGTGCAGAGAACGATTATGGGATCATTTTTGGAATCCAAGATGGCCGCCGCGATATCACGATATCCATATTGCTGAAATCATAATTTTGTGCGGCAGCCATCTTGGATTTCAAATATGATCACACAATCGTTCTCTGCACCCTCGAGAACCTCGGACACGATATCCATATTGCTGAAATCATAATTATGAGCGGCGGCCATCTTTGAATTCAAAAATGATCACAGAATCATTCTCTGCACCCTCGAGAATCTCGAACACGATATCCATATTGCTGAAATCATAATTTTGTGCGGCGGCCATCTTGTATGTCAAATATGATCACACAATAGTTCTCTGCACCCTCGAGAACCTCGGACACGATATCCATATTGCTGAAATCATAATTTTGTGCGTTGGCCATCTTGGATTTCAAATATGATCACACAATCGTTCTCTGCATCCTCGAGAACCTCGGACACGATATCCATGTTGCTGAAATCATAATTATGAGCGGCGGCCATCTTCGATTTCAAAAATGATCACAAAATCGTTATCTGCACCCTCGAGAACCTCGGACACGATATCCATATTGCTGAAATCATAATTATGAGCGGCGGCCATCTTTAAATTCAACAATGATCACAGAATCATTCTCTGCACCCTCGAGAACCTCGAACACGATATCTATACTGCTGAAATCATAATTTTGTGCGGCGGCCATCTTGGATTTCAAACATGATCCCAAAATCGTTCTCTGCACCCTCGAGAACCTCGGACACGATATCCATATTGCTGAAATCATAATTATGAGCGGCGGCCATCTTTAAATTCAACAATGATCACAGAATCATTCTCTGCACCCTCGAGAACCTCGAACACGATATCTATACTGCTGAAATCATAATTTTGTGCGGCGGCCATCTTGGATTTCAAACATGATCACACAATCGTTCTCTGCACCCTCGAGAACCTCGGACAAGATATCCATATTGCTGAAATCATAATTTTGTGCGGCGGCCATCTTACATTTCAAAAATGATCACAAAATCGTTATCTGCACCCTCGAGAACCTCGGACACGATATCCATATTGCTGAAATCATAATTTTGTGCGGCGGCCATCTTCGATTTCAAAAATGATCACAAAATCATTATCTGCACCCTCGAGAAACTCGGTCACGATATACATATTGCTGAAATCATAATTTTGTGCGGCGGCCATCTTGGATTTCAAATATGATCACACAATCGTTCTCTGCACCCTGAGAACCTCGGACACGATATCCATATTGCTGAAATCATAATTTTGTGCTGCGGCCATCTTCGATTTCAAATATGATCACACAATCGTTCTCTGCACCCTCGAGAACCTCGGACACGATATCCATATTGCTGAAATCATAATTATGAGCGGCGGCCATCTTTAAATTCAACAATGATCACAGAATCATTCTCTGCACCCTCGAGAACCTCGAACACGATATCTATACTGCTGAAATCATAATTTTGTGCGGCGGCCATCTTGGATTTCAAACATGATCACACAATCGTTCTCTGCACCCTCGAGAACCTCGGACACGATATCCATATTGCTGAAATCATAATTTTGTGCGGCGGCCATCTTGGATTTCAAATATGATCACACAATCGTTCCCTGCACCCTCGAGAACCTCGGACACGATATCCATATTGGTGAAATCATAATTTTGTGCGGCGGCCATCTTGGATTTCAAATATGATCACAAAATCGTTCTCTGCACCCTCAAGAACCTCGGATACGATACCCATAATGTTGTTATCATAATTTTGAGCGGCGGCTATCTTCGATTTCAAAAATGATCACAAAATCGTTATCTGCACCCTCGAGAACCTTGGACACGATATCCATATTGCTGAAATCATAACTTTGTGCGGCGGCCATCTTGGATTTCAAAAATGATCCCAAAATCGTTCTCTGCACCCTCGAGAACCTCGGACACGATATCCATATTGGTGAAATCATAATTTTGTGCGGCGGCCATCTTGGATTTCAAAAATGATCCCAAAATCGTTCTCTGCACCCTCGAGAACCTCGGACACGATATCTATACTGCTGAAATCATAACGTAACGTGAGCCCGAGAGACACGAACACAGTACCTTCCTTGACAGTGGTCACGGGCGTACTGCTGGCTTGAGAGTGCATGCAACCAAGGCGTCGCGTTTGGTTTATTACGAAAAAAATTAATATAAAATAATTGATAAAGCGTATTGATAAATCCCACTGTGAAAAGTTATAAATACTAATAAACTATCGAATAAAATAAGTTTTGTGTTAATAGCTCTCATAGTTTTATGATGATATAAACAATTCAAATAAAAAAGACTATTTTTCAAAAAATAAATCTATCGAGATTTCTTTTCGTAATCGTGTTTTCGAAACAGCGATAATTTTGATAAAGAAATGTAGATAAACATGTCAAAAAATTGGAACCGTAGTATTTGTAGAAGTATTTTAAGTAGATTTTAAAAAATGTTACTTTTTAGGACTATAGCGCCTTAATCCGTAATTTCAACGACTTTTTCACCATCTTATCAATCATAATTGATACAATAGGTAATGGTTGTTGAAGTACTAAGAAACTAAATAATAAAATAAAAATAATAACAAAATATAAACCTCGTCTTGCCATATATACTGAAATAAAGAAAAAAAATAGTTTGCTTTCGGACAGGATTTCTTCGAATTCTTTCGCTTACTGCTTTGACCACTTTTATAGGTACGAACACTACGTGGACGGTCAGATCTTTTTCCGTCTCAAACAGAAGAGTCTCATTGTACCTATTAATAGCCCGGTATACAAAAATTTTACTAATACCAAGCGTATGGAGAGTTTTACAATTTTGTATTTGGCTCCATACCTACTTTGTGTAAAGCAATCACAGTAATTCGGTTTCCTTTTATCACCTCACTCCTTTTTAATTTCGCAAACTGTTGTACACTATATTGGCGCCAAAATGAGAAAAAACAATGAACAAAAAAATTCATTTAGTTTTCTTCTTTCTGTTTCTTACTACTTCTTCTCATTAGCTCAACCCTTTACGAAGTAGTGGTAGATTCAATTAAAAATATCTTTATGATATTCATAAGTGTCGTTTCCGTGACCTTCATGAATAAAGTGATTTTGATTTGTTATGATTTATAAAAATGACAGATTCCAAATTCAAATGTAAGAGGTATTTTTTTTTTATCTTAACAGTATTTATGGCCAGACTAAGTATATGTGTGACAGATATTTGGTAATTAAAAATAAATAAAATTTAAACATTTCTATTTCTATTAAACATTTTTTCTCATGAAATTATAATTTTTTAGAAAATTTATCAACGACAAACGCAAGCCCTGTAAGTGAGATTCTGTCTACATCTAATAAAACAACTAATAATAATGAGTATCGTCACTCAATAATTGCAGGTACCGTTATATTTTATTACCTACAACTGTAAGCTTATAGAAGAATTTTGAAAATTATTACGGCTTTGTGTACACAATTACATATAGAAATAATGTACCTAAGCTATGTTTTAATGACTTAATATGTGAGCTCGTCAGTGCAAGAGCTAGTCCTAAGTGAAGTAAGTATCAATAGGTTTCTATAATAAGAAATTCTAAAAATTTTTGTTTTAGGAATCAGAAAGTTTTTTTGCGACGTACGTACTGATACTGACGATCCGACTTACTGCTTGCCAGAATACTGGGAGGCTTGAAAACAAAGATTCAAATGGACTTGTTACATTAAAAGATTTACTTGGAAATAATGAAAATTAAAGTGTTCAATATTTTGATATTCTGATATATATTGGTCTGTCTAAGCGTATTATTTTAAGTGTAGCAATAGATTGCTTATAAATAGGATGATTTGAGTGAATGTATCAGAAATCTATTAAAACAAGCTATAAGACCATGCAAAATAATCCATCATATAAACTAAACAAGGGTTAGAACTTGGTGAGGAAGTAGGGTGCCGTACGGCACTTTCGGTTTTGGTGTATCTGAATAATCTTGTGCACTGGGGCACTGTTGATTTGGGAAGGTTAAGAATTAAGAGTAGTAGTGAGTAGTCTTGCTAAAGTACTGCTTATCACTTGGAGTGGATGATGCCAAAGCCAAAGTAAAACATCATGGGATTTAATATCTTCGCTCCCAATGAGGAATTAGTTTTTCATAATCAGTTTCAAGAATATTTTCGAAAGCTTGACAACAGAATCCTTAAGCAGATTAATTGAATTGCAGCATGCACTCTGGAGAATGTGCAGACGATAAATAAATATTAATATACATACTTAATATAACCATATCTATCTGTTGGGGATGATTGGCTTTTTCTTTTAAATTTAAAGCAATATACCCAAAATTCTTCACAGTAGATGATAGTAAAGGTGACTAGTTTGCTATACTTCATCATTATAATTGACTGTTTCATGCAATCTCTTTTATTAGCACCATTTACATTAAATCTAAGTCTCTTTTCAGTAGGTCCTCGACCCAAGTGGATGTTTGGTCCATCTATCTCAGCACTTTTGTATACATCAGCTCAATGTTTGTTCTATCGTTATGATCAAAACAATATAAAACATTTGATTAGACTCGACTTTAGTTCTCCACCCGGCAACTTGCGTCGATATCTATATTGTTGCAATAAATGACTTAAAATAAACTTACGCTAGTAAATTGTAAGGCTGTGGTCTATGCAATGATACTTCAACGGCCTTCCCAATATTAAGTCTATCGCTTACTTGAGATAAAAATCGTAACTATCATTGACTTTTCTGTCCCAATAAACTTACCGACGGTAACTCACCTTATCAATGGGACGGACGGATCAACGGCCGTTAGGCATTATAATATAATCCCAAAGTGACACGTACTGTAACACGCCACTGTACTCGTCATGGAATTTGCGGGATAACTCAAAAAAGTCAAATGAACTTCATAAATACACCTGAATTAAATAATGTATCGTATGCCCAAAATGCAAAGTCTTGTAAAATCACAGAAAATTAAAAGAAACATGATATTTTCTCTTGCATCTCCGGATTGGTAACAATACTAAATAGTCTCGCGGCAAAGTTACTTCAACAACCGACGGAAAACATCCACAAATTACAGATCAGACTGAATAAAGTCTCAAACTAGTTAATTTAATAGCAGTGTAATGAAAATTGTTGACATTTTCTGTATTCTTGAGTGAGATTAAAGTTAATATATTATACAAATGATTTAAGTTTTCTTTAGTGTTAATTCCGCCAATATTTGTTTTTAAAAACAATTCGACACGTGTTTCAAATCTACACGAGGCATCCTCAGGACGTGTTGTGTCGCCAAAATCTGGCACGAGACTCAAATGCAGTCTGAATCTAGAGTCTATATTTTATTGGTTTTGCATTAACAAGCCTCGACTACAACTTCTACAACTCGTCATTAAATTAGAAGAACGAAATTCAAAAACATCAAATTGTAAGCACGGACGAGTAAAAAAAGAAGGACTCAGTGTCACCTTACATAACAGTGAAGCACCAAAACAAGCCGGTAAACGAGTAAATACATAGCCCCACGCACACACTTACACTAATACAAACATAATTATGAGCGGCGGCCATCTTTAAATTCAACAATGATCACAGAATCATTCTCTGCACCCTCGAGAACCTCGAACACGATATCTATACTGCTGAAATCATAATTTTGTGCGGCGGCCATCTTGGATTTCAAACAAGATCACACAATCGTTCTCTGCACCCTCGAGAACCTCGGACAAGATATCCATATTGCTGAAATCATAATTTTGTGCGGCGGCCATCTTACATTTCAAAAATGATCACAAAATCGTTATCTGCACCCTCGAGAACCTCGGACACGATATCCATATTGCTGAAATCATAATTTTGTGCGGCGGCCATCTTCGATTTCAAAAATGATCACAAAATCATTATCTGCACCCTCGAGAAACTCGGTCACGATATACATATTGCTGAAATCATAATTTTGTGCGGCGGCCATCTTGGATTTCAAATATGATCACACAATCGTTCTCTGCACCCTGAGAACCTCGGACACGATATCCATATTGCTGAAATCATAATTTTGTGCTGCGGCCATCTTGGATTTCAAATATGATCACACAATCGTTCTCTGCACCCTCGAGAACCTCGGACACGATATCCATATTGCTGAAATCATAATTATGAGCGGCGGCCATCTTTAAATTCAACAATGATCACAGAATCATTCTCTGCACCCTCGAGAACCTCGAACACGATATCTATACTGCTGAAATCATAATTTTGTGCGGCGGCCATCTTGGATTTCAAACATGATCACACAATCGTTCTCTGCACCCTCGAGAACCTCGGACACGATATCCATATTGCTGAAATCATAATTTTGTGCGGCGGCCATCTTGGATTTCAAATATGATCACAAAATCGTTCCCTGCACCCTCGAGAACCTCGGACACGATATCCATATTGGTGAAATCATAATTTTGTGCGGCGGCCATCTTGGATTTCAAATATGATCACAAAATCGTTCTCTGCACCCTCGAGAACCTCGGATACGATACCCATAATGTTGTTATCATAATTTTGAGCGGCGGCCATCTTCGATTTCAAAAATGATCACAAAATCGTTATCTGCACCCTCGAGAACCTTGGACACGATATCCATATTGCTGAAATGATAACTTTGTGCGGCGGCCATCTTGGATTTCAAAAATGATCCCAAAATCGTTCTCTGCACCCTCGAGAACCTCGGACACGATATCTATACTGCTGAAATCATAACGTAACGTGAGCCCGAGAGACACGAACACAGTACCTTCCTTGACAGTGGTCACGGGCGTACTGCTGGCTTGAGAGTGCATGCAACCAAGGCGTCGCGTTTGTTTTATTACGAAAAAAATTAATATAAAATAATTGATAAAGCGTATTGATAAATCCCACTGTGAAAAGTTATAAATACTAATAAACTATCGAATAAAATAAGTTTTGTGTTAATAGCTATCATAGTTTTATGATGATATAAACAATTCAAATAAAAAAGACTATTTTTCAAAAAATAAATCTATCGAGATTTCTTTTCGTAATCGTGTTTTCGAAACAGCGATAATTTTGATAAAGAAATGTAGATAAATATGACAAAAAATTGGAACCGTAGTATTTGTAGAATAATTTTAAGTAGATTTTAAAAAATGTTACTTTTTAGGACTATAGCGCCTTAATCCGTAATTTCAACGACTTTTTCACCATCTTATCAATCATAATTGATACAATAGGTAATGGTTGTTGAAGTACTAAGAAACTAAATAATAAAATAAAAATAATAACAAAATATAAACCTCGTCTTGCCATATATACTGAAATAAAGAAAAAAAATAGTTTGCTTTCGGACAGGATTTCTTCGAATTCTTTCGCTTACTGCTTTGACCACTTTTATAGGTACGAACACTACGTGGACGGTCAGATCTTTTTCCGTCTCAAACAGAAGAGTCTCATTGTACCTATTAATAGCCTGGTATACAAAAATTTTACTAATACCAAGCGTATGGAGAGTTTTACAATTTTGTATTTGGCTCCATACCTACTTTGTGTAAAGCAATCACAGTAATTCGGTTTCCTTTTATCACCTCACTCCTTTTTAATTTCGCAAACTGTTGTACACTATATTGGCGCCAAAATGAGAAAAAACAATGAACAAAAAAATTCATTTAGTTTTCTTCTTTCTGTTTCTTACTACTTCTTCTCATTAGCTCAACCCTTTACGAAGTAGTGGTAGATTCAATTAAAAATATCTTTATGATATTCATAAGTGTCGTTTCCGTGACCTTCATGAATAAAGTGATTTTGATTTGTTATGATTTATAAAAATGACAGATTCCAAATTCAAATGTAAGAGGTATTTTTTTTTATCTTAACAGTATTTATGGCCAGACTAAGTATATGTGTGACAGATATTTGGTAATTAAAAATAAATAAAATTTAAACATTTCTATTTCTATTAAACATTTTTTCTCATGAAATTATAATTTTTTAGAAAATTTATCAACGACAAACGCAAGCCCTGTAAGTGAGATTCTGTCTACATCTAATAAAACAACTAATAATAATGAGTATCGTCACTCAATAATTGCAGGTACCGTTATATTTTATTACCTACAACTGTAAGCTTATAGAAGAATTTTGAAAATTATTACGGCTTTGTGTACACAATTACATATAGAAATAATGTACCTAAGCTATGTTTTAATGACTTAATATGTGAGCTCGTCAGTGCAAGAGCTAGTCCTAAGTGAAGTAAGTATCAATAGGTTTCTATAATAAGAAATTCTAAAAATTTTTGTTTTAGGAATCAGAAAGTTTTTTTGCGACGTTACTGATACTGACGATCCGACTTACTGCTTGCCAGAATACTGGGAGGCTTGAAAACAAAGATTCAAATGGACTTGTTACATTAAAAGATTTACTTGGAAATAATGAAAATTAAAGTGTTCAATATTTTGATATTCTGATATATATTGGTCTGTCTAAGCGTATTATTTTAAGTGTAGCAATAGATTGCTTATAAATAGGATGATTTGAGTGAATTTATCAGAAAGCTATTGAAACAAGCTATAAGACCATGCAAAATAATCCATCATATAAACTAAACAAGGGTTAGAACTTGGTGAGGAAGTAGGGTGCCGTACGGCACTTTCGGTTTTGGTGTATCTGAATAATCTTGTGCACTGGGGCACTGTTGATTTGGGAAGGTTAAGAATTAAGAGTAGTAGTGAGTAGTCTTGCTAAAGTACTGCTTATCACTTGGAGTGGATGAAGCCAAAGTAAAACATCATGGGATTTAATATCTTCGCTCCCAATGAGGAATTTGATTTTCATTATCAGTTTCAAGAATATTTTCGAAAGCTTGACCGCAGAATCCTTAAGCAGATTAATTGAATTGCAGCATGCACTACATGCAGACGATAAATAAATATTAATATACCTACTGCAACGTCCGATTAATGACAGCTGGCAGGTAGCGGAACGTCCGATGACGCGATTAAGATTATCCGACGGCGAGCGCGAGATTCATCATTATTAAAAGCGATATAATTACCTAACGACTCCACCTATGGCTATATAAAAAATACATTCAAGTAGTTAAAAGTATAGAAAATCAACGTGTAAAATCATAAATTATGTTTTTGAACACAAGATATATATAAATAAAAGGTTAAAGCTCGAGATTATAGGTAGAAATGTGATAACATTTTCATTATATTAAGTTTTTATGTAAAATATTAGCGCACACATTAATAAAACTTGATTATTATTGAAATAGACTATATAACCTATTTTTTGATATTAATATGTCATTACTTCGACTTACGGGATTGTTGCATTAAACTAAAATAAAGCACCCATTCTTAGTATATACCTACAATTTATCTGCGGAATGCACAAGTAAAACGTGAAATACTTGGTTGTCTCAATACATCCAGATTATTGAATATTATAAACATTATATTTATGATATTTTGTCCCTATTACAAGCAATGATTTACTGTTAATTTATTGGATTACAATAAAAATTTGATATTTAAACCAAATCGATAAAGTAGTATCGATCATACTGTTATAACTTGTCGATTTAATGTCGTAAGAAGAATTTTATATGTAATTTGTAGATAAAATCGGAAACTAGATATCATGAGGATTAATTTCATATATAAAACAAATATAATACGTAATTAAAATATTACACTTACATGATAAACAAAACAATAACAAAACACTTGACACTACAAAAATAAACAAATGACAATTCCCCCCGCAAAGCGATTTTCACTTAATTATTTCTTTTAATTTTTGCTCGGATACTTGATATTTAAAGATAAGCCTATTACAATTACTTACCATAGAGTCTTAAAAATCGTATTTGACAAGCTAATTCACTCATACTACAGATTATAACACAAAATAAATACGCAAGTCGACTGGGCCACTCTGGTTGCCTGGACGTTTGACTGTCTAAAGAAAAAAGCCGCTCTAGTTGCCCGGACGTTTCAGTAGATACATACTTAATATTACCATATCTATGTCTTGGGGATGATTGGCTTTTTCTTTCTAATTTAATGCAATATACCCAAAATTCTTCACAGTAGATGATAGTAAAGGTGACTAGTTTGCTATACTTCATCATTATAATTGACTGTTTCATGCAATCTCTTTTATTAGCACCATTTACATTAAATCTAAGTCTCTTTTCAGTAGGTCCTCGACCCGAGTGGATGTTTGGTCCATCTATCTCAGCACTTTTGTATACATCAGCTCAATGTTTGTTCTATCGTTATGATCAAAACAATATAAAACATTTGATTAGACTCGACTTTAGTTCTCCACCCGGCAACTTGCGTCGATATCTATATTGTTGCAATAAAGGACTTAAAATAAACTTACGCTAGTAAATTGTAAGGCTGTGGTCTATGCAATGATAATTTAACGGCCTTCCCAATATTAAGTCTATCGCTTACTTGAGATAAAAATCGTAACTATCATTGACTTTTCTATCCCAATTACTTACCAGCAAAGTTTGTATGGAAATTGCATTCACGCGTCCCAATATGAGGCGATAAGAATGACTTATCGGGTATATTTGGACAGCTTCAGATTATTGGCACCTAATTATTGATAATAGTAGGTAGTAATTTATCTTTATCTGTAGATAGTATATTGGGAACGGCCGTTAGGCATTATAATATAATCCCAAAGTGACACGTACTGTAACACGCCACTGTACTCGTCATGCAATTTGCGGGATAACTCAAAAAAGTCAAATGAACTTCATAAATACACCTGAATTAAATAATGTATCGTATGCCCAAAATGAAAAGTCTAGTAAAATCACAGAAAATTAAAAGAAACATGATATTTTCCCTTGCATCTCCGGATTGGTAACAATACTAAATAGTCTCGCGGCAAAGTTACTTCAACAACCGACGGAATACATCCACAAATTACAGCTCAGACTGAATAAAGTCTCAAACTAGTTAATTTAATAGCGGTGTAATGAAAATTGTTGACATTTTCTGTATTCTTGAGTGAGATTAAAGTTAATATATTATTAATTTTTTTGTTTGTAACTCCAGCTCGCGATATAATCACCCTGCTGAATCTAGAGTCTATATTTTATTGGTTTTGCATTAACAAGCCACGACTACAACTTCTACAACTCGTCATTAAATTAGAAGAACGAAATTCAAAAACAGTGTCACCTTACATAACAGTGAAGCACCAAAACAAGCCGGTAAACGAGTAAATACATAGCCCCACGCACACACTTACACTAATACAAGCCGATCGGCCGCCATCATGAGATTTGCCATCGTCTGTGACAGATCAGTTTGCGTCGCAATAAAATATTTTTAAATGCGTGCGTTGTGAAAAATTGTAAAAACGATACTATAAAAGTATTTGTAGCCATATATGATTATTTAAGGGAGAAAAAATTGTGTAACTAGTATCACCCGTAACCGCACACACATACACAGCATAGCGGTGCTTCAATTGCTAATATTACGGCGGGGAGTCCTTCTTTTTTTACTCGTCGGTGACTGGAAGGTGATTTTAATTTGCCCTAAAATTAATGTAACCAACAAGCAAAGTAATATGTAGTAACTCGCCTTATGACAGTACTTTTAAAGTCTTTCAGAAAAAACATTATTGTAGAACCTCACTCTCCTGACCATACTCTGTACAAACATTTCCTCTCACGATGAATAATACCCCCTTTCATTCTTAATAATCTAATGTATGTACACATAAAGACACATTTGCGAATTTTCTAGAAACTGTAGCAGAAACCAGGAACAATCAAACTTATTCTGCCTACTACCCGGTTAAGTCAAGTTTGTAAAGTTTTTTGTTGCGAGTTTTATATGCTTCTACAACTTGATCCCATAAAGTGTACAAAACAATTAACGTGTTCCGAAGTGTAAAAGATTTCAATTGACTAGAACATAAATCCCGTTTTTAATGATATCACACTTTGAGATTCATTCTCAGTCTCTCAGCCTATTTAATTAATAAATTGTATTGTTACGAAAGTTTATTTAAAAAAATAAGAACGCTGAGTATCTTGCGCGAGTTCTTCTCAGGTCTGAGGCGTTTATTTTCGAATGAGTGGTTCTTTTTGATGTTCAATAAGTGATTAAAATTCCTATTAAAATTTGAATCTATTTGAATTCATACCAAGGAATAACAACATTGGTCTTAGTAACCTGCAATTACTGTCTCTGAGTACCCGAAGAAAGTGCTGTATTGGCTGATTTGTAATTTGGCCAAAGTCAAAGTCAAAATATTTTATTGACATAAAATCAAAAGACTGCTCGTCAACGTCAATCACAAAAAATACAATTCAGATACATACATATTAATTACATAAAAGTTTAAACATATTTTCAAAACAATGCAAACCAGTGAAACAACACAAGGCTGAACCATATAATCCATAAAAAACAACTATAATACTATTTAATTCCATATTGTAATATCGTTTACGTAATATTCAATACTGTAATAAGCCTTCGACATTAGTCTGCGTTTAATAAAAGATTTAAATTTATTTATTGATAATTCAGATACACTTTTTGATAATTTATTGTAAAATTTAATACTATCGCATGCAAAAGAATTGTTTATTTTACAGAGCCTAGTAGGGGGTACTATAAGCTTATAGTTATTTCTAGTGTTCAAATTATGTTTGTCGCTTATTTTACTGTATAAATTATAATGTTTGTGCACGTGCAGGAGATTGCTATAAATATATTGGCCGTACATGGTCATAATATTAATATCAAAGTGGCCAAAAAGAGATATTTAAGACTAATTGTATATTGGATGCAACAACCTTTACTGCTTGAATTCATTGTTTGTGTGAAGATAATTCGTGAACATGTTGGTCGTTATTACTGTCATTATAATCAATAATCGCAACAAATAAATACAAAGATTTATTAACTATAGCACCACCAGTCTATCAGACACAAGAATCAGCACTCATTCACGAGTTGACGCATTGACCAGCCATCGCTCCCGTCACACATATTTGAGGGAAGGAGAACACCAAGGATAAGACGCCGCCGCAATGCCATTTTTTTAGCATGGCGAACATATTATATCGCATATGATACACACACAAATCAAGCCCAAAAAATGATTCTTTATAATGAAATTACATGGTTTTTATATAAACCTCTAAGCGCTCTACAAAGCGCAGGTCCGGCTACACATGGAGTATTCCTGTCATCTCTGATCTGGCGCACCCCAGTATCAGCTCGATCCATTAGACCGCGTGCAACGCAGAGCAGCTCGAATTGTCGGGGACCCAGTGCTCTGTGAACGGCTGGATCACTTGGCGTTGCGTAGAGACGTCGCTTCATTGTGTGTCTTCTACCGCATTTATCACGGGGAGTGTTCCGAAGAGCTGTTTAACCTGATTCCTGCCGCCGAATTCCACCTTCGCACGACACGCCACAAGTTACCATATCATCCCCACCATATGGATGTGTGGCGGTCCTCCACAGTGCGGTTTTTGACATTATTTTTTTGGTTTTCAAGGAGCTTTCTTCCACGAACTACAAAGTTGTGGAATGAGCTTCCTTGTGCGGTCTTTCCGGGACGATACGAAATGGGTACCTTCAAAAAAAGCGCGTACACCTTCCTTAAAGGCCGGCAACGCTCTTGTGATTCCTCTGGTGTTGCAAGAGAATGTGGGCGGCGGTGATCACTTAACACCAGGTGACCCGTACGCTCGTTTGTCCTCCTATTCCATAAAAAAAACCTATTGCATATATTCCTATGTAATATTCATAAGATTAAACACTCTTAATATGAAGAATTATCATGCCAGGAGTATCTATTTTTCCAATCCAAATCAAATACATCATGCAGATTTCTTTTACGGAGAATGGATTTGGTCATTTCGGAAATATTATTATATTCACAAAAATTTATAATTGTAACACATTTCCCTACAAAATTACTATTTACAATAATTTTTAATAATAAAAAGCAAGTAATTTAGAAAACACAAATAAAATAAAAAATACAGAACAATAAATAGAAGCGGAAAGTTGGTTTCTGTAGCTTTTAGTTCCGAAAGCTTAACATCGAATGAGAAAGTTTCCTCATACGCGGGATTTAGTTCGAATGAGTTTTTTCACTCAAATAGTTTCCACAAAAGGATTAAACGCTTTTCATGTGGTATTTTACGGATAAGGTACATAATTCGTGCTCAATTAAATCTTTTAATCTATTACAGATGATAATTATAAAACGAAAAAGTAGAGGAATTACCACACTGCCTTAAACTAAACTATCTATCTCACCATTTGGATCTGTAGCGTGTAACACAGGGCGGTTTTCTAGAAATTTCCTTCCCCGTACAATCAATTTGTAGAATCAGCTTTCTGAAGCTATGTTTCCGAGATGATATTACATGGGTTTCTTAATAAGAAGCAAAATAGGCTGGCAACAATAGTCCAATACTTCCTCTGGTGTTTCTTAAAGAGATTTTGAGCAAAGATGGTCAGTTTACATCTGGTGATCCGTGAGATCCTTTGTCCTCCCATTACATTGAAAAATCTCCCAAGGGTGGTCAGAGAATCTAGCTTCTATATGCCACGATCTTGAAATACTTCCCTGTGTTTATTCCACTTGCATTAACCATTTCATCGAAGCTCTCCTATTCCTGTTCTTCCTTTAGTACATCCCCTACGTTAACGTCTCCCAACAATGTGAAGGGATCTTTACATTTGCTCTTTAAATTGGTGATGTGTCTCTACATAAATTAGCTCAACATAGCTCTTCTTAATTTTATTAAAAATCGTCGTTAATGGATTTGATTAATTGAAAGAGTACCACATCATACTTATCTTACGATACAAATTATATTTACCTTAACTGGCTAGAGAATATTTGCTAGCCGATTTGTGCGATTTCTACAGAATCAGTAAATTTTACTCTTTTTACCCATAAATTTTAACGTAATCGAAAGTTTACTTATTTTTCTGATCATTTATATACCGTAAGCCATGGAAACTTTAGTAGTGTTCAGGGGTGAATAAGATTTAAATTACCTGATTCAATGATATCCTCAAGTGGGACAAAAGAAATAAATTTCATTCGATACATAAAGATTTCCTGAGAGAGCCCTGCATGGCTGGTGTATATACAACATCTCCAATAGTATTATCAGCTTAACAATGCATGTTTATATATTAATTTATTAGAACACCAACAATAGATACATGACTTAATATGCTATTGTGTTTTGTTTATATTTATATATACAGAATGTTGGGTCCACTAGTTATAAAACTAGTGGACCCAACAGACGTTGTCCTGTACACATGTTTTAAATTTGAAAAATCGATCCAGCCGTTAGGAGCAGTTCACTAACATACACATGAGCAGGAGAATTATATTATATGGGCGGAATTGAGAATCTAAACCAATCTCAAATTCACTGAAACAAATAAAAAAGTCATCAAAATCAGTCCAGCCGTTTAGGAGGTAGTTTAATTGTGAATCTAAACCATTTTCGAATCCACCTGAAGACACACACCAATCTCAAATTCACTGGAACACACAAAAATATCATCAAAATCGGTCCAGCCGTTTAGGAGGTAAGTCAATTGTGAATCTAAACCATTCTCGAATCCACCTGAATACACACAGAAAGTTACATTAGAATCGGTCCAGCCGTCTAGGAGGAGTTCAGTGACATACACACGCACACAAGAATTATATATATATAAAGATATAATTTGTATATTTCAATTATTGGAGTTTACTCCTTAAGAATTGTTTTGACTATAAGGCACGGTATAAAACATAGATGGGTAGTAAAATAAAACCTTAACAAAAAGTAAAGGGTCAAATTTTTCTCCCGTATAGTGCTCCCCGCTTCTCAGTCCAGGCGATTACAATGTTCCTTTTGATAAATATGTTCATGTATCTTATTTTAGTTTTCATAAGCCTTGTCATAGTGATGATACTATTTTCGAAATAAATAATATAATGTAAGAAGTATATTTTTATGTAACCTATTTAAAGTATGTAATATTAAAATGCACTTATTTATACAGAAAAAATATACTATAACAATGAACCTAAAAATAAAAACCTTAAAAAATATAATATTTAGGCAAGGTTCTGAAGATACTGGCAGCGTATGAAATAATAATATGCAAACAAATATATTTTATCGAATTAATATGAATAGATATATTTACATATTCATTTACTTCCTTTGCCTATTATATATATTTTAAGATAATCCTTTTTAAGGAATAAACTCCAGTTACGTTTTGAATCTAACACGTACATTTTTTTTAATTGGAACACCACAAATAGATATTATATTATGTACATAGCATAATATTGCTTAATAAATAATATGATTCTATATATCTATCAATGAAAGGCGCATTGCACATCACATGGGTATTTTCAATAAGCGAAAATAGAGACAAGACTTGATAAAAAACTCGCAAATTAAATTGTATTTTATCAATAATATGATTGAAATAAACTCGTCGCCATGAGAGGATAGATGTTAACTCTAATTCAACTAGAGTCCTTACCGTTCGTCAATTATTTCTACACTGCTTAATTAAAAAACCCGGTCGCCTTAGTGAAAATTTGGCTATACCTTCTCGTAGATTCAAAAATGTTTACTGTTTTCTGAAGTTCAATCTTGTCATGTGTCGAAATCATGCTAGCTATCTAGGACATTCAATATATAATCAAGTAAATAATATAATTAAAATTGCAGACCTCTCTTCTTACAAAGTAAGACCTACAGTACGAGAGTGGCTTTTACAATTCGGCTATGATGAAACCAAGAAAATTATTAACTCGAAATTAATATAATTTTATATTATATTCAATCATAAAGATTTATTTTTGACTTTTTGCTTTATCTATTATTATTTAATTTTAAAAAGTTCTTATTATAAGATGGGTATGTTTTAAAGTTAGTTAGATATTGTTTTTAAATAGTGTTTAAGTGTCAGTCTTATTTCTATTTCATTCATTATTAACATTAAATAAAATAACATAGCAGACGGTCATCACTGGTTGGCTCTGAAAAGGGTTTCCTAGTGAGCCATCCAGAGGAATTTTATACATTATAGGTGCCTCCTTGTCTCTATTTTCAGACTGAGACAGTAAATTTATATTAGGCATGAAGAACAATGTATGTTATTATAATTAATAATAAATAAATTGAATAAAATTAAAATTGCCCAGTAATGGTAATATCCATAGTTTGCTTTCAAGAAAGCTCCTCATTAGTGCATTTCATATAAAAAAATTTGGATTATGGTTGACCCTAAGGGCCACCTCTGCAACTTCCCGCTAATTCCATACCTAAACGATTCAAACGGTACTTATGACTATTTTGAGCTCTTTGAGCTCCAAAATATAATTTATTGGCACGAGAGTCTTTTTTTTTTACTTACAAGAATTAAGCCTACTCCATAAGTAGTCTGTATGCCCCATGCCACTTGTCACTTGCCACATGCAATGTCTTCTAAGAGTGTAACGAAGACGAAGATGCCCCATGCCGTTTTTTATGAAAATAAGGTACGAGACGAGCAGTTACGTTCAGCTGATGGTAATTGATACGCCCTGCCCATTACAATGCAGTGCCGCTCAGGATTCTTGAAAAACTCTAAAAATTCTGAGCGGCACTACAATTGCGCTCGTCACCTTGAGACATAAGATGTTGTCTCATTTGCCCAGTAATTTCACTAGCTACGGCGCCCTTCAGACCGAAACACAGTAATGCTTACACATTACTGCTTCACGGCAGATATAGGCGCCGTTGTGGTACCCATAAAACCCATCCTGTGCAAAGGAGCCTCCCACTGGTATTAGTGGGTCAGGGATTGGAAACAATAAATCCGTTTATAGGAACGAGTCTTTGTTTGCGTTCACTTTTAAACCTTGTAATTCGCCAGTCTGCCGATGTAGCTGCTACTGTCGATGGCGGTGCCTTCAGCAGATCACTAAGCACCGAACATCGATTTTTGAAATTTTCAAGCAGAAAGTTTAAAAGTAGGTTTGTTACTCTTAAAATATTTTGTTATTTCAAATTCAAATTCAAATTCAAATATTTTTATTCAAAATAGGATTTATAATCACTTATTGAATGTCAAAATCTACCACCCATTCAAAAGAGACTGCCTCAGACCTGAGAAGAATGGGCGCAAGAAACTCAGCGGGCTTTTTTTTATATATAAAATAAAGATTACAATGTAATATCGTACAATAAACATTAATAATTAAAGAGCCTGAGGGTGTTCGCTTTAATCCCAGTCCGTGGTGTCATTAAGAAAATCGTTTATGCTATAATAACCGTTCCCACACAAATGTTTATTTAATAATTCTTTTGAATTTGCAACAGTCAAAATATTTATTTCTTTAAATTTTTCTCTTAATGATTCTTTAGGACCTAGGTTATAAATCTCGCGAATAGCCCTCTTCTGCAGCACAAAGATTTATTTAGTATTAATATCGGCCGCACTGCCCCATAACAATAAACCATAGGACATAATACTATGAAAATAACTAAAGTAAACTAATCTCGCCGTATCTATGTCAGTAAACATCTGATTTTCTTAACCGCATATGCTGCAGAACTAAGCCTATTCGCCAATCCTTCAATATGGGGTTCAATATATATAATACTCCAATTTGGAATCAAGAGTAATGCCAAGAAATATAGCAGATTCCACTGGTTTTACCACCTCTCCATTTAATAAAATATTCGCATCTACATTTTTGACATTTGGCGCGGTTAATTTAATAAATTTGGTTTTATGATTATTTAACAATAAGTTATTGGCGCTAAACCAGTACACGATGTCAGATAGAGCACTGTTTACTTCATCATATACAACTTGGCTTCGTTTCACTTTGAAAATTAGTGAAGTGTCATCCGCAAACAATACCACCTTGTGTTTTTTTTCTACAAGGTTAGGTAGATCATTTATATAAATTAGGATGAGGAAGGGTCCAAGAATAGACCCTTGTGGTACCCCCATACCGAGAGGAGTCCCAGGAGATTTCCTGCCATTCACCTCGACCCTCTGAATCCTATTATTTAAATATGAGATCAGAAGATCGAGTGCAGATCCTCTTATACCATAGTGGCATAGCTTCCTGACCAGCGTTGAATGTTGAACACATTCAAAAGCCTTAGATAAATCACAGAAGATACCAAGTGCATTCTGTGATTCCTCCCAGGCCTCAAAAATATTCCTGATGAGTTCAACACCTGCATCCGTAGTCGAGCGTCCCCTAGTAAAGCCAAATTGTTTTATATGAAGTAACTTATAAGTGTTAAAGTGAGTAAGCATTTGACTTAAAACAATTTTTTCAAAAATTTTACTAAGGGTTGGCAACACCGAAACAGGGCGATAGTTATTCGGGTCAGAAGTTAGTCCCGATTTAAATATTGGTGTAATGACATCAATAACAGAACTTATTATTATTACAGATATGCCCCATATATCAGCAGTTTTTTTCATTTCTAAGGATCTGAAAGTTTTAATTATTTCTGCTGGGCTAACAACACTGAATTTGAAATTTTGTTTACATTCCTTAACATTTTCCAAAAGAAGTGACTCGGCAACACTGGTGGAGGAGACAAGGGTGCTTGAGATGGAAACTGGAATGTCAGAAAAAAAATTCTCAAAAGCAGAAGCTACTTCCTGCTCAGAGTGGATTTTTGTATTATTTATTATTAGATTATATTCAAACTTGCAGTCTTTCGCTCTTCTAGATTCCCAGTTAATAACTTTCCAAGTCATTTTTATTTTATTTGAAACATTTTTAATTATTTCTCTAATATGCATTGACTTAGCAATAGTACATACTTGCTTAAATAATTTTGAATAATTTTTCACATATACAAGGAAAGATGCATCGTTGGCACACAGTATAAAGTAATTAAACGAATCACATAACTTCCTAATTTGTAAAATGAGTTTCCCCAAATTACCGCAGTCATTATGGCCTGCTTCGTCCCCTCGTTAAGTCAAACTTCACATCTGTCATAATATCAGATTATTCATATTTTATGCTTAGATATTACTATTATAAACTAAGTAACACGACAGACGTTGTTCTGAACATAATAAATAAAATACTGTTATATGAATTTTGCCAATAATATTTCATGACATGAATTATTTCGTACAATATGCTCGCTGTTGTTATAATTTTTTTTTATGAAAAATTCGACGTGACATTCACATTCATATTGAATAAAACGCACTAAAAGAGGCTTTTGGGCTAATTTTTTATATATCTATACATTATGCGGTTCATAATAGAAGGAGTTATTTCGTATAAAATTTTACTCGTGTTAATACCGCAACAGCCTTGCTTTACTGTAAAAGCTTTGAGAATAACAGTTTTATTTCAACTACATAAGAAACAAAAATTACTAACTTCTACCTCAAAGCATAAAGCAGTCGGTTTGAAGACCTGGGAGGACAGGTCTTTTAAACCGACTCCATTTATTTTTTGTAAGGCTGGGTGGATTTACTCTAAGTAGGGGTGCCCAGCGAGGATTTCGGGATTTACTAAAGCGTCAGATTAGTGAATGAGAGCTTTTTTTTGGTGCACTTAACACTCCCTTAGAAAATCTGACAAGTTCGATTAATTTGTTTTTTCATTTTCAACCCTTACATACAACCGCATTATGCAAACGATCAGATTAACATACGTACATTATTAAAAATACGTAGGGCATTGATGCTATCAATATCTGACGCGCTCGAGGATGTCCATGCAACAGTTTTTTTTTACATATTTAAAAATCTATGGCCGCTTCCCCCACCGATGAAAAGGTATATATCATATAACATTTTTTTCTTCTTATCATCTAAGCTTTGCAACCCAATAGGTCTCTACGACGCTTGAGTAAATCCCCATTTAGCATTGTGGGCTCCCCTACTATCTCAGATTGGTCCAACTATAAAAGATGTTAGGTTGTATTTGGTATAAGTTATTTGTGAGAGAAAGTGGTGAGATGAGCAAGGCGTAAATCTGATGGTAAGTGAAGTCTGAATTTCTAAGCAGAATAGTAATTGCGAGTCACTTTGGACACAATATTAATTCTCATTAGGCCAGTAACTTCATTAGCTACGGCACCTTTCCAAATCGACACACAATAATGTTTGCACATTGCTGCTTTCAGGCAGAAAAAGTTTCCGCTGTGATACCTACCTGGGCAGCACCCTGTGCAAAGAATCCACCCACTGCTAAGATCTGATGATAAAGCCTTGAGCAATTCAGGAAAGTCCTCAAATTTTACACGAGTACATAACTGGCGTTAATGTCTTCTCTTAAATAACTAAATAAGAATTTGTATGCAGAAAGTATATTATGGTAAGGTTGAACAGATGATCAATATCACAAATTCCCATTTGTAATCTTGTGGAACTTTTTGAAATAAATGTTTCACGACAACAAGATAGTTAAGCGTCTAACTAGCGATAACCCTTTGGTTGATTATGAAAATATACCATTGAACTGATCTAGTAAATTAACTGAAAGAATAGAATTGAATCGAGATATTTTTATTGATCATAGGGAGTGACAATAACATATTGTAACAACATTTGGTAAGCGTCATGAAGCTACAACAGTTCATCATCAAAGTTATAGTTTATATGGATGTAAAGTAAAGATTCTACCGTTTACTATGTTCTACCAATAAATTATACTTCTTTTGTAATGCTTAGCAAGATTAACAGACTTAGGGTGATGTACTGAGGAAAGATACAGTACTAAATGTCTGCCTAGCACCACCAAACTGTGAAAGCCTTTACAACTGTGTGTATGGTTATGGTTTGTAAAGTGGCTTTGATCCTGTTCATTTCAGCCCTGTTACACTGCGACCAATGTGATCTATTGTGATAGCCACTGTTAAACTATAGCTCACTGCAAACATTGATTCTTTTCATGGATCCTATTATGTCTTTTGCAGTGAGCTGACGTATCTCAAATGGTTAAAGGATTGGACTTCCCAAAGAGATGCTACGTTTACGCATTAAAGGACCACATTCAGAGAAAATGTGTAGCGGGGTTTCATCTGCACTATTACAGAATCTACACGCTCTGCAATCTCTGAGACCTAAGATTGAGAGGTGTTTGTTTAATCTGCAGTGCCCCGTTAATGTCCTGGTTAATATGCGTAAGTTTTCTCTACTTAGCTCTAGTGCCTCATTTGCAGCCTTTTTGTTGAAGGCTTGGATTAGGGTTTTGGAATGGGTTAAGCCCGGAGTGTTGCTCCAGAGTTTAATGCACTCTTGTGAACATGATGTATCAAGGGTTGATTTAACAAGACTCCTTGGGACACCACAGAAGGGTTCAGGGATTGAGTGCTTTTAGCGCCAATTCTTGCAAGTTCGTCGGCGTATTCATTGCCTTCGATTCCTGCATGTCCTGGAACCCATCGACGTGTAACTCTGTTCATTCCTCCCAGAGTATTCAGTATAGTCCGGCAGTTGTCTACAAGCTTTGAGACTGATCTGTTGGAATCTATAGCGGACAGAGCCGCCTGACTATCTGTGTGGATATAAATACACTTGCCGACGTAGCCTTTATTTAGGATGGTGTCCGCACATTCTATTATGGCGTATACCTCCGACTGGAAAACGGAGGCAAGATTTCCCAAGTTGACAGATTTGCCAAATTTGGGGCACTCTCCGAAGATTCCACAGCCAACATCAGAACCCGACTTGGATCCATTGGTATACCATTTAAGGCTCCCTTTTTTCCAAGTAATTCGATTGTTTAACCAGTCCTCTCTTGTGGGGAATTCAATACTAAAGTTGCTGATGAAGTCAAATTTCGGCAGCATGGCGTCACTCACCATGTCTAATACAGGACTTCTCAGTAAGGATTGCTCAAATAGCCGCAGCGAGTTTGAGAGCCAGTTAGTCCGCATATGGGTCATTACTCTATGCATGCTGGCCCTCGCCTCCTTTTGTAGATATAGGTTTAGGGGCGGCAGGTTCAGAAGTGCATTTAGGGCTGCTCCCGGCGTGGACGTCATGGCTCCTGTTGTTATCGCGCATGCAGTTCTTTGAAGGCTTCCTAATTTGGCATTACGGTCTTTTGGGCAATTTTTCTGCACCAGACCACAGAACCATATGATATAAGTGGTCTTACAATGGCTGTATACAGCCAAAGGGCCATGTTGGGCTTTAGACCCCATTTTTGGCCGACAAGACGACTACAACTTCTTAAGGCAAATTTTGCCTTTTGCACAATACCGTCCACTTGACTATTCCAGGTAAGTTTCTGGTCTAAAGTAAGTCCCAGATAATTTACCTTGTCGGAAAACGGTATAGATCTATTATTCAGTCGCGGAGATATGAGGCCTTCCAACTTCCGCTTCCTTGTGAAAGGAACAAGGACAGTTTTGTCAGCATTAACCGCCAGTTCATTTTCTTGGCACCATTTGGATATTATGTACGCTTTTTGTATAAGGTACGAGATGGTACTTTGGCTGTCGCCTCGAATCATTATCACTAGGTCATCAGCATAACCTTGAGTGTCAATTCGAAGTTCATCCATCTTATAGAGAAGCCCATCAATGACAAGGGTCCATAGTAGAGGCGAAATGACGCCTCCTTGTGGATATCCTTTTGTGGTCATTACATCAAGAGAGACACCATGTAGCCTCAATCTAACAATCCTACTTGAGAGCATCGACTCAACCCATTTGACCGTGGTAGAGTCGACCATTTTATCGGCTAAAGCCTTAACTAAGACCTTTATGGGTGTTTTATCAAAAGCTCCTTCAATGTCTAGGAAGGCGCAAAGCGCAATTTGTTTGTCCTCAAGTGCCCTTTCTACCCTGTCTACGACTTGTAATAGGGCGGTTTCAGTAGATCTACCTCTACAATAGGCATGTTGAGTACGGTGGATGGGGTTATTAGGTAAAACCTTATCTCTGATGTACCTGTCTATCACCTTCTCCATACCTTTCAATAAGGATGAGGTAAGGCTGATTGGTCTGAAGGATTTTGGAATTGAGTAGTCCTTTCTGCCAGCCTTTGGAATAAACAGTACCTTGACCTTAGTCCACTGTTTTGGGATGTGTCCACATGCAAAACTCGCTCTGTAGATCCTGAGTAAATGTGGAAGGAGAATGTCAATTCCTTTCTGCAGGAAGATAGGAAGGATGCCATCCTCCCCACTTGCTTTATAGGGTTGGAACGATTTAATTGCCCATTTCACCTGTGCCGTTCTTTTTACTTTGGCGGACATACACCAGTCCTCCCTACGAGTTCTAAATGGTGTATTCGCCTTTAGTTCTTCAACCTCAAGATTGAGCGCTCCAGGGAAATGGGTTGAGACTAGAAGTTCCAAGGTTTCCTTCTCATCGGATGTGAAGGTCCCATCTGGTCTTTTCAGAAGTCCCAGTTGGTTCGGGCGTGTTTTCGAGAGCATTTTATGAAGTCTTGCACCTTGAGTCGTACTCATGACGTCCTCACATAGCTTCCTCCATGATGCTCTGCGGGCCCTCCTTATTTCTTTATTGTATTCCGTCAAGGCTTTTGTGTAAACTGACCAGTTTTTGGTGTTTTTAGCCTTGTTGAATTATATTCGGGTTTTCTTTCTAAGGTTTTCAAGCTTAGAGTTCCACCACGGTACTTCTCGATTCGAGGTCTTTGTTTCTAGTGGACAGCTCGTTTCATAGGCATCTATAATACCTTGCGTCAGAGCCGACACGGCTAGATCAAGGCTCTCTACGGACTTGATACTCTTCGGAATTGATTCTAGGTTCCGCCTTAGGTTTACCTGGTAGGTGTCCCAGGTAGTCCGTCTCGGATTCCTAAAGGTTATGGTTCGACAGTCAAGAGTGGCTGCTAAAGAAAAAGTTATGTGTTTGTGGTCGGACATGGAGTTTTCATTACTTACCTTCCAGTTTAGGATATGTCTGGCAAGATTTTCCGTAGCGAAGGTTATGTCCAAAACTTCCTGCCTTGCTCTGGTTACAAAGGTAGGAGTACAACCTATGTTAAGAAGGTGAAGATGGTTAGAGTTAAGGAAATCATTTAGAATCTCACCTCTATTATTGATGTTAGTGCTCCCCCATGCGTAGTGGTGAGCGTTGGCATCGCACCCAACCAGTAGTTCGGCCTTGTGCTTCCGCGCATATTCCACCACAGGCCTGATGATGTTGGTAGGGTCACTGTGTTCTCCGGGCAGATAGGCCGAGCAAATGATTGCTCTAGACCCAGTCCACCCTTTGAAATTTACATAAGCCGCCACAGAGTCGTCGGAGCATAACTCTGTAGCAGGCAAGAACTCAACATTTTTGTTAAAGATTATGCAGGCTCGAGGCCGCACACCACAGGCGTAAAATAAGGTCTTACCAGCAGTATTTAGTCCTAGGATGGAAGTGCCAGCAACCCAAGGTTCTTGAATGATGGCAAGGTCTGCTGTTCCTTCTCCAAGACTCCATTACTTCAGTGGCAGCTACAGCATGGTGGAGGTTAGCTTGAAGAATCCTCGCCGGTTGACCCATGGGTGCCATTTTTAGGGCTTTTTGTCTTTTGCAGGTCTAATCGTCCTTTTGTGCGGTTTTTCACCGCCAGGACGTCCGGCCTGCGATTTGCCCTTAGTTGGACCTTTAGTTATAGGTCCAGCTCTGACAGAGGAAACCGAGGCTCCGTTGTGGTACCAACTCTGGAGGTGCCCGGAGCGTTCTATACCCCTACCTGGGCCAGAGCCGACCCTTGTGGGACTGTTGAGTCCGTAGAGGTTGCAAGAGTGTTGGTAGTTCTACTCTTAAATTTGAAGCTGACCCTCTTGAATCCAATGATCGCTTTGGACTCCACAGCTTTCAGGGCTTCAGCAGACGGGTCGTCAACGTTGAAGGTCGTTACTCGACCTCCTGTCTCGACCCTGTCATATAGCACCTTCCAGAGCTCTGTGTTGAGTCCTTCGTTCTGTACCCGCAGTAGGGAGAGCGCTTCATCTACGCTAGATGCTTCGCTCTCCGGAATAAAAGTTGTGACTGTTTGAGGTTTTGGCAGTTCTTTCTCGTCCATAATGGAGAGCTGCGCCTTGGGCCACGGTTTTAAATTGGGAACTTCTCCCACTAGCCAGTCTTGACTTTTTTGATTAGCGCACGTGATCAAAATCCAGCCTGGCTTGTGTGAGAAGCCCGGAAACTTAGGTCCCGTGCCCTTTGTGGTTATTTTAGAAATGGCCAGGATTAGGGCTCGGTGGACAAGTTTCATCTTTTCCTCACTCATAGCGTCCGAATTACGGATCCCTAATCGTGTGGAACCTACTGTGTCCTTATAGCTGGGTTTAATGACACCAGCTTGCTCGGTCTGAGGAATCAACCTACTCGTTTTGCGAGGTTGCAACTTGGGAAAGTCTTCTTCAGAGCGTGCGCGCTTTAGCGCTTTCAGCTCAGGGGTAGGCCACTCCTTTAGGATTTGGTCCCAAGGCTTCCTGCATAGGGCGAGGGCCTCTTCGGCTCCTACCCCAGCGATCAGTTTCTTGTACCTCTTCCTAGCAGCACCTCCCAAGCGGTTTCGAACCCTCTTGGGAGCCTCATCAGTCTGGGCCGTCGGTTGGGGCAATTCGGAAGCACTTGATGCACTTTCCTCTACCACCTGTCTCGGCTCCTCGACATTCGAGTGTGAGGCGGGTGGAGAGGACAGCAAAGCCCTCTCCAAAGCGTCTACTATTCCATTCTGTGAATATTCTTCCCAGGAGGAGACTAACGGGTTTTTGTTTTCTGTTTGTTTTGGTCCATATAAGTCCCACGAGTAGCTAGGGAAAGGAAAGTCACGGACAGCAGAGCCCTGCATGCCACCCGAAGGGCTGGTTACTACTCCGATTCGCCCCAGTTTCGGAGAGACACCGTTTAAGACTGAGCAACCCCTCAGCCACGCATCCATCGGCACGGTATGTATGACACCTTGGATTGGGTTTTTGAGAGATTCTTAGCCATCAGCCAGCAATAGACCATATTTCTAAAGAAATTCACTGACAGATACCCAGGATGCACCGGCCAGGAGTCTTCATTCCGGGAGAATAGAATATTCCACCTCGGACTGAAGGCCCTTTAGCACACGTGGAGGTAATCTCTCGTAGCACCCCAAAACTGTGTGTAGGCCTGTAATCCAAAAGTTGTTGCAAGGGAGATGAGCGGCGGTGATCACTTAACATTTAACTTACCTGTATGTTCGTTTAACATCCTACGTCTTGTCCTGTTACTGATTAGTTCTGTGGCGTTAAGCACGCTTCAATTCAATTATTAAATTTTCTCAGAGAAGTTCTCTAGATAAGAAAACATCACAAATATGATAGATTATAAAAATAGACTTTATGTAATTTAACTTCGTTAAAATTTCATGTAACATGTCTTTTCCATATTTTTATCAGCTGTTAGGTGGTGCTACTGTATCGTTTCCAAATAAATATTTTCAACTTATGGCCGAATCTAGATATTTAAGCGAGCGCGGCGGGCAAATCTAACATCTTCTTCTTAAAAAATTAAATTAGAAGTCACTTACCTATTAAATTACCAACGTACATAATATACTTTTTGAATGAGGTACCTATTTCAACACAGAAGTCACAACGACACAACCCTCCTCTGCACTCATCGCTCAGCCTCTTTCCATGTCTTGTGTCACCTATTTTAAGCTAATAATTTCTACTTATAGTCTTGTTCCTAATTAACGCCTCATTAAGTACTCGGTTGAAAAATATACCTACAAAATATAAATGCAATGACAAATATTGATAAAATCTGCTGTAAATTAATCTATCAATCGAACAAAACCCATAACTAAATTTCTCATTACTTAATGTTTGTAACGCGTGACTCTTTATTCACGATCAATTTACGCAGAACAACTGCATCGAACGTGTACAATACATGTTTAAAATCAAAATGGGCTCTATTTTTGTCGTCTTTATTAACTTCTTGCTTATTATGCAGTTAATGTGTGGCATGTATTATAAAAAGTTCTTCAAACAAACTATTTCGAAGATAATTGGGAAAATTTATTGCTTAATTCAAAGCAGCTTCCTCATCTGGTGTACATCCAGTACGTTGAACGCGAGTGGCTTGAATTCTAGTAAATTCATATTTGTGTTTCTTGATAGTATGTCACCGATTTTTATAACGGCTTTTAATCTAAACGATCGTGTTGACCACTTTTTAGAAAAACTCTCGCTTGTTGAGTCCGCTTTAGAAGTTTCTGGAAGTGGTCGCCCTATTGCATTTCATATAATTGTTTTTATAACACTCGTGAGTGCTAAGTGCTTTTACCTATTCCATATGTCTAGCAAAAAAATTCTTGGCGGATCATTATTTTGGGGTTGGTGTGGCATTAGGATTGCAATTTTTATAAATACTGTATTTAGAAATGTGCCATTTCATCTGACTTGGCATAGAATGAGAATCCTACGTTGCAATTTTGACAAAATCAACTCGGAATCAAAAGTAACAAGGGCTGATGCTGATAATCAAATCAGTAAGATAAAGAAGACAATGCTATTATATGGAGAACTACTTGACAATTTGAATTCACTGGGATTGGTATTCAAATGGTTGGTAAGTACCTGTGAAGGTTTCAATTTTGATTAAGTATTTTAGACAAATATCGAAAAAAATATATTTGGTATAAGAGGGGGCAAACGGGTAAGATATTCTGATGGTTCCTATCCCATATCTTATCCGTACCATATCCCTCTGAGAAAGATTAGATATTATAGGAAGATATGCGTTGCCGGCTATTAAGTTGGGAGTTTGCTCTATGCTTGAAGGTCCTGAGTCGTATTAGCTCGGGAAAACTGCAGCCAATAATTGATTGCAAAAAGTGTCTGTTCAAACCAAGAAGTTCCACGCAAAACTCGTGGTTGTAGAATGCCAGACGTGAATATGATGCGTAATATAAAAAAAAGTACTCGTTGTGTAATTAAATACAATTAAATTGAATTAACTGCTTATTGTTTTTATGAAATTAATCATCACAACAAGCAACTGGTACGCTTGATGTTAAGCGGCATCTATAGCTCTTAACAGTGATAATAACATATACAAGATCGTTACCCCAACGACTCAAGCTCCAGAATCGCATAGCAATTCTGCATGTAATTATTCCCACACCATTTCACACCGGAACGCAAAATTGCTTGAGCAATGATATAAAGAGTATGATGGGTAAAAATCAAAGATGGAAACGTTACGGACTAGACTAGAGGACTAGAGCTACGGACGAATACTGCAAATACAGTTTGGTGTGGTCCTACTTTACATAATGTATTTAACAATTTATGTATGAAATATGAGTTTAGATGGGCATATCGATCACCTGATACAAGTGACCATAGCCACCCGTAATGTTTTTACCACCATGGGAGTCATAGGAGAATTGCCTTTTAATTATCGTCTTGGAAACACCCAGGTAATGAATTTTATTCCACGGTGTTGTAATTGAAAAGAAGAAAGTCCTAACCAAATTTGAAAATTTGCATGGACTTCGCAAAGGCTAAGTAACGCCTGTTTTGTATGGCGCTACGGTTGTATTCCCTCATTAGAACTCTACAGTTATTATTCTTGCACTCAATACCGCAATTCAAGCCAATCCTGTTATCTGCTCAGTAAGTGATCAGTAACAAACCTGCCAGAACGCTCGGAGAGAGTATGTATGACTAGCAGATCCAACACGTCTCTTGTTTGATCGCTCTCAGATTTTGTTCGAAGGGTGTTGGGAAGATGGGGACCGATTTTCGCCACAGTTTTAGCAGTGTTTAGGTACTTAGCTCTGATTTTGCATGCGAATGCAGTGAATAGTGTAGAACGAGTTAGTACCTACTAATCGTTTTACACTATAGTTGTCGTCATTTGATGACAGAGAGATATACTCACATCAAAAAACCCTCAGTTGCTTCCAAATACTCTCGTGTACTTGAAGCGATCTAATTTTTTGATCACTAGGGTTGCTCAAGGAGATCTATAAGTTTGTTATAAACAGCAAGTTCAGGTGTATGCCTAATTATTTTTTGTTGCAGATTATTCGTGACATCATACATGCCACGTTTTACGTATTGCTCATAACCGTAGAGACATCTTATTCGGTGACTCAGGTGAGTGATTAAAATGTATTTGTTTGCAAACTTTATCAGAATCCAAATCGATCTTAGACATTGTTAATTACATTTATTTTCTTTTTCAAATAATTTTACTCTCAAAGACACATTCTAACATTAAAAAATTGAGATAATCCACCCATAGTAATATATATATAACAGGTTATGTATATTTTGGAGGATGATAATTTGTGTAAGTGTGTCAATATTGTTATTATAATTTCTTTTAAAACTGAAAATAGACTTAATATCAAATCAAATATATATTTATAAAAACAGAACCACATAATGGAGATATGACACTAACATATTAATGTATATATTATACTCGTGCCACGTAATGTTAGTAGCCGTACTCCTCCGAAACGGGTTGATCGATTTTTATGATATTTTACGTAGGAACACTGAAAATGTTTAGAACTGGCCAGTTAGAAACATTGCTAATGAAAACTTTTTCTTAAATTTAAATTTTAGAACTCTTTGGTAACCTAATGTAGTATAATGCATTCAATTGCCATTTGTCTTTGTGAATTGGCGGCAAATCTGATTGATACTTTTGATAAATGATAATAACGTGAAAATGAACCTAACGCGAGTAAATTTTCGGTCAATGATTAATTTTGACTTTCGTTGTGGGCTTACTCAACACCAAAGCTATGATAGGCTACGATTATCATTTCTTAATGAAGCTCCATCTCGTGCCACTATTTAAAATCGGTTTAACGAGTTTAAGCGTGGACGTAGAAATCTCAATGATGATCCGCGTGAAGGACGTCCTTTAACAGCGACTACTGAAGATAACATCAGTGCTGTGCCACGCATGATAGAGGAAGATAAGAGAGTGACCTATCAGCAGATACAGCAGATACGGGCAAGCCTAGGCATTGATATGAGTCATATTCAAAAAATATTACACGAATATTTACGTGTCAGGAAGATTTATACCAGATGGATTCCCCATACCTTAACCGACGACCAGAAACACCTTCGCATGGACTTGTATCGCCAAATGGTCGATAAGTTTAACAGTGGTGACTCAAATGCTGTATTTGACATCGTCACAGGTGATGAAAGCTGGATATATTGCTACGGACCCGAAACCGAAAGACAATCTGCTCAATGGGTGTTTCCTTTAGAGGATCGGCGAACTAAGGTAAAGAAAGGAACAAGTCAAGGAAAAAAGATGATTCACAAATAAAATTTGAAAAAAATTTATTGTATTAATTCTAGAAGTGAGGGTTATCACTTTAAAAACATAACAAATTGTTTAAAAAGATGATTGCCTTATTCTTTTGTCGGAAAGGTCATTTCGTGACAGTTGTGCTAGAAGTTGAAAGGACAGTTACTACAGACTGCTTTGTCAATCACTGTTTGCCTGTGGTCTTGGAAAAATTCGACAGCAGCGCCCTCAAAGCAGGATCCTCCTTCACCACGACAATGTTTCAGATGATGATCAATGTTGAATATTTGACTGTGACAGGTGTCGAGATAATGAGTCATCCGCCATATAGTCCTGACCTGGCGCCCTTCGACTTTATTTGTTCCCAAGAACTAAAGATAAAATTCGAGGTATTCGCTTTACGAGCCCTCAAAATGCGGTGAAACCGTACGAAAATGCCATAGAAGAGACCACTAAGGAAGAATGGGCCCACTGAATTAACACATTAGCTAAAAGTGCATGCAAATTACATCACCTCCATTCCCATTCATTATATAATAATAAAATTTTAACATTATAAGTACATACATCCAAATAATATCTACACAAAGTATACAACAGGTAGTCAAAGTTAAACACAAGATTATAAAAAAAGCATATTGTTAAAATTACATTTAATTGTCCATAAATTGTAGATTCCTGTGTTGCCTAAATCTTTTGAAGCATTATGCAATATAATATTATTCTTGATTCCGTGTTTGATGGTTGAACTAACTAAAGCAGAAGTGAAGAAAATTAAATTGAAGCTGACCGAAGTTTATTCACAATACGAAGGTAATAAATAGATAATATTATTTTATTGTGTGGTAACTATCACATAATCACTTACAATAATACACACAAATATAAAAAGTAGAACTAAAAACTAGGAACTAAATGTAGTGATTACTTACAAATAAACACAGCATGCACAGAATAAATAAATAAATAAATAAAAGATACGAATTAAACATTTTTTTTAATAAATAAATGAGTAGGTTACATTTTTATACACAGTTACATTAATTTTCCAATTATAACATTAGTAAATATTACCAATGATGTTGCAAATAGTCTTGCGGAATTTGGCTAAGGAATCAGCAAATATGTCATTATTATTTTTTTCTGATACAACATTATAAAAAGATGTATACATAATATTCTGCCAAACTGCGCAGCAGTTTGTCGGCAGTAATTCTCGTGTTTCGCAAATTATCAAATTAATATTATGTTTTTGTGTGTGACAATTTAAAAGACCAGTATTTCTTAAGTCTATTTATTATGGACATTATGCTAAGTAGAACTTTCGCAATAAGTTTTTCATCTGATTTTTTGTTTTACAATTCGACAATTGTGACGCTATATGGGTAGTTAATTCATTTATTAATGTAGGTATTACCCATTGCATGCTACGCATACCGTAATAATTACATATTTTAGGTACCACTAGCTTGTTTTTGTTAGATAACCGAGTTGAGTAGGTATGTCACTCTCTGTACTACAAATTTATTTATATCTCGATATTGTTCGATTAACGTTAATAATTTTACCTTTTTATCAATTGGAATAATATTACATATTTTAAACAAGCGTTCATAGTTCCCGTTAAGTTTGTTTTTTTTATTTCTGTTCACTAAGAGCTTTAATATTCTTATTTGCAAAGTTTTAATTTTATTTTTATTCGTAGTAAAAGTTAGTCCATAGCTACTCAATCCGTAACTAATTGTTGCCTCGACCAAAGAGTGATACAGAGTGTACAAAATATTTTTACTCACCGATGACTTTAAGTGATAAATTTTACCAAATACTGTGCGGAGATTCGAACATACTGAGTTAACATGTGCATTCCATGAGAAATTTTTATCAACAATGAGCCCTAGATATTTATACGACGTTACCTGTTCCAACTGACTACATTGACATATTTGTGAGGAACTATGCAAGCAAGAGTAACTATGTCCTATTATTTTAATTTTAATATCTTTATATTGACTATATGGTGAGAATATAGGCATACATTTTGTCTTTTCCATATTAATAATAATTCCATTGTCATGTGCCCATTTATTAATATTATTAAAATCTTGTTGCATTATGGTTTGAATAAGAATTGGGTCTCTACTACTATACAATAAACATGTGTCATCAGCATACACATATGCTTTACAATTTTTTATAACTTTGCTCATACTGTTCACATGAATAATATTTCCTATCGGACCAAATATGGAGCCAGTTGGAACACCATTTAATACTGTACCTGGATCACTCTCTGCTCCAAGGACATTTACTTTAAGTAGCCTGTTTTTGAAATAGTTTTGGAACCAGATTTTAATATGCCCTCGTATACCGCATTCATCCATAGACTGCAATAAGGCGTCGTGCTCCAGCGTGTCAAAAGCCTTTTTAAAATCTATAAAAATCGCTACCACCAATTGTTTTTCGTTTAATTATATCAGCAACGCTGTAAGAATTAAAAATTATACATAATCGAGGGCCTGGGGAATTGGTACCTAGGATCGTTCGACGAAGTGGAGGACAAAGTGGAGTAATAGGCTTACGTGGAATACTTACTGGTACTCTTAGACTCAATTTATTTAGCAATTCGGGGCAGTCGATAAAGCCGTTCAATAGTTTATGAGTAAACAGAAGATCCAGAAGTTCTCTACGTTCATCCAAAGTGGTCATTTTAAAGATGGCCAGCCTTTCTTTGTAAGAAGAAATTGTCTTGGCTTTACCTAAATGCCACATGCCACAGAAATCGGTAGATAAGAACGTCATTGTGTGGTAATCTTATTATAAAATGCGAGAATCGCACATTTATGTACACATTTTTAACATACCTGGTTCACGGTTCAAAAAAAAAAGGTGACAAAATATTATAACCATATAATATTTACCAGTGGATGCCATATAGATTATATATTATAATGTTACATGGGTACCAGAACGGTGCCTGTTTCTGCGGTGAAGTAGTAATGTGTAAGCATTACTGTGTATCGGTCTGAAGGGTGCCGTAGCTAGTGAATTTACTGGGCAAATGAGACTTAACATCTTATGTTTCAAGGTGACGAGCACAATTGTAGTGCCGCTTAGAATTATTAGGTTTTTCAAGAATCCCGAGCGGCACTGCACTGTAATGGGCAGGGCATATAAATTACCATCACCATTGCGTACAAAAAAAAATATTTAGATAAATTATAAATCTGTCAAGGATAACATCTGGATTAACCAATAGTTGTATAAATATGGTGGTAAGGTATAATTTGTGTTACTAATTGTTTATCATGTTGATACGAACAGTTACAATTGAAACTTTAGATTGGATCTTGTTTCTAGGATAATTATGATAAATTGATGCTTTAGATTATATTCATCACAAACCATGCTAATGATAATGATGGTAATACTTTGGTTTTGATTAAACGTTTGATGATTGCTCAGCAAAAAAGTTCCATAAAAATTATAAATTGGAAAGATTAAAAGAACGAAATGTTACATGATGTTAATGATACACCACCATTGTATTGGATCGAAATGGCCTTCACAAATAGCCGTACCACAACATACATGGTATAATACATACGATTTTGTAACTATGCATTAGATGATGAAAAGTTATTGACAAAATATGAAGGTTATATGTGTTATTTGTGGAATAGCCACAAATTTAAGTACCGGTTTTATGTTATTATTCTTTGATTAAGCTGTGCATTACTTTCATCATAATTATGTTTAATTTCATTCCCACTCTGAAAATAGTGAAAACAGCCTCTATGACATATATCATAACGATGAAAATTGCATAACAGTAGTTAAAACAAATGTAAAATAACGTGGAGGATTACTGTGCTCCAACAGTAAACCTTGATAATCATACCAGTTTACGGATGGCTGAAGAATCCAAACAAATCCCCTGAGGAACCTACACTTTTAGATCATTTATACATCTAGATAGACTGACAGATAAGCACCATTTTTTTTGAGAAATGTACGCACACTAACACAAAGTGTCATACAAATAGCGAGTGTAGACGTAGCTTGTCACGCACACTAAAGTAATAAACCAGGCCTGTTTATATCGGTTGTCTAGCAGCAAAAGGCTCTATCTAGACATATAAATTATCAAAACCGACGCTAGTTAAAAGCAGAATTTCTCCATGACAGTTTATCCCATAATGTTGAAAATATTGAAAGGTCCCCTTGTTCAGAGGATGTGATTTATGTATAACTCCGTGTGATCTAAAGTTTCTAATTAACTGCCTCGATTTCCATTACTTCGAAGGTATAGGGTTAGAAACCTTAGGACTTTCACAGGAGAAACAGGAAACAAAATAGATCCCCGTAATGAAGCTCTTTGACCTTATATTTCTGTCCATTATTGTAATACACATATTAAATTATTTTGATAAACTGAACTATCGATTTCTCGTGGAATTCTATGCCAGCTACTAGTATTTCCTAATACGATAAAACTTACATACCTTTAAGTTAAAACAACATTCTACTCTCCCCATGTCAAAGTTACTTTACGAACTTATGTAGCTTCATCACGTTTACAGAGTGTTGTTGTAATAATTTATATTATTGTCACTCCCTGTGGTAAATATATATATTTATATTCTATTACATAATACAAAGGCTTTGCTTTGCAGTAATACATAGACTGACGATCTCACTTTCCATCATGATGAGCCACGTCGCCGTTTTTTCATTCTTTTTAAAAAAATAGCCTAGTCGTTATGTCAAAATCACATTTTTTTATGAAATACGTATAAATGTTAACATGGAACCTATCACAAAAAATCTTTATTTCGCTTCTTCGCAATCTTTATTTACATTTAAAAAACAATGCGGAATGTCGTTTTACAGATTTTTAAGCAAATATGTACGTACTTTTCAGCATAGTGAAACTCTAAGTAAAAAGCTATTCACTCGATTGTATGGCAGTAATTGATAGATTGACAGATGTCGACTAAAATCTTATAAAAAAAACGGAGATAGCCGAAATCTACTACGTTTTAAGCAACTGTTCGATTACAAATTTAGCCGGATTATACTTCGTCGCCAATAGCCGTACTGTAATTACGACAATTTCAAACTAATGTTTAATCACTGCACGTTTCAAACTTAACTTCAATTTTTAATTAGGCAGTCAAGCCTCTTATCAATGTAGTATTTACACCCTCTTTGGCCTCTTTATCAATAAACTGTTCTGTACAATTTAATTAGATGTCAAATGTGTTTACAGATGAAAGAGTCAAAGAGAAGGTGGAAGATGCGATCATGTTTTTGGAGTTGCGTCCGTTTAAATTTGTTATATCACGAATTGTATCAATCGATATTCGTCTGCCTCTTGCGATTACTAGTCTTATGACTACTTATGTTATTGTTGCAGTTCAATTTACGTACGTTTATAAAAAATATAATGATACACACTAGTACGTTTTCAGAATTCTCTTGAAGTACAAACTATAAGTATATGAGTGTAATAATATAGATTTATTGTGACACTTCAGATGTGTTGGAACTTTTTTTACTTTATGATTTATCATTTAAATGGTTTATAGTGTGCTTTAAGCTAGTTAATATAAGTATTGTAAGTTATGTTCTATTTTTGATGTGGAGCCCTTGCGGGTAAAAATCTACTCAAATTTTATAAAGCTATTTTTCATTTGGCGCGCTTTGAAAAAACGTTACGAATTTATGCGCGCGCACACCGTCTTCTAAAAATAACAGGATGAACTTGGTTTCTAAATGTCTCTTAAACTATCTTTGTAACAATTATTATGCAGACTATGCGCTATTATGGAGTGATGTATCCGTCTATTTATTTAAGCTTACCAACTAGATACATTTTGTTATTAAAAAAAAATTTAAAAAATTGTGTGTTCACTATTGTGATCTTCATGGCAATTGTTATGTAAAAAGTAAATTATAAATATCAATCATAAAGCGACCCACATAAGGCCCTCTAAATAAAATGAACGAGGGACCATGTTAGAGAAATTAATTCAATACTTGCAGAAACAAACCTACCAGTGTCTGTACTGTGTCCCAGCATCTGTTGCTTTACTTATATTAGACGAAGAATACGTACACTAAATCGTAAATGATACATCCCGTCGCTACAATTCAATGTCACTCATTTTAAAATCCTTATAAGCGACTACGCTTGTCAATTTAGAAATAGAGGAAACATTATCAGCAATTTCACGTTTAATGTTTCATATTCGGTGCGGTAAGTCTTGACTGTTTTTTTTTCTTGTTTTTTAGCACTTGATAAAACAAAATCAATATGAAGCAGTTTTCTTTGAGATTGGTTGAGCTTTGGAGGTGGAAATAGTCAAGAATGAAACCTTTATTTCTGAGTACTATAATAATAAGTTTTGTTCGGAGCTGTGGTTGTTCTGTTTACACCAATGTCTGTCTCCGCGTTAGCGCGACAGATATATTGATATAGATTCTTTTAGTTTGTGAAAGGTTTACCTCTTTCAAAGCTCTTTGGTATCAAAATCCAATAAAATGAAATCGTGTACGGCGCCTATCAAAAATAGAACAAATAGGAATTTTGTGTGTATATTTGCAAATATGATATCTGTAATCTATTTTTAATTAATTTCAATTTCTAAGGAGTGATTTAAAAAAAATGTATGACATATTTAAGACATTTTATTTTTATCACTAAATAGTTTGTGATTTATAATTTCGTTTAGAATTACACTTATGTATTGTTTAGATACTGCATCATCAATATTTCGTATAACATTACTTTTATTACTATTAAGTAATTGTATAATATTTATAAAAAAAAGGCATAAAAGGCATTTATTTTCTCAAAATTGATTCCTTTAGAATTCTTTTTGATGTCATTTCTTATACTACTAGATACTACTACCGCTTCGGAAACAAATGGCGCTCTGAGAGAGAAGAAGCGGCGCAAGAAACTCTCCCAGCATTATTTTTTTTTGCGCTCTTTTCAATAAAAATATACAATATTGTACAGTTGCTATAAAATAATCACAATCTAGTCCCAGGCTGTCCGATCATTTAGATATTCAGCAGTGGAGTAATAGGATTTACGACAGAGCCATTTTTTTATAAAACATTTAAATTTATTTATAGATAATGCCTGAACAGTGGCTGGGACTTTATTGTAGAAGTGTATACATTTACCCTTAAAGCTATTATGTATCTTATGAAGCCTACTAGAATTAGTTACAAGCAATCCCTTATTTCTAGTGTTATAATAATGAAAATCACTATTAAGAGCAAAAAGGTGACGATTTTTGTGAACATATATTAAATTTTCATAAATGTACTGACAATAAACAGTCATAATATTTATTTCTTTAAATTTTTCTTTGAGAGACTGTCTATAACCAAGCTGATATATAGCACGAACAGCTCTCTTTTGCAGAGCAAACACTATATCAATGTCAGCAGCATGACCCCATAGTAATATACCGTACGTCATGATGCTGTGAAAATAACTAAAGTACACTAATCTAGCGGTCGCAACATTCGTGTACTCTCTAATCTTTCTAACTGCATATGCCGCAGAGCTGAGTCTGTCTGCTAGATGGGCAATATGTTTACCCCACTGAAGCTTTTTATCTAACGTGATACCCAAGAAGACCGTAGTGTCCACAAGTTCCAATCTCTGGTCATTTATAAGTACGTTGGTTTGTACCTCCGCTGTGTTTGGTGTAATGAACCGTAAACACTTTGTTTTTTTACTGTTTAAGTGCAGATTATTCGTCTCAAACCAACGCACTATCTTTGAGAGTGCATTGCTTACCTCGTCATCAATATCCGCACGTCGCTTCACTTTAAAAATAAGTGAAGTATCATCAGCAAACAATACAATCTCATGGCTATCATCTACCACAGACGGTAGATCGTTAATATATATAAGAAACAAGAAAGGACCGAGAATAGAACCCTGTGGAACACCTATTCGCACAGGTTTACCCGAAGACCGTTTGCCATTTACATCGACTATCTGAACTCTTTCGCTTAAATATGATTTTAACAGATTTAGGGCTCTATTTTTCACTCCATAATGCTTTAGTTTTAGGAGTAAAGTTTCATGGTGGACACAGTCAAATGCTTTTGACAAATCACAAAAAATGCCCAATGCATCCTGTGACTCTTCCCAGGCGTCAAATATGTGCTCAATGAGTCTAGTACCCGCATTAATTGTTGATAAACCCCTAGTGAAACCAAACTGATTTTTGTTCATTAATTTACAAAAATGCATTTGTAGCTGTTGAAGCAAAAGTTTTTCAAAAATTTTACTAAAAACAGGCAGCACTGAAATAGGTCTGAAATTAGCAGGGTCAAAAGAACTGCCCGATTTAAACAAAGGTATAACTTTGCTGTATTTCATGAGGTCAGGGAACACACCCTCATCTATGCATTCATTAAATATTATTGCTAATTCAGGTGCTATAATGTCAAGTATGTATTTAACAATATTAGTCGAATGGCCCCATAGGTCTTTTGTATTTTTTAGGTTAATTAATTTGAAGATTTTTATTATATCGCTACCTGTAACATACTTAAATTTCAAGTCAGTAGAAGATACTGGTACGTGTAATTTAAGCATATCATATGCTGCTTTTGGCGAAGAGTTAAGGTATTTGGTCGTGACAATCGGGATTTCGGAGAAGTATTTATCAAATTCATTTGCAATTTCTATTTCCGAATTTATAACGCGATTATTAATATTTAATTAAATTAATTTAATAATATTATCATTGATTAATAATATTATCATATTTTGTATATTTTAATATTAATTAGATATTTATATTTTCTTTTCCCGTTTCAAATATTTTTAATATCACTGCGTTTTCAATGAATAATGTATTTCATGCGGTTTCTCTGCTTATTAGTATTTCGGAATCGTCAAGATTTCTGTATGAAATATTACTCTGTGTTGTTTGAGAAATAATTAAACAATTAAATTAAATGAGAATTGAATTTTTTTTCAGTAGGACTTACAAAACTCACCTTTACATTTATTTCCGTTATAGAAGAAAAATAAACTACTCTCAAATCTTGCATTGTGGTTATTTAAGGTGGAACAAATTCTTTTTTTAATTTATAGGGTAATACATTACCAGGGCCCATACACTCTTGTAACAACAGAGAAATTCCTTTTTGAAAGGAGTAATCACTTTTTTATTAAAATACCAATGTCCATGTTGAGAAAACCACAAAAGGAAACACCACAATTTATTTGTACGTTGCAGAAACTTTATTTTTCATCGAATTTTATTGTATAGTTTAATAGCGTTTGTATTCGTTACAACAACTTGAAACATAAACATTATTGAACAAGAAATAGGAAAAACTTAGACCAAATCTTAGATCAAACTTAAAATCAATAATCACATGATTGAAGAAAGTAAGAATGAACTATAGACGTGAAGATTCAAATTCCCTCGTAATCACGAAAACAACAAACTTACCTTCCATTATGTTTTTTAACTTTTTTTTTATGAAAATAAGGGACGAGACGAGCAGAACGTTCAGCTGATGGTAATTGATACGCCCTGCCCATAACAATGTAGTGCCGCTCAGGATTCTTGAAAAACCCAAAAAATATGAGCGGCACTACAATTGCGCTCGTTTCCATGAGACAGAGTAAGATGTTAAGTCTCATTTGCCGAGTAATTTCACTAGCTACGGCGCCCTTCAGACCGAAACACAGTAATGTTTACACATTACTGCATCACAGAAAAAATAGGCGCCGTTGTGGTACTCGTAATCTAGCCAGCATTCTGTGCAAAGGAGCCTCCCACTGGTAATCGTCGCGGAACTTTAACATAGTTATTATTATGACGGTACTCACGATATATACTTTATCACTTGACGCACGAACTAGAGCAAATTCAAATTCAAATATTTTTATTCAAAATAGGATTTTAAATCACTTATTGAACGTCAAAATCTACCACCCATTCGAAAGAGACTGCCTCAGACCTGAGAAGAATGGCCGCAAGAAACTGAGCGGGCTTTTTTTTTTAATATAAAATATGGATTACAATGTTATATCGTACAATAATTATTTATAATTAAAGAGCCTGAGGGTGTTCGCTTTATTCCAAGTCCATGGTGTCATTAAGAAAATAGTATATGCTATAATAACCTTTCCCACACAAACGTTTTTTAACAATTCTTTTAAATTTCGTAACACATTAATTGTTTTGTACATTTTCTGGGATCATATTGTAAAACCATATACATCGCTCAACAAAAGACTTACTAACTCGACCCAACCGAGTAGTAGGCATAACAAGTTTATCTTTGTTCCTCGTGTTAACATAATGAATGTCACAGTTTCAAAAAAGTGCTTATGAACATACAGAACATTATCAAAATAGTATTGAGAAGCAACAGTCAAAATGTTTATTTCTTTAAATTTTTCTTTTAATGATTCTTTAGGACCTAGATTAAAAATCGCGCGAATAGCCCTCTTCTGCAGCACAAAGATAGTATTAATATCGGCCGCACTGCCCCATAGCAATATACCATAGGACATAATACTATGAAAATAACTAAAGTATACTCATCTCGCCGTATCTACGTCAGTTAACCGTCTAATTTTCTTAACGGCATATGCTGCAGAACTAAGCCTATCCGCCATTCCTTCAATATGGGAGCCCCACTGCAATTTGGAATCAAGAGTAATGCCAAGAAATACAGCAGATTCCACTGGTTTTACCACCTCTCCATTTAATAAAATATTCGCATCTACATTTTTGACATTTGGCGCGGGGAATTCAATATATTTGGTTTTACGATTATTTATACTAAATTATTGGCGCTAAACCAGTACACGATGTCAGATAGAGCATTGTTTACTTCGTCATATAAAACTTGGCTTCGTTTCAGTTTGAATATAAGTGAAGTGTCATCCGCAAACAATACCACCTTGTGTTTTTTTTCTACAAGGTTAGGTAGATCATTTATGTAAATTAGGAAGAGGAAGGGTCCAAGAATAGACCCTTGTGGTACCCCCACATTAATTAGGCTTTAACAAGTGTATCACATAGGCGCAACGGTGGAACGGCAAGTGGCATTTCTACCATACGTAAAAAGGGGTAACTGATAAAATAGGTAGGATACTGAGGAGGATGTTTGATTTGAAAAGTGGTCGCCTACCTATGTTCACCAAAGACAGTATATAAAGTTGACTGCAGCTGCGGAAGCTCCTATATCGAACAAACGAGAAGGAACTATTTCTCAACGCTTTAAGGATAACATTAGCGCAGTCAAACATAACGATCCTAAAAAATCCGCAATAGCCGACAACTTGCTTAGAGCCGGTACCAACCACTGGATCGAGCTGCACAACCCACGGCTTGTTAGAGAACAAAAAAAATTAGACTTAAAAAACCTCCTAAGAATTTTAATAGGGAAGATGGTTTTTGACTACCGCACACATGGAATCCCGTGGTCTCTCACTGCAGTATAAATGCAACAAAGAGACCAAAAATGGACGACGTCAGTACTGTGTGTCATGAATTAGGGAATGAAAGACGAAACCAAATTAGACGCCACGTGCACAGTCTTTCGCCGTCACCGCAGTCCCGCTGCGACCACGATTCATGCAATAAGATTGAAATCTCGGCATCAAATTAATAAAATATAATCGTGAGTATCCGTTATAATAATAGCTATGATCTACACTTAAAATATAAAGTGGTAAATGTTGAGTTGTTATTATAGCTATCGTAAATTATCATCATCTCTCAGGCTACAATTGTACCGGACTTGTCAGAGACCAAACTAGTCAATACAAAGTCAGCATCTACAAACGTGATAAGTTTATATATCGCTCGTATTATATTTCCATCACAAGAATATTTCGTTATCGCACAAATGTTGTCTTCATTTTAGTTCAATATAGAAAATTGTATAGACGATACAATACTTGAGCATTCCCCGAGAATATAAAACAAGAATCTTATTAATTTTAGGTTGAGTTCAGTATTTCGCCGATTTCTTCCTGGAAACATATCGCAAGAAAGGTCCTACTGCAAAATAAGGCTGTAGGTTTAAGAAAATTCATTGAAAACTGCACTGTAAATAAACGAAACATGTTATTGGTGGTGTTTGCTTGAATTTGTTGGCAGGGGTCAAATAGCTTTTTGGAATACAGTCCGTAATAGACGCTCAACAAAGTGAAGTGTCAAAGAATCACCACCAGTCCACATCGTTCACAGAGTACTGGATGTTGACAGGTCAAGCAGCTCTAAGCTAACGTCCGTTCCCAATATTCAGTCTATCTCTTACTTGAGATAAAAATCTTAACTATCGTTGACTTTTCTGTCCCAATAAACTTATCGAAGGTAACTCACCTTATACGTGCACGCTGTCTTCCAATGGGACGACGTTTAGCTTACCAGCGATATAAAGTTAATATGGAAATTGCAATTCACGCGTTCCAATATAAGGCGATAAGAATGACTTATCGGGTATATTGGGACAGCTTCAGATTATAGACAGCTAATTACTGACAGTAGAAGGTAGTAATTTATCTCTATCTGTAAATAGTATATTGGGATGGGCCTTAGGACGTCTACATACGGCGGGTTAAGCGTTTTATTAATTTGTACTTAATTCCGGATTTTAAACTTTATAAGTAAAAATCATGACAAATTCATTGGATTACTAATTAACCATAACCATAACAATGACTGATGTTATTTCTGGTAAAACTGACATATTAACGAAACTCTTGTGGTGCAAGACAGTATGTGTATAGATCACAAGTTTAAAGCCCTCCCATTAAAAGTTTAACTTCAATATTTTTATATTACAAGATTTTAACCTTACGTCTAGATAGAGCCTCTTGTTGTCAGGCAACGCATAACGACAGGCCAGGTTTATTTGTTTAGTGTGAATTACAGCTCTGTTATGCAATACGTTAGTCACTTTATTTTAGTGTGCGTGCGTTGCTATAATATAGGCTAACACTTTGCTACTATTTATGTCGACGTGTTCATAGCTCGCACAGTCTCACTAGATGTATGAATTATCTAAGAATTTAATCAATTCCTATTATTTTGTTAACGATATTAATTATGGGTTTTAGCTTTTGACGCTATTACAAAAGATATTAATTAGCTTTACACATTCACTTAATCTTAGTATTTTGCAGTAAATTTAACTTCTAAATAATGTTTAGCCAAGAAATGTTACTAAGAGTCGTTCAGTTAATTTGGTTTATTAATTTGTAAAATCAAACACATTCCATGCGGTGTTCTAAAACTCATTGTGTTCCCAGAAGATAATGGTTATTCCAATAATAATAGCAATTAGATTCCCTGGCATACATACTATAATAGCATACAAGGCGGTTTATATAGGTTTCAAAATAGTGGATCCATGATTATGTATAAAATTTTTTTTTAATGAAAATAAGGGATGAGACGAGCAGGACGTTCAGCTGATGGTAATAGATGCGACCTGCCCATTACAATGCAGTGCCGCTCAGGCTTCTTGAAAAACCCCAAAAATTCTGAGCGGCACTACAACTGCGCTCGTCACCTTGAGACCTGAGATTTTAAGTCCCATTTGCCCAGTAATTTCACTAGCTACGGCGCCCTTCAGACCGAAACACAGTAGTGCTTACACATTACTCCTTCACGGCAGAAATAGGCGCCGTTGTGGTACCCATAATCTAGCTGGCATCCTGTGCAAAGGCGCCTCCCACTGGTGTCCCAGTTATAACCAAGCTTCAATAACAGCTATCCTGCGACAGACAGTTCGATTCAGGCAGGCAACGCGAGCACACGTGCCGCGTTATCTGTCCTCCTTCGAATATTTTAATTACCTGCGTTATCGCACTATCTGCTCAGGCCAACTGGGCTAGCTATTGTTATCGCGCGCTATTGTTCGGGACTCTTTGAGTCTCGCACCTGTTACGTTCCTTTGCGGAACTTAGCTTAGTTATTATCAGTGTTAATTACCCGGTTTTACGATGGTGTTAGTTAGCACCTGTGCTGTGTTTCGCGATTCTGCACGCTAATCGTGTGTGTTTGAGAGTTGCAGTTCGTGCCGTGTGTGTCTTCTCCGCGGGGGCCTGCACAGCGTGCATCGGGGTTCCGGCCCAGCCAGTCTACATCCAGCAAAGCTAAGTCTTAGGCTTAATTAATATTATTATTTTTTTTTAATTTTTGCATTTTTTTTATGGAATAGGAGGACAAACGAGCGTACGGATCACCTGGTGTTAAGTGATCACCACCGTCCACATTCTCTTGCAACACCAGAGGAATCACAAGTGCGTTGCCGGCCTTTCAGGAAGGTGTACGCGCTTTTTTTGAAGGTACCCATGTCGTATTGTCGCGGAAACACCGCACAAGGAAGCTCATTCCATAGCTTTGTAGTACGAGGGAGAAAGCTCCTTGAATACCGCACTGTAGAGGACCGCCACACATCCAGATGGTGGGAATGAAATCCTAACTTGTGGCGTGTCGTGCGAAGGTGGAATTCAGCGGCAGGAATCAGGTTAAACAGCTCTTCGGAACACTCCCCGTGATAAATGCGGTAAAAGACACACAATGAAGCGACGTCTCTACGCAACGCCAAGAGATCCAGCCGTTCACAGAGCACTGAGTCCCCGACAATTCGAGCTGCTCTACGTTGCACGCGGTCAAATGGATCGAGCAGATACTGGGGTGCGCCAGACCAGAGATGACAGCAATACTCCATGTGTGGCTGGACCTGCGCTTTGTAGAGCGCTAAAATGTAGGCCGGCTTGAAGTATTGCCGTGCTCTATTGATGACGCCCAGCTTCTTCGAAGCCAATTTGGCTTTGCCCTCCAGATGGCCACGGAATTGGCAATCGCTCGAGATTTCCAGACCCAGTAATCCGATACTAGGCGCGGCTTTAAGAGAAGTGTTCTCGAAGATCGGTGAGACGACAAATGGGGTTTTTTTAGTGGTAAATGCGCAAACTTGAGTCTTCTGGGGGTTAAATTGGACAAGGTTCAATTTACCCCATTCCGCGACCTTCTCGAGAGAGGACTCGATAGAAGACACAAGTTTCTCCCGGCACTGGTCGACGATTTCCCGAGAGAGACCTGCATGGCCCGTGTATACGGCATCACCAGTGCTGTCGTCCGCATTGCAATGTATGTTGGAGGTGTCCAACATATCATTGATATGCAGAAGAAACAGCGTAGGAGATAGCACACAGCCTTGGGGCACTCCAGAATTCACGGGCTTCGGGTTCGAGCAATATCCGTCGACAACGACCTGTATGCTACGCCCAGTGAGGAAGCTGGAGGTCCACTTGCACAAGCTCTCGGGAAGCCCAAATGATGGAAGTTTTGAGAGGAGCGCCTTGGGCCATACGCGATCAAAGGCCTTCGCTATATCCAGGCTAACTGCCAGGCCTTCCCCCTTGCTTTCAATAGCCGCCGCCCATCTATGTGTTAGGTATACTAGAAGATCACCTGCCGACCGTCCATGGCGAAAGCCGTACTGTCGGTCATTGATCAACTGGTGACCCTCTAGGTATATTAAAAGCTGGCGGCTAATTATGCTCTCCTTGATTTTAGAGAGCAGGGAGGTGATAGCAATAGGCCTGTAGGTCGCCGGATCCGAACTGTATCCTTTTTTTTGGATCGGATGGACAAGGGCTGAATTCCATGAGTCAGGGACTACGCCTTTGGAATAATAGTGCCGGAATAAACGCGTTAGCACCGGCGTCAACTCAGTGGCACACGTTCTAAGCACGATTGGAGAAATGCCATCCGGCCCGCTCGACTTCCTGACGTCCAACGAAAACAGAGCTCGCCTAACAGTTTTCTGTCTGAACTGTACTTCAGGCATAGAGCTCTGACACCGCGGGATGGTTGGCGGTGTATTTCCGTTGTCGTCAAGAGTCGAGTTGGAGGCGAAAAGAGCGCACAGGAGCTCGGCTTTCTCTTTTGCCGTATGGGCCAGGGTGTCATTCCTCATGTGCAACGGCGGCATGGACGGCTGGTTGAAGTAACCAAGAGCAGCTTTCGACAACGACCAGAACTTGCGTGTTCCGGTCGGGTAACTGGAAAGCTGCTCGCCGATTTTGACGACGTACTTAGACTTCGCAAGGGCTATTTTCCGCTTAAAAAATCTGGAGGCACGGTTATATTTCCTCTTAAGAACTTTGCAGTTCGGATTCTTTGTGCCCAGCGCCGCAACCCAAGATCGATACGCCTGTTTTTTGCAGTCAGATGCTGCTTTAACTGACGCATCGAACCAGGGCTGTGAACTGCCACCGATCGGTACTACAGAGCTTGGTATAAAAATATCCATGCCCTGCAGTATCACATCGGCTACTGCAACGGCGCAGGCACTAGGATCATCCGAAGGGAAACAAACTTTGCCCCAAGGGTAAGATGCAAAAAAGGAACGCATCCTATCCCAATCTGCTTGTAGTGCCAAACGCGGCGGGTCGCTGGTGGTCTGCGACGTTGGCGTCGGATAGGCACTACACTCCTGACCAGGCAATGGTCGGACGTTCCGAGAGGGGCGTCGACAAAGACCTGGTAACCATCGGGATGTGTAGTCAGCAGAAGATCTAATAAGGACGGCATGTGGCTATCCACATCCGGGAGCCACGTTGGCGACTCAACCAATTGGGACAGACCATACGCCAATGCAAAATTATGCACAGATCGCCCTGCGTAGTCTGTGGTACGTGATCCAAGCCATTCGGCATTGTGCCCGTAGAAATCACCCAAGACTACGATTTCAATGGAGGGGATCTGTGCAAGCACGTCGTCAATTGCCGCTTGAACGCAGCCCATGAGATGATCGGTTTCTGCGTTACCATTATGGGACCTGTAGACACACGCATAGATACGGACGCGGTCCTCTAAATCTACGCGGAGCCAGAGAGTAGACAGGTCCCTACCCTCAAAATTGCCGAGACGGCGACAGCAGATATCCTCCCTAAGGCACACACACACATTTTTGCATGCATTTGCATATTTTATTATTATTAATATGACTGACTCGGGCAGCGGGGGTTGTTGCCCGCTCAACCTAGGTAATAAATATGACAAACATGGCTTCACCAATGGTTGCCGACGAGGGCCTTCTAAGCGCCCTACTTTTTTTTTTTTTTTTTTTTTTATTTATTTCTGATACAACATTATAAAACGATGTATACATATTATTCTGCCAAACTGCGCAGCAGTTTGTCGGCAGTAATTCTCGTGTTTCGCAAATTATCAAATCAATATTATGTTTTTGTGTGGGACAATTTAAAAGTCCCTACCAGTATTTCTTAAGTCTATTTATTATGGACATTGTGCTAAGTAGAACTTTCGCAATAAGTTTTTCACCTGATTTTTTGTTTTACAATTCGACAATTGTGACGCTATATGGGTAGTTAATTCATTTATTAATGTAGGTATTACCCATTGCATGCTACGCATACCGTAATAATTACATATTTTAGGTACCACTAGCTTGTTTTTGTTAGATAGCCGAGTTGAGTAGGTATGCACTCTCTGTACTACAAATTTATTTATATCTCGATATTGTTCGATTAACGTTAATAATTTTACCTTTTTATCAATTGGAATAATACTACATATTTTAAACAAGCGTTCATAGTTCCCGTTAAGTTTGTTTTTTACATTTCTGTTCACTAAGAGCTTTAATGTTCTTATTTGCAAAGTTTTGATTTTATTTTTATTCGTAGTAAAAGTTAGTCCATAGCTACTCAATCCGTAACTAATTGTTGCCTCGACCAAAGAGTGATACAGGGTGTACAAAATATTTTTACCCACCGATGACTTTAAGTGATAAATTTTACCAAATACTGTGCGGAGTTTCGAACATACTGCGTTAACATGTGCATTCCATGAGAAATTTTTATCAACAATGAGCCCTAGATATTTATACGACGTTACCTGTTCCAACTGACTACATTGACATATTTGTGAGGAACTATGCAAGCAAGAGTAACTATGTCCTATTATTTTAATTTTAATATCTTTATATTGACTATATGGTGAGAATATAGGCATACATTTTGTCTTTTCCATATTAATAATAATTCCATTGTCATGTGCCCATTTATTAATATTATTAAAATCTTGTTGCAATATGATTTGAATAAGATTTGGGTCTCTACTACTATACAATAAACATGTGTCATCAGCATACATATATGCTTTACAATTTTTTATAACTTTGCTCATACTGTTCACATGAATACTATATCCTATCGGACCAAATATGGAGCCAGTTGGAACACCATTTAATACTGTACCTGGATCACTCTCTGCTCCAAGGACATTTACTTTAAGTAGCCTGTTTTTGAAATAGTTTTGGAACCAGATTTTAATAGGCCCTCGTATACCGCATTCATCCATAGACTGCAATAAGGCGTCGTGCTCCAGCGTGTCAAAAGCCTTTTTAAAATCTATAAAAATAGCTACCACCAATTGTTTTTCATTTAAATAAGTATTAACATCATTAGTAAAAGAAGTAAGCGCTGTTGTTGTACTTCTATTTGGTCTGAAACCATGTTGTATGTTCGATATAATATTATTATTTTCCAGAAATGCTACTAATTGGCCGACAATGACCTTTTCTGTAATTTTATTTATTGTGTTTAGGATTGCAATGGGTCTGTAATTTGTATAGTCTGTATGTAGTCCTTGTTTGTGAATTGGTCTAATTAATGATAGTTTTAACTCTTCTGGGTACATTCCTTTCTTAATGCTTAGATTGATAAAATGCGCTATAACCTGAGATATGTCTTTTTTAATTAATTTAATATCCCGAACCCTTATACCATCCGAGCCTGGCGCCTTATTGCAATCTAATTGATCAATAATTTTCTCTACTACAAACGCAGTCACTTTTTGGTATCTAAAACTAATGTTGGATTCCTTAATATATGTTTGCCTGTCTAAAAACTTGTGCTGACATTTATGTTTTATTTTATCTATTTCATTTGTGAAAGTCTCACAGAATTTATTACATATAGTTTTGGGTGTTTCATTTTTACCCATATATTTTTCTATTACACTATCTACAGATAAATTGTTCTTACCTAGCCAGCTGTTTATTTCTTTCCATATTTTACGCATATCACCCTTACAGCATTCAATTGATTTTTTTCTTTGATTATTTTTAGCGACATTTATGGCTTTCTGTAATTTATTTCTATATTTATTATACTTAAGTCTAAGTAGATTGTTATCTGGTTTAGCTTTCCATTGCCTAAAAAGTAAATCTCTGTATTCCATCATATTTTTCAGCTCCTTGGTAACCCATTCCTTAGTTTCACGTTTTTTTCTATTGTTGGTATGCATTTTTGATGAGTCATATATTTCACAAAAGATTTCACTTATTTTATGATATATTTCGGTGCTATTATTACACTGTAGCAGTTCTAACCACTGAACATCCTGTATTTTGCGTGCTATTTCTTTGTTATTGTAAACAAGATAAGGAGCTGTCGTGTTGAAAACCTGTTTCGGAACTTCGATCATAAGTCCAATTAAATAGTGATCGGCCACCTTACTCATTACAGTATATGAGTGCAGTGAAGCGGCTGTTGCATTCCGCACAAATATGTGGTCGAGGCAGGACGCCTGCCGGCGACCCGCAACAATAGCTTCTCGAGTCACATCTTGTATGCCACATTGTAAGCCTAGTTCCGATAATGTGTTTAAGTATTCATTTGCGGTCGAGTTTAGCTCGCTTTGAAGGATGTTAATATTGCAGTCACCAACTAGAATAATATTTTTAAGTGTAGAAGTACGGTGAAGTGTTCTTCTGATTTCCGTAATGAATTTGTTTTTGTTCATGTTCGGTGGTCTGTATATGACCATTAATTTTGTATTATAACAAGATTCGCTAATAGTTATTTGTCCGTATATAGTTTCAAACGATGAACAATGCACGGTTTCAGGTAGAAATTGAATATTATTTTTTATATACATGACAATACCCCCTCCTCTTCTATTCTGTCTTGTGTTCGAATACATAGTATAACCATCTATATTGTACATGCATGTTTCGTCTTTTCTAATATTTACCTCCGATAAACATATAACGTCTAGGCTAGATAGGCAAGGGTTTAATAACATTAATAGCTCGTTGAAATGTTTACGTAGGGAGCACACATTTATATGAACAATATGTAATGCCAAATTTGCTTTTTGTATATTTTCTTGCCAATTTTGCAATTTTGTATAGTTTGAAACATAAAAATCGTTAAATTCAATATCCATTGTAATAATTACTTTTACTTTTATAGGGTATAGAATAAATATAACTGTCTACTTTAGATAAATGCGTGGACAAAAATAAATACCTTACTTTTGTGAGTTTTCCAGCAAATAAGTATTAATATCACTTTCACAACGCACTTGGAATATCTTCTTATCATTTACATCTTTTCTTATCAATATACGACCTTCTTGAATCCATATAAACTTAAAAAAGATTATAAACTTAAACTAGATAGGTTATTCACGGAGAAGATCGCTCCGCTAATGAAAGTAACAATCAACGAGACAGTGGATGCCGCTATCAAAGCGAAATCCAAAAACTATAACTCGTCGTCTGACGTTTCGGGTTCCGACGGGGATTCCGAAATGGAATTAGGCAACATCTCCGATGTTAGTTCCGTGGCCTCGGTCAAACCGAGAAAGGTGATCACCCGATCAGCCCGCCCACCTGTCCTTCAGGCTTACTTTGATGCTTAGGCGACCCCTGAGGTCCCCGCGGTCACTCCTGACCGCACGGAAGCCCCTCAGGCCTCCAGTGCTTTACCGGCCCAGACAGAAACCGCTCGACCTCACGCAAGAGGGAAAGGAAATTTTCAATATTAAATCGGTGTGCTCCCTTCAGGGCATCCGGACCGAAGCTCCTCGCAACCGCGGGGGGCCCGGTCAGTGTCACAGATGCCAGTTATACGGGCACTCGGCACGCAACTGTGAACACACCCAGAGGTGTGTGAAGTGCCTCGGCAAACATGGCACGCCGGAGTGCCCTCGACCAGCGCAATGCGCGGAGCCCCCGGCCTGCGTCTTGTGTGGGGAGAAGAGGCACCCCGCGAGCTATCGCGGGTGTCCCAAGGCACCCAAACACATGCGTCACCCAGGGCGCCGCCAGCCGCAAGGCAGAGCAGAGAAGGTGGAGTTCACTCAAACCTTCAAACCTGCGCCGCCTCCTAAGGTAAACGCCTGGGCGAGGTCTCCTCCGGCTACCAACGCTGCCACAGAGGCCACTCTCGCGGCCCCCGCGCCCCTCCGGCCACCGCTAGCGTCCCGCCCGGCGGCGTCAGTCCCGCGACCGAGGCCACCGGCGCTCGCGTCTGCGACAACAGGCAACCAAGGCGGCAGCGCCTTTGCCTTCATATTCGAGCTGTCAGAGCTGTTCGACATAGATGAAATCACAGCCCTGGCCAGCAGGCTCGAGGCTGTCCGGGACGACCCGCCGTCGCTCCTGCAAGTTATGACAACGCCAAATTATTCCGTGCCCTCACCGATATAGGGCGAAAGTATAAAAACATTCGCGATGCCTAATTACGTAAGCGGACGGGTTAAACCACATACACTCCGTATAGCGTATTTTAAGGCCCAAGGCCTTAAGCCTCAACTAGACTTGGTGAAGGAGTTCGCTCACGAACATCAATTAGACCTATTCTTAGTGCAAGAGACATTTCTAATACCACGTATACGCGATCCGCGTATCGCTTATTACAACTTAGTCAGAAATGATCGCACCACCCGTATGGGCGGTACCCTCATTTATTTTAAAAGGTCTCTACACTGTATACCTATAGATCCTCCGGTCCTCACTAACATTGAGGTCTCTGCCATCCGAGTCAGTATGGCGAATCAACAGCCGATCACTGTTATTTCAGCTTATCTTCCGCCCAACAAACAAGTATTAGACACAGATATAGAAGCATTACTCGGCCACGGGGCCGCAGTCATAGTGGGCGGCGATCTTAACGCCAAACACTCCAGCTGGAACAGTAGAGCCACAAATAGAAACGGAATCTTATTAGATTCGCTGACAGACACGCTGAACTTTTCAGTAATAGCACCCGACGAACCAACACGTTATCCGGATAACGTCGCGCACCGACCCGACATTCTAGACGTTGCGTTACTTAAAAACGTAACGCTCAATGTAAATTCAATCGAGGTTTTTCACGAATTAGAGTCAGACCACCGGCCCGTCGTCCTAAATCTAGGCCCACCGGTTAACTTTCAACCACCGACGAAAACAGTGATCGACTGGCAACGGCTGGAAAAGGATCTCGAGTCTATCAAGTCCGACGACCTTGACCTTATACCGGACGTCATCGACTCGGTCGACACGGCTCACAGTGCTATCTCTCATGTGACGTCACATATACAGAATAGGATCAAGGCCTGCTCCAGGCAGGTTCCGACGATGCAACCGTATCGCCTAAACCTGCCTCCAGAGGTCAGGAACTTACTCACACAGAAGAACAGAGCCACTAGACTTTACGATAGGTATCCGTCGGTCGACAATAGGCACCTCCTCCACTACCTACAGCGGGTGGTACGGGAACGTATCGCGGAACTCCGCGGCGAACGTTGGGACCGCTTGCTCGGCAACCTTAAGCCATCACATGTGGCTTTCTGGAAGCTGCCTCGCGCGTTCAAACAGGAGCCGCCCACTATCATGCCTCCTTTGGACAGACCAGGACTGCAGCCGGCGCTCGATGACGATGAGAAGGCAGAATGCCTCGCCGATAGTCTCGAGAGTCAGTGCTCTCCAAATGCAGCAGCCGACCCGACACACGTTGACGAAGTTGATCGTGAAGTTGAACGTCGCTCCGCTCTGAGCCCTTCAGGCGATGTAATAAAACCCACCTCTTACGAAGAGGTGAAGCTAATCATTAAGGAGCTTCACTCCAAGAAGGCCCCGGGGCCCGACACTTTAAACAATAGGGTTCTTAAAATCCTACCCTCGACTCTTATTACTTTATTGGTTACCATTTTTAATATTCTATTGTCTAATAGCGCGTTCCCCGAACAATGGAAGGATTCCATTGTTATCGGTATCCCAAAACCCAATAAACCTAAAGCTAATCCGAGTAGCTATAGGCCTATTAGCTTAATTAACTCGATCGGGAAACTTTACGAAAGATTAATTCTCGCGCGTCTTAATCATTACATCGCGGAGCTTAACCTGATACCCGACATACAGTTCGGATTCAGAACCGCTCACTCGTGTCCCCAGCAGGCTCACCGACTCACCGAGTACATTCTTATACGGCGTCAATTTCGCGCTACCACGGCAGCCGTGTTTTTCGATGTCGCGAAGGCCTTCGACAAGGTATGGCACAACGGCTTAGTATTCAAGCTGTATCAACTGGGAGTGCCAGACAGGCTCGTGCGCATCATTCGAGCCTACCTTACTGATCGCTCCTTCCGATATCGAGTAGAGGGCTATCCTCACCCAGGCCCATCAGGTCTGGCGTGCCACAGGGTTCGGTCCTCTCTCCCACTCTATTCTCGCTCTTCACGAGCGACATTCCCAAGTTTCCGAGTGTCCAGCTCGCTCAGTACGCTGACGACACGGCACTCTACTTTGGCTCCAACCGCTCAACCTTGAGCAAGAACATTAAAGTGCTTCAAGCCGCCGTCGATGAACTAGGCAACTGGTTCAGAAAATGGCGGATTGAAGTGAACCTCACCAAGAGTGCAGCGGTACTCTTCGGTAACGCGAAAAACATCCGCGCTAAGAAACAACCGACCGACGTTATTAAACTGTATGAAACACCCATACCGTGGGTGAAGGATTACCAATAATAAGGAGTCACGTTCAACAGCAATATGAACTTCAAGAAACATATTGATACGGTATGCAATAGAGCCCGATTTGTCCTCAGTCGCCTTTATCCACTTGTGTGTGGGCGAAGCAAACTTCCGCTCAAACACAAAGTGACGCTGTACAAAACCATCGTACGGCCCATACTGTCATACGCAAGCTACTTACGTCGTTTGCAAGTAGTTCAAAATAAATTCACGCGCATGGCAACCGGAGCAATCATAAACACATACATACACACTTACATACATTACACAAAACATCACCACACTCGCCGGCGAGTGTGTTCTTATCACCTTTTCATCTTTCATCTTCATTTTCATTCTCTCTCCTTCCCACAAGCACACAGCCGGTCTGAGGTTCGAGTCTCCTTAGGAGACGCCCCACGACTGTTGTTGCGTAGTCTTTGCGGCCTCCACGGCCCACGTCCTACTTCGCTGTGAAAGCCAGGGCTGCTAACAGCACAGAGGAGGTTTTAGTCGGTATGGGGTGTCCGCTTACGCGGACACTCGAGTCCGACATATTACGCCCTGTTCCGGGACGTAACTAAATACGTAACAGTATTTCCACCTCTCAAAAAAAAAAAAAGCTCTCCTGCTAGTGTTTTTTAAGTGTGAAAGTTAATGATATTATGTTTGGAAGTTTATGACACATAAAATACATAGTTTGCCAATTGCCGAGCTTTAATTGTTGCCACAGTTCTATTCTTACCTCTGAAATATTCAATTATATTAATATGTATACCACGTAGATGACAAGGGTAAGGCCAGACTATTCTTGAGTATGGTAAGTACAAGCGTCCTCGCCGGCAATTTAATGGACTGTATATAACCCAGAGAGAGAGCCAGAGTCTACAATATTACTTGTGAGGATCCCTTCACTACTCGCAAGTAATTTCGTCTATGTTACCCCGGAGAGTACCAGGCCCAAGGGTAAGAGGCGGCTATGGGCTTATCGATGTGAAAGAATCAAGATGTTATCCTATGACGATGACATCAACGGGCCAGTCTCGTCTAGATCTAATACCAAGCTCGCACAGAAGACCGGCGCGACGTAGCGGCCTGGCACCGTTATGTTTCGCTTAGGTTAGTGTCGAAAACTAGAGCCAATCTTTCCATCCCTCCATCATAATATAACACATGGGGGACTACGCAGTTTCTCCCCAAGGACCCGGAAAATATGGATCAAAGGCGCTGTCGCAAGTGTTTTCTTTTCTTAACACTAGCAATTGGAAGACTGATGAAATATTATTGATGCACTGTCGTAACACCCGACACTAGATACAAATGGCAATATCCGGATTAAAACCAATAAGTTTTTTTATGTAAATAAGGGACGGGACGAGCAGGACGGTCAGCTGATGGTAATAGATACGCCCTGCCCATTATAATCCGCTCAGGATTCTTGAAAAACCCAAAAATTCTGAGCGGCACTACAATTGTGCTTCGTCACCTTGAGGCATAACATGTTAAATCTCATACCGAAACACAGTAATTTTTACACATTATTCTTCACTGCAGAAATAGGCGCCGTTGTGGTACCCATAATCTAGCTGGCTTCCTGAGCAAAGGAACCTACTCAATTGGCAAGAATACAACGCTCTTGTGGTTTCTCTGGTGTTACAAAAGAGTATGGGCTGCGGTGATCACCTACCATCAGATGACCCGAATGCTCGATTGTCCTCCTCACAAAAATCAGTAAACACCGATTACCACACATTGCGGTGAAGGTAATGTTTTAGTTACAAATCAGATGATAGTGTTTATTTGAGAAAAATTCAATACAAGTAAGTCTAAAGTTTTCCTTTAATAACAAACAAATAAAAACAATTAAAAGTAGTCAATAGGCTGAGAAAAAAAAAAAAATTGTATGAATAGTTAACTACATAAGTTTTACGTTACGTTACGTAGTCAGATCGATCGAATTAACAAATATAGCTTTTATAGGCTATATTTGCTGCTATCACGCTCCTAAAGATAGAAAAAGAATATCTATCAAACAATTGTAACTTGGCTATGACTTGTACACGCTCCCTTATGTTGGGCATCTAATATATTATCTAATACTTCCAATAAAGCAGTAGTCCTGCTATACCGTTTACGGAAACCCGATAGCAATTTTGGTGGCTTGTTATTTATCTCTAAATATTCTGTGACTTGAGCATAAACAATTTTTTTAATACTTTTGCTGGTTTGTTACCACATATCTCCGCCGTGTATGGACCAATCTATTTTTGTTTCAAAGGTTTTACTCTCAGATTTGGAGCATTGTAAAAATATAGATGGTCATGGAATCTATGAGTAGCTGTGGGAAATCCTTATATTTTAAATACATAGAATATTATATGACAAGTGATAGATGATTAAGAGAATAGTCACTTTGGTAATAGTTCCAACCAGATTAAAGGGGAATGAAAATGATAAAATCGAACTTGGGCTTGGTGATAAAACCGGTATGATATGACATTAGGTGTTTATAAACAAGCATTCAATCTCAACTAACACTGTTCCGGGCACAGTTGCATCGATTGTTGTTATCTCACTTAATTTTCATTTTGGAAGCTCGTTCACTACTGATCGAAAATATTTTTTATACCTCTGAAGATTATTCTTGATTAAAGTGTAGTAATTAATAAACAATTCATTCATCTTTGTGTGTGAAGTGTTGGGATTCCGTTTCGCTTATAAAACGAATTTTATGACTCTCGACGTGACATTCACATTCATATTGAAATCAGCTTGTTCGAAGAACTCCATGCACCCATAAATCGCACTAAAAAAACTGTACTGTAAAGAAGAAGACTGTAAAATAACAAGTGAAGACTGTAAAATAACAAAGCGCGATAAATTATGTGCTTTCAAAATTTATATTTTGTATAAACTTATTTCGAGCTATTTCGTATAAACATATAACATACGGAACAACAATTACAAACTTCTAGCTTAAAACCGATAACTATAATGCAGTCGGCTTAAAATCTGGGAGGCCAGGTCTTTTAAACCGACTCCACTTATTTTTCATAAGACCAGGTGGATTAACTCTCAGATTGGCCCCACTGTAAAAAATGTTAGGTTGTCTTTGGTAAAAGTTACTTGTGAGGAAAAGTGAGGAGACAGTAAGTGAAGTCTGAATTTCTAAGCAGCATAGAAATTGTGCGTCACTTTGGGACATTTAATTTTTATTCTCATTAAGCCAGTAATTTCATTAGCTACGGCAACCTTCCAAATCGAAACACAATAATCTTTGTATATTGCTTTTTAATAGAAAAGGCCCCGCTGTGGTACCCTCCTAGCAGGCATCCTGTGCAAAGAATCCACCCACTTGGAAGATGTGATGATAAAGCCATGAGTAATTGAGGAAAGTCCTCAAATTTTATAAGAGTAAATAACTAGCGTTAATGTTTTATCTTATGAAACTAAATAATAATTTGTATGCAGAAAGTGTAACGGTAACTTTAAGTATGCTGGTGTTCATCTTCCGCGTGTTCTCTCTCTGTTTTACACTTTGTGTATAGGTCATTCATATTTACCGGAAGCATTAATGCGAACTATTGTCATCCCTGTTGTGAAGAATAAAACAGGTGACACTTCAGACATGAGCAACTACCGTCCCATATCCCTTGCTACAACCGCGGCTAAGATACTTGACAGCGTGCTCAATAAGCCACTTGGTAATTATATTCAAATCCATGATGCGCAATTTGGTTTTAGAACCGGTACATCAACGGAAAGTGCCATATTAACGTTAAAGCATACTGTTGGGTACTATACCAATAGTAAAACCTCAGTGTTTGCCAGCTTTCTTGACTTGTCTAGGGCGTTTGACCTGGTGTCATATCCAGTACTGTGGGACAAGATGAGAAGTGCAGGAGTGCCAGAACAGTTCACTGCCCTAATCAAGTATTGGTATACCAATCAAAAAAATCAGCTTAGGTGGATGGATGCTCTGTCAGAAGAAAATCGATTAGAATGTGGTGTTAGACAGGGAGGTTTAACGTCTCCGTTACTCTTCAATCTTTATATAAATCACTTGATTGAGGAACTGAGTAGCACACACGTTGGATGCCACATAGATGAAACCTGTTGTAATAATCTTAGTTTCGCAGATGATATGGTACTGCTTAGTCCCTCAGTCGGAGGACTTAGGAAGCTTATTTCCATTTGCGAGACATATGCAGCGGCTCACGGCTTAAAATATAACTCCTCAAAGAGTGAATTTATGATATTTCGAACTCCAAAACACAAGTCACGAAATTGTACCTACCATGGCGTTGTAGCGCTTCTGGAATGTTTGCTGAGGCATCTGTGGATGGTTTCCATGCCATAATGCGCAAAAAAGCGGTTTCCATGTTGCAGCGTCTTCGCTTAAAATCAAAATGGGCTCCACTTTTGTCGTCTTAGCAGCGTCTTCGTGTTAGCAGTAACAGCATCCTAAAGATGATTGCTGCCAGAGCTGACTGTTCCTTCCAGAAACACTGGATACAGTTAGCTCTAGGTTTATAAATATATTCCACTAATAATACTAACGTAGTACATAAGAATTATTGTTACTAATACATTTACTAATATATATGGAGATCTCTTTGAATTAAATAAATAAATAAATAAGATGGTGAGGTTGAACAGATGATGAATAATATCACAAATGCCCATTTGTGATCTTGTGGAACTTTGTAAAGTAAGTATTTCGCGTCTATAACCAATAAAAAATAAGGATACTGAAAATAATACCATTGAACTGATCTAGTGAATTAACTGGAAGAATACAATTGAATCGATATAATATACACACATCAAAAAAGTCTAAGCAACATGTACTAATTTAAAGTTTAGGATGGTTTTTCACATTATAACGTTGTATTTTATTTTTAAATTAATATTTTTAGGGTTCTATGATGTAAAAATAACAGCTGTTGTCTTTATAAGTTATTTTAATAACAGAAATTAACAATATTAGAATATACTGCAGAAACAATGGTACATAAATAAGCAACTCAACATTTTTTTAACAAAATGAAATTTCTAAAGAAAATGAATTTATTGTGAAAGAATAGGATAATTTAATACAAAATATGGCCTCCTCTGCTATTCAGAACTTGTCGGCAACGATTATTCATTGAATTAATGGGACTGTTAATGTAATCTTGCGGTATTCGCTCCCAATGGAATTGTAGCAAATCCTTCAGCTGTTGGGTTGTTGTCACTCCATCCAAGTCCTTCAAAACACGTCTCTGGAGCATGTCCCATGTGTGCTCGATGGGGTTGAGGTCTGGCGATTGTGCAGGCCAGGGGAATATGAGGACGTTCCCCGTTGCCAAGTATTGACTGGTTCGCCGAGCTGTATGTGAACGCGCATTGTAATGCATCAACGTAAAATCGGAGCCAAAGGTTTGTGCAAAATGGATGGACATAAGGTCTGAGAATATCCTCACCGTAATTATCAGCGTTCATGTTTCCATTTACAAAAACGAGCTCAGTTCGCCTGTTCTTCATAATACCCGCCAATACCATAACTGTTGAGCCACTGTATGAAAGAACTTCCTGAATACACCTGACCCTTTCAATATTTCCGGGCCGACGGTACATTCGCACCCTTATTTTATCAGGCCTAAACACAAATCGCGACTCATCAGAAAACATAATTTTATCCCATTGTTCCTGGGTCCATGTTCTGCGTTCTCTACACCATTCATTTCGACGAGCGCGATTCCCGTGACGTATCGGTGGGCACCTAATTGGGCATCGAGCTCGTCGATTTCGCACAGTTTGGGGACTTACATCAACACCACTTGAATTTTGTAGCCTCAAACTTATCTCTCGAGTGGTTAACATCGGCTGGCGTCTTGCAGTCAGTTGTATGTACCGGTCTTACCGAGTGGTTGTACTCCTTTTACGGGCTGAATGCTGTTCAGCGGGTACCCTTGCGTTATTGTAGCACTGCCAAAGACGACAAATAACACTTCTATGAATGTCAAAATGCCGAGATACCTGAGATTGATAACTTCCCGCTTGCAACATCCCTATAGCTCTTTACATTTCATTTGCCGTCAAATGACGTCGCTCCATGACGTAAAGAATATCTAACAATTCAATTTTGTCGCTAACTTTATTTAAATGGTTGGTAAAATTATAAAATCAAGACTAAACGTAGCAATAAAAACGTACTTAAATTCAAACAAAATACCTTTCATTAAATTTTATGAAAAAAAAACAAAATCTAACCGAATTTTTTTTTTACTATCAGCCAGTATGTCATCAATAACATAAATTTGTAATATCATGCATGTTGCTTAGACTTTTTTGATGTGTGTATTTATTGGTAATAGGGAGTGACATTAACATATTGCAACCACACTTGGTAAGCGTCATGAAGCAACTACAGACACCACTTTTATGTATTAAATACATGATTAAAATTATAGTTTATATGGATGTTAATTAAAGGTTCTACCGCTTACTACCTTTTACCATTAAGTTATAGTTCTTTTGAAGTCTAAAAGATATATAGAGTTAGGGTGATCTACCGAGAAAAGATGCAGGACTGCCAGGCACAACCAATCTGTAAAATGAGCTTCAGTGTTTCCAGGACTATTCGACGTGGTTACCTTCAAGTAAAGCCTGTACACCTGTGTTAAGGCCTGTAATCCGAATATTGTCGCAAGAGAGTTGAGCGGTGGTGATCACTTAACATTTGCTGACCTGTTTGTTCGTTTAACATCCTAAGTCCTGTCCTGACACTGGTTAGCTCTGTGGCGTTAAGCACGCCTCAATCATTGTCTTATTAAATTTTCTCAGTGAAACTAGATAAGGAAACATTATATAATTATCATTAATATGATAGATTTTAAGCAATAAAAAATGTCATGTAACATGTGTTTTCCATATTTTTATTTTAGTTGTGCTTCTTTGATGTTTCCAAATAAATAAATAAATACGCCATTAAAAGAGACTTCCGATTCTTAGTATTTGAGCAAGGTGGCTTAATCTAACATCTTCCCTACTAAAGTTAAGAGAATGAACCTCCAATGGTTCGATTTTGTTCATCATCAAGATCAAATTTATAAGAGACACACGTAAGCTTCTGTCAGTTTTGAATACATATATATATTTATTATTATAAATAGAATTAAAAATTTACATAACAATAAGATTACCAACCTACCTGTACTTTTTGAATGAGGTACCTAGTTCAACTCAGGAGTGCTCCAAGCCCCTCTGCTCTCATCGCATCGCCTCTTTCCATTTCTTGTGTCACCTATTTTAAGCGAATAATTTCTACATATAGTCTTGTTCCTATTTTACTCCACATTATGTACTTGGTTGAAAAATATAACTACAAAATATAAAGTTAATCCTGAAATGACAAATATTGAAATTATCTGCTGTAAATTAATCTATCAATCGAACAAAACCTATTACTAAATTTCTCATTACTTAACGTTTGTAACGCGTGACTCTTTATGCTCGATCAATCTACACGGAACAACTGCGTTGAACGTGTACAATACATGTTTAAAATCAAAATGGGCTCCATTTTTGTCGTCTTTATGAACTTCTTGCTTATTATGCAGTTAATGTGTGGCATGTATTATAAAAAGTTCTTCAAACATACTATTTCGAAGATTATTGGAAATATTTATTGCATAATTCTAAGCAGTTTCCTCATCTGGTGTTCAGCCAGTGCGGTTCACGGGAGTGGCTTGAATTCGAGTAAATTCATATTTGTATTTCTTAATAGTATTTCAATGATTCTTATAACTGCTATTAATCTAAACGATCGTGTTGACCACTTTTTTGAAAAACTCTCGCATGTGGAAACCGCTTTAGAAGTTTCTGGAAATGGTCGCCCTGTTGCATTTCATATAGTTGTTTTCATAATACTTGCAAGTGCTAAGTGCTTTTACCTGTACCATATGTCTAGCAAAAAATTTCTTGGCAGCTCAATATTATTTTGGGGTTGGTGTATCATTAAGATTGCAATTTTTATAAACACTGTATTTAGAAATGTGCCATTTCATCTGACTTGGCATAGAATGAGAATCCTACGTTATAATTTTGAGAAAAGCTTCCCGGAATCAAAAGTAGCAAGGGCCGATGCTGAAAATCAAATCAGTAAGATAAAGAAGACATTGCTTTTATATGGAGAATTACTTGACAATTTGAATTCACTGGGATTAATATTCAAATGGTTGGTAAGTACCTGCGATGACTCTGATTTTGCATTCGAATGCAGTGTAGAACTAGTTAGTAGTAGTAATCCGTTTATGTTGTCGTCATTTGATGACAAAGAGACTCACTCACATCAAAGAACCCTTGGTCGCCTCTAAGGACAGCCATGTACCTGAAGCGATCTATTTTTTTTGCTCGCCGGGGTTGCTCAAGGAGATTTATAAGTTTGTTATAAACAGCAAGGTAAGGCGTATCTCTAATTATTTTTTGTTGCAGATTATTCGTGACATCATACATGCCATGTTGTATGTTTTGCTCATAACCGTAGAGACATCTTATTGGCTGATTCCGGTGAGTGATCAAAATATGTTGTTTTGGATCTTAATCAGAATCCAAATCTATCTTAAACATTGTTAATTTATATTAATAATAATATAATATAAGTTAATTAATAATTTTACTCTCAGACAAATTCTAACGTTAAAAGAGTGAGATGACCCAGTGATTACTGAACCTGTCCACTTAGCCAGAGGTCCCGGGTTCGAATCATGGTAGTTGCAAACATGTATAATATAGCCGCATCCAAACCATAACTAGTATACTAGCGTAATAGATAAACAATCTCCTCATTACGTCAAGACTCAATTTTAAATATACATGTGTGCTAGTTTTACAGATGTGTTAGTGAGTCAGTGAAGTATGTTGTATTTTCCTTGGTCAATGTCTATGACAAATATTGATAAATGGCGTTCATATTCACGTATACAATATTTTATTTCCTATCATATATTGTTTTTATTAATATAAAATCTTAAGAATTTAGAAAATAGTGTTTACTGCGTATCTTAAGTGTAATATTAGTATTTTAGTGCATATGTTCTACGAAAATAAACATCACGAAAGTAGTATTGAAGAATCATTATTTATCTGTAAAACGTTTCTTTAGTTGGATTGTTGCTATATGTAACAACAAAATCTAATACAGAACACGACACCATTATTTTTTTTTTGTATCCGTTAAAACACACAACAATTTGTTATGTTTTTAAAGTGATAATCCTCACTTCTTGGATTAATTACACAAATAAAATCAAAACAAAATTTTATGAACGATGCGGGACTCGAACCCTCGACCTCTGTTCCGACCTCGCGTTCCGTGTGAGCGCTCTTAAGCGCGCGTTGGAAAGAGTTTCATTTGTGTAATTAATCCCAGAAGTAAGGGTTATTACTTTAAAAACATAGCAAATTCAATTTCATTAGAGTTGAACAAAGCGCATACAAGATTTTATAAACAATACGTCACTCGAACGATTGGCTCAGTTGGAAAGAGCGCTCACACGAAACGCGAGAAGTCGCGGATTCGAGGCCGGGTCGTTCATAAAATTTTGTTTTAAGTTTTATTTGTGTAATTAAACACAAAACAATAACGATAAAAACGCTCAAATTAAAACGCGGTCCAATTTGACAGGAGACTAATGGGCACTAAATTGTTTCAAAACGGTTTCATGGTCTCTACTCCATCTCATTCTCACACCTAGGTTTTTATGTAAGCACAGTTATCTCATTTTCACAAAGGAATTGTCTTTGGTAGTAACTAAGTTTATGGTCCAAGCCGACCGAGCACGGCTCGCAAGGCAGCCTCAACCGAGCATGCCTCGGGGTCGAGCCATCGGCCGTCGGTAAACGGGACGCGCTCAAAGGTACCTCAGAGTGTGCGTTCCCTAGCTGTTAACGGTGGTTTTGGCTCGCGAGCGCTATTTGCACAAATTATGTTAAAGTTAGCTGGTGATCGATTTTTATGATATTTTATATGTATATTCAGTAGGTCTGAGAAACGGTCGTAAGCTATTTTTGATAACCCAATTTTTTTTATAAATTTAGTAATACAATGTTTGACGGGTCGGCTGGATATATTATATAAAGTTTAAGTATTGTATAAGTAAACTTTTTTGAAGTCAATTGAAAATTAAATACAAGAGAAGTAGTGTTCTCCCGCACCATTGCTGTTAGAAGATTGACGCTTGAATCGAATGCTTGACGTTCTACATAAGAAAGAGCATCCCAACATATTATTGTTAAAATAACATTTAATTGTCCATAATCTGTAGGGTGCTGTGTTGTTTAATTCTGCTGAATCATTGTGCGATATAATATTATTCTTGATTCCGTGTTTGATGGTTGAACTAACTAAAACAGAAGTGAAGAAAATTAAACTGAAGCTGACCGAAGTTTATTCACAGTGTGAAGGTAATAAATAGATAATTTTATTGTACTGTGTGTTAATATTATTATAAAACACGACAATCGCACATTTATGCACAACTTTTTAATATACCTAGTTCAGGGTATGTTCAAAATTAAAAAACGTGACAATTATATTGATGATTTAGATTATATTCACCACAAACCATGGTAATGATGATGGTGACATTTTGGTTTTTTTAATGAAAATAATAAAAGCAGGACGTTCAGCTGATGGTAATTGAAACGCCTGCCTATTACTATGCAGTGCCGCTCAGGATGCTTGAAAAACCCAAAAATTCTCAGCAGCACTTCAATTGCGCTGGTCACTTTGAGACATAAGATGTTAAGTCTCATTTGCCCACTAATTTCACTAGCTACGGCGCAATTCGGACCGAAACACAAGCAGAAATAAGCGCCATTGTGGTAACCATAATCTAGCCGGCATACTGTGCAAAGGAGCCTCGGACTGGCTTGATGGTCCAATCAAAAAGTTTCATAAAAATAATAATGGTTTAAGAATCTTTTTTTCTCAAAAGAATTTACAATTCACTTTCTGAGAAAACTTAAATTATCTTAAAAGTAAAAAGGAAGTAATTTACGTACAAAGAAAACGAGTATGAAAAGTAACAAAAGAAAGATTCACTAATATCTAATAGTACAACAAAATATAACACCACACTAATAATATGAGAATCGGTGAGTAGTCACAATTACAATTCAACAAATTGGATAGATTAAAATAATGAAATTCAATATTGTGTCTATATTAAATTGACATAATAAATGCACCACCATTGTATTGGATCGTAATGGCCTTCACAATAAGCTGTACCACAACATAATAATTATATACTATTTTGTAACTATGCATTAGATGATGAAAAGTTATTGACATAATATGAAGGAAATATACATTTGTGGAATAGCTAAGCCACTTATGTAAGTAGGGGTCTTACGTTATTATTCCTTTATTAAGCTGTGCAGGATTTTCATCATTGTTATATACTTACAAGTTAACACCCACTCTGAAAATAGTCAAAACGGCCTATAAGACTATTATGATAAGGATGAAAACAGCATAGCATTAGGTAAAACAAATATAATGTAACACTGAGCATTACTGTGACCCAACAGTAAACCTTGATAATCATAACTGTAAACGGATGGCTGAAGAATCCAAAGATGACGAAAGAAAGAAGATCAACTCCTGAGAAACTTACGCCTTTAGATCATTTATAAATATATGTATATAGAAGTATACTTCTAGACAAATTGTGACAGTTAAACGCTATTTTGAGCAATGTACGCACACTAACACAAAGGGTCATACAAAAAGCGAGTGTAAGTGTAGCGTAGCTTGTCACACACACTAAAGTAATAAACCAGGCCTGTTTACATCGGTTGTCTAGCAGCAAAAGGCTCTGGCTAGACGTATAAATTATCAAAGCCTACGCTAGTTAAAACAAAGGCGTAGTCCCTGTTTCATGGAAGTCAGCCCTTGTCCATCCGATCCCAAAAAAAGGAGACAGTTCGGATCCGGCAAACTACAGGCCTATTGCTATTACCTCCCTACTCTCCAAAATCATGGAGAGCATAATTAACCGCCAGCTCATGGTATACCTTGAGGGTCACCAGTTGATCAACGACCGGCAGTACGGCTTTCGCCATGGTCGGTCGACTGGCGATCTTCTGGTATACCTAACACATAGATGGGCGGCGGCTATTGAAAGCAAGGGGGAAGGCCTGGCAGTTAGCCTGGATATAGCGAAGGCCTTTGATCGTGTATGGCACAAGGCGCTCCTCTTTTTTTTTTTTTTTTATGGAATAGGAGGACAAACGAGCGTACGGGTCACCTGGTGTTAAGTGATCACCGCCGCCCACACTCTCCTGCAACACCAGAGGAATCACAAGACCGTTGCCGGCCTTTAAGGAAGGTGTACGCGCTTTTCTTGAAGATACCCATGTCGTATCGTCCCGGAAACACCGCACAAGGAAGCTCATTCCACAGCTTCGTGGTACGAGGAAGAAAGCTCCTTGAAAACCGCACTGTGGAGGACCGCCATACATCCAGATGGTGGGGATGATATCGTAACTTGTGGCGTGTCGTGCGAAGGTGAAATTCGGCGGCAGGAATCAGGTTGAACAGCTCTTCGGAACACTCCCCGTGATAAATGCGGTAGAAGACACACAATGAAGCGACGTCTCTACGCAACGCCAAGTGATCCAGCCGTTCACAGAGTACTGGGTTCCCGACAATTCGAGCTGCTCTGCGTTGCACGCGGTCAAATGGATCGAGCTGATACTGGGGTGCGCCAGACCAGAGATGACAGCAATACTCCATGTGAGGCCGGACCTGCGCTTTGTAGAGCGCTAGAATGTAGGCCGGCTTCAAGTATTGCCGTGCTCTATTTATGACGCCCAGTTTCTTTAAAGCCAGTTTGGCTTTGCCCTCCAGATAGCCACGGAATTGGCAATTGCTCGAGATTTCGAGACCCAGTATTCCAATACTAGGCGAGGCTTTAAGGGAAGTGTTCTCGAAGAGCGGTGATACGGCAAATGGGGTTTTTTTAGTGGTAAACGCGCAAACTTGAGTCTTCTGGGGGTTAAATTGGACAAGGTTCAACTTACCCCATTCCGCAACCTTCTCGAGAGAGGACTCGATAGAAGACACAAGTTTCTCCCGGCACTGGTTGACGTTTTCCTGAGAGAGACCTGCATGGCCCGTGTATACGGCATCACCAGTGCTGTCGTCTGCATAGCAATGCATGTTGGCGGTGTCCAACATATCATTGATATGCAGAAGAAACAGCGTGGGAGATAGCACACAGCCTTGGGGCACTCCAGCGTTCACGGGCTTGGGATTCGAGCAATAACCGTCGATAACGACCTGTATGCTGCGCCCAGTGAGGAAGCTGGAGGTCCACTTGCATAAGCTCTCGGGAAGCCCAAATGATGGAAGTTTTGCGAGGAGCGCCTTGTGCCATACACGATCAAAGGCCTTCGCTATATCCAGACCAACTGCCAGGCCTTCCCCCTTGCTTTCAATAGCCGCCGCCCATCTGTGTGTTAGGTATACCAGAAGATCGCCAGTCGACCGACCATGGCGAAAGCCGTACTACCGGTCGTTGATCAACTGGTGACCCTCAAGGTATACCAAGAGCTGGCGGTTAATTATGCTCTTCAAAAAACTTCAAAAAACTCTGCAAAACTTCCATCATTTGGGCTTATGCAAGTGGACCTCCAGCTTCCTCACTGGGCGCAGCATACAGGTCGCTGTCGACGGTTATTGCTCGAATCCCAAGCCCGTGAACGCTGGAGTGCCCCAAGGCTGTGTGCTATCTCCCACGCTGTTTCTTCTGCATATCAATGATATGTTGGACACCGCCAACATCCATTGCTATGCAGACGACAGCACTGGTGATGCCGTATACACGGGCCATGCAGGTCTCTCTCGGGAAAACGTCGACCAGTGCCGGGTGAAACTTGTGTCTTCTATCGAGTCCTCTCTCGAGAAGGTCGCGGAATGGGGTAAGTTGAACCTTGTCCAATTTAACCCCCAGAAGACTCAAGTTTGCGCGTTTACCACTAAAAAAACCCCATTTGCCGTATCACCGCTCTTCGAGAACACTTCGCTTAAAGCCTCGCCTAGTATCGGAATACTGGGTCTCGAAATCTCGAGCAATTGCCAATTCCGTGGCCATCTGGAGGGCAAAGCCAAATTGGCTTCAAAGAAACTGGGCGTCATTAATAGAGCACGGCAATATTTCAAGCCGGCCCACATGCTAGCGCTCTACAAAGCGCAGGTCCGGCCACACATAAAGTATTGCTGTCATCTCTGGTCTGGCACACCCCAGTATCAGCTCGATCCATTTGACCACGTTCAACGTAGAGCAGCTCGAATTGTAGGGGACCCAGTGCTCTGTGAACGGCTGGATCACTTGGCGTTGCGTAGAGACATCGCTTCATTGTGTGTCCTCTAGCGCATTTATCACGGGGAGTGTTCCGAAGAGCTGTTCAACCTGATTCCTGCCGCCGAATTTCACCTTCGCACGACACGCCAAAAGTTACGATATCATCCCCACCATCTGGATGTGTGGCGGTCCTCCACAGTGCGGATTTCAAGGAGCTTTCTTCCTCGTACTACGAAGCTGTGGAATGAGCTTCCTTGTGCGGTGTTTCCGGGACGATACGAGATGGGTACCTTCAAGAAAAGCGCGTTCACCTGTGGATATGTGGTAGGTATAACTCCGTGTGATCTCAAGTTTCTAATTAACTGCCGTGATTTCCATAACTTCGAAGCTTTAGAAGTTAAACAAATCACGACACACAATAGATCCTCGTAATTAAGCTCTTTGACCTTATATTGCTGTACATTATTATTATAATACACACATCGAATTATTTATATTAATTCGGTACAACTTACATACCTTTAAGTTAAAACAACATTCTACTCTCCCCATGTCAAAGTTACTTTACGAACTGATGTAGCTTCATCACGTTTACAGAGTGTTGTTGTAATAATTTATATTATTGTCACTCCCTATGGTAAATAAATGAAACACAGTAATGCTTACACATTACTGCTTCACGGCAGAAATAGGCACCGTTGTGGTACCCATAATCTAGCCGGCATGCTGTGGCATTGTTAACATGGAATTTTTACAAAAAAATATAATTATTGAATTTATTAAAAATAAATGCGAAGTGAGGTTTTTCAGATTGTTAATCGATTAAATATGTGCGTACTTTTACAAATAAACTGTGGTGTTCAATTTAATTAGCTGTCAAATGTGTTTACAGATGAAATAGTCAAAGAGAAGGTGGAAGATGCGATCATGTTTTTGGAGTTGCGTCCGTTTAAATTTGTTATATCACGAATTGTATCAATCGATATTCATCTGCCTCTTGCGATTACTAGTCTTATGACTACCTATGTTATTGTTGCAGTTCAATTTACGCACGTTTATAAAAAATATAATGACACACACTAGTACGTTTTCAGAATTCGCTTGAAGTACAAACTATAAGTATATGAGTGTAATAATATAGATTTATTGTGACACTTCAGATGTGTTGGAACTTTTTTTACTTTATGATTTATTATTTAAATGGTTTATAGTGTGCTTAAAGCTAGTTAGTATGAGTATTTTATTAGTAATTTCTGTACTATTGTTGATCTTGAACCCTTGCGGGTAAAAACCTTCTAAAAATTTTATAAATTTCTTTTTTCTTTTGGCGCGCTTTGGTAAAATGTTGCGATTAAATATTTGCGCGCGCACACCGACATCTAAAAATAACAGGTTGGTTTCTAAATGTCTCTTAAATTATCTTTGTAACAATTATTATGGAGACTATACGCTATTATGGAGTGCTGTATCCGTCTATTTATTTAAGCTTACCAACTAGATACATTTTGTTATTAAAAAAAAATAAAAAAAAATGTGTGTTCACTATTGTAATCTTTATGGCAATTCTAATCATAACTTTCAAAAAGTAAATTATAAATATCAATCGTAAAGCGACCCACATAAGGTCCTCTAAATAAAATGAACGAGAGACCATATTAGAGAGATGGAGAGTCTAAATTAATTCAATACTTGCAGAAACAAACCGATCAGTGTCTGTACTGTGTCCCAGCATCTGTTGCTTTACTCATATTGGTTTTAAGATTATAAATAATTAGACGAAGAATACACTAAATCGTAAATGATACGCCCCGTCGCTACAATTCAATGTCACTTATTTTAAAAATCCTTATAAGCGACTACGCTTGTCAATTTTAGAAATAGAGGAAACATTATCAGCAATTTCACGTTTAATGTTTCATATTCGGTGCGGTAAGTCTTGACTGTTTTTTTTCTTGTTTTTTAGCACTTGATACAACAAAATCAATATGAAGCAGTTTTCTTTGAGATTGGTTGAGCTTTGGAGGTGGAAATAGTCAAGATTGAAACCTTTATTTCTGAGTACTATAATAATAAGTTTTGTTCGGAGCTGTGGTTGTTCTGTTTACACCAATGTCTGTCTCCGCGTTAGCGCGACAGATATATTGATATAGATTCTTTTAGTTTGTGAAAGGTTTACCTCTTTCAAAGCTCTTTGGTATCAAAATCCAATACAATGAAATCGTGTACGGCGCCTATCAAAAATAGAACAAATAGGAATTTTGTCACTTGTATTTGTGTGTATATTTGCAAATATGATATCAGTAATCTATTTTTAAGTAATTTCAATTGCTAAAGAGTGATTTAAAAAAATGTATGACACATTTAAGACATTTATTTTTATCACTAAATAGTTTGTCATTTATAATATCGTTTAGAATTACACTTATGTATTGTTTAGATACTGCATCATCAATATTTCGTACAACATTACTTTTATTACTATTAAGTAAACGTACAATATTTATATTATCATATTTTGTGTATTTTAATATTAATTAGATATTTATAGTTTCTTTTCCCGTTTAAAATGTTTTTAATATCACTGCGTTTTCAATGAATAATGTATTTCATGCGGTTTTTCTGCTTATTAGTATATCGGAATCGTCAAGATTTCTGTATGAAATATTACTCTGTGTTGTTTGAGAAATAATTAAACAATTAAATTAAATGAGAATTGAATTTTTTTTCAGTAGGACTTACAAAACTCACCTTAACATTTATTTCCGCTATAGAAGAAAAATAAACTACTCTCAAATCTTGCATTGTGGTTATTTAAGGTGGAACAAATTCTTTTTTTAATTTATAAGGATGATTTTGAAAGGAGTAATCACTTTTTTACTAAAATACCAATGTCCATGTTGAAAAAACCACAAAACGAAACACCACTATTTATTTGTACGTTGCAGAAACTTTATTTTTCATCGAATTTTATTGTATAGTTTAATAGCGTTTGTATTCGTTACAACAACTTGAAACATAAACATTATTGAACAAGAAATAGGAAAAACTTAGACCAAATCTTAGGTCAAACTAATAATCAATAATCACATGATTTAAGAAAGTAAGAATGAACTATAGACGTGAAGATTCAAATTCCCTCGTAATCACGAAAACAACAAACTTACCTTCCATTATGTTTTTTAACTTTTTTTTTTATGAAAATAAGGGACGAGACGAGCAGAACGTTTAGCTGATGGTAATTGATACGCCCTGCCCATAACAATGTAGTGCCGCTCAGGATTCCTGAAAAACCCAAAAATTATGAGCGGCACTACAATTGCGCTCGTTTCCATGAGACGTAAGATGTTAAGTCTCATTTAAGTACGAGTAATTTCACTAGCTACGGCGCCCTTCAGACCGAAACACAGTAATGTTTACACATTACTGCATCACAGCAAAAATAGGCGCCGTTGTGGTACTCGTAATCTAGCCAGCATCCTGTGCAAAGGAGCCTCCCACTGGTAATCGTCGCGGAACTTTAACCTAGTTATTATTATGACGGTACTCACGATATATACTTTATCACTTGACGCACGAACTAGAGCAAATTCAAATTCAAATATTTTTATTCAAAATAGGATTTTAAATCACTTATTGAACGTCAAAATCTACAACCCATTCGAAAGAGACTGCCTCAGACCTGAGAAGAATGGCCGCAAGAAACTCAGCGGGCTTTTTTTTTAATATAAAATATGGATTACAATGTAATATCGTACAATAATTAATTATAATTAAAGAGCCTGAGGGTGTTCGCTTTATTCCCAGTCCATGGTGTCATTAGGAAAATCGTTTATGCTATAATAACCTTTCCCACACAAACGTTTTTTAACAATTCTTTTAAATTTCGTAACACATTAATTGTTTTGTACATTTTCTGGGATCATATTGTAGAACCATATACATCGCCCAACAAAAGACTTACTAACTCGACCCAACCGAGTAGTAGGCATAACAAGTTTATGTTTGTTACTCGTGTTAACATTTTGAATGTCACAGTTTCTAGAAAATGTGCTTATGAACATACAGAACATTATCAAAAATGTATTGAGAAGCAACAGTCAAAATGTTTATTTCTTTAAATTTTTGTCTTAATGATTCTTTAGGACCTAGGTTAAAAATCGCGCGAATAGCCATCTTCTGCAGCACAAAGATAGTATTAATATCGGCCGCACTGCCCCATAACAATATACCATAGGACATAATACTATGAAAATAACTAAAGTATACTAATCTCGCCGTATCTATGTCAGTTAACCGTCTAATTTTCTTAACCGCATATGCTGCAGAACTAAGCCTATTCGCCAATCCTTCAATATGGGGGCTCCACTGCAATTTGGAATCAATAGTCATGCCAAGAAATATAGCAGATTCCACTGGTTTTACCACCTCTCCATTTAATAAAATATTCGCATCTACATTTTTGACATTTGGCGCGGTGAATTTAATATATTTGGTTTTACGATTATTTAACAATAAGTTATTGGCGCTAAACCAGTTCACGATGTCAGATAGAGCATTGTTTACTTCGTCATATAAAACTTGGCTTCGTTTCACTTTGAATATAAGTGAAGTGTCATCCGCAAACAATACCACCTTGTGTTTTTTTCTACAAGGTTAGGTAGATAATTTATATAAATTAGGAAGAGGAAGGGTCCAAGAATAGACTCTTGTGGTACCCCCACATTAATTAGGCTTTAACAAGTGTATCACATAGGCGCAACGGTGGAACGGCAAGTGGCATTTCTACCATACGTAAAAAGGGGTAACTGATAAAATAGGTAGGATACTGAGGAGGATGTTTGATTTGAAAAGTGGTCGCGTTCTACGTTCACCAAAGACAGTATATAAAGTTGACTGCAGCTGCGGAAGCTCCTATATCGAACAAACGAGAAGGAACTATTTCTCAACGCTTTAAGGATAACATTAGCGCAGTCAAACATAACCCACGCTCTCTAACAACCCACGGCTTGTTAGAGAACAAAAAAAAATAGACTTAAAAAACCTCCTAAGAATTTTAATAGGGAAGATGGTTTTTGACTACCGCACACATGGAATCCCGTGGTCTCTCACTGCAGTATAAATGCAACAAAGAGACCAAAAATGGACGACGTCAGTACTGTGTGTCATGAATTAGGGAATGAAAGACCAAACCGAATTAGACGCCACGTGCATAGTCTTTCACCGTCACCGCAGTTCCGTTGCGACCACGATTCATGCAATAAGATTGAAATCTCGGCATCAAATTAATGAAATATAATCGTGAGTATCCGTTATAATAATAACTATGATCTACACTTAAAATATAAAGTGGTAAATGTTGAGTTGTTATTATAGCTATCGTAAATTATCGTCATCTCTCAGGCTACAATTGTACCGGACTTGTCAGAGACCAAGCTAGGCAATACAAAGTCAGCATCTACAAACGTGATAAGTTTATATATCGCTCGTATTATATTTCCATCACAAGAATATTTAGTTATCGCACAAGTTTTGTCTTCATTTTCGTTCAATACAGAAAATTGTATAGACGATACAATACTTGAGCATTCCCCGAGAGTATAAAACAAGAATCTTATTAATTTTAGGTTGAGTTCAGTATTTCGCCGATATCTCCCTGGAAACATATCGCAAGAAAGGTCGTACTGCAAAATGGCTTAAGAAAATTCATTGAAAACCGCACGTAAATAACCGAAACTCATGTTATTGGTGGTGTTTGCTTGAATTTGTTGGCAGGGGTCAAATATCTTTTTGGAATACAGTCCGTAATAGACGCTCAACAAAGTGAAGTGTAAAAGAATCACCACCAGTCCACATCGGTCCTTTTAAAACTCAATTATATCAATGGCTAATTAGTTACAATTTTTATGCTGTATCCGACTTTTAAAATTTGTGATTTTCTTTTTTTTTATAATCTTGTGTTTAACTTTGACTACATAATATGTATATTTTGTGTAGATGTTAATGTAATGTAACAATGAAATATTATGTGCTGTAATCTTAGAATTTTATTATTATATAATGACATGGAGGTAATGTAATTTGCATGCCCTTTTTGGCTAATGTGTTGATTCATATAGAATTATTTTGTTAACTTGTATACACACACTATGCAAATAAAGAATAATTATTATTATTATTATCGTTCACAGAGAACTGGATACTGACAGGTCAAGCAGCTCTAAGCTAACAGCCGTTCCCAATATTCAGTCTATCTCTTACTTGAGATAAAAATCTTAACTATCGTTTACTTTTCTGTCCCAATAAACTTATCGAAGGTAACTCACTTTATCCGTGCACGGTGTCTGACAATGGACGCTTACCAGCGATAGAAGTTTGTATGGAATTTTCAATTCACGCCTTCCAATATAAGGCGATACGAATGACTTATCGGGTATTTTGGGACAGCTTCAGATTACAGACAGCTAATTACTGACAGTAGAAGGTAGTAATTTATCTCTATCTGTAGATAGTATATTGGGAACGGCCATAGGACGTCTACAGACGGCGGGTTTAAGCGTTTATTAATTTGTACAAATCTTCATTCGGCGAGACTCAGTAGGCTTATAAAACAAAAAATTCCCTATATTGTTCCGGATTTTAAACTTTTTTAGTAAAATTCATGGCAAGCTCATTGGATTACTAATTAAGCATTGATCGATGTTATTTCTGGTACAACTGACATGTCAGTGAAACTCTGGTGGTGCAAGACAGTATGTGTATAGATCACAAGTTTAAAGCCCTCCCATTAAATGTTTAACTTCAATATTTTTTTATTACAAGATTTTAACCTTAGATAATTTATACGTCTAGATAGAGCCTCTTGTTGTTAGGCAAGGCATAACGGCAGGCCAGGTTTACTTATTTCGTGTGAATTACAGCTATGTCTTGCAATACGTTAGTCATTTTATTTTAGTGTGCGTGCGTTGCTATAATAGAGGCTAACAGTTTGCTACTATTTATTTCGACGTGTTCACAGCTCGCACAATCTCACTAGATGTATGAATTATCTAAGAATTTAATCAATTCCTATTATTATGTTAACGATATTAATTATGGGTTTTAGCTTTTGACGCTATTACAAAAGACATTAATTAGCTTTACACATTTTGCAGTAAATATAACTTCTAAATAATGTTTAGCCAAGAAATGTTACTAAGAGTCGTTCAGTTAATTTGATTTATTAATTTGTAAGATCAAACACATTCCATGCGGTGTTCTTAAACTCATTGTGTTCCCAGAAGATAATGGTTATTCCAATAATAATAGCAATTAGATTCCCTGGCATACATACTATAATAGCATACAAGGCGGTTCATATAGGTTTCAAAATAGTGGATCCATGATTATGGATCAAATTTTTTTTTCAATGAAAATAAGGGATGAGAAGAGCAGGACGTTCAGCTGATGGTAATTGATGCGCCCTGCCCATAATAATGCAGTGCCGCTCAGGCTTCTTGAAAAACCCCAAAAATTCTGAGCGGCACTACAACTGCGCTCGTCACCTTGAGACCTGAGATTTTAAGTCCCATTTGCCCAGTAATTTCACTAGCTACGGCGCCCTTCAGACCGAAACACAGTAGTGCTTACACATTACTCCTTCACGGCAGAAATAGGTGCCGTTGTGGTACCCATAATCTAGTTGGCATCCTGTGCAAAGGAGCCTCCCACTGGTGTCCCAGTTATAACCAAGCTTCAATAACAGCTATCCTGCTAGTGTTTTTTAAGTGTGAAAGTTAATGTTAAAAAAAAAACGCATACACCTTCCTCCTATTTCCTCCTATGTCATAAAAAAAGAAAAAGAAAAAAAATGATATTATGTTTGGAAATTTATGACAAATAAAATACATTGTTTGCCAATTGCCGAGCTTTAATTGTTGCCACAGTTCTATTCTTACCTCTGACATATTCAATTATTTTAATATACCACGTAGATGACAAGGGTAAGGCCAGACTATTCTTGAGTATGATAAGTACAAGCGTTCTCGCCGGCAATTTAATGAACTGTATATAACCCAGAGAGAGAGCCAGAGTCTACTTTATTTCTTGTGAGGATCCCTTCACCGCTCGCAAGTAATTTCGTCTATGTTACCCCGGAGAGTACCAGGCCCAAGGGTAAGAGGCGGCTATGGGCTTATCGATGTGAAAGAATCAAGATGTTATCCTATGACGATGACATCAACGGGCCAGTCTCGTCTAGATCTAATACCAAGCTCGCACAGAAGACCGGCGCGACGTAGCGGCCTGGCACTATTATGTTTCGCTTAGGTTAGTGTCGAAAACTAGAGCCCATCTTTCCATCCCTCCATCATAATATAACATATACGCAGTTTCTCCACAAGGACCCGGAAAATATGGATCAAAGGCGCTGTCGCAAGTGTTTTCTTTTCTTAACACTAGCAATTTGAAGACTGATGAAATATTATTGATGCACTGTCGCAACACCCGACACTAGATACAAATGGCAATATCCGGATTAAAACCAATAAGTTTTTTTATGTAAATAAGGGACGAGACGAGCAGGACGGTCAGCTGATGGTAATAGATACGCCCTGCCCATTATAATGCAGTGCCGCTCAGGATTCTTGAAAAACCCAAAAATTCTGAGCGGCACTACAATTGTGCTTCGTCACCTTGAGACATAACATGTTAAATCTCATACCGAAACACAGTAATTTTTACACATTACTGCTTCACTGCAGAAATAGGCACCGTTGTGGTACCCATAATCTAGCTGGCTTCCTGAGCAAAGGCAATTGGCAAGAATACAACGCTCTTGTGGTTCCTCTGGTGTTACAAAAGAGTATGGGCTGCGGTGATCACCTACCATCAGATGACCCGAATGCTCGATTGTCCTCCTCACAAAAATCAGTAAACACCGATTACCACACATTGCGGTGAAGATAATGTTTTAGTTACAAATCAGATGATAGTGTGTATTTGAGAAAAATTCAATACAAGTAAGTCTAAAGTTTTCCTTTAATAACAAACAAATAAAAACCAGTAAAATAGGCAATAGGCTGATAAAAAAAAAATATTTTGTATGAATAGTTAACTACATAAGTTTTACGTTACGTTACGTAGTCAGATCGATCGAATTAACAAATATAGCTTTTATAGGCTATATTTGCTGCTATCACGCTCCTAAAGATAGAAAAAGAATATCTATCAAACAATTGTAACTTGGCTATGCCTGTAGGTATACAGGTCTACCCAAGTAAGAATTTTGTTGCAGAAAAAACCATCTCCGTAAATTGTTGTACAACATTTTCAGTATTAATAGAAAATATAACAGATCCTAATTCGAATAAAAATATTTGAATTTGCTTAGGCAAACTATTAGTGGTTGAAAATTTACATATTGTTAGTTCAATGGGTGACCCAAAGGATAATGATAGCTATTAAATTAAAAAAATAACTAAATTAGAAAATTTTGTGTTCATTCATCTGTAATTATTTTAATCTTCAAAATCATAAGCCTTTTACCTCTTTTAGGTAAATATATCAATTTAATTAAGACTGTTACGAACGGCTAAGATAAACTAAACAGAATGCGACGCTGACGTTCAGAACAGAGTTAATTAAGGAGCTGGTGTTTCCCGTATGAGGTAGCGACTTGAACACGTGGCAATTAAGTTGCGCTACTCGTACGTTATATATACATATAATAAAAAATAATTTGAACTATTTTCAAAGTCGCATCCGTCGTCATTGACGTAAAATAACATTTTATTTATTTATATTATCAAAATACACACTATCATTACAGTATATTCCAATGCGATAGAAGTACATACAATATTTCACTATTTATACATCCTTAATTTTTTTAACATATAAATAACGCTACTCTCGTGAATTCACCCTGAGTGCAACAAAACAGATCGGTCTGTGAGGCTATATCATAAATAGTACCAAGGGCACGCGTCACCGCAGCCTGGCTTAACTAGTTGGTGCCATCAGCAACGGCGGCCGACGTCGGCGCCATACGTACCTATCCGGAACAACAAAATACAGTCTACAGAATATATCCGTATTATGCACCTTCCCTCTAAGTACTTTGAATAGATATGAGATCAGCGCTAGGTCCCTTCTTACCCTCAGCTCGCTGTATTCTACCATACCCAAAATAAATAATGTCGGGTACATAAGTGGATAAAAAGGGTAAACCCCGTATAGCCTCATATACAGGTACCGTATAAATTTATTTTGTATCCGCTCTAACATTATACTGTACTTGGCTTCATGAGGAGCCCAGATAACGGCGTTGCATTCTAACTGGCTTCTAACCAAAGCGTTATATAAATTAATAATTGCCTTAATATTGGAAAAACTACGAGCCATATGTAATATAAACCCCAGGCATGGGGTAAATTGAACCTTGTCCAATTTAACTCCCCGAGGAGACACAAGTTTGCGCGTTTACCACAAAAAAAAAACCATTTGTCGTATCACCGCTCTTCGACAACACTTCCCTTACAGCCTCGCCTAGTATCGGAATTCTGGGTCTCAATATCTCGAGCGATTGCCAATTTCGCGGCCATCTGGAGAGCAAAGCCAAATTGGCTTCGAAGAAACTGGGCGTCATAAATAGAGCAGGGCAATACTTCAAGCCAGCCCACATTCTTGCGCTGTACAAAGCGCAGGTCCGGCCACATATGGAGTATTGCTCTCATCTCTGGTCTGGTGCACCCCAGTATCAGCTTGAACCATTTGACCGCGTGCAACGCAGAGCAGCTCGAATTGTCGGGGTCCCGGTGCTCTGTGAACGGCTGGATCACTTGGCGTTGCGTAGAGACATCGCTTCATTGTGTGTCCCCTAGCGCATTTATCATGTGTGTTCCGAAGAGCTGTTTCACCTGATTCCTGCCGCCCAATTCCATCTTCGCACGACACGCTACAAGTTAGGATATCATCCCGACCATCTGGATGTGTGGCGGTCCTCCACAATGCGGTTTTCAAGGAGCCGTCTTCCACGTACTACAAAGCTGAATGAACTTCCTTGTGCGGTGTTTCCGGGACGATACGACATTCAACCTTCCTTCTATTTATGGTTACAAAGGCACGCGAGAAGTCTAGTAAAATCAAAATAATTGTACACGCTCCCTTATGTTGGGCATCTAATATATTATCTACTACTTCCAATAAAGCAGTAGTCCTGCTATACCGTTTACGGAAACCCGATAGCAATTTTGGTGGCTTGTTATTTATCTCTAAATATTCTGTGACTTGAGCATAAACAATTTTTTTAATACTTTTGCTGGTTTGTTACCACATATCTCCGCCGTGTATGGACAAATCTATTTTTGTTTCAAAGGTTTTACTCTCAGATTTGGAGCATTGTAAAAATATAGATGGTCATGGAATCTATGAGTAGCTGTGGGAAATCCTTAAATTTTAAATACATAGAATATTATATGACAAGTGATAGATGATTAAGAGAATAGTCACTTTGGTAATAGTTCCAACCAGATTAAAGGGGAATGAAAATGATAAAATCGAACTTGGGTTTGGTGATGAAAGCGGTATGATATGACATTAGGTGTTTATAAACAAGCATTCAATCTCAACTAACACTGTTCCGGGCACAGTTGCATCGATTGTTGTTATCTCACTTAATGTTCATTTTGGAAGCTCGTTCACTACTGATCGAAAATATTTTTTATACCTCTGAAGATTATTCTTGATAAAAGTGTAGTAATTAATAAACAATTCATTCATCTTAGTGTATGAAGTGTTGGGATTCCGTTTCGCTTATAAAACGAATTTTATGACTCTCGACGTGACATTCACATTCATATTGAAATCAGCTTGTTCGAAGAACTCCATGCACCCATAAATCGCACTAAAAAAACTGTACTGTAAAGAAGAAGACTGTAAAATAACAAGTGAAGACTGTAAAATAACAAAGCGCGATCAATTATGTGCTTTCAAAATTTCTATTTTGTATAAACTTATTTCGAGCTATTTCGTATAAACATATAACATACGGAACAACAATTACAAACTTCTAGCTTAAAACCGATAACTATAATGCAGTCGGCTTAAAACCTGGGAGGCCAGGTCTTTTAAACCGACTCCACTTATTTTTCGTAAGACCGGGTGGATTAACTCTCAGATTGTAAAAAATGTTAGGTTGTCTTTGTTAAAAGTTATTTGTGAGGAAAAGTGAGGAGACAGTAAGTGAAGTCTGAATTTCTAAGCAGCATAGAAATTGTGCGTCACTTTGGGACATTTAATTTTTATTCTCATTAAGCCAGTAATTTCATTAGTTACGGCAACCTTCCAAACCGAAACATAATATATTACTTTTTAAAAGAAAAGGCCCCGCTATGGTACCCTCCTAGCTGGCATCCTGTGCAAAGAATCCACCCACTTGGAAGATGTGATGATAAAGCCATGAGTAATTGAGGAATGTCCTCAAATTTTATACGAGTAAATAACTATCGTTAATGTTTTATCTTAAAAAACTAAATAATAATTTGTATGCAGAAAGTATAACGGTAACTTTAAGTATGCTGGTGTTCATCTTCCGCGTGTTCTCTCTCTGTTTTTCACTTTGTGTATAGGTCATTCATATTTACCGGAAGCATTAATGCGAACTATTGTCATCCCTGTTGTGAAGAATAAAACAGGTGACACTTCTGACATGAGCAACTACCGTCCCATATCCCTTGCTACAACCGCGGATAAGATACTTGACAGCTTGCTCAATAAGCAACTTGGTAATTATATTCAAATCCATGATGCGCAATTTGGTTTTAGAACCGGTACGTCAACGGAAAGTGCCATATTAACGTTAAAGCATACTGTTGGGTACGATACCAATGGGAAAACCTCAGTGTTTGCCAGCTTTCTTGACTTGTCTAGGGCGTTTGACCTGGTGTCATATCCAGTACTGTGGGACAAGATGAGAAGTGCAGGAGTGCTAGAACAGTTCACTGCCCTAATCAAGTATTGGTATACCAATCAAAAAAATCAGCTTAGGTGAATGGATGCTCTGTCAAAAGAATATCGATTAGAATGTGGTGTTAGACAGGGAGGCTTAACGTCTCCGTTACTCTTCAATCTTTATATAAATCACTTGATTGAGGAACTGAGCAGCACACACGTTGGATGCCACATAGATGAAACCTGTTGTAATAATCTTAGTTTCGCAGATGATATGGTACTGCTTAGTCCCTCAGTCGGAGGACTTAGGAAGCTTATTTCCATTTGCGAGACATATGCAGCGGCTCACGGCTTAAAATATAACTCCTCAAAGAGTGAATTTATGATATTTCGAACTCCAAGACACAAGTCAGGAAATTGTACCTACCATGGCGTTGTAGCGCTTCTGGAATGTTTGCTGAGGCATCTGTGGATGGTTTCCATGCCATAATGCGCAAAAAAGCGGTTTCCGTGTTGCAGCGTCTTCGTTTAAAATCAAAATGGGCTCCACTTTTGACGTCTTAGCAGCGTCTTCGTGTTAGCAGTAACAGCATCCTAAAGATGATTGCTGCCAGAGCTGACTGTTCCTTCCAGAAACACTGGATACAGTTAGCTCTAGGTTTATAAATATATTCCACTAATAATACTAACGTAGTACATAAGAATTATTGTTACTAATACATTTACTAATATATATGGATTTCTCTTTGAATTAAATAAATAAATAAATAACATGGTGAGGTTGAACAGATGATGAATAATATCACAAATGCCCATTTGTGATCTTTTGGAACTTTGTAAAGTAAGTATTTCGCGTCTATAACCAATAAAAAATAAGGATACTGAAAATAATACCATTGAACTGATCTAGTGAATTAACTGGAAGAATAGAATTGAATCGATAAAATATACACACATCAAAAAAGTCTAAGCAACATGTATTAATTTAAAGTTTAGGGTGGGTTTTCACATTATAACGTTGTATTTTATTTTTAAAATAATATTTTTAGGGTTCTATGATGTAAAAATAACAGCTGTTGTCTTTATAAGTTATTTTAATAACAGAAATTAACAATATTAGAATATACTGCAGAAACAAAGGTACATAAATAAGCAACTGAACATTTTTTTAACAAAATGAAATTTCTAAAGAAAATGAATTTATTGTGAAAGAATAGGATAATTTAATACAAAATATGGCCTCCTCTGCTATTCAGAACTTGTCGGCAACGATTATTCATTGAATTAATGGGACTGTTAATGTAATCTTGCGGTATTCGCTCCCAATGGAATTGTACCAAATCCTTCAGCTGTTGGGTTGTTGTCACTCCATCCAAGTCCTTCAAAACACGTCTCTGGAGCATGTCCCATGTGTGCTCGATGGGGTTGAGGTCTGGCGATTGTGCAGGCCAGGGGAATATCCGGACGTTCCCCGTTGCCAAGTATTGACTGGTTCGCCGAGCTGTATGTCGACGCGCATTGTAATGCATCAACGTAAAATCGGAGCCAAAGGTTTGTGCAAAATGGATGGACATAAGGTCTGAGAATATCCTCACCGTAATTAACAGCGTTCATGTTTCCATTTACAAAAACGAGCTCAGTTCGCCTGTTCTTCATAATACCCGCCAATACCATAACTGTTGAGCCACTGTATGAAAGAACTTCCTGAATACACCTGACCCTTTCAGTATTTCCGGGCCGACGGTACATTCGCACCCTTATTTTATCAGGCCTAAACCCAAATCGCGACTCATCGGAAAACATAATTTTATCCCATTGTTCCTGGGTCCATGTTCTGAGTTCTCTACACCATTCATTTCGACGAGCGCGATTCCCGTGACGTATCGGTGGGCACCTAATTGGGCATCGAGCTCGTCGATTTCGCACAGTTTGGGGACTTACATCAACACCACTTGAATTTTGTAGCCTCAAACTTATCTCTCGAGTGGTTAACATCGGCTGGCGTCTTGCAGTCAGTTGTATGTACCGGTCTTACCGAGTGGTTGTACTCCTTTTACGGGCTGAATGCTGTTCAGCGGGTACCCTTGCGTTATTGTAGCAGTGCCAAAGACGACAAATAACACTTCTATGAATGCCAAAATGCCGAGATACCTGAGATTGATAACTTCCCGCTTGCAACATCCCTATAGCTCTTTACATTTCATTTGCCGTCAAATGACGTCGCTCCATGACGTAAAGAATATCTAACAATTCAATTTTGTCGCTAACTTTATTTAAATGGTTGGTAAAATTATAAAATCAAGACTAAACGTAGCAATAAAAACGTACTTAAATTCAAACAAAATACCTTTCATTAAATTTTATGAAAAAAAAACAAAATCTAACCGATTTTTTTTTTACTATCAGCCAGTATGTCATCAATAACATAAATTTGTAATATCATGCATGTTGCTTAGACTTTTTTGATGTGTGTATTTATTGGTAATAGGGAGTGACATCAACATATTGCAACCACACTTGGTAAGCGTCATGAAGCAACTACAGACACCACTTTTATGTATTAAATACATGATTAAAATTATAGTTTATATGGATGTTAATTAAAGGTTCTACCGCTTACTACCTTTTACCATTAAGTTATAGTTCTTTTGAAGTGTAAAAGATATAAAGAGTTAGGGTGATCTACCGAGAAAAGATGCAGGACTGCCAGGCACAACCAATCTGTAAAATGAGCTTAAGTGTTTCCAGGACTATTCGACGTGGTTACCTTCAAGTAAAGCCTGTACACCTGTGTTAAGGCCTGTAATCCGAATATTGTCGCAAGATAGTTGAGCGGTGGTGATCACTTAACATATTTTCTCAGTGAATCTAAAGACATCATATAATTATCATTCATATGATAGATTTTAAACTAGACTCAACGTAGTTTAATTTCGTTAAAATGTCACGTAACATGTGTTTTCCATATTGGAACGAAAGAAAAACGAAGGCTTGGAGGAGATAGGGATTTTTCTGCGGGACCGAACTGAAAAAAATGTTATAGTAAAACCGTAAGAAAAAGTCCGTGGAATATATTTCTATGTAATTTTATGTTGTCAAACAAAAATAAAGAGACATATTTTGTTATTTCAATTGATAATTTGGACTACGTTTGTTTTTTATTTTACGTAATTTATTATTTCCTAAAATACTGAATTCCCTAAATACTTTCCTGTACTTAAATAAAAACTTATCTGAAAAATTTAAGAGAAAATTCAAGAAAACCTACATAAAATTGAACACGATTTTTTTTTACAAATTGTTCGATTCTACATTAGCCGAAGGAACTTCGTTCCTACCTGGTGTCGCACCACACCACATCTTTCTTTTTTTATTTTAGTGGTGCTTCAGTGTTGTTTCCAAATAAATAAATAAATACGCCATTAAAAGTGACTTCCGATTTTAGAGCAAGCAAGGTGGCTTAATCTAACATCTTCCCTACTTTAAGTTAAGAGAATTAACCTCCAATGGTTCGATTTTGTTCGTCATCAAGATAAAATTTATAAAAGTCACACGTAAGTTTCTGTCAGTTTTTAATACTTTTAATTAAAAATTTACATAACAATAAGATTACCAACCTACCTGTACTTTTTGAATGAGGTACCTAGTTCAACTCAGGACTGCTCTCATCGCACCGCCTCTTTCCATTTCTTGTGTCACCTATTTTAAGCGAATAATTTCTACATATAGTCTTGTTCCTATTTTACACCACATTATGTACTTGGTTGAAAAATATAACTACAAAATATAAAGTTAATCCTGAAATGACAAATATTGAAATTATCTGCTGTAAATTAATCTATCAATCGAACAAAACCTATTACTAAATTTCTCATTACTTAACGTTTGTAACGCGTGACTCTTTATGCTCGATCAATCTACACGGAACAACTGCGTTGAACGTGTACAATACATGTTTAAAATCAAAATGGGCTCCATTTTTGTCGTCTTTATTAACTTCTTGCTTATTATGCAGTTAATGTGTGGCATGTATTATAAAAAGTTCTTCAAACATACTATTTCGAAGATTATTGGATATATTTATTGCATAATTCAAAGCAGTTTCCTCATCTGGTGTTCAGCCAGTGCGGTTCACGGGAGTGGCTTGAATTCGAGTAAATTCATATTTGTATTTCTTAATAGTATTTCAATGATTCTTATAACTGCTATTAATCTAAACGATCGTGTTGACCACTTTTTTGAAAAACTCTCGCATGTGGAAACCGCTTTAGAAGTTTCTGGAAATGGTCGCCCTGTTGCATTTCATATAGTTGTTTTCATAATACTTGCAAGTGCTAAGTGCTTTTACCTATACCATATGTCTAGCAAAAAATTTCTTGGCAGCTCAATATTATTTTGGGGTTGGTGTATCATTAAGATTGCAATTTTTATAAACACTGTATTTAGAAATGTGCCATTTCATCTGACTTGGCATAGAATGAGAATCCTACGTTATAATTTTGAGAAAAGCTTCCCGGAATCAAAAGTAGCAAGGGCCGATGCTGATAATCAAATCAGTAAAATTAAGAAGACAATGCTTTTATATGGAGAATTACTTGACAATTTGAATTCACTGGGATTAGTATTCAAATGGTTGGTAAGTACCTGCGACGGCTCTGATTTTGCATTCGAATGCAGTGTAGTAGTAAACCGTTTATGTTGTCGTCATTTGATGACAAAGAGACTCACTCACATCAAAAAACCCTTGGTCGCCTCTAAGGACAGCCATGTACCTGAAGCGATCTATTTGTTTTTGCTCGCCGGGGTTGCTCAAGGTGATTTATAAGTTTGTTATAAACAGCAAGGTAAGGCGTATCTCTAATTATTTTTTGTTGCAGATTATTCGTGACATCATACATGCCATGTTGTATGTTTTGCTCATAACCGTAGAGACATCTTATTCGCTGATTCCGGTGAGTGATCAAAATATGTTGTTTTGGATCTTAATCAGAATCCAAATCTATCTTAAACATTGTTAATTTATATTAATAATAATATAATATAAGTTAATTAATAATTTTACTCTCAGACAAATTCTAACGTTAAAAGAGTGAGATGACCCAGTGATTAGTGAACCTGTCCACTTAGCCAGAGGTCCCGGGTTCGAATCCTGGTAGTTGCAAACATGTATAATATAGCCGCATCCAAACCATAACTAGTAAACTAGCGTAATACATAAACAATCTCCTCATTACGGCAAGACTCAATTTTAAATATACATGTGTGCTAGTTTTACAGATGTGTTAGTGATTGATAACTGGCGATCATATTCACGTATACAATATTTTATTTCCTATCATATATTGTTTTTATTAATATAAAATCTTAAGATAATAGTGTTTACTGCGTATCTTAAGTGTAATATTAGTATTTTAGTGCATATGTTCTACGAAAATAAACATCACGAAAGTAGTATTGAAGAATCATTATTTATCTGTAAAACGTTTCTTTATTTGGATTGTTGCTATATGTAACAACAAAATCTAATACAGAACACGACACCATTATTTTTTTTTGTATCCGTTAAAACACACAACAATTTGTTATGTTTTTAAGGTGATAATCCTCACTTCTTGGATTAATTACACAAATAAAATCAAAACAAAATTTTATGAACGATGCGGGACTCGAACCCGCGACCTCTGTTCCGACCTCGCGTTCCGTGTGAGGGCTCTTAAGCGCGCGTTGGAAAGAGTTTTATTTGTGTAATTAATCCGAGAAGTAAGGGTTATTACTTTAAAACATAACAAATTGTTTTGATTAGCTAGAACGACATCTCAAGTCAATTTCATTAGAGTTGAACAAAGAGCATACAAGATTTTATAAACAATACGTCACTCGAACGATTGGCTCAGTTGGAAAGAGCGCTCACACGAAACGAGGGAGGTCGCGGGTTCGAAGCCCGGTCGTTCATAAAATTTTATTTTCAGTTACATTTGTGTAATTAAACACAAAACAATAACGATAATAACACTCAAATTAAAACGCGGTCCAATTTGACAGGAGACGGACACTCAATTGTTTCAAAACGGTTTCATGGTCTTCATCTATTCCATCTCATTCTCACACCTAGGTTTTTATGTAAGCACAGTTATCTCATTTCCACAAAGGGTTTGTCTTTGGTAGTAACTAAGTTTATGGTCCATGCCGACCGAGCGCGGCTCGCAAGGCAGCCTCGACCGAGCATGCCTCGGGGTCGAGCCGTCGGCCGTCGGTAAACGGGACGTGCTCAAAGGTACCTCAGAGTGTGCGTTCCCTAGCTGTTAACGGTGGTTTTGGCTCGCGAGCGCTATTTGCATAAATTATGTTAAAGTTAGCGATTTTTATGATATTTTATATGTATATTCAGTAGGTCTGAGAAACGGTCGTAAACTATTTTTGATAACCCAATTTTTTTTTATAAATTTAGTAATACAATGTTTGACGGGTCGGCTGAATATATTATATAAAGTTTAGGTATTGTATAAGTAAACTTTTTTGAAGTCAATTGAAAATTAAATACAAGAGTAGTGTTCTCCCGCACCATTGCTGTAAGAAGATTGACGCTTGAATCGAATGCTTGACGTTCTACATAAGAAAGAGCATCCCAACATATTATTGTTAAAATAACATTTAATTGTCCATAATTTGTAGGGTGCTGTGTTGTTTAATTCTGCTGAATCATTGTGCGATATAATATTATTCTTGATTCCGTGTTTGATGGTTGAACTAACTAAAACAGAAGTGAAGAAAATTAAACTGAAGCTGACCGAAGTTTATTCACAATGTGAAGGTAATAAATAAATAATTTAATTTTACTGTGTGGTAATATTATTATAAAACGCGAGAATCGCACATTTATGTACAACTTTTTAATATACCTAAGTAGTTCAGGGTATGTTCAAAATTAAAAAACGTGACAATTATATCGATGATTTAGATTATAGTCACCACAAACCATGGTAATGATGATGGTGACATTTTGGTTTTTTTAATGAAAATAATAAAAGCAGGACGTTCAGCTGATGGTAATTGAAACGCCTGCCTATTACTATGCAGTGCCGCTCAGGATGCTTGAAAAACCCAAAAATTCTCAGCAGCACTTCAATTGCGCTGGTCACTTTGAGACATAAGATGTTAAGTCTCATTTGCCCAGTAATTTCACTAGCTACGGCGCACTTCGGACCGAAACACAAGCAGAAATAAGCGCCATTGTGGTAACCATAATCTAGCCGGCATACTGTGCAAAGGAGCCTCCGACTGGCTTGATGGTTGTCCAATCAAAAAGTTTCATAAAAATAATAATGGTTTAAGAATCTTTTTTTCTCAAAAGAATTTACAATTCACTTTCTGAGAAAACTTAAATTATCTTAAAAGTAAAAAGTAAGTAATTTACGTACAAAGAAAACGAGTATGAAAAGTAACAAAAGAAAGATTCACTAATATCTAATAGTACAACAAAATATAACACCACACTAATAATATGAGAATCGGTGAGTAGTCACAATTACAATTCAACAAATTGGATAGATTAAAATAATGAAATTCAATATTGTTTCTATATTAAATTGACATAATAAATACACCACCATTGTATTGGATCGTAATGGCCTTCACAATAAGCTGTACCACAACATACTTGGTATAATTATATACTATTTTGTAACTATGCATTAGATGATGAAAAGTTATTGACATAATATGAAGGAAATATACATTTGTGGAATAGCTAAGCCACTTATGTAAGTAGGGGTCTTACGTTATTATTTCTTTATTAAGCTGTGCAGGATTTTCATCATTGTTATATACTTACAAGTTAACACCCACTCTGAAAATAGTCAAAACGGCCTATAAGACTATTATGATAAGGATGAAAACAGCATAGCATTAGGTAAAACAAATATAATGTAACACTGAGCATTACTGTGACCCAACAGTAAACCTTGATAATCATAACTGTAAACGGATGGCTGAAGAATCCAAAGATGACGAAAGAAAGAAGATCAACTCCTGAGAAACTTACGCCTTTAGATCATTTATAAATATATGTATATAGAAGTATACTTCTAGACAAATTGTGACAGTTAAACGCTATTTTGAGCAATGTACGCACACTAACACAAAGGGTCATACAAATAGCGAGTGTAAGACGTAGCTTGTCACACACACTAAAGTATAAACCACGCCTGTTTACATCGGTTGTCTAGCAGCAAAAGGCTCTAGCTAGAGGTATAAATTATCAAAGCCTACGCTAGTTAAAACAAAGGCGTAGTCCCTGTTTCATGGAAGTCAGCCCTCGTCCATCCGATCCCAAAAAAAGGAGACCTATTGCTATTACCTCCCTACTCTCCAAAATCATGGAGAGCATAAGTAACCGCCAGCTCTTGGTATACCTTGAGTGTCAGCAGATGATCAACGACCGGCAGTACGGCTTTCGCCATGGTCGGTCGACTGGCGATCTTCTGGTATACCTAACACATAGATGGGTGGCGGCTATTGAAAGCAAGGGGGAAGGCCTGGCAGTTAGCCTGGATATAGCGAAGGCCTTTGATCGTGTATGGCACAAGGCGCTCCTCGCAAAACTTCCATCATTTGGGCTTCCCGAGAGCTTATGCAAGTGGACCTCCAGCTTCCTCACTGGGCGCAGCATACAGGTCGTTGTCGACGGTTATTGCTCGAATCCCAAGCCCGTGAACGCTGGAGTGCCCCAAGGCTGTGTGCTATCTCCCACGCTGTTTCTTCTGCATATCAATGATATGTTGGACACCGCCAACATATATTGCTATGCAGACGACAGCACTGGTGATGCCGTATACACGGGCCATGCAGGTCTCTCTCGGGAAAACGTCGACCAGTGCCGTGAGAAACTTGTGTCTTCTATCGAGTCCTCTCTCGAGAAGGTCGCGGAATGGGGTAAGTTGAACCTTGTCTAATTTAACCCCCCGAAGACTCAAGTTTGCGCGTTTACCACTACAAAAACCCCATTTGCCGTATCACCGCTCTTCGAGAACAATTCCCTTAAAGCCTCGCCTAGTATCGGAATACTGGGTCTCGAAATCTCGAGCGACTGCCAATTCCGTGGCCATCTGGAGGGCAAAGCCAAATTGGCTTCGAAGAAACTGGGCGTCATAAATAGAGCACGGCAATACTTCAAGCCGGCCCGCTCTACAAAGCGCTGGTCCGGCCTCACAAGGAGTATTGCTGTCATCTCTGGTCTGGCGCACCCCAGTATAAGCTCGATTCATTTGACCGCGTGCAACGCAGAGCAGCTCGAATTGTCGGGGTCCCGGTGCTCTGTGAACGGCTGGATCACTTGGCGTTGCGTAGAGACATCGCTTTATTGTGTGTCCTCTAGCGCATTTATCACGGGGAGTGTTCCGAAGTGCTGTTCAACCTGATTCCTGCCGCCGAATTTCACCTTCGCACGACACGCCAAAAGTTACGATATCATCCCCACCATCTGGATGTGTGGCGGTCCTCCACAGTGCGGTTTTCAAGGAGCTTTCTTCCTCGTACTACGAAGCTGTGGAATGAGCTTCCTTGTGCGGTGTTTCCGGGACGATACGACATGGGTACCTTCAAGAAAAGTGCGTACACCTGTGGATATGTGGTAGGTATAACTCCGTGTGATTTCAAGTTTCTAATTAACTGCCGTGATTTCCATAACTTCGAAGCTTTAGAAGTTAAACAAATCACGACACACAATAGATCCTCGTAATTAAGCTCTTTGACCTTATATTTCTGTACATTATTATTATAATACACACATTGAATTATTTATATTAATTCGGTACAACTTACATACCTTTAAGTTAAAACAACATTCTACTCTCCCCATATCAAAGATACTTTACGAACTGATGTAGCTTCATCACGTTTACAGAGTGTTGTTGTAATAATTTATATTATTGTCACTCCCTATGGTAAATAAACATATTTATATCCTATTACATTATACAAAGGCTTTTCTTTGCAGATATCTATAGACGGAGTTTCTCACCTTCCATCTTATGAGCCACGTGAACGTTTTCCTTTCAAACAAAGCCTAGTTATTATGTCAAACTAAGAAAATAAGGAACGAGATGAGCAGGACGTTCAGCTGATGGTAACTGATACGCCCTGCCATTTACAATGCAACGCCGCTCATGATTCTTGAAAAACCCAATAATTCTGAGCGGCAATACAATTGCGCTCGACACCTTGCGACATAAGATGTTAAGTCTCATTTGCCCAGTTATTTCACTAGCTGCGGCGCCCTTCAAACCGAAACACAGTAATGCTTACACATTACTGCTTCACGGCAGAAATAGGCACCGCTGTGGTACCCATAATCTAGCCGGCATCCTGTGGCATTGTTAACATGGAATTTTTCACAAGAAAATATAATTATAGAATTTATTAAAAATAAATGCGGAGTGAGGTTTTTCAGATTGTTAAGCGATTAAATATGTGCGTACTTTTACAAATAAACTGTGGTGTTCATTTTAATTAGCTGTCAAATGTGTTTACAGATGAAAGAGTCAAAGAGAAGGTGGAAGATGCGATCATGTTTTTGGAGTTGCGTCCGTTTAAATTTGTTATATCACGAATTGTATCAATCGATATTCATCTGCCTCTTGCGATTACTAGTCTTATGACTACCTATGTTATTGTTGCAGTTCAATTTACGTACGTTTATAAAAAATATAATGACACACACTAGTACGTTTTCAGAATTCGCTTGAAGTACAAACTATAAGTATATGAGTGTAATAATATAGGTTTATTGTGACACTTCAGATGTGTTGGAACTTTTTTTACTTTTATGATTTATCAATAGTGTGCTTAAAGCTAGTTAATATAAGTATTGTAAGTTCTGTTCTATTGTTGATGTGGAGCTCTTGCGGGTAAAGCCTTCTCAAAATTTATAAAGCTATTTTTCATTTGGCGCGCTTTGAAAAAATGTTACGAGAGAATTTTCGCGCGCGCACACCGACTTCTAAAAATTGCAGGGTGAAGTTGACTTCTAAATGTCTCTTAAATTATCTTTGTAACAATTATTATGGAGACTATACGCTATTATGGAGTGATGTATCCGTCTATTTATTTAAGCTTACCAACTAGATACAAAAATTATGTCATTAAAAAAAAATAAAAAAAAATGTGTATTGTAATCTTTATGGCAATTCTAATGATAACTTTCAAAAAGTAAATTATAAATATCAATCGTAAAGCGACCCACATAAGGCCCTCTAAATAAAATGAACGAGAGACCATATTAGAGAGATGGAGAGTATAAAATAATTCAATACTTGCAGAAACAAACTGATCAGTGTCTGTACTGTGTCCCAGCATCTGTTGCTTTACTCATATTGGTTTTAAGATTATAAATAATTAGACGAAGAATACACTAAATCGTAAATGATACGCCCCGTCGCTACAATTCAATGTCACTCATTTTAAAAATCCTTATAAGCGACTACGCTTGTCAATTTTAGAAATAGAGGAAACATTATCAGCAATTTCACGTTTAATGTTTCATATTCGGTGCGGTAAGTCTTGACTGTTTTTTTTCTTGTTTTTTAGCACTTGATACAACAAAATCAATATGAAGCAGTTTTCTTTGAGATTGGTTGAGCTTTGGAGGTGGAAATAGTCAAGAATGAAACCTTTATTTCTGAGTACTATAATAATAAGTTTTGTTCGGAGCTGTGGTTGTTCTGTTTACACCAATGTCTGTCTCCGCGTTAGCGCGACAGATATATTGATATAGATTCTTTTAGTTTGTGAAAGGTTTACCTCTTTCAAAGCTCTTTGGTATCAAAAATCCAATACAATGAAATCGTGTACGGCGCCTATCAAAAATAGAACAAATAGGAATTTTGTCACTTGTATTTGTGTGTATATTTGCAAATATGATATCAGTAATCTATTTTTAAGTAATTTCAATTGCTAAAGAGTGATTTAAAAAAATGTATGACACATTTAAGACATTTATTTTTATCACTTAATAGTTTGTCATTTATAATATCGTTTAGAATTACACTTATGTATTGTTTAGATACTGCATCATCAATATTTCGTACAACATTACTTTTATTACTATTAAGTAAGCGTATAATATTTATATTATCATATTTTGTATATTTTAATATTAATTAGATATTTATATTTTCTTTTCCCGTTTCAAATATTTTTAATACCACTGCGTTTTCATTGAATAATGTATTTCATGCGGTTTCTCTGCTTATTAGTATTTCGGAATCGTCAAGATTTCTGTATGAAATATTACTCTGTGTTGTTTGAGAAATAATTAAACAATTAATTAAATGAGAATTGAATTTTTTTTTTCAGTAGGACTTACAAAACTCACCTTTACATGTATTTCCGCTATAGAAGAAAAATAAACTACTCTCAAATCTTGCATTGTGGTTATTTAAGGTGGAACAAATTCTTTTTTTAATTTATAAGGTAATACATCACCAGGGCCCATACACTCTTGTAACAACAGAGAAATTCCTTTTTGAAAGGAGTTATCACTTTTTTATTAAAATACCAATGTCCATGTTGAAAATACCACAAAAGGAAACACCACAATTTATTTGTACGTTGCAGAAACTATATTTTTCATCGAATTTTATTGTATAGTTTAATAGCGTTTGTATTCGTTACAACAACTTGAAACATAAACATAATTGAACAAGAAATAGGAAAAACTTAGACCAAATCTTAGGTCAAACTTATAATCAATAATCACATGATTGAAGAAAGTAAGAATGAACTATAGACGTGAAGATTCAAATTCCCTCATAATCACGAAAACAACAAACTTACCTTCCATTATGTTTTTTAACTTTTTTTTTATGAAAATAAGGGACGAGACGAGCAGAACGTTCAGCTGATGGTAATTGATACGCCCTGCCGATAACAATGTAGTGCCGCTCAGGATTCTTGAAAAACCCAAAAATTATGAGCGGCACTACAATTGCGCTCGTTTCCATGAGACGTAAGATGTTAAGTCTCATTTGCCCAGTAATTTCACTAGCTACGGCGCCCTTCAGACCGAAACACAGTAATTTATACATTACTGCATCACAGCAAAAATAGGCGCCGTTGTGGTACTCGTAATCTAGCCAGCATCCTGTGCAAAGGAGCCTCCCACTGGTAATCGTCGCGGAACTTTAACATAGTTATTATTATGACGGTACTCACGATATATACTGTATCACTTGACGCAGGAACTAGAGCAAATTCAAATTCAAATATTTTAATTCAAAATAGGATTTTAAATCACTTATTGAACGTCAAAATCTACCACCCATTCGAAAGAGACTGCCTCAGACCTGAGAAGAATGGGCGCAAGAAACTCAGCGGGCTTTTTTTTTAAATATAAAATATGGATTACAATGTAATATCGTACAATAAATATTTATAATTAAAGAGCCTGAGGGTGTTCGCTTTATTACAAGTCCGTGGTGTCATTAAGAAAATCGTTTATGCTATAATAACCTTTCCCACACAAACGTTTTTTAACAATTCTTTTAAATTTCGTAACACATTTGTTTTGTACATTTTCTGGGATCATATTGTAGAAGCATATTCATCGCCCAACAAAAGACTAACTAACTCGACCCAACCGAGTAGTAGGCATAATAAGTTTATGTTTGTTACTCGTGTTAACATTTTGAATGTCACAGTTTCTAGAAAATGTGCTTATGAACATACAGAACATTATCAAAAATGTATTGAGAAGCAACAGTCAAAATGTTTATTTCTTTAAATTTTTGTCTTAATGATTCTTTAGGACCTAGGTTAAAAATCGCGCGAATAGCCCTCTTCTGCAGCACAAAGATAGTATTAATATCGGCCGCACTGCCCCATAACAATATACCATAGGACATAATACTATGAAAATAACTAAAGTATACTTATCTCGCCGTATCTATGTCAGTTAACCGTCTAATTTTCTTAACCGCATATGCTGCAGAAATAAGCCTATTCGCCAATCCTTCAATATGGGGGCCCCACTGCAATTTGGAATCAATAGTCATGCCAAGAAATATAGCAGATTCCACTGGTTTTACCACCTCTCCATTTAATAAAATATTCGCATCTACATTTTTGACATTTGGCGCGGTGAATTTAATATATTTGGTTTTACGATTATTTAACAATAAGTTATTGGCGCTAAACCAGTTCACGATGTCAGATAGAGCATTGTTTACTTCGTCATATAAAACTTGGCTTCGTTTCACTTTGAATATAAGTGAAGTGTCATCCGCAAACAATACCACCTTGTGTTTTTTTTCTACAAGGTTAGGTAGATCATATATATAAATTAGGAAGAGGAAGGGTCCAAGAATAGACCCTTGTGGTTTATATTAATTAGGTTTTAACAAGTGTATCACATAGGCGCAACGGTGGAACGGCAAGTGGCATTTCTACCATACGTAAAAAGGGGTAACTGATAAAATAGGTAGGATACTGAGGAGGATGTTTGATTTGAAAAGTGGTCGCCTACCTACGTTCACCAAAGACAGTATATAAAGTTGACTGCAGCTGCGGAAGCTCCTATATCGAACAAACGAGAAGGAACTATTTCTCAACGCTTTAAGGATAACATTAGCGCAGTCAAACATAACCCACGCTCTCTAACAACCCACGGCTTGTTAGAGAACAAAAAAAAATAGACTTAAAAAACCTCCTAAGAATTTTAATAGGGAAGATGGTTTTTGACTACCGCACACATGGAATCCCGTGGTCTCTCACTGCAGTATCAATGCAACAAAGAGACCCAAAATGGACGACGTCAGTACTGTGTGTCATGAATTAGGGAATGAAAGACCAAACCGAATTAGACGCCACGTGCACAGTCTTTCACCGTCACTGCAGTTCCGTTGCGACCACGATTCATGCAATAAGATTGAAATCTCGGCATCAAATTAATAAAATATAATCGTGAGTATCCGTTATTATAATAACTATGATCTACCCTTAAAATATAAAGTGGTAAATGTTGAGTTGTTAATAATAACACACTAGCTATAAAGCTATCGTAAATTATCGTCATCTCTCAGGCTACAATTGTACCGGACTTGTCAGAGACCAAGCTAGGCAATACAAAGTCAGCATCTACAAACGTGATAAGTTTATATGTCACTCGTTATTATATTTCCATCACAAGAATATTTAGTTATCGCACAAGTTTTGTCTTCATTTTAGTTCAATATAGAAAATTGTATAGACGATACAATACTTGAGCATTCCCCGAGAGTATAAAACAAGAATCTTATTAATTTTAGGTTGAGTTCAGTATTTCGCCGATTTCTCCCTGGAAACATATTGCAAGAAAGGTCGTACTGCAAAATGGCTTAAGAAAATTCATTGAAAACCGCACTGTAAATAACCGATACTCATGTTATTGGTGGTGTTTGCTTGAATTTGTTGGCAGGGGTCAAATATCTTTTTGGAATACAGTCCGTAATAGACGCTCAACAAAGTGAAGTGTAAAAGAATCACCACCAGTCCACATCGGTCCTTTTAAAACTCAATTATATCAATGGCTAATTAGTTACAATTTTTATGCTGTATCCGACTTTTAAAATTTGTGATTTTCTTTTTTTTTATAATCTTGTGTTTAACTTTGACTACATAATATGTATATGACATGTTTATTTTGTGTAGATGCTAATGTAATGTAACAATGTAATATTATGTGCTGTAATCTTAGAATTTTATTATTATATAATGACATGGAGGTAATGTAATTTGCATGCCCTTTTTGGCTAATGTGTTGATTCGTATAGAATTATTTTGTTAACTTGTATACACACATTATGCAAATAAAGAATAATTATTATTATTATCGTTCACAGAGAACTGGATACTGACAGGTCAAGCAGCTCTAAGCTAACAGCCGTTCCCGATATTCAGTCTATCTCTTACTTGAGATAAAAATCTTAACTATCGTTGACTTTTCTGTCCCAATAAACTTATCGAAGGTAACTCACCTTATCCGTGCACGGTGTCTGACAATGGACGCTTACCAGCGATAGAAGTTTGTATGGAATTTTCAATTCACGCCTTCCAATATAAGGCGATACGAATGACTTATCGGGTATTTTGGGACAGCTTCAGATTATAGACAGCTAATTACTGACAGTAGAAGGTAGTAATTTATCTCTATCTGTAGATAGTATATTGGGAACGGCCGTAGGACGTCTACAGACGGCGGGTTTAAGCGTTTTATTAATTTGTACAAATCTTCATTCGGCGAGACTCAGTAGGCTTATAAAACAAAAATTCCCTATATTGTTCCGGATTTTAAACTTTTTTAGTAAAATTCATGGCAAGCTCATTGGATTACTAATTAACCATTGACCGATGTTATTTCTGGTACAACTGACATGTCAGTGAAACTCTGGTAGTGCAAGACAGTATGTGTATAGATCACAAGTTTAAAGCCCTCCCATTAAAAGTTTAACTTCAATATTTTTTTATTACAAGATTTTAACCTTAGATAATTTATACGTCTAGATAGAGCCTCTTGTTGTTAGGCAAGGCATAACGGCAGGCCAGGTTTATTTATTTCGTGTGAATTACAGCTATGTCTTGCAATACGTTAGTCATTTTATTTTAGTGTGCGTGCGTTGCTATAATAGAGGCTAACAGTTTGCTACTATTTATTTCGACGTGTTCACAGCTCGCACAATCTCACTAGATGTATGAATTATCTAAGAATTTAATCAATTCCTATTATTATGTTAACGATATTAATTATGGGTTTTAGCTTTTGACGCTATTACAAAAGACATTAATTAGCTTTACACATTCATTTAATCTTAGTATTTTGCAGTAAATTTAACTTCTAAATAATGTTTAGCCAAGAAATGTTACTAAGAGTCGTTCAGTTAATTTGATTTATTAATTTGTAAGATCAAATACATTCCATGCGGTGTTCTAAAACTCATTGTGTTCCCAGAAGATAATGGTTATTTCAATAATAATAGCAATTAGATTCCCTGGCATACATACTATAATAACATACAAGGCGGTTTATATAGATTTGAAAATAGTGGATCCATGATTATGGATCAAATTTTTTTTTTAATGAAAATAAGGGATGAGACGAGCAGGACGTTCAGCTGATGGTAATTGATGCGCCCTGCCCATAACAATGCAGTGCCGCTCATGCTTCTTGAAAAACCCCAAAAATTCTGAGCGGCACTACAACTGCGCTCGTCACCTTGAGACCTGAGATTTTAAGTCCCATTTGCACAGTAATTTCACTAGCTACGGCGCCCTTCAGACCGAAACACAGTAGTGCTTACACATGACTCCTTCACGGCAGAAATAGGCGCCGTTGTGGTACCCATAATCTAGCTGGCATCCTGTGCAAAGGAGCCTCCCACTGGTGTCCCAGTTATAACCAAGCTTCAATAACAGCTATCCTGCTAGTGTTTTTTAAGTGTGAAAGTTAATGTTAAAAAAAAACGCGTACACCTTCCTTAAAGGCCGGCAACGCTCTTGTGTTTCCTCTGGTGTTGCAAGAGAATGTGGGCGCCGGTGATCACTTAACACCAGGTGACCCGTACGCTCGGTTGTCTCAAAATTCTATCCTATGACGACGACATCAACGGGCTAGTCTCGTCTAGATCTAATACCAAGCTCGCACAGAAGACCGGCGCGACGTAGCGGCCTGGCACTATTATGTTTCGCTTAGGTTAGTGTCGAAAACTAGAGCCCATCTTTCCATCCCTCCATCATAATATAACACATACGCAGTTTCTCCACAAGGACCCGGAAAATATGGATCAAAGGCGTTGTCGCAAGTGTTTTCTTTTCTTAACACTAGAAATTTGAAGACTGATGAAATATTATTTATGCACTGGCGTAACACCCGACACTAGATACAAATGGCAATATCCGGATTAAAACCAATAAGCTTTTTTATGTAAATAAGGGACGAGACGAGCAGGACGGTCAGCTGATGGTAATAGATACGCCCTGCCCATTATAATGCAGTGCCGCTCAGGATTCTTGAAAAACCCAAAAATTCTGAGCGACACTACAATTGTGCTTCGTCACCTTGAGACATAACATGTTAAATCTCATACCGAAACACAGTAATTTTTACACATTACTGCTTCACTGCAGAAATAGGCGCCGTTGTGGTATCCATAATCTAGCTGGCTTCCTGTGCAAATGAGCCTACTCAATTGGCAAGAATACAACGCTCTTGTGGTTCCTCTGGTGTTACAAAGGAGTATGGGCTGATTACCACACATTGCGGAGAAGGTAATGTTTTAGCTACAAATCAGATGATAGTGTGTATTTGAGGAAAATTCAATACAAGTAAGTCTAAAGTTTTCCTTTAATAACAAACAAATAAAAACCAGTAAAATAGGCAATAATAGTTAACTACATAAGTTTTACGTTACGTTACGTAGTCAGATCGATCGAATTAACAAATATAGCTTTTATATGCTATATTTGCTGCTATCACGCTCCTAAAGATAGAAAAAGAATATCTATCAAATAATTGTAACTTGGCTATGCTATACAGGTCTACCCAAGTAAGAATTTTGTTGCAGAAAAAACCATCTCCGTAAATTGTTGTACAACATTTTCAGTATTAATAGAAAATATAACAGATCCTAATTCGAATAAAAATATTTGAATTTGCTTAGGCAAACCATTAGTGGTTGAAAATTTACATATTGTTAGTTCAATGGGTGACCCAAAGGATAATGATAGCTATTAAATTAAAAAAATACCTAAATTAGAAAATTTTGTGTTCATTCATCTGTAATTATTTTAATCTTCAAAATCATAAGCCTTTTGCCTATTTTAGGTAAATATAACAATTTAATTAAGACTATTACGAACGGCTAAGATAAACTAAACAGAATGCGACGCTGACGTTCAGAACAGAGTTAATTAAGGAGCTGGTGTTGTCCCGTATGAGGTAGCGACTTGAACACGTGGCAATTAAGTTGCGGGGACTTGGAAAGCGAGACTATCATACATACAACGAGATTGGTAATATTACCTTCTAACGCTACTCGTACGTTATATATACATATAATAAAAAATAATTTGAACTATTTTCAAAGTCGCATCCGTCGTCATTGACGTAAAATAACATTTTATTTATTTATATTATCAAAATATATTAAAGTATATTCCAATGCGATAGAAGTACATACAATATTTCACTATTTATACATCCTTAAATTTTATAACATTTTATAAATAATGCTACTCTCGTGAATTCACCCTGAGTGCAACAAAACAGATCCGTCTGTGAGGCTACATCATTAATAGTACGAAGGGCACGCGTCACCGCAGCCTGGCTTAACAAGTTGGTGCGCGCGGACGGCACCATCAGCAACGGCGGCCGACGTCGGCGCCATACGTACCTATCCGGAACAACAAAATACAGTCTACTCAATATATCCGCATTATGCACCTTCCCTCTAAGTACTTTGAATAGATATGAGATTAGCGCCAGGTCCCTTCTTACCCTCAGCTCGCTGTATCCTACCATACCCAAAATAAATAATGTCGGGTACATAAGTCGATAAAAAGGGTAAACCCCGTATAGCCTCATATACAGGTACCGTATAAATTTTTTTTTGTATCCGCTCTAACATTATACTGTACTTGGCTTCATGAGGAGCCCAGATAACGGCGTTGCATTCTAACTGGCTTCTAACCAAAGCGTTATATAAATTAATAATTGTCTTAATATTGGAAAAACTACGAGCCATACGTAATATAAACCCCAGATTCCTAAAAGCTTTCTTACAAACCTTAGTGACATGATCACGAAACGTCAAGTTTGCATCAGGAATCACTCCAAGATCCTTGACTTCAGATACATAAGGCTGCATTAATTTTTTTATGATAATAAGGGACGAGAGCATAACTAACCGCCAGCTCTTGATTTACCAAGAGGGTCACCAGTTGATGAACGACCGGCAGTACGGCTTTCGCAATGGTCGGTCGGCAGGTGATCTTCTGGTATACCTAACACATAGGTGGGCGGTGGCTATTGAAAGCAAGGGGGAAGGCCTGGCGGTTAGCCTAGATATAGCGAAGGCTATTTATAATATGGTTAAGGTTATTTATAATATGTTATAAAATTTAAGGATGTATAAATAGTGAAATATTGTATGTACTTCTATCGCATTGGAATATACTGTAATGATAGTGTGTATTTTGATAATATAAATAAATAAAATGTTATGTTACGTCAATGACGACGGATGTGACTTTGAAAATAGTTCAAATTATTTTTTATTATATGTATATATAACGTACGAGTAGCGTTAGAAGGTAATATTACCAATCTCGTTGTATGTATGATAGTTTCGCTTTCCAAGTCCCCGCAACTTAATTCCACGTGTTCAAGTCGCTACCTCATACGGGAAACACCAGCTCCTTAATTAACTCTATTCTGAACGTTCGTAATCGTGTATGGTACAAGGCGCTCCTCTCAAAACTTTCATCATTTGGGCTTCCCGAGAGCTTGTGCAAGTGGACCTCCAGCTTCCTCACTGGGCGCAGCATACAGGTCGTTGTCGACGGTTATTGCTGGAACCCGAAGCCCGTGAACGCTGGAGTGCCCCAAGGCTGTGTGCTATCACCCACACTATTTCTTCTGCATATCAATGATATGCATGTATAATGTTGGACACCTCTAACATACATTGCTATGCAGACGACAGCACGGGCGATGCCGTATACACGGGCCATGCAGGTCTCTCTCGGGATATCGTCATCCAGTACCGGGAGAAACTTTTGTCTTCTATCGAGTCCTCTTTTGAAAAGCCTCCGGAATGGGGTAAATTAAACCTTGTCCTGTTGTTAATTTAACTCCCCGAGGAGACACAAGTTTGCAAGCCAAATTGGCTTCGAAGAAACTGGGCATCATAAATAGAGCAGGGCAATGCTTCAAGCCAGCCCACATTCTTGCGCTGTACAAAGCGCAGGTCCGGCCACATATGGAGTATTGCTCTCATCTCTGGTCTGGTGCACCCCAGTATCAGCTCGATCCATTTGACCGCGTGCAACGCAGAGCAGCTCGAATTGTTGGGGTCCCGGTGCTCTGTGAACGGCTGGATCACTTGGCGTTGCGTAGAGACATCGCTTCATTGTGTGTCCTCTAGCGCATTTATCATGTGTGTTCCTGTTGAGTATTTGTCAAGTAACGGGAGGGCGCATGAACGTACGTCAGTGAAACAAGCAAGTCGGTAACACACTAATTTATTGTAACGCCGGGTCGCAGCCCGCACACATAGATGCATCTATACAACAGTTCCGAAGAGCTGTTTCACCTGATTCCTGCCGCCCAATTCCATCTTCGCACGACACGCCACAAGTTAGGATATCATACCCACCATCTGGATGTGTGGCGGTCCTCCACAATGCGGTTTTCAAGGAGCCGTCTTCCACGTACTACAAAGCTGAATGAACTTCCTTGTGCGGTGTTTCCGGGACGATACGACATTCAACCTTCCTTCTATTTATGGTTACAAAGGCACGCGAGAAGTCTAGTAAAATCAAAATAATTGTACACGCTCCCTTATGTTGGGCATCTAATATATTATCTAATACTTCCATTAAAGCAGTAGTCCTGCTATACCGTTTACGGAAACCAGATAGCAATTTTGGTGGCTTGTTATTTATCTCTAAATATTCTGTGACTTGAGCATAAACAATTTTTTTAATACTTTTGCTGGTTTGTTACCACATATCTCCGCCGTGTATGGACCAATCTATTTTTGTTTTACTCTCAGATTTGGAGCATTGTAAAAATATAGATGGTCATGGAATCTATGAGTAGCTGTGGGAAATCCTTAAATTTTAAATACATAGAATATTATATGACAAGTGATAGATGATTAAGAGAATAGTCACTTTGGTAATAGTTCCAACCAGATTAAAGGGGAATGAAAATGATAAAATCGAACTAGGGCCTGGTGATAAAACCGGTATGATATGACATTAGGTGCTTATAAACATGCATTCAATCTCAACTAACACTGTTCCGGGCACAGTTGCATCGATTGTTGTTATCTCACTTAATGTTCATTTCGGAGGCTCGTTCACTACTGATCGAAAATATTTTTTATACCTCTGAGGATTATTCTAGATAAAAGTGTAGTAATTAATAAACAATTCATTCATCTTAGTGTATGAAGTGTTGGGATTCCGTTTCGCTTATAAAACGAATTTTATGACTCTCGACGTGACATTCACATTCATATTGAAATCAGATTGTTCGAAAAACTCCATGCACCCATAAATCGCACTAAAATCTGCTTTTGGACTACTTTTGAGGCCTGTGTTTGACTGTAAAATAACAAAGCGCGATACATTATGTGCTTTCAAAATAGAAGGAGTTATTTCGTATAAACATATAACATACGGAACAACAATTACAAACTTCTAGCTTAAAACCGATAACTATAATGCAGTCGGCTTAAAACCTGGGAGGCCAGGTCTTTTAAACCGACTCCACTTATTTTTCATAAGACCAGGTGGATTAACTCTCAGATTGGCCCCACTGTAAAAAATGTTAGGTTGTCTTTGGTAAAAGTTACTTGTGAGGAAAAGTGAGGAGACAGTAAGTGAAGTCTGAATTTCTAAGCAGCATAGAAATTGTGCGTAACTTAGGGACATTTAATTTTTATTCTCATTAAGCCAGTAATTTCATTAGCTACGGCAACCTTCCAAATCGAAACACAATAATCTTTGTATATTGCTTTTTAATAGAAAAGGCCCCGCTGTGGTACCCTCCTAGCAGGCATCCTGTGCAAAGAATCCACCCACTTGGAAGATGTGATGATAAAGCCATGAGTAATTGAGGAAAGTCCTCAAATTTTATACGAGTAAATAACTAGCGTTAATGTTTTATCTTATGAAACTAAATAATAATTTGTATGCAGAAAGTGTAACGGTAACTTTAAGTATGCTGGTGTTCATCTTCCGCGTGTTCTCTCTCTGTTTTACACTTTGTGTATAGGTCATTCATATTTACCGGAAGCATTAATGCGAACTATTGTCATCCCTGTTGTGAAGAATAAAACAGGTGACACTTCTGACATGAGCAACTACCGTCCCATAGCCCTTGCTACAATCGCGGCTAAGATACTTGACAGCTTGCTCAATAAGCAACTTGGTGATTACATTTAAATCCATGATGCGCAATTTGGTTTTAGAACCGGTACGTCAACGGAAAAAATACCAATAGGAAAACCTCAGTGTTTGCCTGCTTTCTTGACTTGTCAAGGGCGTTTGACCTGGTGTCATATCCAGTACTGTGGGACAAAATGAGAAGTGCAGGAGTGCCAGAACAGTTCACAAGTATTGGTATACCAATCAAAAAATCAGCTTAGGTGGATGGATGCTCTGTCAGAAGAATATCTATTAGAATGTGGTGTTAGACAGGGAGGCTTAACGTCTCCTTTACTCTTCAATCTTTATATAAATCACTTGATTGAGGAACTAAGCAGCACACACGTTGGATGCCACATAGATGAAACCTGTTGTAATAATCTTAGTTTCGCAGATGATATGGTACTGCTTAGTCCCTCAGTCGGAGGACTTAGGAAGCTTATTTCCATTTGCGAGACATATGCAGCGGCTCACGGCTTAAAATATAACTCCTCAAAGAGTGAATTTATGATATTTCGGACTCCAAAACACAAGTCACGAAATTGTACCTACCATGGCGTTGTAGCGCTTCTGGAATGTTTGCTGAGGCATCTGTGGATGGTTTCCATGCCATAATGCGCAAAAAAGCGGTTTCCATGTTGCAGCGTCTTCGTTTAAAATCAAAATGGGCTCCACTTTTGTCGTCTTAGCAGCGTCTTCGTGTTAGCAGTAACAGCATCCTAAAGATGATTGCTGCCAGAGCTGACTGTTCCTTCCAGAAACACTGGATACAGTTAGCTCTAGGTTTATAAATATATTCCACTAATAATACTAACGTAGTACATAAGAATTATTGTTACTAATACATTTACTAATATATATGGAGATCTCTTTGAATTAAATAAATAAATAAATAACATGGTGAGGTTGAACAGATGATGAATAATATCACAAATGCCCATTTCTGATCTTGTGGAACTTTGTAAAGTAAGTATTTCGCGTCTATAACCAATAAAAAATAAGGATACTGAAAATAATACCATTGAACTGATCTAGTGAATTAACTGGAAGAATAGAATTGAATCGATATAATATACACACATCAAAAAAGTCTAAGCAACATGTACTAATTTAAAGTTTAGGGTGGTTTTTCACATAATAACGTTGTATTTTATTTTTAAAATAATATTTTTTGGGTTCTATGATGTAAAAATAACAGCTGTTGTCTTTATAAGTTATTTTAATAACAGAAATTAACAATATTAGAATATACTGCAGAAACAAAGGTACATAAATAAGCAACTGAACATTTTTTTAACAAAATGAAATTTCTAAAGAAAATGAATTTATTGTGAAAGAATAGGATAATTTAATACGAAATATGGCCTCCTCTGCTATTCAGAACTTGTCGGCAACGATTATTTATTGAATTAATGGGACTGTTAATGTAATCTTGCGGTATTCGCTCCCAACGGAATTGTAGCAAATCCTTCAGCTGTTGGGTTGTTGTCACTCCATCCAAGTCCTTCAAAACACGTCTCTGGAGCATGTCCCATGTGTGCTCGATGGGGTTGAGGTCTGGCGATTGTGCAGGCCAGGGGAATATCCGGACGTTCCCCGTTGCCAAGTATTGACTGGTTCGCCGAGCTGTATGTGGACGCGCATTGTAATGCATCAACGTAAAATCGGAGCCAAAGGTTTGTGCAAAATGGATGGACATAAGGTCTGAGAATATCCTCACCGTAATTAACAGCGTTCATGTTTCCATTTACAAAAACGAGCTCAGTTCGCCTGTTCTTCATAATACCCGCCAATACCATAACTGTTGAGCCACTGTATGAAAGAACTTCCTGAATACACCTGACCCTTTCAGTATTTCCGGGCCAACGGTACATTCGCACCCTTAATTTATCAGGCCTAAACCCAAATCGCGACTCATCGGAAAACATAATTTTATCCCATTGTTCCTGGGTCCATGTTCTGAGTTCTCTACACCATTCATTTCGACGAGCGCGATTCCCGTGACGTATCGGTGGGCACCTAATTGGGCATCGAGCTCGTCGATTTCGCACAGTTTGGGGACTTACATCAACACCACTTGAATTTTGTAGCCTCACACTTATCTCTCGAGTGGTTAACATCGGCTGGCGTCCTGCAGTCAGTTGTATGTACCGGTCTTACCGAGTGGTTGTACTCCTTTTACGGGCTGAATGCTGTTCAGCGGGTACCCTTGCGTTATTGTAGCACTGCCAAAGACGACAAATAACACTTCTATGAATGCCAAAATGCCGAGATACCTGAGATTGATAACTTCCCGCTTGCAACATCCTTATAGCTCTTTGCATTTCATTTGCCGTCAAATGACGTCGCTCCATGACGTAAAGGATATCTAACAATTCAATTTTGTCGCTAACTTTATTTAAATGGTTGGTAAAATTATAAAATCAAGACTAAACGAAAATACCTTTCATTAAATTTTATGAAAAAAAACAAAATCTAATCGAATTTTTTTTTACTATCAGCCAGTATGTCATCAATAACATAAATTTGTAATATCATGCATGTTGCTTAGACTTTTTTGATTTGTGTATTTATTGATCATAGGGAGTGACATTAACATATTGCAACCACACTTGGTAAGCGTCATGAAGCAACTACAGACACCACTTTTATGTATTAAATACATGATTAAAATTATAGTTTATATGGATGTTAATAAAAGGTTCTACCGCTTACTACCTTTTACCATTAAGTTATAGTTCTTTTGAAGTGTAAAAGATATATAGAGTTAGGGTGATCTACCGAGAAAAGATGCAGGACTGCCAGGCACAACCAATCTGTAAAATGAGCTTAAGTGTTTCCAGGACTATTCGACGTGGTTACCTTCAAGTAAAGCCTGTACACCTGTGTTAAGGCCTGTAATCCGAATATTGTCGCAAGAGAGTTGAGCGGTGGTGATCACTTAACATATTTTCTCAGTGAATCTAAAGACATCATATAATTATCATTCATATGATAAATTTTAAACTAGACTCAACGTAGTTTAATTTCGTTAAAATGTCACGTAATATGTGTTTTCCATATTGGAACGAAAGAAGAACGAAGGCTTGGAGGAGATAGGGATTCTGCTGCGGGACCAAACTGAAAAAAATGTAATAGTAAAACCGTAAGAAAAAGTCCGTGGAATATATTTCTATGTAATTTTATGTTGTCAAACAAAAATAAAGAGACATATTTTGTTATTTCAATTGATAATTTGGACTACGTTTGTTTTTTATTTTACGTAATTTATTATTTCCTAAAATACTGTATTCCCTAAATACTTTCCTGTACTGAAATAAAAACTAATCTGCAAAATTTAAGAGTAAAATCAAGAAAACCTACATAAAATTGAACACGATTTTTTTTTTACAAATTTTCGATTCTACATTAGCCGAAGGAACTTCGTTCCTACCTGGTGTCGCACGAGACCACATCTTTCTTTTTTTATTTTAGTGGTGCTTCTGTGTTGTTTCCAAATAAATAAATAAATACGCCATTAAAAGAGACTTCCCATTTTTGAGCAAGCAAGGTGGCTTAATCTAACATCTTCCCTACTAAAGTTAAGAGAATTAACCTCCAATGGTTCGATTTTGTTCGTCATCAAGATAAAATTTATAAAAGTCACACGTAAGTTTCTGTCAGTTTTTAATATTAAATTTTAATTAAAAATTTACATAACAATAAGATTACCAACCTACCTGTACTTTTTGAATGAGGTACCTAGTTCAACTCAGGACTGCTCTCATCGCATCGCCTCTTTCCATTTCTTGTGGCACCTATTTTAAGCGAATAATTTCTACATATAGTCTTGTTCCTATTTTACTCCACATTATGTACTTGGTTGAAAAATATAACTACAAAATATAAAGTTAATCCTGAAATGACAAATATTGAAATTATCTGCTGTCAATGAATCTATCAATCGAACAAAACCTATTACTAAATTTCTCATTACTTAACGTTTGTAACGCGTGACTCTTTATGCTCGATCAATCTACACGGAACAACTGCGTTGAACGTGTACAATACATGTTTAAAATCAAAATGGGCTCCATTTTTGTCGTCTTTATTAACTTCTTGCTTATTATGCAGTTAATGTGTGGCATGTATTATAAAAAGTTCTTCAAACATACTATTTCGAAGATTATTGGAAATATTTATTGCATAATTCTAAGCAGTTTCCTCATCTGGTGTTCAGCCAGTGCGGTTCACGGGAGTGGCTTGAATTCGAGTAAATTCATATTTGTATTTCTTAATAGTATTTCAATGATTCTTATAACTGCTTTTAATCTAAACGATCGTGTTGACCACTTTTTTGAAAAACTCTCGCATGTGGAAACCGCTTTAGAAGTTTCTGGAAATGGTCGCCCTGTTGCATTTCATATAGTTGTTTTCATAATACTTGCAAGTGCTAAGTGCTTTTACCTATACCATATGTCTAGCAAAAAATTTCTTGGCAGCTCAATATTATTTTGGGGTTGGTGTATCATTAAGATTGCAATTTTTATAAACACTGTATTTAGAAATGTGCCATTTCATCTGACTTGGCATAGAATGAGAATCCTACGTTATAATTTTGAGAAAAGCTTCCCGGAATCAAAAGTAGCAAGGGCCGATGCTGATAATCAAATCAGTAAAATTAAGAAGACAATGCTTTTATATGGAGAATTACTTGACAATTTGAATTCACTGGGATTAGTATTCAAATGGTTGGTAAGTACCTGCGACGGCTCTGATTTTGCATTCGAATGCAGTGTAGTAGTAAACCGTTTATGTTGTCGTCATTTGATGACAAAGAGACTCACTCACATCAAAAAACCCTTGGTCGCCTCTAAGGACAGCCATGTACCTGAAGCGATCTATTTGTTTTTGCTCGCCGGGGTTGCTCAAGGTGATTTATAAGTTTGTTATAAACAGCAAGGTAAGGCGTATCTCTAATTATTTTTTGTTGCAGATTATTCGTGACATCATACATGCCATGTTGTATGTTTTGCTCATAACCGTAGAGACATCTTATTCGCTGATTCCGGTGAGTGATCAAAATATGTTGTTTTGGATCTTAATCAGAATCCAAATCTATCTTAAACATTGTTAATTTATATTAATAATAATATAATATAAGTTAATTAATAATTTTACTCTCAGACAAATTCTAACGTTAAAAGAGTGAGATGACCCAGTGATTAGTGAACCTGTCCACTTAGCCAGAGGTCCCGGGTTCGAATCCTGGTAGTTGCAAACATGTATAATATAGCCGCATCCAAACCATAACTAGTAAACTAGCGTAATACATAAACAATCTCCTCATTACGGCAAGACTCAATTTTAAATATACATGTGTGCTAGTTTTACAGATGTGTTAGTGATTGATAACTGGCGATCATATTCACGTATACAATATTTTATTTCCTATCATATATTGTTTTTATTAATATAAAATCTTAAGATAATAGTGTTTACTGCGTATCTTAAGTGTAATATTAGTATTTTAGTGCATATGTTCTACGAAAATAAACATCACGAAAGTAGTATTGAAGAATCATTATTTATCTGTAAAACGTTTCTTTATTTGGATTGTTGCTATATGTAACAACAAAATCTAATACAGAACACGACACCATTATTTTTTTTTGTATCCGTTAAAACACACAACAATTTGTTATGTTTTTAAGGTGATAATCCTCACTTCTTGGATTAATTACACAAATAAAATCAAAACAAAATTTTATGAACGATGCGGGACTCGAACCCGCGACCTCTGTTCCGACCTCGCGTTCCGTGTGAGGGCTCTTAAGCGCGCGTTGGAAAGAGTTTTATTTGTGTAATTAATCCGAGAAGTAAGGGTTATTACTTTAAAACATAACAAATTGTTTTGATTAGCTAGAACGACATCTCAAGTCAATTTCATTAGAGTTGAACAAAGAGCATACAAGATTTTATAAACAATACGTCACTCGAACGATTGGCTCAGTTGGAAAGAGCGCTCACACGAAACGAGGGAGGTCGCGGGTTCGAAGCCCGGTCGTTCATAAAATTTTATTTTCAGTTACATTTGTGTAATTAAACACAAAACAATAACGATAATAACACTCAAATTAAAACGCGGTCCAATTTGACAGGAGACGGACACTAAATTGTTTCAAAACGGTTTCATGGTCTTCATCTATTCCATCTCATTCTCACACCTAGGTTTTTATGTAAGCACAGTTATCTCATTTCCACAAAGGGTTTGTCTTTGGTAGTAACTAAGTTTATGGTCCATGCCGACCGAGCGCGGCTCGCAAGGCAGCCTCGGCCGAGCATGCCTCGGGGTCGAGCCGTCGGCCGTCGGTAAGCGGGACGTGCTCAAAGGTACCTCAGAGTGTGCGTTCCCTAGCTGTTAACGGTGGTTTTGGCTCGCGAGTGCTATTTGCATAAATTATGTTAAAGTTAGCTGGTGATCGATTTTTATGATATTTTATATGTATATTCAGTAGGTCTGAGAAACGGTCGTAAACTATTTTTGATAACCCAATTTTTTTTTATAAATTTAGTAATACAATGTTTGACGGGTCGGCTGAATATATTATATAAAGTTTAGGTATTGTATAAGTAAACTTTTTTGAAGTCAATTGAAAATTAAATACAAGAGTAGTGTTCTCCCGCACCATTGCTGTTAGAAGATTGACGCTCGAATCGAATGCTTGACGTTCTACATAAGAAAGAGCATCCCAACATATTATTGTTAAGATTCCATTTAATTGTCCATAATCTGTAGGGTGCTGTGTTGTTTAATTCTGCTGAATCATTGTGCGATATAATATTATTCTTGATTCCGTGTTTGATGGTTGAACTAACTAAAACAGAAGTGAAGAAAATTAAACTGAAGCTGACCGAAGTTTATTCACAATGTGAAGGTAATAAATAAATAATTTAATTTTACTGTGTGTTAATATTATTATAAAACGCGAGAATCGCACATTTATGCACAACTTTTTAATATACCTAGTTCAGGGTATGTTCAAAATTAAAAAACGTGACAATTATATTGATGATTTAGATTATAGTCACCACAAACCATGGTAATGATGATGGTGACATTTTGGTTTTTTTAATGAAAATAATAAAAGCAGGACGTTCAGCTGATGGTAATTGAAACGCCTGCCTATTACTATGCAGTGCCGCTCAGGATGCTTGAAAAACCCAAAAATTCTCAGCAGCACTTCAATTGCGCTGGTCACTTTGAGACATAAGATGTTAAGTCTCATTTGCCCACTAATTTCACTAGCTACGGCGCACTTCGGACCGAAACACAAGCAGAAATAAGCGCCATTGTGGTAACCATAATCTAGCCGGCATACTGTGCAAAGGAGCCTCCGACTGGCTTGATGGTTGTCCAATCAAAAAGTTTCATAAAAATAATAATGGTTTAAGAATCTTTTTTTCTCAAAAGAATTTACAATTCACTTTCTGAGAAAACTTAAATTATCTTAAAAGTAAAAAGGAAGTAATTTACGTACAAAGAAAACGAGTATGAAAAGTAACAAAAGAAAGATTCACTAATATCTAATAGTACAACAAAATATAACACCACACTAATAATATGAGAATCGGTGAGTAGTCACAATTACAATTCAACAAATTGGATAGATTAAAATAATGAAATTCAATATTGTGTCTATATTAAATTGACATAATAAATGCACCACCATTGTATTGGATCGTAATGGCCTTCACAATAAGCTGTACCACAACATAATAATTATATACTATTTTGTAACTATGCATTAGATGATGAAAAGTTATTGACATAATATGAAGGAAATATACATTTGTGGAATAGCTAAGCTACTTATGTAAGTAGGGGTCTTACGTTATTATTCCTTTATTAAGCTGTGCAGGATTTTCATCATTGTTATATACTTACAAGTTAACACCCACTCTGAAAATAGTCAAAACGGCCTATAAGACTATTATGATAAGGATGAAAACAGCATAGCATTAGGTAAAACAAATATAATGTAACACTGAGCATTACTGTGACCCAACAGTAAACCTTGATAATCATAACTGTAAACGGATGGCTGAAGAATCCAAAGATGACGAAAGAAAGAAGATCAACTCCTGAGAAACTTACGCCTTTAGATCATTTATAAATATATGTATATAGAAGTATACTTCTAGACAAATTGTGACAGTTAAACGCTATTTTGAGCAATGTACGCACACTAACACAAAGGGTCATACAAATAGCGAGTGTAAGTGTAGCGTAGCTTGTCACACACACTAAAGTAATAAACCAGGCCTGTTTACATCGGTTGTCTAGCAGCAAAAGGCTCTGGCTAGACGTATAAATTATCAAAGCCTACGCTAGTTAAAACAAAGGCGTAGTCCCTGTTTCATGGAAGTCAGCCCTTGTCCATCCGATCCCAAAAAAAGGAGACAGTTCGGATCCGGCAAACTACAGGCCTATTGCTATTACCTCCCTACTCTCCAAAATCATGGAGAGCATAATTAACCGCCAGCTCATGGTATACCTTGAGGGTCACCAGTTGATCAACGACCGGCAGTACGGCTTTCGCCATGGTCGGTCGACTGGCGATCTTCTGGTATACCTAACACATAGATGGGCGGCGGCTATTGAAAGCAAGGGGGAAGGCCTGGCAGTTAGCCTGGATATAGCGAAGGCCTTTGATCGTGTATGGCACAAGGCGCTCCTCTTTTTTTTTTTTTTTATGGAATAGGAGGACAAACGAGCGTACGGGTCACCTGGTGTTAAGTGATCACCGCCGCCCACACTCTCCTGCAACACCAGAGGAATCACAAGACCGTTGCCGGCCTTTAAGGAAGGTGTACGCGCTTTTCTTGAAGATACCCATGTCGTATCGTCCCGGAAACACCGCACAAGGAAGCTCATTCCACAGCTTCGTGGTACGAGGAAGAAAGCTCCTTGAAAACCGCACTGTGGAGGACCGCCATACATCCAGATGGTGGGGATGATATCGTAACTTGTGGCGTGTCGTGCGAAGGTGAAATTCGGCGGCAGGAATCAGGTTGAACAGCTCTTCGGAACAGTCCCCGTGATAAATGCGGTAGAAGACACACAATGAAGCGACGTCTCTACGCAACGCCAAGTGATCCAGTAGTTCAAATTGTCGGGGACCTAGCGTTCTGTGAACGGCTGGATCACTTGGCGTTGCGTAGAGACGTCGCTTCATTGTGTGTCTTCTACAGCATTTATCACGGGGAGTGTTCCGAAGAGCTGTTCAAGCTGATTCCTGCCGCCGAATTTCACCTTCGCACGACACGCCAAAAGTTACGATATCATCCCCACCATCTGGATGTGTGGCGGTCCTCCACAGTGCGGTTTTCAAGGAGCTTTCTTCCTCGTACTACGAAGCTGTGGAATGAGCTTCCTTGTGCGGTGTTTCCGGGACGATACGACATGGGTACCTTCAAGAAAAGCTCGTACACCTGTGGATATGTGGTAGGTATAACTCCGTGTGATCTCAAGTTTCTAATTAACTGCCGTGATTTCCATAACTTCGAAGCGTTAGGAGTTAAACAAATCACGACACACAATAGATCCTCGTAATTAAGCTCTTTGACCTTATATTTCTGTACATTATTATTATTATAATACACACATTGAATTATTTATATTACTTCGGTACAACTTACATACCTTTAAGTTAAAACAACATTCTACTCTCCCCATGTCAAAGATACTTTACGAACTGATGTAGCTTCATCACGTTTACAGAGTGTTGTTGTAATAATTTATATTATTGTCACTCCCTATGGTAAATAAATATATTTACATCCTTTTACATTATACAAAGGCTTTTCTTTGCAGATATCTATAGACGGAGTTTCTCACCTTCCATCTTATGAGCCACGTGAACGTTTTCCTTTCAAACAAAGCCTAGTTATTATGTCAAACTAAGAAAATAAGGAACGAGATGAGCAGGACGTTCAGCTGATGGTTACTGATACGCCCTGCCATTTACAATGCAGTGCCACTCAGGATTCTTGAAAAACCCAATAATTCTGAGCGGCAATACAATTGCGCTCGACACCTTGCGACATAAGATGTTAAGTCTCATTTGCCCAGTTATTTCACTAGCTACGGCGCCCTTCAAACCGAAACACAGTAATGCTTACACATTACTGCTTCACGGCAGAAATAGGCACCGTTGTGGTACCCATAATCTAGCCGGCATCCTGTGGCATTGTTAACATGGAATTTTTACAAAAAAATATAATTATTGAATTTATTAAAAATAAATGCGAAGTGAGGTTTTTCAGATTGTTAATCGATTAAATATGTGCGTACTTTTACAATTAAACTGTGGTGTTCAATTTAATTAGCTGTCAAATGTGTTTACAGATGAAAGAGTCAAAGAGAAGGTGGAAGATGCGATCATGTTTTTGGAGTTGCGTCCGTTTAAATTTGTTATATCACGAATTGTATCAATCGATATTCATCTGCCTCTTGCGATTACTAGTCTTATGACTACTTATGTTATTGTTGCAGTTCAATTTACACACGTTTATAAAAAATATAATGACACACACTAGTACGTTTTCAGAATTCGCTTGAAGTACAAACTATAAGTATATGAGTGTAATAATATAGGTTTATTGTGACACTTCAGATGTGTTGGAACTTTTTTTACTTTATGATTTATTATTTAAATGGTTTATAGTGTGCTTAAAGCTAGTAAGTATGAGTATTTTATTAGTAATTTCTGTACTATTGTTGATCTTGAACCCTTGCGGGTAAAAACCTTCTAAAAATTTTATAAATTTCTTTTTTCTTTTGGCGCGCTTTGGTAAAATGTTGCAATTAAATATTTGCGCGCGCACACCGACATCTAAAAATAACAGGTTGGTTTCTAAATGTCTCTTAAATTATCTTTGTAACAATTATTATCAAAAACCCCATTTGTCGTATCACCGCTCTTCGACAACACTTCCCTCAAAGCCTCGCCTAGTATCGGAATACTGGGTCTCGAAATCTCGAGCGATTGCCAATTTCGTGGTCATTTGGAAGGCAAAGCCAAATTGGCTTCAAAGAAACTGGGCGTCATTAATAGAGCACGGCAATACTTCAAGCCGGCCCACATACTAGCGCTCTACAAAGCGCAGGTCCGGCCACACATGGAGTATTGCTGTCATCTCTGGTCTGGCGCACCCCAGTATCAGCTCGATCCATTTGACCGCGTGAAACGCAGAGCAGCTCGAATTGTCGGGGACCGAGTGCTCTGTGAACGGCTGGATCACTTGACGTTGCGTAGAGACGTCGCTTCATTGTGTGTCTTCTACCGCATTTATCACGGGGAGTGTTCCGAAGAGCTGATTAACCTGATTCCTGCCGCCGAATTCCACCTTCGCACGACACACCACAAGTTAGGATATCATCCTCACCATCTGGATGTGTGGTGGTCCTCCACAGTGCGGTTTTCAAGGAGCTTTCTTCCACGTACTACAAAGCTGTGGAATGAGCTTCCTTGTGCGGTATTTCAGGGACGATACGACATGGGTACCATCAAAAAAAGCGCGTACAACTTCCTTAAAGGCCGGCAATGCTCCTGTGATTCCTCTGGTGTTGCAAGAGATTGTGGGCGGCGGTGATCACTTAACAACAGGTGACCCGTACGCTCGTTTGTCCTCCTATTCCATAAAAAAAATATTATGGAGACTATACGCTGTTATAGAGAGATGTATACGTCTATTTATTGAGAGCTACCAACTAGATAAGAAAATATTTGTGATTGTATTCGCAATTGTAATTTTTATGGCAATTTAAATGATAACGTGCAAAAAGTAAATTATAAATATCAATCGAAAAGTAACCCACCCACATATGGTCCTCTAAATAAAATGAACGAGAGACTATGTTAGAGAGATGAAGAGTCTAAATTAATTAAATACTTGCAGAAACAAACCAACCTATGTCTGTACTGTGTCCCAGCATACTTGTGTATCTGTTGCTATACCTATATTGGTTTTATGATATTAAATATCTAGACGAAGAATACGTACACTAAATCGTAAATGATACGCCCCGTCGCTACAATTCAATGTCTCTAATTTTAAAAATCCTTAGTAGCGACTACGCTTGTCACGTTTACAAATAGATAAAACATTATCATAAATTTTTCCGTTCAGTAATTCTTGACTGGTTTCTTCTATGTTTTTAGCCCTTGATTTTGAGTTTTGAAAGAACTTGTTTTGTCAAGAACGAAACCTTTATTTTTGAGAATTATAATAATAATGTTTGTTAGAGCTGTGGTTGTCCTGTTCACACTAATGTCTGTCTCACCCACGGAACAGAAAAAACTAGGTCTCACCCGCGTTAGCGCGACAGAAATATTTTTAGTTTGTGAAAGGTTTCAGCTAATTTTACCTCTTACCAAGCTCTATAGTATCAATAACCAAGTTTTTTCATCATTTACGGCGCCTATCAAACATAGAACAAAAAGGAATTTTGTCACCTGTATTTGAGTGTATATTTGAAATTATTATGTCAGTAATCAATTTGTAAGTAATTTTAATATCTAACAAGTGATTTAAAAATAATTGCATGACATATTTAAGAAATATTATATTTTTCACTAAATAGTTTGTGATTTGACAGCTTAAAGAATTACACCAATGTATTGTTTAGATTAAATTAAAACGATTAAAACAATAATTATTTTTTATTTTTATCTTATTTAAGTAAGTTAACTAATTTAAATCATATTTTTTGTATTTTAATATTAATTGAATATGTATCTTTTCTATTCCCGTTTCAAATGTTTTTAATGTCACTGCGTTTTCGATGAATAATGTATTTTATGCTTAATATTATGGGATTCTTCAATATTTTTTTTTTACCTATACAACCCACTGCTTGTTACAGATAAAAAAAATAAAATTAAAAACATCTTAAATTTTTTTACAAGGAGGATGGTTTTAGACTACCGCAAACATGGAATCCCGTGGTCTCACTCTGCAAATGCAACAAAAAGACCCGAAAGAATGGATGACGTTAGTAGAGACGAGACGAGCAGGACGTTTAGCTGATGGTAATTGATACGCCCTACCTATTACAATGCAGTGCCGCTCAATGTATGTGTGTCGTGAGTTATGGAATCATAGATCAAAACGTATTAGACGCCACATGCACAGTTTTTCGGTGTCGCCGCTGTTCGGCCGCAACCACGATTCATACAATTGGATTGAAATATCGGCATCAAATTAACAAAATATGTATGGTGAGTACTCGTCATAAAAATAACTATGGTCTTCACATAAAATATAAAGTGGTAAAATGGTAAAAATTGAGTTAAAAAACAAATTCAATTAACGCGCCTAAACGTCTAAACTAGCCTAGCGAAACAACAAACAAAGAAAAAAGCGTTTCACTCGATTGTATGAAACGTACTGTCATTGATAGATTAACAGATGATAATCTTGTTAAAAACGGAAATAGCCGAAATTCACTACGTTTTAAGCAAGGGTCCGCTTTCAAACTTAGCGGTATTATACTTCGTCGCCCAATAACTCTAATTACTATTTCAAACTTATGTCAAATCACTGCATGCTCCTTCCCACAAGCACACAGCCGGTCTGAGGTTCGAGTCTCCTTAGGAGACGCCCCGCGACTGTTGTTGCGTAGTCTATGCGGCCTCCACGGCCCACGTCCTACTTCGCTGTGAAAGCCAGGGCTGCTAACAGCACAGAGGATGTTTTAGTCGGTATGGGGCGTCCGCTTACGCGGACACTCGAGTCCGACATATTACGCCCCGTTCCGGGGCGTAAATACGTAACAGTATTTCCTCCTCTCAAAAAAAAAAAAATCACTGCATGTTTCATACTAAACTAAAACTCAATATTATAATATATAGCATTTAATTCATTCACTCTAACATAGTAAAAAATCATAACTTAGCCTATGGTTACGATAAACGATAATGAATTCGAACATTTGATAGAGTAGAGTATTTCCGAATTTAGCGTTGTCCATTTTGCGGGTAGACCTCCAGAATTTTCTTGCTTAGATGCCAATAGCTATGATTCAGTTATGATTATTTAAGATTTAATTACGATTAGGAAGCACTATGGAACCCTTCCACATTCGGAGGTTGTCTGAGTACACCCGCTGTATTATGTTAATAAAAAAACGTAAAATACTAACATCTTGGGTTTCAGTTAAATCTGTTTTTCTAGTAAGACAATATTATTTATTTATTTATTGCACTTGTCTCAATTACAAGTTGAGTGCTACCACAATAACGCAAATAACATTCTTATATAAAAAGCAAGTACATTACAAAGTAAAAATTTCTGTTTTAAAAATTAAATCACTATTTAATTAAATTATAATAGATACATAATTAAATTATTAATTTTATAGTAGTAATATAATAATTAAATTAATGTACAGTTTTTACTTATAACAGGTTAAAAAAAAAAACAATTTACTAACAATAGAATAAATAAAATTAAGCTCATTACATTAATTACAGCAAATAATAATTCAAATTAATACAACAAACAAAAACAAATAATTATTAAAAATTAAATAATTCTATTAAATTCATATTTTACATATTTCAATTAACTACCTACTGAGTAAGATGATTTTTTATAGTCTCATCCGCCAATTTCTTAAATTGTGTTATAGAATTTTAGAAAATGTCTATCTCTAAGCTTTCCTTAGTTCTGCCTTTCTTGGTTGCTATACCAACAGGGACTATGTTATGAATCGAATTGTAACTTTTCATGTATCGGTATAGTGGAGCGCTTTGTCCCAAATTCGATTTAGTTCCGTTTATATTGAAAGGAGGTTTCTTTAATCTTTGTACTTTCCTAGGAATATTAATAGTTATTTTAGGTAAAAGATCGGGGCTATCTATAATTCCATTAATAAGTTTGTACAGAAACATGGTGTCAAGCATTTCTCTACGATGTCGAAGTGATTTGAGACGAAAATGTAGCAGACGATCTTTATAACTTGAAAGGTGCCTAGACAAGTTGCAACTGTAGGACAAGTGCCATAAAAACCGCTTTTGTACAGTTTCTAACCGCTTTACATATATCTCGTAGTGCGGATTCCACACAGAACTGCAATATTCTAGGATACTACGTACGAGACAGGTATAAACTACTACTTTAGTCCTGGGCCTCTTAAATTCATTACAGTTGCAAAGAACGAACCCCTATAATATCATATAAAAGCCATGTAAGAAATCTGGATTTAATTATGGTTCCATAAATCAAAAGTAATAATGATAAGATTTACTTTATCCTTTAATACTAAGACACACTAAAGTAGGCCGAAAAGACTTCACTTTTAGAGACCAATTTCCATTACAAACTTCTTAGTCTCAAGGTAAAGCAATGCTTCAAATTAAGCCGACATAATCTTATATTACGAGCGTGATTCCAAATCATACACGAGTATATCACACAGATGATATATTTGCATAATGGCTATATTTAATTATGCCTATGCTTTTCTACATAACGTGGGTTGCACTTAGAAACTATACTTGACTATAAAGAGTGATTAAAAATATAAAAAGTGAGAGATGCAATCTGACCATGACTCTGAATATATTGAAACTGACCAAAAAAAAATTATTGAAGTAAAACTTCCTTAAGCGCGACTACGAGGTAACTGGACGACAATGCAACGGAACCGGATGTCCGTTACGGCAAGATGGCGTCACGTTTCTGTACCATCCAGTTTTTGGTATCTTCGTCGATTATTAGAGCAGGCAAAGGGTTAGCGCCCATACAGCCAAATTCGTTAAGATTCAATAACAACGTCATATAGATATTTATTAATTTATATTGTAACTTTTAATCTCTTATTTAATGAGTGAGGTCATAAAGTGTGATGAGACTTTTTTAACATCAAAAGTATTGAAATCTCTTTTGAAAGTCAATATATTTTGTTTGCGTGTGACATACAAAAGTTATAGTAGCCATATTTATAATTTGACAAAAGCTGTCATACCAAGATATGTTGTTGTCCGCTTACACTACAAATGCCAAAAAGATACCCTGGAAAAGATGTTTATGTCCCAAAGACAACATTGAACAAATTAACTTATCTTAACTTAATTTTTTAAATACCAGTTTCCCGAATAATTTCATGTACCTAAGTAATAATATTATATTTGAGTATTTGTCTCTCTCATTATAGGTTTCCCTAACTTATTCGATCCAAATACATTTAGAGTGTTAAGGAGTAACAAATGTACGCACAAATCAATAAATAAACATACATACTTTCGCCTTTATAATATGAGTGTGATTTTTGATTAAAAACTAAAAAAACCTCCGACTGAACAGATCTTGATCAGAAAATAGGGGCAGACTGACAAACGTAAAAATTATAGCAACCCACTTTTTCGTCTGGTCTTAAAAAGATGCCTTACTTGTACTCCACTGATGTCACTGTCCAATTAGGGTTCTAATTTCAAAATACGCAGCTTAAACTGAAAATGTATTTACATTGCTGCCTATTGACCAATAGTATTTTAAGCAACTGGAGTAAACGCAGAATTGTATAGACATCAGTCGAAGCATATTATGGTGTCATTAGTGCCATGTGTCATATTTCGGCTTTGATATTGTATGAAGTGCATTATCTATTTGTATAAAACGTCATTGAATCAAGTAATCAATATTATATTGCAGACATAGTTATGATTGAAAAATAGATTGCATTGCAGTTTTATTAAAAAAAAATGACGTGCATACATAGTACACATGTCAGAAGTGAAACTTCTTGACAGCAATTTATCCGTAACTAGAGATACATAGAATAAACTCCATATTAGAATAGTAGTGCATATAACGTTTTTAGGATAGTAACTAGCCGGATGCTGGCTAAAGTTGGGCTAGCAATGCGATTTTATGGTTGGGTTATAAAACCATATTATAGCAGTAAGGAAAGGCGAACCTGAATAAGGAAATGTTGTGGCTGCAGTAATATTAAATGACCACAATATCACTTTTATTGTACCTCATGCTTGTAATATTTTGTATTTATTACGAGCATACATAGGGATAACTTGATGGTACGTGGTCATCACTGCATCATTTGTAACGTATGGCATAACGAAATACGGCTGTTTTTTTTTCCACCTACGCTTCCAATCACTCGTAAGTCTTTTAAGAAATTATTTGGTTATTAAGAACTTAATTCAACATTCGCACGACACGCCACAAATTAGAATATCATCCCCACCATCTGGATGTGTGGCGCTCCTCAACTGAGCGGTTTTCAAGGAGCTTTCTTGCACGTACAACCCAGCTGTGAAATGAGCTTCCTTGTTCGGTGTTTTCGGGACGATACAAATGGGTACCGTCAAAATAAGTGCGTGAACCTTTCTAGAAGGCCGGCAACGTACTTGTGATTCCTTTGGTGTTGCAAGAGAATGTGGGTGGCGTGTGAGAAAAAGAAAAAAGATAACTCAATACTAAATTGTTCGAATAGGTAACGTATCACACTTTTCCATTATGTTCTTATGCGACACAGACCGACGTCGAACAATCTTGGAGGACAAGAGTGACTACAAATAAAACTTCTACAAGAGCACTTCAGACCAAGTCGATGTCAAGGAGCGCGAGAAAAGATTTTATTTTAGATAAGACGTTTGCTATTCGATAGAACTAATGTATAAAATAATATAATGCTCCTTCAGTTTGGTCTTAAAATCTATTTCAGCATGTTAATATAAAAAAAAACGAAGTTCTTTATTTGTCCGTTAGTATGACAATTTATAGCGTTGTTTTCAAAGAGGATGTTATAACTACGTAATACGAGGCGGAACTGCCTGAGTAAAAATTAAAATTTAGTTTAGTGTGAAAGTGCAGTGATTTGACATAAGTGTGAAATAGTAGTAATTACAGTATGGCGATTGGCGACGAAGTATAATCCGGCTAAGTTTGGAAGCGAACAGTTGCTCAAAACGTAGTGGATTTCGACTATCTCTGTTTTTTACAAGATTATAGCCGTCACCTGTCAATGACTGTACGGTTCATACAATCGAGTGAATCCCTTTTTTCGTATAGAGTTTCGCTAGGCTGATTGTTTTGGTGTACGTAAGCTAGAAATATTGCAGATTGGATTCGATGCAAGTCCTAAGTCATATTTTAAAATACGCTACATTGTTCTAGGTGCTATCTTCATCTACCGAGATAAATTCTTTTGGTTTTGGACAGGATTTCTTCGAATTCTTTCCATTACTGCTTTCACCATCTTTTTCGTACTGTTAGACGGACTCGGCGTTGATGAAGAGAAGAAGATTCAGCGATGTTGGAGAGCACCACGTAGATAGTTATTTCATTCCGGTATAGCAGGTCGAAGCTTGTTAGCAGTTCACAAACATTGGATTCAGGCGGTCACTAAGATTTGTATAGTACTCTGGATTAATACTATTTTGTTAAACACTTATTAGAACCAACCAACACAGATATTATTTTCACTTTTGCACTTTTTGGTATCACTATAACTTTTCACTTGAGGTGTTTACCGCGGATTTATAAAATTTTAAATCCCTTGCGCTGCCACCATTTGTTAGACGGAATATTAAAAATGAACTTTTATCGAAATTTATTTAGAACTAGAAAATATAATTGAAATGTATGAGTGGCTCAGGATTCGGAAGGAGACTGAATGACTTTATATTTTAATAGGTGACGCCTTGATCTTAAAGTGCTGACGCTAATGTTATGTCTAATTAAAGAATACATATGTGCATATATAACAGTACGAACACTACGCGGATGACCAGATCTTTAGGTGTCTGTCACAAACATAGGAGGATATCTCATTGTACCTATTAGCAGCCCGGTACATAAACATTTTACTAATACGAAATGTATAGAGAGTTTTTAAAATTCCATTTGGATCCATTCCTACTTTGTGTAATGTAATGCAATCACTGCGATTCGGTTCCCTTTATCACCCCACTCCATTTTAATATCACAAAATTGTATTGGCACCAAATTGAGAAAATTCAACGAACAATCATATAAAAATGACAGATTCCAAATTCAATTGTAATATATATTTTTTTTATTGCAACAATATTTATGGCCAGACTAAGCATTTTACAAATTATCACTCCCTTAATCAGCGTTTTAATAATTTAAAATCTTAGTGAAATGAAATGAAAATGAATTTATTTTGGAAGAAAAACTGACACATTAACATAAAAAAGTTAATGAGAACAAAATATATGCTTAATCTAATACTTAACTTAATACAAAAGAAACAAAAGCAAAACTTGATGTGGCAGTGGTCTTCCAAAACTGGAGTCCACTCAGTTATAGTTGTGTCCATACATTATGAGCACAACACTGATTTTCAGTGACCCCATTGTGTGAAGTTTGGAGCTGAACTGACATTTTTTAAAAGAAAAATATAATTAATAGTGGCACTAAAATAATTATTATATAAAAAAAATGTTACTAAAAATAAATAATGACAATAACAAAAATAATAAAAAACGTATGTGTGTAAATATATAAGGAAGAAAAAATAATAATAAATACGAGTAGCTATTTTATATAATACAATAAAATTTAAACAGTGTTCACCAAGGCTGAGATGTAGGGAGGTATTGGTCATTAATAGGTATTATTTGTATTTTTTTCTAAAATTGGAGACTGTATATAAACCCCGTAGCGGCGGTGGTAAATTATTCCAGCACTTGGTGGCATTGTACTTGAAACTTCCCCTGAAAGCTGCAGTGTGATGCTTGGGAGGACAAAGCTTAGCCTTTACAATGTTCCTTGTTATAAAATTCAACACCCTGCCCTCATTTGCCCATAACAGTTTCGAATAGAGATATGCTGGCGTTTTTGTCTTTATAATTCCAAAAATTAGTGAGTCTTTTCAATAAAAAAAATATCGTAAAGTATTTTTTATTATATGAATAATTATATAGTTTATTGCGTTCGAATAATATAGAAATGGATACATCACCATTGATTAAAGACATACAGAGCTAACATCGTAGAATGCAACAAAATAAATGGATTAAATATCAGATTTGCAACAAAATACAAGCCAACCAGTAATAAGTTTTATTGGCAAGCTGTAAAATGCATTATCGGAAAACGGAGAACTTTTATTTCTTTACTTTCTTGAGGGTAATAATATTTATAACTCTTTTTAGTTTTACGTTTTACTTTGACATTAGAATAGCACTCCTCAGAAAAGAACAACTTGTGGGAGTTTTTCTTGACATGGAATTTGCATATGATAACGTTTCACTTCCTCTACTCAGGAGTAAACTGAACCAGCTGAGTATCCCCGTGAAGTTATCCCGTTTCATATGTAACATGTTAATGGAGAGATCCATCACTATTAAAGGTCCATCCTCTTACCTCCCTCCTAAGTCAGTTTGGAAAGGTTTACCTCAAGGCTCAGTCCTTAGTCCCCTTCTTTATAATCTGTATACCCATGACCTCAACAGTACCGTTACACCTTTCTGTCAGATACTGCAATATGCAGATGACATTGTCCTGTATTCTTCTGACATGTGTATACAAGATTCATCTAATCATTTAAATAATGCTCTTGATTATCTTTCTGAATATTTAACACAACATGGACTGTCTCTATCAACATCTAAAAGTAAGGTAGTTGTATTTACAAATAAAAGAATTCTTCCACCTATTAAAATTAAAATTTATGATGTTGATCTACCAATTGTTAATAATGTTAAGTTTGTGGGTATTTGGTTGGTTCACAAATTATCTGGCGTCAAGCATTTTGATTATGTCTCACAGAAATGTGAGAAAAATATTAATATTCTTCGCTCATTGTCTGGTGTCTGGTGGGGAGCTCACCCCGTCACTCAAAAATTACTATACAATGCCATAATTCGCACTCATTTAGATTATGGCACTATTTTCTTAATCCCACCAAACAAAGCAGGTCTAAATAAATTGGACAGAATTCAGGCTAAATGTTTACGTATAGTATTGGGAGCTATGAAATCCAGCCCTATTAATGCAATGCAAGTAGAATGTGTGGATCCTCCCCTCTCACTACGTAGACAATTCCTTGCCAATAAATTTTTCTTTAAACTAGCTGGCTGCCGAGCTCATCCCTTACTCCAAAAATTAAAACAATTAGCTGTTTTATACAATGATAATAATATTGTACCTGAAGACAAAAGACCTTGCGTTATAAATAGTTACCTTTTATTTTCTCAGCTCTTTAACCCTCTCTTTCAATATTCTAAATTGCCTTTATTTTCTATGCCTTTCAATGCTCTTACTTTCCAACCCTCAGTAATTTTAGACTTAGGTGTTGATAAGTTTTCTGTAGAAGCAAATAAAACTTTTTCTCATATAATGGACTCAGATTTTCGACATTGGTATAAAATCTACACGGATGCTTCAAAAACAGACATGAGTCCGGTTGGGGCTGCAGTATGGATTCCCTCAACAAGAATTATACTGAGTTATAGCTGCCCACCTACCACTTCTGTGTTAACAGGGGAATCAATCGCCATTCTTGAAGCCATTCTATTTGTTAAGTCTCACAACATGAACAATTCTATTATCCTTTCAGACTCTAAAAGTTGCCTCCAATCAATTCTCTCAAATCCGTTTAAGTCAAAAAGTCAGTTTCCTATCATTCTCAAAATAAGAGAAACTTTGAAAGAGTGCTATGAACTCAAAATTAACATAGTTCTAGCTTGGATTCCAGGTCACATGGGCATCTCTGGTAATGAAAATGCAGATGCCTGTGCTAGATCAGCTGCTCATTCAGTTTCCTTTCAGTATTCTGAAATATTCACTCATGACTTGTGCTCTACCCTGAAACCCAAGATGTATGAGAGTTGGTCAAACATTTGGCAAGTTTCCAAAACTTTATAAGGCAAATTTTATGGAGATCTCCAACCAGAAATTCCTCAAAAACCTTGGTTCTCAAAATGTAGGATTCATAATAAAACAATAATCTCAACTATATGCCGCTTACGTTTAAACCATGCCTGCACAACAGTCTTCCTAGCTAAACTTAGAATTAGGGATCATTCTCTATGTGATTGTGGTCTTGATGAGGGAAACATGGATCATTTATTCTTTAGTTGTCCCATAATGTAATCTTCTCTGCACAATTATATACCCGCTGAAGTCCCCCGTCCAACCTCCGTTAAATGTCTCCTCTCCCTAGTTTACACTCCTTTTGTAAATATTTTGTGTAAATATATTAAAATAAATAAGATTAAGTTGTAAATATTATTTAGTACTTATATTAATTAATTATTTAAGTATTTCCATTTGTGTATGTCGTTTATAGTCTTACAAGCATGTATATCATATGTTTCAGATATTATTAGAAAATTAAACTTTATGTAATCTGAACACCGATTATTACCGTTAAACTTAGAAGAGGAGGAGCTTGGTAGTCTAATCTAACGTGATTCTGGCAAATCTGTGGTATATCTTCCACAGAAGCCACAGTAGGAAGAATAGAATAGAATGAAGTTTTTTGTTCGTTTCACGCTACATGACTACATGAGTAATAAAATACAACTGACAGTGCACGTCATGTTATTCACTGGTAGGTGCAATGACGCAATATAACATTCTATACATAAGATGTATAGAATGTCATTGGGTGGGTGTGTTTGTTTCGATTTTCTATTAGCTTATTGTGCCAACTTTCCCGACGTAGACGTAATGCAACTAGGATTTGAAACATTGCGAATTGGACTAACGAAGAACAAGAAATTGCAGGTAAAAAGCACCGCGTTAGTATGGGCTCGACGTTGTATTTCTGAATCACAAGAGCAAAGTGAGGCAGCCATTAAACCTCAGAGATCAACAGCTAGATAATTTTCGACGCACAAGAAGAAATTTATGAAGTACTGATTTGAATCGAGCAGCGTCGATACGATTGCAGTACTGATTACCGCTTGCATACTAGCGTTCACATTGGGTCGATGGACGTTGTTTGCAAGTATTTTCCGGAGAAACGCCAGGATTGTGCTGCCTTAGTGGGAAACAACCGAATCACGACATTTTCTAGCAAACACTCAAAAATACAATGTTTGTTTCCAAATGTCCTCATTTGGGGCAGACATTGTCTAAAAACGACGATTTAATCCGATATTCAGGATATTATTTTATTTATATTCTTACACACAATACAGTAGAAGAATAACATACCTACTATACTTATTCCTATGTATTATATATGCTAATTCTAAGAATAATTGTTTACAAATCAGTAATACGGACTTTGCTTTTGATTTTGTAGATACAAGGACAGATTCACCATCGATCACCATCACCAATGATCCAATTGATCATTGCAATCTCTCGAAGATGCACACCAAAAATTTTAACAATTATATTTCATGGGCACCATGGAGGAACAACGTCATGAAGACATCAATGCAGCAATGATAATAGCAATTATTCATGATCTGCAGCAACTACTTATATATAAATATATAATCGCTTATTATTAAAGTTATATATATAATAACTTTTAGGAATCTGAAGCCGAGCCTCCGGCAACAGGATCATCCTGCCACCACAAGCAGCGCCCGTTCACGAGCATGACGCATGAGCCAGGTACCAGACTCCGGGTAGAGTCGGCTCTAGTTGATAAGTCAGGGTAAATTACTAGAGTAATTCATGCTCAATTATTTTTACATATAATATTGTAAATGCCATTACTATACTAGTATACTACACTGGCCTTCAAAAGTAAGTATCACACTTTTAAAATTGGGATAACGTTATAAGTTCACAAGAAATACTTTCGAAATAAAAAGGACTCCAAAGAGAATTTAATTTTGTACATAAAAACTTTATAGTCGGTAACCTTCTTTTAAGAATTGGCTGAAAAAAAACTTTAAAAACAAAACCATTCCTTTTTTAAAGTGGACGTTTCCGAATTACAATTTTACCATTCACATTTTTCTTTCTGTTTTAAATTTTTATTTATTTATCATGCCTCTTTCAGTTGAAGAATGTGCTAGGATCATGGCTTTTCTGGAACTAGGCATCAGTATGCGTCGCACTGCAAGAATGGTGGGTGTGACGGTGCGAACGGTCCAGAAGGTAAAGCGAAGGTACGAAGAGACTGGACACCATCTGAGGAGACCTTGTAATGGCAGACCCAGGTGTACCAGTGCCCGAGGAGATCGTTATATTATTTCCACTGTGTTAAGAAATCGCCACCAAAATGCAGTTGAAGTCCAGCAACAGCTACTTCAGACCCGGAGGGACTACATTAGTGACAGTGCAGTGAGAAAAGGACTTGCTGAAGCAAATTTGAAACCCCGAAGACCAACGAGTGGCCCTAAACTCGAGAGACAGCATCGAGTAGCGAGACTGCGATACGCCCGTGAACACATGCAGTGGGATGAAGAAGAATGGTCAAGAATTTTGTTTAAGAATGGCGAAGTGTTTACAGGCGACCTGGTGAGCGATACCTTCAAGCCTGCATCTCAGAAAGAATCCAATACGGTAAAGGCAGTGTACATGTATGGGCTGGCATATCTTCAGAAGGTCGCACAGAGCTAGTAGCCATAGAAAATGGCACCCTCACTGGGCAAATATATGCTCAAGAGATTCTCAATGAGTATGCAGGGCCGTATTTAGCAAATATGGGTGATGGATCGATGCTGATGCATGATTATCATGCATCGGCATCGAGCCCGGCCACACACGGCTCATATCGTACAAGAGTATATTCAGGAGGTCGGTATCAGCGTGATGGCTTGGCCATCAAGAAGTCAACCCGATTGAACACGCCTGGGATGAGCTTGGGAGGCTAGTCAGAAATCGAAGACCACCACCTACTACCCTCTAACTCTCGGGCACTAAAGCAGGCCCTGGTAGAAGAATGGGAGAATATTCCCCAACATCGGCTCCAAAACCTAGTGTTCAGTATGCCAAACTGGCTCGAAGCTGTAATCAGAGCTCGAGGAGGCAATACCAGTTATTAAAAATTAAATAACATGTAATACATTTAAGTTGAATTTTTTTACACTAAACTAAAAATGTCTTTTTTCATTGTTTTATATTTTTTAAGTTAAAAATGTTACTAATGTATAATTTTAGTTTCTAAGAATTAAAGCCTATAAAATTTGCAACAAAACGTTTTTAATCTTAAATCTCTACCTTCTATAGTTAAGAAAAAAAAATAATTTGAAAAGTGTGATACTTACTTTTGCAGGCCAGTGTATATATAGACCAAAATTTTGTTGAATTTTTACTTATGTCGTGTTGTCAAATCAATTTCTTCTAGTTCTTTAGTATTTTTAATGAAAACTGAAAAATGATTTTCTTTTATACTTTTTGTGTCGATTTTATTTAGTATCCCATAGACACTATTTCATAAAGCATATAGAAAGAGGTTCACTATATGTATATTGTTTTTTTCGTGTCAGTACGTATAATAGTTATTTATGTAACTGTTGTGTAATAAGGGGTATAAAAACACGAATGTGATAATAGTATCACATGAGTGTTATATACCTAATTATCAATAGTTGCATACAATACTTTATCTACACCCATAACATGAATCCTCTATAAAAGATTCTGAAACAGTTAGCTTACTGCTAACATTAAAAGAGCCAGTCCCAGTAACCATTACATCATCCAAACGAGTGTTGTAATGTTGTGCTAAATTTCATTGGTTATTAGGACATTGGGTGTTTTAATGTTGGCAATAAGCTAACTGTTCTAGAATCTATAATAGAGGATTTAAAGCATGGTGTAGATAAATACATAAACTTGTGAAAGTATTATAATAATTTCAAGATCTGTTCCATGTAGTTCCAATAAAATACCCGAGTCCCAAATACTGCCGCAATAAAATAGTTAAATCGTACACGCTGTAAGACGACGGATAGTGTTAAGTATTTTATGAATTTTGTACAGGAACGCCTTTATTTGGTCAGATTTTTTTTTTTTAAATAAAAAACGAGACGATCAGGACGTTCAGCTGATGGTAATTGATACGCCTGCCCATAACAATGCAGTGCCGTTCAAGATTCTTGAAACACAAACTTTTTTTGCGGCACTACAATTGAGGCATAAGATGTTAAGTCTCATTTGCCCAGTAATTTCACTAGCTACGGCGCCTTTGAGACCGAAACACAATAATGTTTACACATAACTGTATCATGGTAGAAATAGGCGCCGTTGTGGTACCTATAATCTAGCCGGCATCCTGTGCAAGGGAGCCTCCCACTGGTACAGATGGTGGATAACCACTAATAAAGATGGTTAGATGTCGGGCTTATTAAATTTCATACGCATGACGTAATCTTTACTTGATTTTTTCGGGTTTTGTAGTGAATTGAAAACCCGAATAAGAGAAAAGGAATCTCTTAGTTGCTCCTTTTTCTCAATCACCTTTGAATTGTCATCAAATACTTACGTCTGCAGTACTTTGATTACTTAACGTGAATATAAAATAGAGGGTAAATCGAAATATCTGCAAATAACTAGCAATTCTAATAACTAGAGTTACCTTTGTAAAATAATGTTGCATTCCGAGCAAACTAATTTAGTACCAACCGATAAATATTTATAATATGTTACTGAATGTCGAGAGAAATATTTGAGCTAGATCTTAAAAACTTTGCGGGCGGGAAATTACAAATAAATGTTACAATAAACACTGTTACCACTCAGTAACAGTTAATGTGTAAGTATTCATCCCTACTCTAACTGTTCTCTAATCTAATCTCGTTTTATTTTTAATGTCATTTCTATATAGGTTAAAGTAGGCGACAGTTTACATTACACTTTTATATACATTCATATATTTTAATGCAAAATAAATATTTAAATTATGGTACGATAGGTGGGTCACACTGAAAGTGTTTAGAACTGGCCAGTTAGAAACATTGCTAATGAAATTTTTTTTTATTTCAATTTTAGAACTCTTTGGTAAACTAATGTAGCATATTGCATACATTTGTCATTTGTTTTTGTGAATTGGCGGCAAATCTAAACTCTTGTTACCCGTGAAAATGAACCTATCGCGAGAAAATTTTCGGTCAATGATTTATTACGACTTTCGTTGTGGGCTTACTCAACAACAAAGCTATGATAGGCTGAGATTAGCATTTCCTAATTTCCACCTCTTGCCACTACTTACAATCGGTTTAAAAATAGCAATCAAAATGATGATCCGCGCGAGGGACGTCCTTTAACAGCCACTACTGAAGATAACATCAGTGCTGTGCGACGCAGGATAGAGAAAGATAAGAGAGTGACCTATCAGTAGATACCAGGATAGGCATTTGTATGAGTGAAGTTCAAAACATATTACACGAACATTTAGGCGTCAGGAAGTTTTGTAACAGATGGATTCTCCATACTTTAACCGACGACTAGAAACAGCTTCGCATGGACTGGTGTCGCCAAATGTTAGATAAGTTCAACTGCGGTGATTCAAATGCTGTATTTGGCATCGTCACATGAAAGCTGGATATATTGCTACGAACCCTAAAACCAAAAGACAATCAGCTCAGTGGATGTTTCCTTTCGAGGATCAGCCAACTAAGGTAAAGAAAGGAAGAAGTCAAGGAAAAAAGATGATTGCCTGATTCTCTGGTCGGAAAGGTCATTTCGCGATAGTTGTGCTAGAAGAAGGAAGGACAGCTACTACAGACTGGTATGTCAATCGCTGTTTGCATGTTGTCTTGGAAAAATTCGACAGCAGTGCCCTCGAAGCACGATCCCCCTTCACCACGACAATGCTTCAGCGCACTCCGCAAAACGGACTTTTGAATGTTTGACTGTGGCAGGTTTCGAGAAAATGAGTCATCCACCATACAGTCCTGACCTGGCACCCTGCAACTTTTATTTATTCCCAAGAACTAGACGGTGAGGCACGCGAAGAAGAAGAAGTTGTTTTCTTAACTACTTACATGAGAATGCACCTGAAGAATCTATGAGTGAAATAAGGTGTGGAACCCTATTACCTACACATTACAAATAACTAATTTGCCATACCATAAATTTGACCGCATATAACAAAAAGCGGCTCGAATCTTAGACGATCAAGTCATGTCTGATCGGTTTGATTCTTTGGCATTGCGTAGAAATGTGGGTTCACTCTGCATCGTCTATCGCATATATCATGGGGAGTGCTGAGAGGAGTGGCTCGGGTTGATGATATCAGCCGAATTGCACCACCGGGCATCACGTAAAAATGTGATATTCCATCCGCAGCACGTTGACATCTGGTATTCCACAGCCACTTTGTGGAATCAATTACCCGCTGCAGTAATCCCGAACCAATACGACTCAGGGACCTAGCATAGAGAATATTCCCACCCTACAGCATCTATTGATCTCTTGTTTTGCTTATATCCATGGTTGGTTGCCTCATCACTTCCCATCAAGTGAGTCTCTTGCCAGTTTGCACTCCCTTATAGTAAAATAACATGGCTTATGTGGTGTCTTTTTTTTTCATGATAATAAGTGACGTGACGAACAGGAAGTTAAGTAGATGGTAATTGACGCCCTGCCCATTACAATGCAGTCCGCTCAGGATTCTTGAAAAACACAAAAATTCTGAGCGGCTCTGCAATTGCGCTCGTCACGTTGAGACATAAGATGTTAAGTCTCATTTGCCCAGTAGTTTCACAAGCTTTGGCGTGTTTCAGACCGAAACACAATAAAGTGTTTATACATTATTGCTTCACGGCAGAAATAGGTGGCGTTGTGCTACACACAATCTAGCCGGCATCCTGTGCAATGGAGCCTCCCATTGGTTAATCATGGAGAATATTCATTATTGTTTATTAATATTGAAGCATAGAGAACATACCCACCTTAAAGCATCTCTTTATCTCTGGTTTTTTATGTCCATGGGTGGTTACCTCATTACTTCCCATCACGTGACCCTCTTGCCCTCCCTTATATGAAAAAAAAACATGTGTTATGTGGTATGACTGCAAGTTCTATTGTTAATACCGTTCATTTATGTATTATCAAAATTAAACTTTATTAACATAATAAATAAAGCACAATGTAATTAATTGAACATAAATAATTCAATTTCTTTGAGGCTGTAAAATAAAACCTTTTTTCTTGTAGGCGGTAAAGAACGACATTTCAGTATTTTTGTTGCGTCACTTTGCATATATTGTAATTGAAATGATTTATAAAACAATTAAAATGTTAATCTTGAATTAAAAGAGTGGCAATGAGTTTCTTGCTACTTCTTCTCATTAGCTCAACCCTTTACGAAGTAGCGGAAAATTCAATAAGAAAAAATATATTTATTTTTTTGACATTCATAAGTGTCATTTCCGTGACCTACATGAATAAAGTGTTTTTGAATTTGAATTTGAATTTGACATGAATACCTTAAAAAAAGCGGGTACAACTTCATTAAAGGCCGGCAACGCTCTTGTGATTCCGCTGGTGTTGCAAGATAATATGGGCGGCGGTGATCACTTAACACCAGGTGACCCGTACGTTCGTTTGTCCTCCTATTCCATAAAAAAAGAAAATAATAAAATTAAAAAAAATAAACAAAAGGCAAAAAAAACTGAAAGTATAGAATGTGAGACTGATGACATTATAGAAGTTGGTCTAAAACTTTGGACGAAAGAAGCAACTGAATAAGGGGTATCGCCGAAGAAGTTTCGTACATTCAAATAAGAAAGATTCTTTCTAAAAAAAAATTTTATTTAATTAATTCTAAAAACGTAGCTTTTGGACTTCTAAGTTGAGTGAGATTAAAAGCTTTTATTTAATTTATTTTCATGTTATAAATTTCTATAGTTTGTTAAAATTTTCGTAAGTTCATTCAGCAAAATGTTATAGTTTCAGCTGAAGAGCCGCTGAATAAAACTTGCGTTGTATTTAATATTTTTAATTTACTGTTCAATCTATTTATATTTTACAATGGCATAATTTAAAAACTTATTAATTTTCGGATACAAAAATACTTTTCAAGTATTTATTCACCAGTGGGAGGCTCCTTTGCACTGGATGCCGGCTAGATTATGGGTACCACGTACGTACGTTTTTCTGCCGTGAATAATGACTGTGTAAGCATTATCGTGTTTCAGTCTGAAGGGTGCCGAAGCTAGTGAAATTACTGGGCAAATGAGACTTAACATCTTATGTCTCAAGGTGACGAGCACAATGTGTCTGCAGAATTCTGCATCTGTCCGTCGAACTATGTGCCCTGCCCACTGCCAGGTCAGTTTCGCAATCATTTGGGCTATGTCTGTAACTATGGTTCTCCTACGGATGTCCCCATTTCTTATCGTAGGGTATTGTAATTGTAATATTGTAATCTCGTCCCTTATTGTCATTAAAAAATTAATATACACGCAGCCTTATGCTTTTCTGCGTCAATAACGACGGATGCTACTCTTAAAGTAGTTCAATTGATTTTTTTTAATATATGTATAACGTACGAGTAGCGTTAGAAGGTACAATTACTAATCTAGTTGTATGTATGATAGTCTCGCTTTCCAATTCCCCGCAACTTAATTGCCACGTGTTCAAGTCGCTACCTCAAACGGGACAACACCAGCTCCTTAATTAACTCTGTTCTGAACGTCAGCGTCGCATACTGTTTAGTTTAGCTTAGCCGTTCGTAATAGTCTTAATTAAATTGATATATTAACCTAAAAGGGGTTAAAGGCATATTATTTTGAAGATTAAAATAATTACAGATGTATAACACAAAATTATAATTTCTAGGTATTTTTTTAAATTTACTAGCTATAATTATCACTACGGAATAATACAGTTGGTGTTTTTCTATGTTTCTATTGATACTAATATATTTGAACTTTTTATGGAGTTGTTTTTTCTTCAATAAAGTTTACTTTTACATCCATATATATCTTTGGGCACACCCATCGAATTAACAATATGTAAATTTTCAACCATTAAGCAAATTCAAATATTTTTATTCGAAATAGGATCTGTTATATTTTCTATTAATACTGCAAATGTTGTAGAACTATTAATTATGGAGTTGGTTTTTTCTTCAACAAAATTCTTAATTAGGTAGACCTGTATATCTGCGGTTCTATTCACTTAATATCAAAATCATTGACGCTAAGTTCCGATCTTATACACGTTTCGCTCTAGATTCGTATTCTCCTATGATTTCCCTAGAACGTTAACTAATTTTTAACTGTATCGGAGCCACGCGTCATGTTTTAACTTGTCAACTAAAACAAATGTCAATTTGCAGATTAAGCATCTCCCAACAATTGACGTTACATCTTGTTACTGGAATACGTATCCTCCGATTTCTCTAAATCGGAACTGAACCGTTAATTTTTGTAACAAGAATACGAAATTTAACTTTTTGACATAAGGTCGCTTCGATCCTTTTCTCGTTTTGTTACGAGAATAGGGCAGGGCTACTGTAGGCCCAGCCAAGTTACATTTTGATAGCTATTACATTTCTATCATTAGTAGCCTGTTATTAAGGGCTATATTCGCTAATTCGATCGATCTGACTACGTAATATAACATAAAACTTATGTAGTTAAATATTCGGATTTTTTTTTTTTATTTTCATGTTATATTTTTTATAGATTTTTATAATTTTCATAAGTTCATACCATTCAGCAAAATGTTGCAGTTCCAACTGAAGGGCCGTTGTATAATCTTTGCCTTGTATTTTATATTTTTATTTTACTGTTAAAGTTATATTATTTGCATACAAAAATGCCTTTTCAAGTATTTCATCATCTGTGGGACGCGCCTTTGAACAGGATGCCGGCTAGATTATGCTTACCAATTATGTACGTACGTACGTTTTTCTGACGTAAATAATGTGTAAACATTACTGTATTTCGGTCTGAAAGGCACCTATTGCAATTACTGGGCAAATGAGACTTAACATCTTATGTCTCAAGATGACGAGCACAATTGTAGTGCCGCTCAGAATTTTTGGGTTTTGCAAGGATCCTGAGCGGCACGGCACTATAATGGGCAGGATGTATCAATTACCATCAGCTGAATGTCCTGCTCGTCTTGTCCTTTCATCATCATCATCATCGGTCGGATTCATAAAAAAATAAATTATCAGCCTATTGCCTATTTTTACTGGTTTTTTTATTTGTTTGTTATTAATGAAAAACTTTGGACTTACTTGTATTTAATTTTTCTCAAATACGCTATCATCTGATTTGTTAAACATTACCGTCACCGTAATGTGTGGTAAGCTGTCCCTACTGATTTGTGAGGAGGACAATCGAGCATTCGGGTTATCTGATGGTAGGTGATCACCGCAGCCCATACTCTTTTATAATACCAGAAGAACCACAAGAGTGTTGTATTCTCGTCAATAGAGTATACTGTATTGGTACGTTGTACCAGTGAGAGGCTCCTTTACACAAGAAGCCGGCTAGATTATGGGTACCACAACGGCGCCTATTTCTGCCGTGAAGCAGTAATGTGTAAACATTACTGTTATTCGGTCTGAAGGGCGCCGTAGCTAGTGAAATCATTTTATTTTATAAAACTGCAATCATCATTGACTACTGTGTTTTTGTTTGACTGAGTAATAAACTTCCACGCATAATATCATTAACTTTCACACTTAAATAACATTAGCAGGACAGTTGTTGAAGGTTGGTTATAATTAGATCAATAATCATGGATCCACTAATTTCAAACCTACATTAACCGACTTGAATGCTAATATAGTGCGTACGCCAGGGAATCTAATTGCTATTATTATTGGAATAACCATTATCATCTGGGAACACAATGAGTTTAAGAACACCGCATGGAATGTGTTAGATCTTACAAATTAATAAGCCAAATTAACTGAACGACTCTTAGTAAAATTTCTTGGCTAAAACATTATTTAGAAGTTAAATTTACTGCAAAATACTAAGGTTAAATAAATGTGTAAAGCTAATTAATATCTTTTGTAATATCAACAAAAGCTAAAACCCATAATTAATATCGTTAACATAATAATAGGAATTGATTAAATTCTTATTTAATTCATACATCTAGTGAGACTGTGCGAGCTGTGAACGCGTCGAAATAAATAGTGGTGAACTGTTAGCCTCTATTTTAGCAACGCACGCACAGTAAAAAAGAGTGACTTACGTATAGCAAGTGTAAGACATAGCCGTCATTCACATTAAACTAATAAACCTGGCCTGTTGTTATGCGTTGTCTCACAACAAGAGGCTCTATCTAGACGTATAAATTATCTAAGGTTAAAATCTTGTAATAAAAAAATTTTGAAGTTAAACTTTTAATGGGAGGGCTTTAAACTTGTGATCTATACACATACTGTCTTGCACTACAGGAGTTTCACTGAGATGTCAGTTGAACCAGAAATAACATCGGTCAATGGTTAATTAGTAATCATAATGAGCTTGCCATGAATTTTACTAAAAACGTTTAAAATCCGGAACAATATAGGGAAATTTTTGTTTATAAGCCTGCTGAGTCTCGCCGAATGAAGATTTGTACAAATTAATAAAACGCTTAAACCCGCCGTCTGTAGACGTCTTACGGTCGTTCCCAATATACTATCTACAGGTAGACCTACATAAATTACTACCCTCTACTGTCAGTAATTAGCTGTTTATAATATGAAGCTGTCCCAATATACCAGATAAGTCATTCTTATCGCCTTATATTGGGACGCGTGAATTGCAATTTCCATATAAACTTTATATCGTTGGTAAGCTATCGTCGTCCCATTGGACGACAGCGTGCACGGATAAGGTGAGATACCGTCGATATGTTTATAGGGACAGAAAAGTCAACGATAGTTAAGATTTTTAACTCAAGTAAGAGATAGACTGAATATTGGGAACGGCCGTTAGTTTTGAGCTGCTTGACCTGTCAGTATCCAGTTCTCTGTAAACGATGTGGACTGGTGGTGATTCTTTGACACTTCACTTTGTTGAGCGTCTATTACGGACTGTATTCCAAAAAGATTTGACCCCTGCCAACAAATTCAAGCAAACACCACCAATAACATGTTTCGTTTATTTACAGTGCGGTTTTCAATTAATTTTCTTAAACCTACAGCCATTTTGCAGTACGACCTTTCTTGCGATATGTTTCCAGGAAGAAATCGGCGAAATACTGAACTCAACCTAAAATTAATAAGATACCTGTTGTATATTCTCTGGGAATGCTCAAGTATTGTCTCGTCTATACAATTTTCTATATTGAACTAAAATGAAGACAAAACTTGAGCGATAACGAAATATTCTTGTGATGGAAATATAATACGAGCGATATATAAACTTATCACGTTTGTAGATGCTGACTTTGTATTGCCTAGCTTGGTCTCTGACAAGTCCCGCACAATTGTAGCCTGAGAGATGACGATAATTTACGATAGCTAAATTAATAACTCCACATCTACCATTTTACCACTTTATATTTTATGTGGAGATCATAGTTTTTATTATGACGGGTACTCACCATACATATTTTATTAATTTGACGCCGATATTTCAATCCAATTGCATGAATCGTGGTCGCGGCGATACTGCGGCGACACCTTAAAACTGTTGCACGTGGCGTCTAATTCGTTTTGATCTTTGATTCCATAATTCACGACACACATACATTGAGCGGCACTGCATTGTAATAGGTAGGACGTATCAATTACCATCAGCTAAACGTCCTGCTTGTCTCGTCTTTACTGACGTCATCCATTCTTTCGGGTGTTTTTGTTGCATTTGTATTGCAGAGTGAGACCACGTGATTCCATGTTTGCGGTAGTCTAAAACCATCCTCCTTACTAAAATTTTTAGGATGTTTTTTTAATTTTATTTATTTTATCTCTAACAAGCTGTGCGATGTATTGGCGTTCAGCAGAAATAACCCATGGGTTATGCAGCTCGATGTTGTCCTTAAAGCGTTGAGAAATAGCTCTTTTCATTTGTCCGATACATATATCGGACGGACCAGCGGAAGCTCATAAGCTTCCGCAGCAGCAGTCAACTTTATAGACCCCGGGGCACTGTAATTGAATACTGTCTTTGTCGACCGTAGGTAGGTGACCACTTTTTATTTTGCCATTTTGAAAAATACAATGGCTGACCACATGTTAAATTCCGTAACAGTGTCCTAAAGCAAAGCTTACCATCAAAAATGTAATGGTAACTGCTTAGTGGTCTCAGCATGGTGTGCTCACTATGACTTTCTCCGATCTGGTCAAGCAATAACGACAGATTTTACTGTGCCGAACTCCGAACAATGACAGCAAAACTAGCAGTGAAACAGCCCCGACTCATGATTCGATCTTTACCATAGTGGGGCTCCATGATAACGCGAGACAGAACTGCAATTTAGAAACCAATCATCACCCTCCGTATTCGCCAGACCTTGCTCCAATAGACTACTATATGTTTCGTGATTTGGACAATTTTCTACGTGATAAAAAGTTTTCTTTTCAGGAGGCAGTACAAAATGCTTTCACACAGTTTGTCGAATCTAGATCACCACAGGCATCACAAAGGCATTAATGACCTTCCTATGAGATAGCAGCGATGTTTAGATAATAATGGTATTTATTTCGATTAAATAAATATGTTTAATTAAAAAAAAAGTGTTTAAATTTTTCAGTACAAATCGGTAATTACATACTTTATCCCATAATATTAAGCATAAAATACATTATTCATTGAAAACGCAGTCATATTACAAAACATTTGAAACGAGAATTGAAAAGATATCTACATATTCAATTTGTATTAAAATACATAAAATATGATTTAAATTTGTTAAGTTACTTAAATAAGATAAAAAGAAATAATAATTATTGTTTTAATCGTTTTAATTTAATCTAAACAATACATTGGTGTAATTCTTTAAGCTGTCAAATCACAAACTATTTAGTGATAAATATAAAATGTCTTAAATATGTCAAACAATTATTTTTAAATCACTTGTTAGATATTAAAACTACTTACAAATAGATAATTTTAAATATATCCACAAATACAGGTGACAAAATTCCTATTTGTTCTATGTTTGATTATACTATAGAGCTTGGTAAGAGGTAAAATTAGCTGAAACCTTTCACAAACTAAAAATATTTCTGTCGCGCTAACGCGGGTGAGACCTAGTTTTTTCTGTTCCGTGGGTGAGACAGACATTAGTGTGAACAGGACAACCACAGCTCTAACAAACATTATTATTATAATTCTCAAAAATAAAGGTTTCGTTCTTGACAAAACAAGTTCTTTCAAAACTCAAAATCAAGGGCTAAAAACATAGAAGAAAACAGTCAAGAATTACTGAACGGAAAAATTTATGATAATGTTTTATCTATTTGTAAACGTGACAAGCGTAGTCGCTACTAAGGATTTTTAAAATTAGAGACATTGAATTGTAGCGACGGGGCGTATCATTTACGATTTAGTGTGCGTATTCTTCGTCTAGTTATTTAATATCATAAAACCAATATAGGTATAGCAACAGATACACAAGTATGCTGGGACACAGAACAGACACAGGTTGGTTTGTTTCTGCAAGTATTTAATTAATTTAGACTCTTCATCTCTCTAACATAGTCTCTCGTTCATTTTATTTAGAGGACCATAAGTAGGTGGGTTACTTTTCGATTGATATTTATAATTTACTATTTGCACGTTATCATTTGAATTGCCATAAACATTACAATTGCGAATACAATCACAAATATATATATTTTTTTTAAATAACACAATGAATCTAGTCTCTAGTATAGTAGTCTAGGTCTCGTAATAAATAGACGAATACATCACTTCATAATAGCGTATAGTCTCCATAATAATTGTTACAAAGATAATTAAAGAGACATTTAGAAACCAACTTCATCCTATTATTTTTAGATGTCGTTGTGCGCGCGCAAAAAATCACTCGCAACATTTTTCCAAAGCGGGCCAAAAGAAAAATAGCTTTATAAAATTTGAGAAGGTTTTTACCCGCAAGCGCTCCAAATCAACAATAGTACAGAACTTACAATACTTATATTAACTAGCTTTAAGCACACTATAAACCATTTAAATGATAAATCATAAAGTAAGAAATGTTGCAACACATCTGAAGTGTCACAATAAACCTATATTATTACACTCATATACTTATAGTTTGTACTTCAAGCTAATTCTGAAAACGTACTAGTGTGTGTCATTATATTTTTTATAAACGTGCGTAAATTGAACTGCAACAATAACATAGGTAGTCATAAGACTAGTAATCGCAAGAGGCAGATGAATATCGATTGATACAATTCGTGATATAACAAATTTAAACGGACGCAACTCCAAAAACATGATCGCATCTTCCACCTTCTCTTTGACTCTTTCATCTGTAAACACATTTGACAGCTAATTAAATAGAACACCACAGTTTATTATTAAAAGTACGTAAATATACATCCGCTTGAAAATATGTAAAACCTCATTCCGTATTTATTTTTTTAATTTGAACAAACATTTTTTTTTGTGATAAGTTCGATGTTAGAATTTATTCGTATTTCATCAAAAAATTCCGATATTGATATTATAACTAGGCTTTGTTAGAATGGAAATGTCCACGTTGCTCATAAGATGGAAAGTCAGAACGTCCGTCATAGTAGCATCTAGTATATTAGAATTGACATCAAAAAGAATTGAAAAGGAATAAATTTTGAGAAAATAAATGCCCTTTTATGCCTTTTTATAGATACCTGCAAAGCAAAGTCTTTGTATAATGTAATAGAATATAAATATATATATATTTACCATAGGCAGTGACAATAATATAAATTATTACAACAACACTCTGTAAACGTGATGAAGCTACATCAGTTAGTAAAGTAACTTTGACATGGGGAGAGTAGAATGTTGTTTTAACTTAAAGGTATGTTGTATCGTATTAAGTATAATAATTAAATGTGTATAGTAATAATGTACAGAAATATGAGGTCAAAGAGCTTGATTAAGATGGTCTATTGTGTTTCCTGCTTCTCCTCTGAAAGTCCTTAGGTTTCTAACCCTATACCTTCGAAGTTATGGAAATCGCGGCAGTTAATAAGAAACTTAAGATCACACGAAGTTATACTTAAATCACATCCTCTGAACCAGGGGAACTTTCAATATTTCCAACATTATGGGATAAACTGTCATGGAGAAATTCTGCTTTTAACTAGCGTAGGCTTTGATAATTTATATGTCTAGATAGAGCCTCTTACTGTTAGATAATCTATGTAAACAGAAATAAAATTTGAAAACTAATTATTGTTATATACTACAGTAAACAGGCCTGGTTTATTACTTTAGTGTGCGTGACAAGCTACGTCTTACACTCGCGATTTGTATGACACTTTGTGTTAGTGTGCGTACATTGCTCAAAATAGATGTTATCTGTCACAGTCCATCTAAACGTATAATTGATCTAAAGGCGTAGGTTCCTCAGAAGTTATGTGTGCATTTTTCAGCCATCTGTATACAGTTATGATTATCAAGGTTTATTATTACATTATATTATATTTGTTTTACCTATGCACTCTCAAAGATAGTGCGTTGGTTTGAGACGAATAATCTGCACTTAAACAGTAAAAAAACAAAGTGTTTACGGTTTATTACACCAAACACAGCGGAGATACAAACCAACGTACTTATAAATGACCAGAGATTAGAACTTGTGGACACTACCGTCTTCTTGGGTATCACGTTAGATAAAAAGCTTCAGTGGGGTCCACATATTGCCCATCTAACAGAAAGACTCAGCTTTGCGGCATATGCCGTTAGAAAGATTAGAGAGTACACGAATGTTGCACCGCTAGATTAGTGTACCTTAGTTATTTTCACAGCATCATGACCTACGGTATTTTACTATGGGGTCATGCTGCTGACATTGATATAGTGTTTGCACTGCAAAAGAGAGCTGTTCGTGCTATATATCAGCTTGGTTATAGACAGTCTCTCAAAGAAAAATTTAAAGAAATGAATATTATGACTGTTCATTGTCAGTACATTTATGAAAATTTAATATACGTTCACAAAAATCGTCACCTTTTTGCTCTTAATAGTGATTTTCATTATTATAACACTAAAAATAAGGGATTGCTTGTGACTAATTCTAGTATGCTTCATAGGATACATAATAGCTTTAAGGGTAAATGTATACACTTCTATAATAAACTCCCGGCCACTGTTCAGGCATTATCTATAAATAAATTTAAATGTTTTATAAAAAAAATGGCTCTGTCGTAAATCCTATTACTCCACAGCTGAATATCTAAATGATCGGACAGCCTGGGACTAGATTGTGATTATTTTATAGCGATAGAAATGACTGTACAATATTGTATATTTTTATTGAAAAGAGCGCAAAAAAATAATGCTGGGAGAGTTTCTTGCGCCGCTTCTTTTCTCTCAGAGCGCCATTTGTTTCCGAAGCGGTATTAGTATCTAGTATATCAGAAATGACATCAAAAAGAATTCTAAAGGAGTCAATTTTGACAAAATAAATGCCTTTTCCCTTGCCTATTGCTATGCTATTTTCATCCGAGGCTGTTTTAACTATTTTCAAAGTGGGTGTGAAATTATAAATATAACAATGTTGAAAGTCCTGCACAGCTTAATAAAGGAATAATAACGTAAGACCCCTACTTACATAAGTGGCTTAGCTATTCCACAAATGTATATTTCCTTCATATTTTGTCAATAACTTTTCATTATCTAATGCATAGTTACAAATATAATTATACCATGTATGTTGTGGTATGGCTATTTTTAAAGGCCAGTTCGATCCAATACAATAGTACCTATAATGTCAAATTAATGTGGAAACAATATTGCATTTCGTTCTTTTAATCAATCTATTTTATAATTGCTATGGAAATTTTTGGCTCGGCAACCATCAAATGTTTAATATAATCACCAATGTGATACCATCATTATCATTAGCATGTTTTGTGGTGAATATAGTCGAAAGCATCAATATATAATTATCCTAGAAACAAGACTACATGATAAACATCTAGTAACGCAAATTACACCTTATTGAATTAACAAAACTAACAGAGACTCGTTGACACATGTAATGCAGAAAACACCGGAAATGATATTGCGTCATTTTTGAGCTCTTCATTACAAAGTCAAATAGTACACAATAATTTCTAGAATATTTACCGAAAATAAGATACACTGAACTTTGTGTGTCCTAGAAGTATGATTTTCACCATATTTATATAACTGTTGGTTAATTAATCCAGATGTTATTCGTTACAGATCTATAATTATCTAAATGATTTTATATTTTGTCACCTTTTTTATATTGAATATATACCCTAAACTACGTATAGTAAAAAGTATACATAAATTCTCACTATTGGTAATAAAAAAACCACACAATAAAATAATATTATTTATTTATTACCTTCGCATTGTGAATAAACTTCGGTCAGCTTCAGTCTAATTTTCTTCACTTCTGCTTTAGTCAGTTCAACCATCAAACACGGAATCAAGAGTAATATTATATTGCACAATGCTTCAGAAGATCTAGACAACACATGAGCCTACAAATTATGGACAATTAAATGTAATTTTAACAACATGTTGGGATGCTTTTTTTTGTGTAGAACGTCCAGCATGCGTTTCAAGCGTCAATCTTCTAACAGCAATGGCGCGGAACACTACTTACATTTAATTTTCAAATAACTTCAAAAAAGTTTACTAATACAATATTTTATAATATATCTAGCTGACCTGTCAAACATTGTATTACTAAATTAATAAAATAACTGGGTTATAAAAAATAGTTTATGACCGTTTCTCAGACCTACCGAATATAGATAGACTCAAGATGCACCGCCGAAACACAGAGGCGAAACTCGCGAGCATTCATATGTATGGTTTTGTAATTATTACTGCAGCCATTTTTCTAGTAGTTTATTTGTAAGAAGAAAGAAACAGTCAAATTTAAAGAAAATATCAATACGCTTGGGTATAAAATGACTATATGAGCATCGCAATCAATATGGAAATCGAATGTTTCAGGATTTAAAACATTATAATTATTTAAAAACGTCCATAATTTTACACGTATGTCGCATCACCAGGTATGTTTATGGTACTAGCTAACCTTAACTTAATTTGTGGAAATAGCGCTCTCGAACAAACGCACATTCTGAGGCACCTTTGAGCGCCTTCCGTTTACCGACAGCCGACGGCTCGACCTCGAGGTCACGCTTGGTTGAGGCTGCCTTGCGAGCCGTGCTCGGTCGGTTTGGACGCGGCTATATACTTAGTCTGCCCATAAATATTGTTACAATGAATTATGAACAAAAATATTACATTTGAATTGTGTTTTGCTATATTAAAATTGAGTGGTGTTATAAAGAGAACTGAATCACTGTGATTGAATTACACAAGTAGGTATGGCGCCAAATGCAATTTTTAAAACTCTCCATACGCTTGGTATTAGTACAATCTTTGGTACCGGGCTAATTAGAGGTACAATGAGATCTCCTCTGTTCGTGACAGAAAATGATCTGGCCGTCCACCTAGTGTTCGCACGAAAAAGGTGGTCAAAGCAGTAAGGGAAAGAATTCAAGGAAATCCTGTCGGAAAGCAAAAGATTTTATCTCGAGAGATTTGAGATAGCACGTAGAACCATGTCACGTATTTTAATAGATAACTTAGGACTTGCAGCTTATAAAAGACGTACTGGTCATTTCTTAACTCAGAAGTGGTAAAATCGAAACAACTACTGAAGCGATACGCAAAGGGAGGTCACAGAAAAGTTTTGTATACGGATGAGAATTTTTTCTACGATTGAGCAACATTTTATGAAACAAAACGACCATTTTTATGTTCAAAGCTCCCCAATTAGTCGACAGAGTGCAACGTGGGCACTTTCAGGCTTCAGTGATGGTTTGGTGGGGTATTAGCTATGAAGGAGTGATTGAGCCATACTTTTGTGAAAAAGGTATCAAAACATTGGCACAATTCTATAAAGATACCATTCTTGATAAGGTATTGAAGCCCCTTAACAACACCATGTTCAATAACCAAGAATGGTCCTTCCAGCAAGACGCAGCGCTGGGTCCTAATGCTCGGGCTACGCAGTCTTAGTTGGAATCGAGCGTTTCGGACTTCACCAGAGATTAAGACTGGCTGTTATTATTATTTATTCTGGTGGATTATGAATTATGGTCAGTTTTGGACAGTACAAATTGCTCTAAACGCTAAGATAAGTTGGAGTTCCTAACACAATCCATACAATTGGCAGTAGAAAATTTTCTAATGGAAAGAGTGCGTGCTTCTATTGATAACTGGCCTTAATTCTCAAAAGATTTATGTATTAAACTATCACACAGTAAAAGTAATAAATGCTATTTGCAATATAAATTTTTTCTTTGTTTCAGTATTTATGGCTAGACTAGGTACATGTTTGTACCTACCGGGATTCGAACCTGGTACCTCTGGCTAAGTGGACAGGTTCACTTATCACTGGGTTGAATCACTCTTTTTACGTCAGAATGTGTCTGTGAGAGTAAAATTATTTGAAAAGAAAATAAATATATTAAAAATAAATATATCTAACAATGTCTAAGATCGATTTGAATTCTGATAATGGTTCCAAACAAAAACATTTTGATCACTCACCCGAGTCAGCGAATAAGATGTCTCTACGGTTATGAGCAAAACGTATAACGTGACATGTATGATGTCACGAATAATCTGCAACAAAAAGTTAATTAGGGACACCTGACCTTTGCTGTTTATAACAAACTTTTAAATTTCCTTGTGCAACCCCGGCCCACAAAAAACTACACTGCACTCTCGTGGAAAATCAGAGCTAAGACCTAACCAATGATATACTGCACCGGTTCCCATCTTCCATTCTTCGATCAAAATATGATAGTGATCTGCAAGAGACTCTCTCCGAGCGTTCATAGCTCTGGTTCGATTGCATTGGTAAAACCACTGACTGCAAACAACAGGATTGTCTTGGATTGCGGTGTTGAGTACGAGAATCCTAACTGTAGAGTTCTAATGAGGAAATACAACCTTGGCTTCAGATAAAACAAGCGTTACTTAGCCTTTGCGAAGTCGTCGAAGCCAAACTGTATTTGCAGTATTCGTCCGTAGCAGTACCATCTTAAATTTGTATTCATCGTACTCTTCACATCAATGCTAAGTCATTTTGCGTTCCAGTGTGAAATCGTGTGGGAATAATTACATACAGAATTGCAGTACTTTGCGATCCTGGAGCTAGAGTCGTTGGGGTAACGACCTTGAATATGTTATTATAACTGTTAAGGGCTGATGATACCGCTTAACATCAAGCGCATTATTTACTCGTTGTGATGATTAAATCCATAAAACAATAAGAAGTTAAATTAATTTCATTTTAATTATTACACAATGAATACTGGTTTTATATGTACGCATCATGTTCACGTCTGGAATTCTACAACCACGAGTTTTGCGTGGAACTTCTTGGCTTGAACAGACACTATCTGCAATCAATTACTGGCTGCAGTTTTCCCGAACTAATACGAGTCATGACCTTCAATCATAGAGCAAACGCTCAACTTAATGGCCAGCAACGCATACCTTCCCATCATATCTAACCCTTCTCAGAGGGTAAGATATGGGATAGGAACCATCAGAGTATCTTACCCGTTTGCCCCCTCTTATACCAATTATATTTTTTGTGAAAATTTGTCACTTAAACTAAATGTGGTCTAGAATACTTAATTAAAATTGAAACCGTCGCAGGTACTTACCAACCATTTGAATACCAATCCAAGTGAATTAAAATTGTCAAGTAATTCTCCATATAAAAGCATTGTCTGCTTTATCTTACTGATTTGTTTATCAGCATCACCCCTTGCTATTTTTGATTGCGAGAAGACTTTGTCAAAATTGTTACGTAGGTTTCTCATTCTATGCCAAGTCAGATGAAATGGCACATTTCTAAATACAGTGTTCATAAAAAGTGCAATCTTAATGACACACAAGCCCCAAAATAATATTGAGATGCCAAGATTATGTTTGCTAGAGACATGAAATAGGTAAAAGCACTTAGCACTCACGAGTATTATAAAAACAACTACATGAAATGCAACAGGGCGACCATTTCCAGAAACTTCTAAAGCGGATTCCACGAGCGAGAGTTTTTCTAAAAAGCGGTCAACACGATCGTTTAGATTAAAACCAGTTATCAGAATCATTGAAATACTATCAAGAAACACAAATATGAATTTAGTAGAATTCAAACCACTCGCGTGAAACGCACTGGCTGAACACCAGATGAGGAAACTACTTTGAATTAAGCAATAAAGTTTTCCAATAATCTTCGAAATAGTATGTTTGAAGAACTTTTTATAATACATGCCACACATTAACTGCATAATAAGCAAGAAGTTCATAAAACCTACAAAAATGGACCCCATTTTGATTTTAAACATGTATTGTACACGATCGACGCAGTTGTTCTATGTAGATTGATCGAGCATAAAGAGTCACGCGTTACAAACATTAAGTAATGAGAAATTTAGTAATAGGTTTTGTTCGATTGATAGATTAATTTACAGCAGATAATTTCAATATTTGTCATTTCAGAATTAACTTTATATTTTGTAGGTATATTTTTCAACCAAGTACATAATGTGGCGTAAAATAGAACCAAGACTATAAGTAGAAATTATTCGCTTAAAATAGGTGACTATTCTATTCTTCCTACTGTGGCTTCTGTGGAAGTTATACCACAAGTATGCCAATGTCACGTTAAGGTAGACCACCAAGCTTAGAGTATTTGTTTTCTAATTTTAATGGTATTGATCGGTGCTAAAGATTGAAACAAGTTTTGTTTTCTTATACCTGAAACAAATACACATGCTGTTAAGACTATAAAGACATACACAGATATGATTTCTTAAATTATTATATATAGTGATATATACAACTTAATCTTATTTATTTTAATGTATTTATACAAAATATATACAAAAGGTGTGAAAACTAGGGAGAGAAGACATTTAAAGAAAGTTGGGCGGGGAACTTCAGGAGGTATAAAATTGTATAGAAAAGGTTGCGTTAAAGGACAATTGAAGAATAAATGATCCACATTTCCCTCATCTAGACCACATTCACAAAGGGAATTTTCCCTAATTCTTAGTTTAGCTAAATATAGTGGTGTACAAGCATGATTAAAATGTAAATGACAAATTATTGATACCACTGACTTGTTGGTAATTTTAAATTTGGAGAACCAAGGTTTCTGAGGAATTACAGGTTGTAGATCTCCATAAAATGGTCCTTTAGAGGTTTTTGAAACTTGCCATATGTTGGACCAACTCTCATGCATCTTGGGTTTCAGTATGGTGCGCAAGTCATGGGAGTTGGAACCTGTTGCAGTAGCTGACCTCGCACAGGCATCTGCAAAAGTATTAAAAACTGACAGAAGCTTACGTCTATCTTTTATAAATTTGTTCTTGATGGCGAACAAAATTGAACCATTGTAGTTTCATTCGCTTAACTTTAGTTGGGAAGATGTTAGATTAAATAAGCCGCGCCGCGCTTCCTCAAATACTTAGAATTGGAAGTCTCTTTTAATGACGTATTTATTTATATACTAGCTGACCCGACAGACGTTGTTCTGTTCATAATAAAAAAAACTCTTGCGGATGGAATTTTGGAAAATCCGTTCTTAGCTGACCTCTACTCGTTGAAAAGAATATTCCTACTAAATTTCAAGTCTTTAGCTCTAGTGGTTCCAGAGATATCGTGATGAGTGACTATATACGTGGAAATCTCTTATATGTATATAGATTGAACATGGGAAATGGATTGTCTTGATTCAGACAACAAACTTTCAAGGATTGGCCTTAAGATTTGAATGGTCAGGGCGAATACGAGACGGATCGGAAATTAAAGATTTGCGGGCTAACTCGTAAGTAGTTGCTGCAGATCTGAAGAATTGCTATTATGATTGCTGCATTGATCTCTTGACATCGATCAAGTTATTTGTCCATGTTGCCCATGAAGTATAATTGTAAAAATTTAAGCTGTGAATCTTCGAGGGGTTGCAGTGGTCCAATACGATGGTGAATCTGTCCTTATATCTACAATATCAAAAGCAAACCCCGTATTATTGATTTATGAACACTTTTTTTAGAATTAGCATACACTATACATAGGAATAAGTATAGTAGGTATGTTATTCTTCTCCTGTATTGTGTGTAAGTATGTAAATAAATAAATACCTTCAATGTCGGATTAAATCCTCGTTCTTAGATGTCTGCCCCAAATGAGGTCAATTGGAAACAAACATTGTATTTTTGAGTGTTTCTTCTTTCAAATATCCCCAAAAGAAGAAATCTAATGGTGTAAGGTCCGGGGATCTGGCCGGCCATCTAATCGGTCCATTCGTACCAATCCAAGTAGGAAAACATTCATTTTACGTTGTGTTGTGTTGTTGATGTTCCTTTCTTTTAAAATACTATGTTACTTAAGAAGAGTTATTAGTTTTTGTCATCATAAAAGTAGGGGAGGTTTTTTTTTTACATTTAAGTCGGTTCGATTCCCAGACGAGAACGAATGCAGAATTACTAACTTTTAAAAATAACATAAAGTCTTCTTTCAGAAAAATAGCCTATCTTCGATATTTAAGGTACTTTCCCTTCATGTCCCATAACTTTGGGACACCCTGTATAGATTTGGACCACTTAAATAAAAATATGTAAAAGACATGTTACATGACATTTTAACGAAATTAAACTACATAAAGTCTTGTTTAAAATATATTATATTTATGATCATTATATAATGTTTCCTTATCTAGTTTCACTGAGAAAATTTAATAAGACAATGATTGAGGCGTGCTTAACACCACAGAGCTAACCAGTGTCAGGACAGGACTTGGGATATTAAACGAACAAACAGGTCAGCAAATGTTAAGTGATCACCACCGCTCAACGATCTTGCGACAATATTCGGATTACAGGACTTAACACAGGTGTACAGGCTTTACTTGAAGGTTACCACGTCGAATGGTCCTGGCAACACTGAAGCTCATTTTACAGTTTGGTTGTGCCTGGCAGTCCTGCATCTTCTCTCGGTAGATCACCCTAACTCTATATATCTTTTACACTTCAAAAGAAGTATAACTTAATGGTATAAGGTAGTAAGCAGTAGAACCTTTAATTAACATCCATATAAACTATAATTTTAATCATGTATTTAATACATAAAAGTGGTGTCTGTAGTTGCTTCATGACGCTTACCAAGTGTGGTTGCAATATGTTAATGTCACTCCCTATTACCAATAAATACACACATCAAAAAAGTCTAAGCAACATGCATGATATTACAAATTTATGTTATTGATAACATACTGGCTGATTGCAAAAAAAAAATCGATTTTATTTTGTTTTTCTTTTTAATGAAAGGGATTTTGTTTGAATTTAAGTGCGTTTTTATTGCTACGTTTAGTCTTGATTTTATAATTTTACCAAAGATTTAAATAAAGTTAGCGACAAAATTGAATTGTTAGATATTCTTTACGTCATGGAGCGACGTCATTTGACGGCAAATGAAATGCAAAGAGCTGTAGGGATGTTGCAAGCGGGCAGTAATCAATCTCAGGTATCTCGGCATTTTGGCATTCGTAGAAGTGTTATTTGTCGTCTTCAGTTCTCAGTTATCAGTTCAATGGTATTATTTTCATTATCATTATTTTTGATTGGTTATAGACTTATAGATTACAAAGTTCCACAAGATCACTTTTGTGGAACTGTATGTACTGAATGTGCATTTGTGATATTATTCATCATCTGTTCAACCTCACCATGTAATACTTTCTGCATACAAATTATTATTTAGTTGTTTAGGAGAAAACATTAACGCTAGTTATTTAGTCGTGTGAGATTTGAGGACTTTCCTGAATTGCTCATGGCTTTATCATCAGAGCTCCCCAGTGGGTGGATTCTTTGCACAGGATGCCAGCTAGGTGGGTACCACAGCGGGGTCTTTTTCTGCTATTAAAAAGTAATATACAAAGATTATTGTGTTTCGGTTTGGAAGGTTGCCGTAGCTTATGAAATTACTGGCTTAATGAGAGTAAAAACTAAATGTCCCTAAGTGACGCACAATTTCTATGCTGCTTAGAAATTCAGACTTCACTCACCATCAGATTTACGCCATTCGTCTCCTTACTTTTCCTCACAAATAACTTTTACCAAAGACAACCTAACATTTTTTACAGTGGGGCCAATCTGAGAGTTAATCCACCGAAAAATGAGTGGAGTCGGTTTAAAAAGACTAGCCTCCCAGGTTTTTACTTCATTATAGTTATCGGTTTTGAGCTAGAAGTTTGTAATAATGCTGTTCCGTATGTAGTTCAAACAAAACAATTATTCTCAAAGCTTTTATAGTAAAGCAAGGCTGTTACGGTTAACACGAATAAAATTTTATACGAAATAACTCCTATTTTGAAAGCACATAATGTTATTATTATGCGCTTTGTTATTTCACAGTCAAACAGAGGCCTCAAAAGTAGTCCAAAAGCGGACCTTAGTGCGATTTATGGGTGCATGGAGTTCTTCGAACAAGCTGATTTCAATATGAATGAGAATGTCACGTCGAGAGGCATAAAATTCGTTTTACAAGCGTAACGGAATCCCAACACTTCATACACTAAGATAAATGAATTGTTTATTAATTACTACACTTTTATGAAAGAGGACTGTTTAGTACACGACACTGTTCAAAACCAGTCGAGAATAATCCTCAGAGGTATAAAAAAGATTTTCGATCAGTAGTGAACGAGCTTCCGAAGTGAACATTCAGTGCGATATAACAATCGATGCAACTGTGCCCGGAACAGTGTTAGTTGAGATTGAATGCTTGTATATAAACAACTAATGTCATATCATACTGGTTTTATCACCAAACCCAAGTTCGATTTTATCATTTTCATTCCTCTTTAATCTATTTTTTTGGAATCTAATCTAGTTGGAACTATTACGAAAGTTACTATTCTCTTAATAGTCTTGCCCTTGTCATATAAATTTCTAACTATTAAAAATTTAAGGATTTCCCACAGCTACTCATAGATTCCATGACCATCTATATTTTTACAATGCCCCAAATCTGAGGGTAAAACTTATCAAACAAAAATAATCGGTCCATACACGGCGGAGATACGTGGTAACAAACCAGCATAAGTATTGAAAGTGTTTATGTGAAAAAAAAAATGTTTATGCTCAAGTCACAGAATATATAGAGATAAATAACATACTACCAAAATTGCAATCGGGTTTCCGTAGATGGTATAGTAAGAAAACTGCTTTAATGGAAGTAATAGATAATATATTAGATGCCCAAGATAAGGGGGCGTGTACAATCTTGGTCTTACTAGACTTCTCGCGTGCCTTTGAAACCATAAATAGATTTTTATTCTTTATTAATATCTAAGTTAAAATTTTATAGCTTTACCATAGACACCCTTAAATGGTTTCTTACTAAGAATATCGTAAGCAGACTGTGGAACTTACATCAATTGCCAAGAAATGTTTTTCTGATTTTACTCCTGTCAATTGAGGTGTTTCACAAGGTTCCATCCTATAATTTGTGCACTTTACTGTGCAGACATCGTAGAAAGTAAAGTATTAGGCATTGTAAGTTCCACTTATATGCTGACTATATACAATTATATATTACATGTCAGCGTGACGATGTTAATAGTACTGTTACGAAACTAAATTAAGACTTACAACGTATTTCAAAGTGGTCAGAGTCACACACCCTATTATTAAATCCTGATAAAACGAAGTTCATGATATTGGGAGCTAAAAATCAGATCGATATTATTGGGCAATAGCATCCATTACCTCAAATAAATGGTAATAGTATTAAAAGAGTTAGTGAAGCACGTATCTTGGGTATAATAATGGATGAATAGTTAAGATTTGAGAGGCACACACTCACTACAGTTAGGAGTGGTAGTGCCATGTTGGGTCCTCACGGACACAACCGAATTGGGCCGGCACGCCCGGAGAAATACCACTACCCCACTCGAAACCAGCGTGAAATAGCGGCTATGCTGCTGTGTCTCGTCCGGTGAGTGGGGTATCCGGAGGCCTACACCCCCCCTCCCAAATACAAATGGCAGCACAGACTAAAAAGAGACTACTTCAGGACGGTACCAGGCTATGCAGCCCTGGAGAATCCGTCCCTGGGCGTCCACAATTAGGGCCTGTACCTAACAGTGGTTGCCCAGGCTGCCCCGCGTATTCTGGAGGGGGCAAATCTGCGCTGACTCGGGGCAAACAGAGCAGGAGGCTCAAACCACCCTCCTCCACACTCGCTGTGGACTTTTGCAACATCAGGGGGCTTCGATCAAATTTAAATGCCGTTCACTTTCACCTGGAGACGGCGAAGCCGGCCCTGCTCTTTTTAACCGAGACACAGATATCCTCCCTGGCTGATTCATCTTACCTTTCCTACCCGGGGTATAATTTGGAACACTCCTTTATACCACGGGCTGGCGTGTGCGTTTACGTCAGACTCGACGCCTGAGTTTTCTTGAAGGACACAACCTATCCATCATCTGGCTGCGTGTAGACTGCGATGACCATCCGCGAATCTACGCATGCCTGTATAGGTCCCATAGCGGTAACGCAGAGACTGACCGGCTCCTCGAACCAAAAATGTACAGATTCCGTGTTAGAGCAGATCCCCACTGCAGAGATCGTGTTTCTTGGCGATTTTAACGCCCACCACGCCGAATGGCTAAGCTCACGCATACCACCGATCATGCAGGGAGATCTATTCACGACTTCGCCTTAGCATATGGTCTGACGCAACTGGTTATTCCGCCAACGCGAATCCCAGATGTGCAAGATCATACACCTTCACTGTTGGACCTTCTGTTGACCTCACATCCGGACGGCTACCTAGTTTCCGTTGACCCTCCTCTGTGATCGTCGGACCACTGCCTGATCCGGAGCACCGTACCGATCACGCGCCTAACACGGCCCCGCTTCTTAGGTTGTCGCCGCGTGTGGCACAATAGGTCAGCAGAGCTGGACGAGATGCGGTGCTTTTTGGCATCCTACCCGTGGAGGCAGATCTGTTTTTCGCTGGGAGATCCAGATGCCGCTGCTGACGCTGTTGCTGATGTGGTACTGCAAGGTATGGAACTCTTCATTCCATCTTCCTCTGTGCCTATCGGTGGCAGGTCCCATGCATGGTTTCACCGTTCCTGCAAAATGGCCTCTCGCCGAAAGCAGGAGTGCTATCAGGCTTGGGTCAATGCGGTGGTATCTAAGGATTTGAATTCCAGCAAACTTAAAAAACACTTCAATCATGCCTCCAGGTCCTTCAAAAGAGTTATTGCTGACGCGAAGTCGAAGCACATTGGCAGAAATGGCGAGAGACTTGCACGCCTTCCCTCGGGAACTGGTGCGTTCTGGTCGCTCGCCTTGGACAGCCTTGGCTGTCCAAGGAAACTTCTGCCAGCCAGCCATTCCGCCACTGCACAGGGATGATGACTCGCTGGCCCATGACGCGAAAGAGAAAGCTGATCTCCTGGGCTCCCTCTTCGCGTCCAACTCGACTCTGGATGACCAAGGTGCACCACCACCGCATATAAAGAGGTAAAAATCTGGCATAGTGCCGTGCTTAAGGCGCTTCTCACCTTGGACATTCACAAATCGAGCGGGCCCGATGGCATTCCGCCGATAGTGCTGCGGACATGTGCTCCGGAACTGGCGCCGGTCCTTACCCGTCTTTTCCGGCTCTCCTACTCATCAGGCGTAGTCCGGAAATTATGGAAGGTGGCTTTAGTGCACACGATCCCTAAGAAAGGTGTACGCTCAGATCCGTCCAACTACCGCCCTATTGCCATTACCTCCATTTTCTCCAAAGTAATGGAGTCGATCATCAACCGCCAGCTCTTGGGATACCTAGAGGGGCACCAGCAGATCAGCGACTGCCAGTACGTTTTCCGTCAGGGTCGCTCAGCTGGTGATCTTCTTGCATACCTCACCCATAAATGGGCGCAAGCGGTTGAGTCGAAGGGAGAGGCGTTGGCGGTGAGTTTGGACATAGCGAAGGCCTTCGATCAGGTGTAGCATAAAGCGCTTATAACGAAACTGCCATCCTATGGGCTTCCCGAAAAGTTGTGCAAATGGGTTACTATCTTTTTGGCTGATCGGAGCATCAAGGTTGTTATCAAAGGTGCATGCTCCGACTTAAAACCCATAAACGCTGGTATCCCGCAAGGCTGCGTGCTATCCCCTGCGCTGTTTCTTCTGCATATCAATGATATGCTGCAAATCAGCACTATTCATTGCTATGCAGACGACAGCACAGGGTATGCTTCCTACACCGGCCGTGCCAACATGTCCCGGGATAGCGTCGACGAGAACCGGAACAAACTTGTGTCTGAAATCGAGACTATGCTTTGCAAAGTCTCGGAATGGGGCCGACATAATTTAGTCCAATTCAACCCCAAGAAGACACAAGTTTGTGCGTTCACCACTAAACAGTCTCCCTTTGTCGTATCCCCTCGATTCGAGATCACTCCTCTAACTGCCACAGCCTGTATTGGCATACTTGGCGTCGATATATCGAGCGACGTTCAGTTCCGTGGTCACTTGGATGAGAAGGCCAAACTGGCCTCTAAAAAGCTTGGTGTACTCAGTAAGGCGAGACAGTACTTCACTAAAAGCCACCGCCTGCAACTTTATAAGGCGCAAATTCGGCCTCACATGGAGTACTGTTCTCACCTCTGGGCGGGTGCTCCCCAGTACCAGCTTCTTCCATTTGACCGCATAAAACGAAGAGCGGCTCGAATCATCGACGATCAAGTCATCTCCGATCGGCTTGATTCTCTAGCATTGCGTAGAGATGTGGGTTTTCTCTGCATCTTCTACCGCATTTATCACGGGGAGTGCTCAGAGGAGCTGTTCGGGTTGATTCCAGCGGCCGAATTCCACCATCGGATAAAGTACCATCCGCATCACGTAGACGTCTGGCATTCCACAACCGCGCGTTTTCTTCGAAATTTCTTGCCTTGCACAGCCACTTTGTGGAATCAACTACCGGCAGTGGTCTTCCCGAACAGATACGACTTGGGGATCTTCAAGAAAAAAGCATACTCCCACCTTAAAGGCCGGCAACGCATTTCTTGACACACCTGTTGTTGCGGATGTCCATGGGCGGTTGCCTCACCTCTCCCCATCCCGTGAGCCTCTTGCTACAGAATTTATTGACGCACGGTTTGACACGGTCTGGTTCTGCTGTATTGCGGTTTATTATAACAACAGGGAGCATATGTTACGAAATAATTCTTGATGTTATGAAACATTATTGACAAATACATAAATAACAATATTTTATGAGCTAAGCCAGCAAAAAAAAATTCAATAATTAAAATTTTTGGAGTATAAATAATAGATGAGGACTGATTCTGATACCTACCAAATATATCGTAAATAAAACTTATCATACTACAATCTATTCCAATAAAAAATTTAAAGAGATCAAACTTCTGTACAAAGAAAAAAATTATTAAAACCGATTCAGGGGGATGTAAGAAAAGAAATTGAAAGAAGCCCCGTTTTTTTTGGATTTTTTTACTTCTCTGTCTGTCTGTCTGTTTGTACTGGCTACTCTCTGAAACATTGGACGGATTTTATTAAAATATTGCATGATGATACTTTATATCCCCAGACAACATCTTAGATACTTTTCATCCCGGAAAATTATAGAGTTCCCGTGAGACAGTTAAAATCTCTACTTACTTAAATAGCGTAGTACACAACAACATATGAACATAATTTTTAAAATTTGGCATGTGGATACCTTACATTGCCGGTCAACATCTTAGATATTTTACAGCCAGGAAAATTAAAGAGTTCCCGTGGGTAAGTTGAAAACTATTGTAACATATATAGCGTAGTACACAACAACTTATGCACCTAATCTAGTCAAATTTACCATGTTGATACCTTAAATTGACGGTCAACACTTTAAATACTTTAAATCCCAGAAAATTAAGGAGTTCCCTTGAGATAGTTAAAAAACTAAGGTAACTTATATTGCTTAGTGCACAATAACTTACGTACATAATTTAATAAAATTTGGCATTTCGATAATTATATTGCCGGTCAGCATCGTGGATAACTTTCATCCTAGAAAATTAACGAGTTCCCGTGGGAAATATAAAAAAACTATAGTTTCTTTTATAGCTTAGTACTCAACAACTTATAATTTAGTAAAATTTGTAAATTGATACCTTATATTGCTGGTAAAACAATGTGTAAGTATTCTAAAATTTAAGAATCTCATATTAAATCAATTGTGTGTGACGTGATTTCTACCTGAGGAAAGAGTGAGAACGACAAGTCATTTAGGTCAGAAATACTAAATAGGTACATCGATACATACTAAACTTAATCTACAGCCCTGTGAAAATCTCACCCTTACCTTCTGGCTTTCCAAAGAAGTATCTGTTCATATTGTAAATACGAAAGTTTGTAGGAATGTATGGACGTCTGGATGTATGGATGTATGTTTGTTGCTCTTTCACGCGAAATCTACTAAATGGAATTTATTGACACATAATATAGCTTACATATCAGAAACATACTCACATAACAGATATTTAAAGTAAATAATCTCCGTCTATACTACATTATTTGAACAAATATTTGCATTGTTATGACGATGATGATAAACAACCGAGTGCGCGATATTCGGGTGCGGTCCGGGGGCAGGCGGTGGGACGGGCTTGCGGGCGACCGGACGGCTGCGGGTGAAAGTTAATTTTGAACGCCTGCAGTTCCTATTAATTTGCATTTTCAATGACTATCAACAAATCGCAGGGTCAAACCTTAAAAGAAGCAGGCATACATTTGGGCATGCCATGTTTTTCCTAAGGCCAAGTCTACGTGACTTGCTCACGCGTTTTTAAATTGCAAAATCTGCATGTTTACTGAAATAAATAGTTTAACATAATTTAGGAGCATATGGGAACATATTGCAGTAACTACCTATTACTTTTCATTACTGTCAACTATCATATACGTCCGTACTATCCGTCCTATTGGTGAAACTTTTATCTGGAGAACAGCTGGACTGATTTTCCTTTGTCCCAAATCGCAGAATAATATATACCTAATCATTGAAAAATTTACGAAAAAAGAAAATACTTTCTTTCATTTAAAATCAGTATCGCATTTTTCTAGAGGGTAATCTTTTTTTATACAAAAGGAGGACTAAAGAGCGCACGGGCCACCTGGTGTTAAGTGATCACCGCCGCCCACATTCTCTCATGCAACACCAGAGGAATCACAAGAGGATTGCCGGCCTTTATCTCTGGATCTACTAAGCCGATTTTGAAAATTCTGTTACCAATAGAAATTCAAAATTAAGTGAGTGTCATATATTATATACACTATATATTAACCCAAATAATGAAAATACTTTTTCATAGTAGTTGTATTTGTAAAATACGTAAAAGAAAAACCCGTCGAACACTAAAAATAAATTACCTATATGGCAAAACAACGTTTGCCGGGTCAGCAAAAAGAAAATAATTATTCAGTTAAATGAAATGGCGTAATCCCAGGAACATTTTACTCTTTCAACAATAAATAAGATTAAAAGAGAAAATCAAAAACCTGATAATGACTTGACCTTAGATAATATACATGTCTAGATGGACGAGGAAGTTGACGTCGAAATATTGTGGCGCCAACTGTTGGCGCCAGGCTCAGGCTCGCTCTGGCCCGTTCAGTGCAAATCTTGACCTCGCTGTGTGTGCACGAATTAATAAATAACAAAATAAAATAAAATGACCAGTTGCGCGACTAAAGTGTGCCCAAGACTATAGGGACCGATTAAAATATGATGGAACAGTAATCTAACCACGGTAAGTATCCATTATTTCTATTATATCCTAAGAAATGAAATATCAAATAAAACATTTATTGTTGACCATTCTTTCCAGCCACTTTATCAGTGTTGCAATTCAATTCAAATATTTTTATTCAAGATAGGAGGTGACATCACTTATTGAAGGTCAAAAAACTACTACCCATTCCAAAATATATGCCTCAGGCCTGAGAAGAATGGGCGCAACAAACTCAGCGGGCTATTTTTTTTTTCATCAAAAATATGTTTTACAATTAAAGTAACATTTACAAAGTAACAAAGCAACATTATACAATTAGACTTATTATTTAATAGCCTGAGGGCGGTCACTCTATTCCTAATCTGTGGTATCATTAAGAAAGTCATTTATGTTATAGTAACCTTTACCACACAAACGTTTTTTAACAATTATTTTGAATAACGTAATACTTTTGTTTTGAACATTTTCTGGGATCCTGTTGTAAAAGCATATATATCGCCCCACAAAAGACTTGCTAACTCGACTTAGTCGAGTAGTAGGCATTATAAGCTTATGTCTGTTCCTAGTGTTAACATTATGGTTATGAAAGTTTCTGGCAAATTCACTTATGTGCCTATGAACATACATTACATGATCAAGAATATATTGAGAAGCAACAGTCAAGATGTTAATTTCTTTGAATTTTGCTCTCAATGATTCCTTAGGGCCTAGGTTATAAATAGCGCGAATAGCCCTCTTCTACAGCACAGATATTGTATTAATATCGGCAGCGCTGCGCCACAGCAATATACCATAGGACATAATACTATGGAAGTAACTAAAGTATACAAGTCGCGCCGTATCTATGTCAGTTAATTGTCTAATCTTTTAACCGCGTATGCTGCAGAACTAAGTCTGTTCGCCAATCCTTCAATATCCCCATATTGAAGGATTGGCGAACATTGTAATTTGGAATCCAGAGTAATGCCAAGAAATTTAGCAGATTCCACCGATTTTATCACCTCTCCGTTTAATAAAACACTTGCATCAACATTTTTGACATTTGGTAGGGTAAATTTTATATATTTCGTTTTCTTGCTATTTAACAACAGGTTATTAGCGCTAAACCAGTACACGATGTCAGATAGAATATCGTTCACTTCGTCATACATAGCTTGGTTTCTTTTCACTTTGAAAATCAGTGAAGTGTCGTCCGCAAACCTTATGTTTTTTCTCTATAAGATTAGGAAGATCATTTATATAGATAAGGAAGAGGAACGGTTCGAGAATAGACCCTTGTGGTACCCACATACTGAGAGGAGTCCCAGGTGATCTCCTGCCATTCACGTCGACCCTCTGAATTCTATTGTTTAGATATGAAATCAGAAGATCGAGCGCAGTTCCCTTTATGCCATAGTGACATAGCTTCCTGACCAGCGTTGAATGTTGAATGTTGAATCAATAGCCTTAATAAATCACAGAAGATGCCAAGTGCATTCTGCGATTCCTTCCCAGGCATCAAAAATATTCTTGATAAGCTCAACACCTGCATCCGTTGTTGAACGTCGCCTAGTAAAGCCAAATGTTTCAAATGAAGTAACTTATGAGAGTTAAAGTAAGCATTTGGCTCAAAATTATATTTTCAAAAATTTTACTACGGGTCGGCAAAACCGACACAGGACGATAGTTATTCGGGTCAGAAGGGCATCCCTATTTAAATATTGATGTAATTTTACTATGTTTCAGAAGGTCAGAAAACACGCCATGATTAATACAATTATTAAAGATTGCAAGATATGGTGCTATGACATCAATTATTGAACTTATTATTTTAACAGAAATGCCCCATTTATCAGCAGTTTTTTTCATGTCTAGAGATTTAAAAGTTTTAATTATTTCTCCAGGGCTAACAAAACTAAAATTGAAACTTTGTTGACATCCTATAACATTTTCCAGAAGAAAAAGTAAACCCTATTTGTTTGTTCAGTTTGTCAAGCGCTACTTGCGAGTAGTTGCGAGAACATGTCTAAACATGCCTGCATCGACTCGCGACAGATCTCGCTGCTTATCGGTCTAGTTTCATATATCTCGCAGCAAGTATCGCACGAATTGTTTTTGTTTAAATTGAAAATAATAAGTCATCGGCAAAGTCGTGAATGGTCTCGTGAATAAACTATAAAGTTAATAGGATTTTATCAGTGCAATTCTTCTCTGTGGGACTTACGGCATGCGGATTATAAGAACCGAATTAAAATAGCTCTGTGCTTAATTCCATCGTAACAGAATTCTCTACAATTGAGAATGAAGTCCGAAAAATCGCAGCATCAAAAGCGAGTCTTTCCTTCGGTGATATCGAATCTCTGAAATGTGTGTCTTGTGACTTGTTTTTTTTATAACGCCAATTTTTAGTAAAATAACACTTCTAAATCAACTGCGGTCATACGATTAAAATTGAAATATTGTTGACCATCTTCCAGTAGTATTTCACGTAATAAATTATGGTAAACACCAGCTTCACATCTCGTAGAAATCCTTTCTCGAACCCATATTGATCTTTTTTTCTTATTCAACAACAAAATTATTAATGCAGCTGCTACACGTCTTGACAGTTGAAAAGCGCGACACTCGTAAGCTCCGCGATAAGTTGCGATAGTATTATCTGCGAGCTTCTCGCAATACATTAATAGCAAAAATAAATTGAAGGAATTAGTACGACATGTAAATACTATTTTAAGAACTCATGCAAGACTTCCGCGAGTTTGCTTGCAGGTGGAAACGCGGCCTTACTGTAAGTTGTTAAGGAGTTCCATTGATTATCATATTCGACTACGACAATTACTTGACCATAACTACGTGATGCTAGATGACTTAAATATCCTAACAGAATAAAAATATTCGGCGGAGTATCGTTAATTTGCTCCTAAGAATTGAAGAGTTCGTTACTTTGTCATGGATTCCGGAATCAGAACCCAACCAAACTCTCACCAAACTATATTTGAAGTATATCCTTTCCAATAAAAAAAGAATCATAGAAATCGGTTTGCGCGATATTGAGTTATTCGTTAATTTGTCGTTGACATATGTGTAGCAAGTTTAAGACTTTATGACGGGTTTTTCATGGATGCCATAGTCAGATCTGGACCAAATTATATTGGGACCACACGGGAAGCACCAACTTTCTAATACAAAATAATTATGCAAATCGGTTCACTCAGTCGAAAGTTCTTAAGGTAACAAAAAACAAAAAAAAACATACCGACGAATTGAGAACCTCCTCCTTTTTTGAAGTCGGTTAAAAAATGTAAGTGTTTATTCGCTAATGAATAGTTTCAACATAAATCTGTATAATTCTTTGTAAAATAATTTTATTTTAGGTAGAGAATGAAATGCCTACTTTGCTCAAAATATGAGGTATTAATACGTCAGCGTTTCCGAGAAACAAATAAAAAATAAACTACGTTTAAAAAAACCGACTTCAAAAACTGAAAATTATCAAATAACTAAAAATTTAATTTTATACACCTTTTATGCAAACCTTTACCTTTAATATTAATAAAATACTATTATATGTATGTGCTACCTATTGATAGGTTTTAAGTCAGTGCCAAGCCCTAAACAAAATAAAACTTAATATTATAAACAGCTTACTTAATGTATTCATTTAGGGTGTCTGTCCTTGCGTGTCTGTCCGCTTGGGTTGTTTTTTTCTAGACGAAGCTATCTCGCTCAAAGTCACGCGTGGCGAGTGTAGGTACCTTTCTTACATTTGGCTTGGCACCGACTTCAAAGCTATCAATATTTAAACGTAGTTTATTTTTTATTTTTTACGTTTTAGTGTCAGTTAATAATAATATATAATCAACTTGAATGAAAACTCCAAAGAAAGCCGTACACAAAAGAATTACGTAAATCGGATCATAAATCTCAGAGTAATCGGTGTACATACATAAAAGAATACCGATCGAATTGATAACCTCCTCCTTTTGGAAGTCGGCTAAAAATATATAACAATGCTCCTAGCTCTTCATTAATATGTGAGTGCTTGGTTGGTAGCACGGCTTTTATTAATGTATATAATTATTTATTTATTTAGTATAATGTTTATATGTATCTGTAAATTTTTCCATAAGTTAATAATTATCAAATTTTAATTCAATCGCGCGTAAAGACACACACTTTTTATTTTCTGCAGTATACCTACTCTATATTACCATATAAATCTGCGTAAATTAAAATCTTACGCCATCATACACGAAGATTGCTTTGAAATAAGTTCAGGCTGTTGTAAAAATTATAGTCAATTAAAAAAAACATGCAAGAATTATAATTTTCCATTACTATTATGTTCCTGGGTAACCTAGTTGCAAATCTCGACTCCATTCAAGTTTCTTAGCGCGTATTGTCTACACAAATACGGCCACAATGGCTCGCTTTAGAAAACGTTGCGGGAAATGCCCTATTGAGATATGTCTTTCACTAAATATGGCGACATTTCGTGTTCCATTTTAGACGTTGTTTAAATAGGTTTTTCTGCATTTCACGTTTATGCCACATCTAGTTTTCCCTCAGGGACTCCAGATAAAACGTTCCATATTGTCTTTTCTATGCCAAATTTTCAAATTTCATGACGATCGGCTTAGTGGTTGAGGCGTAAAAGTAACAGAGAAATAAAATAATGACATTTAAGAATACATTTGATATTTGATTTATCTCTTTGAAAATAATTTAAATTATTGAATGAAACATTATTTTATTATTAAAGTGCTAACCCCGAGTGCTGTGCCGGCACTCATGTATCTAGTGATCGCCTACAAGCTTCCTTGACGTTGAGTTGTCTTCTTACCCCCTGTATGGGACGGAAGGAGGGTGTCAGGGCTGAGCCCTATACCCTGGTACTTCATCTCCCAATGCATTGTGAGTATCTTTGAGTATTTTAGCTTAATATATTTATTTTTCCAGTTGTGTCGTAGTTACTAGCTTTGTCAGTCAGTATATTCTCTGTCTCACGTATTATTGTCCTGTTCTTCTATGTAGGCTCGCGATTATGCCTATGACTTCCTCTTTCCATCTTCGTCCGGGGGTCTCGCGTGTAGTGGGGCACTCATTACCAGGTTCTACTGTGTAGAGCCATCTAGATAGCAGCAGCTTCCTTGCCCACCTGTGTCGCTTATTTAACGCGAAGATGTTCTTCTTCTTATCGAGTCGACGATCACCTCAAATACGGGCAGCCCAACAAGCCACTACCGTGATAGCTCGGTCGATGGCCTCGTCTAGCTCCTCGTTCGTGCAGGTTGTCGGGCACGCAGTGCACCCAGTCATATGCGTAACGGTCTGTCTCGGATGACCGCAGATGCACTACAGAGATGAAGCCCCATCTCGCTAAGGTTGCTCTAAGTCACCTTACTCCTGCTCTGAGGCAGTTGAGCGACTTTCAGATTTCAGTTGTATCCCTCGGCTAGTCTCTAAGATAGATTTATATTTATAGATTTCTCTAACTTCGGTATCGGTGTAATTTTAGTCTCACAGTGCTATTCGGTTTTTGATGAGTGGTTAGATTTTACAGATATTTGTTTCTTCGCTTGATTCCATAAAATCCCGGATAGATAATTTATTAAATCAGGCATTATTTTGCGAACATCCATACTATCCAAATGTTATGAATTTGTCTTGAGGTTTATTCCGTTTAAATTTGTCTTTCACCAATTTGACACGTATTTCCCCTGTATTTGGGGCATTTTCAGAAGAAGTTAAATTCACAGACGAGTCGTGTCTAATTGGTGTCTGACAATTAATCTTCTCGGAATTATCACTCAAGAAAACTCATACCATTTGGATGATCCGGGTAAAGTCAGGGCGGAAAACTACCACACTATAAAATCGGGTAATTTAATTTGAAGAGCAAACACATCCCATGCGCTATTTCCATCTGAACGCCATTTTAAGCGCGGAAGATAATGTTAATTACAGCTATTAGGTGTCTCGATGTACGCACTTTACCCCCTATGAGGGGTTAAATTTAATAGTTTACTATTTTTAATGAGGGTTCAAACTTCATTGTCTGTACCGTTACACGCAATGATCACGTACTGTGCTACTATTAATTAGCAATGCCGAATTAAATGTTGTTTTGTGTAAATGTAAATAAACCAAGGGGCGAAAGTACGTTACTAACACCCTTATACGGGTGCAATTTGTAATACAAAATTTAGGGCAAACACACGCAAATACCTTGTGATATATAGTGTGTTTTATTGCAATACTAGGTGACACGGCAGACTTCGTACTGCCTCAATGCCTCAATAAAAGACCTAAATTTTTGTATAAAATAAACGTAAAACAAACAAAATGAATCTTTTTTAAGTGATTACCCGTGTTTTTAAGGAATTTTATTTTTTACCTCCTAAGAAAGTTAGAAAGATATAAAAATTCTAATTAGTTATTCATTTTAAACTATTATTTTTATTTGATTTCTGAACGACGAATTGGAAAATAAAAATCGTTGTTTTAGTTAATTCCGAGCATTTTGATATTTATTCAACCACCTTTTAAACCTTCTCTGGACATCCACAATTAATTTAAGACCAAAATTAGCCAAATCGGTCCAGCGGTTTTCGAGTTTTAGCGAGACTAACGAACAGCAATTCATTTTTATATATAGATATAGATTAAGAAGATTATTAATTTAACAAACTGTTTCACAAATTAAACTTGAATTGAAAACAGAGCTATTTAAAGTCGTTTTGACATAATTTTATAATGGCTGACACATAGTTTTATGTCAATTGTAACTTGATGGTGAATCGTCCGGATTTCGGAATGTCACTGAAGTACCGCAATGGTGGGCTGCCCGAAATTCGGAAGGATGGGCTCGCTCACTTTGGCGCGTTAAATCCAATAATTTTATTGTAGTATCATAATCCTACTTAGCAATTTTGCTAAGCTCCCACTCTACATTTTTAACCATATTGTGCTGACACCGGTACAATTTTTATCTTTGCTTCAAACAGGCTTGGTGAAAAAAAAATGTTCTAAGCATTTGATTTTATAATCGTATAATTTCAAGTTAGTTCATATTTCAAATAAAACAACTTATCAAAGCCGTCTATGATTTTATTTATTTACAATTCCAAGAATTATGATGATTTGATAGGTACCCTAATTATGGCCAGGACAGCATACAATCAAAGCACAATTTATCATAAAAACTTTATGGTAAATCGTAGATAATTTAAATCTGTGCGTGTATTTATGTATAAATAGTCATTTATCTCTGAAGATAATGAGATAATACACATTATACAATTGTTTGCAAAAAATTACCTTTGATGGTGGGCTTTCCGGATTTCAGAGCCACCATAGAAACAAAATAGCGAATTTGACGGCCACCGCGGTGGGGTTGCAACAATGTTGCTATTTGTAAAAACACGTCAGAATTTGATTCATATACATAATTTCTTTCGCATATTTCAAACAAGTGCTGACCCGGCAAACTTTCTTTTGTCATATAAATTAGTTACCCCGCGCCCGCTCATTGTGTGAATTGTCATATTGTAATGAAATGTCATTGACTGAATTATTTCTATAACGAATATTATAGGTATTTCTAAGTCAAAAATAATGTTTCTGGATAAGTAAACACCAACAGTCTTGACCTAAATACTGAAACAAAGAAATAAAAATATTTCTACTGCAAATAACAATTATTACTTTTACAGTGTGTATGTTGTGTGGTTAAAAAATGATTATTATTAAAATTGCGCAATCAGTTATGGCTAAAATAATATGCCGACGTACGGGAGATCCTGGACGTGATGGTCTGCAGCTTGGGGCCCCCGGTAGTCTTCTAGGAACTCCTGGTGCGAAGGTCCGTGCTACTTCCTCTCGAGGTGCGTAGAAAAAAGGTTTTATGATGCGTTACACCGAGAACTAACCGATTAGATCATTGACTATTGATGAAGTGTTCTGGATAACTTGCGTAATTATATTAAGCGGAATTTATGCGTATATATGACGATTTGCGTGAGATCTATATTTTTTATTTGCGTGCGAACTGTATTGCTTGGTGACAATTTTGGTTATATTATTAGGCGGCGAAATAGACAACTGTCATAATGTTAACCTCACAGATGACAATGCGTCTGTTGTCTATGGTATTTCTCTGTCCACAGTGTGTTAGTTGAATGCATTATTATAAAAAAAAATATAATAAGCTTATTCGAAGTGGGCTCCATTGGCTGCAATACAGTCTTTTAAACTTTGAGGCCAGTTATCAATAGAAGTACGCACTCTTTCCATGGGCAAATTCTTCTCTGCCAATCGAACGGATTGTTTTAGGCACTCTAAAGTATAGGAGAACCACACAAACAGAGGAAGTCTCATTATACCTATTAATAGCCCAGCACACAATCATTTTACTAATACCAAACGTATGGAGAGTTTTGAAAATTGCATTTGGCTCCATACCTAATTTGTGTAATGCAATCACAGCGATTCGGTTCTCTTTATCACCCCACTCTATTTTTAAATCGCAAAATATTGTACAATATATTGGCGCCAGAATGAGAAAACCCAATGAACAGTCAAATAATAATGACAGATTCAAAATTCAAATGTAATATTTTGTTTATTTTTAATTGGATCCGTATTTATGGCCAGACTTAGTATATTAAAACTTTTTCTGAAACACGCTGCATCTTATGGTATAAGTATTATTCCGATCGGTTTTCTACTTTTCGCAGTAGAACAAACAAAAACGGCTCCCTATTTATTAGTATAGAGGTAAAATAATAAAAAACGAAAGCACACTGCAAATAAAATACATCTTACAAAAGAATTCTGAAAACACAAAGTTCTTGCTGATAGAGAGGTCTTGCTGATATGTAAGCTTATAATATACACTGCAGTCTTATTTTATAGTTGAACAACGGCCATAAAAGTATCCCACAAGCCTCCTTAAGTGAAATTTGTGAGCGCGTGGATTCCAACTTACTGGTTTTCGTTATAAATTATTATTTGAGGTTACATCGAACCAATAACGGTTCACTTTATAAGCTATAAAATATTCTGCCAATATTTTATTTATCACACTATGTTGGTTTAATTTAACAATAAAAATATTATAATAATAAGGGGCCATCCATTAAGTACGTCACACGTTAATGGGGAGGGAGGGTATCACCGAAGTGTGACATCGTGTGACATGGGGGGGTCAATACTTTTGTGACGTCACATGTTAAAATTTAAAATACTAAAACGCAAAGTTTGGATGTGAATTAAAAATTTTCGAACTTGATCTATATTTATTAATAATTTAGCATTCTCGCTATGCAATAATCTCTCATGCAACGTCATTCAACTTCTAGAGCGGCGTCTAGTCGTGAACTTACTGGTGTAATAATTAATCATGATGATTTTGGGTCACATCTCGATTCAAGTAATCGAACTACTGATCTGGAGCTAGAAAAACGGAACTTTGAAAGTGCAGGAAATGTGTTAGCTGATATTTGGAGCAAATCAGTCATTGATGAAATTCCTGTAGTTGCCGAATATGTTGTACCAACTGACACCAGACTCGAAGCTAATCTTGCTATGATGTTGAAAAATAATGCTACTTGGTATGCTAATCACGTACGTGAGTCACAATATTTTTTACAAATTGTAAAACGCGAGACTATCACATGTTGCCCAGTACGACGTTCTAGTCTTTGGCAATTATTAAAAGGAGGATTCTTACCACCACCTGTGTTGATTAAACAAAAATCAAATGGTTATGTAGTCGCAGGAAGTGATGACGACGAGGCTAAGTTTGCTCCATTATTACTACAATTGTCATTAAATCTCCGAGCATCATCCCATCTGAAACGAGTTCCATACGATAGTTATTGCCCTAGTGTCGAGTCATACATATTTAAAAGATCGTGAAGCGTATGTTGTTTATATTTTTCCTCATATAAAGCCGCTAATCAACACAAACAATCACATAAAAAACAAGAAATGTTACCTATAGCGAAAATTCGTCCTCAAAGAATTGCGGCTAGACGTGCCCGAGAAATTCTCTGTTTAATGAATGATGACGATGCTTTATGGATGGAAGAGAATGATGTCGACACTAAGGATGATCCTGACGTTCAAATTCAGAACGAAAATGAAGTGCCTGATTTACCAGTAATAGCTGATATAAAAGAGTGGATCCAAAGTCCATGGACACTCGATAATTAAGTATTTTATCTTTAATTAATATAATTAATCGTTTATTATTTTCTAACTAGTCGTTTGTTTTTTCGGTTTTATGAAATGTTGGACTTTATGTTGATTTTATTAGATTATTATTTAATAAAAATAAGTAAAAAATTAAAATAGCTGTTTTCTCTCGATTATTTTTAAATACATACATAAATTTAAAAAATGTGTGACGTCACATCAGGAGGGGGGGGTTATAAAAATGTGACAACCCGTGACAAGGACGGGGGGAGGGATTCAAAAATCCTAAAATTCGTGTGACGTACTTTATGGATGGCCCCTAAATTGACGAGCCGTTTAACGATAAATTATTGGACGTGATTCCAGAAAAACGTTCCAAACCACAATCACGTCGAAATTAAGTTAAGAACACAAAACTGGTCATATTAACGTTTAATCTTTAAATGAGATCATGACTTAGTAGCCCAAGCCACATGTATGGATTACACTAATATGTATGCATTCCTTAAAATGTGAGGTTTGTGGCTTGGAACGTTTTTCAGGAACTTCGTCCAATTATGGGAATAATCTTGAGCGGCAGTGACTGTATTGTAATATACAAGACATATAACTTTGAATTGATTTTTTTGTATTATATACATACAATTATCGTTTATATTGTTTTTTTATGAAAGAGGAGGACAAACGAGCATATAGATCACCTGATGTCAAGTGATAACAGCCGCTTACATTCTCTTGCAACTCCAGAGGAATCACAGGAGCATTGTCAGCCTCTAAGGTATTTGTATTAAATATAAATATCCGGACAACCGAGCCTTGCTCGGATTTTTAAGAATGTACAAACTTGAATTTAAAAAAAAACTAATAGGACATCTGGATTCGAACCGGGTCTTCTGCTTTCCGGATCACCCAATGTCCCATCTGAGCTACTATAGTCTTGTATATAGTGTCGAAATTTACCTTTGTATTCTAAAGTTATTGTAGCTGTTTCTCATTAAAACTACATTTTTTTTAAATTGAAACCTAGCTAGATCGATTTATCGCCCCCGAAACCCCCTATATACTAAATTTTATGAAAATCGTTGGAGCCGATTCCGAGATTCCAATTATATATATATATATATATATATATATATATATATATATATATATATACAAGAATTGCTCATTTAAAGATATGTCGGAGAAGCTTAACGGAAACTACCGACGCGGACGTCTACCGAGTCGACCTCAGACATGGCCATAGGAGCGAGCGGGCAGTCTAATACTGGAGCTCGTACCGAGCGCGCGTGTCTTTTCGATCCACAGAATTAATTTGAACTTAATTTCATTATAATCTGATTTGAAAACTTTTCATAATTATTGTTAATTTGTTTGAGCGTAAAGTCCTATTATATAGCCCGATCCGACATATTATACGTTGTCTTGTACTTACTGATAGAACAAGTTTAGGCTAGGTTAAATATGTAAAAATATATCAATATTATTATTATTAAACTGTAATTAAAATGATTGTATCGCTTCTTGTTATTATAAAAAAAACATTGAATAAATTGAAGCGTAATATGTACAAGCTAAAACTAATACTGTGAGCTAGCCTTAATACACCAGTCACGACCACATTCAAATCTTCAAGCCGTTTTTAAGATTCGAACCAATGTAGAAAACACACATACAAATATAAAGAAAAATATAATACTTACATTATTTGACACAAAACAAGGCCAAAAAATGTCATAATTGAAGCCAAGCACAGCATTACAGTGATTGCCTTATTCTCGAGAATAAGAAAGAGCTCAAAACAGCACAAACTATATTTTTGAGCTTGAAGAGCTCAAAATCGTCATATGTACAATTTGAAGCGTTTATGTATGGAATTTGCGGGAAGTTGCAGAGGTTGCCTAAGGTCAACCGTTATCCTATTTTTTTTCAGGAACAGTTAAATACCCCACAGAAAGGTTCATTTCAATGATCTTTCTGGATTTCATTGTGTATTATAGTAAATATAAATATTCTGTAATATTACCGCATATTTTATCAAAGGCCTTTCACAAAATTGTTCTGTATATGAATATTGCCTGTGTTTGACTAACGGTATGAATTCGCGAGCGTACAATTGTTGACCTGTGACAATCGGAGCGTGAGCGGTGATAAGCCGCCCGCTGTGTGCCACTGATTGTTGTACACAAAAGAATTTAATTGCGCATCGAGCTTTAACTAAATTCTATTCCAACTTGATGACACTGTCATAAACAGAGCACTATCACATGTGATAAGTTTGATAAAACGTTAACTACTAAATCTATATACATAAAAATGAATTGCTGTTCGTTAGTCTCGCTAAACTCGAGAACTGCTGTACCGATTTAGCAGGTTTTAGAAGGTTTAAAAGGTATAATAAATATGAAAATGCTTGGAATTAAATAAAAAAAAAACAATTTTGTTTTTCCTTAGATGTGTCCACCGTCGTTCAGAAATCAAATTGAAAGAATAGTTTAAAATGAAAAACTAATTAGAATGTTTATATCTTTCGAACATTCTATAGAGGTAAAAAAATAACTTAATTTTAGCCACCTATAGTTAGTAGATTAACTACAGTTGTTAACTATCTATCAGATTTAACTGATTAACGATGCCGAGGAGAAGATGACCTGTCATAGGTCGTCGCAGTCAACCAAACGTGCGACGTGCTAACCGCAATGATGACCAGAGATAGACAGATCAAAAACTAGTCATATTTCTATGTCAGAATTGATTTCCTTAATGAATGACAATGAAGTATGCAACTGACAGCTGACACAACACCTGCCGATGAACACACAACGAGGTTTAATTCACCCACAATTGACGATTTGGCTGTTGTCTTTGTGGGAGATTTACAATCTTAAGCAATTATTCTTATTTCCTTTATTTGTTTTCTATGGACATATTTTCGATGAGTTAATTTAAAACTGAGAACTGAACTTTGACAGTTTCGCTGTGAAAAAATTTCATTATAACAACAGGGTGCATATTTTACGAAGTAGTTCGTAATGTTATCATGTTGCATTACAAACAGCAGCGGTACTACCCAGCCGATTGAAGTAGGGATGCAGTTTTTTTTTATGAAATTAAGGGACGAGACGTCCAGCTGATGGTAATTGATACGCCCTGCCCATTACAATGCAGTGCCGCTCAGGATTCTTGAAATACCCCAAAAATTCTGAGCGGCACTACAACTGCACTCGTTACCTTGAGACATAAGATGTTAAGTCCCATTGCCCAGTAATTTCACTAGCTACGGCGCCCTTCAGACCGAAATACAATAATGCTTACACATTATTGCTTCACGGTAGGAATAGGCGCCGTTGTGGTACCCATAATCTAGCCGGCATCCTTTGCAAAGGAGCCTCCCACTGGTATGTATTGTACTGGTATATATAGTATCATTAATTTCAACTACTGCTTTCAAGTCAATTTGGCCGCGCGGTCACAATGTTTAGACACCAGATTTAAGATATCTGGCCATTTTGTGAATACGTACTATGCTGATATTAATATGTTAATTTGTGAAAAAAAGTTTCACTCGCATCGGTAAATAAATAAACACACGATTGCATTTTTATTACGGCAACTATAAGATGCTTGTTTGACTGGCATCTTGACACTCAATGGCATCTTTCAAATTATGTACGCTTCGGGTTATTCTATATTGAAATTAATAAAATACAAAATACTTACAGATGATATGTGATCCCAATGTCTTTCTAGTTCTTGTAGAATTATTTTTACAAAGTTTTACCTCGCAACCCAGCATTTTAGTTTCAATTAGTAGAAAAGTTAAACAGAAACGTGCCGCTAGGACTAATTCGAAAACTGGAAGCGTTTTGGTACGTGGCGGGCGAGGATCGAACAGGGAGCACTTGAAGTCAATCAACATTTCTTCCTATTGGGCTACCAACACTTTAAATTAATTCAAGTAAATTTACAAAAGCCACTTTTGAATCGTCGATTGCATTTTAAAATACTACCACAGATTCGTAATTGGTGCAAGCGTGGGCTCAGACCGTGAAGGTTTCGGCGAAAGACTGGTTGATGTTTTTTTTTATGAAAAACGAGAACGAGACGATCAGGACGTTCAGCTGATGGTAATTGATGCTGCCGATAACAATGCAAGGCCGCTCAAGATTATTGAAAAACCCAAAAATTCTGAGCGGCACTACAAATGCGCTTGTCACCTTGAGACATAAGATGTCAAGTCTCATTTTCAGTAATTTCACTAGCTACGGCGCTCTTCAGACCGAAACACAATAATGCTTACACATTACTGCTTCACGTCAAAAACAGGCGCCGTTGTGGTTCCCAAAATCTAGCCGGCATCCAGTGTGATGTGTGTGTTCCATCCAAAATGATAAGAGAAGGACAAGGATAGATGGATATTGGCGTGGACACTTATATTTAGACGAATCGGCAAAAACTCAACATTTGCGTTTTTTTTAAATCATATCAATATAATTGGTATATTTAACTTATATTACAATAATAAGTATATTCAAGACAAGTAAAATATAAATTATTAAAACTTTCGTGAGTCATTATTAAATTGTCTGTTAAAACGGCTTTACTCACGTTTTTGTCGGTGTCGGTACCGACTAGGTGGGTAGTTTCGCGGTAACGTCCCACCTCTTACTGCGGACTTAAGTTCGTCGAGCGCGGCTGGACAGGGCGGGAGGTGCGGGAGGCGAGGAGTGCGCCGGAGATGACGAGCACGAGATCACTGACACTGTATCACTGTAGGTGTCCACGGGTGCACAGGATATACTCACTATGTCCACTATACGATCATCGCATCAGCACTATATGTCTTATTGCGAGACGCGTTTTGAAACACAGGTTTCCAAGTTGGTTGCAGAGCCCAACCATTGTCTCTATTAAAGTTAGGTCGACGGTCAATTTCTATGGCTTCTAGCAGCTTGCGAGACACAAAGTTTTTATTGCGAGCGAATACTTTCACCCTATCGAACCTAATATAATGTCACGTGTCGGAGTTTAGAGCGTGCTCTGCCACTGCCGTGGTATTGCTATCTAACACTGCGGATATGCTCGGTGAGTCTGGTTTTTATGTTGCATCCCGTTTCACCAATGTAGCTTTTGCCGCAAAGGCAAGGAATTTCGTAGACGCCAGGGCTCTCCAGAGGGTCCCGATCCTTAGGAGATCGTAGAAGACTACCAATCTGCGTCAGGGGGCGGAAAATCGTCCTAATGCTATATCTACGGCGTAATAGGTGTCCAATTTGATACGTTACCCCTCTCATGTATGGTTGATAAGCCGGGACCCGCTCCACATGTTGAGGCCGCTGTGGCCAACAATGGCAAACACATCGTCTAACATTGTTCCCAGGAAAGGAGTAAGGACACTACTGGGCCACCTGAACAAAATGCATCCGAAGATAGGTTTTACTATAGAGGAAGAAAAAGATGGCCGATTCCGCCCCTTGACGCAGTTTGGTAGTCTTCTACGATCTCCTAAGGATCGGGACCCTCTGGAGAACCCTGGCGTCTACGAAATTCCTTGGGAGTGCGGCAAAAGCTACATTGGTGAAACGGGGGTATTTTTTTTTGTAAATTCATTAATTAAATGCTCAAAATGTGATCCCTCCTGTCTTACGCAAATCGTCAATCTTTTTATGAGTCCGCTGCCTTTTGACTTTCTTATCGTTTTTTGGTGAATACTCGATATGATATGGCACAAATCTGTTTGTAACTGTTGTGTCGCTTTTAAACTAAATAAAACTATGCTATAAAGTATTTTAATTATGAAGTGGGTACTTATTTACGAATAATCAATGTTATCTATGGAATGATAATATCTCTACTTTTCGGACGTCGTCGTCGGCAATAAACAACTTTCTTGAAATTTGACTCAAACATTTTACGTTGCTCCTTTCTTTTAAAATACTATGTTACTTAAGAAGAGTTATTAGTTTTTGGCCATTCTTTCGATTGGCATCATAGAAGTAGGGGTGTTTTTTTTTACTTTTAAGTCGGTTCGAATCCCTGACGAGGCAATTTTTTTTAGAAAATCTTTGAATGCACTCTGCATACTTACTTTTAAAAATAACATAAGGTCTTCTTTCAGTAAAATACCCTATCTACGATATTTAAGGTACTTTCCCTTCATGTCCCATAACTTTGGGACCAGTAAGAATCTATCTCTATTCTGTGGTATTGGAAAAATATCTTTCTAATTTTATGGCAAGAATCAAATACGATAATTTTTGTTTCAAAACTCCTTCAACGTATTGTTCAAACAAAAAACCCTAGGGAGTTAATAAAACTTAAGACGACAATTTAAAATGAAAGAATTTATGTGAGAGAGGAAATTAAACAGAATTTGAATCGGTTGCCGGGAAAGTAGGTTGGGTGCATTTCGCTTGTACAAATTGTTTGGGTCGCTGCTTACTAAAGCACATGCCAATATTGTGTGGAGCTTGTTCGAAACTGCAAATTAGCTTAGTAGAGCGGCAATTTCCAACATTTTTGTGAAAATTAACTCTTGTTTTTCATTATAATACTCAAGAAGTAATTATCAATGCCTATAATATTATAGTAATATATTTACCCACAATATGGTTTTGCGGATGGCCGCGGGTCCGTTTTCCCACTCTTATAAAATAAAATGTTATATTAATGTTGTTTGTGAGGTTGTACTGTGCAGAGCTGCTTAGGGTGCACATGTTCACAAACCTTGGTCACAGCAGACATGAAGGATAATTGTGACATTGATAGGGAGCGGAGGGCGTTGGCGATTAGAGGGAATATCTTAGCCCGCAGATTTGCACGATGCACAAAACGCGTAAAGATCACGAGTTTTAACACCTGCAGTCTGTGGGTTGACTATATCCAAAAATCTATGAATGCTCTCCGTGTCCAATATAATAACATCTTCAGGATAATGTTGGGACTGCCTCGGTATTGTAGGGCGTCCGGTATGTTTGTGGAGAACCGTGTCCATGGTTTCTCCGCAATCATACGAAAAAGAATCGTCTCCGTCAAAAATAGGTTGGAGAGGAGTCTCAATATTATTTTGAAGGTGATAGCCGACAGACAGGATAGCGCATTCCAAGCGCACTGGATGTCTGCTTTTGTTTGTAAGTTTATTATAATTATATCAACTAATATAGAATAAGTTTGTTACTTACATATATGTAATTTATTATTAGAATTACTAACATAGGTTAGAACTGTTTCACTAACATTTATGTAAAGTTGTCTAAAACAAATAAATAATAAGGAAGTAAATAAAATAAAATTAATATGCCGAAATAGAGTTATTGATTTACGGCCTTCCAAATAAACATGGTTTAAGTTATACCTGAAATTAAACCAAGAATATAGAAAATATTGACGATTCAAATTCAAATTCAAATATTTTTATTCAAAATAGGATTTAAAATTACTTATTGAACGTCAAAAACTACCACCCATTCAAAAGAGACTGCCACAGACCTGAGAAGAATGGGCGCAAGAAACTCAGCGGGCTTTTTTTTTAATATAAAATATGGATTACAAAGTAATATCGTACAATAAACATTTATAATTAAAGAGCCTGAGGGTGTTCGCTTTATTCCCAGTCCGTGGTGTCATTAAGAAAATCGTTTATGCTATAATAACCTTTCCCACACAAACGTTTTTTAACAATTCTTTTAAATTTCGTAACACATTTGATTTGTACATTTTCTGGGATTATGTTGTAGAAGCATATACATCGCCCAACAAAAGACTTACTAACTCGACCCAACCGAGTAGTAGGCATAACAAGTTTATGTTTGTCACAGTTTCTAGAAAATTCCTCAATGTGCTTATGAACATACAGAACATTATCAAAAATGTATTGAGAAGCAACAGTCAAAATGGTTATTTCTTTAATCCCTGACAACACTGTCAATACAATAATAATTCTGAAGTTTTTCGAATGTCAAGCAGTCTTGCCAATAAACGCGGGTAAAGTTATACGTCCGAATAAACTATTTGTAAACATTTTGCAAATTCTTGGCTTATTCTCAGGTATAACCTTATACCAAGTTAATTTATAAGGTTTAAAGCGTATAAAAATTTAGAAGTGGTTCTATTTCTGAACAGTCACAGACGATTAATTATTGACAAGGACTTTTCATTTTGCAATTCCTAAAACGCACCTTTACTTTAAAAAGGACAACTCGAAATATTATTAATTATCGAATATATAAATCTAGTCAGCCAGTTATGAGTGTGATAGATTACTTTGCTCTGTTAGTTATAACAAAGGTAATATATTAAAATTTTAGATAAGTTTATTTTATTTTATTATATATTTACTTACTCGAACGGTTAGCTCATTTGGGGAGAGCACCGGCACGGAACGCCGGAGGTCGTGGGTTCGAATCCCGCATCGTTCATAAAATTTTGTTTTTCAAATTTTATTTGTGTATTATTCCTAGAAGTGAGGGTTATCACTAAAAAAACATAACATATTGTTTAGATTTACAAGAGCGACATCTCAAGTCAATTTACTAATATGCAAATATTGGGGTTTGAGCAGGTTATCAACTGTAAATTTGATCCTGTAGATGAAGCCACAACCTGAGAGTTGAACAAAGCAAACAGAATTTTATAGCGAGGTGGTACTCGAACGGTTAGCTCAGTTGGTTAGAGCACCGGCACGGAACGCCGGAGGTCGTGGGTTCGAATCCCGCATAGTTCATGAAATTTTGTTTTTAAAATTTTATTTACTTAGCTTAGTTTTAGATTTTTGTTATACTTAGTTATAGTTAGTTAAAACAATTATTATTTCCCTAGCTATCCTTAAAACAGTTCTTAATTGGTTATTGCAGACTTTCCTATTATTTTTTCACTGTTTTTAGTTTTGAACTCACTTTTACATTTATAATAATGTATTGTTGAGCGAAATTAGCATGTAGTGTTTACCTTTAAATGATTTAGCATACCCTGAATATGTAATTTAAATTGTTAATTGTTTAAGAAATATTTGTATGTAAAATCGCTGGTAGACCAATAAAAAAAAATATAAGCTCACTGACCGAACGTGATGCTTAAGATCAGGATTTAAATCAAGGATTTGTGTCATAAAACGTGAAGTTTACGTGAAACCCTTTATACCTCTATAAAAATTCTGATATACAGTTACGCAGAGAACCTGCGAAATGGAAAAACTTTGGTATTCATCGTTGACCTGGTTTATACGGAGTCAATGGAAAGCGGACGGAAAAAGAAATATTTTTAGATCACTTTATTATTTAGAGATTCGTCTCTGAGCAGCAAACAAGAAACATGTTAATTACTATTTAATAGAATCTATCTGTATGTATTGTATCCACCAACAAAATTTAACAATTCTGAAATATTAATTATTGTTCCTACTTTTTACTTATTTTACTTTCTTATAAATTTATCTATATTTTAGTATAGTATATATTATGTGTGTCTATATTTTTGACACTTTTCTCATCCTTTTAATGTACTGCCTTTCTCTTTTATTGTATTACAAATGGTTGCCTGGAAGAGATCACTATACAGGGTGTCTCAAAGTTATGGGACTTGAAGGGAAAGTACCTTAAATATCGAAGATAGACTATTTTACTGAAAGAAGACTTTATGTTATTTTTAAAAGTTAGTACTTCTGCATTCAAAGATTTTCTAAAAATTACTTCCCTCGCCTGGGAATCCAACCGACTGAAATGTCAAAAAAAAAACACTCCTACTTTTATAACGCCAATCGAAAAAATGGCCAAAAACTTATAACTCTTCTTAAGTAACATAGTATTCGTTTTTGGCCATTCTTTCGATTGGCATCATAGGGGTGTTTTTTTTTACATTTAAGTCGGTTCGATTACCAGGCGAGGCAAGTAATTTTTAGAAAATCTTTGAATGCAGAATTACTAACTTTTAAAAATAACATGAAGTCTTCTTTCAGTAAAATAGCCTATCTTCGATATTTAAGGTACTTTCCCTTCGTGTCCCATAACTTTGGGACAGCCTATATAGTGATAAGGCCGCCATTTGCACCATATCATGTAATGTATGTTAGTAGTTAAGTTATATTTTGTTAATGTGGTGTCAAAAAAGTGAAATAAATAAATAAATAAATAAATAATCATGTAACTAAAGACACCAGTGCAATCTAGTTTGCTTGTTGAAATTTTTTAATGTAGAATATCTTGTTTGAACTATAGTTACATGAGGTAAGGTTAACTATGAAAGTACTTACCTGCTAACGAAGATATGACGTGTAGTAAGTGTAATTAGAAAGGCGTGTGGCGTCTCTTAGTCGTCCCACTGGAAGATCAGCGCTAGTTGCGACACTACAGCCACTTTGTGGAATCAACTACTGGCAGCGGTCTTCCCGAACAGATACGACTTAGGAACCTTCATGAAAATTGATGCGGATGTCTATGGGCAGTTGCCTCACCTCTCCCCATGCCGTGAGCCTCTTGCACGTTTGCCCCCTCTCATATAAAAAAAAAAGTAATCAGCATTATGCTGAAGTGTGACCAATTTGCGACAAACACTCCAGTTTGTAATTTATTTTGTATATATATTTTTCTATTATATAATTATGTAAATATTGTGTTTGTTACAAATAAATATATTTCTTTCTTTCTATTTACAGTAGCGATGTTGTTTCACAATAAAATAAAATATACACTCGAATAGGAATAGTCTCCGCGAGTCTGTCTGTCTGTCAAGGGCCACTACGTGTGCCGTGCAAAATCTGTTAAAAAATCAAGCTTCTAAATTTACACATACAAAATTACGTATAAAAATCGTATATTGTTTACTTAATGTATGTGATTTCTACAAGTATGTTATATGTACGCACAGGGTGGAAATGAGGGCCCCAATACATACAAGTAATGGAATCGCAATTTCTTCCGAATGATACATAGCGCTTTATATATATAAGCAGTTATTTCTTTCTCAAATAACCTACAGTAAGAATATTAATAAAAAATAGTTAAGAAAAAACGAAGATTGTGAAATAATTTGGTTTTGGTAATACGAAAATATTAATTTTATGGAAGGATTACTGCATAAATTAAGCCTATGAAAATGATAGAAAGTGAAAAATAAATTATAGGATGAAACCCATAGGATGAAACTAACAAAAATAAAAGGAAAAACAAATTACGGGCGATCTGAGGTCAGGAAGTGGAAAAAGGGGGGGGGGAGTATTTAAGGGTAAAACACGGCTTATCTCGATTTTCGGCGAAACAATAATTAATAAGTCCTATGGAAAAAAGTTAAATAGCAAAGTTTGAGGCAATAAAAAGATCTAAAACTTGTTTACACTCTTTTTCATAAATAACCTCAAAATTTATGTGAAAATTTCAAATAGCCTTGTTCTTTCCCACGAAATTTGGTGAAAAGCTTTTAATACCCTAAATACACAGTAATTTTTTGATTTGAAATATTCATTTTTTGACCGTCAAAATATCAGCTTTTTCAAAAAAGTTGATGGGCTTTTGTTCGTTGAAATCTCTACTGATGGTGTAAGAAAATGACTATGGTAAATGTTCGGTAAATTTAATCAACGGACGTTTCATAGAAAATTCATGCCTGTTATTTAGTAGCAATAAAAATATGGATAGCAATTAATCAAATCTATTTAAAAATGTAAAAAAAATAATGATACAGTGTTATATTATCCTTTTTTTTTTCATTTATTCTTTTAAACACGATGTTATATGATAAAATAGATAGGTATATAGCTATATATGTATATATATATATATACTAGCTGACCCGGCAAACGTTGTTTTGCCATATAAAGTATAATTCACGCGATAGTTTTATAAGTAATAAAATATTGCCTATATTATAGCCTGTACATCATTTTGTTCTATTGTCAATAGTTTTTGCAGCGCACGCAAAAATAGGTTTTCGATTTTACACCTTGTGTTACAAAATAGCAATTTTATTACGGATCCCTAATCTTGAAAAAAAAACATGGCCTATATATAGCCTTCCGCGATAAATGGACTACCCAACACTGAAAGAATCATTCAAATCGGACCAGTAGTACCAGACATCAGCGCGTTCAAACAAACACTGCAGCTTTATAATATTAGTATAGATATACATAAGAGATTTCCACGTATATACTCGTAGTCACTCATCACGATATCTCTGGAACCATTAGAACTAAAGACTTGAAATTTGGTAGGAATATTCTTTTCACCGAATAGAGGTCAGCTAAGAACGGATTTTCCAAAATTCCATCTGCAAGAGTTTTTTTTTTATTATGAACAGATCAACGTCTGTCAGGACAGCTTGTACAAAATAAAATGTCACTCCAAGCGACGCAATTCTATTTGGACCACATAATGCCTTTATTTTATTTACGGTATGTATGTATTGATGTATCTACTATATTGTACTATATGTATGTATTCAATAACTATAACTGTGATTTTACTTATTAATTTAAATTTTGTTGACTTCGTTGTCGTGTAAGGCATTTAGTAATTAACGTGTGAGTATTTTTATTGCATAACTTTGCATATTGTATTTTTGTAATTGAAATGATTAGTAAATTTTATTGAAAATAACTTTTAACACCATTCTGTTATGAACCAGCAACCTTAGAGTTTCTTGCTCATTCTTCTCTAAGGAAATCAGCCTTCCGAACGAGTTGTATGAAAATATGACATTTGCCAATTGTAATGCAATTTGCATACGTCATAAAATATATTTAATTTGATTTAATGTTCAGCCATTGCTCCCTTCGCCATAATAATCTTAGAAGAGGAAATAACATCTCACGACGCGTCGAAGCATTTAACATTAAGCTGCGAATAACGGGGATTTTGAATGTGAAAAATCTAAAGTTACCTTTTTGAAGGTAACGACAAATCAGTTGAAATCCTGTCTATATTTATAGTGTACGCCAAAGCGACACCACCGCTTCCTGTAAATATGGATCTTACTTGCGAAAAAGAAGAAAAATTTGATTAGCCTTAATTTTTTTCATACCTTGAATTCTTTACAGCTATATTTTATTATATTTACATTTTTTCTTTATCGCCACATTTATTTTTCTGTGATTAATGTAGGTACGATACGATTTACATAAAACAATTTTTAAAGTATGTACACCTGTCCAATTTTTCTGATTTTTAACATTAGCTCTGCAATGTTATCATAACGGCGGTTTTTTCTCTCATTCTTAAAATATAGATATTATATAAGAGATTACCTGCCCATTACAATGCAGTGCCGCTCAAGATTCTTGAAAAACCCAAAAATTCTGAGCGGCACTACAACTGCGCTCGTCACCTTGAGACATAAGATGTTAATTCTCATTTGCCCAGTAATTTTACTAGGTATTATTTATTATATTATAGCAAATCGGAGCACTTTCAAAATAACAAGAATCTTAGAAACATGTTATTTGACATGTTAGTAAGTTTCCGTTATAGAACGAGACATTTCTGCAGCACGATTGCAATTTACTCGGCGGTGGCAAGTTCTATACAGCTCGGTGAGATTGTATGAAAAGACTGATGAAAATGTAAAAAGAATAAGTGTTCGAGGAGCGGGGAAAATGGTACCTTTTAATACTTATACTTTATCGCCCTTCATTGTTTGTGAAACTAGGATATATTTTTGAATAAATAAAACATATTATAATGTATGTATGGTATATAATGGTATAAAAAATTATATTAAATTGGTGTGAAGCCACATCCACTTTTGTTAAAGGGGGACTCTAAACGATCTGCAAAAACACTCTCTGCATCTTCTACCGCATTTATCACGGGGAGTGCTCAGAGGAGCTGTTCGGGTTGATTCCAGCGGCCGAATTCCACCATCGGACATTACGTGCAAAGTACCATCCGCATCACGTAGACGTCTGGCGTTCCACAACCGCGCGTTTTGTTCGAAATTTCTTGCCTCGCACTGCCACTTTGTGGAATCAACTACCGGCAGCGGTCTTCCCGAACAGATACGACTTAGGGAGCTTCAAGAAAAAAGCATACTCCCAACTTAAAGGCCGGCAACCACCTGTTCTTGCGGATGTCCATGGGCGGTTGCCTCACCTCTCTCCATCCCGTGAGCCTCGTGCCCATTTAAAAAAAAAACACTCATGAGAGTTGTGGTGCTATCGCCGTCTCGCGGGACTGCCAGACTATACTCCTTGTGCTACTCATTGCTATGTTCCTCACACACCGCGATGTCACCCTATTTTGCCCATACACTGCTCTACTCGTGCAATTCATCGCGACAAAATATGTCCAGTCCTTTGACTCGATATCAAAAATCGACAGAATAGAGATTCAAATTCAAATATTTTTATTCAAAATAGGATGTGACATCACTTATTGAAAGTCAAAAAAACTACCACCCATTCCAAAATGAATGCCTCAGACCCGAGAAGAATGGGCGCAACAAACTCAGCGGGCTTTTTTTTTTTCATCGAATAAATATGTTTACAAAGTATTATTGTACAATTAAACTTATTATTTAATAGCCTGAGGGCGGTCACTCCATTCCCAATCTGTGGTATCATTAAGAAAGTCATCTATGTTATAGTAACTTTTACCACACAAACGTTTTTTAACAATTCTTTTGAATAACGTAATACTTTTGTTTTGAACATTTTCTGGGATCTTGTTGTAAAAGCATATACATCGCCCCACAAAAGACTTACTAACTCGACTTAGCCGAGTAGTAGGCATCATCAGTTTATGTCTGTTCCTGGTGTTAACATTATGGTTATGACAGTTTCTGGCACATTCACTTATGTGCCTATGAACATACATTACATTATCAAGAATATATTGAGAAGCAACAGTCAAGATGTTAATTTCTTTGAATTTTGCTCTCAATGATTCTCTAGGACCTAGGTTATAAATAGCGCGAATAGCCCTCTTCTGCAGCACAAATATTGTATTAATATCATACTATGGAATATCATCTCATAGTATGGACATAATACTATGGAAATAACTAAAGTATACTAGTCGCGCCGTATCTATGTCAGTTAATTGTCTAATCTTTTTAACCGCGTATGCTGCGGAACTAAGTCTGTTCGCCAATCCTTCAATATGGGGGCCCCATTGTAATTTGGAATCTAGAGTTATGCCAAAAAATATAGCAGATTCCACCGATTCTATCACCTCTCCGTTTAACAAAACATTTGCATTTACATTTTTGACATTTGGTACGGTAAATTTAATGTTTTTAGTTTTCTTGCTATTTAACAATAGGTTATTAGCGCTAAACCAGTACACGATGTCAGATAAAATATCGTTCACTTCGTCATACATAGCTTGGTTTCTTTTCACTTTGAAAAGCAGTGAAGTGTCGTCCGCAAACAATACTACCTTATGTTTTTTCTCTATAAGATTAGGAAGATCATTTATATACAGAAGCATGATGTCTGGCATGATGGGTAATGTTGATACACTACGTCTCTGTCGCCACTTCCCATGCCACTCTTCGAGTCTGTAGCAGGCCCATAATAATGGCGGTGAAACTGATTACTGATTTCGTACCCAGTACAATATGTTACAACGAACAGCCAGCCACCTAAGTTCCCTTCCGATCTCGACATAATCACTCAAATCTTCAGTCACCCAGTGGCCTAAGTATTTAAATACCCGATAATAATATAATAATAATAATCATTTATTTCGGATTCATTCATGAGATTACATCCATATTTGTTAGTATAATTTGCAAACTTACAAAATAGTGTTAGTAATAACTTATTAAATCACATATTTAGAAAATAAATAAAATAAAATAACAGGCTGGTCCGGGTGGACCTCGCGATGATGACGGTAAATTACTATACGACTGCGTGCAGCCGTATCCAACGATCCAGCATCGGGGAGTCCCACCGGTCCGACAGCACATGCAGTATGGTGTTGGGACTGTCACGCGTGCGGCGCATGGTAGAAGCGCACGGCTTGCGCATGATGGCCGCAAAGCCATCTGTGTGAGCTGCCGCGAACATAGCGGAGGCGCTGCAGTGGTGCGGCAGAAATTCTCTAAGAAAAAAGCGATTCACTCGATTGTATGAAACGTGCAGTCATTGACAGATTGACAGACGGCTATCTATAATCTTGAAATAACAGATATAGGCAAAATCCACTACGTTTTATGCAACTGTTCGCTTTCACACGTAGCCGGATTTACTACGTGACCAATCGCCATACCGTAATTACTATTATTTCAAACTTATGTCAAACCACTGCACGTTTCATACTAAACTAAATCTAAATTTTTACTAAGGCAGTCCCGCCTGTAATTACGTAGTATTTACGTCCTATTTGATCATATACTGTGAATGTCTATACAACTTACAGATATTTTCAGTTCAAAACCTGTCAAAAATTTGAAGGTAGATGTAAAATAGCACTGCAACGAAGTGTAAATGTAAGGTATGCTCGGATTCAATATGAAGTTGGAAACTCAATAAGACAGAGCAGATGCTAGTTGTTTGTCATAGAGTTCGAACATTTCGATTGGGCAGGTCATCCACGTAGAGCTATACTTCGATTGTTAACGCTTATGAGCTTTATGAATGAAGACAATGTGGATAGCGTAGAATCCATCCTTTATATTAGGAACACACCTTAATGTTATGCAAAATTTCAAATCAATATCCTTAAATTTTTATTTCAAACACAAACATACCCAAATTGAATATTAATATGAATAAGAAAATGCTGCGAAATTAAACTGTTAAAATAGTGTTTGTAAGCTTCGTTTCAAAGCTGAAAAAAATATAGGTTGGCCGCGATATGTTGCGAGGTCCATTGTAAATTTAATTTGATAAAATTCCTTTATTAGTCTTAAAATATTTTTGAATTCATTAAGGAATGCAATGCCGTTTTGTGGATAAATATGTCGCTTAAATTGATAGACTTACGACCGTTTGCAATATTGAGTCTATCTCTTACTTGAGATAAATATCGTAACTATCGTTGACTTTTCTGTCCCAATAAACTTTTCGGTGGTAACTCACCTTATCCGTACACGCTGTCTGCCAATGGGACGACGTATAGATTACCAGCGATAGAAGTTTGTATGGAAATTGCAATTCACCCGTCCCAATATAAGGCGATAAGAATGACTTATTGGGTATATTGGGACAGCTTCAGATTATTGACGGCTAATTACTGACATTAGAAGGTAGTATCTTTATCTGTAGATAGTATATTGGGAGCGGCCGTTAATGTGAACGTTTAAAATGTTCAGATAGTTCAGTTCTAATTAATTTGTTTCTCCATATGGACCTTTATAATATACTAAATTTATAATACGATTATAGTATGTAGATTATAGCATTGCTTAGTGGATCATAAACCTAAGCCTATAATACTGGCGCAGTTGCGAATAGACACTCAATTCATCGTAACATTTGTTGCAAGAACTTGTATTGAATTTAAAATGAAACACGACCCACTATTACTTACATACACTATCAACTTATGACTTTGTGAGAAGTTGCTTCGGTAGCGAAATGTTCAACTATTACCATATTCGGTTCAGTTTTGTCTACAGAACGGTTTTGTTGCACTGTTCCATAACAGGAAATAAATGTGAGGCAATTCACATTAGTGTTGTTTTTGCCACATTGCATAGTGGATGGAATCCAATTAAAATCTTGGTACAGAAAAAAATAAAGTGGTTTTAATTTAATTTTAACGTTTGTTAATAAAAAAAATTGGAAAATCCAAAAGTGGATGCCTCGAACGTATAGAATAAAATCGAATCACCTGCTTTAAAAAAAAAAAAACGAGAAGGCCTACAGTTGTGGTTTTCGAAAGGAACCTACTCTGCTTTATTCTGAAAATTGTGAAAAAAAAATTAAGTCGTTTTGTCAAGTCGTTCTCGAGATATCCGTACCACGCCACGTTTTTTTTTTTGAACCACAGACTAATGGACGTCCACGATACATTTTTTTAATGAACTAATTTTATATTAATACGTATTCGACAAATTAAAAAAAGTATAAGGATTGTTCATTAGTGTCACAGCTTTACATTGATGTGCTTTTTATAATGTGTAAGAGTAATAGAAAAAAAATATGCAGTTTAAAGAGTGGAAATCGTGTGACCTTGACAGGTCGGTTATAAAACACATCCTCGCAGCTTCGCGTTCGAGGCGTGCAATATATTAAGTCTTGCTGAATAGCTTTCTCGTGTCCTTAATTAATTTATTTGTGGGTTTAAGCCCATAAACTCAGTACACTGGCTTCATAGACAAACACTCTCCTCATTACGGCGAGACTAAATTTAAAATGTTCATTTGTACTAGTTTTAAAGATGTGTTAGTGGGTTAGTGAAGTGTGTAGTATTTTACTTTTGGTCAATCCGTATGACAAATATTGATAAATGGCGTCATATTGACGTCATTGACGACCGATATAGCCGGATGGTTAGTGACCCTGACTACTAAGCTAGAGGTCCCGGGTTCGAATCCCGGTAGGTGCAATCTATATGATGAATATGGATGTTTGTTCCCGAGTCATGGATGTATGTTTAAGTATGTATATTGTATTAAATATATTGTTGTTTTGTACCCATAGTCTGTACTATGGGTACAAAACAACAATAAACTAGGCTCTGCCTAGTTTGGGGAAAGTAATTTGTAAAAGAGTGTCATTATTATTATTATATTCACGTGTACAATATTTTATTATCTAAACCATATTGTCTTAAATGATTATAAACTTAAAAAAATAGAGTGTTTACTGCTTATGTAATAATAGTAGAAGTAATATTTAATTTTTGTTTATTATCGTAGAACATCATGTAATTAGTATTGAAGAATCACTATTTACCTGTAAATTGTTTCTTTAGTTTTAGATTGTTGCAATATATAACAACACAATCTGTGGAATGAGCTTCCTTGTGCGGTGTTACGATACGATATGGGTACCTTCAAAAAAAGCGCGTACACCTTTCTTAAAGGCCAGCAACGCTCCTGTGATTTCTCTGGTGTTGCAGGAGATTGTGGGCGGCGGTGATCACTTAACATTAGGTGACCCGTACGCTCGTTTGTCCTCCTGTTCCATAAATGAATAAAAACATACAGAACACGGCACCATTATGTTTTGAATGAATTTGATACGACTAATGGACTAAATTGTTTCAAAACGGTTTTCACACCTAAGTTTTAATGTAAGGATAGCTATCTCACTTTCAGACAGGGTTCTTCTATTACGGTAGCATACTAAGTTTATGGTAAAACCTGAGAAATTAGCAGTAAAATATGAAGGAGTTTCCAACTTTATAAATTTGATGCCACCCATCAACAAACAGCCTCGGGTTCAATTCATGGTGTCACACAAGCTTGTACCTCCTCCTCCTCCTCGCGTCGTTTTCCTCATTACTGAGGGTCGTGACTTTCCCACTACATCAGTTTCTCCCGTACGATTTCCCTCCATTTGCTGCCATCCTTAGCTTCATGAAGGGCATTGTGGAAGTTGATGTTCTGAGAAGATAGTTTTTTGTCCGACCATCTCGTGGGACTGCATCAAATGCATGCAAAAAAACTACTACGCCTGCGGTATTTAGTTGGAGCGCAGCGGAAACCAATCCTTAATCTAAGATCCTACTCTTCCATAAAAAGCCTAGAGTTCTAGCAATATTCACAAACTACAGTAAACATCTGTTGACGTTTACGTTTCAAAATTTATGAATGAACATTGCAATTAGTCTATAATGTCTACGGAATATACCAGAACAATAAAATAAATAGTAGTTAAAAAAACCACTAAAAACACGCTATGTTGAAACTTAGCACTAACATCAATTCCTGCCTTAAAGACGATAGATGAAAATAGTATGAATTAACAAAAATCTAATTTTGCAAATTGAAAAATGCAGTAATTCAATCAAATTAATGTATTTTTATGGATCCTCGATAAATTTACTAAGGTTGAACGAAATCTGGCCCCTTAAAGTGGGTCAAAATGGCGCCCAAATGAAAGATTACAAACAAACAACATACATACAGGTGAAGCTAATAAAAAGCGTGTAAAAATCTGTAACTATTCTCTATCTAAAGCGCGTACACCTTCCTTAAAGGCCGGCAACGCTCCTGTGATTCCTCTGGTGTTGCAAGACATTGTGGGCGGCGGTGATCACTTAACAACAGGTGACCCGTACGTACGTCCGTAGGTACGTCCATAAAAAAAAAAAAAAAAAAAAAACAATGTATAATGTGTGTGTAATGTGGCAGTACCCAACATATGAATAAATAAAAAAATCACTTTATTCATGTAGGTCATAGAAATCACACTTATGAATGTTAAAAATTATTTTTCATTATTGAATTCTTTTTGATGTCATTTCTAATAACTACTAGATACTATACTACAACTTCGGAAACAAATAGCGCTCTGAGAGACAAGAAGCGGCGCAAGAAACTCTCCCAGCATTATTTTATTTGCGCTCTTTTCAATAAAAATATACAATATTGTACAGTCATTTCTATCGCTATAAAATAATCACAATCTAGTCCCAGGCTGTCAGATCATTTAGATTTTCAGCAGTGGAGTAATAGGATTTACGACAGAGCCATTTTTTATAAAACATTTAAATTTATTTATAGATAATGCCTGAACAGTGGCTGGGACTTTATTATAGAAGAGTATACATTTACCCTTAAAGCTATTATGTATCTTATGAAGCCTACTAGAATTAGTTACTGTCGAGGAGAAGTGGCAAGTAACTCATTGCCACTCTTTTAAATCAACATTTACGTTTTCATCGTTTTACAAATCATTTTAATTACAATATATGTAATGTGATGCATTAAAATTAGTCAAACGTCAAATTGTCAATGCCTTACACGAGTAAGTCAAAAAAGTAAATGTAAAGTAATACAAAACAAAAGTTATAATGATAATAAGTAAAGGTATTTTGCGAGCATTTTATGAGCGATTATAAAATTATGAAGTTCTTGCTTACAGGATTGTTCAGTTTCTGTTTATAGGATCATCCTGCCACAACAAGTAGCGCCCGTTCACGAGCATGACACATGGGCGAGCCATCGCGTCTCTCGACCATATTTTAGGGGAGGGAACGACCCGTTACACATCGCCGCCACAAGCGGTGACATTTAAGCGAGCATGATAGAATCTGTCACGAGAACTCGTTATCGCTTGATCATTTTGTTTATATCCATAATTATAAATATAATATTTTACTAAGAGTAATTAAAGGTCTAATTCTTTAGAGCAATACATACCCAAGCTTTCTTTTCATCTAAATAATCCTTTAAATTGTAATACGATTTTTTTTTATAAACTTATAATAAATATAGGCTTATGTCATACACAAAGCAGTGGTGTGGACACTACAATTTCACGTTTCAAAGGGCGCCGTATATGCTGCGACTAAATGTGCCCAACGGTTTCACCGTGCTTAGAATTACATTTACAAACTTTGACCGACATATATTTATTGCTTTATTGCTTACGCAGAAAACACGCAAACATGGTGTTTTTAGACAAGTTTTGTGGTGAAAGTATAGCATTTCGAGCAATGAACACTACTTAATCCTGTTACACATATCCTTAAGTCTTATTTGTAGGTTTCTAATGCTTGCTGTTGGTTATAGTTAACACTGCCGAGCCTTTTTCAACTACCACTTTTCTTTGAAGTTAAACAAGTTTTTTGGCACGGCGTGACGCATTTTTTTGGTATTTCTCTAAGAAAAGTTATTCTTATAGTTTGTACTTTTTTGTGTAGGTTCATTTAATCAGATAAGTAGTGAATAACGTGGATTGTAAGCATATAAACTGTTTTCCACCCAAAAATTTTTTTTTTGTTACATAGATGGCGGGCCGAAAGCCGTGAACTCATATCGCTCAAGGTCGCTTGCATTTAGTGTCGCCTTAATGTTTTATTAAATATAATACTGTCACTTCCTTTTTCATGTTGACAGTCAAAGATAACATGTGATATTATGAAATAATAACTTTAAGGAGGCTTTCTACAACTACCCACATAATAACTAAACACATCATTAAAGTACAAAGCTATCATCACATGTATCTCATAATAAGCAATGAATAACAGAGGGGCAGAGATTCAATTTTTTCCTCAAAGTATTCATTAACTGAATAATAACTTTTTCCAAAAGTAACTTTCTAAAATAGCTTATGAATTTTAAATATTTGTTTCAGCTTTTCAGAAATCTATTAACTTATTATAAATTTTAATTGACTTTCGGTTAGGACCGAACTAATAATAATAATATTAATAATATCTTATTGACACACTTTTACACAAATTATCTTGCCCCAAACTAGGCATAGCCTGTACTATGGGTACAAGACAACGATATATTTAATACAATATACGTACTTAACATCCATGACTCGGAAACAAACATCCATATTCATCATATTATAAATGTTTGCACCTACCGAGATTCGAACCCGGGACCTATAGCTCAGTAGTCAGGGCCACTAACCATTCGGCTATATGGGTCGTCAAACTATATAATGTGAATTTTGATTAAGATAGCAAAATATTATTTCTATAGCGAGGTATGTTGCACCGGGGCGCGTCTAAGATTATGGTATAAAAGTCAAAGTACTCTCTTACAAACTTACATATTTTGAGTATATATAAACAGGGTAATCTTAGAATATTGAAATGCTCAACTCATCGTAGAAACAATTAAAACTTCATCTATCAGAAATCTGAGCAAGCAATGGACAGTAATAACTTCAGTTAATTATAGACCAGTGCTGAAGCCATTGGAAAGGAAAAAGAATATAACAAGAATGAAAGGTAAAATAAATTATGGGTGATCTGAGATCGGGAAGTGGAAGGGAGAGGGAGTTTAAGGGTAGAAAATGGCTTATCTCGATTTCCGGCAACATTACATAAATTATATTTTGATGTTATGTGAAAAAATTGTAAATACAAAAGTGGTAGATCTTTTTATTACCTACAATTTTGTTTTTAACTTTTTTCAAAGGACTAGTAGTTTTGCCGGAAATCCAGATTAACCACTTTTTACCCTTAAACCCCCCCTTCTTTACACTTCCCGACTTTAGCTCGCCTGTAATTTATTTTTACAATATTTTCTTCCTTTTCCAATGGGTTACATCTTACTATTATTTTTTTTGGTTTCAAAAATTATCGACCCTGGTCTATTAGTCTATTACATCATTAATTTAACTATAAAATTATTTAACTAATGCAAGAAATACCTCATAAATAATGTAGGTCTCTAAAAGAATTGGAAAAGTGTAATTGTTTTCACAAGTAAGAGTACCTAAATGTTAATATCTTGCGAGCCCGTGACCATCGCAAAGAAAACCTTAAATCCACTGCCAGCTATAAGATACTGATAGTATAAATATCTTTAACGATCTCATGACAAGTTCCTTCTGCTTTTTATATGTAAGTGAGCATGTAATTATTATTATCATTATCATCATCAGGCAGTCCTGCACTGCCCCCATCTAACCTATTCCGTCGATCATGGCCAAATCGTCGGTCCATCTTGTGGGGGCCTACCAACACTGCGTCTTCCGATACGTGGTCGCCATTCGAGTTTCGACTTTACTGTCCCACCGGCCATCTGTCCGTCGAACTATGTGACACATTAATTATTAATTATATCGCAATATAATTAAAATATATTTTTATTTTATTATGATTTTGAAGCATTTATGAGTATGTGAGGAGTGGTAGTGCCATGTTGGGTCCTCACGGACACAACCGAATTGGGCCGGCACGCCCGGAGAAATACCACTCCCCCACTCGAAACCGGCGTGAAATAGCGGCTATGCCGCTGTATTTCGTCCGGTGAGTGGGGTATCCGGAGGCCTACACCCCCCCTCCCAAATACAAATGGCAGCACAGACTAAAACGAGACTACTCCAGGACGGTACCAGGCTATGCAGCCCTGAATAATCCGTCCCTGGGCGTCCACAATTAGGGCCTGTACCTAACAGTGGTTGCCCAGGCTGCCCCGCGTATTCTGGAGAGGGCAAATCTGTGCTGACTCGGGGCAAACAGAGCAGGAGGCTCAAACCACCCTCCTCCACACTAGCTGTGGACTTTTGCAACATCAGGGGGCTTCGCTCAAATTTAAATGCCGTCCACTTTCACCTGGAGACGGCGAAGCCGGCCCTGCTCTTTTTAACCGAGACACAGATATCCTCCCTGGCTGATTCATCTTACCTTTCCTACCCGGGGTATAATTTGGAACACTCCTTTATACCACGGGCTGGCGTGTGCGTTTTCGTCAGGGAGGATGTCTGTTCTCGATGCTTGAGTTTTCTTGAAGGACAGGACCCATCCATAATCTGGCTGCGTGTAGACTGCGATGACCATCCCCGAATCTACGCATGCCTGTATAGGTAACATAGCGGTAACGCAGAGACTGACCGGCTCCTCGAACACATCCAATTGGCTACAGATTCCGTGTTGGAGCAGATCCCCACTGCAGAGATCGTGTTTCTCGGCCATTTTAACGCCCACCACGCCGAATGGCTAGGCTCACGTACCACCGATCATGCAGGGAGATCTGTTCACGACTTCGCCTTAACATATGGTCTGACGCAACTGGTTATTGCGCCAACGCGAATCCCAGATGTGAAGGTGTATGATGTGCAACATCATACACCTTCACTGTTGGACCTTCTGTTGACCTCACATCCGGACGACTACCTAGTTTCCGTTGACCCTCCTCTGGGATCGTCGGACCACTGCCTGATCCGGAGCACCGTGCCGATCACGCGCCCAACACGGCCCCGCTTCTTAGGCTGTCGCCGCGTGTGGCACTATAGGTCAGCAGAGTGGGACGAGATGCGGTGCTTTTTTGCATCCTACCCGTGGAGGCAGATCTGTTTTTCGCTGGGAGATCCAGATGCCGCTGCTGACGCTGTTGCTGATGTGGTACTGCAAGGTATGGAACTCTTCATTCCATCCTCCTCTGTGCCTATCGGTGGCAGGTCCCAACCATGGTTTGACCGCTCCTGCAAAATGGCCTCTCGCTGAAAGCAGGAGTGCTATCAGGCTTGGGTCAATTTGGTGGTATCTAAGGATGTGAATTCCAGCGAACTTAAAAAACACTTCAATCATGCCTCCAGGTCCTTCAAAAGAGTTATTGCTGACGCGAAGTTGAAGCACATTGGCAGAATTGGCGAGAGACTTGCACGCCTTTCCTCGGGAACTCATGCGTTCTGGTCGCTCGCCAAGGCTGTCCAAGGAAACTTCTGCCAGCCAGCCATTCCGCCACTGCACAGGGATGATGACTCGCTGGCCCATGACGCGAAAGAGAAAGCTGATCTCCTGGGCTCCCTCTTCGCGTCCAACTCGACTCTGGATGACCAAGGTGCACCACCACCGTATATTCCTCGGTGCGATTCATATATGCCGGAGGTAAAAATCCGGCATGGTGCCGTGCTTAAGGCGCTTCTCACCTTGGACATTCACAAATCGAGCGGGCCCGATGGCATTCCCCCGATAGTGCTGCGGACATGTGCTCCGGAACTGGCGCTGGTCCTTACCCGTCTTTTCCGGCTCTCCTACTCATCAGGCGTAGTCCCGAAATTATGGAAGGCGGCTTTAGTGCACCCGATCCCTAAGAAAGGTGTACGCTCAGATCTGTCCAACTACCACCCCATTGCCATTATCTCCATTTTCTCCAAGGCGCAAGCGGTTGAGTCGAAGGGAGAGGCGTTGGCGGTGAGTTTGGACATAGCGAAGGCCTTTGATCGGTTGTGGCATAAAGCGCTTATAGCGAAACTGCCATCCTATGGGCTTCCGGAGAAGTTGTGCAAATGGGTCACTAGCTTATTGGCTGATCGGAGCATCAAGGTTGTTATCAACGGTGCATGCTCCGACTTAAAACCCATAAACTCTGGTGTCCCGCAAGGCTGTGTGCTATCCCCTACGCTGTTTCTTCTGCATATCAATGATATGCTGCAAATCAGCAATATTCATTGCTATGCAGACGACAGCACGGGGTATGCTTCCTACACTGGCCGTGCAAACATGTCCCGGGATAGCGTCGACGAGAACCGGATCAAACTTGTGTCTGAAATCGAGACTATGCTTTGCAAAGGATAGTCTCGATTTCATGACGGAATGGGGCCGACAAAATTTAGTCCAATTCAACCCCAAGAAGACACAAGTTTGTGCGTTCACCACTAAAAAGTCTCCCTTTGTCGTATCCCCTCGATTCCAGATCACTCCTCTAACTGCCACAGCCTGTATTGGCATACTTGGCGTCGATATATCGAGCGACGTTCAGTTCCGTGGTCACTTGGAAGAGAAGGCCAAACTGGCCTCTAAAAACCTTGGTGTACTCAGTAAGACGAGACAATACTTCACTAAAAGCCACCGCCTGCAACTTTATAAGGCGCATATTCGGCCTCACATGGAGTACTGTTCTCACCTCTGGGCGGGTGCTCCCCAGTACCAGCTTCTTCCATTTGACCGCATACAACGAAGAACGGCTCGAATAATCGACGATCAAGTCATCTCCGATCGGCTTGATTCTCTAGCATTGCGTAGAGATGTGGGTTCTCTCTGCATCTTCTACCGCATTTATCACGGGGAGTGCTCAGAGGAGCTGTTCGGGTTGATTCCAGCTGCCGAATTCCACCATCGGACATAACGTGCAAAGTACCATCCGCATCACGTAGACGTCTGGTATTCCGCGCGTTTTCTTCGAAATTTCTTGCCTCGCACAGCCACTTTGTGGAATCAACCTAACTACCGGCAGCGGTCTTCCGACTTAGGGACCTTCAAGAAAAAAGCATACTTCCTTAAAGGCCGGCAACGCATTTCTTGACACACCTGTTGTTGCGGATGTCCATGGGCGGTTGCCTCACCTCTCCCCATCCCGTGAGCCTCTTGCCCGTTTGCCCCCTCTCATATAAAAAAAAAAGTAGTAGAAATTACTCGGGTGTACCTCGACTTTGTTTCGTTCCTACAAATACCACCCTCCGCCCCGTTAGGAATCGCTCTAACTTTATTCCCTTGCTGATAATAATGATGATTTTGTACAAGTATTACTAACACTCAACTGTCCGGTCTGTATGTCCGTCTGTCCAACGCGATCCTCAGCAATTTATTATAAATTGTTGCAGTTAAATTTTCAAACGAAAATATCACCCTCACCATGGATGTATTCCTCCACCCTGTCTCAAGCAGCTCATCCAAACTGGGAAATCAACTTACGTAGTATTTGCATGTCGACACACCCGTAGCCTTCAAAATAAGTGTGTCTGTACCTAGCGGTGCCCCTTTTGCTGGGCAAAAATGAATGCAATGAATAATTATCTATAGATTTGTTCAATCGATATAAACCATAATTTGTGCTGTGGTTTTTTTCGAGAATCGGGTTTTGTTTTAAATACTCGGCAAATAAGACTTAACACTCATGTCTCAAGGTGACGACCGCAATTATAGTAGATACTGCTCAGTGTTTTTGCACTGCACTGTGGGGCACTGCATTGTAATGGGCAGATCGTATCAATTACCATCAGCTGAACGTCCTGCTCGTCTCGTCCCTTACAGTCAAAAAAAAATCCAACAAAGACACTATTTCAACAATGCACAGTATACACGTATACATATCATTCAATTTCACTTATCTTAATATATATAAATTAAGTGATATGTTGTTTGTCCGCGATGGACTCCTAAACTAATGAACGGATTTAAATGGGGATTACTTCATGCAATGCATTTTAGTCCAACTTGAGAGATAGGATAATTATTATTTCGATTTGGGACCCATAATTATTTTTATTTGCAATATATATTTTGTTTTGTATGGACATATTTTCTATGAGAGAATTAATTGACGCACGGTTTGACAGTTCTGCTGTGAAACAATTCCATTATAACAACAAGAAATATATATATGTTACGAAATAATACTTGATGGAAATATTATTGACAAATTCATAAAAAACATTATTATGTACAGAACAACGTCTGTTGGGTCAACTAGTAACATATAAGTTGCACAATGTGTCAGATGTATAGCTACAGAACTGATATACTGCTATAAGCATTTCATTGACCCGAACTCACGAGATTTCACCCATCCAAAAAGTGTCTAACTGTATAATATATTCATATATTTTTTTTTAATTATTTATTTATCGCGTGCGCCAGTCATGAGCATGTCGGTAACACAAACCCATAAGATTTTCCACTGCCAAAAAGTGCCCAATGTGGCTAAAGAAGTATTCACTTCAAAAAACCATTAAAATAATATGATCCGTTCTTACTGATGGGCTGATGAACAAATAAGTTGCAAGTTGGCATGAAGATAATTCAATAGCAAAATATCAGCTTTTGATATCCTCGCTTAGCAACTACGAGCGGCCACTAAACACTCTTGATGCGCTCAAAGGCTTTGCATAGAAAATGAGAGTGGGCTAAAATCTACTTTAAAATGTGCTAATTCGAAGCCCCGGCCCGGCGAGCTTAACACTTAAAACCGGTAAAAGTGTACGCCACGTGATGCCAAAACATAGAATTAATGAAACTTTAGATAGAGCAGCTGTGACAGATAAAATATTAAAGCATATTTCAATCTATGTTTCAAAAATGAATTTAGTTTCATAAAAGGGTTAATTATCGTTATTTGAAAATTTAATGTTTTCATTTCGGCGTTGATTTAGGGTTATATTTTTTTTATGTTTGAGTGCATTTTGCAATTAAGCTTTGATAAAACTGAGAAAATTTAATTTTATATAGTAATATACAACAATATATTTTTTTTTTTACTGTAATTTATAATTATACCTGTGGATCTGTACACGCGCCTTCACTTCGGTTATAAGTTTATATCGTAAAATATATTTCACAATTTAGTTTGGCAATCCGTTATTAATTATGTGTCCTTGGAATGGCATAAAAAAATCATTTGTGGCAATTGTTGATTTTGCGCGCTCCATCTAATATTTATTTAAGTCGTTCGCTTCAAATTGATTCGATCAGCACTGAAAAAGTTTAACGCATCTGATTTATGAATATAATTAACAGCTATGGGATTCTTAATATAACTAAAGTTTAGTAACGGCGGAAGAAAAAGATAAGAATTTTGAACAAAATTATTTGGTAAGATACCAACGTTGAAGACAAAATGAGCACTTAAAGTGGGGCGCAGTGTTTCTGTAATTTTTATCTACCCTCATTTTCGTAAAAATTATACTTAAGTTGTTTTTCTTATGTTACTGCTTATAACGGATGACGCATCGGTTCCTATGAGAGCTTGAGGTTGCAACATGAACATGCCTGCTATTTAATTTCAAAAACTTATGTCGAAATCTGTACTTGATCTGACTTCATGTATTTCACATCATATTTACCGCAGCAGCGCTTTTCCGTGAAGGAATATGCATACATGGATATATTTTAAACCAAATCCAAAAGTCAAAGTGCACTACTGTTTCGAAACACTGCCTATTCAGTAATTTTTTCTCTTTAAAAGATTACATTTGCTAGAAGTATTTACTTCATATCATTATTTAAAGTAAGAAGCATTAAATCTTTTTAAATCCGCAATAAGAGATCTTTGCCGGTGACTTCGTTTGTATTTCTGAGTTTGTTGCGCCCGTGCGTGCAATGCAATATGATAATCGGCAGATAATACCCGCTTAAATCCAGCCATCCAGAGATAAACATCGTAAAGTTTGATTTATTGGCAATAGTGTATGATCTTTTTAATGAATATAAGGTACGAGACGACAGGACATTCAGCTGATGGTAATTGATACGCCCTGCTCTTAAAAAAAACCCAAAAATTCTAAGCAGCACTACAATTGCACTGGTTATCTTGAGAAATAAGATGTTTAGTCTCATTTACCCAGTAATTTCACGATAAAGCTTACACATTACTGCTTCACGGCAGAAATAGGTGTCGTTGTGGTACCTATAATCTAGCCGGCATCCAGTGCAAAAGAGCCTCTTACTAGTAAAAAAAAATGATGTTATATTATATGTAATAATGTTAAAACAACTCAAGATGTTGAAATATAAATTTATTTATTTTATGAAATTCGAACAGTTCGAGCAACGAACTGAAGTAAATTGTAACGAATGGGTGTAAGCTGCTCGAGTGTAAAGAATAAAGGTGATATTATACCGCTAATTCAAAATACGATTTTCAAAAGGCAGCCTTTGTGTGCCCCGCTGCATTAATTTTTCCCAAATCGTTTTCACTCCCCTCACAGCACGGGCCATAAAAGATAAACGCCAAAGTAATTCCCTATCCTCTGTTACGTGTTCCCCTCCGATGAAACAAAGGGGCAAAGGGCGATAGCAAAAGCATTTGACTTATAAAGGTATAGACGGCGCTTCTTGGTAGGATTGTATTGCTTTATTTCAAAATAGCAAAGAAATGTGCAATCAAGATACCATAGGAAAGAAATTAATCCATGGTGTGATCCATCACTGTGTGAACAGTAAATGCAAAGTAGTTTATTCTCAACCAAAAAATCACTTGTAATATCATAACCCTGTGGTCATATATTTAACCTACAGGAGGGCTTTACTAAGATAAAAACAATTAAGTTACTTTTTTAAAACTGTATATAATTTTTCCCAAGCACAATATAAACATCGTATTTTATTAATCCTATCTTCTATTCTCAATTTACAGCTTTTTTAATATTATGTCATGATTCTAAGCTTTGTTTATGCAATAAGGTTGTCTATCACATAAGACATACTGAATCGTTACGGTTCCGACGAGATGTAAACCAGCAAAATCTCTTTAGAACCTAATAAAATTGCAACCTGCAATAATTTCCATACTAGAACGAACATTTCATCATAATATCAGCCGGAAGACGTCCGGAAGATCGCCATGACGATCGGTCCTGCGCTGCCCTCATCCAACCTATTCCAGCGATGTTGACCAGATCGTGGGTCCACCTTGTAGGATAGTCTACCAACACTACGTCTTCCGGTACGTGGTCACCATTCGAGGACTTTACTGTCTTCTTGTCTATCTTGACCAGATCGTGGGTCCATCTTGTGTGATGGTCTACCAACCCTACGTCTTCCGGTACATGGTCACCATTCGAGGACTTTACTGACCCAACGGCCATCTGTCCGTCGAGCTATGTGCCCTGCCCACTTCAGTTTCGCAACCATCGAAGGAAAATTTAAAGCTTATTATTAAAAGGTTCTAATTTGGCTAGGCACAACCAAAGTTTAGGTGAGACACAAGGAATGGGCGCGGCATTCGCTTTGACACACTATAAATCAGACGCCCGCGCGGTAACCCATGAACTGCTAATAAATTTTACTCTGAATGAATCAGAGATTACATTAATTTTACAACCACCCTCAGCATATCAAGTCAGCAGAGTTAAGTGGTAAGAATACAACCAATATATTTCCCTGTCAATACAGCTGCAAGACTATCGCCATAACTTACTGTAAATGATTTAAAATATTGGTTCGGGCCTTCCGATACGCTCCTTCTATTCGTAAGATGTCTATCAAAAGGCATTCTTTACGATCTTTAGTGCATTGAGTTTATTTTGTACCTAAGGGCCCTTTGAACCTTTCTGCATTGCAATGTCATTATGTTTTCCTTTTGGGATAATACTAACAGGATTACGGCTTTCATATAGCCCAGTCAATTCAGTATAATATACCGTATACCAAGTACTGAATAGAATTTTCTATATTTATTAGCATACTGCCTTCCGCACCTGATTTCGTCCACAACACCGAGCCCTACAAATTTATAGAGTAGAATAGGGTATTTATATGATATAATAATAATATCTTTTACACACACATGAAACATAACATTGCAACAAAAATGAGAATAGCACAGAAAAATTATAACTAAAACTAACCTAGAACATATTTTTTAAAGAATGAATATATAATACATATATATACACTAGCTGACCCGACAGTCATTAAAATAAGATAATAATAATAAATAAGATATTGTTTTTTTTTATGAATTTGTCAATAATATTCCATAACATCAAGAATTATTTCGTTAAATATGCTCCCTGTTGTTATAATTAAATTGTTTCACAGCAGAACTGTCAAACCGTGTGTCAAATTCTAACTCAAATTCAAAAATTTATATTCAAAACTAGCTGACCCGACAGACGTTGTTCTGTTTATAATAAAAAAATCTTGCGGGTGGAATTTTTTAAATTCCGTTCTTAGCTGACCTCTACTCGGCGTAAGGAATATTCCTACCAAATTTCAAGTCTCTACTCCGTATGGTTCCAGAGATATCGTGATGAGTGACTATATACGTGGAAATCTCTTATATATATATAAATATATATATAGATTATGATTTATCAATATACCTACATATATTTGGGCGTCAAATATCAAATATTATGTTTGCGTTCAGAAATTTAATTTATGACAAAACTTAAGATTTATCAATCTCCATAAAAATAAACTGATAAATAGTTAAGAACTGTAGTTAATTTACCAACTATAGTTAGCTAAAATTAAGTTTCTTTTTAACCTCCTGAGAAAGTAAGAAAGATAATAAAATCTAATTAATTATTCATTTTAAACTATTCTTTCAATTTGATTTCTGAACGACAGGGACACTTCAAAGGAAAAACAAAATTATTGTTTTTATTTAATTCCGAGCATTTTTTGATATTTATTCACCTTTTAAACCTTCCTTGGGCTTCCACAAATAATTCAAGACTAAAATTAGCCAAATCGGACCAGCCGTTCTCGAGTTTTAGCGAGACTAACGAACAGCATTCGTTTTTATATATATAGATAGGATTTAAAATCACTTATTGAACGTCAAAAACTACCACCCATTCTAAATAGACTGCCTTAGACTCTGCCACTGTCAATAAATTCTCTCATAGAAAGTATGATGCCATACAAACAAATAAATCGAAATTAAAACTATCCTATCTCTCAAGTTAGACAAAACTGCACTCCATGAAGTAATCAATAATAGAATCCGTTCATAAGTTTAGGAGTTCACTTCACAATCACCAGGACACTGGATTCACTCTGTTTATATTTTGTAATATATACACAAAATGCCCGATATATGTGTAAATTGTAATGCATCTCCCTAAATAGAAGCCTTAAGCCAGTGTCGAAAATATTTCTTTAGATTACTTGTGTTATATTGCCTTTATCAGGAAAATGTACATTTGTGTAAATTATGTGTAATGGTTTTTCGACATTCCAATTAGTACCAACATTCAGTTATGATAATATTAGTAGAATCATTTGTAACTATTATATTGTTTTAGTAATTATATTTATATATTATATTTAGTATATTTTTAGTGATTGTAATATTATATAATCACATGCAAAATCTTAGTGATGTCAATTATGATGTTGGTATTAGTTTCATATTTTTAAGGTTGGTAGTAGGGTAACTGTTACGAATTGCTCTCGGCTATTGGGCACTTCTTGTTGGGGCAGTCGAAAGTATCGGACGTGCTTGCTGCTGGTCACCTGACTGCCCAATTGTTTTAAATCATTTAATGTTACTTGTATATAGTTGTGATTATTGTGAAATAATTGAATATAAAAAAAGGCATTAAAAGGCATTTATTTTCTCAAAATTGATTCCTTTAGAATTTTTTTGATGTCATTTCTAATAACTACTAGACACTACTACCGCTTCGGAAACAAATGGCGCTCTGAGAGAGAAGAAGCGGCGCAAGAAACTCCCAGCATTCTTTTTTTGCGCTCTTTTCAATAAAAATATACAATATTGTACACTCATTTCTATCGCTATAAAATAATCACAATCTAGTCCCAGGCTGTCCGATCATTTAGATATTCAGCAGTGGAGTAATAGGATTTACGACAGAGCCATTTTTTTATAAAACATTTAAATTTATTTATAGATAATGCCTGAACAGTGGCTGGGACTTTATTATAGAAGTGTATACCCTTAAAGCTATTATGTATCTTATGAAGCCTACTAGAATTAGTTACAAGCAATCCCTTATTTCTAGTTTTATAATAATGAAAATCACTATTAAGAGCAAATATATATTCATATATATATTCTATTCAAGTGGTTCGTAAAAGTGTTTTTATTATATATGTAAATAGCCAGTATTAAGGCAAGCATATTAATTATAGAACATCTGGAAAAACACAAAAAATTATAGTTTCACAATGCCCAAAAATAAAACAGTCATAAAGTGCTCCAATTATTGATAAAATATCTACTCTCAGTGACACCAAACATTCCATTCAATTGTATAAGCTTCAAAGCTGAATATTGCCTGAATTCAAACAAGAAGCATACTCGCAGATTAGCAGTTTAGTTCAACGATCACTCAGTGTAGACTGGAGCGGTATTATCCGCACGTTCTCGCCATAATGACCCTTAAGAGCAGAAGGATGATAGCACTACAACCGAACTTTGTTGAAAGCGCTTATAAAATGTTTTGGGATTTCAACGATTTGAACTCCTTTATATTAAACACGTTCGCTTGAATATATCGTTTTATGGTTAAGTTGTCATACAGATAATAATACTCAAAATAGAATTTCTGTTTTGTGAACACTTGAAATTGTTTTTTTTTATATATATTTGTGCTTTATTTTGTCATAGGAACGTTTCCCATAAAATCCCATTTAATTACCATTCCGTATTCACGTATATCTGTATTCGCGGCATATTTATTTACCACTTTGGGGGGCTTCTTTGCACAGGATTATCGGTGCCACAACGGTGCCTATTTCTGCCATGAAGCAGTAATGTGTAAAGATTATTGTGTTTCGGTCTGAAGGGCGCCGTAGCTAGTCAAAATACTGGGCAAATGAGACTTATCATCTTATTAACATTTTATTACTTCTTCTCATTAGCTTAACCCTTTACATGTAGCAGTATATTCAATAAAAAAAATTTTTGACATTCATATGAGTCATTTCCGTGACCTACATAAAGTGATTTTGATTTGATTTGTTTTTTATATCAATTCAATGTGTTATGATGGTAAGTGGAACACTATTTGAATTATGTAAATGTTATCAGTAATCTTGATTAACTTAAAATCGCTTATTGAACATCAAAAACTACCACCCATTCAACATAGTATGGCCCACACCTGAGAAGAACGGGCTTCTTCTCAGGTGTCATACAAGATACTCAGCGGGCTTTTTTAGGGTTCCGTAGCCAAATTTGTAAATATTGCCAAACCCTTATGGATTCGTCATGTCTGTCTGTCTGTCCGTCCGTATGTCTCAGCCATTTTTTTCCAAAACTATAAGAACTATACTGTTGAAACTTATTAAGAAGATGTATTCTGTGAACCGCATTTATATTTTCACACAAAAATAGAAGAACAAAATAATAAATTTTGGTGACAAGCGCAATTCCAGTGCCGCTCAGAATTTTTGGGCTTTTCAAGAATTCTGAGCCATAATTGCATTATAATGGGTAGGGCGTATCAATTACCATCAGCTGAACGTCCTGCTCGTCTCGTTCCGTATTTTCATAAACAAACAAAACATAAAGAATTATAAAAAGCAATTTTTGCCATTATAGTTCCATAATAGAGAGCGTCGAAGATCCACGCACCGAATAACTTCCCAAAATGTAATGCATTTCCACATTTTCCATATGGGGTCAGATCCACAAATCACTCTTCCTGGAGTCACGTAGTCAAAAGGGTCACACGGATCGTAGCAAGGCTTTCACGGTACGTACGTGCACACAGTGGGGTGACATCGTAAATTTTGGCAACACACTGATATATGTATTGTTCTGAGCCCAACGCCTAGCGTCTGTTTTATTGCATATCAGTTTTAGAATACTATTTCTAGCATATTACACACTTGTCTGCGTATTTCTGGTTTTAAGTTTTACCGTTTTTAGTACTTCTCCTTTTGTCTACGATTTCTGCGGCTTAAAGTTATACCCGAGTGAGTATTATACATATACTAGCTGACCTGGCGAACATTGTTCCGCCTTAGAGGCAAAAAATGAGCAGATTTTGGATTTAATTAATTTCAATATTTTAATAGGATAATAAATATAAGGAAATAAAAAAATCGTGTTTGTTAATGATTATTTATTGGCTGTGTATTTTGGTGTTTGGGTTGCACTCTTCAGTGAAGCACCTTGTGATAGATGGCATTTAACGTTTTATTATCATGCGCATCAAGCAAATAATGCAGATGGTCTGCCATCGCGTGAACATGCCACTTACTTCACTTTCTAGGATTGGGCTTAAGATTTGAATGGTCAGGGCGAATGCGAGACGGATCGGAAAGGAAAGATTTGCGGGCTAACTCGAAATGCAAAATGTTCATTAAGTAGTTACTACAGATCTGAAGAATTGCTATTTTCATTGCTGCATTGATCTCTTGACACCGATCAAGTTATTCCTCCATGTTGCCCATGAAGTATAATTGTAAAAATTTATTGCTCTCGTGATTCATAGCACGAAGTCGATCCATACTAACGCGGTTCTTTTCACCTGCAATTTCTTGTTCTTCTTCAGTCCTTTCATTCGCAATGTCTCGAATCCTAGTTGCATTACGTCTTTGTCGGGAATAATTTGATCGTCTTGGTCGTGACATTGTTAATGATAATATCGGCACAGTAAGCTAATAGAAACTCGAAACAACCACACCAACCAGTCAACTTGAATAACATGACGTGCACTGTTAGTTGTATTTTATTACTCATGTAGCGTGAAACTTACAAAAACTTCATTGAATTCTTTCTAATCTCTATGAGAAATCCATAAAATCTAACAACAGAAAAATTGGTCTAGCCGTTCATGAGTTATAAACGGTGTAACTAACACGACTTTGTTTTATATATATAGATTTATTTTCCCATAAAGCTATTGTGTACTTTATGGCAGCTACTTGATCAAGAAATTAATTGCTTCTCGAGTTAAACGTATGAATTAAATAATATATTATTTTTTAAATTAGATGACACTGGCTGAAAAGGGGGACACTTAGGTGTAGATATATATTGGTTTTTATTGTAAAAATATTTATTTACTTATTTTGGTTCTAAATTAATCTATGACACTTGTTAAATAATTATAAGTAATGATTCTACGTCTTGTGAGTACGCGGATCTCTACTATTAATTGGTTAAAATGGTTACTCGGGCCGGTCCTGCAATAGTTATAGACGAATGGTTAATGGTAACTAGGACCGGCCCGATCAATGGTTACACGCGTACTGCATCTCTACTATGCATTGGTAATAATGGTTAAAATGGTTACTCGGGCCGGTCCTGTAATGGTTATAGACGAATGGTTAATGGTAACTAGGACCGGCCCGATCAATGGTTACACGCGTACTGCATCTCTACTATGCATTGGTATTGATGGTTAAAATGGTTACTCGGGCCGGTCCTGTAATGGTTATAGACGAATTTTTAATGGTAACTAGGACCTGCCCAATCAATGGTGACACGCGTACTGCATCTCTACTATGCATTGGTAATAATGGTTAAAATGGTTACTCAGGCCGGTCCTGTAATGCTTTTAGACGAATGGTTATTGGTAACTTGACCGGCCCGATCAATGGTCACCGATGTACTACCTTACGCAAGGCAACACATGGTTATAAGAAATTAATTTTATCTACTAAGCAATATTTGTAATATAATGCTATTCGATGGACTTACTTTGAATACTGACACGTATTCTTGTCTAATTGTAACTTATATAAAAAGAGGTATATAGATAAGTTAATAAGTTTTTATAAGTAGCTTGTAGATTAAGTGCTTAGTAATGTTGTAACTTTTAAGGCGAAGAGTAAGCAGAAAACACGCAAACATGATGTTTTTATACAAGTTTTGTGGTGAAAGTATAGCATTTCGAGCTATGAACACTATTTAATCGTGTTACACATATCCTTATCCCATAGTCTTATTTGTAGGTTCTAATGCTTGCTGTTGGTTATAGTTAACACTGCCGAGCCTTTTTGAACTACCACTTTTCTTTGAAGTTAAACAAGTTTTTTGGCATGGCGTGACGCATTTTTTTGGTATTTCTCTCAGAAAAGTTATTCTTATAGCTTGTACTTTTTTGTGTAGGTTCATTTATTCAGATAGGTAGTGAATAACGAGGTATTTAAGCATATAAACTGTTTTCCACGCAAGAATTTTGAAAATATTGGCTTTTTTACATAGATGGCGGGCCGGCAGCCGTGAACTCATATCGCTCAAGGTCGCTGGCATTTAGTGTCGCCTTATGTCAGTTATGTAAATAGTGACAGTAATAATTGTATATTTATTTGTTAAAGTAAAATTATGTATATAGCCAACGAACCAATATATATATAAACATTATCAACTGGTAAGCCATAAATATTTACACCAAGCACAAAGTATATACTATATTAAGCTTTCATTAAAATACAAAGAGAGAGAGAGAGAGAAGGAACATTCAATTTATTTCTTTAAATTTTTCGCTAAGAACTAAGTCTATTATAAACAATATGTTAGGTTTTAAAAGTGATCACTTCTAGGATTAATACACAAATAAAATGTGAAAAACAAAATTTTATGAATGATGCGGTATTCGAACCCCCGACCTCCGGCGTTCCGTGCCGGTGCTCTAACCAACTGAGCTAACCGTTCGAGTACAACGTGAGAGTTGAATAAAGCAAACAGAATTTTATAACGATGCGGTACTCGAACGGTTAGCTCAGTTGGTTAGAACACCGGCACGGAACACCAGTGGTCGTGGGTTCGAATCCCGCATCGTTCATAAAATTTTGTTTTTCAAATTTTATTTGTGTAAGTCTTTTATAACCAAGCTCACCAACAGATTGTTTTCTACGAATATCTTTTTTAATATAATATATAAATTACATGACACGTTGTTTGTCCGCGATGGACTTCTAAACTAATAAACGGATTTTAATGGTAAATACTTCATGGAGTGCAGTTTGGTCCAACTAGATATGATAGTTTTTATTTCGACTTGGGACCCATAATTATTTTTATTTTCAATATTTGTTTTGTATGGATACATTTTCTATGACAGAATTTAGTGGCGCACGGTTTGACAGTTCCGCTGTGAAACAATTTCATTATAACAACAGGGAGCATTTTTTACAAAACAATTCTTCATGTTTTGTAATATTATTGGCAAATTCCTATAAAACAGTATTTTTTTATTATCTACAGAACAACGTCTCTCGTGTCAGCTAGTAATTTATATTTATTTTATCAGCATAAAACTTATATTTATTTCAACCCAACAAAATCTAAAAGCTATTTCATAGAGTTTCAAAGGCTCAAAGTATGTTCTGTGTATTTCCGATGAATTCAGTTCACAATTTTCTCAATTTCAACGGTTCCACACAAACCTTGCCAGTATATTTGAAGGGTACATTCTCTTATAAGGAGGGTGGCTTCATAAATTTGCAGCAAATATAGTTCAAGAGATGATGATAGTTTTTGCTAGGTATTCAAATTCGGTGTTTTCATTTGACAGATGCAGATACTAGGTCTATCTAGTCCTTCATCAAAATATAGCTTGCTTTTTAGCCATTGTAAAAAAATCTCAATATAATTTTTTTTATTCGATCTCAGCTACCGTCAGAATCATGTTAACGATATCCGTACTGTGGCAATGATAATTCTACGGCGGCCATCTTGGATTTTTAAAATCATCCCAAGTTCGTTCTGTATTACCTCGAGAAACTCGAAAAAAATATTAATATTGTTGCAAAATAATTAGCGCAGCAACCATATTGGACTTAAAAAAATCTCCAAATTCAATTCCTACACCATGTCGATAGAAAAGTTGTCTAAGAATTGTATTGCTCTTCCTCGGACACTCTTAATATTTTCGCAATAAAATATACCCTGTGTCATTTTCTGTACACCTGAAAACGTGTTTGCAATATTTCATGATATTCTGTTGATTTAATAAGGGTTTCTACCCCTTACCCCGCGTAAGAAACAAACAAACAAACAAAAATCAAATACACATTTGCATTAGTAATAAACTACTAAGAATGATACATGCAGGCCATGAACTCTGATTTTTTTACCCGAATTCAAAAAAGAATGAGGTTTGCAATTCGTTGGTATGTTTTTTTATGTTTGTTACCTCAGAACTTTCGACTGGGACCAATTTTGATAATTCTTTTTTTGTTTGAAAGCTGGAGCTTTCCGTGTAGTTCCATTGCAATTCCGATCTGACAATGGCATCCATGAGAAAACCATAAAAGTCTTAAATTTGCTATAAGTATGTTTACGACAAATTTACGAGTAGCTGAATATTGCGCCAACCGACCTCGATAATTCTTTTTTATTGGAAAGAATATACTCCAAATCGAGTTTGGTGATATTTTGGTTAGGTTTTGACTATGGGACTCATGACAAAGTAACGGAACTCTTCAATTCTTAGGAGCAAATTAGGGATACTCAGCCGAATTATTTGTATGCAAAATTTTATAGATCTACTCATATTTTAACATTTTAAGACAATTAAAAGTAGAGTACTTCAGATTCACTAAAACTAAAAAATAAAAATTAACAAAAAAACAACCGACTTCAAAAACACTATTCCAAAACAATAGATATAATATGCACTTAAAATTATGAAAATAATTGCGAATTTTTGTACGATCTAATTAATTAATCTTAGTCTAGGTACGTTTAATGTTATTCGTGGAGTCGGTGTCAGCCAAGGTAGGTTTGTAAGTACATACATAGTTATAGATCAGATGTACTTTTTTATTAGAAACCATAATAGCACGGGGAAATGCAATAGTAGAAAGCATTATATTATGGTATTCAATTAAAAACGTGTCATAAGACTCTCAAATCGGTAGGGGTCCCGTCACTTGTCCCCAACGCCCAGTATTTAACTCAATCATATTTCTATGCTTAACTATTATTATATATTAACCTAACACTTGTATGATAAAATGTTTTAGCCTAGACCTACAAACTAATATACTCTGTAATCTGTCTATATATGATAAGCTAAATAAAATATTAAGATAAAAAGCTTCAGCAACTCTTGGACTTGATGTGGCTTAAGGAACATTGAACGCACGACAACGACAGCTGTTAAACGTTCGCTACTTTTAATTGTTCCTGAGCGGCGCGGGCCCGACGCCCGGATATTAGTTTTCTTAGTTAAGTGGAACCACCGAGATGGGATCGGGTTTTCATGAGAGCATCGTTCCAATTAATAGTATTACTATTTGTGCTCGAATTTGTTGATAAATATTAAACGGCATCTTTTTGTAGATTTCCGCAGTAAAGTGATAAGTTCATTTATATTGATAATTCCAATATTAAATGTAAGTAACAGTCCGATGTTTGTACATTACGGATAATGAAGAAAAACTTAAATGACTTCATATTAGTACCCACACCCCACATTTTAAGATCAACAGAGGCCAAAACAACAATGTATCACGAAAAAACTAATGCATGAGTTGTACTCTAAAATTTAACTTTATTTTAACCATAGTTAAATTCAGTGAATTTATATTGGCGCGAGTTACTAAGGTTTTGTGCACTGTTCAATACTTAATTCGGGTACAACCGTAGGGGCCAATGATGAAAAGTCCGGATGTCCATATCGCAGCTGCGGCCTCACATGAAACCCTAAAAGGCTGTTATATCAACCGGTGCCATGGCAATGCCATGTTCCAGAATGCTGTTATGCAGTTTGCGCCAAAACGGTTAAGAAGAACCATATAATTCGCGATGATCACAGATCATCAGATTTTTTGACGAGCAAAACATTCAGCTGGTGGTAATTGATACTCCCTGACCATTACAATGCAGTTCTGAGCGGCACTACAACTGCCCTCGTCACCTTCAGACATAAGATGTTACGTCTCATTTGCCCAGTAATTACACAAGCTACGACGCCCTTCAGACCGAATCACAGTAATGTTTACATATTACTGTTTCACGGCAGAAATAGGCGCCGTTGTGGTACCCATAATCTAGTCGGCATCCTGTCCAAAGGAGCCTCCCACTGGTGAACCGTGTGTATGCTTTTTTGTCATCATCTTCCATAAAAAAACGTTATGTTCTAAATATAACCCTGTTAAATACTAGGTAAAATAATAAATAAATATCGTTAAAAACAAAAATAATAGTTATACTCCGTTCCTAGCGTAGCATCGTAGCGCGTAGTACTTTGTAGCATTATCTATCGTAGTCAGATTATATGGCCACAGTTTAAAACATCTGGATTAATTTTAGCTCAAACGCCTCCTTGTCAATTTAAGACAAAAACTCATTTTCATAATACCAATATAATTATATAAATTAATTTTTAGAAATGTAACGTTCGCTTTAGTATAACGCCGGAATTAATAAGAGTTGAAATCTTACCCTCATCTAGCCCAGATTTGGAACCATGGGCTTCAAATATAGTCAGTTTTGTATGACATGGTCTACCCTAAAAGACACGCTAGTTAAATTACCATACAAACAGTGCGTAAATCCATATATTCGTGGCCAAACAGATTAGACACCTGTCCTAAAACCAAAGGTGAGACTTGAATTAATAAATATCAACAAGTTTTATTAAAATGTAAAGTATAAAACTGAATGCCTTTCTTTTCTGTTAACTCGGTAAGGCATGTGGCCATGTACCATAATTTCGACTGGCAACACCACTAGGAAGAAACACACTAACCATCACGCGTCGCGCATTCGTTTAAGAACACGATACATAAGAACGCGCGCACAGACACGCTTAAAGCTGCCTAACTCGGAATTCCACTTTTCCTAATAGGGCTACAAAAGGCCGTGTTGTAAAGACTGTGTGTACAGGAGATCAGATTTGTGACGTATATATTAAGAAGAAGTGGTGGTAAATCTAAACAATATGTTATGTTTTCAAAGTGACCCTCACTTCTAGGATTAATACACAAATAAAATTTGAATAACAAAATTTTCTGAACGATGCGGTATTCGAACCCACGACCTCCGGCGTTCCGTGCCGGTGCATATTGGGGTTGAGCAGGTTATTAACTGTAAAGTAGATCCTGTAGATGATACCACAACCTGAGAGTTGAACAAAGCAAATAGAATTTTATAACGAGGCGGTACTCGAACGGTTAGCTCAGTTGGTTAGAGCACCGGCACGGAACGCCAGAGGTCGTGGGTTTGAATCCCGCATCGTTCATAAAATTTTGTTTATCAAATTTTATTAGTGGTGGTAAAGTCTTTCACATTCATAAGTATCATTTTGAGATAGTCAAATGAATAATTTTCTTCTTCTTTTGAAGCAGTTCTGGATATCTGCAAATAATCTATAAGCTATGCTGTACGTACTCTCTTGTACTATTTCAATAGCCAATTTTATTCCTCTATCCTTTGCCCTTTCAGAACGGCGAGATTCTTTAAAAATAAAACTCATGGTCAGACTATGTACTAGGCCTAGACTATGAATCAGGAACTAGGGATATTTAATATCTAATAAATGAATAGAAGTACCATCTTTTTTATGTAATCAAGTTTAAATCACTTTATTCTTGTAGGTTGAGGAAATATCTAAATGACTACTAATAAGTTTTTAATGTTCATAATTGAAAAATAAACTTTTGAAGTTCGTTCGTACAATTCACAATTATATTTGTAAATTGCCAGGCAAACTAGAAATCGCGCCTCCTGCCATGATTCCTACATTACGTTTTCATTAATAACGTTTTAATTACTGTTATGTCTCCATACATACTTCGTTCATCTATAACAACTTCTGGAATAAATTACCTCGTACCTCTTATATGAGCATCAAAAGGGAATTTTATGATAATATTTTAATGCGGGTTAAACCGCTAGGCACTAAAGTTATACTTGGTTAAATATATAATACTTAGTCAGGCCATAAATACTGTTACAATTAAATATAAACAAAATATTACATTTGAATTTGGAATCTGTCATTTTTATATGATTGTTCATTGAGTTTTTTTATTTTGGCGCCAATACATTGGACAATATTTTGCGATTATACACAAAGTAGGTATGGAGCCGATTGCAATTTTTAAAACTTGCCATACGCTTGGTATTAGTAAAATGTTTGTGTACCGGGCAATTAATAGGTACAATGATACCTCCACTGTTTGTGACAGAAAAAGATCTGACCGTCCACGTAGTGTTCGTACGAAAAAGGTTGTCAAAGCAGTAAGAGAAAGAATTCGAAGAAATCCTGTCCGAAAGAAAAATATTTTATCTCGGGAAATGAAGATAGCACCTAGAACCATGTTGCGCATATTAAAAGATGACTTAGGACTTGCATGAGATGTACTGGTCATTTCTTAATTCATAATTCAAAAAAAAAATATGATGGTAAAATCGAAACAACTACTGAAGGCGTACGCAAAGGGAGGTCATAGAGAAATTTTGTTTACGGATGAGATTTTGTTTACAATCAAGCAACATTTTAAAAATGACCGTATTTATGCTCAAAGCTCTAAGGAAGCTTCCCAATTAGTCTACTGAGTGCAACGTGGGCACTATCCGACTTCAGTAATGGTTTATGGGTATGAAGGAGTGACTGAGCCATACTTTTGTGAAAAAGGTATCAAAACATCGGCACAGGTGTATCAAGATACCATTCTTGAGAAGGTTGTGAAGCCCCTTAACAGCACCGTGTTCAATAACCAAGAATGGTCCTTCCAGCAAGACTCGGCGCCGGGTCATAAAGCTCGGTCTACGCAGTCTTGGTTGGAAACGAACGTTTCGGACTGCATCAGAGCTGAAGACTGACAATCGTCCAGTCCCGATCTTAATGAGGCTTGCTCTTAACGCCATGATAATTTGGAGTCCCTAAAACAATCAAGCAATTTTCCCACGGAAAGACTGCGTGCTTCTATTGATAACTGGCCTCAACGTTTAAAGGACGTATTGCAGCCAATGGAAACCACTTCGAATAATCTTAACACTGTAAAAGTAATTAATGTTATTTGCAAAAGAAATTTTTTGGCAAGACTAGGTATATTGCTAGTTACTAGTCAGTTAAAAACCACAATAACAAATGAGAGCAAATAGAATACTAATAATTTGCAACTGCAAGAGAAATGCGACACAAAAGAACTCGCTAGAAATATTGCTGGTGCAATAAAAATCTATGATTGCTATTAATTTGATTTTTCAATACAAAAATCCGCGATACACACACTGCATACAAGAATGATTAACATGTTTAATTGTGTAGATAGTTTCGGGGCAGCTTTCACCGACGTGCCAAATGACGGATCTTAATTTGACGAAAAGTATATATAGGAAGAAGTTGAAAGTGTTTTGCAGTTTTAATATTTGAAGACAGACCAGACCATATTATTATTTTAGTACTGTGTGCGAAAAATAGTAGAAGCAAAATGATTTTAGTTGAGTTGATTGACGAGGGTAGCGCTTAACAAAAAGTAAAAAATAGGATTCTGAATAATTATACGCCGAGGGTTCCGTACTGTACCGCTTCAAATTAAAAGATTTTGGTAGTTAATACACAAATAGTAGTTAACACACACACAAAATAATTAGTTAACACACAATACAGGTAGTTAATACAGTCCAAATATTTTTTTTATTGTTTAACAATATATTTTTCTCTTGAAAAATCACAAGTAATCAAAATAATCATATTATATTTCGCATATTACCCAAAAAAAAGTACAATTTCAACAATTTTCAAACTGTTGCACAGTCTAGCTGGCCGTATGAATCATGTTTGTTTCCTTTGAAGTTGAAAACTTTCCAACCAATCCTCTCGCTAAAGCCAACCCGAGCAAAACAATACAACAGCAGCCACTTTCAACTTTCTTTCCTCCCTTTGCTGTTTCAAATTGGCCCGTACATTTAATTTTCTTGGCGATACACAGCGGTAAACAAGCCAAGTACTAAACAGATTTCTGCTATGCGTTCTCGCGACGTTAATCTGAGTTGACAGCGCTGTTCAAATGAATTGCAATATTCGATATTGTAGTACTTGATACTAATTCTAAATTGAATTTTTTTTCAGTTTTTCTTACTCGTACAAACAGTACAAAAAGAGACTATAAGACCCTTTATACAAGCTTTTCTTAAACATACATAGTTTATTGGTATGTATGGGTGAAATTAATTCAAATTCAAATTAAATTTGATTTGATTCAGGTATTATGGTTTACTTTCCGACGACAATGTTTTTTAATGACGACAACGACAATTAAAATTAAACAGTGTCTAGATCCACTACCACATTGAACGTTGTTTTTTTAAAAAAAAATAACGGCTTTCCCCTCGAGTGCCGGCAGAAGTAAAAACTTGAAAATTAACGTTGTGCATTTTTGAACAATTTTGAATGGTTAGGCAATAATTTTGCATGAAATGCTTTGTTTATCAGAATAAAAGTACTAGCATTTATGTAGTTAAATATAGTATTCATTTATTGCGCTATCGTACACAAAAATGACAATTTAAATTACATAATTCGACTTACAAACATTTTTTTGTTATTTTGTTTTGTATGGAATTGTAACAAAATTTCACGAATTATAGAAGAAATACCTTTATTTTAAGAGCTATGCAGTCATTCAATTACTTTACGACACGGATAATATTGATGTCTTTAACTCCAGTATTAATTCAATTAGAGCCTATTTGGTAAAACAATTTAGCAGTGATTAACAAATTAACATTAGGAATGAAATTACACCTTTTTGTTCATGGTTTCAAGTGGCGATAGGAGTGCGAGAAGATTTTATTTAATAATTTTATGAAGTTTTATTTAATAACTTTTAATTATACTTGTGTTGTTTGTTTGTAATTAATATGTTAGACTTAATAATATTATACTTGTTCCTATGTACATGCCAATTAATTATTTAAGGAAGCATAATTATTAGATCGAATGAATTATGTTTGTTAATTATTTTAATGTATGTACAACTAGCTGTTGGCTTTCTTTAAAATATCAAAATAAAAAATTAAATAAAATACTCAAGTCCCTCGATCTTACGAATTTTAAATCGTGTCCTGACGCACGTGACCTGGTAGAGCGCATACATTTCATACCCAACCCAAGAAAAGTGCTCAACGCCACTAAAGACGTTTTCACTTCAAAAATAAAACAAATTCCTTACATTAAGGATTGGTCTCCGCTGCACTCCAACTAGATACCGCAGGCGTAGTCAGTACAGTAGGTCGGTAACTAATACTACGCCCAAGTGCCAGCCAGTCTCGAATAATCTGTGACTTTGACGTGCCACATGTTCTGTTAAAGTTTGCTAATAATTGAAACTAAAATGCCGGGTTGCGTAGTAAAACTTTGTAAAAATAATGCTACAAGAAATAAGTAAGACACTGGGATCACATATCATAAGTATGTTGTATTTTATTAATTTGAATGTAAAATAACACGAAGCGGACGGCGTAGGTAGTGCGGTATCTAGTTGGAGCGCAGCGGAGACCAATCCTTAATCTTAGACAAATTCGTTTAAAAAAATAGTGACATTCATAATGTCAATAAAAGAAATAGGGATTAGCTTGCTAGTCATGTAAAGTCGACTCCATAAAGCCACAAACTCATTCAGAGGCCTATGTTAACATACAGAACTTACCTTAAACGAATATAAATCAGTTCCGAAGAAAATATTGTACACAAAAGGTTACGAAATAAGATTTCAGAATATCTGGATCTAGATAACCTTTGGGACTGAGCTGCTGGGCTGTTAAATGTCTGTCTCAGATTGATAAATGTAATTGTAGTTAAATAAGAATTTGTTTTTTTTAATGAAAATAAGGGACGAGACGAGCAGGTCGATCAGCTTCTTGAAAAACCCCAAAAATTCTGAGCGGTACTACAACTGCGCCCGTCATCTTGAGACATAAGATGTTAAGTCTCATTTGCGCAATACTCTCACTAGCTACGGCGCCTTTCAGACCGAAACACAGTAATACTTACACATTACTGCTTCACGGTAGAAATAGGCGCCGTTGTGGTACCCATAATCTAGCCGGCATCCTTTGCAAAGAAGCCTCGTACACTGGTAAAATAATGTATGTATTAAGTTGTCAATGGTGTAATTGTATTAAGTTGTCTTGCACCCAAAGCCTACAATTAGTTTAACCAATAAAGGTGGATGGTCTCTCCTCATCTTCTGGCACCATGATATTCTGTCTAAAGTTGTCGGGTTGAGAAGATTTTCTTTATGTATGAGGCTTGACATGCTGGCGTTATGTGTATGAAGGGCGTTCTCTGCGTCTCTATTTCTCTGGCAAGTTTAGTGGTATCTTCACCACAGTCCTGACTATGCGATCATACCACCTCAGACGGCTCTCTTGGGGCTTTACAGTTATAGTGCCGTGGATGTAGATAAGATAACACTTGTTAAAAAAGAATAGTAGTTTTGGTAGGTATTTGAAACAATTTTTTTTTCTTAACGTATAAATCTTTCGCCTTTCTTTAATGTCACAGCAGAGATTACGATGAATGCATACTGACCTATATCTTTCTTCAAAATCAATGGTATGGTATAGGGGCTCCTGTTTCCGCAATTAGACCACTTGCATGGGTCCAGTAATGTCAAGTTACTCCAACCAGCCCAGCTCCTTCCAGAAGTTCAGAACATTCCAAAAAAAGGAATAAGGCTGATTTAAAGTATCACAAAATATATATTAAATAATAATTTTAAGTGTTATGTAACAACCAAAAGTCCTTATACGCTCGAAGTTAAAACAACATCAAAGTTGGCAACTACACGTGTGTAATTAAACTTAACTAATAAGTTCCCATATTTACAGTTTAACTTAAAAACTTCGGTGGAAAACTAACTTATTGCAGTTATTTCATAAGTTTGACAACCTATTTTACGGCGACTGTGTGAAATTTAATTAGTTTTGTTTTAAAGTAACACCCTTATATGAACCTTATACTGTCTGTATTTCCTTTCGAAATCTAAGTGCAATTATTGAAATAGAGGAGTAGGTAATGGATAATTGGTATCATCTTAATTTTAATGCTAACACTTTGGAAAAACTGTATATATTGCTTGATTTTTTGGCTTTTGTTGAAATGTGGCATGCTTTTACTAACTTTTTTATGGCTATTAAATTATCCGGATAAACTTAATATACTTACAGAACATCAATAAGGTTTTCAACGAGGCAGGTTGACTGAAGCATGAAGCAAATCCGCACTATGCTCTCTGGTTGCTGAGAAAGTTGACAAACGTTAAAAAATGTATTTCAGTTTTTCTAGATCTCAACAAAGCTTACACTATCTCTCTCCCCATTCTTATGAATTAACTAGAAGCTATAAGAAGGTATAAGAGGTGCGCAGCTACACCTATTCAGCCAGTATCTTTCTGAACCTAAGCAAAAAGCAAAACTAGGTAAGTGCACCAGTGCATTCGTCGTTATCATACGGCGTGCCACAGGGCAGTGTTCTTGGACCAACCCAATAGGGAAATATTGAATATATATAACTGTTTTCCTTGATATTAGGCTCAAGAATGCAAACATCTTCTCGTTTGTCGATGACACTGTGATAGTATTCACTGGTGACTCATAGGACAGTGTGAGGAAAAATACCGAAGCGGGCTTGCGTGAAATTTATACATGCTAAATACGAATCTACTTACCCTTAATGAAAATAAGACCAAGTACATAGTTTATATAACGACCTGCTAAAGATTTCAAAATTCAAATTCATGACTGCGTTTACAATGTTAGTACAGTAATTTGTAACTGCCCATATATTTAGAAAGTTGCTCAAACTACTATCTCGATGTCATATTGGGTCAATGACTTCCCCGGACGGAGCCCTTACATTTTTGCACATAGTCATGTATACAGATTCTTTGAGTAAACTTCTTTCGTATTCCTTAATAAAAGCAAGGTGTAAGATTGTGCCTCCTCCAACAGCAACGACCAGGATCACGATTCAACCTGCTCCAAGATGGATAAGAAAGCAGACGCACTACATTCCGACAAGAGACCAGACTGAGGTGATGTTTCTTAACTATTACAATGGCATCCAAATCCATACTAATGAGAAAACTAACCTGGATTTTTAAGTCATTAAGATTTTACATATCATTTACCTAGAGTGCCGGCTAGCCCCAAATTTGATTACAAAGATCTGTTGAAAGAGCTTTAGTACAATCTATATATACTACCTGAGAGACCACTCCATCTTGTGGCTTTTAAAAGTAATTTGGTCTAGGACTCTAGCCACATGTCCTGCCCATTGCCATTTCATTTTTAGTGCATGTTTAAGGACATCTGTGGACATCTGGTTTTTTCCTGAATCTTCCTTAGCTTTTCGTTTGCATAGTAAGTGAATTTATGTATATAAAAGAGATCTATATATATATAAGAGATTTCCACCTATATATTGAATCATCACGATATCTCTGGAACCATAAAGCGTCTACGCGTTCTCTAGGCTTGAAATTTGGTAGGAATATTCCTTTCGTCGAGTAGAGGTCAGCTAAGAATTTCGGATTTTACGAAATTCCATCGGCGAGAGTTTTTTTTTAACAGAACAACGACTGTCGGTTCCGCTAGTGATATAAATGAAACACCTATAGATTTGAAAGAGTCGTTAATCACAATATGACGACTATGAACATGGTTTACTTCTCTTAAATTAATGAATACAGTATCGAGAGATAAATTAATATAACCGCAGTTCTTGAAAGAGCAAATTTATTCCGTTTTGTGTATCATTAAAACGTGCAGGAATAAATGAATATTGGCAAGTGTTGTCCTGAACACTGTCGCAGTCTGTAGCTTATTGGAAGTCTTTATATTTTTTAAGCGTTAAAAGTTACATAAAACTTATGTAAGTTTTGTCTTATATCTTCGTCTTTGTAGAGTTTCACTCATAACTTCTTCTTTTTGGTTTATTGGCTTCGCGCGCTGGGCGTTTAAGTTATTCTCAATTTATTAAAAGAAAAATCGAGGAATTATATTTACTCAACAATATCAAAAAAAATTCTATGTTAACTAAACCTTGAATAGAATTAGGTAAGTATAGAAATTAATATGGAATGGAGCTACATATTTAAAACTTAATATCATTCATTAGGAAGGAAGTATTTATGCGCAAGGTTCATGAGAGGACAAGAGAATGTCAATCATCAATGAAGTAGGAAGTGGAATAAGACCTAAGATTTTGAATTTTAAGCCGATACCTAACGCGCACACTGAAAAATTAAAAGTTGGTCACGCGTTGATCAGGTTGTTTATACGTTAGTATATTATAAGTCTATGATCTAATGGGGCAATGCTGCCGCTATAAATACAATATTTGTGCTGCAAAAGAGGTAAAGAATCATTGAGAGCAAAATTCAAAGAAATTAACATCTTGACTGTTGCTTCTCAATATATTCTTGATAATGTAATGTATGTTCATAGGCAATTTACTAGAAACTGTCATAACCATAATGTTAACACCAGGAACAAACATAAACTTATAATGCCTACCACTCGGCTAAGTCGAGTTAGTAAGTATTTTGTGGGGCGATGTATATGCTTGCACAACAAGATCCCAGAAAATGTTCAAAACAAAAGTATCACGTTATTCAAAAGAATTGTTAAAAAACGTTTGTGTGGTAAAGGTTACTATGACATAAATGACTTTCTCAAGGATATACCACAGATTGGTAATGGAGTGACCGCGCTCAGGCTATTAAATAATAAGTTTAATTGTACAATATTACTTGGTAAACATTTTTTCGATGAATAAAAAAAAGCCCGCTGAGTTTGTTGCGCCCATTCTTCTCAGGTCTTAGGCATTCATTTTGAAATGGGTGGTAGTTTTTGACTTTCAATAAGTGATGTCACATCCTATTTTGAATAAAAATATTTGAATTTGAATTTGGATCTATTATATTAGACAAAAATTATAAAAACATCACCTCCAAGTTTCTAGTTCTTTGTTTATACGCTACGAGGGTCATTTGACGGTATGTGCTCGCGGCAAACGATATTTTCTTTCAACACCAAAGGAATCACAGCAGCGTTGCTTTTTTATGCTATTTAATGTATTTATTCTTAAAAAAGAGAATTTTGAGTGCATTAATAAAGCCATTATTCGCACACACATGGCATTTACACGCACTCTCTCATTTTATTTAAATGTAAATAATTAATTTAAATGTTATGTTAAGTGTGATGTATTAGTTAATATAAATGTCATGTTAAATGTTCTGAATTTATATCTTATGTGTTAATTACGCTCAGTTTTGATAGTGTAGACTGTAGACCAATAAACTGATGCAGGACCCGCTCGACCAAACGGTCTAGAGCTATGGATATTATGAATCTCCTTAAAATAGCCACCAATTCAATTAAACATTCTAATTTTACTTAGGAGGAAATAAAAATGGCCGTTTTTCCATACAAGAGAACATTAATTCTCTTTCCTCCATTATTTCTAACTCTGGACCAATATAATCTTCAAATAAGATCAATATCCGTGCCTCTCTGTTTGGCATTTATTGATATTTTAACTTATATTACTTAAAAAAAGTACTTCGTACAGCCTAGTATATAAACGACAACAATAAGAGAGATAATTTAAGCGGTCCGACACAATATTTCCTTCTCATTCAGTTTCCAAAATTAAGTTACGATTGGCTAATATTTGGAGAAAGAAACTACTGAGGACGAGACCCTTTTTTTGAGTTTTTTACTCACGATTTTAAGTCGGAGCTGCACCTATCCTTTTCATACTAATTATTGTCTCGCCCGTGCTAGCGCGATGCTGTTTTGGAATTATTAACCTATGATACGCCAACATGTCCCGCGCGCCCGCAAAAGCCACTTGAGCTGTCTAGGCGCCAAACCCGACGCCGGCCACTTGAAACGTGATACCCACTTGTGTTTATAATACTCGAGGTATCATTATGCAGTTACGGGTTGCTAGATAAACAAGCTTGGTAATTGTAAACAAAAAACGTGATTCTGTGAATGACACCGCTCTTTCAGAGTTGTCAAAACAAAAATTTCGAAATTAGATTAAAGGAACATATTGGAATAATCATTCCGAAACATCACTATTCGCGGAACACTTAATTGATACCGGTCACTCACTCGGAAACAATAATAATTTTAATATTTTACATACATGTGAAAAAGGATTCCGCTTAAATGTGTTAGAGCAATTAGAAATAATAAAACACAAAAATAACATATTTACATTGTTGAATGAACAAACAAGTTCAGTCCCATCACCTTTGTTGCGTATCTCTTCCGGGGGGTAACACGTCACAACTGCCGACCAATCACAGCGCGTTCAATCAACCTTTTATACAAAAGAGCGGCTTCCGGCTCACTTTATTCAGTCTCGTTCCAGATTTTGGCGAGACAACACGTCCTGGGATGCCTCGTGTAGAGGCCTAACACGTGTCGAATTGTTTAAAGACAAATATTGGCGGAATTGACACTAAAGAAAACTCAAATCAATTGTATACTTAATTCTTTGTTTTATAGAATATTGCTTTTATTTCTAAAAAAAAATTCACACAATAATCTAAAAAGCTTCAGCTTCTGTCTACCTCTTAAGCACAGACCATTCATTTTATTGTACTGCCTCAATTATCTTTAATAGATTATAAAAGTTAATTTTAGATTATCAAATTAGCCTGTTAAAACATCACCAAAAATTCCACTAAAAATGTTCAACTGCAACTTAAAATACGAAATGCCAGCACATAACGAGGTTTATAATGACAAAAGTTCAACGTTCAGCAAAGTATGAAAATTCACCAGGAGATTAAAAACGTTGCAGCTACAAAAATATCATCGTTTTGGGAGCCGTTGAAAACTTGTATGTAGTGCAGTGAGCCATATTCTGATAACGTTTTATTAAAAGGCGCGGGATTAAACCTCATACAATACAGTCAATTATATTTTCAACTAAAAATGTCAAAATATGTGACGCAAACTTATGGCTCCCTGCTTTTTGAGAGAGATTTCAAATTTGAGGGTATTTCATCAACTTGACCTACGACATATATATAATTGACATTAATACAATATAAAACTAAGAACTTGAGTAGGCCCAAGCGAAATGAAGCAGTTTTAATGTGGTCTTTTAAGACTACATACATTTCCCGCCGCGTCAGTGTCACGCTGTCAAGTTCCATGACACTGATGGCAAAATGAAAGGCGGCAGGGCTTGACGATGAGCTTTAGTATGAGTGGCGAACACAATAGTCCAATTCTGGACGCGGTGTTACTAGGTATCTTTTAGGACTAGGAAATAGCCACCCTCTTCGAATAATAATAATAATAATACATTTCACACCGAAGTAGTAGCGCGTTATCAGCTTGGTAGGTTTTGAATACCAAAAATACGAATATTTGAACACACGATTTACTGACGCTTTAGAAAAGTCGATCGCTAGAAAGGTAAGAAAAGAAAAAAACAAACATTTCCCTTTTCAAAAAAAACAAAATTACCCATGCTTCATCATCACCATATCAGCCGGAAGATGTCCACTGCTGGACAAAGGCCTCTCTCAAACACCTCCACGATAATCGGTTCTGCGCCACCCTCATCAAACGTATTCTGGCGATCTTGACCAGGTCAACTGTCCATCTTGTCTTCTGGAGGACTTTACATTCGAGAACTTTAATGCCCCAACGGCTATCTGTATTCATTATTCATCCTAAAATCCATAAGTTGACCTGGAAGTCAATAATATCCAACTACAACACACAACTACAATACATTTTGCCAGTGAAACGCAGAAGGCAATTTAATTTTTCTTCAAAGACTCTTTAATCATCAGCAATAAAATATTACCACGTGAGATGTATTTTAGCATACCGTACAATTTTATTTATAAATAAATATATATGACCAACAAAAAATGCACACGGGTTTCCCAATAGCCAAGTATGAAACTAATTGTATAGTTATGCATTAGTAATCGTAGTATCCGTAGATCCCAAAAGCAAATTTACACTGTCAATCCCACCGCACGAGCCGAGCGTAGCTTGCCGCGGCAGCACCAACCAGTGCCAGAACCTCTTGTTCACTACTATATATTTCAACAATAATTTCAGATGAAAAGTTGCAAGCAAATTGCGTATCAAAAAAATATACATATAAAATTGACCAATCAGAACGCTCAACGTCTCACACTGCTAACTTCATCTATATATATATATATATATATATATATATATATACGTGGAAATCTCTTATATATATATATATAAGAGATTTCCACGTATGTAGTCACTCATCACAATATCTCTGGAACCATTAGGCGAAGAGTCTTGAAATTTTGTTGGAATATTCCTTTCACCGAGTAGAGGTCAGCTAAGAATTTTACGAAATTCCACCCGCAAGAGTTTTTTTTAATATGAACAGAACAACGTCTGTTGGGTCAGCTATACAAATAATATACCTAGATTTATTATAATATCAATATAGTGTACCAGTGACATTACAATATCACTAAAACCAGACCTTTTAATTGTAAGAAATGAAGTCCATTGACAATCTATCGGTTAATTATAATATCAATAGTGAAAGTATAATATCACAGCTTTGACAATGTACCTACGACTTATATATAGCTGACATTAAAAGAATATGAAACTAAGTTGTGTACGTACGCCATTTACCGTTTCGCTGCCAATTATTTGTACGTAAGCACCCAACAAAACATTCAAGAAACACCTAACTTCGAGTTCACTATTTCACCTGCAAGCATTACCGTAATCAACTCGTCTTTAAACCACCAAAATACCTTTGCATTCATAACTATATGTCAAGCCCAACGCAACCGTATTTCTAAAGGCTTAAGGAATGTTTAAGAAAACACACGATTACGAAGTAAATATAAAGTTTGCAATGCTCCAGAAACGAAACTCAAGGAATCTATTCGCAAGAGTGTAAAAACAGCAATAAAAGTGAACGGTCTTCTAAAGTGTAAGGATAGGGGCGATAAAGCTAAACTCTGCGATGTTCATTGGTGTATGATAATTTTTGGTGTTGGTTTATTGATAGGAAAGAAGTTCACCAGTGGGAGGCTATTTTGCACCGGATGCAGGCTATTTTGCACCGGATGCAGGCTATTTTGCACCGGATGCAGGCTATATTATGGGTACCACAACGGCGCCTATTTCTGCCGTGAAGCAGTAATGTGTAAGCATTACAGTGTTTTGGTCTGAAGGGCGTCGTAGCTAGTGAAATTACTGGGCAAATGAGACTACAACTTATGTCTGAAGGTGACGAGCACAGTTGTAGTGCTGCTCACCGATTTTACAAGATTATAGCCGTCATGTGTCAATCTATTAATGACTGCACGTTTCATATAATCGGGTGAAATGATTTTTTCTTAATGAGTTTCGCTACGCTGCAACTGACTGACAACTGAACTGTCTTGCAGTTTAGGCCCACGCGTCGATTGATCGCACGTATTCAGACAACTAGCGCAATCTAGACCTTTCATACGTAACTAAATTCAACAGCCTCGCCAAACTCTCCAAGAAAAAAGTGATTCGCTCGATTGTTTGAAACTTGCAAAATGATAGATTGACAGATGACGGCTATAATCTTGTAAAAACGGAGATAGCCGAAATCCACTACGTTGTAAGCAACTGTTCTCTTTCAAACTTAGCCGGACTTCGTGGCCAATCACCTTATTGTAACAACCAGTGGGAGACTCCTATGCACAGGAAGCCGGTTAGATCATGGGTACCACAACGGCGCCTATTTCTGCCGTGAAGCAGTAATGTGTAACAATTACTGTGTTTCGGTGTGAAGGGCGCTGTAGCTAGTAAAATTACTGGGCAAATGATACTTAACATCTTATGTCTCAAGGTGACGAGCGCAATTGTACCTAGTGCCTCCTAATTTTTGAACTTTTCAAGAATCCTGGGCGGCACTGCTTTGTAATGGGCAGGGCGTATCAATTACCATCAGCTGAGCGTCCTGCTCGTCTCGTCCCGTATTTTCATCATGATAGGTTGGGCTTTAATGAGAAGAAGTGGCGCACTATCAATAATAATTATAATAATATTCTTACATTCAATAAAATAACTAAATATCATATTTAATTTGTTTTGGTGTGAATTGACAGCTATGACATCATAGTATGGCACAAACTCGACCCTATTCTCATTTGAATTGTATTTACTACAAACACCCTGGATGGATGGTTTGCTACGTCATCGGTATTAACGTCATCCGAATTATAAAGAAGTCTTATAGCTTTAAACAATAAAAAAGCAGCCACTACAAACCGCAGGTCCGGCCACACATGGAGTATAGCTGTCATCTCTGGTCTGGCGCACCCCAGTATCTGCTCGATCCTTGTGCGGTGTTTCCGGGACGATACGACATGGATACCTTCAAAAAAGCGCGTACACCTTCCTTAAGGGCCGGCAAGGCTCTTGTGATTCCTCTGGTGTTGCAAGAGAATGTGGGCGGCGGTGATCACTTAACACCAGGTGACCCGTACGCTCGTTTGTCCTCCTATTCCATAATTTAAACAAAAAAAAAATTGCGAGTCGGACTCGCCCGTGAAGGGTACCGTAGCAGCAAGTAACATAATATAAATGTTCTTGTAGTTCGTTGTAGCTCTAATCGATGTTTTCATAATAGTGTATTTTTTCAATTAAGTTATTGATAATACTATTTATGACTTACCTATTAAAAAAAAACTACTTACTAGATCTCGTTCAAACCAATTTTCGGTAGAAGTTTGCACGGTAATGTACATGACATATTTTTTTTAGTTTTATCATATTCTTATTTTTGAAGTTACAGGGGTGGGACACATTTTACCACTTTGGAATTGTCTCTCGCGCTAACTTTTCAGTTTAGAAAAAATATACTAGAAACCTCAATATCATTATTAAAAACATATCCATAAATACCCTACAAACGTTGGGTTGTATGGATTTGATGAAAAAAAATTTTTTTGAGTTTCAGTTCTAAGTATTGGGAATCCCCAAAATTAGTTGTTTTTCTTTTCTTTTCTTGTGTGAAAATCTTAATGCGGTTCACAGAATACATCTACTTACCAAGTTTCAACAGTATAGTTCGTATAGTTTCGGCTGTGATATACGGACGGACAGACAGACAGACATGACGAATCTATAAGAGTTCCGTTTTTTGCCATTTGCCTACGGAACCCTAAAAATGGACCCAAAAAACCGTTGCAATGCGTTCTTCATACAAATTGATGATGCCGGTTCCACAACTAATTATGATATCAATATACAAATGATTTAAGTTTTCTTTTTAAGTTTTCTTTAGTGTTAATTCCGTCAATATTTGTTTTTAAAACAATTCGACAAGTGTTTCGCCTCTACACGAGGCATCCTCAGGACGTGTTGTCTCGCCAAAATCTGGCACGAGACTTTCGAGAAAGAAAACTTAAATCATTTGTATAATTATGAATTTCCGCTAAGTAACGCCTAATTCAATAAAATTTCTATGATATCAATTTCAAAAGCAATCAATATCCAATAATTCCAATACCAATTCAAAACGTAGTAATATAAGTTCATTCTAAAACACGATCCGATCTTCGCTTCATCTCAATTGCACTCGGCATTATAAAATTTTATTAGCTAACTATTCCACCATTTCATTCAATCCGGTCCTTTGCAAGCGCTCAGCTGATTAATGTATCTTAAAAATAAACTATTCAGATATTTTTTAACTCTGAATGCTATTTGAAGTGCTATCAGCTGTTCTATCCTATTAACAACCTAATTTAATATTCAATATCTAAAAGCGAATCGTGGTCTACGTAATTTTTTTAACTTTAAGAGATTTCCTTCGTTTTTGTTTCGATTGATTTTGGTATCATACGTTTTATACAGGTTATTGTCAGCAATATTACTACTGCGGGACTCGAACCCGTGACTTCTCGGGGACTGAGCGCTCTCACCAACTGAGCCACCGTTCCAGTGACGCATGATTCGTAAATTTAGGTATGCCTTTTTCAATTCTCAGGTTGTGGCTCCATCTACAGTAACTTACTTTACAGCTTATAACCTGCTCAACCACAATAATTTTATATTAGGAAATTGAATTGCGATATCTCTCCGCTCAAATTCATACTCAAATCTAAACAATTTGTTATTTTTTAAAGTGATATCCCTTACTTATTGATTATACGAATCGAATTTGTAACTAATTTATAAAAAAAAATATTTTGTAGGTTCTATAGTTCTATATTTTATTACAATTTGTATAATATGGTTTTTGTTTGAACTATTTTGTATATTAGTAATATGGCTATCCATCCAGATGTCCACGCCGTCCTTATTATATCTTCTGCTGACTACACATCCTTATAGTTACCAAGTCTATGTCGACACCCCTCTCGGAACGTTAGACCATTGCCTGGTCAGGAGTGTAGTGGCTATCCAACGCCCATATCGCAGACCACCAGCGACCCACCGCGTTTGGCACTACAAGTCAGCAGATTGGGATAGGATGTGTCCCTTTTTTGCATCCTACCCTTGGGGCAAGGTTTGTTTCCCTTCAGATGATCCCCGTGCCTGCGCCGTTGCAGTAGCCGATGTGATAGTACAGGGCATGGATATTTTTATACCATGCTGTGTAGTACCGATCGGTGGCAGATTATAGCCCTGGTCCGATGCGTCAGTTAAAGCAGCATCTGACTGTAAAATAAACAGGCGTATGGAACTTGGAGTGCGGCGCTGGGCTCAAAGGATCTGAGATCAAAAGAGGAAATATAACCGTGCCTGCAGATTCTTTAAGCGGCAAATCGCCCGTGCGAAATCGAAACACGTTGTCAAAATCAGCGAGCTGCTTTCCAGTTACCAGATTTTGGCGAGGAAACACGTGTGGAATTGTTTGGAGACAAATATTGGCGACAACACTAAAGAAAACTCAAATCATTTGTATAATTATGGATTTCCCAAAGTAACGCCTACTTCAATAAAAAAGTACAATTATTATGAGAAATTAAAAATACCAGTTGGCTATCGAATCTTTACGATCATTTTAGCATTTATATAAAAAATCGAAGAATAGCCAATTCGTACAATCAGCGGGCGCAGGCATTTATATAGCAAAACAACTATGCCGGGTCAGCACTGGTTTTTAGAACAACTTTATTTACAGATACAATTGGAAATAACTAAATAAATTCAAAAAGCAAAATATTGCTTTTTTAAATTTGAATATTAAAACTACCACTTATAACAAAATACAATCACGAAATACTAATTCAATCAATCAAATAACAACCAAGTTGGAAAGGTTTTATTAATTCTGATTAGACAGAGATGACCATAATAAAGTATGACGTCACTTCTTGGTCTCGCCATAGAAGCTTTACAAATTTATGTTTTGCGAGATAGGTACTGACAGAAGACCCGTACTCCAACTGTGTAATAAACTCGAACTAAAGTTATTCCAAATTTAAAACTTTTTATGAAAATAAGGGATGAGACGAGCAAGGCGTTCAGCTGATCGTAATTGGCCCTGCCCATTACAATGCAGTGCCGCTCAGGATTATTGAAAAACCTTAAGTTTGTGGCACTACGATTGCGCTCGTCGCCTTGAGACATAAGATGTTAAGTCTCATTTGCCTAGTAATTTAACTAGCTACGGCGCCTTTCAGACCGAAACTGAGTAATTTTTACACATTACTGCTTTACGGCAGAATTTAGGCTTAGGCGCCGTTGTGGTATACATAATATAGCATAAAGCCAGCATCCTGTGCAAAGGAGCCTCCCACTGGTAGTGGTCTCTTTGTCACTATAGATATATGACAGGACGAAGTGATTTTAAACGTGGACTAACTTTAGTTACATTGCGTTTATAAATATGACAGCGGGATTTCAATTTCCTGTAACTTTGTATTTATTTGTCTGATTTTAATTTTATTTTCAGTGTACATCATTATTATTATCTTCATTTATGATCAATTAATAAAAAAAATACCTTAAACTATAACATACCTACATACAACATTAAAATTACTTAAACATAAATAATTAATGATTTTATTGTTTTTTTTTTTATAGTTAATTAAATACATTAATATTTAAATATTAATAGCTGATTCCCTGCGACTTCGTCCGCGTACACACAGAACTGAGCACGTACATATATACATACTATATATGTAAACCTTCCTTGAGCTTCAACGAATCTATTACAATAGATTTCATTGAGATCGATCGAATAGTTTAGGAGTTATTAGGGAACATACAAACATACATTCTCTTTTATATATATTTTTTTTTTATGATAATAAGGGATGAGACGAGCAGGACTTTGAGCTGATGGTATTGATACGCCCTGCCCATTACAATGCGGTGCCGCTCAGGATTCTTGAAAAACTCAAAAATTTTGAGCGGCACCACAATTGCGCTCGTCACCTTGAGACTAAGATGTTAAGTCTCATTTGCCCAGTAATTTCACTAGCTACGGCGCCCTTCAGACCAAACACAGTAATGCTTACACATAATGCTTCACGGCAGAAATAGGCGCCGTTGTGGTACCCATAATCTAGCCGGCATCCGGTGCAAAGGAGCCTCCCACTGGTAAAATATATTGATAGATAAGGGATTTAGGGGGCCACTCCGTAGGTAGGGATACAGTTCCTATACATACGGTCTTCTGAACAAGGATACCGCTCCCAATGTCGTCAGTATCAAGGACGCAGGATACAAGTTGCTTCCGGCGTTGATCCTACAGGAGTCTTCAGTATTGTTGAAGTTCATGAAGGGTGTGTCCTGGAGATTGTACTTGGCAATCGCCAGAGATATTTTGTTCGCATCCATAGCTTTAACGTGTGGCATTCTTGTTAGCTTCCAAAGCTCATCTGTGAAATAAAAAATGTCAAATTCAATAATTATTATTCAAAAATGGAATAAAAAAAACCTATGCGTCTCGGGACACCCGACAGAAGTGATATCTTAAACTAATCTAAGTTGAACTATTTAATATTAAAATTGTTTAAATTATGAAAATTCGGTAATCTGTCGCACTCTATGCAACTATAATAAGCAATTCAACAGTACTGAACATTTTAGTAACAGTAAAGGCTGCTTTAAAAGGAATGTTAATAAAAATCTAAAGGAAGGTTAAATTTAGAGTAATTCACAAACACACACACACACACACACATGCACACACACACACACATACACACACACACATGCACTCTCACCAAACCCCACACTCACACACATTGTAAATTCGTTATTAGATGTAAGTCCTACAAAATAGTATTATTATAACCTAATTTAAGTTCTGTGGATTTTGTGATGTTTTAAATAAATAAATAGATAAATAAATTACTTAAATTTTAATATGATAAAGTAAGGAAAAGTTATTTATTAATAAAATCTTTTATTTATAATACATTATATTTTATACAATTCGTGAATATGTACATTACCTCGTGGAGTTGCAGCCTATCTTGTATTTAGCTGATAGTTTTTTTTTGTTTATTATGTATTTGTTGTAATTCTGTTGTGTGTACCTATTAAATAAATTTGAATTTTGTGTACATTATTAGTATTATTATATAATTCTATAAAAGTTATACAATTGGTTAGAGTGAGAGAAGAGGCCTGCCTACTGCTGGTGTATGCGTGAGAGAGAGGGAAGCCAGACAGACCGGCATCGTAACGCGTTACGTTACGAAGCGTTTTACTCTCCCATAAGAAGTTATAACTTCAAAATTACTCTTTGAAAGTTGGAATTGACTTTGAAACTCCCAGTGGGAAGAATTGCCTCAGAACTGATAAAAATAGAGCCAATAAACTACTATTCAAATTGTAAAACAAAAGAAAATATGTTATGTACTTTGTTAAATAGAAATCTATTGAAGTAGGCGTTACTTTGCGGAACTCCATTCGACACGTGTTTCACCTCTACACGAAGCATCCTCAGGACGTGTTGACTCGTTAAAATCTGGCACAATACTAGCATCGTGCTAGACTATTGTTTAAAGATAATTATTGGCGGAATTAACACTAACTCAAATCATTTAGATAAATAGAAATCATTATATATTATTTCCTGATATTAATAATTTGATTTTCACAAAGCAAAAACATTAGACATAGACAAAATATTTACAGATATATACAACATGATAATTATAACATACTTATTATTTCTATTATCGTGTAAATTACAAATTTCTCTTGGAACTGTAAGCTTATAAAACTCGCATTTGGTCCTTTTAATTATGTCATCATTCAATCCCTTTGAACTTAGATCATATATACATCTAGATAGACTGTTACAGCTGTGAAAACAACACAAAAAAAATAATTTAGAACTACCCTCTATTTTGAAAAATTCACGCACACTAACACAAAGTGTCATACAAATCGCGAGTGTGCTACGTAGCTTGTCACGCACACTAAACTAATATTCTTGGCCTGTTTTCATCTATCTAGACGTATAAATTATCTAAGCCTTTGAATTCGATTTCTACCAATATTTTCGTATTTTCATCCCAAAATTAACCATGTATCTACATCAAATACATCAAAAGAACCACAGCAAAATAAATATCCCTAATAAAACAAACAACAAAAACCTCACGGAAAACACAAAGAGAAAATACAAATCACATTGATTCCGGAATTGTTAATTATTTCCTTAGCATAGAAGCGAGTATCGAAGCGGTGACCTTTCAAATTAATTTTCTGCTTCACTAGAGTTCGGAGCCAGCGAACCGGAAACGTGCATGATCCCGACTTGCTATTTACTTATTCGTTGCATAATCTCGGTATATATACCTAAGAGTATATATATATATAAAGTGGATGTTTTAGCATTACATCATATTAATCCGACAGACGTTGTTGTGTACATACTAAAATAAAATACTGTTTTCAATGAATTTGTCAATAAAATTTCGTAACATGAATTATTTCGTTGCTCCCTGTTGATATAATTATCCGTACAAATGTGAAAGCTTACGGCCGTTTGACATATTCTTATATTGACAGATAGCATTGGACTATAACGGCCGTTCCCAATATTCAGTCTATCTCTTACTTGAGATAAAAATCGTAACTATCGTTGACTTTTCTGTCCTAATGAACATATCGACGATAACTCACCTTATCCGTACACGCTGTCTGTCAATGGGGCGACGTATAACTTACCAGCGATAGAAGTTTGTATGGAAATTGCAATTCACGCGTTCCAATAGGTGATAAGAATGACTTATCGAGTATATTGGGACAGCTTCAGATTATTGACAGCTTATTTCTGACAGTAGAAGGTAGTAATTTATCTCTATCTGTAGATAGTATATTGAGAACGGCCGTAACTATGTTGGACATAACTATGGATAGATAAGATCTTGTCATTAAACGGTGACAGCGATGTATGTAAACTAAGGGTAGATAGGTTATTGAAAACCGCCGCGTGTCTCATTCAATTCCCAGACCATAAAAATAGGCGTCAAATAAAACTCGCTTAGAAAAAATTGTCAACAGTCTCCATAAATTGCTACATCCCTTGAGTAGTTGATTAAATACTGACATATAAGATAAAGATATAGATGGCTGAAAAACAACTAACTCACCGTCGTAAATGGGATTATTAATTATGAATTTATAATGTTTTTACACAAATAAAATTTGAAAAACAAAATTTTATGAACGATGCGGGATTCGAACCCACGACCTCCGGCGTTCCGTGCCGGTGCTCTAAACCACTGAGCTAACCGTTCGAGTACCGCCTTGTTATAAAATTCTGTTTGCTTTGTTCAACTCTCAGGTTGTGCCTTCATCTACAGGATCTACTTTACAGTTGATAACCTGCTCAACCCCAATATTATATACCGGCAAGGAACGCCGGAGGTCGTGGGTTCGAATACCGCATTGTTTATAAAATTTTGTTTTTCAAATTTTATTTGTGTTTTAATCCTAGAAGTGAGGGTTATCACTTTAAAAACATAACAAATTGTTTATAATGTTTTTTTCAAAGTCAAAGAATCTTTATTGAATTAGGCGTAAACCGCTTTTGAATCGTCACTATAAATATTTCTATTAAATTATTGAATCCAGCATGTGATCAAGTCATCTCCGATCGGCTTGATTCTTTCGCTTTGCGTAGCGTTCTCTCTGCATCTTCTACCGCATTTATCACGGGGAGTGCTCAGAGGAGCTGTTCGGGTTGATTCCAGCGGCCGAATTCCATCACCAGAAATGTCTGGTCAGAAATGACGTTTTGCAGGTGATATTTTGTACGTAATGACGTACAAAATATCACCCGCAAAACGTCGACGTCTGGCATTCCACAACCGCGCGTTATGCAAATAATTTCTTGCCTCGCACAGCCAATTTGTGCATTAATTACCAGCTTCGGTTTTCCCGAACGAATACGATTTAGGGACCTTCAAGAAAAGGGCATACTCCCACCTTAAAGGCTGGCAACGCATCTCTCGACACCTGATGTTGCGGATGTCCATGGGCGGTTGCCTCATCTCTCCCCATCCCGTGAACCTCTTGCCTGTTTGCCCCCTCTTATATAAAAAAAATGTTCGGAAAATTAATAGCACGTGAGATTTGAGAGAACACACAAAAAACTCAACGCCAAGAGTGGCGTTGAGTTCAATCAATAGAGTTTATTACAATTGCTGTTAATATACAAGATTAAATTAGTTTGTAAGGTACTGCATCCTATTTAATTATGATTTTTATTCAAAGATAAAAGCGTTTTATAATTAAATATTTCATAAAAAGTAATAAAAAACAAATTGTGTTTTCGTAAAGGCATAAAAGGCATTTATTTTCTCAAAATTTATTACTTTAGAATTCTTTTTGATGTCATTTCTAATATACTAGGTACTACTACCACTTCGGAAACAAATGGCGCTCTGAGAGAGAAGAAGCGGCGCAAGAAACTCTCCCAGAATTCTTTTTTTGTTTTTTTTTTTACTATAACAGGTCGACCTAGCAACACAAGCAGCACCCGTTCACGAGCGGACGCGCGGGCCAGCCATCGTTCCCTTCGCACATATTTGAGGGTAGGAGACGACCCGGCACATGGCACTGCTGCAAGCAATGCCATTTTAGTGAGCATGACGAACCGTGTTACTCATGTGCATACGCATGATAACTATAAAAATTACAAAAACAATGCTCACAATGGCCCACTTCCCGTTTCAAATGTTTCATGTTTTCCCGTCAGAAAACATTTCGTTTGAGAGTGCGCAGATCAGGTGCCAAGTCATCAAAAACTTGAAAAAAATTGCTAAAAATACACTTTTGAAGATAGTTTTGATAAAAATAAATATAAATTTATAAGAAATATTGGTACAAAGAGCTAATCACTTGTATCACTCAGGTAATCTTGTAATCACTTGTATATATATACTCGTACTATATACGGATATTCCTCCAAGCCGATTGGTCATCGTGTAGGAAAATGACCATCACCCTCTAAATTCTAATTATAACTTCACAGTTAACTACCCTTCTAAAAAAGACAAACATATATACATTAAATGTACGATAAAGTAGCTCACCAGAAAGGTTACTTGAATAATTTGAAAAAGCAGTCGACGCTATTAAATGGGACATAATAGGTTTAAGCGAAGTGCGAAGAAATAGAGATATAATCATAACGGAGATTAAAAAAATATCTGTCAGCAAAAGTAGAAGAAATAATTGGGCTATACCGAAATAAGAATAGCAATCTTAAACATTAACCCCCTTATTCTTATGAAGTCTGCTCACTTAAAGCATTGCTAATTCTCAATCTTCTATTGACCTAAGTCAGAATGAGAAAAAACACTCCTTAGCGGCTGTTGACGTTTGAAAATTGAAGAATTTTTCGAAAGATTACAATCGATCAACCACTATATGAAAAAGAATGTTATAGTTATGGGTGATTTCAATGGCAAAATAGGACAACGTAAGCCCGGCGAAGAACACATAATAGTCAATTCTAGTTATGGTATACGCAGTAAAAATGGTAATAAAATTATCAGTTATGCCTTACAAAATAAAATAACAATTCTCAACAGTCAATACAAAAGAAAACCTAATAAAAAAAGACCTGGGTATCACCTAATGGAAATTATAAGAATGAAATTGATTTTATTATGACAAATAAAGCGAGAAGTTTTTCTAATACACATGTTTTGAACAATTTTTTTTAATGCCGACCATAGAGTGATAACAGCACATAGGACCAGCCAAAAAGTCGAGAAGGAATTATAGAAACACCAAGCCAGTACCTATAACAGAGGATTACAAGAAACTACAAAATAATCTGTCCATAGCTTTAAGCCAGGAAGACAAAAACTATGAGAATATAGAAGAATATATATATATATATATATATATATATATATATATATATATATATATATATATATATAATTAATTAATAACTAACCTAATAAGGGATAATAATAACCTAATAAGGGATAATAATAACCTAATAAACTATAAAATGTAAACCAGAAGCAAAGACCCTATCAGAAGAAAGTTACCTATTTCAAAAAACGGTAAGGCCACTAAAACTAAAGTTGCAGAATCAAGTAAAATAAATAAGATCTCAAATACGCGTAGATATAACTCGGGAAAGAGATAAAAATAATAAATTAAATAAATAAAAAAAGTTCTAGAAATTATCGAAACCTAGCGGAAAATGTATGTAAAAGACAATGAATATGATGTTATTACAGACAAAGATCCTCGACCGGAGATCCTTCTTAGTGAAACTGTTTCAGCTATGAAATCACAGATAAACGACAAAGCACCAGGACCTGACCAAATATCAAATGAGATGCTTAAAGCCACCTCACCTATAATAGCACCCAAGCTCACTGAACTATTTCATCAAATCCTGAAGACTGAAAGCATTCCGGCAGACTGGACTAAATCAACTATAGTACTAGTTTATAAAAACGATATTGGAAACTATAGACCGATAAGTTTGATTGCAAACATATATAAAATTTTCTCCAAGGTATAACTATCAAGAATCTCTAAGGTATTAGACGAGAACCAAAACAAAGAGCAGGCAGGCTTCAGCACAAAATTCTCGACTGTAGACCATATACTCACAGTAAAACAAATATTAGAAAAATTTAAAGAGTACAAATGTGTATATTATCTAGGTTTTGTCGACGACAATAAAGCTTTTGACTCGCTAGAACATGATGCAATATGGAACTCTCTTAAAGTTCAAGGAGTTCATGGAAAAATAATAAATATTTTAAAGAATGTATACTCCAAAAGCACAGCTCGAATAAGATTAGATAAATCCAGCAGCGAGTTCCCAATAGAAGGAGGAGTTAGACAGGGAGATCCTGTATCTCCCAAACTATTATCAGCAGTATTAGAAATGATATTCAGAAATCTTGAATGGGAAAGTGAGGGACTTAATATAAATGGGGAAAAACAAAACGATATACGATTTGCGGACGATCCAGTACTATTTTCTGAGTCTTCAAAGAAACTAGAGCATATACTACAACAATTGTCAGATGAAAGTGCTAAAGTATGCCTCACAATGAACGTATACAAAACTAAAATAATGACAAACTCTGATTGAAAAGAAATTAAAGTAGATGGTAAAACAAAAAAGAAATCGATAGAAGGATCACGAACTCCTGGAAATATATAAATAATGGTCAAGGTTTACCTGTGGCAGGCTCCTTTGCATAGGATGCCGGCTAGATTATGGGTACCACAACGACATCTATCACTGAAGCGTGAAGCGGTAATGTGTAAACATCATTATGTTTATGTCTGAAGGGCTAGCGAAGCCGTAGCTAGTGAAATTACTTGACAAGGACTTAACATCTTATGTCCAAGGCGCAGTTGTAGTGCCGCTCAGAATTTTTGTTTTTTTCAATAATCCTGAGCGGCACTGTATTGTAATGGGCATGGCGTATCAATTACCATCAGCTGAACATCCTGCTCGTCTCGTCCCTTAATTTCACAAAAAAATAAGGCCTAAGTCTATCAGAAGTAAAATAATATAAACATTAACAGAACTTACATGTGCTGCTATTTCCTTCGGGAGCATCATTACATCCAAGTATCACAGCGTAATGTTCGTAGTTCACACCCAATACTGAATATTTCTGGGATTTTTTATCTGTAAATCAAATTCAGATTCATATACGACAAATCTTGATACTTTATTGATATTATGTAATAGGAAATAATTTATTTTATTTTTCGGAATTTATAGATTCTAAAACTAGTGGTTTTTTTTTTATTTTGATCAGCGTAGCTGGGTCAACCTTAGGCTATAGTCTTAGATAATTTATACGTCTAGATAGAGTCTCTTGCTGTTAGACAACCGATAAAAACAGGCCAGAAATATTAGCTTAGTGTGCGTGACAAGTTACGTCTTACAATTTCTCAAAATAGAGTTTAGTTGTAAACTTAATTTTTTCGACGTTTTCTAACGGCCATTTTCGATAACATATCTATCCTTAGTTCAACTTACAGATACATTGCTGTCACTGTTTAATGACAAGATCTTATCTATCCATAGTTTTGTCCAATATAGTTATAGTCCAATGCTATCTGTCAATAGGATAGATTTGTCTCCGTCTAGTAAGTTGAACGTCAACGTAAAAAGTCATTGAGAGAAAAGATTAGTGAAATAAATATTATGACAGTACACTGCCAGTACATATACAAGAACCTCCTATACGCTCATAAAAATATTAGCCAATTTAAAAAGAATAGTGATGTACACAGTGTCAATACTCGAAACAAACATAAACTCGCAAATTCATCTACTAGGCTCCGTAAAATTGCAAAATCTTTTAAAGTGGATTGAGTTATATTTTATAATAAACTCCCAAATGAAATTAAAATATTACCTATTAAAAAATTTAAATGTATCGTAAAAAATAAATTAACATCTAAGGCCTATTATAATGTGAAAGATTATTTGAATGATAAAGATAGTTGGAATTAATGTTCTAAATTTTGTTAATGAATATTGTTATACTCATTTGAATGCTATTGTAACTTTTGTACTTCATCCTGACTAGCACTAAATAACTTATAAAGTTTTACAGTGAATAAAGATTTTTTTTGACTTTGACTTTGAAAACGGCCTATCTAGACGTATAAATAATATGATTATTTGCAATATTACGGTTTTTTTTTTGCTGGCGTGTTAGGACACGCGCGTATGTATGCCCAATTAGTATTCCGTAAAAACTGTTTTGATATGCAATATTTCACGATATTCGTTACAGTAGGTAGTATAAAGAGGACAAACATACATACAATGATGTTTATTAATAAGAGAAAATATTATATAGTATTTTCTTTGATTAACGCGAGTGTTACACATTTTAATAAAACACTTTTTAAAGTATTAAACGAGTGTAATTGTAACGGTGTTTTTACATTAGATTTTGCGTTTTTGGGGACCAGGTCCCCCTGGATACGTGATCTGGAAAGGTCTCGAAACGTCGGGTTAGTTAAAATAATAATAAATATGTTACTTTTACGCAAAATCTAATGTAAAAGCACAGTTACAATTACAAATCAATCCTTTAAAAGTATTTAATTTTAAAATATTATCTATATAATGTACATGTATATTATCTATATAGTTGACCCAACAGACGTTGTTCTTTTCTTTATAAAAAAAATCGAATGAATTTGAAATCTAAACTAATGAAAAAAATAAGACATAAAACAAAAACGTATTTTTGAATCATTCACATGTGGGTAATTAAGTATTACCGCTCCCTGCGGGTGAAGTTTCTCAACTAAAAAAAACATAATTCATAACTTTAGCCGGAAGACGTCCACTGCTGGTCAAAGGCCCAAAATCTTACGGTCGGTTGATCCATGTTATCTTGCCTACCAACACTACATCTTCCGGTACAAAAGAATATTCCTACTTTATCAAGTCTCTGGGCCTTATGGTGCCAAAGATATCATCATAGGTCACTAAATAGGCGGAAATCTCTCACATATAACAGAAAACAATTAAATTATTCACCAGGAGGCTCCTTTGCACAGGATGCCGACTAGATTATGGGTACCACAACGGCGCTTATTTCTGCCGCAGCAGTAATGTGTAAGCATTACTATGTTTCGGTCTGAAGAGCGCTCTAGCTAGTGAAATTACTGGGCACATGAGACTTAACAACTTATGTCTCAAGGTGACGAACGCAGTGCCGCTCAGAATTTTTAGGTTGTTCAACAATCCTGAGCGGCACTGCATTGTAATGAACAGGCCGTATCAATTATCATCAGCTGAACGTCCTGCAAGTCTCGTCCCTTATTGTCATTAAAAAAAATTATTACCAGTATAGGTGACAAAGAGTAGATCACCCCCGCTGCCGCTGTCGACAGTGAGAGCCACAGAACCGTTATAGAAGCTAACAGTGTTGTTTACCACCCAACTGATAGAGATATCTGTGGTGTTAATACTTTTGTGGTTGAACACCACCATAGCGCAGTCACCGTCGATATTCAGGTCAGTTGCCACACCTGCTAGATACCATTTGCCATCTAACTGGAAGAGATAAAAACATTTTACGATTAGTTATGTTTTCTTAAAGTGATAACCCTCACTCCTAAATTTTATGTTGGTTTTTTATTATTTAATGATCTGTATAAGTATTATTTATAATTACTGAAAGTGGATTTGTTAAAACGCAATCAGATAATCTTCCAAAAAGAGATGCGTTTATGATGCTGTTTGATGACGTGTTCTTGTGTTTCGAATCCAGATTTTATTTCTTCTGAATTTGAAAAGAGTGAAAGTTGCTAGGTAATTATGTGATAATTAATGTAATTTTTAAGTTTTCTCAATTCATATTTTCTCACATTAATTTCTAAAACTAAACATAAATATTTAAATGCAGAAAATATAATTTAATTGGAATTACTATATCCGTTGTTTTTTTTTTCTGTTATTAAAGATCATTATTAATATATGATTCTCTTTGAGATCAATGTTAAGATTCTGTTTTAAGTTTTTGCATTTTTAAAGTAAAATATAATCTAACTATAAAATATATAAAAAATTACATATTCATTAAACTCACTTCAAAATTTGTAAGTACCTTGAATAATATATACCACAGCAATATAAGTAAGTTGTTGGAGATACTTTATCTCTTCTCATTGACTTTTTGGAAGGAAGAGAGGACAAACGTAGTATCATCTGATGTTAAATGATCACCGCCACCCACATTCTGCTGCAATACCAGAAACCGGAACCGCAAGAGTGTTAGTTGTGTTGGAGTGCAAAAGCCCTTTAAAAAAGTGTAGGCGTTTTTTTTTGAAGGTACCCATGTCGTATCGTCCTGGAAACACCGCAGAAGGAAGCTCATTGCACAGCTTGGTTGTACGAAAGCTCCGTAAAGAATGTTCCTTGAAAACCGCACTATGGAGGAACGCAACATGTATATGCCACAATCAAACACCTCTTCACTCCCCGTGATAAATGCGGTCGAAAGCAATGAAGTGACGTCCCTTCGCAACGCCAAGTTATCTAGCGGTACACAGAGCACTGCGTCCCCGACAATTCGAGATTCGGGTTTATACCACTTTACTCGAATAGTTGAATCTTACTTTATCTAGTGCACTATTCGAAAGTATCTTTGGCACCAGAAAATACTTTTAAGTAAGTTTTTGCCTTTGTTCAATTATTTTATAAATCACAAAATGTAATTAAATTTAATACATTTCACCACAATTGTGACAAATTTGTTTACACAAGACAAGTGCTGACAATACCCAGCGCCCGCTCATTGTATGAATTATCACTATATGTAATGAAATGTCATGGACTAAATTAGTTGTATTGCGAATTTATAGGCATTTCTCGGTAAAAAAATAGGTTCTAAATAAGTAATCACATTTATATTATATACTAAAATCTTCTCCGAAACACGCTGCATCTAATGGTTCAAGAATTATTCTGATTGGTTCAGTAGTTCTCGCAGTATAACCGAAGGAAAAAACCGGCCCTACATTTATTAGTACAATTTAGATTCTTGGGATAGACTCTGACATCACAGAAACCCCGCGCAAAATGACGCGTTTAAATAGCCGAAATATATTGCCGGTAAAGATGATTTATTTTTAATTGAATAAGAATGTTTTTATCTATAATTTGATGTGTTTGATAATTTTTAGGATGCAAAAAATCAAATTTAAGTATGTATTTTAAAAATTCATGCATATACCCTATTTGTATACATAATTATTAAAATATAAAGTACAAGAATAAGACCAAAACTGATAATAATGAAAATAATAACAATTACACACACTTTTACGTAAATTGTCTAGTCCTAAACAAGAAATAGCCTGTACGATCCATGATTTGCACCTTCCGTGATTCGAACCTGAGACCTCTAGCTTAGTGGGCCCCTAACCACTCCGATATATGATCCGTCATAACTAATGTTGCTATTATAAGATATTGATAAACTTTAATGTGCCTAGACGTGTCCAATTCTGCATCACGTCATCTTACCTCTCATTTTAAACATAATAGCGAAAACCTGAATTTAAAAAGAATAGCATTTTTTTATTTACCCGAGTGTTACATTTAATTAAAATACTTTTCGAAGGATTAAAACGCTTGTAATTGTAACAACAATTCCCCCCACGCCAAATGGAGCTATAGATCGGCTCCATTTTGGCTCGCGCGCAGCGTCTATTTTAGCGCATTCATTCTACGTGCATTAATAGATTGCTTATAATTAGGATGATATGAGAGAATATATAAGAAAACTTTTGAAACAAGCTATAAGATCATGCAAAATAAACTATCTTAGAAACAAAATGACAGTCAGAACTTGGTCAGGGCGTAGTGTGCCAAACGGCACTTCCGATTTTAGTGTATATGAAAGATCTAGTCCCAAATAGCATGGGTCTATTTTGACAGTGTGAGCGTAAACTTAAAATTTTACTATTAATTATTTAACCCAAATACTTCGTGACCTTTTCAGAGCACGATTCCAGGTTGACAGGAATCGAGATAGTAATTGTTATAGTTGTGAAGTTTAGCGCCATTTATTGCCTCGGAGATGGAATTACTGACATAGGTTTTTGGAAAATTTACTGACAATTTCCTCTTCTTGAGCAAAAAATTCTCTTTGGTTATCGAAAATATCTTAATATTAGATAAATTGGTTTAAGATAATGGTTGAAATTTAAAACTAATATCAATTCCTGCCTTATCGACGATATATGAAAATTATATAAATTAACAAAAATCTGATTTTTCAAATTGAAAAATGGAATAATTTAATCAAATTAATGTTTTATCATCAGTCCTCGATAAATCTACTGATGAACGAGATCCTGCCGTTTAAAGTGGGTCAAAATCGCGCCCAAATCAGTCGGTTACAAACTAAAATACATACAGGTGAAGCTAATACAAAGCGTGTAAAAAGTATTTTTATTTAAAAACTAACTGACCCGGCAAACGTTGTTTTGCCATATAAATTATTTTTAGAGTTGACCGTTTCTTGGACATTGCAACATTACTTTATTTTTCTAAAATAAAAGAATTTTTCTAAAATTACGTAGTCTAAGTTACTCCTTATTACATCAGCTACCTGCCAATCAAAAATCCCGTCAAAATCGGTCCAGCCACTTCAGAGATAAGCTGGACCAAACAGACAGATAGACAAAAATTGTAAAAAATGTTATTTTACATTACAAACAGACACTCCGATTTTATTTATATATTTAGTCATTATGACTCACTTCTTTCAAATCCAGCTCCGTAGGGCTCACAAAAGGACAACTCGCATTCCTCTCCACAGCCCCGACGGCGACCAACGTTGTGAAAAACAAGTATAACATTTCGTAATTAAGATCGGAAGCTGTTGATGAACTGAGTCGAGACGTCGCTGCGGCTGGCTTATATTATCTTCCTTCATCGGTGCGCTGATTTCCGTAATTTTGAATTGTATTGTACTTTTTTAGGTTCAAATTAAAAGGAACGGCTAGAATTACTTATTTATTTATTCATGAACAATTTGTTGTTTTTAAGGTGATAACACTCATTTCTAGGATTAATACATAATGTGTATTAATTCTAGATTTACAAGAGCGACATATCAAGTCAATTTCCTAATTTGCAAATATTGGGGTTGATCAGGTTATCAACTGTAAGGTAGATGAAGCCACAACCTGAGAGTTGAACAAAGTATACAAGATCTTAGGTTAGCTCAGTTGGCAGAGCACTGGCACGGAACGCCAGAGGACGTTCATATCCAAGAATCCAAGGTTATCACTTTAAAAACATAACAAATTGTTTAGATTTACAAGAGCGACATCTCAAATCAATTTCCTAATATGCAAATATTGGGGTTGAGCAGGTTATCAACTGTAAGGTAGATGAAGCCACAACCTGAGAGTTGAACAAAGTATAAAAGATTTTAGGTTAGCTCAGTTGGCAGAGCACTGGCACGGAACGCCAGAGGACGTTCATATCCAAGAATCCAAGGTTATCACTTTAAAAACATAACAAATTGTTTAGATTTACAAGACCGACATCTCAAGTCAATTTCCTAATATGCAAATATTGGGGTTGAGCAGGCTATTAACTGTAAAGTAGATCCTGTTTATAAAGCCACAAGCTGAGAGTTGAACAAAGCATACAAGATTTTTTGACGATATGTCACTCGAACGGTTGGCTCCAGTCCCGCTTATATATTTTGTATAACACAATATTTGCATTTAAATCAATAGAGATGTAATACAGGCGTAGATAACGGCTTACATTTCTTTTCGCATATTTCCTTCTCAGAATTCCCATGTTTAGATAATCTATTTTATGCCGAAATATCAATTCAATAACCCTATACGTGTTCATCTTTTATCGCATTTATCTTCGAGATATCGGTATCTTTAACATGTAGTTTGAGACAAACATTTTTGTTGAAAATGCGAAGAAATGTATAGAAATATTTTTGTAGTTTCGTTGGCTTTAATTGAAATAATTTGTGGTCAGGTGCTACAGTTTGGTCAATGTCAGGATGTGAACACAATTCAGTATTTTCAAATTGATAAGGTGAGGTATATTTGAACCATTGTTTATAGACGATTTATCATGTGTGTCACTCGCGAGTGATCTGTATTTAAATATCGATGGAATGTAAATTTATTGAAACTTCTCAAACAAAAGTTTAAAGTAATAAATATTATGACTGTTCATTGTCAGTACATTTTGAAAATTTAACAGACGTTCACAAAAATCATCACCTTTTTGCTCTTAATAATGATTTTCATTATTATAATACTAGAAATAAGGGATTGCTTGTAACTAATTCTAGTAGGCTTCATAAGATACATAATAGCTTTAATGCTAAATTTTTGCACTTTTAAAATAAAGCCCAAGCCACTGTTCAGTTATTACTAGAGACCGGATTATATGCAAATGCATATAGCATATGCTTTTGCATATTTAGTACCTTTTCAGCGGTTGCATATTTAGGAGAAAAAAAAATATACATATTTACGCTCGATCTCGCTCATCGTTCGATTCTTTTCATAGTAAGCCCAAACGTTGCTCCCAAATTTAAGTTCTGCCCAGTAACTTCAGTAGAACGCTTCTTTTCCGCTAAAAAAAAAATTATTAAGCGATTGTAGACACAATTTGTCTACAGAACATTTAGAACAGTACTTAGTCGTACATATTTTTAAAGGTAAATCTTAAATTTCATTGTTACCTAAGTAGATATATCTTGTTATAGTTTTTTTCCACAAAATACGATTGTCAGTACAAGCCTTTATAAAATAAAATATGACTTTTTATTTTTTCCTGTTTAATTGTATGCATATTATGTTTAATTGTATACTTTTTATGGATTTTCATGCATATTTTAGCTATTTTACTTGCATATTTGCATGCATATTTTGGGCATTTTTGTAGAATATAATCCGGTCTCTAGTCATTACATATAAATAAATTTAAATGTTTTACTAAAAAATGGCTCTGTCGTAAATCTCGAAAAAATCGACAGTACAATATTGTTGGGAGTGTTTCTTGCGCCGCTTCTTCTCTCTCAGAGCGCCATTTGCTTCTGAAGTAGTAGTAGGTATTAGTATCTAGTATATTAGAAATGTCATCAAAAAGAATTCTAAGGGAATCAATTTTGAGAAAACAAATGCCTTTTATTGAAACAAATAACTTTTATTTTTCATTTTGCCTTCGTTTGGTTTTATGATAATGAAAGGTGTTTGTTGCGTGATGAAATACAAATGTTTTGTATTATGTTGATGCTAAGCCCTTTATTATGTCTACGACTTTTACCACCTTGTTCCGAAAAGCCGTCGAATTACATCTTCGCACCACAAGAGACAAACTAAAATATCGTGGAAGACATATTATTACGTACACAACGCGGTTTTCATGGATTCATCTTCGTACCACAAAATTATGGTATGAACGGCTTTGGGCGGTGCATTCTGATAATACAGCATGCCAGGCCGGCAATCCTCTTGAGATTCGTTTGTGCACCTTATATGCTCGTTGGTCCTCCTCTGATATAGAAAAAGTTATGCTCCACAACTAATGTAATTGAAATATAAATTGTAAAATTGAGAGTTTGGTCATTGGCAGGATTGATGAATGGATGTAGAAAGTCAACTCATGCTTATAGAGCTAATGTAAATAGAAGTGATTACGGGTACTGAAAACTGACTTGTTGTATAAAGATATTGGTGGCCTGATTGATGAAACTTTAAATACAGCCGCCCATGTGTTTCTGCAATACCAGGCAGAGGTCTAGAGATGCTTGAAAAGAGTGGCCGTTGAGTTTCATGTATGTTCTTCTCACGAGCGCAACGTCTACCAAACATATGGTAGATTCAGTAATTTAAAAGAAATATTTGTAGAGACGATACAAAAGGGCTTAGTTTAAGCCTAATTGAATAAAGTTTATTTGAGTTTGACTTTGCGTTGCCGACCTTTGAATCAGAGTATGTTCTTAGCTTGAACTTCCTAAAAAAGGTATTGATGAGATCTGATGAAATTAGGAAGTCGTCTGCAATATGTTACCTATTTTTGAGACCCCGGATACTGTGAAGATTATCCATTTAGTACATTTTATGTTTAGTTAAAGTGTAACTTCTATTACATCGCCTCAAATATTTTCGTCCATCGCATTGAATATTGCATAACAGCCGACCGCGGAGGTGTGAAGTTGAATCATTAATTTCAACAACTGCTTTTGTGTCAGTTTAGCCGAGTGGTCTAAGCCTCCAGATTTAAGTTCCTAAGAGGAAGCTTGGGTTCGAGCCCCACATCTGACGAAAGGCTTTTTTAATTAAATAAATTGTAAAGCGTAATAATATATATAAATTTGGTTTCTTTCTTTTGATTATAATGCTGATATCATGAAACCACTTTCATAAAACAAAGCAATTTTTTATATTCTTTACAGTTTCTAGGTAAATGGTATGTTATTGAAAGTTTTCCAATACGGTACGAACGTAACGCGCACTGCTCTTACAAGATCTTCGAACTGTGCGACCGAGTGCTTGAGATCCAGCACGGGTCTATAGCGGACGAGGTCCACCACATCATTCACATGAATAGCACGTACTCGCCAGGATATGATGCTGTGTTAAGGATACAGGCGAACAATATAGGTCAGTACTGAACCGTCATTTTATGGCCAGCATTCGACAATAATTCTTTTATTTATTATCAGTATTATTTAAACACGAGTCATGTATTCATCATTTGATTGAAAAGAGTGGCCTTTGAGTTTCTTGTATGTACTTCTCACGAGCTCAACTTTTTCCAGACGTATGGTAGATTTAGTAAGTTTAAAGAAATATTTATAGTGACCATTCAAAAGCGCTTCATCATCATCAGCCGCAAAACGTCCACAGCTGGACAAAGGCCTCCCCCAAAAATTTCCACGACAATCGGTCCTGCGCTGCCCTCATCCAACGTATTCCGGCGATCTTAACCAGATCGTCGGTCCATCTTGTGGGAGGCCTGCCAACACTGCGTCTTCCGGTACGAGGTCGTCATTCGAGGACTTTACTGCCCCAACGGCCATCTGTCCGTCGAACTATGTGCCCTGCCCACTGCCACTTCAGTTTCACAATCGTTTGGACTATGTCGGTTACTTTGGTTAAAAGCGCTTAGTTTAAGCCTATTGGATAAAGTTTCTTTGACAGTATAAGGCTCCGTTGCACAACACACCGGTAAGTTTTGCACTGTGAAACCAAAGCGGAGTTGTCTGCCTTCAAGCAATCATGAGTGTTTGGTTTGAAAGGTGTCGTAGTTAATTAAATTTCTGATCTACTGTGACATAACATCTGACCTCTCAAGGTGGCAGGTGCTATAGAAGAACTGTTCAAAATGTTTGCTCGTAAGATGTATCGCCTATCATTACGTGATTCACAAACCTCAATTAGCGAGCGAAATAAACGTATGCCGGTCCACATACTTCTTAATGTATTCTAATAAACGCGCTTTCACCAGTGCGAGGCTCCTTTACACAGGATGCCGGTTAGATTATGGGTACCAAAACGGCGCCTATTTTTGCCGTGAAGCAGTAACGAGTAAGCATTACTGTGTTTCAGTCTGATGGGTGCCGTAGCTAGTAGTAGTGATATTACTGGGCAAATGAGACTTTACATCTTATCTCTCAAAGTGACGAGCGCAATCCTTACACTAGAAAGAGTGAATCATGTCTACTTGAGATATGTTGTTTATCAAACTGAATCTCCTACGTCATACTCTAATCTCTAATTACATAAAAGCATTATACGATTATGGTTTTATGTACAGAATCATGAATATATCGAGTCATTATTCGGCTCGGCTGAGATGTAATAAAATTTTTACATTCCAAATTTTATCAACTATTTGATTGTAGTCAACTTTTTTTCCGTTCCTAGTAGAATCTTCAGAAAGAACGACATTTACTTTTCAGCTCCATTATTGAAAACAGATTTGGAGTATCACTCTAATATTTTAGGCTCCCCCCAATAGACTAACAACCAAATTGTATTGATTTATATAATACTAGTTCACTATCTATGGCTAAACATACTAACACCATGTTTGTTTGTAATTAGGTGTGTTAATTAGTGAGTTAAATATTATTTATTAGTTTTTAGTCAGTTGATCAAATATTGTAGTCTTGTAGGGCCAGTTGCCCAAATAAGACACAACCTTTTCCTTAAACCTTTAACCCCTAAAACCTTTTTCCTAGCAAGTTGCCGGTACAAATTAAGAATAAACCGCAAGCCGCGACATCTATGGTCGCATGGCGAAACAATTCTGTCAAGTAACCGCACGCGAAAGCACGCTAAGGCAAATATAGAAGAACCCAGGATCTTGCAGAAGAGCTGAAAAGCTGCTATTTCCTTTTTCCCAATGATTACTGTTCTGTTCACCTGAGTACCCCCTTTATAAATACAGTCCTCTCAAAATAAAAATTTATGAACGATTATCTAATCTAGATATTATCTTAATCTAGATTTGCAAGAGCGACATCTCAAGTCAATTTCCTAGTATGCAAATATTGGGGTTGAGCAGGTTATCAACTGTAATGTAGATCCTGTAGATGAAGCCACAACCTGAGAGTTAAGAAAGCATACAAGATTTTTTGACGACACGTCACTCGAACTGTTAGCTCAGTTGGATGAGCACTCGCACGAAACGCGAGAGGTTGTAGGTTCGAGTCCCGCATCGTTCACAAAATTTTATTTGTGAAATAAATACAAAGCCAGCTTTAAGGTGGCACTTTACATGGCTATTTGTATTTGTGTATTTATTATATTTGGCAAATAATTGCCATGTGGTGTTTATTTGACAAAGTGGTGGCCTTATTTGCCTATTTGACAAATAAGGCCAGTACCAAATACGCGTTACCGTGCGCTTGTCGGTTTTTCGAGGCACATCAAAAGGGTCAAATAGGCAAATAAGCAAATAAACCGTCCACACATTGGCCATATTTAGATTTTAGAAGCGCACGCGCCGTGAACTTGTCCGGACGTGCTTTTGTGTCTGTGTTGTGAGTGAGAGAACTGGAACAACAATTGAATATGAATTGGGACAATGAAACAGTGCTAAAATTCCTGGAATTGTACCATCCATAGTGTCTGTAAACACCTTGCATTCTGCTTCCAAATGTTTGTGTGTTTGTTATTTGACTGCCACGTGTGGATGGTTGTATTTGCATGTTTGCCTGAACGTCATATATTTTGCCAAATGTAACAAACACCCAATAGTGAACACAAATAGCCATGTGAAGTGCTAAAACAATAATTGTACAATTACAGATCCGGTCGGGATTCCGTTGTCTGTTGTTTCAACAGATTATACAAATTACTCTGTGCTTTATGGTTGCAGGGTAAATGAACATTTACAATTGAAATATCGTATGTATACTCATTTTTATAAATGTTGGGTAGATTGTTTTTTTAACATGCTTTACGGATGGAATTATTTTTATCCCTTTTATCTGATTGAGTTTAAATATTGGTTGTGTTATTTGATGGTACTTAGCTGATCAAAATAAGGATATGCAAATAATTAGTTGTTACTTCTAGAATTGAGGTATATTACTGAGATCATTTATACGTCTAGATGGACTATGACAGCTGTGTAAGCGTCTAAAAACATTGAGTTTAGAACTAACCTCTATTTTGAGTAATTAACACAAAGTGTAATGCAAAACGCTAGAGTAAGACGTAGCTTGTTACGCACGGTAATCTAATATTCCTGGCCTGTTTTTATCGGTTGTATTTTATGAAAATAAGGGACGAGACGAGCTGATGGTAACCCAGTACAATGCAATGCCGCTCAGGATTCTTGAAATACCCAAAAATTCTGAGCGGCACTACAATTGCGCTCGTGACCTTGAGACATAAGATGTTAAGTCTCATTTGCCCAGTAATTTCACTAGCTACGGCGCCCTTCATTCCGAAACACAGTAATGTTTACACATTACTGCTTCACGGCAGAAATAGGCGCCGTTGTGGTACCCATGATCTAGCCGGCATCCAGTGCAAAAGAACAACTTAAATTACTAAGTGATTATTAGAGTTTTTTTAATTAATATTGAAGTATCAGGTCTATTTTTCATAGCCCCATCGCTAACGTTTATTTATACCTAATAAAAATAATTATACAATTATATTTCATTATTATGCACTGTCGGAATAAATCACATTTTCTAAGCAACCAGAAAAAATTAGATTATTATTATATACTTATACTTAAACCAGAGTTAGAATATATTAGCGTAAAGATGACAGCCCGATAATGCCAATGACCAATTTTGATTTGTTCAATATACTTTGTTGATTCAAATTGTAAAGTTATTCCCCTATTCCCAGTAAAATCCTCGAATGGCGACCACATATCGGAAGACGCAGTTGGTAGGCCCCCCACAAGATGGACTGACGATCTGGTCAAGATCGCCGGAATACGTTGGATGAGGGCAGCGCAGGACCGATCGACATGGAAATCTTTGGGGGAGGCCTTTGTCCAGCAGTGGACGTCTTCCGGCTGATGATGATGATGATTTTCCCTATTTTCCACGCACAATCAAACTATGGAGTGAAATTCCTGTATGTAGTTTTAACACGGGTGTCTTCAAATAAGCGACACCTAGTGACGGTGATTGGATTACTTATCTGGTGGTCACTTACCTACAAAGAATGTTTCTAATTCCTCTTCTTTCGCGTACCGCATTTCATTTATCTTAGGACCAAGCAGTAATAGCACAAAATCAATCTTAAAACAATTTTTTTTCCAAAGAGCATTAAAATTTAGTTTTCTCTTTCAGTAACAACATGGATCTTATCAAGAAGGAAGACATTAGAAGCAGAATACTTAGAAACAGCTTACAAAGATTTAAGCTCATTACCAGATGCAAGTCCTTTGTATCTTCACAAAATAAACCAGGATGTGGAACAGTGCCCCTATCTGTGGACGGCACATATTCACACCGTGCCGAGAACCAGAGATGACATCGGGAAGTGATTGCGATATTTTTATATATTTTAATACACGTTTTTGAGAAAATTTCGTTTTTATATATAAACTAGCTGACCCGGCAGACGTTGTTCTGTATATAATAAATAAAATAATGTTTTTTATGAATTTTTCAATTATATATCATAACATCAAGAATTATTTCGTAAAATATGCCCGCTGTCGTTGTATTGAAATTGTTTTACAGCAGAACTGTCAAACCGTGCGTCAATAAATTCTCTCATAGAAAATATGTCCATACAAAACAAATATCGGACGACGGGGGACACATCAAAGTAAAAACAAAATTGTTGTTTTTATTTAATTCCGAACACTTTCATATTTATTCACCTTTTAAACGTTGCCTGGACTTCCACAAATAATTCAAGACCAAAATTAGCCAAATCGGTACAGCCGTTCTCGAGTTTTAGCGCGACTAACGAACAGCAATTCATTTTTATATATATAGATTTTAAACAAGTGATGACCCGGCAAACGTTGTTTTGCCATATAAATTAAGTACAGAGCGCTCGCACATATAATAGTAAATTTGGCATATCTTATTCAACTCTCAGGTTGTGGCCATCTACAGGATCTACTAAAAAAGGCGGCCAAGTACGAGTCAGACTCGCCCATAAAGGGTTCCGTAGCAGCAAGTAACATACTATAAAAGTTATATAGAAAGGAAAATGATATTAAATTAGTATAATAGAAAAGGCAAAACAATCTTTGCTCAAAATCATACAGTGCAAATGAGCTCTCATCATTTATACGTATTAAAATAAACTCGTTCAAACCAATTTTCGGTAGAAGTTTGCATGGTAATGTACATCATAATATATTTTTTTAGTTTTATCATTCTCTTATTTTAAAAGTACCAGGGGAACATATTTTACCACTTTGGAATTGTCTCTCGCGCAAATTATTTAGTTTAGAATAAAATAATATTAGAAACCTGAATATCATTTGAAGGCCTATCCATAGATATCCCACACTTATATGATAAAAAAAAATGAGTTTCATTTCTAAGTATGGGGAAACCCCCAAAATTATTTTTATTTTCTATTTTGAGTGAAAATCTTAATACTTACCAAGCTTCAACAATATAGATCTTAAAAAAGTGGCTGTGACATAATCATACAGACAGACAAGCATGACAAATCTATAAGGGTTCCATTTTTTGCCATTTGGCTACGGAACCCTAAATAAAATTACGACCCATGCGTACTCGAACGGTACCCGAGATGTCGCGGGTTCGAGTCGCGCATCATTCATAAATTTTAGTTACAAATTTAATTTGTATAATTAATCCCAGAAGTGAGGGTTTACGCCAAAAATAAAAAATTGTTTTGGTATTATATAAATTAAGTTTTTCATACATAAGTAAAACAGAAGGTAAGCATCGCGTCGAAGAGCCATTATCGATAAACAAAACTTTGCTTTTAGAACAGTACACCGCATAATATTTTATCTTCTTGTTCACCTAGAGAGAAAACGTTCCAGGCTATTAGTTTCTAATTAAATATATTATAAATTATGTTTATATTTGTAACGTTGCATCAGTCTTATTATTCCAACGTTATAAAATTTAATTCTCTATTTAACACAATATTTACTAGAGGAAAATAATCATCTTTATAACCCACTACTCCACAGCTGAATATCTAAGAGATCCGACAGCCTGGCACTAGATTATGATTATTTTATAGCAATAGCAATGACAGTACAATATTGTATATTTCATTAAATAGAGCGCAAAAAAGAATGCTGGTAGAGTTTCTTGCGACACTTCTCTCAGTGCGCCATTTGTTTGCGAAGCGGTAGTAGCATCTAGTATATTAGAAATGACATCAAAAATAATTCTAAATGAATCATATATTTTTTGCTTTCTTAAACGAAGTTCGCTTGTTGATCTTAATTGGGGTGTGATGGTACATCGGGAGTAAATGAAAATATATAATATGTGCAAGAAAAACAACAGTCGGAAACAGTGGTCCTGCAAAAGTCACGAAATGTCGGGTTGAATAGATAATTTATAAAAAAAAAGCGTGTGCTTGTTATCTTTACGCCCATTTAAAGTAAAACTTCTTTGACGTTTACGACACTTGTCATTAAAACAGTTAAAAATGTTATTGATATTATTCATTAAAATAACTCAACTCTCTCTCTCTTTCTATCTTCACTAACTTATATCTCCCTCACAATTTCGTCACGCATTCACCAGTTTACTCCCCACGCGTGCGAAAAGAATTTAAACTTCAAAAATGTAACCTTTACCCAAATACCTTATCTAAAAAATACAGTTACAATTAATGAATTACACGCATTTTAATCCTTTAAAAAGTATAATATTAAAATGTGTAACACTCGAATTAACGCTAGGCACCCATAATTATATGAGATTTTCTCGTGATTTTACAACTAAACGAAATATCCTATCAAAGAGAAATTTAAATATATATATTTTCAATCCTTTTTCTTTCCGTTGCCTAAACTGAAAACACGATTGGAACATATTTGTTCGATACTTTTTAAATCGAAAAAGATGCTTACTTTAAAGAATATGGTAATTTGCTTGAGAACTACATGTTCCATAAAAGCAAAAAACGCTTAGTGATCCCAGTACTAAGAAAATTAATAGCTGAAACTGGAACCAAATATCGCTTAAGGCGAGGTTTTCCCAACACTTTAGGTAAAAATTGCGCGAACGTTAGATTCGATAGGTACGTATGGACACGGGCGTCGGGCATGGTTGAGAACGAACCGAGCGATGCGGGTCAACGACCGCCGGTCCCAGAAGGACCGCGTAATATTTTTTAAAACTTACAGTTGTGCTAGAGTACGGAATTACTGCGATAATATTTTTTATGCATTTTTGAAGTAAATCTTTTTTATCGACGTATGAGAGAAAAGTTATATTACGCGCAAAATTATGATTTCAACATTATGGATATCGTATCCGAGATTCTCGAAGGTGCAGAGAACTAATTTGGGATCATTTTTAAAATCCAAGATGGCCGCCGCGCAAAGTTATGATTTCAACAATATGGGTATCGTATCCAAGGTTCTCGAGGGTGCAGAGAACGAATTTGGAATCATTTTTGAAATCCAAGATGGCGGCCGCACAAAATTATGATTTCAGTAATATGGATATCGTGTCCGAGGTTCTCGAGGGTGCAGAGAACGATTTTGGGATCATTTTTGAAATCCAGATTCGTTCTCTGCACGAGACGCTCGGATACGATACCCATAATTTTGTAATCATAATTTTGCGCGTCGGCCATCTTGGATTTCAAAAATGATCCCACAATCGTTCTCTGCACCCTCGACAACCTCGGACACGATATCCATATTGCTGAAATCATAATTTTGTGCAGCGGCCATCTTGGATTTCAAAAATGATCACAAAATCGTTCTCTGCACCCTCGAGAACCTCGGACACGATATCCATATTGCTGAAATCATAATTTTGTGAGGCGGCCATCTTGGATTTCAAAAATGATCCCAGAATCGTTCTCTGCACCCTCGAGAATCTCGGACATGATATCCATATTGCTGAAATCATAATTTTGTGCGGCGGCCATCTTGGATTTCAAAAATGATCACAAAATCGTTATCTGCACCCTCGAGAACCTCGGACACGATATCCATATTGCTGAAATCATAATTTTGTGCGGCGGCCATCTTGGATTTCAATAATGATCACAAAATCATTCTCTGCACCCTCGAGAACCTCGGACACGATATCCATATTGCTGAAATCATAATTTTGTGCGTCGGCCATCTTGGATTTCAAAAATGATCACAAAATCGTTATCTGCACCCTCGAGAACCTCGGACACGATATCCATATTGCTGAAATCATAATTTTGTGCGGCGGCCATCTTGGATTTCAAAAATGATCACAAAATCGTTATCTGCACCCTCGAGAACCTCGGACACGATATCCATATTGCTGAAATCATAATTTTGTGCGGCGGCCATCTTGGATTTCAAAAATGATCACAAAATCGTTCTCTGCACCCTCGAGAACCTCGGACACGATATCCATATTGCTGAAATCATAATTTTGTGCGGCGGCCATCTTGGATTTCAAAAATGATCACAAAATCGTTCTCTGCACCCTCGAGAACCTCGGACACGATATCCATATTGCTGAAATCATAATTTTGTGCGGCGGCCATCTTGGATTTCAAAAATGATCACAAAATCGTTCTCTGCACCCTCGAGAACCTCGGACACGATATCCATATTGCTGAAATCATAATATTGTGGGGCGGCCATCTTGGATTTCAAAAATGATCCCAAAATCGTTATATGCACCCTCGAGAACCTCGGACACGATATCCATATTGCTGAAATCATAATTTTGTGCGGCGGCCATCTTGGATTTCAATAATGATCACAAAATCGTTCTCTGCACCCTCGAGAACCTCGGACACGATATCCATATTGCTGAAATCATATTTTGTGCGTCGGCCATCTTGGATTTCAAAAATGATCACAAAATCGTTATCTGCACCCTCGAGAACCTCGGACACGATATCCATATTGCTGAAATCATAATTTTGTGCGGCGGCCATCTTGGATTTCAAAAATCATCACAAAATCGTTCTCTGGACCCTCGAGAACCTCGGACACGATATCCATATTGCTGAAATCATAATTTTGTGCGGCGGCCATCTTGGATTTCAAAAATGATCACAAAATCGTTCTCTGCACCCTCGAGAACCTCGGACACGATATCCATATTGCTGAAATCATAATTTTGTGGGGCGGCCATCTTGGATTTCAAAAATGATTCCAAAATCGTTATCTGCACCCTCGAGAACCTCGGACACGATATCCATATTGCTGAAATCATAATTTTGTGCGGCGGCCATCTTGGATTTCAAAAATGATCACAAAATCGTTCTCTGCACCCTCGAGAACCTCGGACACGATATCCATATTGCTGAAATCATAATTTTGTGGGGCGGCCATCTTGGATTTCAAAAATGATTCCAAAATCGTTATCTGCACCCTCGAGAACCTCGGACACGATATCCATATTGATGAAATCATAATTTTGTGCGGCGGCCATCTTGGATTTATCTAACTTCCCTAAAGTACATATATACAAAAATCCCGCGTGGCATAATATTCAAAATAATATTACGTAAATTTTATTTTAGCACTTTCCGACTTACATTTACCTATATATTTCAACAAATACGCTGTCGCATCATCATTATTTTTTTACTATGATTCCCGCTTTGTACTTGTTTGCTAAAATCTAACGTAATGTGAGCCCGAGAGACACGAACACAATACCTTACTTGACAGTGGTCACGGGCGTACTGCTGGCTTGAGCGAGCATGCATCCAAGGCGTCGCGTTTGGTTTATTAAGAAAAAAATTAATATAAAATAATTCACAAAGCGTATTGATAAATCCCACAGTGAAAACTTATAAATACTAATAAACTATCGAATAAAATAAGTTTTGTGTTTATAGCTATCATAGTTTTATGATAATATAAACAATTCAAATAAAAAAGACTATTTTTCAAAAAATAAATCTATCGAGATTTCTTTTCGTAATCGTGTTTTCGAAACAGCGATAATTTAGATAAAGAAATGAAGATAAACATGTCAAAAAATTGGAACCTTAGTATTTGTAGAAGTATTTTAAGTAGATTTTTAAATATGCTACTTTTTAGGACTATAGCGCCTTAAACGCAATCGTTTGATACCCAGTGGTGACATCAACAGGCAGTCGCCTGTTTATAAAATGTACTCATAACTGGTGATCTTTGAACTATTCATAGAAAACTCATGAAGGTCATATACATGTTGTAAGCATGTAATTTTTGTGAAACTACTACGCCTAGACATCTTCATTACATTGGTACGTACACGGGGATAAAATACACAAAACACAGGCTTTCTCACCGGTCACTTTCCCTTAAACAAACATCTATCTACCATAGGTATGACAGACCTTTTGCAGCGGATGCATGGAGGCAGAAGAAACCCCAGACACATACTTATAGAGTGCAAAAGTGTGGCCGAACAACGGGCACACATCCTCCGATCTCAATCATTGCTTCATGATGCCTATTGTAATTTAAAGAGACTGCTAGACGTATGGTTTGTCTTCTGACTCCAACCATCCCAGATTGCTTACAATAGTAAAAAGTGGCCTATCAAGAGGCTAAGTGCGTAAGCAGCCCAGTTTTAGTTTACTAACTAACTACATTAGTATGAATGCTTGCAACGCTCCAGATATTGAAAGAAAGAAATGAATGAAGAATCCACAAATAAAATTTTATTAAAGAATGTTTTCAAATTTATTTTGTGTATTAATCCTAGAAGTGAGGATTATCATTATAAACATAACAAATTGTTTAAATGAAAGTAAACTAAAGTGAAAAATGATCAACATGAATTATATTTAAAAAAAACAGCAGTTTAGTGTAAATAAAGACACAAACACTTTCAAGGAGTGAGTTTTACTTGATGTATTCTCCCTCTTGCTGCTGGATAACCGATGAATACAGGTCAGGTTTATAATATTAGTGTGCGTGACAAGCTACGTCTTACACATGCGATTTGTACGTAACTTTGTATTATTGTGCGTGACTGGCTCAAAATAAAGGTTTTTTCGATGTTTTCACTGAACGTAGTGTTTAAATTCTCTTTGGTTTTCACAGCTGTAGCAATCTCTCTAGGCATATCTAAGCATATCAATCTTTGTTTTGAATAAATTCATAGTGACTTAATTTAATATTTTGTAGTATAATTAGTAGGTATTCTTTTATGGTTGATGAAGAGTTTTCGCAGTTAGATTATATAGTAATTTACGCTTAACGCGGGTTTATTACTTCTAGTACATTCTCATTTAGATTTCTATTGCCTACAATGATGGCAGACGTCAGCCTGTGGCAACCTAATTTTTGTTTCGCAAAATATTTTGTAGATATATTTTCTGCTATCCTGGTGTAAGCTTATGTTCATACTTAATAATTTACATTTTTTTTCTTACTCGTGTAAGTGACGTTTGTGTATTTTTTTTCATCGCTTTGCATATATTGGAATTGAAATCTAATATCATTCAGTTTTGAAAAGAGCAACTTTAGAGTTTCTTGCTCGTTCTTCTCTAAGGAAATTTGTCTCCCGAATGAGCTGTAAGAAAAAAAAATACATTTCAAGTGTAATACAATTTAACTGCGAAATAAAAATATTTTTGTTTGTTTGTTAAAAGCACATACTTCAACCCATCAAAAGACTTACTAACTCGCCGTAGCCGAGTAGAAGCCATAGAAAGTTATCCATTTCATCCGGGAAACCGTCCACTGCTGGCAAAGTTAGCAATGAGGATTGGTTCTGCGTTACCCTCATCCAATCTACACGGCGATCTTGATCAGATCGCACATCTTGTGGGGGGCCTACCAACACTAGACAGTTAAAATAAAAAATAATCACAAATGACAGTTTTAGTACACAAACAAATTTATTCAGACATCGTTTTATATCGGCACAGGGAACCTAAAGGTCATGGGTTCTGTTACAAAGTCATCGTAATATTTAGCGTTGCAACTCCGTGAGTCCTTCACAAGCATGTCACCTGTCAATCCTAATTGATGCAGGGATTTCACAGCCAGCTCTTTCGAAACGTCGTTCAGAATCTGATGTCTTGATAGGATCCAGACGTAAACTGAAATAAAATACGACTTAAATTAAGGGACATAAAGAATACACTACTCGTAAATCTTCTAAGTGATTACCATCATTTAAATCATCATTAGGGCATTATTCTATTCGGCCATATCCCCTCCTTTTTCTGCCATGCAGTAATGTGCGTGCTTTACGGTCTTTCGGTTCGATGGGCGCCGTAGCTGAAGTTAGCGAAATTACTAATGGGCTAATGAGTCTTAATATCTCATGTCTCAAAGTGACGAGCGCATTTGGCATGCTGATCGGAATTTTGGGTCAATTACCATCAATCACAGGGCACAGGGCAGGTGTACCAATATTGGTAACCCCCTGCCCGTTGGTTGGTGTCGTCACTTTTCCTCATATTATTTTTATTATTAATTATTACCACTAATGTAATTCCTATTTGCAAAAGATTGTCAGTGATTGCAATGATCCTAGAAAATGATCGCTCAACATCAGGTGACCCATAAGCTATTGTGACCTCCTTCCATAAAACAATTAAGACATGTATCTCCCTTTGGTTAAACTCTCTAAGCTATAAATCCTACTAATGTCATAAATCTGTTCGTTTTAGTGTATATTAGTTGATAAATCTACATTATAGCTTATTTGTGGTCTCTGGTCGTGCTAAAATGATCAAATAGTGGATTTAGTACACAGTGTAGATGTAACTGTTGATAAAAGCCGACCTACGCGTTGGTACATTCCTTGATCAAGGCGAGGATGTATCTACTTGAAAACAGGTCAAGTATACAAGGAACACACTTCTTATATAAATCCACAGTAACCAATAGCGATTGTTTACGTTGTGTTGTGATCAACACTTAACCAATCACGATACGTTGTGATTGTTAATTGGCCAATAAGCATTCAGTACCAGCACCCGCTCACCTCAGTTGTTTAACTGAATTGTTTACATTGTGAATATGTTAATGTTAATGGAGATACCTACCTCTCTGGGGGATAGGACTGGTTCTATGAATGAATTTAAGTTGGTTAACTTACTGTAGTGTTTGTCAATAAGTGGACTGTATTGGCACGTGTAAACTGTCGCGTAATAATTGTAGTTTGTAGCTAGCACTCTGAATGGATATCTTCTTGTCTTCACTGAAAGCCAACATATTGTTTTAATTTATTATCCTAATTAATAATACAAATGCGGTGTGAGTTTGTGCGTTAGTTATGCCTTAAGTAGTCATTCGATCATCATGAAACGGCACACGTTACCAGGAATATCGAAAAGGATTAAGAGGACATTTGATCTCGAAAATTTTAAGAATTCCTGAAGAAACGTCTTATTACAGACGGACGACGGACAGGTGGCCGTTGGGGCAGAAAAGTCCTCGAATGGCGACCGAAAGACGTCGTGCTGGTAGGCCCCCCACAAGACGGACCCACGATCTAACTACCGTCAAAATCACCGGAATACGTTGGATGCAGAGCAGCGCACGACTGATTGTCTTCCGGCTGAAATGATAATTATGATGATGATAACAGTAATAGAAAGCTATATAATGAAAAAAAGATTATGTCCAGCATATGCATTAACCTTTAATGCAAAGAGAATGAAAGAAAAGAAAGACCGTCTATGTATGTAGACCGAGCCTTATGTGTAAATAAGCACATTAAAATACTTTTCAAAGGATTAAATACGCGTGTAATTGATACTGTATTTTTACATTAGGCTTTTGCGTAAAACGATCCCTGAGGGTAGAATGAAAACGTACTCTGAAAAGGTCATGTCGGGTTAAATAAAATAATTTAAAAAATGTAACATTTACGCAAACACCTAATGTAAAAATACGAGTTACACGCGTTTTAATCCTTTGAAAAGTTTTTTTTTTATTAAAATTACTCGTCTTAATCAAAGAAAATACTAAGGCCTAAAATGTGAACGATGTCGCGGGCAGAATCTAGTTATTAAACATACTGATGCACAAGAAATATGAAGAAACAAGAAAGCCTTAATTGTCTAGCGGCCGTATTCTGTATCTTTATTATGTATATATTTCCCCTTATTCATAATGGTCCGCTAACTTTAAACAGCCGCTAAGGAGTGTTTTTTCTCATTCTGACTTGGGTCAATAGAAGAAGACAGAGGGCGGATTAGCAATGCTTTAAGTTAGCAGACTATTATGAATAAGGGGGTTAATGTTTATTAATATTTTATCTATATCTCATTTTTTATACTAATATACCTTGTGCCACCTATAATATAAATATTATGGTTATTTACTTAAAATTATAATATGATTTAATATTAATTATAATAATTTATTTATAATTATAATTGTTTTCAACATGTTCATGAAAAAAAAAATTACAATGGGAAGACTACAACAGCTGTTTACTTCAAATGTTACGAGGGGCTGCTGAAAACCAGTGTTGTGTTGGTGTCTTCTGCACTGACCAACAATATACGGAGTCAGCTCCTTTTAGCATGGAATCACGCGCCGCACAGTTTATTTAATTTTTTTGTGTGTATTTTAATAATTTTTGTTACATTTAATTTAATTTATTACTTTAAGATATATACATTAAATTGAAGGTGTGTGTTTTTATTGTTAAAAAAATGTTTCTATTCTATTATTGATAACGGCCGATAGTCCAATGCTTTATGTCGATAGGTTATTGAAATGTAAGCGTAAAAAGATAGATTTGTCTACCTCTAGTAAGTTAAACTAAGGATAGATAGGTTATTGAGGACGGCCGTAGATCGGGAATAGTAGTTAATAATAGTGAGATTAGACTAGAACTAATTAATTAAGTAGAACTTATTATTATATGATGTTTCAATACAGACTCACAGCGTCTTGGGGCGTTTTTAAAGGCGAATATCAGATCCATTTTAGCAGCATCTTCTTCCTTAATTGGTATTTCAATTTTGCCCACGCTGTACCTGTGGAAAAGTCCAAGATCTATCCTGGACTGGTTTAGATAGATGCCGGAAGGCCTCGTCATCAGCTCGATTGTGGAACAGTTGTTCAGGCTCTGGCCATCGCTGGAAAAGTGGTATACTTGATACCATTTATTGTAGAACTGAAACAATAAGGTTTTACTTTACGGACAAATATAAGACTAATTTACCATTAAAACATAGACATTTAAGAGTCAATGAAATTCTGAAAATCGTTAGTTACTTACTGTTTAAATTATACGCTTGTTGAAAAGAAAATTTGGCGTAAATAATATTAATAGCACTTTGGGGAGGATGTAACCGGTAAGCACGATACGAATTGGAAGGCTTTAATATACCTGAGTAGCTTGTTTTAGTTAGGCATCCCCACTACTATACCTATGAACCGCGGGGTTGGGCATATCAATTACCATCAGCTGAACGTCCTGCTCGTCTAGTCCCTTATTATTATAAAAAAAAAACAAGCATTGCTGACCTTTTAGTGCACAATTTTGTGAAAGTATGCGCCATGGGGTGCATCAACATGGAAATACCGCGCATGGAATCTCATTCATTTCTCGTTGTACGTGCAAGAAGGTTTTAAAATACTGTCTGTGAGGAACCCCACAGATCCAGATGTTAAGGGTAGTAAAATAATTTGTAGCGTGTATGGATACGATGTTTGAAATCAGTGGAAGAACATAACCCTACTACTAAGCTCTTTAGAAAATTTCCCATATTAATTGATAGTCCATACTTTAAAAAATACGTACGTCAGCTAATCGAAAGTTCTCCTGTACTTCAACAATTGGACACTTCCCTGGCCTGGTAAAATATCCTTGTACATTATTAAAACAAGCTAAAACAATTATTATTAAAGAAAACATGATCTGTTGCGTTCTGGACGTCTACTGAATGCTATCATAGGTTATCTCGCCTTTCTCATAACGACCTATAATTAAATTATTATCATTTTACTTACCAGTAAACATGATAAATGGTTCAGTATTAACTGTTTTAATAATATAATATTTTAATGCTTTTTTTTTCTTATTTTCCTTAAGACATTACACTGAAATTACATGTCAACTAACTATTTTTTACAATATCTTAATAATGTTAAACGTAGCTAAAACTAATTTGTCAAGTAATAAATTGGTTAGGTTTTAAGTGGCGATTAACAGTATGAAACTTGAAATCAGTTACGTTGATAGACATACCCTCTTAATCATAATAGTCTGCTAACTTAAGGCATTGCTAGTTCTCACTGTCTTTTTCTATTGACCTAAGTCAGAATGAGAAATAAAACTCTGTAGCGGCTGTTTTAAGTTAGCGGACCATTATGAATAAGGGGGTAAATAGTTAAAATTACTTTTGGTAGGTGGTTATTGGTGATATGGTGGTTAGATGAAGAACTAGCTCGCCATCCAGACATTGTTTTATCCGTCGACGTCAGACCCCCATGTTGAAAAAGCTATAGATTTATTCAAGAAAAGACTCATTCATAAATCAAGCTATTTGAAACCATAGTTTTTGCGAGAGAAATTGGGCAATTACATCCACTCTGTATCATAAAAATATTTTATAAAACTATGAAATTAACTTTTTTGCACCTTATGCAATGGACATTGGGCCTCGAAAAAAAAGGGTACACTCACGGACGAGTAAAATAAGAAGGACTCCGTGTCACCTAACATAACAGTGAGGCACCAAAACAAGCCGGTAAACGTGTAAATACACATACACTTACACTCATACAAGCCGATCGGCCGCCATTATGAGATTAGCCATCGTCTGTGACAGATCAGTTTGCGTCGCAATAAAATATTTTAAAAATGCCGTAGTGCGTTGTGAAAAAGTGTAAAAACAATACTATAAAAGTATTTGTGGATATATGATTATTATTAAGGGAGAAAAAATTGTGTATCTGGTATACCCCGTAACCGCACACACACTAGCATAAAGGTGCTTCGCTTGCTAATATAACGGCGCGGAGTCCTTCTTTTTTTACTAGTCCGTCGGTACACTACGTAAAAAGGAGTAATGCGCCGGCAACGCTCCTGTAATTCCACTAGTGTTGCAAGAGAGTATGGGTTATCATTCACCATCAGATGATACTTAAATACGTTATACACCCTATTGCATGGAAAGAAACGTTATGAACTAGTTGTTAAGATGTCGTGTAAGATATATTTATGTTTATTATTAACATCAATTTTCATCTTATCCACTCGACGATGATTGCAGAATATAAATAACAGTGTCCGCAAGGGTCATCTCATTGGATGATTACTGTAGAGATACGGTTCTTGTCATTTGGAAGCTGTGTTTGTCCGACGCGTGGCCAGCTGGCACTCGTTATAATGATTGTTCTGTTTGTTTGTTTGTTTGGCTGTGCGTTGGCTGCTGAGTTCACATTACCCGGAGAGTGCCCCGATGTTAAGATACAAGAGAATCTAGACTATACTAGAGTAAGTAATAAAAATAATAAGACTTTTAATAACCTCCATATTAACAAGTTTACAATGTAATTAATATTTTTCACATTGGTTTCATCTTATTGTTTATCAAGGTATTTGAATTTATGATATGGGGTCCATATCAATACTTGCGTGAAATCTCCTATTTATTTTTATTTTCATCTTTTCCTATCCTTGCGCAAACGTAGCCAGTCCTTGTCTGCAGTATGAGTAAGGTAATAAGTCTACTTTCTGTTCGGTCTGCCAATATTCCTTTTCCCTACTATTAAAGAAGAATAAAGACCAAAAAATAATTATTAAGTAGTATCTAACTACCACCAATTTGTAACAGTACATACTTACCAACTCAATAAAAGCTTGAATTGAAATTAAAGTATTTTTACTAGTAGGTATAATAACATTATACCAAAATAAACGATGAAGTAAGATATCTACTATGTTCCCAATTTGATATTATTGCTATAAATTCTATTCAGCTTATGAAACTCAACAATCTTTTGTTCGTCCTGAGTCTGTCGCTTTTTTTATGGAATAGGAGGACAAACGAGCGTAGGTACGGGTCACCTGGTATTAAGTGATCACCGCCGCCCACAATCTCTTGCAACACCAGAGGAATCACAGAAGCGTTGCCGGCCTTTAAGGAAGGTGTTCGCGCTATTTTTGAAGGTACTCGTGTCGTATCGTCCCGGAAACACCGCACAAGGAAGCTCATTCCACAGCTTTGTAGTACGTGGGGGAAAGCTCCTTGAAAACCGCACTGTGGAGGACCGCCACACATTCAGATGGTGGGGATGATATCCTAACTTGTGGCGTGTCGTGCGAAGGTGGAATTCGGCGGCAGGAATCAGGTTAAACAGCTCTTCGGAACACTCCCCGTGATAAATGCGGTAGAAGTCGCACAATGAAGCGACATCTCTACGCAACGCCAAGTGATCTAGCCGTTCACAGAGCACTGGGTCACCGACAATTCAAGCTGCTCTACGTTGCAAGCGGTCAAATGTATCGAGCTGATACTGGGGTGCGCCAGACCAGAGATGACAGCAATACTCCATGTGTGGCCGGACCTGCGCTTTGTAGAGCGCTAGAATGTTGGCCGGCTTGAAGTATTGCCGTGCTCTATTAATGACGCCCAGCTTCTTCGAAGCCAATTTGGCTTTGCCCTCCAGATGCCCACGGAATTGGCAATCGCTCGCGATTTCGAGACCCAGAGGCTTTAAGGTGAGTGTTGTCGATGAGCAGTGATACGACAAATGGGGCTTTACCTTGCATACAAAGTAATAATATTTTCTTTAACTATTAAACAGATAGACATCAGATTCGCCAAAACAGAGTAACCGAACCACTACGTAACATTCTCAGTTATAAAATATTATACACTAGCTGACACGACAGACGTTGTTCTGTAGATAATAAAAAAAATACTGTTTTATAGGAATTTGCCAATAATATTTCAAAACATCAAGAATTATTTCGTAACGTACCTGTTGTTATAATGAAATTGTTTCACAGGGGAACTGTCAAACCGTGCGTCACTAAATTCTCTCATAGAAAAAATGACCATACAAAATAAATATTGAAAAAAATTTTGGGTCCCAAATCGAAATAAAAACTATCCTATCTCTCAAGTTGGACCAATCTGCACTCCATGAAGTAATCCCCATTAAAATCCGTTCATTAGTTTAGGAGTCCATCGCTTTACTATATAATATTACTAGCTGACACGGCAAACGTTCTTTTGCATATACATTATTTATATAAGACTTATGTTTACACTTAGTGTAAAAAGAAAATTTATCGTACTACAATCTTTATTTTTGATTGCCATCTTGCAACTCTATTTCGGATCCATGGATAGAACAGGGGTTGGTCGTGGAAGGGTGTAAATTTTAAGTTGTATGTGTTTTTAATGCTAAAGCATAGTAAAATTAAAATAAAGAATTTTGTCAAAAAATTAGGGGCGGGTCATTATAGGTCGTTGGCCAATTCTCAGAACTACCCGACATGCACACAAAATTTCAGCCGTTTCGGAGGAGTTTGATAACACGCGCCTGGACGCGAGAATTTTATTTATTAGATTATTAGATGATATGTTTTGCAGGTTAGGCTTGTTTTATGTTTGCTAAATTAGAATGTCACGATAATTTGATAGTTTTCAGGTGAATGGTACAATGTTGCCAGCTATGCCAGCGATGGACGAAGTATCTACGACTGCGCCTCCCTCGACTTCCAAGAAGACAACCTGGGGTATACTCTGCGGGAGACATATATAGATATTGACCAGGGAAACAGGACACAAAAGTCCTACTTCGCTAGGGTAGACCCAACATTTGACGCTGGCAGAAAGGCACAGTTCATTGTCAGCCATGAAGATGGAGGTACAGATTTACAACAATAGAACTAGTCAACTTGACTAAACAAACCTACTCAAGCTGTTACAATCTCTAGATAAGACTGATCAAAGAGGATGTCAGCCTAGCGAAACTCTCTAAGAAAATGCAATTCACTCGATTGTATGAAACGTGCAGTCATTGATAGATTGACACATGACGGCTATAATTTTGTAAATAACTGAGATAGCCGAAATCCACTACGTTTTACGGCCGTTCCCAATGTACTATCTACACATAGAGATAAATTACTACCTTCTACTGTCAGTAGTTAGCTGTCAATAATCTGAGGCTGTCCCAATGAACCCGATAAGTCATTTTTATCGCCAGTTCACTGTTGCAATTTCCATACAAACTTCAATCCCTGGTAAGCTATACATCGTCCCATTGACAGACAGCGTGTACGGATAAGATGAGTTATCGTCGATAAGTTTATTGGGACAGAAAATACGATTACAGAAAAATACGATTACGATTACAGAAACAACGATAGTTACAATTTTTTATCTCAAGTAGGCCACAACCGGAGATGGATTGAATATTGGGAATGTCCGTTAGGCAACTGTTCACATTTAAAATTAGGCGGATTATACTTTATTTACTAAATGACTGCACCGTGCAAGTTTCATACTAAACTAAATTTCAATTTTTACTTTAGCAGTCCCGTCTCTTAATACGTTACACGTAGTATTTACATCCACCAAAGAAGTTGGTGCAGTGATTTGACATAAGTTTGAATTAGTAGTGATTACAATATGGCGATTGGCGACGAAGTTTAATCCGGCTAAGTTTGAAAACGAACAGTTGCTTAAAACGTAGTGGATTTCGACTATCTCCGTTTTCTACAAGATTATAACCGTCATCTGTCAATGACTTTTGACGTTTCAGACAATCCAGTGAACCGGTTTTTTCTTAAAGTTTCGCTAAGACTGAGACTGATCTTCCGCACTACACTAGGTCTACTAACTCTAGGTCCTTCCAAGAGCGTTCATGATAGCATTTTCCAATATGTATCCCACCGTTGGATTTTGGGCTTGTCTGTGTGTAAGACCAGTGTCCTTTTGGGGCTTAGATAAGCCTAACGTCAAAAAAAATAGCGGCGAACTGTTTACCCATATTTTCAGCAACGCATGCACACTAAAACATAGTGACATATGTATCGCGAGTGTAAGACGTAACTTGTCACGCATACTGAAGTAATAAACCTAGCCTGCCATGAGTTGCCTAACAGTAAAAGGCTCTATCAAGACTTATAAATTATCTATGCTTTGGAGTGTGGGTCATTTTTTGATATTCACCTCAAAAATCTTTCTGTTACAGACAAAATTCTTCAGTTCCCTTTCTTCATTTTATCAACAGACTACGATAGTTACGCCATCGCTTACACTTGTAAAACTTTAAAAAAGAAACTACGAACACATTACGGTAAGTGGATTATGATAAAATTGATACCACATTTCCAAGGAGTAGGTAACAATTAAGAAAAGGGTTTTAAAACAAAACAACAAAAATATACCAGACTTATGAAAAATATTTATAGTAACAACTAAACTGCATTTACTCATCCACTTGTATCTCTGAGGTAATGGTGGGTTATCGTTTATAGAAAAATTCTCATAGTTATCTCAAACTTACTGAATTACAGATCTGGTAGGTACACATTGGAACTGAGGTACTGAAATAGTTATTTATCACTATCGCTCTATTAACAGTCAGTTTTTATCTCAGCCGACATCAAGACAGACCATATTATCTGGCCCGGTTTTCACCAAAGCGGAGAAGAGATGCGTTTTGATAACCAATCAGATTTCGTTATTTCCACACCTCCTCTCCGCTTAGCTTCGGTGGAAATGGATCAAGCGGAGAGGAGAGGAGATGTCTCATTTTTCTTTGATTTTGTGCCGCGAGCGAGCAAGCAGCGCGGCAGAGCGGAGATGTCTGTAGTCGGGCGGCCGGGTAGCACGATGCCCCTTTTCCCCGCACCTTCTCCCCTCGTCTCGCACACCCAAAAGCGTCACATTTAATCATAAACCCCCTTATTCATAATGGTCCGCTAACTTTAAACAGCCGCTTAGGGCTGTTTTTTCTCATTCTAACTTAGGTCAATAGAAGAAGACGGAGTGAGAATTAGCAATGCTTTAATTTAGCAGACTATTATGAATAAGGGGGTTATTCGATAGACTGATCATTAATGTAAAAGGCGTTCCTGTCGTATTTTTAACCGACTTTAGTAGTTTAACGACGTATTTTAACTCAAAAAAAAGGAGGACGCTCCAAAAATATTCTTATAGAATTACATTAACTCTTGTATTCATAATATTATAGTCGGTACCTAATAAATTAAATTATTTTCTCACTTTTATTATTTGTTCTTATTGATGTCGGTTTTTATTTTATGTTTTCATAATATTTTCTGTAAAACTTTAGTCGTAAAACTCTTGAAATAATGTGGCATGGCTGACATTTTTATGGTGTCGTATCCAGAATCTATATTTCCGTCGATAGTTTAAATATTGAAGAATTAATTGTGTTTTTCAACCTCTTAATTCCTCTTCCTCAAGTCAACTTCCTGACGTCATCCTTTCATAGATATCAGTTAAGGCGAGGTTTTCCCAACACTTTAGGTAAAAATCGCTCGAACGTAGGTACACATGGACACGGGCGTCGGGCATGGCTGAGAACGAACCGAGCGATGCGGGTCAACGACCGCCGACCCAGAAGGACCGCGTAATATTTTTTAAAACTTACAGTTGCGCTAGAGTACGGAATTACTGTGATATTTTTTATGCATTTTTGAAGTAAATCTTTTTTATCGACGTATGAGAGAAATGTTATATTACGCGCAAAATTATGATTTCAACATTATGGATATCGTATCCGAGATTCTCGAGGCTGCAGAGAACGAATTTGGAATCATTTTTGAAATCCAAGATGGCCGCCACGCAAAATTTTTTTTTTTCAACAATATGGGTATCGTATCTGAGGTTCTCGAAGCTGCAGAGAACTAATTTGGGATCATTTTTGAAATCCAAGATGGCTGCCGCGCAAAATTATGATTTCAACAATATGGGTATCGTATCCGAGGTTCTCGAGGGTGCAGAGAACGAATTTGGGATCATTTTTGAAATCCAAGATAGCCGCTGTGCAAAATTATGATTTCAACAATATCGGTATATATCCGAGGTTCTCGAGGGTGCCGAGAACGAATTTGGGAACATTTATGATATCCAAGATGGCCGTCGCACAAAATTATGATTTTAACAATATAGATATCGTGTCCGAGGTTCTCGAGGGTGCAGAGAACGAATTTGGCATATTTTTTTAAATCCAAGATGGATCCAAGATCTTACTTCCCTAAAGTACATACATACAAAAATTCCGCGTGGCATAATTTTCAAAATAATATTACGTACATTTTATTTTAGTACTTTCCGACTTCCATTTACCTATATTATATTTTAGCAAATATGCTGTTGCAGCATCGTCATTTTTTTACTATGATTCCCGATTTGTACTTGTTTGCTAAAATCTTACGTAATGTGAGCCCGAGAGAAACGAACACAGTATCGTCCTTGACAGTGGTCACGGGCGTACTGCTGGCATGAGCGAGCATGCAACCAAGGCGTCGCGTTTGGTTTATTATGAAAAAAATTAATATAAAATAATTCACAAAGCGAATTGATAAAACCCACGATGAATATTTATAAATACTAATAAACTATCGAGTAAAATAAGTTTTGTGTTTATAGCCATCATATTTATATGATAATATAAAACAATTCATATCAAAAAGCCTATTTTACAAAAAAATAAATCTATCGAGATTTTATTTCGTAATCGTGTTTTCGAAACTGCAATAATTTAGATAAAGAAATGAAGATAAACATGTAAAAAATTGGAACCGTAGTATTTGTAGAAGTATTTTAAGTAGATTTTCAAAAATGTCACTTTTTAGGACTATAGCGCCTTAATTGATTTCGAGCAGGTTGAATGCAGAGATCGCGAATGCGATGGTGATTTGACCTATTTATTATTTATTTTTATTTATTTATTTTGATTAAAACGGTTACAACACCAATTACATTATTAGAGAGAATTATAATTGATGATTTTAACCATGAGTGTGTGATTAAACAATGTTTTAAGTCTACCATTTTACATTAGATTAAAATCGCTAAACAAATGGGATTGACCATTCAATTTAAAGATTTATAATCCTATTACGAGAAATATTTAGGTATACCATGAAAATCTAATAATTTGCAATAGCGACATCTCTAGTCAATTTCCTAATATGTAATAATCGTCTGTAAAGTAGATCTTGTAGATACAACCTGAAAGTTGACCAACACATACCAAATATTGGTATAAATCAAACATTGTCTTTTACTTTAATGCGGGTAGATGCAAAAGATTTTCCAACTCCTTTCTTGGGCTGGGCTAATGGAAGAATAGGACGAAAATGAGTGTACGGGTCGCTTCTTGCTGAATGATCACTGCCGCCCACTTTTTACAAAAGGAATCACAGGAGCGTTGCCGAACTTTTAGGTATTTATACGAGCTCTTTCGGAAGATACTCATATCTTAATCGTCCTGGAAACAAACAAGTCAATTCCATAGCCTTATTATACATTGAAAAAAGTTTCAAGTTATACATGGTGAAGATCACAGTTGATGGGTTTCAGTCTTCACCTGGGTGCTATCGAGGAAGAGAGAGAGGCTGCAGGGCGAGACCTTGAAGAACGTTGAGAACTCCCTCTCAAAATACACCGAGCTGGCAGAGCACCGGCAAACCTTCGCACAGAAGGACTTCAGTGACGCAGAATGCTCCTTCACAAATAAATACGGAACAGACTTCTTTACCAGTAATTTTTGGTAGTGAATACAACGCTTTCCTAATGCCCAAGAATTTTACTTTTCATTTATTCTGTAAAAAACATATGACAATATAATACACGCTATTTTTTCAACTAATTATTTCCCTTTAATCATATTTGTAAAATTAAAAAAAATCTTCATGATTTATTGTTCTATTTAATAAATAAAAGTAATTTAATTTTTTTATTTATTTTATTCGTAAACATATAGGTAGACACATATTTATCTTATTACAATATATTTTTTTATAAGATAGATATCCAGAATTAGAATTCCTACACAATGCGAACACATGACAACCCTATTACTAAAACTCTGTTATCCGTCCATCCGCCCATCTGTCCGTCCCGGGCACTGACCCCTACTATATCACACTGGACTGGCGGCTGTGAAAGTGCTTTTGTGCCTGTTTGATATTCGCCATTTTGGCGCTGTTGGCGAGAGTCTGCGGTACTAAAACCTCAGCAAACATCGATAGATGGTGGGAAACTATTTACAAAAAAAATGTGTACTTTATTATGTTGATTCTTGAAGTATAAATAACACGGAAAAAGAACGAAATTAATCCAATATGCAAAAATACTTCAGAGTATAGTACGTTCCTTCGCAACCATTTGTATTATACGTCACAATTAGTTCTCTGGACGCTCTCGAGTGGCGCTTCAAATAGGCACAAAAAATTTGCTGTCAAACATACGGAATAGCCTGTCCAGTGGTATTTATACAGATCAGTGGTCGCGGGCTATTTCTCACATAGTCTTAGAATATACCAGCGTATACACGACCCGACAGCCCGATAATTCTTGACCAATTTTGATCTGTCAATGTTCGCGTTAGTAGTTTTATTTTGAAAATAGGTACTAAGGGGCTAAAGCCAAGCGTGGCTGACTCTTTTCGACTTGTCAATCAAAAACGGTTACAGTCACAATAGATTCGATCTCCTTTTCTATCTTGCTGTATCTGCGTTATAGATGTTCTTCTCTCTTGAAAACCTTGTTGAGTCTATACGCTCATATATTGTCTATGGTGTTTTATAAGCCTCAATAATTTACAAATGTATTTCTGGTACAACAAATAATAAAAACCTAAGGTGGAGGATTCCAAAGAGGCTGCCAGCATTTTTACATTTTATCTTCAGCCTTTTTTGGAACATTGACATAGCATTCAAATAGGACTCCATTAAATTCCCCACTTTAATTAATTGTGATATTTAATGTACTTAATTATTTTATATATAATTTACCAGTTATTTTCTACAATAGACAGTGCGACAAGTACTGTACCTGACAGAAAAGTATTGAACATCTATAATAGTATGGCCAACGAGACAAGATAAAGAATGTAAATATGTTTTGTCTGTCATAATTTTAGTGTAACAAACGAAACCTTTTTCAAGGCTTCAAAACATTTTTATTGGAATAAGTTATATACAAATTATGGATCTCCTATTCTAATGAGACCGAATCAGCCGTATTTATGACAATACAACTGAGTATATAACTCAGTAAGTCCCTTTGTTTATATTCTTTATCTTGTCTCCCTGGCTTTAGTATAAACATACTTTAACTGCCTTATCATAATAAAACGCTTTTCGAACGTTTAAAGCTATTCTAGTTAAAACGTGTTGCCTATCGAACGATTAGATAAAAATCCTTATTCATATTCGTTAGATAAATCTCCCATTACTAATACGTCTCTATAGTACGCAAAGTTGCCATTTCATACAAAAAAATGATTTTAACTAATTTAAATGAGGAACTGTCAATGGAAACAGACTCTTTTCTCTTTTCAATGTCAATGGTTTGTCAGTTGCCGATGTCAAAATAATTTCAAACTACAAAAATCAAAGTTTTGAAGTCTGTTTTTGTCAATCTATGACGGATATCCAACAACTTTGAACGGAAAGCTTTAAAACACATTATTTAACGAACAGCTGATCAATGTCGGCCATGTTTTTTTGCGTTCGAGTGCTTAAAAAAGGTTTATAGAAGGGTCCTAGCTACTATAAGTCACGTCAGCTTTATCGAAGAGATAATGAGCGTTTTAGCTCTAATATGCGATTTTTAACAAGCGTATATTAGCGATGTTTTAAATCTCCGCTAAGCCATTATGAATAAGACAGTAATTCTATATACCTACACACAAGTTCATTGTATAACCTGAGTCAATAGAGATTAAACCTAAAATGGCGTCTTTTATAATTATTTCTCACACTTATAATAAAATCGTACATTGAGTATTTGTTCATTGAAGATTTTGTGTTTTTAATAAAGTTTTTAGTTTTTAAAAAAATAAATATATATATATATATAGTATAGCTAGTTATATGTAGAGTATAGTATCCATTATAATACAGTATTTTACACTAATATTTATGGTCACTTACATGGATAGCGTTTATATGACTACAATAATATTTTTCCCCCAGACATTTTAACCTTTTTGCTATTGTATATGAATCCCATCACTTCTAGTATTAAATGTAATAATTTAATTTAAATACCGAACCTTATTAACGGTGCGGGATTCGAACTACGCCTCCAACCCTCTAAACCCAACGGGTGTTACCGCTAAGCCAACCGTTCGATGACGCATGTTCTTTAAATCTTGATGTTACCAGTTGGAGGCTTCTTTGCACAGGGTCCCGGCTAGATTATAGGTACCACAACGGCGCCTATTTCTGCCGTGAAGCAATAATGTGTAAGTAGCTAGTGAAATTACTGGGCAAATGAGATTTAAAATCTTATATCGCGCAATTGTTGTGCCGCTCAGAATTTATAAGTTTCTCAAGAATCCTGAGCTGCACTGCATTGTAACTTGCAGGACGTATCAATTATCATCAGCTAAACGTCCTGCTCGTCTCGTCCCTTAATGTCGTAATTTTTTTTTTAAATTAATATCCCCCTTATTCATAATGGTCCGCTAACTTTAAACAGCCGCTAAGGAGTGTTTTTGCTCATTCTGACTTAGGTCAATAGAAGAAGATATGTGAGAATTAGCAATGCTTTAAGTTAGCAGACTATTATGAATAAGGGGGTATAACTTTACTAATAAATGCATATTTAGTCAGAAGCACAAGCTAAGCGTTCGAATATGATGAACATAAAGCTCGTAATTTTGGTACGTAAAAACATGTATACTTTATCCTTATTAAAACCACGGACTAGTAAAAAATGAAGGACTCCGCGTCGTGATATTAGCAAGTGAAGCACCTTTATGCTAGTGTGTGTGCGGTTACGGGGTATACAAGTTACACAATTTTATCTCCCTTAATTAATCATATATCCACAAATACTTTCATATTATTGTTTTTACACTTTTTCACAACGCACTACGGCATTTTTAAAATATTTTATTGCGACGCAAACTGATCTGTCACAGACGATGGCAAATCTCATAATGGCGGCCGATCGGCTTGTATTAAGTGTAAGTGTATGCGTGGGGCTATGTTTTTACACGTTTACCGGCTTGTTTTGGTGCCTCACTGTTATGTAAAGCTACTAAGCTAGAGGTCCCGGGTTCGAATCCTGGTAGGTGCAAGCATTTATATGATGAATATGGATGTTTGTTTCCGAGTCACGGATGTTTAAATGTATTTTTTTATATGAATTATATGAAAATATATCATTGTCTTGTTATGTAAGGTGACACGGAGTCCTTATTTTTTACTCGTCCGTGATTAAAACTGTTCATGTGTTTGATGTGATTCAGTCACGTGCGTTAGGCGACATATTTCTCTCGCGTTTATTCTTGCCCTTCATGGGAGCCCGATGTCTATCTCGCTTCCGGCTGGACGAGGAGCATGATGAAGAAGGGCTGGAGTCTGGTGGCGAGCCCGCGTCGTCTGCGGTAAGCCCCATCATCTGCGACTCTGGGGTAGAAGGCTCCAGAACGCTGTTACGTAACGCTCTGCGTTGTTCGTCCGTGTGCTGCGGGCATCGAGTCGATCTGCAATATCAATAACACGACTCGTATATTGGATGCAGAACCTTACAAACTCATTTGTAATGTATATTAAAGCCATTGTAAAATGGCGCCTATTTCTGCCGTGAAGTACTGCTTCACGGCAGAAATAGGCGTAAGCAATACTGTGTTTCGGTCTGAAAGGGAAATTACTGGGCAAATGAGACTTAACATCTTGTCTCAAGGTAACGAGAGCAGTTGAAGCGCCGCTCAGAATTTTTGGGATTTTTCAAGAATACTGAGCGGGACTGCAATGTAACGGGCAAGCTGAATCAGCTGAACGTGCTGCTCGCCTCGCCTCTTATTTTCATTAAAAAAAATACTCTATTTGATTGAAAAGAGTGGCCGTTGAGTTTCTTCTTGCATGCTGTCCTCACGCGCTCAACTTTTTACGAACATAATATGGTAAATTCAGTAATTCAAAAGAAATATTTGTAGTGACCATTCAAAAGCGCTTAGTTTGAGCCTATTTGAATAAAGTTTATTTGACTTTGAATTGGACATTCAAAGTGTAAAGACATCAAATCTTTACAGACAAACATACGGGTCACCCCGGCCCATAATCTCTTGTAACACCAGACTAATCACAACAGTGTCGCCGACCTTATAAAGCATCAAATAAACATTTACATGTGTTTCAAAAACCGAAATCACATTGCCATGTGGCTCGAACCAGGGGCTTTGTAGTGAGGGTCAGAGGTTCATCCTATAGCGCGACCAACGATCCAAACTTATATAAATTCTTACTTTTTTATTCACCTCGACATCTACGACCCCTTCATCGAAACTTGACAACGAAACAGAAATGAACAAAATGGGCCGAATATCAAATCCAATCCTATCAATCAATACTCAATGGGCGGAATATCAAATCCAATCCTATCACTCAATACTCATTGGACGAATATCAAATACAATCCTATCACTCAATACTCATTGGACGAATATCAAATACAATCCTATCACTCAATACTCAATGGGCCGAATATCACATACAATCCTATCACTCAATACTCAATGGGCCGAATATCAAATACAATCCTATCACTCAATACTCAATGGGCCGAATATCAAATACAATCCTATCACTCAATACTCAATGGACGAATAACTAATACAATCCTATCACTCAATACTCAATGGGCCGAATATCAAATACAATCCTATCACTCAATACCCAATGGACCGAATATCAAATACAATTCTATCACTCAATAGACCGTATATCAAATACAATCCTATCACTCAATACTCAATGGTCCGAATATCAAATGCAATCTTATCACTCAATACTCAATGGTCCGAATATCAAATCCAATCCTATCACTCAATACTTAATGGGCCGAATATCAAATACAATCCTATCACTCAATACTCAATGGTCCGAATATCAAATACAATCCTATCACTACAATACTCAATGGGCCGAATATCAAATACAATCCTATCATTCATTACTCAATGGGCCGAATATCAAATACAATGTTATCAATCAATACTCAATAGGCCGAGTATCAAATCCAATCCTATCACTCAATACTCAAAGGGCTGAGTATCAAATCCAATCCTATCACTTACTACTCATTCAGGTCAAACGAGATACTCTTACTTCAAATGAATAAAAATAAAATATGTTTAAAACACTCTCATTAAATGTTACCTAATTATTAGTCTATTAATAAACGGGGGAGTTGCTAACTGAATATATCTTTCCACATTCGGCGGCACACACGAGCCATCTTTCGCGGACCACAAACGCGTTTGTTACCAGATAAACTAGAATCCAACACACCCTGAACACAACAACATAACAGAACATAAGACAGATATCACAAGGTACACAAATCTTTTAACCAAAACACCAAGTGAAACACAAATAACAGACGTAACACTTAGTACAGACAACATAGAACGTAACATATAGCTTCTTACCATATCACTGTTAAAAGATATGAACTAGCATGTCCTTTAGTAACATCTAAAATCCGGAAAGAAAGTCTCAAGAAAGGTGGGGGACAGATCTTGAACGTCTTCGCAAACGACTCAGTGCACTTTTTAACCGAGTAAAAAATACCCACCTAAGGAAGACTGGAATGAATATAAAAGAGCACAAAAATACAACAAAAACGAAACAGATTCCGCAGAACTCCAGCCTGGCACAACTTCAGCAGTAGTATAAGTTCAACAAACCAAGCCGCAAGAATGAAGAAAATTCTTTCTAAAGATGATCTGAATCTATTAGGATCCCTAAAAGACCAAAAAACCAGCAGATCATTACAAGAAACACACTTCCCCGAATGTCAAATTGTGTCAGACTCAGAGTGGGCAAATGAGCATTACAGCGCACCAACCACCCAAGAATGGGGAAATCGGAAACAAAATAGTAACTGCGGATAGAATAGAATGGGCCTTAAGAGTTTCAGACCTTTCAAATCCGCAGGGCTGGATGGAATCTTTCCAGTAATCAAATAACTGAACACTTACTAACAATTTACTTAGTTCTTACTTAGTTCAAATACATCCAGAAACAATGGAGGGAGGCGAAACTAGTCTTCTTACAAAAACCAGGCAAGGAGGACTAAACACATGCCAAATCCTTCAGGCCCATTAGTGTAACAACATTCTTGTTAAAAACACTAGAAAGACTAGTAGATAGATAACTAAGAGATGGAACACTTCAAAAGATAAGGCTACACTTCAACCAACACAGGAAATATCAACCAATACAGGAAAGGCAGATCAACAGAAATTAAATTTGAAAAACAAAATTTTATGAACGATGCGGGATTCGAACCCACGACCGGCGTTCCGTGCCGGTGCTCTAACCAACTGAGCTAACCGTTCGAGTACCGCCTCGTTATAAAATTTTATTTGCTTTGTTCAACTCTCAGGTTGTGGCTTCATCTACAGGATCTACTTTACAGTTGATAACCTGCTCAACCCCAATATGTATTTGCATATTAGGAAATTGACTTGAGATGAGGGTTATCATTTTAAAAACATAACATACTGTTCAGATCAACAGAGTCAGCACTCCACTCGGAGGTGCACAAAATAGAAATGGCTATCACGACCAAAGCTTCCACACTTGCTGCCTTTATAGATATAGAAGGGGCATTTGACAAGACTATGCACAACAGCATTAACCACGCCCTACGGAAATTTCATTTAGAAGCTGTCATAAGGAACTGGATTACCGAACTAGTCAGAAAAAGGGCGGTTCAGATAGTGGTGAATACTCTGTCGGTAAATCCACAAAAGACAGAACTTATCCTTTTCACAAACAAGAGGAAATTACCGGAACTCCAGCCACCAAAATTCTTTAACACCAAACTCTCCCTATCAAATCCAGTTAAACGCCCAGACGTTTGTGACGTGGCATCATCTTTGATGACAACCTGAACTAGGTGAGTCACATCGAAGACAAAACAAGGAAGACCTGTATTGCTTTCTACCAGTGCAAAAGGCTAGTAGGCAAAAAATGGGGTATCAGTATTAAGATAATACTACTGCTTTACACATTCGGTCATCAGACCTTCCCTAACCCATGAAACAGTTGTATGGTGGCTCAGGGCACAACTGACAACAGTAAAATCGAAACTCCAGAGTCTCCAACCCTTAGCGACCGTAACGGCTACTGGATGCATGAGGACCACTCCATCATCTGCACTCGAACATGTCTTGAATTTTAGACCTTTAGATCTGGTGGTATAGGAAAAGGCAAAGGCGGCCTTAAGACTAACGGCAAACGGTCTATGGAAACAAAACACAGAAACCATTCACTCCAGAGTCCTAAAGGGAATCTTGAAGGAAATACCACTTCTAGATGCACCCATGGACAGAACACTGTGAACAAACAAAATAAAATCGTACTTACATATGGACCGGAACCACTGCTACCTCAACCTGATGGGACAAAATACATAAAAATAGTAGATGTTGTTACCGGTCACTGTCCCTTGAACAAGCATCTATATGTCATAGGTGTAACAAACAGCCCTTTAAAGGCATAAAGGCATTTATTTTCTCAAAATTAATTCCTAAAGGAATTCTGGAAAAGGAATTCTTTATGGAAACAAATGGCGCTGTGAGAGAGAAGAAGCGGCGCAAGAAACTCTCCCAGCATTTTTTTTTTTGCGCTCTTCAATAAAAATATACAATATTGTACAGTCATTTCTATCGCTATAAAATAATCACAATCTAGTCCCAGGCCGTCTGATCATTTAGATATTCAGCAGTTGAGTAATAGGATTTACGACAGAGCCATTTTTTTATAAAACATTTAAATTTATTTATAGATAGTGCCTGAACAGTGGCTGGGACTTTATTGTAGAAGTGTATACATTTACCCTTAAAGCTATTATGTATCTTATGAAGCCTACTAGAATTAGTTACAAGCAATCCCTTATTTCTAGTGTTATAATTTTGTGCAGAGGATGCATGGAGGCATAAGACACACCAGAACATGTGTTTATGGAGTGCAGGAGTGTGGCCGAACAATGGGCACAAATCCTGCTCCCAGATGCCTTCAGAAATTTAAAAAGACTGCTAGACTTCTGGAATGATCTGGGCTGGTGGGAGTAAGAAGACAAACGAAAACGCACAATGGCCCAATCAAGAGGCTTAGTGTGTCAACAGCCCAGCTAAACTAACTTACTAACTGACTCAATTAATATAAATAATTAAGTAAAGTGTTGAGATAGAGACAGGCCACCATTTCAGTGACAGTGAAAATTCACAAAACAAAAGTACCGTTTCTATTCTGAAATCATAACAATATTAATACAAGATTCCCCACCTGTTATAATGTGTGGAGGTTACACAGGTAGATATCCAAACTTATGTCAAGGTAATGCCGAAAATGTAATTGAACAATTTGCTAAGATTGAAAATGAATGTTGGAACGAGATGATACATCAACTGTTGAACAAATGAAGCTTTTTTTTATAGAATAGGAGGACAAACGAGCGTACGGCACACCTGTTGGTAAGTGATCACCACCACCCACAATCTCTTGCAACACCAGAGGAATCACAGGAGCGTTGCCGACCTTTTAGGAAGGTGTACGCGCTTTTTTTGAAAGTACCCATGTCGTATCGTCCCGGAAACACCGCACAAGGAAGGAAGTTGAAGTCTTTTTAGGGTTCTCTACCCAAAGGGCAGCAACTTTATATTTGCTGAGTTGTGTGAGGTATGTGGATCTCTGTGGAAGTACTTACCTAGTACAAAACTTTTTAGTATGCTCAGAAACAACCCCACACAATTGCTGCAACAAATTCTTCTTCTCAATTGCACTCATTGTCTCATAGGTGGCACAACCATCGTTGGAGTCCGAGTTGTGGGGACCAGTATTTCTGTTGACACTAGAAAATAGTTAATATCAAATTGCGTTTATTTTACCAAATTAATTATCAGCAGTGATGATACTGATAACATGGAAAATGGTTACTTCATGAATAAAATTTCAGGAAATATCTTCTAAGAAGTGGAATACATTGTGTTATAATAATAAGAATTGATCCTAAGAATATTATGTGCCTTTATCTTCATTCCCAGGCAGATCCAGCAGATATATATAATAAAATTGTCCATTACCATCTAAAACTCACCATCAGCCTATACTAAATTATAGATAGGTAGCAGGAGGCTTCATTACATAAGCTATTATTCATAATATTACTGTTTTTGTTTCTTTTAATTCTATCTACGTTTATGTAATTTAAAATAAAAATATATTTATCTACACCCACATCTAACAAAAAATAATTTGAAATAAACTAGTATAATCTTAAGAAATCTTAATTTCTCATAAATATTTGTTCCCTAATTCTATACATTTTTGCTATGGACTGGATGTAGGCTAAAGTAACTTCATAACTGTGGGATTAACTGAACTATTGTTAGTTTTTCTTGCTTACAGACCCATGTTTAAGCCAGTTACACAAAATTTATGTGAAAAATGTTACCAACTTGTGCATTTTATTAGATTTCCTGCTGTTACTGTTTTTAATCCTCTTCTTCCGTCTCTCACTATGGACAGAGCCACCAGACCAGTCAGCATCATCTTCATCATCACTTGGTAGCCCTGCATATGATGTTGGCTCACGACTATTTGATGCTATGCGCCTTGAGGCAATTCTAGAGCTATTGCGCCCCATTCCTACAATGTTAGTAATAATATTGTATATGTCATGTAATGATAAATAGGAGATATTAATTGTTAAGCCCGATAAGCTTTTTTTAATTGTAATGTGAAAAGGTTACTGAAATTCAATAAGTGATAACAGTTCTTCAGTTTTTTTCTTTATTTATTAGTGTACATGTCGGAGTGTATATTTACTTTACTATATCAAAGACATTTTTAACCTGCAGTAAGAAATAAAATTATGTCAGATAAATTATTATTATTATTATTGAGCCTATAAAGAAAGCATAAGGACAGTAAACTTTATGGATTAATATCCAAGGCACCTTACTGACTTACCCATGCATTTTTCTAAGTGTGGTGCAAATCGTGACGCTGAAACTGGACGCTCGCAATTAGGACAGGAGCAGTTAGCATCTTGTGTCTTCTTCAATACAGACAATCCAAACACATCATATTCTGAAGAATTCACAATTTTATAACTTTCTTCATCTTCCTTCTCGCCTTCGATCAAGTCAGTAAGTCCTGTCTTCAATCCGTGATGGAATTCAAATAGGAATCCCATAGCTACATCGTCATACAGACTGTCGTAGATAAACTTTGCCGCATCTTCTACGTTGCTTTCGTTTTGCATTATTTCGTAGAATTTATTGTTCAGATCGTGCATACTAAGTTCACTTACAATAGTCGTCATTTTATTAATACTTATTATTATTATTGTGATATACACGAGCGTTACGAATTACGATGATAAAGTTAAAAATCTATAATATAGTCATTAGTAATGATAGGAAGAGAAACGAATAAGTAGAACGCAAGTACCGGGTGTAGCAGGATTATTTTTCATTCAGATGCCCAACAACTGGTAGTACTGCGTTTTAATCATAATAGCATTCTTTACCGCAAAGTATTTTTATCAAAAAAATATCATTTTAACTTCTCCAAGAAGATAAAGCTTTCAGCTTTTAACACCGCAACGAACGGTTTTATTATTAGATAAAATATTCACATATTTTCAATGTATTGGAATGATTATTGGATATCATTCAGATTTATTTCAATTTTACATTTACGAATTCATGATCAACAGCTAACAGCTGTAGTTTGACAATTTTTCACATTTGACAATTTTCAATTGACGTTACTGACTGATGCAGATACGTACCTATTCGGCAGGGATAAAACTGCAACTGCATTGCTACGCCGAGAGGTGGGGGAAAATCATAGACCAAGTATAGTAACTTGGTCTATGGGGAAATACTTATTTGTTCAGCAAGTGAGCAAAGTTATTTTGTTCTACGAGTGCTGACTTTTAATCACGAATTGGCCAAGTAGTCTAGAATTAAATCACAAGCGTAGCGAGTGATTCTAATAAAGACTACTGAGGTAGTGAGTGATTTAAAGGCAAAAGACAAAAAAAAATTTGCGCTCGTATGAAACATACAACTTTTGGAGACTGAGCGTTTGGAGATCAAATAAATAACTGCTTAAGTAGTATGAAGACTGTGAGGAATATGTGGAAGATGATATGTTTTACGTCAGTTACATGATATATATACACAAAATCCTTAAAACTAGTTAACCAATTACAATTGTTACTTAAAAAATATTTACAAGTTTAGAAAATACACACCAATACTAAATCTTACATTTTGACCGTTTTGTTAAACGTTTCATTCAATAAGAATTGAGAATAATATTATGTGTTCTATCTCGCTCTAAAACTAATGCTATCGGCTATAGGTACTAAGGCTATAGTAAGCCGGCCAGCGAGCGCGCGCTTGTGTAAACTCGCGTCGAACCTCGACCATCCGATGTCAATGAGCATTTAGCACCCACTCTGTCGCTCATTGATTAAAATTGAATGAATAGTGATCGATGCCGCGACGCTTCAGTCGAGTACGCTCGGCCTTGCTGTGAGGTTGTGTAACGCGGAGCATATGACTGATCACGTGAGTATATCTGCGGTCTTCGAGAGAACGTGATGATGCTTGTACTTCGATGAGTTGACTACTGGTGATCTGCATGATTCTATGACTTGATGTACAGCATTATGAAATGAAAAAAATTCTTATAAGAGCTAATATTACGGTAAATAAAATAAAATATTCTTTTCAGAACGAATCTTTCGGCATACGTTTATTACAGTTAATATGCACGATTTATATTTCTACGATCTATAATGCTACGAAGGTATTACGTTACAAGTTAGATATTAGACATTTGTATTAATTGATATTATTGGTTGTAGGTACAGCTACAAACTTTTCACCTCGACTAGCGAGAAAAGTGTTATAGGTTATAAGGTTTGTAAGAGAAACTATTATAATAATAAATTTCTGTGACAATGAGATAATACGATAGGCTAAAATGAGTTTCGGAACGATACGGATTGCATTGTTTATTTTATTAGCGCAGAGTAATTCCCGGATGTATGGTCACGTAGGGATTGAAATTTAAACTTTTGAAAACACTTTGTCTCACGCTCGCGGCAAAAACCGTTTTTGCTGCAAGTATTCACGTAGCAATAGCGCGCTGGAGAGGTAAAATAATATTATTTTGTTGTCACCGTGACTGTCATTCCACTTCTAAAAAAGTCACTGTGACTTTGTCACTCCGATTCCAATGTATTCATAGTTCCGTAGAGTTTGTATAAGGTGATACTCGGTAACTACCTAAAATTTTAGTAGCTATATTTTTTTATTATTATTAGTAGCATTTTCATATTATTGTTATAATTTAGGAACACCAACAAATTACAATAAATTGTGATCTAAGTGATATAGTTAACTTATAACTAGGCAGTTAATTAATAGCGTGCTGCGTGTACTAGATGTTTCTTACATTGGTAACAAAATTTGAACTCTCAATAAAAATAAATATAAAAAATAAAAATATATAGAAAAAAATTACAATATTATTTATTAATGACAATTTAACTAATTCCAACTTAACTATTTTAAACACAGAACTTATTTTTCTCCAAATTTGTCTAAATATGTGATTATTAGAGCATGGCAATACTTCAAGACGGCCCACATTCTAGCGCTCTGCAAAGCGCAGGTCCGGCCACACATGGAGTATTGCTGTCATCTCTGGTCTGGCAAACCCCGTATCAGCTCGATACATTTGACGGCGTGCAACGTCTAGTTTGTAATTGTCGGGGAGCCAGTGCTCTGTGAACGGCCGGATCACTTGGCGTTGCGTTGAGACGTCGCTTCATTGTGTGTCTTCTACCGCATTTATCACGGGGAGTGTTCCGAAGAGCTGTTTAACCTGATTCCTGCCGCCGAATTCCACCTTCGCACGACACGCCACATGTTTGGATATCATCCCCACCATCTGGATGTGTGGCGGTCCTCCACAGTGCGGTTTTCAAGGAGCTTTCTTCCTCGTACTACAGAGCTGTGGAATGAACTTCCTTGTGCGGTGTTTCCGGGACGATACGACATGGGTACCTTCAAAAAAGCGCGTAAACCTTCCTTAAAGGCCGGCAACTGGTGTTGCAATAGAATGTGGGCGGCGGTGATCACCAAACACCAGGTGAGCCGTACGCTCGTGTGTCCTCCTATTCCATAAAAGAAAAATATTAATTTATTTATATATTAAACAGGCGTACTAACTACATAATATACAATTAGTAGGTACTATGGCTAGATATAATTAAAAATTCCTTATATTTAATAATCTATATACACTGTGAAACTAAATGGGTATACTATGCTTTGAACCAAACATTCCTTAGGTTATCTCTAATGACTATGTGAAATCAGAAATGAATTAGCATTATATTTTAATACAATATTTAAAGTGCTAAGTTTTCGCAAAAACTATGATTCCCTCAACCCTAATAAGCTGTTTTTTTGAACTCTCTTTGACCTAAAACAGATGAAAAACGTAGATGTGACATAATATCAGATAATTGTAAAATGCCTACTATTCATTGCAGCTGTGAAGCAATTTGTGTACTCATTTTGCCATGAAGACAACGTTATTTTGGATGTGCATTTGATTTAGCTGACATTGAAAATACTTCTAAATTTGTATATACTGTAGTTATGTATTACCCAATAAACATAGTTAATTCTAATCTAATTATGATACTATGCTATGTTAGTATTATGATACTTTGATTGTACCGCTAGTGTAAATAAATTTAAATAAAACACGTTTAAAAGATAAAAACTAGTGTAATTGTAACTGTGTTATTACATTTTGTATTTATTTAAATATGTTAGATTGATAAGATCGGCCTGTCTGCGTTAATACTCTTTGAATTGTACTTTGAATACGTACGTACGTAAATATCGTACATACGTACGATATTTACTGCTTTGTGTGTGTAAATGTTTGAAAATTCTGTCGACATTCACTAAACGAAACTGCTTCTAAAGGCACCCTACACACTTCACCATTTTTAATTCAAGTTTTTTTTATTATGTTCAAAATTAAATGAGTTCACATTTTTGATAAGTTATTACGTAAGCACTTCAATGTAGAATTATTTGAGGTTTTTTTCAAGTGACATTGAAAATAATTCCAAATTTGTTATTGTAGATTATGGGTACCACAACGGCACCTTTTTCTGCCGTGAAGCAAAAATGTGTAAGCATTATTATGGTATGGTCTGAATGGCACGGTAGCTGGTGTTATTACTGGGCAAATGAGACTTAACATCTTAATTCAAAAATGTTTTATCCAATAAAGATAATTCTAATAGGCTATTAAGAAATTGTTCTTCACAATTTTTTTTGTCAAATATGGATATCTTTGACCATCCTCGTATTAATAATAGGTACCTAGGTATTCCATTCCCGGGCCGGGCTTTTTACCCGGCCTGGGTATGGAATGGGGCAGTTATTGAGTTTTTCGTTGCAAATATCTCACTAGCAGCCCATAGTTCAGAAATGTAGAGGGTCGCCCCCTGTTACGTGGGAATTAAACATAGTGTAACGTGGGTGGAAAAAATACACCTCTAACCCTAAAGTATTACAGACGTGAAACTGTGTAATTTTATGTAATTTCTTATTTTGTTAGTTATATAGTTTTTATTTTGATTCGGGACCCATAATTATTTTTATTTCCAATATTTGTTTTGTATGGACATATTTTCTATGAGAGAATTTATTGGCGCACGGTTTGACAATTCTGCTGTGAAACAATTTCATTATAACAACAGGGAGCATTTTTTACGAAATAATTCTTGATGTTTTGAAATATCATTGGCAAAACAATTTTTTTTTTATTATCTACAGAACAACGTCTGTCGGGTCAGCTAGTAATATTATATTTAACAATAATAAGTATACACAGCGTTTGTATGTCAAAAGGTCAAATATGCCTAGATTTTTTTTGAGTTTACTCCATAAGAATCGATTTTAATATAAGGCGCCCGGTATGAGAAAAATATGGAGAGTAAAACCTACTCATCAAATGGGATAGTAACGTTTTTGGTGCGCATCATTTCTCGCGCACTGAAAAGTGAAAAACTTTTCAGGTGGCGTGACAGTCTAGACGCTCGGTCCCTATATTAGTTGTATGTTGATACGGATAGCAAAAATCATTTTTCTTTTCTTGTATTTTGAAGTTTTATTATATTATTGAAATTGATTTTTAATCCATGCACTCGGCCACCGGTGTCCCGTGGTATTTCCTGGATGTAGACTAGAACTACCTACATCGCGATTTTAAGCCGACAACTATTACTCAGTATTTTAAATAGCCTTCACGCCGCTTTTACTACAAGGTGACCTCCACTCTTACACCTTGCTGAGGAAGGTATGTGGATACAACCACGGCAAATCCTTTTTGATCCTGACGATGACAGTGACACCGAAACCCATTCTAAGCACCATTAAGTAGTATTTACGTCTTATTTGCCAAGCACTCGCATTAGTTTAGTTCACGGCAAAGGCAAGGTCCTTTTTTTTGGCCGCAGGCATTCGTCACTTCAACATTGATCAGCGGGCTGTCAATTTGATTTTAATTATATTCTTTTACTTCCCTTTGAACGTAGTATTTAAATTCTCTTTGCTTCCCTTTTCCCTAGCTATATGAAACAGCTAGGCCAAGTTTTGATTCTCGCATAATATGGCACTTTGCTTTACGCTAAGAGCTTTCCAATCAAACCTTGTTTTGACTCTGATGTAACCTTAAATACTCTGATGAAAACAAAGGCCCATTCTCTGTCTATGTCTCTAAATTTGAACCAGACCCCGCGTCGGGATACGCATTGAAATCCTTAAATTTGCACAATTCCTACATAATAATAATATAACCGGTTTTAAAGAGGGAGGTTTTAAGAAACTTAGCCACAATAAGATCTTAGTTGATTTTATTTCAGCTGAAAAAGCTAACAAATTCTTAGACTTAGATATTCTAGAATGTAACAAATTGGTCCGCGATATACCTACAGATTGGTCCCTCGAAGAACTTATTCAAGGCATAGTGTACCTGTAAATTGTGGAGATGTAATTCGAGCGAGAAGGCTAAATGTTAAGGTTAGGAATAATGGCATCACCACATGGGTACTATCCAACTCAGTGGAACTAACTTTTTTGTGCCAATCCCTAGCCGATAAAGTATATTGCTACCATGCTTCTCTCCCAGTTTCCCTTTACCAGCTTCCCACGATTTAATGCCGTAACTGCTGCAGATTCGGGCATATAGCCAAACAATGCAGATCTCAGCCACGATGTTATAAATGCGCTCAACCTCATTCCGGAGACTCTTGCACAAGTAATGACTTGGAGGCTTCCTGCTACCTTTGTCGTGGTGGAAGTCATATGGCCATCGATACTAAATGCCCCGAACATGCTCGCCAAAAATGATTAAACTTGTTATGTCACAGGAAAATATAAGTTATTTGGAAGCCTCAACCAGGTTTAATAAACCAAGACGACTTTATTCTGAGTCTCTTCTGATTCTCATTCCTCCCTGTTACTCCTCAAACTTCTCAATTCCAACGTGCGACCTCGCACGTCTTCAACATCTTACAAGAAGACATTCTCACTCCCAGCTAAACCTAAATCAGTTTTAGGGAAATCCTATGACCGTCAGGCTCACCAAAATATTATCTCCTCTCCCTCCTCTTCTCAGCCAAACGGCTGTGTCTTACAGCTATTGCCATCCATAGAATCAACCCCTCTTCCCACTCCAAATGATAATCTTGCTGAACTACTTCTTTGCTCTCTTATTAATATGCTGTCCAAATTCTCGGACGCCTTACCGAACAATGTCCTTGCCCTGGTTGAACAGTTACTTGAAGTCCTTTCCCGCAATAATGGCTCCTGTAGGTCTCCAAATTCTCCAATGGAATTGTAGAAGCATTCGCCGTCATAAACATTATTTGTCATATTTGACCAATCGACACAAATTGTCTATCCTTGCCATTTTGGAGACGTGGCTCATGCCTGGGTCCCATTTCAGGCTTTTCTTGCCTCCAGGATGACAGGGATGATGGATGGGCAGGTTGTGTACTGCTGATTAATACATGAATGACACTCTCCCAAATTATTGTGCCTATACATAATCCAAGTTTACATGTAGTAGCTGCCAGAGCTGCTAATATATCTTTTGTTTCTGTTTATATCCCTCACCCCAATTCTAACATCATTCTCGAACTAAATACTATCCTCTCCTCAATGCCTAGCCCCATGGTGGTATTAGGTGATTTTGATTGCCGACACACCATCTGGGGTTCTCATTGTATCTTCCTCGTTCCTTTTAGATCTTCTTGATGACATAAATTTATGTATCCTCAATGATGGATCTGCCACTCGTAGAGTTTCCCCAGCACAAAATATCAGTGTGCCAGAACTTTCTCTTGCATCTTCTCTAGTCTCCCTCTTATCTTGGCTAGTGCTAACAAGTTCATTGGGTAGTGTTACCGCCTGTGATTCATATTTTATAGTTCACTCTACGAAATTATACGATCCATGTGTCGCGGAACCAGTTCTTCGGCTCTCGAAGTCCGAGTCTTCATTCATTCCGTATCAAACCTTCAAGCACGCCGTACTTGTTATTACACCTAATATTGTATTTGATAATGTGTCAGAGTTTTTAATATATACATTTAAGTTCACAAATCTTTTATTTATGTTCAAGTACTGAACATAAAAGTGGCAACCGTGATATTTAATTACAACAAATAACTTGATTCTGTCAATTCATCGCGTCGGTCCAAAGGTCAACGGAACCTACTACGTGCAAGATTACCACGTGCACAGTAATTAAGTAATCCAGAAGTTTGGGAGTGTGTGGCAAATCAAAGCACTACTTGTCCGGCAGCGGAGCATATCAAGCCATATTTATATTTTACAATCAAGAGAAATATTCAAGATTTTGGAAGCCTCGTTTTTGCAGCCACGTGCAAGCCAGCTGACGTCTAGATTCCTACCATCGCGTCACAGCATCGGTTATGCCAGCCAAAAAGTGAGCCCGTTCCTTTTCTTTGTTCCTTTAATCAACTTTTACCAATTCTAATTATATTTGAGTACACTTAGATGTAATACATTAAGTATAAACTATAACCCAATACAATAATCACTTTGCTAAAAAGCCTAATTTCTAAATTATATTATTAATCTACCAGCTCTGCAACTATTATTACTTATTGCTCGCATTAGACATAGCTATTCTAACTTCATTGATTCTATTTCATTCTACTTATAACAATTAAGCACTTTTAATCATCTAGTTGTTCATGATATCAATTGATCGTTTCAAATTCATTCTCATAATAAACTATAACTGCTCATCGCTTTGCTTGCTTATTTCCTATTTATACAAGAATTTACAACAATCCTTACCAGCTGTGAAATTGCATACGGGCTTGCAGCAGTCCAGCCATCGCTTCCGCGCCTGTGAGCGCTTTGCTACTGAGGTCGCGGCCAACTGGCGATTGCAGACCAGCTGGCAGCGAGTGCCGCGCAGCTGACTACCACCGCCATTCTCAGCTGACGATCTCGGCTTATCAGCTAACGGTGCATCATACAACGAAGCGAGAAGCGTATCGTATTAACTTTATTTACGTTATAGTTTATCAGCTGTTTTGAAGTGTCGTACGTTAACCACATAGTATGGAGGCTAATTATAAACATTTAAATTTAAAAACGTGTTTCAATCAAAGGACGAGTAAAGAAATTTAGCAACTATTTAGATGAATTTAAGGGAAAAAGGCCCACTCCATCCGAGGTTAGCATACTAACTCAAAAACTAGCAAAGATCGAAGCCTTATTTGTCGAGTTCGATGGCGTGCAGAATCAAGTAGAAGCGATAAATGAAAAGAATTTAAGTTACGAATTAGATACGAGAGAGGCCATCGAACGAACCTTTCACACTTCGATTGCCGCGGCTCAGGAAATCATAGCCAGCTGCAGTGGCCCTAAAAAGTCACACAATCACGGAAGCAGTTTTACTACTGCAGACGATGATGATCACGAAGTTATTGGGTTTCGTTTGCCGATAATAAAAATAACAAGTTTCGATGGTACTTATTACAAATGGTTGGAATTTCGTGACACTTTCAGTTCATTAATTCATAACAATGCAAAAATTCAAAATATTCACAAATTTCACTATTTGAACTCTTATTTGGAAGGTGAGGCTGCCCGCGTTATAAGTAACCTCGAGGTAACTGATAATAATTACCCTGTTGCGTGGAACTTACTTTGCGATCGTTATAACAACATAAGACAATTAATCAATAATCATTTGAGATCACTTTTTAATATTGAAGCGTCACGCGAATCGGACAAATCCCTAAGATTTATTGTGGATCACGTTACAAAAAATTTACGTGCATTAAAACAGCCAACAGAGCATTAGGATACGTTGATCATATTTATGGTTTCAGCAAAATTAGACAGCAATACGCGAACAAAGTGGGAGGAATTCATATACACTAATGTAAGCGCTTTGGAGGTGCCAACGCTAGAAGATTTTATATCCTTTTAAAGGCCACTTTTATGTTCAGTGCTTGAAAATAAATAAAAGATTTGTGAACTTAAATGTATATATTAAAAACTCTGACACATTATCAAATACAATATTAGGTGTAACATCAAGTACGGCGTGCTTGAAAGCTTGCCACAAAAACCTTTACTCACAGACGAAGAAAGGGCTTGTGAACAACATTTTTTACAACACACAAAACGTACCAAAGAAGGGCGTTTTTCCTAAAACTCCCATTTAAGCGATATCCGGAATGCTTAGGTGATACTTACTATATGGCAAAGAAACGATTTCATAATTTAGAACATCGATTTCGTAAACAGCCATTATTAAAGGCTGCATACGTAAACTTTATTAATGAATATGCTAATTTGGGTCACTTGCCAATTTCAGAAGTAGACCGCCCTGAAAATGGCCACTTTATCCCGCATCATCCTGTCATACGTGAAAACAGTGAGTCAACACGTCTTCGTGTCGTTTATGACGCTTCAGCTCGCACAACGTCTGGTATGTCTATAAACGATATACAAATGATAGGCCCTACGATCCAAGACTCTCTTTTCAATATCCTTATCCGTTTTCGTCTGTATCGCTATGTGTTATCAGCCGATATTGAGAAAATGTATCGACAATTGTTAATTGACGAGTCTGATCGAAACTTCCAATTAATTTTATGGCGTGATGCGGAAGACAAACCTATACAAACTCTCAGGCTAAACACGGTCACTTATGGATTTTCCAGTGCAAGTTTCCTTGCCACTCGATCTCTCTGGCAAATTGGAGAGGAGTGTGAGAACACTATCATTAAAAATATCATTCAATCTGATTTTTTTGTTGATGATTTGTTGACAGGTGATGATGATGAGCACCAGCTCCATTCAATTCAAAATTCCATAAAAGAAAACCTCGCAAAGGGAGGATTCCACTTACGCAAGTACCGATCAAATTTACCATCTTTGTTGAAGTTAGACGAAAGGCAGGTTCCAGGTGATTTATTAATAAGTGAATCAACCCATACTTTAGGTCTATGCTGGAACCCTTCCTCAGACACATTACATTTTCCTATAACATATAGTCGACTATCTCAACCCCACAGTGACTAAGCGAAGCATACTTTCTTCGACTTTCAAACTTTTCGATCCTTTGGGGCTCCTATCTTTGTACCCAAAATATTAATACAGTGTTTATGGTCAAATAATTTAGTTTGGGATGACCCAGCTCCTAAAGAGATTGTAAAGGCTTGGAAAACCTTCAGTGAAGGCCTTGAATTAATGTCTTCCTTGAAAATACCTAGATTGGTTCTTATAAAAAATGTAGATTTAATTGAAATGCATTGTTTTTGCGATGCATCTCAACCAGCTTATGGTAGTTGCATATATCTTCGTAGTATCAACAAGCAGGGGCATGTACGTGTTAGTCTACTTTGTGCTAAAGCTCGCGTTGCTCCCGCGTCGAAGCCATCTACAATACCTCGTTTAGAGCTTTGTGCTGCCGTACTAGCTGCGGAAATGGGTTCAAAGGTTTTGGAAGCTTCACGGCATAATATTTTGCGGTGTTTTTATTGGACTGACTCCAGCGTAGTTCTTGGTTGGATAAGAGTAGGTTCAAAAAATCTTAAGACTTTTGTAGCAAATAGAGTCGCTACAATAAGAGAACTAACTAACACATCATCATGGCGACACGTTCCTACCAAGTTGAACCTAGCCGATCTCTTATCTCGGGGATTTGATCCAAGAGAAGTTATAAACTGTAATCTATGGTGATTCGGTCCCGAATTTCTATCGTCAACAGAGAAGCAGTGGCCTTCCACGCGAATAAAGTCAAATCTTCAAGTTTTACCAGAGCTAAAATCATTTGCAACTGTAACGATCAAACTAAATAGAGATCCTTTCATTAATTGGGAGAAATATTCTAAATTCAAAAGGTTGGTGCGTATATTCGCATACATAAATAGATTTTGTCAGAACTGTAAAGGCATTAATAAAGCAACCGGTTCATTAACGGTTTTTGAACTAGAAAACGCTCAAATATCACTAATGTACGTCTCACAATTGGAATCTTTTCCGCATGAATATTATTTGTTACAAAAACAAATGGCCCTCAATCCAAATTCTAATATTACTGCACTTAATCCGTTTCTACACAATAAATGAATAAGAGTAGGCGGACGCATATAAGCATCCGAATACAGTTTTGACATGAAGCATCCTATTTTATTAAAATCAAACCACTAAGCTTTTGTTCGAACAAGAACACTTTAAACTTTTACATTGTGGTCCACAGGCTCTACTAGCTTCTATTCGTACCAGATTTTGGCCTATAGGTGGTAGAAACCTGGCACGGCGTACTGTCCGAAGCTGTAGTACTTGTAGGCGTTTCCAAGGTAAAATCTATGTCAAATATAATGGGTGACATCCCTGCTGAAAGACTTATGCCGGATTTTCCATTTAATGTAATCGGTACGGATTTTGCTGGACCATTTATGATCACGGATCGCAAAGGCCGTGGTTGCATAATTAGTAAATGCTACTTATGTTTATTTATTTGTTTTAAATATAAATGTCTTCACTTGGAGGCTGTAAGCGAACTCTCAAAAGATGCTTTTATTCTAGCTCTAAAGCGATTTATTTCTCGTAGAGGTTTACCAAATAAAATATTTTGTGATAATGGAGGAAATTTTGTTGCGGCGGTAAAGGAAATTAAGCAATTTCTTAATTCGAACTCTACTTCTATCATTGATTTTGCAGCCAGCGAGGGCGTCGAATTCTGCTTCTCATCAGCGTATGCTCCTCACTTCAATGATTTGATGGAAACTGGAGTTAAATCCGCTAAGTTTCACTTAACTAGGATATTAGGAAAAACACATTTAACGTTTGAAGAATTATCATCTTTGTTTACTCAAATAGAATGCATCCTTAATAGCCGTCCCTTATGTCCCTTAAGTTCCTCTCCTGACGATTATTATCCTTTGACTCCGGGTCACTTTTTAATTGGTCGACCCCTGATGTCGTTACCATCTCCAAGTTTAACAGATATTAACATGAATCGTCTTGACAGGTATCAGCGCATAGAACAAATAAAACAGCATTTTTGGAAGCGATGGAGCAACGAATACATATCGGAGCTACAGTCTCGAATCAAGTGGCGTACAAAGAAGAACGAGATCCAAATTGACGATATGGTCCTACTGAAAGAGGATAACACTCCACCACTCCATTGGCGTCTTGGTCGCATATCAAGGTTGTTCCCGGGTCCTGATGGCGTAGCCCGTGTAGCTGACATTTCAACGGCAAGAGGTGTTGTTCGTCGCGCTTTAAATAGAATATATCTCTTGCCCAATACTCAAGCAAGGGATTCTTGAAAGCAGTTTAAGCTTTGCAGGGCCGGGAATATGTTACCGTCTGTGATTCATATTTTATAGTTCACTCTACGAAATGATACGATCCCTGTGTCGCGGAACCAGTTCTTCGGCTCTCGAAGTCCGAGCATTCGTTCATTCCGTATCAAACCTTCAAGCACGCCGTACTTGTTATTACACCTAATATTGGATTTGATAATGTGTCAGAGTTTTTAATATATACATTTAAGTTCACAAATCTTTTATTTATGTTCAAGTACTGAACAGGTAGTGACCATTTTCCCATTATTATTTCTTATTCCCATCCATATCCCCCCTTTTCTCCTTCCCAACCTCTCTTTTAAATACCGAGTCGCCAATGCCAATTGTCATCAATTTTCATTGCTTATGGACTCAGAAAGTGACTCTTTTACAGAGATAACAACATCTAATTGTCTCCAGATATATGAGAAGTTCATTTCGTCAATTTTACAAGCTGCTAATGCTTCAATTCCCATAAAAAATCCTGACCGAAAATTAACTTCTTCCCCTCCTTGATGGGATGCTGAATGCTCCACCATGGTCCGCTCGCGAATAGAAGCTGAGAAAATGTTCTCCACATCTTGTAGCATGGTAGATTTTATTTCTTTTAAACAGATTTCTGCTCGCACATCAAGACTTCTTTCCTTTCCCTTGGATGGCGTCAATTCTGTGAATCCTTATATCCTCGTTCCCCCCTTTCCCTCGTTTGGAAAAATATAAAAACGTATGGTAGATGTTTTAACATGCCGGACATTTCAAACAATGACCCAAACTCTTTTATTTATGATTTCTTTTTCCATATAGCTCCTCCCTACGTCCTGAATCTGATTGCCTTTTTACCCCCGATCCGATTTCCACCCTTTCCGATTCAGACAAAATGAACGATCCTTTTTCCTTCTCTGAACTAACATCTGTTCTTGATCACCTTCATGATTCCTTCATTTTTAAATCCTCTACCACAAGCAAAAAAGTCTTTCTTAATATTCTCAATTCGTTATACTCCTCCTGTGTAATCCCGAATTCTTAAAACCCATCCTTAAACCTGGCAAGGACCCATTGGTTGATTCCTCCTATCGTCCCATTGCTTTGTCGTCAGTTCTGGCCAAAATTATGGAAAATTTGGTAAAAAATAGATTAGAATGGATAATAGAAAATAAAAATCTCCTTTCTAATAGCCAATATGGTTTTAGGAAAGGTAAGGGTACGTTGGACAGCCTAAGCATCCTTACTTCTGACATTCGTTTAGCATTTTCTAGAAGCGAACATGTTGTTGGGGTCTTTCTAGATGTCTCAGCGGCATATGACAACGTTCACCTTCCTCTACTCAGGCAGAAAATGCACCAGCTGAGTATTCCTGTTAGGTTGATCAATATCATTGGTAATATTTTAATGGGTCGCTCTATTTCCATCCGCCATCAAGGAACCCTCCTCCCACCTCGAACTGTCTGGAAGGGCCTCCCACAGGGTTCGGTGCTAAGTCATATCCTATATAATATAATTATATACATATATATACTGAACTTGACCTTACTGTTAGCCCATTCTGCAAAATTCTTCAATATGCTGATGATATAGCACTATACTCCATCTCATCTTCTTTCAACTATTCTTCATCTTGCTTAAATTCTGCTTTATATTATCTGAATCAATGGCTCTTAGACCACAACCTCTCTCTTTCTGTTCCCAAATGTACTGCGGTTATTTTTTCCCCGAAAACGCACTATACCGATCATAATTAATCTCTCAGTAGGTGATGAATTACCTGATCATCCTAATCAATGATCAGCCCTGTTTAAGGATAACGTTGAATTCCTTGGTCTTTTTCTTAACTCTAAGCTCTCCGGTATTCACCACTTGAAGTACATCCTTAAGAAATGTGAGAGGGGTGTCAACGTTATGAGGGCTCTTTCGGGGGTACGCTGGGGTGCCCACCCATTTTGTCACTAACTTTTATACAATGCTATCGTTCGTAGTCATTTTGATTACGGTAGTTTTCTACTTGAGCCGTGTAGCAAAATAGCCCTGTCCAAATTAGAGAAAATCCAGTCGAATTGCTTACGAATTATAACTGGTGCTATGAAATGTTCTCCCGTCAACGCTCTCCAAGTGGAGTGTGTAGACCCACCTCTTCACCTTCGCTGTCAGTACCTAGCCGATAGATTCCTAACTAACGTAATCCAATTTAGCGCACACCCCCTTCTTGATATTCTGCACTCTACGTCTCTAACTATTTAAACTTCTTTATATTGGTCTCATAAAGATCCGCCTCCGTTAATTAATTCTTATACTAAATTTAAAGCCTTTCCAGTTCCCATTTACCAATCAGCCTTAGCCCAGTCTTTGAAGTTGAATATCAGTCTCTCATTTTCCATCCTAAAATTTTCTTTGACTTTGGAATTACTAAACACTGCCCTGAAGCCAATAGAAAATTTAATTCTATTCTATCTTCTGATTGGTCTGATTGGGTGACGTTGTACACGGACGCATCCAAATTATCCAACAATAGCTGGGTCGGGTCTGCAGTTTGGATCCCTAAGTTCCATATAATTTTAAATTACTGAATTCCATCTTTACTGGCGAATAAATTGCCCTGTCAGAGGCGGTGTCATGTTGAATCACATAAGTGTGTCATGTTGAATCACACTTATGTGATTCAACATGGAATCAGGATCCGAACTGCAAAGTTCTGAAGAGGAAATATAACCGTGCCTCCAGATTTTTTAAGCGGCAAATCGCCCGTGCGAAATCGAAGCACATCGTCAAAATTGGCGAGCAGCTTTCCAGCTACCCGACCGGGACACGCAAGTACTGGTCGTTGTCGAAAGCTGCTCTTGGTAACTTTAACCAGCCGTCCATGCCGCCGTTGCACATGAGGAATGACACCCTGGCCCATACGGCAAAGGAGAAAGCCGATCTCCTGTGCACTCTTTTTGCCTCCAACTCAACTCTTGACGACAACGGAAAAACACTGCCTACCATCCCGCGATGTCAGAGCTCTATGCCTGAAGTACAGTTCCGGCAGAAGACTGTTAGGCGAGCTCTGTTTTCGTTGGACGTCAGGAAGTCGAGCGGGCCGGATGGCATTTCTCCAATCGTGCTTAGAACGTGTGCCCCTGAGTTGACGCCGGTGCTAACGCGTTTATTCCGGCACTCTTATTCAAAAGGCGTAGTCCCTGATTCATGGAAGTCATGCCTTGTCCATCCGATCCCAAAAAAAGGAGACAGTTCGGATCCGGCAAACTACAGGCCTATTGCTATTACCTCCCTACTCTCCAAAATCATGGAGAGCATAATTAACCGCCAGCTCTTGGTATATCTTGAGGGTCACCAGTTGATCAACGACCGGCAATACGGCTTTCGCCATGGTCGGTCGACTGGCGATCTTCTGGTATACCTAACACATAGATGGGCGGCGGCTATTGAAAGCAAGGGGGAAGGCCTGGCAGTTGGTCTGGATATAGCGAAGGCCTTTGATCGTGTATGGCACAAGGCGCTCCTCGCAAAACTTCCATCATTTGGGCTTCCCGAGAGCTTATGCAAGTGGACCTCCAGCTTCCTCACTGGGCGCAGCATACAGGTCGTTGTCGACGGTTATTGCTCGAATCCCAAGCCCGTGAACGCTGGAGTGCCCCAAGGCTGTGTGCTATCTCCCACGCTGTTTCTTCTGCATATCAATGATATGTTGGACACCGCCAACATGCATTGCTATGCAGACAACAGCACTGGTGATGCCGTATACACGGGCCATGCAGGTCTCTCTCGGGAAAACGTCGAGCAGTGCCGGGAGAAACTTGTGTCTTCTACCGAGTCCTCTCTCGAGAAGGTCGCGGAATGGGGTAAGTTGAACCTTGTCCAATTTAACCCCCAGAAGACTCAAGTTTGCGCGTTTACCACTAAAAAAAACCCATTTGCCGTATCACCGCTCTTCGAGAACACTTCCCTGAAAGCCTCGCCTAGTATCGGAATACTGTATCTCGAAATCTCGAGCGATTGCCAATTCCGTGGCCATCTGGAGCGCAAAGCCAAATTGGCTTCAAAGAAACTGGGCGTCATAAATAGAGCACGGCAATACTTCAAGCCGGCCCACATTCTAGCGCTCTACAAAGCGCAGGTCCGGCCTCACATGGAGTATTGCTGTCATCTCTGGTCTAGCGCACCCCAGTATCAGCTCGATCCATTTGACCGCGTGCAACGCAGAGCAGCTCGAATTGTCGGGGACCTAGCGCTCTGTGAACGGCTGGATCACTTGGCGTTGCGTAGAGACGTCGCTTCATTGTGTGTCTTCTACCGCATTAATCACGGGGAGTGTTCCGAAGAGCTGTTCAACCTGATTCCTGCCGCCGAATTTCACCTTCGCACGACACGCTACAAGTTACGATATCATCCCCACCATCTGGATGTGTGGCGGTCCTCCACAGTGCGGTTTTCAAGGAGCTTTCTTCCTCGTACTACGAAGCTGTGGAATTAGCTTCCTTGTGCGGTGTTTCCGGGACGATACGACATGGGTTCCTTCAAGAAAAGCGCGTACACCTTCCTTAAAGGCCGGCAACGCTCTTGTGATTCCTCTGGTGTTGCAAGAGAGTGTGGGCGGCGGTGATCACTTAACACCAGGTGACCCGTAAGCTCGTTTGTCCTCCTATTCCAAAAAAAAAAAAAAAATATCGCAATAATATTAAATTGTATTTTCTATCCTCCATACTTTCTACGCTTCTATTAGGCACATATTCTCACTTACATTCGCACATTTCTCCCTTAGACTTAGATTAGATACTAACAAGGTAGTTAATATTATGGGTGTTTATTACTAAGCGTACTAACTCTTGTTGCCTATTCTTCAGTTCACAAAACACAGCTAAATCAACCGATCATTTCCTTTTAATTCAGCTCTTTATATACTCCAATCAGCTAAATTAAAATAAAAAATCTCTCCACCTTGACGTTGGCCGAATCGTCGACATTCAGTCGACGAAGCCAGTTTATATAATAAAAAAAAAGTGTTGTGTGGTTGTAAATTTAAAAATTAAAACTTCTGTTGCTGTTTTATGTTTTTACTTTAAAAAAAATAAAAATATTTTTGTATTGAAGAAAGAAACAAGTGCTAAAGATACTCATTTTTAATTTAATACAAGTGTACAACAGTTGACACGATAGTAATTAGATGATAAAATAAAAAAGGAAAGATGTTAGTCAATCACCGACTATTACTAACTAGAGTTCGATGTAAATGTAGGCATTACAGAAAATATTTATCTTCTAAAGCAAATCTAGCGGAAATAGAAGTACCTTTTTCCAATGGGTAAGGCTTTATATAATATCTATAAAGAATAAGTAAATATTATGTTTATAAAACATAACCTATTTGAGCTAGCTTCTCATGTAGGAAATAATTTATAGTCAACATGTAGATGATAAAAATTTGATGATATGCTTATATATGTAAAACGTAATGTATGTTTCGTATGGTAATAATATGTTGAATCATTGATTGTTGAAATTACTAAGATATCCATCCACAATATTTTATTATAAATGATTAATAATTTTTTTTAATTTTGACAAACAATATAAGCTTACATAGCATTAACCACCAAAAGTGAGGGAAGAGTCCTCCTGTTTCCTGTACATTTTGTTTCCCATTGTCAAACAATAATTGTTGGGTTTTTAATAATGTACATAAACCTCCCGAGTTTTGACATTATTCATATCTTATTCCAGGACCAAGTTGAAGTTGACTTCTGGCCGTTATGCCCGGTTTGCTGATGGTGCATGTGTAGCTACCCTAGGCAATACAAGTGTTCTCTCAACCGTTGTGTCCAAAGCTAAACAGAGCAGTAGCAACTTCTTGCCTCTAGTTGTTGACTACAGACAGAAAGCTGCTGCAGCTGGTAGAATCCCAACCAATTTTCTAAGAAAAGAACTAGGTGAGTGAGTAGTGAGTAAGACCAAATATAGATTGCTTATATAGATTTATGCTTAAGCAATGGGGCAGGGAGGCAAGGCTACCATAATCAAAGACCATAGGCCGGTTCTACATACAATGTCAAGACTGCGGACTGATGAGAAGTTGGAGAAACTATAGGAAGCTTTGAGCAGTCTAAGATGGGGTTGATGTTGTAGGGCTATCTAAAGTCCACAGACAGGGGGAGGATTCAATAATCTTAAATTTGGGACACCTGCTCTACTCCGGGAGGGCGACCAATTATCCCAGGGTGTGTCGGGTTCCTCATCCATAAGTCTCTTGTCAACGGGAGATTTCAACACAAAACTAGGCAAATGTAGCGGCAATGAGTTAGAGTGGGGCAATTTGGTTATGGAAATTGGTACACTCGAGGCCAGATGCTGGTTGACTTCATGGAGAAGGTGGATTTCTGTATGACGACTTCCTTCTTCATGAAGCCTAAACAACGCAAATAGACTTGGTTTTTAGAGCCAATGGTCCCACCAAAGCTGAGATTGACTTTATTATGTCGACCAAAAGACATTCAAGATGTTCAATGATATATCTGTGATTAACCCAGTGAGAACTGGAACAAAGAGCACTGCTTACTACGGCGCACATTGAATACTAATCATAATCTGGAGTGGTGTCAACTGGGTAAGTTCCCTGGTACACTCCGAAACACACCCTTGGATATCCAAACCCGGAAAATTTTCAAGTCCAATTGCAAAACCGCCTCAAATGTCTGGGGCTATTGCTTTGACGTGGATGAGTATATTAACAGGTTTGTGGAAGCTGTTCGGCTGGGTCTAAGTTCTTCCAGGCTCTTCTAAAAGAACCCAGAAAATCTAGATTCTACATTCAAATTGTTGGAAGACATCAAATGGCTCTTCAGTCCCCGGACGATGTAGGGATGAGTATAGGCAGCTAGATAGATAGATTTCCTGGTCAATAACTCACGATATACACCGCCATAACACACAGTGTATCAAGTCGGCCTTTCTTGCCAATACTCTGTAGCCCTTGTTACATGGCTACAGAGTATTGGCAAGAAACTTGTCTATTGGGCAGAGCCAACTGACGAAATGAAGACCTGAAAGCTAATGGTCGCTCAGAGGGCAATGTATGGCTTTCAAGATCAAATCAGAAATGAGGAGAACCGTAGGAAAATCATAGCCCAAATGAATGAGAAACTGAAGTGGCAGTGGGCAGGCGCACTTACCTCTAAGAACAGATACAATACAATTGATAGATTAGATTCAATACAGATAGCTGTTGTGGCCGTAAAGTCCTTGAATGGTGACCACATACTGGAAGACATAGTGTTAGGCCCCCCACAAGATAGACGGATGCCTGATGACCATATGATAAGATTGAATGTGTTAGGTAAATAAAGTGTTCCTCTTATAACCTTGAATGCGTATTGATTACAGGTCCCACTGACAGAGAAGTATTAACATCAAGGGTTATAGATAGGTCTCTGAGACCTCTGTTCCCATATAACTACAATTTTGACACACAAATAGTGTGCAATATGCTTGCAGTAGATGGTACAAATCTTCCCGAGACTGTTGCTATTAATGCAGCAAGTACAGCCCTGGCCTTATCCGATGTGCCATGGAATGGACCCATTGGTGCTGTGAGGTATATCTTTTTATTAATAATATAATATACCTTTATTAAAAGGTATGCAACCAGTTAAAATTACAGTAATATATGTACAAAGTAAAATAATATAATACAATTAAATTTAATTTTAATTTCCTATTAGCCTCCTGGTGCACTGAACCCCTTGTTAATTGAGCAATCCAGACACCCGGCCATTATTGCCGATCATTCATTGCCCATTGACAGTATGGGGAAATCCTAAAGTATAAGAGATACAGGGAAACTATCTTAGGAAACATTAGGTACTTTTTTGTGAAAAAAAATGGTATAGTCAAAATTTTGGTCAAGTGTGAGTTGTTCCTAAAAATGATTAATTTTGATGAAATTTTTTTTGACGCACATCTACTCAGTTTCATGAGGGGATCATTTTATTGTATGGGAAGAAAAAAATCGGGACAGCAGAAGTTAGTCAAATTTAAGAAATTTGTTTTCATTATTACAGCCCTTGTAAATTGCCTACCACTGCCCACTGCAAGGTTTTTATTAAAAAAAATATTGCCTATTCCAGTTTTACAATTGAATTTGGAACACTTTATTTGGTTTAAAAAGGATTAAAATACTTTAAGGTATTCTTACGCGAGCACCTTACCTTACAAATCTAATTTAAAAAAAAAAAAACAAATTTTAAATTTGGAACTTCTTGAAACAAACAGTATTTTACTCGTCATGAAATTATCAAACTCGCATAAAGTAAATTTAATTGAAGCGTATTTTGTAAATTATCGTAGCTCTGTGAATGCGTTACAGTGGTATCGGGAACGTTATCCGGACCGCGATCAACCGAACCGCAAAATTTTTGACAAACTGGTGAAAAATTTAAGAAAGGGAGGCTGTTTTACACTAAAACGGAAGAGACGAGCCACAGTAATAAATGAATTTACAACTATCGCAATCTTAGGATATTTTGAAGCCTACCCAAAAGCCTCATTGAGGGAAGCTGTTAACAATATCGGTGTGCATAGATCTACAGTACGAAAGGTATTGAAGGCTTACAAGTACAAGTGTTACATAGAAGGTCATCTTGTACAAGCATTGCTTCCAGGAGACACTGACCGGAGATTAGCATTTTACCAGTGGTTTGTAGCATGCTCGATTAGAAACCCGTCTTTTCCAAGCCGGATTATTTGGACAGATGAATGCAATTTTTCAAACAATAGAATATTAGAATAGGCTTGTACAATAGAAAAAATAATCATTTTTGGGCACGTACAAACCCCTTCCGAACTACGGCAACCCATACCCAGGTCCGCTTTTCCTTTAATTGTTGGTGTGCAATATTAGATAATAAAATCTTTGCCATTAAAATTTACCATGGAACATTGAATAGTCAAAAATATCAGGAAATATTAAACGTGGCTGTGGATTTAGTAGATATGGCAATTCCATTAAATAATTTGAATAATATCATCTACCAACAAGACGGCGCCCCTGCCCACAATAGTATCGCTACTAAACAGTTTTTAAATGAACATTTTCTTGATCGCTGGATGGGCACAAATGGTCCTATTAAATGGCCACCACGTTCACCCGATTTAACACCGTTGGATTTTTTCATTTGGGGGTACCTTAAAGGTCGAATTTATGCAGATACTTACTAACTCGGTACAAGAGTTAAAAGACGCATTGCATTATCATTTGAACAACATACATCACAACGCCTTGTCTAAAGCTACCCTTCTGAAACGCGCTCGTGCCTGCATTCGACAAGAGGGAGGCCACTTTGAACATTTACTTTAATGTAAAATTATTTTATTAAATTTACCTAACTTCTGCTGTCCCGATTTTTTTCTTCCCATACAATAAAATGATCCCCTCATGAAACTGAGTAGATGTGCGTCAAAAAAAAATTTCATCAAAATTAATAATTTTTAGGGACAACTCACACTTGACCAAAATTTTGACTATACCAATTTTTTTTTTTTCACAAAAAAGTACCTAATGTTTCCTAAGACAGTTTCCCTGTATCTCTTATACTTTAGGATTTCCCCACTGTCCCACTTAAAAAAAACACTGTATATTTAGACTGACAATATTTCTTAAATAATAAAAATCCGCACTTATCTTAAACACACTAACAAGAACCCAAAGATATGCAATTGAACAATCTCAATGATTTGTTATTTCTTTGAGTACCACAAAACACTGACATACTTTGAGAGGTGAAATCTTCCGAAGCTCTATGTAACATCATAATAACTGTTTGCAAATAATGTATTAAGTATTCTAATATTTTTCAGGCATTTATTATTCTACATTATTTACTTCCATTTAAGCTCCATTTAAAACTATTCTTATATTATAATATACAAATTTATGACCCAACTTATATCAAATTATATATATCATACAAAATCTTAATTCACTAAGAATTATTTTATTTTAAGACATAATTTTTTAGAAGAGTAAGTATTTCACACATTCTAGAATCTAGATAATCTCTTTAGTTTTATTATCATATTTAAAAATGTGGCGGGAGCTCATATATCGTGTGCGGTTACTTGACAGAATGTGTGTTACGCCATCCGACCATAGATGTCGCGGCTCGCGGTTTATTCTTAACTTGTACTGGCTAAGTTGCTAGGATAAAGGTGTAAGGGGTTAAGGAAAAGTTTGTGTGTTATTTGGACAACTGGTTACCAATAACTAAAGGGTTTAATTGAAATAAAATTGTTGCTAGGCACTACACTATAGTCTGCTACATAATGTTCATACAGGATTTCTCAAAAAGTAATATTATTTCAGATTAGGTCACATAGACAATGAGATCATTGTGAACCCAACCCGTAGAGACTTGGAGGAATCCACACTGAATCTAATAGTGGCCGCTGCCAGTGGAAACCTAGTTGTTATGTTAGAAGGTAGCGCTAAAGATATTCTGCAACAGGATCTGTTGAAGGCCATCAAATTAGGTATGAATGTAAGTTATGCCCACTTATAATTGATTGTGATAAGCTCACTGACAATATTTTTGTATCCCTGCATCATTTGGACAAATATTTTTAATATTTAAAAATATTTGTCCAAGCCTACTTACAAGGCACCTAGCAGGACCGCACGAAATCGCGCGCGAGCCGAGGCTAGAAAAGCGATGATAAAAGCCCGCAAAAGCAATCCCCCTAAACCTAACGCTACTGGAGATAAAGGCAAGTCCGTAGGACAGCCGACAATCGAACCAGTAGCAGGCGGTAGTAAGCCCCAAAAAAGGCCACGAGGGAAACGCGCTGGCAGAATCGTTCAGGAGAAGACGGAAGCTCGTGCTGTTTCCGGGCAAGGTCCTCACCTACCCAACCGAGTGCGCGAAACTATCGTGCGGTCTGGTGGCAGGCCAACTACTGAATAGAATTAAATCAAATATATTTATATAAAAATTCAATGCCAGAATTTTAGTCGTCTCATGCAATTTAGCGAGTCAACATCTCCTGAGGATGCCTTGTGTAGAGGAGAGACACTTGTCGAAAGTTAAGACAAAAAATTAGCGGAATTTACACTCAATGAAAATCAATCTTATCCATCTATGAGTTCAACCTCATCCACCATTACACATTACATAAAATCACAACATTTTTTGCCTCGAAGTAAATTTAAATATACAAATTTAACTTATTTTAAACTATATAATATAATAAATTAAGACAAAGGGGAGTAGGTTGAGCTTAATATGGCAGCCATCCCCACCTCCCTAAGGTGTTAGGTGGGATACATAGTAATGAGAGGGGGAAACCTAAGAACTATTTGGTACGATGCAGATAAATAAAGAAATCAAAACATTTTTTTTAAATGTATCAACCTCTGTATTAATGAGTGTGTGTGTGTGTATTTGTTGTGTAAGTATATGAGTGTGTGCTAATGTTTCAGTTTTAATTTGCAATTTAAATCGAGTTGCAAAGGTGATTCAAAACTGAAGTGGCAGTGGGCAAGAAGAAGATAGAATTTATTACTATTTAAAAGAGTTTTTCCCTAACGCAATGTTGTATAAATTTTTACAGGTACTAAAGAAGCACAAAATATTGTGCGGAGTATTGAAAAATTACAAAAAGATTATGGAAAGATGAAGAGAGAATATGAGACGCAGACTGCCCTGGAACAAAGCATCGTTGATTCTGTTCAAACATTGTCTTCTATGAAAATTAGAGAAATATTAAGGTAAGTAGTATTCCAATTATTGTATTTTAAATGAAAATGTGCAAAATCATAATTACTTACATTACTAGTGTATTTGGTATTCAGCTGTGGAGTAGTAGGATTTACTACAGACTCATTTTTTTTTATAAAACACTAGCTGACCCGACAGACGTTGTTCTGTATATAATAAATAAAATAATGTTTTTATATGAATTTGTCAATAATATATCATAACATCAAAAATTACTTCGTAAAATATGCACCCCGCTGTCGTAATGGAATTGTTTCACAGCAGAACTGTCAAACCGTGCGTCAATAAATTCTCTCATAGAAATTATGTATGGACACATCAAAGGAAAAACAAATTTGTTGTTTTTATTTAATTTAGCAGCATTTTCCTATTTATTCACCTTTTAAACCTTCTCTGGTCATCCACAAATAATTCAAGACCAAAATTAGCCAAATGGGTTCAGCCGTTCTCGAGTTTTAGCGAGACTAACGAACAGCAATTCATTTTTATATATATAGATTATTATTCACCTATTTACCACACATTTCAGTGACCACAATCACGACAAACTATCTCGCGACAACGCGATCTCAGAACTACGTCAGACAGTGATGAATCAGCTGAGAGAAACCGAGGCAGATCTCAACCAATTGCAAGACTGCTTTAACACCAACCTCCGGCAGATCTTCAGGCAGCTGATATTTGAGACGGACACTCGGTGTGATGGCAGACATTTAGATGAACTAAGGAAAATTAACTGTGAGGTAAATTGTATATTATTTACAAATCTATCTTCTGGAAGGGAGAAATCACATTAAACACTCAACTTCTCCTTAGAACAGTTCTTTCTCTCTCTGTTTATATTCGTTGTCTACGCATGCACATCTGTAGATGCAGATCAGTGCGTTCCAATAATTATTTATTTACAAATACCAACATTTTTTTTACCAATTATACAGGTTGTTACAAAAGTACCCGTAAAGCCGAAAGCAGGTTAAATGGGGCCTTATAACGAGTCCATTCACAATATTTAAGGATCGTAGTAACGTTGCATAACATACCCCAAAAAAATAAAAAATATTTCACTATTGTGCATACCCTATTTCAGTAAAATAAAAGAGTAAACTACGACGAATGTACCTATATTTTTACCTACTTCGCGGAACGACAAAATTTCTTAAAAAACTTAACCTAACGAAACAACCTAAATGAACACTTACTTTTTCATAATAAACGTCAAATTTACAGAAACGGCTCAAAGTGTGCTCCGCCCTGCTCAATACATAACCTCACTGGTCGTGAAATGGCTTGTGTGGCATTTTGCACCATCATATTGTGTTTCGGTGTGAAGGGCGCCGTTGTTAGTTAAATTACTGGACAAATGAGACATCTTATGTCTCAAGGTGACGAGCGCAATTGTAGTGCGCTCAGAATTTTTGTTTTTCTTCAAGAATCCTGAGTGGCACTGCTTGTAATGGGTAGGGCGTATCAATTACCATCAGCTGAACGTCCTGCTCGTCTCGTCCCTTATTTTTAATAAAAAAAATCGTCGGTGCTATTGATGCAAAAACCGATCCAACATGCTGTTCCATCTCGGCAAGCGTTGGGCAATCGGAGAATTACACTCTGACGTTCACGTAACCATTTTTTCCAACTTGACATTTTTTGAAGCCAGTACTTGAGTATAATGACATTCTCGTATTGAGGTAGCAAACATTTATGAATGAAAAATAGAAAAACTATTAAAGTAGAAAATTATTAGGTATTCTGTTTAACGTCTCTCGAACGGTTGGCTCAGTTGGTAAGAGCGCTCGCACGGAACGCGAGAGATCGCGTGTTCTAGTCCCGCATCGTTCACAAAATTTTATTTTCAAATTTTATTTATGTAATAAAAATGAATAAAATACATACTTAATAATATTCTTAACCATTATATATACAACATACGCTTACAACTACATCAGTAAATATAATAAAAATATAAGTAAAATAAATAAATTCTCGTTAACAAAATCTTTAAAATCATGGCTAATAGTATTAAAATACGAAGATACAGAAAATGTTCTTAAAATTAAAACTTAATATTCAATTACTAACATTTATTTAATCTTGTGCAAAGTTTGACATACTAACAAATACTTAAAAAAAAACACACAAACACACACACACACACACACTTACACACACACACACACACACTTACACACACACACACACACACTTACACACACACACACACACACACACTTACACACACACGCACTCATACACATACACGCACACACACGTACCTCTTTTTAGTGAGTTTGCTAATTATGTTTAATAATGGATAGCCTTTCGGAAGGACCTAGCCTCTGCAACTCAGGGTATCCTATCGCAGAGGGTAGGGCACAAAAACATTTTGTACCACATATTATTAGTTGAATAAAGGATTATTATTATTATTATTATCATTTTTGTATATTGTTTACAAGTGGCCAGTTATAAAAACTTTCAATGTCGCATATACCTATTTGATCTTTTTTTATTATTCTTGTTATATTCAAATTCAAATATTTTTATTCAAAATAGGATTTATAATCACTTATTGAACGTCAAAATCTACCACCCATTCAAAAGAGACTGCCTCAGACCTGAGAAGAATGGGCGCAAGAAACTCAGCGGGCTTTTTTTTTATATAAAATATAGATTACAATGTAATATCGTACAATAAACATTAATAATTAAAGAGCCTGAGGGTGTTCGCTTTTATCCCAGTCCGTGGTGTCATTAAGAAAATCGTTTATGCTATAATAACCTCTCCCACACAAACGTTTTTTAACAATTCTTTTAAATTTCGTAACACATTTGTTTTGTACATTTTCTGGGATCATATTGTAGAAGCATATACATCGCCCAACAAAAGACTTACTAACTCGACCCAACCGAGTAGTAGGCATAACAAATTTATGTTTGTTCCTCGTGTTAACATTATGAATGTCACAGCTTCTAGAAAATTCCTCAATGTGCTTATGAACATACAAAACATTATCAAAAATGTATTGAGAAGCAACAGTCAAAATGTTTATTTCTTTAAATTTTTCTCTTAATGATTCTTTAGGACCTAGGTTATAAATCGCGCGAATAGCCCTCTTCTGCAGCATATATATATACTAGCTGACCCGACAAACGTTGTTTTGCTATACAAATTATATTTAGTGTTCTACCGTTTTTTTTTTCAGACTTTATTTTTAAAGCCAACAACCACGACCACGAAAAAGTGTTTTCATTTTTCGGGTTAATATAATATGGCAACAATATTTTTATAAATTATAGCCTATGTGTTATTCTGGTGTGTAAACTATACTATTGTAATGTTTCATCAAAATCTATTCAGTAGTTTTTGCGTTAAAGAAGCACAAACATACATCCAGACTAGAGATGAAACGGATATCCGGTAACTATCCGGTATCCGGCCTATCCGGCGGCCTTAATACTATCCGGCCGAATACCGGATAACTACCTACTATTCGGCCGGATAGGCATCAGGCCGAATTAAAAAAAATCTGCATAAAAAATATATTTATAAGTAATTATTTGCTTTATTTAGTTAGTTTTAGTATCACTTAAGAAATATAATTAGTTTTAGTTGTAAATTTTTAATCACACCATAGTAAATGAATGCAATAGAAAAAAAATAATTAATTAGTACTCACACTGCACTAAAGGCAAATTATTGTGGATAAATACTAATTTCTCTGCATTGAGAGGTTGCTAACTTCGCTCATTAACGAAAAGAACCGAATCTAACCGAGTCTACTCGATAGTTCGCGCGCCGCCTACGCAAGTCTGTGTTTATGTGAGCGATACACCAAACGGCTAAGTTCCGCCGGATATCCGGCGGCCTGATATTCGGCCACATGGTTGGCCAAATATCCGGTATCCGGCCAAACTGCTATCCGTTTCATCTCTAATCCAGACATACAAACTTTCACTTTTATAATATATATAAAATCTCTTTTATTTACAGGTGTCTCTGTACGAGCCATTACATGGCAGTGCGCTGTTTCAACGTGGACAAACCCAGGTGCTGTGTACTGTAGCATTTGATTCACCCGAAAGCGCGCTCAAAATGGACCCTCTCACTATGATCACGAGGTGAGATTTACATAAGATTTATACCTTATATATTCCTAATTTTTTACCAGATATAGCGATACTATTATGACTTATTTAGATTTTTACATATTCAAATTCAAATATTTTTATTCAAAATAGTGACGTGACTTATTGAAAGTCAAAAACTCCTCAGACCTGAGAAGAATGCGTGAAACAAACATAAGATTTATACCTTATATATTCCTAATTTTTTACCAGATATGACGAAACTATTATGACTTATTTAGATTTACATAATTTTAATACTAGTGGCAAATATATAGTGGCAATACTATTATGTCTTATTTTCTGACTGAAGGTCATATATAGGGAGTCCGTTATTTTAGCTAACCCGACGTTTCGTGACCTTTTCAGAGCACGTTTTCAGGGGGACTGCGGTTGACAGTAGTCAAGATAGTATATGTCATAGTTGTCATTATGAAGTTTAGCGCCATTTATTGCCTCGGATGGTGGTATTTGCTGTTGACAGATGGTTTTTGGCAAAATTTACTGAAATACACTGTTATTTAGTTCTATTCAACTGAAGTGAACACTACTGACTCATCGGTCAAATAATGATCACAGTGTCTCGTAAACAAACGTATTAAGTTTGAGTATCAACTTGATATAGCGTGGCCACTTTTTAACCTGCTTAAATAGTGTACAAAACGGAGTAATATATTAGACATAAGTAATTATATAATCCATCCATCTAATATATAAAATTCTCGTGTCCCCGTGTTTGTTACCAAACTCCTCCGAAACGGTTGAACCGATTTCTATGAAATTTTGTGTACATATCGGGGTAGGTCTGAGAATCGGCCAACATCTATTTTTCATATCCCTAAATGAGAATTGTGACCCACCACTGCATATAATATTTTTTTTCTTTTGACATTTTTTAAAATTTTATTTACATACAACTTCAAATTTTCGACCTTCTACGATCTACAACTACGCGATTTTTATATTATTCTGTTCCATCAACGAATCCGCGATAGGGTTGAAAGATGGCAATCGAATACAATAATTGTAATACGATAGATTTGGTAGGCCTGAGAATCGGTTGCATCTATTTTTTATACCCCAAAAATTTTAATTATTGTTTTTTTTTTAATTACTTTATATGGGAATACAACGATTGCTGGGTCAGCTAGTCATCATATAGTTTTCATAATAATATGTTTATATCTAGTGGTATAAAGGAGAAGAATTTCTTCCTACACTACGAATTTCCTTCTTATGCGACCGGCGAAGTGGGCCGCAGTGGCCCCGCGGGACGGCGGGAAGTGGGGCACGGGGCCCTTGCTGAACGGGGCCTCATGCCTGTGGTGCCCCAGCAGCCATTCACCGTGAGACTAACTGCTGAAGTACTGGAGTCTAATGGTGAGTGATGGTTTTTTTTATTAGAGAAACAAACCTGTTGGTGAACTCTATGAACGGCTTGATTTTTTATCTAGACCTCGTTTTTTCTACTGTATTCAACATGGAGAGTGTTCCGAAGCGCTGTTTGACCTGAGTCCCTGCCGCCGAATTCCACTTTCTTTTTTAATGAAAATAAGGGACGAGACGAGCGGGAAGTTCGGCTGATAGTAGTTCATACGCCCTACCTATTACAATGCAATGCCGCGCAGGATTCTTGAAAACCCCAAAATTCTGAGCGGCACTACAATTGTGCTCGTCACCTTGAGACATACGACGTTAAGTCTCATTTGCCCAGCAATTTCACTAGCTACTGCGCCCTTCAGAACGAAAAACAGTAATATTTACACATTACTGCTTCACGGCAGAAATAGGCGCCGTTGTGGTACCCATAGCCGTCTTCCTGTGCAAAGAGCCTCCCACTTGTAGACCTTCGCATGACACGCCATAAACTTGTATATAATATTGACACACTTTAACACAAATTATCTCGCCCCAAACTAGGCATAGCCTGTACTACTGTACAAGACAACGATATATTTAATACAACATACTTACTTAAACATACAATATCCGGACGACCGAGCCTTGCTCGGATTTTTAAGAATGTACAAAACTTGAACAAAAAAAAAACTAATAGGACATCTGTATTCGAACCGGGGTCGTCTGCTTTCCGGATCACCCAATTTCCCATCTGAGCTATTATACGTCTTGTGTATATTGGCGAAATTTACCTTTGTATTCTAATGTTTTTGTACCTGTCTCTCATTAAAACACGGATAAAACTACTTTTTTTAAATTGAAACCTATCTAGATCGATTTATCGCCCTCGAAATCCCCTGTACACAAAATTTTATGAAAATCGTTGGAGCCGTTTCGGAGATTCAGATTATATATATATATATATATACAAGAATTGCTCGTTTAAAGATATAAGATATAAACATCCATGACTCGGAAACAAACATCCATATCTTACTCATGACCTGGATGTGTGGCATTCCTCTACTGTATCGTTTCTCAATTTATTTTGATCACTTTGAGTATATGTTTTTTTCTAGAGTATTTTCGTATATTTTTTTGCCTTTTTAGACTATTTTTTAATCTACCCACGCCTCATCTGCGCCATCTCAATGCCCTCCTAATTTTCTCTGGGTCTTCTACTGCCCCCCTGAAAGTCTCAAACGCCCACAAGGGGGCGTTATCACCCACATTGAGAACCTATGCTCTACTACAGCTTTCAAGGAGTATCCGCCATATGCAACCAAATGTGCAATGATGTACCTGACGCGGTGTTTTAGAAGATAAAGCGTGCAGTACCTTAAAAACGCGTATAACCTATTAAAAAGCCGGCAACGCTCCTGTGATCCCTCTGGTGTCGCAATAGGTAGTGGGCAGCGGTGACTATCGTAATTCTTCCATAGAAAATGCTGAACTAGCTCTGCCAAATGTTTAGTGACAGTAAAGGACGAGACGATCGTTCAGCTGCAACAATGCAGTGCCGCTAAGGCTGCTTGAAAAACACTTTTCTAAAATTTCCGAGCGGCACTTCAATTGCGCTCGTCACTTTGAGACATAAAATATAGTTTCTTTTGCCCAGTAATTTCACTAGCTACGGTGCACTTCAGACCAAAACACAATAAACACACTTCTGCTTCACGGCAAAACAAGACGCCGTTGAGATACCCTTAATCTAGCCGGCATCCTGTGCAAAGGAGCCTCCTACTGATAAGTGCCCTTAGTCAACTCTTACGACCTTACCCTTGGGCCTGGGAACTAATTTTTTATGCTCCTGGGAAGCACAGCGAAAAACTTAACATCCTTCTATAAAGATACAGAACTAGGTCTTCCAGATGTTGGTTGATGTAACATGATGTCGTGCAGGTTCGTCGTCGATGGCGTCTGTGTGTGGCGGCTCGCTGGCTCTGCTGGATGCCGGAGTACCGCTAAGCGCACCTGCCGCCGGCGTCGCCATCGGCCTGGTGTCCACGCCAGACGAGCGCGGTCACGTCGCCGACTACAGGATACTGACCGATTTGTTAGTGAGTCTGCGCTAACACACCACTCTAATCATACCTCTGTTCTATATAGGATAGGGGTTAATAGGAACAATCTCATATGGGGGAATAATTGCAAAAGTAGGTGGCCACTTTAAGATAAGCAGTAAAAAATAGTTCCAAATAGTTGTGTTGCTGGAATTTAACCGAAGTTAACAGTGAAGTACACCGAGTAGAAAAATTTGTTATTTTAGGTGACTATTATTATGAATGGATTATATGTTCCAATTGGGATGACTATTTTATAACCGTATGTAGTGCCAACCTCATTTATGGCTTTTATTTTTTGATACAATCTCTGGTGTTCGAAGTAAATCCATCGAACTATAATAACATAGATAATATTAATTACTTATAACCATATGTTGCCTTTAGTAAGGCAGTACGCGAGTAACCATTGATCGGTCCGGTCCTAGTTACCATTAACCATTTGTCTATAACCATTACAGGACTGGTCCGAGTAACCATTTTAACCAATTAATAGTAGAAATCCGCGTACTCACAAATTATTTACCAAGTGTCATAGATTAATATTGTATCTTAAGTAAATAAATACTTTTACCATAAAACCAATATAGATATCTACCCCTAAGTGCACCCCTTTTCTTGCTGTTGTTCTCCTTACGTCTTCCCCCGCCACTTACATTAATATTGCCAAGATAAGGGGATCTGTTGTGACTGTGATCGATTTTAATTGAAATTTCGTAAATATAAAAACAAAATTTAAAAGCAAAATGAGAGTTGAAGAAAGCATACAAGATTTTATGACGATACGTCACTCGAACGGTTAGCTCAGTTGGTTAGAGAGCTGGCACGGAGCGCCGAAGGTCGTGGGTTCGAGCCCCGATATTTTTCAAATTTTATTTGAGTATAAATCCTAAAAGTGAGGGTTATCACTTTAATAACATAACAAAACCACTAAGTAACGCACACATTGACAAATTCCATGTTTATAAAAACTCCATATCTATTTACATAATATTAAAACAATACTAACCATCAAGATGGTTTTCTGGGACCATTTTTTTAGTTACTGTTATTTTTTAAGTTTGACATACATATATCAAAGCTGTAATAAATAATTAAAAAAAAATTATCGGTCCCACGTTATCGGGCTGTCAAATCGTCTATACCCCAGAATATTCTAAGTCTATGATTGCCAATATATCAACAAATAATAATAAATCAAAATGGACGTGATGCCAATTATAATAATAATATTGACACACTTTTTACACAAATTATCTTGCCCCAAGTTAAGCATATATAGCCTGTGTTATAGGTTACGAGACAATGATATATTTAATACAATATACTTACTTAAACATACATAAATTCATATAAACATACATAAATACATTTAAACATCCATGAATTGGAAACAAACATCCATATTCATCATATAAATGCTTGCACCGAACGGGATTCGAACCCGGGACCTCTAGCTTTGTAGGTAGGATCGCTAACCACTCAGCTATACAATTCGTCTATATAAATAATGTTTCTTCATGAAATACAATTTTAAAAGTATATATTGTATTTGATTTTTATGACTATAAGTACAAGACGAGCAGGACGTTCAGCTGATGATAATTGACACGCCCTGTCCATTACAATCCAGCGCCGCTCAGGATTCTTGACAAATCCACAAGACATAAGATGTTAACACTCTTTTGCCCAGTAAGTTCACTAGCTACGGCGCCCTTCTGACCGAAATTCAATAATGCTTACACATAACTGCTTCACAGCAGAAAAAGGTGCCGTTGTGGTACCCATAATCTAGCTGACATTCTGTGCAAAGGAGCGTCCCACTGATAAAAACATTAAAAATATAAGGTTGACCAGGTTTTTAAAGTTGTAAATATTCTTTACTTCAAATCTTATATGCCTCTGAATCATTCTAGGGTATTGAAGATTACATGGGCGATATGGACTTCAAAGTGGCTGGAACTAAGAAAGGCATAACCGCCTTACAGGCTGATATTAAGATACCAGGTCTCCCTCTCAGGGTAGTGATGGAGTCTGTACAGAAAGCCTGCGACGCTAAAAGCAAAATTATTGATATTATGAACCAGTGCATTGATAAACCCAGGTCAGTAATTAACATTGTCTATGATAAATAAATATTTATTTAAATAAAACACTTTTAAAATTATTAAAACACGTGTAATTATTGTAAATGTGTTAAAATTAAAATTTATTAAAATAAGGGACGAGACGAGCAGGACGTTCAGCTGATGGTAATTCCTACGACCTACCCATTACAATGCAGTGCGGCTCAGGATTCTTGAAAAACCCAAAAATACTGAGCGGCACTACAATTGCGCTCGTCACCTTGAGACATATAAGATGTTAAGTCTCATTTACCCAGTAATTTCACTAGCTACGGCGCCCTTCAGACCGAAACACAGTAATGTTTACACAGTACTGCTTCACGTCAGAAATAAGGGCCGTTGTGGTACTCATAATCGAGCCGGCTTCCTGTGCAAAGGAGCCTTCCACTGGTAAAAATTGCGTAAAAGTTACATTTTTAGTTAAATTCAAATACTTTTATTCAAAATAGTATATAATATCACTTATTAAAAGTCAAAAACTACCCATTCCAAAAGGTATGCCTCAGACCTGAGAAGAACGAGTGCAAGAAACTCTGCGGGTTGCTTTTTTTTTTATAAAAATATACAACATCAATATAAAATCGTGTAATAAAATTTATTATTTACTAGCTGACCCGACAGACGTTGTTCTGTTCATAATAAAAAAAACTCTTGCGGATGGAATTTGGAACATCCGTTCATAACTGACCTCTACTCGGTGAAAAGAATATTCCTACCAAATTTCAAGTCTTTATCTCTAATATATTGCTCCAGAGATATCGTGATGAGTGATCTATATACGTCGAAATCTCATATATATATATATATATATATATATATATATATATATATGAGATTAGCTGAGATTAGCCTATAGGCAGTCCCTCAATTACCTATCAATGGTATCATTAAGAAAACCATTTATGTTATACTAACCTTTACCACACAAACGTTTCTTAACAATTATTTTGAATTTGGTAATACATTTGTTTTGAACATCATCTGGGGGCTGTTGTTAAAGTATAAACAACGCCCACAAACGACTTACTAACTCGAATTAGCCGAGTAGTAGGCATTATAAGTTTATGTTTGTTCCTGGTGTTAACATTATGGTTATGACAGTTTATATACATAACATTATCAAGAATATTGAAAGGCAACAAGATGTTTATTTCCTTAAATTTTGCTCTCATTGTTTTTTCCATTATTATTTTTTTTAACTCGACCTTTCTAGAGCACGTTTTCAGGGGGGGTTTTGCGGTTGATATGAGTAAAGATAGTATTGTTGTGGTTGGCATTATTAAGTTAAGCGCCATTTGTTGCCTCTGGTGAGGTATTTTCTGTAGACAGATGGTTTTTGTCTGACAGTGTCCAATTTTGTAACGTAATTTTACGCAAATTTAATGATAAAACTAGTTTAACGTTTTGCTAGAAATTTAAAAGAAAAATAACTGCTGCTTTATTCATGTAGGTAGGTTAAGGAAATGACACTTATGAATGTCAAATTTTCTTCTCTTCTTACATTAACCTCCACTTTGGAAAACGTTGAGCTTTAATGAGATTCCACCTTCGCACGAAACGCCACAAGTTAGGATATCAACCCCACCATCTGGATGTGTGGCGGTCCTCCACAGTGCGGTTTACAAGGAGCTTTCTTCCACGTACTACAAAGCTGTGGAATGAACTTCCTTGTGCGGTGTTTCCGGGACGATACGACATGGGTACCTTCAAAAAAGCGCATACACCTTCCTTAAAGGCCGGCAAAGCTCCAGTGATACCTCTGTTGTTGCAAAAGATTGTGGGCGGCGGTGATCACTTAACAACAGGTGACCCGTACGCTCGTTTGTCCTTCTATTCCATAAAAAAAAAAATCTTCATCGTTTTACAAATCATTTCGACTATAATATATTAGCATGTAAAGTGAAGTAAAAAAAAATATTTAAACGTCAAATACTCAATGCTTTACACGAGTAAGTCAACAAAAGTAAGTGTTAATTAATACGTTAAAACTAGTTTTTTTTTATGACAATAAGGGACGAACGAGCAGGACGTTCAGCTGATGGTTATAAATACGCCCTGCCCATAACAATGCAGTGCCGCTCAGAATTCTTGTAAAATCCAAAAATTCTGAACGGCATTACAATTGCGCTCGTCACATTGAGACATATGATGTTAGTTTTATATGACGAAGTAAACAATGCTCTATCTGACATCGTGTACTAGTTTAGCGCCAATAACTTATTGTTAAATAATCATAAAACCAAATATATTAAATTCACCGCGCCAAATGTCAAAAATGTAGATGCGAATATTTCATTAAATGGAGAGGTGGTAAAACCAGTGATATCTGCTGTATTTCTTGGCATTACTCTTGATTCCAAATTGCAGTGGGGCCCCCATATTGAAGGATTGGCGAATAGGCTTAGTTCTGCAACATATGCGGTTAAGAAAATTAGACGGTTAACTGACATAGATACGGCGAGATTAGTATACTTTAGTTATTTTCATAGTATTATGTCCCATGGTATATTGTTATGGGGCAGTGCGGCCGATATTAATACTATCTTTGTGCTGCAGAAGAGGGCTATTCGCGCGATTTATAACCTAGGTCCTAGAGAATCATTAAGAGAAAAATTTAAAGAAATAAACATTTTGACTGTTGCTTCTCAATACATTTTTGATAATGTTCTGTATGTTCATAAGCACATGAATTCTCTAGAAACTGTGACATTCATAATGTTAACACGAGGAACAAACATAAACTTGTTATGCCTACTACTCGGTTGGGTCGAGTTCGTAAGTCTTTTGTTGGGCGATGTATGTGCTTCTAAAATATGATCCCAGAAAATGTACAAAACAAATGTGTTACGAAAACGAATTGAATTGTTAAAAAACGTTTGTGTGGGAAAGATTATTATAGCATAAATGATTTTCTTAATGACACCACGAACTGGGAATAAAGCGAACACCCTCAGGCTCTTTAATTATATATGTTTATTGTACGATATCACATTGTAATCCATATTTTATTTAAAAAAAAAGCCCGCTTAGTTTCTTGCGCCCATTCTTTTCAGATCTGAGGCAGTCTTTTGAATGGGTGGTAGTTTATGACATTCAATAAGTGATTTTAACATAGGATATGTTGCATAAAAATATTTGAATTTGAATTGAATTTGAAAAAGTCTCATTTGCCCAGTAATTTCGCTAGCTACTTCGCCCTTCAGACCGAAACACAATAATGTTTAAACATTACTGCTTCACGGCAGAAAAAGGCGCCGTTGTGGTACCCATAATCTAGCCGGCATCCTGTAAAAAGCAGCCTCCCACGGGCAGAGCTATTGGGTACAGTAGATGCATCATTCCACACACACCGTAAATAAATAAGAGATGATATGTAGACAGGACCGCAAGGAGAGCATGCCAGTGCTAGAGGAGATGGAGGTGGAACCACACAAGCGAGCCAAGCTTTTGGGTGTGGGCGGCACCAACCTCAAGAGACTGTATCTGGAGACGGGCGTGCAGGTGTGTTTGTAGCAGACAGGAATAATAGTGAAAAATAGAACCACATAAGTGGTACAATCCAAAACACATATAAATGACGAGAAACGACCTGTGAGTGTATAAATACCACTGGACAGGTTGTTCCATATGTTTGACAGCAATTTTTTTGTTCCTATTTGAAGCGCCACTCGCGAGCGTCCAGAGAACTAATTTTGACGTATAATACAAATGGCTGCGAAGGAACGTACGATACTCTTTTTAAAGTATTTTTGCATTTTGGATTAATTTCGTTCGTTTTCCGTGTTATTTATACTTTAAGAGTCAACATAATAAAGCACACTTTTTTTGTAAATAGTTTCCAACATCTATCCATGTTTGCTGAGGTTGTCATCACTAGTTTTAGTACCGCAGACTCTCGCTACATGGCCAACAGCGCCAAAATGGCGAATATCAAACAGGCACAAAAGCACTTTGACAGCCGCCAGTCCAGTGGTATATAGTAGAGGTCAGTGGTTGGGACTGACACATTGCCTTATAACGACCGATATAGCCGAATCGTTAGTGACCCTGTCTACTAAGCTAGAGGTCCCGGGTTCGAATCCCAAATACAATATTTACTTATTTACTAACTAATTACATAATAAATACTTACTAGATTATTATTAACAAATCGACGATAACACAATCACTCAATCTGATCTAGCGACATGGTTATAAAGATTCCTTAGTTTATTTAAGAGTGTTATCTATTATACATAAAAAATTAATACATAAACGGACGTGCATCTACATGCACGTGTTCAATAAAGGCTGACATTTATTGAATACTCTTTTGCTTAGTCATATACTCTTCAGTCTACACTATATTATACCTACTGACCCTGACTACTAAGCTAGAGGTCCCGGGTTCGAATCCCGGTAGGTGCAATCATTTATATGATGAATATGGATGTTTGTTTCCGTGTCATGGATGTTTATATGTATTTATGTATGTTTAAGTAAGTATATTGTATTAAATATATCGTTGTCTTTGTACCCATAGTACAGGCTATGCCTAGTTTGGGACAAGATAATTTGTGTAAGAGTGTGTCAATATTATTATTATTATTATTATTACTTAATAATATTTTAATAATATAATAATAAATGCTGGTGTTTTAATTTCGTTACCGTTGTATTAAATAAATCTATATGCTACAGTCTCTAACAATGTCATTATAAAACCTGCATGCCCTTAAAAGGAATGAGTTTTGTCGATAGTATGTTGATATCATTGGGATATGTAACAGTTCTGGTCTTCTAACTCGTGCGCCTGGGACTCGTAAGCATATGCGATATTCAGTAGATATAAAAGATGATGATGAAAGATGTAGTGGAAGGATGTGGAATTTCTTGCATCTGTCTGTATGGATGTATGTTTTACTTTTAAATTGTAGATGCCTGAGAAAGCACTTCTGTATACGCTCCAGGCGAGTTATGCATGTATTGTAGTTTGGGTTCTAGACTTGTGAGCCGAGATGGCTTCGAACAAAAGTACAATACAAATTTTTTAAAGTTATGTTTTAAATTACTTTCTATGTGCTTCATTCCCTTCGCGACATTCGTTTATATTTGTTCTGATTTTACAGATCAGTCCAATAGATGAAAACAAGTACGCCGTGTTTGCGCCGTCGGAGTGCGCAATGAGCGAAGCACGCACTCGGCTTGCTCGCTGGCTCAGTGCTGAGTCGGTGCCGCAACTGGAGTTTGGTGCCATCTATACCGCCAAGGTATGTTGACTACCTAAGAATCATTGAGAGCACAATTTAAAAAAAAATTAACATCTTGTCTATTGCTTAAACTAAACATGCTTGCGCGACGATTCGCTAAATGCAGTAGGGATGTAAAGACTACCCTATTCAAAGATTACTGCCTAGGCATGTACACCTGTCAGCTGTGGGTAACATTTGCACACAAAGCATTTAGAAGAATAAGGCCGGGTTCCCACTATGCCGGACCGGCAGATTTACCGGCTCGGTAAAATTGCCGGAAGAGCTAATGGCTAAAGAATATATATGAAGCTGTTCACATTATGCCGGATCCGGAAAAAATACCGAGCCCGGCATTTTTACCGAGCGTTTTGTCACTGCGAAGTGCCGGTAAAACCACCGGACCGGAGTTATGTGAACGAATTTGCGCCGGTATCTGTCCCCCGCTCGCGGCGCCCGTGCTCCCCTCAAGTGATTTGGCTCGCATTTTCTGATAAAAGAAGGCGTGTAGCATGGACTTTTAAGCAGAAACTTTATTTACGCTTGTCCAAGAGATACCTGTGCTGTTGGATAAGACCGAAGAAGATCCGGGATCCGGTGTAATGTGAACATTCTGTCCGGTGTCCGGTTTCCGTCAGATCTACCGGTCCGGCATAGTGGGAACAAGGCCTAAGGGTCCAGTATAACGTACAGGGCCCTTATGAATCTTCCGAGATGCTGCAGCGCATCAGGCATGTTGGTGGAGGGTGGGGTCCCTGACTTCTTCGCTGTAATAAAATCGAGAATCGCGACATTTTGGATTCGATTGCGCAGCTCAAAACAAAATCCTCACGGCTATATCTGACGATATCAAGAGTCCTATATATAAAGGATGGATATCTGTTCACATTGAGAATAACAAAAAATAAATTGGACTTGTAATTAATATTATGAATTTTTATATTTTGGACACCATACACCCTAATACAGTGATGGTTTTCTAGTTTTTAAGTCTACTTTTAACTAGAATAAAGAATTAATGTTAACTATGGGACGTAATTGGCCTGAAATAAAAGAATTATTATTATTATTTTCAATATATTCTTGATAATGTTATGTATGTTCATAGGCACATGAGTGAATTTGAAATTAGAAAAAGTTATTCCATACCACACACATAAAAATACAATCTAAATACTTAATATATATTCTTAATCCTAACTTAACTAAATATGTTGTGTGGCAAAAGAAAGGCCCGATGCTCAGCTTGTGCTGTAAACCAATTCTGGCTGCAGCGCTGATTTTCAGCATCTACCTGGTTAACTGTCGGATTGCCAGTAAACAATGAAATTTAAAAAAGAAAAAAACATAAAACACTTCCACGTCTGCCATCTTTAGACGTCGTGTATAGCCGAGTGGTTAGCGATCTACTAAGCTAGAGGACCCGGGTTCGAATCCCGGTAGGTGCAAGCATTTATATGATGAATATGGATGTTTGTTTCCGAGTCATGGATGTTTAAATGTATTTATGTATATTTATATGACTTTATGTATGTTTAAGTAAGTATATTGTATTAAATATATCATTGTCTTGTAACCCATAACACAGGCTATATATGCTTAACTTGGGGCAAGATAATTTGTGTAAAAAGTGTGTCAATATTATTTTATAATATTATTATATCTTTCATATAAAAAATAATTTTGTAAACATATAATATACGTAAAATACTATAAATGTAATAGAACTGAAAATATATATTAATATTAAAGTTGTGTGCAGTGTATCGGTATTTGCTAGAAACTGTCATAACCATAGTGTTAACACCAGGAACAGACACAAACTTATAATGCCTACTACTCGGCTAAGTCGAGTTAGCAAGTCTTTTGTGGGGCGATGTATATGCTTGTACAACAAGATCCTAGAAAATGTTCAAAACAAAAGTATTACGTTATTCAAAAGAATTGTTAAAAAACAGTTTGTGTGGTAAAGGTTACTATAATATAAATGACTTTCTTAATGATACCACAGATTGGGAATGGAGAGCCCGCCCTCAGGCTATTAAATAATGAGTTTAATTGTACATTATTTTATTACTTTGTAAGCATATTTTTTGAGTCATTCGTTATCAACTATCGGTGGTAGTTTTTGAGTTTCAATAAATGATGTCACATCCCATCTATATACATAAAAATGAATTGCTGTTCGTTAGTCTCGCTAAAACTCGAGAACGGCTGGACCGATTTGGCTAATATTGGTCTTGAATTATTTGTGGAAGTCGAGGGAAGGTTTAAGAGGTGAATAAATATGAAAGTGTTCGGAATTAAATAAAAACAATAATTTTGTTTTTCCTTTGATGTGTCCTGTCCCCCGTCGTCCGATATTTGTTTTGTATGGACATATTTTCTATGAGAGAATTTATTGACGCACGGTTTGATAGTTCTGCTGCAAAAAAATTTCATTACAATAACAGGGAGCATATTTTACGAAATAATTCTTGATGTTATGATATATTGCTGACAAATACATAAAAAACATGATTTTATTTATTATATACAGAACAACGTCTGTCGGGTCAACTAGTTTTGAATAAAAATATTTGAATTTGAATTACGTACCACCGAATCTCTTAAGCTATTGTCAAACAGACAGCGAACCGAAAGCGAAGCGAAGCGTTGTCATTTAGTTACGACGACGGTTGTGTTTATTCACAAATAAAATTTGAAAAACAAAATTTAAAATGAACGATGCGGGATTCGAACCCACGACCTCTGGCGTTCTGTGCCGGTGCTCTAACCAACTGAGCTAACCGTTCGAGTACCGCCTCGTTATAAAATTCTGTTTGCTTTGTTCAACTCTAAGGTTATGGTTTCATCTGCAGCATCTACTTTACAGTTGATAAACTGCTCAACCCAATATTTGCTTATTAGGAAATTGACTTGAGATGTCGCTCTTGTAAATCTAAACATTATGTTATGTTTTTTTAAAGTGATAACCGTCACTTCTAGGATTAATACACAAATAAAATTTGAAAAACAAAATTTTATGAACGATGCGGGATTCGAACCCACGACCTCCGGCGGTATTAGAAGGTATTAATAAGAAGGCTCTAATTAGAGGGTTATCACTTTAAAAAAACATAACATATTGTGTTTATTCACAAAACTATTCGATACGTGACCGCCATGATTATTGAAAATCAAGAGTTTCCTAAATAAACTTTCTTAGTAATAAAACAGCGAAACGCAACATACTATCGTCTTCAGAATGCGTTTCGCTCCCCATTTTTTTTTTATGGAATAGGAGGATCAACGAGCGTACGGGTCACCTGTTAAGTGATCACCGCCGCCCACAATCTCTTGCAACACCATAGGAATCACAGAAGCGTTGCCGGCCTTTAAGGAAGGTGTACGCGCTTTTTTTGAAGGTACCCATGTCGTATCGTCCAGGAAACATCGCACAAGGAAGTTCATTCCACAGCTTTGTAGTACGTGGAAGAAAGCTCCTTGAAAACCGCACTGTGGAGGACCGCCACACATCCAGATGGTGGGGATGATATCGTAACTTGTGGCGTGTCGTGCGAACGTGGAATTCGGCGGCAAGAATCAGGTTAAACAGCTCTTCGGAACAAAATCTTTTGAAGATCCGCTGGTGGTGGCAGGGGGTGGCAAATAAACCAATGCTTTGACACGAGTGGCTCCACTTTAGTTCGCATTCCCCATGCTTTCAATTCGATTCGGTTAACACTTATGTTTGACAATAGCTTTTGGGCTCTGTGACCTATAGATGCTTGATTGACGCGCACTTCATAGTAATAGTTTGTGGACTAAAAGATATATTAGGTCGTTGGTGATCTTCTCTCCATCCAGCCTAGTGAGCAGGCGGTCCGAGGTTCGAGTCTCCTTCCGAGACACCCCGCGCCTGTGAGCTACATTTTCGGCCTCCAAGGCCCCCGCCCGGCTTCGCTGTAAAAGCCTTCAGGGCTATCAGCACAGAGGAAGTTTTTAGTCGGTAGGGGGTGTTTACACCCGAGCCCGACATATGGGCCCCGTAAAAAAAAAAGTAATAGTTTGTATTGTAACGACAAGCTTATAGTGCCCCCTACTAGGCTCTGTAAAATAAACAATTCTTTTGCATTCAATGGTGTTAAATTTTACAATAAATTACCAGAAAGTGTATCTGAATTATCAATAAATAAATTTAAATCTTTTATTAAATGCAGACTTATGTCGAGATTACGTAAACGATATTACTTGAATAGTTTTATTATTTAGTTTTACTGAACTGCATAATTTTTAACATATATATTTTTAAACTTTTATGTAATTAGCAAATGTATTTGAATTGTTTTTTTTTGTGATTGAAGTTGACGAGCAATCTGTTGATTTTATGTCAATAAAATATTTTTTTACTTTGACTTTATTTATTTATTAAATTCCGCCAACAAGGTATACACTAATATAAACACAGTATATTACAAAAACAATGACATTCATATGGTGGTAAGTGATGACTCAATTATAGGCGAAAATGAGGAAATAAGAACTATAATATATTATATATCTACGAATACAATCTTAATATAAATTTACACAAAATATTATCGAAAAATAACGATTGAGGTCGTTGAAAGAACCGTTTTAATATATTTTTTAAATTTGTGTAAGTAGTGATCAAATATGTCGACTTTATTGTCGTATTAAAGAGAATCTTTAAATGTCTTCGATATCACTATCAATTTGAATAATATTTAGATAACATTAATAATAATTCGTTTGATTTCAATTCAATTTGATGTGTGTGTCGGCAGGTGGTGGAAGTACGCGACAACGGCGTGTTGGTGACGCTGTACCCTGGCATGTCGCCCGCCCTGTTACACAACACTCAGCTCGATCACAGAAAGGTACCGTACCTATTGATATTTCTAATGATATGAAATCATTTATTGTGTTTTTATGTTTTCCGTTTAGTTCGGCTTCTCCAGCTACATTACACCATGTTTTTAAAGATGAGATTCGAGTGATAATAGATACTCCATTACCACTTAACTTCAACACTTTAATTTCTGTCACTCCAAACTAATTGATGGATTATGATCACATCAACTTCCTCTTGCGACCAAAAAAGAAAACAAACTCTGACAATGATAATTTAATATTGTTTAATTTTTTTTTCCTAACATTTTTGAAGTGAAACTTCTTTAGAATCGTTGTGATTTCAAACCGGATGCAACGGAAAAAACGACAGGTAAGAGACACAAATACAAAAATGTGTAGGATGAAGCCGGCAAAGAATGAGACAGAAATATGCATACTATTGAAGTGAAAACTTTTTTATCATCGCTGTGATTTGAAAGTCGATGAAACGAAAAAGCGACAGTAAAAAGAGCAGTCATATCAATAATTCATAATATTTAACATGGGAGATAATGAGATAGGAAGCATAATACAATGTTTTGGTACCAGGCGATCATAGTTAAAGAAGAGATTGTCTTAAGTATGGCGCGAGTATACCTTAATATATTCTGACTCCAAGCGCACGACGTATTACTACATAGACACCAGGATAACATAATATTATTATATATATTAGTGGTGGTAGGAATGTCTTTCATAGCGGTTGAAATCATGTGTCATCCGAGCAACACGTACCAGGAATTCATATGCAGTTTAGAGGTTCATGCACCATACAGGTTTCACTTCTGACATGTGTACTTTGTACGCACGCAATGTTTTTTTGTTGTGATCTCGATCATACACAATATTATTTTTGCGTGTCACATCGAAGTATATACTTGCTCCTAGTTAATTATTACGTATCTTAGTAGGCTTAGATAAACTTTAAGTTACGCTATTACAAAAAATGGGTTCGACGTAGGCGTAGAAACTCCGCAAGTTAGAACAGTACCGGATCTGGAGCCCTATTACCAAAATCGAAATACGAAGTTTCAGTCGACGGATCATACATTTTCCTTTTACAATAAATAGTGTTTCGGATCCGAAGTTCGCGGTTAGACATTTTGTCTTTCGTTAACCTTTTTTTTTTATGACAATAAGGGACGAGACGCAGGGTGTTCAGCTGTTGGTAATTTATACGTCCTGCCCATTACAATGCAGTGCCGCTCAGAATTCTTGACAAAGTCAAAACTTCTGAGCGGCATTACAATTGCGCTTGTCACGTTGAGACATACGATGTTAAGTATCATTTGCCCAATAATTTCACTAGCTATGGTGCTATTCAGACTGAAACACAATAATGCTTACAACATTACTGCTTCACGGCAGAAATAGGCGCTGTTGTGGTAACCATAATCTAGTCGGCATCCTGTGCAAAGGAGCCTCCCAGGGATCATATTTCAAATGCATATTGGTGAGAAGATGTTTTTTCTTTCAGATACTGCATCCGTCCGCGTTAGGTCTGGAGGTGGGTTCAGAGATCCAGGTGAAATACTTCGGACGAGACCCTGTCTCGGGGCAGGCGCGGCTCTCCAGAAAAGTGATCACTTCTCCACCGCCACCTCATGTAAGGAAACTTGATAAGAGTTAGAGAGTGCCGTGCGGTTTTATGAAGTATATGTTTTCTTGGTTAAAAAAATGTACAAGTATATATCTGGAACAAAAAATAGGTGTTAATTTCTTATTTTCTATTGTTGCTTAATTCTAACCTTTTCATTTTAATTAGTTTTTTTTAATGGAGGAGGTGGACAAAAGAGCGCAAGGGTCACCTGATGTTAAGTGATCACCACCGCCTTAATTCTCTTGTAACATCAGAAGAATCGCAGGAGTGTTGCCTGCCTTTCAGAAAGGTGTACCCACTATTTTGAAGATACCCATGTCGTATCGTCCCAGAAAAGTTATTGTTTGAAAATGGATTGCAGTGCTGCTCAGAATTTTTGGGCTTTTCAAGAATCCTGAGCGGAATGGGCAGGGCGTATCAATCAACATAAGCTGAATGTCCTGCTTGTCTCGTTCCTTATTAACATAAAAAGATGTAGAGATTAATTGGGTATATGCATATAATTTAAGTAATGGAAATACATTAAAACACACTTTATTACCTCAGAATTATGCGTACATCATAATTTAGCAATTATTCATTTCTTTTATAACACGGCAAAATTCTGGGGAAAAAAATTTGTTAAGTGACAATTATTGGTCTGACGATCAAATAAAAGTGTAAAAAAAACAATTACAACCATAGCATATAAAAATGTATTTTGACTTTATATTAGATGTTATAATATTTGTTTTTTTTTTTATAATTTCTTTTTTGTAATTTCAAAATAGTTGCAAATGCTGATGTGAACTATCGAATAAAATCTTAATATGCATGATGCATAATGAAATTGAGTTAATGTTAATAAATAATTATTATTATAAGACTTGAAATATTATATTATACTTACCAATTATAGATTATTCTTGGATATAAAATTAGGGTGATGAAAATGTCTCCTATCTTTCTAATTGTTTGGGCCCTATGCATGCATGTTTCAACAATAATTATTGTTAGTTGTAAGACCTCGCAAGAATGTTTGTATGTTTTTCTTTTGTAAATATTATAGTGTAATAAATTAGTTATTGATTATTTTGGTGTTTTTGTATGCGGTCTACCCAATAGTTTCATATTGCATGTAAGTGTAGTTTTAGAACAAAATAAATTTAAAAAATGAGTGCGATCTATTAATCCTACTAATATTTGTAAGTCTAGATGTATGTTTGAACTTCTTTAACGCAAAATCTACTGAATAGATTTTGATGAAACTTTACAATAATATAGCTTACACACCAGAATAACAAATAGGCTATAATTTATAAAACTATAGTGTGAATTATACAAAATATAAAAGAAGCGTGATTGTTACTAATGAATACAACTAGCGCCATCTCTTATCAACTAGCAAGGAAAGATCAATACAATTTATATGGCAAAACAACGTTTGCCGGGTCAGCTAGTAAGTAATGAATAAAAAAAAAAGTGGCCCATGAGGGGATCGAACCCGCGACCTTCGCGTTATTAGCACGACGCTCTAACCAACTGAGCTAATGGGCCGATGTTGATGTAGTGCAAATAGTCTTATAGTATCTATTTTAAGATATTTTTATGGAAAGATCTGCTTTTTACTTGACCTTTAAGTACACACGCTCTTTATGGTAACCTTCCGGCAGGCAGCCTCAACTGACATGACATCCGTATAATGGTAGGCACCCTAACGGGTCACACGTTACTAAACAAGCACCTAGCTACAATCGGCGTAACAGTCTTAAGTGCAGAGGCTGTCTAGCCGAGGACGAAACGGTCACTCACGTAATCCTGGAATGTGCCCAGGATGGCCAACCAACTGGCAAAAACCTTAACTAATACGAGGTCACTCCAGGAAGTCTGCGAACACCCCAGGAATATTCTGAACTTCTGGAAGGAGCTGGGCTGGTTGGAGTAACTGGCCAATACTGCACACAAAATGGACCCATAGTAGTGGTTTAATTCCGGATACAGTAGCCCCTATACCATACCATACCTTCCTTGAGGCGCGGGATCCACAAATATCCCCATAAATATTTTAAATTTGTACAAGATATAGATAGATTGTGACAGCTATGAAGACGTCGAAAAAATATTGAGGTTGACGGTTACCCTCTATTTTGAGCAATGCACGCACAAAAATACAAAGTTATATACAAATACTCGGGAGTTGTTTAACACTTTGTTAGACGTAGCTTTTCACGCACACTAACGTAATAAACCTGGCCTGTTTTCATTGGTTGTTTAGCAGCAAGAGGCTCTATCGAGACGCATTAATTATGTAAGGAATTTATTATAGCAGTTAACCCTTCTACTACCTTTCGTGATCACGTTTCGGTGGAAAGAACTGAGGATGCATACCGTGGGAGTCTACTCTGGGAGTAGACTGTTCCAAAATGCTTATTTTTTAATGAAAATAAGGGACCAGACGAGCAGGACGTTCAGCTGATGGTAATTGATACGCCCTACCCGTTACAATGCAGTGCCGCTCAGGATTCTTGAAAAGTCCCAATACTTCTGAGCGGCACTACAACTACGCCTTAAGACATAAGATGTTAAGTCTCATTTGCCCAGTAATTTCACTAGCTACGGCGCCCTTTACACCAAACCACAGTAATGCTTACACATTACTGCTTCACGGCAGAAATAGGCTTATTCAAAGAATATTGTGGTTTCATCATATAGACATTTATTTAACGAAATAAGCTCCATGATATCTGATGAAACCCGCTAGCAATGTCAAATAAAAACTGTAAGTATACTAAAATAGTAAGACTTGTAATGGTATAAATTTGGTCACCTACCAAGAACTTTATTTCAGTAGGTACCATTGGCCAAACAAAGTGGTTTTTCATCTTTACATACAAAGTGGTTGTTTCTATATTCTATCTGACATCGTGTACTGGTTTAGCGCTAATAACCTGTTGTTAAATATCAAGAAAACGAAATATATACAATTAACCGTACCAAATGTCAAAAATGTTGATGCAAGTGTTTTGTACGGAGAGGTGATAAAACCGATAGAATCTGCTATATTTCTTGGCATTACTCTGGATTCCAATGAGGATATATGGCAACCATATTGAAGGTGTGACTTAATTCTGCAGCATACGCCGTTAAAAAGATTAGACAATTAACTGACATAGATACGGCGCGACTAGTATACTTTAGTTATTTCCATAGTATTATGTCCTATATTGCTATGGAGCGCTGCAGAAAAGGGGTATTCACGCTATTTATAACGTAGGTCCTAGAGAATCATTGAGAGCAAATTTCAAAGTAATTAACATCTTGACTGTTGCTTCGCAATATATTCTTGATCATGTAATGTATGTTAATAGGTAAATAAGTGAATTTGCTAGAAATTGTCATAACCATAATGTTAACACCAGGTACGTTGAGTCTAAGTCGAGTTAGTAAGTCTTTTGTGGGGCGATGTATATGCTTTTACAACCAGATCCCAGAAAATGTTCAAAACAAAAGTATCACATCATTCAAAAGAATTGTTAAAAACCGTTTGTATGGTAATAATAATAATAATATTGACACACTTTTTACACAAATTATCTAGCCCCAAGTTAAGCATATATAGCCTGTGCTATGGGTTACAAGACAATGCTATATTTAATAATATACTTACTTAAACATACATAAATTCATATAAACATACATAAATACATTTAAACATCCATGACTCGGAAACAAACATCCATATATAAATGCTTGCACCTACCGGGATTCGAACCCGGGACCTCTAGCTTAGTAGGTAGGTTCGCTAACCACTCGGTTGTACATCTCGTCATAACATAAATGACTCTTAATGATAACACAGATTGGGAATGGAGCGACCGCCCTCAGGCTATTAAATAATAAGTTTAATTGTACAATATTACTTTGTAAACATATTTTTTTGATGAAAAGTAAAAGCCCGCTGAGTTTGTTGCATCCATTTTTCTCAGGCCTGAGGCATTCATTTTAGAATGGGTGGAAATATTTTTTGACTTTCAATAAGTGATGTCACATCCTATTTTGAATAAAAATATTTGAATTTGAATCAAACTAACACCAGGTGACCCGTACGCTCGTTTTTCCTCCTATTCCATAAACAAAAACTCCGATAGCGCGACTATCGGAGTTTTTTTTTTCAATAATCACAGATTCCGAAGCAACAATTTATATCATTTTAATTTACCAAAAGAGAACCCCAGAAAAGTGCCCAGGCAGGCCTACTTGCTTCTATAATGGGAGTTAAAGTATGAAATTGTAATAGGTACTTTGAATTGACATAGAACCATCTTGGTTTGAGATTTTTGCGGAAACTTTTTTCACCTGTGAAAAAATTGTGGTGTGTGGTTGTATGTATTCTTCTTTTAAAAAATGTGCAACGACTTTCAGTTGGTTTTTTAGTCAGCTTAAAAAAGAAAGACGGATACTTCGAAAATTCAAGTGATTTTTTAATACGAGTTCCGAGGCGGAACTAACAGGGCAGAAACAGCTCGCAATATCAATGTTGCGTTTGGAGAGGGGACTGCTAATGAACGCACCGTGCTATTTTGGCTTAAACGCTTTCGTGATGGAAACTTTGATTTGAAGAACGAACCTCGTGGAAGATCGCCCACATAGATGAATAACAATGAATTGAAAGAGATGGTGCGAGCGGATCCAAACTACCCAGGAATTAGCGGCATGGCTTAAAGTAACCGTATCTACAATATTGACTAATTTACGTCAATCAATAAAATGATCTGCAGAAAGAAACGCGTGAAAAAACTTGTGTAGCCTTGTTGAATCGATACAGAAATAAAGGAATATTGTATCGAATTGTGACATGCGATGAAAAGTGGATTCTTTACGATAGCCGTAAGCCAAAAATGCAATGGCTGATCCCATGTCAAACGCCGCATTAGTATCCTAAAGCAAAGCTTACTAATAAAAAGCTAATGGTAACTATTTGGTGGTCTCAGCATGGTGTTATTCACTATAGCTTTCCCCGATTTGGTCGAGCACTAATAGCAGATGTCTACTGTGCCGAACTCCGAACAATGACAGCAACACTAGCAGTGAAACAGCCCCGACTCATGAATCGATCTTCGCCACTATTGCTCCATGATAACGCGAGACCTCATGCAGAACGAAAAACCGTTTAAAATCTACAAGGACTGCAATTAGAAACCATTTGTCTCCCTCCGTATTCACCAGATCTTGCTCTAATGTACTACCAATTGTTTCGTGATTTGGACAATTTTCTACGCTATAAAAAGTTTCTTCTTAAACATTTTGTTATATCTATATATAAGAAAGGAGCCTTAACATTAACTGTAAAATATTTTTACCCATAGTTATAAGGAATAATTATATTAAGACTTATTTTGTTGAAAGCTTTCATCGAGGTAACAAAGTACCTACTACCAAAGTATCAGCAACCAGGCTTTTAACGAGTGAGGATAGATTTTTAGCTCCCTCAGTATATGGCGGAAGAAACTTAAATGTTTTATTTACACAGCAAATTTTTTTGTGCCTATTTGAAGCGCCACTCGTGAGCGACCAGAGAACTTTTGATGTTATGTGAGTTTTGACGTAAAATATAATGGCTGCGAAGAAACGTATAATACTCTGTAGTATTTTTGCAATTCTAATTAATTTGGTTCATTTTCCATGTTATTTATACTTGAAGGATCAACGTAGTAAAGTACACATTTCTTTTTTGTAAATAGTTTCCCACTATCTATCGATGTTTGCTGAGGTTGTCATCACTAGTTTTAGTACCGTAGACTCTCGCTACTTGGCCAACAGTAAAATACTAAAATTACACCACACCTTCGCGGATTTCAAGTAACCTTGTTTTCAAAGTACGAATTATGGAATCAACTTCTTAGCAATGTGTTTCCAGGTCGATACCATATTGGTACTTTACGTTACACTCGTCTTAAAGACCGGCAATACCTCTGTGATTCGTGCAGTGCAGAATGAGCGGCGATGATGACCTACTTCCCATCAGGTGTCTCACTAGGGCCCGGCCTCTCTCACTCCCCGTTTAGGTTATCTATAACGTAAGTACGCGCGGCGGCCACATCAACGGGGCCGGTATCGAGTTTACTTAACTCGTTGTTAACCTACTTCACCGGTCCCACCGATCTTTTTAAAATGGAGATAGATAAAAAAATCTAGCATATTAAAGGTCATTGCGATCCAAATTTAAATTTATTAAGCTTTCTAAAGACGCTGAAACAGTCTAATTTAAAGGGATTATTGTTATTATGAAATTACTATTCATAATAGAAGCATGATATCTACCTATTTATTTCCTATATACTAAGTAGGTTTGAGTATGTCGTGGTCTTCTAAAGAAGATTGATTTAAAATTACGATTACATAACTATTTATATTAAAGAAAAAACTGAGTTATTATTTATAAGATGACCTTATTCGTCTAGGTAGGTACAATTTTAGGCAAAGAAGACAACTAGGAGTGGTAGTGCCATGTTGGATCCACACGGACACAACCGAATTGGGCCGGCACGCCCGGAGAAATACCACTTCCCCACTCGAAACCGGCGTGAAATAGCGGCTATGCCGTTGTGTTTCGTCCGGTGAGTGGGGTATCCGGAGGCCTACATCCCCCCTCCCAAATACAAATGGCAGCACAGACTAAAAAGAGACTACTCCAGGACGGTACCAGGCTATGCAGCCCTGGAGAATCCGTCCCTGGGCGTCCACAATTAGGGCCTGTACCTAACAGTGGTTGCCCAGGCTGCCCCGCGTATTCTGGAGGGGGCAAATCTGCGCTGACTCGGAGCAATCAGAGCAGGAGGCTCAAACCACCCTCCTCCACACTCGCTGTGGACTTTTGCAACATCAGGGGGCTTCGATCAAATTTCTTGTCTTTTCTTCGTCCAGTTTCACCTGGAGAAGGCGAAGCCGGCCCTGCTCTTTTTAACCGAGACACAGATATCCTCCCTGGCTGATTCATCTTACCTTTCCTACCCGGGGTATAATATGGAACACTCCTTTATACCACGGGCTGGCGTGTGCGTTTACGTCAGGGAGGATGTCTATTCTCGACGCCTGAGTTTTCTTGAAGGACCAGGACCTATCCATCATCTGGCTGCGTATAGACTGCGATGACCATCCGCGAATCTACGCATGCCTGTATAGGTCCCATAGCGGTAACGCAGAGACTGACCGGCTCCTCGAACACATCCAAATGGCTACAGATTCCGTGTTGGAGCAGATCCCCACTGCAGAGATCGTGTTTATTGGCGATTTTAACGCCCACCACGCCGAATGGCTAGGCTCACGTACCTTCGATCATGCAGGGAGATCTGTTCACGACTTCGCCTAAGCATATGGTCTGACGCAACTGGTTATTGCGCCAACGCGAATCCCAGATGTGCAAGATCATACACCTTCACTGTTGGACCTTCTGTTGACCTCAAATCCGGACGGCTACCTAGTTTCCGTTGACCCTCCTCTGGGATCGTCGGACCACTGCCTGATCCGGAGCACCGTGCCGATCACGCGCCTAACACGGCCCCGCTTCTTAGGCTGTCGCCGAGTGTGGCACTATAGGTCAGCAGAGTGGGACGAGATGCGGTGTTTTTTTGCATCCTACCCGTGGAGGCAGATCTGTTTTTCGCTGGGAGATCCAGATACCGCTGCTGACGCTATTGCTGATGTGGTACTGCAAGGTATGGAACTCTTCATTCCATCCTCCTCTGTGCCTATCGGTGGCAAGTCCCAACCATGGTTTGACTGCTCCTGCAAAATGGTCTCTCTGAAAGTAGGAGTGCTATCAGGCTTGGCTCAATGCGGTGGTATCTAAGGATGTGAATCCCAGCGAACTTAAAAAACACTTCAATCATGCCTCTAGGTCCTTCAAAAGAGTTATTGCTGACGCGAAGTCGAAGCACGTTGGCAGAATTGGCGAGAGACTTGCACGCCTTCCCTCGGGAACTATTGCGTTCTGGTCGCTCGCCAAGGCTGTCCAAGGAAACTTCTGCCAGCCAGCCATTCCGCCACTGCACAGGGATGATGACTCGCTGGCCCATGACGCGAAAGAGAAAGCTGATCTCCTGGGCTCCCTCTTCGCGTCCAACTCGACTCTGGATGACCAAGGTGCACCACCACCGCATATTCCGCGGTGCGATTCATATATGCCGGAGGTAAAAATCCGGCATAGTGCCGTGCTTAAGGCGCTTCTCACCTTGGACATTCACAAATCGAGCGGGCCCGATGGCATTCCCCCGATAGTGCTGCGGACATGTGCTCCGGAACTGGCGCCGGTCCTTACCCGTCTTTTCCGGCTCTCCTACTCATCAGGCGTAGTCCCGAAATTATGGAAGGCGGCTTTAGTGCACCCGATCCCTAAGAAAGGTGTACGCTCAGATCCGTCCAACTACCGCCCCATTGCCAGCAAATGTACCTACTCGAGGTTCAAGTGAGACCTGTCATTTGATGTCAAGTGAAGCATAATTATCTTTTAAAAAACTACAAATATGCCTTATTGTGCCAATATGGACTGTAAAAATATGTCCATTTTAATTAATTGTATTTAAGTATTGTCATGCGATAAGGGTGTAAGTAAGCAAAATGATATGGTTGTGGTAAATATGGACAAGATAGACTACGATGAATTCAAATTAATAGTTTTAATTGTCTCTTAGGTACACCTATTTATTAACACCTAATTATTATTTAACAAATATGTTTACGATTCCAGTTAAACTAAGTAAGCGTTATTTTTTAAATAATTTTTACACCGATAAGGTTGAGTAGAGGAAATACCCCATAGAATTGAAAAAAATAGATCGAAAACCATGAATTCAGGGAATGTTTGCCATCATTATAGCACAATATACATTATAATATCATATATCATAAGACTAACAAGATTATTAATACTGCATCAGTACTTATAGCTTCTCTTTTTATTAATCATTCGTTACTGCTTGTTTTGAAAATTTTCTTTCTGCACGCGCATTACGCATGGAAGCAGTACGGTTTATAAAATCTCATGTCGTACTGGCCCCTGGGTTTATACAGAATAACGATGAATACTTATTAAAAAACTATGTTTTATGCGTGTATTGCTTCCCAGGTAAATATAATATTAATATTGTAACTTTCCAAGACTGTTCGTGTCTTGATTTTATTTGAATTGAGCTAAATATGTCTATCCTTTCAAATAGAACTATACCTAAGAAAAAATACTGGCCTGTTATTATTTTAGCTTACGACATACTTTATCGGTAATATACTAAAGTATATGTATAAAGTATATAATATACTAAAGTATATAAATCAACCCTGATAACATCATTTCTAGTTTTCACTAACTTATCGATATGTTTATTCATTTTCGTACAACACTAGGTATTTTAACAGAAGTCAAATCTATGGTTACAGAGTTCCTATTCCATCAAGTTTTTATATGTTATTTTTCGCAATTTATGAAAAAGTTCCGAGTTGTCATAATCACTTTAAGAATATGATATTAGCGTAATTGAATTAAGTTCGAAATTGATGTAAATAAATTTGTAGTTATGTCTTTTCATGATTGTCATAAAAATTAAGTGTGTGTTTATAGTTATTTATGCAACTGTTGTGTAATAAGGGGTATTAAAACACGAATGTGAAAATAGTATCACATGAGTGTTTTAATACCTAATATCAACAGTTGCTTACAAGACTTTATCTACACCCATAATATGAATCCTCTTAAAGATTCTGAAACAGTTAGCTTACTGCTTACATTAAAACAGCCAGTCCCAGTAGTAACCTTTGGTATATCATCCAATACTGATTATATACAAATAAACTAAGTATTAATGAAAGAATTATTTATTTTAGTAGTAATTTATATTTTGTATAATGCAATAATTAAAATTCACCTGAATATTATGTTCTTTTGCAGCGTTTAAAATGAATCGCTCATTTTTTGTGAACAAAACATTAAAAAATTCTAAGAAAAATGGCGGGGATTCGAATAACCTACTTTATTTACGGCGCGCGACGTTCTGGTAGTGTGGAACTCGCATAAACGAACATGTTCTCATTTTGAAACTCCGAACTACCGATACCACGAATCGAGCAATAAGAATGTGGCTGTCTGTTAAAACTCTTTGAGCACGAAGGGATTGAAAAAAAGAATTAGGAGTGTTGTTATGAAATTTAGTACAAAATTACAACACTCGTTGGGATGATGTAATGGTTATTAGAACATTGGGTGATTTAATGTTCGCAATAAGCTAACTGTTTCAGAATCTTTTATAGATGATTTAATGCATGGGTGTAGATAAACATATTTAATAGATAAATGTGTGAGTTTGGCGACATCAGTTTGCATAGTAAATTGACATGATGCCACTTCTACTAGTTTTTTCTGTTCTGTGATTATCTACATATTCATTGCTAAGGTCCACCACCCGACGATTTTATTAACTAAACTTGATTAATCATTAATTCAACTTATTAATGTAAATTTGTATGGGAATAATAACCAACATACTTTATATAACGTTTATTGCAAGAATCATCTATACAATCTATGAAAATATAATGAAGGTATCACAAAGGGACGTTACATTGAAGGCACTCCGGTACGTTCTCGAGACTTATCGCTACATTATTCAACATTCACGATATAACTCTAATACAAATCAGTGCATAATATTTGATATAAACTTCATAATGTCAAAGGAATCAATAACAATACTTATATTAGCTACTGAACGTTCAGTATATAGATTACATTTGTATATAACATAGATTTCTACATAAAACTCACAGTCTTTCATTTCGTTGTGACTACCAGCGCTAGATACTTATTTACAATATATTCAATGATTTAATAATAGACAATTCGAATAGAGCTCTGCGCAGAGCAGTATTACCTAACCCAAAAGCATAGACAATGTCACATAGTCTACAAGCAATCGTTGTCTATGCTTCTCTAATATCTAAAAACCGTGCGGTCAAATAGAGTGGCAATTGTATTCTTACCGAATACTAACGGCTTCATAATTGTTCATATTATATTAGTTACATTAAACAAAAAATATTGTCAAAAATAGTGTTGATTCGCTAGAAAAATAACTGTATCGAGACATATAATCAAACCCGACCACAGACAAAACATGACACCTACAATAAATAATTATACAAAGAGTATAAACAGACTTACATGCCATGCCGGTCTGTGGCCCAATTTGAAATGAGATCATCATGGCTTAGTCATTGCCACTTTATTAAATTGTATAAAAAGCGTGTTCAATACAGTGAACAGAAATAAAATAGCTACCACAAACAATATATCTATATTAATATAATGCTTTCCATTTGCAATGATGGCATCAAACCAACCCATGGTAAGATTCTAGTTTGGACCAAACATTGTATAAATAGCTTAAATAACATTCAGCAATCAAGAAATTACCTATATTAAAATAGAGAGGCATTTTATTATAACATCGCTGGCAAGATTTACTTTATAATATTATGATTAGTATTTAGCCTCGAATTGCCACTTAAAAATATAGGGTGTTTTCGTTTTAGGTTACCATTATTGGGTAAACTTCTAAAAGTACCTGACTTTTCAAAGTTGTAACCGTTGTAGTAACATTTATTAAAACGAATTATTTTGTCGTGTTTTACTTTGACGTCTGAAGAATCTATCTATCGCTTTAGTTTAGTAACTAATAGAATAACTACTAATTTCAACAGAAATATTAAATTCGATACAATTGTAATTGTCAAAGGCACAAACATGTAAATATTATTGTGGTTTAACTATTTGTTAAAAAACTTGACTAATCTTCCAATAGTTCAAGAGTTTCCAGGACAATTGTTTTTATTTAGTAAGAATATCCTAATATAACGAATGTAGCATTTAATTTTAAATACCAAACGCTAAATATTATCAATGTTTAGACTGATTTCCCTGAAAACTGTTGAAAGATGAAAGATTAGGCCATACTGCAAATCTGTTGACAGAAGACAGGAAACATATTCAGCTCATGCTTAAGAATTCTCCAGTTGCTGGCGGTGATTATTATATCTTGGTACGAAGCAGTAATATCATCAGCTCTCCCACATAATTCACTAAGCACCCTGGATTTAATGTATAACTAAAATTAGAATTAGTTTCAATGGTTGGATTATTGCAATAATTTTCATCATTTCAAATTGAGGCTAAAAATAAGTTTTTATTACTGAAACGGTCAACATTTTATCAAATTAAATCAAAATCACTTTATGTATATGTTCATGTAGGTCACGGAAATGACAATTAAATTTACCGCCATTTCGTAAAGGGATGAGCTTGATGAGAAGAAGTAGCAACAAACTCATTGCCGCTCTTTTGAATTAACATTTACACCTTCATCGTTTTACAAATCATTTTAATTACAATATAATATGTAAAGTGATGCAACAAAAATACTCAAACGTCAATAGTCAATGCCTTATACGAGTAAGTCAAAGTAAAAGTAAATTAATATGAAATAAAAGTTATTGTGTACAGTAAGTAGACGCAATATCCACACACACCGCAAATAAGGGAATTTTGCGAGAATTTTATTAGCGATTATATAAATAATAATAACTTTAATTTTAATCTGAAGCAATTGATTGGCAATTTCATAATTAATTTTACGAGCACAGGTGACCACTTTTGAACAAGAACATCTTAGGCGCATTGGAGGCGGTTGCAAGCGCTGGTCCTTCGAACCGGACTGACACTAACTTACCTGGACAGTGGGGTGCAGACCGTCATTGACTCAGACCGAACAGCTTGAGCGCGTTGAATGCGGTGGCCAGCGCCACGTCCTCGGGCCGCTCCGACAGGAAGCCGGCCACCAGCTCCACCAGGGCTGGCAGCGCGCACGGTTCGTTACGCTGGAACGTGCAGTACCGGTTCACGAAGTTCATGGACCTGGCAATGATGACATTTACGATGGTTAATATATCTATAACTGGACACATGTCAGCTATATACACCAGAGATTGAAAGTCAGATAATCTTCATTAGGCAGATCAAATACTTACCTACTTTTTTGACCAGCTAATCTATCATTGGACGAAGAGGATGGATGGCATGCACTGAAGCATTTCTCCAGAAAATAATCACTGCACAATACTGAGTTCAAAAAACATTTATAAGTAAAATACAAATGTGTTACATGAACCGAGCAGTAGTAGGAGATAGCGAGTTATAGTATCTTAGTGGCGCCATCTAGTTAGTGAAATGTAAAGCAATCACACACAGTCACCTCTCAGTGAGCGAGTCCTTGACGTGCAGAGGCAACTTAGATGCGCGCATGTTTGGGAACATGAAGGGTGAGTCTGTCTCCACGAGCAGCCGATCCAACGGCAAGATCCTCTCCGAGAGCAGCCGCCGGATGCCGCCGTCTGACTTGTCCTTGCAGATGTACCCGGTGATACCTGCAGCGACCACACCAGCCTTACATTAATTATAAGAACTGCGCTGCGAAAAAAGCTACAGCCTACAGTAGGAACATGACCGTATAAACTCCACATGAGCTAGAAGGCGGCAGGGTCATCAATAAAAAAATTATTTTTATTATACATTAAGATGCTGGTGATCTATTTCACTTAAAACCAGCAAGTAAATACGCGAAACTGTTTAAAAGCAATTAATATTTTGTTTAACTTGTGATAATATTAATCAATAATGTAAAATCGTTTTATTTTAACTATCTCATTCTAAATATTACTTACGTTACTTATCAGTAAAACGGTGATAACGTCGCGCCATGATCTATTTTGGTGTTTTTTGCTTCGAGTAAATTTTATTCTAATCAAACCTTTTTGAAGGGGAATGTGAGAGTTAAACGATTATTTATAACACTCCACTGGGGATAATCTATAGTTTAAATAAGGAAATATGCGATTCCCAAGTATTTATGTATTTACTTTATTGGAGACAAAAACAGAAACTAAAGATTTAATACACATACGAGTACAAATTATAAATAAAATAATTACAATTATTCCCTTGGAACATCTCACTGAGAACATAGATGTTAAAGATAAAAGCGATATCTGCTTAGGTGCAAGCGTGCACGTACAACTAACAATAAAAGTTAACCGCAGCAAAGGTAAGTAAAACTTGGTAAAAGTAAGCAATATAATTGTAAAAATAGAATATAGAAAACAGAAATAATAAGATTTAAGTTTGGTTAGAACTGAATATTTTTATACGGTTTATATTAGCTTCACCTGTATGTTTGTATGTTTGTAACCGACTTTTTTGGGCGTCGGGTGCTTTTTAAGATATTATTAAAATAATAATTCTTCTACACCCCACGCTTTTTTTTACACTATTTTCAATTTAAATTTATTTTCTATTTTTTAGTTGAATTTTATATAAAGCGTGCTTTTTAGTTTTTTTTAACTATTATTTATTTTTCATTTTTTAGTCAAATTAGTGTAATGTCATCGGCCCTCGATAAATCTACAAAGTTTGAACGAAATCTAGCCGTTTAAAGTGGGTATAAATCGCGCCCAAAGAAGTCGGTTACAAACATACAGGTGAAGCGTATAAAAATATTCAGTTCTAACCAAACTTAAATCTTATTATTTCTGTTTTCTATTTATTTAAGATTAGTTTATTAGTTATTTATTCAACTGCTGTGTAATAAGGTATATAAAAACACGAATGTGAGTTTAATAGGTGATAATAGTAACAATTGAGTGTTTTAATACCTAATTATCAACAGGTGCATGCAAGACTTTATCTACACCCATAATATGAATCCGTAATAATGTTGTACTGAATTGTTGTTGTAATGTTGTACCGAATTTCATTACAACACTCGTTTGGATGATGTAATGGTTATTAGGACATTGGGTGTTTTAATGTTGGCAATAAGCTAACCTGTTTTGGAATCTTTAATAGAGGATTTAATGCATGGATCTAGATAAAAAAATATTCAGTTTTTTAATTCAGTTTCGTAATATTCGAACGGTAAGGTCCCATACCCAGATAGAATCCTTTCTCAATGTACTTGATGCCCTGCTCCACAGTGCCGGTGAAAGAGTGGATCACGACGGGAGGCAGCCGGTTCCCGAACTCATCCAGAATCTTGATGACGTCATCCTGAGCCTCCTTCTCGTGCACGAACAGGGGCTTCCTGAGCTCGCACGCGATTTCGACCTGCCAATATAACAGATTAAAGATTTTTTTTATGAAAATAAAGGTCGAGACGAGCAGGACGTTCAGCTGAGGGTAACTGATACGGCCTGCCCATTAAAACGCAATGCCGCTCAGAATTCGTAAAATAACAAAAAATTCTGAGCGTCAACTGCGCTTGTCACCTTGACACATAAGATGCCAAGTAAATGGAGGTGTTTTCTAGATAAAGTATCTAGATATAGGGCGATGTTATCCAAGAGTCTACGCATATTGTGTAAGTTGAGGCGATTCAGCGATTTTTGAGCTAGGCATGGAAACGGTTTTAAATTTAACGGTTAATTATCAATGAATTTTGAGCAATTTGTATATATTTTCGTTTGGAGTATTATGTTTTAACCCTTACGGTTAATTCCGCGTCGTTTCATCGTTAAAATCGTTTTTAGTCGGTTCAATCAATGAAACCTTTATTATAAACTTAAATAATGAAAAACCTTACTTTGGTAGCCGAGTATAAAGTTCTGTATGTACTTAAATGTTAACAGCTATTTGTATCTTGTTCGGTTTCAAAGCATAGTTTTTGAGCAACGAGCGCGAAAATCGAAGATGAGTGGTCGAGAATTCTTTTAAGACACGATACTTTACAAACGAGCATTTTCGTATTAACCCATTAATAAATTCGTACCATAAACTTAGAATGGTAGCGTAGGTACATGTGAACAATGTCTGCGAAGATGTATATATACAAATATCATAATATATATAAATTACGTGACACGTTGTTTGTGCGCGATGGACTCCTAAACTAATGACTAATGGGGATTACTTCATGGAGTGCAGTTTGGTCCAACTTGAGAGATAGGATAGTTTTTATTTCGATTTGTTTAGTATGGACATATTTTCTATGAGAGAATTTAGTGACGCACGGTTTGACAGTTCCGCTGTGAAACAATTTCACTATAAAACAGGGAGCATTTTTTTACGAAATAATTCTTGATGTTTAGAAATATTATTGGCAAATTCTTATAAAACAGTATTTTTTTTTATCATCTACAGAACGTCTGTCGGGTCTGCTAGTATATATATATATTATATACATCTTCGCCCACGATAAAATAAAATTTTCATAGACCCGCTTCATCACACCGTTGCCCCAGCCATGGCAACCATTGCCTATTGGCAACCGCGTTCATTGCCTCATTGGCATTTTTCAGCGCGCTCTTGGACAAAAAAAGTTCAATGGGATCCATTCAATAATGGATGGACTTTCCTTGTTTCTGAAATACAAAGGTACGGGGAAAGCATTAAAATTGTATAATTTATTCAATTATTCGTTAATATTCCATTTTTGTTTGTAAATTTCCTTTTTGTGTTTCGCCTTATTAGTGTAAGTGGCACTGCCGTGCTAATTGGACATCAAATAAATAAATCAAGATATAAATAAGGAAAGAGAATCCATTGTTATTATAACCGTGTAAATTCCCCAACATTGATGCCAGTATGGCAAATTGCCTTATTAAGGCGACACTAAATGCCAGCGACCTTGAGCGATATGAGTTCACGGCTGCCGGCCCACCATCTATGTAACAAAGCCAATATTTTCAAAATTCTTGCGTGGAAAACAGTTTATATGCTTACAATCCACGTTATTCACTACTAATCTGAACAAATGAACCTACACAAAAAGTACAAGCTATAAGAATAACTTTTCTAAGAGAAGTACCAAAAATAATGCGTCACGCCATGCCAAAAAACTTGTTTAACTTCAAAGAAATGTGGTAGTTCAAAAAGGCTCGGCAGTGTTAACTATAACCAACAGCAAGAATTAGCAACTTACAAATAAGACTTAAGGATATGTGTAACAGGATTAAGTAGTGTTCATAGCTCAAAATGCTATACTTTCACCACAAAACTTGTCTAAAAACACAATGTTTGTGGGTTTTCTGCTTACTCTTCGCCTTAAGCTCAATAGAATCCAACTTAGACAGATAACGGCGGCCCTAACCGGGCACGGTCCTTATAATAAACATCTTTTTAATATGGGCATAAGTGACAGCCTCCTGTGCAGGACCTGTATAGTGACAGAGGAAATTGCTGCACATGTAGGTACTTCTGCATTGTCCAGGTGTAACAACTTACCGGGCTCAACATCTCGGTACCCCAAACACACTCTCAGAAGTCTTTAGGGGGGAGAGGAGGTTGCTAAGGTCTCTGGAAGAATTGTGGTGGCAGGAATAACAAATATATTCCCACACACGCAAAATAGGCGCGCAGCCGTCGAGTTGCGGGAATTAGCCCGATTATACCGATATTATTCCATATTATATTATACTGTATAGCCGAGTGGTTAGCGATCCTACCTACTAAGCTAGAGGTCACGGGTTCGAATCGCGGTAGGTGCAAGCATTTATATGATGAATATGGATGTTTGTTTCCGAGTCATGGATGTTTAAATGTATTTAGGTAGATATGTTTATATGAATTTATGTATGTTTAAGTAAGTATATTGTATTAAATATAGAATTGATTTGTAACCCATAACACAGGCTATATATGCTTAACTTGGGGCAAGATAATTTGTGTAAAAAGTGTGTCAATATTATATTATTATTATATACCATACCACGGTATGGTACCGTGTAAATTTTGGTGAAGTTGAAAACCGAGAGCATCGTTTGGAATTACCTACTTAGTATTTAGAATAGTAAACCACTAGCAAACGCACACAATGACAAATCAAAATTGGTCACGAATTATCAGGCTGCCAGATCGTCTATACGCTAGTTCTGTTCTAAATCCATGGTTCGTACAATAAATTATTCTAATCCTCATTTTTGGCATTAACATTGAGGTTCGTTTTATACAGTTTATATGCATTTATATTTCTTCGTGTCGTTCTAGAGACCAGACTTGTCTCAATATAACTGCCAGTGTTAGTCAGATGTCAGATGTTTCGTTTCCCCTGATTTTCCATTTCTTTTTTGTTATTATTACGTGCCGTGTTCGATGCCACCAAGTATTCGGCAGTTGGTATGTACACTTCTATAATTGGTACACACAGCAAACATAAGCAAACGATGAACAACATGCAAGATGCGGACGTTAACTGTTTCATTTCCACAGAAGCTATGTAAATAAAATAGAGCGTGCGTATTTTTCCGACGCTAAAGCGTCTAAAGAATAGAAAATACTATACTAGATAATGTAAAACATATAACTATGCGGTGTTTTCTTCGTGACCATATAGGTCTGGAGCAGTCTGAGTGCGTCACGAGCATGGGAAGTTTATTATAGGTAACCCCGTACTATTTTTACGTGAGATATCAAAGAGGAAGCACCAGGATTACTTGATGGTACATAGTCGTAGCCGCACTGTAGCTCGACAAGCAGACATCCAAATAGCACTGGACTAACAGGCTCGTCCAATAAAAAAATTACTAATCGCATTTTTGATAAGGTATTAAGGAGATTTAAAAAACAAACTGATCACCACAACGCGCACCTGTGAGCTAATTGTTTTGAACTATCGAAAATATCATTTAAATAATACAAACACACCAGCTAACAAATACTTATTACAATCACATCATCAACCACTTGATGAGACTATCGCAATTTAGTACCTAGAATATTTACATTTGCCTACAATGTTACATTTTTAAATCTACATTAGGAATTCAAACTCAAAATGACGCACTCTATCTTTATTAATATAAACTCCTTGAACCCAAGAGTCAATGTACGGCTGTACTCATCCTGTGATTCGAGACATTGAAATCACCTTTTCAATTTATTTATATCTTTACACCGGGAGGCCACCGTTTAGGAAGTTAACACGCAACAAACGGTAACGATTAATATATGAAATGTATCGCACCTATAAAAAGATGTATAGCTGCGATTTAACTAATATTAAAGATGGCGAGTAACTCTTACTTTTGTTATACGTATATTGTGTTTGATGTCGGTTAAAATACTATCACCACAACGGTTTTTTTTTTATGTAATAGGAGGACAAACGAGCGTACGGGTCACCTGCTGTTAAGTGATCACCACCGCCCACATTCTCTTGCAACACCAGAGGAATCACAAGAGCGTTGCCAGCCTTTAAGGAAGGTGTACGCGCTTTTTTTGAAGGTACCCATGTCGTATCGTCCCGGAAACACCGCACAAGGAAGCTCATTCCACAGCTTCGTAGTACGAGGAAGAAAGCTTCTTGAAAACCGCACTGTGGAGGACCGCCAACATCCAGATGGTGGGGATGCTATCCTAACTTGTGGCGTGTCGTGCGAAGGTGGAAACGGTGAAAACGAAGAAGCGGGAGAAACTCTTGCAATATTTTTTTCAAAAAACAACAGCGGCGCAAGCAAATCAAGTAGAACCGTTTACTCTGACCAAGGAGCCCCGGGTTCAATTCTCGTCCACCATGTGAATCTGCCGGATTCAATTTTCGGTTTAAAGAACTTTAATTTCTCATTAAGACTGTCGTCACTTACATGAGAACATAAATCAGTGAGTGAGAGGCGAATTTGCTCATTGCTGCTTTCCGGTTTTTAAGGCGGTGGTCCAAGTTACAAGATATATTTTATTGTTACAATGACAAGATGTTTTTTATTCATTGCTTTGTAAATGATATAGCAGCCTTTTTTTGAAGATGTTGAGCGAAGTCGCTTCTCTAACAGTTTTCGGTAGCTTATTGTATAGCTGTGCTCCTTCAAATATTATATTATTTTTACCATAGTTGGTTCTAATTTTCAGTTTTTAAATTCATACTTAAGTTCTATTTGCCGCCTTAAAAGGTTGGCTAGTTGACTTGTTCATCCTACTCATCCATAAAAATTCGTATTTCAACAATAAAATATATTATACAATGAAACTGAAAACAAATATTATGACCGATGCGGGACTCGAACCCGAGCGCTCTTTAAAACTGGGTCAACCGTTCGAGTGACGTATTGTTGATAAATCTTGTATGCTTTGATCATTCTCAAGTTGTGACTAGTTGGAAAGAGCGCTCGCACGGAACGCGAGATCGCGGGTTTGGGTCGCGCATCGTTCATAAAATTTTGTTTTCAGTTTTATTTTTGTAATTTATCCCAGAAGTGTGGGTTATCACTTTAAGACATAACAAATTTGGTAGCGTTACCAACATATTTATAATTTTAATGCATTTATAATTCTATACTTGGTTGATTTTATTTAATAATCAATCTTATTGTTAAGGCGCGGTCATACCTCAATATCAACAAAAATTAGTTTCTTAGAGAGTCGATTACAACATAACACTATGAAAATATTCCGACGCAAAAAATACAGTGCACAAAGACGGATTTAATGATAATTTTAACCGAATATAATACTTATATATAATTTGAAATATCCAATAAAAAATTTGGAAGTTGATTCCCAAAAATAAACTAACGAATTTTAAGCGATAACAATATTATTTTTTCGAAGAATTGAATAGAATTAGTACTTTTCTAAAACTTAAACCGAACAATTTTTCAATTTATTATGTAAATTTTGAATAAACAAAAGAAAACCAGTAAAATAAATGCCCATTTGCTTAGCTTAGCCACATGATCAACATAAATAATGTAGGGTTGGTTGTGGCGTTTTCAATCCTAGTCAGTCCGCGCCTTAAATTGTAATAATCTATTAAAATGTAAAATAGAGACAGTCAACTGACAACACCGATGTGACGTTGTCAGTTGACCACGAATATAGGCATTCAAGTTGTAGCACCGGTACGGGATGGTCGATTAAAATGTTTTAAATTCTATTATTATAGTAATTTGTTACTAAATATAATCTTTAAAACACGAACTTTAATAATTTTAAGGTTTGGCCTAAAAACAGTGAACAGTGCTAATAAATTGTTTATCCGTGATAACTATTATCTAGCCCCCGGCAATCTAATGAAAATGAAAAAGTCACATAATATTTATTTCTGTAAAAAAAACGGTACAAACATAATAGTGGATGTGACCTTCTATTAAGTGAGAAACACCTGTGCCAGAAGGCCACGCTCTTCCATATCAATTAAAATTAACAGTACCAAAAACTAGGGATCACAAATTAAGTCTAAAAATATAATTTAACAAAAGAAAAATATTATACAAACAGGATGTCTGAGTGTGTGTGTGTGTGTATGTGTGTGTATGAGCATGTGCGCGTGTGTGGTCATTTTAACTTTTCGTAAAACACTACTTATTGTACTATCAACAAGGTATCCCTAAAATTTACTCCGTGTAGTTAAATTAGTAATCCTAAATCTATACTAATATCGCTGCAGTGTTTGTTTGTTTGTTTGAACGCGCTAATCTCGGGTACCACTGGTCCGATTTGAATGATTCTTTCAGTGTTGGGTAGTCCATTTATCGAGGAAGGCTTGTTGGAAGGATGTTTTTTTTTTCAAAATTAGGGATCCGTAATAAAATTGCTATTTTGTAACACAAGGTGTAAAATCGAAAATCTATTTTTGCGTGCGCTGCAAAAATTATTGACAATAGAAAAAAATGATGTACAGGCTATAATATAGGCAATATTTTATTACTTATAACACTATCGCGTGAATTATACTTTATATGGCAAAACAACGTTTGCCGGGTCAGCAAAGTAGTATTATATATTATGAGAGTAATAATACTATTCTACTGCAGTTCTTTTTGTTTTTAATTGAATTTTATATTTGTTTATTGAGACCTACAGCATCTGAACAGTGGGCGGAGATGTATTAAAAATATTTTTACATTTACTAGGTATTGTAACAAGGAGTTCTTATCCGCATAATTATAAGAACTCATTGTTCTATGGTTGGCCGTCAAGCTAAAGAATTCAAATTCAAATATTTTTATTCAAAATAGGATTTAAAATCACTTATTGAACGTCAAAATCTACCACCCATTCAAAAGGGACTGCCTCAGACCTGAGAAGAATGGGCGCAAGAAACTCAGCGGGCTTTTTTTTTTAATATAAAATAGGGATTACAATGTAATATCGTACAATAAACATTTATAATTTAAGAGCCTGAGGGTGTTCGCTTTATTCTCAGTCCGTGGTGTCATTAAGAAAATCGTTTATGCTATAATAACCTTTCCCACACAAAGGTTTTTAACAATTCTTTTAAATTTCGTAACACATTTGTTTTGTACATTTTCTGGGATCATATTGTAGAAGCATATACATCGCCCAACAAAAGACTTACTAACTCGACCCAACCGAGTAGTAGGCATAACAAGTTTATGTTTGTTATTTGATAATTTATTTATTAAGCACTTCAACAGAATACATATTAATACATTTACATATAAACATAATTTACAATTGTAATATGCACACCTATAAAAGAAATGCACAGCATTGACTAATAATAATTTAAAGTAGGTGTTTTAATGTTATGTTTGTTATATTAGATTTGAATATTTACGCGAAGGAGAACATAATCGAATATTAATAGAATAACGAGACAAATTAGAGAACTAAGTAAAATAAGAACGGTCGGCCTTTGGCCTAATATTTAATATTTATAATTAACTAGCTGACCCAGCAAACATTATATTGCCGATATTAAAATCGCGATACAAAAGTAACTGTTGATCTTAGATGGGTGAAAATTTGAAGTTGTATGTACTTTTTAATGCTGACTCATAATCAAACATATTTAAGAAAAAATGTCAAAAAAAAATGGACCACCCTTACCATTTAGGGGGATGAAAAATAGATGTTGTCCGATTCTCAGACCTACCCAATATGCACTCAAAATTTCATGAGAATCGGTGAATCCGTTTCGGAGAAGTTCAAAGTTTAATGCAAGTTTATATGCAAGTAAACATGATTTACTTTATAATTAAAAAAAAAAGTAATGTTTTAGTGTTTCGGTCGAGGCGAGGTCCTGACTGCGTCCCTCCAATATATCTTAATGGAAAAGAGTTAGTTAATGTAAATCAATTTAAATATTTAGGCCATTTTGTTACCAGCACTCTGAGCGATGATGATGATATATAGAGAGAGAGAGAGAGAGAGAGAAGAAATTTGTCAGTTAGGGCGATCATGATAGTTAGAAGATTTCAGAAGTGCAGTAGGAATGTCAAAAAGCTACTGTTCACCACCTACTGTCAGTCCTTTTATACAAGTAACATGTGGGTGAAGCATACACGTAAAACTATGAACATTTTTAGAGTTCAATATAATAATGCTTCTAGGATGTTCTTGGGATTAACACGTTTTCGTAGTGGATCTCATATGTTTGCCTTATACAGAGTAGATGATTTTTATGGTATTCTGAGGAAAAAGATTTTTTCAATTAGGGATAGAATTAATAAAAATGAAAATAGTATATTAAGAGTCTTAAATAATGTACATAATTATATTAATAGAAAATGGAATATTATTCTTAAATCTAAAAATAAATCCTTGTAATATCACTAATCCTAGAATAAGTTAATACTAACAATATATGGGCAATGCTGCCTGAAATAAATAAACTTATTATTATTATTAACACCATGACACACGAGAATTTTATATATTTAATAGAAAGAGAGAAGATAGAGATATGTTTAATAGAAAGTCAAAGAATATTAGAATAACAGAATATATAATTTTGTTTTGATATTCAAACGATACCGCGTGTGAGGGAGGACTCACGCGCTATCTTAATCTTAATACATATAAATCTCGTGTCACAATGTTAGTCCTCAATGGACTCCTAAACTAATGAACGGATTTGAATGGTGATTACTTCTTGGAGTGCAGTTTGGTCCAACTTGAGAGATAGGATAGTTTTATTTCGAATTGGGACCCATAATTATTTTTATTTCCCATATTTGTTTTGTATGGACATATTTTCTATACATATTTTATTGACAAACAGTTTGACAGTTCTGCTGTGAAACAATTTCATTATAACAACAGGGAGCATTTTTAACGTAATAATTCTTGATGTTTTGAAATATTATTGGCAAATTCCTATAAAACAGTATTTTTTTTATTATCTACAGAACAATGTCTGTCGGGTCAGCTAGTAGTATTATAAAACTGATTTGCTTCCAATTACTGGCTGCAACTTCATCCGCGTGTAATTTGGTCATTTCTCTCTAAACATCGCAACACAACATGTTTTGTATATCTAGAAGATATATAAGATAGATAAGATCTTTAAATGAGCAATTCTTGTATATATATATAATCTGTATCTCGGAAACGGCTCCAACGATTTTAATGAAATTTAGTATACAGGTAGTTTCGGGGGCGAGAAATCGATCTAGCTAGGTTTCAATTTAAAAAAAAAAACGTTTTATCCGTGTTTGAATTAGAAACACCTACACTAACATTAGAATACAAAGGTAAGTTTCGCCACTTTATACAAGACTATAATAGCTCAGATGGGACATTGGGTGATCCGGAAAGCAGAAGACCCCGGTTCGAATCCAGATGTCCTTTTTGTTCAAGTTATGCATATTCTTAAAGATCCGAGCAAGGCTCGGTCGGCCAGATATTGTATATTAATTCTGGAATCATTTTGAAAGCATCGCCCAACTAAAAACTTACAAATTCAACTTAACCGAGTAGTTGGTAGTATAACAAGTTTATATTTATTCCTGATGTTAATTGATTACACATTATCAAAAATAATAATTATATACGAGAGAATATTTTGATTTTTCTTAAATTTTTTCTCTTAATGTTTCTCTAGGAAGTACGTTATTAACTGCAGTAGAATTGCCCAATAATAGCATACCTACCATAGGACAGAAAACTATGAAAATAACTAAACCTGATGACTGGGTTTGTTACAAAGAGAATTTCGAAATCTCATAATCAACATCATCAGCCGGAAGACGTCCACTTCTGGACAAAGACTAGTCGGCCTGCCATCCAACTTATTCCGGCGATCTTGACCAGATCGTCGCTCCATCTTCAGGGTGGGTATACCCGCGTCTTCCGGTACGTGGTCGCCATTCGAGGACTTAACTGCCCCACCGGCCCTCTGTCCGTCAAACTATGTGCTCTGCCCACTGCCATTTCAGTTTCGTAATCATTTGGACTATTTCGGTGATTTAAGTTCTCCTATGGATCTCCTCATTTCTGATTCGACTTGACATGTCATGAATAACTTTTTTTAATGAAAATAAGGGACGAGACGAGCAGGCCGTTCAGCTGATGGTAATTGATACGCCGTACCCATTACAATGCAGTGCCGCTCAGGATTCTTAAAAATCCTAAAATTCTGAGCGGCGCTACAATTGTGCTCGTCACCATGAGACATAAGATGTTAAGTCTCATTTACCCAGTAATTTTACTAGCCACGGCGCCCGTCAGACCGTAACACAGTAATGTTTACACAGTACTACTTCACGGCAGAAATGGGCGCCGTTGTGCTACCCATAATCTAGCCGGCTTCCTGTACAAAGGAGCCTCCCACTGGTAGACTACTGGTAACTGAATGAATGTTGGTCACCTGTCGTTTGAACACTTCGCGCTGCACGTGGGGCTCGGAGAAGTCCTTGCTGTAGTTGAGGCCGCACTCCCCGACGGCGACACACTCGGGCGCCGCTGCCGTCGCCTGCAGGTCAGACCACAGCTCCTCTTCCACCATAGACTTCGCATCATGAGGGTGTACTCCTAACAGGTTATAAAGATGTGTAAAACAATTTGTACTCAAACATGAAAATAACTAAACTATAACAAGATAATTGTACATCCAGATATCGCACGAGTTGAAGGCAGCGTTCAGGAATGCGATAGTGCTGTAACCTTATTATAGTTGATGACTATAATCACGAGTGTGTCGATAAATTTAAACAACGACTAAAGTTTACTATTTGACACTAGGTTGAGCCGATGAAAAAATATTTTATTAATTTATTTACCATTTTAACCTAATTAATTAAATCTAAAATATTTGTGCCTCTTTCTTCAACACATATGTCTGAAACAGTTTTCACCATTTTCTCGATGAATAAAAACTCGTTTTTAGAAGTTATACTTCTTTAGGCGCGTTATTAAAAAATGATGAGAGTGAAATTTGCTCCCGCCCTTTGCCTCAGGCCCCGACTGCATTCAGTTCGCGTGATAAACTGTACCTTCTAGATATGCACAACTTAGAAACTAAGTATAGCAGTGTGAGAATACACTAAACTATCTCGTAAGTAGCTGAAACTTTGTCGGTCTTTTAACAAACATTTGTTTAGTGCAGATGATTCCGACAGTCCCCTGCGCAGAGCTAGAATTGAAGTAGAAGAGACCTGCACACATTGCTGCTACAGCGATGTGACCACATACCGGGCTAAACAAGGGGCTCACCAAGGACTCCCGAAACGCATTAGTCAGTAGATTGACAAATTACATGGAGGAGTTATAGTCATCACCTACTCCATCACATATTGAGGAACAGTAGACTTCTATACAAATTTAATATGTGCATCAATTTATGGACTATGCGGGACTCTAACCCGCGCCTCTCGGGTACCGTCCGAACGGATTACTCTTACCAGCTGAGCAAGCATTCGAGTAACGCATCGATCGTAAATCTTCGTAAGTCTTGTTCAACTCTTAGGTTGTGACCATCTATATAATCAGTCTATCTCCGTTTGTGGCCTACTTGAGATAAAAAATCGTAACTATCGTTGACTTTTGTGTCCCAATAAACTTATCGGCGGTAACTCATCTTATCCGTACACGCTGTCTGTCAATGGGACGACGTGTAGCTTACCAGGGATAGAAGTTTATATGCAAAATTGCAACAGTGAACTGGCGATAAGAATGACTTATCGGGTATATTGGGACAGCTTCAGATTATTGACAGCTAATTACTGACAGTAGAAGGTATTAATTTGTCTCTATCTCTTCAGATTATTGACAGCTAATTACTGACAGTAGAAGGTATTAATTTGTCTCTATCTATAGATAGTATACCTACTGGGAACGGCCGTAAGAGTGTAATGCATTACAAAGTAAATGTTGATTTGGTTATAGATCATGGGCGAAACTAGGTCGCCTGCAGTAATTTATACAGTAAAATTAGATAGGGTTAGTATAGAAATAGGTCAACCTAGGCGTACATTTACGATTAGAATGACTACGTACTGTAAAACAGGTCGAGTTTGTCAAGAATATAAGAGCTTATAATATACTCCCATAATACCTTTATTTATGTTTTTTATGGAAAAGGAGGACACACGAGGTCACCTGGTGTTAAGTGATCACCGCCGCCCACATTCTACTGCAACACCAGAGGAATCACAGGAGTATTGCCGGCCTTTAAGGAAGGTGTACGCGCTTATGTACAGAGTAGGTATGTGGATTGGTGCATCTTCTATACTCAATAATAACTCTTGTGCTTATTTTAAATAATTTACTTTTTGTAACAATCAAATGTAAGTCATATTTGAGTATTCTCATTGTATTTGTAACAATGGCCCAATATTGAATGCTCTAAAATTTGTAATCATGTCAGATATACCGTAAGTTTAGAGGGCCTACCATAAACTTTTAATAAGCGATGCGATTGCGATGCAGTTCTGAATCGCTGAAATTCGTACCATGAAGTACCTTTTACTAAATGGCGTTTGGATCGCTTATGAATGATGAACGAAATAAATTTGACTGTGGTCCGCGGTGTGAGAAAGATATGACACTCAACAGTCGTTGCATAAGTTTGTTTCTCTTACTCGAACCATATGCGTTGCGTTTCGAAACCTAAAATGATATGATTTTAGCGGTTTTTATGCGTAGATAATACTAAAATAGATTTTAAAATTGCGCTTTATAGCGTCAAACTATAAACCATTAAGCCCTTTTTTGTACTTATTAAATACAAATTCAATGTTTGCTTAGGTGTTTTCGTAAAAATAACGGGTTATGAACGCACCTCCATTGATGTTTGATTTGACAGGAGCACAGAGTACATTTTGTTTGATTCGTTCTTGCGAATAGCCCGGGCCCTTACTACCTCGTCTTTAGTATTTTCATTTTCGGTATTTATTTTGTTTTACAAAAAAGTCCAATAAAGTATTCTCATCTCATCTTTCATCAATAAAATTTTCCTTTTCTGTATGTTTTCACTATTTAAAGTTAATTTAAGTTAAGTTATTAACAACACGATTCACTTTCCTCTAAGGAAGTAGCAACTTTTCGAATCGCTCACTTTGACACAAGCTATCCAGTTTAGGTTGAAATATTACCGCATGGTACAAATGAATGAACTAAACAGTTTGACGATTCAATTGACATCATTGCGATTTAATCAGTTGAATTGACGTCAACCTAAATTAAATAGCTCTAATCACGTCGTGGTACGAAATAGCAAAGCAGTTCATTTTAGGTTGTCAATTGAATCGCAATAAGAGTTCATGGTAGGCCCTCAGGACAGTAAATCTGACAAAAACAGAATGATGCACATTCCTATACAAAGACATGTTAAAAATTGTTTTTTACAACTAAATTCATGTCATTTATTAAATTACTTTAGACATTCAAATTTCAAGGATTTTTATTGAAAATAGGATTCAAATCACTTATTCAAAAGAGACTGCCTCAGACCTGAGAAGAATGAGCCCAAGAAACTCAGTGCACTTTTTTTAATATAAAATATGGATTACAATGTGATATCGTACAATAAACATTTATAATTAAAGAGCCTGAGGGTGTTCGCTTTATTCCCAGCCTGTTAGTCAGTAAGAAAATCATTTATGCTATAGTAACCTTTGTCACACAAACGTTTTTTAACAATTATTTTAAATTTCGTAACATATTTGTTTTGTAAATTTTCTGGGATCATATTGTAGAAGCATATACATCGCCCAACAAAAGACTTACTAACTCGACCCAACCGAGTAGTAGGCTAAACAAGTTTATATTTCTGCCAAACTTTGAAACAATAACTTAAACAAAAAGATAAAACAATAGATATTGTGCATAATCAGACACTTTTACCCAATTCCATTGATAATCTGAACATTTTGACACTATCTTAATACCATGTCTGCCAAATGCTTTACAACAACCTATCATATCTAATTTGGTATGTCGATTGATAGGATGCTCAAATATTCTAACAAAAATAAGAAAATTTAAAATTAAACAATCCTTATTGCATATCACAATTAGAAAGAGATAATCATAGATCAATAGATTCATGTTATAAATGTATTGCAAACATGAATGGAAGCATTGGAAATGAATGACCTAGCGAAACATTCAAAGCCAATGTATGATTAAAAGAAAAACCAGAGTTTATTTGTTCAGAGAGGAACTAGATGAGGATAACCAAACCATATATTCAAGGCCTATTTACTGCAACTGCTATTTACGGCAGTAGGTCAAGAGGACGCTCCCCTATGCGCTGGACAGACCATACCAAAGCCCTAACCAATACTCCCCTCAACACATGTGCCAGAGAAGCAACAGCCAGGGATAACTGGCGTAGAATCGTTCATCGTTCGACGTGACCACACCACACTGCTCTGTTAAGAGTAATCCGACGAAGAAGAAGAAGAAGAAGAATTTACTGCAACAGGACATATTGTGCACCTTCCTATTTGGAGAGATATTGACCCTCGGTTTAACACCATTTGGGCCTGTAGTTTTCAGTCAATACACAACTTTTTAATTACTGTGCAGGTGTATGTGGCGTTCTCATGTTTTCTTTATTTTTATGAGAAAAAGTGAAAGTGACTGATGGTAAGTGATAGGTCCTGCCCATTATTATGGAGTGGCTTTTTTTGAAAGTGCACATGTCATATTGTACCGGAAACACCACACAAGGAAGCCTTGCACTAAAATAAAGAGGAAAGATTTCTTGTTATTGTTTTATAATGAATAAAATCTGAAGCTAATTTTTAACATACATTTACCAGTATAATGGTGTATGGTTCCTGAATAACATGCTTTATTTTATTTAAAAAAAAAATTCATTTATGAAAATTTAATATACATTCACAAAAATCGTCACCTTTTTGCTCTTAATAGTGATTTTCATTATTATAACACTAGAAATAAGGGATTATTTGTAACTAATTCTAGTAGGCTTCATAAGATACATAATAGCTTTAAGGGTAAATGTATACACTTCTATAATAAAGTCCCAGCCACTGTTCAGGCATTATCTATAAATAAATTTAAATGTTTTATAAAAAAAATTGCTCTATCCTAAATCCTATTACTCCACTGCTGAATATCTAAATGATCGAACAGCCTGGGACTAGATTGTGATTATTGTATAGCAATAGAAATGACTGTACAATATTGTATATTTTTATAGAAAAAAAGAATGCTCAGAGAGTTACTTGCGCAGTTTCTTCTCTCTCAGAGCGCCATTTGTTTCCAAAGAGGTAGTAGTATCTAGTAGTTATTAGAAATGACATCAAAAAGAATTCAAAAGGAATCAATTTTGAGAAATAAGAGAATTTAATAATATATTAATATATTATAATTGGGGCACATATTGTGTTTAATATCTCATATATAAAATTCTCGTGTCACGGCTTGACTGATTCTCATGAAATTTTGAGTGCATATTGGGTAGGTCTGAGAATCAGACAACATCTATTTTTCATCCCCCTAAATGTACACGAATTTTTTTTTTTAATTCTCTTGACATTTTTTTTTTAAATTTGTTTGATTATGAGTCAGCATTAAAAATACACACAACTTCAAATTTTCACCCATCTACTATCAACAGTTACTTTTGTATCGCGATTTTAATATCGGCAATACAACATTTGCTGGGTCAGCTAGTAATATATAATATTAGTAAAACTTAAATTGTGCTTATACTAAGATCTTACCTGCTGTAGAATATATTGTACTAGGATACAGACGGGTGAGTCTTAATGCCTCTTTGCTGCTTCGAACTGATGTGCCTGTGACCATTATCTTTTGGACTCCTGTACAATAGACAATTATCGTTAGAAGTGCTGTTCAACATCATAAATACAAAGTTTCATATGTAAGCAAAGATATGGTAATATATTACTAGAGATTACACCTTATATTAGAGATTATACATTCTTGTATAATAGAACAATAAATCGAATTGAAATTGTATTACATCACGGTAAGTTGAAATTGTTATACCATTATTATAACTGTTACGTGTGTAAAGACACGCAATGTACTCACACGATCTTCAAAACATACCTGCATCCTTCGCCCTTTGTATTACAGAATCGAGATCACGGCCGTACTTCTTGTTAGTCAAGTTTGCACCAATGTCAATTACAATAAGATTTTCGTAACATCCTTTCAGTTCCTCTGAAATCTGGCTTTCTTCAGACGTCATCCTTAATTTAGTATGAAGCTTATTGGTTTGGTGTTTACCTAGAGTAAAAGTAGCTATTATTATTAGGATGTATGTATTGTATATTGCACAAAAGAGATAGACTTTACTTACAATTTGTCTCAAACACTCTGGCTTAATAAGCTCCTATTAAATTTTATTTATAAATGGAAACGTACACCCTCTTACTGAAACGCGACCATGTTTATTACCAGATTATTTTTATTTCGTACTTTTACATATGTGATGTGTCAACTGTCAAGTGTCAACTTTCAATTATCAGTGCCAAAATATGCCAACAGCGAAAATCAACGGGGCATGTCATGTTACATTGTCAATAGCAAAGAGGATGTAAATACTATCTAAAAGAGCCGCGACGTCGTAAAAATTGAAATTCTGTTTAGTTTGAAATGTGCAGAGATTTGATATAAGTTGGACATAGTAGTAATTACAGTATGACAATTGGTGGCAAAGTATAATCCAGCTAAGTTTGAAACCGAGCAGTTGCTTAAAACGTCTCTGGATATCTCAATTTTTTACAAGAATAGAGCACTCATCTGTCAATCTATCAATGACAACACGTTCTATACAACGAGTGAATCACTTTATTCCACTCTAAGAAGCCAAAAATTTATTGGAATATTATTCAAACTTTTATATCACCATTTTTGACGTGATAACGTTATATTAATCAATAAACGCCGGCTGCTCTCACGAAATAGTGTTACGTTCCCCCACCTATTTAAAATGTAATAGCCCGTTTAATTACTTGCAATATTAAATTTATATATATAAAACAAAGTCATGTTCATTACACCATTTATAACTCAAGAACGGCTAGACCAATTTTTCTGTTGTTTGTTTTTTTGGATTTCTCTTAGTTCGGAATAGGATAATAAGTAATAAAATATCGAAGAAATAACGAAAAAATATTATTATAAGAAAGAATTATTTTCTGATACATTTTGTATGGATTGACATTTTCATGACATCTCGAGAATAGAAGGAATTCAATGAAGTTTTCTGTTACTTTCACGCTACATGAGCAATATTTAAAAGTATAGATAGGTTACCTAGACAACATTCGGTGTTTGTAAATGATACACAAACGCACACATGAATAATTTACCATTTCAATAGCACACTACATTACGATTACACGTCAAAGAAGGATAGTAAATGCAACTATCGCAAGTGAAAAAGAGATTAGTCTAATTTGCTAATTGCTTCGTATTTGCATAGCAAGAACACAGAATCATTCACCAGATATGATTTTTTACCGTACACCGTGATTTATGAATAAAATACGATTAATTAATGAGTTCATGTAATAATAGTTATAAAGTAGTAAAACTACATTTAAATTAGGTAAATTAGGTGTTATTGAATTAAAAATTTTTTGTTTAATATTGATTAGGTATAATATATAGCTATATGGATGATATAAATTATTTGTACATAAAATAATAAAAGACATACAGACATATAAAAACAAAACCGAAATGTTTTAACAGTAAGGGTTCCATTTTTACAATTTCACTAACGACGGCTCCCAAAAAGTTTTAAGTTTACAATTATTATTTCTTGTATATAATATTATTTATGAATGTATTTTTGTTGAGGGTTTATTACAATAAGATAATGGGAGAAACAGAAAATGATCCGTTGATTCTTCTGCAGTTAGCAAGGGATATACCGAAAGGGCAGTGTTACTGAAAAAACTGCCTACGATTTCACTTCTGGTTGATTAATCTATGACACATACTATTTGTCCTTGTCGCGCAGTTAACATCATATTCTCTATCTTGCTCGAACCACCACGTTAATAATTCGAGACTTATTTGTAAATTAGAAAATAAATCGTGATAAAATACAAATACGACGTTCTTTTATATAATTTCGTATGCTATGAAATACCTTCACTCTTATATATCTTGCAAATAAAGTTTTTACATGTTCTTAACACACAGGTTGGCATTATAGATTATTATTGTTACGCCACGAAAACGTTCCGCTAAGCTCGCTGCTATTAGCCGACTAAATGAAATTACGACAATTGTCTGAATTTGTCTGCAACATTTTGCGCGCGCTAGTGCGATATCTACCTCTTTATTGTATATCATATCATTGTACATGAGTAATAAAATGCAACTGACAGTGCACGTCATTTTATTCAAGTTGACTGGTTGGTGTGTTTGTTTCGAGTGTGCGAGTGACTATTAGCTAACGACTAAGGCGATCAAATTATTCCTGACAAAGACGTAATGCAACTAGGATTTGAAACATTGCGAATGAAAGGACTGAAGAAAAGAACCGCTTCAGTTTGGATCGACGTCGTGCTATGAATCACAAGAGCAAAGCGTAGCAGCCCGTAAAACGGATCGGTTGGCAATACGAAATCGTCCAGTAACTTATAGAATCCTCAGATATCAACAACTTATAGATAATTTTCGACGAACAAGAAGAAATTTATGAAGTACTGATTTGAATCAAGCAGCGTTTCGATACGATTGCAGTACTTATACTGTACTGCTTGCATACTAGCGTTCGCATTGGGCCGATGGACATTGTTTGCGAGAATTGCAGAGAAACGCAAGAATTGTGCTGCCATTTTCTAGAAAACACTCAAAAATACAATGTTTGTTTCCAAATGACATCATTTGGAGCAGACATCTAAGAACGAGGATTTAATCCGACATTCAAGGTATTTATTTATTTACATACTTACACACAATACAGTAGAAGAATAACATACCTACTATACTTATTCCTATGTATTGTATATGTTAATTCTAAAAAAGGTGTTTAGAAATCAGTAATACGGATTTTGCTTTTGATATTGTAGATATAAGGACAGATTCACCATCCTAACGGATCACTGCAACCGCTCGAAGATGCACAGCTTAAATTTTTACAATTATACTTCATGGGCAACATGGACAAATAACTTGATCGATGTCAAGAGATCAATGCAGCAATGATAATAGCAATTCTTCAGATCTTCAGCAACTACTTAATGAACATTTTGCATGTTTGGAACCAGTAGAGCTTCAGACTTGAAATTTGGTAGGAAAATTCTTTTCAACGAGTAGAGGTCAGCTAGTTATATATATATATATATATATATAGATATATATATATATATATATATATATATATATATATATATATATATATATCACGATATTATTACACTACACTTTGTCCATTTTATTAATAGCTTTTTGGCAGCTCACTCCCATAAAGTTTCTTTTTGTTTAAGTTAAAATAATATTGCACTGCATGTACGGGTACATGAGTGCAGTGATATGCCACACATAAAGATTTTTACGATTGTGCCACATATTACAAATAATCGATAGAAATAAATGCTAATATGTTATTTAATCAGGATCACAAGAAAACTAAAAGGTTAAAATAAAATAAAATATTAACGTCATATAAAGTTTTACTTTCTTCTTAGTATAGGGCATATAAATTAAACAAGTAAAATAGTTTCTTTTCTTTTTATTAACATGAGTCGTCAGAATACTAATTTATACTAGATTCGACAACGCTAATATACAACTGTCACCAATGCCTGTAACTCTTCAATGGATAAAGGGTCACGATGACTCACAAGGTAATGATGCCTCTGATGGACTAACCTGGAGAGGCTTGAAGATGACAACAATAGGACAAGAGTCAATCCTCCCTCTTCCATCTAGATGGCATACAACAGTCATACGAAAACATACCAATGAACTACATAGTAAATACTGATTGTATGAATAGAAGTGAGTCGTTCCAGAAAAACAAAAGAGGTGCTACCTCGAAATACTTCAGGCTCTCTCGCAAGCTAGTAAAACTCCCACGAGCAAGGTTGCGTAATATAACTCATGTAGTAACGAGTCACGGCCCTTTTAACAAGCATCTGTTGAACATAGGTGTTACCTACAGCCCACTGTGCAGGGCCTGCATGTACCAAATTTTTATATTTATTTTAATATTTATAAATATGAAAATAAATATTAAATTAATCTATAACAAAAAAAAAAAATAAGCGACACCGATTATTACATCGTAAAGGACTTCACTATAACTTGTCAGTCGTCGAGCTGCCAAAGAACTAAAAATGGAAAAAAATGTAATATCCCCAACTCTGGTGTTATTGTCATTAGCCCACAAAGAGATCTAATTAAATACCTTGAAGGTAAACTTGGTAAACACCAGGAATACTGTAAGTTCGAAAACATTGTACTGTTGTAACTAAGGTTATTGGCAATAAATTAAAATTGACACAAGGCTGAATTTTCATATTGAGCAGTGCCAAGAAAAAAAAAATTGACACATGACGGATGAATTATCACTTACTTTTGTCATTTGTCAATTTTAATATGCCAAAAATAAAATATTGAAATGTATTTTTATCCTATTAATGAATATTGTGCAATAAAATAAACATTTTCATTGTCAATCTATTTTCCATCTTATATGTAAAAATATTTGTAAAGTCATACCATGGGCCCGCGACAATTTATAAATAAAAATATGGTTGCCATCGTCGTAGTTCCACTCATTATAGGGGCTCATTATGGTTGGATGCATCTACAAACAGTCGACGTTCTCGTTTCTAAAGACGATCGAAAAAAATTACCGCAGGCAAGTCTCTAAACTGAAAGTACCTACTTAAGGTTTCAGTAGGTACTTCTATAATTATATAAGTTGTGAATCCTCCCATGACACTAAGTCTTGCTACAATTTACAATTTTACTAATGCAATTTATTTAATGTAATTTTTTTTTCACACACTGTAAGCACTTACCTAGGTTTGTAGCAGTTGACACTTCATCCAAATAAGTATCTATTACACTGTTTTTGGGTTTGAGCAGTTAGAGGAATTGGGATTCTACTTATGGGGGGTTTTAAAAATATATATTTTTCCTATATGTTCAGGTGGCAATAATATTATTAATCATCTAAAAGTTGGCATTAATTTGACAATCAACCCATATAGCTAGTGAAATTACTGGGCAAATGAGACTTAACATCTTGTCTCAAGGTGATGAGCACATTTGTAGTGCCACCAATATTTGGGTTTTTCAAGAATCCTGAGTGGCACTGCATTGTAATGGGCAAGTTATATCAGTTACCATCAACTGAACATCCTGCTCTTCTCGTCTCTTATTTTCATAAATATAATGTAAATTTTTGAGGAGCTTAAAGCTGGGATTGGTTTGGGGAGATTGTCCATCATTAGATGACCAGATCTTATGATAGTTCTTTAAAAATTGTTAAAATAATAGTTGTAGAAGTGGATATTTTGATGGAATTTAGTAAAATCATTTTACCTATTGGAAATTTTTGTGCTTTCAGATTTTCCAGAGCTCAGAGAAGTAATATAAAGGACTGAACAATAATTGTACATTTTCATAAGATAGATACTTCTAAGATGTTTAAAATAGTTATTTCAATAAAATTTTTAATTTAAGTAAATGTTTTTTTACTAGCACTGTAGCTGCTACCTTCAAAAGATTAAGATTTTAGGTATATTTAAAGACCCCTTTAACGGACCCCAGATGTTACTTATTTTCTCGCAAATAATATGTATGTGATAGAATAGTGTTAGTACATAGAGTAGAACCCGCTTAATATGATTTCTCACACAATACACAATTTGACGCCAGTCATTTTTATACATTTCTTAATGCTTAATACTACAGGTTTAAACCCTACCCTACGAAAATCAATGAATTGAAGATCTTATTAAGAAAGTGAATAACACAAAAAAAAGGACTCCCAAGTGAGAATGATAAAGATGAGGTGCTTTACTTTACTTCACTTGTGAACTCAAGGGAATATAACAAATCTCTTGCAAACGAGCTTTTCACTAGCCACATATCATGGAAATTTAATCCACTACAAAGCCCACACTGTGGTGGCTGTATTGAGATATTTATTATGGCATTTAAGACACACAACATGCAATAGGCGATCAGTAACTCACCTATGAAAAAATATTAATCTACATGGGGGGGGGTAGGGGTCTGGCTGAATGTGACAAGAGGGGATGGGGGGGTATAAGGCAACGTGACGTTCGCCGTTTATTATTTTTTGACATGAGCGCTAGTTCTGTGGCGCGACTAGCGGCGTTGGGATCCGTCACCACTGGTTTCTTTGTTATTCCAATACTTCAGAGAGTAACGTTTCCACGTACCCTGCGCTCTCGATTTAGTAACAAATGAAAATACTGTTTCTCATGTATTTATTATTATTTTATTCCTTCATTCGCCATTTAGCAGCGTAAATCCTTGGACTTCTGAATAATAGAAATATATTTCTAGGGGGGGTCACAGAAAGTGTGACACAGCGTGACAATAGGGGAAGGGGGGTCAAAATGAACTGTATTTAGTGTGACGTATTTTATGAACGGCCCCTGAGACCTGTTGTTTGTCTGTGTATTCTACCTTCTCAATAGTATAAACCTCATATTTCTAATCGCTTTAAGTTTTTCTTTATAATATTTCATTATTTAACCGCGCTTAGTTCAATTGTTCATCTTAAACCGCACACTTATTTTATAACCGCGTTTTCTTTTCTTAAAAACCAATGATTTTTAGGCCGGGGGCATGTCCGCGCCATACCTTACCTTATATCCATCCTTTTATCACCTAAGCATTATCCGTCTACACGACCTACTTAATCTAGTGGAAGGTGGCGAGAGAAGAGCCTCCGATGCACTCGAAATTTCGTCCGTGGCAACGCGCCGTCTGTTTGCGTTGACACACGCCAGACACTCCTACCTACCGCACCACGAACAAATTACATACCTAATTCGCCAATACAGTGTGTGCCGTGCTTCAAAATACAGTAGACAAACACCGCTTGCAAGAGGAGAACAGAGGAATACGAGGTAGGTCGTTCCCTTCTCAGCACAAAACCCGCACCGCCATCACGTGTAAATTGCCACACCCCAAGCACGCGCATACATTTGTGATACACATAAAATACCACACACTGAGGTCCCCATTTTACCGGCATCCTGTGCAAAGAAGCTTTCTACTGGAAAGTAACTGTTATTTGGCTTTCAAGTTAGTGTCACTAATATCCCGATTTGTCGGAAAAAGAAGCAACAATTTTCTTTCCAACGCTTATAATTCTCTTAAGTTTCGTAGGTACTAAATTGCTGACACGTAAATACTTTTTATCAGTTACCAACAGGTGACTCGTTTGCTTGTTTGTCCTGCTATGGAAGAGATAAAAATAGTCTCAATCAATTGTCATATCAATATATGAGTTTCGGTATCAGCAGTCGCCCGGCGACCCTCACCAGCCTAGCGCAACTCTAAGAAAAAAGCGATTCACTCGATTGTATGAAACGTGCAGTCATTGATAGATTGACAGGTGACGGCCGTAATCTTGCAAAAATCTAGCCAAAATCCACTACGTTTTAAGCCACCGTATGCTTTCAAAGATAGCCAATCGCCATACTGTAATTACTACTATTTCAAACTTATGTCAAATGACTGCACGTTTCATACTAAATTGAATTTCAATTTTTACTTTGGCAGTCCCTCCTTTTATTACGTCCTATTTACATCCTCTTTGACCCTCACGAAAGACGATCACGTCCACGCCTGAAGTACTGAACCAGGCATACACAAAGCTACAAGCGTGAGCTTCGTCACTAAATGGCAAATTCCAATTGAAGATTTGGCAACTTTCCGGTTTAGCTATGCCTTAGCGAAAAATAAGGGCGCGAAATTTTTTCAAGTTTAATTCATTGAACATTTTTCAAAACGATGTCACAAAAGAAAAAACAAATAGCAATCACGCACAAATTCAATTATGTATAATAATTGATTACAAATGGCCAGTCCAGAAACCTTCAGTATGGCCCAAGTTAACAATTGAGAATAGTTTTTACCTTTGTATGCAATTGTGTATGTTGATGTGTTTTTATTGGAAAACCCAGAAATTCTGAGCGGCACTACAACTGCACTCGTCACCTTGAGACAAGATGTTAAGTCTCATTTCCCTAATAATTTCACTAGCTACGGCGCCCTTCATACCGAAACACAGTAATGCTTACACATTACTCTTCACGGCAGAAATAGGCGTGCTGTGGTACCCATAATCTAGCCGGCATCCGGTGCAAAGGAGCCTCCCACTGGTATTTTATGTGGTTTTGTTTAAATGTGTGTACTTTTAAGGTGGTTATTATAATATATTCATGATTTTAACAGACTCTTGTGTTACATCACTTCACACGCACTGTTATTTAACAATAAAAGTATTAAGAGGGTAAAGTAACAGTCCATATTTATATTGAATAAATAGTTTATTGTTTGTTAAATACGATGGATCGGCGCTAGTCATATAGATGGTAGGTGGCCTCTTGATTCCAAGTCTGATTTTTTTCCTTTCTGCTGAACTCTCTCTGTCACCAGCTGTGGTAGCAGTGATGAAGACTGTACCTGTTGTAGTATATAGCAAAGGTTTAGAAGATATTCAACTATAAAGAAAATATTTAATTATACAGACTTGATGAAAACAACAAAAAAAGAAGCAATAGGCAAAAAAATAAATTTAATTTGGAGTGTCTAATACTACTTCTTCAAAAACACCTGCGTATAATTCATCTACCTATTGTGTTTTTTACATTTCGTATTTAGTACCCTTTTCACTTCGCTAACTTACACTAAGTTCTATTTAAAATCGTAGTATTTCACACAATTATTATCAAATACATACTAACATACATTAATAAAATATCTATCAAAAAATGTATAATGTTTATGCAATGATATACTAATCAAATTCTAAACTGTGACATGTCACGTGATTCAAGAACACAACAGTCTACTCGTGACACTATCACCTAGGTATATTTTGTTTCCTTGTAAGTACTAACAATCATTTTTTTTTGCGGCCCTTCGATGTTGTAGTTGGTGTATTATCAGTTTGTACAGATGAATTTTCAACACTGGCATGAAGTCTCTCCGTGAACATTTGCTGCATTAGATATGTAGATTATTTTATCAAGTCCAATTTGAAGGTAGTATAAGATTAAAGATTTAGTTGTTTAAACTTTTTCAAAGCAGCTTAAAGTAATCAAAAAAGTAATTAGTTACCTATTTAATTTTCATTAATGAACCGCAACTCATTTCTCCTCATCTTCCATTAAAAAATAATTTCAGCGCAGTACCTAGGTACGGTTTGTCTGCCTGCCATGCTCGTATTCAAGGCGCGATAAAAAACTTTTTTCTTTTCCGCAATTAAGTTTCCAGAAGCGACATACCTGTGCGCGCCTGGCCTTCTCGAACTCGTCGTAGTCAGAGGTGGGCAGCGTGAACAGAAAGTTCTCGAAAATGGGATGCCGCAGTAGCTGCTCACAGGTCCACCTCATCATGGGGTCTTTGTCAAGACATTTCTGTCACATATTATCATTTTGTATAGTATTTAAAATAAAACTCTATAAAAAAATTATTACCTACTTATATAAATAAAATAAAGCAGGTGCAATATTTTTCTCTGGCATATTACCCGTTTTCCATTTGGCAAAGGCATCCCCTGAAGATTGCCACAATATACTTACGGCGTCACCTTGCTTCTCAAACAAGGGAAGCAATCCTAGAGTTTCGAATGCAAAGAAGAGTCTGTGACAATACCATTTTCAACGATTATTTTCGCATAATAACAAAAATAAATACTTAAGTATTTATACTAATATACCTAATTAACATTATAGGTACGTACTTATAATTGGGTTCATGCGAAAATAATTGTGACTAATTGCCATGTGTAGGTATGTATCTACTCTCGAAACTCATATTTGAATTGTAGAACTCGACTCTCAAAAATTTTCTCTTCCTTTCCAAAGCAGCAACCAATATTTTAAAGAGGTAGAGATTGTGTGCAAAAAGAATCTTTTCTTACAAACCACAACGACTTATGAATGTTGTGGTAGCTTATAAGTGAATTAACACTTATCCATATTATTATTATATTTTAAGTTTAGGAATGTAAAGAGTGTAATTTGTTAGTTGCCCAAATAAATAAATAAACAACCTTCGTTAAAATTACACTGAAATTTGTTTTTTTTATGTAGTACAACAATAAATTTTTATATTTCCATCAATATGTGACTAATATGACGATAAGTAATAAGGGGTATTAAAACACGAATATGGGTCGATAATAGTATCACATGAGTGTTTTAATACCTAATTATCAACAGTTACCTAGTACAATACTCTATAAAAGATTCTGACACAGCTTATTTCTGACCATTTCTGTAACCATAATATTATCCAAAGGAGTGTTATTATGAAAACGGATGGTATAATGTTGTACTGAATTTCATTACAACACTCGTTTGGATGCTGTAATGGTCATTAGGACATTAGGTGTTTTAATGTTGGCAATAGATAAAAGTAATTTTGGCTAGGTAGGTCCTTGTGACGTTTCCCACCTAACAAGTACGTCACCTAGCCAAATAACAATCATTACTATTAATCATTATTAATTTATATTTCACTACGAAAAGGTGTCACGTTTAGACTATGTTCCCTTATAAATTATAACATTATTTACCTACTGACCGTTAGAAAGTCTAATATCAGCTCGTTGTTGGCATATCGGTGCGGGATTTTCTTCTCTAGCGGTTCATATGTTGTCGGCTCGGGCAAAGCCATGCCCTAGAAGATAAAAAAGCTTATTAGAAGTGTTTAGATTTGCATAGCTGCTGCTAAGTGAAACTGATCCATGATCTCTTATAATAAAGTGTTTCTTGCTCTAGTAATGATAAATTTCTGTCTTTAAACACATATCCATAAAGAATAGCAGAAACTCGAATAAATTTTTGGTGGGATTTTTTTGTAGCATCTACTCTTAAAAAATAGAATAATTGAAATTGAATTTTATCTTTGGAAGTAGTATCAATGGGCCTCGGCGTAAGTAATTAAAACGCAAAGGCTGCGTTTAGTGCTCGACCGACGCGACGTCCGACGCGACGATCAGCGCTGACGTCGGCCAAGCGTAGCAATAACAATGAAAACATAATTATAATGAACGCATACAGTCCAGCGCTAATGAATCGCTACGCGCGTACAGCTACGTCGCGCTGATGATAATCGTCAGTCCGGCGTACGTCGCTCCGCTGACGCGCTTAGACGATAATATATCAAGTTTTCTGTCAGCTGAGCACTAAACGTAACATGGTCAAACGCAGCGCGTACGGATACGGTCGGTCGAGCACTAAATTCAGCCGTAGTGTTTTTATTCGCCCATCATAGTTGTAGTCTCTGTCAGCATGAAAGGTAGAGACTGTAACTAGACTTTGCGGGTCTTCAAAATTACTAGGATGCCGCAGTCGCTGCGGCGTTTATTTGAACGAAGCGAGGTAAACTAAGTCTGTGTACAAAAACTGATGCTTATAGATCTGAACATTCGAAAATCATCAAAGGATAGCAATGTTACAATTAAAACTTGTTGTGATTTGATCAATTGGCTCAATTTTTAAATAAATATAAATAGCGCGTGCTAATTTGGAATAATTTGTAAATCATGTTTGTTTCTAATTATAATAATTGAATCATATCTAAATTCAAAATTCTGTCTCGACAATAACGTAGAAAATTTCGAAAGCTTTCTATAAGTTCAAATTTAAAATTGGTCCAGAAATGGCCGAGAAACAATTTAACACAGAAATCCATTGGCTTCGCATCGCTCAATAAATAGAATATTGCACATCTTGGTATAGTGGCATGATGCAGCGATCTTATTAGATAATAACTTGGCTTTATTTTCCTCGTAAGTATAATGAGATACTTACTTGAAAGAATGAGTTCTGTGAAAATATGGTCATGTGTCTGGGTAGCAGGTCGCCTAACGTTCTCTTGATGAGGTACAGTTGATCCAGATCGCTCTTGCCAGGCCACAACGCTTCGCTGGAGAGAAGCTCTGCGAATACACATCCTGAAAGACCAGATATATTTTATTATAAACCTTTTTACCGGAACTCTGATTATTGGAATACCTACTATAATGCTCGCATTACTAATTGTCTAAATATGAATTTAAAAAGACGACTGCATTACCTAGACTACGACTCTACCGAAAACTTGCTTAAAATAACCCACTAAGATTTTTCAAACCGCACAAACACATCACACACGCACACTCACACAATCACATCAGACACGCACACTCACACATATTATTTCAGAATAATTCAGATCACTACTCAAATCATAAATAAATATTTTGTACGTGCTTAAACACATAGATAATGGTTACTTATTACATGTTATATTAATTTTAGAAAGGAGTACTTTACTTCTATCAAATATTTTCAGAATTCATTTAAAAATTTAATTTGAAGCTCACTCATGAACCGGTTTTGTTACTTAATTGTATTTGTATGTTCACTTGTTTTCCGCGATACAGGCATGCCTAGTGCGGAAAACGCTGCTAATTTTGTATTTTTATGTATCCATTTTTGTCAATAAATATATTTTCTTTCTTTCTTCCTTTTCTTTCTTCTCTTTCTTTTCTTTCCTTTCTTTCTTTCTTTCTTTCTCGCGTGTTCCACTCAATTTGATAGTAAGAAATATAACAACTTGCTGGTTTTAACATCAGTCATAGTATTTAACACCAAGCATTGGCTACGAGGCTTACCAATTCTTACATTATTGCAAATTACATAGATCTCTAACTTTTTTTAAAAATAATTTTGCAGTCCATGTTGCTCATCGTATTAAGGCGCGGTCATACCTCAATATCCACAAAAATTGGTTTCTTGGAGAGTCGATTACAACATAACGCAATGAAAATATTCCGACGCAAAAAATACAGTGCACAAAGAAGGACTTATAGAAAATTTTGAACTGAATGGAATATTTATATATAATTTGAAATATCCAATAAAAAATTTTAAAGTTGCTTCCCAAAACTAAACTTTGGAGTCAAAAATCTCAAAACATGATCAACACTAATATTGTAGGATTGGTTGTAGCGTTTACAATCGTAGTTCGTTTACTGGTCAAAGATGTTTAAAATCGGTCAAGCAATTTTTCGAAAAATAAGAATAATAAAAATATTATTGTGAAGTGCACTTGTTAGGTTAGCTAAAACCAATTGTAGGTACTTTAAAACACCACATACCTACGCCTAATAAAGGCCCAACGCTTTCAGATAGGTACAAGATCTTACTAATTTCAATATTTGTTTTGATTATTACCTGACGATTACGATATTATGTTACGATCATCAACAATAAACATTCACCCGCCTGCACAACTGAGTTCATTGACAGAATGTTTGGTAGTGAATACCTATTACGAAAATTTTCCCGACGATTAAAACATACTCTATCGGCCTTACAAATAAAATTGGCATAAAGTTATTTATAACTAATCATAAACCAAGAATATGTAAAATGTTTTCAAATAGACATTTTGCTTACGAATGGTTTGTTCGGACGTATAATGTTTCCCGCGTTTATTTGCAAGGCAGCTTGTCATTCGGAGAACTTCAGAATTATCATTTTTTTTTATTTATTTAGTGGCACGGGATGCAAGTCCATAATTGTATTGACAGTGTTGCCAACGATATTGTAAACATTTCGCATTTTCTTTGTTTATCATCAGTTATAACTTTATACCAAGTTTATTTGTAAGGCCGATCGAGTATGTTATCATCGTCGGGAAGATTTTCAAACTCATAAAATATGTAAGGACATCTTCGAATTGGAAAGGTTATTTTAATTTTTTTTTACCTCAGAAGCCTCAGAACTAATAATATTATCGACTCGTTTTGTGATTTTTATGTTACTTCAGTACTAAATCATCAAAAAATCTAATAAAATAGTATAAAAATGTCCCAAATATCCCAATAGCCCCAAAGCTTGAACCTAAGTTCAAAGCAAAAATTTCTTCGCCTAAATTGGCCTTGTGGACTCCGTGGCATTTGTTCTAATAAAACTTTAAGCATGGCTTCAGGCTATTGTTCAAGCATGCCATTGTATTTAACAATCGTTTGGAACTAGGCCTTGGCTAAATTTATTTCAATACCTACTTACTAAGCAAAGCTTTCTATTCGGTAACTTAAGGTACATTTAAACTTATTATTTTACAGTTTTTTGAGATTCGGAGGTCAAACAAATAAATTTATCTTAACAGTAAATATAAATAAAACACTGTTTAAAAGATTAAAACGCGCGTAGCTAATAATAACTGGTTTTGTTTTTTTTTATGGAAGAGGAGGACAAACGAGCGTACGGGTCACCCGGTGTTAAGTGATCACCGTTGCCCACATTCTCTTGCAACACCAGAGGAATCACATGAGCGTTGCCGGCCTTCTTGGTAGGTGTACGCGCTTTTTTTGAAGGTACCCATGTCATATCGTCCCGGAAACACCGCACAAGGAAGTTCATTCCACAGCTTTGTAGTACGTGAAAGAAAGCTCCTTGAAAACCGCACTGTGGAGGATGGACTACCACACGTCCAGATGGTGGGGATGATATCCTAACTTGTGGCGTGTCGTGCGAAGATGGAAAACGGCGGCAGGAATCAGGTGAAGCAGCTCTTCGGAACACTTCCCGTGATAAATGCGGTAGAAGACACGCAATGAAGCGTCATCTCTACGCAACGCCAAGTGATCTAATCGTTCACAGAGAACTGGTTAGTTTTTTTCATAAAAGGAACATTATTATTATTTTAACCAACCCGACATTCAAAATACTATCACGACTCGTGCACTGAAAAGGTCGCATAACGTCGGGTTAGCTAAACTAATAATTAAAATGTAACTTTTACGCAAAAGTAATGTAAAAACAATGTTACAAGTACACGCATTTTAATCCTTTAAAAAGTGTTTTATTTAAAAATGAAACACTCGAGTTAATCAAATTCATCAAATCAGAAAATACTTTGTTAAAAGTAAATCGTTACCAATGGCCCAGACATCGACCGGAGTGCTATACTGTGTGTCTCCCACCAGCAGCTCAGGGGCTCGGTACCAGCGGGTGGCCACATAGTCCGTGTAGCTCTCCCCAGGACCTGCACAGATCAACATCACACGTTCAAATCACACAGTTTCATAAGTTCAGAACCTTATTCCCGTAAGCCATAAGGAGCAATTTGTTATTTTTATAAGTAACTCTCACTTACTGTTATAATAAAAGATACAAAATTTATGAACGACCCTGAGAGTTGAACAAGATATTCCAAAATTTACTACCCATGCGTACTCGGTTGGCTCAGTTGGAAAGATCGCTCGGACGGAACCCGAAAGGTCTCCCCCGGGTTCGAGTCCCGCATCGTTCATACATTTTGGTTACAAATTTAATTTGCATAAGGAACAATGTGATCAAATGTGTCCTATTCATATCGAACACTGGCTTCTATCGATGCTATAAATATATAAATAAATATTGACACACTTTTACAAAAATTATCTTGCCCCAAACTGTACAAAACCCAAGCATAGCCTGTACTATGGGTACAAAAGAATGATATTTCAAACATGCATGACTCGAAAACAAACATCCATACTCATCATATAAATGTTTGCACCTACCGGGATTCGAACCCGGGACCTCAAGCTCAGGTCAAGTCAAGGCAGGGTCACTAACCACTGGGCTATATGGGTCGTCAATTCAATTCAAATATCCAATCATCGATGCTTTAGGGACAGACGCGTTAGTGAATGGGCTATTCTCAAAATATATTCTCAAAATCATATGGTGGCGAGTGGTCGTTTATACTGAGACTACGATTATGGCAAGTAATATGGATATTATTAGTATAGCGCGAATTACTAAAGAAGTTAAAATTACATTTCGGGGCAAGTTTTAGCTTTTCATTTTATTTGTAATTACTGTGTTGTAATTGTGTAACCACTTATGGTTTTTTTTAAGAACTTTCAAATTGCGCAAAATTATCGAGTTATTGACTATATATACTGTACTTGATTATTGCTCTGAAAAGCAGCATTTAGGACTTATTTACTTATTATGCTATTTTATTCAGGTATATAAACGAGAGTGACAGGTCATTAATTATTAGGCCCTTAATTGAAATGCAGTGAGACAGCCTCCATCACAATAAGACCTACAGTCCTGTTTCCCCCGTACGCAGCTAGTGCTTGATATTCAAATTCAAATTCAAATATTTTTATTCAAAATAGGATTTAAAATCACTTATTGAACGTCAAAATCTACCACCTATTCAAACCTGAGAAGAATGGGCGCAAGAAACTCAGCGGGCTTTTTTTTAATATAAAATATCGATTACAATGTAATATCGTACAAAAAACATTTATAATTAAAGAGCCTGAGGGTGTTCGCTTTATTCCCAGTCCGTGGTGTCATTAAGAAAATCGTTTATGCTATAATAACCTTTCCCACACAAACGTTTTTTAACAATTCTTTTAAATTTCGTAACACATTTGTTTTGTACATTTTCTGGGATCATATTGTAGAAGCATATACATCGCCCAACAAAAGACTTACTAACTCGACCCAACCGAGTAGTAGGCACAAGTTTATGTTTGTTCCTCGTGTTAACATTATGAATCTCACAGTTTCTAGAAAATTCCTCAATGTGCTTATGGACATACAAAACATTATCAAAAATGTATTGAGAAGCAACAGTCAAAATGTTTATTTCTTTAAATTTTTCTCTTAATGATTCTTTAGGACCTAGGTTATAAATCGCGCGAATAGCCCTCTTCTGCAGCACAAATATAGTATTAATATCGGCCGCACTGCCACATAACAATATACCATAGGACATACTATGAAAATAACTAAAGTATACTAATCTCGCCGTATCTATGTCAGTTAACCGTCTAATTTTCTTAACCGCATATGCTGCAGAACTAAGCCTATTCGCCAATCCTTCAATATGGGATAGGTTCTAGTAGATAATAATATTAATATTACTTTAGCTAGCTTCAAATGATATACTTAATAATACCTACTAAAAATGAAGATACAAAATTCCAAACCTCATCAGTTTCTCATGGCCTAATTTTCCGAATTTTAAATAATAACTAGGTACCTTATAAGTGGAAAACAATAGCGAAGTTAATTTATAATGCAGGTAGGGTTGCCAACTGTAGTCTAAAAGAGTTTAGGGTTTGGTAAGCCTCTGAAATAAGTAAAGAAAAAAAACATAAAAAAAAACATACCGACGAATTGAGAACCTCCTCCTTTTTTTAAGTCGGTTAAAAAGAGTAAATTTTTTTTATTATTAAATTAATTATTAAAGTAGTATATTTATTCCCAAACTTCAACTTCAACAACTTACCAAACCGACATTTCATTTTACTACAAAATCGTAGTAAAATGAAATGTTTGTTAAACCAACCTACTACATTTAGTTAATACCGAGAATTTTTTTTTTATTAGGCATATGCTAAAAAATCAGTTTTTCTAATAAGACTATTTTAACGTACTCTACAAGCGTTATAAAGAGGTGTACGTGAAATAGAGTACAACAATACTACAAGTATAATATTAAAGTGGTTTTTTTTTATGAGAAAAAGTTACAAGTCGAGCAATACGACCTGATAGTGATAGGCCCTGTCTATTTCAATAAACTGCCTTCCTGGGTTCCTAAAAACTTTCTCATTTGCCCAGTAATTTCACTAGCACCGGCCCTCTTCAAACCGAAAGACAAATAGTGGTAGCACACTAATGGCTTGATGGCAGGGCAAGGCGCCATTTTAGTGCCCATCTAACAGGCATCATGTGCCAAGAAGCCTCCGAATGGTAAACTTCGGTTTGCAACCCTCATTATCTTTCATAGACAACAATAACCAAACTGTTAATTGTTTCGGCAAAACAATGATCCTACGCCCACTAACAAGGCCTAAAGAAAGTGCCTGTAATCATGTATAAATAACCCACGCAACATGATGCGAATCTCGGTAGGTACACTGGCACGGAAGACCGCAGAGCGGGGCCTTGGGACCAATATAGCTGAGGTGAAGGTTGACCTTAAATGCCATCGTTATGGTGCAAGCTATTAGCTGCCACAAGTGGCGTAAGCAGTTTTTTCGTTATATATTATCTTCGATCTCGACTTGTAGATCTAAATAAATAAATAGCTAATAATATTTTGTCATTTTTATGCAATTTCTCCCACCACTTAATGAAATTGAGAATAAAAATACATTTTTTTAAATAGTTCATACCAATATTTTTGGACGGTGCGGGACTGCTAAGCTAAACGTTCTATACCTACACCTTTCATTATTCTTGGTACCTACGATTGTTCAACTCTCCGGTTGAGGCTAGATATGTTGGTTGGTAAGACCTGATAGATTATGGGTCGTTAGTAAATTTCTATTCTAATAAAAAATTGTATTATTGCCTCATACAATATAGAGAAACAAAATACTTTATTTGACTTGTAATGGGTAACATAAATATAAATTATTAAACCTACTTTTTGTAGAAAATTTGTAACCATTGAAAGCTAGATTATTAATAAAGAAACCTTGGTATTAAGTATTTAAATATTTTTAAAAATCATTAGACAACCTAACGAAAATTGCAATAAAAATTAAACACCTAGTCAAATATTGGAGCTAATGTTCGTCTACAAACATTTTGCTATTAAAAAAGTGAACGGCGTTACTTTTTTACTTCTTATCCTTTCAAATTCGGACTGAAACAGTCGAGGCGAGCGACTACTTCACTATTACTAGTACTATCTACTTAATAGAAGTGTGAACACGCACCTCTATTTTCAACAACAAATGCATACTTATTAAAGTGACTGACGTATCGCGAGTGTAAGACGTAGGTGTCATGTACACTTAAGTAAAAAACCTTGCCTGTTGTCATGCGGTGCCTAACAGGAAGGTCTATCGAGACGTATAAATGTATATATTATTATGGTTTATAGTAGGTATTTCGTATTATATTTGCACGACTCACGAGCCGAGAATAATGAAGAATAATACAACCATAGACATAGAATATAAGAAATTTATTATATTTACTTAGGTCATAATGAAACTTATGAATGTCAAAGAATTTTACACAAAATTCCACCTTCGCACGAGACACCACAAATTAGATTATCATCCTCACCATCTGGATGGTGTGGCGTTCCTCCACAGTCCGGTTTTCAAGACACTTTCTCCCACGTACGACTAAGCTGTGGAATGAGCTTCCTTGTGCGATGTTTCCAGAACGATACTACATGGGTACCTTCAAAAAAAGCGCGTACCTACTCTTTCTTAAAGGGCCAGCAACGCTTGTCCTATCTTTCATAAAAAAAGAGTATATGTATTGGAGTTTTTAATGTCAAAATTTTGGAACTTCATAAAAAAAAGAAGCATTATAGTTTATAACAAGCCAAATTAGCTCTCTCAGCATAAATATTGTTTAGTAGGTAAAAGAAAGCACATGTCTTTGCATACACGGGGCACACTAAAAGTTTGCACTTCTAGCTAATCGGAACTATTTGAATTTCGAATGTTATTCGAAAAAACAATTGGCGGGAAATCATTTGTCAATCGTTTTTTATCACACTTCAAAGTTCTAAGTGCACAACGAAAATGGAATTAAGTCGAAAAGATTTTAGAGCGATGATTTTTTATGATTTTAAAAGTTCTTTCTCTCCACAGCACTTTGCCGCTTCTTCAAAAAGGCTTTGGGAGAGAAGCACCTTGCTTGAGCACCGTGAGGCGATGGATTGCTGAATTTGAGAGAGGTCGGGTTTCTTTACATGACGAATTTCGTGAAGGGCGGCTTTCAACTGCTGTCAACAAAAATAATGTGGCTACTGTTAAGCGGCTAATTGAAGAAAACCCGCAGATTACCTATGAGACAATTCGAGGACTATTGGGGATTGGCATGAGCAAAATTCAGAAAATTTTACACGAAGAATTGAAAGTTCGCAAACTTTGTTCTTGTTGGATCCCTCATTAACTGACAGCGGAGAAGAGGCGAGCTCGCGTGGAATATTGCTCACAGATGCAAATGAAGTACAACCACGGACATTCTAATGCTGTTTATGACATTGTCACAGGAGACGAAACGTGGATTTTTTGTTTTGAACTCGAAAAAAAACAGCAAATGTTGTGAATGGGTGTTTGAAAATGGGAACAGGCCAACAAAAGTGAGGCAGGCGACAAACGTTGGTAAAAAATGATCGCATTTCGTTTCTCAGCTACGGGTCCCATCTCCACAATTTTAATTGAAGAGCAAAAGAGTGTTAATGCCGAGTGGTATTCTACCATTTTTTACCCCGGGTGTTAAAAAAAGTTCGCGAAAGACGACCGTTCTCCTACATCATCACAACGCATCTTCACACACGGCCAACAAAACTAAATCATTTTTAGGTTCCGAAAAACTGCACACAGCCCCGACCTAGCACACTATGATTTCTGTATTTTCCCTAAAATCAAAGATTTGATGAGAGGTTTCAATACCAATGGCGAAGTGATAGTGTTCAATCAGCACGTAGAAAACATGCCTTCAGATCTGTGATCCTCCTGTTTGAAAAAATGGTTCGATCGCATAAAAAAATGTTTAAAATGTAAAGGAGGGTATTTTGAAAAGCAATAAACATAATATTTTGGTTATAACATGTTGTTATTTTTATGTTACGCAAAACTTTTATTGTGGCCTACGTAACATGTTATCACGCAGAAACTATGCAAGCCTATACTATTTTATTCATTGATCGATAAATATTAAATTCAACACACGCAACACCTAAACATAAACTAATATGAATTTGAGAGATTGAGTTTTGGCCGTGACTACCCTATATTGTACAATCTTCTCGTTGAAATGTCAGTAAAGTAATTTGATGAAGCAACATTACTTTGGCTTCCACCTCTTACTTGACCTCTCTAAACAAATATACATATTAATCTTTTCACATGTTTTTAAATATTCTATTATATCTAAGATTTACTAATAAAACAGTGACTGTGGCCTTTTTGTCACCAGATTTATCGTTTTCGAAACCTAATAATTTACTGGTCTTTGATGCGCCCCAACTTAATACCGCACTACCTGACAACAATAGCTTTTTTATTACGGCAACTATTAAATGCTTGTGTGCGTGGCATCTTCACACTCAATGGCATCTTTCAAATTTTGTAACATACTCGTACGCTTCGTGTTATTTTACATTGAATTTAATATATTTATAATACAAAATACTTACTGATGATAATTATGCGAACCCAGTGTCTTTCTTATTTCTTGTAGTATTATTTTTTCTAAGTTTTACTACGCAACCCAGCATTTTAGTTTTAAATTATTAGCAAAGTTAGTAGTAGGGATTCGCCGGTTCTGGCTCACAGTAGTAGGGATTCGCCGGTTCTGGCTCACAGTAGTAGGGATTCGCCGGTTCTGGCTCCTCGATTCTGGCTCACTTGCTCGTGATGCCTACTAAAAAAAAAAAAAAAGAAGTTTGGTGTCAAACTGGGGGTTTTGATGTATTTCCGAGCGATTGCGCTGATCCGTTTTTCGATATCTCCTACAGTTTCAAAGTTAGCATTTTAAATTAAAGAGATCCATAATCATTAATAATCACTGGTCATTTAGCTAATGATTGGTGAGCGACTCAATGTCTAAATTTCCATGAACGTGATACAGGTAATTTACTAATTACCTCTATCACATTCGTTACTACGATTAAAAAGACAGTTTCTGTATTTATTATTTATTTTTAAAACATGATTTAAATAAAGTATATAATAAAACATCATTGCAGATTGTATCATTTTCAAAATATTTGATGAAATCATTCAAACTCTTTTTATTAAACTTAAGGTATAGATACATTATGCAGTACTCGCCACACACTGCGGTATATTCATTCTGTACTCTTGCAGTATTGTAGTTATACATTCTGCAATTCCTTTGTAAAAACATCAGCTGGAATCCCTGAGGTGGACGACCATATGAATCGAAGTATTGTCCAATACCCTGCTCATCAATGTGTATTGCAACCCAGTGAGTGCCTGGTTTATTATCACTATCTAAATTGCTGACAATATAACAGGGCGTTACAACATATATCGGCAATCGGTTTGCCGCGTAAACCTTATTTTTAATACTGGGATCGATTTTGTTCAAATAATTCTGTATCTCGATTGTATTCATATTAGTTGAGAACAGGGTCTTGTCAGTTGCGAGGATTGAATAGTTATGTGGATCATAATAACATAAGCACTCAATAAATAAGGCTTTAATGTATCTTATTCATGTATTTAAAACTTATATGGTTACAATAAAACAAAATATCATTACAAGCGATTCAAATATAAATCTATGAACATTTGATGAAATTATATTTTCATCAATTTTATTATAATATAAAAGCTGATTGAAAACGAACTTTGTACCTACATACTTACTTAGTCATTAGTACAATCTGGAAATGTTGACTCCATTAAACTATCAATAATTGAACTTATCATTTAAGTGCCATTATGTTTCACCACAATATTTAAAAACCAGTACTAATCATAAACAAATTTACTTTTACGATATTTTAGTATAAAATGCTAGAACTGTTCAGAAAAATAATCATTGAAGTGGCGTATTCAGTCAAATTATTATATATTTTGTGTGGTGTGTAATTGTTGAGTGATTTGCTGCAATGGAGGTAAGTTTTATCTATTATTCACTTTGAAATTTAAAAGTAATATCATTTGTTATATTAAGATATGTATGTATAATACTATTCTAAAGCAGTCTTATTGTTGTTGTAGAATGCATTCAACCCAACAATGGAAGAAAATACATATAAAACATTTTACTATCCATTGTCTGAAGATAGCCAGGATTCATTAAAAGTTCCTCAACTTAAATCCTTGAAGCGGGCCAGCTCAAATGAAAATATAGATGCATTATTCGAAGTGAAAAAAACAAAACAAAAGAAAATATCATCATCAATATCCAGAGCACATGAGAATGGAAGTATTTACAATACAACTAATGCAGATGACGGAAGAAATGCATCACATTTGGTTAAAATAGAAATCTATGATCTCAATAAAATAAAAAACACGCCTGCACAAGAACAATGGAAATACGCTGATTATAGATTAAAATATTATACAATCGACAATAATGAAAGTTATAAGGACATAAAAAAAATTTTATACAATGTTACGAAGAAAATTTTAGAAACAGAAAATTATAAGAAATATAATTTTAACAATAAGTAGGTAGCTATGAAGAAATACATAAATATAAGTTCAGTTTAGTTATTAGTTTATTTATTCTCTTGTACAAATAATATTATTATATTCTCATCATTTGGAAAATTAAACATAACGATATGGAACTCTGCTTTGTATGTAATGAGGTTGAAAAAATGATCAAGTGAGTTATTTTCTTTGTAAATTATTTAGTATCATATTATTGATGAAATGTGGCTAATATCATTCACTTATGTTGTAGTCAACCTGTTCTACAAAGTGGAGGAGGTTTTAAGAGAAGAAGTGCAGTATTACAAGACAGTGAAGACAATGATACAAGTACAAAGAGAGGAAGACAAGGGGAACCATCCACATCATCGGGGCTCACCAGTGTGAACGATGAAATGGTGAACTGTTCTTTATGTCAAATCTTAATACGGAAAAGATATTATGCAAATCATCTTAGAAGTAACCTCCATAAGAATAACGTAATGCAATTACATAGTACTTTAAAAAATGTCACAGTACACGAATCGGCTTTTGGTAACAGAATAATCTCATATAAAATAAAGAGTAAATCCAACCAATTACAAACATTCGAAACACCAGAAATGTTTTTGAATTCTATTAAAAATGAAATTATTTCACTATTTGAGGAATCTGTTCGATTGCTTACAATTTTTAAAGTTAATTTTATTCTGCACGCTAATTTTGTTCAAGAAACAAAAAATATTTCTAATGAATTTGAATTTCAAACATGTAGTTATACTATAATGCAGGGTGAGGATTTAAATTTTTTCTTTTCGTCCTTATGTGATATGTTGATGACTAAAATTAGCACATTTGAGAAAAAAGATAGTGGTTGGAGTCTTAAGAAAATAAATGCATTAGACATGAATATAAACAAATTCAATCCATTACGTGGAAAATCATACATTGAATTACCTAAAGAAATCAAATTAAAAAAAAGTGTTATAAATGTACAAAACTCGGATGATTTATGCTTTAAATGGGCTTTGCTTTCTGCATTATATCCAGTTACTAAGAACTCTCAGAGAGTTTCATCTTACAGTAAATATTCAAATAAATTAAATTTTGACGGAGTTACGTTTCCTGTTAAAATGACAGATATACAAAAAGTAGAAAGGTTAAATAATTTAAGTGTAAATGTTTTTGGTCTTGAATACAATTGTAAAAAGAAAGTACATGAATTAGTTGGTCCATTGTATTTAACAAAATCACGGAAAATTGTTCATATCAATTTATTATTTATTTCGCACGGAACAATTAATAATTTTTGCTACATTAAAAACCTATCGCGTTTAGTAAGTGGTCAAATTTCAAACCATGAACATGCAATCTACATCTGTGACGGTTGTCTTTTACACTTCTCAACAAATGATAAGTTATCAGCCCATCAATTGAATGATTGTTGTCATATTAAAGTGGAATTGCCTAGTACAGAAAAAACTTTAAAAGATTGGTTTGGACAACCAATTTCAAACAATGTCTTAAAATTTGATAAATTTAATAAGATGTTACAAATACCCTTTGTTATATACGCGGACTTTGAAGCTTTCCTTAATCCAATTCAGACATGCTTTAACGATCCATCAAAACCTTATACAACTAATGTTCACAAACACGAAGTTTATAGTTTTGGGTACTATATCAAATGTTCATATGATGATAGTTTATCAAAATATGAAACATATAGTGGTCCTCATTGTACTCATGTCTTTATGAATCAGTTGTCTAAAGATTTAGAAGTGATTTGCACAAAGAATTCTTTTGTCATAAGTCCAAAGCCTTTGACTTCCAATGATAATGAAATTATTTCGCAATGTAAAGACTGCTTTATATGTCAATTTAATTTAAATGGTGAATGTGCATTATACTTTGACTCGCATACAGGACATTTTAGAGGAGTTGCACACGAAGTATGTAAGACAAAGTTTAGAATCCCCTATCACATCCCAGTTTTTTTACACAATCTTAGTCAATACGACTCTCATTTTATTGTTCATGCATTAAATTCTATTGAAGGGGAAATTGATATTATTCTACAAACGAAAGAAAAGTACATTTCTTTCACAAAAACGATAAAATTTAATAATCATAAAATTCAATTGAGATTCGTTGATTCGTTTAAATTTTTGCCTTGTAGTTTATACAAACTTGTTCAAAATTTGAAGGATGAACAATTTCAAACATTAAAATATAATTTTCCAAATAATAATGATTTTTTACGTCTTAGAAAAAAAGGAATTTATCCATATGAATTTATGTCATCACATGATTCCTTAAAACTTTCAGCACTCCCTAGTCGCGATAAATTTTACAATACATTAACCGACACACATATTTCCGATGAAGATTATGAACATGCCAAGGATGTTTGGCAACACTTTCATTGTCAAAATATGTCAGATTATTCTGATTTATATCTTAAAACCGATGTTTTACTTTTAACAGATGTGTTTGAAAATTTCCGAGCCTTATGTTTGCAAACATATGGTCTAGATCCAGCTCATTATTATACAGCACCTGGGTTAAGTTGGGATGCTATGTTAAAATGCACAAAAATTAAATTAGAATTACTTCAAGACTTTGAACAAATAGCTTTTATTAGATCGGGCATTCGAGGAGGTGTATCTCAATGTAGCAATCGTTATGCCAAAGCTAATAACAAATATATGCGAGAATATGATAAAGACACACCAAACTCATTTTTAACTTATCTTGATGCTAATAACCTTTACGGATGGGCCATGTCTCAATTCCTTCCTACAGGAGGTTTTGAGTGGGTAGATGTCACAACTAATTTTGATGTCCCTGATGATTATGAATATGGTTTTATTTCGGAAGTAGATCTAGAATATCCTATTGAACTGCATGATTTACATTCTGACCTACCCTTATGTCCCAAGAATATATGTATTGGTAATACAAAAGACATAAAATTAGTTCCAAACCTTCGTAATAAAATTAAATATGTGATTCACTACAGAAATTTAAAGCAATGTCTGACAATGGGTTTAAAATTACAAAAAATTCATAGAATTTTAAAATTCAAACAATGCGCATGGTTACAATATTATATAGATTTAAATACAAACATGCGTAAACTAGCCACATCTGATTTCGAAAAAGATTTTTATAAATTAATGAATAACTCAGTGTTTGGAAAAACAATGGAAAATATCGAAAAAAGAGTAAATGTAAAATTATTGAGTCATTGGGAAAATCAGGGTAAAATTCTAGGCGCACAAGATTTAATTGCTAAGCCAGAATTCCATAGTTTATCTATTTTTAATGAAAATTTGGTTGCAGTTCAATTACGAAAGACGAAATTGTTCCATAATAAACCTATTTATTTGGGATTTTGTATATTGGATATTTCTAAAACTCTAATGTACGATTTTCACTATAACTATATGTTTAAAAAGTTTCAAAACAAATTAAAATTATTGTACACAGATACTGATAGTTTAATATATCAAATTTTTACAGATGATTTTTACAGAGATATAAAACCTGATTTACATTTGCGTTTCGATACCTCTGACTATACAGAAAAAAATATATTTGGCTATCCAAAACTCAATAAAAAGAAGTTAGGCTACTTTAAAGATGAAAACAATGGTAACATATTTAATGAATTTGTAGGACTTAGATCTAAAATGTATGCATTAGATGTTGAGGGAAAATTCACAGCTAAAGCTAAGGGGGTTAATAAAAGTGTTACTAAGAATATGAAAATGGAAAATTATAAGACTTGCTTATTTGAAAATAAGAACGAATATTGTTCAATGCTTAGATTTAAATCAATAAAGCATAATATTTTTACTCAAAGAATAAATAAGTCTAGTCTGTCATTTAATGATACCAAACGGTACATTTTACCAAATAATATTGATACCTTAGCTTGGGGTCATCATAAAATAGAATAAATATTATATTAAATTTTAAGAATAAATTATTATAGTTTTAAAAAACCAAATGAGAGATTATTGTATTTAGATGTATAAGTTGCGGAGTAAAACATGATGTACTGTATATTGTTTCAATTATAGATTTTTCTGTTTAAATAAATGGTGGTTTAATAACATATTGTTTCATTACTATACTAAACCTTAACACACATAGACGTAGTAGATAATGCATCATTTCAATCATCCATTCACTGCAATAGTTGCTGGTCCAAGTGGATGTGGAAAATCAGTTTTCGTAAATAATTTTATAAAATTTTTGAATGATATCTGTGATACAAATTTTACCCAAATCACCTGGTGCTTTGATGAAATGCAGCCTTTATATAATCTCAACCACATTAATTATCTTCAAGGTTTACCTGATTTATCTATGTTCGACGGAAAAAATCCTCAACTTGTAATAATTGATGACCTGATGAGGGAATCAGATTGTCGTATTGTTGATATATTCACGAAAGGAAGTCATCATAGAAACTTAAGTGTGTTTTATTTATCTCAAAATTTGTTTCATCAAGGTAAAGGACAAAGAGATATATCACTCAACTCAAGTTATATAACATATTTCAAAAATCCTCGAGATAAAACCCAAATTCGATACTTATCTCGTCAAGTATTCCCTGAAAATCCGAAATATTTGGAAGATTCTTACAGAGATGCTACCAATGAAGCTCATGGTTATTTAATGATTGATTTGAAACAAGAAACAAATGAATTGTGTCGCGTTAAGACAAAGATATTTCCATCCGATGGATATTGCACTGTTTATGTACCCACAAAAGGGTTTAAATATGGTAAGAATCAAGAAATTTCGATCATTTATAAATGATGCATAGACGTTTAAAGACGCATAAAGATTTGTTAATTGCTCTACATAAACTGAAGCCAAAATATCAAAAAGCTTTATTAAAATCATGTAACAAAACAGAAATAAATTACATTTGTGAATGTATTCATAACGTACTGTGGGGTAACGTTGAATTGGCCGAGAAAGAAAAATCTAAATTAAAGAAATATAAAAATATTCTTCGAAAATTGGTAAGAAAAGGTACGAATAAAATTAGAAAAAATATAATTGTACAAAAAGGAGGTTCATTTCTACCGATAATATTGGGTTCTATTCTAAGTGGGTTGATTAATTCATTTATTTAAGAAAATGGATAATGCTAAAAAAATGTTACTTATTGAACCATCATTATTGGAGAAGTTAAAACAACCCAAAGAAAATGATACGCCAAGATCTCGATTAGATACTGATATGCAAAATATCTTAAGCAGTGACATAGAAGATCGAAAGAAATGTATTTTATATTTGCAAACCCTTCAAAGATATCTAAACTTCGTCAAAGAGGATCGACAACCATACCACATACCACTTATAAATGATAATGATTCATATATTGGTTTTAATCAAGGTCATAATGAAATCGATACTGATTATATAAATCATGATGTGAATAAAATAAATGTAGTTCCTTCTCAAACATCAGTGAAGGTTAACAAAAATATTGGAGAAATATACACGAGCTCTGAAATACTGAAACTAATACCGAAAACATATGCTAAAAAAGGTGAACTTTTACTAAATTTGATTTCCTTGAATAAAAATAAAATAAGCTGGGATGAATCTGGTACCGTGATTATAGATAATGAAAAAATACCTGGGAGTAATATTGTGGACTTGGTGAGTGATACCTTGAGAGCTCTTCAGAAAAGTGAACCTATAGGTTGGGAAAAATTCGCAACAACTTTAAAGGAAATAAAAGTACCACTCACTTATATCGGGAACCCAATGCGAGTGGATTTTATAAACCATTTGCAATTAAAAGAGGTTGAAGCTAAATCAGTACCTGACGAAGAATTTTCTACACCAACAAGTAATAAGTACACAGGGAAACTAAAAAAAAGATCGGACTGGGAAAAATGGACCCCATATTAGAAATAAATAAAATTTATTATGATGAATCACATCCTGCTGGCTACAGCACTATTGATAAATTGTCAAAAGCAATGAAGGGTAAAATGGACAGAAATAGTGTATTAAAGTGGTTACAATCACAAGAAACATATACATTACATAAACCTGTTCAAAGAAAATTTCCTCGTAACAGATATATTTTGTCTAATATTAATGAGTTATGGCAGGCCGATTTAAGTGATATGAGATCTTATTCGGAATATAATGATGGTTTCAAATACATACTTTGTGTTATTGATGTCTTTAGTAAATATGCGTATGTTCGAGCAATGAAAAAGAAAAACTCTGAAACAGTTAAGGAATGCTTTGAAAGTATTTTTGCTGAAGCTAATACTACACCTACACATATACAGTCTGACAAAGGAACTGAATTTGTTTCCAAATATGTACAAAAATATTTTAAATTAAAAAACATAAATTATTATACAACCAATAATCCAGATATTAAAGCAAGTATTGTCGAAAGATTTCAGAGAACTCTTAAAACGAAAATGTGGCGCTATTTTACACACAAAAATACTCATAAATACATTGATGTTTTACAAGATCTAGTGCATTCATATAATCATAGTTTTCATTCTAGTATAAAAATGTGTCCATGTGATGTTAATAATACAAATATAATGAGTGTATGGCAAAATTTATATGATAGAGAAAGTAAGATAAAAACATCAATTAGTATGGTGAATCCAAGAATTCACGTTGGAGATTATGTTAGAATAACAAAACATAAACATATTTTCCAAAAAGGATATGAATCAAATTGGAGTGACGAAATATTCATCGTATCTACCATAATACACCGATCTCCGTTTGTAGTATTTACTTTAAAGGATTTAGAAGGCGAGGAGATAGTTGGTACTTTTTATGAAAAAGAGTTACAAAAAATCATATTCGACCCCACTACTAAATACAAAATAGATAAAATAATACGCTCTCGATATACCGGTAACAGAAAAGAATTGTTGGTGAAGTGGAGAGGTTATCCAAATAAATTTAATAGCTGGATATTAGCTTCTACTTTGAAAAAAATATGAATAAAGATAGTTTTTATTTAACTTTACTAAGCAATAGTTCTATGGATTATTTTCCTGATAATACAACAACATTATTTTCTACGAAACTGCCAAAACCAACAATACTAGAAGGTGAATGGAGGGTTGGAGTAGTAGAATTTCAGTACCCATGCACTATGTTCACCGTTCAAGAACATGAAAACATTATTTATATAACAAAGTTGATGCAAGTACCCAATGAAAGTAAACCGTCATATGTTTATTACAAGACACATATTCCAGCCACAAATTACGATAACATAAATCATATTTTGATGGCACAGAATAACACTCGAGAAAAAATTAAATTTAAGTGCGATGAGGTTTCAAGGATTGTAGTTGCTACGATAACGGATGAATCCATAAAATCTGTAACTCTATCACCTAAATTATGTCTTCAACTAGGGTTCGAACCAAACAGGAACCTCGTTGAAAAAAATTTTGGAAAGTGTCCAGCTAATTTGCATTTGGGTTTACCGTCTCAATTATTTGTTTATTGTGACATAGTGGAGCCTCAAATCGTTGGGGATGTTATGACACCCCTTTTACGAATAATACCATTGGATCCCTCAAAATACATATATGGAGCGTACAAAATGCACGTTTTCTCTCCTCCCCATTACCTACCTGTGATGCGTAGAGAATTTGATACAATTGAAATAGATATAAGAACAAGCACCGGTCAAAAGATACCATTCCAATTTGGAACAGTGTGCATTAAACTCCACTTTCAAAAATTATAATGTACGGCAAACGTGATAATATTTCATGTCCATATGAACACTATTATACTCACCAGGCCGGATCGGGTATCGGAGTTATTTATAAAGGAGCACCGTATCAAAGAGGTCATGGAATCGGAAGTTTTCTTGGGGGGCTGTTTAGATCTATTTTACCACTACTGTCTAGTGGTGTTCGAACTATTGGTAAAGCAGCATTAAGTACCGGTGTAGGTATATTATCAGATATGGTTAATGCACGCCCCATGGAAGATTCAATAAAAACTCGTCTAAAAGAAGTCAGCTCAAATTTGAAACGAAAAGCTGATGCTAAAATAGATAATATCAACATGTTTGGATCTGGGTATATAACAAAACGAAAACGTCGTTCTGCGATCATTCCATCATTGACTGCGAAAGCGAAAGCTATTAAGAAATTAAAATTGAATCAAAAACAAATCAAAGATATATTTACTGATTAAATATGTCATTTTTACATAGTCAGTCTTGTGAATGCATTAAGTCCGAATTGGATTTATTTGCATTACCATCAACTCAAACTAGCATTGAAAGTGGACTATGGATTCATTATAAGCCCATTTCATCACTTGCTGATGATGGACCAATAGAATTTCAAGTACCTGGGGCAGGTGATGACTATGTGGATTTATCCCATACTTTACTCCATATAAAAGCTAAAGTTTTGAATCAAGATTATACAAAACTGACAGTACCGACAGTTGTGGCCCCAGTTAATAATTGGTTACATACACTTTTCAGTCAACTTGATGTATATTTAAATCAAAAACTTGTATCGCCACCGAATAATACATATGCATATCGAGCTTATATTGAAACTCTATTGAATTATGCACCTGCTGCAAAAGAATCTCATCTCACTTGTGGTCTATGGTATGAAGATACAGCTGGAAAAATGGATGCAACTGATGAACAAAATAAAGGATTTATTAAAAGACAAGAATTGGCTAGTGAAAGCAAAGAAATAGAAATGATAGGACATTTACATGGAGATTTATTCAACCAAGAAAAATTTTTGATTAATGGTGTTGACATGTGCGTAAAGTTAGTTCGTTCTAGAGAAAATTTCAATCTCATGGCTTCATCAACTGACCATAAATTTAAAGTGTCTATTACAGATGCAACTCTTATTATTCGAAGAGCACGAATCAACCCAACTGTGCTACTTGCACATCAAAAAGTTTTATCATCTACCACAGCAAAATATCCAATCACGCGAGCAGAAGTCAAAGTTTTAACTATATCATCAGGCATTCAGGGGAAAACCCTTGATAACATATTCCTTGGTCAAATACCCAAAAGGTGTATAGTCGGTTTTGTGAATAATGCATCCTTTAATGGTAGTCTCACAAAAAACCCATTCAATTTCGAAAATTATGATATTAATACATTTTGTTTATACATAGATGGACAACAGATACCTTCAAAAGCCTTACAGCCATCGTTTGACAATAATATTTTTACTACGGTCTATCATACGTTATTCTCAGGAACAGGTATACATTTCCTAAATGAAGGCAATGGAGTATCAAGAGAGCAATATGCCAAAGGGTTTTGCTTGCTAGCCTTCGACTTAACACCCGATTTATCAGCAAATTCTTCAAGTCATTGGAATCTTATAAAACATGGTAGTGTAAGATTAGAAGTTCGTTTTGAATCAGCTCTTACACAAACAATTAACTGTATTGTTTATGCGGAATTCGATAATGTTATTGAAATTGATAAAAATCGTAATATTTCTGTAGATTACAGCAGTTAGAATATAATAATTAATGTTTGAATCGTTTGTATCCTTGTGTATTTTTTATGTTGATTAAATACTAGATTACCTTATAAATTTATATAATAAAAATATGTATATAAAATGATATTTTGTTTTATTATGGTGAAACATAATGGCACTTAAATGATAAGTTCAATTATTGATAGTTTAATGGAGTCAACATTTCCAGATTGTACTAATGACTACGTAAGTATGTAGGTACAAAGTTCGTTTTCAATCAGCTTTTATATTATAATAAAATTGATGAAAATATAATTTCATCAAATGTTCATAGATTTATATTTGAATCGCTTGTAATGATATTTTGTTTTATTGTAACCATATAAGTTTTAAATACATGAATAAGATACATTAAAGCCTTATTTATTGAGTGCTTATGTTATTATGATCCACATAACTATTCAATCCTCGCAACTGACAAGACCCTGTTCTCAACTAATATGAATACAATCGAGATACAGAATTATTTGAACAAAATCGATCCCAGTATTAAAAATAATGTTTACGCGGCAAACCGATTGCCGATATATGTTGTAACGCCCTGTTATATTGTCAGCAATTTAGATAGTGATAATAAACCAGGCACTCACTGGGTTGCAATACACATTGATGAGCAGGGTATTGGACAATACTTCGATTCATATGGTCGTCCACCTCAGGGATTCCAGCTGATGTTTTTACAAAGGAATTGCAGAATGTATAACTACAATACTGCAAGAGTACAGAATGAATATACCGCAGTGTGTGGCGAGTACTGCATAATGTATCTATACCTTAAGTTTAATAAAAAGAGTTTGAATGATTTCATCAAATATTTTGAAAATGATACAATCTGCAATGATGTTTTATTATATACTTTATTTAAATTATGTTTTAAAAATAAATAATAAATACAGAAACTGTCTTTTTAATCGTAGTAACGAATGTGATAGAGGTAATTAGTAAATTACCTGTATCACGTTCATGGAAATTTAGACATTGAGTCGCTCACCAATCATTAGCTAAATGACCAGTGATTATTAATGATTATGGATCTCTTTAATTTAAAATGCTAACTTTGAAACTATAGGAGATATCGAAAAACGGATCAGCGCAATCGCTCGGAAATACATCAAAACCCCCAGTTTGACACCAAACTTCTTTTTTTTTTTTTTTAGTAGGCATCACGAGCAAGTGAGCCAGAATCGAGGAGCCAGAACCGGCGAATCCCTACTACTGTGAGCCAGAACCGGCGAATCCCTACTACTAAAGTTTAACATAACATGTGGCACGGCAACGTCACACATTGTTCGAGACTGGCTCGAGTACACACACTTGGGCGTAGTATTAGTTGCCACACTTTGCGACTACGCCTGCGGTATCTTTGTGGAGCGCAGCGGAGACCAATCCTTATACTAAGCTTCTATATTACGTGAAGCGAAAATTGGAGATATCTTTTTAGGTTTCAGTTATCAAAGGTGCCAACGAAACCATACTTCTAAGCCTCCGCCCTTCTTCAAGCGTTCTGTCTGTCTGTTAGAAGGCTGTCTCATAAGCCGTAACAGGTAAGTATACTGTTTATATTATTACAGAGTAGGCTCAACGAGCAACATTTTGTTACTTGACCGTTTTTTACTATTTCAGCTCTTGGTAACTTCGGTCGCCGGTCAGTATGCAGGATGTAAGGCTAGCAAAACATTAAGGCGACACTAAATGCCAGCGACCTTGAGCGATATGAGTTCACGGCTGCCAGCCTGCCAACACAATGTAACAAAGCCAATATTTTCAAAATTCTTGAGTGGAAAACAGTTTATATGCTTACAATTCTCGTTATTCACTACTAATCTGAATAAATGAACCTACACAAAAAAGTACAAGCTATAAGAATAACTTTTCTGAGAGAAGTACCAAAAAAATTCGTCACGCCATGCCAAAAAACTTGTTTAACTTCAAAGAAAAGTGGTAGTTCAAAAAGACTCGGCAGTGTTAACTATAACCAACAGCAAGCATTAGCAACCTACAAATAAGACTTCAGGATATGTGTAACAGGATTAAGTAGTGTTCATAGCTCGAAATGCTATACTTTCACCACAAAACTTGTCTAAAAACACCATGTTTGCGTGTTTTCTGCTAATTCTTTGCCTTAATACGAGTAAGAGCATAAAAAGAAAATACTTATTTCTAATTTTCGATATAGGTAATTTGTACAGCTTGGATACGTAAAAACTAGTATTTTCTTTGATTAACTCGAGTGTTACACATTAAATAAAACACTTTTAAAGGATTAAAACGCGTGTAATTGTAACTGTGTTTTTACATTAGATTTTTGCGTAAAAGTTACATTTTTATTTTTGTTTTAGTCGATCCGACGTGTACAGACCTCGTTTTCAGGAGGACTGAATTCTAAACTAAAAACAGTTACAATTACACGCGTTTTAATTATTTAAAATTGTTTTATTTATACGTAAAAACAGAAAAGAGAGTACTACATTACAGTATATTATGGCTTATTAATAATCGCAATGAAAATTTACTCCAAGTCAAAAATTACTTTTCCCTGACATGTAATTCTGTAGTGACATAAAGACAAAAAGTAATAATCTTGGAAAAACTTTAAATTGCGTTTATTTAATAACACAGACACCACGAAACTGAACAACCTTCCCGGAACATATTACTTATTATGTATATCGAAAAACAAATTTTTGGACCTCGCTCACAAATGTTATGGAATGAGCTTCCTTGTGCGGTGTTTCCGGGACAATACGACATGGGTACCTTCAAAAAAAGCGCGTACACCTTCCTTAAAGGCCGGCGACGCTCTTGTGATTCCTCTGGTGTTGCAGGAGAGTGTGGGCGGCGGTGATCGCTTAACACCAGGTGACCCGTACGCTCGTTTGTCCTCCTATTCCATAAAAAAAAAAAATAGATCTTCTCAAGTGCTCAGATGGGAAATAAAAAATATTGTTCCGACACCCGAACCCGCAAAATAGTCGTAATTCAAAAACTCTCGATGTGACGATATTGTCCGCAGTTTAAAATAGGTTGTAATACACATTTGCATATCTCGATCGGTAAGCCCATTAGCTAGCCTACCTATTTACGTAAGAAGATTAAACTGAGATAATGTTTGACCCGACTTATTCACCGTTCGCAATCTCCGCTGTAGATCTAGGGTTTGACCTGCTTTTACGACTTTAAGTATCTAAGTTGGCGCTCAATAACCTTCTACAGAACATTGCATTGCGGTTTTACATAAAACATTTGTTTACATAATTTTTTACTTTTTTAAAAACTATATATCGATAGCTTATGCAAATTCCTAGATCCCGCGATAATCGATCTATTAATACCATGGATGGTATGCAGTTCCTTGCACATGGCGTCTCTATCTCTGGGACCATGTCCCAAGCACCTGAAAAACAACGATTTTTGATACTTATATATTTTATAATACAATTTGGTTTTGGTTTCCAGGTACTTGGAAATTTATTTTATTTTAAGTTAAATTTATTTTATTGAGCACATGTAGTTTAGTATAGTATTTTATAGTATTTATGTTACTTACGAACTTATTGACGCTTTTGCGCACTTGTTTTTATAATGGAAATACCTACTTATATTCCGTCCATTAACAAAAACTTTTATAAGTTGACGTAAATTTTTTTTCCTTTTATTTTAATACAAGAAAAATTCTTGTTGTACACAAACTATGGGCTGAACTATATATATATATATGTAATAAAATCTATTTGTACTAACTATTTGTTTTTGGCTGGTGGTCTTTGATGACATTAAAAAGGTTAAATTTCAAAAAAATAGAAACAAAAAGTTTGTATAGTGTTTGCAGCCATTTTTAATGTATTTTTCTTTCTGCCAATTTGAATGAAATTTATGAAGAAGTTCGATACATTTTAAAATATACATAGTACGAAAAAAAATGTAACGCAAAATGTAACGCGAAAGAAATTTGTGACGTTTATGGACACAATGCGGTGTCAGTAAGAATTGTACAAAGTCTGGTTAGGCCGTTCTCAATCTGGAAATTTTGATGTTAAAGCATCTCGCTCTGGTAGCCCTATAACGGATAAAATAAACGCCATTGCTCAAAAAAGTTGGATACACAATAAAGACCGATATTTGGGTGCCCCACGAGCTTCCTATAAGAATCTTACGAATCGTGTACTCATTTGCGATTATTATTGGGACGTAACGAAATCTACTTAACTAAAAGACATAATAAAAATCGCAAAAATTATAAAACGAAATTGGGCAGGACACATATCAAGGGCAAGTTACAAAAGATTGAGCAGTATAGTCACAATCTGGTATCTATTAGATGCCAAAAGAAGAAGAGGAAGACCTGGTACTAGATGGAGAGACGATATAGTAAATTACGAAGGAGTGCTCTTGTCCGGTACAGCAAACATTAAGGACGAATGGATGGAGAAGGGAGAGGCTTTTGCCCGCATTGGGATGATATCTATATATATAAAAATGAAATGCTGTTCGTTAGTCTCGCTAAAACTCGAGAACGGCTGGATCTGTTTGGCTAATTTTGGTCTTGAATTATTTGTGGAAGTCCAGAGAAGGTTTAAAAGGTTAGAATACATATGAAAATGTTCGAAATTAAAAAAAAACAACAATTTTGTTTTTCCTTTGATGTGTCCCCCGTCGATCATAAATCAAATCGAAAGAATAGTTTAAAATGAATAACTAATTAGAATCTTTATATCGTTCGAACTTTCTCCGGAGGTAAAAAAGAAATTTAAGTTTTTATTCTTATTGCTTTATATGGCGATACAACGTATGCTGGGTCAGCTAGTATACAATATTATAGTTAATTAATTAGAAATAGTGTTATATTTTAAAAAGGCTTTAATGAATAAATAAACGAAATCTAATCGTTTTAAAAGAGGTTGATAACCGATCATGACAATTGGATCACGTCCGAAAAAGGTCGGGGTCAAAGTTCGGTCAGGCTTCACAGACTGTGGCAGAACCCGGGTTAACTCGCATAATTGATGTTAACTAGTAATTAACTAAGTATTATACTTACCTTTACCTTTTTATCGTTTAAGAATTACTTACAAGTGTATTTCTGGCCTTTGATGATGATGAATTCTGCTGGTAAGTATGTTCTTTGTCGTAAATACATGTATAGCTTCTAGGGGACCTAATTGTAGGTGCTGTAGTAGGACCCAAATTATTACTAGCTTTAAATTTGTCTACAAAACTATATAGCCCTACTTATAATACAATTATCACTATAACTATCGCATTTTGTTACTAACTTCCTAATTATACCTACTTAGTAGTACAAAGTGCTTTTATTGGATAAAATAATTTTAAAATACACAATATTTACTTTACTTTTATTCAGAAATAGTATTATGAGCTACTGAGACTTAAGGGTACAAGTGGTATCACAGTGCCGCTCACAATTTTCAAAGAATTAGGTTTATTTTTGAGGCTTCCAGGAATCCTGAGCAGCACTGCATTATTATAGGGCAGGAGCGAATCACCAACAGTTGAAAATCTTGCATGTCATGTCACTTTTTATAAGAGCAAATAGGAATGTCGGCGCTGGGAATGCGACGCTATTCTGTTATCATTTGAACGAAGTGTGAGAAAAGACAGGTTTTCGGTGTATTATCCCACACAGGCTAAGAATTTATACAATAACATGAGATCTATTTTTATGATTAGAAGTGAAGATTCATTGACATAGGCTTTATTTTGCGGAAATCCATAATTATCCAATTTATTTTAGTTATCTTGAGTGTAAATTCCGCTAAAATTTGACTTCAATCAATTCGACACGCGTTTCGACTCTACACGAGGCATTCTCAAGAGATTTTGAGTCACCAAATTCTGGCACGAGACTCAAAGTCTCTTTATCTCGGAATTTATACTCAAGATAACTCAAAAAAATAATTGGATGATTTGAAGTGACGCAAAGAGTAAGACGCACACTTGATGGTCTGCGGGGGCCTCTTCAACTGCGGCTCACGGCGCGGCGGACATTGCGATTGTACTTGTGTTACGGTCTGTTATCCTAGAAGACGACTCAATACCACTAGCCCGTGATCAAGCGTATTTTGCCACTGTCTTGTTAAGTGTGCATAAAAGAGACAACAATACACTAGGTTACGCATTTAGTATTGCAACGCCCTTTGGAACACGGGCCTTAGTTTCAGTAGCTCAATGATTTGACTAGCTACGGCGCTCTCGGAACATGGAGCTAAGTTTTAATAGCTTCAATAGCTACGGCGTCCTTGGAAGATGGACCTTATTTTCAGTAGCTCAATAATTTAAATAGCTACGACGTCCGTGGAAGACGGACCTTAATTTCAAAATAAAACACATATTTATAATAGTACTTACACACCACTGTTTGTCTACAGTAAAAGGCACCAATTGCACTATACTAAACTACATTAAATAAATTCACATATTCCACTCTAATTGCCTCATATAATATTCTAGTTTTCTAAATCATAAATAATATAGTGGTAGTTACTATTTCTTCGCCTTAGGTCGACACCAAAAGGGATCATTGTGTGGATAGAATATTCTGATGAGCAAGTTCCACCTGACGGAATAATTCTTATATTTTCATTCCATATATTATAGTAAAGGATAAGCAAAGTCTTACTACCAAAATTTTATAAAAAATAGCAGGGTTCGGACTGGTGATGTCCACCTGTTCAACTTCTTAACTGTGACAGAGATATGATTTTGATTACAGTTATTATGGACTTACAACTGGACTGTTATTCAACCTTAAATTAAACAATAAATACTTTTTGCATGTCCATTGCTTATCTTTAACACCCTAATGCCCAGCTACGCCCATGATAAAAGTAATAGCATTTGATTGGTTTGATTGTTTATTTTGAACTCAAAAACAAAACAGGGACATCTGTGACAGATAACTATAAATATATACGCACTGATTAACCTCGCGAAGCCAAAGTCGCAGAGTTTGACGACACCGTCGCTGGTGAGCAGGATGTTCTCCGGCTTGACGTCACGGTGGATACAGTTGTGTCTGTGGCAGTACGCTACACCTTGCAGCGTTTGCCAGATTATTTGCTTCGACAGCAGCTCTGGACAACCCTGTAGTACCAATAATATCAATTTGTGAAAATTATGCTAACAAACATTGAAGTACAATGTTAATAAGACCGTATTGATAGTATTTAGATCTGTAGAGGGACCATAAAATATTCCTGAGGTATATCTGAATGAGAAAAGTTAAAAAACTGTAAATCAATTCAAATATTAGGTCATATCTTAATGGAATATCTGAGAGATGACTGCGATATTGAGAGGGAGCGAAGGGCGCTCTCGGACGTAGCAACATGATAGCACGAAGGTTTGCAAAGTTCAGCAATGAGGTGAAAACAACTCTGTTTTAAACTTATTGCCTGTGTATGTACACCTGCCAACTGTGGTGTAATTATTCCAACAATACCTTAAGTTCACTAAGTGTCCAATATAATGATTCCTATCGAGCTCTTATGAAACTTCCCAGATATTGCAGTGCTATAAATATGTATGCGAGAGCGAGAATACTCGACTTCTTCGCAATAATTCGCACAAGAATTGCATCTTTTTGGGACTGAATGAGACGCTCCAAAAACGAAATTCTGACGGCTGTCTCTAATTATTTATATAATTACGATATTTTCAATAGATGCATAGCATTAAATATAACTAAGTAAAATTAACTAGTAATTACGATATTTATTTAATTTATTAGTGGTAATATAATTGTAATTTTGATTTCAATTGTATTTTCTATGAGTTATGCCTGAAATAAATGCTTATTAATATAAAGATTTTGAATCAAATTAGTTGGAACAATTCTCAACAATTATTTCGAGCCATCGATCGGCTTAGTCCCATTAAATAGTTATAAGATTGATGTTTCGAGAAAATAACCGCGCGAGAATAGGTGATTTGATTTTTTTTTATTAAGCGAATGTTTTGATTGTGTATGGCATAAGGCGCACTTTCGAAACTTCCATCTTGTGGGCTGCCCGAGATTTGATGCAAGTGGACCATCAGCTTCCTCACTGGGCGCAGCATGAGTTACAGTAAAACCTTTTTTAGAATTTGAATACTGGCCTCTAAGAATCTTAATGACAGTTATACAATTTAAAAAAAGTTCAAAAACAAAAATTATGTTGATTTAAAGTTGACACGTCGTTAACAGAAATGGAGCTCACGCGTCAACATTTCTGTGCCATAATTTATCACAATTTTCGTCGCGGCTTATCTCAATATAAATTTCTCAACGCACTTGTTTCGATTTATGATGTTGAAGCACTGAGTCAAACGACAATATACCGCTGGTATGCCGAGTTCCGACGCGGTCGTGTGTCGCTCAGCACTGTTTCTTCTGCAGGTTGACCAAGAACAGCCTAAAACATCGCAGCTGTGCGAACTATTATATTAGATGACCGTCATGTGACATACGAGCAGATTCAGGCTGTTATCAGTATCGGAATGAGTGCAATTCAGTCGATATTAAATAATGAGCTGTATGTAAGAAAGCTAGTGTCCCGCTGGGTTCCCCACAATTTGTCCAAAGAACACAAGGCAGCTCGTGTAGATTGGTGCCAGAATACTCTGCAAAGCTTCAACAGAGGAAGTCAAATGCCGTTTATAATATCGTCTCAAGTGACGAATTATGGATTTCTTCATACGAACATGAAAGAAAACATCAGTCAGCAGTTTGGGTCTGCGAAGACGAGGTCAAACCAACGAAAGTGGTTCGCTCCCGCAGCATGTTAAAGAAAATGGTCTCTACGTTTGTCTCGAAAAAGGGGCATGTTGCTAATATTCCTTTACAGGAACGCAGAACTCTCTCGAGAAACCGTCGACCAGTGCCAAAAGAAACTTGTATCTTCTATCGACGCTGGTCACGGAATGGTGAAAAATAAAACTTGTTAAATTTAATCTACTGAAGACACAAGTTTGCATATTAACCATTTAAAAAAAATCGTATCACTGCTCTTCCACAACTCTCCCCTTAATACCTTGCCTATTTTTGGTAAAACCCTTATAAAAATTTAACTCCGTGCAACTCCGAGCTGTCGGGGATCCAGTACTTGAATACATCATCACCATCTGGTGTTGTGGTGTTCCTCTACAATGCGGTTTTTTTCACGATCAACCAAACCAAAGCGCGCACAGCTTTCTAAAAGGCCGGGATCGCTCCTGTTATTCCTCTGACGTTGTGGGAGAATGTGGGCGTGATGATTATTTAACATTAGGTGACTCGAACTACCGTTTACCGTGTCTTTCATAAAAAAGTGAAATATGTCAAGTGAGTGTAATGTGACAGTAATAAGCACTGACCTCTACTGTATACCACAGGACTGGCTGCTGTCAAAGTGCTTTTGTGCCTGTTTGATATTCGCCATTTTGGCGCTGTTGGCCCTGTAGCGAGAGTCTGCGGTACTAAAACTAGTGATGACAACCTCAGCAAACATCAACAGATGGTGGGAAACTATTTACAAAAAATATGTGTACTTTACTACGTTGATTCTTGAAGTATAAATAACACGGAAAACGAACGAAATTAATTAATCATGCAAAAATACCTCAGAGCATCGCAGCCATTTGTATTATACGTCAAAATTAGTTCTCTCGACGCTCGCGATTGGCGCATTAAATAGGCACACAAAATTTGCTGGCAAACATATGGAACATTAAAGAACATTATTTCAAGAACTCAACAAAATCGGAGAAGGCTATTATTGATAAATAAGTCATAAAAACTTAATATTTTACTATACCAATATACGTTAGTTATTCGGTTGTCCTTACATTTGTTTTATTTATTACTATCCGTTCTTACTTCACCCAAGCAGCGACCTTGCCACAAACTTAATGCGAATCAATTAACCGCATTTTGTGCAACCTGAACCGTAGCAGAGGCTGCACGTGATCTCATTCACGAGTCACGTGCCACGTGAATGTAAATCGTAATTCATACATACACCACTCGACGATGCGTTTTTTTAATAACGAATCGTCGGTGACAGCATCTAATCAAAATTTAGAAAACCGTCAGAAAAAATTCAGAAAAGCAATCATAATGTTTTGACTATTGAGTTCAGCGGGCCTACCATGAACTCTTATTGCGATTCAATTGACAACCTAAAATGAACTGCTTTGCTAATTCGTACCACGACGTGATTAGAGCTATCTAATTTAGGTTGACGTTAAATCAAGTCGGAAAGTGAAAAAAACCGCTAAAATCATATCATTTTAGGTCTCGAAACGCAACGCATATGGTTCGAGTAAGAGAGACAAACTTATACAACGACTGTAGAGCGTCATCTCTTTCCCACACCGCGGACCACAGACAAATTTATTTCGTTCATTCTTCATAAGCGATCCAAACGCCATTCAGTAAAAGGCACTTCAAATTAGGTACCTAAACTGAACTGCATCGGAATCGCATCGCTAATTAAAAGTTGATGGTAGGCCCTCAGTCCTCTTCGGTATACTTCTAATAACTGTTATTTAAGATACACGTGATTCGAAAGACAAAATATTCACAACAAATACTCATCAATTACAATATAAGTATACGTTGACGTATGTGACATTTGGATCTTTTTTGCATCACTGCCACCACCATTCGTAAAACACTGCCAAAAGAATAATTTAACGCTTATAAATAATCCCTAAACAACTCGTTAAGAATTTTGTTGGCCATTGTTCAAATTTGCTTTATTTTTACCGCATATTGTATAGCTTTTTTATTTATTTATTCTTTGCAATTTTTTTCCCCTGTATTCCTTTTCTTTCTCCCAGTTGCGTGTTTTTTCTTTTTCATACATAAATTCTATCTGCAAAAGCTTGTAATTAGCTTTTACTCTTCTTCTGTATTTATTGTCTAATTTCTTTTGTAAGTTTTCTTTTTAAATAAAAAAAAAATAGATAGCGTGCGACTCCATAGGCCACGGAAAAAAGTACCAAAATTAAATATTGTAGACGGTAATAGAAACATAACGCAGGTATTTATTTTTTATTAAAAGTATGTTATCAAAACTAATCCTATACTCGAATAAATAATCAGTAAAGGTTAGAGCCTTCTGTTTTACGCGTGGCACATCGTATACGTTAATCGCTGATATAATAGCGCATATTAATAAGTGCTGGTAAAAAATTAATCATTTAAAATAACCTTCCTGTAAGGCTTTGTCCACAAAGAACGATCGAGGCGACGGCAAACAAAAGCGAGAGAATATCTCTCCTCTCTTTCACTCGCTACACAATACCCACGCTTCATACGGCGTGGCGGTAAAATGGCGACTTTACATAAACGAAACTGACTATAAATACGAAAAAACGGGTAGTACCAAAGAATATATAATAGTAAGTAAAAAGATAAATTAAAAAATTAAAGTAAGTAATTGAATTTTACAAATTTTCAAATAAACAAATTACATATTTAGGAAACAAAATTTTAATCACCCCTATTACAAGTACATAAGTAAGCACGCAGAAGGTGTCATAGGTTGCCGATGCTAGCGCAACTTATTATTACATAATTTTTTGTTACAGGTTAAGGACAATAATTGATGTATTCAGGTGAATTGTGTATTTGTATTTTTGAATATTTTTGAAGTTAAACTTCTTTAGGCACCTTATGAAAAAATGATGAGACTGCAATTTCAAGATGCGCAGATAAGCAGGTTGAAGTTGGTTCCTAAAATTTTCTGAAGTTTGCGTCATTCGTTATTTTGCCCACACAGCCGTATTCATTATTTAATAATTAATTGTCAAAGCCATCTTTGCAAGATTTTAACAAAACTGTTATTTCTAAAAGCGTAGAATAGCACGAGGAATAAATCATTTTAATTATTTTTGCTTCGCTAGGCCAAAGAAGTATAACTTCTTGCGTGCATACATAAGTACACACACACTTTTTTGTTTACTTAATGTCGCCATTGTAGTACCACAGTGTATTTATATCTATAGATACACGTGTATCTATCCTTCTCTTTTCGTAGCTTTCTTTCGCCGTCGTGAAAACACGGTCCGGAATAGTCGTAGAACTAATTCTATGGTTTAGTTAGTCAGTACAGTCAGTTAGTTTAGTACCTCTAGAAATAAAAAACTTACCACAGAAACGATTTACTGGACTCCTGTTTAAATGGTTAATCGAAAAAAAAAAAATTAAAGTGCTAAGAAAGTTTTTAAATTTAAATTTTAAGTGTTCTTTTTGCATGCTAATTTAAATAAGCCGAATACCACTGCAATACATTTCTAAAATCTATAATGTATACTGTATTCGACGCAATAAATAATTTTTTTTTTCATTTCATTTCCATCAACCGATTTCTTTACGTCAATCGTAGAAATAGTTCAAAAAGTCAATATATTTTATTGACATACAATCAAAAGACTGCTACGTCAACGTCAATCACATAAAAATACAATTCAGATACATACATATTAATTACATAAAAGTTTAAACATATTTTCAAAACAATGCAAACCAGTGAAACAACACAAGGCTGAACCATATAATAAAAAAACAACTATAATACTATTTAATTACATATTGTAATATCGTTTACGTAATATTCAATACTGTAATAAGCCTTCGACATAAGTCTGCGTTTAGTAAAAGATTTAAATTTATTTATTAATAATTCAAATACACTTTTTGGTAATTCATTCTAAAATTTAATACCATTGCATGCAAAAGAATTGTTTATTTTACAGAGCCTAGTAGGGGGGCACTAGCTTGTAGTTATTTCTAGTGTTCAAATTATATTTATGTTCTACGACTACTTCGGAGTGTGTTTTTACGGATACGGATCGGACTCTAATCTGTGGTGCTAAACCCTTCTAATAGTTACGATCCGTCACTGTGTGAACATGCCCCAAGCCGGTTTAGCTAGCGCAATATGTCATAATACGTAATGCAACTGCCGAGCAGATTTGTAAGAAATGCTTTGAACCGATAGTCGGTAGTGTCGTAATCATAATATGTTTTAGCTTTGATTGCGGTATTGCGGCGGTAAAGGTTACACTGATTTTTATTTAATAAATAATACTTAATCATCTGGATGTGTGGTGTTCTACTACACACTTGTCTGGTAAAAAATACTACGTAATGAGAGGACTGAGAAAGGAATGCTGAAATGTCAAGATGCCACGCACACAAGCATCTTTATATGTAGCCAATACACACTACAATATAAAGTTGCCGTAATAAAAAAGCTATTGCTCTTAGGTAGTAGATACGGTATCTAGTTGGAGCGCAGCGGAGACCAATACTTAATCTAAGACTTCAAAGAAGCTGAGTGTGGTATGTTGTACAGACAACGTGACGTACCAACGAATTGTTCGTTTTTTAATAAAAGAATGGTTACGATTTTACAAAACACATTAAAATGGTAATTTAATTAGGTTGGTTACATAATACTTTGAGAAATTAAATCCTGTCGACCTTCACAAGTATATTGACAAATATTGCACTCACCGAAGGATATTTCTCCATTTCATGTAGCACAGTGTGGTCACAATACTCGAAGACCAAGTGCAGCTTCCGTTTCCGTCGGAACACCTCCAGAAGGTTCACCAGATTCGGGTGTTTTAGGTTCTGGCAATAAACATTAATTTTTATAGTTATCAACATAAAAGTCTCGATCTATAAAAGGCATAAAAGGCATTAATTTTCTCAAAATTGATTCCTTTAGAATTCTTTTTAGATTCAATAGGGAATATGCATAATTTAAATTAATCATTAACATCTTTATCGTAGATACCGAAAAATACAAATAGGTTTGAAAATATTCAAATTATCTTTCAAAGTGAAATATTAAAACATTGAATTATGTCATCGCGTGCTTTGCGGAAATTATTGATTATAGAACAAAAAAATGTTCTACAATATTATAGAACGTGTCAGTATCTACAAGAAAGTCCGCTATACCATATGTCCAAAAAGATTCGAAAAACAATATTTGAGGCAAATTCAAACTTCATAATACATTAGGTATATTCCTTATTAAATTAACCCCCTTATTCATAATAGTCTGCTAACTTAAAGCATTGCTAATTCTCACTCTGTCTTCTTCTATTGACCTAAGTCAGAATGAGAAAAAACACTCGTAAGCGGCTGTTTAAAGTTAGCGGACCATTATGAATAAGGGGGTAACATGCGTTTGCTCGTCCGTTGATTGCATAATTAGGCAAAGGCAAACGTAAATCCATTACGGATCAATAATTACTGGAAAAAATAATAATTGATAGGTGTCGTTCATTCACAGTCTGATTATCAAGAAACTTTCTCCCACTTACAAAAAGAAACTTTGAAAATGGCTCCCCTCCACATGTGTTTCAAGGTTGATACGACATATCTGTAATAAGGCCCGTTTAGTGGTCCAATATTGGATGTTTTTTATTTTATGAAAATACGCAAGAGACGAGCAGGAGGTTCAGCTGATGGTTATTAATACGCCCTGCCCATTACAATGCAGTGCCGCTCAGGATTCTTAAAAAGTCCAAAAATTCAGAGCAGCACTACAATTGCGCTCGCCACCGTGAGATATAAGATGTTAAGTTTCATGTGCCCAGTAATTTCACCGGCGCCCTTCAGACCGAAACACAGTAATGTTTATACATCACTGCTTCACGGCATAAATAGGCGCCGTTGTGGTACCCATAATCTAGCCGGCATCCTGTGCAAAGGAGCCTCCCACTGGCAGTAGGCAGGGGCGCGTATTGGTTTTCTAGCAAGGTAGGCACTGTGAATCTTACTAGTTGTAGTTGCAGTTTACTCCGACAGTAGGACGGACATAAGTTGCATGAACCGCTGCTTGCGTATATGCAATCTGTAGACTGCCTACCATAGGTAGTTTAACACTAGTGCCTGGTAACGTGGTAGGCACTGCGTTATTATAATATATAATATAGGCCTATCCTCGCTAACGATCCTGCGCTGCCCCGAGTCGTTACGTGTCATCTTTATAAATGTTCGCTCAGTTGGGAATCCATTCGTGCAAACGTAGTGATTATATTCTCTTTGATTCACGCAATGTCCACGTCCAATTCCGCCCTCAGGCTATTAAATAATAAATTTAATTGTAGAATATTACTTTGTAAACTATTTTGATGAAAAAAAAGCCCGCTCAGTTTGTTGCGCCCATTCTTATAAGGTCTGAGGCATTCGTTTTGGAATGGATGGTAGTTTTTGATTTTTAATTAGTGATGTCACATCCTATTTTGAATAAAAATATTTGAATTTGAATTCTCTTTCATTGCCATGACGTATTAATTGACGTACCTAATAATTGAAGTACTATTTTGGGTAACGCAAGGGAACGGTCTCCCTTCCTTTTCTTTTTCCTAGCCACGCACACTCTTTCTCTTTCGTTTCTTAGCTTTCGTTCTATCTGGATACAGTCTAACGGCCGATGAAATGTAAGCGTAAAAGGATAGATCTCTAGTAAGTTAAACTAAGGATAGATAGGTTATTGAAAACGGTCGTTAGTTTCTCTCTCTTTCACTTGCGTTGTTATGATTGGTCAAGTAGTTCAGATAAGAAAGCTTAACTAAAAAACTCGCATTCGCATTTTTGCATCAATTTAAACCACATTTAAAAAAAAATGCCACATGTCAAAGGTCTATCTACTACGAAATACAGGATTGTTTTAATGATAAAAATATTTGATACAGATAATTATTATATGCCCATCTACATTTTATAAATGTTACATGTATTCTTTAAGTATTTTTCTTTTAAAAAAAAGGCTAACTGCTGCGTTTCTTGCAGCACTTCTTCTCAGAAGGCCATTTACCAATGTACGTCAAAGTGCTGTTAGGGTAAAAAAATGACTTACAAAATAATTTCCTATACATTTTCTTGCAACAAAGAAATTTGAATTTGCACGGCAGTCGTATTGGTTTTAATGAAAATGATCCGAAATTCGTTCTCTGCAATCCTCAAAACCTTAGAAACGATATTGTTGAAATCATAATTTTACGCAGCGGACATCTTGGATTTCACAAATAATACTAAATTCGTGGAATGCTTAGAACATTCCGTAGTGTTCTTTCGTCGTCATTGTAATATGTGGACCCGAGCTAAAATTACCATCATACTCCCACGTGAACTCTTCAAAATTTCGTGTGAAAAATGACCTCTTTGGTACCCCTGACAACGTGTGTGAAATATTTCAAATTGATCGGTTAAGTAGGCATGAAAGTGTAATAGTAAAACTAACATCAGCATTTATTAGACAAATAAAACTGAAATCAAAATTTTATAAGCGATGCGGGACTCGAACCCGCAACCTCTCGCGTTCCGTTCGAGCGCTCTTACCAACTGAGCCAACCGTTTGAGTGACGTATCGTTGATAAAATCTTGTATGCTTTGTTCAACTCTCAAGTTGTGGCTTCATCTACTGGATCTACTTTACAGATAACCTGCTCAACCCCAATACTTGCATATTAGGAAATTGACTTGAGATGGCGCTCTTGCAAATATAAACAATTTGTTATTTTTTAAAGTGATACAGCTGAAAACAAAATGTTTTGAATGATACGGGACTCGAACCCGCGACCTCTAGCGTTCTGTGCGTGAGTGTTAAACAAAGCATACAAGATTTTATCAACGATACGTCACTCGAATGGTTGGCTCAGTTGGTTAGTCGTTCATAAAATTTTGTTTTCAGTTTTATTTGTGTAATTTATCCCAGAAGTGAGGGTTATCACTTTAAAACATAACAAATTGATCAGCATTTATAATATTATTACTAAGAATTAAGTATAATATGTAACCTTCAACATCCTGATCTCTCGCAGGGCAATCTTCCGAATGAGTGGATCGTCTTCGTTCTCGACGAACTTCTTGATGGCGACGATCTCGCCGGTGTCCCGGTTACGGCATTTGTAGACGAGCCCGTATGAACCCTCGCCTAGCTTCGCCAACTTCTCATAGCGCTCCATCGCGCGGCTGCTAGCGCGCGATCTAAAACGCCAAACGAGCTTAGACTTAATTGGGATAGGGACAAATGCAGCTCAGACCGATTTTACCTCCAAAATTTTGACTAAATAGAGATTTCGTATTCCCCTGTTATCCCCTAAAATATTGAACATACAAAAAAACTTCTGACACAATATTTTCAGGAAGAATAAGTCTATGTCCCTATGTTTTCCTTTTTTCTTACAAACCTTTCAAAATTGTTACGTATTCGTCTGAATAGGACGGTATAAAAATGGCATTTTCTACGGTGTTTGAAAAGTCATATTTTCTTATGTCGTTAGTTGATTGAAAAAATCGTACAGACATAGCTTTAGCATATCTGGGTTTTGTGACAAAATTCTCCGCTCTAGAAGCATTATCCAGGGAGAAAAAAGGGGATACGTTTGTATGGTATAACGCTGCTAGCGTCCCCTCTTAACTGACACAGATGCGGAACGACTAGTTTAAGTTATTTTCACAGTATTATGTCCTTTGGTATATAGGTATGGGGCAATGCTGCTGATATTAATACCATCTTTGTACTGCAGAAGAGAGCTTTGGGCGCTATACTTAACCTAAAGAATAATTGAGAGCAAAGAGTTGCATCTCAATATATTCTTGATGAGGGTTTCTACAACGATTCTTAATGACACCACAGATTGGGAATGGAGCGACCGCCTTCAGGCTATTTAAATTATCAATATGATTGTCTCGAAATCTTATTATTAAAAAAAAGAAGCCCGCCGAGTTTCTTACGCCCGTTTTTCTCAAGTCTGAGGCATTCATTTCCAAATGGGTTGTAGTTTTTGATATTCGATAAGTGATTTCATATCTTATTTTATTAAAAATATTTGAATTTGAATAGAACTCATTTTATTGATTGAATAAATTGTTAATTATTATTATTCATTCAGCATCAACAATATTTTAGAAAATATGTTTTTCATATATATTGTAAGTTATAATTTACTCATTTTCGTCAAATTATTTCGTTAGTAGTTGAGTTGTTGGTGATTATGACGTGTGCATATATCAGTACATAAATCAGTTAGGTAAGCCCAACTTCGACAAATATGTCAATCGTATTGTTGTATTCACGACCAGTGTCCTTCAGAGCCTATAATCTCTCCAATTCATGTGTGGTGCCGGTGATGACACAAGGCACCGAAACGTGGTCCTTCACTATTGATAATCGAAGGTTAGATAAGGTTCTCGAGTGGCGAACACGGGTAGGAGGACGATGTATGGGACCCCAAGAAGAACTGATGACCCGATAAAAGTATAATCCAGACCGCCCAAGATCGGGCACTATGGAAGTGTTTGGGGGAGACCTACGTTCAGCAGTTGACGTCTGTGGGCTTCATATATCATAGTCAATCGCCTCCACATATTTTTTATCGTGACGTCAGTATTCACCAAATCTGTTAAAGCATGTTTATGACAAAGTTGGATATATTGGCAAAATCGATATCTATAGTATTCTAATCCTTAATTACGAACACACATATACATACCAACTAGAATCCATAATAACACGGAAATGTGAAATTAACTTTGTCCGTTCTCGGCTAACCGATTTTGACAACATTGAGAATTAAGAGGTAATTAGGAATGAACATTCTACACCGAAACATCGAAGAAAGAGAATGTTAGCCGGACGGGGTTAGACAATGTCTAATATTTTTTTTTATGAAAATAAGGGACGAACGAGCAGGAAGTTCAGCTGATGGTAATTGATACGCTCTGTGATTACAATGCTGTGCCGCTCAGGATTCTCGACTTTTCTCAAAAAATTCTGAGCGGCACTACAACTGCGCTCTTTACCTTGAGACATAAGAAGTTAAGTCTCATTTGCCCAGTAATTTTACTAGCCACGGCGCCTTTACAGACCGAAACACAGTGCTTACATATTACTGCTTCAAGGCAGATATAGGCGCCGTTGTGGCCATAATCTAGTCGGCATCCTGTGCAAAGGAGCCTCCCACTGGTAAAAATATAATACAACAACGACCTTTCCTGCAACGACAACGTTTTATAAGTACCTACCAAAATCATATCAATCTTTTAGCCTATTTAATACATCTCTCCTGCAAGGAAAGATTTTTGATGAGGTCGCAACAATCTCATTGAGTAGAAAATTAAAATATGTATGTTATGTACCAACTACCTGGCTGAGACGACGTCGGCAGCAATAATACTTTTATTGATTTTTCCCTTCATGTAGTTGCGTCACAGTAATTTGGCCATAAATTTGTCTCCTGCACGATAACTTTAACTTAACCCCTCGAGCATATTTTTACGGACTAACTAGTGTTCTGCGTTTTGTTTCCGCCCTTATCATAACCGAAAATGAATTTAATTATATTTCCATGTAAATGTGTATAATATTCTGTCAAATATAGCAGAACAAGTAATGGAGTGATTTCTCAGAAATTGCGAACGTCAATATCTGTCAGAATTGATACAGACTGCTTATGCATTTTACGTCGTTTTTATAAAATACTTTAGTTAAATTATATGTGAAAACGATCTTAAGCAACCAAAGTCGTCAATATCGACTTCAAAACTGGATAAAGGCGACTTACGGCCGACGTGCATCCAGCTTTAACAGAATGTTGTCTAAATGTGTGTTTAAATCGTCATAAATTTATTTGCCCTGTGCTTACCCGGGGTGTTCAAAAATAGGGACGTTCCAACTACCAGTGGGAGGCTCAAAGGAAAGGCACAGGATGCCGGCTAGATTATGGATACCACAACGGCGCCTATTTCTGCAGTGAAAAAGAAATATGTAAGCATTATTGTGTTTCAGTCTGGAGGGCGCCATAGTTATGAAATTACTCGGTAAATGAGATTTAACATCTTATGTCTCAAGGTGACGAGCGCTATTGTAGTGGCGCTCAGAATTTTTGGGTTTTTCAAGAAAGCTGAACGCCACTGCATTGTAGTGGGCATGGCGTATCAATTACCATCAGCTGAACGTCCTTCTCGTCTCGTCCATTATTATCATAAAAAAACCTCCCTACGCCTAGTAGTGCCTATGCTTGTCTTAAAAGGCGACTCGCTAGTCGCCTCTTAAGACACAGGAGATAAGATTAGCTTAACTCAGACTCGAAGAATCGATTCCCAAGCAATCTAGCACTGGTAGCCTATCGTCTGGTTAAGGGATACTATCACTTATCGCCACCAACGCGGCAACAACACCACAGCACCCCGCTCCTCGCTTAATTTGGACTTTTGTACACTACGTGTATATGGAATATGGATACAGCATGGGCTAAGCATCATCCACCATCACATTGCAAAGGCTCAGCCGGCCTCTTTATTTCTTTACGTACACGCAGATCGAGCGACACATCGTATGTGACATACGCGGGTGCATTATTCTGCATATTTTTTTACCTCATGCTGGGGTATTAGTATGTTCGTTGATATACTTTATATTTGCCGTCTTGGCAATTTTTGTATGGAGAAGGTAGGTTTGCAGAAGAGATGAGTGGAAAAAACTAGAAGAAGCCTACGTCTGAGGACGATTTCACAAAATAAATGGTTCTTGACAGTCAACAGTCAAGTTTTAAAATTTCAAACAAATATTTTAAGCAAATACTATTGTCAATATTATTTCAATTGGTTAGTGAAAGGCTCTTGTTATAACAAATCAAAAACCGTTTGCCAGTTGTAGCCTTCTAGGTAACTAACATCAACTAGATAACTATAAAATTTCGTATTTCCATATAATATAGGTACCTGTCTGAGTTGAATTCTTAAATACATCTTACAAAAACAACACTTAAGGTATAGATGGTCACAAAAAGCAGGATCATTGGTTCACAATTGTTTAAGTCGGTGATCACCTGCCATCAAGACATGATTTCCGGACCCGTCCGAAGGTATATAAAGTTCAAGGCCACCTACCTTCTCGGTAGCAGCGGCAGATTGTTTCCAAATAACCACAACCGCTTTTCACCGAACCATTTCTCCATACAGGAGGCCACTTTATTCCACTGTTTGTAAATACTGCAATTATTCAGTTTCACAACACGATTATTCATTTATGGAATATGGATACAATTTCATTTGCCGCCAAAATTTATGACTAGTTTTTTTTTATTAGGTAGGACACGAGGCGCTCTGGTGAAAGCCGCTAAGGTTTTATCCAGAACTGTTATAATTTATCGATCGCCTGTTTTGTTTACAGTTTCTGTTGAGCTGTCCACATGACAACCACAGTGGAGGGGCTAGATTCTAGTGTGTTTGTTCTCCATTTGAAAGCAATTAGCTAAATAAACTGTGACATGGTTTAAAACGAATTATATTTTTAACCGACTTCAAAAAAGAGGAGGTTCTAAATTCGATCGGTATTTTATTTATGTATGTACACCCATTACTCTGAGATTTATGAACCGATTTACGTAATTCTTATTTAGTTCGATGCGTAATACATGCCATTTGGTCCCATAAAAATTTTACAAAGTTTTGTCCAGCAGTTTTCATTTTATGAACATTTTTTATGAAAATTTTTGTCTACCTGGATGATATAATTGTTTTTTGTGTACGGCTTTTTGAAGGAGTTTTCATTCAGGTTGAATGTATATTACAAATGTAATAGTAGATACCTACACTCGTCACGCGTCACTTTGAGCGGGACTAGTAAGTACCTAAGCTGTTTATAATATTAAGTTTTATAATTTTAGGCTTAGCACCGACTTAAAACCTACCAATATGTAGCACATAGAACTAGTAGTATTTTATTAATATTCAAGGTAAAGGTTTGCATAAGAGGTGTATTAAATTAAAGTTTTAGTTATTTTATTGGTATTTTTGAAATTCCTTAATCGACTTAAAAAAAGAGTGAGTTATCAATTCGTGAGAATTTTTTATCTTTGTTACCTCATAATATATTTATTATCGTTTATCGCACTGTTCTTCTTCGTTTGAAAGAGTTTTGCAATTTTCACTTGAAAACATTTCAGATATACCGTTGGAATATTATAGGTATTCATAATATAGCGTTTTTAGTCTTTTCAACAACAAGATTTGTATACAGCCAGATATGATTACAGAATGTGCTGATTGATTAAGTAAAGTGAGATTGAGATTTAGTAGGTGGCCCTGGCTTGGATGGCCTGGAAGGCAGCTTATTAGCAGCCTTCGGAAGAGAGGCAAATGCGAAAGGGTATTATCAAGTATTTTTATCATTATTTAGGTATCCTCCCGAATACAGCTGTACATTCTATGAACAGCCTCGACAGGGAAGCTTGCTGAATGAGGTCCTCCTGTATGACCACGTAAGGGAGCTCATACAGGAGGTCACGGAGTCCGGCCTTGACCTTGCGCTCTTCCGGGAGCGCAAAGGTATCGTACGTGATACTCTTTGGGCAACATAAGTGAACTTCTTATCCTGAAGGAAGATAGGCGGTGGAGGATTATTAAGGGGGAGGACGGGCGAGCGTTACGCCGGTTAACACGAGGAGGGGACAGAGCCTGGGGGCATTCTAATGTCAAGGGTTATGTTTAGGGTTATATTTTCCGTGGAGATCACGATGCGCTCGCGCTGGTGAAGACCTGAACAACGCTTTTTTTTTTGTTACTTATTTCATTTAGGTGAGAATAAGAGTACTTAGGTATTAATGTCGAAGTCTATAATATATTTTACCACCATTTCGGTAAATGTTGCTTCAGTAGATCTTCAAGAAGAGCTGCTCGAATTTTTGAAGATCCAGTGCTCTGTGAACGTTTAGATCACTTGGCATGCGTAGATGCGTAGGTGAGTGTTCCGATGACCTTTTGGACCTCATTCCTGAAACTGAATTCCACACACGACACGCCACCAATTAGGATACCATCGCCATCTGTATGTGTAGCGTTCCTCTATAGTGCAGTTTTCGAGGAATTTTCCTTCACGCACAACCAAACTGTGGCATGAGCTTCCTTGTGCGGTGTTTCCAGGACGATACGACATCAAAAAAGCGTACACCTTTTTAAAAGACCGGCTACGCTCTTGAGATTCCCTTGGTGTTGTTCAAGAGATTGTTGGCGGCGGTGATCACTTAACATCATTTTATTTTTTAAATCTGGTAACCCGTACGCTCATTTGTTATTTACATTATTTTTATACAATCTATGCAAAGTGAAAGTTGAAAAAAGAATAAAGTAAAAAAATAATAAAAACCTAAAATGATTGAAACTTTACAAATTGACCAGGCACAAGGAACGGCGCTTCTGACGCACGGAACAGGCATCGCTTCGGTCATCATCATCATCATCATCAGCCGGAAGACGTCCACTGCTTGACAAAGGCCTACCACAATTTTTCCACGACGCTCAGTCCTGCGCTGCCCTCTAACACTACGTCTTGCGGTACGTGGTCGCCATTCGAGGAGTTTACTGCCCCAACGGCCATCTGTCCGTCGAACTATGTGCCCTGCCCACTGCCACTTCAGTTTCGCAATCATTTGGGCTACATCGGTAACTTTGGTCCTCCTACGGATCTCCTCATTTCTGATTCGATCGCTTCCCTCATATCTTATGTAATTGAAACGTCGCAAGCGCAAAAGACATAGCTCATAGAACCGTTGACTCTCACATAGGTGCCTTCTGTTCGATCCTCGCCTCCCGCGTACAAATATTTTTTCGGTTCATAATTCATAATTATATACGTTTATTGGTTGCTTTATTAGGTCAGTTTGTTTTGCTTTACTTTCAAAAATAAAATATAAACCTACTTAATAATAGAACTTTCACATGCTTACTTTCTTTTTCACAAAATATATTTTTGAATTTGGTTAATTATATTCGCCTTAATTATTATAATACATACTTTCTTTGATTAGCAGGAGTGTTACACATTTAAATAAAATACTTTTTAAAGGATTGTTGGACGTGTTTTAACACGCGTACTTGTGTTTTTTTTAAATCAGGTATTAGCGTAAAAGTGCCATTTTTCATAATTTATTTAGTTAACCCGACGTTTCGTGATTGTTGCAGGAGCAGGTCAAAGAGAATTTAAACACCACGTTCATTTTCAGTTAGACTGCGGTTGACAGTAGTCGAAATAATATTTGTCCATAGATATATTTATTCCCAAGAACTAAAGATAAAATTCGAGTTATTCGCTTTACGAGCCCTGAAGATGCGGTGAAAGCGTACGAAAAGTCCATAGAAGAGACCCCTGCAGAAGAATGGGCTGCTTTGCTCAGTGATTCCATCGAATGCGACGATGTGTAGAGAGGAACAGAGATTACTTCGAAAAACAATAAAAGTATTGGCAACTTTCTACATTAAGCCGTTTTTCATTTTCTAAACATTTTCAGTGTTACCCAGGTACAATAAAACGGCAATTTCATTATTTAACCCCTATTATATTCGCCTCACCTTACAATACATATAAAGGTTTATTTAGATGATAAGAAAGCATTAGTATGAATTGCTTTAAATAATTAACATCTTAGTATTACTATTAGTAAAAATATTAAATTAAATGTAAAGTGTTAGACTATTAAAAATGTTCAAAATTTTATATTGAAATATAAAAAAACTATTTTAAAATCATTATAATATAATAATTATCCTTGATGTGCAATGTATCTTATAAATTATCACAATTCTGTATTTACTTTGCCACTTTTATTATATTATATACAGTTACGTACAGATTATACTATGATTTAATATTTATTATTATTACAATTTTTTTTTTTTTATTACACTATAATTTAGGAAAAACGAAAAAATCAATAAAATTTAATATGTAGTCATTCCCTTTGATAACAAATTCATTACAATGGGAAGACTAAATCAACTTTCTACTTCAAATGTTACGAGGGGCTGCTGAAAACCAGTGTTGTGTTGGTGTCTTCTGCACTGACCAACAATATACTGAGTCAGCTCCTTTTAGCAGGGAATTACGCTCTCACTGTTATTTTTATTTATTTATTTATTTTTAATTTTTTATAATATTTGTTATGTTATTTAATTTAGTATTTTAAGACTTTAATTAATATTGTAAATTGTTGTGTTTTTGTGTGAGTGTTTTTTTTATTGCGAACAAAGTGTTTCTATTTCTATTTCTAAATATCTTTTCAATTTAAATAAAAATTCAAAAATATTTTCTTTATTTATTTAGGTATTACCTGAGCATAACTACAAATTTGTTTTTGTTATTTTTACTTAACTAAAAATAACAAAGACTTATGGCTTCATCATGCTCGGCGAACTGGTTCCCTAAAAATGTGGTCGCGGAAGGCAATGGCTGGTCTGTGAGTCATGCTCGTGGATATACACTCATTACATTTATGGTTGCTGGAGGATGTTGTCATTCTTTGCATCTTATTGTTGAATTTAAACTTATCTATTTCTTTGTATATTTGAGGATATACGGGCATGAGACTCACGTGATGGAAGTGGTCAGTAAAACCATCTATGGATATCCGCAACACCAGGAGCAAGAGATGTGTTGCCGTCCTATAAGGTCACCTGATCGTCGATGGGAGTATGCTTTACGCTTGAAGGTTTGTTTTTATGAAATAAGGGACGAGACGAGCATGACGTTCAGCTGATGGTAATTGATAAGCCCTGCCCATTACAATACAGTGCCGCTCAGGAAAAAAATATTTGAAAATCCCCAAAAATTCTGAGCGGCACTACAGCTGCGCTCGTCACCTTGAGACATAAGATATTAAGTCTCATTTGCCCAGTAATTTCACTAGCTACGGCGCCCTTCAGACCGAAACACAGCAATACTTACACATTACTGCTTCACGGCAGAAATTGGCGCCGTTGTGGTACCCATAATCTAGCCGGCATCCCGTGCAAAGGAGCCTCTCACTGGTAAAGGTCCTACTGGTGAAAGTCCCTAAGTCATATCAATTCGGGAAAACTAGACCCGGTAATTGATTCCACAAAATGGCTGTGTGAGGCAAAAAGCGTCATTATTGATGCCAGACGTCAACATGATGCGGGTGCGATTTCGCATATAGACGTGATATTTGGTGGTGGAATTAGGCCGCTGATATCAACCCGAACAATTCCTCTGAGAACTCCTCATGATTAATTAATTAAAATGCGGTAGAAGATGTAAATCATCTCTACGCAACGCCAAAGTATCAAGCCGATCGGTGAGATGACTTGATCGCCGATGATTTGAGCTGCTCTTCGTTGTATGCGGTCAAATGGAAGAAGGTGGTACTGGGGAACGGCCGCCCAGAGGTGAGAACAGTACTCCGTATGAGACCGAATGAGCGCCTTATATGTATAGTTGCAGGCGGTGGCTTGAAGTAGTGACTCGTCCTACTAAGTACACCAATCCCTTTAGACGCCAAGAAGAACAAGAAGTGGACGATTTGGAAGAGAAGACCAAAGCCAACAGCGACCTCGAAACTGAACATTCGCATCCTAAATTTCCCAAAACCAAATTAATTATTTTAACAGAACAGCTGTAATTATCTATCTATATATATATAAAAATGAATTGCTGTTCGTTAGTCTCGCTAAAACTCGAGAACGGCTTGAACGATTTGGCTAATTTTGGTCTTAAATTATTTGTGGTAGTCCAGAGAAGGTTTAAAATGTTGAATAAATATTAAAATACTCGAATTAAATAAAAAAATCAAATTTGATTTTCCTATGATGTGTCCCCCGTCGTTTAAATAATAGTTTAAAATAAAAACTAATTAGAATTTTTATAACTTTCTTACTTTCTCAGGAGGTTAAAAATAATCTTCCTTAAAACACGGTTATTAACACTTAAGTTTATTTTATACAAATAATTTGGTCTTTTATTTATCGATTGAGGCAGTACGAAGTCTGCCGGGTCAGCTAGTTAGTAATAATATATAGAGTAATCAGTAAAGTATTTTTAAATTAGCGACACCTAGCAGAAAATGAAAGAGTTATATGTAATCTGTATAAATGTTGCATGTTTCAAGTTTCACTATTCGCCTTAATATAGGGTTAATATATTATCCAAATTACACAGTAATAATAGTTACTTACAATTCATGTATTATTTTTCAAGCTGTTTGTATTTTAATTCCTACTTAAGTACTTTTGAGGCTGCTGTAACTATATACAAAATACTAAAAGTGATATGAATTAGATATTTGAAATTAAAATAATAATAATACATTTTAATTAATTTTAAAGTCTTATTAATTACAAATACTTAATAGTACCTTTAAATAATGATAAATAATAATAAAGACAGAGACAGGACTATGATAAGAACGCCTCTTGGAGTATCCTAAAAACTATGTACACAGATTCTCCTCAACCTGAAAAAGTATTATGCTTAGGAAAATATAGCCCAGAAAAACACCGTTTAATCAAAGTTTGTTTTGAGTCTTCAAAAACAGCTCTGCATATACTTCGAAACAAATCAAGTGTGATGAACGACGTGAATAAGCTTTACTCTGATGTTTGATCAGGCAGCAACACCCCGACAGCAATCATTTATGAAATATCTCCGAGAAGAGCTTGAGCGTCGAACAAAAAGTGGGGAAACAAATCTTATCATAAAATACGTTAGGGGTGTGCGCGAAATTATTTCTGCTCCGCCAAAAAACTGATAACGGATTCAAAAAAGAAAAACTGGGACACAACTTCTTTTCAGATTGGCAAGAAGTGTTCCGATATTACAACTACCAAGAAGTCTTTAAAATACCTATACGCAAATGTTCGCAGTATTACTAAGCAAGGAAAATTAGACGAATTAAGATGCATTGTTCAGTCTTTCGAAAATACCATTATCCACTAATAGTTATAACAGAAACATGGGTCAACTCAGAGGATGAGGCAAATAGAATTCAGCTTCCAGGTTAAATTCATTACTACAACTACAGACAAGAGGTAAGGGGTGGTGGTGTCTCAATTTTTGCCCATAAAACAGTCTCAAACATAATTTTATTGAAAAACACTCTGTTGATGAAAATCATTACCTTTGGATTCACATAAGCAAATTTTTTTTAGATGTAGATGGAATACATAAACCCGGACGTACTAACCACTCACATTTCTTAGACTTTTACTCAACGCAGCTGGAAAAAAGGAAAAGGGCTTTAATAGTTGGAGATTTTAATTATGACCTACTAAGCACAGACAAAACTGTTCAGAATCACAAACTTACAGTAAAAGAAAGTGGCTTTGAAATAATAAATAAAATTCACCAAGACTATTGTACCCGTGAAACTGATAAAACTAAAACTATTTTAGATAACATTAACTCAAATTTAAAACAGAATAAATTCCACTTTGCCATAATAGAATCTAGTATGTCAGATCATAAGCAAATTTATTTTGAAATTCACAACTATAAAGCAGAACCCTTGAAGACACTTATATGTCAAGTGATCGACTATGAAATACTCTATAAAACCATTGAAAGCTGTACCAAGGATAGTGAACAATCAGAATATTGTATTTTAGAAGAGAACATAATAGAAAGCATAAATCAGAGTAGAATAAACAAAAAAAAATATATGAAACACAGTAAAACAAGGTTGGGTAAATAAAAATATCATAGAGGGAATAGATAGAAGAAATGCACTATGGCTAAAATATAGAAAGAATCTTAATTATACTAAAACAGGTCAAGAGTTTATGACAGAGAAAAAGTATGTGGTGAAAAACTGACATGACTGTAAAACTAAAAACTATTGTAAATCTTTTAGAAATTGTTAAAATAAGCTTTCCAAAATGTTGTCCCTAATAAATACCGTATGCTGCAAAAAACCGAAGGATGCAGGTAACATCAATAAAATTATATCAAACTATTCTTATCCGACGTGCCATGCCGTATCTAGTAGCTCTTAATGCATGTGTTGATCATAATGTTTACGCGGGGTTTTCATTTCTACCCACTTTGTTTTGTATAGACTCGTAGTACTACGAATAAGATACCTACCTACTGTTTATATTGTTTTCTCATGTAAGTGAATATTTTCTGTTCTTAATGAGAATAAAGTTCTTTAACCATTAAATAATTTTAACAAAACTTCATCACATTCAAATTCATGAAAAAATAACGATCTTTTCAAAGGAATAACTATATTAATATTTAATAGGTACTACAATTGTGTTCATGCATAATTACAAGTAGTAAATAGAATATAATATTAGAAATTATTTATTATTTACGGCTAAATTTGAGCTTAGATTTGGCAATCCCGCAAATATTTCTTTTAATGACAACAACTACTGTCAACTGTGACTGTCAAATGTCAATTTTCAATTGTCTCATAACAATACCTACTACATACCAGCTGATTGAACAAAAACAAATAGCAATTTTTATTTGTCAAATTTACAAATAACCAACCTGAAAATAGATGGCTATATCGGTGCCCTTATTGTATCCGGTCGTCTTGAACATTAGTTTACAGTTGCTATCCCTGTTTTGTTTCAGAGAAAGTAATATTTTCTGTCTTGCTCATTAGGAGTGCATGTTCAGTGCATTCCCGTTCGTCGCCCCGTCACTAGCTGTATGAGACGAGACGTCTCACGTCATTATTTTTGATCATTCAATAAACTACAGTGCTATTGAATACGGGTGTAACGTGTTGTTTTATGTTTTCGATCAATGATAATGTTTTCGTCGGATAAACGCGACGAAAACAACGCTGGCTCAGTCTGTTATCGGCAAGGTTAAGTGATATTGTAATAACTAATAATGCAATCGTGTAAAACTGTTGGCTAACATTTTACTAACGCAATGGAATAAACATTTTCTATCAAAAATAAAAAAAATATGTGTTGATAGTGAGCTGACTTATTTTAGATGCGCGTGTGAAGTAAACAGATATGGGACTTTCTCATAATTGTGTGTTATATATTTTATGAGTGATAAATTATCTAAGATGGGTTCTACTGGGCTTACTTTGGCAGATTTGCCTAATATATTTATTATGATTGGCGCTCTAATTGCGCTGTTCGTCATGCTAGTCATATTATTGAGGTAAATATTTTTTCTTCTTGAAAATAACATGAAACGGTTTAGTATTTAACTATATGTGACATAATATTTGCATTATATACCTAGCTAGATTTTTTTTTTATTCTCAACTAGTCAAAACTTTACAAATGCCTTTATTTTGAATTTCAACATCATAAATAAACAATTCACTTAGATGCAGCATAAAAATATGTACACATTATTTATTTTAGAGTAATAAAATTCATGTATTATATAGCTATAATAAATTTAACAGATTAAGTATTACAATACACAATTCATACCATAGCTTCTCCATCCATGGATTCATAAAAAAGAAATAGTTTCAAGTCAATATTTATTTATGCTTTGGTCCACATTTAGCATGAATGAATGACAAGCAAAAGAAAGCTAATAAATGAAAGAGATAGACTGTGTGAAGAGCATTGAGATGGAATTTTGAGTTTGATGGATTTTGTTTACCATTGTTCTCTGTAGTATGTAGTAATAAGAATAGGTAGAAATACATTCATTCATTAAAAAGCTAAGTGTTGTTTATTATCAACCTTAGTTGATATTTAATTATAATTTAGACGTTTTCCTTTACTTATGCTTTGACTAGTTGCTAGACATTAGTGTTACTGTACCAAACATATTGTATTACTAACTTTTACCGTGACTTCATCTGTGTTGAATAGTTACGTTGGGCAATTTTTATGGACTTTCCAAATAATACACATACAAACTGCTCTTTCCTCTGTGGTCAGTACTCTTCTATGATACAGCACATAGCCCTTGTCATTGTCGACAGTCTCTTTAATAGTATTTTCCTAGGAACTTTAATCTCCTATTTCATCCCCTGTAGGTCAGTTTCAAAAATGCTTGAACAAATGTTTAAAAATTATTTCTAATCAAGTGCCTATATACAAAGTTTCATGGTTTTATCTTTGATAATGATGAATTTTCATACAAACTGCCATCCTCTCTATTTATTTTTATGCAATAAAAGGTAGCCTAGTAGTCTTTTTTCAATCTCTAGTCTATCTATCTCTAGTACTAAATTTTATCAAAACAGTTTTGGTGGTTTAGGCATGAAAGCATAACAAACAAACTTTCATTCAACTTTCTTTCATGTATAATATTAGTAGGCATAGTCTAGCAACTGATGGCAAATCATAAAACTGAACAAAAGCTTAAAGACCGGCAACACTCTTGTGATTCCTCTGGTGTTTGCAAGAGAATGTGGGCGGCGGTGATCACTTAACAGGTGACCCATACACTAGTTTGTCCTCCTATTCCATAAAAAAAAGCTTCTTTGAAACTTCAAACACTTATTCCTGAGAATCAGGATCTTGACAGATAGACAATGAAGTGGTCCTATAAAGTTGCTTCTTTTATGTGGTAGGGAAACTTAAACCTATTTTACTCAAAATATAAATTAATATGTTTATTACATGTAATGGTGTCAGCCACTCTCATATCTTTCCATTGCTTGAAGAAGCTTTATCTTGCAATATTATAAACCCTGTTCACTTTGTTATCATCAAGGTCCATCTCTGGTCTGTATGTCTTTCATTGTCATGACTTGCCTATTGCCGTATGAGTTTCTGTGGTTGTTGCATAGCATTTTTCTTTTACCTGGTGTGTAATCATTTTTTGAATATAAATTGTTACAACATGAAGCTGCTTTAAATTGTTGTCTGATGAGACTTAGCTTCATTTGTGTGTGTTGTCACATTTATCACAAGAGAGTTCTGAAGAGCTGATTGATTTGATTCCTACAGCCAGATTCCACCATCACATGACACACCATAAACTTGGGTATTTGGATATATGATTTTCATCTATGCTTTCAAGAAACTGCCACATGTAACCATGTTGTGGAATGAACATCCTTGTGAGGTGTTTCACATGACATGGGTACCTTTTAAACAGTGCTCACTTAGTGAATACCCTCCCAAAAGACCAGCAACACTCCTGCGAGTTCTGTTTTTGTGAGACAGTGTGGGTGGTGGTGATCACCTAACATTCACCTAATGTTAGAATAGAATAGAAACATTTTATTAACTTTAAAAACACACCTTCAATTTACAGTATAAATCTTAAAGTAATTAATTAAATTAAATGAACATGATTCCATGCTAAAAGGAGCTGACTCAGTGTATTGTTGGTCAGTGTAGAAGACACCAACACAACACTGGTTTTCAGCAGCCCCTCGTGACATTTGTAGTAAACAGCTGTTAGGTGACCATACACTCATTTGTCCTCCTCCCTTAAAAAAAAATGAGAGATGGATGGTTTTATAAAATTTCTTATTTTTTCAGTACCTTACTTCTAAGTTGTTTGTTGCAATTTAAACAAATTGTAGAGATTTATGCAATCAACTTTTACATACCTATCCATTTTCGACCGAATTTTCGCCCGTCCGGTAAAATTATACAATATGGCCTTACAGGTCCATTAGTTTTAACATTCTGATAAGAAATTTCTTTCATGTTTTTTTCCAATCTGAATTTAGATATTACTTTTTGAATTATTTTATTCCAAACTAGCGGACCTGACAGACGTTGTTCTGTTATAAAAAAAAACTCTTGCGAATGGAATTTCTTTAAATCCGTTCTTAGCTGATCTCTACTCGGCGAAAGGAATATTTCTACCAAATTTCAAGTCTCTACGCCTTATGGTTCCAGAGATATCGTGATGAGTGACTATATACGTGGAAATCTCTTATCTAATAAAAAATTCTAATGTCGCGGTGTTTGTAGTTAAACTCCTTCGAAACGGCTTGACGATTCTCATGATATTTTGAGTGCATATTGGGTAGGTCTGAGAATCGGACTACATCTATTTTTCGTCCGCCTAAATGTCCACGCCAATTTTTTTTTTAATTTTTTTGACATTTTTTTTTAAATTTGTTTGATTATGAGTCAGCATTAAAAATACATACAACTTCAAATTTTCACCCATCTACGATCAACAGTTACTTTTGTATCGCGATTTTAATATCGGCAATACAACGTTTGCTGGGTCAGCTAGTATATAATATCTGCGGCCTGGTGCTAATAGGGCCAATATCAATAATTATCAAAAATTATTTTCTTAGCGGCTTAAATATACTGCAGCCCTTTTATCACTTTTTTTTTCCTAACTGTATGAAAGTGCACTCTACATTGGCCTTTTTTACATAGTTAATACACTAACGCCCTTTTAGCACAAAAAAACATCATACTTTTACAATAAACTGGCATTACAATCTCGTTTCATACAAAAACGTACTTTGGCCCTTTTAACACCAGGCCACAGATACGAGTATATATATCCATATTTTTTTGAGACTAAAACATTAAGTTGAGCAACAAAGTACTTGTTGGAAGGACTACGTGTTATTCAGCTCATAACGGTTTGACTTTTGGAATTATAATTAAAAAAAGTTTAACTGTAAACTGTATATTTTTTGTGCAACATTTTTAATCAACAAAACACAGTATTTGAATTCACACTTAGTACCTATGGGGTTCAATTTCTTTATGGTATCAGATCTCACCACTATTGTTTTTGTGAATGCACGTCATGCAATTAACCTAATAAAGAAAAAATAAAGCAGATATCGCACTAGATAAATGATATTGCTGAATAATAACTTGCATTATAGAATTAGATAACTACGGAAAAGTCAAAACTCGATGGGCTTTACCAATAAAATTGGCATAAAGTTATAACTAAGCATAAACCAAGAATATGCAAAATGTTTACAAATAGACTTTTTGCTTACGAATGGTTTGTTCGGACATATAGGTAACGTTTCCCGCGTTTATTTACAAAGCAGCTTGTCATTAGGAAATCTGCAGAATTATAATTTTTTTTTTATTTATTTAGTGGCATGGGAAGAATTATTAGTAAACATTTTGCATTTTCTTTGTTTATCATATTTATTGAGTTATAACTTTATACTAAGTTTATTTGTAAGGTCGGATAAGTATAATAAAACGCGGAACATACGGTGTTTCGGGTAGCTCACTCTGGACGTGTCTGGGTCTACGTTTGGGAATCCGTTTAATACAATTTCTTGGCACATATTTAGGTATACAACTTTGAATAGAGTCTGTATTATTTTTACACAGCCTGAGTCTAAAACTAAACATGTCGCATTTACTCTTAACACAATAAAAATAAGTCTTAACTCTCACCGTAACCTACAATTAAATAAAAATCTATCACATATTTATTATATTCCATATATATATACGGTTTTCTCGTCACCGGTACATTATTTATTATTACAAAGGGTTAAAAATTGGAATTCGTTTTTTTTTTAAAGAAAGTAAACATATTTATGTCATAAAAATAATAACCATTATTATCTATACATTACTGCCACCTAATAGGAAGGTCATTTATGCCTTTGAACAGAACTGTGGTGATCTAGATTCGACAAACTGTGTGTAAGAAATTTGTATTGCCTCCTGAGAAGATAACTTTTTATTATGTAGAAAATTGTCCAAATTACGAAAAAAAATGGTAGTCTGTTGGAGCAAGGTCTGGCGAATACGAAATGGAGGGTGACGAATGGTTTCTAATTGCAGTTCTTGTAGTCTCCTTGCAGGTCTCGCGGATCTATCGTTATCATGGAGAAATAATGGTGAAGATAGACTCATGAGTCGGGGCTGTTTCACTGCTAGTTTTTCTATCATTGTTCGGAGTTTGGCACAGTAGACATCTGCTGTTATTGCTTGACCAGCTCGGAGAAAGCCATTACCTTTTTATTGTTAAGCTTTGCTTTGGGACACTGTTGCAGCATTTGACCTGGGGTCAACCATTGCATTTTTCGCTTTCGGTTAACAGAAATAGCCCACTTTTCATTGCATGTCACAATTCGATTCCATATTCCTTCATTTCTGTATCGATTCAACAAGGCAAAACGAGTTTCAACTAAAAAAAATCACTCGAATTTTCGAAGTCTCCATCTTTCTTGTCTAAGCTGAATAAAAAACACAACTGAAAGTCGATAATTGAATGTTGCACATTTATTAAAAGAAGAACTATATAGGTACCATGTGAAAAAGGTTTTACTCAATAATCTCGAACTATGAAGGTTCTATGGTAATTTAATACTTTAACCTCTATTATTATTATATACACCTACATGCATGCATTATTACATAGATGTTTTAATGTCATTATTTTAGCAAAAATAGAACACCAATGAACACTGAGATATATCTTATATCTTTAAACGAGCAATTCTTGTATATATATATATATATAATCTGAATCTCGGAAACGGCTCCAACGATTTTCATAAAATTAAGTATGCAGGGGATTTCGGGGGTGATAAATCGATCTAGCTAGGTTTCAATTTAAAAAAAATGATTTATCCATGTTTGAATGAGAAACAGCTACAATAACATTAGAATACAAAGGTAAATTTCGCCACTATATACAAGACTATTATAGCTCAGATGGGACATTGGGTGATCCGGAAAGCAGAAGACCCCGGTTCGAATCCAGGTGTCCTATTAGTTTTTTTTTTGTTCAAGTTTTGTACATTCTTAAAAATCCGAGCAAGGCTTGGTCGTCCGGATATTTTATATTAAACTATTCAAAAACACAAAAAAATATGCATATGTGTACATTATTATTGAGGTCAGTAAAAATATATGAATGTTGTATTGTAAGTAAGTATTATCTTATGCAAGAGCAGCTCAAGGTTAGGTGGGCTCGTTGGTTGAGTGGTTTAAGTGTCTACCACTAAGTACTGAGTAACAGTTCAATTCCTCCCGGGAGCATTGTAGGTACATCTAATATACAAAATTCGGGTGTCATGGTGTTAAACTTTGAACTCCTCCGAAACGGCTTGACCGATTCTCATGAAATTTTAAGTGAATATTGGGTAGGTCTGAGAATCGGACTACATCTATTTTTCATCCCCCTAAATGTTAAGGGTGGTCCACACGATGTTTTTTTTTTAATTTTTTTGACATTTTTTTTTAAATTTGTTTGATTATGAGTCAGCATTAAAAATCGCGATTTTAATATCGGCAATACAACGTTTGCTGGGGCAGCTAGTATTATATATATTTTCATATTTTCATATTTGTAATTTATTTATTTACATAAGTTTACCAACTAGATTCATAATTTAACATGTACGTGTAAAATATATAGTATTATTTTTTAAATATATCTAAATTAGAGTTATGCACAACGTTACTAAGCTAAATAACTAAAGCTAAAACAATTTAGGAACATAAAATAAAGAATAAATAACAGATTAAATGACAACCTGTATAGCCGAGTGGTTAGCGATCTTACCTACTAAGCTAGAGGTCCCGGGTTCGAATCCCGGTAGGTGCAAGCATTTATATGATGAATATGGATGTTTGTTTCCGAGTCATAGATGTTTAAATGTGTTTATGTATATTTATATGTGTATGTTTAAGTAAGTATATTTTATTAAATATATCATTGTCTTGTTACCCATAACACAGGCTATATATGCTTAACTTGGGGCAAGATAAATTGTGTAAAAAGTGTGTCAATATTATATTATTAAATACGTGCAAAATTTACCATGGCAATACCTTGCGTTACTACACTTATTTCAAGCGCAAAATAGGCAAGATACCACACTATACAGGAGTCAGATTTGTCGTTACTTCATGGTGTCGGAAATTTGTTATAGCCTAAACACATGGTCGGATTTGGTGCGGCCGAACCATCGGACGCGGTCCGGTAGCGGACCATATTCGGTACATAATAATATCTTTTATTTGACACACACATGAAAAATTACATTGCTACAAAAATAAGAATAAAAAAAAGAAAAATTATAACTAAAACTAACCTAGAACATATTTTACAAAGAATAAATAAATAACTTTACCAAGATATTATAATATAGCAGCTGTGTGGCAGTGTGTATCAAAAGGGATGCTACTCAGGTTACCTGTGACAATTGGTCACAGCACTGATTTTCAGTAGCTCCCGTTTGACACTTCACGTCGCGGTGCTGAGAAATAAATTATAAATATTTATCACAACATAATATTATATAATACAAAAACAGAAAACGTCCAACCTGGTACTGTTACATCGCATTCTCCATCGCACTAAATTATTATTATTATCGTCCGGATCGTACCCGGCCATAGGACCGTCCAAAGGTCCCGCCGTACCAAGTCCGACCATGTGTTTAGGCTTTTATTGTTTCGGTTACAATGGCGCCACAGCTTGTGAAGTTACTAGGCCTGAATCACCTACCATGCGGTGTAAGTCTTGCTCGTCACGTCCCTCATACAAAAAGGATATCATACATTTCAAATTTAGCTTCCAATTAAACTGACTTCCACACTACCTATCTGCCTTCCGCCCTGCTACCACAATATAATACCTATATTATATTGACACACTTTTACACAAATAATCTTGCCCCAAACTAGGCATAGTCGGTGCTGTGGCCTGCAAGACAACAATGTATGAATTCCTTATGAAACGCCTTTTTATGAGCCTAAATTTTCCGAACATTTACCATTGTATTTTTTTTTACCCTATCGGAAAGTAGATATTTTGACGAACAGAAAACAGACCAATTTTTTGAAAAAGCTGATATTATGACGGGTTAATTTTCGATGGAAAATAAGGGTTTTTTTTTCGATATTTGAGTCAAAATAAGCTGAAAAAATAAATAGTTCACGTCTAATAAATTACAGTGTATTTGGGACATAAAAAGGTAAATTTTCACCAAATTTCGTGAAAAAAAAAAAATGGATTTTGTAAAAGATAAAAATAAAAAAGACGTGTGGCACTCGGGGACTGCCGCGGTTAAGCTATTGCATAGCATTTTTTATCAACTTATGCAATTATAATTATTTATTTATTTTATTAATGCAGTATTTTTTTTGATAAAATTAATTTAAAAAAAAAGCAAAAAACGGGAAGTGAGTAAAATTTTACTTGCAAGATTTGATTACAGACAGACAACGGGACGGGTGAAACTAAATAAAAATGCTTGTCATACTAATAAAAATTAAAAAACCTGATAAAAAAAATAAAGAAATTAAAAAAAATCAAGACGTACCCCAGGCTCGAACCTGGGACTAGATCTAGTAAGTAAGTGTTAGGTTATTTTCGTTATGGAATTTCTGGATTCGGTCTCCACGCTCAAGGCCGGCGATAGACGCTATGCAATAGCTTAAAAACCAAAAACTTGGTTTTTACACATTCAATTTGAGGTTAAATGTGTACTAATACTACAAAAAAATTAATTTTCTGAAACCCGGAACGTAATTGTATAACAATATACATACCCAACCTAGCATAGAAATGTATATATGCAGTATTCCCAACGGGGATTGAACCCACGATCTTTTGCTCGACACCACTCAATCTTGTAAAATATAATCAACATTGACATAATAATATCAGTTACGAAGGCATTTGTAAGGCCCCAGTTTTTATAAATATGTACTTATTCCAAACTGGCACTTTTATGCAGATGTAGAGGAAAACAAATAATTTCAAATTTAATGTCAATCTTTATATATATAATTCTTGTGTGCGTGTGTATGTCACTGAACTCCTCCTAGACGGCTGGACCGATTTGGATGAAATTTGAGTTCAAGGGGATTCGAGGATGGTTTAGATTCACAATTGAACTACCTCCTAAACGGCTGGACCGATTTTGATGATATTTTTGTGTGTTCCAGTGAATTTGAGATTGGTGTGTGTCTTCAGGTGGATTCGAGAATGGTTTAGATTCACAATTAAACTACCTCCTAAACGGCTGGACCGAATTTGATGATTTTTTTGTTTGTTTCAGTGAATTTGAGATTGGTTTAGATTCTCAATTCCGTCCATATAATATAATTCTCTCCGTCCATATAAATAAGAACTCCTCTTAACGGCTGGACAGATTTTGCAAATTTAAGACGTGTGTACAGGACAACGTCTGTTGGGTCCACTAGTATTTGTATAAAAAGTGAACATGTTACTCAATTCATCTATACATCCTACTTAATATTATAATATTAACGCGAAAGTTTGTAAGAGTGTGTGGATGTATGTTCGTTACTCTGTCACGCAAAAACTACTGGAATGGATTTTGATGAAACTTCAATATTATAGCTATGATTTATAAAGATTTTATGTGAATTATTCAAAATACAACGATAAGTGTCAAGTAAGTAAAATAAAAATCTGCCGTCTACGAGCTATTCTGTCGTGCGCCGCAAAAACCGTTGGATTTACCAACTATTTAATGTTAAATAGTCCATAACAATAAAAATTTATAATTTTTATTTGACTATAATTTACTGACCCAGCAAACGTTGTATCGCCACATAAATTTATAAAAAAAATGCAAAAAAAAAATGGTTGGGGCATAAAAAGTAGATGTTGGCCGATTCTTAGACCTACCCAATTTCATACAAATCGTTTCAGCCGCTTTGGGGGAGTTTGGTAATAAACACCGCGACACGATCCATAAGACATAAGTAAGTGAAAATAAACACTTTTATCGCGTCTGTTGTTTAAAGTAGATAAACTTTGTCTCTCACGTTAGATCAGTTAGACAAATATTTTAATAGTAACGACGATGACCAACCGAGTGCGCGATAGTATGGTGCGGTCGGGCGGCGGGCGTACTACTGAATAGATTTAATTAAAATTTGCAATATTAACTAGAGGTCGGGACAACATGTAGGTTACATATTGTCACGCTACATGCAGGCAAATATATATATATATATATATATATATATATATATATATATATATACTAGCTGACCCGACAGACGTTGTTCTGTAGATAATAAAAAAATACTGTTTTATAGGAATTTGCCAAAAATATTTCAAAACATCAAGAATTATTTCGTATAAAATGCTCCTGTTGTTATAATGAAATTGTTTCACAGCGGAACTGTCAAACCGTGCGTCACTAAATTCCCTCATATATATGTCCATACAAAATAAATATTGAAAATAAAAATAATTATGGGTCCCAAATCGAAATAAAAAGTTGGACCAAACTGCACTCCATGAAGTAACCCCAATTAAAATCTGTTCATTAGTTTAGGAGTCCGTCGCGGACAAACAACGTGTCACGTAATTTATAATATATATTAAGAATAAAGCTATATAAATATATTCCTTTAAAGCGTTCACGCAGACGACGTCGCGGGCAGCAGCTAGTAACATACAATAAAATCGTAACAAAGTAAAAACTGTTCATTTAATATTTTTTTAATGAATACGTACTGTGTAATCAACAACCCATCCCAAAAAGCGGTTTATAGAATTTTAGTATGTTTGCCCCGTGTGTCTGTTCGTATGCCATGTATGTATGGTGTATGTGGATGATGCAGCTACTGCACTCAATAACTTTTGTATTAATTTACATTTACTTTTTTGACTTACTCGTGTAAGACATTGACTATTTGAGTGTGTTTGTTGCATCATTTTACATATTATATTGTAATTGCAATGATCTGTAAATCTTGATATAAAAGAGTGGCAATGAGTTTCTTGCTACTTCTTCAAATTAGCTCAACCCTTTACGAAGTAGCGGTAGATTCAATAAGAAATTTTTTTTTGACATTATATATATAAGTGTCATTTCCGTGACCTTCGTGAATAAACTGATTTTGATTTAAGAAAATTTATTGAGTTAGGCGTTACTTTGCGGAAATCCATAATTATACAAATTATTTAAGTTTTCTTTAGTGTTAATTCCGCCAATATTTATTTTTAAAACAATTCGACACGTGTTTCGCCTCTACACGAGGCATCCTCAGGACGTGTTGTCTCGCCAAAATCTGGCACGAGACTTGTTTTAAAAACAAATATTGGCGGAATTAACACTAAAGAAAACTTAAATAATTTGTATGATTTTGATTTGATTTGATTTATGTCCGAGCAACACGCATAAACCACTGTTGACTCTCACCACTGAACCCGGTTCATCATCATATTATAATTTACATTTTTTCGACTATTTAAGGTCTCTGGTTTACCAAGAGAGTATGGGCTACGGTGAACACATACCATTGGGTGACCCATTGTTACTAGCGTTCTCCTTTTAAATAGAATAGTATAAATTCAAATTTACATGAATATACAAGAGGTTAGGACAATATGGATATACCGTCACACTCGATGCATGTATATACGAGTATTTGCTGCTTTATCGAGTCGAGTCGAGCGACGTCGCGGGCAGCGACTAGTGCAATAATAAGATCATTAAAATACTCACTCAACCTGACACAGATTCTCAGTCTGGTTGGCCTTTTACTTTACAAAACCGTTCAAAACAACGCTGTATGTGTTTGAAAATTGCTCACGAGCGAGGTGCTAAGCCACCGACACAATTTATAATTGGATACAATTTCCTTTTGATATGTCGTTATAAGAAAATTTAGAAGTACGCGAAATGAGTATAAGTTTTTTATTGCATAGTATATGGGGGTAAAAAAGGACGTAGGGACACTTTTCGAAAACGCCGGCAACGCTCCTGTGTTCCCCCTGGTATTGCAGGAGAAAATGAGGTAACCATTTAACATCATTATGCACTATTTTTTTTTTATTATGGGAGAGTAAAAAATAAAACCATGCTAGTATATTATAATAGTAGATATTAATGTATATTATAGGTATTGCGTATGCAATGTTCACAAATTACATTAAACGTTTATTTATTTACAGTTTATGAAGGTTAATGCACCTTATGACGACCTGTATAGCCGAGTGGTTAGCGATCCTATCTAGTAAGCTAGAGGTCCCGGGTTCGAATCCCGGTAGGTGCAAGCATTTATATGATGAATATGGATGTTTGTTTCCGAGTCATGGATGTTCAAATGTATTTATTTATGTATGTTTAGTAAGTATATTGTATTAAATATATCATTGTCTTGTAACCCATAACACAGGCTATATTTGAGCAAAAAGTGTGTCAATATATTATACTAGCTGACCCGGCAAACGTTGTTTTGCCATATAAAGTATAATTCACGCGATAGTTTTATAAGTAATAAAATATTGCCTATATTATAGCCTGTACATCATTTTGTTCTATTGTCAATAGTTTTTGCAGCGCACGTAAAAATAGGTTTTCGATTTTACACCTTGTGTTACAAAATAGCAATTTTATTACGGATCCCTTATTTTGAATATATAGCCTTCCTCGATAAATGTACTACCTACCACTGAAAGAATCATTCAAATCGGACCAGTAGTACCAGAGATTAGCGCGTTCAAACAAACAAACACTGCAGCTTTATAATATTAGTATAGATTATATTTATGTAGTCATAACTGTTTTAAGCTAAAGCTATTTTTCTTATATATAATGAGTACAATAAATAAATTAAAATAAATATAACACACACTGCTCCTTCAATAACACACATACATACACATGCATACATTATAGAGGTATTCTAGTCTTTAACAAATAAACCCTTATTAACCAAACTAATTATCAAACTTGAAAATTAAATGAGATATGGTCAAATTTCGACCTCTGGGTGACCACAATTTTTTATGAAACCGCCACCTTGCAGATTGGTTAAAACTTAATCCTAAATTTATATAACGGAATTTAATGGGGATTACTCCATCGAGTGCAGTTTAGTCCAACTTGAGAGATAGGATAGTTTTTATTTCGATTTGAGACTCATAATTATTTTTAATTCCAATATTTTTTTGTATGGACATATTTTCCATGAGAGAATTCTGCTGTGACACATTTTCATTATAGTTAACAACAGGTAGCAATGGCTTTCTATGCATAATATAGAACGTCATTGACAGGGAGCATGCTTTACAAAATAATTCTTGGTGTTATGAAATATTATTGACAAATTCATAAGAAAAGTATTTTATTTATTATCCACAGAACAACGTCTGTCAGCTCAGTAATATATATAAATCCAGTGTCCTGATGTTTGTTCCCAGTAAACTCCTTCACTAATGAACGGATTTTAATAGGGATTACGTCATGGAGTGCAGTTTAGTCTAACTTGAGAGATAGGATTGTTTTTATTTCAATTTGAGACCCATAATTATTTTTATTTCTAAAATTTGTTTTGCATAATAATATATTGACGCACGGTTTTACAGTTCTGCTGTGAAACAATTTCACTAACGGCCGCGCCCAATATTCAGTCAACTTGAGATAAAAATCGTAACTATCGTTGACTTTTTGTCCTAATAAACTTATCGACGGTAACTCACCTTATCGGTCCACGCTGTCTACGGGACGACGTATAGCTTACCAGCGATAGAAGTTTGTATGCTAATTACTGACAGTAGAAGGTTGTAATTTATCTCTACCTGTAGATAGTATATTGGGAACGGCCGTTAGAAGATATTTTACGAAATAATTCTTGATGACGTTATGAAATACTATTGACAAATTCCAATAACAATGCACGTCATACAAAGCCGAAATGCCATTCTGCCAGAATGCATGCACATGGCGTAATAGGTACCATAATAAGCGTCGACAGCTATGGCTATACATTTCTGCTTTTTCTAGTTGCTTAAAATATTATTGGTCAATAGGCAGTATTATAAACACTTTTTCAATTTAGAACCCGATTTGGATAGTGACATCAGTGGAGTAGCAGTTAGGTATTTTTCAAACACAGACGACAAAGAAGGTTGCTATAAGTTTAATGTTTCTCATTCTGTCCCTATATTCTGATCAAAATCTGTTCCGTGAGAGGTTTTTAATCAAAAATCACACAATTTTTTTTCAATGGAAAGGAGGACAAACGAGCGTACGGGTTACATGGTGTTACATGATCACCACCTTTCACAACACCAGAAGAATCACAGGAGTGTTGCCGGCCTTTAAGGAACGCACTTTTTTTTGAAGGTACCCATGTCGTATAGTTCCGGAAACACCGCACAAGGAAGCTTATTCCACAGCCTTGTAGTACGTGGAAGAAAGCTCCTTGGAAACCGCCGCACATCCAGATGGTGGGGTTGATATTCTAATTTGTTTCCCATACATTGTTTTGTCGTGGCTCGGTAATTTTCACACTGCCCCTTCTTAGCCCACTTTATACTTTTGAACCCAAGCTGGTTCCAATAAGTAAAATAATAATCATCCATTAGGTATAAATGAATTGGTATCGCTTTAGTCACTAAATTTTAGTGCGAAGTAATTAAACTTCTGCTTATTTTTTACTACAGCACCCAAGTTCGCGGAAAATGACATAAGTTTTATTCTGTGGTCTTTTTAAAAACAAGGAATGTTGCGACCCGGTACCGGGTCTAGATGGATGTTGATTTTGCTTTTTTTACATGCATACCATACTAAAAAACCAACTTCAATCCCCTTCTTACAGTTCAACAACTTATGTTTGACACTTGACCCTGTCATCTTCATAATATAATAATGCCACTGCCAGAAAAAAATTTAACTGTTAATATAAAACTACTTTGGCAGATATGTTCTCATTGATCGCGCCACCGACGTTATAAATTTTACATACGTTCATAAAATCACGCCTCTTTCCCGTAGGGGTAGGCAGAGACCACTTCCTTCCACTTTCCACTATCCTTACATACTTGTTTCGCTTCATCCACTTTCAGTATTCCTTTCATACATGCTCTTCGGTTTAGGGTACTCTTGACCTGGCCTTTTTTCAAGACGTACCTGATTTGATCTCGAAATGTCCGCCTAGGTTCCATTCACACTGGCCTTATACACTTTATTCGTCAATCGTTCTTCATTCATTCTCTCGACATGGCCAAACCATCTCAGCATACCTTTCTCAATTTTTGTCACAACATCTTCTTTCAGACCACAACGTTTCCTTATCTCACTATTTCTTACTCTGTCACTCAGTTAAACTCCTTTCATACTTCTCAACGCTCTCATCTCAACTGCATTTATTCTGCTTTCATGTTTCTTCTGCTATACCCAACTTTCATTTAACCAACACCCCCTCATACAAGTGCCCCGAGTGCAAAGCTCCATTCACTATGTTTCCTGCATTCACTCTTCTTTCAATATCACTCTCATACTTTCCATCTCTTGTAAATTTAGAAGGTGAATGAGTTTGTGTATCCCAGATACACAAACTCATTCACCTGTTCAATTTTTTCATCTCCAATCACGATATTGCAGTCTGTCACTACCTCATCTCTTTAAAACATCATCACTTTTGTCTTCTTTACATTCATCTTCATTCCCTTTCTACCAAAAGCTCCATTCATAGTTATAGTTACCATCTCTTGTAACTCTAATACTTGGACATCAGCATAGAGAAAACATTTTAGGAGTAACTCATTCATTCTCAACCCACTTTCATTCTCTTTTTAACCTGTCAAGCAATTGTTCATGAACTGATTAAACATCCACGTTGACGCTACACATCCCTGTCTAACACCTTTTTCGATATTAAACCATTCAGTCTATGCCCCGTTTATCCTTACACAAGAATCTCTTTAAAGAGATTGCAATGCTCGTATGAGGGACATTGCTGACCACAATTCATTCCTCACCACACCATCATAGGCCTTTTCTAGATCCACGAACGCGCAATAGACCTTCATGTTTTTGCCAAAAACTTTTCACCGATGGCACCGGCAAGGAAAAGACCTGATCCGTACATCCCATTCCCTTTCTAAATCCCGCTTGTGCATCCCATACTTTTTCGTCTGTTTCATTCACAACTCTTTCAATCAACACTTTCGCATACAATTTACCGACGACGTTATAAATTTTAATACTAAAAATGACAAAAATAAATAATTATCTCTGTCTTAAAAATCATATTTCAATAGCAAGCCGAACTAAAAATAATAAAATATTTTTTGAATTACGGTGATTTTTGCATAAATAGTCCACTTTAATATATTTTATATATTTGGACTTCATATCGCTGTAACTCGAATTTCAAGAACGACCTCTCCATTAATAATGCATATTGCTATTGTTTAATTCGGCTTGCTATATAATATATAATAACCCCCTTATTCATAATGGTCCGCTAACTTGAAACAGCCGCATAGGAGTGTTTTTTCTCATTCTGACTTCGGTCAATTGAAGAAGACAGAGTGAGAATTAGCAATGCTTTAAGTTAGCAGACTATTATGAATAAGGGGGTAAGATACAAACAATATAGCACTTACTTTTTTTTTCACAAACGAACCAGTTTCTGGGCCGTTCACTTCAATGTATTGTTACCAGTTAAATAATATCGTAACAAAGTAATAAGCACAGTATTTAGTTTTTTTTTGTCCGCTTGTCTGTATGTATTTTACCAGTGGAAGGCTCCTTTGCACCGGATGCCGGCTAGATTATGGGTACCACAACGGCGCCTATTTCTGCCGTGAAGCAGTAATGTGTAAGCATTACTGTGTTTCGGTCTGAAGGGCACTGTAGCTAATGAAATTACTGGGCAATCATAATTGAGACGCCCTGCCCATGGTAATCCATCAGCTGAACGTCCTGCTCGTCTCTTCCTTTATTTTCATAATAAAAAGAATTTTACGTCCGGTTAAAAGGCATAAATTGCTGAATATATTTAGTTCTTATTTAAAAAAAATATTAGTAAGAGGTCAGCACAATATACAGGTTACTTATTATCACGTCAGATGCAGGCATAGTATTTTTGCTGCTTAGAAACGTACACACGGACAACGCCGCGAGCAGCAGCTAGTAAAATAATACAACAAGTGCGTGATGCGTGCGTGCATCCGCGGCACAAAAGTAATGCAATGATAAACAGTTACAGCTGTATCCGTTCCGAGATAATGCCGTTTAAATTATACGAGCTCAGAAGGCAAAGTACAGCTACTTACTTACTTGTTTTGTTTTTGAAATAAACGGCGACAATCATTTGTTCCCCGTGCATTTTATAGATGTGTAGCTAAGGAGGTCAGCGGACTCTATTAATAATAAAGATTCATACGCTGATAATATATTAAATAGAGCTATTTATTATGTCAGGGAAAAACTTAATATATATTTTTTTAAAGTATATTTACATTTAATACTTACAGTACATTTATTATGTGCTATTTTGCTCGATGACTTTTTGCCGTCTTGTAGCTGTAATAGTCGCATTTTAAGTTCGTAAATGGGAACACCATAACCACTCACAATTTTGCAAGATAAGTTATGGAAAGAGTATTTAATCTGGCCGTTATTCACAGGAACATGGAAGTGATAGGCATAGTGGGCGAGGGCCGTGATGACGCTTGGCCCCGCTCCATGCATCCACCTCGATTGCTGATGCAGAGGGTTCACATACCCTTTACCTTCAAACTGCAAGACAACGAGCCTATTGGTTACAATGGTAAGTTCAATTCATTGGTAGTGTATATCAGTATAAAGAATTGGAGGGCAGCGTGTTGACATGCCATATTCAATTAGATGGCCTACTTAAGAAATAAGAATGTTATGAAGTCAGATTTCAAGAAAGCATTCGACATTGGGCCACTTATTTTTACTATTAAAATTTGACAATTTGAATATTAGGAGAAAAGCTTAAAAACTATGTTTATAATAATAATTGAGTCATCGGTTAAAATGCCATGATAACCAGCCATCCATGCAAGCCTTTATCAAGTTCATGCTGGGGTGTCTAAAGGAATAATTTTTGGACCCTGTCTTACTTAATTAACACGAGTGTACCTACACAAGATAGGTTTCTCAACCATATAACAAGTATTCTGATGATATTTTTTGGCGAAACAATTAACTAATTTCTCTTGCACAGGAAGATGTTGGTACTAAATATAATACTAGTAGTGGTACTAGTAATACATATTACTTTTCAATATGTATAATATAGCCTGCTTCCTACCCATAAATATATCAATAATCTCGTACATCTTTAAAGCAAAAAACAACATTATTGCTCTTTTAATAAGAGAGATTTGTCCAGAAACTCACACAGCTAGTGATTTTGTACTGCCGATAGCAAAAACTGACTATACAATAACGTTCAAATATGTACGAACACTTGAGATAGAGAGCCCAACAGACACACTATGTTATAGACCTGAAGTCCCCCATTATTTTATTCCTTCAGTTTGGTTAGATTCTTTGCTGTCCTTATATCAAATTTTCGCAAGTACACGAAGATTAAACGTTGCTATGGCAGAGTTTACGGGCCTCCATATACCACGGTCACGGTATAGTTCTCTGGCTTCTTCCTCTTGCATCAGAATAAATGAGTGATCCAAAGATCCTTTAGACTGAACTCTGAATGCAGCACTCTCAGAAATTTAATCACTCATGATCTTTGATTATTTATTTATACCCATAAAAAATAATAAGTAGCTTTTAGGAATTTATACCCTATGACTGTGCTGTCTAAACGACACACATATTATGATTTTTAAAATTTTCGTCTTTATGAAAAGTCAGATCATGTCTATATTCTGCTTGCGATTTCGTCCGCTTTATTCCATGATATTGCATCTTCGGGAAATCTTAAAAAATCGGGATTTGCACCGAATATCCCCTCCTACTCATGTAATATTAAATATTTTGAGTTATGTTTCGCACTGTTATCAATCGTATGCGTATAATAACCAGCCAATGTCAATTACATGAAGATAGCTGTCCTCTCTATATATCGTAATGATAAGAAATAATTTCAAACATTCACAACATCATTAACTATTTATAAAATCAGAAAATTTGTGTGCGGTAAGAATATGTGATTGTGTAAATTATAGACTCATTTATAGGATGTTGATAATTGTATGATATCAATTATGAATCCTTTCTTTTGGATTGCGTTGGTTGGACAATAACAGTCGTTGTATATCATAATTTTAATTGTATGTGAGTTAGTGTGTTCCAGTGTTAACATGGTCTTCTACTATCCCGATTATGTAACTCTGTCATTTAAGGCGACACTAAATGCTGGCGACCTTGAGCGATATGAGTTCACGGCTCCTATAAAACAAAGCCAATATTTTCAAAATTCTTGCGTCGAAAATTAAAAATTTTAACAGGCGCAAACTGTTTAATTGCTTACAATCCTCATTATTGATTACTAATCTGAATAAATGTACCTACATAAAAAAGTAAAACCTTTAAGAACAACTTTTATGATAGTAGCATACTAAACAAATGCATGATACCGAGAAAAAACTTGTTTAACTGCAAAGAAAACTGGTAGTTCACAATAGCTCTGGAGTGCTTACTTTAACCAACAATAAGAATTAGCAACCTACAAGTAAGACTTAAGGGTATGTGTAACAGGATAAAGTAGTGTTCGTAGCTCCAAATGCTATATTTTCACCACAAAACTTGTATAAAAACACCTTGTTTGCGTGTTTTCTGTTTACCCTTCGCCTTAATCTGTTTTGCTTAAGCATATCTGTAGAAACGCTTCAAACATATCTGTTGGCTAGGAATAAGATCAATTTCTAGCCAGTATCGAATTACGTAGTATCTACAGACCCTCCACTCCTCCTCCTTTTCCTGTAATGTTATAATATTAAGTATGAGTTTCTTGCGCCCATTCTTCTCAGGTCTGAGGCAGTCTCTTTTGAATGGGTGGTAGATTTTGACGTTCAATAAGTGATTATAAATCCTATTTTGAATAAAAATATTTGAATTTGAATTTATGAATGAAATGTTTTTGAGCATTCTTATCAACTTTCATTACTAAATCTAAAACCAGCCTTATCGAATACAGAGAAGTGTTATTTTTTGTAATTATAGAATTATACTTACATTAGTTCCGGCTTCACTGTAATTTTCGAATCCAATCCTGTGATAGTTAATAAATCATTGTATTTGGTGCATGCTATTACTAATTATGATAGAAATCACGACCATCATGTTCACGAAGCATCCTTACACAAACAATGAAATCAAGTTTTAAAGGTTGATGCATCCAATATACGATAGTTTATGTTAATACAGTGGATTAATTATTACTTTTGTTGATATACTGGATGCAGCACATTAATAAGTAATTTGTTATGTATATTACAGCCATTTTATGAACATTTATATGAAAATTTTCGTCTACCTGGATGACATAATTGTTTTCTGTGTATGGCTGTTTTTTGCAGTTTTCATTCAGGTTGATTATATATTATTATTAACTCCCACTAAACCGTAAAAAATAAAAAAAAACTTCACTTAAAAAAACCGACTTCAAAAACTGAAAAGTATCAAATACTTAACTAAAAATTTAATTTAATACACCCTTATGCAAACCTTTACCTTTAATAATAATAAAATACTATTATTTGTATGTGCAACATATTAATAGCTTTGAAGTCGGTGCCAAGCCAAATGTAATAAAGGTCCCTACACTCGCCACGCGTGACTTTGAGCGGGATAGCTTCGTCTAGTTTTATTTTTGAAGTGAAAACTTCTTTAGCGGGAATGAGCACTTTTATTGGGATGGGTATAAAATGTTAAACTCGCGTCAGGACACGTGACCTGATCGAAAATTCGTAAGACAGTAGATGAAATTATGGATGAAATTTGAATTTTCTGACATAAACATTTTAATGTAAAATAATTGTAATAGTTTTGAAGTGTTAAATTTTTTATGTAATATTAATTAAATTTTTTGTGTACGATAGCGCAATAAATTAATATTGTATTTAACCACATGAATGCTACTAGGAAAGTACTCTTATACTAATAAATAAAGCATTTCGTGCGAAATTATTCCCTAACCATTCCAAAATATTCAAAAATGCACAACGTTAATATTCTATTTTTCACTTCTGCCGGTAGTCCCGGAGTGCAACCCGTTATTTTTTTTTACTCCAAAGAAAGTCTATTGTTTTCTTTCAAGTTGATGAGGACGTGTTTGACCTTAGACTTTTTACTGAATATTTCTCTTTTTACAAATATTTCATTTAAGAAATACATAGTCTACGATGGTGCGGGCTCTTTGTGTGCAAATCTCACTCAATTGACCGCTCTTTAAAAAGGCATAAAAAGGCATTTATTTTCTCAAAATTGATTCCTTTTGAATTCTTTTTGATGTCATTTCTTCTACTACTAGATACTACTACCGCTTCGGAAACAAATGGCGCTCTGAGAGAGAAGAAGCGGCGCAAGAAACACTCCCAGCATTATTTTTCAATAAAAATATACAATATTGTACAGTCATTTCTATCGCTATAAAATAATCACAATCTAGTCCCAGGATGTCCGATCATTTAGATATTCAGCAGTGGAGTAAAAGGATTTACGACAGAGCCATTTTTTATAAAACATTTAAATTTATTTATAGATAATGCCTGAACAGTGGCTGCGACTTTATTATAGAAGTGTATACATTTACTGTTAAAGCTATTATGTATCTTAAAATCATCCGACCTTGTACCCTGCTATAATCTATAATTATACCACATTGTCTCTGGTGCGGCCATTCACCCGAGAAGCAGCCGAAAACACCCGCCTATAATGGTCATTTGGATGCAAAACGAGTTTTTGGCACTTGAAAAGTCCCCGATGCTCGAAGGTCTTGTAACAATGCATTATGAGGGAGTTTAATCGAACTGAACTCGTATGACCTTCTACTGAAGATGCGTAGTAAGGCTTTCTTTGTCTCTGTATGATGTAGAAATATTGCCGTATGCGCTCACGGACGAGTAAAAAAAGAAGGGCTCCACGCCGTCATATTAGCAAGTGAAGCACCTTTATGCTAGTGTGTGTGCGGTTACGGGGGATACCATTTACACAATTTTTTCTCCCTTAAATAATCATATATGGCCACAAATACTTTTATAGTATCGTTTTTACACTTTATGACAACGCACGAAGACATTTTTAAAATATTTAATTTCAACGCAAACTGATCTATCAGACGATGGCAAATCTCATAATGGCGGCCGATCCGCTTGTATTAGTGTAAGTGTGTGCGTGTGCTATGTATTAACTCGTTTACCGGCTTGTTTTGGTGCTTCAATGTTATGTAAGGTGACACGGAGTCCTTCTTTTTTTACTCGTCCGTGTATGTGCTCCGTTATTTTAGCCTCCAAGTGCAGTGTTTTTGTAAACAGATTAAGAATATACGTATAGAAGATTTAACAGCCCGATGACGTGTGACCAATTTTGATTTGTCAATGTGTGCGTTAACTAGTGGTTTAATATTCAAAATACTAAGGAGGTAAAGCCAAGCGTGGCTGACTGATTACGACTTGTCAATCAAAATCGATTACAGTACCGAGAATTGTTAAAAACGTTTGTGTGGTAAAGGTTACTATAATATAAATGATCTTAATGATACCACAGGTTGGGAATGGAGCGACCACCCTCAGGCTATTAAATAATATGTTTAATTGTACAATATTACTTTGTAAACATATTTTTTTGATGAAAAAAAAGCCCGCTGAGTTTGTTGCGCCGATTCTTCTCAGGTCTGTGGCATTCGTTTTGGAATGGGTGGTAGTTTTTTATTTTCAATAAGTGATGTCACATCCTATTTTGAATAAAATTATTGTAATTAGCCTTTTCATTTGTTTACCTTACGCACATTAACACCGACTACAATAGGTAGTTTCTTCAAGTACCTATTTTTTGGGTCCAAGCTCAAGTTTTGACAGAACGAAGTCTGTCCGGGCAGCTAGATACGAGATAAATAGAAAAAAAAACATAATTTTTCACGCTTTTTATTAGCTTCACCTGTATGTATGTTTGTTTGTAACCGAGTCATTTGGGCGCGATTTTAACCCACTTTAAACGGCCAGATTTCGTTCAAACTTCGTAGATTTAACGAGGACTGATGACAATACATTAATTTGATAAAATTATTCCAGTTTTCCAAGATTTTCGTTAATTCTATATGGCAGGAATTGATGTTTATTTTAAATTTCAACGAAGATCTTTAAACGGTTTATCTCGAATACCACAGAGATTTTTTTTTGTTTAATTACAGCTTTGACATTCCAATTACTAAATAAAATATTGGTCCCACAAAAACCATCTGGATGGTTTGTCTGTGGGACTGTCTGGACTGGGTCTGTGTGTTCGTTTCTGTTTTAACTCAACAATGCAAATTAAGTGCAAGTTTAAAAAGAAACTAAAAAAACACGCTTTTATATATACTTAATACAAACTAAAAAAATATATAAAAAGCGTTTTTTTTTAACTACTATTGTATTTAAAGATAGGCTTGTAACGGGAAAATGTAATCAAAAGTGGAATCGCAATAATATACATATTAAGTAGATATTTGCCGGTCACGCGGCCACTGACCGATTATGTGTGTACGAGTATTTCTGTTATGTTTATTTGATTATTGAGTTAAACTTTATATAAATACTAGCTGACCCAGCAAACGATGTATTGCCGATATTAAAATCGCGATACAAAAGTAACCGTTGATCGTAGATGGGTGAAAATTTGAAGTTGTATATATTTATTAATGCTGACTCATAATCAAATCAAAAATTTAAAAAAAAAATTCAAAAAAATTTTCGTGTGGACCACCCTCAACATTTAGGGGGATGAAAAATTGATGTTGTCCGATTCTCAGACCTACCCAATATGCACTCAAAATTTCATGAGAATCTGTATTGCCGTTTCGGAGGAGTTCAAAGTTTAACACCATGACAGGAGAATTTTATATATTAGAAGATTTGGGTCAGCCTATAGTCAATACTTTGAGTCAATTTTTAAATGTTTTGACGTTTATTCGTGAACTAGCCGTTATCCGCGAATTCGTCTTGTCATTACTTTTATTTATTTATTATAAGTAGGGGATTTAGATGCACTTAAATCCTAAGATCTATTGTACTTGCTCTAGTGCGCCTACCCCGGACTTCTTATGTCTAAAAAAAAAACAATTAGCTGTGGAATAATCGAGGCTACTAACTAGAAAATGTGTGCCGGGATTTAAATTGTATTCTCTAGACCTATTCCTTTTAAGAAGCGGAAGATCTTCAGAGGGTCCAGGCAGGGCACGCCCTCTGCTTTGAGTGAGGATGTTTTAAGATACCCCTGATTCTGGAAATGGCCTCTCATTCCCGAAGGATGTGTATGGGGTCTTCAGTGGCTTCGCAGCAGAATCTGCACCGGTTTAATTCACTGAAAACCATTCTGGCTACCTGCCCGTTCAGTTTGCAGTGGCCCGAGAGGAACCCCGTGAGGGATCTCAGTTGTCTCCTGTCTTGCTGATTGTTGATAGTTGAGCTAACTACACTAGTTGTCTTAGCACATATTTCTGCCATCTTATAAGAAGATAGATTACATTATTCCGATTAAATTCTGTCCACCTCTTTGAGTCTCTCTTGTTCGGTTCAAAAATTATCTAAATCACGAAAAAATGTTAGTCGGTTGGCACGACCTGGCAAGTATGGAGGGGAGGGATGCTCCCCTGCTGGCCCTACTGCACTTCTTGCAGTGTTAAAACTGTTTCACGAGCAGTATGAGATCTAACTCCCACCATTGGTTACCGATTCATGGGTCGGCACTGTTTTGTTGCGAATTTATTTATTTCATCATGCATCGTTCGGAACTCTATATAATAGGCATCTGCTGTTTTTGCGTAACTGAATCTGAGGAAGCTCTTGTGAACGCAATGAAGTGACCATCAAACAGCTGATGGAAATTGATATGTCCTGCCCATTACAATGCAGTGCCGCTCAGGATTCTTGTAAAACCTCAAAAATTCTGAGCAGCACTACAATTGCGCTCGTCACCTTGAGACATAAGATGTTAAGTCTCATTTGCCCAGTAATTTCACTAGCTGCGGCGCCCTTCAGACCGAAACACAATAAATAGGCGCCGTTGTGGTACCCATAATTCAGCCGGCATCCTGTGCAAAGGAGCCTTATTGGTAAGCTTCGCTTTAGGGAATTGTTGTCCCAATTAATGTAAAGGATTCACTTTGCGTCACGCATCACAATCTGGTCCAAAACACCTTTATTTCTGTTACGGTAAAAACATACGGTAAACTTCAATGCGCGTTGCTCTCTACATTTTAGTTAAATTACCAAATTTTTGCAGTTAGTTGGTAAGTAAATCAACAAACCGGTATTGCTGAAATGAGTCATTATTGTGGGTGGGTAAGCTAACCACACAGCATGCGAGTAATTACGAAAGCGGTTAAACCAATAACGCACGATGCGTCCGTCACTAGTACTCTTTCCGAAGTCCTAACACAGATAGCATTACGAGCAGTTTCCAGCCTAGCCAAACTCCCTAAAAAAAAAGCGATTCACTCGATTGTATGAAACGTGCATGCATTGACAGTTTGACAGATGATGGCTCTAATCTTGTAAAAACAGGAGATACTACGTTTTTAAGCGACAGTTCGCTTTCAAACTTAGCCGGATTATACTTCACGTTTCATACTATACTAAATTTCAATTTTTACTTAGGCAGTCCCACGTCCTATTACCTAGTATTTACCTTCCTCTTCGGCAGTTTCTGTTACATTCCCACGTCCCACCATGGTGTTTAATTTTTCATCCCCCTAAATGTTAAGGGAGGTCCACACGATTTTTTTTTTAATTTTTTTTTGACATTTTTTTTTAAATTTGTTTGATAATGAATCAGCATTAAAAAATACATACAACTTCCAATTTTCACCCATCTACGATCAACAGTTACTCTTGTATCGCGATTTTAATATCGGCAATACAACGTTTGCTGGGTCAGCTAGTATTCATATAATAAAATCTGAATTTTGCATGATTATCAACAAGAGATCGGGTCAACAATAAAGCTAAATATATTGTTCCGGTATTTGCTTTAAGTGATGCTGGCACATTATTTTTGGCTGCTTTATAGACGCGGACGGCGCGCCAGACAACAGTGTGTATATAAATAAACAATCACACATTACAAATAAATTAATTTATTGAACTTTTTAAATACGTATCGTTATTAATTTATGTACCGATACGACTTAGGAACTTTCAAGAAAATAGTATACCCCCACCTTATATAGGCCGGCAACGCATCTCTTGCCACCTATTGTTGCGGATGTCCATGGGCGGTTGGCTCACCACTCCTTAAGGGACTACGCGCACTTATTCAGCTCTTTTCAGCTTTTGTCCATAGCAAACAACAATTTTGTATAGAGGCGTGTACTCGTCGATTCAGCTTTCCGTGTCCATTCTGCTTTCGCGGCAAACCAGCATAAAATGAGGATTAATGTGTTTTTATTATGCGAATGCTATAGAGAGCGTTTCGGCGCTGTTCCGCCGCGTACAGCGCTGTTCGCCGTCGAATGCGGCGGGACAGCTCTTTACAGGGATGGTTCGCGACTCCTTGTCGACAAGTTGCGACCTGTATTGTTCCTGCATTGATTTGATGTAATCATTATGCACGCAAAGATTAAAGACTGCAGACGTGATTTAAAGTTCCGTACGTGGTTGATAGATGCAGAGCTGTATAAGTGTCACCAAAATCGTTCAGCGAAACTCGAATGGAGCTGAAGCTGCGCGTAGTCCCAAACCCGTGAGCCTCTTGCACGTTTGCAATATATAGCAACATTATACAATACATAGGCTTATAAAAAAATAGATAAAATGAAAAAAAAACCTACAAGCTATTTTTGTTATAATGCTGGACCAATGGGATAATTATTTATCGGATATTTTTGAAGTCCGAAAGAGATTCTTATTTAGAGAATGAAAAAGTTAAAATAACGTCTTTATTTTTCAACACACAAACAGTTGCGGGCTGCTAAATGATTGAAATATATGACATCAATGATCAACCCGTTGTTTTAATGTCAATTGAATCATTGGGTTCGATAATGAGGAAACACTCGATCACTGACGAACGAGTCGTGTTTGTCCAACAATTTAAAAAAAGGCGGAAGCTGAATAATTCCTGTTTAAGTTTATGTTTCTTATCAGTGGTCCGATGTTTATGAACCGCTTTGGTATATAACTTGTTTAATTTCAAATATTATTCTTATTGGTATTCTTGAGTGGTCCAGTTTAAAAAATATCAAATCTAATGATACGATTCATGATGATGGTAAATCTTCACATTTTATAAGCGAACATTTTTTTTAATGGAATAGGAGGACAAACGAGCCTACGCATCAGCATACATTATCCTGGAACACCATCACACAATCACATCGTTGCCGGCCTTTTGACGGTATACGTGCTAAGTTTGCAGGTACTCATGTCGTAAAGTTTCTTGATGACCTCACTATAGAGGAGTGCCTGACATGCAGAAATATAGTTATTTTGGTATAATAAAGCATGAATTTTAATCTAGAATGTACGGATTGTTAAAAAACAACTTATGAAAAACTACCACATATGGCCACAGTGTTTCGCGGGTAGTTTAACGACTTTTACCAAGCATATCAGCTGTCCAATTGACCTGACCTGTCCTATTTAACCCTATGAAGAGCGATATTACAGAACCTTTGACACGCGTTTTTCTTTATTTATATCCAAGAGTACTAGTTTTCCTCGGAGTGCTTGTTTTAAAGTCGACAGATTTCTTACATTATCAAATCACATCTGTCTCCCAGATGAGAAGGCGTATATTACAGACTCCATTATCCACGATACTGTCACAATGTCCTGGGTTCTTCTAGCATAAAACCTATGCCGTGACCTAACCTAATAACACACATAAAATCACTGCTGTACGAGAGGGTTTGCAGAGATACGAATTCCATCCATCCATCCATGGCACTGTCACACTTCCAAGAGTTCTTTTAGCATCAAACCTTTGCCGTGACCTAACCTTACAGTACACATACAATCACTGCTGTCTAGGAGGGTTTGCAGAGATACGGATTCCATTGTCCTCGACACTGTCACACTTCCACTGGCATCTAACCTTTCAATATATACATGGTTGTGATGGTTTAATAGTTAATTGGATGTGCAGGTGTCAGATGTTCCATGTCGTCGACGGTGCGGTACTGGCACGCGAGCTGGTGGGGTGCCCCAGTACGGGAGCTGCACCAGACGCTATGGGGAACCCTGCCCGAGATCCTTTCCTCCACACACCTCAGCTTCACCAGGTAAACTATACCCTTTCAATGTATGTCGGAGTATGACCGAGGTTACCATCCCTCGTATCAGACATTTTAGGTGTTAGTTAAGTTGCAGGTTTAAAATCTTCGTATTTTGCAGACAGATTTTAATTCAATACAGATTACACAATATTGCAGACGAAACTGTAGGCAGGACTAATAAAAAATTAAATTCGTCGGCGTTGCGTAGAGATGTGGGTTCTCTCTGCGTTTTTTACTGCATTTATCACAGAGAGTGCTCAGAGGAGCTGTTGGGGTTGATTCCAGCAGCCGAATTCCACCACCGAACATTACGTCAAAATGAAAAATACCATCCGCATCACGTTGAAGTCTGGCATTCCACAGCCGCGCGTTTGAAAGAAATTTCTTGCCTCGCACAGTCACTTTGTGGAATTAATTACCGGTTGCTATGTTCCCAATATACTCTCTACAAATATACCCGATAAGTAATTCTTATCGCCTTATATTGGGACGCGTGAATTGCAATTTCCATACAAACTTCTATCGCTGGTAAGCTATACGTCGTCCCATTGCCAGACAGCGTGTAAGGTGAGTTACCGTCGATAAGTTTATTGGGACAGAAAAGTCAACGATAGTTACGATAGTTTTCCGCAAAGATTTTATTCATAACTTGATGCATTTCAAGAAGACTGGCGGTTCGAAGAGCTACAGTGTTTTAGCCTCTCTTTATGAGAAGAAATAATTTTTTTCTGTAATTTTTTTACGCTTTATATTAGCTTGACCTGTAAGGTATGGAAGGGAGTCTACAAACGTGATATTTAACAACTTTAAGACATCGGAACATTGGTCTATAGGGTTTAACCCTAACCTCAATATCCAGGAGAAATTTCTTCTTGGTCAGCAATGTTGTAAAAAGATCGTAGACGCATACAATCTCCTTGGTTTTTTTTTTTATCAAAATGAGGGTCCTTGTTGCAGTAGATTTTTTATTCTATTAAGAGAAAAATAATAAAAAATTGCATTTTTTTTCTTAACAAGACGAGCAGGACATTCAGTTGATGGTAATTGATACGCCCTGGTCATTACAATGCAGTGCCGCTCAGAATTCTTGAAAAACTCAAAAACTCTGAGCGGTACTACAATTATTGCGCTCGTCACCTTGAGACATAAGATGTTAAGTCTCATTTGTCCAGTAATTTCATTAGCTATGGCACCTTTGATACCGTAACACAATAATGCTTACACCTTACTGCTTCGCCATAGGCGCCGTTGTGGTACCCATAATCTAGCCGGCATCCTGACGACCCATATAGCCGAATGGTTAGTGACCCTGACTACGAAGCTAGTCCCGTGTTCGAATCCCGGTAGGTGCAATCATTTATATGATGAATATGGATGTTTGTTTTCGAGTCATGGATGTTTATATGTATGTTTAAGTAAGTATATTGTATTAAATATATCGTTGTCTTGTACCCATAGTACAGGCTATGCCTAGTTTGGGGGAAGATAATTTGTGTAAGAGTGTGTCAATATTATTATTATTATCCTGTGCAAAGGAGACGTGTAAAATCTATTGAGAACCCTTTTTCACTGGCTTAAGTAAATAGCTGTGTTTGGCAAGTATGCAAATATTGAAGCGGCAAGTGGTCTTGCCGTGTTCAATATGGTTAGAGCAACGAATGAACAACTAAATTTTAAGGAGATCCGCGGCGATATTGCTCGCGTAGAATGTATCTGCACGAAAACCTTATACATTTTGAATGGTAAAAGTAGGTACTGAGTAACTTTCATGTTAGTAGGTTGAAACAATGAGTTCAAGCTCTAAAGGTTAATGCATCCAATATACGATAATTTATATTTATACAGTTAATTATTTATTACTTTTTATGAAATAGGTAATATTATTTAAACACGACGCATATATTGGATGCAGAACTTTACAAACTAGTTTGCTATGTATATTACGGCCATTGTGAAATACTCTAATAGACAATATGTTATGTTTTTAAAGTGATAACCCTCCGGACAGACAAAAACACAATATTATCAGATACCTTAGTATTTTCTTTGATTATCGCGAGTGTTACACATTTATTTTTATTTAATTATGGAATAGGAGGACAAACGAGCGTACGGGTCACCTGTTAATAAGTGATCACCGCCGCCCACAATCTCTTGCAACAGCAGAGGAATCACAGGAGCGTTGCCGGCCTTTAAGGAAGGTGCACGCGCTTTTTTTGTACCATTACCCATGGTAACCATGTCGTATCGTACCAGAAACACCGCACAAGGAAGCTCATTCCACAGCTTTGTAGTACGTGGAAAACCGCACTGTGGAGGACCGCCACACATCCAGATGTTGGGAATGATATCCTTACTTGTGGCGTGTCGTGCGAAGGTGGAATTCGACGGCAGGAATCAGGTTAAACAGCTCTTCGGAACACTCCCCGTGAATGCGGTAGAAGACACACAATGCAGCGACGTCTCTACGCAACGCCAAGTGATCCAGCCGTTCACAGAGCACTGGGTCCCCGACAATTCGAGCTGCTCTGCGTTGCACGTGGTCAAATGGATCGAGCTGATACTGGGGTGCGCCAGACCAGAGATGACAGCAATACTCCATGTGTGGCCGGACCTGCGCTTTGTACAGCGCTAGAATGTGGGCCGGCTTGAAGTATTGCCGTGCTCTATTAATGACGCCCAGTTTCTTTGAAGCCAATTTGGCTTTGCCCTCCAGATGGCCATGAAATTGGCAATCGCTCGAGATTCCGAGACCCAGTATTCCGATACTAGGCGAGGCTTTAAGGGAAGTGTTGTCGAAGAGCAATGATACGACAAATGGGGTTTTTTTAGTGGTAAACGCGCAAACTTGAGTCTTCTGGGGGTTAAATTGGACAAGGTTCAATTTACCCCATTCCGCGACCATCGCAAGAGAGGGCTCGATAGAAGACACAAGTGGCACTGGTCGACGATTTCCCGAGAGAGACCTGCATGGCCCGTGTATACGGCATCACCAGTGCTGTCATCTGCATAGCAATGCATGTTGGAGGTGTCCAACATGTCATTGATATGCAGAAGAAACAGCGTAGGAGGTAGCACACAGCTTTGGGGCACTCCAGCATTCACGGGCTTCGGGTTCGAGCAATATCCCTCAACAACGACCTGTATGCTGTGCCCAGTGAGGAATCTGGAGGTCCACTTGCACAAGCTCTCGGGAAGCCCAAATTATGGAAGTTTTGAGAGGAGCGCCTTGTGTCATATACGATCAAAGGCCTTCGCTTATCCAGGCTAACTGCCAGGCCTTCCCCCTTGCTTTCAATAGCCGCCGCCCATCTATGTGTAAGTTATACCAGAAGATCACCTGCCGACCGACCATGGCGAAAGCCGTATTGTCGGTCGTTGATCAACTGGTGACCCTCTAGGTATACCAAGAGCTGACGGCTAATTATGCTCTCCATGATTTTGGAGAGCAGGGAGGTAATAGCAATAGGCCTGTAGTTTGCCGGATCCGAACTGTCTCCTTTTTTTTTTTGGATTGGATGGACAAGGGCTGACTTCCATGAGTCAGGGACTACGCCTTTGGAATAAGAGTGCCGGAATAAACGTGCTAGCACCGACGTCAACTCAGTGAAATAAAACACTTTTAAAGGATTAATAAGCGTGTAATTGTAGTCCCCCTGAAAACGAGATCTGGAATGGTCTTGAAACGTCGGGTTGACTAAAATAAAAATGTAACTTTTACGCAAAAATATAATGTAAAATCGTTACAGTTACACGCGTTTTAATCCTTTAAAAGTGTTTTAATTAAATCAGATACCTTATTTGTTTATGCGTATTTCATAAAAACTGTTGTATCGACATCAAACATACACTTTTATTTATGTATATATGTAGATTAATTTAACTAATTATAAAATACTCAAGTGGCTTAATTATGTTCGCTCTCGAACGACGAGTGCCGAGTCTTGCTCGTCACTTCAATTTTGCTCATAAAAAACTTCAAAGTCAAATAATCATCTTCATTCAATTAGGATTAAACTAAGCGCTTTTGAATCATCTCATTAATATTCATTTGAAATAACCAAATGTACAGAAATAGTTGAGCTCGTGAGAAGGACATACAAGAAACTCAACGGCCACTGTTTTCAATCAGATCATATTTTACAATGGCTGTAATATACACAACAAATTAGTTTGTAAGGTGCTGCATCCAATGTATGAGTCGTGTTTAAATAATATTATAAATTATTTCATAAAAAGTCATAAAGAATTTAAACTGAAATATAAATTATCCTATATTGGATGCATGAACTTTTAGAGCTGGGATTCATCTTTAAACCTTCAGAGCTTCCACATGAAAGAGCGATAATGCTTATGTATTACTCTGGAGAATGAAAGAGAGTATGAGAGTCGGCACATAGATTGTGATCATACCATCATCAGTGCTCGGTGAACGGCTGGATCACTTGGCTTTGCGTAAAGACGTCGCTTCATTGTGTGTCTTCTACCGCATCTATCACGGGGAGTGTTCCGAAGAGCTGTTTCACCTGATTCCTCCGAATTCCACCGTCGCACGACACGCCACTAATTAGGATATCATCCCCACCATCTGGATGTGTGGCAGCGGTAGGTACTCCACAGTGCGGTTTTCAAGGAGCTTTCTCCCACGTACTTCAAAGCTGTGGAATGAGCGTCCTTGTGCGGTGTTTCTGGGACGATACGACGTGAGTACCTTCAAAAAAGTGCGTACACCTTCCTTATTGACCCTTGCGCTCGTTTGTCCTCCTTTTGCATTAAAAAAAGTCTTATTTACTTTCCTCTTCTTCGGTTCACATCTATAATCTCCGATGAAAATATATGTATAGTTCACATATAAAATATAGCTATAAAGTAAGGTGTAACTCGAATTACTGTTGTTTTAACGAATCTAATAATAATAATAATGAAGACGCCAAGAAGGATCTTGTCATGGTGGCCGTTTATGACGTCACGCCTCTGAAATCAATCATTACTGAGCCGTGACGTCATTCATATTATTGGTGTTTCAAACTTTTTTGTTTTATAGAATAGGTATCTTATTATTCTCTCAGTCACAAAGAGGGACTTTTTTCTTTGAATAAATAAATTAATTCTGCCGGAACTAATTATAAAACACTCAAACGGTTTATTTATGTATGCTCTCGACTGACGAGAGCCGTGCTCAGGCTCACTTTGAAGGTAGATGACGCGTCTCCGAACGCCCACTTAGAGTTTCACCGATGTCGAACATCATTTCGTGTATCAAGAACTTTTTCTTTGTAACCTCTCTTCGTTCTTTGTCCTGTACCGCATTTATCACGGGGAGTGTTCCGAAGAGGTGTTTGATGTGAATTCACCATCGCGCTAGCTTAACTATCATCCTCCTCGTAGTGTGTGCAGCGATCCTCAGTCCTCACAGTGCGGTTTTCAGGGAACTTTCAACAACGTGCAACAAAAATAAATGAAGCCACAACTTGAGACTTGAACAATGCATACAAGATTTTCTCAATGATAACGTCTCTCGAACGGTTGGCAAAGTTGATAAGTCGTTCATAAAATTTTGTTTTCAGTTTTATTTGTGTAATTAACCCCAGAAGTAAGGGTTATCACTTTAAAAACATATCTTATTGCTTAGATTAGCAAGAGCGACATCTCAAGTCAATTGCCTAATATGCAAATATTGGGGCTGAGCAGGTTATCAACTGTAAAGTAGATCCTGTAGATAAAGGCATAAAAGGCATTTATTTTCTCAAAATTGATTCCTTTAGAATTCTTTTTGATGTCATTTCTAATAACTACTAGATACTACTACCGCTTCGAAAACAAATGGCGCTCTGAGAGAGAAGAAGCGGCGCAAGAAACTCTGCTAGCATTCTTTTTTTGCGCTCTTTTCAATAAAAATATACAATATTGTACAGTCATATCTATCGCTTAAAATATAAATGAAGCCTCAACCTGAGAGTTGAACAAAGCATACAAGATTTTATAAACGATACGTCACGATACGAAAGAGCGCCCGCACGGAACGCGAGAGCTAGCGGGTTCGAGTCCCGCATCGTTCATAAAATTTTGTTTTCAGTTTTATTTGTGTAAAAATAAATGAACTTAGGGCTATATTTCAACTTAACACCATGGTGGCGCAACCAGTGGCGCCACCATGGTGTCCGTGAGCTACCAAATTAGACACCATACGTACTCATACCAGAGTCGCCACACCACACTGAGAGGGTATTAAAATGAACCTCGAAGAGATAGTACTACTGCTGTAAGGAACCAGGGAGGCTCCTTTGCACAGGAAGCCGGCTAGATTATAGGTACCACAACGGCGCCTATTTCTGCCGTGAAGCAGTAATTTGTAAACATTACTGTGCTTCGGTCTGAAGGGCGCCATAGCTAGTGAAATTACTGGGCAAATGAGACTTAACATCTTATATCTCAAGGGTGACGAGCGCAATTGTAGTGCCGCTCAGAATTTTTGGGTTTTTCAAGAATCCTGAGCGGCAATGCGTGTAATGAGTAGGGCGTATCAATTACCACCAGCTGAACGTCCTGCTCGTCTCGTCCCTTATTTTCATAAAAAAAAATGTAAGTAGAAAAAGAGAGTTATTTAATCTTAGCATTTCATTTTTAAATCGGAATTATCTGATGAGGAATTATCCTAAATTGATCGTCTACTTTGAATTTCAATAATAAACTTTTCTGTATTCAAATTATCTATCGTATTCAATTAACAAATGCAATAAAAAAACAAAACACGACAGTGCACACGTCACTGGCGGCCGAGTCCGCGAGACACCATACAGCTCTATAGTAATTAGTGGTGGCGTGACCAGCATGGCGTAGGCAATAGCATTCTGTGGACGTGACCGAGCTGGTCGCGCCGCCATATTGGTTGCGTCACTAAACTGACACCGGATGAGTAACTCTCCATAGAGCTGTATATATTTTTCCTGTAATCGCGCGCAAAGTTCGATTTTGCGCATGCATTTGCGTTCGCAATGTACCACTTTCCCACACGTTGACAAGAGCGTGCGAGAATGTAGCTGAGCGTGCTGGAATGTTTGAAAATAATTAAAGTGGTCGAACTTTGCGCAACTTAATAGGAAAAATAGTATACGATACTCGTGCGCAAATCGGAACGTCTCGTGTGGAACTAGCTACTTTGTGCACTAATGTAATGTACTATTGTTCCAAGCGGCGACTGGTTGCGCCGTCATGGTGTCCCGGTAAAATGTAGCCCGTAGGCAAACCAGTGGTAGGCTTCTTTGCACAAGATGTCAGCTAAGTGGGTAACGCAGCGGCACCTTTTTCAGCAGTGAAGCAGAATGTCCAATAATTATTGGGTCGACTGACTTTAACATCGCATGTCTCAACTTGACCAGCGCAGCACAGGTTCAATCAATATACCTGAGCGGCACTGAATTGTAATGGGCAGAGCGTATCACATTAAGACGAACTTTTCGTCTTCCCAATTTTTCTCATAACATTTTCCACCTGAAAAAGCTAATGCCTGTGTGATTGCTCTGGATGTTATAATTTTCAGTATTCCAAAGATTTTTCCACAATGCTTGCCAGATCTTCACCAATTTGTAGGTGTGACTTTTTAAATGTCGTATGTATCACGTTGACTGTTCTTTTTCGATTCGTCATGTCTGTCTGTCTGTCCGTCCGTATGTCACAGCCACTTTTTTCCGAAACTATAAGAACTATAATGTTGAAACTTGGTAAGTAGGTGTATTATGTAATCCGCATTAAGATTTGCACAAAAATAGAAAATAAACAATAAATTTTGGGGGTTCCCCATACTTAGAACTAAAACCCAAAAATTGTTTGTCATCAAACCCATATGTGTGGTTTAAGCCCATATATCTATGGATAGGTCTTTAAAAATTATATTGAGGTTCTTACTATCATTTTTTTTTCTAAACTGAATAGTTTGCTGTAACTTCTAAAAAAAGAAAATGATTAAACTAAATAAACTTTTTTAATACGTCATAAATTGTAAACCGCAATTTACCTTTCATTCAATATATTATACTTATATTACTAGCTGACCCAGCAAACGTTGTATTGCCGATATTAAAATCGCGATACAAAAGAAACTGTTGATCGTAGATGGGTGAAAATTTAAGTTGTATGCAAATTTAAAAAAAAAAACAAAAATATTTAAAATAAATTGGCGTGGACCACCCTCAACATTTAGGGGGATGAAAAATAGATGTTGTCCGATTCTCAGACCTACCCAATATACACTAAAAATTATTAAAACATCGATCAAGGTTCAACGAACTACAAGAACTTTTATATTAGTTACTTGCTACTACGGAACCCTTCATGGGCGAGTCCAACTCGCACTTGGCCGCTTTTATTATATTTATAACTAGCTGACCCGGCAAACGTTGTTTTGCCATATAAAGTATAATTCACGCGATAGTTTTATAAGTAATAAAATATTGCCTATATTATAGCCTGTACATCATTTTGTTGTCAATAGTTTTTGCAGCGCACGCAAAAATAGGTTTTCGATTTTACACCTTGTGTTACAAAATAGCAATTTTATTACGGATCCCTAATTTTGAAAAAAAAACATAGCCTATAGCCTTCCTCGATAAATGGACTACCCAACACTGAAAGAATCATTCAAATCAGACCAGTAGTACCAGAGATTAGCGCGTTCAAACAAACACTGCAGCTTTATATATTAGTGTAGATAAAATGCCTCCGCATTTAATTAGGTATGCAATAGCTGTCAAGTAGTAATTATTGTTTGTCTTATAAATAAGATAATGATGTCGCATACTTATTTAAAGATGAGCTGTGATTAATTGTTTGGCGAACATTATTGTGTTTACGAAGGTGTCGGTGATGGTATGTAAAACTGTCGGTGACGCAATAGATATGGCCGCGGTAAGTACCATCGGGTTGCCTGTATGTACATACCTATACTCGTTTGTCGTTTCTTCCATAAAATGCAAAAAATAATATGAAAGGCGAGTCGTATAGACTCTGGCTTGTGCGTATCTAATAAAAAAAGTGTGTGTACTTATGTATGCACACAAGAAGTTATACTTCTTTGGCCCAACAAAGCAAAAATCATTAAAATGATTTATTCCTCGTGCTATTCTACGCTTTTTGAAAGAACAATTTTGTAAAAATCTTGCAAAGATGGCTTCGACGATTAATTATTAAATAATGAATACGGCTGTATGGGCTGGAACCCTTTGCCTGTCCTAATAATGGACGAAGAAACTAAAAAAAATACAAATGACGCAAACGTCAGAAAATTTTAGGAACCAACTTCAACCTGTCACTTTTGTCGTACAGTAATGCGCGCGCATCTTAAATTTCACTCTCATATTTTTTTCCTAACGCGCCTAAAGAAGTATAACTTCAAAAAATAAATTATCGAAAGCCGACTGAAAATAAAAATTATTCCGAATAAGTTACATAATATCACTATAACGTATTTTTTTTTATCGGAATATGTTATTTGTTATCAAATGTCTACGACATATTACATGTAAAGGGTGTCCAGCGGAAAATTTTGTTTTTTAAACTTAAATAAAAAACATATTATTAAACTCAAAATATTTATTATATTTTTAAAACAAAGCACGTTTCTGCGGATTTTATTTTTTAAAAATAATGTCCTCCAAGTGACGTCCATTTCGCGTAACACACTCTTGTAAGCGAACCCTCATATTGGCGAATACGCGCGAACACAGTGCTTGGGGGATTGCATCAATTTCACGCCGGATATTTTCTTGTAGGGCAGATATGGTGCGGGGATTATTACAGTAAACTTTGGACTTGAGGTATCCCCACAAGAAAAAATCACAGGGCGTCAAGTCAGGCGATCGTGGTGGCCAGGCTATGTCTCCGTACTTGCTTATTAATTTTCCAGGGAAAATGTCCCTTAACTTCGACATGGACACCCTGGAAGTGTGCGGGGTTGCCCCATCTTGCTGGAAATGTGTCCTATTGTTGCGTCCTGGAAAAACTTGCAATTGCGGCACTAAAAACTCATCAATCATGCGGCAGTATACAGAGGTATCCACAGTTTCCCCCTGATTAAAAAAATACGGTCCGATTATTCCTTGAGCTGAGATGGCGCACCATACTGTGGTTTTCGGGCAGTGCAAACTTTTCTGATGACGTTCTCTTGGGTTGTTGGGATTCCAGTAACGCATATTTTGCTTGTTTACGTAACCCCCGATGTGAAAATGTGCCTCATCGCTGAACAATATGTTTCCAAGTGTTCTGGGGGTTCGAAATCGTTGCAAAGCCGTTCTGGCGTACCTTTCTCTTGAAACATAATCGTTCTCATTCAATTTTTGGACAATTTGCATTTTATAGGGATGAAGCTTTAGTTTTTTTTTCAAAATCGTATGCACAGTTGACTTCTTAATGCCTGTAGAGGCGGCAATCTTTCTTACTGATTTCCTTGGATTTCTAAGAATTTCTTGACGCACCTGTGCCACTCGTTCTGGTGTTGCTGCCGACGTAGACGGTCCTGGTGGCGGCCTATTGATCATTGTCCCTTCTTCTCGAAATCTTTGCACCCACGTTCTGATAAGCTGCGTACTCGGACCATCGCTTAATCGCCGAATGTTGTAATGCAAACAAAAAGCACGACGCGCTCGAATAGGCGAATTGCCGTTCAACAAATATTGTTCCACCGCATACGCGCGGTGCGCGCCCGACCAATGACTCATGGCGACTGACAAATCCGCAGAAACGTCGCTTCTAACGTCACCCCCTCCGCAGCCCTAACCCCGCTAACAAATGAGTAACGTTTATTTAAAGTTGAAAAATTCCCGCTGGACACCCTTTATATTAAACACAGGTTCTAGGTTCTTGACCTATTCGAGTGTGACGCAAATATATGATTCTGAAAACAATGGATCCGTTAATTATGCGTCCAGGAAGTGTTCAATACCAAGGTCCACAGAGGTTTTGCATTTTGCACGTAAATACTTACGCGACTGGTAATGTCAGAGGTCGAGAATATTTTTTGAAGTATTCCGTGATGATGTTGCCATTGTAAATGATTTTTTGTTAAATAATCGCGATAAGTAGTATATTATAAATTATGTTGACGATTACATTTACTTAAGGCATGTAATATCATTCAAATATTGCAATGAGAAAGAAATAGAATGTAGAACTGAAAGCACTTGGAATAAATACTGGTGTTTGAAATTTTAAAAATCAAATTTGCCAACGAAGCTTAAAACGAAAGCTATAGAGACCTATTGACATGGCCTCTGACCGATAGAAGCTTAGAAAAAATTTAAGATTGTCAGAGAGGAATTGAAAGAAGTTTAATGGGGCAAAGGCTAAGAGAAAGTTAGTAATATCCCAATAAGAAAGAAAACCAAAGCAAAAGATGTAGCCTTATCTGTTCTACGTTTAAAAGGAAATGGGCTAGATATATATAAAGAACAAAAGACGAAAGATAAGTAGGAAAGTAGTATTAGTAAATAAGAAAGTAGTAATGAACTGGTACTCTATGAATAGGAAAAGAAATCGAGGCAGGCCTAATGAGAGATGGAACGATGACATAGTAGAAACAGAAAGATGTGGACAAGAATTATTGCAAGAGACATGAACGAGTGTAAATTAATGGAAGAGGCTTTTACCGCTAAAGGTTCTTATATCGAAAATAATAAATAACAATACTAACAAAATACAATTTATAAGTTAATACCTAAATGTATAAATGTATGCCCTGAATAAATAAAGAAATAAGTATATTAAAACTATCTTGTAGGTACATTTTGAAGTCTGGTGTCTGGTGATTAAGTATGAACTCTGGTGCAGAATCAGTTCTGTTCTGCACATAACTATTTTTCTAATAAGCCTGATATTGTGTTGGCAGATCGGTTAGAGCATCAGGCATTCACTGCTATTGAAATTACCGTTCCGTGTGGTGATAAGCTCGTGAAAGACAAACTCGATTTTACTGATATTTGCGATGTTGATCCAACAGTAATTGTCCCGATAGTCGTTTCCGTAATCAGTCTTATAGCAACGAGCTTCGTCTATTATCTCAAGAGGGAGCCTCTTGAGATAATAGACGAAGCTCGTTGCTGAGTAGTAACTGAATCAAAGTTCAAATAAGAAGGCAGCTGTGTTGGAAATTGTGCGGAAGGTTCTCAGTCTATCGCCTTAATCACCGGCGGAATTGTCGATATCCTACGTAGTCGGGACTTTATTTTTTAAATAAAAAAATAAATTTAAGTTGCGATAAAGTGTATTTAATAAGCATTTATTCAGATAGCAAAATATTAACTACATACTCTCATTAATTCCAATGGAACTCATTTTGAGAAAATAAATGCCTTTTTATGCTTCCTGTTTTTGAAGTCAGTTGAGAATATCGGGATATCATATTTATTATAGATACAGCCACACACTTGTCATAAAGGCCGGTAACGCTCCTGTGATTCCTCTGGTGTTGCAAGAGAATGCAGGTGACGGTGATTGATGAACATCAGGTGACCCGTACGCTCGTTTATCCTGGTTTTCCATAAAAAATGTTATAGTAACAGGACTTTTTGATACACGAAAGAAATCATGGGCTCAGATTTAAATTATATTACTAAAAATTCTTAGATAATTAGTTTTTAATTGAGAAGATAAATAATTGTCTGTTTAATATTTTAATTATTTAATATAATTAAATTTGAAATGTCTTATTAGCTACTCAATTATCTGTGAGTTAGTCAATTATAGTTAATAATCAAAGTTGGTTTTATAAATGGTAGAAGTAATTAAAAAGTAATGAGTTCTAAGAAACAATTTTGCAGTGGCGTTTAAATATGTTATTCTGTTATGTAAGTCATAAGAGGATAAGTGGGTAAGTTGGGTAAAGACATACATACCTAGTCTTGCCATAAGGCATAAAAAGGCATTAAAGAAACTCCCAGCATTTTTTTTTGCGCTCTTTTCAATAAAAATATACATTATTGTAAAGTCATTTCTATAGCTATAAAATAATCACAATATAGTCCCAGGCTGTCCGATCATTTAGATATTCAGCAATGGAGTAATAGGATTTACGACAGTCATTTTTTTTATAAAACATTTTAATTTATTTATAGATAATGCCTGAACAGTGGCTGGGACTTTATTATAAAAGTGTATACATTTACCCTTAAAGCTATTATGTATCTTATGAATAAATACTAAAACAAAGAAAAAAATCCATTGCAAATAACATTGATTACTTTTACAGTTTTTAAATATTTATTTAATACATAAATATAAAATAATTTAAAATATAAAAAGCTTATTCGAAGTGGTCTCAATTGGCTGCAATACAGTCCTTTAAACGTTGAGGCCAGTTATCAATAGAAGCACGCACTCTTTCCATGGGAAAATTATTCGCTGCCAATCGTACGGATTGTTTTAGGGACTCCATGGTATCATGACGTTTAGAGCACGCCGTACTCTCTAAAACTGACCATTAACATAATCCAGTGGTTTAAAATCGGGACTAGACGACGGCCAGTCTTCAGATCTGATGAAGTCCGAAACGTTCGTTTCCAACCAAGTCTGCGTAGACCGAGCTTTATGACCCGGCGCCGAGTCTTGCTGCAAGGACCATTCTTGGTTATTGAACATGGTGTTGTTAAGGGGCTTCTCTACCTTATCAAGAATGGTATCTTGATACACTTGTGCTGATGTTTTGATACCTTTTTCACAAAAGTATTTCTCAGACACTCCTTCATAGCTAATACCCCACCAAACCATCACTGGAGTCGTGAGCACTCACGTTGCACTCTGTCGACTAATTGGGAAGCTTCCTTAGAGCTTTGAGCATAAATACGGTCTTTTTTTTTAAATGTCGCTGTAAAAATCTCTCATCCGTAAACAAATTTTTTCTGTGACCTCCCTTTGCGTACCGCTTCAGTAATTGTTTCGATTTTACCACACTATTCTTTTTTAAATTATCAGTTAAGCAATGACTAATCATTTCTCTCTTATAGGCTGCAAGTCCTAAGTCATCTTTTAAAATACGCGACATTTAGGTAGGTTCTAGGTGATATCTTCATCTCCTAAGATAAATCTTTTGCTTTCGGACAGAATTTCTTCGAATTGTTCCCCTTACTGCTTTGACCACCTTTTTCGTACGAACACTACGTGGACGGCCAGATCTTTTTCTGTCACAAACGGGGTACACAAACATTTTACTAATACCAAGCTTATGAAGAGTTTTAAAAATTACATTTGGCTCCATACTTACTTTGTGTAATGCAATCACAGCGCTTCGGTTCGCAAAATATTGAACTATGTATTGGCGCCAAAATGAGAAAACTCAGTGAACAATCATATTAAAATGACAGATTCCAAATTCAAATGCAATATTTTGTTTATTTGTAATTTATCGACAGACTTTGACGTAATAAAACTCGTACACCTTCCGAAGAGGCTGGCATCGCTCCTGTTATACCTCTGGTGTTCTCTTCCATAAAAAATACCTGATGGTAAAGTAGTAAAGTATGTGTGTCCTTCGATCCTGGTCAAATGTACGTCGCAAGTCGTGTTTAAAACTCTGTCCATCAATGATGTATGGCATATCGAGATGGGTCCAAAATGAGTGGGAAAAATTTTCAAAGCCATTCAAAGACATATGGGTACATACATTTTTTGTTCAGTATTGTTCTACCTCTAACCACGTTTTTAGGGTTCCGTAGCCAAATGGCAAAAAAGGAAACCCTTATAGATTCGTCATGTCTGTCTGTCTGTCCGTCTGTATGTCACAGCCACCTTTTTCCGAAAGTATAAGAACTATTCTGTTGTTAAACTTGGTAAGTAAATGTATTCTGTAAACCGAATAAAAATAGAAAATACTAGAAATTTTAGGGGTTCCACAAACTTAGATTGAAACTCAAAATTTTTTTTTCATCACGACCCATACGTGTGGGGTAGGTATCTAGGGATAGGTCTTCAAAAATTATAAGGATATTTCTCATCATTTTTTCTAAACTGAAATGTTTGCGCGAGAGTAACTGCCAAAGTGGTAAAATGCGTGTTCCTAAAATAAGGGAATGATAAAAAAATATATATTGTGATGTACATTAACCATGAAAATTGGTTTGAACTAGATCTAGTAAGTAGTTTTTTTTTTATTTAAAAAAATACACTATTATTCATCATCAATCAGAGTTACAACGTACTACAAGAACTTTTATATTATGTTACTTGCTGCTACGGAACCCTTCATGGGCGAGTCCGACTCGCACTTGGCCGCTTTTTCGTTTTTTGGTTATTTAAGTTCAATAAAATTGTTTTGTTGAAGAAACCTGTATAGAACGGCTTTTTCCACTGCCTAGTTATTTACATTTACATAGCAAATTTTTCATTTGGTGGCTTTCTATGCTCTTAATCTCTTTTCACTCCGAAAGATATAATAGATGGAAACCGATTATCATTATATTTATATATATAATGAAAATGGTCTTTCTTTGAGGCTCTTTCACGCCTAAACCACTGATCGTATCGACATGAAACTACCACTATTCGAATTCCAACGTTTCGAGTTCCTTTTCAAATTCGCCCAGCGAAGCGGGTGGGAACGGCTAGTAATCTTATAAAATCTATATATATGTAAAATAATTGCTGTTCGTTAGTCTCGCTAAAACTCGAGAACGGCTGGACCGAATTGACTAATTTTGGTCTTGAATTATTTGTGGAAGTCCATAGAAGGTTTAAAAGGTGAATGAAAAATGAAAATGTTCGGAATTAAATAAAAACAACAATTTTGTTCTTCCTTTGATCAGAAATCAAATTGAAAGAATAGTTTAAAATGAACAACTAATTAGAATCTTTATATCTTTCTAACTTTCTCAGAATGTAAGAAACAAACTTAATTTTAGCTATAGTATAGTTGGTTGATTTTATGCAGGATTTAATATTTGGTCGGTCATCATCTTTTTTATACCCCAAAAATTTTAATTCTTGATTTTTTTTCTTATATGGCAATACAACGTTTGCTGGGTCAGCTAGTAATAGATATAAAAAAATTAATTAACATCTCAGTGGAATATTCTAAAATGTTCCTAATGTTTGTATTTTACTGTCAGACAAATATGATGATGAAAGATGAACCAAGCAAACGGAATGTCAACGGTCTCGTTCAGCCCGACATCATGTGATGTGTAAACATGCCCCGCTATTCCGTGTGAAAATCATTAATTATTTATAAGGGGTCATCCACACTTGAACTACGCGTGATTATGCGTTTTCAACCGCAGAGGTCATGACATGCGTTGCTGGCTTATGGTGGGTGATAATTATTTTATTGTCCTACCTACATGAATTATAACAAAAATGACTATGTCGTAAATCCTATTACTCCACTGCTGAATATCTAAATGATCGGACAGCCTGGGACTAGATTGTGATTATTTTATTGAAAAGAGCACAAAAAAAAGGATGCTGGGAGAGTTTCTTGCGCCGCTTCTTCCCTCTCAGAGCGCCAATTGTTTCCGAAGCGGTAGTAGTATCTAGTAGTTATTAGAAATGACATCAAAAAGAATTCTAAAGGAATAAATTTTGTGAAAATAAATGCCTTTTGCCTTTTTACAAAAACACACGCACTGTTTTTTCTCTATTTAATTTTTTTACTTTCATTTCAATTTGGTATTAATAAATTTGTAGTTATTTAATTAAATTGTTATTTTTAGAGTATCTTCAAAATTTGTCACAATAATGCCAAATGATAATTGCCAAGTTAAATGGTTTATTGTAAGATTATTATAGCTCTATTTGATCCCACGACACAGTCTCCGACTGGTGTGGCGATTCAATGAAAATCACAATGTAGTCATACATATAAGCTTGTAAAATATTTACGGCCTTACAAATAAAATTGGCATAAAGTAACTAGCATAAACTAAGAATATGTAAAATGTTTACAAATAGACATTTTGCTTACGAATGGTTTGTTCGGACGTATAACGTTTCCCGCGTGTATTTGCAAGGCAGCTTGTCATTCGGAAAACTTCAGAATTATCATTGTATTGACAGTGTTGTCAACGATATTGTAAACATATTCTTTGTTTATCATCAGTTATAACGTTATACCAAGTTTATATGTAAATAAATTATTCTTATTGTTATTAATTTTTGGTTCTTGATAAAGACCAAAATATTATCTCCCCCCAAACTAATAACTTATCTAAAAATACTGTATCAATTCGGAAATCCATGTAGCACATATCCAAATAAGCCTCGTTTCCAAAAGTAAATAAAATGTTCCAACATTTATGTGCAATCCACAACATGTCGCAGCCATATTAGAAAAAGCAAGGTCAGTCGGCGTCATTATAAGTGGCTCAAATATTTGCACCACTTAAAGCAGCCTTCTCACTATACCGAATATACGAATTCTGATGCAAAATAGCATACGGAATGTGTGTTAAATTATTTAATAAAATACCCGAATGTGTACAAAATTTATCCGAATATAAATTTAGATTAACTCTTAAAAAATTTCTATTGACATTAGTATATTATAATGTAAGTGAATTCTTGAAATGTCACATGGATATTTAAATTTCTTATTTATATAAATAATTGTAAATCACTGACATTTGCATGCTTTGTATAGAGCTGAATAGCAAACTGTAAACATTTGTACTATACCATCTTGTAATGAAACCTATTCAATGCAAATAAAGTTTATCTTATCTTATCTTATCCATAATAAGAGCCATTTCTAGTAGGACATGAACACCCTATGCAATTCCGGGGCATAAAAGAATAGGGAAGTCCCATGCCCGGTGACGTAAGAGGCATTTACCAGTGGAAGGCTCGTTTGCCGGCTAGATTATGGGTACCACAACGGCGCCTATTTCTGCCTTGAAGCAGTCATTTGTAAGCAGTATTTTAGTTTTGCATTTTTTAGGAAAATAGTATTGAAATTTAATAACATTAGGTGTATATATGTGCCATTTTGTTCGATGACTTTTTAAAGTCACGTGATCCCGTTGCTGTAGGAATTTTGGGACTTTTAGCCAAAAATGGCCATAGTTAGGCAATCCAATTGATTTTGACATGATACTGCTTAAGAATTCTGAGACCGAAACAGATGTGAATCTGAAAGGGCAAGGTCAGCGCTATACGGCAGATCATTAATACTGCCAGCCAAACTATCCTAATTTTTGCGTTGTGGCTAAAGATGTGTGTGGTTTAGCGTTATCGTGATTAAGGACTCTTTATATACATTAATTCCATCCGTTTTCTCTGAATTTGTTGCTTTAGCCTCACCAGTTATTGGGGTAGTAGAGATCTGAATTGATGATTCTGCCCGTTCTACTCTTAATGAACAATGCTCTCCCATCCCCACCCTACACTCATCATAACCTAAAATCAAATCAAAATCACTTTGTTCATATAGGTCAAGGAAATAATACTTATGAATGTCAATCTTGCCTTTTTTTTACATTTACCACCACTTCGGAAATAGGTGAGCTTACTGATAATAAGTGGCATTTAACTCATTGCCACTCTTTCAAATCAACATTTACACCATCATCGTCTTAGAAATTATTTCAATTACAATATAATATGGAAAATGATGCCACAAAAATACTCCAACGTCAAATACTAAATGCCTTACATGAGTAAGGCCCTCTTTCACCACCTTCAAGTAAACTATCAAGTAAGCTAATTACTGATTAAAGTCAATAGTAATATAACATTCGAATTTAACGATCATAAAGTAACACTAATCTTACGATTAACTTGCCGCATCTTCTGCCAATTAGCACGGTTACTTAGCATATACATATTAAGTGCCTACTATTATTATCAGTTGTTGTTTTATGCATCTTTCAACGAATTTCAGAGGTAGCATGAAAATAAATTATTAAGTATGGATTTATTCGAATTGTTTAAATTGGACGAGTTAGATTATTCTTCCATGGAACAAATACCAAGTATGCGTATATTTAAATTCCAAGATATTACCATATTTCTATTTAATAATACCAAAATATCCCTCTCGTGTAAAGTATGCACTTCTCTCTCTTTTAATTTTATCCATAATAATGACATTCACACAAGTAACCATTAAATAACTAAAATTGTATTATACTATTTCCAGATGCTTTCTATTTCCAAAGGTAAACAAACAGGGGGCGCTAAACAGCGAGATGAACGCTCAACATTCAACAAAATCCATGCAATGACGTTTGACAAGTGATATTTGACATAAAATTGAACGAATATGACGTGTGATAGATTCATTACTCACTTAACCAATCAGTAGTTACTCAAGACATAATTTTCGCTTGTGAAATTGGCAAAAGATAGTCATTGGAAGCTACATGAGCTTCCAATTAATGTTAATTGAGAAGTTACTAATCACAGCTTTACTTGGACATGGTGAACGAGGCCCTAAGTAAAATAAAAGTAAATGTTAATTAATAAGTAATAAAAAGAAGAGTTATTGAGTATAAAGTAGGTGAATCAATAAATAAAGGCAAACACCGTAAATAAATAAAGGCATTATGTGAGCATTTTATTAGTACAAGTAATAACTTTAATTTAAAAAAATAAAATAAATTTTTAAAAATATCATGAAGCAGGCTTCCTGTTAACAAGGTCATCCAGTCACCTTATTGCGAGTTATACCGGATTTTGCCCACAGTCTGTGAAGTCTGACCGATCTTTGACCCTGACCTTTTTTGGACGTTCCTGTCATACGTTTTCCTCTCTTCAAAAACGGTTGGTGTTTCATTCAAACTGTCATAACCATAATGTTAACACCAGGAACAGCTGCTACTCGGCTAAGTCGAGTTAGTAAGTCTTTTGTGGGGCGATGTATATATATGCTTTTACAACAAGATCCCAGGAAATGTTCAAAACAAAAGTATTACGTTATTCAAAAGAATTGTTAAAAAACGTTTGTGTTACTATAACATAAATGACTTTTTAATGATAACACAGATTGGGAATGGAGCGACCGCCCTCAGGCTATTAAATAATAAGTTTAATTGTACAATGTTACTTTGTATGAAAAAAAAAGCCCGCTGAGTTTGTTGCGCCCATTCTTCTCAGGCCTGAGGCATTCATTTTGGAATGGGTGGTAGTTTTTTGACTTTCAATAAGTGATTTCACATCCTATTTTGAATAAAAATATTTGAATTTGAATTACGTCTCCATTAAGTATTGCAAATGAGTAAACGGTTCATGGGGTTCATTTTTTTTGTACCTACTATGTATGCAGAGGCGTGCATATCATATAGGCAATTAGGCAGTGCCTACCTCGTTATAAACCTAAATAAATATAGTGTTAAAGATAATTTAGTTTGATTTGGTTCTGTATTTTACTTCCAAACTTTCAATTGAATACCCACTCATACAATTTTTCCTTACGCTCGATACAAAATACCTACGGTAAGCATTCTATGCATATTCCAAAGCTCAACTACGACTTGTTAGATCTACATTGCCTACCTTGCTAGAAAACCAATGCACGCCTCTATATGTTTTTGTATCTAGCTTTTATTCAAATGAGTCAAAACTGTTTTGTAGTCAATTTCCAGTTTTTCAGCTATGTCACTACTACTTATAAACCGAACTAAATCCACTTTTTCAAAAATGCCCTCCAGTTTAGGGCAACTAGAGCGAGGTGCTGCATCTTTGACAAATTCCATGTTGGTTTTCACGTTTAAAATGACTTTCTACTAGGTCAATACTTAACGTCGCATTTTTGTTCACGGCTTGTTGCTGTTTCCCTTTTTTTAACCGACTTCGAAAAGGAGGAAGTTCTCAATTTGATTTGTATTTTTTATTGTAATAAAATTTATAAATGTATCTTCTTTCTTTATGATCCACTCATTTTGACAGAATGAAAAACAAATGTTAAATAGCTGGAAACAACATTGTTCTAATTAGTTGGCTTTATTCGAAATGTTGGTTTTAATAGCATCAAAACTAGCCAGATAAAAATAGTACAAGAGAGTCAAAGAGATTTTATATCAAGTTTATACATACTATGTGCGAAAATACTTTTTCAGTTCTCATGCTCTGAAATTGCTTATTTGTGCACGATATGGGCTGCACAAAATCGATTTTTGTGCCCAAGTGGGCAAGTGCATTAACGTATCTACTCATAAATGTATCTATATTAAGGCGAAGAAAATGAGGCATACAGCCAAACACAATAAAAAGTTCAGAGATAGAATTTGTTATTTTATAATATTTACTTTAATTTATTTGCCTCATGTGTTTTTTAAGACATAAAAGATATTAAAATTAAAATACGGTAGGTTATTTAATTAATTAAATATATATAAATATATATCTTACAAAATTAATTTAATAGTAGGCTGTATAGGTCGGGAGCCCAAGCCTAATATCAATAATAATAATAATAATATCAAAATAAAAAAAAGCGGCGGGAAACGGGTCTTGTTTTTTCGTCTGTTTATTAATTTCTTCAAACTTGCTAAAATTGTTAAAAATGTCCATGTTATGCTACTGTTTTATTTCCTCGCAATCGAAATGAAAGCAGAGTTTATAACTCGTCCACAAAACCATTTTATCCTCGACATTACTATCAAACCTCACCTTCGGCTCGGGCTGCTAAAAGTCTCGAATAAAAATGTTTCGTTTTGTGCACTCGTTGTAAAATCTACTATTTCCCTGACCCGTGACTTCGTCGCCTTGAATAGTTACTTTGGGCATTTTATTTTTTAAGATACTTTTCAAATAATACACATAAAAACTGCTCGTATTTACTTGTATTATACACCGTACATCCCTTGTCATTGTAGACAGTTTCTTCAATAGTATTTCCCTGTGAACTTTAATCTCCTACTTCATCCCCATGTTTAGGCGTGAAAGTGTAACAAACAAACTAACATTCACATTTATAATATTAGTAGAGATGTGCGAAAAGATTTTTTTCCCAAGTTATTATATCCTTCCCTGGACTACCAATAATGTGCAAAGGAGACGGGCGACAATGGACATATATTTTAAAAATTAAGGAAGCATCGTACAAGTACAAGTTTATATTAATTATAAACTCAAGTTTATTCGATTTTTATACAAAAAATATTGAGGCGCTAAGATATGCGAGTCAAAAGAAATAAATTATTATAATTTAAATTCAAATAACTCTTGCAGTAACGGAACGTTTTGTGCAGTTGATTATTGACATCAATTTTTTTTTACATGGCATTCATTTTTATATGGATGTTCCGACACCATTAAACTATCTATACCTCCTCAAAACAGTAATTCACAATAAGATTCAATAAGAATATTATCGTTTTTTGACGCTAAAATCAGTAGGTAAGTATCTTTAAAAGATTCGATACCTGCTTGAAAAAAGAATGAATTGTGAATCCTCAATTATTATGTGCTGGCCAACCTTCCACATAATATATATTATCTTTTAGCAGACAGTAATTAGGCATAGACATAAGATACAAATTATTGATTGAACAATAGATATTGTTCAATAATTTTAGGTTATATTTTACTTTAAGGTATATCTTTTTTCTCCCACTTTTTTAGAATTACTAAAAAATTTGCTTTTATCTTAGTTTTGTTACGTTCTACAATAATTATTAATAAGTTTCCATGATGTACGCCACTTCTTTCAGTGGGTTCCCAAAATACATGCATTCTCGCCATCCTCCTTTTATTATTAACTAGCTGACCCGACCGACGTTCTGTATAAAGTTTATTTTTTACCTCCTGAGATATAAATTCTAATTAGATATTCATTTTAAACTATTCTTTCAATTTGATTTCTGAACACATCAAAGGAAAAACAAAATTGTTGTTATTATTTAATTTCGAGAATTTTCATATTTATTTCATCATTCACCTTTTTAACCTTCTCTGGACTTCCACAAATAATTCGAGACTTACGAACAGCAATTCATTTTTATATATATCTTCTTTAGTTTAGTTCATTGTCCAAATGTGTTGTGTCACGTCACTGAAGCAGATGTATATGAATGGATTTCATTTTCAAATATCGAAATATTTATTTATAGTTGGTCTACTAGGAAATAATTATCTAGTATCAACTTATTCAAATTCGCGACGGATTGCTTCCGCTAATAATCCTTGCGAAACTAATTAACACACAATGTATATAAAGTGGTTTGTAGTGTTATTCTTTATAGAAGTACAAATTGTCTTATGTGTGTTTATTATATGAAAACTATTAATGAGTCTATTTGAATAAAACATAACGCGTCCCAACCGTTTCGCGACACTCACACATAATATTTTTTTTTATTAAAAATCAAATATTACATTTTTTTGCCTATTTGTTCCGGCTAATCGAAATAGCTGCAACGATTTGGACGGGATTTTTAGTGGCCTATTCCGATAGATTCCATAAACAAAAATTAAATTGTCTACAATCTACATAATCCCAAAAAAAAAAATTGAAGCAGGCGTTACTTTGCGGAAATCCATAATTATCCAAATGTTTTCGTTTATGTCGAGACTGGTCTCCTACCAGAGAAAACTCAGTCCAAATTGGCGAGTCAACATGTCCTGAGGATGCCTCGTGTAGAGGCGAAACACGTATCGAACTCTATGAAGACAAATATTGGCGGAATTAACCCTAAAGAAAACTCAAAACATTTGGATACATAATCCCATTCAATTTTTAAGATTGTCGTCATCTTCGCAAGCAAAGTCGCGGACGGCTGCTAGTAATAAATAATAATAACCGCTAAACAAATATCTTATGTTAATTTCCTATTTATGTAGGTATTGCACTTGAGCTAGCTATCAACTGTAAAGTAGATACTGTAGATGGCGCCACAACTCGAAAGTCGAACAGACATGCCAAGATTTAATGAACGTATGAACGGTGTACGTATCGGATATGGAGGGTAGAGGCAAGGAGTATCTCTTAAGGGAGAACAGTTAAAAAGGGTCCAGGTTATAGAGTAAATAACAGTTCGAAAACCTTCCACAAAGGCGCTGGTGTAGGCACAGTGTATGAAGTATATTGAATGCACGGACAAGTAAAACAAGAAGGACTCGGCGCCGCGCCGTGATATTAGCAAGTGAAGCACCGTTATGCTAGTGTGTGCGGTTACGGTGGATACTAGTTATACAATTTTTTCTCCCTTAAAACATCATATATGGCCACAAATACTTATAAAGTATCGTTTTTACACTTTTTCACAACGCACGACGTCATTTTTAAAATATTTTATTGACACGCAAACTGATCAGTCACAGACGATAACAATTCTCATAATGGCCGCCTATCGGCCTGTAGTAGTGTGTGTGCGTGGGGCTATGTATTTACACGTTAATCGGCTTGTAGTGGTGCTTCACTGTTATGTGGGGTGACAAGGAGTCCTTATTTTTTTACTAGTCCGTGGGTGAATGTAGCAATTGTAAATGAATTGAAGTATGCTGAGTTAAAGAAATAATATTATTGTCGACTAAAGTAGTTAAATAGTGAAAATTTCAACAACTTACTTTAACAAAATAATGTAGTAAATATAACCTTAAAGAGTTATTATGAGAAAACGTGCACCTAGACTCAAGGTGCACGTTCTAGGTTCTCAACGTGGGCGATAACGCCCCCTTGTGGGCGTTTGAGACTTTCGGCAGTAGAAGACCCAGAGAAAATTAGGGGGCAGTGAGATGGCGCAGATGGGGCGTGGGTAGATTAAAAAATATAGTCTAAAAAGGCAAAAAAATACACGCTAATCAAGTAAAATAAAAAAACATATTCTCAAAGTGGGCGGTGAGCAAAATAAGGTTGAGAAACTATGACCTAGAGTGATTAGTATTATATACACAGATAATTCTCCTTGACTCTACCCTCCTTAGTATCGGACGATTGGCTTAGTGACAACATTAGGCTAAGTTAGTATTGCAATCCTATCTCAAGAGGCAAATAATAATAATAACATAAGGCAAAGAACAAAAGTAATCGATGCTCTAACTCACGCCTAAAAACTTAATGGCATAGGGCTGGACACAAATCGTGCTTGACTGGACGCTGGACGCTAAAAGCAATGGGAAAAGGATGGGACCAGAAGGGAAAAGGAATGTTGGTAGACCAAATAAAGGCTGGACTGATGATCTTATTGGGCTACGACTGGCTATGGTCGAGCAAAGACAGGAAAAGATGAAACGATATGGACGAGGCCTACATCTATGAATAATCTATCAAAAATTTAATATTAACCACACTAACACTGAGACAATTAGGTGAAAACTCCTAACATTCCTAACTTCTAAAACTAGTAGATATGGAATATGAAACGGCTAATCTTAAGAGGTGCCGAATCGAATTTCGCATCTCCATTAAGGTTTGGTACAAATATTTTTTTTATGAACATCAGGGACGAGACGAGTAGGACGTTCTGCTGATGGTAATTGATACGCCCCGCCCGTTTCAATGCAGTGCCGCTCAGGATTATTGAAAAACCCGAAAATTCTGTGAGGCACTACAACTGCCTCTCAATTGCCCAGTAATTTCACTAGCTACAGCGCACTTCAGACCGAAACACAGTAAGGCTTAAACATTACTGCTTCACGGCAGAAATAGGCGCCGCTGTGGTAACCGGGGTGTACGCCGATGACCGCCGCCGCTGATCAAGATATGACGCCGTTGACCGGCTAGAAAAATCGGCGTGAACGGCGCAAATGGCCAATCATATTTGGCTGCACGGTTGCTAGCAAACAAAGTGCCTTCTGCCCATCTCCCCCTCTTTAGCGCCCCGAGGGAAGAGTTTATTTATATTTCATGACGATTTACCTGTAACAGTTAGATTATGGGTAACGGCGCCTATTTCTGCATTGAAGCAGTAATGTGTAAGCATTACTGTGTTTCGGTAAAGGGCGCCGTTGCTAGTGAAATTACTGGGCAAATGAGACGTAACACCATATGTCTTAAGGTAACGAGCGCAGTTTTAGTGCCGCTCAGAATTTTTGGGTTTTTCAAGAATCCTGAGCGGCACTGCATTGTAATGGGCAGGGCGTATCAGTTACCATCAGCTGAACGTCCTGCTCGTCTCGTCCCTTAATTTCATAAAAAAAAAACTATTAAGATTGTTAAGCTCAGATTATTAACACCGTTTTTATGGTAAATGTAACTAAATTATAGCACTACTTGGAAATGTAGAGACTCCGACTTTGTCGTTTCATAAATGATTTTTAAGTCGTACTTTATGTAAAGTGTTTGTTTTCTTGAATTGAGTAAATTGATTTGAGGAATTGTAAAATTTGAATTGAGCAAGAGACCATTCGCCGTACAGCCCCGACCTAAGCCCTAATGATTTCTATACTTTCCCTAAAATAAAGAATAAATTGCGTGGTCAGAGATTTGATCACCTGAAGAAGCTGCGGACGCTTACAAAACGGCCATTTTGGAGACCCCAACTTCCGAATGGAATGGTTGCTTCAATGATTGGTTCCATCGTATGGAAAAATGCGTCAAATTTCGCGGAGAATACTTCGAAAAGCAATAAATACATTTTTAAATAGTAATGTTGTGTCACTTCCTTGATTCCCGATACTTTTAGTGCAGCCCTCGTATATAGTTAAGTAATAAATGAAGTACGTTCACGAATATTTATTGATTCCGAATATGTAACAAAGAAGTGTACACGTTACAACAACTATCTAGAAAATTTTATTCATTGTATAATTTCTTAAAGCAAAGGTTATATCAGCACGGCACGCGATAAGAAGGTCTGTGAAGCGGAGAGGTTAGCAGTGGAGGGGATGCGCTCGCAGCCCTACAGCTTAGGGTGTGTTCACATGTACTACAAGTACAACGCGTCGCTGTTGCCTCGGAAGGTGGTGCTCTATGTTAAAAGTCGTATTCCGAATTCCACCTTCGCACGACACGCTACAAATTAGCATATTATCCCCACCATCTGGATGTCTGGCATTTCTATACAGTGCAGGTCTTAAAGAACTTTCTCCCACGTACAACGAAGCTGTGGTATGAGCTTCTGATGCGGTGTTTCCAGGATGATGCGATATGGTTACCCTTCAAAAATTGCTAACACTTTCGAAAAAGCCGGCAACGCTCCTGTGATTTTGCAACAGAATTGACTTAACATCAAGTGACCCATATGCTTGTTTGTGCTCCGAGAGTATCTATATAAAGAAATATACAGGATGTCCCAAAGTTATGGGACATGAAGGGAAAGCACCTTAAATATCGAAGATAGGCTATTTTACTGAAAGATGACTTTATGTTATTTTTTAAAGTTAGTAATTCTGCATTCAAAGATTATCTAAAAATTACTTGCCTCGTCTGGGAATCGAACCGACTTAAATGTAAAAAAAAACACCCCTACTCTTATGATGCCAATCGAAAGAATGGCCCAAAACTAATAACTCTTCTTAAGTAACATAGTATTTTAAAAGAAAGTAGTCAATTAAGTGGGTATTTTTTTGTAAATTAATTAATTAAATGCTCAAAATGTGATCCCTCTTGTCTTACGCAAATTGTTGCCGCTGCCTGTTGATTTTCTTATCATTTTATGGTGAATACTCGATGAAATGGCATAATACTATTTGTAACTCGCCCACGTTCTCGTATTGTTTTTTGTATAGCATATCTTTCACGTATCCCCAAAAGAAGAAATCTAATGGTGTAAGGTCCAGCGATCTGGCCGGCCATCTAATCCAATCCAAGTAGGAAAACATTCATTTTACGTTGTTCCTTTCTCTTAAAATACTATGTTACTTAAAAAGAGTTATTAGTTTTTGGCCATTCTTTCGATTGGCATTATAAAAGTAGGGGTTTTTATTTTTACATTTCAGTCGGTTCGATTCCCAGACGAGGCAAGTAATTTTTAGAAAATCTTCGAATGCAGAATTACTAACTTTAAAAAATAACATAAAGTCATCTTTCAGTAAAATAGCCTATCTTCGATATTTAAGGTGCTTTCCCTTCATGTCCCATAACTTTGGGACACCCTGTATATATAGTATATATAAGAAAATGTAAAAGTTATTTAGCTTTCGCCTTAAAACTCTCTCTATTCTCTACAGCTATATTAGCATGCTAATACATTTTAAGATGATTTCTTTAGAGAACATGACAATCTGATTCGTAAAATAGATTTATAACTATTATTTTTTTAAATGTTATTTATTCCTTTTTATGTCACTAAAATTTTCTATTATTATGTATCGAATTATTTTGTAACTTTATATGCGCGATGTGTTAAGAATTGCCATGTGTCAATCCTGTGTTGGTAGACCCTAATAAGTAATAAGGAGAACTAAGAAATGCCCGTTAGTATATTGTAGTTGTGGTACGTACGATTATAATGTGTAGCAAGCCTTAGATTGTGCAGCGATGCACGCGTAAAATTGCGCAACATAGTACCACATTACGAAACAATGGCCGACACGGCTCAATGCCGCTGATAACTGCTGTTTTATAAACATCCAACTCCTTCAATCTGTTGTTTGAACTTCCTAGAAACGACGCAGTGTTTCCTGAGTAGAATATCGGGGTCAATAATGTTACTCGAGAATTGTTTTGATTTCAAGAATTGAGGGTAGTTTGAAAATATTTTACAGCAATTCAGTCTTATTAGTGTATGTTCTATGTAGGGCTACCACCTTTTTTGAGACCGAATATAGAATATTTGGATTCAGTATCCAAAAAAAATATAGGATACAGGGAATTAAATAAAAAAAAGTGTGTGCGTGTAATCTTTACGCGCGATTGAAGTAAAACTTACATTTTTTTATGGAGTAGGAGGACAAACGAGCGTACGGGTCACCTGGTGTTAAGTGATCACCGCCGCGCACATTCTCTTGCAACACCAGAGGAATCACAAGAGCGTTGATGGCCTTTAAGGACGGTGTACGCACTTTTAGTGAAGGTACCCATGTAGTATCGTCCCGGTAACACCGCACAAGGAAGCTCATTCCACAGCTTTGTAGTACGAGGATGAAAGCTACTTGAAAACCGCACTGTGGAAGACCGCCATACATGCAGATGGTGGGGATGATATCCTAACGGGGCGCGTGCCGTGCGAAGGTGGAATTCGGTGGCAGGAATCAGGTTAAACAGAAACTTCGGAACACTCCCCGTGATAAATGCGGTAGAAGACACACAAGGAAGCGACGTCTCTACGCAACGCCAAGTGAACCAGCCATTCACAGAGCACTGGGTCCACGACAATTCGAGCTGCTCTGCGTTGCACGCGGTCAAATGCATCGAGCTGATACGGGGGTGTGCCAGACCAGAGATGACAGCAATACTCCATGTGTGGCCGGACCTGCGTTTTGTAGAGCGCTAGAATGTGGGCCGGCTTGAAGTAGTGCCGTGCTCTCTTAATAACGCCCAGCTTCTTCGAAGTCAATTTGGCTTTGCCCTCCAGATAACCACGGAATTGGTAATCGCTCGAGATTTCTAGACCCAGTATTCAGATACATTAAATAAAGCCGTGTTATCAACTAAGCACTCACGTATTACTGAAGAGCTAGGAGCATTGTTAGATTTTAAAATAAAATAAAATTATTAATTAAAATAAAAAATGCCTTTATAAATATATAATATAATTAATATTATTTCATCAAGTGAGATTTTATATATTTTACAAATAATGATATAATGTTATATTTTCACATAATTATTCATCACAATATAAACACTTAAACTTTTTACTTCTTCATTATCAGGCTCTTGATTTTCTCTTTTATTCTTATTTATTGATGAAAGAGTAAAATTATCCTGGGATTCCGCCATTTTATTTTACTGATTATTATTTTCATCATATTATATTCTATTTATAATCCAGTTCATTGTCCAATCGCACATATAAATATGACGTTGCTATTGAATATTAACAAATATGGCTGTATGGGCTCGAACCCTTTGCCTATCCTAATAATGGAAACGAAAAACAAAAACCAAGAACAAATTAACGAATGTCAGAAAATTTGTGAAAACTTATTTATTTTTTATTGCAATAGTAGTAATAAATAAACAATGAAAACACTTGGAGATTAAAAAAAAATATTACTGAGGAATTTGAAATTTTTTTTAAAACCATTAAATCATATCGGTTAGTCAATTTCTTTCCATTGACTTTTGTACTGAGCGTTACTTCCGCCAGAAAAAAAAATCTGAGATTCGCGTCTAAAGAAGTTTACTTCAAAAGTATTTTAAAAACTTTTTTATTTATATTTAACACTTCCTTACTATCATTAAATATTCGTTCTGTATGCTGTTATTATGCATATAAAATTCGATGAGTGTCGTTTTTAAAGTTTTGCAGTGAGAGGTATAATTGGGCTGTGGATAAAAATCCTAAAGGTTGCGGGTTAAGACCTAGAGTCCTCTTTGCCAATTTCTATAATATTTCGCGAAGATTCTCTGTACAAGTATGGAATACATACAAGACTTTGGATATTTGTGATCATGTAGTCATCTTACAAGACCAAATTGGCCCTAAAGATGTTCTAGGATACTAGAGAGATGTCCTCCGTCGATATCATCCTCACCATATTCTGGTGCGTGGTATTTATCTACCCATAATCTAGCCGGCATCCTGTGCAAAAGAGCCGTACTCTGGTATACTCTGGTAAACTGGTTTATAAACATGTGATGCCACAAAACTGTGGATCCCTGTCCGCCGTTTGTCACACTTCGTCCACACCCACTATTGTTGCCAATCTTTTCAAAAATACGTCTAAAAAGATACAACAATAAACTTTAGCACGGATTAGATATTGAGACGCCTTATTGAATTTAGGTTCCTTATATTATTAATTTACTTGGCGCCCTTTCCCTATTACAACGCGCGGAGGCTATACGAAAATATTACGTTTTGGAAATAAAGCCACGGTAAACATTTCGACATCGCACTTACCACATCCAACTAGAACGGATAATTACAGTTGCGAAATGATGCAGTCAATGTCAAATAACGTTGGCGTAGGGTTCGTACGATGCGGGCCTTGAGCGGTGTACGGAATTATTGCGGGTGAACATTTGGGTTTATTCCACTCCGCATTGTCTGTCAGTGAGTATCAACCCTATTTTACTCGACTGCGTGACGCATAGGATTACACATTACCCGTGTTTTGTCAGATATATTCAGTATGTTGGTTCCTTTCGTGCGCTCTAGAGTCCAAACAAAGATGACTCTTTTTATGAAAATAAGGAACGAGACGAGCAGGGCGTTCAGCTTATGGTAATTGATACGACCTGCGCATTACAATGCAGTGCGGTTCAGGATTCTTGAAAAATCCCAAAAATTCTGGGCGGCACAACAACTGCGCTCGTCACTTTTAGACAAGATGTTAAGTCTCATTTGCCCAGTAATTTCTCTAGCTACGGCGCTCTTCAGACCGAAGCAGAATAGGCGCCGTTGTGGTACCCATAATCTAGCCGGCATCCTCTGCAAAGGAGCCTCCCACTGGCTTATTTCTGTCCGTTTTTATCCATGGAAAACCACGGGTCACCAGATGTAAAAGGAGGCCACCATTTTGCAACACCAGATGAATCACAGGAGATTTTTACGAATGTCCCATGAAATGGTCTAATAGTTTTTTGGTTTTCCATATTTTGTAGTATTATTTTAACAAAGTTTTTACTACGCAACCCGGCATTTTAGTTTCAATTATAAGCAAAGTTTAACAGAACAAACATGTGGCACGTCAACGTCATACATTGTTCGACACTGGCTCGAGTACGGCCACTTGGGCGTAGTATTAGTTGCCGCAATATGCGACTACACCTGCGGTATCTAGTTGTTGCGCAGCGGAGACCAATCCTTAATCTAAAGTAAAAACAATATCTTGCCCAAATCTAGTGTCTAAAATTCAAAATAATAACTGTATCCAAAGCACAACGTACAGAAAAATGAATAGGTGAATGAAGACTGTACCTGTAATGTTCCTCGTTTGCTCACGAGTGAAACAACTAATCTTTAAGACTAGATGTCAGTACACTACAGTACCTACTGAAATGTATATACCGTAATATACATAAGACTTTAGATCTTTCTAAATAATTTATTATTTATAGAAGAGGAGGACAAACGAGTACGAGTCACCTGAGGGCAAGTGATCACCGCGACCTGTACTCTCTTGTAGGTATCACAAGCACTAGAGGCATCACAAGAGCGTTGCCGAATTGAATGTTTATAAAGGCATAGTAGGCATTTCTTTTCTCAATATTAAATTATTTAGAATTCCTTTTGATGTCATTTCTAATATAGTAGATACTTCGGGAACAAATGACGCTCTGAGAGAGCGCATAAGCGGCGCAAGAAACTCTCCCAGCATTCTTTTTTTTACGCTCTTTTTAATCAAAAATACAATATTGTACTGTCATTGCTATTGCTATAAAATAATCATAATCCCAGGCTGTCTGATCACTTAGATATTCAGCTTTTATTTTAATAAAACATTCAAATTTATTTTTAGATAATGCCTGAACAGTGACTGGGACTTTATTATAAAAGTGTATACAATTACCCTTAAAGCTATTATGTACCTTATGAAGCCTACTAGAATAAGTTACATGCAATCCCTTATTTATAGTGTTATAATAATGAGATGTATATGAATTCCGAAAACCGATAAACAGTTGTGGCGGACGAGAATCGAACCAGGGCGAACGTCGTGAGATTCAATAGCGCTATCGCGCCACAGATACTTCTATTATGTATCTAAATTGTTTCTTAAATAAATAAATGATAGTGATATGATATCTGAGATAAATATTTGTAACGGATCTTATTTTACGTAAATCATAATTTCACGCCATTTATTTATTTATTTATTTATTGTCCAATTAGCACGGCAGTGCCACTTACACTAATTAGACGAAACACTAAAAGGAAAAAATACAAACAAAACAGGAATATTAAAGTATAATATTGAATTTATTATATTATGATTTCAACGCCCTCCGCGTAGGGAAGCGGGGCGCTAGTTGAAACAATTTTTCGCTTCTTAGCTATGAAAGCTTACTTGTTTGTTATTCATGAAATCTAGCAGTACTGTTCCAATTAGGATATCATCCCCACCATCTGGACGTGTGGCGGTCCTCCACAGTGCGGCTTTCAAGGAGCTTTCTTCCTCGTACTACAAAGCTGTGGAATGAGCTTCCTTGTGTGGTGTTACCGGGACGATACGACCTTCCTTAAAGGCCGGCAATGCTGTTGTGATTCCTCTGGTGTTGCAAGAGAATGTGGGCGGCGGTGATCACTTAACACCAGGTGACCCGTACGCTCGTTTGTCCTTCTATTCCATAAAAAAAAATTAACAAGTATACATAACTACTATTATTATTTGCCATATTGCGTTGAATTATTTCAATGTATTATTATCTACTTGAGTGGCGAAATATTACAATTATTATTAAATGGCCATCGTTATCGAAATGTCAAGCTATTTTGACATACATTCTCATAGTATTGTGTTTGATAAACGCGAGTATTCCTCATTTATTTAATTATGATACTGTTTAAACTTTAACGGCCTTACAAATAAAATTGGCATAAAGTTATAACTAATCATAAACCAATAATATTATGTAAAATGTTTACAAATAGACATTTTGCTTACGAATGTTTCTGTTCGGACGTATAACGTTTCCCGCGTTTATTTGCAAGGCAGATTGTCATTCGGAAAACTTCAGAATTATTATTGCATTGACAGTGTTGTCAACGATAATGTAAACGTTTTGCATCTCTTTGTTTATCATCAGTTATAACTTTATACAAAGTTTATTTGTAAGGCTGTAAAGGATTAAAACGCGCTATTATTATTAAGATATTGCATAGCTTCTATCGCGGGCCTTGAGCGTGGAGACCGAATCCAGAAATTCCGTAACGAAAATAACCTAACACTTACTTACTAGATCTATATAGATATTTCGGCACGGTCATTAGTCATTACAGCTGCCGTGGAACAGCGGTTATCACGTATGCTTTTTGTGCAGAAGGTCCCAGGTTCGAGCCTGGGGTAAATCTTGATTTTTTAATTTCTTTATTTTTTTATCACGTTTTTTTTATTTTTATTATAACAGGCATTTTTATTTAGTTTCACCTGTCCCGTTGTCTGTCTGTAATCAAATCTTGCAAGTCTGCCACTCATTTTAATGAGCACAACAGCTTCATCGTTTCAAAAATTATTTTAAACTTGGTGACCCGACCGACGCCGTTCTGACGATAAAAAAAGCGGACGAGTGCGAGTCGGACTCGCCCATGAAGGGTTCCGTAGCAGCAAGTAACATAATATAAAAGTTCTTGTAGTTCGTTGTAACTTTGATCGATGTTTTAAAAATATTGTATTTTTTTTTAAATAAAAAAATACTTGCTAGATCTCAACAGATCATTCAAACCAATTTTCGGTGAATTTTTTTTGTTTTATCATTCTCTTATTTTAGAAGCTACAGGGGGAGGGGGGGGGGGATACACAATTTACCACTTTCGAAGTGTCTCTCGCGCAAACTTCAGTTTTGAAAAAAAAATGATATTAGAAACCTCAATATCATTTTTTAAGACCTCCATATTAACCCACACGTATGGGTTTTATGAAAAAAAAAATTTGAGTTTCAGTTCTAACTATGGGGAACCCTCAAATGTTTTTGTTTTTTTTTATTTATGTGTGAAAATCTTAATGCGGTTCACAGAATACATCTCCTTTAACTATGGGGAACCCTCAAATGTTTTTGTTTTTTTTTATTTATGTGTGAAAATCTTAATGCGGTTCACAGAATACATCTCCTTACCAAGTTTCAACAGTATAGTTCTTATAGGGTCGGGTAAACGTGGCTGTGACATACGGACGTACGGACAGACAGACAGACATGACGAATCAAATAATGAATGTATACAAATATTTAACATTGTATATACTAAAACCTTCCTCGAGAAGCACGCTCCATTAGAGAAAAGAATATGAAAATAGTAGCAGTAGTTCTTGAGTTTATCGCGAACAGACAGACAGACAGACGCGGCTGAGGACATTGTTTTATAATATGTAGTGATAGACACAATCTGTGTAGTATTATAGTAGTATATAAGAAAAGATACTTAAACGTTTCAATTTAAGTAACTATTGTTTCAGTTGCGAGCCCCACGAGGAGTCAGTCCTGAGTCTATCGTCGGAGGAGCCGCTCCAGCTTGGACCTCCGCCCAGGAACTGCTACCCTCTGGTCGTGATCCTCGCCAGGGATCAGAGGGACACGGCTGAGCTCCGGCCTGACGATACAGTGAGTATTCTAATTAAAAGAAAAAAATATCGGAAATCTAAAAAAAAAATATCAAACGTCATGCTCGTCTCGTCCCTTATTTTCATTATAAAAAATATCCCAGGAACACTCCTGGTGCAATATTATTCAACTTGTCATGATATAAGAGTGTTAAGGCGGTGGTGATCACTTACAGGAGTCTGCTGATTTGTTTTATACACAGATATTAAATATTTAGTGCCTATATGTTAAACTACTGAGATTTTAGAAAATTTATTGAAGTAGGCGTTACTTTGTGGAAATCCATAATTATCCAAATGTTTTGAGTTTTCTTTAGTGTTAATTCCGCCAATATTTGTCATCAAATAATTCGACGAGTGTTTCGCCTCTACACGAGGCATCCTCAGGAGATATTGACTGAGATAGTGAGATTTTAATTGGTTGATTATTTAAAAGTTTGGCCAGTATAATGTGTTGCTTGTCAGTATCTTCCGAAGTGGGGGGGTAACTGGTAAAATGCACAATTTTGACATTCATAAGTCTCATTAGGTGATAACCTAAGCAATTGTTTTTATTCCAATAATTGAAATGTTGACACATTAGATTAAATTGACTTTAAAAAATATATTAATTCTAGTCTTTAAATAGTTGTATTGCCATATAAAGTAATAAAAAATCAATAATAAAAATTTTTGGAGTATAAAAAAAGGATGACGGCCGATTCTCAGACCTACTAAATGTATCGTACATAAAATTTATCGTACTACTATGATAATTATATTCGATTGCCATCTTGCTATATTCTATTGCGTATCTGTGGATGGATTAGAATAATATAAAAAACAGCGATACAATAATAGGTGTTGATCTTAGACGGGAACCTTTGAAGTTGTATCTATTTTTCAACGCTGAGTAATAATAAAATAAAAAATAAAAAAAAATTCAAACAAATTTAAAAAAAAAACTATTTGGTGGGGGACCCTTATCATTTAGGGGTATGAAAATATTTTTTTAATATTTTAATATCCTACTAATATTATAAATGTGAAAGTTTGTATGTCTGGATGTATGTTTGAACTTCTTTAACGCAAAATCTAATGAATAGATTTCGATGAATCTTTACAATAATATAGCTTGCACACCAGAATAACAAATAGGCTATAATTTATAAAACTATAGTGTGAATTATACAAAATATAAAAGAAGTGTGATTGTTACTAATGAATACAACTAGCGCCATCTCTTATCAACTAGCAAGCAAAAGATCAATACAACTTATATGGCAAAACAACGTTTGCCGGGTCAGCTAGTTATATAATTAGATATTACGGTATAATACCATGAAAGTGGGCATGAAATTTTCCTGTATAATATGTGTAATGCCAAATCGATGTCATCTGGAAACAGCTGCGACATTTCTGATTGTGGGCCAAGAAGTGCTTAGTATCATTTCCAATCCCAAAAACTAAAGATCGTAAATGATCTGGTGGTGGGACCAATTGTGGCAATTTTGCTTTGCCTCCAGCACAACATAATCTAGTAGATTCATAACTGTATTTTAAGTTACAATATTTATAAATAACTGTCATTTCCCCAATTGTTACCGATTTGTCGGCACAATAATCTATTGCCGGATCACAGTGGAAAGAAGCTCGTTCCAGAATCACAGGAGCACTGCGTCTGCGGAATCGCTCAATTTCATTATTTCTGTTGTTGTGTTTGATGTGCATGAACTCGTTGCATTCTAAGCCTATGTACTTCGTTGTCACTCACTAAAGAACGCAATTCTGACATAACAAAACGACTTTTTTCTTGACATGTCTCTCTCTGGTCATCATTGCGGTAAGCAAATGAGGTAGCTCTTCGCACATTTGATTAACTGCGACGACCTTAGTCAGGTCGTCTTCTCCTCGGCATCGTTAATTTTAATTAATCGAAGGGAGAAAAGTTCTCGCGCACTTAGCGTTAATCGTCACTCACAAAGATAGAAGGAGGCACTTTTTGTCTAAGGTATCGATCGACATATTGGTTGTCAAATGTCAGATATTATGGTAAGGTTCAGAAATTTATTATGTGACACTTAAGATTTATCAAACTACATAAATGTAACCCAATACATAGTTAACAACTGTAGTTAATCCACCAACTATAGGTAGCTAAAATTAAGTTTGTTTTTTACCTCCTGAGAAAGTTAGAAATATATAAAGATTCTAATTAGTTATTAATTTAAACTATTCTTTCAATTAGATTTCTGAACGACGGGGGACCCATCAAAGGGAAAACAAAATTGTTGTTTTTATTTAATTCCGAGCATTTTCATGCAATTATTCACCACTAGCTGACCCGGCAAACGTTGTTTTGCCATATAAAGTATAATTCACGCGATAGTTTATAAGTAATAAAATATTGCCTATATTATATCCTGTACATCATTTTGTTCTATTGTCAATAGTTTTTGCAGCGCACGCAAAAATAGTTTTTCGATTTTACACCTTGTGTTACAAAATAGCAATTTTATTACGGATCCCTAATTTTGAAAAAAAAACATAGCCTATAGCCTTCCTCGATAAATGGACTACCCAACACTGAAATAATCATTCAAATCGGACCAATAGTACCAGAGATTAGCGCGTTCAAACAAACAAACAATCAAACACTGCAGCTTTATAATATTATAAGTAAATATAAGTAATAAGTATAGATTTAAACCTTCTCTGGACTTCCACAAATAATTCACGACCTAAATTAGCGAAATTGGTCTAGACGTTCTCGAGTTTTAGCGAGACTAATGAACAGCAATTCATTTTTATATATATAGATTGACATAAGTGCTTATAGTCGATTGAAATGTTACATGAGCTTTGCATTTTTTAGAGGACGCAATTTTATTTTTGGGACATGTCTGGGGGGTTAATAGAAGCTTGACTCCAAGTTACTTTGGTTGCCGCCCTTGTGCCCCGGCCGCCATCTTGGATAAAAGGGTGCAAACACCATTTTCACAATATCTCGGAAACTATGCATCCCACATAAAATTCGTAAAGGGATAATTTGTAGCAAATCTCTTTGCCTACAAAAATGTTCGTGTGACTTTTGCTTTAAATTTGAAATGACAGAAGTTATAAGCAAAAAGTGAGAAAGTTTCTCTGTAACTTTTTTTTTACATTTTACAAAAAAGAATTACCTCAGACCAATATTGTAGATAGTCTTTTGAAGAAAATTTTTCTGTATTTTTTTTTAATTTCCTTCATTTTCAAACGCTCTTACAGTGCTCCAAAGTTGACCGGGTTCGTCAATACTCATGAGAATCCTGTCAAAACGAACTGTTTAACTTAGTTTTCTCATATTTAGAGACCCTAGGCGCGTTTTTTTTACGTGGTATTATATAATTGAACGTCGAATGTGAAGGTATGGGGAATGAATGTCCCAAAAATAAAATTACGCCCTTAAAAAATGCAAGATTCGGTCCTTAAACTACAACATTTCAATGGACTATTAAAATATAGAGTTAATTAATATATAATTTTGTAATGAAATGAAAAATGAAATAATACTTAACAATAATTGTTCATGCCAGAAACGGCCGATTACATTGATACCTTAAAATTATTTACACCCATTGGTACATATTTTCTGATAAATTAAAGGATATATTATATGATATATTTGCAAAGAGTTTGTATTTAGCTATTCAAGACACTCGCTGTGATGAAAATGCAGCTTGCGGTAGAAGATGTACAAAAAAGCGACATTTGTCAAGTTAACTGACCCGTGGAATAGTAAAAAGGAATTGGGTCGTAACGTGCGATGCATATCATAAAAAATAAACAGTGCAAACTTTCCTGGAGAGATGCACAGTGTACAGTGGCAAGCTGTCTCTTGGCACCGCGCCAAACGTGCAGAAAGCTCTTTTACTAATGTCATCACAGTTCTGGCCGAATACAGACGTTCTGTCATTACACCCTTTTTAATTTTTAGTAGCTTCACCTGTATGTATGTTTGTTTGTAACCGACTCATTTGGGCGCAATTTAGACCCACTTTAAACGGCCAGATTTCAGAATTTGATAAAATTATAGATTTTAATATGTTAATGTATATATTTTTTTCATTTATCGTTGATAAGGCAGGAATTGGTGTTCATTTTAAATTTCAACGACTATCTTTTTGGTATTGGTCAATACCAAACAGGAGCCCTTTACCAATGTAAAGGGCTCCTGTTTCCGCAATTAGACCACTTAATTGGGTCCATTTTGCGTGCAGTGTTGGCCAGTCATTCCAACCAGCCCAGCTCCTTCCAGAAGTTCAGAACACTCTTGGGGTGTTCGCAGACTTCCTGGAGCGACCTTGTATTTACTAAGGTTTGTGCCCGTTGGTTGGCCACCCCAGCACATTCCAGGATTACGTGAGTGACCGTTTCATCTTCGGTTAGACAGGCCCTGCACTTAGGACTGTCCGTAACGCCGATTGTAAATAGGTGTTTGTTCAGTGATGTGTGACCCGTTAGGGTGCCGACCATAATTCGGATGTCATGTCTGTTTAGGCTAATAAGTCGACGTGTCAGTTTGGGCGATAGTGCAGGAATCGCCTCTTTCGACTGTCTACAGCCTGAGACATTTGTCCATCGGGTTCCATGTAGGTTGTTGGTGAGAGAGCGTATCCATGACCGCATTTGGCTGAAGGGTAGCGGCAGGACTGGCCCTGGGCCAGCCACTTGCGTTTCCGACCTCCGCCTTGCAAGTTCATCCGCTGCATCGTTCCCCAACGAACCGCTGTGTCCTTTGATCCATTGCAGAGTTACCCAGTTGTTAGAGGCAGCTCGTTCTAAGGATCGGTGACACTCGTATATCAGCGCTGAGTTATAGGTGTTACTCCCCAGCGCAGTCAGTACTGCCATATGTAGTAGTGTTACTGTAATATGTAGATATTATTATTGTAATTACAATAAATTAAATGTACAATAACTGATAAATAAACATCTCAACTGTTCAATATATTCTTGATAATGTTATGTATGTACATAGACAAATAAGTGAATTTGCAAGAAACTGTCATAACCATTATGTTAACACTAGGAACAAACATAAACTTATAATGCCTACTACTCGGCTAAGTCGAGTTATTAGTCTTTTGTGGGGCGTTGTGTATGCTTTTACAGATACAAGCTCCCAGATAATGTTCAAAACAAATGTATTGTTAAAAAACGTTTGTGTGGTAAAGGTTACTATAACATAAATGAATTTCTTAATGATATCACTGATTGGGAATGGTGCGACTACCGGCAGCCTATTAAATAATAAGTTTAATTGTACGATATTACTTTGTAACTATGGAACCATTTTTAAGAAAAGAAAAAAGCCCACTGAGTTTGTGGCACCCGTTCTTCTCAGGTCTGAGCCATTCTTTTGAATAGGTGGTAGTTTTTTAATTTCAACAAGTGATTTTATAGCCTATTTTGAATATAAATATTTGAATTTTAAATATTTATAAAGTATGATTATTAATTCTTGTGAAATTTGTGATGCGAAATCTTCGAAAGGGAAAATTTGCCCAGGTTCTTGCCGGTTTCTTAAATATTAAAAAAGAAACCTTGGATTATGGCTATAAGTAAGTAAGATAAAAAATAAAGCCTAATCAAAAGTTATAATTTTGAGTTTGAAAAACGTATCGGTAATAAAACCCGGTAGGAATAAATGTCGTTATTCTATTGTCGAAAACTAATGTATTGGCAAACTTTGATTCGACATATAAATTAAGTATATACCCCGCGCCCGCTCATTGTATGAATTGTCATATGTAATGAAATGACATTGACTGAATTATTTGTATTACAAATATATAGGTATTTTTAAGTCGAAGAAATATAGGTTCCGAATAAGTAAACTCACCAACAAACATTATACTAAAATCTTCTTCGACACAACACGCTGCATCTGAAGGTATATTAAGTATTTCATTTCATTTATATATTATTACTAGCTGACCCGGCAGACGTTGTTCTGTATATAATAAATAAAATTATGTTTTTATATGAATTTGTCAATAATATATCACAACATCAAAAAGTACTTCGTAAAATATGCACCCTGTTGTCGTAATGAAATTGTTTCACAGCAGAACTGTCAAACCGTGCGTCAATAAATTCTCTCATAGAAATTATGTATGGACACATCAAAGGAAAAACAAATTTGTTGTTTTTATTTAATTTAGCAGCATTTTCCTATTTATTCACCTTTTGAACCTTCTCTGGACTTCCACAAATAATTCAAGACCAAAATTAGCCAAATCGGTTCAGCCGTTCTCGAGTTTTAGCGAGACTAACGAACAGCAATTCATTTTTATATATATAGACTAGTGGGCCCGACAGACGTTGTCCTGTACACACGTCTTAAATTTGAAAAATCGGTCCAGCCGTCAGGAGGAGTTCACTAACATACACATGAGCAGGAGAATTATATTATATGGACGGAATTGAGAATCTAAACCAATTTCAAATTCACTGGAACACACAAAAAAATCATCAAAATCGGTCCAGCCGTTTAGGAGGTAGTTCAATTGTGAATCTAAACCATTCTCGAATCCACCTGCAGACACACACCAATCTCAAATTAACTGGAACACACAAAAATATCATCACAATCGATCCAGCCGCTTAGGAGGTAGGTCAATTGTGAATCTAAACCATCCTCGAATCCACCTGAAGACACACAGTGAGTTTCATCAAAATCAGTCCAGCCGTCTAGGAGGAGTTCAGTGACATACACACGCACACAAGAAATATGTATATTAAGATTACTAGCTGACCCAGCAAACGTTGTATTGCCGATATTCAAATCGTGATACAAAAGTAACTGTTGATCGTAGATGGGTGAAAATTTGAAATGGATGTATACTAGTCAAAACAAAATAAGGGCCACTTGATTTTTTTGGCCTCGCTAGCGATAATTTATTTTTTATGCATTCTCAAGTAGCTGATAATTTATTGTGGTGTTACCATATTTGTTTACACACATTTTTGAGCATTCCACCCGCATAATTGTTTAAAGTGGGTAGTTTTAGATAATTTATTGTAACCACTTGATTCTACCCGATTTTAAGACGGATTTCAACTCAGTCAAATTGACGATTCTCTCAGGAACACTGTCAGTTTTGTTTGACTAGTCGCTGAATTAACATTTTAAAAAAAGTTATGCCGAGAATTCGAAGTCATATGGACTTGCCAACCGTAACTAGGGCCGTAACATTGCTTCAAGAAGGCCATTCGCAGCGTTCTGTGGCGTTGCAGCTGGGTTTTTCTCGGCGAGCGATCCAGAATGCTTGGAATCGTTTTCAAGAGACTGGGAGACTAACCAGGAGACGGGGATCTGGCAGAGTTCGAGCAACTACAGCACAGGAGGACCGCTACGTGCGCTTGACTGCGCGTAGAGAACGCTGTATAACAGCCCGTTCCTTACAAAACCGTTTGCGGCAGGCGACCGGTACACGTGTTAGTGATCAAACTATTAGAAATCGTTTACACGAGGACCAGCAGTTCTCCAGGAGACGTGTAGTGCGGATACCATTAACAAGTGCTCATCGTGCAAACCGATTATCACTCGCAAGGCAGCATCTGGCGTGGGATATGAATGATTGGAGGACAGTATTGTTTACGGATGAGTGCAAAGTGAAACTTTTTAGTGATGACCGTCGCATTAGGGTCTGGAGGCGCGAAGGTGAGCGATTTTCGGATGCTTGCATCCATGAAAGTGACAGATTTGGGGGCCCCAATGTTATGGTATGGGGAGGAATCTCTATGTCCGGCAGAACCGAGCTGGTAATTCTAAACGAAGGCACAATAACAGCTCAACGTTACATCGAGGAGGTCATAAGACCCCATGTGATCTCATATGCACACAGAATCGGCGCAAGATTCCACCTGATGCACGATAATGCTCGCGCTCATACAGCTAGGGCCACCAGAGAAGCCCTAGAGGAGGCTGGTATACAGGTGTTGGACTGGCCTGCAAACAGTCCGGATCTAAATCCCATTGAACACATGTGGGACTTACTGAAACGCAGTGCTCGAAGCACAAACCAACCCGTGCACAATGAAAGACAGCTAATAAACGTTCTGAAACCAAGCAACAAATTCCTCAAGAAACAGTGGTACACCTGGTGGAGAGTGTACCTTCTAGGCTTCAAGAGTGCATTAGTGATCGAGGACGGCATACTAGATATTGAGGAAAGTCATAAATCAACCACCATTTTAGGTTTTTATTTTTTCAGAATTTTTTTTCTTGACTAATTATTTTTGCAAAAATGTTAATTTTTAGAAAAAGTGGAGAAAATTTCTTTTTTAATGGAATGCATCATTATTTTATTCTGTCTACAATAAAAATCAATCAATTTATGCAATTGAATCATTGATCAACCTTTAAACGGATTCATGAGAATACTGTAAAAACGTGGTGGCCCTTATTTTGTTTTGACTAGTATATATTTTAGTGCTGACTCATAATCAAACAAATTTATAAGAAAATGTCAAAAAATTAAAAATTTGGCGTGGACCACCCTTAACATTTAGGGGGATGAAAAATAGATGTTGTCCGATTCTCATACCTCCCCAATATGCACTCAAAATTTCATGAGAATCGGTCATGCCGTTTCGAAGGAGTTTAACAACAAACACCGCGACATGAGAATTTTATATATTAGATTAATTATAATTACATACAGTCAGTCTGCAAAACAGAAACAACGAGGCATCTTTAATGTATTAAATTTCTCTGGATGCCTCACTAGGAAACCCTGTGCAGAGCCAACCAGTGATGACCGTCTGCTATGTTATTTTATTTAAGGCGAAGAGTAAGCAGCAAACACGCAAACATGGGGTTTTTAGACAAGTTTTGTGGTGAAAGTATAGCATTTCGAGCTATGAACACTACTTAATCCTGTTACACATATCCTTAAGTCTTATTTGTAGGTTGCTAATGCTTGCTGTTGGTTATAGTTAACACTGCCGAGCCTTTTTCAACTACCACTTTTCTTTGAAGTTAAACAAGTTTTTTGGCATGGCGTGACGCATTTTTTGGTACTTCTCTCAGAAAAGTTATTCTTATAGCTTGTACTTTTTTGTGTAGGTTCATTTATTCAGATTAGTAGTGAATAACGAGGATTGTAAGCATATAAACTGTTTTCCACGCAAGAATTTTGAAAATATTGGCTTTGTTACATAGATGGCGGACCGGCAGCGGTGAACACATATCGCTCAAGGTCACTGGCATTTAGTGTCGCCTTAATGTTAATAATGAATGAAATAGAACTAAAACTAACAATATTTATCTGACTTTAAAGCATACCTAACTTATAATAAAAAACTTTATAAAATTAAATAGTAATAGATAAAGCCAATAGTTAAAAATAAATATATATTTTTTAATTGATAATATTCTTGGTTTCATCATAGCTTAATTTATTATTAGCTTAAGTATTATTCCAATAGTTTTCGCAGTATGTTATATTGCGAATTTATGTTCGTTTTAGCAAAAAATCGGAAATTGCTTGACCAGCCGTTTCACCACGTTTTTTATAGTGAATATTTTGAATACAAAACTCTGTTATGTAATGTCGCTTACTAAAAAAGCTTGGAGACTAAATATGTCTCTGAACTGCATATGAAGTCTTGATACAGCATGTCGTCAGGATAAATATGTAGACACGCATCATTCATCACTTTTCAAACAGATTCAACTATCTCTTCTTCATCTATGTTCGCCTGGTAGCAATAAAAAATATTGATTTTATTACTAAGTTCCAACTGATATAAAATGTAATGCTGTATCTAAGGCTTACATAGACGAAACCTTGCTGAATCATTAATTATTATACTTAACAACGTTTGTTTAGCATGTAATTAATTTATTCTGTTTTATATGTTTTTATTAGGCCTAAGTACCCATAAAAAAATACCTAAAATCACGATACTGTACTACTAGGATCTACCTACACTGGTTTTGTACATAACTTAATTTACTTGTTAATAAAGATATTCTGAAATTGAATTGAATAACAAAAACACGCTGCGTTAGTCGTACGACGTACTTGAGATAGAGAGTGATTCTGGAGGAGCTTCAATTGTTTAATTATGTTATATGTTTTATGTAATAGAAAAAGAATATAGTTTTTTTCCATTTGCTAATAATTGTACAGTTTACCAGACGAGTTGCACCTAATAACAGTATTCGGGAAAAGTTTCTTCGCATTCTGTATGAAAACTCAAGTCTAAACTGTATTTATCAAGGTTTATTTAAATTTAATTATAGTGTATGTGTATATGTGTCTTTTTGTTCGGTGACTTTTTGCCATCTTGTAGGACATTTTCCCGTTGCTGTAGATTTTTTTTGTGACTTGTGACCTATAAAGAGTGACAAGTATTTTTTGCTTTGCTTTTTTCCTTACCCTGTCTGAAGAATTATGAAGAAACCAAAGATGTGGCCTAACGTTATTGTGATAAAGGATAATATCGGTGTGAACCAACTTGAACAGACAGTTGAAAAGTGCGAGAGAACGCAAGATCGGTAATACCGCTCCCTCTTTTTCTCCATTAGTTAAAGCTTGTTGTTTGTTCGCAGGTCGCATTGATTAGCATCGTGCACATAAAGGACGACCAGTGTCCGCTGCCCAGCGGAGTTATAGCACAATATCTCAAGCAGGCTAATGGCCATTTGTCCTGTTTAAAGGTAAAGGATAGATTTAGTATATTTTAAAGAGAAAAATGTCAACCGAGGGTGAGAACGTCTAACCCATGCATTGATCAATTGCAGCAGGCACTTCTTGGTTCTTCCCTCGCCGTAATTATTGACTATTGGCAATAAAAAAGTAAAAACGTACCCAAACGCTCTCCACGCGTTCCTTTGCTCTATGATATGAGCAATTGGCTTCGTGGGCGGCCAATGATAAATAATTAAACTATCTAGTACGTATTTGTCAAAGGTTATCTATTTCAGGAACTAAGTAGTAACAGACCAGTGGGAGGCACCTACGCACAGGAAACCGGCTAGATTGTGGGTACCACAACGGCGCCTATTTTTGCCGTGGAGCAGTATTAAGCATTACTGTGTTTCGATCTGAAGGGCGCCGTTGCTAGTGAAATTACTGGGCAAATGAGACTTGACATGTTATGTCTCAAGGTGATGAGCGCAGTTGTAGTGCCGCTCAGAATTATTGGTTCTTTCAAGAACCCTGAGCGGCACTGCATTGTAATGGGCAGGGCATATCTGGCGTAGCTGAACGTCCGGTCCCTTATTTCACAAAAAAAAATGCAATGTCGTGTGGTCAATAAATTCCTTGTTGGATCTTTGCGGATAACCATTCTATCATTGCCTAGTTAAGAGTTGGCCACCTAAACGCTACGCAGAACATTCGCGACCGCATTTGGCAAATAAACGGATTGAGCTGGGATACATTTCTTAGAATGCATCCCAGCTCAGTCCGGATCCCTCAATGGTGGTATATATATGGTATCTTTACCATATACCACCATTCAGGCCTTGGTTTGTTTCTCTTCTACATTCTCAATCATTGTCGCACTAACTCAGATTCAATGGATTCGTTTGCATTCCTGTAGCAATTGCTACCTGTAACAGGTACAGTAATTAGTAAACAATTCAAGTTTTCACCATTTCTCAGTCTTCCTTCCAACAAATACTTGTATGCACAGGATGCCATAGAGATGCCTTTTTCTGTCGCCAAGCACTAGTGTGCAAGCAGTATTTCTGTGATAGTTTAGAGGGCGCCTTACCTAGTGACCTTTGTTCAACTAGATTATTCTAGCCGTAAGGGCCGTATTTCTGCCATGGAGCAGTAATGTGTAAGCATTACTGTGTTTCGATCTGAAGGGCGCCGTTGCTAGTGAAATTACTGGTTAAATGAGACTTAACATCTTTTGTCTCAAGGTGACGAGCGGAATTGTAGTGCCGCTTAGAATTTTTAGGTTTTTCAAGAATCCTGAGTGGCACTGCATTGTAATGGGCAGGTCGTATCAATTACCATCAGCTGAACGTTCTGCACGTCTCGTCCCTTATTTTAATTTAAAAAAAATTGTGTGTTACTAAATCTAGCTGGCATTCTTTGCAAAGTAGCCTCCCAATGGCAGCATGCTACATGCATTAGTGATTCATCAGCAAGTCATCGGCGCTCGTTTCAGCAACTGTACGTGAGCGGGTCTGTGCGCGATCTAAGCGACATGAGCGAGGGGTTCCGCGCAGGTGGTGAGGCACTTTGCTGCGTGTGTGCCTCCGCACCTCTGTCCCGTGCCTTGCTGCCCTGCCGTCACGCCTGTCTGTGTGCTTCCTGCTTGCGTGAGTATCACCCCTGACGCAAACCCCACACCCTCACTACTCTTATAAAAAGTACACTCGACCTCGTGACCGACTCGAGCGAAGACTTTACAACACTATCCTACCCCCTGTAGGTGCGTGCATTGGTTTTCTAGCAAGGTACTGTAGATCTTACTAGTCCTAGTTACGCTTTAGTCCGACAATACTAAGTGGGTTTGTGATATAATTATAGAGATCTGGAAACTGCTTACCGTAGATATTGAGTATCTAGCGTAAGGAAAAATTTAATTGGTGGGTGTTTCATAAAAGTTTTGTTTTAGAATAACGGAACCAAATTTAACAATATCAAGTGTACTTGTAAATAAGTATGCGGTAAGAACTAGGTTTGTTTGATTTTAATTTTATATAATAAGTTTGTAAAAATTAGAATAAGTGTTTAATGTTATTAATTATTGTAATAAATGCTTTCAAGTCATATTGTAATTAGTTTGAAGTACTGATATTATGTCATATAGTATATTCTTAGTTTTCTCTTAGTTATTTATAACATGCGACGAGTGTAGTACACGGTAAAATCCGAACGGGTTTATATTTGTACTTAAATTTAAGTAAATTGTAAAATACTTTTTTTGTGTGTAAAATAAATAAATAAAAAAAATTAATACTAGTGCTATATTTATCTAGGTTCTTCTAGGTTTATCTAGGTAGGCACTGCCTAATTGCCTATATGGTATACACGCCCCTCTATCCTATGTCCTTTTTTATGGAAGAGGAGAACAAACGAGTGTACCAATCACCTGATGTTAGGTAATCATTGATACTTCACTATTACCAATGATACATTTCAATTGTAAAATCCCTAAACGCACAGTTTGTACCAACAACATATTTAGACATAATCGTAGACGTAGCCGTACTAACCTAGCATATCACTCCTGCATCAATCGTATTTGTCGCCAATTTAATACAGTTTCTCAAAATAATCAGCGACTCAATTTATTTAATTCCACATCAACCTGCTTTCGTCGTAATGTCGTTGACTCCCTGCGTAAGGGAGCTAATTTGTAGAAATTACTATTATTTTTGTTACATTACTTTAAATAATCTGTATGTCTCTAAATCTTTTGCACATGCCAGTTATTGATATTTTTACTATGTGTCTTTTCGTTTTAAGTCTCCCTGTTGATATTTTTACATTTGTGCATAAATATTGTTGGTTTGTCGAATAAAGTAAAATAAAAAATAAATCACCGCCGCCTGCATACTCTTGCAACGCCAGACTGCTATCATGGTTTTTAATTTAAAAACAAGCCCTCAAAATTTCCACTGCCTAACATTTGCGGTTCATGATTCCTGAAAATAGTTGAAATAAATAGTAAGTTACTCGTGATCATGCTAAACTGAAATATTAGCGAAAAGTGATATTAAAGTCAAAATCTAAATCGAAATCATTTAGGCATACAGGTCAGGAAATGACAATTGTGATTAGTTGTTCAAACTATAATTTTACTATCCACCAAGTCGAAAAATTAACTAATATGGAAAAAACTCAGTGCAAATCTTCTAAATCTATATTCATAGCATTGTTTCAAAATCATCTATAATTGGACTTTCATGCAATGTTTAAAAAAAGTTATTGAATCATCAATCACCCCAAGAGCTATGAGTACAGTAGTTGCATCAACCTACATATACTTTAAATATGTACAGGTATAAGAAATAATATTATGTAACATCAAACTTTTTATCACCAACCAATGAATGTAGTCGATTTTGCCATAACAATGAGTCACCCGAAGCAGTGCACGTCGACGAACAACTCCATCTTCCTTCCTTCCTTCCGTATCTTATTCCATTCGCGTTAATCAGAAAATTAAAAAAAAAATCACAGTCACTCATTAGGTAAACTAGGATACCGCAGTCGCTCGTCGTACCGTTTCGCTGCGGTGTATATTTGAACGAAGCGAAGTAAACTAAGTCTGTGTACAAAAACAAAACAAAATTAATCAAACAAGATTTGATCAATCGGCTTAATTTTTAAATAAATATAAATAGCGCGTGCTAATTTAGAATAATTTGTACCTCATGTTTGTTTTTAATTATAATAATTGAATCAAGTCGAAAAAATTCTGTCTCGACAATAACCTAGAAAATTTTATGCCCTGTACTTTTCCCGGGGCGTAAAAAGAATAGGGGAGTCCCAGGCCCATGGGTGTCGTAAAAGGCGACTAAGGGCTTTTTAGAAGTGGGAGAGTCACGCTGCCGTCTTTTGACGTCAGCACAACCGGGCCAGACTCGTCCGGGTTAATTACCACACTCGCACAGAATACCGGCGTGAAGAAGCGGCCTAATGCCGCTATGTTTCGCATAGGTTAGTGTCGAGGACCGGTGGCCACCTTGAGACGGCGCAGCCGGCCTTGTGTTTCCTTACGGAGACGCAGATATCTCGACCTAGCGATACGTCATATTTAACGTACCCTGGGTACAAAATTGAGCACAATTTTTTGCCTCATGCCGGGGTATGTATGTACGTTAGGGAGGATATCTGCTGTCGCCGTCTCGGCAATTTTGAGAGTAAGGACCTGTCCACTCTCTGGCTGGCGCGTAGATTTAGAGGACCGCGTCCGCATCTATGCGTGTGTCTACAGGTCCCATAGTGATAACGCAGAAACCGATCATGGGCTGCGTTCAAGCGGCAATTGATGACGTGCTTGCACAGATCCCCTCCGCTGAAATCGTAGTCTTGGGTGATTTCAACGGGCACAATGCCGAATGGCTTGGATCACGTACCACAGACTACGCAGGGCGATCTGTGCATAATTTTGCATTTGCGTATGGTCCGTCCCAATTGGTTGAGTCGCCAACGCGGCTCCCGGATGTGTTTAGCCACATGCCGTCCTTATTGGATCTTCTGCTGACTACACATCCCGATGGTTACCAGGTCTTTGTCGACGCCCCTCTCGGAACGTCCGACCATTGCCTGGTCAGGAGTGTAGTGCCTATCCGACGCCAACGTCGCAGACTACCAGCGACCCGCTGCGTTTGGCACTACAAGTCAGCAGATTGGGATAGGATGCGTTCCTTTTTTGCATCCTACCTTTGGGGCAGGGTTTGTTTCCCTTCGGATGATCCTAGTGCCTGCGCCGTTGCAGTAGCCGATGTGATACTACAGGGTATGGATATTTTTATACCAAACTCTGTAGTACCCATCGGTGGCAGATCACAGCCCTGGTTCGATGCGTCAGTTAAAGCAGCATATGACTGCAAAAAACAGGCGTATTGAGCTTGGGTTGCGGCGCTGGGCACAAAGGATCCGAACTGCACAGTTCTTAAGAGGAAATACAACCGTGCCTCCAGATTTTTTAAGCGGCAAATTGCCCGTGCAAAGTCAAAACACGTCGTCAAAATCGGCGAGCAGCTTTCCAGTTACCCGACCGTAACACGCAAGTTCTGGTCGTTGTCGAAACCTGCTCTTGGTAACTTCAGCCAGCCGTCCATGCCGCCGTTGCACATGAGGAATGACACCCTGGCTCATACAGCAAAAGAGAAAGCTGATCTCTTGTGCACTCTTTTCGCCTCCAACTCGACTCTTGACGACAACGGAAAAACACTGCCGACCATCCCGCGGTGTCAGAGCTCTATGCCTGAAGTACAGTTCAGACAGAAAACTGTTAGGCGAGCTCTGTTTTCGTTGGACGTCAGGAAGTCGAGCGGGCCGGATGGCATTTCTCCAATCGTGCTTAGAACGTGTGCCCCTGAGTTGACGCCGGTGCTAACGCGTTTATTCCGGCACTCTTATTCTAAAGGCGTAGTCCCTGACTCATGGAAGTCAGCCCTTGTCCATCCAATCCAAAAAAAAGGAGACAGTTCGGATCCGGCAAACTACAGGCCTATTGCTATTACCTCCCTGCTCTCCAAAATCATGGAGAGCATAATTAGTTGTCAGCTCTTGGTATATCTAGAGGGTCACCAGTTGATCAACGACCGACAATACGGGTTTCGCCATGGTCGGTCGGCAGGTGATCTTCTGGTATACCTAACACATAGATGGGCTGCGGCTATTGAAAGCAAGAAGGAAGGCCTGGCAGTTAGCCTGGATATTGCGTAGGCCTTTTATCGTGTATGGCACAAGGCGCTCCTCTCCAAACTTCCATCATTTGGGCTTCCCGAGAGCTTGTGCAAGTGGACCTCCAGCTTCCTCACTGGGCGCAGCATACAGGTCGTTGTCGACAGATATTGCTCGAACCCGAAGCCGGTGAATGCTGGAGTGCCCCAAGGCTGCGTGCTGTCTCCCACGCTGTTTCTTCTGCATATCAATGATATGTTGGACATCTCCAACATTCATTGCTATGCAGATGACAGCACTGGTGATGCCGTATACACGGGCCATGCAGGTCTCTCTCGGGAAATCGTCGACCTGTGCCGGGAGAAACTTGTGTCTTCTATCGAGTCCTCTCTTGAGAAGGTCGCGGAATGGGGAAAATTGAACCTTGTCCAATTTAACGCCCAGAAGACTCAAGTTTGCGCGTTTACCACTAAAAAAACCCCATTTGTCGTATCACCACTCTTCGACAACACTTCCCTCAAAGCCTCGCCTATTATCGGAATACTGGGTCTCGATATCTCGAGCGATTGCCAATTTCGTGGTCATCTGGAAGGCAAAGCCAAATTGGCTTCAAAGAAACTGGGCGCCATTAATAGAGCACGGCAATACTTCAAGACGGCCCACATACTAGCGCTCTACAAAGCGCAGGTCCGGCCACACATGGAGTATTGCTGTCATCTCTGGTCTGGCGCACCCCAGTATCAGCTCGATCCATTTGACCGCGTGCAACGCAGAGCAGCTCAAATTGTCGGGGACCCAGTGCTCTGTGACCGGCTGGATCACTTGGCGTTGCGTAGAGACGTCGCTTCATTGTGTGTCTTCTACCGCATTTATCACGGGGAGTGTTCCGAAGAGCTGTTTAACATGATTCCTGCTGCCGAATTCCACCTTCGCACGACACGCCACAAGTTAGGATATCATCCTCACCATCTGGATGTGTGGCGGTCCTCCAAAGTGCGGTTTTCAAGGAGCTTTCTTCCACGTACTACAAAGCTGTGGAATGAGCTTCCTTGTGCGGTGTTTCCGGGACGATACGACATGGGTACCTTCAAAAAAAAGCGCGTACACCTTCCTTAAAGGCCGGCAACGCTCCTGTGATTCCTCTGGTGTTGCAAGAGATTGTGGGCGGCGGTGATTACTTAACAACAGGTGACCCGTACGCTCGTTTGTCCTCCTATTCCATAAAAAAAAAGCTTTCTATGAGTTCAAAAATTTTTAAATCTATCCAGAAATGGCCGAGAAACAAGTTAACACAGAAATCAATTGGAGTTACCCGGTGGGAGTTCCGCTCAGCTTCGCTTCGCTTAATTATTTCTTCATATTTTTTTACATTTATAACGGGCAAGTTCAAAGAGAAATCAGGAATTGTAATAATAATTAAAAGTAAATAATAAATGATCTCTGTCTCTCTCATAAGGTGGACCCGCGTAAGAGAGAGACGGACCGGTTTTTCATGATGCGGATTCATCCAACGTCCCCGCAACTGACCTATACGTGTTAGCATAATGTTCGTACATCTTTTTAGATATTATGAACCCTTCCTTGAGTGAAGCTCAACTCCATCTGATAAAAAACGAACGCAGAAATTTAAAGTATCAAACAGGTTTAATAGCCTATTCGGCTTGCGTAAATGGCGAGGTGTCAAAAGTTAGGGTTACATGTGAAAAATTACACAAAGCTGTTACATTGTAAAGTCATTGGCCCATTATAAACATACTTAATGTTAATTTCCATAATAAGATTGACCTTCGACTTAATGAACCTGCTTGTGCGTTAGAGAAGTTTCTAGTCTACTCAGAAAAGCTTTTTTGATTTCATACTTTTAAGAGTAAGACGACAAATTAGCGTCTGTCAGTTGTATGACCAGAACCGTGTCGTCGATTTTCTCTATTTTTGTGGAGTTGGAACAAAAGCACGTACTTATCTTGGAATAACCGCCCAAGCAAGTTCTTTCAATTCGGTTGTACGTGACAGAAAGTTCTATCAACACCGCACGCGACATAATATACGATTTTATCTTACTTTGTGACATGGGAGTACCAGGCAAGGGGTAAAAGAAAGAAATAGACATGACTTAAGTTTTTAAACCAAGGACAAGTCATTGATTATTTTAAAATATAAACTGTTATACATATAGGCACCGTTTTTTTTATGTAATAGGAGGACAAACGAGCGGTGACCCGTAGTCACCTGATGTTAAGTGATCACCGCCGCCCACATTCTCTTGCAACACCAGAGGAATCACAAGAGTGTTGCCGGCCTTTAAGGAAGGTGTACGCGCATTTTCGAAGGTACCCATGTCGTATCGTCCACGAAAGACCGCACAAGGAAGCTCATTCCACAGCTTTGTAGTACGAGGAAGAAAGCTCCTTGAAAACCGCACTGTGGAGGACCGCCACACATCCAATTCTTAATGTTTCTATTTTCCTACTCCTTATGATTTTCGTAACCAATGTGTTTAGTGTATATATAACTACTGTATATTAAATATATACCTATTCTTTTTTCCAATGTTAAGTTGGACTGAATTGACTACCTATCATAATTGTATTTTTATAAAAAGGAAGAGATGTAGTCTGCCTTGACATATATTCTGAATTTAATATGAGTCACTGTCGATAAGGATTGCTGGAGTGATTTCTCTGGTGTTGCAAGAGAGTATATGGTGATGATAAAATATTTCCATCAGCTGACCTGCACGCTCATTGGTCCTGCATGCGTAGGAACGCATAAAATGGTAAAGAATTCGTGCTTCCTGACCGGTCCTGAATTACGTCCCTGGGTTTATCCCACTCATGCCAACCCAGACTGTTCGTAGTCTGCATCCCCTGTTTGACCAAGACCTCTAGGACCATAAATTTTAAAAACCAGGGTGGCTATTTTCAAAATGGCTGCCACGTAAGTTGATAGTTTCATCGATTCGGTCACCTTTATTCTTGCCGGCTTTAATTATTAGCGTATTTGAATACGATAGAATATTATCATCAATGCCGTTCGTCGTACAATTTGTATTCCATGTTGCATCGATACGAACGTAAACAAAGACTTTTATATGCGGGTCACACGTTCGCTGGCCGCTGTACAAGGTTGCGGTCACGAAGGTCTGCAGTAACGGATTACATCATCGCTAGAGGATAATCGGTCGAGGGACGGAAAATCATTTAATACATCCTCTATGGATTAAAAAATATGGTGTGATCTCAAACACACGACAGTAGTGAAAACTTGATTAAGGCGAGGTTTAATTTTGTTTTTTTTATCTTTTTCAGCAAAACTCGACAAATGTCCTATGTGCCGCAGTATGATCACTAGTTACTTCTGCATACGAAATGATGAAGAGCCTCTATCGGAGCTCAAGCAGCAGTACTCCATCAACAGGCGACTCCTCAATCTCTTCCACTATCATTAGCACAAACAGGTATATGGGAATTGGGATGCGGATGACAGCAACATGATTCGAGATAACATTGACACAATTGTTGCTGTTATCCTCAATTCGTATTTATCAATGTTTTTTAAGTTTTAGTTATGAAAATACCAGCAGAATTTCATTACATAGCATGCACGACCAATGCTTACATGAATATTAGCCGTTGACAATTATGTGTATCGGACAGATCTCCTCAATCGCTTTTCTGGGTTCAAAGCCCGTACGAAATGCGATTATATTGTAAGCCAAAAGGGTATACACAGAATTGAAAATTTAAACTAATAGTCGTACTTGTTATTTGTAACTGCCATAAATAACTGTCGCTTGGTTATATGATTGTCTGAATAAAAGCAAATACTCAAAATGAGGAATGGAATTTGTGTATTGCTGAGGATGTGAGCAACGTAATAAGCATGTTGCTGTAATTCTTGTTGCTCCTATCCTCATTGCTGATTGTAGTAACGACCGTAATATAACTAAATATCTCGTTCTTTATCTATAAAATGTGATTTAGTACGTAAATAAAAAAGACAATGTTTCTTTGTGATATGTTTGATGTGACTCGATTTTAATTAAGTAACATGGAATTTGTTTTGATATTAGTTCCGATGTAGAATTTATTTTTCTCAGATTATCACTTGCGTGTTATGAATTTAATGCTATATTTTCGAAGTGTGAATTTTATTGTAACAATTCAATTAAATTGTGTGGGTGCAAAGAATGGTCTGTGATAAATTGCTTTGTGAATACGCTGACTCTGTAAATATAGAATGTAAATTTATATGTAATTGTAGACGAAAACAGTTGTAATTATTAAATTAAACATTAGATTACCGGTGCGTTTGATATGACGTTCGTGAATTTCATTAATGAAATGGAAAAATACTTCGATGTACACCTTCATTGATGATCACATTAAATACTTACCTCCTTTTGTATGATATAGATGCTGTTTCGTATCATGGGATTCTTTCTGTAATTCTGTTATATTATATTCATTCCATCTTTAAGTCTCATTGCGACGGACGCAGTCTTAGCGAATTAAAAAAATAATAATTATGCCAATTTTTTCGGTACAAACACTTATGAATGAAATATTACCGTTTACCATTACCACGGAAACGTTTATAGGTAAAATTAAATTGGGCGCTTATGACATTTAAGAATTCTGAATATCTGTGTCGGGCTAACGTATGGATAAAATAAGAGACTGTGAGAACGTCGAATAAAAATAGCGGTGAACTGTTGGCCTCTATTTTAAGCAAACGCACGCACACTAAAGCATATCGCGAGGGAAAGACGTAGCTGTCTTGCACACTAACGTAATAAACCTGGCCTGATGTCATGCGCTGCCTAACAAGAGGCAGTTTTGAAATAGAAACTATAAATTTGTTGTGCTGTACTCAGGGGGAAGGGAAAGCCACAACTCAACAAAAGAAAACCGTTGCGCAGTTATTGCTATTTTAGATACGTTCGTAGCAATAATCGCACTAAAATTATAATATAAAATGTTAAATTCGCGTCAGGACACGTGGCCTGATCGAAAATTCGTAAGACGGTCGTTAAAAGTATGGATGAAAGTTTATTCTTCTAAAAAGGCATAAAAGGCATTTATTTTCTCAAAATTGATTCCTTTAGAATTCTTTTTGATGTCATTTCTTATACTACTAGATACTACTACCGCTTCGGAAACAAATGGCGCTCTGAGAGAGAAGAAGCGGCGCAAGAAACTCTCCCAGCATTCTTTTTTAAGTAATTATAGTTCGGCTATTTCGACTTAAATGATCATACGGTCCAATACCAGTGGTTGGATCATTGTGATTGTAGAAGCCGAACCACCGCTAGGTGGAGGGATCAAATCTTAGCCGTGAATTATTTTTACAGTTTATTATGGATGAAAGGTGATTTTTTTATGAGGTTAACTTTTTAATGTAAAATAATTGTAGTACTTCTGAAGTGTTAAATTTTTTATGTAATTAAAATTGTCATTTTTGTGTACGATAGCGCATTAAATGAATATTGTATTCAAAAATGCACAACGTTAATGTTCAAGTTTTCACTTCTACCGGCACTCCCGAATTGCAGCCGTTGTGACGACTCAACTTCTGTTAATAAAAATAATAATTTACGTTTTCGACCAACCTCGGGTAAACACAGATTACAATACTTAAAATAGAAATAATTCAATTAGTAAGTCACTAGAAATTCAAATAATAATAATAAAATCAAAATCAAAATTGTATATTTCTTTAAGTTAATAGTTCAGTCATATTATAATGTTTCATATACTGCGCTGACCTCTACTTTATACCACTGGACTGGCGGCTCTCAAAGTGCTTTTGTGCCTGTTTGATATTCGCCATTTTGGCGCTGTTGGCCATGTAGCGAGAGTCTGCGGTACTAAAACTAGTGATGACAACCTCAGCAAACATCGATAGATGGTGAGAAACTATTTACAAAAAAAATGTGTACTTTATTACTTTGATTCTTGAATTATACATAACACGGAAAACGAAATTAATTCAAATGTACAAATACTTCTGAGTATTGTTTGTTCCTTCGCAGCCATTTGTATTATACGTCAAACTTAGTTCTCTGGACGCTCGCGAGTGGCGCTTTAAATAAGCACAAAAAAAGAATGCTGTCAAACATATGGAACAGCCTGTCCAGTGGTATTTATACAGGTTAGTGATATACTGACATTAAAACAGCACCATCTGCCCATAACAGTGTTAAAACGTGAACTGAGACTGGGACTTTAGATGGAATGTCTCGTGTTGCTGTAAATTGTAATTACACCAGCATTTAAACAACCATACCTATATAGTGAAGTAAGGCATGAAAATTGTAAAATCTTGGAATCCAGGGCCAGCCAATGAATAACGAGTGTTTTATTAGATTATTAAAAGCTCAAATAAAAAAATTCAAATAAAAAATTTTTCCGATCTCGATTACAATAATTTTAAATTCGATTCGAATTTATGTACTTTCCCCTCCCCACGCCCCCCGCTATAAAGATCTACATTTTTGACTTGTCTATCTAATCAAATTCCTACGTTGTAGATAAGATAATATGTCAATATATCCAAATATACAATTCAGTAAACATATCAAGTGTCATCCTTCTATATATATATATATCATAGTATTAAAATAGTAGATATGTCACTAGCGCGCCGAAAATGAATCGCCTAAATGGAGGCAATTGGCCCCTTTGGTCGTAGTCGGTCTCTCGATACGAAAACGGTACGCACGCGGTTGTTGTTGACAGAATTGCTTACAATTTGATATAAGTACAACATTAAATTGCCGTCTTGTGTTATGGGAAGATGCACTGATTACGAAAGTAAAAAAAAATCATAGAATTGGATACCACAGTTAAAAAATCATGAATTATAACTTTCTTCTATAATATACTATTAAAAACACATTTCCAAAGTATTATTATATAGAGATTAATTGACTGGCCATGGATTCCGAGGTATAAATCTTACGGCGCTCCACTAATATACCGGAACGGTAGATTATAATGCAATGCTGTTTTGTGAAAGAATAGTTGTGGTGGCATTACTGCCCCAGACAAACATTAAACATATTATTAAGGCTGAAATACACATGCCTTCATCTGGCACACATGCATACCACTTGCACGTGCCAGCTATTGTCATGGGTATGTATGGGTATCGCACACAATTTGATTTACTTTCATGCAATATGAGAGAGACTGCGAAACCGGCACGTGTGAGCAGACTCGCAACTTCGCAACCTACGGGCAATATATATATTTATCTTTTGGCTGGCTGGATCCTAAATTCTTCCTTCTGGTAATCCAATTTTTGTCTCAAATCTGCCCTTCTCTTCTTTTTTTTCTCTCCTAATTTGAGCCACACATTATGTTGTTAGTTGCAGTACAATACTATTTAATTCACTTGGAATGTTTTCCATTGCAAGCTCAACTTGAACAGAGTGAAGTAGGATGCAAGTGTGCCACACTCATGCGTAAGCATGCAAGATTAACTTGCAAATGTATTCACTGTGTACTATTGAATGTGCCATTAACTTGTATGCAAGCTAATGATCTGTTTTACAGGCATGTGTATTCCGGCCTTTATTGTTAGTTTTATTGCTACTAACTTATATAATATTATTATACTTAAATCTATAGAATATTATAGAAGCCAATATTATGTTCCCTACATAACTATACCACAGTACAGTAATAGAACAGTACTTTAACTTCATATTAGAGCTCCCGAATCGACGCACGCACACTTACAAACGATTTAAACGGCCGCTAAGCAATCTTGGGGAGACAAAACTTTTAGAGTGCCACGCCGTACGCCGCCGAGACTGGTCGCTGTCTTTTTGTGTCTACAAACTACGTAATAGGTTATCACGGGCTATTATCCGCAACTCGACGACTACAGCGCGCCCATTTTGCGTGGTTTTTGCCCTCCTCATGGTAGTGTATCAAACCTCTGATGTCACCCATAACCTCGGGGAGAGTCCTCGGCGACCCCAGGTGTTTAGCCCGGTATGTGGCCACACTCCTACACTCTAGAATGATGTGTGCGGCTGTTTCTTCTGCCTCCATGCAGGCTCTGCACAATGGACTGTCGGTGATACCTATATTAAACAGATGATTTGTTAAAAGGGCCGTGACCCGTCAATACATGAGTTATTTCTCTCTCGCTCGTGGAAGTTTCACTTGCTTGCGAGTGAGCTTGGAGTCTATTTGAGGTAGAGCTTCTTTTGCTTGTCCACACCCACTCACTTCCATCCAGTACTTATTATGTAGTTCCTTGGTGTGTTGACGTATGACCGTTGTAGGCCAGCTAGACGGGAGAGGGATAGTTGGTTCTGGTCCTTTTGCTGTCATTGCTGAGCCCCTCCTGGCCAATTCGTCAGCGACATGAGACGTAGGTATAAATTTGAAGGAGACCGCTACTGTTCTCTTACTTGTACTGTGACTATACCGACACTGTTAACCTACTACTAAATATAAACCATATACAACACATCCAGATGTAATTTAATATTTTATAAGAGTTTTCCCCTGATTTGGACATATTTTCATACCCGACTTTATTACTATGTCTTCCATATAACCATGTGTTGACCAGTATTATATGTTATTGTTTGGTCGAGTTTCTGATGACGCCGTACAAGACTACTGGTAGGTGAAATGAAATTTAATACAACTTCCCCGGATTGTAATTTAAAAATTGTGGACTGTAAAACGTGTGCATAGACTTGGTGTAAACTTATACCTTAGAATAAAACAAGTATACGCAAAATGTTGGCTATATCGTTGACAACACTGTCAATACAATGATAATTCTGAAGTTTTCCAAATGTCAAACTGCCTTGTAAATAAACGCGGGAAACGTTATACGTCCGAATCAACCAATCATAAGCAAAATGTCTATAATATGTAAACTTTTTGCGTATTCTTCGTTTATCCTCAGGTACAAATTTATACCAATTGTATTTTTAAGGCCGTAAGATTGATATCAAAAACCGAATATTTCGTACTATCGTAAAAGATGTTTGAATATATACTTTAGAAGTACTTTTTAAGAACCTTTTCTTTTGCATGGCAGCCAATATATAGTTATGAGTTCTCGTTGATTATCCGTTGGGGACGGAAACTTAAAAAAGCTTTAACTTAACTCAGCGCCATCTGTCGCTTTCATACTATATTAAATAAATTATTTATTGCCATACAGAACATTACAAAAAATAAAATGTATACACAAATTCAATTTGATAACAAAATTTATAAACGATGCGTGACTCAAACCCGCGATCTGTCGCGTTCCGTGCGAGCGCTCTTTCCACTGAGCCTACCGTTCGAGTTACATATCGTTGATAGATCTTGTTGTGGCTTCAATTTGTGTCAATCACTTTAAAAAATAACAGTTGTTAAACAATATGCGAAAGGAGAAGGCACAGTTTCACTTCACATGGTATCATGGATTCATGGTTCCATGCAGCGCTGTTTTTCAGCCATCCCCTATTCCCTATGGTTAATGTAAAATTATTTACCCAAAAACCATTTAGGTACATAATTACCATACAATAATATTAAGTGAAAACCGACAAATCTTTTTTTTAATTATAATAATAATAAAAAGCTACTTTAAATTACACCAAGTGTGTGGCTGGTTTCCAGTAGCCTCTAGCCTATACATCGGGCCTTAAATTATTATGAATGATGATAACATGACCATGATGACAATGGTAAATGATTTCCGTCGAACAATAAAAAAATTCTAGAACATTTCCAATCATTATTTTTCGTCCAATAAACACTTACCACTGGTCTTGTACGTTACTAACGGCCGTTTTCAATAACCCTTAGTTTAACTTACTAGAGGTAGACAGATCTATCCTTTTAAGCTTACTTACATTTCAATAACCTATCGACAGAAAGCATTGGACTATAACTATGGATAGATAACATCTTGTCATTAAACGGTGACAGCAATGTATCCGTAGGTGAAACTAAGGATAGATAGGTTATTGAAAACGGCCGTAAATGTTTAGTATTTAAGAGGTGCATACAAAAATTGTTCTAAAACGTTGCTGTATAAATATAAGTAGATTATCATAATAGAATAAAGGAAAACAATTGTCAAATGCGTATGTAACCTATTTGTTTTACACTAATATTATTTAATAACCCGACGAGTGCTTTAATATTAAAAGCATTAATTTAACATTGAAATTTTCAATATTCAAACGAAATGTCTCCATAAACAATTGTGAGACATACCTACAAATTGTTCCTTATTACATTACAATTGAGTTCAATTTCCTTTGTATAAATTGACTGCAATTGTATATATTTTTGATTGCGTATGTCTTCAAAGTGAAATACTTAAATTTACCACAGTATAAATAAATTTTAATAGTTTCACAGGTTAGACCCACTGAGTGAGAATTTTATTACTGTAGAGCACTTTTTAGTAATGGCAATAAAACAGTAGTGTTTACTACAAGTTACTATTTATAATTTGCACTCATCTATTATTAATTGATATGTATTATTATCCTCACGTAGGAACTTAGCCGCTTTAGACATCGGCAATATCACTAAAAAGGCCAAAAAATGGCGGTAAATACTTACAATGTCCCTAAACTTAGGTGTCCAGTCCTGTTGCTGTAAAAGAAAAATACTTAGAACATTTATACGTCTTCATAGACAGCTGTGAAAACATCGAAAAAAAATTTAGTTTAGAACTAACCTCTATATTGAACAATTCACGCACACTCAAACAATGTGTCAGACAAATCCCGAGTGTAAGACAAAGCTTGTCACGCACACTAGACTAATATTCCTAGACGTATAAATTATCTAAGAAGAAAACGAAAAATTAAACCGATCTAATTAATTTCGGTTATGTCGCTCGTACTTGTCTTGACAAGTGAGATACTGAAAAAATCATTGTTTCTATTTTGTACTCTGCCAGCTTTTTAATAGTGCATTATGTTATATTATGACGCCTCTTCACAATCGGCGATTAAAGGCGATCTTGTCTTGTCACCGTCAAGTCTTGTCGGTTTTTCGGGCACGCTTCAAAGGGATTTCGCGTGGCCGGTCATTCATTAAGGCGACACTAAATGCCAGCGACCTTGAGCGATATGAGTTCACGGCTGCCAGCCCGCCATCTATGTGACAAAGCCAATATTTTCAAAATTCTTGGGTGTTGGTTCTTACAATCCTCGTTATTCACTACTAATCTGAATAAATGAACCTACACAAAAAAGTACAAGCTATAAGAATAACTTTTCTGAGAGAAGTACCAAAAAAATGCGTCACGCCATGCCAAAAAACTTGTTTAACTTCAAAGAAATGTGGTATTTCAAAAAGGCTCGGCAGTGTTAACTATAACCAACAGCAAGCATTAGCAACCTACAAATAAGACTTAAGGATATGTGTAACAGGATTAAGTAGTGTTCATAGCTCGAAATGCTATACTTTCACCATAAAACTTGTCTAAAAACCCCATGTTGCGTGTTTTCTGCTTACTCTTCGCCTTAACTAGAAGGCACTGGACTGTGAGCTATTAAGAGAATGCCTATTGGTTGGTACCTATCCTACTAAATTGAATTTATTGTGGAACCCTAGTTTACTTTGTTATATTAAGATGAATGCTGAAACACTACCATCTTCTCTAATTCCATTTCTTTTGCACAACTTTTCGTTCATATATCTATATCATATTGCTATAAACTCCACGTCCATCTTGAAGGACTGCCGCCCAGTAAATGATCACAAACGATCGTGTGGATGCTTACAATCGAGGAAGCATCCACACACACACATTTATTGTTGTGTATCGGATCAACGATTAACTTACCGATGACATACGATCATACAAGTCACGCTCATTGCCGATAGTGGAAAGGAGACTTTATGTTTATGTTGAATTTATGTATTTTCCTTTTGACTAAAATATTGAATTATTTTTAAATGTATTTTTATTCATATATTCAATACATTGAATTTGTGTGACTAGGTTGTAAAATTAATGTGAAGGCTATTATTATGTCCTTAAAATACTAAGTGTTAGAGGCTAAAATCGAGAGCGATATAAATTGTTATATTTTTGTTTAAATGTGTAAATAAATACAATTGCCAAAGTAATTGTTGTTTTAATTTTAATCTTTCAGTGATGGGTCATCTTCATTAAAAGCTAGCGGGCAGTAGATAGCTGGTTATTAATAAGAACGATTAATACAATACAACTTTTAAAAAAAACATGTTTCCCCCTACCATGGGAAAGGTGGATATGATAATTATTATGACGAAGTGTACAAAAACTTATCTATGGATTCCTTCGTTGTCATTTTATTATTTATATCAGCACAGGCATTATAAGTTGGTACTTAAGTTTACAAGGCTTGATTAGAAAAGATAGATTTAAAACATTACAGTAAGTATAGAAATTATTACTATTTTCTCCTGTGTTAACGTAGGTAAGGATGATTTTACCTAAAAATAATTACACAATGGTTCGTACTTCGTAGAGTTCACAAAACATAAAAGAAACAAGGTTGGAATTCCTTTCTTACCCAGTATCATTCCCGAAAGGATCACTTAGGATATAAAATACATTTAAAACAAAAGTAAATAACACGAGTAGGTATATAAGCTCAAGTTAGTGGCCTATACCTCCCTAATTAGTAGCGCGAAAAAGTAATAATTCTTACGTACATCGAACGATCAATTTTATATGGAAGACGAGGACAAATGAGCGTAAGGGTTATCTGATGGTGAGTGATCACCGCCGCCCACATTCTCACAACACCAGAGAAATCACAGGAGCGTTGCCGGCCTTTAAGAAAGGTATACGCGCATTTTTTGAATGGAAAGACAGCTGATCATCCGGCGGTGTCAGCTCTATGCCTGAAGACTTAGCTCCTGAGTTGGGCACGGTAGTAACCCTTTTATTCCGGCACTTATGGTCAAGGCATAATACTGAACTCATGGAAATCACGCAAATCTTTCACTATAAATATAGGCTTCCAGAGAGCTTTTTCGAGATTCAGTACTATGTAAGTGGCAGACCACTTACAGACGCCGCTTCATTGTGTTTTCCGACGCATTTATCATAGGAGTGTTCAGAGCTGTTTAATCTGATTCCTGCCGACGAATACCTTTACATTACACTCCTCAAATTTGGGTATCGCCCTAATGATCTGAATGCGTGGCGTTCCTTCACAGTGCAGTTTCAAGGATCTTTCTGCCACATACAACAAAACTGTCCAATGAGTTTCCAGGACAATACCATATGGGTCAAAATAAGGGCTGGCTACTTCTGTAATTCCTCGGAATCTAAATGGGAGTGGGTGATAGTGATCACATAACAATTTCCATGAAAAAAACAGAACATAAAATTATCTAACAATTATGTTTTATTAACTTAAAATATCTCCAATAATACAAAATACATCGCTAAAATGACAACCCACTGATATAATCCCTACTTAATTACATATGTTCATAAATGTGACCACCGATATAATACATATTACACCCTACTTAATTACATATTATTTACTATAAATGAATGTAAGTTTGTTACGCTTTCACGCATAAACCACTGAACCGATTTTGATGAATTTAGTAGATACAGAGATAAATCAGAGCTTGAAAAAGATTTATTGCGAAAAATTAATGGATGGTTTAAGATAGAGGATGGAAGTTCGTCATTATCGAAGATGACAGCATGAAACTTTGTATTTAGGCATTGATAAAAATGAATTTATAGTATTTGTTCAAGCATTTTGAAACTTTAGTCTTCATGGGGATGAAATAGGAGATTAAAGGGAAATACTTTTAAAGAGACTGTCCACATTGACAAACGAAATCCGCTTTATCGTAGAAGAGCGCCGCCAGCAGCGGAAGGCCAGTTTTTATGTGTATTATTTGCAAAGGATCCCAAAGAATTATGCCCAAAGTTACTATTTTACAAGGACAAAGTCGCGAGTAAAAGCTAGTTAGTATATAAGTAGTAACTTTATTTGTAAGCAGAGTCTCTAGAGAAATTAATCTAACATGTTGCCACTTATCATTCTTTCTCACTCACACCCCATCTATACTGTCATATGCTATCTGTACTCACACATGCTTACAGTACTAAGTGAAACAAAAACTAAAATCAGTCACTATTAAATTAACGACATAATATATTTTTAAGCTCATATTTTTTTTTTTCTAACATTACTGCTGTGAATGAAGGTAATAGCCATCATTTTATATTACTTTCTCTTATGGCTTATGACTGGAAATATAAAGTTGTGTTGTTATGTACATAAAACATTTAATATTGTCTTGAATAAAATTAATTCAGTACACTACTAATTAAAATTTTAATATACACTCTTATAAAATGTTATTTTAGCACATTATTTTTCAAAATTGGAAACAATAGTAGTAAGTGATAGTTAAAAATGGGCATTTTGTAAATTATTAATCATTCTTGGCTACTTATAATAGCAATAGTCTATTTAGAGCCTCTTGCTGATAGACAGCAGATAAAAACAGGCCAGGTTTATTACTTTAGTGTGTGTGACAAGCTATGTCTTACACACGCGATTTTTATGTCACTAAGTCTTAGTGTGTGTGCATTGCTCAAAAGGCTAACACTCAACTTCAATTTTTTTCGACGTTTTCACAGCTTTCGCAGTCTATCTAGACAGATAAATGATCTATGGTAAATTAATAAGTGCTAATCTGCCCTCTGATTCTGAATCACAGATATTATGATGAGCTTTTATTAATAATCCCATAAAATATAGAAGTTAATTTCTCATTTTCCTCAGTTCTCTGACTCAACAATTCTTCCATTGACTTAATACATAGATCCTTGCTATTAATAATGGCATTTAATTTAATAACCTCAGCCTCATGTACTTTCATCATCTTCTCATACTCTTCATTTGCATCATTGAGTTTTACTGTGGTATTTTGTTTTAATAAATTATAATTTGTCTGCATTTCCAATACTCTCTCATCTATATTCTCAAAAGTTTTTTTATATTCATCTTCATTGAGTTTTAAGCTCAAGATAATTTGTTTATTTTTCTTATATTTACAAAATAAATCATTATATGAATACTCTATGCTTGACACATGGCCTGCCTGTTCATCACATTCCCTTAATAATTTTGCTCTTTCATCAGAGTTACATTTCCTGTAATGATCCAAATTTGATACTAAACTTTCAATCTTTCTCTCATATTCTTCCAAGACTGCTGCAATTTTCTTGTTCATCTCAGTCTTTTCCTTGACCCTTTCATTTATATTGGCATAATCTCTTAAAGTCTCTTCACTTTTATGTTTGAGAAACTTCACTTGAGATTCAGCTTCTATTAATCTATCCTTAAGGTCTTCATTTTGTGATTGTATTCTATTGACATCAGTTTCTTTTCTAGCTAGCATTTCTCTTAAACAGATTTGTAATGGATTAATATTGTGAATTGTAATATCTTGATCCAATAGACTTGTATGGGAATTTCCATTATATGAAAGTATTTGCTCAATAGCAGCCATTGCAGGTGAAGATAATGTTATTAATTGTCTATTATCTCTAGTAAGTTTTGTTGATTTTATTGCTGCTACTGAATTGGGAGTTGGGCTCACAGCCATAATAGGCTTACATGTATTAACATCATTCGTATATTCTTCACTAACACAATCAGATGATTCCCTATTTACACTGCATGAAGCTACGTTATTTATTGCTTGAAGCACATTATTATCTCCCACGTGTGAGTTTTTCTTCTGAAAAAAATCTTTTCCAAGATCCTTGTTTTGTGATACAAGTGACAGTCTTTGTGCAAACAAAGGATCAAATTTAAGAAACAAGCTTTCTTTACCACTATCAATAACAACATTTTTTATATTTTTATTTAGGAACAACTCAAATGTTTCAGCATCTATAAATATTTCACCATTATTATTTTTAACATCATTTATTGGTAAATTTTCAAAATCAATCAAATTTATGTTTTGTATATTATCTATTACATTATTACAACTATTTGCAGTTTCAGTTATAAATGTGCCGTCATATTCATTACTTACTTCTCTTATGTTGGATTGGGTTTCTTTTAAAATGGTATCATTTTTTTCATTGTTTGATTTGATCTTTCTTGTTTCTTGAACTTTAAGTGGACATACTAAAGCAGTATTCTGAATTACATTTGGTTTCGTTGCATTAATGCTATAACTTTCAGTAGCTGAACTATGATCAAAAAGTGTGATTTCTTCTCGCTGGTGATTATCAATTTCCTCAGTAACTATACTTAAATTTGTTTTATTGTTATTACTTTTGTCATGTTTATTTTTGAAACCTTGTACACAAACTTTATTAAGAACCTCACTACTATTACTGACTTTAGCTACAGCACACTCACTTTTCTTATCTGTTGGAGAACTATTTATTATGAGTGTGCTTTGAATGAAATTAGGATTAGCTTGATTATCATCAGATTCAAGTAAATAAGGAGGCTTTACAGTGTCATCTTTAATTTTTTCTATAGACTTGATCACATTGACACTACCAACAATATTTGCTACATAGATTGGGAATACAATTTCTGACCTGTTTTCATTAATATGACTGGCTCCACTTTCTTTTGTTATGGATATCATATTACTTTCTTCTGAACTATTAGAAGCATTCATATGACTGTGAATATTCATGTGATCCAGAATAATATTTTTTATTTGTGACTTAGTGTTTTTCTTGTCATTGCTGAGATTCATAGAAAGATTTTTGCATATTGAATTTTCATTGCACATAGATTCTTTTATTTCAAATTTATTTGATTGTATTAGTTGATCTTGAAAGATTATATTCATTTTATTATCAATCATGCAGTTATCTTTATCAACTAACTCTTGTGTTTCAGTATTCAAAATACTCAGATAGCCACTTTTATTCAGAGTTGTTTCACAATCCTGAAACTCACTATCCGATTCAGTTAAATTATTTTCATCTATTGTTGAACTTTGTTTTTGATCTTTTATAATACTTTTTACAGACTCATTAAATGAAATATCCATATATTCTAAAGTACTATCCTGATTAACATCTTCGACACAACTGTTTGAATTATTAAGAGCTGATGATATAGCAAAATTAAATAATTTATCTTCTTCCAACTGCGCCTCTGTGTCAAGGTTTTTTGATATTTGATTTGATAGACTATCATGGTTTAAATTCTTAGTTGAAGCTACATCTTTGGCTAGCCTAGTCATATCTATGTTAATTGATAAATCTTGCTTACTAGCACTTTCAAATGCTGCTAAAGAGGTTTCAGATAATCTTATAGCAGTTAAATTATTCTCCAATCCTCTAGAATATAGTTTATTATCTAGAGTATGAGCAAGTGGAATTGTTTTCAGTGGTAAAGCATGATTATCCTCAATCATATCAGTGCTAGAAGTTGTCAATGTGGCATTATTTCTCTGAACTATATCTAATGAACTTTGTCTTGCTGTCAACTGTCTATTCATGCAAACGAATTTCTCCGATGCTAAGGTTTGCAGTGGTAAGGACTTGCAAGACTTCAATAAACTCTCTTCAGGTAATAACAAATTCGAAGATTTAGAAAGATTTTGATTTATATTAACACCTTGATCATTTTTGATAGCTGAGCCTTTGGGTCCAACATGGTTGTCAGAAATATTCGAAATATCGTGAATTTTTTCAACTTTTGTGAGTATTGGATGACTAGTGTTCTGAAATGTATTTTCTTTATCGTCAAAACAATCCTTTATGATATCCAAATCCATATGCACCACTTCACCCATGTTTTTTCGCTTTTAAATAATGTTAGTATATTGCAGCAAGACTTAAATTCAATCAAAACACCGCATAATATCAGTTGTTACTTGTTCACAACTTTATATTCAAATAGCCATTCCTATTTGCACTTTCATTTATTTCACACACACGAGGAACAAAGTAATACTAGCGGCAGGCGCCTGAATGAGTGAATATATTTATAAGACCTTCATTCAAAGCTACTTTATAATTAATTCAATTGCAAATTACTTTAACCTAAAGTTGAAAGAAACTCACAAGTTAAAAACAAATTCAATTCAATTTTCAAAACATTATGTTACTAACGTTTCTCTTTGACTTTTTTATATATTAACAGCTTTGGAGACGAGTCAGATAAGCTACTCATGGAAGAAATATTCGTATTCGTATAAGATTCTAAATATTCACAGTTCCGCTACATGTGTAGCACACAAATAAATTTGTAAATAGATTTTAAAATATAAAATTCTGCTATATATCTTTAATGTGGCGGGGTTAAAACTTATAATGGATACATATATCGTAGTTCATAGCTGTTTACTTTATGTAGTACGGCTCATAAACTTACCGTTTTCTTTTAATCGACTGTAATATTAAAAAATGATTTAAATTTTCTTTTGTTATGGTATGTTTGAGCAGATGGTCGTGTACCTAATGTTTTTAAATAAATAAAATATGAATGACACTACAGTAAAGTTTACTACATTGTAATTGTAGTAAACTTTAGTCCAACGGTTATATTCCAAACGATTAAAGATATGAAACGCGGTAAATCACCAGGCCATGATGGTCTGGGTGTTGAGCACATGCTCTACGCTGGAAACAAATTGTATGAGGCCCTCTCCACGCTATTTAATATGTGTATTAAATATGCTATATATATATATATACATGTATATAACACGCCCGACGCGCTACAATACCTCGGCATTTTTATTAAAATGCGAAGGGCATCATTATATTGAACCCTGAGGATTTTAAAGGATCTTTTGGTGTAGTTGATCCATAATTGGGAAGTATAAAAACTCATACAGTACTTACGCTTTAAACAACGTAACTTTAACATCCTCAGTGCACCGAGAAAATCGGCGAGCGATCATGTTGCACCTTATTGCCAGTGACCTTCGCTCTCGTTCAATGTCATGGTCGTCGCCCAGGGACCCCGTCAACATGTGTCCGAGATACCTGAACTATTGCACAACCCGAACTGGTATCCCATCTAATAAAACTGGTGGCATCCTCTCCGGACCTTTACCAGCTCTAAAGATCAACATTTCTGATTTGCGTACATTGTATTTTAATCCATGTCTTAAGGCGTAACTTTCGCAAATCGATACTAATTTACGAAGACCATTTATTGAGGGGCTAAGTAGCACTATGTCATCAGCGTAGCTTAAGTTGTTAAAACAAACTCCGTCAATATGACAACCGATGCCAGTACCACTCAGCTCCCCAAATAAGGTCATTAACGTAAAGATTAAACAGGTCCGGAGAGGTTAGCCCTCCCTAACGTACACCACACTAATCTAAACTCACTAGAGGCTGTGTCGCCCCAACGCACAATGTTCGTTTGATTCTCGTACCAATATCTCATCAGCTCGTCAATACCGATGTGGTCGTTTGAGTCACGCATTTTTCTCCATAATATATTATAATTAACAAGATCAAATGCGCGACTCAGATCCAGGACACACGCATAGATTGATGTTTCACGACTTTTATAATAATTCACGGCATGCTTTAGAGACAGAATTGCCGACTCTGTAGAGAGACCGGGACGAAAACCAAACTGAGAATCATTAATCCGTACATTCTTCATCAGTTCAGGCTGCAACAACCGCTCAAGTACCTTATCAGCAATTGTCCCTAGTGAAATAGGCCTATACTTAGCTATATTGGACATGTCACCCGTCTTGTTTTTCGCCACAGGAACCACTACTATCTTTAACATATCTGCAGGAAGATATGGCTGAACACTGGCTAAGGGTACACCAGATCCCTAACGTAAAATGACTATTTATTTTAATTTTTTTTGAAGTGACTTTAATTTTATATTAATTAGTTAACTTCATACATATTCTTTTTTATAATTTTAAAATATTTTGACTACCTACTTATATGTAAACATGTTTTATATGGGTCCCTGACCTGCAATAAAATGATTTTGTATATTATTATTGTCTTTGTTGAGAAAAAGCGCGGGAACTCTTGAGTGCTTAGGGCGGTCTTTTTAACCATAAAATTAAATATTTCTATTATATTGTATATCATCCTCATATTTTTGAAAAGTATCTAAGTATTTGTATATGTTTATCATTTAATTTGTTTAGTATAAGTAAAAGACTATATATTTAGTGATTTAGGTTTGTGCTAAGAGATGTCGAAAAGGCGGAAAAAAAACGAAGCCGGAACGAGATAAAGGTGAGTCTATTCTAGATTCCACCTCTGAAAGTAGCGAATACTCAGATTCGCGTACAGTTTTGGAAGACCACGAGGACTTTTATTTGCCATATAGGGTGGCCGACTATTGTCGCCGATATCCGGAAGACGCAGGTGCCGGTCATGAATTTATAGTCTTCATAGAGAGTGTCACTGAACAGCCACTTGGTAGTCGTGACATGCTAACTCTTAGTAGCTACTTATCGCGCTTCATTAAAGGCATTAAATATCTTAAGAAACTCAACAAATATAAGATAGGAGTAGTGTTTGAACGACCCAATTTGGCTAATACATTCCTAGACAACACGACATTTTTAATGGAACAAAATATTAAGGCGTCCATCCCAGCTAGTGCCACTGAATTGTCTCGAGTGATTTCCTCAGTACCCATTGATATGTCCAACAAAAAAATTTTCAAATCTTTGTCAAGTAAAAAAAAAATATTTCTGTTAGGCGTATAATGAAAAAAAACAAATCCGATAGTGGTTTTATATTACAACCTACACAGGCAGTCATTATTACCTTTGCGTCATCTACTTCACTCCCAGATTACGTTCACTTAAAGATGTGGCGTCTACCAGTGTGACCTTATGTGCCACCATTTAAGCAGTGTTTCCGATGCCTTAGGTTTGACCACTTGGCTAAATTCTGTAAGAATGCGCAACGTTGCTCAATCTGCACTGAAAATCATTCATATAAAGAATGTACTATACCTATTGACAAAGCAGTATGTGTGCACTGTAAACCATCTTGCAGTATCAGGTCAATGCCCTATAAAACAAAAGAAGATATTGGATAGTAAAAATAAAAGTAAAACACCATTATCAGATTTATTTAAACATCCAACAAACTTTCCATCACTCAATAAGACAGAGAACACACAAGACATCATTAATTTAATTTTATCCAATCCAGCAGCAATGAACCTAATCACAGAATCAATAATAAAAGTCATTACACTAAATAAAACACAGAATCAAAGCATTAGCTCACACGCAATTAGTTCAGCTATTAGAGATACCATAGAAATTAAAAATAAAACGTCACATTCAACTGTCACAAACTTAACATAGTACAGTGGAATGCTCAAAGTCTGTTGAGTAACAGACTTGAGCTTCAAAACCTTTATGAGCAGGACATACACATAGCCCTTATATCAGAATTTTGGCTTAAACCAAATATACAGTTTTCTATCAGAGGTTATACAATACTAAGAAATGATTGTGGTAATGATCACAATGGTGTAGCAATTTTTGTTAGAAATGGCATTTATTTTCAAAAGTTAGAAACATTTTCTGAGAACTCCTTGCAAAATGTAGCAATCAAAATTAAATACAAACAAAAATACATTTTTGCGCCCAAGCAAGGGAATGGGCTACCCGACGGGAGGGAGGTGGTGAATGCTCATGCATACCAACGCAGCCTAAGTCTGCGTTGGTTATGTGGGACTCACGTGAAACCCACTAAACACCACCTGCAGTTGGCTTTGGGCAGGTGCCCTCTAAGCCTACATCGAAGGCGACCTTCTCTTCGGGAGAGAGAGGCGCTAGCGGCACTCCCTATGGAGTTTCCGCTGGGATATTGCACAGAAGGTGCTATCTAATTGGGACTAGTGACATCAGAAGGATGATCACAAAGTAGAGGTGAATCTAAATGCGTCTGATTATCCCCGGATGCCAAGAGGCGTTCCAGGTCAGACGAGAGTTTGTTAGGGGGATCGGAGAGGGCGTGTCTGGGCCTCCTGACTTGATAAAGTGAAGGAGGGGGGGGGGGGGGGGGGGGGTATAATCCGCTGCCTCCTTAATCAGGGGATTTGGGTGATTGTCTGAGGACTTAAAGAAAGTTTCAGACAAGCACTTTAGGTTTTGTTGGATGGTGGGGAGCTCTAAGTCCCGGTGAAGGTCTGCGTTTCTAACGCACCAGTGGGCATTGACAGCCTTACGGCAGAAAATGGATTGGACTGTTTGGAGTTTATCTATAATATTGGGTTTCGCATGAGCGAAAACTGGAGCGGTGTAAGTCATAACCGGTCGAATGCAAACCTTGAAGAGTGTTCGCTTGTTCCTAAAAGACATTTTACTGTGCCTACCTAACATACTGTTTAGGCGGTACAGATAGAAGCGGGCGGTTCCGGTCACCTTCTGGACGTGAGGCCTGAAGGTGAATTGGGAGTCGAGGGTCACATCCAAGTACTTGGCTGTGGACCTGAAGGGGATAGGGGAGCCTAATAGATGAATGGGTCGATCCCGGCAGAAGCGTCTGCGCTTAAAATCAAAACGGACTGTGGAGCTTTTATCCGGGTTGACCTCAATACGCCATTTCCTAAACCAGTCACCTAGCTCATTAACTGAGCGTTGGAGCCTGGAGAGGACTGAAGATATCTGTTGGGACTGGACGTAGAGAGCGGTATCGTCAGCGAAGAGAGAGAGTTGGACTCCAAGCGGTTGGAAAGAAGCAGTGGTCGAGGCAGGCGTTGAAGAGGAGGACAAGAAAGAAGATCACCTGCTCGGGGAAGTGTTTGAGCGCCAGGTTGGAAATACCGTCGGCTCCTGGAGCTTTGCCAGGTTTTAATCCACGGATGATAGATTTAACCTCCTCTACAGTAGTTGGAATGGGATCGTCGGTGAGAGGTATTGAGTTCAGACGGCTGACCTCATTCTCCACCGACGCTACGTGGAGGGGTTCAAAAGAAGAAGTGCTGGGTGAGCATTGTGAAGCAATGCTTTCAGCAAAACACTCCGCTTTATCCCTGTCCTCGAAAGCTGTACTGCCGTCGGGGCGTATCAAAGGCGGAGTGTGGAATATTGCGTCAGTACGAAGGGCTTTCGCCACTTTGTAATACGCCTGGTGTGAAGGGGAAATGTTCTCCATGAGTGAATACCAATTGGAATTCCTCAATTCGGAGAGACGTAACCTAACTTGGCTCTGGAGGAAGTTAGCGCGTGACCTTATAGTTGGGCGTTGGGTACTTGGCGGCTCTTCTGAGAGCTGCATTCTTGGCTCTAATGAGGTTCATGACATCAAGCGGGAGCTTATGGGTGTTAACCTTAACCACCCGCTCGTTGTCATGGAGAGCGGAATGCACTGTTTGAGTAAGTGCTTTTACCGTGATGTCAATCTTATCCGTACTGTCGAAATAGTTGGACGAGATTGCATATGGTGAATTGGGGGCATCAAAAGTTGATGCAAGAGACTCCCTATAACCCTCCCAGTTGGTGAGGGTTTTAGGGTGAGTGGTGGTAGGGGTGGGGGCATGGGGCCCGAGCTTGAGGGAGACTGGACGATGGTCGGAGCCCAGGTCATCGAGTGGTTCAATCGCCCTTAAATTAAGAGCGACACCCTTGACCAAGGCGATGTCTAAAATATCGGGAGAGTGTGCTACGTTATCCGGGTAGTGTGTTGGAGAGGTGGGACTTAGGACGTCTAAGTCCATAGACCTAATTAGACGGCGGAGCTTGATGCCATTCCCGTTTGTGGATAGACACTACCAGTCAGTGTGTTTGGAGTTGAAATCTCCAAACAAGATGACTGAGTCACCTAGTGAGAGAAGAGTCTCAAGGTCGCTCTGGAGAGGTATCTTGAGACGGTCCGCCACGACGGTCGTCGGCTCTGCCATTGTGTACAAGAGAGTAGGAAGGGATCGATAATCCCTTTGAAGCGTCGGGTTTAAAGAATGTTTCTTGGATAAGCAATAGGTCGACGTCCTTATTGCGAACAAATTCCTTAATCTCTGGGAGGTTGGTGCGCAGGCCGCGCGTATTGAATCAGACAAGTGATACGCCCTGAGGCTTCACTCGCCCCATGTTCTGTGATGAAGCGTTACGCGATTGGGACATTAGTACATAGAATTCACCAAGTCTTGGTGCGCTATCATCGCAATAAGGCGCTCATGTGGAGACCTAGCTGTTTTGAATTTGTTGGCTAGAATGTTGAATTATTTAATGTCGAATTCTCCATTCGTCAAGAAACTCAGGGGGGTTATGCACTCCAGAGTCTGGTTGAGGAGGTGTTGCCCATCTGCGGCCACTCAGGGTGACTTGCACGGGGCGGGAATTGACATTAGATGTCTGGGCCGGACTTTAGACCGGGGCTGCTTCTCCCAAGAAGTGGAGAGTAAAGGCCCGGTTGTCCTGTTCCTCAGTTGAGGAAAGTTCGCGCCAGTGGCCGGAGGTGGCCCTGGTTTTGAAGACTGCTTCCTAGCAGTCTTCGTTGTTGAGTGACGAGGGGCGCGGGGACATCCGCGGTAGTTCGCGGGATGTCCTTCCTGCCCACAAAGGACGCAAGCGGGACGCAAACACTCCTTGGTTGTGTGAGGCTCTAGGCACTTGACGCACCTAGGCGGGGCTGAGCAGTTTGCAGCTGCGTGGCCATAAAGCTGGCAGCGATGGCACTGCCCTGGGAAGCCCCGTCTGTGTGGAGCTTCTACTCGGATGTTTGAGAGCCCACATACGATGAGCTCTCTCTTGAAAATTTCCCTCGACTCGGGGACATTGGTTAGGATAACCAGAGCCAGAGGGTATTTCTTGCCGGATCGGCTGTACATTTTGTGTACAGCCTCGGCCTTGAACCCTTGCATGGTCAGGTCCTCCAGGATGACCTCACTGGGGAGCTCATAAGGGACGCCACGTAGAATGGCTTTCACTTTGCGCTCTTCCGGAAGCGCATAAGTGTGGTATGCGACACTCTTATGAGTGAGGAGGCGAGTGAGGACTCGGAAGTCCTCCGTAGTCGGGACGACTACGCGGATGGCTTCACCCGTGTTGGTAGCTCGGGTGTATTGCACCTTTTTGTCGGCGCAGAGCTGTGCAACATAAGTCCACTTTGCCTTGTCTCGGATGAAGATAGGCGGTGGGGGCTTATTTGCAGGGAGGACAGGCGTGCAGCGCGTGGCTGGCTTCATAGATGAGGTGATAGAGACCTCGGGCAAGCTAATGTCGAGAGACATTAGAGGGACAGGGGTTGGGGCGGAGAGTACGTTATCCGTGGAGGTGGCTGAGCGCTTGGACTGGCGCTTCTTCCTGGATTGAACCAGTTGGAAAGGTTCTCCAGAGGGAAGTCGGGAGGTGTTGACAACGGAGCCAGTGACAGTTCCGTTGTCAGAGTCCTCAGAGGAGGACTGGACTGGCCGCTTTCGGCCGCAGGAGGCGGAGTCGGAGAACTCCATGTCCTCGGGAGTAGTTTTGTGAGCGGAGGGCTCATCGGGGGACGCGGGGGAGTCAGCAAGGGGCCGACTTGGAGTGTTGAATACGGAGGAGAGGCTATCGACTCGTGACTGGTCGAAATGGAGATTTGCGGCTTTAAGCAAAGCCACAATCTGGACTACAACGGCGTTGACATGGTCCGCTGATAGAGCCATGCTGATGAAGCCTCCCCGCCGAGGGCAGAGAGCAACGGGGGTTGGAAGTGGCGCGGCTATCCCTAATGGTTATAGCCGCGAACCGTCACCCTTGGGATAAGCCCAAGTGCAATGGGATCGGGTCGTCCGGTTTCTCTCAGGTCAGGAGGTCTGAGAAACGCACCGGGTCAACATTAGCCGAGTTAGTTGTCACCGTTAGGTATCCTTCATTTCAACCGCGATGACACGCAACTCACTTACTACAATAAAAATTGCTGTAAACAAGCTGCGGGCCGGAACGAATTCGACTTAACCAGTCGAACTGTACCACACGTAGCGTAGCACTGGGCGTAGCTTGGCGGCGTAGCGGGGCGTGAGCACAGGCGCGTGTAGTAGTCTGCTCGGCGCAGGGGCTGAGAAGACGAAAAAAGACATCTCAATTGTTAGCTTTTATAGTCCTGGCAACAGTGTACCTAACTTTGACAAATCTAAATTTAATAGACTGTTGCATAATATTCCAAAACCACTAATAATTGCTGGTGATTTTAATGCTCACCATACCATTTGGGGTTGTAATAGAACCAATTCTAGAGGTAGAGACATCATGGATGTAATGGACGATAATGACTTAATGCTCTTAAATAATGATCAACCAACTATAGTGGGTACTAATTTTTGGAGACCAAATCTAACAATAGTATCATCTTCATTATTCCTGTGCTGTGAATGGCAAGTTCATCAGGACTCTTTGGGCAGCTATCACTTGCCTACAATCACAAAATTTTCCATGGTAGTGTCGGAAACTGAATCTTCTTCAATTCCATCCAACATTCCTCCACACAGTAATCTGAAAATAGTAAATTGGGACCAATATGAGAACTTAGTAAATGACTTGTTAAAACAATTTGATATAAATAATTGTAATCTACAGAAGTCTTACAATAACTTCTGTTCCATAATTCTTAGAGTGGTAGAAAATTCAGTACCTAAAACCAACTACCACTGTAACAATATTACTAATCTACCTAAAAGAAAGTGACAACTTCCCTGTTGGAATGGGCAATGTACTAAAGTGGTAGAAGATTGCAAACAGGCTTATCTGTTATTCAAATCAAATTGCAATATCCAAAACTACATTCATTTTAAGCAAGCTCAAGCAAAGAAAAAATGTATATTAAGACTTGAACATCGTAAATCCCGGACAGATTTTTGCTCCACCATAAATAGGTTAACACCAATGAAACAGATTTGGACAAAAATGAGGAAATTTAAGAACTTATATTCTAATAATAGTTTCTCTAGCAATAATTGGATATCCAACTTTTTACACAAATATACTACAAATATACAGTACCAAATTTGACAATTATTCACAATAATCATCCTTTAAATAGCACCAACTCTTTTATGATTGCCCCTTTTACTATTGAAGAATTAAAAGCTGGTCTATCATCAAGAAAGGACTCTGCATGCGGTTTGGATTGGCTCTCCCATAAAATGTTTAAACTCCTAAACTCTTCTAACTTAAATAAGTTTCTAAAAATATTAAATCTCCTATGGAAGAACTCCACTATTCCAGAAGAATGGAAAACAGACTGTCTAATTCCAATTTTAAAGCATGGGAAAGATTCTAGTTCAGCTGATTCATATGGTCCTTTCACACTAAGCTCGTGTGTTGGTAAAATTTTTGAACAATTAATAAAACAGAGATTAATATTTTATATTGATAGTAACAACCTCTTACCTAATAATTAATTTGGATTTTGATGTGGTCGTTCTGCTTGTGAGAGTTATACGGCATTTATGTCTTGACATCCATAGTGCCCAGATTGACAATAAGATATTGGCTGGTGTTTTTTTGGATGTTGTAGGAGCATTTAATAATGTTGATTTAGAACAATTATCATCAATTCTTCTATCCTTAAATGTCCCTGAAAAAATAGTTGGATATTCAATTTCTTGCATGGTCGTAAACTTTATGTTAGAGTCAATAACCAATTAATAGGTCCTCGATATTCATATAGAGGCATATCGCAGGGCGGAATTTTGAGTCCATTGCTCTTTATAATCTACATAAATCAAATAAATATTGTTTTGGGTAATAGAGTTTCTAACCTCCAATTTGCTGATGATCTAGTAGTGTATATATAGTTCAGGACTTAATTTATCAAATGTTGTGTTAGATCTTAATGTTAGCACTCAAAAAATTGGAGCTTTATTTTCAATATCTTAGTCTTGAGGTCAGTATTGACAAAAGCAAAGAAGTAATATTTTCAAAGCATTCTATAAGAATAAGAGATGCAAAAATATATTATGGTACTCAGGAAATTTCAATAGATAATTCAATAAAGTTTTTAGGAGTTACATTTTTAAGTAATTTTAGATGGCACAAATAGGCCTGCAACATTCTGAAATCATTAGCTGGTACATATTGGGGTGCAGACCCACGCATCTTGCTAACACTATATAAGTCATTAGTCCGTAGCCATTTTGAGTATGCCTTCTTTTGTTATGGTGGAGTAATTACATTAGTGAATAAATTAGAAAAAACACAAAATAAATGCTTAAGGATCATAACGGGAGCTTTTAGGTCTACTCCTATTATATCATTACAAGTAGAATGTAATATTCTCCCACTAGCTCTTAGATTCAAATATCTACAAACAAAATTCTTTCTCAAATTAACTTTTATTAATAATCATCCACTCCTATTAAAGATACAGGACTATATTAACCAAACTGACAATAATTCCTACTATCAAGTAGAAGGCATCTCTGATTTGTTACATTTTTCTTGTGATCATAATCTATTTTCTAGTATTCTTTGGCCATGTTATTTAAATTCTTATAATTCAAAATATACACCTATTAAAATAATTATGCATGAATCATTAAAATATAAGGAAGATGTATATAGTATGCTGTCAGAGTGGCAAAATTATAACCAACTTTATACTGATGGATCTAAAAGTAATACTGCTGTCTCTATGGCAGTTTATGACATACAACTGCGGAGTGGGTTTGGTCATAGGTTAAATACCTTGGCTAGTATATACACAGCAGAATGTGCTGCCATATAAGCTCTCTAGAATATATATATTGGAGAACAGTCATATAATAATTGGATTGTTATAACGGATAGCATGAGTGTTTTAAAAGCTTTACAATATCCTAAATGTAATGTTACAACTAATTTCATCATTTACAATATTAGAGACAAATATCAATGCTTATCCCTAACAAAAGAAATTGTTTTATTCTGGACTCCTTCACACATATGCGTGGAAGGAAAGGAGAAGCTGATTATCTTGCTAAATCTATTGTGAATAGTAATCAGATACATACTGCTTTGAACATTCCCATACCACATACAGATGCACTGTCTCATTTTAAAGGTACATTCTTGCAAGACTTTCAGATTTATTGGCAACAAGTTGTTCAAACAAAGGGCAAATGGTTAGCCGACATTAAAAACGAAATCTCTCCTCCCTGGTTTGTTAAAAAGAAAAAATACTTACACAGAAAATTTTACACCACAATTTGTCGGTTACGTCTGGGACATTCTCGTATTGGTGCTCATCTATTTATGATCGGTGTTTTAGATTCTCCAACTTGTCAATTCTGTAATTTATCCATCCAAACTCTTGATCACATTTTCTTTGACTGTCCCCAATATAATCTACAAAGATTTACATTGACAGACTTGGATATTTATAAGAATGCTGAAAACATCCCGCGCTCACTTCAGCAGTTATTGAAAACTTATGACTGCTTCGTGCCGCTTTACAAATTTATAGTTTCAACGGTAGGCGAAATTTGAAAATACGGCTTGGCTTTTGACACTGTGTAAGGGCACAGACAAAACATATTCGTCCATAAATTATTATTGGACTTGTGTTTATAATGTAAATTTGAGTTCATACTTAATACTCCGGAGTTGAATTTTTTTTACAAAATATAAATAAAAAATTGGATTTCGGTAGCTAACACGCGTGAGTCGAGTGTTATTACAGTTTATAATTATATTTTCTCACAGTGCCTATTAATAACTTGTGTATAGCAGTTTTTATTATCTTATTGGTGGTGGAGTATTTTTACTAGTAAGTATTTATTAACAATTTAACATAGATATCTAATTGCGTGCTTACTAACTTAGACTTACTACCAACTTATCCATTATGGATATAACCCCCCCAGAACCTCCGGATCCTCCGGATATTCCATTACCTGGATCGAAACGTCGTTTACAGGACAGCGCAACACATAACGCAAATGCAGTCTCTAAAAAGACAATTATTGATACCGATATGGCTTCTGCATCCATACAGAATATATATAATCACCCAACTTTAGTTGTGGGGATTAAAGAATACACCTCATTAGATAAAGGTCCATTTATTATTCATGTTTCCCGCACTGAAGAAGATCCCTCTTCAGGTTTAACAATAAGACCTATAAAATTTGGTCAACTTTTACACAGACATAAAGTTGCCAATATATGCCCGGATGGTATTCAAAAAGTTGGTAGGAATAAAATAGCAGTAACCTTCAAATCAGCTTCAGATGCCAACAAATTTTTAGATAACCCACTTTTAACTGCAAACAAATATGAAGCAAATATACCTAATTATAATATTACAAAGATGGGTATTGTCCGCCAGGTTCCGGTGGACTTATCCATGAATGAGTTTGTCGAGTCAGTTGATCTTCCCACAGGTTGTGGAAAGATTTTAAAAGCTCGCAGGCTCAATAGAAAAGTTATTGAGGATAATAAAGTTTCTTGGATCCCAACCCAAACTATAGTTATTACTTTCCAAGGACAATCACTCCCTACCAGAATATTCCTATTCCATAACTCCCTTCCAGTAGAAACTTACCTCTTCCCCACCGTTCAATGTCAGAACTGCAGCAGATTTGGACACATTAAAACTACATGCAGATTCAACTCAAGGTGTTATAAATGTGCCCAATCCCAGTCTGGTGACTCATGTAATATACTAGAAAAAGATGCAAATTGTATTAATTGTTCTGGACAACATTTTTCCACCAATAAAGGTTGTCCTGAACATGGTAGGCAAAGAACAATTAAAATAATAATGTCACAAGAGAACATCTCTTATGTAGAGGCAGCAAAGCGTTGCCCAAAATCTACAAGGCCATTCACAGAAATTCTAAGTAATCCTTCCTCATCCCATAATGCCCCTACAACCCACACGAGCCAGACTAGTATTCCTTCTGTTCCAACTACCTCATATAGGAAAACTGTTACTTCTCTTCCACACTCTAGAGCCCCATTAAGCAAGTCCTATGATAAAGCTGCTCATCAGGCCATTATTGCTGAGGTACCTTCAGTGTTCCCCAATGGCTCAGCATTAATGCATCAGTCTATTCCCTCCTCTACAGTACAGAATGAAAACCTCCTGGAGGTTCTCCTTTCACTCATTCTAAGTCTCATATCAAGTAACACTCTTAACATACCGTCCAACGTTGCCCATAAACTATCTCACATCTTATCCCTTTGTAACAATCATGGCCCCAGTGACCATCCTTCAATGGAACACCAGAAGCCTACGTCCTAGGAAACCAAGCCTTATTCATCTTATAAATAAATACCTTCCCTCTGCCATCGCCATATCTGAGACATGGCTGGCCCCTGGATCACACTTCAGGGTCCCGGGCTATGCATGCCTCAGGGATGATCAAGCAGATGGTGTTGGTGCAGGCTGTGCCTTATTTATAAGATGCACCCTTCCCTTTTCCCCAATAATCCTTCCAAACCAACATCCTGGTATAAATATTGTTGCTGCAAAAGTTTTGAACATCTCCATGGTCTCTATATACATCCCTCAACCTCATTCAACTATGATTGCAGACATCCTCCATTTAATCTCGTCTATTCCCTCTCCTATGATTCTAATGGGAGATTTTAATGCACATCACATGTCTTGGGGCTCTAGCACTACTGATTATTTTTCTCTTTCCCTTCTTGATATTTTTGATGAATGTAATCTCTGCATAATAAATGATGGCTCTCCAACCCGCAGGGTTGCTCCTTCTCAAAATTCAAAAAGTGCAGTTGACCTGACCCTATGTTCTCCTTGTCTTGCTTCTCTTATTTCTTGGAACATCCTTCAAAATTCCAATGGCAGTGATCACTATCCTATTATCATTTCATTACCTGATAAAGTAATCCCTGCTCAAAATTTTTCCCCTTCTCTCAAATACAGATTAACAAATGCTAATTGGCAGCAATTTTCCACTTGCCTTGATGAAAAAATTTTAAGCTTTCCCAATCCTAACCATTCAAATGCTGTTGAAATTTATAATAAATTAGCAGAGGCCATGATATTTAGTGCTGACCAAAATTTTCCCATAAAAAAACCATCCAATAGTAAAATTTCAACTTCCAAAAGAACCTCTTTTGGCAGTTTTTCTAGATATAGAATCCGCATATGATAACGTGTCTCTTCCTCTGCTCAGGAGCAAACTCATTCAGCTGAGTATTCCAGCGAAGTTAACTCGATTCATATGCAATATGCTAATGGAGCGAACAATTACCATTAAAGAGGATTGAGGATGGGCCTCATACCTACCTCCTAAAACAGTTTGGAAAGGTTTACCTCAAGGTTCTGTTCTCAGTCCTTTACTATACAACCTGTATACCTCTGATATTTCTAGCACAGTTACCCCCTTTTGCCAAATCTTGCAATATGCAGATGATATTGTTCTATATACTTCTGATAAGTCTATACAGGCTTCTTCTAATCGTTTGAGTCATGCTCTAGAATATCTCTCATCATAGCTCTTGCAACATGGGCTAACACTATCACCTTCCAAAAGTAGGGTAGTTTTATTCACCAACAAAAGACGTCTCCCTGTAATCAAAGTCAAAATTTACAATATTGAAGTTCCTTTTGTCGATAATGTTAAGTTCTTGGGTGTATGGTTGGATCAAAAATTGACAGGTGTAAAGCACTTTAACTACATCTCCCAAAAGTGTGAAAAAAATATTAATATCCTTCGGTCATTATCTGGCGTTTGGTGGGGGGCTCACCCCTTCACCCAAAGATTGCTATACAATGCCATAATTCGTAGCCACATGGATTATGGCACGTTACTTTTGGTTCCAGGCAATAAGGCAGGTTTAGATAAGTTAGACAAATTACAGGCAAAATGTTTGCGCATTATATTAGGAGCTATGAAATCTAGTCCTATTAATGCTATGCAGGTCGAGTGTGTAGAACCTCCCCTCTCGCTTCGTCGACAGTTCCTCGCTAATAAACTGTTTTTTAAATTTGCGGAATTCCGGGATCACCCTTTGCTGCATAAATTAGATCAATTAGTTGGCCTATACAACAATAACCAAATTTCTCAAGATAAGAGATCATGTCTTGCCCATAGTTACCTATTGTACTCTCAACTCCCTAACCCCTTTTTTCAACTTTCGAAATTACCGCTATTCTCAATGCCTTTTAATGCACTCACCTTCCAACCCTTAATAATTTTAGATCTGGGCATTAATAAGTTCACCATAGAAGCTAACAAAACATTTTCTCATGTTATGCATTCAGATTTCCAAAATTGGCATAAGATTTTCACTGATGCTTCTAAAATACACATGAGCCCAGTTGGTGTTGCAGTATGGATCCCCTCCACAAGAATTGTATTAAGTTATAGCTGCCCAACTGTCACTTCGGTATTCACAGGGGAAGCAATTGCTATACTTGAAGCTATTTTATTTATTAAGTCCCATGGCCTAAACAATTCTATTATATTATCAGACTCCAAAAGCTGCCTTCAATCCATCCTCTCAAATCCATTTCGCTCAAAAAGTAGGTTTCCAATTATACTTAAGATAAGAGAAAACTTGAAAGAGTGCTATGATCTCAACATCAACATAGTTCTAGCATGGATACCAGGCCATGCAGGTATAATCGGCAATGAAAATGCTGATGCTTGTGCCAGGTCAGCTGCTCATACAGGTTCCCAACAACATTCTCAAATCTTCTCTCATGACTTGTGCTCCACTTTGAAAATAAATATATTTGAGAGGTGGTCAAACATCTGGCAGGTTTCCAAAACTGTTAAAGGCGTCTTTTATGGTGATATACAACCTGTAATCCCTTTAAAACCGTGGTTCTCGAAATTTAGATTCCCCAATAAATCAATAATATCAACAGTTTGCCGGTTACGCTTAAACCACTCTTGCACTCCAGTATTCCTAGCCAAATTAAGAATTAGAGACCATTCTCTATGTGAATGTGGACTTGATGAGGGAAATGTAGACCATTTATTCTTTAATTGCCCTTTAATGAAGTCTTCCTTGTACAACTTTATACCTCCTGAAATCCCCCGCCCCACTTCCATGAAATGCCTCCTCACCTTTGTTTTCACTCCTTTTGTAAATACTTTATGTAAATATATTAAACAGAATAATATTAAGTTATAACTAACACAATAAATGTTTATATAAGTAATATTATTAGTGTTTGTCCATTATAATCTAACAGCATGTATATTTGTTTCAGGTATAATAAGAAAATAAATCTGTTTTGATTCTGGGCACCGGTCATTACTATAATCACTTATAAATTCGTTTACACCGATCAAATGACACACTCTAAGCTTGTTGGTCTACTGAAACGTGACATTGGCGAGTTGTGGTGCCCCTTCCACAGAAGCCACTAGAAAGAATAGAATAGAATAGAATGTAAATTTTAATGTATAAATGTAAACAGTATATATGTAGGTATACCTTAAATTAGTTTCATATTATCTTATAATTATTATATTCAACTATTATTCATCATTATTACTTATAATTCATGTATAATATATTTCTTATAACGTATATGAGATTTATATTTTAGTATTATATCATAAAAGTTTATTATTATTAAACCCGCCCGGGGTTTAAGCTTGATCTTCATTGGAACAAGAATATTATCAATAAAAGACTTGACTTCGGCCTTTCATGCGAACCTATATGTATATGAAGAAACTGAAACATGAAGAACACGAAATACTACTTTTATGTGAAATTGTACTATTTATGTTTGAAGATGAAGATGATATAAAGACTTAGCTTGACTTTGAACAAGCTGTGTAAAGTGAAGACTGAAGAAGAAGACTGAAGAATAGAAAAATAAAAATAAGACTTGGCTGTATGGGCTTTTGACCCCTTTGCCTGTACAGATGGACGAACAGAATCAAAAAAAATAAAAATGTCTTTGTTGAACTTAGTGTATAAATTCTCTTTGATCTTTGTGAATATAACAACTGTCACAGTCACTAGTCAGTCACAGAGTACGGAACACGAACCACCTGGTACCTGCAACATTATGAAAAACTGAATCAATTACAAAATGAGAAAGTAAAAACACACAATTCAATACAGAAGCGGTACTTAGAATGGAAAAATTATTGCAAGTGTTATAAATGCAGACAGTGTTTGTAGTATCATAATATAATGATCGATTGGGTTTACGCTTATTTAAATGTACGTGTATAATCTCGAATCTATTTATAAATCATCGGTGTTTATGTATTTTTTAACACTAAATCCATATTTAAAATTCATTTATTTAATTTAAGATTATATCAATTGTTTCTACTCTAGTGCTCTACATATAAACAGTGTACTACGACTTAGAAATTCGGTAACCGGTTTCGTAATCAGTACCTAATTATTGCGTTATGTGCCGAATATAATATGTAATTAAATTGTGCAATAGTAGGTTTTTAATACATGACTTACGGTACACAGAGTCCATTTGTTGACTGATTTCTCAATCTTTAAAAATATAAATATAAAGTTTGTTTACTTGCATTGAGATTCCAAAATATCTTATCAATATCTAAGCTTTTTATAATACTAATAATAAATATAATTACCATCAAAGTCCATATTACATTGAATCTGTTTGGATGAAGGAACACCCTGTGTGTTTTAAGTTTATTTTAACATTCATACAGTATCTGTTTTTATGTTTTCTTAGTAAATAATATGAATCTCCTCTCATGATTTAATTTTATTTCATCAGACATGAATTTATACTTGAATTCATGACTGTCCCAGAAGGGCAGGACAGCTTACAGACCCGTGCCATGGACCTGAGTCCTTAAATATTTTGTAAAGTTCTTCTATCACATATTCCATACAAGATCTCTTATTCCTGGTACTACAAGCTAATCCATCCATACATAGGCATCCTATATTTACTCTACAAATCTTGTCTGGTCAATCTACTTATATTCATTATCTTTATGACCAATGAATTATTCTAATATCTGTTTCAGAGTAAAGTATGGAAATAGAGAATGCAGTCACAGTAAAGGTTCTCTTTTTTGCAAAATCCAAAGAACTAGCTGGAACTCGAGAGTCCAGAATCAATCTTCCTAGGAAAGTAGCTTATAGTCAACTCCTCAACTTAATTACTAAGACATACAACTTAGAAGGTATTAAGAACAATATTTTACTAGCAAAGAATGAAGAGGTGTGTTCAGACACCAGGGATATAGAAGTCACAGAGTTTGATAGCATTGCAGTGATTCCACCATTGAGTGGGGGATAACTTGGTCTAACTTAATTCCTAAAGATGGATCATTTAAAACTGACTATAGATAAATTATCTATAGAAGCAATAAGTGAATTGGTGATAAATGATAGTTGTGGTGCTGTGTCACTATTTGTTGGCACAACAAGAGATAATTTTGAGGGTAAAAAGGTTAGTATATTTTATCTTAGCTATCATGATAAACAATACATAGTAATTTTATTATTTTTATTTGTAGCTTGAATCATATTTTTTTGACTTGTTTGTACATAAGTATATTAAGTATGTCATGTAAGTCACACAAACGTTTTTTAACAATTCTTTTAAATTTCGTAACACATTTGTTGTGTACATTTTCTGGGATCATATTGCAAAAACATATACATCACCCATTTAATGACTAACTCGACACAACTGGCATTTATTTTTTTCTCAAAATTGATTCATTTAGAATTCTTTTTGATGTCATTTCTAATAACTACTAGATACTACTACCGCTTCGGAAACAAATGGCGCTCTGAGAGAGAAGAAGCGGCGCAAGAAACTCTCCCAGCATTCTTTTTTTTTGCGCTCTTTTCAATAAAAATATACAATATTGTATTTTCTATCGCTATAAAATAATCACAATCTAGTCTCAGGCTGTCGGATCATTTAGATATTCAGCAGTGGAGTAATAGGATTTACGACAGAGCCATTTTTTTATAAAACATTTAAATTTATTTATAGATAATGCCTGAACAGTGGCTGGGACTTTATTATAGAAGTGTATACATTTACCCTTAAAGCTATTATGTATCTTATGAAGCCTACTAGAATTAGTTACAAGCAATCCCTTATTTCTAGTGTTATAATAATGAAAATCACTATTAAGAGCAAAAAGGTGGCCATTTTTGTGATTCATTTACTGTTCAGTAGGCATAACAAGTTTATGTTTGTTCCTCGTGTTAAAATGATGACTGTCACAGTTTCTAGCAAATTTCTTTATGTGCTTATCAACATATAGAACATTATCAAAAATATATTGAGATGCAACAGTCAAAATTTAAATAAACATTTTGACTGCTGCATCTGAATATATTTTTTTCCTTTTAAACTTTAAATTTATCTCTTAATGATTCCTTAGGACCTAGGTTATAAATAGCGCTAACAGCCCTCTGCTGCAGCACAAAGATGGTATTAATATCTATCTATAAACTATGTTTAGTTCTGCTTTTGTATATTTAATAATTATCTCGTTTTTATTGTGAAAGCAGAGACTACTAAAAATTATGAATATTCTCAGTTTCAAGCATATCTCTATATTTCAGGTAGTAAGATTAGAATATGAAGCTTATGAACCAATGGCCTTGAAGTCGATGAAGAGTATCTGTGATGAGATGAGGAACAAATGGTCCACTTTACATGGAATAGCTATTTATCATAGGTATGTATTGTAATATAATTGCCAATGATTAAAATAGATTGGTTTTACTATAGCAGGATTTAAAAATATTTATTGAATAGCTATGGTTTGTAATAGAACATTGGCACTTATTGAGATAGTATAATTGTTTATGCCTTACAAAATAAAATATAGGTACTGCAAGTGATCTGTTTCACTCAGAATAAATTAGACAACATATTTCTGCTGGCTATATTGGCATAGAACATAAGAGTTATTTGTGGATAACAGGGTTGATTGTACAAATACTTAACTATTTGAACAATTAGTTATAAGTAACACTGTTTAGAATTCTTATGTCATTTCTAATATACTAGACTTTACTACCGCTTCAGAGAGAAATGGCGCTCTGAGAGAGTAGAAGCGGCGCAAGAAACTCTCCCAGCATTTTCTTTTTTGCACTCTTTTTAATCAAATATACGGTATTGTATAGTTATTGCTATAAAATAATCATAATCTAGGCTGTCGGATCACTTAGATATTCCTCTGTGGAGTAGTTGGATTTACGACTGAGCCATTTTTTAATAAAACATTTAAATTTATTTATAGATAATACATGAACAGACTCACTAACATATAAGTCACACATATTTGCGACATTTGCTGTCTTCAGTTGAAGCAGCCTCCTAAGTATCAACTACAGTAATTTTGGATGTGCATCCAAAGCGTCATCGCAAGTCGCTTTTCACACCAGCGCCCTTCCCTTGCCCAGGCTATTAATTAATTCCATCAGGACGCTTGCTTGGCTCTAAAATAGCTGGTATATTGAGAGTGGCGAATGCCCTACATATGACTTCATTAATGCTGGTGTGATGATATGGACTTCCAATTTTAGGCAGAAGAGCCATTTTATTTTACTTAATATACTTATGCTTACTGATTAAAAAACAAATATAAATATACAGTGTGTTAAAATAGTATACATTAATTGTTAGCTGATGTTAATTACATTTTTTGTTAGTCTAGATCATAGTTTCTCAACCTTATTTTGCTCACCGCCCACTTTGAGAATATGTTTTTTTTCTAGAGTATTTTCGTGTATTTTTTTGCCTTTTTAGACTATATTTTTTAATCTACCCACGCCCCATCGGCGCCATCTCAATGCCCCCTAATATTCTCTGGGTGTTCTACTGCCCCCCCGAAAGTCTCAAACGTCCACAAGGGGGTGTTATCGCCCACGTTGAGAACCTATGGTCTAGAGTCTAGGCTCAAGCTGTGCACATATACATGTTTATCAATAGCAAGCATACACAGTTGAATAAAACACTTTTTGAAAGGTTAAAACGCGTGTCGGGGCAACCCCAGTCGCCCGGAAAGGCTCGAATCATCGGGTTAGCTAAAATAATAGTAAAAATTGTTCACTATTATTTTAAGAGTAAAAATTACATTTTATTTATTTATCACGGGGAGTGTTCCGAAGTTTCTGTTTAACCTGATTCCTGCCGCTGAATTCCACCTTCGCACGACACGCCTCAAGTTAGGATATCATCCCCACCCACCTGGATGTGTGGCGGTCATCCACATTGCGGTTTTCAAGGAGCTTTCTTCCACGGCGGCGGTGATCACTTAACACCAGGTGACCCGTACGCTCGTTTGTCCTCGTATTCCATAAAAAAAATATTTACTATTCTTTTAAAAGTAAAAATTTATTTACTTTTATTTTAGCAGACTATCTATTTCGCAAAAAGTATTTAAAAAAATACAGAAACAATTACACGAGTTTTAATCCTTTAAAAAGTGTTTTATTTAAATGTTTAACACTCGCGTTAATATCAAAAAGGAAATACTACACAGTTGAACAAATAATGAGATATAAAGTAACCTTGATAACACAACAGACACTTAGTATTATTATTGTGTCCTGACCTTGTCTCTCATAGTATGTAATCAACATTTATGATGCAATAACTATCTGTTAGTAAATGATATGACCTAAAATATATTTCATCTACCCAACATACGTTCGGTGTTTCATAGTGAAATAATCATTAATTGAATCTTTTTTTTTATGAAAATGAGGGACGAGACGAGCTGATGGTAATTGATACGCCCTGTCCATTACAATGTAGTGCACTACATCTGCTCAGGATTCTTGAAAAACCCAAAAATTCTGAGTGGCACTACAATTGCGTTCGTCACCTTGAGACGTAAGATATTAAGTCTCATTTGCCCAGTAATTTCCACTAACTACGGCGCCCTTCAGACCGTAAAACAGTAATATTTACACATTACTAGCAGAAATAGGCGCCGTTGTGGTACCCATAATCTAGCCGGCATCCTGTGCAAAGGAGCCTTCCACTGATAAATCTTCTACTAATTACATTAAAACAAAAGTGAAATCTTATTGACAATATTTATTGCCAAACTTATTAAATCATTGCAAGATATATAATTTATATTAATTTCTTGTAAATTAAAATGCCGTGTTATGCACTAAAAGTGTCGGTGGCGCAAGGTTAATGCGGACGCTAGCACCGGTACGTCCCCGCCCGTCATGTTCCTACTTTCGATATTCTGAATTAATATGTTCATTCGATGCTCTTACGGCATCGTGATAAAATCTACACACGCCTGCGACGAAATCCAAAGGTCTTGGGACCGAAGTTCGTTATGGGGCGTTGCCGAGGGATACCCTAGCCGGCAAAAAACGTCCGTAACGTTAAAAAAAAAGCGTAAGATTTTTATGTATAGTCTATGTATGATGGCTATACAGTGTCTAATGCATAGTCTACGCGATGACTGTATTGCAGATTGTCATTATTATTATTATATCATTCGATAAATACACCATCTGGTGGTAAAATTTTTATTTATGACAATAAGGGAAGAGACGAGCAGGAGGTTCAGTTAATGATAATTGATACGCCTTGCCCATTACAATGCAATGCCACTCAGGATTTTTCGGGTTGTGTGTAGATGATCAGCTCTTAAACCTATACGATAACCAGTGTGAGGAACCTTTGCACAGGATGCCGGCTAGATTATGGGTATCACAGCGGCACCCATTTCTGCCGTGAATCAGTTATGTGTAAGCATTACTGTGTTTCGGTCTGAAGGGCGCCGTATCTAATGAAATTACTGGGCAAATAAGACTTAACATCCTATGTCTCAAGGTGACGAGCGCAGTTGTAGTGCCGCTCAGAATTTTTGAGGATTTCAGCTGCATCCTGCTCGTCTCGTCCCGTATTGTCATAAAAAACTCAGCGCTGGCTTTACAAGACAACCATCGTGTCTTTAAAATATGCAGACGACGTCGTGTTGCGTTAAATAGCCAGTGATTACATTACCTTTGTCGAATGCATCACTAATGTGCAGGTTTACAGTTGTCACTGGCTATAAGATCTGTGTTGGACTAACAAAACTAAGCTGAAATGAAGCATATTACTTTTCAGATTGGGCAATGTCCCGTGCGGTGAGGCATCCATAGTGATAGCTGTGAGCAGTCCACATCGCAGGGAGTCCCTGGACGCCGTAGCGTTCTGCATCGACACCTTCAAGGGCAACGTGCCCGTCTGGAAGAAAGAGGTTTACGAAGGGAGCGAGCCCGTCTGGAAGGAGAATGTGGAATGTGCGTGGTCTTCCAAACGAACACAGAGAGTCTAATACATTGTGTATTGGAGTCCTTTAGTGATGGGCAATAAATAATGCACATCGGTTGTTATAAAGAGATATTCCGCCAGTTTCAGATTTATAGAGTGCTGTCTGTTTCTTTCACTCCATCATGACCTTTTGACACTATCTGTGGTTTTGTCCTGGACACCAGTGGGATGCTCTTTTGCACCGAATGTCGGCTAGATTTTGAGTACCACAACGGCGCCTATTTCTGCCGTGAAGCAGTAATGTGTAAATATTATATGTGTTTCGGTCTGAAGGGCGCCGTAGCTAGTGGAATTTCTGGGCAAATGAGACTTGACATCTTATGTCTCAAGGTGACGAGCGCAGTTGTAGTGCCGCTCAGAATTTTTAGGGTTTTTCAATAATCCTGAGCAGCACTGCATTGTAATGGGCAGGGCGTATCAATAACCGTCAGCTGAACGTCCTGCTCGTCTCGTCCCTGATTTTCATTTAAAAAAAAATTGTCGCACTACATGGATATAGATCTTTACAGAGCTGGTTGTCTCTTTAGCCTATCTATATCTAGTTCGTGGTATGTTACTGGTTAGGACATCTGGTGCTCAGATAATATTGTCACTTGTCATCTACACGGTATCAGGCATTTCCATGTTATTTATGCAACTTTTGTGCAATAAGGGGTATTAAAACATGAACGTGGGTTGATAATATCACATGAGTGTTTTAATACATAATTATCAACAGTTCCATACAAGACTATCGACACCCATAATATTAATCCTCTATAAAAGATTCTGAAACAGTTAGCTTACTGCTCACACAAAAAAAAGCCAGTCCTAGTAACCATTACATCATCCAAACGAGTGTTGTAATGTTGTACTGAATTTCATTACAACACTCGTTTGGATGATGTAATGGTAATTAGGACATTGGGTGTTTTAATGTTGGCAATAAGCTTACTGTTTTAGAATCTTTAATAGAGGATTTAAAGCATGAGTGTAGATAATAGTTATTTATGCAACTATTGTGTAAATAAGGGGTATTAAAACACGAATGTGGATTTATCTCACGAGGCGAAGCCGAGTGTGATAATAGTATCACATGAGTGTTTTAATACCTAATTATCAACAGTTGCATACAAGACTATCTACACCCAGAATATGAATCCTCTAAAAGATTCTGGAACAGTTAGCTTACTGCTAACATTAAAATACCAGTCCTAGTAGTAACCTTATATCATTCGTTACTGATTATATACAAATAAAATAAGTATTAATGAAACAATTATTTATTTTAGTAGTAATTTACATTTTGTATAGTGCAATAATTAAAATTCACTCGAATATGATGTTATTTTGCAGCGTTTAAAATGAATCGCTCATTTTTTGTAAACAAAACAATAAAAATATCGAAGAAAAATGGCGGGGATTCGAATAACCTACTTTTTTTTTACGGCGCGCGACGTTCTGGGAGTGTGGAGCGCGCGTAAACGAAAATGTTCTTTTTTTGAAATTCATACAGATATCACGCATTGAGAAATAAGAATGTGGCTGTATGTTGAAACTCTTTGCGCATGAAGGGATTAAAAAAAACATAGGAGTGTTGTTATGAAATTCAGTACAACATTACAACACTCTTTTGAGTGATGTAATGGTTATTAGAACATTGGGTGTTTTAATGTTGGCAATAAGCTTACTGTTTTAGAATCTTTAATAGAGGATTTAAAGCATGGGTGTAGATAAAATGAATTATGCATTATTTATTTCTGGTAATTAAGTGCAACTATTTATACTTCATTAAATGTTTATTAGAGAGTCTTACTTCAACATTATTCAAACATCTTCCTCATGTTTGGATGACTGATATTGTTGGCAGATATATTGAACTACCCTATTTCACTGTTTCTTTATCGTCATACGTAAAAATATCGGGGAAATTCAGAAAACCCTGCTAGACATCCCGTTAAGTATAACATAAAAGTTATTGTGTAAGTTGAAATTGATTGTGTCTAAGTTTTATTTCTCAAGACGATTTATTATTAAAATTACAGTGGTCACTATCTTATCAATAGAGTATTATAGGGTCGTTAAATAACATTTTGGTCTCCAAATATTTCTCAACTATTAACAATTGATAACCAGTACTCAATATCATTCACCTTGTAGATTGGGGTCACATATACCATTCAATCTTACACAATCAAAACAGAACAAAATACATACATACATAAACTCACACCTTGTTCCCGTCGGGGTAGGCAGAGACAATAGAATGCCAGACCAAAATAAGACAATACAATATTTTAAATGCATTGTGACTTACAAAACTATAAAGTATATATTATGTTGTAAGTTAGTTTTTACTATATTATTTTACTTGTGCAATGGTTGTCCTAGTTTAAGTGCCTATTTAATTTATAAGCATGTGATTTTTTGAACAAAATGCATATCATGGTGTAGGTTTTTTTTTATTTGATACATTGCTGTGTCCTCTCTTTTTGTGCACAGCAATATAAAATAGTTTGTTATACAGCTTGTTGTGAATATGTAGCGTAGAGAAAAGTTCCTTTTCAAATGAGAATTATAAATATATATATTTTTATTACATTGGTTAAAACCAAGTGTTGTTTACTATGTATTAAAACAATAAGTATACTTATTAGGTCGAAATATTAAAAAAACACATTGATTACTTGTGTCATACTGATTGTTGCTATAAGGCCAAATATTATATATATTTATTAATATGTTTATAAAATATTTTTTTATGACTACTCTCGCATTATTTCAGTATGAATATGTATTTGCTGAGATCATTGTAAAAAACAGTTTGAGCAGTCTACTTCAGTAATAATTCAATGTCTTGTTTTAAATTTTATGGATTGAGAAGTTGCCAATAAAAAATAAAATAATCCTCAAGACTTCCATTTTTAAATTTCGTAATTGCTTTTCTATAGCTTTTATTATAAGTGGCCAGTTCCAGAAACTCTCAGTATGCTTCACATATACAAAATTTATTATCTTGTTATTTTTAAGATTGTTACGTAGCCTGTTAAGTGTTGAAAGTACATAAATAAAAATATTTTCATTGAATTCTTGTTTGATTTGACTCACAAATATGATATTAACCTTATACCGAATATTTTAGGTGTAAAAAGAGAAAGTATCAAAGTGGACAATAGTTTGGTTCAGATTAATGTAAATAACGAAGAGTTAACGAAACGCATTCAGAACTTTATCGAGAGGAAACGCGAGCAAGTCAATATGAGTAATATCATCGATTTTATACCGGGCAAGAGCGAGATGGACGATGAGGAGTCGTGTGCTAGAGTGAGAACGCAGTTCGTGAAGCGAAATGACTCGAAAGGTCATTTGAAAAGTAAGTCCTAAAATAAGTCCTCCACAGTGCGGTATTCTAGGAGCTTTCTTCCACGTACTAAAAAGCTGTGGAATGAGCTTCCTTGTGCGGTGTTTCCGGGACGATACGACATGGGTATCTCCAAAAAAAGCGCGTACACCTTTCTTAAAGGCCGGCAACGCTCTTGTGATTCCTCTGGTGTTGCAAGAGAATGTGGGCGGCGGTGATCACTTAACACCAGGTGACCCGTACGCTCGTTTGTCCTCCTATTCCATAAAAAAAAATCGTGCTTGCCTTAATCTGCTTATTCTTTTTGTTATGAGCTTGTTATAAGGAGCCAAAATCTTGTCATGTGTTTTGAAGGCTAAACGTTCCCGGTCGAATATAGATAGAGTTATGATTCACCACAAAATCCCTCAAAATATTATTTCTCCAATTATCTTACACACTTCAGGGTCTCTCAATAAGTAGTGCTGTGAAACTCAGACGTACGCGAATTCAAATATTTTTATTCAAAATCACTTATTGAACGTCAAAAACTACTACCTATTCAAAATGGACTGCCTCAGACCTGAGAAGAATGGGCGCAAGAAACTCAGCGGGCTTTTTTAGTAAAAATATGAATTGCAATGTAATATCATACAATATAGGTACATTTATAATTAAAGAGCCTGAGGATGTTCGCTTCATTCCCAGTCTGTGGTAACTTTAAGAAAATAATTTATGCTATAGTAACCTTTTCCACAGAAACGTTTTTTAATAATTGTTTTAAATTTCGTAACATATTTGTACATTTTCTGGGATTAGATTAGATTTAGGACCTAGGACGGTTATAAATAGTGCGAATAGCCCTCGTCTGCAGCACAAACATGGTATTAATATCGGCTGCACTGCCCCATGAATGAAGATCAATTCAACAAACGGATCAATTTAGTGTACCTACCACAAATAACAAAATATCTAAGTTAATTAATTTTTTGCTAAGTTATTAATAAACTTTTATAAAGTTTCATCCAGATATTACGAAATAGGGCGGGAGAAAGAGAAATCAGAGTGTGGGTAGCGAGGCGAGTGAAAGAAGAGAGACCTTTCTTCCTTGACAAGGCCGAAAAGGGAGTTGATGCACGCCCACCCGCGAGGAGCATGCGGTGACGAATACAGCACTTAAATCACTCGTCATATTTGGTCTTCAATAATCCTTTCACAGAAATTGATTTTGGTTGGCTGTGCTGTAAAATTTAGTTCTATTATGCGAACGAAAATTCTCCTTGATCTTCAATGTCGGACATACCTTCGCGTCGCTTCATTTTACGTTTTGCTGCTTTTTTACCAATCTTTAAAATACGTAGGTAATTATAACAAAAATGACATTCAAAACAATACCAAACAATGCCTTGTTTGGTCTGAGGGATAAAGCTTTCTATCAAACATTGAATATATTTAATTTTGTGTGTTCGTCTACAGTACATTTTTCTTTTACGTACAACGAAATTGTGGAATGAACTTTCTTACGTGGTGCTTCGATGTTAAGTTTGTAGATATATTAAATACTAGCTGACCCGGCAAACGTTGTTTTGCCATATAAATTGTATTGATCTGTTCCTTGCTAGTTGATAAGAGATGGCGCTAGTTGTATTCATTAGTAACAATCACACTTCTTTTATATTTTGTATAATTCAAACTATAGTTTTATAAATTATAGCCTATTTGTTATTCTGGTGTGTAAGCTATATTATTGTAAAGTTTCATCAAAATCTATTCAGTAGATTTTGCGTTAAAGAAGTTCAAACATACATCTAGAGATACAAACTTTCACATTTATAATATTAGTAGGATAGAGTGTTAAAAACAATTTAATATCACAGCTACAATCCATGTTGTGCTTATGTTACAGTTCGCAAAGTACATAATGAGTGGGGTCCACAAACAGTTCCATCAATACCTAAGTCAGAGAGCTATGAAGACACGACTCTGCCGCAGTCTATACGAGAGCGCGTACTCGCCGTCGAAGCGTTCGTTAACAACGCCCCCGTCTCGACAGATGTCTATCAGCGACTCAAAGCGGTGGAAGACAAGATCGCGTACCTACACTCCATATCGCCAGAATATGCACAATTCTGGGTGCGTATTTATACTGTTAACGGCTTTTATTAACTTTGGTAAAAATAGTTTGAAATTATAGTGAGGGTTATGAAAACACAAATGCAGGCACAACTTATCATCACCCATGCTCAGGGGCGTGCATATCATATAGGCAAATGGCAGTGCCTATCTCATTATGTACCTAAATAAATACAGCACTAGTGTTCTAGTTAATTTACTGCCTACGGCAGGCAGTCTACAGATTATATATGCGAAGCAAGCAGCGTTTTAAACAACTTTTATCTACACCCCTGCTTCAAATCCTCTATTAAAGATTCTGAAACAGTTAGCTTATTGTCAACATTAAAACACCCAATGTTTTAATAACCATTACATCATCCAAACGAGTGTTGTAATGTTGTACCGAATTTCATAACAACACTCCTACGTTTTTTTTTATCCCTTCATGCGCAAAGAGTTTCAACAAACAGCCACATTCTTATTGCTCGATGCGTGATATCTGTATGAATTTCAAAAAAAGAACATTTTCGTTTACGCGCGCTCCACACTCCCAGAACGTCGTGCGTCGTAAAAAAAAAGTAGGTTATTCGAATCCCCGCTATTTTTCTTCGATATTTTTATTGTTTTGTTTACAAAAAATGAGCGATTCATTTTAAACGCTGCAAAAGAACATTATATTCGAGTGAATTTTAATTATTGCGCTATACAAAATGTAAATTACTACTAAAATAAATAATTGTTTCATTAATACTTAGTATATTTGTATATAATCAGTAATGAATGATATTAGGTAACTACTAGGACTGGTGTTTTAATGTTAGCAGTAAGCTAACTGTTCCAGAATCTTTTAGATGATTCATATTTTGGGTGTAAATAAAGTCTTGTATGCAACTGTTGATAATTAGGTATTAAAACACTCATGTGATACTATTATGGGTATTAATCCACATTCGTGTTTTAATACCCCTTATTACACAGCAGTTGCATAAATAACTAATGTCGTACCGTCGAACTGAAACGCAATTACGACTAGTTAGATCCACAGTGCCTACCTTGCTAAACCAATGCACGCCCCTGCCCATGCTACAGGTAACTCCTCTTTAAGGGAGTACAGTTTTCTGGAAAGAACTAGTTGGAAAAGTTCTTTGCTGCATATCCAGCGTTACCATGGAGGTTCCTATTCTTGAATCACTCGTTTTTCAGAAGAAATTTCTTTTTTGCAGTTGAATAGGTACGTAAGTACTTATATCGATAAATAATGGTGGGAAAGAACGGTGAAGATAAAAAAATATTAGAAGCTAATTAACTTTTTTTTTTATGAAAATAAGGAAAGAGACGAGCAGGACGTTCAGCTGATTGATACTGATACGCCCTGCCTATTACAATGCAGTGCCGCTCAGGATTATTTAAAAACCCAAAAATTCTGATCGGCAACACAATTAGGCTCGACACCTTGAGACAAGATGTAAAGTCTTATTTGCCCAGTTATTTCACTAGCTACGGTGCACTTCAAACCGAAATAGTAATGCTTTCACATTACTGCTTCACCGCAGAAATAGGCGCCGTTGTGGTACCCATAATCTAGCCGGCATCGTATGCAAAGGAGCCTCCCACTGGTAAAGTAACTGACTCAAATTTAGACTGCTTGGGGTTAAAAATGCAGAAGTCGGGTACTCAATTCTTTTTTACTACCTATAATGGTTTTTCTTTTATATTTGTTATTTTAATATGATACATATTTTTGTACCTTAGATAATTTATACGTCTAGATAGAGCCTATTACTATTAGACATCGCATGATAACAGGCCAGGTTTATTACTTTAGTGTACATGAGAGCTACGTCTTACAGTCGCGATACGTCAGACATTTTATTTTAGTGTGCATGCTTTTGCTGAAAGTAAGGCCTAACAGTCCGCCGCTTTTTCTTCCACGTGTTCACAGCTGTCACAGTCTAGATGTATAAATTATCTATGTTTTGTATTAAATATACAAATTATGGATTTTCATATTTACAGTTCCTTATTTCTATTTAAATATGGAAAGCCAGTTTAAACTGTCAAAGGTGACGTTTAACAAGATGATGTTTTTATTGCTAGGTGTTTTTTTTTTATGAAAATAAGGGACGAGACGAGCAGGACGCTCAGCTTATGGTAATTGATACGCCGTACCCATTACAATGCAGTGCCGCTCAGGATTCTTGGAAAACCCAAAAGTTCTGAGCGGAACTACAATTGCGCTCGTCATCTTGAGACATAAGATTTTAAGTCTCATTTGCTCAGTAATTTCACTAACTATGGCGCCCTTCAGACCGAAACACAGTACTGCTTCACGGGAGAAATAGGCGCCGTTGTGGTACTCATAATCTAGTGGGCATCCTGCGCAAAGGAGCCTCTCACTAGTAAAACTTTATTACTAACAGAAACTTGCTTACACATTAACGTATATACATATAATATTGAATTTGAAATATAGTCAATAAATAAAGACCTGTATTTCAGAAGAGAAATCAACAATCGAACGAGATAAAACAAGAACCGGTTGAGTACACATACTCTGCTGATGATATCGACAGGAAAATTGAGCTGCTTGAGAAACTAACGTAGACTTTATAAGTATAATAATTCAATAATCTATGAATTTGTATAATTTTAAGATACTAATTAGTTAATGTGAATAAAAATTGTATTATGAATAATTTGTATCTGGTGATAAATTTTATTAGTTTCTATGGAAAATGGTCAAATTACAACCTTATTAACAAAGTGTTTTTCTGTATCTCTGCACTGGAATCAGCAAAAAAAAATATGGAATAATTCTCCGAAAGCAATTACGTTAAACCACAATTGTGATTGTTTACCTACACGAGTGTTATTAAAATCATAGAAAACACAATGAATATCCAGCCAGTTACAATTCAAATGATATATAGATTTGTTTTTTTTTTTCGGTATAATTCAGTCCTAACCTAAAAACATGTAGAGTGTCGTACCTACGTTTAGTACCAGCTGTGCAACATGTCCATGACTAGGCAGCATGGTCTCTGATCTTAGCCTGTTCCTTGTGGAACCAATAAAAAAAAAGTACCAGCTGTCCACTTCAAAAATTCATAAGAATTATAGAACACGACTATAAACTGCTAGTTTTTTTTTATTAAAGGGTAAACGTACGTTACCTTATGCTTATTAACCACCGTTGGGCACGCTCACCAGCCTAGCGCAACTCTCTAAAAAAAAAGCGATTCACTCGATTATATGAAACGACTGCATCATTGATAGATTGACAGATCGCGTCTATAAGCTTGTAAAAAACGAAGGTTGCCCAAATCCCCTACGTTTTATGTACCTGTTCGCTTTCAAACTTAGCTGGATTATACGTACTTCGTGGCCAATTACTACTGGTATTAATGGACTTAGACGATTTTCTACTTCGCAGACTGGTATTTTTTTTGCGAAGACACTATTTCAATAAATACACAAAAGTGCGTACGTAGATAGTACCTAGTTAATTAATCAATTAAATGAAAATATAGACAATTATGGTAAACTATATTCGTTTATTAAAAATTAATTAATTTAATGTACGTAAAATCTATTAAGTCATCAATTATGGCCCGCACAATAATGGTTAACAACAAAAACACATCATATAAAACGCAAACATACTATATAAAAATAAGTGACTTACAGCCGAACACGATCTAAGGTCGCCGTATAACATGCTTTAAATAAATATTAATAGATCAACGAAAGATGAAAACACAATCTAAATGTAGGAAAGTTAATTATTCATTAGTTCGCAATTTATAAATAGTTAATATAGGTAACACTGAGTCTTTGAGAGAGAGCAGTCATATAGGTAGTCATTTCCACATGAAACATAGCTAGTTAAAAAATGAGTTTATTAACGCAAATATAACAAAGATATATTTTGAACATATATTAAAAGGGTCGATTGTCTGAAATGCGAAACAAATATTTATGATTTACCATCCGCTCATCAGTTCCTAACAATTTATTGAGCGAAGCGAAGATGAGCGGAGCTCCCACCGGGTGACTCCAATTGATTTCTGTGTTAAATTGTTTCTCGGCCATTTCTAGACCGATTTAAAAAAAAATTTAACTCCTAGAAAGCTTTCGAAATTTTCTAGACAGATTTTGACTTGATTCAATCATTATAATTAAAACAAACATCATTTACAAATTATTCTAAATTAGCACGCGCTATTTATATTTATTTAAAAATTGAGCCGATTGATCAAATCTTGTTTGATAAATTTTGTTTTGTTTTTGTACTTCGCTAGTTTATTTCGCTTCGCTCAAATATACACCGTAGCGAAACGGTACGACGAGCGACTGCAGCATCCTACTTTTACTATCACTCTATTAAAAAGCCTGATACTTATTTCAACGTTCAGCCTTTATTGACACTAGCACGACAAATAAGCTCTTCACAAATAGCAGTCAACTTTTCACCTTCCTGTGTTTTCTGAGCCAGCATAACTTCCAATGAATTAATACGAAGTTCCTCCATCTTAATCATTGCCTTCAATTTCAATACTTCTGGTTCATGCAATTTGTTGATCTTCTCAAGTTCTTGATTGGCATCATTAAGTTGGGACGTAGTCTGTTGTTTCAATAAATTAAAATTACTCTGCATTTTCAAAACAGACTCATCAAATTCCTCAATAGATTTCATATAACTGTCCTCATTTGCTTTCAATGCTAAAATAGTTTGTTTGCTTTTCTCATATTTACAAAGAAAATCATTAAATGAATGTTTCATACTAGAGAGATGAGCAGTAAACTCATCGCGTTCATAAATTAATTTTATTCTCTCTTCAGCTCTACGTTTCCTGTCACCCTCCAACTCTGATACTAAACATTTAACCGCTTCCTCGCGTGCTTCTAAACTTGTGGCCATTTTTTTAGTTATTATAGTCTCTTCCCTAATCTTTTTATTTAAATTGTTAATATTATCTAATTTATCATTACATTCATGTTTGTTAACCATTACTTGAGATTTTATTACAGTCAATTTATATGCTAGGTCTTGCGTATCTTTTCGTAGCATATTTAACTCTATTTCCTTATCAGCTAACATCTCCTTATATTGTGTAAGTGTTCTAATATTATTAGTATAAATTTGTTCATGCATCTTTTCGTGTATTGCGATGTCTAGATCCATTAGACTTATGTTGGGATTATCATTAAGTAAATAGTGGTCAACAGTAGTTACTGGGGGTGGAGTAAATGTTATTAACTGTCTATTCTCTCTTATTGGTGTTGTTGATACTAGATAATTAATAGCTGGATTCACAATCATAGTCGGCTTACAAGTATTAGTTCCATTTGTATCTACAGTATCACTACTGAATGGTTCATTTGTCGAAGGTGTCCTTTGTGATTTTTTGACATTATTGAAATCTTCATGCTTATCAATTGAAGAAACTCTTTTTGCAAATAGTGGATCAAATTTTAATAGCAGACTTTCCTTTTCAGTATTATTAACAACATTAATTTTATTTTGATTTAAGAAGAATTCAAAAGTTTTTCCATCTATAAATATTTCACCGACATCATTGTTTTGTTTATTTGATAATGACGATTCGAAATTTATCATGTCTATATTTTCTACAGTGTTATCAACATTTTCTTTCTTTAAAATATCCAAAAATTGTCCTTTAAGTGTGTCATCTTCAGCAAGCTTTTCTCTCACTGTGTTATTTATATCAGATTTAATAGAACCAGTTGCATTCAGCATATCTTTACTTGCAGCACATCGTTTTTCAATTCTGCCATCAAATTTTCTTCCTACTGCAGTATTCGTGTTTAGGAGTACCTTTTTCATACATGTATTTGAGTTTTTATCTTGTATATCCATCAACTCAATGCAATTTGAGGAATTTAACTTATGAAATGATGAGGAATTTATCTCAATGGGATTATAATTATCATTCATTTTGTTTTCACATGTAATCAAAATATTGCCAAGTTAATATTCTTATTTTTTATATAAAATAATTTTATGTCATTATTAATGTACATTTACATTTTCTATTCCAAAGAAGAATAAACAGATAAAGTTTTCATATATTGCTGATTCAAAGGAGTTAAACGTGTTCTGGAATAAAAAAATATTCATTAAATTCTTCTTATTATTGATAAGCGTCGCGGTCACTGGTCCATTTTATTAATCGGAGTTTAAAAAATCCTAATCAATGCCCGGGGTTATCATACTCCTCTTTTATAAAATAAAATAACTTTGCCCCTTTTACGGTATGTGTGTATTGTATTCTAGTTTAGTCACAGTTATTAGTTTTAACATTTACCAACACTTTGTATTGTTTGAACTTTAGAGAAGAAGTGGTAAAAAAACTCATTGCCACACTTTTAAATCAACATAATTAACAGCTTCACCTTTTATATTTTCTTTAAACAGTCTATGCAAGGTGGTGCAACAGAAATAGTCGCGACTTATTTCTTCTGACTTCTCGAGTTACGAGAGAAGGTGTATCAACCCACACATACTTTTTTTATGGAAGGGAAGGACAAACGAGCGTACGGGTCACCTGATGTTAAATCACCACCGCCGCCCACATTCTCTTGCACCAGAGAAAGAAGGAAATGGAAGGTTTTAGGAAGGCGCTTTTTTTTGAAGATACCTATTTCGCATCGTCCCGGAGACACCGCACACGGCACAAGAAAGCTCATTCAACGGCATGGTTGTATGTGGTTGAAAACCGCCCTGTGGAGCAACGCCACACATCCAAATGGTGGGGATGATATCCCAATTTGTAGTGTGTTGACGAACATGGAATTCAATACTGTAAACAAACAGGTTTTATGTGAACAACGCACCCCTCGTACTTATCTCCACCGTACTGTCGGCATCGCAATCCATTACATATTATATCATTAATGAAGGGATAGCATACGCTGCAGCCTTAAAGAATACTGGCGTCTACAGGCTTAGGGTCTGATCAACAATCGTCGATAACTAGCTGAATATTGCGCCCAGTGAGGCAGCAGGTCAACCACTTGTAAAATTCTCGGGAAGCTCCTTAATAATAATAAATACATGTTTCCAGAGCTGCGCGTCACTATCTGCAGACTAACTGCCTAACCTTCTCCCTCCCGAAACAACCCTAGTTTTTGTTGGGAAGCTTTTTGTCTTGAGTAGGATCAGAATCTCAATCGAAAATCTACAAAATACATGTATTGCGAAATTCAGAAGAATTGTTGAAAACGTTTCAGTGGTAAGCGCTTCAAGACAATGACAGTAGACAATACCACACAATGACAAATCAAATCAAAACAATTTATTGAAAGTCGGTATATACAATACACTTTTCCACGTCATAAATACAACAGAATAATTTAATACATTATCGTAAAAATATAAAATACAAATGGCATCGATGGTATTGTACATATAATACCTGTTACCTATCATCTATTTATTTTGTTTTGTCACTAAATTACAATTGTTGTTCCAAATAATTTTGTCATTTAAATATTCTTCTATCTTATAATACGCATTTTGTGATAGTATGCGCTTAATATTAAACTTAAACTTATTTAGAGAAGAGAGACAAGAAATTGATCGCCACCAGGCTTAAGTGAATTTTTGCTTCCTTTCACAGGGCTAAAAATTTTCGTCGTTAGGTGGTAGATTCGAACTTTTAAGAAGTAGTTTCTGAATCTAATAAAAAAATAGGTACATATAATAAAAAACACAAAAATACCTGCATATTATAAAAAACGTCTTTTTTTATGGAAAAACGAGCGTAAGGGTCACCTTGAGTTAAGTGATCACCGCCGCCCACATTCTCTTGCAACACCAGAGGAATCACAGGAGGATTGCCGGCCTTTATGGAAGGTGGACGCGCCTTTTTGAAGGTACGCATGTCGTATCGTCCCGGAAACAAGGAACAAACAAGAAAGTTCATTCCATAGCTTGGTAATACGTGGAAGAATGTTCCTTTAAAACCGCACTGTGGACGACCGCCACACATCCAAGGGGTGGGCATGATATCCTAATTTGTGTCGAGCGAAGGTGGAATTCGGCGACAAGAATCGGGTGAAACAGCTCTTCGAAACACTTGTGATAAATGCGGCAGACAATGAAGCGATATTCTACGCAACGGCAAGTGATCCAGACTGCGGCCAGCATTACTATATTTATTTATATATTATACAATATACAATGTGAAAACAAATAAATTACGACATAGAAATCGAAAATAATGGTGAACCTGCAGTTTACGTCACTTTAATAAAATATAGTATATTTTACATAGAACATCTATGAACTGTTGCGTTATGCAATAATGTATGGAAGAATATCTAGCCGACGCAATTAGAAATTAAAAGATGATGTGCACAGAGGTTCTGTGAACAAAAAGTATATACATGGTATATACCTACTACCCTTATAATTTGCTATCGTTCATACTTAACATACTAAATACCAATTATTGTTAGCGTTATATTTTGTTTACTTTTTCATTTGATCCACCGGTTTTCGGCTGTAGGAAAACCAATAATAAAATATACTTAGTTATTATTTTTATAGCTACGCACAAACCGCCACGACAGCATTGAACATTGATCGTTAATTATTATGATGCTAGAGTAACAATACTTATTATCACAATAAAATTGCTCTAATTTTAACAACTAAAAAAAAGCAGGTACTTATATTATATACTTTTTTTTCTTACATTATATATAGGTTTTCCGATAAAAAGATTAAACAAATTCTTGGTAGTGTGATGAAGTGTATATACAAATATTCTTACTCGTTTTACAAAATAGGCAATCCAATCCCAAGCTTCCAAAAAAATATATCAATGTATTTAATTACATGAACGAACAAACTTTGTTGCCACAACTTTTCGAACTAAAGAATATTTTCAATCTAACAATTTTAAAGGGATTAAATTAACGTCTCTCCTGAAACGTATGGCATTTGACATAAGCCACTTTTTTTTCTTAAATCGCACGCTATAGTCTATAGGCTGTATGGCCTAGTGACATAAATCATTTAAAAATATCATTAGTCTATAAATTTTTTTTCAAAACATTGATCTTGAATTTGCTTAGAGAAGAATGAAATGAATAGAATGAGAATTATAATTTATTTTATACCATGGACTAGTTGAATAGTACTAGGCTAATATCTGTCACTCAGAGAAAGAAATATGTGATAAAAAATTTGGATTTAGTGTGAACGTAGTGCTTATACTCGTATTCTCTTTATTTCACCCAATCCGTTATAATTATCAATATGCGCGCTGATATATGAAAATATGGGATATGTTTTATAGGTATGTTCCGATATGCACTGCGACCACTGTACAGTGTTACGTCAATTTAGTATACTGTGAAGCCGTTCCTTTACAGCTAGGTATACTGGCTACTATTTAAAACGGAACGCAATACCGTATACTGTCAGCCGCATTTTTTGACGCAGCAATCAAATGAGTTTATTAAAGTTTTCTAGTTCATTAAAAAAACTATTGTTGTAGTAATGTCAAATTAAAAATATTTGGGATTAAACTGTAGGTATTGTTTATACATCTTTAGGCAATCTAGTGGTTGTGCCTGATCACGTGATCGAAGTACTGCGAGTACCTAATTCTTTATTTTATCTGATTTATGACGTCATATATTTCCCTAGGGTACTGCGGCAGTATACTGGCAGTTCATAACGGAACGAATTTTTCTAGTGATAGCACTGTGCAGTGCTCGCAGTGCATATCGGAACATACCCTTAATCACAAAGGGTCATTGTATAATAATACAAACTATTTAAAACATCATCAATCCAAAATCATCATAATAAAGAAACAAACGAATTTTATTAAAATGAAGTACTGAGTTTAGGCATTTATTAACTTTGCAATATAATGAAACACCGAAATCACAGTCCATCTTTCAAATCAAATCAAATCAAGTCATTTAATTGCATAGATTGAGTGGGTACATTGGTGTTACATTATAATCATAGGTGCTAACAATCTGCCGGGTAGGCATGCAAAAATAATATTTTACAATTCTTACTCTAACTTTACCGTGAAAAACATACAACATAAAAACCAAATTATTCATAAAAGTCTATCCACCATAATATTATAAAAATGTGAAAAATAAAAATTTGCTTACTAAAAATGTTAATTTGAAATATCTGAATTAACTTATTCTAATGACTATACATTCATGTCTGTTAAATATTCTTTAACTGAATAATATTTCTTCGTCATTAAAAATTCCTTAATTTTATTTTTAAAAGAGTTAATATTTAAGTTCTGGTCCGCTAATGATGCTGAGGTTTATTATATAGCTGAGGAGCTATATTAAATATACTATTACCAAAAAGTGCCGTTGTATGCTGCGTGAAACATATTTTATTTTTTCTGCGTTTACTATCAGAGTAACTAAATAGTTGATCATTTGTTCTAATGAATACTAGCACTTCATATATATATAGGCACGGGAAAGTAAGTATTTTAAATTTATCAAAATATGGTTTACAGGAATCAGTAGGGCTTAAATGAAATATAGATCTTATACATTTTTTCTGACATTTAAAGACTCTATCCTTATCTGTGGAATTTCCCCAAAATATGATCCCGTACCGAATATTTGATGTGACATATGCGTTAAAAGCTACTAACACTGCGGACTGGTTTACTACTTTAGACAGCATGTGCAATGCAAATGAAAATCTATTTAGCTTCATGCACAAATTTTCAATATGGGTTTTCCAATTTAGGCAATCATCAATATGTAGGCCTAAAAATTTTGTTTGTGTTATTTCAGATATTTTTTTACTTAGATAATTAATGTTCAATGCTATCTTATTGCGTCTATTTACAAATGTCATTATGCTAGTTTTGTCAAGATTTATGATTAAATTGTTACATGTCAACCAGTTTATAATATTGCCTATAGTATTATTAATGTCACTTTCAAAAGAATTTAAATTTTCACCTATAAATATCACTGTGCTGTCGTCAGCAAATAAAATCATCTCATGGTTGGTTACCGTAGGGAAATCGTTTATATATGTTATGAACAACAATGGACCTAATATACTTCCCTGCGGTACTCCAGTGGTTACGGTTTTTGACTCCGATATATATGGTGTTTCTGTTTTATCATGCCGTACTAACCTCGCTATTTGTGTCATTTGTTGCCTCCCCGTTAGATATGATTTTAGAAGTGATAAGCTGTTTCCTCTAACCCCGTACCCGCTTAGCTTATTCAATAATATTTGATGGTCGACATAGTCAAATGCCTTAGTGAGGTCCATATAAAGTACGCATACATGCTTTCTTTTATCTACATTAGTAATGACTTCCTTCAAGAAATTGTATATTGCTAAATTAATTGATTTATTTTTTCTAAAGCCTTTTTGCTTTTCGGTTAATATTTCATTCTTTTCAAAATAATCGTTTAAGTTATTACAAATATACTTTTCTATTATTTTTGAGAAAATTGGTATAAGTGTAACTGGTCTATAACAGTCCATGTCTTCCCTATCTTGTTTTTTTCCCTATCTTTATATATATACAGTATGGAAACAGCTTATATGCGCGATGTTTCTTGTAGAGAGCTGTTTAGAGAACTTCAGATCATGCCTCTACCTTGCGAGCTGATTTATCAAATAGCACTGTACACGTATAATAATATAAACCTCTTCCGACAGAAAGGTTTTAATACATCTAGATCTTTACGCAGCAACAATCTCGCACATTTACTGGTCACACCAGACCATAAGCTGCGTAAATCGGAGAGATCAGTATACATAATGGGTCCATCTGTGTATAACAAGCTGCCCAACTCGATCAAGAAAGATGCAACTTCCACAACGGTGTTTAAGACACAACTCCGAAAATGGCTTCTCCAACATACGTTTTACTCAGTTGAGGAGTTCTACAAGATGCCAGTTATTTGACTAGGTAAAACTTATTTTACAACACGTAAAAAATATTTATTTTCTTTATATACATAACAATATATAATTACATAATACTGTATTATTGTGAGGTAGGACTTCCCTACCTATGTAAAATGATAATTTGAATTTTAAATTGACCTATTTTTGCTTTTTGACTTGTAACATGGTGTTATTAATAAATGATTTGATTTGATTTGATTATGTAATAAATATAGGTACATACTTGTTAGCTGACGATATGCGAAAAGTTAACGAAATCCGTGCAGTGGTTTGTCAAAAAATAGGCTGGCTTTTCATTTTAAATAAATTTAAACGTCCTGTAAGATTTGGGGGACTGGGTCAATAATTCAATGAACTCGAATATTTCAACATCATAAGGCGTTGTCGCTTTGCCGAGCTGCCTTTGAATTGCGCCCCCCGCGGCCGTCAAAGAGATACACGTGCCGGCGGTGTCTCTTTGACCGCAGTCAAAAAGACACCGCTATTCAAAGGCAAGGTCCGCGTAGGGAATGACGTCTTCTATCGATAGTTAGGTTTCTTTAAAAGGAGTTGTAATCGATAAATAATAAGCTGTTTAAGTCTATATTGAAATTGTTCTGTTATTGTAAAAATACTACACCTAACTAGGTATTTAAAACTAAGTAGCTTCAGAATTTTTATTTTTATAAAATATGAAGTAGTTTGGAGGTAATGATCGTGGATAAGGAAGAACTAAACAATAACAATTTATTAATTATGTGTAATTTGAAAGCAACCTATCAAAAATCATACAAACTTACTTTTTTTATGAAAATAAGGAACGAGACGAGCAGGACGCACCGCTGATTGTAATGGATACGCCCTGTCCATTACAATGCAGTGCCGCTCAGGATTCTTGAAAAACCCCAAAAATTTTGAGCGGCACTACAACTGCTGTCGTCACCTTGAGACATAAGATGTTAGGTCTCATTTGCCCAGTAATTTCACTAGCTACAGCTCTCTTCAGACCGAAACACAGTAATGCTAACACATTACTGCTTCACGGCAGAAATAGGCGCGCTTTGTGGTAACCATAATCTAGCCGGCATCCTGTGCAAAAGAGCCTCCCATTTGTTCGCTGCGCAGGAAATCTCTCATTAAAACAGTGGTTTCGTAAGTATTGAACTATTTTTTTACAAAGCTTATCCATTCATTAATTTATTAATTGTTAAAAATATTAAAACATTCGAATAACACCAAACTACTAGATTTTAATGCTTTGTTTAGATTGTTGGTTAGTAATTGTAAATAAAGTATCGATAAACTAGAATTGTGGGGTATACCCTATTTACGCCTTTATTAATTTTCGCCATTTTATTTAAGTATTTGTAATTTGTTATTTAGCTTAACGCGAGCTTTCGGAATGTGTGTCCGATGTCTGGAGTGCTTTACGCAGCCCGCGATTGTTTTAAGTTTTGTTGAAAAAGTTAAAGTTGTATTTATTAATTTAACTTTCTTAAAGTTCAAGTGAAATGTTTCAATCAATTTTCCCAAATGACTCCCAAAAACATGACATGGTTATTAGTTGGTATTCGACGATTATCGTAAAATATGACAATTGGAGGATGTAAACGTTGACGCGTGAAGATAACTACCGAACTTTTAAGAGGTAAAACGCTGAGACCATTTTCATCCATCCAAAGTTATAAACAATGTAAGGAATTTGATATTCGGCTACATAATGAACATTTAGTTCATTCATAGTGTTACCCATGGCATATAATACTTAATCATCAGCAAATTGAAGCATGTTAATAGAGTTCGGAAGTGAAGATTCCAAGACATGAGTATATAGGTTAAAAAGTATCGGACTGAGTACAGATCCTTGTGGAAGTCCTTTCCACACAAGTCTACTTTGATCCCGTTGTTGGTCAAGTTTTATTGTTCTACCTGACAGAAGGTTTATAATAAAGTTAGTTAGAATATCCGGAATAGCAAGTTTATTCATTTTATATTGAAGAATATATACATTGACATTATCATAAGCTGATTGCAAGTCTAAAAAGACTGCAATAGCTGATTCATTACGTGTAAAAAGTAATCGTATATCTGTCATAAAAGTACCCACTCTATCCAAAGTGCTTCTACCTTTCCTGAATCCAAACTGTGATTCGGGTAGTATTTCACGATTTTCAATGAACCATTCAAGACGAATTTTTACCAAATTCTCAGCAACTTTAGCGATTACATATGATAATGCTATTGGGCGATATGATGATGCTAGACTCGGTGAATTGTCTGGTTTAAGAATGGGAATAATAATTTGCGATTTTCAAGAAGGCGGAACATTGCCCGATATAATTATTCTATTAATTAAATCCAAGTAATACTGAAAAGAAGCTTGACTAAGGTTTGCTAAAAAACCATCTTCACCTGGGGCAGAGTCTTTGATCGAAGTTAAAGCACCTTGTAGTTCTTGCATAGTGAAGGTAGAATTAATGATACATAGGTTATGGAAGATGTACGAAGCAATATTACTACAAAAAAGGTTGTGTTCCCGAACTGAAGGTGGAGCTAGACGATCCAGAAATGTTTCGCTTAAAATTGGGTATAATGATATAATACGATTATCACTGATAACATTTATAAATCGTCTTATATTTTGCCAAACAATAGGTGGATTAACATGAGGAGAAATGGATAGGGATTTTTTTTGCATCCCTGCATTTTTTTCTTTTAGTAGTTTGCGTGACACGGCGCTAAAGTTCTCATCTGACATGTCTCTATTGTACCGTTTCTCAGCCTCTTTTCTTAATTTAACTATTTCAGTTCATTCTTTATCCCACCAAGGTGGAGAAGGGATATGGCGACCAGGAAACATTTTCAAAGGGAATGTTTCATCTGCAGCTTGTAGTAGTGCACTTGTAAATGAATTGCTACAATTATTAACTCCATGCGATAAGTTGGGTAAATTCGAAATATTGAGGTCTACGGCACTTTTAAATTTAACCCATAATTTTTCATTTTTGAGTTTATATTTTTGTAAGTAACGCGAATCATTAGTCGGAAATGAAACAACAATTGGGAAGTGATCACTTCCATATGAGTTAGATGACGTATGACATGTCATACATGAAGCTAAACTTGGCGAAGAAAGAGAAAGATCTATTGCACTAATTAACATTTCACCACAATGTGTAGAGATAGAACATCCCCAAGAAATATGATGGGAGTTGAAATCTCCTAAAATTATAAAAGGACGAGGAAGACTGTGTGAGAGGAGAAAGTGTGATAAGACTGTTTAAGTAGTGAAGAAGCGGAAGGAATATATATAGAAACTACACAAATATTATTTATCTGTGCTGCTACCACGGAACAATTACTATAGGTAGGAAGTGATAGAGGATAGAAAGAGATAGTGTTTCTGTTATGTAAAGCGGCACCACCATACCCATCAGACCTATCATCTCTTAAACAAGAAAATCCGTGGTTTTAAAAGGGGAGCCTAGCTTAAGCCAAGTCTCAGAGAGTGCAAATAAACAAGCCTTATACTTGTTTATTTAGTATATTATTTCAGATTTTTTAGAAACTGCACTTCTACAGTTCCAGTGTAGAATTTTTTGAAGTACTGCCATTTTTAAGGGTTTCTGGATTGTTGAACATATCGATTATAGATGCAACGTTGTATGGTATTTTAATATTAGACTGAGTTAATGTCTGAATGAGAATTTGAATGATATCTGATGTAGTCAATGTGGAAGTATTTTCCAATGCACAGCAATCTTGGGGAGTGTGAAATTCTTTGATTATATTTTGATGAGCCTCTTGATCATAACGAATAAATAAGAGATTTCCACGTAAATAGTCACTCATCACGATATCTCTGGAACTTTTACAGCTAAAGACTTGAAATTTGGTAGGAATATTCTTTTCACCGAGTAGAGGTCAGCTAAAAATTTTACAAAATCCCACCCGTAATATTTTTTTTGTATGAACAGAACAAGGTCTGTCGGGTCGGCTAGTAATGTATATATAACATAATAATTAGGGGGTGTACGACGATTTCTAAAGATTGTTTTCCTATATGAACTATTTGGCTGTGACTGATGAGATGAATGAGGGCGAGTAGATAGATGTACTGGAATATTATAAGAAACTGATGTTCTTCCTGCTATATAAGCATAGGATTTATTAATAGGAGGAATCAATTTCGCTGCTTCCCCATATGAGATGCATTTTTGTGCCATAGAAATTTTAATTTGTTTTTGACGCTCATACTCTGGACAGGTTATCATTTTGCTATCAGTAGATCTTCTACTGATAGCAAAATGATAACCTGAGCAATAGCAATTAACATTCTCCTCATTTACATTACAAGAGTCAATAGTGTGTTCAGAACCGCATTTGTAACATTTACATTTTGATTGGCATTGCAATTTCGTATGTCCAAATCGACAACAATTGAAACATTGTTTAGTTGGCTATGTGTATAGCTCTACTGGTAAGGAATTAAAACAAACGAATATACGTTCCGGTAGGACCTGGCCATCGAATGTCAGAACAAGATTTTGAGTAAGTTTCCAGACAGGAGAACCCTCCACTTTAGTCTTATAATTTATTGATCTAACCTTGAGAACCTCACGAGTACCACAACCACTAGGCACTGACACATTTTCAATAACATCCTCAATTGACCAGTCCGAGGGCACGCCTCGTACAAAGCGCATGCGCATTATTTGGAATGATGGAATAAATGCTTTCAAGTTCATCTTTTCTAAGTTGGAATTATCAATGAAGGTGTTAGCATCAGTGAAACTTAAGAATGATAAAGACATTCTGTTCCTACCTATTTTATTTAAATAATATTTAGATTTTTTTTTAAGGAACCTGCCAAATTAAACAGGGTGTAGAGTGGTACTGTTATTTGGTGAATTTATTTCTCTTTATACGTGCATAATAAATGGAGCTATGTCACATGCGTTGTACTTTATCCTTCCAATAGAAATGTAATAGGATCTGAACCAATAGAGGGTATTGAGAGAATTATTGGATTATTTTCACTAGTGATATTAAATGTTTCTATAGGTTTATTAGTAATTTTTATTGAAGTATCACTAATTTCATTGCCTCCACAACGACATCCAGTCTTACCACCCACCGCCTGAGCGTGTTTCCTCTTTTTCATATTACAGGTTTTGAAAATTTTATGTAGATGAGATCTTTTGCGACTTGTACGCTTGGAAACAGAACTATCCATGTCCATTTCCGATTCATTACTGGTCGACACAGTAATAAAATTAGCCGCCGGGGGAACTATCTCAGCCCCCGGGGCGGTCAAGTCAGGCGGTGAGGTCATACTATCATAGAGGTGACTATGACTACAAAGCAGTTATTACGTTGTCATGAGAGTAAAAAGTTGTAATTAATTTATAAAATTGTTTTCTTATATTAAATAATGGTGAATGCACTGATTTGCTCATAGTCTACTGCTGATACTCTGCTCTATCTCACATAACAGGTTATGGGCCCAGAAACGGGAATAAAAGAGAAAAATGAGTAATCACGTGCACATAGAACAATTGAAAAGAGAAAACTACGATACATGGAGGATCCATGCAAAAGCTGTACTATTAAAACTTGGCCTTTGGAGCTATGTTTCAAATAAAATTAAGAGACCAACGTGAGAAGGTGATGCATTGAATGACTATATGGAAAAAGATGAGTTAGCATTAGCCGAGCTATTTCTCATAATATCACCGGGCAAATTTAAACAAGTTAAAATTGTCATACAAGTAAAGATGTCTAGGATACGCTAGAAAGCATATATTATAGCAAAGGTCCTGCAAGAAAAGCAAGCCTATTAAAAGAGTTGATATTGAAGAAGATGAAAGATGGTTATAACATTGTCAATCACTTGAATAAATTTATGGATATCGTCGATAAACTAGCAGATATGGACATACCAATTAATAAAGATCTTCTTAGTATTATGATGCTTTACAGCTTACCTCAATCTTTTGAAAATTTTAGAATTGCGATAGAATCCAGGGATGATCTACCAGATCCAGACAACTTGAAAATAAAGATAATTGAAGAAGCTGAGACAAGAAAAAATATAGCTAGTACAAGTGAACAAAACTCTGAACAAGAGGCGCTGTATAGTAGACAACGTGGCAAAAATAAAAAATTTTATTGTTAAATGTTTTAAATGCAAAAAGAAAGGACACAAAGCTCATGAATGCTGGTCAAAAGTGGACCGAGTTAATAAAAATAATGCAAGTCTATGTTGCTTAGAAGAAACATGCCTAAATACGTCTGATAATAAAGAAAAAATTAAGAAATGGTGTCTTGACAGCGGATGTACGTCACATCATCTGATAACAAAACGTTAAGGTTAGCATCAAAAAACTGTCTTGCACAAATTGAAGGACGAGGTCCAGCAAAACTTTACACCTATAAAATACCAAATCTGAAACTAACTGAAGCCTTGTACGTACCATCGCTGACTACAAATCTAATGTCAGTTGGAAAAATAACAGACAAAGGTGGAACAGTTTTATTTAAACAAAAAAATGCTATCGTGATGCGAAACAATAAAATTCTGTTAAAAGCAGAGAGACATTCAGACGGTTTGTACTACGTTAAAGAAAACATAGAAGAGAAAGCTAATTACTGCGAAGCAAGCAAAATGCAGCAATGGCATAGAAAGTTAGCACATCTAAATGAAGGACAAATGAGAATAGCACTTGATAAGAAAATTATGGAAGGCTTAGAATTCAATAACAGTGACACAGTTAAAGACTGTGAAGTGTGTGCTAAAGGCAAAGCAATAAAACTACCGTTTAATGCACCTAAAAATGAGCAACGTACAAATGAAAGATTAGAAATTGTGCATAGTGATGTATGTGGTCCCATGAGGCAGCCATCGAAAGGGGGTTCCAGATACTTCATCACATTTACAGATGATTATTCAAGATATACAAGAGTATATACAATGAAAACTTAGATTGAAACTCTATCAAAATTTAAGGAATTCAAAAATGAGGCTGAAAGATTTACCAAAAAGAAGATAGTATGCTTACAAAGTGACAATGGGACAGAATATATTAACAATAATTTTCACAAATATTTGAAGGAGAATGGCATCAAAAGGAGACTTTCCGCAAAATACACGCCAGAACAGAATAATAATAATAATAATAATAATCCTTTATTCAACTAATAATATGTGGTACAAAAGTATAAAAAAGTATATATATAGTATAAGTAAGTATAAAAATAAGAATGGCTTAGCAGAAAGAAAAAATAGGACATTGCTTGATAAAGCTAGATGTATATTGATAGACGCCAATATGAAAGAAGTTTTTTGGGCTGAAGCTATTAATACAGCTAACTACTTGGCAAACCGTAGTCCTTGCACAAGTATTGATAACGCGACTCCATTTGAAAAATGGGTAAAGAGAGTTCCGTCAGTAAGACATTTTCACATATTCGGAACTAAGGCGTTTGTACATAAAAATGGAAAGAAAAATGGAAAATTTGAAGCCAGAGCGACACCTGGAATTTTTGTAGGATATTCGGAAAATCACAAGGCATACCGGATTTTCAACCCAAAAACAGACCAGGTAATGATTAGCAGAGATGTCAAAATACTGGACAAAATGTTTTATGAAAACGAGATCAAAGGAGAACAAAAACAAGATGTAGTTAATAAAAAGGAAATAGAAATTATGTTTTCTTCTGAAAAAGAAAATGTAGAAGATAATAAAGATTTGAAAGAACATGAAATTGATGAAACTGACCAGGAATTGAACAATGATGAAATATTTGTTGACGCAAATACAGAAACAGGTGAAATAGATCCGACTAGTTCTACTGATAAAAGACAGAGAAAACCACCAGCATGGCATCAAGATTATGAGATGGATGCTGAACAATCATTCTTCTGTGAAATAGACGAGAACATGGATGAATGGGAAGATGCAATAATAAGCGAGATTGAATCTCATCTTAAAAATAATACTATGAAAATTGTACACAGTAACGAAAGCAAAAATTTGATTGATAGTAAAATGATTTTAAAATATAAATATAATGCAATGGGAGAAATAGATAGACGAAAAGCACGACTTGTGGCGCGTGGGTTAAATCAGAAAGAAGATATTGATTACACTGAAACATTTGCACCTGTTGCAAAAATAAGTACTCTTAGAACACTTATTGCACATTCAATTGAAAATAAATTTAAGTTATCCCAACTAGACGTGTGTACTGCATTTTTAAACGGCGATTTAGATGAACAAATTTATATGAAGAAGCCGAAAAATCTGGATAAATATTTAAAATACATAATTACACATGGAAAAGACAAAGAGTTGATTAAAAAAGCAAAAGAATGCTTTTAGATATAAATAGATATAAAAATAATGGGATATGTCAACTAAACAAAGCCATATATGGTTTGAAACAAGCAGGAAGACAATGGTTCTTAAAGTTACATGAGAAATTGTTGGAAATCGGATTTAAGAATTCTTCAGCGGATCCTTGCTTATATATTAGAAAAAGGAGGAGAAAAGCTGTTTGTAAACATTTATGTGGATGACTTAATACTAGCATATAAATCAGAAATGTTGTTACGAGAAGTCAAAACAAAACTGCAAAAAGTTTTTGAGTTACGAGATATGGGTTCACTCCATCATTGCCTGGGCATACAATTCACCCATGTAGGGGGAGAAATAACATTGTCACAGGAGAATTATATTGAAAATTTAATAAATAAGTTCAACATGGCTGAATGTAAGCCAGTGTCAACGCCCATGGAGACTGGTCTGAAACTGGAGAAGGGTAATGGACTCACAGATATGGAGAATATACCATACCAAATGTTAATTGGATCTCTAATGTACCTCACTGTAGCCACAAGACCAGATATAATGTTTGCTGTTAGTTATTTGAGCCAATATAATACATGTTTTGATAATACACATTGGCAAGCTGCAAAAAGAGTGATTTGTTATTTAAAAGGAACGAAGAATGTAACCATCAGATATAAACAATCAGGAATGGCACTAACAGGCATGGCTGACGCTGACTGGGCGGCATGTACCGTTGACCGTCGTTCATATACCGGTTATATTTTTAAGTATGGTGGTGGCCTTATGAGTTATGCACCAAAGAAACAAAGAACAGTGGCTTTGTCAACAGCAGAAGCCGAATATATGGCGATGACAGAAGCAAAGAAGGAATCAAATGACTGGTAAGAGATCGAAACATATCAGTATAAAGGAACATTTTATACGGGATTGTGTCCAGAAGAAATTAGTGACCATCCGTTACAAGGACACAGAACATATGGAGGCACACCTTTTTACAAAGGCATTATCACAACCAAGATTGTTAAAGCTTCTAAAGATGATAGGTGTCACTCAGACCTGAAGGTCATCGTGAGGGGGAGTATCATAGAGGTCTTACTCATAGAAGAAGAAATTAGTGACTTTTGGTTACTATGACTACAAAGCAGTTATTACGTTGTCATGAGAGTAAAAAGTTGTAATTAATTTATAAAATTGTTTTCTTATATTAAATAATGGTGAATGCACTGATTTGCTCATAGTCTACTGCTGATACTCTGCTCTATCTCATATAACACTTGTTCATATTATGATATACATAAAAACTTACCTGGACTCTAGCTAAACCCTAAACCTAATATATTAACACTAAATATAAATATAATTTACACTAATATACTATACCAGGGGTGCTTAAACGGTCGATCGGGATCGACAGGTCGATCGCGAGTGCTTTTTGAGTAGATCTCGAGAAAAAAATCCGGTATAATAAACTAAAATCAGTAATTCGTACATCTTATGAAAAGTATGCTCAGGGCATGCAGTGTCACGCTTCAACATCCAAAGTCACTCTTTAGTTAAGCTTGTAAATTTAGAACGCGTTTGTTTTGTAAGAACCAAGAAACTCGCAATTTAGAATAATAATTATGAGTTTTTTCATTGACACTTAAGAGCAGACCTACACATACCTTGACTAAAAAAATGCATATTTTGCGCAAAACTAATATCTATGTCATCGTGACACTCTACCTAGACGACAATCTATCATCACACATACTTGAAGCCTCTCAGAGCCGATCGATCGTAGTCTAACAATTTTGAGGTAGATCGCCAGCAGTTCAAGCTTGAGCACCCCTGTACTATACTAATACTGATAAAATCAAAAATAAAAATTCAGCGAAAGAAAATACGACCAATCGATTCAACGTTTCCCGCGCTTTTTTTTCGGTTGTTATTGTTGACAATCCATGAAACCAAGGAATGGTCAAGGAAAGTGACAACTGACAATACGTTTACCTATTTAAAATCACTGACGTTCTTTTGTATAGAACGTCATTGCACCTAGCATATAAATAATATAGATCTAGATCGAGGAAAGATTTTAAAATTAAACGGAAATCGTGAGCATGGAGAAAATAGTTATTAAACAATAAAACATTCCTAAGATGAACAATTATATCGCATAGTTGTTGGCTGTTTTACCTTTTTGCAGTCGCGAAGCTCTTTGTAAGTTTACATGTTTGTATACATATTAAAGTTTCATTTGATTTCTATAGAGTTTAGACATTCAAGTTGTATAAACTCAGTGAGTATAATATGTGAGTTTTTTTTTACTAATATTATATATAGAACTAAAAGTCGCTTTGAAGAGCAATCATCAGGCTGTTTATAGTAAATATATTATACTTACTTATAATTAAATATTAATAATTAATATAATACATATAGTGTTAATACTAATCTAATATATTTGACTTGTTTTAGTCTTCTGTTGATACAAAAGGAGCAATATTTCGTATCCATACTATTGGGCTATCATGAATGTGGGCAACATGGAGCCAATGGAATTGGAAAGAACAGAAAACCCCTTGGACAATAAAGAAAATACATTTCGGTATATTTCTAATACATCCTCAAATCTTTGTGACTTTGTGACCCAAACTTTGCCTACATCCCCTCAAATTTGTACAAATAAAAATTTACACACCAACAACCAAGAATATGCATATGACATGAATATTAGTAAGAATCATGCTGAATCTTTTAACTCAACATTAAGAAATGTGGATATATTGAATTGTACTAAATCTAGAGTACTGCAGAATGTTACACTCATCAATGATGACAATATTATGAAAATAAAAGTGGATGACTTAGAAACCAATGATCCTGAAACTACACTTTCTGATTATAAATCTTACACAGAAACTCATAATATTAATGTTAAGAAGACAGCAAAATATGAGAAACCTGTTTTATTAGTTGAACCTGATATGGAAGGCCAATACAATAACGGTTTGACAAATTTCGATAAACAAAATACAAAATTAGCTAAGTATGCCACAAAGCAAGATAATTCAAAAATAATTAAAAACTTAGACTTTCATGTAACATCTGATTGTAATACTAAAAATCACAGTAATATTACATCTGAAGAAATAAAAATATGTGGAGAAAACGCAGCATTGGTAAAAGAACAAAAGTTTGTTAATCCAAATTCCTTTGAGAATAAATGTAAGGAGACATATAATGAAAGTTTAATAGAAAATATGATAATACTAGACGAAAGCCACTCAACTCAATCTGATATGAATGAGACTATCAGGGAAATACACACTGAAGACATGTCAACGAAGAAACATGTTATGAAAGATACTTTAGAAGATTATGACATGATAAATTTTGGTGAATCATCAAATAAAGTAAATAATGATAATGGAGAAATATTCATTGATGCAAAAACATTTGAATTCTTTCTCAATCAGAGTAAAAGTAGTGTGGTTATTGATAAAGGAAAGGAAAGTTTATTCTTAAAGTTTGACCCTTTGTTTGCTCATAGGGTCTCATTAGCACTGAATAAAGTCCATGAAAATCAAAAAACATCAAAGAAAACCTTAAATGTAGAAGGTGATATTTGTCAAGATAATAATATTTCATCTTTATATAGAACAAACACACAATTAACTTGCTTAAGTGAAAACACAAATAATAATAATAAGTGCATATCTGGTATGACTATAACCCCAAGGTTATATACAGCAGTTTCAAGAAATTCAACAACACCAACTAGATTGAGTAAACAGTTAATATCATTATCTTCCCCTGAAATGGCTGCTTTTGACCAACATCTCATATCTAATGATACTTCAGATATATGCCTTATGGATCAAGACATCAAAATTTACCAATGTATTCCTGAACAAATTCATACTAATAACATAACAATCACATGCTTAAGAGAAATGTTAACAGGTAAAGAAATGGAAGAAAAAATTTTAAGAACAGAAAATAAAGACTTGAAAGATAAATTGACAGTAGTTGAAACTGAAATGGAGTCCCTCAAATATGAAATTGATGGTAGATTAAGAAAAATTTCAAATTTAAAAGAAAGGCTTGATGAAAGGACTGAAATGGCCGAAAGAATGACATCAGTTGTGGATGAATATGAGAGAACAGTTGCAAGTATAGCATCAGAGACAGAACAAGAAAAAAGTTGTTACTTGGAAGACAGAAAACAACTGATAAGGAAATGTGATGAACTTGCAAGGCATCTCTCTAGTGTGGAACATTCATATAATGATTTACTTAATAAATATGAAAAAACCAAACAAATAATCTTGAGCTTTAAAGCGAATGAGGAGGAATATAAAAAATCAATTGAAGAACTTGAAGAAAGTCTTTTAAGAATGCAAAATAATTATGACTTATTGAATCAACATGCCACTACAAAACTCAATCATACTAATGAAGAACTTGAAAAGATGAGGGAAGCACACAAAGCAGAAGTAATTAAGTTAAGTGTCATGATTAAAAGGAAAGACCTATGTATTAACTCATTGGAAGCAACACTGAACCAGAAAACAGAAGAAAATGAGAAACTGAAGGCAATTTGTGATGAGATTCAGAAAAGTCACTTGACATGACTTCACTAAACTGCAAACAAGAATCATAGACTCGTAAAAGCTAGTGCTAATCTTATTTACACTGTGCATTTGACAAGAAATAATGGGCAATGTTGATGACTTGTCATCAGGAGGCCCTGAAGCGTATTCATCCTCTTGTTACATAAAAACATATCTTTATATGGCTTACTTTAAAATTTTATGTTAGGACTAATTTTGTTTTGATATGGTTGTGTTTGCAATTTACATCAACTGTGATATTATATTCTTGAATTGTGATGCTAACTTAAACAGGCAATCATGATTTTTATATGTTGTATTTGACTGACATATCAACCATAAATATTTCACTAACATACAAATATATATCTTGCTGGCATTATACATTATACTTAATGTTCTGTGTTTGTGGTGTCTATATTTGACTAATTTGTATGAACTTGTCAAATTCAAAGGCAGCAAAAAATGAGTTGCACCATTTGAGAATTTTAAAACTAATGTCATAACTCAAAATGTTAACTGTAATCATCAAATCTTCACTGGTTAAAGCTATTCTTAATGTTAAATAGATAATCGCCTGTCAAAAGTTTCATATAAATATCTGATATTCCACTTTTTAACTTTAATGTTATGCCAAATACGATGGTGCAACACATTCCACAGTGAATGTTAAATTTGACTTAAACCTTAACTAAAACAGCTAATATGATGCAACCGAGCTTAATTAAACCTTAATATATTATCTGCAAGCTTGTTGGATTAATATATTTGTTGTTGACACCTTTTGTAGATGTTGTGTTTGTGATATTTGGATTAAATTTGTACTATTGTTTGTAAGTAAATATTCAATTGTACATTCACACACAATGTCTAATGTGAAAACGGAAATGCCAGTGTGGCTGTGGAAATTATTAGTTCATATCTGTAACAAAATGTGAATCGTCAAGTCCGAATCTTCATCAAAATCTGTGAACAAAGAGAAGATTAATTACGGATCGATAAAAATTGATATAATTTTAAGTATTTTTTTAATGAGACAACTTGGTATGTAACAGGTAAAGCCGTCCATAATATATTATGTAGTTATAATATCAGCATTAATTTAATATATTCTTAATTTGTCGATTGTTATTGGAAAAACGTAAATATAAAACTTATTCAGTCGAACTCGCATTTAGCACCATTATAAATGTGATTGGTGACATACAAACACTAAGAGAGTGCTCTGTACATAATTGATTCTCATTATAAGTACAGATTTCGCGCGAGTTGAATGCAGTCAGGGCCTGAGGAAAACTGCCGGAGCATCTCCCCTGCCTTCCCCCGCCTCGCCTCGAGCGCCTGCAGTGTAGTGTGTACTGTGTGCCGTATCCGTCGCTTACCGTGTTAACGCGTTAATACTAATATTGCGATTATTATTTTTAAGCTATTGCATAGCTTCTACCGCGGGCCTTGAGCGTGGAGACCGCATCCAGAAATTCCGTAACGAAAATAACCTAACACTTACTAGATGTATATAGATATTTCGCAATGGTCATTACAGTTGCCGGGTACGTCTTGATTTTTTTTATCACGTTTTTAAATTTTTATTATTATGACAAGCATTTTTATTTAGTTTCACCTGTCCCGTTGTCTGTCTGTAATCAAATCTTGCAAGTTAAATTTTACTCTCTACCCGTTTTCTGTTTTTTAAATTAATTTTATCAAAAAACAAATACTGCATAAATAAATAATTATAATTGCATGAGTTGATAAAAAATGCTGTGCAATAGCTTTACCGCGGCAGTCCCCGAGTGCCACACATATTTTTTTTATTTCAATAACGACTGATGGCCAAGTCCATCTAGTTCCGTTAAACGTTCCGTTAAATGTGTGTTGAAGAAGGGTAGAACAAAAAAATGGGATTAAATTATTAACCTTCAAGCGGGCGCGTTGTCATTTGTAACGGTCGCGCGAAGCCTTATAGTCATATGGCAAATATCAAAGAAATAAAGCAGTTTTAAATCATTTTTTTTATAATTATGAACATTAGGTATTCATGTTCTGAACAAAAGAAACTAAATTTTAGATGAAGATTAAGTTATAAAATCAAAAAATACAAATACAACGTAGCTTTTCTTTGTATTCAAAATCTACTTTAGAAACAAAAAAACTTTTTAGTTGCAGTAACTAGGTTTAAACATCTGATCCACAGTACTCCTGCTGCGTTTTCGGAAAACATACACACTGCATCGGCAGAGTCAGGAACCTTTCTTCCTATAGGGGCATCTGGTTCACTATCTGAATCGAATTGGATATCTTCTTCACCTTCACTTTGGTCCCTGGTCTATGCTCTTTTATTTCCTATACTTCTTTCTTTTGATTGGGTTTATTATTTTTGTTTTCAATTTTCTTCTTATTGTTATTTTTATATGGAGACGAAGTTATATTCATGTAAGCTCGCCCAAATAAATCTACAATGTCAAAAGGGCTCAGTGGTCTGTTGTTGTGTCTTTGGTTGTCTCTGATCCAGGTTCGTATTTCTTCACTGTAGTAAACTTTCAACAGCCCCATTAATGTCTTGTCCAACGGTTGCAGCTTCTGGTTTGTGTTAATTGGTAGAGAAACAATATCATTTCAATTATTCTCTCTTGCCCAGTCTATTAAATCAATGTTTTGGGTGTAGCTGAAGTGTCCATCTAATATCAGTGATACTCTTTTGTCTGGTGTTGGGTGAATAGGTTTTAGCTCCAGGAGTACAACCTTTCATCAGTTGTAAGTTCATATTTTGTCTTGGGTAAATTATGAATGGAGGTATAAATTGGCCGATGGCATTCATGCATACTACATTTGTAACCAGGGAACCCCTTTCCGCTGCTGTTATCTGCCTCTCTCCTCGGCGTCCAATTACTTCTAGAATTATACTTTGGACAAATGTCAGGCCGGTTTCATCACCGTTGTAGACACGGTCTGGTGAAGTTTTTTTTTCGAACATCACTTCCAGAAGTCGAAAAAAATTGTCCACGTTTTCCTTATTAAAGCCGAATCCTCTTGCAAATGACAATACCGTAGGCCTCCTAATTGACAGTTTGTCCTTATGACGTTTAAAAATAGCCTTAATCATGTTTTTCCTGATATGCCAGAATCATCAAACGAATTTTGCAAAATGTTCGTACTGCAAACATGTATGCCACTCTGCGAAGATCAGTCCTTGTTAGTTCATGAAATTTGATTTCCAACGTTAAAATACATTTGACTAAAACGTTTTCTTTGTTGTGTCCCCAACTTAATTTTTCTACCTAATATGGTGACAGCCGCTTCTTCAAGACTAAGTTCCGTTTTCAGGCTTAGCGTTGCATGTCGTTATTGGTATTTTGAAAATGTTTGCTGCTTTGAAAGTGCCCATTTTCTTTCTCGCGAACCATTTTTATGGCTTTAATCATTTGTTCTTTATCGCAAGTTTTTCTTGGTTCTTTTGGTTGTGTTGGCGCCATTCTGAAATATTTAAGTAGGTACCTTGAAAACCACTTATTCAACCACCTATAATACTAATATGGCTAGCCTATATTCGGGAACATAGTCAAAAATTCGAAATTCTTTACTAAGATCAACTTGATCGTGTACTTTATAAACCAAATATAGAATGCAATTAATCGACTGACAATCATACAATTTAACTTATATTCTGCAATAAAACACACATGTAGTTACTGTATTTAGACCTAATTTTCATTAATTAAATAACACAGTGCTACGTACCGCAGAAAACGGTAGAAAGGTTAAGTAGGTTAAAATGATGAAAAAATTAATTAAATAATCTTTACATCATTCCTAGTGTAAAATGGTAATCTTAAAGCATTGTTTAAATTTATCGACACACTCATGATTAGGTCACAGCACTATCGCATCCCTGAACGCTGCATTCAACTCGCGCGATATCTGTATATAATATAGTCAGCTACTTTTGAGTAAATTTCCTTAAAAAAAAGTGTGGATACATTAGTTTGCGATTCTTTCGGTGGTTAAAGGCAAGAGCCGACAGGAGTGTGTTTCCGCCAGTCCTTGAGTATCAAAAGTGTCTCACTAGTAATGTATATAATTTATATATTTTTTTTATTTGCATGGTGGCCATTTTATTATTATTAAGGTGGCAACAGTATCTAACAACACACTATCAAAATTTCAGCTGTTTCTGGCTAACAGTGTCCCTTACAGACAGACAAAAACGGAGTCATTGCAATAGGGTTACCATTAGTTACCCTATGAGTTGGACATATCTAACTACATCATACAAAAATTAATTATGTCCCAAGAAAGACCACTTGTATATTTTGTTTTATACAAACGGAATAAAAATCACCACTCATTCAATAGTTTAGATTAACTATTTTTTGTACGATATATTTTAATCATTAAAGACTTTGAATTGGTTAATGTATAATTATTATTTTTCTACAAATTGTTGATAATCTTATATTTTTAAAATATTTCAACTTCAATTAGGTATAATTTATACTGGTATCATCAGCCATAAAAATCTAAATTTAAATCAAATTTGAATGTAATAGAAGCGACATATCCTCGACAAAGAAAGCTTTACAGTATCAATACTGAACGGATCCGAATCGACGCGTTATTGTGGTGTAGTTCAAAGTGCCAAGTGTGAGATTTTTTACCTACGATCGCGTGAAAGTTTACAATTTGTATGGCCTCGAAAGAGTGCAATCTAGTAAAAGTAGAGGAAAACATCATAACGCTCTTTCGACTCAATAGGTCAAAAATCTCCCACTTGGCACTCAGTAGATCTAATACTAGAAACTTCCACAGCCTTCCGCAACTGTTGGTACCAATCACTATATTACATTTCAGTCCGCCGCTCTTCGACAACACTTCCCTTACAGTCTCACTTAGTATCGGAATTCTAGGTCTCGAAATCTCGAGCGATTGCCAATTTCGCGGCCATCTGGAGATCAAAGCCAAATTGGCTTCCAAGAAACTGGGCGTCATAAATAGAGCACGGCAATACTTCAAGCCGGCCCACATTCTAGCGCTGTATAAAGCGTAGGTCCGGCCACAAATGGAGTATTGCTGTCATCTCTGTTCTGGAGCACCGCAGTATCAGCTCGATCCATTTGACCGCATGCAACGCAGAGCAGTTCGAATTGTCGGGGACCCATGCTCTGTGAACAGCTGGATCACTTGGCGTTGTGTAGAGACGTCGCTTCATTATGTGTCTTCTACGGCATTTATCACGGGGAGTGTTCCGAAGAGCTGTTTAACCTGATTCCTGCCGCCGAATTCCACCTTCGCACAACACGCCACAAGTTAGGATATCATTCCCACAGTGCGGTTTTCAAGGAGCTTTCTTCCACGTACTACAAAGCTGTGGAATGAACTTCCTTGTGCGGTGTTTCCGGAACGATATGACATGAGTACCTTCAAAAAAAGCGCGTACACCTTCCTTCAAGGCCGGCAACGCTCCTGTGATTCCTCTGGTGCTGCAAGAGAATGTTGGCGGCCGTGATCACTTAACACCAAGTGACCCGTACGCTCGATTGTCCTCCTTTTCCGTAAGAAAAGAGTCATATTTTGCCGAATCTTATTTTCATCGGACCTGGGAAAACCGAATGTTGTGTAGATACGGCACATCCTGCGTTCCCGTATCCGACTGCTATGTGAAATGTGCTATGTGAATCCCGTGTGAACACACGGTCTTGTTTTTTTGAAAGAATGCGCACAGTCCCTGGGGGTATTATCGCCGTCAGCGTTGCGCAAAAAGATTGTGGTTAAATCTAATAGTACAAAGACGATCAACGTATCCGGTTTCATGATCGGACAAATAACAATCCTACTCCTACACCTGCTTGTATCGTACAAATTCGGTAGAGAAGCACACGAGCCTTAAGCTTTTTAAATAAACTGCTGTTTTATATGTCATCTCTCAATGCATGGAGCGTTGCAAACGGGCCTAGCATTGTGATGCATGTTTATGATTATACGGGTGACTGAGAAGTTGACGTCCAAAGCTAAAATTTGAAAGCCTCATGGTGATGAGTATCCGAATGACCTATGTATGTTCTACGATTTTGCGTAGTTTAGGAGATATATGATATAGGTGACAGATGTCCCGCAAGAAATTAGGACTTATAACTTACAACTCGCAGCTTATCTTTATATATATAATTCTTCTCTAGGTGTGTCGAAAGTGAACTTCTTCTAAGCAGCTGGATCGATTCGAATGAAATTTTCTGTGTGTGGATACGAAGATGGTTTAGATTCACAATTGAACTACCTCCTAAATGGCTGGACCGATTTTGATGATTTTTTTAGAGTGTTCAAGTGAATTTGAGATTAGAATTTAGAATCTCAGTACAGTCGATATATAATTCTCCTACGTACGTTAGTGATCTCCTCCTAACGTCTGGACCGATTTTTCAAATTTAACACGTGTGTACAAGACAGCGTCTGTAGGGTCGGCTAGTAATATTTATATAGATTCCGTTGATTTTATGGTATCAGAAAACAATGAATATCACTTATCTTAAGCGATCATTGCTGAATATTTACCGTTGCAACACAGGAGAGATTTTCATCAAGTGTTACACAAGCCTCTAAAGAAAGTGATTTTTAAAATAACCAAGTAATGGAACTGGAAACATGGAAAGAGCTTCATTCCATGCTTTGGCTATATGTAGGTTTAATGTCGAAGTAATTAGGTAGGCACTAAAATTTTCTCTATTATCTCGATAACCGGTGAAGGTCAAAATTTGTTTTATTCTTAGACTAACAATCAGGCCATTAGTAAGTCTACATGCGCTCATACATTTTGTCAACAAAAGTGTAATTAATTATCTAGATTCTCTGCCACCAAATGCTTTTTTTTACCCTATTGTTAGGGCTGTTCTATTCACAGTGGCTTTAATGCAAACTATGAATACATTATAAACAAGCATCCACAACCATATATTACTTTACTTGTTCTTTGGTGTATCAAAACAATGTTCACGCGCCTTGTACAAGCTGTTACCAAACAAAATACAACTCGGAAACCAGCATTTATGCCGAGCCAGCAGCGACGCGCTCGCGTCTCATGTACCGAGCGTTGCCATGACAACGGATAACAAATATTGCCAAACTTTCACGACGCCAGAACTGACAGCTAGCCCGAATGTTCCACGAGGAATGTACGACGAAACGGTGGTGGTGGACGCGACCGAGATAGAAAGCCCCAGCTCTGAAGAAGAGGTGGTCAACATGTCCAAGTTCAATCCACCAGCGAGGCACACGGCACGGCATGACTTCGACTCGTCTGAGAGTGACTCCACCCCGGATAAGTTCGATAATTTCTCAGAGGAGGATGAGGTAAGGGTTGATAAATTATCATAATTGAAAACTAGTTAATAGGTACCCTATTGGGTTGGGCTATTAGAACGAAATAATTTAATCTTATGGATGACGCTAAAACATCCCACTATGTAAATTTTTCGATATAAATCACATCACAACAGGATAGGTTTATTACTTTAGTGTGCATAACAAACAACGTTTTTAATTTAGAATAATATGTATGTCACTTTGTTATAGTGTGCGTGCGATGCTGAGAATTGAGGTTAACAGCTCAGCGCTATTTTAATCGACGTTAATTAATCTAGTGGCCGTTTCCAATATACTATTTACAGATAGAGATAAATACTACCTTCTACTGTCAGTAATTAGCTGTTAATAATCTGAAGCTATCCCAATATACCCGATAAGTCATTCTTATCGCCTTATATTGGGACGCGTGAATTGCAATTTCCATATAAACTTGTATCGCTGGTAAGCTATACGTCCTCCCATTGACAGGCAGCTGCAGCGTTTACGGATAAGGTGAGTTACAGTCGATAAGTTTATTGGGACAGAAAAGTCAACGATAGTTATGATTTTATCTCAAGTAGGCTACAACCGGAGATAGACTGAATATTGGGAACGGCCGTTAGAGTGCATGACAAGCTATGTCTTTCACTCGCGATGTGCATTGCTGATCTTAGTGGTTAACTGTTCTCCGATATTTTTTCTTAATATAGGTACCTACTAGTGACGGGAGGTTATATACTATGTAGATTTAGTTTGGGCTCAGCTGGGAAAGTTAGTTGCTAGGAAATTATTGCAATACCTAGATGAATAAATTCGAACTAATATTAGTTAGTGATTCTGAATGTGAGTTTGTATGTTTGTCACCTACGCTTTCATGCCTTAACTACTCAACCATTTTGAGGGGTAGGTACCTACAGAATAGGATATAGGGATGTATTTGATCTCAACATTTAGGTTTCTCGAGGGGACGCAAAAATAATTTAACGTGGAAGAAATCCCTGCAAAAGCTGGGATTTCACAAGTCTTCTAATGTTGTGAATGTTTCAGTCGCCAGACCGAAAGTCTGGCAAGGAACAAGAGCTGAAGGAATCGAAAACAGCCGGAGCGGAGAAACAGCGGCACTCGGATACTGCGCGCGAGTCCTCGAATTCCGGTGAGCGTTGAGCTGGTTCGTTTTATCTATTGTGCGTCCACCATTTATAAATCAAGGAACGTCAAAAACTTAATTCTCACATAGCAAAATTAGTACTTACTAGGTATAAACGAATTAAGAAAACTACTCGTTCGGCTGTTGTAAGTAGGTACCTATATATACCTACCAAATGATATCTATACTTCAACTACACCATTTTATTGAGTCGTAGGTAATTTCAAGCAAGGTTTTTCGTCTGTTTATCGAAATGTAGAGATAATGGATTGAAGTAGATTGACTTTTCAAATCTATATAGCGAATGTGCCTAAACGAAAGTGTTGGCAACAGCAGAAAGAGCCGTAAGTACGTACCATCGGTTGTACGATTAATAAGATATATATGCTGAGTAGTTTATAAGTTTTCATTCCCTGTGAAAAAGTTCTCTGCAAGGGTCACAAAACGTCGGGAAACAAAAAAAGAAATAATCTATATATAGAAAAATGAATTGCTGTTTGTTAGTCTCGCTAAAACTCGAGAACGGTTGAACCGATTTGGCTAATTTTGGTCTTGAATTATTTGTGGAAGTCCAGAGAAAGTTCAAAAGGTAAATAAATAGGAAAATGCTGCTAAATTAAATAAAAACAACAAATTTGTTTTTCCTTTGATGTGTCCATACATAATTTCTATGAGAGAATTTATTGACGCACGGTTTGACAGTTCTGCTGTGAAACAATTTCATAACTACAGCAGGGTGCATATTTTACGAAGTAATTCTTGATGTTATGATATATTATTGACAAATTCATAAAAAAACATTATTTTATTTATTATGTATACAGAACAGCGTCTGTCGGGTCAGCTAGTATCTAATAAAAGTGTAACTTTTACGCCTACAACAACTAGCTCCTATTACAAAACCTAATGTACAAATACAGTTACAATTACACGCGTTTTAGTCCTTTAAAAGTATCATATTTTAAATACTTGTTATACTTACCTACTTCAATCATTATTATTAATAATAATTTGATATTACATTAGGCGGTATCTACTCTCTTTGTTCTAAATTGGAAAACTGAAAAAGCTGTAGGTACTTAGTTGCTGACAATAATTGTAATACTGACCAAAGTGGTCAAGAACCTTGGTAAACGGTGTATGAACTGTAAAATGTTTTGTTCAATATCAAAGAGGCTTTGGCTAGACATGTAACAGCTTAGCCCTAGGTTTTTGAAACAGAGAAGGATTTATTATACTTATTCAAATTTAGTTTTCGTGCATTAATTAGCACACAGTTGTGAGTCGGCAAAAGTATTTTTGATGGGTGATCATAGAAGTGTCTTCCTGGAACTGTCACCCTTAGGTAGTGACCCTGCTCTGTTATGGGCCCTAAAAGGGCGATTTGTTTATTTAAGTATATCCTTCTAGGTATTTTCAAATTTAAGTAAAAATATACTTGCTGTGTTCAATGCTAACAGCTTGATACTGTTTCCAGAATCCGATAGCGTGGACATAGAGACAGAACTGAGAGGCACGGAGCCAGTGTTGCCAAATGTCGGCAGTGGCAAGAAACGTCCTGCTGGTGTTGTCATCCCCGCAGAGGGGGCGTACGATCCGAAACAGTTCATGGATTTAAAAGTGCCACCGGAAATGGAGAACATATTCCAGTATATCATGAAGTAAGAAGAGTACTGAATAGTTGTTTAAATTATTCTAGTAAAAACAATTTTGTATATGTATAAACTTATCAAATATGTTGTAGGTAAGTTGGTTAGTAATATAAACGATTTGGATCTATGTGAGTGTATTATTAAGGTGTAGGTATAGGTAAGTTGTGTTGATGTACTTGGTTTAAAGAAAGCGCTATCCTTCTGGACGATGAGGCTTTATTGTAGAAATGCTTTGTCGAACACACTCATTACGATTTACTCCTGTACATTGAAAAGGGTATCGCACGACTCACAAGTATTATTCACATGTACGGTATACAGTACAAGATGGCTGCCAACTGACAAAGACTAAATAGAGTGATGTACCATAGAGTACAGTGAAATTGCTCCTACAACTAGTTTTTCCAATGTTGTTGTTGAAATGTTTTTATGCAATTTATTCTTTACGTGGAATACAAGTATTAATAATATACATATATTAAATAATAAGAATATATCTTAATTAGATACACACCTCAAAAGATAGACATTGAGTTCAAGCTGCAGCCGTTCATCCCCGAATACGTGCCCAGCGTGGGGGACACGGATGCCTTCATCAAGGTGACGACGCCTGCGTGCGGCACCAGAGGTGATCCCCTGGCCGAACACGCGCTCGAGTTCATCGAAAACTTAGGTCAGTTAGTACTTACCTATAAGTAGTTTTCTTTCTCTATATTTTTACGGCATTAAAATTTACGGGACTGTTTAATAATATATGGCCCCCTGATGGCAACATGTTTTAATTAGGTACCTATGCATAACATCAGAATAGCTGATAGTACCTTATTACTTGGACAAACATCTTAAAAAAGTAACGATCTAAAAAAAAAATTTACACATTTTTTTTTAAACAGCATAACAATGTAATTTAAAATCCTGTTTTCAATAAAAATATTTGAATTTGAATAGTTATTTAAGGAATAAGTATTAGTGGTCCAGGCTCGAGTAGCGGCTGCTCGGAGCGACTGCGGTCGATGACAGTATCCCAAACTGCATAATTGTCAATTGAGTTTTATTTCTTAATTTTCACAAGATACATGTTCGGGTACGGTTAATGTATTTATAAAACATATACACACACATACACACACTCACAGAGTTTAAGGTGGATTCTAGAAATTAATAGTAATACTTAGATAGGTACGTAGGTATAATTGATCCATAAACTTTCAATATGAAAATGTAGTGAACAGTAGTAGTGATTCTAATTGTGATGACCTCCTGGTATCCCTGTGGACAGGTCTCACGGTACTCGACGAGCCGGCGGCAGAACAGAGCGACTCCGCCCTGCTTCATTTGCAGCTACGAGCGATATCTAAGACCAGCAGCGCCAAGTCCACTGTGGTAATATTTCATATTCACCATGATCCCAGACCAAGACAGAGAGAGGTCAGTTAACTGAAGCTGGCACATACAAGACATTCACTTGGGCTTGTGTAATACACTTAAATAAATATATTTTTTAATAATTTATATATTAAATTTCATCTATTTTTGTACTGCGATCGTGCCAACTTTTAGTTAGCTGACCAATGCCATATTTGGAGGGTGTTCAATACAATTTACAAATGCAATTACGCGCAATACTTTGTGCAGTGATCATGAAAGGTGTTCGTAAAATTACAGTTAACAAAGAAGGTCGAGGACGCTGAGAAAAACCCCCGCGCAATAGAACGATGGATCCGGGACGTGAGCGAGCTGCATCTCTCCAAACCAGCGCCAACGCTTGCCTACTCGTAGTATGAACTTTGAATTATTGCATTGGGGTTTACAAATAGATCCAACATCGAATTCCTACATCGCTCTACACGCCAGCGACACGAGAGTCGGTCAGGAATTGGAAATAATAACTCCGCTTAAAGGAACGAGTCTTTATATGCGTTCACTTTTAAAACTTGCACTTCGCCGGTCCGCCGCTGTTTCTCTTGTCAATGGCGGTGCCTTCAGCAGATCACACCGCACCGAACACTAGTTCTCTTCTATCTTCTTCTTATTCACTTTCCACTTCTTTTTCTTTTCCTTTACACTTTCGAGTCTGAACCGGAACCGCGGTAGGCCACGCGTAGTACGGCTTACGGCCCCGGATCTGTTCTATTTTCAAAATGATTCTCTTCCAATCCATTTTTAAATTTAAATTGTGATAGAATGTTTTTAACTATTTTTTATCCTGTTTACACATTTCCCATTCTTTTTTCTCTGTTCGATTTGATCATGTACCTACCAGAAATTTCCATTAACTTTACAAAACACAAAAATTCAATACACTGGTAGGTGTATCGAACCCGGGTCTACAGCGTCTGAAGTAAACACATCCGCTGAGCTACAAGTATTGCTGATGGAGCTGTCTGGCGGGGAAATTATCAATGCCTTGAAGTTTGACAACTCTCGTCATGTACGTCGAAGCGTTGCTACGCGAAAATATTTTCCCCACCATCTGGATGTACGGTCTTCAAGGATCATTCTTCCCTGTTTACTAACAAATTGTATAATGAATTTCCTAGAGTGGTGTTTGAAGGTTCGTACTATCTTATATGAGATATTAGGCCGTGTCACCAATACTTCATTGTCCTCCAAATTCCATAAAAAATACATAGGCGTGAGTGTATGACATTAATTTTAACATTTTTATGGGTAACTCACGAAATCATAAATGTACAAGGAGGATGCCAAGCAACAGCCAACAATTCTCGTAAATACGATGTCGCTCCGAGAAATCTGCGAACATCCCAGGAAGGAGCTGGGCTGGTGGTTGGAGTAATAGGCCAACCCCTGCTAGCAGAATGAATCCAATTAAGGAGGAAATTAATTGCGAAACAGATTTTTCAAACGATTTTTGTGCTGCAGAAAAGAGCTGTTCGAGCAATCTACAATCTGTCCAATAGACATTCGCTGAGAGATAAATTTAAGGAGATCAACATATTAACAGTACCATGTCAATACATATTTGAAAACCTAATATTTGTGCATAAAAATATAAATCGTTTTAAAAAAAACAGTGACATTCATAACTGCAACACTAGAAATAAACATAATCTTGCTCTGATTCACACAAGGCTAACGAAAATAGACAAATCATTCAGGGGACAATGTGTCCGTTTTTATAATAAAATCCCTGAAGAAATTTGCAAACTACAATTAAAAACGTTTAAAATATTTGTTAAACAGACACTTTTAAAAAGGCTTATTATACAACTAAAGATTATATAACAGATAAAAGTGCATGGGATTAAAGCAATGTAAATAATTTTAAGGTCTGCATACTATTTTAATTTATAAGCAGTAGGACTGTATTATTCTATTATTTGTATATTTTCTTGACTTCAAAAAGTGATGTAGTTATCCTATTTTGAGAAATAAACTATTTGAATTTGATGGCTAGTGATTACAGCTAAAATATATTATATAGTCTGTTCATTTTTGGTTGATAATTTTGGGATGGGGTATTAACGAATATTTATTAAACGAATACATTTTTTTCTACAGCAAAATGCCGGATATCGAGAGCTTGATGGAGGAGTGGCCAGAGATGATAGAAGAAACTCTGAACGATTCTGGTTTCCCTCCGGCGAATCTAGACTGCTCTATATCAGAATACGTTGATATAATCTGTGCCATGTTTGACATTCCAATACACGGTGACACATTGAACCACAGAATACAGGCGTTGCATTTGTTATTTAGTCTGTATTCGGCTGTCAAAAATTCTCAACTTTACGCAGACCGTATAAAGGAGGAAAAGGGGCAATAAAAATTTTGTGGACTTAGCAGTTGTTCAATGTTTTTGTTTTTTATTCGGGGTAATTATGCCACATATTCTCAGCTCAACATTTCCGATGTCGATTTTATGTTTTTAAATGGATGAATAATAAAAACCAAAAATATAATAATAAATAGTTTATTTACAGTGTTTTTATAACAGAATCCAAGCAAGAACATTCACTAGTTTACAAAAAATCTGAAAATTATTTGGGCTTAATATAATTCTGTTATCTAATTCATACAGAAATATTTTTCTACTTACATGGATACTAATAAGTCAATGAGAGATCATTTTGACTACATATTGCGTTCATCTTTTCACAAAATAGTTTGAACGATAGCCCAGATTTAGACAGTATCACTCGTCAAAAAAATTCCTGGGATTTCATAACAGCTTTATTCAAAAATATAACTACAAAAAAAATATTTTATAAATATTCAACAAAGTATTGGCCAATGATTTCTGTAGCCACTGCCTAAGGTCATTAAAAAAAAAGTCAATATTGACATTTCGTGTATAGTCTGTGTCCTGACACACTAGGTGTCACAAGGGCAGCTCAGTTAGCGCCGGCGGGCTGGCGAGGTCGCCTCAAGTACAGCACTAGCGCCAGGGCTGCCGCCAGTAACGCGATCAAGTACACGTCCCAGTTGCACAGGAGGGTCGACTCGCCCGTTATAAATATAACGGCTAGCGGACTCTGCAACAATGTCTAAACAAATTACACATTTTCAAATGCGATCTCGACTGAAAATCAAAATTGTCACGAGAATTTAAGAAATGCAAACATTTTGCACATTTTAAGGAAATATTATCGACATGCGACGTTGATCCCCACTTGTTTTTTTTTACGTCAAGCAAAGTTACCTAAAACAATGACTGCAATTGGAAATTAAAGAAAATAACACATACAATGAATGATACACATTTTGTCAATTTTATCTCGACTGCTTTAACACAAGCAGCCCGAATTTAAATATATAATATAGACAAGTGGCCTTGTAAATACTTGATAGCAACTGAGAACAGCTGTCTTGGGCATATCTGCATTACCAGAGTTTGGTCTATGTGACCAGAGTACGCCCTATGCTTTATGGTCCCAAAGTAGTAACAATTATGTAAGGTGCTGGCTAATATTATGCTTTTATTAAATAAAGGCATTTTTCTTCTCAAGATTGCTTGAAATTCTTTTGGATGCCAGTTACATTACTACTACCGCTACGGAAACAAAAGGCGCGCTGAGAGAAAAGTAGCTATTATGAGCCGAATTCCACCTTCGCAACACACGTCTCCACGTTAGATATCGTCTTCACCATCTAGATGTGTGGCGTTCGCCCATAGTGCGGTTTTCTCCTTCTTTGCCCGATGTTTCCAAAACGATACATGGGCACCTTTAAAAAAGTGTGTGTGTGTACTTATGTATGCACGCAAGAAGTTATACTTCCTTGGCCTAACGAAGCAAAAATCATTAAAATGATTTATTCCTCGTACTATTCTACTTTCTTAGAAAGAACAATTTTGTAAAAATCTTGCAATGATGGCTTTGATAATCAATTATTGAATAATGAATACAGCTGTATGAGCTTGAACCCTTTGCCTGTCGTTATAATGGACAAAACCAAAAAAAAATAAGGAATGACGCAAACGTTGGAAAAATTTTAGGAACTCCAACCTGTTACTTTTGTGATATATATAGATATAGTGATTCGCGCGCATCTTAAAATTTCACTTTCATAATTTTTTCAAAACGCACCTAAAGAAGGGTAATATCAAAAATCTCGTACACCTCGCTAAAAGGCAGGTTTACTTACATCCAGTACGGAGGACATGGCGGTGACAGCTGTGAGCCTCGCGAGAGCCAGTGCAGCTGGTAGCCTGGCGTCAGGGCTGGCTTCAGCGGCCAGGTCGTAGCAGCGCTTGGCCAGGTGGATGTCACGCGACAGCCCCAACCCGCGTTCGTGCATGTAGCCCAGGTTGAACGTAGCCTGTGCGTTGTGGAGGTTCTCTGATGCTATCCTGCAGATTAACAATTGTGCAAAGAGTTTCAACAGACAGCCACATTCTTATACATTTTCGTTTACGCGCGTTCCACACTACCGGAACGTCGCGCACCGTATAAAAAGTAGGATATTCGAATCCCCGCCATTTTTCTTTGATATTTTTATTGTATTTTTTTTTTACAAAAAATGAGCTATTCAAGTTTTGACAGCACACCGCCAGATATTTTAAATGCTGCAAAGAAACATAATATTGATGTAAATTTTAATAATTGCACTAAGTATACAAAATGTAAATTACTACTAAAATAAATAATTCTTTCATTAATACTTAGTTTTTTTGTATATAAACAGTAATATTAGGTTTCTACTAGGACTGGCTGTTTTAATGTTAGCAGTAAGCAAACTGTTTCAGAATCTTTTAGAGGATGTGGGTTTATCACATGAGGCGAAGATGAGTGTGATAATAGTATCATATGAGTGTTTTAATACCTAATTATCAACAGTTGCTTACAAGACTTTATCTACACCCAGAATATGAATCCTCTATAAAAGATTCTGAAACAGTTAGCTGTTTACTGCTAACATTTAAAAAGCCAGTTCTCATAACCATAATATCATCCAAAAGAGTGTTATTATGAAAACGGATGATATAATGTTGCACTGAATTACAACACTCGTTTGGTTGATGTAATGGTTATTAGTACATTGGGTATTTAATGTTGGCAATTAGCTAACTGTTTAAAACCGAACTAAAAAATATAAAAAAAAAACATTTTGAAATTAACATCAATTCCTGCCTAATAGAAGAAAGATGAAATTTATATAAATTAACAAAAATGTTATTATGAAAATTTAAAAAATGGAATAATTTTAATCAAATTAATGTAGTGTCATCAAGTTTGACGAAATCTGGCCGTTTCAAGTGGGTCTAAATCGCGCCCAAATAAGTTGGTTACAAACAAACAAACATACATACAAACAAATGTATATATATAATTTGTATAATTATGGATTTCCGCAAAGTAACGCCTACTTCAATATATTTTTTTTTTAAAAGCGTGTAGAAAGGTCAAAATCTTAGCCGTTTATGGTTTACAACACTTTTCTGTGAGCTCTTGTACTTCTTATTGTATTTATTTCAGTTTGAGTTGCGTGTTATAATAAGCGGGCTATCTCTCACTAAGATCATTACCAGTGGGAGGCTCCCTTGGACAGGATGCCGGCTAGATTATGGGTACCACATTGGCACCTATTTCTGCCGTAAAGCAGTAATGTGTAAACATTATTGTGTTTCGCTCTGTAAGGCGCCGTACCTAGGGAAATTACTGGGCAAATGAGACTTAACATCTTATGTCTCAAGGTTACGAGCGCAATTGTAGTGCCGCTGAGAATTTTTGGGCTTTTTCAAGAATCCTGAACGGCATTGCATTGTGAGCATGGCGTATCAATTACCATCAGCTGAATGTTCTGCTCGTATCGTCCCTTATTTTCACTAAAAAATACCTGTAGTGATGCGCAGCGGCCTCTAGATCCAGGGCTGTCCCGAGTCCGTAGTAGTGGTAGTCTCCGAGCTTAACACGTGCCGCGGCACAGCCCTGGGCCGCAGCCCTTGACCACAGCTGCAGCGCACGGGACCACCGCTCACCTTTACCGGGCGACGAAGGAGAATCCGACCCGAACATTCGTACCTCACCTAAAAAAATCAGTACTGCTTCGTTTAAAATTTAAATTTTATTATTTCCTAGATGTCCTGATTTTATTGAAGTTTTCTTCTTGAAAAAAATGATGAGAGTGAAATTTTAAGATGCGCGCGCACCACTATTGCACAAAAGTAACAGGGTGAAGTTGGTTCCTAAAATTTTCTGACGTTTGCGACATTCGGTAATTTTGTCTGGTTTCTTCGTCCATTATTAGGACAGGCAAAGAGTTCAAGCCTATACAGCCGTATTCATTATTAAGATAATAATTAATTGTCAATGCCATCTTTACAAGATTCTTACAAAATTGTTCTATCTAAAATTGTAGAATACCACGAGGAATAAATAATTTTAATGATTTTTGCTTCGTTAGGCCAAAGAAGTATAACTTCTTGCGTACATACATAAGTACACACACACACAATTTTTTTTTTGGTATATTGTGTTATGGGTCAGTATAGCTGATATTAATACCATCTTTGTGCAATGCCATGTGTAGAGGTCTTTTCGCGCTATTTATAAGCTAGGTCCTAGAATAGCCCTATAGAATAATTACGAAAAATTATAAAGAAATAAACATTTTAACTGTCGTATGTCAATAAATATCTTATTGATAATACTACCTATTCCAAAAAGTATGCCTCAGATCTGAGAAGAACGGGCGCAAGAAACTCAGCGGGCCTCATTTTTTTCCATAAAAAATATGGTTATAATGTAATATCATACAATTAAACTTATTATTTAATAGCCTGATTAAATTCATTTATGTTATAGCAAACTTTACCACACAAACGTTTTTAACATATCTTTTAAATTTCATAAAACATTTGTTTTGAACATTTTCTGAAATCTTGTTATAAAAGTGTAAATCTTCTTGTTAATACGTCACCTATATATAGCCGTATGAATGCTGTCAATAATCTGAAGCTGTCCCAATATACCCGATAAGACATTCTTATCGACTTATAGTGGTACGCGTGAATTGAAATTTCCATACAAACTTCTATCGCTGGGAAGCTGTACGTCGTCCCATTGTCAGACAGCGTGTACGGATAAGTTGAGTTACCGTCGACAAGTTTATTGGGACAGAAAATTCAACGATAGTTACAATTTTTATCTCAAGCAAGAGATAGACTGAATATTGGGAACGGCCGTAAGCCAACATTTATCCAAGGGTTTGTTTGAAGAAAATTTGTGCAAGCCATGTATTGCAGTGTTACACTTTAGATCGCGATACCAAAGCTAGTAATATCTTATATATATATATATTTCTTGTGTGCGTGTGTATGTCACTGAACTCCTCCTAGACGGATGGACCGATTTTGATGAAACTTTCTGTGTGTATTCAGGTGGATTCGAGGATGGTTTAGATTCACAATCGAACTACCTCCTAAACGGCTGGACCGATTTTTATGATATTTTTGTGTGTTCCAGTGAATTTGAGATTGGTGTGTGTCTTCAGGTGGATTCGAGAATGGTTTAGATTCACAATTAAACTACCTCCTAAACGGCAGGACCGATTTTGATGTTTTTTTGTTTGTTTCCGTGAATTTGAGTTTGTTTTAGATTCTCAATTCCTTTCATATTATATAATTCTCCTACTCATGTGTATGTTAGTGAACTCCTACTAACGGCTGGACCGATTTTTCAAATTTAAGACGTATGTACAGGACAACGTCTGTCGGGTCCACTAGTAACCGTATATTATCATTACATAGTATAAAACAAAGTCACTTCCCACTGTCTGTCCCTATGTATGCTTAGATCTTTAAAACTTGGATGGATGGATTTTCATGTGGTTCTTTTTAAATAGATAGTGATTCAAGTGGAAGTTTATATGTATAATATAGTAGAAAAACACTGATAATTTTGGAGGTTTCTAATTAATATGATGTAATCAATAAACACATTTTTCGCGCTTACAATGCCAGCGCTAGCTGAACCCACTAGATCAAAATAAATTACTACAGTACACCTTAATATGGTCTACAAAAAAGTCAGCGATGGTAAATGTCTATTTACTTTTCAAATCCAATTAAATATCTTAAATACATTGTGCATTTAATATAGACCATAACGGCATGTAATTTAAATTAATATTTTCGAAGATATTACTGATTTATAATGCAGGGATATAGAGGGGTTGCGGCGGTACCGGCCGGGCTTACATTAGAATGATTATCATCAAGTTTATTGCAGTCTATGAAACTCATTTTTGTATTTCATCGTCGTTTATTGTTGATATATTCATAACGTCATCACTCGGAAATAACATTATATGTATTCGCGAAAATCACACTTCGCGAAACATTTCATTGACACCGGTCAAACGTGTATACACATACATGTGAAAAAGGATTTCGCTTGAATGTGTTAGAGCAATTAGAAATAATTAAATACAAAAATAACATGTTAAGATTGTTGAATGAACAAACAAAATTGGTCCCTTCACCATCGTTACGTAACTCTTACGGGGGTAATACGTCACAACAACCGACCAATCACAGCGCGTCATTTCATGGGACGAGTGTAAAAGAATGGTTTCCGGCTCATTTAATTCGGTATCGTGCCAGAGTTTGGCGAGTCGACACTTGAGGATACCTCGTGTCAAATTGTTTAAAGACAAATATTAGCGGAATTAACACTAAAGAAAACTCAAAACATTTTTTTATGAAAATAAGGGTCGAGACGAGCAGGACGTTCAGCTGATGGTAATTGATACGCCCTGCCCATCACAACGCAGTGCCACTCAGGATTCTTGAAAAACCCAAAAAATTCAGAACGGCACTACAACTGCGCTCGTCACCTTGAGACATAAGATGTTAAGTCTCATTTGCCCAGTAATTTCACTAGCTACGGCGCCCTAGAGACCGAAACACAGTAATTGCTACACATTACTGCTTCACAGCGCCGTTGTGGCACCCATAATCTAGCCGGCATCCTATGCAAAGGAGACTCCCACTGGTAACGTTTGGTTAATTTTTACCTTTTGACAGAACAAAGTCTGCCGGGGAAGTTGTAATAATATAAAATAGACTCACCCTCGTCCAGTAAATAGGCGGCGTTGGTCTGCGCGATCTCGTAGCCACGCTCAGCCAGCGCTAAGTACTGCAAAAACGCGGCGTCCGAGTCGCGCGCGCGGAACGCGGCGTGTGCCAGCATCAACCGAGAAGACCACGGCCCGCGCTCACACACATTTTTGAACAGCTGCCGGCACACAATAATTTTTTTTATATGTAAGAGGGGGCAAATGGGCAAGAGGCTCACTGGATGGGGAGAGGTGAGGCAACCGCTCATGGACATCCGCAAAAACAGGTGTCAAGAAATGCGTTCCCGGCCTACAGAGTATGCTTTTTTCTTGAAGTTCGCTAAGTCTTATCTGTTCGGGAAAACCGCAGCCGGTAATTGATTGGACAAAGTGGCTGTGCGAGGGAAGAAATTTCCACCAAAACGCGGAATGCCAGACGTCAACGTGATGCGGGTGGCACTTTGCACTTAATGTCCGGTGGTGGAATTCGACCGCTGGAATCAACACGAACAGTCAATCACTCCCCGTGATACATGCGGTAGAAGATGCAGAGAGAACCCAATTATATTAAATATGATGACTAAAACATAAGCGATGGTTGGTTCTTGTTTCCCGTGACTTATTGATCTAAAAAAAACTATGCTAGGAATAATTTGGTTGTATGTGCAATGAAAATTCCTTGATAAGCATTCTGTGGCAGAACGCTACACGTCGAGATGGTGACGACGATATTAAGATTTGTAGTAAACGGTTATGTGAGGCTTATTAATTACATTATATACCCCCTTATTCATAATCGTCCGCTAACTTTAAACAGCCGCTAAGGAGTGTTTTTTCTCATTATGACTTAGGTCAATAAGAGAAGACAGAGTGAGAATTAGCATTGCTTTAAGTTAGCAGCCTATTATGAATAAGGGGGTTAATGTATAACCAACATAAAAGTGCCTACCTATAAAGAATCCCACTTGTTAAACATTGAATGATGCAACTTCAGTTCACGATCGGTCCAGACATTCAATGGTCTAGTTAGGACCAGTTGGCTGTGACAGATCGACCTGGTTTTTTTAACCGACTTCAAAACGGAGGAGGTTCTCAATTCGATCGGTATTTTTTTTATGTATGTACACCGTTTACTCTGAGATTTGTGATCCGATTTACGTAGTTCTTCTTTAGTTCAATGCGGAATAGATGCCATTTGGTCACATAAAAATGTTTATATAGTTTGGGCAAATTTCATTTTTCAAACTTAATATGAGGAAGATTTACAGCACTATTTACGAAATATATAATCAATCACTTAAATGACATTATAGGCCAATATTACTTCACAATTAAGTATTATAAAATAAACAGGTATTACGTCAAAAAAATGACTAATAAGAATTTTTTTTTGAATTCGATTGAAACTATTCAAAGTGATAAAGTGCGCAGATCTGATAATTACGCTGTTTCGTCTGTAGTTGTACTTCACTAGCGTTCAAAAAGAAGGTGCGATAACAATTCGGGACAGTCAACTGACCCACTAGCGATTTTCATCAAAAACAATATATCTGCATATGCTGCGTCTTCTAGACAAAAATAGGAAGCTGTTGCTAATTTTAATGGTGGTAATGTAATACTATTTTTACCAATAATATCATATTTTGTTGTGATTATTTTTACTACATTATCTCTTAGCATTTCATTTATCATAGTAATTGTGTATGTCTAGGGTCTTTTAATAGGCTTTACGTTGGTCTGATTAAAGGTAGCAGTAATTATTAATTGTGTAAGGTTTATAATATTGTGAAGAGAAACCACAAAAATATTTGCATGTCTGTCAAGACCAAACATGTGGCATGCCTATTCTTAAATTTGTAACAACTTTACTTGTGAATGTTTCCGGCAAATAAAGAACTTAGACTTTGAGTGAGTACCTCGGTGGCCGTGGTGCACGAGCGCATGACTCCCAGCCCCTGCGCGTGGAGCTGCGCCAGGTGGTAGAGCGCCAGCACGTGGCCCGACTGTGACGCCAGCGAGAAGTACTTGTTGGCCTGCTTGAAGTCGCGCCGCACGCCGGTACCGCCTATGATATCACGGACACGGTTTATGTATGGCAACGAGTAACTTCTGACCATAACAGAGATAAAACTATCTAATGTTAGTGGCTACTAAGGCTTAACATATTTTAAATCCTATACTAAATATTCTGAAACAGTTAGCTTATGGCCAACATTAAAACACCCAATGTTCTAATAACCATTAGGTACATCATCCAAAAGAGTGTTGTAATGTTGTACTGAATTTCATAACAACACTCCTATGTTTTTTTTATCCCTTCATTCGCAAATAGTTTCAACATACAGCCACATTCTTATTGCTCGATGCGTGGTATCTGTATGAATTTCAAAAAAAGAACATTTTCGTTTACGCGCGCTCCACACTCCCAGGACGTCGCGCGCCGTAAAAAAAAGTAGGTTATTCGAATGCCCGCCATTTTTCTTCGACATTTTTATTGTTTTGTTTACAAAAAATGAGCGATTCATTTTAAACGCTGCAAAAGAATATTATATTCGAGTGAATTTTAATTATTGCACTATACAAAATATAAATTACTACTAAAATAAATAATTGTTTCATTAATACTTAGTTTATTTGTATATAATCAGTAATGAATAGCTACTAGGACTGGTGTTTTAATGTTAGCAGTAAGCTAACTGTTCCAGAATCTTTTAGAGGATTCATATTCTGGCTGTAGATAAAGTCTTGTATGCAACTGTTGATAATTAGGTATTAAAACACTCACGTGATATCCACATTCGTGTTTTAATACCCCTTATTACACAACAGTTGCATAAATAACTAATATATAATCAACATTATCAAAATGAGTTCAAGAACCGCACATTATGACCACAATAAAAATAGACTGTTAAAACAAATTTCATATCTGTGACAATGGTATTATTGCTAAATAATAACATATTCTATAATATTTCATTCAAAATTCGAACATTTCTAAATTGTCAAATTTGACAAATCTTTCACGTTAATAAGAAATGGAACGATATGATAGTTGGGGCGGACTCTAGTTTGTCTCTGAATTAAAAAGAACTATGACAGCTGCCAGAAAACTTGCAATTACTGTTTAAAATGCATGGTGGTCATAATATGCGGCTCTGGAATGCATTATGGAGATACCATTTATTGCATCAAACTATCTTAAAAGATGTATGACATTTGCAATACCAGAGGCATAACATACAAGGTGGAATTATAGTAAGCATGAAGGATTTAGTTTTTCAAGGTTAGTTGGAGGAGTTCGAATCTCCTACAGACCGAAATAAATGCATCCGTTAAAATGCTAATTTGTATTAGAATTAAAAAGCGACACTGACCGGCCCCTAACGACACAGCGTGAGACTACCACTGCAAGTTATATGATAGACTAGCTGACCCGACAAACGTTGTTTTGCCATATCAATTATTTTTAGATTTAAATCGTTTCTTGAGCATTGAAACATTACTTTATTTTTCTAATAAATCAGATTTTTTCTAAAATAAACGTAGCCTAAGTAACTCCTTATTACATCAGCTACCTGCCAATAAAAGTTTTTTTTTAAATGTTGTTTTGGTGGGTGTATATACATATATTCATATACATGTAGTAAAAACGGTTATTTCAATATTACAAACTTGGTAAGCGCGCTCAGACAGAATCCGAAAGGCGCGGGTTTGAGTCCCACATCGGTCATGCTACAAATTTAATTTTATTATTAATTCCAGAAGTGAGGGTTGCCACTTTAACATAACAAATTGTTTAGATTTGAAATAGCGACATCTGAAGTAAAATTCCTAATCTTATACCTTTAAACGACCAATTCTTGTATACATATATAATCTGAAACACGGAAACGGCTCCAACGATTTTCATAAAATTTTTCAAGGTTTCAAGTTTAAAAAATGTAGTTTTATCCTATGATATATGTATTTATTTTAATGAGAAACAGCAACATTAACATTAGAATACAATGGTAAATTTCCCCACTTACAAGACTATAATAGCTCAGATGGGACATTGGGTGATCCGGAAAGCAAAAGACCCCGATTCGAATCCAGATATCCTATTAGTTTTTATTTTGTTCAAGTTTTGTACATTCTTAAAAATCCGAGCAAGGCTCGGACGTCCGGATATTATGCAATTATTGGTGTTGATCAGGTTATCAACTGTTAAGTAGATCCTGTATAGATGGAGCTGAACAAGACAGACAGAACATTCTGAGAACATGTTGAACAAGACATACCAAGATTTACGAACCGTACGTCACTCGAATGGTTGGCTCAGTTGGTAAGAGCGCTGGGACGGAGAGGCGCGGAAAATTTAAATTGTTTGATAAATAGGTTTAACATTGTAACATACTGAAATACAAGAAGCCCAGGTGTAACTGTCCTTCCGCCCACCCTTGGTTGGCAGCCATCGTGAAGTACTTGAACGCCATCTGTGGATCTTTCGGCACCCCACGGCCCTGGAAGTATTTATATTAGGTTAAAAATACCAATTGTAAGTGTAGGTAATACTTAATGTTTTTTAAAGTCAAAGTCAAAAATATTTTATTGACATAAAAATCAAAATATTGTTCGTCAACGTCAATCACTAAATAAACAATTCAGATACATATTTATTACACAAAAGTTTAAACATATACATATTTTTAAAATAATGCAATCCGGTAAAACCATATAAGGCTGAACCATAAAATATATAAAAAAAAAAGTTATTACCTGCAAGTACATCAGTCCCATGCCACTCTGACCGATCGGATTGTTCAATTCGGCAGCTTTCTTGAAGTAGTTCAAAGCGGTTTCGTTGTTTGCTTGAATACCGTCACCACCCTCCAGGTATATCTGTAACAATATACATACATACATAAAATCACGCCTCTTTCCCGTAGGGGTAGGCAGAGACTACTTCTTTGCACTTGCTACGATCCTTACATACTTCTTTCGCTTCGTCTACTTTCATTATTCCTTTCATACATGCTCTTTGGTTTAGGTTACTCTTGACCTCGCCTTTTTTCAAGACGTCCATGATTTGATCTTGAAACGTCCGCCTAGGTCTACCGCTTCCAACACTTTCATTCACACTGGCCTTATACACTTTCTTCGTCAATCGTTCTTCATTCGTTCTCTCGACATGTCCAAACCATCTCAGCATACCTTTCTCAATTTTTGTCACAACATCTTCTTTCAGACCACAACGTTTCCTTATCTCACTATTTCTTATCCTGTCACTCAGTTTAACTCCTATCATACTTCTCAACGCTCTCATCTCAACTGCATTTATTCTGCTTTCATGTTTCTTCTGCCATACCCAACTTTCACTTACGTACATGAGTGTTGGAACCAACACCTCCTCATGCACAGCCAAACGAGCCTTATTAGACACCTTCTGCCCGTTCATAAAGGAGTGCAAAGCTCCATTCACCATGTTTCCTGTAACATAACGTATAACAATATCCGACCGATCAAAATTTATCGGTCTAAAGGCCCAGTAGTCCCTGAGCCTGAAGCATACTGATATCATTATGACTGAAATAAATAACTTTTAGTTAATGCAATACTTATAAATAATAATAAATATTGCTATTTGCGATACAAAATTCATCATTTAGTCACTTCTTCACTCAGCCTCAGACAAACTGACAATATATCAGAAAAAAAAATTATTAGTAAGAGGGACATAATTGCTAACTTCTTCGCCCCTGATTACAAATTGTAGGAATGTAAGGCTAACAAAGTCACCTTCCCGAGATATCCGTGAGCGATTGAGTTGCCCGCACTGGCTGCTTGTTGGAAGTAGTGAAGTGCTTTTTGCAGGTCGAGGGTCACCCCACGACCACCTTGGAAGTGCAGCTGACCTAACCCCACCTGTAAAATTCAATTATATATATTCGGATCGAAGGACCAAAGATTATTTGGTTCCGTGAAGAGATAAACGGATGAGACTTTGTCCGATTAGAAGCATGAAGTTATTAAACCTCCAATATCTTAATAACATTTATCACCCGCTCTTGGTGAAACTGTAGCATTCATTGTATGCCGCCTATCGAGCTCAATAAAACATTTTTTGATTTATAAGTTACAAGACGTTATTTCATTCATTATACAATGTTAGTCGACTTTACAAAATATCATCTGAAATTGAGCCAATCAAAATATAAGACTTTTAATTCGTTAGTTAATCCCCATTTTGGTGAGGATATGATATAAGAAATGCATTTGACGTTCAGTAAGTGATTATAAATCCTATTTGCATTAAAAAATATTTGAGTTTGAATTGAATTTGAATCATGTCAGGTGTTGTTTAAGTGCAGTTAAAAAAACAAAGAACTGTTGTAACTTAAATCCTAGAAAGATGTTCCAAAAGGAGTTGTGGAGTGAGTTATTACCTGCGCCTGCACATCTCCTTTCTCGGCCAGCAGCTGGTAGTACTCAATGAGGTCTGTATCGAGAGCGCCCTCTCCCTCGTCCGTGAGCCTCGTGCGCTGAACCGCACCGCCGCCGGTGTACGTTACCTGTCGCGCCACTGGTCACAAACAAAGTAAATCAACTATTTTTCTGCTTACCAACTTATGGAATGATCTTCCATGCGCAGTGTTACCAGGACGATACTACATGGTTACTTTTAAAAAAGTGCGTACAAGTGGATAATAGTAGAGTTTATATTATGTGCATAAATTAATAACTAAACATTGTTTTCTCCTATTAATTTCAAATATTTAAATAAAAAAGCTGCAAAACTTTAAAAAAAATATTGTTTTAGGCGATTTTGCGGAAAAACATAATTATGCAAATTTTTTGAGTTATCTTACTTGACTTCACTCGCCACACTCTGGCATGAGACTAATAGTTTCGTGCCAGAGTTTGGCGAGTCAACATCTCCTGAGGATGTCGCGTCTAGAGGCAAAACACGTGTCGAATTGATTGAAGAACTATAAGCGAAATTTACATTCAAGATAACTAAAATAATTAAGATAATACATACCTTTACTAGCGACCCTCATATACAGTTGCAAAGCAAGGTTGCAGGAGTTGGGCACAGTGACCCCCTGCCAGTATCGGTAGCCAAGAGCCATCTGCGCGAAGTCGCTGTCACCGATTGCGCCCATCTGGTAGTATACAAGCGCCTTCGCTTGCGACACGGGAACTCCCAATCCCGTCGCGTGAAGAAAACCCAAGCCCTAGGAAAGGGTTGAATGTTCATTTTACTGTTTTTTTATTATTTTATGTGTGGGAGAGAAGAATTATTAGCTCTCTTGTACAAAAGGAATCACAGAATTTTTTTTTCAAGTGTCGGTGGCGGAAATATTAGAGCCGATCTCCGCCACGTAGATGCCACCGCCAATGAGTTTTCGCATATCATTTTTTTCTTAAACACGGTGAAGGGAACATCGTAAATGTCTAAAGGGAAATCTACACACACCTTTCAATAAATACTAAAGTTAGCTGTGTGTGCCACTCGACTATAAGACATAAGGCTGAAACGAGCTTAAACCTAAAAATGCAAACAGTAAGTAGACATCGAATTAATTCCATGGTTTGGTCATGTGGATGTAATATGGTCATTTATATAAAATGGATGGAATTCCTATTCCCAGAGTAAATAAGGATAGAGATCTGGGCGTAAGTTTTGACCATTTCAAAGATTAGGATTCGTACTGCAAAACTCTCGAGACTTCCATAATCCATTCGTAATACGATTATTATGCCCTAATCAGAAGCAAACTATAAACAAGCACCTGTGTTGGGGATACTTACGAGATAAAGTACGGACTAGTATTAGGCAAAGTGCAGAAGGCCTTCCTAAGACACCTGTACAAACGTTGCTATGGATATTATCCTTTCGGATACATATCCAACCAAATTTGTCTTAGGTTGTTTTGGTTTCAACTCCCTGGAGGTCAGGCGGACTTGCAAACAGCTAAAAAATCTTCATGATCAATCATGTCGTACACGTGTCCCTAATTCAATAATCTTCGCCCATAAAATGGCGCCCCAGCCATGGCACCTATACCGCGTTCATTGGCATCATTCAACACGCTCTTGGACAAAAATACTCAATGGGATCCATTCAATGATGGGTGGACTTCCCTAGTTAATGAAATACTAAGGTACGCGGAGAACATTTAAAAATGTATAATTAATTACAGTTATAATGATATTTATGATTATTTTGTGTGATTTGGCAGCAGGTCAAGCATCTCCTTGGAACACTATGTGGTAAATGGGTTAGATTACACACAATTATGGGAAATTTCGACATATTGGTAGATGGAAATGTCTTTTGAGCAGATATTCGTTGCACACAACTAAATGTTTTGATCAAATATGATTGCATGAGAGCAGAAATGAGAACTTTACGCCATATTGATAACTAGTAAACCATAGCAGGCATTTGGAGTAATGTTGAAGATCTGTGATAAGAAAAATGAGGGTTACTATGAACAAAGCATGTTTGCTGCTGTGAAACACCAATAGAGATATTATTACTCAACTAGCATACTTAAAAACGACCTACGCAACCATCATCATGCTTATGTTTTGGTTTGCGGGTATTCATTCCCATAACAAAGGGTAGTATGCTCCAAATTTAAGATATCATCAAAACTTACAGCATGACCCTCGGCGTGTCCGTATTCCGAGAGGCCCTCAAATATCTTTCTGGCTTTATCCAGGTTCAGCTCCACCCCTTCACCAAATATGTAAGACCAAGCCAGTTTTATCTTAGCTGGAGCATAGCCTTTTTCCGCTGCTTGCTTAACTTGCAGTATAGCACCTCGGAGGTCTGGTGTTCGCTTCTTGATTTTCAACACTGCAGCATCATAGAGTATCTTAGCTGTAAAATTAAAAAAATCAGTTACGTGACTGTTTCCCAGAATTCAAGACAGATATAACTGATACTTGAGATGATTAAGAATAAAGAAAATAATTTAAAGCATTTTACTGAGCTTATCCTAGGTACGAACCAGGGGTGTTACGGATATTTGCATCCGCATCCGCATATGCGGAACATTCGCGTTAATTCAGACATCCGCATCCGTATCCACATCCGGATCAATTGATACGGATCTATTACGGATGCATATCTGCGGATTTTTTGATGCTTTATAGGCTATAAGTATTAAGTACGACCAAACATTATTTTAGTTTTGTTCGCAAAATTTGATTAGTATAAGTTTTTAAGTATTGGTTAGTTTGTTAAGTTAATAAGTTTGTTTTAGTTTTGTTTGTTAGTATTTAATAAATACAAACAATTAAAACGATATCATTTATTCATGGACTTAAAATTGAAATATCTTTAAATATGAAATATCTTTATCTTTCCGCATCCGCATCGGCATCGGCATCCGCGGATGTGAACGTCTAATAATTCGCATCCGCATCCGTATCCGCGGATGTTAAAATATTTGCATCCGCAACAAATCTGGTATGAACTAATCTACTAAAATGAATAGCAACTGATAACAAAGTTATACCTTCTTGCATTTTAGGACTGAGGTCCTCTTCTTCCTCCTCTGGTAATGGCGCCAACTTGTTCAGAATATCTTGTGGATTCTCATAATCATTCTGTAATCAGTTGTACTCTAAGAAGAAGTAGAAAATTTAAACTAATATATTCTTATTTATTATATTTCGCCAGGGTATGGTAGGAAGCAATATATTCAAGTATATGATTTACTAATATTATTATTTGTAAGTTCATAATTTTAGATTTTCATAAATCCTGAGTTGCATGAAATGGCTTTCCTAAAATAATAATTTCACCAATAAAGCTGCATGTAACACTTATTACTGTATATATATTGATTTTAGCGTGAATACGCTCGTAAGTGTCATGGTGAATGTCTATGATGACCTCAGAAATCAATTAAAGTAATAAAACAAACAAGAATTCAAGCAGAGTAGTGATTTCTCGAATGATTGATTATTCGAACCCGGGGCCTCTAGCCCAGAAGCCAGGGTTTGCTTTATATAATAGGGGGCAAATGGGCAAGGGGTTCACTGGATGGAAACTTCTGTTAGGTAATAGTTAAGGTAATTAATTCCACAAAGTGTGCAAGGCAAGAAATTTCTTCCAAATTGTGGGAGAGCATTTTTTTACATGTGACACTATATTTAGTAATTTTTTTTTTCTTATCAGTATAATTATGTAGATTGATTTAATTGTTTTAAGATTTATTGTAGTGTTCATTGTAGTGTAGTGATCACATTAAAGTTTTCTTTCTTTCGGTCTTTCAAATCGTTGTAGAATGCCACACGGCAACACGATGCGGACGGAAAGCAAGCCTCCTCATATAAGGTGTAGAAGATGCAGAGAGAACCCACATATCTACCCCTACACACTCGAGCCGCTCTTCGTTCTATGCGGTCAAATTGAGCTGGTCCTGGGCAGCGCCCGCCCAAAGTGAGAAAAGTGCCCTATGTGAGGCCTAATTTGCACATTATATAGTTGCAGGCAGGTGGCAGATCCACCCTGGGTCGATGCGTCAGTTAAAGCAGCATCTGACTGCAAAAAACGAGCGCTGGGCTCGAAGGATTCGAACTGCAAAATTCTAAATAGGAAATATAACCGTGCCTCCAGATTTTTTAATCAATGATATGTTGGACACTTCCAAATGGGGTAAATTGAAACTTGTCCAATTTAACCCCCAGCAGACTCAGCTTTGCGCATTGACCACTAAATAAACCGCATTTCTCGTATTACCTAGTATCGGAATACTGTAATCTCGAGCGATTGGCAATTCCGCAGTCATCTGGAGGGTAAAGCCAAATTGGCTTCGAAGAAGCTGGGCGTTACAAATAGATCACGGCAAGACTTCAAGCCGGCCCACATTCTAGCGCTCTACAAAGCGCAGGTCCGGCCACATATGAAATATTGCTGTCATCTCTCGTCTGGCGCATCCCGGTATCAGCTCTATCCATTCGAAAATCACTTGTTGTTGCGTAGAGACGTCGCTTTACGTGTTTGTGTGTCTTCTACCACATTTATCATGTGTTCCGAAGAGCTGTTTCACCTGATTCCTGCCGCCAAATTGCACCTTCGCACAACACGCCACAACTTAGAATATAATCCCATCATCTGGATAAGTAGTGTTTCACTACAGTGCGGTTTACAAGGAGCTTTCTTCCACATACTAAAGCTTTAGAATGGGCTTCGCTGTGAGGTGTTTCCGGGACTGCCAATTTGGCTTCCTCTTCCAAGTGCCCATGGAACTGATGAAAATATTATATTGACACTGAGTATGTCGTTACAAGTTGTGGCAGTTGGAGCAGTGATCTCAAATTGAGGAGATCTTTTTAGAGATAAACACACAAACTTGGGTCTTCTTCGACTAAATTTTGCAGATATATGGTTAGATAGACATTGATTGATAGACCTAGATAGACATTGTAAAAACAAATCCATAGAAAAAAACATTTTTTTTTTAGTTTTTTTTTTAATGGAATAGCAGGACAAACGAGCGTACGGGTCACCTGGTCTTAAGTGATCAACGCCGCCCACATTCCCTTGCAACACCAGAGGAATCACAGGAGCGTTGCCGGCCTTTAAGGAAGGTGTACTCGCTTTTTTTGAAGGTACCCATGTCATATCGTCCCGGAAACACCGCACAAGGAAGCTCATTCCACAGCTTTGTAGTACGAGGAAGAAAGCTCTTTGAAAACCGCACTGTGGAGGACCGCCACACATCCAGATGGTGGGGATGATATCCTAACTTGTGGTGTGTCGTGCGAAGGTGGAATAGTATAGTAATATATATAGCAGACAGCAAGTAAAACAAGCAAGACATTGTAAAAATGGAACAAGGCATTATTAACACTTTAGAATTCAACTTCTGAAAATGAGAAGAACAGAAGGAACCTGGAGTTGTTTAAAATTTGTATTTAGAATCAATTATTACCAAGTCTGAGGCCTCAAGGGGGCTACATGCAACAGGAACTGAAATTATACAAGTTATACAATTTTATGTATTGCTTGAATTGATTAATATTAATATGTCAATTGTGTAAATATATTGATGTATTCTACAATTTGTAAATGATATGAATCACATAAACAATTATAGTCCTATAAACAATTAAATTATGTATTATTACGAATAAATAAGCTCTTTTGAAGAAAAGTGGGATTGATATTTGAAAATATAAGATCTGGTATTTGTGATATATTATTGAGGTGAATCTGAAGAGTATACAGATATAACATTTAAAACTAATATGGTTTCAAACACTGTTGACACATAAAATAATATTTACAAAAACTACCATATGTAATTGTAAATATCCCGTATTAAGTATAAATAACTGTGCTTCAAGTAATATATTTTTTTTGTTATGGAATAGGAGGACAAATGAGCGTACGGGTTACCTGTTGTTAAGTGATCACCGCCGCCCACAATCCCTTGCAACACCAGAGGAACCACAGGAGCGCTGCCGGTCTTTAACGAAGGTGTATGCGCTTTTTTTGAAGGAACCCATGTCGTATCGCCCCAGAAACACCCCACAAGGAAGCTCATTGCACAGCTTTGTAGTATGTGGAAGAAAGCTCCTTGAAAACCGCACTGTGGAGGACCGCCACACATCCAGATAGTGAGGATGATATCCTAACTTGTGGCGTGTCGTGCGAAGGTGGATAAATAAGATAAAAATGTCATTGGAACATCAATTTTGTTATCTTGGGTCACATCTATAAGCAAGAGCCATAATCTCTTTTTAATAATGTTCAAATTTTACCTCAGTATCACTCTTTGTACTTTTTGCACTTTCAAGCCAACCCAAGTCATCGTCTTTAAACAATGTTTGACCAGTTTTCAATGAATAAATATTCATAAATTCTAAATTTGCATTTTCTTCTTTTTCATCTTGGTCACCTAAAACAACAAAATGGACACTATAATAATTTATAAGTATTAAACAACAACAAGAGCATTCATATTCAGGCAGAGAACTTACTTACAACACTAAACAGGATTCTTAAGTAGCCTTACTAGCAAACATCACTATACAGGGTGGCCGAGAAGTTGATGTCCAAAGCTAAAATTTGAAAGCCTCATGGTGATGAGTATCCGAATCACCCCTATGTATATTCTATGCTTTTGCGTAGTTTAGGAGATAATATTTTTTTTCCCTTTTAATCCGCTTTTTTCACCTATTTGTGGTTTAGACCTTTTTTCTAATTTTTTTGAACACTTTTAGTTAATTTTAATGTTAACTATTATTAACTACAGTTGCAATAACCACATAAGAAAATATGAATAGTTTAGACAATGCGAAACTAGTTTAGAATTGAGTCGTAAGATCAAGATAACTGCTCCTGCTAATTCATAAAAAAGGTTCAAGGTATCAAAAATAAAATAAAATAAAATGAGCCTATGGCTTCTAACTATTTTTAAGAACTTCCCAGAACATTGGCAAATAAAATGAGGGAAATTCAAATTTTAGCTTTGGACATCAACTTCTTGGTCACCTGGATAGACAGAAGCTACATATACTGATATGTAGCTTCTGTCTATTCATTTTGTAAATACAGAATTTTATTATTAACTACAGTTGCAATAACCACATAAGAAAATATGAATAGTTTAGACAATGCGAAACTAGTTTAGAATTGAGTCGTAAGATCAAGATAACTGCTCCTGCTAATTCATAAAAAAGGTTCAAGGTATCAAAAATAAAATAAAATAAAATGAGCCTATGGCTTCTAACTATTTTTAAGAACTTCCCAGAACATTGGCAAATAAAATGAGGGAAATTCAAATATTAGCATTGGACATCAACTTCTTGGTAACCTGGATAGACAGAAGCTACATATACTGATATGTAGCTTCTGTCTATTCATTTTGTAAATACAGGATTTTATTTCAATAATGATGAACGCTTCAACCTAAGCAAATTGATGCTCTCTGATCTAGAGTTGATTGGCGCAATTCTGGCACTTGGTCAGAGTTCTGTCAATGCATATTATTATATATGTAGCAATAGATTACTAATAATTATGATGATTTGAGTGAATGTATTTGAAAGTTGTTAAAACAAGATATAGGACCCTACAAAATAAACCATCTTATAAACAAAATAAGGGTCAGAAGAAGGGAGAGGGTGCCATACTGCACACTTGGTTTTAGTGTATCTGAAAAATCTAGTGCCCGGGGGCACTGCCGATTTGGAAAGGTTAATAAGGTTATTAGGACTCTATACATATTTAAATACCTTGTGAATTAATTTAGCCAACTGACAAGGTCTGGACCTTGATTATAGTTCAATTATTTTGTAATTAAAAAGAAATTGTTTTCTGTGTGAGAACTAACTTTTACCTCATTCTATTAAAAAAAAACCAACTCATCCCAGGGCCTGTTGTGTTACTATGTATGAGCTACAAAGCTACACACTGCCAGGTATTTATTATATGAACTGTATTAAGTTGTGTAGACTATAACGCACCTTTAATTATTTGATCTTCCTTCAATAATTCTTTTGCTTCGCGAATAGCTTTTGCGTATTCCTGAAGAAGATTTATCTCTCGTTTCATAAGGTTGTAAGCATCGCCTTCGGTAACTGTTGTTTCTGTAGTTTCATCATTATCATTAGTCTTATCTTTTTGAGGTGATTCTGGTCCCACTAATTCCGCAGTGGTTAATAATATACATAGCATGAAAACGTAAACATGAAAGTACTTCATGATTTTTTGCCAAAAAATCCTCTAACTACAAGGTTGACGTGTCCCTTATCATAACAATGTAAAAAATTATAAATAATTTGTTAAAAGAGTTTGTTATTGAGTCCCGCTGAATTTGTTCAACTACATATTCTACTATTTACCATTCACAAATAAACACGTATATATTACAGAACAACCATTCTAATAAAACTCAAACAAAATTATCTATAATCTATTTCTAGATGTGATGTGGGAATGACAACCTATTGATAGATGACATTGTCAGCTGTTGTTATCAGCCTAGCCTTGTTGTTATCACTCGATTGTATGAAACGTGCAGTCATTGACAGATTGACAGATGACGGCTATAATCTTGTAAAAAAAAAAGGAGATAGCCGAAATCCACTCGTTTGCAACTGTTCGCTTTCAAAGTTAGCCGGATTATACTTCGTGGCCAATTGTGATACTGTAATTACTACTATTTCAAAATAATAACTGCACGTTTCATACAAAACTAAATTTAAATTTTTACAAGCAGTCCCGCCTCTTATTACCGCGTATTTAAGTATTTACATCCTCTTTATTTGTTAAGGGCTCCTTCATAGGTCTGGGTACAATAAACGTACGACTTGACGTACAATAAACAACTATACATAAGTTACTAGATTCACAATCACGCTCAAAAATTCTCTGAACCAAATCTCTACCTACGCGTCTATTAGGCAATGATTTCGTTTAATTGTGTTTCGAGTTTCAACCACACTTTGAATACAGTGCCATGCTTTAGAGACTGAGCGTTTGGCGATTAAATAAAACAACTGCTTGACTGTGAGGAATATGTGGAAGATATATGGAAGATATGATTTATTAAAAAGTTACACGATATATATACAAAATCCTTAAAACTAGTTACCCAATTACAATCGTTACTTAAAAAACATTTAAAGTTCAGAAAATACACGCCAATACTAGAGCTTACATTTTAACCAATAGTAAAACGTTTCATTCAATAAGATTTGAGAATAATATTATGTGTTCTATCACGCTCTAAAACGAATGCTATCGCAGTTTGTGTAAACTCGCGTCGAACCTCGATCATACGATGTCAATGAGCATTCCGCACCTACGGCTGTTGCTCATTGATTTAAATTGCATGAATAGCGATCGACCCCCGAGTCCCGACACTCTTTGAGTCTCGCACCTGTTACGTTCCTTCGCGGAACGTAGCTTAGTTATTATCTGTGTTAATTACCCGGTTTTACGATCGTGTTAGTTAGCACCTGTGCTGTGTTTCGCGATTCTGCACGCTAATCGTGTGTGTTTGTGAGTTGCAGTTCGTGACGTGTGTGTCTTCTCCGCGGGGGCCTGCACAGCGTGCATCGGGGTTCCGGCCCAGCCAGTACATCCAGCAAAGCTAAGTGTTAGGCTTAATTATTATTATTAATTTCTTTTAATTTTGCATACTTTATTATTATTAATATTATTTATTAATGTGCAAGTGTACAACTTAACTATAGTTGTCCACTTAATTATTATATTCCCCCTCTGCCTGACTCGGGCAGCGGGGGTTGTTGCCCGCTCAACCTAGTTATTAAATATGACAACCATGGCTTCACCAATGGTTGCCGACGAGGGCCTTCTAAGCGCCCTACTAGATAGGTTATTCACGGAGAAGATCGCTCCGCTATTAAGGAAACAATAGATGAAACAGTGGATCCGGCTATTAGAGCGAAATCCAAAAAATATAACTCATCATCTGACGTTTCGGGTTCCGACGGGTAATCCGAAATGGAATTAGGTAATGACTCCGACGCAAGCTCCGTAGCTTACCGAAGCTAGGAACGAAGCAAGGAAAGTGATCACCCGATCAGCCCGTCCGCCTGTCCTTCAGGCGTACTTTGACGCGCAGGCAACCCCTAAGGTCCCCGCGGTCAGTCCTGACCGCACGGAAGCCCCTCGGGCTTCCAGTGCTTCACCGGCCCAGCCGGAAACCGCTCTACCGTCGAGAGCGGAGAGTGTCGCGTCGGATGCTGACGGCTTCATCACCGTCAGTCGCAAGAAGAAGCGCGGTCGCGAATCGCCTTCTCTTGATGGCACACCCGCCAAGAAAGCCGCGGCCACGACTGGCTCCACTCCCGCGTCTACGCCCGCGCCCGCTAAAGCCCGCGTACCGCCTCCGACCAAGCGCCCGCCTCCTATTTTTATAGGACACCGAGGCCGCTAGTTGGTTATCAAAAATAGGATCCCGAAGACGCTCTCCTTCCAGGCGAGGGCGTACCAATCTCTCATCAAATTAGAGACCAAAGAGGTAGCGGACCACCGCGCCTTGACATCCCTTCTTAGAGAGCTGAGTGTGGGTTTCCACACGAACGCCTTGCCTGAGGAGAAGCGTCTGAGGGTCGTTATTAGGAACGTCCCCAGAGAGTTAGACGAGGCCGACATTCTGTTGGACCTCAAAGAGCAGGGTTACCCTGCACACGAAGTGCACCGTATGCGCGGAACCACCAACAAACAACCATTTAACATGGTTCTCGTCGTCCTCGACCTCACGCAAGAGGGAAAGGAAATTTTTAATATAAAATCGGTTTGCTCCCTTCAGGGCATCCGGGCTGAAGCTCCTCGCAACCGCGGGGGGCCTGGTCAGTGTCACAGATGCCAGTTATACGGGCACTCGGCACGCAACTGCGAACACACCCCGAGGTGTGTTAAGTGCCTCGGCAAACACGGCACGCCGGAGTGCCCTCGACCAGCGCAATGCGTGGAGCCCCCGGCCTGCGTCTTGTGCGGGGAGAAGGGGCACCCCGCGAGCTATCGCGGGTGTCCCAAGGCACCCAAACACAAGCGTCACCCAGGGCGCCGCCAGCCGCAAGGCAGAGCAGAGAAGAAGGAGTTCACTCCGACCTTCAAACCTGCGCCGCCTCCGAAGGTAAACGCCTGGGCGAGGTCTCCTCCGGCTGCCAACACTGCCACAGAGGCCACTCTCGCGGCCCCCGCGCCCCTCCAGCCACCGCTAGCGTCCCGCCCGGCGGCGTCGGTCCCGCGACCGAGACCACCGGCGCCCGCGTCCGCGGCAACAGGTAACCAAGGCGGCAGCGCCTTTGCCTTCATGTTCGAACTGTCAGAGCTGTTCGACATAGATGAAATCACAGCCCTGGCCAGCAGGCTCGAGGCTGTCCGGGACGACCCGCCATCGCTCCTGCAAGTTATGGCAGACAACGCCAAAATATTCCGTGCCCTCACCGATATAGGGCGAAAGTATAAAAACATTCGCGATGCCTAATTACGTAAGCGGACGGGTTAAGCCACATACGCTCCGTATAGCGTATTTTAACGCCCAAGGCCTTAAGCCTCAACTAGACTTGGTGAAGGAGTTCGCTCACGAACATCAATTAGACCTATTCTTAGTGCAAGAGACATTTCTATAACCACGTATACGCGATCCGCGTATCGCTAATTATAACTTAGTCAGGAATGATCGCACCACCCGTATGGGCGGCACCCTCATTTATTTTAAAAGGTCTCTACACTGTACTACCTATAGATCCTCCGGTCCTCACTAACATCGAGGCCTCTGCCATCCGGGTCAGTATGGCGAATCACCAGCCGATCACTGTTATTTCAGCTTATCTTCCGCCGAACAAACAAATATTAGACACAGATATAGAAGCATTACTCGGCCACGGGGCCGCAGTCATAGTGGGCGGCGATCTTAACGCCAAACACTCCAGCTGGAACAGTAGAGGCACAAATAGAAACGGAATTTTATTAGATTCTCTCACAGACACGCTGAACTTTTCAGTAATAGCACCCGACGAACCAACACGTTATCCGAATAACGTCGCGCACCGACCCGACATTCTTGACGTTGCGTTACTTAAAAACGTAACGCTCAATGTAAATTCAATCGAGGTTTTTCACGAATTAGAGTCAGACCACCGGCCCGTCGTCCTAAATCTAGGCCCACCGGTTAACTTTCAACCACCGACGAAAACAGTGATCGATTGGCAACGGCTGGAAAAGGATCTCGAGTCTATCAAGTCCGACGACCTTGACCTTATACCGGACGTCATCGACTCGGTCGACACGGCTCACAGTGCTATCTCTCATGTGGCGTCACATATACAGAATAGGATCAAGGCCTGCTCCAGGCAGGTTCCGACGATGCAACCGCATCGCCTAAACCTGCCTCCAGAGGTCAGGAACCTACTCACACAGAAGCACAGAGCCACTAGACTTTACGATAGGTATCCGTCGGTCGAGAATAGGCGCCAACTCCGCTACCTACAGCGGGTACTCCGCGGCGAACGTTGGGATCGCTTGCTCGGCAACCTTAAGCCATCACATGTGGCTTTCTGGAAGCTGCCTCGTGCGTTCAAACAGGAGCCGCCCACTGTCATGCCTCCTTTGGACAGACCGGGACTGCAGCCGGCGCTCGATGACCATGAGAAGGCTGAATGCCTCGCCGATAGTCTCGAGAGTCAGTGCTTTCCAAATGCAGCAGCCGACCCGACAAACGTTGACGAAGTTGATCGTGAAGTTGAACGTCGCTCCGCTCTGAGCCCTTCAGGCGATGTAATAAAACCCACCTCTTACGAAGAGGTGAAGCTTATCATTAAGGAGCTTCACTCCAAGAAGGCCCCGGAGCCCGACACTATAAACAATAGGGTTCTTAAAATCCTACCCTCGACTGTTATTACTTAATTGGTTACCATTTTTAATATTCTATTGTCTAATAGCGCGTTCCCCGAACAATGGAAGGATTCCATTGTTATCGGTATCCCAAAACCCAATAAACCTAAAGCTAATCCGAGTAGCTATAGGCCTATTAGCTTAATTAACTCGATCGGGAAACTTTACGAAATATTAATTCTCGCGCGTCTTAATCAATTCATCGCGGAGCCTAACCTGATACCCGACATACAGTTCGGATTCAGAACCGCTCACTCCTGTTCCCAGCAGGCTCACCGACTCACCGAGTACATTCTCATACGGCGTCAATTTCACGCTACCACGACAGCCGTGTTTTTCGATGTCGCGAAGGCCTTCGACAAGGTATGGCACAACGGCTTAGTATTCAAGCTGTATCAACTGGGAGTGCCAGACAGGCTCGTGCGCATCATTCGAGCCTATCTTACTGATCGCTCCTTCCGATATCGAGTAAAGGGCACCCTATCCTCACCCAGACCCATCAGGTCTGGCGTGCCACAGGGTTCGGTCCTCTCTCCCACTCTTTTCTCGCTCTTCACGAGCTCGCCTAACAGTTTTCTGTCGGAACTGTACTTCAGGCATGGAGCTTTGACACCGCGGGATAGTCGGCGGTGTTTTTCCGTTGTCGTCAAGAGTCGAGTTGGAGGCAAAAAGAGTGCACAGGAGATCGGCTTTCTCTTTTGCCGTATGGGCCAGGGTGTCATTCCTCATGTGCAATGGCGGCATGGACGGCTGGTTGAAGTTACCAAGAGCAGCTTTCGACAACGACCAGAACTTGCGTGTTCCGGTCGGGTAACTGGAAAGCTGCACGCCAATTTTGACGACGTGCTTCGATTTCGCACGGGCGATTTGCCGCTTAAAAAATCTGGAGGCACGGTTATATTTCCTCTTCAGAACTTTGCAGTTCGGATCCTTTGAGCCCAGCGCCGCAACCCAAGTTCGATACGCCTGTTTTTTGCAGTCAGATGCTGCTTTAACTGACGCATCGAACCAGGGCTGTGATCTGCCACCGATCGGTACTACAGAGCTTGGTATAAAAATATCCATGCCCTGCAGTATCACATCGGCTACTGCAACGGCGCAGGAACTAGGATCATCCGAAGGGAAACAAACCCTGCCCCAAGGGTAGGATGCAAAAAAGGAACGCATCCTATCCCAATCTGCTGACTTGTAGTGCCAAACGGGGCGGGTCGCTGGTGGTCTGCGACGTTGGCGTCGGATAGGCACTACACTCCTGACCAGGCAATGGTCGGACGTTCCGAGAGGGTCGTCGACAGAGACCTGGTAACCATCGGGATGTGTAGTCAGCAGAAGATCTAATAAGGACGGCATGTGGCTATCCACATCCGGGAGCCGCGTCGGCGACTCAACCAATTGGGACAGACCATACGCCAATGCAAAATTATGCACAGATCGCCCTGCGTAGTCTGTGGTACGTGATCCAAGCCATTCGGCATTGTGCCCGTTGAAATCACCCAAGACTAAGATTTCAGCGGAGGGGATCTGAGCAAGCACGTCATCAAATGCCGCTTGAACGCAGCCCATGAGGTGATCCGTTTCTGCGTTACCACTATGGGACCTGTAGACACACGCATAGATGCGGACGCGGTCCTCTAAATCTACGCGGAGCCAGAGAGTAGACAGGCCCCTACCCTCAAAATTGCCGAGACGGCGACAGCAGATAGCCTCACTAACGTACACACATACCCCGGCATGAGGCATGAAATTATGCTCAATTTTGTACCCGGGGTACGTTAAATATGACGTATCGCTAGGTCGAGATATCTGCGTCTCCGTAAGGAAACACAAGGCCGGCTGCGCCGTCTCAAGGTGGTGGTGGACGGCGTTTAAGTTGGAATGAATTCCCCGAATGTTACAAAAGTCCACATTAAGCGTGGAGCGGGGTGCCGTGGTGTTGCTGCCCTGTTTGTCCTGTGACATACGCGGTACTGTGCCCCCCCCAGAATACGAGGGGCAGCCCGAGCGCGAATGCTCGGGGAGGGATTCTCCGGCTCTACAAGAGCCGGTACCCTCCTGGGGTAATTTCTTTTTTAGGACCGCTCTCATATTTTGTTAGGGGGGGGGAAAGGACGGGGGGGGAATGGCCTCCGGTCCTCAACACTAACCTATGCGAAACATAGCGGCACTAGGCCGCTACTTCACGCCGGTATTCTGTGCGAGTGTGGTAAGTAACCCGGACGAGTCTGGCCCGATTGTGCTGACGTCATAAGACAGCAGCGTGACTCTCCCACTTTCAAAAAGCCCGTAGTCGCCTCTTACGACACCCTTGGACCTGGGACTACCCTATTCTTTTTACGCCCCGGGGCAGCACAGGGCAAACGTCGTCTGCAAGTAGTTCAAAATAAATTCACGCGCATGGCAACCGGAGCCCCGTGGTTCATCCGAAACGTTGACCTTCACCGCGACCTAGAGCTTCCGACGATAGCTCAACACTTTAAAGAGATCTCGCGACGCTTCTTTGACAAGGCGCCTAACCATCCCAACATCTTGGTTAGGAAGGCATGCGGGTACACCCCCCTTCACCATAGTCTCAACCCAATAAGACGTCCCAGACACGTAACGGATGACCCGGATGACGACATCACCATCGCGAACGCGACACCCACAAAAACACCGACACAGACACGCACACACCGCCTTCGCAGGCGTAGGCGCGGTCAACCACCGCAAACCACTGGCACTCGTCACTCTGACGATGGTCAGCGGCCCGCACCCTAGATACACTACACATTGTTTTGATACCCGACGAGACGCTAGTCCTCGTCCTGTAATCGTTTCACTACACTCACTCACACACGGACTGACTGACGGACTGATACACCACTTACACAATCACAAACACACTCCACAAACAGACACAAACATACATGCACACTAACATTTACACTACTTAAATACATACAAACAAACATACATACAATCATAAACACATACAAACACACTTACATACATTACACAAAACATCACCACACTCGCCGGCGAGTGTGTTCTTATCACCTTTTCATCTTTCATCTTCATTTTCATTCTCCTTCCCACATACACACAGCCGGTCTGGGGTTCGAGTCTCCTTAGGAGACGCCCCGCGACTGTTGTTGCGTAGTCTTTGCGGCCTCCACGGCCCACGTCCTACTTCGCTGTGAAAGCCAGAGCTGCTTGTTAGCAGCACACAGAGCAGGTTTTAGTCGGTATGGGGTGTCCGCTTACGCGGACACTCGAGTCCGACATATTACGCCCCGTTCCGGGGCTCGAGTGTATGTCGTAATACGTATGTCGTAATACGTAACAGTATTTCCTCCTCTCAAAAAAAAAATTAAGAAAAATAAACCCGAGTCCCGACGCTTCATTCGAGGACGCTCGGCCTTGCTGTGCAGTTGTGTAACGCGGGGCATATGACTGATCACGTGAGTATATCTGCGATCGTCGAGAGAAAGTACGATGCTTGAAACTTTACTGAGATGACTAAACTGGTGATCTGTATGATTATATGAGTTGATGTACAGCATTATGAAATGGTTCTTATCAGGGCTAATATTACGTTATACAAAATAAAATGTTCTTATTAGAGCTAATACTACGTTATATAAAATAAAATGTTCTTGTCAGAACGAATCTTTCGGCATACGCTTATTACAGTTATTATACACGATTACTATTTCTACGATCTATAATGCTACGTTACAAGTTAGATATTAGACATTTGTGTTAATTGATATTATTGGTTGTAGGTACAGCTACAGGAGTCCCCTTCAAGTGAAACGCACCGGCAACTTGATGAGTCGGCCTGTCCTTGACATTTTGATAGGCTGGGACGTCAAGTTGTTCGTAGGGTCCGTTAACGTGGTATTTTGGGTATTGGTGGTATGTTTGTTAGGTATGGTATCGGTAAGGTTTTGGGTAACTTGTACAGGTAAAGGTAATGAATATAATGTATTGTTTTCTTCAGTTTCATTTAATAAATATGCAGGTTTTAAACGGTCGATCGATATGTTTGTTTGTCGACCTGGTAAATGAATGGTATAAAGTTTAACGCTTCGTTTGATAACACGGTACGGTCCTTCATATGGTGTTTGTAATGGTCGTTTTACTGAATCTATTCTAATAAACACATGACTGCATGTATGTAAGTCTTGATGAACAAATATGTGTTTGTTATTACGATGTGAAGTAGGTGAGTGTGGTTTATTAGCTGCGATATGGGTACGGTATGCGTAATTTATCAACGTAGGTATGATCCAATGAGGTAGATGATGTTTGTGTGTTTATGTCGAAGAAATCACTTGGTAGACGAAGGTTATAGCCGTATGTTAGTTCGGCGGCGCTAACGCCTGTGTCCGATCGTAGAACTACGCGCAGGCCTAATAATACGGTTGGTAGTTCATTGACCCATGCACAGGTGTTCGTTAACCTTGAACGAAGGGCTGTCTTCAAGCAACGATGAAAGCGTTCTACGTTTCCGTTACTCTTTGGGTTATAGCTAGTACTTCGTATCCGTTTAACTCCCATAGTTTTCATGAGGTTGGTAAACAGAGAGCTTTCGAACTGTGGACCTTGATCGCTTGTTAGTGTCGCTGGGCATCCAAATCTTGAGATCCAGTGATTGTATATGATATCTGCAATTGTCTCGGCTGTAATATTGTCGCTAGGGATTGCCTCAGGCCAACCAGTATGTCTGTCGATCATTGTTATCAGATAACGATGTCCTTGAGCAGAGGTAGGTAGAGGTCCAACAATATGTATGCGTATATGCTGAAAACGATCGCTTGCGTCAAAACATTGAATATTGCTGACTGTGTGACGTTGTATTTTACTTTTCTGACAATTTATACAAGCTTTACTCCACTTCCCGATGTCGATATTCATTAATGGCCAAAAGAACTTTTGAGATATTAATTTACGTGATGTTCGTATTCCTGGGTGAGTAATATTATGTACACTATTAAAAATTTGTTTGCGGAAGTCTGTAGGTATGTAAGGACGTATATGACTTGTTGATGTTTCACAATATAATTCTAGGTTCGTGTTAGGTACATTTATTTTCTTGAAGGTTAAGTTTGGTTGTTGAATGAGTTGTGTTATGCTGCTGTCTCTCTCTTGTGCGATTGATAATTCGCTGTAGTCGATCGTAGGTGACACTGTTATTGTTTCTATTCGACTTAATGCATCGGCAATAATATTGTTTTTTCCACTGATGTGTCGAATATCGGTTGTGAATTCACTGATGAATAATAATTGGCGCGTTCGGCGTGGCGTTTCGTTTGCAGTATGTGTTTTATTCATAGCGAATGTGAGGGGTTAGTGGTCTGTGAATATAATTAATTCACGTCCTTCAAACATCTTACGGAAATGTTTCACTGACTTATAGACGGCTGAGAGTTCTCTGTCATACGCTGAGTATTTCTTCTCCGCCTCTGAGAATTTCTTTGAGAAGTAACCGAGTGGTTGCCAATTATTCTCGATGTATTGTTGTAGGACTGCACCTACTGCATTGTCAGACGCATCGCAGAATATTGCGATAGGGGCATCATGTGATGGGTGAGCGAGTAAGGTAGCTTTGGATATACTATTCTTGCACGCTTCGAATGATTGTGATGCTTCGTCGGTCCATTTAATTATTGTTTTATCACGTTTCTTGACATGATGTAGGTAAGCGTTTAGCGGAGCATGTATTGATGCAGCATTCGGTATGTGGTCACGATAGAAATTTAACATGCCTAGAAATCGTCTTAAACCTTCTATAGTTTTCGGTTTTGAATATTCGGTAATGGCTTTAATCTTCTCTTCTGGTGGCTCTATACCGTTTTTTGATACGATGTATCCAAGAAATTTGACTTCCGTTTTGCCTAAGTTACACTTCGCGGGGTTGATAGTAATACCGTTTTCTTCCAATCTTCTAAGAACTGTTCTTAGGTGATCGCAATGCTCAGTCTCGTTTGCTGAGGCTATGAGCAAATCGTCGATGAATGGGAAAACGTAGTCTAATCCACGGAGCACTTCGTGAATAAATCGCTGAAATGTTTGTCCCGCATTCTTCAGACCAGGACACATGCGAGGAAATTCGAATAAACCCATTGGTGTGATGATAGCTGTCTTCTCTATGTCCTGTTCCGTGGTCTTCAATTGTTGGTAAGCGCGGTTGAGGTCGATTGTGGAGAATATTGTTTTGCCAGACAGATGATGGGTGAAGTCCTTGACTCTCGGCACTGGATAACGATCGGGTTTGGTTATGCTGTTCAATCGTCTGTAATCACCACATACCCGTATATCTCCATTCTTCTTAGGTACTATATGGAGTGGTGAAGACCATGGACTTTTACTCGGTCTGCAGAGTCCTTGTTGCATCATGTTTTCGAATTCTTTCTTCACTATTTCATAACGATGAGGTGGAATGGGACAAGCACGGCAATGTAATGGATTGTGTTTCAATATAATGTTCCACGTTAATTTTTGGCGATAATTGCATCGATGTTAATCTCGTGGTACCGGAGAATTCGGCGAGTATCGCGTGGTACGGGGCCTGTATATCGATACTTCGTATTGTGGGTGAGGTCGATGACATTATTGGCGCGTTGATTTTAAGACTTGTGACGGCATCAATTAATCTTCGATTTTTTAAGTCTACGATAAGTTGATGGTGTTTGAGAAAATCGGCACTTAATATTGGTTTCGTGACGTCAGCTACAATAAACTTCCACTTGTATGGTCGACGGAGGTTGAGATCGAGTTCTAATGTTTTCTCACCATAAGTTGAAATTGTTGTGTTGTTTGCAGCGTACAATTTAAATGGTAGAGGCGTTGCTTTCAGGCCTAGTTTTCTTGGTAGGACGGATATATTAGCACCGGTATCTACTAAGAATGACATCTTTGTTTTCTTGTCTGTGACAAAAAGGCGGTATGAAGTGTGAAGGACGCCGGGTTCCGCCGCAGCTAGCGTCCGTTCTAGTTTCCCGATGGCTCTTTCTTGAAGCTGCAGGGCGTAGTACAACGTCGGGCTTCACTACCAAATCGACGATGGTAATAACAGTAAAGTGTTGGTGAGCTATTGAGTGTGCGGGAACGGTGTTGTGATGAAGCTCTATTTCGAGATGACGAGCGAAATCGGTGGCGATGATAGTGTTGAGATGGCCTTGACTTGAGTTCGGCGACTTCTAGTGATAGTTTTCGTATCTCGTTAATAAGGAATTGTGTGTGATCTACCTGATTTGACGTCGATGATTCTGGACCTGATGCTGGTGGCTGGAGACGGCTAGTGGATGGCTGGAGACGGCTGCTACCTCCTGGATTTGCTCCATCATCGTGTCAGCAAGCAACGCTAGTTCCTCCAGCGTGGACTTCGCGCTGAATGACTCGCTGACAGCGAGCACGGAGCGGACGTGGGCTGGTTGTAGCTTACTCCACATCATGCGGAGGGTGGAGTCGGTAACCTTGTCCCTTGCAAGGTTACGCATGCGTCGCAGTAGCTGTGAAGGCTTCTGGTCTCCAAGCTCCATCTCGGCGAGTAGCTTCTGGAACTTGCGGCTGTCAGATTCTTCATACACTGATATGAGACGTTCCTTGATTGCTGAATATTGTTTGTCTCTCGGTATGTTAAATAGGATGTCGGAGATTTGTTCGATGTCAGCTTTTTCTAATTGGACGAGCACTATCTGTGTCAGCTGGGCTTGACTCCTCTTGAGATCATCGGTGGCGGCTTCAAAGCTGTCATACCACAATCGCGGATTTTCCCGCCAAAATGGTGGTATGCGCATCGACAGTGAAATGCTGGAGATTTCTGTCGCGGTGGGCGCTGGGAGTGGCTGAGCCTGGTTTGTGTCTTCCATTTCTTCGTCGGGTTGATATTCCTCGAGCAGAGATTCGTCGAAAAGGAATTCGTCGTTTCGGCGACCTGGTGAAGCTGTTCTTCAATGTGTAGCCGGGCAGAGGTTCGGTGTATTCTGTTCTGGCTTCATTCCGTCGGCGTTCTTGTTCGGGCTTCCTTCCGTCGGTGTTCTTGTTCGGGCGTCCTGGCTTCCTTCCGTCGGCGTTCTTGTTCGGGTTCCTTCCGTCGGTGTTCTTGTTCGGAGTCACCACTTTAGAGACTGAGCGTTTGGCGATTAAATAAAACAACTGCTTGACTGTGAGGAATATGTGGAAGATATATGGAAGATATGATTTATTAAAAAGTTACACGATATATATACAGAATCCTTAAAACTAGTTACCCAATTACAATCGTTACTTAAAAAATATTTACAAGTTCAGGAAATACACACCAATACTAGAGCTTACATTTTAACCAATAGTAAAACGTTTCATTCAATAAGATTTGAGAATAATATTATGTGTTCTATCACGCTCTAAAACTAATGCTATCGCAGTTTGTGTAAACTCGCGTCGAACCTCGATCATACGATGTCAATGAGCATTCCGCACCTACGGCTGTTGCTCATTGATTAAAATTGCATGAATAGCGATCGACCCCCGAGTCCCGACGCTTCATTCGAGGACGCTCGGCCTTGCTGTGCGGTTGTGTATCGCGGGGCATATGACTGATCACGCGAGTATATCTGCGATCGTCGAGAGAAAGTACGATGCTTGAAACTTTACTGAGATGACTAAACTGGTGATCTGTATGATTCTATGAGTTGATGTACAGCATTATGAAATGGTTCTTATCAGGGCTAATATTACGTTATACAAAATAAAATGTTCTTATCAGAGCTAATACTACGTTATATAAAATAAAATGTTCTTGTCAGAACAAATCTTTCGGCATACGCTTATTACAGTTATTATGCACGATTACTATTTCTACGATCTATAATGCTACGTTACAAGTTAGATATTTGACATTTGTGTTAATTGATATTATTGGTTGTAGGTACAGCTACAATGCAATGTCTAAGTGTTCAGTGAAATTTAAAAATAATGGACATATTTCAGGTAAGTGCCCCTTTAAATGAATAATAATTGTGTAGCTAACTTGATGTTTTTAATTATTTTGTTATATAACTACCTTTGTTATTACATTTAAATGGCTCAAAATGATCTTGTCTAAGTTTCTAATGAGCGTATTCAATTGGCATTACTGACACGAAATAAGTTGTTAATTTGAATGGATGTTTTGATGTCAGCTGTACGTATACATTTCTTTATCGCCGGTCGGAAATTTTTGATGACCTTTTAATAGATCATTGAGAGTCTAGTTGTTTATTGTACGTTCATAGTTCTTGTCTTCTTCTTCCCATTCCAAAGTCCCTTTTCGAACTGATATAGCTTCAGGGCGTTTACCAAGTATTGATGCAATTTGTTATGTTAATGTGATTCTATGTGGTAAATAAAAATATATTCAATTTCTATTTAGTTTACGACATACGCACGGAGTAGAGATGGGTCAGTATCATAGGTTGTATATCTTTCTTAAATAACATAAAAAGCGACCAAGTGCGAGTCGGACTCGCCCATCAAGGGTTCTTTAGCAGCAAGTAGCATAATATAAAAGTTATATAGAAATGAAAACGATATTAAATTATTTAAATTGAAAAGGCAATAAATCTTTGATCAAAATAATACAGAGCAAATCTCATCATTTATACGTATTAAGAAACAACTACTTGTACTACGAGTAGATCTCGTTCAAACCAATTTTCGTTGGAAGTTTGCATGGTAATGTACATCATATATTTTTTTTAGTTTTATCATTCTCTTCTATTTTAGAACTTACAGGGAGCGGGACACACATTTTACCATTACCAATTTTATTTTTATTTCTAAGTATTACCTCCAAAATTTATAGTTTTTTTTTTCTATTTTTGTGTGAAAATGTTAATGCGGTTCACAGAATACTATTAACAAGGTTCAACAGTATAGAAAAAGTTTATAAGAAAAAGTTAAAGTTTTGGAAAAAAGTGACTGTGACATACACGGACAGACAGACACACATGACGAATCTATAACGGTTCAGTTTTTATATATATGATATAGATTATAATAATGAGCTATAATTATTTTCTAAAAGTACAAACACTTGAAGCGAAACAAAGAATTCGACTAACTTTTGTACTATCGATATGGGTAGGTATAAAAACACCCACCTCAATGCTGTGATCACTTACCCGCTTGAACGCAGCCCATGAGGTGATCCGTTTCTGCGTTACCACTATGGGACCTGTAGACACACGCATAGATGCGGACGCGGTCCTCTAAATCTACGCGGAGCCAGAGAGTAGACAGGCCCCTACCCTCAAAATTGCCGAGACGGCGACAGCAGATAGCCTCACTAACGTACACACATACCCCGGCATGAGGCATGAAATTATGCTCAATTTTGTACCCGGGGTACGTTAAATATGACGTATCGCTAGGTCGAGATATCTGCGTCTCCGTAAGGAAACACAAGGCCGGCTGCGCCGTCTCAAGGTGGTGGTGGACGGCGTTTAAGTTGGAATGAATTCCCCGAATGTTACAAAAGTCCACATTAAGCGTGGAGCGGGGTGCCGTGGTGTTGCTGCCCTGTTTGTCCTGTGACATACGCGGTACTGTGCCCCCCCCAGAATACGAGGGGCAGCCCGAGCGCGAATGCTCGGGGAGGGATTCTCCGGCTCTACAAGAGCCGGTACCCTCCTGGGGTAATTTCTTTTTTAGGACCGCTCTCATATTTTGTTAGGGGGGGGGAAAGGACGGGGGGGGAATGGCCTCCGGTCCTCAACACTAACCTATGCGAAACATAGCGGCACTAGGCCGCTACTTCACGCCGGTATTCTGTGCGAGTGTGGTAAGTAACCCGGACGAGTCTGGCCCGATTGTGCTGACGTCATAAGACAGCAGCGTGACTCTCCCACTTTCAAAAAGCCCGTAGTCGCCTCTTACGACACCCTTGGACCTGGGACTACCCTATTCTTTTTACGCCCCGGGGCAGCACAGGGCAAACGTCGTCTGCAAGTAGTTCAAAATAAATTCACGCGCATGGCAACCGGAGCCCCGTGGTTCATCCGAAACGTTGACCTTCACCGCGACCTAGAGCTTCCGACGATAGCTCAACACTTTAAAGAGATCTCGCGACGCTTCTTTGACAAGGCGCCTAACCATCCCAACATCTTGGTTAGGAAGGCATGCGGGTACACCCCCCTTCACCATAGTCTCAACCCAATAAGACGTCCCAGACACGTAACGGATGACCCGGATGACGACATCACCATCGCGAACGCGACACCCACAAAAACACCGACACAGACACGCACACACCGCCTTCGCAGGCGTAGGCGCGGTCAACCACCGCAAACCACTGGCACTCGTCACTCTGACGATGGTCAGCGGCCCGCACCCTAGATACACTACACATTGTTTTGATACCCGACGAGACGCTAGTCCTCGTCCTGTAATCGTTTCACTACACTCACTCACACACGGACTGACTGACGGACTGATACACCACTTACACAATCACAAACACACTCCACAAACAGACACAAACATACATGCACACTAACATTTACACTACTTAAATACATACAAACAAACATACATACAATCATAAACACATACAAACACACTTACATACATTACACAAAACATCACCACACTCGCCGGCGAGTGTGTTCTTATCACCTTTTCATCTTTCATCTTCATTTTCATTCTCCTTCCCACATACACACAGCCGGTCTGGGGTTCGAGTCTCCTTAGGAGACGCCCCGCGACTGTTGTTGCGTAGTCTTTGCGGCCTCCACGGCCCACGTCCTACTTCGCTGTGAAAGCCAGAGCTGCTTGTTAGCAGCACACAGAGCAGGTTTTAGTCGGTATGGGGTGTCCGCTTACGCGGACACTCGAGTCCGACATATTACGCCCCGTTCCGGGGCTCGAGTGTATGTCGTAATACGTATGTCGTAATACGTAACAGTATTTCCTCCTCTCAAAAAAAAAATTAAGAAAAATAAACCCGAGTCCCGACGCTTCATTCGAGGACGCTCGGCCTTGCTGTGCAGTTGTGTAACGCGGGGCATATGACTGATCACGTGAGTATATCTGCGATCGTCGAGAGAAAGTACGATGCTTGAAACTTTACTGAGATGACTAAACTGGTGATCTGTATGATTATATGAGTTGATGTACAGCATTATGAAATGGTTCTTATCAGGGCTAATATTACGTTATACAAAATAAAATGTTCTTATTAGAGCTAATACTACGTTATATAAAATAAAATGTTCTTGTCAGAACGAATCTTTCGGCATACGCTTATTACAGTTATTATACACGATTACTATTTCTACGATCTATAATGCTACGTTACAAGTTAGATATTAGACATTTGTGTTAATTGATATTATTGGTTGTAGGTACAGCTACAGGAGTCCCCTTCAAGTGAAACGCACCGGCAACTTGATGAGTCGGCCTGTCCTTGACATTTTGATAGGCTGGGACGTCAAGTTGTTCGTAGGGTCCGTTAACGTGGTATTTTGGGTATTGGTGGTATGTTTGTTAGGTATGGTATCGGTAAGGTTTTGGGTAACTTGTACAGGTAAAGGTAATGAATATAATGTATTGTTTTCTTCAGTTTCATTTAATAAATATGCAGGTTTTAAACGGTCGATCGATATGTTTGTTTGTCGACCTGGTAAATGAATGGTATAAAGTTTAACGCTTCGTTTGATAACACGGTACGGTCCTTCATATGGTGTTTGTAATGGTCGTTTTACTGAATCTATTCTAATAAACACATGACTGCATGTATGTAAGTCTTGATGAACAAATATGTGTTTGTTATTACGATGTGAAGTAGGTGAGTGTGGTTTATTAGCTGCGATATGGGTACGGTATGCGTAATTTATCAACGTAGGTATGATCCAATGAGGTAGATGATGTTTGTGTGTTTATGTCGAAGAAATCACTTGGTAGACGAAGGTTATAGCCGTATGTTAGTTCGGCGGCGCTAACGCCTGTGTCCGATCGTAGAACTACGCGCAGGCCTAATAATACGGTTGGTAGTTCATTGACCCATGCACAGGTGTTCGTTAACCTTGAACGAAGGGCTGTCTTCAAGCAACGATGAAAGCGTTCTACGTTTCCGTTACTCTTTGGGTTATAGCTAGTACTTCGTATCCGTTTAACTCCCATAGTTTTCATGAGGTTGGTAAACAGAGAGCTTTCGAACTGTGGACCTTGATCGCTTGTTAGTGTCGCTGGGCATCCAAATCTTGAGATCCAGTGATTGTATATGATATCTGCAATTGTCTCGGCTGTAATATTGTCGCTAGGGATTGCCTCAGGCCAACCAGTATGTCTGTCGATCATTGTTATCAGATAACGATGTCCTTGAGCAGAGGTAGGTAGAGGTCCAACAATATGTATGCGTATATGCTGAAAACGATCGCTTGCGTCAAAACATTGAATATTGCTGACTGTGTGACGTTGTATTTTACTTTTCTGACAATTTATACAAGCTTTACTCCACTTCCCGATGTCGATATTCATTAATGGCCAAAAGAACTTTTGAGATATTAATTTACGTGATGTTCGTATTCCTGGGTGAGTAATATTATGTACACTATTAAAAATTTGTTTGCGGAAGTCTGTAGGTATGTAAGGACGTATATGACTTGTTGATGTTTCACAATATAATTCTAGGTTCGTGTTAGGTACATTTATTTTCTTGAAGGTTAAGTTTGGTTGTTGAATGAGTTGTGTTATGCTGCTGTCTCTCTCTTGTGCGATTGATAATTCGCTGTAGTCGATCGTAGGTGACACTGTTATTGTTTCTATTCGACTTAATGCATCGGCAATAATATTGTTTTTTCCACTGATGTGTCGAATATCGGTTGTGAATTCACTGATGAATAATAATTGGCGCGTTCGGCGTGGCGTTTCGTTTGCAGTATGTGTTTTATTCATAGCGAATGTGAGGGGTTAGTGGTCTGTGAATATAATTAATTCACGTCCTTCAAACATCTTACGGAAATGTTTCACTGACTTATAGACGGCTGAGAGTTCTCTGTCATACGCTGAGTATTTCTTCTCCGCCTCTGAGAATTTCTTTGAGAAGTAACCGAGTGGTTGCCAATTATTCTCGATGTATTGTTGTAGGACTGCACCTACTGCATTGTCAGACGCATCGCAGAATATTGCGATAGGGGCATCATGTGATGGGTGAGCGAGTAAGGTAGCTTTGGATATACTATTCTTGCACGCTTCGAATGATTGTGATGCTTCGTCGGTCCATTTAATTATTGTTTTATCACGTTTCTTGACATGATGTAGGTAAGCGTTTAGCGGAGCATGTATTGATGCAGCATTCGGTATGTGGTCACGATAGAAATTTAACATGCCTAGAAATCGTCTTAAACCTTCTATAGTTTTCGGTTTTGAATATTCGGTAATGGCTTTAATCTTCTCTTCTGGTGGCTCTATACCGTTTTTTGATACGATGTATCCAAGAAATTTGACTTCCGTTTTGCCTAAGTTACACTTCGCGGGGTTGATAGTAATACCGTTTTCTTCCAATCTTCTAAGAACTGTTCTTAGGTGATCGCAATGCTCAGTCTCGTTTGCTGAGGCTATGAGCAAATCGTCGATGAATGGGAAAACGTAGTCTAATCCACGGAGCACTTCGTGAATAAATCGCTGAAATGTTTGTCCCGCATTCTTCAGACCAGGACACATGCGAGGAAATTCGAATAAACCCATTGGTGTGATGATAGCTGTCTTCTCTATGTCCTGTTCCGTGGTCTTCAATTGTTGGTAAGCGCGGTTGAGGTCGATTGTGGAGAATATTGTTTTGCCAGACAGATGATGGGTGAAGTCCTTGACTCTCGGCACTGGATAACGATCGGGTTTGGTTATGCTGTTCAATCGTCTGTAATCACCACATACCCGTATATCTCCATTCTTCTTAGGTACTATATGGAGTGGTGAAGACCATGGACTTTTACTCGGTCTGCAGAGTCCTTGTTGCATCATGTTTTCGAATTCTTTCTTCACTATTTCATAACGATGAGGTGGAATGGGACAAGCACGGCAATGTAATGGATTGTGTTTCAATATAATGTTCCACGTTAATTTTTGGCGATAATTGCATCGATGTTAATCTCGTGGTACCGGAGAATTCGGCGAGTATCGCGTGGTACGGGGCCTGTATATCGATACTTCGTATTGTGGGTGAGGTCGATGACATTATTGGCGCGTTGATTTTAAGACTTGTGACGGCATCAATTAATCTTCGATTTTTTAAGTCTACGATAAGTTGATGGTGTTTGAGAAAATCGGCACTTAATATTGGTTTCGTGACGTCAGCTACAATAAACTTCCACTTGTATGGTCGACGGAGGTTGAGATCGAGTTCTAATGTTTTCTCACCATAAGTTGAAATTGTTGTGTTGTTTGCAGCGTACAATTTAAATGGTAGAGGCGTTGCTTTCAGGCCTAGTTTTCTTGGTAGGACGGATATATTAGCACCGGTATCTACTAAGAATGACATCTTTGTTTTCTTGTCTGTGACAAAAAGGCGGTATGAAGTGTGAAGGACGCCGGGTTCCGCCGCAGCTAGCGTCCGTTCTAGTTTCCCGATGGCTCTTTCTTGAAGCTGCAGGGCGTAGTACAACGTCGGGCTTCACTACCAAATCGACGATGGTAATAACAGTAAAGTGTTGGTGAGCTATTGAGTGTGCGGGAACGGTGTTGTGATGAAGCTCTATTTCGAGATGACGAGCGAAATCGGTGGCGATGATAGTGTTGAGATGGCCTTGACTTGAGTTCGGCGACTTCTAGTGATAGTTTTCGTATCTCGTTAATAAGGAATTGTGTGTGATCTACCTGATTTGACGTCGATGATTCTGGACCTGATGCTGGTGGCTGGAGACGGCTAGTGGATGGCTGGAGACGGCTGCTACCTCCTGGATTTGCTCCATCATCGTGTCAGCAAGCAACGCTAGTTCCTCCAGCGTGGACTTCGCGCTGAATGACTCGCTGACAGCGAGCACGGAGCGGACGTGGGCTGGTTGTAGCTTACTCCACATCATGCGGAGGGTGGAGTCGGTAACCTTGTCCCTTGCAAGGTTACGCATGCGTCGCAGTAGCTGTGAAGGCTTCTGGTCTCCAAGCTCCATCTCGGCGAGTAGCTTCTGGAACTTGCGGCTGTCAGATTCTTCATACACTGATATGAGACGTTCCTTGATTGCTGAATATTGTTTGTCTCTCGGTATGTTAAATAGGATGTCGGAGATTTGTTCGATGTCAGCTTTTTCTAATTGGACGAGCACTATCTGTGTCAGCTGGGCTTGACTCCTCTTGAGATCATCGGTGGCGGCTTCAAAGCTGTCATACCACAATCGCGGATTTTCCCGCCAAAATGGTGGTATGCGCATCGACAGTGAAATGCTGGAGATTTCTGTCGCGGTGGGCGCTGGGAGTGGCTGAGCCTGGTTTGTGTCTTCCATTTCTTCGTCGGGTTGATATTCCTCGAGCAGAGATTCGTCGAAAAGGAATTCGTCGTTTCGGCGACCTGGTGAAGCTGTTCTTCAATGTGTAGCCGGGCAGAGGTTCGGTGTATTCTGTTCTGGCTTCATTCCGTCGGCGTTCTTGTTCGGGCTTCCTTCCGTCGGTGTTCTTGTTCGGGCGTCCTGGCTTCCTTCCGTCGGCGTTCTTGTTCGGGTTCCTTCCGTCGGTGTTCTTGTTCGGAGTCACCACTTTAGAGACTGAGCGTTTGGCGATTAAATAAAACAACTGCTTGACTGTGAGGAATATGTGGAAGATATATGGAAGATATGATTTATTAAAAAGTTACACGATATATATACAGAATCCTTAAAACTAGTTACCCAATTACAATCGTTACTTAAAAAATATTTACAAGTTCAGGAAATACACACCAATACTAGAGCTTACATTTTAACCAATAGTAAAACGTTTCATTCAATAAGATTTGAGAATAATATTATGTGTTCTATCACGCTCTAAAACTAATGCTATCGCAGTTTGTGTAAACTCGCGTCGAACCTCGATCATACGATGTCAATGAGCATTCCGCACCTACGGCTGTTGCTCATTGATTAAAATTGCATGAATAGCGATCGACCCCCGAGTCCCGACGCTTCATTCGAGGACGCTCGGCCTTGCTGTGCGGTTGTGTATCGCGGGGCATATGACTGATCACGCGAGTATATCTGCGATCGTCGAGAGAAAGTACGATGCTTGAAACTTTACTGAGATGACTAAACTGGTGATCTGTATGATTCTATGAGTTGATGTACAGCATTATGAAATGGTTCTTATCAGGGCTAATATTACGTTATACAAAATAAAATGTTCTTATCAGAGCTAATACTACGTTATATAAAATAAAATGTTCTTGTCAGAACAAATCTTTCGGCATACGCTTATTACAGTTATTATGCACGATTACTATTTCTACGATCTATAATGCTACGTTACAAGTTAGATATTTGACATTTGTGTTAATTGATATTATTGGTTGTAGGTACAGCTACAATGCAATGTCTAAGTGTTCAGTGAAATTTAAAAATAATGGACATATTTCAGGTAAGTGCCCCTTTAAATGAATAATAATTGTGTAGCTAACTTGATGTTTTTAATTATTTTGTTATATAACTACCTTTGTTATTACATTTAAATGGCTCAAAATGATCTTGTCTAAGTTTCTAATGAGCGTATTCAATTGGCATTACTGACACGAAATAAGTTGTTAATTTGAATGGATGTTTTGATGTCAGCTGTACGTATACATTTCTTTATCGCCGGTCGGAAATTTTTGATGACCTTTTAATAGATCATTGAGAGTCTAGTTGTTTATTGTACGTTCATAGTTCTTGTCTTCTTCTTCCCATTCCAAAGTCCCTTTTCGAACTGATATAGCTTCAGGGCGTTTACCAAGTATTGATGCAATTTGTTATGTTAATGTGATTCTATGTGGTAAATAAAAATATATTCAATTTCTATTTAGTTTACGACATACGCACGGAGTAGAGATGGGTCAGTATCATAGGTTGTATATCTTTCTTAAATAACATAAAAAGCGACCAAGTGCGAGTCGGACTCGCCCATCAAGGGTTCTTTAGCAGCAAGTAGCATAATATAAAAGTTATATAGAAATGAAAACGATATTAAATTATTTAAATTGAAAAGGCAATAAATCTTTGATCAAAATAATACAGAGCAAATCTCATCATTTATACGTATTAAGAAACAACTACTTGTACTACGAGTAGATCTCGTTCAAACCAATTTTCGTTGGAAGTTTGCATGGTAATGTACATCATATATTTTTTTTAGTTTTATCATTCTCTTCTATTTTAGAACTTACAGGGAGCGGGACACACATTTTACCATTACCAATTTTATTTTTATTTCTAAGTATTACCTCCAAAATTTATAGTTTTTTTTTTCTATTTTTGTGTGAAAATGTTAATGCGGTTCACAGAATACTATTAACAAGGTTCAACAGTATAGAAAAAGTTTATAAGAAAAAGTTAAAGTTTTGGAAAAAAGTGACTGTGACATACACGGACAGACAGACACACATGACGAATCTATAACGGTTCAGTTTTTATATATATGATATAGATTATAATAATGAGCTATAATTATTTTCTAAAAGTACAAACACTTGAAGCGAAACAAAGAATTCGACTAACTTTTGTACTATCGATATGGGTAGGTATAAAAACACCCACCTCAATGCTGTGATCACTTACCCGCACGCACGCAAATCATTACGACCTAGTACCTACATACTTGATTGATTCATATTAATCAAGGTTTAGAGTGCCCGGAACGCGTTGGGTTAAATATTTAAACAAGTTGAAACAGCCTCATGTTGTAAGAGTATGTAGACTCGGATTGTCTTCGAAGATTTAAAAAAACAACACGATATATTTTTGGAAATTGTAATTATTTACATTGTGATGTAGAATGTAAAAACTATTCAATAGGCTCTCCTGTTGATAGGCTCCCCACAAGATGGACCAATAAGATTATCGGTTCATCTTGACCTTGATGGTCAAGATCGCCGGAATAGGTTAGTTAAGGCAGCACAAGACCGTTAGATCTCCATGACGATCGTGTTTTTATCCAGCAGTGGACGTCTTCCGGCTAATGCTAATAAGGCTGGCCAAGACAAAATTGGATACAAAAAAACAAAAACTATGAGGACAACGTCAATTATTGTCAGCAAAGACACTCGACGGTTGACACGACAGATTTGTTTTGACGTTTGAAGTGTTTTGCAAAAAATAAAAAATTGCGAAGTTGCGAACTGAAAAGTGAGAAGTACGAAGTCGAAACTTGAGCGAAACTTACCAAAAAGTTATTTTCAAGTGTTTAATAAAAGTTATTTTAAAATGAATTAAAAATAAAATACTGAAGCTGTTCTAAAATAGCCTTACTTTACAGTTATCAGGCAGGATTTAAACATAAATTATGTTGCGAGTACCGGTTCGGAGTTGTGTTATGAAAAAAGAGCCCCAAAAATGCTTCATGTCCACAAGTGCTGAGATACGTAAAACATTTATTGAATTTTTTACTCAAAAACAAGGGCATAAGTATGTGAAATCTAGTTCGGTTGTGCCATTATGTGACCCTACTGTTCCTTTTGTGAACGCTGGTATGAATCAGGTAGAATATATTTTTACTATTTGAAAGTAACTGTTTTAAGTTGCCTTATGTAACTACATGCCCATATATAAATAATATTTATTCCCCAGTTTAAAGGTGTGTTCCTTGGAATCATAGAACCTCCTTGTGCTAGGGCTGTTAATTCCCAGAAGTGTGTGCGAGTAGGAGGAAAACATAATGATCTGGATTTGGTTGGTGTAGATGGTCATCATCATACATTTTTTGAAATGCTTGGTAACTGGTCATTTGGAAGCTATTACAAGGTAAGGATTATTCATATTTTTGTTAGTAGTTTTTATATTTTGATTTTTTTTCATAAATATTTAAGTCATTATATTATGTCTCTATCTTATCAATATATAAAATGATAGGGGACAGCAGCTGTGCACTTTAAGGAAAAACTACTGGATAGGTTTCAGTTAAGTTTTCTAAGATTTATCCTTAGACACAGTCTTAAAGGCCAGCAACGCTCCTGTGACTCCTCTGGTGTTGCAAGAGATTGTGGGTGGCGGTGATCACTTAACAACAGGTGACCCGTACGCTCATTTGTCCTCCTATTCCATAAAAAAAAAAACAGTCTTGTCTCTTAACCAAAAACTACATTATGATATGTTAAATTAATTTGGAAGTGACCCAGGGTACTAGATTTTTCAGATACATCAAAACCGAAAGTACAGTATGGCACCCTACTCCCTTACCAAGTCCTGACCTTATCTTCTTTATAAGATGGTTTATTTTGCATGGTCTTATAGGTCATTTCAATAGCTTTCTGATACATGCCCTGAAATCATGCTAATTGGATAAATGGAGCAATCTATTGCTACACGTAAAATAATAAGCATTGACAGAATGCTGGATGAGCACCACAATTGCACAAATCTGAGTCATATCACGCGATCAGCGTTTCCCGGAACGGAAAAGATTTAAGAAACAATAATTTTTATAAGCACTACATGCTTCAGTTGTATGTGTATGTGGACAAAGTTGTAGGTAGGTAGGTGGGCTAGTATTATATAAAATTGAAATTATTTGATTTTTAAATTAGTGTCACTGTAAGGAAGAATATGATAGCAATAATTTTTTATGTTTACAACAGAAGGAAGCATGTGAAATGGCGTGGGACCTCCTACTTGGTCCATATAGGCTGAAAGCAGAAAATCTTTTAGTGACATACTTTGCTGGTGATCCAGTGATTGGGCTCACTGAAGACAGAGAATGTAGAGACATATGGAAGTCAATTGGGTTTGTTTTTGCTATAATTTTATTATTTACCAGAAGTAAACATGACAAGAACACTGTTGAATCACACTTAACTTATTGCTTCAATAACATTAAGTAGTCCATACAAACTATTGTACATATATAAGAGAGACCTTTGATCAAATATTGGACACAGCTTTTTTAATAAACTTCCAATGTAATATTTTTTTTCACCAAGAGCCGAGATCCAGCTTCATTATAGACAGTTGCTGCATACCAGAAGCCCATGTTTTGCTACTCTTAAGCTGTGTTATCTTTTTACACTATTTCTCTTGTATATTTGTTTGTTAGTTATCACCAACACACATTGTTATGCCGACAACAGTACTGTCGATGCTGTATACAATCTACAGGTGCTCATGTAAAAATGTATTTAAGGTTTCAACTTCATAGTACACAGATGTCTGGAACAGAAATCTATAAGATTTATGTATATGTTTCGTTTGACGTAAAAGTACAGGCTTCTCACCTCAAAATTGCTCACAAAAAACTTTTGTTGGAGAATACATTACCACACCTGATCAACTGCTCAGTTAAATGGCTGGTGGTGGTAGATGCAACCTCCAACCATATATGTAGTTGAGTTGTCACATTTTTGCTGTGGTGGAGGTTGCATTGCAGTACAGTGATTAGATGGGGGAATGGGTAGGACTAAAATCTCATTGACATTTGAGGCTTCAACAGCTCGGTTTGACACAACTTATATTGTTTCCTTGCTGTATGTTAGAACCTTTGGTTTTGCAGCTTCTGCCATGAGCCTTATCCCCCCTGGCTGGAAAGCCCATTGGGGGTGTCAACGAACTTCCCCCTGGCATTCTAAATTTGAGGTAAATGCGGTGGTTCCTCTGCAGGACTGCTTGTATGATGTCCTTGGGGATGGTGAGTGCCATGATAAATGTCGCCTTGTTCTGCGAAATGCATAGATGTACACGCTCACGTTCTACTATTGCCATTGGGTTCCCCAGTCTCAAACACATACTCAATGAGCACTTGATCTCCATCATGCTCATGTGGTAGACGGATGCGAAAGACTAACTTTGGCATGTCCTTTACATAGATTGTGACCACGAGTCTGCCCACTCGCGGCAGCTCCATATCCGAGCTCATTCTAGTGCTCTACAATGCGCAGGACTGGCCACATATGGAATATTGCTTTCATCTCTGGTTTGGCGCACCCTAGTATTATTTTTAATTATTTGACAATGCAACACAGAGCTGCTTAAATAGTCGGGGATCCAGTGCTCTGTGAACGGCTAGATCACTTTTCATTGCATAGATAACAATAATAAATAAAATTCTTTATTTCAACCTACAAACGATCATTATAAAATGTGTTAGTAAGAAAATAACTTAAAATCTAGTGTCAAGATTCTTAAAGTCCAAGACTTTGTAGCCTAGGACAGGACCAGTGTCAGCATGATGTATCATACATCATTAATTCAGGTACTGACAATCTAACCTGTGAGAAAATACCCTCAGAATACCATTAGAATACGCACAGTCGCGTAAAAACAATCTACGCGCACCTCAGTAAACATGCCTGTCGCGCTGCAGTAAGTGTCCCTTAGTTTTTGTCGCATGATATCATAATTAACCATATCAAATGCTTTGGAAAAATAGTAGATTTTTTAATAATAGAGCTTCTTTGTGTGTCTTCTACCGCATTTATCACGGGAAGTGCTCCGAAGATGATTCCTGATTCCTTCCGCCGATTTCTACCTTCACATGCTACCAACATGGATACCATATCCACAATCTGGATGTTTGGCAGTATTAATATGCAGTATTCCTCTCATCTCTGGTTTTCTGCATTCCAGTATCAACTCGTATGCAAAGCTGTTGAAATTGGAGAGATTTAGTACTTTGTAAACAGTATGATTTTTATTTTCTACCGCCTTTATGATGAATGATGATACTTTAAAGAGCTGTTTTTCCCGATTCCTGCTTCCTAATTTCACCACATGACATAAACTTATCAATCCCACCATCTGGATTTGTGGCGAACTTTCTACCACATACTACCAACCTTTGGAATTGTATCTTTAAAGAATACAACTACCTGAAAGGCCATCAATCGCTCCTGTGATTCCTTCAGCGTTGGTTGTGTGGGTGGCGTATATCAGGAAACCCATTTGTTCCCCTTTTATCATGGCGGAAATGTAGATTCTTCGCTGATTTGGTTCAATTCTATTAAGAATGTTTTATTTTTAGTGTGCCACCAAGTCGCATAAGGAGTTGTGATGCGAAGGACAACTTTTGGGAGATGGGTGACTGTGGCCCTTGTGGGCCCTGCACCGAGATACATTATGTGAACCAGGACGGATCCCTCACAGAGCTGTGGAATATTGTTTTCATTCAGTGTAATAGGTACAATATAAAATATTATGTTTTATAATATACTTACTATTTATGCGTAAATAATATATATTACGAATTGAGCAAGTTTTAGCGCACAATAAAAGTAGTATACATGAATAGAAGATACTACTACAAACAAAAAATGCATTATGGTACCAAAAAATCTGTAATTATTCCGAGATATTTGGAGATAAAGATCACCTTATTAAGTAGAAAAATGATAATCATTACAATTAATGTGGGTATTTACTTGTGTACAAGCATTCCATTAACTTAAAATAATAGTTCCCAGGATTATTTAAATTGCACAATAAATATAGTAACTACACATTGACCTTTAAATACCTCGGGAACATAATATTTTATGGATCCTGTAATGTTCCTTGTTTCCTCACGAGTGAAACTACTAATCTTTACTATGTAGCAATACCCCCTCAGACGTCCGCACGCAACCAATAGCCGATTAGAACTGACCTTCCGCTGTACTGTGCATTCGTTATATAGCACTCAACGTCACACGGTTAATGTCACTGTCAGTGACAATGATAGTTAACACATACTCAGTTAAGACTAGATGTCAATACACTACAGATACTATAAGACTTGAAATTGTTTGATCGTTTCAGTACTTTCTATCCACATATATACCACTTTAATTGTGCGTGTGAACTGAAAAAAAAATGGTTAATATGTCCACAAAGGGTCTTACACTCTATATTTAGACGTAGCTTGGAAACAACTCTAACGATTTCGATAAAATTTTGTATTTATAAAATGGTGGAAGATTCAATGAGAGAAAATAATGTTTGAGACAAAACCTGAATATCAAATATTCGATTTGTTTTTAAATGCTTGAATTATGATGTTATTAAGTTGTACGTCTGCACATATATAGAGTGAATGTGGATCAAAATTTGGAAAAGTTGGTCCAAACTATTCCATCTGGTATTCCATACTACCTGACTACAACTAGTTACTCCATGATGGAACTTCATTTTTACATTATACCAATAAAATTGTCGTAATCGTATACTAATAAATGGAGAGTCGTTTTTTTCTTCGTTTACACTGTGAAAACTACTGAACCGATCGAAATAATACTTATACCTTAAGATGTAGCGTGTTTCGGAGAAGGTTTTAGTACATGTCACGTAGGTTGCTGTTGTTGTTGGATAAGAATGGCAAACAGTTTCTTAGCACTTCTTCTCTTTAAAATTCAATCTTCTCCGAAGTTGTGGTAAAATATGATAACATGTATAACTTTTGACATTCATGATTCAAATTCAAAAACACTTTATTCATGTATGTCACGGAAATGACACTTATGAATGTCAAAAAAATATATAAAAATATTGTTTCTTATTGAATTTACCGCTACTTCGTAAAGGGTTGAGCTAATGAGAAGAAGTAGCAAGAAACTCATTGCCACTCTTTTAAGTCAAGATTTAAATTTTGATTTGTAAAAAACAAATCATTTCAATTACAATACCATAAATATCAATCAATCAATCCACACATACCATAAATAAATAGAGGCATTATGAGAGCATTTCATAAAATAAAATATGTAATAACTTTAACTGTAAAGGAAATAATAATAATAAAAAACACATCAAGCAGACCTCCCGGTAACAAGATCATCCAGCCACCACGAATAGCACCCGTTCACGAGCATGACGCATTGACCAGCCATCGCATCCCTCGACCGTATTTTAGGGAAGGGAACGACCCGTCTCACGTTGTCGCCACAAGCGAGCATGACGATACCTGTCACGAGAAATCTACCGAAAAACAAAACAATTCAAGTTTATCTACATATTATGCAATACTTACTATTAACTAAATGTATTTTTTTTTAACTGAATGTATAATTCTGATTTGTTTTATTATAATTGCAGGGACGCTTCAGGTAAAGTGGTAGGGCTTCGCCGACAGCACGTGGACACCGGCATGGGGCTTGAGCGAATGTCGGCGCTGCTGCAGGGCGTACCCTCCAATTACGACACCGACTTGTTCGTTCCAATCATCACAGCCATACAGAAGGTAATTTGCATATTGAAGGTACATTGAAAAAAAATAGGATTAGAACTGCCTTTGGAAATAATCTAATGACAGTTGTCTCTTGCGCCGCAAATAACAAATTGTCACCGAGTTCGCACGCAAATCGCATAATACCAATAATGTACGCTTAATATAATAGTAAATTGTTACAATATCAGTGGTCAACGACCTAATCGCCTCGCATTAAGTTCTCGGTGTAACGCAACGCAAAATCCTTTTCTTACACACGCCGAGAGGAAGTAACACGCACCTTAGCACCAGGAGAGGACTTGCGGAAGCCCCCTCCTCGCATCGTTTTCCTCATTACTGAGGGTCGTGAGCCCGCTTCATTAGTTTCTCCCGTACGATTCCCCTCCATCTGCTGCCTTATGAAGGGCATCATGGAAGTTGATGTTTAGAGCAGATCGTATTTGGTCCGACCATCTCGTGGGACTGCGTCCTCTGGGACGCTTGCCATCTACCTTGCCTGTCACCATCAACTGTTCCAGATTATGACCCTCTTTACGAGCAATATGTCCAAAGAATTCCAGCATCCTACGAAGGCGTATTGTGGAAAGTCGGCGGGCCTTTTTCAGTGTCCAGGTTCCGGCACCATAACTAAATATGGAGAAAACTAGCGAAGTCACTAATTTGGTTTTAGTTTTTCACGTGATGTGAGGAGGAGGCCCCCAGCTGCAGAATTTTGGAACAAATAAAAGTGTATGGCAGTTAAAACTAATGAATTGCTTATACACGTTGATTTTAATACCTTACTGTTGCGATGAAATTCCACTTCATCCTGTATCTTCTGCAGTCTCTATCACGAATGTCAGAACAAGGGAAAATCAAATATGGTGATTTTCGTCTCTTAAGTCCATCATCGTACTCACACCTCGTCAAGTACAATGCTCAATAGAAAAGTGTTCAGCACCAAGATACTCAACGGTCTTCTATCTGCGGTCCAGGTCTATATGATACGGGTATTTAGCTTCAGAAAACGCATCTACTTAAAAGGTGTAGCTGCTGTTATTATTCCTCTGGTGATCTGGTTTAAAAACCATCATCTAATCAACAGGTGTGGAATGAGCTTCCTTGTGCGGTGTTTCCGGAACGATACGACATGGGTACCTTCAAAAAAAGCGTGTACACCTTCCTTAAAGGCCGGCAACGCTCTTGTGATTCCTCTGGTGTTGCAAGAGAATGTGGTCGGCGGTGATCACTTAACACCAGGTAACCCGTACGCTCGTTTGTCCTCCTATGCCATAAAAAAAAAGTAAATATAATAATTTTTGACGTTTCAGAACAGTAAAGGCGTAGATCCATATAGAGGAAGCTATAAAGATGATGCGATATTGGACCAGGCGTACAGGAGACTGGCTGACCACAGCAGGATGATAAGTGTGTGTCTAGCTGATGGGGTGTTCCCGGCTACCAGGTAAATATGATTACAAGCCGAGGAATTTCGGCAATATTCGTTTACCGGATGGTATAGGTTCCCAGGTTGTTGATTCTTCTGGAAAAGGACAAACGAGCGAACGGGTCACCGGGTGATAAGTATACGCGCTTCTTTTGAAGGTACCCATGTCGTATCGTCGCGGAAACACCACACAAGGAAGCTCATTGCATAGCATTGTAATACGTGGAAGTAAATTCCTTGAAAACCGCAATGTGGAGGACTGCTACATATCCAGATGGTGGGGATGATATTCTTATTTGTGACGGGTCGTGCGAAAGTGGAATTCGGCGGCAGGAATTAGTTGAAACAGCTTTTCGAAACACTCCCCGTGATAAAAACGATAGAAGAGACACAATGAAGCGACGTCTCTACGCAACGAAAGGTGATCGAGCCGCTCGCAGAGCACTGGGTCACCATATTGGTTAGCCATTTCCACAGTTAATTCATGTATAAGCCAGGGTCTTACTATATAATATTTACTTATAATGCCTACTACTGGGCTAAGTCGAGTTAGCGAGTCTTTTGTGGGGCGATGTATATGCTTTTACAACAGGATCCCAGAAAATGTTCAAAACAAAAGTATTACGTTATTCAAAAGAGTTGTTAAAAAACGTTTGTGTGGTAAAGGTTACTATAACATAAATGACTTTCTTAATGATACCACAGATTGGGAATGGTGCGACCGCCCTCAAGCTGTTAAATAATAAGTTTAATTGTACAATATTACTTTGTAAATGTTACTTTAATTGTAAAACAAATTTCTGATGAAAACAAAAAGCCCGCTGAGTTTGTTGCGCCCATTCTTCTTAGGCCGGAGGCATTCATTTTGGAATGGGTGGTAGTTTTTTTTTGACTTTCAATAAGTGATGTCACATCCTATTTTGAATAAAAATATTTGAATTTGATTTAACAAAAGATACCAAGCATAAGCTTTAAGATCTAGGTTACTACAAAACCGAAATAAAACTAATTTACCAATTTTGCATAGGACAAATGAGTGTATGGGTCATCTGATGGTTTGTCATCACCACAGTAGATACTCTATTGTATCACCAGATAAATCACAATTATCTGTGTTTATATTTTTATTTTTTTTTAATTTAATAATTACACTTTGATCTTATAAATATATCTTGCCAAACTATAACAGTTTGTTGGCAAGATACTGCATGTAGCATTGAACAACAGTTAGTGAGAGTTATTCATTGCTATTCAACAGCGCATTTATTCATTCTAAATTTAACTGCATTTTTCTGTGTGGAAGTGAAAACTCCTTCACGAGCGCTGAACACTTTAATATATGTGTATTGAATGGGACTTAGCCGTCACGCTGGGATACGAAACTCGTTCGGGCATAGTCCAGTCGAGTGCAACCAGTTAGAGAAATATTTACTACAGTAATTTTTATATTCAATTTCATATATTTTTATTCAAAATAGGATTTAAAATCACTTATGGAACGTCAAAAGCTACCGCTAATTCCAAAATTTATACCTCAGACCTGATAATAAAGGTCGCAAGAAACTCATCGTATTTTTTTTTATAAAATTTCATCACAACATAATTTATTATTAAATAGCCTGATGGTCCAATCCCTAACCGTGGTATCATATAGAAAGTAAACAATTTTAATATTATAATTAAAATTGTTTTATTTCATGTTAATAATCTCGCCTTAGTTGGATTTCTTACTTTTGTTGTGTTAGGTAGACAACGTTTGTATTACGAGGGCGGCACTGAAAATTTCGGGAATCAAGGAAGTGACACAACATTACTATTTAAAAATGTATTTATTGCTTTTCGAAGTATTCTCCGCGAAATTTGACACATTTTTCCATACGATGGAACCAATCATTGAAGCAACCATTCCATTCGGAAGTTGGGGTCTCCAAAATGGCCGTTTTGTAGGCGTCCACAGCTTCTTTAGGTGATGAAAATCTCTGACCACGCAATTTATTCTTTATTTTAGGGAAAGTATAGAAATCATTAGGGCTAAGGTCGGGGCTGTACGGCGGATGGTCTAATAATTCTATGTGTTCTTGCTCTAAAAACTTTTTTGTTCTGTGCGCGGTGTGAGAACTTGCATGGTCGTGATGGAGAATGATGCGGCGGGTACAGTTCTCTTTACGGAGTTCAGAAACGACCTGTGGCAAACAAATGCTAACATACCATTCTGCATTAACCGTTCTTTGTCCCTCAAGAGGAATAGTCTCAACATGGCCGGTTTCGGAGACAAACGTGGCCACCATTTTTTTGCAACAATCCGTGAACGAACAATTTACCTGATACGATGTTGTATACAGCATTTGAGGATCCTGCGTGGAATCTTTCGAGAGTTCTGACGCACCAAGTAACACGAGCCGTTTTTTGCTCTTCACAGAGCAAATGCGGTATCCACCGGGAAAACAACTTTTTTACACCTAATTCTTCATGCAAGATTATTTGTATTTGACACATGCCAATGTCTAAAGTTGCCTGAATTTCGCGGTATGTCACATGTCGATCTTCCTCAATCAGCTTACGCCCAGCATCAACGTTTTCTTTGGTGACTGCAGTTTTTGGTCGACCTTGACGGGGATCATCACCGAGCTTGACACGTCCACGTTGAAATTCAGCAAAACAGCGATAAATTGTGGTTTTGAATGGGGCTTTATCACCAAATGCAGAAATCATCCGGTCAACATACTGTTTTTGTGTTAAACCACTTCGAAAGTCATAATAAATCATCGCTCTAAAATTTTCTCGAGTTAATTCCATTTTCTCAACGACTAAACAAGTTTGACAAGACCTTGTGACAAGACCGAGAATCTTTTTTTAAATAAATAAATGGTATTCGATTTTTAAAACCAAGGAGTTTTCAATTAAAAAGATTTTAATATGACAGGAACAGTGGAAATATTAAATTCCCGATACTTTTAGTGCAGCCTATGTAGAGATAAAGAGAAAAGTATGAACCGTCGCCCATAAACATATTATTTTGCACTAACAGTTCCTTTTTTTACTCATTAATTGTATTGGTCTTAGATAATTTATACGTCTAAACCTTAGACTGCTGTGACTGACCTGTGACAGATGTGAAAACGACGAAAAAAATTGAGGTTAACTGTTACCATCTATTTTGAGTAATGCAGGCACACTAACACAAAGTGACATACAAATCGCGAGTGTTAGACGTAGCTTGTCACGCACATTAAAGTACCTGACCTGTTTTCATTGGTTGTGTAGAAGCAAGGGGCTAGTATTGGTAAATTTTGTGTGCTTGTGTAGTTTTGGTCAATTCTTGGTAAAATGTTGATAAATAGCTGAAAAATCTAGATTGAATGAATTGAATTTCTTCCAGCATCAATCTCAAACAAATAATGCGCCAATCGTTCAGAATATGTTCCGAGGTGTTCCACCAACCAAATCTCATGAACATCCTCTATGACCAAGTGGCTCGCACTCTTGGAGAGACATATCCCGAGTTGGTGGTTAAAGAAAAAGATGCAAAATTGATTCTGGCTCATGAGAGGGACAGTTATGCGAAGCTCAGGTCCAACTTGGCGAAGAAGTGGAAAGATTTGGTTAAGACTAATCCGGAGGTTGAAGCTCTTTCCGACATTGAACTGCCTGGTTTCCCCCTTGGATACAGGGAACTAAAAGAGGTAACTGATCTTAATTTCGACTAAAATTTTCTTATAATATTTGTAACAAACAACATTCTTAAAACTTTACCTATTTATAACACTTTTAACAAACACAATTCATATATTGGATGCAGAAATACTCTATTGATTGAAAAAAGTGGCCGTTGAGTTTCTTGTATGTTCTTCTCACGACCTTTACTTTTTCCGAACTTTGGCAGATTCAGTAATTTAAAAGAAATATTTATAGTGACGATTTAAATGCGCTTAGTTTGAGCCTAATTGAATAAAGTTCATTTAACTTAGACCTATGAATGAATCGTTGTTTTGAAACTTGCATTGAAAGACAGAAGAGAGAATTAGAACTGTCTCACAGAATAACAAACTTTCGAATCTTTTGGACTTTATTTGTTCGGATGGTCCTTTGGGTATTTTCATTATTTCTGGTCTTTTAAACCATCCCCGAATGGAAAATAAAGAAAGTAATAGAAGAAATTCAAATCGGTCAAACCGCTTCATATTTTTAGATTGTCTAACAAAGAGTAATTGATTGCATTAATACTTGCTTAAGCAATTGTGTCTTCTCTTATGTCTTAAAGCCAAAATTCAGATTCATCATCATCGTCAGTCGGTAGACGTCCACTGCTGGACAATCCACGACGATCGATCTTCAGCTGCCCTCATCCAACGTATTCCGGCGATCTTGACCAGATCGTCGGTCCATCTTGTGGCCTACCAACACTGCGTCTTCCGGTACGTGGTCGCCATTCGAGGACTTTTTCGCTTCACCGGCCATCTGTCCGTCGAGCTATGTGGCCTGCCCACTGCCACGATTTGAATGTAAAGCTTTACAGTTTTTGTGAAGTTTATATTTAAAATTTATTACAGGCCATGAATAAACATAAATCCAACACAATTCCTGGAGAACTCGTATTCAAGCTGTATGACACTCATGGATTCCAAGAGGAAACTATTGAACGCATCGCAAAACTTAACAATTATGATATCGACAAGACAACTTTCTGGAAACTCCTGTCGCAACACAAAACCAGACACAAAACATCCTTTAAGGAGCAAACGACAAAAAAAGGAGTGTTATTCGATCAAGCTGTTGAAACTCTGATTAAAAATGGCTACAAATCTACCAATGGTAGTCCGAAATACGATTATGTAGTCAATGATAATATTGTTTTCAAACCTTTAAAGACTAAACTGATAGCCATATTGAATGAGGACACCGAATGGATTGATTATCTAGACGCATGTGAAAATAGACCGTATTATTTAGTCACAGAGAGCACAAATTTCTATACAGAAGCCGGTGGCCAGGTGGCCGATACTGGTCTTATAACCTACAAAGACATTAAATTTAATGTTGATAGTGTATTTAAAATTCGAGACTTTGTCTTCCATAAGGGTTGTTTCAAACTGTGTAATGATAAAAACTATATAAATAATAATAGTGAAGTTTTGTTAAGTGTTGATAGTGATAGAAGAATGTCAATCATGAGAAATCATACTGGTGTACATTTGTTGAACGCTGCAATAAGGAAGGTGCTGCCATCTAGTGTTGTGTACCAAACGGGTTCCAGTGTTAACGAAACGGGGTTCTCGTTGACTCTGGCAGTTTACGGTGATAAGTTGTCACATAAGGTTGTGATTGACGCACAGAAATTAGTTAGGTAAGTCATTTAATAGATTTAATTAAAATATTTTGATTGAAAATAGAATTTTAAATCTTTATTGAACGTCAAAAACTACCACTTATTCGAAAATGTACGCTTCTTCTTCTTTTTCTTCTTCCCACGGGCGTTTTCTTCAACTCGACGTCATATGCGCCTATCAGCGGACTTCTTCAATTTTATTTGGTGGTAAACATATCTTTCTTTGGGGTTCAATACTCACAAAAATACATAATCTTTAAAACAAATAAAATATATATATAAAGTCTCTTTTCAATGTGTCCACAGGGAATCAATAAAGACCAATGCGCCGTTGAAAACACGTATCATCGAAAGCACCCATCTATCATCAGACCCGTCCATCGTTACTATACCTGGAGAGACCTACCCGGAGACTGGACTAAGATTAGTCACGTGCCTGCCGCCACTTGTTTCAAAGTTTGTGTTACATTTACAGTTTGTTTGCTTATTGAAGAGTTTATTAAAATAACATTTTTACTTAATGTACCTAATTGCATATTAACACTGTCTTATACCAGAATACCATTTTTTTTCATTTTTGCTAGAATATTGTGTTCTGCAACGTTTCTATTATCCGAAACGGCAGGACCTATTTTGTTGGGACTATCTAGTTGAATTAATTTTTGAGGTCCCGGTATTTCAGCCCTGTAACAAGAATTGTGGACGCGGATTGACTGGCGAATGTATATGAGTGTTAAATTAAGTTAATGTACATTTGTTATAGAACCAATATGTTTAAGTGTTCCGCGAAAACCAATATCATCATCACGAATAAAGTCGCATGGAGCCGCCGATTCTCGTAAACGATAAATATAAATTTTAAATTGAATGAAAAATTAAATTGAAATGGTAATACCCGGAATGTTATTCCACAATTTAGTTAAACGCAAAGAAAATATCCTTATTAACCGTACTATGGCGGACAGCACACATCCAGATGGCAAGAATGACACCTAAGACTAGCAAAACTGATGTTGTATTTAATTATTGTATTTTTTTACGTTTATTTAAAATAGGGGGATATGTTGGATATACTTTTGTGTACATTTAGTATGCATTGTAGTATATATAATTTTCTAACGGATAAAAGATATTGCATCTTGATATAATTTTGTGGTATCATAATGACGATTTTTGCTTAGCATATATGAATATAATCATTTATCTCTGTGCTCGTTCAATGCCTAAAAATTTAGTTTAAAAAGTTCCCCCATGATTCTTATAAAATATAGAAGAATGGATTGTATCCGAGATAAATATACGTACTTAATTTGTTTTATATCCTAATCAATTACGTAGGCGCTTGAAAATCCAGATTAGTTTTCTTGCTCTGTTTGCAACAATATTTAAGTGATGATACCAAGATAGATTTTGTTAGAATTGAGTTGAGTAGAATATTTTATGGAAAATGTAATATAATTTGTTTTCGTTAGATTTAAAGTAAGCAAATTAATTTTAAGCCAGTTATGTACCAAGGCAGTCCTTTCTCCGAAGAAGAAAAACCCACCGTCGTTGATATACATTAAGAATAGCGTGAGTCTGAAAACACTACCCTGAGGAATACCGTAAGATGTGGCATTTCTAAGAGAACTAAAAAAGTCACTATTATTTTTTAAACGTTGAGTCCAATTATGAAGATAATCCGTCAGTAATTTTAAAAGGTTACCCGTTACACCAATTCATTTTTTTTAAATTTTACGCCAAAGTATGGAAACAGAAACGGTGCCAAAAGCCTGTTTTGAGTCTGAGCCTGAGTATTTTTATTCCTGTCCATATATTTTGTTGTCTCTTGAGTAAGATTTTGAATAAGATCCTCAGTGCTGACACCCTCACGAAACCCACACCGGGATGCGTATGTATTTTAGTACTTAATTATTCTGGTATTTATTATTTTTTCTAATATTTTAGAGATAACTGTTAAAACGGAAATTGGCATAGACTAGATGTAGTATGGCTTGAACCCATATTTAACCTGATATATTAAACTATATATTTAATACGATATACTTACATAAGTACAAATTGTAAACATCCATGACTTGAAAGCAAACATCCATATTCATCACACAATTGTTTGCACCCATCGAGATTCGAACCCGGGAATTCTAGCTAAGCGGATAGTGACCCTATCACTAACCATTGGGCTATATGGGTCGTCAACACAAACGTTCCATAACAATTGTTAAATTCAAATTTGAATGCCGTAACAATATTCATTAATGTATAAGTAAGACTTGGAAAAATTAGTAAGTACATATTCATATTAAAGTTTTTCTATTATCTATATAGGGAGCTGTGTTGCGGTAGTCACGTGCCCTCAACCGGTTTGGTAGAAGAAATAGTAGTGACGCGAGTGCGAGGAGCCGGCACGCAAGCGCCAGTCCTGTATGCGGCGACCGGCTCGCGCGCGCTGCAGGTGATACCATCACATATTAGGGATTGCTTATGAAGGCATAAAAAGGCATTTATTTTCTCAAAATTCATTCCTTTAGAATTCCTTTTGATGTCACTTCCAATATACTAGATACTACTACCGCTTCGGAAACAAATGGCGCTCTGAGAAACGGTGCAAGAAACTCTCCCAGTATTCTTTTTTTTGCGCTTTTTTCCGACTTTTAGCGACGCGTCGCCACGATATAGCGTGGCTTTTGTAACATGAAGCAAGTTATCACCTGACCATTTTCATAGTAATACCGTCAGAAGCTAGTATAAAATATAATAGTTGGTAAGTTGGCGGAAACATATCTGCCACCAACTAGCAGGTTAGAAACTCAGGCTATCAGAGATCCTGTCGAAAAAAATCCATTTATGCATATTACCTGTACAAGATAATCTGCCAAGCATCGCGCGACGGCTTACACTTTATTTTAAAGTTAAATATATTTATTTAATCGAAGTATTTATCCTCGTGATGTATTCATTTCAGCCATTTCACGGAAAGATCATTAATGTCTTTGCGGTCTTTACTCTCTGTGAAAAAATTTTCCAAATCGTCTAAAAATTGTAGTGTGTCATTGATTTTTATCACTTTTCTATGAGAAGTTTCGCTTAAGGGCATTATTGCGTCGTTTAACCTGGAGTCAGCTATTGCAAGGTTCGCTTGCGATGAATCCATTTTTCATGACACGTTACAAAACCCCTTCATATTTGCACCGATGCAACATGGCAAGGCAAACTTCAACGCGTGCCTCTCTCTGTAGGTTAAGTACTTGAATCATAAATGGGGCCAGTTTTCAAGATTTTTATGTTACAAAAAAGCGCGTACTCCTCGTTTTATAAGAGGAGGCAAACGGGCTAGAGACTCACGTGATGAGAAGTGTAAACCGCTCGTGGAAAAGCCAAGAGATGCGTTCCTGGCCTTCGGTTGGTTCGATTCCTGAGTCGTATCGGTTCGGGAAAACTGCAGTGGGTAATTGACTTCACAAAGTGTCTGTGCGAGGCAAGAGGTTCCTCGCATAACGCGTGGTTGTGGAATACCAGACGTCAACATGTTGCGATATCCTCCCTAATTTATTCTCCTGCAAAACCCCCCGTGGGGTGTCTTAAAACACCTTCACTCAAAGCAGAGGACGTGCCATGCCTGGACCCTCTGAGGATCCTACGCCTTCTAAAAGTAATAGGTCTCGAGGATTTAATTTAAATCTCGGCACAGTAACACGTTTCCTGGTTAGTAGCCTCGATTCTCCTCCTTAACTTTTAAGTTTGAGAGCAGGCGAACTAGCGCAAGTAGGGGGCACATTAGATCCAAAGATTTAAGTGCTTTGTAATCCCCAAATCATAATAATAATACCCCCCGTGTTGCAGGAGAATGTGAGCGGCGGTGATCACTTAGCATCAGGTGACCCGAACGCTAATTTGCCCTTCTATTCCGATACAAAAGAAAATGCTGTAATAAAACTTACAGGTGCGCGAATTATTCTGTCGTGCGGAGAAGTTGTCTCAGGTGATAGAGCTGGCGGATGTGGAGCGAGTCAAACAGGAGGTGGGGCAGATCAAGCGGCACTTGGCTGAGCTGTGTGGGGAGGGGGGAGCGCCCTGGGGGGAGTACGCAAACTGCCTCACACTGCTCGACACGCTGCAGAAGAAAGCTGCGACTAGAAGTGAAGCTGCTTTGGAGTAAGTTGGTGTCATGAACTAGTTTATGAAGCATTTCACGTGAAGTGCGCAGAGAAAATAAAATTCAATTTTATTATATCTTTATCATATCAAAATAAGTAAAATGTACAAAAGCCAGTGTATATTAAGTCCTGGCGGTACAGCATCATAATACTAATATGTTTTACGAACAAAAGAAGTCCATCACACAATTTTTAACATACAGGTAAATTAGAATATTATATAAACAGTAGTGGACCTAGCAGACGTTGTCCTGTACGTCTTAAATTTGAAAAATCGGTCCAGCCTTTAGGAGGATTTCACTAACATACACATGAGGATAATCGTGGACTAAAGCTCTATCAACTTCAATATATTTTACATCCAAATTCGTGCTAAGAGATACTAAGTCCAACCCAAAATAGATGTTGTCCAATTCTCAGACCTACCCAATATGCACACAAAATTTCATGATAATCGGTCAAGCGGTTTCGGCGGATTCGAGTCTAACACGTTACATAGAGAAAATAAGATAAATTTTAACGTGATGCTTAGTTAATATCACGTTTTATATGTAACAAAGTTTCACGGAACCACAACACGCTCAGTGCGACACGTATGTACTTTAATTCATTTATCTCCTAAAGTATTAGAGATCTCATTTCAAAACTTCTAGTGTATTATAAATGAACATTAAGCTATGTTATGAAATAAAAAAATTAAAAAAATTGGTTGAACTTTCTAAAATTCTGATTTAAAAGTTTATTTCTAGTTTTGCATATAAAAAAAATCCAGTTTTATTTTATACTAGCTGACCCGGCAAACGTTGTTTTGCCATATAAAGTATAATTCACGCGATAGTTTTATAAGTAATAAAATATTGCCTATATATATACTGTACATCATTTTGTTCTATTGTCAATAGTTTTTGCAGCGCACGCAAAAATAGGTTTTCGATTTTACACCTTGTGTTACAAAATAGCAATTTTATTACGGATCCCTAATTTTGGTGAAAAAATAAACATAGCCTTATAGCCTTCCTCGATAAATGGACTACCCAACACTGAAAGAATCATTCAAATCGGACCAGTAGTACCAGAGATTAGCGCGTTCAAACAAACAAACACTGCAGCTTTATAATATTAGTATAGATTTAAAAAGAAAAATATATTTTCTATATAAGACGACATATTTTATATTAAAATAAATAAGTTTAATTCGAAAATTTAAAAGAAAAATAAGAATTTCAATAACGACACTTCACATTCCGGCGAGCGACAGGCGACAACTGTCACAAGTCAGTAGTCAGTCAGCCGTTGCCAGTGGTCACCGGCCACGGTGAGTCAGACTACGCCTGCTGACACGATATCTTAACAAATTACAGTTATATTATATTTATAATGCACTATATTTAAACTAAGCTTAACGGCATTTACTTTAATAATAAAGTCATCAAATTGTTTTCTCTAAATGTGAATTTGTAAATTCTTATGAGAAATAAATTCTTTAACCGTTTACAATTCTTTAGAAGCCAACAACTTGACAAAAAACATCATACAAAAAAATATTTTGTGTCCTCATTCATACCTACCAGAAGTAAGCCAAATATGAACAAATTTCAGAACCATACTTTTTTTTCGCTCTTCACTTCACGTGAAATGTCCCTCAATTTACTCCATTGTTTATCGTGGCGCAGTAGAGCCCAATCGAGTGAGCAGGTTTCGAACGATTCATACGTCGATCGAGATGACTTCTTTAGTGTTACCTATTCTTTTATTTCAATACAAAATATTTACATCGCATTTTCTTTGCTGGTTTTATGTAAAGCAAACGATTGCCAAGCAATCCGGCCGATCCTTAATATCTTTTCTCTAAAGTCTAAAGGTAACGAGTGAAATCGTTCTTTGTCTCAGAATTTTAGGTTTGTAAGAAAACTTTGCGGGGTAGAAGATAGGGCGGAGTGTGTGGTTTTTCCCACGATATTTCCTTCGCCGGAAATGCGTCGAAAAAGCAAACATTTATTCGAAAATCAGAAACAATATAAGGCGACACTTCCACGAGTGACTAATATTGCTGTCATGTCATGGAGACCACTGTCGGCTGGGCAATACAATTCAAGCGGCTTTTTCTCCTTTCACAATTCGTTTCGCGGCGCGATAATTTGCGAAGGGAGCGAGTTCACTTTGTAATAAACGCGTGCGCAGAATGTGAATACATCGGCGAAGGTCTGGTTACTTCTTTCAATATGGCGCGGTGCAGCGAAGCAGTGAAGGGAGAGAGCGTGATAGGAGAAGGACAAGGATAGATAGATATTAGCGTGAATATATTTTTCACTCTAATTTAACGTTCGACACGGCGATATACGCGGTGTATTCACAGTACTCGCCACGCTCAAGATGAAAGAACGCGGCTATGTCTAAGATCAGAAGCCATTACCAAGTTGTCTGATACATTAATATTGTTCATTTTTGCGATACTTACACATGTAATCAATAATAATTAATAAATAAGAACTATTGAGGCGACTTATTCCGCTCTTGTCACCTAAATGAACTCTTTTTTTTTCATTAAACGATTCGATTCGAAAGTACGTTTTTCATTAAACGATTCGATTCGAAAGTACGCGCGAGTCGTGTGCATTCGCTGGTTGTTGTAATCGTGGTCTCATGCAGATTACCTATGTGAGTACACGTCGCGATTTATTCGCTTGTGGAAGTGGCGCCTAATGCTAATAGTGTTTTTTTTTTTGTGATGTTGTAGCGGTATAGCGGAGGCGGAAATAAGGGAGGCGGTGGCGGAAAGCGAGCGACTGGGGCGGCGGTTTGTGGTGCACTTCCTGCGGTGTTCGTACCTGATGCCGCACGAGGTGGCCGCGCGTGCCTTGTCAGCCGGCGCGAGATCCACGCAGCAGCCTGCGCTGTTCGTGGGCTGCGCGGGCGGAGTCATCGTCGCCGTGGCCACGGTGCCCCGGGTAAGGGATGCGTAGATCATTAATACATCTAGATATGTCAGCTGTGTAAACGTCGGAAAAAAAGTGTGTGTACTTATGTATGCACGCAAGAAGTTATACTTCTTTGGCCTTACAAAGCAAAAATCCCTAAAATTATTTATTCCTCGTGCTATTCTACGTTTGTAAAAAGAACAATATTGTAAAAATCTTGCAACGATGGCTTTGACAATTAATTATTAAATTCCGAATACGGCTGTACGGGCTTGAACCCTTTGCCTTTGTCACTTTCACAATTTTTTCATAAAGCCGAAAGCCGTAATAGTTATATGTGTATTACTATTGGCGCTATAACAAGAAATAATCAAAAACCAAGATGGCGAATTTCGATTTACAAATGTTAACAGCGCCATCTCTTGTTATATTATCTTTATTAATCTATAACAAAACATATGTGTATTTCGTGTTATACACCTGTTATTGATCATATTTTGACTTCTGAGAGATAGTCTTAAGCATATACCGTTAGTTTTAATGATCTTTTTATGTCTGACAGGAGTGCGTGTCACAGTATTTCACGGCGGGTGCGTGGCTGCGCTGTATCCTGCCCATCTTCAGCGCTGAGCTGGTCTCCGGGGACCAGCTTCTCACGCACGCACAGATGTCCGCCACCAAGGTAAAAATAAAAATTATTGAAATAATAGGGTATTTTGATGGCGTTATTGGGTAGACTAAAAAAGCAAATGTAACTAACCCGTATTTTAGACTTTTTTTTGTAGGAGTAGCCACTGATGTTAAGTGATCCCCGCCGCTCACATCATCATAGAGGAATAACCTAGCCAGCCTATTAGGTTACGCCCTATTTTGTCATTTTAGCGTAGCGATTTTGTGGTGGTTTTAGTAAGAGATGCAATTTTTTGGTTTTTGTTGGACCATATTTAGGCGCTTAGAAATCAAACAACTCATTTCTGATTTCTGACCATCTGAATAGTTTTGAAATAACATCACGGACTGAATGAAGTCCAAATTTTAAGCTATTGATTCAACATACTGATATTATCATTCTCTTGAGTTATTGTTTTAAACAGACAGCGAACCGAAACCGTGGCGAAGCGTTTTCATTTTGTTATGTATAGTATCGTTTGAATCTAGTCACATGGAAAAGCGAAAATAAACCGAATTCGCGGCGAACCGAAAGGCATGTCACGCTAAGACAAAACAAAGGCGAACGCGAAGCAAGGTGTGAGCGAGATAGATGTGTTCGGTTCGCATTCTCCATGCTTTCAGTTCAGTTCGGTTCGCACTTATGTTTGACAATAATATTAGCCTTAATCTAATCTAGCTCTTATCTAAATAGAATAACGTATTATATAAGTATTCAGCAAAAAATAAGGGCCCTCAGAGATACTTACTGCATGATATATATATAGCTCTAGTTCAGTCTGTTACTGTATATTGTATCGCAGTATGGGGTGGTGCTATTATATCAAGATTACTGGAAGTGGAAAGAGCCCAAAGAGCACTTTTAAAGGTTATGCACTTTAAGCGACAACGTTTTTCTACAGAACGCTTGTATCAGCTTTGTAACTTATTAACTGTCAGAAAGTTATATATTGTACAATGTGTTCTAAAATTGCATAAAACAATAACATACAATCCTAATATTGAATACAAGAACGAAGGAAAGATAAAGTTGCCTTTGTTAAAAAACACCATTTAGGACGGAGTTCTATAGCATGCAGTATAAATGTCGTGCGGCATTTCTTTATAATAAAATAAACAAACAGTTACAATTAATAGAAACGCCCATGAATGTAAAATTGCACTGATCACCTGGATACTACCACAAAATTATGATGATACTGAGTTGATCTTACGACACACACACTAACACACACACACACGCACATTTAAAATATTATTAAGTTTTCAAAGTATGTTATTTTAAGGCTAAGAAAGAGCGGAGCCTCCTGGCACAAGCATTCTTTATATGCTTTAAAGGAGGTTCTTGCCACTATTTATTATGGAGAATTTGTTAAAACTAATAAATAATTTTATTATTATTATTAAATACTTAATTGTCTGTGTGCCTCTGGGCAAAGGCCTCCCTGTTCTTCTCCACTCCTCTTTATTTGCAGATAGTCTAATCCAGGTTCTTCCAGCCAAATTCACTATTTCAACTACCCATAATTTCTAATTTGTCTACCTCTATTTCTCTTGCAACCTCTTGGGAACCATTTATATTTTTTTTTTATATAAGAGGGGGCAAACGAACAGGAGGCTCACGGGATGGGGAGAGGTGAGGTAACCGCCCATGGACACCGCAACGTGAGAGTATACTTTTTTCTTGAAGTTCGCTAAGTCTTATCTGTTCGGGAAAACCGCAGCCGGTAATTGATTGGACAAAGTGGCTGTGCGAGGCAAGAAATTTCTAGCAAAACGCGCGGTTGTGGAATGTCAGACGACAACGTGATGCGGATGGCACTTTGCACTTAATGTCCGGTGGTGGAATTCGACCGCTGGAACGAGCTCCAACGAGTACTCCCCGTGATAAATGTAGTGATAGTTTTGCTCTATTTATCTCTCATCATGTGTCCAGCCTATTTCCATTTTACACTCTTTATAGCATAAGTAACATCGGCTGCTCTTGTTTTGTCTCTCAAATGTTTATTACTTATCTTGTTTATTCTCTTTTTGTTGACCATACTTCTTTCCATGGCTCGCTGGCTTACCTTCAACCTATTGCATTGTCCCGGGTTCGAATCTCGGTATGTGCAAGCATTTATATGATGAATATTTATGTTTGTTTCCGAGTCATGGATGTTTAAATGTATTTATTTATGTATGTTTAAGTAAGTATATTGTATTAAACATATCATTGTCTTATAACCCATAATACAGGCTATATATGCTTAACTTGGGTCAAGATAATTTGTGTAAAAAGTGTGTCAATATTATTATTATTGCATTGTGCTGCTGTGAGTGCCCAAGTTTGGCAGCCAGAGGTAAAAATTGGCAATATACACGTGTTAAACAGCTTCTTTTTAATAAGTATGTTTGTCTGTTCGTCTTTTTAGTACCAGAACCTTTTCCTTGCATTTGACAATGGCTCTATTCTTCAAACGTACTCAAATGAACATGTTCTACTTTTATCAGGTGAGCCTGATCAACTGCGAGCAGCTGGTGCAGGACGCGATGAGGGTCGCGGTCAAGTTCGCGCAGGCGCACGGCCGACACACGCTTGACGACGAGCCTCCTCGAGAGACACAGGCCAACACGTAACGACCCAGACATACAGAACATCATTCTTTCAAACAGGAATAATTTAAGTCATCTGTGGCATAATGTTTTTGAAATATTTTTTGTTCTAAAATATTATATAGATTCCATTTCTTCCTTTGTCCCTGCCAATGATTGCACTATCATTAGGAATCGCTTTCGCCTCTTGGTGAACAATAATTTATATTTTTAATGAAAATAAGGGACTAGACGAGCTGATGTTAATTTATACGCCCTGCACATTACAATGCAGTGCCGCTCAGGATACTTGAAAAACCCAAAAATTCTGAGCGGCACTACAATTGCGCTGTTAAATCTCATTTGCCCAGAAATTTCACTACCTACGGCGATGGCGACTAGCCCTTCAGACCGAAACACAATAATGTTTACACATTACTGCTTCACGGCATAGAGCCGTGGCATAAAGTTATGGTCAACGGAGCCTTGCGTGAGTGCGATGCGGGCTACATTATGACTACCATATATGCCCAATAATACCTACATTCTATACAAATGATTTATGTCTTCTTTAGTGTTAATTCCGCCAATATTTGTTTTTAAAACAATTCGACACGTGTTTCGCCTCTACACGAGGCATCCTCAGGACGTGTTGTCGCCAAAATCTGGCACGAGACTAAACTAACTAGGTAACGCCTAAGTCAATATTTTTTTTACCCACAATTTAGCTCGCATCCTGTGCAAAGGAGCCTCCCACTGTTAAATTAATAAGGATTCCAATTCGCTTTCGGGGGCCAGTTATAGAAACTTATCGTTATACAAAAAGACAAGTTGAATCGATTTAACCAAGTAAGTAGGCATAACAAGTTTATATTTGTTTCTATTATAGATCATAATATGATTATCATACTTTCTAGAAAATTAAATTTTGTGTGCATGTAGTTGTCATACAAATGTAAATTTAAATTACTGAATCTAATATATGTTCGTAAAAAGTTGAGCTCGTGTGAAGAACATACAAGAAACTTAACGGCGACTCTTTTCAATCAATACAGTATTTTACAATGGTGTAATATACAAAACAAATTAGTTTGTAAAGTGCTGCATCCAATATATGAATTGTGTTAAAAGCGTTTTAAAAATCAAATATTTTGTAAAAAAAGCAATAAAGAATATACTGTATAAATCTCTTATATATAAAATTCTCGTGTACCGTTTGTTACCAAACTCCTACGAAACGGCTGGAGCGATTAGTATGAAATTTTGTGTGGATATCGGGTAGGTCAGAGAATCGGCCAACATCTATTATTTCAACCCCAAAAAACAAATTTCCAACTTTTTGTTATTCTATCTATATGACAATACAACGTTTGCCGGGTCAGCTAGTATATTGTTTCGGCCTTACAAATAAAATTGACATAAAGCTAATCATAAACCAAAAAAAGAAGAATATGTAAAATGTTTACAAATAGACATTTCGCTTACGAATGGTTTGTTCGGACGTATAACGTTTCCCGCGTTTATTTGCAAGGCAGATTGTCATTCGGAAAACTTCGTGTCGTCAAAGATATTGTAAACATTTTGCATTTTCTTTGTCTATCATTAGTTATAACTTTATACCGAGTGTATTTGTAAGGCCGTATAAATATAGTGTAAGGTATAACTGCTAAAGTTGTCCCCTAAGAGAATTAACACATAACACAGTTTGTTACATTTATATTGCCTTCTTATTTAGATTTCTATGGTACATAAATGTTATTATCAGTAATATAGGAAAGCAGGAAGAATAAACATATTCTGATATCCAATTGGTTTTTATTAATAACAATTTAATGAATATTATGTACGTTGTGTTACGTATATATTAGTTATTACCTAATTTTGTTAAACTTAAGTTTGATGGAAACTAATTAGTTTTAATTTAGTTTAATATTTTTGACTACCTCCGAAAATTATAGTTTAAATTATATTTGTGTAAATAGTAATGTTTCTAGTCAATAAATGAAATTAAACTATTGTATATTTATTTATATCGTTTTATTTATTACCCTATTTATATTTACAATTTTGAAACATACACATCGGAATTGTGTATTGTACAAAACAATACCAAAAACTGGGCGAATAGATAATCAATTGATTTAAAAATACCAACATTGAATGTTGATATCGAATTTTTAAATAAAAAAGTTTATAATAATGAAATAGAAAGAAAAGATAATAATGTTTCTCTTTTTTTGTATTACAAATGGTTGCCTGGAAGAGATCACTACATAGTGATAAAGCCGCCATTTGCACCATATCATGTAATTATGTATGTTAGTAGTTAAGTTATATTTTGTTAATGTGAGGTTAAAAAAGTGTAATAAATAAATGTTTATTATAATTGTGAATTCTTTTCGCCCAGTTTCATATACTACTTAAAAGCTAACAGAAATATACTTACAAACAGATTCAAAGACAAACATTACAGTCTTTTTAATTCGCTTTATTGTTAATAACATCGCCTCACCCCATCACACACTTGAATTACTCTCGCTAATTTGCATATCTTACTTAATATTTATTTTTGCCATTAACTGAAGAAAATAACGGTTTAAGCGAATTTCTTTGACAATAAAAATTCAAATTAAAAACTTAAGCCCACACGACTGAAGTAAAACAAAATATTAATTTATAAAATTAAGTTATACTTGTTTGGCCTAAAGAAGCAAAAATCATTAAAATGATTTATTCCTCGTGCTACGTTTTGAGAAAGAACAATTTTGTAAAAATCTTGCAAAGATGGCTTTGACAATTAATTATAATGAATATAGCTGTATGGGCTTGAACCCTTTGCCTGTTCTAATAATGGACGAAGAAACAAAAAAATAACGCATGACGCAAACGTCAGAACATTTTAGTAACCAACTTTAACCTGTTACTTTTGTGTTACGGTGATGCACGCGCATCTTAAATTTCTAGAAAAAGAAGTAAAACTTCAAAAAAAATTGTACAATACAATATCAATATACATGAGAGTTAAAATGTGCGGCGTAGACTAACGCAATGTAACATGAAATGAAAGAGTTTATCGTCCAAATTAGCGTTATGTATGTAATACGATTTGTTACAATATCATAGTCGGGATGTCACGCGTCCTTGAACTGTAATGGACACGACTGTGCACGCTGTTCTTTTAGCACGTTCTCAGCAGTCTGAAGCTACGATCGATTGCGATTTTTTGAGTTGAAAATAAGGGACGAGACGAGCGGTGCAGTACCGCTCAGGATTCTTGAAAACCCCAATAATTCTGAGCGGCACTACAATTGCGCTCGACACCTTTAGACATAAGATGTTAAGTCTCATTTGCCCAGTAATTTCACTAGCTACGGCGCCCTTCAGACCGAAACACAGTAATGCGTACACATTACTCCTTCACGGCAGAAATAGGCGCCCATAATCTAGCCGGCATCGTGTGTGCAAAGAGCCTCCCCGACTGGTGGAGTTGGTAAGTAGTTGGTTGCTGATGGTCAGTGGTTGTCCATGTACTGCAGCTCAGAAAGCAGCAGGATAGTGTTGGGCAGCGGCCGCGGCTGTGGAGACAGGATCGTGAGGGTCTGCCGCTCCATGTCCACCGCGGTACTGTCACATAAGAATATTATTACATTCAATTATTGAGGCTAAGGCTGAGATCTACAGAGAGAATTCAGACTTTGCTCAGAGTCACTCAGACGCCACAAGTTAGGATATCATCCCCACCATCTGGATGTGTGGCGGTCCTCCACAGTGCGGTTTTCAAGGAGCTTTCTTCCACGTACTACAAAGCTGTGGAATGAACTTCCTTGTGCGGTGTTTCCGGGACGATACGACATGGGTAACTTAAAAAAAAGCGCGTACACCTTCCTTAAAGGCCGGCAACGCTCATGTGATTCCTCTGGTGTTGCAAGAGAATGTGGACGGCGGTGATCACTTATCACCAGGTGACCCGAGAGGGGGGCATGACGGGGACGCGAGGCACGACGGGGCCATCCACACTTACAAAAAAGTATACGCTCTAGATGCGTTTTGTTTTCGCTAATAGGTAGCCATTTTGTATCTCTCTTTAGTCTGACAGTGACCGGCGACTAGACTGCGCGCATTTGATTTTTAAAACAAACAACGATTTTCAACGTAATTTTATGTTATTTTGAGTGACTACGAATACGCAAATAAAAAGGTAAGTGTTTATGTCGCTACTATCATGTATTTATTTTGTTTTTGTAGATAAAAGACTTATTGATATGTTTTGAACAAAAATACTCTAACCGTCACTCATTTTATTTGGTTTGTTATTTTAAATAATGTGAAAATTGGGGCATAACGGGGACATGGCTACGGGGTACCCCGTTATGCCCGCAACCATTGTCCCCATTATGCCCCTGTTTTGTAAATTAACTGAAGAATCGTTCTTGTTCATTTTAGAATAGAAAATATTTTGTTTTAGGTATAAAAATGGTACGGACAGATAAGAAGAAAAGTTCGAGACTAAGGTCCATTGGTGGTCCATCGAAAACATGAAACAGGCAATTGATGCAGTGTTAAGCAAAACTGCTGGCTATAGAAAAGCGGCTCACCTGTATAGCGTACCAAAGACCACATTAGAGCGTCACGTTGCTAAAATAAGGAAAGGCGAGCTGCCTCTTGACTCTACTCCAAGTAACTTCAAGCCCGTGTTTTCCAAACAAGAAGAAGAGGAGCTGGTAAGGTACATTATAGAAATGGAGGAACGTTTGTTTGGTTTAACCACTATCGTCCTACGGAAGCTAGCTTATCAGCTAGCGGAAAAAAATGGCAAAGCTAACAATTGTAATCGTGATAAAAAGATAGCTGGCGTAGATTGGTGAAAGGGATTTTTGAAGCGCCACCCAGATTTATCTATCCGAAAACCGGAAGCTACATCGGCAGCTCGAGCAATGGGCTTTAATAAAGTGGCTGTGAGTTAATTTTATTCTCTGCCCGGGGAAGTATATGTCAAATATAATTTGACCCCAGACAGAATTTTTAATTGCGATGAGACTGTCATATCATGCGTCTCAAAAACGAAGAGCAAAATTATTGCAGAAAAGGGTAGAAAACAGGTAGGTTCGCTTTCTTCAGCAGAACGAGGGCAAACGGTTACGGTTGAGGTATGTTTTAATGCAGCAGGAACTTACATGCCTCCTACGCTAATATTTCCTCGACAGAGAATGAAGCAAGAGTTGCTGGATCGAGCTCCTCCAGGGACGACAGCAGAATGCAATGCTAAGGGATGGATGACAAGTGAAATATTTATGAGCTGGTTCCAACGGTTTGTCAATTTTTCTGGTGCGTCAATAACTAATCCGGTCTTGCTTCTTTTAGATGGTCATGTAACACATACGCAAATACGTATACTATGACCATGCCTGCTCTGATTGGTTAAGGTCACACCCGGGGCGAATAATAACAACATTTCAAATAAGCGAAATATTTGCAAATGCATACATTCAAGCTGCAACAATGTCTACAGCAATCAAAGCCTTCCAAAAATGTGGCATATGGCCTTTCAATCAGAATAACTTTACAGATTCAGATTTTTTAGCTGCATCAACCACAGACGTACCCCTAGCAAACAATGAGTCTGAAACAGATCCTTTAAATATCGGAATCCAGCAACAACCACCGCCACCTATTCTTGAAGAATATCCTCTTGAAGCAGATTTGCCTGCTTTTACAACACCTCAGCGTCAGCCTGGACCATCAACACTTAATGAACATAGCTTAATCCAATCTCCGATTCGAAAAGTATGTCGTGATTTGACAACTTCGTTTGCAAATGCTTCGCCTCAAGAAATTCTCGCGATCCCGACAGTCGAACAAAGAAACCAAACGAGAAAAAACTATCACCGAGGGAAAACTGTGGTTCTCACTTCAACCCCCTACAAAATTGAGTTAGAAGAACGAGAACAACTTAAGAGAACGAAGAAGTGTTCTAATCCAAATGACCCCAAGTTAAAGAAGAACTCTAAGAAACAGAAGACCCAAAAAGCTGCCTCTGGTGTAAAGAACACCGACGAGGATACCACACTTATTTAAAGTCTTCGGAAGGTTGGGTGGCTTGCCAACTATGTGGACGATGGGCTCATACAGCTTGTGCTGGTGTAGACGACGACAATGCAGAAGAAATCCACATCTGCTTGTACTGTGACGCAAAATAAATACGTACCCCATACTGCCCCTACCCCGGGGCACGATGGGGTTTCCATTAGTTTCAAATAATTAAAATTATAACGTCATATGATTATTTACATCACCAAATTCTATGCCAAATGATAGTTTAATAAGTAACCAAAGTGTTGTGATTAGTTTTAATTTATAAATACATTGCGTTAATTATTTTACTTCGTATTTTTCTTAACGTCCCCATTATGCCCCCCTCTCCCCTACGCTCGTTTGTCCTGCTTTTCCATTAAAAATAACTTAGCTGAGTGTGATAGAAATTGGCTTTTTCAATGGGCTGTCTTAGCTTAAGTTCAGCATAATGTCAATTGGCTATAAAAACGTTATTAAAAATAACTTAAACTCAGCCAAATTTTACTTAAGTACAGTCTGAGCCAAGTCTAAGTATACTGAATATGCGATGCAGTTGAAACGAAAAAAAATATTCCATACGTGTGTAGAAATCTGTGTGTAATATACAAAAACTCGTTAATCATCAGGATTTATCTCTGAGCTCTTAATTTGTTTTGATCACAATCTACCAGTTAATAGTCTTTGACTAAGGGTATGTTCCGATATGCACTGCGAGCACTGCTCAGTGCTATCACTATAGAAAAATTCGTTCTGTTATTGTCTGCCAGTATACTGCCGCAGTACCCTAGGGAAATATATGACGCCATATTCTACTGTGAGCACTGGCGTTTTCGCGGTAAGGTACTCGCAGTACTTTGATCACATCATCAGTCAAAACCACTCGAGTGCCTAACTTTTACGCCTAATATTTTTAGTTTGACAGTACTCAAACAACAGTTTTTTTTTATGAACTAGAAAACTTTAATACACTCATTTGTATGCTGCGTCAAAAAATGCGGTTGACACTATACGGGATTGCGTTCCGTTTTAAATAGTAACCTGTATAACTGGCTATAAAGGAACGGCTTCACAGTATGCTAAATTGACGTCACACTGTATAGTGGTCGCAGTGCATATCGGAACATACCCTAAATTGTTAGTGCATAAGTAAGTAAATATGATAAAAGTATATCTACCACACTATTAATTTAAGTGTTCGTAACTATTTTAAACTAATATGTTGCTATCCGTGAGGACCTTTTATTGGCTTTTAGTCAGTATTAGATTTTATTTAAAACTATTGTATGCTTTTGGTCTTCCTATATGAATTAAATAAATAAATAAAAATAAATTAACACCAATGAAAAAATAATTTATATTCGTCGCTTTGATGAGTGCGTTTTACATAATTTCCTTTACATGCATGACATTATTACTCACCAAACCGCCGGACCAAATTATGCTAAGCAACCTCTACCCTTAAATAATCTATATGTCTAGAAGGAGCCTCTTGCTGTTAGACAACTGATGAAAACAGGCCAGGTTTATTAAATTAAGGTGCGTGACAAGCTATGTCTTACACTCGCGATTTGTATGTCACTTTGTGTTAATGTGCTTGCATTGGTTAAAATAGAGCTTAACTGTCCACCCAAATTTTTTTTCGAAGTTTTCATAACTATCACAGTCTGCCTTGTTTATTATTATTATTATGATTTGGAGATTAAAATGCACTTAAAACCATGGATCTATTGTGCCCCCTTCTTGCGCCTACCTTTAAGTCAAAAGTTAAGGAAGAGAATCGAGGCTACTAACTAGGAAACGTGTTACTGTGCTGAGATTTAAATTATATCTCCGAGACCTATTACTTTTAAATGGTGTATGATCCTCAGAGGCAGGGCACTTCCTCTGCTTTAAGTGAAGGTATTTTAAAACACCCCAGCCTGATTCTAACAGTTTACCTAGACGTACAAAAGTTCTAAGCTTTTACCCATAACATAACGTGATCTTACCCTAATAACCCTGAGGTTAAAACTGGAAATTTCGTGTAATAGTAGCTGCACTAACATTCATGTAATATGGTGCAGATACAGTGCAGATAAACAAGAATGTTACCCACACGCAGACAAAGCCGGCCAGGTTGCAGTGCAGCGCCAGCTCGTCTCCGGGCTGCGCGAAGGAGACACACAGCAGCCGGTGGTGCAGCGCTGGAGATGGAGTCACCGCCACCAGCTTGGTGAGCGCCTCTTCCGCACGCATCCCCAGGGGCATACACGAGTCCGGAAGGCACGGCGCGCCCACCTGCGACAACCATCAGCTCACATATAGTGACGTGTGACGTGCGTTTTCATACGTTACTTAGTTACCCTTATTTGACTTCCGTCACATGTCATTCAATTAAATACTATTATCAGAAAATAATGCTTCGATTACTAACACGGACTAGTAAAAAAATAAGGACTCCGTGCCACCTTACATAACAGTGTAGCACCAAAACAAGACGAATAACGTGTAAATACATAGCCCCACGCACACGCTTACACTACTACAGGCCGATACAGGTAGGCGGCGACGTGGGACGGGTCGTTCCCTTCCCTAAAATATGGTCGAGCGAGGCGATGGCTGGCTCATGCGGCATGCTCGTGAACGGGCGCTGCTTGTGGTGGCAGGATGATCCTGTTGCCGGAGACTCGGTTTCAGATTCTTAAAAGTTTTTGTGTATACATATATGTATGGATATATACATGTTGATTTATTTATAATCGCTTATAAAATGCTTACAGAATACCTTTATTGATTTATTGTGTATGTGGATGATGCAGCTACTGTACTCAATAACTTTTGTATTAATTTACATTTACTTTTTTGACTTACTCGTGTAAGACATTGACTATTTGACGTTTGAGTGTGCGTGTTGCATCATTTTACATTTTACATATTATATTGTAATTTGAAATGATTTGTAAATCGATCTACTTAAATGTAAATCTTGATATAAAAGAGTGGCAATGAGTTTCTTGCTACTTCTTCTCATTAGCTGAACCCTTTACAAAGTAGCGGTAGATTCAATAAGAAAAATATTTTTTTTGACATTCATAAGTGTCATTTACGTAACCTACGTGAATAAACTGATATATGATTGATAGGCGGCCATTATGAGAATTGTCATCGTCTATGACAGATCAGTTTGCGTCTCAATAAAATATTTTAAAAATGCCGTCGTGCGTTGTGAAAAAGTGTAAAAAACTATACTACATAAGTATTTGTGGCCATATATGACAATTTAAGGGAGAAAAAATTGTGTAACTAGTATCCACCGTAACCGCACACACTAGCATAACGGTGCTTCACTTGCTAATATCACGGCGCGGAGTCCTTCTTTTTTTACTGGTCCGTGATTACTAATTAATAAGTATATAATATTTGACGACGAGAATGGGATAGTGCATAAAACGATCGCTCCTTACCATCCTGCTACTAACGGACAAGCCGAACGCTTCGTCCAAACAGTTAAAAGATCATTGCACAAGTTAGAGGGAGAGAGTGGTGGGATACTACACAAGGTCCGTAGGTACTGTCAGGAGCCTCCTTCGTGCCACACCGGTCATCCCCGGAGACTCTATATGTATATATACTCTGATGTTTGGGAGAGAAGTCAGAACCCGACTCGTGGCCAAGATAAGAGCCCGGCCTAAGCGAGAGAGTTTGTGGTCGGCAGCAGAGTGCAAGCTCGCAACTACTCGATATCTGGCAGAAAGTGGGAGTTCGGTACAGTGACTCGCCGGATTGGATACCTTCACTATCAGATAGGGATAGCGGACGTATAATGTCCGCCACCTGGAGCAGCTGCTTCCGGCGTCCTTAATTCCTGGGGATCGCGGGGGAGGCGTGTCATAGGTTACTTAGTTACCCTTGTTTGACTTCCGTCACATGTCATTCAATTAAATAATGCTTTGATAACTTATTAATAAGTATTTAATATGCGTATTAAAGATATTTTATGGAAGAGGTTTGAGGTTGCAACACCGAAGGAATTATAGGATTGCCGCACTGTTGTTGAAGGTACCCATGTCATATTGTCCTGGAAACACGGCACGAGGAATCTCATTTCATATTTTCCTTGTACGTGGAAGAAAGTCTTGAAAACCGCACCGTAAAAGAACGCCAGATATCCAGATGGTGGGGATGATATACTAATTTGTGGCGAGCCGTACGAATGCGGTACATAGAAGACTGACACCGAAGCGACGATTCTACGCAACGTCAAGTGATCTGGCCGTTCACAGAGCACTGGGTCCCCGTTACTTAAATAAATTAATGATCATCTCAAATACAGCAAAGTATAACCTATACATAGCGCAAATCTAATAAAGACACGTGTTAACCTGCAAATAGTTCAACTTTCATATAGCAACATGGGGAGAGACGTGCTTTGTCTGTTAGGTGTAATATGCTGTCGCGTCGCTTTGCTAAGTGTACTGACCCAGTGAAGGTGACGCTGTTTAGAGCTTACTGTCTAAGCTTCTATACATGCCAACTTTGGGCGAATTACACCAGACGTGCCATCAACAACATCAGGGTGCAATACAATGATGCGTATCGTATCCTGATGAAGTTGCCTCGGTACTGTAGCGCGTCGGCGATGTTCGCCGAGGCCAGAGTACCGGATTTCTTTGCGATCATGAGATCGCGTATCGCAACATTCTGGAGCCGATTGCGAGAATCCAAGAATGAGATCCTGAGCACGCTGGTCGGGTGTCTGGATTGCTCAATTAACAAGCATTGGCGTTCAGTGCACCAGGAGGCTAATAGGAAATAAATAGACCTGAATACAGAATTGTATTTTAATTTATTTAATTTTAAATTTAATTGTTTAATATAATTTTACTTTATACATATATTATATTAATTTTAACTGGGTGCATACCTTTTAATAAAGTAATAAAACATATTATTATTATTATATTATTATGTGCAGGTTAGATGTGTGCTCTGACATAGATAATCTTATATTTTAAACATATTTTCCTATTAACCACTTCATCATCATCATCATCAGTCGGAATACGTCCACTGCTGGACAAAGGCCTCCCCCAAAGATCGGTCCTGCGCTTCCCTCATCAAAACCATTCAGCTCATCGGTCCATCTTGTGGGGTCCTACTAACACTGCGTCTTCCGGCACGTGATCGCCATTCGAGGGCTTTGATGCCCCACGATTTCCACGGCAATCTTGACCAGATCGTCGGCCCATCTTGTGGTGATTAAACTCCCATCCCAACCGGCCATCTGTCCGTCGAGCTATGTGCCCTGACCACTGCCAAGAATTTTATCCATCATTAACCACTTACCTTGAATATTTTCAAATCTGTGAATTTAACATCAAAGGAATGCGGATAGTAGGGGGTTCTCTTTCCGTAGAAGTACTCGCGTATTCGAGCATCGCGCAGCTCAGCCCGCTGTGATATGGATCTCTCTACGACCTGCACAACAATTAAATGGCTTAGTGTTTGAGTATTTATACCCCAACAATTAAGCCTTTCCTAGATGGATGTATGATTACATTATAAAGCCTCAAACTGCTAAAGCAAGGCCCACTTTTTGAAGTTTGGCGAAGGAGGATGGCGACAATGGACATAATATAAAAATTTAAAAAGCATCGTACAAGTAGATACAAGTTTATATTTATTATAAACTTAAGTTTATACGACGTTTATACAAAAGCGATTGAGGCGCTAAAATATGGGAAAAGCCATAAGAAATTAATTATTATAATTCATTAAAAAATAAGTCATCTTGTACCAACGGAATGTTTTGCGCACTTGACATCTACGTTTTTGACAGTCAGTTTTTATATGGAAGTTCCGACACCATCAAATTATCTATAACTACTCAAATTAGTAATTCAGTAGTAATTCATAATAAGATTCAATAAGATTATTATCGTTTTTTGATACTTAGATACTAAAATCAGTAGGTAAGTAGGTATCTTTAAAATAATCGATACCTTCTTAAAAAAAGAATGAAATATGAATCCTCAATTCAACCTTCCATATATTTAATATATTATCTTTTAGCAGACAGTAATTATATATAGACTTAAGATACAAATTATTGATTAAACAACAGATATCGATTAATAATTTAAGGTTATATTTTACTTTTAGGTATAATTATTCGTTTCTCCCATTTTTTAAGACTTACTTACGATTTGCTTTTTTCTTAGATTTGTTACGTTCTACAATAATTATTAACAAGTTTCCATGATGTACGCCACTTCTTTCAGTGGGTCCCAAAATACATGCATACTCGAAATCCTAGATCCAAATCCTAAAATCCAAAGGAGGATTTCATTTTCATTTCGATTTCATCGTGGACGAAACATAATCCGAGGATTGAAACCAAGCTCACTCCAAGATGACCTCTGATGAAACGGTGGATTACATCCGTCTAAAATAGTGAGTTCGGCGCCACACAATAATTAATCGGATGAAATTACTCAAATTAACTGACGGCAGTCGTAAATATGCAAACGGTACTTCTAATAGGTAATTTTTGAAGTAAGCCTGGGTCTGAGTGCGAGAGAAAAGAAGATCTTTAACGGAGATACAGCAAGATAGAAAAGGAAAGCAAATCCATTGTAACTGTTACCAATTTTGATTGACAAGTCGTAACCATCAGTCATGCTTGGTATTTTGCTGCTCCTCTGTATTTTGAATATTTAACATTAATCAAACCAAGATTTTTTTTCTTACTCATGTAGGGCATAGAGTATTTGTTCAACGATGAAGCTGTAAATGTTGATTCAAAAGTAGTAGAGTAAATGAGAGTCTTACCACTCCTGCTTATTAAAACTCAACCTTTACCGAAAAATAAATGGTGGTGGTAAAAATAATTTTATCTACACCTATGTTTTAAATCCTCTATTAAAGATTCTGAAACAGTTAGGTTATTACCAACATTAAAACACCCGATGTTCTAATAACCATTACATCATCCAAACGAGTGTTGTAATGTTGTACTGATTTCATAACAACACTCCTTTGTTTTTTTTTTCGAACCCTTCATGCGCAAATAGTTTCAACAGACAGCCACATTCTTATTGCTCGATGTGTGGTATCTGTATGATTTTCAAAAAAAGATAATATTTTTAGTGTTTTGTTTATAAAAAATTAGCGATTCAAGTTTTGACAGCACACCAGATATTTTAAATGCTGCAAAAGAACTTATTATTCAAGTGAATTTTAATAATTGCAATTGCATAATTCTTTCATTAATAGGTACATATTTATTTGTATATAACCAGTAATGGATGATATTAGGTTACTACTAGGACTGGCTGTTTTAATGTTAGCAGTAGCTAACTATTTTATAATCTTTTAAAAGGATTCAAATTCTGGGTGTAGATAAAGTCTTGTATGCAACTGTTGATAATTAGGTATTAAAACACTCATGTGATACTATTATCACACTCGGCTTCGCCTCGTGTCATAAATCCACATTCGTGTTTTAATACCCCTTATTACACAACAGTTGCATAAATAACTAATACAAAATTTTTGACTGAGGCTCCCTTATGTATATGGACGATCACAATAATTGCCCGTAGTTCCTGAAAAACGTTCCAAGCCCCATACATCACATTTATGGAATTCATATTTAAATTTTAATAAATACCAGCTGACCCGACAGACGTTGTTCTGTATATAATAAATAAAATAATGTTTTTATATTAATTTGTCAATAATATATCATAACATAAAAAATTACTTCGTAAAATATGCACCCTGCTGTCGTAATGAAATTGTTTCACAGCAGAACTGTCAAACCGTGCGTCAATAAATTCTCTCATAGAAATTATGTATGGACACATCAAAGGAAAAACAAATTTGTTGTTTCTATTTAATTTAGCAGCATTTTCATATTTATTCACCTTTTAAACCTTCTCTGGACTTCCACAAATAATTCAAGACCTAAATTTGCCAAATCGGTCCAGCCGTTCTCGAGTTTTAGCGAGACTAACGAACAGCAATTCATTTTTATATATATAGATAAGTGTATACCGTATATGTGGGTTGGGCTACTGAGTCATGATGTCATTTAAAGAGTAACAGTAGGGCTGTCATTGTTTGCCAGTCCGTTAATATGAATCACGTGACCGGTTTTGTGTTCTTAACTCAATTTTGAAATGATTGCGGTTTGGAACGTTTTTCTGGAATAACGTACAATTTATCCTGTGAACTGGATATAAGTAACCTAAAACAAGGCAAAAAGAATACTTACTCCTCCACTCTTCGGCAAGTAGACTACTTTGACGAACTTGGGCATGTCCCTCTTCAGCTCATTGTACAGTCGCTCGTTGTCCAGCACCAGGATCACATCCACCTGACATATCATTCTTATATCAGCATCTCTATTCATCTATACCAGCATTACATTTGTTCAAGTACAAAAATTATTCCGATAGTCGAAGTATCATTGATATCACGAATTACAATATCCGCAAATTAATTAATAAGGGCCAGCTCATGATATTAGCCGTAAGACCCCGCTACTGGACAAAGGCCTCCCCCAAAGATCTCCATGACGATCGGTCCTGCGCCTCCCTCATCCAAACCATTCCGGCGCTCCTGACTATCTGGTCGGGATGATCTCATCGGTCCATCTTGTGGGGAGCCTACCAACACCGCGACTTTCGGTACGTGGTCGGCATTCGAGGACTTTACTGCCCCAACAGCCGCCAATGTGTCCGTCGAGCTATGTGCCCTGCCCACTGCCATTAGTTTTGCAATCATTTACTCTATGTCGGTGACTTTGGATCTCCTCATATATGATATGATCTCTCACGGAAACTCCAAGTATAGCCGAGGGCCGGTTCATCTTCTCTATTTATAAGCTCCGTTTCTCCCAAGACAACTTGGAAATCTTTTAAATTTATTTATTTAAGGACGGACAAGCAAGCGTACCTGCTGTTAAGTGATCACCGCCGCTCACATTTTACCGCAACACAAAAGAAATAACAGGAGAATTACCGGTGTACTTTATTTTATTGCTGTACGTCCTTTCTTTCAAGGTAGGGAGAGCGGGGCTGAAAGTGCCGGGGGTAAATTGTGCCGACGCGAATATCTCGAAAACAGAAAGAGATAGATATATGATCGTATTGTGTCGCGTAATGCCTAACAGTCAGGCACAAGCGGCTGCCATTTTAGTTGCGTCAGCGACGCGGACGTTTCGATACTTTTTGGTCGCAAGCTAGCATTTTTCGTGCGTTGAATATGAGAATTTTAGTAAAATATTTGTTATTTATCCTAGTTTGTTATGCAGTGTAATTTTAATGCTTTGAGCATAGTGATTTTTATATGAGAGACAAAATATCACACTCTGATAAGCGGGGTAAAATGTGCCGTTCATTAGGGGCTGCTTGTGCCGCGGCACAACCAACCCCTAAGCAACGTTTACTGTTTTAATATTGTATAAGAACTATTGTGTATCCATGTTTGCAAAGAAAGATATATTCTATTCTATTCTATTTATGTTAACGCGAGCACTTATCAAAGAAAGAAAGTACTTTTTGACATGATATTTTATGCTGCATTTATTGTCTTTGACAGAATGAGGACGTACAAACGAAAAACTCAAAGGGGAACTACATCTCAGGATCTATTAAAAAGTGCTGCTGAAGCAGTCATCAAGGATGGGCGCAAATTAAAAACTGTTGCACGTGAATTAGAAATTTGTCACACAACACTACAACGCTATGTCAAAAATATGAAAAGTGGACTGACTCCTGTGGTTGGATACAAACCAAGACTAGTGTTCAATGAGGAACAAGAGACACTTCTGTCGAAGTACATCTTAAGAAGCGCTTCTATTTACTTTGGTCTTCTACCGGAAGAAGTACGACAACCTGCGTACCAGTGTGCGATGAAGTTTAATGTACAAAACATCCCACCATCTTGGCATACAAATGGTGAGGCTGGCAAGGATTGGTTGACAAACTTTCTGAAGAGGAACTCTACACTTTCTATAAGAACACCCGAAGCTACCAGTGCAGGACGCGCGAGCTCATTCAACCGACATAATGTGAATCAATTTTTCGAGAAACTTGGCGACTTGATTACAAAGCATAATCTTACTCCTTCACGTATCTGGAATTTGGACGAGACTGGTGTTCAAACTGTGCTGAAACCAAAGAAAATTTTGGCTGAAAAGGGAACAAAGCAAGTAGGAGCAATTGTATCAACAGAGCGTGGAACTTTGGTCACTGTTGAGCTAGCGGTAAGTGCTCTGGGGAACTCGATTCCACCGATGTTTGTATTTCCACGTTTGAAATATAAAGACCTGTTTATCCGCGACGGTCCTCCTGAGTGTATTGGGGCTGGTAATAAATCCGGTTGGATGACAAGCACAGAGTTCTTAGTGTTTATGGATCATTTCATAAAACACACTAAGCCTAGACCTGAAGTGCCAGTGCTATTACTCCTAGACAATCATTCATCTCACATTGATATTGATGTGATTGAAAAAGCCAAGAAAAATTCTGTTATACTATTATCGTTCCCACCACATTGCACCCACAGACTGCAACCACTGGATGTTGGTGTCAATGGCCCTTTTAAAACATACTGCTCTAAAGCTCAAAATAACTGGCTGAGAACTAATCCTGGAAAGATTATGAGCATTTATGAAATACCAGGTATAGTAAAATACGCTTTCCCGTTGGCAGTAACACCTATCAATATATGCAACGCATTTAAAAAGGCTGGTATTTGGCCCTATAATTCAAACGTATTTACAGACGAAGATTATGCACCGTCTTTTGTAACCGATCGTCCGATGCCAGAAAATCGACTCTCACAAGGTACAGACAATTTGCCTGTCCCTCCAAACAATCGAGAAAGAACTCCTCAATATCTTGATGAGTCAAATTATGTGGGCAGCAATGTTGAGATTGAGACTAGTCCATCCATATTACAGCATGTTCCTGTGCAAAGCGACTGCAGGGTTGACTGTACAAGTGAACCATCGGCTAATCAAGAGCCTACCCCTTGCTGCAGCTTCCAGCTTCCTCAATCAGCTGATAACAACACAGGCGATAAAAATACAACAATTTTCTCACCAGAGCTAATTAGACCACTGCCTAAAGCACCTCCCCGATTAAATGGATATAATAAACGACGTAAAAGAATGACAGCTGTTCTTACGGATACTCCAGAGAAAAATGCTTTGGCTGAAGAACAGGCTAATAAAAGGAAAAAGAAAGAAGAAGTGAAACTAAAATGAAGGTTAAGGGAAAAGGCAAAGGAAAAGGCAAGGGAAAAGGTAAACAAACAAAAAAGCCGACTAAAAACCCCGCTAAAAGAAGAGTTTTGCAAGATGACGACAGTTCTGATGACGAACAAGAATGGTATTGTATCATATGTTGTGATGCCTATTCTAACTCTGCCCCTGGAGAAAAATGGATTGAATGCAGAGAATGTAAGAATTGGGCCCATTTGCAATGTATCGAAGATAAAGAAAGCCTAGCATTTGTATGTCCTAATTGCTATTCTGATCAGTCATCTTAGAATAACTAGTTTTTATGTTTTTTTTATTTCTTAAAAAGACTCAAGAGACTGATCAATAAGATAATAACTCTAGAAAGAACTATTTAAGAGAAATCTTTATTATTTTTAGTATTCAAACTATTGATTAAGAATATGCTGTTTTGTTTGAAAGAATAACATAAGGCTTTACTTAATTTACAGTAAAGACACAAGTCTTACTTAACGTAATTTGTTTTTTTTTTTTATTATTATAATTCTTAGTTATATAAGCAACTAAATTTTAAAAACTGTTGATTTATAGCAAAAAGTATAACGAATAAATATATTATTATAAAATTGATGTCTTTTAAATTCTAAATTAATTTTCATTCATGTAAATCACCTAGCATTTTCACCGGCACAACCGACCTCAGCTACGGCACAACTTGCCCCAAAGTGGGGTTGGTAGTGCCTCGCCGCCGCTGTATAAAAAAATCACTTCTTCTTAAAAACTATTAAAAATGTGCGAAATTAGTAGGTAAATTCGTATTATAGACTAAATTTGGCTTAGGATGAACCACTACTTTCAGACATAGTACTTGTTTTATCCGAATCATACAAGGATTTGTCAAAATCGGCACTTTCAGCCCCGCTCTCCCCTACCCATGTGAATCGTCCAGGAAACACCGCGTAAGGAAGCTCATTCCATAGTTTGGTATTACGTAGAAGAGAGTTCCTTAAAAACGCACTGTAGAAGCACATCACTCATTCAGATGGTGAAAATTATACTATATTTACCGCATTTATCACGGGGAATGCTCAGAAGAGTAGTACGGGTTGATACCAGCGGCCGAGTTCCACCATCGGACATCACATTACAATGGAATTTTCCACTTGAATCATGTTGACTTCCGGCATTCTAAAACCGCGCGTTCTCCCAAACCGATACGACTTTGGGACCTTCAGAAATAAAGCATACTCCAACCTTTGACCCCTTGTGTTGGATATGATATGTACTTTTATTTTATTAGGAAAACAAATAGTATTACATAACATAATTAGATTAACAAATAGTACAATCAACAGAAACACTTACTTCAAAAGCTTGAGCGGCGTGCGTTAGTACTTTATAGCCAGCACCCTTTATCCAACCACAGGTGTTGATTATTACTCCAGATGTTGATGCTGTAAGGTAAAACAAAGATAATATATAGTTAGTATCTACATTATACATAAAATTGAAGGATATTGTAATATCAAAATAACAAATTAAATACTAAATGCAATGATATGAATGATAAAACGAAACTTATAGCACAGAAGAACATAATTTTAATTTTTTGCTTGTTGGCGATTTTGGGGCAACTTTCTCTGGCATAAGATCTCTGCCTACATCTAAGCCCATACGTTAAAAGAAATAGGTAGATATATTATCTAGGAATTTAAATAAGAGTTTATATGTTTCTTCTCCCCTGTTCAGGGACTATGCCATGTCATCAAATTAAATAAACACATGGGGCTGTAGCAAATTCTATAGGGTTCATTAGTATCATGGGTCAGGGATAGTCTAAAGAAACAGATTAGTATAATGTTGCTTCCAGTTATTTTTTTCCTGACAAAATCTAATGACTCCTTCATTAGATTCACTCGATTGTGGGAGGCGCTACTCGCCCGATAAAAAAAGACGAAAATGGATTGACTCGAATAAATTATTTACTAACCTACTTGTATAATTTTTGTAGGTGTCCCGGTAGGTGTAAGCATTTATATGATGAATATGGATGTTTGTTTCCGAGTCATGGATGTTTAAATGTATTTATACATAAATAGATGTTGAACTGCATACACTCGACCGTAATAATGGCATGTTCAAAGTATGTTTATATGAATTTATGAATGTTTAAGTAAGTATATTGTATTAAATATATCATTGTCTTGTAACCCATAACACAGGCTATATATGCTTAACTTGGGTCAAGATAATTTGTGTGAAAAGTGTGTCAATATTATTATTATATTATTATAAAAATACTCGTCTAGTCCGAACTAGGCAAGGAACATAGAAACACAAAAAACATCACTAGAAGTAAACAATATAGGAAGAGATACAAAATATAAATATAGATGCGATCTAACATATGTTTCATAGATAAAATAATAACAAAAAGTAAAATAAAAGGTAAACAGTCACAAACATGAACATTGATACAAAATATCAAACAAATTAAATTAAATAAATGTTGAGGCTACGATAACAACGATTTTGATTCTAAATCGGGTCTGAACGCAGCGGGGGTACACGAAAATATGTCGATGTCAAGAATACAATTGTTATTAGGTTTACACATCCTGTGTAATGGCGCGCGAAACCCAATGTTTGTTCTTGGGGATGATAGTTCAAAAGTAATGCATGAGCTGCATGCAGAGACCTGGCTGACGTGAAAGCCTTCGAGTCAGATTAGTTAATTTATTGTACAGCTTTAAATCGTCGGTAAAGTGAATAGTGACAATGTGTAAAGCACTGAGATATTGATAAAAATAGAGAAGAGCAAAAAGGTCGAAGAATAGAGCCCTGCGGTACACCGGATGTCACGAGAACTGGAGAGGAACGGTATCTATTAATGATTACTGAATACGGATGAGACTGAATACGGTCCCGCAGATAGGCCGAGAGGTTTATCTGAAGAGGTTACCTTTAATCCACTTATTGATAGCCTTCTGGAAGTCTATGTAGATAGTGTTTATTTTTGTTCTCCAATCTAAGCCGATGAAAATGTTTTTGGTAAATACAAGATCGGTGAGAGTTCATTTGCCGGCAACAAAATCGTGTTGTTGATCAATAATCACATTTTTTGCGCTGAAGAGGACCTCTTTTCAGATTCTTTTCAGTACTTTGGGAATTGTAGAGAGGATAGAAATAAGATGATAGTTTTCTATGTCATTTCTTGTACCAGATTTAAAGATGTTAGTTATGTAGTCCGATTTCCAGAGTCTGGGGAAACAGCCTGTTGTCAGGCACTTGTTAAAAATAATATCTAGTGGTACACAAATTGACTTGCGTGTGGTGTTTAAGAAATATTGGACTGATATTATCTGGTCAGAGCCATTATTACGGTCGAGTGTATGCAGTTGTCCTCTTATTTCCGCCTGTGAAATGCATATGTGAGTATTTAGAACATGTGAGTCATTAACAATACCCTCACCAACTGCACAGAAATCAAAAGAGGACCTCATTTGCTGGAGGCTTGATAAGCTAATGTATAAATATGAACATAATAGTATCATTAACTTTTATAAAATTATATTTTTCGTACCTTTTTTATTATTCTCACATCTTTCCGCTATAACTTCAGCTAAGCGAGACACAATAGTGTTGTATAATTCAAGATTTTCACCAGGTCCCTTATGACCAAAGTGGTACACCAGCGGGGCCTGTTGGCTGAACCCTTCCTCAATTGAAGCTGGCCTCTCCACAAGTAGTGCACCTAAAGTGAAAATTTGATGAATGAATCTCCCAGATCAAAAGCCTGTCTTCACCTCTTACAATACCCAAGGATCTTTAACAGCCCTATTCTTTTAACATCTCTGGTCAAACATTTTTTATTTATATTTCATTAAAAATTATGTACAAGAAGAAAAAAAAACATTATAGCAGTAGATTTATGTTGTACTATGATAGAAAGTTCCTGGAGGAATGCACTAATTCAGAGTGTCCACGCCTCCCTTCCATAAGGAGTATTTAATTTGAGGTGTGTAAGATACAGTTACATAATATTAAGTGTGAACAATATATATTTTTTTTTAAATATTCAAAAGCTAAGATGCAATTAAACCATAGATTTACTATGAACACCTAGACTCATCACCTATTAAAAGGTTGTCAAAAATGGCAAAGCTGAAAAATCATTAAAATATTCATTCAAATTTACACTTTATTTCGTGGCAGGAATGTTCAAAGTCACACCTGGATACACTCATAAGAAGCTCATTGAACATGGTGCAAAATGTGAAAAGGACGGACATCTCTCTCGCACATTTCATCTGCAACATATTTTGTTCTAACAATTGAAATGTAATAATGAATCAAAATGATTAAAAAAATCAAGTTAGTTATATAATTTTGTTAATTCATAGTGAGTTTTGCATCAGCTAGCTACTTCTACCACATCTTTCAGACCGAAATACAATAATGCTTACACATTACTGCTTCACGGCCGAAATATGCGTGTTGAGGTACCCATAATCTAGCCTGCATTCTGTGAAAGTGAGCCTCCCACTGGTATTTTTGTATGTCAATGAATTAAACATAAAAGTGTGTCATATAATATACGGAGCATAAAAACTTTCTGTGCAGTGTTTAATTATGTTAAAACTCTCACAAATTCATTCTTCAGCTAAATGAATTTACCTATAGTTCCTGGAACACTTATTTGTCCTTGCCCCACATCCAGATCAACGAATATAGGCCTCCTTGCCATTCTTACTGCATAGTTTAAAAGAATCCTTGCCAATGTAGATTTGCCCACATCTCCAGGCCCTACTATCATTGTGACTGGTCCCCTAGTGTTCTCTTGTTCTGCAGCCACTCTCTGCTGTTCTAATGCAGCATGAACATTTAAATAAATAACCTATAAAAAGTAAATGTAGTGAAAATGAAAACTAGCAAAATTAATGTTAAGTTGATTAAAAATCTAAATGCCTGAATTTGTGCCAACACAAAAGAACTCTGTAACAAATATAGTTTTTTTTTTCAATAATATTATCATTTTGTCATATTATTTTGTAATTTTATAAGAGCAAGTGTCGAGTTTCTTGAAGATTCTCCTCAACAAAAGCGGCTTTAGAAATCAGTGGTAGTGTAAAAATATAATTAAGGTTTCAAGTATTTTTATACACCTACTTGAATTGACATGAATGAAGTACATACTAGAAAAATTTATAAGAAACTAGACTGGACAAGGTAATTATTTGTTACATAAGTTAATAATAAAGTGACTTTCTAAGTCAGATTATATTCCATCCAAAGAAAGGGTCCAACATTTTATGGCACAACTTGCCACAAAAATGAATTTTCTTATAATAGAACATCTCAATAGTAACAATAATAAATTAATGCTGAGATTATAATTCAAATAATAACAAAAATATTTACATTAATTATACTAAGCAAACAATGTCAATTTTCTATTAAAAATACTCTCATTACTTGAGCTGCGTCTCTCATTACATGAGTACTAGTCTAACTTATATTGTTTTAGGGTTACAGTCTATATTTGGATTGATTTTGAAATGTTGTTTTAAAAAGTAGCCTAAGGCTGGGTGCCAAAGCCTTGCCCATACAGTATACACCTAAGTGTTTATGATTTTTAAGATTCTTAATAAGTATGTTAATTTATTGTAAAATCATATGGTGAAGAAAAACGTGAGGAAACCTACATACACTTCCCAAACAATACAAAAGGAAGGGTAAAGTTGAGCAATTCACATTGAACCAGTTTGGTTGACTATGACCTAAACACCCTTAAAAAAATAATTAGAGGGCTGCCATTGAGAATAGAATATTATCTAGTTAATGTGCTGATAATTAATTATTATTCGATACTTGAAATATTGCAAATAGAACAAATATTTCTTATATAATGATTTAAACAATAATATTATGGTCAAACATAATTTATATACCATTGGTGTCTCCTTTGCTACATAACTGACTTCAGTACGGCCCCTTAGCTCAACAGTACATCCATGCCACGTAAAGACAGCAACTTTTGCACCCGTATGGAACTCATATGGTTTTCCTTTGACCAATTCTGTACCAAATAACTCAGCATAGCCGCTCTTAACCTAAAAGTATCTTCAATATAGTAAAGAGCTTCAAATTAATTTTATAGTTAATAAATATAAATATCAAACCTCTAAAACAACTTTTTCATTCTTCGATTCCACTTCAAATCTTAGTTCAGAATCGGGATCTAACTTAAACTCCTGCAACTGGACTTCTGTCATATTGAATGTTAAAGAGGCGGTTATCTACTATCGAGTTGAAATTAAACGCTTACAAAATGTTCATAACTAGATCTAGTTTTAAAATATCTTATATTCAATTGTTAATTGAATTCCCTTAATTATTTTGACTGTAGTGTTATTGTTTTGGGTTACTTTTGAAGTATGTTTTTTTTTTTTTTATTTGTCCCGGCTAGCAATTCTGCTAGCTTGGTGATTATATATTAGTACTGTTATAAAATACTCTTTGTTTGGTCTCTACTTAATATTTTAATTCCCCTACAATATAAATATCTGACCATTTTAACATTTCTTTATAGTACCTAGTAATTCCGCGAGAATTCCTTCGTGAGATGGAATCTAAAATCTCTTTTTAACACATATTTTAGTGATAAGTGCAATCAACTTGCTCTTGAATTTATTTACAACTAACGTATATTTAGATATTTAAATTTCTTTCTTTGCTTCTAAGCTGTACATATTCATACACGATTTTGCCTTAAGGCTGTTGAAACGCCTCTTCATCTCCTCTGCGATTGCAGCCCTACTTATGCATAAGTGTAATACCATCCTTGGTGGCTAAACCCTGCTCCCAGGTGCTGTTTGTAATACTCGCGTCAAGAAGATACTGCGGTTCGTAAAGGCGGCAGGGCTTGACGTAGTAATATAGAAATATAATAGTTCAATTCTGGACGTGGTGTTACTAGGACTCACCACGAGTAGTAAAATACCACCCTCTTTAAATAAGTAAATAAATAAGTTGTAGGTTATTAAAACATCTATATCTAATAATTAGTATACGTACCTATTTAAATCAGTCTAACATATGCTAATTAAATTTAATGTGATAAAGTTTGTTGCGAAAATATTTTTATCAATAATATTTAAGGTTTTTATATTTTATCTTTTACTGTTAAGAATTTACAAAAGTGATTCGTATTAATTTCATTTATATAATTAAAATTTGTACATTATCTTTCGGGATATAAATCCAAACATTAATTGTATAGTTTACTTGAATTTTCCTATAATTACAGTGCACTGTGAAAACTACTGTCATTAAATCAAAATAATTTAACAGAATACGGTTAATTTGCAGTAACCGTGCAGTTGCAGTGCAGTTTAGTGGAATAGCTATTCATGCACCGCAACGCTCCTGAAAAATAACTGCAACAAGCCTGGTTAGCGGAATACCAATATGGCATTAATTGATATTTTTGACAGGCTTCGCGTTGCGCGTAGTTGTAGTTTCTTAGTCTCTGTAGGCAAAAGTAAAAATAGTTTTAGAAATTGTGTCTACATAAGGACATAGCCTATTCAATTGTTTTATTATTGATCACAATCTTTAAAATTATAAAATATATTTATTGTGCTGTAATTTTTAAACCTAAGTCAATCCGTGTGAATTAAGTGTTATTCACTTTTAAGTAATCTTATCCGATTCGTATCTACGTACATCCTTTTTTAAATTTCTGATCATTAATAACGTTTTAATATTACTGAATATGATTCATGGTTTGACACTAGGACCTGTATAGAGCAGAGCACATCTCCGATCTTCATATGTTTAATTGTTCATCAATCATCATAAGGCGCTGAATACGAATGATAGAAAAATATATCAAAAAGAATGTTTGCATTTAAGGACGTCTTCCTTGTACAAACCTCCTGAAAATCCTCCGCCCAGTTTTCACTCCATCTGTAAATATATTAAACGTAATAATATTTAGTAAGTTACACACTGATCCAATACCATAAACACTGGTAAATTCGTTAACATCGATCAAATACTCTAAGCTTAGTCTACTTATACGTGATATTGACTGAATTGCGACTGAAGTGCCCCTCTGAATCGAATAGTTTCACCTTTCTATACTATATTGCTGTATCTTCGCTAGCACTGACCAGTCTAAGTAATTGTACCTGTATAACAGTAGAGGTCAGTGTTCGCTAGAGAATAGAGATGTTCTTCTCTCTCTCACTTTGTTTTTCTAAACGCTAGTAAGTATTGTAAGTCTATGGTCACAACTTTCATTTAAAAAACGATAATAATCTGTTAAATCCTTGTCAAATCTGTCTGTCTACTGAAGCTAAAACAAAGTTTGGCTCAAGGAACATATTTTACTCTAGGTTCAGCCGAGTAACCAAACCAGTTGATGTATAAAATCCCAAAAAAAAAAAAACAAACCAGTTGATTTTGAATTTCAAAAGTCTAAAAACTTTCGTTTTGTGTTTGTGTTTTATTTACTTGTAGGCTTATAGATATTTTTGTTTTGCTTCCTTCGTTCTCAAGCATTTTGAGAAAGGTATAGAATAATATATAACACATTTAAAGGAAATGACATCTAATATAAATATCTATTCGTGATAAAATCTTTCAAAATTTCATATTCAAATGGAAAATTCATTTTTTGAGTTTCGGGACAAAACCGATATGCAAGACGACTCTGTTTGTGAAATTATTGACAACAGTCTTATGGATGAATCTTTTGCTCCTAAGAAAACACCTGCAAAAAAGAATCAAACTCTGTACATCCCTGAATCAGATGATTCGGTGGCAGACGGCACAGAAGGTAAAATAATTATAAATCCTACTCCAAATATTAAATTTAAAAAACAAATAAAAAAAAAGGTTTCAAAAATCCATCTCTGCACATCCAAAATCTAAAGCTTCTTTTATGGAAAAAGGAGGACAAACGAGCGTACGGGTCACCTGGTGTTTAGTGATCGCCGCCCACATTCTCTTGCAACACTAGAGGAATCACAGGAGCGTTGCCGGCCTTGGAGGCAAATCCGTACTACTCCCATAAAGCCTGGAGATAAGATAACATCTCTCAATCTTTGGTATTACATAGATTATGAGTGACTGTTTTCAATTTCCATCACACATGTCTCTTATCTATATTCCTCCCCCATATAAATTTATTAATAACAATTGTAAAATATTGGCATAATATGCCTATTCTTGTGAAACATTTTTACAAGTGAGAAATCCTGTTTATTTCTTATATCATGTAATGTTTATACTGCCATGGGTTAAATGTTATTACAGTAAAATTTTAATATTTCACTTTCATACTATTATAATTTAATTTTTTATATAAAAGGGGGCTAACTGTCAGGAGACTCACATAATGGAACATGTTATGGTAATCACCCATGGACATCAGCAGTACACTAGTACTGCTACACCACTAGGTCAAGAGATGTGTTACTGAAGTTTGGAGTATGCTCTAATCTTGAAGGTCCCTAAGTAGTATCCAATTGGCAAAACTGCAGCTTGTAATTGATTCCACAAAGTGGCTGTGCAACTCAAAAAATTTCTTACAAAATATACAGTATACAATACAATATATATACGAAACTGTAGTGAAATAAAAGATATATTTATTCAACAGAAAAAATGTATCAGAATTTTAGAAAATATTCAGCAGATAGATTAATGTAGACCATATTTTATTAAACACAAAATTTTAACTCTTACTTCAATTTACATCCTAGAAGCATGTAAATTTGTTAAAAAACATTCGGACTTATACTCCGCACTACCAAATAACAAGCAAAATAATAGAAATTTAAACATATTAAAAATTCCCCAAACAAGTATGTCATTAGTGTCATCGAGCCCTCATCACATGGCAATAAATATTTATAACGACATCCCAAACAATATTAAAAATAAAGAGAAGCCTTCTCTATTTAAAAGACATCTTAAAAATTTTTTAGTTTCAAAATGCTTCTATGATTTACCCAAATTTTTTAGTTACACTAAGTGTGAGAATTAGCTACAATATAGTATAAGAATGTATAAAATGTATAAGACTTATTTATTTTATGTATAACATTGCTGTGCCCTTGTAGGGCGTCACATATTGTCTACCCATTAATGTACCACCCTACTGTAAAATGTGACTTGCAATAAAATATTTTGATTTTGATTTCATCACATGTTGTGGCTACTTTTCAATTGAAACACAAGCTTTGTCATTGGATTGAATTCATCACTGCCAAACTTATGGAATCCTTTATCAAAGCTACTTTCTAAAAGACAGACACCAAATCATATTCAAAGGGATTAAGATTGAGACTAGCTCCCTTATTCATAATGGTCTGCTAACTTTAAACAGCCGCCTAGGAGTGTTTTTTCTCATTCTGACTTAGGTCAATTGAAGAAGACAGAGTGAGAATTAGCAATGCTTTAAGTTAGCAGACTATTATGAATAAGGGGGTAAGTCACCACCAATATTCATTGGCCATGGAACATGGTTTTTTTTTTATGGAAAATATGGGATAAGATGAGCAGGTTGTTCAGCTGATGGTAATTGACCTGCCCAGTACAATCCAGTGCTGTTCAGGATTCTTGAAAAGCCCAAAAATTTTGAGTGGCACTACAATTGCACTCGTCACCTTGAGATAAGATGTTAGGTCTCATTTGCCCAGTAATTTCACTAGCTATGGTGCCCTTCAGACCGAAACACAGTAATGCCCATAATCTAGCGGGTATCCTGTGCGAAGGAGCCTCTCACTGGTGTTATTAAAAATAAAAAAAGTTACTCAGACACTCACCAAACCATTATAGAATTTAGACAATGTCCTTGTTGTACCCAACTGACAAAATGACACACTTATTTAGAGATTTGAGCATAGACTTGGATATTCTGCATATATTTAAAAGTTTTTGTATTGATATCTATAACAGACTGTGACCAACAGAGAAGTTGTTTTGATTTAAGCTGCATGTCCCAAGTGACTTTGAACATGTAATGTCTCTTAGTTCTGGATGCTTTATTATTCTAATGATCTAGTTAGCTTAATAGAAACTTATACCATCTGCTAAAAACACATTCAGTTCAACATAATATGGTTATTAAATATTAAAAAGATATTCTATTTACTTTTTACAGGATCTGAGGATGAAATATCAGAAAGCAGATCCAAATCTAAATCAAGCAGTTGGACCAACACTAATGTCGTGTGCAGGAGTAATGATGGTGAGTATGATGTCTAATTATGATAAGAATCATAATTAGACATTCAGATTTAATTTTGTTATAACTAGAGATGTACCGACTAGTCAATTAAGTTTAAGCTTTACAAGATATAACTTAATCTTAAGTTGTAAGGATTGATAATTTATTGAGTAGGCATTACTTTGCGCAAATCCATAATTATACAAATGATTTAAGTTTTCTTTAGTGTTAATTCCGCCAATATTTGTTTTTAAACAATTCGACACGCCTTAGTCTCGTGCCAGATTTTGGCGAGACAACACGTCCTGAGGATGCCTCGTGTAGAGGCGAAACACGTGTCGAATTGTTTAAAAACAAATATTGGCGGAATTAACACTAAAGAAAACTTAAATCATTTTTATTGTAAGGATTGATTGAAAAGAGTGATGATAAGTTTCTTGCCACTTTATAAAGCTTAACCTTTTCCGAAGTAATGGTAAATGGTAAAATGTATTACTTTTTTACTCATATGACTTATTATTGACTTAATTCAATAAATGTAGTTTGATGCACTAATAGGTTGAGTCTTTGGAAAAGCTTGAAGATAATGTAACAGCTTATATATTATAATATGCATTTTAGATGATACAGAAGGTCAAAATCAAAATTTTAATAGATGTCCAAGAAAAATGGTTTTTAGTTCATCAGATGATGAGGGTAAGCATGGTTGATATTCATAATGTAACACACCATCACAAACTAGTTAAAGAAACAAATAAAAAAAAACATACAACAGTTTTTTTAGATTATACAAAACATTTACCCCCTTATTCATAATAGTCTGCTAACTTAAAGCATTGCTAATTCTCACTCTGTCTTCTTCTATTGACCTAAGTCAGAATGAGAAAAAACACTCGTAAGCGGCTGTTTAAAGTTAGCGTACCATTATGAATAAGGGGGTTAGTTACAATTTATAAATTTATATACATTTATCTTTTACATGTTGACAACATCAAAATTATGTAGAGAAAAGAAATCGTATTTTTTTACTATTCACGTTGTTTTGAGTAAATAATTATGTAGGTTAATTGTACATATTTAAAGTCGTAATATTCATTTTGCACTTTGATGTTATGAATATAGCAGCCTGGCAATAAATACCCAACGCAAGTATAACCGAATTCGAATAAATTATATTTTCTGTATTATATCACATTGTACGATATCACATTGTAATCCATATTTTATATAAAAAAAGCCCGCTTAGTTTCTTGCGCCCATTCTTCTCAGGTCTGAGGCAGTCTCTTTCGGGTGGGTGGTAGTTTTTGACGTTCAATAAGTGATTTTAAATCCTATTTTGAATAAAAATATTTGAATTAGAATTCTGTTTGCGAATGAATGAATTGTTGTTGAAATTAACTGTTTCTCATGTATTAGTACTGTTTTTTTTAAATGGGACATAACTGGAAGAAAATCTGAACCTTACAACAGTTTAAACTGTTTTGACGACAATTTTCGGCAAATTACAAATTTGGTAATTCGTAAACCCGCTTCTACGAGAGTTTTGCTGCAAAATGTAAATAATAGCATTAAATCAATTGCTAAATTTAAAACTTACCATGTTAATACATTTCCAATTGTTTAGGACAAACTTAAAAATACATTTTATGAGATTATAACATGGAGAATAAATTATTTAAGTTAATTCTTAGTAACATTAAGAACTACTAGACCGAAAATTGTTTCTTTTTTCAATCCGTCACAACGAAATCTCAGTCAGAAATATAATAATAAATTATTAACACACATAGTAACAGATAGATGAAATGAAATTTGACATCCTTTTTTTGGCACTTTATTGACCATACTTTTGTCTAAATTTCGATATTCATGAAATAGCAACTATTTTAGATTCACCCTGTCCGTCTGCAAGAGAATCGTCAAGTCCATTTATTGTACGGAGGGTTAAAGCACTGCGGTCGTCAGATTCCTTCATAGGACACAGAAAGAAAAAACGTATAATGCTTCTCGATTCTGATTCAGACAATTCGATCATAATTGAACATAATCGTCAAAGAAAGATGATTTGTTTAAAGGAAACACCACATAAAGAAGAAGTTAAAAATAATAGTAAAAGAAACATGAGCTTTCGAAGTACTGGTAGTGAATGTGACGAATCTGATTCAAATGAAGATGATAATTCTAACGTAACAAACGCGGAGGAACCTGTTAACCAATCAAATAAACATGATGCACTAAATAACGACGATTTAGATATAAGTAATGGTCGTGAAAATGAATCAAATCCGTTACCGAGTAAACACAGTGACAGTGGCGGAACCGTTGTATATGATCAAGAAGATAGTAGTGTGGCAGATGACCAAGACGACCAAAAGTTTACGTCTCGGGCTACACGAACAAAAGATGATGTAACCAATAACGATGATTTAGTTGTTAGTAATAATCTTGATAATGAATCAAATCTAATAGGTAGTAAAGATAATGACAGTGAAGGTACCATTGAATATGATCACGAAGATAGTGCAGAGACAGATGACCAAGATGACCAAATGTTTGTATCTCGGGCTACACGAATGAGTATAATGGGTGTGATACCAAAAGATGGAAGTGACGAATCAGACTTTATACAATCCGATGTAAGTATATAATATACATTGTAGATCTTTTGTTGTTTCTGTTATTATTAGGTTAGATTCAAGTGTGGCCCGAAAGCACTGTCACCATTTTAGTACTTTTAATACATCGAATAGCCTTTTATTAATTGCTGATCACATGTTTTAGTCAAAGTTTGTGAGGAATTCTCTTTAATATAAGTATTAATTTAAATTATTAATAATTCATGGTTTAATCTTGCCTGAAGAACATGCTTTTTATTTCACTCAGGTGAAATTCACCTTGACGTTAGTCAATAGAGAAAAAAGTCATAATATATTAATTATTGTCCACAGAATGCTAAACCTTTTTATATTTCTAGTCTTCGCGGCCTGCTTCGAGCCTCGACGAGTTACCTGACTGTGGTCTCAGTGTAACGAAATCTGCACAAAAAAACAACCCCGATGATGTAGATGATTCTAAACTAACTTGCTCTCCATTCTCAAGCCCTTTACAAGATATAACAAATAGAGAAAATGGTTATGCATTAAAGAGTGAAGCTGAAAATAGTTTTAATAAAAGTATTACAAAGAGTAATGCAAGAAAAAGGCTTAATAACGACAGCATTACGCAAAGTAATGTAGAAGAAAATTTCGATGACAGTGTTTCGCAGAGTAACGTTATCGATCTGACTCATATAGAGACAGATGGCTTGAAGGGCAAAGTTGCCAAGAGGTTACACGTAATTGATGACGATGTCACAATCATTGATAAGGAGCCTGAAGTGATTCATTTAAGCAGTGATAGTGAGGATGAGGTAAGTACTATTTATTTATGAGTAACTGTTTCAGGCGTGGTTCAACTTGTGGTAAAAACAGTTATGGGAAGGCAATATAAAGAATCGGTGAGTCTCCTTTGCACAGGATGCCGGCTAGATTATGGGTACCACAAAGGCGCCGTGATTCTGCCGTGAAGCAGTGAGACTGGGCAAATGAGACTTAACGTCGTATGTCTCAAGGTGCCCATTACAATGCAGTGCCGCTCAGAATTTTTGGTTTTTTCACACACAAGAGGATGGTCTGATGTTAAATCATACGCCCAGCCCATTACAATACAGTGCCGTTTTTAAAAACCCAAAATACTGATCGGCATCGCTATTACGTCACCTTACTCTCATTAGCCCAATAATTTTAATAGCAATAAGGCGCTCTCCGAACCATAAACAAATAGTTCTTGCACCTGGCGACAGATGAAGGCGTATCCTCGTCCTGCGCAAAGAATTCTCCCAGTGGTAGTTCCACTTCAATCACAAAGTGTTTCCACCCTTTAGAGAAGTTCGACCTTTTAAAAAACACTGACATTGAAAAATAATTTTAAAGAACCATATCCATCATATCAAACCATATCATCTTTCAAACACGGAAACCCCAACAAAATAGGTCCAATAGTTACGATGTCACGGATCCATAGACAGAACACCACTACCGTATCAAGTTTTTTTTAAATGAAAATAAGGGATGAGACGAGCAGGACGTTCAGCTGATGGTAATTGATACGCCCTGCCCATTACAATGCAGTGCCGCTCAGGATTATTGAAAAATCTAAAAATTCTGAGCGGCACTACGGCTGCGCTCGTTACCTTGAGACATAAGATGTCAAGTCTCATTTGCCCAGTAATTTCACTAGCTACGACGCCCTTCGGACCGAAACACAGTAATGCTCTCACATTACTGCTTCACGGCAGAAATAGGCGCCGTTGTGGTATCCATAATTTAGCCGGAATCTTGTGCAAAGAAGCCTCCCACTGGTAAGTTTGCCACTTACTTACTTGCAACTCCAAATATTTCAAGTTAAATGGCAACTTCAGATTCGAGTCGTGTAATCTCTACAGCGATTCACCGTGTGATTGGCTTTTAGAGCGACATTCGTAAACGACGTGAACCACATTGTAAACTGAAAACGTACATGTCATCGTTACATGTTTACTTACCGTTTGAACATAAATTTGGATAGTTTCATCTGGAATTTTAGCGTTTCACGTGAAAATGGCGATTATTTTAATAATTTTAACCAATCATAATGAAATCAGTGGAAACTGTACGATTTTTTTTGGACTCATATATACCTACTTAGTTAAGTTATATTAAGTACAACGTATATAAACTATTTTATTTAATTTACAGACAGGATATGTGGTTATTATAATAATGTAGGTATGTAAGTGCGGTAAAACTTAATTTTTAATAAATAAAATAAAAATAATAAAACGCTATTCGAAGGTATAAAGTTATATTAGTTAAAACGTGTTTTAAGCCTATCGAGCCTTCGATAAAATTCCTTATTCATATTCCTTAGATAAATCTCCCATAACTAATACGTATCTATAGTACGCAATGTTTCGTACAAAAAAAACACGATTTTAACTAATTTAATGACGAACTGTCAATGGTTCCACAAACATCTTTTCAATGTCAATGATTTGTCTGTTGTCAAAAGTCGATGTCAAAATAAGTTCAAACTTCAAAAATCAATGTTTTGAAGTCTGTCGGCTGTCAATCTATGGCGGATATCCAACAACTTTGAGCGGGAAGCTATTTATCACAATACTTAACGTCAAATACGAGACAGCTGATCGATGTCGGTCATATTTTTTGCGTTCGAGTGCTTAAAATAGATTTATAGAATGGTACAAGCCACTATAAGTCACGTGAGCTTTATCGAAGAGATAATGAGCGTGTTAGGTCTAATATGCGATTATGAATAACATTTTTTAACAAGCGTACATTAGCGATGTTTTAAATCTCTGCTAAGTCATTATGAATAAGTATGAATATTTTAAAATTTCCCGCCATTGCGCGCCATTCGCCGAACGATGTAATTTCTGTCTACGAAATTACTGATCTAAACTATAACGTTTCAATACTATTGTATTGACATAACCGCGATTGGTTAAAATACTTGACGTCATAACTAAAGGTATTCAATGAAACGAAGTGAGGGTACATTATAAATTTTATATCACAAATTGCTAACGAGTGCCGCATTTCGAATAAGTATTTTTGAGTTTCAATCATTTAAATTAACACTTATAAATATTTAATGACTTTTAAGATATAGTGTTCGTTTTAATTGAATATCAAAATGCATAGAAAAGTAAGTAAACACTTATTCCTTATGAATGTGACACCGAAAATATAACCAATTACATTTTATAGTTTCTTGGTTTACATTAGTAATACCACGGCAGATATTTTTATTTCATAATATGAGGTTTTAAAAGAAATCAAGGACGAGACATTGTTAGCCATTTTGTGATATGATTCTATTTTCGCTTTAATGTTTCCGATTGGAATAAAGCTTGCGTCAAACCAATCTTACATTCCACTAAAGTTTCGTGTCTCGTACTAACACTTAAGTGCTCTGGAGAGACTTATTGGTTTATTAGGAAATTCTAACTCGCGCACGTTGACTCCTTTCCTAGATCTCAATCTTTACATATAAATAAAATTGGAGTGTCTGTTTGTAATATTGAAATAACCGTTTTTTACTACAATATGTATATGAATATTTATACGGTATATACGCCAAAATATTTTTTTTTTGCAATTTTTGTCTGTCTGTCTGTTTGTTCCGGCTAATCTCTGAAATGGCTGGACCGATTTTGTGGAGACTTTTATTGGCAGGTAGCTGATGTAATGAAGAGTAACTAAGGGTACGTTTATTTAAAAAAAAAAAAATTATTTCAGAAAAATAAAGTAATGTTGCAATGTACAAGAAACTAACTCTAAAAATAGTTTATATGGCAAGACAACATTTGCCGGGTCAGCTAGTCCAAATATAAAAAGAGAGAAATCTGGTACTACTGGTCCGATTTGAATGATTCTTTCAGTGTTGGGTAGTCCATTTATCGAGGAAGGCTATAGGCTATGTTAGGGATTAAAAAACTAAAATTAGGGATCCGTAATGAAATTGCTATTTTGTAACGCAAGGTGTAAAATCGAAACCTATTTTTGCGTGCGCTGCAAAAACTATTGACAATAGAACAAAATGATGTACAATATATATATAGGCAATATTTTATTACTTATAAAACTATCGCGTGAATTATACTTTATATGGCAAAACAACGTTTGCCGGGTCAGCTAGTGTAGTATAAAAATGCATCAAGATTCCCTAGAACTTCCAATATTCCTAAATCTTTCGGAGTTGTTATTTGAATTCTGTACCTTGCCTGATGAAGTGTAATAAGCCGAATGACACGCTAGCTCAACTGTATTTGATGTAAAATAAATATGTAGATATTTATATATGCCCACATAAGGTAGCTGTTATACTAGCTAGTATAATATTCAAAAGGAGCTAATTCCAAGGCTGTCTTTTTACGACTTGTCAATCAAAATCGGTAACAGTTATAATAGATTCGCTTTCCTTTTCTATCTTGCTGTAGCTCCGTTAGAGATGTTCTTTTAATAATAATAATAATAATAAATTTATTACCAGAATTGAGATACATACAAAGAAATTAAAGTTAACACGATACACTTCAACATAATTGTGAATATTTGAGTACCTTGTACGTTATATGTACTGAGTGTTGGCTCTGCACTAAGCAAAGGTGCTTGTGACACAGAAGCCGGGAAACACAGTTACTAAAGGAAGTTACTTCTATTTGACTCGCGGAACATAGCATTGAGATGGTAGAAAAATAATAGTAAATTAGTAAAATTAATGAAAATGAAAATAAAAACTTTTTTTTGTCTTTACATTAACCCCCTTATTCATAATGGTCCGCTAACTTTAAACAGCCGCTAAGGAGTGTTTTTTCTCATTCTGACTTAGGTCAATAGAAGAAGGCAGAGTGAGAATTAGCAATGCTTTAAGTTAGCCTATTATGAATAAGGGGGTAAGTCTGTGGTGTTATTGTTTCTAGGTAAATATGTACTTTTGTATTCGATGATGGCTTGATCAAAAATAATTTGTGTTTATTATTTTTTTCTACTCCTCTAAGTTTAACTGTCATTTATACAGCCACAATAAATACTTTATTGAGTCTTTGAAATAGTCTATACTACATGGCCTAAAAGGATTTTAAAATGTCGCCAAAAAAGCACAATTGTTTTGGTGCCACAGACTACTAAATCTAGGTTAGTTATGGTAGGTTCATAAAAGGCATTTATTTTCTCAAAATTGATTCCTTTAGAATTCTTTTTGATGTAATTTCTTCTTCGGAAACAAATAGCGCTCTAAGAGAGAGAAGAAGCGGCGCAAGAAACTCTCCCAGCGTTCTTTTTTTGCGCTCTTTTTAATAGATCATAGAAATATTAGTTAATACGTAGTATATAATATATTAAATACATAATATTTTCATGTTTAAATGATTAGACTAAACATTTTAAAGTCAACTTAAGAAAAAAAAAACTTGTGAATATAATTTGCCAAGAGCAGTAGCTTGGTATATTTTGTAATTTTCAATTTACCTGCGTTGGCTGTATGGGTGTACGTTTGCCATTCCTTGAAGGAAAAATGAAACCACACACCAGAGATAAGTATGTATACATTGCATTTCCCGTCCATTTAAACAGCAACTCGAACTAACTAACTAGTGATATTTGTTTTTTAATTTTTGTAATATTTAATATTAAGTCGTAGAAAAAATATTGTATGCTCCACAATTTGTATTACTTGGTCAAAAAACGCTCTTGTCGTCCTTAATTGTGAAGTGACTCCACTCGTGTTTTTTGACCCTCAATATACACCTGTTGCATAAAATCCTATTATGACTGCTCAATAATTAACCATTACAAGTGAATATTATGTTTATGAGAAATTTATTTTTGATTGATTTTAATTTGGTTGATTCATGCAGTCTTTGTCGATTCTAGCTGAAAGCCGAGAAGTCGCCGTCATCAAAAAGATCGCCGTCAGCAAAGAGACCTGCCGAAAAAAATAAATCTAGTGTCACTAAGAAGGTTGGCAGTGATATAAAACAATATCTAGAGGTTGGCGCCCGCAGTAATGTACCGGCCTCGTATCCGAACCAGGTGGAGTATGTGAGGAGGCATGTGAGAGACCGAGAGCTGAACAAACTTAACGAGCTGAGGCAAGAAATGCAAAATGTTAAGGTAAGAGTTTTTAGAGTAAGAACAATGATAACAGAAGGGTCTTCTTTATCTATGACTCGCCGTTTTTATTGAAAAGGAGGATGTTAATTGATCATCGCCGCCCACATTGTCTTGCAACATCAGACGAATCACAGGTGCGTTGCCGGCTTTTGGTGGGAGGCTCCTTTGCACAGGAAGCTGGCTAGATTATGGGTACCACAACGGCGCCTATTTCTGCCGTGAAGCAGTAATGTGTAAACATTACTGTGTTTCCGTCTGAAGGGTGCCGTAGTTAGTGAAATAGCTGGGCAAATGAGACTTAACATCTTATGTCACAAGGTGACGAGCTCAATTGTAGTGCCACTCAGAATTTTTGGGCTTTTCAAGAATCCTGAACGGCACTGCATTGTTATGGGTAGGACGTATCAATTACCATTAGCTGAACTTCCTCCTCGTCTCGTCCCTTATTTTCATAAAAATAAGGAAGATGTACGCGCTTATTTTTCGCATGCGTTCGTCAGCTTTCGTTCGCAGACGTTCTTTTTTTTATATAAGACGGGACAAAGTTCAAGATGTTGCCGGCCCTTGAGATAGGTGCTCTAAGCTGTAGGTGCCAAAATCATATCGGTTCAGAAGTACAGCAGCCGGTACATCATTCCTCAAGGTGCGATACAAAAATTATCTCACTTAATGCGTCTGCCAATTTGCCTTTGCAATCGGGCGTTCGGTGGTGAAATTCGACAGCTGGTATTAATACCTAAGATAATTACCTGAACATATGACGAATATATGACGGGGCAACATCCGTCATAATATGTTCAGGATATTTGTGTTCAGGATTTTGTTATCGTCCATTGTTGTAAGCGTTGACCACAACAGCAAGTAAAATACGGTCCTATAAAATCACACGGTATCATTATTAACAGCGAACGTTACAATCTTAATGGTACTTCACAAAGACTTATGATTATGTAATAAGAATGTGGTGTTCCCGGCGTGCGCGGGCGACACAACCGCCTCGCTTGACAGTCTTTTAATGACTGGCTGCTCGGCGCTCGACCGGCGCCTACTCTCGACCGAACTCGCACCGCACGCCGTTTACACCCGAGCCAAGACGAATACCGAATCACCTCTCGATTTTTTAGTTCTTGACAACGACATATTTAAAAGACAGACCTACCTAACTTAAAGCTAGTGGTACGAGTAGTAATTGTGGACCGTAGCGATAGAGCGAAGTATAGTTTGTAGATTTAAACGTGAGGGCCGAGCCCAATCATCTATGTCAATGCCGTGCTGTCAACCACATTGAAAATAACATAATAATGTAATATCATATTCTATTTAAAAAAAAAAAGAAAACTGCTCTCCAAATTTTAATGACGGCTTGTTATTACAGTACTTACTGGAGTCGATGGATACCTCTTCACTGCCAGATGGTGGCGTGAAGTTGATTACGAAACTTAAAGACCTGGAGGCGGAGGTGCGACGCAAGGGGGACCGCGTGGCAAACATGATTGTGGAGACAGGTAACACAGACTAAATATACCAATTTTGGTGCTTCTAGAAGTAGAAGTCTGTTCATAAGTTCAATAGCATCAGCTGTCTCACGCATGTGTGTTAATCATTGGAGGACGACCAAGCTTGCGAGCTTCTTACCAAATAGATCATCTGAAAGAAAGAAAGAAAAAAAAAATCATAAAACACTCACAGGATACACTTAATATAAATAGTTAAAACTACAATAAAAATACAAACCAAAACACAAAGTATTTAAATAGTAATCGATTTAATATTGGAGAGTTCCTGTGCAGTGCAGGAAATGGGCTACCGACCCTGGATTGACTGAATTGATCGACTGACATGGCCGTAGCTATGAAAGAGCATTCATTTTCAACGGTACCCGATATATTGACACATGATGCGACAATTTTATTTAAAACTAGCTGACCCGGCAGACATCGTACTACCTCAATCGATAAATAAAACACCTAAACTATTGTATAAAATAAACTTAAAATAAACAAAACCAAACCCTTTTTTATTAAAACAAATAAAAAAATGCACGGTATACAGGGTGGCCCACCCAAACCGGTCAGTATGGGGATTTCAACATGACGATTGGTCAGTGCCTACATTTTTTTAACGACTAAAACCGACAACTTACATGAAACAATATCAAATAAAGCAATTTCTTTTAATTTTAGACACAAGGTTTCACAGCAACAATCACTTCTTACAACCTACACTATCAATATGGCAATAAAACAAAAATGTATTTTTCTTCCAAAATGACCGGGTTCGATTCCCGAGTCGTGTATGATTTTTTTTGAAAATCTATGAATGCAGTTATTGTTTTCCCTAAAATCGATATCGTAGTTCCTTAGAAGATATTCTTCTATCTCTTATATATTCTGAAATCCCCATACTGACTGGTTTGGGTGGGCCACCTTGTATATGAAATTTTATAATTATCTTCGATTAGTTACACGTCATGATGTTGCTTACTTACAAAACAGAGTTTTACTGAAGTACTACTAGCTATTTAAAAGGTTTCAATTGGATATTGACAGACACATAAAGCTGTTATGATACAGCCTGTTTATCGATGTAAAGCTTTCTGATGAATAATGAATATATTCTTTGACAAAACTTAAGATTTATCAATCTACATAAAAATAGATACATATTTAACAAATGTAGTTAATCTACCTACTATAGTTACCTACAATTAAGTTTATTTTGTACCTCCTGAGAAAGTTGGAAAGATATAAAAAATAGAAATATTATTTAATTAAATTAATTCATTTTGAACTATTCTTTCAATTTGATTTCTGAACGATGGGGGACACATCAAAGGAAAAACAAAACTGTTGTTTTTATTTAATTCCGAGCTGACCTCTGGACTTCCTCAAATAATTCAAGACAAAAATTAGCCAAATTTGTCTAGCCGTTCTCGAATTAAGCGAGACTAACGAACAGCAATTCATTTCTATGTGTAGATTTTCTCTAGTAATAGCGGTGTTAATTCAATTAATTTGTGATAATATGCGTATACTTTCGTTGGGTGCACAGTACTGCCACCACTTTTATTTCCACAGCACTCCACTTTTAGTTACTGCAGTGTGTAGTGTACCGGATTGAAAATTGTGAAATCAAAGAATAAAATATATGGACATAAACATTTAGTCACAGATTAAATAAATTAAAAGTGTGAATAAGCCTTCAGCCATGTTAACTGAAAAACCAACCAAAGTGAAATTTATTTGTTACTAGCTAACCCGACAGACGTTGTTCTGTATTTTATAATAAATAAAATAATGTTTTTATATGAATTGGTCAATAATATATCATAACATCAAAAATTACTTCGTAAAATATGCACCCCGCTGTCGGAATGAAATTGTTTCACAGCAGAACTGTCAAACCGTGCGTCAATAAATTCTTTCATAGAAATTATGTATGGACACATCAAAGGAAAAACAAATTTGTTGTTTTTATTTAATTTAGCAGCATTTTCCTATTTATTCAAACCTTTTAAACCTTCACTGGACTTCCACAAATAATTTAAGACCAAAATTAGCCAAATCGGTCAAGCCGTTCTCGAGTTTTAGCGAGACTAACGAACAGCAATTAATTTTTATATATATAGATATTAAGCTCCTCTTTAATTTCTCACATTTAATCTCTAACATCACAAGGACCTCTATTGCACCTAGGAGAGTTTCCGGCGCCTAAAATTTGCATTATGTGTGTACTTTTTGGTGATATATTTTTGGGAAACAAAATAGTTGCCTTTTGCATCTAAAGCCTGGGATTTTTGGCAAATGATGCCGTTTAACTTCAAGTGGATCTTCTGCTCGTTTCTCCCATCACAAACTACTCTTTAGAACATTGCTTTTTACAAATGCAATTGAGCAATGAAGAGATAGTTATACAAAGTGTGAAAAGTAGAATCTACAGAGCACTGGTATACAGGTGTCCCAAAGTTATGGGACATGAAGGGAAAGTACCTTACCTCGTCTGGGAATCGAACTGACTTAAATGTAAAAAGAAAACACCCCTACTCTTATTATGCCAATCGAAAGAATGGCCAAAAACTAATGACGAGGCAAGTAATTTTTAGAAAATCTTTGAATGCAGAAGTACTAACTTTTAAAAATAACATAAAGTCTTCTTTCAGTAAAATAGCCTATCTTCGATATTTAAGGTACTTTCGCTTCATGTCCCATAACTTTGGGACAACCTGTATAAAACATGTTTACTTACAGATGAGCCTGTGATCATGGTTGGTGACAAGGATGAGGGACTTACCTGGGACGACATACAAAAGGCCAGTAACGAAGTACAACCGCGAATGTTTGGCAAACAGGGTAAGTTAATAAATGTTTAGCCAGGTGGATAGTATCTATTAAAAAGCCTTAAAAATAAATTATGTTCGCTTCAGGCAATAATAATAATCCGGCGGAATTGTCGTGAACCATCGCCGGTGGAACTCTATTTTTTATATTTATATTGTTTTTTATAAATATGTTATATATATAAATGTAGAAAATAAGATGAAATTGTAATAAAGAGTATAATAATAATAATAATGAAAGGCCTTTTTGCTGTACTAATTTTACATACTAGGAAATAAAATAATGTAAAAAATTGCCTGTAAATAATATCGGCAAACGGTCTTTACTGTGATAGAGCTTATCTTCCGAGGCAAAGGCCTCCTGCAAAGATTTTCATTGTGTTCTATCTTTTGCTGTACGAGTCCATAGTTGCCCCGCTATTTTCTTGATGTCGTCTTCCCATCTCATAGGCTGTCTAACTCTATTTCTTTCTCTGTCGCTTCGGGCAATATCCTGCATCAATTATTTTTGAATGAGTAAAACTTGTTGTATTGCTGTTTGATGGTGCGCGAATATAGGATTATTAATTATATAGGAGGGCATTGCATCTTTGAAGTGCTTGAATGACGGGCGCAGCAAGATATAGTTGCTTAACTCTTGCTTAGCTACTATGCTCCACTGTCTTATTAACAATGAAGACTACAATAATGTTTGTCTATAATATTTGTATATTATTAACTAGCCGTTCCGGGCCGCTTCGCTGGGCTGGGAATTATAAAAGTAAATAATTTAAAATTTATTCATCTTCTTACAAATACAATAAAAAATATATAGACCATTTAGGATAAATTTCGCATCGAATGGTGTTAGTTTCATGTTGATACGATCAGTGGTTTAGGCGTGATTGATCATCAAACGAAGACCATTTTCATTCTATGCATATAGATGATCTCATACAATATTATACTTCCAGCAATGACCACGCACCTGGCTGAAAGGAACCTCATCCTGGAGCGTCTCCGCGAGCTGTACCAGTCGTTGGAGTCGTGTCCTCCGGAGCACAAGATAGCGAAACCCCCGCGATCCTTGCAGACCAAGCTGATGCAGCACCAGCAACACGCGCTCGCCTGGCTCCATTGGCGGGAGACGCAGAATCCGTGTGGAGGCATTCTTGGTAACAGATCTCGAAGAACTATATTATTTCATAAAATGGTGTTTAACGATACCAGTGGGAGGCTCCTTTGCACAGGAAGCCGGCTAGATTATGGGTACCACAACGGCGCCTATTTCTGCCGTGAAGCAGTAATATGTAAACATTACTGTGTTTCGGTCTGAAGATCGCCGTAGCTAGTGAAATTACTGGGCAAATGAGACTTAACATCTTATGTCTCAAAGTGACGAGCGCAACTGTAGTGCCGCTCAGAATTTTTCGGTTTTTCCGGAGCGGCACTGCATTGTGATGAGCAGGGCGTATCATTTACCATCTGAAGCAGCTGAACGTCCTGCTTTAGATGTGTCTGCGTCTCGTTCCGTATTTTCATAAAAAAAAACCATCGAGAAGCTTCGGTGGCACATTTGGCACAACTTTTTTTATAAGGTCGAATAACAACGATTTTGTCATTCCTCTGGAGTTACAAGAGGGTTTCGGTCTGTGTTATTCATTGTTTCATTCATAAAAACCTCTTTTATTGGTGTTCTATAGTCATTTAATATTAAAATATATAAAGAGAGAATTGCTAAGATATAAATTTGATTGATTGATAAATGGAGTTAGTATTGAGCTGATCAATCTCTGAATGACCCATTAGTTTAACATTTTAATATTGTTTCAGCTGATGATATGGGTCTCGGCAAGACCATCACTATGATATCTCTAATAGCAAGTGATAAGGAACAAGATAAGGATGATGGTGATGATAAAGGTGATGGAGATAAGAAGAGAAATAGATGTGAGTAGTACTTTGTATTCCCTTGTTTGTTCCCCTTTAACAATTTATATCTATACTAATATTATAAAGCTGCAGTGTTTGTTTGTTTGTTTGTTTGAACGCGCTAATCTCTGGTACTACTGGTCCGATTTGAATGATTCTTTCAGTGTTGGGTAGTCCATTTATCGAGGAAGGCTATAGGCTATGTTTTTTTTTTCAAAATTAGGGATCCGTAATAAAATTGTTATTTTGTAACACTATTGACAAAAACTATTGACAATAGAACAAAATGATGTACAGGCTATAATATAGGCAATATTTTAATACTTATAAAACTATCGCGTGAATTATACTTTATATGGCAAAACAACGTTTGCCGGGTCAGCTAGTTTATAAATATTTTGTAACATAACGCTTACAAAATGTCTTAAGATCATTAAAATTCTTAATAAATTTACAAATATTTTTTTTTTATATCATTGAAATTTTGAAAACTTTTATTTAATATTTTTGAATAAATGTCTCGAATATAAACAATATTTTGGCTTTACTCTGATGAATTAACTCAAAAGCTACTGGGCCAAGTTGACAAATCAATAGAAACTATATAGCATACATGCCTTAATGCCCCATTGACATCATACCAGCTATGTAATCCAACAAGTTAGTCTGACTGGATGTGGGCGATATCCACAATATTCCAGTCATTCCAACTCCAAGTTAGATCGGTAACAAGAAAGTTTAGAAATTGTTCTAAAACTGTTTAATTATAACTGTTGGAAGAAGTAACTGATGTAGTGGAAGAAGAACAAAAAAAAGCGGTTATTCTTTACATCCTCTACTGTAAAACCTTCTATCTGTATGTAATTTTTTGCAAGGCGAATTGATGCATGTTTTGTGTTTATAAAATTTCAAAGTGATATCCCATAAATTTGTTATATACGTTATACGTTATCAACATATAATCAAGCACTGGATTGGCTGTTAACACTATTCCAGTTGCACTCATTCGAGGGCGAGCCTTATTGAAGAATATACTGTCACTCCAGTCAACTGTACTGGAATGGTACATTCCTGGACTGGAATTATTTGAACCGGGCATAAATAATAAATGTTAGATCATTTTGTGTGACGTCATAACATGGGAAGTGGCTGCTCCTATGTTAAGTAAAAACCACTTCTTATATGCATCTTCAATAACACAGGTGATGTGTTGCCAGCCTTATAGGTTACCTGTAATATTATATATTATTATGACTTCAAATACCAGTAACACTGGTAAAATGTATAAGGCTCATCAGACATTATTTCGACCTACCTGCATTTTGTTGAATAAATAAATCATTAATTCATTCGTTCATTTCTTATACAAATTGCTGAGTTTGGCTGTTACTTTGGCTACAGTGGTTCGGGGCGGCACTCTAGTGGTGTGCCCGGCGTCCCTGATGCAGCAGTGGGCGGGGGAAGTCAACAAACACTGTGTGTCTCACTCGCTCTCGGTGATCCTCCACCACGGCGCGCAGAGAGCGACGCAGCCGCACCGACTGGCCAACTCCGACATGATACTCACTACGTACAACATTCTGCAGCGGGAGACTGAGAAGGTAACCTACCTATTGTGTAAAAAAACGTGTGTGATAACTTAAAGTAATCTAAGTTGAAATTATTAATATAGAAATTGTTTAACTTGAGAAAGGCTAAGGTTATTTCTTAAATTTTAGGTACCTATATTAATATGATAATGTAATGTAGTTAGTTAGCTTCTTGAATATGTAAATTAGAATTTTGTGTATGTACATTATAAGTATCATTATTTAATCCCATCTAAGTAACATTTGGCTGATGGTAGTGATGATGATGCTGATTAGGGAGCAACAAAATGTATACATTATATGTATTCTAATAATCATGCAAAAAACGACGTTGACACTTAATTATTGAATATTTATCGAATATGGCTGTATGGGCTTTAACTCTTTGCCTGGCCTAATAATGGATATCAATATATTTAATTAATATTTATTATTTTCATTACAAATAGGTACTTTTAAATTGTAATTAATTTGCTCGCATTTTTCTATGTACTATTTAATTGTGGAAACTTTTATTGGTCAGTGATTTATATTTTAAGTTTTATTTTTTAAGTGTATTAAGTTGTACTGTTTGTTTCCCGAATAAAATAAAATAAATAAAATAAAATAAAAAATGGATGAAGAAACCAAAAACTTAAAAATTAACAAATGTCGCAAACTTCAGATAACTTTTATTTATTACAAACGTAGTAATAAATAAAATAGTAGTAAAAAAAAGAGATTTTATATTAAGGAAAATAATGAAATATGGAGAAAAAATATTACTTTATTTATTTATTTATTTATTAAGGACAATCAACGGGTTACAATTAATCATTATTAAACTAAAGAAAATCAGGTAGTTACATATTAATTGTTAAATTGTAGACCCACTTAGAGATTGCCACAGCTTGCAAAAGAGATGCTAGTTAGAAGCAGAAGAAACGAAAATGAAGAGGGTCAAGATATTATAAGATCCAACAAGCTGTAACAGTCAACTAGCTGGTTCTAGAACAATGAACAAATAACACACAATTAGAGCTAAGATAAAAATAAAATCAACAAAAACCTAATTATAAAATTTTCTAAATCTAGTACAATGAACAAATAACACACAATTAGAGCTAACATAAAAATAAAATAAAAAAAAACCTTGTAATAAAATTTTCAGAAACCCAAATACGAATAAAATGAAATAATACGAAATACTCAAAAGATACTAAATTATTTCGTCACTATATTATTGTGAATGAAAGTGGTCCGTTATCTTTTTACTATTACTGATCAATTTGGAACAATTATTTTAAAGTCATTATTTTTTTCTGTTTTTTTTTTTCAAAATTCTTTCAATGTTTTTCTGAAGGAAGTACCTACAGCGGTACGTAACGAAGCGGTTTACCCTCCCATAAGAACATATTACTTAGAAAATTTAAGGCTATTGCTATAGATTTTTTATTTTTCGAGATTTGATTTTGAACAAAAGAACATATTTTTTATATAAATATGTAGATTAAATAGTCGACATCGCTGTATTATAATTATTATATAGAAATATCAACTCCAAAAATAATACTGGAAAGTATTTAAAAAAAACAGCCAACCAAATCGGACAATTTTTCAGATTTAAACACGGGTCAACAGGAGAAATTTGTAAATAAAATGGTGTTGAAAGTTTAAACAGAAACTTATAAGAGTTTCTGTGTAACTTTGCATTTGATAAGATATACCGTTAATTTGAATGTTGATTGTAGAATAAAATAAATTTGAATTAAAAATAGTGTAAGAAAAAAGGATTTTATTGTAAAAAAAAAGCGCGGGGTGCGTGGTATCAATAGTTATAAATATTTTATGAACAGATATACAGAAGTATATGTAACAGTAGAAGGGTTATTTTGATAATATCCTGAAAAGCGTCTCTTTTTTTTTTTACAATAAAATCATTTTTTCTTACACTATTTTTAATTCAAATTTATTAAGATTAATTTTCAATTTTTTTGTGGGATTTCTATAAAACCGTATTTTTACTATTATTTATTTTTCATATTTTTTTTGTTATATTGAATTGTCATCGGTCCTTAATAAGTAAGCCAAATTTTAAGTTAGTCCGACGTTTTGAAGGGGGTCAAAATCATGTTCAAAGATTGTTTTTTTTAATGAAAATAAGGGACGAGACGAGCAGGACGTTCAGCTCATGGCAACTGATACGCCCTGCCCATTACAATGCAGTGCCGCTCAGGATTCTTGAAACCCCAAAAATTCTGAGCGACACTACAACTGCGCTCATCACCTTGAGACAAGATGTTAAGTCTCATTTGCCCAGTAATTTTACTAGCTACGGCGCCCTTCAGACCGAAACACTGTAATGCTTACACATTACTGCTTCACAGCAGAAATAGGCGCCGTTGTGGTACCCATAATCTAGCCGGAATCCTGTGAAAAGGAGCCTCCCACTGGTGATTTCAGTTACATACTAACATACGTATGAAGCTAATAAAAGCGTATTAACGAAGGTCGGTGTAACAGGGCGGAGTTCTAACCCGCATACATTGGCGTCGCATAATCCTCGACGAGGCGCACGCCGTACGGAACCACAAGTCGGCAACCTCGAGCGCTGTTTCGGCCCTCAACGGCAAGAGGCGATGGGCGCTCACGGGCACTCCTCTGCACAATAAGGATCTGGATCTGTTTGCCTTACTCAAGTTTCTCAAGTGCACGCCCTTTGATGAACTAACAGTGAGTCAATCATATTTAACTATTAAGTGATCGCCCAGGGGTAGAATATTATGAAGATTGGGGCTCTAATGTGTTCGTAGTGTTTTTTTTGACAAAAAGTCTATTATTAACAGAGGTTATCGTTGCTTCTTGAATTTTCTAATTTTCACCCTATGCTCTCTAGTTTGACATTGATAGTAAGAATTTTTATTTAAACAATCAAAAATAAACAAGTTCGGCAATTGCGGATCAGCTACGGTTTTTCTAGGTATCCCTAGGTAAGTGGCGGTTGATAATCGACTCCATAATTTAAATGTAATAATTAAATTACCTATAATATTTCCTTTTCTTTCTGTGGTAGTTATATTAGGTGTAGGTCCTGTAGGTATCGAAATCGGAAGTACACGCAGCGGCCACTATGTAGGTACAGTTTTAGGTAAAAAAGACAACCCTAATGTCTTCCGAAGAGACTAGTGTCATGCGATAGAAAGAGAGGCAACTACTAGGTTAACAGCGCTGTGCTATCTGAATTACACCTTTTTGGATGGCCGTAAGAGTTCATTTTTCTTTAATTGATTTTGCAGAGTGAGCCTTCTGTACTTGTACATATTATATACAGTAAACAGCTACTAAATATGTTCTAAGCTTATGTGATCACGATAGATGTGGAAGAAATGGATCGACAACAAGAGCAAGGGCGGCCAAGAGCGGCTGAGCACGATCATGCGGTGCGTGATGCTGAGGCGCACCAAGCAGCAGCTGCAAGAGAAGGGTCAGCTGGACTGTCTGCCAGAGAGGAGCACGCACCAGTGTGCGGTGACCCTCGCCAAGGAGGAGATGAACGTCTACCAGAAGGTCAGGATATACACAAGACAAATTAGAGTTTTTAGGACATCATTTATTAATGTCTTAATGTATTAAATAAGAATTAGGTAATTTTACTCGAGAGAGATTTCAAACAGTTGACACACAGTGACTCTGTAATGCTGCCACTTGTTTTCATAACATCAAAATTTCTGAAATGTTTACATGTTTACTTTGATTTAAATGGTCAATGGCTTTTGACAAATACATTAAATCATTACTTTTAATGTTGACAGAACAAAATCAGTCGGGAGGACTAAACTTTTCTACCACTTGAACTAAATTTTTCTACTGTTCTATATTTGTTAATATCATTGTAGATTCTTACACGCACATGATTTTCTACCTTCAATAGTTTTTTTAGGTTAAGCACGGACTAGTAAAAAAGGAAGGACTCCGAGCCGTGACATTAGCAAGTGAAGCACCTAGTGCTAGTGTGCGGTTACGGGGTAAACCAGTTACACAATTTTTTCTCCCTTAGATAATCATATATCCACAAATACTTTTATATTATTGTTTTTACACTTTTTCACAACGCACGACGGCATTTTTAAAATATTTTATTGCGACGCAAACTGATCTGTTACAGACGATGACAAATCTCATAATGGCGATCGATCGGCTTGTATTAGTGTAAGTGTATGTGTGGGGCTATGTATTTACACGTTTACCGGCTTGTTTTGGAGCCTCATTGTTATTTATTTAAGGTACAAAAACGATTACAAAGTAAAAAATGTGAAATATAAAAATAAAATTAAAGATCACTATAAAATTGTAATTCTAACCAGGGATGTTGCAGATGCCGATATTTTCACATCCGCGGATACGGATGCGGATGCGGAGTTTAGCAGGCTCACATCCGCGGATGCAGATGCGGATGCGGATGTATAAGATATTATGTAAATAAAGTCTATCCATGAAGAATTAAAACAATGACAACGTAATTATTAACATTTTTATTGTAATCAAACATAATTAAGTACTTATTTTTATGTTAAAAATATAAGTCATGTATAATGTAACTGAACACCTTCTGTTTTTTATATCAGTAGTTGAATTTAAAAATAGGAGCATTATACTTGATGAAGAGTAGTATTGCCGCCTTTTCTGGTTCTAGTCTGTTACGCAGAGGTTCGTAAATTAATCCCGCGCTACTAAATAGTTGTTCGCTAGGAACACTGCCCGGTGGAGCAGATAAAAATCTTCGTACTATCGGCGATAATACCTTGAATTCCCCTCGATGTACACTCCACCAGTTTAAAGGATTTTCACTCACATTTATTCTTTTTTTAGTACGGTAAGCAAGTAACTCTTTTTTTAATACAGCTTCAACGCTACTATTTTCTGGCTCATCTTGACTTTCGTCTTCACTCGACGAATCTAACATCATAGCCAGGTCGTTTTTTAAGCATGGCTTTTTGTTGAAACCTGAAGTCCCTGGTCCTAGTTGTTCTGTTTCATTTTCCATGCAATCAGTTATTTTAGCCCTTTTGGCATTGGTATTAACTGATTCAAAATTGTCATTCTCAATATTTATCATTTTTAAAATGTCATCTTTAATCTTTTCTTCAGTCACCGGTGTGAAAAATTTGTGCTTATAGCGAGGATCTAAGTAGGTAGCGATGGTATATAAATTGTTTTCTCCCAAGCTAGAAAACTTTGTAGAAAGTTCGTTTTTCAAAGTCGTTACAGCCTGACGAATCGGATCAAACTCTTGCGATCTTGTTAAATATAAATAGTCATCAACTTTTTTTTCAAGCATTTGTATTATCGGTATCACAGATGAAATAAGAGCAGAAGAGCTGCTCAGTTCCCGTGTTGCTTCCTCAAAAGGTCCCAGTAATTGAATGAAACTTTCAATCATTTTCCATTCTTCTGGTAGAATAGGGTCAATTTCATTATCATTCATGTAAAGGCTCAGAGCATCCTTTATCTTTGAAAAACGCTCGAACATGTAGAATGTACTGTTCCATCGTGTTACACAATCTTGAAACACTTTCAGGTGCGGTTGATTCAGTCTGTCCTGAATTGATTGCAGTTGTTTCTGGGCAATGGTAGAGTGATTGAAATGGGTCGTAATTCTCTTACATTTTTGTTTTAGTATTTTTATGTTTTCTTGAGAACCTAAACAACTACGGATAGCCAGTTGTATCTTGTGAACAGTACAGTCTATATCATTTAATGCTGCTAATCGCGCGGCTCGTTTCATATTAGACCCTTCATCTCTGATTAGGCAATGCAGTTGTTGTTTTTTAATGTTCCATTCAGAAAGCATGTTACTGAATTTTTCAGCAACTATGTCACCAGTGTGACGGCCGTCAAATGTCTCACATTTCAATATTATCGATGATCTATCAAAGTTTTCTGCAATTCCATGGCAAGTCAGGCTAAGCAAAGAAGCGTTTGAGCTAGGATCCGACCAAATGTCAGACGTAAACGACATGTTATCAAAATTTTCGATTAATCCTTTAACTTTTTGAGCCACTTTGCTATATAATTCCTTGCATACAAAATCTGTAAAAAAATTGCGTCCCCTAAAGTTATATCTTGGTGCTAATTCTTGCATCAGTCTACGAAAACCTAGCCCTTCAACAAAATTAAACGGCAAATTTTGAAGTGCAATCATTTCTCCAATGAGTTTATCAATTTTTTTAGAATTCAAGTTATTGACGTCCCACTTCTTTTCTTTTAGAACCATTTCCTCTAATGAAAGTTGTTTCTTTGATTCTTGCAGAGGAGTGGTAACTTTATCTGAAAAATACACAAATAAATAAAAATTTTCGTTGTAAAAAACTATTTACTTAAAAGTAATTAAAAAGTGAGGACATTTTAAAACACCAGAAAACCTTTCTATCAAATGTCCAACTTATATTGCAAAAAATAAAAATAAAAGGAGTTTATTCCTTATAAATATTTATAAGAAGGAAGGATCCCTAATGTTTTCTGGCATTAACATTAAATATAGCGTGAAGCTAAACTACACTAAAAAGAAAAGGTACACTTTTTGATAGTGATAAAATTTTTGCAATCAGCCGAATAGTTTTTGAGTTAAGTAATTCACTATTCATATTTTAATATCATATTAAAAATATACATTTATGTACAGGTTGTTTTATTTTGAAACAATAAAAAAGTAGATAAATGAATTACATATATTAGTCTTTTTACAACTGACGTTTTATATGACAGCAAATAACTATAATATTGAGTGGAAACTTAGCCAATAAACCACAACTAAAACTATTCTTTTATTAAACTAACCAAACAATGCCTCAAGTAAATATTAATTAATTAAAACTATTAATTATGAAACTTACTTGCGTCAGATTTCATCTGTTGTAATTTTTTTTCTTTACTAATGTTCTCAAATGTAGAAAATTCTTCTGAGTGCATCGACTTAAGATGGTTTTTTAAAGACGACGTGGTGCGGCCCTTGCGAGAGTAGCTTTTTTTGCATATTTTACAATCAGCTTTATCCTGGTCTTCTTTATTTGGTTCAAAATAATCCCATACATTACTTTTGGTCGGTGGTGACATTGTTGACTAAATAGTTAGATAGATAAACTATCAATAACGGGAATCACACTGGAAAAATAACGAATTTCGTCATAAAACGATATTTTTTCCTACAATAAAACGTATTACCGGCGTAATATAATAGAAGTTACCCTGTGATCTTATGGATATTAGTCTTAAATAATATAAAGTTTTCTTGTAAACTCTTCTTATTTACACACTGTATCACAATAACATTAAAAATACCTATTTATCTTTATGATACGATAAGTAGTTCACTTTCACTTCACAACGCAAACAAACACGTATTTATTCACTTCCACTTGCAAGGAAAGGAACAAACAAATGATGCACTAGCGAAAACAAACAAACGTGTCGAATCTTGTCACTAATTTCTTCGCTCCCATTGGTTATTGTCACGTGCGACCGGCACGCGTCAATCACCGGCCCCGCCCAATTTCTTTCTTGTCGCTACTTGTATAATATTCGCATCCGCATGAACATTCGCATTGATTAATGCGGATGCGGAAGCAGATGCAGATGTCCAAAACAATGCGGATGTTCCGCATTTGCGGATGCAGATGCGAATGTTCGCAACATCCCTGATTCTAACTATTGTACACAGCTTTATATTATTTACAATCACATTGAAAATATGTAAGTACAACTAATATTTGAGTTCTATGTTACAGTGCTTCTTAATTGTTATTTTAAAATTATATAAACTTTGACAAAATATGTCGATTTCACAATAATTTTTATTACTACTTAACTCGTCATATAATTGGCACATACGACGAAGTGGATTATATGCCACATTGTTGTAACAGTGCGGTATTGCAAAAATTGTAGGCATACAAGTGGCTTGCTTATGTAAGGTGACACGGAGTCCTTATTTTTTTACTCGTCCGTGAGGTTAAGGTCTATATTATTAGAAATTATCAGCGGAATATCTACCATAATTGAAAGATATTTTAATTTTCCCTTATTTCAAAAGTCATGCTCACGAAGCGGTACTTTTTGGCAGATATATCTAACCACCGTCTTTCATAGTTTTTTACCGTATCGAGTCGAACACAACTTTGGTTTCATAACACAACATATAACTAATGCAGTACACTATTGTTGCAACTGCAGGATAGGCTTGAAAACATATAAATTTAAATTGAAAATAGTGTAAAAAAATATATCTTATTGTAAAAAAAGCGTGGGGTGCTTTTTAAGATATTATTAAAATAATAGTTCTTCTATACCCCACGCTTCTTAAATATATTTTTTTAAACTATTTTCAATTTAAATTTATTAAATTTTATTTTCTTTTTTTTAGTTGAATTTTATATAAAGCGTGCTTTTTAGTTTTTTTAAACTATTATTAATTTTTAATTTTTTAGTTAAATTTTGTATAAAAGCGTATTTTTAAAACTATTAAGTACTTTAACATCAATTCCTGCCTTATCGACTATAGATAAAAAATATATAAATTGACAAATATCTTAGTTTGCAAATTGAATAATGGAATAATCTTATCAAATTAGTGTATTGTCATCGGTACTCGATAAATCTACTAAGTTTGAATGAAATCTGGCCGTTTAAAGTGGGTCAAAATCGCGTCTAAAGGAGTCAGTTACAAACATACAAGTGAAGCTAATATAAAGCGTATAAAAAGATATCGGTTAGTCAACGTTTAAGTACTTATATATATATCAAATCAAAATCACTTTATTTGTGTAGGTCAAGGAAATGACACTTATGAATGTCAAAAGATTTCTTTTCTTTGGTTAAATATTTACCGTCACTTCGGAAAAAATTGAGCTTTAATAGGAAGAAGTCGCAAGAAACTCATTGCCACTCTTTTAAATCAACATCTTCTGCTTCATCTTTTTACAAATCATACAATATTTGTAAAGTGATGCAACAAAAATACTCAATGCGTAACAAGAGTTATTGAGTACAGTAGATTCATCAACCCACATGTACCGTAAATAAATAAAGATATTTTGCGAGTATTTTATTAGCGTTTATAAAGAATAAGTAACTTTAATTTTAAAAACAGGAAACAGAGTTTCTGTTAACAGGATCATCCTGCCTCCACGAGTAGCGCCCGATCACGAGCATGACACATGGGCCAGCCTCCTTCGACCATATTTTAGTGAAGCACGTCGCAGCCACAAGCAGTGAATATAGAGCACTTTATATTCTAGGTTCTATTCTACCTCTTTCTAACACAATTTTACGTTTTTTGATATTTCAAGTTCATTATAAAGGTTTCTTTGAATAAAATGGTCTTAACTCCATTTAAAACTGGTTTGTTGTGCGTTTATTAAGTTGATCTACAAGTGAAATATTAACTGACAGGTGCTTGTGTTCTCGAAGACACTATTCGCGCAGTTCCTTCACCAGCGCGCTGAGAAACAGGCGGACAACTTCGTGAGTAACACCACTCGCGACACCGCCTACTACAAGATGCACAAGAAAATGATCGCCCTTCAAGGTATTGTTGGTTCAATTATTAGGGTGTTGTCACACGTACCACAACCGCAACACGTGGTCGGTCGCATATTTTGTATTGAAAATGAATAGTATAATGTACACGTAACACATTTTGCCGTAATTATCGACCGCGTGGGTCGACGCAACGCAACGACAGTGCGCGACGCACACGTCTGCGCTCTCCCCCATTTCATTCATTCAGCGTTGTACTGAGGCGCTGTTTCTTGCACGAATTCCATGACCATCTTTTATCAGCTGTATCCTTACTCTTCCTACAGGCTTTGTTTATTTTGATATTAGATAGCTCCTATTTAATTATGGCCCTTTGTGTTTTCACAAGATATAACAAAATATCTCATTATTAACATATCTTTATGATTATTAGGTTATTTTGACGTTCACATTTTTGTCGTATTTCTCATTATTCCAGTAAGACCATTTCATACTAAATATACCGTTGTAACATTTCGAGGTGGGCCTATTCGTCGAACAAAAAAAAATGTCTCCTTTAATTTGCCCTAAAATTCATGGTACCAACCGTCCGAGTTGTAAGACCATCTCAGTTGGTAAGAGTGCTCGGACGGAACACTAGAGGCGCGGGTGTTCGAGTCTCGCATCTTCCATGAATTTTGGTACGATTTTTTTTTAAATATAGAACACGGCACCATTTAGTCTTTATAGTTTATTGTATGCACCGGTAGATAAACATATATTTGTGTAGGTGCTAAGCCGGTCAAATCGCACGAGATCCTGGTGCTACTCCTGCGACTGCGACAAGTGTGTTGCCACTGCGGCCTGATAGGAGCCATGTTGGACGAGGACTCGGCCGACCTGGATGAAGATCCTGCTGGAAAGGATCTGCTGGCTGAGCTCAACAAGCTATCCCTGGAGGAAGGCCGAAGCAAGAGGATGGTAATAAAATATATTTAATTGCCATTGGCTACGTATTTTATTATATTTTATTAATTATAATTAAATACATTGTTCTTCATGCCTAATATAAATTTACAGTCTCAGTCTCAAAAACAGAAACAAAGAGGCACCTTTAAATTAAATTCCTCTGGATGGCTCACTAGGAAACCCTGTGCAGAGCCAACCAGTGAATACCGTCTGCTATGTAGTTTTATTTAATGATAATAATTAATGAAATAGAACTAAGACTGACACTTAAACAATATTTATCTAACTTTAAGGCATACCTTTCGTATAATAAGAACTGTATAAAATTAAATAATAATAGATAAAGCAAATAGTTATATTGTTAAGGCAAAGTTATAAATAAATATTCATAATTAAATATATAAAGTTATATTAATTTTGAGTTAGTAATTATCTCGGTTTTATCATAGCTGAGTTGTAAAAGCCACTCTCGTACTGTAGATCTTACTTTGTAAGAAGAGAGGTCCGCAATTTTTTATTTTATTATTTACTTGGTTATATATTGAAGGTCCTAGATAGCTAGCATGATTTCGGCTTTTTGTGCTGGTTGATTATTAAGTTAGGTTAATTATAAATACATATAAACATCTATGACTCGGAAACAAACATCTATATTCATCATATAAATGCTTGCACCTACCGGGATTTCGAACCCGGGACCTCTAGGTTAGTAGGTAGGATCGCTAACCACTCGGCTATACAGGTCGTATTATATATAACTTAATACACTATATTATGTATATGCTCTGCATGTCAATTGAGTTCCTGACAACTGCATGCCAGCAATCAATTTTGAATGTGGAATCATCTGGTAGCAGTGTTCTAGAACCGATACAACTTAGGGATCTTCAAGCTTAGAACATACTTATGAACATAGCCACATTACCAGTGGGAGGCTCTCTTGCACAGGGTGCTGGCTAGATTATGGGTACCACAACGGCGCCTATTTCTGCCGTGAAGCAGTAATATGTAAACATTACTGTGTTTCGGTCTGAAGGGCGCCGTAGCTAGTAAAATTACTGGTCTTAAACTTAACATCTTATGTCTCAAGATGACGAGCGCAATTGTAGTGCCGCTCAGACTTTTAGGGTTTTTCCAAAATCCTGAGTGGCAATGCAATTTCTATTTTCGGTATTTATTATCAGTATTTTTTTCCAAAATAGTCCAAAAAAGTATTCTCATTTAATCTTTCATCAATTCCATTTCATTTTGTTTTTCTGTATGTTTAATCTATTTTTAAAAGTTATTAACAAAACGGTTCACTTTCCGCTAATCTTAAAAGGAGCAACTTTTTTTGGATAGCTCACTTTGACACTTAAGCTATCCGTTTTAGATTGAAATATTACCTCATGATACAAATGAATGAAAGAACTAAAACAGTTTGCGATTCAATTTCCAACTTGATTTGACGGCAACCTAAATTGGATAGCTCTTATGACGTCGTGGTATGAAATAGCAAAGCAGTTCAGTTTGGGTCATTAATTGAATCGCAATAACAGAAAATGGTAGACCCATGACTGTTCTGGTAATGAATAAATAAATAATTTTACAACAGAACGGACAACCTCGCGTCAAAATATTATCACATAGAAATTCAATCTGCACTCCAGTGTAGAAATTTTCATTTAAAATCGTTTGAGTAGTTTCGGTGTTTATATAATCTAATTATATTAAAAAAAAAGCCCGCTGAGTTTCTTGCGCCCATTCTTCCTAGCGGAGGCAGTCTCTTTTGAATGAGTGGTAGTTTTTGACGTTCAATAAGTGATTTTGAATCTTATTTTGAATAAAAATATTTGAATTTGAATATATAAAATTGTCGTGTCCTGGTGTTTGTTACCAAACTCCTCCAAAACTACTAAACCGATTTGTATGAAATTTATGTGTGCATATTGATTGCACCTCTAAATACATATATGTTTTTTGACATTTTTTTTTATTTCTATTTCATTATAATTCAGCATTGAAAAATACATACAACTTAAAATTTTCACATCTCTACGATTATTCTATTTTTGTATCACGATTTTTATAAAATTCTGTTCCATCCACAGATCCGCAATAGGGTTGCAAGATGGCAATCGAATACAATAATTATTGTAGTACAATAAATTTTATGTACGATATATTCTATAGGTCGTCATATATTTCGTAAACCCCAAGACATTTTAATTATAAAAAAATCTATTTTTTTTTACTTTATATGGCAATACAACGTTTGCTGGGTCAGCTAGTATATATATAATAAAATCATAGTAGAATACTCGTCACAATCATTGTCATTCTTTATACTCTGCATGCTTGCAGTTCGTTTAGTAAATAAATATGTTTATAGTTATTCATGCAACTGTTGTGTAATAAGGGGTATTAAAACACGAATGTGAAAATAGTATCACATGAGTGTTTTAATACCTAATTATCAACAGTTGCATACAAGACTTTATCTACACCGAGAATATGAATCCTTTAAAAGATTCTGAAACAGTTAGCTTACTGCTAACATTAAAACAGCAAGTCCTAGTAGTAACTTAATATCATTCATTACTGATTTTATACAAATAAACTAAGTGTTAATGAAATACTTCATTATTTATCTTAGTGGTTAATTTACATTTTGTATTGTGTAATTATTAAAATTCACTTGAATATTATGTTCTTTTGCAGCGTTTAAAATATCCGGCGGTGTGCTGTCAAAATTTCAATCGCTCATTTTTTCAAGAAAAATGGCGGGGTTTCGAATAACCTACTTTTTTTTACGACGCGCCACGTTCCGGTAGTGTGGAACGCGCGTAAACGGAAATGTTCTTTTTTTAAATTCATACGGATACCACGCATCGAGCAATAAGAATGTGGCTGTTTGTTGATACTCTTTGCGCATGAAGGGATCGAAAAAAAAAACCAAGGAGTGTTGTTATGAAATTCAGTACAACATTACAACACTCGTTTGGATGATGTAATGGTTATTACGACATTGGGTGTTTTAATGTTGGTAATAAGCTAACTGTTTCAGAATCTTTAATAGAGGATTTAAAGCATGGGTGTAAATAAATTAAATTACTTAATCATAAGTGACTTCATCGGACTATTGCCTGATGAAATGAGTAATTATTATTTATTTATTTTTAGACAACAATAGATCCATATGGAATGGGTGGTAGTTTTTGACTTACAATAAATGATATCATGCCCTATTTTTAATAAAAATATTTGAATTTAAATATATAAATGTTAGTGAAACAGTCTGAACGTATGTTGGTAAACACATAATAAAATAATATACTATCATCATCATCAGCCAAAAGCCGTCCACTTTTGGCTGATGATGATGACGTACGTAATATATTAAATTACATATAAATGTTAGTAATAATTGTAGTATTTTTTCTATAGAGTCGCATCAGCATTGATTCACAAGATGATGAAGTTGAGGAGCCCCCTGTAGAGGGCACCACTGTGGCCGAAGCAATCCGCTCCGTGCTGTCTCCTAAGAACCCTGTCTTCAACTTGGAGAGGCGCTCCTCCAAGATAACAGCCGTCATGGACTGTCTTAACAAAAACGTCTTTTCAAACAAAGGTTAGCTAATTTTTACGACGAGGTGTGTTTGATGATTGCATGGGGCTCACTTTATGTCAGTCACTCCTATCACTTGTAATTTATTTTATTTTCGAATTATCCAAATGTTTTGAATATTCTTGTGTGTTAATTCCTCTAATACTCGTCACGTATTTCGCCTCTTCACGAGGCATCCTCAGGAGATGTTGACTCGCCAAACTCTGGCACGGAACTGAATTGAGTGAGCCGAAAACCGTTCTTTTATACTCTCGTCGCATGGGTTGGCGCGCTGTGATTAGTCGACTGTTGTGACGTATTACCCCCGAAAGAGATACGTAACAATGGTGGAGAAACCAAATTTGTTTGTTCCAACTAAAACCAAACCGTCACAGCACACAACAATATAAACATGTTATTTTTGTGTTTTATTATTTCTAATTTGTTGAGTTGTTTGAAGACGAATATTGGCGGAATTAACATTCAAGAAAACTCAAAATATTAGGATAATTATGGATTTCCGCAAAATAACGCCTACTTCAATAAATTTTCTTATTTTCGAATAGTTAAGTCTAGGCAGAATCATTAATTGCATAGATTGAAGAAATATTGGAGCGTTATACATTTGTTTGCCCCAAAACTATAGGTGACTACTACAGACATATAAAGTGTGCAAAAGAGGTCAGAAACAATCTGCGTAAGTATGAGAATAGGTATTGAAGGGATACTTTCGACAACTACTATGTTCCTTTTTTTGCGTGAAAACGCCTTGAGTTCAAGCCCTTATAAGAGCAGAACTGTGTTGGTTTCTTCACATTTACATAAATATAAATTCGCAAAATCGATCCCCGACTGCACTAGCCTTTGTGGCACGGACGCTTCATTGGACAAGCGTGATATATATAAATCAATGACGTGAAAATGATGCTTTGAGATATATCGCCAAACGAAAAAAGTAAAACTTGCGCACTTTGGATAATCTATACGTCTACAACCGATAAGAACAGGCCAGGTTTTTAATACTTTAGTGTGCTTGACAAGCTACGTCGTACACTCGCGATTTGTACGACACTTTGTGTTAGTGTGCGTGCATTGCTCAAAATGGAGGGTAGTCCTAAATTCATTAATTTATTTCGAGGTTTCACAGCTGTCATAGTCTTATCTAGACGTACAAATGTTCTAAAGTGGCGTTAAATTAAGGTTATATTTGAACTGATATAATGAATGAGTGCACTCGGTTGTTGCTGTGAGTGAACATGGCGATCCATGGGGTGGTCAAGGCAGCGGTCGCCTTAGGCCGGTCCTACATTGGAAGCAGAATTTCTCCCGACCAGACGGTCTGGGCGGGTCTGGTCGGGACTGAACAAAACATTGACACGCCGTGTGCTAGGAGGGGGAGTCTTTTTCGTATAGTCTAGACTCCAGTTTTCCTGTTGGCTCTATACAAGTCCTGAAGTTGCTCCATTTCCGTAGGTCTGCTTTTATGTGAGACAGTATGTAATCAAAAGTTTTGATGGTCATTCTATGACACTTTTTAAATTTATCGCGGTGTCAACAACAGGTGGTGTCAACAAACCTGTTTGGTTGTTGTCAGACCAGTTCAGACTTGTTCCCCCTCCCCGGAGCGAGCACTGGCTCTAGAGTAGGAGGGGACACGGCGCGTTTTTTTTTTATTATTATGGAATAGGAGGACAAACGAGCGTACGGGTCACCTGGTGTTAAGTGATCACCGCCGCCCACAGTCTCTTGCAACACCAGAGGAATCACAAGAGCGTTGCCGGCCTTTAAGGCGTCAATGTTTGTTTTGTTCGGACGGTCTAGGCGGGTCTGGTCGGGAGAAATTCCACTTCCAATGTAGGACCGGCCTAATGCGGTTAACATTGCTGATCGGGCGAATAGCTAATCGACATAAATTATTATTATTTTATCAATTATTTGTTCGATGCTCGAACAGGGGAGAAGGCGGTTGTGGTGTCGCAGTGGACATCGGTGTTGCGGCTGGTGGAGCGAGAGTTGGCCCACGCGGGGGTGCCCACTGTCACGCTCAACGGCTCCGTGGCGGTGCCAGCGAGGCCGCCGCTCATACAGCGGCTGAACGACGAGAGCAGTGACGTCAGGGTGAGGACGAACAAACAACGGACTTACCCCCTTCTTCATAATGGTCCGCTAACTTTAAACAGCCGCTAAGGAGTGTTTTTTCTCATTCTGACTTAGGTCAATAGAAGAAGACAGAGTGCGAATTAGCAATGGTTTAAGTTAGCAGACTATTATGAATAAGGGGGTAAATATTTAGTCAACATAATGTGTTTTTTTTTTAAACTATTTGACCCAACAACCGTTGTATTGCCATATAAGGTAATAAATAAAAAAAAATGGGGTATAAAAAATATTTATAGATTTAACTGATTCTTAGACCTTAACCAAATATATCGTACTTCAATTATTGTATTCGATTGCCATCTTGCAACCCTATAGCTGTTTTGTGGATGGAACAGAATAATATAAAAATCGCTATACAAAAATAGTTGTAGATCGTAGAAGGGCGAAAATTTGAAGTTGTATGTATTTTTCAATGCTCAATCATAATAAAATAAAAATAAAAAAAATTGTCCAAAGATTAAAAAAAAGTTAAGGGTGAACAACCCTTATCACTTAGGGGTATGAAAAATAGATAGTAGCTGATTCTCAATCCTACTGAATATACATATAAAATTTTCGGAGGAGTAAGGTAACTAACATTGTGACATGAGAATTTTATATAAGAAAATAAGGAATGAGACGACCAAGTCGTTGCTGCTGCGTAGCTGATGGTAATTGATACGCCCTGCCCATTACAATCCAGTGACGACCCATATAGCCGAATGGTTAGTGACATTGACTACTAAGCTAGAGGTCCCGGGTTCGAATCCCGGTAGGTTCAATCATTCATATGATGAATATGGATGTTGGTTTGAATATGATATGTATGTATTTTAGTATGTTTAAGGATATTGTATGAAATAAATCGTTATCTTGTACACATAGTACAGGTTATGTCTAGTTTGTTGCAAGATAATGTGTGTAAAAAGTTTGTCAACATTATTATTCTTGAAAAACCCAAAAATTCTCAGCAGCACCACAATTGCGCTCGTCACCTTGAGACAAGCAGTAAAAAATGGTTATTTCAATATTACAAACTTACACTCCAGTTTTATTTATATGTATAGATGTTGAATGTACCAAAGTAGGATAACAAACCCAGAAGTAGTATATAAGTGCAAATCAATTGTTAATGATAAGTTGAGTTATTGTTGGTAAATCTAAAAAAAAAATAGGCTCCTTTGCACAGGATGCCGGCTAGATTATGGGTACCACAACGGCGCCTATTTGTGCCGTATTTTTTTTAATGAAAATACGGAAAAAAAAATTGTAAGCATTACTGTGTTTCTGTCCAAAGGGCTCCGTAGCTAGTGAAATTACTGGGCAAATGAGACTTAACATCTTATGTCTCAAGGTGACGGGTACAGTTGTAGTGCCGCTCAAAATTTTTGGGGGTTTTCAAGAATCCTGAGCGGCACTGCATTGTCTGCATCAGCTGAACGTCCTACTCGTCTCGCCCCTTATTTTCATAAAAAAAATAACGTGTCAATTCGATAATGATAGAAATAAGGTATGGCTTTTGGGCAATTAGCGACGGGCAATAAAAATGTCTTAAAAATTTTCATCATTTTTTTTTGGAATACCAACCCGCTTCTACTCAAGCCTCTTTATAGCTTGGTTCGCAGCTATGACAAAGTTTTCTCATTATTAATGAGAATACAATCTTAAAATGAAAGGACAAACAGGTCTACGGGCCTTTTACTTTAAATGAAGCTCATAAGTTAAGTAGATTATTATAATTTGTGTTAAGGTGATGCTACTATCCCTGTGTGCGGGCGGCGTCGGTCTGAACCTGTGCGGCGCCAACCACCTGCTGCTGCTGGACCCTCACTGGAACCCGCAGCTGGAGCAGCAGGCTCAGGACCGGATCTACCGCGTGGGGCAGCGGCGCCCGGTGCACATCTACAGGTAATGCCTAACATCATCGTGGACCCAGTGCTCTGTGAACGGCTGGATCTCTTGGCGTTGCGTAGAGACGTCGCTTCATTGTGTGTCTTCAACCGCATTTATCACGGGGAGTGTTCCGAAGAGCTGTTTAACCTGTTTCCTACCGCCGTTCCACCTTCGCACGACACGCCACAAGTTAAGATATCATCCTCACCATCTGGATGTGTGGCGGTCCTCCACAGTGTGGTTTTCAAGGAGCTTTCTTCCACGTACTACAAAGCTGTGGAATGAGCTTCCTTGTGCGGTGTTTCCGGGACGATACGACGTGGGTACTTTCAAAAAAAGCGCGTACACCTTCCTTAAAGGCCGGCAACGCTCTTATGATTCCTCTGGTGTTGCAAGAGATTGTGGGCGGCGGTGATCACTTAACAACAGGTGACCCGTACGCTCGTTTGTCCTCCTATTCCATAAAAAAAAACATCCAAGGTTTATCTTTATGGAGAAGGAGGATAAATGTGCGTTCGTACTGCGGGTCACCTGTGTCGTTCACATTAGCTTGCTACACAGCTATATATTCTTGATAATGTTATGTATGTACATAGGCATATAAGTGAATTTTCTAGAAACTGTCATAACCAAAAGGTTAACACATCTCTATGCTGATAATCACGGACGAGTAAAAAAATAAGGACTCCGTGTCACCTTACATAAGAGTGAAGCACCAAAACAAGCCGGTAAACGTGTAAATACATAGCTCCACGCATACGTTTACACTAATACAAGCCGATCGGCCGCCATTATGAGATTTGCCATCGTCTGTGACAGATCAGTTTGCGTCGCAATAAAATATTTTAAAAATGCCGTCGTGCGTTGTGAAAAAGTGTCAAAACAATAATATAAAAGTATTTGTGGATAGGTATATGATTAATTAAGGGAGAAAAAATTATGTAACTTGTATACCCCGTAACCGCACACACACTAGCATAAAGCTTCACTTGCTAATATCACGACGCGGAGTATTTCTATTTTTACTAGTCCGTGGCTGATAATATGAAGATATATAAAACAATAATAAACCTTCTGATTGTTATAACAGGATGATTTGAATGAATTGTGTTAATATTCCAATTATAATCTCTTACAACTTAATATTAATAAATGTAATGTAATATGTTTTTCTCGCAAAAAAAAATAATCTTAAATTCAAATTCAACTTGACTCCTCGTTAACCTTTATTCAACACTATAGATATGTGACTGCAAAAGCCTGTCGCATGCTTGGTTTTCTTCTTAGAGTTAATAAAGATTTTAAACATATATTACCACAATGATTTTTATATGTAATGCATTTGTTCGTTCAAAGTCAACAGAGAGAAAATTTTAAAGGATTAGATTATTAGAGAAAATTCAAAAAAAGTTTCTTAAAGCATTTAAAATTTAGGTGTTCCACTGTCGATCAATGTGTGCCTAACTTAATCTCTCTGGAAAAACGTCGTAAGGCAAATGATCAAACATTTCTGCTAAACATGATATGCACAAAAGGCCTTCTTTCGTCGTTCTTGTTTATTATACATCATAGAATACTGTTCAATTGAAACACCTCAAATGAAAACATTTTATAACAATGCTTGTTAGAAAATGCCTGGGGGTGAATCATATTCCCCCAAGGAAGCGGTGATGACAGTGCAAATAAAAATAGTAAAAGAATACCTTAGAACCGAATGGATCGTTTTAACCAAAGGAGTATTACGTCCTTAGCGCCTCCTATTTTTATATAACACGTTGACACCACAAATTCAAATTCAAATCTTTTTATTCAAAATAGGATTTAAAATCACTTATTGAACGTCAAAAACTACCACCCATTCAAAAGAGACTGCCTCAGACCTGAGAAGAATGGGCGCAAGAAACTCAGCGGGCTTTTTTTTTAATATAAAATATGGATTACAATGTAATATCGTACAATAAACATTTATAATTAAAGAGCCTGAGGGTGTTCGCTTTATTCCCAGTCTGTAGTGTCATTAAGAAAATCGTTTATGCTATAATAACCTTTCCCACACAAACGTTTTTTAACAATTCTTTTAAATTTCGTAATACATTTGTTTTGTACATTTTTTGGGATCATATTGTAGAAGTATATGCATCGCCCAACAAAAGACTTACTAACTCGACCCAACCGAGTAGTAGGCATAACAAGTTTATGTTTGTTCCTCGTGTTAACATTATGAATGTCACACTAGAAAATTCCTCAATGTGCTTATGAACATACAGAACATTATCAAAAATGTATTGAGAAGCAACAGTCAAAATGTTTACTTCTTTAAATTTTTCTCTTAATGATACTTTAGGACCTAGGTTATAAATCGCGCGAATAGCCCTCTTCTGCAGCACAAAGATAGTATTAATATCGGCCGCACTGCCCCATAACAATATACCATAGGACATAATACTATGAAAATAACTAAAGTATACTAATCTCGCCGTATCTATGTCAGTTAACCGTCTAATTCACAAAGGTGATATCTTAAACGGAACTGTGACAATATATTATATGTTTATGTAGGTAATTATATATCGCTCACGCAGTTATTATTTTTGGCAAACATCTTATACTCAAAATGATTCTTCCGCAATGCGGCCGGAAATATATTTAAACAGAATGATTCTCAATAAATATTACAGAAATAGAAGGATCTGAACCTGAATAAGATTTGGTGACATCGCACATATCGGTTGAGTTAATATGAATAAAATCGATAGTCATATCTGGTGCACGCCAGTATCAGAATCATTCGAGCTTCATCATTTGGCGTTGCGTAGAGACGTCGTATGTTGTTATCTATCACGGGGATCGGCATCTATCACGGGGAGTATTGCCTGCCGCAATATTCTATCATAGTACCAGAAAACTTCAATACTATCCTGACCACGTTGTGACCAACTAAGTGATATATTGATGTATCTACCAATAGCCGGGTACTGACTGAGCGAGCAGCCTTGCGAGGAAGTTTCGGACGTTTGCCACGGGAGGCTGCAATGGTCAGACTGAGCCAGCATCGCGCTCTCAGCTTAAAGACCTGGATTCACTTTGATCTAATCTGATCTAATCACTAATTAGTGCAGGTGATTAGGAGAAAACAAGTACTGACAGCGACTGATTAGTGCAGGTGTTTTATTTTTTTGCGAGTGCGCGAGCGCTCTCTCTTCCCCCTCACTCGCAGCGTCCCTGCCACTAAACACGAGAGCAAATTAATATTCCGTCGCATCTACAGCAGCCAATTCCTTGAAGAGTTGGTAGCTTGCGCCATGAATGGGTCTTCTATTAATCCATTTTCGAACCCATATTTTTCGTCTTGCATGTTCAGCTTCCAAAAGTTCTTCGGTTTCAGATACCACCGCGTTTAATACTTCTTTAAGTACTTCTTGCAACTGCAAGCGCGCTTCTCTATGTTCGTCCATACTTGCTAGTCGACACCTAACAAGTGAATTTACTAAACAGGGCCACTAAACAAGAATTGGACACTACTTGCACTATACACCTGCACTAATCGTCCTCAATAACTAATCACTTGCACTCGCACTCGCACTAATCAAAGTGAATACAGGCCTTAATATGGAGTAGATGTGCCTAAAGCGGCTGATATTATAGCCAGTTTTGCATGAGACCATACGTTCGGAAAGCTATAGCTACCACTGCCTTTATATTAGTTCTTCGACTTGTAAAGAAAAGAATACGAAAACAAATTACAGGCTGTCCAGAGCAAGATGAGTAATGGAGAACGCCTGTGGCATTTTATATTATATGTTCAGAATATTAAGGAACCCCTACTATTAGAACCAGAAAAAGATTCTGTCGTTCGTCGAACAAGCGAGGCAAAACACAACCGACTTGAGTGCACGCGGCAAACTTACCGAGGCACGTCTTGACCGACCGACGTCAGTTTGTACTCGGCTATTGGCGATCAACCACTCTTTTTATCATTAGAAAAATGAAATCGAATTTATTGTTACTGTACCGTGACGTGTAAACGATTTTGATTGATAAGTGCTAAACAGTCAGCCACGCTAGGCTTTAGCTCTTTAGTATTTAGCTCTTTAAAAACTGCAACTGTGTCGGCATTCAAGGTGGTTGTGTACGCGTTTCTTTAAAGTACCAACCCATGTCATAAGGACGAAATTAAGCGTGTGGAAAATAGCGCTGTGCTGAACGTCGGCTAATATCAGGCCAAATAGTTTGGGAACTTAACCCGTGGCAGGTGATAGGATAGTATCCCTACTATCAAATTCAAATATTTTTATTCAAAATAGGATTTAAAATCACTTGTTGAACGTCAAAAACTACCACCCATTCAAAAGAGACTGCCTCAGACCTGAGAAGAATGGGCGCAAGAAACTCAGCGGGCTTTTTTTTTAAATATAAAATATGGATTACAATGTAATATCGTACAATAAACATTTATAATTAAAGAACCTGAGGGTATTCGCTTTATTCCCAGTCCGTGGTGTCATTAAGAAAATTATTTATGCTTTAATAACCTTTCCCACACAAACGTTTTTTAACAATTCTTATAAATTTCATAACACATTTGTTTTGTACATTTTCTGGGATCATATTGTAGAAGCATATACATCGCCCAACAAGAGACTTACTAACTCGACCCAACCGAGTAGTAGGCATAACAAGTTTATGATTGTTCCTCGTGTTAACATTATGAATATCACAGTTTCTAGAAAATTCCTCAATGTGCTTATGAACATACAGAACATACATCCATTCTATTGTTTTCATTATTAAAACTCCGTTGCTTATTTGTACCGATTAAGATAAACGAAACAAGTTATCTGATGGTATGTCATCACCGACCCGCATACTCCTTGCAACACTGGAGCATTAAAGAAGCGTTCCAGGCCTAGATTTTGTAGGTATCTAAGTAATGTTTTGTTGAGCTTATAGAATTTTGCTATCGTTATAATTCCAGTGTATCAAGTTTTGAGCCCAAATAGCTCGCCAACATTTTCTAACATTAACGTGACAATATTTAGTCACCGCCGCGGAATGTATAATGCTATTATAGACCAAAGATTGTATAGACAGAACACCTGGTGCGTGCCTTGCGTGTGCCATTCTTCTAACACGCCCGATACATATTCATTTTTTTACAATATGCATTGATTTAACATTTTTTTATGAAGAAGGAGGACGAACGAGCGTATGAGTCACCTGTTGTTAAGTGATCACCGCCTCCGCCTCATTTCCCAATATCATTCTTCCTTTAAGTAAGGTGTACGCGCTTTTTTTGAATGTACCCATGTCGTATCGTCACGGAAACACCGCACCAGGAAGCTCATGCCACAGCTTTGTAGTACGTGGAAGAAAGCTTCTTAAAAACTGCACTGTGGAGGACCACCACATATACAGATGGGGATGATATCGTGATTTGTAGCGTGTCGTGCGAAGGTGAAATTAGTGTTAGTTAGTTAGTTATAAAACACTCCCGTGATAAATACGGTAGAAGACACAATGAACCGACATCTATACGTAACGACAAGTGGATGTAGTTAGGCAGAAAGGACTCAAACCACACTTTGGTCAAAATAGAGTTAAGTATGCCATCGTACACCTGAAGGTCTAATCTGTCATGTAGTGAAAACCCTATTTTTAAAATGTTACACGGAAACTGATATTTTTTTTTTGGAAATTTATATGGAAGCTGCCCAGCAAACGTTGTATTGCCCTCATAGTTAACAGCTGTAGTTAATCCACTAAGTATAGGTAGCTAGAATAATGTTCGTTTTTTACCTCCTGAGAAACAAAGATTCTAATTAGTTATTCATTTTTAACTATTCTTTCAATTTGATTTCTGAACGACGGGGGGACATCAAAGGAAAATCATTGTTTTTATTTAATTCCGAGCATTTTCATATTTATTCACCTTTTAAACCTTCTCTGAACTTCCACAATTAATTTAAGACCAAAATTAGCCAATTCGGTCCAGCCGTTCTCGAGTTTTAGCGAGACTAACGAACAGCAATTCATTTTTATTTATATGGAAGATTATTTAGAGCTGTAACTTCCAATGCCTATAACTCAAAAATGCCTTTGTGTGGTTTGAGTCCTTTCTGCTTAACTACGTCCAAGTGATCCAGCCGTTTTCATAGCATTGCGTCCTCGACAATTATATTTACTTAATTCAAACACATGTGCTGCTCTGCGTTGTACGTGGTCAAATGGATCGAGCTGATACTGGAGTGCGCCAGACCAGAGATGACAGCAAAACTCCATGTGTGGCCGGACCTGCGCATTGTAGAGCGCTAGAATGTGGGCCGGCTTGAAGGATTGCCGTGCTCTATTAAGGATGCCCAGTTTCCTTGAAGCCAATTTGGGTTTGCCCTCCATATGTCCGCGGGATTGGCAGTTGAATATATTTGTTACAAAGCAAGCATTCAACGTAAATAGAAAAGGAGACTTACCTACTTGAGAGTTTTTTCAAGTTTCTGAGAGATTTAGTATGGGCTATTGGGGATGAAATTGCGGTCGTTCCATTCCGCGTTATTCAATCTGTGTTATCATTAAGAAAGTCGTTTATGTTTTAACCTTTTTACCACAGAAACGTTTATTAACTATTCTTTTGGATTTCTTAACACAATTGTTTTGTATTTTCTGGGATCATGTTGTAAAAGCATAAAACTTTGCGCATCCAAAGACTTACTAACTTGACTTAACCGTGTAGTAGGCATAACAAGTTTATGTTAACCTAGTGATTATCACAGTTTTTTTGTGAATTCGTTAATGTGCTTATATGAATGTTAAATGAAGAAGATCTATTAATCGGTTATAATAGTAAGCGATGACGTGTCTTTTATGTGTGATCTTGACGGCATGCCTTCGACGCACACTTCATTGGTACCAGGGTCGCATAAATATTATCGTGGTGATAGTAATGTTTTGGATAATAACGATAATAAATCATGTTTCAAGCTGACGACATATTGTCACATCGTCTGGTACGTGCAGTTACCAGCACTTCATATTTAGGTGAGAGACTTATGCAGCCAAGCGTAAAACTGTTTTAAATTCATTACAAGTAAGGTGCATTCATTGGAATTGAAGATCTAGACACAATATTATAAATATAACGTTATAAATAGGCCTTGCGTAGAGACGTCGCTTCATTGTGTCTTCTACCGCATTTATCACGGGGAGTGTTCCGAAGAGCTGTTTAATCTGATTCCTGCCGCCGAATTCCACCTTCGCACAACACGCCACCAGTTAGGATATCATCCTCACCATCTGGATGTATGGCGGTCCTCCACAGTGCGGTTTACAAGTAGCTTTCTTCCACGTACTACAAAGCTGTGGAATGAACTTCCTTGTGCGGTGTTTCCGGGACGATACGACATGGGTACCTTCAAAAAAAGCGCGTACACCTTCCTTAAAGGCCGGCAACGCTCCTGTGGTTCCTCTGGTGTTGCAAGAGATAGTGGGCGGCGGTGATCACTTAACAACAGTTTAAACGCTCGTTTCTCCTCCTATTCCATAAAAAAAAAAATCGAAACTCGGAAGTTGAAGCGATAATTAGTTATTCGATGGCATGGCTCTGTCTAAATGTTTGTTCGCATATTGAACGAGGCGGACGGTCGCTTTCATTCATGACTGTTTCTAATGGAGTTTGTCCAAAAAGTTGAGACCGGAAATCTGTTAGCGCTTGAATTATCGGTGTTCTATATTTAGACAGGGTTATAGACCGAATGACCGTCCGTACTGTAGGTACCACAGTTTACGTCATAATTATTCAGCGATGCCAGTTGTTTTAGTAACTAAAGCGGCACAAACGCTTCAAAAAAGATAACAGTAGTTTTTTTATTAATTTTATTTTTCTTTCGTGTTGGATTCGATGGCCGATGGTTAATTAAAAATAGTGATACCCGTAACGATAATTTATTTTCTTATTCTGATATATAGATGTAACTGGATAAGTTATCTTATTCGTTTATCAAGTGGCACCCAGCGTTGTTCACATTTTTTTATGACAATAAGCGACGTGACGAGCAAAACGTACGGCGGATGTCTCATTTGCATTACTAATTTCACTAGCTGTGGCGACCTTCAGACCGTAACACAGTAATGTTTACACAATACTGCTTCACGGCAGAAAAAGGCGCCGTTATCCTAAGCAAAGGAGCCTCCCACTGGTACTCCTGAAAAGCTGAGTCACGCTCGCTAAGGTGCAGGTCCGGATCCGCATTATATAGAGTATTGCTCTCATCTCTGATCTGGTCATCAGCATCAGCTCGAACCGTGGACTCATGTTTCTTCAAATTGTGGTCTTTTCATGGGTGTCTAAAAGAACGGCGACGCTAAGTTAATTCCTCTGACAAAAAGTGTATCCATATTCATTCATAAAAGTGTATCCAGTGGGAGGCTCCTTTGCACAGGATGCCGGCTAGATTATGGGTACCACAACGGCGCCTATTTCTGCCGTGAAGCAGTAATGTGTAAGCATTACTGTGTTTCGGTCTGAAGGGCGCCGTAGCTAGTGAAATTGCTGGGCAAATGAGACTTAACATCTTGTCTCAAGGTGACGAGCGCAGTTGTAGTGCCGCTCAGAATTTTTGGGGTTTCAAGAATCCTGAGCGGCACTGCATTGTAATGGACAGGGCGTATCAGTTGCCATCAGCTGAACGTCCTGCTCGTCTTGTCCCATATTTTCATAAAAAAAAATATTAAACTTTATAAGAAAAAATATCATATTGAATTAATTGTATGTGATGTAGTGTCAGCAGTAATGACGTTCTATACAATACAATTAAAACAAAGCTGATCTATGGAACATGCCACATATTACACCATATTAAACTATATTAAACTTCGCCTGCTATATTTATACATTGCCGCATTTACTACAAATGTTTAACATATTCTTGGTCAATAAGCAGCAATGTAAAGCATTTGTTGTTGTATGTTGAATGTAGAACCCGATTCGGACAGTGACACACGACTAAGGAGAAAAGCGTGCTCCGATCCGCTATCAGACTGCGACTGATATGTCCTTATATGTATAGAACGTCGTTTGGTCACCTTCGATATCGGCCTATAATCCGTTGCGTCTAGGAATCATATCAATTTACGCACGGTTATTATGGAACATCCACTGCTTTCTTTGACAAAAGTCAAAGTTTTTATTTGCATAAACATGTTAGATTGATGTTACATAAATATTATAAAGTACATGTTTGCCACATTTATGGCGTGCAAATTTTATAAAATACATTTCTAAATCATTAGTTACAATAATATCAATTTAACAAAAGATTAGTAGCAGTATTATATAGTATTTAGTCAAGTTTTTAGTTGAAAATAATCGTCTAATGAATATAAACAGTTTTTAATAAGGTATATTTTCAATTTAGATGAGAAATACCTATTTGACGATACCTCTCTTATTATTTTTGGTATGTGATTATAGATTTTTATGCACATACAAAAACAGTTTCTCTGAAATAATGTAGTTCTACAGCAAGGTACTTCAGAACCTTTCCTAAGCGAACTCAATACAGACTTTGTTCGAACGCCATCACTGTGTGTCTTCTACCGCATTTATTACGAGTAGTGTTCCGAAGAGATGTTTCACCTGATTCCTGTCGCCGAGTTCCACCTTCGAACGATACACGACAAATTAGGATATCATCCCTACCGTCTGGATGTGTGCCGGTCATCCACAGTGCGGTTTTCAAGGAGCTTTCTTCAGCGTATTTCAAAGCTGTGGAATGAGCGGTGTTTCCGGGACGATACGACATGGGTAACTTCAAAAAGAGCGCGTACACCTTCCTTAAAGGCCGGCAACGTGTGTGATCACTTAACAACAGGTGACCCGTACCCTCGTTTGTCCTCCTTTTCCATAAAAAATGAATGTGAATTAACTTGATCCATTATTAATGAAATTATAATGAGCAGGTTCATGTGTGTGGACACCGTGGAGCAGTCCATCCGAAAGCTGCAGGAAGCCAAGCTAGAACTGGCGGAGAACGTGCTGACCGGCGCTCGACATACCAACGCATCCAAGTTGACCATCGAAGATCTGAAGGTCCTGTTTAACATGGCTCCACAAGTGGATGATTTAGATGACTCAATTACCTACTAAAGTCTGTGATACTACATTTATCATTATAATCGAATACCATAATTATTCAAAGCTCTTGCTTCCTTATTTAACTATTAATGTAACCTTATTTCAACCTTAAAAAATGTAAAAATCTGTTTCTAGTTCATATACTAATTTTAATAACTCTTTAACTAATAAAAAATCTTAGTCCATTCCATTTCGATAAGCATTAAAGTGCGTTGACACTTCGGCCATTATAACCAGGGGTTACAAACTATAATATAAATACCATTTATATTTAACTATAAATCTATTTTATAATATTACATTTTATGCCGTTATTAATTTTTTCATCATTGCCAATAAGAAACGCTTACGTACGCTACCAATGTCACTTTTACTAAGATTGTTATTAAAAAACAGTTTTTTTAGTTGTCTGCACGTAACAATAATAAATGAAGGGTAATTTTATTGCTACTCAATAAGGCCGACACTTTTATTATAAACCGACTTTCAGTTAATTAACTATTACTAATTTAATATTTAATTTCACTTTGTCACTCATCCATTTCAAAATGTAACGTCCTGCCATAGGTAAAATTTGCCTACTTGTCGAACGAGCTTTTCACTCTTAACGTCAGAAATCTCACAATAAAAACTAACAGGTGACAATGTCATCGAATCAGCGACACAAACTCAACAGATTAACATCTCAACAACATGCAAGTGCTTCAGACTTGATTACCATAATCAACAAATAAAAAAATGGCGCGGGTGATCCAATTGTGTCGCACACCTGGCTACCGCTTGGCAGAAATGGGGATGAACAAGAAGTGGTGTCGATTTTTTTATTTTTTTATTCGCTGCGTTACTGGAGTCAACACACTTAATGTCAATCGAAACGGAATAAATATAAAATCTCGTGCAGAGGCACTCGCGACCTTATTCAACTAGTTTCCTCATTCTTGCCTTCTTCAAGCCGGCACAGACTTATTCGAAAAATGTACATACCACGAAATAAAATTACAAAATTATTGTGAGGAACTTGATACAATCTATCATCTTTTTACATACTAATATATTTTAATTATTATCTGTGATTTGATTTTTAGGTAGAGTTTATCTAAGACAATATCTAATTGATTCAATATTTTTCTATGAAACCAAATAATTAATGAAGTGTCGTTCTGATAGCCAGTGTAGTGTCTAGGATTTTAAATAATTATTAATTTTGTTAAAGAAGTTTTTCTTTTAGAAAAGTTTAGATCTTCTTTTCTAAAAGAAAAGTTTAGATCTATTATAAAAATGAATGTATGAAACGGTGTATAATAATATTATGTATTTCTAATTTCATACAAAACTAAATAAATGATTATGTATTATATATAAATATTATGTTTTACGTGCTTTTCTTTGTAAGTATATAGTGCCCACTTCCAGAAGTTACTGTTTTTTTTGGTTTGTTTTCCTATATTATACTAGCTGTTACCCGCGACTTCTTCCACTTTACCAATGTAACCATAATAGTTTGTTTTCCAATGCTGCCACATGCATATATCTCGTAGGTATTTTGTCAATCCCGTGATATTATAATTTAAAAGGAAGATTGTCAGTCGACTTCATTTCTTACAATTTAACGGACTGTTTTTGGGTATGTTCCGATATGCACTGCACAGTGCCATCACTGTAGAAAAATTCGTTCCGTTATGGACTGACAGTATACTGCCGCAGTACCCTAGGGATATAATGTCGTCATAAATCGCCGCCATATTCTACTCTGAGCATTGGCGTTTTCGAGTTAAGGTACTCGCAGTACTTTGATCACGTGATTAGTCAAAACCACTCGAGTGCCTAACGTTTTATAAACAACACATAGAGTTTTATCCAAAATATTTTAAATTTGTTAGTACTCCAACAACAGTTATTTTTAATGAACTAGAGAACTTTAATACACTCATTTGAATGCTGCGTCAAAAAATGCAGCTGACAGTATACGGGATTGCGTCCCGTTTTAAATAGTAACCAGTATAACTGGCTATAAAGGAACGGCTTCACAGTATACTAAATTGACGTCACACTGTGCAGTGGTTGCAGAGCATATCGGAACATACCCTTTAGTGACGTAATGTCACGGGTACACTATAGTGAATATTATAATCAATATAAGTCTCTTCATTTTTCTTATTAATATAATATAGCCTGTGTCACTCACAAATAATGTGACTTTCTATAATTAGTAACAGATTTTTTCAAAATCGGTTTAGTAAATCCAGTGATCTTGCAGCCTTACACAGTTCACCTCTATATAATATTAGTATTATAGATAATCAATGCTTCAAAAGCCAAAAGTATAACATATAAAATATGTTCTACTTTTGGCTCTGTCTTCGATTAAGTAGAGTGATATTTTAATTGTGGAATTTTGCTACAGACTTACAAAATATTTACAGGATCGTCTGACGCATATCTACCAATCCTCCATTGCACAGGAAGCCGGCTAGTTTATGGGTACCACAACGGCGCTTATTTCTGCCGTGAAGTAGTTATGTGTAAACATTACTGTGTTTCGGTCTAAGGGGCGCCGTATCTAGTAAAATTACTGGGCAAATGAGACTTAACATCTTATGTCTCCAGGTGACGAGCGCAATTGTAGTGCCACTTAGAATTTTTTGGTTTTTCAAGAATCCTGAGCGGCACTGCATTGTAATGGGTAGGGCGTATCAATTACCATCAGCTGAACTTCCTGCTCGTCTCGTCCCTTATTTTCATAAAAAAATCTGTATGTGTACGTATTAAGGCGCGGTTATACACCTTAATATCTAAAAAAATGCGTTTCTTAGAGAGTCTATTACAACATACCACAATCTTCCGACGCAAAAGTAAATACAGTGCACAAATAAGGACTTAACGTTGTTTAACAGGAACGTTGCCGGCTTTTAAGGAAGGTGTACGCGCTTTTTTCAAGGTACCCATGTATCTTCCCGGAAACACCGCACAAGGAAGCTTCTTCGAAGCCAATTTGGCTTTGCCCTCCAGATGGCCACGGAATTGGCAATCGCTCGAGATTTCGAGACCCAGTATTCCGATACTAGGCGAGGCTTTAAGGGAAGTGTTATGGAAGAGCGGTGATACGGCAAATGGTTTTTTTTTGTGGTTAACGCGCAAACTTGAGTCTTCTGGGGGTTAAATTGGACAAGGTTCAATTTACCCCATTCCGCGACCTCGAGTGAGGACTCGATAGAAGACACAAGTTCCTCCCGGCACTGGTCGACGATTTCCCGAGAGAGACCTGCATTCATATTCAATTTAATATGTACATATTGAATAAACAAAAGAAAATTATTAAAAATAAATGCCCATTTGCAGCTTAGCTAACTTTAATCAACACAAATATTGTAGCGTCGGTTTTTATAATTATATATCTTATTATTTACAATCCTAGTCAATCCGCGTCTTAAGTAATAACAGAATTTATTATACTAGATCCAAGGAAGCTTTCATGTATTAAGTAAAACAATATGAAACAACTGATTTTGATTTTTATCAGTAAGTATATAATGTTTTTATCGGGAACACGAGAAATACAAAATGGATTTTAATGAAACACTTCGGTTTACATTAATTTTGAATGACACAAAAATGTATTTTGATTTAAATTGCTCAGTGCATTGGTGATTTACTAATTATTAATCACATCTTCGTATTGTATAGATTACTAGCTTACTTCGTACACCCAATTCCGATACAGTCCATCTGACTGTAACATGAAGAAAACGAGCGCATTATTCATGAGTTTTACGACGTGAACACACAATAATTTACCACAAACGTGAAATATGTTAAATCCTCAAGTCTGAGACAACGCGGGTCATCTAAAAATATCCTAGAATTGAATTCACGGCCGGGAGAGTCGGCTGTCGCGCCCTCAGTGGTGCATTCGATTGTTGTTAGTGACATAGCCGTTTTGACTTCGTTCTTTCTCGGAATTTTGCTGTTTCTTCAACATGAGCAAGGATAGAACGTTCTCGGGGTCAGGGCCGGCCCCGAATAATAGATTGTGTGCTACTATAATATTTTTTGTGGGAGTCATCTGTATCTTCGGAGGTAAGTACGTACATCTTAGTATTTCAAATAGTTAACACTGCATTAGTTACATCGAGAGTTTTTTACGATTGTATCATAGTTTTTTGTCCGGATCAACAATAATGTTTATTTATTTTCTAAACTAAGTAGTTATGTTAATTAATTGATTGACTTGTTATGGATAGGTAATTTAATTAGCAGTTAAAGTTTACTTTTTCATCTACTTATTCTAAAAAGGCATTGATTTTCTTATTTTATAATTGATTCCTTGAGAATTCTTTTTGATGTCATTTCTAATATACTAGAAATGTACTACTACCGCTTCGGAAACAAATGTTGCTCTGAGAGAGAAGAAGCGGCGATAGAAACTCTCCCAGCATTCTTTTTTATAAAATGTTCAATAATGAACAGTCTTTGCTATAAAATAATCATAATCTAGTCCCAGGCTATCAGATCACTTAGATTGTCAGCTGTGGTGTCTACGACTGAGCCATTTTTTTTTTTAAAATTTCAATTTATTTATAGATAATGCCTGAACTAGGACTTAATTATAGAAGTTTATACATTTACCCTTAAACCGAATTACTTAATATGTATCTTATGAAGCTTGAATTCGTTTTTTTTATGGAATAGGAGGACAAACGAGCGTACGGGTCACCTGGTGTTAAGTGATCACCGCCGCCCACAATCTCTTGCAACACCAGAGGAATCACAAGAGCGTTGCCGGCCTTTAAGGAAGGTGTACACGGTTTTTTGAAGGTACCCATGTCGTATCGTCCCGAAAACACCGCACAAGGAAGCTCATTCCAAAGCTTTGTAGTACGTGGAAGGAAGCTCCTTGAAAACCGCACTGTGGAGGACCGCCACACATCCAGATGGTGGGGATGATATCCTAACATGTGGCGTGTCGTGCGAAGGTGGAATTCGGCTGCAGGAATCAGGTTACAAGCAATCTCGTAATTCTAGTGTTATAATAATTTATATAGAGCTATATTATAAAGTATTTCGACGTTAATTTATAGAAAGTAAGGAAAAATAAGCGTACGTTGATCCCAAAGCCCTTAATAATTTCTATTCCCCCAGAGAAATAATTAGAATGTATCCTTCACACAACAATCCACAAATTATCATCAAATTATATCAAATCATCCCACCATCTGAAACTCTGCCTGGCGTTCCTTTACACTGCGTTTTTTGGAATTTTCTTTCAAACACAATAAAACTGGAATGAGTTTTATTGTTCGGTCTTTCCGGTACGATACGATATGGGTACCTTTAAAAAAATCGCCTTAACTTTTGTTAAGGTCCGGCAATACTCCTATGATTCCTGTGGTGTATCCTCTTCCATAAAACAAAAGTATTTATCTCTGTTCTTATAACTGTGCCTGAAAGAGACATCCAGCCTGTCATCTGGTGTACAGGCTTGTGTCAAACAAGTCATGTAGGTACCTACTAGTATCTTCTAAGAATGTTTTTAGGCCTGATTACAAATTCATGTATGTACTAAATTATTTTTTAGGCTTTCTATTGGGTCGAATGTCACGGAAAGAAGTACGGCGCAGCAACGATGTTGTCCCGATCAACCTAACGATAGCAGCTGACAATTTGTATAAGAAAGCAAGAAGAATGCCTCCAAAAGTCATCCACCATGCTGACCCCGAGAAAATCACGTTGAAAATTTTGGAAATATTTCAATGTAACGCTACCGACTGCGGTGGTATTACCGGCTATAACATCGCGGACTTTGTGAAAACTTGTATTAATTACGAAGTGAATAAGTTTATTAGGACTTTAAACAATGCAACTTTGTATATTGATTCTCTAAGGTGACGTGAACCGAAAAGATTTAATATTAAACTATCAATTATTGTGATATCTTTTTGTGTATTTTTTGGTATATTCTATTTTGTTGGTTAGATTTTATAATAAAGAAATTGTGTATTAATAATTAAATGGTTGTTTTTATATGCACTATTTATGTATTATTAAGGATATTTTCCTAATAGGCACCATTACATAAAATCGTAACAACTGTACATTGAATATTAAACAAAAACTGTGTGTGTACTTATGTATGCACACAAGAGGTTATACTTCTTTGGCCAAACGAAGCAAAAATCATTAAAATAATATTTTATTCCTATGTGCTATTCGACGTTTTTAGAAAGAACAATTTTGTAAAAACATGCAATTGTGCAAACATGACTGGCAATTAATTATTAAAAAATGAATACGGCTGTATGGGCTGGAACTCTTTGCTTGTCCTAATAATGGACGAATAATAAAAAAAAATAACGAATGACGCAAACGTCAGAAAATTTTAGGAACCAACTTTAACTTGTTACTTTTGTGTTACAGTGATGCGCGCGCATCTTAAAATTTCACTAAAGCGCCGAAAGAAGTATAACTTCAAAAACTTACTACTATCATAGCGCAAAAACTAAATAATTTAATTCAAATATTGCTTGAAAGAGGTCGGTGCAACCTTACATTATCACGCTAGATACCTATGTATTTCAAAGTATTTTTGCGTCTAGGCAGACGAAATCGCAGGCAGCAGCTAGTTAATTTTATAATGCATATTATTTTGTAGCCCCTAGCAATAAAAAGGTACATACATAATATTATATAAAATAGAAAGGAATCTAATTCCATAGCGGAAACAAGCAGCCCACTCATCTAAGTGTCGCGTTAAATCCAAGATGGCCACTTCGGAAAACTTATCATGCCAACAATAATAATATGGATATCATTCCCAGGGTTCTCAATATAGCATAGAACGAATTTGGAATCATTTTTTTAAATCACCGTGCAAAATTATCATACTGATATTGTTTTTTCGGGGTAGGTAACACATTGGGATCTTTTTTGATATCCAAGAAGGTTGCCGCGCATTAATTACTATTGCTTATTTTGGATTATTTCTTAAATTCAAGATGGCTGCTGCGCAATTATCATTGCAACGATATGGACATAGTTTCCGATGTTCTTGCGGGGAGGCAAATGAATTTGGGCTCATTTTTGAAATCCAATAGGTCACGTAAAACTAACATTTTTTTATGGTAAAGGAGGACGAACGAACGTACGGTCACCTGGTCATAAGTGATCACCGCCGCCCACGTTTTTTATACGTGAGGGGCTAACGGGCAAAACTCACGTGCTGGGAAGTTGTGAGACGACCGAACATGGACATTTTTTTCTATCGAATAGGAGGACAAACGAGCGTACGGGTCGTTAACCTGTTGTTAAGTGATCACCGCCGCCCACAATCTCCCGAACACCAGAGGAATCACAGGAGCGTTGCCGGCATTTAAGGAAGGTGTACGCGCTTTTTTTGAAGGTACCCATGTCGTATCGTCCCGGAATCACCGCACAAGGAAAGGTCCACTTGCACAAGCTCTCGGGAAGCCCAAATGATTGAAGTTTTGAGAGGAGCGCCTTGTGCCATACACGATCAAAGGCCTTCGCTATATCCAGGCCTTCCCCCTTGCTTTCAATAGCCGCAGCCCATCTATGTGTTAGGTATACCAGAAGATCACCTGTCGACCGACCATGGCGAAACCGGTATTGTCGGTCGTTGATCAACTGGTGACCCTCTAGGTATACCAAGAGCTGACGGCTAATTATGCTCACCATGATTTTGGAGAGCAGGGAGGTAAAAGCAATAGGCCTGTAGTTTGCCGGATCCGAACTGTCTCCTTTTTTTTTGGATCGGATGGACAAGGGCTGACTTCCATGAGTCAGGGACTACGCCTTTTGAATAAGAGTGCCGGAATAAACGCGTTAGCACCGGCGTCAACTCAGGGGCACACGTTCTAAGCACGATTGGAGAAATGCCATCCGGCCCGCTCGACTTCCTGACGTCCAACGAAAACAGAGCTCGCCTAACAGTTTTCTGTCTGTACTTCAGGCATAGAGCTCTGACACCGCGGGATGGTCGGCGGTGTTTTTCCGTTGTCGTCATGAGTCGAGTTGGAGGCGAAAAGAGCGCACAAGAGATCGGCTTTCTCTTTTGCCGTATGGGCCAGGGTGTCATTCCTCATGTGCAACGGCGACATGGACGGCTGGCTAAAGTTACCAAGAGCAGCTTTCGACAACGACCAGAACTTGCGTGTTCCGATCGGGTAACTGGAAAGCTGCTCGCCGATTTTGACGACGTGTTTTGACTTTGCACGGGCGATTTGCCCCTTAAAAAATCTGGAGGCACGGTTGTATTTCCTCTTAAGAACTATGCAGTTCGGATCCTTTGTGCCCAGCGCCGCAACCCAAGTTCGATACGCCTGTTTTTTGCAGTCAGATGCTGCTTTAACTAACGCATCGAACCAGGGCTGTGATCTGCCACCGATCGGTACTACAGAGCTTGGTATAAAAATATCCATACCCTGTAGTATCACATCGGCTACTGCAACGGCGCAGGCACTAGGATCATCCGATGAGAAACAAACCCTGCCCCCAAGGGTAGGATGCAAAAAAGGAACGCATCCTATCCCAATCTGCTGACTTGTAGTGCCAAACGCGGCGGGTCGCTGGTGGTCTGCGACGTTGGCGTCGGATAGGCACTACACTCCTGACCAGGCAATGGTCGGACGTTCCGAGAGGGGCGTCGACGAAGACCTGGTAACCATCGGGATGTGTAGTCAGCAGAAGATCCAATAAGGACGGCATGTGGCTATCCACATCCGGGAGCCGCGTTGGCGACTCAACCAACAAAACCAGGCGAAGAAGTTGCGTTGCCGGCCTTTAAAGCCCTATTGCTTGAGGTCTCAAAAATATGGCTTACTAAAAAGGGCGAAGCGGTAAAGGTAAGAATACGGACGATTTCTCGTATTTTTAAAATATTATTAGGATTCGAGCGGACTTTCTACTTTTTTTATTTTTCTATTTGTCTCTCTCAAGACTGGGGACTGCTCCCCGACTTCCTAATTTTGAGGGACTGCTGGGTTAGAATTAAGGTGCTAGATTGCGGTTTCTACATTTTACAACTCTGCGTTGAACACGGTCACTTAGTTCGAGCTGATACTGGGGTGCACCGCGCAAGAAATGAGAGCGATGGCCGAACCAATTATTTTGATCCATTAGTATTTTGGTAAAGGTGAAATATATTACTATTTCTATACAAATCTATATTTAAATAAAACACATTATTGCCTAAGTCGTTTATTTCACTCATCTCATCTCTCTCATCATGTATGGTCTAACATACTCAAAACATAGATACGAAGAACATTTCCTCAAATTAATATATCATTCACCTTCAACCCGGAGTCCTTGACCTTTGAACATACGAGGGGAGGTCAAAAAGTTCGCGGAATGACTGGGAAAAAAGATGAAATGATACATTATGTTATTTTTCCTTTTCAATATATTCCCCCTTAACACGAATACATTTTTGGGATCTGGCATATAACTTATTAATACCGTCGAAAAAATAGGTTTTGTCTTGGGCGTCAAAATACGCCGAAATCGCCGACTTGACTTCATCATCGTCTCTAAATTTTTTTCCACGCAGCTCTTTCTTCATCTTTGGGAATAAATAAAAATCGCTAGGGGCCAGGTCTGGACTGTAGGGTGGATGGCGTAGTTGTTCAAAACCGCATCGATGAATGGCAGCCGTCGCAACATGACTCGTGTGAACGGGCGCGTTGTCGTGCAAAAGGAGTACACCTTTTGTCAGTTTTCCTCTTCTTTTTTCTTTAATAGCTTCTTTTAATCGGTCCAATAGGGAAGCGTAGTACTCTCCCGTTATAGAAACACCACGTTCTTTATAATCGATCAAAAGAATACCTTCAGTATCCCAAAAAATAGTCGCCATGATCTTTCCGGCCGATTGCGACACTTTAAATTTTTTTGGGGGTGGTGTGCCTTTTTTGTGCCACTGCATCGACTCCTGCTTTGACTCAGGCTCATAGTGGTGAACCCAAGTTTCATCACCGGTTACAATTCGGGCCATAATTTCTTCCCTAACTTCTCCACAGCGGTCCAAATACTCGCGGGAACAGTTGACGCGCTCACGTTTTTGCAGCGGCGTGAGTATTCTCGGGACCCACCTTGAACACACTTTACTCATGCCAAGATGTTGATGAAGAATATTTAAAATTGTGGTTTCTGATACTCCAACTGATGCTGCAAGTTGTTTCTTCTTCAACCTTCCGTCTTCCAATACAAGTTTTTCAACTTTTTCAATGATTTCCGGCGTAGTGGCCTCAATGGGCCGTCCAGGTCGAGGATCATCTTCAATTGACTCCCTTCCTTGCTTGAAAAGGCCGTGCCATTTGTAAATCATGGTTTTACCAGGAGCAGAGTCTCCGTAAACAGCTAACATCTCTTGCAAAATAGTTTGAGGCGTTTTTCCTTGTTTGGTGAGGAACTTTACGACGGCGCGATGTTCAATTTTCTCCATAGTGGCTAGTTTGTTCCCGATTTACTTGTTCACTCGTTTGTAACTCGAAAGCTAATGACCCAATTAGGCTAGAAATTGGCATATATAGTAATTATGAGTTACTCAAGTAGCGGCTACCTGGAGGAGCGACCTCACCCCCGCCAACCCCGCCATTCCGCGAACTTTTTGACCGCCCCTCGTATACTTGGCGGAACACTAGAGTTCTGCTGCCTAATTCGTTGCTGGATAGTAATAAATTTCCATACCTGCAAAATTAAAAATAACATTAGAAATAAACTCCACAAAGCTTAAACTACAAATTTCTCTTCTCAAACAGTGCCGATCAACTCTTACACATTTACTGAGTTTTGATCTTTAACGAGACAGTTAAATTATTAATGTTATGCTAAGTACAGAAACACGCACAACGTGTTAAGTGCCTCAAACGTGCTGATGGAACCTTTCACACGATGACGTCACGATAGTTTTGTTTGACATCGAGAGATTGATCGTTACGAGACCGTTTTGGTCCTTAGAGCCGTACTTACGATTGTATATTCGCACGCAGAAGTCTTCCGCCGTCACGTGTCGCCTCCTAACGTATACGCCGTCGGTATCAACGTCAACTACGTCTATGTCGGTCGCCACAAACGTCGTCTACGTCAGCCGCAATTACGTCTGAAAGTCTCGCCCGAACTTTCCATTTGAAAGTCGACGCTCGGAACGTTAGCACACACAACATAATATACAAAAAATATTGCTCAGATTAATTTGTATTCTACGAAACGCTCCCCTTATACCCAAATAAACAACATTCTTTTTAAATATTCCCTTTTCTTTGCCATCACTACTACGAAATCAAATAGTTCCTCCTGATGATAATTTAGTTGCCATTTATTTTTTACAGTTATTATATTTAGTTATTCATTTGGAGCCTTTAATTATTAACCTATCTAGAGTTCTAGCGTTTAAACGCCAAAAATACTAATAAGCTCACTCCGCTCGCTCTCTGCTCGATGGCAACACTGTTATTGAACAATAAGCATTATGCAGCATATAAAATAGACAATTTGCGCTTGGTAAGTATGCATGAAAATAAATGCCTTTTTTTATAACATCGAGCCTTCGCCGGTTTCGACGAACATTTGCACGATAGGAAACGCTAAAAACGTATCTGAAAATAAAAAAAAGTTTGCTCCTATTTTATGGAAAATATTAAACAATCGATATGACTCCGCATGACCAACACAGGGCACTTGTAAACGACAATTGCAACGCATTCTTGTATGCATGCGAAGTCACGTTCAAGCCCATTGTTTTAGTTACTATACATTTTTCATTACGCATCGCTCTTCCTAGACAAGTTAATAATTAAAGTTTCGATATATTTTAAAATAATTGTGCCATTTTGTATGCTCAATGTTCTATCACCTGCTCGAAATGAAATACTTCTTACTGAGAACTTATCGCCATTTGATTTGCAGCATACAATATGCATATACTTTTATTCATTAGTTTACTATCGCTATATAGTTACTTACAACATTCCACCCCATACTGGTTAAAGTTATAAAAAAAATTGTTTAAACGCCTGCCATTTTGGTGCGCTCAGTTATATACTATGTTGGTTATAGTCTCATCAACCAAGGTTGACATACTTTTCCGCCTAATTTCCTCTGACCAACGGCGTCGCTATGAGAATGTATGATTTAATTTCTTGGTCAAAATAAAGTAATAATCAAAATTATTGATACACGCATATTTCTGACTTAATACAATTAAAATATAGGTCACTTATTTTACTCATATGCAAACACCCTATTTGGACCAAAAATGCCTTTCACTAGCTGCTGTGTTTAAGTAACACTTACACATTATTGTATTATGTAATGGGATTTACGGAGAGGAGCTTCGGAACGGTGACAGGAGAGGGACGTAGTCGCCGCAGCGCATGTTGATGTTAAATAACTAAGACACCTTGTTCCATATCAGGACTTTATTCTAGCCTTATCATATACATCTTATTTAATGATATCTTAACATTTAATTTTATTGCTCGGACGCACCAATCGTGGAAACAATTGCATCGTCTCGTGTCATAAGTCAACGGTAAATGAAAACATAATGTCCGTTACATTGATTTATTTGAAATTGAAAAGCGATTTGACATGATGAATGTACAGCTAAGACGAGGTACTTAGGGCTAGATGTGACCGTAATCTCGAGCTAAGACCGCGTCGCGAGGTCGGGCCGCGAGTCGTGTCGCGCGTCGCGGCGACGTGTCGTGGCGTGCAGCGACTACACTAGCGCTATACAGTTTTTGTTGGTCCGTGGTAGCTGGGGCCTGCGCGCCGGGGCCCCCGCGCCGGGTCGCTGGGGCCTCCCGCGGGGCCCTGCCGCCGCGCCGCCGCCGCCCGCGCTAAACACAAAACGCCGCTTAGCTCATGCGGTGCGCCTCGCATCGCCTACCCGGTTACTGATAACGTTGCGTTTGTGCGTAGCTGCAAACGAGAACTAAGGTCAGGGCTCCGCCCCGCGAACGACCACGGGCCGAGCGCGCGGCAAGCGACCTCGCCCTCTGAGGTGCCGGGAGCCGGCCTCGTGCGCTCTCTGCCGCGCGTGCCCACGGCACTTACGTCTTAAGACGACGACCAACGCAACTGATACGTGTGAGAGTCACTCTCAACAACACTTCAGGGATATCATCGATGACATAATATTTGAGTCTAAGTTTGAACATTGAACTCTATGAAGAGCTACATAAACAATCAAAACGCAAGTTTTATGCGGAAACGTCGCAAATAATATACTATTTGAGATATGTGAACAAAGCTAGTGCTAGTGACATCAAACATATACTTTGCGAGTAACCAGTCAGTAACCATACACATATGGATATGTCAAAAACAAGTGATTATAAACTACAAAGTAAAGATTAACTGTAAATAGCCCCAACTACTAAAGAAATGTATGGAGGGTGATAGATATTGTATCTATCAATGCAACATAATACTACGTAATTGTACATTGACCACATGTACATGTTTAAACATACTCTGAATATGATTAAGTTAATAACAAGATCCCCAATTATAAGTAATAAATATAAAACTTGTTTTTGTCTGACTAATCATTTAATAAATCAATAATAATTAGGTGTTAGAATGAGTAATAATTCAATTGAAAGTCTAACCAATCAAGAATAATAAAATCATATTTACAACACACATTTGTAATTTAAATAATATTATTAAATTTTATGATATTATTGTTAGTATTATAAATGATAAGAATATTATATTTTTAAACCTACCATACCCATGTGTAAACACATTCACTACTATAAATTTTCTTAGAACTTATTTTTTTAGTACAAAGCCATAGATTTGTATAAAATTCTAGCATAAGAGGCTTAGACACAATGAATGTGTTATGAGTCCCTCTGAGGTTTAATATAGTAAGTAGATTTACAAATACACAATTTTTGTAAATATTATTGTATGCTACTGAATAATGAATGTACAGATGGTTGCTCACTGGTTACAGACACTGATAAAGTTGCAGGTCATCTTACCGTCCCATGGGCGCATACGGCTGTGGATAGGGATCCCGGTCATACCCTCCTGTGGCACCACCTGCAGCACCCCTCCTGAAATTGGTAATGAAGAATGTTGTAAAATCTTACAAACAATCTTAATATTGAAGGTTTAAAAAATATATATGACTTAGATAATATACATAGGTAATCTATATCTCTATGTAGTTGTTATTGAATATTTTTTGTTATTGCTATAAGGGTATTCACATAAGGTGTATGTATATATATAATTGGTGCCACAGTCATATTGTTGCAAACATACTATTCATGTGATACATATTTTGTACATTCACATACATGAAAAGAAATATTTAATGTAAGAAATAAGTAAATATCAAAATGACACCCAATGTTTCACATAATAATGGTGACCAATTAGTGCCCACATAGAATGTTTTTTCATTTTTTTTATATTAACACACTTTTACACAAATTATCTTGCCCCAAACTAGGCATATAGGCTGTACTATGGGTACAAGACAACAATGTATTTAATACAATATACTTACATAAATACATATAAGCAGCCATGCCTCGGAAACAAACAACCATATTCCTTAATATTCCATAACCATTCGGCTATATGGGTCAAGACTGAGATGAACTCGAGCACTAATGGTTTGATAATTTTGGGAGGTATTCCCCTCATAGAGATGTAATGAGGTCTTGTAGGTCCACATTACATTTACCCGGTTAATAGCTACTTTCCCCAGTTTATAAGTTTTTCCAATTTATAAGAAAACTGTACCATGCTGTGTATAGACATAATATTTTTCTTGGGTCATGTGTTTGTATGTGCAACAGCATAATGCAAGGTTATGAATAAACAAATTTATATTTGAGTCAATATTAACTTATACAAAAACAAATACCATATTCAAATTGAATATAATAAATAATAAACAGTTTAATATTTGCATAACTAGAAATTTTGTTTTGTTAAAGCTAAGACAAATATTATGTTCTGTTGGTGTGTGTGAAATTTGTGATGAAATGATTCCTAAATAACACTGAAGTCTGTAAGTGTGACCAGTGTCTAGTAGATCTTTTACTATCAGCAGTCTATGATGAAGACTAGCCCCCTTATTCATAATGGTCCACTAACTTTAAACAGCTGCTTAGGAGTGTTTTTTCTCATTCTGACTTAGGTCAATAGAAGAAGAGTGAGAATTAGCAATGCTTTAAGTTAGCAGACTATTATGAATAAGGGAGTACATATTATCTGTGTGAAAAAGATTGTAATCCATATCTTTCACTTGTTATCACTTTTCAATGGAATTTACTTAACAAACAATAATACATTCAATGTAATTAATTATTACAATACTGTACATCTACAAAATTATTTGTCAGGAGTGTGGCATTTATTTGAAATGAACATCAAACACTCAATGTGTGTAAGATGTAAAAATAAAATTTTAAAATGAAACCAATTAAAATATATCTTCACTAAAGAGCTAAAAGACAGTGTATTATGTGTTACATAATACTTTAGTGTGATAGTTATGTTAGTTAACATGCAAATAAACAATAACTTTTAGGGTAACTTCCATTGTTATTGTCTCTCAGTTAATGAGACCAAAATAGGGACAACTTTGTGTATGGATTCTTGAAATGTAAAATAAGACGCAGATGTTTTGCTTTCCTCCAGAACACATTATTATAACTATGCAGTTTTTTATTAAGTTTCATGTAGTATTACTACTAAAATAATTAACATTTATGTTACATTTAATATTTATTGACTTTACATGCAGTGTCTCTAGATTATAAGTTTTAACCAAGACTATAATAGTAATGATATTATCACTTACATAGGTGGTGGTGTTCTCCTGCTATACATATCCCCATTGCCCATTGGTGGAGCTGATCGCGGAGGAGCCCTATCATATCCACCTCCCATGGGCATCTGTCCACCGCGCATTCCACCGCCTCGCCGGTCCATCATGTCGTCAGGGTACATGGGTGTGTGCCTCTCATCCGGATACATCTGCTGCATGTCGTCGACCGGTGCGTATCCCCGTCTGTCGTCAGGATACATCGGTGCCGGTGCACCGTATTGCTCCCGAGCTCCACGGCCGTCCATCAGCGCAAACCCACGCCTGTCCTCTCCGTAGCCGTTGTACCTGTCATCATAACCTCCCATCGGGGGCCTATCCATGCCACGATCGTAAGGGGCCCCGCCACCCATCCCGTTTCTCATGCCTCCCATACCTCCCATGGGCGGGCCTCTCATATCGCCTCCGCGCATATGTCCCATGTGTCTATCTCCCCTCATAGGGTACGGCGCATCTCTGGGCGGTCCACCTCCTCTCATAGGTCCGCCGCCCCGTCTGTCCATGCCGCCTCGCATGCCTCCGCGGCCACCTCGACCTCCACCACCACCACGCTGTCCCCTTTCCTTGATCCTGCCTCGTTCCACGGTAATAACCCCGCCATTAAACGTAGAGTTGTGCAGAGCGCGGATAGCGGCTGATGCTTGATCTTCAGTTTCCATGTGCACAAATCCACATCTGTTCATGATATCGCATTCTGTTACAGCACCGAATCGTTCAAAAAGTTTTCTTAAATCCTCTGGTCTGGAACCTTGGGGTAAACTCCCGACGAATACTTTTGTTTGCTAAAATAATTTCACATGTCTATATTGATGGAATTTACGTAATTAAAATAAAGATTTAAAATAAATAATCTGCTATATACTTACCGCAACCATTGTTGGGATTACTTTTTATCTTTTTTGAAGCTTATAGTAATTTATTTTGTTAATTTACACCACTTATCACAATATACCGCTATTCCACAAGCGCATTTAAATCAAAATGGCGGCGCGTCACCAGTCCAGCCACCACTCGGTACAAAAATCAGCTTGGCCACAGATTACAAATTTATAAACTACACTCTACAGAGTTACAAATACAGACACACAGTAGTAATATTAATATATATAAATATATGGAAAACTTTACTTCAACACACAACTATATAAACAACAATAATAACTAGATGCTAATGAATTTTCAACAGGGCTTGCAACAATCAATTCGACATATTATATAGGTGCACCGTTTATTCTTGATAGAAGCAGCAGTAGATAAAAATATAGATATTCGTAGAAAGTCAGGCTCATAAGTAACTAAATCACTTAAATATAAAAATAAAATAATACAATGCAAATTGCTTACAAAATATATTCTATTTTCATCGAAATTCGTTTGAACTTGTCACTTCCAATATATCTCCTTCGCCTTTTAAAGGTATATTTATTTTGGCGCAATTCTAAGGTTTTTTCTTTGTTACGCCATAGAAGTATAACTTCCTGCGGGCGTAGGTACTTAAGTATGTATATACACACATATATTTTTATTATATTTATACACTAAACATAGGTATACATAGTAAAATCATTATTTTTGAATTTGTTTATTTGAAGCCAACAACATAAAATCAATTGGACTGTAGTAATTTGAACATTTTCAATTTATTATTACATTTCATTCAATTAATGATATTCATAAGCTATTGTTATATCTAGAAATATCCTCTGATAAGTTAATGCTCTCAGAAGCAATATCGATAATATCAATAATTTCATTTCTTGTTAATTATTCCAAATAATTATTATCTAGTTACATAATTATGTACTACCGGAATTTTCCAATGTCCGCCATTTTAATTGACCCGTCTGAATTCGAATTCGATATCAATTTTAAGTTGAGTGTGAAACTACGATAAGAAATACATATACTTAGACAAAGTAACAATGACGTTCTGTATACATATTATGGACATATCATTCACAGTCTGATAGCGGAACGGCAAAAGTGTGCTTAAAGACAATGTGGGCACACTTTTCTCCTTAGTCGTGAGTCAACTGTGTGTCAATCACCAATCCTAAATATGCTATAAAAACGTGCTCAAATAATATGGTCAAGACGCGAAAAAAAGATGGTGTGATTTATCACCAGGCAGTTTATTTTATTCGTATAAGATGGTTGCCAAAAAGCGAAAAAAATTTAGTAAAACGAATATTTTTTCATTAAATTTGCTGCAATTATTGACAAGCATTCACATCCCTTTCTCTCCCGCTTGTCAGAATAAGACAGATGAAAGGATGCGACCAGCACACAGTCAGAAGTGAAAAAACTATAGAGTCGCTCTTTTTTTAAAGAATAAAGATTTAAAAGAACAATTATTGTTCAATGGCCCTTAAAAAATTATATAGTTTTCAAATCTGTATTTTGTGTACATAAAGTCATTGCCGGTGCATGTGAATGGCTTTCAAGAACAATTACAAACTATTTTTATCTACCTTACCTACCCAGTGATAATTGATATTTATTTACACCGCAAATCTGTAAAATCTAATTTTTTTCAGCTTGGCTTGAAAGAGAATTGATGCCAGTTGATATCAAGAGAGAAATGTGAAGAATTGTTCAAATCATAAAGTCGAGTGACATTTGCTAGTTCAAAAATAATTTCTTCGAGGTTGATCTATATTTGACCACTAAGGGATTTCATCGTTTAAAAATTTATGCTCAAAATTATGATTAAACTTTTTAACATTAAAAGTATTGAAATCTCTTTAGAATATCAATATTTGTGAGTGCTTCCATTTGACTAAACCGAACACCATATTTATAATTTTGACAAAAGCTGTCATACAAAGATATGTTGATGACAGCTTTTGTTGATGATCCGCTTACTCTACGATGCCAAAAAGATACATTGGAAAAGATGTCTGAGTCTAAAGGACAAATTTTGCCAATTTAAATTTCAGGGAATTTAACATTTTATGCAAATATAAATACTATATTTGAGTGTTTGTTTCAATTATTATACCTTTTTGCCTAAATTTTTTAGATCCCAACCCATTTAGAGCATTAAGGAGTAACAAATATATACATAGATCAATAAATAAATATACAAATTCTGGATCAATATGTATAATATGTGCAAGTGTAATTTTTGTAAAAACGTAAAGAACCTGAACAGATCTTGATCAAAAAATAGGGAAAGTCTGACAAATGTAAAACATATAGCAACACTCTTTTTCGTCAGGGTTTAAAAAAACCTAATTGCTACTCCACTGATGTCACTGTCCAACTCGGGTTCTAAATTCAATATACGCAGCTTAAACAAAAAAAATGTTAACATTGATGCCTATAGACCAATAATATTTTAAGCAACTGGAGTAAATGCGGCAATGTATAGATACACCAGTCGAAGCTTATTATGCTGCTATTTATGGCATATGCCATATTTCGGCTTTGCTTTTGTATGACGTGATTTTTTTATATGTATAGAATGTCATTGGAAAATAAGCTTAAATTTTAGCCTATTTTAAAATTGCCTTTATCATATTGTATAGAAATAGTTATTTATGACTGTTACTTTGTGAGACGAAGGTGAATAGCACAATAGACAGACAGCACAGGTTTTCAATGGATAAGTAGGTACGTGCAGTGGAAAAAAAAATTATAGTTACGACCATAATAATTTGAAAAAATATATTTAGGTACAGGCCTATACTCGTAACAAAAGGAGGGTAAGATCGAACCGATCGACCTTATGTCAAAAAGTTAAATATATATTCTTGTAACACAAATTGACGGTTCAGTTCCGATTTAGGTAAATTGCACAATGCGTATTCTCGTAACTAGATAGAACATCAATTGTTGGGAGGTGCTTACAACTTTACAAAATTTTTTGAAGTTTGTTTGAGTTAACACCTTAAAACATTATCTACTAGAGCATAGATCTGTATAGATAATAATATTACCCATAGTAGTACCTACCTAGAAATATTTCAGAATTCTTTCTTTCGTTTAAATGTTGTTGACGCGCTGCTCCGATCCAGTTATAATAATATAACATTCATTTAATTCTTCGGGAGTATGATAGAATACTTATCTAGAGCAAAACCGGGATAGGATCGAATCTTAACTTCAACGATGTTGCAATTACGAGAATAGCACCGCTGGTAAAAGATTGTGGGTGCTGTCTAATGCATATGCGCGTTGGCAACCGCCGATTTAAAATTGGCTTTTGAACGTAGTGGTTAAATTATCTGATGGCTTTTATCTGTCACTTCAGAGCAATTATATTTAATGCTCAGTCTTGCATATATTACAATGATATTTAGGCATAATCAAACTCTGAATGTACTTTGTAGCCATCATACTAAAAAGTTTTCATTCAGTTAGCTGTCTTGGCAATCATCATTACCCAACAACCTGTTCAATTGTTTTGACTTTTGTGTTATGGTTTCAGCTCCGAATACAAAGTAAACCAGAAACCACTAACGCGCTCAATAGTGAGGCAGGGTAAACTACACCGGAACGGCGTAGTTCGCTGTTCGTTGAAGGTATGGTCGTCCTGCGTGAGAAGAGCTTACAACTTATTGCAGTTTTTAAAATCTTACGCAGTTGTTTTTCCTTCTCACTTGTAAAAATACTAAGTTCCAGTAACCAGGCATGCGAAGAAATCAAATGGGATGGTGACATGCGGGCAGGGAGCTATTTTCGACACAATGTGCTGCGTAGAAATGTGATTGAACATTCCTTTTGATTTGTTCTGTTTTCTGAGGAAATCCTCAGAAACCTTGTTCTGTTTTCTGAGGAAATCCCAGAAAAAACACCCAGTACAAATGTACTGGGTGTTAACTCTAAATAATTATACAAGAAAGAAATATTGTCGGGATGAATTTTTAATTATTATAATCTAGTAGATATTAAATGTTTGTATTTTAAAAATATGATTTCCGGTATTTGTCCGCCGTAATTAAGCGTTACACAGTCCATTTTTTCACTACATTTTCCAATAAATCTGACCACATGGCCGCAATCGTGTCTTAAAATGTATTGGCAAATGCAATCGAGAGGCGTTAAGTCGCACGAACGAGAGTCGAGAAGGCCAGTTAACAGGACCACTATTAGAAATAAAGTTAGCACCAAATTAATATTGCAATAAATTGATGGCAAAACGCGATTTTTTAAACAAAAAACCAGTCAGCATGGCTCGATAGCGGTCGCCTATCACCGTAACGGCAACTCCTTTATTTAGAAAGAAATAAGGAGAGAGCAGGAGAACAGTCAACTTCACGAACAGATCTTTTTTCTCAAACTAAATGTAAGTATGCGTTAAACGATTTATGATGACTTCCATACCTTACTGAACAGAAGTGTTAACACAGTTTGACACAAGACATTCTCACCAGTCAAAACACAGACCATAAGCATCAAAACGTTACATGCAGCTAAAACCACCCTTTATAAATAAAGATTGGGGGTAGACGACGTCATGTTAATTTTTAACCATATTGTTAAATATTTTTTGTGCAAAAGCAATAAAACACAACAGAAAAATAATACTTTAATTCATCATATTGGAAAAATATTTTTACAGTTGATTTTAAAATTGCTCGCTAGATTTCTAGAATTCACCATACCAAGTTATATAATAATAGCTATTGATACAGGACTTTATTCAATTAAGCTCTAGAAAGATCCCAAAAAGCTAGCCGTAAACTCACATAGTACATAACGCGCCAATCAGAATAGGGTGTACCTTTAGCGAGGCACGATGGGTGTCAGTTCCGTCTGGGCGGCCACCTCGTTAGATTAAAAGTATTAAGCACCTAAGTTTATGCATTAATATTAAAACTATTAAGTGCAATTTTTTTAAATAAAGCTACGGTATGTACCGTAGCTTCGGAAAAGCAAGCTCACATCGCGGTGGGATGTTTGTCAGTATGGAGTTCTGTTATTTTATCTTTGCTAACGCTGCACGAGAGTTTTCACTTCACAAAGTAAATCTCACAAGGTCCCATACTATTTTGATTGTGCGCGACTTAGAATGAACGATTGTAGCTGTTATGAAGAGTAATGTCACATCACCCTGTCAATGTCAAATGAGTCAGCGTTTAATGTTAATTCTCAAAGAGGATATAAATACTACGTAATAAGAGATGATAACGAGGCTTAATGAGAGGATGTAAATAGTAGTAATTACAGTATGGTGATTGGGCACGAAGTATAATCCGGCTAAGTTTGAAAACGAACAGTTGCTTATAACGTTGTGGATTTCGGCTATCTACTTTTTTACAAGATTATAGTCATCTGTCAATCTATCAATGAGTTTCGCTAGCCTGTTAATTCTCTATAAAACCATAAGACAGGGAAGCTGTATATGTCTTACCTTCAGTTTATTTATTCCTGGAGTAGTTATTATATATTTATTTAAAAACTAGAAAATGAAGCAAAATGGGAACACTGTTCTGCCCTCAAAGCACCATTTTCACCATCGGTGTCAAGACAATTAGAATTAGAACATATTTGGGAAACTAAATTACACTAACAATAATAATAATTTTCAAAGCTTACCAGTCATGGCACCAATCAAATCAAAAATCACCATAAATCATAACCCGTACAAAAAATATATTAAAACTACATAAAATTAAAAACCAGCTTGGCTGCCAACGAATAATTTGGTTTCTAATGAGTAATTGGCGAATTTAATATTACAAACAAAATAATCTAAACTAGTTAAGTAATTCAAACAATATTAAATGACTATTGATACAGTGTTCAATCACATCTTCTGAAATTATTCTTATATTAAAATAACAATCCATAAATAAATTAAAAACATTGAGAATATATTTTCTGCTACTTAAATTTGATTAGAGATTTTTACTAAAATCAGGAGCGACTAGCATCGATTCAAATAAATAATACTTATTCTACATTAATTAAGCACAAAAACACATTGAGAAGAGATTCAATATTTAAAGTTTAAACAATATATTATGTTTTTAAAGTGATAACCCTCACTTCTAGGATTAATACACAAATAAAATTTTTAAAAACAAAATTTTATGAACGATGCGGGATGAAGCCACAACCTGAGAGTTGAACAAAGCAAACAGAATTTTATAACGAGGCGGTACTCGAACGGTTAGCTCAATTGGTTAGAGCTCCGGCACGGAACGCCGGAGGTCGTAGGTTCGAATCCCGCATCGTTCATAAAATTTTGTTTTTCAAATTTTATTTGTGTATTTCAAGTTTGCTATGTGATCATACATTACGAGCTAGTTCAGTCTGAAATTTATGAACTATTAGTCACACTAAGTAATGGCCATTCCCAAATTTAACTAACTACACAGATAATACAAAAAATTTGACTCTGTCTTACAACATGTAGGTATATAATACCAAAGAGAACTTAATATTGAGAGAATTCAATGACAGGTAATTTGTTTCTCCAATTTGGATCTGATTCAGAGTACATTATATGGGGAACAGCTACTAGAACATCAAGTTCATAAATTATTATATTTTCGATATTACCTAGAATTACAAGAAATATGGTATTATTTGCAATTCCCATTTCTCACAGGAGGAATTGACAAAATTAATTAATCATATTATTTTAGTGACGGATAAAGTGCTCTGTTTACTCTTTCTAATGTTGTAGGTAAACCATTACTGTAAAGGAAAAGCGACTGACAAAACCTTTTACATTCATCGATACTTGCATAATAAAACTTAAGAAGGAGGTAAAATTTACTTAGACAATAGGCGCCATGACGACAGATTTTTGATTTCAATGTATTTTTTTTATGAAAATAAGGGACGACGCGAGCAGGACGTTCAGCTGATGGTAATTGACACACCCCGCCCATTACAGTGTCGTCATTAATTTCAAAACAATAACTTTATATTAGCAAAAAAATAATATACAATCGAAATTAATATTATTTTACGGAAATGAGTGTATGAGGACCAACTTTGCAAGTCACGTGATGATGATAATTGATGCGTGACGTCATTAATATTTGAGTCAACATTGCCGGCTGCCGTATTTTATACTTTTATTTTATTGAATATCTTTTTAATCTCAATATTTAAATCAGAACTGAGTCAGTCTTAGAATATTTTTATCATATATTGTTTGTTAATTCCATTTATTCCTTGATTCATTAGTAATGTCATTATGCTCATTACATCGATATTTTGACATTTGTTCAATTTTTGACGTTTGTTCTAACAAAAAATATTAAAGGGCCAGATACTTATTTTCTCGAATTCTATATTGTTACGAAATGACCGGCAATTTAAAAAAAGAAAAGAAATCGGTATAAAATGCTATGTCTCTATTGTATCAAAACTGTCATCGCCTAGCGCTAGTTTAGCAGATTTACGTAATCCTTCGTCAAAGAGTTTAGTCTGTGCAGAACACTTTCAATCCGATGAATCGGATCCCTTTCTCATCACTTGCAGGTTATTTTTTCCACTGGCTTCTTACTAAATTTACATATCAGATAGTTAGTTACTAATTGTCTTATACCCATATCAGTGTGGTTATAACAGATACCCACTCGATGTGTATTTAAATGTATCTTTTAACTTATCCAATATTTAGGTAAACAGTTTCAACAAACCCGCAAGCAAACGCCCTCAAAATGGGAACGAATTTTGCTCAATCTAGCTAATATTAAAATATTTGGCAATAGCAATGGAACAACTCTTTTAACTACTATCAATTCAGCACCCTAACATTATCTCTCCAATACATCCTCAGGTATCACATATTTATTAATAATTTAGTCCAAAACCATGTGAACCCTACCTAATCTTGGTCTTATCGTTTAATAACTCGTCATTAAGGTTTCAGTAAATAAGTAATAATGAAATGACCTGTGAATAGAACTAATTTGAAAAAATAAGAAACTATTTCATAAGACTAGTTTCAATTGTAACTATTAAATAAGCTCTAAAAATTTAATAACTTGCAACATATCAGTTTACACAATGGCAGCCATTTTGAAATTTATTTGTGTAAAATTTTATAAGGTACACAGTTAAGTTTTAAATGTTATACTTTTCTTTTATGAATTGAGGCCAAATTATCGGATATTAAGCACCTAAGTTTATGCATTAATATTGAAACTATCAAGTGCAATTTTTTTAAATAACGATAATTTTAATATTAATTCCTGTTGATAGCAGGTCAAATAACGTTGCCATACTGGATGTAGGTTGTCCGTGAACCCTTAAAATAGATTTAATTTTAAGATTTTTGTGAGGTTACTTGGGGCGCAGGTCGCCAGAATATTACTTATTTTACAATGAAATATCTGAACTTCCGACGTTAGTTTGAATGGCAATTTTTTAAATTATTTCTAAGTACTTGAGGTGATTTTAATTTTTACTACTTTGTGTTACATTTCTAGATATATATTTTATGTTACGATCTCGCATACTTAATTGCTATGTTATGAGGCTTTTCTTCTTTTAATGAGTCTTTAAGTACTATATCTGAGGTAGCGTAGGGCGGCGGCGGGGGCGAAGTCTCAGAGCCCTCCGACGGACCACCTGCGGAGTTAGGCCGGCTGTTCGACTCCAACACAGGCCTACAAACAAAACAATAACATTTATTATGATTTAACGATTAAATTACTATGTCAATGGAAGTGGTGGGTAGTCCATGCGTCCTGCATCCGTTCACGAGAATGGGCACTTTAATTAATTACTAGCGGCCCGCTCCGGCTTCGCACGGGTATAAAATATATAGCCTATGTCATTCATTGAAAAAAAAGGAGGACCGCGGCCCATGCTCCGGCCGCCCGGCCAGCTGGAACCGCCGCAAACGCTACGTCCCGCAATTTTTAAATCTGTGATATTTTCGAAAATATTCATTTAAATCTCATACTGTAAAGGGCCATATCTTAATATATATAAATCTCGTGTCACAATGTTTGTCCTCAATGGACTCCTAAACTAATGAACGGATTTTAATGGGGATTACTTCATGGAGTGCAGTTTGGTCCAACTTGAGAGATAGGGTAGTTTTTATTTCGATTTGGGACCCATAATATTTGTTTTGTTTGGACATATTTTCTGTGAGAGTATTTTTGACGCGCGGTTTGACAGTTCTGCTGTGAAACAATTTCATTATAACAACAAGGAGCATATTATTATGTTACAATGAAAAATGATTGACAAATTCATCAAAAACGGTATTTTATTTATTATGTACAGAACAACGTCTGTCTGCTCAGCTAGTAGATCTATATTAAATCAACAATGTATTTAAGGCATTTAATTAGATAAGTATTAATGCAGTATTGGTTAAAATCGCTTCGAAAATTAGCTATTATTTGTCATAAAAGTAAATGACAAAAAAATGTTATTGTGGGATATCCATAAGAGATAGACATATACCATTGGGGAATTTTCTGTAGACCTTTTCAATGTGTACAATATTTAGTACATTATTTTGATAAATCTCGTAGGGTTCAGCCTGTGTTTGCAATGTAAGCGGAAAAAATGTAATTATTTACGACATCACATTAGAAACCTAAAAAATAACAGTATTTCTCCAATATTTAATGGATGTTATTATTCATATAAACCTTCCTTTTCAAATACTCTATCTATTTAAAAAAAACCGCATCAAAATCCGTTGCGTAGTTTTAAAGATTTAAGCATACAGGGATATAGGGACAGAGAAAGCGACTTTGTTTTATACTATGTAGTGATATTGCACAGCACTGCCTTGGCAATCGAGTACTTCTGATCTCACGTTATTAAATTATATTCTTTGGGGTATGTAAAATAAGAAATCAACAAACACACGTATAATGCTGTTGAAAACTCAAACTCATCTCAACTTTTGGAAATAATTATAAACTGAATCAATAATATTGTAATGCTGACAGTCAATCGTTGACACCCAGCTGTATGTATTGAAAATATTATCTTTAGTTTTGAACAATTAATATAAGAATAATGAAATTATGTTTTTAAAGTGAAATATTTTCTTAAGTTTATATAAGCGTGCGAATACTGGGCTAGATTTTTTTCTTTGAATAGATATTAAATTTTTTATAGATTTGCTGAATTCATAAGATTTACGATAGTTTTCGGTCACCGTCGGATGAGGCCCTGCATGAAAACAACATAAACACTTATTCCTACCCTTAACTCCCGATTATTAGGAATTTACAAAAAAAAACGACAACATTTAATTATTTGATACCTCTGGTATTGCAAGAGTCTCTGTTTGATTCGGAGAACAAATCAGATACGAATATACGATGCCGCATCCTGTGTATTTATGGTTTATCTGTGTTAGGATGACAACCAATCGTTTTTTTTAATGAAAATAAGGGACGCGACGAGCAGGACGTTCAGCTGATGATAATTGATACACCATGCCCATTACAATGCAGTGCCGCTTGGCTACAAAAATTCTGAGCGGTATTACAATTGCGCTCGTCACCTTGAGACATAAGATGTTAAGTCTCATTTGCCCAGTAATTTGAATAGCTACGGCGCCCTTCAGATCGAAACATAGACCGAACAGAGCCTCCCACTGGTAAATCGTACGGGTCACTTAAAACGGTGTGTGTATGCGCTATGTTGAAGCTGCCCTGACCTGTACTTCCTGCAGTTGATGGGCGCCACGCTGGCCAGGTGCTTGAGCAGTGTGTGCCGGCTGGTGAGCGCCAGGCGGGCGGCCGGCGCGTCCACACACAGCGCACTGCGAGAGTCCCCCAGGAAGGTGGCCACCCAGCCGTCTGACCGCAGCACCAGGAGCAGCACGTCCTCCAGGTCCGCCTCGCTGTTGAAGTCATACACCGTCATCGGTAAACCACAAAATATCTATCTACATAGAGAGTTTTTTTTAATAAAGTCGGAAAATAATGCGCCTACTACTCGGTTAAGTCGAGTTAGTAAGCTTTATGTATTATACTTTTATCTTCACCCATGCTTAAATCCTCTATTAAAGATTCCAAAACAGTTAGCTTATTGCCAACATCAACACACCCAATGTTCTAATAACCATTACATCATCAAAACGAGTGTTGTAATGTTGTACTGAATTTCATTGTCTATGCAATATTTACTAGGACTGGCTTTTTTAATGTTTACAATAAGCTCACTGTTTCGGAATCTTTTAAAGAGGATTCATATTATGGGTGTAGTAAAGTCTTGTATGTAACTGTTGATAATAAGGTATTAAAACACTCATGTGATACCATCATCAAACCCATATTCGTGTTTTAATACCCCATAATACACAACAGTTGCATAAATATATATACAATAACTTTTACAATTTAAAAATTGTTAAAAGACGTTTATGTGATAAAGGTTACTATAACATTAATTACTTCTAAAGCTATTTCAGTAATAACTTATTGCAAGCAAATTGTATAACATTAAAAAGAAAAAAAAAACGCTGACTTTCTTGCACTCGTTCTTCTTAGGTTGAGGCACACATTTTGAATGGTTGGTAATTTTTACCGTTCAATATGTGATTTAAAATCCTATTTCGAATAAAATTATTTGTTTTAAATGGTGTATTTGAAGTAATTTTATTAAAAAAAGAAACATTTTTAAGGATATAGTAAATCGAATTTACTAACAAAATACTATCAATTTGAAGTAAATACAAAAAAGTTTTCTTTTTTAATTAAAAAAACCGATCCTAACCTATCTTTGACAATTTATACGACTTGATAGTACCTCTTGCTGTTAGACAACGCATTACAAAAGGTCAGGTTTATTACTTTAGTGTGCATGACAAGCGGTTGGTAAAAGGCCAGGTTTATTACTTTAGTGTGCGTGACGTCTAACAGCGATATGTAAAGTCGAAAAATTAGGTTGGACTTTACCGAGGTTAAACGTGTAAAAACAACTATACGAATATTGCTGTCGTTACAATTAAATTGTCAAAATAAAAAAACAGAATTTTATTTCGCAGAGCAGTTTTAGTAGTGGAATTCCAGCACCGCAAAATTCTTGCAAAATATCTGCAACATGCTTACGGTCATTCCCAATATTCAGTTTATCTCCGGTTGTGGCCTACTTGAGATAAAAATCGTATCTATCGTTATCTCTCTCCATAAACTTATCGACGGTAACTCACCTTATCCGTACACGCTGTCTGTAAATGGGACGACGTATAGCTTACCAGGGATAGAAGTTTGTATGGAAATTGCAACAGTGAACTGGCGATAAGAATTACTTATCGGGTATATTGGGACAGCTTCAGATTATTGACAGCTAATTATGACAGTAGAAGGTAGTAATTTATCTCTAACTGTAGATAGTATATTGGAAACGGCCGTTAGTGACTTACGCATATATCAAAATTTGATATTTTGACAGGCATCACGTTTCAGTGCAGTTGGAGGTTTTTGTGGAAAACACAGATCAAGTATAGTAACTAGACATCGTTTTGGCGTAGACAAAAAGAGACAGATATAAATATAGGTACATAATATAACACATGTGTTCTTTCACAATCACTTTTACATCGTAAAACACAATAACGCACCATATTTCCTTCGATTCTACTTAAAATTGTCACTGATGTTGAATAAATAGAGGATATTTCACACGTTACACAAGTTTTCTGTGCAGCGCTGTCAAGTTTGTTTAGCACACCGGGTGTGCTGACCTTGAAAAAACCGGCACGCATGGCGAAACAAAAATCTAATCACTCTATCTTATTTCTTTACATAAGACTCGCATAAGTTTTTCCTTTTCTCGTGTGAGTGAGACGGAAGTTATCAATTAGTCTAGTTACTATACTTGGTCTATGGTGGAAAAGCTCTGCTGATATCTGTCAAGTTTATTGCGTGTGTGCCCGCAGCATGTGCGTGTGTGCCCGCAGCATGTGCGTGTGTGCCCGCAGCATGTGCGTGTGTGCCCGCAGCATGTGCGTGTGTGCCCGCAACATGTGCGTGTGTGCCCGCAACATGTGCGTGTGTGCCCGCAACATGTGCGTGTGTGCCCGCAGCATGTGCGTGTGTGCCCGCAACATGTGCGTGTGTGCCCGCAGCATGTGCGTGTGTGCCCGCAACATGTGCGTGTGTGCCCGCAACATGTGCGTGTGTGCCCGCAACATGTGCGTGTGTGCCCGCAGCATGTGCGTGTGTGCCCGCAACATGTGCGTGTGTGCCCGCAACATGTGCGTGTGTGCCCGCAACATGTGCGTGTGTGCCCGCAACATGTGCGTGTGTGCCCGCAACATGTGCGTGTGTGTCCGCAATATGTGCCCCACCTGGCGGAGTACAGGAAGTGCGCGAAGTGTATGTTGGAGACGCAGCCGTGGCGGTCGGCGCTGTCGGTGTAGAGGTCGGTCTCCCGGTAGTACATGTACAGGAAGTCGTTGAGCTGCTTGGCGATCACGGCACAGCGGTCCTTGTCGCACATCTTGGCGGACGGGCCCTGACAACACACATTACTTTTCATTTATATTTTACCACAAAATTTCAACGGCATAATATATTTTTCAACACACTTGACCAATGGGAGGCTCCTTTGCACAGGAAGCCGGCTAGATTATGGGTACCACAATAACGTGATGTATAATTATTAATATATTACTGTGTTTCGGTCTGAAGGGCGCCGTAGCTAGTGAAATTACTGGGCAAATGAGACTTAACATCTTATGTCTCAAGGTGACGAGCGCAATTGTAGTGCCGTTCAGAATTTTTGGGTTATTCAAGAATGCAATGCGCATTGTAATGGGTAGGGCGTATCAATTACCATTAGCTGAACGTCCTGCTCGTCTCGTCCCTCATTTTCATTAAAAAAAACACTTGCTGGTAAAGTAAGCCATATTTGATCGTTCTTAGAGCCATAAACCGAAGTATAACACACTAGTGCATAATAAAATTATCCCTACAAAGTTATTACCTAACTGAAAATTATATAAGATTAGTGAACAGAGTATTTTCAATTAAACTGAATAACACAGTTTTTTTTATAACTACAAAGAGATTTTATGCCGCTAAAAACCTATTTACAGCTTTGAAGTAAACAAATGTGTCCCTAATTAAGAAGAAAAAAAATTATTATTAATAAATAATTTATAATTCAAGGTACATTGGTAATAAAATATACGAACTTTACCAGTAAAATTGTAATTATTAAGTAGACTGTATGGCTGGCTATATGTAATGGATCAATTTCACATTTCCCACAATTTTCATATTTTGTTTAAATCGTATTTGTTGCTATTTGATAAATAATTGTAAAAATATCATGTATTAGTACAGAAAACGAACAATTGATAGATTTAACCCCGCCAGAAATACTAAATACAGCAGAAAATGCAAACGAAAACGTATATATGCAAAATCTAGAGAAAATTGAAGTTTTTCTTTTCTTTTTATATATGAGAGGGGGCAAACGGGCAAGAGGCTTACGGGATGGGGAGAGGTGAGGTAACCGCCCATGGACATCCGCAACAACAGGCGGGTCAAGAAATGCGTTGCCGGCCTTTAAGGTGGGAGTATGCTATTTTCTTGAAGGTCCCTAAGGCGTATCTGTTCGAGAAGATCGCTGCCGGTAGTTGATTCCACAAAGTGGCTGTGTGAGGCAAGAAATTTCGAACAAAACGCGCGGTTTTGGAATGCCAGACGTCTACGTGATGCGGATGGTACTTTGCATTCGAGTGGAATTCGGCCGCTGGAATCAACCCGAACAGCTCCTCTGAGCACTCCCCGTGATAAATGCGGTAGAAGATGCAGAGGGAACCCACATCTCTACGCAATGCTAGAGAATCAAGCCGATCGGAGATAACTTGATACTCACGATAGTTTCCTACAATGGAAGACCAATAAAAAAAAACTAGACCGTAACGAAAGTACCAATATAACATAAACTGTGATATTGCCATCAAAAACCATCCAATATCGTTATGAAAATTGAACATTCACCAATTGTTTTAATAATTAAACGATTTATGAAACACGTGCTTGTTTTTTTCCTCGCAAGTATGTTTTTTTATGGAATAGGAGGACAAACGAGCGTACGGGTCACCTGTTGCTAAGTGATCACCGCCGCCCACAATCTCTTGCAACACCAGAGGAATCATAAGAGCGTTGCCGGCCTTTAAGGAAGGTGTACGCGCTTTTTTTGAAGGTACCCATGTCGTATCGTCCCGGAAACACCGCACAAGGAAGCTCATTCCACAGCTTCGTAGTACGTGGCAGAAAGCTCCTTGAAAACCGCACTGTGGAAGACCGCCACACATCCAGATGGTGAGGATGATATCCTAACTTGTGGCGTGTCGTGCGAAGGTGGCGTATATTGACAAAGTGCGTATGAAACGAGACACTCAGCTAATTAACTGCAACGTAGTCTCGTGTATAGTGAGCAAATTGTATCATAATGTATAGCTGTCTTGTAACCCATAACACAGGCTATATATGCTTAACTTGGGGCAAGATAATTTGTGTGAAAACTGTGTCAATATTATTATTATTATAATCCCTATTAATATTGAAAATGTGAATATAAGTTTCTTTGTTACGCTTTTACGCCGGAGCTACTGAACCGATTTCGATGAAATTTGGTACAGCGATAGACTAAACCTTGGGAAAGGACATCGATATTTTATCCCTGAAAAATCCATGGCACCCGCGGGGTTAGTGAAAAACTAAAATTCACGTCGAGGATCTATAATTATACCAATAGTATGTTTGGTTTGCGATAGCTATCTTCCTCGAAATAAGATTTTTTTTATGAAAATACGGGACGAGACGAGCTGATGGTAATTGATACGCCCTGCCCATTACAACGCAGCCACTCAGGATTCTTGAAAAATCGCAATAATTCTGAGCGGCACTACAATTGCGCTCCTCAACTTGATGCATAAGATGTTAAGTCTCATTTGCCCAGTAATTTCACTAGCTACGGCGCCCTTCAGACCGAAACACAGTAATGCTTACACATTACTGCTACACGGCAGAAATAGGCGCCGTTGTGGTACCCATAATCTAGCCGGCATCCCGTTCAAAGGAGCCTTCCACTGGTATGATTCATATAATGTGTTGGGAACGGGAACGAAAACGGGAACTGGAATAGGATTTTTAAAAATCTACGCGAACGAAGTCGCTTTCATCATCTAGTACACCACTATTTTGGACCACATTTTTTTTTCCACCAATATATTATATCTGCCGTCACCTTGATGTTATGCGGCATCCGTGTGGACACTGATGCGCAGCGTAAGAAGCGCAGTATGAGCGCGGCATGTTGCACCGCTAGCTCGTTGCTCGGACACGAGATGCGCTTCAACACGTGCGTCAAGTAAAGCCCAAACGCGCGACGACTTTCTCCCATACTGTCAAAAAATACATTATCTATATATACACTAGCTGACCCAGCAAACGTTGTATTGCCGATATTAAAATCGCGATACAAAAGTAACTGTTGATCGTAGATGGGTGAAAATTAAACAAATTTAAAAAAAAAATGTCAAAAAAATTAAAAAAAAAAATATTCGTGTGGTCCCTTAACATTTAGGGGGATGAAAAATAGATGTTGTCCGATTCTCAGACCTACCCAATATGCACTCAAAATTTGATGAGAATCGGTCAAGCCGTTTCGGAGTAGTTCGATCCCGCACACCGTGACACGAGAATTTTATATATTAGATATATATAAATTAAGGGTATGTTCCGATATGCACTGCGAGGACTGCACAGTGCTATCACTGTAGAAAACTTCGTTCCGTTATGGACATATTATATATATATTACATATTATATAAATCGCCGCCATATTCTGCTTTGAGCACTGGCGTTTTCGCGGTAAGGTACTCGCAGTACTTTGATCACGTGACCAGTCAAAACCCCTCGTTTTATAAACAATACCTACAGTTTAATCCCAAATAATTTTAATTTGATAGTACTCCAACAACAGTTATTTTTAATGAACTAGAAAACTTTAATACACTCATTTGAATGCTGCGTCAAAAAATGCAGCTGATAGTATACGGGAAATAGTAACCAGTATAACTGGCTATAAAGGAACGGCTTCACAGTATACTAAATTGACGTCACACTGTACAGTGGTCGCAGTGCATATCGGAACATACCCAAAATTGCAGTGTCTGTTTGTAATATTGAAATAACCGTTTTTTACTACATTTATATGAATATATACACCAAAATAACATTTTTTACACAATCTGTCTGTTTGTTCCGGCTCATCTCTGAAATGGCTGGACCGATTCTGACGGGACTTTTATTGGCAGATAGCTGATGTAATAAGGAGTAACTTAGGCTACGTTTGTTTTAGAAAAATAAAGTAATGTTGCAATGTCCAAGAAACGGTCTCTAAAAATAATTTATATGGCAAAACAACGTTTGCCGGGTGAGCTAGCTTAAAGTACAAAAACAACACTTCCCTGCAAAAAACCACTACCACCATTACTAATTCATGTAATCATTTTCTATCAATCATTATTTAACTAAAATACAATTATGGGGTTAGAGAACGCTATCAACGGTAAAATAGATGCTATAGATGAAGCCACAATTAGAGAATTGAACAAGTATGTTACCAATTCTTATAAAGAGGATCGTCATTGGACGGTTAGCTTAATGGACAAATCGTTGTGATAAAAGAATCCCGCATGATTAATAAATTTGATCCCAAATTTAGATTAGGGGCTAAATGGCTCAATTCGCTAGTATTTCATCCTTGACAGAATACTGGTGCGGATTTGAAATGCTTTTACCAATCCACGATTCACCACTGAAGCAGGGACAATTTTTTTTATATGGAAAACAAACAGCTGTACATTTTACATGGTTTTAGTTTTAATTTAGATAAATACAATAAGCCAAAAAAGTTTTCACAAACGTGTAAATCCATACTTACTAGATTAATTACTCGGCTCGCATACAACAGTAAATTTATAGATAAGGGTTGCAGCTGCAATCAGGGAACGAGTTAGACACATTTCCTGATTTCAGATATAACCCTTCCGTACTAATATATATGAATATATAAATATGATGTATTTATTGTTATACCTATCGCATGACCTTTGGAGATATTTATTTCTGCAGTAGTTACTAGTAACTTGTGAAAAATGAAATGTGTACTGCTGCCGACAATTTCGCTTTAAATTTTTTGGTGCCATATTAACTTTGATTTTGTTCAATAAATAAGGACTATCGCAAATAAAATTTAAAAAACAAAATTTTATGAACTATGCGGGACTCGAACCTACGATTTCCGGCGTTCCGTGCCGGTGCTCTAAACAACTGAGCCAACCGTTCGAGTAGTATCGTTATAAAATCTTGTTTGATTTGTTCAACTCTCAGGTTGTGGCTTCATCTACAGGATCTACTTTTCAGTTGATAACCAGCTCAACCCCAATATTTTCATATTAGGGAATTTACTTGAAATGTCGCTCTTGTAAATCTAAACAATATGTTGTTTTTAAAGTGATCCTCACTTCTAGGATTAATACACAAATAAAATTTGAAAAACAAAATTTTATGAACGATGCGGGACTCGAACCCACGACCACCGGCGTTCCGTGCCGGTGTTCTAAACAACTGAGCCAACCGTTCGAGTAGTATCGTTATAAAATCTTGTTTGATTTGTTCAACTCTCAGGTTGTGGCTTCATCTACAGGATCTACTTTTCAGTTGATAACCAGCTCAACCCCAATATTTTCATATTAGGGAATTTACTTGAAATGTCGCTCTTGTAAATCCAAACAATATGTTGTTTTTAAAGTGATCCTCACTTCTAGGATTAATACACAAATAAAATTTGAAAAACAAAATTTTATGAACGATGCGGGACTCGAACCCACGACCACCGGCGTTCCGTGCCGGTGTTCTAACCAACTGAGCCAACCGTTCCGAGTAACGTATCGTTATAAAATCTTGTTTGCAACTCAACTCCCATTGACTAATTCTATAAAAAGATTTGTTCCTTATGTTGACATCTTAATTCTATGGAAGTTAAACTATTAGCCGGAGAAACCTAATCTTTTATAGATGCACTTAAGAAACTTGCACTGGATGCCTTCTATCATATCTACGTGACAGGCATACCAACAGAAATTCTTAATGATACCACAGATTGGGAATGGAGCGACGGCCCTCAGGCTATTAAATTATAAGTTTTAATTGCACAATATTACTTTGTAAACATATTTTTTCGATGAAAAAAAAGCCCGCTGAGTTTGTTGCGTCCATTCTTCTCAGGTCTGAGGCATGGTCTGAGGTTTGATTTTCAATAAGTGAAGTCAGATCCTATTTTGAATAAAAATATTTAAATTTGAACCCATATAATAGACTAGCTGACCCGGCAAACGTTGTTTTGCCATACAAAGTTATAATTTCACGCGATAGTTTTATAAATAATACCCTATGTGTTATTCTGCGTTATTTGCGTTAAAGAAGTACAAACATACATCCAGACACACAAACTTTCACATTTATAATATTAATAGGATAATAGGATGGTCTCACGTGAGTTTCATTCCTTCGGAGAGTTGCTGCTTGATAAGCTCCTTAGCGCGTCGCGCATCGCGGGGCGGAGCACTAACCTCACCCGGAGACGTCAATTGTACTGCGGGGGCAGCGCCCGCTATGCACACAGCCTCGTATCGCTTCAACCTGTGTTTATTTATTTATACATTTGATAATCTTACAGCAAAACAGTTAAATTAAATATAAAAACATAATTAACAACATGGCCAAAACATTACTAATAATATATAACTAAAGTAAATACAAATTTAGAATGATTTTCAATATGAGCTAAAGAAAATGCACATACAAAATAACTTCGTCTACATGGCAGAACGAGAACATAATTTGCCTCACAGCTGCAATGAATAGTAGGCATTTAACTATTATCTGATATTATGTCACATCTACGTTATTCATCTGTTTTAGATCAAAGAGAGTTCAGATAAACAGCTGATAAGGGTTGCGGGATGCATAGTTATTGCGAAAACTAAGCACTGTAAATATTGTATTAAAATATAAAAATAAATCATTTCTTTTTTGTTTCACCGTGTATGTATCAACAATAGCAATTGCAAAAGTTAATATTAAATTTGTAACAAAAATTTATGAACGATGTGGGACTGCGATGCGAACTCGAACGGTTGGCTCAGTTGGTAACAGCGCTTGGGCGGAACCTGAGAGGTCGCGGGTTCGAGTCCAACATCGTTCATAAATTTTGGTCTCAAATTCTATTTGTATAATGTAGTATGTCCAATACTGCGGTCACCTCTGCGGCGTGTCGGTGAGGCTGGTAGCGCACGTGGCGTGTTGGAAGTGCGGCAACACGTGTGTGTGGACCAGCAGGTTGTAGTTGTGTTGCACCACGTTGTACGGCACGTTGTTGTTCAGCGACGTCGAGCACACGGCGATACCGGTCACCGGGTCTGGAAAGACCACATTATTTATTTATACACCAATTTACCAATCATTAAACTCGCTCGCTTAGATCATTGACGGCCGTTTCCAATAATGTATCTCTTCTTCTTCTTCGTCGGATTACTCTTGACAGAGCAGTTTTGGTCACGTCGAACGATTCTACGCCACTTATCCCTGGCTGTTGCTTCTCTGGCACGTGCGTTGAGGGGAGTATTGGTTAGGGCTTTGATCTGGTCTGTCCAGCGCATAGGGGAGCGTCCTCTTGACCTACTGCCGTTGACCCTTCCCTGAACAACAATTCTCTCTATGGCATGCTCTCCACGTCGCGTGATATTTCCGAAGTATCTGAAGATACCAGCTCTGACTATAGATGAAAGCCTTTCTTTCACCTTGAGCTCTTCAAGTATCGAGACGTTTGTGCGGTGTTGTGTCCAAGATACTCGTAGCATTCGTCTCTAACACCACATTTCTAGTGCGTCAATCCTTTGTCTCTCTCGTTCTTTGACTGTCCATGTTTCGGCACCATATAGTAGTATGGGAAACACTAGAGATCTTACTAACTGAACTTTAGTAGCTTTGGTGATATTCCTGTCCCGCCATATCCTCGTCAACTTCTGCATTGCAGATCTGGTAATAGCAATTCGCCTTCTAATTTCGTCTTCCGAGCCACCAGTATTAGCGACCAGTGATCCTAAGTATATGTATGACTGTACAACGTCGCAATTAGCAATCTCGACTATATCTGGTGCATTGTTTTGACTTCGATCGACAATCATCATTTTTGTTTTCTGCCGGTTTATTTTAAGACCATACTCTTACGTATACTTTACGCATACTTCATACCTCTAGTTACGGATACATTGCTGTCACCGTTTAATGACAAGATCTTATCTATTCATAGTTATGTCCACTAAGACAAAACTACAAAAACAAACACCAGAAAAAACTAGTGGAAGTGGCATGTGGGCGTTACCCTGTCGCCACTATTGTGTACAAATATACCAACTCGAGGCTCAAGTGAGACCAGTCATTTGACGTCACGTGAAGCATAATTATCTTTTAAAAAAATACAAATATGCCTTATTGTGTCATTTTTTGCTGTAGAAATCATGGCCGCAATAAAAATATGTCCAATGAAGAGATTTCGTAGTATCGGTAATCATAATTTTCCGATTTAAATACAGTTAATTTTTTTATGTGTCGTGCAAAATATACAATTAAAAATGAACCATAATATTACGACGCATGGTTCATTTACCTTTACGTTTATTCGATGTAAACAAGTTACAATTTTTATATGATACTTTTCGCAATTTAAAAAGTTCTGACGTTGTCATAATCACTTTAAGAATTTGAGATAAGCGTAATTGTATTAAGTTTGAAATTGATGTAAATAAATTTGTAGTTATGTCTTTTCGTTGTTGTGAATTTAGGCATAGGCCTGATAAACATGATAGCATAAAGCCGGAATTAAGTGTGTACTTTATATATTTATAAGATTAATGTGTGAGTTTGGCGACATCGGTTTCCATAGTAAACTCACATGATGCCACTTCTACTAGTTTTTTCTGTTCTGTGGTTATGTCCAATATATTAATAGACCAATGCTATTCGTCAATAGGTTATTGAAATGTAAGTAAGCGTAAAAGGATAGATTTGTCTACTAGGGGTACCTAGTAAGTTAAAACTAAGGATAGATAGGTTATTGAAAACGGCCGTATGTTAAACTAAGGATAGATATTATGTTATTAAAAGCGGCCGTTATACGTCTAGACATACTGTGATAGCTGTGAAAACAAAACTAACTAAATAAAACTCTTAAAACAGCCCAGATTTAGCTCAATGCTAAAATATTTTTGACGTTCTTAAAACTGGTTCACCCAAATGCATAAGTATATAATAGGAATTGGAGAATTGGTTTGCAAAACAGTAGAGCGTGTAGTGATTTTATTACGATACTCGCAAACAGTGTCACGTTTCCGACGCCGTGAAGTCAGTCAATAAATCTACATCTAGTATAGTGTGAAGTGATACCAATGTTTTACAAGTGCCAATTAGGGGTGAGACGTATTTATCGTCTATTCTATTCTATTCTTCCTACTATGGCTCCTGTGGAAGGTATACCACAAGTTTGCCAATGTCACGTTAAGGTAGACCACCAAGCTTAGAGTATTTTTTTACTAATTTTAATGGTATTGATCGGTGCTTAAGATTGAAACAAGTTTTATTTTCTTATACCTGAAACAAATATACATGCTGTTAGGGCTATGGACAAACACAAATATAATTACTTAAATTATTTGATATAAGTACTTAGTGCTATTTACAACTTAATCTTATTTATTTTAATATATTTACACAAAATATATACAAAAGGAGTGAAAACTAGGGAGAGGAGACATTTAAAGTAAGTTGGGCGGGGAATTTCAGGAGGTATAAAATTGTATAAAGAAGGTTGTGTTAAAGGGCAATTGAAGAATAAATGATCCACGTTTCCCTCATCTAGACCACATTCACACAAGGAATTGTCCCTAATTCTTATTTTAGCCAAAAATACTGGGGTACAAGCATGATTAAAACGTAGACGACAAATAGTTGAAATCACTGACTTGTTGTATTTATCGTCACAGGTATTTGTAACAGGTATTAAAATATCACCGGTTGTCACTGTGACAAGATATCAAAAATAACAGTGACAAGTATTAGGAGTATTTTGTAACAACTAGTATTTTGTAACAACTAGTATTTTGTAACAACTAGTATTTTATAACACCTAGTATTTTAGTAACGACTGTTATTTGAGTAACACCTGTTATTGAACAAGTATTTGATAACAACTAGTATTTTAGTAACAACTGTTACTGAACAAGTATTTAATAACAGCTAGTATTTTAGTAGCAACTGATATTTGAGTAATACCTGTTATTGAACAAATAATTAGGAGTATTTAGTAGGTATTTTTTTTACAGTATTTTGATACAGCTATAATTGTGTGATTTGTAGGTCTGTTATATTATTTTTAATGTAATAGGTAATAAAATAGTTATGTTCAACTATTCTTTTAAAATATGTGGGATAAGAAAAACCCTGTTTACTTTTATTGTTTACTGAATATTTTTCTTTTAGACACATTTGTAAATAATAGATATTTAACATACTATTGTTAAGATAAGATAGGTAGGTAGTAGGTACCTAATTAAAATATTGAAGTAAATTTCAAATGGAAGACCCTGTCTATGTTATATTGTGCAGGAAAATACGGCTCACCTCTTCGAAAGAAAAAACCTATATTGGTAATTTGATAGTACCTACTGAATAATATATTTTTATGATGTTTATTTCTACTTTATTGTTGAATTATTCGTATAATAAGGGCACATTTTAATTGTGTACTAGGTAAGGATCACTGTTTAAGCATAGGTAGTATTGAAACATAATGAATACGAAATGATAATGATTATTTTTATTAAGTACATCAAAACTATAAAAATAATTAATAGGTCTGTACAGCTTTACCTAAACAGAACTTTTGAAGTTCGAAGTTACCACAAGAGAAAGTACTATGTAATACGTATAGATGGCGCTAACAAGTAACACCAAACAACGAAAAATATACGCCTTACCACGGTAGTTAGTATATTATCGCAGATAGTATTAAAATAACAGCTAGTATTTTGTAACAGGTATTTGTCGCTGTTACTTTTGAGTCACAGTCACCGTCATACCTAGTATTGCATTTTGCCTAGTACGTCTCAACTCTAGTGCCAATACATAACATAGGTAAGTATGATGTCAGACATAACCGATGATTATTATTCTGATGTGGTCTGTGCTGCCAAGCGACACTTACCCAGGTACTGCGAGTATTTCTGCCACGAGTTCTGGCTGGGGAATATCCTGACGAAGCCCCCGCGGCGCGCGTACTGCGCCCGCACAGCGCGCACGATGCGTAGCTCCTCCCCTGTCAGCAGATTGGCGATGCCGGTCACACCCCCCGCGCCCGTGCCCTTATTGCGGACACACACGTTCTCCGCGGAGTGCACGCGCCGGCACTGCGGGCACCACACAAAATACTATACAAGTAGCTCTTAACAAATGGCATGTTACTTTAGGGAGTTGCTATGCCACAATCGGACAGATATAGTACGATAACATCTCCTATTTGTCTCGGGGATAAAAATAAAAAAACAAAAATGAATTATTCTTAGCGATTGTTATCAAACAGCACCCTTTAACAGTCTAGGCCAGAGTGTACTCGCCGCAATCATCTTGTGGCAGTATCTACGAAGGTAAGGACATCATTTAGCCGCAGATTCTTTCTGTTTCTGGGATCGTACCTTTATAATAAGCTACACAAGGTATTGTTTATATGGTCTATACATGTACAAATGTCGGTCTACTGCACACGAATGGCTCCTTTTGCAAGACTACTGTCACACATTAGGATTTCTGCAGGTCTTAAATAGTTAGCACACCTATAAACCGAGAACACCCTACCGTAAGCAAGTTTGCACATACACCCTCTCTCTCTCTCTCACACACACACACACACTTACCTCTATCCTTTGGAATTTCAATTCAATTTTCTTATTAGTCACTGTGTAAAAGTGGAATCCTGGTGACCAGTAATACAGGTATTTTAATACCTACCACAGGCACCAGCGATCCACGACCAAAACTTATGTATTCCCTGTATTTTTAAGTTTTCGCTATATTGTAATTTTGATTGTTGGTGAGAAATAAAAGTTATTTTTATTATTATTTTATTATTCGTTGGCTTAATTCTGAGACTTTATTGTACACCACTGCTAGCAAATATAATAAGAAACATTGATACTAATACAATAGTATAACGAACGAACCTTATCTGAGACTAATAAATTAAGAAATGAATATAAAAAGTATTGTTCAAGTAAAACGCTCACCGCACCAATCCTCATTTTGAGGGAGTTGCTCTGCGAGGCAGGCTCAGTCTTGGACATGGGAACCGCCGGCAGTCCCACCAGAGTGAGAGTATCAGCGAGTAAGGCCGACTTGACGCGGGCATCCAGCGGGCTCTCACACGCCAGGCTGTTACAAATATACGGGGAAAATTCTACAAGAGGGGTTGATTTTTTAATAATATGTTTCGATTGCTATATGATCTTTGATATGATTGGCAAGATCTTCTAAACACAGTGTTTTATAACTATACTATAGATACATAAGAAAGATAATATATTATGTAAAAAAATACGTACCTATATTATATAATTTACAACTGAATACAAGAATACTTTGTGACAGACAGCAGATTATACGAACCTCGGTGATAAGTTGATCTCTAAGAGCCACGGCTTGAGCATGTCGTCCACTAATATATCGTATCCGAATAGTTCTGAAACAAATAAGATATCTTTTATATTTATAGTTGTGTCTGCTGAGTAAACGCTGAGGCGGACTTAAAGAAAGGCGCGAACAATAACAATTTCGAACAATGGCGTTAAGAAGAGAGAGATTTCCATGGATTAATAAGAATTTACTCCAAGAAAGCAAAATTATGTATAGCACACATTAGATATTCTATTTTCATACGTCAACCTGACATTATATAGATTGAAAACGATTGTCCGCATTTATACCAAAATATATTTTAACTGCACGATTAACAACTGCGAAATTAAGAATAGTAAACTTAGCGATAAGTGGCCAGAGCGATGAACAAGAGAGCTTGATTGAAAGGAATAATGTGAATAACAAACCAATATTAATCTTAATACTTATTTATAATTAATTACATATTAATTTATCAATGTCATTAAATTAAATTTATTCATGGTTTATAATACTTAATTTATTTATATAACATTTATCTGGCAACAATTAATATGAGAATTCAACTAAGAAAATAATGGTCCTGATAAATTTCAAATTTTATTACTTAATGTTTTTTTATGAAATTAAGTGACGGTAAGTTGATGGTATTTTATACGCCCTGGTCATTACAATGCAGTGCCGCTCAGGATTCTAGAAAAAAGCACTAAGATTGATATATCACATTGTTTTGGCATCGAAGCAGTAAATTTTCTTTCCGTTTTGTATTGAAAATGAAATGAAAATGAATTTATTTTGGAAGAAAAACTGACACATTCACACAAAAAAGTTAATGAGAACAAAAGATATGCTTAATCTAATACTTAACTTACTTAACTTAATACAAAAGAAACAAAAGCAAAACTTGATGTGGCAGTGGTCTTCCAAAACTGGAGTCCACTCAGTTATAGTTGTGTCCATACATTATAGCACAACACTGATTTTCAGTGACCCCATTGTGTGATTTTTGGAGCTGAACTGACATATTTTAAAAGACAAATATAATTAATAGTGGCACTAAAATAATTATTATGAAAAAAAAATATGATTAAAAAAAAATGTTACTAAAAATAAATAAAGACAATAACAAAAATAATAAAAAACGTATGTGTGTCAATATATAAGGAAGAAAAAATAATAATAAATACGAGAAGCTATTTTATATAATACAATGAAATTTAAACAGTGTTCACCAAGGCAGGAGATTTATGGAGGTATTGGTCATTAATATGTATCTTTTGTATTTTTTTCTAAAATTCGAGACTGTATTTAAACCCCGCAGCGGCGGTGGTAAATTATTCCAGCACTTGGTGGCATTGTACTTGAAACTTCCCCTGAAAGCCGCAGTGTGATGCTTGGGAGGATAAAGCTTAGCCTTTACAATGTTCCTTGTTATAAAATTCAACACCCTGCCCTCATTTGCCCATAACAGTTTCGAATAGAGATATGCTGGCGTTTTTGTCTTTATAATTCCAAAAATCACACAAGCGAAGTGTAGTCTGCGACTTTCCATGTTCAGAATATTGGCTTCTCTAAGACACGGACTCACATGAGATCTGTGTGGAATATTCCAACAAAACCGGGCGCAGGCATTTTGCACTCGCTGAGTAGTACTTTAGGTGCGGGCTCGTAGTCTGGGACCATACGTAGTGTCATTATAATTAAATTTTGAGTGTACCAAAGCATCACACAACCTGACACGTAGATTTGTATTTAAATAGTTCCTAATGCGATAGAGTACTTTTAAACGATAAAAACAGTTCGCAACAGTAGAGTTTATATGTTAAGATAAAGCTAAGATTCTCTTCAAATATTAATCCTAGATTCTTCCTCATGAACTCGCTCAATAACTTTATTATTAATAACTATTTTAGGATTGAAACGTTAAATTTTTTCAACGACTTTAGGGGTTCCCAGTATCATAAATTTGGTCTTAGATGGATTAAGAACCAGTGAATTATTTACCGACCAAGTATAGATTTGGCTGACATCTGAATTAATTTTTTTTTCTGCATCTGACATCTCGTTTTTTTTTTTTTTTTTTATGGAATAGGAGGACAAACGAGCGTACGGGTCACCTGGTGTTAAGTGATCACCGCCGCCCACACTCTCCTGCAACACCAGAGGAATCACAAGAGCGTTACCGGCCTTTAAGGAAGGTGTACGCGCTTTTCTTGAAGATACCCATGTCGTATCGTCCCGGAAACACCGCACAAGGAAGCTCATTCCACAGCTTCGTGGTACGAGGAAGAAAGCTCCTTGAAAACCGCACTGTGGAGGACCACCACACATCCAGATGGTGGGGATGATATCGTAACTTGTGGCGTGTCGTGCGAAGGTGAAATTCGGCGGCAGGAATCAGGTTGAACAGCTCCTCGGAACACTCCCCGTGATAAATGCGGTAGAAGACACACAATGAAGCGACGTCTCTACGCAACGCCAAGTGATCCAGCCGTTCACAGAGTACTGGGTCCCCGACAATTCGAGCTGCTCTGCGTTGCACGCGGTCAAATGGATCGAGCTGATACTGGGGTGCGCCAGACCAGAGATGACAGCAATACTCCATGTGAGGCCGGACCTGCGCTTTGTAGAGCGCTAGAATGTGGGCCGGCTTGAAGTATTGCCGTGCTCTATTTATGACGCCCAGTTTCTTTGAAGCCAGTTTGGCTTTGCCCTCCAGATGGCCACGGAATTGGCAATTGCTCGAGATTTCGAGACCCAGTATTCCGATACTAGGCGAGGCTTTAAGGGAAGTGTTCTCGAAGAGCGGTGATACGGCAAATGGGGTTTTTTTAGTGGTAAACGCGCAAACTTGAGTCTTCTGGGGGTTAAATTGGACAAGGTTCAACTTACCCCATTCCGCGACCTTCTCGAGAGAGGACTCGATAGAAGACACAAGTTTCACCCGGCACTGGTCGACGTTTTCCCGAGAGAGACCTGCATGGCCCGTGTATACGGCATCACCAGTGCTGTCGTCTGCATAGCAATGCATGTTGGCGGTGTCCAACATATCATTGATATGCAGAAGAAACAGCGTGGGAGATAGCACACAGCCTTGGGGCACTCCAGCGTTCACGGGCTTGGGATTCGAGCAATAACCGTCGATAACGACCTGTATGCTGCGCCCAGTAGTCGTTTGGCTTGAAAGTTATGTAAAGTGGAACCATTTTATTGCTTTCGGACTCAATCCATAGTAACTTAGTTTGGAGAGCAGCAGACTCGAATTTATGGTATCAAATGCGCGCGAGTAATCAAGTAGTAATAAAATCGTACCCTTTACGACATCTTGTGCAGTAAGAACATTGTCCACTAAGTCCATTAACACTGTAGTTGTCCCTCGGAGTTTTCTAAACCCTGACTGGTAATCCGGTAATATGCCATTATACTCCAAAAAGCTCATTAGGTGCTAATGCACAATCTTTTCAATTACTTTTGATAAACAAGGAAGTATGCTGATAGGACGAAGTTCATTAAAGTCTTTCGGATTGTCTATTTTTGGCATGGGACGCACTAGAGCATGACGCCATAAGTCTGGAAACTTACTTGACGACAAGGATGTATTTATGATATGAGTAAGTACAGCAAGAGTTTTTTCTGTAGTCAGCTTAAGCATATCCAAAGAAATATCATCAATTCCCACCGTATGTTCATTTACTAGTTTAAAATCGAAAACAGAGTCACTATGGCGATGGAACTCATAATATGTCTGAGTAGACAGAGGAATCTCAGCACTGCCTGGAATGTTAAGGAAGCTATTATTAATTTCATTAGGATTTGCAAGGTGAGATGGTAATGTGTATTCTTTTTTCGTAGTGATTTGAGTATTCTGTTTAATATGCTTCCATAATACTTGAGGTTTATTTACATTGGAGTTTATGTACGTATCAAAATATCCCTGTTTCTCTCTTTGTATTGCGAACTTAACATAGTTTTTTATTTCTTTATAAAATTGCTTATGAGTTTCAAGCTTACTTTTGCGTACTCTTACTTGGGCTTCATCACGACACTGCATCATCTTCCTAATATTGTATGTAATCCAAGGGTATGTATTACATTTGATTTTAACATATTTCTTTAGTGCATAAAAATCCAATAAAGATAATATAGTATAAGATATAATATAAGATAATAGTATTGATGTTAATGAGACTACAATTTTATCAACATTTTCTAATATTAATAATTTCTCTCACTGGATGTTACTTAATGATTGCTTAAAATCATTCACGTTAATGTCTTTTATAGGTCGACACACAACCTGTTTTGGAACAGGTTGGTCTTTATTTATATTTAATACACATGATATAAACGCATGGCTACTCAGACTTTCAACATGATCCACTGTAACAGATGATACGGGCACATGTGTGCATATTAAATCTATAAGTGTTTCTGTTTGAGAAATGCGTTGCCTCTGTCACATGTTTTAATTTAAAGGTGTTTAAAAATGTCTCAAGTTTTTTGTAATTAATATGATTCGAATCAAAAAAGTTTATATTAAAATCCCCAAGTAAGACAATGTTTTCACACCAGACAAACGCGCCCATTGACTCAGTAAGAGCATCAAAAAATGTAATCCATCAAGGTCGATACGCGGTGCCCACGACCAAAACTCTGCCACGGATAAAAAGCTTAAGCCACATCTGTTCAACGCTTGGTGTAATTGTTGAAATCCATGAATGAATTTCGTGATTGAGGCTTAATATCGTATGCCCGTAAAATATTTTTTTCCACCTCCATGAAAAGCTGTCTTTTAGTCCCTGGTACGACGGAGAAGTGGCTCTGAAAGATTCTCTCCCGGCAAGACAACTTTTGTCCCTCGTACCAGGGACTAAAACGAGCTTTTCATCCAGGTGGGAAAAGAATCGTATACGCACTACGTGAGATAAGTAGGACATTGCACCCGCGATTGTCAGTCCGCGTGTGAGATTGACCTACTTTTCCCCCTAGATGCATAATAGATTATTGTTGTTGAAGCATTGAAACATATTACTAGCTTGGTACTTCATTTCTTCGAACCTTTGCGGAAGGTCGCCTACCTTTCCCGTCTCTAGAGACAAGCATTCAGCCTTTAGTCAGGGTTTTAATATTCCTCTGAGAATTTATTGAAGTAGGCGTTACTTTGCGGAAATCCATAGTTATCCAAATGTTTTGAGTTTTCTTTAGTGTTAATTCCACCATTATTTGTCTTCCTTTGTCACGTGACTGCTTAGTCTCGTGCCAGTTTGGCGAGTCAACATCTCCTGAGGATGCCTACTGTAGAGGCGAAACACGCGTCGAATTGTTTGAAGACAAATATTGGCGGAATTAAAACGCAAGGAAACTCAACACATTTGGATAGTCATCAGAAAAAACGTGAGGAGGATATAGTACTCACCGAAGCAGTTGAACACATTGGGCACGAAGACCCTGGCGGCGGTTGTGATGGTCTGCGCGGAGGACAGGATGGACTTGACCACGAGGTCTTCGATGGCCGCCATCAGCGCCGCCGTGTTCCGGCCCTGCTTGCGGAGATGACGCAGCAGCGCTGACAACGTCCACTTATGGCCGATGTTGCCCGCGTTAGGATCATCACACCTACCGATCAAAGTCAAAAAATTTTACTGACATAAAAAAAACTACGTTTAAAAAACCGTCTTCAAGAACTGAAAAGTACCAAATAACTAAAAATTATAGACCTTTACCTTTAATATTAATAAAATTCTATTATTTATACGTGCTACCTATTGATAGGTTTTAGTCGGTGCCACTGGAAAACTACTGGGCCCAAGTAAAATTTTTATGGGTCTAAATGGCATCTATTCTGTATCGAACTAAAAAATTACGTAAATCTGATCATAAATCTCAGAGTAATCGGTCTACATACAAAAAAAATACTGATCGAATTGATAACGTCCTCCTTTTTGAAGTCGGTTAAAAAACAAAAGATTCGTCAACGTCGATTACCAAAAATACATGTTAATTAAACAAAAGGTTAAACATCTATATTTTAAAAATAATTCAATCCAGTAAAACAATTCAAGGATCGTTGTGAGCTTACTCACTATTTATTTAAAAGTGATAACTTTTGTCAGAATATCATTAAGGTCACCTTATTACAGTAGAACTAAGTTTTAGGGCATCACTGGCATTATTAACCGACTTCAAAAAAGGAGGAGGTTCGCAATTCGTCGGTATTTTTTTTATGTTTGTTACCTCAAAACTTTCGACTGGGTGAATCGATTTTAATAATTATTTTTTTATTTTAAAGTCGGTGTGATCCAAGATACGTTTGTAACTACATACATAGTTATAGATGTGCTTGAGTCGTGAGGAAGCGAGAGGCGAGAGCGGCGCCGCGGCGGTAGGATACCGATTCCAAAAATTACAATAATCGTAACTAGAATTAGATTGTATAAAAAATACGCAATTATTTTTATACTTTTTAGTGCATATTATATTTATTGTTATATTATATCTATTCTAAAAAAATATATGATGTACATTAACCATGCAAACTTCCACCAAAAATGGTTTGAACGAGATCTATCGTAAGTAGTTTTAATACGTATAAATGATGAGAGCTCATTTGCACTGTATGCTTTTGAGCAGACTTTTTGCCTTTTCCATTTAAATAATTTAATATCATATTCCTTTCTCTTTAACGTTTTTATTATATTACTTGCTACGGAACCCGTCATTGGCGAGTCCGACTCGCAGTTAGCCGCTTTTTTTTGGTATTATAGAGGGGATGAAAGTAGATAGACTGCACGCATATGGAGGATAACGTGGAAGGAAGTTTTGGTAAGCAGGAGTAACATGTATAAAAGGTTTGATGCTTGTGAATGAAGTAAGGCAATTATGACAGGATTGTTTTTTTTTATGAAAATATGGGACGAGACGTGCATGACTTTCAGCTGACGGTTATTTATACGCCCTGCCCATTACAATGCAGTGGCGTCTTGAATAATTCAAAAATTCTGAGCGGCACTATAATTGCTTTGGTCACCTTGAGACATAAGATGTTAAGTCTCATTTCCCCGGTAATTTCACTAGCTACGGCGCCCTTCAGACCGGAACACAATAATGCTTACACATTACTGCTTCACGGCAGAAATAGGCGCCGTTGTGGTACCCATAATCTAGCCAGTATCCTGTGCAAATGAGCCTGCCACTGGTAAATTTACGTTTATAATATCTATTTTTTTGTACACGTTAGCTCCATATAATTTAAGTACATTAACACAAAGAAAATTCCTAACTTATCAAACTAAAAAAAAAAGTTAAAAGGAAAAGCAATTTATACAGTCTTCAACAAATAAACTTATAGATTCAAACAGACTTATGACATCCTTAGATGCAGGACCGGCAAGTATATTTACAAACATTCCCGTATCAAATCTGTTCAAACCCATAAGTCCTATAATCTCGTCTCTATTAGACTGAAATTGGACACATTCATTTAATAACTGTTCAACATCTCCGTTTATAATATCTATCTAACGCTCTGGGTGATATATGTTGATGAATGTTAGGAACACTCACTTGATGTAGTCGGTGTGGTACTTGTTGATGCTGTAATTACACAGATGCATGCAGGGGTTCCACAGGTTCTTGTTGGTCTTGTCGTATTTGACGGTCGCGAACCGAACCAGCCCCTCCTCGTACAGGTAGATGAGCAGCGGGTCGATTGACGTCACACACACGTAAAGCCGCAGGTCGCACTTGTGACCGCCGATCAGCAACGGCTTGTCGATGTACTTCGCTACCACCACGCTCTCGCCTTTTGGGATCTGTTCTGGCTATATAAAACATATTGTTAGCTTATTCTCACTACTGGTATTCAATATACAAATTTGTTGAACAAACGTCGTACTAAGATTTGGACGGTTGGCTTACGGCCGTTCCCAATATTCAGTCTATCTCTTACTTGAGATAAAAATCGTAACTATCGTTGACTTTTCTGTCCCAATAAACTTTTTGACGGTAAATCACCTTAGCCGTACACGCTGTCTGACAATGGGACGACGTATAGGTTACCAGTGATAGAAGTTTATATGGAAATTGCAATTCACGCGTCCCAATATAAGGCGATAAGCATGACGTATCGGGTATATTGGAACAGACACTGATAGAAGAAGGTAGTAATTTATCTCTATCTGTAGATAGTATATTGGGAACGGCCGTTAGAGTTGCTAGAGGCGTTGGGTTTTTTTAGGCCTTTTTTCCTGTTTAAAGTTCCTGTACGGTCAATAATATATACCAATTTTAATTTGTTGATATTAAATTGAATACGTAAGTCGGCTAATTTTTTGGCGCCATTTACTTCACATTAACCTCTGTAAGGCAAAGCTTTTGCACATCCTCCCGGATATTTGTCATCCAGGTTTGTAGTCTACCTCTCCTCCGTCTCCTTGTAGCCATCACTGACCTGTATAAATACCACTGGACAGGCTGTTCCATAATATGTTTGACAGCAATTTTTTGTGCCTATTTGAAGCGCCACTTGCGAGCGTCCAGAGAATTTTGACGTATGATACATGCTGCGAAGGCTGCGAAGTAACGTACAATACTCTGAAGTATATTTTAATTTTGAATTAATTTCTTCGTTTTCAGTGTTATTCATACATTCTTGAGGAATCAACTTAATAAAGTACACAATTTATTTTTTGTAAATAGTTTTAGTACCGCAGACTCTCGCTACATGGCCAACAGCGCCAAAATGGCGAATATCAAACAGGTACAAAAGCACTTTGACAGCCGCCAGAGGTCAGTGGTAGCCATGAAAAGGCACTTTTTCACGATGAGGTCATTGGGTCTACGCATTACGGGTCCGTGCCACTTTAAATTCCTCGATAACTTATTGTCATGGTAAAATTATTTGTAGCCCGTGAAGAAGTCTTTAAATAAAACAGAGGAAAAGAATCGCTGAAGAGGCCAAGACCCCGCATGGATAGTAGCGCCAATGGAAGTATAAATAAAGTGGCTTTATATTATAGGACAGGTGTTAGCAGGGGCGTGCATATCATATAGGCAATTAGGCAGTGCCTACCTCGTTATAAACCTAAATTAATATATCATAAGTGTAGTGTATTGACATCTAGTGTGTTAACAAACATTGTCACTGTCATGACATCGACAGTGACATTAACCGTGTGATGTGGAGTGCTATATAAGTAATGCACAGTACAGCGGAAGGCCAGTACGCCCGGTCATGACATACGCAAGTCCGGTATGGATTAACACAAATCAAAACAATTATCGTAAACTACAAACTGTGCAAAATAGATCCCTTAAAACCATCTACCGGACCCACCCGCGTACAAATCTTAAACGACTTCATGTAAAGAAAAACATCCCAACATTAGAACAACACATACAAGAGATATCTCATAGCTTCTACAGAGGGCTACGCCGACTGAAGGACGGAATAAACCCCGCCCTCCGGTCGACTTGTAGTCGTAAGTCACTCACAGAGTATTGCCTCAGCATAAAACGTTATAAACATGCATTACCACATCACAACTGGTTAGAGCTCACAGAACACTAGCGTATACACACACACAGAGTTCTAGCTAGGTCTGAATAAATGTAAAACCAATATATTGTAAATTGGTTTAGTTATAAGAATTAAATAACGGCGAAAACTGGCCTCCTATTCCCTCTCCCTCCTTCCCTTTCCCAAGATCCCCCCCCCCCCCTCCCCACACCCCTCTTATATTTATATATTATATATGTATGTATACATATCTATGTATTTATTTACCTTAGTTAAGTTAGTTTTAAGTTCTAGTCATTAGTCTTAAGTTAGGTTAAGTGATAGGTTACGATTAATATTACGTTATATCAATAGCAAATAGCCAGGTTTTCCCAGTTTCCTGGATTCCGCCCCCCACAAACCTCATGTATTAGTTTTTTAAGCATAATAAAGTTTTATCCCTTAATACGTAGATAGGGTTGTAGAAATAAGTTTTCTGATACCTAGATTTAAGTAATTTTGTATATATACTTTAAGATCAAATATAGAAATTTGGAATTTGATTTTTTTTTTTGCGGAAGGCCAGTTCTAATCGGCTATCGGTTGCGTGCGGACGTCTCCGGTTGTAGTATTACATAGTAAAGATTAGTGGTTTCACTCGTGAGCAAACGAGGAACATTACAATTAGTGTTAAAGTTTAATTTGGTTATTTTATAAGCAAACTTCTATTGAACATCCACACATAAAAATTTCCTTACCCTAGATACTAGATACCTACGGTAAACACTTTGAATATTCCAAAGCTCAAATACGACTAGTTAGAGCCACAGTGCCTACCTGGTTAGAAAACCAATGCGGCGTGCAGAATATTTGCAGGCGAAAGTTTAAGAAAATTTGATCATCTTATATATAAAATTCTCGTGTCACAATGTTAGTTACCCTACTCCTCCGAAACGGCTTTACTGATTTTGACCAAATTTTATATGCATATTCAGTAGGTCTGAGAATCGGCTACTATTTTTCATCCCCCTAAATGTTAAGGGTAGTTCACCCCAATTTTTAATTTTTTGACAATTTTTTTTTATTTTTATTTTATCATGATTCAGCATTGAATAATACAAATTTTAATTTTCACCCTTCTACGATCTACAACTATTTTTGTATCACGATATATTATTCTGTTCCATCCACCAAACCAATATAGGTTGCAAGATAGCAATCGAATACAATAATTGTAGTACGAAATATTTGGTAGGTCTGAGAATCGGTTGTCAATCAAAATTTTAATATTTTTTTTTTAATATGTTATATGGCAATACGACATTTGCTGGGTCAGCTAGTGTTAATATAATATTGCATGAGCTCCTCAATGCTCATCGTATACCTTGCAACAGCAGAAAATCACATAAAGGTTGCCATTGAAGAAACTACAATTGAGTAAATTCACAAATGCACTTACAGTATTAACAATATAGATACCGCGACCACGACTGGAAGCGGCCGGTTTCACGATCCAAGGCCCCTTGGTCCTATAGTGCGTGGTGCACAGATCTTTGTACTCCGCCGGCATCAGGAATGTGGTCGGGATGAAGTCGAAGTGCTTGAGACCGCGGAAGTATTGCATCTTCTCAATGTTCTTGAACAGCTTGTCTTTGCGTGTTAGTTCATATGATCTGCGGAATATATATGTATTTACACGCTTTATATTAGCTTCACTTGTATGTTTGTATATTTGTATGTTTGTAACCGACTTCTTTGGGTGCGATTTTGACCCACTTTACACGGCTAGATTTCGTTCAAACTTTGTAGATTTATCGAGGACCGATGACATTACACTAATTTGATAAAATTATTCAATTTTTCAATTGCAAAATATGATTTTTGTTAATTTATATAAGTTTTAAATAAATAAATCACTAATAAGCGCCATCTAGTAATTTATTGTATACTACAAAGGAAACGCGCGACATGTCAAGACAGTTCCACAAAATTAAAGTATCTAATTCGTTTAGAAGCGAATAGATGGCGGTGAATTTATATTTCCATTATAAATTATTAATGCGTGATTTAACTGAGCTAATTATTATAAGAGCTAGTTAGGGGATCTTAGGCTAGCTGAATTAAGTGATCATTCAATATAACTAAAATATTTTTATTCGCAAATATTAAAATCCCTTCATTCAATCTAAAAAAAATAACTAAAAAATGAAAAATAAATAATAGTTTAAGAAAAACTAAAGAACACGCTTTGTATAAAATTCAACTAAAAAATAGAAAATAAATTTAAATTGAAAATAGTGTAAGAAATATTATATATTTCATTATATAAAAAAGCGTGGGGTGCTTTTTAAGATATTATTAAAATAATAATTCTTCTACATCCCACGCTTTTTTTATTGAAATTTGAAAAAAATATTTTTAATGAAAATAAAGGGACAAGACTAGCAGGGCGTGGTAATTGACCTGCCCATTACAATGCAGTGCCACTCAGGATTCTTGAAGAACCCAAAATTCTGAGCGGCACTACAATTGCGCTCGCCACTTTGAGACAAGATGATAAAATAATAAAATTAACAGTAATTTCACTAGCTACGGCGCCCTTCAGTCTGAAAGACAGTAATGTTTACACATTACTGCTTCACGGCAGAAATAGGCGCCGTTGTGATACCCATATTCTAGCCGGCATGGTGTACATAGTAACCTCCCACTGGTAAATTATATTTTATTTTTAGTTTATATTTTTAAGCAATAACCACAATATCATAAAAGAAGTTATATTTGTACCTACATAATATGGAACGTCGCTCGTTTACTCGCTGTCTAAGCAGATAGTACCTACATCCATAGTACATACATCCTACACCCTAATAAAGTAAAATAAAATAATAAAATCGTAACTTCTACTGAGCTATATATCTCAGAGCTCTACATCTACGAGGAAACAAACCATATTAGTTTTAACTGATAATAATTTTAGCCAAAAAAAATTTCAAATACCAATTCTACAAATTAAACGCAGCTCATGAAGTACTTTTTATAGCATTAAAAAAAATGCATCAAATGCTTATATTTCGCATATAAAAGTATATGTTGAAATATTGAGTATTCATTCAAAATTAAATGCGTACATAATAGTATATAACGCACCTAGCGAGAAAAGTAGGTCATTCTCAACCGTGGAATATTGGCAATGTCCTACTTATCTCACGTGGTGCGTATACGATTTTTTTCCCATGGATGAAAAGCTGTCTTTTAGTCCTTGGCACGAGGGAGAAAAGTTGTCTTGCCGGGAGAGAATCGGCCACTTATGTCGCTAAAAGACAGCTTTTCAGGGAAGTGCGAAAAAAAAGTTTTATTTGTACTGTTGACCAATGAAGAGTTGCTTTCCATATCCAGATCCTACTTATCATAAAAATTTATTGTTATCAGAATTTAACCAACATGTAATACTTCATCTCAAACGGTTGGGGATAACATAACAAAAATTCAGTCGCAAGATTAGACCAAAACAAATATTAAAAATTATATTAAAGCTATTAAAAATTCTACGCGTTCCATGCACCGTAGTATCCCAGGAAGGGTTTCAATTTCTTGTTGGAATAATTGGCCAATCCTGCACACAAAATGGACCCAATTGAGAGTCTAATTGTGGAAACATAAGCCAAGGGCTACCATATCATACACGTGTATTTTAACATTTATTATTGCGTGCATATTTCCATTAGTAGACGACAGCACTCACCTGGGGAAATGATTCACCCTCTGGTATGGAGAAAGAGCTCTTAGCACATCAGGCTTCGGATGGAGGCCGGACCACATGAGATTGAAGTCTTTGGATTCTGCGGTGGTTTCCAGCAGACCGTGTGCTTGTAGCAGCCGATGGAGGAGCTTTGTCTCTGTGTTCACGAGTTTGTATGTTATCTTCAGGATTCTTGCTGGCATATGTATGCTCTCTAATACCTGGAATTAAAAAAACAAAGTCTGCTTTAACGACATCGAGATCACCTTTAGTGGGTCGTAAAAGCTGAAAGTTTGATTTCACACTTATGGAATATATCAGAAATGAGGAGATCCGTAGGAGAACCAAAGTCACCGAAACTGAAGTGGCAGTGGGTAGACCACATAGCTCGACGGACAGATGGCCGTTGAGGCAGTAAAGTGCTCGAATGGCGACCACGTACCGGAAGACGTAGTGTTAGTAGGCCTCTCACAAGATGGACTGAATATCTGGTCAATATCGCCGGAGTAAGTTGGACGAGGGCAGCGCAGGAGCGATGGTCATGGCGATCTTTGGGGGAGGCCTTTGTCCAACAGTGGACGTTTCTGGCTGAAATGGAACCACTATACTAACATAATAAATATATAATGATAATAATCAAAATTTGTATGCGCTATTGTTTGAAAGGGTCACTCATACTGCTGGATTTTTTATTAACCGACTTCAAAAAAGGAGGCGGTTCTCAATTCGTAGGTAATTTTTATTTTATGTTTGTTACCTCAAAACTTTCGACTGTGTGAACCGATTTGGATAATTCTTTTTTTATTTGAAAGCTGGTGCTTCCCGAATGGCCCCATTGAAATTTGGTCCAGATCTGAGAATGGAATCCATGAGCAAACCATAAAAGTCTTAAATTTTGCTATACATACGTATAGCAAAGTGGATAATAAATTTACAAATAACTCAATATCGCGCCAACCGATTTCGATGATTCTTTTTTTATTGGAAAGCATATACTTCAAAGATAGTTTGGTGACAGTTTGGTTAGGTTCTGATAACGGAATCCATGACAAAGTAACGGAACACTGTCTGTAATCAAATTGCAAAGTACTTACGTTCATTGTTGCATTGAAAAATTTAGTATATTTACACATATTTAGACAAATTGTTACTAAGTGTACTTCAAATTCACTAAAAAACATAAAATGAAAAAAATTTTAACAAAAAAACAACCGCCTTCAAAAACACTATTCCAAAACAATAGATATAATGTGCACTAAAAAGTATAAAATAATTGCGTATTTTTATACAATCTAAATTATTAATCTTATTCTAGTTACGATTATTGTAGTTGTTGGAGTCAGTGTCATCCAAGATAGGTTTGTTACTACATATATAGTTATTGAGATGTGCTTGAGTCGTGAGGAGGCGAGAGGCGAGAGCGGGTTACGGCCGAAGGACACCGATCACAAAAATAACAATAATCGTAACTAGAATAAGACTAGTAATTTAGATTGTATAAAAATACGCAATTATTTTAATACTTTTTAGTGCACATTTTAGATATAATGTTTTGTTAAATTTTTTTTAAGAAAACTTTAAGAGCCCACATTGATAATAAAGCTGCAAATATTTTTTAAATTCTATATTTCCCTATACATGGTCTGCTGACAGATCTGATATTTGAGATAACATGTTATTTTTCACGTCATTCTTTGAAATATCAAACAAAGTAGACCTAAACTAAATAATGCAATATCTGAGTAATAAATTAAGTTTGGAAGTTATATACTGTATTTTACCAAAACTTTACAAGACAAAAAAAAATTCACTCAATTGAATAAAATCATGCTTTTGGATGGTTTTTGTACAATCTATTCTTAAAGGTACGGACAGACGTGCTCATTACTAGCACGAAAGCATGCTTTTATTGAGCATGTGCTCATTAGTAGCACGTGTGTACTGTAATGAGCATATTTATTTAGAGCGTGCTCAAATATCAACCGACGTTTGATTTTCGAGCATGCTACCTGAGGCGCGGGTAGAAGGGGGCGTGCTCCGAGCGCGTCTGAACAGGTTTGCTTATAAGCATGCTATTATCTATTTGATCTCGATCCGCGGCGGGCGACTATGATTATTTTATTGAGTTCTGTACGGATATCACTGTCACTATATCTTTGTAGATCCATTTTGTCCAGGAGCCTGGTGCCAAATAGCAGCACGTCTGTCCGGTACGTTTGCTTTGAGCATGCTTATTTATGAATATGCTTAAGCAAGCATGCTTATTGCTGGCAAATGTGAACAGTTGCATGAGCATGCTAACTTTAAGCATACTTAAGAGCACGCTTTTTTTGAGCACGTCGGTCCGTACCTTAATGCAAAGTAAAGCTATTCTTAAAGCAATGTAACACTAATAATATTTAACCTTAATACTATCAACTTCTTTGACGAGCGAGTGCTCGGAGTCGTCACTGTCCAGCCCCGGAGCCACGGTGCGCTGGATGTTGGGATGCTTCCGTTTGCTTTTGCCTTTGTTCTTTTTGGATTTCTTATCATCTTTGGTTTCTAAAACATGTTAATATTTCTATAAACATAACATTTATAATCTACATAAGCTGCGCAAGACATAGCGACATTTTTTCTAAGCAATTGATTACAACAGTGGGAGACTCAGGCTTATTTTTGCCGTGAAGCAGTAATGTATAAGTATTACTGTATTTAGGTACGAAGGGCGCCGTAGCTAGTGAAACTGCTGGACCAATGAGACTTGACATCTTATGTCTCAAGGTGACGAGCACAGATGTAGTACCGCTCAGAATTTATGGGTATTTCACTTATCCTGAGCGGCAATGCATTGTAATGGGCAGGGCGTATCAATAACCATCAGCTGAACGTTTTGCTCGTCTCTACCCTTATTTTCATAAGTGCCTTTATTATTATATGAATGTATATGAATATAATATGTTTAATTTATATTATATAAATCAAAAAACGATCTGATGCGGTACGACCCTTATTCCTCTTCTCTACTTCCGTCACCCAGAGACTTCAAATAGTAAGGCTTATTTGCTTGTAATTATCACAGCACTAACACCCATCACGGCAGAGCACCACACAGTGGTAGCAGTACAGCCCTAGATAAACACAGCACTTTCAGTTAGTTCTACTGCTACAGGTATTGCAGATGACCTGACACTCCACAGGATTTTAACATCACCTAAGGCACTTCTCCGTTCGTTCTCTAATAAAAAGAAATCAATACCTTTCACTGACTGCGGTGGTGGATCCTCAGGGGGTTTAATATTAGCGGTGGTATTTTCTACATTCAGATGTTTCTTCAGGGTAATTTTACTCAGGTCGTTGAGGACGTCTTCAATGTCTCGCTTATGCTCCGCTCTCTCGTGACCCTGTTCCTCCAAAGAGATCGTCTCCGGAACATCTGCATCGCTCACGTGTCGCACCACGTAAGCCTGGCCTTGATACTTGGCAGTATTCCCAAACGTCTCCATGACATCGTGCATTATGTTCTTCGGGCGAACGCTGAATGAATGAGGCTCGGCGACCAATCTTCTCGCCATATTCTTAGCTTTGTTCAGCAGTATGGTAGTTCCTGTGTTGTTGCCGACAGTCTTCGTTGTCGACTCCATGGAAGGTGTGCGGGAAGCGAGCACGCAGGATCGAAAGACGAGAACGGCGTTCTTGGTGCCCATTGGCCCTCCAGACACCCAGTCGGAGAGAGAACCCTCCGAATTATTGTCCTTGCCATCGTCTTCGTCATTTTTTTTCATAGTGTCTGTTGCTGTGGTTTGAAGGCCTGATGTGGATGGATCTTTCGTTTCTGGTGATACATGTGGACTGAAAGTTAAACATTATGTAAGTAATTAATTTTAATAGAAAAGAAAAAGCATAGTGATTACTTACCACCAGTAAGTAATCACTAGTGAAATAACAGAATCCTATTTTTAAGGTTTCCATGTCCCATCAACCTGAAACTCTGAGATTCTCAGTTGTTACGTTTGAACAACAGCAACCAGGTGATACATATAATGTTAGTAATTATGTTTATCCGAAGCTGTGGGAGTGGCTTACCAGTGGGAGGCTCCATTGCACAGGAAGCCGGCTACATCATGGGTACAACAACCGCGCCTATTTCTGCCGTGAAGCAGTAATGTGTAAACATTACTGTAATTCTGTCTGAAGGGCGCCGTAGCTTGTGAAATTACTGGGCAAATGAAACTTAACATCTTATGTCTCAAGGTGACGAGCTCAATTATTGTAGTGCCGCTCAGAATTTTTGGGTTTTTCAAGAATCCTAAGCGGCACAGCATTGTAATGGGTAGGGCGTATCAATTACCATCTGCTGAACGTCCTGCTCGTCTCCGCTCGGGTGTGTCAGCTTTTGGTGTGACGATGAAAAGCCTTGCGTTGCAGCGCAGCACCTATTGAAATCTACTCATAAATTCATTGTTAGTTGAACTTATAGCAAATTACTACAGTGTATCGATTTATATATTATGTTTGCTATCAACAAGCGATGTCAAATAGTGATTGTGTGTGTACATGAGCATATTTGTGAAGCAACAGCAAACCTTGGCTTTATTGATTGAATGGTATATGTGTGGCATATAAAAAGACAATGAACATATATGAACATACCAGCTGACCCGACAGGCGTTCTTCTTTACATAATAAATAAAATACTATTTTTATGAATATGTCTATCACACTTGATAACATCAAGTATTATTTCGTAAAATATGCTCCCTGTTTTTATAACGAACCATCGATACCACTAATTTTGGATGCAATAAGTCCAACCAAGTCGACAAAATCTACCACTCAGTCTAATATAACAGACCTGGCGAACATACTCAGCAGACTTCTTTTGACATTTACTTTGTATTTTAATTAACAGGACCCTAACCATCGGAATACAATGGTAATAGCAATGTCTTAATTCCTTGCAGGATGACTGTCGCGTATACATACGAGGGATGGCTGTTAGAAAGTTTCTAAAACTGTACTGGCCAATACATTTGTTTTAATTCGTTCAAAATTTTTTGTCACATAATTGTTTTCATCATGTCGGTAGAAATTAGCAGAATGTTGAAAATTTACTTTCGTACCTTCTTAAGTAAATTAGAAAATACTCCAGTAAATAGTTTATACATATCCACAACACCCTCGAAGACGATCCCCGTGGCCCTCTACGGGGATCGTCAATCATCAATTTGTAAAGTTTCCGCAGTTAGCAGATAATGTGGAAAAAATTAAGCAATTGCTGAATTGCGGTTGATGTTGGAATCAGCTAGGAACGCGTTCATTAAATAATTCATGAACATTTGATGATGTGCAAGGTGAGCGCGTTTATAAGCAGACGATAGTAGAATATCGCCGAACATTATTGTAAATGGTGAAGGGAAAAGAGGAGGAAACCATCTCGCAAATAGTGACCGATGATTAAATATGGATTCGACAGTAAAATCTTGAAAACAAACTAGAGTCAATGCAATGGAAATATAAGAGAGGAAAGCCACCAAGAAAATTAAAGGTGCAGCCGTGATCAGGCAAAGTAATGGCAACCATTTTTTGGTATGTAAAGTGGATTCCGATGATAGACTATCTGCCCAAAAACACGACTGTGAATGCTTCATATTTCGCAGGTTTATCAAATCCGTGAAAAAATTAAGGGAAAAGACAAACTTAGCAAAGGTGTTTTGATTTTGCGTGACAATGCGCCGCCGGTCCGTATGCCTTTACAGTTTACCGCGTAGTCATCGCAGACGAAAAACAGCTTCACAGCGATCAGCTACCTTACAGTCCAGACCTGGCCCACTGTGACTATTATATTTAAAAAAAAATAAAGTTTTTGGGATACAAGACAACAGGACACAAGACAACACACATACAGTATTCTGATTTTTCATTTCGTGTCAAAATAACATTACATAGTATAAAAGTAATGCTTAAAACGATAAAGTCATTCGCAGACGAAGGGATCACTATTTTACGATATAAAACCTTAGATTAAGGATTGGTCTCCGCTGCGCTCCAGCTAGATACCATACTACCTAAGAACAATAGCTTTTTATTAAGGCAACTATGAGATGCTTGTGTGCGAGAAACTCAATGGAATCTTTCATATTTTGTAACATACGCTTCGTTTATCGCTATTATTTATAAGTATTATTTTTACAAAGTTTTACTAACCCGGCATTTTAATTTCAATTATTAGTAAAGTTTAACAGAACATGTGGCACGTCAACGTCACACATTGGCCGAGACTAGCTCGAGTACGCCCAACTGGGCGTAGTATTAGTTGCCGCGCTTTGCGACTACGCCTGCTGTATCAATTTTTTTTATGGAATAGGAGGACAAACAATCGTGCGTTTCACCTGGTGTTAAGTGATCACCCCTGCCCACATTCTCTTGCAACACCAGAGGACTCACAAGAGCGTTGCCGGCATTTAAGGAAGGTGTACGCGCTTTTTTTGAAGGTACCCATGTAGTATCGTCCCGGAAACACCGCACAAGGAAGCTCATTCCTCAGCTTTGTAGGACGTGGAAGAAAGCTCCTTGAAAACCGAACTGTGGAGGACCGCCACACATCCAGATGGTGGGGATGATATCCTAACTTGTGGCGTGTCGTGTGAAGGTGGAATTCGGCGGCAGTAATCAGGTTAAACAACTCTTCGGAACACTCCCCGTGATAAAAGCGGTAGAAGACACACAATGAAGAGACGTCTCTACGCAATGGTAAGTGATTCAGCCGTTCACAGAGCAATGGGACCCCGACAATTCGAGCTGGTCTGCGTTGCACGCGGTCAAATGGATCGAGCTGATACTGGGGTGCGCCAGACCAGAGATGACAACAATACTCCATGCGTGGCCAGACCTGCGCTTTGTAGAGCGCTAGAAAGTGGAGCGGCTTGAAGTATTGCCGTGCTGTCTTAATGAAGCCCAGCTTCTTCGAAGCCAATTTGGCTTTGCCCTCCAGACGGCCACGGAATTGGCAATCGCTCGAGATTTCGAGACCCAGTATTCCGAAACTAGGCGAGGCTTTAAGGGAAGTGTTGTCGAAGAGCGGTGATACGACAAAAGGTTTTTTTTGTGATAAACGCGCAAACTTGAGTCTTCTGGGGGTTTAATTGGACAAGAAGAACAAGTGAGAATGTAATATGTTGAAATGTGTCAATTATAATTAGCCATCTTGTTTTTATTGTTTGTTGTCATAGCAACTATTGCAGCTTAAGAGATACAGCCGTTTTCAATAACGTATCTCTAGTTACAGATAGATTGCTATCATCGTTTAATAACAAGATCTATCTATCCATAGTTATGTCCAATAGTTATATTATTAGTTATAGTACAATACTATGTGTCGATTGTATTGTGTGTCTACCTCTAGTAAGTTAAACTAAGGATAGATAGGTTATTGAAAACGGCTGTAAAACACATCGGAGTTTTATTTTATACTAGCTGACCCGGCAAACGTTGTTTTGCCATATAAAGTATAATTCACGCGATAGTTTTATAAGTAATAAAACATTGCCTATATTATATAGCCTGTACATCATTTTGTTCTATTGTCAATGGTTTTTGCAGCGCACGCAAAAATAGGTTTTCGATTTTACACCTTGTGTTACAAAATAGCAAATTTATAACGAATCCCTAATTTTGAAAAAAAAAAATCTTCCTCGATAAATGGACTACCCAACACTCAAAGAATCATTCAAATCGGACCAGTAGTACCAGAGATTAGCGCGTTCAAACAAACAAACAAACACTGCAGCTTTATAATATTAGTATAGATTCGCACTGTGCCTGTTAATAGCTAGAGCATTATTCATGAGCACATAACGTCTAAGGTGAAATGTGTCAGCGGCGACCATGTGTGTTGCATATGGTCGACTGAATAGTGCTTAAATATGGTCACGGTCAATAATTGTTGTTTAAATAATTTATACGTCTTGCAAACAGCTAGATACTATATCTTGCTGTTAGACAACCGATAAAAACAGGCGAGGTTTAATACTTTAGTGTGCGTGACACTACGTCTACGTCTTGCACTCGCGATATGTATGACACTTTGTGTTAGTGTGCTTGCATTGCTCAAAATATAGGTTAACTCTAAACTGAATTTTTTGAATTCCACAAAAAAAAAAGCAAAAAGCGTGTTCTCTGTTCAACGTATAATAAAGCACTGGATTGGCCGTTTACACTTTTCCAGTGGCACTGGAATGAAAAATAGACCGTTAATCAGGTCAACTGGACTGGACTGGAACATTTCAGTGCAGGTTCACATTATTCCAGTAGCATTCAAGCGCCTTGACTGGAATGCTGGACGGGAATAATGTAAACCGGGCATAAGAGATAGACATATGCCATTACGAACTTTTCTATAGACCTATATGTATAAGATACACTATTCCATACATTATTTTGTTATATCTCAAAGGTTTTTGTCAGCCTTTTCGTTGAACACTCCCATGACACCAGGCTTAATATTTCGACACCTCCAACAAATATCGTTAAGGTATAAATTGAGTTTATGGCGAACAGACAGACGCGGCGAAGGTCTTTGTTTTATAATATGTAATGATAAAACCTCCTAGAACTCGATATTATTTTAATTCACTCAATAAATATAAGGAGAGGAGTTCATTGCCAAATATAATAAGATTCATTAAAGAATCAATCTTAGCAGTGATCTATAGTTAACAGTGGCTATCACAATAGATCACATTAGTGAACTAATGCCGCTTTACAAACTAATCTATTGGCAATTATGCCAAAGGGTTATGTATAGTTTTTTATTTTTTTATGAAAATAAGGGACGAGACGAACAGGACGTTCAGCTGATGGTAATTGATAGGCTGATGGTAGATGATAAAAATTCTGAGCGACACTACAATTGCGCTCGTCACCATGAGACACATGATGTTAAATCTCATTTGGCTAGTAATTTCACTAGCTACGGCGCCATTCAGACCGAAACATAATAATGCTTACACATTACTGTTTCACAGCAGAAATAGGCGCCGTTGTGGTGCCCATAATCTAGCCGGAATTCTGTGCAAAAGAGCCTCCCACTGGTAAAATGTTTTACCGACAGCCAAAACCTAATAGGCCTAAGGCCGCGAGTGTTGGAGGGCCTTGAATATTATGACAATCACGATAATTCGTAACTTGTCAACAATGGGGTCCGAGTATGCATCTTACTTATATCTTATAGCCCTTCCCTTCCATCTCCCTGATCATCTAAACCGTGGTGTCCGTATGTACACGTTACTTCTCTTTCAATGCAAACATTCAATCTACCTTATTATTACAATCTACATTATTTTACCAAGCGGACAAAAATATCTATTCCTAACGAGTGTTAAATTTTTAGGCACGATGTTAAGACGAAGCCCTCAATACAACCGAGTAATGGAAATTCACTCTCCTCCGAGCGATACAAAGTTCTTTATACACCTACCTAACAATATTACGTAAAAATATTTTAAAACATGTAGTTTTTTTATAGACTGTAACTGACCATTTCGGTCAAAATATTCCGAAGCCAAAATAAAACAATTGAAAACCGAGATAAATATTGATTTTCATAAAACTTTTCTACCAGCTTATATCAAATAAATGACACAAGTTTGCTCCAACTAATGACAATTACTTTTGCGTTACTTCATACAAGATACTGGTGGATATATTTATTATGGTTGTATTGGCACAAAACTTCACTTCAAGACCATACCAAAGCGGCTATTTCTGCCTTCAAGCGTAACGTAGTGTGCAAGCACTATATTATTTTGTGTTTCGGTCTGAGACTGTCTCGAAGTGGCAATTAATATTGCGAGTTGTTTCTGCCGCGTTAGTTCCGCGTCGGAACTCGTATTCAAAAATCACTAGAATTTTCGAAGAATTCATCTTTCTTGTCTAAGCTGAATAAAAAAAAACAACTGAAAGTCGACAATCAAATGTTGCACATATTTTTTAAAAGAAGATGAAGCCATGAAGGTTATATGTCAATTCGGAGCACCTATTACAATAAAACGGCGATTTCATACTTTAACACTAAAAATACAAATCCTTCCTCTTAATAAAAATTAATGTATATTATATCATATTTATATTATTAATGTAAATTTTATGCTTATTATTTAAATAATAAAGCAAATTACATGAAATTTGGTTAAATAAAAGATTAATTTTAGTGTGTTGGCATTTAAAGCATGAGTACCTCGCGTTATGGTTTAATATTCACGACATACAGTCGTAAAACCAAATTAGTTTAGGGTAACGATGACGGTACTGACGACGCATTGCTAACTGCGCCAACGTGGGTTCCGCACATGCCGACATTACTATTTGCCTTCCCTAAATAGAAACGGTGAGTGTTCGAACATGGACAAAAATAACTGAACACAGCACATTGTCTTGAAATAATGATACTGGAGTACATTTAACTTAATTTACCAGTGGGATTTGCACACGATGCCGGCTAGATTATAGGTTCCACAACGGCGCCTATTTCTCCCGTGAAGCAGTACTGTGTTTCGGTCTGAAGGGCGCCGTAGCTAGTGAAATTACTGGGCAAATGAGACTTAACATCTTATGTCTCAAGGTGACGAGCGCAATTGTAGTGCCGCTCAGAATTATTGGGTTTTTCAAGAATCCTGAGCGGCACTGCATTGTTATGGGTAGAGCGTATCAATTACCATCTGAGCTGAACGTCCTGCTCGTCTCGTCACTTAAATTCATAAAAAAAAATACTCCAAAACCGTATTGTTTGAAGGTAATGGATGTCCTTTAAAGTGTCTTAGTAGCGCTCTTAGGGTCACCAATTCATTTGCCAAATAGTATGGTCCAAATGTTTTGAGTTTTCTTTAGTGTTAATTACACCAATATTTGTCTTTAAATAATTCGACACGTGTTCCGCCTCTACACGCGGCATCCTCAGGACATGTTGACTCGCCAAAATCTGGTACGAGACTGAAAGTTCAGAAAGACAAATATTGGCGGAATCAACACTAAAGAAAATTCAAAACATTTGGATAAATATGGATTTCCGCAAAGTACTTCAATAAATTTTGTTTCAAATATTATGGTAGTCGTATTGGAGTAATAACCATCTAATATATAAAATTCTCGTGTCATGGTGTTAAACTTTGAACTCCTCCGAAAGGGCTTGACCGATTCTCATGAAATTTTGAGTGCATATTGGGTAGGTCTGAGAATCGGACAACATCAATTTTTCATCCCCCTAAATGTTGAGGGTGGTCCACACGAAATTCTTTTTTTTTAATTTTTTTGACATTTTTTTTAAATTTGTTTGTTTATGAGTCAGCATTTTTCACCCATCTACGATCAACAGTTACTTTTGTATAGCGATTTTAATATCGGCAATACAACGTTTGCTGGGTCAGCTAGTAATAATATATTTTTTTATTGGAAAAAGTGACGCGGCTGGAAAGAAGTTCACCTGATGGGGATGCTGAAAACCAGTGGTGTGTTAGTGTTTCAAGCACTGAACACAACTTAGTACTGAGTCAGCTCCTTTTAGCAATGAATTACGCGCCGCACAGTTTCTTTACCTGTTTCATATGAGTATTGATTTTCTTCTCCAATGTGATTTAGTATTGTAAGATGTAATTTATATATAAAATAAGTGTGTAAGATTTTTCTATTTCTGATTGGAAGTTTATCAACTACACTACAATGAAGGGCGCGCCGCTCACAATTCCTGATTAGCACAAATGATTTAAGTTTTCTTTAGTGTTAATTCCGCTAATATTTGTATTAAACAATTCGACACGTGTTTCGCCTCTACACGAGGCATCCTCAGGACGTGTTGTCTCGTCAAAATCTTGCACGAGACTCACTAAACACTAAAGAAACTTAAATCATTTGTATAATTATGGATTTCCGCAAAGTAACGCCTACTTCAATAAATTCCTGATTAAACCCAAACTTCTGAGCTAGTCACTTTGAGAGATAAGATGTTGGATTGATGGACGCTGCAACAGCTCGTACATATATTTCACGCGTATACAACCGATGTGTATAAAACATAGCAGTACTGGCCATTGGTTGTGACAGGCTCTTATTTTTGGTGAAAAAATTCAGCGACGCTTTGGCAAATTAATTAGTCATTAACTTTTTAACTTCCCCTTAAGAAAATTAAATTTTACAAAAATTCGGGTTTATTGGTTTTACCCCGTTTTTGTAAAATCAAGTTTTCATCAGATCTCGACGTTTTAAGGGCCTAGGAAGCTTCCCTGACTATTCCCGCCATGGTGTCCGTACGTCTGTATGTGTGTGTGTGTGTGTGTGTGTGTGTCTGTGTGTGTGTGTATGGATGTATGTAAACCTCTTATAACTTTTGAACGGCTCAACCGATTTAATAGCTGTTGGCGCCATTCAAAAGGGCTTGACCAACCTTAGAATTCGATTACGATTCGGACCGCTTCTTAACATCGATAAACCACGTCGATCGCTACCAAGCCAGTCGAAATCGGTTGTTTCGTTCGTGCGTTATCGTTGACGAAAGAAAACCGAGACAGTGTTTTTTCGGTATTACTTCGAAATTCCGAGTTCGATGAATTAAAACTCAAAGATTCTTTATGAGGCTCAAAAAATTAATCAAAGAACCCACATCTTTATTTACATTTTTACGCAACGCCAAATAACATATAAGATTGTCCTCTGCTTTATTAAAACAAAATGAATTATGGTTTGATTTGATTGAAATGTCATGTGCACTTGCGTATATCCGCGTTTTCTTTTTAAATTTTACCACAACGGGTGTGACTTAAGGGTTGAACGTTTATAAAGCAGTTTATAAATGTCCGTTATAAAGTAAAAGTCACACGTGGTCATATTTAAAAACTCGTACGTTTAACGAGTGATGGAAACAATTAATAGTTGTGTTTGTCGTGTGTAGCCGCTGTTATGGGCTGCGAATTTGATCAATTTGCAACGGTGTGTGTGTCGCGTGCGGGCCGCGTTAATGCACGCCAGTCACGAACCTAGCACCGCACTATCTACCGAATATTGGGTGCTTTAAACTTAGCTCCTTCACATTTCCGGCACCAACTTCAAAAAAGCTCATAAGGATCGTCCGCCCGCAGCTTTGCCCTCGTAGATTTTTTGTGTTCCGTTCCAGAAGAGTATGCAGCGGGAACTATTAATGAGACTCCACAGTCCGTCTGTCCATCCGTTTGTTAGTGGACTGTATATACACCGTTACACGTATTAAGTTTATTTTACTAAATTACTTAAAAGTACATACGTTTCTTTTTTTGTTTTGCTTTTTATGAAAATTAGAGACGATACGTGCAGGACGTTCAGCTGATGGTAATTGATGATACAGTGCCGATCAGGATTCTTGAAAGACTAGAAAAATTCTGAGCAGCACTATAATTGCGCTCGTCACCTTGAGACGTAAGATGTTAAGTCTCATTTGCCCAGTAATTTCACTAGCTACGGCGCCCTTCAGACCGTAACACAGTAATGCTTACACATTACTGCTTCACGGCAGAAAAAGGGGCCGTTGTGGTACCCATAATCTAGCCGGCATCCTGTGCAAAGGAGCCTCCCACTGGTAAAACGTGTTATATTATCATTTGCGCTCATATGTACGAGCACGCGCAATTCACCGGTTTATTTCAACTTTTTTTTACTCTTCTGTATAGAACCCCAATTCAAATTCAAATATTTTTATTCAAAGTAGGATTCAAAATCACTTATTGAACGTCAAAAACTACCACCCATTCAAACTAGACTGCCTCAGACCTGAGAAGAACGGGAATTCTTTTTCTGAACTAGAAGTGGCTTAAGAAGAACGGGAAACTAGAAGTGGCTTAAGTTACTTACAATGGCTATCTGACAGTTAAGCCGTTTCGGAGATTATCCGAAACCGACACAAACTATTTTTTTTTTATATTGACACCACAAACATACCTTTTATATTTGTATTAAATTTAATTAAAATAGAACGAGAGTGGTCTGTTAATTAAAGTAACGGTTAATATTCTAACTCCGTTCTCCCAATGTTACCCACAACTTTCACAAAATCAAGCAGTTTTTACCTCGCCACGGTACATTTACTCCGTAATGTTGTTGCGTCATCATCTCGATGGATGGGTCTACCATCGCTGCTGTGGCGTGGCTCCTTCACAGACTTTTTCGTTTATGAAAAAAAAGGAACGAGTCGAGCAGGACGTTCGGCTGATGGTAATTGATACGCCATGCCCATTACAATGCAGTGCCCGCTCAGGATTTTTGAAAAACCCAAAAATTCTGAGCGGCACTGCAATTGCGCTCGTCACCTTCACACAGAAGATGTTAAGTCTCAATATGTCGGAAGACAAGCAATGAAGAAACTAGAGATTAAAGGCAATTGCCATATTAATGTACGGTATTGTTTGCAAAGAAAGGCTCAATTCATTCATTTAGTTAATCTGCGCAAAGTTGCACCGAAGACAGCATATTTTTCTCTGATTTAAAATACTCTTAGGTAGCAACTGCTTAGCCTAACAATATCAAATCAAATCAAATCAAAATCAGTTTATTCACGTAGGTCACGGAAATGACACTTATGAATGTCAAAAAAAAATCTTATTGAATCTACCGCCACTTCGTAAAGGGTTGAGCTAATGAGAAAAGTAGCAAGAAACTCATTGGCACTCTTTTATATCAAGATTTACATTTACATCGATTTACAAATCATTTCAATTACAATATATAATGATGATAAAATGATGTAACAGACACACTCAAACGTCAAATAGTCAATGTCTTACACGAGTAAGTCAAAAAAGTAAATGTAAATTAATATAAAAGTTATTGAGTACATACAGTAGCTGCATTATCCACATACACCATAAATAAATAAAGGTATTCTGTGACCATTTAATATACGAACTCCCCCTTATATACTTACATGCAATATACATTACCTAATTATACAGGGTTAGATAATCGTAATTCGACGTATTCCCGTTAGGATGTGATAGGGGTGATTATTTACATTATGCAAAAGCGAAATATTTTACTTTAGTTATTTCCATAGTATTATATTATGTCCTATGGTATATTGCTATGGGGCAACGCTATTTATAACCTAAGTCCTAAATAATAATAGAGAGCAAAATTAAAACAAATTAACATCTTGACTGTTGCTTTTCAATATATTCTTGATAATGTAATATATCTACATAGGCACATAAATGAATTTGCTAGAAACTGTCAAAACCATAATGTTAACACCAGGAACAGACATAAACTTATAATGCCTACTACTCGGCTAAGTCGAGGTAGTAAGTCTTTTCTGGGGCGATGTATAATATAATAAATATAATAAAAATATTTGAATCAGATTTTAAGATTTTTTCAATAAAAAAAAAATCAAAATTGCAACATTATAAATTTATTTAAAAAATTATCAATATAAATCAATTTTTTTCTAGTGATTTATAAAAGCAATCTGATTTTCAAGCTCTAGAGGTTAACCAATAAACGATAATTTATATTTATACAGTTAATCATTTATTACTTTTTATGAAATAATTTATATTATATAAACACGATTCATATATTGGATGCAGCACCTTACAAACTAATTTGTTATGCATTTACAGTGAGTGTAAATAACTCTATTTGATTGATGGCCGTTGAGTTTCTTGTATGTTCTTCTCACGAGCTGAACTTTTTCCGAAATTTATAGGAAATATTTGTAGTGACGATAGAAAAACGCTTAGCTGAAAGCCTAATTGAATAAAGTTAATTTGACTTTGAATTAAACACGTGTTATATATCAATATTAAAACAACAATAATTATTGGTTCAAATTAAAAAATGCAAGACATTATTTTTTCTATGTCTTTTCTAAAATGCCTGAAACACAAAAAAAAAAACGTTATAAAACTTGCAGATTTTTAAAAACACTACCGTTTTCTTTGCTCTCCTACAATGCATTACAACTAGGAACTTATTTCAAAGAAACTGAAATAAAATCATAACACAGGAATCAGGCGGTAATTCGTATTCGAACTAAACGTCGTTCTTTCAAATTTCATTCATTTAAAAAGCGTACAACAGGGGTGCTCAAGCTTGAACTGCTGGCGGTCTACCTCAAAATTTGTAGACTACGATCGATCGGCTCTGAGAGGCTTCAAGTATGTGTGATGATGGATTGTCGTCTAGGTAGAGTGTCACGATGACATAGATATTAGTTTTGCGCAAAATATGCATTTTTTTAGTCAAGGTAAGTGTAGGTCTGCTCTTAAATGTCAATGAAAAAACTCTAATTATTATTCTAAATTGCGAGTTTATTGGTTCTTACAAAACAAACGCGTTCTAAAGTTCTAAGCTGACTTTGGATGTTGAAGCGTGACACTGCATGTCCTGAGCTTACTTTTCATAAGATGCTACGTAATTACCGATTTTAGTTTATTATACCGGATTTTTTTCTCGAGATCGACTCAAAAAGTACTCTCGATCGACCTGTCGATCCCGATCGACCGTTTGAGCACTCCTGGCGTACAAGAAAGAAATACATCTCTAACAGCGATACAGCAAGATTTTTTTCGTGAAAATAATGGACACGACGAGCAGGACGTTCAGCTGATGGTAATTGATACGCCCTGCCCGCAGCGCCCCCCTTACAACGCAGTGCCGCTCAGGATTCTTGAAAAACCCGAAAAATTCTGAATGGAACTACAACTGCGATCGTCACCTTGAGACATAAGACGTTAAATCTCATTTGCCCAGTAATTTCACACAAACACAGTAATGTTTACATTACTGCTTCGCGGCAGATACCCATAATCTAGCCGGCATCCTGAGCAAAGGAGCCTCCCACTGATACAAAAGGTAAGCGAATCTATTGTTACTGTGACCGATTTTGGTTGACAATTCGTAACCAGTCAACCACGTTTGGCATTAGCTCATTATTTTGAATAATACCAAGCTAACGCACACACTGACGAATCAAAATTGATCACGTACGGGCTGTCAGGTCGTCTGTACGGTAGTGCTTCTTCTTGTATATTCTATAGTTACTTGCGCCCGTTCTTCCCAATTCTCATACATTTGAATGGACTTTAATGATCAACAAGTGACGTAACATTCCATCTATACATAAATAAAATTTGAGAGTCTGTTTGTAATATTGAAATAAGCGTTTGTTACTACATGTATATGAATATATATACGGTACGGTACATACACCAAAAATAACACTTTTACGATTTTTTGGCTGTCTATCTGTCTGTTTGTTCCGGCTAATCTATGAAATGGCTGGACCGATTTTGACGGGACTTTTATTGGCAGGTAGCAAATGTAATAAGGACACACACATAACATAGGCCACGATTATTTTAGAAAAAACGTCTAAATATGTGAATTTATACTAAATTTTTCAATGCAGCAATGAACGTAAGCGCTTAATTGAAAAGTTCCGTTACTTTACCATGGATTCCGTAATCAGAACCTAACCAAACTCTCACCAAACTATCTTTGAAGTATAATTTGCTATACGTATGTATAGCAAATTTAAAACTTTTATGATTTTTCTCATGGATGCTATTGTCAGATCTGGACCAATTACAATGGGACCACACGGGAAGCACCAGCTTTCAAATAAAAAAAAATAATTATCAAAATCGGTTCACCCAGCCGAAAGTTTTGAGGTAACAAACATAAAAAAAAACACAGGCGAATTGAGAAGCTCCTCCTTTTTTGAAGTCGTTTGATAAAGTAATGTTGCAATGTCCAAGAAACGGTCTAACTCTAAAAATAATTTATATGGCATAACAACGTTTGCCGGGTCAACTAATTTTCAATAAAAATATTTGAATTTATCCAGAATCTACATAATCAAACCACCACAACGTACCCTTCACGAATTGTATTTCGGTAATTTGTACTTCAGTTACCCTAGTTACCGCTTCACCGATATTGATTGTATATTCCCGTTTCCCCTGTACAACTATATAATTCACATCAATATTGATATAATGCCGTCGTCATATAAATCTAAAATTGTTCATTGACCTTGCTTTAAGTATCTACAAAAACTGAAAATATTTTGATCCCTTGTATTTAATTTTACACACACATAAACACACACACACACACATAAATTTACACACACACACACATGTTGTTACGTTAATTTTATTTTACTTTTTTTTAAATTTAGTTTTGATAAATTTGTAGTTTTTTAAATTAAATTATTATTTTAAAGTTGTATATAGTGTCTTCAAAATTTGTCATAGTAATTCATTTCCGTCTGTCAAGTTACACTTCTGAAATTTATTTATTATCGCCTCTATAATTACAAATAGGTAATTCAAATTAAAATATTTTTATTCAAAATAGCATGTGACGTCACTTATTGAAAGTCAAAAACTACCACCCATTCCGAAAAGAATGCACCAGGGCTGAGAAGAATGGGCGCAACAAACTGAGCAGGCTTTTTTTTCATTAAAAAAATATGTTACCAAAGTAATATTGTACAAGATATTATTTAATAGCCCGAGGGCGGTCTATAGTAACCTTTACCACACAAACGTCTCTTAACAATTCTTTTGAATAAAATTGTTATGCTTTTGTTTTGAACATTTTCTGGGATCTTGTTGTAAAAGCATATACATCGCCCCCAAAAGAATTACTAACTCGATGAAAACTAATATTAGAAGGCGAGTTCAAAATGGGTGCCATGAAAAAAAAAAGTATCTTGCACAAATGCACGGAACGTAATTATTTTCATTATTATATTTAATATGTATTAATAATTTAGCAATTATTAAATAAATACTATTATTTGAAATAAAATAATTTAATCCTCTAAGAACCTCGATTTTTCTTATAAGTATACGTTTCCCAGCTACCTTAGGCATCATTTTTCAGAGATTTATTTGCATACTCTAACAATGATGTTTCATATGCGAAGGGCCGAGATTCAACTTTTATAATCAACTCTTCAGGATCTATAACAACCCACGAAGTCAAAATCACTTATCAAAAATTTGAATTAAATTGAAAAAAAAAATTAAAGAAGAAAACTAATGAAACGATAAGAGAAAAAAAACGTATTTCCGAATGATCCATATACTTAGGTACTATCTTAATATATATAAATCTCGTGTCACAATGTTTGTCCTCAATGGACTCTTAAACTAATGAACGGATTAAAATGGGGATTACTTCATGGAGTGCAGTTTAGTCCAACTTGAGAGATAGGATAGTTTTTATTTCGATTTGGGACCCATAATTATTTTTATTTCAAATATTTGTTTTGCATGGACATATTTTCTATGAGAGATTTTATTGACGCACGGTTTGACAGTTCTGCTGTGAAACAATTACATTATAGTTAACAATAGGGAGCAATGACGTTCTATACATAATATAGAACGTCATTGACAGAGCATATTTTACAGAATAATTCTTAGTGTTATGAAATATTACTGACAAAATTCGTAAAAAACAGTATTTTATTTATCATGCACAGAACAACGTCTGTCGGGTCAGCTAGTATTATTTATAAATTTGGATAATTAATTAAAAGCCGTATTTATAAAAAATAAGAACTTTATATATAAGTAATATTAAAATTTAAGAATTCATTGTTCAAATAAAAAAAACATGCGTTAGTTGAAACGATAATAGATGAAATATAAAATGGACATCAATTCCTGAACATTAACAAAAATCTTATTTTGCAAATAAAAAAATTGAATAATTTTATCAAATTAATGTATTATCATGGGTCCACGAAAAATCTACGAAGTTTGAATGACATCTGGCCGTTTAAAGTGGGTCAAAATCGCGCCCAAATGAGTCGGTTCCAAATAAACATATATACATACAGGTTAAACTAATAAAAAACGTGTAAAAAGAACTTCAAATCGGTTCATGACTGAGCTCTAAGTAAACAAACATAAAAACACAATGACAACCACTCGCTGTTTTGAATGCGGTCGAATTTTAACGAAGTACTCACAGAAAGATTTTCCCCATCACCATGCTATTACTTTACAAACAAAAGTTCTTCACACAACAGAAAATCGCGCACGACCGTGTCCCTTCACGACAGCAGAGGTACTGTTCATAGTTCAGGAGTTGACTGTTCAGTATGCATACTGGATATTGCACTGCTCACTCGATACGCATCGTGGAACAAGTGATTGTGTTATTCAGCCACCATTTCGCCAGTTGCAACTGTATACTCTTAGATCATTTATATGACTAGATAGACTATGACCGCTGTGAAAACGTCAAAAAAAATATGTTTAGAACTAACCTTCGCACGACACGCCACAAATTAGGATATCATCCCCGCCATCTGGATGTGTGGCGGTCCTCCACAGTGCGGTTTTGAGCTTCCTTGTGCGGTGTTTGCGGGACGATACGACATGGGCACCAACAAAAAAAACGCGTACACCTTCCTTAAAGGCCGGCAACGCTCTTGTGATTCTTCTGGTGTTGCAAGAGAATGTGGGCGGCGGTGATTACTTAACACCAGATGACCCGTACCTGGAAACCTCTATTTTAAAGATTGCACGCACACAAACACAAAGTGCCATAGAGATCGCGAGTGTAAGACATAGCTCACGCACACTAAAGTATTACTCCTGGCTTGTTTTTATCGGTTTTCTAACAGCAAGAGACTCTATCTAGACGTATTAATAATCTAAGTGTATAGATACGTTAATTTCCATAAAAATGAAAAAGTAGGTACTATAAATATCTAAGCTTATTCCCAAGGGGATCTTAATTCAAATTATTTAATTCAAAATTGGATGTATAATCAATTATTGAAAGTCAAAAACAGAACTACGCATTCGGAAATGAATGCCTCAGACCTGAGTACGGGCGCAAGATACATAGAGGGCTTCTTCTTTTATTCAAAATAAAATTTCGATACAATAAATTTGTTAATTTAAATAGCCTGACGGTTGATTATCCCTTCCCAATTTACGGTATCATTAAGAAAGTCATTTATGATATAGTTAGTATATCTACGTAAGTATCCATACCTACTCTGTGATTATAGTCTTTACTAAATAAACGTCTTAAAAATAAATTTGAAATTCGTAATAAATATTTTGCTATTAACATTTTCTGGGATCTTGTTGTCCAAGACTAAAGACTTACTAACTCAACTTAACCGAGTAGTCTGCATCTGGTGTTAATATTATGGTTATAACAGTTTCTAGCAACTTCACTTATGTGCCTATGTACATACATGACATCTATACTATGTTTGTTTGAACGCGCTAATCTCTGGTACTACTGATCCGATTTGAATGATTCTTTCAGTGTTGGGTAGTCCATTTATCGAGGAAGGCTATAGGCTATGTTTTTTTTTCAAAATTAGGGATCCGTAATATAATAGCTATTTTGTAACACAAGGTGTAAAATCGAAAATCTATTTTTGCGTGCGCTGCAAAAACTATTGACAATAGAACAAAATGATGTACAATATATATATAGGCAATATTTTATTACTTATAAAACTATCGCGTGAATTATACTTTATATGGCAAAACAACGTTTGCCCGGTCAGCTAGTCAAGAATATATTGAGAGGCAACAGTCATGTTTATTTCTTTAAATTTTGCTCTCGATGATTCTTAGGTTATAAAAAGCGCGAATAACTCTCTTTTGCACCTCATAATATTGGTAGTCTGCTCATGAAAAATACCTTCAATTACAAAATTTGATATTTAAATTTATAATAAGAATATTTATTAGCCACCGAAAGATCTCAGGCTGATTAAATTATTGTATCCCATAACCAGATCGTCTAGTCATGGATTAACTGATTGGCCGGTTTCAGAGGTGAGAACATACACTATAGATAGCCAAGCCTAAACATTTTAGTGACTGACTGAACTGACGTGGCTTGATATATTATGTACACCAAGTATACTGAAACATGCTGTGGCACTTATGGCAGTTCTGAAATTGAATGGATACGAAAAAGGGAGCTTTTGTATTACACTTCGATAGACGAACGCAGGGCAGAGCCACGTTGTCTACTTGGTGACATAACCGTGTTTGAAACGGCACGCCCGAGGAAATTCCCTTTGACCACTTTCCCAATTGGAACCAATGTGACATAGCCACCGAACAAAAAAGTGACTTGTGTTTTGAGCAATTTGATGACAGCACCTTTTCCAAATGGACTGCTTCAGCTCATACACGAAATAATTCTGGAGAATCCACAATAAGTACATGTTTCTGTATGCCTGAGTAAACTTTTAGGGGTAAAACTGTACTGATCCTACTCAAACAGAACAAGGGATTGATCCTACTATCTTCCTTTCATGTTTCCTGTGGATTTTTACAACATCATGATGTTTCGTTGAAACCGTAATGCCGGGCAACATTTTTATCACTTTCACCTTGGAACAGAGAAGTCTACTACTGTCTAGACCACCTTATTGTTAGCTTATTCCGCAATCTAAGTCACCAATGCCACTTAACTGTCACCGCTGCTTAACCATCTCTTAAAATCCTCTTACTCATCATTCATAATCCCTAAATATAGAAGCTTTAATGCACCTCATTCATCTCATCAGGGGAAATGTTGAAGGACTTACTATGGGACTTCTGAGGAAGTATACAAATGATATACTAGCTTTTTTGTTTATCCGACCATTAAGCTTGCTATTGAAGGTGCATGTTCTGTTAATCAGACTCGGAGTCAAATCCAATGCTTTGAATAAAAATATCACCACCATATGATAAGCCATGAACATAGGAAAAATCTCTGGATCAGAATGAGATCTGTTATGTCACACTTCTGATCATTGCACCACAATTTTTTATATAAGTAAGCCATTGTATAGTCTGAGTAGGCCAGATAGCTGAGGCAGATAATATTATCTTACAATAACTACCTACTCACACACTTATGTCAGTTGCCCATGATTATGACCTTTCAAACACAGTAGGTATAAAGCCCCCTTGTAGGAGTTTGCGACTTTCGGGGGGGCAGTAGAAGACCCAGAGAAAATTAGGGGGCATTGAGATGGCGCAGATGGGGCGAGGGTAGATTAGAAATATAGTCTAAAAAGGCAAAAAAATACACGAAAATACTCTAGAAAAAAACATATTCTCAAAGTAGGCGGTGAGCAAAATAAGGTTGAGAAACTATGACCTAAATCATTGAATTGTGGTAGGTAGATATTAAAGTTAATATGTTATGTTATGTTTGTCATTTTAGGTGAGATACATGCAAATTAAAAATATGCTAGATTTGTTGCTAGAATTTATAAATTGACCTTTAAGTGAATATTAAATAGAAATGACAAATATGTAAATGCAGATTATGAATGCTTGACTGTGGAAGCCACTATAAATAAGTGTATGTAAAGTGAGTGTTAGATATAAGCTTGAGTTATAATATTGCACTTGAAATGTAACAATCATATTGAATTATGGAATGGAGTTGAATTCCAAAGAAATATAATTAGTAATACCAAATAACAAGAAGTTTCTTGCAACAACATTATCCTATTATTCTTTTATATATGTATTAGTTTAATACATTCGTAAACATTCCTAATTCAAATCACTACAACTATCAATAATTGTCAAAAAAATACGACAGGTCATGGTAATTGCCTGCTAGTATTTTCAGAGAGCATGGAAGATGCTACCATCTGATGAATATCTACACATTCATCAGCAAACAGTTCAAATTTAAACCTGCTGAACAAGAGTCTAAATTTGATAATTTATTTATATTAAATTTAATCATGAATTAACCTGATGGCAAGTTACTACCATCACCTTGCTACTTGCAACCCTGAAGGAAACCTTTAAGAATGTTGTACACACATTGATAGTCAGTGAGGGAGATTCTTTGGAATTCAAGTAGCTAGAGAGAATAATGAGAACAAAATAATTAACATTCTCATACAAAATTAACCTGGTGTGTGGACGGTTGCTGTTACATTTTGTGTGCACTTTGGGTAAATCATCAGGTACCTTTGATGATTGCGGCATTTGCTCCTCGAGATCCATGGTGGACTTTGGGGAACAAATATTAAATAATTATTTCGATGTGTACACTTACTTATACGTAAATAAATATAGATATTCGTAATGCATAAATAAAATTACAAATATAGCTATTCGTTGTCAATAGGCGATTCTGTTTGATGCGATTCTATCAAGAAGTACATAAATACTAAAGCACTATACTAAATTAATCGATATCAATGCAGAAAATCATATGTTTTCGCACAGTCAACTTTACTTAAAAAAACAATCACTTACGTTTACCGGATAAAATTTTTCGCCGGAGTTGGTCGAGATCACAATTAATTTTACATTGTACTGGTTATTTAGTATTTTGATAATTTCCTATTAATTTTGTAAAAATGCATTCAAAATTTTAACTGGAATTTTGACAGATCCATTGCCGCTTTTTTTTTATATATCTACACTTTAAATTTAGATTCTAAGAGATTAGCATATCCCAAACTTAGTCTCAAATCAAATAATTCAAAATACATAATATTTTCAAGACTCCTGATCATAAAATATAAAAATATTTAGATTTTATTGTTATTAAATGTCCGTTCATATTTAATATCCCTTGAACTAGTTTGGTTTCGGTTATTTATATTACTGAAACACCACCATGAGCTGCTGTTAAAACGAAAACCTGCTCCTTCTTAAAATAATCACTAATTTAATAAATTTTTGTAAGTTTTCATAATAACCATCTTTCTTAAGTTATAGCCATCCTTTATTTTTAGTGAATCAGCTATATTTGTTTATTTTTAGTAAATCAGCTATATTTGAAAGAACTGTCAGCTCAATCACTAAAAAGCGACATCCCTGGATGAAACACAACCAAAAAGAAATCTTGATGATATCGATCTAGGTATATCTAATTCGAAATAAAATACTGTATGGGAATTTCTAGCCTTTCCCATTTGCATTTGTATCTTAAGAAAATACCTAAGTATATTATCTTCACTTGGCACCATTTCGAGTAATATGTTTGTACTTACTGAAAAACGGATCAGACGCCGCTATGATTTCCTGTTTTATTAAAATAATTTCCGTTAGGAAGGGCAACACTCAAAACGTAAATCACTCGATGCTAAGATAATAAAGTCACAATCATTTACTTAAAATATTCCTACTGGCGTATAGACAAAAAAACCGTGCGAAAGAGAAAAACATCTTTTACGGAGAAACAGCAAGATAGAAAAGTTATGCGAATCTATTAATTTTTTATTATATTAACATGACCGATTTTGATTTACAAATTGTAAGCAGTTAGCTACTCTTGGCATTAGCTACTTATTATTTTGAATAAGAAACCACTAGCTAACTCACACATTGATAAATCAAAATTGATCTTCATTATCGAACTGTCAGGTCGTCTACACGATAATAAGGATTTTCTAAGTCTATGTTCTTAAGTACTCGTTTTTTTTCATTATTCATATCCCGATTGGATCACAATATACCATAACAAATAGACTTATTTGCGAATCAGATGCCTCACAAGTCACAACTTATACCTACTGCTGGCGCAGAAGTCGGTGTAGACACGGAGGAATCTTGTGTTAGGTTAGAAGTAGTAAGTAGGAATTATTTCGCATTGAATATGGTCTATAGCAGATACCACGGTGCCACCACATGTTTTAATTTAAACTTTTACATACTGTATGTTTTATACAATTAATTTTATGATAGGTTATTATTAACTATTTTCCGTGGACGTTAAGACGGATCGCATTTCTGATATCGTTCTCAGAATGTTTACCGCTTTGGCTTGGGCTGGTGCGTTTATTTCGCAACTCATACTTACGCGGAGTAGTTCCGGACTCATGAAAGCCATCTCTTGTCCATCCGATCCTTAAAAAGATTGAACCTTATTGCTACTATTTCCCTACTCATTGAAAAATAAAACTCATAGAAATTATAATGAAACACCAAGTTTTGGTATACCTAGAGGGCCATCAGTTGATCAACCACCCGACAATACGGCCTTTGCCATACTCTGAGGTGCAATTTAACCCTCATAAAAATGAAGTTTACGCGTAACCGATAAATAAAAGAACCTCATTGGTCCTACGATATCTGCGACCTTCGAGAACATTCCCTTGATGCATCGCCTAGTATCGAAATTCTGAATATTGAGCGATTGCCAAATTCACTGTTAAATGGAAGGAATAACCGAACTGGATTCGTAGAATGTGCGGGGCCATCAACAGAGCAAGTCATTAGTACAAGCCGGCCCAGATTCTAGCGAACTAAAAAGAACAGGTCCGGCAACACATGTAGTACTTATTATTCTCACCTTGTTTTGTTTACCCCATGTATCAGCACTAACCATTTGATCGCGTGCTTCTCGTGACTTGCGCCAATAGTCGATGCTGCGTTTACGCATTAAAAGACCTCATTTACAGAGGATGTGTAAGGGTAATTCATTTGTCACAATATGGAAGAGACATCGAAAAATACATGCATAAGACAAGTAGCTAATTCCTCTTCACACTTTGCTTAGCTTGGAAACCCTTTCAGGCATTGGATTGCTTGAATGCATGGAGAACTTTTAGTTTATCAACTACTATCATCAATTACTTGCGATTTGAACCACCACCTCCTTCAGAAGCAAATTAGATGTTCACCATCTAAGTCTCTCTAAAATCCAGTCACATAGCAACACCCATATTTTTTTTTCGAGGTTCTTGGTTAATAATTTGAACTGTCTCATTTCTTGTGAAATTATCCTAGCTACCAAGGGTAAACATATTTGTTTTTTTTTGTTAATGGTGTCCCTAAAAGGTACAAATTATATAGATTATAGGAACACTGAGAACCTACAAAACAAAATTTGTATTTTTATAAAATGAAAGACTAATTAAATCATTTATAACTATATTAGAGGAGAATACAAGTTTTACATCTAAGCATAGTAACTAAGGTTAGCTTTCTTTTTAGCCTGCACTTCAAGTATAGCATCCATGAAGTCTTCATGTGTAACAGCTGTAGCTGACCTTCTCAAAGCAATCATACCAGCCTCAACACACACTGCCTTACATTGTGCTCCATTGAAATCATCAGTAGAACGGGAGAGCTCTTCAAAGTTTACATCCGGAGACACATTCATCTTACTAAAATTAACAGCATGATATTAATAAATTGTTAAATAAATTTAAATTAATAATTTTCTCAGAAAATGAATAATTTTTTACCGTGAATGAATTTGCATAATCCTTGCTCTGGCCTCTTCATTGGGATGAGGGAATTCAATCTTTCTGTCTAGACGACCAGATCTGAGAAGGGCTGGATCTAGGATGTCTACTCTGTTTGTTGCAGCAATCACCTACAGAAAGTATTTAATTATGAGTAACAGGATTGGTTTAAATATTTTAATTGTACATTGTACGTAGTCCACTACCAGCATATTTATAATAACTTGCATAATTTATTTTTTGCGCACTTATTTTTGTAAACACTTTATGTCACAAATGCTTTTATAAATTTACTTAACTACTTAATTTCATTTATATATGGACAAAAGGACACTCATGGACAAAAGCGCAACACAAAGAAAATCAAAAAGGTTATTGTGTAGACTTGCCAAAACATAGATAAATCATAGAAAGGAGGTTTTAGATTTTAGAATGTTTATTTTATCGAATATAATAATGAATAATATTTGCTATTTATAAATTATCGCGTATGAAGTGTTTTTATGTACTTAAAGTTAAAAAAAATATTTTAAGATACCTTGTTTATCGTATTAAGTGCAAATCATTATGGCAAATTAACTGAAATACTAGATCTGAATACAACTAAAGTAGCTATAATTCACTTCTTTTAATTGAAACTGGGCACACTTACAGAACATTTGGAACAAACATTGCGAGAATCCAACTTTGTGATACACTGAGTTCTCAAGAGGTATCGGTAGACCAGACAGTTTATAAGACTACAAGGACAGGTAAACAGAAAACTGTGACCAGAGCCGTTTTATCATTAACAGCTTGCTTAGATGGTTCCTACCTCAGAAGAAGTCAAGGTCCTATATAAGAAATTTGTGGTGTTATTGTAAGCACTAAAACTGTGAGAAGAATACTGAAATGAGCCAGAATAAATTCAAACTTGCCTACCATGGGCCCCCTTCTTACCACATGCCTATAAATAGTGTAAGTTGATTTTGCTCGCAAGCATTTTCAAAGTTTTTAGTCAAGTTCTATTCACAGATGAATCCAGATTGTGCCTAAAGCCAGATGATAGAAGTGTTAAAGTAAGACACTCAAGAGAGAGGTACTGACAGTGCAACATTGTTGCATAAGAGGCATATCATGGCAGGACAGTTATGGTATGGGGAGGTATATTTACGGGGGGATGTTCAGAACTATGTGTCTTTGAAAATTGCACATTATTGGTGGCACAATATGTAACATTTTAGAAGAAATTGTAGTACCATTAACCCTTTTCATAGGATATGGTTTTATTTTTATGCATTATAATGCATGCCAGCAAGCCATAGTCATTGAACACTGTTAAGATGTGATGTGATATCAATGAGATGGCCAGCACGCTATCTGACTTACACCCCATAGAGCATGTCTAGTAAATGCTTGGAAGACAAGAAAAGAAGGAACCCAAAACCAACTTAATTATTTTACCATAGCTTAAAAATATACCTTTATATCAGAAGTAGAACTGAAACCATCCAGTTGGTTAAGCAACTCCAACATAGTACGCTGGACTTCACGGTCACCAGCTTTCTCCGAGTCAAATCTCTTTGTACCAATAGCATCTAGCTCATCAATAAATATAATGGCTGGTGCCTTCTCTTTAGCAAGTGCAAATGCATCACGGACAAGCTTAGCTCCATCACCTTAAAGAAAAATTAATTTTTTTAATTTCTGAAATACTGTTTCTATTTCTGTAATAAATATGATGATGAATAAGATGGGTGGTTTGTTAACCTAAAAAAATATTTTTTTTAATTATTGCACTTACACATAAAGCTATGTAGCATAAAATATTATGTAGTCAACTACATAATATTAATATGCTATATATGCAGGCATAGGTTTTTTGCAGCTTATTTCATCCCCATGGAGGAAGTCAGCCAAAAATAAACATAAAACAGGCTTCTAGGGTTATAAATTTTATTATTGTTGTTCTAATATTATGGATTGCTTTGAACTAATAAAATATATTTATTACTAGCTGATAGCCGCGACTTTGTCCGCGTACACATGACTAAGCACATATTACTTATAAAAATGTTTATTTCTTATGACAAAACTTAAGATTTATTGTTGATAAAAATTTTATTTTCAAACTTTATTTGAGCTAAAATTAAGTTTATGTTTTACCTACTAAGAAAGTTGGAAAGAAATGAAAATTCTAATTAGTTATTCATTTTAAACTATTCATTCAATTTGATTTCTGAACGGCGGGGGATGACACATCAAAGGATAAACAAAATTGTTGTTTTTATTTAATTCCGAACATTTTCACATTTATTCACCTTTTAAACCTTCTCTGGACTTCCACAAATAATTCAAGACTAAAATCAGCTAAATTGGTTCAGCCGTTCTCGAGTTTTAGCGAGACTAACGAACAGCAATTCATTTTTATATATATAGATTACAGTCATTCCTATTATTATTGTAATAATGTGCCTCATGGACTGATTAGTAAATCTTACCAATAAACATTTGAACCAGTTGTGGACCAGCAAGCTTCAAAAAAGTGGACTTTGTTTGAGCAGCACAGGCCCTGGCCAGCAATGTTTTACCCGTGCCTGGAGGTCCATACAGCAATACACCTTTTGGTGGATGAATTCCAAGATTCACAAATTTCTCTTTGTGTGTCATTGGAAGTACTACAGCTTCTATCAGTTCCTGAAATCAGTGGAAATAGAAGACATGATACAAAATTGGTATAAATTTCCAACATTATGACATTTTTCATCAAAAGTACATTATTTAAATTATATTGTTACCAAATCAAAATTTGTCTACAATTATGCAAGCTAACATTAGTTATTTTTGATAAAAGTAGTTAATTGAGGCATCAACAATTAAAAGCCATATACAATAACAAACCTGAATTTGTTTATCAAGTCCACCAATATCTGAATATTGCTCAGTAGGCCTCTCATCTACCTCCATAGCTTTAACTCGCGCATCATACTCTGCTGGTAAGGTTTCCAAAATCAAATAAGAATCCTTATTAACACCAACTAGGTCACCTGGCTTCAGCTTATCGGCATCTACCAAGCCTATTACTGGTAAAAAGTAAGTTTGCCTTGTGGAAGTTTTGATGACAGCGCATTTACCCTTTCTCTGAGAATCTAAGTCTACTACAGCCCCATCTTCTTCTTCCTCTTGTGGGTCGACATCTAACAGTTCAATAACGTTTGACACTAAATAGGGAAGGGTCTTATTAACTTTAATTTTCTCCGTGTTCTCCTTGATTTTGTCATTTTGTGCTTGTAATTCATGGGAAATTCTCATAACTTCGCTTTTCATGATTTTGATTTCATTGTCCAACAAGCGAGTTCGGCTTATAATTTCATCAGTTGGCATACGCAAAACTTCTTCACTTAGAGCTTCTTCTCCATCTTCCCAGATGGATTTATCTTCCAAAGTTGTTGCCATTGTGTTAGAAAAACAAGAGATGCAATATTTGCCTTATTTTCGTAGTGTTTTCAGAAACTTAATCACAATCACAGATATTCAGTAGGTATTCACAAATTACAAAATGAATGAAAATGACAAGTCATTCTGTAGTTGACAACTGCTTATATTTTTTAAGAGCAATGGTAACGAGACCATCCGCTCAAACCTAAAATACAACTTAGGAAGAACATAATATAATTATCATTTTATAATAATATACTTATTTTTCTGTACCTGCTATTATGGAAGGTATCCATATCGTAACGTTCTGAAAACACCGCACAAGGATACTCATACCATAGCTTGGTTGTACGTGAAAGAAAGTTCCTTGAAAACCGCACTGTGGAGGAACGCCACACATCCAGGTGGTAGGGATTAGATAGTAATTAATGGCGTGTTTTGCGAAGGTGGTATGCGGTAGCAGGAATCAGGTCAAACAGAAGTGGGAGAGTCACGCAGCCGTCTTTTGACGTCAGCACAATCGGGCCAGACTCGTCCGGGTTAATTACCACACTCGCACAGAATACCGGCGTGAAGTAGCGGCCTAGTGCCGCTATGTTTCGCATAGGTTAGTGTCAAGGACCGGAGGCCATTCCCCACCCCCCATCCCCAACAAAGCGGTCCCTAAAGAGATAGTACCCCAGGAGGGTACCGGTTCTACCAGAGTCGGAGAATCCCTCCCCGAGCACTCTAGCTCGGGCTGCCCTTCGTATTCTAGGGAGGGCACAGTACCGCGCGTGACCAAGGGCAAACAAGGCAGTAACACCACGGCACCCCGCTCCACACTCAACGTGGACTTTTGCAATATCAATATTTAACGTACCCCGGGTACTAAATTGAGCACAATTTTTTGCCTCATGCATGTGTGTACGTTAGGGAGGATATCTGCTGTCGCCGTCTCGGCGTTTTTTTTTGTGTAGGGTAATTTTGAGGGTAGGGACCTGTCCACTCTCTGGCTCCGCGTAGATTTAGAGAACCGCGTCCGCATCTATGCGTGTGTCTACAGGTCCCATAGTGGTATAGCAGAAGCCGATCATCTCATGGGCTGCGTTCAAGCGGCAATTGACGACGTGCTTGCACAGATCCCCTCCGCTGAAATCGTGGTCTTGGGTGATTTCAACGGGCACAATGCCGAATGGCTTGGATCACGTACCCCAGACTACGCAGGGCGATCTGTGCATAATTTTGCATTGGCGTACGATCTGTCCCAATTGGTTGAGTCGCCAACGCGGCTCCCGGATGTGGATAGCCACATGGCGTCCTTATTAGATCTTCTGCTGACTACACATCCCGATGGTTACCAGGTCATTGTCGACGCCCCTCTCGGAACGTCCGACCATTGCCTGGTCAGGAGTGTAGTGCCTATACGAAGCCCACGTCGCAGACCACCAGCGACCCGCCGCGTTTGGCACTACAAGTCAGCAGATTGGGATAGGATGCGTTCCTTTTTTGCATCCTACACTTGGAGCAGGGTTTGTTTCCCTTCGGATGATCCTAGTGCCTGCGCCGTTGCAGTAGCCGATGTGATACTACAGGGCATGGATATTTTTATACCAAGCTCTGTAGTACCGATCGGTGGCAGATCACAGCCCTGGTTCGATGCGTCAGTTAAAGCAGCATCTGACTGCAAAAAACAGGCGTATCGAACTTGGGTTGCGGCGCTGGGCACAAAGGATCCGAACTGCATAGTTCTAAAGAGGAAATACAACCGTGATTCTGGATTTTTTAAGCGGCAAATCGCCCGTGCAAAGTCAAAACACGTCGTCAAAATTTCTGCTTTCCAGTTACCCGACCGGAACACGCAAGTTCTGGTCGTTGTCGAAAGCTGCTCTTGGTAACTTCAGCCAGCCGTCCATGCCGCCGTTTCACAGGAGGAATGACACCCTGGCCCATACGGCAAAAGAGAAAGCCGATCTCCTGTGCGCTCTTTTCGCCTCCAACTCGACTCTTGACGACAACAGAAAAACACCGCCGACCATCCCGCGGTGTCAGAGCTCTATGCCTGAAGTACAGTTCAGACAGAAAACTGTTAGGCGAGCTTTGTTTTCGTTGGACGTCAGGAAGTCGAGCGGGCCGGATGCCATTTCTCCAATCGTGCTTAGAACGTGTGCCCCTGAGTTGACGCCGGTGCTAACGCGTTTATTCCGGCACTCTTATTCAAAAGGCGTAGTCCCTGATTCATGGAAGTCAGCCCTTGTCCATCCGTTCCCAAAAAAAGGAGACAGTTCGGATCCGGCAAACTACAGGCCTATTGCTATTACCTCCCTGCTCTCCAAAATCATGGAGAGCATAAGTAGCCGTCAGCTCTTGGTATATCTAGAGGGTCACCAGTTGATCAACGACCGACAATACGGGTTTCGCCATGGTCGGTCGGCAGGTGATCTTCTGGTATACCTAACACATAGATGGGCTGGGGCTATTGAAAGCAAGGGGGAAGGCCTGGCAGTTAGCCTGGATATAGCGAAGGCCTTTGATCGTGTATCGCATAAGGCGCTCCTCTCTAAACTTCCATCATTTGGGCTTCCCGAGAGCTTGTGCAAGTGGACCTCCAGCTTCCTCACTGGGCGCAGCATACAGGTCGTTGTCGACGGACATTGCTCGAACCCGAAGCCCGTGAATGCTGGAGTGCCCCAAGGCTGTGTGCTATCTCCTACGCTGTTTCTTCTGCATATCAATGATATGTTGGACACCTCCAACATTCATTGCTATGCAGATGACAGCACTGGTGATGCCGTATACACGGGCCATGCACGTCTCTCTCGGGAAATCGTCGACCAGTGCCGGGAGAAACTTGTGTCTTCTATCGAGTACTCTCTTGAGAAGGTCGCGGAATGGGGTAAATTGAACCTTGTCCAATTTAACCCCCAGAAGACTCAAGTTTGCGCGTTTACCACTAAAAAAACCCCATTTGTCGCATCACCGCTCTTCGACAACACTTCCCTATAAGCCTCGCCTAGTATCGGAATACTGGGTCTCGAAATCTCGAGCGATTGCCAATTCCGTGGCCATCTGGAGGGCAAAGCCAAATTGGCTTCAAAGAAACTGGGCGTCATTAATAGAGCACGGCAATACTTCAAGCCGGCCCACATTCTAGCGCTGTACAAAGCGCAGGTCCGGCCACACATGGAGTATTGCTGTCATCTCTGGTCTGGCGCACCCCAGTATCAGCTCGATCCATTTGACCGCGTGCAACGCAGAGCAGCGCGAATTGTCGGGGACCCAGTACTCTGCGAACGGCTGGATCACTTGGCGTTGCGTAGAGACGTCGCTTCATTGTGTGTCTTCTACCGCATTTATCACGGGGAGTGTTCCGAAGAGCTGTTTTGCCGAATTCCACCTTCGCACGACACGCCACAAGTTAGGATATCATCCTCACCATCTGGATGTGTGGCGGTCCTCCACAGTGCGGTTTACAAGGAGCTTTCTTCCACGTACTACAAAGCTGTGGAATGAACTTCCTTGTGCGGTGTTTCCGGGACGATACGACATGGGTACCTTCAAAAAAAACGCGTACACCTTCCTTAAAGGCCGGCAACGCTCCTGTGATTCCTCTGGTGTTGCAAGAGAGTATGGGCGGTGGTGATCACTTAACAACAGGTGACCCGTACGCTCGTTCGTCCTCCTATTCCATAAAAAAAACAGCTCTTCGAAACACTCCCCGTGATCAATACCACACACAGTGCTCTATTTATGACGCCCAGCTTTTTCGAAGGCCATTTGGCTTAATTGTAGAAGGTTCATTGTATTGTCTCAAGAGAGGACTCGATAGAAGGCACAAGTTTCTTCTGTCAATGATCGACGATTACTCGAGAGAGATCTACATGGCTCATATATACGTATATATCACCATTACTGTCGCCTCCAACATGCATTATATTATGCAGAAGAAACAGTGTAAGAGATTACAAACAACCTTGGGAACTCCAGCGTTGACTTCACGCAATAAACATCGACAACGACTTCTATGATGCGCCCAGTGAGGAAGCTGGTGGTCCACTAGCATAAGCTTTCAAGAAGCCCAAATGATGGAAGTTTTGAGTGAAGCGCCTTGTGCTACACACGATCAAAAGCCTTCGGTATATCATTGCTAACTGCCAAGCCTTCCCCCATGCTTTCGATAACCGCCACCCAACCATGTGTTAAATATACCATCGGATCGCCCGCCTACCAACCATGGCGAAAGCCGCACTTTCGGTTGTTAATCAACTGGTGACCCTCTAGGTATACCAACAATGCTTTCCATAATTTTGGAGAGCGGTAAGGTAATAGCTATAAGCCTGTAGTTAGCCAGACCTAAGTCCTATCGTCTTTTTTTTATCAGATGGATAAGGGCTGACTTCCATGAGTCCTGAACTACGCCTTTTGAACATGAGTGCTGGAATAAACACGTTAGGAGCGGCATCAACACAGGAGCACACGTTTTAAGCATGATAGGAGAAATGCTATCCAGTCCGGTCAACTTCTTTACGTCGAATAAAAACAGAGCTCACCGAACAGTTTTCTGTCTCAACTCCGATGGTTGGCGGCATTTTTCCATCGTCAGTCAAGAGTTGAGTTGGAGGCAAAAAGAGTGAATAGAAGATGATCGGCTTTCTCTTTTGCTGTATAGGCCAGGGTGTCATTCCTCATGTGTACCGGCGGCAGGGACGAAGCTAATTGAAGTTACCTCTTGGTTACTTCAACTTTCAACATTGTACCGAAATTCTGGTTTCCTGTCAGGTAACTAGAAAGCTGTTCGCCGATTTTGAAGATCCGCTTCGATTTCGCATTTGCCTTTTCGAATCCTTTGCGCTGCAACCCAGGTTCGTTATGTTTTTGCAGCCAGTTACTTTAACTGACGTACTATTCCAAAATTTGATGACGAGGAGAAACGTTAAGTTTGTGTCAAAAAAAGCATTTATTAAATTTTTCACAATTGGGTAACCGTATTTCGGGATTTGCCTAGAACAAGTTTTTGGACTCTTTTTATGATTGCAGCTAGATTTTGCAAATCTTATGAAATCCTAGTATTTTTAGAATTTCCTATAAAATACAGCTTACATTTCAAAGATCTCTTAAAAAGTTCAACAAATTAAAAATAATCTTCATTTGGGAAAAACTTAAGATCAATACTTATTGATCCAAGTACCTAGTAGTTTTAATCTTACTTATTATTATGTGATGATACCATTGCTTTTTTCCTAACTTATTGATTTGCCAAAATGCCCCACAATCCCACATGACTGCACACGTGTTAAAGTCTTTAAATTATATTTAATTAAAAGTATACAACGCATTACGTGTGCAATGATGTATAGGGCAATGAAGTGCGTTATGGAGTTGTAGTCTGAAGATGTGTCTGTACTAATACAAGTCGTAGACTAGTATGACTTCAGCGTGAATAATACACATTGAGTACATTCGACGTGCTAAGAAATTTTCGAATAAAACTTAAAAGGAATTGCTTTTACTCATCTTTAATTGTTCATTGTTTTATTTTTTATCATATTTACGAGACAGGCTAATTAAGATGACATCACTATTAAAATTCTTTTGGAATAGATCCTCCTCACGCACGTCACGTCTTTTTAAGGTGTGAGGAAAACATTATGGATATTTTTTCGTTCAATAAGTAATTTATTACTCCCACAACATGGATGTCCTCCTCCCATCAACATAGTGTTTTAAATTCTCCTTGCCATAAAGGCCTAAATATCTACGTCAATTTGTTTTCCTCGTCTCGAAAAAAAGTGTCAGCTGTTACCTGTCAGTAATCATACTTCATAGCGGTGTGTTTGGTATCGGTATTTGCCATTTGGTATAATTTAGAAATTGTTTTTAAATCGATTATTTGTCTTATTGTAATAATCTATATTAATTTGAATTGCTAAAATTTGGAGTAAAACAAGATTTGCTCAAAATGGCATTTTCAATGTTTTTACGAAGACCAGGTGAGCATTGACATTTAGTATATTTGTTATATTACATAATAATTCGTTATTAAAGAAAGTTGTGTCAGCCTATATACTATGGGAATATTGATTATAAATTTATATAGTGTATCCAAAGTACACATATTTTGCTGTAATTAGATTGTATCACATCATTTAATAATTATTGACTACACAGCATCTATCAGTGGTTTATCATAGTCGCACAGCTTCTTTAAACAATAAGATAAATAGCTCTATTTTAATTAAATTTGTATCGAAAGTAAGCCAGAATAAAGTGACCTTCATATTTATTACCATAATGGCCCCATTTTACTTTGCAGAGATAAGTTGTTAGTGTTTTGTTGTTTCAGCATGTACGACTCGACTGTTATCCCAACAATTAGTGGCTCTGTCAAAACCTACACATTGTTCTCTCAATCCAAAGATGATTGCCAGCATTGCCCCTCTACAAAACTCATTATTGAAGTCTGAAACACCTATTTCAAATGTGGTAAGATATTCATTAGTTCTTTCATTAATATTTTAATATTAGGTAAGTTGACTTCTTGACTCTTAAATTTTTCGACATGTTTCTTTAGACTTGAACAACAACATCTCTAATTTTATAAATTTAAAACCAACAATACTACATAAATAATTGTAAATACAGGTGCAGAGTATGACTTGTATATTTTGTGGCATACTGAAATAAATTATTATTTCATATTTAGTGTACTAAAACACATATATAATTTTATGAAATAACATTTAGATTTAGTTATTACAAACTAAGTTATATATTGTTTTAGCAGGCTGTATTTGAAAACACAATATCTGCTGCTGTGTGTTTTGTGTGAAAATACCTTATATTTTTATTCGTAAATGTGTTAAGCCATTGTTAGTCATAAACTAATTTCATTTGGGTTTTTTTTAATATTTTACATCAGTATTGTTTTGATTGTTTATTAAGTGAAAAACTGTTTTAGAATGCCAAAAGTAGTAAAAATGTTTACTTTAGGAAAAATTACAAAATATTATTGATTTAAATTGCAGAGTTGATAACTTAAATTTTATAACTAATAAATTTAATAAATTATTTTTCAGATTCGGTCTTTCAAGTCATCAACGGTCCACGAAGAGCATCCACATGATCACTCAAAATTATGGGTTATAGAGAAACTTACGTCAGCAGCAATGGTGCCACTAATTCCTATTTGCCTAATGATGCCTAATAAGATATTTGATTCTATACTGGCTATACTTATTACGGCCCATAGCTTTTGGTATGTATTCTATAAATAATGACATATCATAGTGTAGAAGAATGTCTGAGAGATAGACAGTCATGATGAGGAAATTGCATGAGAGTTACTTAACAATTTAGGTTAGATTAAAAAAACCTGGAGTGTGCAGCTCTTTAACATAAAAACATTACATTTTTTCTTGATATTACTGTACACATAAATCTTCAGTGGGGTGCACATATTTCTTATTAGATCAATAGATTCCCTTTACCATTTTACCATCAAGATAATTCATCCTTTGCATCTCTCACTACTAAAGTATAATTCCGTAAATAATTAATTACACATTTCAGCAGTTGGTAAAATACTTCTTATAGTATGAATTACTTGTTAGACTAATACAAGTCACCATTAATATACTCACCTGCTTGTATTGCTCATCTGTGTGAAGCAGTTTTGCCATATTTTGCTGTTTAAATGGGCAAACTCTTTATCTTGTATATATAATCACACCTGCATAAAGTTTTCTAAATTTATTCAGTACTAGCTGACCTGACAGACACTGTTCTGTCAATAGAAAAATAATATGTAGTAAGTATTCGGGAATAATGCAGTCTAAAGCCATCAGAAATGTGAAATGTTATTTAATTAGTAAAAATGAAACAAACATATTTCTGAATGATCATACCATTTCACTACTGTTCCTTGTTTGTAGGCAAGACAAGTGGGGAGGAAGGGTTGTATCACATCAAGTTATTATATGCTGTAAAAGCGTAAAATATCTAACTTATTTAAAATAATAATTATCACTTTATGATTGCCAATTTTTTACACATGTCATCGCGTTTACATTATTTTATTATATTTCAAATGGCTTAGATTTTTTCCGACACCTCCAACAAATATTGTTAATGTATACAAAAACTTAACAATATATATACTAAAAATTTCCTCAAGAATCCATTAGTTCACCTGTTTTCAAACAGCATGAAAATTGGTGCTGTTGTATTTGTGTTATGGTGAACAGACAGATATGGTAAAGGATTTTGTTTTATACTATATTATGTAGTGATATTTTATGATGGCTTCAATAGGTCTTTGCTTCTGCATCGATATATCTAATATATAAAATTCTCATGTCGCAGTGTTTGTAGTTAAACTCCTTCGAAACATTGATATAGTGTTTGCTCATTGATATAGTGTTTGCTCTGCAAAAGAGAGCTGTTCGTGCTATATATCAGCTTGCTTATAGACATTGCCATTACATTTATGAAAATTTAATATATATGCACAAAAATCGTCACCTCTTTGCTCTTAATAGTGATTTTCATTATTATAACACTAGAAATAAGGGATTGCTTGTAACTAATTCTAGTAGGCTTCATAAGATACATAATAGCTTTAAGGGTAAATGTATACACTTCTATAATAAAGTCCCAGCCACTGTTCAGGCATTATCCATAAATAAATTTAAATGTTTTATAAAAAAATGTCTCTGTCGTAAATCCTATTACTGCTGAATATCTAAATGATCGGACAGCCTGGGACTAGATTGTGATTATTTTATAGCGATAGAAATGACTGTACAATATTGTATATTTTTATTGAAAAGAGCGCAAAAAAAGAATGCTGGAAGAGTTTCTTGGGCCGCTTCTTCTCTCTCAGAGCGCCATTTGTTTCCGAAGCGGTAGTAGTATCTAGTAGTATAAGAAATGACATCAAAAAGAATTCTAAAGGAATCAATTTTGAGAAAATAAATGCCTTTTAAGGGCTTGACCAATTCTCATGAAATATTGAGTGCATATTGGGTAGGTCTGAGAATCGGACAACATCTATTTTTCATCCCTCTAAATGTTGAGGGTGGTCCACGCCCAAAATTTTTTTTCTTAATTTTTTTGACATTTTTTTTAAATTTGTCTGATTATGAGTTAGCATTAAAAAATACATACAACTTAATTTCTCACCCATTTATGATCAACAGTTACTTTTGTATCGCGATTTTAATATTGGCAATACAACATTTGCTGGGTCAGCTAGTTGTTTATATAATTTGGTAACATTACCCCTCAAATGCAGGTAGTAAAATATCATAATAATGTGACCATAAAATTTTTTGTTTAATCCCTACAAATTTTTGTTTTAATTTATACTTCTATTTAGATTTGGCTAAATACAGGCCAATGCCATTATCTCCCGCACATTGCCCTGGCTCTTGGCATGCCTTGCATATATCACAATTCATATTGAAATATTTTTATTCAAAATAGGATACAATATTATTTATTAAAAGTAAAATAAAACACCCATTCGAAAAAGTATGCCTCAGACTGTGTTAGTGCTCAAAATAGAGGTTTAAACCACGGACGAGTAAAAAAAGAAAGACTCCGCGCCGTGATAATAGCAAGTACAACACCGTTGTGCTATTGTGTGTCCGGTTACGGGGGATACTAGTTACACAATTTTTTCACAACGCACGACGGCATTTTTAAAATATTTTATTAAAATGCAAACTGATCTGTCACAGACGATGACAATTCTCATAATGTCCGCCTATCGGTCTGTAGTAGTGTAAGTACACACTTAGACACGCGGAGATCCTTACATACTTGTTTCGCTTCGTCCACTTTGATTATTCCTTTCATACATGCTCTTCGGTTTAGATAATACTCTTGACCTGGCTTTTTTCAAGATGTCTCTGATTTGATCACGGAATGTCCGCCTAGGTCTACCCCTTCCATCACTTTCATTCACACTGACTGGTGTATAAACACTTTCTTAGTCAATCGTTCTTCATTAATTCTCTCGACATGTCCAAACCATCTCAGCATACCTTTCTCAATTTTTGTCACAACCTCTTCCTTCAGACCACAACGTTTCCCTATCTCACTATTTCTTATCCTGTCACTCAGTTTAACTCCTTTCATACTTCTCAACGCTCTCATCTCAACAGCATTTATTCTGCTTTCATGTTTCTTCTGCCATACCCAACTTTCACTTCCGTACATGAGTGTTGGAACCAACACCCCCTCATGCACGGCCAAACGAGCCTTATTAGACACCTTCTGCCTGTTAATACTATATATGTTTTATATGTATTTACATGTTAATCGGCTTGTTTTGGTGCTACACTGTTATGTACCTAAGGTGACACGGACTCTTTATTATTTTAGTCTAAACTCAACTTATTTTGACGTTTTCCCAGCTGTCATAATCTATCTAGACGTATAAATGACCTAAGGGATATAAAATACTCATCATTACTAAAGTTTGATGATTACCTTTAAGGCCATTTATGTAAGTATTCGCCGTAAGAGTCAGAGTGCATAATTCAATCCAGCAGTATTTTTTCATATAAATCAAAACCTTGGAATGAAATCCTTCTACTGTCTTTCTGGGTCGGTATATGGATCAGGGAAAACGCAATATTCTGGTCATTATTTGATGTTGCATTAAAATCAAATTCATTTTCTTAATTTCCATTATTAAAAAAAAAAAAACATTTAAAAGATTCTTATAAAGAAATAAACAATTACCGCGAGCATTATTATTTTTTCTCTTCCATAATTATTAACAGAAGAAAATTCTGCACACAATAAAGAAATAATGGAGCAAATCCTAGTTAATACCACTCATCTTTCAATGTTGCTCGCAAGCGGTTCGCTTAGAAATGACGCGATCTGCCGCTAACTACAGTTGTAATGCGATAGGTACCGTTGAGCGACCTTAACCATCACCTTTTTCTCGTCCTAATCCACTAAAAATAAATATTCATTGAATACTTTTGTACACTAATATATAAGATTTATTCAACATTGTCCAAATTCAGGGGTTTGGAAGCTTGTGTGGTGGAATACGTCCGAGTCCTACTATTCGGCCCCACCTTACCCAAAGTAGCAATGGGCATTGTGTATTTCATCACAGTACTGATGCTTGGCGGACTGTTCTTCCTGATCTTCAATGACATTGGCATGTGTCGAGCTTTCTGGCGGATTTGGCGGAATATGCGAAAGTCTAAAGATTCGCCACCGCCAACGGTTGGCAGTTTTTGAATTTGTAGAAAATATTTAGCAGTTATATTTAAAATTTGGTGGATTTGAGTAGCCAAGTAAATTATTATTTTTGACATTATTTGTAAGTTAGATATCGTAGTAGGTAAATGCTCGAGTGGCAATTGTAATTATACAAGATGTGTAGGTATATAGTTTATATAAATTTAATAACAGGAATTCTATTGTACTGCTCATAATAATAACTTGTTTATAGTACAACAACAAGCAAATGGACTTAAGCAAAAAACTCATATGGATTGTTTGCTTAACTCCATTGATAAATAAATTATTATCAAATATATGATATCAAAAAACTTTAAACTGATCGAAAGTACGTTATCTAATCAGTATAACGATATTAATAACTTTTAAAAATCAATTTAAGAAGTATCCAAAATTGTGATATTAAACACTCCCATACATTTAGTATGACATCAGTACCTAACAACATAATAAAACTAGCTTTAAATTGAATAATATTGATTTCTTAATAAGTACTCAATTTTGTATTCAAAGCATGTGTTCGAAGTGACGTCCTTACTAAATGTATGGCACTCCCAATTAATATCAAAATATTGGATAGTTCTGGTTTGATTTTTAAAATGTTATTGTACTGATGATATTGATTGTAGCGTACTTTCGATATCAGTTTAAGTATTGAGTATTTTATGATATCTATAATAGTTATGGAATAATCGGTTGGTCACACTTAATGATTACATCCTAGAACAGTGTTTCCCAACGTCCCACACCCCACAGAGGGGCAATTTGATACTTAAGGGGGCAATTTAAAAATGGATTCGACACGACTTTAACCCTTTGCCTTTAGATTATTTAAATGCAATGCTAGATATCGGTGACAAATTTAACAAAAAAGGCAAATTCAAAGAATGCATCATAAAACTTTTACTACCGTTTCCATCTTCATATTTAGCTGAGTGCGGATTTAGTGCTGTAAATGATTACTGATAAAAAAATAAATCGACTTGATATAAATAAAGCTAAGTAAATTGGAACTTAATATTAAATCTCTGTGCAGCAAGCATCAAGCGAAAAGATCGCACGAAATCAATATAGAAAAATAAATTTAAAATTATTTTGAATTTCAGTTTTTCATTATATATTTTGAAAACTATTTTATAGTGATTTCTTCCTAAAACTTATGATTTATATTTCATAAGGGAACAGAAAAAAAAAAAGGTAAAAAATTATGTATGAAGGGCATAAATATTTTGGTTAAGGTTAGGGCATGGCCTAAAAAAGGTTGGGAAACACTGCCCTAGAAGTTCTCGCGAAACGCGCGGTAGTAGACTGCCAGACGTCATCGTAATGCGGGTGAAATTTCGATTCTAACGTAATGTCCGGTGATGGAATTCGACTCCCCGTCATAGATACTATAGAAGACGCCAGAGAGTATGCCGAATATAAAAAACCAATCTCTTTGGTGTTAGAATAAGAATTTCATGATCGGAAGAATAATTTCTTAAATTTTCCTTTTCAGGGGTCTGGAAGCTATAGCGGTTGACTACGTGCGAGCATCTATATTTGGACCAATTCTCCCCAAAATCGCCATCGGCTTAGTGTACCTTATTTCTATTGCTACTCTCGGCGGACTCTTTTATATAATCACTCATGACGTTGGTTTAGCTAATGCTATAAAACAATTATGGGCTGTAAAAGCAAAGCAAAATGCGTAAAAAATAAAAACAGAATGCGGTAAAAAATATTTCAATTAATCCGCCATACAAGAAGAACGCATTCTCACAGATTATATAATATCTAATTAGCAAGTTTTTGACATCTGTCAACAACACCTGACTTAAAACTATACTGACATATTGGCAATAAATTTAGAGAATAATATGATGGAAAAATAAGCTTTTTTTAAACAATGACGAAGGTACCTAATAATTATGTTTTGAGTTTTTTTTAAAATTAATCCATTATATTATTAAACTATTTTAAAAACATGGAAAGGCAATCCGGTCGTTATAGTTGCGAATCGTTTCACGTTTTGTTTTGTATAATAAGGTCGTAAATATTAGTCAATATGTTGAGTACAAATTATAATTTATTTAAACAGTACAAAATGTTAAACATGTTACAAAGTTTTACTTACAAGATGATTGTTTTGATTTGAAATGTATTTCGACAACTGTATTAATTTTTTTTTGAGACGTTTTGAGCCTTATTTGTAGGTCGAATCTTTCCGCGTAGGTACTTAAAGTTTGAAGTTATTTTATTCATCGAACAATGAGATTGTGTTCCAAATTGACTGTAAAACAGTATTCTTTTAACTCTTATGAAATTAACCGAAATGAAATAAATTAATCGGAATTATCTTGCCTAAGTTAAGTTGCGTAAGATGTGTTTGTTTTAATTTATTTATAGATAAATAGTATTTTAGCAGGTATGTTGTAGTTTTATTTTTTGTAAAAGTGAACATTTCATCTACAGGTTGGGAAAAATCGTTCGTAAAATTTAGAGGGGGCATTTTTTATTAACTTCGTTTCCCCACTTTTTAAGGTTGATACTTTATTAAATAAACACAAAAGTACTACAAAATGATCCTAGTTGATATTTTAACAAGCTGTCAGACCATGCAAAATAAACCATCTTATAAACAAGATAAGGGTATAAAAGAACTTGGTGAGGGAATAGTGTGCCGTACGGCACTTTCGATTTTGGTATGTCTGCAAATCAGCGCCCTGGGGCACTGCCAATTTTGGAAGGGTAAAGGCTGGCATGATTCGGCGCCATTTGCAAGCTATAGGTCAAAAATATTTAAATGTCAATAGCAGGTATGAACGATATAAAATTAAGCATGAAAAATTAATTGTAAAGTATTGACACAAAAACTATTTACACCAATACTTCTGTGATTTTTAGTGTCAAATGTTTGAAAATTTTAAAACATGTTACTATCTCTACAAAAACATGTTTTTAAAGGAGGATGGCGAGAATGCATGTATTTTGGGACCACTGAAAAAAGTGGCGTACATCATGGAAACTTATTAAGAGCTGTAGAACGTAACAATACTAAGAAAAAAGCAAATCGTAAGTAAGTCTAAAAAAGTGGGAGAAAAAAGATATAGGTACCTAAAAGTAAAATATAACCTAAAATTTTTCATCAATACCTATTGTTCATCCAATAATTTGTATCTTATGTTTATGCCTAATTACTGTCTGCTTAAAGATAATATAATATACAATGAAATAATATACAATAAAGAGGTAGATATCGCACTAGCGCGCGCAAATTGTTGCAGACAAATTCAGACAAATGTCGTAATTTCATTTAGTCGGCTAATAGAAGCGAGCTAAGCAGAACGTTTTCGTGGCAAGATACTAATAATCTAAAAGGCCAACTTGTGTGTTAAGAAAATGTAAAAACTATGTTTCCAAGATATATAAGAGTGAAGGTATTTCATACCATACGAAAGTATATAAAAGAACGTCGTATTTGTATTTTATCAAGATTTTATTTCTTATTTACAAATAAATCTCGAATTATTAACGTGGTGGTTCGAGCGAGATAGAGAATATGATGTCAACTTCAGCACGACAAGGACAAATAGCATGTGTCATAGATTAATCAACCAAAAGTGAAATCGTAGGCAAAATACATAGTAACCGCTTGATTGCGGAACTTGAGTTTTCTTGTTAGTTAGTGAGCGTCTTTCTAAAATAATATTATGATGATTATAATAAGTTCTGGCTTTTAAAGTCTTATAATAAAGGTGATTTAGAATGAGAATAGTAATAGCAGGCTATTTGATATTTTATTAGTAATCAATCTTGGAATGTATGTAACGGAGTACCAGGTATACTCGTAAAATCGACAACAACACATTCGGAACGATACGATAATACTCCGAATATATCACAACTACCCTGTCTGCTGCGGGATAGATCGTAGTATATTTTAGGGCAATTTAGGAAACGATGTAAAAAAGGCCTTGTTGCAGTGAATGTAATACGAGATAATTTTTAATAAACAAGTGCGTATATAGGTAGCTGAACTATCAAACTACAAAAACAAGTTTTAGGGTAGGTAGCGGACGTAGACAGTGAGTGCTATTTGCTTACGTAGGAGATTTTTCAATAACACTGCTCTTTCGCTATATTCCTTGCTAACTGCAGAAGAATCAATGGATCATTTTATTTTTCTCCCATATCTTATTGTAATAAACCCTCAAAAAAAAGACATACATAATAAACAAGAAATAATAATTGTAAACTTAAAACTTTTTGGGAGGTCTTTAGTAAAATTGTAAAAATGGAACCCTTATGTTTTTTATTATTTTAACTCATGAATGAATCGCATTTTACGCATAAATCACGGTGTACGGTAAAAAATGATTAATTAATTATTCTGTGTTTTTGTTACTCAAATACGAAGCAATTAGCAAATTAGACTTATCTCTTTTTCGCTTTCCATAATTGCATTTACTATCCTTCTTTGACCTGTGATCGTAATGTAGTGTGCTATTGCAATGATAAATTATTCATGTGTGCGTTTGTGTATCATTTACAAACACCGAATGTAGTCTAGGTAACCTATCTATACTTTTAAATACCAGTTGACCAGCTGCAAATAATTGAGGATTCACAATTCATTATTTTTTCTAGCAGGTAAGTGTCGAATCTTTTACCTAACCTAACCTACTGATTTTAATATCAAAAACGATAATAATCTTATTGTTATTCACAATTATTGTGAATTACTACTGAATTATTGATTTGAGTTTGATAGTGTCGGAATATCCATATATATAAAAAATGACTTGTCTTGTCAAATAATGTAGATGTCAATAATTAATTGCACAAAACGTTCCGATAGCGCAAGATGACCCATTTTTTAATAAATTACAATAATTTATATGTATTGACTCCCATATCTCAACAATTTTTGTATAAACTTATGTTTATAATTAACAAAAACATGAACTTGTACGATGCTTCCTTAATTTTTAAATTATGTTGGTCCTTTCTCGCCATCCTCCTTTCCCGTTAAGAAAATTGAAAATTTGGGAAGTTATAGGTTTTACCCCGTTTTTCGAAAATCGTGTTTTCCTCAGATCTCGACGTTTTAAGGTCCTAGGAAGCTTCCCTGACTATTCCCGCTATGGTGACCGTACGTCTGAATGCATGTTTGTGTGTATGTATGGATGTATGTAAACCTCATTACTTTTGAACGGCTCTACCGATTTCATCATGGTTGGCGCCATTCAAAACGGCTCGACCAAACTTAGATTTTGAATACAATTCGGACCGGTTATAATAATAAGAAATCTCAAAAAACTACCAACTACTACTTTTTTCACATGTGGTTTTTTTAAACTGCTTTAGCGATCGATTCAGCAGCAACAACAGCTAATTCTTTCAGTTCTTCGAGCTGTAATAATAAGTACATAAGTACCTACAATTTGAAGCGTTTAGATATGGAATTAGCGGGAAGTTGCAGGGATGGCCTTAAGGTTCAACCATTTTCCATTTTTTTTTATTAGGCTTATGTGGTATTATTAGCCTGTTTGGAAAAATCGAGTGCGGTGGCCTGTGGGTGCATGTAGCAGAATATATTATTTACATCATCCACCTCACCCAGTTGTCCAAAAAAAAATCAATTTATCACGTCTAATTTCATCTATCAGGCAACTATCGTATCAGGGCCGTAAAATTATCGTATATGTATCAAAATTAGCGTATCCATCAGGATAATGACTACTATTCATTAAAAATCACACATAATGACAATTAGGTGAGTATAATATGTGCAAATAATTTATAGTTTAATATTTTAACGATCAAATTCGAAAAGACAGCAACTGCCAACATGACTCGACATTCAACGTTATTTTTTTTTATTTTTATGGAATAGAAGGACAAACGAGCGTACGGGTCACCTTTTGTTAAGTGATCACCGCCGCCCACAATCTCAAACACCAGAGGAATCACAGGAGCGTTGCCGGCATTTAAGGAAGGTGTACGCGCTTTTTTTGAAGGTATCCATGTCGTATCGTCCTGGAAACGACGCACAAGGAAGTTCATTCCACAGCTTCGTAGTACGAGGAAGAAAGCTCCTTGAAAACCGCACTGTGGAGGACCGCCACACATCCAGATGGTGAGGGTGATATCCTAACTTGTGGCGTGTCGTGCGAAGGTGGAATTCGGCGGCAGGAATCAGGTTAAACAGCTCTTAGGAACACTCCCCGTGATAAATGCAGTAGAAGACACACAATGAAGCGACGCAACTTCTCTACGCAACGCCAAGTGATCCAGCCGTTCACAGAGCACTGGGTTCCCCACAATTCGAGCTGCTCTACGTTGCACGCGGTCAAATGGATCGAGCCGATACTGGGGTGCGCCGGACCAGAGATGACAGCAATACTCCATGTGTGGCCGGACCTGCGTTTTGTAGAGCGCTAGTATGTGGGCCGGCTTGAAGTATTGCCGTGCTCTATTAATGACGGCCAGTTTCTTTGAAGCCAATTTGGCTTTGCCCTCCAGATGACCACGAAATTAGTAATCGCTCGAGATTTCGAGACCCAGTATTCCGATACTAGGCGAGGCTTTAAGGGAAGTGTTGTCGAAGAGCGGTGATACGACAAATGGGGTTTTTTTAGTGGTGAACGCGCAAACTTGAGTCTTCTGGGGGTTATTGATCGCTGATCAGTTGACAGTAGCAACCAATGAAAAGATTGCGCCATGAAGCAACAGCATGTGTTTCCAAGAAAGAAATGAGCCAATAGAAGATGCTGTAGTAGTGTACCATCGTACATTGGACTTACACTATCCCACATGTACGTTAATTGTTATTATTTGTGTTGTTTCAATTGTCTATTACTTCCACGCTGCGAGTTAAAATACGCGCGAGACGAAGGGTTAGTTAGTGTAAAAAATAATAAAAACAGTTTATAATGATATGTCATTTATTAAATATAATATACCTACACAAGTAAGTGTAAAACATAATTCTTATATTTTACAAAACATAATTCTTATATTTTACAAAACATAAATTAAACAAACGTTGTGCCATCGTACTAATTTTCAGTCCATAACACATTAAGATTTTTGATTAATACGATAGTGTCAATAAAAAATCTTAAAGTCGAAATGTTTCATATACTTATAGTGAAATTTAAACAATGAAAGTAACAGAAAATATGTTGTGTAAATATAATTTATAAGTAAGTATTTACAATAATGCGACTTTTATTTCAGATTAAAACGAAGACAGGTAAGACAAATGAACTCAGTATCTGCTCGATTCGATTTACAGATTATTGAAATACAATATTTTTGTATTATAGAAAGTATTTCTTTTATATTCATATATATTCTAAGTAAAATAATAAACTCCGCTAGAAAGTAATACATCGCATGATGAATGTATTAGTAGTTTTCTATATAATATAAGTTAGGAACAGAGTTAGTTACATGAAGTGCAAACACTATTTTGGTTCGGGCCTGGAGGGTGCCTATCACGAGACCGACTTAATCAGTTTTGGTCATTTACTTTCTGATGCAGATAATAATATTATTGACAGGTTAGTGCACATATACATACAATTTGTTACAGAGGTATTTGTGGTTAGAGTACGCTATTCGCGTATCGAAAATGCTGCAACTGATCCCACAAAGTACGTGTGTGGGGCTAGAAGTTTCTCCCCACTCTCGTACCAAAGTATAGAGAATCAACAGCTTCTTAAGTTTCCACATGTAGAAGCGAAACACGTTTCGCAGTGATTCAACAATTTTACAATTATAGTCTCATATATTTTTATTACCAATGGATTCCCATAAAATAATGCCTAATTTTATTAATCTTCTGAACAATTCCGCTGAACACTTAGTTATTTATGCGGCAGAATATGCCAAGTCCTCCTACAGTTTCACGTAGTGATTGGAGGGCATTCGTCGATGATTTAGACATTATAGTTACAATTAGCATTACCATAATACTATCTGATCTATAAAATAACAAAAGAGACCACTTTTTATTAGAGTTCTATGAGGGCGTGTGTGAATGAGAATTGTGGGTAGTTGTATTTTCTTTTCGTACGTGTCTGCCGTAGAATATGTCGAGAGCTTGCCATTGCTTGGTGTGCAGCAGGATATGGGGGCGACGGGCTTTCATATAGGCTACAGCTTCGTCAGGACACCAGCCGTTTCTCTGTTGAATAAATATTATAGGTATTTTAATAAAACCGCGTGTAATTTATATTGAATTTTAACAAATGTTTTTTTCCCGACGTTTTACATGCTTCATGGACCGCATAGTCACGGGCGATGTGATAAAAAGTATGATATCAAATGTATGACGTGAATTGAGAAAAATATTTTTGAAGTTACCACTACTCTAGCATCGATGAAAGTCGATGAAACGAAAAAGCGCGACAATAAAATGAGACAGACACATAAATTCATAAGATTTAACGTGGGAGAAAATGAGATTGAAGAAGAGATTGTCTTATGTATGATGCGAGTATACCTCGATATATTCGGACGTAATGCGCACGACGTCTTACTACACAGACACCAGGGGAACATAAATATAGATGCGGTGTCTTACATAGCTGTTGAAACCAAGTGGCATCCTAGCAACATGTACCAGGACCTCATATGTTGTTTAGAGGTTCATGCACTTTGACAGGTATCAACGGTACCGTACAGTCAAAATTACCTACTGTAAAAGGCATATGCCGCCCGTCTAATCGAAACACAAATAGTGCTAGTACATTACTACAGCTGGATGGAAGAAAAATACCTCCTTGTGGTACCCACCTGTGCCGACACTCTGTACAACATCTACCTCTACTAGAAGAACGAGTATGTTTATCCATCCATTTATTAAACCTATTTGAGCTGTCTCATTCATTTTTTTATGACACCAAGGGACGATAATTGATACGCCCTGCCAATTACAATGCAGAGCCGCTGAGGATTCTTGAAAAACCCAAATATTCTGAGCGGTACAACGGCGTTCGTTACCTAGAGACATAAGATGTTAATTCTCATTTGCCCAGTAATTTCACTAGCTACGGCACCCTTCAGACCGAAACACAGTAATGATTACACATTATTTCTTCACAGCAGAAATAGGCGCCGTTGTGGTACTTATAATCTAGCTGGCATCCTGTGCAAAGGAGCCTACCACTAGTAAATTTCTACTCTTTCTACTGTGGCTAAACTATTTTGTTGTGTGACAGTTTCAATCTTGGCTCCGATCAAATACATATCAACTCTAAACTCGGTGGTCTACTTAAACGTCAGATTGGTTCAATTATTTAATAATTAAAATTGATTGAAATTTAATTAACTAAAACTGATTTTTGTCACTTTGAATAGCACGTTAAATTTACGGATATGTGGAACAACTAAATTTCAAATTAAAGAGGAAGAAATAGATGATTTCCTAATCGATGCTTCCATAAATAATTATGATATCTTCTAAAAACTATATATCCGACAGATTGTGGCTTAAGGCGACACTAAATGCCAGCGACCTTGAGCGATATGAGTTCACGGCTGCGGGCCCGCCATCTATGTAACAAAGCCAATATTTTTAAAATTCTTGCATGGAGAACAGTTTATATGCTTACAATCCTCATTATTCACTACTAATCTGAATAAATGAACCTACACAAAAAAGTACAAGCTATAAGAATAACTTTTCTGAGAGAAGTACCAAAAAAAGCGTCACGCCATGCCAAAAAACTTGTTTAACTTCAAAGAAAAGTGGTTGTTCAAAAAGGCTCGGCAGTGTTAACTATGACCAACAGCAAGCATTAGCAACCTACAAATAAGACTTAAGGATATGTGTAACAGGATTAAGTAAGTTTTCATAGTTCGAAATGCTATACTTTCACCACAAAACTTGTCTAAAAACACCATGTTTGCGAGTTTTCTGCTTACTCTTTGCCTTTAATGTAACATCGACTCACCATCATGAGATAACATCCTACCAGCGTGGCGCTTCTCGTACGGCCGGCCTTGCAGTGAACGTACACAGTCCCACTACCGACTATGGAGTCTGTGGGAACTCCAGGTATCCGCTGATCTTGAGGTAAAAACCTACAATTTGTGATACTATGTGATGACAATGTTACAATAATTAGCGTTACCAAATATAAAATCAAGCTAGATACAAGAATACAATAATTAAGAGTCCGCGCAAACATAATACACATCTGTCAATGGATTTATACCTTACCCCCTTTGCGTAAGGTTTAAAGGCAAAGCTACCTAAAGAACAGCGTGCATTAATGGGATATGACGTAATGCGTAGATGCTTTATTACAAATATACGATAATTTTTGAAAACGATGAAGTTACGAGATAATTATAATAATAATATTGACACACTTTTTACACAAATTATCTTTCCCTAAATTAAGCATATATAGCTTGTGTTATGGGTTACAAGACAACGATATATTTAATACAATATACTTACTTAAACATGCATAAATACATTTAAACATCCATGACTCGGAAACAAACATCCATATTCATCATATAAATGCTTGCACCTACCGGGATTCGAACCCGGGACCTCTAGCTTAGTAGGTAGGATCACTAACCACTCGGCTATACAGGTCGTCGAGATGCCTATGCCTATGCCTATGCCTATGATGATTATAAGGATAATTCAGTTTCTTTATCTTATATCTTTAAACGAGCAATGCTTGTATATATATAATCTGAATCTCGGAAACGGCTCCAACAATTTTCATAAAATTTAGTACTTATACAGGGGATTTCGGGGCGATAAATCGATACCAAGTTTTAATTTAAAAAAATAGTAGTTTTATACGTGTGGACATTGGGCGATCCGGAAAGCAGAAGACCCCGGATCGAATCCAGATGACAGATCGTTCTATCACACCGCCATTATTATTATTGAAGTGAAACTTCTTTAGAATCGTTGTGATTTCAAACCGGATGCAACGGAAAAAACGACAGGTAAGAGACACAAATACAAAAATGTGTAGGATGAAGACGGCAAAGAATGAGACAGAAATATGCATACTATTGAAGTGAAAACTTCTTTATCATCGTTGTGATTTGAAAGTCGATGAAACGAAAAAGCGACAGTAAAAAAAGCAGTCACATCTATTCATAATATTTAACATGGGAGATAATGAGATAGGAAGCATAATACAATGTTTTGGTACCAGGCGATCATAGTTAAAGAAGAGATTGTCTTAAGTATGGCGCGAGTATGTGATAATAGTATCACATGAGTGTTTTAATACCTAATTATCAACAGTTGCATACAAGACTTTATCTACACCCAGAATATGAATCCTCTAAAAGATTCTGAAACAGTTAGCTTAATGCTAACATTAAAACACCAGTCCTAGTAGTAGCCTAATATCATTAATTACTGATTATATGCAAATAAACTAAGTATTAATGTATCAATTATTTATTTTAGTAGTAATTTACATTTTATATAGTGCAATAATTAAAATTCACTCGAATATTCAGCGTTTAAAATGAATCGCTCATTTTTGTAAACAAAACAATAAAAATATCGAAGAAAAATGGCGGGGATTCGAATAAGCTATTTTTTTTAGGGCGCGCGACGTTCTGGTAGTGTGGAACGCGCATAAACGAAAATGTTCTTTTTTCAAAATTCATACAGATACCACGCATCGAGCAATAAGAATGTGGCTGAATTGAAACTCTTTGCGCATGAAGGGATCGAAAAAGAAAAACATAGGAGTGTTGTAATGAAATTCAGTACAACATTACAACACTCGTTTGGATGATGTAATGGTTATTAGAACATTGGGTGTTTTAATGTTGGCAATAAGCTAACTGTTTCAGAATCTTTAATATAGGATTTTAAGCATTGGTGTAGATAAACATATTATATATATTAGTGGTGGTAGGAATGTCTTTCATAGCGGTTGAAATCATGTGTCATCCTAGCAACATGTACCAGGAATTCATATGTAGTTTAGAGGTTCATGCACCATGCAGGTTTCACTTCTGACATGTGTACTTTGTACGCACGCAATATTTTTTTTTATCAGTAACATTTGTAGCATAAAAGTTAGATTCTGTGATAAATGGCGGCATTTAGCGACACTAAATGTTGTTATTATTAAGTGTACTAGCTCACTTCTGGAATGAAATGGTGTGGGATTCGAATCTCGGGATACACCCCAGCTCTTTGACACTATCCATAAATCTGGGTATGTTCGTTTGTATCTATGTACCGTCTGCACAACTGTTACCTGTTGATGAACCTGACTCCCTCATACAGTTTCTCTTGGTCGGGCGCCTCGAATATGTCTGTGGTCGCAAGCTGCAAGAATTCCACATTGTGTTCCCGCCATTTCTGTAACATTTATAATAAAATAATCCATTATAATGGAAAGACCATGATAGCACACAACTGTCTTTCACATTTTTTTTTACGGTAAAAGGGTTCTGTTGCATTGTAAAGATATCAAATTCAAATATTTTTATTCAAAATACAAAAACTACCACCCATTCAAAAGAGAGTGTCTCAGACCTGAGAAGAATGGGTGCAAGAAACTCAGCGGGCTTTTTTTCCAATATAAAAATATGGATTACAATGTGATATCGTACAATAAAACATTTATAATTAAAGAGCCTGAGGGTGTTCGCTTTATTCCCAGTCCGTGGTGTCATTAAAAAAATCGTTTATGCTTTAGTAACCTTTCCCACACAAACGTTTTTTAACAATTCTTTTAAATTTCGTAACACATTTGTTTTGTACATTTTCTGGGATCATATTGTAGAAGCATATACATCGCCCAACAATAGACTTACTAACTCAACCCAACCGAGTAGTAGGCAAAACAAGTTTACGTTTGTTCATCGTGTTAAGATTAAGAATGTCACAGTTTCTAGAAAATTCCTCAATGTGCTTATGAACATACAGAACATTATCAAAAATGTATTGAGAAGCAACAGTCAAAATGTTTATTTCTTCAAATTTTTCTCTTAATGATTCTTTAGGACCTAGGTTATAAATCGCGCGAATAGCCCTTCTTCTGCAGCACAAAAATGGTATTAATATCGGCCTATATGAAACAACTATGTATAATCAAATAATGGACAAATGGTGGACAACTTTATCTACCTGGGTTCCAACATAAGTAACGATGGTTCGTGCGAGGGGGAAGTACGCAGGAGAATTGGCATGGCTAAGAGCGCTATTTCTCCGCTTGGAAGAATCTGGAGAGATCGTAACATTTCCGTTAAAACTAAGACCAAACTGGTACGGGCCCTAGTCTTCTCGATATTTTCGTATGGCGCTGAGACTTGGACACTGAAAGCTGCAGACCGCAAACGCATTAACGCCTCTGAGATGTGGTGCTGGTAGAAAGATGCTCCGTATCCCCTGGACAGCATTTCGATCTAATCTCTCCATACTGCGTGAACTCAGGATCTCCTCGCGATTGTCTTCCGAATGTCTGCGCAGAGTTTTAGATTACTTCCGTCACATCGCAAGGAAGGACGATGGAAACCTTGAGAGGCTCATTGTGGTCGGCAAAATAGATGGGAAGAGGCCTTGTGGACGCAGTCCAACACGATGGTCCGACCAGATCCGCTCCGCCCTCGACTCTACGGTTCATTATGCTTTTCACACCGCCAGAGACAGGAATAGATGGAGAGCGATCATACGTGTGAAAGTGATACAGAGGGGTGGTCACGACCCTCAGTACTGAGGATTACGACGCAGGGAGGATACTCAAATAAGATTGTAAAACGAAGCGCTTTTTTTCATCTGAATGGTGGAGACAATTGATAATACACACCCCGCTAAATGTTGTTGTTTATGACATACAGCTGGTTGAGAGACATAGGTAGAGACGTACAAACGGACAGTAGACCGTATAAAGTAGTTGAAGTATAATAAAACTGAATAAGTAAAACATCTCCCTTACTACCATTGCTTCACGAGGATTTAGCGCAAAGAGCGTAGTGACTTCAACACCGCATCAACTAACAAGTCTTCGTTCGATCTTGTTCGTAGGTTTGCAAATAACAAATCTATAATACCTACACACTTAAAATTGTGTGACTTTTAAAAACCTTAATTTAATAACGTTTTAACTTTTCACACCTATCTACGACCATTTAAAAATAAACTTGCTATTTGACTTGATTATTTGCAATTAATTAATTTATAAGCATATTGAAAAAAAAAAATTTTATTAATCTGCTTCCACTGCACCGCCTCTTCCCACTTTTAAGGTTTTTTTTTTAAAGAAAAGGAGGACAAACTAGCGAACGGGTTATCTGGTGTTGGTAGGTGATCACCGCCGCTCCCATTCTCTTATTTTTTGTTTTTTATCTTTATTCATTGAAATCATATTTGATCGTTTTGAATCGTCAATTTAAGGTTTCCATAATAAGAGCTACATACACCATCTTGCAACACCAGATGAATCACAGGACCGTTTCCGGCCTTTATGGAAGGTGTACGCGCCTTTTTTTAAGGTACATATGTCGTATCGTCCCGGAAATACCGCACAAGGAAGCTCATTCCACAGCTTTGTTATGCCTGGAAGAATATTCCTTGAATACCGCACTGTGTAGAAACGCCGCAAAATCAGGTGAATCAGCTGTTTGTGTCGCCTCTTTATCGCTAAGATGTTCTCCTTATAGATATTTTATTTTACTTTGCGATCCGATGCTCACAAATGGGTTCCCGTTAGCTACGCATCAAACTCTAAACAAATATAAGCAATCCAATACCGTCGATATGAATAAAAATCATTCGCCCGTACACAGTAGTACAAAAAAAAAAATCAATTGTTGTCATCAGTTTATTCATGTACATGAGAACAATTCTATCTGATTGTTATGATAATACATGATCTAAATTTAAACTTACAATATGCTGTGAAAAATACAAACACACTCCATATAACTTATTCCTACCTGAATATTTTATTCATAAGGTTTTTGTTAGAATAAGGAAGTTACAAAACGACCTTTCTTAACTGATCAATCTTTATCTCTGCAAGTACATTTTTAAACTTAGTAAACATGCGTGGCAAAAACCTCTGCACTAAACATGAAACCCTGGTACATGTCTTCAGGATGACACGTGATTTCCATCGCTTTTATCAAATAAAGTATCATAACCACTGTAATATTTATGTTCACCTAGTGACAATGAAGTGCACATCTAAGGCACTCAATCAAGAAGCATCATCTCAGTATTTAAGGTAAGACACAGGTCATCCATTACACTTAAAACAGGTAACCTGCACTTACCGTGTTTGACGTCTCAATCTCATTCCATTCAGGTGAGTCAAAAGTTCCTGAAATTGCGTCGTATAGGGTTGCAACACTTAAGATCATCATTGATTATATATAACACTAGCTGACCCGACAGACGTTGTTCTGTTCATATTAAAAAAAAAACTCTTGCGGGTGGAATTTTGTAAAATCCGTTCTTAACTGACCTCTACTCGACAAAAGGAATATTCGTACCAAATTTCAAGTCTCTACGCCTAATGGTTCCAGAGATATATATAGATTTTAAATAATTTTTTTTTTGTTTTTTTTTTTTTTTTTTTTTTTTAAATAATAAACACAAGCTGAATTGCTTTAAAATGGTGGTTGATTATATTTCAAGGAATTATGCAAGTTATGGCGTTCCCACAAGAAATACCTTTTTTTTTATAGAATAGGAGGACAAACGAGCGTACGGGTCACCTGTTATTAAGTGATCAAATACCTTTGAGAAATAGAGATGTTATTATAGCGTAACATTAGCTGAATTCAAATTTAAATACTTTTACAACGGATATGAAATCACTTATTGGATTTTACGTCAAAAACCACAGAATAGGTAAAAGACATTAGAATGGCCATCACGCGTAATTTGTATGGGATGTCGCCACTCGGTGTTATACTTCACGCCCTAGTCATATAAACACAAGCGTCACACATACGTTAGATACCACTAAAGCAGCCTTATAATTGGTCAACACATAGATAGTTGGCCAACACTCTCCTACTTTTGACAGCTCACGCCTACGAAGTTTCGAATTATTTTAGTTAATCTATCATACCGATAATGTTATACTTCATGGATGGGTGCATGAGTATAGTGATGTGCCACGTATAACGAACAACTCGGATATCAAAAATCGTTTTTGACATTTCAATCGAATATGTACAAATCACGTAAATAATAATTGATACGCATGGGTTCTTAATTGATAAAATATATTTTAATAACAGTACTAATTGCGGGTCAGTCCTACATGGTCAGCTGAAAGCGATAACATCTGTTATTCTGAAAAAAATATATGGAAATCACATATAGTAACTATTACCTCCAAGATTGTTACAATACTGCAGCCAGTCTACCTTCTGTCAGCCAGCCATTTTGTAACAAGTTAGAGTTCTGACTCCACGCCTGTTTCGCTTCGTATAAGTTTTATTTTTTAAATCGCTGAAGGACTTGGCAATACGGAGCTTAGATTGGCAACATATCATTGATAATACAAAGCCATGTCGCAACCTCAGAAGATCAAGTCGTTCACAGACCACTCGATCCTCAATAGCTTGAGCAGCTCTGCGTGCGTTCAAATGGTTTGAGCTGATACTGGGGTACGCCAGACCAGAGATGACAGCTTACGTGGCCGGACCTGCACTTTGTAGAGCGCTAGAATGGGCCGGCTTGAAGTATTTCCGTGTTCTATTTATTATTCCGATACTAGGCAAAAGTTTAGGGTCAAAGAGCGGTGTTACGACAAATGGGGCTTTATGAGTGGAAAACGTAGAAACTCGAGACTTTTGGGGGTAACCTCTGTGTATACCAAGAACTAAAGGCTAACAATGCCTGCCCTGATTTTGGAGAGCAGGGAGGTTATTACAATAGGCCTGTTGTTAGTCGGATCCGAACTGTCTCTTTATTTTTTGATAGGATAGACAAGGGTTGACTTCCATAAGTCATTTTCCATAAGACTTTCAGAAAATACATCTCTACCATTTACGGCTAGTAAAATGCTTAACCTATTGCAAAATGCCAGTGTTAAGGTTACTACAGATTGGAGTAGGTAAAGTCGGGGAACACAATAAATATAAATTAGAAGACTAGGAACGAGATATCCACTTCGACAGAGTTTGTGAATAAGAATTAATTATCAACATTAGGTACAATACCAGTAGTAGGTAGTATGAACGATGATAATGATGATAATTATATTGAATTAGATTTAGTCTTTTGCTCCTATATTGTATAATAAATAATTTTAAGTTCTAATTCTTTATTGCACCAAAAGCGCCCATTCACTATTTTTTTTATGACTAACACGGATTTACTAAATAGTCCTACTGATCGAAAAATATGCATGAGGCGGAATTGTTATAAAAGTATTAATAATTAATTATTATTTCGATGTATAAGAAATTGTTCAAAATTAGAAAATCCATATTTTTTAAACCATTCAACTATCGATTGCAAGCTCTATAAGAATAATAATCGAATAGATTCAACGATTTAACCCCATACCTAGTGAATTGTCAAAAGAATCAAACTATATTTGTCAGACCATAGTGTTTGACAAATGAAAAAAAGCTATCGATATTTTTGTCGATAATTTAGATCAGTGTTTTAAAATAATTTACGACACGACATAGACAGTGACATTAACCGTGTGAAGTTGGTTGCTATATAAGGAATGCACAGTACAGCGGAAGGCGTTCTAATCGGCTATAGGTTGCGTGCAGACGTGTCCGGGTGTAGTGCTACATAGTTAAGATTGGTAGTCAACGAGGAACACTACAATATACATAGAATATATACTTTTCAATAATAATTGCTTAAGTCTGTCATATGGTTTGCCATAATATGATAATGATAAATTATATCGTTAAATATTTAAATGGTGCATGTTTTTACTACAATATATTTTTATTTATGTTTTGAAGCTGATCTGTATACAATTTTATGACAGATTCTGACACTCTACAGATTAGAATCATATCCTTTGATATGTACGTTAATAGATATTAAAGTTCTCCTCTGTCTATAGCAACATTAAAATTATACTCGTCTATTCAAAGCCATCTGTCTTGATTTACTTTGTGAAATAGCATGAATATAAGAACTTCAGAACGGCACATCCATTTAAACTAATAAATCTAGTTTCTCGTTAGGTGTCTATCAAAGGTATGCCATCATATAGCGCTTTGAAAGTTTGCGAGTATTTACAATTTCGTTGTTGTTGCTATGCTTTTGAGTTTTGAAACTACAGAGATATTAATTATTATTTTTGACTTACTGATGAAAAGAGATACCTCCTCGGTCAATTCTCGAAGTCTGAATTTTTGTGTAGCAAGTAATAATATAATAGCACAACACGGCATTATAACACTATTCATCGTAGCTGCGTTCCTGACGCACTCTAAACATGAACTACAAGCAGTCAAAAATACTATAAGCGGTGAACGCATTAAATGATTTAAGTATGATTGTTTAATCATAGTGACTGCGCGGCTTTTACGCCCACATAATCCTTTCCGCCTTTTTTACCTTTAACGTGTGTGTACAAATGTATACACATACTTAATATCGACATTGTTTACAATTAGGTACAACGGTATCGATACGCATGTATTCAAACTGATATATTTAATAAATACAAATATCTCTTGTATCAGGTTTTTGGACTTCCCGATGAAAAGAAACTTCCTTCTTGAGCTACACTACAGACCAGGCTTCTTTTTCGACACGTTATTATAGTGCGAGATGGCAAAATTCATCATTTTCGCGAAGTTTTATACGTTATCACAATAATAGTGCGACTGTCAGCCGGTGAAGCTAATTTCGTTGAAATATGATCCGTCGATCATATACGCGGCGCGCCAGACCCGCCCACAAGGCCATTCTAGGCGCTTTTCTTCAAGCCTCTTTAAACTCTTCTGTGTCAAAAACTACCACCCATTCGAAATAGGCGCAAAACACCCAGCAGGCTTCTTCTAGTATTTTTAATAAAATTTCAATACAGTCAAATTTATACCTTAAATAGCCTGACGCCAGTCGCTACATTCCCAATCTGTGGTATCATTAAGAAAGGCATTTATGTTATAGCAACCTTTACCACATACAAGTGTTCTAACAATTTAAAAAAAAAATCTTAATACATTTTCTGGGACCATGTCATAAAAGTATAATACACAACATATAAATATCTAAAAAACAGGGATTCTTTATTTTATTAAATAAATAATGTATATGACATCTGTTGTATAAAAAGATAAGCATCGAATTGCAAAGACCAATCAAATTTAAACTGAACGACATCAAATCAAAATCACTTTATTCATGTAGGTAATGAAAATGACACTTATAAAAAAAAATTTTTTCTTCTTTATCAATACCAGCAACTAGGTTATATTGATATTGAGAGGATCTTTAAATATAAACATACCTCAGCATCGTTGGAGAATATCTTCAGCTCGTATGTCTCATTCATGGACACCACTCCCTTTATGTTCTCTTCTTCGATCAACTGAAATCACAGATTTATTTATTTATTTACATTAAAGTTTACAAAAGAAAATACTTAAAGCTAGCATCAGAAACCCACACGGGCTTGTAATATATGCTAACAAAGAGTTAAATCTAGGTAATTTAACTACAGAACATTAGTGCCAGTTAGATAAATTATGTAAATATATCTATTTTAAGCGACTTAAAAAGTATGATTTCAGTTTTTTCTTAATATTACGAGGATTTATACAGTTCCATACATCAGTGGGTAATTTATTAATTAGGCGAGGAACTAGGTAAGCATTAGTTTGTTCGCCATATCTATTGAGCGAGCTCAAGATGTACACTTTAGATCATATTTTTCTACTATGACAATTTGTGGTCTACTTCATGAAATTTGTTGTTCAAAAAAAGTAAAATTACTATTACTATAAACCTACAAAACTTCAATCAATATCACATCTAGATTTTTTTATAATAGGACTAATCTGAATCTTTTGCATGTAAAACGAAAACTAAATTCCTAAGTGGTCTATACATTTTCAACTGCTATGGTATCAAACATTGATTAACAAGACTTCTCTTGTTTTTATGTAGGTGAAAGGTCCAAACATTTATAATAGTTCAGGTACAATCGTAAGTAATACAGTGGCTTAAGAATGGATACCATCTGCATAAATGACAAAATTTTATGAATCAATATCTTAAGTGTTTATTCGGCTAAGTTTATCATTGAAATAATTATGGCTATATATATATATATATATAACAACTAATTCAATAAATTTTTTCTAATTATATTAAATGTTGCTTCGTTATTATTTATAACAAACGAACCACTGTATTGAGCAATAAAGATATAGTTAAATTTTCTGGCAATTAAAAACCACTAACGACTATATAATATGCCCATTCTGATTCACTAATTGGAGTTTTGAAACATGATTGAAATTAGTACATCAGTTATGATTTTGAGAATTTATAAATACTTCATAGATATTTTTTGACGATAAAGGTACCACGTAATATTCTACAAACGATCATCTATTGTTTCTGAGAGGGGTAGGCTTTGACTACAGGTATCCATTTGCCGAGGTCTAAAAACTCTGGATTCGTTTACTCTCAACTCAACTCCGATTTTGTTCATCACCCAGACCTTATCAGCTGTTAGTGATTTAAGATGCCATGTAGCTTCTTTAAATCAAAGCAAAGACACACTGCAAAAGTTTAAATATGTTGAAAATCTTGTAAGTGCTAATGCATCAAAATCTTTCTTTCAAACCAAAATAAGTGATAACTTTAAATAATATAATTAAAATTACACTATATACGTAATTTATAAAAGTATAATTTAATAATAACTTTCTCACTTAAGAAGCATTGTTGGTTGGGTCCCTGTGAAATCATCTTAAGCGGGTTTTACTGTAATTTCATATAGCAAGTGGTTTGGTCACCTATTTATACTACTAACTAACTTATATTATTAACCAAATATTTGTTAATGGTTTATTTAAAAATGAAAAAAAAAAACTTAAGTTAAATAGACAAGAGTATAAGTTTGTAATAAGGTTACTCTAACTTTAGTATTAAATCCAAAATGAGTTTGATGTACTAAGTATAAACAGCAAATCCTCATTGAACCAAACTTTACTTAGATATCTATTATCATATTAATATATTCAATAGATAATGTTAAATAAATAAGAACTTTAGTGTAATAAGTAAGTAAATATTGACATGATGTCATACAAATGAGACTTTTAGGCATTTATTTAACAAATTCCTTTATGATAGAGTTGCAATAATAACTTAGTATTTTAATAGTATAAGTAGGTATAGCTTAGACAAGTTAATGTCCAAAAGAGGGAGTCATAAACTAACCTACAAGTTACCTGTTTGGTCATATTTCTGAATGGTAAGGCTCCAAGTATCAGCGAATCATCCATTCTATCATACCAGCGTCTAGCTGTCATCTTCTCCATTAAAACATTGTAAAGAAGTGTGGGATAGAACGTTACTCTAGCGAACATTGCAGCACTCTGAGGATAGATTTAAAGACGTTAAACACGCACGGAAACCATTGACTTTATGAGTTGAAAATTATACCGTTTACCATTGTGAAAGTTGTTTTTCCGTGTACGTAGTGGGGATACTCTTCAATTTGTATGCTATTCACATTTCGCACGAGTTGCGAGTCCCCTTACTCCCCGTACCCAGCACAGCTGATTTGTATTATCAATAATCAATCACCAATCACCATCAAAGAGGATGTAAATACTACGAATAAATGAATAATTTTTAATTTAACTTTAAAGTTTGACTACTCGAGTCATTTAAGTGTCATTTGTCAATTCCTTTTTTTTTCTTGGAAAAATAAGATTTGGTAATTAAAAGTTTCAAGTTTTTTATTCTATTTTTTTATTGTTTTAGCTTTTCTTCCACTAATTCACTTTATTTTATATTGCTTGAATTGTATTTTAAATACAATATATTGAATAATAATTTCTTTTATCTTTTAATAGGTAGGTAGGTAGGCATCGATGAAATGTAATATCACTAATTTTAAAAGCTAGTACAAGTCTGTCAATCAAAAAAGTTTGCCAAATTAGCACTCAAAAATAAGGTGTTCCATAGTTCCTTCATTTGAGCTACAATGTGGGCAAATGTTGTTCTCGTATTATTGATGTCTTCAAGGTGTAGTGCTGCAGTATTTTAGCCGCAACGCAATTTTCATAACGTGGTTTAAAATCTCGATTGTTATCTTTCAATTGATTGTACCAAGGTCTAACAGGTATGCATGAATCGTGATTTCATGCAATTGAATCGAAATATCGGCACCAAATTAATGAAATATATAGTGTGAGTACCCTTCATAATAATTACATTTGCACAATTATTATAATATATCTAGTATATATTGCTATTCCTTTTCAAAGGGGCCAACATAATTTTCTGTTACAATGCAAGTATACGATAATCTTTTGTTCGTCTTGTACAGTTTATATTTTTTTATGGTTGAGAGGAGGAGGTGAGCAACAAATTGTATGATAATATGAAACATGTACAGTATACTATTCCTTTTCCAAGGGGTAAAAATAGCCTACTGCTACCTACAACGCCAGAATACGAGCATTTTCTACGTCTTGTACTGTTTATAAATTGTATGATAATATTAAACACGTCCAGTATACATTGCTATTCCTTTTTCAAAGGAGTTAATATAACTTACTGTTATAATGCAAGTATACGATAATATTTTGTTCGTCTGGTACAGTTTATATTTTTGTATGGTTGAGAGGAGGAGGTTACAAGCAACAAATTGTATGATAATATTAAACACGTCCAGTATACATTGATATTCCTTTTTCAATGGAGTTAAAATAACTTACTGTTATAATGCAAGTATACGGGCATCTTTTGTACGCCATGGCGTACATGTACTGCTTATAAATTGTATGATAATATTAAACACGTCCAGTATACATTGCTATTCCTTTTACAATGGAGTTAAAATAACTTACTGTTATAATGCAAGTATACGAGCATCTTTTGTACGCCATGGCGTACATGTACTGCTTATAAATTGTATGATAATATCAAACATGTCCAGTATACATTGCTATTCGTTTTTAAAAGTAATCAAATTAACCTACTGTTACAATGCAAGTTACGAGCATCTTTTATACTTGTACTGTTTATTCAGTTTATAAATTGTATAATATAATCCAACATGTCCATGTTTCATTATTATTCCTTTTTCAAATGGGCCAATGCAGGTCTGTGCATTTATACCGACACAGACTTATTCTGTCTATTAATAATTATGTTTATATTCCAAATGTTCAAGATAAGGGTTGTAATCCAAAATCTCAATAATCCAAGTGATAATCCAAAAGGGTTAAAACTTATTGCTACAATACAGTAAGTATTAACATAAGTTAACACAATAAAATAAGTCTGATGATCATAAAGATTGATTGTGATTCTGTTGGCTTCCTTCCGTCCAGTTTTTGAGAGATGTAATGTAGTTTGAGTGTTTCTTTTTCAATTATATTCTTATAAGCTTGGAATGTTTACAAAATTAATACAATATAATATGTGAGCGACTATGTACTTGCACATTGGCGCTGTATAGTCTTATCCCAGCGGAAACTCCATAGGGAGTGCCGCTTGCTCCTCTCCCTCCCCAAGAGAAGGTCGCCTTCGATGTAGGCTTAGAGGGCACCTGCCCAAAGCCAACTGCAGGTGGTGTTTAGTGGGTAAGCACCTAGGTTTTCGCGTGAGTCCAACATAACCAACGCAGACTTAGGCTGCGTTGGTATGCATGAGCATTCACCACCTCCCCCCCGTCGTTATCCCGGAGGGTAGCCCTTTCCCTTGATTGGGCGCAAAAAAAAAATTTAAAGTCTATATTTTTCGAGCAGGATTCTGCTAGTAAAAAAATTCAGGCGTTTAATTTGATTTCCTGATGAACTAAGACACCGTTATAAGTTATACCTTCGGTAATTACACTCTAACATGTCAAAACAATGTAGTTTTATTAAAAGTGTTCTTAAACAAATATAAAGTACTTACCTATTTGATTAATGAAATACCCTGGTGGCAAACAATTCTCAAGGTTTTAACTTATACTTTATATCTTATAACCATCACAGAAAACGTTTAAGCCATCCTTTTAAATTTCACAAAACCATTTACTTCACCCAACGAGTGTTACTAGCTGGAACAAGTCGAGTAGTAAGCATAAACAGCATGCTTTTAATTGTATCGTGCCTTGTCACCAGTGAGTGACCTTGGTGCAGACTTGCTGGAACGTCGAAGTTTTTCTTTGCATAGCAAAAAAGCTATTTTAATAAATTTTTCAAAACCTATCTTGATATTATCTATTAGTATTGAAAGTCAGCGCTTTTAGGATTCTTAGTGTAGGATTAATACATAAATCGGTTTAGTAGTGTCGGAACTTATCCCGAGCCCGAACATACATGGTGACATGATTGTTGTTTAAAGTAGATAATTTTTAAAAATGTATATAGTATAGGTATAGTTGATCTTTTAACAAGTTCGAAAAAAAAATCTTTCGGTAAGAACTATGGATTACACTTAATAAGTAAATACTGGTTTAATAGCTGTTACTCAATGATATTATAGTATTAGATAAGTATCATTGTTGTTACTCGTGATACATAGGTGCTATAGAGAGACTCAGTAAAGTAAAGCAACATCTCTATGTAACGTCAAGGGGTAGTGTCGTTTTTACAGAATAGAAATATTATTATTTAATACCATATGGCGTGACAGTAATAAATATTATTATATTTGTAAACAATATAATTAAAAAAGCTTAAATCTAGAAAATGGAACTCTTTGCCTATATTATTGGGTATGTATTCATTTGTCATTTATGCAACGATTTTAGGCCAAAATGAAAATTATCTGCGTCACGTCAGCATAAATTTAACACGAGAAAATTTCAGTGCAGTTATTTTTATCACTTTCGATGTTATTTAAGTAAACAAGAAAGTCATGATAGAATACGATTGGCCTTTTACGATAAAGTCCTCTCGTTCCAAAAACTCAGTTGTCTGGAGGTTGTAGTGATTTAACGGAGGTGGCTCAAATGCTGTGTTTGACATACTTACGGGTGACGAAAGCAAAAAAAAATTTGCTGTTATCATCACGAAACCAACAGACAGTTTGCCCAGTTCTTGTTTCCCTTCCGAGGATTTGCTACTAAAGTGAAATGATAATCCTCCCCGAGCCCTGGGGTGGGCAAAGAAATGCGCGTTTTCAAGGACAAACGAGGCATCAACACCATGACGACGCCCCGCTCCAAGCTTAATGTGGACTGTTACAACATTAGGGAAATCCATTCTGATTTAAACGTCGTCTACCACCTTGAGACGGCGCAGTCGGTCTTGTTTTTCCCTACAAAGACGCAGATATCTCAACCGAACGACACATCATATTTAACATACCCCAAGCAAAATTGAGTATATTTTTTTGCCTCTTCTGTCGTTTTATGTGTGTTCTTTAGGGAGGATATCTGCTGTCGTTATCTCGGCAAGTTTGAGGGTAGGGACCGGTCTACTCTCTTGCCACGTGTAGGTTTTGAGGACTGCGTCCGCATCTACCCGTGTGTGTATAAAGTTCCTCATAGTGGTAACGCAAACACGGATACAAAACCATGCCTACAGATTCTTTATGCGGCAAATTCCCCTTTCAAGTCTTCCGACTGAAATACGCTAGTTCTAGGCGTTGTTGAAAGCTGTTCTCGGTAACTTCAACCAGCCGTCCCTGCCACCACTACATATGGGGAATGACACCCTGGCCTATACATCAAAAAGCCGATCTTCTGTGTACTATTTTCCGCTCCAACTCGACTAATAACGATGAAAGACACCGCCGACCATCCCGGTGTCAGAGCTCAATACGGGACGTACAGTTAAGATAAAAAACTGTTCGGCGAGCTCTCGCCGCCATGGCACGCCACACATCTAGTACATACATGGTGGGTATGATATCCTTATTCGTGGCGTGCTGCGGAGGTGGTATTCGGCGGCAGGAATCAGGTCCAACATCTCTTCGGAACACTCCCTGTGATAAATGCGGTAAAACTCACACAATAAAGCGACGTCTCTACGCAACGCCAACAGATTTAGCCGTTGACAGAGTACTCGACACGAGCAGCTCTGCGTTGCACGCGATCAAATTGTTCTAGCTGGTGGTGGGGTGCGCCAGACCAGGGGTGACTACTTTTGTGGCCGGACCTGTGCTTTGTAGAGCTCTAAAATGTGGGCCGACTTGAAATATGACCGTGCTCTACTTATGACGCCCAGCTTTTAAGCCAATTTGGCTAGAGATTTTAACCATTTAAATAGAGAAGAGAGAAGTGAGAAGAGAGTTAGAGCGGTTATACGACAAACTTGAGTCTAAGCTGAGCTTGAGCTTAGCTTAAAGCATCAGGGTTGCATTTACTCTTCAGAAACTTACAATTTGGATCCTTTGTCAGCCAGTAATAAAGTCAGTAAGTGCATTTGCTGACGTATTGGATCAGGACTTTGATTTGCCATTAATACTAGTTTGAAGATTCCCTGTGGAATGACAAGCACTAGAATCGTTGACCTTCGAGTTAGGTTTTGCTTCAAAAAGGAGTACTTTCTCAATTCTATTATTTGTAGAGCAAGGCACGGCAGTTATAACCAGGTAAAAATTGCCAGCTCTAAGAGGAGCCTTTGTGACTCATTCATTTTGGAGTATTGCAAAACTATTCACAGACCTTCGAAACTAAAGTCCACATATTGTCAATAAACTAATGACAATATATCTTGCTCAAGATTATGTGCATGTTATTGTTGTCCTTTAACGGCCGTTTTCGATAACGTATCTCTCGTTACGGATACATTGCTGTCACCGTTTAATGACAAGATCTTATCTATCCATAGTTATGTCCAATATGGTTATAGTACAATGCTTTATGTCGATAGGTTATTGAATGTAAGTAAGCGCAAAGGTAGATAGATTTGTCTTACATCTAGTAAGTTAAGCTAAGGATAGACAGGTTACTGGAAACGGCCGTTCATCAAAATCTACACGCTTGCATACTGCTGAGATTTCAAAAGCATAGTATTATATCTTCCATTAGTAACGAAACTAAATACCAAGTGTACCTATTTAGTTGATAAAGTTTGAATTTACAAAACATAGTAAACGCAATTATACGCTAACTGGTCAACTGTCGTTGTTTTGTATTCCACGAACGGGCTTTTTCCTACAATTAAGCTTCATCTTTATTAATTCGCTGCGAGTCAGGCGCGTAGTGAATGAGATATCATCGCGGTGATGTATCGACACCATTTGTAACGCGGCGGGAGCCGGACATATGAATTCCAAAATTAAATTAAAGCGCGGTAAAACCGTTTCCGTTCGTTGCTCATTCAAATTTGTGTGATTCGATCTTTGTGCATTTGTCTATGACTCGGTCTTTAATTGTCTTTACGGAGTTTCTAATATTGTTCTATGTAGGTACTGCCAAAGAATATGTAATAGTACAAGTAGACGTACTGTCAATATTTTAAGCTTTGTAAATACGTTGTTTATTTTTATTAGTCGTCATTGTTTGTATTAACTACATCTTCAACTTTTTTGTAAAATAATTTATTACTTACTAATTATTTTCAACAAATTGTTATTCCTTGTCCGAGCTAGATGCTTGATAGAATAATTAATTAATGTAATTTCCTACAAAGGCAATGAACATCCAGAAACTAAATTTATAGCTACAGAAAAATTATCAAAAAGAAACAGTGTCATGTGTCATCATTAACGCCATAATAACCTAATAAGTTTGACACAATAAATAAGAAACACAATATCAAAGAGTTGCGCTGCGTTTAATGGTCGTAAGTATATTTCAATGAAATATGGCCGAATCAGTCCCGTCTCTCAGTGGTGGGTGAGATTGCTTTTTACACGGTTCACATGTAATAAATATTTCAAATAATTTTTAATATTCATCCAATAAAAGATAGATAATAATATTGAGCCGTGTAATATGAAAATTCCAGTATAAAATTACTTGAGAAAATTTATTGAATTAGGCGCTATTTTGCGGCACCATAACTATCCAAAGGGTCTCATGCCAGAGTTTGGCGAGTCAATATCTCCTGAGGATGCCTCGTCTAGAGGCGAAACACGTGTCGAATTGATTAAGGACAAATCTTGGCGGAATTTAAACTAAAGAAAACTCACAAAATTTGGATAAACTGTTTAAATTAATTAGGTATTTCAAAGACTAGTACTATACGACTCTCAGGTGACATTTATGAAGCAAATCAAACTATCAAAATAACTTCAAATAATATTAAAAACGAGTAAAGTGTATATATTCTGTAATAAGTTCTTCCTGAAATCGAATAGTTTTCTTCCCTAGATTTATTTCAACACATTTTGTTTAACCACCTAATTCATAATGGTCCGCTAACTTTAAACAGCCGCTTAGGAGTGTTTTTTCTCATTCTGACTTAGGTCAATAGAAGAAGACAGAGTGAGAATTAGCAATGCTTTAAGTTAGCAGACTATTATGAATGAGGGGGTAAATCAACATCTCTATATTAACTGAAGATACATAATACCAAAACAATGCTTATGATAATATTTAGGTACTTAATAATTATATTACATGAAGTAAAACATTCACTATGAAGAAGTGTTCCAAGACAACCAAGAATACTGGCAACATTTCCGCATTAGATAGTTAGGCTGATCCGTTGGATGAAATGGAGTTAATCTGCCAGCCCTTTGAGTTTCCAGTAGCACTATTGAAGCGGGTAGATAGTACCCACTATGTACATTTTCCGTGCCTTTTGCCACACGGGCCAATTAGTATGAAAGTCTCACTGAGACCGATATATTTTTGTGACGTTTTGACGTCTCCTGTAAATAACTAAGAATTGTTAAAAATAGTTATTGAAAAATAATGGTCATTTATTGGTAAATTACTTGCGTAGCTTATCTAAATGTTGATGCCACCCGTTTCGAATACAATGTTTATATATTTTTTTCTCCGACGAAATAACGGAGGTGAATTTGAATTGAACCGAAGCCGAATTATGCACGAATCGACGAACTTCAGCCGCTTATTTGTGTCCGGAAAGCGCTCGGAAGACTTAAAGCCTTCTTGCTTGATGTATGGCGGCGACGCGGGATTCGATCTTTATATTCAAATTCGTATTCAAATGCATCCGTTGTCTATGCCTCGTTTGACAATCCGTGGACATTTAAAAAAAGAACGTCAAATTTGAATTTTTCTTTTTAGAGTGGCGATAGACATCTGGCTCGGGACTCTTTAGTCGTTCTTTTTTAATTGCATTGTGGCTCAGATGGTTGGAGATCGGTAGATATTTGACGTGAGGGTCTGATAAAGTTAGTATGTTGTGCAGGTTGGGACGTTAACGAGCTGGTGAGTAATGAGACACGTTGGACAATAACCGCTTCCGAATCACCATTGTTCCTATCGATAATAAGATATCATACAATGCTTGGGGGTTTTATATTTTGTCGAATCGAGCAGCAAATGTCAATTATTGGAACAGTCCGCTGGAACTGTAGGTACGTATCTAATCAGGAAATCAACGCTTCTTTGCAGATTATATGAAAGATGCAGACGTGATTGAAGCATTACTATTACTAAGTAGCGGGTAATTAAGAATTGAACTACTTTTTATATTAACTATTGTTTTATATAGATGAGTTTATTTGAATCTTATTAATGTATAAATTATTCCGGACAAGTTAAGTTATTAATAAAAAGTGCCTTTTGTTAGTGATTAGTAATTTAACGTTAGCAAACCGTGTGCCCTTGAATTTTTCAAATAAAATCCTTCATCAGCAAAGTCTCTCTACGATGAATAATTTTGATTTCATGATTGTACGGGAATCGAAACATATCTACCAGTTTTATTGAATTAGCCGTTATATATTAATTCATATTTATATAATAATAAAACATCTACTAGTATCAGACGACCATCCCTGGGACTTGGTCTAATTGCTCTCCCAAGTCAATCTGCGTCTAACTACTACTGTTTCCTGAGTGATATTTATGCAAAATAAATTAAATTAAATTAGATATTGCAGGAGGGAGGAGTGGGCTTTTCTATATTTTGAGCTTTGCATTTATATCATTTGAATTGCGTTGTATAAAAATAATAGAAAAAGATACATAATACCACTGTCGCCCAGAGCCGGATGCATAGGCAAATATTACCAACCTTCATTTGCTCTCTGTCTTGATATATTTTTGGATTCAATTTACTGGAAGCAGTACAGTTAGTGCTACTGCTACTAAAGTAGGTATAGTAGAATACGACAGTACCACAACTTTATCTGCTGTAAAACAGCATTTTTTACCAGTGGATAAAGGTAGTAAATAGTTATCACAAAAAAAAACTGACTAAGTGACTCCGTGGTTTGAAAGCTGCATTGAATGTGCGCTATTCCTACTCTGTGGTTAATCATTCCTGCCAGTTTTATTTACATTTACTCTAAAAAAAATTAATGGTGCAGTCTACTTTAATCTTTGTACATTCAGGTAGACCTGAACGTACCAAATCAGCATTTATTTTTCAACGACTGTAACTTCATCTTATATTTTAAGCGCTCCTTAAAATAAAGTATATGACCATAGACCTTATAGTCAGCAAAAAGAAAATAAAATGACAGCTGATAACTTCCCGCCTTTTTCTTAGACGTACCTAGTATTTACATCCTCTTTGCTGCAAACATGGCCGTGCTTGTTCCTACCATAGAACAAGTGGCTATAATAATTAGGTAGACGTTGCAGGCACCGAACGCTGATGCAAATGAACTGAATCTGCGCCCATCTGCATACAATGCTCCACTTTATATGTAATTTACTGCTGATCTTTTCGCTTAGATGTCCTCGCTAGATAGTTCTAATTTAGAACATTTTCTTTCACTGTTTTCGTAAGTAAGGTAGTATTTGTGGTGTAACTTATTTGGTTTACTAAATAAATTAGTTTATACTCTTATATTTTCTAGTATTATTCATAAAATAATTAATACAAAACCAAATTAATATAAGCAATTCAAAAAAAAAAAAAAGTTTACTAATGTTCTTCTGTTGTGCAATGCAATCAGAACTCTTTAATAAAAATTGTTAAAAATCAGATATAACTTAAAATCTATTTAACTTTTAGATGTTATGGACCCTGTGGTCATTTACTATAATTTGCAGCAGAAGTTGAATCATTAATTTTAACTTCTGCTGCTAATTAAAGTAACTGCTAAGTAATAAACTGCTACCAAACCGGTGGCAGAACAAGAACAACAAAACAGATGGCAGAGTCGTCTAAGGCGCCAGATATATGCCGAACGTCTTATGGACCTTCAAGAAAAGAGCATACTTACTCCCACCTTAAAGGCCGATAACGCAGCGGATGTCCAAGGGCGGCCTCATCACTTGACATCCGTGATCCTCTTGCCCGTTTGTCTGCTCTTAAATATAAAAAAAATTAAGCTCTGGTATCCGACTGGTTCCAGTGGCTTCGAACACCACACCTGACAATAGTTTTCTTTTTACATAAAATTATTTTATGACTTATTTGTTTCGTTCGATTATTATGCTGATATTAATTACATATCTGTTATTTTGTGAAAAAAAGTTTGACTTGCATCGAAGTTTCATAAAACCACACAATTGCTTCTTTAATTGCTCTCAGACGGTAGTAATTCATTTATTAGTATTTGTTAATCATTAATATAATAAGTTTATCAATAATAATAAGCTACGAAAGGAACTTCGTTCCAAGAGTGTTCCAAGACAATCATGCATATTTTTTCTTTTTATGAGGTAAGTGTTTATCTAATCAATTAATGGCAACATTAATTAATTAAAGGGCTTCAAACCAGGTAAATAAAATTTGCAATTAAAAGTTAGGAAAGACCCACGCTAGTTAGATTGCAATTATTGACTATTTAAATGGCTGGTCTTATCTTTATTACAATCATACACAACATGTAACGCAAGGGCGGGCGTAATACGTTTTGAATACACAAAGCACTTTTTTATCAGCTCCTGTACACCAATTACGTGGATTGGAACGCCCTACGATGACAAATTGCAGTGTTTTGTGTGAACGCGCCCTAATCAACATGGCCGACGTATTCATTTTTGCTGAAGGCTACACCACACAGAGGTACATTACTTTGTCTAGATTACTTTGAGATTGCGATCGAAGAAAAATTAAAATGGGCTGTCGAACATTTTGCTTATGTACCGATTCGTAGTTATGAATGTGTTGGATTGAAGCCATAATGTGAGAAACCACACCAACCTTCACACCCCCTACATTTCTAAACGGGGTTCAAAATAATAATTTTATAAATCCTCACAAAGTAAAATGTTTTTTTAATACACTCGACAGGCGGAATCAAGAAGAGCATAAAATTTATTCTGCATGTTCTTACATTAAATTACTTAGGGATTTGCATATTATAAGATTCCACGTAAAATGACTCATATCATGACTGATCGTACAAAAAAGAACGACGCTTAAAAAGCTTACTTTTATAAAAAAATATCTAAGCTATTTAAAATTTAGGGTTTGTTATTTTAATTAAATATCTTTATTTTTAAATTTTATATGGCTGTATGCAATAAAAGTGTTATCATCAAAATCGGATACCTTAAAAATGTTATGCGTTTATAAAAATAAACGATTAAACCTCTTTTGTCGAGTGAACAACCTTGTCGCGCGTAAGTAAAGAGCAAAAGGTGGCAGTTTTATTTTATGACAAGTGGTAAAATAACAAGTAATTACAACAGAATTAAAGCAGGTGGTGAATGGCAACCTGCGCTTTTCGCATTATTCCGTATGTAAATGTACAGTGGCCATACGTAAGATGGTAGGTCCGGTCCACAAGTTTGATGATAATGGGAATCATGTGCAAGGAAGTGCGCTTGCGTATTTCTGTTATCTATGGTTTAAGTAAGCTACTAAACAGTTGTCAATTGTAATATAGATCTTAAAATTGTGATAAATTCTACAAATACTTATTAATATTATTTTGCTTCCTTAGGTAAGTTCGAGTCTCGAGACTTTGAGTCTCGTGTCAGAATTTGGCGAGTCATCTCGTGAGGATGCCTCGTGTAGAGGTGATACACGTATCGAATTGGTTGAAGATAAATCTTGGCGGAATTAAGACTCAAGAAAACTCACAAAATTTGGTTAATTATTAATTTCCACAAATTAGCGCCTTATTCAATAAATATTGTTAGGTAGTTATTTGGGCTATATATTTTATAAATCAATAAAGCCAGATAGCTGAAATTTTGTGTACCCAATTGCTAATATAGCAATAACCGGTAAAAGCTTAGATGGCGAACACAAAATAGCGTCTAATAATGTTATTTTACGAATGTATTTACGGAACGAATTTAAACGGAACCCTTCATGTATGAGTCCAATTCGTGGTTATTTTTTGTATTAGTTCGTCGTAATTTTGTTTTGATTAAATTTTAACGCTGTCACGCTCAAAATTAAAATTTACCAGAGTAATATGTTATAATTAGAATTGGTAATGCTATTATTTTACAATTTCAATTAAAATAATTTATTACGGATTACTTTTTTTAAGAGTAATTCTATTATGTGTTTTGTTCTTATTTTGATTTCAAATATTCTTTGAAAAAATTAAAAGTAAACCTAAAATCTGTGCAGATACACTGACAACAGATAATAAAATAGTCCGGACCTCAAGGCATCAGAAGGTGAGGTAGGCCTTGTGATAGAGACTGCAAAAACCAAAACCGAATGGAACTCTTTGAAGGAGGCTTTTACCCAAAATGGGTCCATACAAACGAGAGATAGTATCTAAGATGTAACATTAAGTAATTGTAATTTTTTGCATGGAGTCTAATAGATCTTTTTTATTTATTTATTTAAGCATAAAATATGCTGAAATATAAAACATTTAAAATAGATCTAATATTTGTCAAAATAACATGTGTTTCTAGAAACACACTCCTACCTACTCTCTAACGTTCTATCCCAAGGATTATTTGATGTAAACGTGCCTAAGCACTATTTGTCTAAAATTGTACAAGTACCTAGATTAAATTTAATTGAAAAAATAAATTCATTTTGAAGAGTTTTACGAAGAAGAATTCCAAACAATTCGTTGGAGTTATTTATTTCCTTAGTCCGACTGAGTTCAAAGTTTTCCAATATTTAGACGTCCAAATGTTAGTTATCCAATCACGAAGTATTCGTGAATAAGTCTGCAGATTCTTCAAAGCTATTCAGATTTCAGGGATCGTAGAGTCGCGAGCCAACATCAAGCGCATCAAGGATTCAATTCAAATGACCGCCATTGTTGTCTGCCACTTTATTTGGACCATTTTTTAACCGCAACTTATCTGTGGTGATGAACGAGCCGCGTCCTTTGGCAGTGGTTACAATAGGGCCTAGTGCGCATTGTTTTTAACGCATTTTTATATACTTAATTAATATTAATACTCAAATAGTAGGAATAGATACTTAATTATATATATTATTACAAATTTCCGATAGGCAGAACCGTCTCTCAACACAGTACTCCGTTTTCCAATCTCCAGTCACTCCGGCCGCTCCCGTGTTCGGTTTTACGGTATTATAAAATTTATTATATTATTCATAGCTAAGCTACTTAAAATTCTTTTAGTTTGTTAACACATAAACATTTGTATAAAACAATTATCCCGTTAACATTTCGGAACTCTAAATGGGATTAACATCTCACTTTTGTGCTTAGTCGTAATTGTTCGATCTTGGATAGAAAATATTACCTGTTACTATTTATATTTTCTCTGAAGCCGTTAACATATTCAAAAAAGGTTTACTTCACTTCATAGATCAACGTTGCGCCATTTATGATTTAAATAACTAAGTAGGTACGCTAAGTAGATCTCGAATACCTTCTTTAGAACATTATAAGTAATTTATCTGTATTTATAGCCCGATAATTCATATCTTTTTTTTTTCAAATTACTCCAACCTTATCCTCATCATATCTAATTGTTTAAATAGTAAGTAATAAGTAAAATATAATATGATATAATACAGACACACTCTTACACAAATTATCTTGCCCCAAACTAGGCATAGCCTGTACTGTGGGTACAAGATAATGATATATTTAATACAATATACATACTTAAACATACATAAATACATATAAACATCCATGACTCAGAAACAAACATTCATATTCATCATATAAATGTCTGCACCTACCGGGATTCGAACCCAGGACCTCTAGCTCAGTAGGCAGGGTCACTAACCACTAGGTTATTGGGGTCGTCAAATACGTGGTTCAAGTACATTGTTTTAGATTTATAATTGTTTAAAACACAGTGCGCATAGACCTTGTGAACAAATAGTCGGACATTTGGAAGTCACCAACTCTATTGTACGTTTTGACTAAACGTCGCACGGTAGATAGTTAATCAAAATCTTGCAGTTCGGACACAATAATTTATCAATCGCCGTGTTGTGTTTACTTTTTTATTCTGCTACCGGTGACGTAATGGATTCCTCATTGACAGCCGGTTGACAGTTTGTTTGATAGTTTGACTAATGGTTGTCTATGGTTTGAGCGGTATTCGGAGTTTAAATTAAGGCGCGATTATTGAGACGTCAAAAGGCGCGGATTTTTTTAAACACTGTCAATATGTTAGAACAGGTACGAAACATTGTCATGTTAACGCCAGAAGGAAGTCGTGAGCATGCAAACAGTATGGTAGTATGATTGGTGTTTTATGTCTAAGTCTCACTCTTATAATATACCGTTAATATTCTAAGGTCTGACCAGACCTGGCGTCACAAAGATGGGCGAATGTCCCCACTTGTGGGGGATTCTAATTATTATCATATTTTGAGGTAGGTGGGGCCGTGCTACGAAGATGATCATTGTTTTTTTTTTTTTTAATTTATATTTTACACAAAATTAATTTATTACTACTATTGCAATAAATAATATATAAGTTTTCACAATTTCGTTAATTTGTTCTCGGTTTTTGTTTTTCGTGTCCATTATTCGGATAGGCAAAGGGTTCGAGCCCATACAGATATATTAGTTAATATTCAATAACAACGTCTTATTGATAAGTCCTAATAATAATATAACCTTCAATTTCTTATTATCAATTATTTTATTACTGAGTGAAAATTTTAAAATGTGCGAATGATAATACTGAATTATAAATATAATATATAATGAAAATAATAATCAGTCAAATAAAATGGCGGAATCCCAGGAACATTTTAATCTTTCATCAATAAATAAGAATAAAAGAGAAAATCAAGAACCTGATTATCACCTGACCTGTAAAAAGTTTAAGTGTTTATATTCTGATGAATAATAATGTCAAAATATAACATTATATTATTCTTTGTCAAATATATACAATCTCAATCGATAAAATAATATTAATTATATTATATATAAAGGTATTTTTTTTATTTTATCTGGAGAAAATGCCAATTTTGCTCAAAAGATGAAGTCAGATTTTCCGAGAAAAATAATAGCAAAAAATCTAACAATGCTCCTAGCTCTTCAGTAATACGTGAGTGCTTAGTTGGTAACACGGCTTTATTTAATGTAAATATAATGTAATATATTAATGCGTCTGTTACTTATTCCTAAAGTTAATTATTATTAAGTTTTACTAACGCGCGTAAAGATTACACGCACACACTTTTTTTTACTTTCGGTGATAATCTAGTAATACTCTACATTGTATTGATACAAATTAAGTTATTATTACTATTTAATGAATACCTTTCGTCCTCATTAAAAAACTCAATCATAAATATTTGTATGAAAATCTAAATATTATTTTTCATTCATGACACTACTATCGATTACATTTATTGAGTCAATTTTTTAAAAACTTCATATAAACGGAACACTGCATGAACTTCTAGAATCTAGATCATTAGAATGCTTATTATAAAAAGGGGTAATTTAAAATAAATTGACTGTATCTATATTAATTGTTGCTTCATCAAGCCTAACAGAATATCCTGGCTGCAGCGCAAGCAAAGGCATGGAGTGAAATTAAGAAAAGTGCTCTGGAACGATCGGGTGGAGATGCACTGGGCTCGACCTCTGCCACAACACGTTTTTTTTATGGAAAAGGAGGACTAACGAGCGTACGTGTCACCTGGTGTTAACCCTTTTTTTTAAGGTACCCATGTTGTATCGTCCCGGAAACACCGCACAAGGAAGCTCATTCCACAGCTTTGTTGTGTGTGGAAGAAAGTTCCTTTTTTTATGGAATAGGAGGACAAAAGAGGTTACGGGTCACCTAGAGTTAAGTGATCACCGCCGCCCACAATCTCTTGCAACACCAGATGAATCACAGGAGCGTTGCCGGCCTTTAAGGAAGGAGTATGCGCTTTTTTTGAAGGATTCCTTGGAGGAACCCCGCAGATCCAGATGTTTGATGCCACAGATCCACGTAAACCCAAGTCCACCTGATTTCCATAGTAGTGATATTATCTGAGTCGTAATACGAAACGACGACCGAGTGTCTCGTGTAGCTGTTACACTGACACCTCATTCTTCAAACTTGAACACAGCACTAGTGCACTAGTGTTGTGCCGAATAAATAACAGTGGCAGTACTTACTGCTGAGAACGAACAGTGGACTTGCAGTTACTTCTTCGGCCTCATACATGATTTACTATTATGAGAACATTTAAGAACCAATACATCACTATTTAAACATGGATCTTGGACACATACTATCTTTTTTCATGGAATAGGAGTGACAGCGTGGGTTACCTAATGGCACCACAGGAATCACAGGAGCGTTGCCAGCCTTTAAGCTGTGCGTTTTTTTCTCATGTCGTACTTTACTGGAACACCGCACAAGAAACCACGTAACGTCGCTGAAAGTTCCTTAAAAACAGCAGTGTGAAGGAACACCAGGCATCCAGATGATGAAGATGATATTAAGGATTGTGGGGTGTGGTGCAGTATTGGGATTCGATGACAGGAATGATTAAAATTCCCCGTGATAATTGGGGTAAAACACACAATGACGCGAAGTCTCTATGCCACTCCTAGCTGAGCATATTTTTTTAAACAACTTTATATAATTACATTAATTAACCACATTATTTATTTATTCTACAAACGTTTTGTTCATCAGCAAGACGCGCTCATTTATTCATATTATACAAAACCCCAAAACAATTTTCTAATGGTGTACAAACATTATACACAAAATGATCTTATGATTATTATAATATGTTGTGTAAAATAACCGAATAAAAAGAATAACCAAATAATATGGTACTTGAAGTTATACAGTTCTATACTAAAACAATTTTGAGATTCTTCTTAAGTGCTTAATCCAATAAATTGTGTGGTAACATACCCCTCTGTCTCAATTTTTTTTTTTTTTAATAGGAGGACAAACGAGCGTACGGGTCACCTGGTGTTAAGTGATCACCGCCGCCCACACTCTCCTGCAACACCAGAGGAATCACAAGAGCGTTGCCGGCCTTTAAGGAAGGCGTACGCGCTTTTCTTGAAGGTACCCATGTCGTATCGTCCCGGAAACACCGCACAAGGAAGCTCATGCCACAGCTTCGTGGTACGAGGAAGAAAGCTCCTTGAAAACCACACTGTGGAGGACCGCCACACATCCAGATGGTGGGGATGATATCCTAACTTGTGGCGTGTCGTGCGAAGGTGGAAGGAACACTCCCCGTGATAAATGCTGTAGAAGACACACAATGAAGCGATGTCTCTACGCAACGCCAAGTTATCCAGCCGTTCACAGAGTACTGGGTCCCCGACAATTCAAGCTGCTCTGCGTTGCACGCGGTCAAATGGATCGAGCTGATACTGGGGTGCGCCAGACCAGAGATGACAGCAATACTCCATGTGAGGCCGGACCTGCGCTTTGTAGAGCCCTAGAATGTGGGCCGGCTTGAAGTATTGCCGTGCTCTATTTATGACGCCCGGTTTCTTTGAAGCCAGTTTGGCTTTGCCCTCCAGATGGCCACGGAATTGGCAATTGCTCGAGATTTCGAGACCCAGTATTCCGATAATAGGCGAGGCTTTAAGGGAAGTGTTCTCGAAGAGCGGTGATACGGCAAATGGGGTTTTTTTTAGTGGTAAACGCGCAATTTTGAGTCTTCTGGGGGTTAAATTGGACAAGGTTCAACTTACTCCATTCCGCGACCTTCTCGAGAGAGGACTCGATAGAAGACACAAGTTTCTCCCGGCACTGGTTGACGTTTTCCCGAGAGAGACCTGCATGGCCCGTGTATACGGCATCACCAGTGCTGTCATCTGCATAGCAATGCATGTTGGCGGTGTCCAACATATCATTAATATGCAGAAGAAACAGCGTGGGAGATAGCACACAGCCTTGGGGCACTCCAGCGTTCACGGGCTTGGGATTCGAGCTATTGCTCGAATCCCAAGCCATGTTATTATTATTACGGTTATTACCGTTGACAACGACCTGTATGCTGCGCCCAGTGAGGAAGCTGGAGGTCCACTTGCATAAGCTCTCGGGAAGCCCAAATGATGGAAGTTTTGCGAGGAGCGCCTTGTGCCATACACGATCAAAGGCCTTCGCTATATCCAGACCAACTGCCAGGCCTTCCCCCTTGCTTTCAATAGCCGCCGCCCATCTATGTGTTAGGTATACCAGAAGATCGCCAGTCGACCGACCATGGCGAAAGCCGTACTGCCGGTCGTTGATCAACTGGTGACCCTCAAGGTATACCAAGAGCTGGCGGTTAATTATGCTCTCCATGATTTTGGAGAGTAGGGAGGTAATAGCAATAGGCCTGTAGTTTGCCGGATCCGAACTGTTTCCTTTTTTTGGGATCGGATGGACAAGGGCTGACTTCCATGAATCAGGGACTACGCCTTTTGAATAAGAGTGCCGGAATAAACGCGTTAGCACCGGCGTCAACTCAGGGGCACACATTCTAAGCACGATTGGAGAAATGCCATCCGGCCCGCTCGACTTCCTGACGTCCAACGAAAACAGAGCTCGCCTAACAGTTTTCTGTCGGAACTGTACTTCAGGCATGGAGCTCTGACACCGCGGGATGGTCGGCGGAGTTTTTCCGTTGTCGTCAAGAGTCGAGTTGGAGGCTAAAAGAGTGCACAGGAGATCGGCTTTCTCTTTTGCCGTATGGGCCAGGGTGTCATTCCTCGCGTGCAACGGCAGCATGGACGGCTGGTTGAAGTTACCAAGAGCAGCTTTCGATAACGACCAGAACTTGCGTGTTCCGGTCGGAACTGGAAAGCTGCTCGCCAATTTTGACGACGTGCTTCAATTTCGCACGGGCGATTTGCCGCTTAAAAAATCTGGAGGCACGGTTATATTTCCTCTTCAGAACTTTGCAGTTCGGATCCTTTGAGCCCAGCGCCGCAACCCAAGTTCGATACGCCTGTATTTTGCATTCAGATGCTGGTTTAACTGACGCATCGAACCAGGGCTGTGATCTGCCACCGAACTGTATTACAGAGCTTGGTATAAAAATATCCATTCCCTGCAGTATCACATCGGCTACTGCAACGGCGCAGGCACTAGGATCATCCGAAGGGAAACAAACCCTGCCCCAAGGGTAGGATGCAAAAAAGGAACGCATCCTATCCCAATCTGCTGACTTGTAGTGCCAAACGCGGCGGTTCGCTGGTGGTCTGCGACGTTGGCGTCGGATAGGCACTACACTCCTGACCAGGCAATGGTCGGACGTTCCGAGAGGGGCGTCGACAGAAACCTGGTAACCATCGGGATGTGTAGTCAGCAGAAGATCTAATAAGGACGGCATGTGGCTATCCACATCCGGGAGCCGCGTCGGCGACTCAACCAATTGGGACAGACCATACGCCAATGCAAAATTATGCACAGATCGCCCTGCGTAGTCTGCGGTACGTGATCCAAGCCATTCGGTATTGTGCCCGTTGAAATCACCCAATACTACGATTTCAGCGGAGGGGATCTGAGCAAGCACGTCATCAAATGCCGCTTGAATGCAGCCCATAAGGTGATCCGTTTCTGCGTTACCACTATGGGACCTGTAGACACACGCATAGATGCGGACGCGGTCCTCTAAATCTACGCGGAGCCAGAGAGAATGGCCTCCGGTCCTCGACACTAACCTATGCGAAACATAGCGGCACTAGGCCGCTACTTCACGCCGGTATTCTGTGCGAGTGTGGTAAGTAACCCGGACGAGTCTGGCCCGATTGTGCTGACGTCATAAGACAGCAGCGTGACTTTTCCACTTTCAAAAAGCCCGTAGTCGCCTCTTACGGCACCCTTGGACCTGGGACTACCCTATTCTTTTTACGCCCCGGGGCAGCACAGGGCGAAATATGTCTATATTATTAAATACGTGGTCTGTTTACCATAATAATCTATAATATATTTTGTGTTAGATTTTTTCCCAAACCCCTTTAGTAATAAATATATTTATTACACAGAATCTCTTTATAATCAATAAAATCGATCACATGGAAACAAAAATATTTTTAAAGAAGTAATAATTAACAAACTAAACAAGAGTAGGTATTGATTGATCAATAAAATCATATTCGGGTTCTAAGACGTATTGGAATGGAGTCGTTCCCGATTTGACAACAAGGAATGTATTTATTACAACTAAATGTAACATCCAGCTAAATTTAACGGGACATAATATATTTATGCTTTAAAAGCGATAATTGTAAAGCAAAACGATCTTAATGTTAATTTTAAGTTTGCTGTCCCTTTCGGCTTATTTGATGAAACAAACGTGTTTGTTTTTGATGAAATCTTAACTTACTTTAAGCCGATAATAATAAGGTTGGTAATTGTGTGACATTCTACGTCGTAAATACGTTTAAAATTGGGTGTAGTTCGATCAGTCAGTTCGATTAGGTTTGAGATCTGTTATCGAATGCTTGGAAATATTCAAAGTTGGAATGTCAACTGCGTTGGTTGTTTGTTTTGGTCATATACAATGAATTAGAAAAAAAAATGATAAAATTGTCGGTTTTTTTCACTCACTTCTTACTTTTTAGCTTAAAGGTACTTGTACTATTTAATATTCTTTGATAAGGGTTCCAGAAGCCCAGCGAAACACTCTAAGAAAATAGTAAATCACTCGATTGTATGAAACGTGCAGTCATGGACAGATTGACAGAAGACGGCTATAATCTTGTAAAAAACGGAGATAGGCAAAATCCACTACGTTTTAAGTAACTGTTCGCTTTCAAACTTAGCCGGATCGTAATTCATGGCCAATCTGTAATAACTACACTGGCCTTCAAAAGTAAGTATCACACTTTTAAAATTGGGATAACGTAAGTTCACAAGATATACTTTCGAAATAAAAAGGACTCCAAAGAGAATTTAATTTTGTACATAAAAACTTTATAGTCGGTAACCTTCTTTTAAGAATTGGCTGAAAAAAAAACTTCAAAAACAAAACCATTCCTTTTTCAAAGTGGACGTTTCCGAATTACAATTTTACCATTCACATTTTTCTTTCTGTTTTAAATTTTTTTCAAGATCAATGGGTCTTGTTTTAAAAATTTATGCTTAAAAGCACATAACATTTATTTATCATGCCTCTTTCAGTTGAAGAATGTGCTAGGATCATGGCTTTTCTGGAACTAGGCATCAGTATGCGTCGCACTGCAAGAATGGTGGGTGTGACGGTACGAACGGTCCAGAAGGTAAAGCGAAGGTACGAAGAGACTGGACACCATCTGCGGAGACCTTGTAATGGCAGACCCAGGTGTACCAGTGCCCGAGAAGATCGTTATATTATTTCCACTGTGTTAACAAATCGCCACCAAAATGAAGTTGAAGTCCAGCAACAGCTACTTCAGACCCGGAGGGACTACATTAGTGACAGTACAGTGAGAAGAAGACTTGCTGAAGCAAATTTGAAACCCCGAAAACCAGCGAGTGGCTCAAAACTCGAGAGACAGCATCGACTAGCGAGACTGCGATACGCCCGTGAACACATGCAGTGGGATGAAGAAGAATGGTCAAGAATTTTGTTTACAGATGAGTCTCGATTCTCCCTTTACACTTCTGATGGAAGGCGAAGTGTTTACAGGCGACCTAGTGAGCGATACCTTCAAGCCTGCATCTCAGAAAGAGTCCAATACGGTGGAGGCAGTGTACATATATGGGCTGGCATATCTTCAGAAGGTCGCACAGAGCTAGTAGCCATAGAAAATGGCACCCTCACTGGGCAAAGATATGCTCAAGAGATTCTCAATGAGTATGCAGGGCCGTATTTAGCAAATATGGGTGATGGATCGATGCTGATGCATGATAATGCCCGGTCACACACGGCTCATATCGTACAAGAGTATTTTCAGGAGGTCTGTATCAGCGTTATGGCTTGGCCATCAAGAAGTCCTGATCTCAACCCGATTGAACACGCCTGGGATGAGCTTGGGAGGCTAGTCAGAAATCGCAGACCACCACCTACTACCCTCAGGGCACTAAAGCAGGCTCTGGTAGAAGAATGGGAGAATATTCCCCAACATCGGCTCCGAAACCTAGTGTGCAGTATGCCAAATCGGCTCGAAGCTGCAATCAGAGCTCGAGGAGGCAATACAGCAGCTATTATAAATTAAATAACATGTAATACATTTTAGTTGAATTTTTTTACACTAAACTAAAAATGTCTATTTTCATTGTTTTATCTTTTTTAAGTTAAAAATGTTACTAATGTATAATTTTAGTTTCTAAGAATTAAAGCCTATAAAATTTGCAACAAAACGTTTTTAATCTTAAATCTCTACCTTCTATAGTTAAGAAAAAAAAAAAATTGAAAAGTGTAATACTTACTTTTGCAGGCCAGTGTACTTATATCAAATGACTCTTTGGTATTACTTGCCATTAGGTGAGTGTACTGCACGTCACTTCATCTCCTATCTTTAAAAAAATAATAGTAATATGAAGTACCCTTAAAACTGCACTGTGGCGTTACGCTACTACGATTTCTTTTATTATTTTAATAAGAGACGAGATGAGCAGGAAGTTCAGCTGATGGTAATTGATATGCCCTGCCCATATTACAATGCAGTGCCGCTCAGGATTTTAGAAAAACCCAAAGATTTTGAACGGCCCTACAATTTGAGACATAAGATGTTTTAGACGGCGCCCTTCAGACCGAAACACAGAAATACTTACATATTACGGCAGAAATAGGCGCCGATGTGTTACCCATAATCTAGCCGACATCCTGTGCAAAGAAGCCTTCTACTGGTGTTATGTTTTAAATTATATTAATTAAATTTACCGGAACCCTTATTTATATACTAAAGTCAGCATTACTTACTCCTAATATATTAGTCAAAGCCAAATAAACTTTATTCAAATAGGTTTTAGTTACGCGGTTTTGAATCGTCGGTAAAAGTAGAGTTCGTGATATGTCTTCACATATCAGAAACTTAACGTAACGGCCTCTTTTAAAACAATGAGTAGATATTTTACACTATCTGTAATATACTTACTTAAAAAATAAGTTTGTAAGGTGCTGTATCCAATATAATATAAATCATGTGCAAAGAAGCCTCCCACTGGTCGCGATATTGTTAAATTCCAATTCCAAATATATTCGGGTTCTAATAATTATATTGACTCTTTATCTCACTTCCCCCCTACTGCTGTTGAAATTATATTTTCTTGACAATATAACGATTTTATTGGCGTCTTATCCTTGTTATAATTATATCAGTTTCACTTGGAAATACGAGTATTGCGCAAAGAAATATATTATCCAATTTGGTTGCAATATAAAAGAAAAAATCAACAATATTTTATTTTAGGTACAAAACTTTGTGTTTGTGTGTAATTGAGTCCTGTATCGACATAATTAGCGCGGGGTCTCGCCCCCATCAGTCACAGGTTCGATTCGCGTGCAAGCGGCCGCAGCGTCGGTACTCATGCAAATTGCAACCGGCCACGCCCAACTTGTAATTAACCAAGAATTTCACCCCCTCCATTGACATAATAACTTATTTAAACTTAGCTTAGATTAACTTTGAAATAAATTGTGGTTTTGAAGTCTTAAATTCAAAGCTTAGTTTGCTTAAATGGTACTTATATGATTACATCATTTCATGTATTGAATATTATTACTTTTGTGAGACATTACTATCTTTATTTATTTCACACCAATCGGAGGTCCTTTATCAGCGTGAGTTCGCGGTCCTGTCCCGTCTAGCACTACAAAGTACAAACTTGCGCATGTATTCCGCGGATTGACAGTGCGGCGATAACGCGCACTGTTGGACTTAAAATTTTGTAGCACTATTGTCGTCCCCGGGTGCAAAAAATGTAGTCACAATGTCCACTTTATAATCATAGGCACTATGGGATTATTCTCGAGATGCGTTTAACAACTTGAGTTTCAGGTGGCAGACACCACCCCTTATGTCAATTAATTAATTTCAGTTAAACCACCAGTCAATTTCAAAGTCTTCCAAAAGCTTGTGAGACACAAATTTCTTACCGTATGCGAACTATTGAATCTAATATAATGTGAGGTGTCGGAGTTGAGGGTATGCTCTACCATCGCAGAGGTGTAGCTGCACATTTTGTGTAAACTTCGAATGTGCTCGGTGAATCTAGATTTTATGATGCGTACCGTTTTTCCAATGTAGCTAGTGCCGCACTCGCAGGGAATTTTGTAGACGCCAGGGCCACGGTTTTACATGTATCTGAATGTGGTAATTTGATCCGTTACCCCTCTTATGTAAGGTAGATATGCCAGGACCCATTCTACATTCTGAAGTCGGTGTTTGCTGGTTTTGTTTGGCAGTCGGTAACTCTGTCGCCTTACCCTCTAACACTTGCCGCACGTGTGTTAATTCTGGCTCAAGAAATTGGGAATATTACCTGGACATAAATAGGCACAAATGACGCAAGCCCCGTCTCACACAAGTACCCTTCCCCGTGCCAAAGATACTGGGGTCATTCCATCAGCTGCTCTTACCAAAGTGACGGCCAATACCATTTGGCACTCAAGTAACTATTATAATATTAAGAGCAGAGAGCTATATGTGTACTATACAAATAAATACAAATGACATAAAAAAACTTATTTATAAGGAGAAAAGTTTATACCACTTAAGTATGCGTTACAAAAATGGTCCCAACTAAGCATGTTTGGTGGTTTGAAAACCAACGCCGCGCTGGTGTTTCACTTGGTGACATCAATCTACATTTTTTTATAAATTAAAACATTAGTTATTTCGGCTAGTAAATTAAAGTAATGAGAAATTAATACTTAACTAAAATCTTGTAAACTTATATGTATAATTTTAACTTTGTATAGTATAATGTATGTACTCAGTGCCGCATGTAATTAAATCTAAGAATTAAAAAATGGTAACTTTGTTGCATCTTATGTCAACTGTCAAAATATAATTTATGCTAAAAATGTAAATGTTTTAAAATTAACTGCCATCAGCCAAAGTGAAAGTACTTACTACGTGAACTTTTTTTTAAAAGATTTAATAGGAATTATGATATTTTTAATTTATGATTTACATATTTTTTGTTTTGAATTGAAACAATCCTTACCCAAAGATAATGGATATTCTTGTACATTGTGCTACATTTTTAATAGAAAAATGTAAAGTATCTAAGTAAAATACTTTTAATAATATTAGTTACCAATAGGAGGCACCTTTGCACAGGATGCCGGCTAGATTATGGATACCACAACGGCGTCTTTTTCTGCCGTGAAGCAGTAATGTGTAAGCATTATTGTGTTTCGGTCTGAAGGGTGCCGTAGCTAGTGAAATTAAAACTATAGTGCCGCTCAGAATTTTTGGGTTTTTCAAGAATCCTGAGTGGCACTGCATTGTAATGGGCAGGGCGTATCAATTACCATCAGCTGAGCGTCCTGTTCTAAAAAAATACTTACCTTTAAACCTGCGGCTGTACCTGCGCATGACTTTATTGATGCTGACGTAACAACTGATAGGTACTGCCTGCCGGATGAGCAGGGAAACCCTTGTTGTCCTGCACGCCACATCGGCATTGATGTGGTTCATTCAATTTTATTGCTAGCTAGAGTGATATTACCTATGCATATTGATAATGTCATATAATCAAGTTACAAACTAATCAGCACAGAAGGCAACGATCGTTGTTAAAAGCCCGAATCATCCTTCCCGTTTCCATAGTCTTCACCTCTTGGTTTGGGGTAGCAAACACTTCAGTGTTCATTTGCGGTGTTTGATGTTGCGTAGTATGTCCAATGCCTGTTTAGGCCTTGTGCAGACATAAGAACGATGATGAAAAAAAACTTAAAAGGGTTCTATTTTATCCAAGCGTGTATCAATATTTTTTCCCCACTTACTTCGGTGACACGCCCTTTCGCTGGAATAACCACGATAAAATTGGCGATCTTTCTATCTGTGTCTTTCGGGTTCTTTCGCCGTCATTCGGTATATATAGACAGGGCCTTAAATTGTAATATAAATCCATTAAATCTATAAACTACAAAATAAGTTAGTATGTATTAATATTTTAATAGCGACATTATTGATATTAAACTAGTCAGATTCTAGTATCTGGCTAATGTAGCCAATGGGATCATAATTTGCAGTATTTCACAATTAGGTACTAAACAAAGCAGTAAGTAGGCCAGTTTGAATTAATTCCAGCTTTATATACGTTATTATTGACGTAATAATAATGTTTATGTGAGTTATTTCGATGTATCCAAGCGGGTTTGATAACACGCGCCAGCGGTAGCCATGTTTGTTGTTTGAGCGCGGGAAACTATCCAGATTTCGCGCGCAAACGCAAAATAACTTTTGTATATTGGTCTAGACATGTTACCATAATCTCTTTAATTTGTTTTAAGAAATTGCTGATAACTTTAAAAAGAGACACTTAATTATAATAATTAAGGCACAGAATACAAATAGATATTTATTATTTAAAGATAAAATATATTATTGCAAATAGAAATTTGTTAAATGACATTCATTTTTTTATTGCAAGTCATAAAAACAAAAACGTTTATGGTTCAACGTTCTATTTTGTATTAAAGTAAAACCTTCTTGGAGTGCGATTTCAGAGTGAAACTTTCTTCATATGACAGCTGGAACATTCTACCTAGATTAAAAAAATGGAAGTGTGTGCTGCGACACATACATGTGAAACTTCGACGGACAAAGTTTAAAAACAAATATTTCAGGGTTTCCCGTCACTATTTAAATCAAATATTTCAAAGCAAATTACAAAAAAAAATGTATTAAAAATGTTTCAAGAAACACAGGTAGTTGAAATTAATGATTCAACTTCACCTTTACTCCGGCTACTACGGCCAACTGTAATTCGACATGCGATAGACGAATGAAAGAATTTGACGCGATGTAATAAAAGTTTCACTTATAAAATGTACATCATTAGACTGTTTGGGGTCAATTGTATGGCTGAATGGCTCTACCTTTGCCTTTTCCCTTTACGTGAAGAAGAACAGAAAATAATGACTTCGATTGTTTTTCATTCGGCTTTAAAAGCGATGGATACATTGAAAATTTGAATTGTGAGTGTTTTGTTTATGAGAGTTGACGAGTGAGAAACCACTAAGTAAATGATGATTTGATAAGATTACCCACAATACTGAACCATATACCTCAAAGTGGTACAACAAAAATATTATTTTTTCTCTCTCTTAGATACAGAACTTTTGGAACTGTGTGATTAAAAGTGGACTCAATGTGTGATAATCGCAATACAGTTGGAGGCTCCTTTGGACAGGATGCCGGCTAGATTATGGGTACCACAACGGCGCCTATTTCTGCCGTGAAGCAGTAATGTGTTAGCATTATTGCGTTCGGTCTTCAGTCGGACGAGCGCAATTGTAGTGCCGCTCAGAATCTTTGGGTTTTAAAGAATCCTGAGTGGCACAGCATTGTAACGGGCAGGGCGTATCAATTACCATCAGCTCAACGTCGTGCTCATCTCGTCCCATATTAGCATAAAAAAAATAAGAAACACATCGCAATCGCTGACGCTGCAAATAATACCCTTAGGAGAAGCTTTCCCATAGAAAAGTATATCTTTTCAACAAGTGATACAAAATGCCTTCACAGAGTTTCTTGAGTGCGTGTACAGATAAGTGTACCGCGAGATGGCATAAATATAGATAACGAGGATAAATACTTCGTTTAAACAAACATATTTACGTCACAAAGTATAATATATTTTGAATTTTCTAGTACAAAGCGGCTATTTCATACTATATATATATATGCTATAACACGGTTCGTCATGCTCACTACACTAATAGGGCATTGCTTGCGGGGGCGTCGTGTGCCAGCTCGTCCCTAAATATGTGCGAAGGGAACGATGGTTAGTCCATGCCTCAACTCATGAACGGGTGCTGCTTGTGGTGTCAGGTTAATAAACCATTGAATTTGTTGGATACGATTACTAATTATGACAGTAATCTCATGATATCATGTTCAAGAAGCTACATTACACAAACAATGAATTCAAGCTCTGAAGGTTGATGCATCCAATATACGATAATTTATATTTATATAATTTATTCTTTAATACTTTTTATGAAATATTGGATCTTACAAACTAATTTGTTTTGTATATTACAGATATTGTAAAATACTCGATTGATTGAAAAGAGTGGCCGTTGAGTTTCTTGTGCGTTCTTCTCACGAGCTCAACTTCTCACGAACATATTGTAGATACAGTTAAATAAATATTTAAAGGAACGATTCCAAAGCATTTAGTTTAAATCAAAAATTAAATTTATCTGACTTTGACTAATATTGTAACTAATTATTTAGAAATGTATTTTATAAAATTTGCACGTCATAAATGTGGCAAACATGTAGTTAACATGTAATATTTATGTAACATAAATCTAACATGTTTATGCAAATAAAAACTTTGATTTTGACTTTGACTAGGTATATCCTCTAATACTATAAAGTGGTAGATAGTTTGCGACACATTGCAAGGGCTATCTGGAATATGGACCTTAATCTTGCCTTGAGGCATCGTGCATCACGCTACTTGTTGTATCATTTTGTATTAAGAATCAATATCCGGACGACCGAGCCTTGCTCGGATTTTTAAGAATGTACAAAACTTGAACAAAAAAAAAACTAATAGGAAATCTGGATTCGAACCGGCGTCTTTTGCTTTCCGGATCACCCAATGTCCCATCTGAGCTATAATAGTCTTGTATATAGGGGCGAAATTTACCTTTGTATTCTAATGTTATTGTAGCTGTTTCTCATTCAACATGGGTAAAACCATTTTTTTTAAATTGAAACCTAGCTAGATCGATTTATCACCCCCGAAATCCCCTGCATACTTAATTTTATGAAAATCGTTGGAGCCGTTTCCGAGATTCAGATTATATATATATACAAGAATTGCTCGTTTAAAGATATAAGATATTTGACGCTTTTATTGATGATAATGAAATTGTTATGTTTTTAAAGTGATAACTTCTTAACTAGTGTCTAGACGGTGGTGTCATACCGTTGCCATATGGCAACGTTAGCAGACAAGAAGATCCTGTATATGAAGTCACAATCTGAAAGTTGAACAAAGCATACAAGATTTTATGATGATACGTCACTCGAACGGTTAGCTCAGTGGGAAGAGAACTGGCACGGAACGCCAGAGGTCGTGGGTTCGAGTCCCGCATCGGTCATAAAATTTTGTTTTCAAAATTTATTTGTGTATAATGAAATTAGTCTCTGCACCATCGAACAAGATGTTACACTATTTATAAAACACTAGCTGACCCGGCAAACGTTGTTTTGCCATATAAAGTATAATTCACGCGAAAGTTTTATAAGTAATAAAATATTGCCTATATATATATATTGTACATCATTTTGTTCTATTGTCAATAGTTTTTGTAGCGCACGCAAAAATAGGTTTTCGATTTTACACCTTGTGTTACAAAATAGCAATTTTATTACGGACGAATTTTATACGAGGGAGAAAGCTCCTTGAAAACCGCACTGTGGAGGACCGCCACACATCCAGATGGTGGGGATGATATCCTAACTTGTGGCGTGTCGTGCGAAGGTGGAATTCGGCGGCAGGAATCAGGTTAAACAGCTCTTCGGAACACTCCCCGTGATAAATGCGGTAGAAGACTCACAATGAAGCGACGTCTCTACGCAACGCCAAGAGATCCAGCCGTTCACAGAGCACTGAGTCCCCGACAATTCGAGCTGCTCTACGTTGCACGCGGTCAAATGGATCGAGCAGATACTGGGTACGTATACGGTATTTTTTTTTATCAAGTTTAGTAAAAAATTTACAAGGTTAGTAATGGTTCAAAAATATTGTCGTGCAAACTTCACTATGCAATCGATAGCAAAATAGATCCATCGTTAAAACGAATAATATCTACAATTCAAACTGTGGCACAATTACAACGCGTATCACTGTATGTCAATTTTTTTTATTTTTTGTGTTCGGCAACACTGGAGCACCTGCCAACCCCCCACTGGGAGATGCCAGACCGCCTTCGTGCCGGCGGATTAATGTTGCCGGCTGCGTGTTATATATAGACGGAGCGATATTAAACATAACCGTGATGATATTTTAAGTGGATCTTTTATGATAACATCCGTAAATATTATCATACTCTAAATAGCATTATTCGATATCACTTATATTTAAAACATACAATAATCTCAAGTTCATTTGACGTTATGAAGAATTTATACTAAAGTATGAATGTACATACATGTAAGTTTAACTCTTGTTACCATAATATATAAAGATTACAGCCTGTGATATGTATTTTTAATATTAACCTTGAGGTGGGAGGCTCCTTTGCATAGGATGCCGGCTAGATTATGGGAACCACAACGGCGCCTATTTCTACCGTGAAGCAGTTATCTGTAAGCATTACTGTGTTTCGGTCTGAAGGGCGCCGTAGCTAGTGAAATTACTATGCAATGGGACTTAACATCTTATGTCTCAAGGTGACGAGCGCAGTTGTAGTGCCGCTCGGAATTTTTGGGGTTTTTCAAGAATCCTGAGCGGCACTGCATTGTAATGGGCAGGGCGTATCAATTACCATCAGCTGGGCGTCCTGCCCGTCTCGTACCTTATTTTCATAAAAAAAAAAGATTTTTGCATCTCAAGACGGACAGTATGAAATGTCAAAGATGCAAATTAAAAAAATTGGCCATCGAGGTACGCCCGGCAGATGTGAAAAATCTCATTTAATACTTGTTTAAATTAATAAAAATTGGTTTTAAATCGACTAAAATATAAAGTCAAGGAATAAAATAAAAAAAACTTTATCACTTGACAAATAAGACAGTAGATGTGTCGTAGTCCTCTATGATGACGTAAGACAGGTCGATGTCCTGCCAGAGTTAAATTTCTCGTCAAATAGTTTACTTTTTGAGCACAAGTAGACTCCGTCTAACAAGTTCTTTGGCAGTATGTATTTGTATCTTTATTTTTTTATCAGGTAACCCCAAGTTCACGCAAGCTTGGGGTTATTATTCTTTTTTATATCCGATTATGAGTAACGCAACCGGAATATTTCCTTTGGAATGTTCTAGGTTTTACAAAATTTAAGCTATTTATTTGTTAATATACAATAATTTGGATTATGAGTTAAATGATACCAATTTAACATTATTTTGACGCTTCATTTCGAGGTAACTAATATTATAGTTATAAATAAAACGGAAGAACTATCACCAGAATCAAATTTCGACCTTTTGAAAGAAAATGAAATGCCAGTGAGCATTCTTTTCTGGCATTATTTGGATATTATATCGTTCCGAAACAACTGTACATTACTACCACTAATTGTTGGTGCAGGTTTGGCAGTGGCATAATTCCTAATTTTAATTTATTTTCAATACGAAATTTTTTTTCTCTAGTGAAAATTAGATATCCATTGGTATTTATAATAATATCACAGAAAATTTCCAAACAAAGACTTTATGGAAGAAGATGACTAACAATACGGATCAGCTGATGGTTAATAAGTCAATGCTGCCCATTTTCTCTACCAAAACCAGAGGACAGGTTACCATCTTCTTAGGTGTATGCTCTCTTTATGAATGTAGACATATTTTATAATGTCGTCGAGCTCATTGCATAGTTCCGTTGAACTTTTTTTTTATATAAGAGGGGGCAAACGGGCTAGAGGCTCATGGAATGGGGAGTGGAGAAGGAACCTCCCATGGACATCCGCAATAACAGGTGTATATGCATTGCCAGTCTTTAGGTGGGAGTATATGCTCTTTTCTTGAAGGTCCCTCAGAAAGTCATTAGGTCGCGGATGTATTAGCAAGGAAGAGTGAATATTTATGAAAAATTTGGAAAGATGATAGTTGAAGTAGTCATGGCGTTGATATATCGAGCAACGTTTAGTTTTGTGGTCACTTGGAAGAGAAGGTCAAAACTAGCCTCTAAAAACCTTGGTGTACTCAGTAAAGTGAGACAGTACTAGCCACGCCTGCAACTATAAGTATAAGGCACTAATTCGGCCCCACGTGGAGTACATTTTATGAACGATGGTTCAGCGCCCGAATAACAAAATTACAGGACTCAAAATTTTACAAATTTGTAGTTGATCTGTTCAGAATCGATTTTAGAAATATATTTTTTAAATTTATTTCAATATTTGGAAGAATTCGGGCTGAAAAATTTACATTAATTAAATAAAAAAATTCTTTTAAGATGGTGAAATATAATCGCTTATAAAATGCTCACAGAATACCTTTATTTTTTTACGGTGTGTGTGGATGTTGCAGCCACTGTACTCAATAACTTTTGTATTAATTTACATTTACTTTTTTGAGTTACTCGTGTAAGGCATTGACTTTTTGACGTTTGAGTATGTTTGTTACATCATTTTACATATTATAATATTGTAATTGAAATGATTTGTAAATCGATGGAAATGTAAATCATGATATAAAAGAGTGGCAATGAGTTTCTTGCTACTTCTTCTCATTAGCTCAACCCTTTACGAAGTAGCGGTAGATTCAATAAGAAAAATATTTTTTTGACATTCATAAGTGTCATTCCCGTGACCTTTATGAATAAAGTTATTTTGATTTGATTTGATTTGAAAGTGTAAGCCCCGTAGATAATTTAAAATTTTCCCAAACTGTTTCTACTTAAAAAAATAATAAATGAATCGTTTTTATCCTGGTTTCTCTTGAATGCCAACAGAATGTTCCTTTGATTTTGATAAATACTTAAAAAAAATCCAAAATGTGTGTAGAATTGATAAAATATTATTTTGGAAAAATTTATACGCTTGATTATATAATAACGTAGAGCTAGTCTTAAAATAAAAAAATAAAAAGATGCTTTATATGCAAACCAAGGCAAAAAATAAAGTCAAAATATGAAAAGTTCCTTGACGATACAACGCAGTCCAATGGATCATTTTAATTAAAAAATAATATAAGTTTAAATTCATTTTGAAAACTTGATTGATTTTTAAAGGTGATGTAATTTAACGTAACGTAACGTAACGTAAAAATAGCGCGTGTGATTGGTATGGCTATTGAGATTCAAATTCATTCATGACGTAAAATAAATATTTCATTCTTGTAACAGTAGCGTGTGGCAGCCCTAATTGTAGCAAGTGCGGGAATTGTGTCATCGACCGAAAGTGAAAGTCACATTGAGATAGTTTTAGTACTTTTATTAAGTTCTATCTAGATTCCTTTCTCTGTACTGCATAACTGATGATTTAAGTGAAAGGGCTCATAGATGTTTTATGTGTTACGTATGTTGAGCCGAGTACCGAATTACCTCGTTGGAGTGCCATCGTATCGATAGATATATCGAGGCAATTGGGGAACGATTATTAGGGTTCCGTAGCCAAATGGCAAAAAACGGAACCCTTATAGTCTGTATGTCACAGGGGGGTTAAGGGATTGCTTGTAACTAATTCGTTAGGCTTCATAAGATACATAATAGCTTTAAGGGTAAACGTATACACTTCTATAATAAAGTCCCAGCCACTGTTCAGGCATTATCTATAAATAAATTTAGATTTTTTATAAAAAAATGGCTCTGTCGTAAATCCTATTACTCCACTGCTGAATATCTAAGTGATCGGACAGCCTGGGACTATATTATGATTTTTTTATAGCTATAGAAATTACTTTACAATAATGTATATTTTTATTGAAAAGAGCGCGAAAATAGAATGCTGAGAGAGTTTCTTGCGCTGCTTCTTCTCTCTCAGAGCGCCAATTGTTTCCGAAGCGGTAGTAGTATCAAGTAGTTATTAGAAATGACATCAAAAAGAATTCTAATGGAATTAATTTTGAGAAAATAAATGCCTTTTATGCCTTTTACAGCCATTATTTTTCGAAACTATAAGAACTATATTGTTGAAACTTGGTATGTAGATATATTCTGTAAACTGCATTAAGATTTTCACACAAAAATAGAAAAAAAAACAGTGAATTTTGGAAGTTTCCCAAAATAAGAGAATGAAAAAAGTAAAAAAAAAATATATGATGAATATTACCATGCAAACCTCCACCGAAAATTGGTTTGAACGAGATCTAGTAAGTAGTTTTTTTAATACGTCATAAATCGTATTATCAATAACTTATTTGAAAAAAAAAATACACTACTATTAAAACTTCGATCAAAGTAATAACGAGCTACAAGAACTTTAATATTCTGTTACTTGTTACTACGGAACCCTTCATGGGCGAGTCCGACTCGTATTTGGCCGCTTTTTTTTATTTCGAAATGACCTCCACCAATTTTCGGAATAACCGCCGATGCCGCCATTTAACCAATGTATTTTTGGTTTTCGAATTCATACTGTTCGTTTGATCGACGCTTTTCTGGTGTTAGAGTATCAGCTCTGGTGATCGTATACCAATAGGCGACCCGTAAAAAAATCCAAATTAATATTTGTGCATTTATAGATGATGTTGGATTTGAAATTGCGCCAAATTTTTTTTTTCGAGAGGAGGAAAATACCGTAATATGTCGGACACGATTGTCCGTGCAAGAAGACACCCCATACCGACTAAAAACCTCCTCGTTGCTGTTGGCCCTGAAGGCTTTTACAGCGACATAGGACGTGGGACGTGGAGGCCGCAAAGACTACGCAACAACAGTCGCGGGGCGTCTCCTAAGGAGACTCGAACCTCAGACCGGCTTTGTGCTTGCGGCTGACTGCGCCAATGGACGATGCGTAATGGGACGTATACCTAATTGGTACAGTACGGTTAAGAGTTCCAGCGGTGATAGCCCTGGAAGCAAAGGTTTGAGTCCAGTATTGTCCATAGATTTTGGTCGCAATAATTTTAAATATTTCAATTATGTATATACAATGTCATTGAGTTCTATGCTCGATGCTCCAATCAATATGCGTCAATTACATTGTTTAAACATAAGTGGCAGTTACTTATGTGTCAAATAAAGTTGCCAGTGTACTATGGAGGGTAGAGGTAAGTAGAATCATCTGTGTATATGAAAAAGTGTCCGAAAGATGCATTACCACAGTAGCAAGGGTAAAAGAAGCACCAAATATAAAATAATACTTATCACTCTAGGTGCACGTTTCCCTATAATAATTCTTTAAAGTTATATTTACTACAATATGTTGTACGACGTAAGTTGTTGAAATTTTCAATAATTAACTAGCAAATATTAATCAGCGCCATTGTGGAAGTTTTTTGAACTAATATTTACAGCATAAGCTGGAGACTTTTTCAACTTTTCTCCCTTAAGAGATGATTTTCCTTACCTCTATCCTCCATACAGTGTACCAAAAGGATGTCAAAATCTGTACAGACAATTATGTGAATAGACAACTCTTATGTCTATATACGGTCTCCTTCAAGGTCGCTCTGCTGGTGATCTTTTAGTTTTAACTCATAAATGAGCTAATGTGGTTGAGTCAAAATCACAGCGGACACAGCGAAAGCCTTCGATCGAGTATGGCACAAAACGCTTATAGCGAAGCTGCCCTCCTATGGGCTACCAAAGAGTTATGCAAATGAGTCACTAGCTTTTTGGCTGATCGGCGCATCTAGGTTGTTATCGATGGTGCATGCGTAGACATAGAATCCATGATATGCTGCAAATCTGCGGAATTCATTGCTATGAAGATCGCTCAGGATTGCGTCTTTAAAAACTGGAGTAAACTTATGGCTTAAACCGAGAGTTTGCTATGTATAGTCTCATAATGGTCTCGAATAAATTTAGTCCAGTTCAACCCTAAGCAGACACAAAATTGTCGTTTACCGATAAAAAGTCTCCCTTTGTTGTATCCACTCGATTTAAGATCACTACTATAACTGGCAAATAAACTCAGCGTTTATATATCGAGCAACATTCAGTTCCATGGTCATTTAAAAGTAAAAGTGAGGGTGCCTCCAGTTCCATCTTCTTCCATTTGACCACATACAACAAAGAGCGACTTGAATCATCGACGATCAAGTTATCTCCGATAGGTTTGATCCTTTGACGTTGCCTAGAGATGTGATCTCTTCTCTCTTTATCTTCTCCCGCACATATCACAGGGAATGCTCTAAGGAGTTGTTCAGTTTGATACGAGCTGCCAAATTCCATCGGCTTCATGTTGACGTCTGGTGCTGTACTACCGTGCGTTTTGCGAGAAACCAATTACCGGCTGCAGTTCTTTCATACCATTATTACTTAGAGATCTTAAAGCTATGGACCTTAAAGGGAGTATGATGTATAGAAATATTAATAATAGATTGCTTATTAGTTAACAACTTTATTCTATTTATTAACAACTAAATAACATTTACACAATAGTCAACAATGATCATAATAAACACACAATAAATATCACATGCAAGCGATACTGTACACAACACTATTCAAAGACAACAGGGCTACCATTATCGAAAACAATTGAGTCCGGATTGGCGAAATTTTCCAATCCAATTAGTTACACATTTTGTTGGGCATAATAATACGCTAGAAGAAGAAACTCTATAATCAGGCGGGTCATAATTTATAAAATTATGTAAATTTTATCGTTTAAGTTATGGCAAATGTTTTAAGAAATTCTGCCAAATAAGCATTAAGTAAGGCTGGACAGTAGAGTTTACATCCTCCTAATAAATTGATTAGTAATATAGTGAAATGCCCAAAAGTGTAACCATAAAATGAGTAATAAACTAGTCAGGTCAGATTGTAAGTATCAAAAAACTAAACCTCGTTTAGACCAAAGAGTTGGACCGACAGGGCTTAATGTTTTCCTCCCTTATGATGGTAGATATGTTTGTACACTGGCACATGGACTGGGTAGGGCTTGGGGATTGGAATTTCGACTTTCTTCTCAACTTCAACGGGGTATGGCTTCTCCACTTCGTATGGGACAGGCTTCTCGACGGTGTATGGTACTGGCTTTTCTACAACTTGATGAACCACCTGGAAAAAGGAGTAAATTCGATATAGCCATAGTTTGGTACAATTTAGTCCTGCAACCAAGATTGTTACGAAAATATTTAGGTGAAGTAATTTTGTTTATAACTATTTCAGAATTATTCAAAAACAATTACTGATACTTATTATTTAGTACCAAAAATGCGCCACACTTAAACGTAACCAGTAAAGTGTCGTCGAAAGATTTTAACGAAACCTCTCAAATTATCGAGTTCGTGTCAATCAATAGTTGTGCGACAAGATAGCTTTCTTTGTAATAACGCAAAAGTCAGAATTAAATACACCAAAACATAAATAAAATAGATAGCAATTATTCTATAACTTGTGTGTGTTTTAAGTATTATTTCTGGGGTATCTTATATGACCTTAATTCGAACACTAGGTACAAAATTTCATCAAGCTTCAGTTAGTCGAACAGTGAAAAACATTTTTTGATCCGTGTACTACTGTAGCTTCATAGATCAACAATAGCAATAGATATAACTTGCTCGAGTTAAATAACTCTGAGATCATATTTATGCTCTGATAACTCTCTGCGAATCGCTCTCTCTTAATTGTTCAATATTATATCATGCATGATGTAATGACACAGATTTTTGTCCACTTATTTTGGTACAGTTTATTAATCGATTCGGAGGGCTTCTTGGTCGAATCGATATCAAAATCGTATGAATATCGAGCAACGATTCGAGTGTCGTACTCCGCTGCTATTTAAATATTTTTTATCTACTTCAGAGCCTTTGTACTTTAATTTCACTAATAGCTTGGTGAACGCTCTAGTTCACACGATTTTTTAAATAGTTCCTTAAATTAAAATCAAATAGTAGAGAAGCTTGCGATTTTTCCGTTGTTGCTCTCATGTGAATATTTACAATCAGACTAGCTGACTCGACTGACTCGATGCTCCCTGTTTCACAGCAGAACTGTTAAACCGTGCGTCAATAAATTCTCTCATAGAAAATATTATGTCCATACCCATCAAATATTGGAAATAAATATAATTATGGGTGCCAAATCGAAATAAAAACTATCCTATCTCTCAAGTTGGACTAAAATGCACTCCATGAAGTAATTAATCCACATTAAAATCCGTTCATTAGTTGAGGAGTTCACGGAAAACAAACATCAGGACACTGGATTTATATATATTAAGATAGAGAACCGTAAGCTCTCTATATACTTTTTAAAATGCAATAAGAAAATCTCATGAACTTATAAATAACTAAACTACTAAATAAGTTACAAAACGAGCAGATGGCCTACCTCATGTAATGCGGCTTGTCCATAACAATGTCCGGGCTCCGATACAACAACTGCTGGATTAGTCAGCATGAGACTTAAAGATCGTCTCGTGTTTCTATAAGTTTCCCGAAACACACTCCCTTCAAACCGAAACGTTCAAATCGAAGCGTGGTACAAGTGCAACACTCATTTGTGGCAGAAACACTGACACTGCCCCGGACGAACACATCACATACAGACTGTTTACTTCCCCTCAACTTGGGCAAGTTATTTCTATCTGAGAGCAATTCGTCCCCATTTACAAGAATTCTAAGTAATAAATGACCTTAAGGCCTACTTTTATGGGTTCAGTCTCCCCGGTCTCTGGTCTCTGTTAACTGACCACGGACTCAAATAGACCGTTGCAGACAAAACATGAAAAAATATGCTTAAATTACAAAGCCTAATGGAGACGCTGTGTGAAATTGCAGTGGTCAACTGTTGGTCTTTTTAAATAAAGTCATACCTTATAAACGGGTACGTGGATAGGCTGTTCCACAGTGACGTGGACCGGGTACGGGTGAGGTATCGGCACTTTGACGTACTGCGGAACTGAGACAGCCACCGGGTGCGGGATTGGCACGCCGATCTTCTTGACCACCGTCACGTGGTACGGCTTCGTGTGTTCCGAGTGGGTTTGACCTTCGGGCTCCCATTCGTCTGAGGGTCTTCCTGCTGCCAACGCAGCTAACAAGAGGACGGCTGTTATTTTCTGGAAAACAGGAATATTTAAATTAAACAGTTATATTTTAGGGGCATGATTTTCCTAATAAACAATCATCATTATTGTAACGCAGTGTAAATCGACTTAAGGAGTACCGATTAGCATTTTAACGATACGACCCCATTATATCAAACTCCAGATGGCAACTGTACGAGAGTATTGCTCGGGACAGACCAACAGTTAGTTATATATTACTTAACAATTTTATTGTTGATGTGTTAGATTATAGTCTACTTATTAATAATTTTATTTAATTCAAAAAAAATTTCTTCTTCCAATAAATATTAATTTGAAATTGGAATCAGCAGTTAATTCCGCAGATTCTGTCCAGTTTAAAACACTTATGTAATGCAAGGAGATACGTCGGAAGTTCCTGTTTCCGCGTTACATAACACAATACTTACAATTGCGATCATGTTGCTTCTCTTGGTAACACTTTAATTGACTGATGCTGTGGTTGTTCCCCGCAGACGTTTTATACGTTGGTGAAATGGATCGGTTGCCTTTCCATTATTGTGCGTTACTTTTACTATTGCGCTGGATATGTTGTTTTCTTGCGACTGTGAAGTGATTTTACGTACATCGCTGGTTTTTATGTTCAGAAAGTATTTCCTAAACTATTATCATCGTCAATTTTATTCACTTGTTTGTTATGTATTGTTTATTATTATTAAATTGTTTTAAATAAGTATTTATATATGTATTTTATTATGGAAGATAGCATATGAGCGTAAGGGTCCACCACATTTTCTTGCATCATCAGAGGAATTACAGCAGCGTCGCCAGCCTTTTGGACAGAACAAGACAATCTTATGGATACCGGTGTAAATTAAGTAAAAAAAATTTTAATTAGACTTATTATTATTAAGATTAGATTTAATTTGTTCTTTTTTGTACATAACTTACTAAGATTGATTAATAAAGCCTTATAATTATGTTTTTTTTACGTATAACAATGAAAATATTAACCATTGCTGTTTACACACTGAAATTTGCGGTGTAGAAAAATAAGATTCTCAAGAAAAAGATTCATAAATGATCACCATCCTTATAACAACGATAATATTATGGTCCAAGCCTTACTTGTCAATGTATAGTAAACACTGTTATAGAACCGCTTTAGTAAAATTAATGATGTAGGTTAGTGTTGGATGTGACTTTTTTTTTCTATAATATGTGCGGCGATTTTTGATAAACGTTTTGAAAGTTATGTCCGTATTATGCGATGTTATATAATTTTTATCCAGGGTGTTGTTTTATTGATTTTAATGTTGTTGTAAGGTGGTCGCAGATCAATTATAGACATATTATCTACAAGGAGTCTATACTATTTTAATAATCAATTAAACGACGTCATTTATCGAGCCTTTTCAGCGTAACGGCTCCGTTAAAGCCGAGCAGGTTCTGCTGAAAATCTAGAGCGGAGGAAATTTGGTTACCTTGGCATGCATGATATATTTTTCTTTTTCTTGTAGGAGGACCAACGAGCGTACGGTTCATCTGATGCTAAAGTGATGCTAAATATCTGGGCATTAAATAGCGCTAGGATGTGACTTGAAGTATTGCCCAAAGCCCTATAAAATTAGAAGCATTTTGTGTTCAATTTGTAACTTTGATATTTGTATTGTGCAATTTAGATGATATTCAAGCCGGCCCACATTGTAGCGCTGTACAAAGCGCAGGTCCGGCCACACATGGAGTATTGCTGTCATCTCTGGTCTGGCGCACCCCAGTATCAGCTCGATCCATTTGACCGCGTGCAATGCAGAGCAGCGCGAATTGTCGGGGACCCAGTACTCTGTGAACGGCTGGATCACTTGGCGTTGCGTAGAGACGTCGCTTCATTGTGTGTCTTCTACTGCATTTATCAGGGGGAGTTTTCCGAAGAGCTGTTTTACCTAATTCCTGCCGCCGAATTCTACCTTCGCACGACACGCCACAAGTTAGGATATCATCCTCACCAACTGGATGTGTGGCGGTCCTCCACAGTGCGGTTTACAAGGAGCTTTCTTCCACGTACTACAAAGCTGTGGAATGAACTTCCTTGTGCGGTGTTTTCGGGACGATACGACATGGGTACCTTCAAAAAAAGCGCGTACACCTTCCTTAAAGGCCGGCTACGCTCCTGTGATTCCTCTGGTGTTGCAAGAGAGTATGGGCGGCGGTGATCACTTAACAACAGGTGACCCGTACGCTCGTTTGTCCTACTATTCCATAAAAAAAAAATTCACAATATTCAATTTTATTTTCTTCGTGCGATTCCAACTACTAATCGGGTGTTGTATTAAGGCCCGGGTTCGTGTCATTCGTAAAAAAGGTGCAATGAATTTAACTCGAGAAAATATTCGCGCCATGTTCTTTTATGATTTTCGCTGTGGATTAACAACATCAAATTTTGTGAGAGAACTTTATTACAATTTGGCGATAAAGTTTCATTCTGGAGCTGTGTGTATTCCTGGTTCAGTCGATTCAGAATCTCTGTGACGATTTTCGTGAAGGTGAAACCTACTGTTTCTTGTACTAATATTATTACTACAGGACAACTGATAAAGTATTATGTCTGCAAATTCGTATTCTATACCTCGCGGTGTTTCGCCTTCGAAATCACAATGGTTCAACCACTGGTCCAGTATGAACATTAAGAACTATAATTGGTAAGAATTACAAGTCTTTCATCCATTATTTTAACAACTGTCTTACGAATTTTGTATCAGGTCACGTGTCCTGACGCGAACTTCACATTTCAAACCGATCCCAGGAAAGGTGCTCAACGCCGCTAAAGAAGTCTTTACTTCAAAATGCTTATAACTATATATAGTTTAGTATTGTATATATACAATACTAAATATGATTACATGAAATTAAAACCATCTCTACGAGGAAGTGTATCAAGAATACTGGCAGAATTTCCGCGTTGGATAGCTAGACGGATCCGTTGACCGAAACAACTGCCAACGCTTAGGTTTCCATACATTTAAATAATAAATATATCATAAACGTAAAATGTGGCAATATTATAGCGTGACTTAAGTACAAAGAATAGTGGAATGGAGTCGCTGATCAGCAATTTATGAGATCCTCTAATTTTATACATTATCCCTTTTAATATTATCAATGTGAATGTAAGTTTGTTTGTTACACTTTCACGCCTAAGCCACTGAACCTATTTTGATGAAATTTAGTACAGTGATGTGACTGGCTAGCTTGGAAAAGGACATAGGCTACCTTTTATTGCCAAAAAAATAAATGGAAGTTTGTCATTATCGAAGATGTCACCATAAAACTTTGTGTTTGGGTACTTGATAATAAATAAATAAATATTTAGTCTAGCGTTTTTAATATTTCGACCTGTGTAGGAATGAAAATTCGTATGGAAGTCCAAAAAACGTTAAGGCATGAAGCCTTACTCCGAATACGATTTGATTATATTTGGTATAAAAATAGATTAGACCTTCCGAAAGAACATAAACTACCATTTTTTGTGAAAAGGTTTATGAATTGAAAGGAGATATGAAAGTTTGCATGGGTATTTGTCATTTCTGGACGTAAAGCTATGTATTTAAACACTTTTTTTTTTTATGGAATAGGAGGACAAACGAGCGTACGGGTCACCTGGTGTTAAGTGATCACCGCCGCCCACATTCACACACACGCAACACCAGAGGAATCACAAGAGCGTTGCCGGCCTTTAAGGAAGGTGTACGCGATTTTTTTTTTTTCACTTGATAAGAAGTAATTGATAAGCATTTGTTCGAGCATTTTTGAAACTTAGACCGACATGGGGATGAAATAGGAGATTAAAGTTCGCAGGGACATGCTTTAGAAGAGAGAGGCCACAACGACAAGGGATATTCGCTGTTTCGTAGAAGAGCCGGCAGCAGCGGTAAGAGAAGTTTTGGCAAAGTATACTAAGAAATAAAAAAAATGCTGCCCAAAGTAACTATTCCATATGGACGAAATCGCGGGTAAAATCTAGTTATCTATATTCTAAGACTACATTATTTGCTAAAATATACATATATCTAAAATATTATTTTGATGGTGTTTAATACTTTTAATAGATTTAAAATTAAGAATTTGATCGGCTCTCGGCCAATCCCAATACTCTGGCCGATGATGACTTAGACCGTTCCCCAGAGATGAAAAGGCCGAAAAGGAAGGATATGTTCTAGGAAGCCAGTCGAGACAGTGATCTCTTCGCCCGTCATACTCAGTCAAATCATCCGCTTGTCTTGCACCTGAACACAATACAAATAGAATTTTGTAATTAATGTTTTATAATTTAAACTGTGTAGTGTATGCATATCTAATTAATATTACTTATTATTTGCCCATTAATAATTATATAAATGTGTCTTGACAACTTGACAATGAATTGAATATGTGTTAATAATCATTTCACTGTCACGACATCGACAGTGAAATTGAGGCTATATAAGGGATGCACAACGTAGCGGCGACTCACTATAAATGACACCATTTAAAGCGAAGAACAGAAAGAACCCAATGACCTGCCCGTATCCACGGGCGGCGAGTGAAATGTGCTGCAGGGGACAAGAAGTCCCGATCAGCATTCCCCCACCGTGCCCTTGCAAGCGCGGCGAGAGAAGACCAAGACGGCGACTCAGTTCTTCGCAGTCGCTAGTCGTGACAGGACGTTCCCTAGTACAGTCTTACTGCATATAGCAATCAAGGTATTATTTAATAAGAGCACATTACAAACTGCAAATCGAAAGTTAGTGCCCCTCCAGCTATAAGCATAAGACACATTTATATAATTGTTAACAGTTATCAGCACCATACATACAATGCTAATAGCATTTGGGATATGTAAATATCAAATAATAAAATTTTGAGCAAAATGTTTTGGTGGTAACAATGAAGGAAAATCTTCATAAAATAATACTTATTTTTTTATTAATATTCTCAAGATGTTTGATATTAAATTATATTTTTTTTATCATTGTTTCATTGTTTATCAAAAGTAATCAATCGTAAATAACGAAAAAAAGTATGAATTACTAGATCTTTAACCCGAGCTTCGTCGATACGCAAATAAGAACACAAATACTTGCTACCGGGTAAAAAGTACCACATTGTTTATAAATGCCTAATTTATTTAATATTTATTTAAAGTGATGTTTATTAGATAGTATTATTGCCTTTGTTCTAGTAGTCTAGTATTAGTTATTAATTACAAACATTATTTATTTTGAAATACGTGATTATTTTTATTTAAGGCGCATACATTACAAGGAACCAAAATCTTAAAATTTTTCTCATTAAACTTAAAAAAAAAAATAACATTTTCTTCTTTGGATTCATGCAAAATGAGATCAAATCTTAAAGCTAGATAAAATACTCTTGTAGCTTATTAAAAATAAAGACTACTTTTGCCTGATTCATGCCCATATATAAAATATATAAAAATATAACTCTTTCAGAACGTTTTGATATGAATGAATTTAAACAATCGCCAAAGATCACCACGTTTACCGTTATAGGCTAACTTTTTTACCGACTTCAAAAAGGCGGAGGTTATCAATTCGATCGGTTTTTTTTTTATGTATGTACACCGATTACTCTGAGATTTATGATCCGATTTACGTAATTCTTCTTTAGTTCGATGCAGAAAAGATGCCATTTGGTCCCATAAAAAAATTACATAGGTTGGCCCAGTAGTTTTTACTTTATAAACATATTTTATGAAAATTTTTGTTTACCCGGATGATTGTTTTGTGTACGGCTTTTTTGGAGTTTTATTTAGATTGATTAAGTATATTATTATTATTATTATCTGACACTAATAAGTAAAAATTAAAAAAAAAACTACGTTTAAATAAACCGACTTCAAAAACTGAAAAGTATCAAATAACTAAAAATTTAATTTAATACACCTATTATGCAAACCTTTACCTTTATAAAATACGATTATTTGTATGTGCTACATATTGATAGCTTTGAAGTAACTGGAACAAACTTGTGTCTGAAATCGAGACTATGCTTTGCAAAGTCTCGGAATGTGGCCGACAAAATTTAGTCCAATTCAACCCCAAGAAGACACAAGTTTGTGCGTTCACCGCTAAAAAGTCTCCCTTTGTCGTATCCCCTCGATTCGAGATCACTCCTCTAACTGCCACAGCTTGCTTTTAATAGCCCCCGCCCATCTATGTGTTAGGTATACCAGAAGATCACCTGCCGACCGACCATGGCGAAAGCCGTATCGTATCGTCGGTCGTTGACCAACTGGTGACCCTCTAGGTATACCAGAAGTTGGCGGCTAATTATGCTCTCCATGATTTTGGAGAGCAGGGAGGTTATAGCAATAGGCCTGTAGTTTGCCGGATCCGAACTGTCTCCTATTTTTTGGATTGGATGGACAAGGGCTGACTTCTATGAATAAGGGACTACGCCTTTGGAATAAGAGTGCCGGAATAAACGCGTTAGCACCGGCGTCAACTCAGGGTCAGACGTTCTAAGCACGATTGGAGAAATGCCATCCGGCCCGCTCGACTTCCTGACGTCCAACGAAAACAGAGCTCGCCTTACAGTTTTCAGGCATAGAGCTCTGACACCGCGGGATGGTCGGCAGTGTTTTTCCGTTGTCGTCAAGAGTCGAGTTGGAGGCGAAAAGAGCGCATAGGAGATCGGCTTTCTCTTTTGCAGTATGGGCCAGGATGTCATTCCTCATGTGTAACGGCGGCATGGACGGCTGGTTGAAGTTACCGAGAGCAGCTTCGACAACGACCAGAACTTCCGGTCGGGTAACTGGAAAGCTGCTCGCCGATTTTGACGACGTGCACTTCGCACGGGCGATTTGCCGCTTAAAAAACCTGGAGGCACGGTTATATTTCCTCTTAAGAACTTTGCAGTGCTGCTTTAACTGACGCATCGAACCAGGGCTGTGATCTGCCACCTATCGGTACTACAGAGCTTGGTATAAAAATATACATGCCCTGCAGTATCACATCGGCTACTGCAACGGCGCAGGCACTAGGATCATCCGAAGGGAAACAAACCTTGCCCCAAGGGTAGGATGCAAAAAAGGAACGCATCCTATCCCAATCTGCTGACTTGTAGTGCCAAACGCGGCGGGTCGCTGGTGGTGTGCGACGTTGGCGTCGGATGGGCACTACACTCCTGACCAGGCAATGGTCGGGCGTTCCAAGAGGGGCGTCGACAAAGACCTGGTAACCATCGCGATGTGTAGTCAGCAGAAGATTTAATAAGGACGGCATGTGGCTATCCACATCCAGGAGCCGCGTTGGCGACTCAACCAATTATTGGGACAGACCATACGCCAATGCAAAATTATGCACAGATCGCCCTGCGTAGTCTGTGGTACGTGATCCAAGCCATTCGGCATTGTGCCCGTTGAAATCACCCAAGACTACGATTTCTGCGGAGGGGATCTGTGCAAGCACGTCGTCAATTGCCGTTTGAACGCAGCCCATGAGGTGATCGGTTTCTGCGTTACCACTATGGGACCTGTAGACGCACGCATAGATGCGGACGCGGTCCACTAAATCTACGCGGAGCCAGAGAGTAGACAGGTCCCTACCCTCAAAATTGCCGAGACGGCGACAGCAGATATCCTCCCTAACGTACACACATACCCCGGCATGAGGCATAAAATTGTGCTCAATTTTGTACCCGGGGTACGATAAATATGACGTATAATTGGAGAATTTCTGATGTAGGGCAGAGAATAGAACGAATAGAACGCTTTTTATTTTATTTTTTTGTATCAGAATAAAAAAAATGTTCTAATAACGGTTTAATTTCGTCATTATTCCTTCAAATCTTGATATACTTACCTAATAATCACTAATATATGAAAAGCGTTATGTCCAGGTGTCGGACTGAGAAATTACTCAATTCTACCACTAAAACATAAGTGTTAAAAATTATAATAAATAAATAAAAAAAACATTCTTAAATCACACAACTTTATCACCTCACCTCGCATCAGCTGTCAGCAGCTCAACAAAAATTTCGCATTTTAACGCCTGATGTAAAACAACTAGCAATAATTAAATACCCGCATAATCGAAGAAGCCATTTTTTGGTTTTTAAAAGTAAATTTGTGTTGTCGTTGGTTCATCATCATCATCATTAGCCGGTGATCGTCCACTGCTGGACAAAGGTTGTCGTTTGGTTGTCATTAATTCTGTCTTCAGATTTAGCAGAATGCTTCACAGTTATGAATAATCGGTTTTTATTCGGAGTCCATTTAGTGTAATGCGCAAAAACAAAGAAATAAAACAAAAAGTGAATCTGTAATGATTTAATTATTAACATCGTCTAGTTTCTTATTAATTTTGTGAACGTTGGTTTGCACAGCGCCGGAATTTTATTTTTTAACATGTCCACCCTCAACCAAAATCAATGATTATCGATAAAATATATAATACATCAATAACAGACGCTAATAACGTACATATTATACATTTCTAATATATTGATGAGGGCAGCGCAGGACCGATCGTCGTCGAGATCTTTGGGAGAGGCCTTTGTCTGATGATGATGATAACTCATTTTTTTTTAAATTTCAGCTGTGGCATGAAAAAAAGAAGAGCTGTTAAGCAGTTTGGGCTTATCGTAGGTACTTCACTAAAGATCAAAATAGTATGTCTTACAAAACTTAGGCAAAGAATAACATCGCAATAGTTGTTACATAGGAATTACTAATAACTAAAAATTGTAAGGTAAAAATCCATTCCTTAACAGCTGGTTGAAGTTACCAAGAGCACCTTTCGACAACGACTAGAACTTGCGGGTTCCAGTCGGGTAACTGGAAAACTGCTCGTCGATTTTGACGACGTGCTTCGATTTCGCACGGGCGATTTGCCGCTTAAAAGAATCTGAAGGCACGGTTATACTTCCTATTTAGAACTTTGCAGTTCGGATCCTTTGAGCCCAGTGCCGTAACCCAAGATCAATACGCCTGTTTTTTGCAGTCTGATGCTGCTTTAACTGATGCATCGAACCAGGGCTGTGATCTGCCACCGATAGGAACTACAGAGCATGGTATACAAATATCCAAGCCCTGCAGTATCACATCGGCCACTGCAACGGCGCAGGTACTGGGATCATCTGAACGGAATACAGGCAATTTTTACAATCAGAATATAACTGGACATGCATAATGAAAAAAGACTTCTTACGAAACGATTTCAAATAACAAACGCAGTGACTATAAGTAAAAAATAAATAATTTATCCACTAGATGATGATAAAAGGGAGCTATTTAAAAATTTTGCTTAAAATATTTATGAGTTTACGCCTACAGAACGTCAACCTTAATAACAAATATTAGTTTTAGCAATAATAGTTAATGTATTTTTTATGGCAATGCAGGACAAACGAGCGTACGGGTTACCTGGTGTTAAGTGATCACCGCCACCCACATTCTCTTGCAACACCAGAGGATTCACAGGAGCGTTGCCGGCCTTTAAGGAAGGTGTTTTTTTTGAAGGATTACAAGTATAGTCTCGGAAACACCTCAAAAGGAAGTTCATTCCACAGCTTTGTAGTACGTGGAAGAAAGCTCCTTGAAAACCGCACTGTGGAGGACCGCCACACATTCAGATGGCGGGGATGATATCCTAACTTGTGGCGTGTCGTGCGAAGGTGGAAGGAATCAGGTGAAACAGCACTTCGGAACACTCCCCGTGATAAATGCGGTAGAAGACACTCAATGAAGCGACGTCTGTACGCAACGTCAAGTGATCCAGCCGTTCACAGAGCACTGGATCCCTGACAATTCGAGCTGCTCTGCGTTGCACGTGGTCAAAAGGATCGAGCTCCCAGCGAGGAAGCTGGAGGTCCACTTGCGTAAGCTCTCGGGAAGCCCAAATGATGGTAGTTTTGAGAGGAGCGCCTTGCGCCATACACAATCAAAGGCCTTCACCATATCCAGCCTAACTGCCAGGCCTAGAAAGTTTCTATGTATACCAAGAGTTGGTGGTAAATTATGTTCTCCATGATTTTGAAGAGCAGGGAGGTATAATAAGGAATAGGCCTGTAGTTTGCCGGATCCGAACTGTCTCCTTTTTTTGGATCGGATAAACAAGGGCTGACTTTCAAGATTCAGGGACTACTCCTTTTTAATATGAGTTGGTTGAAGTTACCAAGAGCACCTTTCGACAACGACTAGAACTTGTGGGTTCCAGTCGGGTAACTGGAAAACTGCTCGTCGATTTTGACAACGTGCTTCGATTTCGCACGGGCGATTTGCCGCTTAAAATAATCTGGAGGCACGGTTATACTTCCTATTTAGAACTTTGCAGTTCGGATCCTTTGAGCCCAGCGCCGCAACCCAAGATCAATACGCCTGTTTTTTGCAGTCTGATGCATCGAATCAGGGCTGTGATCTGCCACCGATCGGAACTACAGAGCATGGTATACAAATATCCAAGCCCTGCAGTATCACATCGGCTACTGCAACGGCGCAGGTACTGGGATCATCTGAAGGGAAACAGACCTTGCCCCAAGGGTAGAATTCAGAAAAGGAACGCATCCTAACCCAATCTGCTGACTTATAGTGCCAAACGCGGCGGTTCGCTGGTGGTCTGCGACGTGGGTGTTGGATAGGCAGCAGAGTGTATAAATTAAGTACTTATCTAATTTTCAAAACGAAATTTTTAAAACCAATCATACTATTTTACAAGAAAGAGGGCTATTACAGATAAAAAATGAAGATATAGACATACTACATACAGATATATTTACCTACACAGACATTTATAGATAACATATTTTTAATCCACTTATCTATAATAGCCAGGTGCGCTGTGCGCTACTGACCTTAAAAGGTCACTATGTTATTTAAGTATATAAATACAAAATGAGTCTAAACAAAATAAACATAGGCTAAACAGTTTTCATGCAAATTTGGCGCCATCTGCACGCAAAGGCCATGTTGTAACGGATATCTTTTTTTATTTCATTTAAGACAACGGTAATGTCATGCAGCCAGTGTTGTAATTAATTTGTTCTTTTGTTTTGTTAATTGATACGACTGCATATAATTTGTTTCGGTGCGAGTTTCGATAAAAGTGAATTTTAATGTGATTTTTTGGTTGAGTGATTACTTACTTACAAAAGGTGTTAGTTTATCTTCAAGCTGCAGTAAAAACAACGAATAATTTAAAATGGGTAAAAAGTTTTTTGACATTTATCGGTAATTTTAATTAAAGTTTCTAAACTATCTAACTATGCAAAGAAATTGAAACAGGACATACCTACTTTCTATAATGACTACCACCCAATATTTAATATTTATGTTTACCGTGTAGGTAAGTTCTTATATTATATTTTAATTTGTATGTTCATCTCGTTACTCACAGTGTGCTCGGCTGATTTTTTTTATTGAATAGCAGGACAAACGAGCGTACGGGTCACCTGGTGTTAAGTGATCACCGCCGCCCACATTCTCTTGCAACACCAGAGGAATCACAAGAGCGTTGCCGGCCTTTAAGGAAGATTTTAATTTAATTTTTATCCACATAATGATACAATTATTATACCGAAGGTTCATGTAGTTCATTGTATTGTAACATAACTAAATTAGCCGATTTAAACTGTATTATTGTTAGAATCAGAACAAAAAGGTTGCACACGGAACACTCCCCGTGATAAATGCGGTAGAAGACACACAATGAAGCGACGTCTCTACGCAATGCCAAGTGATCCAGCCATTCACAGAGCACTGGGTCCCCGACAATTCGAGCTGCTCTGCGTTGCACGCGGTCAAATGGATTGAGCTGATACTGGGGTGCACCAGACCAGAGATGACAGCAATACTCCATGTGTCACGCTAGAATGTGGACCGGCTTGAAGTATTGCCGTGCTCTATTTATGACGCCCAGTTTCTTCGAAGCCAATTTGGCTTTGCTCTCCAGATGGCGATCGAGACTTAGAATTCCGATACTAGGTGAAGCTGTAAGGGAAGTGTTGTCGATGAGCGGTGATACGACAAATGCGCTTTTTTTAATGGTAAACGCGTAAAGTTGAGTCTTCTGGGGTTAAATTGGACAAGATTCAATTTACCCCATTCCATGACCTTCTCAAGAGAGGACTCGATAGCAGGCACAAATTTCTCTCGGCGACGTTGGTCAACGGTTACCCTAGAGAGACCAGCATGGGCCGTGTATACGGCATCGCCCGTGCTGTCGTCTGCATATCATTGTATGCTGGAGGTGTCCAACATATCATTGATATGCAAAAGAAACAGTGTGGGAGATAGCACACAGCATTGGAGCAGTCCGGCGTTCACGGGCTTGAGATTCAAGCAATAACCGCCGATAACGACCTGTATGCTGCGCCCAGTGAGGAAGCTGGAGGTCCACTTGCATAAGCTCTTGGAAAGCCCGAATGATGGAAGTTTTGTGAGCAGCGCCTTGTGACATACACGATCAAAGGCCTTCGCTATATCTGGCTAACTGCCAGGCCTTCCCCCTTGTTTTCGATAGCCGCCGCCCATCTATGTGTTAGGTACACCAGAAGATCACCTGCCGATCGACCATGGCGAAAGCCGTACTGTCGGTCGTTGATCAACTGGTGTCCCTCTAGATATACCAATAGCTGGCGGTCTTGGCGGATTTTGGAGAGCAGGGAGGTAAAAGCAGTAGGCCTGTAGTTTGCCGGATCCGAACTGTCTCCTTTTTTTTGGATCGGATGGACAAGGGCTGACTGCCATGAGTCAGGGATTACGCCTTTTGTATACGAGTGCCGGAATAAATGCGTTAGCACCGGGCGGCGTCAACTCAGGGGCTCTCTCTATAAATCGCATATCTGGCCATATGGCTCTACCTGTTTCACACTAATTTCAGCTAAGTAATTTTTTCCGGTGGAAATGTAAGTGAAATATTTAAAGTATAACATGACGAATTCCATATCTTGAAGAGTCGTTGCAACGTGCCTTCAATATATGAACTATCTTGAACAAACAATTATCTCTCTAGAACTGTAACGGCTTTTCATACGTACATACATATTTATATAAAGTTTTTAAATATTTTTGCGAAAAAAATTTTTTTTACAAAAAAAACCGACTGCCAAGTCACTATTCCAAAACAATAGATATAATATGCACTAAAAAGTATAAAAATAATTGCGTATTTTTATACAATCTATCAATTAATTAATCTAATTCTAGTTGTTATTTTTGGTATCGGTGTCCTTCCGCCGCGACCCGCTCTCGCCTCTCGCCTCCTCACGACTCAAGCACATTTTACCTATAACTATGTATGTAGTTACAAACCTATCTTGAATGACACCTATCCAAAAATTACAATAATCGTAACTAGAGCTGTTTTTGAAGTCGGTTGTTTTTTTGTAAAAAAAAATATTATATGATTATTAGTGAATTTTAAGTACACTAACTAAAAATTTATCTAAATATGTATAGATATACATTTTTTTTCAATGCAGCTATGAACGTAAGTGCTTTGCAATTTGATTACAGCCAGTTAGAAATTCTGCCACAGATCGCACCCTTCTATCGAGTCCTCTCTTGAGAAGGTCACGGAATGGTGTAAATTGAATCTTGTCCAATTTAACCCCAGAAGACTCAAGTTTTCGCGTTTAACACTAAAAAACCCGCATTTGTGGTATCACCGCTCATCGACAACACTTCCCTTACAGCCTCGCCTAGTATCGGAATTCTAAGTCTCGATATCTCGAGCGATTCCCAATTTCGCGGCCATCTGGAGAGCAAAGCCAAATTGGCTTCGAAGAAACTGGGCGTCATAAATAGAGCACGGCAACACTTCAAGCCAGCCCACATTCTAGCGCTCTACAAGGAGCAGGTCCCGCCACACATGCAGTATTGCTGTCATCTCTGGTCTGGAGTACCCCAGTATCAGCTCGATCCATTGAACCACGTGCAACGCAGAGCAGCTCGAATTGTCGGGGACCCAGTGCTCTGTGAATGGCTGGATCACTTGGCGTTGCGTAGAGACGTCGCTTCATTGTGTGTCTTCTACCGTATTTATCACGGGGAGTGTTCCGAAGAGCTGTTTAACCTGATTTCTGAAATTCACCTTCCACCGAATTCCACCTTCGCACGACACGCCACAAGTTAGGATATCATCCCCACCATCTGGACGCGTGGCGGTCCTCTACAGTGCGGTTTTCAAGGAGCTTTTTTCCTCGTACTGCAAAGCTGTGGAATGAACTACCTTGTGTGGTGTTTCCGGGACGATACGACATGGGTACCCCCAAAAAATGATTTTTAGTGAATTTAAAGTACACTTACTAAAAATTTGTCTAAATATGTATAGATATGTATAGAATTTTTCAATGCAGCTATGAACGTAAGTGCTTTGCAATTTGATTACAGCCAGTTAGAAATTCTGCCACAGATCGCACCCTTACTGTAAGTCGTTAAGGAGTCCCATTGATTATCATATTTGACTACGACAATTCCTTGACCGTAACTTTGTTATGGTGGATGACTTAAATATCCGGATAGCATAAAAAAGATTCTGCCGAGTAGGTATCGTTAACTTGGTCCTAAGAATTGAAGAGTTCCGTTACTTTGTCATGGATTCCGTAATCAAAACCTAACCAAACTCTCACCCAACTATCTTTGAAGTATATCGTTTCCAATAAAAAAAGAACCATCGAAATCGGTTGGCGCGATATTGAGTTATTCGTAAATTTATCATCCACTTTGCTATACGTATGTATAGCAAATTTAAGATTTTTATGGTTTTCTCATGGATGCCATTGTCAGATCTGGACTAAATTACAATGGGACCACACGGGAAGCACCAACTTTCAAATAACAAGAATTGTCAAAATCGGTTCGGTTCACCCAGTCGAAAGTTTTGAGGTAACAAACATAAAAAATGAAAATACCGACGAATTGAGAACCTCCTCCTTTTTTGAAGACGGTTAAAAATAAAACTGCAAAAGGCTTTCAATGAAAAATTGTTTTTTTTTTATAATTTTTAATAAATCTTTTTTCCGTTTTATCGCTTTTTCAAGGACATTGCAGATCAACGTTCTCTATTCATTCAGCTAACTCAATGTTAATAATTTATCTTAATTCAAAACAATCTTAATTGCATTATTAATATTTAAAAATATTATAAATTTAATTCATGTACCTTATAATAGTATTTTCGCTATAAATACTATACTACTATTAAGTCTGTTACACCGACTGCTTCAGTAAAACGTTAAATAATGTATTGAAAAATAATTTTAGTTTGTATTGTAAGCTAGATTTCTTTTTTAAATACTTGACATGAAAGTGACGGCTTACGCTGATATTTTTTTTCGGATTCCTGCAGGATTTGTTTTTTTCGTCAGTAAGTTTCTGTCAAAAAACTTAAAAACCTTCTTGTGCAAAAACGACACCATATAATGTCAAAATATTTTGGGGCAACACGACTCTAGTGCAAATTGTCTGAAATTTTGATAAACTCAAGTGGTTGGACCACACGCATATCTCAAGATGCGCATGCGCCGTCAAAACAGGCACCAAGTGATTTATGGCTGCTCGATATTCGCTGCTGGTGGCACCAGTAATGTGCCCTGCCTTCATTGTTACTTCCACTACTGTTGGGGTAACTGCAAATGACAATTAAATATTAAATGTGGCACCATCTGACAAATAACACACCTTTTCGTCAAGAAAACGATTCAAAACATCAAAGAGTCATTATAAATCATCAAAAACAAAACTAAATAATTCTGTTTCCTCAACTGAAACATGTTATCGTCCCTTTGATAAAGTAAAGTAACCTACGCTAATCACAATAATCTGTTTGACATGTGTGCAGTGATAAACATCAAGAAGGTTACAAATCAAATTTAAAACTCATTGTATACGGTTTTAATATCTGACGAGTGATGAAACAATAATGTGCTGTGTTTCTATATCAAAATGTACCAAAATAAAAGTGCGTAAATATATAACTGTTTAGTAACCAGAACCTCGAAGATGGTGGCTGTTCTATCCGGATTCAAATCCAGGGTAAGTATCCCGTTACCTATCATTTTCAACAGTCTATAACGTACGAGTTACCTTATACCAGGGGTGCTCAAACGGTCGATCCCGATCGACCTGTCGATCGCGAATGCGTTTTGAGTCGATCTCGAGAAAAAAATCCGATATATTCACAGATTTGTTTTATTTATTGATTTAGGTAACTAAAACAAAATGTAATGAATAAACTACTAACATTTTTTAGATCCACAATTAGTCCAGAATAACCCCCTCATCACTTTCTTTTATAGAAATAATCCCCTGCTAGCGGCAAAAGGCGGCGAACGCGCGGTACTTGTCAAAGAAAAGCCGAAAAAACAATAAACTCGCAATTTTGAATAATTATGAGTTTTTTCATTGACATTTTAGAGCAGACCTACACTTACCTCAAGGTAGTTTTGCCCACAATATGCATTTTATAAGTCAACTAATAAACATACTCGTTATGTGAATTCTAGTACATTGCTTTTGTGCTCATTAGCCAATATTCTTGTCAAATTCTTGTATATATATATATAAAATTTAACCCCGGTTCGAATTCAGATTTTTTTTTTCCAAGTTCTGTACATTCTTCATTCAAGGCTCGGTCGTCCAGATATTTAATATTAGATACCTACAGATATTAGTGTTTTTATCATAGGCTTACCTTAGCGTATAGACTATAGACAAACGTAGCTTCCAAGAGAGAAGAACATCTCTAACGTAGATACAGCATGATATAAAAGGGATTCGATTCTATTGTAACTGTAACCGATTCTGAATGACAAATCGTAAACAGTTAGCCATACTTGGAAGTAGCTCCTTAGTATTTTACATATCTTTCTTTTATGTTAATAAGGGACGAGACGAGCAGGACGTTCAGCTGATGGTAATTGATACGCCCTGCCAACAATGTCGCTCAGGATTCTTGAAAATACCAAAAATTCTGAGCGGCAGTTCAATTGCGCTCGTCACCTTGAGACATAAGATGTTGTCTTATTTGCCCAGTAATTTCACCAGCTATGGCGCCCTTCAGACCGAAATACAATAGTGCTTACAATTTACTGCTTCACGGCAGAAATAGGCACCCTTGTGGTACCCATAATCTAGTCGGCATCCTGTGCAAAGGAGCCCCCCACTAGTATATATCTAAATACTAGTTAACCACAAGTTAAAGGACACATTGACAAATCAAAATTGTCTCACATTATCGGGCTGCCAAGGCGTCCATACGTAGTATATTCATATATATATCATATATCATTTTTTTCATGGAATAGGAGGACAAACGAACGTACGGGTCACCTGGTGTTGAGTGATCACCGCCACCCACATTCTCTTGCAACACCAGAGGAATCACAAGAGCGTTGCCGGCCTTTAAGGAAGGTGTATGCGCTTTTTTTGAAGGTACCCACGTTGTACCGTCCTGGAAACACCGCACAAGGAAGCTCATTCCACAGCTTTGTAGCACCTGGAAGAAAGCTCCTTGAAAACCGCATTGTGGAGGACCGCCACACATCCAGATGGTGGGGATGATAACCTAACTTGTGGCGTGTTGTGCGAAGGTGGAATTTATTTTGTTAATTATGGCACGTTATAAGTACATATAAAATGAAGAAGCCATTGAGAGTTAGTTGTGTCGTTGTTTTCTCTCTCAGACCGCCATTTGATACCGATGCTATGGTAGTGTTTACTTGATATGAACAATTATTTTGATACAATGAAACCATCTCTGTTTGTGACTGAAATAGGTCTAGCTGTCCGCTTACTAAAAGGGCGAACAAAGCAGTAAAGTATTTAAAGAAATCCTGTCTGAAAGCAAAAGATTTCATCTCGAGAAATGTATATACTTAGCACTTAAAACCATGTCGCGTATTTTAAATGACTTGGGAATTGGCGCTTAAAATGGAGGCAGTGCATTAATTTTAAAATTAACATTAACAAAAGTATTAAAATGGAGGGTAGAATTAAATCAACTTCGCGCAAAATTAGGTCACAGAATTGTTTTAATTTTCTACTAACGATATTTTGTTTTATATCGAGCATCATTATAACAGAAAGAAAGACCGGGTCCAAACATTGGCACCGGTCTATCAAGCTACGATTATGTAGAATGTGGCATCTTAAGGCGACACTAACTGCCGGCGACCTTGAGCGATATGAGGCTCTTATGCAACAAAGCCAATATTTTAAAAATTCTTGCGTCGAAAATGTAACATTTTAACAGGCACAAACAGTTTAATTGCTTACAATCCTCATTATTGATTACTAATCTGAATAAATGTATCTACAGAAAAAAAGTAAAAGCAACAAAAACAACTTTTATGAGAGAAGTATACTAAGCAAATGCATCATGCCGAGAAAAAACTTCTTTAACTGCAAAGAAAACTGGCAGTTCATAATAGTACTGGAGTATTAACTTTAACCAACAGCAAGCATGGTATGCGTAAGAGAAAAAGTAGTGTTCATAACTCCAAATGCTATATTTTCACCACAAAACTTGTCTAAAAACACCTTGATTGCGTATTTTCTGTTTACCCTTCGCCTTAACAGCACCATGTTTGACAATTTAGAATGGTCCTTTTAGTATACTCTGCACCGGATCTTAAAGCTCGATTCCCAAAAGATTTAAGTTTTGTTTTAAAGAGTCCCATACACGCTTCAAAAGCTATGATAATTTGGAGTCCCTAAAACAATCCATAAGAGTGGCGGTGAAGAATTTTCTCATAGAGAAACTGCATACTGGAATAACTGATAACTGACCTCAAAGAGATCATTTTGAATGAGCTATAAGTATCTATACTTCAAGAAAAGGATGAGGAAAGGGACCTACCCTTTCAAACTTTGAAGTGTAGGTACCTAATAGTAGACTAAAGATTATTGTTACTGTAAAAAATTGATCTGATGATGTATTCTGTTAGTACCTAAATGAGAAGATACCTCAAATTTTATGGGTAGTATAAATTTATTGGGCACTGCCACATTACACATACTTTTACGTCGATATTTTTATAGATTTTTATATTGTTGTTATTATTGTTATTTATTATGATAAGGATGCATGGTTACAACAATTATAATTTACAAAGTTAAAGTCAAATAAACTTTATTTAATCACGGTTACACGGTTGTGCGGTTACGGGGGATACTAGTTACACAATTTTTTCTCCCTTAAATAAACATACAAGGCCACAAATACTTATATAGTATCGTTTTTACACATTTTCACAACGCACGACGGCATTTTTAAAATATTTTATTGAGACGCAAACTGATCTGTCACAGACGATGACAATTCTCATAATGGCCGCCTATCAGCCTGTAGTAGTGTAAGTGTGTGCGTGGGGCTATGTTTTTACACGATAATCGGCTTGTTTTGGTGCTACACTGTTATGTAAGGTGACACGGAGTGCTTATTTTTTTACTAGTACGTGTATTTAATTAGGTTTAAACTAAGGTATTTTGAATCGTCACTATGTTTGTTTTAAATTATTGAATCTACCATACGTTCGGAAAAAGAAGAGCTCGTGGGAAGAACATACAAGAAACTCGACGGTCACTCTTTCCAATCATTAGAGTATGTTATGTCAAATTAGTTTATAAGGTGCACTAGACTAACTCACACTGATTCTGAAAATATATTTGTATATCTTAACTCATATGAATAATTCGCTTTATAATAATTTATAGTTACTTGTTACTTATATCTAATAATTCACAACTTTGTGATTGAAACAATTAAAAGAATCATGAAAGATGTCTACAGTTGGTTCTTTATGCGAGTGTAACTCATTAGGTAGGTATAGTGTCAATTAATGTTGATCTATTGAATCTATGGAATGCAGTGTACAGCAGAAATCCTACTTGCTTAATGACCTGTCAGTTAAATAAAAAAATTACCACCCTTATCACTAAGGGGTATAATAGTATAGTAAAAATAGTTTTCGATCTATTCTTATTACCACACAAAACATTTCAAAACAGTAAGTCAAGCCATTTCGGAGGAGTTTTGTGTCAAAGATCTGATGACTCGATAATCTTATATCAGTAGATTCCTTTACATTATAATGGTAGATTTTACAATTATTATGTACTTATTCGTACTACTTAAATATGTGAATTTGATTACCTACCTACCTTCAATCAACTCTCGTTCTAGGCATCTTTAAAGTGTGTGAAGAAATAACGAACTTCAAACATTAGGTACCTATGCATTGCCTAAAACTTAAATAGCTAGACTTTAAAAGAAATAAACAGAAAGGTTTAGCTATCTGTCAGTTACTAGGTATGTACCTAATACAAAAACATGGTTGTATTCAGAAATCAGATACGTAGTTCTACATATCTACGTATTATATGATACCTACACAATATCAGGCATGTAGAAGGCAAGCGGAAACAATACATCATTATTTTCAACGATTTCAAGCTGTGCGTAAAGTTACCTTAGCATACACTGCAAGAAAAATAACGCCATAACTGTTTGATAACATTAGCTAAATCCATTATTCATATTTACACCTCAATTAATATGATTTAATACGCTCAAACAACATAACCTATCATGAAACAATTTTTATTCGAGCGCTATTTCCCGGTCAACTTTTTCTACCTGTATCCCCTACATACAGGCTAATATTTCCATTGCTACAATTGACTTCTGTTTTCCTGCGTCAGTCACATTGGGAGGTTCCCGCCAAAAGCCCTCCAATCAACACAACGGCCATGTTGTTATCGGGGCGGCTACAAACTCCTTGCACCTACATTCTCTCGTTCACTCGTACCTCCGTCCCGCTCATACACGGCGCCTTCTCATTGGCAGGAGCGCAATTAGCGCGGGAATTCGAATTCTATTTTTGAAGTAAATGTTTTTTCAGTGATTGTTTACGGCTAGTCGGCGAGCTCTGATGCCGTATCGAACGACACCTGTCTCAAACGGGTTGCCCCTTTGAAGGAATCACTTTTTGATTTGGTCGCGTAATGTTCGGACACATAACGTAAATTTGTTGGGATTTATGAAGTCATATTAACACTTCGCGGTCGTGGTTGAGGGATTTATAGATGTTTTGGCAATTAATGGGATGTTGGTGTATTTGTTTAGTTTGGTGGGCGGGAATTATGACACGGGTCGCCTTGATTATGTATGATAGGATGTCACTGTCGTCAATGACAGCGTCCACAATTCAATACGTTGTCTAAGCAATACCTACTTCAAACTTTACTTAAATACCAATATCATGTATCTCTTAGATCATTCATATGTGTAAATTATCTAAGATGTATCTAATAATATTTTTTATTCATATTAAAAAAGAGTAGGTATAATGAAAACTTAGTGATGCGCCCCAGAAACCTGTGTAGGTTTAGGTATGCGTGGTGCAAATGCACCAATTCGCTCACAGCGACAGTAGGTACCTACTTAAGGTGTACTTATTTTATATATCAATATTTTATTTGTATAAGTAGGTACATAAGAAGGTCTATTGAATAACAAAAGATTAAATAAGAATACCTAATAAACATAAATATTAAGAACAGTTAAACACCAGCCATTACATCCACTTTTTCTCTTACCCCCTTATTCATAATGGTCCGCTAACTTTAAACAGCCGCTTAGGAGTGTTTTTTCTCATTCTGACTTAGGTCAATAGAAGAAGACAGAGTGAGAATTAGCAATGCTTTAAATTAGCAGACTATTATGAATAAGGGGGTAATTTAAATAGGTACGTATTTACACGAATTTTTATCTTTGAGAATGATTGTGTATAGATCTTCAGATAAGTTATTTAAAATGCTGAGGTAGCATGTTTTCCCACGTATGTATTCCATGAGACGAGATATTTAAATTATCTGAGAATACGACTTAATAATTGATTATCAATTTTGTTGACAACCTATCTTTAATTACCTTTAAATAGGGCATTCTTTTGTTTGATGTTAACTTAGATCACAGTTAGTTTTCGATGCTACTTTATGTCTTTAATGAGGTTTAGAAATACAAAGTCTAAACAAATAGGTACATGAATTATAAGCTAGCCTTGAAAACCGAAAAATAATTAGAACCTGTTATTTTTATGTACCTGAATAGAAAACTTTATTACTTACTCCAAAAAATACGTATATTTGGCTATAATTAAGTTCTTTATAAAGAATTAGTAAAAAAAAAACACTAAAAACGGTTCTTATATGCATATCTTTTGAACGATAAAAAGCTTAAATTTTTCTGATATTGACTCAGCACTCGACGCTCGTCTCGTTGACCCTCGCGAAATTACCCTGTTAATAAGTGTAAGTAAAACACTAATTTACGAATACACTTCGAACGAAATAATATATCCACACAGGGTCAAACCATTAATAAATGTACACATTATAAATGTAGAGCTCAGTTAGAGATTGTACTCAGTATTTTCGAAAAAATAACTACTCCACGTTGTAAATTCGCCCCTTTTCCAAATGATAAATAAAATTGAATTTAAAGGAAGAAAATGTAAAATATATCGGCACTGACTTATCTTACCGAGGAGGGGATAGGTATAACAAAAGAGTACGACGGTCGACCGTCACGCGACATGCAACACACAAACGAAAAAGTTTGAGACGATGTAATAAACGTTTCACTGTAAGAAGTAATGTAAATGTAAGTAATTCTCATGTGAGTGACAATATTATGTTTTTAATAAAGATATAAATATCCTTAAACCTAAAAAGATTAAAACCGATAAAAAGATTACATGTCAGAAAACTCGTATTGTATTAGGTATTGGAATGAGCCCGGTGCAATAGTTTTGCATGCACACTTGAAGGTAAGAAGCTTTGCACTCGATAGATACCGTCAAATGTAACGGATTAGTAGAAAAATATATAACATAAGCGAGTCATGAGATCGATTGCTGAGATGGTTTGGCCAGTGTCAATGAAAGTGTTGGAAGGGGTAGACCTAGGTGGACCTTTCGAGATCAAATCAAGAGTACCCTAAATCGAAGAGCGTGTATGAAAGGAATAATGAAAGTGGACGAAGCGAAACAAGTATGTAAGGATCGTAGCAAGTGGAAAGAAGTTGTCTCTGCCTACCCCTACGGGAAAGAGACGTGATTATGTGTATGTAGTCATAGGCTGTATACAATGTTGTAACCGGTGACAAGACCTGGACATCTACTCTCTTTCTCCCGAACAAAACTTCGTAAACGAACGAAATTTATACAAAGTTTCAGTAGTGACCCCACTCTATTTTGTTTTCGGACACACCGACGAACTTCGGAAACAAAGAGAATTTTTCGTGAACAAATAAAATGAATGTTATCGTTATTCGACTAATTTGAAGAGTACTATTTCATGCCAACGTTTGGAAATACTAGTGACAACCAAAAATATCACCTCTTAGGCTAAAAAATTAGTTCCCTTATTGTCTGCCAGTATACTGCCGCACTACCCTAGGGATATATATGACGTTATAAATCGCCGCCATATTCTACTGTGAGCACTTGCGTTTTCGAGGTAAGGTACTCGCAGTACTTTGATCACGTGATCAGTCAAAACCACTCGAGTGCATTAAATATTACTTAATTAAAATATTTTTAATTTGACAGTACTGCAACAAAAGTTTTTTTAATGAACTAGAAAACTTCAATACACATTTGAATGCTGCGTCAAAAAATGCGGCTGACAGTATACGGGATTGCGTTTCGTTTTAAATAGTAACCAGTATAACTGGCTATAAAGGAACGGCTTCACAGTATACTAAATTGACGTCACACTGTATAGTGGTTGCATTGCATATCGGAACATACCCTTAGAAAATCGTAATATCAAAAAAATGTCGTTCGGGAACGTTCGTAACTTCAGAACGAATGGGACTGTGGTAGTAAAAACGCGAAGTAGGAATAGACTTACTGGGTATATTACTTGGACCTGAAATGTAAAAACAATCGACGCAATGGGACTTTCCTTATGTAGATTTGCCAGTTGTTTTATTTTTCAGCAAATCGTAACCTTACACTACAGTAACGCCTGGAAACCAAATGTAAAATGCATACCTATTGATATTTAAATATGTACTTTCTCATGGGTTTTGAGAATATTTGCGAAACGACCATCACGATATCATATTCACATTTCAAAGTCGAGCAGCGCATCTCTTGATCTCTGGTATTAGGGGTGTCCTGGGACAACTGCCTTTCACAATTCACATGAGCCACGTTTGCACCAACTTATATAAAAAAATAATTAAAATTTGCACACAATCTGTCTATTCTTGAACGATACCCTTTATATGATCATATATATACGTACCTAGGTTGCCTTTCTCATAATGTCTACATATGTTCTATACGAAAAAAAGACTTTAATATTTCGTTTGAATAACTGCCACAAAAAGAAACAGAACCTTAGATCATTTATACGTCTTGATAGACAGACTGCGACAGCTGTGAAAACGTCGAAAAAAATGAGGTTAATTATTAACATCTTTTTTGAGAAATGTACGCATACTAATACAAATCATGGGTGTAAGACGTACCTTGTCACGCACACTAAGGTAACAAAACTGGCCTGCTTTCATCGAGTGTCTAGCAGCAAGAGGCTCTATCTGGGTATTTCTTATATCTATTTTTTTATTCAACTTTGGGGTGCGTTATTTTTGTATCATAAAAGAAGAGCTGAATTTGGTGCTCATACCATCGATATACAAGACATGCCCTAAGTCAACCTCTACAGGTAAAAAGAGAGGAGCGATCAAAATGCTTGCTATCTCGAAACGTACAGAAATATACTTTTCACTGATGAAAACAATTTCACAATTGAAGAGCACCCTACAGCAAGCAATATGACTATGAGAACGCCCATAGCTCCAAAAATGCTTCACAAGTTATAAAAAAAGGGTAACGTGGTCATTCTCCTGCATCAAATCAAACTTTTCAATAGTATGCGTAGTAAAACTTTGTAAAAATAACACTACAAGAAATAAGAAAGACACTGGGATCACATATCATCAGTAAGTATTTTGTATTTTATTAATTTCAATGCAATAAGCGTATGTAAGTTACAAAATATGAAAGATGCAATTGAGTGTCAAGATGCCACGCACACACACAAATAGCCAATACACACTACAATATTATCTGTAATAAAGAAGCTATTTTGTTCTTAGGTAGTGCGGTACCTAGTTGGAGCGCAGCGGAGACCAATCCTTACTATAAGTATATAACTATTATTTTTCAAACATGTAGAAAATTTCGCTACTCAAATTGGGTATATTTCTGTAATTTATGTTATATAACTTAAGCTTTCCTTTTCATGTTAATATATCTTTACGTTCTTAGGTATATAAATACTCTATTTATAAAACAGTCATAAAGATAAAAGGTATAATTTTCAGAATTACTGAGAACCTAATCCCAGATATTGATTGAATACTAGGGAGCTTAAAAGTATTTTACATTTACAAACGAAGACGATAAATATCTATGGACTTCGTTTATGTCTTGATTACCAAAGGTTGGTGTGCGACTATGGTAAGAAAGATACCTAGAATAATTAATATTATACATAAACACTTGTATTGATTACTAAAATGTAAGTAATCTTAGATATCATCAATATTGTAACACGAAGCTGACAATTGGCAAAAAACAAAAGATGAAATTCGAATATTTAAAATAATTGATCACTCGATCATAAAAATACGCGATTAAGATCCAACCGTAAGCGTGCGCTGGTAATTATTGACCTAACTAAAGTCTTACCGCGCACGTTACACTATTACACCCACATGAGCGAATTTAAGCCAAATTATCAATATAAATGCCTCGCACGAGAGATTAATTTCAATTTTAATAAAGCAAAGAAACCAACGCAACACGTAACCCGCAGCCCGCTTCGGAACGTCACAAACGTCACTTTGACATATCGCCGCGCGAAAACTTTGATAGCCATTATTATTCCAACATTTAATTCAGCCTGCACAAAATCATAGCTTTTATTTCTTATTACATCCCTCTTTTGCGAAATCCTGTGCAATTTAAGCACGCACAATTTTCGCGATACGCTAATTTAGGTTTTGCGCGGGCGTTTACGCGCTAAGACGTCTGATTGACAGGTGAAAGGGCGCGAATTAGTAGGAGCGTTCAGAAACTAATTGGGTTACATGATTATTGTAGTGTATAGAATACGATGATGCCAATAATAAATTTTCCTTTTAACTATACATACATGTAGAATACAAGTGGATACATTGATTGTGGCTGATATTCCCGTGTTTTGGGGTGATTTTAATGTTTAATTTACTTAGGAAGTCCATTAGTCAGTGTCAGTTAGCATATGGAACTGAGTGGGCATAGATAAGATAGAGTCATAAAGCCATATGTCACAGATTTGAGTGCTACCGTTTAGCATCCGCGTGCAAACAGAATGCGTGGATTAACTGGCAAACAGCGAGTGTTATTAAAACGAAAAATATTTAAGATAAAGACCAGTAAAAACATTGAAGATAATGTTGAGATATGTGAGCCTAGATGACGTAACTGTGTAGGTTTGTCTAATACATGACAGCGACGTAAGATGTGTAAACACCCGGCGTAAACTGTAGCCTCAACTAACAGATAATTCATTCAGAGCCTCCTTATATATACGTGTGTCAATTTACGAATAAAAACCTTACATTTTTGAAATTTTAATATAACAAAATAATCTTAATCTAAGTGGCAGTATCTTCAAATAGTTTAAGATACAAAATAAGTGCACAGAAAACGCTGCTTAGATATCTTGAAAATTATAAGAATCTACGCAACCGCAACGTTATAAAAACATAATTATTTCTTTTATAGTGTCTGTCTACAGCAACAAGGAATAATGTTAACAAATTTTTCAAGTCTATTCGTAATTAAGCAGAATAATGTAAACAACAGTCATTATATCGCCATTTTGTTTTTTTATGTACAAAATCAGCATTTCCAGCCAGCAAACCAGTACCCAATTAGGTGTACCCAGTAGAAAATTTATTAGCCGAAACATTGCTATTATTTGATGAAAAATTCCGTTCTTTTGCAGTATTTTTAAATATTTTATCTCTTATTATTTCTTATATTCTTGACTTTCGCACGACACGCCACAAATTAGGATATCATTCCCACCATCTGGATGTGTGGCGGTAGTTCACTTAATTACTGTTTAAGAATAATTATCATTATAACCTATCATAGATTTTTAGAACTATTGCGGTCATGCAAGAAAACTGTAGTTAAAATTTTTAATAGTCTTCTTAATTAATTGATACTATTAGATACGAGCGTAAAATGCCGAAGAATTTACGAAACATTACTATATTTTTAACCGACTTCAAAAAAGTAGGAGGTTCTCAATTCGTCGGTATTTTTTTTATGTTAACAAACCTCAAAACTTTCGACTGGGTGAACCGATTTTGATAATTAATTTGAATGCTGGTGCTTCCCGTGTGGTCCCATTGTAATTTGTTCCAGATCTGACAATGGCATCCATGAGAAAACCATAAAAGTATTAAATTTGTTATACAAACGTATAGCAAAGTGGATGATAAATTTACGAATAACTCAATATCGCGCTAACGAATTTCGATGATTCTTTTTTTATTGGAAAGGATATACTTCAAATATAGATGTGAGAGTTTGGTTAGGTTCTGATTACGGAATCCATGACAAAGTAACGGAACTCTTCAATTCTTATAAGCAAATTAACAATACTCCGCCGAATCTTTTTTATGCTATCCGGATCTTTAAGACATCTACCATAACATAGTTATAGTCTTAAGAATTGAAGAGTTCAAGTAATTGTCGTAGTCGAATCTGATGATAAATGGGACTCCTTAAAGATTTACAGTAACGGTGCGATCAGTGGCAGAATTTGTAACTGACTGTAATCAAATTGCAAAGCGCTTACGTTCATTGCTACATTGAAAAATTTAGTATAATCAAAAAATAAAAAATATTTTAACAAAAACACAACCGAATTCTAAAACACTATTTCAAAACAATAGATATCATATGCACTAAAAAGTATAATAATAATTGCGTATTTTTATACAATCTAATTAATTAATCTTTTTCTAGTTACGATTATTTTAATTTTTGGAGTCGGTATCATCCGAGATAGGTTTGTAACTACATACATAGTTATAGGTGAGACGTGCTTGAGTCGTGAGGAGGCGAGAGGCGAGAGCGGGTCGCGGCGGAAGGACACCGATTCCAAAAATAACAATTATCGTAACTAGAAATATATAGATTGTATAAAAATACGCAATCATTTTTATACTTTTTAGTGCATATTATATTTATTGTTTTGGAATAGGGTTTTTGAAATCGGTTGTGTTTTTGTTATAATGTTTGAAAGTTATCATTCTGTAATATCAAATAATAATTATCCAAAATATTAACTCAATGTAGTGCGCTGTACTAAGTAGGTGGGTACCTGCTCTACCTAATCTCCACGCTATTTAACTCTTGCAAATAAATTCGGATATGTTGATGAATGTGTGGGGACATGTTTAAGTGATGTGACTGTTATCATGTTTATGAGAAGTTGATAAACATGATGAGAATGGTAATTTACTGACCTAATTAAATGTTTAGGCATTTGCAACAGTAAGAGCAGCTACAGCTATTGTAATAAATCAAATCAAATCAAAATCACTTTATTCATGTAGTTCTATCATTAATTTATGAATATCAATTTTTTTTTCTTATTGAATCTACTGCTACTTCCTAAAGGGTTGAGCTAATGACACGTCGTGGTAAGAAACTCATACAATAAATAACTAATTTATAGCAGAACCCCCTGGAACTCTACAAGTGCCTTGATCAATTTATACAAAAAAACCGACATATAACGTATGTGACCGGTTAGTTTCCGATTATTTTAGTTTAGTAGAAAATTGTAGAATAAAAAAATACTTATATAATACGCCTATATATAATATAATACGTCTAGATAGAGCCTTCTTGCTGTAAAACAACGCATGGGCACAGACAGGATTTATTACTCTAGAAACGACTTTATTATTCTAGTGAATGACAAGCTACGTCTTACACTCGCGATACGTCAGTCACTTTCTTTTAGTGTTCGTGCGTTGCTGAAAATAGAGATTAACAGTTCACCGCTATTATATCGCACGACACGCCACAAGTTAGGATATCATCCCCACCATCTGGATGTGCGGCGGTCCTCCACAGTGCGGTTTTCAAGGAGCTTTCTTCCACGTACTACAAAGCTGTGGAATGAACTTCCTTGTGCGGTGTTTCCGGGTACCTTCAAAAAAAGCGCGTATACCTTCCTAAAGGCCGGCAACGCTCCTGTGATTCCTCTGGTGTTGCAAGAATCTCTTGCAACACCACACAGAGTGATCACTTAACCACAGGTGACCCGTACGCTCGTTTGTCCTCCTATTCCATAAAAAAAGACATGTTCACAGCTGTGACAGTGAATATTAATAGACGTATAAATTCTCTGAGGTAGTTAACAACTAAAGTTCGATTATTCTTAAATTTTATATCTATTAAATAAAGTTGTCTAACATTAGTCGGTCAAAAAAAATATAACAAGACTTGAAATGTGAGATTTCTGATATTCATCTCGTAAGAGAGATTAAGAATATTTTTATTAAAAAAAGATCAAAGGTATATTTATAGGAATCAATTTAAGAGATAGTCAGTTTTAATAGCGTGTCATGCGATTTAGTAGTTGGTCAAGTAAAATTTAATTGTTTAAGTTATCTGTGGTCGCAAAACAACAAAGAGCAAATAATAGCTAATTAAATAAAACCAAAGCTTTGCATATGCATAGTAATACGCCATGCATCATTACATATGCTATAACTTATATACAGTAGGTACAGGTGTAGCCCGAAATTAATAAAACTTTGGTAGTATTATCTCATACAATGATGAAGAGAATTAAAAAAGAAAAGAGAAAAAAGACTTATTGACTCTTACTTTACATGTGATATGCGCACCTGATACAGCTCCAGATAATGCACTGGAGATTTTCCGACATTTAAGATGGACGCTTTAATTGAGAGTAGGCCCATGTCACATTACCATAAATGAATTTAAATTTGAATTTATACTAGTAGGTACTGGTTCAGCAGTTAGCTCAAATATTTAGTTCTTATTTCTATAAGACGATATAAGACATTTTTGATGAAGCTATTTTAGCAACGCGCAAATTAATTTAAATCATTCTTAAAATGTAATTTTGGTATGGATTACTGTGTGTCCAAATAATTCGTACGTTAATGGAACCATTTAAAAATAAACAGGAATGATCCCGCGCTACCGTTTGAAAGCCAATTTGAATTTTAAAATTGGAATCTTATTTGAAAATTGACAGATGATAAATAGGTTTAAAATAATTAATAACAGTGGCCTCGGGCGGGGAACTATGTTCTGACAGCCATTTTAAGATTTCGATACGAAAATAATACATAATATATAAATCTAGAAATTCATAACTAATGAATTAACGGCAACGACAGTTTTTGCCGCCTTTAACCGAGTAAAAATTCGAGCTAACAACTACTGGAGATAAATTAAGCGATTCTGTGTAGTTATTTGTGGCAGGTTCTTTGTATTTTATTCCGAAATATATCGGAGAACTTTTTATATGTTATTGCGATCGGATTCCACAATCATACGACTAGCAACAAATTAAAATGACAACGAATTTTCTTCGACATCCAAAAAAATAAGGATCTTATTTGCGCAGGGTTTCCAGGTCGGGTATGTACCAGTACCTCATGTACGTTACTCATGTGAGTAACCTTAAAATACTTTTCATGAGTAACTTTTTTTCACTCACCTAAAAGACTGGCAAAGGGCTCTTCTGCATTCTCTGGTGTTCTAAGAAATGCAGCGGTGATGACTTGGAGACAGTGGCTTTGTTTATCTCCCAAATTCAATGAAAAATCCTCCCACCTGATAGATGGCAACATCGAGGACAATGAGCACGCGCACTATCAGTATAAGATCGAAGATAGTATTTTGTCACTGTTTTCATAACTGTGCATAAAAGAGATAAAATACACTTGATCAATAATTACAATACGACCACGGACCTTCGATTGTACTTTTATGGACAATTTCTAAGATGTTCTACCGTGATTATACTAAAAGTCTCTTTTTCATTCTGAATTCTTCGGCCGACGAGTTGGTCTACGTGTAAGACGGATCTGTATTTGTGCTTAGTCAGTTGATGTCCGCCAAATGATGAGGTCTTCGCGATCATTCGTCGGTTCAATCCAAGCCGGGGTCTGATTCCAACATTTTGTGGGTGGAAGACATAATTAGGTATACATGACGTTCTTTAATGAAGACGATTGAAGATTGTATAGGCCGGGGACAGTTTTTTTAAATAAAAATAAGGGACAAGACGAGCAGGATGTTCAGCTGATGGTCATTGATACGCCCTGCACATTACAATGCAGTGCCGCTCAGGATTCTTGTAAATCCCCAAAAATTCTGAATGGCACTACAACTGCGCTCGTCACCTTGAGACATAAGATATTACGTCTCATTTGCCCAGTAATTTTACTAGCTACGGCACCCTTCACATTACTTCACGGCAGAAATAGGCGCCGTTGTGGTACCCGTAATTTAGCCGGCATCCTGTGCAAAGGAGCCTCCCACTGGTAGACATAAACGTGACAGGCGGTGGTAATAACCAACGATGGGTTTTGTTAGGTACATTCGTTCTGAATATATGAATACGAAGATTTAATTGTAAGTGGAATATGGAGTTATAGTTTGTGTGACAAATTGAGATCCAGTAAATTACCTATACTTACCTTTTTTTTGACAGTTACTGAAAAGGAAATGATGGGGTGCTCGAATCGTGTAGCAATACCTACAGTTATAATTGGTCTGAGGTACCCAGAAAATTACATTAAAATGTTGTAAACAATATCATTTTATCTTCTGATTATATTTTTTTTTATAAAATAATAAAATAAAATAAGCCTTTATTGCAGTTTTTTGAACTTAATTAACAAAACATATTAAAAGTTTAATAGAGGTAACAAAATATCTTTAACTTAAACTATCAATCTATCGTTGGCATTCGGTTGTTCTTCTCTTGTTACAGCTTGTCTTTCGACAAAGGCCTCCACTAAGGCTTTCCACTTGTCTCTATCTTTCGTACTATCGTAACCATTCTGGGCCCGATGCTTTCTTAATATCATCTTCCCATCTCTTTGTCTGTCTTCCTCTGCTTCGTGTGCTTTCTCTAGGGTACCATTCGGTTTTATATTCCATTTTATAAAATATGCGTGTTTAAATCGGTCGTACTTGGGAATTTCTTTTTCTGTTTTTTTGTAAGCTGTTTAAATTTTGTTTTCCTTTTGTTCCCCGTTAGGATTCAATAATTAAACATCCATCCAGATTATTGTTTATAATAACATCCTCTCTCTTCACAGTCGTTCCCTCATTGCTGAGGATCGTGACTCCGCTTACGTTCGTCTAGAGCTTTCCTCCATCTGTTCCGGTCTGTCGCATGGTGGAGTGCGATGCTGATGCGTTGGTTAGTCTGCTCGGATATTTGATCAGACCAGCGTCGTGGGCTCCGGCCTCTTGGTCTCTTCCCCTCAATAACACCCTCTAGTTATCTGTTTTAAGTTATTGGACAGCAAATAATTAAGAGATGCATTTTATCTACTTATATAAGCATAAGGTTAAAAGGCATAAAAGGCATTTATTTTCTCAAAATTGATTCCTTTAGAATTCTTTTTGATGTCATTTCTAATATACTAGATACTACTACCGCTTCGGAAACAAATGGCGCTCTGAGAGAGAAGGAGAGGCGCAAGAAACTCTCCCAGCATTCTTTTTTTGCGCTCTTTTCAATAAAAATATACAATATTGTACAGTCATTTCTATAGCTATAAAATAATCATAATATAGTCCAAGGCTGTCCGATCACTTAGATATTCAGCTGTGGAGTAATAGGATTTACGACAGAGCCATTTTTTATAAAACATTTAAATTTATTTATAGATAATGCCTGAACAGTGGCTGGGACTTTATTATAAAAGTGTATACATTTACCCTTAATGCTACTATATATCTTATGAAGCCTACTAGAATTAGGTTCAAGCAATCCCTTATTTCTAGTGTTATAATAATGAAAATCACTATTAAAAGCAAAAAGGTGACGATTTTTGTGAACGTATATTAAATTTTCATAAATGTACTGACAATGAACAGTCTTAATATTTATTAAAAGTAAAGATCCAATTATTATTAGTTAATACTTTATTCCTATATATTACAAATTATAGAAACTCTTTAAATTTATAGCTTTTATTCTCATTTTAAAATCTTTTATTTATCTGTGGCCAAATTTATTTATAGAAAAAATAATGCCTGAACAGTGGCTGGGACCTTATTATAAAAGTGTTACCCTTAAAGCTACTATATATCTTATGAAGCCAACTAGAATTAGTTACAAGCAATCCCTTATTTCTAGTGTTATAATAATGAAAATCACTATTAAAAGCAAAAAGGTGACGATTTTTGTGAACGTATATTAAATTTTCATAAATGTACTGACAATGAACAGTCTTAATATTTATTAAAAGTAAAGATCCAATTAGTTATTCCTATTTATAACAAATTATAGAAACTCTTTAAATTTATAGCTTTATTCTAATTTTAAAATCTTTTATTTATCTGTGGCCAGTGTGTTACACGGAGTAAAAACTTATTATGAAGTTGTTCAGTTGTTTATTTTCGGAGTGTCATTGCAATGGCCGTTTCGAAGCCCCGCTCATACAACAATACGTTGTTAAGTTTAACATCCCAGTTATTACTAATTGTTCTTTAAGCGCTTGTGTTCGAGAAACGCGCAGTCTTAATGATTTCCAACGAAACAAAACGTAATTATGTAAACAGTTAAAGTAATATGCAATTATTTATATTGCAATGTCTTTTTTAAGACAATTTGATGTTTTTACTCGATTTCTGTTGCGAATGTATTTGTTTTAATTGAGGTTTTCCTTTGCTGTCATTGGTTGTTATTTGAATTTGTCTCTTGGTCTGATGGGGTTCTCAATTTATAGCTGCTCTAAGGTAATTTAATGACCGTCTTAGTCTTAAATGACCTTCTTGTGAAAGACCTAATACAAATGTTTGTTTCCGAGTCATGGATTTGTGTAAGTACATACATTGTATGTATAATCTTTCAAATAAATCGTTGTGTCACTCATAGTATATAAGCTAAGACTTATACTAACCTAACTTGGGACTAAGGCAATTTGTGAGAAAGCAAAGGCATCAATATTTTTTTTTTAATTTGGATCATCAACAATGCAAATGTAATAATTATCGATGTATTCATCGATGTATTCATTCGATGGAAACAATGTGGTATATAGGTACAGTCAAAAATTCCTAAGTACTTCCTTAATTTATATAAATTGAATGGAGAAGAAGGTAACAGTTCTTGCTTTAATAGTTATTGTAATATAAAATGTTATTCAATTTTGGTATAAATGTATTGATTAGTAATTTGTATTTCACTTAGGTACACAAAATAGACTCTTATATTTTTGTATGGTTTTATATCGAAGAGGATATGTATCATTATAATATTTTTTTTTGACATTCATAAGTATTATTTCCGTGACCTACATGAATAAAGTGATTTTGATTTGATTTGATTATAATATCTTAATATACAACTTCTTGTATTTCGTCAAGGTTATAGTCGCTGACTCAATAATCAAAAGCTTTTTATTTGCCTAGAAAAATTATACTTAACAAATATATATTTTAAATAAGGTTTAATTCTACTATAGATGTACTACTATTACTTGTATATAGATATTTAAAGTCCATTCCAGTGCACTTCCAAGAGATTCTTGCGCCGCTTCTCCTCTCTCAGAGCACCATTTGTTTCCGAAAAATAATTCTAAAGGAATCAATTTTGAGAAAATAAATGCCTTTTATGTCTTTTGTAAAAATAAATCATTTATTGTGACGAAAATTAGCAGGTCGTAGCGACAACGGGTCAGTCGCAGATCGGTGCGACAAACTTTCCACACGTGATGAAATCGCCGATAAGAATATTATAATAAGTAAATAAAAGGTGTACGATTGTGTTGCAAATTCGTCTTCGAATAAATTATGATAATAAGCTCATAAAACTATTTGCATAAAAGGTGCTTTCGTTAGGTTTGTCAACCTTCCTATTGAGTCACAGGACACACCTTAAATCTAACATCACCGGTAAAATCACCGGGCTCATAATGGTTATAAATCTACTATAGGTTCTGCCCGCGACTTTGTCTGATTATAATTCGCGCTTCTAGTTGTGTAGCAGTTAGGTATTTTTTTGAAACCCAGACGAAAAAGAGTTATAAGTTTAGCTTAAAATTCTTCGTTTGACAGCCCCTATTTTCTGATCAAGATCTGTTCAAAAAAAATTACACTCATATTAGAAAGGCGAAAGTTTGTATGCTTATTTATTTGTTACTTTTTAACGCTCTACATGTTATTTGGATCTAATAGGTTAAGGTAACCTATAATGAGAGAGACAAACACTCAAATATAATATTTTTATTTACATAAAATAATTCGGGAAACTGGTTGTTAATACTACCCTGAAACAAATTTAATTTGTTAAATTGTGACTTTGAGACATAGAAATCTTTTCCATGGTATCTTTTTGGCATTTTTTGCCTTCAAAATTTCAGGCTAGATAACCTCAAGCAATATCCATACAAAATTTCATTATAAATGGCTATCGTGGCCATAAACAAGTAGATTACAGACAGACAGAAAAACTTGGTCAATTAAAGATGGATCGTATATGTAGTAGACGTAAGTATGTAAGATGCCTATATCAATTTAAAAAAAAAACACTTTTAAAGGATTAAAACGGGTGTATATTGTAACTGTGTTTTTCATTAGATTTTCGCGTAAAAGTTAAATTTTTTTATCCCCCTGGAACCATGGAAAGGTCTGGAAACGTCGGCTTAACTAAAATAAAAATAAAAATGTAACTTTTACGCAAATCTAGTGTAAAAACACAGTTATAATTACACGCGTTTTAATCCTTTAAAAGTGTTTTATTAAGAATGTGTAACACTCGCGTTACTAAAAAAAAATACTACATATATCATGTTCGGAAAACGGAAGAGAATTGGCCACACTCTCTGAAAAGATGCTGGTGATATCAGCACCAACACAAACCCTTTATTTGAATACTCAATGTAAATATTAACGTGACCCATAGCAGATCTGACGACGAACGTTCATTGCAGAAGTGATAACTTGGTAAGACCTGATCTGAACTGAACAGTGAAGCTTAAGACGGTCCTGGATATGGTGAACAGGACGATGAATATCATCACGGGTCATTGCTGGTGTTAATAGTTTATCATTTGTCGAAATACGTACGGTATTTTAACAAAATATGTCAAGCTCAATCAAAAACTATTTTGTCAAACACTACCACCAGTATCATTTTTCCTTACGAATGAGAGAGCGAATCTATGAATTACTTCAATCATTTTTGTACGAGAATCCCAGCTTAGGTCACAATTATTATTTTAGTTCAGTTATCAGAATAACCTCTTTGTCAAAATAATTCTGGGAGAAACTTAAATGTGATCAATTCCAAATCTATACTTAAAATTACTACTAGTATGTACCTATGTTAGTATATTTATTTACAGAATACAATCAATATAGATTCTTTTTTCTTATAACTAAACACTATGCGGAAAAACACGACTTAACTAACTAACATTAATAGTTAATGATGCAATAATGTATGTACTATGTTGGAATTTATCAATCACTAAGTATAAATAACTATAGACTCCATATACGTACCTATTCATAAGTTCATCAACATAAAGCCAAAACCAGTAAGCATTATAAAGCCCTGTTAAAGCAAGGCATACGCATAATATTATATGCAACTCATTCCCAGCAGGGGTCAGCTCTCAAGAATATGGGTAATATCTGCTAAGCTGAATTATTTACCACTTAAAACTTTATTTTTTCAAATAACTTGGCATTAAATTACGACGCCTTTGCCTTATCAGAAATTTTAAATGAAAATACCGCAGCAAAAAGGTCTGTATTTAAATTTTTAATCGACATCGTCACGTAATTTCCAAATTTAAAAATGTATTCGACGGCCTTTATTCGAAATTCAAATTTTAATAAGACGGTTTTATCTTCAGCTGTTTGATTAAATGTGTTATAATCATAAATATGTTATAGCATGTTATTATTGTAATGTATATATTAACAAAACTTATATAACCGAGAGAATTGATCGTTGAACGCATCGAATCTATTAAAATATTAAAAAAGAAACCAATAAAATGATATAATGATTCCTAATGAACTTCAATAAAAGGAAGGTTTTATCGTTTGAAACGCATTAACGACTGGTTTCGATGCTTTTATAATGTACCAAGACAAATCGAGTGCTATGAAACTAGATGGTCGATATTATAATATGGGACCATAAAGCTACCGCCCTTCGGCCCAATAACGTCTTCACGGACTATATCGAGGGGAATAACAACGCTAAAAGTCGTAACCTCAATCAAAATGACGATAAACTTTGACAAAAATTCCACCTTAAGCCATACTTTAATTATCCATATATTACAAAAATCCAAGCTCAAACTACCTGATAGCAATTATACACGCGCTCACCCACGTCAAAAACGACCCATTCACTGACGTTTATGAAAAAAAGAGCAATCGGCTTTTAACAAAACTGGCTGGCTGGTTATAATTCAAGCGAAATGTCCAAACTGCTCTGGAAAAAAATTCAAATCCAACATAGAAAGTGTTAGCGACAATAGAATATACAAAATCTTGTTAATAAGTCTAGGGTCCGGCTTCGCTCTTGACAATGGCCGATGGAAAAAAAAGATATTTGAAAAAAGAACGCCGGAGATATTCTTTTTGTAACGCAGCGTGAGATCGTTTTGGAGGGAATTTCGGATTTAGGCGTCATGTGCGGATACGTTTATTTTTTTAATTTCTGAATACAGCACATGGCGGCCATGTCAGATATTATTATTTGGAACTTACAAGTTATTATGAGATTTGCGAAGTGGGCGTCGATACTGGTCGGATTTCGGATCGACCTTCGTCAAAGCGACGTGTTTGTTTATTTAAATGTGTAAAATTGAGATGAATTATTTTGATAGTGTCAAAAGTAGAACATGATTTAAAGATGTTTCGTAACAACGTAATGTTTGATTGGAGTTATTGATTATGCATTCCTAACCTTTGCCTCTGTATGGATTTATAGGCTTATATTATATTGTAGATATAAAAAGAAAGTGCCTTATGTAACTTTTATGTAAGAGTGACAATATTTTTATGTTATATCTAATAATTGTGATGACTTACGGTACGCAGACATGGTCGGTAACTAAGGGCCTGATGACAAATCTCATGGTCGCTCACAGGGCAATGGAGAGGGCTATGCTCGAAGTTTCCCTGCGAGATCGAATCAGAAATGAGGAGATCTGTAGAAGAACCAAAGCCATCGACATAGCCCAAATGATTGCGAAACGGAAGAGGCCGAGGGCAGGGCACATGACTCGACGGACAGATGGCTGGTAGGGCAGTAAAGTCCTCAAAAGACGCAGTATTGGTAGACACAAGATGGACCGACGATCTGATCAAGATCCCCGGAATTCGTTGGATGAGGACAGCGCAGGACCGATCGTTGTGGAGACCTTTGGGGGAGGCCTTTGTCCAGCAATGGATGTCTTCTGGCTGATGATAATGATGATGATATCTAATTATTCTGAACCTGTTGAGATAGATAAAACAAAACAACGTGTGCGACAGAAGTGAAAACTTCCCTAGGACGATTTGAGACAAGTGACAACCTTACCCAAACAAACGTTTCATAGCCAACGTCACTTGACAGCTATCTATCCTTTCTTCACATTAAAAATGCGAAAGTAAGTTTATTGTCTCTTTTTACGCTTTCAGGGACCAACCGAGGTCTGCGAAATTATTAATATAATAGTTTTTTTCAAATTCAATCAAAGTAATATAAAACAGTAAAATTAACGTATTCAGATGATATAGCATTTTGATTAAAAATGTATGGAGCAAACATATTTTGATAAAATTTATAGAAATCATTTAACAATTTTTTTCTTATTTTATTACGTCTGTAGCTGTCAAATTAAATAATAATAGTATCTAATAATAAACAAAATAATGAATAATAAGTTGTTTGTTTACAAAAAGCTATGTTTTGTCGGTTTTCTATTATGAGTATTTCCTTCGTCTCTGTACAACATGTAATAAAAAGTCCACCATCATAGTAACATCCCAACAACCTTCTTTCCATATATTTAACATCTTGATGTCCTGTGACCCTGTTCCTCGCTGTAGTCCCCCAGATTTTTAAAACAATGCGTGATTCTAAAAATGTATTTCTAAACTCATGTTACATTAGTGAATTCTCCTGCAACACCAGAGGATGAAGCGCTGCCGGCCCACAACTGTAACTATATGATTCTATTAATAATCACTATAATACATATATATATTTTTTCATCGGTGGAACTAAAGTTAGAACTGTTGACTCTCACCAAGAATCCCTGATTCGATTCTCGCCCGCCACGTAACAATACGTTTTCAGTTTCCGAATTCAAATTAACGTTTAATCGTAGCTTTATAAGGTAGGCCACACTCCTGTGATTCCTTTGGCGTAATAAGAGATTATGAGCCGCATTTCACACTTAATATTAGATGACCCATATGAATGTTGGTTACTCAAGCTATTCCATAAACAATATCCGAATCCTAACGCGTCAATTTAATAATAAGTATTAGTATGACCTGTTCAAGCGGCTTAAGGAATGGTGATTGAGCTTTACTCTACTTAAGCCAGTTTTACTACAGTAATTGTCATTCACGGGTACCTGTAATAATGTTAAATAAAATGTAGGTAAGTACATTTTATTAAGCGTTTTGACTTTAACATTAGAATCTTTTGTTAGCCTAGCGAAACTCTGAGAAAAAGCGATTCACTCGATTGTATAAAACGTGCAGTCATTTATGTATTGACAGATGACGGCTATAATCTTGTTAAAAACGGATCCAACTATGTTATAAGCAACTGGTCGCTGTTAAACTAAGCCGGATTATATTTCATGGCCAATCGCCATACTGTAATTACACTATTTCAAACTTATGTATTATGCAATGACTGCACGTTTCATACTAAACTAAATTTCAATTTTTAATTAGGTATTACGTAGTATTTATATCCGCTTCGTCAGTCACTAAATAAAACGTGAAGACACAATGTTAGGTACTAGGTAAATCAACAAATACAATTTCGTATCTAAAATTGCCGTCATTAGAGTCCTACCACTTCATACATCATAATATACAATAAAAGGCACGTAAGTCTTAGAAATATAAAAGAATAATAGATTATTTATAGCAAAAAACAATACTAATATATTTCTCTTAAATATTATTGGTTAAGTATTCAAGTCAAAAATCATCTTGTCGGTAATGATATACAAAATGGCGTAACTCTAGAGGCTTTATTATTTATATAGGTTTATATAAATTTATATTCAATTTATATGCAATTGCATAATCTGGATCTTTTACGAATATATTAAAAACATTTATTTATTATACATATAGCATTAGACTAACATCAATTACTACATACCTTATTGATGTATCTGGTAAAGAGATCGCTCAATGAGCGGCCGCCATTTTGACGCTTGAAATGCGCAGTGCATCTTGTAGCTCTCTGTGTACAGATCGTTTGTTCCTGTATTTTTTGTTATGCTTAATTAAATATGATTTACAAACGGTATTAATAACTAAAGATCTATGGATAAATAGGATTGGTGCCGATGACGATGCGGAATAAGATTTAAGTTTATAATAAGAAGCCTTAATGCAAAGGCATTGTTTAGATGGTGATTAATTCCACCGACACTAAAGAATCATTACTAACAATTATTTATGTAGAATAAATTTGAAGTAAAGTTTTTAAAGTAATTATATACGTAATAATAAGTAGGTAATTAAAATATAAAAGTTTCAAACTATATATCACTAACATGGATATTTTTGTGTTACCACAGATGTCATAAATGACCAAAGCTCCTATTAATACTCTTCGGCAATTTGTCACAGGGTATAAAGACATCGATTCTCAAGCATCATGTCAACGGCTTGACGTCCGTCTGTCACGTGAAGAATGATGATGCGCCGGAGCTTCGCGTTCGATCCACTCCCGATAACACCAAACTTGCTTACATTGTTCTTTATGTGTTGCTACAAAAACACTGTCAAATTATTGAATTCATAGACAATACAAATGTAATGGCAATAGGGCATTTAATGGTATTATAATGGCTGTTTGCTTAAGTGGTTTTATAGGCCGACAAATAGAAATATCTATCTAGGGCGCCTCTTCAGTTTATGGTTACGAATCCCTACTAAAAAAATATTGTTTCAATAACAAACCAATTTTTTCGAATACAAAAGTGAAAAATAGTTCGCTTTATCCACCATTTAGCTCGCGAATTCTGTTTTCAAGCTTATTTTCTGTTGAGTTTTTACAAGGTTTTCTAATATTTAATGTGTTTCCTTTATCCCGAGTTCTAAGGGTACAATATCGATACAATCTCTCATCTCTCTAGAAAATTATAGAAAAAATCTCTGACGTACACCTTCCTTAAAGGCCGGCAACGCTCCTGTGATTCCTCTGGTGTTGCAAGAGATTGTGGGCGGCGGTGATCACTTAACAACAGGTGACCCGTAAGCTCTTTTGTCCTCCTATTCCATAAAAAAAAGAAGTACACAATTGCTTTGGACTATTGTTAAAAATGAATACCTAATTCAAAAAATATGCATACCCATAGTAAAATAAGGTACATTATTTTAGGTTATAATGTTAAATATAACAGATAACTAGAATACAAGCATACATATTGTATGAGCTGATTTCTGGTCCTAAAAGAATGAATGCTATATTTTCCGACATACCTAATTAGTTTATTAATACATCTAGATAGAGTCGCTTGCTGTTAGACAACCGATAAAAACAGGCCAGGAACAATACTTTAGCGTGCGTGACAAGCTACATCTTACACTTGCGATTTGTGCGAAACACAATTTTTTTCGACGTTTTCACAGCTGTCTATCTAGACGTTTATATAATTTAAGCATGCCTATTATATTTCATATTAACCTATAAATACTAAAGTAGAATATCGAACGTTGACCATAAAAAACTTAATAGCGCGAACATTCACTAAAATAAGTTCAAAAAATCGCCACGTCACTACAATCAATCACCATTTAAAATGCCGAAAATTATTATATTAATAATTCTCGATGCATTATTTGACTAAGCCCCATAACAATAGGCGGAGTGCTTGAAAGTGAAATAAAAAAATGCCTTAGTCTATGGAAGATGACATGTCAATTATAAAAGCATCAATTGTCAGTTCTCTTTGGCACGCCGTCATAGACAATATGGAGCCCGTTGTGGTTAAACCGCGTAATCATCACACTTTTTTGTTATCTGGCTCAGACTGAATTACATTGTTTTAGAGCGACAGATGAATGATAACTTGATGTAAGGTAAACTGAAATAGTGATGTGCTGCCATTGTTTCAGATTCGAGCTGGAAGTGACCTTCACCCATCCGCCTATTGGATGAAAACGATTTTACATCAAATTTTGTATGTTTATCGCGGAATTGAAATATCTTTAATATTGATTAAAATGGAGAATACATGAAACTGTATTTATTATGATGTTGTTTTTATTCAAATTATCTTGCAAACTGGGCATATGCCTGTGCTATTAGTTGCAAGACAACGATCTATTTAATACGATATACTTAAACATACATACATGCAAAGAAACATCTATGACTCTGAACCAAACATCCTTATTCATCACATAAATGATTGCACCTATCTGGATTCGAACTCGGCACCTGTAAGCTCAGTAGGTCGTAGATTTTATTAAGCAGATGGGTTTGTAGTAGGTACTAGTGTATACCACTAAATATGTCGGGAAATAATAGTTAACGTTTGCATATATATTTGATAGATACATACATTAGATTGGTTTGTAATTTGCCTCTTAAACGTATGAGAACTACAATGTTAAAAATATTTTAGAATATATCATTATGCCGGTTAACAAAAAGCGAAAGTCGGTTGTATTTTGTTACAAAGACTATTTAGGTTCTGTATGTGTTCTGAAACTAATAAGTTCTGGTTCTAATTTAAAAAACAACCGACTTCAAAAACACTATTTCAAAACAATAGATATAATATGCACTAAAAAGTATAAAAATAATTACGTATTTTTATACAATCTAATTAATTAATCTAATTCTAGTTACGATTATTGTCATTTTTTGAATGATTGAGTTCAAAAGTTTTGAGGTAACAAACATAAAAAAAAACCGACGAATTGAGAACCTCCTTCTTTTTTGAAGTCAGTTTATTAATGTTAAAGTAGATACGTTTAAATTTATTTATACATTTAAAACCATCGATAGAACTGGAATATATACAAGAATAAAAAAGGTTGTCCCATCACGTTTCCACTACCACTTATATCCATAAACATACATTACCTAACTAATTTAGATTATAGTGAGTTTTCTAGAAATTTTAATTTAATCCTCGCATTCTTCACGCAAGTAGTACTTCTTCAATACATAACTATACATATATATGTGTAACAGAATTGTTAAGCCCGGTGTGAGGCAGGTACGTTCATTTTAAGAACAAGGTCATTTCGATCGCAGATATTTGTGCAGATAAAGCTGAGTCATTGCCCGAGATATGTCCGCGCAATCACATTAAACTCTTTTTTTAATAACTGGGGTGCTTCGTAGAATTCTGCCTTGTACAGTCCTGCATTCGTCCAGAATATAAGATGAAATAGATAAAAGATATTTAAATAAATTCTTGAATACTTAATTTAAGTTACTTGTTTGGTTGTTTTTTGATAAAAAGCGACTCCAAGTAAGCACATTTTTTTTTGGAGAGGAGGGAAATACATTTACGTATTGAAGACCCCGCAACGGGGCCCATATGGCGGACTCGTTTGTCGACGTAAGCGGACACCCCCTACCGACTAAAAACCTCCTCTATGCTTGACAGCCCTGAATTTTATAGCGACATATGACGTGGGCCGTGGAGGTCGCAAAGACTACGCAACAACAATCGCGGGGCGTCTGTCTCCTAAGGAGACTCGAACCTAGGGCCGGGATGTGCTTGTGGGAAGGAGAAAAGATGATAAAGATGAAAAAATGAGAAGAATACACTCGCCGGCGAGTGGAGTGATGTAATGTATGTAAGTGTGGATTTAAGTAAGCATTCTATATGTTTGTATATTTATGTAGGGTAGCTCCTTCGCGCACAAGATCTTTTTAGCGCTCTCGCAGCTTAGATTATTTATACGTCTGGAGAAACTATGGAAGCTGTGAAAACATCAAAAAAATTGAGTTAAGAGTTAAACTCTATTTTGAGCAATTCAAGCACACTAACACAAAGTGTCATACAAATCGCGAGTGTTAAGAGGTAGCTTATCACGCACACTAAAGTGTTAAACCTGGCCTGTTTTTATCGGTTGTCTAACCGCAAGAGACTTTACGTGAAAAATCTAAAAATTCTGAGCGGCACTACAATTGAGACATAGATGTTAAGTCTCATTTGCCCAGTAATTTAATCATTAGTTTAACTAATTTAGTTTAGTTTCGCAGTGGAACAATGTTTTAACTATTAAATTATCTAGAATGTTACTATACTGTATTTAAGCTATAACAGATACAGCAACTTTATGGCACATCAAAAGATCGTTAAATGTATTTTGCGATTTGTTTTGATCGGTTTAGATTTACGACTAAATACTCTACTAATTTCTACCACATGGTTCGTTAGTTTGGTAATAAAGTAGAGTGTTTGCATTTTGTTCTAAATTGCACTAAACAATACGCCTCAGTAATCTATACATATAAATAAAATTGGAGTGTCTGCTTGTAATGTTGAAATAATCGTTTTTTACTACATGTATATGAATATTAAGGCCGGCAACGCTCTTGTGATTCCTCTGGTGTTGCAAGAGAATGTGGGCGGCGGTGATCACTTAACACCAGGTGACCCGTACGCTCGTTTGTCCTGCTATTCCATAAAAAAATATCTATATACAGTACTTACACCAAAATAACATTTTTTACAATTTTATCTGTCTGTTTGTTCCGGCTAATCTCTGAAATGGTTGGACCGATTTTGACGGCACTTTTATTGGCAGGTAGCTGATGTAATAAGAAGTAACTAAGCTACGTTTATTTTAGAAAAAATCTTTTATTTTAGAAAAATAAAGTAATGTTGCAATGCTCAAGAAACGGTCTTACTCTTAAAGTATTTTATATGGCAAAACAACGTTTGCCGGGTCAGCCAGTGTATAATAAGTACAGTCGATAGCATAAGTGTTATATTATCATACCGGGGACGCGATCACGTGATTTTATATTGTGTTAGTATTATAAGTATTGTTAGATGTGTCTGTTGGTGCTATCTTACAAGTACATGTTAAAATTTATGTATCAGTGACACAAAACAGAGTTTGGAAAAGTGGGGAAAGACTCTATACCAGTCTTGGTGGTATTTCTCTAAATCGGATATTTAAAAAAAAATTATAAATAAAAAAAAAAACTGTGTGTGTGCAGCCCGAAAGACATCCACTGCTGGACAAAGATCTCCACGACGATCGATCCTGCGCTCCCCTCATCCAACGTATTCCAGCGATCTTGACCAGATCGTCGGTCCATCTTGTCCCTACCAACACTGCATCTTCCGGCACTATATTGCAGCCATGTAAAATGATACAAAATTGGTTGCCAAGCAAAAAAGGAAAAACTACTTTTAGAAAAACATTTAAAAGCCCACAGTATCACATCTTGCATGATACTACGCCACCTTCTTGTGTCCGAACTCGTACATGCACAAATTTTCTCATAATGTTAGGGAACTGTTGAGCCCTTGACACGAATCTTTAATAATAATTATTCAACAATTTCTTTATTTAACAATATTCGCAGTATTAATACATAGTCAAAGGGCGCTTGTGTGGCTCTCGATTTGCGTTTATAGTCTGGCTCTTCCTAATGTTCAAGTTAATTCAGTTGGTGCTAGAGATGCTGCTTCGACTGCTGAAGACAGCAAATTTCGATAATATGTCAGTCTGAGTGGGTCTTAACATCTTTGTGCCGTTTGGTGTCGAGACATTTGGCCCGTGGGGTGCGGATAATGTAGAACGTATTATCTACGCGCCTCAATAGGGTTACTGGAATACATTTCAGCTGCTATTTCGTACAACCGATCAGCCTAGCTACCAGGATATGATGATGGACGTGGATATGCTGCCAGTATTCTTGGTACACTTCCTCGTAGTGATAATTTTAATTCGTGCTATCATAATATATTGTAAGTATAGTTATAAGTATTATTTTATTATAAATAAAACTTTATATTTATTATTTTGTTCTATTTCATAAAGTGATATTTTGACATTCAGAATGGTTTTCATTTATTTATTATTAACCGACTTAAAAAAAGAAGGAGGTTCTCAAATCGTCGCTATCTTTTTATGTTTGTTACCTCTAAACTTTTGACTGTGTGAACCGATTTTGACAATTCTTTTTTTTATTTGAAAGCTGGTGCTTCCCGTGTCTCATTGTAATTTGGTCCAGATCAGACAATGACATCAGAAAATCATAAAAATCTTAATTTTGCTAAACGTAAGTGGATGATAAATTTACATTTATTTTTAGATTTTTCAATGCTGCATTGAAAAGTTTAGTATATCTATACACATTTAGATAAATTGTTGTTTAGTGTACTACAACTGTTGCTTCTCGATACATTTTTGATAATGTTCTGTATGTTCATAAGCACATTGAAGAATTTTCTATAAACTGTGATATTCATAATGTTAACACGAGGAACAAACATAAACTTGTTATGCCTACTACTCGGTTGGGTTGAGTTAGTAAGTCTTTTGTTGGGCGATGTATATGCTTTTACAATGTGATCCCAGAAAATGTACAAAACAAATGTGTTACGAGATTTAAAAGAATTGTTAAAAAACGTTTGTGTGGGTAAGGTTACTATAGCATAAACGATTTTCTTGATGACACCACGGACTGGTAATAAAGCAAACACCCTCAGGTTCTTTAATTATAAATGTTTATTGTACGATATCACATTGTAATCCATACTCTATATTTAAAAAAAAAGCCCGCTGAGTTTCTTGCGCCCATTCTTCTCAGGTCCGAGGCAGTCCCTTTTGAATGGGTGGTAGTTTTTAACGTTCAATAAGTGATTTTAAATCCTATTTTGAATAAAAATATTTGAATTTGAATGTTATTGTAGCTGTTTCTCATTAAAACACGGATAGAACTACATTTTTTTAAAACCTAGCTAGATCGATTTATCACCCCCGAAATCCACTGTATACTTAATGTTATGTTGCGCACTGTTTGCTTACGAATCTGGGCGGTGGTGATCACTTAAGACTACACCAGGTGACCAGTACACTCGTCCTCGCATTAAGTGAAAACTTATAACTCTAAATCACTGCACTTTTTACTAAATACATATTATTACTGTATTGGTAAAGCGCTTCTGTTTGTCTGGCTTTGTAAGCCGGATAATTTTGTGGCGGAGTCATGGGGCGGGTCGTTATGGTGAAATGATGCCTGGTCTATACGCATGCTCGTGAACGGACGCTACGTGCGGTCTCAGGATTATCCTGGTATCGAGTTAACTCTTCTAGTTTTTATATTAAAAATTATCTTATTATTTTTTATGTAAGCATCTGCATAATGATGATAAAATGATCTTGTGGTTTTAATTATAATTATTAATTTACATTTTTTAACTTCTATTTACTACAGTAAGACATAAAGTTTGAGTTGTGCATCAATTTGCTTAGATTGTAATTAAATCAAATCAAAATCAAAGTGATTTTGATTGATTCTCGTAGGTCACGGAAATGACACTTATGAATGTTAAAAAAAATCTTATCGAATCCACTGCTACTTCGTAAAGGGTTGAGCTAATGAGACAGAGAGAAGTAGCAAGAAACTCATTGCCACTCAAATCATGATTTACATTTTCATCGTTTCACAAATCTAATTAAAATAAATTCTAAAATGATGAACACGTATAGGCGAAGAAGTGATAAGAGATAAAAGAGTGACTATTAATACAATATTACTAAATAAAATCAATTTATTACACATTCAAAAAAAAAACCTTACTTTGCGGAAATCCATAATTATACAAATGATTTGTATAATTATGACAGACAGCACGTCCTGAGGATGCCTCGTGTAGAGGCGAAACACGTGTCGAATTGTTTAAAGACAAATATTGGCGGAATTAACACTAAATAAAACTCAAATCATTTGTACACATTTTAAATATCTTAAACATAGATACATAATTCTCATTCACTTCGCACATATTACAGAGCTACAATCTTATACCTTACAACCATATTACCTATTTTTTGCGCAGTTTTTTCGTCTGGCATCCCAGTGTTGTGAGCGCATAATATTTACGGGCTGCTAAATGCTACGCATTGACAGACACCCGATCTTCACTTCAAACACTTCAACATGATTTACTGCCTCCGGGATCGATACCTGCTTGTAGTTCCTAGTGTCTGACGTTTTGGATTAATGAGATACTTCTGGATATACCTTATTTATTTATTAAAGCACACCACATCATATTCAATACAATTTTCTTAATCTTACAATTAAATTAGTAGTTCTAAAGTATAGGAAAATTATTATAATATAATAATAATAATATTGACACACTTTTTACACAAATTGAGATTGAAAATTGAAATAATGGAATGAAATTATCTTGCCCCAAATTAAGCATATATAAGCCTGTGTTATGCGTTGCAAGACAACGATATATTTAATACAATAAACTTACTTAAACATACATAAATACATTTTAACATCCATGACTCGGAAACAAACATCCATATTCATCATATAAATGCTTGCAACTACCGGGATTCGAACCCGGGACCTCTAGCTTAGTAGGTAGGATCGCTAACCACTCGGCTATACAGATCGGCTATTATGGTGAACAATTACAAAAAATACACCCTGATTACTTCTATATAGAACTAATATTATCGCTACAATAAAAACAAAATAAGAAATGTAAGTACAAATTATAAATTTAACTTAATAATTGAAATAATGGAGATGAAATAAAAAGAAAACTACTTATTTGACTCATGCAGATTGAGTACCAGCTAAGTGTTTAACAACACCTTCTTGAAACCTGACCAGCCCATTACAGAATATATCCAGTTCTGAATTCTGAAGCCACAACCTGAGAGTTGAACAAAGCAAACAGAATTTTATAACGAAGCGGTACTCGAACGGTTAGCTTAGTTGGTTAGAGCACTGGCACGGAACGCCGGAGGTCATGGGTTCAAATTTTATTTGTGTATTAATCCTAGAAGTGAGGGTTATCACTTTAAAAACATAATATATTGTTCAGTTCTGAATTGTTAATGTGTAACTTATTGTTCTTGCGAAGAATTGGAGCGAGAGGTGCCTAAACTCTCAGGTTGGTTTTTACAGAAAGAACTTGGAAGATTCTCTAGTATATCTTAGTAGCTAGCTATATTTTAAGATAACTACACTAATATTCGTGCACTAATGAGAATTGTTATAAGTTCAGTTTTTTCTTTGATAAACGATTATTACATATTCATTTAAATTGAATACTTTTTAAAGTATTTAAATGCGTGTAATTGTAACTATTAACTGCTCTGTTAGTGGTTAGATCACTTAGTTAGAGACGTCGCTTCATTGTGTGTCTTCTACCGTAGTTATCACGAGGAGAATTACAAAGAGTTGTTTCACCTGATTCCTGCCGCTGAATTCCACATTCATTCGACACGCCATGACTTAGGATATCATCCCCGCCATCTGGATGTGTTCCTCCACAGTGCGGTTTTCGAGGAACTTTCTTCCACGTACAACAAAGCTGTAGAATTAGCTTCCTTGTGCGGTGTTTCCGGGACGATACGACACGGGTAATTTAAATAAAAAGCGCTCACACTTTTCATTAAGGCCGGCAACGCGCCTGTGATTCCTATGGTCTTGAAAGAGAGTGTGGGCGGTGATCACTTAACATCAGGTGACCTGCTCGTATGTCCTTCTTTTCCATAAAACAAACTATTTTTGAAATTGTGAACCTGTAAAGATTCTGGCTTTAAGGAACCTCTAAACATCGCTATATATAAATAGGTATTAATGAAAATGTAACTTTTACGCAAAATCTTAAAGTAAGAATACAATTACAATTGATTACACGACTTTTAATTTTTGTTCAAAAGGTATTTAATTAAATATTATTTCTATATTTTTAAAAATTATAGCGCTACTTGAGAAAGGGTGTCAATGTTATGTGTCTCAGAGGCTAAATGTGATATGTTCAAGGACTTGGCAACGATATCAAGAGACTGGCTCCGTACTGACGGAACTTCTACTGAGAAGGCCTACGTCTGGAAGAAAACCATGCACGGAGGGTCGAGATTACCGCTTCCTGGTGAACCAGGCATTGAGAAATCGCAAATCTTCTTATGTCGACCTCAAAAAGACACTAAAGAGAGTATAGACATACATCATACATACATACATGTGAGTCTTACAACTTTGTGCCGTTAGGTGTCAAGAAACTTGGCCCGTAGGATCAGAGGCGCGGAGAATGTTCAAAATACTATCTTCGCGCCTCAATAAGACTACTGGAAACCCAAGCGCTGGCAGTTATTTGGGTCAACGCATCAGCCTAGCTATCCAACGCGGTAATGCTGCCAGTATTCTTGGTACGCTTCCACGTAATGATAGTTTTAATTTTATGTAGTCATAGTATTGTAAATATAGATGATTTGTTTTGTTTGAATAAATTGTTTATTTATTTAAAAGACTCTACAGGAAGTGAGAGTTGTGCAAAGTAAAAAAAAAACTGTCTGGAGGAAGCTTCTCGCTGTCAATACGCAGTCGCCGTCTCGTCTCTCTGGCCGAAGCTTCGCTCGAAATTGTGCGACGTAGACTCAAGAGGACTGGGGTAGAGTTATTCTCGGATGAAGCCAGAATATCACTATATGGTGAGGACCGACGTCGGCGAGTTGGCACTGCGAAGACAAGGGTTACGTTTCGCAGAAGTTTGCTTTTAAGAAATAACCCTTATGGCCGTGGCTCAGTTATGTTTTGGGCAGATTAATCGAGTTAATCTTCATAGAAAATGGCACTTTCTTTTTTCTTGATTCTTAGAGAAAATTAGATTATAAAAATTATTAGAATTTGATCTCGTATAAGACCGCAGTAAGAGCATGTCTATTTGTGTTGTTAGATAATATTTACACGAGCTGTCAGCCGACATGTGTCACTCAGTCTGTTATCAGCCGGAGTGCTGTGTCCACTCACCCACTTTCTACCGGTACCTACTGGCTACCTAGCTCTGTACTGCGACTATGTTTATATATTTTTTTGAGATTGGAGGTCAAAGACGTATGCGACACCTAATGGTGATAGTAATCTTAATAAGAATAGAAATGTTATGAGTGTTAATTCGGGACGACTGTTGCCAATATACATACATTACATGGATATGCTCCGGATATTGAGAGAATTATGAATGAGTACAGCAATATGTGCTTACAGAATATGTGATGCCACATCTTGTGGCGGCGACGTGGGGCGGGTCGTCCCATTCCCTAAAATATGGTCGAGGGAAGCGATGGCTGGTCCGTGCGTCATGCTCCTTATTACCGGGAGGTCTGCTTCATGTTTTTTTTTAATTCCTTTATTTAAATATCATAAAATCAAAGTTATTCTATATTTTATTTAATAAAATGCTCGCATAATGCCTTTATTTATTTACGGCATGTGTGGATTGATGCATCTACTATACTCAATAACTCTTGTGTTTATAATAATTAATTTACTTTTTGTTTTACTTACTCGTGTAAGCCTTTTAGATTTTGAAGTATGAGTATTTTTGTTGAGTCACTTTGCATATATTGTAATTGAAATGATTTGTAAATTGCATTAAAAAAAGAACTTGTAACACCTAATCTGTTTTGAAAAGCGTAACCTTAGAGTTTTTAGATATTTTTATTTTTTATTTATTTAGATTAGAGATGTTATGATTGATTGAACAGTGTGCAAAATGACGGAAATACGAATAAATTATGAATTTCATAGTGAATAATGATACCATGGATGATGTGTGATCCCAGTGTCTTTCTTATTTCTTGTAGTATTGTTTTTAGAAAGTTTTCACACATTGTTAGAGACTGGCTCGAGTACGCCTACTTTGACGTAGTATTAGTTGCCGCACTTTTCGACTACGCCTGCACTATATAGTTGGAACGCAGCTGAGACCAATCCTTAATCTAAGTATAAATATCATAAAAAAAACAGCAGTTTAAATATAAAAAGACTTAACGATGAAATGTTTTATTTTGAATGAATAGTTGCAGGTTGTGGAATAGTTTCAGCAGTTATATATTCACCATATTTATGTCTTGTTCTGGTTGCTACTAAATTACTTTTTTTTTAATGGAAAAAGGAGGACGAACGAACGTACGGGTCACCTGGTGTTAAGTGATCACCGCCGCCCACATTCTCTTGCAACACAAGAGGAATCACAGGAGGTGTACACGCTTTTTTTGAAGGTACCCATGTCGTATTGTCCTGGAAACACTGCACAAGTAAGCTCATTCCACAGCTTTGTAGTAGGTGGATGAAAGTTCCTTGAAAAGCGCGCAGTGGAGGACCGCCACACATCCAGATGGTGGGGATGATATCCTAATTTATGGCGTGTCGTGCGAAGGTGGAATTCGGCGGTAAGAATCAGGTTAAACAGCTCTTCAGAACACTCCCCATGATAAATGCGGTAGATCACTTCTTACTCGCTGATGGTCTGTAAGTCACCTCAAGGCGACACGTTTAACGAGGCCATATCACTTATAGTACCTTCGTATTTAGATTTCTACGGTAAGTGAGTAATGATCTCAATATTGCAACACCAGAGGAATCACAGGAGCGTCGCTGGCCTTTAAGGTAAGTGTACGCGCTTCCTGTCCATATCCTATATCATAAGGAAGTTAATTTATGACAATAAGGGCGAAACGAGCAGGAATTTCAGCTGATGGTAATTGATACGCCCTACCCAGTACAATGCAGTGCCGCTTAGGATTCTTGAAAAACCCAAAAATTCTACGCGGCACTACAATTGCGCTCTTCACCTTGAGATATAAGATGTCAAGTCTCATTTGCCCAGTAATTTCACTAGCTACGGTGCCCTTCAGACCGAAACACAGTAATATTTACACAATACTGCTTTTCCAGGCAGAAATAGGCGCCGTTGTGGTACCCATGATCTAGCCGGCTATTTGCTATTTGTGTGATATTTTCTATATTTAACCGACTTCAAAAAAAGAGGAGGTTCTCAATTCGTTGGTATGTTTTTTTTAATGTTTGTTACCTAGAAACATTGGATTGGGTGAACCGATGTTGATAATTCTTTTTTTATTTGAAAGCTTGTGCTTCTCTCATGGCCCCATTGCAATTTGATCCAGATCTGACAGTGGCAACCATGAGAAAACCATAATAGTCTTTAATTTGCTATAAGTATGTGCGCGACAAATTTACGAATAACCCAATATCGCGCCAACCGATTTCGATTATTCTTAGTAACAATAATCGTTACTTAGACTTAAATTAATTGATTAGATTGCATAAAAATACGCAATTATTTTCATACTTTTTAGTGCATATTATATCTATTATTTTGGAATAGAGTTTTTGAAGTCGGTAGTTTTTTTGTTAAATTTTTTTAACACTGGATGTTCATCTCCGTCGGGTTTGAAGTTCGTTAAACTTAGAACTATTGTAGATAAACATTAAATTACATAACCTCATTACATATTAAAATTTCCTCAGCTAATTCTTGTAAAGGTGTTATTTTTGTATACTCTTCCTACTTATAGGAATTTACTAATTTTGTAATAGTATTATGGTTCTAATTTAAATATAACACAAGTGGAACTAAGGATTAGTGGTGTGAGTTCTCAGAAAGGCTCGACATGTGCGCGCGGGACGCGGGTTGGCGGCTTTGGCTGGTACACGTGACATATGTGGCTACATAGTGTGGAGGTGGCTTTTTTATATAGTATTTCCGCAGCACATAAACTGTGGTGGCTGGTTCATTACACGTCTGTATGTGTGAGTTATTGGCTCTGCTAAGAAAGGGATGTCAAATCTAAAGCGCATGCAGTGCAGTAAAACGATAGACACATGAATATACATAAACTTTCAACGGAGTTTAATAAAGCCTCCTTTTTCACGGACATTATTCGAATAATAAAAGCTTTGAATGAATCGTAAGCTTAAAGCTTTACTTAATATTCTAAGAGCATCTTATTCCACGTATTAGATTTTATATTACTAAAACTGTTCAATAACAAAAAAAAAACAGTTTTATTTTACGTAACAAGTGTTTCCAAAAAATTTTTTCCTGATGCGGTAACTATTAAATGGTGTTTTATCGAAAAAAATGTTTAGAAATTATGAATTAACACTGTAAGTTTTCCGAAAACAACAAATTCACTGAGAACGTTGTGTCCGAGCGGCATCCTGTCTTCTTATCTCAATTAGTAATGAAAAAACAAAATATGCAAGAGCCAAAATATTTGTAAATCTCCCTAGTATCTCCAACGGAAAGCCATGATGGGTGGTGTATTAGCAATAATATAAGGCTGGTCACCTACTATCCAGTTGTACCCCTATGATCATCTTTTGATAACAATTTTTTAAATTATATGAATATGAGAATGTTTATTTACCTGTTGTGTTTAATATAAATGATATTTATCATAAATTCCGACTGCCACTTTACCTACCTAGAGCGGATTTCTTTCTCTTTTGTATTTAATAAATGATCGATCGTTCTTGTTCTGAAAGGCCTTCTGTGATAATCAACAAGCTTTCTCCACATCACTCTGTCCATGATCTGTCCATACTCTGTCCTAGGTTTCTTGCAGGGAATTCGGGATATTGAGTCATAATATTATGTTACTATTTATTTAGACCGACAGGACACATATCGGCCTAGATTAACCTAGAAAAATAATTATTATAGGTATAAGTATAGGATAATAAGTACCCAATAGATTTTATTCAATACCTACTGTTTTTTTTTTCGTAATGTTTCTTTAAATATGGCCACTTTTCCGGCAATTTTTTTATTATTTAGCCTCTCTACACGACCGAAACTACTCAAAATAAGTAGAGAATATTGAATCAATTTTGTTTCTAAACCAGGAATCTATCGCTGTAACGTATGGATGCAATATAATTGCCGGCTAGATGATAGAAATACAAATATTTTCCGGCTTAAAGCTGCCAATACTTGATATGACTGATGTTTTTAGAAGGCTTACTGTATAATTGCTTGGCTTAATATCAATATTCTATTAGTGTGACTGATTCCCATGGTGCGTACCATTTAAAAATTTCAATTTTATAATTATTTTTCAAATACACCATAAGAAGTTTACTAAAGAATCTCTAATTTGTTTAAAAGAAAATATTCATGCCCATGCCATTCAGTAATAAAACATTTTTGTTAAAAGAAACACATATTGTTGTAAGAAAACATATTTATAGCTTGTTTAGAGTGGCCGTGCAGCTGTGGCTGAAGGGGGTCGTGTTCCGCAGGTATCGCGGACGTCGCCGACCGCCGGAAGCTACCGAACCCGCACCTCTCATCGCCGCGAAAATGTGACGTAGATTTAAGTTATATATCATATGTATTTTAGACTATAAGGTATCTATTTTATGGGCCTTGTTGCCTGAAATAAAGGAATTATTATTATTATTATATTATTATTAGAGGTCCGATAGTAAAAGTCACATCCACACTATGAGAGCGCATCACAATCTCACCATAACAAATGTGAAGGAAAGCTTAAAGCTCTAGTAATTATGTTTTTTTTTTCTTCTCCCAAACCCGCCGCTGAACGTTCGTGATTAACGATTTCGTTATAATTAAACCTTATACTTATTCATTTTGTTACATAATTGGAACAATAAGTATTTTGTACTTAGAGATGAGTTTACCTTGACCCTAATTTAAATTTATTAAAATTACAGAGACTAAAATACAGATTAAAGTCACTTTCAATTTATAGTTGTAGATTATATAATATACAACTATTAATAATCTAATTCCAAATTTGATATTTATATAAGCTATACAAAATGACCGACACAATTGAAAAGTTGAATTTGAATCCCAAGAAGTGGATTTATGGAATAGAAGAAACAACAGTTAGGATATCATCCCCACCATCTGGATGTGTGGCGGTCCTCCACAGTGCGGTTTTCAAGGAGCTTTCTCCCTCGTCCTACAAAGCTGTGGAATGAGCTTTCTTGTGCGGTGTTTCCGGGACTATAAGACATGGGTACCTTCAAAAAAAGCGCGTACACCTTCCTTAAAGGCCGGCAACGCTCTTGTGATACCTCTGGTGTTGCAAGAGAATGTGGGCGGCGGTGATCACTTAACACCAGGTGACCCATACGCTCGTTTGTCCTCCTATTCCATAAAAAAACACGTGGTAACGCGAGAATCCGGGTCTTCAGATAGTAACTGATCACTGTCACCGGTGATAAATTTTTTGGTGGGGAATAATATAGTGAAAAGTAAAAGAAGAGGATTTGTTAAAAAAAAGTTTAGGTATTCATACTAATATCCTTAATTTCATAATTAGATCATTTTATGTACATAGAGCATGTAAATAAAATATACTTATCTTTACAAAACCAATAACCGTTACGGAAATAGAAATATATTAATTATTTACAATAGGGAGTGACAATAACATAACATATTACAACAATACTTGGTTAACGTCATGAAGCTATATCAGTTCGTAAAGGGGCTTTGACATGGAGAGAAGAAGTCATAAGAAACTCCCAGCCCACCTTTTAAGTCATAAAACAATATAGCCTATTTAATTTAATATATACATACATATACAAGCTTAGGTGGCCTGCGCAGATCCAGACAATCATGCATTTTTATCCTCTATATAATCTACTATATACTATTCCTATCTAAAATATGGTCGAGGGACGCGATGGCTGGTCCATGCGTCATGTTCGTGAACGGGTGCTACTCGTGGTGGCTGGATGATCTTGTTACCGGGAGGTCTGCTTGATGTGTTTTTATTATTATTATTTCCTTTAAAGTTAAAGTTATTAAGTACATATTTTATTTTATGAAATGCTCACATAATGCCTCTATTTATTAACGGTATGTGTGGATTGATGCATCTACTATACTCAATAACTCTTGTGTTTATAAGTATTTATTTACTTTTTTTCATTTTTTGACTTACTCGTGTAAGCCTTTCAGTTTTTGACATTTGAGTATTTTTGTTGCGTCACTTTGCATATATTTTAATTGAAATGATTTGTAAAACAATTAAAATGTAAATCTTGACTTAAAAGAGAGGCAATGAGTTCCTTGATGCTTCTTCTCATTAGCTCAACCCTTACATGAATAAAGTGTTTTTGAATTTGAATTTACTATTATTAAGCTTAGGCCTTCGTTGTCAAAGAAGCTTTAATTTGTGCTTTGTGGGTCATAGTATACAAATGATTGCAAAACTGAAGTAGCAGTAGGCAGGGCACATAGTTCGACGGACAGATGGCCGTTGGGACAGTAAATTCCTCGAATGGCGACCACGTACCGGAAGACGCAGTGTTGGTAGGCCACCACAAGGACCGACGATCTGGTCAAGATCGCCGGAATACGTTGGATGAGAGCCGCTCAGGACCGATGGTCGTGGAAATCTTTTTGAGAAGCCTTTGTCCAGCAGTGGACATCTTCCGGCTGATGATGATGTGTGTGATGTGAGTCATAGTATATAGGTCCCGGGTTCGAATCCCGGTAGGTGCAAGCATTTATATGATGAATATGGATGTTTGTTTCCGAGTCATGGATGTTTAAATGTATTTATGTATGTTTAAGTAAGTATATTGTATTAAATATATCATTGTCTTGTAACCCATAACACAGGCTATAGATGCTTAACTTGGGGCAAGATAATTTGTGTAAAAAGTGTGTCAATATTATTATTATTATTATACTGTCTGGATTATTGTAAAATTGAATAACTATGCAGGAGGCCTTAAGTCTAGCTACGAGTAGCTTATTAAACGCACAAAAAATGTTTTTCTTTCTTCTTTAATCATATAATACCTACTATCAAACTTTTTAATGAGATTCCTTGCGCGGTGTTTTTAAAATGATACGATATGGGTATCTTCAATATAACGCATACACCTTCGTAGAATACTGTCAACGCTCTTGATTCCTATGGTGTCGTAAGTGTGTGGGTGGCGGTGATCACTTAGGTGACCCGTCCATGACATAGTTACTGATTCCAGCGCAGTGGAATGGCAAGAAAGTAAAAAGGATCGGCCACCCATAGATTCACAATCAAATCAAATCAAATTTTTTTTATTACGTAGGTAGATTGCAATTCATTTGAAATATGTATGTTTTTTTTTCATACAGATCGTTCGGAAGGCAGATATCCTTAGAGAAGAACGAGCAAGAAACTCTAAGGTTGCTCTTTTCAAAACAGAATGGTATTACAGATAGGTCTTATCTTCAATTAAATTACAACACCAGATATCGTTAGATGCGTGGCTGGACTTTGAGATGGGACTATGGACTTAAAGTTCCTTACATCTTTGAGTAGGTAACTATTTTATTTTCCTAGAAGCATAGATGCCTTTCGAACTATCAATAATGGCATAGATAATTCATACGTCAAGATATACTGTTACAGCTGTGAAAACGTCGTGTAAAATTGAGGTTGACTGTTAACCTCTATTTTGAGCAATGCACGCGCACTAACACAAAGTGACATACAAAACGCGAGCTTAAGACATAGCTAATCACACACACTAAAGTGATAAACTTGGCGTGTTTTCATCGGTTGTCTAGCAGCAAGAGGCACTATATATACGTATAGATTATTTATGTTATATTGATTATCATACAAGCTATACAGCGCCCATATATTTGATACCGAAAAGAAAAGAAAAGTAAGTAAGACATGGGTACAACTTGTATTAGGTCCACACCTATTACAAGTTGTACCTATGACTTACTTACTTTTCTACTGCTTGCTACCACTAGCAGAATTTAGATTCGAAAGATATAGAAGCTTGGAATTCCTTATAAAAACTTTTTGTTAAACTTTGACCTATTCAAAGTGGATAAATAACATTTATATCATCATCAGCCGGAAGATGTCCACTACTGGACTATGGCCTCCCCAAAAGATTTCCACGATAATCGGTCCTGCGCTGCCCTCATCCAACCTATTCCGGCGATCTTGACCAGATCGTCGGTCCATCTTGTGGGGGGCCTAACAACAATGCGTCTTCCCATTGCAAGTTTCCCAGTGCCCTGCCCATTGCAACTTCAGTTTCGCAATCATATGGGCGATGTCGGTAACTTTGGTTATTCTATAGATCTCCTCGTTTCTGATTCATAACATTTACATTACGTACATGTATTGTTATAGTTCCTACCATGTGTTTTGTTAAAACCAGTACAATAATACACTGAACTGTTTTTGCAATCTATTATCAGGTACTATTTATATTAATACTATTATTTATGTTATATTACATCAGTAGATATTAAAGTAGTTTTAGATACCTAAATTTCTAAGCAAAAATTATAATTCATGAATATTACTACTAAAACCAAATATTTTTTATTAATTAATATTAATTAATACACATTTAACAATAATAATACAATATAATCATTTAAAAGTAAGCGCGATTCTACTTCAGATCTAGTTTCGCTACTGCACACGAGATGGCGCTAGTAGTCTGTAATAAACTTGAATGGTTAAAATGAGTTGAGAGTGAAATAGAAGGAGTTTATTATTTTATTTAGCTATCGTTGATCACATTTTAGTAATGTTCATAAATTTAGAATTTGAATTTGTTATAAATCCAAATGAACAAATTTACTATATTTGAATGTTATTATCGCCTGAATGTGTGTCTGTTTGTAATGGCTAAATTCTCCAAAACCTATCCTATACTTAGTTATCACTGTTCAAGTAGTACCCTTATGCAAACAATGAATTCAAGCTCTTAAGATCCAATCATCCAATTTACGATAATTTATATTTATACAGATTATGTTTTATTACATTTTATGAAATACTTGATAAAAAAAAGCTTTTTAACTTTGCACATGATTTATAAATATTGGATGCAACAAACGCTACGCCTACGATGCCTTACAAACTTATTTAAGTAAGTATATTACAGATAATGGAAAATATCTACTCATTGTTTTAAAAGAGGCCGTTACGTTAAGTTTCTGATATGTTCTTCTCACGAACTCTACTTTTTCCGACGATTCAAAAGCGCTTAGCTTAAACCTATTTGAATAAAGTTTATTTGGCTTCGACTAATATATTATAAGGAGTAAGTAATGCTTACTTTAGTTTATAAATAAGGGATCCGCTAAATTTAATTAATATAATTTAAAACATAACACCAGTGGGAGGCTCTTATGCACAGGATGCCGGATAGATTATGGGTACCACAACGGCGCCTATTTCTGCCGTGAAGCAGTAATGTGTAGACATTACTGTGTTTCGGTCTGAAGGGTGCCGTAGCTAGTGAAATTACTGGGCAAAAGAGACTTAACATCTTATGTCTCAAGGTGACGAGCGTAGGTGCCTGAGCGGGACTGCATTGAAATGGGCAGGGCGTTTCAATTACTATCAGCTGAACGTCCTGCTCGACTCGACCCTTATTTTCATTAAAAAAAAACATAAAATTTTGAACGAAATGGGATTTAACGGTAAGATTGTTCATCTTGTACTTCAATGCGAGCGCATCCGCTGGTGACTGCAAGTTATATAGATAACTAAAATGTAAACAATCTTGAGTAAAAACGTTTCATTTTTCAAATCACTTTACCTTTATATTAACTTAATCCCGTTTCAATGCTTAGTTTTGTAATAAGTTATATAAAGGATTTATTTATACGGCAATATAACTTAGGCACCTGTTCTATTGTTCTGTGAGAGTACCTTTCTGTTAGAATATCCCGTTGTTTTTTTGGAAACAAGTTGTTTTTAATAATAATTCAATGTTTGTTTTGAAATCACCATATGGTATGTACCTAACCCTATATATATTTTATGTATTATGTCCTTTTAATATAATCTTAATATATATAAATTACCTGACACGTTGTTTGACCGCGATGGACTTCTAAAGTAATGTCCGGATTTTAATGGGGATTACTTCAGTGAGTGCAGTTTAGTCCAACTTGAGAGATAGGATAGTTTTTATTTCGATTTGGGACCCATAATTATTTTTATTTCTAATATTTGTTTTGTATGGAAATATTTTCTGCGAGACTATTTATTGACGCACGGTTTGACAGTTCTGCTGTTAAACAATTTCATTAAAACAACAAGGAGCATATGTTACGAAATACAAAATTCTTGATGTTATCAAAAATTATTGACGAATACATAAAAACAGTATTTTTTTATTATCTTCAGAACGCCGTCTGTCGGGTCAGCTAGTAAATTATATTTTACAAAATAATATAAGATTACAATTTATAACATTTTAAATAGCAGGTGGTTTCTGCAGGATAACGCTAAGTTCCATTAATTTTAGTTTTTTTGTTGATATTCAGAACTCTTCCTTGCGAGCGGTGGACCGTACAGAGGTTCGCTTCCTTTGAGTTTCTATTACTTTCTTGACTCAAGTATCTGGCTTTTCCTTTACTATTAGTCTATGCATTGTATAAAATATTTGAATTGTAATAAAAAAAATATTTTTTGATTATGTTACTCACATTAAATAAAGCGAGTAATACCCAATAAATACCTTATTGCAGAGAGGTATTAACTATCAAGTTCCCGTAATATTTCCGGGTTGCATGAAATAGTGGTAGTTTTTGACGTTCAATAAGTGATTTTGAATTTGAATTTGAAAAAAAGTCTTATCGCTATTGTTAAAGATCGGCATAATATGTAGTATTATTTTCATCTATGTTCTGGTGCCTAGTATCAGCTCGAGATCCAGTAGTCTACAAACGGCTCGATCTTGAACCACTGCGAGTTGTATGTTTTCTTTTTATGGAAGAGAAACACCAGAGAAATCACAGAAGCGCTCCCGGCCGCTTAGGAAGGTGTATTTGGTGCGCTTTCTTTGAAGGTAACCACGTTATATAGTCCTGAAAACACCACACAAGGAAGCTCATTCCATTGTTTGCTTGTACGTTCGTGAAAATCCCTTGAAAACTTGTGGCGTGTCGTGTGAATGTGGAATTCGGCGGCAGGAATCAGGTGAAATAGCTCTTCGGAACACTCCCCGTAATAAATCACAGAAGACACACAATGAAGCGACGTCTCTACCCAACGCCATGTGATCCAGCCTTTCACAGAGATCACTGGACCTCTTACAATTCATATAACTCTGCTATGCATGCGGTCAATAGATGACAGTAATACTCCATATGTGGCTGGAGCTGCGATTTGTAGAGCGCTAGAATATGGGCCGGCTTGAAGTATTGCCGTGCTCTATTTATGACGCCCAGATTCTTCGAAGCCAATTTGGCTTTGCCTTCCTCTGGTAGAGCTGGTTATCCTGATTCCAGCTGCCCAAATTCCATCTCGCCAGACATGCCACAAACTTAATTACTATCCTCACCATCGTCGTTCCTCCACAGCAATTTTTTCAAGGAACTTAGTACCACAGTCTACCAAAATTTTTGAATCAACTTAATTGCGGTGATACCAGGATGCCTATACCTATACGCACCATGAATTCTATATTGTTACAAGAGATCACCTACCATCAGTTGACCCGTGCGCTCGTCTGTCTTCCTCTTCGATAAAAAAGACGCGTATAAAAATACTCGTAGCAGCAAAAAATATAAATATTTAATTATAAAAATGTAGTAATACAATTACTAATCAACAATAAGAGATAAAATTTCGCAATTGTAAAAAAGCGAATAGATTACAGTCCATATAAAAACATGGGACACGCAGTTCTAGCGGCGGTTGCGTGTCGGCCGGGAATCGAAGGCGTGACCGCTCCGTCCAGCCCCGCCTCGCTTTACGACGACCTGCGTCTTGATGGCGAGTTTAATAGCATTCGTACGTAACGTTGTCCTACTTGGTACATTATCGGTTTGTTCCATTGACAGCGGTTTGGTTGACAGCAGTCTGTATCTCATCAGCAATTGTTTCATAGCGAATTTTTGCGACTGAGCGTGTATTACCATTCGTTTAAAAACAAAAATGAAAGCCCAGTAGACGAATTCCATACTGTCAGTTTTGAAGATTAGAAGACGTTTCTTTTACAAAAGTATTTATCATAATATGGTATGATAGTAAGTAACCATTCGTTTGAATCTACTCACATAATATTTTATTTTTCTGTTTCTAGAGGGGGCAAATAGACCACGGGCTTGAGGTGAATTTAAGCTCTTAACTTAAAAAGCCCCTGTAATAATTCGAACATACTGCAATATAACTATATACGAGATTGCTCTAGTTACCTAGGCTTTTTGGCACAGGATCCCGGCTAGATTATGGGTACCACGGCCAATGGCGACTATTTCTGCCGTGAAGGAGTAATGTGTAAACATTAATGTGTTTCTGTCTGAAGGGTGCCGTAGCTAATTACTGTTCAAATGAGACTTAACATCTCATCTTGATGGCTCAAATTGACAAGCGCTATTGCAAAGCCGTGCAAAATGTTGTGTTTTTCAATCATCATGTACGTACTCCATTGTAATGAGCATGACGTTTCTTGTCACTTTTTATCACAAGGAAAAAGATAACGCCTACAATGCTCTTAAACTTCCGAATGCCCGCTAAGGAATTTAAACATATCTTTTATTCTTTTGAATCTAAGAATAATTGAAGTCTGACATAACTTAAAGTCTATAATCAACATTAAATGGCTATTATATTTTATATTATAATATTAGTAAATAGTTAGTAATATGACGACCGATATAGCCGAATGGTTAGTGACCCTGACTACTATGCTAGAGGTCACGGGTTTAAATATCGGTAGGTGCAATCATTTATATGATGGATATGGATGTTTGTTTCCGAGTCATGAATGTTTATATGTATTTATGTATGTTTAAGAAAGTATATTGTATTAAATATATCATTGTCTTGTACCCATGCCTAGTTTGGGTTTGGTTGGAGCAGACATTTTGTTTTAAAGTGTGACAATATTATATTATACTAATAATTATGTAGTTGTTAATTGTTACAGGAGAAACTATGAATGTTGTGTACATCTGTGGTCTCACATCAATAATTTAATTTCTTAGAAGTCTCATGTACTGTTGATGTCTAATTAAAATAAATAAATAAGTCATACGCTATTCACAAATCTTAGTACGTTTGTGACTGTCGAACTGTTGCGATCTTCGCGCGAATACAATGCGACTATATACGAACTAGGACACCTCTGTTAAAGTTTTAACGACCACTGTAATGGTTAACTTTAGTTTTTATTACATTTTATTTGATTCGTGATTCGCCCGCGATCTGTTTATTATTTATGCGCGTTTTTTAGTAGTTTTTCTAGAAATACTCATTTAGCGCCAATTTAGGACATTGATTTAGTGGATAAAATATGTGTTTTACATTTTAGTATACCAAGTAGCTTTGAATAGCACTAATTAATGACGATATTTCAGATAGAATTATACAGTTTGCAAATAATTACTTCATGAGTTCTAATTGGGCAGGTACACTGGATAATTATTCGCTATTATTAAATAATATAAGGTTATTCGTACTTGTTTAGTTACACTTTTACTAATGTGTAACTAAACAAGTACGAATAACTTGCATATAGGATGTTATGCTTAACATGGTATTGCTTCTTCTCTCTCAGAGCGCCATTTGTTTCCGATGCAGTAGTAGTATCCAGTATATTAGAAATGACACCAAAAAAAAAATATAATGATATCAATTTTGAGAAAATACATGCCTTTTTATAGGTTGATTGAAAATATAGCGAGGACAACGATGGTTGGCCAATACTCATGAACATATGTAGGTAATGTCTGGACGAGTCTATTATCGAGAGTTCTCTATGATGGTAAAAGATAAAAAGTGATATGACTCTTGAAAATTATTTCAAATAATAATTAAATGTACGAATATTATTTTTATTTATTCACAGTAGGTATTGTAGATTGGTTTTTTTAATTTATCATATTTTTTTTAATTGTTCAAATACGCTGAAATATTTGGTGCATACCTAATTGATCTTATATAATACTAGCTGACCCAGCAAACGTTGTATTGCCGATATTAAAATCGCGATACAAAAGTAACTGTTGATCGTAGATGGGTGAAAATTTGAAGTTGTATGTATTTTTTAATGCTGACTCATAATCAAACAAATTTAAATGATGAGGATGAAAAATAGATGTTGTCCGATTCTCAGACCTACCCAATATGCACTCAAAATTTTATGAGAATCGGTCAAGCCGTTTCGGAGGAGTTCGGTCCCGCACACCGTGACACGAGAATTTTATATATTAGATGATGTGCTATTTAATCCTGAAAAGGTGAATATTTATTCTCATTATAATTTTCCAAAGTTGTTGTAAATTTGATACGATACCTACTTAATAGTTTGTCAGCTGCCTTCTGTATTTCAATTATACTATATTTCTTCCTGTTGTTCCCGTGCTTCTTCTCCTGTTGTGTTTGTCACTGACAGTGAAACTACAGTTTAAATAAAGATCTATATACCTCGTCTTTTGACATTTACTTAATATTTTTCCTCTTCGTGTATTTCATTATTGAAGGTCGTGATTCTCCTGCATGGCCTCCATTAAATTCAAATATTTTTATTCAAAATAGGATGTGACATCACTTATTGAAAGTCAAAAACTACCACCCATCCCAAAAAGAATGCCTCAGATTTGAGAAGAATGGGCGCAACAAACTCAGTGGACTTTTTTTTATTCAACAAAATTATATATTTGCAAAATAGTATTGTACAATTAAACTTATTATTTAATAGCCTGGGCGGTCGCTTCATTCCCAATCTGTTATAATATTAATAATTTCTTAACAAGCTGGTCTTCATCTCTCTATCCTCTGCTTGTCACAGGCTATTTTATCCATGTTCGCGATAAACAAAAGAAAGATAAGATATCTTCTTAAAGAAGAATATTTCACCTGTTTTCACAGGATAACAATCGTTTTTAAGTTCAGGAAGTTTGCAAGTAGTTGAAGTAGAAGAGAATGAATGAATGAATGTTGTATTTGAAAATTAGTTGAAGGATAAAGTATAATTTACTGTAGGACAGGTGAAATATATTTTAAGATTTTCTTTTTGCGCACAGACAAAGTTAATGCCCTCCGGGATAACGACGGGTGGGAGTTGGAGATTGCTCATGCATACCAACGTAGCCTAAGTCTGTGTTGGTTATATGGGACTCACGTAAAACCTAAGTGCCTACCCACGAAACACCACCTGAGGGTGTGGGTAATGTGCCCTCTAAGCCTTCATCGAAGGCGACCTTCTTTTAGGGAAAGACAGACGCAAGCGGCACTCCTATGGAGTATCTGCTGGGATATTTTAAGATATTTGATTGGTCATGGTGTTTGGCATGATATAATAATAAATAATAAACTTCTTGTGTAAAATGTAACGGTCGACGATATGAAATCTGGTGTCGACACTTCAGATTATCTATTTATTACCAGAAGATGTGACCAACACGCTATTAGGAGTACCGGTCTATTCTTCCGTGAGAGGTGATCCGTGAAACAGAAGCTGTAAAAGAGTACCAATGAGTTTGTTGCTAAATTTCTCATAATTTACCAAAGTGATATGACTTACCAGTGGGAGGTTCCTTTGCACAGAAAGCCGGCTAGGTTATGGGTACCACAACGGCGCCTATTTCTGCCGTGAAGCAGTAATGTGTAAATATTACTGTATTTCGGTCTGAAGGGCGGTATATTTACTAGGAAAATGAGACTTAACACCTTATGTCTCAAGGTGACGAGCGTAATTGTAGTGCCGCTCAGAATTTTCGAGTTTTTCAAGAATCCTGAGCGGCACTGTATTGTAATGGGTAGGGCGTATCCATTACCATCAGCTGAACGTCCCACTCGTCTCGTCCCTTATTTTCATAAAAAAAAACCTAGTATATGACTGATTGGTTTATCAAAAAGTTATTTTTAAGTTCATTTTAAATGAACAGTTAGTGACTGAGAGAGATCTAACCAATTCCTTTATCAATATTTTATTAACGACGTTTTCCTCATAAAGGATTCTAATCTTTTATATAAATTTAGCAAAACCCTCTTTAGTCCTGTATAAGAGATTTGCATTCGATAAGTAGTAAGTTACCTATATTATAATATAAAGTTTTAGAAACCCAATCTAACACATATTAAGTTTTTTGTGAAAAGTGATATTTTTTTTAAATAAGCCTAGTTCACCTTAATATCTTTATTAACATAGAACTATCACTGTATGAAGGTCTATTTTAGGCGAATTTTTTCTTTTCTTATTAGTCCGTGTTATTACTTTAGTTATTTAAGTAATGACCAATACGTCTCTTATAGGCTGCAAGTCCTAAGTCTTCTTTTAAAATACGCGACATGGTTCTAGGTGCTATTTTTATCTTTTGCTTTCGGACAGGATTTCTTCGATTTCTTTCCCTTACTGCTTTGACCACCTTTTTCGTATGAACACTACGTGAACGGCCAGATCTTTTTCTGTCACAAACAGAGGAGGCCTCATTGTACCTATTTATAGCCCGGTACACAAACATTTTACTAATACCAAGCGTATGGAGAGTTTTAAAAATTGCATTTGGCTCCATATCTACTTTGTGTAGTACAATCAAAGGGATTCGGTTCTCTTTATAACCCCACACCATTTTAATATCGCAAAATATTGTACAATGTATTGGCGCCAAAACGAGAAAACTCAATGAACAATCATATAAAAATGACAGATTCCAAATTCAAATGTAATATTTTGTTTATTTTTAATTGTAACAGTATTCATGGCCAGTCAGATAAATCAGCATAAGACAGATAATCCAGCTCCTAAGTATTTTTTTATTGAGTTATATGGAAGTGGAGGACAAACGAGCAAACATACGGATCACCTGATGGTTACCCGTTTGTATGCTAGGATACCGCTGCTCAAACAATCTTGTAATACCAGAAGAATCACAAGAGCGTTGCTGTTGTTATAAAGCGTTGAATACACATGCATATGAATTCGAAAAGCGAGGATCGGACCGGGCCCCCGTGGTGAGAGTCAACGGTTCTGCTTGCGTCACGGATGGTTTTAAATAATCATCACCATACCTATGCCACATAAGGGAGTGCAGTCAATCTTCTTCTATGTATCTTCTCTGCATGACCAAAACATCTTGAATATCCTCTTCCCCTACTTTTTCAAATTCATATTCATATATTTTTATTAAAAATAGGATGGAACCCATTCCAAAACGAATGCCTCAGACCTGAGAAGAATGGGCGCAAGAAACTCAGCGGGCTTTTTTTTTTCATCAAAAGAATATGTTTACAAAGTAATATTGTGCAATTCAACTTATTATTTAATAGCCTGAGGGTGGTCGCTCCATTCCCGATCTGTGGTATCATTAAGAAAGTCATTTATATACCACATTATTATTTACATATATACTGGAGGTCGACTCGACTATATATATCGTAATTCGACCATAATTTTAAAAACACCAAATTATCTTGCCCCAAGTTAAGCATCTATAGCCTGTGTTATGGGTTACAAGACAATGATATATTTAATACAATATACTTACTTAAACATTCATAAATTCATACAAACATACATATAAACATACATAAATACATTTAAACATCCATGACTCGGTAACAAACATCCATATTCATCATATAAATGCTCTCACCTACCGGGATTCGAACCCGGGACCTCTAGCTTAGTAGGTAGGATCGCTAACCACTCGGCTATACAGGTCGTCATTTACATAATATGCCATTTACATAACAGGTCACATATACCATAATACTACGGAAATAGCTAAAGTAAACTAACTCTTTCTCTTCTTTAACTTTAGATATGATTGTGACGTCGGTACCTATCTGAATGTCTTTTCGAAGAACAATTTCAATATTAAAATTCACAAACTAATCTATCTTTTGTACCTATTTGCGAATGATGCTCGAATTGGCTAAGGCGCAACTAGAGTCTTCTAGAGGTTAAATAGAACAATGTTCATTTTACACCAATCGGCAACCTTTTTAAGAGAGGATTTCATAGAAGATACAAGTTTCTTCCGGTACTTGTCGACGATTTCCTGAGAGCGGCCTGCATGGCCGGTGTATGTCCAGCACTATGATTAATTTTTTTTATGACAATAAGGGACAAAAAGAACAGGACGATGAGCTGATTGTAATCGATACGCCCTGCCCATGACAATGCAGTGCCGCTCAGGATTCTTGAAAAACCCTAAAATTCTGAGCGGCTCTATAATTGCACTCGTCACCTTGAGACATGAGATGTCTCATTTGCCCAGTAATTTCACTACTGACGGCGCCCTTCAGACCGAAACACTATAATGCCTACACATTACTGCTTCATGGCAGAAAAAGGTGCCATTGTGGTAGGTACCCATAATCTAGCGGGAATCCTGTCCAAAGGAGCCCCCCACTGGTAAATGCCCTTAGTCGCCTCTTACGACAATCCCTGGGGCCGGAGACTTCCCTATCCTTCTTATGCCCCAGGGCGGCAGAGGGCAAAACGTATAATAATGCATGCTAAAAGAATCTTTCGTATCATTGATCGGCAGAAGAAATAATGTTAGAGATAGCACACAGCCTTGGGGAACATCACTCTTCACGGGCTGAAGGCTACGTCAGTTACAGTTCAGTTTTTACGTAAGTCTAAGAATTATGAAATTTTCATTTGTACTTATCTATAACAGGCTTGTGTCTGCCACTTCTGGAAATCCACATTCCAAAAAATACGATTAAATGATATTATTTCTATCAAATAAAAACATAATTACATAACATTAAAACTATCATTACGGGGAAACGTAACAAGAATACTGGCAGAATTTACCGCGTTGGATAGCTAGCCGTTGACCGAAATAGCTGCCAGCGATTGGGTTTCCAGTAGCCCTATTGAGGCGCGAAGATAGTACTTTGTACATTCTCCGTGCCTCTGGGCCCCACGGGCCAAGTGCCTCGACACCAAATGACTCACTGAGACCACAATATTTGTGACGCTTGCTGTCTTCGGCAGTCCAAGCAGCAGCCCTACCACCTACTGATATAACTTGGACATGAGAAGGAGCCAGAGGTGTCGACGCAAGTCGCGGCCCACACCAGCGCCCTTCCCCGTGCCCAAGCCACCAGCGTTATTCTATCAGAACAGGAAACCCAAGCGCTGACAGCTATTTCGGTCAATGGATCAGCCTAGCTATCCAACGCGAAAATGCGGCTGATATTCTTGGTACGCTTCCCCGTAATTAAAGTTTTAATTTTATGTATTCATAGTATTGTACATCTAATATATAAAATTCTCATGTCGCGGTGTTTGTAGTTAAACTCCTTCGACACGGCTTCACCGATTCCCATGAAATTTTGAGTGCATTTTGGGTAGGTCTGAGAATCGGACAACATCTATTTTTCATCCCCCTAAATGTTAAGGGTTTTCCACGCCAAATTATTTTTTTTTACATTTTTTTTTAAATATGTTTGATTATGAGTCAGCATTAAAAACACATACAACTTCAAATTTTCACCCATCTACGATCAACAGTTACTTTTGTATCGCGATTTTAATATCGGCAATACAACGTTTGCTGGGTCAGCTAGTATAGTTATAAGATTTGTTTTAAGTAATTTGTACCCTAGTAAATAGAATTATAATTATATACCTAAACTAATTTTATAGACAGAAACTCTAGCTCAACTAATTCTTTTGCAGAATTCTATAATAAATTGACAAAATCTTTAAAAGACGGATCATATTTGCTTATGTCCGAGTTTAACGAATCAAATTAAACCTGCCTGCTGCCAATTAGATAGCGCAATTTGGTGTTAATCCACCTAGGCCGGCACCAAGTGCCTCCCACTGTAAAATAGTTAAAAGTATTATTAATTTTACAGTAATGTGTAAATTTTACTGTGTTTCAGTCTGAAGGGTGCCGTAGCTAGTGAAGTTACTGGGCATAAGAGATTTAACATCTGATGTCTCAAGGTGCCGCTCAGAATTTTTGGGCTTTTCAAGAATCCTGAGCGGCACTGCATTGTAATGGGCAGGGCGCATCAATTACCATCAGCTGAACATCCTGATCGTCTCGGCCCGTATTTTCATAATAAAAAAAATCATCATTATCTACCGGCACGCAGAAGAGCATTATTATGTTTTGGTTTGGAAGGGTGCCGTAGATAGAGAAGTTACTAATGTGCAAATGAGTCTTAATATCTTAAGTCTTAAAGTGAAGAGCGCAGTTCGCACGCTGCTCAGAATGTAAGATCAGGTACCGTCAGGAGAACGACTTGTCTTGTCACTTTCTCATAAAAACAATCTGTGAATAATTATTGTTCAACTAGGTTACTATAGGTAAGTACACAATCCATACACAAATAATTATTAAACGTAGGTTATTTGAGAAGCAAATTGGCACTTAAGTGCGTAAGTAAGTTAATTACGAGGTAAGTGTTTCATAAAATAAAATTAAAACTACCAAAAGGTACCAATAAGATACAGCACGATAATTAATATGACTCTACATTTTGTACCCACGGATATATTGAAATTCCTGTCATTATAAACAACTTGATATTTGTCATACATAATATTATAGCAAACATAACAAAAACATAGATTGTAAAAAATATTTCTACTACTTACTTATATACTTATATATGGATATGGTATCCGTTTGGTTCTTGGAAAATAAAATTAGAAAAAATGTAGAGATAAAAGCTCAATCTTAATGATGCTGTATTAATCTCCGTGACAATGTGCGTGTTTTGTATATTGTCATATGTTTAGTAAATGATTAACCAATTAATTATATTTAAATGATGTTATTAATATGAGTTGAATTTAATACATTCGAAACTTTTCACATAAAATATAACCTATTGCGTAGTAGACACACAAAAACACCATAGTTACGTAAATACCTGAAAAATACATATATATCATACACATCCGAATTTGACGTCAAATGATTGCGAGTGAGAAAATGTTAGAAGAGGTGAGGTTGTAGCGCGGAGGAAAAAAACGGTGCGCCCGCGAGTGTGTTTGAATGAGGAGTGGTTTGCCTTTACCCGTCGCCCGCTCTGCCGTGCTGCGGGCGCCGTGCGGGAGACTGCGGGGGGCGGGCGGTGTAGAAGGAGCGACTCGCGGCGTTGCAGCGGCGAGCGACGCGCTGTTCTGATTGGCGGAGAGCGGGTGGGGCCGAGGACACGCCCCCTGGTCGAGCCTGCTGCACCGCGCCGCGCCAGTGTCCGCCAGACAGCCGAGCGCGTCGGGCAAACCGCTCCCCGCGCCTCGCTCGGCCACGACGCGTCCCGTTACACGTCCTCCGTACTTCGTATAACTCCGTCGCGTGTGCACTATGACACTAGTGAGCTAGCGGGCCCTGGTGTTGCCTTCTATATCCTCGAGTGTATGTGTGACCGTGCTTGTGTGGTGTGTTAGCTTGGGCCCGTGACAAGAAAACATTCGTGGTGGCCAGCGGAGCCTTGCTACCGGGCTCGGGCCGAGCTTACATGGCTCAGCCTAGGGTACGTACCCATTGTATTAGCGCTCTGCACACGTCCACTTTTATTGAAACGATATCGACGATGATACGAGCTGATAATGCGTGTATAAGTGTAATCTAGGCGATTATTTGATAGGCCGGATAGGTGTCGGAGCGGCCGGAATCAATTATATTATGAGTGGAGTAAAGGGGAATGATCCGTAACGATATATGAACCGAGTCCCGCCGCTGCTCGCATGCTCTAACAAGCTGGATGCGCAGGGAATACGTAATACAACATTATAATGCATCCAACGACCGCCGCCGCATTACTGGCGATAATGAAAACAAAATAAATGCTTTATAGACATAAAAAGCTCAGATAACGTAATCACAACACAATAACCTGTCTCGCGGGTAATAAAAATTAAAAAATGCACATAATTTCGTGTGAAGTAAGTGGGGCTAGGTAGAGTCCGAGCCGTGAATAATAGCTGTAGACCGATGACCTGTGCGCCTGTCGGAGCAAAGAAAAAAAATGCCAGAGACGTCGGTGATTTTAAAATTCAAATTTGGAACGTTTCGAGGGATTTGCTGCTGGCTGAATTCTAAATTAGTGTCCGTGGTAATTAAAAAGTCAGCGCTTAAATAATGTATGAATTGTTTTTGGACACCTGATGGAATTGTTAGATTTTGTTGAAACATTTGACAATAAATGAGATAAAATGGGAACCAGTGGGGTGTCTATTGTAGACTGCTCTTATGGGGTAGAATAGGAGTTACAAGCGGCTTTAAACGCACGGTTGGGCACAAAAGGGCCTATCTCGGAAACCAACAATAAAATTCAATTGACAATGAAAAGAAAAAGTTTTTTCGTTCGCGCCACAAAGATTCCCTAACGGGACGTACGGGGACAACTTTCGAAAAAGATTTAGGGTTGTATTGTTTCTGTGTATCGCAGGTAATGCGGGGACAATATATAGAGCTTCTATTGACGATAGGGATCCGGCGTGGTTAGGACAACTATGAATATTAAATAATGTAATGTATCTATAGTATTTATATGTCAATTTTATTTAAATATACATGCAATCTATGAACATAAAATACTGTAGATAAAAAAGGTAGAGTTTCAATCATACGAATATTAATTATTCGTTAGTGAAAACCTTTTTTTTTTAAATAAATATACCTACTTTATGATAATATACGAACATAAAAGTTTTTGAATATGAGAAAAATTACTCTGTAATGCAATATTTATTTAAGTGTAGGTTATTTGTCAACAAAACTAAATAAGAAAAGGAAATATTATACATAAACCCAAGTAAATATGATAACTTTTATGAAAATTTATTTAATAACACACCGTAATTAAATTAATTGAATATTCATTATTTATCAATAAAATAACAAAACAAAAAATAGCATTATAATAGCAGAATAGCGATAACTTAGGTATAATTTATCTTATCACAAAGAGATTAATAGAATTTTTTAATTCACATAATGTTTAATTATATCTTTGTTATATCGAAACTTTGGGAGATAACGGATCATGAAACATGTCAAAATATTGCATAAATATCGTCCATTAAATTTTATAATTTTGTTAATAAAACCTATTTTCATACCCAATTTTAAATTCAACATTAATTTTATTTCGTTTTATTAACAAGGAATCATATTATTGAGTAGGTATTCAAAGATATGAACCCACTAGATTGAAGAACTTAGGTCTCTCAAACGGAGAGTAACGTAAAATTTAGCCTTCTTAAAATCATTTGTAGAAAAACGGTTGGCTTTATGATTGTGACTGTTGCCTACATGAAACAAATAGACGCTTAAAAAAATATTTGTACCCAAGCAATGCCAGTGACATCTAACGAAAATACTTTTAGTGTAGGTTGGATAATTCTGTTTTTATTAATAAAACTAGCTGACCCGATAGACGTTTTTCTGCATAATATAATAAATAAAATAATGTTTTTTTATCAATTTTAATTTGTGACAAATCTTAAGATTTATCAATCTACATAAAAATAATCTGATAGATAGTTAACAACTGTAGTAAATCTACCTACTATAGTTAGCTAAAATTAAGTTTATTTTTTTACCTCCTGAGAAAGTTAGAAAGATATAAAAATTCTAATTAGTTATTCATTTTGAACTATTCTTTCAATTTGATTTCTGAACGACGGGGGACACAATTCCGAGCATTTTCATATTTATACACCTTTTAAACCTTCTCTGGACTTCGACAAATAATCAAAGACCGAAATAAGCCAAATCAATCCAGCCGTTCCCGAGTTTTAGCGAGACTAACGAACAGCAATTTATTTTTATATATATAGATATTGTACTATTTATTAGCTAGCCGACGGCTGGGCTAAACCTGCATATTTGTAGATTTAATAACATATTAGATACGAATTTTATCTAAAATATGATTTAATAACGTTTAGCATTAGCTTCGTAGTTGAAAACAATAACAGTTATTTTATATTCAAAATATATTAAAATATTGAATATTAATTGATAGATTATGCGTTGTTTTAACATTATTAAATGTAAAGGTGCTTTGTTTGCTTTTTAGATTGATATTAATTATATATAGCTCTTAGTTTAAGATTGATTATTCAATTATTATTTATTATCGGAGATGATATAGAAATCTATGAATTTTCAATGATTTTTATTTATTTATTATTAATTATAATTAAATACATTGTTCTTCATGCCTAATATAAATTTACAGTCTCAGTCTCAAAAACAGAAGCAAAGAGGCACCTTTAAATTAAATTCCTCTGGATGGCTCACTAGGAAACCCTGTGCAGAGCCAACCAGTGATTACCGTCTGCTATGTTATTTTATTTAATGTTAATAATTAATGAAATAGAACTTAGACTGACACTTAAACAATAATTGTTGAATATCATCCGTCAACTTTTTATTTCAACGGAGAAATGCGGCTAAATTTTATTCTTTTAAAATCATAAATTAAAGAAACGTGAATTCTATCAATGACACACAAAAAAAAGTCAGTCAAAAGTCAATTTTTTTTTAAATCTGTCTTAAAAACACTGTTAAACAGTCTATAGTATTTTTAGCACTGCCAATGATAGTTAAAGCTGTTTGTATTGCAAAGAATCTGCAAGACTTAACAATAGCTGTTTAAAAAACGGTATTAATTAATAATAATAATATCTATATGTTCACGTATACATGTGCTGTACCTAAATAATATATAGGTAGATATTTTTCTTTTATATTGGCTTGATCCGTAGGTATATCTAAAAATTAATTCACCATTATATGCAAGACGTCAGTCTTACATGAATATTTGCACATATTGTGTCAAAGTCTGACTGTTAATTTTTTTTTCATAATATTAACCAAACTAGGATGATTTACTTTGGAAATATACCAAAAAGATTGTATACGCTTACGGTCTCCTTGCTACAGTAATTTTGATGCTGGTTTGCTAAAAAGAAGAAAATATATTATAGTTTAAGAAATAATTGTTTCTACTGTGTGTGTACTGTATCTTTTAACAAAGATATTCTAAGAGGCTTTTTTCGCTATAGAACAAACTTTGGCTATTAAAGTGTGTTTTTTTAAAACTATAATTTATTTAGAGTTAGTAGTCACCGTAGGAGCATGGCGCAGGTACATTTGATGGTAGGTTATCACACAAACATCATTTATAACTTTCCGTATTGGTATTGTATTTTTTTTTACTTCGAGTCTCAAAATGAGGCTCTAGCAATCTTTTACAGCCCTCATAGTATTTGTTCGATACTCCGACGGAATGAGAGATACTAGTGACCGAAAAACGCATTTATTTTCTCAAACTTCATTCCTTTAAAGGCATTTATTTTCTCAAAATTGATACTACTACCGCTTCGTAAACAAATGGCGCTCTGAGAGAGAAGAAGCGGCGCAAGGAACTCTCCCAGCATTCTTTTTTCCGCTCTTTTCAATAAAAATATACAATATTGTACAGTCATTTCTATCGCTATAAAATAATCACAATCTAGTACCAGGCTGTCCGATCATTTTGGTATTCAGCAGTGGAGTAATAAGATTAACGACAGAGCCATTTTTTTGTAAAACATTTAATTTTATTTATAGATTATGCCTGAACAGTGGCTGGGACTTTATTATAGAAGTGTATACATTTACCCGTAAAGCTATTATGTATATTATGAAGCCTACTAGAATTAGTTACAAGCAATCCCTTATTTCTAGTGTTATAATAATGAAAATCACTATTAAGAGCAAAGCCTTTGCCACTCTTGTACCGCTTCGAATATAAATGGCACTCAGATAAAAATCTCTCATGGTATTCCTTCTATGCGCTTTAAAAAAAAATTAAACTATGTTGTATGTAGGTACTATGACATTGCTGTGAAGTTGCTTTTGCTACAAAGTAATCATAATCTAGCCCCAATCTATAAAGACTAACCCAAATATATAGACAATTAAGATATTAATATGTTGTGTAGTAAGATTTACTAAATATTTTCGAAAAGAATACTCATGGAACTTGCAACTCTAATCTCAATAGGCAGTAGGGAGGCTCCTTTGCACCGGATGCCGTGTAGCAGTAATGTGTAAGCATTGCTGTGTTTCGCACTGAAGGTAGTGAAATTACTGGGCAAATGAGACTTGACATCTTATGTCTCAAGGTGACGACCGCAGTTGTAGTGCCGCTCTGAATTTTTGGGTTTGGCACTGCATTGTAATGGGCAGAGCGTATCAATTACTATCAGCTGAACGTCCTGCTCGTCTCGTCCCATATTTTCATAAAAAAAATACATCTGTACCGCTACACTATCGGGCTACTAAAAACTAAATATTATTAGAGCAGTCTCTTTAATATTAACAAAGTGATTGACTTACGGCAAGTCTTAGCCGGTAGCAATACAATTAATATTTATATTGAACAGATTTATGGCGTTTCTTAGATATTAATGTCACAGCGAGGTGTTTGAATTTTTTCTAATTTATGAAAGCCGGCTTTCAACATATGACTCCTGTTTTAATAACACTCGGTTAGGTGATCTCTTTTTATTACGCGACTTCATCTGCATTTACCATATAAGTTGGTGTTCTATCGCTGCCACATGCATATATACAAAACAATCATATTATATCTCTCTTCGTTAAGGCAGAGTTCGTGTGAAACGTTCACGTTCGACTGTTTTATTGATACGCCTCGCCCATTACAGTACAGTGCCGCTCAGGATTATAGAGACCAAAAAAATTCTGAGCGGCAATACACTTGCGCTCATCACCTTGAGAAATTAGATATTAAGTCGCATTTGCCCAGTAATTTCACTAGCTACGGCGCCCTTCAGGCCGAAACAAAATAATGCTTACACATTATTGCCTCACGGCAGAAATAGGGGCTGTTGTGGTACCCATAATCTAGCCGGTATCCTGTGCCTTTGCATATTACCTCCTACAGCCACAAAATTAATTATCTCTTTATAATATAACTAAGTATATGTGATTTTTAAAAGTACATACCTACTCCATAAATTTAAAGATAAACCCCATATGATGATTATTCATAATAGTCTGCTAATTCTAACTCCGTCTTCTTCTATTGACCTAAGTCAGAATGAGAAAAAACACTCCTTAGCGGCTGTTTAAAGTTAGCGGACCACTATGAATAAGAGGAAAATGTAAACGGACTTTTAGGTACAAGTTGAGTTACGTTCAAGAGATTCATAATTTGAACTCTAGTTTAAAATTTTGATTTTTCATAAAAAAAAACATGAATTGTACATTCCTTCTAAATCAAGTTATACAATTAAAACTCTCATGAATAATATAGGTATATTTAATAAGATCGTGGTAACTAACATAACTTGCGCGTTTATAAATAAAAAATATAAATTTATTCGGATTTTAACATGATCTTTTATGAAATAGATGTTATGTATAAAATTCAAAACGATCGGTAAAGAAATATAAGATTTTATTTGTGTATTAATCCTAGAAGTGAGGGTTATCACTTTAAAAACATAACATATTGTTTAGATTTACAAGAGCGACATCTCAAGTCAATTTCCTTATATGCAAATATTGGGGTTGATCAGGTTATCAACTGTAAAGTGGATCCTGTAGATGAAGCCACAACCTGAGAGTTGAACAAAGTAAACAGAATTTTGTAACGAGGCTGTACTCGAACGGTTAGCTCAGTTGGTTAGAGCACCGGCACGGAACGCCGGAGGTCGAGGGTTCGAATCCCGCATCGTTCATAAAATTTTGTTTTTGAAATTTTATTTGTGTAGAATTATAAGAGATAAGATTTTGAACAAACGATCGATCTTTTTAATATAGGTTCAAGTCAATTGAGAAAATAATTGCAAATACAGCAAGCAGATCGTTCATACCAAAGAAGTAGCAATAGGTTTCGCCTGCGAATGTTCTCTCCGATGAATATAGTATAAATAATTTTGAAACACAACTGCATTAACAAAAACAGTACTGCAGCACGTGTGAGAGAAAAGAAATAGGTGTAAGTGCGAACGAATAAAAAGCGGTGCCACTTTAAAGTCTTTTCTCTATTGAATCAGCTTATAACACTTTTGTTTTTCCTCTAATTAAAAGGTGTGCAGCGGTGATATGCACCATCATATGGCGTTAGGAAGTATTGCCATCTTATTTTCAATGAATAATTCAAATTTGTGATTTAAAATAAATTTAAACGCAATATAGAGCTCAGTACATGGTCTCACCTGATTTAAAATGGATTCGTTTCCCATGGAGATAAAAAATATCAGGGTCTTGGAGATGCCCTGTGACTCATTGGAACACCTACTTCAAAGCGCGTGCTTCTTTCAGTTATTGACCAACATAAAATACAATATCTATAGATATAATTTATCTGTCTGTGTACATACTGCAATATGACTTAAATACCGTCGGCAAATAAAATTATTCGCTTAGTTACTTGCGGCCGTTCTGAATTCTATTTCTTTTAAAATCGGAGTTTTTGACTCTTAAAACCAATTAAGAATAAAAAATAAATCCGTTGAGTTCAGAACGTTTTTTGAATTACCTATCTAATATATCATGATTTACATTGTGATTGTCATACAAGTACAATTCACGCTGATTTTGATTAAAAAAAAAAAAGATTTTTCTGCGCTTTCACTCAAACAGCCAGAAACTACCAGATTAAATTCACCCATTATATTTATAATATTCTATTCTAAGCAAGCATTATCCAGCAATATTTAGCATAAAATAACAATTTGCTCAAATAACACCAAAGCAACATAGTTAAAACGATACTAATATATATTTTTCAGCGATAAGGTTTAACGGTGTTGCAAACTTTTTGCGAGATAGAAATCTGATAATTTAATTTTTAATGTATCACAAAAAAATCTCACAATTCTACATTTAAATGTATTTGAAATTACAAAAAAGCTTCTAAAACAAAGATGGTTGTTATAATGGCTAATTTATTCGTCGCGCTGTTAGTTTAGAACAATTATAAAACGTACAGATAATTAATGAGCTGAAAATAATTAGAATTCGCTAGTTTCGTTGCTATTATATATGTAACAAATATGTTTACTTTAGTTTAAATATTCATCTCTTATTCTTTATATGTTTGCAAACTCATTGACCCATAAACTATTAGATATCACGGACGAGTAAAAAAAGAAGGACTCCGCGCCGTGATATTAGCAAGTGAAGCACCGTTATGCTAGTGTGTGTGCGGTTACGGGGGATACTAGTTACACAATTTTTTCTCCCTTAAATAATCATATATGGCCACAAATACTTATAAAGTATCGTTTTTATACACAACGCACGACGGCATTTTTAAAATATTTTATTGAGACGCAAACTGATCTGTCACAGACTATGACAATTCTCATAATGGCTGCCTATCAGCCTGTAGTAGTGTAAGTGTGTGCGTGGGGCTTTGTATTTACACGTTAATCGGCTTGTTTTGGTGCTACACTGTTATGTAAGGTGACAGGGAGTCCTTATTTTTTTACTAGTTCATGGTATTTATATATATAAAGATTTCCGTTAGCTATTCCTTGAGTGATTTATATAACTTATATCAAACCGGTGAAACGCATGCGCAAATATTTCATGACATAAATATATTGTAGCAAATACTAGAATAAAAAGTTAAAAATTTAATTTATGTAATCATTATCTATAATAATTATTGTGGTGTTAGCCGTCAGTAACTAACATCTACTTAAGAATTTTCAATAACAGTTGCTTACCAACCTCTTACATAAAAGCCATCACTTAAAACTCATTTATTTAAAAGTTTATCAAAAAAGTAGTTGGTAACGTCATTGTTAAACAAAATCCTTTAACCAAAACCAACTAACTCAAAACTCTTGGTGACTGATTTTAATCCAATCTAAATAGAAAATCCTTGCTCGATAATTATTTGCATTCAACAATCAATCATATACATATATTAAAATATTGTTTTAATGTATTAATATAATAAATAAAAACTATTAATAAAACATTTTTAATATAGAAACGACATCTTGTTTTTCTCATAAGTGCGAACGTCACACCCTAAAGAGATCAGGTTAAGCCCATTCCAACATTGATTACAATGTGGCTTGAAAAATATCCCAATTCTAACCTCCATTAAATTTTAATGTCTTAAACCGGACCCACGAGTTGTTCCAAGTATATAATTTATCATTCAAACATATTACATAATTTGTTAATTTGTCTGGACAATGCCGATGACCGGAGATAGATACTGGAAATAAAAAAAAAACAAAAATACGTTTTGCTGTTGACAGGTATTTAATGTTACCATTATTAAATATTATTGATATTGAGAATTCGAAAAAAAATCTGAAGTTCAAGCATTATTATTATTAATAGCGAAATCAAAAAGTAATGCTGGGAGAGTTTCTTGCGCCGCTTCTTCTCTCTCAGGGCGCCATTTGTTTCCGAAGCGGTAGCATTATCTAGTATATTAGAAATGACATCAAAAAGATGATATCTAAAGGAATCAATTTTGAGAAAATAAATGCCTTTTATGCCTTTTATTGAAATAATGTCACAGCAGAACTTTCAAACTCATAGTTTTAATTATTCACACAGAAACAAAATTATCATATAAAATTTGTATCAAATTTGATTAAAAGAATTCAGTAGTTTAGGATTTCATCGTGGACAAACAATGTAACACAAAATTTTTATACTTATATAAAAATGTACCTACTTGTTCAAATATTTTTTATTTTTTAAATGTGAACTAAAGTCACTGACATAGACCAAATGATTGCGAAACTGAGGTGGCAGTGGGCAGGGCACATAGTTCGACGGACAGATGGCCATTGGGGCAGTAAAGTCCTCGAATGGCGACCACGTACCGGAAGACGCAGTGTTGGTAGGCCCCCAAGATGAACCGACGATCTAGTCAAGATTGCCGGGATCTTTGGGGGAGGCCTTTGTCCAGCAGTGGACGTCTTCCGGCTGATGATGATGAAATGTGAGCGGCAGCCATTTTGAAATTCGCCATTTTTTTTAAAGCGGGAATAGTAACTACTTATTGTGTCAAATATTAGCTGAGAGAGAGACTTCTTGGTCTTGTACAACAAAATAATATATAGGTATACCATTAAATCATATGATGAAAATAAGTTTTAAATTTAATCATAACTTTTATGTATTACAGCGCCACCTATCAATTTCCATTAAAATTACAACGCTATTCCGTGACAAAAACATTTCCAACATACATAAAAGTAGGTACATAATGAAAATCGTTATGAATTACGATATAACAGAGATAGCGAATAATAAATTAAATTTTCTTTTTTGTAGCTTCAGAGTTTTAATGACAGGATAGAGACAAATGAGTCACTTGTCACGGTGGCCTGATAGATAAGGAATAGGTATAGATAATTAAAATAATAGATTTTATTTTGACGAATGCCTTCGCGAATGCATGATCAATGAATAGAAATGTTCTTTTTCACCAAATAGTTATTCATGTAAATTTCAGTGGGAGGCTACTTTGCACCAGATGCCAGCTAGATTATGGGTACCACAACGGTGCCTATTTCTGCCGTGAAGCAGTAATGTGAAAGCATTACTGTGTTTCGGTCTGAAGGGCGCCGTAGCTACTGGGCAAATGGGACTTGACAATTTATGTCTCAAGATGATGAGCGCAGTTGAAGTGCCGCTCAGAATTTTTGACACTGCGATGTAATGGGCAGGGCGTATCAATTACCATCAGCTGAACGTCCTGCACGTCTCGTCCCTTATTTTCATTAAAAAATGCTACTCTAAATGACAACATGCTCTTATAACTTAAAATTCAATTCTAATTTTCCATGAGCAATAGTTTTATATTCACAAAATGATGCCAAATTGTGAATATAACATTCGCGATATGCTTTACTAAACATTGATAGATATCACCTCCGATTGTTAGCAGAGCAGACCTAGTGAACTAATAATCTAATGAACTTTTGAATAAAATATTGAAAATTTGATATTAAAGATGTAATTGTAAATTTACACGCATTTTCACCGTATACACAAACACACAAACAAACAAACAGATATTCAGTGGATTGATACGTTATCTGTCCATTAGTAGGTCATCGACGAAATTTATCGAATATTACTGACCAAATTGATAATGTATCGAAAATGGTAAAACTTTATTGTACATTAATACTTCTACAAGTCCTCAGTAAACATCATTTTGTGATACGCTCCTTATTATTGGCAGATATTGAACTTTTATTTGAAAATACTTTTATAACTATTATATTTTGAGGTGCGATGAATTTTCGGGAAGTGCAAGGCTGTACAAGGCTATACTTTCAGTCAAATTGTCCTCTGAAATTATGTTTTACTAGCAGAACCCCGCTTGGCTGTAGTTTAATTTAATATTATCAAGAAAAAAGGAAATGAAATTGAAAAACGGCAAATGGCCAATGGAATCCAAAAAATAAATAATCTAAAACGAAAAAACCCTCGTCGAATGGCCAGATTACAATTCAAAGAAGTCCATCTCATTTTATATGGCGTATTTCCTATAAATTATTGAAATATATTAACGTTCTAATCACTTAATTTCAAATCAAAATTCCATTTGAATTTAGAACAGAGATCTAGACAAAAGAGTTTGGATCTCAAGACACATAGCGACAGAGAAGTATGAAAGTACTTACTCTGTGGTTTCGTATTTTAACATAAAAAAAGATTGAATACCCTAAAATACTCAAAGCAGCCTTTTCGCATTGTATTAGATCTTTTCTCATGGAATCATTGGATTAAAGTAAAGATTACCTTTCATATTAGGTATCATAACTAGAAACTGTGCCGTGACAATATAATGTATGTATACATATAATATAATGTTTATTAGTCCGTAATCTAAAATGTCAATATCACAAACTTTTATTACTTAACACTTAAAAACGTGATACAATTTTAACCGCCTTAATGTCCTGAAATTGGGCCAAATAACAATTGTTTACAGTTTTATGACTATTTTTATTTATTTTAGTGGTTGTATTAGTGCAGCTTACAGTTTACGAGCGATTTGCTGGATTCCCGGCAAAAATAATAATGGATGAGCTAAAACCGTACCTATTAAAATGTATTAAAAGTAAAACTGTTTTTGCCGACTGTCTGGCAATATATTTGAAATTTAGAATACACCTTTGCGTTGAATTCGAAGCTATGCGGACGTGACGCTTATCTTAATATTCCTTTTTTAAATTTAAATTTTCTCTCTTTCGAGTCTTCAAAATTCAATTCCAAATTCTAATGTCGCCAGTACTTAGTGTTGGGTCGCATATTGGCCATTTAGCATCTACCACAGTTCGTACCAATCTCACCTCAACTAACGTGTAATTATGAAACATATTAGCTTACGTGAAGCACACTGTAATATAGGATCTCATTGGTGTATTCCTTGCGCGTTTACAAATTAAAATGTCGTTGTTCATTTTAGAATCGGTGGAACATAATTTGTACAGTTTGGATTCAAAGATAATTCGCGAGTTCAGTAATTTGAAGGAGAGATAGTACCTACCTTTTGCATTTTCGAAATGTTAAAACAGGAAATGCTGCTGTTTATGGAATATGAATTCATATGCTTTATTCTTATATATATTCTTGTGTGTACTAAAAGAAGAGCCGTTGGCATAATAGATAGAACCATTAAATCTCTCACCACGGAGCCTCCTGTTCGATCGACGCGTGTTTTCAATTTTCAATTTCATATGTAAGTTTAATCGTCATTAAAAGTCGGTAACGCGTTTGAGAATCCTCTGGTGCTGCAAGAGAGTATGGCCACGGTGATAAAATACCATTAGGATATCCCAATACACGCTCTCTTGTCCTCCTCTTCAATAATATATACATACAATATATTTATGATAGAAGTTTGTACTATCAATTAATTACACATCAGACTCATCTATGGAGAAAGCATTTAAATTGAAGGTAAAATGAACATTTTGTTAAATTAACATCACAATACTTCCTTTTAAATTAAACGTAGAATTTAATGTACGGCTGTCACTTTAATCTATTTCACGAAGTTAAACACTGTTTTAAATTAACTTACATAGTTAAAAAACTAGGTAAGTACTAAAACAAAAAAAAATTTAGGTATCATGACTATGTTAGCTTAGAAATTTGATCTTTATTTGTATGCACTCCTAGTGAGTTGAAAAGAAACAGGCAAATGCCTGTACACCATACAGCCAAGAAAATAGTTGCTTAAAACCATAGATAAACAATTATTGGCGAGTACACATGTCACTGGGTATCGCAGATCGAACAGTGGTGTTCTGTGTACGCCCGGTGTGATCCCTCTACGTCAGATACATTAACCAATATTAATTGAACGAAGATGACTCAGCACTAACAAGAAGGGTTGGACGGACAGTGAACGTCACTTCGTCTGCGTTTTTATTTTTATTATGGCAACATTTTTTTTGTGTTCGGTTTATGAAAATGTTGCCTGCCAAAACATTAAAGTCTAAAGACACCATTCGTAGTAACCACTTCTAATTTCATAAAATTGTTGTAGCTTCAAAATTCATTATTTAGGACTTTTATTCAAAGTTGCAATAATATTAGTAACTACTTTTAAACTAGAGATACCATTTAGAAAGTAAAATAAAATTATATTAACTTTTCAAAATAATAATATTAAAGTTGTCTATTTCAGAGCAAGACCATATTACAAAATACAATTACAAATAAAATACAAAATATATATGTATAATTTATACGTAAGATATAAAATATAAAACAAAAGTATACATAGCTAAGTAATAATTATCTCTTCTTTAGGAAAACTGGAACATACTAAACAAACTAGGTTTTTAATTTCCAAAAATAACTTCTTGGGACTGCGATGAGATATAATATTTGAATTTTAAAATAAGAACATTCTTAGAGTAATGCATCAGACATCAAATCTTTTTAAAGAAGTATAAAGGGCTGAATATTATAAGAATATACATATATAAAATAGGTCACAGATCAGTTCGCCCGCGTCCATCGTCCGTCGGTCACATTGAACAGGGCGATGACCAAATTATTGGTCTGAGTCGGCAGCCCACAGACTATCACGCCGAAATTAATCTTGATAAAATATATTTTATTGGAAATATTTTTCGCTAAGTTGGCAACATTTAATGCGTCCATTCAGAGAAAACCTTAATTTATCTGGGATTGATCTAACAATTCGTAAATATATTTCTGCTTAAATCATAATAATAGATTTGAAACTTTTTTTTTGTAATATTTTAAATTGAATATTTTTAAAGAAGTAAATACGCATTAAGAGGCACCTAAAGTAAAATATACGATGGGTGTGTATTGTGAATTTTTCAAACACACCGCTCAAGGTCTGCCCTTGAAACTATAAGTAAACGAAAAGGCACATCTGTATTTGGCTTCACCCCACCATTAGTTGAGCCTTCTAGTTGTCTGGTAATGGATTAAATTGTGTATTAAACCTCGTTGCTTGTACTTATTTAAGTGTAAATAGTCAATCACTAGACGTGGCTAATCTCGCATCCACAACAATACGCAGTAACGAACGGACAGACAGACAGACGCGGTAATAAGACGCGCGTGGGTGGCTCGCGTCAACGTTATTTATGACCTCTTTCATGATAAACTTCTTAAAATCAACCGGCTGAGATTTAAAATTAAAACGTTCCATTTTCGAAATTCGAATATCTATCACAGACTTGAATATTTTTAATTTAATCCATCGACAAGGAAATCTCTCGAGCTTTTTATGTATAAGAGCAAAATAAAAGCAAGGAGTTTGAGCGTCGCGTCGAAAGGAAATCGTTATCTTAATGACGGAATATTTACGTTAAATCTGACTAAGAGAGTCTGAAACTGTCCCTCTTAGTGCTCGAGATAAGCGTATCTTAGTTCATATGCCAGCTATTGCCCTCACAGTTTACAATTTTACAACAACCGATATATACCTACGCAATATTGATAAAACATTTAAAATCAATTTGTAGAACTAATCTCGGGCCGGGGTTAACGGTCCATAAAGCCGTGATTAATTTAAGTGACCTGTTGTTACGACACTAAAGAAAAATCAGCTGATTCTAAATTCAAATACGTGTAAATATGTTTCAGGGAAAATTAAATATGTATATAAGCGCTTAAAACTTTCGTCAGCGACGTTAAAACATACGTTAGTGTGCTGTTACTTGGTTTACGAACGATAAATCTGCTCGCGAATCGACCAAATCCGTGCGCTGAACATCGCTCACTAAGTCTATTTTTAATAACGCAAAGAAAAACACTCTAGTCAGAGAGAACTGAATATTGTAATGTTTAACTTCAAAGCGCGCGACCGTTGCAGCTGGCCGGTTCGAATTTCGATTTTAGAACGGGCCCTACGATTTCAAATTTAGAACGGCGAAGAGTTGCCAGTAATTAAGGTACGCGCTCGGAAACGCGCGATCGGTTTATTGACACGTGTTAGTGTTAGCTGGAGTCAGCAGTGACAGTGCGGAGTCTGTCCCCACGCGGATGAACAAATGGAATAATGGACGTCTGGGCCCGCATCCGCCGCGCCACTCGGATACAACTCTTGCAGCGCTGTGGATACAATTTTTCAATTAAATACAACAGACGAAGATCCCTAATAGGTGTCGTTAAGAAGTCGTGTGCCCGATTTTCGATTTGTCTGTAACGAGGCCGTTTTATTAGTATTTATGATCGAGAAACAAACACGGAGCATTCTTTAGAGAATCATCCTCATGAATGGGGCGGAATTTATGGCTAGCGCCTGTTCCATAGCGCTGTTAAGTTTAAGTGGCCTGTGTGAGAGTGGCGGTTGTTTGGGCGGATCGTACAACTCAATTCTGTCGTGTAGCATGTTGGGAAGAGTTTTCAAAGTTTTACGGTTGTGGCGTACCGTGTGCTAGTAAAATTGGATATAGGCTAGATTTATTGCCGTCAATTTAAAATGTCTCCAATTAAAACTTTTTTAACCTTCATAAATAGCTCGAATAGTTGAAATTGAATTATTTAATACCTATAACTTGTGTTGTTATTCCTACGACGAGCAAATCTTTCTTAAGTTTTGCTAGCGCGAATTGGTTTATTATCAAAACAATATCGTATGTAGGTTGCAAAGCTGAAGAAGAAATGAGATCAAATTTAACTTTTTATCTTCTAGTATAGATTTTATTCCATTTCTGACAACAGTTCAGATTCAGACTAATTCTTTAATCCAATATTTCCAACAGTAATTTAATATAATAGGTATATAGTTTCGAAATTCAAACGTTTGCTCTTTTCAGATCTATTTAACAAAAGTAGGTAAGAAATAAATAGTCTCCTTACAAGTTATTCATATTCAATCACTTAACTATAATAAACATTTTCAGTAACGTTCTTAAAACCTCTAGACCGCTCTCTGTGTATTTGTTTGGTAAATTTTATATTACACTAAATACACTGAAAATAAATAGAACCTCAAAGGTTGTTCCCCAAATACATTTCATAATTATTACTACATACTTAATAGGTATTTTGGTACAATTCAAATAATATATTCACTGTTACGAATCGCTTCTGGTTGCCCTAGACATATGAGCGCTCTGCCAGATGACGTAGAGCGAGAGGACATAACCGTGCTTCTAGAGTTAGAAAGAGACGAAATCCTTAAGGGTGGGCCGTCAAGCCCTCCCCGTGTCGCGCGCAAGTGACGGTGCTGTCTTCCCCAGTCGTCTGCGTTCGAATACCCTCTATTTTTATATAGAAACATCTACAACAGTGGGTACATGCTCAGTATTTCAAGAATTCTAACCACAAGATGGCGAGATATGACCATTTCTCAGAATAGACCTCGCTAATCTCCAAGAAATTAGTAAAAAACGGCTCTCCGAAGCTAATTTTAAAGTTTTGAAGCGATTAATACGGCGCGCTTTAATTATTACGCGCCCAAAACTCATCAGTCGGTTATGACAATAACGAAACGTCAAAATTTAATCATCTTTCGTAAAGAAACAAATCGAGGGCCATACCGATCGCAAAAAGCCGCTCTGAGACGAACTTATTACTCACTAAAGATTCGTGGTGGGAAAAAACCACAAGAATGTCATTTAAAAAAATTAAAATGTCCGATGCTTATTTTTTCTTTATGGCAAACGGAATGGGATAAAGGTTATCTCAGAAAAAAGGCGGGACGGTGCGATTCCATTTTTAAAACGTATCATTTAATTTTGGAACTGGCTTTCAAGACGTCAAAAGGTAGTTATTACATATTTTGGTAATATTTAATGGCCAGTGTTTTTATATTTGTGGGCTTGGGACAACTTAGCGCCTACAGATACTGTACGTTATTTTGTATTCTTGGAGAATTATAAAATATAATTTATCGCTGTGGAATTTAAAACAGCTGTTCGAGTATGGCGAAAAAAGATTTGCAATAGTTAATGATCTTTTCTTATGTCTTAAAGCTAACGTTGTGGGTCAATCGGTATAAGATTCCCGCCAATGTTTTTATTAATTTTTCCGCATATTGTACATAATATTCTTTTGTATAATTGTGCAAGTTGTATTTCCATGTGATCAATTCTCAATATCATGTTCACAAAGCACCCTTACACAAACAATGAATGTTGATGTATCCAATATCCGATAATTTATAAATTATACAGTTAATTCTTTATAAATTTTTAATAAATATTTGATAATTAACTGACAACTATGATTAACAATTTCAACCGCGTGTTCTTAACTGCTTATGGGACGAATGAATGTAGAAAATAATCACTATAAAATAAGAATAATACTTCAACATATAAGTAAAGTAAAGTATGCATTTATTCATGACACCACAAAACATATACACATAGTAAAATTAACAAATAAATAATACGACGTCATGAAAAGGACACCAACTCAGCATTTTTGGAATTGATTTCCACCAAGTCACCATTTTTACCAAGTCGACCTGTTGACAGCAGCTGTAGACAACACGGTTCTTTTTGTTTTAAAAGTAACCATCTAAAAATAATAGAAAAAGAAAAGAAACTAAAAATATAATCATATATATAATAAATCTAAATCCACGAATTATTAATAGGTGTGCTGTTTGTGTTTGTAGAAACAACAGTATCTACATATAATATATAATCTTAGTTATGTACCCAAATTCAAGAAAACCTATTAAATTTTTGCCGTTGTTAATTTTATAAAATCTCTATGGCCGCTACCTAAGATATCGCCAAAATAGCGCATAATTTTAACCATTTTTAACAGTTTATATAAAGCGTTTATTTTTACAAAAAATAATTATATGTCTACAGAGTATAAGAAGAAGATTCATTTTTTCTTTACATTTCTATCTTTAATAGACATTGCGGAAAACATCACCAAAGTAAGCCTAACTTTTACAGTTGGAGCCATGTTAATCATTCAATGTAGGTAAAAATTGTATGAAAATTTATTTACTGTTTATCGCAGTTTTGTTATTTTTGTAGAGAAAATTGTATAATGATTGTAATAAATTAAAAATGCTTCTTATTTTGAATTAAAGCAATGGCGATCTTGTGCGAGAGAGATAACCCAGGTAGGCCATTGGCTCGGTCCCCAGCCTTAATATAGATATAATTTTGCTCTGAATGTAATAGTTAGCTAAACTTAAAACGCCATAGTTAAAACTAGCACAACTGTACAACGTATTGCCATATCAAATATAGTTGGTTATCGATGTAAACAAAATACAGTATGTAATTAAAGTATTCTAATTACCCCCATGTGCGTTAAAGACAGTGACCTAAAAATGAATGGGAACGCACAGATAATGTTATAACTAGTAGCGATGTAGTAAGATACGAAATCGTTTGATGACGAGTCAAGTTGCGACAATATGGCGGCCGTATGTGCTTTAAATGGAGCCATAGACAACATTATTTTTTGTTAGGGAACAGTATCTAAAGAGTAACAAACAGGAGTCATATTACTTAGATACAACCGACCGCAGGTCCGTCTTTCACCAGGCTGTATCTCATATTATGCTGCAATAGCTAGACAGCTGAAGTTTTGTCAGAACTCAGAGTGTGGCGGTGCCATTTTAACACAAAAAATCAGTTTGTGCTTTATAACAGCAGGAGGCTCCTTTGCACAGGGTGCCGGCTAGATTATGGGTACCACAACGGCGCCTTTTTCTGCCGTGGAGCAGTAATGTCTACGCATTATTGTGTTTCGGTCTGAAGGGCGCCGAGCTAGTGAAGTTACTGGGCAAATGAGACATCTCATGTCTTAAGGTGACGAGCGCAATTATAGGGCCGCTCAGAATTTTTGGGTTTTTCAAGGCACTGTATTATAATGGGCAGGGCGTATCAATTACCATCAGCTGAACATCCTGCTCGTCTCGTCTCTTATTGTCATAAAAAAGGAAAATTTAAATTTTAGATTAATTAATTCTAAACAACATATTGTCGCGCTAACGCAGGCAATAAGTGCGATAAGGACAATTTCAGATCCGACTAAAAATCGTGAGTCAAAAACTTTAAAATTAGGGTTTCGTTCCCAGCAATTTCCACCTCCAGAAATTAAACAATCAAAAAAGATAAAATTCGAGGACGTGACATATGAAAAATGACCAAAAATTTTTCCTCTTCATCGGAAGTGAAAATTTCATCTTGGCGAATTTAATATGCGACATATAATTATTATTGTATTTGTTCTTTATTCATAAAGTTATAACATGAACCTGAGAGTTGAACAAGACGTACCAGGATTTACGGTCGGTGCGTCACTCGGACGGTTGGGTCAGTGGTAAGATTGCTCGGACGGAGCCCTAGAGGCGCGAGTTGGAGTCCAGCATCGCCTATAATTTTCTAACATTTATAATATACCTATTCAACAATAACTACACAAAGTTAAAAATAATTGCACAGTGCGCTTAAAGGAGTTCGAAAAATTAAACTTTGTTTCTACCAACAGGCAAGAAGTAGGGATAAATATTTTAAATGTTAAGTTTATATACTTTAATGTCAAAACAAATAAGGAGAAGTTCTTTTGTAATAGTAGTCTTAAATCTTTGTCTTATTAATAAACGCAATGTAAAATTACTCCAAGTTTAAATTACTTCTCCCTTAGATAAATCATACATCTAGATAGAGTCTCTTGCTAATAGACAACAGATAAATACAGGCCAGGAATATTTGTTTAGTGTGCGTGACATGCTACGTCTTACACTCGCGATCTGTATGACACTTTGTGTTAGTGTGTATGCATTTCTCAAAATTGAGGGTAGTACTAAATTCACAGCTGTCATTGTCTATCTAGACGTATTAATGATCTAAGTCTTCTTCCATTCATGTAATTCTGCAGTGATAAAGGTAAGATGGAGACAAAAAAATTTAAATTTGGAACAACTTTACTTCGCGTTTATTAATTTAACACAGTAAGTGTTAACTAGCTAAATCCGTTACTATTTAAGTAATTAAAAAAATAAAATCATAAAGAAGTATAATGCTAATATAAAACCTATTACGATTTAACTCACGTACTTACACTCATAAAACTTATAAAAGCTACTTGAAGGCGCCCATTGTTTCTGCCCCAATAAAATACCTAAATTGACGCCATGTATGTAAATACATTTTAATTTACTACAACATACCATCCACCACATCTCTATTCCGTTAGAATAAGGCTTAGATTTGTGTAAATCGATTGAAACAACTGCATTCCACACTGAAGTATATTAATTATTATGATTGTGATATGCAGTTTTATTGGTCATATTACAACGTTGTAAAGTTGAATATCGCTTGTTTATTAAACGTGTGTAGTGGTGAAAATAATGATTTATAAAGACATTTATAGTTGCGATGATTGTAGCGATTCATACATACGGAAATGTTTCTCAGGTCATGAAACTAGGAAAAAGCTGCGATAAACTTCATAATATGCCGTAAGAGATTTTTCTTTTTTATTTAAGTCTTACCGGTCTGAAGTGAACACGAACATACACTTTCGCATTTATTAAATAGAATTCATTAGTTCCTCATCATCATCAGCCGGAAGACGTTCACTGCTGGACAAAGGCCTCCACCAAAGAATTCCACGACGATCGGTCCTGCGCTGCCCTCATCCAACGTATTCCGAATCACAGTAATGCTTCTACATTACTGCTTCACGACAGAAGTAGGCGTCGTTGTGGTACCCATAATCTAGCCGACATCCTGTGCAAAGGAGCCTACCACTTTTAAATTATTTAATCTTTTTGCCCCTTTACCATCATATGTTATACTAAAGTTTCAATCATGTTGCAAACGTTATTTTTGTTTTATAACTGTTATAACGTTATATTATATAACTGTTATAGTTAATTTATATATAAATTGCAACAACCCATCCTTTCATAAGTACTCATTATTTTCACATTGTTATTCTTGCATCTTCGGTATTTCCGTGAAAGTGAATATTTAAAACGAATGACATGTAATAAAGGAGAACCTAATAGTTTACAATTGCTGGTTATCAAGTATTCTGGCTAGCAATTAGCGTACCTAGCAATCTAGTGCCCTAGCGTTTGTCCTAATGTAACTGAATTTAACCCTAGATCATTCATAATACATGGACAATCTAGGGGACCTTTGGCCTGGGCGAAGTGCTTTGAAAATATATATTGCGTGATAAACGCAATTTCCGCTATTTTGTGAGGGTATTTTTAAATTAAATTAAATGCACATTTAAAAAACGTAATTCAAATTTGTATTTTTTTACGTGTCGGAGAATTAGGTTTTATTATTATAATTAATACTAAAAAGAGTTCCAGTAGTAATAAGAATATTTTATTAATTGTCTTGAGAGTTTTCCCATTATATTTCTAGACACAAGTGTTAGGTACTCAATGGCATAAAACTGCTGAACTAATCTATAATTAGTTTGTCACATAGTTTAGTCATTAATCACCCATTTTTTTTTCTTGGGGCTCATTTCTGAATTCGCGTAAACAAAGTTCGGTTAGAAGATAGTGTACCTATATATTATAATACACGAAGAATCTATGTAACCTATGTTTGAAGTTACTAAATTCAACTAGAGTTATGTTCTGTTGTCACCTATCACCTCTTAATGCCCTCTAATTTATCTAAAAATGTCATCTTGATATAAAACAAGTATGTGTACTTATGTATGCACGCAAGACATTATTGTAAGCAATTTTGTAAAAATCTTGCAAAGATGGCTTTGACAATTAATTATTAAATAATGAATACGGCTGTATGGGCTTGAACCCTTTGCCTGTCCTAATAATGGACGAAGAAACCAAAAAAAAAACTATTGACACAAACGTCAGAAAATTTTAGGAACCAACTTCACCCTGTTACTTTTGTGTTATAGTGATGCGCGCGCATCTTAAAATTTAATAAAGAAGTATAACTTCAATAGCTTTTAGTAACAATTTAATGCTATTATATCAAAAAATATATAAAAACAGTCTAATAAAATGATTGTGTCATAGAGCAAGTAAGAATGTACAGGTGTACCTTATCGATCGCGGAATATCGCGGAGTCATCGCATTTGATGGCTGCCCGGTGCATACAGCCACGCTCGCGCCCTCCACTCGTTATGTAAAACATGGGTTTATTTACTAATAAAAATACTTTGTAAGCGTACAGTAAAACGACGATTTGATGAGCCAGTTGGGCGAGTGATAAACTTGACTGCATTTCCTCTATGGTGGTGCAGGTTCGATGTAAACATTGCATATTTTTGCACGAGTAATTTCTGTGATAAAAATATTTTTTAATGTTAAAAATTTAACTCGTACTTATATGGAACATTTAATTACAAAATTCAAAATTGGCTCTAAAGTTTTTAAATTTTGTTTCGAGCTTAGTTTATGAATCATTCCATTAGTTAAAATAAAAACAGTTGAAAATCAAAGCAGTACCTATTACAATAGCTTTTTTGTGAAAAATCTATCTTATGAATACAAAAAAAAAATTAACTTTTGTTATAGATATTAATTTGGGGTTAGTCCAAGCAAGTATTACGATCATATAAAATATAAAAAAAATTAAACACTATTTAAATTTACTTGCAATTAGTCACTTTAATGTGTTGTGGAACTGTAATAAAAAAAAATATGCTTATCGTGAATGGTTGTTAGTTGGTTAATTTAGAACATTAACTTATTTAACTTGGATGAAGTGGGAATAAATTTATATTCAACCATTATTTTATAAACAGAATACAGATTCTTATTAAAAGTTATCCTTAACCTATACCTATATTTTAAAGCAGACAGATATTATTAAATATTACATAATAATTGCAAAGCATCCAAAAGTACCGCACCGAAAACTTGACATATTTAATGAATCGAAACAATAATATAACACTTGGCTATTATAGTTAAAAATAAATAAAAACACGAGATTCCATTAATTTTAATTGCATCGGAACAAAAGGCCCTGAGCCTTCTTAAAAGCCTATTTGAAAGTGGTCTTAATTGATGGTCAAAGATGGCAGATAACACGGTACAATGACTCGACTATTATGAATATTCATTGAGCTTTTCTATTTTAGTTGTGTAGGTATAGTTTGTCTATACATGTTACATTTAATGCGTCTGTTTTTTTAATCTTTGATAGCCAGGTATTTAATCTTTATAGTAGTATTCTTTGCGAGTGAAATGTTAATGTAAACACAAATTGTCGTTTTTTTTATTACGGTTTAGACTTCATGAATTAATGAATGAAATAATATTAGTTTAATAATTTTGCATATTTTATTAAATTAAAAAGTTTGCTCCAATGATCAGTCTTGTGTCCAACCAGCAATAGCCCTGCGAGAACAACATAATATATTCAATGCAATATTCTCGATAGCAATAGGGTGTGAGTACCATAAGCCACGCCATTTTAGATTCTTTTCTCTATTAACGGGCGTTATATTATTACTCTTGGTGGGTACAACCCCGCGCGTTGGATCAGGGACGCGACCTTATCATATTAACATTTGTGTGACGTCATAAGGCAGTCAATAGTAAGACGTCAGTATGTAAATAGTACTTTTTATTGGTGATTTTTTAAGTTTCTGGCTGTACGTGACGTCACCAAGATGGCGGCCAGTCCCAATATTAACGCTCGGAGATTATTAGTTCGTGTGTTGCCTTGCCCACATGTAAAGAACATCGGAGAACGAAAACTAAACGTATACACATACACTTTCTCTCTCTTTTTAAATCTTCTTTCACAGTCGGTCTGTATACACGGCCTAAGGTGTACTGACTTAATGTTGTTTATTATGATTGCAGTACGACGAAAGCCTCCACGGCGGAGGCTACATGGAGGGCGGTGCGATGTACCACGAGCACCGGCTGTCGCACCCCCACATTCCCCCCGTGCACTACCCGCCGCCACCGGCTGCGCCCGCGCACGCATTGCCCGGCGAGCCACTCGTGCACAAGCGCGACAAGGACGCCATTTACGGGTGAGTCTGGCGGTAACGTGTGATTTATTATTTTGAACATACTTGACAGATTAAAACATAAGGCTGCCTGTCGACTGATGCGAAGCGGATTTTTAGCATATTATACGAAGTAGTGACGGAACGGACATATGATGTACTTGATGCTATATTCTATCATGAACACATAACAAAAAAAAAAAAAATTATCAGCTGGAACGAATGCACAGCATAATGTAATACGATACTGAGCACTGAGCCTGCGCACTTACTTAACTCTGCTCAGTCTTATCAAGGAGTCACAAAGCCTCATTTTTGTGATAAGAGTGAATATTTATGCCAAAGTTTATCAAGAGACTGTTTTAGATCGTATTGTAAATCCTCTTAGCAGAGGCTTTCTGTTAGACTTTCCAGTATGACTCTTGGTCACAAGGTTTGATCTATCGGACTGGCTCTTGTCTAGTCCGGATCTGAACCCCTTGGAATATACTGACTAACTAAATAGAGCAGAATTAATAATATACATATAACAGAACTTATGCCGTAGGTAATCGTCGCAGTTTGTTCAGCTTCACTTCGCTTTAAAGGACAAATACATTATTGCCATTTTGCTCCGTATTACTCCTTTGCAATTTCCTATTTTATCATTCGGCACCAATGGACATGCAGCCTAAACGATAAAATGTAGCAAGGCGAAGTGAAGTTGAAGAAGATGTAAAAGATAATGTATTGAAAGGTAATGGAGAAGGAGATATTGAGTTGGATTGGTTATGTAGATAGATTGGATGAGATTGACTTCACTTCATAAATAAATTCTGGCATTTTCGTATGGCGTTATTTCTATAATCAGTACAAGGTGTACCTATTGAAAAGAGTTAGAGTTATCAAAAGTATAACAGCTTTTATTAGGATTGATTTGAGTGAAAGAAGCCTAAAATGTCTGGATAAAATGGAGGTTTACTCAAACATTTCGGCTTGCTAAAAAGGGTAAGGGTAATGTCTTATTGTCCCGGAAAACGGTCACAGGAATTAGTTTCCAGAATTTAGATGCGTGGCCTTTTCCACCAATGCTGGATGCATAGAGAAAATATAATGTAATACAAGTATTAAGTTCTACACCATTAGCATACATGATTGCATATTTATGTGTTTCATAGGGCAATTCTATGTTATAATCTATGGGAAGCCTTAGTTGCGGTGTTTGTGTAAAAATAATTACAATGGAAATCCCGAGGTGCCATAAATATGCCAACAAAACCTCACACATAATTTGGCGATTTGAAGTAAATTATCAAGATATGCTACTGTTTTGTGATAAAATGCAATAAAATGATAAACACAAGCATGTGATTATAATATTCAATTATCATTTAATCCGTTGTTGTGACGTTTTCGTGTTAGATTATGCGATTTGTGCGTACACGCATTTTAAAATACTATTAATTGAAACAATTCTGATGACTACCAAGGACATGTTTTATCTGAAAACTACTATGTTACTACTACGAAGTAAATTTACACCAAGTTTAAAATTACTTCTCCCTGTCATGTAATTCTGAAGTGACAAAGGTAAGATAAAGTAAAAAAAGTGAAGAACAACTCTTTTAACTTTTTAATCACATCAATGTAAATGTGGCGTTCAGGTAGATGCTCTTGGGCGTCACGGGCTATCCTGGCTTAAATCAGCAGGCCGTATAGGTCGTCATGCCAGAATTAATGAAATCATCCGCAGGTACTTGGTGGTTTTAATATACCAGCTGTTTTAGAGCCAAATGGTATTATTACCTGCCACGATGGCAAGCGTCCTAATGGAATGACGCTAGTGGCCGTGCCCAAGCTACTAGTGTCGGGCGTTGGTGTGGGTCGCGACTTGCGACGACACTCTGGCTCCTTCTCATGTCCAAATTACGTTAATTGATGCTGGAGCTGCTGCTTCGACTGCCGAAGACAGCAAGCGCGGCAAATATGTCGGTCTCAGTGAGTCATAATTTTTGTTCCTTTTGGTGTCGAGTCACTTGTTTCGTGGTGCCCAGAGGCGCGGAGAATGTACAAAGTACTATCTTCGTATCCACAATAAGGCTACTGGAAACCCAAGCGCCAGCAGCTATTTCGGTCAACGGATCAGCCTAGCTATCCAACGCGGTTAAATATATTTCGAGTAACTTAATAAATACAAATTTCACTGTCCTTAATGAAATTGATTTCCCAACTCTATGATTCTAATCCTAATCATTGTTATTGCAAAAGTGAACATCACGCATACAAGTGTTATCAGTATATTAGTTGATATTTAGATAAGCACGAATAGATTATCTGATAATAATACAGCGTGAGCTGGTAATTTTTAAAATAGATGTAGTTAATAGTCGGATGTCGCAGACTACCTTCGAAACTAAGAATTGAGTATAACTACTTTCTCACTTACACTGTTGTATTATTGAATAGAGATAGGTCGAATGTAAACCCATCTGAGACATTAAATCTGAAGAGACATTTTTAGAGATTTTTAGAGATGAAGTAATTCGGGCAAGTGCTTCATCAGATGGAAATTAAGAAGATAGACAGAAATCTGCAAGAGCAAATACATAGGTAGTTATGAGAAAGCTCATTGTCGCTCAGAGGGTAATGGGTAATAGCCCAGATGATTGGGAAACTGAAATGGCAGTGGCACAAAGCTCAACTGAGTGCTGGTCGTTGGGGCAGTAAAGTCCCCGAATGGCGACCACATCCCGGAAGACGTAGTGCAAGTAGGCCCTCCACAAGTTAGACCGACGATCTTGTCAAAATCGCCGGCCACGTTGGGTGAGGGCAGAGAAGGACCGATCGTCATGGCGATCTTTGGGGGAGGACTTTGAATGATGAGGTGGTATTTGATAAGTTAAGTCAATATTGACCAAAACATTGCTATTCAAATAGAGCAAGGAGTATGTACCTAATATAATGATTACTGCTCTTTGTTTGTTAACTTTTACCTCAGAAACATTTTTAATGATATAAATGTAGTTTTCACTGATGTAGATAAGTTACTTTAAATAATACATTGTAACTAACGCGGGTAAAATCTAAACAAAATACAGTATGTAGTTTCTTTGTTCCGACTAATTTTATAAGTACATGTTTGGCGCCACGCAACGTTTAAAGTTAAATGTTCCACCATATCTATCTATCTTACGTCAAAACTGTTGTAGATATTACAACAGAAGAGGTGCGAGCAAGTAGCCCGCTATCAGATCGAAACTTGACAAGGACTTGTCGTTGGCGCCATTGATAGCGGTTTGAATAAGTTAAACTGTTCTCAATAATGTAAACTTCTGAAGCGTTTCTCAATTGTGTCATTAATACTTCAAATACGAATTTCGTTGAGGGACAATAGAAATATATGTTTACAGTTATGTATATTAGGATGTGTATAATGATTTTAATAATGCAAAATGTTTGGGAAAATAATATCAACTTCTGCTTGAGCAATTTATTCTTTTTTGAAATCGGTTGTTATTTAAGATTATAAGAAAAGTCTTATGTGATCATACAAGAGATATTAGAAATTAAACCCGGCGCAATATTGTAGAAAATTCTACAATTTTATGTAAAAAAAAACTATAATTCATCCCTACTCTATGGTAATTTACATTCTATCAACATTTCAGCTGTCATACTAATGTCGTTTCAGCCCGCTAACAGACTGACGCTTGAGCACACAGCGTAGTCTTAGAGTAATATGACTCATGTTGGTTACCGTTTGGACCAAAAACACTTAATATTAATGTACTAAAATAATAATTAATGTGAAAGAAGCTAGAATATTGTATTAAAATTGTTTATTGTAACTGAGGCAAATTGATCACATTAAAAAGTAAGGCAGGAATAAAAAAATGTAGATGCTACCACAGAGGAGGGATAGATACCTACTGTAATTGTGTAGTACCACAGAGTAAGAATGGATACTGACGTATAGTACATAGGAAACATTTCTATTTCGTTTTTCGAAAGATGAAAGATGTTATGACTGTCTCTGAATGTTAAAAAAAATTAATTAATTTATTTAATATTTCACTTTATTATTTACGTGTGTTTATGTTGTTTTCAGACACCCCCTATTTCCCCTATTGGCGCTAATATTTGAGAAGTGTGAGTTGGCCACGTGTACCCCCCGGGACCCCGGAGTGGCGGGAGGGGATGTCTGTTCATCAGAGTCATTCAATGAAGATATCGCGGTGTTTAGCAAACAGGTAAGATCCATATTTATCTAATCAAATCAAAAATTGCTGTATTCATTTATGTAAAAAAATACTTTGATCAAGGGCAAAGTTACACATACATTTTACCATTTACCCCCAATTGAGAAAAGGTCGATATAAGGTCAGTTTTATCATTTTACAAAAATGGATTACCTAATTCTATATGAAAAGAGATGCAACAATAATACTCAAACGTCACCACATACAAGTACAAAATGTGCATCAATCCACACATACTTGTAAATAAATATTTAATTGGCACATAACTATAAAAAATACTATACGAACTATTACATAGGTAGGGTACGCATGTCTTAACCTATGGTTTGCTGGTTTCCATGGACGGATTGTTATTTTAATTTCTCTCAAGTAAACCCATTGTCTATTTGCCTCTTCTAATATAAAAATATACTTAATCAACGTATAAATATTTAAGATTTTAAGACAATTTCATCAGGATACAACAGCTAGCGCCGGATATAGATAGTAAGTAAAATAATAAAACTCCTTGCACTCCAACAGAATTATTCATTTAGAAGCGTTAAACTAAAATAATTCACTGGCTGAATAAAAGTTTGCACCTGCCTCCATTACCCATCTGAAAAAAAAAAACTCAAAAGAGCGCCAACGCATTTGAATATTAAAATGTCGCAAGCGAAATGGCGGCATAAATCGACGATGGCAATTTCTTGAGCATAATGCCTTTTAATAACTATAAAACATAATTAGTGTCGGTAAATCTGTTATTGGAACTACAGTATTGATCGTTACGCCTTTTAATGAAAGCCATTGCCAACGAGTTGAATTCCATCTTGTTTTACTAATACGATTGTGAAGTTAATTTTCGTATTACCAAATGGCAATCGATTTGCTCCGAATGTGTAGCACATTGATTTATTTTACTTTAGAATTATTCATGCAAATTTATTTTAATGTTACGTCGCGGCTTGCAAATATAATGCTTTTAATAAAATCTTCTTAGAGGAAACGTTTTTGATGCATATTTAATTTAGGTATCTACAAATTAGAAATAGATTCATACCTACTACATATATACCTGCTATTTGAACCTTGATGAAATTTAAAAAATAAATAAAAATGATTTTAATGTAGAGTAGGTGAAGATAATATTTAATTACTACAGGGATATAGAAAAAGATGAAGTGTTGAAATAGTTAAATAAAGCTGATCTAATAAATTAAACAATATACGTAAATTTATGTCACTATATTTTTATGAAGCATCAATACCGATAATTTCCTACAGACAGTGAAAAAAAATAGATTGATTAATTAGATATACCTATCACTCATTGTTATCCAAATAAAATTGGAACAATTTCAAACATTTTATCATATAATTAGGTACGTAGTCAATACTTATCTCTTTAATGCCTTTTTTGATATTTACATTATATGTACTTATACATATAATAGGCATATACCACTTTGATAGCAGCTTTGGTATTTATACAGACTTGAGCCTCTAGGAAACAATAGGGATATATGCGTCTCATGTCTATGATACGCTGTTATATAGAACTGATAGCAAAAAACTCTCTTTATTATATACACAACAGGAGTATCATAAAATTGCAAGTGTTGGTAACAATATAATATGCGGTCGAAATATTTATAACAAGCATACACTTATCATCCTATTATTTGAAATACAAAAAGAGAGCTCCAAATGGAGTCATTCGCGTTTCCATTCGGCCACAAACGGGTAATCTGGCGGCAAACAATCAAGCGGTGTATAATTTTCTTATAAATTTATCAGACCACAAATACTTTTGTATAACTTTTTAACAATGCAACGAACAGGCGTTGACATGCGGTAAGATGCAATTTCACTAAATTACTGGCATTTCGCTGACATTTCGACAATTGTAATACGTCATAATCAAAACGCCGGAAGTGTTTTTGTAAAGACGTCAAGTTTCACTTTTGTACGTTTACGATTTTGTTATCAGTCAAAGACACTATTGTTGCTAATTATTGAAATTAAATTGTATTAATAGCTCTTATAGTGCAAGACTTCTGACCTCTTGTGCGATAACTTTAAGATAATTTCAGTGTCAGGGAACTGACCACTTACTCATTTATGCCTATTTCGAGTTGACTAAGGTTTGATATCGTAAATATTGACGCATTTATTGTTACATAAATTTAAAGAAATTATTATCTTGTGACAGTTTGTGATAGTGTAGTAAACACATTTTGGTGCGATTGCGCTGTAACTGTCATATTTATCATTCGTTCGCATTTGAACGCTTACAGACTCTTATCGTTGACTTTTAATTACTTCAATAAAACGTTTATCGGTGGCGGTAGCACGTGAAATCACAACAAAAAGAGATAAAAAAATCGGACCTCCCGTTCTAGAACACTTTAATAAGCATCGTCCATAATTCATCGGCGCACGAAATAAATCATAAACTGTAAAGTGTTTATTTTCAACGTACTTAATATGTTATAAATTTATTTAAGTGGCGTGCGGTACGATTGTGGAGTGATTGATATAGTGCTCTCTGTGGCGACTGTCGACTGGCGAGCGATCGGCTTAGTTGTGATGCTGTCAGCGTGAGCTGTCATCGATACGCGAGCGTGGCACATCCCTGCCCGTCCCTGCGCCGTAGACGAGATCCGTGACCAGTTATCGATATCAAGTGGCCAAATAGAACGACATACATTGAAATGACACTGTTTGCACGTATTACATCCCTTGTCATTGTGGACGCTCCATAGTGCCAGGAAGGACTCCCCAAAGTGGCAATATCGTATTTTACATACCTAAATAATATCGATTGATTATTCCTTCTCGACCAATTTCTATATTATTATACATAATATCTATTAATTTAATGAACGAATGAATATTAATTCTTTCATTTTCTGATATTTGTTTATTGTTTGCTATGTAACTGCTGGATATAATGTCAGGTTTATTAATGTTTATAGCCACGCTCTGTGCTCAATATTGCAAACTTGTCTTACCTTACAATCAGAATTTAATGGCACTCGTACGTTCTCTAGGTCCAAATGGCAAACACACGTGTGATATTATAATGAACCTTTGTCGTACAGCAAGTTAATTAACATTGAATAACGAAACATTGTTCTAACAGCGGTTGTAGCCTTTCAAGCGAGAAATAAAAAATAACTAGTTTCAAAGTCGCTCATTCTTAAAGTTTTTATCTGTTTGCTGTGAACGATTAATACAATATTTATGGAAAATCGCTACCGCATCGTCTTAAATAATTGGATGGCTGGATATGATATTAAATTGAAGAGCGTGTATAATGAAAAATAATTGCGGGAATGTTAATTGCTGATGGCTCGCGTTGATCGTGCGTGTGCCGATCCGTTCAGTCGGCTATCTGTCTGTTCGCTCACAAACCGTCTCGCGAGTTGTGACGTTTTAACAAATTCACTTTGTTTTCTTTTTAATTATATTTTTTTTATTGGCATTTAAATTACTTTAATTGATTTACACAAATAAAACTAACCCCATGATTAAGTCAGTGCTAGAATCAATATTGCCCAAATTGAGGGTAGATTTGAAATTTTTGTCACATAAAAAAAGCTTTTATAAGGATAAAAAGTACTTTATAACGGTCTTCAAAATTAAGTAAAACATATCATTTATCTAAATTCACTTTAAAAGCTTGTGTGATTTAAGTTTTAACAGTGTTGGATACTACAAAATTCTTTGACAATTATGCAGTAAATTATCAATTTTAGTCGTCCCATAGCCTATCTATAAAGATTGCTGGCACACCTTGATTTTATTGATCTAACAGGCTTTTACGATATCTCAAACCGGTTTTAAGAAATCAATCAAATTTACCATCCGCTTTCAAGTGAAAGACTAATTTAGATTCCGCATTCCAAAGATTAAACAGGATTTGGTGCGAAAAATAGTGTTGTAGTATCTTGTGATTTCATTTATCATGAGTTATGTAATTTGAAACAAAATTGTAAGTAGAGGCATTTAGTAAGTATTGCATAATATGTAGATGAACTTGAATTGTTTTGTTATTCGGTAGATTTCTCGTGGCAGGTATCGTCATACTCGCTTAAATGCCTCTGCTTGTGGCGGCAACGTGGGGCGGGTCGTTCCCTTCCCTAAAATATGGTCGAGGGAGGCGATGGCTGGTCCATGCGTCATGCTCGTGAACGGGTGCTACTCGTGGGGGCTGGATGATCTTGTTACCGGAAGGTCTGCTTGATGTGTTTTTTTTTTATTATTATTATTTCCTTTAAAGTTAAAGTTATTATATATTTTATTTTATGAAATGCTCACATGGGCATTATGGCTAGGCTATTTATTTACGGTATGTGTGGATTGATGCATCTACTATACTCAATAACTCTTGTGTTTATAAGTATTAATTTACTTTTTTTGACTTACTCATGTAAGCCTTTCAGTTTTTGACTTTTGAGTATTTTTGTTGCGTCACTTTGCATATATTGTAATTGAAATGATTTGTAAAACAACCAAAATGTAAATCTTGACTTATAAGAGTGGCAATGAGTTCCTTGCTACTTCTTCACATAAGCTCAACCCTTTACGAAGTAGCGGTAAATTCAATAAGAAACAATATTTATATATTTTTTTTTGAGATTGCATTTTTGCATTTTTGTGACCTACATGAATAAAGTGTTTTTGAATTTGAATTTGAATTTGAATTTGAATTTGAATTTGAATTTGAATTTGAATTTGAATTTGAATTAGTCCTGTACGAGGTAGGTTGATAACAATAATAAATATTTACATAATATTATCTAGAGTTGATAATAACTTTAATTAATTCATCATCTTATCGTGTGATATTACAGCATTTAATTATTATATTATTTAGTCTGTGATAAAATGATGCGGTTCTAAAGACAAAAGCTAGATTAGGAAATTATCTTATTAAACTATTACAAGAGCCATTTAATTATACTTAATTGCGTAGTTATAATTATTATAAATTAACTTAACGATGTAAATGTTAATAACGTTTCATAATAGTATACTGAATTAAGTTACTGTCAATTTTTTCACAATATATTTTTATCAAATATTGAACGTCATAACAGAAATTTCGAGACAAACGTTAATAAATCAAGAATATTAACCTCGAAATAACTATTTAAAATAATATTTGTAATAATTTGCGACAAAAAGTTTACTACTAGCTGTTGTTCCTCTTAAATAAAAAAAAAACTAAGTGCGTCATATAAATTATCATATCCTTGTGTCAAGGATATATTAAAACCTGTATGAATACATTAGTGACGGGGGCAACATAGATGCATCAGGTCGTAGAAGGAAACTTAGGAAAGAAAATCCTATAGGTATTAAGCTAAGCTTACTTTACCAGTGGGAGGCTCCTTTGCACAGGATGCCGGCTAGATTATGGGTACCACAACGGCGCCTATTTCTGCCGTGAAAGCAGTAATGTGTAAGCATTACTGTGTTTCGGTCTGAAGGGCGCCGTAGCTAGTGATGTTACTGGGCAAATGAGATAAGTCTGCGCTCATCACCTTGAGACAAGATGTCTTAACATCTTGTCTCAAGGTGATGAGCGCAGTTGTAGTGCCGCTCAGAATTTTTGGGAGTTTCAAGAATCCTGAGTGGCACTGCATTGTAAAGGGCAGGGCGTATCAATTACCATCAGCTGAACGTCCTGCTCGTCTTGTCCCTTATTTTATAAAAAAAAAAGCCTACCTATAAAAGGAGCACGTACTCCTTTTAATCGTTATTGCATATACCTATTAAAAAATATGTTATTTGAGTAGGTTTAAATTTTAATTTGTCATATATATTTATTTTTAATTTGAATCATTTTTCATCAAAAAATATGATACCATATTTTTTGCACCACAATTTATAGAAGATATAATTTAGGAAATATAACTCGCGCCTATGGAATTTTCTGCCTCCTCTGCTAAGCATATTACAAAACATTTCGACAATTAAAATATGTCTTCAAATTATTTTGACTCCAAAAACAAATTATCGATAATGCAACACCATCTGAACAAAACCCAATTATCAAAAATATATTTTTTTGAAAATAATGGAAATTCTAGACTGTGGTTGATGTGGTTGCAAGTAGATACTGACTACAAATTATACTCCCTTTTCAATACCAAAGAAATAGTAAAATTATTGTTATCTTTGAAGGTTATCACGCAGAATCCTGCAAAAAAGTCTTGGCAGCAGTTTGATTGTTCTTAAATATGAGCTTTGATGCACCTTTGTGTCTTTCATATAACGACAACCAGAGTACTTCAAAGTCAGCCATTGGCTTATTGCAGAGTATTTATCAAGTGTTCCTTACTTTTTGTACTTGTATTTGCACGATTGGCTTAGTGGTGTCATCAGTTGGGTTAGAAGTGCTGAGTTATCTGCTCAGACAAAATATAAACCATTCTTAAAAGTTAGCAAAACATTTTTAAAAATAGCTCATTTGAACAAGGAATTGATTTTGATTTTAATTTAATTTGACATTTAACGTAGTATCTACTGCCACAAACGTTGTAAAAAACAAGAATATTCATGTAAGTACATTATAAACCCAAACTAATTAACAGCACCATGACAATTACCAGTTACTCTGTTAATTATTTGTATTAAAATTCATATATTCAAAACAAGATGGTTGTTGAATAAATTTACACTTTAATATTCGTTTCTGGGTTCCGATGTGAATTTGGAAATCTCGGTTCATCTTGGCCTGTTACTTAGTTATTAAATTTCAATCTTATTCGATTACCGAATAAGATTTCCAAGAAATTTTTTAATTCAGCTCATTGAAAACATACCAATATCGCTCCCATCGAAAATATTTTCTCAACGAGCTGAAACTTTGCAAGCAACTGTCCCTATATTGTTTGAGCCTGTTGATTTTTCATGCAATCACATTGTCTTTTATATGGGCACTGACATCAAATTTTTATAAATTATAATATAAGTATAGGCAATTATTGGCCCTGACCTACTTATATGCGTACCTAACTGGCTTTTCGTGCATATTTTTTATATCATCTCTTTTTCCTGGTGGGTTCTCTTCAGACTGTACTCCCAGTTTGATCTTTTCAAGATTTCATTTATTATCTTTCGCTTCATAATTGTGTCCTTTTGAACATAATGACGAAACAATCACATACAATAATACATGTGGATTACGGAACCCTGGAAGTCTCACCTCGAACTTGAAAGCAAATAAATTTTGTAGAAGTATGAAATAATTGAGATTTGTTAAAGATAAGATTATGTTAAGAGAACAATTGGTGTGTTTGTTTCTCTGGTGTTTAGTGAACGCGATCTTTTTGGTTTTTGTTACGGAAAGCAATTATTTATTCTGTTGTACTGTACATTTATCTACTAACACGTGTTTCTTCTGTTGCCTTGGTAAAGTATACACTTGATAAGTAATATTTTTTGCCTTTATGAGATTATTAAAGAAATTTGTATATACAAATGACAACACAGCTATTAATCAAAGTAAGACAATAATAAGATTGTTTGAAAAAAAATATGTTTATTAAATATACATTTACTTCATGCAGATTATTAGAACCGCAAGAGAATTCTGGAAAACTTAGATTAGGCATTGGACATATTATTACGGAATTTTAGTTTATGAGTTTTTATTTGTAAATTTTGTTGGCTGCTCCGAGAGTTCACCCAGATAGAATTGAATAGATAAAAAATTAAGGATTTACACATTACCAAATTATGGAATGAGCTTCCATACGCAGTGTTTCCAGGGCGATACAAGATGGGAATCTAAAAAAAAGGATGTACCTTCCTAAAAGGCTATCAATGCCTTTCAAAATAAAAGTATGTGTGTACTTATGTATGCACGCAAGAACTTATACTTCTTTGGCGTAACAAAGCAAAAATGTTTAAAATTATTTATTCCTCCTGCTGTTCTACGTTTGTAGAAAGAACAATATTGTCAAAAACTTGCAAATATGGCTTTATTAAATAACGAATACGGCTGTATGGGCTTAAACCCTTTGCCTTTCCCAATAGTGGACGAAGAAACCAAAAAAAAAAACGAATGTCGCAAACGTCAAAAAATTTTAGGAACCAATTTCCAACCCTGTTACTTTTGTTTCATAACGCGCCTAAAGAAGTATAACTTCAAAAAATAAGTCGACCTCGTGTACATAAGCAACAAAAGTAATAAATCTCGACACTGCATCAGACTAAATTGAAAGCAACACAAAATATCAACAGTACACAGATATGATCCCGATGATCTTTCTATGTTTACATCTGTCCGCGTCTCATTTAACGTGCATTGTCTATTGTTGAGGGATTTGGCGCGCAATTTGAGCCGCTCTGTGTACCAATGATTGGCGAGCATTGGTGCAGCTGTGCCGAGTGTGAGAGATTTTTATCTGTGGCATCGCTGACTGGCTGACTTTTGCCCTTACATTTTGTCTAAGGTCGTATATACATTTACTCTATTGTTAATATTATTATTATTAATACAAGATCAATAAAATATAATTAATTTTATTTAAAGTTGTAGAACCAGTGCTCATTTTTAAAACTTTGTTTAATAACTTTTATACACATTTTTGAATGTTTAAAAGTTTTTATCGTTATCATTTTTTGAAGACAGGGTGTAACTGTTTTGATTTGCTTTAAAGGGAACATCGCTACAATAATTTAGCCTTGGAAAACGTCAAGAAACTTCGAGAAAAAAATGTAGCATAACATATAATATTGCCGTCTCATTTTGACTTCCTGTATGTAAAAATATCTACACAATGTAAATAAAACATTTATATGCAATAATAATACCTTTTACGTCTTTTTATGAGTTCATTCTCACACTTACCAGATGATAATCGACTGATACGGAAAGTTATGTCCAATAGCTTTATTATTTATGTAGCAAGTGTCGCCATTTTTGTTATAAAATAATAATATACAGTAATACAATCGCATAACCTGTAAAATATTATTATAAGGGTGGCAATCCACTAAATATGTTTCAAAAGATGACAAGTTTGTTAAAAGAAATATAGATTGTCAATAAATATTCATAATTCCACTGATAGTAAAATATATTATAAATATACTATTCCGTTTATTTCATATTATTATTCCCTAACTTAATAATACTGAATATAATTTAAAAATAGATATGATTTGATCGTTCGATTTAAAAATTGTAAATAAACTAAGTTAAATTATTCAATTCCAAGCGCGTTGTGGTTCGCTAAACGCCACGTTTGAAATTCGAATTGAATTTTGAATTAGTTAGGGAATGCGGATTCGAAGAGGGTTCTGAATTTGAATACACCAATGACGGGCATGCGGTAACGCGATTGGTCACCTCATTCACCAAAATTACTGTTAGTGTTGAACTCAAAATTTGAGAACACTTAACCCATTTTTGGAGCGGTACGTTGTTGGTAAAGTCGCTATGTCGCCGGTATGTGTTTTTTGAGGAAAGGCGACGGCAAAATGAGCGCCAAATGTGTATTACTCGCTTAATAATGACATAAATACAGAGCTATACAGGGTGAGAGCAATATCTTACGAGCTTGGCTTCTCCATAAAGATAGTAACTGATATTGCTTTATATTTATGGTCCTGTACTAACTCAGTATCAATTACAGTGACTCAAAGAAAACTTTATAATGCCTTTTTGCGAGTCAATAAAGTTGTTTATGAATGTTTTAAGCGCAAAGTAAGTGACAAAGTCACGAGAGACTTACAACATACAATATCAATCACTTTATTATCGATTTATGTATGTTTGTATATTATCTGAACATTCTCATACTCATATTTTACATACATACATACAACCAACCAACGCGTTTATCATATAATTATGTATGTAGAGAATTGTTAATTATAATAAAAACAAAAAGATAGAGAAAAAAAAGTTTAAAAATAAACAAACTTAACCTTTAACACAACATTCCAAAAATAAACATGAATAAATAGCATTCCAAAAACCTAATTAAATAAAAACATTAAAGTAGCACCCTGTATACGTAGAGTATAATTAAAAGTCGCAGGCGCATTCCGCGCAACACGTTCTTGTCTTTTAGCTCGCCGCGTTCTGAACGCAAAAAGCAACGGTATGCGTATATGTGATGTTTCTATTGCACATATTAATTATGTCTCAATTATTGTTAATTAGAAATTTAGATAGATTACTGGAGACATTCTTCATAGTAGCTTAGTAGTCGTACAAGTCACTTCGCTTCTGAAGACTTGAAGTTATGAGAAGGTTAAAAAAGAGTTCCGTGCCATCGTCAATTTCCTAATATGCAATTATTGGGGTTGAGCAGGTTATCAACTGTAAAGTAGATCCTGTAGATGGAGCCACAACCTGAGAATTGAACAAGACACACCAAGATTTATAAGCCCAACGTCACTCGAATGGTTGGCTCAGTTGGTAAGAGCGCTAAAAACGTAACCCGAGCAGCGCGGGTTTATGTCCCACATCGTTCATAAATTTTGATTACAAATTTAATGATGCATTTTTAAATTTGCTTGTCAGCCATTTTGAAATTCGCCATCTTGGTTTTAATTGTTCTGTTCTTATACCGGCAATACACTCTCGGACAAGATTTCAGCTAACTAGTGCGGGTTTTTGATATACTGGCCACTGACACACGATGGTCGGGCCCACAGTGGAGTCTTAAGCTGAGATCTCTAGAGCGTACTAAGACTGTTTAGACTTTACTTACATAAAACACAACTGAGTGTGATAAAACGCAATGTAGCTGACTTTGCTTAAAACCCGGCATAATTACAAGTGTCAAATGACTTTAAAAACGAAATTACGACATCAAAGATTATGCTAAGCTTATCCATAGCTAATTAAATTTTGGTTTTACTCTACCCATCATATAAATTCGAAATTTTTTCAAAAATAAGGAAGAATTACGTGCAAATTTTTATCTCCATGCTTTAGCATCAAATTCAAATATTTTATTAATTCAAAATAGGATCTTATATCATTTATCTCAATACATGACGTTGACGTGAAAAACTACACAATCCATTTGAAAATTTATGCCTCAGACCTAAGAAGAACCTCAAGAGACTCAACGGGCCTTTTTTTTTATAAAGTTTCGTTTACAACAAAAATCTTTAAGCTAACCGCAAACTTAACATCGGTTAAGTTCCATGTAAGCAAACAACTGATTATAAAACAAACGGTTGAAGATCTTGACCAGTTTTATTAGAGCTGTAAATACAAAGTGTGTTAATTATTTGGGGGGTCCATGGTAGGGGTCGTGAAGGGTACGATGTGGCAGTCAAAAGCAGCTGACGTGGATTAGAGGGTGAAGCGCGGGTCCCGATGTGTTTGATAATTGTAATATGTTTGAATTTCTAATGGATTTATTCATAGATGAAACTGAGCGTGGAAACGTTTTGTTTTCTGAGCGTGTTGCCAAATAGGGTTCACTTGATGGTAGAATTACACCATTGAACAATAGCCGATCATACTATTGGTATTTTTTTTTATGAGACGAGCAGGTCGTTCAGATGATGGTAATTGATTCGTGCTACCTATTACAATGCTGGAGTCTTGAAAAACACAAAAATTCTGAGCGGCATTACAATTGCGCTCGTCACCTTGAGACATAAGATGTGAAGTCTCATTTGCCCAGTAATTTCACTAGCTACGGCGCACTTCAGGCCGAAACACAGTAATGTTTTCACTAATAATAATAGAAATAACATATGTGATAACGATATAATATAATAAAGCATCGGCATACGACCCATATAGCCCAGTGGTTAGAGAAAGTCTGCTGAGCTAGAGGTTCTGTGTCCGTATCTCCGTAGGTGAATATGGATGCTTGTTTCCAAGTCATGGATGTTTGTAAATGTTTCTTATCAGCCAGTGGAGGATGCATAGGTTTTATCACTTCATTTGAAGTGATCACTAGGTAGAATTAAATTTAGCTCTAAACGACTCTTACTTATTGGATTTTGTTTTAATGGATAAGGAAGACAATCGAGCGTACTTGTGACCTGGTGTTAAGTGATCACCGCCGCCCACATTCTCTTGCAATACCAGAGGAATCACAGAAGCGTTCTCGGCCTTTAAGGAAGGTGTACGCGCTGCACCGCACAAGGAAGCTCATTCCACAGCTTTGGAATCGAAAGAAGGATTTATATATTATGAAGGATAAGGCTCCCGTTGCTTACCTACTTAAAGCATAAAAAAGTTAATATTATAAGATCTAAATAAAAATTCTTATATGCATCCGGTGTTAGTGCGTTTTTGCCGGTCTCGAGTCACCCACCATTGCGTGACCCCGACGTCTCACAAAAAGCAACAAATTAAAATATCACACGACGATGCGCATTGATGCGTCCAGTCTGATAAATATCATACGCAAAAACTTTAATTATGAATCGAGCTATTAATATTCATTGCGTTCATCGACGTTACTTCTAAGTTTGAATTTAGAACTCGGTACTAGAGGGTAGATTATAAACTAGAAGTACGTTATAAAACCCGGATATTCTTTATTTAAACAAAAAATCATCGCTATTTTATTTAAATCTTCAATATATTTGAATGAAATTACAAATGAGTAATGTTGGTGAAAATTGTCTCTTTATGGATACTTAAGTACTGTCGTCATCAGAACCAAACTTTTATGTATCTACCATTAATATTACATCTGCGGCTATCACTAAATATTCTATAAGAAAGGACTTACATTTCTAATGAAGTATCTCCTCTATAGAAAATAAAACCTCTTTGTAATTCATAAAAAATCACGCAGACTAACGTTTTCAGGTCATCTTTAAGTTCATATCTCTTTATCTATAATGGAAAGTTTTACAGCAAACCATTGTATTTAATTGTGAATCCGCTTCTCCAATTTAGTGCAAATCAAACGAAAAATACCGAACATTTAATGCGGGTTAACAAGAAATTACTCCCACGGGAATGAATAAAATTATACAAACGAATCCGCCGGGCAGAGCCTAGTGTGATACTGTTATTGTGAATCAGAAACACCCTATTGAACAGCATAGAATATTTGTAGCGTATCAATCAAACGGCTAACCCTTCAATGGCGGCTGAGTTATTTGTTTTGGGGGTGGATAATGGGTATTTCTTGTTATTTTTGTGAAGGCTTAGTGGCTGGCAAGTGTTGATTTCCATGTAATTTGTTCTGCGGATTATTTTCTTAGATATCGTGGCTCGGGATGGGATTTCAGACAACCCTTTCTTTGGAGATGTTTGTATATTGTCTAGTGATTCTGTTAAGTATAGCATTATTACAGAAAGTCTAACATAAACCTTAATGAAAAGACTTAGTTAAGTAGACTTAATTTAAGTAGGTCATCTATTCTGCTGCGGAATAACTTAAGTTTCTTAAATCCATTTCAATATTATCTTAACTGTAATCTTTTCAGACAGTTCAGTAATATTATTTATCTCCTTGGACGGGGATCATCCAACAATATGGTTTCGTCATGTCACCTTCTGTGCTTTTTAAATAGTTCTTATTCTCGTTGATAACATATTTGATAATTTATGAGATATGTCGCTATTTACTTAACACCCTTCAGTTCTTTAAAGCTATTGAAGCGAAACATTAATTTAAGATAAAGATTAATTTAAATTTCTTTCATTTGCGCTATATAAAACTTTATTACAATAAAGAAAACGCCTCAGAAGATGCCACTAAAGTCATTAAGAAACGAAAATTATTAAAAAGAACGATGAATAAATTGCAAATAATACAATTATATTATAATATTTAGAAACATAACGCGCAGATTAGTTATCAAATACAGCACCATTACCGCGTTAATTTCTATCCCCAGGGGTATGGGGGATGGTAAAAAGAGCAAGGGCATCCTGCTGAGGGTTAGAGGGGCCGGCACATGAACATTGTACCGAGGTGATGTTAATTGGGTTAAGATCATAGTCGTAATAGGCGCTAGACGTATTAAATCATTACTTGGGTCCTCAAGAAATACTATAAAAATGTTTAAGTATCTTAATATATTCGGAAGTAAAATAAAAACATTGACAATTACTAGTCTTTTTATAAGATATTTTGGAGCTTGCGTCTTGCTCAAAATGTTTGGTAAATATAAATTCTGAATTAATTTAACAATTATGTTTTATTAGAGAGGACATTCACCGCTTAAAATAGTTCAATAAGCACACTGTATATATATTTATAACCCATCAACCTCAATACACATATATTTGGGTTCGTTAACAGTAATTATTCATACCCGCCACTCCTGAACAATTATTCCATCACAAAGCCTTGTTGTTTGAAGCAGGCTCGAAAGTTTACATTTCGGTTTTTAACGGTTAAAAAGCATGTTTATTTTGAGATGAACCGCGCGAGTGCATCCGACTATAAACATACAGGGTTTGTTTATTTGTCCGTCACCACTTGAGAAACGCAAGGGTTTTGCATACAATACAATTAGATTTAAAAGTGGAGTGTGTGCCAAATTGTTTGAGCGTGTTTTGGAAGCGTGACGTCATTGGGGCGTAAGTTGCTTGTTTTAGATCAATTCATTTTTTTAACGACGTAAATACACACTTCTCTATGATTGTGATGATGCTGTGTCACTTCCACAGACCTTCTACTATATACCACTAGACTGGCGGCTGTCAAATTGCTTTTGTACCTCGGCATTCGGCATTCGCGCTGTTGGCCATGTAGCGAGAGTCTGCGGTAGGCACTAAAACTAGTGATGACAACCTCAGCAAACATCGATAGATAGTGGGAAACTATTTACAAAAAAAATTGTGTACTTTATAAGGTTGATTCTTGAAGTATAAATAACACGGAAAACGAACGAAATTAATTTAAAATGCAAAAATACTTCAGAGTATAGTACGTTCCTTCGCAGCCATTTGTATTATACGTCAAAATTAGTTCTCTGGACGATCGCGAGTGGCGCTTCAAATAGGCATAAAAAATTTGGTGTAAAACATACGGAACAGCCTGTCCAATGGTATTTATACATGTCAGTGGTCACTTCTAAATATAAACTGTGTTATTTATTAATTTATTTGCTCGTTCATTGTCATTCATAACTGTTGTATACAGTTCGCCTTAAATACAATTCAGATCGAGAACTGTTTCCAGTTCCATAGAAAGAAATTCATAATCATTTGTCACGGGTGTTTGGAATACGTTAGAAACCGTTTTGGGTTTAAGTTTTTCTCGTTTATATTCGAATACTTTTACAACCATCATTATATCTTCGGTTATTTTATTTAACACCAATATATCGTCCTCTACTAGATACGTAGTTATAACATGAAAAATAAAATGAAAGTGGGTCGAAATGCTAAGATACAATATTTGAACAGGGCTGTATCTACCTATTACAAAAACTGTCTTTAAATTCATCTTGTTTGTATCAATAACAAATTCTTTTGATGCGTTCATATTAATGTTTGATACTTTTGTAAAAAAAAAATATCCGGAGACGCATATAAACGTGGGTAAAGATTATTATTGTAAAAAGTGCTGCCATCTGCCTGCCATAATCCCATCTTTGTATTCATATAAATGTTGAATTTCCCCCATCTTTATATAATTTAATCTGTGGATCGAATAAGTTTTTGTTAAATACTGTTAATCTCATGTCTTAAATTATCAATAGAATATTTCGAACTGTATTATTCTAAACGTTATTGTTTTATTCAACTATTAAATTTATAAAATTATCTCAAAGGAGATGAATTGTCTATAGATTCTTTTATCGTGGATTATATAAATCTATATGATTTAAACTATGCATTGTCCAAGCCTTGTGACATAGTTCAACAGTTCCCAAAGAATCCATATTTAAAATTTATGTCAATCAAAAGTTTAATTATAGAAAACACATTAAATATTAAGTATTAATTAGTTGTAAAGCAACCATCGAACAATTAGTTTCATTACCACCAGAACTCTGAACACCATCACGGATAGTGTAAACACAAGACAAGCAAGATAAATTTAATCGTTTAATAGTAAGCATTAGATGGCTGCCTAGTGGCCCAGAGTGAGTCATTATCCAGCACCTTTATAGCCCGGTTAATTCCCCTCGACCCACGGATCGCGTTAATGGTCGAAAAACTGACCTTCTGGGTGGAAGCACCCCCCAGGGAACAGTTGTGGGCCCAATGACTTAATGTCCTGTGATCATGTTTAATCAATAAATTACTCATTATTTTGCTCAATATTATGTTTTATATGCATGTATATGTTAGTCACTTAGAAAATTTTTACGTCTAGATAGAGTCTCTTACTGTTAGACAATCGATAAAAACAGGCCAGGAAAATTAGTTTAGTATGCGTGGCAAGCTACGTCTTATGACGCGACACTTTATGTTAGTGTTGCTCAAAATAGAGGTTAGTTCTAAACTCAATTATTTTCGACATTTTCACATCTGTCACAGTCTATCTAGATTCTAGACATATAAATGATCCAAGGTTAGCCATACATAACATTTTAAAATGAATGCTCTCTAGCTGCTATATGAAATCAAAAGAAATATTAAGGCTAGGTTATTTTGATTTTATTTGTCCAACCAAATATTCAATCTATATCGTATTGAGGTTTACAAAGATCTTTCTACCACGTAAAACCAAACTCCAGCTCGGACGGATATTATGGTGTTGCAAGAATGGGTAGTGGTGATCACCTATCATCATGTGAACCTTATGCTCTTTGGCTTATATTCTTTCACTTATCCTCTCATAAAAAATATCAATACAGTCTTTCTTTGTGTGGTACTTCAAGTTTCCAATTCCAAAAAGCGTTGATATTTCAAATCCAATGATATACTTAATTCTGACACATTCTGTCAATCAAATAAATCCACTAAAGAAAATAATACGTTATCAAAGAAATTACACGTTTGCTGTCAAGCCGATGGTCACGCCTATAAATGTATAAATCAAAACCGTTAGTGACAAAACGCACTGAAATTACGGGTCACAAATCGTCACAGACCTCGGCCATAAATCAACTTAAATTCTTAGGCTATAAAAAAACCAAGCAAACACCCCACCGAGCCATCTACCTGCTTCGTATCTTTTGAATGTCTCGTATTAAAAATAAAATTTCCGAACGCTCGGATTCCGGAGCAAAAAACGTCTTTCGTACCACCCGTCTCTGTCTAACCCGCGGCTTTATCTCGCTCTAATAGGCACGACAGACCCGAGCAATATTTAGAAATTTTCGGCTAAGTTTAAGTGCGGTTCCCTATTACCATCTGTTGGTACAAGTCGAATATTCGACATTTGCGAGTATAATGTAGACACATGTGCGTCAAAGTGTAGAATAACAATTTTTTTTTTGCCTCAGAAAAAAATAAATCGAGCGAGGTCAAAATACGGCAAATTGCAATATTTAAAAAATCGTTTCTATTCGGTTTGAGTTCTAGGAAAATGTAATTTTAGACTGAACCATAATTTGTGAGGAAATTGAGACGTTATGGTTCATCTGTATATTTTCAGCTTTCCTATTATTTAAACTGTAATCTTTTCATCTCGGACCTCCATTTTAATAATAAAACAACCAACGAGCTGAAATTTTGGGACTGAAATCTCAAGACGGTACCTAAATATCTTCCTATTAGGGTAATGTTATTCTGCTTAAATCTTTTCCCTTACTAATATGGCATTTAATAATTAATGATATTTTTAAATATCTGAATCCTAAATCTATTAATATTACTATAAATACATTACAGGGTTCAATTGTTAGGAGAAAATTAAATATAACAACTGATATAACTAACTCAGCCGCTCCCGTGAGTGTAAACAAATTCGGTCGGGTCTGTACTGGGCGCTATCACGGCGTCATTACTTCGATCAGGGCCGGCCCCAATATTAAACCAGTTATAAACAGGCACACCGTTGCATATCTCTGATACGGCAATAATCGTGGCATGAATGCTTTTCTACGATTTACATATTTACGACATTAAGGCACACAAAAGTTTTCTTTTTTATAGCTCTAGTAGCTAGTTAAATCAGCATTTGTATTTGGGTAGTTTTATTGTATTTGTGGGATCAATTTTTTATAATAATTTGCACGAAAATGTCTGCTAGGTTTTTATCAGATCAAAATTGTACTTTCTGCGGCATCCTTATGACATAATGATTGGTCTTGCAAGTATCCTCATAAATGCATTCCATTATTCCATATCGCCACTTTTATCATCTTTAGTATATTCATAAGTAAATTCAAGACACAGGAGAGGTATTTGGATTTTATTTATTAAATAAACATTAATGTTTATAATATTAGGAGTTATTTTTTTGAATATTTCGATTCTATAACTTCTGATTTTTTTTTGTTATAAAGCTTTGACTGTTTGAGGCACCTACGTCGAAATGACTTCTATAATTCACATATTTACGACAGGGTCGACACAATATCAAACAAAGGTTTTTCTAAACCATCAAGAGAGGAACAAAAGTTTGCCCGTCAGTGTGCACCAGCTTGAAAGCAGTTTCGTTCAGAATTTATGGGAGTTTTTGTGATTGCGAGAAATGAGTGATACCTGACGTTTACAAGAGTACCATAAAGAGATTCAGTTCATTATGACTGTTTATGGTCTGTAAAGAAATATTAGCGCGTTTGGAACGGGTCAGACTCAAGTGCGATCTGGAGACAATTATTTATTGCAAGCGCCAGGTTTTTGTACTGGATTTAATCCCTAGATGACTAACTGAAGATAGAATGACTTGGGCTTTGTTACATGAATCCGTGTTTTAATAACTACAAGAAAAGGTTTTATTTGCCTTTCCAATGGATGTGAATATTATCGAGTCGCGTACTATTTGGAACAGTATTCAGTAGGTATGGATTTAAAATACGACTCAGTTATGATGAAGATTTCTCAACAAAAGTTTTATCCTAGTAATTTTTTTTTATTTGATGGTAAAATTTTATTAACCATCGCCATATTACCTTTGCCCTTTCCAGATCTAAACTCGAACGCATCTCTTAAAATAGGCTTTCTTATTCCTTCAATTGGTTCAAAATATTTACAAAGTTAATATCACTTTTCTAACTTCCGGCTTAAGATCTATAAGATCTTACCGTATCACTTCATGAAAATTTAACTTCAAATAAGCCAGATAATATGTTAATTTCTTTCTTACAAGCACGCGACAACCAAAAATAAAGCGATCCAAGATTCCTCCTGCAAAGAGTATTAATACACTATAATTTTGATGAAACTTCTTCAGTAGTCGTTTGCCTCACATTTTTTGATTGAAAAAAAAAACAAAATCACCTGCCCACTTAAAAAACTTATTAAATAGGAGGCGACTACTAAATTAAAAACGACCTTTGCGATATAGAATAATTTACCATTATAAACCTGACATTCATTACTCAAATCTAACTCATATGCTTAATGTGACAAGTGTCAAAATTGCGTGGTAGATATTGATTTATTAAAAGTTTCGAGATCGATCAACGGTCTAAGGTAGCGTTCCGATTTTGTCTTATAAATAGATTTTTTATTATAAATTACAGGGTACCTCGGTTTGGTAGCGATCTTGACGCGGCCCGTAATTACGCTAACGTTAAGCCAATAAGTATTTTAATACCGATTAAATAGAGTTCAAAATTTATTTATCTAATAAGCTTTGATAAATTGTCATTAATTAAATCTATTATATTTATTATTACATCATTTCAACAAGTACTTGTATGAAGATATGTAGAATGATAGATTCATAAATGGAATTCAAGTTAAATGTTAATAATATAGAGGTGTTTTTGTATATAATATGTATCAAATGACAACTTGAGATATGAAGCAAAAGCAAGGAAAGATCAGTTGCAGAAAAGCTAGCAAATAAGGCATTTTTATACAAAGGGCTTGTTCTTTCTAACTTAATTACAGTCTTATTTAAAAATTCATGAAATCAATTTTTTCTTTCGCAGTTCCCAATCTGTTTCATAAATTTACGCAGATTTCACATTGATCATTTAGCAAACGTCGCTCCCATGAGACTCGTGACCGATTTCTTTATCCAGCTCAGAAAGCCAGCCTGTATCTCCTGCATTGTTGGATGACAATTCCTTTCTACCTGGCCCTGTCTCCCTTTGTACACTTTCAGACGAACACGCTGTATTGTGCTACTAATTGAATAAATGCCTTCATGTTACTGCCTTTGTGTTTACCTCGGAGCTAAGGATGTGGAAGTACGAGCGCCTTTTTTGCGGCGACTTGACTTGGGACTAGAATACTTGTATTTGCTTCTTAGTTGATATACTCAATGAAAAATTTTCTAGTAAGTAAGCTATATCTGAAGACGAAGGTTTTCAACCAGTGTGTGTTACCAGTGATGACTTACGGAACGCAGACGTGGTCGCTAACTATGGGCCTTATGAGAAAGCTCGTGGTCGCTCAGAGAGCAGAGAGGGCTATGCTCAGAGTTTCCCTGCGAGATCGAATCAGAAATGAGGAGATCCGTAGAAGAACCAAAGTTACCGACATAGCCCAAATGATTGCGAAACTGAAGTGGCAGTTGGCAGGGCACATAGTTCGAAGGACAGATGACCATTGGGGCAGTAAAGTCCTCAAGTGGTGACCACGTATGATCGTCCCCCACAAGATGGACCGACAATCAGGTCAAGACGCCGTAAACGTTGGATGAGGGTAGCCCAGGACCGTAGAAATCTTTTGGGGTGGCCTTTGTCCAGCAGTGGACGTCTTCCAGCTGACGATGATGATGAAGCTATATCATTAACTTATGAAACGCCTTGTTAGCTGAATCTTTTGCTATATGTATATTATTTTATCCCTCCAACTTTTAACGTCATATTACAAATTCCTTCCTCATCTACGTCGTTGTCTTCCTTTTTCAGTCTCGAAGATACAATGCAGGTATCTTTGGATCAGTTGGGGTTTTCTATTGCAAATTATATTCATTTTAACAGTGTTAACTCCTTGAAGAGTAAATAATTAGCAAACGATAAAAGTTATGCGCCTGGACAAGTTTTCCTGCTTGCCATTTTTATAAAATATCATAAGCTCTTATAATTTAATAAGTCAGTATACTAATTTTTTCTAGCATAGTGCTTTTTATTATACCATTTAGTATGCCGTGTTATATAATAATAAAGTACCTAAACTGATTAAAATAGTACCATTGCTGAGATAATAATTAGTTTGTTGTTTGAATTACTAAAGTCTGACCAATGAAGCCCAATATATACCTACCACAATAATCTCAACCTACCGACAAATCTGTACATGGCTATGTGCCCCACCTCCGCTCTAGGCGAGGAAGTCCCTCATTTGGGGGGGCACCGACCCGTAAACCCCCACTTTTGTCGAATTAAATGCTAATAAGATACCTACGCGATCGTGATGCCTTCGGCTATAATCGTTTTATTTAAAACTAAATTGTACTCAAAAGGTGTAGGTAGGTACCATTATATAAAGTGTGCTTACATTGGGCTTATAAAAGCAACGAAATATTTTGACCATAGAGAATTTAGTTAAAATTTGGACAAGGATAATATAGACAGAGCACTTTCAATATTATTGACTTAGTTTTGATTATGTAACCTTTAAATGAATTCGATACATAAATAGAAATAATACGTAATTAACATCAAATAAGAAAGATTAAATTATGTTACTGTTTTTGTAAGGAATATTTCATGCTAGGAACTAATAAACTTGAAATTAAAATCGCCAGGGCGTTCATAGGCTTTGAGCGAAAAAACATCAAACCCACTAAGAACAACTAGTACGCACAACGTTGTAAGCCTTTATAATGTTAAAAATTGTTAATCATGCTTCAAAACTTTTATATTTCCAATATGCCATGAGTATCGTAAAAATACTGGTAATCTTATTGCTAAGTAATGGCGACGTTTTTCAAATTTTTTGAATGCTACATGGAAGAGGTCAGATGCTTGTTGTATTACCAATCAAGTTACGCAATCACCAGAGTCAGGCATTATTTAAACTAATGTGTTTCTGTCTCATCATTTCTCATGATAAAAAATAGGATGGATGCATAGATTAGTTTAATCTGCCAAATACATAAATATAAGTATATTTATTTCTCGAACTATAAGACGGAGGCTTTTTCATGGCCTTTTTGATTTGTCAGCCAACTGGTCAGAGATCTTTTTTTATTGCTTTTTTTTTAATAAGGGATGAGACGAGCTGATAGTAATTGATATGACTGCCCATTACAATGCAGTGCTGCTCAGGATTCTTAAAATACCCAAACGATTATACAATTGCGTTCGCTTACCTTGAGACATAAGATGTTAAGTCTCATTTGCCCAGTAATTTCACTAGCTACGGCGCCCTTCAGACCGAAACACAATAATGCGTACACATTACTGCTTCTTAACGGCAGAAATAGGCGCCGTTGTTGTACCCATAATCTAGCCAGCTTCCTGTTTAAAAGAAATTTACCATTGGGAGGCTAATGGTAAATTTTTCCTCCCTTCTTCTTTATTTCAAATATTATTTTAGATTGTAATAAAATTAAAATTCCAAGACTGTTGTGCTATCCCCACATTTTAACTACTTCACATAATAAATCGAGCTTAGATATCATCTAAGCGATGGCATTAAAATAGTTTGTGTTTTCGTTGCTAATGATTAATTTTTTACGTCTCGAAATCTAATTTCGCTATGATTTGTTGAATATAATCATAGCACTTCGTAACGTTGCGATAAAAATCTTCTTCGTTCAGTTGGTTTACGCTGTGCGTGCAACGATGCGGGCAACGGGACGGTGACTGATAATTAATAGATAGAGTTGAATCTTTGTAAATTTACTGCATAATTTTGTAGGGAAAATAAGGATAGTTATGTCTACTTACACCTTATGATCAGATCGGTGATATTCTGAAAAGAAGCTACTTCAAGAGTACTAATACCTAATGGAATGGCAAAAGAGTTTCTACATAACGATTTATATTAGAATGGTGGTTTATAGAGGTTTCTAGAACTGCGCATCCCCCTGAGACGCGGCCATGACTATATATAATATATATTTATAAGTCAAACGATTTTGTTGATCGAGTAAGTCTCTATTTAGGATGAAACGCGTTGCAGCTTCTAGCTAAGGTACTTTTCCCATTGCTTGCCTGTTGTTACTCTAAGCATTTTCTGGTATGATAAATTCAAATTTAAAAAATAAATAAAGAAGTAACGCCTTTTGTAATTGGTGAGGAAACGAAATATCACATACAGATTGCATTTTATTTATGCACTCACTCGCTTAAATCAGATTGGCTGTTGTGGTCTGTCTATATATAAATTGGTCTATCATAGTTTACGGCGTACTTATATTACATTTACCCAATGCACTGGAAATTTTTAGTTTGCCATTACATTGTTTTTATAGTATCCGATGAAGCTAAAATTATATGATAAATGATTACTTTAATCTTGTGGTGAGTGACTCATATTCAAGCAAAGGAGCGTAGGTTGAGTTCCGGCTGGGACTTAATACAAAGAGGAAAACGAAACCATAGAATAAATAATTAATAAGTTTTTAGTCTATGACCACTTTCTCATTAGAGTAATAAAATTAGCTCGGGATTTACGCACGTTTGAAAAGACGGGGTCCCACCGCATAAAATTTTAGACCAATATCGTTTATTTCTTCGTACCGCAGTATTAAACCAATAATCATAGAACATAATATTATTGTTTCAGATACGTCAAGAAAAACCCTACTACATAGCGGATCCGGAGGTCGATTCATTAGTAAGTATTTTTTGTTTACTTTTATCACAATAATGTAAGCTAACGATTTTTATTCATCTGTGTTAAAATTCATGGACGATTCGGAGTGTACTCGGTACAACTGTTAGGTTTGAGCGCCAGAGGCGTACACTCTGTAGTCACAATCTTGCATCCCGCATTCAACATAACATTTTTAAATTGTCAAACACTATCTAATGATTGTATTTATTGTAATCGAGAGTTTTTTTTTAATATTATTTATAACAGATATTAATTATTAGCTAGTATATACATCTAGTTACATAATAATATTTCTTAAAATACATTGTTCTTGTCTCTGAGACTGGTGACCTTTGATAAAGAGCCGTTTGCCACGCTCCTGGCATATTTGCCTGGCTTCTTCCAAAAGTCAATGTAGTTTCATGATGTCGATCATCACCATAAAAGTGTCGGTGACGCAATAGGTTCAACCGTTGACTCACATTGCGGTGATATTCTCACTTACATTTTCGTTGTTCACACCAAATCCAAGAATAATGTATGGAATCAAGATCGACCAATTTATGCCGAAGTGCTTCAAGCACTATACGAAATAAAATAAATTAAAGAAATTTCTCAATGCCATCTCCGATTTGTTACATACTCAATGACTAACCCAACAAGCCCGTTATATATGTATCAGTCATAAAACATTCAATGGCTCAGGATTCCGTTGTTATGACAAAAAGTTAAATAAAAAGATGGCGACCACCCACTGCAGTGGTTCGACACGGATACTTAACCGATTTTTAACAAATAAAGTCCAAAGCATTACGAATCGGAACGAGTAATGCTAACTCGGTTTCTTGAACGTTTTTCTTCAATCAATGACGTGTTGTTTATCAGCTAGATGTTGCCCACAAACTACGAGAGAGTCTATTTTTATAATTAAAGTTGATAGAAATAGAAATTAGGTTAAGTTACAAATTAAATTTGGAGTGTCGGTGGCTAAAGACCTTTCATCCCGGAGTCGCCAGTTTAATCTCCGATACGTAGTAATATGCTTTTGAATTTCGAATCAAAAGAGCGCTGCCGACTTTACCAGGCATCGAATAAACGTTTGAATCTGAAAACAAATTGTTACGTTGTGGGCGAAATAACCTCACACCTGATAAAGCAGGGGCAAAAAACAGGCATCTTTAAAAAAAATATAACAATAAAATTGCAATCGCTTCATTCCCAAGTTTCATTATTAAAATCATTTATGTCTAATTAACCTTTCCTTCACAGAAGTTTTTTAATTTTGCAACAGTTGAACTATTCCATCAAGTTCTATTGTTGTTAGTAAGACATGGCCATTTTTAAGTTCCGACATCCCCAGTCTTATCGTGGAATGATTACCGGCGACTTGTCAAACTTTTTACAACTATCCACTCTACCTGACACCCTAATTATTAAAAATCAAGTCAATCAATAAATGAAAATTTTAATCCTAAAATTAACGTTAGCCCCGAAAGATCTTACTGGCGTTAATGTAGTAAACGTTTCACAGCTTTAAATAGAGGTACAGGAGAAACCAGTAGCAAGACGTGACGCCATAAACCCTACCTGACGCACTGATAAGCTACCCAAGAACAGATAACTACAGCATCCGGGTACAAAGTAAACATAAGCGTAGATTATAGGATTAGAACTCTACCATTATTGTGGTTATGGCTATATTATAGGCAAAATTTAAAATTTAGAAATATAGAACCAAACTGCACTTGCCAACACTTTTTCGTTATGTTTGGCTTCATGTTCTTTTGGAACAGAACATAAGTTTCGGAGATCTTTACCATATTCAGGTGACCACAGGCCTTCTATCCCTGCTCCAAAAAAAGTATATTAAAACGTTAATTTATCACCTACTTTGCCCATTCAGTATATTTTCGATAGTTTATGCGTGAATTTATCTACTTCCAAGCCTCCTACCTAAATGCCTTCTGTCCAAGATCTGAACGTATTTCGAGCCCTCACATCTTTAACTTAGTTGATGCAATACTTATTATCACTTTCACATAAAACCGTATCGGTAGTAGGAATACTTAATAAAATAATTTCCTATGGATACGTACGCAGCAGCAGTGGATCTCTACCACTGTTTACAAAGGAACGGAAATTGCGGATTGGTCATTCATTCACCAAATTTTTATGAATCAAAAATGGACTTTACCAGTCCCCCATTCCTCAATACTAAAAACATTATTGCATTGAAGAGATGAGTTTTGGTTACGTAAAATAGCTCTTTAATAAAATCACGTTGCCTATAAAACCATAGAGTGTTCATGTTGACTAATAACATTACAATGTAAATACTACACTTGAAGGGATTCAAGAATATATGATCGAATGAAATATATTTCTATCACCATCTATTAGAGTTCTTTTTTTATTGGCTGTTCGTATTAAACCTAGGAAACAGAATTAGATCTAAATGAGTAATTTAGTTGTTTTTTTGTCAATTTAACAATGTCTAGGTCACTAAGGTTCATTTGGTGTTCTTTTTCCTTCTAGCCTTTATCGTTTTATCGGCCATATTGGTGAAGGCCTCCTTTCGCTTATTCAATTCGCTTATCGGTCCTTTTGTACGGGCAGGCTGATCTTTATTGATCAAGGAGTTTGGCTGTATGTTCTTTTGTGATATGGTTGGAAAGCAAACTTCAGATTTCAGTAGACAAGTCTTATGTTCAATACGTTGTACTGGTTTTCTTTCTTCATTATGATTTTTAACCCTAGTACGTAGTTCTCTATATTTTCTTCATAAGATGGTCTCCTCGTTGTAAATTGTTAATATGGATTATACTTTTTTTTGTTATGGACTGCTAATATTGCTTTTAAGAATCAAGCAATTTTATTTAATAAATAACCAACATCTCCAAAAAGACTAGTCAAAATTAGCTAGGAACTATAAGATAATTCTATGGATGCGTTCATGTGATGGCATTTTTGGATGAGTGGTGAAATCAGGGTAATGTAAATCCATGCAAATTTTCCTCAATCTAATCTTCCTAAACCATCTGGAAACTATAAAAACTTTATATAATCCATAACTTTAGCACTTATTCATGCAAACTATGGTACTTAGGTACATATAATAACTAAAATTATATTCTGATTAAATCAAACCATAATAAATATATTCACAGTTTTATAAGATCATAGTAAAACACATTTATAAACGACGAAAGCAAAATATATTCCATTATAATATAAATAAAAATAATATGGATTTGTCGTCTTCAAAATGCTTCACGAAAACCTTTATGCCGCGTGTTATTGAAACATCCATTCATGTATTCAATGGATTCTTTCATTCTAGCTAGCACCATCTGACGTGCGGTTACTATTATTATACCTAACAACATGTTTTAATGATATTTTTTTTATAAGATTGTGAGTTTTGTGTGTATTGCATAAGTAGAGATTGCTGTTTGTTTATTTTTTATGAGATGAAATGACGTTTATCTGACTGCAAGTGATATGTCCTGCGCAGTACAATGCCTTCCGCTCAGGATTGTTGAAACACCAAATGTTAAGTCTCATTAGCCTATTAGTAATGCGTGTACATCATTACTTCATAACAGAACAAGTTTTTTTTACCAATGAGAGGCTCCTTTGCATCGGATGCCGGCTAGATTATGGGTACCACAACGGCGCCTATTTCTGTCGTGAAGCAGTAATGTGTAAGCATTACTGTGTTTCGGTCTGAAGGGCGCCGTAACTAGTGAAATTACTGGGCAAATGAGACTTGACAACTTGGTCTCAAGGTGACAAGCGCAGTTGTAGTGCCGCTTAGTTTTTGGGTTTTTCAATAATCCTGAGGGGCACTGCATTGTAATCGGCAGGGCATATCGCCTCTGTCGTACCCACTATAATAAGGGAAGTGAATGCTGTACTATTAATAACGGAAGACTATTTGCATTAACCTTAAGTTTCAAAGCCTACAGCAGTACGCGTCAGATTTTATCAGAGCTACGGCGTCAGGAGACGAGGGCGTATTTTTCTGAGGGTGACCTCAGAATGGATCAAGCTTAACTTATCCTAAAAATGATAAGTTAAACGCGATCTATCAAATTGAAGTATATATTGACAATATCAAAATAACAGCTAATAACTTACTACGTTAACAAGAAAATTAAACGACCTTGAAAAAAATACATTTTTTTTTATTTTTATTAATGGACTAATATAGTAGCGTAGATATACTATATATTGAGTTTTTATAGCTTGCTTCATCGATATATGCTGTTATAAGCCGGTGTTTATAGGTTCACGGTTATTGTAAAGTTACCAGGTCGCCATGATGTCAAAAGAGCCTTCAATTAATGCAATTACTATTGGCAACCCCTTCCAAATAGCCTCGAGCTATTGTCTTTGGGTATTAAGTGACAGCTTTGACCACGTCAAGGCCAGTCAGCTCGCTTGCAATGTGTCGCACTCTTTGTATAGAAATAATACATACTCCATTGCTGTTCATATTAGTATATTTTTGTTCTATTGGCCTTTCAGCTTGGTTTTGAGTCATCGTTGTTTTTAAATATTGGAACGGAGTGTTGGCTAAACTAGGTACTTTGCGAAATGGTTCTTTATGGACGATGCCTTGTAACGAGATCGCTTGAATGCATGAAAACTTTTTGGAATTCTTATTATTGATGTGCCGATATAAGTTTATATATTAAGTTCGAGTTCTTGCAAGAATAGACTATTGAGGCCAAAATGAGCAATCCGCACGTATATTTGATAAAAAGAATATATATTCAACTTAAAACCACCTACCACAGTCTGGTAAAAATACGAACAAAATTGATTTTTTCACAGACTATTACGTTATAAGTTAAGTAACATTATAGTCGTAATTTGGAATCGAATTTGGTTTTTTTAAATTTTATAATAATTCCCTTTTGAAAAGATTAAGTTCTCTTAATAACTTTGAAAGGTTATTATTAAAATTTTGGATAGGTACTAATTTTATAAAATATGTAATTTGTTTAAACGAACTTTTACTGCCCCCACAGTAGTTGGCAAGCATTATTGGCGTTTCGCTTGAAATTTGGGCTTTTCAAGAACCTGGAGCGCTACTGTATTAAAAGATCAGTCTATCATATAATCTCATAAAAACATAGTTTGTTTCTGTTATTTTCACGGAATACTTAATTTATTGAGACTTACACAGGCCCACGATACAGTTTTTAACTTAAAATAACTATTTAACAATTTATTTAAATAAACATTGCAAAAATTTTACTTTAACCGAATATCGGTGTTCCAGAAGTATTATTTCGTTTGGACGCAGTTGTCAAGTTATTGTGAACAATACACCTGTGTTTGTTCTTTCGCAGGCTTTTGAGCTCAAAACATAAGTAAAGGCGATAAATGCTAATTCAACCATTGACGAGCATTAAAAATAATCATATCAATATCTAAATAGTACAATTTGCGACAGAAAATTCTAATATTTTATTTATTTGTTTTTTTTGACCAATTTGAAGGTTTTAAATGTTTTTTAGTTGATATCCGATGTAATATATAAATAATGTAATGTATGCTTTAACACGAGGCATAAAATATAAGGGGTCTACCAGACAGTAGTAAGTATTACTGTTTGGGTAGCAAAGCAAACAGTCTCCAAGCAGAGCGGAGACACCCCAGCAAACATTGTGTTAACATATTTTTATCTCCGCCTGAACAAACTTTGGGTTCATTTAATTGATACTCCTCTACTTTCATGAGCGCCTAGTACTTCACTTGAGATTTCTTGACGAAATTTCGGTTAAGATTGTGTGTGTGGCTTTAATTTCGTGTAACCTTGATATCTGCTCAAATGTACATTTAGGAAGGATTCCGTACCAAAGATTACTTAGTTCGTATCACAATTATTTAAAATTAACGCCGTTAGGTTCATAAATATATATAGTTCTTGATCCAGACGATGAGATACATATCAAATGCATTCTTTTTTACCTATCCATTTTTATAGGCTATAATTATTGAACTGAAGTGGCAGTAGGCAGGGTACATACATAGTTCGACGGACAGATGGCCGGTGGGGCAGAAAAGTCCTCGAATGGCGACCACGTGCCGAAAGACGTAGTGTTAGTAGGCCCCACACAAGATGGACCGACGATCTGGTCAAGATCACCGGAATACGTTCGATGAGGGCAGCGTAAGACCGATCTTCGTGGAGATCTTTGGGGGAGTCCTTTCTCCAGCAGTGGACATCTTCCGGCTGATAATGATAATGATTTTTATAGGGCAACCTAACGACATTATTTCTATTATAGTAGGAGAAACATTTGTACAAACGTATGAATTAATGATTTTACATAATACGTGAAAAAATTGGTCTTTAAATCAGTTTGTATCTGAATGGAATCAGACACAAAATATAAAAGTTGTTTTATTTTTGGTTACAAAATGAACTATAGCTTACATTTTAGTTACGAGATGACCAAATCCCATAAAATGAATAATAATGAATCATATACCTGTATAAAGTGGACTCAATCAGACAAAAGCAAGTAATAACAAAAGGCTGGCAACAAAGACGGTGCCCCGCTGCTCGTAGTGTTGCTAACAATATCGATAACGACTATCGATACTCATGGACTCGTATCGATTTTTGTAAATAAAAATGGCAGTGGAATGACTATCTAGTCAATATTAGTTGAGTTAATTAAAAAAATGTATGTAAGGAAAATATTGGCCAAGTGCTTCACATTAAACTTCATTCTGAAAATCTTTTACATCCAAATTTTAGTTCAATTTAAAAATTTAAGGAAATTATTATCTCTTGCAAATAGCCTCAAATTTATAAGCACCTTATAAAGATTTAACATTATTAAATAATACCTATTATTTACTTAATTTATATTTGATATTTACTTGAAAACATTTACTTGTAAAAATTTACTCCACCAAATTTATACTAGGTATCATAAAATGTGCGAAAGTATTAGAAAGCGAAAGACACAAGCTATAACTTATTGTATCACAACTAAAATAATTATTTCTTTACAGATGGTGCAAGCAATACAAGTACTTCGGTTTCATCTATTAGAATTAGAAAAAGTAAGTGCTATTCAATGTTTATAAAATATGGGATTACATTTGGAACGGGTTCTCGAATCGAACGAAATCAAGATATCGATTATCCGGCTCGTGTATCGAGAGATAACGTATCGATTCCAAGAGTTATGTAACGGATTAGTTACGAAATTTAAAATCGAAAACCAATTTCGAAATTTAAAATTTAGAATACATAGAGCAAAATCTAAGACTGTAAAATTAATGTGTTTTGTAATAAACTGTCGGCAAATATAATATAATATCTGTTATTTTTCACGTTCTTGATTTAAATTTGTGTCGCCATCGTGTAACGGATTACGGAATGAAGTGATATCAATCATATCGAGGTATTCACGCGTATACGTTAATTAGAGGTTTAAGATTATTTCAACTATTACGGTTATATTTCTGGAACTCGTTAGACGAGATTTGAGTATCATCTCGTATCGTATATCAAGGGGACTTGTGAAAGGAAAATTTGATATTAATTTAAGATATTATGTTGCTAAAGTTCACCTTTGTGGTAGTCGTTTTTTGTTAAGTTCTTTTAAATATATTTAGCAATAGGTACTAAACTGGTATTGTATAATGTTTTAATAGTTTTAATGATTTAAATAAGGATATATATAATATTTTTTATGAAAATTATAAAAGCTTGTTATGAAGTGAGGAAAATGAAATGCATCAGTGAATTATACGAAAACGGCGAACCAACTGTAATATTAGTAAAAAAATACGTACATACAATGAGGTTCGAAACGAACATGTAACCCGATCCAAATCTGTGGCCGGAGGGCGAGATAAAAGCCATTTAAAAAAATAAAAAGCTGCGTTCGAAATTCAAAATATCGGCCCTCGGGACGGAGAACGATTTAAGAAAATCGCTCGATGCAATTACAAGTATTTAGTACTGACAGGCTAACGGAATCGGTGATAAATTCGAGCAAGCAATTATCGTACGTAATGTTATGTATTAAGGTTTAAATGCAGCTGTGCCTTTGTCACGAAAAGACAACGGTCGGTACAATAATTAATTCAATACCACGTACCTGTATTTGATATCGAAAAACAGTTTTTTGTCGGATGCTCATATCTCATACATGTCGGTTTATATCTCGTCTTAGTTTTTGTTTGTAGGCGAAGAAAAAACATGCCGTTAGCCGAATTCATTTCCGCTTCATCACATCAAAGCTTTTATAATTAAGTATTTGTTAAACGGTAATATTAGATTTAAAATATTACCAATGACGCGAACATATAACGTAATAAGTCAATAGAATTGTGATAACCGACAAAAACTTACTTGACATTCATAAAAGCACGTCACTAACGAAAGAGAATTATGCCTACATTATAATATCCAATAACATTTTTGATTTATGTTCGAAATATTTTAAAGATGGCCACCGGCAATAACATCGGCGGTTCTGGGGCGATCCAATCTGATTGGTCTTCACCAGCAGGTTTTTATGTACACGAATGTACCCTAATTACGTTATGTGCCTCGAATTCATGCTGCAATATCTTTTCGATCGTGTTATTTTTTTTTATTCAAAAACATTGGTAGCTAAGAGCGGCATGGAAGTCCCGCCGACATTTATAATTGGAATGTGTACGGCTCCAAACATTCAATTTTCAAATTTTGTATTTCGATTTTCGAATTCGTTTTATTAGTACTTTTATGAATAAAACACAAGTGACTAGTTTTATTGCGGCAACGGCTATTAAGTCAAAAGTAAAAACCTAGTTATTTAGCTTTTTATTTCAAATTTAGTTTCTAACTCGTAAACGTTATCTGTAACAACGTGGCTAAGTGATTTACGATGTAGGTCAGATTTGTTAGTTTACCGAGCCTCAAACCTGGGACCCTTGGTTTATGACGTACTTTTATGACTTTTATATAACATTTGACGTAATTCTATAGCGCGTTTGCCACCTCAGCTTTATACGAAGCCATTTAATATCATCGAGAACCATGATGAGAATACACTTAGTTACTTAACCAACTATAATTTGCGTGAAAGTAAAATATAACATTTTATGATTGATAAACAATAAAATTTATTGAATTAGGCATTACTTTGCGGAAATCCATAATTATACAAATGATTTAAGTTTTCTTTAGTGTTAATTCCGCCAATATTTGTCTTTAAAACAATTCGACTGGACTTGAATCTGGCACGAGCCAGATTTTGGCGAGACAACACGTCCTGAGGATGCCTCGTGTAGAGGCGAAACACGTGTCGAATTCTTTAAAGACAAATATTGGCGGAATTAACACTAAAGAAAACTTAAATCATTTGTATGATAAATAATATACAACTTGTAACAAGTATACAGAGAAGTGGAAAAGGATTTACTTTTGTTATGAAGTTTAAAGAAGCATTGAATTAAAATTATATCGCTTTTAAACCGTTAATTAAATACCAGTTTTAACGTGTAAAATAGAAAATAATTGTAATGTTTATCCAAGTGAAGTGAAGTGCGAATCGGCTTCATTTGAATGCGAACCGGTTATTTTCATTCAAATCGAAAAAAGAAAGATTCCGACCGCGCTCCGATTCGAAATGTCGACCAAATGTGCCGCTTTTTGCGTACATTCCATCGCCAGTAAATAATTTAACTAAAGCGGGCTTTACCATATCGAGCCGCTCGAAATATTTGCACCAATTTTAATTTAGCACTGATTTTGTTTTTGTTAATAAAATAATTTAATTGCTCTAGTCTTTCAGACTTCAAAGCGGAAGTTTTAATTAACAATTATGCCCAACCATATTTATCAATATTAAGACATAATATAATTATTTCTTTATATTTAAATGATACAAGTGTTGGAAATCACTTTGTTTTTGCAACCAAATGTGAAATACTAGGTACGCTTTCCAGATCTGCTTGGTTTTAAAGCTAAGTAAAGTATTTATTTATTAATTCTGTATTTATGATACAATTATTATTAAATAAAAATTTCTATCATTCATAGATACAATCATGATCCGAATGATAAACAAGAGCTGATTTCTAAGAAATAAATATTTGTGATTGGCAAAATATTTTTAAAGTGAAACTGAACGTGTTATTAAAATTTGGAGAACTGAAAAAGCGACGTTCCAATTTACATGGCGAGTCAGTCATGACAGGCATTAGCGCGGGAAGTGTATATAATGGTTGAAAAAACCCCTTTAATCGTGAATCGACCGTGGCACAGATTGCAAGATCTCGTCCAGCCCACGCCTTGGCAACAATCTGACAACAAGCCCTCTTTGAAAACTTTAAAAATACTTTGCAGCATACCTGTGTAATGGCACCCGTACTGCTACATTCAAATTGATTTGTTTTTCTCCCACTACGTCTCGATCACGGTCAAACAATAAACACCGCTAAATGGATTATTTAAGAATTATCGATTCCAGCACATCACTACAACGGTCATTCCAAATTCAAAAACACATCATATATCTCAATCGTTGTTCTAAATTTAAAATTCTGGAAAGAGTTTTGATGCTGGTAACGATAATCGGCTCGGATTCGGGACTCGGAATGTCGTAATATCTCATTAAAGACATCAACAGTTTGCTAACAGGTACCGTCGGGGCGAAAATGACACGTGTGCTTTGATAGTTAAGAGCTGTTGTGGGTTAAAGTGATAGGTGTTTAAGATGTTTACGAAGTGACAAGATAGCAGATCCAAATTTGGATATTGGAAGAATTACGGCGTCAAATGTTTGTCAGTGCTGTGCCCGGTGCCAGTGAAACCAGATTGAGAGCCGGAATGGCCTCGACCGAAGGAGGATATACACAGATTATTCGAATTTATTTTCTTGCATTGTTAAAGACAATATTATAATATATGATGCGTTACTGTTCTTGAATTTGATCAGTTTTGTATATTCTCCTTATGGTTGATTGCTTTGATTTTAGTGACTGAATTTTCACTAAACGATTTTATAAGTCCTAAAGCACGATTGACTAAACACATACACACATTAAAATTACGACTTGGAATAAAAACCTTGTATTAGGAAGTGCGTACACAGAACATAATTAGCTGTCAACGGCTGGAGTGTTTCCGTTTCCGGCGCTACGTTCTATTTTCAAATCCGCCAAGACATAATCCTATTTTTTTCTTTAAAACAGCCAGTCACCTGCCGTTTATTACTTTCACAGTGTAAATTGTATCCAAAAATTTCGTTAGCTGTTTTATTAGCTTATGTTAATTTCAAAACTAATTATGCCTATGAAAATTTATAAGGCACAAAATTAATATGCGTCCGCGGGGAATCTTTTATTGGAGGAAAAAATATTATTCGTCTTTAGTTTTTTATGATTTAGAACTTTACTAAGGCGACAGTTGGTTTGCGACGGGATTCCAAATGTATTCTCTTTGTTTTCTATTGTTATTGTGTTTTTGTTTAAGCATTGTATACAAACAGTTTAAAGGTTATGTCTTCATAAGTTCAGGCGTGTCAGTGAACTTTGGTGCCAAGTAGCATATGAGGATTATGTGTGTTATTGTTCTGCAACAAAAAGAGACAAAGTTTCTAAGATAATTTTATTTTTTTAATTAGTTTAAGTTTTCATCTTGGCAAGTTTGCAGCTGATGCTTATTTCTGATCTTTCTGAAGTACAGTAATATCATTGCCTACTTATCATCACTGGTATTATTAACAACTGTTACAAGAGCAACTGCTTATTGATTGAAAACCACCACCATAGTATCTTATTGATGGTATTCGCACTAATTAATTCTATTATGCATTTCATGCAGTAATTCTTGAAGTTAATACAAATTTGTCAAAGCTTGATTCAAATCATAAAATTAAGGCGTTGTAAAACTAGGAATGCAACGGTGGTCTGACGGACGCGTTGTTTGCGCAGGTGCACGAGCTATGTGACAACTTCTGCCATCGCTACATCAGCTGCCTGAAGGGCAAGATGCCCATCGATCTGGTGATTGACGAGCGGGAGTCTGCGCGGCCTCCGGACTCCAATGGCGAGCCTCGCTCCGCGCCGGACAGCAGCCATGATGGCGCCTCCACGCCCGACGTCGTGAGTACCCCCTATAGCAAATCCCATCTCATTCAGAGGCGCGATCCCCAGCTAGCACCCAATTCTACCACGAGCTATCTCGTGCACCCCTGCTCTTAGTTTGGCCATTGCAAAAACGAAGTCTTTAAGGGGGTGCTCGCATTTTAGTATAATATCCCGCCTCCCTCGCTTGTGAACGGTTTCTCCGAGGGCTTCCGATGCCAAGGAAGCCTAAGGAAAAGCCGCTAGTTTAAGTTCCTTTACAAATCTTCGTTTTTGCAATTGGCCAACCCAAACACTGTACGATTAACAATCGAACATGTTTCTAAATTATTATTAAATTATTGCTACAGTGAAGGGGTGTAAAGGGTGCGACGTTCAACAATCCAGTTGGATTCTTGACGTTTATGGATCGATATTCGTTTTAATCGATAATTATTTTTCGATTAATTCGCGCCGATTAAAATTTTGTTGCGCCGTAATTATGTATACGATTTAAAATACATACGTATAACGTTGATTGTAATATGTGTATACTAATAATTAGTGAGTAAATACAGTAAACTAAGTCCTAATCTATGCTCTCACTCTGGGAGATTACATTGCCATAAATCTTCTTGAAGCTACAATTACAATTCTGAGCTTAGTTTAAAGTAACTAGTATATTATAAAAAAAAAACTATTTGAAAACGAAGTATACGTAAAAAACAACTTTAACTTGCCTAAGTGAGATAATAAGTTTTAATTAAGAGTTTTAAATTATTATGTCGATGATTTTATGATGGTGGTAGTGGCTATTCTTTTTGGCTAGTAATTAATACAAGATACGTAAATAGATTAAGCGATTTGCGTTTACAGATGAAGCACAAAAAATTAGATTTTAGTTAGTTAAAGGAAATACGTATGCAAGTATACGGTAGGTGTAATTACTATATTATTATCCTTTTAAGAAACGAATCAGTTTGCACATCGATTAAATTGTCGATGTTACTGATAGGAGCCGAACATAATAATTGGATATATATCGTACGTTGTATAGAGGTAGATGCTTCAAGTTCATGAGTGTATCACAAGTCATTTTCACGTTTATCGAGAGTATTATAAATAATTTGCAGTATTTTTGTACATCGCCTAGCCTGTTTGACTACTTTCTGAAATCATTCGATACATCGATTCGCCTACCAATTCTGTGACTTCACGGATAGTCTGTTGACGTGTATGTCAACTGTCAATGTCAGATTTGACAGAATTGGCGGGAGTCGTTTTATTGTTTTAGGTAAGGTATATTTTGGGTGTTGAGACTGACTGTTTTGTTTATGTTATATTATTTCTCGCATTGTTAACAAGAGCCATGATTTAAGTTAAAATGGATTCTAATTCTGGTTGATCGGGAGTATTGGTAGTTATTTTGTATGTATATGAGTTGTAACATTGTAGTTGGTTGTCTTAGTTAGGTATTAGATTTAACGCGGTAGAAACTCACTTCTAAATAACTCTTTAATTAATGTATATTAATGCTGTTTGGTGTACGTCCATCTTGTATGTCAATGTGATCTTAATTTTATATATTTTTTTCTGAACGGATTAAACAATAAAATGTTCTGTTTCAAATATGAATGAATTTTATTTTGTAACCAACAAGAATAAAACAGAGCATCTTCATACAGTTGAAATTAAATTGTAGATAAATATTTATTAACTTTAAAAAAAATTTCGGAAAAGCCGGACACCCATTTATTTTAGCCGGACACGCAATCAAAAGGCCTAACTATGTCCAGCTTATCCGGAATCGACGATGTTCATTCTGTATAGTCTACGTACTTATTGGATTATTAAGTTTATTTAAAAAAGTTCTTATTAGAAATAAATTTGCACAAAAAAGGTTAGAATTAATATTATTGAAACTGTGAGTATTTTTAATAACGGATTTATTTTATGATAAAAGTTGCTCACTTCAAAACCGATTCACTAATTTGACGATAAATAAACAGCCTTGTGAGCGGGAAAAGAAATAATAAAGTTTAAAACAGCCACAAGTTACCTCAGAACGACGAAAATAACCTCGTTAACCGCATCAAAGGTGAGAGTTGGGAAAGAAAGGGAATATTTAAGGGTAAGGGAAATATTATATTTTTATCATGTTCAGGGATTGAGCTCCCCTGTCGCGGCCCGATGTCACGAAATTGTTTCTTTACTGCGCTCCATGAGATAATCTATTATGCTCCGCGGGATCTCCACGCACTGATGTATTTACCATTTTTATCATAAATAAGATTTATTTTGTTAAAAATATTATCATATTAGGTATCATAGAAAATGAGCTAAAATTTAAATATTATACCTACACATACATATTGTTTTTAAACTTTACTTTTATTTAAAAAAAAATAACAAAACAACAACCGACTTCAAAAACACTATTCCAAAACAATAGATATAATATGCACTAAAAAGTATTAAAATAATTGCGTATTTTTATACAATCTAATTCTTGTTACGATTATTGTTATTTTTGGAATCGGTGTCCTTCCGCCGCGACCCGCTCTCGCCTTTCGCCTCCTCACGACTCACGCACATCTCACCTATAACTATGTATGTAGTTACACACCTATCTTGGATGACACCTACTGCATACAATGGCACCACACGGGAAGCACCAGCTTTCAAATAAAAAAAGAATTTTCAAAATCGGTTCACCCAGTCGAAAATTTTGAGGTAACAAACATAAAAAAAACATACTGATGAATTGAAAACCTCCTCCTATTTTGAAGCCGGTTAAAAAAGGATTATCTATGTAAAACCACTGGACTTAGTGGTGATAAAAAGAATTTCAATTCTGTTTATAACTAATAATTAGTTATAGTCTGTTAAAGAAATTCATTATCGATGGATTAATAATTAACCTAAATCAATACTTAATTTACTTAATTAACACATAATGAAAATCTGCAAGTCCGACCGTGACCACAAATGCTTAAAGTAGTTGTAATTATGAAACATTATCTCAATTATTCAATACTGGCACAAAATAAACCGATTATGCCTAAAAAAAGTATTTAATGCTCGCAAAAGATTAAAATATTAATAAAATAAAATAATTGTTAATAAAGCTTGTAAGCTTACTTAATTTATTAATAATGTTTATTTATGAACAATTAAAACTGTGCGAGGTAATGAAAAGCAAGATGGCGGAATTCACAAGCAGTTATCTCGCGACAATCTGATATTTTATTTGCTTTTTATAGTCGACGATTGACGTTTGATGGATGCCGATGCTGGAGACAGGAGTACAAGCTGCGGGTGACGAAATTGGACCTCATTGGTTTAATATACTTCTATATTGAATAGGGGAGACGGCTACTAACAAGTTTAATTTACTCTTGTAAATATGCCTGTGCTATATTCTGCTCTCGTTTCAAATGAGTTTGTATGGTAGGCGTTACTTTGCGGAAATCCATAATTATCCAAATGTTTTGAGTTTTCTTTAGTGTTAATTCCGCCAATATTAGTCTTAAAACAAACGTGTTTCGCCCTTACAAGAAGCATCCTCAGGACATGTTGACTCGCCAAACTCTGCAAGAGAGTTGTACGGTGGTGTTTACAAATGACCCTTGTGGATTTTTGTCATTCATAAGTCCCTGCATCTGATAAATATGTAAAACGGCCATTATTTTCAGTTTGAAATGATGATTGGTCGTCAATCACATTTATAAAAGATGATTTAATGTATTTTTGATTTCTGCTGGTTAGATTATTTTGGTATATTAAAATGCATTTAAACAAAAAACTTATAATTATAAGTACCAATTACAGAATATCAAAGATTTGATGTCATGTAAATAAACATTAAATGTATTTGTAGATAACTACTAGCTGACCCAGCAAACGTTGTATTGCCGATATTAAAATCGCGGTACAATTGTATTTTTAATGCTGACTCATAATCAAACAAATTTAAAAAAAAAGTCAAAAAAAAAAAAACACCCTTAACATTTAGGGGGATGAAAAATAGATGTTGTCCGATTCTCAGACCTACCCAATATGCACTCAAAATTTCATGAGAATCGGTCGAGCCGTTTCGGAGGAGTTCGGTCCCGCAGACAGTGACACGAGAATTTTATATATTAGATTTATCTATAAGAATTTTCAAAGAACAGGCATGTACCTGTATTTGATGATATTATAAATGCCAAATAATTATTAAAAGGAATGACAATTTTATTTTAATATACAAACAAAGAGTATAATGTCAACGACCTCACGGAATCAATTGACAGTGTTGCTATTTCTAAAAAAGCGTACCATAGAATACGCACAATGAATAATTTAAGAGCACACTGGGGTATACGCAATAAGAAAAATAATAAAAATAAGGGGACAAAGGGATTTGATCCCGGATAGTACGCAATTCGTCACGGATTCGTCTCGGTACGTGTGACGCTGACAATACGCTTGGGTTACCAGCTCTAATATATTTTCCCCATTTAAGGCCAGTGCCTCATGTCGCATTACTTCAATTTATTACAATGTAACAAACACAGTAATGGACTTCTACTTATTATGAAATGTCTTACATATCAAATAAGTTCTTGTAGTTTTCAAATCGTCTTTTATATCACCTTCATCATATTTGTATTCTATATATGTTCACTTTAAATTGGCGATAATATTTAATATTTTCAATTATTACTATCGAATATAACAGACACATTATATGTATTAATTAACTACATGTAGCAAATACTTATTCTTAATTACTTTCAATAAGTTTCTCACATTCCATTAAGCGCCATTCTCTAAAATGTAAATAAAAAATTATTTGATTTAAAATAATCTGGTAATTTTTACACAAAAATATTTAATTTAAATTATTTAAAGTAGAATCTTATTCGTTAGTACCCGCAGACTACGTATAATAATATTATTGACATAAATTAAACATTCCAACTGACGGATAAGTGACAACACTTTGCGTCAAAGTAAACAGCTTGACATAAGGGCACGTCCACACAGGCATAATTCAGTGCGTAAATAAATCTCTACATCAAGTTCCCACATTCAATCAATATACAACAAAATCTCATTGCTTATGTACAGTGTACAGTTTACTTGAGCCGAGATCTCGTACGCATAATGTAATATATCAGTGCGCTGTCAGTGTGTCCGTCCTGACGGCTTTATTACGTTACATTTGTCGTTATATTTTGTGTCGCCTTGCCGATTGTTTTGTGTCTTATAATTAGGTTTTTTTTTCTTATAAAGGTTTTTTTTTATTCGTTGAGAAAAATCGAGTTCAACACAATTGATTAAGTTGGCAATTGACGCATTCTGTACAGCCAATGAATGAAAAATGTCTTGCAAGCGTTTTGTGCTTGTAAATACATTGATAAAAATATAACTTTATAATAAATTCATAGGCTGAACTCCTAAGAAGCTTGTTGGTCTACTGAAACGTGACATTGGCGAGTTGTGGTGCCCCTTCCACAGAAGCCGCTAGAAAGAATAGAATAGATTAGAATATTGAAATTAACAAAATACTTACTGATGATATGTGATGCCAGTATCTTTCTTATTTCTTGTAGTATTATTTTTACAAAGTCTTACCACGCAACCCGGCATTTTACTTTCTATTATTAGCAAAGTTTAACAAAACATGTGGCACGTCAACGTCACACATTGTTCAAGACTGGCTCGAGTATGCCCACTTGGGCGTAGTATTAGTTATCGGACTTTGCGACTACGCCTGCGGTATGTAGTTGGAGCGCAGCGGAGACCAATCCTTAATCTACTGCTGAACCAATATGTAGATGTGATTAATAATTAACTCTACTTTATATTATATAAAACATGAAACATCGGTCTCCCGTTGTGCAATTATAGAGAGCAAAGATTGGAAAGTCGTTAACCGAATATTTAAATTACAAACCACCATTATACGTTCCACGATCGGCGCTGTCATAAACAATCATGCAAATTTTAAATTTAGAAGTGCAATGAAGCCAAATCATCAACAAACTCGACCTAATATTTAAGGCTAGCCGTTAATTTTGGCGCCAAAACGAAGACGCCGCCTGCTCGTAAACCGACGCTTTTAAATTTCGAACTCTCGGCCATTGGACGCTAGCTCGCCAATCTCGTTGAAACAAATTTTACGACTAGCGCTGGCCACACCGCGGTAAATTTACGACGCAAGTAAGAATCGCAAATAATTCTATTAATAAATTAGTCGTAAATGCCTTGTAATTTACTGTCATGGCGCTTTCTCTAATTATTTCCTTTATTAGAAATATTTGGTATGGCGTCGAGTATGAATGCGCCGTCTGGCTCTAACAATTTATGTAAGTCTTTGGTTATAACTATGAAAATAAATTAAAGTCAAGAAAAACATTACAAGTGAACGAATACATGAACTTCAATCGAATTGGATTAGGTATTGTATTGTCACTATAATTCTTTTCTGTAATAAAAACTTAAAATACATAATTAAATAGATTAAACCATAAAAAAATAATATTATTGTTATCTAAACTCAATAGTAAAGCAGCGAAAATAAATCTCAAGTTTTATTATTTTGCACTGGTAACATTAATTAAAATTTCTATAGCTTTACAATGTGGCAGTAGTAAAAAAGAAACAAAAGTATTGTAATAATATTCACTTATAAATGTATATTATAATGATATTATTATATAATCAGTTGCATCTGTATAAAACGTTAATTTTTCATTCGAAATTAAACATTTTTTTTTGCAAACTGTACCAATATTCTCCCAAAAATTTCCCCATATTCTTACTGGCAACTCAGTGAACTGTCACTCGCAGAATTTTCCACCATTCCCTAACAAAGGACACAATTACTCAGTAATGGGTCCCGCTGGGTTCGCCGCTGCCAGCGGGGCGCCAATGTCTTCATCAGATCTTTTAAATCGTTATTACAATATTTCTGATGATACCAATCGGGATTTCTTGGAAAAACCATTTAACCTTCCATTTAGACCACAAAAACATGCAGAGACTTAAATTTGAAAAGGAGGCGTGGTAATTATACAATAACTTTAAATTACTTTAATTAATGAATGATTATAACTTTAAATAAGTTGAATTTAACGGTTTAACTTATGAACGCATACACATACTAATCAAAGTACAAGACTAAAACTTTATAGTAAGGATTGGTCTCCGCTGCGATCCAACTAGATACCTGCACTACCTAAGAACAATAGCGTTTTATTACGGCAACTATTAAATGCTTGTGCGTGAGGCATCTTGACTCTAAATGGCATCTTTCAAATTTTGTAACATACTTCGTGTGATTATACATTGAAATTAATAAAATACAAAATACTTACTGACGATAAGTATGTGATCCCAGTGTCTTTCTTATTTCTTGTAGTATTATTTTTACAAAGTTTTACCACGCAACCCGGCATTTTAGTTTCAATTATTAGCAAAGTTAAACAGAACATATGGCACGTCAACGTAACACATTGTTCGAGACTGGCTCGAATACGGCCACTTGGGCGTAGTATTAGTTGCCGCACTTGGCGACTACGCCTGCGGTATCTAATTGTTAATAAACTTTTTCATTTAGATAGACAATTTTGGTGAAGCAAGTTTTATCTCAGCCTACTGTGATTGTGTCGTGCTAATTAGAAGCATTATCAGAAAGCTAGCTAATAATAACATGTTAAAATTAAAAAAGTATTCCTTCATCCTTTAATTCCAATTTTTTTTGTGAAAATACGGGACGAGACGAGCAGGGACGCCCTACCCATTACAGTGCAGTGGCGCTCAGGATTCTTGAAAAGCCCAAAAATTCTGAGCGGCACTACAATTGCGCTCGTCACCTTGAGACATAAGATGTGAAGTCTGATTTGCCTAGTAATTTCACTAGCTAAGGCCCCTTCAGACCGAAACACAGTAATATTTATACATTACTGCTTTACGGCAGAAATTGCGCCGTTGTGGTACCCATAATCTAGCCAGTATCCTGTGCAAAGGAGCCTCCCACTGGTGAATCTTGTAACTATGACTCACTTATTTAGAACCACGAGTTTGATGTAATAACACATTTCTATTTAGTAATAGGAAATTGTATTTAGTAAAATATATATTCGTATTCGTAGGGAGTCAGTTTAGCGTGACATTAGGGGTCCATAGCGCCCCGCGGTGCCATTTGTTGGGCGACCAGTAAGGTTTCCGTCTACAGAACTTGCCCTCTCTGTGATTTCCGAGACATGGAGAACATAATAGACATTATACATACATTTATCACAAGGATATGGATACTACCAACATAAACACATGAAAATAATATTGTTAATAGGCGACTTCTAAAATTTCTCATTACAAAGAATTTTACTATTCACCAAAAATTCGGAAAAAAAATTCCTTACAGTAGATTATTTATTCTAGTTTATCATTCTATACACTTTTCCATTCTGTCAAATATGTTTTATAGATTTTTTGTGAAAAAATACTAATCATACCATATTTCTCTTTGACGTTTTGAGGGTGAGCCTTTGAATGCTCATTAGTAATTTTTCTGAATGCCTTTATTTTTATAGTGCATAAATACTAAGCTCGATTAATAAATAAAGTAATACCAGAAGTGGAAAAAGCGCATTTGAATTTAGAATTCGAATCCCAAGCTTTAATTACAGAATAGCGATCGGCTTCCGTAAAAGCACAACGACGAACACATTTTCTAATTAGCGATTGGTCACGCGCTCGCGCTTGGCGGCCAATCGCACTCGATTCAAATCCGAATTGGGCAATTTGAATTTGGAACGGTTCAACTTATGATTTGCTCACAATACTTCTTGTGTCCATCGATAACGGTCGTGCTTTTGGTTTAAATGACTTCAGCATTGTATTCTGAATGAATTCAATTATTACAAAATTATTTTTACTTAATCACTCTTCCGATTTGGCACGCTTGTAGCGTTTTTGTTTAGGAATAATAAAGAAGAGGTGGATGCAATCAACATTGGTATTTAGATTCCCCACATATTAATATGAAATATGTATACATAAAACTATCCTGCAACAACTTCTAAAACCCTTCAATACATTTGTAATCTTAATTAGATATTATCAGAAGCTAGGCTTTTACAATTCAATTGGACTCACATAAAACCATAGCGGTATTTCATGAATAAAGATAACATCGATGAAATCTTAATTAAAGAGAGTGAATTGCTTTAGTTGAGGGCCGCTTTTATGAAGCAAAAACAAAGCGTGCCAATATTGAACGGGGTGTTAGAGTGATTGACGTGGAGTCAACATTCGGAATTTACAAATTAACAAATGTCACGCCACAAGTGGTCTCCGACGCTATACAAGGCGATGTCGTCATGCCAATTAAAAAAAATTATCCCCCTTAATAAGTGTCAATTCTTAACGAATGTGTGCATACGCACGATTTTTATTTCACACTTCCAATCGCTGAATATGAAGACGCAGAACACAATAAACCCTAAATTAGAACAGATGAAGTTCATTTTGCGATTCCGACTGATTTTACGATTATTTTTATTGACGCCATGTCTCGACACTCGACGCGGCAGTGCATCGCGATTGGTCCTAAACGCGACCATGCACTTTCTAAAAAGGACTCTTTTACACCGCAATAAAGACTTATGTTTATCATCGCGATGGTCTCATTTCAATATTTTAGTACCAAGTAGTTGGTACTAATGCGTAGTGAGTCGAAGATGAATGTGGTAGAAGTGGCCATCAAATTTTAATTGTCCGTTAAAATAATAATCAATGAGGCGACTACCTCAGCGGATAGCTAGTAGGATAATTAGACGGAGCACATGTGCCAACGTCTAATGATACATTAAAAGGACTCAGTATAAATGATATTAAACTTTTCGATGGAATCATACCAAAAGAATTTCTCTGAGAAGAAAAACAACTTGAAATATAAACAAATTTAAAAGATATAGATGAAACAGTTACTGTTGTGTACAACGCAGCAATTAGCAAGACTATCTTGTTACTCAAAGACTTTAGAGTTGAGCATAAAATTACCGCAATGTTTATGATAAAGCATCTAATGTAAGGATGATTTTGGAATGTGACTGAATCACTTGATATTCTGAACGTTATAGGCCATTACTGGTTAAGAGATGTTAAAGAGTAAAACCACATCACCGCAAGGGCGAGACGCGTCGTGTCTCATGACGTACTTCTAATTATAACTCAGATTCCAGCCCAGAGTTTGGTTCAACTTGCTAATTAGGGAGCTATACACAGCCAATAATCTTTATGATTAATGTGTTTGTTCACGATACGCGATTAAGTGGTAACGTTCTGGGCTTGCAGTGTTAAGTTTGTAAACACAGTTCCGGTTCGTTTGGTGGTCTTACCGTCACTTGCCGAGCCATGCCTCACTGACTTTCGTATAAACTATGGCTTTTTCTAGTACATTGTATGCAATTAATTGCACTCAGTCAGTTATTTGCTATTGTGAATGCAAGTAAGTAAATCTATAGGCAACAACTATTTATTTCAGATTAAAATTAGTTTTTTATTTCAAAAAAATTCACCAATTCTCATAGCAGTTATTGTTAGCCCATTTTTTATGAAATTTTCTAGTTTCATTATATTTCATAGGATACCATGCTGTTTACTTGGATATCTTTGGTTCAAAATGAAAAGAAATTTAGCAGAGCAATTATCTATATAATCTTTGCGGGCTTGCTTTGCAAAATAATGCTGAAAAATACATGTAAATGCAAATACAATGAAATAAGTACCTAATGGATAAAAGGACCCTGACCTGATAACCAATGCCGATATAAACCTATATCATGTTTATGTGAAGAAGAATATTAAAATTAAAAAGCAGACATAAACAATCAAAACTGATAGTGACAAAATGAAAGCTGGCAGTTTGCAGGAATGCCGGCGCACGTGCTCTGCCGATGATGATAATAATAAAATGTTAGCGCATTATTTATTTATAGCCCGTCCGCGGCTGTCGTTCGTCTGTCTGTCTCTCATTATGTACCGTCCATGTTTCTTTGTCTCATTACATCGCATAAATATTGTTTTATATAAACAAATGTGGGGAAATCTGTTCGAGTTTTAAAGCTAGATGATATATTTGTAGTTCAGAATTGCTTTATGTTTAATTTTGTGTTATAAATTATTTAATTTTTAAATATGGCCTAGATGATTTTAAAAAGTTAATAAGTATTTAACTGCAAGAATTTGTATGGGTGGCAGATATAAGCAGATTAGAAAATAAGAGGCGACATGCAGGCAGTGGTCTTGTGTAACTCGATACTTCATAGTCTTAAAAGTCTAACACAGACGTCGTTGGAAATAGCCATTACCTCGATTTCTTTAAGCCTCTAAGCCCCAGTCTCATCTCGCAGCGATCTGTAATATCATATAGCATTGTTTTGCTCGACGCTCGCTATTTGCGTATACCTCCCGCCCTCCTCCGTCTCACCCTTCCCTCCACATTATCCGTCTGAGCGCTATATTTTATCCTGGGTACGCTACGTAAACTGTCAGAATCGCCTCCGTCGGGCATTCAACTCTTTGTTTGTAAGTTGATGAGCTTGGCAGTCATCGATATTTTGACTTTCAACAAGATCTGGAACGTGAACAACTTGACTCGATCCGGTCTCTGTGCCGATTCATAAATCGATTGCACCATGTGCTCGAGTCACTTATCTCTATACCATTTCGATTCGATCATCGACCGCTGCATTGTCTCAATGATGCAATTAGTCTTGTGGAGATTGAGTAAGATTGCCTACCCGCATTAATTAGAACTCAAATTGTCTGTCTTGAGCGAATGTAGCGCGAAGGACGTTAACAAGAGTAATAATAATTAGTTATAAATCATCGGAATCATTGCGACGATGCATTGATAAAAGACGGCATATATCTCAAGCTGATTTGAAATATGGCGGGCGCGTCGCAACGGACAAGATGTTGGCGCGAAATGAAAACTCCGTTAATGCGGCCATGATTGATCTGTGGAGTTCTGCTGCAAGACTTATGTACAAATAAAATATTTATTGATTCTGTTATTATACGATACCTTATATCACCACTCTTTAAGCCACATATTAACACTAGTTTTATTACTGCTTTTACGACGTAGTTGTTGTAATAAAATATAATCATTTATTTTTAATTCAACACACGTCAAATAACTCTATTTTTCTAGCAGTGCTGGTTTAGTACGCTCCTTGAGACACTCCATAATAATTTCTTTATAATATTATAGTCTATGGTGACATCCGTTTGACGAACAACATAAATTATTCCTTAAATCAGTTCTCATAATAATATATTGTAGCTAACTTGTCTTCCACAAAACACCATGTATCTATCTCCTGATCTTCACGCAACGACAAATGTGTAACAAATAAATTATAAAACCAACGGCTTGCTTTTTTACCTTTCATCTTTTTCACACTTGCTCCTGGTGCTTTTGCGCTGTTTCGCATTTTCAATATTGTCAAAGAAATCATTTAAATTAGTGAAAACAAAACATGCGGGTAACAACGTACTTTATTAAAACACCACATAACAATTATTACTGACCTATTGCATTGTGATATTAAAACAGTGTTTTTCTCAAAAGACAATAAAAATTTAACGAAGTTGCATCGAACAATAAATTATTCCAAGTATTTTAAGCGCCAATTTTTCAATTGTAATTGAAATTAAAAGGGTATCCATCCTAATTAATTAGCAGACTATAATTACCAGTACTAGGACCGCAGGAGCTGCCAGGAGGTGCAGATGTGACGTTTGACAGATGGCTACGTGTAGTTGGCGCGCTCGCAGCTTTCTGAACCCGCCCGGAATGTTGATGCGAGAGAACATATCTAATTAAATATAGTTTTATTTACTGATAACATCAATGGAAGTATTATATGGAGCTTATTACATATAACAAAATAAAGTAAGTGGTTAAAATTAAAGTTGACTAGATAATAAAAGATGGTATTATAGATTTCTAAAAAGTCTTGCTCAATGACCATCTATATATACATACCAACAGGGGACTTAAACAGTATCCGTGTTGAATGCCCGAAAAGGTTTTTACTTTAAACTAATAAACCAATCCATAACGAAATATTTGATTGATTGGATTACAATATGCATTGCGTATATTATAAACACAATAAAAATCAAACTAAGAGCAAAAAACGATAATGAATGTCAAACAAAGTTTAGTATCCGCCAATAAATGCGGCAGAAGCGCGTTCCTAATCCAGGATTAGATTGAAAAACTTGGATCGTCTCGAAGATATGTCAATTCAATATTCACAACACTGTTTTGCTGTTGACGAATTAATGTTAAGCAAATCGGTAGCTTATTAGCTTAGTAATAGTGTCGTTAAAACATTAGCTGGCCGAAGCGGTTGTAAAAACGTTGGTTTTTATAATAATATGCTCGTCTCGTTCGGCGAGCTACGATTTAAACTCGTTTACCGACCATTGTCTGTTTGTGTGCTCCCAAATAAGTCGGTGATATTAATAGGAATTCGTGTCGACGGAAAAACAGTTTTATGCGGGATTTTTATGAATTAATTATTGCGTGCCTGATGCTGGGATAGTGACATATTACACGTTCTTTATTGCTTTGAGAAAACCGTGTTAACATTTGGACTGAAATTTCATTACTTTAACCGAATTGAAATCAGTTTTAAAATTTCTTTATTAATTTTGGCTTTAGAATTATACTTCTTTATACTGACAATTTTGTGGATTTTGAATTAGCATTAAAATTTCATTACTTATGCCGTATCTGCCTTCCCCAGAAATGAAAATGAATAATGTAAATAACAATTAAAACTTAGTGGAAAGTAACTGTCTCGAGGACGTGTTATATCACGCATATTAGAATGCTTCATGCACTTCCCTACCAACATTCTAAGCACGCGCGTTTGAACTAAACTAAATACATAATATCTTCGCAATACTGGCAAGAAGCTTGCTTTAGTACAGACAAACATTATATTTTTAATTGCACTTAGTAGATAATGTGTTCAATGTTACGTTCTCAATTATGTTTCTAAGGGGAAGCTTAATAACCAACTACTATCGTATTTCAGTATCAGAAACTATAGTAGGTATTTCGAAATATTAAAACCAACACTACCCAGTCGGAATTTCGAGGCTAAGTAAAGTTGCATTGACTTTGGGATTGGCAAGTAAACTTTCCAACTCACCCTAGAGATGGACTGATCAAATAAAAACAGCTTTGAAGGTATATACGTACTAGGATGGCAGGGGTACGCAACGAGTAGCGAATAATTATCAAGCTAAACACAACCTGTAAAATAAACGCCACGACCACTGTCACATTGTCTATGTGACATCAGCGGGCAGTCTTTCGTTTGAAATGAGTACTTTCGATTGGCGATTTTAGAAGTTTATGACTGGACCTGACGTCATTTTGGCATCGCCAAGATGGCGGCTGTCCCCATATTAGAGCGTTGGGATTATGTGATATATTTTATACTCTCTTAATATATCCAGATCTATAAGATATCTATACCTCAAAGGCCAAAAACGCTTTTGTGATTTCTCTGGTCTTTTAAGAGAGGCAATGTTGTGGCCCATTTGACCCCTACGTAGCTAAGGTGCAGGAGACGTGGCGACTTAGAAGATCATTCTAGAAAATATCATAATTGACGCCTGATAATATGAAACAAAATGCTTATATTTTGACACGCAAATCGCGTCCCACACCTATGAAGCGTTATATGTTGCACAATGGTACGGAATGCGTGTTACAGTTCAAGTAATACTTTTACAATTTTTGTTTTATAAATTACTAACGTTGTTGAACACCAAATTGTTGGTATACGTTGAAAATAACGAAGTGAGGTGCCGTCGAATTCGTAGATATTTATCATATTGATTGATTGGTGTGGATGATCTTTGATCAGATTGTTGTTTTAAATATTTATCGAACGCTGTTCTGTCGGCCTTTACGCGATTGGGGGCCAAATACTTTGAGACACCTCTAGGGGTCAGAAAGGACCTTGTAGATAAGTCTTCAGTATCTGTGAATCGACAAGAGACAAGCGTGGGGTTGATTTGATGGCGAGTGAACACGGTGCTTTAGTTCAAAGATGCAACACGTTTATTTTCACTAACTTAATTCTTATTTTCGCCCGCTTTGCTGGGCGAAATTTTAAAAAGAAATAAATTAATAAAGGAACTTTGGAATTCGAAAAATAGCCATAAAGCATCTAGCATAAATTTCGCACCGAATGACGGTAGTTTCATATCGAACGATCAGTGGTTTAGGCGTGATTGAGCCTCAATCAAAGGCCATTTTCATTATATATATGTATATAGACAATAGATATATTATATGGATTGATGTATCTACTGAATTCCATTCCTGTTGTGTTTTTTTTATAATACATTTTAATTTTTGCAAGTCATCACGTTTGCGTATTTATTATTAGTTTGAATGAAAAATATTTTGTTCAATGATGTATGGATAAAATGGTTGTATCAATGATTTAAAATAGGTAATAGTAATTACTTAACTTAACTAATTTTAAAGTTTTTAATTACATTGTTTATTGTAATACTCTAGTTTGAAGTTGGTATTTTTTATATTTATAATTATTTAAACGGAACCTTTGTACGCGACCGACATGGCAGCATTTGGTTGATTAATTTTTATTTTCAAACAAAAATTTATGACTTATATGCTGAAAGCAAAACATATTTTGTTGTACCTACGATTGGAACTCGATCAAATGTCGATAGCAAAGCACAACGCTCTGGTGAAGATTACAGCACTTCGGGCCCCGGGCGAGTAATCCAAAATGCAAATAGTGTGCACTTATAATACATTTTGTATTCAAGCGACGGCCATGCAACTTACCGACTACGCCCCTCGCTGTTTTTACTGGAAAATCATGTAAAAATCGCTCGTTTTTATTCTGTGCGCATGCGCCTCAACCATGTTCCCATGATTCTAATTTTCGCGAGCGTTTCTTTGTTTTTGCTAGAGTTTTTATATTCACAGCTGTTGTGTACATCGACTACTCGTACCGGTAAACGTCTTTAGATCGTAGTATTTTTTTTATGGAAAAGGAGGACAAACAAGCGTACGGGTCTTCTGGTGTTAAGTGATCACCGCCACCCACATTCTCTTGCAACACCAGAGAAATCACAGGAGCAAAGATGAATGAATTTAATGAAACAATTACATTTAACTGTAAACTGCAATGACTTAGATACCTTCACAAAGATATATTTATATGAATAATATTATTTAAATTCAAGTTTATCTAATAAGTTTCGTGTTAGGACTACGAAAACATTTTTAATTATTTACCTAATTCTATCAAATGACAGATACTAAGTTGTATTATATTTCAGACATAAAATTATAATGCGATGCCAAGATTAAATTAGTCGCTTGTTAAATGAAATATATAAGAAGTAGAGACAGTAACTGGATGCCCGGAGTCGCTTCGCTTCTATAAAAAGGTGCTTCGTTAGCGTCCTGCACCCCTCTTGTCCTCTCCGCTACTAACCGTCTAAATTTAACCTGGAAACGAACCCGGGACCGGCGCACGTGTCCCGCTTAACACTCCGTACAAACGTGTCCTTACATTTTATCAAAACTTATTTAGTTCTTCTCATGATTAAAATACCGTTACAGACACAATGAAAGCCATGATATAAATTCGAATTTCGAAGGTCAATCGAGATATAAAATTAAAAAGTATAAGTGGCCAGCGAACGGGCTGTGTTTTGTTAAATTTCAAATATTACGTCGCTGGTGGTTATTACAATTTCAAATTTGGAACGCGATTCCACTTTTGGTTTCGATGCCCCCGGCCTCAGAATTTTATTAACTTTTGATATAGTTTAAGTGTGTTATATTTTTTGGTTTTATTTAAAAATGAAGACATCTCCGATGTTATTGATGTTGTTTTATTTTTAATGGCCACTTTATAGAAAAGAGAATAGTAATAATTGAATATGCTAATTCAAATTTTATCGTGTTAACGCAATAGCAAAGGTATTATTATAATCTTGGGTTGAGGATAAAAGTAAAATGCGATACGAAACCTTTATGGTCGCCGGTTGGTTTCTAGAGAGATTCAAATCCACTCGAAAGCTCAATTTGCTAAGTCGAATAGTTTTGTTTTGAACACACAACCGCCATATCTCCGAAACTATCTCAGAAATAATTCAATGTTGCAACGCGAGCTCGCGCGCAATCACACAAAACTGTTCCTTATTTAAACTGCATACGAATTACATTCGAATTGGATGATGGTTTTCGTTCGAGTTGTGTTGTATTCGAAAACTGATCGTATGGGAAGCTATTGCGGTTGATTTTTGTATTAACAGTGTTTGTTTTTAAGCCGTTATGAGAAGTATCAAAACTGGAATTCAGAGTAAAAGATGACCGCGCGAAAATTTTCGAAATACAAGGAGTGAAATCTGAAAGCCAGATAGCTTTTTGCGTGGATCCCGCTCCGGACGGCTCGTCTTTTAATTATTCTACCGCTAATTAGCTTTTAGGGTTCCGTTGCGTGTTTCTTCCACTATAATTGTGAATTACGTGCTGAATATTAAGACGTCTCCAATGTTTAATTCAATAATTTGTAATTATTTAATTGCTTTTGCAGTTCATGTCTGTACATTCTTTTTTTTATGCAGTTCCATATAGTTTTCGAGTTTACAATTATTCTTTCTTTCTTTAAGTACCTAAATTAAGTTTTTAATGTTGATATTAAAAATGAAGTTGGTGAAATATTAATCTTAAATTTTTAAATTATTCTTAATAAAAAGCTGTTAATTTTTTACAATTAAAAAAATATTTTAACAGCATGTGTAACCCGTCACACACATTGAACTATAACGTTAGTTGCAGAAATTACATACAAAAACATTATGATAAACATTAAATACAGGTCGTTAATCACTCAATTAAAGGTACAGAACCCATCGTAAACAACACCAAGCGGCCGATCAATTCCTAACATTTTATCTGTTGTTCCGAAACTCGTAATGCCGCAAAAAGCGCCATCTCCGTCTGGTGTTTGAATTTGGCGAGTTTTTCATCGGCCATCTTGTATTGAGATGCGTCCTTCCTATCATTGATTTGTGTCGTTCAACTTCATAATTACGATGAAGATATATATTGCCAGTTCTTTAGAAGTTATGTTATAAGTTTTTCTAAGTATAATCTATACTTACTTTATAAACAGGAAATATTTCATTGGCAAAATTCCTTCAGTTGGGAAGCTACACTATCACCGGGTGATATAGGCTATATGATATTTTCAGAATAATTTGGGATCTTTACTAAAACTCCAATTTGTAAGGAACCCAAGGTATAAAAAAAATAATGGGTTGTATCCGAGAGTGCCGAAAGAAGTGAAATTTCAACATTAACGTTTTAAGCATTTTTAAATATTTTGGAATGGTTAGGTAATAATTTCACACTTATTGTTTTATTTATCAGTGTGACATTACTTAGATGAGCTTCTTTGTGTGGTGTTCCTGGGACGATACGACGCTCACGTCGTAGGTACTCATACCTTCAAAAAAAGCGCGTACACTATTCTAAAAGCCTTATGCTCCTGAGATTCATCTGGTGTTACAAGATAATGTGGGGGGCGGTGACGACTTCGCATTAAGTGACCCGAGCCGTACGCTCGTTTGTCGTCCTATTCCATAAAAAACCAGGGAATTACAGCAGCAGAGAGACAGAGAGAGAGAGAGAGCGAGAGGAATTTATTGTAAGGGTTTTTTTTTTTAAATCTCTTATTTTCCGTATTTTTTCATTTTGTGAAACAAATCCTTATGGCAAGTCAAACTTATTACGATATCTTTTACGGTCAATAGTATTTAGAATAGCAATAGTCTGAATCATGAAAACGGCTGATAATTATCTTTAATGAGCTTTAATTTTTTAGTTGTACAATCCTTGATGACTTGTCGCACCATTATCATTAATATTTGTTTTAGTCAGGAAGTTTTGGAAAAAAAAAATGGTTGATCCATTAAAACAAGAGAATTAATATGTTTGACTGATATGGAGGCACATCTGAATAAATTTAGTGATGTTAGAGTAATAATTATTGCAGATAATAATGAAAGTACAGTAATTATCGAGACAAAGCTAGTTATCGAGCTACAAAGCGAAATTGAGAAGTGATGTCACACATATTGTGTGATACAGTGATACAGGAGAGTTGTGAATGGGGGCAGGTGAGTTGTGGCGACAATTTGTCAGACGTTGAGGTGTCAGTCAGCATTCGCAGTCAGCACGCGCCCCGAACAGCCGAAGAATGAGTCGATGACGTGCGCGATGTATGCGCCGGGATGCGATTAGGATTGCTGCCAAAGTGCCAACACTAGATGATTCAGTGAACAGTGCAATTTACAATAGTCCTTTCTAAATGCAGAATTGATTTGCAACTTGTTTTGAGCCGTCTGTTCAGATTTCAATTTCTTTAAAAGTCAAACAAAGGCCCATCATATAAGTTGGTGATAGTCTAGAATTTATTGGAAAGACTCAAAATTACTTTGTAGCTACGAGGATTTCTATTGATGTGATTAATATTCATAGAATTTAAGCTTTACGTAATGAGTAAACACAATAATTTCGATTTAGTTGAAAACAAATGTTTGACGTCTCTTTTAAAAAGTATATTAGTTCTTTCATTAAAAAACGTCCATAATTTAGTCTTGCAGAGAAACAAATGAATAAACAAAGAAAGTATAATGGAAAACATCTATACATATAGGTACAAATATTAGCAATTAAGAGAATTTCATTATGTTTTATCAATGATTATATTTTATTTAATAATGAAGCTTGTAAAGAATTTTGGCAATATTAAAAGCAAAAATTCGATAAGCACCATACTTGTTTATATAAACAAAAGTGTTTGGCAAAACATTGAAGAATTTCGGTCTATCAGGTTCAAAATTTTGATGCCAATTACGAAATACCGACGCTGGCAACGCGGCGATGACACCGCTGTCAATTTGGCAGCGGCTAGCCGCATTCTAGGTCACCTTACTGACGAACAATCTGCAAACGAAAACATACTTTATCATGATAGTGTTAAGTCTTTCAATGGCTGGGCAAAAATATATACACGATGATGCTGATATACATAATAATTCCTTAGCCCAACGAGAAGGTACTGTTGATTAAAAACAATACAATTTAAAGTTCGTGACACGAAAATCTATTATGAAATCGAATATCGGTAATTGAATATGAGAATCGTTTAAATCGAAGTTGAATCGATATTGTGGATCTCATTTGTGGCGATGTCGGGTGTCCGCTTGATTTACGAACGCTCGTTACAAGCCCCTGTAATGAGATGCGCCTGCGCACGACGGTTATGCTCGCGCATTTGTAAATTAAGAACGTTGGCTTCTTTATCGATAATATTTTATTTAAATAGATCTGAACAGCGAATGGGCATTCGTGTTCGAATTCTTCAATGAATAATTACCTGAGAAATAGATATTTAGTTCGTAATGCATATCATTAGAAAACATAACATACACCTATTACTACAGATATGTATGTATTATCCGGTAGTGTAGCCAATGGTTACAGACCTCCACGATACTGACATCAAACCTTTTATAAAATATTTCGCATATATAAATCGATCCGTGGCACTTTTAAACATTGAGATTAATTTCCTTAATAACACATCTAGATTGACAAATTGTCTGCTTTTGTATTATTGGTACTTATCAGTTGGTCATAAAATAATCTATCAAAATTCCCATAAATCTCTGTCTATTCAATTTACAAAAGAAAGTTTAAATGAGTATATAAAACAGTCTCTCTATTCTCAAAAAGAACATTTTCGGTATTATTATTTTAGAATATATACTAATTTCACGAAACCAATTTCATTTTCAATAAATCATTTGATTTAAGCAACATGTTAAATATCAGGGTAATAGCCAATGGTATGTTGGTGTCCCTCAGGGAGCTATTTTCGAACCCACATCGTATAGATATTTCTCATTAGGTGTATTTTTAGAATTGTTTAATACGGTCTGGCTTCCCCAAAAGTTTTATTTAAATTAAAATTAGCTTTTCACTATCTTTATTATTGTAAGTCACAGTTCAGTATTGATTCCTGCCGTATCTATTACTTTTGAAGATATGTTCACGATTTTCAATACCGATTAATGATCTAACAATTAAAACTAAAGTTTAATAACAACGATTACATTCACGTACTACTGCTGTGTTGACGTCACGATAATTCATTAAGAAACAGCTATTAATTACAATTCTCATTCAATGCAATGCCATTACTCTCTTACCGCACCAAAACAAACAAATCCTGCAATTATTTCTAATACATATATTCTACCATTTGACCAAGGGAAAATAAACTCTATTACTTTTGTTTTAACATTTATCTTGATCGCAATTTCAGTTTCGTGGTCAATCCCATCAACAATTTTGTCCTGATACTGCATTATAAGATCTATTCTTACTATTGTAAGACAAACTTTCGTTTCTTTATTCACTGGAATGCCTAAGACCCCATATTCTGTTCCCGAATTTCTCAAGATATTGAAAGATTAGCCATGGGTAGCAGGATGTCCCATAAATAATATATAGAAGGGGAGACGTGATGGATTGTCTGTCTGTTCGTTCTATTTGTCGGGAACTCTTAAAGGGTGGATCTTGCTTGGGTTTGCTATTATTAGGAAGGACCAATGTTAGCTTAGAAAGTGACACTTACGTTCATTAAAACCATTCCGTTCGCATTCCAATCTCGCGCTGTTGCTGGAATGTTTTAATAAATGAATTTGGAGTATTTTAGTTACAATTAAAAGGATTCTTGAAATGGAATTGTAATTTTAACTGAAAGTAACGTTATATTGTAAAGTTATATGTTTGTGAGTATTGTAAATATTAGTGAGCATAAATTTTCTTTACAAATTGTGTAATACAATAATATGCGAGCTCGAAAATGAACTTTTGCTATGTTTAACTAATACAATGCTGAATTAATTAAATTACAAGAAACAACTAACTATAAATACATTATTTTCTCATATTTCCGACGCGACGTCCAGATTCACTCACTTATTCTTTCTATATACATATGCAATATTAATGTACATTTCTCACGCAATTCTAGTCCGTTTGTGAAAATGAAAGTATGACCAATTTATTGCTTGGTTCCCTGTGGCTGCATTTGCGTGAAGCGATTTTCTTATAGAAAAATTGATTTTTTTAAATCACGAAATGGATAGCTTTTTCAAATGGTCTGTTTAATAACGTCTTAATTAACTTTCTCATTTTAGCTAAAAAAGACATTGATAGCTAAGTGTGTATTGTGATTAATCTATTCATTATTAGTGGAAGTAATTAGTAATGTAGTGAAGTAGATAGATGTTAAGATTTATTGTTGTCAACGGTGGCTCCTCGGTTATTTCTGTCACTGATGCAGTATTTTGCTGATACGGAACATGAAATGCACTAATGTTACTTATTAAAAATTTTATGAGGCTTACAACATTCATAAAATTTAAATAAACAAATTCACTGCCTTGCAATGTACTGTAAACAATAGATAACTTACCAATTATATCATTAGAATTTACAACACCCAAAACAATTGTTTTAAAAAAACTATTGAAATTTAATAATTGTGCCTTGAACAATTCTTATATTTAAAGATTTTTTTTTCAGTAAACCTTTTTGATAAGGGGCCTCTTAGCATTACACGTAGAAAAGCAAGGAACGGTATCCCAAACTTGCAAAGATCTTACTTGGCGATTATTTACGACATCTATAAATCAGACAGGTCATAAAATACCCAAATATTAGTTCAGCGATTGGTTTCTGTGAGGGAATGAGCAGGTAACTGATAACACTATGATTAGATTACAATCTTGTTATTTGACCGATATCAGCAAACCATCTATAGTTATTTTTACACATTTTTGACCAGATGTTTTTACAGCTAACTGAAAGATTTTGGTAAATATTCACAATTTTGAGAATACCTTTTATCTGTCTTCTTCCTATGCCATACTCTTTTGAATTATAGTTGTCATTTAAAATCAGCTAATTCAATATGAATTATAAATAACTTTTGTCCACCTACAACTTTTATATGATATAGGAATTGGGTTTAGTTATATTTGTCAAATTCAATAAAGATAGCACAATATCGGAGTAATTAAAAACTGGTTTTCTCTTTTATGCTAAAATTACCAAATTTAATTAAATTACTACTAATACTAACCAGTAATGAACATATCCACAGCTTGTCTAAATTAGAAAACAAAGTTAACGCAGAGTAAGTGAAAAAATTAAAGCTCAAAGAGCAAAAAAGGTAAAGCGAACTTCTTAAAAGTCAAATGAAACTGTTGACGATATGATAAAAGTTACAAAGAGTCCCCAGTTCCCATCACCTGTCCGATCTCAATTGATTTTTGTTATGCACCCACTGTCTCTACTTCCGAAGTTTTACAACTGGGAAAAACGATGACTGTTAAAGTGACAGAATTATTGATAAAATTGGTTGGTCTTTAGTAGATTTATTTTTGGCATATTATCTTTATGATGTTAAGGTATCAATTGAGATTTCCGTATAATATACAAACGTGTTTTTGTGCAAAACAATGTGTTAATGAATCCTAATTTGGGCACATGTTGCAAAATTCCATGGCTTGTATAATTGGCACCTTTCTTCAGTTTTCATACAGTGATAACAATCCAGGCAATCTTTCATTAGTACCTACGGTCAATTTGATAATACAAGACTGATCATAGTTTTTAATAAGTCTTAGTGCTCAATTTTTGTCTTTGAATTTGATATGACATGATAGCTGAAGCATTTTTTTCCTGAGTTTAAGAACATTTTCGAATGGGAACGAAATCAGTACTCCTGCCTACTTCTCCTATTTCTTTTCTATTCTTTATTCATATCTAGTCATATTAGCCGATAACAGCAAATTATATTCAATATGTGATATACTGTTTATGAGAGCAAAGAGAAGTTTTGAGATTTTTATATTATCTACAATACATTATGTTCCAACTTTTAGCAACGGAGCGATTTTCTTGCTGTACTTATCATAACGTGTCTCAAATATCTCTGTGCCTTTAAAACTTCTGAAGACAGAGCATGTTACAAGCTGTAGCGTCTTTTTAGCATTTTATATTTATTATGGTAATATGTCAGTGGTTGAATAAAGTACTACAATGAATTTAACAGTTTGAATTATACCAGTACTGTGGTTTTAGATAGATTTTTTGAACAATGACATCGAATCTTTTTAGGTTGTTGTGCCAAAGAAATCGTGTAGAGAATTTATAGAGGCAGTTTCATCTAAATATTGACCGTTATGAATCATTACATTATGTACTTTATTAGCAACTAAAAATTCTTAGAGATAATATGTTTTTTTTTCTCAAAAGGACAAAGTTTTGCAGTAAACATTCACAATATTGTCTGTGATTCCCTTTTTTTTAGTGAAGATTGGCTGTACATTGCTACCTTTATTATAACGAGATAGGGTAGGTAGTGTTGTTAAGCATTCAATATTTGGTAATCAACGTGCTTATTCAAGCTCTGTCTATTTCACATAGATGGATCAAAATAATAAAATCTACTTTAATTTGCAATGTTTTTTTTTTGAATTTTTAGCTGTTCCTTTAAGTGTTCAATATTTTTTTATTGTTTTAAAAATATCATCTCGTTAGGGAATAGTCGATGAGGATTAAAATCAAATAAAATATTGTGAACGAAAGCGAAACTATTATACATGTATAAAGAAACTAGCGTTTCTCAAACCGCTCATCTTCTATCGCTTACGCCGAAAACAATAGAAACTTTTTATTATTGAAAGTATTTATATTATTTCACTTTGTCTCCTTCGAAGTTTCAGCGGTTTAATACACTTAGGGACGGACGTGTTACAAACTTTTTCATGCTCCTATTTCAATCATATTTTCTAAGTTTTCCGGTTCGTATTTGGCGAACTTTTTAAGTACATTTCCCTTTTAGACTTTGTAGAGTTCGGAGCTGTTTTGACTTCTTGTATAATATGTTCGAAAGGGGTTTTTTTTGTTAATGAAATAAAACTCTTCAAATTCAAACGTTTGCATTTAATTTTTTAAATTTTCAAACAGTCAATTTTCATTTGCTCATAATAGTTCAATATATCAGTTTCATACTAAATCATGATCGGTTTTTTTATGACAATAAGGGACGAGACGACCAGGACGTTCTGCGCATTTCAATGCACTGCCGCTCAGGATTCTTGAAAAACTCATAAATTCTTAGCGGCACTGCAATTGCGTTCGTCACCTTGAGACATTAAGATGTTAAGTCTCATTTGCCAAATATTTTCACTAGCTACGGCGCCCTTCTGACCAAAACACAGTAATGTTTATACATTACTGCTGCACGGCAGAAATAGGCACCGTAGTGGTACCCATAATCTAGCCGGCATCCTGTGCAAAGATGCCTCCCAGTGTTTTCTGTGCATGTCTCAAACAAGGTTGAGTCTTTCCTTGTGCAATCAACGACAAGAGACGCCAGTGTCATTATTCTACATTTAATATCCATTGATGGTATAATTTATTCATATAGCCTGAAAATTAGAACAAAATTAAACAATAGATCAATTTTAACCGCAATTTCTATAAAAACAAAACAAGCATAATATCGGACAAGCGTAATCTTGAGCTATTGTCGAACCCCCGTCCCCTCGGCAGCACGCGCTACCACAACTTGCTTTTGTAATCAGCCCCCTGGCTTTCCCTTGTTTGTTTTTGTTCGGTAATTGCTGTTTGGTTTTCTTGTAAATTGCTCGGCTGAGATGACTGGCTCCCCGATAGTGGGTGCGGCCACGTGCTCTACACGTAATATGGAGGTACTAACAAATGCACTCAAAAATAAAACTGTCTTATATATAGTGGTAACTCAATCGTAATCGACGACCTCGAAGCTTACTTATTGGTAGGAAATTCTTTCCGGTCATCATATGAATGATGCACATTGATATTTGAAAACATATATTTTTTGATGAAAAAAAAAAGCCCGCTGAGAGTATTGCGCCCATTCTTCTCAGGTCAGAGGCATTCGTCTAATAAATTATTAATTTACATCCGTATATTAGGAAAAAGTAGAACTCATGAGGATAAAAACATAAAACTCAATCACCACTATGCTTAATCGTCGAGTATTTTATTACCTTTTCATTTGGTAGTAGGTTTTTTACACACAGTTAGCAAGTACCTCTTCACAGAGATCAGCTACGTGCCCGTTCGGAATGTCGAAATTATACGTATTCTATGTAAAAGGTTCTCACTTATGGACATTGTGACTTTTTTAATGAAAATTAGGCGAACAGGACGTTCAGCTGATGGTAATTGAAAACCCCAAAAATTCTGAGCGGCACTACAATTGCGCTCGCCACCTTGACACATAAGATGTTAAGTCTCATTTGCTCAGTAATTTCACTAGCTACGGCGTCCTTCATACTGAAACACAGTAATGCTAACACATTACTGCTTTACCACTGTTGTGCACTGTGGTGCCCATAATCTAGCCGGCATCCTGTGCAACGGAGCCTCCCACTGGTGACTTAATGACGCCTTTGTTATTCTTCTAGTACTATTATCATCAACACACATCACGACTGGTTTCTTTACCCCTGTTTTCTAAAATATACTCCAAAACATTCAGCTTACACTCATTTCAATTTGCAATGGCAATTACTCCGTGATTTATTTATTGACTCAACATTTTCAAACATCTCAAAAGGTGCTTGAAAAATCAAATCCAAACAAATTGGTGACCCCAGCCACGTGTTCACAAACGCACTTACAGTTAATCCCCGGTTAATTAAACCGCCGTGACCGTTTCGAACCCTTTCATCCGCCCACAATGCGCTTATTCTATTGACGTCTTTTGACAAACAGACGGCGAGTGTTAACGAATAAAACAGAGCTTAAAAACCGATTGTAATTTAATATTTTACCGTTGTTTTAAGTATGGAGGAAATAGGGTATATTGCTGTTTGTTTATTAAATTCATAAAACAATACTTATTTAAAATAATAAATAATATTTACTTTATCTGCTAAGCAGCTTCCTAGCTGCTTGCTATGGATGCATATAGATCAAATCAAATCAAAATCACTTTATTCATGTAGGTCAAGGAAATGACACTTATAAATATAAGGAAAAAAAATTTTTCTTATTGAATCTACCGCTACTTCGTAGCAAAAACTCATTGTCACTCTTTTAAATCAAGATTTATATTTTCATCGTTTTACAAATCATTTCAATTAAGTACAATATAATATTTAAAATAATGCAACAAACATACTCAAACGTCAAATAGTTATTGCCTTACAATTTAAAAGATATTGAGTACAGAAGTATATAAATCCAAGTTTCACAAAGATTTTTAATTATCTGAAGATTCATAATAAGTCTGACATATTATTATCGGTAGATAGGAATATTTATAGTTATGTTTTAGTTGAAGCATATCATTGCAATCTTATATAATCACGCCTATCTGCAGAGGGTAATGCTGAGATAAAGGATCCTTATTTACTTTTCTATCATACTTTTCTGGTTTCTTCTATTTATATCTGCCTGGTCGCTCTTCAGTAAGTAAATCCCTAATGTGATCCTTTCTCTTGCATCCTCAGTTGCTCTGGAAATTTGTGCTATCAATCAACTTTTATCCGTCCATTCTAACATTTTCTTCAATATATCTACATATTGACCCCACATAGATTTTAATACCTAATTTTAATACCCAATTTTCAAATCGAAGTATTCTAATATCACTTGCCTAGTAAGTCTTTCGATCCACTCGGCAAATTAAATTCAAAGGGCGTTCCCGAATTAGTAATCCCTGTTCGTAGTTAATTGTAGCGTAATCTAGGCACAATCTAATTTAAATAACAAGCATAATAAAATACGTATTAGGCATTCGGTCGGCACGGGTTGGCGGAAATGGCGTTGAGTTGGAGGAAGTACGTTAGGATTGTCTTCCACTGCTGCCTTTACCAGCTTGCTAATCACTTAGGACATGCTAGCCATTCAATATTATAGCTGTAAAAATAAATTTATTTACAATTAGTTAACTTTCAATATAATACAATTTATGAAAACGAGTTCTCCGATATAAATATCCAATTTATAGATGACTGATAAGTCATTATCAATCTTTTTTATTTTATTTTTATTAAAATAAGGGACGAGACGGGCGTGACGTTCAGCTGATGGTAATCGATACGCCCTGCCCTTAACAATGCAGTTCCGCTCAGGATTATTGAAAAACTCCAAAATTCTGAGCGGCACTACAACTGCGCTCGTCACCTTGAGACATAAGATGTTAAGTCTCATTTGCCACATAATTCTTCATGGCAGAAATAGGCGCCGTTATGATACCACAACAACAAAGGAGCCTCTGGTAAAATCTGGTTGTGGATTAGTAAAAATTATTATTGACACAACTTTACGGGAGTGATTTCGGATATGTATCGTAATTTTACTGAAATACTTACTGTAGGAGCTAATATTAAGCACTAATCAATTTTTACTCACTTTTTATTGGCTTCACCTGAATGTATGTTTGTTTGTAACCGACTCATTTGGGCACAATTTTGACCCACTTTAAACGTCCAGATTTCATTCATACTTCGTTGATTTATCTAGGACCCATGACAGTACATTAATTTGAAAAAAATATTCATTCATTTTTCCATTTGCAAAATAAGAGTTATGTTAAATAGTTAATAGTTAAGTCGCAAAAATTGATGTTAATTTATATATATTATATTGCAACCAAAGCGTATTTTTTAGTTTTTTTTATATTTTTTTATTATGTCTAGTCCATTCGTGCACATAATAATAGTCAATGCCAAAATAATCTTTTCAGTGAAATGTCCGCCATGTTTTCTAAAGTCTCTCAAGAAATGAGGACAATTCTTAACGATACCGCCAACGTCGTGCCGAGTCCATCAGAAAAAATCTACTATAAAATACACTAGAGGCTTAAATTACCAGCCAGTGGCGGCACCCGGGCAGCTAGCTAGTGAACCACAGACAATCCTGAATTATTTATGTCCTACGGTTCCGTCACATTGAATAGCTAACGATGTGTGCTCAACTAGTTAATATTAATACAAGTATACCCGTGCACTGTGGCTACACTCTTATGAAGTATTGTGGCCAGAAGATGCACGCTGAGAAAATGTTGATGCAGTTAATGCGTTGGTTATATTTCTAGCAGATGGCAATGTTTTCGAATTAGAACTTTTGAATGCTTTATTACAAAGAGAATATTTAAAGTGTCACATTGTTAAATGTAAAAATCTTGTGAATGACCACCCGTAGGAGTTTTACCATGGAGACTTTTTGTACATAATGCCGGCTAGATACACCAGCGCCATCTTTATGGGCTTACAAATAAACTTGGTATAAGGTTTACCCACTGACCTGTATAAATACCACTGGACAGGTAACGTCACTCGAACGGTTAGCTCAGTTAGACGAGCACTCGCACGGAACGCGAGAGGTCGTGGTCGTGGGTTCGAGTCCCGCATCATATAAAATTTGTTTTCAAATTTCTTTACTGATCCAAAGCAGATGATACATGTTTTTTTTAATCTATACTCCATTGATGGATTATAGAGCTCGTTAAGTGCCCATTTAATGGCTAATTAAAGAATAAGCTAAAAAGGTCAACGCATTGTGATCTGACATCCCAAAAAGAGCAAACTTGAAATGAAATTAATCGTCTTATTAAACAGCCCTTTTGCGTATTCACTTGCATCAAAGCAATAACGCATAAAAGTCAAAAATCAAAATCGCAGCGGGACTGTGGACGTCATGCTATGCCACTGCGCATGCTCCAACCCTTTTTATGATCCATAATTTGTTGCAAAACCGTCTTTAACTAAAAATAATAATGTTTTTATAGGCAGCTATTAAAATTTAATGGTTTTATCTTAGTTGCGTATTCCGTATCACCTGTATATCACCTTCATTAGGTATGCTTACCTGCTAACTATTTAACGCATTTGCAGATCTCAATAATTAGTCCACGCCGGCGAAAATTTCTCTACTATGAAAATTTTGGAACTATTTCTGTTGTGTTAATAATATAAGTCAGAGATACGTGCTCTGTTTTCGTTTATTAAAGATTATTTTTAAATATACACCATCAGATAATACTCGTATTTATTTTCACAATAACATACATTTATAATTGAAGTCTGCTTTACCAAATAAGTTTCGAGGTTAGACATTCAACCCCATAACACCCCACATACCATGGAGTAACTATTGTTTAATCAAGGATAGAATATGGCGGCGAATTCAATAGCTAATCAGTGGTAATTGTTGGGGCAAACCGATCGTGTTACTATTGTATGTGCTGCCAGGGCGGCCGCGGCGTGTGAAACTTGACATATTGTGCCCAAAGAGTAGTGATTGGGATTGAAACTAGTGGGCTTCTATATGCCAGTACTCTGATTAGACCAAAAATTAAATACTTAATATTTTGAATTACAGTGACGATATGATAAAAGTTCAACTTAAATATAAGTGAGTAAGCTGTTACGTGCGACATCATCCGCGTTTCCTGATCAGCCAAAAGACGTCCACTACTAAACATAAGCTTCATCCAAGATCTCCACGACGATCGGTCCTGTGTTGCCCTCATCCAATGTATTCCGGCGATCATGACCGTCGACGTCGGTCCATCTTGTGGGGGGCGTACCAACACTGATTCTTCCGGTACGTAGTCGCTATTTGAGGACTTTATTACCCTACCGGCCATCAGTAAGTCGAACTATGTGCCCTGATTTGATATCACAGGGAAACTTCGACTATAGCCCATGCTGCTGCTGTTGGTAACAAAATTTTCAAAATTAGGTGATTAAATCCAGAGATTATCCCTTACAAATTTTACCTCTTTATAAAATTACTACAACTGAATGTGAGGTACCATTTTTTCATAACACTTCAACTTTTTATTTGTAGAATGATTTCTTCATAGAGATAGAAGACGTTATTGTCAAAATATTATTTATTTCGTTCCGTTCCGGGAAACTCTCATCGCGCGGTATGCCTCAGATCGGCGAGATTTTGGCGCTCGCGCAGTGTTCTGTCAATGTGTATTATTTTACGTGTACCAATAGATTGGTTATAATTAGGATTATTTGAGTTGATGTATCTAAAAGCTATTAAAACAAGCTATAAGACCATGCAAAATAAACCATCTTATAACCAAAATAAGGATCAGAAAAATTTAATGTATTGGTGATTTTTCTGGCCTCACAAGAGAGCATTGAGAGACTATCAGAGGATCTAGGCTGGTTTGTTCTCCCTCCTCACAAATATCGTAATATTATTACTATTTAATATCAGTCACCAACCCTCGATGTCTTATTGTAAAAGTCCTCACAATTGAAACAGATTAATTCAGGCATTTATAAGCCTCACCTGAGACAGTTAATTAAAACATAATCTATAAAATCGATAACTTGCTCAGAAACACAGCATTAATTAGAATATTGATTAAACTTGGAAATAGCTTTTATTGTGAATGGGACTCTTAATATAATTACAGTTAAGATTTACAACTTGAATTCTTCACACGTAAGTAAATAGCTTTTCTGTAATATCAAACTACACAATTTGAAATATGCTGGAAACCTTATCTAGCGATGACTACATTTCAATGGTAGCAATGGTTATTACGATCGTAAATTCTACAAACAATATAAATCCCTTTTTTAAAGGTATTTTATTATCTATATTTACATGTTTAGATTTATGATGCCCAGCCATGTAGTTTTTGAAAATTGTGACCCTCTAAAATGGAGTATAACTACATAAATTGAAATCGAAAATACTACTTGAAAGATAAAGTTGTTTCATACTAGTTATCAAATTGTTTTTCATTATTATCATCATCCGCCGTCGTCAGACGTCCACTGCTTGACAAAGGCCTCCCCCCAAAGATTTCCACGACGATCGCTCCTGCGCTGCCCTCATCCAACGTATTCCGATGATCTTCACCTGACAAATTCATCGGTTTATAATTAGAATTGTAATCAGTTTATAATTAGAATTAAAACATTGTTTATAATTAGAGATTAATATATTACTTATTCTAAATTAGCATTCAATAATATCGTGGGCGAATGCTGAAAGAACTTATTCATTTTCAAAGGTAATCCTTATCTGTACTTCTATACTAATAATTCTTTCACTGTTGGAAAGCTACATTATCCCCGAGTGTTAAAGGCTATATTACATTTTCAATAAAAATTAGGGATCCCTACTAAAAGTCCAGTTATGTAACTAATAACTAATGTAGTTAGTTTTATATAAATTTGAATTCGAATTTTACAAAAGTGCTCAAAGTTAAACAATCGCCGACGTAGTGTGAAAGTAGCCCAGACCCCATGTATGATAGTTTATGGCTGGAAAAGTCATCGATCGACCAAATGTGACATCGAACAAAGATCATTCGAGTTTATTATACGCGCATGTCCAAATAGGTGCTTGTCACTGTGAAGGTCAGATTTTATGTCCGTTTAATCCACGCGTAATGTGTCGGTAGTTTTATTTGGTACGTGATGGTAATACCAACCACAAATACGGCGCCAGGTCGTTGACTGTCATGGGAATGACCAGATTATAACGCTGATAACGCTCTCCTTATCACAAGGCAATAAGAACTACTTCGGAATGTTGTGTCATATCAATTTCTATCAAGTGTTTGTCCTAATTCTCACCGATTTTGGTGAATTCGATCTGATATGTGTGAATTTAAATAGGCAAATAATCAATATTTTTGTGGCAGCGATTAAGGTATGCGTTATAAAAAGACATACCATGGGAGGCTCCTTTGCACAGGAAGCCGGCTAGATTATGGGTACCACAACGGCGCCTATTTCTGCCGTGAAGCAGTAATATGTAAACATTACTGTGTTTCGGTCTGAAGATCGCCGTAGCTAGTGAAATTACTGGGCAAATGAGACTCAACATCTTATGTCTCAAAGTGACGAGCGCAATAGTAGTGCCGCTCAGAATTTTTGGTTTATTCAAGACTCCTAAGAGGCACTGCATTGTAATGGGTAGGGCGTATCAATTACCATTAGCTGAACGTTCTGCTCGCCTCGTCCCTTATTGTCACAAAAAAAAGACATACGCACAAATATTGATAATTCGGCCTGTGTTCCAGAAGGATCTCAAACATGACATCCACTATGACTGAATGCTAAAGCGTAGAAGCTCAATGACTCATCCTTTTTTTTATTTATTGTTCCAAATATACAAGAAACAAACATACTAAACAATTTAAGCCATCCTCATAAAATTTAAGTGTTTATGTGAGGAATAGCGAATTCACTCATACTAAACTTAAAATATTTTAATATTAAATAATTATTATTCTAGAAATATCCAATTAAAGTCGAAAAAGCAAAATAAAAAAAAGGAAAAACAATAGAAATAATGAAAAAATTAAAAGACTTATGTCATGTCTTTTTTGAATTTCAAACTGCCATTCTTTCATCCATTCGTGTTACAAGGTCTGTAAGAAATCCAGTACTGATATGCCTATCATCTTCCACTCTCATTGATCTATTTATGCAAGATTTCTCATTCTTACTTCATCTCACTCGGTTCCTTTACAGTACCTCTTCATGGTGTAATAACAAAAGATTTTTTTGCATATTGATAAGAAATATTTTTTTCAGTTTATGTATACGGTTTTGGATTTGCAGTTATATTAAAAAGTTGAACTAAAACAGTGATGTATGATATTCCTGAAGAAATCAATCAAATTAATTTTCGATATACAGACACCATATTAACAAGATCAACTCGTTTAATAGATTAAGATTTCGAAAAATTTCTACAAAAATTTTACCTACATTTTGTATGTTATAAAAGTAAACATATAATATACTTAAAAAGAACTATTTAAACAGATATAACAATAGCTATCCAACATTAGATTCGGATAATCAATTGAGACTACACATTGGTAAGTTATTGAAACATATCTAACTAAATAATATTAATACTCCATGTTAGTCTTGTAAAATCAAGGCTGTCAGACTCAACAAAGACCTCCCGTAACACCAAAAAAAAACATTCCAAATACTTACAATTAACGACTTGCAAAATTATTCCACACGAGTTTAATATCACTGCATTTACTAATCGGCTCACGAAATGTGATATCCGCTAACGAACAATTAGCCGGGCAATGAATTAGTGTTACTAGCTTAGATTATAATTTATTATATATGGCTGGCTATAAAATGTGGACAATACTACAATATTAAATGATAACCATAGTATTTATTTCTACTGGTGTGTTGGTCGTAATAAAAACCTTAATTTTTGAAAGCTAGTATCTACAGATAGAGATAAATTACTTTCTTCTACTGTCAGTACTACTGAAGCTGTCCCAATATACCCGATAAGTCATTCCTATCGCCTTATATTGAGACGCGTGAATTGAAATATCCATACAAACTTTATATCGCTGGTAAGCTATACGTCATCCCATTGACAGACAGCGTGCACGGATAAGGTGAGTTACCGTCGATAAGTTTATTGAGACAGAAAAGTCAACAATAGTAACGATTTTTATCTTAAGTAAGAGATAGACTGGGAGACTATATTGGGAACCGCCGTTAATGTGCTAATAAGTGAAATAAAAGTAAAAAAAAAATAGCATCTACTATTAAAAGATCTTAAATGAGATGGCAAGAAACTAATCGTCGCACTAGATTTGATTTACTTAGATTTACAATTGCACAAAATAGTACTATTTATTTTATTTAATATGGACTCAAAATTAAATATGATTCACTTCTTTGCTTCTTCTTATTTTCTCTCATATTTTTCTCACGATATGTTGTTTTGGAGTAGGACTATTCGGATGAAGAATTTATAGAGTGTAGGACCATGATTTCTGAAATTTCAGTACCACTATATCTACGTTATGAGGCTACCATCAAAGTTTTGCCATATTGCAAAAATACGAACGAACCAATAAGACAATACCAATACCAGTGGGAGGCTCCTTTGCATAGGATGCTGGCTAGATTATGGGTACCACAACGGCGCCTATTTCTGCCGTGAAGCAATCATAAACATTACTGTGTTTCGGTCTGAAGGGCGCCGTAGTGGAATTACTGTGCAAATGAGACTTGACATCTCAAGGTGACGAGCGCAATTGTAGTGCCGCTCAGAATTATTGGGCGTATCAATTACCATCAGCTGAACGCCTTGCTCGTCGCGTCCCTTACTTTCATAAAAAAAGATGAAGAAGTGGAAATTAAATGGATATGAAATAAAAATGAGTCAGAAAAGGAAATAAGAGGGCTTGGCGTGAAAGGATTGATGCAATTGGAAGAAACCAAGGAAAAATAACAGTACTGTGGTCGGCCTCTGGGAGACAGAAGTATATCGATTTAGGTTTATGAAGTTAAAATTACGAATAACAATAGATATTAAATAAGAACAATAATCGTCCATAAGCCGAGGGTTGAAGCAGACCATTGTGACGCGAATAGGCGCGTGCGCAGTATTGTATTACCTCCACCAGGTGAAGGGTTTGGCTTAACTGCCTCCACAATGACTACAACCATCAAATAAACTCTAAATCACAGCTTTATTTATTTGTTCATTCATTGAGAGGCCTTTACATTTAACACGTAATACTCTAGCCGGGTTTTGTGTATGCTGTGGATTTTTTTTTAATAATTTGATTTAGAGTGTAATAAACAATCAATGAATATTTAATGTATTGAATTAATTTCCTTAGTCAACGTTAATTTTACTATTTTTTTAAGCTATATAGTAACTAGTGCTGTTGGAAATTATGCATTGACAAAGAATGCTATCGATAATAAAGCGAGATTGAGCAAATATCACTTACCATCAAATTCAAATATTTTTATTCAAAATAGGATGTGACATCACTTATTGAAAATCAAAAACCCACTCCAAATAGAATGCCTGAGACCTGAGAATGGGCTCAACAAACTCAGCGGGCTTTTTTTTGACCAAAAAATATGTTTACAAAGTAATATTGTACAATTAAACTTATTACTTTTAATAGCCTAAGGGCGGACGCTCTATTCCCAATCTGTGGTATCATTAAGAAAGTCATTTATGCTATAGTAACCATTACCGCACAAACGTTTTTAAACAATTCTTTTGAGTATCGTAATACATTTGTTTTGCTTGTTCTGGGATCTTGTTGTAAAAGTATATACGTCGCCCCACAAAAGACCTACTAACTCGTCTTAGCCGAGTAGTAGGCGTAACAAGTTTTTGTTTATGTATAAGCTCGTTAATCCTTCAATTAAAAGCAATATTTTTATAACTGTTGTTTTGGCGTATAATCTAAGCAGTCGCAAGATCACCATCATTAAAAGTATCACCTAATGACTGCCATTAAAGTTCTGGCACCGATCACGCTCAAACGTCTCACAACTTGGCAGTCGTCGCGAATGGCGGGGAATTTGGGAAAAAACAAAAGAAAAGCTATATTAAGACGTATGGGCTCTCAAGATGACACAATAGTGGACCCGTTTTGGAGGATTAATGATAATGGAAAAGTCGGGTTTCCCTCCTGCTGCCCGTGCCTCCCCCGGGAAACACCCTGCCCGGAGAGTGGACTCTCTAGAATAGCATTTATCGGGACATCTATTAGTGCCAATTTGCTGTTGTTTTAAAGATGTTCTGTTATAGGAATTTATGTTATTTTACGAACATGTTTCGTTGTAAAGTTTCGTTGAGATAGTTTTACAAAAATATCCGCACCGAATAAAATTATTATCACTTTTTAAATATATTTTTTATTGAGTATTATCGACATTTTAAATCACTGAATGTGAGCAATGACTTAATGAAATTTCGTTGAAAACGTATGTAAAATATACCTACTACGATTTCATATTTTTTTTATAATTATTGTGTTTAGTTAAAGGGGTTCTTTGCCCTTCCTACAATTACCTAAATGTTGGTTCGTGCGAATAAGTCGCGAAACTCCCGCTCTCTGGGGGAGGGAGTTCGATTCCCACGACATACGATCCGACGCACGCGTCGCGCGTCGTGTCGCGTGTGGCTGCGACCAAAGTCGTCTAGTGATATTATTAACTTATCGTATAATGTTACATAATAACGTGATGGATGAGTCAAGATATAATATCCATACTAATATTATAAATGCTAAAGTAAGTCTATCTGTCTATTACCGATTCACGCTTTAGCTGCTGAATCGATTTGGATGAAATTTGGTGGTGACAAATATGAAATGAAATTTTGAAATAATAAGGGAAATCAAAGTTTCTCAAGCAAGGCAAATAACTAATGTTGATGGACTCTCAACAATCAATTTCACCATATTATGATTCGAGTAAACGAAATTGAATTGCGAATAAGACATACGAAATTATTTTACATCAAGTTATTTGTGTTCAAATGTTTCGACAAGCATTAGTATTGCTAAAAGATAACAGAATACTCTTTTTGGGTGTAAGACACTCATCATCAATAGATCAGCTCCACTAAAAAAAAGGACATTATCATCAGCATAAGGGGATAAGACCCGTATTACATCACTCGGCACCCGTCACTCTGAGGTAATATAAAATATATCACGTCTGTAATTATACACTGGCACGGACATGCCTGTGATGGCAATAAGTGTGATGGCAGCATTCCATCAAACAGTAGACCAAGTATTCTCGAAATAGTACGACTTAGGGACCTTGAAGGCATCTTGACTTTTGTTTTTGTGGATGTCCATCAGCGGCTGCTTCTTTCAGTGCCCATTACGTGGGCCTCTTAAAAATTATTCCCCTATATTAAAAAAAACTAAGGTACCTACAGTGAGTTCTACTCCTACAAAACATTCAAACAAATAATGCTCTCATATTTTGTTGATTTTTTTATAGATATCATCACAAAAAAAAATATATTCCGAATTCGTTCAATTCAAAAAGAATTTTAAATCGAAACCGTGATGAATATTGATCAAACCCGAAGCTATCGCGTGCAACAGATATCGAAAAATAATAACAAAAAGGTGTTATATTTGGTCGTTAACCAACTGACTGACAGTTTTCGCTAACGACGGGAAATAATGATGGATAAACAGAATTATAACAATATAGCATAATGATACGAGGCGAGTAAGTCATTCCTATTCTCACATATGGTGTGAAAGGAACGCATTAGTGGCCTGCTTCCTGCCAGTGCCACAAAAACAAAAAAAAAAACAAAATGTGCTATTCATTAAATTAAACTAGCGACTCCTTGGTTGACATGAGATGTTTAACTTAACAGCCCTTTTTAAATATAATCGGTTCTAAATTTGAATTGACGGAAATATAGTTTAAGATATTTATTGCCTATTATTTTTGAGGTCATAAATGGCGCTGAACTTCCCAACAAAAAGTATGACAACGTAGTACTTTTTATGGAAAAGGAGGACAAACGAGTGTACGGGTTACCTAGTATTAAGTGATCACCGCCGCCCACATTCTTTTGCAACACCAGAGGAATCACAGGAGCGTTGCCGCCTTTAAGGAAGGTGTGTGCGTTTTTTTTAACGTATCTATGTCGTATCTTCCCGCAAACTCCGCATAAGTAAGCTCATTCCACAGCTTTGTAGTACGTAGAAGAAAGCTCCATGAAAACAGCACTGTAGAAGACCACCACACATCCAGGTGGTGGGGATGATATCCTAATTTAGATTTATATTTATATTTACATCCTCTTTGATGACAACTACTATTTCGACTCCTGTCAACCCCAGTCCCCCTGAAAACGCGATTCTGAAAAGGTCACGAAACGTCGGATTAAATAATATTAAAAATGTTACATTTAGTAAAAGATTAATGTTACAATTACACGTGTTATAAATAAACCTTTAAAAAAAAATATTTAAATAAATGTCTAATACTCGTAAATATCAAAAAAAAAATCTATATTTTCTTATAGTAGATAATAATATTAAACTTTTATATACATAATAAAATCATAAGCATGTCGTGTCTCTACATATTTTTTCTCGAAACACAATTAAGATACATTATACTTATTTTAGAGAAGCTATTAGTAAGCAAGTTTAAGCTATAAGTAAGTTTGTTTGTCGGTTTGTACACGCTATATTCAGAATAGGCTCTGTCGATCTGTCAAAAATCAGTTTTCAGTGATATATTATGGCATGCTCTTCGTAATATTTTTTGTTTTTTTTTTTTTTAAGCTATTGCATAGCTTCTATCGCGGGCCTTGAGCGTGGAGACCGAATCCAGAAATTCCGTAACGAAAATAACCTAACACTTACTTACTAGATGTATATAAATATTTCGGCACGGTCATTACAGTTGCCGTTATCACGTATGCTTTTTGTGCAGAAGGTCTCAGGTTCGAGCCTGGGGTAAATCTTGATTTTTTATCACGTTTTTTTAATTTTTATTATTATGACAAGCATTTTTATTTAGTTTCACCTGTCCCGTTGTCTGTCTGTAATCAAATCTTGTAAGTTAAATTTTACTTCCCGTTTGCTTTTTTTTAAATTAATTTTATAAAAAAATGAATACTGCATAAATAAAATAAATTATAATTGCATAAGTTGATAAAAATGCTATGCAATAGCTTTACCGCGGCAGTCCCCGAGTGCCACACGTCTTTTTTTTTCATTGAAATCTGAAAATAAAGGGGAAAAAAACTAAAACTTCGTACCTACTTATCTAGATGCACTTACAAAACTTAAATATGTAGGCTTCTTCTTAATGTTTGTATCTAAAGGTTGTGATGTATAATGTTGTGTAGTACTTATTATGAGTATGTAATAACTTGTACATGGTTTTTTATATAATACATTTTCTTTTGACACAAAATAAAATATTTGTATTGGTATTTGTATAAAGGGGAATGTTAAATACACCAATATTTATGCGGACAGACTCATGGACGCCCGAATTTACAAAGGTAGGTACAATGAATATTTCTATTATTTTGTTGACAGAAAATGTTTAGTTGGTTCAATGAGGTGATTTCTAATATTACATTTCCAATTTAATAAAAAAAAATATATTTCAAAGCGTTGATAGTAGTAAAAATAATTAAATTGTTAGAAACTATCCTATATTAGGTTAATTTGTTCAATGTACAAATTTAGTTTAACCAAACCTCTCTTTAATTATGTATATTGAAAATAGCATGACTAAAGCAATCTTCATACAGTGAACACAAGGCAAAATGTATTCGATTTTCATATTGTGTAACAGGAATATATTCACATGTACGCGTACCTGAGCGTGAGCTACGTCACTTTTTGATCTGTGTAAATTGAAAGTGGCGGGAAGACATCTGTTCTAAATACAAATTCAAATTCGCTGTGCGCTCGCTTACTGTAATGATTATTGAAATTGCCAGTTGGTACACGTTCTATTTTTGAATGGAATTTCAGCTGTTACATTGCCGAAAGGCGATACACCTTCAATATTGGACATGAAAAATACTGTAAAATTACTTACTTTTCAGTATTCCCGTATTATGCATACGAACTTGTATCGATTTATATCTAAAAATGATATAAATAAAACAGTATTTAATAATCGCATCCTCAAATTAAATGTTCTGGTGTTAGACCAAATCATTTAAACATTTTCTCCACATTTGTGTGCTTTGAAAATCTCAGGATTATCGTTTTAGCTTCCGTGCACACAGAAATCTGTGTTATAATATAGGTACTTAATAAAAAGTCGAATGAAAATTCTGCAAATACGAATGTTAAGGCAGGAAGGCAATGTCAGGATCACGCAAACGACCTTTAGAGTTTGGGTGTAGCACATCAATCCAAAAAAAAAGATATTCGTGTGAAAGTCAGCGGCGAACTGCCTCCTGTGTCGCCCGCACACGGACCCGCGGACGGCTGTTTGTAGAGAATATAGTATATGTTTTTTTAAACTTTCAAAACGTTCGCTTTTTAGAGAAATAAATTGGCTATTCTCTCTTGTTCGAGGGATAAAAACGTCACCAGTAGTTTAGAAGCAGTAGCATTTCAATAATTTTTATTTGGTGATGATATTTTACGTTTTACAAAATTTTTAAACGCTCGGATTGGAGATTATATATTAGTTCCTAACATATATATTTTTTAAATTTCCTAGCTGACTCATTGTAGAGCATTAGGCCATCAAAGATGATCATGATACCAGGCGCCTTAAGAGCAGATTCTAGTAATATAAGTAACGTGGTGCTTATTAAATTTGTAATCTATCAATCATTTTTTTTTTTTTTTTAATATTGAACCAACAGCACACAAAAATTAAACTAATAACAAAAATATTATGCGATGGCCGACTGCCAATTACAGGTTCACACTATTTATGGTATAACATTTAACGCTCTAATTAAACTATGATTAAATCAAAATAAAAAATAATTAACTAATAAATATAAAGGTGTGTATGAGTGTATGTGTGTATGAGTGTATGTGTGTATGTGTGTATGAGTGTATGTGCGTATGTCTTAAGTCGTTTTCAACTCTTCGATTACAGTATACATAAAATGATTTCCTTTTTGAAAGAGCTTTTAGTATGGACGAATATATCTGTTGGTAGGAAATGTTTATTATAGCAGCTAAGGGTACGGCAGACCACCGAATTCTGTGCATAAATAGATCATCATAATAACAAACTTAACGATCGTTAGTGTTAATAATTATTTAACACGTGAATGTCAATTAAAATGTCTATTTTCGGTATAACGAGCCGTTATCAATCATAAATTGCAGTAATTACTGGTGGAATGTTGTCATATCGTACTTAATGTTGCCAACACTAGTTAAACTGAAATCTGAGAGTGAATTTTTTATTACAATAAACAGTTTAGTATTTCATGTTCATTAGCGTTTTGCTTACATTAAAGAATTAATTAAAATAATATTTAATCATGCTTCTTACACATAGCAACTTTAATTCTACTATTCAACGTGGAGCTGTAAACCTTGGAGGAGGCTTTATTCAAGACATAATTGATTTGAAACGTTTGCTTAAATCAATCAATATTGCATCACACTATTTTATTATTTATTTATTTACTCCTAGAAAGTGCTTGTAATGCTTCATGAAATAGGAAATTCCGGTCACAGAAAATTATTGAAAACCAAGGTAATTAAATATTTTATGACAGTTACAATTTCAACATTTCGTGTGGTTGGTAATTTACTTAATTAACTTAATTAATTTATAATTGCAACAGACATATAAATGCGCCTTGGTCAGTAATGGAAATTAAAGTATTAAATTAAACATTTGTTTGCCAATGTTTTATAAATTGTCCTTCTTTATTAAACTAATTTGAGCGTAACAATGCCTTCTTGGCCCATTACCCCGCGCAGGTGTACCGTAATGGCGCGCTAGCGTGCGCTTGCGCATCATTAAACATACAAAGATGTTGCTAGAAGTTTTGCGAATTATTTTATCACCGAGCATTTTGTTCAATGGGCAGTAATTACATAAATTTAACCATGGATAATCTAAATCAAGGTTTTTTCTTATGCTTGGGGAATATGGCATTTTATCGATCGAATTTACTAGATCCATATCTCGAAAGACCAGATCACCCATTCCTTCCGATAGGAGAAGTCCTAAGAGCTAAGCCCCTTATGAGATCAGAAGTACCGGGCTGTCATAACTTCGAGTTGTTGTCAACAGAGACCACCTTCATCATCGCTGTCATACGGAGCGGTGAACGACGACGTGCGCTCACCCGGCTCCGGCGGAACCCCCGGTCCCCTCAGTCAGCCCCCGCCGCAGACCTTAGACGCGACAGATCCAGGTGAGATATCCCACGCTTCATCTGTTCTGGTGACTCAATCCAATCTAACTGTCCGTAATCTCTGCCGTCCTAGTACAATAACAGCCAGACAAGCTCTACCATTCCAACAACCTGCATGAGGAACTTTTGTGTTGTTATAGACTGGTTGCAAGAAATCTAGCTTAAAATAAACTTACCCGTTATTTCTTAAAATATACTACGTTTTTTATAATCATTTTCAATGGCTTTAATGCCTTACCCAGAAACTGTCTTCTTTCGAATGGATCTAACAAACCTTCAACCGTTTGATAAACTTAGTCCCAGCTATGTCAGATATTGTATCAAAGATACAATTAATAATGAAACTTAATCCTTTCTATCCCATAAATAGTTAATAGGCACTTACCTAACACTCATCTGCGTTTGAATTTTATCTGACTAACCAACATTGATATTATTTATGCTTGTAATCTTGGAAATGTACTTGGGATCTGCCATTAATCTTTTGAGAATAAATTTCATCGAGCCGAAACAATCGTTTGTTCTACTAAACTTCACGTTGCTTTTTGTGCGTTGGCCATTGCCTATGTTGTTATAAAATTTATGATCCGTCTTTCATACTTGTTTTTAGAATAATATGACAATCTCGATTGGTGGTGCAAAGGTCATAGGTCGGATGACGAGTTTTTAATGCAACGCTGTCAATATGACGTGCTGGGATCCCACGCGACTCCTAACCTAACAATTAACTTGTCCACACAACCATCTAGATTCTACGATATGCGTCAACACCCTTCAAGACGCAATTCAAAGTTGACAGGCGGCCATCGTCGCATCACTATTGCGCGTCAACTTCTGTCACCTTCTCCCACAGTACCGGGTAATTTAAACAGAGAATGCTATCTTTCGTCGTTCAGAAATCAGTCACGAGGATTGGTATCACTCACCGCGTGTGACGTTTAAAACCTTGATTGTGTGTCACCAGTTGTGTCACATGTCTTTCGTTCAGGAATGACGAATGAGTGCGTATTGAATGTAGCTATGACGTTTCCGTCCCGTCTGCAAGCATTACAATGGCTATTGAAATGAGGAGGTCGGTGGAATCGTTGTGCATGTATCAGCGTCGATCTCCGACTGATTACAGCTCTCGTATACACGTTAATAAATGTACGATTGATTACATTATGCTTCTTTTGATTCGTTAGAGCTCGCGCGTCACAAAGGATGCTTTAATATTTGACAGCTGTCAAAATGGCCACCGCGTTGCCGCGGGAACTAACAAAGCTCTAGTTTTTTTTTTGCACACATTTCCACACGGTTTTTTCGTGGAAAATTATGCTTTCGACGCACGTTTGTGTAATTGTTTGGTTTGTCGTATGGTTGTGTTGGCGTGAACACGGCGAAATGAACGAAATTGAATTTTGGTGAGGCAGTACAATGATCTGCGCCTACATAATGGGGAATTCGTTTCTCTCTGTGCCTTTTGTTTATTAAAATTCACCACGCGCAAATTATTTTTCATTTTATGGCAGCTATCGGATCGGATGTATTTTTAACGGGAGTGTGTATTTTGTAAATACAGAATTGTTTATTATTTTATACGTTGGGGTAGAAATTAAAGCCCGGATCAAACTTCAAAAAACATTAATAATATTATATATCATTACAATATGATGAGAACATTCATTCAACTGGACTATCAAGTACATCTTTTCGTTGGAGAAAAGTTATACATGAATAATAGAAAGAATACATTATTTTATCACCAAACATGACATTACTCTGGGGTGTTACGTCCCATCACACATTATATCCAACCCTTTGCAACTCCGAACATTATAAAACAATCAACACAATAAGCACTCACCAACTAATTAAAAATTCAAATCTAAAAACAGAACGTCACTTGACTCCCGCCAAAACGGGAAAGGGCTAACTTTGCGCCTGAATTATTCAAAATTCAAAATTTCCCTATAATTCAATCACCCGTCCCGCGGGAGGGGGGGAGGCATGATTATTTGCGAATTTAATATTAATTAACTGACGTGCTCGCTGGGTAATTAAGTTTTTCAATTATAACTGACAATTATGCGATGAAATTCGGATGAAGCGAGATGATTCGGCTAATTGTTGAACGGTGCGCGCAATGTTTTTTTTTGTCTATGGTATGAGCCATAAATTTCAATTATATTCTGTGCCAATTTAGTGCATGCCGCTACAGTAATTGCACTGGCCATTGATTGGAAGCCCATTGATTGCATGCAATTCCGAACATATTATTGGCGGAAAGTATTACCGCTTAGATAAAAAATATTGTTTATATTAATTAAAAATGTCGTTGAATTATTACAGTGATGAAATATTTATAAATGATCTGAATCAATATAACTGATGGATAACTTCATTGTTTATTATTGAAATTTATTGAAATGTCAATCAAATTTCGTGGTTTTATTATTTTTAAGTGTCTGGCAATGCCTTGTTCATAATTTCCGTACGGTTTCACTATTTATATGTTTATGTAGTTCATCGAATTTCGTTGTATCGACTTACTACTCAAGTTACAACATAGAATGTGTGTGTCATATCTGTTTATTCATTTCTATAATTTTGGGGTATTCCCCCGAGTGTTCGAAGCTTGGCAATAGATCTGCAGACTTTTTAGAGCCCAAGAAACACCAGTAAGCATAACGATTATTGCATTACATCTCCCCAAAAATAGGGAGTTCTGAGCTGTTCATTTCAATTTGCTTCATAATTCCCAAACTGGGGCATTATTTACACCGGTCACGTGTTATCGTGTGACCGCTCCTAATGTACTTGGAATTGCTATGTCTGCTGTTTGGCTTGCCCTGTCTTTGGGGTTATAGATAGTGTATGAGACAAAAGTCAACATTACTTTGCCTCCGAATAGTAAATATATCTGAGAATAGTTTTTGCCTAAAAAGGTGCAATAAAAACTGATATTGTACATGAATTATTTATTATTTAGTTAAATTAACTAAGGAAAACATTTGAGTTTTCCTTAGTGTTAATTCCGCCAATATTTGTCTTAAAACAGTCAGCATAACAAAATTCAGCCAGTGGGAGGCTAGATTATGGGTAACAAAAGGCGCCTATTTCTGCCGTGAAGCAGTAATGTAAGCATTACTGTGTTTCGGTCTGAAGGGCGCCGTAGCTAGTGAAATTACTGGGCAAATGAGACTTAACATCTTATATCTCAAGGTGACGAGCGCAGTTGTAGTGCCGCTCAGAATATTTGGGTTTTTCAAGAATCGACGGCGTATCTATTGCCATCAAGCATTTATATGATGAATATGGATGTTTGTTTCCGAGTCATGGATGTTTAAATGTATTTATGTATGTTTATATGAATTGATGTATGTTTAAGTAAGTATATTGTATTAAATATATCGTTGTCTTGTACCCATAGTACAGGCTATATATGCTTAACTTGGGGCAAGATAATTTGTGTAAAAGTGTGTCAATATTATTATTATTATTATTATAAGCTGAACGTCCTGCTCGTCTCGTACTTTAGGTACAAACTGAAAAGTTGGTCAGAAAAAAATTATCTCTTAAAGTAAACCACGTCAATAAACAAAATGACAGTGATTGTATTTGTATTAGTAAGACAAGTAAATTGAATTAAGTACGCTGTCTACGAACGACACGCAACTATCAGTCGAAACGAAACACTTAATTGGGAGTTTCACGCTTGTCTCTGGTCTCTTGTTGACTTTGTTCACTTTTTTACGTCACTTTTTGATGACACTTAGTTACGTGCGACCTGCTTGCTATAATTAACACAGCTACAAGTCAGTTTTAAATGTATTCCTTATTAATATAATATATACCATGGATAATTTATACTTCTAGATAGAGTCTGTTGCTGTTATGCAACGCATTACTACAGGCTAGGTGCATGATAAGCTACGTCTGGCAATTCCTTGCAATTTTTGAATTGCAATGTAATTTCCGATAATTTGGTCACTTTGTTGAAGTGTATGTGCGTTGCTGAAAATAGAGGATAACTGTTGGCCTCTAATTTTTTTTGTCGTGTTCACATCTGTCACAGTCTATCTAGAAGTATAAATTATGTAAGATTTTATGATATATAAATGGGCGTTCGTTTGTTACGACTTCACGCCTAAACTATTCAAACACTAATCATCGCGAAAACTTGTACATACCTATATTGTCTGTTGTAGATACAGTGAAGTATTACAGGTAGTAGGACATAGGACAATCAATCAAGAAATACTTAATTCTTTCCGAGTGAAAAAAAATTGCTTACAGTATAGTAAATATATTTATTTTAAGTTTATGCTGAAAGGCTAAATATTAAAATTTAACCGCAATTACATCTTAACTCTTTATTATTGATTATTTACAGTATAAAGAGGAAGTATTTCTATGTTTGCATTGATGTTTTTACGAATAATGTAATATTTATATTATCATTACCAATAGATGGGCTTAATTAAGATTAAATGAAATGAAACTTCATACTAAACAACACTTAATACTTTATAAACATTGGTTCGAACATTTTTGAAAGTTCTAAATAGGAAATACTACTAAAGAGACTGTCCACAATGACAAGCGATATGCTCTGTATCATAGAAGAGCGCTGCCAGCAGTAGGAAGACCAGTTTGTGTGTGTATTATTTGAAAACTATCCTAAAAAACTTTCCCAAAGTAACTATTCAACGCGGACGAAGTGGCGGATAAAAGCTAGTTGAATATATAAGAAAAGAAAACCGACAAATAACAACATCCATGCTAATAATTTCACAAGTAATTATGAACTTGGTTGACGAGAAATTCCAACACTATACAACGCAAGGTTTATTGTGCTAGTCATTGTCTAAGTATGCCCTCGGGAAGCCATCAATATTTCAGCAGTCGAATTGAAAAACCCCACGGCTTATAACCAATAAAATATTAACTCCGACGATTTCCCGCCATTTTCCACCGGCCATTCGGAATCGCGGCACGTCCTACCCTCACTTACGCTCAATACTAAATGTAATCATAAAATAGTTGTTAATAATTCAGCAGTAGAGGTGTGGGATTATTAAATTGAGAATGCTCACTTTGTAATATTGTAACGGTTAAATATTAGATTAGCCGGGACCCGGGTTCCGGGGTTCGGGGAAGAACCCTCATTGGGCGGGGTTTTCTCAAAATATGATTGGTCTTCATTTGGTAATGGGGAAATGGTCGCGTGACGATCTACATTGATGGAATTAATTATGAGTTTTGTATTGAGTGAAGGTATCTTCGAGCTATAAACACCAGCTCAGCGCAGTCCAATATAAAGATAATCCTTGGTAAAGACTTACCTTTACCAGTGGGAGGCTCCTTTGCACAGGAAGCCGGTATAACGACGCCTATTTCTGCCGTGAAGCAGTAATGTGTAATTTTGTAAACATTACTGTGTTTCGGACTGAGGGGCGCCGTAGCTAGTGAAACTACTGGGCAAATGAGACTTAACACCTTAAGTCTCAAGGTGACCAGCGCAATTGTAGTGCCGCTCAGAATTTTTGTGATTTTCAAGAATCCTGAGCGGCACTGCTTTGTAATGGGTAGGGCTGTTCAATTACCATTAGTCGTACGTCTTGCTCGTTGCACAAGGACATATCATTCGCAATCTGATAGCAGAGTGGCAAAAGTGTGCTTAAAGACAATGTAAGCACACTTCTTAGTCGTATGTCAACTGTACTGAACTGAATAAATGTTGTACATTGCTGTTTTTTTACCAAGTTTTTTTAAACAACTGAAATAAATGCGGCAATGTATAGGAATAACAGTCAAAGATTACTATTGTGTAATGAGTGGCATTCCATGTTTCGGTTTTATGCGCCGTGATTTGTCTAGATATGTAGAACGTCATTTTTGAATAGTGTTACCTTACCAAAATATAAGTCAAAATGAAGCGTTCTGATTTTATCCAGTTGGCAACATAGTATCTCTGGCAGCCTGATACTTCGCTGATAGAAATATTGGCAATATACGAGGAAATGAAGTAATAGATATAGATTTCGATTATACTTTTACCCCCTTATTCATACTGGTCCGCTAACTTAAAACAGCCGCTAAGGAGTATTTTTTCTCATTCTGACTTAGGTCAATAGAAGAAGACAGAGTGTGAATTAGCAATGCTTCAAGTTAGCAGACTATTATGAATAAGGGGGTTAGTCTTACTCCTTATCGATAAGAAGTTAATGAAAAAGCTAAATTATATCTCTATATGTGGCATAACACTGATATAGATGGACTGATTTCGATGGGAAATCATTAGCCATGATATAAAGGGGTAAATTAGGCTTTGATAAGTGAATTACGCTTTGGTGTGAAAATTATAAAATTGTGTCCAAGATACGATCTAATTGTCAATTACAAAGATAATCTCAAGGAGTTCTCATTCGTCACGGGCGTGTTAAAAATTATTTGTTATTGAAAAGTGAAGCCTTCACGACCATTGAGTTTATCGCCAGCTATTTGCAATATCTGAATATATTGTTTAGCCATTTCATCATTATAACCATGTGATTTGGGGGCCCGGTGAATTGTAACACAGGTATTTCAAGCACTGGTCTGCACTGGTGTGATTGTGAGAGAAAATAAATGTTTTAAATTTTGTGATTAGAACTGAGGATTAACACTTTAAAAAGATTTAACAAATATTTTGAATTTGAATAGCTTCTCAGTTTACAATACCTAATTGAAATTATCAATGCATGTTAACTGTCTTAAAATAGTTTGGGTGAAGTTTCTGTAACTATGAAGGTATTTTATTAGTTTACTTATCCATTACATAATATATATAAAATTAAAGGCTCTTAATAGTGATTTTCATTATTATATCACTAGAAATAAGGGATTGCTTGTAACTAATTCTAGTAGGCTTCATAAGATACATAATAGCTTTAAGGGTAAATGTATACACTTCTATAATAAAGTCCTAGCCACTGTTCAGGCATTATCTATAAATAAATTTTAATGTTTTATTAAAAAAATGGCTTCTCATGACGTAAATCCTACTACTCCACAACTGAATATCTAAGTGATCGGACAGGCTGGGACTAGATTATGATTATTTTATAGCAATAGCAACGGCAGTACAATATTTTATTAAAAAGTGCGCAAAACAAGAATGCTGGGAGAGTTTCTTGCGCCGCTTCTCACTCAGAGCGTCATTTGTTTCCGCAGTAGCCTTATTTTGCCTTTTTTTATACGACTAATACAAACCTACACAGTTATAATAATATTTCAAAGGCAACAACAATCAGAATAGTCATGAAACACATTAATGACATGTCTTTTTTAGTACACTCCGAAAAAATTAACACTCTTAAAATCATCCAAACGTAAAATACAACACATCAGACAAATGATCGCTTATAGAAATGAGACAACAATAGAATTACGTGTAATTGTATAGGGCAACCCTTTCTGTATGTTTGTCGGATTATACCCCAGTAATTGTTGGGATAACATTCATATGTGGGGGATTGATTTAAGCTCGACACCTGGATTTGGGAAATATTATAAAATACAATATGTTTGAGTTATTTAATAACAAATATTATGTTGTTTCACGGACGAGTGAAAAAGTAAGGACTCCATGTCACATTACATAACAGTGTAGCACAAAAACAAGCCGATTAACGTGTAAATACATAGCCCCACGCACACACATACTCTACTACAGGCCAATAGGCGACCATTTTGAGAATTCACATCGTCTGTGACAGATCAGTTTGCGTCTCAATAAAATATTTTAAAACTGCCGTCGTGCGTTGTGAAAAAGTGGAAAAACGATACTTTATAAGTATTTGTGGCCATATATGATTATTTAAGGGAGAAAAAATTGTGTAAGTAGTATCCCCCGTAACCGCACACACACTAGCATAACGGTGCTTCACTTGGTCATATAACGGCGCGGAGTCCTTCTTTTTTTTACTCGTCGGTGAGTACGTTTATACAACCAATGAGCTTCCTTTTGCGGTGTTTCCAGGACGATACAACATGGGTACCTCCAAAAAAATGCGTACAATTTTCAAAAGTCCGGCAACACTCCTGTGATTCCTCTAGTGTTTAGTGTGTAGTGTTAGCAAGAGAGTGTGGGCGGTGATCACTTAGCATCAGGTGATTGGTACACTCGTTTGTCCTTCTCCTCCAGCAATTAAAAAACCCTTAATACGTAATCTATAATCAAGTTTGCCTCTTTTATGCACTGTTATCAAGACCGGCCACTTCAGCGCGGTCTTAGTCCAGTCCCATCAATACATTTTATGCAACATGCCTTATGCTCGCCTGGTACTTTTAACCTTGTTTTTTCATCATTTTCCAAACCTGATCGTTAAATATATAACTAGGTATCTAAGTGGCATAGCAATGTAGTAGGTAGGGCATATCGACCATATCAAATAAACTATTTCCTTGTCTCCTTACATATATCATCACATGGCACAATTTCCACAGAATACTATTAAATTGAATTAATGCAAGGCATTAAAAACTTGCTCAAAGTGACGAATACAATCTGCATTGCAATCTTAGCAGGTATCACTTGGCATCATATAAATATATTGCAGTGATCAACCTATCCACCTATCGTTATGGCTCTAGTACAGTTCAGTGCAGCCCCATTTCACTGGCCCTAATGTGTTCTATAGCCATTGTTAACTATAGCTCACTGCAAGATTGATTCATTTCATGAAACTTATCATATCTTTAGCAGTAAGCTGACGTATTTCAAATGCTTGAAGAATTGGACTTGAATGACCACATTCAGAGAGGATATGTAACGGGGTTCTTGGGAGTGATATGCTTATCTTCCTATCTCATTGTGTATTATCATCACTTCATAACTTAACAAAGCCTAGAAGTGTTGCATTCTTCCACAACCAAATCTTCCATTACTTAACTACACGGTAAATATTCAGAAGCATTTAAACTTAAATTTAGCATCTCATAAATATTAACAATGCGCTGCATATCACTCATTAGAGCTACCGTATTTTAAACAATAACTAACGACCATTTACAATGATCCGCCGCCGCTACCAATCTCTTCTTAGAGCAGGTCCAACATCTGGAAGACGGACGGATTAGCATTTTTCAACTTTGAAATATTTTTTCTGGTAGCCTATTTGAGTTTGTTTGTCTGTCGGTAAATGGCCACGTTTGAATGTAATCACTAAACAGTTTAAAGTGATTTACATGTATAATTTACAACTCCACAATGCTTGTTAAACATTTTAAATGTTCAGAAAACGGTTGAACGGGACTCTTTTACGTATAGAATATTTATATTTCTTATGTCAGACATTAACTCATGAGTTTTATTCGATGGCTCATGGTGGGTGATGAGGTTTCACAGTCGATTTGATATCACAGTCCCATATTTTGATCATCATATCTTATAATCAAGAATCTATTTAGTAAATCTAATCTAGAATTTATTTTCAACAGTTTCTTTGCACTGGATGCCGGCTAGATTATGTATATAAATTGATATTATATATTGAAGTTTATTTAATTCTTGCCCATTGGTTGGTAGTTCAATGGACATATGAGTTACAAGAAGCTTGATAGCTGAAGTATGATACAAATGGTCTAGTTTACCAGCTAACTTCAGGTTGTCGACTTTGCGTGACGTGAAACGTGAAAAATTCATTTTGATAATTTTTCCCTAACCCGCCAAAAAAGGTTTTCAAAAACCATAATGAGGTTTATAGGTTCAGCTATTTGTCACATGTCATCTGACAGCTATTGTCATCGGACTTAGAGCATAGTCTTTGCAAAATAAGAATGCCTACGGCCGGTGGTCTGGTAACCGTATCAAATTGAAACATTACTTACAATACTTACTCTAATATACTATTCAATTTTACAACTGCCCTACAATACGGAAATAGTACTTACTGCCATTACGTACGGGTCATACTCGTGTGGGTTTTTTGTTCGTAAAATCAATTGTTAGAATGTAAATAATTTTCATGGTTATCATTTCTTTTCATATAATATTAAGTACCTATTGATTGGAAAAGATTACGAACAATGGAGATAATATTTTACGTTCAGTTCTAGTTACTACTAATTATAGTAAGAATTTAACATTTACTCCGACAATCTGTTATGTATTTAAAGTGATAACCCTCACTTCTAGGATTAATACACAAATAAAATTTGAAAACAAAAGCCACAACCTAAGAGTTGAAAGACAATGACAAAGCATACAAGATTTTATGACGATACGTCACTCGAGCGATTGGCAGAGCACTGGTACGGAACGTCAGAGGTCGTGGGTTCGAGTCTCGCATCGTTCATAAAATTTTGTTTTCAAATTTTATTTGTGTATTAACTCCGACCTACGAAGTCAAGATCTATTTCGCATTACTTTCGTTTGACTTTAATAATTTATTTATAATTATAATATGTTTTTAAGCTAATAAGTTGACATTACATAGACTAGAATATAGATTCGTATTAAAACATAACATTAATTTACTTAAAGCTGCTTTCAATCTTCGATCAACCATCTATTTATCCTAGATTTACGTTTATATTTTAATTTCGAAATCCACTCTTATACCAATATAAAATTGTAGATACGTTCTTCTAAAGAAGAATTAAAAAATTACCAGTGGGCTACTTTACGTGGTACCAAAACGGCACCTATTCCTGCCGTGAAACAGTAATGTGTTTCGGCCAGTGTAAACATTATTGTTTCGGTGAGAAGTGAAATTATCGGGCAAATGAGACTTAACATCTTACGTCTCAAGGAGACGAGCGCAATTAGTAGTGCCGCTCATAATTATTCGGTTTTTTCAAGAATCCTGAGCGTCACTGTGTAATGGGCAGGGCGTATCAATTACCATCAGCTGTACGTCCTGCTCGTCTCATCCTTACTGTCATAAAAAAATTAAAATATTTATGGATTGCAAATATTATCAATCTCAGATCGGCAATTTAGAATTGCGATTCACTGTAGCTGCCGTTGGCTACCGATGTTAATAATCTCTTTACTTTATTATCGAATAAAGCCACGTTCTTTAAAACCCATTACGCTATTTGAATGTATTTACATTTGTTGATTATTAGAATGACAACATAATTTATTCATTTCAGTCACCGTTCTAGAGTTAGCTCATGTCACGTTGACAATGGAGAAATTAACATCTTATGCAAGGGGAAAAAATATTTTGATTAAAAATTTATTCGACCAGCGAAAATACGAGCCCCATCCGACCCCAAAGCCTGCTCTGACAGATGTCAATCCCGCGCAAATGTGGGGAACCTGGTGTCTATGGGCTCTTTGTTTTTTTATTGGGTGAGGCGAAGGCGAATTGATGGGGTGACCATATTATGATTTGGAATAATCATTAGTTAAATAGTTATCGCGTGGAGGTTTAAGTCAATGATAATTTAAACAGTGGGAGGCTCCTTTGCACAGGATGCTGGCTAGATTATTTATTTCTGCCGTGAAGCAGTATTACTGTGTTTCGGTCTTAAAGGCGTCGTAGCTTGTAAAATTACTGGGCGAATGAGACTTAACATCTTACGTCTCAAGGTGACGAGTGCAATTGTAGTGCCGCTCAGAATTTTAGGGTTTTTTCAAGAATCCCAAGCAGCACTGCATTGTAATGGCCACGGCGTATTAATTACCATCAGCTGATCGTCTTGCTCGTCTCGTCCCTTATTTTCATAAAAAAAATTATGAGAGATGAGACGAGAAAGAGGTATTAGATAAATAGTGGATTCTTGAAAACCCTAAAGACTGAGCAACACCGCAATTGTGCTCGTCAAATTGAGACAAATGCTACTTTTTATTAGCTTAGTAATCTCACAAGCAACGGCATCCTGTAAACTAAAACATAAAAATTGCTTGCAGACAATTCCTTCACGACAGAAATAGACGCAGCTTTGGTATCCAACTAGTCAGCATCCTGTACAAAGCCAGTCAGCCTAGCAAAAAGCTAAAGCGATTGTATGAAACGTGCAGTCATTGATAGATTGACAGATGTCGGCTATAATCTTGTAGAACACAGAGTTAGCCGAAAACCACTACGTTTTAAGCAACTGTTCGCTTTCAAACTTAGCCGGATTATACTTTGTTGCGATTTTAATTACTATTTCAAACTTATGTCAAATCTTATAATAATTGTCACTATTCATATTACATGACTTCACTGACAGTCTGTAAAACCTTAGCCTTTTTGGAGAAAAGAAACTTATTTTCAAATGTATGCCAAAGTTCTGACTGTATTACCTTAAACCCTTTGCCGCTACTAGTGGACAAAGACAGAAAAAAAAATATATACACTTACAGCATGCTTATTATAAACAGACAAAGCGTGGGGTAACAACTACCCTATATAACATAGAGCATATCAAACAACATTTATTTCATTGTAAAAGGTGCAACAGATGATAATTGTGAGTGACGTATATAAATATTAATATGTCTGTCTGTCTATCGAAGTGTGAGCGGGGTGTTGCCCTCTTATTACATTACTTGTATCTATTGTTCAAATAATACGATTATTACCAGAGAATATTTATATTATGTTCAAGTACTTAGTTAAATTTAAAAAAAAATATAGGATTTTTTTTTAAATACGATTAATGTTCTTACAGTTATATGCATGTTTTTTTTTAAATCGCATGACTTGGCGTCTAATTTGACAAGATCTTTCTGGGCTTCCCACATTGCTTAGTAAAAATTAAAAAAAAATAAAATTGGAATCTTACACATATTTGTTAAATAATAATTAGTTGTACCTAAGAGACAATTAAAACTATTAATTTGAATTCTTGGTAGTCTCTCTATTACACAATTACCACAACTATATTATAATATTTTGTTTACTTACCTTACCGCATGATGCATGGAAAAGAGCAGTACCTACTTACTTGAATACCATTTATAAAGATAAAATTTATTTCAATTAAATTATATCGATATACTAAATGCATGCACTTGTAAGTATCAAGATATTTTTATTGTTTACATAAATTATTATTCTAACATAAGTTACATCGCTTAAACGTAAAGGCAAATGAAACATATGTCGTAATATTATGGTTCATTTTTAATTGTATATTTTGCACAATACAAAAAATATTAATTGTATTATGAAAATTATGATTACCGATGATAGGAAATCCCTTCGTTGGACATATATCAAAATCGGTTACAGTAACAATAGATTCGCTTTCCCTTTCTATCTTGCTTGCGTTAGAGATGTTCTTCTCTCTAGCATGTTTTGTTTGTCTACGCGCTAGTATATATTAACCCCCTTATTCATAATGGTCCGCTAACTTTAAACAGCCGCTAAGGAGTGTTTTTTCTCATTCTGACTTAGGTCAATAGAAGAAGACAGAGTGAGAATTAGCAATGCTTTAAGTTAGCAGACTATTATGAATAAGGGGGTAAGTATATAGCAGAGATTTTAGAGTTTGCTCTTAATCACCTTATACAATTCCTTTTTCTTTGGTAAATTTTTTTCACTGTCGTTCGTAACTGGTCCGGCACTAGCCAAGTGGAATTTTACATGATAAACCAAATTTTAATGTTTTTTAATTGTTTACAGGTAAGACCGAAATATGAATTCAAAGAGGAGATGGATGACAGTAAGTCTATTTATCATATTTTTCTCTTTTTCTTTCTCAAACCTGTGTTAACTGAATGACGGACGCAGCATGATCAGAATAGGCACTCATCATAAGCACCTGTCCCGCTGGCGACGAGAAATCGACACACTATCAACTATTAGTAATTATTTATTTAAAATATTGATTACCGGTAACGCTCCTGTGATTACTCTGGTGTTGCAAGATAATGTGGGCGGCGGTGATCACTTAATACCAGGTGACCCGTATGCTCGTTTGTCCTCCTATTCCATAAAAAAAAATTAAGAATTAACTAAATCACTCGCACAGATCTCATCTTTTTGTAGGCTATTAATACATGAATGATCTTTCTATCGAACTTGGTTCTCATTTTCCAAAGTTTTCATGTTCAAATCTTCAAATTTTTCATGTTCATTTTAATATGGCTAAATACTATAGTTTAACAATATATAAAAATAACGTTTTACAAGGTCATAAATGTTTTTTTCCGTCCCCATCAAAACGGGCATATAAATTATTGTACGTCCGACTAAGCCCGTGAATTTGTCGTAAAATCTAAAACTATTTTATGACTTTATAAAAACCTAACCTACACAATAAGTTTCATTATCCTAATGTATAATGCCGTCGGTTAAATTAAAGTTATTTTAACAAACCATATTTTAAATCTGAATTTTATTGTGTCGTAAAAACTTTAATTGTAATAAATACTTGGCGACTTTTATGTTTCGCCCGATGAGACAGTCGTTAAAGTTTAAAAGCAAAAAAGTGATCTAAAAACAAACCTTTAAGATCATATTTGACCAATAAAAAATACATCTTTTAAACGATAAGTACCTCTTGTTGTTGTTGTTCAAAGTAGATATGATTATTTGCGATACATATACAAAGAGGATGTGAATACTACGTAATAAGAGAGGACTGCCTAAGTAAAAATTTATATTTAGATTAGTATGAACGTGAACGTGCCGTCATTTGACATAAGTTTGAAATAGTACCTAGTAATTCCAGTATTCCGATTAGCGACAAAGTATAATCCTCCTAAGTTTGAAAGCGAACAGTTGCTTATAACGTAGTGGATTTCGGCTATCTCCGTGTTTTACAAGATTATAGCTCTCATCTGTCAATCTATCAATGACTGCATATGTCATACAATCGAGCGAATCGCTTTTTTCTTAGAGAGTTTCGCTAGGCTGTAAATATATTTTGGTCCTATATCTATAATAACACGCCGAACAACCATAGATTCTATCTAATTTTTTTTCTAAAAGGCAAAGGTCGTTAGATAAATCCATCAGGGTTGTAAGTAAAGAAACTTTAAAGCGGGGTGCGAGGAAGTCTCGATAACGGGAGTTATCTCCCGCCTTTTCTGAAAAAGTAATTAAGATTTCTTTTTTTGAATGTAATTAGATTTGGAACGGACCGTTCGCGTTGTATTCGTGATGCCTCTAATTATCTGATTTGTGGTTGAGAAGATAATGCTCGTGTTGCTTTTATAATGCTCTTTTAATTTACGAGATTTATATTTTATAACTAGATTTGCTAGCGGCTTTGCCCGCAGTGGTTTAGGAATAAATATGGGTATATTTTTTTATGTTGAGTAAATATTTAAAGACCCGAAAAACCTTGACAGACAACTAAAAATATATAAGCTAAGGGACATTTAGGTACCAACCATAAATTTCATTTAATGTTTGTTTTTCTTAAACTACATAATTCTTTTCTGCTACAAATTATCATTATTCAATGGTGTTTGCTCTTTCTATATAAGTACAATTATTATTATTATTATTATTAGCATATTTCCCATTCAACCACTCTTATTCAAAAATCCGTTCCCTTATAAAATTTTCGAATAATCTTAACGGCTGAGTTATTACAGAGCTGTCATTTAAAAAATGTAATTAAAGTTCGAAGCAATCGCTCGCAAATATCTAAAACGTTCAGCCAGATAAATGCTTTTTCTTTGTAAGAAAGAGACGGATGGCTTTTTACGTACGCGTTCGAGGGGGAGAGGAATAGGGGACGTACGGATGCAAAGAAAGTATTGTTTTAAAGACAGTTTTAATTTCCCGAAGGTGATTTATCACTCGTTGTTTCAGCCCGTGTGAATATGCTCTGTGTATTTTTTGTTCTACGCGAGGGGAGTCCCCCGCAATGATTTGAATTTAGAATGTTGGATGGAATAGTGAAATGCCTTTGCGGGTGACGCTCGACTATTTTGAATTTCGAACATTTAGTAGATAAGTTTTATAGTTGAGAATGAACTTGAAAATTTATCAGAGATATAACTTTTAGTATATACCCTTCGATCATAGGTAAAAAGTATATTTAGTTGTTTATCTTATGGACTTATAACAATGTTATAAGTTTATAAGTTAAGAAATACCTATGTCTTTATAGATTAGCGAAATTTTGAAATCATATAGAATTTTGAACAAAAATCCTAACTGGGTACGGCATATCACTTATCATCAGGTGAAGAACGTCTTGATCCTGTCACTTTTTCTCATAAAAAAGTACCATCTTTTTTTTTTCAAACTCGGTTGAATTATAACATAATATCAGGAACCGGCCGTAACCATCACACACCATTCTATACATCGAAATAAAATAACCCCAGTATAAGTAATACTACACAATTCCATATAAAACTTATACTTGAAACTTGACATCAACATAATAAACATGTATTAATGTAAATTATACCTTACCGCCTCAACGTAAGGTTCAATTCACATAGCTATGTCATAAACCAATGAAATAAATAAGACAAACTGGGAGAACACGCGTCATTGAATTCACGCTTCCATTACAAATTAATACAAAAATAATATTATACATAATTTCTAAAATATATTGATAAAATATTATTATTACATAGAGAAAATAAGAAACTCAGACCTATGTTTCCTAGAAGTGTTATTTAACCACATTTAATTAAATGCGTGCTAGCGTCAACACGTTGGCTCTACTTCGACCATACTAAATACAAATAGTGGCACACGTTTAGTGTTGCCATATTATTCCTCTGTCGTTACCTTTGGTTTACATATTTAATCGAAGATTCTATATAATGTTGGTAAAATGATGATTTTATTGTAAGATGGAGTTAAATTCGCACTCTCTTCAGTGGCTTTTAAAGTAATCGGCTTATTGAGGAGGCCTGCCATGCTGACGTCACTTCCCTTCAGCGACGATGCGTGAAAATCTTTTGCTTAAAATCTGGGAAATATTCTAGTTTTGTACAATGTGTGTAATTTTGACTTTTAGTGCTGTAATTTTTCTCAATGAGTAAGTAAGTGACTCACTGATATGTAATATGTACACTTTAAGATTTTAAATATTACTATCCACATTATTCAGCCATGAGAACGGTACTCATTCTTTTACACGAATCCAGACTAAACAAATAAAAAACAAATTCTAACGATTTGAATTTGGAACGCGAATAAAACACATGCTAATTAGCAATGGCGGCTTCCCGCCTTAATTTGCAAACAGTACGGCAATCCGATTGTATGTTGATTATCATCATGTTATTGTAATCATTACAGCAGCTTACCTGTGCCAGTAAGTTTACCTGTGCTCATAGGAATAAACATTGAGGCATATAAATGTATTTTCAACAATGTCTATAATATTATGAAGGAATTAAAATAATGTTACATAAAACTCAATATTCGCATTAATTCTTAATATTTTATTGCATTTATTCAAAATCATAAACAAACAATTAATTTATTCATAAATAAAAATTAAAAAAAACCTGTTATTTTCACTCGCAATTGTTCCTAAGGTACTAGGGAAGCATAAAGACACAGGTGTACATGTCATTTACATACGTAATCGCGGCACAAAGCTTTTGCCCAGTGCATACATAACCTTTAGTTGGATTTCGTGCTTAAAAGCTTTCTGTAGCATAGCATAGGCAGGAATATTTACATATACTACCTATGCGCAGTCACTTAATTCATAAAGAATACTTTACATTTTTGTTCGAAGTGCTGATATCATGATGGTAATATAATTAATAGAATTGATAAATTTTAAGTGGCGAATACGCAAACAAAATTACTTACAGAAGAGTTTTAAAATAGCTTAGAAACCAATAATGATGTAGTTAAAATTATCTTTAAAATAGTAATACTATTTTTTTAATCAACCATCAACTGAGCCCAGGGTACTCCTCCATCACTGGCTAACATAAATAAAGGAGTGCATAAATAACCAACAGATTATCGAACTCGTTAACAAAACAGATCGATTATCAAAGACTTGAATTATGTTACAAATATCTCATTAACATGTAAATTAGTTAGCCACAACAATAACGTAACCTAACCAGGAGAGCAACAAAAAGCATTTTAAAGGATGAAAATGAATAGCAGAGAAAACGGGGCGATTTTAATTAGAACGGTCCCGCCTCAGGCAACCGCAGCGGCCGTAAACTGTGCACCAGACTAAGGCCTCAGGAATGTTCAAAAATTAACTCGCGTTCAGCCGTTCAATTTTTAATAACGAATCTAATACCTGTCATTTATGAGACTCTGGTAATTAAGATTTATTTTGACAGAGCTAGTAGATTGTTTATGCTTATGCCACAGAGTACTTAATTACAGAAAGACGCGTGGACTTATTTGAAATTCTTCTCGAGTTGAACCAAAGACGGCGGTGATCACTTGATATTCATATCGAAGAGCAGCTCGAATTGTCGGGGACTCAGTGCTCTGTGAACGGCTGGATCACTTGGCGTTGCGTAGAGACGTCGCTTCATTGTGTGTCTTCTACCACATTTATCACGGGGAGTGTTCCGAAGAGCTGTTTAACCTGATTCCTGCCGCCGGATTCCACCTTCGCACGACACGCCACAAGTTAGGTTATCATCCCCACCATCTGGATGTGTGGCGGTCCTCCACAGTGCGGTTTTCAAGGAGCTTTCTCCCTCGTACTACAAAGCTGTGGAATGAGCTATCTTGTGCGGTGTTTCCGGGACGATACGACATGGGTACCTTCAAAAAAAGCGCGTACACCTTCCTTAAAGGCCGGCAACGCTCTTGTGATTCCTCTGGTGTTGCAATAGAATGTGGGCGGCGGTGATCACTTAACACTAGGTGACCTGTACGCTCGTTTGTTATTACGAGATTCCTCTATTCTAAATTACTCTATTACAAAAAAAATCATTATCAGCCAGAAGACGTAAACTGCTGGTCTAAGGCCTTCCCCAAAGAATTCCACGACGATCGGTCCTCCGCTGCCCTCATCCAACGCATTCCGGCGATCTTAACCAGATCGTCGGTCCATCTTGTGGAGGGCCTACCAACACTTCTTCTTAGCTTGATATGGTAACCCAAATAGTCATTTTCCATTTATTCCATAAAAAAACATCTTTAAACGAAGTCTATACACAGCTTGGAAGTCAGAATAATAAAATAATTTTCGTTTATTTTTCTACGCCAGGAAGGTTCATCGTGAATTCAGTCGTATTATACGAAAATTTGTTGAATCTGAGTTTTCATATCCGGTCACAAACAATCGGAATCCACCCTCCAATAACGCTGGCGCAACAACCATATTTCTTCCAGCAATATTTCCGCATAAGGAAAATTCCCACTGCCCCGAATATATCATCCCTCTCAGATTTAACCCCGAAACAGGAGCGAAATCTCCATAGAAATAGTTTGCGGCGAATATCATTGGTACAGTTTTATCATACGAATTGCTGGACCTAAATAATACCTTATTATCATATATTTTGTAGCGTACCACGCGGTGATAACCCCACCCCAAACGACAAGGAAACAGCGAAAACGCATTCCTTACACAAAATTATCTTTACATAGGCCCGTACTGATAAACTTGAAATAAAGGGTCTTCTTCTCGAAAAACCACACGAAAACCCCCGAAATTCATTATGCGAAAACATTCTTGGTATTCACAATATTGAAATCGCTGGCGTTCCCTTTGTAAAGATATTGCGGAGCGTTGTCGCAAACTCGCACAACGAATACATTCTCGGCTGTAACTTAAGTTGGAACTCACAGCAATCAAGATATCTAATCTGACATATTATTTGCTCAACGGAATGCAAGCAATAAAACTTTGGAACGAAACGAAACTAATAGCAAAACACATCATTAAAAATGTTGGTCGATAAGCTCGATTCAAAAAGTAACTTATCAAACATGGCGTCAACACGGGTATAAATTTATAAATTCACTCTCATTAATAATGAAAATATATCGTAAAACAATTAAGTCGATAATCTGGCCACGATTTACAACGGGCAATATCTAGTGAATCGCGTTCATCATAAAAAACGCTTAACGCGTATTAGTGGACGGGCAACCGTTTAATAACTGTTATTATAACGCTTATTCCATTATCGAACCTACTTCCCTCTTCTAATGTCCTAGTACTTTAAGTTTTTATAAAACAAAACTATTTGTCTTTTTTCACGTTAAATTAAATTTTTATTTTATGGAAATTAAGTTAAAAAAACGGAACATTGCACAAAATTTTGCTGCATTAGGGCAATATATAAAATAGGTAATAATAATTATTAAATTTAAGCTAATTTTACGAAGCTATTTTGAAGTCTTACTAAATCCAATGATAGCGAATTTTGATCCATAGATGTTGACAAATTTGAAGATCAAAGATCAAATTGGAACTTGCAAGAAAGTTGTGACTTAGATCACAAATTACATCTTTTGTAGAATCGAGTCGAGATTTATATTTTCAACAGTCTACAGCAATAATACTGCGCCGGCTATTTGTACTTCCACTTGAAGCGTTCGGCATACAATTTTATTAAGTGTATCAACGATAATATAAAATAGTTCTCAGTTTTATGCGTTTTGGTTTCTGTTTTATGCCCGTTTAATCTTTATTCCGTTATTCATGGACACATAAAGTCGATTATTACTTGTAATAGCTTTTGGGGTTAATTTAATTTCAGATCTCTCATCTTTTGTAACATTATAAAAGTATTTTGAAAATAATTTTATGATATTTCTTATCAAACTTATTATTTTTGATGAAAAAATAAGATAAGTACTAAATATTCATATTTTTTTAACATTATTTTATTTGATAAACCAACAATATTCATGCAGAATTGCAAAAATATCAACAAAAATACTTAAAACTAAAAGACAATGCTAAAATAACAATAACTGGCGCGTACAAAAGATTTAGAGACATTTCAGATTATTTGAAGTAGTGTAACAAAAATTATAGTAATTTCTATAAAATAGCTCCATAACGCAGGTAATTAATGACATTACAACGAAAGCAGGTTAATGAGGAATTACATAAATTGAGTCGCTGATTATTTTGAGTAACTATATTAAATTGGCGACAAATACGATTGATGCAGGAGTGACAAGCTAGGTTAGTACGGCTTCAATTATGTCTAAATATGTTGTGTGCACAAACAGCGTGTTTAGGGATTTTTCAATTAAGTCCTGAACGATATTATGACCTATTTGATACATAGTGAGTTAGGAGTAAAGCACGGGATGCAAGTAGCAAATAAAATGTATTGTGGTAGTTAATGTTTGAGGCAATCGTAAAGAGTATCACTCGTCCTCGAAGCATGTGTCGTAAAGAGACCTCTTCGACTAACAATTTCCTGATGGTCTGTAAATAGTAAGTTTATTGTCTTTTTATGAGGTACTCGGACCGTAAAAAGGAAATAAAAGGAGCACCGCCGATGGTGATAATAAAAAAAAATAATTTTCGACTCATCTTCCTGATTATCTCGTTCAGTTTTACGACGGATTGGCGAGTGCGAGTGGGACGCAAGGTTTTTACGGCGTGTCGCCGTGACCCTTCCGCCCGATGGGGGTAAAGGTCGTAAAATGGGAGCATAAGGATAATGTTCTGGGTTCCTATACTGCGCTTCATTCATGATTTCGTTTTAGTACACCGGCAGACATGTAAATCCGATTGCTCCGGAGCGTCAATACTCTTATTCGATCGCTGTTCCCCTCGTGTACAACACTCGTAATAGAATTCTCCGTCTTTATTTCCCTTTAAACAAGCCGTTGCCTTTGTTTCCTCGTCCTATAAATAAGAAAAAACAAAACGCTGCTTACTAGCAGATGGCGGAATGAAAAAATTGCACGAAAATCGATTAATGCGACCTGGGATGTTGCGTCGGAGATTCAAATTTGATATGGCGATAACGGTTTCATTAATTGCGCAGGGATCTCGGCTATCCGGAGTCCCGCAGATCCGACACTCCATTTGTTCGGCTTGGCTGCGCGCAGTCGGGACGCATCCTAATTCTTAAAGGGCCATCAGCAGACCTTTATGCGTTAATAAAGTTGCGATATAAAAAGAATAGAAGCGTCCGAGGGTGAAGGAAGGGTAGTTAAGTACGCGTTTAAGACGATGTCGAGGGCGTGCGAACTTGTGCGACGCCGACGATTCAATTGCGATGATTAAATAAAGACAAGAGCTCTTTGTGTCGAGGAAATGTCCGTTCGTTTGCCTTTTGTTCGTCGATTTGTAACGGATCATGTTCCGTTTGTGAATTCAGACGGGGTTTCCGAGTGACTTTGTTATGAGGTGTGTTTACGAGCTTTGTATCACATCACTGCAATGTTTTATTGATGCTCTTCCGTGGTTATTGGTTTTTCGCCTCGCTGATGGATATATGGACTATAATATAATACTAGTTGAAAGGATATATATATATATACATTCTAAATATATCATTATATCAGAATCAATCATAAAATTCAAATTTCTAATATTAAATCTATTAATTAAACAGCGACCAATCAACTAGTAATCGACACAAGTATAAGTTCGCGAAACCACGAAGATATACTTAGTCGTAGCAGCCCTGCCCTAAACAAAGATGTCGTAAAGGAAACACGAGTGTTTTATAGCTCGTTCGGGCTTTATTTAACGCTCATACTGATTTTATACCCAACATCTGAGTATTCACGGGCCCTTGAGTCCATGTCCCGGATATCTGGCAACTGGCAACCCTAGCGCGGTGATTCCCCGGATTCTACTTCCCCGTTGTGACGTTCTATGACACGTTTATGTTTATGGTCGGGTAAAATTTGCATGAGAGTGAATTTGCTCAAGTGTTTGATGTTATCTTGAGGGTTGTTGAATTAAACTCCTGCTAATGATGCCTGGATATGTTTTTTGGCGATTAGAGACGTTTTCATGAGTTGAACAATATTGTTGCGGGTATAATTGTTTGGTTGTGGATATAATGTGGAACTACCCTCATTTTTGCTTATTCTATAGATAGTTTGTTGTCGTTTGTTAGTTCTATTTCTTCTTAGTTGTAATGTTAGAAAATATTTTTTCAACCACGTCATTTCAATTTTTGAGGCAACTTTTTTTAAGCATTTTCAGTTTGCATTTTCAGTAAGTTTACAAATATTTTAAATAAAATAGCAAAAATGGGGGAGCTTATTCCTTAACTAAGTCCTTAATTAACCGATTACTTCTAAACATGGCTAATATTTACCAGTTTCCTTGAGCTTGCAAGACTTCCTTTTCTTAGGATTTGCGCCAGAATTTGACTGTTGCTTCTCTCTTGGAGCGCTATTTTTTTCCAAAAAAGCCCTTTTATAATTCCAGACTTTTCTATAGGAATATTTACACCTAACCTATCAATCGTATCTATCGTCGTAGCTTCATTATTCAAAAGATACCTTTAGTAAAGTAGTATTACTCTTCTATTCCCTCATAAATCATATATCTATCTCTCTTTATTTCTTAAGTTTCTATAGTATTTCTCAGAACGGAAATCTATTTCAAATTAAACGCCTCCTTCACAAACATTTAAAGAAACCCTGAACTTTCGGCCATAGATACAAACATAGACAAAGACAGATCGTAGATACACTAGCAGGTACATTTGCCACAATAATAATAAAACGGCATAATATTCGAAGAAGCTTAATCCGATGACCGCCAACTTATATGTCAAGATTAATCTAATACAATTTATGTAAATGTTAATATTGTAATCGGTGTGGGAATTATGTCATAGCCCTTCGTTCGCAGTACCACAGCCAACTTAGGAAAGGCCACAGAATTTGTAATGATTATCTACATATGGGATAAGATGTTTTGTTATAAATTTTGCTTAATTATGAACACTTATGTCATCCTGCTATTTGTTTTTTAATTTTCTGGGTTCCATCCTTGGGGAAGCCTGTTTTTTTAGCTAGAGACGGACAGCATCCGTCCGAGTGATAGGGGGAAATTCCTTGTAAACTGCAATGTAGATCCTGTAGATGAATCCACAACCTGAGAGTTGAATAAAGCATACAAGAATTTATGACGATACGTCACTCGAACGGTTAGCTCAGTTGATTAGAGCACCGGCACGGAACGCCAGATGTCGTGGGTTCGAGTCCGCATCGTTTATAAAATTTTAATTTTCAAATTTTATTTGTGTTTCATATGCATATCAAATTATGTTATTTGATAATACAAATATTAAAGCTATTACATATAATAACTCTCGCTTGACCAATTTCTTCTCTCCAATACTTTTAAGTTAAAATGTTAATCTGAGACTTAAACTCACATATAAACAGATCAACTAACATATCGTATTATTATGTATATTGTTAGATTTTCTTTTATAACGCGTTTATATTTGAATGGCCACATATGAAACGGCTTGAGGCAATAAAATTTTAGTATCCAAGATTATAATAACAGGGAATTTATTGCTTACAAAGATTGTTACACCTTTTACGGGTCGTAAAAGATTTTTAAAGTATCAAAAGCGCAAATTGCACTCGAGTACTGTAATCGTATCAAGTGTCACTTGAGGAAAGTGAGTTAAGTTATTTGGAGTCCCCTTGCCCCTAACAACTGTACGGTAATCGAATCGACGACCACTCGGCAAGTGTAGCATTGTTGTCAAGAGGGCGCGGTCGCGGCAACAGATTATGCAAAAATCAGATCAGTTTGAGAGTTAGAAATCAAATTGTCTGCCACTTTGGGGTTATTTGATTTGGGGAGACACATTCATGCAAAAACTGATACTTTACTTTTTAATATTAAAATCTATGCATATAATGAACGCTCGGGAAATGGGGAGGGCTATGCTCGAAGTTTCGTAGGAGAACCAAAGTTACTGATATAGCCCAAATGATTGCGAAATTTAAGTGGCAGGGCACATAGTTGGACGGACAGATGGCCGTAAGGGCAGTAAAGTCCTCAAAATGCGACCATGTACCGGAAGACGCAGTGTTGGTAGGCCCCCCACAAGAAGGACCGACGATCTGGTCAAGATCACCGGAATACGTTGGATGAGAGCAGCGCAGGACCGATCATCGTGGAAATCTTTAGGGGAGGCCTTTATAAATTTTAAACCATGCAATATCTGTTTATGATAGATATAGAAGAATAACTATTTAATACTTAACTACTTTAAACTCTTTTTTAGAACAACAGAAGCCAAAACAACATTTATTTTAAATTGCCTGTCTGTTTGCATGTTTGGACTGCTATCACGCAAAAACTACTGCATGGAATTGAATGCAGTTGTCACAGATATATTTGTAGAGAACTAACTTCAAAAACACCACTGTAGCGCAGGAAAGTATCATAATCCCGCTATTTTACAATAATCCCCAACTGTCTTTACAAAATTAAAATATCGATATTTTATTCTTAATTTCACGCATACGAAGTCGAGGCAAAAGCTATTCCAAGAGTGATATATATTAAATAATAATTTATTTAAATTCATAATTATTAGTTATTATATAACTACCATGAAATTTGACAAACATCGTTTTTTTATATTATTTTTTTAAATTAAAATACACAATTTTGACCTTGTATAATGCCTCCTCAAATTAATGAAACAAAATTAAAATAGTAATATTTTTAACCACACTGCTATGCAAATATATGATGGTGGATTGTGATTCTCAACTGATAAGCGTTTTGCAAAAACTCATCAATATTCATAGCATAGACTTATTGTACATATAGACTGACCTTATCGCACAATGCTAGCTTAATTATATAAATGATTAATGTATACAGTTTGCTTTAAGCTTTCAATATCAGTATGGTAAAGAATAACTTTAGTATTATTTGGTGTTGCTTAGAGATGTCGCTGCGATATATCTTCTTTTTCACTCGCCTCGTCATATGAGTGCGCTCTATCTCATTTCTTTCTTTCTTTTTTTCATCCGTTATCCTTCTTTTATCTACATCTGACCTTATGGGCAGTGTTAGGAAGAGCAGTTTGACCTGATCCCTGATCCTGCTGAATTACACAATCGCACCACACGCCTTAAACCCAACTATTTTCCACCATCTTGATATGTGGAGTTCTACCTAAATGAAGTTAACCGATCAATTTTTTTATGACAATAAGGTACAAGACGAGTATGATGGTAATTGATACGCCCTGCCCATTACAATGCAGTGATGCTCAAGCACTACAATTGCCCTCGACACCTTGAGGCATAAGATGTTAAGTCTCGTTTGCCCAGTAATTTCACTAGCTACAGCGCCCTTCTGACCGAAACACGTTGTTTGTTATATGTTTACACATTACTGCTTCACGGCAGAAACAGGCGTCGTTGTGGTACCAATAATCTAGCCGGCATCCTGTGCAAAGGAACTACCTATGGTTATGCCATACATTTTGACAATTGAATCTTAAGACAATCCAATAAATTTCTGCGTTAAGTAATCAAGCCAATTTGAATTTCTCTTAAGATCGTTTTTTTAATTTCTTTGTCATGAAGTCTTTTTTGAAATATTTAGATTCGTTTTAAAGATTTTAACCTTAATTATTGAGTCAATGTAAGAGGTGCAAAACATCAAAAATGCAACTTCTTATTCGCTTCAATCAACATTTGTATTGTAAATTGTTGCATAAATACTAGTATATCGGGAATCGCTCTATCTATGCTTTTCTTGTCTACGTCACGGCGAGCAAAATAGCAGGTTACCATAGACAATAGACACACTATTCGGTATTTGGCTTGGCTTATCAGATCATCGAGTAGATAATTGTTTCTCGCTTACTCATTACAATTCGGACAGAGAGGCGGTGTTTTTTTTGATCACTGGAGTGTTTGTGATTAGAGCAATAACACACTCGTAGATATTTCAGATAATGAATTATAGTGGCTAAACAATATCTGTTCATGAAAAATTATTTAAATAATTTAAATTTAAATTTTTGTGTTTCGATTCGAAGAGCGAACTTTAGGTAAAGTTATCTTAAGCCTTATTACGATACCGCTCAGAATTTGATTTTTTTTTCATTTGAATCCTGAGTCGAGTGAAGGCATATTGCTTACCATCAAGGTGAACGTCATGCTCGCCTCGTTACATCTTCACATAAAAATGTTTTTTTTTCTCTTTTCGCCTGTTATTGCCCGCTGATCTCAAGTCTAAGATTTAAAAGTTTTGATGGGTTTGTTTTTTTTTCGTATTATAGTTTTGATCTTATCTTAAAATTGATCATAACAATCTATCTAGTTGAAATAAACGTGTATAAATCCACCACAGACTAAAAGTAAGTGGTACTTTTAATGATGAGTTTAATATCCACATACGACCACAAAGAGGTATTTTATTAAAAGTACAAATTTAAAATATCGAAATCAAGTATTGTTTTAAATAATAGCATTTCACTATTATCAAAACGGGCAATTATTTTCTAAAGTCCAAATTGATTCATGTCTTAAAATATATCCCTTTTGTCTTAGTCATTAAAAGTACTGAAAAATAATTCCGAAGTGCGACGAACTTCAACATTAAAAACTAATAAATAGATAATGTCAATTCGTAGATAGATAATATCAAAGCATCGTTTAGTGTTGCCAGTTTCAGCAACAACAAGCCAAAAGCCATCATAGTATGGGCACTATAAAAATACTTAGAGCGTTTAAGTAATTCTATTTATTAAAAAAGACGAAGACCAATAAGATTATTATCTAATAAGCGGCAACATTAATTATTACTTCTTGCATTACATTAAGATATTAATAATAATTTATTAGAGCTTATCTAAGTAATTATCAATTTTATACTTATTTTAATAGATTAATATAAGCTCATTTTAATCATAAGAAATTGTTTATTTGGATATATTAACATGTTTGAGATTTAGTAGTTGGATGTAAATAAATCAAAGAATATGGCCGGTGGGGCAGTAAAGTCCTCGACTCGCGACCACTTACCGGAAGACCCAGTTTTGGTAGGCCCCCTACAAGATGGACCGACGATCTGGTCAAGAGCGCCGGAATACGTTGGATGAGGGCAGCGTCTTCCGGCTGATGATAATGATGATGGATGTAGGTAAATAACAGTCGGGGTTGGTTTACCAGTGGGAGGCTCCTTTGCACAGGAAGCCGGCTAGATTATGGGTACCACGACGGCGACTATTTCTGCCGTGAAGCAGTTTTCGTTCTGAAGGGTGCCGTAGCTAGTGAAATTACTGGGCAAATGAGACTTAACATCTTATTGCTCAAGGTGACGAGTGCAGTTGTAGTGGCGCTCAGAATATTTGGGTTTTTCAAGAATCCTGAGCGGCATTGTAATGCGTACGGCATATCAATTACCATCAGCTGAACGTCTTGCACGTCTCGTCCCTTATTTTCATTAAATTAATAATAATAATACTAACTTTTTCAATCACTTATTGACTCCAGCCAACCGGAGTCCTCCTAAAAACGTTAATCGCATCACGAAAAGACATATTCATTAATAATTACATGCGTATAAATGCTTAAGTATGTATTACTTGCGTTAGTCAAGTAATTTAGTACAAATTCGGCTATCTAGATAGATGAATCAATAATTGAATAATAATTATAAATACACCGAACAATGCTCGGCGGACAAACAAACAGACAGAGTAGCGAGTACACCGCAACTAACACCTTGTTAAATCGATTCCTGCTTCGTTTTGTATTCCGATGACGGGACAATTCAATTTGAATATATTGACGTAAGCCACGAATACTAATGTGACTACAGTTTAGCACAATTGTGTTTCACAGTCTGAATTTTATGTTTTATTTATGATACAAGCGCAAATTTAATTTGTGTTGGTTTTCGGGAGCGGTTCTCGCGGCGCACTAGGCGGCTCTCGATAGTCGATAGTCGCTACTAGTGACGTGAAACCAATTACTCGATGCTAGTGACGCGACGCCACGCCGTGACCTGTAATCGACGCCCGCCGCGGCTGCCTCAGTTACACTTTATAGCGTGAAAATGATACGCGGAGAGTTGCTTTTAAATACAGTGCCAAAAGTCGACAGTTAATTTTATGCGTTTACATTAAACGTCTTATAATGCTCATTATTTTTATGGGCCGGCTTATGAGCGGTCTGGATGCGCTTAAAAGATGGTATTGCGTTTAATTTATGTTGCTTTAGTTATGTTTATGGTTTAATGTAATGTTATATCTTCGTGATTGATAGTCATTTTCAAAAGTGCTCATGTTTACATATATGTCATACAAATTAAAAACCGAGAATTTACTTTAAACGCGTTGATTTATTTGGACATGTTTAGGAATAATATTATACACAGCAAGGTTTTTTCGATGCGGTTAGTAAATATATAATTTTTCGAATGCGTAAAAAATTAGCTGTTCTTTGTGATCTTTTTTTGTTTGACATAACTAAAATTTCTGGTTTTGATTACAAAAGAGTTACATGTTAAAGGAGCGTCAAAGGTTCGTTGACAGTTTGACAGGAACTATGACGCAGGACCACGTCAGTTTGAAATTAATTAACAGTCACAGTTTTGGCATCGTATCCGTGTAGAAAAACTCTAGTATATTGGAAATAGACTAATGACTGATCGTATGAAATAGCTAATGAATGCGGCGCGAACGTCATAAGATTGTAATTAATGTTCCCTATTTTTCACCACTTATTTATTTCTGACTCGCTCATTTTTCTTAACACTCTGTGATATACAAGTGTCGTTTAAAGATCCCAAGATATTTATTTTTGACAGAATAAGATTTGGTTAATTTTCATATATTTCAATACTTTAGTGACCATTTTTTTGGATCTAGTCAATATGACACATATTATGAAATTATTGTATATGTAGCTATATCAGAATGGTATTCTTAAATTACTACAAGATTCGTGAGAAATTCTGAAGATCGTGAGAAATGCTAACACATTTATTATATAAATGTTGGTTGTCTATTTCCAACCGGACGCAATGATAAACCACTCCATGTCGAGATTAGTATTTTTCTAAATAAATACACGCGGGTGTTATTTGCCTATGAGGGAGCATAAGAGATCTCTGTTCTCGACTCAATGATGTTTGTTTAAAACCACTCGAAAAGTCAATGAGCTACACAAACACGCAACTGCAGTAATCTGTAGTGACAATACTCGAGAATGTAAACAATCGCACGATTAGAACCGTTGCACATCACTACAACTGTCATCTCTGTCAGATTCGATTTTTATAGAAAAAATAACACAGTAAATAAATGTCACATACTTATTTGTTTTTTTTTTTAAGTGGGACATGGCGCCATTTTTATCTGTGATACGGTTAACGCACTTTGTGATTTTTGCTGTTTTTAGATATTCAGTGGCGTGTATCTCAGTGAATATTAAACAGTGACCATAGATTAGATAAGGCCGGATGTTGGTAAGATCATAGGTAGGAGCATAGACAACGTTTGCTTAGCTACTGATAACATGAAATCTTTCCACGTGAACTCAAACATGGTTTTGAATCATATTTGTGTAATTCTTGATAGGTAAGAAATGTGGAGTGTTCCGTAGTTTTTGAAACTGCGTTGGTGTTTATGGAAAAATCTAAGATGATGGTAATAAATAAAATGTAACAAATGCATGATTTTAATAGCTATATGTAATAACTTTGCGACATCAGAAGTAGCTAAGAGCAGCAGTTTCAGTGTTGGATTTTTTATAATATTAAAAATGTGTCGGCATATATATGTACTTACTTTACTGAATAGTTTTTGTATCAAATACCCGGTAGCAAGTTCGTAACACATAATCAGATGTTAGTTGTTTGCCGAGCAACATAGAGATTAGTCCAGCAGTTACCATTGTAAAGATAAACGCTTCCAGTTTTTGTTTTGTAAATATTGAACTAGATAACGTACTTTATGGTTATGTTGCGCTTATGTTTTTAGGTTGTTTATACTCGGAGCTTGGATTCGTTGCCGTACGGGATAAGACAGCTAAGAATTTAAAAATATATCTCCTAAGTAATATTTTACTATTGTTTTTGGACTCGAGAATAATACTAGTTTAGCTAGCTGTAAACCAAATGTGGTACGTTCCTTGTCTTTTGTATTGAAAAAGTTATCCTACATGAGCACCTGATTATAAATATTTACTGCTGTTACCATTACAATCCTCGAATGACGAAGATCGAAGATCTGGTCAAGATCGCTAGAATACGTTGGGTGAGAGCAGCGCAGGACCGATCGTCGTGTAAATCTTTGGGGGAGGATAGGAGGGGATAGAAATTAGCATAGTAAAAATATCGTACTTTTAATTAACATGGAAGTGGGTTGGAAATTTGATCAATTATAGTTTGTTGCGGGAATAAATTCTTCGAGTAGTTTGCTATGATATAAGTAGGGAGTTAAGTTTATTTTTAAAGATGCTGAAAGTTAGTTGGAGGGTTTTGGTTAGAAAGCTCTCCTAAATTCTCTCCGTAGCATTTCGGGTAAACGGCATACCAAGAAACAATTTTCAAAGTCTTAAAGCAAATCAGTATTTATCAGAGTTGAGCTAAAATTATCTATATTATAATTGTAAAGGGTGTGATCGGTTCGCAACACCAGCCGACATCATCTTGATGGAAGGGTACGAAATTTACTAATGGGAGGCACGGATAGCTTATGGGTACCACAACGGCGTCTATTTCTGCCGTGAAGCAGTAATGTGTAAGCATTACTGTGTTTTGGTCTGAAGGGCGCCGTAGCTAGTGAAATTACTGTGCAAATGAGACTTAAAATCTTATGTCTCAAGGTGACGAGCGCAGTTGTAGTGCCGCTCAGAATTTTTGGGGTTTTTCAAGAATCCTAAGCGGCACTGCGTTGTTATTGGCAGGGCATATCAATTACTACAGAACAGGTAAAATCTCTTTAAACTGTTCTGTATCAATTACCGTCAGCTGTGAACGTCCTGCTCGTCTCGTCCCTTATTTTTATAAAAAAAAAATAGCAAGAGATTTACTTTTCACTAGAGTTCTCACGTTTGATGATAAAATGACATAGCATCAATAGAAAGTTTTTTATTGGAGAGCTTCACTTCAAGATAAGTGAATGCTTTTCCGCCTTGCCTTTCCAGCTTGTGAGGGAAAAGTTTATTTGCATTTTTATTATATTCTTATTTCTTTAGTTTTGTGTGCTAAGAAATAGTTTCTCTATTAATCTCCCACTCTGTCAAACGCCAGATAGAGATCAGATATTGTTGGTGGTGTAGAAGATTGCATATATTATAAAAAGTAAAAAAAAAAATGTGTTACGTAGTCAATTACTAGGACAACATAAGTACGTAGAGTGATCCAACTCTTTGATCAGTCTAATTAAGAAGACGCGTTGGTATTTTAACTGCTTTGAGAGTGCTATGCGAATAGCGTTTAGAGAGAGCGCGCCTGCTTTAGATATTTAAATTTATGTCTTTTCTTATTTACTGGGACGTCATTACTTAACTATTGATTAGTTTGAATGTGCTAACAGTATCATTTTAATTACTTGATTAACACCTTGAGGTGAGGGCTGCGATTAATCTTTCGCAGTTGACATCGACATTAGGTAAGGCTAGTTACAGAATATTTATTGAAAACTATTATTCTTTTACCATTGTCAGTATTTTAATTTTATTTTATTTATTATAAAAACACAACAATAAAAAACTGATAGTATATGACCACCGCAATCAATACTAGATTTTTATAGTTTACTCTACTATTCATTGAAATTTCCCCCCATTAATGCAAGTATCCCCCACTTGCCTTAATAAATAATATTTCAGAACGACTTCACAGAATATTCAGTTTTCTATAATAGAGTACCAGGAACGTATAAGTAAAAGGAGTAAGTAACTATTTCATAGTTTCTGTAAAAGCACGCTACTTTCTAGTATTGAATCAGCGGAGTACTAGGCAGCCATAAGATAGCAGGAGTGTTAATAAAGACGCTGGTACTGCATCGCATGTCCGCGCGGTAAAACGCTGGGCGTTACGCCCCGCCCCGCTGGCTTTTAGCGATCACTACCTTTACATTTTATGAGCGAGCCCTTTATGTTGCCTTCAAATTAGTTTTGTAGACAATCGCGTGTTGCTTACGCTGTAAAATAAGCGTTAGGAGCGTTTTTATTTCGCGCAAACCTTCGTATTCGATGTTTACGTCTGAAACATAAAACGGACGTAAAATAAAGGTTTGTAGCATCTGTGAATGTGATTTAGTTGGCTGAAAATTACATTATGCTTAAGGGTTTTATTTTTTTTTTGTCATTTATGTCGGAAAACAATGGTAGAGGATAGGGTTCAACGAATCGTAGTTAGAGCCCGTTAATATTTACTTCACTGTGTATATACTATTTGTTTAGGACTTATATTCTAACTTCACGTACACTTTTGAACGGTTTTTTTAGGTTAATCTTAAGAATTGGTTGGCGATGCTCGGTCTTCGGAATATTTTTTTTAAATAACCTAGCGATAAATTTAATAAACAACCACCTACTATTACTTAAGCCCCACTTTATACGTTGATGCTGTTTTTATGAAATATGAGGATAAACGATACTCCCAAAACTCCAAAGGAATCAAAAGAATATTATAGACCTTATAGGCGTGGAATACAGATGCTAAGCTGTAAGTTTATAATTTTCTGTAGTAGACACCGGTTACTAGATTGCCTTTCCAGCATGGCTTATGCTGGATCTCTTGTGTTCTCCCCAAAGATCTATCTCTTGCTTTCCTCATCCAAGTCACGCCTGCCACCTTTTGAACATCATCTTCCCATTATCGATACTGTCTTTCTTTATTTCTCGTTTTACCTTTTTGTTTCGGGAAACTCTGATCGCGTGGCATACCTCAGATGGGCGCAATTTTGGCGGTCACGCAGCGTTCTGTCAATGCGTATTATTTTAACTGTAGCAATAGATTGCTTATAATTAGTATGATTTGAGTGAATGTATCAGAAAGCTTTAAAACAAGCTATAAGACCATTCAAAATAAACCATCTTATAAACAAAATAAGGGTCAGAATTTGGTGAGGTAGTAGAGTGCCGTATGGCACACTCGGTTTTGATGTATCCGAAAAATTTAGTGTCCCAGGGCACTGCCGATTTGGGAAGGTTTATATCTTGGACACTATTCTGTCACTTCTTTAGTCCATTTCTCTGTTATATGTTTTATCTTGAGTCCAGTCCATTTCCATTTCAGTTGGTTTATTTGGATCTATTGATGTGATAATGAAACAATTCCCACAGCTTGGATTAATGTAGGTACCTACTCTTTTGAAGGGCGGATAAATCGCAAGAGGCCGCAGTTAATAGAAGAATAATGAAACAATTACGTATTGGCGTCGCGTGAGGTGGTCATTTGGGGTGAACACCCTAAACTTTTGATAGACACTTCGCGTGCGCCAACCAATTATTACGGACTAATAGGAATTTGGCGCGAAATATAGACAACGGGGCGTATTGTTCTCACCTGAATGGTTTTATGTCGTTCTAATGGTATTTACCCATATGGTGCGGATTCGGTGTTGCCAGGTGATGATAATATAATGTGAGTTTAATTGGTGCGCTTTGTTTTGAGAAGATTTGCTCCAGAGGAGATACAACTTTTTGTAAATATTTAACAGTATTTTAATTTTCCTTTGCACAGGATGCCAGCTAGATTATGGGTACCACAACGATGCCTATTTCTGCCGTGAAGCAGTTATGTGTAAGCATTACTGTGTTTCGGTCTGAAGGGCTTCGTAGCTAGTGAAATTACTGGGCAAATGAGACTTAACATCTTATGTCTCAAGGTTTACGCAGTTTTAGTGCAGCTCAGAATTTTTGGGTCTTTCAAGAATCCTGAGCACTGTATTGAAATGGGCAGGGCGTATCATTTACCATCAGCTGAACGTCCGGCTCGTCTCGTCCGTTATTTTCATAAAAAATAACCTCTCCAGCTTTAACAGCCCGTAAAAGATTCGTATTATAAGTTCTCAGCATCCTAGCTTTTAAGGTTACACTTATAGTCTCTTCAGAACTTGAATTCTTAGTAAACATTTCTTATTTGGAAATACTTGTTGTATCAAGCAATGAGACACAGCATTCCGTTAACATCTCGCTGTATGCAGCGCTGGATCTATTTATTATTGTAACGATATCAAAGGGCGGCTTCCCCGAAGTGCCTTTGTTTTGCTGATCGTTACATTAACGATCTATTTCTATAACGATTCGGTGAATTGTAATCTCTGACCAGCGCGGGTGCATGACATATTTAAAATTTGTATACAGTGTTCCAAAGTTTTAGGGCTGATTTCACAAATCAATAAAATGAAGTTACCTAATCGGGTGATTTTTCTGAAAATTTGATTTGAATCTGTTGCCTGTAACACGGTAAGTTTGACGATAAAATGTATGGTTTCCTTCAAAAAAACAAATTTACTCTATGGTAATATCCCTATTGGCTTCTTTACAATAACGAATATAGTTCCGATAAAGATTTCCGTAATTCATATGATTTTCCAACTCAAAACGTAATCTGTGCGTGTGTTTTGACATTGTCGTTATAAATGTGCATAAAAAAGACACTAACACATACAACTTGTATACATTACATATAAGCTAGCTATATAAAATAAGATAATACATATAACATGGTATTGCAATGTTTATATACTTTTACTAATTGCGTTACGTATGCAAGTTTCGATATTGAAAACCTAGCCTCAACAATAGTTTGAAATCGAAACAGATTTACACCGTCATTGTGTAAAGTTATTTAAGTAAACGAACCATAAGATTTATTTAAACATAAAGTTGTCGGAGTGTCGTCCAGGGAACGTTATGCGATGCCCCCGGCTTGGGCAGCTCGTCCTTCGAACAATGCCTACAATAATTGAGCTCTTTGTGCGTCCGAATAGAAAATTTTCACGAGCAAACACCGAAATGGACGTTTTACTGCGCGCCACTTTAAATCAGCTTCTCATACAAGCTTAAGTTATTAACTCGTGTGCTTTTTATTGACGCTTGCCATTTGCAAATAGAATAGGTATTTTTCATTGTTTTCCTTGCTTGTATGCGATGTCACGGGGCGGGTCGGTGTTTGCCTAAAAGATGTCAAAAAGTTCGATGGTTAGTTATACTGGTCTTTCGTATCTTTTTATTTTATATTTTAACCATGTTTTAAGCTTGGTTTCTGCTAATTACTTTAAAATTTTACGCGTAGACCGCACTGTTTTAATTAAATAATTAATATTCAATAATAAGGTGTGTAGCTTTTCCTTTAATGCTGTAAATATCTTGCAAATTAATACAATAGTGATGAGTTTCCTTTCACTCAATCTTTTCAAAGCTTTTGTGATTTAGAAGACTTAAGAATATTCAAGTTTAATTTAATCGTCGGTTTCTATGATAAGCCAATCATTACATGTGTATTTGTCATCGTGTTGCATTCGAAAATAAAACTGGTAGTAGCGGCCATAGTCAAGTTCGATGTAGTAAAACAGTTATAAAGAAGGCAAATTGATTATGTGCCAATAAATATCAGTTTCTCGCTAATAACTTCAGTCACTCGTGAGTAAGATGATTAAAGTAAGTTTGAGAAATCGTGAATAATCAAAAATTTTATGATGCTAAAGTTGTCAATAAAATAGACTTCTGCTCTGATATTCACAAATGTCATTGAATCATTAATGGTATTAATTACTTCGAAGAACACCATTATAGCAATAAATAATCTCAACAGTTTTGATATTTTATCAATCAAGAGACCACCTCTTGCTTGATGGAAGGGATCACCTCTGCCCATTACATTAACAATAATAATAACACTTTGGCAATAATTTGGATCTTACTGACGCCAGTATTAATAAGTAGTAATTTCCAGTCTTTGACCAACCGTTGGCGTTATTTCCCACTATCACATTTTAATTACAACGTGTGCTTAACTGTAACTATCCGTAAAACTTTTTTTATTTATGATTTCAACAAATATTTCCTTAAAACATAGAAATTCTTGTCAACTTTTTTTGTTATGACAATACAGACATAAAAGAGAGTTATTGTTACTAAATCCGCGTAACTCAATTCCTAGGAAATGTGGAATTCGGCTTGGCGCCTTTGATACGAGAGCGTTTAGCGTTGCCTGGAACCGTTTGTTTGTTTGTCAGGCTGTAAAACTGCTAGCAATCGTAAACGGTCGTGTGTGGTCAGCCCTTACGACGAAATCTGAACAGATGGGCCGAGATCAAACGATTTAGCTACGATAAAAGAAGTTAATGTTGATGTACGTTACAACTCAGTACTGGAAACCTCTAATCGTGTGTTTTGTGTTTTCTTTCTCGATACACGCCATATATTCCCCTTAATGCGCGAGGGGAAACAACATTCCAATTTTCCAGGTATTTCCCATTCCATATTGGTTGGATTTGTTCGAGACGCGCGGCGGGAGATTAACCGAAGATTCCTCGATAGCTATGATGTCCTGGTACCTATGGGGAAACTATTGATGTATTTACAGATTTCCTTCTCCTATTTTCTGCTTATTTTGCGTAGCTATATTTTGACGTACAAGCGTGTCTGAGTGATCAGTAAAATTTGTCGTTTCAACAAAAGCACGATCAACTAAATTTCTTGCCGTGCAGAAGCGTCTGACAGTCTCGACATTAAGCATCATCGACGTTATTGCATAGATCACCATCAAGTGTCGCATTTAAAATAATGATTACCTATGTGAATCGACTGAAGGGCTATTGAAGTAATTACCAGGCAATTATAAGTTTGAAGCATTTGATTATCGCGTCTGCATCGTGTCCGGAGTCTGCGTCATTATCCGGGATTACGGGAGCCCTATTCGAGCCCCGGATCCCGGATAGAGGGATTTGCTCCCGGATCCGGGAACGGTGGCAATGATAACAGATACGCTAGGATACGCTCGCTGCTCACGAATACGTGGGATCCTTTGATTCCTCTATATTTGAGAGATTACGTGAATTATGGCCATTTATGTTTTTATTATCCTACCGACATGTTATTTGTCTAGTTTTTGCGTGTATTATAGGGTTTCACTATGTTAGAATGCGTTTTACAAATTGATTATTGACAGTAGAGCATCAGAACTTATTCTCTCAACCAAATAAGTTGGCCTATCGTTCACAGTTTTATATAGCTTCTAATAAAAACAAAACAATAATATACTTCTAAATATAAAGCACATAAGGCATTCATTATTAATTTTCAGAATGACGGACGTCAAATATGAAAGGGGTCATATCGTTTTGTATTTCGCTATAATTCAGATCATATTGTCACTGCTATAAGTAGGTCTAGTAGTTCATAATATACTCCCTGAATAGTTTAGTTTTTGATTAAGGTTTTAAGTGTTAAATCAACTTCGTAATAATCTAAGAAGGTACTAACTAGTACTAATTCTAAGTAAGATATAAGGGGTTAGTTTTTTACTATGAGCTCCTTAATCTATTCGTTATTTTTACTATGGAAGAGGAGGACTACGGGCCACCTGCTGGTATGTGATCACCGTACTCTCTTGTAACTCTAGAGGAAAATGAATTCTAAAACCAAAACCACATTGGTACGTGGCGAGCGAGGATCCAACCGGGGCTCCGTACTGAGAGTCAGCAATAAAGTCCTTTATACGTTGAGGCCAGTTATCAATAGAAGCACTCTTTCCATGGGAAAATTCTGCCACTGCCAATCGTAGGGATTGTTTTAGGGACTCCAAATTATCATGGAGTTTAGAACAAGCCGTACTTTCTAAAACTGACCATAAATCATAAGTCCTAAGTCATCGTGGTATTTCACCTATATCATGCGAGAACTAGAACAACAAATTTTTGTATTTAGTAAATATTATGTTACAAATAACTTTATTTTCATCTGCATAATATGTGACGTGTGTTTAGTTGATTTTTCATAAGTGTTTTTGAAAGTCAGTTTTAGGAGGGGTGACAAGATATTTTAGACGTCAAATCCCGTAGGACAAAAATAATGAACAAGTCATGTACTTGAGTAGGCACCAGAGCAGTATAACATAGGCGTAGGTTGATATCAGCGTTACAAGCGATCGCACTTAACCGTCGCAGGGGTATCGTTGCTGCAGCACTATCAGTCAGCGTCGTTCGGCGCATTAGCGCTGTCGCCGTTTGATAATTTATAGGATACCTTCGCGCGGACATGCGGGCCTGGTACCTACGCTCAATTGATTGTGAGGGTATGATTAAAAAATTTTCATTGATAGCTTAATGGACCTATATGGACATATCTACTCAACCTTAAGGCTGTTTATTTTAATTAATACATACGGTCTGCGGTTTATAGCAGGTACAACCTATGGATAGTCTATTTGCCTAAAAATATACAGAAACAATCAGGACTTAAGACAGATCTAATACTTTCGGTATATTTTCAAAAACATCAGTCTTAAAAGGCTGGCAAAGATTTTTGCAAAACCAAAAAAAAGCAACAGTTATCCCAAACCAAATCAGGTTTAATCTACAAACGAAGAAAAAACTATAATATGTTATTGTATCATTTAAATTAACTAATGAATAAGACGTGAACAAGTATAAAATATATGAAGTAGTTATCAGGGGTCACCTGTCGACCTGTCACTTAGCTGTCAAATCTGTCAGAAATGTCGCGATACGATAACTGTGCGCGATAAGATTCGATTGTGCGTTTCTTGTGATAAATATCAACATATTTAATGTAATTTAAAAGTGGACTAGTTTTTCTTGTAACAGATATAAATGGATGAAGCTCAGTCATAGGTGATGCGTTTACTGTCAATTTTCAAGGGCATTTATAAACTAATTTAACATTCTACTTAAAACAGCGATTACCTAATACATAGACATACTCTCACGTGTTTTGTGTGACTACTTATTGAAAAATAGAGTCTCAGGTTCAAAAATTCCTGCTGTCGTTTGATGCGTAATGCGTTTTTATATGCCTTCCGCAATATTTATGTATTATTCATGAATATTTCTTATTTCGAGATTTGTTAATTATGGCAGGGCAGCGGAATAAAGTTCACAGATTAAACAGCTTCAAAATTCTTGATGTAAATTACGGATCTGTAGTAACAAGTGAGGCCCACTCGTTGATCGGTGTTATAAAAAATCATGTAATACGACGGACGCGGTCGGGTAATAATTAAAAGAAGTTATTCCCGTCTCAGTCGGTTTGTGGAGTTTTGCGTTTACATTCCGAGTGAAGCGCCACTTCCACCAATATCACTCGTAATTTTATTCAATTAATCACTAACCGGGCAATAGTCAGGTTATGTATAAGTACACTTTAATTTAAACAAATAATTAAGACCGAGATATAATCCTTCAATATTCGATTATTGTAATAGTGTAATGTTCAGATTCCAATATTAATAATAATTACTAATGATGCTCATAATATTCTGTTGTTATGAGACCGAAACTTTAGTATAAAATTCATGATATAACTATATTAGTATACTAAATTGTTTTAGAATACTTATATAGTTATATTATGAATTATATTTATATGCTATCGCTGATTTTAAATAAATAAAATAGTTTGTAAATACTATAGAAAAATTGGCTCAATTATCCAGTAGCCAAACTATAGAAATATTTTTTATGGTGTTTCTAAGTATGTAAATGGGAACAGAAATGTACAAACCTTTTTCTACGCTTTTTTTGGAAGTGTTTGTTCTATTATATCATAGTTTTGCTGTTTGGCATAAAATTAAATCGATGAAATGACCTATTACTACCTTCACATTTTTCTGCTGCACTAGCATTTTCATGACCAACCCATGATTAACTTGGCAGTAGATATAGTGTGTTTTCTTAATTCCACTTGGAAGACTCAGTGTTATCGTGGATTAGTTAATATCAGGTTTATAAATGACCAGTTAAAGTTAAAGTAAGAGCAGCGTTGAACCGGGCCGTTAGTATGACGCAGCCATAGTTGGAAATGTACGTATGATTCCACTTAGTGGTAACGGGCCAGCTTACATGTGCGCTATTCTTAAAATAATTATTTTTATTATATATTTTAACCATTTTTAAAATTATAAATAAAGATAGTGATGAAAATTCATTATTAATATTTTTTTTATAGGAAAGCAAACTAAAGCCAATATTTTATATTCATATAAATAATATAATTTCTTAATGATACATTATATTTTGTCCATTTTCAACTTAATCGTACCATTAAAAAATGATTCATTCAATTTCCTTGAGATTTAAAATGTTGATATTGTCCACGTTATTTCAGTATATTTGATTCTTAGAAGTAAACTAGCTGACCCGGCAAACGTTGTTTTGCCAAGTATAATTCACGCGATAGTTTTATAAGTAATAAAATATTGCCTATATTATAGCCTGTACATCATTTTGTTCTATTGTCAATAGTTTATGCAGCACACGCAAAAATAGGTTTTCGATTTTATACCTTGTGTTACAAAATAGCAATTTTATTACGGATCCCTAATTTTGAAAAAAAAAACATAGCCTATATTCTTTCTTCCTCGATAAATGGACTACCCAACACTGAAAAATCATTCAAATCGGACCAGTAGTACCAGAGATTAGCGCGTTCAAACAAACAAACTAACAAACAAACACTGCAGCTTTATAATATTAGTATAGATTAATATATATTGTAATAAATTAACAGACACTATTAGAGGGCAGTAGAATTATTCATCATCATAAAGGCAAGAAATAAGATTTTATACAAATAAAGAGTAAGATATTCTTCAGTTATTAATTTTATATAAAAAAAAACTAAGAAAGTTTTAACAACGAAAGTCACCATGTAAACCTTTCCGAATGCATTGCGTGTTCTTTAGCTAGTGTCGTACCTAAAAAGCTTATGTACAACTATAAACGCCATATTATTTTGAACTCTACGCGCATGTTATATGGCTTATAATGGCGTATGGCGTAGGGTTTATTTATAAGTGGACTCAGTTTGACAACACAAGTTCAGGTGGAATGTAACGGTGCTGAAAATGATCAAGAAATTATTTCTACGTTCGAGAATCTTCTGCGACAACTGAGGCCCATATTCAAAATAGTGTTTAGGCTATCTAGCTTAGACATTTATGGGAGTAGGCGATGCAATGAGATAGTTCTCCAGCTGATGATAAACAGAGTCATCTGCTTTCAATACATCGTTGCAATATAATCCCAGTCATCAAATTCAAATTCAAATATTTTTATTCAAAATAGGATTTAAAATAAGTTTAATAAGAAGTTTCCACTTCAACAATCGCGAACACTTACTTTAAAAGCCGGCAAAGCTCGTGTGATACCTCTGGTAAACTCGTTTGTCCTCCTCCTTAAGGCGACACTAAATGCTAGCGACCTTGAGCGATATGAATTCACGGCTGCCGGCCCGCCATCTATGTAACAAAGCCAATATTTTCAAAATTCTTGCGTGGAAAATAGTTTATTTGCTTACAATCCTCGTTATTCACTACTAATCTGAATAAATGTACCTACACAAAAAAGTTAAAGCTATAAGAATAACTTTTCTGAGAGAAGTACTAAAAAAATACGTCCTGCCATGCCAAAAAACTTGTTTAACTGCAAAGAAAAGTGGTAGTTCAAAAAGACTCGGGAGTGTGAACTATAACCAACAGCAGGATATGTGTAACAGGATTAAGTAATGATCATAGCTCGAAATGCTATATTTTCACCACAAAATTTGTCTAAAACACCATGTTTGCGTGTTTTCTGCCTACTCTTCGCCTTAAATTCAATAAATCATATACTTACTGACCTAAGGAGTAGCGTACCGCAACATAAACACATCTCACTGAGCCCGTCGTTCTCAAATGAATCTCCAGTTGAAACAGAGTATTGGAAGGAGTTATCAATGACTTTTAAATTATTTGTGTGCGACTATTTTGTTGTAAAAAAGAATGAAAAAGAATACTGCTAATATTAATTTTCTTTTGTTTCAGATGCAATGGGTAAGTTAGGAATGAAGTTACTTAAGTTGCCACCAATATCAACCCCCATAATTTAAGGGTACCGTAAGTAAAATTATCTACAGCGTGGTTCGTGCTTCGTTTTCCTTTTTTGGGTTCTTCTGTTGAAGGAATGGAGGACAAATGCTGAGGGATCAGCTGATGTGTGATCACCGCCTCCCAGACTATCTCGCAAAACAATATACAAATGCTTGTATTAATATTGAGTATTGTAAATTTTGAGGAATTCCCTCAATCACTCATAGGATCCATAATTAGATCATATATTTTTACAATGGGATTTGAAAATTTACTCCCATTTTTGAAGTTAGTAGGAAAAAGAGGCCTGTATTTAATAATACTTGCTAATTCGTGCTTTTTGGTACTCATGACGTGTTAGCTTAGAATTGGTTTTTAGATTATTTGAGTTCCGTCCTCTAAAGATACCCGACGGGGCTAGCACTTAAATCAAATCAAATCAAAATCATTTTATTTAAATAGGTCACGGAAATGACACATGAATTAAAAAAAATACATGTATAATAGTATAATACATAATATAATTAAATTCAAATTCAAAATTCAAAAACACTTAATTCATGTAGGTCACGGAAATGACACTTATAAATGTCAAAAAAAATTAAAATATTGTTTCTTATTGAATTTACCGCTACTTCGTAAAGGGTTGAGCTAATGAGAAGAAGTAGCAAGAAACTCATGGCCACTCTTTTAAGTCAAGATGTACATTTAAATTGTTTTACAAATCATTTCTATTACAATATATGCAAAGTGACGCAACAAAAATACTCAAATGTTAAAAACTGAAAGGCTTAATTGCATAATAAAATACACATTCCGATAATTCTATCTGTCTAACCGAAAAACTTCAGCTGTCTAATAATCCATTTGGGGTTATTTATTAATAATTCATACTACAAAACTATTAAATACTAAAACGTATACCTAAATACCTTAAAAGCTAAACAGAACCCACAAATATGAAAAGCCAACACACACTTAGCTATATAAAATCATGAAATGAGTGTGAGCAACACTAGGAGTCCAGAATTCGCCGCGCGTCGTAAACTTTGATTAGCTCATTAAACAATATTGATTTATTAGTCACTTTAACGCATCCTCGTCGATCTGCTAATATAGCACCTAAAACCATACTAACAAGGCTGATACTCCCTTGCGATCCTTGTTGGCGCTTAAATTCATTTGGTAATAAACTTGGTTTTAATTAAATTTGCGTTGTTTAAATAAATTGGATTCGAAAAAAATGGCCTAGAACTAATTTTAGTTCAAAATTTACCTTACATTATATATTAAGAAAGCCGTAAAGGTAAAATACTGCAGTCTCAAATGACTGATATCTGATAGAAAAATACAATAAAATTAAATTTACGTTGACTTCACACAATGTTTAGTATTTATTTATTGACGGCTTTCGTCAATAATAATTATTGAACAAATAAAAATTTGTATAAATGGTTTGATTCCTGCCTACAATTGCTAGCATTATTCTACTTCAAGTAAGTTCCACATCATCTGAACCTATGAGGTTAAATTATTTCACGAGATTATTTAACATGGTTAAAAGATTTCTGAGTTTTCTACGTTAGTATAATAATAACATAAATAATCTTACTTAACTTTACATTATATTTATGTTATTAGCGATGGCAGTTATTGGGAGATATATAGACCTACCCTCATTTTCACTCTGTTACTTGACAATTGTCGTTGTTCATAAGAATATGACAGGATTTTGTTTGAAACCGTCTATCAATCGAAAAAATTCACATCATAGTTCAATAAAATGCGAGAATTTTTTTAGATATCCAAAGAAATCGAAATAGTGAAAGAATTTTCTTTCACATACATCATGGCTTCCCGTGTCAACGTGATTTCTCTGGTAGATATCGTAAGGAAGGTTAAATGCAGTGATCACTTACCATCAAATTACTAGCACCTCGTTAGGTTTACTCTTCCGAAAAACATCTGACAAAATTACATATCACTGTACCTTTTATAGCGACAGCGAATTGCACAATTAACGAATAATATTCATGGCCTGTCAAAATGACATATCATTCCAATTTAAAAAATCAACATTCGAAACGTTACAATTTGAAATTTCATCAGTTCGGAAACAGCGGATTCATTCGAGAAACGAAAATAAATTAAAACTTAAAACAATTCCAATCTGACACGGGAATACACTCAGAGCTTTTGCTGTTTATCATAAAATATGGCGGAGTATCGCCCATCCTCTTTAACGCTATACGAGCAAGAGAGATAGGCGTTCATTATGATAACAACAATCGAAAAAGGTAATTTTCGGACATTATTTGAAATCGTTATGAATATTGTGTATCAATCATACTTCGTATAAGGAATCTTTACTATATCAACCATCAGCAGACCAGAAAAGGGTCACCTGACAAATTCTCCATATAATTCATTAGGTCGCCGTTAATTGACTTATCTTAAACCATACAAACTGTGGCTTACACGTAGAGTCCGTATTTCGCAACTTGGTGGTTTATAGAAAAAACCTCTTTTTTTTAAACAATAATAACTAAAACGAGCTCTTACAGCAAATTTATGACAAAGTGTAAATTATTTTACCTAAATGACAATTTAAATTAATTACGTTAAAAATAAAATGTAAAATTAAAAACTAATTAATTTAAAAATATAATTAAAAATAAAGTCTGTGAAAATACCATCAATGTAATGTATCAAATCCCGCTTAAAAAGTTTTATATGCTGGTATTTAAAATAGTTCAACAGAGTATTAATACAATAACCATAATTAAATCCACTAAAGACTATATAAAAACTTGCATTCCATTTCACAGGAGTCTGAACGGCAAAAACGCGTAGAACGGAACGCACAACAAATGCATCAACGTTTATCATAACCATAATCAGAGTCACGCACCGATACGAGCGGCAGATATGTCAAACTATAATTAAAATATAACGAGAGCAAAAAGCCCTTCCCATTCAATTAAATACAATTTTAAATAACTTAATTAACCATTAATTAGCGAAACATCGCAATAAATCGCTTTGCGATCAGCCGATTAGACAAATGTTATTGTTCATTGTAATTGCAAGATGGCGGCCGATAGTGACAGATTGATGTTTGATTAGGTAATTCCACATCATATTCAAATGTGATTTATTCTTAATTTTTATTCAAAAAACATTCTCTCACAGCGCTATCTACGTCGTAAAAACGTCAAAATAATGAGTATAATTAATTTCACTCTCGAACGAAAGTGTTGCCATATCAATGAGAATACTACACATATGACACTTAACATTTTTTCGTAATGAAATACATTCGAAGCATCGAAATTTCGAGCGTATTTAACAAAAAGCTTTTGTATATCAACCTCACTCACAACAAAGCCAAAGAATGTATACTTGACATTGAACTTAACTCTAAAAAAATAAGCCATCAGAATTCAGACGTCTCCCGCTGAACCATTTATTTTACTGTTATTGTTAACAGCTTGTCGAAGTCACGAAAAACCGCTAAACGCCGCGTTGACACGTTCCAAAATGGCCATATCGGCTCTGAGATTCAAATTTCGAACTCTGAATCCAAGATGGCGACCTTCGCAAGTTGTATATCAATTGTGATTTACACTCCACGGTCGAGGTCGTCGCCCGCCCGAATTTCGTTCAGAAATGCACTCGCTGAGTAATTTATTTGTGACCATCTATTATTTTGTAGACTCACGAGGTCCTAAACGCAGCTGACATTAATATATCATTTTACGCGACGGCACGGTTCACCTCACAACCATCCCGTTCGCTCCAATGTAAAAGAACGATGTTAGAAAGAGACAGCGATAGGGGAACGAGTAGTTTGCGTTTTCACTTTTTATAGTAGCAATATATTTGATCAGCTGATCGGCATGACGTTTAGTGCGCGTGTGGCTATGTGTAATGTTTTTCATAATTTATATTATAGTGGTTTTGTGTTTTTATACCTGTTGGATAGGTCGTGGTTTAATTTATAATGCCGAATATTTATCTAATGGTTGTATCGTCTGTGGTCGGCGTTGACAGATAAATTTCGCGCCAATGTCTGTTTTTGGTTATTTAACGTTTATTTATAGTCCGGTGTTGCCGTAAATTAAAATAATCGATATTATTATGCGTAATAAAGTTTCGTTTGTAATTAATGATACAGTTTTGACACTTACGGCTTGTTAATTCAATTAATTTTAAATAATTTCTATGGAACATGGTCCGCATCTTAAATATTTTATGGTGACAGTTATTAACTCTTAATTTTGATTTTGTAGTTTTAAAAATAGATCTTTAACACGCTTTGCAATTTGTCAGAAATAGCATTTTTTGCCAAAACTGAGAGTATTTATTTATATTTAGATAAAGGTAAAGTTATTTGTCCGTGAATGCGAATTGCGACCACTCTTAAAAAATATTCATCGTCTGCCACTTTGAGAACCTTGAAAACTATATCAATATTATGTAATCATAATTTTGCGGCTATTTTGGTTAAAAAAATTATCTAAAATTAATTTTCTACTATACTGAATACTTTGAAAACGGTATCAATATTCTTGAAATCATAGCGCGGCTGTCATATTGGATTAAAAAAATATTTCAAGTGTTTTCTCTGTTAGCCCTAGAACATTTGAAGTAATTACCATATTTTTGAAAGTTTCATTGATGAAAACTTTAGAAACGATATTCAAATATCTTAAAATTTAAAAACATAATAGGTATTCTCTTTTAAAATTATCATGTTGATTCACTATTTATGGGGTGCCTATTGACCAATAACCTCGTGATCATAAAATATCAGGAAAATTCTCAATCCAAGGCGAATAGTCGTAATGCTAATAGCCGTAGCAAAGTTTCTGCGACCAGACCAGATTCCTTTATTTAAAAGGAAAAATCTAAAATAAAGTTAGGTAATTGTAGAGCTTACGGTAACATGAGAAACAAACATAAAGACAGACCACACAATAAAGGCAAACAAAGATAATGACTTCACAACAAATGGCTTCTTAGTAGACCTATATGCAGTAGACGAAGAAGTTAATTCGAGAGATACTTACCAGCAAAATCCCTCTACTACTTTTATATTATGAAAATAAAGGACAAAAAACCGTAATTGACCTGATATGAAAAGCAAATACCAGAGAAATCATAGAATAGTATTGCCTTTGAGGAATATATGCGCTTACTTTGATGGAACCATGTCTTATCTTCCTAGCAGTACTGCACAAGGACGCTTATGCCGTTAGGATGGTCGTGGTAGAAAAGACCTTGCAATCCCTCCAATCTTAAGGACTTTGGCCTGTCGTCATCTGCAATAAGTTCTTATCTTGAACACTTACACTTTACAAGTCTTCCTTTACGCTCCGATAAAAGTTGGGGAATTATAAAGTTGTTGTTTTGGATTCAACCCACCAAACTAATTCTAATCTAATTTCAAGAAAATGTTAATATTAGGTTCGTGCGAGTGTCGTACTAGCATGTACGTCATGTCGCACGTGGTGAACGTAAATATTTTTGGTGGCAATCGATTTCCGAAATCCATTTCGTACGTACCCCTCGCACACTCCGTCTGTATTTGTATGGATGCGACTTTAATATTCCTAATACATTTTATAATATACACCACTAGGTTTTAACTACCAAAAAAGATAGGTACCTACTTAAATCATTTTTGTTTTGAAGCGGAAAATAATAAAATTTATAAATAAAAGAGGTTTATCCATGTACGAATCTTACCAAGCGTGGGTAGAAGGACGAATGATTGCTATTTTGGCTATCCTTTTTTGACATTGCAATTTATAAAAAAGTTATAAGTCAGTATTTTTGTTATTTTAATTTTCTAATTGACATGATCTATTGATTTTGAAATTCAGTTATAATTATTTATTACAAGCTAGTTGCAGATTCATTGACATTAAAAACATTCTACATAATCTGCAATCTTACGTTATATACATATTTACTATCTTTGAATATGTGTATTTCTGAATATAATTAAATCGGCAATCAAATAAAAATGCCTGATTTGCGCTAGTTCTTCGATCGCTGGATGAGCCAAAACCCCTGTGCTGGCCCAATGATGGCCGAAAGGGAATTAACTATAAAAAATGAGTAAAAAAAGTAAATCATTCCAAAAATATTTAAAATTAAAAAAATAATCTTGCACTTACCTTCTCGAGACTAAGTACCAAGTTCCTACATCTTAAAATTTCTATATTTATCTCGATAGCGTGTATATGTTATCTAATCTGTTCTTGATAAGGTTAACAGTTTGATGGATTGGCGATGGTAACATGTTTGTTTTAAAGCTGGTTTATCTCAATACACGTTGAGTACAGTTTCACGATTAAGAATTTGGAGTATGCATATATATACATAACATATAGTGTAGCATATTCTACATTAGATAACAGACAGCTACGTTTTTTATTTTCATAACGATAAGAGCATGACAAACACTCTTTAAAATCACCTTATTTACCTATATAATAATTAAAATAGCAATAGTTAATTTTGAATAGTAACTTGTAGTAGCATAAAGTTAAAAAAAATATCGGGCTTATACATTTTCCAATACTTTATCTAAATCTGTCTCACTTTAAAATAATATATCTAAGTGCTGTAAAAAAATTGGATGGCTATATTAAAATTGTATAGTAATCCTAAGTCTTATCCACTCAAATCCCCACGCATTAGCGGGTAAGCGTATCGCACCGGCCTACCATCATTAATCTACGTGACAGTTCAAAATTTAGTTACAGAGGGTCCCTCCCCGTCCCCCACCCGACAACCCGCGCCGCGTCTCCCCTCAGACACCCTGGCGAGTGAGGCAAGCTTGCTACATTAAAATAAATTTAGCTAAAATTATTGAGCCTTAGTCTACCTTATGAGTTACCGAACCCTTTTCCACTACAGACCAAGGAATATACTACTCTCTGCAACAGACTAACAAGCCCATGTATTTAAATTCAAGAGCCGTTAGTGAGACTAACAGAAGTACTAAGTCAAAAATGATTGACAGATGTCCCGTCATTATCTACTACTTCTGTGAAAGACAGAGTAAAAATGTATTTTAGAGGGTATTCACGGTTTTCATTGAGGCATAGCTAAGAGTTATGTCCGACTTTTGTCCAAAGTATGACTTATTTAATTGTAAACATCTATACTGTGGTAGTATAGCGTTTAAGTATTTTATAATAAGAATACCTTCAGATAAATGTCATTGAAAAAACACCGAATAAAAAGCCATAAATAAGGTATTATATTGTACAGTTAGGAGTGTTTTATTATATGTTGGGCATTTTTCATTCTTACAATGTATTTCTTTCAACGAATAATTGGTTCATTAAAACTTATTAAGGCTCTCACAAACAGAAGACGCATGCGTTTAAAAATACATAGTTAATATAAATTTCTTTATCATTATAATTCAGTAAAATTTCACCTTCGCACGACACGCTACAAGTTACGATATCATCCCCACCATCTGGATGTGTGGCGCGGTGCGAGCTCCTCCACAGTGCGGTTTTCAAGGAGCTTTCTTCCTCGTACTACGAAGCTGTGGAATGAGCGGTGTTTCCGGGACTTTTTTTTTTCGAGTGGAGTAAAATACATTTACGTATTGAAGACCCCGAAACGGGGCCCATATGTCGGGCTCGGGTGTAAACACCCCCTACCGACTAAAAACCTCCTCTGTGCTGATAGCCCTGAAGGCTTTTACAGCGAAAGTTTCCAGGACGATACGACATGGGTACCTTCAAGAAAAGCGCGTACACCTTCCTTAAAGGCCGGCAACGCCCTTGTGATTCCTCTGGTGTTGCTAGAGAGTGTGGGCGGCGGTGATCACTTAACACCAGGTGACCCATACGCTCCTTTCTTCTCCTATTCCATAAAAAAAATCATGCAAAGTTTACAGTGCTTCCAATGTATGTAAACGCCGACAAAACGATCCATTTAATGCTAACTCTTTTTACCACTGCCGCATACGCTCTTTATTTTTATGGTATTAGGTATACTACCATTAGAGTAAACAGTGGTCGAACTTAGCAAAATTTTAAAAGCAATGTAATTAGATACTTTCAATAGTAAAATGCACATTTATAATCGTAATCTATTCCCAAGATACTTTCAGAGTTACATGCGAAAATATTATTTTATTAACGGATAAATTTTAAATGATAGAAAACATTTAAGAGAAATTATCTCAGCATAATATTAGCCTTAAGCATCACGAAAACCTTATAATTATCTTAAATAAATATTAGTATTTTGAACTATAGGTGAGCTCCCGGTTTTTTGAAACCGGAACGCGACCGGTGTGAATTGGCCCTTAGTCGTTAAAAATTACACAAATAGCAACTAACTAGACAGCATTTAATTCGGCCGAGTCACGCAACTCACATTCGACGGGTTTTTTTTGTTAATCGGGGAGCGATGACCTAAAATCCAGAACACGAACAGCCTACGGAACGATCTAACTGTTGGTTGTGTTTTATCCCTATTTTTTTCTTGTTCTACAATCAAAGCGTTAGTTTTAACTTTATCAGAGTTTACTTGAAAGTTTTACTAACAATATTGTAAACATACCAGTGGGAGGCTCCTTTGCACATGATGCCGGCTAGATTATGGGTACCACAACGGCGCCTATTTCTGCCGTGAAGTAGTAATTTGCAGGAATTATTGTGTTACGGTCTGAAGGGCGCGGTAGCTAATGAAATTACTGGGCAAATGAGACTTAACATCTTGTCTCAAGGTTACGAGCGCAAATGTAGTGCCGCTCAGAATTTTTAAGTTTTTCAAGAATCCGGAGTGGCACTGCATTGTAATGGGCAGGGCATATCAATTACCATCACTTGAATGTCCTGCTCGTATCGTCCCTTATTGTCATAAAAAAACATATTCTAGCATATATTTTCATACTGGCTTGTTCAATTGTCATTAGCCCTTCCATGGCACCTCTCTTCTTCTTGATAATTATGATCTAAACTTGTTTCTGTAAATCCTCGGTCTGACCTTTCCTAATAATTTCTAATATCTATAAAAAAATCTCAACATTCGAACAGTGACAAAACCTCGTCATATTAACGACTGCATGACGTCAGCGAACAGTCGTCAAATTACAAAATTTACTGAAGTAACTAAATGGCGGCCCCTCCCCATATAATCGTGCGGGGATTGTCAGACTTTTGTTAATTATTCAAATATGTTTGATATGTGGAGCAAAAAGTGTGGATTTGTCCTAATTTTTAACTTTAATAGATAAACAAGTTCAATTTAGAATATCTAACTAATAGAAGTTCCGGAATATAATTATTTTTTTTTTAGCTTTTAATTAGTTTTGTTTTTTTTTAAACTGAATCAAATTAAGTTCGAAATTAATAGTTAGATAAACAAGCTAGTTTCGTAAATTATTAAAAAAATACAAAATTTGATAATAAAATTTGTGTCACAGCCCAACCCACACCTCACCGTGAATAATCAAAAAATGTTTGCGGAAAAAATATTAAGAAATGTTTAGGGGATTGATAACCTTCCGTACAACACATAAAGTTGATATTTAATTGTGCCTATAACGTTTGTAAATTTATGAAATTCCTAAGTTCGATTTCGGTGACTGGCACAATTTCGTACCAATGGGTATTCTTTTTCTTTATTTATATCGAGCCATTTGTAGAATCTCCGGATATTTAAGTAGGTTACACACGATACGGTTTGCCTGGGTCGGTTTATCTGGAGTTTATTGTTAATTTCGCTAGGTTTTAATCTATTATATTGTCTTTTTATCTATAATTATAAGTTCAAGAGGGTAGTGATATTATTAATGAGAACATATTGTTTTATATCTTCAACAATAATGCAATTTATGAGTAAATTAGAGACCAACATTTCACTTTTTTTTAATTTCATTTTCATATGATTTAGGGGTTATTGAAGGAATTAAGATCTTCGATGCTTAAAGGCCGGCCGGCATGGCATCATCTTTTACCTCTGATGTTTTACTTTCCATCAGATACGCAACTATATATTTTAATGAAAATAAGGGACGAGTCGAGCAGGCCGTTCAGCTGATGGTAATTGATATGCCCTGCCGATTACATTGCAGTGCCGTTCTAGGATTATTGAAAAACCCAAAAATTCTTAGCGGCATTACAATTGCGATCGTCACCTTTAAACAAGATGATAAGTCACATTTGCCCAGTAATTTCACTAGCTACGGCGCCCTTCAGACCGACACACAGTAATACTTACACATTACTGCTTCACGGCAGAAATAGGCGCCGTTGTGGTACCCATAATCTAGCCAGCATCCTGTGCAAACGAGCCTCCCACTTTTAAAAAAAAGCCAAGGGTTTGTGCGATACTAACAAAATCTGAACTTCACTGTAATCATATTTATTTCTATTAAGTTAACTCAATACATCACCTCAATTGAACTTCCATCGAAATGTATCCGAGTATCGTCACGCCCAGAACTACCCTCACTTGTCAATCAAGACATGCCGAGATCGCTGCCCGACCTAAACACCGGCAGTCGTCATCAAACTCTCATTATGGCAGCACACCCCAACTATTTATATAAGTTTATTCATTCACCGTGTGACCAGAGTTGGTAATGGGAGACATGTTTAAGTGACTATATTTTTTTGAGATATTCAAAATGCAAAAAGATCGAGAATCATGCTGGCTGTAATTTTCACAGATGTTATTGCATTTTTACCAAGCCCCTGTGCACCGGATGCCGGGTGTATTATATGGGTACCACAACGGCGTCTGTTTCTGCCCTGAAGCAGTAATTTTTAAGCATGACTGAGTTTCAGTCTGAAGGGCGCCGTAGCTAGTGAAATTACTGGCCAAAATATGAGACTTGACAACTTATGCCTAAAGGTGACATATATGATAGATGTTATATACGCTAGGGTTTCACTGTTTTACAGATGAATGTACTCTGTGAATAACCTATTGGTCCATAGAAATATGAATGATGCATGAGAGGAATATGCGCGTTTGATGACGTCATAACAATCAACACACTGCTCCACATCGACGATGATCGATGGCGCGCTGTCAGCGTGACAGTGTCAAGGTCGACTTTGACAGCTGTCACGCCGCCCAGACGGGGGATGTCAAAGTCGGCGGTGCTGAAAAACGCGGCGCTGTCAAGCTGTAATGGATAGCCTTCCGGGCGCCATGCTTGTTTCGAGGACGATGAACTACTTTTTTCTGGTTTTATGTTTTCTCCTGTTGTAATTTTTTTGTCGATACTGTTATCTATATTATCCTTCAAAAATATTTTTAATTCACATCCTTGTCGAACATACCAGTGGGAGGCTCCTTTGCACGGGATGCCGGCTAGATTATGGGTACCACAACGGCGCCTATTTCTGCAGTGAAGCAGTTATGTATAAGCATTGCTGTGTTTCGGTCTGACGGGCGCCGTAGCTAGTGAAATTACTGGGCAAATGTGACTTAATATCTAATGTCTCAAGGTGACGAACGCATCTGTAGTGCCGCTCAGAATTTTTCAAAAATCCCGAGCGGCACTGCATTGTAATGGGCAGGGCGTATCAGTTTCTATCAGCTGAACGTCCTGCTCGTCTCGTCCCTAAACATAAAAAATATTTTGGAACTTTTTTCTATCATAGACGGCAAACGGTACTTGCCCAATAACCTGATAGGAAGTACCTATCATAGATTAAGAGACGCATTACGGGTATGTTTTAAGTTTGAAGGTTCCTAAATCGTATCGTTCGCGGATGCGGCAGTAGGTACTTGATCATTCCCACCATCTGGATGTGTGGCGTTCTTCCACAGTGCATACAACACAGGACGATACAATATTGTCCTTATAAAAAATAGCGCGTACACCTTTCTAAAAAGGCCCGCAACCCTCCTGTGATTCCTTTCGTGTTGCACGAGAATGTGGGCGGTGGTGATCACTCTACTTTTTTTTGTATGAAAATAAGGGACGAGACGGGCAAGACGTCCAGCTGATGGTAATTGATACGCCCTGCCCATTACAATGCATGCCCGTTGTGGCACCCATAATCTAGCCGGAATCCTTTGCAAGGGAGCCTCCCAGTGATAATAACACAAATATATTTTCAAGTAGATGATCTAAGTTATAATAAAAGCGTTACTATATTTCATCTCGTTGTTCTTAGTAACTTCGCCTTTCTACAGCGACTAAAACAGAGCTAAGCACGATATAGGTGGAGACTATCGATCTGTCTGTCCGTACCTACCACCGTCTACCTAGGATGCCTCCCTTACGGGCCATTATCCTCCGAACCAATAACTACCTTATCACAAACTGAGACATCACTTTTTCCTCTGACAAATACCTCGCCTTATGACGATGCGCCGTCTATGATCGCAACATAATTCATGTTTGGAAAGACAGTAAAAGACGACGGACAATTCATGCAATAATAGTATTTATTCCTATTGTCTTAAGAGTGGAGATTTGGGCGGGCGTGCCGCCCTACCCTGGGCGGGTGCAATTAGGTATTAGTTCACGTTTAAAAATGCATTTCTTGTTACTTTAATGGTGGATAACTTTACGCCATCGCATTGTTCGTGTGGAATTTGCTAAATTAAAAATTAATGAATGCTAATTCTAGCTCATTCCGGGTGATTACAAACCTTAAGTAATTGATGTTTCACTTATTATTCTACTTCAAGTTAACAGTGCGGTTTTCAAAGAGCTTTCTTCCACGTACTACAAAGCTGTGGAATGAGCTTCCTTCTGCGGTGTTTCCGGGACGATACAACATGGGTACCTTCAAAAAAAGCGCGTACACCTTCCTTAAAGGCCGGCAACGCTCCTGTGATTCCTCTGGTGTTTCAAGATCCGTGTCCGAGTCATGGATGTTTATATGTATGTTTAAGTAGATATATTGTATTAAATATATCGTTGTCTTGCAACCCATACACAGGCTATATCCCTAATTTGGGGCAAGATAATTTGTGTAAAAAGTGTGTCAATATTATTATTATTATCTTGGTGTGGTATTGACCATGTGTGATCGACATGGTCTTAAAATCTCTGGTCAACGGAAGCGGCACTGCTTTGGACATATATGGCCTTTTGTGGTAGGCCTTCTGAGGTTCTACCCTTAAAAAAACAGATAGTCATGATTGCCGATAAAAGTAAAAACATAAAAGTATAAAATAACATTTAAATTTGTTTAAATGTTTAAATTACGTGTCAGACAAAAACAATTTCATAATTTGTTGATTAAATTATAATAAATAAATTAAATATGAACTTTCATTGCTAAAAGCCATAAAGCCCTTTAAGGCATAATAGGCATTTATTTTCTCAAAATTGATTCCTTTAGAATTCTTTTTGATGTCATTTCTAATATACTAGACATTCCTAATGCTACGGAAACAAATGGCGCTCTGAGAGAGAAGAAGTGGCGCAAGAAACTCTCCCAGCTCTTTTTTTTGCGCCAAAGGAAACGCATCATACTTATAGATATAGATATACTACTCCCGCTGTCGGTTACGTGGCCAATATCGCTCAATGCTCTTAAGAAATCGCTAAAATATCTTCAATAAATTAGTTCGCTGGCAAAATATCATTGTACCTATGATATAATAGGGCCTCCCTTAAGGCCATTCCCAATATTCAGTCTATCTCTTACTTCAGATAAAAATCGTAACTATCTTTGACTTTTCTGTCCCAGTAAATTTATCGACGCGACGGTAACTCACCTTATCCGTACAAGCTGTCTGTCAATGGGACAACGTATAGCCTACCAGCGATATAAGTTTGTATGGAAATTGCAATTCACGCGTCCCAATATAAGGCGATAAGAATGACTTATCGGGTATATTGGAACAGCTTAAGATTATTGACAGCTAATTACTGACAATAGATTATAGTAATTTATCTCTATCTGTAGATAGTATACTGGGAACGGCCGTTAGTCGACTAGAGCCTACTTTACCCAAACATGCGTTAAATAGCCAAGGGTGACGGCTCAATCTCATTCAATCAGGACCAAACTTACCAGCAGTAACCACCTTTAATTTATATAGAAAATAACCCATACAAATCCACCTAAAAACAAGTTAGCAATTTTATAATACATAAGCAAATACCAAAATAATATTTACGGTGTATAGGTGTGTAGGTACACTCCTTCAGGCTGAGGCGCGGGTGTGCCATTAAGGAAATTACTTTACAGACCTGAGGATATTGCTCGAGTATTTTTGGTGTAGTAACTCAATACAGAACATGATTTAAATGAAACATTTCGTTGTTTATTATTTAGTGCGCTTAAACATAATTTTATGTGAAAGATTATTGAAAAATGGTATTTTTTAAGCACACGGACTAGAAAAAAAAGAAGGACTCCGCGCCGTGATATTAGCAAGTGAAGTACCTTTATGCTAGTGTGTGTGCAGTCACGGGGTATACCAGTTTCATAATTTTTTCTCCCTGAAATAATCATATATGGCCACAAATATAGTTATTGTTTTTACACTTATACACAACGCACGACGGCATTTTTAAAATATTTTATTGAGACGCAAACTGATCTGTCACAGACGATGACAATTCTCATAATGGCCGCCTATCGGCCTGTAGTAGTGTAAGTGTGTGCGTGGGGCTATGTATTTACACGTTAACCGGCTTGTTTTCGTGCTACACTGTTATGTAAGGTGACACGGAGTCCTTATTTTTTTACTAGTCCGTGACCTATACAGCCTATTTTAGTCATAATTTAGCTATTTTAAAAATTATTTCCCTATAGTGTTGAAGTCGGAAAGCGGTTTGTAAACGCTTTTTTAAGCTATCACGGTACACATAAATAGTCACTTACAAAATAGCTTTCGACCATGGCACTGGCAACGGGGCCGAAGACGGGAGCTCAAAAGTATTTATCGCAACAGATATCCCATTAGGACAGTTTAAGAGTAGTTTTTGATTTTATCTATTAAAAAAAACACTACTTGTGGTAGTTTTCTTTGCCCTGTATGCGGTATGTAACTGGGAAATATTGGAGGCTTACTGCCGTTCCCAATATTTAGTCTATCTCATACTTGAGATAAAAATCGTAACTATCGTTGACTTTTCTCTCCTAATAAACTTATCTACGGTAACTCACCTTATCCGTCAATGGGACGACGTATAGCTTACTAGCGATATAAAGTTTGTATGGAAATTGCAATTCCCGCGCCCCAATATAAGGCGATAAGAAGGACTTATCGGGTATATTGGGCTGTCCCTTCATATTATTGACAGCTAATTACTGACAGTAGAGGCTAGTAAATTATCTCTATCTGTAGATAGTATATTGAAAACGGCCGTTAGAGAAATGATTCTCTTACCTACCTATATTTTCAAGTGGTAACATATGACACAACCAGCAGATGCCATTTTTGATTGATATGTATCGTTTTCTGTCTATAAACAGATCGAATGAAACTAACACATATTAACATATATACACATACTAACAAATATTAGATATGGAAAGCTTACCATGGTATATTAGTGGAAATTAAAATCTATGTAGCCGTTCATATAAGCGTGCACCACCGCAGAGATAAACCGACAAACTTATTCATAAGTAAAGAAACTTTGAAAAAATATTATTCAACCAAATCTGAAAAATCCTACGTCATCTCAAAAACGCTGGATGGAATTTGTTAGCCAGGTGTTTTCAATATAAATGCAGTGGATATTAAAATATTGATACCAGAGTCACATAAATACACAGTGTCTCGAATGAAAAGGTTGCAGTGATTTATCGTGTGAACGGCGACATCTCGCTTAAAGCTTGAGTGTACGCAGGTACATCGCAGGTGCTTATGTCCTAGTATTATTCTAAATAATCGAGTTTTTTTTACAAAGAACTAGTCAAGTGTGAGTCGGCTTCGCAGATATAAAATAAGTTCCCATTAAAATATACAATAGAAGTACGTCTGCGTTTTTAAAATTTTAAAGTTTTTTATAAAGTTTTGCCTTAATCTGAGCAGTCTTTAAATAAATTTTATGTCAATATGAAATGAAGTCATTAAAATTGTTATAAATTATTTCTTATGTTTAAATCACATATGAAAAAAGTTTCGTTTAACATCTTTGGAATCCCTAAAGAAAAAAAAATAAGTTTTAAATTCATTGAAAAATTTATATTGTTTTACATAACTATACATCAATTACTCGTTGTACATTGTTGCAATAAATTCCATTCCATTTTACATAGAAACAAATAAAGAAAAACTAAATTATTTAATTGACTGCAGATGTTCTTTTAAATTACAACTGAAATTGGTTAACAGAGCAATAATTACAATGTATTCACAACATTTAACCATAACATAAACTATTTAAAACGATTTCAAAAATAGTTAATTAACAATAACAAAAAGAACACCTCAAGCGTCAATATTCACCGAATGGGGGAACGGGAAGACAATAATAACAGTTATCATTGTGTAAAACTAATTGCCAGTTACTTTATGATCCCCTGGTATTATAACAAGATTTGCTTTATATCAAACAATCTTAATAACCGTTCGTGAAATGCTTTTCCATTGTTTTTTTTAATTAATCATGGGTTTGATTCGAATGAAATAAAATAACGTATTCAGTCTGATGTATGACGATCTCTAAGGGACAAAATAAGGGCATTTAACGCTTAGGAAGCTGGAACATATTAAAGTTAATTTGAAGTCGGAATTCAAAGCACTTGAAAGTAAAATATTAATATTATTCTTAGCTACAATGTATTTATATAAGTGTGCATTTAAAGAGTGTATTTATCTAGTTGCCCTTATAAATAAATAAATATATTTTACCTGCCATAGAAAATTATTCATACATAAGTCAACAATTATTAGATTTTAAAGTTTGCTATTGGTAATTAAAATTAATAGTTTACTTTTGCTAGGAGCCATTGAAGTTTCCGTCATCTTGTTTATTTATTTAAAGGTGCTCCAACAACACATACACAATACATTCTTAAACTTAAATATTGCACAATAATAGTTCCATTGTATGAGATAATTACAGGTGCACACAACAGAAATGAGAATTAAAGAATCATTATATTTACTATAGTTGCAATACCTTACGTTTAAATGCTATGAGGCTATCGCAAAATGGATCAGCCCCGGATGTCTCCAAAATATTATTTAATGAATGACAGACACGATATAGTGGCGCGTTGCTGCCAACGTTAGTCCTTACGGTGGGTAGATAGAAAAGATTGTGTTTGCTTCTTGCCCCTTATTGTTCTACTATACAACCCCTTGTTTCTACTATACAAATCCTGTTAACATTGGTATAAAAATGTTGATAAGTAATGATTACTTGAAAAAAAACTGAGTTGGTATGTATACCTGTAGATCGTCAGGCGTTCGTTACAAAGAACGGCATATTCAGACAATTTCCTCAACAAGCAGGGTCTTGCCCTCATACAAACAGTATTGCCAGCATTGCCACCTCACCTCGCCCTATTCTGATATTCAGGTTATTACAATTTTTCGCCTTATGAATATCGTCGCATGGAGCCGCCTTAATACCCCGTCGCCGTCGAGGGAGTCACACCTCAGCAATTTTACTTTAATTCTTATTTAGAGTGTCGCCTTATTTCGCTTACAAGATTTTTAGTATTTGTTTATGGTGTTAACTTGTTTTTTCGCTTCGCGGGGCAATTTGCGCTTTCTTTAACGGCCGTTCTGGCGAGCTCTCGGTAATTTTGTTGTTTCGGGAACGGCCCAAACGCTACCTTTTACTCTTTAACTACTAAGGATATATAAGATTTGATAGGATTTTCTATATGCCAACTGGGAGTCAATATAGTAATTAATATAATATAAATCAAAAGGTCCTAGATTTTTTTAAATTTTTGTATAGGAGTTAATTCTGAACAGCCTTAATGAAATAGAACCCACCCATCTCTGTAGCCATAAAATCAAAAGGCAGGCGCTAACAATAGCGTGCAGAGGTCAAGGACTCTTTTTATTTTAAAAATATAATGTTCAATTTCAGTATCATCGAAGCGCTATCAATCATGCATGCGCCATTGCGCCGCGCTTTTGTTCCAATTACGAATTCCAAAAAAGGTACATACATAGCACCACAGAAAATTATGGACATTCTCAATTCAAAATTCAAATTCGTTCGACCCCCGCGGTGCTGCCAGCACTAAAACGCTGCACTACCTCGGCGGTATTATTCAATTAAATAATTAAAAAGAACATCACGTACGGATCTCGTTTTGTTTGCGTTGTATTGAGTTGGAAATGAATAAAAAATTCACAATGGCAATAATATAACGTGGTGAATATTATGCAGTGTGACACCGTTAAAAAGTAGCGAAATTGCTAATGGTGTATGATATTGCCTCCCCTCATTTTTAGGGTAAGAAAAGACATGGGGTGGCGACACCTTCGCGCTCCCAGGAGGTGTTTTTTTTTAGTTGAGTATTTTTCGTTTTCTCTCCGTTGATGTTTTTCGCGTAATGACGCCTCGGTCCTGTGAGAGTTGGTCGAATCCATTAGATAGGCGGGAAGAGCTTAATGTAACAGCGTTTTTTTCTTGAGAATCGAACTTCGAACTGGCTTGAAAAAGCGTTGTTGCTGGGAGGACATTAGCAAGCGGCGTAATGGCTTTTTATCGGATTGCGTGTTGCCGGGGGACACGGGCCCGGCAATTTGTAACAAGAACACATGACAATTTCGTGTTTTTGCGCTCAAGAAATTATTAATCGTTTCATTAAAATAATTGAACGGCCAATAGGTTTGTATAAAATTTATATTCTCAATGCTGCTTAAATACCTACGTAGTGCTATTTGATATTTAACTGAGATAAATGATAAAAACATTTTCAAATTTTTGTCATAGAAATATTTTACGAGTTCCAACATATTGGTACATTATGCTTTGCCTCTACATTACCTATCTCACTTTTTTATTTACCTAAAGGCGATATATGCTTATACAAAAGAGAAAATATAAATCTGGGGAAAATACTTTTTGATGCCTCTTCCTTGCCCAGGGCTTAATACTTCTTCGAGGCCTACTATATACCAATCAAATAAATACCATTTAAAAAAAAACACACAATCTTACATTTGCTGTTTGTGTGCTTTATACGGTTTTTTTTTCGAAATTGATTACTTGAAGATACTTTTTAAAATCAGTTAAGTCAAGCTTTTGAAACAAAACGCACTCTGAGAGAGAAGAAACGGCGCAAGAAACTTCCCCAGAATATTTTTTTATAATTCTTAAATATTTGCATTACCTACATTACGATATAGGTTATTTCTAAAGACAATCAATCACACTCTAGTAGTAGTGAGACATCTGCTTTTCCGTCATTTAATCCTCAAAAATGAATATCAAATAATTCTTAATTTAAAAAATAAACTTAAGTATTAAAATTGTTTCAGGCAAATGGTGTCCGTCGCGGAGAGAGTGGTCTTCACCTCCCGACGTGGCGCGGAGAGTCTACTCCTCCGTGTTTCTAGGCAGCCCCGGTGAGTATCCAGGTAAATATCGAACCAATTCTTTTTAATTTTAATTTTATAACTATAATTATTGACAAAGGTATGACCGTACAGCCAGCTTTTTCTACAACACACAAGCACAGGATTTTACCTTGAATTGTGGGAAAAATTTCATTTAAGCATTTCACAATAAACTCAATTTCATCTGTTTAGTTAATAATTATGGTATTAAAAATGCTTTAGTGAAGATATACTTTAGCTTTTATGAGCATTGAAACATCTAAAATTATATTTCACTCCACTGTCAAATAAATAATAAGAGATATAGCAACGCCATCTATCGGCCCATTCATCGCAATAAAATCACCAAACCGAAACATTGTTCTAATTCAAACTCTATATATATGGCAATAGAGATGCAATTACGATAACATTGAAATGCACTTGCAGCGTTACAATGTCGCATATAAATAGATCAGCCATCTCGCTCCACCTTTGGACACAGAGCAATATCGGTCTCGTTCCTGTTATGATACGTCAGCTCCATTGCTCGTTTCCATTACACTATATCAATTAACGTACGCTGCTCATTTGGGCGTACATCAATATGTAATTCACGAATTTAGAGATTCTCACGAGGAATATAAAATGTCAGATAAAAATATAATAAAGTACTAAAATCAGAAATGAAATCGGAAGGAGCATAGTCAATTTATTCGGGGCTTCGTTACAATTCAGATTTTTATCTAACGTCTTGAATGAATGCCGCCGAAGACGGATTACAGTGGATCGGCGTCGGTGCGTCGAGAAAAAAGTTAGAAAGGGACGCTGAGAATTTATCGATTCCGTCTTCAGTAAGAAAGGATTGGGTAGCGAAAGAGACCGAACGATATTGCTTTTACGAGGTGTGAAGGAGATAAAAAGTTTCCTTATGTCGCTATTCTTAAGCCATTCTCTCATTCCGAATAGCACTTTACTGGCTAACATTAAGGTTGAAATTAAATTTTTACAGTTGAGTATTGATGACTTTAGAAGTATAGAATGAAACGTTATAACTTCATTTAGCATCCACTACGATTATATATCTTATTTTGATGTAGGTAAAGCCGTTTTTTGCGTTTGTTTTTGTAAAGCATAGACTGTTTAGTGTTGTAAATGTCGTAGCTATGGTGACCGAGCGCGGTGGAATGTTTGCAGTGCACAAGCGAGATCAGGGTTGCCCGCGCGAGTGATGACTTTCCCATAAATTATTATGTAATAAAAGTAATACATATCATAATTAGGCAGATAGAGTTATGACTAAGTAGTGAGCGGTTCGATTTTATTGTATCTCTTATCTAAAGTGTTAGTATCTAATGAATTATATTAATTGCTAATTAATTATGCTTTAGCCTACTACGTCAAACTAAATTATGTTTTATTCAGAACTCATAATATAGTAGAAATAATAATATTATATATTTTATGATTCCACAAATGTCTTTTGTAAAGTTTAATAATTCATTATCTATAAAGTATTTATTAAATTATTTTGAGAATCTCTTATTTTCTTACAGCAACATATAGTGGAGTTCGTATTCTTTTCCATTTTATGACAACTGTGTTGATTTTTTTTTATTGTTGCATTCCAATAGATCCAATGTTTATATACAAGTATAAACAATTAACACATAAATATTAAGTTAAACGTACCAACGTAAAATATGAGATTAAAAATTTGTAATTCCAATAACGATGTTAAGCGATAGTTAGTTAATTTTAATGGAAACAAAAAACTTCATTAGAAACGTAAAAAAAAATAAGTACTCATTGTTTTCTCATTCCATTTTCAAATTAGAGACCGAAAGAGATGGCTAGAGGGCGATAGGTGAGCGAGCGAGCATGGAATTGCTCAATTTGTGCCCGAGCTCATAAGAAGCATTTGGGTTCTTTTTTCAAAAACTCCAATGAGATCGATCGCTCGCCATGTCCGCAAATTAGAGCAGGAATCGTTGTTTGCCAGCTTTCACCACTACCCAAGCGACGTAACCGACAAACCCTACCAAACTATAATACAATGTATAACTGTAAGTTAAGATTTAAAATTGCATGACTGATCACGATCTTAGTTTCTCGTTTCTCAAAGCGTACCGCTCGATGCAAAGATGCATTTTAAGGTCCAAGCACTCATTTTGTTCTTGATCTCCCAGGGTCATGTGAGCGCGAAAATTGCCTCCATTCCCGAGCCAATGACCAGCCGTTTATACTTTATGTTCGCAAACGGACTATTAAATCGACCATTATATCTATCCGTCGCACCGACCCGTTGATAGCGGTGCAGATAGTGCGATCTATCCGAGACCTGTTTCCATCGGGTCGGGTTTCATGTATAAATGCGAGATGTTACTTTAAGCGTTAAAACCTTACTTAGTAATTAGAATAGATTGAGATAAGATAACGATGTTGAATCAACGGGTATTTTTATGATTGGATAGATTATTTTACAAGATTTCTCGGCAGTGTTAAATTATATTATATGTTACAATGTGATGAACAAGTTCTAATATCAATGATGATTTTATTTGAACTATGGAACAGTATTTTAATATAATATTTTTTATTTATTCAGAAATAAAAACTATATACTAGAACAATAACCTAAAACTACAAACTTAAAAAAATATAATAACTAAAATAATATATTAAGTATTATAATGAGTCCCTTTAGGCAAGGTTCCGTAGATACTAGAAGCGTATCCCCTTTCAATAGCTAGACTAATTCATTGAACAAGGTAGCTGCCAGATCTTCGGTCTCCTGTGATGTCGACTAACCTTTTGATGTTTCCTTAAAAAGTCTTATAGCGCTAGGATCCCACGGACCAAGGGTCTCGACACCGAATGGGACAAAATCATATTCGGAGCCTAGCCCTTGCATTTGTATACTTTTTTGCTTCCACTATCAACTACAGCTTGTTTGTAAGTATATAAAATTGAAAGGATACATATTTTACAGTCATATTATGGATCACTCTAGTCTTTCAAGTTAAAGAAAACTCAGGAGGCTTTATACTTGTCAACTTGTATTGGGCGAAGATATCAGAAGATAGTTAAAACTCTTTACACTCTGAACTGATAATGAAAGCATTATCAGCCCATAAAAGTATGACATATGGCGTAACGTACCATCTACGATCAAACTCAGATTACATGACCAGACTTAAGGAAAGAATATCTCATGACACAAGATGAAGTAATCACCACGGCATATGCTACCAATGAAGCATTTGATCATCACTTTAACTGAAGACTCACAAACTTAGCCCGAGAAAAATGCCATTAGGTGATAAAAACCATACATTTCAATAATTCCCCAAAACTAATGTATAACTAATATCAAGATCAAAAGTCAAATTAATATCAAAATCAGGAAAAGAACCCATTACCATTATGTTGGTTTTTTTTCCTTACAAATAATACTCCAGAAAAATTGAAATAATCACAAATATTGCTACAATATTATATTAATATTACCCGTACAATAACACACGTAATAGAACTAATTTTATAGCAACATTGATATAACAGTCGAGGCTCCCATAAAACGGGGATAACACTCGACATGGCAACTCAATAAACGTTCCGTTCTACGGAAGTGTAAGTAACAGAGAATGTACGTAAAAAGCTCGTAAACCTGGCGGTATTAATAATACGATATCGTATCGTGTTTGATGAATAGCTTCACGATTGTCGTATCGAGTACCTTAAGTCAGACTAAGAGATGAAATACGAACTAAACTTATAGTGTTGCCACGTCGGATGATATTTAAGAGTAGACAGTGTAGAGGCTGGTCAATCTGACTATAAGATTAGGGGACCTGGGTTTGAATCCTGGTTAATATATAAAATATATTTATAAATTTACCTGTCGTGGATGTTTATGTTTTTCATGTTTTAATATAATTTGTTTTAAAATCTATCGTATAAAAAAATCCTTGGCTGGCAACACACGATATGCTATTAAGTAATATTATTATTGAAATAAAATTAGGAAAATATACTAAGATAACACACCGTAGTCTAATTTGTTTAACTATAAAACAAAATAAATACGATCAATAGCATCCTGTTGATTGCAGTACTTACAATCAAGTGAGTCCCATTCTCGTTTACTGAAGACATATAGACTTATCGTTTACTGAACCCTTAGTCACTAGTCTATCAGAGATATTTTTTATTTCGTACTTATTCTTCCCAAGTACTATCTGACTTATTAATAAACGTAATTTAAAGTTACTCCAAGTTTAAAACTTTTTGTCCCTAACTCACCTTTATCTCTACAAAATTACATGACAGGGAGAGGTAGTTTTAAAGTTGGAGTAACTTTACATTGCGATTATTAAAAAGACACTATAAGTTAGTGGTCTCCAATTTGTGCTATTGTAACATACATTTGTCAAAAACGTATAAAACATCGTAGATAGTGGGGGCCCTTCGTATAGCTAACTTGACAACACCTGTTTATTAATAGCTGAAAAAAAGCTGCACTCCAATAGCTTTTAAGCTAAGCGATAACTTAACGCATTGATATGTACAAATGAGTATTATCTGAAGGCAAGTGTCGCTGTGAGGTCCGCGCTGGTGCAATTTGTACTATGAGGCCATGACCCTTGGCCCCGGTGGAATGTGCCTGCGATTATATGCTAACTACTTACATATACGGTGTTTGCTCGTGCCCGGTAACCCGCGCCTGTTTCTTCATACTACTGCTTGTAGCTACATGATTTTGTAGCGGTTTGAAGTGCCCACATTGAATATTTAAAGCTTACCTCTGTATAATCTAATCAAATTTATTCAAACAAATATTATAACTATATTTACAATACTATGACTACGTAATATTAAAACTATCATTACGTGGAAGCGTTGACCGAAATAGCTGCCAGCGCTTGGGTTTCCACTAGCCTTATTGAGGCAGGAAGATAGTATTTTATACATTCTCCGCGCCTCTAGGCCCTACGGGCCAAGTGTCTCGACATCAAATGGAGCAAAGATGTATGACTCGCTGAGACCGACATATTTGCGACGCTTGCTGTCTTCGGCAGTCGAAGCAGCAGCCCCAGTACCAACTGACGTAGTTTTCACATAAGTGTCGACGCAAGTCGCGTCCCACACCAGCGGCCTTCCTCGTGCCCAAGCCACCAGCGTAATTGAAGTAAAATTATTTAAAATATCATTTGATTTCTTCTATGATTCTATTTCTTATTTCTTTACGTCAACTCAATTTAAATATTGTAATTAAACCTTTGGAACGGACGCAAGAAACTGTACAGGCTTTTTTTAAATTGACATTTATTAATTTAATAGCCTGGTAGTAGCGGTCCATCCAATACCAATGTATTGTATCATTAAGAAAGTATTTTCTGCTATGTTGACCTTTGCCACAAAAGGCTTTTTTTTTTCATTTGAATTTCGCAACAAATTTGTGTTATGTTGAAATTGACGTTACTGTCACACAATCCACAGCTACGTGACTTACAAGAAACTTATTGCATCGCACATCCACTTGGTCTAGTAATTCCAACCGATACGATTTTAACTTTGAAGCTAAGTATTATCAAGACCTTTGCTATTTCTGCCTTGAAGCAGTGTGTAAACATTACTGTGTTTCGGTCTGAAGGGCGCCGTAGCTAGTGAAGTTACTGGGCAAATGAGACTTAACATCTTATGTCTCACGGTGACGAGCGCAATTATTGTAGTGCCGCTACGAATTTTTGTGTTTTTCAAGAATCCTGAGCGGCACTGCATTGTAATGGGTAGGGCGTATCAATTACCATCCATTAAACGTCCAGCTCGTCTCATTCCTTATTTTCATAAAAAAAAAATTCAAGATATCAATGGACAGAAGTGTTCACATAACATGCCTAAGCATTAAATTACCCACAAGAGCCAAGAAGTATATTCTAACATGCACTTGTATGTCTCTATCTAAAAATCTTGTAAATGTAGGTGACTAACCTCGCCCACAACATAAATTTTATCTTCACCGATTGATCAATTGCAAATATCTTAAAGTTGGAAGGTCATTTGTTCACCCGTCGTCTCGCATGCTTTTACACCACGGACTAAAGACGAGAGGTATTTTAAACATTTTTATGATAATAATAATCTATGGGCGATGTTTTAAACATGGCGGCTTGGCGATTAGATAAATTGTTACAGCATTTAATAATACCTACGTGTCTTTTTATTTCATTTTAGTTTATTAGGCCCAACAAAGAGTAACTAACACAATAACTAGAAATCTTAATGACATATAAAACATACGTAAGTATACTCTATGCTATAGGTGCCATACTCTGTGGTAAAACTAACTACTTTAGCCACAGATTACCTAACTCTTCGAGAATGATTGAAACGTACGAATTCAACTTTGTTTTTGATTACCTACTATTTAAGACAGAAAGCATACCCTATATCTATCTGGTCTGTTAATGTAAAGGTGATGAATAAATAGAAACACACACAAAACAGAGCGAAGTGAGCGGATTCAATGCAATATATTCTACGGTCAAATTGGGAATGTATTTACTTTTTTAATAGGAACTAAATAAAGTATGTACTCTCTCGGAGACTATTATATTCTATTTTCGGATATTAACCGCGCAAGCTTCTCCTGTGACCTGATGGATCTATAGATGAGATAGTTGCTGATCATCATATCAGATGAGACGAGGCATCCCAGTTTTAGGATTCCAGTTGCAATGCTATGTGGTCGGGACTGTTTGTGGTACGAAGAGACAGTCACGGCTATGGGTAATGAGCTGCCTTAAAACTGATTGGCCAGGTGGCTTCTTGTGAACGTTTCGTAGTCGTGTTTACCAACAAACAAATATACCTTCCTCTTCCACTTAATAAAAAAAAAACATAATGGGGTTTCTAGCACTCCTCTGATTTTAGCAATTGACAACATACATAAACTTTTTCACCCGGATAAGTCAATATTTAGTTAGTATCTGTGGTAAGTGTCAACAGTGGATAGACAGTGTGGTCAAATCGCAATTCGGAACGACACACCCACGTGTTCATTAAAAGCGTACTTATCGCTCAAGTCGATCTCGTTACGAACAATGAAACGTCGAAACAAAAAGCAGACCGAGCGGTAAATACAAGAAATGTAATCGAAGAACGTCGGCCCAAATAAAATAAAACCTCAATCAAAATCCCGAGGTACCAGGCTATCATAACCGGCGAGGTGGTCGACCCGGCCCGGCCGCCATATCAACGCACGCCCGACGTCTACCTTACAGAGAAAAAAAACAACTAAACTATAATAATGTAACGCACTAAGTATCCGTCTTAAAAATACGCCTCGATCGTTGCGCGCGTCGCGGTATTAACGCGTTGTGGAAACGTGTGCTGGTTGTGCGGGGAAATGAGTTTAAAGTGGAGGGGTTACGGTTGAGAGTCGCTATGGAGGGTGGCGTGAAGGGCGCGGCGGGGAGCGGGGTGAGGCGGCTGTGATGGATGGCCCAATCAGGCGGCGTGGCGATGCCGGCCGCGCTAATCGAGCACTGCGCCCCGGCTCGCACACACTTGCACACGCTCGCACACTCCGGCACACTCTCACGTACACACGGGGGCTCGTACACGTAAAAGCGCATCGAGAGCCTTTTCCCAGATAGCGTGGTCCGGCGGAAAATCGATGGAAAACAGCCGAGTCCGCCCCTCAAACAAACATGAGTTACGGCGTTTACGTTAAGGTTGGATCGATATCCACCAACTGTTGTAAACAAGCGGACGGGAATTGGGGAAAAAAGCTGGCGAGAGTTGGCAACCCCGCGCGGTGGGGCCATTAACAGCCACGTGACTGATTCTGTGACCTGTCAGCACCAGGTCTGCGCGCACGTGGCCTCGATCTGCTGGTGACCTTAAGTCCCTCACGTTTGTCGATCTCTGTTGGAGCCGATATGGCTGAGGGCTGATTGAGAGACTCTCTTTTCAATCAGCTTAGTTTTTTGTTTGTACAGATTTTTATTGTTTTATATTTGTCAAAGGCTCGAAACAAAAACAATCCTAACTACTTTTTATACTTAATTGTCTCAGTCTATGATTTTAGCAAATTGTGTGTTTTTGTTATAATTCACTCAAATGGGTCTCGATTTCTTCACTAGCCGTGTCTCAAGCGATAGCATCTAAGTGGCAAAACCATTTCAATAGACACTTTAAATTTATCGTCTCATCTTTACCGATTACATTGTAACTTCATAAAAAGGAATATATTATAGAATTAAGAGCTCAATTTAGGCTTACAAAATGAATCAAAATTAGTCCAAATATAAGTCAACTTACAGTTTCTAATCCAGACTTATTGGTATAGAATAATATACTGATCAATTGATGACATGCAATGGCCACTGACTATTCTATCTTTTACCGGTTAGGGAAATTAAGATAATTGCGAATATAGAATTAGAAACAAGGTTAAATGGGAGTTGAAGACGAACTTATGATATTTATATCAGTTAAAATGTTATTCTTTATAAATTAGATGAGGCTAAGCCACCTCCAAATCTTAGTTACCTTTTATCGCATAAAAGAAAGTCCAAGCAACCGTTACTCACAAAATAAAGCTCGATTTAAGTTAAAAACTTACCTGTAAAAAGCAGATAGATCCACCAACGATTAATTACAAGAAAGGCTCCGAAAACGGCTCATATAAATCAAGAGACATCGCATTTTATCAAGAGACCTTTCTCCGACTAATCCCGCCTGAATTGAAACGAATCTAATGAAACGCGCTATACGCTGGGAACGAGAGGAAAAAAACAAACTCAACATTGAGATGCCCTACGATCATTTTAACTTTTTTCCAACGTACGAACCCGAGGCGTCCGTTTTTTATCGTTATTTTTAATTCTGTCTCTTGGACTCTTCGATTTTTTGTGTTTGCCTTTTCATAAATATTTTAAAATCGGATTCAGTCGGAGACAGGCGAGGCAAATGGATTAGGATTTAGATATTTTCGGGGCGCGTAATTTATGCTTCTCATTGTTGAGATATGAATAACGTGAGGGCATGATAAATCTTCCCCGCTATCGGTCGGCATTAACGGGTCTTACTCTCTGCTTACATAGTTCCGCTTTATTTGTTTTGATTGGTTTCACTTTCCATTATTACTTCTCTACCGTCATCATAGCCTGGTACTCCCTGAAAATGTTCATAGTTCATTAAAACCTAAAATTAAAAAGTTGAAGTAACTGGATTAATTTGATTAATTATATGCATAGCTATTTAACATTTAAAATAGCTAAAAGGCCTCTATATAATCAAATTTAATAGTCGACCATTTAAATTCCAATAAAACAGATTTCAAGCATAAAGTACCGGCAGCTATTTCAAATATGCGCTGCGTTTAAAAAACCCTTTACGAAATTATTAGAGCTACAAAAAAGGGTACAGCCGATGATATACCGACGTCACTTTTGACAGCATATAGTTTTGTTTCGACAAAATTATAGTAATTTTATAAAACGCGTATCTACTTAAACAAATGCTTTATCTGAGGTGTTTAGTTATAAATAAAGTGGAGGATGCGAGGAATTTCTATTATTTCTAGCTTAGTCATGCTCGCCAGAGATTGAACAGACTATTTTTTTTTAAATAAAAGATGAACTACTTTAAGTGTTTAAATTAATCTATTCCATTGAAAATAATATGAACGGTCAGCTTTACCAAACAGATATGAATTAAGAAATGAATTGCAAACAACCAAGTAAAATTGCAATGAATTTCCATTGGACATCAATCCAGTGATTCACAATGTACTACTGATCAGAATCAATAATAAAATGTTTGCCAAACTTGAAAAACATAATTTAAACTCTTGCAAAGTAAACCTAGTAGAATAATGCCATCTCAGTATAATCTCTAGATAAGTTTTTATTAACAAAACGTCATCCCACACGCGTGCGATGTCAATAGCCTGTGTCATATCTTGCATTATAAATATTTTATTCAACGTTTCGTGATTTTAAGAGATTGCGAATGTATAAAATGGCGAATTTATACGTTTCTTCTTTATTTCTGATACATCTTGTTAATTTTACCTTAAGTTATGTCCGAGGACGCGACGCAGGACATAAAAATCGGGATTTGAGGAGATTAAAATTGTAATTCAGAAAATCTGACATGCGTCTTATTGCTTTTCGTTTCGGTGTTGCCTTATGCTTTATTTTTTACCCTTGCGGTTACATTAATAAAGAAACAGAATATAATAATACCATTTCTTATTAAATCGATATATAGGCGGTTTTGATTGTAAAGCGGTTTACGTTCGATTCCTGCTGGGGACCGAAATTGAAACACAACATTTTTGTACATACATCGATATTGCGATATTTATTTTAAAAGTTTAATTTTATCACAACGGTACTGTTTATTATTGATTAAATAACTGTGGGAGGCTTCTGTGCACAGGATTCTGGCGAGATGGTGGTTTTCTGGCCTGAAGAAGTAATGTACAAGCATTACTGTTTTGATTTTTAACTAATGAGACTTTACCTGTAATGTCTTAACGTGACGAGCGCAATTTCAACGCCGCTTAGAATTTTTAACGCATTTGTAATAAACAGGGCGTATCACCCACTACTAGGTGAATTTCATGCTCGTCAATTTTTCACAAAGAATAAATATGTAATATACCTACATATTCATATATTTCTATTTAGTTTTCGAGTTGTGTTTTACACATAGATTCAGAAATCTTGGTAAAAAATCTTGCACAGTAGCAAGATCAAGGTCTAAATGTTTTGTGGCATAAAGTGATAGCATCTTATCTCCTCAGTTGTGAGAAATATGTTTTAAAGTTATGAATGAATTATAGAAATATAAGTACCCTATATGTTTTAGTAATGGCCAGTTTGTTCAATACCTTCAATTATGGCTTGGATTATGGCTTAGAGAAATTAAGCAGAATACAGGTTACCATTTTAAGTTAGTTACCATTTAGGTACATAACCCAATAGCTATGACTCACTGTCAGTCCGTCCAACTCTCAACGAGTTGTACCTATCTCATAAACCGTAAAATTTAAACAGATGAAATTTTGACTTGAGTATGAATTACTATTGCCAACAAAAACATTAAAAACCCTATTGGCTATTTTTATAACTCATGTTATCTTTAGAAAAATATTCAATGCTCTAATAAAATACACAGTGTTACATATTTTACAGCGGCACGGTTCGTATGCGGGTATTTGTTTGCATGCCTTAAAAAAATGATTTCTTACATATTTGACGATCTATATGGTCAAGTTTGACCACATGCAGTGTTGTTTTACTTTAAATGAAGTACAGAGTCGAGAACCACACAATATAAGGACTATTTCGGCCTAGTTTTTGGATATCAGAACTCTTGGAATAAATACTCAAAACAACTCCGGCCTCACAACAAAAACTTATTTAACGGGGTGATCACTAAGAAAGCTATGGGGCTACCTCATCCCTGATATAAAACATTTTTAATTTGTCCGGGCTTTTTCCCCAGAGCTCTGAATCACTCATTAATTATGACAACTACAACACCATTGACAACATCATCTACAATTTCGATCGTCTCAACAATACCGTTTCCCGCATTTCGGGGACAATAAGCCCCGCGTAACAGGCAGTACTAACAGTAGCGTCGATCACGGCCGCCATTACCGGAGATTACCTCTAATGTAATGTGTCGGTGATTTGAAATAATCACGCAGATTACCCAGGCCTCCGTTCCTGCACATATAATCGATACTTTATTAGATTTCTATTGAAATACCCACCGGGGAAATAGTTTAAAAATGGCGAATACAGCATACTTTTGAACTGACAAGTGACAGAAAATATAGGAACCATTCCGTAATAAAACACCTTTCATCTCTTATTTTACATTTGAATTTTCGCAAAATTCTTAACTCTTTTTTTTATGAAAATAAAGGACAAGATGAGCAGGACGTTCAGCTGATGGTAATTGATACGCCCTGCCCATTACAATGTTGTGCCGCTCAGTATTCTTGAAAAACCCCAAAAATTCTGAATGACACTACAACTGCGCTGGTTACCTTGAGACATAAGATGCTAAGTCTCATTTGCCCAGTAATTTCACTAGCTACGGCGCCCTTCAGACCGAAACACATTGCTTCACGGCAAAACTGGGCGCCGTTGTGGTACCTATAATCTAGCCGGCATCCTGTGCAATCCTGGAGCCTCCCACTGGTGAACACTCGACGATAGTATCTATAAAAAGGAATTAGGGACCTTAGTCATAAGTTACAATCAGGTACGTTAAACTTAAAAAAATATTGCCTTAAAAGTCCTTGCGAATATTGTCGCTCTAAAAAAAACAATATGTGAATTATTTGGGAGTTACTTTACATGATTAATACTTTTTTCTGTGAAATATACCTTAAATCACCTAAATTAATTTTCGTATTATAATATTAAGAGGAGAAAGGAACAGGTACATTCGTTCTTTGTTTTTTTTAATATCATATTTTATATTATAGTTTAGTTATTCTTGCTAGCGTTTTCTTATTGATTGGTAAGATTTGTCGTTTTTTCAAAATCACACTGGCGTTTTCGTCCGCCATGTTGCAACATTCTCAAGACTTCCCAATGATTTACGAGCATTGTCCACAAAAATAGACTGTCATCTTTGACACTCGCTGTCTTACGTAAGTGTGTGAAAAATATGACACAATTGTCATAATTGTAAGACATACTTCGATCTGAGGATCTATAGAATTTATTTTATTATTACTGAATAACTTTTGATTTATTTATTTGCTAATTCCATTTTAAAATTAGAAAACGATATTAAATTTAATTTGTAGTTTTATCAATGTCGCTAAAGTAAAAACTGGCTTCTCAAAATGTAACATCAAATTCGAGTTGACACAATTATTATTTATGACAACGCCACCTGTCGGGGAATAGCGGTACTTGTCATATGAAATCGATTACTGCACCAAATTAACTCAATCGTTTTCGACTTAATACCCCTCGGGCAATATTAGATTCATCTCATAATAACGTGGAACATTAAAATACATAATATTTTACCTAAGATCGTTTGATTAGCAATTTACCATCGCGTTATAATATGTACGTACCTAATGCCAAAGGACTTTTAAATCTGATATTTGTGGTTGATTATCCTCATGGACCTTACGAATATGACCAAAAAGTCGAGTCGTGGTTCAACTTTGTGGGTTCTACTATGCCCTAATAACATTTGCGTTTGGAATAATTGTCAAGTAACGAACTTTTGGCAAAGCAAATGGCACTTTTTTGTTTGTTTATACTGCGAAAAATAACGGAACCGATCCGAATATTACTTATCCCATAAGATGCAGGTTTCGGAGAAGGTTTTAGTATATGATATGTTGCTAATTCCTTAGCAACATATCATATTAGCCTATTTTTTTGACTTGGAAATACCTTTATATACGCAATACAAATATTACAGTCAATGACATTTTATACCATATGAACAATGCAATGAGTGGGCACGGGGACTCTATTTATGTGACAAAACAACATTTGCCGGGTCAGTATTTGTCTTCTATAACCTATTAACTGTAAGGGATATCAAACCCTCTTTTGAATTTCGATCTGTCAAAATATAACAGTTTTAACGAATACTGTCAAACAACCAATAATGGCCGCCGCGACAAATTGATCTATGGCCTTATATTTGAGTTTAACCACAGGCTAACCATCGCATTATATTTCGCTAGCTCTTGTTATTAACTTTTTTATTGCTCGTCAATTTTTTAGTTTCTAACCAGCCAGTCACAACTTTGCGGTTACTTCGTGAATGATATACAACCTCTTTTCTACACCACAGCCGATAAATACGACGCTTTATGATATTTTAATGTAATAATATTTACTATAACTAATATCTATATATATATATCTATGTTCTTGGGACTGTTGAGCTGGAAACCTTTTCAGTAGGCACTCCCAGTCGTAGGCATCCTCTTAGCATATCCAAACCACCTAAAACATTAAATAAAAAAGAAGAAGCCACAAACCCTAGCGTTTTGATGAACTCGAAAAGACGCTGGAAACACTGAGTCATCATAAAACAACACAGAAACGGTACAAAATTAGAATGTTGCCAGTTTGAAACATGTTTGTCACCCCGTACGGCTATATTTACATCTTGAATCCTAACGAGGTGGGCGTACATGCCCTTTTTCTTCTTATTTCATCCATTCCTATTCCGAAACTCACAATAACTATAATAAGTTATGTTCTCAATTATTTTTTTCTCTTGCAACACATCTGCTAAACGCTTTGTGTTTTAAAGATAAAAAATGTTGAAGGTTGAACGAACTTTAGTTTTAATCGATTTTTTTTTAATAAGTCGCCTCATTATATTCATGTTAGTAACAAAACTTATTTTAAGAAGTTTACTTATTCTTATTTCTTGTAATAATTCTAGGACTTAAAATATCGTTGAGTGATTATTGTTCAAAGATTGTTATTATTATATTATTATTACATTCGGTACCTTCAAAAAAAGCGCGTACACCTTCCTTAAAGGCCGGCCACACTACTGTGATTCCTCTGGTGTTGCAAGAGATTGTGGGCGGCGGTGATCACTTAACACCAGGTGACCCGTACGCTCGTTTGTCCTCCTATTCCATAAAAAAAAAAAAAATTGTTGGTCTGGTGGTGGTAGATGCTCACCGCCGCCCACACCTTTTTTTTAATGAAAATAAGGGTCGAGACGAGTAGGACGTTCAGCTGATGGAAATTGATACGCCCTGCTCATTACAATGCAGTGCCGCTCAGGATTCTTGACATACTCAAAAATTTTGAGCGGCAATACAACTTACATATCACCTTAACTTAACATATCACCTTGAGACATAAGATGTCAAGTCTCATTTGCCCAGTAATTTCACTAAATACGACGCCCTTCGGACCGAAACACAGTAATGCTTACACATTACTGCTTCACAGCAGAAAAAGGCGCCGTTGTGGTTCCCATAATCTAGCCGGCATCCTGTGCAAAGATCCTCCCACTTCCTTTCAGTATCATCATCAGCAATCACAGGAGCGTTGCCGGCTTTAAAAGGCCAGTACCTTAGTAAGGCTCAAAGTATGCACTCTTTTTTAAAGGTGGCCATATCGTCCTGAAAACCCTGAGTTTGAAAGTTAATGAGAAGTATTTCGTTATTACGTCATCGTATTGAATGAAATGATTAATGAATGAATGAAGCCTTTATTGCAAGAAAACTAAAAAGGTACATTTTTAACTTATGCTACAACTTAATATACTAACCACCCCCTTATTCATAATAGTCTGCTAACTTAAAGCATTGCTAATTCTCACTCTGTCTTCTTCTATTGACCTAAGTCAACATGAGAAAAAACACTCCGGGTTAATGATTTTAATTTAATTTCACGCAATATACTCGTATACTATATTTCATGTTAATCATTGCTCGCTTGTCCGCCGACATAGGCCTTCTCCAGATCTTTCCACATTTTCCTGTCGTAAGTTATTCTTCTCCATGTTGGTCCAGCAATCTCTTTGGAATCATCTTCCCATCGTATCGTTTGTCTCCCTCTATTTCTTTTTATGATGAATGAAATGATAGATCATGTCAAAAAGAATATGTCTTTTTAAGAGGCGTTGCCAGCATTTATAGGCGGAAGTGAGTACGATAAACGCTTGTTATATTATTCCATAAAGAACTGAGAATTCTAAATCATTTAAAAATATATTTTTTTACTTTGTTCTTTTGAACAATACCATCCTTAATGCCAATTATAATCATTCCGTACCCCGAAACGGATTAAATAGTTTACGGATATTCACTCCTGTTATTTCCCTAGTGTTGGAGAAGTCAAAAAAATTTAAACCTTTCAACAAAACTTTAACAAATTTGGGAATGGAGTGACCGCCTGTGCTATTGAAATTATAAATGATTGATTGCATCGAAATTAAATTTAAAACAAAGTAGCCTGCTGAGTTTTTTGCACCCGTTCTTCTCAGATCTAAAGGTTTCCGAATGGATGGTAGTTTTTGGCTTAAAACAAATGACTTATTATCCTTTTTTGAATAAAAATATTTGAATTTAAGGTTTTCTTTGTGGATAAATAAAACAGTTAGTAGCCCACCAGTAAAAGGGCAAACATCTCTTCATGGACATCTACAATATCAAAGTTCAACCGATGTTTTATTTTTAAGTGCCCTAAATCGCATCGGTTCAGGAATCATGCAATCCAAGAAGGTTTTTGCAATATACCAGATTGTGCAATACCAGACACAATGTGGTACGGGAGAAATTCGATTGCTTTGATAAATTACTTATTTTGACGACGTAGTAAGAATCTTAAATAACTAATAATAATGTCATTTATATAAGACTCACAAATAATAACTTTGTAATTAACACGACCAGTCTTAAACGATTCACGGTACGTTTAAGATTATATTGTGATATCATCAATCCACACTTCATCACCGCTCACCACGTCACCACAGCATAACAAGATCGCAATAAAGTGAACAGTTTACGAGATGCCTTGCATCCGAAATAAATCAGCTAAACCAGAAATATGACTGTCAGTCGAGACATAAATATATTCTTGAGATATTCCCGGCAGAGACAAGTCACAATTAATGCGAGTGCAAATTACGATTTATTTTGGACTGATGATGCCTTTCCTTTGAATGGGTTTATTAACGCAATGTAACATGTTATAAGGAAATCAAATGTATAATTATATCTCACAAATTAGGGTGCTTTTATACTCATCTGGTTCAGGGTGAATGAATTTCAAGTAAGTACTTAACACAAATACAGTAGAAGTTGTGTAAGACAGAATTTTGATGAAGAAGTTATGTAAAAACTATAAAATGAGCCTAATTCCTTGAACGGGTGGGAGGGCTTTCACCAGTGGGAGGCTCCTTTGCACAGGATGCGGCTAGATTATGGGTACCACAACACGGGTGTGGATGTTTCGGTGTGAAGGGCGCCGTAACTAGTGAAATTACAGGGCAAATGAGACTTAACATCTTATGTCTCAAGGTGACGATCGCAATTATAGTGCCACTCAGAATGTTTGGGTTTTTCAAGAATCCTGAGCTGCACTGCATTGTAATGGGCAGGGCGTATCAATTACCATCAGCTGAACGACCTGCTCGTCTCATCCCATACTTTCATTAAAAAAAACGTTGTTCGCAGGACTATATGATATGACGTAAAGGGCTGGCGACGCACCTTTAATTCCTCTAGTGTTGCAAGAGAATGTGGGCGGTGGTGATCACTTAACATCAGGTGACCCGATTGCTTGTTCCTCCTCCTCCATAAAAGATATTTAAGGAAGACCCGATTTCATTCTTATAAAGTTATCGACTCACGAAGAGTTTCGACTTACATCGGTTTTATGAATAAATATTCGACTTGCAGAGGTTAACATTCATATAACTTAACTATCAGTTAGAGTGGTGCCATTATTAAAAAAATTTAAAGCTGAGTTTTGCTGAAGGCGAACGTGTATCACTTTGACCTATTAGATTTAAGGATATATAAATAACAGAAGTACCACACTGAAATAACAAAATGAATTAACAAGACTGCTGTCTGTTAAGTTAAGTTCGTAAGTTATACTATATTGATATCCTTAGAATCAGAAACACAATGAGGCACCAAAGTATAACCTACAGGAGCCTCTTTTCGACAACACTAATAATATTATTAATGCAAAACCCGACGCAATACGATATTCTATTAATTGTTATATGAACTCACACGTCACGAAAAACTCACAACACGCATTCAGAATCCTTAATAGAAACGTAGCAATTATAGTGCCATAAATCTCCGACACTCTTCTGTACTAGTAATGGCGTTATTACAATACTTATTAAAGTCAGTACTGTGTTATTTATAAGCATGGATTTTGATAAGAGAACTCTTAAAAATGATATCTTGGTAGTGAAGAGTTTGCTAAATATATCGGATATAGTTTCGAGTATAGACGTCGCTTCATTGTGTGTCTTCTACCGTATTTATCACGGGGTGTTCCGAAGAGCTGTTTCACCTGATTCCTGCCGCCGAATTCCACCTTCGCACGACACGCCACAAATTAGGATATCATCCCCACCATCTGGATGTGTGGCGGTACTCCACTGTGCGCTTTTCAAGGAGCATTCTTCCACGTACTACAAAACTGTGAAAAGCTTTCTTGTGCGGTCTTTCCGGGACAATACGACTTCAAAAAAAGCGGGTACACATTCCTTAAAGGTCGGTAACGCTCCTGTGATTCCTCTGGTGTTGCAAAGGAAAGTGGGCGGCGGTGATATTGACCAGTACGCTAGTTTGTCCTCCTTTTACCATTAAAAAATAGCTAAATTATAATGTAATATCTTAATGTTTACTTGTTTTTTGAGTAGACTTCCTGGTGAGCGAACCACCTTTTCTTAGATTCAGTAAATCACTGATAAACTAGACTCAAACATAGTTTAACTATGTTAAACCTTCCTTTGTAGCAATCGTCGAAAAGCACATTAGATTTGACAGTTAAAATTGTTGCCAGCTATGTTAGAATTATCTGCAGTTCGTTGGGATGTCTTCACAATGTTTGCCAAATACCAAATAATATCCATTTACCGTATGTCGTAAAATGTTTAGTATCATCTAAATCGACGGAGGTCGTAACTCAGATCGGATGAATGAATACAAATAGATTGATGCAATGACAAAGAATATATTTATGAGTAGAATATTTAAATCACTTTTAATATTAACAAAAGTTTCAAAACACTTCAAACAAACACCACGTTCACAAGATTGAGAAGTTTTATTCGTTCCAATTTTATTATTACTAACCAAGTCCTGCTTCTTCATTAAAGCATTCCAAGAAATAGTATAATTATTCTTTTTATTTTTTTCTTGTTTAAACACGTTTGTTCTGCATGTTCTGTCTATTTCTTCTTAAGTCTGTGTCTCGTAAGCAACCTCTAGCCAAAATTCCACATTTGTTATCCAATTGTAATTGTATACGTGATATACTGGACCATCCAGCAACCTAATTACACTCGATCTTATCTTAAACTTTTCGTTATGGCAAAGTTGCCATATATATACGAGATTTAGTCCGATTTAGCCAATCTGCAGAAAAGGCCAATCTAGGACGCATTTTTGTAAACAACAATAATATATATTATTAGAATATTTTATTGTTTTTTATTTTTTTATTTTCGCGACTTAATAAATATTCTACTTAGGCGTTGTTTCATATAACTGCCTCAATTTTATTACTAATATTAGCAATCGCAATGCAAGTGTTATCTTTGAGATATAATGCGCAAGTTATAATTATTATAATAGGGATTGCAATGCAAAGTGCAAGTTACTCGCTAATCTACTAGATAGTATAATAACCCTACAAATTATATACTTAATATCCTGTTATTGCCAGCATAGAGAATATTATTATCTAGATTGTTGACGGATGGTGGCTAGTGTTGCCATTTATGCTATTATAATTATTAACTGTCTATTTTAGCCATTCGTTTACAAATATAGCTGTGATTTTTAGCTTAAATCTACACTTTCCAATGTCAATTATTATTATTAAGACAAATGTGCGGTTTTATATGGTTTCTTTCAAAACATATTAACTCGATTTGGTGAAGGTCATGAAGCTACATCAGTTCGTAAAGGGACTTGGACATGGAGAGAAGAACTGATAAGAAACTGCCATCTTTTAAATTATATATTTTTTTAGATGCAGAAATTTGCATTATTATTGTCTATATATTCTGCTATACTATAGTAAGAGTAAGTCTTCATTGTCAAAGAAGCTTAAATATATTATTAATTCTTAATTTTGTGCTATGTGAGTGAGTCTATTCGTCTGTCTGTGGCGAAGTTAGCGGCGTTTTTTCGCATAAACTGTTAAAGATAGGTAAAATTTTGATTGGGCGTTTATTTATGTTTATTTGAAAAAGAAGAATAATATATTTATACCCAAGAAGGGGTCCCCAATCAATAATAATGAAGACAGTACAGAATCACAGTTATTAATACCAATAAATTATATTTTTTTCATAATTAAATATTATGTTAAATGAATATACTTACAATGCAAAAAATTATAACAATATTATGCATAAGTAATATTTATGTTATCATAGATGATAACTGTAATTAAACTGTAAGAATTAAAATAATAGTAGATTGAAAATAAATAGGTTTCATTATTATTATATTATTATGCGCAGAGAAATAATGCTGGAAGAGTTTTTTGCACCTCTTCTTCTCTCTCAGAGCGCCATTTGTTTGCGAAGCAGCAGTAGTAGTATCTAGTATATTAGAAATGACATCAAAAAGAATTCAAGAGGAATCAATTTTGAGAAAATAAATGCCTTTTATTATTTTAATGTAACGAGTGGGGTTTTGATCGATTTTTGCCTGTCACGTAAAATGAAGCGAAGGAACCCCGAATAAAAACATAAACTCCTAAACGTCACACAGGCAAGCATTGCCTGTTCAAGAAAAAAAAAAGAACGCGTGATTGTATCGGCGGGTGTAAGGGCCTCGTATCGGGTGATCAGATGGTAGGCCGATGACACTCGACTCACGGTTAGTTACAATTTTGTCTGTTTTCTTGTTTTGGGATTTTATCAAAATATAACGAGTTTTAATCCGTTTTATAGCGCGTTTTTCTGTCGACAAGCAGAAGTGCGAGACGTGACATATTACATTTCAAAGTGTAATCGTTAAGTTCACAATTTTGGGTTTTCAACAATCGTATTGTATCGCAAAAATATCACTGTTTTTGTATCGAAAAGTGTCAGTTTTATTTGGGTGAAATGTATAGAATAATTTTTGAAATGAAGAAATTAAATGTATCTTTATTGCACACCACAAAAAATTCAATATAACAAAAATCGAGAATACATAACAAGCAATCGGTGGCCTTATCGCTTAAGAGCGATTTCTTCCAAGCAATCTTTACAGGAATCGTTTTAGTTGATAACATTACAGCAGGTGGTGTTATCGATATACATATAAGTTAAACTACAGTAAAAAATACCAAGAAAAGAACTAATAAATTTGTATAAGCATTATTTTGAAAGATTGGAGAGTTTGAGTGTTTCTAATTTCAGTGTGATGAGAATTCCATAGGTTAACAGCTATTTATTAGCGTGACTTAAAATTTACATAATAATCACCACTTTCTTAGGTTAGCTTAAATGAAAATCTATATCTAAAAACAGTATTAAGTATATTCCTTATGTATTGATATATTATTTGAAAATTATGAACCGTTTGATTGCGAGATGGAGTCACTTCCAATTTGTCAAATACAACAAAAGTTCGTTGTTCAAATCCATTATATATTAACAATCTTATATACCTACCTAAACCCTTAACTTTAGTCTGAAACTTTGAAAAAAAATTCAAATAAATTAATATTTATTATTAACGAAAAAGTATTAACAATATCTATAATACATATTTTTAAGTGATGTATTTACCGGAATGCTACAACTTCTATCACTGGTCATAAAATTTAATGATTTAAATACCCTTTTAAAATTTACATAAGACCAAATTAAAGAAAAAAGAATATTACCCAACCATTAAGAATTCTGACAGGTTACTAGTTAACTATAATTATAAATTAATCATTTATTTCCTCAAATATTATAAGATAAACAGCAAAAATGTGGAAGAATATATGAATGTGTGTTGACCGTCCATATTCTCAAGCGCCACGGTATGTTGACCATCCATCAATTTACCTACACCTGTATAGGTAAATATCAAATTTTTCGAAATGACCTTTGCAACACCCGGACAAAGTCTTTAAAAATATAAATTATTAAAATGTTTGAATTATCGCGTCACACAGACGGACAAAAAAACGATACTAGTAGGTATAATGTTACAAACGTGTACAAGGATCTCATGAGAGGGCCGGTGTTCATAAATACGGGCCGCACACGCTGCTAGAATTAATGCTCTCCTGGTACCGACCGGTTGATGCTACCAGGCGTAGGAGGCTCTGCGGGCGATTGGCAAGCGACGCTGTTCTTTATTTAACTACTAAGTAATACTAGGCTTTATTTGATAGGCTGTGCGATTAAATCAAGTTATATTGCCGGGCCTCACGTAATCAGAGTAGTTTTGAATTGATTTCGTGAACATTGACAACGAAACACATATCCTATTACAGCTTTTCCAACGCAGTTCCAATTTTAAATCGAATATGAATATATAAGAGTGGTATGTAAAGTATACGGGAAGCGAAAACTTTTATTTGGCATGATTAAAAAATATACCGAGAAATGCAGAAACCTAAAATATTATATTATGTTAGATGTTTTGTAACTAATACCTAATACAAGTCATAAGCATTTAAATAAATCATACAATCATCGTGTTTGTACTGATAATATCAAACTAGAGGACACTTAGACTGTTGCCAACATTTTTAAAAGTCAAATAATATATCAATACAGATTATATGCAAATATTATATCTCTTTGAACAAAAACCTCATTATTGTTCAGTTTTAAATTCATTTATATATGTAGTTAATTTATTGTATACCAAAATACTAAATAAATCAGGTCGAATATATTTCAATTATGAATAAATGAATGAATGAAACTTTTATTAATAACAAACACAAACCACACAGAATAATACAACTAAATAAGACATACAGAGGTAAAAAAAAATAATTAAAAACTTATAGCATCAAAATATACAAATCATAAAAAAAAACAAATGTATGTATGTAACATATTATAGTGATTATCTTAATTTAAAAGTACTGTGTAGCAGTTATTGTTATCAAAAGGAACTGACTCAGCGTCATGTTGCATTGGAATAATACAAACACAGCGCTGATTTTCAGCAGCCCACTGGTGACTCATTGAGAAACTACTATTGTTAAAAAAAATATTTAGTTTTATTAAACGTTCCATAATAAAAAAAAATGATAATTAATTAAATATAATTGTTTTATAAATGCTCGAAATTCCAGCATCGCACGACGAGCCACAAATTCAACTTTATCATCTTAAAGCCATTGGCTGAGCGACGATTCCAAAGCCCGGGTTTCAAGGAACTTCCTTACACGTACTTATAACCAAAGTGTCTAATAAACCTTTAATAAAAATACACATTAGGTACATGTGTGTAGGTAAGCTTTTTTTCCAGTAGGGGTAGGCAGAGACCACTTCTTTCCACTTGCTACGATCCTTACACACTTCTTTCGCTTCGTCCACTTTCATTATTCCTTTCATACATGCTCTCCGGTTTTGGGTACTCTTGACCTGGCCTTTTTTCAAGACGTCCCTGATTTGATCTTGAAACGTCCGCCTAGGTCCACCCCTTCCAACACTTTCATTCACACTGGCCTTATACACTTTCATCGTCAATCGTTCTTCATTTATTCTCTCGACATGTCCAAACCATCTCAGCCACCATACATCACCATTCAAAATACAAAGACGGCGAAAATAATATTTTTATTGCTTGTTTGTCTTTCCTATCTCAAAATATTTGCAATATTTATATGATGAACCTACTATATTAAAACGGACACATGGTAAATAACCCTTCCATATTCCGATAACAAAAAGCGACGGCATGTAATTGAACGTATTACAAAAATTTGCATTTTAATAATATGTCAAATTGGAATCAAACGCCGCGCTCACGCCGCTGATAAACGGGCGTAAGTTAATCAACCCTCTAATGCGATAGATACAATATTGTGTTCAACTTTTCGTTCAGGGGTATTTTATATACATAACGTTGTGATTCCAGCAAATAAATAATGTTAGAAATGTTTTTAATACTTTTTTTACTTGTAAAATATACGGTAATATTTTATTTTTAGATGTGATTTTTATATCCTTAGTAAGATTTACTCGGAGGATTTTACAGCATTTTAAATTTAGGTACAATGCAATATAAATCTAAATTCTCACCTCAAAACAATAAAAAAGTTAGCATTATATAATTAACAGCCAAAATATAGTTAATAAGACAATCTAGCTTTAATTTATCCTCTTTAATATTTAATGATCCTACTAATAGTTACCTCAAGAATGGCAACAGAATTATAATTCTAACTCAAATTACCAAAATACACAATCAAGAAGCAATTAATGACGTAACGATTCGCATTTCGTCGCTAAAACGCTCACGCATAATTAATTTCAATACTCAAACACCATTTGAATTTAATTAACAGCCAGCCATTAATGATACACATATAAAAACATTCCCGATATTAAATATACTTAGCGCAAGATAAAACTAAGATAACTTTATCTCGGAGATAATTAGGTCGGTTAATATATTTTAAGATTTCGGAATCGGACGCAAAGTACCCCGTATCTTGTTGAAACGCAAATGTCCCACTCGACTTAATATATGCGATTGCAGGGTTAACTCAGATTTGAAAAAATAAGACGGAGCTTATTACTGAGTGACGCTAAATGGTATAATAATTAAGAGTAATCTTTGCAATTTACTAAATGAACTCCAAGCCATATTGTTTTAGATATAGGAACATGTTTAAGTAATCTGATGATACACAGAGTTGTTCATACCTGTAGATTATTCTGTTCATAATGTTCCATATCATAATATAGTTTCTCGTCTTTGTATGGTTAAAAATATCTGGTTGGTGTGTCTATAATACATAAATAAATAACTGGATTAGATGTAAAAAACATTGAACTCATAACAAAAAAAAATGCGTGCAATTTTTTGTTAACCTTTTTCTAGAGTGTTCGAATATATCTCTTCTAAACTATACCAACATTATACGCCTTCATTCTATTATAACTTCAAAGGGAAAAGGCACTTCCTACTATCGAAATTATCATGCATTGTATCATAAAATCATCATATCAGCCGAAAGACGCCCACTGCTGGACAAAGGCCTCCCCCATACATCTCCATGACGATCGGTCCTGCGCTGCCCTCATCCAACCTAGGTTGGTTGTATCATAAAATGGCATCCCAAAAAAATCATGATCCATCTATATGTTTGTGTATCTATAACTATGGTCCCTCGACTTAAAATTCAAAAATCACCGCTCGGGGTGAATATTAAGTAATGTAATTTTGTATAATATTGCACAATTAAAATTCAAATTGAAATCAATGCGCGAATGAACGGCTATTCGTCCGCGGGGTGAGAATCAGAGCGGGTAGGGGGGGGAGGGGGATGTAATCCCTTAATGTGCGTTTTGTGACGCAAGGGCTGTCGGGGTAGCTGACGTCACGACATGGCATTTTAGCATATTTTAGGTTATTATTCTTTCAAAGTCAAAGTTAAAGTCAAATAAACTTTATTCAAATAGGCTTAAACTCAGTGCTTCTGATATGACTAGTATTATAATATTATGTTGAAACTAATCAACCTGCCCATTAGGCAGGGCGTAGCAATTACCATCAGCTGAACGTCCTGCTCGTTTCGTCCCTTACTGTCAATAAAAAAAATAGTAAGAAAACAATATATACATTAAACTTAGAATGTTGCCAACTAATCAAGTAAATGCATAAATGTTTTGCGAACAGTAAAGGATCACTTATCTTATAAACATCAGCAATGTGGTGTCCGCAATTTTATTTCAGCTTCTTATCAATAAACGTACTCAAGGAAAGCATCAAGAAGTGTTAGGGATCGTAAAAAATTAAAATAACGCGCGACGGATATGCGCAATACAGCCTCCATTGATAAGGCCTGCGCTGCAGATATCATCAAATCCACTTAGAATACTTTAATAAACGAAGCCTTATTTTAAAGCAAAGATATGTTTACGGGGAAGTGTTGTCGTAATTTTAAAAATTACGTTGAATAAAAGACATATTTCCAGATCTATGTTCACCATAATGTCTTTATCTTTTTAGTAATCTTGGATTTTTTAGCATCTTCGTATAATTTTATTACATTTTTCTTTTTGAACCGACCTAAATTAAACATTCTAACAGTGGGAGGCTCCTTTGCACAGGAAGCCGGCTAGATTATGGGTACCACAATGGCGCCTATTTCTACCGTACCTAGTGAAATTACTGGGCAAATGAGACTTAACATCTTATGTCTGGAGGTGACGAGCGCAATCGTAGTGCCGCTCAGAATTTTTGGGTTTTTCAAGAATCCTGAGCGGCACTGCATTGTAATAGGTAGGGCGTATCAATTACCATCAGCTGAACGTCCTGCTCGTCTCGTCCTTTATTTTCATAAAAAAAAAAAACAGATTACTGACAGCTTACAAAAGTTCCGCCTGTGACATCTCTTAATATCCATCTAGTTAGCTTATTAATAGGAATGCCACCAAGACATCAACATCAGAATACTCTCAAACAGTTAATGGGCTATAAAGGCACCCCATAACTCGCCTATCTGCGGATCATTCCGAGTGTTATTCCGGCGTAATTGGCCGTTCCGGTCGGAATTCTCAATTGTAGATATTAAACTAATTTTCAATGCGTTGTAATCGAGAGAACGTGATCCTGTCTGGAGGGCTTAGACGAGGTTTTACTGCTATAAAGTTATTAAAAGGGTTAAGTATGAAGCTAATGCTTCATTTAAATTTAAAACATATTGCTTCTTATGTGCCTCGTTCTAGTTTTCCTATCGTTTAGCTTGAAACTTTTATCATTTTTTCAACTTTATTTAACCATAGACTTAGTAGCGTATAGACACCATTACCAGAGGGAGGCTCCTTTGCACAGGGTGCCGGCTAGATTATGGGTACCACAACGGCGTCTATTTGCCTGCCGTGAAGCAGTAATGTATAAACCTTATTGTGTTTCGGTCTGATTGGCGCTGAAATTACTGGGCAAATGAGACTTAACTTATCTTGTGTCTCAAGGAGACGAGCGCAATTGTAGTTCCGATCAGAAATTTTGGGATATTCAGGAATCCTGAGCGGCACTACACTGTCATGGGCAGGGCGTATCAATAACCATTAGCTGAACGTCCTGCTCGTATCGTCCCTTATTGTCATAAAAAAATCCCACACAAATATAGGAGATAAAGATGAAAGAATAGGGTAATAAATAGGTAGGTAGCCACTTGTATTACGAAAAAAGTTTTTTTTTATGAAAATAAGGGAAAGGATTTTTTTTCAGAAATGTAGTAGCTGGTCCTCTTATAGAGTACCTACCATTCCGTATTACCGAATACCACCTTCGCACGACACGCCACAAGTTAGGATATCATCCTCACTATCTGGATGTGTGGCGGTCCTCCACAGTGCGGTTTTCAAGGAGCTTTCTTCCACGTACTACAAAGCTGTGGATTGAGCTTCCTTGTGCGGTGTTTCCGGGGCGATATGTCATGAGTACCTTCACAAAAAGCGCGTACACCTTCCTTCATGGCCGGTGACACTCCTGTGATACCTCTGGTGTTGCAAAAGAATGTGGGCGGCGGCGATAACTTAACACCAGGTGACCCGTACGCTCGTTTGTCCTCCTTTTCCATAAAAAAAGAGTAGGATACTATTTTATATAGTAGCGTTGGCAACTCTTGTAGTATACAAAGTTATTCTTAGCAGTATCCATCCCTGCTTTGTGTTAATAAGTTTTCCTATTATCGTGCGCAAAGTTCGATTTTGCGCATGCATTTACGTTCGCAAAGTACCACACGTTGCCACACGTTGACACGAGCGTGCGGGAATGTTTGAAAATAATTATAGTGGTCGAACTTTGCGCAACTTATTAGGAAAAATAGTATACGATACTCGTGCGCACGTAGGTCATCGCTACTTTGCGCACTTGCATCGTAATGTACTATTTTACATTATACTAGTTCGTTTCTAGATAAAGTGTTGTTAACTTTTTACCAACAAAAAGACAGATTTTTCCGAGTAACATTTTCTAATTTCCAATAGTAGCGATGTCCGCCATTGCTCACACCCCAGAACGTCATTACGTCACCCAATAAGCCCACGAAATCCTATGCAATACCCTCAATCTAAAAAACAAACTCCCATCAAACAACATTGGTCTCTAGCACACTCGAAATAAGAGTCACGCAGGATGTACACGCGTCTTGGTGATAAGTCTCCCGTTACGGGTGCCAATTTTAATTAGCCCCTCTTCGCCCTTCTTCCTCCCCCTCTGTCCAGATAAGGGTGTTTGCAAATAGCAATGCCTACAAAGAAGCCAATCCATCAAATGGGAACACATTACCACGCCACGACAAGAGATTGCCTAATGTATTATATCGATGAAAAATTTACTTCACAATATCACATCGTTTATATTGTATTTTATGCTTTTGAAATACCATCCTCGTTTTTTAATATCCATATTGATTGTTTTAATTGTATAAATCATAGCTGTCTTTTTAAAACCCACGTTAATAATAAAAATGTATGGAAAACCAGGAAAAACGCATTTTACCACCAGTGGGAGGCTCCTATTTCTGCCGTGAAGCAGTAATATGTAAACATTATCGTGTTTCGGTCTGAAGGGCGCCATAGCTAGTGAAATTACTGTGCAAATGAGACTTAACATTAAGATGTTAAGTCTCATTTGCACAGAGACACTTATGTCTCATCACCTTGAGACATAAGTGTCTCAAGGTGATGAGCGTAATTATAGAGCCACTGAGAATTTTTGGGTTTTTCAAGAATCCTGAACGGCACTGCATTGTAATGGACAGGGCGTATGAATTACCATCAGCTGAACGTCCAGCTCGTCTTGTCCCGTATTTTTATAAAAAAAACCAAAGACCAGTCTTCGCCACTAATAATCCCAGTATAGTTAATTTCATCAAAATTTGCAAAGCTATTTTCTAGATCTCAAACATATAAATATTGCCCGTTTAATAGGATAGACGACATAAACCTTCCTTGAACTATAACTGTAGATACTTTTAAAACGTATTTTCAACTATACTTAAGGGAAGTAGGTACATTGAAAGTTTATCCTGTAATAAATCAGTGCAAAGTTACATTAACAATAAATAAATTTTATAAAATACAATCATACTGAACATCGGCCCATTAATTTTTTCAAGACTTTGTGAACCAAACGTAAATAAATGGATTTTTACATTTAAATTATACAGCATTTTAGAAATATAATATCGATAATTCCCACGATGTCCCATCACTACTGGAAGCGTGCGTGGTCGATTGCCGTAATTCGATAGCCCCTGCACTCGTTTCGGCCTGCACTAATGTCAAATGCGATAAATCTACTGACAAGACTTGTCAAAAGAAGACAAACAAAAGTATCTTGAAAATATTCCTTAAGCTCTATTTGGAACTTCTGTTTCCTTCATCAGGTCTTTCATATTTTAATACCATCAGCTAACCGTCCTGCTTGTCACGTCCCTTATTTTCATAAAAAAAAAAAACAAGATCAGGGAAAATAACCAAGGAAATTAACTACAAATGGTAACACAAATCAATTATTTTCATCCCTTTAACGGATGGGTAAAAGTTGCTGCTGTGTATTTACCCTAGAAGTATCTATAAGCCCAGTTATTTCGATAGGCACGGCATCCATCGAACCAAAACACAATGCTTGCACCTATCTGCAGAAAAAGGAGTCGTTTTGGTCAAAAACCTTCCACATCTGTAGAATTATCTTTATAACTTTTGTCCTTCTGTCTATCTTACAAAAATCTGCAAACAACAGAATAACAGGAGCATAAATCAATATTTTATAACGAGTACCCCAATTATTTGTGAAATAAATGTAACCACGCAAACAAGCAACCCCTGTTTGGTGGTGAGATGCGTGCTTTGGCAAAGGGGTCGTGGATTCGGTGTCGGGTTACAGCAATCGGCTTAGAAACGCCATGGGACCGCGTTAGATTACCTCTAATAAGCTGTTTCGATGTTATTGAACTCAGTTCACACAAATTCTTATATAGAGTGATATTTCCTTGTCATTAGAAAAATAATAATTTATAAATTACAAAGGTCACATAGGTTGCTGAATTTACACGAGCATTATATAATTCAATCGGTACCTCCTAGCGTAAAGCAATCTCGACCTTGAATTACAAAGCTGTATTGTAAATATAGTTGTTACAAAACAACTTGCTATTCTTTCTTGTTAGTACCTAGACTAATAGAGAACATTCGAAAAATCCTTGCTTGTCTACATAGAAGCGTATTTGATTGATTGGGTCATTGAGTAACTGAGCGATATTATGTTGACAGTATTTGGAAATAATAAGCTCTTAAAGTAGTCCAGCCAATGTCTTTTTTTCCAAGTGGACGAATAAAACAAAATATAAGCTCCATCTTCTTAAATTTAATTATTTATTATTCCTACAATACGGAATACACTAAAATAAATAAAAAAAAGACCCTGTCGCGCAAATGTTGTTATACCTACCAACAAAAAGCAAATGGCCAATTTCATTTAGCAGAGTGAATGTTGACAGAAGCGACTATAGAAGATCAAGAGAGAGCTTGTATGAAGGAGCTTATACCAGAGATCACAGTAGTGATCACCACCGAATTACAATCATCTGCAAAACACTACAGAAACAAGTCATTTTTACAGTTTAGTTGAAATTCGTGATAGAAAATGAAAAAAATGTTTATTCGAATCAAACATTGCAGCAAACACTATGCAGAAATCCTGTGCTAATACAATATTAAGTTAATTACAGTCTCTTGACTTTTCACACGAGTCCCTATTCATGTTTGTATACATTCATTTGTGGAGCATTAGGGGTGCTGGCTATGTGTGGGTGCGTTAAGATGAATTAGGGGATTACAATGGTGCATCGTGCAACTGCACTCTGATTTAGCACGCTGATAATATACAGGTTGTGCCGTTTTAAATTTTAATAGTTTATTTTTCTTGGTAGTTATAACAAAATATTCGCGACAGGGTCTTTTTTTATTTATTTTAGTGTATCCGCATGGTAGGAAAAATGAATTATTATATTCTGCTAGGGAAACGTCTGCTGCTTCACAAATATAAGGCCCATGATTACGGAATTCGTCTTTAGCATCTAAAATATATTACGACGCACTCCAAGCCCTCGTTAAAAGTTTAATTTAAATTTTTGATTGGCTATTCTCTCATAATAACATTGGGTTTATCGTCTTTAATCTACCACAAAATTTCAAATGTCCCATAAACTAAGAATCTAAACATAGAAATTACTCAATAAAAATAAACCTGTTGTTTTGTTGAATTTAAAACGTTTTATTGCATCTCCTACACCCTATACACGGGGTAACGCAATGCTAAGGGGTAGCGGGTAATGGCCTAAGAGTAATTTTATTACTTTGCCCCCATTACCATCACAATGGCACTGGTCGCGATATGCAGACACTCGATGCGTTTCATCATTGTCAGTAATGTTATCGGCATCCTATTCGTAGATGGATTCGGTAGTTTTTCATTTATGTAGCTTTTGAATTGTCTGGGTCCAAAAATTGCTCCTTGAGGAATGACTAAGCTATCTTATTAAGCATCACTCAAGTTAAGAAGAGCAATATGTTCACGTAATATTAAGTAATATACCCTGCTCAAGTGGCGACACAGTGATTGCATTCGTCATCTTGAGATGTTAGTCTCAGTAATAACACACCGCGCCTGATATCGGTACGCAAATAGTAATCTAAAAATTTTTCGAGATAATCGATATTATTTGGTAAGCGATACTCTGATAATGGCTTAACGAAGCACAAAACCACTTGTCACACAGATCCATCGAGACACTGAATACCTTCAACGATGCATTGTTTTTATTATTTATTCTGAACAGTAATTCAAACGGCACGAGCGAAGCCTAACTTGGAATTCTCAATAACGTGGGTACAGCGTTAAGAAAGAAAAGAATCGAAAGAGAATCAATTTAAGTTTTTTTAAGAATTACAAAAGAACAAAAAAGGCATACAAACAATTGGAGCGTGCTGCCATTTCTTTTTTTTATTTATTAACTCTACTAGGAGCGCAGAAATAAGACGAAGCTCACACCCCGTTTGCGCTGATTCGATTTGTTCCTTCTACGATGAATATTTGATATGACTCAGTGCACACTAATTTGTTTATCGTGTACTACGCTTTTGTTCTCGTATAAAACGAGTACATTCCTGAAGTGAAAATAGGATTAATTATTCAGAAAAACAAACGTAAGTACGCTTTGTATCGAAGCAGGAACCGAAACGAATTCTTTTTCTATTTATAATGTAGAAAATTAACTGCTGTACCTTTCTGTAGTCCTGTATAAGAACGTGTTCTGAGCAACACAATGCAGGAAAGCTTAGGTTATTAATATTTTACAATTTTATGAGCCTCCAGAACTGTAATATTGTATAGTGTTAGTACTCCAAAGTTTTTGACACATAAACTGTCCTTAAGCAATACTTTAGGAGAGTTTATGTGTAATTTATAAACGTGAAAGCTTAAGACTGACTACATTAAAGGTATTCCGATTGCCTGACCTAACCGTATCCCTTAAACGCATTGATGTTTTTACTGTTTTGCTGATATAACCACATCAAATCTTGGTGTTATATAGAAAAACATTAATTTTTTGTATTAAATGTTTTATTTTTCTACTTGTTATTAATATTAATTTAAAAATTTCACCAGAAAATATGATTTGCAAGTAATAGAAGTTACAACGGCATTCTCAGACTCAAAATATACGGAAACATAAGCAAAACGCGAAACATAACAAAATTCCTAAGCAGACACGTATAAAGCGACGTAGCAAGAATTAATTAACCGTATATACACGAGATAGGAATCAGCGGTGTGGCAGGTGATTAAATAAATACTAGTTGGCGTTTCTAATTAATATGCCAGACGCATAGATGATAAGCGAATGTCGAAACGTCTCTCGTGGTTCCTGTTCTCCTGGTGTTGCGATTAACACGTTATAAGGAGCATCTCTCGAAACTTTGTAGCGATCGCTGTCTGTTCGTCACATATATACAACAAAAACATCTTTAATAATGGTAATAGTACATACGTATTGACTCTGATGATGGACAAAAAATAACTGCAAGACGGACGAATGAGCAACAGAGGGCGCTGTAACAAAATTACGTAAAATATTTGTAAGCTTAGAATTCACCATTTTGTTAGTGACTTTTTACTGTGAAAGCGGTAATAATTATTCAACACTTTTTCAAAGTTTCAGTTAACTATAGGGGGTCGGTATATAGTTATAGACTTCCCGTAGCATGAATCACTTTATTAAACACCTCTTTAAAAAGTCTGCGGGTTAGACCATAAAATTAGAACATTACAGTGATCGTTTAAATCCTCTATTATCATCTCCTACCACGAAGGTCCAGTGTGCAGTGGTATCATGAAATGCTAATGACTCACGCCGGTGTATATTTTGTTCATCCAATAATTACTTAGCTGTTGCGATATGAACAACAAAATCATGCTCAATTATCACCCGTTCATCTAAATGCCTCTGTAAATTTTCAGCGTTAAAAACTTCAATTTCAACTTGCAAATCTTTGAATTTTGTATTCAGAGACTCAAATTTCCCTAGTTTTAATGTCAACTCAGCTAACTCATGACTTGTTTTAGACCTTCATTACTAATGAGTTAATTAATGCCAAGCGTGGCTGACAGCTTATGACTTGTAAATTAAAATCGGTTACAGTAACAACAAATTCGCTTACCTTTTCTATGTTGCTGTATCTTCGTTAAAGATGTTTTTTATATGCGCTTTATATAGTAAATTGTTAGTAAATAAGTTTTTTTATGACAGTTAGGCACGAAACGAGCCTATTACAACGCAGTTCCCTACAGGATGATGCAGATGTTAAGTCCCATTTGCCCAGTAATTTCACTAGCTACGGCACCCCTCAAACCAAAACACAATAAAGCTTACACATTACTGCTTCACGGCAGAATTAGGCGCCGTTATGGTGTCCATAATCTAGCAGGCATCCTGTGCAAAGGAGCCACTGGTAAAAAGTGCGAATATTTCACATTTTTGCGATCTAAATTGGAGAAAAAGTCGCTTGCTTACGCTGCCTTAACTATTTGATAATGCAATGCCAATTTCCAAGTTATCGTCACTTATCAGTCAGTATACAAATGCATCTAATTCGCATGATTTACGATGTCTAATCGAATCTATTTTGTCATTCAAAGATACAATCGAAAACAAATTGAGTTGACTTCGCGAGTAATTTAAATGCCTGTTTGTTATCTGGGAGATAAGATACTTGTTATAAATCGACATACCATACTTCACTTAACATAGGCATAGCTTGACATCGTTCACTTGTTCATTTGCAGTATTTTTTTTTTAAATTAACGGTAAGATTTATTTAACGAACAGTTAATGTACTTTAGTACTTATCGCTGAATAAAAACGATTTCTTCTCACAAATTTCTACAGATATAATTAAATTTGACCGAACATAATAATGCTTACACATTGCTGCTTCACGTGGTATCCATAATCTAGCTGGTATCCTGTGCCTTCCACTGGTAAGCCGACTATTATAAAAATAATTCTCTCCGTAAAATTGTTTGAAGGACTCTTTAATTGTGAGGTGGTACGTCTATAGACACGTAGGCTAGAGTAAAAACAGATTACACTACAAAAAAGCTATGCTGTACGGAAATTACGATTAACGATTTGGAATAACTCTTTGTCTTATAATCCTATACAATCAAAATGCATTATATTGTTACAGGGGACGCTAGTAACGCGAGTATCGGTTCAGGAGAAGGCACGGGAGAAGAGGATGACGACACAAACGGCAAGAAGAATCAGAAGAAGAGAGGGATCTTCCCGAAGGTCGCCACCAACATCCTGAGGGCGTGGCTGTTTCAACATTTGACGGTGAGTCATGTAAGCTTTATGTTTATACTTTTTAAATTTATGATGACATAAGTAGTGTGTGCGATGCTTAAGTTGGTGTTAGTCATACTGGTATTTTAGATATATAATTTACGTACGTTATGTTGGCAACCATAACTAATCAAAAGAAACCGCAATAGCTCCTTAACAAGGTTTGTCTTAATTTAATTACAAATTGAAGTTTATAAAACTTTCAAAAAATTTTTTTCTCATGAAAATACGGAGCGAGACGAGCAGGACGTTCAGCTGATGGTTATTAATACGGCCTGCCCATTACAATGCAGTGCAGCTCAGGATTATTGAAAAGCCCAACAATTCTGAGCGGTACTACAATTGCGCTCGTCATCTTGAGACATAAGATGTTCAGTCTCATTTGCCCAGTAATTTCACTAGGTACAGCGCCCTTCAGACCGAAACACATATTTAATCGTAGAAATCAGAATAAATGAGAATAGCAGCTTCTTTCTTTATTAGGAAGTACACAATTACAGGGTTTTATTGGTGTTTTACATATTATCACCTATTATGATAACTGAAAAAATTTAGAGCTATTTTCGAGATCTCAAAACATTGAAAGGCATAAAAGGCATTTATTTTCACAAAATTGATTCCTTTAGAATTCTTTTTAATGTCATTTCTAATAACTACTAGATATTACTACCGCTTCGGAAACAAATGGCGCTCTGAGAGAGACGAAGCGGTGCAAGAAAAAATAATAATATTGCATGTTAAATTTCTATTAAAAACTATCTGACCTAGCAAACGTTGTTTTGCCATATAAATTATATATGTAAACCTTCCTTGAGCTTCAACGAATCTATTACAAAAGATTTCATTGAGATCGGTCGAATAGTTTAGGAGTTATTACGCAACATACAAACATACATTCTCTTTTATATTTCTATTAAAAATTTTAAAGAACGTTTGGTATTAATCTCACTGTTAATAAAAAAAATCCACTATCGCATACTATGCACAAAAGTGAACAATTATTAAAAAAAATAAAAGTGTTGTTTGAACAATGTCTTGCCAGGTCCTCAGCTCCGGTTACCGGCAACTCAGTCCAACGAGTTTTCAATTAAAATTTTCCCGTTAAAAGCAATAAATTTTTCATTGCGTACACAATGGCAACACTGAAAGGGTTTCTACGAACGCAATTAAACTCCACACTTCTACTCCAATAGGTATCATAGTGATTGATGATTTTAAAAATAAACATTACCGGGGATAGACTTATTTATTTTAGATGGAGAATTCATAGGGGCATGGTGTCATATCGTTGTCTCAAATATTTCCAACTTCTTGATATCAAATCAAATCAAATCAAAATCAGTTTATTCACGTAGGCCACGTAAATGACACTTATGAACGTCAAAAAAAATATATATTTTTGAATCTACCGCTACTTCGTAAAGGGTTGAGCTAATGAGAATTTTAAGATATTTATGAATGCTAATAAGATATTTATGAAATATAATGGATTTATAGAAGTAGGCGTTACTTTGTGGAAATCCATAATTATCCAAATGTTTTGAGGTTTCTTTAGTGTTAATTCTGCCATTATTGTCTTTTAAACAATTCGACACGTATTTCGCCTCTACACGAGACATCCTCAGGACATGTTGACTCGCTAAAATCTGGCACGAGACTAGATCTGAGACGAGATTCTCTTTTATCAAAAGATTATTAAGTCAAAATATTCTTTACCACGTTAGCTTTGTAAAAAAAAAACGATTCAATTATATAAAATAATAATAATATAAACAGCTTGTTATGTTTTTAAAGTGAAAACCCTCACTCCTAGGACTTTTACACTAATTAAATTTGTGAAACGCCAGAGGTCGTGAGTTCGAGTCCCGCAGCGTTCATAAAATTTAGTTTTATAATTTTATGTGTGTAATAAAAATATAATCATAAAAAAATCTTGTATTTATTAACTTTTGGCAGATTTTTTATGTTTTACATGATACAAAAACGTTTTTGCAAGGACTACAAAATATACAAACTATTTATTGATATTTTTAACAAGACTTACTCAATTATAATCTAAAGTATAATTAATCGCAAAATTAATAATAACATGCTGGCGCCCGCGGTTTTGTTCGCGTATAATACGGTGTTTTATGTCTATAACGAAATGGATTTTTTCTTTGATTGGAATGATGAAAACAAATTACGGGAATTTACCACAATAAATCGGTGAAAGCCACATTCAGATGGCTTAACCTTTGATATTCTCAAACACAAACAAATCAACAAACAGACAAGATTTGCCAAAAAAAGAGAAACAACGTGTATGAAAGTAAACAAATTTTGAAAATAATATAAATTGCAGGCATGGTACGTTTATGATTTAATTATATTCACTATTAAGGATCACGATATTAAAAAAAAATGATCAAAACAACTAAAAAAAAATGTGAATGTCTTACAATGCCACACTCCATTTCGATAAATAATATTCTTTGTTCTGTCTACATCCTATTAGTCTGGACGCGAGTGTCTCGCTACGTCTTGGGTGTTGCGTAGTAATTTCTGGAATGGCTTTCCGAGGGGGTGGGGTGGGGGTTCAATTTCATTACCGGTCCGGATCCACGAACATAAATCACCGGAGCCGCTTCGCTCGCATTCGGTTCAGGTGACGCTCAAAGTCTTCTCAAAGCCCGTGTTTCTGTCGTTTTCTTTATAGCTCTATGAATTCAATATAGAGATTTTAATTGAAATGGCTATGGTAGTACTGTGACACAGAAAAAAAGACCCTTCTAGAGTTGGTCACACTCTTTCATTAAATGTGTATCTATCTTAAAAGTATCGATTATATGATATGATCCGGCTGTTAATAAAAGCCATTGCCCGTTCAAAGTTTAAAAAGTATCCGACAATCGAATTAGGAAGCTTTTAGCGTTTCGCGCGTTTTTGCGCCAACGGCCGCGACCATTACGCTCCAAATTGCTTATAATTGCTTCGTTTTGAGATAAGTGCTTTCATTACGGAGCTGTACGGATAGAGTTGAGATCGTTGGATCATTTGAATCTAGAAGGTTATCAAAGGATCACTGAAATCACCAAGATACTAACATTAACCTATAATATACATATTGTACCGCAAAAAACGAATTTATTATAATATTTTTTCATTTCTGTTCATTAATATTTCGGTAAATAAGAGTCAAGTCACTAAAGGCGTATGCGTAGTTATCGTTTCTATACAATTATAAGATTGGCAAAACAGCTTATGAAAGATTATTCAAATAAATTATTATGCATTACTCTCTTCCTGATTTATCCAATGGTACATCGTCAGAACTTTCATATCTCAAATATCTTGCAAGATTATTTGCACAGGTTTCTGGCTGGGTAGGTACTGTGGTACGATAGGTGCGGTGCCATTTTATCCAGTGAAGTAGCAATGTATATTATTGTGTTTGGGTTTTGAAGGAAGCTGTAACTACTGAAATTACTAATGGGCTTAACATCTTATGCCTCGAAGTGACAAGTAGAATTGTGATGCTGCTTCGAACTTTGGCTTCAATCGAGAATCCTGAATGGCTCTGTAATAAATATGTTATTATTAACATAATTCTGCTAAAGTTCGATAATAGTCCACAAAACTGTGTAAAAGCGAGTGCAATTTTCTTATTTAGTAAAAGCTAGTAGTGTGCATAAAGAGAGGATTATCAAACGAATGACTTGAAATATAGAAAATGTTGTGAAAATTGTTGAAAACTTAACCCTTTCCATGATTGTGTTTTGTAAAAGGGATCAGCTAAAGTGTACCGAGAATAAAGGATCTTTTGCAAAAATGCTAGTAGAACAAGTCAGAAAAGTATTCCAGAAAAATGGAGCTAAGTTATCTGCCTGCTAAACATGTATTCTATGTAACAGATATATACTGGCCATGGCTACATGGTATCAAACTAATTCGGAGCGCGACCAAAAAAGGCTCGTATGAGCAGAGCGTGGTCGCATTAACATTCAGTGAACTTGCAATATCGGTTACAATACGCCTCTACATAACTATCACCCTACAAATGGTATGAATTTGAATTTTTGCGAATCTATTTGAATTCATTGTGGATTTGTTTCTATAGAATATCGGCAGATTGTTGAAATTATTTGTACGAAAGCTATTAACCTTCTGCTATTGGATTCTATTTGGGTGGTGCTGTTTAATTTTACATTTCAAAATGGGCTTTCCTCGATGTAAATTTCCAAATTCATATAAACATACAATTTACTGGGAGGCTCCTTTATCATGGGTACCACAACGGCATCTATTTCTGCCGTGAAGCAGTATTGTGTTTCGGTCTTAAGGAGGCTGTAGCTAGTGAAATAACTGGGCAAATGAGACTTAACATCTTATGTCTCAAGGTGACGAGCGCAATTGTAGTGCCACTCAGAATTATTGGGTTTTTCATGAATCCTGAGCTGCACTGCTTTGTAATGGGCAGGGCGTATCAATTACCATTAGCTGAACGTCCTGCTCGTCTCGTCCCTTATTGTTATAAAAAAATATTGGAATAGTTGAAGATACTGCAAGACACAAAATAAACAATTTGCAGTGAAGCCAAAATAATCTTCGCTGATTTTTTTTTCGTTTATTTTACAAGACAATGAAACAATGCTCAGATTAAACAGAAAACACGTTTACAGAAATCGAATAGATTAAAAGGCTGTATCTAATATACAAAAGAGGTACGTGTGTCACAAGAAGAGGTAGTGATAGTTATTCATAAAGAAATGTTGAGATGATTTGAACACATGATTGACTACATGGATGACAAAAGATTGACTGCACAAATTTATAAGACAATAGTTGATGGCCTTCTTGGGAAGCAAGAAAATAAGGCTGTGATATTGTCTATAATACCTCTACTGACTTCTCCTCTAAGAGACAGACATGATCTTATAAATGTATGTAGCAAAACATAAATACAACAGAAACGTTAATCATTGCGTGTCGCGACATATCCCACGACACAAGTATTACGCAACACCTCAGCGTACGTGCCTCCTTCCCTCGCACTTCGCAACAAATAATATTGAATAATGTCGCCTCCAAATCCCACCTTGGGACTTTAAGCCCTTTTCGGGGGCTAAAAATAATTATAAGGCTAACGTAATCCCGAGACAGAATCCCCGCAGAGATGATGTTCTATTGTTTCTCTTCAACACGCGCTGCTTTCGTCACGTTTTTGGCGCATTTTTGTCACTCTAGATGTCCTGCTGTCTGGATTTTGGTCAGATTTCTTGTGTTATGAGAGTAAAACATTTTATGTTAAAATATTTTTTAATACATAAATTATGTAAGGCAACACAGCTACACCAAAATCGGGAACCGGATAAGATGATTCCGAATTTTTAACAAAATAAAATAATTTTCACCAATAGTGATAAATATTATTGCAAAATACTGAGTTTTTAATAAAAAAAAGTAGAACCAAGAACTAAATTATATCATAGAGGTTTTATATACGGAATTTCTAAGAAAATTCCATCACATTTACGAAAAATCACGCTCCGTTTCACATGCGGACATAATTCATACGACATTTAATATTAATAGAAGTACCAAGACATCATAGACGTGAGAGAGATGGCGAAACACGGAATTCCTGGCCGGTGTTGAGTTACGTAGCTTGCTTTGAGAAGCACCGCACCGGAATGGAAGCATCGCTGAAAGAATTTATACATTATTTATGTACATCGCCTGCTATGTTATACCTGCCTAGTACTTCACGATTGTTATGAAACGATGTCTGAGGCAATTTCAACTGCCATTTTCATAAGAACTTTTTTATCTATCTCACTTTTGAGAAGGTGTCTCTTTTAAAGCTTCCTTCCACTAGGTTTCCCGAGAATTATAATGTCCTCTTTTGGTACCCTGTAAAATAATGCAAATAATGTATCAATTATAACCTCTATAACAAATTCGTTTGAGGAAAACCTAAAACAAAGATTAAATCCACTGAAAAACCAGGAAAATTACGCTAAGTCCAAACCTCGTAGCCATTAATCCAATAACGTGGAAATTCACGAAAATATGGCTCAATTTTCGTATTTCGCGTTCAAAACGTCCCTTACTTTATTTAGGGTAGGGCAGCCGTAAGTTTTACTTGGAGGAGACCGGGGCAAATTGCATACGAATCCTGGAAATGAGAATTTATTAATATTGGAAGTCGTGAGGGTATCTCGACGAATTAACTAGGTTTTTTTTTATTTGGCGATGTAAACATTGGTTATTCGATTGAGACAAATTTGTGTCGTTCTCGTAAATGTATTCCGATGTGGTGAGTGTATATTATTCGTGGTATTGCAAGGATACAACTGTCAAATAGACTAGCATTGACATGGCCTTTTTATGATACATTTATAAATTAGTTACTCATACAAATAATATGGAGTGATCTGATTTGGTTATTAGTTTTTTATGTAACCATTCTACCTATATGATGGGGTAATATTAAAGTCAACATAGATGAAGCTCGAATATAAAATTATTTTCTTGTTTGAGCAGTAGGAAAATTTAATACTTTAACAGAAACGCAGTCCTATTAGGATGCTTGCAGGCTCTATTGGAATATATTTACTAATATTAGCTAACATGGCAAATCTTGTGATGGCACCTTTTCTCAGATCTACCGAATATGCAAAAAAATATCATAAGAATTGGTCAAACCGATTCGGAGGAGTTTGGTAACAAACGCTGTGACACGAAAATTTTATATAATAATTGTAATTTTTGTTTTATTGTATATAATATACTCGTAAGAACTTTTGATATTTAAAGAAAAATGTTTTCAAAGTTACATAATTATAAATTCTAATATGGAAGTCAGATAATTAAAGTTAATAAACTGATTTTCACTATCAACTTCAATGTAGTTAGGAAGCAGTAATATATATATCAGATCTGGAGCACAAAAGTCATAATGATGGTGTCCTTTAGTTAATATCACCTCTGATAAATCCGAAAGTACCGTACAGTAATTTGCCACTGAACTAAATAACTAGTGACAATATTTATATTCAAGCATTGACAATCACGCATCTTGTCTAGAGGCGTCATCAGAGATAACGAACCTCCATTTGCCAGTGTTTTATACTTAATACTTCTTTGGCTTTTTCGTCTCCCAGCAATGTTTCATATAAGCTCTCATTTTCTGTGGTTTTTCATCCTGCACCCTTTTCAGTCTCCCCAAAATGATCATGGGATGTACGCCAAGGTTGAATGGTTGACTTTAGTGAATGGTGTACTGTTTTATATGTTTTCTCTATAAAGTAATGTAGTTGATTTTTAGACCAAATAGCCTTAACGATTCTTATTCCAACTGTAAATAGACCTTCTTTAAAATCACATCTCTACCAACAAATTGAACACATACACTGCTATCCATTCAGCTTGTCAATCTTAATCTTTATATAAATAATATAAAGATATTTTAATAATGTTATGTATGGGATGATCTCACCCCAAGCTCCTCTAGCTAACTTTAAATTCTAAGCATAAATCTAACATTTTTGCAAGTCTCGAGCGTCCGGTTACTCGTTTACCGGTAGGGGGCGACGGGAATCATTTCCGTTTTTCCGGGATGGTTCCACAAACGGAACGGACAGGAAATTCGGATCCAACTGACGCAGGAAATAGAATAACGTTCTTTGAAATAGAAAAAGTGATGGGAAATGCTGAGATTTTATGAAATACGTACCTACCAATATGGTACAGATGCAGCTTACCGACACACTACACATACACAAATTGTTTATTTTAGAAATAGACATGGAGCAATCTCAAAGCGCTTGCCAAACTTCCGATTTAACTAAAAACTGCGTTTATTAGAAAAGTATGCCCTAAGCGGTTACCGTTTCCGACCCGAATTCATATAGTCAGCCATATATTCGAGAAAACCATTCGAAATAGGAACGAAATTAAATGAAAAATTAAATGTTTAAATAATTTCTATATCTGAATGCGCGATAACTTCAGTCGATGTTTTCAAAGCCCTTTTATTCGGCTGATGTGATGGCCTATAGATGCATGGCCACTGACTTCAGGTCATCAGACAATGGATGGATTTGGACTTGCTATGAAGTTCCATGATTTTCCATTTAGTTTGTAATGTTTTAAGAGTTATTCACAATCGCTTAAATCGCAGAGCGAGGTAAAACTTCAAGCCGGCTCGCTTCTAGCGCTGTAGAAAACACAAGTCCAGCAACATATGAAGTATTGCTTTCATCTCTGGTCTGGTGCACCCCAGTAACAACTTCAACCATTTGACCGCGTGCAACGCAGAGCAGTTCAAATTGTCAGAGATCTAATGCTCTGTGAACGGCTACATCACTTGGCATTGCGTAGATGTGTCGCTTCATTGTATACCTCCTACCGCATTTATCATGCACAACACGCTTTAAACTTGAATATTATTTTCACCATCTGATTGTGTGGCTTTCTCCTACCTATACCTACCGATAACTCAGGTTATCAAGGAACTTTCTGCCACATGCAACTAAGTGTTGGAATTAGTTTTCTTGCGCGGTGATTCCAGAGAGATACGACCTTCAAAATAGCGCCTACACTTTCCTAATGGATGTAATCACTCGTCTTCCATAAATTAAGGGTCTTAGAAATGTAATCGACACAAAGTCTCGATTTTAAAATTTAATAGAGAAATTAGCCTAAATTCCGAACTGATCACTGAGCCATATTAAGTGATCCTATTCTATATCAATATTAATTTAATTGAAATTTAATTGTCTTTTTGTACAGTCAAAATAATAGCTCGTTTCTGTATTGTGAGAATTAAACTTTAGCATAACAGTCGGTTTTGATCAAACACTTTAGACAGGTAGATAGATTGATGTGCCGCGCAAAACAAAATGTAAACAATGAAATTGTAAGCAGAATCCAATTTAATAATCAAATTGCGGTAAAAAATAAACAATAACAAATTAAAATGTTATTTAAGAAGCACAGCTCAGAATCTATTGTGTGAGATAAAAGTTAATTTTTTATCGTTATACCAGCAGACAATTAAAGGCAAAGTAGGAAATGTTTTAAATATAAAGCTAGAAAGAAAACAAACCGTTTGTCTATGCTAATCTCAGTCCTTGCCAGAGTTATCTTTTACCTGGACCCTTTTAATATTACCTTAATATTGCCGAAAATCGTAATTCTTGCGCTCACTCTATCTGTACCCAGCTAAAGATATCTCCGTAACAGGGTTGAGCAGGGTTTTTGATTTAACTCTGTAGCGCGTGTTGTTAGTTATAATTCTGACTTTGACTCTCTGACCTTTGACTTTATCTGTGGTGTAGAATTAGGGCTAAAATTAAATATGGGTCTCATTCAATGAATTCAGTTTATTTTATGTATTTATCTTGGCTACTTTATTGAGAATTACTCACTAAAACGCCGATGTTTCTTTGTTTCTAATTTCTTCGATAAATAAAAAATAGTTTTACTCTAAAGTTGTGTTACAGTAGGACATGATATTATGTCTACTGTGGTTGTGTTCCCTTAAATACTTTGCCCAGTATTTCGGTTATATAAATATAAGTTTTTTTATGTGAAATTTTATAAAAGTTTTCTCCGAATTTCAACAAATATAATATTTGACATCCCTACACGTAAGCCGCCCGTATGCATTAATCAAAGACAAACGGATTTTAGGATCGCACGGGTATTGCGAGTATAACTCAACACTCGCGAACTCCTGCTTGGTTCTGTTATCTTGGTATATACTTGTTTATTACGTGGCGCCCGGATGACTTCCGGACTTATTGAATTTGGTCAAAAATCATTCAAAAAATTAGACTAATTTACCGGTGGGTTAAGAACGGAATACAAACCCGTGTGAGAAATTTATATGCATTAGAACTTGTTGGCTTTTTTTTCCTAAATCATAAAATATGCTCGCTAAAGTACTTTGTTACGGGTTTTATTATGTAAATGACACACCTTTGGTAAATAAGAACTTATATTTCTTGCACTAAATCAACTGTAGCCTTATTACACCTATTATATTTAAACTAGACTAAAGCTAAGTACTAAGACTACTTTGGACGCCAGGAGAATTTTATCCACGTTGGAGGGAATTCTACCAAAACCCAAGCTCTCGGCTGCTCAACCTCTCAGGGTACTTATGTATTCATTAAAAGGGCATTTCCATAGGCTAGGACAATAAAAAATAGTAATGTTATTTTCAGATACAAATACAAATGCCTAACTTCTATCCCAATTAGATATAAATTCTGTGCAACTTACCCCTTTCCTTGTGGTTTAATAAATATTTTTGATGGCACAAATTATTTTATTACTATAACAAAACTATAACCATGACGAACTATAATATCACATTGACGATCACAAAGGTACGTGTTACTTCATTGCACAGCTGATCGCTAATGTCAATGACCGACCGTAACATTCGTTATGAACCAATAATCGAGAAAGAAACAAAAAAAACTAAAAACGAAAATGAAGCCAGGATTCGAACCCCCGATAGACGACAGTATAACGCTTCACGATTCTATCGTCGATACCGCTAGACCACGAACGTTATGACCGAAAGTGTGAAATTATCTAATATGTTATACTCAAAGAGTCGTAATACTAATTCATAACATTCCCCCAACCTACAAAAGAAAAAAAAATATATATTTTATCTAAAATATATATATTTTATTTCTTCTATGCATCAGCCCACAGTCTTTAAATCTTTTGCATGCCAAACGCCAATCGGTTTGCCATAAGCATTATTTAGCTGAAATACATTATCCGACAATTTTTTAACAATTAGAGCTTTTTCAAATTTCGGTGCAAGCTTGGCCATAAATTTGGTTCCCGCTTTTGACAGGAATTTCGTTCGTCTCCATACTATATCGCCCTCTTTAAAGTTTGCTTTACGACGTCTTTCGTTATAAAACCTGAGACTTTTGTCATGTGCGAGCTTTATCCTTTGTTCAACCTCTCTATGTAATTTCGATCGCGATTTTAAGCTATGTAAATATTCTTCAATGTCCACACGTATCGGTTGGTTCTGCACTACGTGTTGTGTACCAACAGATTCACCAGTCAGTTTTACGGGAAAGGATGTTTCTCGGCCAAAGAATAAAAAAGAGGGTGTGTACTCAGTAGTTTCATGAACTGATGTCCGTATTGCGTGTGCAAATTCTTGCAAATGTTTATCCCATTCATTATGTTTTCTTGAATTAATGTAAGACGCTATCATTGTGCCAACAACTCTGTTTACACGTTCTGTAGGATTGCTTTGAGGATGATAATTAGGAGTATACCAAATTTGAGTGTCATATTTATGTGCGAGATCTTTGAATATTTGTGATACAAATTGCTTTCCATTGTCACAGATTATAGCTGAAACTTTGCCAAAAAGTAAGAACTGTTTCTCTAAAATTTCACAAATTTTGTCTGCTTTTCCTGTTCTCAAGGGAAACATTAGTGTGAATTTACTAAATAAACAGGTTATTACTAAAAGCATTGTGTTCAAATTCTTGCTTTTTGGAAAGGGGCCCATGAGGTCTGTTGATATGACTTGCCAAGGTCCAGTAACAGTCCTCTCTTGACCCATATGACCTAAGGGTGATTTCTGTGATACTTTCACTTTTGCACAAGTTTCACATTTCCTTACATATTGCCTAATGTCATTCAGCATATTTGGCCAAAAGTAATGTTGTTTTATCCTGAATAAAGTCTTGCGCACTCCGAAATGGCCTGCTGTAACATCATCATGACAGTGTCTTAAAATATCAGATCTCAAAGACTGTGGAATGACTAGTTTCCAGTCATTCGATTCATTGGGATATTGCTTCAAACAAATTTTCTTGTATAAAAGACCCTCTCTAACCTGCCAGTCGTTACAATTATTCTGTTCACTTCCAAATTTAGCAACTTTACTTTTATACCACTCATCCTTATGTTTATCTAATATCCTTATATTTCCCCGATCATTGTCCATAATTGCATCAACACACCTAGACAGGGCATCTGGCACCACATTACTTCTGCCTGGTCTATGAACTATATCAAAGCTAAATTGTTGTAACTTCATAGCCCACCGTCCTAATCTACCATGCGGATCTTTCATATTGTGTAGCATTTTAAGTGCACTATGATCAGTAATAACTGTGAAGTGAGTACCATCTATGTAGGGTCTGAATTTCTCAATTGCATAAACTATACTTAAAAGTTCCCGTTCGGATGTCGAGTACAATTGTTCACGGCTATTAAGTTTCCTACTTAAATAAGATATCGGTTGTTCTGCATTATTAGTTTTTTGACAGAGTACTGCGCCAATTCCTTTGTTGCTTGCATCACATTGTATTATAAAAGTTTTACTAAAATCTGGACAGGAGATGACCGGTGTTGTAGTGAGCAATGTTTTTAATTTAAGAAATGCTTTTTCTGTCTCATCTGTCCAGACAAACTTTTTGTTTTTCTTACCTTTTGTCAAATCATGAAGTGGAGCAGCAATTTGTGAAAAATTTTTAACGAATCTCCGATACCAACTAGCGATTCCGATGAACCTTCGTAATTCAGAAATATTTTTAGGTCTTGGAAAGTTCATGATTGCCGAAACTTTTTCGGGATCAGTGCGCAGACCATCTTCATCTATGATGTAACCTAAAAATCGTAAACTCGGCCTTGCAAATTTACATTTCTCAACATTTATTGTTAATCCAGCTTCTTCCAGAATATTCATTACCTGTCTCAGGATTTCTAGGTGTTCTTGAAAGGTTTTAGAGCAGACCACGATATCATCAAGGTAAGACCACACTTTACCCTCTAAGGCGTGAAATAATATGTCCATTAACCGTTGTTGCGATTGTGACGCATTTACTAAGCCAAATGGCATCACTTTGAAATGAAAAAGGCCTCTACCTGGAATTGCAAATGCGGTCTTTTCTTTGCTAGTTTCCTCAAGTTCAATTTGCCAAAAGGCGGATTTTAAGTCAAAAGTGCTAAGGTATTTTGCATTACGTAAATTATCGATAATGCTAGATATTCTTGGAAGTGGGTATGTGTCCCTTTTTGTAACTTTATTTAGCTGACGACTGTCTAAACAAAGTCTGTTGTTACCATTAGCTTTTTTAACAAGTACCACCGGTGAACACCATGGACTGTGAGACGGTTCAACCACATCTTTTTCTAACATTTCATCTAATTCGCTTTCGATTTCTTTCTTAATGACCGGAGAAAAAACATACTGTTTCTGATATATTGGTTTACTGTTCCCTGTATCTATAGTGTGCTTAATAATTTTAGTTCTACCTAAACCTGTACCTATACATTTCCGTATTTCTTCAATAATATCAGTTAGTTGTTGTTGTTGACTTTCATCTAAATCTTCTTTACTTGTTAAATGCGTTGCTTTATCTTCAATGTTGTTGACTTCTGATAATTCTTTTACCAACACTCCTTTAAATTTAAAGGAAATTTCAAAAATGTCAAAAAAGTCTTTACCTAATATCAATTTCTGTGACAAATTAGGCATAAGAAGCATAGTGATATAGTGAAACTGATCATTAAAACTTACCGGAACATCAAAACCTTCAGTTACAGAATAACTGGCACCATCTGCAGTTGCAATATCCATAGATTTTATTTTCTGTATTTTAACCCCCAAGTGCTTCAAAGTTCTTGCGAATTCACTATTTATGACTGAACAAGTGGCACCTGTATCTAATAATCCGTAACAATTATAATTTAAAATGTTTATTTGTATGTATGGCCTGTTATCATTTTCTTTCTTGAGGGTTAAGGGTGAAAGTGCTTTCTTGGACATGACGATACGAATAAAATTTAGCCAGTTCTGCCACACTTTATTAGTTTTAGAGGAGAGGTTCAGTTGGCAGGTTTCAAACCCTCCTCTTTGGCGTTTCCCTTGCAGGTACAATCTTTTGCAGTTACGCCAAAATGACCACAACGATAACAAAATATACGCTGTTTTGGCATGGTGCAAGATCTGAATAAATGACCAGATTCACGACAATTCCAGCACCGCATGTTCACACTACTTTTATTGGTGGTTTTTATTTCATTAACTAAGTCATTGTTAGTCATAGAATTTCTGCTCAATTTATAAGCTAAATCGGGTTCTAATGAGTAAACTGACGTTTTCGGTTCCTGAAACTTGTCACAATTAATTTTAGTTCTTTCAATGATACGCATAACATTTATTAGATCGGAAATAGAACAGAAAGTGTCCCTACATATGGCCCTTTGATAAAATGGTTGCAAATTTTTACAAATAATCATTATTTTTTCTGATTCAGTAATTTTGTTGGGGAGTCTATTAAACATATTTTGCATTACTGAAATAAATATGAGTACTGACTCATTTTTACCTTGTGTTCTAGCTTTTGCTTCGGTCAATAGTTCCTCTTGGTAGTAAGGAGATTGAAATGTCCGTTTAAGCAAGATTACCAGCTCATTCCAAGTACTTATAAACTCTCTATTTGCACGAAACCAAATTAACGCATCATCCTTAAAAAAATCAATTGCATGACGCCATAAATCATCCTCAGTTGCGTTCCTAGCCTCCTGAAGTTCCTCAACCCGTTCAATAAAAGCATTCACGCTAAATTTATTGTCACCATAAAAATGGACACCCCATTGACTTATAGGTACAAGCTTGCGTACTGGTCGAGTCTCCTCGAATGAAGTGGAATTAAATAATTTAGAGTTTCGCTTTTTGCCATGAAAAGTTGGACTTTCAAAGTCCTCTTGCGCAAAACATACCTTTTTGTGTTCTAAAGAATCTTTTAAAATTTGATCTTCTTCTACTAACACTCCGTGCAATTCCTTAGACGTAGATGCCATAGGTTTCGTCATCATATTTTCTTCCTTTAAAAGATTTAAAATTTTTTTACTATCCTCACCTATGGAGTTATGTAAAGCCTCTTTCATTTCCGGAGTTATTTCCTCCCCATCCAGTATGTCGTCTTTGCCCTCTAAATCTTTTAAAGTTATAACGGCCTTATCTAATAGTATGTTACGCCTATCTCTGTCTTCCTCTTCCGTAGGCGCGGCCAATTTCAATCTGTTGACAATGTGACACAAACGAGAAACTAGACGTTTGTACAACTGTTTATCTGGCTTTTCTTTTAACTCTGAGACATAACGCATAACATTGCTTATTTTGTCTGAACAAATGTCTAGTTCTAGCCCCGGGGTGGTAATAGATGCTTGCGGTGACTTTATTTCATAAGAGACTATCATTGAGCTTTCAGCTTCTAACATTTTTTTTAAGATAATTTTAAGAGCTGAAACTAAGCCTGGATAAGTATACCCCCGACACGCAAGTTCGAATTCGACTTCATCTTTTAACAAAAATTGAGGATCCATATTTAATATACAATTAAAACAAAATACTATACAAAACTAAAATTAGTTGATTACAATAGCGGTATTGTGTACAATTGCCTTATATTATGTGTACCTAATATAACTAATGTAGAATTCTTTAATTACAAACACAAAGAAATAAACTTTTATGTTTATCCGGTAATATAAATAAGTAAATACTATCAATAATAATATTATTCGCAAAAAAAACTCAACACAATATACAGAACCACAAAATAAACTTTTCGCCAAGAGGGAACTCTAAAAGTATGTACCTACATGTACCAAACTGATTACTGTCATACATAATATTTTAATCAAAAGTAAGTCTTATATATTATCTTATTTAGATCTAAAGTCTGTAAATGTTAACAATAATTAAACAAAATAATTATGTGCCTAATAATGTAAACTAGTATCTATTAGAATGCACTATCTAACTTAATCTATCTACTTAACCTATAAGTAACCACAAGATTAGGCAGTATTATATTATAGGTAAATGCAACAAGTTAGTGTGACTTTTGTACCTAACTGCTCGCCAAATATTATTATACTAAGCTTAGGTAGATGTATGGGTAACCGCATTGAATTACTATTCTTTTTGAAATTTAATTGCATACAATACACAATATTTTACAAGTTACAAACCCACGACAGGTATAATATGCCTACTGCCACTATGTAACTGCTACAATTAACTTATGAATAATTAATATATAAATAACCAACTTATGAATTACAATTAAGTATAAGCGTTATAATATACGCAAGCGCATCAATCTTATACTTCAACTAAAGATGCGTAAATAGGTATGAACAAGTTAAGTTAAGCCGTATGTAGGTATTTAGCTGCCGTTAAGCAGCCAAAGCATAACCACGATGTCAAACATAACCCTTTACTTTTAACGTTGGGCGCCATTCTGTTACGGGTTTTATTATGTAAATGACACACCTTTGGTAAATAAGAACTTATATTTCTTGCACTAAATCAACTGTAGCCTTATTACACCTATTATATTTAAACTAGACTAAAGCTAAGTACTAAGACTACTTTGGACGCCAGGAGAATTTTATCCACGTTGGAGGGAATTCTACCAAAACCCAAGCTCTCGGCTGCTCAACCTCTCAGGGTACTTATGTATTCATTAAAAGGGCATTTCCATAGGCTAGGACAATAAAAAATAGTAATGTTATTTTCAGATACAAATACAAATGCCTAACTTCTATCCCAATTAGATATAAATTCTGTGCAACTTACCCCTTTCCTTGTGGTTTAATAAATATTTTTGATGGCACAAATTATTTTATTACTATAACAAAACTATAACCATGACGAACTATAATATCACATTGACGATCACAAAGGTACGTGTTACTTCATTGCACAGCTGATCGCTAATGTCAATGACCGACCGTAACATTCGTTATGAACCAATAATCGAAAAAGAAACAAAAAAAACTAAAAACGAAAATGAAGCCAGGATTCGAACCCCCGATAGACGACAGTATAACGCTTCACGATTCTATCGTCGATACCGCTAGACCACGAACGTTATGACCGAAAGTGTGAAATTATCTAATATGTTATACTCAAAGAGTCGTAATACTAATTCATAACAACTTTAATATATTGTATTCTTATCGTGAAATCATTTTTAGATCAATTTTGTCTACTATCTACCTAACGTATAATATAATACACAATAATAAACACATATAATAGACAAATAATAATGACATTTTTAAGGAAGTACTCGTAAAGTCACTTTTATTTCTAAGCGATAATACATTATCTAAAACATAATTCAATGATGAAAATATGAAATAAATACGATATCAACCCTTGACCAGTCGAAAATCCCATATCCTGAAACCTGACCGTTCTTATCTTAACGACGCAACCCTACGGGGCTGGGAGGGGTTCGCGGAGGTTGCCGGGGAGGGGTCAGTGTTGGTCAACTGTTCGAACGAGTTTGATACTTGTGCGTGTTCAAGCGCGCTGTTATTACACTTATTAGAATGTAGTTACTTCTTGATGTCCTAAGTTCGCTAGTTAATTACTTTTGTTTATGTTGACCTGGTACTAGGGAAATAATTAATGCATCATTCCCAAGGGGGATTGGATAAGACTTTTTATATATTTTATGAAAATAAGGGACGAGACGAGCAGGACATTCAAGTGATGGTAATTGATACGCCCTGCCCATTACAATGCAGTGCCGCTCAGGATACTTGAAATACCCAAAACTTCTGAGCGGCACTACAATTGCGCTCGTCACCTTAAGACATAAGATGTTAAGTCTCATTTGCCCAGTAGTTTCACTAGCTTCGGCGCCCTTCAGACCGACACACAGTAGTGTTTAATGTTATGCATAAATACTGCTTATACATAATTGCTTCACGGCTGAAATAGGTGCCGTTGTGGTACCCATAATCTAGCCTGCATCCTGTGCGAAGGACTCACGTAATAATCAAATGAAGTAGATTTTTTTATATGGAATAGGAGGACAAACGAGCGTACGGGTCACCTGGTGTTAAGTGATCACCGCCGCCCACATCCTCTTGCAACACCAGAGGAATCACAAGAGCGTTGCCGTTGATGTTTTTCTATTGATAAAAAAATATGCAATTAACTTTTTTAAGATGCTTGTTAATTAAAACTAGCTTTAAATGAAACCCAAGCTTGAAATGAACCAATGAAAATGCATACATAAACCGGTGTAGACGTTTCTGAGATGTGATTACAACCGCACAGAAGAACAGAAAAATATATCATCGTAAATGTAGATTTTTGTAAAGTTATATCACCAAATTAATAATTTATTCTTAATTTATATAATTTACAGATATCGATCACATTTTATTCTATAAACATAGATTTAAACAGTTAAACTGGTAACTAATAGTGAGTCAAACATTATTATTTCCACTTATAACTGACTTAATAAGAAAACTACTATGTTGAAATGTAACTCGTATTCATAACAGTAATAATAATCCTAATCGACATTATCATAAATATCTATAGAGATACATTATTACATACAAGTAAAATACTGACCTCTCAATTTATCCAAGTATAAAAAGAACAAAAACTCGTATACATGGGAATCGCATTAACAGTGTAAACACAGGAATTTGCATAAAATGCTTATTATTTCATGTGCTGATGGGCTGAGCTGATTATCTTCTATATTTATACCTTCCTAGTACCATTTGATGTTATGTGTAGTTATTTGTGAAGAATTTCGTTTATCTGTTTGGTTTTTTCACTATTCTTTTATATATATACAACCAAATAATTAATTAGCTTTTCAAACATTATTAATATATTCCTGTAACTTTGCATATACGTCTGTTCTGTCAAAGTAAAAATCTATAAATTAAATTGTAATACAAAAAATAGAACAAATATTCCCACATAACTTCAAAAGCTTTACAGGTGAGTGCTACTTTCAATACCGTCCAGGGTCTAATAGACCGACCGAGTGTTTTGAGCGATGAATATTTAATGCACAAATGAACCCTCCGTGTCATGGTGCCCTGGTATCGATAGTGTTTTAAAACAAGGGTTGCTAAGTGTTTATGGAGTTAGAAAAGGGTTTGGATTGCTTTCTTTTAGATAAAAACTTTTGAAGGGACTGCAGCGGTGAATATCCGAAAATAATGGTTTCTCATCACTAAATTTAATTTATCTGAGGAATTCATGCATACTTACTTAAAAAATACGATTCAAGCTTAAAATACATATCTGCCATAGTTTAAGTTATGAAATCGGGATGACGTAGAAATAGCAATTTATGACCACACTGAAAGTGCACTATTATTGTGTTTTTTTTATTTGTTTAAGGTGGATAGTTAGGAAGATAGTTGTGGTACTATCGGAATAGACTAATGGCCGTTTTCAATAACCTATCTATCCTAAGTTTGACTTACGGATACATTGCTGTCACCGTTTAATGACAAGATCTTTTCTATCCATAGTAATGTCCAATATTGTTATAGTCCAATGCCTGTCAATAGGTTATTGAAATGTAAGTAAGCGTAAAAGGATAGATTTGTCTACCTCTAGTAAGTCTAGTATTGAAAACGGCTGTAAGAAACTACCACACCGTCTATTAAATAGTAGATTAAGTATATTTGAGACTTTGATTAATTTACTTAATTCATTCTTTTTTCTTTACTTTAAGCGAATTTATTTACAATTTAGTTTGTGGCTCTTCTCTGTGTAGTATTAAATAACAAAAACAAAAGTTATAACTTTCTTCCACCATGAATTCATATATTTCTACATTATATATAATTTTCCTCAATGCTTACCTTCAAAATAGATGTTCAAACACATCACATTCATGCATTGGTTAGATTAAAATCAACAAAGACAAAATAAATGTTCAAAGAACTTTGCAATCTTATCACAGTGTGATTACAACGTAATTTCCGACGCTACCAACTTCGGCAGTAAATTGGCGCGACCCGAACTGAATACGGCGGAATTTTTCCCCGGGAAAACTTGTTTTACCCCCAAGTTGGTGCAAGTAATCTAAAGTTAGGTACCAGGACGGCAGAGGCTATTTAGATGCACATCTTAACTCCGCCATATATCTGGATTGTCGGGTGAGCGTTCTGTTTTTCCCGTAACTCTTGAAAACAACGGAAAAACTGAGCTAATGTAATAAAGAAAATAAATAAGTTGCAAACCTTATTTGGAGTTTGTGCTTGAAGTACAATTGCCTTGCGTTTGTTATATCATTATAAAATATACAACTGCTTCTGTTATGGATTGGGAGTTCATGATATCTTGACAGTTCTTCGCGAACCTATTACTGGTTTTTATTTACAGTCAAAGGAAGGCAATTTTTGACATGATTATGACTGATTGGTACGCACAGCGTTATTGAATACCCTTATAAAAATCCACCGTCGGTCCACCGGTGTGTCTGCCAACGGACTCTATCTAATAAACTGTTATAGTTAGGCAGCTTTTATTGGGACTAATTATTCCTATTGCCGCTATAACAGTGATTAACGAAATTTCTACCAAGCATATTGAAAACGAATCTTTAAAAAATGTTAAAGAAGCCATTAATAATTAAAACATTATATACCTTTAATGTACGATGTTACGAAAAGTTTTGACGCGAATAGGCCTTTAAATTTGTAACAATAGTAAGGTGTAATAACAAAATTGGTATGGTTAAATTAATTAATACCACTCGATAGCAAAAAAAAATCAATTAAAACACTAATAAAGGATTAAATCGTGTGTAATTGTAACAGTGTTTTTTGCATTAGATTTCGCTTAAGTTACATTTTTGTTTGTCATAGTTTTCATATATCTTTGACCAATTTCATCCGCAGTCCCCCTGGAAACAAGATCTGGACAGGTTTTGAAACGTCGGATTAACTAAAATAATAATAGAAATGTAAGTTTTACGCAAAAATCTAATGTTGAAACACATTTACAATTATACGCGTTTCAATCCTTTAAAATTGTTTTATTTAAATGTGTCACACTCGCGTTTAAAAAAAATACTAAACGGAATGAATGAAATCGTTTTACCTAGAGTGAGGTCTGTGAATTATTGTGCCTGTTTGAGGGACCTCCATTTTTAAGTATTTTCGTTGCATCACATAGTCTTAAACTAAATCTTCTTACTTGGAAAACCTACAACTTTAGTTTATATCCTGAGCTGTATTAGTGATAAAGTTATTAGAGAAATTATAGTGATCTAATGAAAAAATATTGATAATATTTAGGCGGCTTATACTCGCAATTTTTTTGAATAAAAATGGTTTATTTAACCATGCAGATGTAAAGAACACCACAAAAATAATGTATAGATAAATTCTTTACTTATCAAAGTCAAAGTTTTTATTTGCATAAACATGTTAGATTGATGTTACATAAATATTATAAAGTACATGTTTGCCACATTTATGACGTGCAAATTTTATAAAATACATTTCTAAATCGTTAGTAACAATAATATCAATTTAACAAAAGATTATTAGCAGTATTATATAATATATAGTCAAGTTATTAGTTGAAAATATTCGTCTAATGAATATAAGCAGTTTTTATTATGACAGGGTAAAGCGTAAAATTTTTGATGATTTTTGCCTGTTGGTCAGCCACACCTGTATAAGACTTCGCCTTCCAACTGACAGCGTCTGAATTTAGTGCTCCCTTATGCCGATTGTGAAAATGTTTTAGTTGTAGGTGCCATGTTAGGGCGTCCACCTTCGTTCATCTAATCATAATATTATATAAGTCGGAGGTTGTGTTTGTTAAGCAAACTGACGAATCAACGGGTCAGTATGGCAGGTCTCATCTTTCGAACATTTGAACTTATCTCGTGGTTTTAGCATGACCATCATATATTATTTATTTATTCTTAACGATACATCAACAGTACACACATGTATCAATTACATAATAATAAGAAATAAAATTACTGATATGAGTCCCGATAACAGATGTACGCAACATTCATTTCCCTAACTTAAAAATGGCAAATTTAAAGAAAATATGGATTTTCATAGTACGTATTCATCTAAAAGTCACGGCTATTTTGCCTTATTTCAATTTTTTTTAAACAAACTCATTGCACCGTTTAAAATATGCAAAAGTGAAGCTAATCATTTAGTACCAAACCCCTCATTTCAATATTTATTTAATTTGTAACAATGAATTTGCATGAGTGTGCAAAGCTGCGTTGCCGAGATAATATTGTTTGCTCGTCTATGAGTTATAGCGCAGGTAATGTCAAATGATAGCAGGATTTGTGAAAATAAGCTATTTAGCAATATAGCACGAACTGTGAATGGAATGATCACTGGACATACAGCTTTATACTCATTTATGACTCAAATCTCTTGATAATCTAAATCAATATTTAGATTTAGATTATTTATATTCTGTCTGAAACGTATTTCGAAATTATAAAATATCTCTTTATTTTTACACGCTTTTTATTAGCTTCACCTATTTGTTTGTAACCGACTCATTTGGGCGCGATTTTGACCCACTTTAAATTGCTTGATTTCGTTCAAACTTCGTAGATTTATCGGGTGCGGATGACAATACATTAATTTGGAAATATTATTCCATTTTCAATTTGCAAAATTAGATTTTTGTTTATTTATATAATTTTTGAGGTCAGTGTTGTTACAAAAACTATTTAGAAAATGGTTTTAGAAGTTTGTGTTTTGCTGTGCTCAAGGCTTATGTTATATAGTCAAAAATATTTATTTATAATAAGGGAGATTACCAAACACGGCAAATGGCTCTTGATTAAAATTTGAGAAGCAAACTGGGATAAACTAATTTACTATTCAGCTGAAAAGTTTGGCTCATATTATAGTTTGGTTAAGTTTGGCAACAATCGATTTTACCCTAAACTTAACTAATCCGTTGGCGTTGGCTGTTTTTACCCCTAGTCTCATTACCGTGTAGCAAGTCGTGCCTGCATAATTTGTACCAGGAGGCCAGCGTCGGCCAGGAGCTTAGCTAATCAGCCGCCACCGGCCGATTGCGCCGGACGCGATAACGTCGTCCGCGCGATTAGACACGCTGACCGCTTCCAAACCCCTGCTATTCTGGTGACTGCCCCTGGAGTTTTCAAACTTTAATCCCATTTTCATTGGATAAAGGAAAGTTGTGATGGGTATATCTGTTAACCCTATTGAGGCTTTGACCTTTTTGAATGCTAATCAATGTTTGTCTTTATTTTATACAATATTTGCAAACTGTATGCTTACTACGTGTGCGTCACTACACATCCATCTAGCTTGATACACGTACATAAAACTTCAAACCCTAATTTTTAAAACAGAAATTAACGACCTGTTTCTCATACTTTCATAGCACAGAATAAAATTTGTCAAAATATACAAGTCAAACTATAAGATACTTTACAAAGTATTTACAATACTTTCAAAGTGTAGTCTACCAACTACCCACAATGAGCTTTAGTCACCGTTTAGAAGAACGTCAAAATAACCCTTTTCAATAATTCTCACAAAAAGCCATTTTGAACATTTACTTTTCCAACATTTTGTCCCTTCAATTATTAAAAGCAGTCATTAAAAATTGCAATTTTATAACTTGCAACACCTGCAGAGTAATGTTTCCCAAGAAGTATTATTTAAAGTATGAAGTTTAAAGACGCGGTGCATTATGAAAATGGCTTTCACCTCCCTCAATCCCCCGCCTTCTGCAGCCTGAAACGCCCCCCACTAAGTAATTGTTTTGTCGGATGTCTTGCTAGGTTTTGTAATTGCCTTATATTTTATAGAAAACAGTAAATGGGACTATGTTTTATTTAAAAAAATAATGTCATCCATTACAACAGATGTTACTACCAAGACGGACGGATATTAAACAAACAACAATTCATAATCCGTTTCTGAAATATACACACAGATAAAATCTCTACAATAGCTTTACCTCAATCATTAAAAAAAACTAGATCGTGTAAGGAGGTTTTATTTGATTTGATTTATTTTTCTCTAAAGATTTTTTCTTCACATCTGTTCTCAGAAAAGCTTTATTTTACACCACCGTTACACTATGGTATCTACAATTAACAAAGGCTTAATGACATACTAATATTGAAATCATTAGAAATTATAACATTAATTTTATACTCTAAATATGCAATAAATTTACGTTGTTAAGCGCAAAATTACCGATTATTAGTTTAATTACTCAATTTTAATCGGTTTTCATTGTCTTGAAGTACATACGTATTCAAATCAATTTTTCAGTTATCTACCGTATGTCTAAGATAGTTTAGTACATGTCTAGACTTTGGCCAGACGATGAAGGCAAGGGGCGGAGTTACCTGTCTACTGCGAAGGGAGTCACTTCGCGATAATGTACTCAGTGAACAGGCTACTTAAGCTGTAAGGGAACATGAAAACGACAACAATATTTATATATTTCAAACTTCAAAAAGGCGCGAATTCAGCCTCTAATGAACTACTGTTCTCACCTCTGGTCGGGCGTATCAGGTTCTTACATTTGACCGCGAACAAAAAGTCATCTCAAAGAATTATCAAGCTTTGTATATACTTATGTGACTTACCTTTCTTCACCCCATCTCTCTCTCTGTTAGCCGACCCATAAAGTGTTTCATCGGCTGGGGAAAAGTAAAAGGACTAGCATGGAATAATTTTATTCGGTGGGTGGTTTGTTAACACATGCCAATCGCGGTGCCGATTAGAATGCTGGGGTTTATCATGAGTGTAAAAGAAGACATCTTCTGTTAGATATGGGAACATAATAAGTGAACCTCATATGCCTATAAATGCACTAGAACCCACACCAATAACACCAAGACTTATTTGAATTCTCTGTATCAAAAATAATTTAAAATATTCTGATTTAATTCATTCAATGGCAATGGATTTTAAGCGTCAAATATTTCCGACGGAAACACACGTATAATTACGTGATGAGTGTATAGAATGGTGTAAGATGTGGTGAGTCTCAGCGCTGGTACGCGGGCACAATGGCGGGAGATAACTGCGCTACTCTGTCACACAGCTGACAGGGTTATCGGACGGGAGCTCGGGGTGGGCCGCTGCCGTAATTGGATAAGAAAAGCGAGTAATAACTCTGCTAAAACTTCAAAGCTAGCAACTTATTTGGATACCAGTGGGAGGTTCCTTAGTACAGGATGCCGGCTAGATTATGGGTACCACAACGGCGCCCATTTCTGCAGCAGTAATGTGTAAGCGTTACTGTGTTTGGGTCTGAAGGGCGCCGTAGCTAGTGAAATTACTGGGCAAATGATACTTATCATCTTATCTCAAGGTGATGAGCGCAGTTGTACTGCCGCTTAAAATTTTTGGGTCTTTCAAGAATCCTGATCGGAACTGCATTGTAATGGGCAGAGCGTATCAATTAATCGTCTCTTCCCTTATTTTCATAAAAAAAAACTCGTCATTCTTAATCCGACCTCAAACTTACATTCAAATATTACCGAGATTGTCATTCTCACTTGACAAAAACTTACAACAAATTTAATGGTCATTTACTCTATACAACATAAAACATTTTTTTTTTTTCAATTATAAAGTATATGAATAGTTACTATTGCGATTTTATTTATGGATCTAAACATAGGAGCATTAAATTTATTCTATATAAAAACTGTCTACTTTACTTATTAGTTTTTCTACACCAAGTATTTACAAAAGATAATTATAACAAAACAACATAAAATACTAGTAAACATCTTTATTTTTAATTATTCCAAGTAACTATGGTTTTACGCAAGCTTCCAAAACAATTGCATGTTGAATTATCGCTTATGAATTACACCACAGACTGTCTGCTATTAGCGAAGATATGGAAGGCTACGGTGTTATTGTCTTCTGATTGGGTTTGTTATTGTGCTCAATGTATTTACTCTGTAGCAATACCGATACTATGTCAGTGTTGCTCGTATATTATTGTTCTGTTACCAATACACAGAGTAATTACGTTTTATGGTCAGTCAAAGTCAACGGGACTGTATAACTAGGAGTACGATTCTAGCATGTGTGTAACGAACCTATATTTCATAGCTGTCAAACAAATAACTGTGGCTATCGAGCGCTATCGGCAAATGTTCTTACGGCCGTTCCCAATATTCAGTCTATGTCTTACTTGAGATAAAAATCGTAACTATCGTTGACTTTTATGTCCCAATAAACTTATCGAGGGTAAGTCGCTTATCCGTACACGCTGTCTGTCAATGGGACGACGTATAGCTTACCAGTGATAGAAGTTTGTATGGAAATTACAATTCACGCGTCCCAGTATAAGGCGATAAGAATGACTTATCGGGTATATTGGGACAGCTTTAGCTTATTGACGGCTAATTACTGACAGTAGAAGGTAGTAATGTATCTCTATCTGTAGATAGTATATTGGGAACGGCCGTTACACGCTTTTTATTAGCTTCACATGTATGTATATTTGTTTATAACCGACTCATTTGGACGCGATTTTAACTCACTTTAAACGGCCAGATTTTGTTCAAGCTTCGTAGATATATCGAGGATCGATGACAATACATTAGTTTGATAAAAATATTCCATTTTTCAATTTGCAAAATAAGATTTTTGTTAATTTATATAATTTTAATCTATCGTCGATAAGGCAGGAATTGGTAAGAATTATCTTAAGCCGATTTGTCTAATATTAGGATATTTTCGAATACCAAAGAGAATTTTTGCTGTTTAGCGTGTTTTTAAGTTTTTTTTAAACTATTATTATATTTTATTGATGAAGAGGAGTGTCGACGCGCTTGACATTTCATTTCATAGTTTTGTAGTGCGGCGAAGAAAGTTACTTGAAAACCGCAAACTGTGAGGGAACGCTTTTTGATTTTCTGGCCACGGAAGCGGCCGTGAAGATGAGATTGAACAGATCTTCGTAACATTTTCGTTGATAAATGAAGTACGCGACGCACAAAAATGCGATGTCTCTACACAACGCAAAGCGAGTGAGTCGGCCACAGAGTGCAAAAGTTTATATACAGACTTTGTACATAAACAATAAACTGATATTTCACCGTCTACATATAAAATGCGCTGTATTTAATATTATCTTGTATTCTTAAGATCTCGTCGTAAAATTTTCATTAATAAACTCTTACTAAACAGTTTTAAAATTAGTTATCATTTAAAAGTCGAAGTTAAAGACCAACTACAACTGGGTACAGAAAAAAAGATTTTACATTTCATTATAATTTAGCAGGCCTACCTTGAACAACGAGATTTAAACGTTAATATCTATTAGAATAGATTACACGATTTTTCTATAATTTATGAACAAAATCGACGCCTCTGTTCATTACATATAGCTATACTACTATGATCGTCTTCGAAGCAAATATTTTTCATCATCTCATCGTCAGTCGGGTACAAGTTTCGAGATGTAACTCAGATATCTTTTGGCTACTTCTCCAAGTGCTTCTCGAAATTGAGCTGGCGCTGTCTAAAATTACTTGCCCGTGACTTTTACAAACCTTTAATTATATCATAAATTGTATTCATTGAATTCATGATTCATAAATGTTTACATAAAACATAATTTGAATATAAATTATATACCATTCGCCAAAAAACTCGCCTCCAAAATCGCTACTTTAATAGTAAACCGCTCCGCTTGTAACTTGTTCCTCACGCTGCATAGCCTATTGTATGAAATTCAGGAAGCTTCTTCAGCCATTGTTCTCTGATTGAGATTATCATGTATCGAGCTCACCAATAACTAGTTACCAATTGTAAGCCCTATTCTCTCGCTTATAACGTTTATATTTGTTCACACATAAAATCGGATCTGGTATTCCCTGGTATAACTCATGTTCATTAGCACAGACAACGTGGAAACATTTCAACTGAATCTCGGTGAGATATGAAGAATTGAGAGAATCTTTTTGTATCCATCGAGTAGAATGCTGATTGTACGTTAGATAGGTTTCTTTTAACTTTAAAGTAGCTAAAATGTTTCGATACTAATAAAATCTTGTGAAAAATCTTTATTGTATTTGCCTCTACCTTGATGTTGAAAGACTCCTCTTCTCCAGTGATGTTTCGATATAGTATGAGTGATAGACTTTTGTACGGCACAGCGATTGCGCACGTCATTTACGAATAAGATGTTAAGATGAGATGATAAGTTTGCACACTTTTGTCCCACGGTGGAGTAATGAGTCACTGTGGTTCCTATCTAGCTAGAATCCAAGTACTAAAGAGCTATCGAAGGGAAGTGTTCTAAAGGACTGTTTCACTTGATTTCTGCCGCCGAATTCCACTTTCGACACGCCACAAAGTACATCATCCCCACCATCTGGATGTGTGGCGATCCTCGGCTGTGCGGTTTTCAAGTAGATTTCTTCTAAGTACTACAAAGCTGTGGAATGAGGTTCCTTGTGCAATATTTCCGGGACGATACAACATGGGTACCTTGAAAAAAAGCGCTTAACCTTCCTTAAAAGCCGGCAACGATCCTGTGATTCCATTGCTCTAGCAAGATAGAGCACACCATTTTATAAATAAACCTTCGATTGTTGTGTTGGTAATTCTACTCATATAATATGTGACTGATCCATGAAGAGCCGTGATTGGCCTTTGCTATCGATTTCAATAAATAATACTTTCCTTCCATTGTATAGTCGAATTCTTAGCTACAACTAAAATATCTTCCATGACAAGAGCCCGAAGCAATTCTGTGCAAGCTCACGACCTGTGACGTCACATCTAAAATTTTGACTTCAAAGAAACTAGAAACAAAGAGAAATCAGGATTCCGTTTGATTAGGCCCGCTCCTAACGTGCGATCGCTCGGGGCGGCGCTTTGTGTGTGCCAAGCCTTAGACATCTTTTGAAACTAACTTTGAGCATTGCTTAAATATTTTGTTGAAGGTTGATTGTTACGCAAATGTATTTTATGATATTATTATGTTGGTTCAATTATCTGTTTAGCTGTTTTAACGATTTAATACGCCTTTGCGGCTTTTTAGGTTGATTTACACGCTGTTTCAAAGTCATGCTAGAAAAAATATATTCACAATTTGGTCATATACGGAATAAAGTTTTTCTTACTCTAGAAGTAGAGTCACTGCATATGATTGATTCTGTTACATTGACATCCAGATGGTGAGTATAATATTTCAGTTTGTGGAGAGTGGTAGATTAGAATTCGGAGGCAGGATATAGGTTAGAATACTCCCCGTGGAATATGCCCTTGAAGATTTGTTGCTTTTTTATATAATATTAATTTTAATACTTCAATCTTCATTTCAATATTTGATTATATTTAGATAACATATAAAGTAAAAAACTTAAGTGTGCTGATTTCATCTGAAGTTGTACGTTGATTTAAGTGGATGTTTTAGTTTAATACTGATCTTCTATAAACTAAATGTAAATTACATTTTTTTTTGTATTTAAAGTAAAATTATCCACAATTGACTAGGCTTCCCCTTATTCTATAGATACAGGTGTTTAGTAATAATTCTCCGGGTCAAGTGTCTGCAAAACACAAGCATGATACTACAGTATGACTGAAGCTAACACTATCCTCTTAATACATAGGGTAATTGAATCATTGCGAATTCTAAAAGCACTCTAATAGCCATCGGACTTATGATATCAATTACTGATGCATTAAATATTCAGAAGCCAAGAGATAGAAACGCAGCGCTGGGGGGTTAAGAGGGAGGGGGGGATATGAAGGCAGCCGACGTCGGAGAGCTGTCAAAATGTCAAATTTCAGGACGCTCCTCGGCGCAACTTCAAACGTGCCCCTACGTAAGCGTGCAGCGTTCCGACATCTCTAATATAGTTATGGCTGCCTGGTGCCACGGTGTTAATATTCATGCATCTCCGCCTAGACATCGCAGCCATTTTCCCTGAAAGCCTCCGCTCTCTGTTAATATGAATGATTCCCCTCTAGATTATAAATTCTGCATCATATTTTTTATGAAAAAAAACGTTTGTCATAATAGAAAAACAGTCCTCCGAAAAATACAATTAACTCGTCAACGACAATGAAACAGAATGAGAATAAAAATTTCATTTACACATTTCCTCGCGAATAGGCAGTTTCATTTCTGTTTCATCTCAAAAAACCCCTACACTACCGTCTGTCCATCCCGTCTCTGACATGAAGGATATTGAAACGAACCGAAAATGAGAAGTAAAAGAAACACAGATTTTTGACGTTTCAATATGCACTCATCTGCTCCGCGCGAGGCTTCCAGTAATTAATATTACTGAAAAAAGCTCAAGCGGAAAATGTACCTTAACACTTTCCCGTTTAAACTCGAATTCGTTTTGACATGTAACAAGTAGACAGTGACATCAAAAGCTCTTAGTCTTATTAAATACGTTTCTTACGTTCCCGCACCGAACTAACAAGCTCGTACTTGACTTCGCTATTTATAAACGTCAATCACATCTGTCAAATATGACAGTAGTCAAATCCCCGCCCAATAATGACGGCAAAGGACGTTCTCAATTTGAAAAACACACCGAGTACACGATCGCGCGCGTGCTCGATTTAGCGATCAGAGTTTTTTTTGAAAATGGAATCGTGGATCGCCTTCGGGCGTGCCCGCCTACAAGATGGCTGCCCTAATCAACCGACGCTTTCGCGGGGAAAAGAACGGAATGATATACAATTTTATTGAAACGATGTGTTATTACCGTTCTGAACCTATAATTATGAGCGAACAAAGCGCGTGGGAAGATTAGAAAAAGCATCTTTTGGACGGCTCGTGCTTTGTAATTGGGGGGCTCGGGGTTACGACCATTCATGGTTCTGATGTGATTATAGCAATTTGTTTTTGCAAATAATAAAAGCAAACTATTTCACCCTTTTAAGGTGGAGAGAAACAGTTATGTTAATTCAAGTGTCCACCAGACGTTTCGATTTGGGAATTGTCAAAAATGTTGCTATTGCAAGAAAGTAATTTGAGTGCAATATTGGCAATTCGTTCCGAGAGCATTTAATCAAGGAATGTGATCGTGTAGCTGAGAGTCTCGTTCATTATTCATGGGCAAAAGCGGTACAATTCGAGAAACGTGATTTATTGGGTGTCGGTGTACGGGCAGAGAGACGCCGGTCCGGCTGACAGACTTGTTCCGGTTCAGAGGTCGCGAACTTGGATCGATACTCTTGGAGACATGTACTTACTTATCCAACTACAATACTATTAGTATTATTGTTTCCATCGGCAAGTAAGATTTGCGAATTGGCCAAAAAATATTTACTCGTGTTGGGATTGGGCTCGTAATATATCAGAATGACGCGTAGAGATATTGGAGATCTAATAATATTTTGCTTATAAGCTGCTTTTTTTTATGAAAATAAGGGACGAGGCGAGCAGGACGTCCAGCTGATGGTAATTGATACGACTTGCCCATTACAGTGCAGTGCCGCACTACAATTGCGCTCGTCGCCTTGAGACATAAGATGTTAAGTCACATTTGCCCAGTAATTTCACTAGCTACGGCGCCCTTCAAACCGAAACACAGTAATACTTACACATGACTGCTTCACGGCAGAAATAAGCGCCGCCGTGGTACCCATAATCTAGCCGGCATTCTGTGCAAAGAAGCCTCCCACTGATAAATTCAATAGCTATAACTTTATCAGCATAGTCATAATAATTATTCGGTATGTTTAGTATTTCTTCTTCTTCCTCTTAGACCTTTTCCCATTTATTTGGGGTTGGCCTTACTTGTCCTAATTTTCCATTCCCCAGGGTTTTGCGGCATGGTAGCTATTAATTTGCTTCTTTCAAGTCTTTTTGGATCATCGTCAACCAGGTGGCGGGTGGTCTTCCATGCGTTCGCTTCCTTATTGTCTAGGGCAAGACCTTCCCGACTATTGGGGCAACTTTAAAACTTCCTCTGATGTACTCATTCCGGATTCATTTCTTTCGTGTGCAGTTAATTCATTTAAGTGGTGCTTATTGGTCGTCCAACACTCTGTGAAGTTCACGCCGGTAAGTTCAGTTCAATCACTAAATTTACCAGTGGGAGGCTCCTTTTGCACCGGATGCCGGCTAGATTATGGGTACCACAACGGCGGTTATTCCTGCCGTGAAGCAGTAATGAGCAGCATTACTGTGTTTCGGTCTAAAAGGCGCCGTAGCTAGTGAAATTACTGGGCAAATGAGACTTAGCATCTTATGTCTCAAGGTAACGTGCGCAGTTGTAGTGCTGCTCAGGATTTTTGGGTTTTTCAATCATCTTGAGCGGCACTGCATTGTTATGGGCAGGGCGTATCAATTACCATCACCTGAACGTCCAACTCGTCTCATCCCTTATTATCATTAAAAAAATTGACAAATCTTAATAATTTCTATAAGTATTTTCTTTGATTAACGCGACTGTTACACATTTAAATAAAATACCTTTAAAGTGTTCCTTTTAAAGACTTCAGTCCCCCTGAAACCAAGATCTGGAAAGGTCTTGAAACGTCGGCAAAAATCTGATGTAAAAACAGTTACAATTACACCCGCTTTAATCCTTTAAAAGTGTTTTATTTAAATTTATGCAAGCTTATAAGAATGCTTGGTCAATCTGTCAAATCATTAAAATTTATTAATACTGCAGTCGTTACGCGCCTTTTTACTGTAGTTGAGTGTCAAAGATGACTTTAACACTTAGAGGGCCCGCAATACTTGTGTCACCGGAGCCCTAGGGCGGGGGCTGAGCACCCGCCTCCGTACGTGACCTGCGATGCCTGGCCCGTGTAGATAGATCTTAACTAGTTGTGGGAAGATCTGTAATGAAATGTCACACGAGCTTTGAATATTTGAATATAGAACACGTTGCATAAAATTTATAGACTTTCTTTTCATTCAGGATAGTATGCCAGTACGTGTGATGGAATTACTGAATGTAATATAATAAGGAAATCTGGGATTAAAAACATTCATAATTAAGATTTGCTTGAATAATAAGCGTAACTGTGTTTCGGTCTGAAGGGCGCCGTAGCTAGTGAAATTACTGGGCAAATGAGACTTAACATCTTGTCTCAAGGTGACGAGCGCAATTGTAGTGCCAGAATTTGGGTTTTTCAAGAATCCTGAGGGGCACTGCATTGAACGTCCTGCTCGTCTCGTCCCTTATTTTCATTAAAGTTAAAAAAAAAAACAAAAATGTTTCACTAGTTATATTTATAGGTATATTCTTATAATAATAATATGTATATGGATTACATCCAATGAACGGATAAACTTGACCCAACAGCATCTCATGAATTTTTTTATATACATATTATTTCAAATCAACATAAATTTCGTACAACTTTTGTTCATCTTCTTTCGAAAAGGTCAACTATTGAATACATGCATAGACGTGTAAATTAAATTAACCGCTTTCCGAATCAACACTTCCATCTTGAAAGAACTGAAGATAAAAGAAAGGCTATCGTCGACTCTGCAATTACGAATTCGAGTTCTTTGGCCACATTTCCAGAAATGAAGGATCGATTGAGCGGTTGATAGTGCAGGGCCAGGTGGAGGGGAGAAGAGCGAAAGGATGCTAACCCACGCGACGTACGGATCTGATCAAAGCAGTCATGAAGACAACTGTGGTGGAGTACTCCCGCAGTGCTACAAACCACCAAAAGTAGTAGAGGAGCATTGCGCGGAAGGCAATGCGAGAGTGGTTTACTGTGAAAAGAAGAAGACATTCTTTTGGCTTATACATTCTAAGCTACGATTGTATTTTGTTTATTTTAAAGCAGTATCAAAGACTTATAGTATATATTTTTTTTCAAAGCGCTAAAAAATACTAGGAGAGTACTTAACGCCATTTTTTCTCCCTCGGCGCGCCATTTTGTTACCAAAGCGGTGGTATTGCTTTCAGGATTGACCCCAGAGAATGAGTTCAGAAAATGCCTTTTATCCTTGCCTGACTTTTGTTGTCTATGGTTACACCAGCCAATAAACGTTGCCAAAAATATAATTTAAATATTGCGTAACAGTAAATAAGTAGATCTTAAGCATACAAGTATAATAGACTAATCTTATAGACTCAAACAGCTGCCCTTTTTATTATGGAATATCACATTTCTATTAGGTGAAGCATCGAAAGACGAGCATAGTTATGCATGGTCTTATCAAACTGTTTGTTTGTTTGAGACAATGCGTCATTTCGAATACCCACAGTACCGTGTTTACATTGTCTATGGTCGGCGTCGGTCATACGCGCCGCGTCGCATAAACAGCTCCTCTACGTCGCCGTGATTTCACAGCGGTTATCGACGGACGCTAAATCACTGCGTCCTACGATGACTTACAGTCTGTATTGTCCTTTACAGCAGATCAGTTTTCAGTTTTTCGATTATATTATTAATAATTACTCGTATGAAAACAGATAATAAATATTCAGCCCAGCCTCAGTAAACTAAATTGTGCATTCGAATTTCAAAACTAAAAAACATTTGAAGCATCTTATAAATTTAAAGTTGAATAAAGAACATTTGAAATTGAAAAAGCAACCGTCAATAATTGCCAGATCGAAAAAGTCTCCCTAAGACCCGCCTGAAAAAAGATCTCTTTGAGTTGTCAACCGCTCTCGTGAATATTTTTCGCATTGTGAACTGTGCGCAGGTGTAGTAGCCGCGGCTCTCTTTGATCTCGATCGATATGCAAAGTATCATACTTACATATTCATCAAGTTTTCTTTACAGTGCCTTTACCGCTTAAATTGTGCCCTTATTTATACGACTATTCTACATGGATCTTGCGTGTCATGGCGGACAACAATGCTGGAAGCCGCGACTTTGTTCGCAAGGATTAAGCGTATTATTTCCTCAAAGAATTCTCTTAAAATCCTAAATGTATCATGTATCATAAATGTATATACCATTGCCTTTTTGCCCAGAAGACTAAATAGAAAACAAAAAAAAAATCTATGAAAAAAACTTATTGATTTTGTAGATGTTATTATCGAACATACAAATAATTAATATCATGAGCGTTCGCCCGATCATATTCATTTGAATAACAGCATTAGAACAGCGTTTGAATTTGAATTTCGAATTTTGAAAACAAAAGCAGCCATAGACATTGTAACCTGACGTCACCCAATTGGATGAAAGCGACACGTCACTAGCTGTGAGTAGCTATCTCATTTCCTAGCCCAGTTGCGTCTTCCGAGCGACGTCAACACATCCGGCGCCACAGATTAGTATCAACGTTTGACGTTTAGTTGCATTGTTAGTATTGGTTTATTCACACCATAAACTTGTTCCATTTACAAACATATCTTTACTCTATGTATGGGATCATAGAGACGCAATAAAATTTGATTCAACAACTTAGATTTCATTCCAAAATCAAATTCAATTTTAATAAAACTTTATAAAATAAACGGACAGGCATTTTAAATTGTTATCAGTCGCGTTGTTGTTAAATTTCAGACATTTGAAATCTGTATTTGAATATTTATTTAAAACAAATAAATGAAAACCGATAAGTTTAACTTAACCCGTGGACAGGTAAAGAATGGTGCGGTGAAAAAAGCCTCTATTTCAGCAACTAAATTGCACGGACGCTGTCCATTACAGCATTGCATAATTTAGAGAGTACCGGATGCGGTGGTCGGATCACTGAATTCTTTATCTGTAGAAAATTCACGGTAAATTTCACTGAAAATTGGCAAATGTCCGATTTGCGTTCGAAGAATAAAAAGTGCCGTATTCATTTGTCGTTATAGTCTGTGACAAGTTGACATCGGTATGCAATTAAAAGAGCAGTGTGCTATCGCCATTTTGTATTTTAGTTTATTTAACAGCATTTTGAAATGTATTTTAGTGACTGTCTGTTTCAATTTAGATATAATTTAATTTATTGCTATTAATCTAAATTCTTTAGTCGACCATACTGTGTGGGTTGTTGATTAATGCCCATCTAGATTATATAATATATGTTTATATATTCTTTATCAACCATTAAAATAAATTAGCTAGTTCGACTAAAACTGTTCAGGGCATTTTTTCTTATTCCATAAAAAGCAGTCTCTAAAAGCTTCTTTCGACAAAATAAATAAACAAAATAACTTAAGTTAACGTAGGTATCCCAAACACTAGGATAGCATAAATAAGCAAGGAGTTACACATGGGGCTGGCACAGTACCATTCATCTTGCAGTCACATCTTCGATAGGGTTAGGGCCACATCTACACCTTTATGCGTCCCTGGTGAGCCGTAACGGTCCGTACGAGAGGACTCCGACTTTGACATCTATTTTCGGTTAAGGGGTTGAACCCACCAACGGCAGTAAACGAAATGTAAGTTAAAATCACTATACACATAAAATGTTGGGATATAATGAAAAAGCTGAATACTTTTGTTATGATAAATAATAATAGTGCATCCAACGGGAATCATTTCCATAATATTTAAACGAGCAATTGTTGTACATATAAATTAAATTATATATATTTTTGCATCGATATTACAACAGACTTAGACTTCTCATACCTACAACTACATACATACTAGTAATGCATACGATTCAGTTCTTGAGGTAAGCGGACGCGCATACTGTACATGCTCATGGGTTACGATAAAAAATACTGTGGTATCTATGACGTGGTATCTGTGTTCGCCCTTTATTAGACGTCTATGGGTCGATGATATTTTGCATATATCAATTTTGACGAAACTTACTACACTTCGGCACCTATTTTTGCACCGTGAAGTAGTAATGTGTAAACATTACTATGTTTCGTTTTGAAGAGCGCCGTAGCTAGTGAAATAAGAAACTGGGCAAATAAGACTTAACATCATATGTCTCAAGGAGACAAGCGAAATTGTAGCGCGAATCCGAATTTATGGGTTTTTCAAGAATCCTGAGTGACACAGCATTGTACTGGGCATGGCGTATCAATTACCATCAGCTGAACGTCCTGCTCGTCTCGTCCCTTATTTTCATAAGAAAAAACTTACTACACAGGGGTATGTGAGTGCGATCCGATCTTTCTCTGGTGGTCTCATATCTGGGATAGCACGATTTTCCGATTTTTCATAGCGAGTAGAGCTTGGTCAACTATTTCCTATAAAAAAAGTTGTGACGACAATAATATTTGATGGTCGGTAACGCTGCTTTGAACAATAAGTTTCTTTATCTTTTACAGCATTCTTCGAAATCGTATTTTCGAAGTTCAATGAATAATTCTTGTTATTAGAGCACTTAGATACGGTAATACTACTCTAGCTTTTATCATTATAAAATATGAAATTAGATTAGAAACAGTGTACAAACAGTTTATTACAACACGGTGACGCCTATTGAGGGAAATATATTTTTAAGATAAACATATCAAACATAATTATGCATAGTGTTGCTCTAAATTCCCTGTTATTTCCAACACGTACAAACTAGAAGTGCATAATTGATGAAAAGGATATGAAACGTCACGTCTCGCGAAAAACTTTATACATCACCTGAATATGAAACAATATACATTATTAAGTGACTGAAGCCAAGTATAACTCTTACAAGAAATTCCTACCATTTTTATGATACGATACGGAAACGCGTTCTAATTTTATACGATTATCAACGTGACGGAACAAGCTTATGTTACCCTGGTACCTTTAGACGGAATCCTTTGCACCGATATGATACTCGAACTCTTTTGAAATGAAACATAACAGTACAAACAGAGAGAAGATATAGAGGTATAAACAATGACAAGAACGTCATTGGGTATAAAGTACAAATAACGTCAGCTACTAAATCTAAGTAACTATCTTCCTTGGACGGTATTTGTAGGTCGACATAACATGAGTTCCTTCAAACAAAGGTGTTTCAAAAATAGTGTTGTATGCTATCCTTAAGGATAATATACAATTTTTGCCGGAATGCCTCCATGACTTGATCAATTCGCTTCAACCCTTCCATAGATACTCATCATCCTCGCTAGATATTACATCCCAATCCCTTAAATTTACCAAAGCCAACCCAAAATTTTAAAATTTGAATTAGAAATTTGTATATGAATGTTATCCAACTTTTCTTTCTACGGAACCCTGAAATTGAAAGGCATTCCTGTGAGAATAGAATGTTGCTTAGAGCATCGGAGAATCAGCTTTTACTCTGAATGTATTATTGTTACGGCAATGCGGCTAGAATTGTGATAAACTGTCATGCGCCTTCTGGGACGACATACGACTATGAGATTCGTAAATATATAACTGTAGCACGTGATACGAGATTTGTGGAGCTTTCTGTTTATTTGGAATTTAGTTTGTGCTAAGCCTAATTTTACTAATTGCTTCGCAAGTATGCAATCCTAGTAACAATATTGAGCTTTGCCACTAATCAACGATCACAACTGAGAATTTTTTTTTTCCTACGCCTTTCAACTTTATTTGCCAACTTACATCACTGTTATTTTGGGATTATCAGATGGTATTCAGAAATTTTACCGTGCAAGGTATTTTTTCAAAGTTAGCGAAAGATTAAAAAATATTCACCACGAGCACGTTGTAATTTACCAGAGACAAGCTAGAATATCTTATCTGAGATAGAAATAAATTGAATATAGTATCGGTTGTAATTACGTGTGTATGTAATATTAAAAAGTTATGATATAATAGTACGCTTTCGCGTTCTTCTCCGATGATAGCTATCATAAAATTCGTACTTCAACCAGTAAAGATATTGTTTGATTCCCAAACTCATCTTGTATATTAGTCTGTCAACGTATTTACATATCCCATTCCAACACCCCCTGCCCCATACACTCGAAACAAATGGATTGTTCGAACAAAACGTAATTTATAGTTCCGCAAGAGAATTTTTTCACTCCGAGGGCTCTCTCTACGTTCACCCGATACGCGATTTATTGCTAACTTATGCCGCGTATAATCGTGATTTTAATGCGATGCGAGATTTATACGAGACGCTACGAAATTTGATATCTCTATAAGGTTTATGTTCGCCTAGTACTAACGAGGTAAAATTTTACGGCTCAATCAGTTTGAATTACAAACAAAAGTGATGTATTTTTTTTTACTCATGACGTAGGTGAATACGCTTAGGCTTACAATAAACTAACGTATAGAGAAAGAAAGAACATCTATAAAGAAGATTTTGATTGACAAGTCGTAAACAAGTGAACCACGTGGTATTTATAGCTCCTTAATATTTTGAATATTAAATCACTGGGACACGAGATCTATAAAAGAAGGTATAATTAATTATTTTACTTGTTATATTATGTAAGTTATTAGGTCTTTTGTTTGTTTTTGTATGTAGCCATATTTTTTTATGACAATAAGGGATGAGACGAGCAGGACGTTCAGCCGATGGTAATTAATACGCCCTGCCCATTACAATGCAGTGCCGCTAATTTATTGTAAAACCCAAAAATTCTGAGCGGCTCTACAATTGCTCTAGCCACATTAAGACATAAGATATCAAGTCTCATTTGGCCAGTAATTTCACTAGCTAAGGCGCCCTACAGACCGAAACACTGTAATGCTTACACATTACTGCTTCACGGCAGAAATAGGTTTTTAAGTCCTCATCAAAATTAATTAGCATTGTATACCTAAACGTTGTAAATAGAAAGATGCGGTAGCGTATCTGAATACAATTTTGTCTCATAATTTTGTTTATTTGTTATTCCCAATTTAAAAAAAAAGTAATTTGTCATATAATGAGTAGAGTTGGTGTTTATTATAATGCACGCAGTATCGTAAAGGGTGGCCGCGGTATTACGAAATTAAAAATAATTGAGTAACATCAGCAAAAACGCCCGATGGCAGTATAAATTTGACAAATCCCGTTAGCTGGCGAGCGGGCCAGGCCAACTTTATCATTTCCCTGTTTTTGTGTACACCGTAATAGGGTCCATAAATTTTTGATAATGTTTTTTCGATTTTCGACGCGCGCCCGGGCGCTGATGAAAAACTCTTGAAAAAACCTCGAGCAAGTTACTACAAATGGTTTTGTTCGGTATTAATATTAAAGCCCAACTTACAGTTACTTGGGTTTTTAGACTTTGGATCGTCGAATGGCTTTCGAGTTTTGAAAGTAATGTGTTTCTCCTATAACGGCTCAAGAAACAATATTCTATAACGAATAAATACCACACTCAGCCACAAGAAATATATGAAAATAATAAAAAAAATTGTATGACATATTCAACTGAGAAACTTATATACCAATATGTATATTATATGTAATATTTGTATTTCCTATCAACAAATCTGCCTTAGTTTTCTTATGTTTATATATTTCCATTTTTTTTTTCAAAATGCAGACATTTTTTTAATTATGTCTTTACGTATGTGTGGTTTCGGGTTACATATCTTTTTATGTCAATAAGCCCTTATTGACATAAAAAGATATGTAACCCGAGATAAACAGGATAAACGTTCAGTTGAATGTAATTGATACGTCCTGCCCATTACAATGCAGTGCCGCTCAGGATTCTTGAACAACCTAAAAATTCTTAGCTGCATTACAATTGCGCTGTTAGATGTTAAGTCTCATTTGCCCATTAACTTCACTAGCTACGGCGCCCTTCAGACCGAAACACAGTAATATTTACACATTACTGTTTCACGGCAGAAATAGGCGCCGTTGTGGTACCCATAATCTAGGCGGCATCCTGTGCAAAAGAGCCTAACACTGGTCTGAAGGCAACACTTTGGTATTAATAATAAACTCTCATATATTATGGCGTATAAATATAATATACTTTAGGTGATTGTTAACTGGAGTGCATGACGAGTAACTTTCCTAATGTGAAATGCAAACAGCAAATATATTATTCTGTGTAATATAATATATTAATCTGGGTGTTGTTTAGACTGGTAGTAGTCTGGCGCGGGCTCGGTAAACATCCGTGGAAGGCAGGGCGGTCGCTGCATTAGTCGCGCGTTCATTACAATCGATAATATCAATAAACAATGCAATTGATGGATATCGACCCCCCAGGCAACACCTACCACCATACAAACACAAACAAGTCTCATCTCTGTTATAATGCTTTCACTCAAATTATAAATACATTTGCGAACTGGCTATGCTGAAAACACTGAATCAGCTATTTTCTCAGTCGTAAGAGAGGTTTTCACAGCGAGGTATTCTACATATACATATAAAATTTTAAAACAAAATTTTTATGAACGATGCGGGGCTCGAACCCACGACCTCTGGCGCTCCGTGCCAGTGCTCTCCCAACTAAGCTAACCGTTCGAGTGACGTATCGTCATAAAATATTGTATGCTTTGTTCAACTCTCATCGCGGTCGAGCGTTCAAGCCCCGTTCGAGCCCCGCATCGTTCATAAAATTTTATTCTAAAATTGTATTTGTGTATGTAGAATACCTCGCTGTGAAAACATGTCTTACGTTTGCAAATGTATTTATAAATTGAGTGAAAGCGTTGTAACAGAGACGAGACTTGCTTATTAATCCTAGAAGTGAGGGATATCACTTTAAAAATATAACTAATTGTTTGTATTCTACATAATATTTTGGTATTCAATAGAAGAATATGTATTTAAGCTTGTTCAGTACCTCAGAATTTCCCCAAGATATATGAGGAAATCCATGCTGTCAAGAATTTTATATCTCGCGATGTTGAGATATAAAATGCATACTCATTCTTTGAATCCCTTCATTTACAGTAAGTAATATAGGTCATCATAAGAAGATCCTATCATAATAATTATTCACACCAATCCCACCAATGCTTCATCACCCTTTCAATTAAAAAAAAAATTGCAAAAAAAACCAACTGACTTTAAAAACACTATTCAAAAACAAAAGTTAATATGCACTAAATAGTATAAAAATATTTGCGTATTTTATGCAATTTAATTAATTAACCTAATTCTGGTTACGATTTTTGTTATTTTTGAAATCGGTGCCATATTGCCGCGACTCTGCTCTTGCCTCTCGTTTCCTCACATTGCACGTGTGACTCAAGCACATCTCACTTATGTAGTTACAAACCTACCTTGGCTGTCACCGACTTAACAATAAAAAAAACTAGTATATACTCAAAATTTTAACACAGAAATAATTGAAAATTTATTTTATTTAACACTAAAGAAAACTTAAATAATTTGTACAGAAATAATTATCTCTACGTCTTGATTCGTTCAAACGCAGCAATAAAAATACTTATAACAGTATTCGTGCTAAATTTTATTCTCGTTTTAAAACAAAGATTGCTGACGTAAAACCACGGGGAGCCTCTCCCCTGAAGTCGCGCGGATCTTCCCTGCACATGTAATATTCGCTATGAATACATTACTCGAGATAGATTTTTATTTTTATTAGTATGCGCGTATGGATTTGGTTGTAGGCAGTGTTTTACGATATTTTATTACCTATCCGGAGATCCAATTTCTACGAAGAAATCTTGGCTCAGCTTTCGATTAAAACATATGTTATTAAAAGTTACTAGGTTTTTTATATTTAAGATTTTATGGATCAAATTAAATTTGTAACCAAAATTAATGAACGATGTGGGACTCGAACCCGCAACCTCTCGACTTCAACCTGAGAGTTGAAGAAGACATACCAAGACTTACGAACCATACGTCTCTCGAACGGTTGGCTAAGTTGCTAGAGCGCTCAGACGGAACCCGAGAGGTCGCAGGTTCGAGTCCCGCATCGTGTACAAATTTAATTTAATTATACCCAGAAGTGAGGGATGTCACTTTAAAAATAAAAAATTGTTTAGATTTTAAGGATCATGTAATAAATTTAAAGTCAGGATTTTGGTTGAGTTGGACCACACTTGATAGTAGTAAGTTGTGTGACGAATATTTAAAGGAATATAATATTGATGAATAGAAGGCCCACCTGACGTTAACTTTGTGAGTGATTTGTTATATAAGACTTTGCTTTTTTTTACCCAGGTTAATAAATTTTCTACTAAAACACCCATTCTGGTCTGTGTGTAAGAAATAGACATACGGTATCGCCCACTATTCAGGATCCAAATTTTTATAGAAAATTGTATTACGTGCCCCCGGATAAAAATGCATTATGCATGTATTAGATGCAATGTTTGCCGACAGGAATCTGTGTCTCTATGCTTAATAGAAAGTTGTAAGCTTTCCAGTTTTTGAAGTGGTTTAATAAATTGATATTCATTATTGAGCTATTGCAAATCCTTGAAAAAATGAGTCTTTACTATCGCGCATTTCAACCACATATGTATTAACACAAACTGACACATAAAATATAATGGTGTAGTGTATATAAATCATAATAAAGCCGTGAATACACGTTGCTACAGACGGACAATGGTGCGTTATGCGTCTCTACACGATCGTAACACTGACGTATCAATTTCTCTGGGAGACCTACCGCACAGGGACGTACTGACGCTCAAAGTAGCTCTGACTATCTAAATAACACGAAATATGGTTATGTTCACATTTAGTTCATATTCAAAGTATTTTGAGTGTTTAAGCTCAAAGTGAAAATTTTCGAACCTCAATAATTAATTTTAATTTATAACATTATATATTTATCAAAAGCCAAATTTAACTTTGTGATAGTGTTCTTCAAATTTAGCAAGAAATACTTTCATATATGTATGTTATTGTTATAATTATAATATAACTAAAATATTATAAAGAATACCCATATTATTGTTTTAGTCAATATAGCTAGTACGTCTCTGTGGCTATCGGTAAAATCTTATGTTTTTTACTCGCTGTCTTGCAAGAGTTGTGCATGAATGATTTACGAAAATACCTGTGTTTATATTTTGTTGTGGATTCTGTTCACATAGCGGTACTTTTCTACCATTGCTAAATAAAACGCTTGCTGATAACCAATCATCATGTAACTTTAAATATCTTTAAAATTTCGACAATAATTGGAAATTCACAAATTCATGCGAATGAAATACTGTATTGAGATAAACACCCGTATATTCTTAGTACAAATAATATTATTTAGTTTGGTGTTTTGTTTCGTAGTATTGGGACAGTAATTGTTGCGATACATATTATTATGTGTACAGAGTTAGAAAATATGTCGTATTTGGTAGCATTAATACTTCGTTACATCATAGTATTGTAATAACATTTTATCTACACCCATGCTTTAAATCCTCTATTAAAAATTCTAAAACAGTTAGCTTATTGCCAGCATTAAAAAAGCCAGTCCTAGTAACCATTACATCATCCAAACGAGTGTTGTAATGTTGTGCTGAATTTCATTACAACACTAGTTTGGATGATGTAATGGTTACTGGGATAGGCTTTTTTAATGTTAGCAGTAAGCTAACTGTTTCAGAATCTATAACAGAGGATTCATATTATGGGTGTTGATGAAGTCTTGTATGCAACACTTATGTGATACTATTTCCACATTCGTGATTTAATACCCCTTATTACACAACAGTTGCATAAATAACTATTACCGCTATTTTACCGTCATAAAGAGATAATCTAAAATATTGACATTAAATAGTACTGATTAAAAATCATTTGAAATGAAAGTGATTTTGGTAATTAATTGTATTTTTTGTATTGTTGCAGCATCCGTACCCTTCGGAAGACCAGAAAAAGCAATTAGCACAAGATACAGGGTTAACGATACTACAAGTAAATAATTGGTGAGTATTTTAAACATTTATTATATAAACTAGTAATTTTAATAAAACCATGAAATTTAACTGTTGTAAAAAGATGTCTGCGAACCAACAAAACTCAAGCAATTTCCTGATTAAACTTTATATATAATATCAATGTTTTCACGTTTATGAGACATATTTAAAAAAAAGCGTAGTCTAAGATCTATAGAGCTTACTTAGACTTTACTTACGTAAAACTTAGCCGAGTGTGATAAAACATGAACTTGACTTTTGCATTGGGCTGTTTTTATAAGGCTGGAGACAGAGCCAATAGCCTAGAGGAATCGAGCTGAGCTAGGTTAACAAGATCTTTATTAATTTATTAAAAACAATACTATTTTCTTTACAAAACTATGTTAAATATTATTGGTGTACACTTAATAAATTTTCATACAAATATTTTATCTATATTGATTAATTAGCATGGCTCCATCTGTAAAAGTAGGGGTGTATTGGTGTTTTTTTTTCGCACTGCCTATAAAAAATTGAATTGTAAAGAAAAAATTAATTTATTTTTCATATACTGTAGAAATTTAATTATTTTTTGTAAAAATATCAGCTTTATATAAATCATCAAATTTGCGCTATTTTGTCGATTTCTTGGTATAGGGGCCTTAAATACACTTTATTTTCAGCTGGTAAAAAAAACAAACAAAGATTATGCTTAACTTACACTCAGTTAAAGCCAAGCTTGTGATTCTGATTCGCAAGAACTAATAGCGGTGGTGATATGGAACAATATGGCTATATTATTATACTAAACAATATAGCTAGTACATATCTGTGGCTCTGCATATGCACGGTCAATCCTTATCGCACACATAGGCAACAAAGTGTAGAAAATCTAATAAAAGGTATCTGACAAACATAATTATTGTGTAGTGTCATCAACTGATGTGTTCAAGTGGTGAAATTTCAAACTACCTATAACTACGTTATTTGCCATTTTGTAAACGTCATTTTGTCATTGTTTCAAAGTAAAGTTTTGTAAAGAGCCGTAATCTCAAAAGATCGACGCACTGCTAATTGGACGTGGTTAAGCAGAAAGGACTCAACCCACACGAAGGCACTATTTTGTTATAGGCATTGGAAGTTTTAGCTCTAAACAATCTTCCATATATATATCCTATTTTAATATCCAAAAAAATTGTTTACGTGTACATCTTAAAAATAGGGTTTTCACTACATGACAGATTCGACCTTCAGGAGTACGATGGCATATTTAACTATATTTTGACCTAAGTGGGGTTTGAGTCATTTCTGCATAATCACGACGAATTATTTTAAGGGTTTTACCATTTTGGCAATAACAAATTTACCACTTGCGACGCCGCGCCCTTAACAGATAAGTTGGAGCATTATAGTTCTCTTTAATGTCAAATACCATAGAATTTAAGTTTTGTTTTTTCTTAATGATTTATTTAAAAGGTCACGTAACATTAATTATTTAAATTTCTGACATCTTTGGGCTTTTTTTTGCTTTAAAGGTACTTATCAAAACTTTCTTTGCCTCTTAGCTGTCTGACGTAACCGTCAAGTAATTCCTTTGGCATAAAATATTAAATTTAAATTTCTGTCATCAATGGGTTTTTTTTGCTTTAAATATACTTATCAAAAATTTTTAACTTTTCGCTGTCTGACGTAACCGTCAAGTGACCCCGAACACCCACAAATCCCAATTTCCAGCAGAAATACCCAGTATTTATTATAAGTAAACATGGTTTATTATAAATGTCCGCCGCACAGCGATAAATATAAAAAGCGCGCGGTCTCCGTGTGACGGTTTAAGTAATATTAAAATCCTGTCTTATTCGCATTTCTGAACATCTCTGTAACGCTACACCTTTATCTCCATATTCGCATCTAAGGCGCCTACAGACGAGAGGCGGAGAATTCCCTTCACATAAAATATTTATTTCGAAATAAATAATGGTAGTACCTAACAATAAAATTAAAAAGGCTACTAAACTATCAAATATTATTCTTAAATTAATAATACATTTAAATGACAAATCCATCTTTGAGTTCTCATCATGCTCTAAAAAAACCTTCACAAAATAAATATTTCATTTTCTATTTAGGTAAATAGATTTAAGATTGCGATATCGTATTACAGCTAAAGAAGCTGAATCCTATAGAACCTTGGAATACGGTATGGTTGGTCCTCAAAATTGCTTAGAAATAATTTTGAAAACTTCCCTCAAAAATGGGGTGAAGTAATGATAAAACTGCCCTTTTCTAGTTACACTTGAGCTGGCTCCATTTCTTACTTTCTCGATTTGATTGGGATCTATCGGATTTTTCCAGCACTTTCATCAAAAATCAATCTATTCGAGCCCCTTAAATCATCGTGGATCATTTACTCTTGTCATTGTTGTGTGTCTTCTACCGCATTAATCATGAAAAGTTGTCCGAAGAGCTGTTTGACCTAATCCCTACTGTCAATTCCATCTTCGTACCACACAAACACAAATGTCATTCTCAGTATGGCATTCCTCCGCAGTGTGTTTATCCGGACGATGCGACATGGGTACCTTCAGAATGAGCGCATACAACCATTTTAAATTCCTGCACCGCTCCTGCGATTCCTCTGCTGTTACAAGAAAGTGTGAGCAACGATGATCATCTACCATCGGGCGACTGGAATGCTCGTTTAAATAAAGAAAAATCTATAAATTTGTATCCAATCTAACCAACCCAACCAACCAAAAAAAATCCCTATTTTGTTATTTCATCACCTGCTCTCCACTCCGTTTTTATATCATTAGAGTAAGTAACTCGAATAAGCAAACAAATAAGAACCGCTCCCTGAAATCGCAATCTGTGTGAAGCACCCTAACAGGTTATCACGATATGGCGACACGGTGAACACGAACATAAAGAAACAATTTTACGACAAACCCGCGTCTCGACCTAGCTGTAAATGCTTTTAAATTACTAAGCCATCGGTGCAATACCTCGCTAAATACCTTATATAGTATATTGAATAGGATCATAATGAGAATTAGCTTCTAGAGATTTACAGTGGTGGGAATTATGTGGTTCTAGTTTCATCATTCTAAGTCCTTTCATAGCTTACAGAGGTTACGCTTCATTGAGTGTTTTTTTTTAATGAAAATAAGAGACGAGTCGAGTTCAGCTGATGGTTATTGATACGCCGTGCCCATTACAATGCAGTGCCGCTCAGGATTCTTGAAAAACCCCAAAAATTCTGAGCGGCACTACAATTGCGCTAGTCACCTTGAGACATAAGATGGTAAGTCTCATTTGCCCAGTAATTTCACTAGTTACGGCGCCCTTCAGACCGAAACACAGTAATGCTTACACATTACTGCTTCACGGCAGAAATAGGCGCAGTGGTACCATTCAACATTTCCTCTTCACCTTTGACTCTACATCGTTACCTATTCACTGCATTTCCCATTTCATCTCTGAAACTAACTCAATACATTGATTGGTCTCCGCTGCGCTCCAACTATATGACGTTATCCTTAATAGATAGACATATGCCAATCCGGACTTTTCTGTAGACCTATATAAGATACACATTTCCAGCACACATTATTTTGTTATATCTCAAAGGGTTCAGACAGCATTTTCATTGGAAACTCCCAGACGGCTTATTTTTTCCGACACCTCCAACAAATACCGTTCATATGTAGAAAAATATAAACGAAAACATAACAAATGACCACTAAAACTAAAACCTTCCTCAACCACGCTATCCATTAGTGATAACAGCATGAAAATCGTATGCAATAGTTTCTGAGTTTATCTCGAACAGACAGACAGACACGGCGGAGGACTTTGTTTTATAATGTCTAATAATGATATTAGATGTCATTTCATTTGCTCAAAATGTTCATTATATATATATGTGTGTTATTCCCAAATGGGCCACAATTTAAACATCAAAAGTCGATTTTGTGAGAGGTTAGAAAGTAATCGAAATCCACAAGAGGCGAATTAAGTACAATATTGTGTATTATTAACGATTAGTTTATGTAAAACCAGGTGAAATCCGCAGGCGGTTTCGCAGTAAAACATGCGACAAGTTGACACCTACACACCTTATACACCGCTGCTATCAAAGCCTACCATTTGTATTTATTTATAAATACACTTATTTCTGTATTAAGTGGACAAGTTGGACGTATTTTATTTTATACTTTATTATCTTGAATCAAGTATTTGAACTTAAATATAATATACCGGGCGAGTGGTTGAGCGAATATGAATCATTATTATATCGAGTTATAATATGTAGCATAATATTCTTAAGCTTTTTATTAATTTACCTCAATAACGCTTTTAAGACGACTAAGGCAGTGAGTGACATAAATTATCTGCTTCTATAAGTTTTACCTGTTTCCTGCCGCCGAATTCCACCTTCGCACGACACGCCACAAGTTAGGATATCATCCTCACCATCTGGATGTGTGGTGAACCTGCACAGTGCGGTTTTCATGGAGCTTTCTTTCACGTACTACAAAGCTATGGAATGAGCTTCCTTTTGCGGTGTTTCCGGGACGATACGACATGGGTACCTTCAAAGAAAGCGCGTACACCTTCCTAGAAGGCCGGCAACGCTCCTGTGATTCCTCTGGTGTTGCAAGAGAATTCGGGCGGCGGTCATCACTTAACACCAGATGACCCGTACGCTCGTTTAACCTACTTTTCACTAAAAAAAAACAGTCTTGTAAAAACATCACTATAGTCGGAAGTAGGCAAAATATATAACAGACTCGTGAATAGAACTGTCGATAAAAGTAAAGACTCAGAAGTTTTAGTATTAAACTTTGAAATTTCATAATGTTTACAAACAATTAAATTATTATTTTTAATTTACTTTTAAAACTTAGTAATAAAACAAAAATACAATTTCAACAAGGCACAGTATATTCAGAACTTTTCCCTAAATCCATTTAATTTTACTTATAAGATATACACAGCACTAATGTTGCACAATACGTATAGCTACGACATATAAATGATCTAAGCTACAAGTATATTGTTGTAAGCACATACCAGTGGGAGGCTCCTTTGCACAGGATGCCTATTTCTACCGTGAAGCAGTTATGTGTAAGCATTAGTGTGTTTCGGTCTGAAGGGCGCCGTAGCTAGTGAAATTACTGGGCAAATTAAGAGACTTAACATCTTATGTCTCAAGGTGACGAGCGTAGTGACGCTCAGAATTTTTGGGGTTTATCAAGAACCCTGAGCGGCACTGCATTGTAATGGGCACGGCGTATCAATTACCATCAGATGAACTTCCTGTTTGTCTCGTCCCTTATTTTCATAAAAAAAAGCATTTCGGCGACGCGACTCACGAGATTTCACCCATCCATAATCCATTAACTACATATATTTTTATATTATTATTTATTTATCGCGAGCCCATAAGATTTTCCTCTACCAAAAAGTTTAATAAGGCGCAAATTCGGCCTCACATGGAGTACTGTTCTCACCTCTTGGCGGGTGCTCCCCAGTACCAGCTTCTTCCATTTGACCGCATACAACGAAGAGCGGCTCGAATCATCGACGATCAAGTCATCTCCGATCGGCTTGATTCTCTAGCATTGCGTAGAGATGTGGGTTCTCTCTGCATCTTCTACCGCATTTATCACGGGGAGTGCTCAGAGGAGCTTTTCGGGTTGATTCCAGCGGCCGAATTCCACCATCGGATATTACGTGCAAAGTACCATCCGCATCACGTAGACGTCTGGCATTCCACAACCGCGCGTTTTGTCCGAAATTTCTTGCCTCGCACAGCCACTTTGTGGAATCAACTACCGGCAGCGGTCTTCCCGAACAGATACGACTTAGGGACCTTCAAGAAAAAAGCATACTCCCACCTTAAAGGCCGGCAACGCATTTCTTGACACACCTGTTGTTGCGGATGTCCATGGGCGGTTGCGTCACCCCTCCCCATCCCGTGATCCTCTTGCCCGTTTGCCCCCTCTCATATAAAAAAAAGTGCCCAAACCCAGCTTAAGAATTGCACTTCAATAATACTAAAATGGAAAGGACATGAATTCGTCTTCACTCCGTAATTGTAATATTCAAGATAGAAAATAATATAACAAAATATTCGTAGTGTATGAAAGCCAATCAGTTATACAAACTAAGATTTTATTGATCGTGAGACAATCTGTGTTTATGTAACTGTATGGGAATGACTCGACGAAATTGATCAATATTGACATTAGATTTTATTATTATTTATAATTTGTATAAATAAGCAATTTTTGTTACTTTTAGAATATTAACACAATAATATTAATTGAACTTAAATTCGATAGATGCAAAATACCTAATAGCTATTTATAATACTAGTAAATTGTATGTTTTATTATTAATACTAGCTCAAACGTTCAGCGCAGCCTAGCGAAACACTCTAAGAAAAAACTGATTCGATCGATTGTATGAAACGTCATTGATAGATTGACAGATGACGGCTATAATCTTGTAAAAAACAGAGATAGCCGAAATCCACTACGCTTTAAGCAACTGTTCTGTTTCAAACTTAGCCGGATTATACTTCGTCGCCAATCCGAATTCTGTTATTACTACTATTTCAAACTTATTTCAAATGACTGCACGTTTTATACTAAACTAAATTTAAATTTTTACTTAGGCAGTTCCGCCTCTTATTACGTAGTATTTTCATCCTCTGTGAATCAAGTTTATATTAGAAACGTCAAAATTTGTTGCGAATTTCCGAATGATATTTATAAACAAAAATTTGTTTCATTAGCTACTGTAATGTTTTCTTGAAAATGTTGTTAAATAAAAACAGCAGTTTTAAATAAATGCTAAATAAAGGATGAAATGTGGACATGAGACTAATTAAAAGAACCAAAACTATTAAATGAACATAACATTATAAAATCTTGCGATTCTGAGACTTCTAAATTATTATTATTATTATTACTACCATTGGATCAATAACCACCCTAAATAATTAAATTTCAAACAAAACAAGCCAATTATTCAAATGTAAGTAAGGTTAGTACACCAGGCGGACATAAAATAGATGCAAATGCCCCATAATCACGTTACTACATCCCATCCGAACTCCGTAGAATTGAAACCGCCGCCGCTGGGACCTTGTCGAATTAACGGACGAGTCCCTAATTGCTATTGTATGAAGATGTAAATTCGAAGAACGGTAAGAGCTGTCTCGTATTGTTGCACTCCTGGTACATGTAATTGATAAGGCGTAGGGATTTGAATTTCTAATTTTATTTTTCTTCATAACCCTCGGGGGAGGAAAGCTTTTTCGAATGCCGTTTCTGTTTTGCCCTTAACTACCATTTGGAATAATTTTACCGTTATATGCCTTACTACATGGAATATGACTACAAACCTGTGGTAATTGACAAGAAAAAAGATGTATTTTTCTTGGACGTTTTTATGTTAAATAATTAACGATTTTACACGTAAGCAAAATCACAGGAAGCCTATTTGTATACAAGTTAGGTCGAATAACGTTCCTAGATCATGCAAGCTTCGACACTAGGGATTATAGTGCTTAACTGTTAAACCAGATTACTGCACAATAGATTGTGAATGGATAGGCTTATAATTAAAGCTTAACTAATTTGCGCTGACACTCAATTATAAACAAGAAATCTCTTGTATAATCCTGTCTTCCTGGTAAAATAGATATTTTGAGTGAGCCGAAATCTTTAGCGAGTTATTTTACCCACCAGTGCTAACTTTAAAGACATCAGGTACATTAAAGACGTGGATATCTGTATTTTTCAAACATTACATAAGCATCTAATTTTTATTTTAATAAATTTTCCGATTTTTTGGAGAAAAATACAAAGAAAATGTTTTTAAAGTATGTACGCATAATTAATATATACTATTATGTTAAGCAATGGACGTTTAAACAACAATTACCCGAACATGAAAGCAATAGACAATAAGTCGGTCAGTAAAAGTCGCGTAATTCCCACTAAACTGTCGCTCACCCCATCTCCGAGCCCAAATTGTCCATCAAGATTCACTGTCGGGCTTTACGATCCCCGCGCTCGTCTCGTAAAACAGCTCCACAATTACTCTTTACTTTTATACCCGCCAATTGTGAAATGATAACATCTTGAGGACTTGTTATATGCAATATTAAAAGATGTTCAGTGTCTTTACCAAAAAAAAATATTTTGAATCAAAATTTTATACTTAAAGACAAACTTTGGAAATTTTTATGAGATCTTAACATCTTTCAAGTCAAGTAGTTTCAACCTAGGCTTTTTTCTGTGTCATTGAAATATAGTGCCTATTTCTGCCGTGAAGCAGTAATGTGTAAGCATTACTGTGTTTCGGTCTGAAGTGCGCCGTAGCTAGTGTCATTAGTGGGCAAATGAGACTTAATATCTTATGTGTTAATGTGACGAGAGCAGTTGTAGTGCTGCTCAGAATTTTTGGGGTTTTTCAAGAATTCTGAGCGACACTTCACTGTATTCGGCAGGGCGTATCTATTACCATCAGCTGAACGTCCTGCTCGTCTTGTCCCTTACTTTTCTGACTTTTTCCACAACTTCATTGAGGCAATAGGCGGAGATATCCTACCATTAATTATTATGGTAGCCTGGTATTGTTTCTAATAACATGAAAAAAACTATTTTTGCTTTTCAAATTATATAATGCTACAGATCTGAAATATTTATAAACAATTATAAAAGGAACTATTATTGAATAAGCTTTTAACTATTCTTCTTTGGTACTACAGTTACACAAATACTTATAATAGATTCATAGAAATTCGTTAGATTTTTTAATGTTCAAATTGATCGTAAACGTTAGTCAAAAGAAATGTTTGCCTCCTATTCCATTAAAAAAAATGCCTTTTCAATCTGAGTACGGTCACAGTCACATATCTACTGTGGTATGGTAGTCTATTTCAATATGCCATTTTCGAATTTATGCTGAATCCGCTACAACAGCCACATACCTGTTAAAGTTGATTTTACGTCAAAGTAAATGACTTATGCGACATTTAACTTGTTTCTGGCCATCTCAGCTTTGTAAACCCTTTTCCAGTCTACTGTTCAAAGATCCCCAACATAAAGATTGAGATATATTAGTATTCATGGACCATCGGAATCCATTCCCGCGGTAACAACGATCAAATCACGTATCAGTGTAAAAGAAAACACTATAGCGTTTTACTTTCGCTTTTACAACACCTCAGGCGCGGATCCCCTATGTGGAAACATACGGGAGCTGATTGGAGATGTCAAGACGCGGTCATTTTAAAAATTTAAACAATTAAAAACAAATGCTTACTGAAACTTTAGATGAATTAAAGTTCGAGTCAGCTCATAAGCATAAACTAATCCCTACAAAATATGTTCTGAAATAATATTGTCAATAAACAAGAAATAATATTAATTCTCCTTTTTGGAGAAACTATGTACATTTTAACGGTTTGTTCTAATTTTTATTGCAATAAACCGTTTTACAGATTCCATAAGAATGAATCGTACAGGGCCATTTTGAATTCGTTCGTTTTATATTGCTGATAATGCGAATTATTTATTTCCATTGAAACCCGGGCGTACGAGCACTACTTATTAGCATGATAAGCGTTATGATAAATAAAAATCAAAGTGCCTAAATATTATATGAATTTTACAAAATGCTACCAAGAGATTAACAATCTTTATTCTCTTAAGGCCATAAACTTATATACATGGAATGTTATAGTGATAAAAATATAATTCTGAAAATATTTTTAGCGTATTATTCAATTAATGCGGTGACGCATAAAATAGCTGTTCCGTATATTCCACTATTGGTTCCGTAATATAGGCTGTGATAAAAAAGCATTTTCCTGTTGTAATCGGAGAGTGAATCCGCGATCCGTATCGCGAAGGAACACTGATGGATATTGAACCCTCAATGTTGGCTTTACTGTCATGGTTCATGGCCTGTGTATTGCCAACATTACGTATTGTATTGCTTACTTTTTGACTCTGTGGTTTTATAGTCTATAGGCCATTCTGTCTGTGGGATTTATATTTTCATGCATGGCTTACTACTATATGTTCTTTAAATGTTAAAGAAACCTTCATATTTTATAGGAATTCTCATTGCGTAATATAACGATATTGTGTTATTAATGTCTGCGTTTGCTGAAAAATGAGAGACTATTTTTAATACATAATAGGTAGATTAGAATATGTATTTAAATCAGGACAATGTCAACTGAATGTCCACAAACTCTACCTACCCCTCAGGAGAGGGGAGGCGTGTTTAAATCAATGGATTACTTAATAAATTAAAACAAAAAATAATTTATTCATACATGTTTTTAAGTTTCATCTTTTTTTTTTAATATATTCTATGCAACACGACGTAAGTTAGTAAAAATATAAAAAAATGTTAAATTGAAAATTAAAATGTAAGTAAAACATTAAATATTATTATTGAGAACATTATATGCAACAAAAACCACACACAAGCTTCAATTGAAATATTTAAGTGAATGAATGTAGGAATGAACCGCCAAACGACTCCGCCACAATCGATGACATTCAAGCGAGATAAGAAATAAACCAAATAGCAACAGAGTAAGTAATTAATTCGGGATTTATTTTGAAAATATCAAATTATAAATTATAATGTTATAGGGATTATTACAAATTCTGTGCCAAAATAAATCATTTGGAAAGTTGACAACATATATGAAAGATGTGATTTCGAACAGTTAATTTCTGTTGTTAAGTATTTTAAGAAATGTGTAAGTAATTCGCAAGGCTTATGCTTTACGTATTAGAGCGTTGACGCCAGTTTTAAACGATGTATATTCCAAGGTTTAATAGGTCTCGCCCCGGGAGCCAAAAGCCTATAAGAGAGTGGAGTTATCCCACCTTTAGTCCGTGTCGTAAAATAAAGGTTTACCGGGGCCGGCCGTAGGGAAAATTAAAATGAATTATTTTGACGAGCGAGGGTTGAGGAAATCTCAATTGTTATTGTACTGTAGCAAATAATTATCTTGTAATCGCGATTAACTTTTAACCTTTCTAGAGTTCCGCATCAAATTAACTTTGAGTTAGGATTATTTTGATCGGTTTCCTACCTTTACGAGTAATAAAATAAAATATTTTTAATCTTATCTTATAGTTTTAGTCTTAGTAACAAAACGTTTCCGTTACGGAATTAATTGAAGTTTTAATAATTAAATTCTTTAACTTGACATGGCTAAAACAATTTGTTATTTATTAAAATGATAACACTAACTTCTGGGATTAATTACACAAATTGAATTTGAAAATAAAATTTATGAACGATGCGGGACTCGAACCTGCGACCTATCGCGTTCTCTGCTAGGTAACCGGGAAGTATCCCGGTAACCTTGCAACCAAATGTTTATTAAATACTCTAATATATAAAATTCTCGTTTCGCGGTGTTTGTTACCAAACTCCTCCTAAACGGCTAAACTGATGTGTATGAAATTTTTTTGTGCATATCGGCTAGATCTAAGAATCGGCTAAAATCTATTTTTAATACCCAAATTTTTTAAATGCAATTTTTTTAATTCAGTTATTTAGCAATACAACATTTGCTGGGTCAGCTAGTGTAATATATATAATACACGAAATAAGTTTATTTTTTATTAATTTGGAAAAACGCCTAGTTAATTACAATTGAAAATGAACTCAAGATAGTGATAGTGAATTAGACGGAGAATAAATAAAAAAAAAAACAGAGTAAAATTACTAGTAAGTCTAGCTTTATTGGATACAAATATTTATGCCAAAATTTGGAAAAAACATCAAACTCTATTATTTAACGGAGTCTGATGTTTAAGAAAATTTATTGAATTAGGCGTTACTTTGCGTAAATCCATAATTATACAAATTATTTCAGTTTTCTTTAGTGTTAATTCCGCCAATATTAGTTTTTAAACAATTCGGCACGTACCACCTCTCTCTGTCGTGTCGTCTCGCCAAAACCTGGCACGAGACTAGTTTGATGTTAGTTTAAAAATAATGTTTGTTTAATATAGGACGCTGAGATAAACATTTTTTTATAATATTATTCGTTTCATGGTTAAACAATTAAAAGTGTTATTCAGTTATTTTATTATATAAATTGATAAAAAGTCTTGATGATAGATGTGGTATGAAATTATTTTATTATAGTGCAGTGAGAAACAATCAATGGTCTCAATTTACAGATTCAAGTATAAATGAATATATAATACATAGTTCAAAAAACTAAAAAACACGCTTTTTATAGAAAACCGAACTAAAAACGATAGAGGAAAATTATATAAATTAACAAAAAAAATATTTTGCAAATTGAAAATATGTCATCGATAAATCTACGAAGTTTGAACGAAATATGGCCGTTTTAAGTGGTTCAAAATCACGCCCAATTGAGTCGGTTACAAACAAACATACAGGTGAAGCTAATAATTTCCGGGACGATACGACATGGGTACCTTCAAAAAAAGCGCGTACACCTTTTTTTTTATGGAATAGGAGGATGAACGAGCGTACGGGTCACCTGTTGTTAAGTGATCACCGCCGCCCACATTCTCTTGGAACACCAGAGGAATCACACCTTCCTTAAAGGCCGGCAACCCTCTTGTGATTCCTCTGGTGTTCCAAGAGAATGTGGGCGGCGGTGATCACTTAACACCAGGTGACCCGTACGCTCGTTTGTCCTCCCATTCCATAAAAAAAAGCTAATTAAAAGTGTGTAAAAAATAAACGCCTTTATGAAAGATTTCGTTTTTCCGTACCATTTCGCTCGTGTCGTAAAATAATACCGATGCTACGGCAAATACAGATCTCAAATATTCTCAAGGCGTCGCGCAATTTTTCTCCGCTTGTTAATATTAATTATAATTAAAGGGCTTTTTGTGTAAATAAATAGCCGCGGGGTCCTATCTCATTGTTATTTTAATTAAATATCTTCCTATTGTTTCAGGTAAGTGCTGTTTGGTGTTTTTTTAACGGGAGTTAATTTGTGGTAAGTTTAAATAATAGGGCCATTTTTAATTTTGATTTCTTAATGGTATTATTTTGATCTGCTTTTCTCTTGTCTGTTTATAATTCCACTGAAAATGTAGGTATTAGGGTTTCAATTTCGATTAACGATAGAGCAGGCTGTACCTTGTTGTTTTTCCATTAAAGAAGAAAATCTCTAATGGAGAAGCAACAAGGTAAAAAAGGTAAAAGAATCTATTGTTTTTTTTTTATATAAGTGGGGGTAAACGGGCAAGAGGCTCATGGTGTGGTGAGACTTGAGGCAACCGCCCATGGACATCCGCAACAACAGGTGTCAAAAAATGCCTGCCTTTCGGATGGGAGTATGCTTATTTCTTGAAGGTCCCTAAGTCGTATCTGTTCCGGAAAACCGCAGCTGGTAATTGATTGCTCAATGCGGCTGTGCGAGTCAAGAAATTTGTTGCAAAACGCGCGGTTGTGGAATGCCAGACGTCAACGTGATGCGGATGGTACTTTGCACGTAATGTCCGGTGGTGGATTTCGGCCGCTTGAATCAACCCGAACAGCTCCTCTTAGCCATCCCCGTGATAAATACGGTAGAAGATGCAGAGAGAACCCACTGCAATGCCAAAGAATCGGAGATGACTTGATCGTCGATGATTCGAGCCGCTCTTCGTTGTATGCGGTCAAATGGAAGAAGCTGGTACTGGGGAGCACTCACACAGAGGTGAGAACAGCACTCCATGTGAGTCCCAATTTGCGCCTTACTGTTACTGTAACAGATTTTAATTAACAAGTCATAAACAGTCAGCTACACTTGTCATTAGAAGTTTACATATGGACCCACACTAGCTATACACTAAGGGAGTTTAGTACCAAATTATTCTGATTCAATCTCTAAGATTCTGAACTGTCAGATTTTAAGCGAATAATCTGGTTAAGTTGATTTAGTTATTAGAAGGTATTTATTAGTTTTCAATGGTTGGCTCTGCACAGAATTTCCTTGTGAACCAAACCAAAAATATTATAATAGTTAAATTGAATGTGACTCCTTGTTTAACGTAGAAAAGAAATTGTTTAAATAATTACGTCAAAAAATAGTTTCACATTACAAACATGAGATAAAAAGAATGTATAGTCAGTTTTCGTTGAAATAAATTTTGTCGCTTTGCCAAATCTCCACCCTATATTCATCTAAAATCGCTGCGGCCAAGCCGAAGATTAAAATTTCCCCAAAAACGGGCAGTGACTACAAACATGACCGTTACTTGGTATCTCATTAGAATTTCGGGACATAAGAATGCACGAAACAAACGTTGAGGAGTACAAAAGCCCGACCCCTTTCACCCCAACTTTCAAAGAGTCTTTCCGCTTTGGCGTGCGCTCATTTTTCACGGCTTCTCCATTTATTTTATCTTTGCGCCGCACGCTCGCCCGATACGGCTCTCTGTTTCCAAACATCAGCTGTTGAAACCACGAGATTTATTGTCAGAGCCATTCAACTGGAATCCAACGCGATTCACTTTTTTCGCGCGCGATTCGAAATTCGAAGCTGAAAAAATTCAAAGCTGGATTCCAAATTTAAAATTAGAGATCTGAAATAAATATTGCATTTAGAATTTTCAAACGAATATTAATTGTAATATAATTCCTTATTTACTTTACATTGATTAGAAAAAAAAGTCTTACTTACTCTCCGATGGTTCTGTACCAAAACCTGAATGTCATTTTTGACAGAGAGACATAGTAGACTTTGAAATAAATTGTTACGCTTGATATTTTTAGACACAAACCCATGGAGCAAAAAGTACAGAAAGATAGTTCAATTCTTTTGCATGTTTTGACATTTTATACAGAAACAATAAAGTGTATTTTAAAAAACAATGTGAAACGTTATTTTTTCATATTTTTACCATCGTGAATGCAACCAAATGATATTCAATAATAAATATTTAAAATCGAGACCGGTAAACGGACAATCTATTCAGCCGGTTGGTTAAATTAAATGTCAACATTGCAGCTTCGGTAAAGGGCAACACTTAAGCGATATAATTAAATCATTTTGTTTACAATTTATGGATATAATTTAAAATGCTATCTAATACAATTATCTGGGCACAAAATGGACTTTTATTAACAGTAAATGAGGTATAGCTTGGGAAACGTGTTAAAACTGTGGAAACATTAGGCTTGTGCATTGATGTAGCTATACTATATACCGCCTTATCGCTACAATATATATCTAAAGCTAGTTAAACGGTTTTTCTATCGAACGTTCAATAAAATTAAGTTTTCTTAAACGTTCGCTTAATAATCCAGTCGATATTATTATTATGCATACAATATAACAATTTCAGAGGAAAAAACGTGATTTTAATATATTCGTTGGGGTTTACTCTGAAAATATAGAACCCACAATGTCAAAAACTTTTCTAGTACATAAATTGTCAAGAATATAAACAATATGCCTTTGCATTGATTATATTTTTGAAATATGTATTACTTGGGGTACTATGGCCCATGTTATGAACGCTCTATGAGGTTCTATTCGTTTAGTTTTCGTGGTTTGATTTTAGTTAAAGTGGAAACAAATAAATAGTCAAGAAGTCAATAGGTTCACAATTTCAAAGTCCTGTTAAGCACAGTAATCTGACAACAAACATCAAACGTTACAAAAAAAACAGTTGACCAACGTCGGTCATTTTGGTTGAAGCTTGATATTAGAAATAAGTAATATTATTTAACTGAGCACAGATCAGCTTTAAAACTATATATTTAATATGTTAGTACGATAACAATCTTATAATTAGTGGGATATTTTCACTTTATAATACTAATAACACCGACAAAATAAAGTTCTCGATATAGTTCCTTAATAATACAGCTATTATTAAAGATAATATTCGTAATTCGAATTAGCACCATGTGATCAGATAAAAGCATAGCTATCGCTACGCCTAACAGAGGACAACAATCCCGTACAGTCAGCACAAAAGGTCGCAGCTCAGCAACATTTCCCTATCTCATTTTCCATTTGACAAACATCATTATACCTTCCGGTGTTCCCTCACGACAATTTTCCTATGCTCTCAAGCGCATGCGAGGGTTGCCATATCCCTGTTAACGATTCCATGTTTTATGTCTCGTTAAAACGATGTTTTAATAGTAATGCTGACTTGTAGAATCAGTAGATTCTAGATATCCAATGGAAGTTCCACCAGTGGAAGGCTCCTTTGCACAGGATGCCGGCTAGATTATGGGTACCACAATGGCGCCTATTTCTGCCGTGTAGCAGTAATGTGTAAGCATTACTGTGTTTCGGTCTGAAGAGCCCCGTAGCTAGTGAAATTACTGGCCAAATGAGACTTAACATCTTTTGTCTCAAGATGAGGGAAGTTGTAGCGCCGCTCAGAATTTTTGGCGTTTTTCAAGCATCCTGAGCGGCACTGCATTGTAATGGGCAGGGCGTATCAATTACTATCAACTGAAGGTCCTGCTCGTCTCGTCCCTTGTTTTCATTTTTTTAAAAGTAGGTGAACGGGATAAATTTTTTAGAACAAATAATATGGATGGAATTCTTTGGAAAAACTGACACGGTTTTTTTCTTGATCGGATTGGAATTGTACTGAAAAGGGGCCAATTCGGTAATATTTTTCTACTTATTTCAGTCATGCGCTACTTGTAGCAAGTGGCGTCATTTGTTGGTTCCGCTGGAAGATCAGCGCTGGTTACGCTACTTATCAGCATCATACTCAGGTGTTACCAATTTATCGCAAACACTTTATGTAATATTACTTTATTTAGTTTAATTATAATTGCTCTATATATATAGTAAATACTTGTTTTTTGCAAATAAATGTCCTATTTTATAACATTCTGAGCGTCATCGCAATTTTACTGGCAAATTACTGGGCAAATGAGGCTTAACATCTATGTCTCAAGGTGACGAGCGCAATTGTAGTGCCGCTCAGAATTTTTGGGTTTTTCAAGAATCCTGAAAGGCACTGCATTGTAATGGGTAGGGCGTATCAATTACCATCAGCTGAACGTCTTGTCCCTTATTTTCATAAAAAAAAAAACAAATTAACTCGTCATTTTGACACATTAGACGTTTAATCTCTTAGGCCAGTAATTTCACTAAGCTCTCTTGAAACATAAACAATAATTCCCTTTTTTTACTACCTTTGTGTCACCACCTATCTGGAAGCCTATAAAAAATCCTCCCATTGATAAAGACTATGTTGCATTCCTAAATCCCCTCGGAAAGTGGGTAAAAATAATTGCGATATTACCTTGGAATGTCTATTCGCGCTCAGCTGGTTCGCAGTCACTATACTATTCGACTATGGGATTATCTATTCTAAATTTAATGTATATCGAATTTGATAGTCTATGCTGAAACCTCGCGAGCTACCAGAGATTCCGTTAAAAGTATTTTCAATTGCGAAAGTTATTTGTATCTAATAAAACGGATTCCGATCGCTACGACAATGGCGGCGGAGGTTACAGTCGCTGCGGGCGGAGGGGTGCGGAGCGGCGGGAGGGGGGGGGGAGATGATTAATTGTCGCACGGGCGGGCGGAGAGGCGCGTTTGATACTCGCTTTTGTGCGAATTCGTGCGATTTTTTGGCAGGTTTCTTGAAAGATCTTTGTTACTTACCTCCCGTACCGTAGCGGGAATAAAAAGGGGGAAAATTAATTTTTAAAATTCAAGTATATATAAATAAAAGACATACTTAATGTAAGCCAACTTTAAACTTTTTGAACTTAAGCTTATTCTATACTTAAAATGAATAAGTATCACATACTCCAAAAGCCATGTTAGTCTGTCTTTTACAAGGCATATAATATAGATGATATTATAAGACTTTCTTAGACGAAATTATAATTTAGTAAATTCTTTAACATCTAAGGAACCAATCAAAAATATTATTAGTCCTGGTAAGATTGACGTGAGTACTAACATATAATTAATAGATTTTTTATTAATAATTAAATAGCAAAGGTTCAAAGGCAAAAACTATAATTTTTGTCGAATATTATAATTATATTTATATTTATATGACTTTATCTGCAAGCAACTGTATACAGTTGCTTGCAGATAAAGTCGTAAAATATAATACAATTAAAATAAATACAATATAATTTTGTTTGAGGGTGCCGCGTCACGCAGACTCGAGTAAACCCATATGACACAGCTAGTGTACACAACACAGCACTCTCCGCCGCTTCCCCGCGTTATCTACGACCGGAACATCCCCATAGCGGGGTCACTAGGGCTGGCCAGGCTATCGATATTTCGTTTACAATTATTTATGTTAATGATAAATGATTGCGAAATACAAATGATTACAACATTATAAAAAGATTGATAAACTCAAGGGCGAGTGGGCAGGGCACATAGTTCGTCAAGTCCTCGAGTGGCGATCACGTACCGGAAGACGCAGATTTGGTTGGTTTTTCATAACAAGATGGACCATCGATCTGGTTAAGGTCGCCGGAATACGTTGGATGAGGGCAACACAGAAATTATTGTCGTGGAGATCTTTGGGCGAGGCTTTTGTCCAGCAGTGGACGTCTTCGGACTGATGATGATGATAAACGATAAATGTTGAGCACCGCGAAAGCTTTTCGTGGGAACCAGCTACAAAATTAGCAGATGACCTAGCAACATCGGAACCATACAACAGTAGAGAAGAGTTAGTTTTCTATATTATTAAAATATAAATTTCTTTATTCTATAAGATCAATCACTTTGAATCATCAATCTTTAAAATCTACTGTATATGAGTCGAGGTCATGAATTGCCAAATCCATTGATACCATCAAAGTTCTTTGAGGCAAATTCGGCCTTGCATTCCATAATATGGTCTACCCAATATATCGACATTGTATTAAGTTATTTAGAATCACAAAATGATAATAGGTTTTTGTATTTATTTTTATCTGTTCAGTATCTTTGTTTCAATTGATAACTGTTTCTCAAGCGAATATCTATAGGTATAAAAATTTATATTGCGTTATCTTCTCTAATATATAAAATTCTCGTGTCATGGTGTTAAACATTGAACTCCTCCGAAACAGGTTGACCGATTCTCATGAAATTTTGAGTGCATATTGGGTAGGTCTGAGAATCGGACAACATCTATTCAACATTTTTCATCCCTCTAAATGTTAAGGGTGGTCCATACGAAATTTTTATTTTTTTATTTTTTTGACATTTTTTTTAATTTATTTGTTTATAAGTCAGCATTAAAAAATATATACAACTTAAAATTTTCACCCATCTACGATCACCAGTTACTTTTGTATCGCGATTTTAATATCGGCAGTACAACGTTTGCTGGGTCAGCTAGTAATCTATATATTACATAATAATGTTAGGCAGAACAAAATTACTTTTCTACTTTAATTGTATTAATTCATTTCACAAATTTATCTATTTTATTATAAATACAATAAAGACAAACAAGGCTAGCAGTTCATCAGAAATATCGATATTTTACAAATCGTGTGCACATCACTAGCACTCAGCGCCCGAGGCGAGACGGAAGCCCTCGAGCTTCCCTTCTGTATGTCTGTTTGTTTGCTTATACAAAACAATCTGCGGCTAAATTGTTTTAAAAGTAAACCTATTTACATCTGAACACGTGTTTTTAAATATTGTTTTATATTTACAAGTACTGAGCTCATATTTTCTTAGTTCTAGACGATCCATATTTATCTATCTGTGCGAGTTTTATGTAAATTCAAAGTAAAGAAAAGAAGTACGTAACTCACCCAATTATAAGTTAATAAATTATGAATTAATTTACTTTGTTTTATTCATAAATGTTTTTATTATTTTGTTTCACATTTCATAAAATTAATAGGATTGAAACATAATTTTTAGAATTTTAACTGTCTAGAATATAGCCAAATTTAAACCAATAAATCTTCATCGAACGATGATACCCGTTAATTATACGTGCTCACTTCACCCATTCATCATTAACGAATTACTACGACCCATATAGCCCAGTGGATAGTTACTCTGCCCACTGAGCTAGATGTCCCAGGTTCCAATCCCGATAGGTGCGTTTGCACCTTATTCATCCCTAGGGATTATTATTATAAATGTGTAAGTTTGTTTGTTACGCTTTCCCGCCTAAACCATTCAACCGATTTTGATAAAATTTGTACAGAGGTAGACAAGAGCTTTGGAAAGGACATAGGCTATCATTTATGGCGAATAAAAGGTTTGGGGGGGATGAAATAGGGGGTGGAATTTTGTATGAAAGTTTGTCATCGATGACAACACCAGGAAAATTTGTATGTAGGCACTTGATAAGAAATGAATAAATATTTGTTCTAGCGTTTTTAAAATTTAGTCCTGTGTGGGGATGAAACCCTTTTTCATCAGGATGAAAGTTCTAAAGTTGGTAGCTTATAAAAATGTATTAACCAAAGTAGTTTGTTGTGTATTATTTGCAAAATATTAAAAAATAAAAATTACTGCCCACTTTTAGTACTGCACTATAGCTATCGCAAGAAGTCGCGGGTAAACGATAGTAATAATATAAATGTATATATACCTATATCACCGCCCACACTCACGTGCAACACCAGAGGAATCTCAGGAGCGTTGCCGGCGTTTGAGGAAGTTTTTCCCCTCATTTAAAAGTAGGAAAATGGTTATTATAACATGCGTTACGCTTTCGAATTTTTTCATTATATGCTTAAATAAGATAAGCAAAATAATAATGTCGGGTCAAGTTCGGGTCGTAAGAGCTTAGAAAGTGAGATCTAAGTGAAGAGCAGATTTGAGCCCGACTTTATGACGTATCAGTAAGATGTCACCGAGACGTTTACGACGTCGTAAAGTGACAACCCACTTGTTGAGTCGCCGCTCGCCGGTGTGAACATACCTTATTATTTATTAACACCAAATTATATTTACTTAAAGCTTAAACAATATTTTGACTAGAAATATGTGTTCATATTTAAAGTTATATTTTTCCTAAATTAAAAAAAATGCATTATAATACTGTACATACACACATACATAAAATCACTCCTCTTTCCCGTAGGGGTAGGCAGGGACCACTTCTTTCCACTTGCTACGATCCTTACATACTTGTTTCGCTTCGTCCACTTTCATTATTCCTTTCATACATGCTCTCCGGTTTAGGGTACTCTTGACCTGGCCTTTTTTCAAGACGTCCCTGATTTGATCTTGAAACGTCCGCCTAGGTCTACCCCTTCCAACACTGGCCTTATACACTTTCTTAATACTGTATACAACGTAAAATTTATATAGATAATAGCTGACCCAGCAAACATTGTATTACCATATAAAGTAATTAAAAGAAAATCAATAATTAAAATATTTGGGGTATAAAAAATAGATGCAACCGATTCTCAGACCTACCAAATATATCGTACTACAATAATTATTGTATACGTATGCTATCTTGCAACTTTATTGCGTATCTGTGGATGGAATAGAATAATATTAAAATTGCGATACAAAAATAGGTGTTGTGAAAATTGAAGCTGTATGTATTTTTAATGGTGAATCATTATAAAATAAAAATAAAATGTCAAAAAAATTTAAAAAATCTTAAGGGGTGTGAAAAATAGATATTAGCCGATTCTCAGACACAAAATTTCATACAAACCGCTCGATCCGTTTCGGACGAGTTTGGTAACAAACACTCGGGACACGAGAATTTTATATATAAGATTTATTTTTACTCAATTCAGATAAACAGACTTGCATTATTATAAGCTCTAATTATTTAAAGATCGGTGTAGGCAATGTTCATAGTTAAGCTATTAACTTTTATCCTATACTATTATAATATTACCAGCTATTAACTCATACAAGAAGGCCTAGAGTTATTACGGTTGGAGGTTAATATGATCTCCTAATGACGATACTCTTTAGAGTTGCACTGCGCCGTATGGAACGCACTTTTATAGTTTATTATACCCTGGTATACTATTGTCTATTTTATTATATAACATACTAGCTGACCCAGCAAACGTTGTATTGTCGATATTAAAATCGCGATACAAAAGTAACTGTTGATCGTAGATGGGTGAAAGTTTGTCCGATTCTCAGACCTACCCAATATGCACTCAAAATTTCATGAGAATCGGTGAAGCCGTTTCGAAGGAGTTTAACTACAAACACCGCGACATGAGAATTTTATATATTAGATATAACATTATCTTATCTCCCAGGTAGGCAAATAATTATTCTAATAAGTACTAATACATCTCCGATCTGATCAAATAATGTTACCATACTTCTTCTTGGGAAATACTTTTATATTGATGTGACAACTGGGTATAAAGTGCGCTATTTACTACGTACATATATACAAGCACAAAAGTTAAATGACAGTTCATTACTAACGTGCATTTTTATATTTAGCCGACGCCCCTGGTGCTCTTAGCCCGAGTAAAATTGTATGAATGATTATATATTAATATTCTGTGTTTTCTATCACTGAACAAATCTTGAATGAAATCTAAATGATGAGATTGTTAATTCAGATGTATATGTCATAGAGCCATATTACATTATTCGTTATATTATGAAGTATACATTTAAGGCTTTCTATGTTTTATGATTGTAGGAAGGTTAGAAACATAAAAGCCAGTTATTGTCACAAAATTGATGATAGATAGCGCCCTAAGATGTAGTACCTAAGGGTTCAAGAGACAATATTCTTTTTCCTATTATCGTGCCCAAAGTTCGATTTTGCGCATGCATTTGCGTTCGCAAAGTAACACTTTCGCACACATTGACAAGAGCGTGCAGGAATGAAGCTGAGCGTGCGGGAATGTATGAAAATAAGTATAGTGGTGGAACTTTGCAAAACTTAATAGGAAAAAAGTATACGATACTCGTGCGCACGTAGGTCATCCTACACTCGCTTCGCTCGTGCGGGAACGACCTACATTGCGCACTTGTATCGTAATTTACTATTTTGCGTTCTTTTAAAAAGAAACGAAAAAGGTATGAACATAAACAAAAAAAAAGTATGAAACTGATTTTGTCTACTAATCACGTATTTTATGCATATAAGCATTTTATGTGCCAAAGTTAATTTCTTTGTATGAAATTCATAATTTTTGGCAGTAGATACTTGTTATAATCATTAATCACCAATACAATCCCGCACATCAAAACTATTTTAAGAGTTATTTTTACTGAAAAATAAAAGCTCTTCAACAAATGAATCCAAATACTATTATGTCATGATTCGCAGTGGAATAAAATATTAAACAAGAAGGAAATATTAAGTGACATGTCAACCATCATATTATTATTTGCTCGATTAAAATTCGACCAACACTCGTGTTCATAAATTCCTAAACTAATCATAATTTCCAAAATACATGCAAATCTATTAAGCGCGTCGCTATAAATCATTCCCGAATTATTCCCGAACGCAGGAGGCGCCTATCCCGAAATGGTGGCCGAAAATAACATGTCAAAATATAAACACGAGAGACGTTTTTACGTTCACAATTTAATTGCCTATACTATTACAAAGGAATCCTTGTTTTCACAGGCCATTTGATTTATAAGCACTTTAAAAAATACTTAAAACTGAAACCTTTGAGGAGTCGAGAGTTTGACAGTTGAATTGTAATATTTATGTACTACCGGAGTTTGATTTAGAGTCGCGATCCGAATGAAATCTTAATGTCTCATTCTTGAACGAATGTAAATGTCAGTTGTGAAGTGAAGATTGAATATCGCCATGCAGATTGTGTTGAGGATGTTTACAGATCCCTAGCATCAAAGTCGCTATTGTTCTTAAAACTTTTTTATGTCTATCAGAATCTTGGATAAATCTCATAGCTCATAGAATACTCTGCTCTCTTTGATCATTATTCTTTTTTTTCGTTCGTAGTATTAACGGTGCTTATTAATAACTTCATTTATGAATGATGCAATGTATTTTTATAGCAAATGCAGTTTAAATCCACGACAAAACATCTACCATCACTGTAGAAGTCTACCTAAAAATATTATAAGTTAGATTTTATGATTAAAAAATAATTATGGTTCTATTTAGAGTGTCACACTTAAATGAATGGCAAAGCCAAATTGGCTTCGAGGAAGCTGGTCGTCATAAATAGAGCTCGCCAATACTTCAAGCCGGCCAACATTCTAGCGCTCTACAAAGCGCAGGTCCGGCCACATATGTGGTATTGCTGTCATCTCTGGTCTGTCGCACCCCAGTATCAGCTTGAACCATTTGACCACGAGCAACCCAGAGCTGTTTGAATTATCAGGGACCCAGTGCTCTGTGAACGGCTGGATCACTTGGCGTTGCGTAGAGATGTCGCTTAATTGTGTGTCTTCTACTGCATTTATCACGGGGAGTGTTCCGAAGAGGTGTTTCACCTGATTCCTGCCGCCGTATTTTACCTTCGCACGACACACCACAAATTGGAATATCATCCGCACCATCTGATGTCCTCCACAGTGCGATTTTCAAGGAACTTTCTTCCACGTATTACAAATCTGTAGGATGATCTTCCTTGTGTGGTATTTCCGGGATGGTACGACATGGGTACTTTAAAAAAAAGCGTGTACACTTTCGTTTAAGGCCGGCAACGCTCCTGTTGTTCCTCTGGTGTTGCAGGAGTGATCACTTAACATCAGGTGACCCGTAAAAAATCTACTCTATTCCTGTTAAGACCTCAAAATTTGTATTCTTTGTATTGAGGAAGTTAATTAATAGTATAAATAAAATAAATGAAATGTTTTGAGATAAACTGTAGCAAAGAAGCTGAAAATTACTTTAAACTTTATATCGAATGTATAAACTTAAGCCTGCGATTAAAGCGTCTAACAGAACACGCCCAAAACACGAAACGTGTAATGTTGCCCACGCGGTAATTACAGTAATTCCATGTAATTCGTGTAATCTAACGTAATTTTCTGCATTACTTCGTAAAGTACTTAATTATTAAGCTAAGTTTAGTACGCAAAACTCTCTGTCAAAACTCTCTGTTCACGTTTATGTAAAAGCTGATATTGTAAGAGATAAATATTTTTTTTTAAATTGAAGTAGATAATATCATAGTGGATACATATGTAAATCACTTAAGTTTTACCAGTGGGAGGCTCCTTTGCAAAGGAAGCCAGATTATGGGTACCACAACGGCACTTATTTTTGCCGTGAAGCAGTAATGTGTAAACATTACTGTGTTTCGTTCTGAAGGGCGCCGTAGCTATGGGAATTACCTTGCAAATGAGACTTAACGTCTTATGTCTCAAGGTGACGAGCCCAATTGTAGTGCCGCTCAGAATATTTGGGGTTTTTCAAGAAGCCTGAACGGCATTAAACTGGGTATTAATAATCATCAGCTGAACGTCCTGCTCGTTTCGTACTTTATTTTCATAAAAAAAAAGTTTACGCATATTTCAATTATTCTATTTATTTTAAGATAATTCACAGCATTTCATATTTTGTAATTTTACTCGAAACTTATTTACACCACCTTCCAAAATAAGTGCAACACTGTCAGAATATTTTTTTTTTATTTAATTATTGTGTAAATAATTGATTTTACGACTTTTCGATTAAACAAGTGCTGAAAAACTTTATATACAAAAACAATCCTTTTCAAATACTTTTGATGTTTATGTTTCTAATTTATTTCTCGATTGGTGAATATTATTCCAAAGTAACTCTCCAGCAGGTAAACTACTTATCAGACCTGACTGGATTAGAAATACATTTGTGTCGAAAACTGGCCCCCACTTCCCCTCATCCCTCCACCACAACGAATACTACTCGCGTCTTTGGTTTGGTGTCTCCCAGTATTTCGAATCATTTGATCGCTTGCTACTTACACCTGGTCTGATTGTCAGGGATCCAAGGCTCTATGAACGGATCGATCGCTTGGCGTTGTGTACGGACATCGCTTTATTAGCCCTTTTGTCCTGAAGAATCTGCAATTCTCCCGTAGGAATAAGAAGAGTCAACAGGCGACCTAGTGAGCGATACATTCAAACTTGCTTCGCAGAAAGAGTCCAGTCAAAAAGCCACTTCAGTTCACGATGTTTCGATGTGATAAAACAATTCCGAAATACTATCCCGTGTTCTTCCAAAGCGCGTAAATAAATAATAGTTACGTGCGTGTAATGATTCTAAATGCGCAATAAAAAACAATTAGTTAGCGAGCGGAGATCCTGCGTGAATGTCACTCCGCTTTCCAAGCAGTTACGAGTGACCGCAAATTGTACAATTCCGGCCGGGACACCACTCGCCCCGCAGGGCACAGCACTTTGTTGCCGCGTTTACGCCAAATGTCAAATTTTTGAGCGTTTTGCGGTTTTTCTGATTGTTTCCTATGACTCAGTTAAGGTTAGGGGCTAAGAATTAACGTGACCTTTCTATTGTATTAGCTATTGTTGGGTTAATTTCGAGGATAACAAGCTTATTGGCATTTTCTTGTTACATCATTTTACATAATATTATATTGTAATTAAAATGATTTGTAAATCGATGAATGTTAATCTTGATATAAAGGAGTGGCAATGAGTTTCTTGCTACTTCTGCTCATTAGCTCAACCATTTACGAAGTAGCGGTAGATTCAATAAGAAAAAATATTTTCTTTTACATTCATAAGTGTCATTTCCGTGACCTACATGAATAAAGTGATTTGGATTTCATTTCATTTCATTTTTCCTCTCTATAAATGAGAACTAGAGTCCAATTATGAATAAGAGCACTGATTTTGTAGAACTGTTAAATTATATCAAAATCTTATTACAAATACATCTATTCTTTTAGTTGAAAATTATGTTCTAAATAAGATCGCTGCTCATTCAAATAGTTTTATTATACTTATAGATCCTATATACATAATATAATGAAAATGGTCTTTGTTTGAGGCTCAATCACGCCTAAGCCACTGATCATATCGACATGAAACTATCACCATTCGATGCGAAATTTATCCTAGATTGGTTTATGGCCACTTATTTTTTGAATTCCAACGTTTCTTCATTAATTTTAAAATTCGCCCAGCGAAGTGGGCGGGAATGGCTAGTATACTTATAAAGATGATGACCCATATAGCTGAATGGTTAGTAACCCTGACTACAAAGCTAGAGGTCCCGGGTTCGAATCCCGGTAGGTGCAATCATTTATATGATGAATATGGATGTTTGATTCCGAGTCATGGATGTTTATATGTATTTATGTATGTTTAAGTAAGTATATTCTATTAAATATATCGTTGTCTTGTACCCATAGTACAGGCTATGCCTAGTTTGGGGCAAGATAATTTGTGTAAAAGTTGTCAATATTGTAAAAAAAAGATATTTGTGAAAATATGATTAAGTATTTTCTAAAACAGGGCCAGACATTTTTGATTCAGATGTTAGACGAAAACTCAGCATGCAAATGATACCAAATTATTTATGTATCGGTAAAAGAATATTTAGATTTAGTAAGGTTTTCTTAAAAATTGAATAATAAAATAAACTCAAGTGAACATTAATAAAAATATACCAGGGTATGATAAGATTTATAGAGTATCGTGTAACGCTAGCATTAGCTAATAATATAGTGTACAGGCACCAGGCAGGTGGCTTTCGGTAAATTTTCCGGATGCCTTCCCAATGATTTCCTCGGAGACCAGACCGCCGCGCCGTGCGCCAGTGAATGTACGATAACGTTTTAGCGATTCTGTTCTGGTACAATATAATATAGATATTTTGGCCATAAGCCACGCCCACATGCATCCAAGAACGTGTCGGTATCAATTTATGTCAGCAAATAAATCCTTTAAAAGATTATTACTTTTTGATTACTCTGGACTTCTAACATTTGAAACATCCTAAGTGTATGTTAAGTCCTCTACCCGCAGTATTTTTTTTATGAAATAAGGGACGAGACGCCCTGCCGATTACAATGTATTGCCGCTCAGGATTCTTGAAAAACCTCAAAAATTCTGAGCGGTACTACAATTCCGCTTGTCTCCTTAAGACATGCTTAGTCTCATTTGCCCAGTTATTTCACTAGCAAAGGCGCCCTTCTGATCGAAACACAATAATGTTTACACATTATTGTTTCACGGCAGAAATAGGCGCTGTTGTGGTACCTATAATCTAGCCGGTATCCTGTCCGAAGGAGCCTGCCACTGGTAAAATGGCAGATACTTGTATTATTTACATATTCTTTGCCAAAGTTAAGAATCTCTTCCCGCGTTCTCAGGCTAAGATCTATAGAGCCTACTTAGACTTTACTTACGTAAAACTAAGAAAAGTTTTGAGCAAATGCTAAGTTAGCTCAGCCTCGGAATCTCCCGACATACTTGAGGGCTGTTTATAACGGTGACGCGGAATTAGTGCTCATAATATTACATGTTAACCTAAAAGTTTTTACAAACTTAAAATTTAAACCTTTCTTTCATAAAAACTCCCAGAGATTTTTAAATGTTTCGATAAATATTCCATGAACAATAATTCTACTGAATTATGTAGCAATATTGTATTACTCGCATTGGTGCCTGGCTGAGCCTTTCCAGTGTCGGGACACGCGAGATTATCCCAGAATACTGAGGATTGATACCTCACGTCCCGAGGGAACGTATTGCGTTTCCTATTCCTTACAGGATCATGTTTTATAAAGCCCAAAGATCTCTACATCACCACTTCATAATAATAATAACTTTACTTCCCAAACATTACAATAATTAATAATAGTATTACAAGTTAAAAATATGTTTCTAAATTATATTATTAATTATATACATACAATACAGGGAGCATAGACAGCTAAACTTGTATGAACTGTGTTCAGCTGTCAGTGACTTCTTGGTACCAGACATAGTTACCTACATAGTCAAATTACAATGTTATTTGCCTGTTATACACGTAATAATCCATCACTACTCTGTGGTAATACTAATTAAATTTTCATTGTCATTTAGATTTTATTATACTACCTACCTAAGGATATGCTACCGTACCAATTTTTCTTTACAACGACACACGAAATCCAAAAAAAATGTGAATAGTTAGAAATCTGTAAGCGTAATAATTTTAAGTAATACAAGTCTTACTAAATGCGAAAAATGGTAATTAATTAATTAAAAATTTAACCCTGTATGCAATTATTTAAACTGACCTTTGAGTTAGTACAAACAAATATGCAATAACTTTAGAATAAGCCATTCAGCAAATAAAATCGAACATTTACTAGCATTCGCCGATAGCAGTGCCAGACAAGTCGTGTATGGAAATGGTTTTAGTGCAGGTGTAAAATATAATATTTATAGGCTAAAGAAAACACTCTGAATGCTTGTTAGCGATAATGAGGTGCGCGGGCCGCGATAAATTCGTTCCGCCACCCGCCGCCCGGGGGCGCCCTTCATTTGCATCTTTATGTCCATTGGATTCGGTTTGAAATGTCAGCGACGGGTCATTGACACGTAGAAACATTCTGAGTTGGAGTCTACTCGTCAATAGATGGCGCTGGATAGCAAACCTTAAAAATTTATATTTTCTTGGTTTTACTAAAGTCCCGAGCTCTAAAATAATAAAATTCACCCATGGAATTAGATGATCTAATGGGCTATAAAGATTTTAAGTTTCAGTTCTTAATTACTCCTTTCGTAATAATGTGGATGTTGCCAGTCCAGCACTCTCAATTAACCTACATCTAATGTCTATGTACTATAATTATTACCCTTCAAGTATCAATAAAATACCGTAATGGCACTTTACAACATGAAACTTACGAATAAAGATAAAAGATCGTACGGGTATCGAATCACGCTGACTCAGCAACAACGCCTCGTTAAGCCGACGCACCGCCACGCCGCCTGTCATTCTTTTGACAGTTTTTGACATATACATCTATAGAACCTCGTTTATCACACCGTTGCCTATTCGTTTGTTTTTGTGCGATAATGATCCCTTTTATACGGCAACACTTTTGTCGGATGCGATTTAAATAGAATTTGTAGTTCTTTATTTGTATGGCGGTTTTTGTGATCATGTGTGCGATTCTTGATCTTCTTTATTAAGTTGAACAATAATATGGCTATCCGTATGTTGCCTACACATATTAACTTATTTATAAGTTAAATGAATTCATATAATAATTCTTATCTCGTCTAGTACCTATTGTTATTTCGCCTAGTTTTTCTGTCTATTAAAACACCCATTTTATACAGTGTGTTTGTTTTGTTGGTGGTAAGTTTTTTCTATGGAAAAGGAGGATTACCTGATACCAGGTGATCACTGTCGCCCACACTTTCTTGCCGTCCTTTACGCTAGATGTACGCCCTTTTTTGAAGATAGGATGATCCCATTTCGTATGCTCTGATAATACCACGTAAGGAAGCCACAAGCTCGTACCACAGTTCGTTTGAACGTGGCATAAAGTTCCATGAAAACCTGAATATGGAGGTACGCCATATGATGAGAATTATGTGTTACGTATAACGTGCTGTTAATATTTCTTATAATGCATTATTATTAAACATGAGTTAGGCTAAATTATTTTGAATAACATATTTTCTCTGTCTTCACATAAAAACACTGTTGCCCTCACAATTGGGATTAGCATTTCGCAAAGTATTCAATTTGAGAAACTTCTAAGATTTTCCCGGAAGAAATGTGAGATTAACGGAAAATACTGTCTTAGTTCATCAGTCATAGCTAAGCGTTACCTATTGGCATAAAAAAATGACATGAGAAATTTGTTTTAAAATCAAAACTTTGCCTAGAAATATTAGTAATGAATTTCTTTAGAGTTTGGAGAAAACCCATACTATGATTTCATATAATGCTGCCAATAACACCAATTTAAGAAGCCAACATTTAAAAAAGCGTCAGAAACCATAACAGAGAGGAGTACCACAGATAAATAACGTAGCGAGGTAAGGATGTTATTATCGCTATAATTGCACGTCAAGTCACAAACACAGTTTTTTCCCATTGCCTCTTGTATTTTCCTCGTTTCTCGGGTGATATATTGGCCCATGAATACAATATGTGGTGACATGAGCTTATGAATGCAAAATTTCGTTCAAAATTTCGATTGTCTTATTCTTTTATTTACACTTAGGTGCGAATTTATTTTTCAAGCTTGTAGATAAATAACAAACAATTTTATGAAGATATTTTCCTAAATTGACGTCCTAAAAATAAGGAAGAATTTAATACCTACATTCCTTGAATTTTGGGTTTTCTTTAATTATATTGCTTAATTTTTGTTTTTATTTGTATAGTTTTCATAATTATTTATTAATGATTTCAATCATTCTAAGTGTAATAAATACTTACCTACGTCTTTTAATAATTCGAATATTTTGGTAGTGAAGTAATATCCTCCTCTTAGAGTTAAAATAATCAATAGAATAAGAATCGTTATTTTTATGACTCTGTCACTGTAATTGTGCCCGCGAGGAACCCAGTGATACCATATAGTGTCTAAGATAAGGTACCATATTATGTGGTATCTTACCACTTTATATCAAAATTAATGTTGATGTAAATATAAAATGAAAACGTTAAAATTCTTCTTTCTATTTCATATTGAACAGATTCACAGAATTGACAACTAAGCTAGAAAAAGGTGTGAAACGTAAATAGATCCGGAATAACTAAAAAATCCTTTTCCCACGAACCAGTCGCCATAAACAAAGCTCTCGATCTAAGTAATGAGGGACGCGTAAACTATTTTGATTAGAATAGAATTAAGTATCGCCAAACTTCGCCGCCATGACATTTTTCAAGTTGTCAAAGTGCCCGCGCTTTTTGCGCGCTGAATTCTGACCGTTCCTTTTTCGAACGGTTTGACTTTTGAAATCTCAATTCCAAGTTTTTGTGCCAAAAAATGTTTGTACTGTTGGTATAAATTGAAGCTTTATTCTTTAACAATAATTGAATTATTTTTATTAAAGTTTTCAGATTAGGTATTGATACGAATATATGAAAGTCATAATTATCGATTGGTATGAATGTATTATATTATATTATAGTATAGTATTGTATGATATTGTTTTAGATATTCGCAAATCTTTGTACATTTTAGTACCTACACAAATGAATACAACAAAAAATAATGCCTTATTTAACAATGCAACATTGTAATTGCCCCTCTAAAGAATAGCGGATCATTTCGTTCCGATAACGCAAAATATTTCCACGAGATCATTATTCAAGTAACGTAATACGCCATGATAAAATCAAAAATAAGCTTAAAACAATAATTTACAGCCAAGAATAAATGCTGAATATACAATATTATCTCAAGTTGGTCTAATCCGAGACAGCCGCTCCCGTAACCCGGACATTCGAAGTGGAAAAACAAAACATCCATCAAGACCATTCTCTCTCACATAAATCACTCGGATGTGAAGGAGACGGCTCGATTTTACAAATGGGCGGAGCGGAGTGTCGACAACGAAACAAAAGAGCGAAATGGCTATAATTGCGGGTGCAAGTGCAGTGTGTGCGAGTGAGACGGGGCATTTTGCGAGGAAAATCTTAGGGCATAGAAGTCTTGAGTTTTTCTTGAAATTAAGGAAAAAATCGCGTGCGGATCGCACTTATGCAATGCAGTTACATTTTTCAATGTCTTATGGTCGCCGTTTGATAACTATAGAGCAATTTCGCTGTTTTATAGTGCGATTGCGTGGAATGCATAACCTCTATTATTTTAGCTTTGAATTACCTGCAAGATATAATAAATTTCCGAACAGCGAAGTCTCTAAATATGATTTAAAAAATAAATAAAAAACATGTTTAAAACTTACAATTATGTTTAAACATTTATCTACATACACAGCATAACCTTCTTACTTAAAAAAGGAAAAATATTTTATTGAGTTTGATTACCAGAAGCTTGTCAATAATTATGTTAATATCAGTTACTATTTTTAAAATTACATCTTACAAAACAAACACAGACAATATAATGATATCAAATTACTTACCCACACTTTCGCTAATTGTAAATAATTGAATGTAATTTTAGTATCAGGCAACACTGGGCCCGTGATGTAAACACAATTGAATTGTGCACAGATTGTTGAATTACCTGAATTTGAGTAAATTTGAGCAATTTTCGTATCATGGACGGAGTGACGTGGTCACGGTCAGGCAACACGCTCACAATGTCTATTTTATTATTTATCTATTTACGATTCGTTTCATGTAATAACGACCCATATAGCCGAATGGTTAGTGACCCTGACTACTAAGTTAGAGGACCCGGGTTCGAATCCCGGTTGGTGCAATCATTTATATGATGAATATGAACGTTTGCTTCCGAGTCATGGACGTTTATTTAAGTAAGTATATTGTATTAAATATATCGTTGTCTTGTATCCTGGCTGTGACTAGTTTGGGGCAAGGTAATTTGTGTAAAAGTGTGTCATTATTATTATATTATATTATAATAGTGAGAGAGATAACTTCAAAATATCTGCTGGCGTAAGAGCTGATGAATAATATCTGTGAATTGTGATTAAAAATAAGCTTCTGAATAACATATGACTTGCTTATCAAATAAGCGGACGCACTCGCGCAGGGATCAACTGGTGATAGGTGAACATCGCGTCCTCTCAAGCACCAGAGGAACACACACTCTTAAATCACCATAAAGGATCTTCAAAACATCTGTTTATTTTTCTCACTACCAAGAATGACTAAATACATCGGTACCAGTCAATCGCACCAGAAATTAAACAGAACAAAAAGAAAATACTAGGTTTGGTGGCCGGATGGTTCTGTCTTCGAGAACTGTGCTTCATATATTTTCAATCCCCGTTAGATATTTATTTGCACTTTGCAGTATACCCAATAGCACTTGCGTATTCAAATAATTTTTAAATTTTCTTATTTAAATCATTTTTGTTCGCTTTGCTTGGCCTAGATTGTAATTATAATAAATAGTAATATTAAGAAATAGTAAAATGATGAAGCTGTAAATATCGATTTAAAAGTTGATTTTCTTCTCGCTTTCTCTTCTTCTTTCTCGCTTATTGAGTTTCTTCTCGCTTCTTCTCAATTATGTAACATTTTCCAAAGTTATTTTAGATGATAAAATGTATATCTTTAGACACTGTTGTCATTTGACATTTCGACATAATGAATAAATCTGTTTTCAAATAGCGTGGTTTAAGTTAGTGTTTTTTAAATCCGTATAAAAATATTTTATTTTAAATTTATGATGCTCATTGTTACACAAAGAAGGCTAACCAACGTAGGCTATTGTGAAGACTAAATTTGATTAATAAACCCACTTTGAAAAAAAGTGTGTGTGTACTCGCAAGAAGTTTTCTTTAACTTAACAAAAAAAAAACCCTAAAAAAAAAAACACAAAGTGTACCTTGTGCTATATTATTAATGTCGATAGAACAATATTATAGTTAAGACAAATTATATTACATACAACCAATGAAAATATTATTACCTACCTATACCGCATAATTTAGTTAAATAAACAATTATTTAAAATATCATTAAATTATTTTTATACAATAAGAAAAATGCATTTTTTCTATTTTGCAACTTATACATATTTAAATTTATTTAATTCTCGTCCATTCCCACAACTAATAATTGATTCGGTAGACATATGAGTTAAAGAAAGACTTATGGTAGCTGAAGTATGATACAAATGGTCTGGTTAACCAACTTCAGGGTGTAGAATTTGCGTGACTGTTTGCGCGCGAATTGTAATAGTTTGCTCTGATAATTTTTCCCTAACGCGCGTAAAGACGTAGTAATTGGATAGCGATTATAGCTGCTAAAAAACAAGGATTTTTTTCTCATAGAATAACTTATTACATCGACTAATGCCACCCCAATGATGAAAGTTGCCATATGTAACCAATTACCGTTTCATTCGATATCAATCTAACCGTAATTGGACAATCAAATCAAATCAAAATCACGCGTATCAAATTATTATTTTGCCTGCTCTATAAGTCGCAAATGATTTTACCTTTTATAGTAATTACTGCTTGTATGTAGTCGATGATTGCAAAATTACTGCGAATTACACTTTTTAAGGTAATTTGTTCGACATGGCAACTCTGCAACTAAACTCAAAGCGTAAAATTTAAATTATATTGAAACTTTATATTTATTTCAACTTATTATTACTTTAGTAACTAGCTTTTAGTTATTTCTCAATTAACTTTATGTGGTACGTCTACTTATTGATCATCACTATCAAATTGTTGATGCAATTTAGATAAGAATCTTAGAAAATTTTACGATAGACTAATGTAAAATGTAAATTTTGTTTCTTGCGCCGCTTGTTCTCTTTCGGTAGAAGCTGTAGTAGTGTCTAGAATATTAGAAATGACATCAAAAAGAATTCTAATCATTTTTGAGAAAATAAATGCCTTTTATGTAATATTTTTTACCGGTATGTTGCACCGAAGAATATAGCAGCTGCGAATAAGCTTTGAAACAAAACTAAAATCGAAAACAATTTAGAATTAAATAAAAATATAATACAATGAGTAATCGTACCCACTCGATTATTTTAAACTCCACAATCGAGATCTTAATCGTCGCGTAACAGACACCAACGTCATTCGATACGAAGTCAAGTCGAATGATTGAAACTGGCGCGGAGAATCGAGTCGAGATAAAATCGTTGTATATGAGAGAAATGCTCCTATCTGCTTCGTCTATTTGTTCGCCGTGAAGTAATTGCTTCTGTTCTTGATTTAGATATAAATATATTATACATTCTCCATGTGTGGGTTGTCTGTGGGTGTGCGAATTTTACATGACATAAGACTTTGTTCGATTTCAATAATAGAAGCTTTAAGTTGTCTATGCAAATTTTTGTCATTTATTTTGGCAAGCTTAATATATTTAAATACATATTATCTACGCGATGGGTGATAGGCAATTACTCTATCCCACGCATCAATTTGACACTTCTAACCGGACTTATTTTAAGACAAATTTCGATGCAAATCACGCCATTAAAAATTTTTCCTACTTAACTTTTAATTGCCATTGCCTTGTTTTAAACAATATTGACAGATTAGTCTTCCATGGGTGTTAAGCCATACATTAGACCTGTCTGACATTTAAAAAATAAAATGACATTTGATTCCGTTTGATTCAAATTTACGCGTCCGAGTGGGGTCTGCTGTCGTCCTTTTTCATTCAGAATTAAATTTCTGATCTGATCTTGCATTCCAGACATATTTCCAGCGTTATTTTTAACGGACCGGTATTATATGATTTTTTTCCTTTGAGATAACATTCGGGAGGTTATGGGTGGCTGGGTCCTTTGTACTTTACGTACGGTATGTGTAAAAGCTTCACACTAAAACAGAACGTATTGCGTGTACATAAGTACAGGTTTCGGATGTTTTATTTTCATTGGTAGGTAAGGTTGGGTGTAGGATTCTTTTACCAACAGAACAGGACAGGCGAGTAAAATTAACGCGCTTCCAAATTTATAGTATACTATATAAGTTATATTTGCAAATTCCTTTATTAGAAACAACAAAAGTGACAAATAAATCTTTTCATCCTATTTCGTTTGCTTCCCTATCAACAAAAGCCTCCTCCAAATTCAAGTTGTCGTCTGTTTCACGTTTGTCCAACTGCTCATTTTTGGGCTTATTTTCATCACTCACGAATGACTTCTCCTCCTCGATTTCTTTTATCTTCTTCTGGGTACCATTTGACAAACCTTTCGTCCATTTTATCTATATTGGTCCTCATTATATGTCCTTCCCAACGCTATTTCAACATTATAAATTTAAACAATCTTTATAATTATAATAAAGCAAAATTGAATCAAATTCCGGTAAATTATCGAGAAATGAAAAATATCAGAAATTCATTAAGTTTATGCTCACATTTCGCACTCTAAAAAATCTATCGTCGTATCTTTTAGAATATGAAATTAATTAAGGAAATAAGTTCATTGTGCATTTTGATTGTATGTAAAGGAATATGTTTGATAATAACATATTGTATGTGTATGTTCCTTGAAACACTTGAGCGTTGCCACTTTTAATATTTTTTTATATTCGTGTATTTTTGATATACCACGCTATCGAACAAACTTAGGGTCATTTTCACCAGTACCACGACTGCTTAAGCAGTACAATGAGATAAATAAAAAAATTGTGAACTTAGACATTTTTTTCCAATAGTCTACAGGAATTTAAACGTAATCTTCGGAAACATTACAATAACTAAAAACCACTTGGTATTTATAGAAAAAAAGTAAAAAAAAATCTTTTGTCCTTTTTATATTTAAAAATTTAGCTTATGTAACTTAAAGTCTATATTCAACTTTAATTTGTTATTAAATTTTATTTTATATTATATTTATAATTAGTTAATTGTTAGTAATAATAAGTATGTAATAGTTAATAATTGTCACAGCAGCAACTGTGAATGTTGTGTACATCTGTTATAGGTACTGTATCAGTAATGTAATTTCCTAGCTAGTGTTATGTAATTGTTATATGTGTGTACTGTTGATGTATCATTAGGAATAAATAAATATATACATACAAACACGAGTGTCTCCCACAGGAATAGACAGAAGTTATGGATTTCTATTTGCCATGATCCTGACATATTTGCCTGTCTTCTTCTCATCAAACCTTTCAGATACGCTCTCTTCACCTGATCTTAGAATGTACGCCTAACTCAACCTATCTCAACAATTACCTACATCCACATTAGCTCTGTAAATTTGTACATCAATCTACTTTCATCCATGTATTTCAAGAACGTTACATGCATCAACAGTTTGTATAACTCCAACTTGTTGAAATCCCAAATAACATTGAATATTTATGATTTAAAAAAAACTAAGTCATCAAATTTAAACAAGGCAATGGCTTATTTGAATTGTCATAAGCTAGCCTTAAATCCATCCCAACAATGATATGACATAAAGTATCGAGTATAACATAGTGCGGGCGCGTGGTACCAGGGCAATATGAAACGCAACGGTTATATGGCGCGTCACGCGTCCGAGCGACCGCGCACAATAACTCTGCGCTATTGTCCAACAATGCGTGAAATGCCTTGACAAACGATGACAGCCTGCTCGCCCATGCCTTGCTATTCTCCCGCAATTTATGATATCCTATTTAAGATATTTAATGAACGGCATGAAAAATTATTATCACCGCTTACAGTAAAAAAATATCATATTTTATATAAGTTACCTACTAAAATAAATCCTGAACATTGCAAAGCTTACAGCATGTCGAAATAGTGCATTATGTACAAAGTTGAAATAGCTTCTAACAGCATTGTTACGCATTTTCACAAAAATAAATGTTTTCATATTGAGCAATCTACACAACTTCTACATAATGTATTGAATAAAGAATATATATATATTGATTTCATTAAACTTCAGTAGACATGAGCACACTTAAGTTAGTCAATTATGGAGATCTGAACACTGAAGTTTAATAAAAGAAGTTTTTTCATTTTCTACATATCTTATATTAAACTGAACCGTACACAAACAAAGATAAGTGTAAAATGATGCCAGAGTGTGCATGGTTTTCGAAGAGTATAGGGAGACCAGCTTCGCAAATATTTGAGCGTCTCATAAATTCAACATTTCGTCGGAACATACATAATGCGCAGCTCGGTTCGGTAAACATATTGTAATGGAAAACGTTGTTTACACGTTATGATGTCCTAGTAATGTAAACTGATGCGGTTATGAATTAGATTAATTTTAAAGTTCGATTAATGCATTCATGAAATTATAATAAAAGCACAAAAATATTCATACCCTAAATTGAATCGAATAATATTTGAATTTGAAAACATACTACATCAAACATTAGATACATATTCATATTATATAGATAAAAATTAAAAATTTGTTGCAGAAATAGATTTCAAATGACGCTGATGGCTAATTTTTTGTTTCAATATTTAATTGTCAGCTAGATGTTTTGCATAAACAAATAGGGGGCATTTTGGTTTTTTATTTGATTATTTATAACATAATACAATAAATATTCAAATAATACAAGTATTTTACAGTGAAAAGTTATTTATGTCCTTAAAAAAATCAAATGAAACTAAATGTAACAAACAAAATTGCATTAGGATAGAAATTGCAGAAGGCGGTAAGAGAACGTCACGAGTAATGTAAAAATGAAATTTTCTCGGAGTACTTCAGCCATAAATCCGATTGCAGCTAATTCCTTTGTTTGAAAGCGAGACAAACAGAACAATATATCACACGCTCGCACTTAAGTAAAGCGCATAATGTCAGAGAGTGACAACCTGACGTGTGTTGGCTTTTATTCACTGGTTATGTCGTTTCATTAATTACTGGTTTTTTCTTCTACGGAATACAATTTACTTGTGTAAAATATTAGTAAATATATATTTTACTAGTACGTTAGTTGAACCATTAGACACAAACCAAATAACATTCACTCACCAAATACTATTCCTGAAAAGATATTGTAAATTAGTGTTAAAGAAAATAAATTTTCTTTATGACTTCATTATACTCACAAAGGCTTTCCCAAAGTATCAGTACAAATCAATACAGCTCAATAGAGATCAGAGGCAACTAGGGGCACTTACGTCTATGGCCGGGGCAATAAATCACGACTATTGTGTCCCCGAGTGACCCCACACGATATTACAGCATTCTCTTCCATGTTACATTATAGGGAACTGCTTAATTTTTATTTTGATAGAATAGAATATTTAAGTAGAAATACTTTACTCATACTGAAACAAATAAAATTTTAAACACGTTAAACTCAAAAATATTCTGAGATAAATAGACAATAAATACATTTTTATTTCGCATGTATACTTGTACCTTCATACTTATATAGGAGATACTAAATATTATTTTCTTCTAGAGTTTATATATATTTGCGTGTGTATGTGTGTGTGTTTATTAAGGCTGAGCAATAAGAACAAGAAAAGCTTTAAGCTTTTATCTTCTCATGGTATATTATATAATAACTTGCCTTCATATTATTAACCAAAGTTTATCTTATTTATAGATATGATTTAAAATATTGCATTGTTATATCGGAATTAATAGGAAGTTAGTGTCACACATATAAAAATAACAAGGATTTGGTCCTTCATAATAATAGTAGTAGCTATTTTATGCAATGAGATCAACAACAAACAATAAGGTGCGTTTTCAAACTATCTTCAATTAAATAATCTAACGCTATAATAAAGTAATTGTAATATCAAAGATAATCTAGGCAGTAAGGCACGCTAACTGCCGCGTTGAAAGCACTACGTTTCAAATGTCCGAAGAAATTACACCAATTTGTAAATTGATCAATTTGCGTATCTCCTCCCTCTGCTCGCCGTCTGCCATTTTACATTTTGCTATTGCGGACTTCTTTATATTTATTTAAATAAATGCTCATATCTAGGTAGCGAAGTTTAAAGCAAATATTTAAGGCAATTTATCATATAAGAAAAGGTTTGGGTTAGACTCAAATTTGCTTTTTTATTATTTTTCTTTAATAGCATCAATTAATTCAAGCCGTTGATGGTGCATTTTGTATAATTAAAAATTTGGCAAGCATTTGCTGTTGCCAGCCAACTACTTAATTTTGGTGCACTGCGTTTCCTATTCACTATTAATATTTAAAAAGTGATTAGATGATAGCAGTGAAGTCTGATTTCAATAAAATTAATAATATCAAAAGTAAACAAAAAATATAGCCTAGGCAATAACTAAAACCCTCTAGAAGCTTCTGAAAAACTGTTACGAATTTCGAATTCAAAAAAGGAAACATGAAAGCAATAACATGCACCTCTATCAAAAGTGACAGAGACAGCACATATCGTATTAAATGCGAAACTTACCTCCACATAACACGTACAAAATGAAAATAGGATGGGGTGGTCGGGGTATGGAAATGTTGGTCAAATATATCATGCGGTGCCTGACAGGGCAATTCTCTTATCGTTCTCGCGCGGCAACGAAGCGATCTAAGCGAGCTTAGCTAATATAAAATGGTTTTAAATTCAAGTTTAATTCTGACTATCTACCCCGGCGCGGTTCGGTATACGCCGTACGATGTGCCCGCACAAAAGGGCGCGATTTACGAACTGACGGCTTCCGAATGTATAATGTGCTGACTTATATCTAACGCTATAAGTATTACTTATAGCCATTATGAATTTATTAGCGATGGGATATATAATACCTCAATTTCCCGTTTTTGCCATTTGAGAGATTTTTACGTTTTTACTTTTTTACCAGAATAATGTACTAGACATAATATAATTAGGGCAGATGTTTTTATCAGACGACTGTATGTTTAAAATCACATTATAATATGCTAACTTTTTGGTTATTTTTTTATAGCAATGAAGACAGTGACATTTAAACACTTGACCAATAATTTCGTTTTGAGACGCCTTATGGAATACAAACATTAAACAAGCAACACTTTTTTACTAGTTCAGGTGTATGTTTTTGTCTCTGATGATGAATCATCAATGCTAAAACATGTGCCACCTTCCATAAGAATGCAAGTTTCATCACCAGACATACGCTGTAGATACTAAAACGTCCAAAAATTATCATTATCATCATAAAATCACTCCCATTTTCCAAATTCCGAGATTTTTATATGTATTCATGTATGTTTAAGTAAGTATATTCTATTAAATATGTCGTTGTCTTGTACCCATAGTACAGGCTAAGCCTAGTTTGGGGCAAGATAATTTGTGTAAGAGTGTGTCAATATTATTATTATTATTTTATACTGTTAGTAGCATGAATGGAAGCAAATCGGCGGGGCAATCGTGTCTATGTCAATAAAATGCATTATTTAGTTAGGAGACGCGACACAGCTGTAGCAAGATATGTAATTATAAACACGAGGATTAGAGGCGCGCCCGTCTACTGAGGGGGTAATTGTGTCTATATCTCAATATTTACTAATATATTTATATGCGTTATGTAAATATGTATCCTGATTAATTGGTGATTTGGAGGTAAGATGGAATGTGAATTGTATGGTTTGCGAATTTCCGCGGATACTAAAAAAATAAAAAACGGCCCAAAAAAGGGCTGGGATTCATACAATTTGGGTTTTGTACCATTTAAATTAATAACACTTTATTCTCTTTAAACACTTTAGTATTTATTTTTTATTATTTTCATGACGTCCATATTGGAATTCGATTAATATTTGTTTTGATTATTCTGGTCCCGATTGGTTACCTTTTGAACTAACCACCTGCTTACCACCCAAGAAAACATCGAGTATAGATATCGCAATACTTACATAGAATTCTATTTTACACTTTTCCCATTTAGATCAGATTTCTTCAACTCTATTAAAACTTCTCGACGAAGCAAACCTTTAAATTCAAACGTAAGCCATCTGATAAAATTTAAAAAAAGAACATCGGAGGCTGACTGCGCCGTGCTCTTATCTCTTCGTTAATACTCCATTTAAAAAAAGTCAAATGACAGCTAGCTTTTCTTTTGACATTTTATAATAACTTTTTAAATTGTTCTGTTCGTTTAATTATATTTAAAGACGATAAATTTTTATACATTTAAAAATGTTGAACTGAATCCAGAGCTGATAAATTAACATAAATTCATAATATTCATAATTTAAAAATATTTTATCAAAATTCGATGTTCCTTGTAATAAATGATTTATTATTAAGCAACAACGAGTCAACAAAAAACCACCTCTTTTTCTCCGTTGGTCGAAAATAATCGGCTATTATAAATAACTACAAGATTAGCCAATCAATACAGTCCATTATCGATCATTGACAACAACACATAGACAACAATCATATTTTTACTTCGACCGCGCTATAACGGCACTTTATAAAAGCTGTTCTCATAAGAATGATCACGAACCGATCATTCGTCCCACGCATCGATGTTTTTTGTAAGATCTCATTTGTTTTGTTATTAATTCGATTAATTAATTTCCCGGTAGGTAACATATCGTGACCGCTCATCCGTAATCGATTCCGGTTTTTACATACGGAACATGCAGATAAAATATAAAGACACCCATCTTTATTATACTACCAAGTGAAATTGTTATTCTTTATGAGAATATCCAATATGCGTGTCTTACGATAATTATCGAGATATAACAAAGCAAGTTTGTTATTTTACTCGTTAATTTTATTCAAAACAATTAACTGTATATTTTCCATTTTATTACAGATTTAAATAAATATTGAAGTATTTTAAAATGGTTTTCTAATCACCTATACTCGTCTGTAAACGTAAAAAGGCTAAGCACGCTGTAGTAATGGGTAGCCATGACATGTAATTAACGGGCAAAGCGATCAATCACCAGTGCAAATTGCCTCGTGGAACCCATAAGCAACAATTAGATGTCACTACATACGATTTACAAATCGATTATTTATGTATCGATACATCGATGTCCACTCGTTACAACAACCCTATTTAGGAAACATTCGTTACAAATTATTAATGTCTGTAGGCAAAGGTCGACTACCATTATGCCATAATCATGTTGCTACATAATTAAGATATTTTTTTAATTCTTTGATGGTGCGATGCCTTAGGTCCAACTAAATACTTACATAGAAACGGTTTCTAATTTATCAAAAATGCGCATGAATAAATCTTGCGTAGGTTAGTCATACTAAAACAAAGAGTATAAAACTATAAATTTTTCCAATCTTATCGTGAAATTGCAAGACATACATCAATTTCTAATGGAATACACCCACTCGTCGGCCATTGTTACTATTGTCTTTTCGCGCCACTGCTACTTGATGTTTCATGTAACTAATCTATGATAAAATGAGAGTTGGTTGAGAAAAATAATAATACATTTCATTCGTTATTGTATCGATTATTATAATTAATAATTATTTGTGTTTAGATGGAATAATAAATCAACAATTTTTCAATTTACTGTTCTGAAAATAATATATGGATACATTAGTAATATTTCAAATCGCATTGTAAAAATATTTAAAATTTACAGTATAAACTAAGCTCCTCGATTACGGATTCGAGCGAGAGGGTTTGTGGACCCTCTTCAACTAATGACAAGTGTAGACCCACCTGAGTCCTCCAATACTGGAACCTCAGACATTATGCTGTTTTTACATTGTATACTTTACATAAGGGGTTGGAGGATAGGATATTCGCCTAAACTTGCCGTCACAAAATTACACAAGTGATTTACTTTGATATTACAAAAAATATGTTATGTTAAATATTTATCTTTCTTGTGCATATATTTATATGACATAAAGATAAATACAATAACAAATAACTGTCGAATAATTACGATACATTTTAGTTTAAGTAAGAATGATAATATGTATAATTATTATATGAATAGTTATTCAAAACTACCTGTACTAATTATTCATAAATAAAAGGTAAAAAGATACGAAATATTTTATTGCTTCCTTAATTTTTTTACCTGTTAAAATAATAATTATGAGGGGACATATGTTATTATGGCTTCTACCTTAACCAAGAGTAAAGACAAATTATGATGTAATAAAAAAATATTATTACACAGTCTACTTACTGTAGGCAAATTAATTTTAATTAAACCGCTAAATTTTGGGACTGAGGTTATTTCATTGACAGAACTAAACATAGTCCATAATTATTAGTAAGTTATTAAACAATTTATGTCTCTTTTAAGAGAGGGTAGATGAGTATATTTGATAAAAAAAGGTTTCATATATTAAAATATAAAAAACAGTTACGGATTTACGTGTGATGGCTGTGACTGCTTTCAGAATCGCTTAAGTAATGTGGCTTTTGGGATATGATCAGTACTATTTTCCTCTGGAGAAACTCTTTTGCGTGTGTGTTATGTAAATCCGCATAGCTGGCATTGTGCAAAATTAAAGGCTATGTAAGAAGGGTATTTTAGCATACTCTTTGAGTACCTAATCTATATAAGAATACTCTGTTTTAGAATATTGTTAGCAGCTAACCCCACCACAACAAAGAAATAGTAAAAGTATGATAAAAGTTGGCTGAGAATATGTCACAGTATATTGTGACCGTAGGTTATCAGAGAAAGATTACTATAGTAGTCTATATTACTGGATCATTTTCGATTTGTTTTCATTACCAAATGAATGTCATGTTAATGCAATGCTTACAATAACGGAACGCAACCGGATGTGACCGCCGCATCTTCTGTCACAATTAATTTCCGGGTGCGTTGAAATTGGCGCGAAAAGTGTCGCGGCACTGGGCCGGCCGCCATGGCGGGAATTTTAATTACGCACTCGTATCCCGAATTGCGATGTCGTCTTGTTTAAATTAAATATAAATTATACTCTATTTATTTGTGCTTACGAAGCACTTAGTTGATTAACGAGCTGTTTCATTTGGATAGATTTAGATTAGAAAACTTGTTATATATTGTTCCTTCGAGACAGCATTAAAACTGGAATGGGAACTCTTAAAACTCTTTCTTTCACAACTTTTTATTTTCGTTTTCTGTTAGATTGGTATTTTACCGAGCGCAAAATAATTTTTGAAGCACAACAAACTTATTAATACAACCCTACACAGAAAGTGTAAACGCAATTAGAAAGCAGATGAGACAACACGGACGGTTGCAGTCCTAGCTTACAAACTTTGATAAAAAGATTAACTATGACAGTTTGAAATATAGCCGCCGCAGGGAAAAATAACAGCGCAAAAGTTTATCGGGCTCCATTGTTGGCAACACCGAGTTAATTTCGAAAGAAACAGGCGAGGCGCAGGTGCACGGACGGCTCGTTGTATTAATTTGAGCGTCTAATGCCAACGTATGAGCGTACAACGGGACACAGCTGAATTTATAAGCGAACTTGGGACGAACAAATCCGCACACGGCAGATTATGACGCCTGTCACAATTCGAATTCCGAACGCCGCCATTACGCTGCGTACACCGCCATTAAGCGACAGAATTTAATTGTAAATTATTGCGCCGCCGAGTGTCGACCGACTTCTAGCTATTAACATAATTGTTTCAAAAGAAACGCGAGTAAATCGAGCCGAGATTGTAGTAAAGATACTTGGAGCAATTAAGATGTATATTTGCATAGTGATGCGACCGCGTGCCCGCTTGACATTTCAAAGAACGCCATTCTGCTTATCTCTATGCGATGCGCCTTATCATTTTCTAAGAAACAACGAAATATGAAGGCGTCCATTAGCCTTTATTTTTACAACTCAAAACACTTTTGATTGCGCGAGTAATCGCACCGTAGGGCACTGAATGCGTTTGATGCGTTGAAATGCTCGTAAAAATTATCATTTGTGAGGCAGTAACTTTCGTTTACTGCTTGTACTACAGCTATTCAATGCGCGATTATGTAATAAATGTCTATTTTTAATTAGAGTGTTTTAATTTTAACGAGTTTAATAATCAGCACGATAATGGCCGTTAAATTTTATTACCGCGTTGAAAATAATAAACGCGCCGATGTGAAGCGAACTGCGTTGTTAAACATTGGATTAACATTGGTAATAAGCGAAACGAGATAATTATGAGTTATCTGTGACAGCAGCGTGACGTATAACCATAGAGATTACAACTTAACTTTTCCGATCACCGCACCACAGACAAAGATTTAAATTTACACGGCTGGATTGGCACACTCGGATTTACCCTTTGACAGTCAACGAATTGGGGTGTCAAATTGTTCTCTGTTTATTTTTGTTTAGCTCCTCTTATTTGCTTCTATCAGAAAGTTGGGTTGCGATAACGAAACTTACCTACATTGAATTTGTCATGTCAATGAACTATGCACATGAAAAAAATACTAAAGCAGTTTAAAGGCCTTCGACGCTGACGACGACTCAAATTCCTCTGGTGTTGTGAGTGAAGAGAATGTGTACGTTGGTGATCACTTAACACCAGGTGACCCGTACTCTCATTTGTCCTCCTTTACCGAAAAAAAAAAGAAATTTCGACGGGTCTTATAGCTAAATGCAAAAACTAACGATAAAAATAAAACTTAGTTGAGTGGAGTCTTATTATACATTATGAATGAAAATGAAACTGAAGATATAATTTTAGTTTCTTTTTGGGTTTTTTTAAGGTTTTAAAAGAAATTCCGACGGGTCGGTGAGTTATACGTATGATGGTATGTATGAAATGGATAGAAATATCACTCTCCAATGAGACGAGGCACCGCAATGAACTGCCTTTGTACATGTTGGATTCGCTTTGTGCTTTTCTATTATAAAAGTAGGTAAATAATCAAGCAGTATCAGGGCCTTTTTGAACTTTTTTTTTATGAAAATAAGGGCCGAGACGAGCAGAACGTTCAGCTGATGGTAATTGATACGCCCCACCCATTACAATGCAGTGCCGCTCGGGATTCTTGAAAACCCCAAAACCTCTGAGCGGCACTACAACTGCGATCGGCACCTTGAGACATAAGATGTTAAGTCTCATTTGCCCAGTAACTTCACTAGCTACGGCGTCCGTCAAACCGAAACACACTAATGCTTACACATTACTGCTTCAAGGCAGAAGTAGGCGCCGTTGTGGCACCCATAATCTAACAGGCATCCAGTGCAAAGGAGCCTCCCACTGGTCGATCTACAACCATATTAATAAATTTATAATAGTATAAACTCTTACAAATGTTCGAATGTATCACTTATATACCTACGATACTTAATCACCTCTAGACAAAAATACGTACGTGAACGTGGGGATAATATGCGTGTATTACACTTGCTTACACTTCTATTACAGTCATTCACTTACAATATATAAAGGTATAAATAAACACACCATAGGAGACAGAAAAACATCTCTAACTTAGGTACAGCAAGATAGATAAGGTAAGAGAATCTATAGATACTGTAACCGATTTTTTTTTTATTATTTTGCAACTTCCTTAGCAGATACATTTTATTAAGTAAACAATATAGAAATAAACAGAAATGATTAAAAACCAAATTTTACGTGTGTTTGTCATGTCAGTCTGATCAGTTTGCTCCTGAAGTATTTTACATGTCATAGTAACTAACGCACATGTCGATCAAAATTCTTCCAGGTGGTCTATATTCAAATTCAAATTCAAAATAGGATTCAAAATCACTTATTGAACGTCAAAAATCTACCACCCATTCAACATAGACTGCCTCAGACTTGAGAAGAACGGGCGCAAGAAACTCAGCGGGCTTTATATAAAAATATGGATTACAATGTAATATCGTACAATAAACATTTATAATTAAAGAGCCTGAGGGTGTTCGCTTCATTCCCAGTCTATGGTATCATTAAGAAAATCGTTTATGCTATAGTAACCTTTCCCACACAAACGTTTTTAAAAATTCTATAAAATTTCGTAACACATTTGTTTTGTACAATTTCTGGGATCATATTGTAGCAGCATATACATCGACCAATAAAAGACTAACAAACTCGACTTAACCGAGTAGTAAGCATAACAAGTTTATGTTTGTTCCTCGTGTAAACATTATGATTGTCACAATTTCTAGCAAATTTCTCAATGTGTTTATGAACTTATAAAATATTATCAAGAATATAAGCTAGTATATTATAAGTATACTATTATCACAGTATGTTTTTACTGTAATAGTTGGGCTGGTAGACATTTTAATCAAAGGCCAGAAGTCACCTGAGTAGGTACTTACATTTTATAAAACATTAGAAGTATGTTTCCGTTGGGGCCAAATTAAAAGCACGCTTTTATAAGGTTTATGGAGGCTCACGAAATCGGAAAAGGTACAACTGTGTATTTAGGAAATGGATTACTTTGCTTAAATTTTCACGCACGCTCATATCCCGCCCCAAGTCTAATCTTTTTAATTTTGGGTCAATTTGTTTTTAAAAACCTTTGCTAGAGAATGTAACTTAAATAACACGACTTATAATAATTAAGGAATCTGATTAAAGAAAATGTTTTAATGTTATTTTGAAATCACACAAATACGCTTTAAAATATTATAAATATTTGCGAACGATAAACAAATTAAACGTTATTTAAATTATATTTATATCAAATACTTTCAGGATAATTCAGATAAAAGCAATCAGTCAATTTCGTAATAGCTAAATGCAAAAACTAGCGTTAAAAATTAAACCACATTTGAGTTAAACCAACATATATATCGGTGGGAACATAAAAAATATGCTTAAAAGTTGTTTATTTTTTCTTTATCGTATATTAATTAAAAAAATAATTGCTTAATGCACGATGCAAGTTTGTTTGTGTTTTGTTTGTCTCGGTATCGCCGGGAGCCATGTACCAGAGCAGCAGAATACGGCAGGAGCTAACCCCTTCGCAGTTTGATAAATGGCCAATTACAGCTCGGGCCGCCCCGGCCCTACTGTTAGCTTGTTGCCTATTTTGAATTGCTTTTTCGTTTAGATTAATATCTAAATAGGATAGATACGGATCCCGCGTACATCTACGTTGTTTTTAAACGTAAATTCGGGCCTCTTTTGTTTTCCTTTTGTATTGTTTTATCATGTCTTTGTTCGTCTTACTATTGTACTGCTAATTCTTAGCAATTATGAATGCCTAGTATATCTGCATAAAAAACTTTCACTTATCTTTTTATTTTATATGGTTCAGACATAAAATATACGAATTGTCTGAAGTAAATAAAACCGTTTATTTATTATTTTTTCAGGATTCTTGAATAACCGAAAAATTCTGAACGGCACCACAATTGCGCTCGTCACCTTGAGGCATGAGATGTTAAGTCTCATTTGCCCAGTAATTTCACTAGCGGCGCCCTTCACACCAAAACACATTACTGCTTCACGGCAGAAATAGGCGCCGTTGTGGTACCCATAATCTAGCCGGCATCCTGTGCAAAGGAGCTTCCTACTGGTGTATATTGAGCAAAAACCTTTGCCAGTTATATCTAGAATGAAAGAATAGATTATGCAAATTATATTAAAATTTGTTATTTAAATTATCTAAAATGTTTCGATTTGATTAATTATGCTCAATAAAAACATATAGGTACTATGTTTTAGAAAAGTCGTCATGTTACATAATTAATAAGTGTCAAAACTAACTGTTTTATCTAGTTTAGGGCTAATTCAAACAAATGTTTTTAAAACGCTAAAATGAAACACTTCAGACAAATTATTATGATTATACTGCCTCTAAAGCGTATTTGAAATCCTAAATATTGGAAAAGATTATTGGTAGGAAATAATTATTATTCAATGTTATAGTGCTAGCTAAACTAATTATAAAAAAAATATTTTTATAGATACAATCACGTTCTTCCCTTTATTAATACAATATCCGGACGACCGAGCCTTGCTCGGATTTTTAAGAATGTACAAAACTTGAACAAAAAAAAAACTAAAAGGACTTCTGGATTCGAACCGGGGTCTTCTGCTTTCCGGATCACCCAATGTCCCATCTGAGCTATAATAGTCTTGTATATAGTGGCGAAATTTACCTTTGTATTCTAATGTTATTGTAGCTGTTTCTCATTCAAACATGGATAAAACCATTTTTTTAAATTGAAACCTAGCTAGATCGATTTATCACCCCCGAAATCCCCTGCATACTTAATTTTATGAAAATCGTTGGAGCCGTTTCCAGATCTCAGATTATATATATATATACAAGAATTGCTCGTTTAAGGATATAAGATACAATTGTATTTATAAAGAGAAGAACGGGGATAATTGGCATTTAATCTTTTGTTATACATCGTGGCGATGCAAGTTACCGTAATCATAAAAAAATATTAAAAAATAAAATAAATAATTTACCTATTTTGATTAATTTTCCATAAAATCATTCCGGAGCAACTGTAAGAAATCTAGTAGCCGCGGGCTAGCGTAGGCACTGACACCTACTTGATGCCGTCTAATGCGACCATGTTAGTGTGATTAAATTTTGTTAATTTGTTTGAAAATTTCAATTATTTACTTTAAATTTTAGAATATTTTTTTATGAATCAGGTTAAATAGCTTATGTTTGACCTATGTTTTTAAGGTCGCTTTTATGATCAGGTGACTTTTCTTTCCTAAAATCTATCAATAAGCCGTTAAAAGTTTTTGAAATACATACATAGAAATGTATTTTAAGAACGTTTACGTTAGATAATCGCCTCATCCGTGCTAAGCCTTAAAATACGCTGATAAATATTTTTCCTCTCTGTAAGTTATCTACAAAATGATTATATTCATCTATAAGGCCGTAGAGTTGACATTAATAAATTGTGTAACCGATAACTCTATTGTGAATTAATTCCAGAAAAGAAACCACTTTAATAAGGATAGACTATTCAATTTAAATATCAAATGTCATTAGAGTGTTGTGTGAATAAGTAATTATTGGTAGAAAAATATACATGTTTAATGACACAGCTTAACAATTATTCTTATACGCGTTGTATTAGTTTCGCCTGAATATAGTTTGTATTATGCTCCGAATCAAATGGACCGTGAATCTCACAGACATTCGATTTACTTCAAATTTTGTACTTTTATACTGATCAACACGATAACAGTTACAATAATATTTACACAAGTACGATATCAAAGTAAAACGAGGCTTTTAAATATTATAAGTACTTTTGATGTGGTTTTTATACTAAAAAATATTTATAATAATACAAATAAATTATAGTTCTATTTTTTATAATAACAAAAAAGTCTCAATGGACTTAATGTAGATATAGATCGATCTCCCTTTTAAAAAAAATATCTTCTCGTTGTTCATATTATTTAATTAACTATTTATTGAATATGTAACTAATATTAATTGTTTAGGTTATTGAGTATTAAGCGTTTATAAAAACGTAAATAATCAATTCGTATTTCAAGTTCACTTTTTATTTCTGAGCTGATAGGATCTACGTGAGGTGGGCAAAGTATTACTAGTACCACCAGTAGTCATTCAGATATCCATGTCCACATTCACTCAGCCCCAGGTGACTTCTCACCCATTTACAGTTTACCATCTCTAATTAAAATTAGTCGCAAATATTAAAACAAGTATTTAATTATTTCTTGATTCGATTAAAAATATCGAGCACTTATATGGTTGAGTGTCTAATTTTAGCCATATAAAATATATATTAAATACTTTCTGGTTTAACTTTTGCTTCGATGCTATAATTGAGATTTTGTATTTCGGTAAAGTTGTCATATTTTTGTATTGTAAATACGTGTAGGTAATATATATTGTGTTGAAGAGCCAAATAAATAAATACAAGAGTTAACAGAACAGAGTACAGATGTGGAGAGGCTGGTATAACGTCACAGCTATCAGGTGCCCCTTAAAACTGATTCGCGCGCCATTAATTTGACAAATGAACGCGAAACGCAACGGGACGTTGGTCCCACACATCGTGTGTGCACAGCTTTATAGCAGCGCTTTTCGAGTTTAGTGAGCGTTTCAATTTATTTTGAAATATTTAGTGCGCTTCTCAACTTACCTTTCTCTAATATCTATATATATAATGAAAATGGTCTTTGACTGAGGCTCAATCACGCCTAAACCACTGATGATGTGGACATGAAACTACCACCAATCGATGCTAAATTTATCCTAGTTGGTTTATGGCTTCTTATTTTTTTATTGTAGGTATTTGTAATAAGATGAATAAAATTTAATATTTTTAAATTTAATATTGCTAAAATATAGCTAGTATTATAATAAAGTTTAAATAAATTGATACTTTGTCCGAGATTACCAAAACTACAATCCTAGCTGACCCGACATACGTTGTTCTGTTCATAATAAAAAAACCTCTAATGAATTTATAATCTAAAGTCTAAACCAAAAAAAAAGAAATTAATCATAAACGTATGCGTGAATTATCTTTATAATATTATTATAGGTATATTAACGCCCCCGTTAAATTCTTTTTAATTTTTATAAAATAATTAATATTTAAGAGATGTCCACACCATATATCATAACATCAATCATCCAAAGTATTCCCTTTCCTATCTCCTTTATATCCTATCTGCTACCGTTTAGTCATAAAAAATGTGTGTTAAACAATATTATTTCAGTAAGTGAATGCAGATTTGTTTTCGGTACTATAGATATACTTTTAGATTAGACCTTATTTAAACCTGTTGCAATATTAATGCCAAAAATTGAATATAATTTTGAAAAACAAAACACTGATTTTGTTAATAATTACAGACCAAATTATATGTAATTACAGCGATCCATCACTGTAAATTAGTTCTCGTAGTGGCCACAACACCGGCATGTCGCTGCTGTCGCACTCATTAGTGGTTCACGAATTACTGCTGCTTCTAGTATTTAATATATTGTTGTTATCAATACAAGGATGACTCGTTACTATCTGAATAAACAATAAGTAATAATTATTTACACAATTTATATTTTGAAAATGTTTATAGAATCATCCATCATAGTGTAATTTTTTTATTACACCATTCGCAAAGTCGCTTTTGAATGTCAATTCGTTCACAAAATATGAGATATTGCGTACACAGCATGACTATTGCTATTTTGCTAATAAGTAAAATCAATGCAGATAAATGACTATCTTAATGATAATACGATAAAAAAAATGTTTATTCATATTTACCAACTCATTTTTATCTATTAGTAACTTATTAACACTAACTCAGTTCCGTTAGTGAGCGTTACGATTTGGCATAGATAATGCCGTTCATCTTTCACGTATCAGATATCACGAATGATGGCTGTGGTAACTAATCACAAATCCCTGACTACCTTGGACAGGAGAGATAGAACGCCCAGTGTAACGTGGCATTTCATTCTTTAGTTTTTTCCCAATTAATCGGTCTCTTTACGTAATGAGTTCAATAAATAATAACATAACACGCAAGATTCCATCTGTTAACACCTCGAGCTAAACCCTTTCAATGCTGAATAAATTGTACTCGGAGCTCCCACGTCAAGCAGTCACACCAATATGGCGCCAGGTTGCTTGCTTATTATAACCATTGTGCTATATTTCACGGCTCACGCGGGTCCCTTAAACCGGCGATTCCATGAGATAACTTACTTTCAAATCACAAGCATAAGCGTTTAAAACGTACGAAGCTTACACCTTCTGAATTAACGTAATGAACAGAATATAATGGTGTTGTTTCTCTCCATGCGAACCTAATCCCTCAGTCATCCTAAAACAAGATGGAATATGTCATGTTTCTTTCTTCTTGTCTCCAGACCCACTAAACCCGAACGTCATAAATCATTAATATAAATGTAAAAATACATAAACCACTGCAAATTATAATGTAGATACGAAAAGCGCTATGCTTCATACTAAAAGTAGTTCCTCTGGTGAATGAACATGGGCACTTGCCATTAGATACAGATATACATATACGAAAATATCAGAGTAAATATTGTACAGCTCGTTTGTCTTGACTCAATTATTACCAGTGGATACTCAAAGTGGAAGTCAAATATTTGAATCCAAGTAGTTATCAACCATATGTTGCAGATAGTGAAATACCTGTCAAATTAGACCACATCATAAGACTGACATTTCACTGCAAGCAATAAAAAAAATCCAAATTAACTTATACCAGTTGTATCGATTTTTGGTGTTGTTAATTACAAATATTCGCAAATCTGTTTTAAGCATAATAAATTTAAGTATCAGCATCACAGAAATTCATTAAATCGCGCTTATAATGGCCTCATGAGCAAGATGTTTTGACAACATCTGTGACACAACAATACTTAGTGACGATTTATGTTACCCCGGTAATTACTATAAATATAACTATAAATCAATTCGTGCAGTATTTTATTGTCAATTTATCAAAATTATTTATATATGTAAACAGAAATGACGGTTACAATTAAAAATAAATTTTTCAAATAATTAACATAAGATTTGATTATTACTAAATCCAAATCAAAAGTTAAGACTATTGTAACTTCTACACAGTATCAACCGGCCGTAGCATTATGACAATTTTAAAATTGATTTTTGAAATGCCATTGAGTTGAAATAAGATTTATTGCGCCAAAAATTTACAGCTAGAAGCTTTCACTGTAAATATTATATACAAATATAATTTTTAAAATGTTAATATTAATTTGTACCAAAAGTATCTGTTCTAACAATATGTTGTACAACAAAATACAATTAAGATTTATCGTCTAATTCCATTTCTAATGTAGACTTCTCAATAAATTCGCGGAATCCGTTTCGCCTAATCGTCACCCCTAACCCTTACTAGCCAGATGTTGCAAACAAGTTCAGGGGTCGAACATAGTGTAATTATTGGCATCGGTTATTTAACCCCTGGATCAGCTTGACCTATACTTCGGAGAATTTCCAAATAAACACTTCGGATTATTAATGTGTATTGTATATAAATCTTCAGTGAAATAAAGAATTCAAAATTACTTTATTTGGTATTTATTAAAGACAATGAAACATCACGTTATATCCTCAATTACAAACTTGTTCTGCCTACTACTCGGTTAAGTAGAGTAAGTAAATCTATTGTGGGGCGACCTGTATGTTTTTACATGACGAATGAAAAGAAATGTATCACGAGGTTCAAAAGAATTGTTTAAAAGACGTTTAGGTATGTGGTAAAAGTAACAATAACATAAATGTTTTTTTTTCTTTTTTCTTTTTTTTTTATGAAATGGGTCGAGACGAGCAGGACGTTAAGCTGATGGTAATTGGTACGGCCTGCCCGTAACAATGTAGTGCCGCTCAGGATTCTTGTGAAACACAAAATTTCTGAGCGGCACTACAACTGCCCTCGTTACCTTGTATACATAAGATGTAAAGTCTCATTTGCCCAGTAATTTCAATAGCTACGGCGCCCTTCAGACCTAAACAATAATGCTTCCACATTACTGCTTCACGGCAGAAATAGGCGCCGAAATTAAGCGGAATCATCAGACTAGGTGTAACCTGATACGATTCCGACCACATAGTTCTGCGCCCGTCTTCAGTACGACCCTTAATATGGTATTCCCCATGTGGTTACACCTGTAATTTCATAGTATTTGACTCAAGATATGCACAGAACGTAGGGTGAGTCATTTGTGAAACATCTCACGAAACCAACATTATATTTTCACTTGCAGCTTTGGGGAAATCACAAAGTTTGCCGTTGATTGCACAACAGAAGTCCCCTGAAATCTGTTGTCAATACCCAGTGTACTAATAAGTTATAAAACAAAGTGATCACGTACGGACTGTGCCTCCCCCCCCCCCACCCCGGCACGACTGCGCCCTCCGCCCTGCCCAGGGGAGGCGAGGGAATTTTCATCAAATATGGAGGTTGCTAGATCGCATATAAACTGCTCTAAATAACCCAATTATGTTGATGTACTATATTATTGTTATGGGCTCCCATTTAGGCCTCAATGCATGGTTGATCGAAATATTTAATATCAATGAGGAATTAATTAATCTCAATATTGGCTAATTAATCATCTTTCACAAATTTAAAAAAAAATGCTCACATATCTGATAGCTCTAATAGCCAAAGTATTTCAAACGTACGTAATATAATACGATATATTTACTTGAATGGATCTGTAATATTATAATAATATAAAGTTTACTTATATTTGAGAGCAATAGAAATTTTTAAATGTACCTACATTATTTTTAGCTAGCAATATAAGTCTGTTGGACAATTTTTCTAAAAACCGATTGTAGTTGATAAAGGGAGTCCAGCTAAAAAAAAATACAAATTTAAACACGTACACGCTAACCTCTGGAACTACTGTAATTACTTAGTCCGTATTTGATCAAAATTGGTGCTCGGAGATAATGTTATGTTTTTGTTCGTATGGCTTACATTAAAATAAGCATTCATACAAATGCTCCCTACAAAGACGATGTAAATACTACGTAATAAGAGGCTGCCTAAGCAAAAATTGAAATTTAGTTTAGTTACAGTATCGTAATTGGCCACGAAGTTTTATTATATTATTCCGGCTTATTCCGGCTAAGTTTAAAAGCGAACAGTTGCTTAAAACGTATTGGAGTTCGGCAGTGATTGTACAAGATTATAGCCATCGTCTGTCAGTGACTACAGGTTTCATACAATCGTTTAAATCGCTTTTATCTAAGAGAGCTTCACTAGGAGAGCTCCCTGTATTATGTGAACGAGGTCGTGCGCATAGCTAGTTGATATAATGTAGTATCAGAATTAATTATTACAAAAAGAAAATCACTTAACCCTAAGAAGGAAAATTTTGAAAAATGTGCTAATTGTTTGCACGCCCGAGTTGAATTTCTAATGTTCAACCTAATTGTTCATTACCTATTACATTTTTTAAACGATCGTAAACACTACGCCTAAACTCATTAGGTAAGTTGCGAAGGGCGGGCGAGGGGGGAGGTGGGGTGGGGGGCAAAGGGGAACACCACGGGATCGCAACCGGCAATAAATTCTCTTTTCAGCTAATTATACCTTAATTCCAGCCATAGCCTTAAATTGTAGTTGTTTTATTAAACACCTGTTTGTCTATTTCGTTAACTAGTTTTGCGAGTGGGTACATATACCTTTCTATGTTTACTTGCGTTTATATATGTATTGTTTATATTTTTACTTTTAATTTTCGCCGGAATACGTTGGATGAGGGATCTTTGGGGAAGGCCTTTGTCTATCAGAGGACGTCTTCCGGCTGATGATGATGATGATGATATATTTATAGTTGGTAGACTTTAATATCTAGTCATGTGAGAGAGAGGAATACAAGTAAAGACAGGTTCAAGTAGAGAAGAAAATATGCAGATTCAATCTTCGTTAAGCACAATCTCGTCATCTAGTTAGTCTGGGCTTTGCATGAGATGAATTCTTTACAAAGAACGTAAAGCTATTGCATTTATATATATATTTATCGTACTGTGAGGACTCGATAAAGTTATTAATATTTTATTTGAGTTTATGTTGAATCGTAGTCCCGTTGTCGTCCCCAATGGTGAAGAACTGATATTGTGGTGTAGGAAAATTGAAATAATTATTGAAGGATCATCCGGTTGCGAAGTGTGAATATTTAAATAAGCATAAATGGAAGAATCGACGTCACGGTACCACCAACAAGTGATAGCCACGTTCGTCCGACTATAAGAGTTCGTAGCAGAAAACGTAAGCAGAGAAAGTCGAAAACAAACTATAAAATATAACGACTTATTAGAAGTATGGTCAGAGCGGAGCCGAAACAAGCCGCCATATTTTATTATTAGAGTTGTTTTTGTGGATTCCATGCTCCACGAGGTTTTAGGGAAACTTGTGCATGAACTGCCCTTAGATTACGAATGGTCGATCTTGGTGTTTGTTCAAATGTTAGTAAACATATACACACATTTTCTTGTATTGATTTTAAAGTATTTTTATCTATTTACTATTACATTTAATAAGATGGCAAACGACCGATGATGCAGACTGGGACTGCGATTTGTCTTTAGCAGATGTCAGGGTGCCATTTGCGTTTTAAGACATTTGTTAAAACATTCAGCTGAAGGGATGTGAGGCGCTCTGTCCATTATATTGCAGTGCCGTTCAAGATTCTAGCAATATCCATAATTCTAAGCGAAACCGCAATGCGCTTGTCACTATGAGAGATAAGATTTTAAGTCTTTTTAACACAGAAATTTCACAAGGCTTCGACGCACTTCAAACAGGCATACTAAAGTTGAAGAACACTAACATTTAGCAGCAGAAAATCAAGTTACTGTGGTGGCAGAACACTGACATAACACTGATACAGTTAGTTTTAATGTACTAACCAATAAACCTATAGGCAACTTCATAAGACCAAAACTTTTTAAGCTTTAGTTGCTTAAAAGTAACACTCCGAGTACAGTATCTGATGTGATCAACAAATAAAGTAAACGAAGTAACGGGGTTCTCTTCTAAATATAATTCCTCGAGAAATTAATAAATGGAAGCAATACAAAATTAACTAAAATCCGTTATGTTAATTCTTAAAAGTTCATTAAAACCGCTCCTCGGCGGAGATTCCGGCCGCGTCGTAGTCTTCGGAAACAATTCTAATTTCGTCTCACGGAATTTCTCGCCGGATTCACAACCCTCTTATTTAATTTGCACTCAGGTGATTAAAATCCAAAAACTTCGGACGAAATTAAATTTTATTTACTTTCGAGTGAATTACGCGTCACGGCTCTGCAATTCTGATTATTTTAATCGGTTTGAACTGGTAATTTTCTTGTTTGAACAATTATTATTGCAGATCTAAATAATTATTTTGAATGAAGTAATAAAACACCAAAATATAGAAATATATATTGCCTAGGTATCTATAATTCAATTCCGGGGTTTTGGGAAGATATTCAAGAAAAATTGAGTAGGTATTACTATTTCAGCTAAAATATACGTTCAATACTAGTATTGGAATTAGTTTTGATATTCTGCTATAATGCACGCCAGTCACAATGACACCAATTACATGAAATGCGTATTTATTAGATAAACTAGCCACCAAGCAATCTGATATTTTATATTCGCAAAAAACCGCACAAATATAAACTCGCAGAAAAACCCTATTATCGGTTATATAAGCGGTCAATAGGTACATGAGAAGTAATGTTATCCCCGCTATCGTCAATCGCATCGGCTCTAACCCCGTACCTGCGTCCCTTGGTCGGTAAGACCCCAACACCACGAACGTGTCCCAACAGTCAAATGGCCCACTTAACTTTTCCTATTTAGGGAAAGTCAAATCTCATAATAACAATCATAGATATTGCGTCGGGATAACATGGGATGTACTTAATGCTGTATAATGTGCTACATGAGACGTTTCATTTGATTGGCTCTTAGTATCCAATTTGTTTTTCATACTTATATGTAAGTTACCTGCTATGTGAAATTGACGAGATGGACTAACATCATATCGTTCAGTAAGTTAAATAACAACCAGCAAAACGTATTTATTCTTATTCAAAAATTTACGATATTCATTTATTTTTCACCGATATTACGCCAGAAATTATGATATGATAACTTATTTTACCTTTATCTTTTATAAATAAAATCTGTGTTTTTCACCATCAACGACTATTATTAAATATTATCATTTAAAAATGAGGAAATTCATCTTAACTTGGCATCAAAAACAATGTAATCTTAGAATTAAATAAGTATAGATAAGTTAACTATTATCACCAAAATATTATCTCATGAAACACTACGCGAGTGCAATAACAACCCTCTTAACGCATAATCTCGTTACAATTAGCCTCGTCTGCATATTTAACACATAAATCAAGACGCATATGCATTTTTAGTCAATACTATCAACCCTTCCTCTGCCGGGTATTAAACGATCACTTTATGATTTATAACCGGGATAAAATAGCCCGCTGCTAAAATATCAGACAAATGCAGGGCTACTGTTGTATGAATAATATTTTTATGTATGTAAATTTAAGATTTTGAGATTAACATTCAAGATTCATTTAAAATAAAATAGCATTTTAATTTTGATAAGTAATAAAATATGATAACTTTCATAATTATAATAATTGTATACAAACTAACTGGATTTTATACAATGTTTTAACCAAATTATATAAGTAATTTAGAAATCAATGAATATCTCTAGGGTTACCTTTAATATGTTGATGGGGGGAGAACTCTTGAGAAACCTATTGGGTCATGCGTTCCCCGAACCAAAAAAATTAAGGACTGATAAGTACAATTTCAAATTACATTAATTAAATTCTAGATATTCCTCACAAACAAGAGATCAAATTTAATAACGGCATTGCAATAAATCTCCCGTCACGCGTCATATTGTAAGAATAACAATTACAACGCCCCAGCGGACGAGCCGGCTCCCGGGGACCCTATAGGTCCTCGGTACTTGGGACCTGCAGAGTTAATGAACTAATCGCGATATTAACGATACATTACTGACAGACGGACGCTGTAATTACGCTAGCGGCGAGGGTCCGCTATCTCGGCGGAATGCTCGTGGACACTTGTGTACCCACTCGCACTGGAGTGTTAACTTTACTGCGTATATTTTAAAATACATTTGATATTGAAATTAATTTTACTTACTATAAAAATTGGTAATGATCATCAAAGTGATTATAACAATAAACTCAATATATAAACCTCAACATTCGGAATCTTTAAAATTGCAAAAGGCAATAATGTTCATAATTATTATTATACATAACTAGCTGTAATACCCGCTTCACTGGGTCATTTTTGATTGTATAGTCATTTGATAATGTTACTAATCTATCATATCTTATTTTTAATTATTTTAAAAAAATTCTAAAACATTTGAAAACTCTCCAAATACCTCTATAAATCTCAAGATCATTCTAGAATTTTCTAGGAAAATTCAAATCATTTTTGATTTATTTTAATTAGTAAAATTATTATTAATTATTATTAAAATTAAGATGAATGTTAATCACACATTTTTCAACCAGCTTCAAATCAGCTTGCAACCACCATAGTGCCCGATGGGTGTCTTGTACCTATTGCGACATACAAATACTAAGTCTAGTCTATATTTATATATAATATACTATATATATATAATATATATATATAGTATATTATTTATATATATATATATAATATATATATATATATATATATAGTCTAGACTTAGTAGACTTAGTGTGGTAACCGAACATGAAGAAAATATTGTATTGGACTTTTTGGACTTTTGTTTTATTCTTCGATAAAATTGTAACAAATAACATTGTACAGATGCTTAATGGACAACTACTTAATTAACAAGGGAGAAATTTTACTTTAATACTTTTCTTTAATATTCATCGAATGTATTTTTATGTTCAATTCATAATATATTTCTTGTTTGTTTCAGGTTCATAAATGCGCGGCGTAGGATAGTTCAACCAATGATAGACCAGTCTAATAGAGCAGGTAACATTTTTCTTATACAAATAATTATTATTTACATACATACATACATACATCAATATTTTTTTTAATATAATTATATAATATTGACAGACTTTTACACAAATTATCTTGCCCCACACTAGGCGTTGCCTGCGTCGTCTATCTTAATATTCAATTACTTATGCCAGTTGCATCGAGTGGGAGTGAAAAACCTCTATAATGGGTTGCTATACCTAGTAAAAAAAATAAAGTTCTCATACATTTTCCGCTCAGTTTTCTATTTTTGCTACACAGTCAAAAGCTTTTGTAAAGTCAAAAGATATCAAAGTCAAAGTTCTTTATTTGCAAGAAACATTTACAGCTAAAGTTGTTACAAATTGTGGACTAGGTACATAGTTTATTAAAACCCAGGTCGCGAAATAAAAAGACTTCATAGTTCGAATCGTACTTAAGTATAATATATACCAGAGAAACATAAAGTAAAACACGGCTAGCTCCATCTTATCCCAAAGCCATCGAGTTAAACATTAAAGAATAGCCACAACAAAACGTCTCCCAACACAGATTATAATAAATTAGGTCCAGAACGGTGTCCGCTCCCACTCTAAAGTAATGGACTCGCCGAATCAATAAGTCGTTCACGTCCGAATTGAGTCCGAGCGACTTTGAAGTCCGAAATACAGTTTGCGGACCGAACCCTTCATACAGTATGCACGATGCACCTGACTAATGCCCACGAGACCGCAACTTAAACACATTTTCTGTGGTGTCCTTACCTTTCTAGTGATGTTCGGACATTATCGATACTATTGCTATTTTTCAGTCTTACGTTGATTTAGTGCTGGTAAAAGAAATTTTACTATTTTAAAAATATGTTTTGAATATTAATGATAGCCTGGAGAGATACATAAAAATAAATTACAGTTTTAAGCTACCTACAGACATGCGAAACATTTAATTTTGTCAGATTAAAGAAAGCTACATACAAAGTATGGTCTGAACTTTTACCAACTAGTATATAATGCTAGAGCCAAGGAAAGCAAATTATTGACCATAAAATGACATATCATGGCTAAAAAATACTACAAAATTCGAAGCCTAATGATAGACATGTCGAAGTTACCTAAATGATCGCCGAAATTTGTAATAAGATGGCACCTTAGGTCAATATTTGTCTTGAAATAGGCTTACCATACAAACTTTTATTGGTAATCAATTGTTCGAAAAACAAGGTTAACTCTTAAAGAAATCAGAAAGCCATAGACTTTTAACAAATCAATAGATCATGTATTCAATTTCATAAAGTATAGCTTAAAGATGACGTGTAAAAATATTGTAAAACATTAGTTTTTTAAAATCACAATAATGATGCCCTGTCTATAGTAAGTATAGTAGTAGTAGACATAAAATTTTAAGATAAAGCATCGATTTATCGATAGTTTATACTTTCATCACTATTTTAACATTTTACTGTGACATCGCGCCGCAGAGAAAATAATGAGTAGATTAGAAAACAGCTTTCCTAGAAATGGCACTGGCTTCGAGATACTGCAGTATTCATAAATTGTCTTTAGTTTTTATAGGATATAGGTGGTACTTCCCTCATATATTAGCTTTTATAGTTCAGAATTATGATGAATTTATTATTTAATTGATATGTATATATTTTACCTCCCCTAATACCTCTCATTTGAATAATATGAAATAATAATAAAATTGTTATGTAAAATGAAAAATAGCCTTTTATTAAATACATGTAGTATGTGAGTGTGTTTGTCCTGTTAATCTCTGAGCTACCTATTTTGAAGGGTTGAGTTTTTAAGTAATTACTCGCTCTACTACTTTTTAGAAAATGATTTAAGTTTTCGAGTAGGAAAAATACATACATGCTCAATATAGATAAATATTTACTGCTATTTTTATTGAAGGAGGTTAGACCTTTTTAATGTTACTTTGAAATATTTCGCTATGTTTTTTTGCATGTGTTTTCGTAGTAGGAATTTAGGCCCCAGAGCTTGAGCGATGAGTGAAATAATGAGCACACGAAATATGCCAATTGTGCACGGCTTTTTCCTAATTTTGACTCATGCGTACATCATCACCTAAATCCTCCTTATATGTATAATATTGGCACAGAACGATTTATTGTTCGCTTCTCTTTGTGCATCGCTGATATAAAAAGAAACTGCTGAATTGTTCAACTTAAGACAAAACACACCCGCAGTGCAAACGTTCTGTCTGTCTATGGCGTATATAGCAAAAAACATTTTCACATTGTGGAGTCCATAAAAGCGAATATCCGTAGTAAGAAACGTCGCAAAAAGGGGCCATCGGGAAAGAAGGGTAAAAAAGAATAATGTCTGAATTCGTTGACCCGTTTGTGAACATCCATCAGGGGCCGACAGTTCTACCCTATCTCGATTTGAGCATAGACTTATATAGAATAGACGCGACGTTATCAATCAATTCCTATTTTAATCTTAATTTTGTATCTAACTTTTTCTTCGCGTGTCTCTCCGACAATCGAAGGTTGGCAGTCAGCTTTGTAATTTTAACTTTATATCCTTCGTGAGGCAAAATTGAATCTATATCTCAAGCATATCAAAATTTAATGATATATCAAATTATTATTATTATGATTATTGCTAGCTTTGAATTACTTTCTTAATAACCGAACTCAAATTTGCCCACTCCAAACACAAAAATTTAGGCTAGGATAATATATAACATAAATATATTTAAGAGTTACTTTTGATATTAAATCTGTAAGAAGTACTTATCAATGGCCTTTGGTCATTTGGTTAGTTTTATTCGCTCTGTCTACAGCCTATTTAATATCTAATATTAAAGCATAGCTTATGAAACCCACCGAGCATTGTCTCAGTTTTGGGATGTGACGCAAAGACATATGATGGCTCGCTTCCAATTTAGATAATGATTCCCCTTGATAAATGACGTTTCTTATGAGATTTCTTAATTATATTAAGTGAGTGCATGCAGACATACGGGGTGAATAGATTCCCAAGCATTAACCAAAGATAACCATTAGAATAAATCAATAATTTTCGTAAATATATGATTTTCAACTGGTGTTGAGAGTGCTTATTAAACATGATGCAATTGTAAATATTTTGGTTGCTAACTCCCTTTGCTTTTGCTTTTTCCCTTCCCTTGCAAATTGCAGAGTTTTCGAAAATTCCAACTTAGTGAAAGGGGCATCCCAGTAAAATTTTTAAGAGGTTTATCAGATTTACAGTCTAGATTCAGACTCTACTCCACTTTACGTTTGAATTATAATGGCACTTATTCTAGCAAGCACTTCACTTATCTATGTCCAGAGAAGCTGTCTATCAGAAGCATAATCCGGAATTCTAAAAGCCATAAAACTGCTTGAAAAGATTAAGTTTGCTGGAACTTTTGTTAAAGAACAAACCATCTATTTCTTTATTTAACTCTATGGTTGTTTTACACTTTTGTTAATATAATGAATAAAGCAATACTGAAATCAGGCTATCAAATAATTGACTATATGAATATAAATCTGGATATGAACCATCAAATAACAATACATGCATTAAATCGCTTGAAAATTCGACGCTGTAGTTACGCGTTAAAAGAATGCCCGCCATTTTGAATGACGTCACAGCTATAATTACTTTTTAATATGATCCTACATTCGAGGCTTTGATTACAAAACAGTTATTCAGTAATTATTTTTATCGGGTAAAAATACTCAGATTGACCCATGTTAAAAAAATCGTTATTTTTTTGGAAAAAATTACACTGTTCATATATTATTTATACAATGTTAGCTTTCTTATTTTGAATTTATTTAGTATATAATGTGCTTTCAGATACTTACTTAATTAATTACTTAGAGGAGAATTTTGTGTTTTTTTTGTTTAAAAATGCGCGCTTATATTGAAAGCCTTGTTTTTCTACTGCTACTTTATCATCAAAAGAGGCTTCAAAAATGTAGGAAAAAGGCAATGTTGGCAAGCACGCACCAGGAATACATAACTGTATTGGAAAGCTCGCCTGACCACAGGAAGTGCGGTGCTCGCTTTCTTCGGCGATTGCCAAAACAATTTTCTCTCCGTTTTTCCATTTTCCGTCGCCGACTCCATCCGTCCAGTATTTTATACCTAAGCTTGGGACAGTTTATGGACCATAAAACGTTTAGATTTAAAAGCTTAGACTATTTTTAGTCGGAGTACATAAAGGAAATTGCGGGTCGGTTAATGTATGACCGCTATATTTATTTTTGTCATACGGTTTATTAACTACAATGATAATGTTACTCATAACAATTTTATATTTAATATTAGTACTATAAGTGACCCCAATAACAGTGGTCCTACCTAAGTAAAACATTTCTATTATATTTCATGAATTTGTATAAGCCAAGTATAAGATATGTTCAGCAAAGCTTCTATTATACATGAGGTTTTGAAAAAAGAGGTGATCATTTACAATCAAGTGACCAAGACCACAACATTCTTCCGAGTTTTAGTTAAAAAATTACATATGGAATACAAACTTTAATAGATTAGTCTCATTTTAAAATATGACGATTTGAAACAGGTTTATATGAAAAGTGAATGAAGTAAATCAAAACGGACTAAAAAATAGCAAATAAGCAATAAAATAGAAAGTTTCTTATATCAAATGATGCATGTCTCCGTACTAGGGTAGCAGGAAATAATAACGGGTCCCCCGGGAGAGCAGGACCTGTACCAGGAAACTATGATTTAGTGAGCGATAATCTACGTCCTTCACGTGTTATTGCGAAATGCCTTTGCGGTGCTTATAACGTCCTACACAATGTGATTAATGACAAAAATGATTTTTTTAACATTGCTTTCATTATAACTATTAATAATCATTTGAAATAAAATAATTCAGTGACCAACTGTATACATTTTTACATACTTTATAATTTTGAGTTTAAAAAAATGCATTAAAGGCATTTATTTTCTCAAAATTGATTCCCTTAGAATTATTTTTAATGTTATTTCTAATATACTAGATACTACTACCGCTTCGGAAACAAATGGCGCTCTGAGAGAGAAGAAGCGGCGCAAGCAACTCTCCCAGCATTCGTTTTTTTTCGCTCTTTTAGATAAAAATATACAATATTGTACAATCATTTCTATCGCTATAAAGTAACCATAATCTAGTCCCAGGTTGTCGGATCACTTAGGTGTTCAGCTGTGGAGTAAAAGGATATACGACAGAGCCATTTTTTTATAAAACTTTTAAATTTATTTATAGATAATGCCTGAACAGTGGCTGGGACTTTGTCATAAAAGTGTATACATTTACCCTTAAGGCTATTATGTATCTCGTTTGTCATCGAAGTCCAAAATATTAGATTTTTTATGAAATAATCTCAATCGCAGTTTCAGTTGCAGAAGACTATGCTTTTAAGATACAGCTTTTTAAATCCGACATATCAATGATTTAGCAATAAACATGTCGCTAGCAATGGAAGAATATTAATTTGTACACACGACGCTCGAGTGTTTGTTAGAAGCTCAGCCAATGGTGCGTGCTACCATAAAGACCCCAAGAGGAAGCAGGAAATCGGCGTCAATAATGGCCGAACACCATTACGTCTAGATTGATAATCCAGCGATTTATTGCAAACGGAAGGAATAACAGTTTTGTGGTTTGCCTTCTCAAAACCAACTTGACAATTGCGACGAAATTTTGCAACGTCGTTTGGTAGTTGGACGCCATTTTGTCAGTTTTATTACTCTGTGGAAGGTGCTTTATGGTATCGACGTAAATTGAATGGATTGACGATTGCCTAACATCACAATAGATTTTTGTATAATCCTTTCATTCGAACTATTGCTCGAGTGAAACTAAGCCGTTTTAAGGACGGAATATTGTAACTTTCGCTCTATATATTACACTTTTACTCACAAAATTGTAGTAGTTCTAATAAAAATGCAGGTGGAAGGGAATATTTAAATGAAATTGCAAATATCATTCAACGGAAACATCATAGTATTTTTTTTTATTACATCATACCTATTCGACAAACGATACTTGGCTTTAAAGGATGGCATGTATGTTTTAATTTTGTTCTTATGACTGTTTTGAGCTTACTCTCTTCTGATTGGTCCGTGTTCGTGTTTATACTAGTCAAACAAAGAGATCGAATGCGTGCTGTATGAAAAATGGTACTGGCCAGTTATGTTTTGGCGGCGTTAATTCATCTTTCTTTTTTCGTTCCTTTTATCTATGAGATGTACACTCTAGTTTTTTGTCATGCGGCGTTTATTGAATTTCCGACTAGGCTCAGAATTCCACTGTAGAATCCTTCACTTCTCTATTAAATCAAAATAATTCCCTAGGGGAGCAAAATATCGCTTTGAAACACTAATTACTCTAATTTATTTGTCATAATTTAGGTCCCATCCCAATTCCGATAACGTTTATACGAATGGACCATATAAAAGTCCTGTAATAAAAACATATACTACGGTTTCGCCCTAGTTCACACACACCAGTGGGATGTTCCTTTGCCGATGCCGATGCCGGTTAGATTATTATCACAACCCAATCCCAATTGTAGTGCCGCTCAGAATTTTTGGATTTCTCAAGAATCCTGAGCGGCACTGCATTGTAATGGGCAGCGCGTATCAACTACTATCAGCTGAATGTCCTGCTCGTGTCGTCCATTACTGTCATAAAAAAAACACCTAGTGGACATTCAACGTCCTCTTAGTCATTTATACTTAGACTTCATCATAGTGCAGGCATAATTAACCGTGCAGTGTTCTATCCCGCAGTATTTCCTCACGCGGGGCCCAGCGGCGCGTACAGCCCCGAGGCCACGATGGGCTACATGATGGATGGCCAGCAGATGATGCACAGGCCGCCCACGGACCCTGCCTTCCACCAGGGATACGCGCACTACCCCGCGGAGTACTACGGCCACCATCTTTAATCCAACCTGTATGTAAGTAGAAATTAACATTAACGCCAATAATTATTAGACTTAGTGAAGTACTAAATTAGAACTATTAAATTAAGCGCAGGACCGAGCAGGAGAAGTGGACGTCTTCCGGCTGATAATGATTCAATTAAGAATATATTATATCTCAAAAGATTTACAAAGTATATACATCAATTAAGATCATCATCATCAGATATCGTTTTTATTATAAATAATTTATCTTTTAAGACTTAAAGTTAGAAGAATATTTTAACTCAAATTCAAATTTTTAAACTTTAATAAAATATAAAAATACAGCCACTTTAAAGCCCTATACAAAAGGGTGCTTTATAAAAAATTGTGTTGTCTACGGCTGTTGTCAATAGGTCTACTTGGTAGGCCCCACTGAAACTCAGTTTTGGAATTTAGGCTATCCTAAACTAAAATAAAAATTGCTGTGTGGTTGGCCTTCTTGAGACATATTTTTTTTATTTTGTTAATTTGATTATGTTTGTTATTATAGTTATGTTTCATTTATAAGTTCCAGAGTTAAAGATTTAACTCAATAAATCATTATTTATCTGCCGGTAATTCATAGAATTTATATTTTTAATTTTTCAACCTCTTCTTAATGAATGGTCCAAAAAACTGTTAATATAAAAGTTATTAAAATACATTTCTCTTTTCAGATATAAATACGCACACATAGTTCAGCCTCAATTAGATTACGTGTGCAAATAAAGGCCGCTACCCACTACACCGCGCGAATTCGCGCGACTTCGCGCTTCTACACGCGACACGGCGCGTACCGCGGGTGAATGGCACGTACGAACAAAGGAGAACGATGCTATGTACATAAATCTATACGTTTGTAATATTTGAAACAGTATACGATCTCCTAAATTAAGATTTAAAGTCAACTTTAATGTTTAAATTAATGTAAATGAACGCGAAGTGTGGACGCTGTATTATACTGGTGCAATCACCTATTATAAATATAAACGGTTTTATCACTCGAAACTTTAGGAGCAAAGTTTATGTAACAACAGGACGTTTGATAGTTAACGTATAAATATTTATAGCGAAATGTGTATTGTTATAACGTTAATATAAATAATTAAATAGTTTTAAGTTGTAACTATCAGTGGAAGGGCACGAGGAAGAAACGGGACTATTATAAAATGTACGTAGTTTAGATATGATTTTGTTATGCAAGGACTGGCTCGTGAAGGTTTATAAGGTTGGCAACACATTGTTAGAGCTGATGTCATGGGCGGAGTTTGTCTCTTACCCAGCGACTGCCTAGCTCTGTTGTCTTCCTCACAAATAAGATTACTAAAAACTTAAATTGCGTCAATTTGGTAAAATTACTTTCGATGTAAGTACTGTTTAGCTTCAAATGCATTCTGGTGACTACTAGGGAACTGGAATATTAGAATATTCAGTAAAATAATGTGATTTATCACCGTGTGACAAAGACCAAATCACTGATTTCATTTACCGAAATTTCACCAATCGCATTCTACCCTTATCATATGCCAATCCTTCACTTGGGAAAGAATTATTTTTCAGATATCTTTAATACCTCTCCTCTGTTACCTAATTAATTATGTTGTATTTGTCAAGCTCAATTAATAATTCTAATTGAATGTCGAACTTATTTTCTGTATTGTAAATCGCAATTTGCTTTACAGGTGACATTATACATATCTTTGAATTATTAGTTAAATAGCTATTTATACCTAGAGACATCTTTGGATTAATAATATGCGGGGTATCGATCCTGCTAGACTTTCTAACGAACTATAATAACTATTGTAAAATCAATCCCGTATAATTATTACTCTATAAGAATAACATAGATTCACCTTGCCTTGGTGTTCAGTAATATAGCACAATTTGTAACCCATGTATACGAAATAAAATAAAATAATATTTTACACTGTTGAAACGATGAGATTTTTAGCTATATTTTTGTCTTCATTAATGAAGTGAATCGCCTTGAGACGTAGTGTAAAACGTTAGTCAGGAATTTATATGTTTATTCTAGTATCAAAATCTTGTGAGATTATTGATATTTTGAAACGATATGAAGCTGTGTCTAGACTTGTGGTGTACTGTATTGCAAAACGTTAAAAAAAACGTAAAACCATATGTAATTCAAGGATAAGCTTATCTATTTCTTTGTTGTCTGTATTTATTAGCAATATCCACGACTGAGCTATAAATCTCTGTTTAATTTAAATTAAATATTTATATAATTAGAATCTTAAGTGTCAATGTTTTACTAAATTTGAACGTAGCTATTAGATATGTTATAAAGGGTCTAAAACAGATAGCAAATAAGAATGTTAAAAGAATATTACAAAAGTTTTGCAACGCATAGCATCACACATCTAGACATAGCATAATCAGACTTCATGCTATATATAATATAAGTATACTATTGGGATGACCACGGTATGAATGATACGATAACTCTTGGTAATTTATTACCAGCCTTATACCTTGTATACGATTCGGAGCTTTTAAATCAAGGAATATTTGATCCTTGCGCAGTTTTTGATAGCTATAGTTATCCGGAAACTAGCTTTACACTTACTTATGTTTGCGATGTGGTTGCTTATTCTTAGAGTTTGAATGAATTAACTGAATTATTCGAATAAAAAGAGATATTCCAGATTATTATGGGTTGACTTTTGTGCCATTCTTTAATCGTTATTTAGATATACTGTCAATACAGAATAAATGGATTAAAACGCCTTGGATTAGAGAATTGTTTTAACAGTTACAGTAGGCCTTCACAAATTTTCAATCAATGCCTTAATTGGTAACTGTTATTGAACTTATAAAAACATTTTTTTTTTTTCAATTTAACAAGTATGTGCTTCTCTTAAAATACTGATATTGAATGATAAATTAGTAATAAAATCTCTTGTCTTTTTTTATTAAAACCCAAAAAACTTGTTAAAATCCTTTTACAGACACACAAATCTCTGAATGTGCAAAGCAATCACGTCGCTAGAAATACAATATATTTGTTATTATTTGTAAATATTATATTAATGTATTGTATAAACAGTTTTGTTTCCAGTGAAAATTTTCAGTATTAAGCCCAGTTTTGGTTCGGTCAATACGAAATTTTGTCCCAAAAACAATTTTGTTACTTTTTATTGTTAAATCGACGCGTGTAATATATTTTATTAAGAGAATTCTTAAATGTAGTTATTAGTGTAATGTACTAAAGATGCTTGCCCACTTTAGCGTACATATTATAATAGATTATAGTAACTGACTGGATTATGGGCCACTGTCACTGTAGAGAATTTATTTAAAAGATTTGTCTACACATTTCCAAGTAAATCTGTACTATATACAATTTAACAGGTAATTCTGTCTTTCTTTCCAATTTTAAACTGCTGATACGGTTTAGCATTTTTGCTATTGGTCAATTAAATTAATGTGATTATTTCTTAAATTCAGTAGCTAAATATTTTTAATAACTTTTTTTTATATATTATTTGGCGTTTGGTCGTCGGTTAAGTGGGCAGGCGCCTTTATTGAAGAATTTTATTTTCCCTTTATATATGTATGTACATTACGAAAGTCATGGAGTTGTAAATATAGAGAAATATGGCGCGTCTCTCAGCATATATCAGTACCATTATATATTTGTATTGTATAATTTTATCATGGATCACATAAGAGAAATCACTAAATAGTTTTGTTTATACATTGTCTACTAACACGCTGACGGGACGATTGTGGAGGTGAAGTGTCGGCATTATGAATGCTACGAATTGTGTAAAAAATATTAAAAAACCTAAAAAAAGTGTATCGTTTCATTTAACTTAGCCCTAAATATTTTTACAGTCATTAACATGTAGAGTTAGTAAAGGCTTTAGAGTAAGAGTACGAAAGGAAACAAAATTAGATAGGATCATAATAATTCTATAGTAAATCAATTCTTTACATCCAACAATAATTAAGCAACAAGCTTATATTAAGTCAGAGGTTGACAGGCTTCTGTGTAATCTGGGAAGTGAGCCTCCGCGTTTTGAACACTCGAATTCATATGATCGAGAATAATTGTCATGAAAAAAATATTAATTTAAACGTCATCATTCGATATCCATCGATGACTAGGATTTTAATTATGTACGATATCTTTGCATCGCAATTACTGATTCTTAAATTTATTTAAAAAAGGTTTTTTTTTTTCTTGGAACAGGACGAAAACGAGTATAGGCACATACTGGCCACCTGACGGTATGTGATCACAATGGCCCAAATTCTCTTGTAAAATCAGAGAAATCCCAAGACAATCGGAACTTGTAAAGTGTCGAATATACATACAAATTAATTTGTAAACGAACAATACATTGGTACGTGGTAATAGTCAACGGTTCTACCTGTTACAGATATAGCGTCACCAATCCTTATTATTCGCTTTAATTCATAGACAAAGAAATTCCCATTACTTATGGTCAAATGATACAGCTTACAACAGGTGCGGTAAAAGTTTAATCTATACCTAGCTATAAATGAAAAAAAAATAACTCGAATGCACAATGGTTTTGAAAACGTAGCATCCCGTAGCGCGTAGTACGTAGAACGTAGCGTAGCGGGCGTGGCGTCGCAAATGGCGGCCGACAGTGAGTAATGTACATTGGGACGGGTCCAGTGACGCGTGCCGCAAGGATGTCAACAACAACTTTATTGCTCACATATATCTAACAATATTCCTATAGTGCTATTGCTTTTACCACTATTTAGCATCAATTATGTGCATTTTAAGCAATATAGTTCTTGTAGTGCTAAAATAAGCGATTCCTGGTTGTATTGGTGGGATATTTGACAAATGAAAATGAGGAAAAAACAAAAAAGAAAAAAAATGAGATGTTGGCTCTTTTTGTAACACATTTTTTATTCATGTAAATACTGCATGAGGAATAATATAATAGATTAAGTCAACACATTTGGTTTTTAACGAGCGTTAAAAACGTCTGTTAACAATTATTGAATAGACAATTTGGAATAAAATTTATCAAAGTATTTGTAGCTCTAGCAATAATATAATTAAGACATTTCGATATGACACAGCCCTACTTTTTTCTAAACCGAAACTCTGTAAGCAACGCACCGATTGTATCGCGGATGCTACGAGCGGGCCCATTTGTCAACCTTAGCCTACCCCCTCTTTCCCTTGCTCACTGCCTCCCGGTACGGTGGGACAAAAGAAACACGAGAACCAGATGAAACTAGAGCCCTTGCCAATTTATGTTGCCCTGGTACTTTAATGCACATACTATATTAGAAATTTATAGTATATTAAAAGCATGCATATATATATATGCATGTATATATATATATTTTTTATTTTTCAAGCTACTAAATATACGATATGATACCTATCTTATCGTATATATACGATAATATAATATACATACTCCAAAACAAAGTTCGATTCCCTTAACATCGCCGGTACAAGAGTAAAAGGGAGTTTCAATAAGATGGCACTGGACAAATTTATTAGTTAATTAAAGTTTTAACATCGAAATAAACAAAAGGTGTCGAGTAGCGTCAGCATAAATAGTCGCCCTTTAAGAAAATGTATTATTTTAATTAACTATAACATTGTTAATTTTTTTTTTTTTTTTTTTTTTTTTTATTGAATAAGGCGTTACTTTGCGGAAATCCATAACTATACAAATTTTAACTATGTTAATTGTTAATTTTAACTATGTTAACTTGAATCAGTAAATTTTCCTGGTGTTGCCAAGGATTTGTTTTCCAAATTAAAACTTTTCTTATGTCCTAAATTAATGATGACGTCATGAGAATGTAATGCAACCGCCCATAGACATCCGCAATACCTGGGATCAAAAAATGCGTTGGCCTTTAAGCTGATTTATGATAGGTACTGATTTTATGTTCTCATGTAAGTGACGACAGTCTTAATGAGAAATTAAAGTTCTTTAAACCGAAGCTGAGAGTATGCTATTTGTTTTAAGGTCCCTAAGTCGAATGGGTTCGGAAAATTTGCAGCCGGTAATTGATTCCACAAAGTGACTGAAGAAGTTTCTGGTAAAATGTGGGGTTGTAGAATGCCAGACGTCAACATGATGGGAGTGGAATTTTGCATTTCGACGTAATGTATTTATAGCTGCTGGTTTCAAGCCACACAACTCCTTTGAGTACTCCATGTGATATATACAGTTATATAGTATTATATGGAAGATGCAAAGAGAACCTACATCTCTATGAAATGTTAAAAAATCAAGCCAATCGTAGATGAATTGATTGTGAATAGGTTGAACCTAGCTCAAGAAAGTTAGCTCCCCAGATTTTTTATTTTTTTTATCTTTTATTTATTTTTTTATTACATCGTTCTTGATTGTTCTCTATAAACATTTGTTTGTTCTCGATTTATTTATTTAAAAAAAAATTGCAAATCATTAAAATTGGTTAGGTTAGGTTATGTTAGAACAGTTAAAATAACGCACGAACCGAGCGTAGTGTGCCGCGGCAGCGGCCGGCGAGTGCCAGAACCAAATAGTAGGCGTTTCCCCCATTAACAGGGGGCGGGGGCTAACTAAAGGGTATGTTTTTAATAAATTGTTTTTAAATAAACAACAAAAGAACAAACAATTATTTATAGCGAACAAACTACGAACTAGCGATATGCGATATTGAAAATTCAAAAATAGAAAAAAATTTTTTTTGGGGGGGCTAAGTTTGATGAGCCGTTAAACCTATCTTTGATGTATGTGGTGAAATGGAAGAAGCTGGTACAGGCGCTCGCTCAGAAACACAGAGTAAAGTGGAGAGTAGTATTTTTTTTATATATGTAAGAACGCTTTACAACTCTCTATTATTACTAAAGATAATTGCAGGTTAAAAGTGTTAAGCCATAATTAAATATATATCACATAGAAATACTAATTAAAATATGATATGAAAACGTAGATAAAATTTGTCTCTCTTTTTTTATGCAATCTATACACAGTCAAAATCACCTGGACGGTCTGCAAAACAATAAGGCGAGGGAACAATAACTTATCTCGCGCCCTGATTACCTCGCTTACTGGAGGTAAGCTAACTCGAAGTGTTATTAACGTTATAATTCTGCCGTCTTAATTCTAATTCCTTGAGGCTTGAGTTGTTGCATCAACTAACTTTAGCAGTAACAAACATGTTAAAGTACCGGCTAAGCAATTAATGTGTTGCACGATTTGCAAATTTTTTAATTACGTCTAACTTCAACTGTTAACCGTTACCTGTGCCGTTACCGTCCAATTTTCACCAGTTAAAGCTATTGTTAATGTCAAGTAGCTCAATAAAAATTGGATATTTAACTTTTTAACTTTAATTGAACGTAGTTCCTGAAAAACTTTCCAAGAAACAAACATCACATTTTCAGGAATTCGTATTTAAAGTGTAATAAATATAAGTCTATTCCGTACATGTGGGTTGGGCTACTAAGTCATGATGTCATTTAAAGAGTGACAGTAGGGCTGCCATTTTTTGTCATCAGTTTTGTGATCTTATCTCAATTTCGACATGATTGCGGTTTGGAATGTTTTTCTGGAATTACATCCAATAGTGCCAAGGAATACGATGGTGCTCCAGATTCCTCAGTCTTTGTTAAAATCAGTGTTACTGTTAACATTAAATTCTTACTTAAACTACTACTACTAGTAATATGATTAGATAATATACTAGTCGTTATTGTTAAGGAAATCTAACGTTAACTTCACTTTTGCACAGGATGCTGGCTGGATTACACACACGCCACAACGGCGCCTATTTCTGCCGTGAAGCAGTAATGTGTAAGCATTACTGTGTTTCGGTCTGAAGAGCACCGTAGCTAGTGTAATTACTGGGCAAATGAGACTTAACATCTTATGTCTCAAGGTAACGAGCGAAGTTCTAGTGCCGCTTAACCTTTTGGGGTTTTTTAGGAATCCTGATCGGCACTGCATTGTAATGGGTAGGGCGTATCAATTACCATCAGCTGAACGTCCTGCTCGTGCTGTCCCTTATTTTTTATTAAAAAAATCTATAACTAAGTGTTATTGCACTTACAGGCAGCGACCACATGCAAATATTACACACCTACACCTAAATTTTTAAATTTAATTAGCTAAGACTAGGATGTTCACTATCATTAGTATCTATAAAGTAAAGTGAAATTAATACAAATGAACAAAACTTCTGTTACTAAGGGCTGAACTTAATAATTTTTGTTTAACAGCAAATTATATTCCTGTCTAGTCTAACATATCATCAATTTTCGAAAAATACACCGAAACGCAGAGAAGTGTCTCTACTTTCGAATGGCTATTTTTGTAAGAGCGAACAATTCTATAAAGAGTACCTACGTTTATTCAGGAATTCAGAGCGGTACTCTCTACGACGTCTTCTCATTAAACAATTATTTGAAATCCACAAACTCTGGAATTTGATCAACAACTAACACTAACGATGGTAACAAGACCCGTCAACTGAATAATACAAAGTAGCCTTATATTTATTTATGAAAATAAGGCATGAGACGAGCAGGACGTTCAGCTGATGGTAATTGATACGCCCTGCTCATTACAATGCAGTGCCGTTCAGTATTCTTGAAAAACCAAAAATTCTGAGCGGCACTACAATTGCTCTCGGCACCTTGAGACATGATGTTTTAAGTCTCAATTGCCCAGTAATTTCACTAGCAACGGCGCTCTTCAGGCCGAAACACAGTTATGTTTACACATTACTGCTTCACGGCAGAAATAGGCGCCGTTATGGTACCCATAATCTAGATGGCATTCTGTGCAAAGGAGCCTTGTAAATGGTAAATAAATAAATAATCATGACGTATTAGCCAACCACTGACTAACCAAAGTAAGGTCACCAGTTATTCACTTACCTACATTGAATATATTATATAATTATAACTGTATAAAATTGCTCTGATATAATTTTTACGGACTTTACCGGAACTAACTAAAAAAATTCACCTAAAATTATATATAATAATTAAGCCTTAAGCTATAATAAATTTACCTTACGAAGTTTCACAGTTTGGGATCGTGGTCGTGGACTTTTAGATATTATAAATAACGAAGGTCTGATTGTCACAGGCTCTTCGACTACAACTAATCAACTTTACCAAACCAGCGTTGCATAGAACAGCGTGACAACCCATTATTCAATACCCACAAAATAAAATGCTCAACGCGCCTAGAGAAATATTCACAAAAAAAAATCCTTAGAAAGGTACTCTCTACTACATATGGAATTTAGAGAACTAGAAAACTTTATCAGTCTGATATCTTAAAGGCTACATAAATTCAATTATAAAGGTTATATACATTTAGGAAGTTTAACTCATTAATTTTTTTGATTCGCCAGAAGTCAAGTCTACCAGTAGGAAACCCCTTTGCACAGGATGCCGGCTAGATTGTGTATACCTACGGCGCCTATTTCTGCCGTGAAGCAGTAATGTGTAAGCATTATTGTGTTTCGGTCTGAAGGGCGCCGTAGCAAGCGAAATTACTGGGCAAATGAGACTTAAAATCTGATGTCTCAAGGTGACAAGCGCAGTTGTAGTGCCGCTCAGAATTATTGGGTTTTTAAAGAATCCTGAGAGGCACTGCATTGTAATGGGCAGGGCGTATCAATTACTATCAGCTCTGAACGTCCTACTTGTCTCATCCCTCATTGTCATGAAAAAGTTTACCTTATGATGTAACATGTGAGGTAGTAAAGTGGTGTGGTATCTATTTATTAGAAGAGATTAACGCGCACTACACACAGACATCAAGTTATTTCGCGTATATATTTATCACGCGGATGGCCGCGGCTCTCTCGCGTTTCGTTCGCGACCAACGGGCGTGTCGGTGTGTCCGAGCCACGGTACAGATGACATAGAAATTGCACGACTTTGATTAAAAAAAAATATTTTATTTTTGATATAAATAGTGTGGCTACTTTAGCCCTGCCATAAGGCTTCGAATATATATTATTAATTGATCAATATTGATCAAGGAAATAACATGTCATAATCTTATAGTTTTGTCATAGACTGGTAGTTTAACTTTAATGCTATGTAAATATTTTAATAATAAGTGACTCTTAATAAAGTATTGTACGCTTAATAAAATACAGATAGTATTTTAAAGAAATATGTATCGGAACGAATAGACGTTAAAGTGGTCATCTGCTATAGCAATGTTATTATTACCTGACGCAGGACAAAACAATCTAGGCTGGAGCATTTTCCGATAACATCGAGCTCCATATGTTACGGCACATGTGAGGCGATACTGCCCCAGATGAACACTGCATTTACAGTCATATCCACTGCTGCTACTAAGTACCGATGAAAGTTAAATAAATAAATAAATAATATTGACGCACTCTTACACTTACACAAATTATCTTGTCCCAAACTAGGCATAGCCTGTACTATGGGTGCAAGACTATGATATATTTGATACAATATCCTTACTTAAACATACAAAAATACATATAAACATCCATGACTCGGAAACAAACAACCATTTTCATCATATAAATGTTTGCACCTATCGGGATTCGCACCCGGGACCTCTAGCCCAGTATGCACGGTCACTAACCACTGGGCTATAGGGGTCGCCAGTAAAATAAGGTAATAACTTAGAATTATTGATTTGACCATTTGATTACATGTGTTGCTTAAACTCATTGCAAAATACAAAGTCAATATTTGAAATATATTTAGGTAATTTTTAAAAATTCTTGAATGTTCTGTCGGTACACAATGGACACTATTTCCACGCGGATGACTGAGAAATGTTCGCCGCGACCGACACTTTATATAAACAAAATGGTAGCTTCGTACTTCATTGTCGCTCTAAAATATTGCTTTAAACACATGCCCAGTAGTTCCACTACTGTCTTGTTTAGGGTTCCGTACGAAAATGACTCAACACAGAGCCCCGCTGTTATTGATAATGTACTGATTATTATTTAACTTTATAAATTATGCAGTTCAAAAGCACTTTTTAAGCAGAAGTTTATGTCCTTCTAAACCGATCTTAAAGCAGAACTATTTTTAATTTTACAATCATAAATTAAGGAGTTACAGAGGGCGTTATTATTCTATTATTCCAAATTGAAAAAAAAAAATATTCGGCTCTTACGCATTTTGTCTTTTATATTATTTGACTTTTTCTTTTATTTGATGCTTTCATTTGACGTAAATGAACTAATAAACGATAAATTTTACTGCAATTAAACCGCCTCTATACATTTCAAGATTTTTGAATTATTTATCTTTAAAGAAAACCAAATATTTTCATCTAAATAGCTGATAAAAAGAAATTGTAATATGATAATATTAATTTTCTTCGTTCTTTCAGGTAAGAAAGACACGAATGAATATCAACGTTATACATTTTACCATTTATCATCACTTGAGTAAGAAGAATTGTAAGAATTGTTTGATTTTTCAAGAATCCTGAGCGCCACTGCACTGTAATGGGCAGGGCATATCAATTACCATCAGCTGAACGGCCTGCTCGTCTCGTCTCTTATTATCATAAAAAAAGATTTCGGTTTAATGTAAAGAATTGGCTTTACCTTGCTCTAGATGCTTCTTCAGGCTCTTTTAAATCAATAAGCAGTACAGATTTACCATTTAATGAATATAACAATATGTAGGTACCACATGACTAAATAAAAAAAATCGTCTTACTTGAGTAACTAAATAATAAAAAATGTATATTAATCATATTAAACTTCTAAATTAGCTTAGACGTTGTAATTATTATGACGGACGATATATATTTTATAAATATTGAATAAAAAAAATAAAATTGAATGAATCGTGGTCGCGACGGAACTGCAGAGGCGGCGAAAAACACTTGACACATTGACACTTGACACTAATAGTACATCATTGTGTCCACTTGGCGCCTAGTTCGTTTTGGTCTTTGATTAGGGAATTCACAGCTCAAGAAAGTTAGCCCCCCAGATTTTTTTTTATTACATCGTCAGTTCGCCATTTGTTCTTGATTGTTCTCTATAAACATTTGTTTGTTCTCGTTATTTTTTTTTTAAATTTGCAATTTATTAAAATTGGTTAGGTTAGGTTATGTTAGAACAGTTAAGACAACGCACGAGCCGAGCGTAGCGTGCCGCGGCAGCGGCCGGCGAGTGCCAGAATAATATAGTGCCAAATAGTAGGCGTTTCCCCCCATTTTTTATTAATTGCTTTTAAATAAACAACAAAAGAACAAACAATTATTCACAGCGAACAATTAAGAACAAACTACGAACTAACGATATGCGATATTGAAAATTCAAAAATAGGAAAAATTTTTTTTTTGGTGGGCTAAGTTTGATGAGCCGGAATTCACGACACACTATTGACGACACACAACTAGTATAGACGCACTGTAATTAAGTATTACCAAAGAGTAGGGATACTTACGTAGTATTACTGTTAAGTTTTATTACATCTACATAATATATCATTTTATTGACTACGCATTGAGATCATAAAGTTTCTGAATTCTAATATCTTACTTTTCCTTACAATTATAATCAGTATAAATCAGGAATTCATGAAGCCCTTTTCAATTCTCGATTTATAAAAATATCTAATATATAATTCACGTGTCAGTTTCATAGTCGAATTGAATAATTTCAGCAATCTTATTGATTTCAATGTACGTTATACGGTCAATATATATGTTATGGATTATATATTTTATTCAAACAAAACAAATCTTGTACCTATATTTACAATATTATGATTACATAAAATTAAAATTATCAATACGGGGGGGAAGTTTACCAAGAATACTGGCAGCATTTCCGCGTTGGATAGCTAGGCTGATCCGTTGACCGAAATAGCTGCCAGCGCTTGGGTTTTCCTAGTAGCCTTATTGAGGCACGAATAGTAGTACTTTGTACATTCCTCGCCTCTGGGCCCCACGGGCCAAGTGTCTCGACACCAAACGGCACAAAGATGTATGACTCACTGACACCGACATATTCGCGACATTTGCTGTCTTCGATAGTCGAATTGTTTCGGATCATTCACAGAAAACTTCATATCAGAAAATGTAAGGCTAATAGTCAATTAACAGGCGTTTTACCGCTTCGCCAACAAGAATAGCGGCGCGTAAAAACTCCTTTTGTACTTTTTGCACAAAAAAAAACACAACCGAACATTACCATAGCCAGTCACGTGTGTATATATAGTCTGTGTAGTCTGTCAGACGAGAGGTTTAAGTACATTTCCTTCATTTCGAAATTCCCGCTCACAATCATTGTAGCAATTTTCCGGGGCATCCGTTGTGAGAGGCCACGGGGGCGGAAAGCTAAGAGCCGACGAATGATTTTAAATTTTATTTATAAAAATTGGTCTTTAATATAATAAAATTTTGAATTGCAAATTTATATCCATAGGCGATAAATTATAGTAAAATCGCTTAAATAATTGCCGCAATTTTTATAATTGTTCAATAGAACAATTATATGCACAATAGTGCATCGTGTCATGGCTTGTAACGGGGTTGTTTACCGGTTCGATTTATCAGCTCGTTGGTGCTGCTTTTTCATGGAAGTGAATGACAAAAGGATCGGATGTTAACCTGGTGTTAATTGTATTGAGTAGACAGCCAAGAGCATTTAATAAGGACTGAATTAATCAGTATATTCGACTGATGAATATCAGTTCTTATACGAACTAAAATAGCTGGTGCTATTTTAGTTCGTATAAGTATATAACCATCATCACTGACCTTTTTATTCCTCTCATAAATCATATCTCGAAATTAAATGATATAAGGTCTTACAGTTCGATTATTTGGAACGGTATAATATTCAATAACTAACTATGTAACAGGCAGAACCACACTTCTTCATATCCAAATGTATTGTGCAAATTTTATATTTAAATCCAATTTTTTACTCAAGTTATACTTTTGTTTCTATTTCGCTCCATTATTGCCATTGATTGCCTTCTATAACCAGTAAAATTATTTAACAAAATATATAATACTGAAAAAAAAAATCCAAGATTTACTATAATTGTTTTAGATTTTAAGATGTAATACTTCAATATAATTAGTTTGTCAAAAACCTGCTGGTATATGGATTCTGACTAGCTAATTACACATAATTGTTGTCATAAGCCTGATGGCAAGTATCTCAATGTTTAAAAGTATCATTGAGTATCTCGATACTCATATTAAATACAAACACTGACATCAAAGGGCGACGAAGCATCTCTATCTCTATTTACGGCGGTTTTCAATAACCTATCTATCCTTAATTTAACTTACTAGATGTAGACAAATCTATCCTTTTACGCTTACTTACATTAATAACCTATCGACATAAAGAATTGGACTATAACTATATTAGATTATGGATAGTTAAGATCTTGTCATTAAACGGTGACAGCAATGTATCCGTAACTAGAGATACGTTATTGAAAACGGCCGCTAGATGATAATATATCAATGATCTAAGAGCTTGAATTTATGCGGCATCTCTTAGGCTAGGCGAGAGGGTATGGGGGCGGGGTGGCAGCGGGAGCTACTGACGTCGCTTGAGCGTGTGAAAATTACATTCCGAGAGCGCCTCGCATATCTATCACTTGCAAATTTAACTTTAGTTTGAACACCACTCCGCTAGTTGGCATCCACTTTAATATAGCCGGGTTATATGCGATCATGTTACGTTAACGTCAAATTCTTTTTTAATCTGTGTTTCGGCCAACGACTACCAAATGTCACATTCACAAAATTTACACATGTTTAATTAAACCTTTCACAATGTTTTAATCGAATATCATTCAATATAATGGTATTGACGTATAATCCTGCCGTGATTATGATACATGTAACCGGGTTGAAATAACGATTAAAATTTTAAGTACAAATCACATGAACCAATTTAATCAAAGTAGGATGGTGTGAATGGACCCCCATAATTTAAAAATTAAGGAAGCGTCGTACAGGTACCAGCTTATATTAATTATAAACTTAAGTTTATACGATAAACATCGTATAAACATATAAAAAATATTGAGGCGCTAAGATATGGGAGTCAAAAGAAATAAATTATTATAATTAATTAAAAAATAATTGTTCTTGCACTAACAGAACGTTTTGCGCAATTGACATCTATATTTTTTGACATGACAGCCATTTTTTATATGGAGGTTCCGACGCTATCAAACTATCTATACGTACTCAAATCAGTAATTCAAAATAAGATTCGATAAGTTCATTATCATTTTTTGATACTTTCACAACAACAACATACGATACCTGCTTGAAAAAAGTATAAATTGTGAATCCTATTTATTATATTATAATTATTAGCTGCTGGCCAACCACATATATATTATATTATCTTTTAGCAGACAGTAATTATTCATAGACATAAGATACAAATTATTGATAATTGAACAATAGATATTGATTAATAATTTTAGGTTATATTTTACCATTAGGTATATCTTTTTCTCTCGCTTTTTTAGACTTACTTACGATTTGCTTTTTTCTTAATTTTATTACGTTCTACATTTATTAATTAAATTTCCATGATGTCCGCTACTTCTTTCAGCGGGTCCCAAAATATTATATATTATGTCTTTTATTATTGTCGAATTACACATTCACTTTCTATTAAACATCTTCTTCCTTCTAGATTCCCTGTGGTTATTTTCCACTGGACACGGTTTTGTGCCACATGTCAGTTGTTAAACTTTTTTGAGATCTGGTGGCGGTTGGAAGACAACTCGTAATGCTCTTTCATAGCAAGTCTAGTATAACCTTCATCACATGATCGTCTAGGTGCCTTTGAATGTGGCCAACCACCTAAAGCGATTCTCTTCTCGCGCTCATCTACATTTTCCGAAATCAGAACCACACCATCTGCATACAGATAGTTCCAGGCAGATCCTTTGACTGATAATTATCGTTTAGCTGTAAATTTATAGTTGAGCCAAAATGCAAAGGACTAAGTGTTGAACCCTGAGGAACCCTGACGTATTTTTATACTTTTAGTTCACTTTTATGACCTTGCACTCTTTTTAAATACCTATATGTTTAGGTTTTGCTAGGGAAATGTCAATCTGACTGGCGTGCACACCATTCTTGAGTGGGATTTGGTGTGTCTTTTTTCTTATACTGTGTTGATGATAGTCAAGTCGCACCTATATATTGTAGAATAGTATCTCCGTGCGACAGGCATAGCCTCAATGCCATCATATCGAGTTGGTGTTGCCTCCAACATAACCATTAAAATCACCGCCCAGAGGAACTATTTCTTCTTGAGGGATATTTATACTGTCAGGGTTAGCTTACCATCAACTTTGATGGTAATCCCATTAAGCGTTATGTTCACTTTCAAATATGATGTTCAAAGAAGGTATATAATATTTAATTATTTCAGATACATTTTCACAAATAATCCGAAATTCGCTTAACAACATTCCGAGAAGCTGGGAAATGATTTTGTTTCCTTCCACAGCATTTATTCGTTACATGTATGTGAACCCGACCTTAAATTTGTTTCGCGCGTCTTTGGTAACACTTAAAATTTCGGGATTTAAAGTACCTATCCTACTTTGTACCGTGTGTGCTAATTTTCATAATGATCGGCTCCGTCTTTAAGGTGTGAAATCGTAGCAAACAAACATACTGCGAGGAACGCACTGCAGTTCTCGAGGAACTTTCTTTAACGTTTCACAACCTCCAAATCAAAGCTTTCCCACACAAAAGTGATTACTGTTTGGTGGTTGCTTCATGGTTTAATTCACTACAGCTTCATCAGATCCGAAGTATCAGGAGATGTATTTTGTAAGAAACTTCAAAACTCGAAGTGAAGACCAGGATCGCGAACTTCATTATTTTTCCACGATTACGCCTATAGAAAATACAGGACCGACATTTGGAAACCTCCGACATCGTCTCGTCAGAGTTTGCCCCAGCCGACTACCAATTTACGGCAATTTTGACAATTTTAACATGTAAAAATCAAGGAACCTAGACAATGCTTTCTCAGAATTTGTCGGTCCAGGTCCACAAAGTTCTAGTGCAAAGGCATAAATAACGTTCCCTGGAGATGAAATATATAGATAACAAGAGTAAATAATTCTTAGTGCAAAACTGTACAGAAGTAGAATTAGAAATAACTTTATTAACAATATAATATAATGCCACCATATAAACGCCACATATATTTTTTTCAATTGAACAAACATCTTAAAACAAGTACTAAATTAAAACAAAAAATATTATTGAAAATAAGTACAGAAACTGTGCGGCGCATAATTAATTACTAATCCACTACGTTTTAAGCAACTGTTCGCTTTCAAACTTAGCCGGATTATAATTCGTCACCATAATATTATAATTACTCTTTCAAACTTATGTCAAATCACTGCACGTTTCATACTAAACTAAATTTCATTTTTTACTTAGGCAGTCCCGCCTCTTATAACGTAGTATTTACATCCTCCACCAGTGGGAGGCTCCTTTGCACAGGAAGCCGGCTAGATTATGGGTACCACAACGGCGCCTATTTCTGCCGTTAAGCAGTAATGTGTAAACAGTTCTGTGTTTCAGTTTGAAGGGCGCCGTAGCTAGTGAAATTACTGGGCAAACGAGACTTAACATCTTATATCTCAAGGTGACGAGCGCAATTGTAGTGCCGCTCAGAATTATGGGTTTTTCAAGAATCCTGAGTGGCACTGCGTTGTAGGGTAGGGCGTATCAATTACCATCAGCTAAACATCCTGCTCGTCTCGTCCCTTATTTTCATTAAAAAAAATCCTCTTTGGTATCCAGTGTTGTAGAGATTATTTAAACAAAACAACGCCGACTCAAGCCTTTGAAGGTCAAGGGTGTCCCTGTAACACGATATGAGATGTTCCTGTTACGGAACACTTCAGGCGAAAGTAAAACGCATTTAAGCATGAAAGCATTTTAGTAAAGGCGTCAAAATTTGCAAAAATGTTGTCGCTTAGTTCATAATACGTTGTAATCAAGATGTGGACCACATTGTATGAAGCGACGGACTTGTATTTGAAACAATTTTGGATTTGACAAATCAAATCCAATTCTCTCCAAGAAATGCAACATATTAGCGTTATGTAAATGAAGGGCAGTGTGTTTTATGAGTTATGTTACATTTAAATTATTTAAATAAATAACGATACTATAAAACAGTTGCCGCTGCCACCTTTCAGTTAGCGCACAAAATTGGACAATGCCGTTGTATTTTTCATTATTATTATTTTTTGGAAAATAAGACCAAATGAGCGGAAGGGTCCGATCGGGTGATCAACGCTCATATTCTCTTGCACCACAAGAAGAATCACAAGAGCGTTACCGTCCTTTTAGAAAGGTGTATGTGATTTTTTGAAGGTATCCTTGTCGTTTCGTCCTGGAAACACCGTACTGCTCACACCACAGTTTTGTTGTGCGTGGATGAAAGTTTAGAGGACAGAGGACAGACACTGTAGAGGAACGTAAGACATCCAGAACCAGAGGTGGAGTGATGTCCTAAAAAGAGCGTAGTCCTAGAGCCTCGCTGGAGGTGATCACCGCGCATCCAGATTGGAAGTGCTACAGGAATACAAACAGGTGCTGGTAAAAGATCACCGCTGTCCAACCAATTGAATCAGAACATTGTCAGCATTTACATTATATATGTTATCTACCTGGTGAGAAAGTAGGTTCCACGAGTTTTGATGTAGATATAAGTGAGAAGTGACGTCATATAATGAAAATGAATAGTAATGTGACGAATCAACCCAAAACTATTTAATTAATAGAGCATAAATTATTTTATAATTCGGTGGCGCAATACATAAAACCAGGGGGAAACCTCTTGCACAGGATGCCAGTCAGGTCGTCAAGCAGAACTTCGGGCGGCACAGCATTGAAATGGCCTAGGCGTAGCACTCGGTGAATGATTTAACCGTTGACTCTTAAACTTATGATATTCGACGCTTTATAACATTGACGTTCAATAAACAACTAGACTCACGATCACGCTCAAAAATTGTCTGAAGCAAAACTCTGCCTACGCGTCTATTAGGCAGATTTGTATACAATAGACTTTGAACATTACTGTCAGGAATAAGATGTTGAATGAATATTTTAATGTTATCTATGCTTATTCTGGCCATAAATACTGATACAATTAAAAATAAACAAAATATTATATTTGGAATCTGTCATTTTTATATGATTCTGTTTTCTCATTTTGGCGCCAATATATTGTAGGATATTTTGCGATATTAAAATGGAGTGGTACGATATAGAGAACCGAATCGCTGTGATTGTATTACACAAATTAGGTATAGAGCCAAATGCGATTTTTTAAACTCTCCATACGCTTGGTATTAGTAAAATGTTTGTGAACCGGGCTATTAATAAGTAAAGTGAGACCTCCTCTGTTTGTGACAGAAAAAGATCTGGCCGTCCACGTAGTGTTCGTACGAAAAAGGTGGTCAAAGCAGTAAGGGAAAGAATTCGAAGAAATCCTGACCGAAAGCGAAAGATTTTATCTCGGGAGATGAAGATAGCAACTAGAATCATGTCGCCTATTTTAAAAGATGACTTAGGACTTGCAGCCTATAAGAGATAATTTAAAAAAGAATAAGGTGGTAAAATCGAAACAACTACTGAAGCAGTACGCAAGGGGAGCTCACAGAAAATTTTTGTTTACGGATGAGATTTTTTTTACAATTGAGCAACATTTTAACGAACAAATTTCACCGTATTTATGCTTAGCTCTATGGAAGCTTCCCAATTAGTCGACAGAGTGCAACGTGGGTACTATCCGACTTCAATCATGGTTTGGTGGGATATTAGCTATGAAGGAGTGACTGGCCCATACTTTTGTGAAAAAGGTATCAAAACATCGGCACAATCAAGATACCGTTCTTGAGAAGGTAGTGCCCCCCTTAACAACACCATGTTCAATAACCAAGATTGGTCCTTCCAGCAAGACGCGGCGCCGGATCATAAAGCTCGGTCTACGCAGTCTTGGTTTGCAGCCAATGGAGACCACTTCGAATAAGCTTTTTATATTTTAAATTGTTTTATAATTATGTATTAAACTAATACAATGTAAAAGTGATAATTCATGTTATTTGCAATAGATTTTTTATTGTATTTATGGCAAGACAAGGTATAAGTTTATTTGTTAATATGTAGATAATATATATCACGCAGCTCGGACTTTTAATAGGCGATTCGAAGTTTAAGTTTAGTTGTTTACAGTATTTCATTAATTTATACTCGTAAGGTCGACAACGCTCAATTGTGATTCCTCTGGTGTTACAAAAGAGTATGTAACAGCAGTCTTAAATTATTTTTTACAACCAAGGACAGATGAAAATGAAAAAAATCACAATTGACGGTCATATTCCTTCACCGCATTGTGTCATGTATTGAAGATCAATATTGAACGTAGTGTTTAAATTCTCTTTGATCAATATCTTCAAAATAGTACATGACAGCAATCTGCTGATATTGATTTTATTTATGTGCAGCAGAAAAGAGTAGTATGGGACCCAGAGAATTGCTTAAATCTTAAAGATTTGAAAATATCGACGGTTTACAACCCAAACATGTAAAGGTATAATCATAAAAATATAAATAAATTTGAATAGATAATATATGAAAGACATTATATTAAAACAAGAAACAAAAACAAACTATTGCTAAGACTAAGTAAACTCGACAGGCCATTTACCGTAACTTGCATTCGTTTATAGATAATAAGCTTCCTGAAAATACAATGGAAATGTCTCTCAACAGGCTTAGACTTACTTTTAACTTATAGAAAAATCCTATTAAAATGTAAATCATTATTTGTATAATAATAAAAGCTTGAGTAGGAATTACCCTAAGCGATTTGAGCTTTCAATTTTACTACTTTTCGTAACAATATTATATTAAAAATTAATTCTTCATCATCATCATCAGCCGGAAGACGTCCACTGCTGGACAAAGGCCTCCCCCAAAGATTTCCACGACGATCGGTCTTGCGCTACCCTCTTGACCAGATTGTCGCTCTTCCGGTACATGGACGCCATTCGAGGACTTTACTGCCCCAACGGCCATCTGTCCGTCGAGCTATGTGCTCATTGTCGTTTTGCAATCATTTGGGCTATGTTTGTGACTTTGGTTCTCCTACGAATCTCCTCATTTCTGATTCAATCTCGCTGGGAAACTTCGAGCATAGCCCTCTCCATTGCCCTCTAAGCGATCATGCTTTCTCATGTTAGCAAGCGACCAGCATATTAAAAATTAATTGCATGTAAATTTATATAAAATTTTCAAGCTTAATTATTGTTGGTAGAATTATATAGAAAGCACTGAATAACACACATAAACTAACCTGCATTTTATGATCTTAAGATTTTAATTTGGATACCTATTTTGTAAAATTAATACTTAAAACAACCAAACCAATAATGCAATACTTTATCGAGAGCTGTTCGTACTGGTTACAGACATTCTCTGAAAGAAAAATTTAAAGAAATAAATATTATGACTATTAATTAGTGTCAGTACATTTATGAAAATTACATAAACGTTCACAAAAATCGTCACCTTTTTGCTCTTAATGGTGATTTTCATATAACACTAGAAATAAGGGATTGCTTGTAACTAATTCTAGTAGGCTTCATAAGATACATAATTGCTTTAAAGGTAAATGTATACACTTTTATAATAAAGTCCCAGCCACTGTTCAGGCATTATCTATAAATAAACTTAAATTTGTAATATATATAATAATACATTTATAATTCTACAAAAAAATGGCTCTGTCGTAAATCCAAAAGAGCGCAAAAAATTCGTTTTTTTCGTTCGTTTCGTTCGGGAGAGTTTCTTGCGCCGCTTCTTCTCTCTCAGAGCGCCATTTGTTTCCGAAGCCGTAGTAGTATCTAGTATATTAGAAATGACATCAAAAAGAATTCTAAAGGAATCAATTTTGAGAAAATACATGCCTTTAGATCATAATTCTACAAACTGGTAAACCTCACGCTCACCTGACTACAGCTAGGACAAAGAGCTTAAAGAAAAAGATATTTTGTATCCATTGTAACTGGCAAACAGAATGCTTAATCGCTGCAATTAAATAATAAATTACGTGTGTGTCATACCTAAGCGCTCATTTGAACATCCAGAACACCTCTTGGCAGTCGGCAGCTAGGAGGTGGAGGCAGGAGGCAGCAACAATCAGAAACACATTAGACTCTCATTTGGCGCGTTCATTCCACCTAGGTACGATTCTAGCAACATTGACTTTTTAATCGTTTTAAACGAACAAGAAATATGTTTGTTGTCAAAGGCCGAATGTAACTCCGTCGAACTGAAGATATCTAATTACAAAGAGCATTGGCAACGAGGCCTTCAGCTCAAACAAAAACACATTGTCAAAAATAATAACTGAATTTTCATAGTATTATGTTATATTGCTATGGGGTTACGGTACCGATATTAATACAATCTTTGTGCTGCAGAAGAAGGCCTAAAGAATCATTGAGAACAAAATTTAAAGATATAAACTGTTGCGTCTCAATATATTCTTGGTAATGTTATGTATGTACATAAGCACATTATAGTGAATTTGCTAGAAACTGTCATAACCACAATGTTAACACCAGGAACAGATATATACTCATAATGGCTACTACTCGGATAAGTTGAGTTAGTAATTCTTTTGTTGGGCGATGTATATGTATATAATAAGTTTTATTGTACGATGTTACATTGTAACAATTTTTTATGAAAAAAATAAAAAACCCGCTCAGTTTCTGGTCCGTTTTTCTCAGGTCTGAGACATACTTTTCCTAATAGGTGGTAGTTTTTGACTTTCAGTAAGTGATATATCCTATTTTGAACAAAAATATTTGAATTTCATTATATATCGAAGTAGCATGTGTCTTTGTCGTCCACACGGCCGTGATTACAGAAATACGTGTATCTACATATAAATATAACGCCACATAGATAAATGTTCAGCCACCGCATAGTCTGGGATTAGTTTGGGGTAGTATTACTTATTACAATATTCATTTAGTATCAACAAAGAACGCAGAATACATAATAGATACTCCTCCAGACGCAGATATACTAACGCCATCGTTGCCTATATTATTTTCTACGAACGAGAACTGCTTCACTCTATCATATGGTGTTTTATGAGTATCACTAGATTGCTTTTCATAAGCTCTTTCGAACTGTATACAATGTCTATATTTTGATTTAGCTATTCGACTAATACTTTTATTTTTTTATAAGTATTCACAAAACACATAAAATGAACACATGCCCCCGGAAACAAACAAACTTGCCATCTTTTCATCATGTTGTAAGTTACATCGCCCTAATGTACAAACATTCCAAACAACTGTTGGAAAAGCATAATATTCGTGTGCTTAATATGAAAAAGGAGTATCCAAATATTTTGAGTTTTCTATAGTGTTAATTCCGCCAATATTAGAGATTATATGAGACTCAAGTCTGACTTGAGTCTCGCGCCAGAGTTTGGCGAGTCAACATGTCCTGAGGATACCTCGTGTAGAGGCGAAACACGAATTGCTTAAAGACAAATATTGGCGGAATTAACACTAAAGAAAACTTAAAACATTTGGTTAAATATGGATTTCCGCAAAGTAACGCCTACTTCAATAAATGTTCTGAAAAAGGAGTATCGAGGAACGAGAATAACAGGAACAGAGTGGTCACTCACAGTGTCTTTAATGAATAAATTGAATAGCAATGAAAATTAAATTAAAATATGTTTTTTAATTTAATTTTCATTAGGGGCCCGCTGAGTTTTTGCGCCCGTTCCTGTCGGGCCTGAGGCATAACTTATAAAATTGCAAGTTGATTTGTTTAATAAGTGATTTTAAAAACCTATTTTGTATGTATTCTCGTTGTTGTAGTGAACATCTTGAAATATTGGAACCTCGGTCATGCAATACCAGTGGGAGGCTTCTTTGCACAGGATGCCGGCTAGATTATGGGTACCACAACGGCACGGTATTTCAGCCGTAAAGCAATAATGTGTAAGCATTATTATGTTTCGGTCTGAAGGGCGCCGTATCTGGTGAAACATGAAAATGAGACTTAACATCTTATGTCTCAAGGTGACGAGCGCAATTGTAGTGCCGTTCAGAATTTTTGGGTTTTTAAGAATCCGGAGCGGCACTGCATTGTACTGGGCAGGGCAACTACGTAATAAAAAATACTACGGTGGTAAAAAATTTATTAATTTTTATGTAGAATATTATGAATACCTTGAGATCATTAGAATGATATTATAGAAATCTGTCGCACATATGATGTTAAGCTAGGAACCTCTCTTCTTGTCGTTCACTTTCGGAATTAGAACGAAGAATTTTATTATAAATATGGATCAGATTTTTTTTTATTTTTGCATATGATAAATCATTTGTATCTTTGTCAATATAATTACTTTGTCTATCGTTACGACCCTTCCTCTTCGCGTCGTATTCCTCATTGCTGAGGGTCGTGATTTCTTTGAGGATTTCTTAACTTTTTCACAATAGTTCACCATCTATATCTGTCTTTGGCTAAGTGCAGTTCGTCATGAAGTCCGGTATCCAGAGATGTGCGGATTTGGTAAGACGATTTCTGGGGCGTCTTCCATCTACCTTCCCAGTTACTATCAGTTGTTCGAGGTCGTGGCCATCTTTTCTGGCGATATATCCAAAGAACTCTAAGATTCTACGGAGTTACATGTTTAACTTGAAATTGTTGAACTTAAAAAAAATAACGCCACAAACACGAATGTCAACTTCGCGATCGGGGTGTGTGTCTTACATTTTCAAGGAACATCCTACCACGTACTACCAAACTGTAGAATAAGCTAAGCTAGTTTCCATGTGTGGTGTTTCCAAGACGATACAACATGGTTTCGAAAAAGGCACGACCACCTTCTTAAAAGACCCGAAACGATATGAATATGAATATTAAAAAGACCAGCAACTCTCCTCCGGTTTGGTAGGAGAACATGGGTGGCGGTGATCACTTAACATCAGGTACGGTACTCTGGTCTCTCGTCTTCTCCTCAACCACAAAAAATTATAAGTTTGTATTTTTTTTTAAATGCGAGCAGCGCCCGCGTTATTGTCCGTATAGATTTAAGCGTAATATTTCAACAAAATTAACTTTTTTGCTTGTATAATGCTTGGCATGAAATAAACACTTAACTTGTTATAAAACTGCAGTGAAATAGCAATCAAATAAGATTACTAATTAGTCGGGATTTCAAATATATTTAATTATATATAAATATAAAGTAAATTCCACAGACACGGTACGGTAATGGCTCCAAACTATATATTTTTATGTATTTTAATTATTTATGTTTAAATTATACATTATATAATGTAACTAGTTTCATTATGTTTGTAGGTAGGTACTTACTTCAGTCAAAACATACACCTCGAATAGAAAAATAGTTTATAGCACCAGTCGCCTACACACACTTCGCCGTTTTTTATATCTTAAACTAAAAATAAGAAGTTATTTCAATCATAGTCCTGTCGCGTCATATCATAGTCAAAGTATATTTTAGTTTAAAATAGAACCTTATACGCCATCTAGTGTCAAATAGCTGAACCTGAGTGGTGCTGTTTCCATGTTGGGTGTAAATTGTTTTATAATATATAGAAATACAATATAATGTAGTGCTAATATTATTTTAACTACATTTATTATAAATGTGGCCTAAGATGTTAATATAATATTTAACGTTAGGAGTACTAGCGAGAATCTGAATGGTGTTTTTTTACAATTCCATTAACTTATAATAACCGAAGAATACGGGAACCGAATAACACCACGAGAATAATAATAGAGAATCAATTATTTTTCTCGTGGAAATATCACATAAGGAAACTCATTCTATACTACTGTATATAGTTCTATAATTCCAAAACTCCATCATTTTACAAATCTTAAACGTCAAACACTCAATGACTTGCACGAGTAAGTTAAAAAGATAAATGTATATCAATAAAAAAAATCTACAAGAGCTAAAGATATAACTATAATTATATCGCTACCATAAGTAGCGCCCGTTCACTAGCATGACGATTCTATTAAAGTGTTCTGATGCCCAGCTTCCGGCGTCATCATCAGATCAGTCCAATAGTTGTTACAAAACATCAAACACTTAGCTTTTAAAAGTTCCGATAGCCATGTGTGGTCTTCTACATCAGACCACGTCTACGTCCAACAACAAAAATAATACTTTCGCAAGAGCAACATCTCAAGTCAACTTCCTAATATGCAAATATTGGGTTTGAGCAGGTTATCAACTGTAAAGTAGATCCTGTAGATGAAGCCACAACCTGAGAGTTGAACAAAGCATACAAGATTTTATCACTCTAACGGTTGACTCAGTTGGAAGAACACTCAGCAGAGACCACGGAACGCGAGAGATCGCGGGTTTGACTGCCACATCGTTCATAAAATTTTGTTTTCAAATTTTATTTATATTTAAGGCAAAATACCTGAAAAAACCTGTAGTAATTCCAAAAACACGCTTGGAACAATCTGAGTATAAACACTTTCGAAAGAAAAAATAATTCAAATCAGTCACAAACGGCATACAAAAAAATCACCCCGTAGAAGTATACTGTCAAGTTTGGATAGCTCGGCTGATCCGTGTGCTGAAATAACTGACATCGCTTGGGATTCCAGTCGCTCTATCAACTCATGGATAGTAAGTACTTCGTACAGTCTCCACATTTCTGGCACCAAATGGCTCAAACATGTAAGACTCACTGAGATCGATTATTTTCACCATTTACTGTCTTCGTCAGCAGATTTAGCAGCAGCACTAGTTGACTTGAATTTTTTTTATGAAAATAAGGGACCAGACGAGCAGGATTTTCAGCTGATGGTAAGTGATACGCCAAACCCATTAGGTACCCTAGCTCAGGATTCTTAAAAAACCCAAAAATTCTGAGCGGCACTACAACTGCGCTCGTTACCTTGAGACATAAGATGTCAAGTCTCATTTGCCCAGTAATTTCACTAGCTACGGCGCCCTTCGGACCGAAACACATTAATGCTTATACATTACTGCTTCACGGCAGAAATAGGCGCAGTTGTGGTACCCATAATCTAACCAGCATCCCGTGCAAAGGAGCCTCCAAAGGTTGTGTGTGAACTGTGAAGTAAACAACCCTCACTGTTTTTTGACAATAGACGTGAAGTTGAAGAAAATACTCCCAAAATACCTCAGGGTGCCATAGAAAAAAGCCATAGAAGAAATTTGTCTCCCTCTCTGTGTGTGTATCACAAACGAAGCGACGAAATGCGAGCTGTCGTGTATTGCGTGGCATCGGCCGCCGGATCAGCGGTGAGATGAAAGCGTCCTCATTGTATATTGTACGCTAATGCAGCCTCGGACGGATCTGCATACGAGATATATTGACGATGCGTCACGCGACCCTTTGTGGTGACGGCCGAGGATGCATCGGGTGGGCGCGGGAACTAAAAAACCTATAGACGCTCATTAGTACGACGGTTTGATTTGCAATCGAGAGAGTTCGAAGATGCAGCTAGTTGATTTATTTATAGCATAAGCAAAAAGTTTATCGTATGAGTACTCTGAATTTAAAAATCTTATAGATGATGATCTTTTGAGAGATGACTCGCGAAACGATGGAACAGCTCCTGACACGCCCTCCATGCCGCGTGTAGAGACGATGAATGAAACATGTGTCATAGTGACTTTTAAAACTTGGCGGAATTAACACTAAACGACACCTTAACTCATTATATGTTTTTAATAAAATATTTATATATTATTTTGAAACAATGATTCCAAACATATTAAATTTAGTTCTAAAATAACGTTTAGAGTGGCAAATGGCCTGTTTTTTGTTTAAATGGCGAGTTTCATTTACTAAGGTACAGAAACCGTTTAAATGGTGCTGTAACCTTTCAGCAGTACACTTCATGACTGTACGTGGTAATAAAGCAAGCTATCTGGGAAGAACTACTAATTGAATATTTAAAAAAATTACTTAATTATCCCACGTTTCATCTAAATTATTCTGCAACACCCTAGAAATCATAGGAGGGTTGCCTTTTGTGTCCGCGCTATTTTAACGCCACACATCCAGATGTTGAGGAAGTTTCTATCCAAAATATGTCTTATCGTGTGAAGGTGGAATTCAGCGGCAAATCTCTACGCAACACCAAGTGATCTAGCCGTTCACAGAACACTGTATCCCCGACAATTCGAGCAGGTCTACAATCAAATGGTTCGAGCTGATATTGGATACAGACCAGGACGGACAGACGGCTCGGAGTATTTACCTTCCTTCTATTTATGACCCACAGGTTCTTCAGAGCCAATTATTTGGCTATGCCTTCCAGATAACCCAGTGTTAGTACACCGGGTTGCGTAGCATTAAGGGGAGTGTTGCCGAAGAGTGGTGATACTAAGAGGGTTTTAGTGGTACACTTGAGTCTTCTGGGGGTTAAATAAAACAAGTTCCATTTAACTGCATTCCGCGACATTCTCAAGTGGGGCACGATAAAACAGCTTCTTCCGGTACTGACGATTTCTTGAGAGAGAATTGCATGGCGCGTGTATCTAGTACTGCATTATCTACCAGAAGAAAGTGTAGGAGATAGCCGACAGCAATTTTTTTCGGGCTTTGGGTTTGATCTATATCCTTGTAAGAATCATACTGGTAGCGAGGAGTTAGAAGAAGATATTTATTATAAGCAATTGTCACACACATACTAATTAAATAATCAAGTATTCCCAAGTGCCTCATCGTAAGCTTAACTACAGTACAACATTTGATTACCACTAAAATAAAAATTAAGTGCATAAAATTTATAATTAAACATCATTTTAGTGAATTGATTTCGTGCACCGCCCCTAATATTGCTAAAAAAACATACTGGCCATCAATTGTTGATTATTATGAGGTAAGTTTAGATGATACGCATTAGTGTTCCATTAGTTGAAAGATAAAAACAAAAAGTCAATTTTAATTATTAAATCAGGCGAGTTCAGTGATCCGACGAACATTAGCCTTCAGTCAACAAAGTGTGTGTGCACGCAAGAAGTTATATGGCGTAACAAAGCACAAATCCCTAAAATTATTTATTCCTCCTGCTATTCTACGTTTGTAGAAAGAACAATAAAATAAAAAGAAAGAACAATGTAAAAATCTTGCAAATATGGCTTTGACAATTAATTATTAAATAACAAATACGGCTGTTTGGGCTATTACAGTTTGCCTGTTCTAATAATGGACGAAAAATAACCAAAATAATATAACAAAAGTCGCAAACGTCAGAAAATTTTAGGAAACAACTTTAGCTTAGGTTACTTTGGTGTTACTGATGCGCGCGCATCTTAAAATTTCACTCTCATAATTTTTTCATAACGTGCCAATAGAAGTAAAACTTCAAAAAATGTAGTAATCTATAGCTCTTGACTAAAAAACTAAAATGCGCCTATAGCTCTCTTTCGCACAAGAACGTCAATCATTCCCTCCCTCTACGCTTTATAAGATAATTGGTTTTAAATGCATAGTATTGGTGGGAGTGTAGGATAATAACCGGCAAGCAATTTGCCGGACCCGAGCGGATAATTATTGAGGATTCTCAAAAATTACTCTATGCATATTTAAGTGGGACGGCTGCGGGCCGTGGGTGTAATTTTCTTAAAAACCATTTACTAGATATGTACGAGTAGTGATGTATTAAATGGCGGGAGAGTTTTTATTAAAATGAAGCTAGGGTTGTCATTATACAAGCGTATAAGAGCTTAAAGACCATGATTTGTTCCCATATATATTAAAAATAGGACCGACTTATATGCACTTAGTATTGGGCTGTTTTAATTGCTCGCTTCAAATACTTAAATAAATAATAATCATTTATTTCGGATTCATTCATGAGATTACATCCAAATTTGTTAGTACAATTTGCAAACTTACAAAATAGTGTTAGTAATTACTTATTAAATCACATATTTAGAAAATAAATAAAATAAAATAACAGGCTGGTCCGGGTGGACCTCCCGATGATGACGGTAAATTACTATACGACTGATGATCCAACGAGGTCTACTCGCAAAATCCTCAATAATTATCGATGCAAATGCTATCATGGAACATTTTGATATAAAGTTCAATGAATTGCGAGTATCCATCGATTCTCTTAAGACCGATGTTAATGATCAGCTGATGAGACTCTGGGCTACTATTAATGCATGTGATACAAAAATGAATAGCTTTGCATCTACCATCTCATCATTTAATGCACAGATCTCGGATTTAAACGAAAAGATTCGTAAATTAAAGCAGGAGCTCGACAATTTGTGTTTAAAATATAATAAAATCTAAAATAAACATAAAATCTAAACGGGATAGCAGTGGTATAACTGATACTCTTTACTTTGGTGACATTCATGCATCCGACGGTCAAGAAATAGCGGATCTATTTAACACATTTTTACAGTCTGTTTTGGAACCTTCCTCTACTGGCTACGTACACATAGATACTGGATATAATTGACATTAGACGCAATGGAGAAGGGATATCAGGTGGACGCCGTGTATACCGATTTCTCAAAAGCATTTGACAAAGTTTCACATAATCTATTAATAAGTAAGCTTAATAACATCGGTATGCATGGTGACCTCCTGAGATGGCTATCCTCATATTTACGCGATAGGTCCCAAGCCGTAGCAGTAAAGGGCTATACGTCTAGTTTTGTGCCAGTTACATCTGGTGTGCCTCAGGGCTCTCATCTTGGTCCGCTTCTTTTCAACGTTTTTATCAATGATGTGACACAATGTTTTCATCACTCCAAAAAATTTTACTGTACGCAGATGACACAAAAATATTTTCCTTTGTTAATTCTGTTGAACATTGCTGGCGTTTTCAAGAGGAGTTAAACACATTTTATGAATATTGCTCTGCAAACAATCTCAAGTTAAATATAGGTAAATGTCATGCCATTACATATTCTCGAAAGAAACAACCGATTCGTTATTATTATAGGTTAAATAACAAAACAAGTGACCAAGGTCAGAGACCTAGGAGTACTACTTGACAGTGAACTAAACTTAGCCACTCATATTGAAAATATTACAGCTAAGGCTTACAAAATGCTGGGTTTTGTTCTCCGACAATCTAGTGACTTGAAACATCTAAATACGTACATTATGTTATACAAGTCCTTAGTTAGAAGCCAATTGGAGTATGCTTCTTCGGCATGGAACCCCTTATATTCTACCTATATTAATCAGATTGAAAAAATCCAACAAAAATTTTTAAGGAGACTAAGGTACAAATTTGGTGACTCAGTGCCGGAGTTACATACTTTAGAATTAAGGCGTGAACACAGAGATCAGACATTCTTGTACAAAATAATTAACAACTTTGTTGACTCTCCACTCCTACTTAGTCGTATTTGCTTCAAATGTCCAATGATAGGTCATCGATCCACCGATCAAATATTTTTAGTGCCATTCTTTAGGACTAATTATTGTAAGAATATATTTCTTATCAGAGCTTGCACTGACTGTTATAACCACATAGACATATTTCGATGTAATAAGTACGATTTTGTATCTTTTGTTAAAAAAATTGGTATCTAAAGGTTATATTTGTATCAGTGAATTTATTGGCTCTTTAAACTTTTGTATTTTTTTTGTAATTATTTTTAATAAGTCTTAAAACTTCACTATGTAATAAGCATCGTTAGGAACTATTTTGGCTAGTGTAATATTTATAGATTATCATACCTTTATGTGATATAAATAGCTGTAAGTTTCTTTATACAAATAAATAAATAAAATCGACAACGATATATTCGGAACGATACGATAATAACACGTATATATCGCACCTTACCTACTCTAACAAAAGTTCGTATTCCATATCGTTTATCGTAACAACATCATAACCATAGACTAATATTTTGATTTCTTTACGATGTTAGAGTGAATGAATTATGCGTAAACTATGTATAATCTGTGCTATCTCGCTGCTAAGACTGAAAGAACCATGCCAGACTCTGCACCACCAATTTGCATCATTTACACAAAATGTAAATATTAAAAAATTATGTAATGAATATAATATGACCATTTAAAACTGAAAAAATATTACGAAACTTGCGGATAATAAGCTGAAAAAAAAGTAACTCAACCCGTCTCGTCGTCTTCCTATTTCTCAGGCGGCCATTTGCATTACTTTCTACGCATAAACGATCAACAAAATGACTTAAATTACTTGGTAGTAAATAAATCCCGTTGAATAGTAAATCACATATAATTATTTTAATTTTATTTATTAAGTATGTATATTGTATGGCAAATATATCTATACAACTTGAAACGATAATAGCAACGACAGCCTAGAAGGTGTCGTTGAGATTATCGTAAAAGTGACGTTTGATTGTTTGTCGAATTCGAATATTCGTCTCTGACATTTTCAACTAAGAGTAGGGCTAGACCGATAATATCGAAAAATGTTTCGTTCGTTCAATCATCGGTTCGACATTGAATACGATGTAACTAAGAGTAGGATTCGACACGACTAATGCCACGATATATCGAATATCGATTTTAGGAGTAGGCCCCCAGCATCGGGGAGTCCCACCGGTCCGACAGCGAATGGTGTTGGGACTGTCGCGCATGCGGCGCATGGTAGAAGCGCACCGCTTGCGCAAAATGATCGCAAAGCCATCTATGTGAGCTCCCGCGAACGTAGCGGAGGCGGTGCAGTGGCGCGGCAGTCCCATCAGCACCCGGAACGCGTTATTATATTGAACATGCATATATGCATGCAACTTATTTAACTAAAACTTACTCTAGGGCACGCAAGAGTAAAAAAAGAAGGACTCCGCGCTTGATATTAGCAAGTGAAGCACCGTTATGCTAGTGTGTGTGCGGTTACGGGAGATTACCTTTTACACAATTTTTTCTCCCTTAAATAATCATGTATGGCCACTACTTATACAGCATCATTTTTGCACTTTTTCACAACGCACGATGGCATTTTAAAATATTTTATTGAGACGCAAACTGATCTGTCAAAGACGATGACAATTCTCATAATGGCCGCCTTTCGGCCTGTAGTAAATGAAATGAAATGAAATGAAATGAAATGAAATGAAATGAAATGAAATGAAATGAAATGAAATGAAATGAAATGAAATGAAATGAAATGAAATTTATTTGCAGGAAACATTGTACTTAAGGTGTTAACAATATAATGGATAATCCAATATGTTTCGTCAATTGACATGCAAAATATGTTACAAAATTGTCTAAACACTAATCGTACTGTTATATTGAAACATGTCGGATTTCACAATGATATCAATAATATTTATAAAATGAAATTTTAATACTTATATAATATTATAATATGAGACGTAAATAACTTAATAATTCATTTAGTACCTATGTATAATATTAACAAATTCAATGTCATAAAAGTATATTAATTTACATATATTATTATCATATTATTTTGTATTGAAAAATTCATTTAAACTATAGAAGCACTTATTTGTTAACCACTGATGCAGTCTTCTTTTAAAAACTTTGAACGGTAAATCTTTCAATTCATTGGGCAATTTATTATATATTTTCACAGACATGCTGAAACAATTTCTACTAAAAGATGCAGTTCTACAGAAGGGCATTATGAGTTTATTTGGATACTTTGTATTTAAAACCTTCTGGCTTTTTTTTGTATAGAAATCACACATATGTTTTTGAACAAATAGGCTTATTTCATAAATGTATAGGCATGGCAGCGATAGAATTTTCAATTTTTTAAATAGCGGTCGACAAGAATCTAGGGGGCCGGCTCCACAAACCGCCCTGATACACTTCTTCTGTCCAATAAATAAATGCCCTATGCTCACCGAGTTGCCCCATATGACCAATATATGCCATTAGCGCTGTTTTTTCACCTATTGTTTTTGATACGCGTTTGAGGACAAGTGTGTGCGTAGGGTTATGTATTTACACGTTAATCGGCTTGTTTTGGTGCTACACTGTTATGTAAGGTGACACGGAGTACTTATTTATTTTACTAGTCCGTGCTCTAGGGTCCATGAGCTTTACTCCCTCGATGTGTTTTCAAAGTAGGATTTGTAAATCACATATTGGGTGTCAAACCAATGCCAAAAACCACCCATTCGAAAAGATATACAATAATTAAATTTATTCCATAGCCTGAGGGCGATGTCTCGACTCCCAAGGTAAGGTATTATTTAGTTATATAGAAAATCACTTATGTTTAAGTAACCCTTACTACACAAACGTTTTGAATATATTTTTAATTTCGCAACAGTTATCTTTTTTTTTATGGAATAGGAGGACAAACGATCGTACGGGTCACCTGGTCTTAAGTGATCACCGCCGCCCACATTCTCTTGCAACACCAGAGGAATCACAAGAGCGTTGCCGGCCTTTAAGGAAGGTGTACGCGCTTTTTTTGAAGGTACCCATGTCGTATATCACCCCGGAAACACCGCACAAGGAAGCTCATTCCACAGCTTTGTAGTACGTGGAAGAAAGCTCCTTAAAAACCGCACTGTGGAGGACCGCCACACATCCAGATGGTGGGGATGTTATCCTAATTTGTGGCGTGTCGTGCGAAGGTGGAATTCGGCGGCAGGAATCGGGTTAAACAGCTCTTCGGAACACTCCCCGTGATAAATGCGGTAGAAGACACACAATGAAGCGACGTCTCTACACAACGCCAAGTGATCCAGCCGTTCACAGAGCACTGGGTCCCCGACAATTCCAGCTGCTCTGCATTGCACGCGGTCAAATGGATCGAGCTGATACTGGGGTGCGCCAGACCAGAGATGACAGCAATACTCCATGTGTCAAAGAATCATTAAGAGAAAAATTTAAACAAATAAACATTTTGACTGTTGCTTCTCAATACATTTTTGATAATGTTTTGTATGTTCATAAGCACATTGAGGAATTTTCTAGAAACTGTGACATTCATAATGTTAACACGAGGAACAAACATAAACTTATTATGCCTACTACTCGGTTGGGTCGAGTAAGTAAGTCTTTTGTTGGGCGATGTATATGCTTCTACAATATGATCCCAGAAAATGTACAACACAAATGTGTTACGAAATTTAAAAGAATTGTTAAAAAACGTTCGTGTGGGAAAGGTTATTATAACATAAACGATTTTCTTAATGACACCACGGACTGGGATTAAAGCGAACACCGTCAGGCTCTTTAATTTTAAATGTTTATTGTACGATATTACATTGTAATCCATATTTTATATAAAAAAAAAGCCCGCTGAGTTTCTTGCGCCCATTCTTCTCAGGTCTGAGGCAGTCTCTTTTGAATGGGTGGTATATTTTGACGTTCAATAAGTGATTATAAATCCTATTTTGAATAAAATATTTGAATTTGAATTTGTGGCCGGACCTGCGCTTTGCAGAGCGCTAGAATATGGGCCGGCTTGAAGTATTGCCGTGCTCTATTGATGACGCCCAGCTTCTTCGAAGCCAATTTGGCTTTGCCCTCCAGATGGCCACGGAATTGGCAATCGCTCGAGATTTCGAGACCCAGTATTCCGATACTATTCGAGGCTTTAAGGGAAGTGTTATCGAAGAGCGGTGATACGACAAATGGGGTTTTTTTAGTGGCAAACGCGCAAATTTGAGTCTTCAGGGGGTTAAATTGAACAAGGTTCAATTTACCCCATTCCGCAACCTTCTCGAGAGAGGACTCGATAGAAGACACAAGTTTCTCCCGGCACTGGTCGACGTTTTCCCGAGAGAGACCTGCATGGCCCGTGTATACGGCATCACCAGTGCTGTCGTCTGCATAGCAATGTATGTTGGAGGTGTCCAACATATCATTGATATGCAGAAGAAACAGCGTGGGAGATAGCACACAGCCTTGGGGCACTCCAGCGTTCACGCGCTTGGGATTCGAGTAAAAACCGTCGACAACGACTTGTATGCTGCACCCAGTAAGGAAGCTGGAGGTCCACTTGCATAAGCTCTCGGGAAGCCCAAATGATGAAAGTTTAGAGAGGAGCGCCTTGTGCCATACACGATCAAAGGCCTTCGCTATATCCAGGCTAACTGCCAGGCCTTCCCCCTTGCTTTCAATAGCCGCCGCCCATCTATGTGTTAGGTATACCAGAAGATCACCTGCCGACCGACCATGGCGAAAGCCGTATTTTCGGTCGTTGATCTACTGGTGACCCTCTACGTATACCAAATGTTGGCGGCTAATTATGCTCTCCATGATTTTGGAGAGCAGGGAGGCTATAGCAATAGGCCTGTAGTTTGCCGGATCCTAACTGTCTCCTTTTTTTTGAATCAGAAGGACAAGGGCTGACTTCCATGAGTCAGGGACTACGCCTTTGGAATAGGAGTGCCGGAATAAACGCGTTAGCACCGGCGTCAACTCAGGGGCACACGTTCTAAGCACGATTGGAGAAATGCAGACAGAGCTCGCCTAACAGTTTTCTGTCTGAACTGTACTTCAGGCATAGAGCTCTGACACCGCGGGATGGTCGGCGGTGTTTTTCCGTTGTCGTCAAGAGTCGAGTTGAAGGCGAAAAGAGCGCACAGGAGATCGGCTTTCTCTTTTGCCGTATGGGCCAGTGTGTCATTCCTCATGTGCAACGGCGGCATGGACGGCTCGTTGAAGTTACCGAGAGCAGCTTTCAACAACGAGCAGAACTTGCGTGTTCCGGTCGGGTAACTGGAAAGCTGCTCGCCGATTTTGACGACGTGCTTTGACTTCGCACGGACGATTTGCCGCTTAAAAATCTGGAGGCACGGTTATATTTCCTCTTAAGAACTTTGCAGTTCGGATCCTTTGTACCCAGCGCCACAACCCAAGTTCGATACGCCTGTTTTTTGCAGTCAGATGCTGCTTTATCTAACTTACTTTAGCAACACATGACTAGTTTACTGTAGTTATTTTCATAGTATTATGTCTTAAGATACATATATTGTTAGAGGGCAGTGCAGCCGATATTAATATCATCTTTGTGCTGCAGAAGAGGGTTATTCGCGCAATTGTTAACCTAGGGTCCTAGAGAAACATTAAGAGAAAAAATTTAAAGAAATAAACATTTTGTCTGTTGCATCTCAATACATTAACAAATTAGCAGCTAGAAACTGTGACAATCATAATGTTAACACGAGGAACAAACACATACTAAGTACTTATGCCTACTACCCGGTTTAGTCGAGTTAGTAAGTATTTTATTGAGCGATGTATATTCTTTTACAACAGAAAATGTAAAAAACAAATGCGTCACCAAATTCAAAAGAATTGTTAAGTAACGTTTGTGTGGTAAAGGTACTATAACATATATTATTTTCTTAACCACACTGATACCACAGACTGGTAATGGAGGGAACGCCCTCACACTTTTTTATGACAATTAGACACGAGACGAAAAGGACGTTCAGCTGATTGTAAGTGATACGTCCTGCCCATTACAATACAGTGCCGCTAAGGATTCTTGAAAATCCCAAAAATTCTGAGCGGCACTACATTTGCGCTCGTCTCCTTGAGATATAAGATGTTAAGTCTCATTTCTCAGTAATTTCACTAGCTACGGCGCCCTTCATACCGACACACAATAATACTTACACATTACTGCTTCACGGCAGAAATAGTTGGCGTTGTGGTACCCATCATCTAGTCGGCATCCTGTGCAAAGAAGCCTCCCACAGGTAAAAAGTTATCAATTTTATTGTACGACTCTACATAATACTGCGTGGCGTTACAATGGCCACATTAAATAAACATACGGGTAGTACTACTTCACCATAATCATAAAAAAATATTAAAAATTAAAATACATAATAACTTCATTTCCTTTATATAATTTCGGAACAACATGTAAGAAATCTAGTAGCCGCGAGCTAGTGTTGACACTGACACCTACTTCGTGCCGTCTTAAGGCCGTTCCCCATATTCAGTCTATCTCTTACTTGAGATAATAATCTACTATCGTTGACTTTTCTGTCCCAATAAACTTATCGACGGTAATTCACCTTATCCGTACACGCTGTCAATGGGACGACGTATAGCTTACCAGCGATAGAAGTTTGTATGGAAATTTCAATTCACGCGTTCAAATATGAAGCGATAAGAATGACTTGTCGGGTATATTGGGATAGCTTCAGATGATTGACACCTAATTACTGACAGTAGAAGGTAGTAACTGTAGATAGTATATTATAGGAACGGCCGTTATGCGACCACGTAAGTGTGATGAAAATTTTATTACTTGTATATTGGTACTTATAATTTGTGTGTTCGAAAATTTCAATTGTTCACTTCTTCTTCTTTAATATTAAAGTTAGATATCCGTGTATTCATTTAATTACGAGTACAAATCGAAGATAAGAAAAAGTAATCTACTCTTATATTGCTATATGTATCTGATTTTTATGTTATTCGAGCATTGTGAAGTCTTAGGGTGACGGGCGTTGTATGAACTACACATCGGGGTCATATCACAATATATTATAGATCCTACCTTAGATCGTTTTGTATTGTGTTACGAGTTATGGAACTATTATGGGTAAGCTAAGGCCTATGACGCTTGCCAGTATTTTTGACTTATTGGATCATCTTATCGTACTCATTTTTGCCATAAAAAGAAATTTTCCTACATTATTTCGGGTATATAATAATTAGTTACTTTCACAGCTCCGTGAAGAAATAAGAACAACAGTAAAAATATACTCTTGGTTTCCAAAAAAAACAAAAACTGTTTATTTTTTTTTGATTTTGGGTAGCGCGCGGCACCTGCCACTCTGTATACTTATATATATCGTGTAACGGTACTAAATCTGACGCTCCCGTGTAACGCTTATAAATCCGATGGTTTCGTGTAACGTTAAATCTGACGCTAAACTCGAGTAGACAGCCAGCGACGAGTGGCCCGAACGTCCGTATAAAACCTTTGCTTCAAAAACCGTGTAAACCTTTCTAAAAAGCCGATAACATTTCTAAGATTTTCCCGGTTTTGCAGGAAAGTGTCGTGACGATGCCATTCCATTAAAAAATCCTATTCTGCCATTAAAAAACAAAAGACTTTATGATTTAAGAAATAAAAGATTTTATGTGGAAAACGATTCTAGAAAGTTCACTAATTCACATTTCATTATTAAGAATCTACTAAGAGGAACACAGTCAATATGTTAATTTCTTTAATTTTTTCTATTAATGATGGAAAATCATCAGACCTAAGTTGTTAATCTAAAATTAAAAGATTTCCTCCGTAGCACAAAGATGGTATTAATATAGGCTGCATTGCCACATTATAATATACGAGTGCCTATACCATAGCTTATACAATTTGATTTCGTGCAATGATGGTTTGTCCACAATATCTACTCTCTTACAACATAAGTGGAACCGCTGGAGGGTTGCACGTTTTTTGAGGTGCCCATGTTGTATCGAACTGCAAACATCCTTTATTATAAGAAGTAACTCAATTTCTTGACGCTTATGATACGAACTGTAGAGTTCTGAAGAGGATATACATATTTATAGACATTTTATAACTCTGTCCCTTTCATTACTTAATTTTCCTTACTAAGTTGAGGTCACTCTGGAAAGACAGTCTTGGCAACTTCTGCCAAAGGTGTTCATAGGAAACAACACGATGTCCATGGCCCATATTGCAAGGAAGAATGCCATACTTCTCTGGGCACTATTTTTGCCCTAAACTCTATTCATAAAATGGCACTGATGTTGCAAGAGGATGAGCGACGGCATTAAATGGGAAAAATTTTAAAATAAATTATTTCATGGTATAATTCATCATGGCATTCTCAGGGTCAAACAAACAATGTCCAAACAGTCAAGCATTAACAGCAGATGTCTATTATACTGAACTTTGTACAAAAATAACGAAACTCGAAGTGAGACAGCCCCGACTCGCCAACCGATCTTTACCTTTATTGGTCTATGACAATCTAAGATCTTGCATGACTCGAGAATATAATAGAAATATATTTATTTACCATAGACAGTGACAATAACATAATATATTGCAACAACACTCGGTAAATGTCATGAAGCTGCATTAGATCGTAAAGTGACATAGGCAGAAAAAGTGATAAGAAACTCCTACTTAATATTATAAAAAAATACAATTTAAGGTGGCCTACGCAAACCAGACAAGAACCATGCATCTTTATCTATACAGTGTGTTAAAAAAAGTCGTGTAATATAATTGACACGGATATGAAGTAGAATGTGGAGACACTACTAAAAATATAATAAATAATCAAAACCCCTTAGATTAAATGCTACGGTGGCTCAAACGAATAAGACGGGGTCTATCGCACAGGTCTACCCGTCAACGCGCTTCGAGATCGAAAGTGCAAATTTTGCGCTCGCGTCAATTGCGTGATTTTTGGTGTTATACCTACTGTTAGTTAGTTAGTGATAGTTATTATGCGTTTTGTACTCAAATGAAGAGTATTTTAACATGCTCATGAACCTAGGACGCAATATTTGAAACTACTACTCAGCTCGTCAGGATTTCAAACAAAAGTACCTATGCCTTCTGCTCAGTATGGACTTGCCGCCTCGCAATGCTTTCCAGCGCTGGCACATGCGATAGTACACCACGGGCAGCGTCCATGCAACATAACGGGGCTCAACCATATTTTTCGTGAACGTTGCACTAAATGTATCGAAGTTAGTTGCGGTCACGTTGAGCAGAGCCTGCGGTTGAGAGACGCTGAGCAAGTGGACATAATAATGAATTAAGTATTAATTAATACAAAATTTTCGGTTCAGAGACACATGAATGAAATGGATGTGTGAGTGGGGAAAAATGAGAATGCACCGCAGGTAAAGGTGTCCAAACTTTAATAATTGGATACGTTATTACTTTTTTCTTTTTTTCCCTTTTTTGTATGTCCTGTATTTCCTGAAAATCAATATTTATGTTCTCACTACTTGATGTCAATATATACGCCTTATGATATAATACTGTAGAATTTTTAACACCAATCTACTATACTGTAGGTAAGCCTTCTTTGTCAAAGCTTTAATATATTTCTTGAATTTGTTTTCAGTGAGTCCTAGTATGTAAGTGAACTTAGTAGATAATATTTGTTGCAACCTTTTCGGCTACAAAACGGAATTCCGCGGATGTTATAAATTGTAGGACACCAATTTTATGTTATATAATATGAAAAATATCATGGTAGTACCCACGCCTCACAATACTTAATACCTATGTGTAAATAAATCGAATTCATACTTGGTTTGTTCATAGACTTGGTTTGTTTTACAAGTTATGTTTTTGGTGGCATTATTTATTTACATTTTATAATTTCTTGTTCCGCAGCTTACTTAATTTTTTATTTGTAGATACTTCCATCAACATCAGAACACAAAGGTCAGTCTTCAATAATGTGAACCACCTATCGACATCTTGAATGTCTTGGTTAACGAGATAAACGACAAATTATGAAACTCAACAATCATAGTCCGGAAAAAGGCGAGGCAAAAAAACTCGATCAATTTATAAAGCGGTTGTCGCTAAGCTGTTTGCTCAAAGTCACATAGTGATAGCTCTATCTGCAGCCCTGCTACCGGTAGCAAGGGCATGGCTCCGCTGCGGGCGCCACTCTTAGTTTAACTTTTTATGATATTTTTTATAGACGTACAATAAACATCTAGACACAAAATTACTGCCTCTGCCGACGCTTACGCTTCTATTAGGCAGAGTTTTCATTTAATTGTGTTTTGACATCACTTGGAATACAACGCAACTCAATTACAAATTGTTCAATGAAATACTGTCGAAATAACAACATATCTAAACTTAAAGAGAATATAGTGTCGTATTTCAGGTAAGTCGCTTTTTAAATTAACAAAATTATGTAAATAACATGAATATTTTAATCATTTTGCTAAATAATTACATTTTAATTGCTAAAATAAAATACATCGCCGACGAAAAGTACGAAAGAGACGTCCGTCTGTTTCGCACAATTCATACCATAGCATTGAGCTTCTTATATGCGTATACAATAGACTTTGACCATTAATGCCACCAAGTAAGGTGTTTATTTGAATGAATATTTTAATCTTCTACGTATAAACAAAGCCGCTAGGAAATTTTCGACGACCTTTTATTAGGCAATTGTGAGTTGTTTATAGTAATTTATTTTGTTATTATAAATAACGGACGAGTAAAAAATAAGGACTCCGTGTCACCTTACATAACAATGAGGCACCAAAACAAGCCGGTAAACATGTAAATACATAGCCCCACGCACACACTTACACTAATACAAGCCGATCGGCCGCCATTATGAGATTTGCCATCGTCTGTGACAGATCAGTATGCGTCGCAATAAAATATTTTAATAATGCTGTCATGCGTTGTGAAAAAGTGTAAAAACAATAATGAGAAAAAATTGTGTAACTGGTATACCCCGTAACCGCACACACACTAGCATAAAGGTGTTTCACTTGCTAATATCACGGCGCGGAGTCCTTCTTTTTTTCCGTGTTATAAATATATAATTTTACGTATTAGATAAATAACATAATACACAGTTTTTATAATAAAGAAAATAAATTCATGTGAATAGAAATAAAAATGAAGACAATATGTTTCCTGATAATTATTAGAGTTCCACCTGTATTATTCACACAATAGTTTAATAGGCAATCGTGATTTATAAGAAATTACTTTTGTAATATTACTGATCTTTTGTTATTTTATGGTCCTATAAATATATAATTATCAGTTCATGCTTTTCGTTATTGTGTTTAATTCATTTTCATTCGTTCACATTCTCAGTCATCTATTGAGTGTGTGCCATGGTGTCGTAATATTTAATTCAGATTGATATAATTTTGGTCAAAACAATAATATGACAACACCTAAGACAACTCCTGTCAAAACTATTGCTATCTAAAAGGGGCACGCTGAGACTACTTCTATAGTATTCTAAGGTCCGTATCGAAAGAACGTCAATTAAAAATGTCAAAACAAATCAGTGTCACTATCAGCACTTTAATCAATTCGGTAATAGCGCTCGTCTTTCAATGTGCATTATATTATTATGCGCGATTATTTAATATTTTTATTTTGCAAATTTATAATATTTTGAAACGAAAAAATTGTTAATGTATAAATGTTTTCTCAACATAATTGCAAGATGCCTTATGCTATGATACGACATTTGCGTCGATCAGTATTTTTTTCAAAACAACTTCGAAAAGAAAGCACCATGACCAACCTAACTCTTGAGGAATATGATTTTCAGCCACCTTTCACTCAATGGAGTAAAGTTATAAAAGAAGCTGAAAAAATAGTGGGCTATCCTACCTCTTTTATGAATTTGAGATGGCTGTTAAGTGATGAATTTGCCAATTTGGCTTTACATCTTCGGAAAATTGTAAGTAAAAATTTTAATTATGTTCAAACTTTCGTTATAAAATACAAATACATTGATCAAGAGTTCTTAGATTATTATTTCAATAAACTAATAAATCATTATGTAATATTTATTATTTCAAGGTTACCTGAAATTGCAACAGATTTTGTTTTCACATTGTATTCCTTATATTAACAATATTGACATATTATGTAAATATTTTGAAAAGACCACCAATTCTATTCTCTACACCCCATACAAATTTTGTTATTTTACAACTGTTTTATAATAATTTTAAATTTACTAGTTGGCCTTGTTCCAAGGCCAAGGTAAGTATGAATTTAATGTTAAGGTTTAACTTGAAGGTTATGTACAGTCTTAGATTAAACGATCAATTGGACATAATTCCAGAAAAACTTTCCAAATCACAAACATGTTGAAATTGAGTTAAGAACACATAACTGGTCACATGATTCATATTAACGGACTGACAAAAAATGGCAGCCCTACTGTCACTCTTTTAATGACATCATGACATAGTAGCCCAATCCACATGCATGGAATACACTAATATTTATAAAACTTTTAACACAAATTTCTTAATATGTGAATTTGTGTTTTTTTGCCATATATATTCAATAACCCAAAAAGTCATTGACTGAATTATTTGTATTGTGAATATATAGGTATTCCTACATAAAAAAAATAGGTTCCAGATAAGTAATCACCAACAAACATACTAAAACCTTCTCCGAAACACTGCATCTAATGGTATGAATAGGGTTTAAAAATTAAATTAAAATTGAAATGATATAAAGTTTGTTTATTAATCTGATCGGCTTAGTGATTTTTGCAGTTATACTGTTACGAAAGGAAAAAAATGGCTCTCCATTTTTTATATTAAATATTTATTAATATATAATATGGTCACACATATTGTGGGACTAATCGAAACCTTAGTTAATAGATAATTATTCTTTTAGGTTGGAAGCAATCACCCAATAATGAAAACAGCCAAATCCGTTTTATACAATGAACACAACAACTTGCAACCTTGGGGACTTATAATTTTATTACTGTCTAAAGCAGTTTCATCAACATCTCTAGACTCAAATACTGTCGCAGAGCAACAAAGGATGCTGGCTGAACTGACTGAAATGATTAGAACCGGACATTATATTCACAGAGGTTTATTAAACATTCCTCAGAAGGAAAGAGAAAATGCCTCAGAGTCATTATTTGCAAACAAGATTGCTATACTGATTGGTGATTATTTATTGGTGACAGCAAATGGTATGCTTGCAAGGTTAAAAAACCAGGATTTATCCTACTTAATATCAACTGCTCTGAGAGACTTGAGTGAGGGGGAATTTTTTGGTCCAAGAGACGAACAAAATATGCCATTGCCTAGTAAACCAAATAGACTAGATGTGGATGACTTCAGAATAAGTTGTGAAACATTACCTTTGGCTACTAAAGATGTATTAGGTTCTCCTGTGAAAGAATGGACCTTACGGACATTGTACAGTGGTGGGACTTTGTTTGGTAGAGCATGTGAAGGTGCAGTATATTTAGCTGGTAAAAGTGTTGAGAAACAAAAGGAGGCATTTTTGTTTGGCTGCCATCTTTGTCTGTCATGGCAAGCGGCTAGTGATTTGAAAAAGTTTAGTGTTAATAACAATAAACCATATTCCTTAGTTAGTGCTCCTGTACTATTTGGTATTGACCATTCACCACAGTTATTTGATAGATTACAAAATATTAGAAATATAAATCAAATAAACTTTACACAATTGAGAGAGGATATTCTTAAAACAGATGCCATTGATCATACAAAATCGTTATGTACAGAACATGCAGACAAGGCTAGGAATTATGTTGAATTATTTGGTAACAATGAATCGATACAAACAATTAAAAGATTAATACGGAGTTGATAATATAGGTCACTCATTGTTATTTGTTTCTTATTTTTAATTTATAAAAGATTTCTTAATGAGTGTTGTAGCAGGATTATATACGACAAAGTAATTTATGAGAACGGTTATTGTGTGATGTTGATCAATGAGGTTATTATGACTGAGTGAAAATTTTAGTAGGCAATATAAAATTGTGAAATTCATTGGGTGAAAAAAAACATGAAGTCGTAGCAGTTCTTAAAACAAAAGGTACTGAAGAATACTTATGAAAATAGCTTATAAAGATGAAATACTCTTTGAATTTTGTTTCATAAATACTTGATAACTTAAAACGTGAGATGTCATGCACACAGTTGAATTGTGATAATAGTTTATACAAATAGTATATTATATGTTATAATAATTATCATGTCGCTGATGTCAATTTTCAAACATATATTTGGTTAGATAAGATACTTTAGAGCGTTGTTATTCAAATGTTTTGAGTTTTCTTTGAGTGTTAATTCCTCCAATTTTAGAGCATTGTTAATAAAAATTATCAATATAATATGTTTTTATGCAAATAATATTTGTGTATTATGAAATGTTTTCATACTTATTGTTATTTTATAATTATTTGAGTATAACCCTTGACAATTTATATCATTGAACAATAATAAATGGAAAAGACTAGACTAATTATCAAGTATATTCAAAACAAATCATAAACTATCTAAAATAGGTTTAACAAGTCAATGGTGCTATTATGTTTATGACAATAAAACTATGAGGCATCATACTTAATATTCCTATATCCTTTTAATGATAGTTTTAAAAAATAAGGGTAATAATTTATTTATACAATTTTTGTATTAGTAATTTTTTTTATTGTTGTTTTTATTTTTTATTTAGAACCTTTTTAACGAATTTTTTAATGAGTCATGTTCTATTTTTAAGCTTAGATAATTTATATGACTAGAACTGTAGGTAGTCTCTTGCTGTTAGATAACCGATAAAAACAGGCCATGTTTAATACTTTAGTGTGCATGACAAGCTATGTCTTACATTAGCAATTTGTATGACACTTTGTGTTAGTGTGTGTACATTGAGCAAAATACAGGTTAACACTAAACTCAATTTTTTTTTCCATGTTATCATAGCTGTCAGTCTATCTACACATATACATAATCTAAGTTTTAAAGTTATTTTCTTAAAATTAAAACATGAGTAGGGTAGTACCATGAATGTATGTAATAAAACTTTCATTGTTGAAATAGACAAACTTCTTTAAATTTATTCATTCTAAAGAATTGTTTAAGCATAAAAGATCATTTTAAAACATCAGTATATTTTATTAGTATATAATATATATATATATTTTAATGTATATTCATTAAAATTGTAATTAAATTATAAATTCATGAAAGTTAACACATAGATAATTTTGATAAAATTATCTAATTTTAATTCAAATTACACCAAATTATCTAAACTAATATTATAAAGAGGAAACATTTGTGCTTTTGTATGTATGTTTGTAATGTTTTCACACAAAAACTACCTAGACTGATTTCAAAAGTTTTTTCACCATTAGAAAGCGGCATCTTCACTGAGTGACATAGGCTATTGTACATTTTACAAACTATTGATGATAGAACAATTTTAATAAAATTATTTATGTGTTACCAACCCACTGAAGGCTAATTTGAATCAAAATGGTATTTTCTACTCGTATGAATCTGCAAAGCCTTTTAGCCTTGACCATGTAAAAATTATTAAATTAGGAATGTTTTTAAAAAAAATCCTATCCATGAATGAGTGTATGTATGTACCTATACTTAAGTGATATGTCATAGTACTACTGGATATTGTTGTGATATATGTATAAAATTTTATTTGTTGAAAATTGTTTTTTCTTTTATTACATGCTAGGAATGTCCCGTGGTTTTGCTGGAAGATTGAAGAGATGGAAAGTCTACTAAGTTGTACTATAGATATATTTTTGTTAACATAAAAGTTTTATTTCACTTAGTTATTAATTTATTTTCTTTATATTGACATTTTTAAATTCGTTATATCTTTTGAATGGAAAGTCCGATTTTAATAAAAGTTTTAAATTTAATGGGATAAGGATTAATATAAAGGTATGAATAATGTGGTTTAATTATTGTTGGCACTTTTATCACCTTTTAAAATTTTAAAAAGTAGTTATAATGGCATAACGCTACAGTAGTTGGACACATGGTATCGCGGACTTTTTAGGGTTCCTTAGCCAACTGGCAAAAATCGGAACCTTTATAGATTCGTCATGTCTGTCTGTCCGTCCGTCCGTATGTCACAGACATTTTTATCCGAAACTATAAGAACAATACCGTTGAAACTTGGCAAGTAGATGTATTCTGTGCTGCATAAAGATTTTCACCCAAAAACAGAAAAAAAAAAACAATAAATTTTGGGGGTTAGGTTATGCTTAGAACTGAAATTCAAAAATTTTTTTCATTAATCCCATACGGATCCCTATCTATGGATATGTCTTCGTAAGACATTTCCAAAGTGGTAAAATGTGTGTGTAACTTCTAAAATAAGGGAATGATAAAACTAAAAAAAATATGACGTATTATTATTATTTGAAGAGGGTGGCTATTTCCTAGTCCTAAAGATTCCTAGTAACACCGCGTCCAGAACTAAACTATTGTGTTCGCCACTCATACTAAAGCTCGTCGTCAAGCCCTGCCGCCTTTACGAACCGCAGTAATTCGCTTGATGCGAGTGTTGCAAACACTATCTGGTGGCACGGAGTAGTCGCCAAAGATTGTGTTACGCTTATGCATTAGTGGGCCGCAGTCGCAGAGTAGATGAATAGGCGTTTGATCATCCTCAAGGCAAAATCTGCAAGTTTAGTCGCTTTTGATGCCGACCACACTGAGGTGCTTGTTTAGGCGACAGTGCCCGGTTAGCATCCTAGTGAGTATGCATAGGTTTTTCCTGTTCAAAGATAGGGCTTCATTCGCATAGCTGCTGTTGAATGCCCTTATCAGTGCTTTAGAGTGGTTTACACCTGAAGAGTTGTTCCAGCGTTTAAGTGCTTCTTGTTTACATTGGTTACTCAGGGTGTGTCGGATGGCGCTCTTAGGCAGTCCACAAATGGGTTCCGAACCATATTGGTCTGCTTTAGCCCCAGCTCTTGCGAGCTCATCGGCCATTTCATTGCCTATGATTCCGGCATGCCCTGGGACCCATCTGAGAATCACTCTGTTTTTCATGCCTAATGAATTCAGACATTCAACGCAATTATTGACTAACTTAGACGTTGTCAAGTCAGCGTCTAAAGCCAACAATGCTGCCTGACTATCAGAGTGAATGTATATGTTATGATTGAAGTAGCCTTTTTGGATATTGGTTTCCGTGCATTCCAAGATGGCGTACACCTCTGTACAGCTCCCCAGGATTGTGCTGGATTTAAACCTGGGGCGTTCTCCATAGCCCCACAGCCAACTTCATTTTCCATTTTGGACCCATCGGTGACCCACATGAGGCTCCCGTCCTTCCACGAGACTTTGTTGTTTATCCAGAAAAAAATATGATGTAGGTACATTACCATGCAATCTTCCACCGAAAATTGGTTCGAACGAGATCTATTAAGTAGTTTTTTAATACGTCATAAATCATGCAACAAACTACTAGGATTTTTTCTTATATTATGTTACTTGCTGCTACGGAACCCTTCATGTGCGAGTACAACTCGCACTTGGCCGCTTTTTGTAGATATAATCTCTTTAATATTGTAGAACATTGTTTTGTTCTATCATCAATAGTTTCCGCAACGCACGCAATTTTGCTACTATCTCACTCAGTGAAGATCTCTCTCTAATGGTGAAAGAATTTCTGAATTTAATCCTGTAGTTTTTTTGTGAAAACATTACAAACATACATACAAAAACACAAATGTTTCCTCATTATAATATTAGTTTAGATAATTTGTTGTGTAATTCGAATTAGTAAATTGTGATAAATAAATAAGAATGTGATTGTATTGCAATTTCTATTATTGTCTATTTATCATTATTGCACTCAAACATATAACATACAGCTAAACTACCTACCTACATATCTAAACGTTGAGAACACCAAAAAAAATTAAAAGGTATTTATTAAAAATTTGTTTGCGACATATTTCAATTTATTGTAAGTAAATATTCGAGTTTGACATTCAATTTCCCGCGCATTTCCTTTCAGTCATTTAACTCGCAGGTTAGCATTTCTCAACATGGTTTAATTAACTTATTGTGTCAGTTTATTTCGTAGCAGTATAGAATCACACAGCAAAATGTGAAACAAAGGAATGGTTATTACAAAAATAATTCCAAACTTATTAATTAAATAGAATTGAATAGGTACACTTATACGAACCTCATCGAGAAATCAGTGTGATTTTTCATTTTTACACGCTTTATTAATATAAATAGTGAAGCTAATGCTTCACTTGTATGTTTGTAACCGACTTCTTTGGGCGCGATTTTGACCCACTTTAAACGGCTAGATTTCGTTCAACCTTTGTAGATTTATCGAGGACCGATGACATTACACTAATTTGATAAAAATATTCAGTTTTTCAATTGCAAAATATTATTTTTGTTAATTTATTTAATTTTTAAATAAATAAATCACTAATTAGCGCCATCTAGTAATTTATTGTAAACTACATAGGAAACGCGCGACATGTCAAGACAGTTCCACAAAATTACAGTATCTAATTCGTTTAGAAGCGAATAGATGGCGGTGAATTTATATTTGCATTATAAATTATTAATGCGTGATTTAACTGAGCTAATTATTATAAGATCTCGGGCTAGCTGTATTAAGTGATCATTCAATATAACTAAAATATTTTTATTCGCAAATATTAAAATCCCTTCATTCAATCTAAAAAAATTAACTAAAAAATGAAAAATAAATTTAAATTGAAAATAGTGTAAAAAAATATTATATATTTCATTATAAAAAAAGCGTGGGGTTTTCAATTTAAATCACTATTATTATCACTATTTTCAATTTAAATTTATTTTCTATTTTTTAGTTGAATTTTATATAAAGCGTATTCTTTAGTTTTTTTTTAAACATTTATTTTTTTATATTAGGTATATGTTTAAACAGCCAGTGTGATTAAAAAAAATACCTACTAATAAGCGCAATAGCCCACGGTGCGGTAGGTTATAAGTATTTGTTCAAACAGCCAGTGTGATTTAAAAAAAAACTAGGTATGACTAAGCGGAATAACCCGCGGTGCGTTTCATATTAAAAAATTAACGAATACTTTAATAAACTAGGCATAGCATGTACTTACTTTCCTTTACTATGGGTGCCAAGCAATAATTTATAATACTTAGGTACATAATACAATCAAGCCTGTCTCCCATAAACATAGACAAGACTACGGACTGCCATAAATCTATTCGCCACGGTCACGGTCGGTTTGTTAATATGGTACAAAACCATGGCGTATCAAAATCGTTTCGATTTATTGGAAGCATATTTTTGAACCACAAAAACAACATCAGCTTTGCAATAGTATACCTACCGCGAAAGATATCCTGATAGACATACACCATCTCGAAACGGTTGGTAATTAATATCATAAACTTAGGACGTTTTGAACATCAAATTCAAATATTTTTATTCAAAATAGGATGTGAAATCACTTATTGAAAGTCAAAAAAAAAACTACCACCCATTCCAAAGTGAATGCCTCAGGCCTGAGAAGAATGGGCGCAACAAACTCAGCGGGCTTTTTTTTTTCATCAAAAATATGTTTTACAATTAAAGTAACATTTACAAAGTAACATTGTACAATTAAACTTATTATTTAATAGCCTGAGGGCGGTCGCTCCATTCCCAATCTGTGGTATCATTAAGAAAGTCATTTATGTTATAGTAACCTTTACCACACAAACGTTTTTTAACAATTCTTTTGAATAACGTAACACCTTTGTTTTGAACATTTTCTGGGATCTTGTTGTAAAAGCATATACATCGCCCCACAAAAGACTTACTAACTCGACTAAGCCGAGTAGTAGGCATCATCAGTTTATGTCTGTTCCTGGTGTTAACATTATGGTTATGACAGTTTCTGGCAAATTCACTTATGTGCCTATGAACATACATTACATTATCAAGAATATATTGAGAAGCAACAGTCAAGATGTTAATTTCTTTGAATTTTGCTCTCAATGATTCTCTAGGACCTAGGTTATAAATAGCGCGAATAGCCCTCTTCTGCAGCACAAATATTGTATTAATATCGGCAGCGTTGCCCCATAGCAATATACCATAGGACATCGCTTACCAAAAGCGCGCCACCAAAGCATTGACGATGAACTCAACATTTTGAAATACTCCTAAGTCCTAAGAGTTCAGTGTGGGAAGGTGAAGATAAAATCGGAATTTTGAAAAGCAAAATGTGTGTACTGAAAAAATACAAATTCAAGAGCTACGTTGGAAGACAGATAGTAGGCAAACGTCAGTGGGATAATATATCTATTGATAGTACATAAAATACAGCCGGGTGATGCTGATAGGCAACTTATTTTCTGCCATGAAATTGAGAGACTCATCCACGAGGAACAGTATTTTCTGAATAGTATTATCTAATCAGACGAGTTAAACTTTAGAAACAATAGTAGCTGTGTATAATCGTAGGTATTTGGCCAAGGGAGAACCCCTTACGTGATTGCTTTGCAAAAGAGAGCTGTTCGTATATCAGCTTGGTTATAGACAGTCTCTCAAAGAAAAATTCAAAGAAATAAATATTATGACTATTCATTGTTAGTAGGTACATTTAGGTATGAAAATTTAATATACATTCACAAAAATCGTCACCTTTTTGCTCCTAATAGTGATTTTCATTATTATAACAAAGGATTGCTTTCAAATGAGCTGCCCTTCATTGAGCGGCAAAATTTAAATACTAAATCATTAATTATAGAATAAAGGATTACCTATTACATAAATTATAGCAGCTAAGAGAATTAGAACCTGCTAAGTCATATTTATAAGTTATATTTATTCGTTTTTAAGTCTTTTAATATATTTTCAGTGTTAATTTAATTTATACTTAGCATAAGTTGTGAGTTGTGACGTATTATTAAGTATTATTAGCATTAGTTGTTAACCTTTGTGGTTTTTTCAGATGCTAATTTGACCTAGTTTTATATCGGTATATGTAATAGGCTTCATAAGATAACATATAGATAATTTAACTATTTAAATTTTGTAGTTTGGTTAGATATATAACAACAAATAAATGAATATTTAAATGTGATTTAATTGATAGTGTTTGGAAGGTAGTATGTTTTGCGTTATTATATGTTGTGTTCTGTGTGTAGTTTATATTAAAAAAGTAATTAACAAGATAATGATTACATTTTTTTTTAAATTAATGACTTCGAGCCTTTGACCTTCAATTTTTTATTTTTTATATGGAAAAGGTACACCTGGTCTTTAGTGACCATCGCCGCCCACATTCTCTTGCAACACCAGAGGAAAAACAGGAGCGCTGCCGGCCTTTAAGGTCTTGTTTTGAAAGTACCCATGTCATATCGATCTGGAAACACCGCACTTGGAAGCTCATTCCAGTTTGGTGGTACGTGGTAGAAAGTTCCTAACAAAAAACCGCACTGTGAACGAACACCACACCTCCAGGTGGCGTGACGTGCGAAGGTGGAATACGGCGGCAGGAATTCGGTCGAACACCTCGGAAAACTCCCCTTGATAAACGCGCTAGAAGACAAATAATGAAGCAACGTCTCTACGCAACGCCAGGTGATCGAGCCATTGACTGGATCCACGATAATTCGAGCAGCTCTGCGTTGATGCGGGGTGAGCCAGACCAGGGATAACAGCGATACTCCATATGTGGCTGGACCTGCGCTTTGTAGAGCGATAGAATGTGTAAATTGTGGAACCATATAATATTTACAAATAAAACTCTAAGGAAGCTTAAGACCAATTTTTATTGTCATTTATGATCTGTATACGTATAAATACGAATACTCATTCCTTATTTTTCCATGTATTGCAATGTCTCCCCATGAATAGTCATCGCCATTTTCTGTAACGCTACTCTAGCGTCGCACAATGGAAGCTTATCACTGCACCGCATTACAGCCGCCAATTCATCATTCAAGAAGTTTGTTATGTATTCCAAGGATCTCGTACTCCTTACAGCATAATACAATTGCTTGTATTCCATTGGTCTTTTCTCAACTTTAGCTTTCCAGATGTGACCATAGAGTGACGGGTACTCCCACATTGCTATGATAACTGGAGCTCCGACTAGAGAGTATGAGTATGGGTGAACAAAGAAGTCTTTTATGTCTAAATATAGTTGCCACGTGATGGCTAAATGTCCCCCCAATTTGTACGCGTCCGCCTCCAAGTGATTTCTATTGGCAAGTTTCATGGCTCCCTGACAACCTTTGCCAAGAAGGCTGCCCGAAGTCAACATAGTCCGTAGAAGCCACTCATCTTTTCCTTGACCCAGAAATTCATTGGAACCAAGTTTCAAAAGATTATCTTCTTCCTCCCATAAGTAATTTCGTTTTACATCATTGGAGCCTGTAAGAAGATATATATATTGTAAATATATCAAACTGTGTTGGGAGATAATTTTTGATCCAAAATTATTTATTCGATAACAATGGATGGTATTCAAGGAAATTTTAAGCACGGAAGAGATGCTGGCTACAAAAAAAATACATTTTCTTTGCTACACTACATACACGTTCCCTACATTTTCGAAGTTATTCTAATCACAAAATTTTTTGGACGTTATGTGGTAGTTTTGACACAGCCAAAAGAATCTAAAACAAACAAAATATCGAAAAGAGATCATTTGTATTGGAAATATGGACGAAAGGTCCGGCAGAACGCCGTAGGATTTTATTTAATATAACTTCCCTTCACAACAAGGTTAAGACTTAGAACAATAGCTTAGTATTCTTCCAAAAATATTTTTTAGTTTATTCCAAAAATGTACCTTTAGGTTTGGTTGGAACTGGTTTGTTTTCGTCATCATGCTCGCCTAAAAAATCTCCCTCCACCAGATCTCGTAGTCCAGTGGATATTAGTTCTGTCACCTCATTATTGCGAAGCCCGCCTAGATTTTGTAGACATTTTGCCAAAAGATAATCACCTAAAAAATTTTTTCTTATTACTTGAATTCTAATGCGAATTCGCGTTACTTAACTACATTAAAAACAACACAATATTATTATTTATAATTTTTGATTAAAATAAATTATCTAGCACAGTAGTTTTCTTAATATATTTTTATGGCACGCTCAATTCCTATTCAACATTATAATATATCTCGGCAAACTACTGGTTAGATACTAATTTTCTAACCCTTTATTCATGTTATTTCTGGAAAAACAACTACAATATTATCGGATAGTTAATTTATGTAGCTAGGCATCGGTTTCACGGATAATTATAATACCTGTCAACAATACAATTTTATTGCCATAAAGAAAATCCTTATATTTATCCCCACACTTCTCCATATCTTGAAGATTGGCCATAGTTTTATGTATGAAATGACCAGTTCGTTTCATCTCCACGATTTCAGCCAACGCTCTCTGGGCGTGCAGGACTCCTGAATCATGGTGTTCTCCTGTGTAGTTTTGAGAGTCGAAGCCAGCAGCTTTTGAAACAAGTAAAATAATCAGTCCCACAGATTGAAGGTTGCTTTTGGACCCGATTAAGATATTCTTTGCTGTTTTCAAGAGGGGATGATTCGTACCAACCTAAAAATAATTTTACATTTAACATTGTATGGACGAACGTACCCCGTTTGTACCTAATTGTTTGAATTTGTGGCCAATAATCAGATCAAGACGCTCATGAGAACCGCTTCAACCATAGGCGTCCATTCCCGATTAATGGGCACCACAGCGGCGCCTATTTCTGCCTAGAAGCAGTAATGTGCAAACCATTGTTGTGTTTCACTTTCAACGTCGTCGCAGCTAGTGATGACGAATACGACTTCAGATGTAATGAATCAGACTTATGTCTTAAAATAACGAGCGCAATTTGCGATGCTGCTCCAAACTTTGGGTTAAATCCTGAGCGGCTGCATTAGAATGGGCAGAGTGTATCACTTTTTCGCAACATATGAGTTCGGAGATCTTCTGAAACTCCAACAATGCGTGCTCGGAGCAGATTTGCACGTCACAATTTTCGTGCATAAGACTAGAGGTCAGAGCAATACTCCGTATGTGACTGGAAATATACTTTAAGTAATTTCAATACGCGAGCCTGCGTAAGGACGTCTCGATAGTTAATATATTACCTACGCAGTTTGATCAAAGCCCATTTGCATTAACTTTCCAGGTGACTGCAATTAGAAAATGGTTACTCTAGAAACCTAGCACTTTAAGCATACCCTCACTATACTAAACCCACTTCTGGTTAACTGTTTCTATACACTAATAATAGTGTAGGTTACCTGTCAATCAATAACCATTAACATTAACCATCAATTTGCCCAACGGAAGACCAGCGCTGGTTTTCGTTACCTACTTTTCGTGACCTACTTGAATAAACATTACCAATTTCCGTAAATGAATTGCCGTATTAGCAATCTCATCGTTAAACAGCCATCTCAAGTTAAGGAAAGATGTGGGATATCCCACAATTTGCTCAGCTTCTGTAATAACATCCTGCCAGTCAAACTCATCTTTGTATCCTTGACTCCATATGGAACATCTGCGTTTGTAGCTGAAATGGTTATGGTAATAAAATGGACATATGTATAGCTTTCCCATAAAAATTGCTACTACTTAGTAGTAATATTATTAATCTACATGGAATTTAGCTATATCTGGTAAACTATCCTTTAAGTATATTTATTTTGCACCCTTTATAGCAGGTACTGTAAGTCCGGTTTAATAAAAATTGTACAGTTGAACCATTGCCTGTAGTTTTCAATATTTTATAACATTGTAAGGTAGATATTGTTGTACAACTGACAACTCACGTAAAAAGGGTTAAATCTAGTAGGGGTTGCGTACCACGACTACTTTCAAAATAAATTACGTACAATAATATTGTTGTTATTTCACTATTAAAAGTGCGACTAATATAAGTTAAACAATAATTATATCATTATTGGTAAGCAAATTAACATTCATAGACAAAACTTGAAAAATATTTACCCTTTACCGAACCTTGATAACTGATTGTTCGCGACCCTTAGCACCTTCAAATTAATGTTGCTATATTTTGGTGTGTGGTGATATCGTGATATATCAATAACACCACCAGACTTAATCAGTGTTAAAATGTTCATTGAATTTGAAACCAAATGGTTTTTGGATAACATTTTAGTTCGAATCCACAGAAGTATAACTGACATTCTATGACAGAATAATTTAAAAAAATGAGAAGAACGCAAAAAAGGTAATATGCATACTTTGGTGTTATACCTACGCATCTCATCTTTACATATCCATATTACGTTGTGGTAATTGAGCTGTCACTCTCTGGTATGTAACGCTCCCTCAGATAAGTCGGCTGGAGTCAATACTGAAGAGCCATTACGTAAAACTTCGAGTCCAAGTTACGTTATAGACGGCGAGCAACATTTTTTTTAATTTCGTAAAACATTTGTGTTGCACATTTTCTAGGACCATCTAATAAGTTTATGCAAGTATAGTTATACAAGTTTATGCTTGCTGCTGGTGTTAACATTATAATTATCACAGTTTCTAGATCTGCTGCAACAGTTAAAATGTTTATTTTTTTAAATTTTTCTCTCAGGTAATGATAATTTACTATCTAGGTTATAAATAGCGCGTATAGCCTTCTTCTGCAACACAAATATAGTATTAATACCGTCTGCAATACCATTGCAGCAATACCATATGGCATAGGACACAATACTATGAGAATAACTAAACTAATCGCGTCATATCTATGTAAGTTATTTAATTATCTATGGAAAGAATATTATATTATTTAATGATTCTTCTGAAGTCATCACGTCCACCCAAGCGGAAATTTAAGATGCGCAGGAATTTCTTTTGTATCATCGCCAACTGATGTTCATATTACCTTATACCTACAGCATTTTCCAGCTGCTACTGCACAAGTGTTCGATAAAGACACATACGTATAGGTATGCCTCTTTATCTTTGAACGCCTTACGGCCTTTCCCAATATACTATCTACTGATAGAGATAAATTTCTACCTTCTACTGTCAGTATTTAGCTGTCAATAATTTGAAGCTGTCCCAATATACCCGATAAGTCATTCTTATCGCCTTATATTGGGACGCGTGAATTGCAATTTCCATACAAACTATACGTAAGCTATACGTCCTCCCATTGATTGACAGCATGTACGGATAAGGTGAGTTACCGTTGATAAGTTTATTGGGACAAAAAAGTCAACGATAGTTACGATTTTTTATCCCAAGTAGGCCACAACCGGAGATAGACTGAATATTGCGAATGGTCATTAGAGACGCGTGTAATAAAGTCTAACATACGAATGCATAAATCCATACATGATCGGTATGATATGATAACCCCAAGATCGCGAACACAGGTAACTGATTCAATTAGGAACATGGTTGCCTCAATTCAGCCTCACATGGCACTTCTTCCATTTGACCGTAAACACCGAAGAGCGGCTCGAATCATCGACGATCAAGTCATCTCCGATCGGCTTGATTCTTTGGTGTTCCGTAGAGATGTTTGACAACTGGCAATCCACAATCGCGCGTCTTGCAAGAAATTTCTTGACTCGCACAACCACTTTGTGCAATCGATTACCGGCTACTGTTTTCAAGAACCGATATGACTAAGGGACCTTCAAGAGCATACTCCCTTAAAGGCCAGCAAAGGAACTCTTGACACCTGTTGTTGCGGATGTCCATGGGCGGTTGCCTCACCACTCCCGTGAGCCTCTTGGCCGTTTGCCTCCTCATATATAAAAGATAGCATACTCCCACCTTAAAGGCCAGCAACGCATCTCTTGACACCTGTTGTTGCGGATGTCCATGGGCCGTTGCCTCACCACTCCCGTGAGCCTCTTGCCCGTTTGCCTCCTCATATATAAAAGATAGCATACTACCACCTTAAAGGCCAGCAACGCATCTCTTGACACCTGTTGTTGCGGATGTCCATGGGCCGTTGCCTCACCACTCCCGTGAGCCTCTTGCCCGTTTGCCTCCTCATATATAAAAGATAGCATACTCCCACCTTAAAGACCCCTTGTTTTTACGGATGCCCATGGGCAGTTGCCTCATCACTTGCCATCACGTGAGTCTCTTGTCCCTTTTGCCCCTCTTATATAAGAACCACAGTGCCACTTGATCCACTGCAGGGTTACCTACTAATTTCATCTAGCGAAAACTAAATACCGCAGACAAACTGGCAAGGCGAGGATCTAGTGTACCTACGGGACCCTTATCCTTACCAACTACCTTATCACTGAGAAAGTCCTGGCTAACTAGGCCACTGTTCAGCATACATATTCGCAGACCTATTATCACTTCATTGGCACCGACCCCACTGAAACGTGTCGCTTGGTGGATTTGATTAGAGTCAATAACCTGTTATTTGTCTGTCGACGATCGTATTTTTTTAATGTAGTTATAAAAAAAAATCTAGTCATCATCCTTCATGTCCACAGGTCCTCCTTCCTTGTATGCACACAGTTTGACCTGCTTTCAGAATTAGGTATTTCAATAATTGCCCATGTAATTCTATCGAAAAGATAATTGTGTAACATGTAGATGTTAAAGTAAATACTACTAAAACATAACTTGTAAAAAAAACAAATCTTGCAACTCAATTCTTCTACCGTAAAATGTTGTGAGATACATGTATTACCAAGTCGGTCAATTTATTTAGTCCCTACATAAGGTTCCTCCTGTCTTAAGTTTTTATGTATTAGCTAACTACTAAATCTTACAGTGACAGTTTTTGCTCGGCTTTTTTTATAGTTTGTGGTCCGACCTGCGCTGTGTAAAGCGGCTCTAAGTATTGCGGTGCTCTATTTATGACGCCCAGCTTCCTTGTAGCCAATTTGGTTTCGCCCTCCAGATGACCGCGGAAATGGCAATCGCTCGAGATTTTGAGAACCAGTATTCCGATGCTAGGCGAAACTTAAAGGGGAGTGTTGTCGAAGAGGGGTGATACGACAAATGGAGTTCTTTTTAGTAGTAAACGCGCAAACTTGAGTCTTCTGGGGGTTGAATTGTACAAGGTTCAATTTACCCCATTCAGCGAAATTCTCAAGAGAAGACTCGATATAAGAAAAAAGCCTGAAAATCCACACGAAGCCAGAAAGTAGACGGGTTCCTCAAAATTGTCGAGATGGCGACGGCAGTTATCCTCCCTAACGTACACACATACCCCGAGGCAAAAAATTATGCTCATATTTGTACCCGTGGTACGTTTAATATTATGCACCGGTCCTCAACACTAATCTATGCGAAACAAAGCGGCACTAGACCGCTACTTCACGCTGGTATTCTGTGCGAGTGGTAAATAACTCGGACGAGTCTTGCCCGAATGTGCCGACGTCATAAGACAGCAGCGTGACTCTCCCACTTCTAAAAAGCCCTTAGTCACCTCTTACAACTCCCTCGGGCCTGGGACTCCCCTATTTTTACGGCCCGGGGAAGCACAGGGCACTTGGCGGCAGATTTCATCTTGTTTCATTACATTGATTTTATTTGTAGCATACGGAAAATTATTCTAGGTATTTGAAAAAATTTCCAATCTTAGTTATAGATTTCTAGCCGGTACGATACCTTCTCTGTGTTGTTGGAATCCATAGTGTATTAATTATGGGCGAATCTCTTCATATTTAAAATTAAAAACAATTGTAAATATAACGACGAACTGTTCAACCAGTTTGAGCTATGTTCGCTTATAAAAAAATTTGTAAATGATTAATAAAGTTGAGGACTATAAGCGCAACCCCATAAAGCGCGCTCGTATTACCGCATTCGGAATTCTATCAATCAGTCTTACACCACACATACGACGCAGTGATCGCATCTCAATTAGCAATTGAAATGTAATTATAAACGTCAAATTAGTCACACAAGTTTGTTAATTTAACACTTACCAAAAATACGACACTCCATCAATTTTAAGTTTGGATATGCTGTTATTTGGATAGTTTTTAACTGAACACTGTCAGACAAGTTTTGAGCGTTTTTTTTAGTCTAGTTGTTAATGTAGGTACGTTTTTTTTTAATGAAGCTAATTGACGAGACGAGCAGGATCGGCTGATAGTAATTGAAACGCCCTACCCATTACAATGCAGTGCCGCTCACGATTCTTGTAAAACCCAAAAATTCTGAGTGGCAGTACAATTGCGCTCGTCACCTTGAGACATAAGATGTTAAGTCTCATTTGCCCAGTAATTTTACTAGCTACGGCGCCAGTAATGTACACATTGCTGCTTCACGGCAGCTGGCTTCCTGTACGGTACGTCAATGAATACCTACAATCCACATCTCAATGGACAAGTGGAGCGACCTAACATAGACAATAGATAACTATTATTGTTGGCCATCTTGAGCTGCACTTGACCATTATAGTACATTCTGAATTGACTGTGGCTGCAGAATTTTATTCACGTCAAGTCAAGTCTAATAAATTTGTGTATCCTGTTGACAAACAGTTGTCCAATAATCCGTCCGGAAAATAAATGACTTAATGCCATACTGAGATGGCATTCAGTCATTTATTATCTTAAAATTGATTCCTTTACAATTCTTTTTGATGTCATTTCTAACATACTATATACTACTACCGCTTCGGAAACAAATGGCGCCCTGAGAGAGAAGAAGCAGCGCAACAAACCCTCGAAGCATTATTTTTTTGCGCTCTTTTTAATAAAATATACAATATTGTACTGTCGTTGCTATTGTTATAAAATAATCATAATCTAGTCCCAGGCTGTCCGATCACTTAGATATTCAGCTGTGGAGTAGAAGGATTTACGACAGAGCCATTCATTTTTATTTTATTAAAACATTTAAATTTATTTATAGATAATGGCTGAACAGTGGCTGGGACTTTATAATAAAAGTGTATACATTTATGAGTTTGGTCTTCTCAAATATAATACTTTAAATAAAACTTTTATTAACATTTTAATATTATTTATTAAATTAACTTCTTAACAAAACTTATACCTAAATAAATCACTTATTTACCTATTTTAAAACTGTATTATGTAACTTATTCTTAGTATTAAAAAAATATGGTTGCGAGTTCATATAAAAAAAACTAACAGTCTTATGACTAGGTACTATTATTGAGGTTGTGGTTCGGTTCCCACTATTTCGGCCGCTCTAAAATTTTAAATAGTTTTAAAGTAAATTTGTAAAATATGAAACTTTAAATCTCAAGATGCAGTGTGTTCAAAGTTAGAAGATATATTGTTTCATTTCAAAACCGAAATTGTCACTGGTAATTAAATTTTGGTCTGTTTTTTTCATGTAATCTGTAAAATGGCTGGACTGTCACCATAACAAAAAATTACGTGAGTTTCACGAAGACTAATTTGATTTTTAATGAATTGCTGTTCCATGCTTAAACCTTTAAAGCAATTAATTAAAAATTAATTGAGGACCCCTATAGCCCAGTGGTTAGGTACCCTGCCAACTGGGGTAGGGGTCCCGGGTTCGAATCCCAGTAGGTGCACACATTTATATGATGAATATGGATGTTTGTTTCTGAGTCATGGGTGTTTATATGTATTTATGTATCTTTAAGTAAGTATATTATATTAAATATATCGTTGTCTAGTACCCATAGTACAGGCTATGCCTAGTTTGGGACAAAGATAATTTGTGTAAAAGTGTGTCAATATTATTATTATTAATTTAATTGTTAACAAAATCAAACTTGAAACTCCGATGGTCTCTTAAACAAAATCTACTACTAGTTTACTATATTTATTGTTATGTAATGATGTAACCATTTGTACAAATAGGCCCATTGAGTTTCTTATACACACTCATCTCAGGTCTGAGGTATATCTATTTGATTGGGTGAATATCTTTATACTATGTGTTCCGAGATAACTGCCAATCAGTGTAAATTCCGCATTTAGAATTCTCTTTTGAATACTGCATCAGTTTTTTATTGTTTATAATAAAAAGTAAGAGTTTGTACACAATAATAAATCTGCAGAAAAATATGTTTTAGCGACAAAAAAATTATCCCTTACTTTAATAATAAAATAATATACTATGGCATTTTGGTCAAAAATCTTTCTCATTCCATACAAGATATTAGCAACCAACCAAAATTTATGAACGATTCGGGATTAAAACCCGCGACCTCTCGAATTCCGTCCGAGCATTCTTACCAACTGAGCCAACCGTTCCAGTGACGAATGTGCCAATGTAGGTATGTCTTGATCAACTCACAGATTGTAACTCCATCTACAGGATCTACTTTACAATTGATACCTGCTCCACCGCATATTAGGAAAATTTCAAATCTAAACAATCTATATTGTTCATAAATTTTGATTACAAATTTAATATGTATAATAAATCCCAGAAGTTGTTAGGGATAATAGGGATTTCACTTTAAAAATAACATATTGTTAAGATATTATCATCCACTAATGCATCTTACTGCCCCTCAACCACAGTAGCCACAATTCACAAGTCCTTTGGGTCAACTCTTAATCTTTCACACTATTTTTTTGGTCGTCATCCAATAACACTGCAGTATTTGGAAACAATTTCTCTGTAGAATTTGAAGACGAGGTCACTGGCCGAGCGACACAGCTCTAGTGCTTCAAGATATGTATCTTCACTAAATTTACCCTCCGTAAAACCTGTGGAAAAATGTTACATAAAGTTATTAAAAAAAATCGCATATAACTACGTTATAATATTGTACAGTAGGTATACAGTATGGAATTCACTTGTGTGCATTAAATGAAATATATTGATATTGCATTTGCAATATACAAAATGAACGAAATCGGTGCATTAATTAGTAGTCTTTTTTTCATGAATATAAGGGACTAGACAAGCAGGACGTTCAGCTGATGGTAATTGATACGCCCTGCCTTCCCATTACAATGCAGTGCCGCTCAGGATTCTTGAAAACCCCCAATTATTCTGAGCGGCACTACAACTGCGCTCGTCACCTTGAGACATAAGATGTTAAGTCTCAGTTGCCCAGTACTTGCACTAGCTACGGCGCCTTTCAGACACAAACACAGCAATGCATACACATAACTGCTTCACGGGAAAAATAGGCGCCATTGTGGTAGCCATAATCTAGCCGGCATCCTGTGCAAAGGAGCCTCCCACTGGTGAAGGTCAAAGAGCAGTCTTTTAATTTTGAGCTGGTTTGAATACTCTGTAGACATAGAAATATATTTATTTACCATAGGAAGGGACATGGAGTTACATAAGTTCGTAAAGGGGCTACGACATGGGGAGAAGAACTGATAAGAAACTCGAAGCCCCACTTTTTTATTCATATTATAACAACTTAGCCTATTCAATATTTAATATATAAAATTCTCGTGTCACGGTGTGCGGGACCGAACTCCTCCGAAACGGCTTGACCGATTCTCATGAAATTTTGAGTGCATATTGGGTAGGTCTGAGAATCGGACATCTATTTTTCATCCCCCTAAATGTTAAGAGTGGTCCATACGATTTTTTTTTTAAATTTTTTTGACATGTTTTTTTAAATTTGTTTGATTATGAGTCAGTATTAAAAAATACATACAACTTCAAATTTTCACCCATCTACGATCAACAGTTACTTTTGTATCGCGATTTTAATATCAGCAATACAAACTTTGCTGGGTCAGCTAGTAATACTATACAATTTTAGGTGGCCTGTGCAGAACCATGCAATAAGCCGCCAAAAAAGCTAATAGATCACTAGGTTAATGATTCAAAAAACCAGAGAGTTTTTTATCTGCTAAGTATAAGAACTTGAAATTAGAAATATATCACACCTGTAACCATATTCTTTTCGCTGCTTTCAAACACGAAGTACATGAGTGCCTGCGAGCTCTGTATCTGCTCGTGTGTAGGGTCAAGGACCAGGTTTCCAACGTCGTCTACCGCGCAGGTTACCGCCGCGACCACATGGCGCATGGCGACTCCCGAATTTAGGAGCGCCAAGCACGTGCAGTTCACAGCACAAGCCACCAGCTGCACAAATAAATTTATAGTTTATTAACATGCAAATGCGCTAAGTTGCTCATTATACACGAGGAATTGCTGCGAGCCATAGGTGAGGGCGTAAATCAGCCGAGTTTAATGCACACTTTTGCAACAGACTTGCGAGGAAAAAATAAACATGTAAATCGTTTAAATATGGGAAATGTCGCAAGTTTTTTTTACACATGTTTAATGTAAGATAATTAATTACATATAGTCATAAAGCTTAGTCCAAAATTATAATTTTAGTGATAAATACATATATTTTATAACAAATTATTGTGAATTATAAATAATTTATATTTTAATAAATGTTTCTTTATCTTTAGGGTCACATATATTTAATCCATAAGTGTAAATGGATTTTCAACTGCATAAAACCTCTTTGTTGTTATAAAAAAACTGTATTATCCGGTTAAATTGAAAATTCTCTGTTTACCCTCATATAAATTTCAGTTAATTTTGATGGGATAATTTTATTTTACATTATTATGCATGTGTTTGTTATAATTTGGTTTATGGCCCTAAGAAATAATAAGGCTCACTTTATGAACAAGTGTGTTGAAGTACAATTGTAAACGTACAAAATTGTACTAATAAACACAACATATGAATGTACTAATAAGTACAGCATACTGATCGGAAACATGCTTGTTAAGCGACAAACACGGGGAGAAATTGACGAAGTGTCAATGGGGAGTGGAGAGAGATTTAAATTACTACAAAATGTGTAATATGGATATGTAATATAAAATTAAAAACAAATTCATGTAATGCTTTGTTTTAATGATATAGAAATCAATAGGTGTGCATCCCAAAAAGGGTCTGAGATTTAAATTACTACAACATATTGTGTAATATAGACCTAAGTTTGTTTTGCTTATATTCATTAGACGAATATTTTCAACTAAAAACTTGACTATATATTATATAATACTGCTAATAATCTTTTGTTAAATTGATATTATTGTTACTAATGATTTAGAAATGTATTTTATAAAATTTGCACGTCATAAATGTGGCAAACATGTACTATATAATATTTATGTAACATCAATCTAACATGTTTATGCAAATAAAAACTTAGGACTTTGACTTTGAAAAAGAGATAACTGTGATTTGCTAATTGCTTCGTATTTGTATAGAAAAAATACAGTTAATTCATCAAATATGACTTTTTTACCGTACACCGTGATATATGCCTAAATTACGATTCATTCATGAGTTTATGTAGTAAAAGCTATATAGTAGTAAGACTGCATTGAAATTAGGTAGATAATGTGTCATTGATTTTATAAAAAATAATTTAATATTGATTATAATATATAGCATTGATGATATCAATTATTTATACATAAAATAATAAAAAACATACAGACACCAAAACAAAACCGAAAGGTATCTAAATAAGTAAGGGGTCTTACTTATTTATAAGTTATTGAACTTACACCACCATAGTTTTCAAGCTCCTGTATTGTGATATTGATGCCTGTCCGAGGGAAAAGACATCCAAGTATAGCTGACTCACATGTTTGTCTTATTACATTTTCTTTAAATCTGAAAAATCATATAATTATTCAACAACTAATTGTTGATTAAATAGCCACAAATTATCATGCTGATATAGGATTTTTTTAAATATAAATATCAATAAATACAGTACGACCCAGGTCTATTTAAACCAAAGATGTTTATATAGACCACAAACAGCAAGGTGTGGGGGGGGGTGCTACATTATGAATTTTATTTCTTCAATGGCTCTAAAGTACATATTTATGAAAACCAACTGGAAGTCACTGCCTACATACACGAATATTAATAACGAAAATCAAAGAGTATGCATAGTATAATAAGAGCACCACCACCATGTAGATATTAGGAAGAAAAATACATAAAATAACCCGTAGAACTGACCTATCTGCAACTGACGGTTTTCCTCCTTTATTACTAAATAAGACTTCTAAAGTTGCCTTCTCCATACTTTGGTAAGCTGATTTTATTTCTAATGGCCCATTAACACTTACTAAAACCACAGTATTACCTGAAAGGAATAACATAACATACAGGCAACTCAAGCAAGGAGACCCCAACACTAATGTTGTATGTTTTTGTATTTTGATATAAATTGTAATACACGATTATTATTATTATTATAGTACACATGAGTGAAGCTTTCAACCATAATTGCGAAAATATTTTATTTCAATTAATTATGCACCTTGTGATAGTATCGATGATCCATCGGATTTACTAAGATAATTTAATTCACACTTCATGGGCTTGAGGTTATGATGCTTTAGTTTTTCCGGCTCAATTTTCATATTGCCTATTAGTTAACTCGTTACTAGTAACTATAACTGTATAAATGTAGCAGTTCCAATATTGTAATTTTACTCGTATTGGGTTTATTTTATGTGGAATTCTAGACTGTACTTGTATCTTGTAAGTTGTACGGTTGTCACTTGTACCAAAATATATACAGTATGTATTACTACAAAAAACAAATAGTTGTTCTCAGATCGAAGAGTATGAGACTTGTTCCCTATATATTATTATACTCTTTGGACTTGTTTAAAGTACTTTGTATCAAAATATACCACCCAAAGAGGATGTAAATATTATGTAATAAGAGGACTGCCTTAGGCTAGGGTTACTATGGATGCGAGTTCTGACGAAAATTTGTTCTCTAAGGCGTTTACACTGTGCACGTTTTCTGTTATTACGATAGTCAGTTCGTTTCTGCCGTCCAGCGAAGATGGACGAATTTGATGAATTTGATTTGACATCGATAAAGAAGGTCTTACTTCCGTTGATATTCCCGAGGTGGACTTTGAGTCCCTACACAATGTGCCAGTTTCACGGAGATATAATCACTACGGAAGAAGCGCGAATGAGACTAGAGAAACCTTGAAAGATTATTTTGTTAGTCCAGCAGGTGAAATTCCGTTTCAATACAACCTACTGTAATAATCTATAGCTCTACAAGTCATGTTCTTGATAGATAAAATGTAAACATTAAATCTAATTGCTCATGTACCTAATTAATGTAAACCCCACATCAAAATAAAAAATTCTACTTACTGCTAGTGTTGAGTCCTGTAGCAACTTTCTCCCACTTTTTCCGAGAAATATCTCTGTTGTGATAATTTTTGTCTCTCATATCCCACAAACAACTGTTCTCGTACACGAGACTGATCAATTTATCGTTATCCATGGTGGAAACCAAATCACTCGAAATTCGCAGACTAGCCTTAGGCTACTATGGATGCGAGATCTGACGAAAAATTGTTCTGACGAGTTCTGACGGATTCGTCAGAAGAAACAAACGCCTGGTTTCCAATGACAGTGTTAACACTGACAACGACGAACGCGTCAGAACATGCACGACGTCGTCAGAACCACTCGAGCGTTCAAACGAGTTTGATTTTTTCGCACGACTTGCGTCTGCGAATTTTGAGTGATTTGTTTTCCACCATGGATAGCGATAAATTTATCAGTCTCGTGTACGAGAACAGGTGTTTGTGGGATATGAGAGACAAAAATTATCGCAACAGATATATTTCTCGGCAAAAGTGGGAGAAAGTTGCTACAGAACTCACAATAATAATTTAAATAATGGACTTTCAAGAAAATCAAATTCATCAAAATCGTCCATCATCGCTGGACGGCAGAAACGATCTGACTATCAGAATAACAGAAAACGCGCACAGTGTAAACGCCTTTTCTGACGAGGATTTCGGACGTACTCGTCAGAACAAATTTCCGTCAGAACTCGCATCCATAGTAACCCTAGCCTAAGTAAAAATTGAAATCTAGTATAGTATGAAACGTGCAGTGATTAGACATAAGTTTGAAATAGTAGTAATTACAGTATGGCGATTAGCTGCGAAGTTTAATCCGGCTGAGTCTGAAAGCGGACAGTTGCTTAAATCGTAGTGGATTTCGGCTATATTCGTTTTTTACAAGATTAAAGCCGTCATCTGTCAATCTATCAATGAATGCACGTTTCATACAATCGAATGAATCGCTTTTTTCCTTGAGTGATTCGCTAGGCTGATACTAACTATAGGTCTACCAGGATCTGAAAAAAAGTTTCAAAATAGCGATTTTCATATGGCAACAAAAAAAATGTCATTAAGCCATGTGCCGCTTGCACACTTGCTTGACTGGTTAGTAGGGATGACACGTCTTGATACTTTGGTTTATTGCATTTTTCGTGTGTATTAAATTATGTATACTAAACTTTGGTTTATTTCAAGGGTTTCTAATACTACCATAAGACAAATTGTTGCTGAAGGCAGATCTAACAAAGGAGTATTTAGTACGCTCGGTAAAATGAGGAAAAGTGGCAATAAAATTTAACTTGGATAGTTTTGATTTAGACTTGATCAGAAACAATATAAGTGAATTTTACACTGAACGAAAAGAAATAATGTCATGAAATTTCTACAAATTCTTCGGGAGGCAATCAATTTCAAAGGAGGAAGAGAATCATTAAGGTAACAAAAATTAATTTCATTTTCTTTCAGATTGAATATAATCTAGAAACATAGTTATCTAAAAATAACAATCTTATTTTGTCTTCAGACTTATTTTGAAAGACATCGGATTCGAATTCGTGAAGTGCCAATCAAAAAGTACTATTTTATTGGAGTGACATGACATAAAGATACACAGATTCAAGTATTTGGAGCGTATGCAAAAGAATCGAGAAGCCGATTATAAGCTAGATGTGGTTTATTTAGATGCAACCTACATTCACGCTTCATGTTCAGTGAACAAATGCTGGCAAAATAAAAGATAGCCCATCTAAAAGTATTTCGGCAGGGCCTAGATGAATCATTGTACATACTGGTGGAGAAAATGGTTTTGTGCCAAACTGTTGTTTGGTGTACAGGTCGAATAGTACATCTGCTGATTACCACCATGATATGAATAAAGATAACTTTACAAAATGGCGTACGGAGAAGTTGATTCCCAACATTGTTATGACAGTTAGAGAAGGTTTTGTACTTTGGTACTTGGCGTTGTCCAAGTACCATTCTGTACAATTAAACAAACCGCCTACACAAGCCGACCGTATTGGCTGGGACGTGTCAAAATGGCGATAACTGAGCACCAGAAATATTATGTTCGATCCGCTATGGTCTCATATTTATTTTTTACTTAATTTTAATTGTGAGCGCAACGATGTAAGACTGAAACAAATTAATTTTGGATAAACAAGGAAAGCATTAATGTCAACAGCACACTCGGCGCAATGCAATTTTTTTTTAAATAGTCATTCAATAATTCAGGCGCACGAGCGCCTTGCATTGGACTAAATTTTTTCATGTTTTTCCTGCAAAAAATATGTTTGGAGTTGTAACCTTTTACATTAAATTACACTTAAATAATGTTTTGTTATGTAATATAATTAGCAATTTCTATAAAATATCGTCTTATTTGTTAGATCTGAGGGTTTAAATAAAAAACCGCGGGGGGGGGGGGGGCATCAACTTTAGCTAACGATTGATAAAATTACAAAGTCTTATAAGTTGCATGCCAATAGTCCTCATACTTTGTGAAAATTTGTTTATATTATAATCGGACTCACTCAATGCCTGCGAGATGTGTCCGTCGCAGTTGCGCAATTTCAAATTCTACGTGCGTTCTGAGAGGATAAAATAATGGCTTCCATCAAATAATTTCACTTACAACAATAATTGGCGTAAGTGTCAAGCAGTGAAAATGGAATAAGTCTGAACCTAAATATCAGATAGATGAGATTTTAAAATCACACGGCCACGAAGTTTTGAGGCTCCCACTATATCATTGTACGTTAAACCCCATAAAATTAATCTGGGGAATAATGAAACAAAAATTTGCGGTTAAAAACGTCAATAGAGGTCTATTGCAGATTTTATATATTTTATATGTCACTTGCAGGAGCAAGTGATATAAAATCTTTAGCAGCTTTCCCTCAAATAGGGATCGATGAAGGGCGAAAATCTTGTGACCATGTAATAAAAATTGAGAATCAGTTCATAGAACAAGATTGATTAATTGATATGCAAACTCCGCCTCCATATCCTGCCCTATATCAAAAGGTTGGTATGGTGCTGATCCCAAGCCCGGATAAAGGAGGAGGGAATCCGAGCCAAGTTGTGAGACGTACCGTGACGAGGGCTGCGTGTCTGGGGGAGAGCTCAGACTTTAACGGGGTACCTCCGATACCTCGGCACCTCGGAGTGTTATTTTGTGCCCTTCGGCCAGTAAGCGGGGCTCTGCTGGTTCGTGACCTTTATTTCCCTAGCTTCTCGTGGGAACAAAGTGGAAGACAATAATTTATTAAATTTTGACCAACATAGGTGCAAACCTATCTATCTCGGAACCCGAGGGTGAGCGGCTAGACGCCCCCAAGGGAACCGAAAACTTACCTCAGGTCGAGAGGCTAATCCCAGGCGAGTTGGCAACCGTTTAGGAAACCACAATGCCTACGGAAACAGACTCGAAACTGAGAAATACAAAGGCGAAGCCAAAGAAGCTGTCCGTTGCAGCCCGGAAAAGATTCAGAAAGCCTCTCTAAACGGATATGCCTGTAGAGGAAGCCAAGGCGTTAGCCAAAATGCCTTGGAATGACCTACAGAAAGCAGGTCACAACCCTCCACCACCTGAAGCGAAAGCTGAAAAACGTGGGAGGTCAGAGGAGATTTCACCGAAAACCCAGCCGAAAAAGGCTAAATGACACTCAGTCAACCTCGGGGAGACCTAGCTTCAAGGAGGTAACCGGATCCTCACGTGTGGGCATATACATACTATATATATATATATATATATATATATATATATATATATATACTATACTCGACATACCCATACTATGAGCGAGGACGAAATGCGGAAAGTGCGCCGCGCACTTATTGCTTTGATCACCGGGGCTGAACAAGGTACCGGGCCGACATTTTTGGGCTTTGCCCACAAGCCTGGCTGGATATTAGTGACCTGTGAAAATGATTTCAGCTGAGAGTGGCTTGTGGACAAAGTCAAGGATCTGAAGCCGTGGCCGGGGGCAGAGCTCTCATGCATGTCGGAGGAACAACTGCCCAAACCCTCCATAGCCACGACTTTTATGCCGAACACTGAAGTCGACACAGTAGAAGAGGCACTGAAGCTGATCGGAGCGCAAAATGCGGGACTGAACACCGAACATATATATCATAATAATTGTAAAGTTATAAACCTGATGCACCAAAATATGCAAGGATTGTTAGGTAAAGAACTGGAACTGGAGTTACTAATGAACCATGAAAATATTGATATCTTGTGTCTTACTGAAAACTGGCTTAGAAAATATGAGCTCATTTTTAACTCCAGTGGTCATCGGGTGGCAAGTGTGTTTAGCAGAGAAAAGGCAACACGTGGCGGCTTTCTTATACTTTTAAGTAAATTACATAAATTCAAAGACCGTAAAGATATTGTGGGCCTCTCTGTTGAACGTACCATTAAAATAGCCTGTGCAGAGCTTGAGTGTGCCATTGTTGTAAGCATATACAGACCCCCCGATGCATTATATGAGTTATTTGAGAGTGTATTGGAGGAGGTTCTATCAAAATTATCAGAATCTAAGAAATATATTATGATTTGTGGTGACTTTAATATTAACTTATTAGAAAAATCCACCACAAGTATTAGATTCAAATCTTTGTTTAAATCATATAATTTATCAAATATTTTCTTAGAACCTACTAGAGTAACCAGCACCTCTAAAAGCTGTATTGATAATATTTTTACTAATTATAAAATTATTTGTCAATCAATAATTAGTAAACTGAGCTCAGACCACTTTGGTCAATCAGTCTCTTTTAATATTGAAGGAAACAAATGTACTTCAACTAAAAAGTTTATGTTTGTTCCGGTAAACAATAGGCGAATGGAGAAATATAGAGGCAATGTTTCAGAAAAACTCTCAAACTTGTATTTGAATTATAACTGTACTCCAAATGAGATGTATGGTAAGTTATTTAAAATAATTAAAACTGAGTTTGCTTCTATATTTACTTCAGACAGTCAACTCGGGTGGTCTCTTGTCATTTAACAACTGGGCAACAGCTGGTATTCATAGGAGCAGACAACGGTTATATGAACTATATAGTGAGAGATCATCATGTAATCATGATGCATCTTTCCTTGTATATGTGAAAAAATATTCAAAATTATTTAAGAAAGTATATACTATTGCTAAGTCAATGCATATTAGAGAAATAATTAAAAATGCTTCAAATAAAATAAAAATTACTTGGAAAGTTATTAACTGGGAATCTGCAATAGCGAAAGACTGCAACTCTGAATATCATCTAATAATAAACAATACAAAAATCCACTCTGAGCAGGAAGTAGCTACTGCTTTTGAGAATTTTTTTTCTGACATTCCAGTTTCCATCTCAAGCACCCTTGTCTCCTCCACCAGTGTTGCCGAGCCACTTCTTTTGGAAAATGTTAAGGAATGTAAACAAAATTTCAAATTCAGTGTTGTTAGCCCAGCAGAAATAATTAAAACTTTCAGATCCTTAGAAATGAAAAAAACTGCTGATATATGGGGCATATCTGTAAAAATAATAAGTTCTGTTATTGACGTCATAGCACCATATCTAGCACTAGTTTTTAATAGCTGTATGGCGTGAACATGGCATGTTTCCTGACCTTCTGAAGTATAGTAAAATTACACCAATATTTAAATCGGGACTCACTTCTGACCCGAATAACTATCGCCCTGTTTCGGTGCTGCCGACCCTTAGTAAAATATTTGAAAAAATTATTTTAAGCCAAATGCTTACTCACTTCAACACTTATAAGTTACTTCATATAAAACAATTTGGCTTTACTAGGGGACGCTAACCTACGGATGCAGGTGTTGAGCTCATCAGGAATATTTTTGAGGCCTGGGAGGAATCACAGAATGCACTTGGTATCTTCTGTGATTTATCCAAGGCTTTTGATTGTGTTCAACATTCAACGCTGGTCAGGACGCTATGCCACTATGGTATAAGAGGATCTGCACTCGATCTTCTGATCTCATATTTAAATAATAGGATTCAGAGGGTCGAGGTGAACGGCAGGAGATCTCCTGGGACTCCTCTCGGTATGGGGGTACCACAAGGGTCTATTCTTGGACCCTTCCTCTTCCTAATTTATATAAATGATCTACCTAACCTTGTAGAAAAAAAACACAAGGTGGTATTGTTAGCGGATGACACTTCACTTATATTCAAAGTGAAACGAAGCCAAGTTTTATATGACGAAGTAAACAATGCTCTATCTGACGTCGTGTACTGGTTTAGCGCCAATAACTTATTGTTAAATAATCATAAAACCAAATATATTAAATTCACCGCGCCAAATGTCAAAAATGTAGATGCGAATATTTTATTAAATGGAGAGGTGGTAACCCCAGTGGAATCTGCTATACTTCTTGGCATTACTCTTGATTCCATATTGCAGTGGGGCCCCCATATTGAAGGATTGGCGAATAGGCTTAGTTCTGCAGCATATGTGGTTAAGAAAATTAGACGGTTAACTGACATAGATACGGCGAGATTAGTATACTTTAGTTATTTTCATAGTATTATGTCGTATGGTATATTGTTATGGGGCAGTGCGGCCGATATTAATACTATATTTGTGCTGCAGAAGAGGACTATTCGCGCGATTTATAACCTAGGTCCTAAAGAATCATTAAGAGAAAAATTTAAAGAAATAAACATTTTGACTGTTGCTTCTCAATACATTTTTGATAATGTTTTGTATGTTCATAAGCACATCGAGGAATTTTCTAGAAACTGTGACATTCATAATGTTAACACGAGGAACAAACATAAACTTGTTATGCCTACTACTCGGTTGGGTCGAGTTAATAAGTCTTTTGTTGGGCGATGTATATGCTTCTACAATATGATCCCAGAAAATGTAGGTACAAAACAAATGTGTTACGAAATTTAAAAGAATTGTTAAAAAACGTTTGTGTGGGAAAGGTTATTATAGCATAAACGATTTTCTTAATGACACCACGGACTGGGAATAAAGCGAACACCCTCAGGCTCTTTAATTATAAATGTTTATTGTACGATATTACATTGTAATCCATATTTTATATTAATAAAAGAAAGCCCGCTAAGTTTCTTGCGCCCATTCTTCTCAGGTCTGAGGCAGCCTCTTTTGAATGGGTGGTAGATTTTGACGTTCAATAAGTGGTTTTAAATCCTATTTTGAATAAAAATATTTGAATTTGAACACTGGAAGGTGCTCCACGCGAGGGAGGACAAGGGAGGCCAAGTGGTCAGTTTTTCCTTGGATGATCCCTCCGCGGAGACTCTGAAAGAGTCCGAGTGAAGAGCTGCCCTTGGTTTTAGAAAGATTAATTTTAAGATCAAGGGCGTCTCTGAGGGTTCCGCAGCAGCGAGCGGACAACAACCCACCCAGACCAGCGGACCTTTACGACCGGGAACATCCGGGATCTCAAGGATCCCGCAACTGCCGGTTGCCCCCAAAACTATGACCCGGGGCAAAGGGCCGATGTCTGGGAACGTCTCAGGTCCCCTCAGGGGAGGGAAGGATCAGAGTCGGGCTAATTCTGGCCGCGTGCGGAAACACACATACCAGAAGACAGACCAACCTAAGCCTTCCACCTCCGGTGGGATCCAATGACCCACCGCAGTAATAGGGCGAGGATACTTCAGGCAAACCTCCACCACGCCAAAACTGCAGTAGCAGTAATGGAGAAATGCCTCGCGAGTAGAGAGATCCTCTTTGCCCTACTACAAGAGCCGTGGGATAACACCGGCAAAATACTGGGACTGAACACCGCTGGTAAGTTAATCTACAATACCAGCGGATCAAAACCCAGAGCTTGCATAGTCTTCAACAAGAACACTAATTTCTTACCTGTTACAGAGGTCTGCACCAACGACCTTGTTGCGGCGTACATCTATTTCAAAGGTTGGGTAGGTACCAAGGTGATCGTTTGCTCGACGTATCTTCCATATGACGAAAGAGACCCGACAACAGAATTCGCGAGAGTGGTCGAGTATGCACGACGCAACAACGCCGAACTGATTGTCGGGGCTGACGTCAATGCGCACCACACAACTTGGGGAAGCAGCGACGTCAACCATAGAGGTGAGCAACTTCTTAATTTCTTAGACACTAACGGCCTACAGGTACTAAACAGAGGTAATAAGCCAACCTTCGTTACCTCGAACAGGCAGGAAGTTCTAGATATTACTTTCGCTATCGACAACATTGCCAGGCGAATATCATATATAAAATATCAATATAAAATTTCGCTATCTGATCACCGACACATAGCATTTGACATCTTAGCTTGCCTCGAAAAACAAACATATACGTTTAGGGATCCAAAGAAAACACACTGGACTTTCTACAAAGAGAAACTCAGGAGTAAGTTGGAGGACATCCCTAAGCGCATCAGAACCCTGGATGAGCTAGAGTTGGCAGTGAAAGTAACCACGGATGGCATCACTGACGCCTACGAGGCTAGCTGCCCTCTCTCCTTACAACACTCAAACAGGAAAGTGCCTTGGTGGAATTCAAACTTGAACAAACTAAGGAAGAAATCCAGAAGGCTGTTTAAAAGGGCTAAAAAGACCCAAGAATGGGAACCCTACAAAGAAGCCCTGACAGAATACAACAGAGAAGTTAGGAAGTCCAAACGAGCATCTTGGAAGAGGTTCTGTGAGGATTTATCTAAAACTCCCCAAGGAGCCCGAGTACACAAACTGCTCGCCAAGGACAAACCTAGCCAAATCGGCCTGCTTAAGAGACCAGGTGGATCTTTTACAGCCGACGAGGTAGAAAACGTAAGAGTACTAATGGCCCACCACTTTCCGGGGGCTACCCATCAACCATCTGTAGCAACGCCTACACAACGACCTCTTGACGAGGACTGGCGTAGAGGGGCAAAGATAATCAGACCCCGGGATATAAGGTGCGCCATCAAAACTCTGAAACCCCACAAGTCAAGCGGTCTAGATAACATTTTTCCAGCGCTTCTTCAAAAAGGCTTGGATATCCTAGTACCGCTACTAGTCAAGATATACCGGGTAAGCTTTGCCTGGGGCTATCTTCCAGAACAATGGACTAAGGCTAAAGTACTATTTATACCTAAGGCAGGCAGAAAGGACTACTCCCTGCCGAGTTCCTTCAGACCCATAACCCTTACCTCCTTTCTCCTGAAGGTTATTGAGAAAATCTTGGACAGACACATAAGAGAGGATGTTCTAAGCCTAAAGCCCATTCATAGTTCTCAACACGCCTACTGTAGAGGCAGGTGTACAGAAATGGCCCTTCTATAACTTGTGGATAGAGTCGAGAAGGCGTTACAAGACAAACAAATTGCACTCTGTGCGTTTCTAGACATTGAGGGCGCCTTTGATAATACCCCGATAGACACGCTAGTAAAGGGACTAATTAACAAAAATGTAGACTCCACCACTGTCAAATGGGTAAGGTTAATGCTCTCAAATCGCAAAGTCTAATCTCCCTCCATGGGACATCACTGGAGTTATATATTACTCGAGGTTGCCCACAAGGTGGCGTTCTTTCGCCATTTCTATGGACACTAGCAGTAGACGAACTACTTAGCAAGCTGGCAGAACTCAGGATTGATGCACTAGGATACGCAGACGACCTAGTTATTATCGTCAGAGATTTCTGCCAAAGCCTACTAAGCTCTATATTGCAAAAGGCGCTAAACACCATTTCACAGTGGTGTACAGCCAACAAACTGTCAGTCAACGCAGGAAAGACTGTTATTGTGCCATTCACGAGGAAACGGACACATAACAAACTGCAGTCTCCCACCTTGAACAGCTCTACTTTAGAATTCTCAGCTGAGGTTAAGTATCTGAGAGTCACATTCGACCAGAAACTCACATGGAATTCTCACATCGACAAAGCCGTAAAAAAGGCCAAAACAACCTTGGGTGTATGTCGACGTCTGGTAGGGAGACATTGGGGAATGCGCCCAAAGATCCTCCTATGGCTATTCACAGCAACTGTGAGACCAACAATCACATACGCCTCCATTGTGTGGTGGAACAAAGCCAGCCAGAAAACAACTGCAGACAGACTAAATAGCCTGCAGAGAATTGCCTGTATGTTGGTAACCGGGGCCATGACGTCTACTCCTGGTGCGACCATTGAAGCAATGCTAAACCTACCGCCTCTTCCACTGTTCATACAGCAAGAGGCGAAGGCAAGCATGCTGAGGGCAATCGCTCAGGGGGGTTCATGTAACTGGATGTCGCAAACGCTTAGGACTTTAGAAGACTCAGTTCTGCGAGACCACATATTAGGCATGTTACCTGTTCAGATGATTCCACAATTAATCTTTGTTAAACACTATATTGTGGAACTACCTTCCAGGGACGACTGGATGAACAAGATGACAGGACGGGAGCCTCATGCGGTTCACCGATGGGTCCAAAATGGAAAATGAAGTTGGCTGTGGGGTCTATGGAGAACGCCCCAGTTTTAAATCCAACGCAAACCTGGGAAGCTTTACCTCCATATTTCAAGCAGAGGTGTACGCCATCTTGGAATGCGCGGAAACCAATATCCAAAAAGGCTACTTCAATCATAACATATACATTCACTCTGATAGTCAGGCAGCATTGTTGGCTTTAGACGCTGACTTGACGACGTCTAAGTTAGTCAATAATTGCGTTGAATGTCTGAATACATTAGGCATGAAAAACAGAGTGATTCTCAGATGGGTCCCAGGGCATGCCGGAATCATAGGCAATGAAATGGCCGATGAGCTCGCAAGAGCTGGGGCTAAAGCAGTCCAATATGGTCCGGAACCCATTTGTGGACTGCCTAAGTGCGCCATCCGACACACCCTGAGTAACCAATGTAAACAAGAAGCACTTAAACGCTGGAACAACTCTTCAGGTTTAAACCACTCTAAAACACTGATAAGGGTATTCAACAGCAGCTATGCGAATGAAGCCCTATCTTTGAACAGGAAAAATCTATGCATACTCACTAGGATGCTAACCGGGCACAGTCACCTAAACAAGCACCTCAGTGTGGTCGGCATCAAAAGCGACAAAACTTGCAGATTCTGCCTTGAGGATGATGAAACGCCTATTCATCTACTGCGGCCCTCTAATGCATAAGCGTAACACAATATTTGGCGACTACTTCGTGCCACCAGATAGTGTTTGCATCACTCGCGTCAAGGAATTACTGCGGTTCGTAAAGGCGGCAGGGCTTGACGACGAGCTTTAGTATGAGTGGCGAACACAATAGATCAATTCTGGACGCGGTGTTACTAGGAATCTTTAGGACTAGGAAATAGCCACCCTCTTCAAATAATAATAATAATAATAATAATTGATATGCAAGAGGAAAGGTTTATTATAAATACTGCGTCTTCCTCTTGCAATGAAGATTTTTTTATGGATGTGCAGTATTTGGAACCATTTTCAAGTTGTGATAGCCTATAATTAATTAACAAACTCATGAACAGAGTAATTGGAGTAATTTTCATCTAAATTTCGAACCCCACATTAGCCACAGTATTATAATATTATGTTCAAAAATTATCTTTGATCATTGGATAAAATTTTATATTTGCATGTATCACACACAGAATCAGCCGCTATAAGGAAAAAAAAGTTTCAAAACGTTTTCCTCCAATTTCCCGAATGTTGCTAGCGTCAATTTATTTTTTCCCTTTTTGCCATCAGATCCTGGTCGACCCATACCACAGAACACTATTACTCTAACGAGTATACCACTAACGAGAGCTTTGATTATTAACTCATATTGTAGCCTTGCAGGTACTTACTCATTTAGTCAATTCATTTTTTTTTCTTCTTTCTTTTCTTCAATTCAACTGTAATCTCAAAAATCAATAACAACACTAACTACAGAGTAGGTACAGGCTGCAGAGTACAAATATAATTTGTTATAAACACATAACACCTGGATAACAGAATGCCTACCACGTGTGAGCCAAAAACCCCTTGATAGGAGTGGAACAAAATACATACGTCAAGATACGTTGGCAATGTCAAGTGTCAACGTATCTCAACTGTCAATTACGATGTGACTGTGAGAGCTCGTTAAGTGTTCTGTGGAGTAATGAGAGTACCTACGTCGTACGAAACTACGAAATATGAATTATAAGAGTTTAACCTAATTTCTCGTAATTATTTATTGATAATCATTGTCGTCGTATAAATAAAATATTGTGGAATCGAAATCGGACATTATTAATTATCAAGATGAAAACTCGCTTCAACACATACGATATAGTGTGCATGGTTACTGAACTTCAAAGGTATATATATATAGAAAAGATTTAAAACAAGACGTAAACATTAACAATTAGGTCATTTAACTCTAAATCAAATACAATAACTACTTATAATAAGTAATGAATACTACTAAGCTTAGCAAAAGTGATTCATTCATTTAACTAAACATTACTAGTGAAGTTTATTTACATTTTCGAATAAAACATATAATGTAATTATTATTTTCAGACTTGTTGGCATGCGAGTAAATCAGGTATACGATATAGATAACAAAACATACGTTATAAGACTGCAAAGGTCTGAAGAGAAGGCTGTGCTACTATTGGAGTCAGGGAACAGATTTCACACAACACAATTTGAGTGGCCGAAGAATGTTGCTCCCTCTGGATTTACTATGAAGGTTAGTTAAATTTAAAAGCTTATTAATTAAATTTACATGCATTGAAGACCCAGTGTTAGTAGACCCCCAATGGACAGACAATCTGGTGTAAATGATGAGGGCAGGGCAAGACCAATAGTTGTGGAGATCTTTGGGGGAGACCCTTTGTCCAGAAGTGGATATCTTCCGGCTGATATGATGATGATGACTTTGTTTTTGATTTATGCTTATTATTATAACAACAATATGTATCTAAATGTAAAGAGAATATATTTCATATATTCACAGAAAAAATATAAATATAAAAGATATGATTTATTTCTAAATTTCACAGTTGCGCAAACATCTTAAGAACAAGCGCTTGGAGCACATCTCACAAATAGGGATTGATCGAGTAGTAGACATGCAGTTTGGTAGTGGCGAAGCAGCATATCATGTTGTATTAGAGTTGTATGATCGGGGCAACATAGTGCTCACAGATTGCAATTGGATGATCCTGAATGTGTTAAGACCACATGTTGAGGGTGATAAAATCAGGTATGTGACGTGTTCTATCTAATATATAAAAAAAATTGTGTGATTGCGGTGTTTGTTACCAAACTCCTCCAAAAGTGCTAAACTGATTTAAATGAAAATTTGTGGACATATCAGATAGCTCTGAGAATCAGCCAACATGTATTTTCATACCCCTAAATGATAGAGGTGAACCCACCCCTAAAAATTTTTTATTTTTATTTTATTATGATTTAGCATTGATGATCACCATGTTTATATTAATCTGTTCCATGCACAGATCCGCAATAGGGTTGCAAGATGGCAATAGAATACAATAATTGTAGTGCAATAAATTTTTAAGTATGTTATATTTGGTAGGTCTTAAAATCGGTTGTCATCTATTCTTATACCCAAAAATTTTAATTATTGAATTTTTTTATTACTGGCTATACAACATTTGCTGGGTCTAACTGTTATGTAGTAATGATATAGTATTGTAAGAAATTCCTGGAAATCTCAAATAAGCTATACCTTATATTAAAACTGAATAAAGAATTTTAATGCATCTTTTTACTTTAAGGTTTGCTGTTAAAGAGAAATACCCTCTTGATAGAGCAAAAACAAGCTACAAGGCTCCCAATGAAGAAGAACTTAGAGAGATACTATCTAAAAGTAGACCGGGGGACAATCTTAAAAAAATACTCAATCCTAATCTAGGTGAGGTTTACCAAGTTTTGTTGCACTATGCCTATGTTGTCACTCTATGTTGATTAAATATATTTCTATTTCTGTGCTATTTATGCCTTATGGCTGTTAGAATTCTGAGATGGTGGTACCACCGCAGTAATTTTTTTTAGATATTGTTTCCATGTTCATAGTCTAAAACAGATGTGGAAGTCTCATACATCAACATGTTGTCACTACCATACTCTGCTTAATACTTTTAAAAGTAACAAAAAATAAAATAATACATTATAACCTAAAACCCGTTGATTAAGACGTCTTTTGTGAAATAAATTATTAAAACTTTCATATTTCACTTATTTATGGCTTAATTATTAATACGGCTTTACTCACGTTTTATTGGTGTCGGTACCGGTCAGTAAGGTGGGACATTATCGCTAACCCACCACACTCATCTTGATGAAGGACCTCCGAATGGTCTGAAACTAGTTGATACGAACACCGATACAATATTAAAATGTGAATAAAGCCCTATTAGTAAATAACTGATCAGAAATAATAAATAAAAAATGTTGTGCCTCTCCTTTTCAGAATATGGAGCTGCATTAATAGATCATGTATTATTAGAAAATAATCTATCAGGCAATATGAAGATAACACAGGACCCCAACAAGGGTTTCCAAGTAGATCGAGATATTTGTAAGCTATTGGAGGCTTTGAAACAAGCTGAGATTTTGATGGACAATGCTCATAAAGAGGTGTCCAAGGTAATTGTCTACTAAAAGCAAGTTAATCTTAAGATAAATGCCAATCTTTGACCACAACATTTTTCGGACGTTCTTGTTATATGTGATCCAAATCACACTCAAAAGTGATTTGTGTTAAATTACCTTAATTTAAATACCATGTTGGTAATAATTACCAATTACTTTCTTAACTATGTCGTAAAAATTCTTGGATTGATTTGATTTGAAACTCAGCATTAGGTCTATTAAAATCACTAACTATTTCGCGTTTTTTTTTTTGCATTTTTTAATAAATTTTTAAAATGTATCGATTTTCTTTAATAATATTATTTTACTATTGATATTATTTGATAATTTTATATTACTATTTATTTATTTATTATTATGACGAAAAACAAATGAAAGTTAGCTAGAAAAGAACATTTTACTAATTTATTTCATTTCGCAAAAAGACTGACGACGGTAACAGAAAATAGATAACAAGAAAATGGCCAAGTTTATGATTGAATATGTCTTATTGTATGGTTAGGGCCATGTGTTTTTTTTTTTGATGCCATGAAATTGTTTTATTCTTTATAACAGATAACATGCCAGAAGCATATAATATAATTTCAATCATCTATTACTCTTTCATGCCATGAAATTTAATTATGGAAAGAGTATCATATAACTTGCGAGAATCACATATAATTTCAATATATATATAATATATATATTGATCAATCAATATTAAGTATGTACAATAAAAACCAAGCTTATTTCTAGTTTTATTGACGAATGATTAATTTACTTTCCAGGGCTACATAATACAAAAGAGAGAAGATCGTCCCATACCTGAAGGGGGCGGAGCTGATTATCTCCTTACAAACCAGGAATTCCATCCTTTACTATTTGCACAATACAAGAGCCATCATCATACAGAGTATGAGACTTACGATAGAGCTGTAGATGAGTTCTATTCAGCCCTAGAAGGACAGAAGATTGATTTGAAGGTCAGAAAATAGAATATGCTTTTTCAATGCGGGGTTTTCTGTTCACTTCAAAAAGTCCACCTGCTTCAAGATTCCAGTTTTCTGGGATGTTTGTAGAGTTATGCAAAATCATAAACATAGAACATGTTCTGCCAGTGACCATTTCTGCCAGTCGTAAAAGCTAGGACTTTCCAGGAAAACATACTAGAAACACACAAAAATTAGCTTAGAACAAGTTTCACCCATTTAAAAGAGAAAGCAGTGAAATAATAAGACATAATGTGACCAATTTTTTTTTCTTAAGTGATCTAACAGTTCTTGTTTGCAGCGGCATTTGATAAAGACACTTTAGTGGACGGAGATTTGCAATTTGAACATAAAAAGCAGAAATACTACGATTGTTTATGTAAAGAAAAATAATGCCATTGTCATCAATACCTGTGAGGTCAGGAAAAAGTGTTATTATGAAATTATCTTTGACCAGCTTTGGACTCTTTTCAGACAATACAAGTTGAACGCGAAGCACTCAAGAAGCTTCAAAACGTAAAAAAAGATCATGAGAAACGAATTACTGAACTAGAAAAGGTCCAGACGGAAGATAAACTGGCTGCTGAGATTATAGCCAGGAATGAGTCGCTCATTGAGCAGGCCAGGCTTATTATACAGGCTGCTATAGCTAATCAGGTGAAGTTATATTTTTTAACCGACTTCAAAAAGGAGGAGGTTCTCAATTCCATCAGTATTTTTTTTTTGTATGTACACCGATTACTCTGAGATTTGTGATCCGATTTACGTAATTCTTCTTTAGTTCGATGCGCAATAGATACCATTTGGTTCCAAAAAATGTTAACATAGATAAAATCCCCATTTAAATCCGTTCATTAGTTTAGGAGTCTATCGCGGACAAACAACCTGATTTATATATATTAAGATTATAAATAAGAAAATTCGTTTGACAAAAGGTTGAAATTGCCCAACTGAACTGAACAGAAAAAAAGTTAGACTGACTTGAACCCAGAGCCGTTTTCACGCCAAAATAGACGTCGAGAAAATATTCTGAGAATACATATATTTTGGTCTCAGAACCCTGTGTTCATTTTATGATTTAGTCTTTTTTTTATGAAAATAAGAGACGAGCAGGACGTTCAGCTGATGGTAATTAATACGCCCTGTCCATTACAATGCAGTGGCTCTCAGATTTCTTGAAAACCCCAAAAATTCAGAGTGGCACAACAATTGCGCTCGTCACCTTGAGACGTAAGATGTTAAGTCTTAGTGCCCAGTAATTTCACTAGCTACGCCGCCCTTCAGACCGAAACACAGTATTGCTGATACATTACTGCCTCACGGCAGAAATAGGCACCGTTGTGGTACCCATAATCTAGCCGGCATCCTGTTCATAGGAGCCTCACACTGGAGTCTTGAGCAAGTCCAAGGCAGATATGAAAAAATACATAATAATATGGTCGTAGTAAGACACACCAAATGGCACATTGTTAATGTTTATTTCCGAGTCCTTTATTATGTATGTATATTGTACTAAAAATATAAAGTGAAATATGTGTCAATATTGTATTAATATAATACCTTATTAAGATAAAATATCACTCTGATTGACAGATGTCATGGGAGGACATAAATAAATTGGTGAAGGCAGCCCAAGAGAACGAGGACCCGGTCGCGATCGCCATCAAGGAGCTGAAGCTTAACAAGAACCACATCACGCTGCTGTTGGGAGACCCCTACGACGAGGAGTTGAAGCCGATGCTGGTGGACATTGACTTGTCGCTGACTGCGTACGCTAATGCTAGAAGGTGAACATGAAGTTTATTGTATATACGAGCAGCCGCCCGCGGCTTTGCCTGCCTAAATTTTTATACCAGAGGGAGGCTCCTTTGCACCGGATGCCGGCTAGATTATGGGTATCACAACGGCGCTTATTTCTGCCGTGAAGCAGTTATGTGTAAGCATTACTGTGTTTCGGTCTGAAATGTGTCTAGTGAATAAATCTAGTGAAATTACTGGGTAAATGAGACTTGACAGCTTATGTCTCAAAGTGACGAGCGCATTTATAGTGCCGCTCAGGATTTTTGGGTTTTTCAATAATCCTGAGCGGCACTGCATTGTAATGGACGGGTCGTATCAATTACCATCAGCTGAACGTCCTGCTCGTCTCGTCCCTCATTTTCATAAAAGAAATCTCACCTTTGATTCTGTTTTGTTTATATATTTCATTAGTTTACATTTATTTAGCGCGAAACCCTAATGATCTTTTAGAAAAAAGTTTCTGTGTATAACATTAGTTTTATTAGAGACAAATTTACTTCAAAGAAACTGGGGGTTAGCATTTCAGCATTTCTAGAAGGCGCAGGTTAAGGGTACATTTTCGAGTATTGGTCTGATCTCAGATCTGGTGCACTCCAGTATCAGCCATAGAAATCTGAACAAGGTACTAGAAGTGACATAGCCTCATTACACATGTTGCCTGATAGGTCTTCTCAGGTCTGAGGCATTAATCTTCCAAGGGGTGGTAGTTTGACATTCGATAAGTTAATTCATATTTTATTCGGAAAATTCATTATCAAATATTTTTATTCAAAATAGGATGTGACATCAGTTAATGAAAGTCAAAAACTACCACCCATCCCCAAAGGTTTGCCTCAGACGAGAGAACGGGAGCAACAAAATCAGCAGCTTAGTAAAAATATGTATCAAAACAGTAGTCGCGTAAATATGTGTACGTTTAGTTCATTATAACTAACTGTGGAAACTTTTCCACAACTAGCAACTACTAATGAAAATATTTCATTAAGGTAAGTCTTTTTTTTTTATAGAATAGGAGGACAAACGAACGTACGGATCACCTGGTTTTAAGTGATCACCGCCGCCCACATTCTCTTGCAACACCATAAGAATCATAAGAGCGTTGCCGGCCTTTAAGGAAGGTGTACGCGCTTTTAAGTCTTTAACTAAGATGCTGTTCATATAATTTTTCACTATGAGATTCTTTATTTATTCGTATTGCCGTGTTCTGTCATGCACGCCATTGCTGCACAAGTCCCTTAATATACGGAGCGTTGCAAGCGTACCTACGTAGCTTGAAGTTGAACTCAAATCGCAAGATTAATAATATTGTCAAGATACAATTAAAGTTTTTAATATATTTTTTTATTTTTCTCATATCATTCTAAAGCAACTGTGGCAATTAGGGACGAAATAAAGCTATTAATTATGAATTATTGTAGATACTACGATCAGAAACGAAACGCAGCTAAGAAGCAGCAGAAGACGGTGGAATCATCAAGTAAAGCGCTGAAGAGCGCCGAGAGGAAGACGAAACAGACGCTGAAGGAGGCGCAGACCATCAGCAGCATCAGCAAGGCGAGGAAGACATATTGGTTCGAGAAGTTCTACTGGTTCATATCCTCTGATAATGTTCTGGTAAGATTATGATATATTATCATTTAACACAGAAGCATACAATTCAGCCATACATTCTTCCGTGGAGGTCTACTGTCATAGTAAAAATCAAAACAAAGACAATATATAAACAAAATAAAAAATATATTTAACTTTTCTTCCACTATTCCACATATTTTTTTCGAGGTCAATATTCAATTATAAAAAAAGAATGGCGTGTTAACCTTTCTGTTCCCAGAAAATCTGATCCGGTATGCCTCAGATCGTGGGGCATGTGCGTGATATTGGCCATCGCACAACGTCCTGGCAACGCGTATTATTTTATTGTTTATAATAAGGAAGATTTGAGTGGACGTATCGGAAAGCTGTTGAAACAAGCTATAAGTCTTGTATCCAACTGTTGATAATTAGGCATTAAAACACTCATGTGATACTATTATCATAAACCCACATTCGTGTTTTAATACCCCTTATGACTCAACAGTTGCATACATAACTATTATAATTTGTGTCGTAAATATAGCACGTTATCGTTACCAGGTGATAGCTGGTCGCGACCAGCAACAGAACGAGCTGCTCGTGAAGCGGTACATGCGCGGCACAGACGTGTACGTGCACGCGGAGGTGACGGGCGCCTCCTCCGTGGTGGTCAAGTGCGGGGGCGGCACTCCTCCCCCTCGCACGCTCAGCGAGGCGGGACAGGCTGCGGTCGCATACAGGTCACACTAAATCTTGTACCTTATAGTTGTCGCCACTAGGGATGAACACCACTCCATCATCGATACTATTATAGGCCGACCGTTTATCTGAGTCCTCGCCTGCGGGGTACAGGGGCGCGGGGGTATTACGACAAAGGGGACTGAGACAGGTGCGGGCGGCGGGGGCGCTTAGTGAGATATACATTTCGCCCGCCGCCCGCACCCGTCTCAGTCCCCTTTGTCGTCATACCCCCGCGCCCCCTGTACCCCGCAGGCGAGGACTCAGATAAACGGTCGGCCTATAAGTACTTGATACTAGTATCGATATCACATTCAATACTTTATTAAAGTATCGATACTTGTGAGTACTCAATACTTATTTAGTTTTTAACAACACTATTAATATCTTATGCGAGGCTATGCCCGATATGCTTAAGACAGATAAAGAAAAATAATGATAAATTTATCATGAATGTTTATGTGCTGACACTAATTATTTGACCAATAAATTCTTCATATTATGTAGTTTTCTCTTGACGAATAGGAGCGCGACGGCAGCGCTCGGGCCTGAGCTAGATGGCGGCACTAATCAATACGATACTTTTATTTGATACTAGTATCAAGAGGTGCCAATATTCGATACTGGGTACTGGTATCGAATAAAAGTATCGATACCGTATGAGTACTCAGTAGTATCGATCCATCCCTAGTCGCCACCTTAGATAATTTATACGTGTATAGTCTCTTGCTGTTAGACAACCGATGAGTGTGCGTCACAAGTTACGTCTTATACTCGCGTTTTGTATGACACTTTATGTTAGTGTGCGTGCACTGCTCGAAATATAGGTTAACTCTAAACTCATTTACGGTCGTTTTCAAAAACGTATCTCTAGCTGATACGGATACATTGCTGTCACTGTTTAATGACAATATCTTATCTATCCATAGTTATGTACAATATAGTTTAACGGGCGTTTTCAAAAACGTATCTCTAGTAAAGATACATTGCTGTCACTGTTTAATGACAATATCTTATCTATCCATAGTTATGTACAATATAGTTTAACGGGCGTTTTCAAAAACGTATCTCTAGTAAAGATACATTGCTGTCACTGTTTCATGACAATATCTTATCTATCCATAGTTATGTACAATATAGTTTAACGGGCGTTTTCAAAAACGTATCTCTAGTAAAGATACATTGCTGTCACTGTTTAATGACAATATCTTATCTATCCATAGTTATGTACAATATAGTTTAACGGGCGTTTTCAAAAACGTATCTCTAGTAAAGATACATTGCTGTCACTGTTTAATGACAATATCTTATCTATCCATAGTTATGTACAATATAGTTTAACGGGCGTTTTCAAAAACGTATCTCTAGTAAAGATACATTGCTGTCACTGTTTAATGACAATATCTTATCTATCCATAGTTATGTTCAATAAAGTTTAACGGCCGTTTTCAATAACGTGTCTCTTGTTACGGATACATTGCTGTCACTGTTTAATGACAAGACCTTATCTATCCATAGTTATGTCCAATATAGTTTAACGGGCGTTTGCAATAACGTATCTCTAGTTACGGATGCACTGCTGTCACTGTTTACTGACAATATCTTATCTATCCATAGCTATGTCGTTAGTGGCGTACCTGCGCCGAAATGATTTGTTGACCAAATTGGCGGTATAGTTTGTGCAGAGATGCACTTAATGACATTAGCACCATGCTATTGGATGATTGTATTTGTTTCTAAGTACTGTCTCGTTCATAAGTATTTTACATAATGCTTTTGTGAATAACTTGGAAGTTAAATGATAATTGTTTTTCTTTAAAGTTAGCTAATATTAGTACAATTAATAATTTATTTAAATGTTTGAAGAATTGCAGCACACCTTTTTATTTCAACATTTTTACATCCTTAACATGTTATATTGAAAAATTAGTACATGTTTTTCATTCTAATCCTCCCTAATCATCTCTTATTTTAGTATTACTTTGGAAATTGTCTTTTTTTATATAATTTTATTTAGATAGTGAAATTAATGACAATTCAATAGAATAGTACTTTCGTGCGTGACTGTACCCATGCTAAGACGCATTCTTGCCAATATCGCCCAGACCTCTGTTTAAGAAGCGCCAACTGCCTTAATTAGACTGTCAGTTAATTTAAATTTATTGAATTAATTTTGTATTTATTATTATAGTAATGCTTATTATTCAACAAATTTTTAGTTATTAGACTTTCTATCTGAGACAGCTTAATTAATCTCTATTGAAAAGAAACACCGTAAGTTAGAAATAATATATAAATATAAAAATGTATGCATACACATTAAGGTAGAGATTATTGTCAATTAATGTCACAGATTGAAGTAGAAAGTGTGGTAGAATTCGTTTAAACCTTTATTTACTAACTGGGAGAGTTCTTGCGCCGCTTCTTCTCTCTCAGAGCGCCATTTGTTTCCGAAACGGTAGTAGTGTCTAGTATATTAGAAATGACATCAAAAAGAATTATAAAGGTATCAAATTTGAAAAAATAAATGCATTTTATGGCTTTGGCCATTCTTATGGACCCATAATGGACCCTAGTCTAATGATATTTCAATTAATCTGCACTTTTTTAAATATATTCTTTAAAACAGTGTAGCGTGGGAGGCTAAAGTGCTGACCCGTGCGTGGTGGGTCTTCGGTCATCAAGTGTCGAAGTCAGCGCCCACAGGAGAATACCTCACCACTGGGTCATTCATGATCCGTGGCAAGAAGAACTACTTACTGCCAGAGCATTTGCAGTTTGGCTTCAGTTTCATGTTCCGCCTTGAAGACAGCTGCATAGAGAGACATAAGGATGAACGAAAGTGCTTAGCAGAAGATGCCGTATCGGAAAACACCGCGGCTGAAAACAACGCAGTGGAAAACAACCAGGAAGATCCCGAAGAGGATGAGGAAATTGTCGTATCAGATGATTCAGAGCCTGAGTTGGAAACTATACAAGAGAATTTGAAGGAAGTGGTTATTGAGGAAGCTGATGATGGAGAGGAGGGAGAGGAGAATAAAATTGTGGAGGAGAGTGAAGGTGACAGCGACAGTTCAGATGATGTAATGGATACTCATATTAAGGTACTTAATGCTTTCTCTTGTCATTTTTTATGGGGATAAAGACAAAGTAAAAGTTCTGTATTTGTAGGAAACATTAATTGGTAAACTAGTACAGATTTAGGTAAATATGACGGAACCTGAAGATATCTAATATAAATTAGATTTTAATATTTTTAAGTAATTTTACTTACAGAATTATAATATACCCTCCCTTTTGGAATAATAATATCGATGTATATATGCAGATATTGCGTTGTTTTTGTTTACTGACGTGTAGTTTGATGAAATCTGTACCAGATTTTGCTTTACATATGTATGTGTTCATACACAGCGCAAGAAAAAGGTTCCAAGTTCACTATTATTGTATATAAAATCCAAAAAATATCACAATTTCATATAAGTACTTTATTGCTCTCTGTTAAGGCTTAGTTTCGAATGCTACGTAGTGAACATAGGATCTGTTGCTCCACAACACTAACGAGAGAGCTTGTAAAATTTTATTATGGTTCACTTGTCGAAGTTGGTTGAGATTGTGTTTTTTTAATTATGGCCAAACCATCAACTTACAAGAAAGAAAGACATTTCTGAAGTTACTTACTGTTACGGTGGTTATTTCCGCTGTATTAAAAGTTCACTGTGACATTATATATATATATATATATATATATACTAGCTGACCCGGCGTTGTTTTGCCGTATACATTATTTTTAGAGTTAGACCGTTTCTTGGACATTGCAACATTATTTGATTTTTCTAAAATAAAAGATTTTTTTTTAAAATAAACGTAGCCCTAGTTACTCCTTATTACATCAGCTACCTGCCTGTTTTTAGATATTTCAGAGATTAGCCGGAACAAACAGACAGCTAAATAATGTAAAAATTGTCCGTACATATTTGTATTACATGTAATAAATAACGGTTATTTTAATATTACAAACAGAGACTCAAATTTTATTTATATGTATAGATTGCACGTTTAGAATTAAGTTTTTCTGTCTACTCTAGCTTCAAAGGTAACTTAATTCGTATGTTGACGTAGTAATTATTGTAATTACTTGTTCACCGTCAAGAAAATGATCACTAACTTTATACTAACAGTTAATACTAATAAAAAATTGTAGGTTGACCATGGGACAGGTGAAGTGACATTCGAGTCTAAAACACGCACGCTTTCCGAGATGTCTGACAAGAGTGAGCAGGACAAGCCGTTGAAATTCCCCGCGCTACCCAAGAAAGGCAAGAAACAGCAGAAGCAGAAGGAGGAGAAGAAAGAGAAAGAAGACAAGACGAAAGATGGTCTGAAACGTGGACAGAGATGGAAGCTGAAAAAGTTGAAGAAGTATAAGGACCAGGACGATGAAGACAAAGAATTTATTAAGGAGTTCTTGAAGGTATACGGAATGTTGAGAATTATTTCTTAGAATATAAAGAATGCGAGCATCTTGGTCAAATTCAAATCAAATAACACTACAAAAACTTTTTTGAGTAAGTAATGTGTTAACATTACTGCGTTTCGGTCTGAAGGGCGCCGAAGCTTGTGAAATTACTGGGCAAATGAGACTTGACATCTTATATCTGAAGGTGACGAGCGCAATTGTAGTGCCGCTCAGAATTTTTGGGCTTTTTCAAGAATCCTGAGTGGCACTGCATTGTAATGGGTAGGGCGTATCAATTACCATCAGCTGAACGACCTGCTCGCCTCGTCCCTTTTTTTCATAAAAAAAAGTGATCACTGCTAGCCATGTTGTGCTTTCGTAACAACCAGATGGATTGTGGAGGCGTTACTTCAGCCTTAGAATTAGGAAGAAAGTTCCTTCAGTGTTTGATCTTCCGAGAATCGCTCTTTGTATCAACGTCACACATCCAATTGTTGATGATTGAGTTTGTATGATACGGTGGCCTATTGATGCCGAATTCCAACATGCTGCGCGACGACCAAACGCAGGCAAGAATTACATCGCGCGTAGGAAGTCTTTAGTGCATGTTTAGTTAAGTCCAGAGAGTTAATAATTCAATTTAAAATACTTTTTAAAGGATTAAATTCTGAGCGGCATTACCATTGCGCTCGCCACCTTGAGACATAAGATGTTAAGTCTCCCTTCAGACCGAAAAACTCACATTACCTACTGCTTAATTGCCATAAATCGCCTCTTACGACACCTTTGGGCCTGGGACTTCCCTATTCTTTTTAAGACCCGGGGAAGCATGGCTTAGCCGGACCTGAGGAAGCTGTAGTTGATGAGATTATTAAGTAACCTTAAGTTACCATAACTTTTCTATGGGTAAACTTCGCTTTACAGCATTATTGCAGCGTTTGACTTGGAGTTAACCAATGCGATGTTCGCTTACGACTTTTATGAGTAAATTTTAGATTCTATCGAGATAAAAAAAAATAATCCGTAAAGAATATTATATTGTATTTATGTATATGTAAAATTTACAGGCTAACTAAAATTGTTTCAGTCCGATAAAGGTACGAACGACTCGAAGAAAGCCCAAAAGCTAGCGGTTAAGGGTAAGGAGAAGAAATCAAACCGTAGTGCGAAGATACCCCAGCCGGCTCCGGTCATCCTTGAGGCCGAGTCGGAGGAGGAGCCCGAAGTAGAAACGGAGGTGGGTAGTTTGAAATATTCAATGTTAATTTATGTTGGTATCGTGTTATTATTAGGAATTCCGAAACTATTCAGTACCATTCATTCGGGACAGTCTTCATTCATTCCGCGTCCCATAGTTACTGCGCTAAGATGCGGATTTGCCTGTACAAATTATAATTGTTACACTGTGATTACACCCCCTCTTCTAAAGCGAAAATGAAAACAATTATTAAAAGTCATAAAAGGCATTTATTTTCTCAAAATTGATTCCATTAGAATTATTTTTGATGTCATTTCTAATGTACTAGATACTACTACCGCTTTGGAAACAAATGGCGCTCTGAGAGAGAAGAAGCGGCGCAAATAACTCGTTATATTATGGTTTCAATCTTTACCAATTTACTCGTTATTCGACAAAAGCATTTGAACTGATACACTACTAGATCATTCATTCAAACTTCATTGATTACATGATTTATAACTCCTATTTGATGATTTCCATGAATTTTGAATTGACAGTTGACTGTTTAAGAACGTGGTTTTCGTTGTCAGGTGGAAACGGCGGCAGGTGACGTGGACGCGGAGATGCTGCACCAACTGACCGGCGTCCCTCATCCAGAAGACGAGCTGCTGTTCGCAGTGCCTGTGGTAGCACCCTACTCTACGCTCCTCAACTACAAGTAAGTATCGATAGACCACAAAGCGATGTAGAGTTGAAGTAGATGAAGTACCAGTAGGGACAGAAAGGAAATGGTTTCGTCACACAAACGGGATAGGTATCTTACAGCCACTTTCAATGTGGCAGTCTTTATTATTATTATGATTTGGGGATTTCAATGCACTTAAATCCTAGGATCTATTGTGCCCACTTCTTGCGCTAGCGCGCCTGCTCTCAAACTTAAAAGTTAAGGAGGAGAATCGAGGCTACTAACTAGGATGCGTGTCACTGTGCCGAGATTTAAATTATATCCCCGAGACCTATTGCTTTTAGAAATCGTAGGATCCTCAGAGGGTCCAGGTAGGGCACGTCCTCTGCTTTGAGCGAAGGTGTTTTAAGACACCCCAGCCTGATTCTGGCAATGGCTTCGCATCCCAGAAGAATGTGTATGGGGTCTTCAGTGGCTTCGCAGCTGAATCTGCACAGGTTTGATTCACTGAGACCCATTCTGGCTAGGTGCCCATTATTTAGCTTGCAATGGCCGAATAGGAACCCCGTGAGGGCTCTCAGTTGTGTCCTGTCCAAGCCTATGCATTTTTTGGCACGCTTACGTTGATAGTTGCCTAGGAGCAGCTTAACTTGCCCCATCGGCAAGCCTGCCTAACTTGCCTGGTAACGAAGACCAGTAGCTGGCTGCCTCCAGTTTTTCTTGCTTCCTTAGGACATTGCGGATAAGAGATACACCGGCTCCACAAAAGGCTTCAGGGCCTATGAAGGGGTATAAAGCACCATCCTTAGCTTTCTCATTACCTTCTATTCCTTTGTGCCCCGGTATCCAGGCCAGTGTAACTTTATTTCTCTTGCTGAGGATATCCAGTTTTCTTCTACATTCCCACACTAACCGCGAAGTTATTGTGTAGGATGTCGGTGCCTTGAGAGCTGCTTGGCTATCTAACATTATGGCAATATTCCTGTCGAGGTTCATTTGTAAGCACCTGTCTAGTGCATATACTTCCGCCTAGTATATAGTTGCTGCTTTACCTTAGGCTTCATTATATATATAGGATATTTGATTGCTGGGCCGAAAACTCCAACACCGGCACCGGCTTGAGTCCTGGAGCCATCCGTGTACCACTTTATGGTATGACTATCTAGGTTTACCGTGGTGTCACAGTAGTCTTCCTTGTTGCTGATATTTAGCCTGAAATTCCGCTCAAAGCAAAATATTGGGGGAATTTTGTCTTGTGGCATAAACCAGATGTGCGAGGACTTTGCCAGTAGTTTTAGGTCATGTTGGCTTGCATTTATGCCCGTTCTAATCCCGCTGTTTTTTATTCTGATTATAGCCATTCTGGCAGCACTTGTGACTGCTATATGCAGAGGTGGAAGATCTAATATCACCTCCATGGCTGCTGTTGGGCAGGATTTCATAGCACCTGCACTACCATACAGACGCATGCTAGCCTTTGCAGTTTTGTAAGGCATAGTTTCACCGCTACGTTAGATATATTATTTGCCCACACCACACAACCGTATGTGATAATGGGACTAGCCACCATAAGATACAATTCACGGAGGATTTTGGGGGAAAGCCCCCAGTTCCTTCCAGCTAAACGCCTACAGATCATGAGTGCCCGGGTGGCTTAAGCTGACACCTCCTACACGTGTGTGTGAAAATTGAGTTTGCTATCAAGGGTTATGCCTAGATATTTCACTTCTGTTTTCCATTCGAGCGATTTGCCATCTACCGCAATAGGCTTGAAGTTAGTTTTCCTCCTGTACGTAAAGGGACTATACACGTTTTGGAAACATTCAACTTCAGGCCTACCGATATACACCATTTGATTACTATGTAGAGAGCGTTTTGTAGGAGCTCGCATAGAGTACTGTCAACTTTCCCGCTGACCACAATGACGGCGTCGTCAGCATAGCCTATGCCTTGTGCAGTGAGGGATTGCAGCAGTCCATCAACCACAACTGTCCAGAACAGTGGTGATGTGACTCCACCCTGAGGCGTGCCTCTGGTGGTTTTCCTGGTTGTTTCATGGCTAACCACCGACCTGTTTTTGAGCAGACTGTCTGCCCATCTGACAATGGTATGTTCAACCTTCTTGTCATTGAGGGCTTGTATGATGGCTCGGTGAGAGGTGTTGTCAAAGCATCGTTCAATATCCGTAAAAAGACAGAGTGCTGTTTCCTTGTTATCTATAGCATCTCTGAGGAGGTTGGTTAATTCATAGAGCCGTGTCCGTTGATCTGCCCGCACGGTATCGTGCTGGCTGGGATGCAGAGGGCTCGTTCGCAGAGCAGTATTCCTTATATAGTTGTCCATTGTCTTCTCTAATGTTTTGAGTACAAAGGAGGTAAGACAGATGGGTCTATATGATTTAGGGGACAAAGTGTCCTTCTTACCAGCCTGACGGCCGTTCCCAATATTCAGTCTATCTCTTACTTGAGAAAAAAATCTTAAGTATCGTTGACTTTTCTGTCCCAATAAACTTATCGATGGTTCCTAACCTTATCCGTGCACGCTGTCTGTCAATGGGACGACGTATAGCTACCAGCGGTATAAAGTTTGTATGGAAATTGCAATAAGGCGATACGAATGACTTATCGGGTATATTGAGACAGCTTCAGATTATTGACAGCTAATTACTGATAGTAGAAGGTAGTAATTTATCTCTAGGCTAGCAGGACGTTCAGCTGATGGTAATTGATACGTCCTGTCCATTACAATGCAGTGCCGCACAGGATTCTTGATAAAAAACAAATATTCTGAGCGGCACTATAAGTACGCTCGTCTCTTTGAAACATAAGATGTTAAGTCTCATTTACCCAGTAATTTCACTAAGCAACAGCGCCCTTCAGACCGAAGCACGGTAATGTTTAGACATTCTGATCATGGCAGACTTCACGGCAGAAATAGGCGCCGTTGTGGTACATTATCTAGCCCTGTGCGAAGGCACAGGATGCCTCCCACTGGTAATGGTGTTGGTGATTTAGGATTTAGATTGAATATAAAAACCATCCGTTTTTATACTACTTTCGTTCGCATATGTATGGAAGATTGGGAAAGGTGGCGTTTATTCTTTCAATCAGATATTGGACATTTTAAAGAACGGACAGTCAAGGTTCAAGAAACAAAGACCGTGTATTGAAGCGTTTGTGGCTGAGTGTGTCTCAGTCTGAGATCTATAGAGCGTACTCAGACTTTACTTACGTAAAACTTAGCTGAGTGTAAGCTTAGCATTATCTATGATTTCGTCTTTATAATAATAATAATAAGTTTTTATTAAAGGCAAAATTACCCAGTATACATATTATGAAACAAATAAGTTGTAATATTCTAATACATTATATAAAGATAGAAAGTAAAATATACACAAAAACTTATAATCTATCTGGAGAGGTTAATAAAGCTCGTCCCAGGCATCTTGGTCCTGGCACCGTCATTTAACAACTCGACACGTGTTTTGCCTCTACACGAGGCATCCTCAGGACGTGTTGTCTCGCCAAAATCTGGCACGAGACAGTCTCGTGCAACACAGCTCTCGAAACAAGTGTCGAATTGTTTTAAAAACAAATATAAAAAAGCGGAATTAACACTAAAGAGAACTTAAATCATTTGTATAATTATGGATTTCCGCAAAGTAACGCCTAAATCAATAAATTTTCTAAGTAATCCGACAACCTGGAACTAGATTATGATTATTTTATAGCAATAGAATATGCAGTACAATATCGTATATTTCATTAAAAAGAGCGCAAGAAAAGAATGCTGGGAGAGTTTTTGCGCCGCTTCTTCACTCTCAGAGCGCCATTTGTTTCCGAAGCGGTAGTAGTATATAGTATATTAGAAATGACAACAAAAAGAGTTCTAAAGGAATCAATTTTGAGAAAATAAATGCCTTTTATGCCTTTTATCACACTCTAACAAAGTTTTATGTAAGTAAAGTCTGAGCAAAGTCTTAGTGCGTGTTATAGGTCACACCGTCATCCCGACGCCATTGTTTCAATCTCCACTCATTTATAATTGCTATCATAATACTGTAACTCCACAGATACAAAGTGAAGCTGACTCCAGGGACCAGTAAGCGTGGTAAAGCAGCTAAGACCGCGGTGCAAGTGTTCCTCAGGGACAAAGCTGCCTCCAACAGAGAGAAGGATCTGCTAAAGGCCGTCCGAGAAGAGAATGTCGCCAGGAACTTCCCCGGAAAAGTCAAGTTGTCCGCGCCACAGTTACACCGACATAAAAAGTGAGAATGACACGTCTTCTCGTCCTCGAACTCTTATAACTACCACTGTGGCTTTGGGAAACATCTAAAATAATTCTAATGACTAGTGTTATCAAAAATGGCCTTATTAATGTCGGTAATATAAATATAAATTATTAATATTATTTAGAAATGTACAATCTGATGATCTGAGCTAAAAGTGGCCAGATTCAAAATCTATTTTAATATTAAGTCAGTATCCAAAGATAATCTGATTTACTATAATGTGATATTATGTAAATAAATACTTGAACATAGATGTAAAAAGAACAACTACACTCACAATCACGCTTAAAATTTGTTTGAAGCAAAACTGCCTATGCGTCTATTAGGCAGAGTTTTCGTTCAGTTGTGTGTTGACCGCGCTTTGAATCCAACGCCACGCAATGACAAAGTGTTCAGTAAATAACTGTCCAAATAACAGCATATCCAAACTTAAAAAAGATGCAGTGTAGTATTTCAGCTAAGTATCCCTTAAAATTGAACAAAATTGTGTAACTAACTTGACATTTTTAATCATTTTTCTAAATAACTACATTTTGATTGCTAAAACAATATACGTCGCCGACGAAATGTGCACTTTTCGCACTATAATTACAAGACTTTGAACATTACTACCATGAAATAAGGTGTTAATTTGAATGAACGTTTTAATGTTATCTGTATAAGTTAATGTGTAAGTATATACAACGCCGCTAGGACATTTTTGACGTCCTTTTCATAGGCGCTTGTGAGTGTAGTTATTAATAGCACGTCAATGATTTGTAATTACCGTGTATGGTACTTTTATTTTAAGTATGGTACAGAGCATAAAAAAACCATAAATACATAACTAATGTGTTTCATTAAGCAGCGTTCACACCCACAATGTAGTCCTAACAATAATTAATAACAACTTTAATAAGAAAAACATGCTTGAATATGGCTCATAGCCAATATGATATATATTGTATCAACTAAAGTTGGCACGTTCAGTCTCGGAGTAATTCAAATAAAAAAGATGCCACGTTTTATTGCCAAATGGTAATAAAAATAAACCGAAACAACCTCTGTCATGTCATTATCTTGGCGGCCGGCGAGAGAGACGCATAAGTTTGCTCATTCACAGACACTACACAAAACAATTTTTTTTTTAAATCTATTGAATGACTATGGATGCTACTCCTCAGTTGGAATAATCAAGTTGTCTTCTCAATAATATGTGTAGGTATATATGTTGTTAGGTTAAGTAGACTGACCTATATCGTTGCAATTCCTTTCGTATTCCAGTAGATTATTGTCGGCGGTAATCACTTACCATTAGAACCCACTAGACGCTACTCCCTATCCCGAAGGACGCCACATTTCCATAGACGCCCAACAGATCAACCAATATTAATAAAACGAACACCATAATCAAAAAGTAACTAGCAAATTCACTAAATTATAATAAAGGAAAGCAATATTAATATCTAAATACTTTATTAAATTCGACATAGACAAGCAGTTAATCCTCTTCTTCTTCCTCTTCTCCGAACGCCCCCTCCTCGGCGATAACGGGGGGAGGCGGCGGGGGAAGGTGCGCTATGCGGTAAGCCTGGAAATAATCATTATTTTAATTACTGGTAAATCGGGAAATATATGCAAGTCTCCGAGTACGTACAAATAAAACGTGTTTAAAATTAACATTTTTACCGCTTTTCTGCTCTGTTGGCAGCTAGGAAAGTGGCGCCCTCTGAAATTGTTGACCCATGCGCAGAAACGTCAACCTTACTTCACACAATATCGCAACCGAGCAACGACTTGTCGATTCTTCTTTAACGTGTGACATTCAATATTGATAAAAGTTGTTACCTACATCGAACTCGATGCTTTCGTTTTTCGTTTAAACATTACTGTTTCGGTCTGAAGTGCGCCGTAACTAGTGAAATTACTGGGAAAATGAGACTTACTATCTTATGTCTCAACGTGACGAGCGCAATTCTAGTGCCGCTCAATTTTATTTACAAAATTGAATTACAAATGTGGCAGCGCATTGTAATTACAGGGCACATCAATTGCCATCAGCTGAATGTCCTGCTTGTCTCGTCCCTTATTCTTATAAAAAATATGTAGATGTTTTACCTCTTCATCAGCAAATGTAGGGTCAACCATCTCCATGACCTCTGGCCCCACGGGGTACTCATCCTGCGGCAGCGGCAGTTGAAGCGGCGTGAAGTTTGGTGGCTGACTCTTTAAACCCCATCCAATATACATGCACTCCGACTTTCTGGACAATATTTTATGATTTGTTATGTTTTTTATGTGATAACCCTCACTTCTCGTTTTAATTAGACAAATAAAACTGAAAACAAAATTATATGAACGATGCGGGACTCGAATACGCGACCACTCGCGTTCTGTGCAAGAGCACTTCCAACTGTGCCAACGGTTCGAGTGACTTATCGTTTTTAAAATCTTGTATGTTGATTAGATTTGCAAGAGCGACATCTCAAGTCAATTTCCTAATATGAAAACATCGGTGTTGAGCGGGTTATCTTATCTTAACTGTAAAGTAGATCCTGCAGATGAAGCCACAACCTGAGAGTGGAACAAAGCATACAAGATGTAATATATTTTGATGACATATATTAAGATGAAAGGCTTATTAAGGTCGCTGATTGAACAGGTCTTTGAATGAACTTGTACATTTATTGTAATCTAGGAAGACATAGTTTGAATTTTAACAGCCAAAACAAATTGTTATTTTTAAGTAATATCCTTTTTTTCTAGGATCAAATATATAAATTTAATTTGTACAAAGTCTAAGCCAACCGTAAATCTTCGTATGTTTACATAAGAGACGTGGCCTTTCGTTTCGTTTTACAAGTAATGTTGCTAAAAATCAAAGTATGACATTAATATCCTTGTGCGGTACTCTCTTGTCGCTATGGCAACACTTCTGTGATTCCTCTGACGTCGCAAATAATTATGGCTGGCGGTGATTACTTACGCTCGCGTGATCCGTACTGATCGGATAGGGGTATTCTTCATTGAGTTTCTTGTCCATAAAACACTGATGTTGGGTAAATAGCCAAGTATTTTAGTAAGGATCGTTAAAAATGAAAGTCCCCAGCAGGAGGTATATATGAAGCTATACGCTCTATAGTCACATACTTTTAATTATTAGGAAGTAGTTTTTGTAAAATATTCTCAAACCCTAGAATGATTTTTTATATAAGCGGGGGCAAAGGGGATAGAGGCTCAAGTGATGGGGACGGGTGAGGCCCACAGGGGTAAAGAAATGCGTGACGTGCCGACCAGAATATGTATGTATGTAAAGTCCCTAAGTCGTATCGGTTCGGAACTGGGCACTGTCGCTTAAACAAGCACCTCAGTGTGGTCGGCATCAAAAATAATAAAACATGCAGATTTTGCCTTGAGGCTGATGAAACGCCTATTCATGATTCATCTATTCTGCGATTGCAGCCCACTAATACATAAGCGTAATACAATCTTTGGCGACTACACCTTGCCACCAAATGGTGTTTGTAACACTCGTGTCAAGAAGATACTATGAGTGGCGAACACAATAGTTCAATTTTGGACGCGGTGTTACAAGGAATCTTTAGGACTAGATAATAGCCACCCTCTTCAAATAATAATAATAGGTTCAGAGAAACAGCAGCTGGTAGTGGATTCCACAATGTGATTGTGCAAGGCAAGAAATTTCTTGTAAATCGCGTGGTTATAGAATGCCAGACGTCAACATGATGCTGGTGGAAATAAGCATTTTGACGTATGTCCGATGGTGGAATTCGGCCGCTGTCTATCAATCAACTGATTCAAGCAATATGCATTTTTTTTATAATCTACATTTATAGTTTCTAGATCATTTCACATTCTATGCCTAGTATCTACTTAAGTACATATTGGAATGTATGAATACTAGCTTTAAAGTTTCAACGACTGCAAGTAGGTACCTAGTTACCTGGAGACGATGATTCAAAGGTTGTTGCGACACCAAATTTTGATGACCATTATCATATTCAAAATCAAATATTTTTATTCGAAATATGATGTGACATCAGTCATTGAAAGTCAAAAAAAACTACCACCCATTCCAAAATGAATGCCTCAGGCCTGAGAAGAATAGACGCAACAAACTCAGCGGGCTTTTTTTCATCAAAAATATGTTAACAAATTAATATTGTACAATCAAACTTATTATTTAATAGGCTGAGGGCGGTCGCTCCATTCCCAATCTGTATCTCTGTCGGTATCATTAACAAAGTCATTTATGTTATAGTAACCTTTACCACACAAACGTTTTTTAACAATTCTTTTGAATAACGTAATATTTTTGTTAAGAACATTTTCTAGGAACAATAAAACATCGACGCAATGCTATAAAAGCTAGGATCGCCATATTTACCTCAGTACTAAGTTGTATAATTAATCATCAAAGTGGCAGAACTGTATGTACATCTTAAAACCAACTCACTTGCCGGTGGTAGCATAGGCTACAGCACCAGGCCAAATGTTGCTTCTCATCACTACCAGCGCGCGCTCGGGAGTCAGCTTGGTACTGGTGCGGGGCGTCCACGAAGCCTGACTCTCGATCCTACTGTCTTCAGCCAGAGAGGTGAATAGCATCGGACCTGACTCCGGTTCTATCGGCGGTGGACCTTCGTCATCTTCTTCTTCTAGGCCTTCTTCCTACAACGCGAGAGGACGATAGAGTGAAAAAGGGTAAAACATTAGCTAGCTGACTTCGTTAACTAGTTATGCATAATTAATTTGACAGAAAATGTCATAGTAATGTGTCATGAATAACTTAATTTTAATTGATTTCCGACAACTTCGTGGGTGACCGTTCCACGGGTAACAGACGCGCACGATGTTTTCGGATTGTCTCAAATGGTTAGAGAAGATTTGAAACTCAACCGATAGTAATCATGAGGAAGACAGCAGTTGTAGTAAAAATTACAAAAGATAGTAGGTTGGCAAAAATGTTTCTACACCTTTGATATGAAAACTCAAGACATTCTTTTTCTTCAAACTTTATTTATATTTAATTACTGTATATATTGTCGCAATTTGTTCGATTCCTTTTGGCCATCTTATAGGTAATGACATGATTCCGCTGCTAAAGAATTTTGAGACTTCTGACAAAAAAACGCGACAAAGCAATTTTGGCAGACCCGTTTTGATGTTAACCAGACACTGCCTAAATAATTCTGAAGAGACCGAAACAGGTGGAAATCGGAGCAAGGGTGCATTGACACCTTCCAGCCAACATTTTAAATTTTTGCTAAGTGTCTAAAGATCTGTGTGGTCTTGCGTTGTCATAATGAAAGACTTTTCGTCACAATTTTTTATTTCACGGCGTTAATTGCATTCTTTCTTTTTCGTAATATATTCGTAAAATGTATCGAATTTCCTCATTAAAATTATTCATTTTAACACAAAGAAAAATTAAATAGCTGGATTACGACATTTTACTAATTAATATTTATTTTTTGAAATGCAACCTTTTTAAATGGCATCCGAACCAGCCAGATACGAAGAGATTTAACTAAAAGTTTATACAATATACAAGTTTATACTGCAGTGTAAACTGTGGAGGAATAAATCTAACCATCCCAACATTAGGATTCCACCAGAGGGTCCTCCCTTGGTTTAGGATATACTTCCCGTGGTGCACCCAATAAGTAAGATTTGGGTCCAGCAGATCCTTCAGTGTATGACCTTGGTAGAAGGGATTAGGGTTAAATGCCATGTCACCTGGAAATAATAAATATTACAACAAAGATGATTAATTTAAATAGACCTACAAAATCTTTAAACATTCGCGTGAATCGGAATATCGTGCTAAACCTAGATGGCGCTATTACATTGCCTGCTCTGATAAGGTTTATGTGTACATATAGTTTCGGTTAGAAGGAGTGCTAGTGAACTTATTGGGCTAATGAGATTTAATATATTACATCTCAAAGTGACAACCGCAAACGTAGTAACAATTTTGGGTTTTTCAAGTAGGAATCCTGAACGGCACGGAATTGTAATAGACAGATTGTGTCACCTTATATTAACATCAATCTAACAAAGTGTTCATGTGCTCATCTTGTAAATTTTTATCTTAACGAAAGTCTTTGGTAATGAAGCTAACTGCGCGTCATTTGGCTGGATACTGCCCAGGTCTAATTCAACATTACCAGCGCCTTCTTCCAAATCAATGTCCTCCTCCTCGCCAGACCCGTAGGTGAAGAAGCCCTGGGGTGAGATGGAGGTGGCCGCCTGGATTCGACCTATTTGAGCACGCAGATAATTGCGCTCGGTGCCTTCGAATGGGGGAAATGTTTGCACCTGAATCAAAATACTTAACTTTATCAAAATGGTTCTAATTATTTCTTTATATATAATGAATAGTTAAACTATTTCAGTTCGCGTCTTCACGCCACGAAGTCGTGGGTAAGCAAAAGGCTTAACTCGCCACCGAAGTTCCATACGATCTGTTGCTCAGTCTTAAAAGGCATTTACTGTCTCAAAATTGATTCCTTTACAATTCTCTTTAATGTCATTTATAATATACTAGATACTACTACCACTTCGGAAACAAATGGCGCTCTGGGAGAGAAGAAGCGGCGCAAGAAACTCTCCCAGCATTCTTATTTTTTGCGCTTTTTTCAATAAAAATATACAATATTGTACTCATTTCTATCGCTATAAAACAATCATAATTTAGTCCCAGGCTGTCCGATCACTTAGATATTCAGCTGAGGAGTAGTAGGATTTACGACAGAGCCATTTTTTAATAAAACATTTAAATTTATTTATAGATAATGCCTGAACAGTGGCTGGGACTTTATTATAAAAGTGTATACATTTACCCTTAAAGCTATTATGTATCTTATGAAGCCTACTAGAAGCAATCCCTTATTTCTAGTATTATAATAATGAAAATCACTATTAAGAGCAAAAAGGTGACGATTTCTGTGAATGTATATAAAATTTTCATAAATGTAATGACAATGAAGAGTCATAAAAAATATTTCTTTAAATTTTTCTTTGAGAAACTGTCTATAACCAAGCTGATATATAACACGAACAGCTCTCTTTTGCAGAGCAAACAATAAATCAATGTGAGAAGCATGACCCCACAGTAAAATAAGAAGCGTGAAGATTGAAGCGTTTTTAAAGTTGTCTCACCTCGGCATCCAAGTCCCCAATCATACACCGCACCGTCAGCCGCGAGACCCGGATCTGATCCGGCGTTACATCCGGGAGGCATATCCACGGGTCACCCGGCTGGTTGCACACCCAGAATACCTTCAAGCCATTTATGAATTGTACATTAGTTATTTATGCAACTGTTGTGTAATAAGGGGTATTAAAACACGAATGTGGATTTTTTAATACCTAATTATCAACAGTTGCATACAAAAATTTATCTACACCCAGAATATGAATCCTCTAAAATATTCTGGAACAGTTAGCTTACTGCTAACATTAAAACAACAGTCCTAGTGGTAACCTAATATCATTAATTACTGATTATATACAAATAAAGTAAGTAGTATTAATGAAACAATTATTTATTTTAGTAGTAATTTACATTTTGTATAGTGCAATAATTAAATTTAACTCGAATATAATGTTCTTTTGCAGCGTTTAAAATGAACCGCTCATTTTTTGTAAACAAAACAATAAAAATATGGAAGAAAAATGGCGGGGATTCGAATAACCTACTTTTTTTACGGCGCGCGACATTCTGGTATTGTAGAACATAGGAGTGTTGTTATGAAATTCAGTACAACATTATAACACTCTTTTGGATGATGTAATGGTTATTAGAACATTGGGTGTTTTAATGTTGGCAATAAGCTAACTGTTTCAGTATCTTTAATAGAGGATTTAAAGCATGGGTGTAGATAAAATAAATAACACTTACCGTTCAGATTCTTAACTTACCAAAATATCCAGGTAAACCTGCTGATGTTCATTTTTTGGTTTTCCTCAAGACATAGATAATACTATATCGAGGATAAGAAACAAACTTTAATCTCTTTTGTATGAGCCATTATCGCTTTTGTATGAGAGTATAAGATTTTATGACTAAGCAAAATAGTATTTAATAAATGTCAGCCTTTATTGAATACGTGCATGTAGATGCACGTCCGTTTATGCATTAATTTTTTATGTATAATAGTTAACATACTTATATAAACTAACGAATCTTTTTTACCATATCGCTAGATCAGATTTTGTTATCCTCGATTTGTTAATATTAATCTAGTAACTATTTATTATGTAATTAGCCAGTAAATATCTGCGAAAACTTGTAAATAGCCTTTTATGTAAATATTTTCCTAACTATTATTGTATTTGCTATATAGCTGCTGCTGTATAGTTGTAAGTTTTCCAATTACAATAAAATAAAAACAAATTAACGGAAGTAGTATCATCCTACATCTCCTATTCGTCAGGCATTATTTATTCTCTTTGTACACAAAATGCTTGGGCACTGCCAGTTGTGATTAATTTTGTTGGTGGTATGCTTCTCGTTTAATTTTTAATAGTTATTGATGTCATTTCACTGATTAGGTAACATACTTTCTATATCAATTTAAATTTTTTTGATATCTGTAATAGTTACGGAATAATATATTGTTCATGTCAAACGCATTCTCCATATTTAAACTTTAACCCCCTTATTCATAATGGTCCGTAACTTTAAACAGCCGCTTAGGAGTGATTTTTCTCATTCTGACTTAGGTCAATAGAAGAAGACAGAGTGAGAATTAGCAAATGCTTTAAGTTAGCAGACTATTATGAATAAGGGGGTAGATCTACAGAAAAAATAGGTACCTATCTATTAGCGGTTTACCACTTTTTCAGCGAGCATTGCACAGTTTTTTCTCTATGTCTATAGTCGACTGTAAAATTGAAAACACTCGAGTATTGACCGTAAAGTTTTTTCAGTGAGTGGAATTCTGTTGCACGTCTGTCACAATCTTTGATATTGATTTACTGATCAACAAGTACGTATAAGCAGCCGGCTGCAGCAATTCCATAATCTATAACTACTCCGAGTTACATTCAAACAAATACAAATATTTTATTTATTCTCAAAAGAAAACGTAATAAAGAAAAAGCCATGTACAAGTTACTACTAATTATAATACCTACCAACTAACATATTACTTTTTTTATAGATTGGCAAGAAACCCACACCAAATTACAGCGATTATCACTTAACATCGAGTGTGACGTTTGAACGTTTGCCTCTCAAAAAAAGGTGCTCAAATAACTTAAATAGAAATATCTGAATCTCAAAACGTACTCTTTTTAGTAAATGATGAACAGTTTCGTTACCTTTCTATTGACCCCCTGGCCTGGTCTCTCCACGGGTATGGGTGGCGGTGGCTGCCACGTCGACACCGGCACTGGTGGTAACTTTGGGGGCACTGGCTCTTTGGACTTCTCGTCAACAGCTTCACCCTCGCCGACTGTGCCATTATATTACAATTTAGTTTGTTTTTACACTGACGTTTATTAATTATTATATCTACATACCCACACACCATGGAATCCATAGTAAAATAATGAAAATGACATTCATAACTTGACTGAAATTGTTGTTCAATTAACATTCTTCCTGGTACAGCAACATGGTTTCCAGGCCAATCAACATTAGCACCTTTAAAAAAAGCACGTAGGTACGGACTCCCAGCTGAAAGGCAAACAGCTCTTCTGCGATTTCTCTGGTATTACGGTATGGGTGACGGTGATCACTTACCATCAGGTCTTTTACTTGATGACTTCATGGTCTATGATTCGAACTGCGTTGTGCACCGGCACGGTTAAATAGAAGGGGTTGGTATGAAAAAAAAAAATGTTTGTTATTATATCGGTCGAAAGATTTAATTATACACACTAATATTTTTTTCTACGTAGCATCTTTAATAAAAGGAAGACCAAGAAATTTGTATTTCGTTAGTAAAACTAATCAGTTATTAGCTAAAAACCACTGGTGGTAAATACACGATGTGTTAAAATATAGGTTTTAAAGACCACTTCCAGTCCGACTCATTTTAGTCAACTTCATCCCCTTGGCTGGACACACATCCGCTAAAATGTCATCTTTTAGTCAAATGTCTTCAATATTGAAAGAAAGTACCGGGTGGCCTAGACGAGGGACATCCTGTATAGTGGCAGGCAGTGGCTTAATCTGAAGCACCGTTTCGCCTTACTGACCTTTCACACCAAGTTCTTTAGAGGGCAATTTGGTCTTCTCTTCCAAATGACCACGGAAATGAAGACCATTTTTCTTGATAGTGTGGCTATATTATCGAGAGAGAATATGCCAAAGTGAGACTGTTAGCAATAAACTCACAAACATATTGTGTCTTTCTAAAATGTTAAGCCAAACATATAGTTAGGCATTTAATTCCTAGGTAGCATAGCTCATCGTGCATTAAGAAAGCCTGATGCCTGTGTGTAAGTCTGGCTATGAGGTCGGTGTAAGGAATACAATAACGAAAAATGGTATGTTGCACGGATTCAATCACATTTTATCAAGTGAACATACGATACGACATGGGTACCTTCAAAAAAAGCGCGTACACCTTCCTTAAAGGCTCCCAATGCTCCTGTGATTCCTCTGGTGTTGCGATAGAATGTGGGCGGTGGTGATCACTTAACACGAGGTGACCCGTACGCTCCTTTGTCCTCCTTTTCCATAAAAAAACATATACTCTCACGAGCAATAATCTTACCTTCTTCTTTATGCTCTTCTGCTTCAGGAAGACGATCTTCATCTAATCCTTCACCCTCGCCAGGCATGTCCTTCATTTCGAATTCCTAATTGCAAAATTATATTATATTACTAGTCTGAACCAGTGAAATAATTTTTAAGAAATATGTACCTAAGTTTACAAAAAATATATCTAATAGCAGAAAAGCAGTGTTCTAGATGACAGGATTGTCTCGACCATCTTTCCCTATATTATAATGATTTAAGTATTAAGATTAATGATTATGGTGGTTCACAAATTGTTACCTTATTACACTTCAGTGTAGGTACACAATCTTCAAGATTATGAAGAAATCTGTGTATACAACGATAGTTTACCAATAATTGGAGTAAAAAAATCACTCATCGTAATATGAGTCTCAAACTTATCGCTCAACATGTTACCTACACAAAAATTATCCCATTGTATGAACGAGTGAAATGATTTCACTTCGCGATGACCACGACCGCTCTGTCAAGAGTGTAACGACGAAGAAGAAGAAATGAATGAGACTCTCACCCGGATTCTGCGATCCAACTCTTCAACTGTAAGATCGGTTTCAGCAACGTAGTAGTTTGCTTTTGTTCCAAAAATCTTGCCAAAAAATCTGCTCCAAACAAAAAAAAATGATTATAAAAAAATTATTTTTAATTATATAATACAATAAAAGATCTACAAATTCATTTGATTCAATTCTTAATATTCTCTATTGTATGTATTTGATAACGTGTAGGTAAGTATTTTACAATAAAAATTATTACTCAAATCCTCTTCCTTACTACTATGAAAATAAATGTCCATAAATACATACCTCACTGTGGCTACTGGTTCCTTTATTGCCAACATATTAAGCGCAATATATACAGCGTAGCATTCGGATTCAGGAAGACCGTAACCACCCTGGAACAGTATCTGATGGTAAGCGACATCTACCTACAACGCCCTACAAGCAGTGCAGCTAGCTCAGAATTCTTAAATGCACATAATAACGCTCGTCACTTTGAGGCATGTTAACTCGAGTAGTCTCACATTCTAATGCGTCCTTTATATCGAAACAAACACTACTTAGGGACAGAAAAATGACGCTGCTTTGGCCCACGTAGCAGAGCAAAGAAGATTAGCACCGGTAAAATATTTAAATATAAAATTCCAACGGGGACATGAATCACCACTCACGTATGTAAGTGTAGTGAGAATCGCATATTTCGGCATCACTTTTGGCGTTTGATGTTAGAATAAAGATGGTGATTTGCCAATAAGTGTATAAGCCCCATGCTCGTCTGTTGGCTTAATATAAATCTAAAAAATAAGGTTGGAACTGTCGCCTATATATCTATTATTATCTATATAAATATAAAATTCGATGTAAAATGTACGTCAATTACTCTGGTAAATATTGTTATGGCTTATCACCCTTCTTTAATCAGTTCGAGCCGGCTTTACTCGAACTTGTGTTTCAAAGAAGAGCGGGGGACTCTTACACAATTCGATACCCATAAAATAAAAGAAGTTTCGAAAAGTGTTACTTTTACAAAACGATACGTACGTGTACGATAGTAACTCGTACTAAAAGCCTCTCTCTTAAAAGCCCGATTTCATCTTACCGACCTGTCTAAAGTAATAGTTGTGGTCTACGAGATCAGATACTCTGGGCTTGTCTGTGTCCTCCTCCAGGTCCAACTCCTGCTCCTCTTCGCCAAAGTCTTCCATCTTCTCCGCTTTCCTCGCTACCAACTACAAAACATAATTGTTAAAAGAGTGAATGAGCCTAGAAACTGATTGGAATATCTGACGAACAGCTCATCGGAATATGCCCCGTAATTACAGTTCACAGACTAGTAGTGATCTCCAACAATTCAAGCAGCTCTGCATTGCACGCGGTCAAAAAGCTTGACCTGATACTGGTATGCGCCAGACCAGAGTTGTTGTAGAAGCACTACCTCCAACAGAGTGCTAGAAAATAGACTGACTAGAAGAATACTTCTAAGCAATAGCTTTGCTCTATTGATGGCCCCATAGTTTCGTCGAAGCCAATTTGCAGGATTCGTAATAACTTGAAATGTTGTTATTTCATCCATAAGGGTAGTGATACGGCAAAAGAGGATATTTTAAAATGTACACGGAGAACGTCGAGTCCTTCGGGGGTTCCGTTGAACAAGTTTCATTTCACCTTATTTCATATAATATCCTCAAAATCTACGAGCAGCCATAAAAGGTCTCAAAAACCTTAAAAATTCCGAGACGCTGACAGCATATATCGTCCTAACAAACAAACTAACTCAAAAAGTTACACATATCAATGTAAAGTTTATACATTTTACCATTTAGCACCACATCGGAAAAGATTTGCTTTATTGGAAATAAGTGGGAAGAACCGCCTTACCACTCTTCTGAATCAATATTTACAGCTCCATGATATTACAAGTTTTTCACATTTATGCAAAATGAAAAATAAATCATCAATCATATTGTTATCTAAATCCTAAATAAACCGCGAGAGTTATTGAGTACAGGCATAGTTCCATGAGTAAAAAAGTATTTGCACGTACTTATGTACCCATGCAGGAAGTTATACAAATTGATATTTATTTAATTCTAGTAAGTACATCGGTTGTGGTGCAATATATGCTTAACGCGCCAAAAGAAGTATGTATAACTTCACAAACTTTGAGGGAATTCATCCAGACACCACATAATTTAGCGACTGTTCACGAGGAAGTCGCATTGACCAGCCATTGCTTCCCTAGACCAGATGCTATGAAAAGGAATGACCCGTCCCACGACACTGCCACATGGACTGATAGAACACAGATACCCCTTCGTGATGCGTAAAATTATGTATAATTGTGTACAGTATTTTAGTCTATAGTATATCTGTGTCTGCTTCAGGAATAGAAAAGATGTTATGGATGGAGTTTAAGTTGGAGTGAAGTCCCCTATTGTTGCACGGGTCCACCTTAAACGTGGAACAGAGTGCCGCAGTGTTGTTGCCTTCTTTGCCAGCTTTATGGAATGTCCAATAACCATTACACTTGGCCATCCTACATTCGGTCGTGTCCTCGCGGCCTACACCTACAGGAACACCTTTGCGCGTTTCTTTCTGTGCCCTCGGTTAATCATTTAATTATTGAAAATTAAAATATTATATCCATAATTGTATCTGTTATTTAATTATCAATCTACTTCCTAATTACTTTCAGAGTTATCAGACTGAAGTAGAAGCAGGGTTGGAGTAATAAACTGTTAGGAGGCAGGAAAACCTGAAACATTTCCTCCATCCGCCGCACAACAGCAAGCTGTGGTGGTGTAAGGTAGACATCGTTGAGCAGGTCGAAGTTGGGGCGAAACTTGTCAGCTTTCACCTCCCAGGAGTATTTTTCGAAATTATCAACCACGTTGGGTGGCTTCTGTGATATAATCTTATGAACTATATCCACTAGGTGGTCGTATCTATAAGAATTTAAATGTACATTTCGTATTAGCATTTTTAAAGAGAAATTTACGATGTTGAGTAATGTAGGTACTCACTATATAGTATTATGCGGAATCGCTAAAGGGATTAGACACTAATGCTCTAATAGTTCGTGCAGTTTTGTCACATACTGTGCAACAAATTTATAGTGAAAAGCAGTTGCAGTTGTACTATGAGTACTACAGTGAAACGACTTAAGTTTTTTTTAAAATGAAAATAAGGTACGACACGGGCAGGACGTTCACCTGATGGTAATTGATACGCCCAGGCCATTAGAATGCAGGGTTGCTAAGGATTCTTGAAAAACCCAAAAATTCTGAGCGGCACTACAATTGCGCTCGTCATCTTGAGACATAGGATGTTAAGCCTCATATGCCCAGTAATTTCACTAGCTACGGCGCCCTGCAGACCGAAACACAATTATGTTTTAACATTACTGCTTCACGGCAGAAATACACGCCGTTGAGGTACCCGTAATCTAGCCGGCATGCTAATCAAAGGAGCCTCCCACTGGTATATGTGCTGTGCAGTTATGGTTTTGTGTGCCCATGTCTGTTGGACAATCTTTATTTTAGATGAAAAACTCACAACGAGTCACCGGTAGCGGCACTTTGTTGTTTCAAAAAATTTTTTGCTAATAACAAATCATTATTCAGTTCAGGCATCACATTTTCGCCAGCTGCTATAAGATCAGGCTCCAGCAACAATGGACTTGACATTTTGAACACAAATTTAATAACTTATGACTAACAAATTATACTCAAATATTATTATCATTTTTCTATGATGTAATAAACGCAATGACGTAATAAATATGACTTATTGTTTTATATACGTCAAATACATTGGATGCCAGTTTTGACAAACGGATTATACCTACCTCGTTTTTGAAGTGAAAACTTCTTTGAGTGTGTTGAACACTTTTTGGGTGAACAAAAATTATGGCGTCATCCTCACCAAAAGCTTTTCATGAGCTATATTATTTATAATGCTTAGATCAATTTATTGGTACGTCCAGATAGAGCTTCTTGCTGTTAGGCAACGCATGAAAGCAGGTCAGGTTTATTACATTAGTGTTGTTTTAATGAAAATAAGGACGTTCAGCTGATGGTAATTGATACGCTCTGCCCATTACAATGCAGTGCCGCTCGGGATTCTTGAAAAACTCCAAAAATTCTGAGCGGCACTACAATAGCGCTCGTCATCTTGAGACAATATAAGATTGAGATGTTGCGTCTCATTTGCCCAGTAATTACACTAGCTACGGCGCCCTTCAGACCGAAACACAAAAATGTTTACACATTGCTGCTTCACAGCAGAAATAGGCGCTGTTGTGGTACCCATAATCTAGCAGGCATCCTGTGCAAAGGAGCCTCCCACTGGTAAATACTACTTAGTGTGCGTGACTAGCTACGCCGTACACTCGCGATACGTGTGTCACTTTGTTTAAGCGTGTTTGACAGGTATTACTTACTGATAATCTTGCTGACAACATTAATAATTAATGTACAAAATGTTTCTCAAAATGATAATTATTATTATTTACTAATGCTGAACTACTATATATAGCATTATCACTGTGAAGTCAAGTGCTTAAATTTCAAAGAAAAATAGCTACGAGAAGATTAGGAGAGGACAACGAAAAAAAAGAGCAGTTAATAAAAGACAGTTTTTCAAATGTTACTCCAGAAGACTGTAAATAGTATACAAATCACATAATAAATGTAGAAAATAAATATAAAGAGAGGGATAGGATATCAGATACTGCATTGGAACCATTTATATGCAGCTCGGAATTAAATATTTTGAATCTGATTTTGGTTATAAAACCGAATAACTGATTTCATAAAATTTGATTTATTATTTCCTTTATTGATAAAATAAACATTATCTACCTTTTGTTTACTTTGTCAATGAATAAAGTACGTACTTATATTACAAAACTAGCTGACCCGGCAAACGTTGTTTTGCCATATAAAGTATAATTCACGCGATAGTTTTATAAGTAATAAAATATTGCCTATATTATAGCCTGTACATCATTTAGTTCTATTGTCAATAGCTTTTGCAGCGCACGCAAAAATAGGTTTTCGATTTTACACCTTGTGTTACAAAATAGCAATTTTATTACGGATCCCTAATTTTGAAAAAAACATAGCCTTCCTCGATAAATGGACTACCCAACACTGAAAGAATCATTCAAATCGGACCAGTAGTACCAGAGATTAGCGCGTTCAAACAAACAAACAAACAAACAAACACTGAAGCTTTATAATATTAGTATAGATAAGAAAACTCAGAAATATTTTTTTTATTAAAGTAATATTAATAGATACACTATTAATCATACACCAATCATCAATTAATTATTCTAAATTTTAACGATAAAATTTACAAATCTCTTAAATACAACATATAGCTATGATTAAATTATTAATATAGCTGTGATGATATAATATGAATGTTTGACATAAGTGGATAGAGTGGCGAGGAATGAATTGTGGTCAGCATTGTCCACGAGCGGTGTGAGCAGTGTCCTCATACGAGCATTGCAATCTCTTTATAGAGATTCTAGTGCTTGTGTAAGGATAAACGGGGCATACACTGAATGGTTTAATATCGAAAAAGGTGTTAGGCAGGGATGTGTAGCGTCACCGTGGCTGTTTGATCTGTTCATGAACAATTGCTTGACATGTTTTCTCTATGCTGATGACCAAGTATTACTTGCATCTTCAGCCGAGGAGTTGCAAGAGATGGTAACTGCTATGAATGGAGCTTTTGGTAGAAAGGGAATGAAGATGAATGTAAAGAAGACAAAAGTGATGGTGCTTGAAAGAGATGAGGTAGTGACAGACTGCAATATCGTGATTGGAGATGAAAAAATTTAACAGGTGAATGAGTTTGTGTATCTGGGTTTTAAATTTACAAGAGATGGAAAGTATGAGAGTGATATTGAAAGAAGAGTGAATGCAGGAAACATGGTGAATGGAGCTTTGCACTCCTTTATGAACAGTCAGAAGGTGTCTAATAAGGCTCGCTTGGCTGTGCATGAGGGGGTGTTGGTTCCAACACTCATGTACGGAAGTGAAAGTTGGGTGTGGCAGAAGAAACATGAAAGCAGAATAAATGCAGTTGAGATGAGAGCGTTGAGAAGTATGATAGGAGTTACACTGAGTGACAGGATAAGAAATAGTGAGATAAGAAAACGTTGTGGTCTGAAAGAAGATACTGTGACAAAAATTGAGAAAGGTATGCTGAGATGGTTTGGACATGTCGAGAGAATGAATGAAGAACGATTGACGAAGAAAGTGTATAAGGCCAGTGTGAATGAAAGTGTTGGAAGGGGTAGACCTAGGCGGACGTTTGAAGGTCAAATCAGGGACGTCTTGAAAAAAGGCCAGGTCAAGAGTACCCTAAACCGGAGAGCATGTATGAAAGGAATAATGAAAGTGGACGAAGCGAAAGAAGTATGTAAGGATCGTAGCAAGTGGAAAGAAGTGGTCTCTGCCTACCCCTACGGGAAAGAGGCGTGATTTTATGTATGTATGTTGACATAAGTAATAAGCGCTTAAAACCAAAGTAATTAATTCTAATAATTAATTTAAAATTACGTATATTATTTTAATTATCACTAGCATTAAACTAGACCGGGCCTGTATTTACATTAGTTACTTCCAGAGACATTTTTTTTACTGTTACTTCAGTACATAAGTAATAAATAATATATATATATGATATGCTAGCTGACCCAGCAAACGTTTTATTGCCATATAAAGTAAAATGATGTGGTGTCGTGGGACACCAGGTAGGAACGAAGTTCCTTCGGCTAATGTAGAATCGACACAAATTGCAAAAAAAACGTTCTAATATTGCTATAATCGTTATCATATATTAATATAATAATATTGATAATATATACACTACTCGCTTGTGTATGCGACTGTCGCGCCTGCGCCCGACTCATTTACCGGTTTTATTTCACGCACTTTTCCATGCACTTTTTTCCACGGATTTTTTCTTACGGTTTTATTATCACATTTTTTTCAGTTCGGTCGCGCAGCAAAATCCCTATCCCCTCCAAGCCTGCCGTAAGGAACTTCGTTCCAATAATGGACTTACTCCGCTCTCTTTATCAAAAGAGAATTGAAAACGGTGAAAACCGGTGATACTCAGCACTCAAGATCGCTTGAATGTATGGAGGGGAAAAGATCTTCATGTCGGGCGTGCCATCATCCTGGTGAGTCTATTAGACATATTATTTGCGGTTGTTCTCCACACTCCCCATAGAGACACAACCAAGTAGCCAGGATTATCCAACAGCAACTTGCTCTTCGATACAATTGAAGTCTCCTATTATAAGTATACTCCGGAGCCAGTTCTGGAAAACAGCCGTGCCAAGCTCTACTGGGACCGATCTGTCATCACGGACAGAACTATCATTGCTAATAAGCCTGTTATTGTGTTGGTAGATCGGTTAGAGCGTCGAGCTTTTATTGTTGATATCACCGTTCTGTGTGATGACAACCTTGTGAAAGCTGAAATAGACAAATTGTCGAAGTACCTAGACCTAGCATACGAGGTAGCTGACATGTGGGATGTTGATTAAACATTAATTGTCCCAATAGTCGTTTCCGTAAGCGATCTTATAGCAAAGAGCCTCGACCATCATCAGAAGAGGCTTTCGCTTAATAACTGGATTAAGGGTCAGTTACAGAAAGCAGCTGATTTGGGAACAGCACGCATCGTGCGGAAGTTGCTCAGTCTGTCGCCACAACCACCGGCGCGCGGAATTGTCGTGAGCTAGTGAGATATTTGTAATATTGTTTTTTTTTATAAACATGTTATATACAACGTGAATCAAACAGGGTATACTATGCTTTGAACCCGACATTCCTTAGGTCATCTCTAATGGCTATGTGAAGTCAGAAATGAATTAGCGTTATATTTGAATACAATATTTAAAGTCCACAGTTTTCGCAAAAACTATGCATCCCGCAACCCTTATCAGCTGTTTTTCTGAACTCTCTTTGACCTAAAACAGATGAATAACGTAGATGTGACATAATATCAGATAATAGTAAAATGCCTACTGCTCATTGCACCTGTGAGGAAAATTATAATCTCATTTTGCCATGAAGACGAAGTTATTTTGTATGTGCATTTTCTTTAGCTGACATTGAAAATCATTCTAAATTTGTATTTACTTTAATTACCAATAAACATAGGTAATACTATTCCAATTATGAAATGTATAATCTCTGTAATGCATACTTTTAGGTTAAAAAGTTCGGCCTATTGGCATTTTTACTCTTTGAATTGTGTGAATGTGAATATCATGATTCAAATATTTACTGCTCTCTGATTGGAGAATGTTTATGTGTTTGTAAAATCAAAGGGATTGCCGATTGTAAAGGAACCTACACACCGGACCATTTTTAATTCAAGATATTTATGTTGTGTTCTCATTTTTGATAAGTTATTACCTAAGCACTTTAATGTAGGATTATTTGAATGATTGATGTCTCACGGTGACGAGCGCAGTTGTAGTTCCGCACGCGTTTTTGGGTTTTTCTTAACTCTTGATCGGCACTGCATTGTAATGGGCAGGGCGTATCAATTACCATTCGCTGAATGGCCAGCTCGTCTTGTCCCTTCTTAAAACACAAAAATGTTTTATCCAATAAAGATAATTCTAATAGGCTCCTATTCAGAAAATGTTCTTCACGGATAATTTTAGTCAAAAATAGATGTCTTTGACCATTCTCGTATTAATAATAGATAGGTAGGTATTTCATAGGATTGAGCTTAGCACCTATAACACAGAGTGTTTTAATTCAATAACTAAAATTTATAATTGCAACTGTCAGTTTTCTCCGGGCCCTTTGGGCAATAAATGTGACATAAAATCAATTTCTCAGTCTGTTGGGGCTCTCACTTCTCCTTGTATTGAAAATCATGCACAAATACTTTCTTCCCATAAGAAACATATAAAGATCTACAGCGATGATCTGGGAAGAAATATGGGGTTGATTTTTCATAAAATAAGTAATGGGCAGTCTGTAACAAATATTTGCATGCCAAGGGCAACTTATTATCAGATTATTAAACGAATTAGACTAGAGGGTCACCAGTTGATCAACGACCGACAATACGGCTTTCGCCATGGTCGGTCGGCAGGTGATCTTCTGGTATACCTAACACATAGATGGGCTGCGGCTATTGAAAGCAAGGGGGAAGGCCTGGCAGTTAGCCTGGATATAGCGAAGGCCTTTGGTCGTGTATGGCACAAGGCGCTCCTCTCTAAACTTCCATCATTTGGGCTTCCCGAGAGCTTGTGCAAGTGGACATCCAGCTTCCTCACTGGGCGCAGCATACAGGTCGCTGTCGACGGACATTGCTCGAACCCGAAGCCCGTGAATGCTGGAGTGCCCCAAGGCTGTGTGCTATCTCCTACGCTGTTTCTTCTGCATATCAATGATATGTTCGACACATCCAACATTCATTGCTATGCAGATGACAGCACTGGTGATGCCGTATACACGGGCCATGCACGACTCTCTCGGGAAATCGTCGACCAGTGCCGGGAGAAACTTGTGTCTTCTATCGAGTCCTCTCTTGAGAAGGTCGCGGAATGGGGTAAATTGAACCTTGTCCAATTTAACCCCCAGAACACTCAAGTTTGCGCGTTTACCACTAAAAAAACCCCATTTGTCGCATCACCGCTTTTCGACAACACTTCCCTAAAAACCTCGCCTAGTATCGGAATACTGGGTCTTGAAATCTCGAGCGATTGCCAATTCCGTGGCCATCTGGAGGGCAAAGCCAAATTGGCTTCAAAGAAACTGGGCGTCATTAATAGAGCACGGCAATACTTCAAGCCGGCCCACATTCCAGCGCTGTACAAAGCGCAGGTCCGGCCACACATGGAGTATTGCTGTCATCTCTGGTCTGGCGCACCCCAGTATCAGCTCGATCTATTTGACCGCGTGCAACGCAGAGCAGCTCGAATTGTCGGGGACCCAGTACTCTGTGAACGGCTAGATCACTTGGCGTTGACGTCGCTTCATTGTGTGTCTTCTACCGCATTTATCACGGGGAGTGTTCCGAAGAGCTGTTTTACCTAATTCCTGCCGCCGAATTCCACCTTCGCACGACACGCCACAAGTTAGGATATCATCCTCACCATCTAGATGTGTGGCGGTCCTCCACAGTGCGGTTTACAAGGAGCTTTCTGCCACGTACTACAAAGCTGTGGAATGAACTTCCTTGTGTGGTGTTTCCGGGACGATACGACATGGGTACCTTCAAAAAAAGCGCGTACACCTTCCTTAAAGGCCGGCAACGCTCCTGTGATTCCTCTGGTGTTGCAAGAGAGTGTGGGCGGCGGTGATGACTTAAAAACAGGTGACCCGTACGCTCGTTTGTCCTCCTATTCCATAAAAAAAAAAAAAAAAAAAATATTAGTGATACTCACTGCTCTAATACTTCTGCTATTGTAATGATTGGGAGAAGAGGTAATTTAGATAAAAAAAATTACAAAAACTGTACAGTGACTTAAATACCTTAAAAATAGAAAATCTTATATTATTTACATTTCCATACACGCCTGATTTGCCGCAGGAAAACAAAATTAGATATAATTTGAACAATATGTTAACCCTACTGTCTCATTCGAATTATTTGACATGTAATGATAATAAATTATCTAGTAAAATACAGATAATAGACATAAATAATATAATTAATCATAAAAAATGTAATATATTGACATCTGATAGGTTACACCTATCTAATTATGAAAGACAGATAGCTATCATATTATTTATTTTATAACACAGCCAACTATTTGGCAATCCCGTCTCCTGCTTCTTTTGAGCAGGTTAGTTGTACGTTGATAAGCACTGCTTCTATTGAGCAGTGTGATAACTTTAGGGACTCCGCTTCTATTGAGCGGAGTAATAATTTAATAACCACTGCTTTTATTGAGCAGAGTATTAATTTAATAACCACTGCTTTTATTGAGCAGAGTATTAATTTAATAACCACTGCTTTTATTGAGCAGAGTATTAATTTAATAACCACTGCTTTTATTGAGCAGAGTATTAATTTAATAACCACTGCTTTTATTGAGCAGAGTATTAATTTAATAACCACTGCATCTATTGAGCAGTGTACTAATTTAAGTAAAGATTTGGAATATTTTCCAAAAAATTAAACAATAGGGGACTCCTCTAGCAGTGTAAAAACAAGTAATGTATCATGTACTAGAATAAGTAATAATTGTAAAATTGCAAACCTGATGCACCAAAACATGCAAAGATTATTTGGTAAAGAACTTGAACTGGAGTTATTTATGGATCATAAAGATATACATATTTTATGTTTAACAGAGCACTGGCTCAGAAAATATGAGCTCATCTTTAACTTCAGTGGTCATCAGGTGGCAAGTGCGTTTTGCAGAGAAAAGGCTACACGTGGCGGTTCTCTTATACTTGTAAGTAAATTATTTAAATTCAAAGAACGTGAAGATATTGTAGGCCTCTCTGTTGAACGTACCATTGAAATAGCCTGTGCAGAGCTTGATCACGCCATTGTTGTCAGTATATACAGACCCCCAGATGCAGTATATGAATTATTTGAAAGTGTATTGGAGGAGGTTTTACTAAAATTATGTAATTCGAAGAAGTATATCATGATATGTGGTGATTTTAGTATTAATTTATTTGAAAAATCCACCACCAGTATTAGATTCAGATCTTTGTTCAAATCATATGATTTTACCAATATTTTCTTAGAGCCCACTAGAGTAACCAGCACCTCCAAAAGCTGTAATGATTTCAAATTATAATTATAATCAAATTTATTCTCAAATTATAAACCCATTTCTCTCTCCATATCTTGTAATAAACAAACTGAGTTCAGACCACTTTGGCCAGTTAGCCTCTTTTAATATTGAGCTCAATAAATGTAATAAAATTGAAAAGTTTACGTTTGTTCCTGTGAATAATAGGCGAATGGAGAAATATAGAGGTAATGTGTCAGTTAAACTCTCAAATTTGGATTCATTGAAATATAATATAAATCCTAATGAAATGTATGATATGCTATTTAAAATAATTAAAACAGAGTTTACTTCTATATTTACTTCAAAGACAGTCAAATCAGGTGGTCTCTTGTCATTTAATGATTGGGCAACAGCTGGCAATTGGCATTCACAGGAGCAGACAAAGGCTATATGAACTATATTGAGAGATCATTATATAATCATGATACATCTTTTATCGAGTATGATAAAAAATACTCTAAATTATTTAAAAGTGTTTGTTCTATTGCAAAGTCTATGCATATCAGACAGATAATTAAAAATGCACCGATTAAAATAAAGATGACTTGGAATGTGATTAACTGGGAATCTGGAAGAGTGAAAGACCGCAACATTGAATACAATTTATCAATAAACAATACTATAATTCAATCTCAGCAGGAAGTTGCTTCTGCTTTTGAGAAAATTTTTTCTGACATTCCAGTTTCTATCACAAGCACTCTTGTCTCCTCCACCAATGTTGCTGAGTCACTTCTTCTGGAAAATGTTAAAGAATGCCAACAAACTTTCAATTTTAGTTTTGTTAGCCCTGGAGAAATAATTAAAACTTTTAAGTCTCTCGACATGAAAAATACTGCTGATATATGGGGCATTTCTGTTAAAATAATAAGTTCAATAAGTGATGTCATAGCACCATATCTTGCAATAGTCTTTAATAATTGTATTAGTCGTGGCGTGTTTCCTGACCTTCTGAAACATAGTAAAATTACACCAATATTTAAGTCGGGTTGCTCTTCTGACCCGAATAACTATCGTCCTGTGTCGGTTTTGCCGACCCTTAGTAAAATTTTTGAAAAAATAATTATAAGCCAAATGCTTACTTACTTTAACTCTCATAATCTTCATTTGAAACAATTTGGCTTTACTTTGGGACATTCAACAAAGGATGCAGGTGTTGAGCTAATCAAGAATATTTTTGATGCCTGGGAGGAATCGCAGAATGCACTTGGCATCTTCTGTGATTTATCTAAGGCTTTTGATTGTGTTCAGCATTCAACGCTGGCCAGGAAGCTATACCAGTATGGCATAAAAGGAACTGCGCTCGATCTTCTGACTTGATATCTAAACAATAGAATTCAGAGGGTCGACGTGAATGGCAAGAGATCTCCTGGGACTCTTCTCAGTATGGGGGTACCACAAGGGTCTATTCTTGGACCGTTCCTCTTCCTTATCTATATAAATGATCTTCCTAATCTTATAGAGAAAAAACATAAGGTAGTATTGTTTGCGGACGACACTTCACTGATTTTCAAAGTGAAAAGAAACCAAGCTATGTATGACGAAGTGAACGATATTTTATCTGACATCGTGTACTGGTTTAGCGCTAATAACCTATTGTTAAATAGCAAGAAAACTAAATACATTAAATTTACCGTAAAAAATGTCAAAAATGTAAATGCAAATGTTTTGTTAAACAGAGAGGTGATAGAACCGGTGGAATCTGCTATATTTCTTGGCATAACTCTAGATTCCAAATTACAATGGGGCCCCCATATTGAAGGATTGGCGAACAGACTTAGTTCTGCAGCATACGCGGTCAAAAAGATTAGACAATTAACTGACATAGATACGGCGCGACTAGTATACTTTAGTTATTTCCATAGTATTATGTCCTATAGTATATATTGCTATGGGGCAACGCTGCCGATATTAATACAATATTTGTGCTGCAGAAGAGGGCTGTTCGCTCTATTTATAACCTAGGTCCTAAAGAATCATTGAAAGCAAAATTTAAAGAAATTAACATCTTGACTGTTGCTTCTCAATATATTCTTGATAATGTAATGTATGTTCATAGGCACATAAGTGAATTTGCCAGAAACTGTCATAACCATAATGTTAACACCAGGAACAGACATAAACTTATGATGCCTACTACTCGGCTTAGTCGAGTTAGTGAGTCTTTTGTGGGGCGATGTATATGCTTTTACAACAAGATCCCAGAAAATGTTCAAAACAAAAGTATAACGTTATTCAAAAGATTTGTTAAAAAACGTTTGTGTGGTAAAGGTTACTATAACATAAATGACTTTCTTAATGATACCACAGATTGGGAATGGAGTGACCGCCCTCAGGCTATTAAATAATAAGTTTAATTGTTCAATATTACTTTGTAAACATATTTATTCGATGAAAAAAAAAGCCCGCTGAGTTTGTTGCGCCCATTCTTTTCAGGTCTGAGGCATTCATTTTGGAATGGGTGGTAGTTTTTGACTTTCAATAAGTGATGTCACATCCTATTTTGAATAAAAATATTTGAATTTGAATTTGAATTCCCGGGCCGGGCATTTGCAAAGCATTGGGGTTTTAGTAAGAAATTTCTGAGTAGCAGACCAGAGCTTACAAATGTGGAGGCTTGCCCCTATTATGTGGGTAAATATGAACCTTGTTCAATTTAACTCCCAGAAGACTCAAGTTTGCGCGTATGCAACTAATAAAACCCCATTTATCGTATCACCGCTCTTTGACAACACTTCCTTTACATCCTCGCCTAATAACGGAATACTGGGTCTTGAAATCTTGAGTGATTGTCAATTTCGAGGACATCTGGAGAGCAAAGCAAAATAGGCTGTCATCTCTGGTCTGGCGCACCCCAGTATAAGCTCGATCCATTTGACCGCGCGCAACGCAGAGCAGCTCGAATTGTCGGGGACCCAGTGGTCTGTGAACGACTGGATCACTTGGCGTTGCGTAGAGACATCACCTCATTGTGTGTCTTCTACCGCATTTATCATGGTGTTCCGAAGAGCTGTTTCACCTGATTCCTGACGCCGAATTTGGTCCTCCACAGTGCGGTTTTCAAGGAGCTTTCTTATGAATGAACTTGCTTGTGCGGTGTTTCCGGGATGATACGACATGGGTACTTTCAATAAAAGCGCATACACCTTCCTTAAAGGCCGCCAAACGTCCTGTGATTCCTCTGGTGTTACAAGAGAATGTGAGCGGCGGTGATCACTTAACACCAGGTGACCCGTACGTTCGTTTGTCTTCCCTTTCCATAAAAAATAAAAGCCACGTGTTATTTCGGCGAGTGTGCATACTCCTTAATCATAATACCTAATTCAATGGACATTTTATTCAATATTTTTTATACTTTAGTTGTGTTCCGACATTCATGTTTGTTAGATCGTCGCGTTGGACTTTTGGATTGCAGTATTTTCGTATGATAATCATGGCAGATTATGGGAACAATGAATATTACGACATGATATTGTGTGTTGGTGCGGTGACAAATAACAATCTGGTCGCAGCTCGCGAATTGTACCACCGTCGGTACCGGAATAGGAGGCTTCCCTCATACGCCTGTTTCCGAAGATTGGTGCATGATTGAACTCTTCCTTTAGTGGTGTTGTGTGGTTTACAAACAACGGTTCCACCCATATTAAATGGCGGTCTCTTTAAAAGTTAGGGTTGTCTGAGAAAAGAAATTGAAAAATAATATTTTTATTTTGTAGGGGCTTTTTTTAATCTCATTTATTTTATTTATTCAAATTTAAACATCACAATACTATTGCATATGACTTATATAACGTAGTATTGAAGGGATGTTATACCCTTTTTGATTCACGTTATATATAAATGTAGAAATAAGATGAAATTATAATAATATTGACACACTTTTACACAAATTTTCTTGCCCCAAACTAGGCATAGCCTGTACTATGGGTACAAGACAACAATATATTTAATACAATATACCTACTTACTTAAAAATACATAAATACATATAAACATCCATGACTCGGAAACAAACATCTATATTCATCATATAAATAAAATATATATTATAATGAAAGTGTAAAAACTATTTTTCACATAATTTACAGTGTTGCGAGCCCAATTTTTTTTTTAAATTCTCGCTTATTTCGACTCACGCCACACTGGCCAGTCTCTAAAAATTCCGAAACATAGAGACATAAATTCCAGTGAAAAATATCAATCTAAAGTAACGATACTCTTGGTCTTCAAATCAGCTGTTTCAATTTTGACTTATTTGTCAGATAATTGACATGTTTTTGTCGCAATAACAATTCGGAAGTCGGATTTCTGGAATGTATTATTTATTTGGTTGACAAAATACAGACTGTATTTTGTTATTATTCCTAATAAAACTACAAAGGCTTATAAAAATTATTACAATGATTAATATTGACCGTGTCGCGTATCTAGAAGTTACGTTGCATTAGACGTACAAAATATAAACATTAATTCATAACCTCAATACCAAAACAAATAGAAATGGCTACAAAATTCGATGCCGCACTATATAGCTTCCGTAAAAAGTGTCCTTATGTGACCAAAGATCTTCTACGATGGTTCCCTGGCCATATGAACAAAGGCCTTAAGCAAATACAGCGTACACTGAAATCTGTGGATTGTGTAGTAGAGGTTCATGACGCAAGGATACCATTTTCTGGGCGAAATCCATTATTTACTAGTACAGTAACAGGAGCAAAGCCACATATATTAGTGCTTAACAAAAAGGATCTTACAGTTCAATCACAAATACCTAAAATAAAGGATCAGCTACTAAATGAAGATGGGATAAAGCATGTTGTATTTACAAACAGTAAAGATCAATTTTGTAGGGGCTTAAAATCACTGACACCTATAATGATTGAAGTTATTAAAGATTCAAACAGGTGGGATATAATATATTGTCTATGCACTTTATTTAATAAGTCAGTCCTGCAATTTATTTAATTTCCAATATGTTCCAATACAGAGAGTTGCTTCCAATATGTTCCAATACAGAGAGTTGCTTCCAATATGTTCCAATACAGAGAGTTGCTTCCAATATATTCCAATACAGAGAGTTGCTTCCAATAAGTTCTAATACAGAGAGTTGTAAAGAAATTTAATTAATATTGTATTTTCATAATAAAATATAATTTAATAGGTAGCTACTTAGAATTAAAGAAGAATCGGATCATTCTTCAAATATTTTAATTGTATTAAATATTAGGTTATGTAACTACCGGATAAAAATCTTGACCCAGAAATCACTCCCAGCGCATATAGCAGTTACCAATATGTTATATTTCAGAAGATTTAAAACAATTTTATTTACAACATAGAAATGCTTATAATTTAATGCCTATAACTTTCAACTTTATTTACAATACTTAAAATACAAACTGTCACTAAGTCTACTAAGAACACAGTCTGCATTTCCACATTATTTTTAGACAATTTTTTGCCATATACAGTCTTCACCTGTTAAAGCAGCTGACCCCGGAAGGAGCATGTTTTTCTGTCACAAGAAATTGGTTATAATGATGTCTCAGCAATTTTTATAAATTCAATTCTAAATAAATATTTTCAGCCATTTTTAACTAAGTCATTAGATACTAGTAATATGTGGCTGCAACAAACACACATCTGACACACTTTCTGTAATCTAATACAACTACTTACAGTAAAAAAAAATACCAGATTAAAACCTATATATATATATATACAGCCAATGGCATACAAAACATAACTAGACTCACAATTCCACTGAAAAATTGTCTAAAGTAAAGTCTGCCTACACATCTATGACATACTGAATGAAAACCATGCCAGTTGTGTTTTGCCCATGGTGTGAATGCAACACACCGCAATGACAAAGTGTTCAGTGAAAAACTGTCCAAATAACAGCATATCCAAACTTTAAAAGGAAGTAGTATCATATTTAAGATAAGTGCACCTTTAAATTAACAAAATTATTTAACTAGCTTGACGTCTTTAATCATTTTGCTAAATAATTACATTTCATCCTATAACAAAATATATTGGCAATGTGTGTGTAATGTGCTCATTGATTATGGTGCTAAAGAGAAGTATGTCTTCTTATGAGTGTATACAATAGACTTTAAAACATTACTTCCACGAAATAAAGTATTGATTTGAATGAATGTTTAATGCATATGTATAAACATTGCCACTGGGATATTTTTGAGGACCTTTTAATAGTCGATTAGTCTTGTTGTTTATAGTATGTTAAAAGCAATGCAAGCAGCAATAAAAACGTTTTTGTTTTTCGGATGATTCATGATTACTCTAGCAAAATTCATTGCTATTTAGTCGAGTATGGATAGAATATGTTATTCTCTATATTAATTTTTGTTTTTTGTGAGATGAAGTCCGTTAGAGTTCATTTAATTAGTGTAATTGGTTTGTGAGCTGTCTGATACTACAATAATGTGGGATCAAATGAATTAAACTGTCAATTGTTGAGTTTCTTGATGTATTTTGCTTAATATCATCATCATCATCAGCTGGAAGACGTCCACTGCTGGACAAAGGCCTCCCCCAAAGATTTCCATGACGATTGCTCCTGCGCTGCCCTAATCCATCTTGTGGGGGGACCTACCAACACCGCGTCTTCCGGTACGTGTTCACCATTCGAGGACTTTGCTCCCCCAACGGCCATCTGTCCGTCGAACTATGTGCCCTGCCCACTGCCACTTCAGTTTTGCAATCTTTTGGACTATGTCGGTTACTTTGGTTCTCCTACGGATCTCCTCATTTCTGATTCGAACTCGCAGGGAAACTCCGAGCATAGCCCGATCTTGACCAGATCGTCGATCCATTTTGTGGGGGGCCTACCAACACTGCGGCTTTCGGTAAGTGGTCGTCATTCGAGGACTTTACTGCCCCAACGGCCATCTGTCCGTCGAACTATGTGCCCTGCCCACTGCTACTTCAGTTTCGCAATCATTTGGGCTTTGTCGGTATCTTTGGTTCTCCTAAATTGGTGGATTTATCTAAAAAATAATTATTTAATTATTAAAAATTGTCTTTAAAGCACTAGAATTAAGATTATTTGACTTTCAGATACAATCGGAGTGAAGAACAAGACTTTAATGTAATGATTATTGGTGTTCCTAATGTGGGAAAGTCTTCTCTCATCAACATGCTTCGCAGCAGGAACACTCGGCAGGCGCATGCGCTGCAGGTGGGCGCTGTGGCCGGCGTCACACGAAGCATGCACACCAAGATGAGGATCAACTCAAACCCCACTATATTTATGTTTGACACACCTGGTAAGAATGATAAGCATAGGTACTTTATATGTATTTTACCAGTGGGAGGTTCCTTTGCACAGGATGCCGGCTAGATTATGGGTACCACAAGCACACATTTCTAACGTGAAGCAGAAATGTGCAAGCATTATAATTGTGTTTCGGTATGCCATAGCTAGTGAAATTACATAGCAAATGAGACTTAACATCTCAATATATCATCATCTCACATCTCTCAATGTGACGAACGCAATTGTAGTGCCTCTCAGAATTTTTGGGTTTTTCAATAATCCTGAGAGGGCAGCGGCACTGCATTGTAATGGGCAAGGCATATCAATTACCATCAGCTGAACGTTCGGCTCATCTCGTCCCTTAACTGTCATAAAAAATAATATGGAATGCAATGAACTTACAATTATAGATTTTTTTTATATATGAGGGGCAAACGGGCAGGAGGCTTATGTGATGGAAAGTGATGATGCAACCGCCCATGTACATCCACAACACCCAGCTGATGTCAAGAGATGCACTGCCGACCTTTAAGTTGGGATAATGTAATTGATTCTACAAAGTGACTGTGCAAGCGACAAAGTTGGAAACCTAATGGCACTACCCATGAACATCATTGATGTGATTGTTAGTATCTGGATGGCAAAGTCTAATTTTTTTGGATTATCAAGCACTCAATTAGCTCACATTTTAGCACTCTTATAAGGCGTGTAATCAATTATCGGCTGCAGTATTCTCGAAACAATACGGCTTTGAGATCTTCAAGTTTCGAGGATTAAGATAGGTAAAAGATTTTCAGAGTAATTTTTTTATGACATCTATTGGAGAAGGGATTGGGTTTAGTACATACTATAAAATTATGTTATAAAATTTTAAAACAAAATTATATGAACGATGCAGGACTCGAACCCACGACCGCTGGCGTTCCGTGCCAGTGCTCTGCCAACTGAGGCAACCGTTTGAGTGACGTATCGTCATAAAATCTTGTATGCTTTGTTCAACTCTGAGGTTATGGCTTAATCTACAGGATCTACGTTACAGTAGATAACCTGTTTAAATTTTATTTGTGTATTAATCCTAGAAGTGAGGGTTATCACTTTAAAAACATAACAAATTGTTTAAAATTACGTTAATTATTTTTTAATGTCGCTTGTAATTGTTAAAATAATAATCGGTTCTTAACACCAATAAAAAAACAGAACTTAAAGCAAGAAAGATTTTTTTACTAAGAAAAGCAAGATGTAACCTTAATGAAAAATGATTCCCAGTACATTTATTTACAAGGTTGTATTGGTGACTCTGATCTGTGGCATCATTACCTACGTAAAATACACAAACGTTTTTTTTAAATTCTTTTAAATTTCGTAACACATTTGTTTTGTACATTTTCTGGGATCGTATTATAAAAACATACATCGCCCAATAAAACTTACTAACTCTACTTAACCACCTCGTTCCTCGTGCTAACATTACGATTGTCGTTTCTACCAAATTCCTCAATGTGCTTATAAACATAAGATCACTATCAATAATATATTGAGATGCAACAGTGAAAATGTTATTTTTTTTTATTGTTCTAAGATTCTTAAGGTCCTATGTTTATAAATATAATCTGGACAAATTATTATAGTGAAATAACTGGGCTAATCACATGGGGTAACTGTGCGTAGCGGGTAAGTGTGCGCAACCCTTTTATTTATGAATGAAGAGGGGGAAGTTTGTGAAATGTGTAGGCAAATTTGTTGCTTGAAAATTAGCTTATGCAAGTAAATCCACTTTAGTTTACTGAATAAATAAAAAAAAAGAATCTGGTTACGTAAAGGTTAAATTTTCTGTCATGGCAAAGATTGTCACACTGTTGACTGTACTACGGATTTAATTTTTTGCAGTCAATAACGTATCTAAGCTTTTTATTTAGGATAACATTCGAAGTTATGTTACGTCTCAATAAAGTTATGTAAGTTTTATTAAAATCAGTCTTCTTAGGGCATTAAAAATCCACTTAGTTCCCTTAGTTGCGCAAATTTACCCCACACGAGTATACTCGCATACTTAACCGTAGTACGGGGAAAACGTGCAGATTTAGAATTATTCGGATTAAACCGCTTTCTCCGAAGTGTTAAGGTTTTATACTTTATTTAATTATTACCTGACTAAATACTCTATCAGCGACATATTCTTATTTTACTTTCATGGTTACCGTTTAATTTTGACACTAGTTTTAATGATAAAGTGCGCACACTTGCCCCACATGACAATACTGAGACAACATTTTATGGGTCATTGCGACGCTGGCGTTTTCTCATTTCATTATTCCGTACACATACCATATATGAAATCCTCATGTCGCGGTGTTTGTAGTTAAACTCGTCCGAAACGGCTTGACCGATTCTCATGAAATTTTGTGGCATATTGGGTAGGTCTGAGAATCCAACAACATCTATTTTTCATCCCCCTAAATGTTAAGGGTAGGTTACCCTATTTTTTTTTAATATTTAGATAAATTATTTATTTTTTATATTATGATACAACATTAAAAAGTACTTACAACCCTAAATTTTCGACCCTCTACGATCAACACCTATTTTTCTATCGCTATTTTAATATTATTCTATTACATCCACAAATACGCACTAGATTTGCAAGATGGCAATCGAATTTAATGATTATTGTATGATAAATGATGATGATAAAGTATGATAAATTTTATGTACATTTATATGTATCTATGTATGATAAATTATAATATTTGTTATACATTATAATATCATTTCGTAGGTCTGCGAATCGGTCGTCATCTATTTTTTATATCCCAATAATTTTAATTATTTATTTTATTACTTTATTTTAATACGTTTGCTGAGACAGCTAGTGTAAATAAAAGTTTTTTTTTTATTCATAGATACTATTTAATTTCAATTTAGTTGTTACTATTAGGTACTTTTTTTATAGCAAAATTCAAAGACACTTTTTTTATTTTATGAAAATTAGGGACAAGACGAGCAGGACGCTCAGGTGATGGTAATTAATACGCCTTACCCAGTACAATGCAGTGCCGCTCAGGATTATTGAAAAACCCAAAACTTCTGAGCGGAACTACAATTGCGCTCGTCACCTTGAGACATAAGATGTTAAGTCTCATTTGCCCAGTAATTGCACTAGCTTCGGCGCGCTTCAGACCAAAACACAGTAATGTTTACACATTACTGCTTCACGGCAGAAATAGGCGCCGTTTTGGTACCCATAATCTAGCCGGCTTCCTGTGCAAAGGAGCCTCACACAAGGATACGTTGCCGGCTTTTAGGTGAGAGTATGCTCAAGGTCCTACAGTTGATGTCTTTTGATTGCTTTGTAGCAAACACGTGAGGTGGACGCATGTGACTGAACCGACAGCTGAAGGACATCGCAATGTGTCACTTATCATGTCTAGAAAGACACAGATAAGGTGTGGCTGAACCCATGTTTACATTGATAAGCTCGTATTTAACGCTTTAAAACAAAACAAACGTTTAATTGATAAGAATTTAAGGTAAACGATCTTAGGTAGATTATAACTACTTAAAATTTAAAGGCCTTAAAAATAAACTTGGTATAAAGCTATAAACGGGAATAAACCAGATTTTTTTTTTATGGAATAGCAGGACAAACGAGCGTACCAGGTCACCTGGTGTTAAGTGATCACCGCCGCCCACATTCTCTTGCAACATCAGAGGAATCACAAGAGCGTTGCCGGCCTTTAAGGAAGGTGTACGCGCTTTTTTTGAAGGTACCCATGTTGTATCGTCCCGGAAACACCGCACAAGGAAGCTCATTCCACACCTTTGAAGTACGTGGAAGAAAGCTCCTTGAAAACCGCACTGTGGAGGACCGCCACTCATCCAGATGGTGGGAATGATATCCTAACTCGTGGCGCGTCGTGCGAAGGTGGAATTCGGCGGCAGGAATCAGGTTCAACAGCTCTTCGGAACACTCCCCATGATAAATGCGATAGAAGACACACAATGAAGCGACGTCTCTACGCAACGCCAAGTGATCCAGCCGTTCATAGAGACACTGGGTCCCCGAATATGCAAAATGTTTACAAATAGCTTTTGCTTGTGATAGGTTTAATTCTTATAGCTTTAGTTTGATGCAGAATGTCTGCCATTTGGTCCAAAAAAAATTTATGAAGATTTTTGTTTACGGGGATGATATAATTATATAATTGTGTACGGCTTTTTTAGGAGTTTTCATTTAGGTTGATTATATACTACATATTATAAAATATTAACCCGTGTCGCAATCAGTGGGTCTTAGGCTACCTGTGATTCAAAGCTAATAAATGTTCTTCACGATATTTCACTGTGTCTCAAGTATGTGAATTATAGTTTCGAACAACATTTTTTCGAAGTCGATTCCTTTTTTCCTTTCTAGTCTAAGATCCCGCTATACAACGACCTTCACCGAAATGCTTATTTAATGAGACGTATCTTTTATGTTATTAAATATGCCAATAAATATATCCTATATGGGTTGCCTAACAAATTTCAGTCCAGAGTATTTTTAATTAATAATTAAAAAATTTTTTTTTTTTAACATTGCACCGGTGTGATTATTAAATAAATTTGATACCAATCGAAAGTTTGAAGCCCATAGAATATGCAAACGTTAGGTTGCCTATTTTTTTCCGGTCACAACCACGGGTTGCCAGGTGTAAACAGGTAAATCTATACTAGCATTTTGCAACGGTCTGATTATTGAATCAAACTTAGATAAAATGAAAGATTATTTCATAAGGAACACGGTGGTATAGGGTTGCCTGCGAAAAATCAGTCCCGAATTACGGTTGTCGAATTTTAAATAATAAAATATCGCTGCGAGTGAATGTGTGTGAGAGAGAGGTCCCAGACCAGCCATCCCATGCGGTAGAAAAGGACGCAGCGTAGCAGCTGTTTAAAGTCCGCCCATTTAAAGAAGGAGAGTGCGCATGCTATTTGTTCTTGGAAATGAAAAGGATAGCGATAGACTCGTATATGCTGTGCATTATTTTGGACTAGATTGTCGCTATAGATACAAGTGAAAAAACGTGCTGCTATTTATTGTTGGAAAAAATGGCCAAAAAGTGTTTTTTGTGTGATTCGGATGACGGAATAATTGATTTTGATGATGAAACTTTTGAAAACTGTGCATTAAAGTTAGCTTTTCGTAAAAAAAAAAAATTTAAATACAATTTTGTTGAGCTACCCAGTGCGTCACTCCAATTTGTAGGTTATCATACCACGTGCTACAAAAAAGGACTGTTTTGAATAAAAAATATAACGAAGAATTTCTTAAATTTATCGCGGAATATACAGTAAGTACATAATAATTGAATCTTTAAAATTATCTAAGCTAATACATCTTCTATATTTTTGTCATGTTGAAGTAATTGCTAGTAAAACTCACTTATGGTTTTGTTTATTTTCGACACACATATTTTTTTTGTAATTTACTTAAAAAACGGTAGTTGAAAATTGAACAAGAAAATGTTCTGATTTCCTTTTTTTTTGGAATAATTAAATGAGAAATAATTAATTAATTAAATTAATTATTAATTATTTAATTAACGTGTAAAAAACGTTTAAAAATAGAAGACATTGTCGAAAAAACTGAAACGGAGAGTGATGACGAAGAAGATTCAGAAGTTGGAGATCACAGTTATATGTCCGATGACTCGGAACCTGAATAATTTTAAAAAAATTTGTATTTTAAATTTTTTTCAATAAACAGAAGTATTCTTTTAATTGTTGTTTTTTATTTTGGCACCCAATAATAAAGATAAAATTTGCCAGATAAGTAATATATATGTTTTACTCTAACTGTCTTTTTTACTAAAGATGTGTCACATAAACAATAAACATAGATAAATAATTAATTGATTAAAAAATAAAAAATTAAATAACTATTTCTGTATGTTAATAATTAACGACTCCAAAATAATGCACAGCATATACGAGTCTATCGCTATCCTTTTCATTTCCAAGAACAAATAGCATGCGCACTCTCCTTCTTTAAATGGGCGGACTTTAAACAGCTGCTACGCTGCGTCCTTTTCTACCGCATGGGATGGCTGGTCTGGGACCTCTCTCTCACACACATTCACTCGCAGCGATATTTTATTATTTAAAATTCGACAACCGTAATTCGGGACTGATTTTTCGCAGGCAACCCTATACCACCGTGTTCCTTATGAAATAATCTTTCATTTTATCTAAGTTTGATTCAATAATCAGACCGTTGCAAAATGCTAGTATAGATTTACCTGTTTACACCTGGCAACCCGTGGTTGTGACCGGAAAAAAATAGGCAACCTAACGTTTGCATATTCTATGGGCTTCAAACTTTCGATTGGTATCAAATTTATTTAGTAATCACACCAGTGCAATGTTAAAAAAAATTTTTTTTTTAAATTATTAATTAAAAATACTCTGGACTGAAATTTGTTAGGCAACCCATATAGGATATATTTATTGGCATATTTAATAACATAAAAAATACGTCTCATTAAATAAGCATCTCGGTGAAGGTCGTTGTATAGCGGGATCCTATACTATTCCCGTTTCTTGGGGTCTATAATGTTTAAGGCGCGCGGCACGTTTCGTTGGCCCATAGTTCCTTAAAAATAATTATTTTCAATACATATTATGACAATAAAAAGCAACGAAATCTTATAGTTTACCTGATGTTATCTAGAAAAATGCTAATGTAGTTTACAGAACCACCTATTGCAGACAGTAAATAATCTATATATATAAAAATGAATTGCTGTTCGTTAGTCTCGCTAAAACTCGAGAACGGCTGGACTGATTTGGCTAATTTTGGTCTTGAATTATTTGTGGAAGTCCAGAGAAGGTTTAAAAGGTGAATAAATAGGAAAATGCTGCTAAATTAAATAAATACAACAAATTTGTTTTTCCTTTGATGTGTCCATACATAATTTCTATGAGAGAATTAATTGACGCACGGTTTGACAGTTCTGCTGTGAAGCAATTTTATTACGACAGCAGGGTGCATATTTTACGAAGTAATTTTTGATGTTATGATATATTATTGACAAATTCATGTAAAAACATTATTTTATTTATTATATACAGAACAACGTCTGTCGGGTCAGCTAGTAAATAATAAAAAAACGATGACGTTTAAGAAAAGTATAAAATAAGTTAATAATTATTTACTCTCGGAGGATTCATGTGATGCGTTAGGATTGTTTTGTGATTTATCCAAGGCATTCGACTGCGTCCACCATGAAACCTTACTTAAAAAAATTTACAACTATGGGGTTACAGATGTTTCTCCAAATTTAATAAAATCGTACTTGTGTAATAGGATTCAAAGAGTAGACATTAATGTAAAAAGATCAACTGGCTCTATTGTAATACTGGATTTTGCCTGTAATTATGTGACATAAGTAGTAATTATTGATGCAATCAGTAAACTCAAATACATTTTTTTGTTATTAAGATGAGTACCCTGTCCAATGAATTGTCCAACACTGGTACTTTATACATTTCTCGAGATTTTGTTGTAAAATCATGTACCTACTTCACACAACAAGTTTTACTAACTCTGCCGTGTGAGTGAGAAAGAATGATACGCGACGCCATTTTAAGTTATTTTTCTCAATTGACTCGGCTTATATTTATCATACATATTCTGCCAAATCAAGATCTAATAAAAATTATATTTATACACCCACCATCAAGTTATTCTAAACCAAACAATATAAGGAAGACATTATTAGAAGTAAATGAAGCTTAAAATGTAGGTATCTAAACAAGAAAGTATAATTAGAAAGATAAAAAAAAAAAATGGATTTCATACATTCGTCCACAGTGCTGGTTTCCAAGAAAGATTCTACCATGTACCACCAAACTGCAATGAACTTCATAGTACAGATGTGCTGTGCACAGATTTTCCAGGTCTATACGACATGGGCACCTTCAAAAAAAGGGCATACAACTAAGTAAAATGCCCGCGACGCTCTTGTAGTGCAGTATCTCTGGTGTTGGTCTCTTACAATATAGTATGGGCGACAATGATCCTTTACCATCAAGTGACCCTTAGGCCCGGTATCCACCAAAGCGGAGACAAGAGGAAATAAGCCACGAAGCTGTTGGGTTATTTTCACCAAAGCGGAGAGATGTGGGAGATTGAAATCAGAAAAGTGATGTCTCAGATCAAATAACGCTTTCGGGTGTGCGAGGCGCCGGGAGAAGGCAGCGGGGGAGGGCCGCGCCGAGCGATGAAAGGATTCTATAGAAAAATGACACATCTCCTCTCCTCTCCGCTTGATCCATTTCCACCGAAGCTAAGCTGAGAAGAGATGTGGAATTCAAATACAAATATTTTTATTCAAAATAGGATTCAAAATCACTTATTGAACGTCAAAAACTACCAACCATTCAAAATAGACTGCCTCAGACCTGAGAAGAAAGGGCGCAACAAACTCAGCGGGCTTTTTATTTTCATATAAAAATATGGATTACAATATGATGTCGTACAATAAAGATTTATAATTAAAGAGCCTGAGGGTGTTCGCTTTATTCCCAGTCCGTGGTGTCATTAAGAAAAGAATTTATGCTATAGTAACCTTTCCCACACAAACGTTTTTTAACAATTATTTTAAATTTCGTAACACATTTGTTTTGTACATTTTCTGGAATCATATTGTAGAAGCATATACATCGCCCAACAAAAGACTTACTAACTCGACCCAACCGAGTAGTAGGCATAACAAGTTTATGTTTGTTCCTCGTGTTAACATTATGAATATCACAGTTTCTAGAAAATTCCTCAATGTGCTTATGTACATACAGAACATTATCAAAAATGTATTGAGAAGCAACAGTCAAAATGTTTATTTCTTTAAATTTTTCTCTTAATGATTCTTTAGGACCTAGGTTATAAATCGCGCGAATAGCCCTCTATTGCAGCACAAAGATGATATTAATATCGGCCGCACTACCCCATACGGCCCATGCCCGGAAATAACGAAAGCTGATTGATTATCAAAATACATCTAGTCTCCTCTCCGCTTTGGTAGATACCGGGCCTTACGCTTGTTTGTCTCGTACTCATCTCGTCTAATCTCATTAAAACCTATTTATATTTAAAAATACATATTTATGTTTAGCACCGATAACATGGTCGAATCGTATCATCAGGTATTCTGGAAGCAACCGTGAGGAACATAGAGATGGGTCTGAAGCTGGCCTTGTGTGCGTCACTGCAGGACCACCTTGTCGGAGAAGAGATCATAGCGGACTATCTGCTGTACTGGATGAATCTGCACGAGAACTTCAGCTACGTGGAGTATATGGGACTAGAGGAACCCTGCGATGACATCAACAAGGTATATATGTACATATTATATCTCATACTTGTGATGCTGATGCGGGGTTTTTTTTGAAAATAAGTGACATAACATTTTTAGTTATCATGCGTTGGTGTGCTATAAAATGGTTCGTCATGCTCACTGAATGGCATTATTTGCGGCGACGTCGTGTGCCGGGTCGTCTCCTTCCCTCAAATATGTGCAAGCGGAACGATGGCTGGTCCATGCTTCAACTTGTGAACGGGTGCTGCTTGTGGTGCCAGGTCGACCTGTTATGGTTAATGAATCATTGTATTTGTTGGATGCAATTACTAATTGTGACAGTAATCATCCTTACACAAACAATAAGTTCAAGCTCTAAAGGTTGATGCATCCAATATACGATAATTTATATTTATGCATTTAATTCTTTATTACTTTCATGAAATAATTTATTATATTTAAACACGACTCGTTGAAGTGTTTGTAAAGAAGTGTTGCTAACGCCACCATGTCAGTCCGTCTCCAGGATCAGTTCTCGAAACCTATCAGACTGCAGCGGGGAGTCAGACAAGGCGATGTTATATCGCCGAAGCTGTTCACCGCTGCATTGGAAGATGTCTTTAAGGTTCTGGGCTGGAACGGGCTGGGAATCAATTTCAACGGCAAATACATCACTCATCTTCGATTCGCAGACGATATCGTAATCATGGCAGAGACCATGGAAGACTTAAGCCATATGTTCGATGGCCTCAATACAGCTTCCCAAGGAGTAGGTCTCAAAATGAACATGGACAAGACGAAGATCATGTCTAATGCCCATGTCGCACCTACTCACGTAACAGTTGGCAACTGTACTCTCGAAATTGTTGACGAGTACGTCTACCTTGGACAAACAATCCAGTTGGGCAGGTCCAATTGCGGGAATGAGGTCACTCGTCGAATCCAACTCGGATGGGCAGCGTTCGGGAAGCTCCGTAAAATCTTTTCGTCGAAAAGACCACAGTGTCTTAAGACGAAGGTTTTTAACTAATGTGTGTTGCCAGTGATAACATACGGAACACAGACGTGGTCGCTAACTATGGGCCTTATGAGGAAGCTCACTGTTGCTCAGCGGGCAATGGAGAGGGCTATGCTCGGAGTTTCCCTGCGAGATCCAATCAGAAATTTGGAGATCCGTAGGAGAACCAAAGTCACACCGACATAGCCCAAATTATTGCGAAACTGAAGTGGCAATGGGCAGGGCACATAGCTCGGCGGACAGATGGCAATGGTTGGGGCAATAAGGTCCTCGAATGGCGACCACTTACCGGAAGGCGTAGTGTTGGTAGGCCCCCCCACAAGATGGACCGACGGTCTGGTCCGGATCGCCGGAGTAGGATGGATGAGGGCAGCGCAGGACCGATCGTCATGGCGATATTTGGGGGAGGCCTTTGTCCAGCAGTGGCCGTCTTCCGGCTGAAATGATGATGATGAAAATAATTCCATATGAACTACCTGGCTATAGCATAATATATAAACACACACACACACATGCAAAAAAGTCTCGAAAATAATTTACCTGTACGTACTTAGGGTACTTTATAAGTGCGTGGCATCCCTAAAAAAAAATCAGTTACGTCACACTCTCGATCCGGCGAAGAGTGCATTGATATCTTTTATTGTTGTCGACAAGGCAGATAAGTAATAATATACCATTCGATACTTATTAATTATCTGTAATGTGTTTATTACTGTAATTTATTGTTTACTTATTATTGGCGTGATGACTTATAATTTTCGCGAGACTAATAGAATTCGATAAGTACTTATCGGCGTAAAATAATCTTAACCTTATGACTCGCACATTAAGGTCGAGTACATCCCAGCTGTTTTGTAAACAATTTGTTTATTTGTTGGTTGTTACTACACTGTTCGAGAATATTCTAGAATAATCGTTAGGCGTACTTGATTGATTAGTAGCTGAGCGATGAAGGTGATGAACGTTCAGTGCAATAGCTTCTAGCCTGTCATTGGTGATCATTACTATTGTGTATTGAGCTTTTGTTTAGAAGTATTCTACTGACTGATGCGGCGTGTAATAAATGATTAATATATGAATTATACTGATGTTTTTTTTATAACAGCGAATAGTTTTTATGTATTTTATTTAGACTTATTTGTGTCAATTTATTATCATCTGCTACGGGGGTGAAAGTTGGATCATGTGTCAATTCGTTAACGGGTATTATTTTGTGGTGACTGTGACGGTAGTCCTAAAAAGTTGTTGCTTGTTGCTATCCGTGCCTCCTTAGAAAACGGAAACTTATATGATAATTTCTTTAACCGTGTGTCAAGTCTTTTATTGGAACGCGTGGAGGAGTCTAGTTCAATTTAACATCTGATACGTCTGCGGTCCATTGAAGTTGTTTCAAGGCTATGGTTAATATGATCTGCCTATTATAATGCTCAGGATTATCGATTGTACCCAAAAATTCTAAGCGGCTTCGCATTTGAAGATGATATGTAGTGTCATAGGCCAAGAAATTTCTCGGTACCGCGCCCTTTAAAACGAGCCACAACAGTTATTGTACACTACTGCTTCACGGCAAAGAGGATGTAAATACTACGTAATAAGAGGCGGAACTGCCTAAGTAGGTAATAAAAAATTTTGTAACAAAAAAACACCCGACTTCAAAAACACTATTTCAAAACAATAGATATAATATGCACTAAAAAGTATAAAAATAATTTCGTATTTTTATACAATCTAATTAATTAATCTAATTCTAGTTACGATTATTGTTATTTTTGGAATCGTCCTGTCCTTCCGCCGCCACCCGCTCTCGCCTCTCGCCTCCTCACGACTCAAGCACATCTCACCTATAACTATGTATGTAGTTACAAACCTATCTTGGATGACGCCGACTCCAAAAATTTCAATAATCGTAATCGTTATGTCAATATATCAATGTTTCATACACTCGAATGAATCGCTTTTTTCTTAGAGAGTTTCGCAGGGCTGCTTCACAAACAAAACACCGCCGACGGTGGTACCCACCTAGCCGTCATCTTGTTTAAAGAAACCTCCCACTTGTAATATTCGCGGTTCTAAATTGGTAATTCGAGATTGATACGTATTTTAATCCATTTTCTACTAATGGCATTTAAATGACCGGTCTATGGAACGTTTTGTTGATATATTTTTTTCTATCCATCTGTGGGAAGACCTATTGGTAATTTCATCATGTTATTTGAATGCGTAAGAAATATTTAAATGATTTAGGATTAATGACATAAGATATATAGGGTATCCAAAAACTACCTGTAAAGCTGAAAGGAGGTTAAATGGGGCATTATAACGAGTCCATTAACAATATTTAAAAACCATAGTAAAGCTGTATAACATAAAAAATAAAAAAATATTATTATTTTCACTGATGTGCTAACCCTTTCTTTCTACCTAATTCACGCAATGACATAACTTTTAAAAGACCTAACCTAATAAAACCACTAAAACGAACACTTACTTTTTCATAATAAATGTCAAATTTACAGAAACGGCTCAAAGTGTGCTCCGCCTTGCTCAATGCACAACCTCACTCGTCGGGATATGGCTTGTGTGGCATCCAACTTGACATTTTTTGACGCCAGTACTTGTGTATAATGACATCCTTGTATTGTGGTAGCAAACATTTATGAATGAAATAGTAAAATAGGTGCGTAGGCCTTTCCGTTTAATAATCTGGTTCCCTGACATGACAGCTTACTAGGGTTGACAACATTTTTGGCTTTGATAATTATATTTTTACGAGGTATTTTGTAACACGTTGTATGTTCTAAATAATCTTTCCTGATAAATGATAAACAACTAATGTAGTGATTTCTTGCAGGTTTTACTCGCTGGCTGTGTGAAGTACAACCTTATCCGACGGATCAGAGACTTCGACGCCAGAATGAAAGAAGTCCCGAACATCACAGAGGCTGCTAAGCATCTGGTGCGAGCGTTCCGGACCGGAGAGCTGGGGAAGTTCTTGCTGGATGTCGATCTGCTGAAGAAAGGCGGAGACAAGATGAAAGAGAAACTATCAGCGGAGTGTACGTAACCAACAGTGATTAAAAGCGTTGGTTCGTACATCGCCTGAAACTGTGTGGCCTTTGCAATGAAATAATAGGTTTTTTGTTATGTTTCTCTATACCGGGTGGCAAAACAATATGTATCCCTTCCTTTTGTATATGTCAATGTTTATAGATTTAAGAAAACATTTGAAAAATAAAACATTAGAAACAATGACAATTTTTTAATGCCTACTTAGAGGCTAATGAAATTGATTATTTTAAGTAAAATGGATCCCTTTTATAGCGTACCCCCATAATAAGTTCGTACCAAATGTAAACTCGTTAATAGTAATAATGTAAGAGATTTTTTAAATGATAGAGAATCTTCGATGTAAATGCAGTTTAGTTTCGTTTTTTTAATACTTTATTCTATGTAGAGGTATTTCGCGAGCATTACAAAATATAGGGACAAGGAAAGCCATAGCTGGTCCATGCGTCATGCTGGTTGATCCTTGCATAGAGAACCCTACATTTGATGTTAAATTGAAAGATATAGTTACTGTAAATACAAAAAATGTGTGAAATCTAATGCACCCGTTGTAATCTTGAGGTTTTTTTTATGATAAATATCTAGTTGTACAACGATGATGCCTTAAATATTGATTTAAAAGAGTGGCAATGAGTTTTTTGCCACTTCTTGCTCACTAAAGCACTTTTCAGAAGTGTAATTTTTTGAGCTTTTGATTAAATACCTTTTGATTTGATTCTGTTTAGACAAACTATTTTCCTGATTTGATGTTTAATGTAAATCAAATAAATTCAACAACTTTATTTTTCAGATAGATACAGGAAGTATTTTATTAAAATCTGTATGCCCTATAAGTAATTAAGCTTAGTGCTTCTTACTTCAGCTAAACAAATCCTTGTGAATACTTGCCTCCTTAACAATTTTATTCTATCTCATCTTTTTCCGTCATGTTTCTGGATTCCCTCCTCCGTCATGTTCCTATGCGAAGTCTTCCTTGAGAAAATATCGTTTGATCAGCCTGGAGAATCATTTATAAAGTTATGGTGCCAATAATAATAATAGGTAAATACTAAAGCTTTTTGTAGACAACAAATTTATATATTATGTCATGATTTTTTATATTATGACATTAATTGTTTTACTGTGAAATTTGATTCAAAGAATGTGTATTTCCTTTCCTTTGAGTACAATAACTAAGCAATGTAAATATTAGAGTAGGTACCTAAGTATACGACTCAGATTGTTATAGTTTTAGAAAGGTGAAAAATGTTTTTCAAAAATAAATACATTTTTATTGATTTATGTTGTTTTAATGAGTCTTAAGAAATTACAACTCTCAGTGAGTCATACATCTTTGTGCCGTTTGGTGTCAAGACACTTGGCGCGTGGGGCCCAGAGGCGCGGAGAATGTTCAAAATACTATCTACGCGCCTCAATAAGGCTACTGGAAACCCAAGCGCTGGCAGCTATTTCGGTCAACGGATCAGCCTTGCTATCCAACGCGGTAATGCTGCCAGTATTCTTGGTACGCTTCCACGTAATGATAGTTTTAATTTTATGTAATCGTAGAATTGTAAATATAGTTATAAGATTTGTTTTGTTTGAATATAAATATATCTTTACTTTAAAATATAAAAAAACAATAAGTAATTCGTTAATTAATTTCTGGCAAAACTTAGGATAAGGGATTATTCTGTGCGGCTGTGGCTTAGATGAGGGTAATGTGGACTATATTATTTATTTGTCCTTTAATGCATTCTTTCCTATACAATTTAATACATTCTGAAATTCCCCATCCTACATCCTTTAAGTATCTACTTTCTCTGGTTTTCGCTCCATTTCTGAATATATTAGGATAAATAAGATTAGGTTTAAAGTAACACTAACATAAATAATTTTATATAAATCTGTGTCTATTTTTTAAAATAATTTTCTAATTTTACTAACATTTTTATATTTGATCTAGAATTTAACATAAACTGATAAAACTGTTGTATAAAACACGGATCATTACCGTTGAAACTGGAATCATTTTCAACACCGTACTATTATTCATTACTTGGTAGCCAACCTCAACCTGACATTAACTCAATTATGGTGATCTTTCCACAAAAGCCACAATATAAAGAATAGGATAGAACGGTGGGTTCACGTTTCGATTACCAGACTATTATGGAGGGTGAAGTAAGAAAAATCATCTCATAAGGGAGAAAAGTTTAAAAAGTGTTCAAGTGTTCAGCTTATTCTGTGTATAACAGTTCAAAAAACTTCCACAATGGCGCTGGTATGGTATGAAGTATGGTGAATGTAGCAACTGTAAACGAATTAAATTATACCGAGTTAAAAAAAAATATTATTGCTAAAGTAATTAATTATTGTAAATTTGAACTAATTACGTTGTACAAAATAATATAGTAAATATAACCTTAAAGAATTATTATAGGGAAACGTACACCGAGAGTGATTAGTATTTTTTTATATTTGGCGCTTCTTTTAAGATTTACCCTGATGCTACTGTAGCGCCACGCTAATTTAATGCATTTTGACGGATACTCTTTCACTAACGCTTTTTCATATAGACAGATTATTCTTCTTACCTCTAACCTCCATACCATAGACCAAGTATAATAGGTAGACATCGGTTTGGCGTGGCCAACATGAGACAGATAATATCCTATATATATAGGTACATAATATAACACAAGTGTTCTTTCACTATCACTTTTACATCGTAAAACACAACATCGCACCATATTTCCTTCGATTCTACTTAAAATTGTCACTTATGTTGAATAAATAGTGGATATCTCACACGTTTCACAAGTTTTCTGTGCAGCGCTGTCAAGTTTGTTTAGCACACCGGGTGTCAATTCAATTTCAAAATATCTTTATTATCAAGTAAATTAAGTTATGTACAAAACCAGTGTAGGTAGATCCTGTAGACAGTATCGTGGTTTTAGGTATTGTTTTGTGGGTACTTAGGCCTAATAAAAACATATAAAACGTATAGAATAAGTTAATTACATGGTAAACGAACGTTGTTAAGTATAATAATTATTAATTCAGCAAGGTTTTTTAGTCTATGTAAGCCTTACACCCATATTCTAAGTCGTAAACTCATGATTTCCTCGACTCGACTCAACCTCACTGAGGGGTTTTCATATTCACAGTTGTAATTTTTGTCCTTACCTCAAACACCTTCCTCACTCGAGGTGAGTTTGAGTCGAGGAACCAACTGTCAAATGTAAGGTTGATCGCCATCTACCTTGAGGAAGTTTATAAGTAATTGTTAGCTACAAAAGACATTATTTCATTAATTTTTTATAATGTCTTTCGAAAGTTTTATTGAATATATGTACGATAGTCCTTACGACTACTTATCGCGACGATATTTACGAGATGCAGAAAATCCGATGGAAATTTATGATGAAAATGAATTTCGAATAAGATTCCGCTTCACCAAAAATATTGTGGCAAGCTTTTTGTTACCCCTGCTCTTCCAAAATACTGGAGACAGCAAGCGTGGATTGCCGATTCCACCAGTGATCCAAATGCTAGCAGCCTTACGATTTTACGCAACTGGAAACTTTCAAGTAAGTGTTCTTATAACTTGTCTACATTCATAAAATTGCAATACAAAGCTTTGTATGTATACATTTTTACTTTAATCGGTATTTTTACAGATTGTTTGCGGCGACTTGCACCAAATAAGTCAATCAGTCGTTTCAAAGATTGTGGCCAATGTATCGAAAGCTTTAGCTTTAAAAATAAGGCGCTTCATTAAATTTCCTGACGTCCCTGAGCAAGCTAATGTGAAGATTCAATTTCATCGTGTTGCTGGATTTCCTGGGGTTATTGGATGCATTGATTGTACCCATATTCCAATAAAAAATCCAAACCGACAAAACGGCGAAGTATTTCGCAATCGTAAAGGTTGGTTTTCAATTAATGTGCAAATAGTATGTGGCCCTCGGATGGAAATATATGATATCGTAGCACGCTGGCCTGGATCTGTCCATGACTCTAGAATATTTAATAATAGCAGGTGTTATATGAGATTTGAAGAAGGGGAAATTGCAGGTTTACTGATTGGTGATAGTGGTTATGCACAGTCACCATACATGTATACACTAGTCCATAATCCTCAATCACAACCTGAATTCAAATATAATAGGGCCCATATCAGTACTAGAAATATTATAGAAAGGTTTAATGGTGTATGGAAAAGAAAATTTGCATGTTTGAATAGAAAACTGCAAAATAATCTGGCAAATACATGTAATATTATAGTGGCATGTGCTGTGCTATATAATATTAGTATTGAGACCAATCAAGAAATGATTGAACCCTTAACCAATCTTGCTGTAGTTCCAGTACCTCACACTGGTGATACAGCACAAGGTAGTGTTATAAGGGCTGCATTTATAGCAAGACATTTTAGTTAACACCTACATCTTATTATGTTTTTATACATACATTTTTTTATATGTTACTTTATTTTTTTAAATGTTACTTTAAGGAAAATTTAAATATTAATCTTTACTATTATTGTTATATTAATAAGTTTGTTAAATACTGTTCACAACTAAATTTTTGGATGATTTATAAATGAATGAATACTAAGCAATAAAGTTTTTTATTACACAATAGAATTGAAATAAACATATACATACAACCTAATACTAAATTAATTTTCAAAATTTTTATTTTTAAATATTCTTAAACTTAATTCAGCCTCTTCTCTTTTGGCTCTATTGCAGAGGAGAAGTTCCTCTGCAGCTTCTCTCTCAGTTTTGGCTTTGAGAAAAATCTCCTCTGCTGCCTTCACCATCCACTCCTTCTCAGCTATTCTGCGAGAGCTTATGCAGCTCCTCTTCCCTTTTCTGAGATTTTCCATATGTTTGTTGACGGATATGAAATTCTTCTTGAATCACTCTGGTCCGTATATTTCTTGACTCTGAAATGTAAATCATATAATAAGACCTATATTGTAAAAGTAAAACAACAATTTCAGACATTTATTGATTTTTTTTTTAAATAATAACAATAGGCCTGTGGTCTCCGTCTCTCTAACCATACCATCAATAGAGAACAAGTTAAACTGTCGACCCAGTCACTACCACTAACAACTGATAATAAATGTAAAGAGTTGCAATAAGTTATCTAAGCCCATCAACCAGTATTTAATCAGCATGGCGAGTTGAGGCTCTATATCCCCTATCTTCAAATAATAAGAAAAGACACCAGTGATGAACAGTCAGACATTAATTAAGTGGTTGATTATGGCAACTATTTTGCCTATTATAATGTGTTCAGGTATAACATTTTTTTAATTTAATTGAATGTACATTCATTTTAAACTTTGACAAAATATTTTTATAACTACCTTGTGATGGAGCTGCACTATAATCAGTCTACCGGGACTCTGTCAAATGTGGAGGAGTGTTTATAATGTTTTCTGTAAAATTACGTATAACATTAATACTTAACAATAAACATAATATATAATAACATAATATTATTTTTTATAATTTTAAAAAGGTTGGTTATTTTACCTATTTCTGACACATGTTCAACTGCTGGTACTTGAGATGACATGTCTAACAACATCACATCATCAATTTGGATTACTGCCAAACAGAAAAACAGTCATAAAAAATCACAAATGGCAATAAACTTAAAGCAGTAAGTACCAGAAGTACTTTAATGTTATTTACCTGCATTACAAGGTATGTTATCACTGTCGATTACATCTGCCAACTCCACATCTGTCTGTTCAGCGAGAGCATCCTCCAGTACAGGTACTAGGTATGTAAGCATTAGAGGCACCACGACCGGTCCTCATCCTTTCCCTTTTCTCTAAGGCCAACATACTTTTACGCCTGATCCCAACATTTTTAAGTTGAGCTTCAGTACTCTAAAAGTAAAGTGATAAAGAAATAATTGCTCAAATGTTTCGTAAAGTTTGCCTTAAGTGAATATAATAGAATAAAATATATTTTCAACTACAGTAAGTACTTACTTTTGAATTCGTTTCTATGGCATTGTACTCCTCTGTTAGGCTAAGCCAGGGATTTTTTTAGCCACTGCGCTCCCCATAGTGGCTATCGAATTTAATTTGTATTTGATCACTAACTCCTGCAGACAAATATTTTCGGCTTCATTGAAAAGCTGTCTTCCAGTTGCAGTCATTTTAAATAATTGCTCAATAAGGACAACACACGATTGAATTCACTTGTATACTGCGAAGCGAACAAAATATTTTCTTCTCCAAGCCACCCACTTCACAAATATCACAGTATTTTTTGCGCAAAACATGGGTTTTGTTTTCAAGTGCATTTAAGGAATTCGAATTACGCTGCGTTAATATTTGTTTATTTATGTGTTTGCTTTCATTTGACACTTCACTAATCACTTGACACAAGAAGTTGAAAGCCACAGATAAAAAATCGTCAATAATAAGGTTAGCATTCCTCCAAACGATGACGTAATTCATGAGTTTTACCTCGACTCACACTCATTCGAGGAACCTCATGAATTCCTCAAACTGACAACTATGAATACCAAACTTGAGTTCCTTTCAAGTCATTCCTTGAGGCCTCCTCGACTGAGTTCGAGTCGAGGGACTTTCGAGGTAACGACTTAGAATATGGGTGTTAGACACAGCATTACATTTTATAACACTGACAATTTTTTGTAGTTGGAACTTCGTAATAAAAGCATTTGCATTTATTAGAGGATAGGAAAGTTACAGCACTTGGTATGATAACATATGAATGTGTTTCCAGCTAGCAACAAGAACTCGTCACGTATTATGTCGCGTGTAGTTCACAGCATACAACCCGCAGAACACTATTACTCTAACGAGATGCAACCGCTCGCTCCAGTGCGGTAACCGTGAATGAGTCACGAATGCAGTGCATAGAAACAAACGCGGCCTAATCGAATTCAAGGAAATGGTGATGCGGTAACCGATATCGATGCTACTTATCGATAAATGTAAGATTTTCACTGCGGGTTTTGCATAGATTTCTAATAAGTTTGTTTTTGCTTTTAGGATTGTTATATAAGTAAAATTTTGTTGCTAATTTATAAATGAAAGCATCGATTTTAGGAAGGCCTATGTTGTTATGCAGTTTATGTAAGTTTGTCCGAAATGGAGTACTGAATGCGAATTTTAGTGCTTTGTTTTGTATTATTTGTAATTTGTTTAAATTGGTTTGGCATGTACTGCTCCAAACCGGACAAGCATAAGTTATGCAGGGTCAGACCAAGGTTCAGTATATTCGCAGTTTGGTGTGGCTACTGAGTCGAGAACGCCTGTTTAAGATTGGACTGAGTGCGTTGAGTGCCTTCACTCCTTTGATGCAGAGCTTGGAAGTATTTTCAGACCAGTTGAGTTTTGTGTCGAGGATTGTGCCCAGATATTTTACTGTACAACTCCAAGGTATATTGAGATTATCTATTTTCAATGTTCTTTTAGGAGGATTTCGTTTTCTGGAAAAAATGATCCTCTGTTTTGGATGCATTTATTTTTAACTTCCATTTATTAAGGTAGTCAAGTAATAGATCAATCGATAACTGTAACCGACTAATAATGAGATCGGTGTCAGAAGATGAGGAAAATGATGCCGTGTCATCCGCAAAACAAGCAATATTAGTACGCGGTTTAATAGGTATATCATTTAAATAATTTAAAAATAGGATTGAGGCAAGGATTGATCCCTGAGGGACACCTGCAGGGATTGGTTTAGGGGAGGATGAATTTATTAATACAAACACTGAAGTTTCGACAAGTCAAGTAGGATTTGATAATTCGTGTTAATTGAGTACAGATTCCCATTGAAACCAGTTTATGCAGAAGGACTTGGTGCCAGACCGTGTCAAAAGCTTTTTCAATATCGAGTAGGAACATTCCTGTAGATTAAGACTGCTTTAGATTAAGATTGTAAGACACGGTTTCTGCAACTCGGACAAGCTGTTGCACTGTAGAATGGGCCTGACGGAATCCAAATTGTTCGTCGATCAGGAGGTTTTCTGAGGCTCTCGTTAAGCGCTTGTATATAATTTTTTCGAAAAGTTTCCCAATGCATGGGAGAAGACTAATGGGGCGATATGAATATGGGCCTGATAGATCTTTGCCGGCCTTAGGTATAGCTATTACTTTCGCTGTTTTCCACGGCGATGGAAAATAGCAAATAGTAAGGCATGCATTAAAAATTTTTACCAATAAAACGATACATTTTCGGGGGAGATTTTTGATTAGTAAATTTGAAATTTCGTCCGATCCTGGAGACTTTCGAATTTTTAAGGATGAAATAAATTTTTTCACTTCCTTCGGGCGAACTAGCATGAAGTTGCTATCGGAACTGGTATGGTTATTAGTCAGTAGCGATATAGATCGCTCGACTGCTTGTTTTTCAACGCTTTCCCAATCATGGGTCAGTAGCATGTTGTTTAAGAAAGCATTAGCTAAGACATTACACTGTTCTTGCGGGTTAGTGGTATGGGACAAAACATCCGCCTTGAGGGGAGGAATAGTGGATTGCTTGGGGTTTAAATTTTTTACAAGACGCCAAAGGTCGTTACCAGGGTTGTCAACTTTATTAAGTTTATTATTCCATACTTTGTCATTGTGTCGACTGATAGCGTCATTGATCCGTACTTTTAAGTGGTTAATTTTGCTGAGTAAGATTCTGCAAAGGTAATAATTTGGTTCTTTTGATACATTTCTACGTAAATAGTTTTTTTGATTAATCATCCTTTTAATACATCTAGGTAAATGACAACTGTTCCAAGGCTTAAGAGTTGAAATTGGCACACTAATGTCTCTTGCCTCTAGCATTGAACGTTGCGAGTCTATAATAGGAGAGTCAATATCGTTTATAGATACGTAGACTTTGGAAGAAAGTGTGATATTGTCGTTAAGAAAACTCCGATATTTCGTCCAATCGGCTTTTGCATAGTTAAATTTTTGCATAAAATCACGAGAGGGATTACTATCAAATTTGACAAGGACGGGGAAATGGTTAAAGGATAGAGCGAACTTGGTTTCAATGTCGCTAGGTGGAAAGTTTTTGCTTAAAAGTATATCTGGAATGGATGGTCTGTAATCTGCACAATAATGCACTTGAATTGGGACCTGGGGGGCGTGGAGAGTATATTCGTTACCAAGCATGTGAGTAGTTTTCTGCCGTGGTTATTGCTAGGACCAGGTGACCATAAAGGATGTTTGGAATTCAAGTCACCCATGGCAATTACCTTGGTACCAGATGACATAATATTATCTATATCTTTGGTGATAAGTGGAAGGTTTGGGGAAAGATAAATTGAAAATATTGTGATCGTCTCGTTGGAGATATTTAGAGAGATACCAATGGTTTCTAGGTTTTCCGTGTTTGGAGTCTGGATCAGGTTGTGAACTAGATCAGAACGAATCATTAACGCTACACCCTGGCCAAAACCATTGCGATGCTTGTCTTGTCGGTAAGAAATATAGCCTGGGATATTTAGTTTTAATCGATTTGTAAGTCTTGTGTCGCAAAGTGCTATGATATCGACCTTTAATATACTCACCGAAAGGTCTACGAGTTCTTGTTGCTTTCTGTGAATACCGTCGGCGTTCCAGTAGAGTATGCGTAGTTCATGGTGATTAAACATAATGACCGAGCTTAGTTATTATGAGTATCACTTTTTCCATGAATGTGTTGCACTTGACAAAATCTTTCTTTAGTGATTGAATAGTTGAAATTCGCGTCTGGTCTCAATACGGGATATATATTTTACTCTCTCACTACACTGGGCATAGTTTGCTGGGTGGTCTTGTTGGCAGTTGCAGCATCGAGCAGGTTCTTGTCTGTCTTTCTTGGTGCATTCCCAGGTGGGGTGATTCTGTGCACACTTGACACAGCGTGGTGTACGACTGCAGTTGCGAGCAGCATGCCCAAAGCCTTGGCATCTAAAGCACTGAGTTCCTGTCTTGTTACGGGGCTTGTAACGTTCGATCTGTACAGCGCAGTTGGACAGGTATTTAATTTTCTTGAATTTTGTCATGTCTGTGCCACTCGGTAGCTGGACTAAGATAGGCGTACATTCGGTGGAACGAAGAGTTCTTAATTCAGAATTGACGGCTCCTGCAAATCCTACAGACTCCAGTTCTTCAGGTAGATCACTTTGAACAAAATTAGGTAGTCCTTTGATAACCACTTTGGGTAACTTTACGTCTTTGCGGCTGTAAGTGTAAAATTCGACTTTTTCTTTTATCAGACCATCTTTAAGTATTTGGTGGTTTGCGGCGGAATAGCACTGTACTTTTATTATTTTGCGGCCACTGTTCTGTATATCTTTGCAGTGTTTCTCGATCGCTTGTTTAATTTTTTGGAGGGTCCAAACGCCGACTAGTTCTATCGTGATTGGAGGAATATTGTTGGTTTTCTTTTCACACCGGGTGTGCTAACCTTGAAAAAACCGGCACGCATGGCGAAACAAAAAATCTAATCACTCTATCTCATTTCTTTACATAAGACTCGCATAAGTTTTTCTTTTTCTCGTGTGAGTGAGACGGAAGTTATCAACTAGTCTAGTTACTATACTTGGTATATGGTAGCATAGGCTCCATACAGACTATCTTGACGTATCTAGCACAGATACGTAATATTTATGGGAACCAATGTACGTAAAGAGTTGCCAACTACGTCAGAGTGGCAGATAAACCCACTTTCCGTGCGATAAAATGTGCAATGACATTAAGTTATAAATATTCCAGCCTCTCGGAGATGCTTCTCGAGTCTCGTAATATGATGTCAGGATAACCGTGGGTATGGTATGTCGTGGGTTTATCAAACAATCGGGCGAATCTGGATTTGCCTCGGGCTTTTGATAAATGCGACAAAACATTGAGAAGTTAACGAACTAATCGAAATATTTAAATTATGCTGTATATCCAATACGGTTGCAAGTTACAGTGAATTCTATAACAGGTTTGTAGGCTTGAATCACAGCAACCAATCTTATATTACTTTTGTGCATCTGTTGTAACTGAACTCCTCCTAAACAGCTGGACCGATTTTGATGTTTTTTTGTGTGTTCCAGTGAATTTGAGAATTGTTTAGATTCTCAATTCCGTCCATATAATATAATTATCCTGCTCATGTGTATGTTACGGCTGGACCGATTTTTCAAATTTAAGACGTGTGTACAGGACAACGTCTGTCGGGTCCACTAGTAAATATCATAAAGACAGAGTATGGTTAGTTTATTCTAGGTTAGGTTAAAGCCGCAATCTTGTGTTGCTATTAACCATTTTATATTTATACTAGCTGGCCCAGCAAACGTTGTATTGCCATATGAAGTAATAAAAAAATTCAACAAACAAACAAATATCACAAATTTTCGAGATGCCGCTTATTGAATTGGAGGGAAATTTATTGTACATACATACTTATCTCTGGTGAGTGGTTTCATTTTTCGTTCAAGGAATGACAAAGGTACACCCATACAGCCAATGCGGGACAGTTGAAAATTACAAAATATACCTAGCAGCATCTTGGCAAATTATACTAAAAAGTTTTTTTTTTCTTAAGTTGACATTAATCTAATTATTTATATGAATATAAAAATATTATGTATGTAATACAGTATGTACTTTATATTACCTTATATTTCTATGAACCTACCGTACCTAGATTAATTTATAAATGACAGATAAAAGTAGAGGAGTAGAAAATAATGTTTACGTCAAGTTCCGATTATATCCACGTTTTAGTCAAGATTCGTATTCTCCTATTATTTCCCTAGAAAGATAACTGAAGCCGCCGAATAAAATAAAATAAAATAAAAAGCCTTTTTATTTGCTCCTATGAACTAAGTAACATTTGTGTGTTTTTTTAGTTGATTAGTAATTATAATGAAATAAAGTAATTTTTGTTAGTATTTATTAGTTACGGTAATATTTATTTGATTTCATTCATAGGAACCCCCGTGCGGGTGAAGGCCTCCTCCAGGTTGTGCCATTTATCCCTATCTTGTGCCAATCCGAGCCAGTGTTTGCCTGCGGTCTCGCGTATGTCATCTGACCAGCGTTTGAGCGGACGACCTAGTTTGCGCTTTCCACTTCCTGGTCCTTTCTACTCTGTGACCACATTCGTCCAACGCCCATCCTCAAGTCTCGCTACATGACCGGCCCACTTCCATTTTAGTCTTCTGATATGTTGTATAGCATCTCTAACTTTGGTAAGTTTCCGAATTTCTTCATTTCTGATCCTGTCTTTAAGTTTTATCCCTAGGAGACTTCTCTCCATCGCTCTTTGGCATGCCGACAGTCTATTTGCGTTAGCTTCTGTTAAAGACCAGGTCTGGCTACCATAGGTTAGTGTAGGTAGAATGATAGAGTCCATGAGTCTCCGTTTGTGAACAATAGGTAGCTTAGATTTAAGAAGATTTTTCAGGGACCAGTATCGTTTCCATGCCAGCGCCATTCGTCTATCTATTTCCTCCGAGTCAATCTCTCTGAACGAAACCAGATTGCAACGTACTCTATTACTTCGCCTTCGATGCTGAGAGTAGGTTTTGTATGGTTTGTAATGATTTTTGTTTTGTCAAAATGTATTTCGAGACCGACCTTCTCGCTGTGCTGATAGAAGAACCAGGTCGTCTGCGAATTTTAAATGGGTTAGCCTTTTATTTCTGATATTGATGCCTCCCCGTTTCCAGTTTATATCGTGAATTATAAGCTCAAGTACTGCAATGAATATTTTTGGCGACAGTGGGTCTCCTTGTCTGGTTCCTCTTTGAATTGCGAACAGTGGGCCCTTTCTCTCTACTTACTATAAATATTCATTATTATATTGATGTATGTGTCGTCGATTTCATGATACTTAAGTGCCTTAACTATAGCGTTATGGGAGATAGAGTCGAAAGCTTTTTTATAATCAATGAAGGCCAGGTATATAGGCATATTGAATTCTTTGTATTTCTCTACTACCTGGCATAGCACATGGATGTGATCGATGGTGGAGAATGTTGGTCTGAAGCTACCTGCTCTATTGGTTGTTTGACGTCAATTTGTGGACCGATCCTTTTCAGGAGACATTGCGAAAGTAGTTTGTAGAGATTCGACATTTAAGCTTATTGGTCTATAGTTTGATACACAAGAAGGGTCTCCTTTCTTGTAGAGTAGAATTATTTCCGATTCATTCCATTGAGCTGGAACCGTCTCCTCTCTTAGTATTTCATTAAATAATCTATTTATTAGTCCTAATATTTGTTCTTCTCCTAATTTTATCGCTTCGTTTGTAATAAAGTCGGGTCCGGGGCTTTTGTTATTTTTTAGATCTCTAATAGATACCTGTATTTCTTTTCCAGTAAAATATTGTGGTTTCCCGTTTTCAGTTTGACGTTTTTTATATCCTGTGATAATTATTCTTTCGTTTGTTTCTTGTTTTTGTCTGTATAGGTGTTTGTAGAAATCAGTGGCCATTTGTACTAGATCTTTTCTATCTTCTGTAGTTGCTTGTAATGTTTTCAATTTCGGTATTCATAATTTATTATTATGCAATTTTTTATGAATTCTTTTTATTCCGCTAGTTTGCTTTATACATTTCTCATATCGTTTTAACTTGTAATTGTCATAGTCATCCTGTATTGCTCTTTTATTATTCTATATAATTCTTTTAACTCTATTTTTTCTTCTATTGTTCTATCTGTTTTTTGTTGTAGAGTGTGCCTTCTCGATATGAGTGACTTGATGTTATCAGATAATGTAAAGGTTTCTTTCTGTTTTGATACTTGTGATTCAAGCCGCCGAAAGCTAACAATATTGTTCTACCTAAAACATTTCTACTTTTATTAAAACGATTATCTATGCTCTATTATATGATGTTTTAATTTGTCAACTCAACCAAACGTAAAAATTTTGCATAATACACATCTCCCAACAATTAACATTCGCTCTTATTACGAAAATAGGCATCATACTATTTCCCTAAATCGGAACGTAACTCCATTACAATCTTTTTTTGAATTTTAACCTATTGATATAAGAACGCTTTGATCCTATTCTCGTTTTCTTACGAGAATAGGGCTACAGAGAGGAGCGGGCGCATAAACTCAGCAGGATTTTTTTTTCATAAAAGTATCATTACGATTTAATATTTATTAATTAATAGCCTGAGGGCGATCTTTCCATCTCCAATCCTTAATATCATTAAGAAAGTCATTTATGGTACCACACAAATTTTTCTAACAATTCTTTTAAATTACGTAACACATTTGTATTCTACATTTTCGGGGATAATATTGTAAAAGCAAATACATCGTCCGACAAAAGACTTACTTACTTGACTTAACCGAGTCGAAGGCATAACAAGTTACGTTTGTTCCTAGTATCAACCTAGTTAACTTATGTGCCTATGTACATACATAACATTATCAATAAGATATTTGGATGCAACAGTTAAAATATTTATTTCTTTAAATTATGTATAAATATGTAGGTAGAATATTATAAAATATAAGATAACAGGTACATAATTATGTATTATTTATAATTATATGTAACGTGTTATATATTGTGTTATTTGTAAAATGTGTTATTTATAATTATATGTAACGTGTTATATATTGTGTTATTTGTAAAATGTGTTATTTATAATTATAAATAACACATTTTAACAGTCGATTGAGAGCCAATTTATAGTTTGCACGGCATCTGTAGACAGTTTCTAGTTAGGTAGGTACCAGTGGGAAGCTCCTTTGCACAGGATGCCGGCTAGATTATGGGTACCACAATGGCGCCTATTTCTGCCGTGAAGCAGTAATGTGTAAGCATTTCTGTGATTCGGTCTGAAGGGCGCCGTAACTAGTGAAATTACTGAGCAAATGAGACTTAACATCTTATGTCTCAAGGTGACGAGCGCAATTGTAGTGCCGCTCAGAATTTTTGAGTTTCTCAAGAATCGTGAGCGGCACTGCATTGTAATGGGCAGGGCGTATCAATTACCATCAGCTGAACGTCCTGCTCGTCTCGTCCCTTATTAAAAAAAGGTACCCTACAATATTTAAACCCGTAATTTAAGACCATACCGAAGTAATAATTATCATTAATGAATAATTTTTATGACGTCTTTCTTTTATTACAAAAGCCAATTAATTGTTAAGATAACTTTTATAGTAAATTTATTATGTTTATTGCTATTTATTGATACATGTATCGCAACATTAAAATAAATATCTTTTAAATGGACTAATTACTAAAATCGTGTGATATTGAGTTTATTTTAACAACAAGTACTATGCCTCATTATTATTCTCTTTAAGTCTAATAATAAAGAACATATATATTCTCTTCGTCTCACTGCAACCAAAGACTCAAGATTGGCTTTGTTAGGTTAGCTATGTTATATCACTCCCGGTTCTGCCTCTTACCTATCACAGGAAATCCTTGCTTACTACTCGGGCAAATCAACATGACACCGGCTCAAACGTCGTTTGTGCCAGGTGCCAATACGAGTATGCAGCGTGCAAAAAGTTTTTGTTCCATTTACTTTCTCGTACGAAAATGACAAATATTTTTTTAAATGTCTGTTGCATGTAATATACATAACATACATACATACATAAAATCACGCCTCTTTCCCGTAGGGGTAGGCAGAGACCACTTCTTTCCACTTGCTACGATCCTTACATACTTCTTTCGCTTCGTCCACTTTCATTATTCCTTTCATACATGCTCTCCGGTTTAGGGTACTCTTGACCTGGCTTTTTTCAAGACGTCCCTGATTTGATCTTGAAACGTCCGCCTAGGTCTACCCCTTCCAACACTTTCATTCACACTGGCCTTATACACTTTCTTCGTCAATCGTTCTTCATTCATTCTCTCGACATGTCCAAACCATCACAGCATACCTTTCTCAATTTTTGTCACAACATCTTCTTTCAGACCACAACGTTTTCTTATCTCACTATTTCTTATCCTGTTACTCAGTTTAACTCCTATCATACTTCTCAACGCTCTCATTTCAACTGCATTTATTCTGCTTTCATGCAATATACATGCCATGTTAATTCGTACAAGTTATAATAGCCTTAACACATGGTCGGATTTGGTACGGCCGGACCATCGGACGGTACGGTGGATGTAGGTGGACGCCTCGCACCAATTGGTCCGCAGTCGTACTCAGTACGGTCTGGACGATAATAATAATAATTTGGTGCGATGGACAGTGCGGCGTACCATCGAATATGGTGCGGTACCGGACCGCGTCCGATAGTTCGGCCGAACCAAATACGACCATGTGTTTAGGCTATAACGCCGGTTGATTTCAATGTACTTAGGGTATGTTCCGATATGCACTGCGACCACTGTTCAGTGTGACGTCAATTTAGTATACTGTGAAGCCGTTCCTTTATAGCCAGTTATACTGATTACTATTTAAAACTGAACACAATCCCGTATACTGCCGCAATTTTTGACGTAGCATTCAAATTTCAAATGAGTGTATTAAAGTTTTCTAGTTTAATAAGAAACTGTTGTTGGAGTACGGTCAAATTAAAAATATTTGGGAATAAACTGTAGGTATTGTTTATAAAACGATAGGCACTCGAGTGGTTTTTACTGATCACGTGATCAAAGTACTACGAGTAGCTTACCTCTAAAACGCCAGTGCTCACAGAAGAATATGGCGGCGATTTATGACGTCATATATTTCCCTAGGGTAGTGCGGCAGTATACTGATTACTGGCAGTCCATAACGGAACGAATTTTTCTACAGTGATAGCAGTGTGCAGTGCTCGCAGTGCATATCGGAACATACCCATATTCTCTTCGTATCACAGGAAATCCGTACTTACTACTCGAGCGACTCAACATGACACATCCTGGCTGAAACGTCGTTTATGCAATATGCAATGTGTAAAAAAAGTTTTTGTTTCAATTTTACTTTCTCGTACGAAAACGACAAATATTTTTTTAAATGTCTGTTGCATTTAATAAACATGTCATGTTAATTCGTACAAGTTATAATAGCCTTAACACATGGTCGGATTTGGTACGGACGGACCATCTCGCACCAATTGGTCCGCAGTCGTACTCAGTACGGTCTGGACGATATTAATAATAATTCGGTGCGATGGATAATGCGCCGTACCATCGAATATGGTGCGGTACCGGACCGCGTCCGATAGTTCAACGCCGGTTGATTTCAATGTACATGAAATCCCTAGTTTACGACGTATCGCCTGAGACATCCACGCAAGAACTCAAACCAAGAGTTATAGGCGCAGCAAATGCGATGCAGAATAAATGACTTTCGGTGGTTAAGTCACAACTCAGAAAAACAATGTGAGTTTGCGTACGCAATAGGCGAAGTTACTTCGATCAAGAACTTTAATTAGGCCAATGGACAAATTGTCTTAATTGTTACTTATTATTACGTCTGTTACTGTTTCTAAATATTATTTTAAATTTTTATTTTTGTTTTATTTACTGGAATTTAATTTTATAGAAATTTTAAAAAACGATCCTAAGTTCGAACTTCGAATATACATTTACGCCCTCTTCATTTGTGATATTTTTTTAAAGATTCTTTTAAATCATATAGATACCTATATAATCTACAAGCCAAGTATCATAACGTTTTTTAAGGCATTTTAGACAGTAAATAAGTAAGGTAATAAATAAGGCATTTTTAGTCACGACCGATGAAATTGTTGTTTAATTGACAAATAAATGATACTTTTTTTTAAATATTTGGTGTTGCATTTTTGACTTACTTTGAATAAAATTAAAAAACATGATAACTCAAAAACTTAGATCATTAGGTCTCGATAGAATGCACGCACACTAACACAAAGTGTCGTACAAATCGCGAGTGTAAGACGTTGCTTGTCACGCACACTAAAGTAATTTTGTCTGTCTTTATCAGTATTCTTCTTCTTTCTCAAAAACGGTTCACATCGCAGATAATCACTCCTATGACCTCCTTACGGGAATAAGTCTGACCTCTATAACAGGGTTATTGGTTCTTACCAATAACCAACCAATAACCCTGTTATAGAGGTCCCCGAGAGACCCTTTGTAACCATTGCAACGGTTATTATCATTTACACTGCACTTGTAAAAAAATAAGGACTCCGTGTCACCTTACATAACAGTGTACCACCAAAACAAGCCGATTAACGTGTAAATACATAGCCCCACGCACACACTTACACTACTACAGGCCGATAGGCGGCCATTATGAGAATTGTCATCGTCTGTGACAGATCAGTTTGCGTCTCAATAAAATATTTTAAAAATGCCGTCGTGCGTTGTGATAAAGTGTAAAAATGATACTATATAAGTATTTGTGGCCATATATGATTATTAAGGGAGAAAAAACTAGTATCCCCCGTAACCGCACACACACTAGCATAAAGGTGCTTCACTTGCTAATATCACGGCGCAGAGATCTTCTTTTTTTTACTCGTCTGTGTTACACTGTTGATATCATAAATAATATACTTACATGATTGATAGTATAACATATAATATGTGCATGACTTACATTTCGTTTCCTACAGGGCATACTCAAGTAGCTATAAATCAGTTGAATGCTAACCTACAACGTATTGCTGAGTAGTCGTAGTGCTTTATCCTTAAATGCAGATAAAACTATTAATACGATTCTTGGTACACCTTCTCTTATAAAATACTTTGAAAGAGCTAATCCATACATAGACATTACGGGATTATCGCTGGAAAGCGTGAATGAAGCTCGGAATCTCGACATTGTCTTCCATGCAAGCCTGAGGTGCATGCTTGAAAGCATGCTTTTATCTCATAAATTACTCTAACGTATTAGAAATCACATCACTCCTAAAATCCGGCAGAAACTATGCGACTGGTGTTTTCTAAATTAAACTACGGTGAAACGGTTTATGGCGACCGCATACTGGTTCGTACAAAAAAATATACTCAGCGCATTCAAAACGCGAGTGCTCGCTATTGCAGGGATAGTCATAATGAAAATTTGTATATTTTTTAATCTGCAGATATCTATGGTTTAATAATTGTTAAGCTCAAGCTAAAATGAAAAAATATAAAATGTTATTCTATCAATTAGGTGCCAATTTGACAGTTATTTTTCATAAAATGTTAAATGTGAAAAGCCCGTAAAATTAACATTATGGGAGTAAAAAAAATCGCAAAAATATTTTAAAACTTTAGCAGCATGTTGTAAAAAGAATCCACAAGATATTTTTGAGGAAGCAATATAGTAAGACTCCTCAAAATGAATCCGTTGATTTATTTGCAAACTATCGTGGACACAATACGCGACTATCGCTGGCTGATGGAGCTGGCAAACGCCTACTATCCTTTTCCAAATATGTCCAAGATACACACAGTTTGAAATGAACAGCGAAGAATATGAGACAATCAACCTTAACTCGCTCCTATTGTAAAATAAATGTAATAAAAAAGTTCAGAATTATTTGCTCGGTAAGTGCGCCGGATATATCGACTCAGAGTACGTCATCCGTAGAAGACCAAAGCTCGCTTATAACTTCAGTAGCCACAGACAACACCTTGAGTATGATACTCACTCCCTGGACTACAGAATCAGGGGAAATCAAGAGTTCATCTGAAGGAACTGACGCTGTTATTTCATGGTCTATCACTGACACAACGACAGAAATATTTACGGCGTCCACTTTGTCATTGGATCCAAAATCGTCATCATCTTATGGGCCGATATCAGTTGATTTGAACACCTTCAGTAGAAATACTGTAACAATATACCACAAATCGTCGTCGTGCTGCCCCGCGAGTAATGTTATGTCGCTAATTGTACGTTTGCCTCCTTCTAAGGGATCCACGTTCAGTTCATGGACTTTAGAATCATTCACTAGTGATGGTAGGTTTTGTCCACTTGATTCTATGATCTTGATGCCTTTACCACCAGCGAGCCCCAGCTCACAAACCAGTGACGGAGATGATTATCAGAGCTCAACAGAATCGGACAATTTTGACGCATCAACACTTACAATTAAAAGTGTAACTGAAAACACCAGCAAAACCTGCTTGTAAAAAATAATAAAAATTGTGATGTAAGAAACTAAAATGTTCGTAATTGAAAGTATAAGTACAAATTATGGTATATGGGCGCCATTTCTATAAGTCATCAACTTCCATTTTTTGTAATATCATCAACACAATTTAATTTTTTATATTTCTCATGTTCGTAGTTCACCTTCCTACTTAATGATTATAAGACTTAAATATATTCTAGAAACGATTCTAAAATCATTGTTTGTATTTACTGTAGTTGTCTTCCCCTCTTTTTGTATGCACAAACGAACAAATAGATCTACTAATTCGGTAAGAGTACAATACCTACCTACCCAACTAATGGTCTTATGTCGGCCTGTTTGCGAACACGTCACTCGTAATTTTGTAAATGATAAGTTAGTAATGGACTTTGCTGCTCATAACTACGTAAACAAACTGAGCAAATAATTCTTGTAATGAGCTAATATTTGTAATGCATTTAAGTATATAAAAACTATTTATTTTGAACTGCAAACACAAATTTATCTGCTCCCAAGTATAAATTATACCCGGTTTTTGAATATTCAACCACGGAAAACATTTCATGTTAGGTAAAGATTTATAATCTCACAATGAAATCATTAGCGAAATCGCTGTAAAAAAAAGTTATGAGATCGTAGAGCCAAGTTCTACATGTAAACCCTGATTTAATAAACTCACATAATATTGTTGAAAAGTATGGCTTGGCGTTTGTGGATCGAGGAACTATAACGTTATAGTTATTTATGCAACTGTTGTGTAATAAGGGGTTTTAAAACACGAATGTGCGTTTATCATATGATAATATTTTTTTTATGATAATAAGGGATGAGACGAGCAGGACGTTCAGCTGATGGTAATTGATACGCCCTGCCCATTACAATGTAGTGCCGCTCAGGATTCTTGAAAAACTCAAAAATTCAGAGCGGCACCACAATTGCCCTCGTCACCTTGAGACTAAGATGTTAAGTCTCATTTGCCCAGTAATTTCACTAGCTACGGCGCCCTTCAGACCGAAACACAGTAATGCTTACACATTACTGCTTCACGGCAGAAATAGGCGCCGTTGTGGTACCCATAATCTAGCAGGCATCCGGTGCAAAGGAGCCTCCCACTGGTATAGTAGGTACTCCCAATAGTATCACATGAGTGTTTTAATACCTAATTATCAACAGTTGCATACAAGACTTTATCTACAGCCATAATATGAATCCTCTAAAAAAAATTCTGAAACAGTTAGCTTTCTGCTAACATTAAAAAAGCCAGTCCTCGTAACCATTACATCATCAAAAAGAGTGTTGTAATGAAAAAGGATATAATGTTGTTCTGAATTTCATTACAGCACTCGTTTAGATGATGTCATGGTTATTAGGACCTCGGGTATCTTAATGTTGGAAATAAACTGTTTTAAAATATTTAATAGAGGATTTAAAGCATGGGTGTAGGGCTACAATCACAAAACGGGCAAGCTATATTTTGGTTGTAGAATCATCCATTGTATCAGATTTTGTGTAGGCAAAAACTAATCATAAGAGGCGTATCAAACATGAGCTATCTATTATTATTACTTACATAGGGAGGTATATCATACAGTCTCCTTTTTGGAATAATTAATCTTTTCGGGCAAATATCATATACCTACAAGGATTTTATTTTATTTCAGCGTACATGAGGCTCCACTGTTGTAAGTAGATACTCTTGGCATTATATAAGTATAATTTGTAACCAAAAGTTATGAACGATGCAGGACTCGAACCCGCGACCTCTCGTGTTCCGTTCGAGCGCTCTTACCAACTGAGGCAACCCTTGTAGCCTACGCGTGGGTCGTAAATTAAACATATTATTAGTATCACTTTAAAATAAGAAATTATTTTTTCGAAAGAAATCAATTATATTTAGTTCTCAATGCTAGGAAAATCGTGAATAATCGAGTGGATTAAGGCATTAAGTTATATGGATTGAATAATCACCTGATATTACAATATTAAAACTCTAAACGTAATGTGATACCTAAATAATAAATTATGGATATGCCCTAGGGATCAATTTACGTCTCACGTCTCTTTTTGTATCTAGTCGTAATTCATTTATTTCTTCATCGAAAATGAAGGACAAACGAACGTACTGGTCACCTGGTGTTAAGTAATTACCGCCACCCACATTCCCTTGCAACAGAGAAATCACAGGAGCGTGGCCGGCCTTTAAGAACGGTTTTCGCGCATTTTTTGAAGGTACCCATGTAGTATCGTCCCGGAAACACTGCACAAGGAAGTTCATTCTACAGTTTTGTAGTACGTGGAGGAAAGCTCCTTGAAAAGCGCTTAGTGGAGGACCGCCACACAAGCAGATGTTGAGGATGATATCCTAATTTATGGCGTGTCGTGCGAAGGTGGAATTCGACGGCAGGGATCAATCATTGTCCTGTCAAAATCAAGTGAGGTTGGTTCCTCATAAGATGGACCACCCGGACTACGTCTTCCAGTACGTGGAGGCCATTGAAGGACTTAGGAAGTACTGTCCCATCGGCCATCTGTCCGTCGAGCTATGTGCCCCGCCTACTGCCACTTCAGTTTCGCAATCCTTTCGGCTACGTCGGTGGCTTTGGTTCTCCTACGGATCTCCTCATTTCTGATTCGATCTCGCAGGGAAACTCCTAGCATAGCTCTCCATTGCCATCCGAGAGTACATGAGATCTTCATGGTCATAGCACGATTTGTATTTTCTGTAGATAAATCGTACCTTTCTGATATAAGTAGATAACTATTAATATTCGTAGGTACATCGTTAAGCTCTTAGCGTAATTAATCTTTAAAGATATTTTATTAAAATTAAACTTTTATTACATCGTCTTAAACTTTTTCGTCTGTGTGTTGCTTGTCGCGTGACGGTCGGGCGGCGCTTATAGTTCGCAGCAGCTGACCGTGTAGTGTATAGACTATTACTTATTTGTGCCAGTGCTCCACGTTATTTTGTTTGTTTTTGTCAGTGTTTAATGTAAATGTTGTTTGTCAGTGTTTAATGTAATCCTTTTCAATCAATATTTTTAACCAGGGCTAAGACACAGAGTTCAATAAAAATATTAGTTGGAGACTTCAGTCTACTTTTATTATTTCCCATTATCATTCCAATTTTTCAAGCATAAAATTAAGATTGATAAAGCGATTTTATACCCTTAATGGAATACTATTCTAAAAAAATTTAGTTAAATGTATGTAATGTGAAAAAGTTTCACATTTACCGTGGTTTAATAAAACCACACAATCCTCTTTTCATAATTATTTAGTTTACTCTAACCAGAAAACGCTAGAGACCTTTTAACGCAAACTTTTTTGACGTGTCGTAAGTATACCGACATATTCGATATTTTAGCCGCGTTGACAGTCATTTAAATAGGTTAATTATGTGCTAAATGTTAATAATTGGATTAGCATATTGGAATATACTTATAGGCAGGTAATTGAAACGAATTGTCCACTATCGAAATAAATTGTGAGTGATTTTGCTATTTTTTTATACATATGCATACTTCGGCCTTTATAACCCTAAGCGTTGCCTAAATCTATACCAATCGCCTACATTATCTGATTATTTATGGAACGGCCACACCTAGTCAAGCTAATAACAATTAACACCTATGTTTAAAACGAAACTAGTATAGTTAAAGCCGAATATAAACAAAAACCAAACGAGGCATCTTTTTTTTTATGGAATAGGAGGAAACGAGCGTACGGGTCACCTGTTATTAAGTGATCACCGCAGCCCACAATCTCTGGCAACACCAGATTCAATCACAGGAGCGTTGCCGGCCTTTAAGGAAGGTGTACGCGCTTTTTTTGAAGGTACCCATGTCGTATCGTCCCGGAAACACCGCACAAGGAAGTTCATTCCACAGCTTTGTAGTACGTGGAAGAAAGCTCTTTGTAAACCGGCACTGTGGAGGACCGCCACACATCCAGATGGTGGGGATGATATCCTTTGCCAAAGATACCAGCTTATTGGGTACCAGTTACCACAACGGCGCGTTTTCTGTCGTCAAGCACTAGTGAGCAAGCCCTATTTAAGTTTAAGGACGCCAAAGCTAGTGAATGATAGAGTTAAAATAATTGTCATCATCATAAATTTTGGGTTTTTCAAGAATCCGCATTGTAATGGGCAGGCCGTATCACTTAACATACAAACAAGAAATCGTTGCAAAGGTGTGTAACGATTATGAATCTATACCTCGTGTACTAACCAAGGACCTGCTGTACTTTCGGAGCTAGTGCCTACTACTGAGTATTTTGTCAATAACCTATCCTTACAGCTTACTCACACGTGATTCAACTGATAATTTTATATATTTTTATAGAATAAGCGGAAGACGAGCGGAGAATCAATTTTTTGATACTAAGTTGCCACCACCACACATTTTCTCTTGCAACACCGTAGGAATCAAAGGAGCGTTGCCGACTATGTCGTATCGTACCGCGTAAGGAAGGTCCCCTTACGCATCGTAAAAGGACCTAGTCGTTCACAAAGCACGGAATCTATGGTTGCGCTTTAAGCCTTTATTAAGTATAAAGCATTATTGCGAAGGCGATTACTGGACTTATTATCACAGAATAAAGACGAATAGTACAGAAGTTACACCTTTTTAAGAAATACTCCTTTAGCTAGCCGCTAATAAGAAATATTTTAAATGAAACTCGGCTCGTAGCTGGGATGGACTCGTAACACATTGATATTTTAATTTACGCATACTACGACCTAGTCGTATATGATTATTTATTATGCTGGCGCCATTGTCACGCTACTTACTAGTTAGTGGCTGTAAGCTTGACCATTAACCTGACTAAGACTATCTACCTAAAAACTCGAACGTTGACAGAAGAATAGTTACCTACTTACCCCCTTATTCATAATAGTCTTCTTACATAAAGCATTGCTAATTCTCACTCTGTCTTCTTCTGTTGAGCTAAGTCAGAATGAGAAAAAACACTCCGAAGCGGCTGTTTAAAGTTAGCGGACCATTATGAATACGGGGGTTAGTTTTTTGTTAGCCTTTAGCAAGCGTTTTATTTATCTTCTTTAGTTTAACATTCAGTTTATTTCCGTTTGTTTAGTTTATCTTAAGGTTTCTCTATGCTTCTACACATTGAAAGGACCTTTAGCACTGATCCAAAAGGACAATATATACCTATGACTGGAATAACTCCATAGTAGATAATATCTACCTTGAACTGTGCTCGAAAACCCCGGCGAATCCATTGGTATTTTTTCTTTCTTATAGCGGAGAGAGACACACCTGCTATTTTACCTCCACTTACAAATTGTGCTTCGCTTGGAGTCGAATCATGGACCCCCAAAATTATTCATGTGTTCCTACCGAACAAAGCTATGGTAGGTAATTGATTTATCAGTTAGACGGTCGTATCTTTGTAAAACTTTTTAATTTTATAAATGAATATTAAAAAGGGAAGAACAAAATACACACACAAAAAAAATAAAACACTAAATAGTGTAAAAAAAACACAGATATATCATAAAATAATAATATATTTCTCACACTAACATTAAAATGCAAAACGCAACCATCCAGTATTCGCAATTTAATACGATCCTTTAAATATTTTAAAAATGTTAACTATTAATTTATAATAACACAGTATCTCTTTGAAAAAACAAGCCATTGAAACACAGGGGCCATACTCGGACAGCTATTGTGCTAAAAAAAAACGTTTATTCACAAAACCACAAAAAGCAATTTCCGTTTTTGTCAAGACTCTAGAAGTCTAAAAACTATGAAAATTTTGTCCAAAATTACCACTTGAAAAATATCCGAGGTATTAACTACGCAGTAGTGTATATCAAAATATATCTACAATTAAATACCATTAGCTCGCTTGTTATTATTACGACACCCCACTATATTCACGACTTGTCGCGCGACCGAGCGACACGACAAACACTGTTTTTTGATACGAATTTGCAAACCAGACAGAAAGTGTATTGTGTACAAGAATGCAGACGTGTAATAACACAAATAACATTTAAATTAATTATGTTAAGGTTAAATAATCATATTACATTAGAACAAAATATTACACGCAGTTTCAAAGATTGACAAAACTTTAATTTAATGTAGTGTTTTTGACATAATTTATGTTGTATAGGTAGGTATGTATTACCAATCCTACTATTACCTATTAAAATTAGTTTTACAAACACCCAAGGCAACAACTAATAATTATGATTATAAGAACTTATTTAAATTTCACTCAATAGGGATTTTCACATAAATCAATAAACTTTTTTTTATATGTACATAATAGTTTAAGCTACTATAAAGAATAGCTAGTAAACTATAAAAGCAAATGTTTTAATAAAAACAACAAAAAAAAACTACATGTTTTAATTTTGATAAAACGCACGTGAACAGAACTTTAATCACACTGCACTGTGTACATCAAGACATGTTTTGTGATTTTTGAGTCGTTCACAGCAATCGAAACCGGTAGTTATATTTGTATAAATACTATTAAAATTTGTAAAAGAGTCATGAGTAAATATTATATTTCAAGGAAATTGATAAACGGCATAACATTATTACTTAGGGACATTGCAGAGGCCGATCACGGCTTTATAGTACTTGGGTTCTGTAAGGGAGTCGACGAGGAACTTTCCTAAATCGTGTTTGGAGATTGCCCTTCCTGGAGACTTTTCTGGGTTCACCTCGACGATGATATCGCGACTTGGGTCGTCTGTAGAAAAAAAAATTTATATAAGTTATATTTTATGACTAGCTGACCCGGCAAACGTTGTTTTGCCAAATAAATTATTAATAGAGTATCATTACTTTATATTTAATTGGCAAAACAACGGCAACTTATAATAAAAGATTTTTTTCTAAAATAAACGTAGTCAAGTTACTCCGTATTACATCAGCTATAAAAATATATATGTAAAGTATAATTCACGCGATAGTTTTATAAGTAATAAAATATTGCCTATATTATAGCCTGTACATCATTTAGTTCTATTGTCAATAGTTTTTGCAGCGCACGCAAAAATAGGTTTTCGATTTTACACCTTGAGTTACAAAATAGCAATTTTATTACGGATCCCTAATTTTGAAAAAAAAAACATATATATACAGCCTATAGCATAGGACTACCCAACACTGAAAGAATCATTCAAATCGGACCAGTAGTACCAGAGATTAGCGCTTTCAAACAAACAAACAAACAAACAAACAAACACTGCAGCTTTATAATATTAATATAGATAAAACTGCTGCGAAACGGCTGAACCGATTTGTATGAAATTTTTTGTGCATATAGGGTAGGGCTGAGAATTGGCCAACATCTATTTTTCATACTCTAAATGTAAAGGGTGAATCACACGTAAATATTTTTTTGACAATTTTTGTATTTTTATTTTATTATGATTTTGCATTGAAAAATACATACAACTTCAAATTTTCGCCATTCTACGATCTACAACCGTTTTCGTATCGCGATTTTTATATTATTCTGTTCCATCCACAGATCTGCAATAGGGTTGCAAGATGGCAATCGAATACAATGATTATTGTAGTACGATATATCTGGTAAGTCTGAGAATCGGTTGCATCTATTTTTTATGCCCCAAATTTTTTTTTTTTTAATTTCTTTACATGGCAACACAACGTTTGCTGGGTCGGTTAGTTATAATATAAATGATACAATTTACTAAACACACTTAATTGCGGTTTACTTGGGGAATACGGACCTAAGTAAATAGCACTTAAAGCCGATTTTAATAACCGATAACTTATCACTTTTGTAAGTAGATTTGTTACGATTGGGGGCATTGACACAGTCGTAACCATACTTAAAATATACAAAATACAAGCGTGAAGACGATCTGGCAGCCCGATAATGATAGAACAATAATTATATCTCTAATATGTAAAATTCTCGTGTCATGGTGTTAAACATTGAACTCCTCCGAAACGGCTTGACCGATTCTCATGAAATTTTGAGTGCATATTGGGTAGGTCTGAGAATCGGACAACATCTATTTTTCATCCCACACGATTTTTTTTTTAATTTTTTTTACATTTTTTTTTAAATTTGTTTGAGTCAGCATGAAAAATACATACAACTTCAAATTTTCACCCATCTACGATCAACAGTTACTTTTGTATCGCGATTTTAATATCGGCAATACAACGTTTGCTGGGTCAGCTAGTAACTTATAAAGTTTAACAGTGAATAAAGATTTTTTAATTGCATAAAGTAAATACAGAATAATCATATTTCATTCTACAATAATCCCACGTGTGAAGAAGGTCACGCTACAGTATGAATTCGATAACCGAAACACACCCTGTCACCGTTTAATGACAAAAACTTATCTCTATCCATAGTTATGTCTGATATAGTTATAGTCCAACGCTTTGCTTCAATAACCTATCGACAATAGGTTATTGAAATGTAAGTAAGCGTGAAAGGATAGCTTTGCCTACCTTTAGTAACTTAAACTAAGGATAGATAGGTTATTGAAAGCGGCCGTACATCGGTATAACAACGGCCTCGTATTTAGGCATCTGTGGACACTTAACCTACAATTAAAACGTGAATAAACATTCGGCTGGTGACGCAACGGGCCGCGGTCAGACAAACACCTCACAAACTTCGAATATTAATAGCTTTTGTATAAGCATGCCTCCTTTAATTCATTTGCTTTCGATTGATCGATATATTATATAATAGTAGTTTGTATTCGTCGTAAGTTGCCTTTAGGAGGAGCTGCTGAGGACCTCCTAAACGCAACACCTCCTGTGTTGCGTTTAGGAGGAATTCATCATCGAGGATGAGCGACCCTCGAATCCACTTGAACACACACAGAAAATTTTATTCAAATCGGTGCAGCCATTTAGGAGGAGTTCGCTGACAACACACGTACAGAAGAATTATATAAAGATACTAGCTGACCCAGCAAACGTTGTATTGCCGATATTAAAATCGCGATACAAAAGTAACTGTTGATCGTAGATGGGTGAAAATTTGAAGTTGTATGTATTTTTTTAATGCTGACTCATAATCAAACAAATTTAAAAAAAAATGTCAAAAAAAATTAAATAAAAAATTGGCGTGGACCACCCTTAACATTCAGGGGGATGAAAAATAGATGTTGCCCGATTCTCAGACCTACCCAATATGCACTCAAAATTTCATGAGAATCGGTCAAGCCGTTTCGAAGGAGTTTAACTACAAACACCGCGACATGAGAATTTTTATATAGATATAAGACGGGGTAAATGGATAAGAGGCTCACGGGATGGAGTTGGACATTCGCAACGACAGGTGTCAAGGGATGCAATGCCGATATTTAAGGGAGTATGAATTTTCTTGAAGGTCCCTAAGTCGTATCGTTTCTTGTGCGACCATTATTATCCCTTTAACCTTATCTATCCCACTTTAATCGTTCTATTGTCGTGAACCCTGCCGTCCAATTCCAACCAAACTTGAATAACCATTATATGGTTCGTCGATAGTATGCGATGAACTTCCTTGTTTGTTTCCAAGAGCACCAGAGACCAGTGGGAGGCTTTTTTGCACAAGGTGCCAGCTAGATGATGGGTACCACAACGGTGTCTATTTCTGCCATGAAGCAGTAATGTACATTACTGTGTTCCGGTCTGAAGGGCGCCGTAGCCAGTGAAATTACTGGGCAAATGAGACTGAACATCTTATGTATCAAGGTGACGAGCGCAGTTATGTTTACACATTACTGCTTCAAGGCAGAAACCGATGTGGCACCCATAACTTAGCCGGCATCCTGTGCAGAGGAGCCTCCTACTGGTTTAGCCCTTAGTTGCCTCTTTTGCCCTGTGCTTCCCCGGGGCATATAAAGAATAGGCAGGGCGTATCAATTACTATCAGCTGAACGTCCATATCGTCCCTTTTTTTCATGAAAAAAAAAAATACATTTGTTGGGTACATTTAAAATTAAGTGCCTTGTGATTTTTCTGGTTTGAGTATAGGCGACGGCGATCACTCACTATCAGATAACCCGTAACCTAAATTATCCTTGCTATTCCTTGAAAAAAGTTATTTATAGAAATGTTTTCACGTACACCGCAGCTTTATTAAATACAAAATTCGGCTTCAAGAGGTTCAAGATATTACGAATGACATCATATCGACATTGATAAGGTTATCGAGATATTGATAATATAAACTACAAACATATCACCTATCTAACTATACGAGATAAATATAAAAGTTTCACACAGGTTTTGTTTTGTTAAAAATATTTTACTATTTCGTGTTTTGTTCGAAAACAATAAAAATAGTTTTAGTCAATGTAGAAATTCATTTATTCACTAGAAAAAAACACTGATGAATGACATATTGACGACCCCTATAGCCCAGTGGTTGCTGACCTGCCTACTGAGTTAGAGGTCCCGGGTTCGAATCCCGGTAGGTGCAATCATTTATATAATCTCATAATATAATCATTATATACCCATAATCTAGCCGGCATAGTGCAAAAGAGCCTTCTAGAAGGTCTTAGGCTCTTGGAAACAAACAAGGAAGTTCATCGCATACTATGGACGTACCACTATATTCTTAAAGTTTGGATGGAATTGGACGGCAGGGATCAGGACAATGAACGGTAAAAGTAAAAGGGATAATAATGGTCGGACAACAAAATAGCTTTTGCCTTTTGAGGTACGGAACCCCAAGAACTGATATGAGATGATATTAAATTATTTAAATGGAAAAGGCAAAAATCTTTGCTCAAAATCATATAGTGCAAACGAGCTCTCATCATTACAAATAAAAACTACTTACTAGATCTTGTTCAAACCAATTACTTATCGGTGGCAGTTTGCATTCTCTTATTTAAGAAGTTACAGGGGGGGGGGACAGGGGGGGGGCATTTTACATTTGGAAGTGCCTCTCGCGCAAACTATTCAGTTTAGGAAAAAATGATATTAGAAACCTCAATATTATTTTTAAAGACCTACCCATAGATACCCCACACGTATGGGTTTGATGAAAAGTTGTTTTTGAGTTTCAGTTATAAATAGGTATGGGAACGACTAAAATTTTTTGTTTTTTTTTTTTTCTATTTTTGTGTGAAAATGTTAAAGCGGTTCACAGAATACATCTAACTTATCAAGTTTCAATAGTATAGTATATATTTAGTACTTATAGTTTTGGAAAAAAGTGGCTATGAAAAGAGCTATATGACACGGACAGACAGACATGACGAATCTATAAGGGTTATTTAAATTTTCCATCGATTATACATTCAATTAAAATGCATAATGTACATTAAAATAATTACTGATAATGACATCATTGCATGTCTTTAAACTGGAATACAAATAATTAAATATCAGTTATTATTCGAGCTAGTAGCTTCTATGGGGCAAGGTCTTGTTGGAATGTCGGGCTTCAAAGTTGATTATCACGGCCAAGTCATATTGAAAACATGGCCATCTTACATGCAACAATGGGTTCAATGCCGAATCCTAGTAACTAGAAATAGTAACAATTTCTCGGAAAATAAAAGAACTGTGCGTTCCAAATGCATGCTATGCAGACTTCTTATATATATATACTAGCTGACCCAGCAAACGTTGTATTGCCGATATTAAGATCGCGATACAAAAGTAACTGTTGATCGTAGATGGGTGAAAATTTGAAGTTGTATGTATTTTTTAATGCTGACTCATAACCAAACAAATTTAAAAAAAAAAACACACGATTTATGTTAAACCCCCCTAAATGTAAAGGGAGGAGGACCACCCTTAACATTTAGGGGGATTGAAAATAGATGTTGATGTATTTCATGAGAATCGGTTTCGGAGCAGTTCAATGTTTAACACCATGACACGAGAATTTTATATATTAGATATATAATGAAAATGGTCTTTGTTTGAGGCTCAATCACGCCTTAACGATCGTATCGACATGAAACTACCACCATCCGATGCGAAATTTATCCTAGATGGTTTGTGGTTACTTATACGAATTCCAATATTCCTTCATTAATTAATTTCCATTTAAAATTCGCCACAACGGCTAGTTGCTATATTAGAACACTACGGGATCACAGAATTAAATAAATTTATAAATTTGCAGTTTGCGGATGACTCCGCGAGAATTAAGTTGGTGGATAAATTGCTTTAGGGATAGGTCAATTTTTTTATTGATTATTTGTGTAAACGAGGAACCTGGTTGGTTGCAATCACTGAGGGAATTTGCTCTTGAAATAAAATATTAGATAATATTTGATAGCAGTAAGAACAATAAATATGGTATAAAAAAGGCATTTATTTTCTCAAAATTGATTTCTTTACAATTCTTTTTGATTTCATTTGTAATATACTAGATACTACTACCGCTTCGGAAACAACGCTCTAAGAGAGAAGAAATGGCGCAAGAAACTCTCCCAGCATTCTTTTTTGCGCTCTTTTTAATGAAATATACAATATTGTACTGTCATTGCTATTGCTATAAAATAATCATAATCTAGTCCCAGGCAGTCTGATCACTTAGATATTCAGCTGTGGAGGAGTAGGATTTACGACACAGCTTTTTTAATAAAACATTTATATTTATTGATAGATAATGCCTGAACAGTGGCTGGGACTTTATTATAAAAGTGTATACATTTACCCTTAACCTATTATGTATCTTATGAAGCCTACTAGAATAAGTTAGTAGCAATCCCTTATTTCTAGTGTTATAATAATGAAAATCACTATTAAGATCATATTAGTAGCTAGTATATTAGTAAATACTAGCTACTTTACTAGCACATTTCAACAGTATTGAACTGTTATACTTCACATGTTTATGAAAGAGATCAATTTAATACACAGCGTTTCCTTCACGTAATAAAACAGGATATGCTTGTGCACAGCGAGACAGGATGTGCTCAATTTAGACAAATTGTTACGAGCTACTGCGAATTTTAACTATATGAGATCTTTATAATCTGAATCTCGGAAACGGCTCCAACGATTTTAATGAAATTTAGTATACAGGTAGTTTCGGGAGCGAGAAATCGATCTAGCTTCTATTTTAAAAAATGTTTTCCGTGTTTTAATGAGGAACTGCTACAATAACAGGTGAACATTGGGTGATCCAGACAGCAGAAGACCCGGGTTCGAATCCAGATGTCCTAATAGGTTTTGTACATTCTTAAAAATCCGAGCAAGGCTCGGTCGTCCAGATTTTAATAGTAATACCAGAGGCCTTTTGTCATTGTTTTTTTGAAAAGAAACTTCTTTTGTGACTGTGTTAATTGCATTTTAAGAAACTGTTTTTCGATCTTCTAAAAAAATTGTCGCTTAATGACCTGTCTTTGCGAAACGAGGCACCACTTTTTTGCCACGCTTCGGCTTCCCTTCTCTTTACTTGGCAACTCATCGAAAGGAAACACCCACTGAGCAGAATGTCTTTTGGTTTCGGGATCATACCCATAAGTCCAACTTTTGTCACCCGTCCCTCACGCAGATCATTAGTGAGATTAGTGACCACGTTTACAATCATTAAACCAGTTGTAAATAGTGGCACGAGATGGTTTCATCATTAAAGGCCACTCATAGTCTATCATGACATTTTGTCGACTTAAATAAGATAGTAAGTTATGAAAAATAAGTGCACGAAAATATTCTCATGTTAAATCTTACGTCAAATCGTAAAACAAATGCATAAAATACATAGTTACTGTATAATATTGGCAGTGTTCCAGCTTCCAAATTTAAGCCTATTTTTTTAGTCCTTTTAAAGTTGCAGTAGGTATAGCAGTATAACTGTTTGTGCTGTGTTTGTCCAGGAATAGATTGTTTCTATTTCTGTAAATTTATCGGGTCATAATGTGTGTATTTTTTTATAATAAAGAGATGACAAGACAAGCAAGACATTCATCTAATGGTAAATGTATGTATGCCGTGCTCTGTACAATGCAGTGCACTCAGGATATAATTTGGACCATAACACAAATATTGCTTGTACAAGTAGTAGCTTAGTGGCAAAAAAGCTATTCTTTGTTTCTGGTGATGAGCACAGTGAGATATTACTTAGGTGGTACCACAGATTATGCTGGCGGATGTTTTGACCTGATATGATGTGTTAAAACTATTATTTACTAAATTCGGAAATTCTATTAACTTCTTAAGGTATGCTTACCAGAGATATGAGGTGAAAATACTCCAATCCAATTCAAACCGCAACCTTTTAGCTCCTCATACATCCGTCTGTGGTCTTTTGTCAGTGGTATGAACCTCTCCGGAACTTTGTCTTCATCGTAGAACAAAAAGGCAGAAATACATGCAGATACATTATTGACATTCTTTGCTCTCATAGCATCAACTATGTTCTTGGTACCCTCAGACATGTCTGAAGTTGGGTCGAGACAGCCTCTGGTGCCCAATGCGATGACTACTCCATCGGTTCCATCAACAGCATTTGTTACAGAGTCAAACTCGAGAACATCTCCCAAAACTACCTCAACCTTGGATCTTAGGTCTTCAGGAAGCTTGGAAGCATCACGTACAAATGCACGAACTTCATATCCTGGAGAAAATATTGAAAATGTTATAGTTTTACAGCTAAAACACAAAGTAATATGATGTTTTTAATAGAATTCACCTGTGCTGTTAAACACACTTTGAGTGTTGAATCTAGAAGTCTAAAGCTTGATAGATATTTCACAGCTACATCTTTCTAAGGCTAATAGTGAAAATGTTAAAATTTATGTTTTCTTTTTTGGTTTATCAAATACTTCTAAACAAACTATGGATTTTTGAATTTAGAATTTTTTGAAGTGAAAACTTCTTTAGACATGTTGGTCACTTTTTGATATTGAAAAATCTTATGGGTTCACGTCACCGACATGCTCATGACTGACGCACGTGATAAATAGTTATTAAAAAAAAGATATAGTTAGTCACTTTTTGGATGGGCGAAATCTTGTGAGGTCAAATCACCGAAATGCTTACAGCTGACATATTGTGTGTGTACTAACATTAATGCTGTGTATATCTTATAAATGAAATATTTTGCATTGTTGAAATAGCGTTTTTGTTTGATATATTATTGAAAATAAGTTTTAAAAATAAATTCAAATTAATGATATAATTGTTTTAAAACATTATGAAATTTTAATACTGTAAGTTCTAAGTTGTTCACTTCTATCGGCAGTCTCTTTAACTGCCAATTTTATTAATATCAATATTGATGATGAACAGCTTCTGTTTACCATGTGTAGACTTACTGAGAAGAATGGAACATTTACACTAGGCAAGTTTCAATGGCATTTTAAATACTAAATCATTCCAACTAATAGTTTGCAACAACCAAACTATATATTGTTACAGTTCACAGATAACCTATCATAGAGTTCGAGAGAGAGAGTAGATCATAGGTTCTCAATGTGGGTGATAACGCCCCCTCGTGGGCGTTTGAGACTTTCGGGGGGTCAGTAGAAGACCCAGAGAAAATTAGGGGGCATTGAGATGGCGCAGATGGGGTGTAGGTAGATTAAAAAATAAAGTCTAAAAAGGCAAAAAAATACACGAAAATACTCTAGAAAAAAACATATTCTCAAAGTGGGCGGTGAGCAAAATAAGGTTGAGATACTATGAGGTAGATGATCCAAACTGCCTAGACACACACAATGCTGATCATTTATTTGTGATAGGCAAGCATACTTCTATTAAAATTTATAGTCTTATCACATGACAACTAATGAGATATATGATAATTTGAGTTAATTATGCAGTCTCACCAGAATAAAGCATTAACAAGTATGATATTATACTATAGAAATTACTAGAAGTGTGCTTGAAGTCCAATATTAAACATTTTTGAGTTACATTTTTGAGTTATTGAAATAATTTACATTTTTAAAAGGGAAGGAGGGAAATCAAGAATATGGGAGACTTGGATAGTAATTATTCACTCCCAACTATGATCTCTTGCAATTTCAGAGCAATGACATCTACAAAATAAGAGAATAATTTTAAAAAAATCTGTAAAAAAAAAGGCAAAAAAAGTGATTTTTTTAAAAAGTATATTATTTTTAGAATGAACTAAAGTTTAGAAAACCTCTATTGCATGAGATTAATGCAAGATTGAAATCCTGGAATAATTAGTCAATTAATTCTAAAGAGGCTAGAGTTCATTATGAAGTGTGGACTGCAATTTCAGCCTAGGCGCGTACACTTTTCGTAAAGGACGGCAACACCTTTGTGATTCCTCTGGTGTTGCGGCGGTGATCACTTAACAACAGGTGACCCGTACACTTGTTTGTCCTCCTATTCCATAAAAAAAAATTAAGCCATGCCAACTCAGAAGTGAAGAAAAATCTTGATCAGAATGGGGGATTATTTTATTCCTTGACCCTGGGAAGTTCATTAAAATATGTTATTGTAATCAATACACTTTTGCTGTTAAACTAAATTCTAATTGAATTACATTAATATTCATCACATTACCATATATTGACATGACTTTACTATTTCATACATTGGTTAATTAACTATGTATGTATGTATTACGATATTATTAAACTTATATTACATAATAAATTTGGTAATATATTCTAACATTGAAAAATAATTAAAAACTTGCTAAATAAATTAAAAAAAATCAAAAGTATTCTTTTAAAATCAAAAACTACATGATCTCTATAAAATCAAAAAACTAAGTAGGTATACATTATACTGTATGTATTTACTACCTATTTACCTAATAAATTTTATTCATTGATATCATTGAGATATTAAAATTCCAATTGTTAAAATGTATTTATGTACATAAAACAAAATTGTTACTACTTAAATACATGAAATTATTTAAAATAAAATGCTTAAAAACATTATCATACCTTTCTTTAAAGCAGCTTCTACAGCGCAAAGGCCGGTCATGCCCGTGGATCCAAAAATCACGATCTTCATTCTGAATAAATATTATAATAAACAAGTTGTAAACACTACAGGCGGCTTACGACAAGAATGCTGTACTAAAACTTAAAAGCACGTGAGAACTTTTATAATACGACTTATCACAAATGATAAGACAATTATCTAATATTGAAGACAGTCCCACATATCACTGAGATTTATGTCCAGACATACGTCTATTTAATTGACTTTTATTTCAAATACTGAGCGGCAATGTGCGTCAGAGCTGATTGGATAAATTATGTTAATTAAGTAACTATGTAGTGAATAAAATTATTAACTATACGAGTGTAATGATGTATGTATTAGGTGTGTGTATATAATGCTTGAAATCTGTATTCTGTTTTGTTTCTAAATTTAACAATAAATTTTATTTTATTTTTGACAATTTACTGACTTTGACGGAAGCGCTGGAGCTTTTGGTCATAGATCACTATTAGAGCGTTTTCAGATTATCCGATCCGATATCGGCGTCGGACGACGATAGCCGATATCCGATAGCCGACACAATGTGCTATTTTCTCATATTTCCGACAAAATCGTTCCGATACGGCCATTTGCTCGATAGCTTAGTGCGGGCAGGTCATCATGGCAGACTACAATAGAAAACTTTATTTGCTGTATCTATTATATTTGAGACGCAAAAAAAGATCTGTCAACAGACAGTATTGGATACATCCCATCGTGGAAGCTAGATATTCAGAGGGAGCTTTTTAGCAAGCTACAAAACGCACCTACAAAGTTTTTTAATTACTTTCGTATGAGTGAATCCACATTCAATTTTTTGCTAATTCATCTCACATACAGTATCAAGAAACAAGACACACATTTTCGAATAGCTGTGGGGCCTAAAGAAATGCTGGCTGTGACATTAAGGTAAGTTTACTATTTTCATGTTTGTTTTTTAATCATTGGTTTCTATCATTATTGTTTGTTGGCTGGTGGTCAACACTGTACATGTATAGTAGGCAGCACATCAAGCTGGACATGATAATTGTAAAATAGCCCATAAGATAACGGGGCGCAGAGTGCTAGTGTGTCTAGCTTGATACACTGGCCACCATACACTATTGTTTAGTTATAATTAAAGAATGTTCGTTATAAAAAGTATTTTAATCAGAAACAGGTATTGTTATACAAAGTATTATAATCAAAATGGAAATGAAATATCATATGACAAGGTAAACTTAGAATTCGGAATATTTATCGAAAAATTGGTGAAGGTTATTAGTATATTATTCTGTAACCGATTCACAGGACTTGCTTTTACTCGATGGTTGTTGAATTCCAACTAGTTGTGGACTGGGTACATCAATATAGGAGTTGCTTGTAGGTGAAGGAGATGTCAGTTATATAGGTGAGGGAGAATTTATTGTATTGCTATGAATCGAATGGCCATGTTTTGGATATGATCTACTGTATCCAGGTGAGGGTTTACGAGAATATAATATGGTGATTGGACACGTTGATGAAGGACCCGGTTTTGTTTAATTTTTTGTATACTAGATAGAAGGTCCATTTGTAGCTGTATTTTCTCTGGTTTTGACATATCTTTAACATATGGTATAAAATACGTAAAGAAATTGTCCTCTGTCAACACTCTTTCAGAGTTGGTAGTTCTATTTTCTTTTATTTCTTTTAATATTGCGGCCTCAATACAGATTTTCCTTTTCATTTTCCTTTTATTTTTTGACGGCTCCATCTTTGGTTCATGTATAGCAACATTATCAGAATGTTCATTATCATTAGTAGCGATCACTTCATACTCCTGTTCTGTTTCTTCCACAATGTTGGCATCAGTTTCAGCTTTTTTTTGTAAATTTCAGTAAACATTTTAGGTTTTCACGAAACACATGGTTTTTTTGCAGCTTGCCCTGACTTTACATTATGAGATCTAATGAACGCGTCTCTTATATTATTTCATTTGTTTATAATAAGTTGTGCTAATACAAATGTACTTAGGTATCATTACATAGTTTAAATAGGCTGAGGCAAAGTTTATAATAATAATAATAATAATAACCACCGGCGGAATTGTCGTGAACCAACGCCGGCGGGACTCTATTTTTTATATTTATATTTGTAATATTGTTTTTTATAAATATGTTATATATATATAAATCTAGAAAATAAGATGAAATTGTAATAAAGAGAATAATAATAATAATATCATTTATTTCAGGCCATAGCCCACATAATGTTAGTAAAATCTTATTCTAGGGTTAGTATCACATTAAATACATTTATTTGAACACTTTAATTTTAACAGCCAATGTCTATTCATTATATTTTCAAAATTATTCAGTACATTTAAAACAATATTGGAATTTTTACTAATGCGGTCTCTAATAGAAAAAAATCTTTTTTCTAATTACTGCATAAAAATCATTAACCCTATGCAATGCAAACATTAAGGAAGCGCTACAATAACGCGGCAGGCCCATAAACATTCTAAATGCGTTGTTATATTGAACTCTTAAGATGCTCATGGCCTTACGCGTATAATTAACCCAAAGATTACTTGAATAAAAAGACTGACAATATGAGGTTAACAGAAGCTTTTTAACATTTTTACTACACTGCTTAAATCTTCTTGTAATCATATTAGATCTTACAGCTAAACTTCGCCTTTCTCTCTCTATGTCAACGTCGTCGCATATAGTACGTGTGACAAAATGACCTAAATTTTGTTTTACATAACTTCGTGAGCAAGCGTGATGGATATCGAATAGACGATATAATTTTAAGTGAGAGATCATCTCTAGACACTTTGTCCAGTCCCCAGACAAAATCCACTAATAAAACAGGACGTGGAGTCCGTGCAACCTTTGCTGATTATTTCATTTCAGATGTAGGTAAATTACCATGGCAACTGTGTAAGATCTAGGTCATAAAAATAAATATATATACAACTTGTACATTAATTATTAGCTATAGTAGGGCCATTAGCAACTGAACGTTGGGGCATTAAATATTTTATATATAAACAAAACATGTTCCAACCAAAGATATTAAACTATATACGAACAATAAATCTCTTTGGTCCCAACGCTCAGTTGCTAATGGTAGGACCATACGTACCTGTACATTAAACAAAGAGACATTATACCTATAATAGACAATCACATTATGATACAATTTTGGGGTTATAATTTTTTAAGGTAATTATATCGTATTTAAATGAGACAAAGATGACGACGCCATGATGACAACCAAACTAGTAAACAAGCTCAAAATGGCCGCCGCGCATCGTGCTCTACGCACACAACGACAATTTGGATACACGTATAGCACAAATACAAACATTATCGCCTGACGGCTCACGGGCGTCCGATGGTGCCGCCTGCATATCGGTGTCAGCTCCAATATCCGATATCGGAACGGACAATGTGAAAGGCAGGTACATATTTCATACATTTTACTTGCCCCGATATCGTATCGGCGTCCGATACCGATATCGGATCGGATAATGTGGAAACGCTCTTACTCTAACAAGCTTTTGGAGGAGCTGCACTAATTTGTCATGTATGTGTTTAGGTTGTCTATGCGCCACGAATTACGGGTATGTAGACCTCAGGTACACCTTCAGGATTTCTAGATCAGGAGCCACAATAAAACAAACAACGCACAATCAACAAACGAGTCTATTCTCCAAGTGTCATGGACGATTGACATTTCTATAATTACTTTTTAATTCGTGGCGCATAGACAACCTAAACACATACATGACACCCCCCTTCTTAACTAATACTTATGTATAATATTTATTTAAATACTGTTTCGCCGAGCTCTAAAGTTACCTCGGTAAGATCACATATGATCATCATCTGCTTAGTACGAGTGAACCATTTATTAAGCATTAACTAGTTTTAGTAACAAACAAAATAAACTCATAACTATATAATTATGTATTATATATAACAATCCACGATTAATTAATCAGATTAGAAACCGTAACGCACAGGCGGTTTCCTTATGCGCTTCGAGACAATGGGACCGGGGGCTAGTGTCACCGCGGGCGGGGTCGGGCTGCGGATGCGGGCGGACGGCTCGGCCGCGGTCGGCGCGGACGCGGCGCGTGGGGAGCGCGAGGGCGAGGCCGGAGCGCCAGCTGGCGTCACCTCCGGTCTGTCCTCTGATGGAACTTCATTTTTCACCTGTGGTACCGTTTTCCCTAGTCACTAGAAAATTTCGAGATCCTGTCACTTTAGAGATCATCCCGGGTACCCACTTATCCCTTCTGCTAAATTCCTGCATCCATACGAGGTCGCCTTCTATCATCTGTTTTGCCTGATTTCCTCTTGCTGATTCGATTTGTTTCCTTTGACTGTGCTGCAATTTTTTTTTCTACTAAACTGTGCGGTCTCAACAAATCCAACCTCGACCGAAGGGGGCGTTTTTGTAATAACATGGCGGGCGTTTCTCCCGTGGTGCTGTGTTAATTACGATAATTTAGAAGGAAAGTTTGCAACGTCCTCTACGTCTTTCTTTTCTCTGATCGCCTTTTTAATAGCTTTCTTACATAATTTGACTGCCCCTTCCGCGGCTCCATTCGATGCTGGATGGTATGGTGCTGTAAAGGTATGTAGCATTCCATTTAATTTCATGAAATAATCCATCTCTTAGCTTGCGAACGGCGGGCCGTTATCAGAGACGACTTCTTTTGGCAATCCAAACCTGGCAAAAGTCTCTCGCAATACCTTGATAACTGCGGATGCCGTTGTCCTAGCCATCAAAAAAGCTTCGATCCATTTCGTTGTGGAGTCAATCAGAACAAAAAAGGTTTTGCCTTTATAGGGGCCCAAAAAGTCTATATGGAGTCTAGACCAAGGCTCCGAACAGTATGGCCAGGGCTGAGATGTTACTCGTGGAGGCGCTGAGCCCTCCGCTGCACAAATCATACACAATTGACTGACTGACTGACTTCTATATCCCGGTCAATATGCGGCCACCAAACGAAGCTTCGCGCCACACTTATCATTTTGACTACCCCCTGATGGCTGCTGTATAGTTCTTTCAATATAGTTGATCTCAATGTTTGTGGAATAATCATACGATAGCCCCACATGGTGCAACCGCCTTCTACATACAGCTCCTGCCTACGCGCGAAAAACGGTTTCAATTCATCCTGTTGACAATATAATGACCAACCAGCCTTAATATTTGTTAAAACTGTATCCTTTCTTGTTGCTTTCCTTACCTCTTGACTGGTAATTGGTAAGAAATCCTGTACAAAATTTAAATATGTTACTTCTTCCTGCTGTTGTTACTGACTGGCCGGTCTGTGCGGTGGTAACCGCGACAGGGCATCCGCTCCATTCTTTGATGTATGTACATACTCGATATCATACTGATATCCACCTAATATGATGGCCCATCTTTGCATCCTGCTGGCCGCCATCACTGGAATTCCAGTCTTGTCACGGAATATTGTTACCAACGGCTTGTGATCGGTCCTCAGAACAAATTTGCGACCGTACAAGTATTGATGATTTTTTTTTACCCCATACACTATTGAAAGTGCCTCTTTTTCAATTTGCGAGTAAACCTTTTCAGCGCTATTTAGCACTCGAGAAGCGTATGCCACCGGCCGCTCCGTACCGTCAGGCCACATGTGGGAGATGACTGCCCCCACCCCCATTCTGCTCGCGTCTGTCGTCAAAATCAGTGGAAGCTCCGGTGTATAATGTGCCAATCCCTCGCCAGACGCTAATTATTCTTTCACTTGTTTAAAGGCTGCTTCAAACCGCTGAGACCATAGAAATTTGGCCTCTTTTCTTAACAACTCATAAAGAGGTGTAAGTAATGGACTAATATTTTTCACAAACTTTGCATAGTACATGGTCATTCCGAGGAATGAACGTAACTCAGTCACGTTGCTGGGCGTAGCCACATTTAAAATGTCTTTAATCTTCTTTGGGCATGTGTGCAATCCCTCCTTATCAACAACATATCCTAAGTATGTTATGGAGTCAGCTAGAAAAGAACACTTTTCTATTTTAATCTTCAGCCCGTACTTCTCTAGCCTCTCGAACACTCTATATAGATTATCAAGATGTTCCTTATCATCCCTTCCAGTGATCACCACATCGTCTAGAAACACACCAACTCGTGGTATATCCGCGAACATCTGTTCTAGGATCCTTTGGAAAATGCCCGAGCTTGATGAAAATCCATACATCTTTATATTTATACAAACCTTTGTGCGTATTGATCACCGTATACTTAGCAGAATCGTCTAGCTCCAGCTGGGCATATGCATGAGAAAGGTCAATTTTACTGAACTTTTGCCCTCCATGCAATTATGTAAACAAATCCTCAATCCTAGGCAAAGGAAAACGGTCCACATCTAGAAATTTGCTAAGACTTATCTTATAATCACCGCAAATGCGGATGGTTCCATCAGACTTGACCACTGGGACAATGGGCGTGGCCCAGTCCGATGTCTCCACAGGCGTGGACGCCGTCCCGCTCCAGCCACTCCGACTCGCGCTCCACGAGTTCGCGCTGCGCGTACGCCAGCGGGCGTGCAGATAAACGGGAAGCGCGTCCGGCAGGACCCGCAATGGTGACTGCCTAGCTACTTAGGCATTCCCGTTTATTACCCCTTATAAAAATATTAAAAATGAGCTGAGCGTGATATAATTATACGACTGCGTCGTGGCAATCTGTTATTTCAAACTCTGAAATCTTTCTAGTATTTCGATATTACTATTACTGGCAGTCCCCCACAGCTGTATACCGTATGTCAATATTAGTTTGAGTATTGTTTTGTAAATAAGCAATTTATTGTTGTCATTTAATTGTGAGTGAGGTCATTAAGATTGCATTAAGATTGCGTAGTTTTCCATCAAGCTGTTTTCTTTTAGTCCAAATGTGCTTTTGCCATGTCAGTCTCCTGTCTAAGTGCATTCCCAAATACTTTGCGCTATCTTCTTGTGGTATCATTTTATTTAATTTAACAGGAGGGTAAGTCTCTCTCCTGAGGGTGAATGTTACGTGTGCTGATTTAGTTTCATTTACTTTTATTCTCCATCTTTTAAACCACCGCTCTATATCGTGTAGGTGGGCTTGCAGATTATGTGAAGCAGTTTCTGGATTGGTATGGGTTGACAGCAACGCCGTATCATCAGCATACGTCGCAGTTGAAGTGTATTTATTTGTTGGTATATCTGCTGTGAAGAGGAGGTACAGGATTGGACCGAGAATGCTACCCTGAGGAACACCAGATTTTATTTCATGGAGGTCTGAGCAGTACTCATTAATCTTGACATGAAAACTTTGTTTAGGTTTGATTTAAGTATCTGATAAAAGCAGTGTGGAAGCATCTTTTTGAGTTTATACATAAGGCCAGCATGCCACACCTTGTCAAATGCCTCGCTGATATCAAGAAAAACTGTTGAGCAGTATAGCTTGTTTTAAGGACTTCTGCTTATAATATCGACTAAACGGTGGACTTGCTCGATGGTACCATGTCTTTCACGGAACCCGAATTGGTGGTTGGGTACTACTACCCAACACACTACTGTGTTTAGGTGTTCCTTCATTCGGTTGAGGAGAATCCGTTCGAAAAGTTTTCCGATTACTGGCAGCAAACTGATAGTAACTGTACTTCAGGCATAGAGCTCTGACACCGCGGGATGGTCGGCGGTGTTTTTCCGTTGTCGTCAAGAGTCGAGTTGGTTTCGAAAAGAGCACACAGGAGATCGGCTTTCTCTTTTGCCATATGGGCCAGGGTGTCATTCCTCATGTGCAACGGCGGCAGGGATGGCTGGTTGAAGTTACCAAGAGCAGCTTTCGACAACGACCAGAACTTGCGTGTTCCGGTCGGGTAACTGGAAAGCTGCTCGCCGATTTTGACGATGTGCTTCGATTTCGCACGGGCGATTTGCCGCTTAAAAAATCTGGAGGCACGGTTATATTTTCTCTTAAGAACTTTGCAGTTCGGATCCCTTATGCCCAGCGCCGCAACCCAAGTTCGATACGGCTGTTTTTTGCAGTCAGATGCTGCTTCAACTGACGCATCGAACCAGGGCTGTGATCTGCCACCGATCGGTACTACAGAGCTTGGTATAAAAATATCCATGCCCTGCAGTATCACATCGGCTACTGCAACGGCGCAGGCACTAGGATCATCCGAAGGGAAACAAACCTTGCCCCAAGGGTAGGATGCAAAAAAGGAACGCAACCTATCCCAATCTGCTGACTTGTAGTGCCAAACGCGGCGGGTCGCTGGTGGTCTGCGACGTTGGCGATGGATAGGCACTACACTCCTGACCAGGCAATGGTCGGACGTTCCGAGAGGGGCGTCCACAAAGACCTGGTAACCATCGGGATGTGTAGTCAGCAGAAGATCTAATAAGGACGGCATGTGGCTATCCACATCCGGGAGCCGCGTTGGCAACTCAACCAATTGGGACATACCATACGCCAATGCAAAATTATATACAGATCGCCCTGCGTAGTCTGTGGTACGTGATCCAAGCCATTCAGCATTGTGCCCGTTGAAATCAAACAAGACTACAATTTCAGCGGAGGGGATCTGTGCAAGCACGTCGTCAATTGCCGCTTGAACGCAGCCCATGAGATGATCGGTTTCTGCGTTACCACTATGGGACCTGTAGACACACGCATAGATGCGGACGCGGTCCTCTAAATCTACGCGGAGCCAGAGAGTAGACAGGTCCCTATCCTCAAAATTGCCGAGACGGCGACAGCAGATATCCTCCCTAACGTACACCCATACCCCGGCATGAGGCAAAAAATTGTGCTCAATTTTGGACCCGAGGTACGTTAAATATGACGTATCGCTAGGTTGAGATATCTGCGTCTCCGTAAGGAAACACAAGGCCGGCTGCGCCGTCTCAAGGTGATGGTGGACGGCGTTTAAATTGGAGTGAATACCCCTGATATTGCAAAAGTCCACGTTGAGCGTGGAGCGGGGTGCCGTGGTGTTACTGCCTCGTTTGTCCTCGGTTATGCGCGGTTCTGTGCCCCAGAATACGAAGGACAGCCCGAGCGAGAGTGCTCGGGGAGGGATTCTCCGGCTCTGGTAGAGCCGGTACCCTCCTGGGGTAATATCTTTTTACGGACACCTCTCATATTTTGTTGGGGGGAAGGGGGGGGGGAAGGGACGGCCTCCGGTCCTCGACACTAACCTATGCGAAACATAGCGGCACTAGGACGCTACTTCCCGCCGGTATTCTGTGCGAATGTGGTAATTAACCCGGACGAGTCTGGCCTGATTGTGCTGACGTCATAAGACGGCAGCGTGACTCTCCCACTTCTAAAAAGCCCTTAGTCACCTCTTACGACACCCATGGGCCTGGGACTTCCCTATTCTTTTTACGCCCCGGGGAAAGTACAGGCTTATGGTAACTAAAGTATGAAAAAAATACTTTGGTCTTAATATCCTCAATATATCTTTGGGATATTGTGTCGATTTCTGTTTTTGATATTGTTGTTGATACAGTGCGACTACTGCACATTTCCATTAAATTTGGTGTACAAAATCAACGGATCGGATGCTAAATTTACACTAGGATGCCGCAGTCGCTCGTCGTATCGCTTCGCTGCGGCGTATATTTAGGCGAAGCGAGGTAAACTAAGTCTGTGTACAAAAACAAAACAAAATTAATCAAACAAGATTTGATCAATCGGCTCAATTATTAAATAAATATAAATAGCGCATGCTAATTAAGAATAAATTGTACTTAATTCATGTTTGTATTTAATTATAATAATTGAATCAAGTCAAAATTCAAAATTCTGTCTCGACAAAAAGCAGGAAAGCTTTCTTTGAGATCAAAATTTTTTAAAATCGGTCCAGAAATGGCCGAGAAACAATTTAACACAGAAATCAATTGAAGTCACCCGGTGGAACCTTCGCTCAGCTTCGCTCAATTAAAATCCCCACTTAAACCATTTTGATAAAAAAAAACATTAAATACCTATACCTACGCAATACAAATAATTCAGTCCATGTCATTTCATTATTATCATTATTTTTATTTGTGGAGGCTCATAAATTGCACTTACTTATTAACATTTACATTTATCTCTGTATTGTGGCTGTCAGCCCCCGTAATATAAATAAATATGTCACAGGTATTCATACAATGAGCGGGTGCGGGTGCCGGGTCAGCACTTGTAAAATAATTTTAATATGTGCATTGTATATGAACCTCTAAACTGCATAGGTAGTTAGTCCTACTAGATTACAACCGCTATGAAAGACATTCCTACCACCACTAATATATATAATAATATGTTCTCCTGGTGTCTATGTAGTACTACGACGTGCACATGACGTCAGAATATATCAAGGTATACTCGCGTCATACATAAGACAATCTTTTCTTCAACTATGATCGCCTGGTACCAAAACACTTTCTATCTATCTCATTCTCTCGCCGGTTGGATCTTATACCTTTTGGTTTTAGCTGATTGTCTTACTACCGTTGGTAGCCTCAAACCTTCAAGTTCAACCTTCTCAACTGTTAACTGCCAAAAGTCATAATTAAATGTCAAAATCAACTTCAGTTGTTGTCATTTGTCACTATCACTGTCTTACTTGACTTATGTTTGTGTTCATTTCAAATATTTAGAATTTAGATAACCTCACTTTTTCATGCTGTTCCTCCAATCCTCCATTGACGTACAATTGTTTATTGTATTCATAATCATTTTATATTATTTGCGTAACTGTGTTTCTTATGAGGCGACAGACAATATAAAACATAAGTTCTACGATGGATACCGAAGAGTATTTTCCCCGTGGTGGAAAAAAACCGACTTCAACACATTTTAAACAAAGTGCTAATGTAAATACTAATGTATGGCTAAAATATTAATATTTAGTATCACAAATTTAATTTTTAAATATACTCTGTTTAGTTTTTAGGGACAATAGAGAAAACCGATAAAAAGAAAACAAAATTAAAAAAGAAATCTGATGAAGATGATGGCTATTTATCAGATGAAATCGTTCAGCCGGATGAAGATAAATCTTACAGAACTTGTGGTCTCTGCTTATCATATAAGGTAATAATGATATTGTTGTTTATTTCACCAACTTGCTGCTCTCTTTAGTCTTGTAATCAGTTATTTCAATACAACAATTTATAATTAGTTGTAGTGCTATAATTGTGAACATTTAAAAAGGTTCTGAAGGAATCAATTGTTACAAAATGAAGCTGTTTATGAAATAAATATTGAAACTTAGTTACATTATAAGTTACTGATAGTGTGGGCTAGTTAGTTCAAGTATTAGTGGTTTTATTAGTTAATGTATATAATATGTAGTATAATTGTGACTTCATAAATAAATATAATATCCTACATTTGATCATAATGATATATATCATAATTAAATTAATTGAATTTTTGTTAATATGTCAACAGATAATTAAGGAAGATTTCCTTGTACTTGGCAGAATTTCTGAAGTAAAGGAAACTAAGCTTTTAGTGTCACTACCAAGCAGGCTGATTGGAACAGTGATGGCGTGCCACATCAGTGAGTCTTACAATAAGCAGCTGGAGGCATATGTGAATGATCAGGTACATGAGCTGTTTTCCAGTAAAATTTCTATCAAAATTCATAGAATTTAGCAGGAGCTGACAGTCAGATAAAAATGATGATAAATTGGTAAAATAAATAAATGTAGTGTGATAAATTATTTAGCAGGAGAGATGTTCAGTCGTATCACTAACAATCAATGATCATCCCATGTACCTTATGTTTGATTTTTGAAAAGGATTGTTGTTGTAGTTGGTTATTACTTACAGTGTTCTGTCATGGATCAAATAAGTAATTTAAACATGTAAACTAACTTGGATTTGTAAAGTTAATAAGTCTATCATAAGGCAACTACAGGATTTCAGAAAATATATAAAATACACTTGTGTTGCAAAATCCAAAAGAATAAAAATAATATTTGTATGTAATACAATCTTATGTTATAACAAACCTTACTGTTCCTCTCAGATCATTCAGTATGAATATTGTGTTAATATGTATTTCAGATTGACAAAGTGAAAGAGCTGCCTACAATGTTTAAAAAAGGCCAATATGTATCATTGAAGATTCTAGAAGTATCCGACAGACAAATAATGCTGTCAATGATGCCACAACATGTGAATAGTATGAGAAGGCCGGCCGATCTACATAAAGGTTAAATTAAAACTATATATGCATGCAGATCTTTGATTATTCTTGTAAAATATTAACTGTACAATGGAAATTAATGCATTATAACAACTGTTTTATTTTACAACTATTTTACTAACTAGAGTCTAGACAATTACTGAATAATTGCCCACATAATCTTACATTGCATTAAAATGTCTAAAGCTAGTAGTTACTTTTATATTTTATTATATTACGGCTGTTAGTGGGGAGAGGTGATGTCACATCCTAAAGATTTTCTTGTGTTAAAATGTTCAATATATTGTGGTCTGCAAACACATACATAACTACATATATGCAAATAATATAGGTTTGCACTGAAAGAATATTGATTTAAAATTACGTTTACATAGCTATTTATATTAGAGAGGATGACCTTATACTATGTACCTACAGATGTAGGTAAACAAGACAATCCTAATGTCGCCAGAAGAGGTAATTGTCACACTATAGAAAGAAAGCCAACTTCAAGGTGAATATTTATTAAATTTACCAATTTTAGTCGCTTTATATACGAAAATAATCCAAACGGCGTGGTTCTGCAAAACTCACTTCTGACTCAATTAACTCCTTCTGTTCCTGTTAAAATAATGTTAACAAGTTGCTTTTTCTTACAGGTGCACTACTGCAAGCTGCTGTGTCTTCAGTGGAAGATCACGGCTTCATGATGGATGTGGGCATTCCAAATACAACAGCCTTCCTGCCGAAGGATGCTGTTGACTCGGAACTAGAATTGGGTAGTTATTAAATAAGCGAAATTGTTTGATATATTGGAAGCCCTTTGAAAGATTAGTAATCAACTGTCAATTGAAATGGGATAATTTTGTTAGTGATTCTAGATAGATATAGTACTCTTAATATGAAAGTCCTTCTATAATGGTCTTATTTTTTTTAAGGATATTTATTGAGTTTGTTATTCGGATACTTTAACAATTTAACTATATAGAAACAATGTATTAGTTTTTTAAAATAATTTCATCATATATAAGTTGATGCTTATGATTTTAATTTATTTTTTAATTGTTTCGGACAATTACACAAGACATGACAAGATGGAATCAGAAATGAGGAGATCCGTAGGAGAACCAGTCACCGACACAGCCCAAATTATTGCGATTGCGAATGATTGAAGTGTCAGAGATGGCCGTTGCGGCAGTTATATCCTCGAATTATCACCACGTACCGGAAGACGTAGGGATGGTAGGGCCACAAGATGGGCCGACGATCTGGTCAAGATTGCCGGAATAAGTTGGATGAGGGCAGCACAAGACCGATCATCATGATGATCTTTGGGGGAGGCCTTTGTCCAGCAGTGGACGTCTTCCGGATGAAATGATGATGATGATGATACAAAACAAAGTAACAACAAGTAAATTCGATGGTAGCTGCAAAAGTATAAACAGCAGCTTCTCCAGACACAGAAAGAAGTTAAACTTTGATTAATCTTTATATATAAAAATGAATTGCTGTTCGTTAGTCTCGCTAAAACTCGAGAACGGCTGGACCGATTTGGCTAATTTTGGTCTTGAATTATTTGTGGAAGTCCAGAGAAGGTTTGAAATTTATTTATTTATTTAACCAATAAAGCTATCCTTACAGGGTGACCTATTGCGATCGAAGCTTGACTTAAATTTAAGTCTTTAAATTTAATATAAACATAAATCTTAGAGCTACTACTAACAATCTATACCTACTATACTAGATTATGACTATACTAATTAATATTACTAGAACAAACAACAACTACTCTAATTTTAAACTCGTTCAGTGAGCAAGCAAACAAGTCAATCCTATGCGAAAGTTCATTTAAATTTCGTAAAGCGACTGTAAAAGGCGTGTCTCGCATAAGATTGGTTCTCGCTCGCGGAATTACGAGCAGCTGCTGTCGCCTTCGCCTTGTAGCGCGTCCATCCGGTACCCACAGACCTATTCGCTCCAGTAAGGCTGGATGACTCACCATACCACGCAAAATTTTCCATAAATATATAACCAGGAGTACGTCCCTCCTAGTTTCTAGTTTATTACACCCAACCATGCCAATAATAAAAAGTGTAGGATAAAGAAGTGGATATCCTGGGTATACTTTGTAGAGTTTTAGATATATAAACCTAACAAATATATTTTGTATTCGTTCCATATTAAATAAAAACAATTTTTTTTCCTCTGATGTTTCCATACATAATTTCTATGAGAGAATTTATTGACGCACCGTTTGACAGTTCTGCTGTGAAACAATTTCATTACGACAGCAGGGTGCATATCTTACGAAGTAATTGTTGATGTTATGATATATTAGTGACAAATTCATATAAAAACATTATTTTATTTATTATATTCAGAACAACGTCTGTCGGGTCAGCTAGTTGATAATAAAAATATAAAACAGTTCAGGATAGTTTTGCTAATGGATTTAATTTTGAAAATGTACCATTTATAATATTTTACTTTAATATGCGATTTCCCTTCTTTAGGTCCTCAACTCTATGTGATACTTCCCTTCATACTATCAGAAATCAATAGCTTTTCCCCTGAGTGAACCATGTTCTGTCATTTCTCTGTTCTTCACTTATAGGTGTCATGTTCTTAACACTTAGAACCAATGATGTTCTATTCATATAGACCAGTCTTTCTCAAAGTGGGCGAGGGGGGCGTTAAAGGGCCCAAAAAAAAATGGAGGGCATTGGCGTGGTTTAGACGTGCGATGCTTAATTTATACTGTCATTTAGATACTTTAAATATTTAAAATTTCCAATAAGGGTGTGTGCACTCATCCGTGATTTTACGGATACGAATTTAAAACGAATGAGTGCACAGACGCTCTAATTAGTTTATATTAATCTCTTTTTTTTTATCAAAGTACACACTATCATTACAGAAAATTCCAATGCGGTAGAGGTACATACAATATAACACTTTACTTTTTTATCTATACCCATGCTTTAAATCCTCTATTAAAGATTCTGAAACAGTTAGCTTATTGCCAACATTAAAACACCCAATGTTCTAATAACCATTACATCATCCAAACGAGTGTTGTAATGTTGTACTGAATTTCATAACAACACTCCTATGTTTTTTTCGATCCCTTCATGCGCAAAGAGTTTCAACAGACAGCCGCATTCTTATTGCTCGATGCGTGGTATCTGTATGAATTTCAAAATAATAACATTTTCGTTTACGCGCGTTCCACACCACCAGAACGTCGCGCGCCGTAAAAAAATGTAGGTTATTCGAATCCCCGCCATTTTTCTTCACTATTCTTATTGTTTTGTTTACAAAAAATGAGCGATGCATTTTAAACGCCGAATATTCGAGTGAATAATAATTGCATGCACTATACAAAATGTAAATTACTACTAAAATCAATAATTGTTTAATTAATACTTAGTTATTTGTATATAATCAGTAATGAATGATATTAGGTTACTACTAGGACTGGTGTTTTAATGTTAGCAGTAAGCTAACTGTTCAAGAATCTTTTAGATCATTCATATACTGGGTGTAGATAAAGTCTTGTATGCAACTGTTGATAATTAGGTATTAAAATACTCGTGTGATACTATTATCACACGAGGCGAAGCCGAGTCCAAATAAAAAAAAATCCACATTCGTGTTTTAATACCCCATATTACACAACAGTTGCATAAATAACTATTACACCTTTAAATGATTGCAACAAAACAGATCCGTCTGTGAGGCTATTTCATTAATTGTAGGAAGGGCACGCGTCACCGCTTTGCCCTGATGGTTTTATAAAAGTAGGTATACTAATAGTAATAGTAGTAATAAATTTTATAATTTAATTTAATAATTAAATGAAATTAGTAGTAAATTTTCTAAGGGAGCGGTAGAATAAATAAGTTTGATAATAATCTCTGGAGGCAAATCACGTCTAATAAAAACAAAGCCGAATTATGGCACATGCCATAAATTCCACCATAATAAGATTCCACAACTACATCTATACATTGCCTCGTTTTCTCCGGTTGTTTAAAATATTATTGGTCAATAACCAGCAATGTAAAACGTTTATTTAGTTCAGGTTTGACTCGGACAGTGACAGTTGACACATGACTAAGGAGAAAAGTGTGCTTACATTGTCTTTAATCACACTTTTGCTGTGTCGCTATCAGACTGCGAATTATAATAATAATAATAAGATACCTTTATTTAATAATAATAATATTGACAAACTTTTACACAAAATATCTTGCCCCAAACTAGGCATTGCCTGTACTATGGGTACAAGACAACGATATATTTAATACAATATACTTACTTAAACATACATAAATACATACATGACTTGGTAACAAATATCTATATTCATCATATAAATGTTTGCACCTACCGGGATTCGAACCCGGGACCTCTAGCTTAGTAGTTAGGGCCACTAACCATTCGGCTATATTTAATTCGTGTGTGTGTGTTAAAATTTAATTTATGTAGTAACTACTGTGGAATTAAATTAAATAAATGCTGCGAATTATATGACCTTATATGATAGATAGATAGTCCGTATGTACCTATATTACTTATAACCACTATCAGTGCTTAATAGTGCTAATAAAATATATCAACTTATTTTCGGTTTCACAGATATTGGGATGATTACGTGGTGCAGTGTGAAGTCAGTTGAAACATCTCCTGATAAGAGTGTGGTGAAGCTGACCAGCAACATGGCTGTGCTGCAGAAGTCATTCCAGAGAACCTCCAGTGATGTGATACCTTGCGGTACTGCGGTGGACTTCATTGTGGATAAGGTGATGATGAGTGTGTGGATATAGTTCATCAAAATGCTAGAGCAACAAGACAGCCGCATACTGGTTTTGAAACATTATCCTAAAACAAAACTTTTTCTTACCTTACTCACCATTTACACATGTGTATAAAATTATGTAACAAATTGCCTGAGGACTTGAAAATACTGCCAAATAAAATGTCCCAAAAAAAACAAAACTAAGTTTTTATATAAGCTGGATAGAGGGCACATTGTAATATTTAAGATATAAAATAATTTCAATTGATCATTTACATCAGCTTATGATATATTGCATCACAGGAAGAATCACATGATACCGGTCTGTTGTCAGTGGGTGCACATTCCTATTTTGTAGGTAATCATGTCTTATAGGTCGATAAGACATGGTTACCGTCAAAATACAAGACGAGACACTCTCTCTTTTTTATTAGTAACATAAAGTCTCAATGGACAAATAAAAGACCTAAACTCTTGTATAAAATAAACTTGAAACACACAAATCCTTTTTTATTAAAACAAATAAAAAGAAATGCTCGGTATTAATAAAAATTTATTATTATTTTCGATTAAATACACATGATGTTGGTTCCTGACATTATGGCTATTTATAAGGTTTCAATTTGATATTGACAGACACACCCAGTTATGATGCAGTCTGTTAATCAATTTCAAGCTTTCTGATAACCTATATTTTTTGTTTTTTGGTGCGGTAAAGTTCAGAAAATTAATTTTTTGACAAAACTTAAGATTTAAATAATAAATAAACATTCTACATAAACATAATCTGATAGATAGTTAGAAACTGTATTTAATCTACCAACTATAGTTACCTAAAATTATGTTTATTTTTTATCTCCTGAGAAAGTTATAAAGATATAAAATTCTAATTAGTTATTCATTTTAAACTATTATTTTAATTTGATTTCTGAACCACGGGGGACACATCAAATGTTAATCAAAATTGTTGTTGGAGTTTACTCCTTAAGAATCGATTTTCATATAAGGCGCCCGGTATGAGAAAAATATGGACAGTAAAATCTGCTCATCAAAATGCCATAGTAACGTTTTTGGTGCGCATCATTTCGCGCACCTTTAACTTTCTTGTATTTTGAAGCTTTATTATATTATTGAAATTGATTTATTAATATACTTTCATAAAGTTAAGTGAAAATTCTATAAATTATGGAAGAAAGTGGTGTAAACACTAGTGCCGGAAAATCTGATAAGCACGTGGGTACTAAGTATGTTACAATTCATACATTAATATGACTTGTATTGTATATATATATAAACATGTGTGCTTTGTATTTATTTAATATTGAATTATCAATATAGTTGATACATATTTATATGAGCTATACACATAATATTTAATTTAATATGGAGAGTATTTAGAGCGCATTTCACGCCAAATAGACAATTTTTAACCTAACCTAGTATTTTATTTTTTTAATATCTATATTTTTTTTAAATTAATACGCTTTTATTAGCTTCTGCTGTATGTATGTTTGTAACCGACTCCATTGGACTTTATTTTGTTTAGTACCTGTCCAAAGACAATCGTTCTTGAGCAGTAAACTCCAGTCATGCGTCGCAGCTGACACACACACTTTTTTTTTATTTAATTCCGAGTATTTTCATATTTATTTACCTTTTAAACCTTCTCTGGACTTCCACAAACAATTCAAAGCCAAAATTAGCCAAATCGGTTCGGCCGTTCTCTAGTTTTAGCAAGACTATCGAACAGCAATTCATTTATATATACAAACTAAATGGGTATACTATGCTTTGAACCATTCCTTAGGTCATCTCTAATGACTACGTGAAGTCAGAAATGAATTAGCATTATAATTTAATACAATATTTAAAGTGCTAAGTTTTCGCAAAAACTATGATTCCCTCAACCCTAATCAGCTGTTTTTTTGAACTCTCTTTGACCTTAAACAAAGATAAATTAGATGAAAAACGTAGATGTGACATAATATCAGATAATAGTAAAATGCCTACGATTCATTGCAGCTGTGAAGCAATTTGTGTTCTCATTTTGCCATGAAGACAAAGTTATTTTGTATGTGCATTTGCTTTAGCTGACATTGAAAATACTTCTAAATTTGTATTTACTGTAGTTATGTATTACCCAATAAAGATTTTTTTAATTCTAATCTTATTATGAAACTATGTTATGTTAGTATTTACTCTGATTTCCGCGAGTGTTACAAATTTAAATAAAACACATTTAAAAGATAAAAACTAGTGTAATTGTAACTGTGTTTTTACATTAGTGCTTTTTTAAATATGTTAGGTTGAAAAGATCGGCCTGTCTGCGTTAATACTCTTTGAATTGTGCTTTGAAACATGATATTTACTGCTCTGTGTACATATACTTCAATGTAGAATTATTTGAAGTTTTCTTCAAGTTACATTGAAAATAATTCCAAATTTGTAATTGTAGATTATGGGTACCACAACGGCACCTTTTTCTGCCGTGAAGCAAAAATGTGTAAGCATTATTATGGTTTGGTCTGAATGGCACTGTAGCTGTTTTTATTACTGGGCAAATGAGTCTTGACATTTTAATTCAAAAATCTTTTATCCAATATAGATAATTCTAATAGACTCCTATTAAGAAATTGTTCTTCACGGATTTTTTTTGACCATCCTCGTATTAATAATATGTACTCCATTCCCGGACCGGGTTTTCTACCGGCCTGGGTATGGAATGGGGCAGTTATTGAGTTTTTCGTAGGAAATTTCTCACTAGCAGCCCATAGTTCAGAAATGTAGATGCTCGCCCCACATTTAGGTGGGAATTAAACATAGTGAAACGTGGGTGGAAAAAATACACCTCTAACCCTTCAGGAATACAGACGTGAAACTGTGTAATGTTATGTTATTTCTTATTTTGTTTATTTGTTTCAATAACAGGAATTAAAAAATGAATGAATAATAACATAGACACAAGCCACATTTCACGTAGTGTGCATACTCCTTAATCATAGATTATTGTTTATGTTTAAGTCCATAGGTAGGTGACCTCATTCTGTTTATAAACAAAGGCCCCGCCTAAAACTGGCAGTCTCATTAAATTTAGGGTTGTCTAAGAAAAGAAATTGAAAAATAATATTTTTATTTAGTAGGGAAGTCTTTTTCTTTTTTTTTTATTTATTTATTAAAACTTAAACATCACCATACTATTGCATATGACCCAAATAACGTACCATTGAAGGGATGTTATACCCTTTCTGGTTCACGTTGTATATAGATTATATTTGTGCTGTATGATGCACTACTTTAATTTGGCAGCAGGAATCTAGTCAAACAGCTTTTAGAATACTGCTTTTGATAATACACAAAGAATTACATAATATAATATATTCCCAATAGTTTTGTTTATTTTCAGCCTCTGGATAACGGGATAGAGGGACGGATTTTCGGCGACAGAGTAGCGTACATACAGAGGCCACACATCGACACCAGCAAGGGAAAAAAACCTGCGTTAGGACAGAAGGTAAACTTTCAATTGTAACAAAATATCGTTATAGTACTCACTACTTACTAAATTAGTAAGGAGTTTAACTAGCGCGGTGATTTCTACTCAAACATCAAAAATAGCGGCATTTTTCTTTAGAACATAGAGAACATCGGACAACAGCAGAGGCCGAGCCGAAGTGTGTATTTATTTCATATTAATCTGTGACAATATATGAATGAGCTTCTTAAAATATATTGAAAATTGCTTCATGGGAGTCTTGAGTTGAATGATGATCAGTGAATTATGGTATCTTCTTTATCAATTTATAATATACTGGCTGACATGACAGGCGTTGTTCTGTAGATAATAAAAATAATACTGTTTATAGGAATTTGCCAATAATATTTCAAAAAATCAAGAAATATTTCGTATAAAATGCTCCCTGTTGTAATGATGAAATTGTTTCACAGCGGAACTGTCAAACCGTGCGTCACTAAATTCTCTCATAGAAAATATGTCCATACAAAACAAATATTGAAAATAAAAATAATTATAGGTCACAGATCAAAATAAAAACTATCCTATCTCTCAAGTTGGACAAAACTGCACTCCATGAAGTGTTCCCCATTAAAATCCGTTCATTAGTTTAGGAGTCCATCGCGGACAAACAACGTGTCACGTAATTTATTATATATATTAAGATTTGTATAACACTAGTTGTCATAACAGAAATTATGATTGTATCAAGGCTGGGTTTAATAGCTTATTTTTGAAGGTTTTAGGTTTGAAGAAGTTTTCCTTTGGATTGGATTCGTTCCTCTTATGAGATTACGCATCCAACCCTCAACCCAACGGATCCTATCGCTGAGCTAACCGTTATATAGATTTTTTATTCTTTTAAAAACCCAAAAATTCTGAGCAACACCACAATTGCGCTCGTCACCTTGAGACATAAGCGGCCTTACAAATAAACTTGCTATAAAGTTATAACTGATAAACAAAGAAAATGAAAAATGTTTACAATATCGTTGACAAAACTGTTAATACAATGATTATTCTGAAGTTTTCCTAATGACAAGCTGCCTTGCAAATACACGCGAGAAACGTCCGAACAAACCATTCGTAAGCAAAATGTCTATTTGTAAACATTTTACATATTATTGGTTTATGCTTGGTTATAACTTTATGGCAATTTTATTTGTGAGGCCGTAAATGTTTAGTCTCATTTGCCCAGTAATTTCACTAGCTACGGCGCCCTTCAGACCGAAACACAATAATATTTACAGTTGCTTCACGGCAGAAATAGGCGCCGTTGTGTTAACCCATAATCTAGCCGGCTTCCTGTGCAAAGGAGCTTCCTACTGGTAGATATGTGCATCCTTTAAAAATCTATTCAACTTTTCAGTTTTGAAAACCTTGTTGGTTGATTGTACTGCCAAAGATTGCCAAATATACCATAATAGCTGATGTAGCCTATCACGTTAATAAACGTGTTGTTCATAGATCCGTGTGCGAGTGTTGTACTGCATGCCGCCCGGGAACATTCCGTACGCGAGCATGCGTGATGTGTTCGACCCTGCGGTCACCAGCGCGCTCGAGCGGTCTTACAACGACGGAGACATCGTGGAAGACGCTCAGGTTTTTTAACTATCACTAACTTGGTAATACGACATCTTCTACCTGGTGTCAGAAAACTGTTATGCTATGTGTTCATGACTGGATTGACGAGCCGTATAGTGCAGTGGTTAGTGACCCTGCCTACTGAGCTGGAGGTCCCGGGTTCGAATCCCGGTAGGTGCAAACATTTATATTGACACGAGAGTGGGTCAGGGATTGGAAATAATAACTCCGCTTAAAGGAACGGGTCTTTATTTGCGTTCACTCTTAAAACTTGGAATTTGCCGGTTTGCCGCTGTTCCTCTTGTCGGCGGCGGTGCCTTCAGCAGCTTCTTTCCATTTTTCACTACTTTTTTTTCTCTTCCTTCTTTTCACTTTTGAGTCTGAACTGCCACACTTAGTACGGCTTATATACCCCCGGATCTATTCTATTTTCAAAATGATTCTCCCATTACATCTTTAAATTTTAATTGTACTAGAAATTTCTTTTAACGATTTTTATCCTGCTTACACATTTGCATCCTGTTTTCTCTATTCGATTGACTTTATTAGAAATTTCCATTAACATCCCAAAAAGGTGTATCGAACCTGGGTCTACAGCGTCTGAAGTAAACACTTTTCCGCTGAGCTACGAGTATTGCTGACGGATCTGTTGGAATTATCAATGCCGTGATGTTTGACAACTCTCGTCGTTACATGTACGTGGGTAACACTTTAAAACGGGCCAGTTAGAAACATTGCTAATGAAATTTTTTTTGAATTTCATATTTGGAACCCTTTGGTAACCTAATGTAGTATATTTCCTTCATTTGTCATTTGTTTTTCTGAATTGGCGGCAAATCTAAAACTCTTGTTACACGTGAAAATGAACCTAACGCGAGAAAATTTTCGGTCAATGATTTATTATGACTTTCGTTGTGGGCTTACTCAACAACAAAGCTATGATAGGCTGCGATTAGCATTTCTTAATGAAGCCCCATCTCGTGCCACTATTTACAATTGGTTTAACGAGTTTCAGCGTGGACGTAGCAATCTGAGTGATGATCCGCGTGAGGGACGTCCTTTAACAGCGACTACTGAAGATAACATCAGAGCTGAGAGACGCATGATAGAGCAAGATAAGAGAGTGACCTATCAGCAGATACGGGCAAGCCTAGGCATTGGTATGAGTCAAGTTCAAAAAATATTACACAAACATTTAGGCGTCAGGAAGTTTTGTACCAGATGGATTCCTCATACTTTAACCTACGACCAGAAACACCTTCGCATTGACTGGTGTCGCCAAATGTTAGATAAGTTCGACGGCGGTCGCTCAAATGGTGTATTTGACATCGTCACAGGTGATGAAAGCTGGATATATTGCTACAAACCCGAAAGACAATCGGCTAAGTTGGTGTCTCCTTTCAAGGATTGACCAACTATAGTAAAGAAAGGATGAAGTCAAAGAAAAAAGATGATTGCCTCATTCTTTGGTCGGAAAGGTCATTTCGCGACAGTTGTGCTAGAAGATGGAAGGGCAGTTACTGCAGACTGGTTTGCCTGTTGTCTTGGAAAAAATTCGACAGCAGCGCTCTCAAATCAGGATCCTCCTTCACCACGTCAATGCTTCAGCGCACTCCGCAAAACGGACTGTTGAATATTTGACTATGGCAGGTGTTGAGATAATCAGAAAACCGCCATACTGTCCTGACCTGGCGCCCTGCTACTTTTATATATTCCCAAGAACTAAAGATAAAATTCGAGGTATTCGCTTTACGAGCCCTGAAAATGAGGTGAAAGCGTATGAAAATGCCATAGAAGAGACCTCTGAGGAAGAATGGGCCCACTGCTAGTCTCAGTGGTTCCATCGAATGCGACGAAGTGTAGAGAGGAACGTAGATTACTTCGAAAAACAATAAAAGTATTGGCAACTTTCTACATTAAGCCGTTTTTCATTTTCTAAACATTTTCAGTGTTACCTAGGTATCTGTAAGTAAATATACAATATTAACTATATTGTTGTCTTGTACCCTTAGTTCAGGCTTTGCCTAGTAATACTCTTAGCATTTCGAGATACATTGCATACAAGAAGCAATAATAGTTAGTGGATGTAAATTGTTTCAGCACCGAAAACTTGCCCTGAACGCTGATGAATAATGCCTAGGCACTGGCTAGATCTGGTTTTACATTTTTTGCACAGTGTTTCCACTGTGTTTATTGCACAGTGCCTGGACGGCCGAGTCTTGCTCGGATTTTTAAGAAGATACAAAACTTAAATCAAAAAAACTAAAACTAGGATTCGAACTGGGGTCTTTCGCTTTCCGGATCACCCTATGTCCCATCTGAGCTATTATAGTCTTGTGGATAGTGGCTTTCTCGTCCCCGAAACAAATCTGAATCTCGGAAGCGGCGCCAACGATTTCAATGAAATTCAGTAAATTAATATAATAATTATAACATATTAATCATTAAAATCCTTTGAAGCCCTTTCCGAGATTCAGATTTTATATATATATTAATATACAAGAATTGCTCGTTTAAAGATATAAGATATGAAGAGGTGATATGCTTTGTACATTGTTTGACAGGTGATAAAGGTTCTAGGGAAGTCAGTATACTTCAGACTGGGTGGACGGAGCACGGCTGCCAAGGGCAAAAGGTCCAAGAAGACGGCCCCGGAGAGCGCAGGGGGCCCGACTTGCACGGGCGTGCTCAATGTCCGCCGGGTGCAGATGCACGACGATTTCACTGACGAGCAAATGCTGGCGAAATCTTATCCTATAGGTCTGTTGAATAATTATAAGTATTTATAAGACTAAGGTTACTTATATGGGTACGACAAGCAGTAATGTGTAAGTCTGAAGGGCGCCGTACCTATTGAAATTAGTGGGCAAGTGAGACTTAACATCTTATGTCTCAAGGAGACGAGCGCAATTTCAGTGCCGCTCAGAATTTTTGGGTTTCTTTGCTTATCTGCAGTATCTGCTTTTTGCTGCTTACCAAGCCTGCGTTGAGAACTAAAGTATAAGGACAAGATTTGATTGGATTTGAGCTTTAATTACTCTTAATTAAATATAATAATTATGAATTATACTATAAGCAAAATGGTCAAATTGTAAGCAAATTGTATAGAGAGGTATTTAGTGAGTATTGCTTAATATATTGTAGAATATTAATACATTATTCTTTTGTTATTTGGTTGAGTTCTCGTGACAGTTTTCATCATGCTCGCAGAATTACTTTATTTATTTACGGCCTGACGTGTGAGTATGTTTGTTGCTTAACTTTGCATATATTGTAATTGAAATGATTTGTAAAATGATGAAAATGTAAATCTTGATTAAAAAAAAGAGTGGCAATGAGTTTGTTGCTACTTCTTCTCACTATCTCAACCCTTTACGAAGTTGTGGTAAATTCAATAAGAATTTCTTTTTGACATTCATAAGTGTTATTTCCGTGACCTACATGAATAAAGTGAATTTGATTTGATTTAAGAAAGAATATATATTATAATATTATGTAATCACGAAATACCCCCAAGTTACAATAAAAGTTGACATTTTGCTGCTATTTGTATCTTCATATTAAAAAAAAGAAAGTGTGTGTATACTTATGTATACACGCAAGAAGTTATACTTCTTTGGCGTAACAAAACAAATCCTTAAAATTATTTATTCGTCGTGCTATTCCACGTTTGTAGAAAGAACAATTTTTTAAAAATCGTGAAATAAATTATTGAATATTAACGAATACGGCTGTATTGGGTTGAACCCGTTGCCTGTCCTTATAATGGATGAAGAAACCAAAAAATTTAATTAATATCGCAAACGTCAGAAAATTTCTGAAAACTTTTATTTTTAGATGTCGTTGTGCGCGCGCAATGTCATAGTCAAAGAAATTTATCTTCAATAACATTATTTTTGCAGTTATAAACCTATTTAAATAAAAATAATAATCATTAATATTTAAATCATTAAATATTCGTTTATTGTATTTTGGTTTGGTTTGGCCTTGTTACCAATGCTCTAAATGAATAAAATAAACAATCAATGTAATTTGTCAAATGTAATAATTGTTACTTGTCAATTGTTTACATATAAATAATAATAAACTTACGTTCCGGACGTTTTTTCCCGGGTACCCCTCCGCATCGTCCCATAAGGAACTTCGTTCCAAAAGTTCCAATATTAAAGGACCCTGTGTGTCACTGATTGTAGTGGCTGAGGCGGTATCACCATCAGATAAACTGCCAACTTGTCTCGTCACTTATTATAAAGTGATTTAATTTTGAATTTCTTGGCTGTTAATAATAAGCTTCCTTTGAATTGTAAATGTATTGACGGTAATTATATATTTCCGTGCTAACATTTATAAGCATGCTGTAACAAAATATATCCTTTTAATTCCAGGCAGCTCACATCGAGTTAGAATCCTAGGTTATCACCTCCTGGACAAGGTCTACTCTATCACGGACCAGTCCAACCTGCTTAACGAGAAGTACTTCTCCATGTCGCAGTTGACGATCGGCGAGGTGGTCACGGCAACTATCACAGAGGTGACGGATAAACACCTGAGGGCTACAGTGGGCAGGGTGCAAGGTGAGAGTGAGAGAGAGAGAGAAAAGAAAAATCCCACAATATTAAAAGGTGTTATTAACTGTATGAAAAATATGGATTTATCTGTTTATAATATTATTGAACGAATAGAAAACATGGAAGCAGTCTTGTCATTCTACCGTTGATTATTAGCGCCAAAACATCACACAATTAAGTCACGATGCAGTAAACGATCACTGCATAAAATAAAGAGTGTTAATGATTTATTTATTTATTTAGAAATACCAACATTTGTTTACATTGATGTGTTATATATTTATAATGGAGACTAAATATAATGTTCTTAATGTCACAAACAATTACAGGTACCTACCATATGCTTTAATAATTTTCACAAAGTAAATATTAGTTTAAGAGAAGAAAAGACTTATATGCTAAGAAGTAATAATGGTTAAATTATTATTATAAAAGACTAAGAAATATAATTATTATTGCTACATTTTATTCACTTAAGTTACATACAAATAATTTACTCACTATATGTGTTTACCACCTTGCATAGCATAGGAATAGGAGAGTTCGCTCCAAACACACATCTTCGAACCGGTGGAACTAGCGGGACAAATGATGTTGAATCTAGGTCGATATTAGAATTTGCTTTGTCAATTACTTTGTCATGCACTCAACATGATTTTTTCGCGGCATGACATGATGACGGTATCCAAGGGTAACTGGTTCGCGTGCTTGACATATTCTCAATGTTTGTCTGATATGTGGACGATGTATGCTGTATGTATGATAAAAGAAATGGATTATTAAACTATACATAGTAGCTAGATTTGTGTAGACTTTCAAAAACAGGCGTATACTTTTCTAAAAGGCCGGCAACGCTTCTGTGATTCCTCTGGTGCTTCAGGAGAAAATGGCCGGCGATGGTTTTAATTCAATAATAAATGAATTTTCACCATAATATTGATTAAAACACAAAAACGAATGCCCAAAAAACATACAAATAATATTGAAATGGTTAAAAATAAAAATGCAGATAAACTTATTGCTGCAACACTGAATATAATTTGATATTTGAATTATTTAAATGACTCAATTTATTACAAGCATATAATTTATATTCCGTGAAAAATAGTAAGTCAATTTAGTTTTTGATGAGTTGATAGTATATCAAGCAGTTTCTTTTTGCAATGTATGGGTGCATACAAACTCTTGAAAAACTGACGCTGTGTGTTAAACTCTAAGGAATTAAGTATATCATTGAACAAAATCGTATTGCCATCGAGCCAGATAAATACTCCTGATACAAATTGGTACAGCGCTTTTAGAAAGCATCCCGAATTTCTTATTGGATAAATAGAAATCATTCATTTTTGAATTTAAGTAATCACATTTGAGATGTCTTGTTAGGTATCATTAGTAATCAATATAATTGTAGAAATGTCTCTATTTGCAAAAGCTTTTATCCATAATATTTAAATGCCATCCCACGAAAAGGCAAATTAAAACCAAATCTGTTAGTTACCAAATGAATATTTTAGTTCTGTATTAAAAAGTTAGTAAAATTTGCTACTACCTACAGTATGCATAATGCCATCCCTCAAGTAAAATTCATTTTATTGTATTGTTAAGTAATTGGTGTACTTACACGTGAAAAGTGATTCAATTTCGATCCGATCGTAAACACTCGCCTAACCGAAGTGATCCTATTTATATATTTATTACTAGTTGCTCCGACAGACGTTGTCCGTTATATAATAAATAAAATAATGTTTTTTATTAATTTGTCAATACTATTTCATATCATCAAGAATTATTTCGTAAAATATGCACCCTGTTGTTGTAATGAAATTGTTTCACAGCAGAACTGCCAAACCGTGCGTCAATAAATTCTCTCATAGAAATTATGTGTGGACACATCAAAGGAAAAACAAATTTGTTGTTTTTATTTAATTCCGAACACTATCATATTTATTCGCCTTTTAAACCTTCCCTGGACTTCCACAAATAATTCAAGACCAAAATTAGCCAAATAGGTCCAGCCGTTCTCGAGTTCTAGTAAGACTAACGAACAGCAATTCATTTTTATATATATTATTAAGATTATGCTATATGCTATGCGCTATTTTACGCCTCCATGTTATATATGCGTTCGATAGTTTATATCAGTTGATATACGATCGGTCGGTTCGATTCCCAGACGAGGCAAGTAATTTTTAGAAAATGTTTGAATGCAGAAGTACTAACTTTTAAAAATAACATAGTCTTCTTTCAGTAAAATAGCCTATCTTCGATATTTAAGGTACTTTCCCTTCATGTCCTATGTGATGTCATGTCATAACTTTGGGACATCCTGTATATACAATAATATTTCTTTAAAGTTATTTTGAATCCTTCTACGGTGATCACCTTAGACCATTACATTATATTATGATATCAATATTTCCCACGGACTAACAGAGGCCGAAATGTATAAACAATTTTTGTTCGAAGTGAATGGATTTCTAATTAATGACCGAACGATTATTTATTGCCTCGTAATAATTATTTATTAACGTTATGCAGTTATCACACTTGACTGAATTTAGTCATCTAAATTCAGAAGCAAATTTACAAACACAGAAGCTTCTCATCACACTGTCCTGATGAATGTAGTTTGTAACTAGCTGTGTAGTTACTGAATCAGTCACCACTGCAAGCGCGACGAATTAGTACGTGTCGTATAAGTACCTGGCTCCAGTGTTGTCCAGGCACCAAAAAATTAGCCTTGACTAGCCCTGGCCGTTTCCTAAATTAAAATTTAAAAAAAAAGGAAGAACTTGGATGAAAGAATATTTATTACAGCGCGAAAGTTAGCAAACATGATTATTATGGGTGTTTTAGAACCAGCAGACTTTAGAAATTATTTACGAATGGATTCGAGATCGTTTGACATATTATTAAATCTTCTGACAAAGTTTATTAAGAAGCACGATACTATCCTACGAGACAGTATTGGTGCAAAAGAAAGATTGGTCGTAACACTAAGATTTTTTGCAACAGAAAATTCATATCAAGATTTAAAATTCAGTTATTTAATATCCCAACCCCTACTTTTTTTATGCGGGAACACAAAACAAAACATAAATACATCCTACACGCACGAAGACCCACGTGCTACTGAAATCAGTACTAATTAAATGCGATTACACCTTCCTAAATGCTTTTCTAATTAGGCTTCTAAATGATTTACTCAGTCAGAAACCACACTTGCTTCTGAATTTAGGATGCTTGCTGAATGCGATTATACTTTTCTAAATTCAGTAATGACTGAATTAAGACGACTAAATTGAGTGAAGTGTAATAAGCCTGTTCGTTCTAAAATTTCAATGCAGTTATTAACCATTAGATCTATTTCGTACTTGCAGCATTTGTACCGCAAGCTCATGTGTCTGACTCCGGTATATACATGGACCCGAAGAAAGCTACCGTGTCCAAGTTGACCAGAAAGAAGTACAAGGTACTATTTTTAATACTATTTATTTTTATATCTTGAAATGGAGACATTTTTGATGTAGACGGCAGTCTGTGGGTCATACGGCCAAGGGTTGAAATAACAGCGCGCATCAACCCGATTATGGCAAACTCTTAAGTATTCTGATCTCCTGGTCTTCTGAGCTGCAGAAGCATTTAAGAGGTTGAACGCGCTTTTATGTTCTGTAATTTTAAGGCTATATAAACGCATTATTCCTATATCACACTCACATTAAATCACAAAATAAATTCATTAGCTTGTATTAGTTTAATATTAGAATTAGCTATTATCTTAGGTTTGCGATAATTTTTTTCAAACCACCACAAAATTCCCCAATAATTTAGGTTATGTCAAGTTATAACACTTCAGAACCTTAACTCGATACTGACATTGGTCTAAATTTTTACGGAAACTAATAATTATAATACTGTCTAGGCAACTGAGAAGAGGAAGCGTTTTAATTGCGAATCCTTGAATACGAAGTACAGGGAATTACCGGGGTTTGAATACTAGGAGGGTTTTATATACGCTGCATCGGTTATTTTACACTGAGTCGAATAGAGGTGAGTCGAGATGGAAACAAGAAGTCAGATGGATTTAAATAGAGATCTTTAGTGAGCGATTTGATGACAATCATACCATAGGAGGATGGCTCAAATTAACCTCTGTATACTTGTAAAAACACTACACTTTTTCAAATTTAAATATTTTATTCAAAATAGGATAAGATATCACTTATTGAAAGTCAAAAACTACCACCCATTCGAAAAAGTATGCCTCAGACCTGAGAAGAACGGGCACAAGAAACTCAGCGGGATTCCTTTGTTTTCTTAAAAAATATGGTTACAATGTACAATAAAACTCATTGTAAATATAATGCGCGGGAGTTGGGAATGAATATAATGTGGCCAATGAATGTATAGCGGTCGCTCCATTCCCAATCTTAGTCTGTTTATATATATAACGAATTGATTGTTTCAGGTCGGGCAGGAGGTGACGGGTCGGATCCTGTCGCTGGACGAGGGGCGGCACAGCGTGGTGCTCACACTGAAGCCCTCCCTGGTGGTACCAGACCTCGAGGTTCTGGCCAGCTACGAGTCCGCGAGGGTCGGAGCGCAGTACACGGGCGTTATTGGGGTAATTATAAATTCCTGGTTTTACCTTGAGGGTGTCCCGCATATGTGGGTTACGCTTATGTTTGTTGCCATATATGCTAGTGATAAAGCCAAAGACCAATAAACTTTATTTAATTGGACTTAATCTAAGCTCTTTTAAGTAGTGACTATAAATATTTCTTTTGAGTTACGGAATTTAACATATGTTCCGAAAAAGTATAGCTCGTAAGAAGTCAATCAAATAGAGTCTTTTACAATGGCTGTAATATACATGACTATATAATTTGTTAGCATTCAATATATGAATCGTGTTTATATTGGATGCAACACCTTAGAAACCATTTTGTTATGTAAGTATATTGCTTAACATTGTCATGGCGTAAACTTCATATTTATTCATGACTGTCCAGTCCATTCGCTTGTGGTCTTAATTATCAATGTGCTGAGTTGATATATGTAAGCCCAGTGGTTAGTGACCCTGCCTACTGAGCTAGAAGTCCCGGGTTCGAAACCCGGTAGGTGCAAACATTTGTATGAGTCAAATTCAAATATTTTTATGCAAAATAGGATGTGAAATCACTTATTGAAAGTCAAAAAACTACCACCCATTCCAAAATGAATGCCTCAGGCCTGAGAAGAATGGGCGCAACAAACTCAGCGGGCTTTTTTTTCATCAAAAATATGTTTTACAATTAAAGTAACATTGTACAATTAAACTTATTATTTAATAGCCTGAGGGCGGTCGCTCCATTCCCAATCTGTGGTATCATTAAGAAAGCCATTTATGTTACAGTAACCTTTACCACACAAACGTTTTTTAACAATTCTTTTGAATAACGTAATACTTTTGCTTTGAACACGACTTTGATGAAAATGGATGTTTGTTACCGAGTCATGGATGTTTATATGTATTTATGTATGTTTAAGTAAGTATATTGGATTAAATATATCGTTGTCTGGTAAGCCTGTACTATACAGGCTTTGCCTAGTTTGGGGCAAGATAATTTGTGTAAAAGTGTGTCAATATTATTATTATTATAGGTGATACGTGACTACATCCTTGTGTCGTTCTTCAACAACGTGACGGCGTTCGTGCCGCGCAATTTCATCAGCAAGGAACCCCTCGAGAACCTGGCGCTCGCCTTCCACATCGGCCAAATTGTGAGTCTCACACTGTGTTTTATAAACATAATAAACCATGTTAATAGTTGCCCTCTATTATCTTTATTATTCTTCTGTACGTGTGTTGACAGTGAACTCCTCCTAAATGGCTGGACCGATTTTGATGATTTTCTTTAGAGTGTTCCAGTGAATTTGAGATTGGTTTAGATTCTCAATACAGTTGACAGTGGGAGGCTCCCTTGCACAGGAAGCCGGCTAGATTATGGGTACATACACACAACGGCGCCTATTTCTGCCGTGAAGCAGTAATGTTTAAGCATTACTGTGTTTCGGTCTGAAGGGCGCCGTAGCTAGTGATATTACTGGGCAAATGAGGCTTAACATCTTATGTCTCAAGGTGACGAGCGCAATTGTAGTGCCGCTCAGAATTATTGGGTTTTGAGATAATCCTGAGCGGCACTGCATTGTAATGGGCATGGCGTATCAATTACCATCAGCTGAACGTCCTGCTCGTCTCGTCCCTTATTATCATAAAAAAAACACATAATTCTCCTACGTTTGTAAGTGATATCCTCCTAACGTCTGGACCGATTTTACAAATTTATCACGTGTGTACAGGACAACGTCTGTCGGGTCCGCTAGTATATATATATAAAATGTTCTTATATTTAAAAATGTTTATTTGTGCCGCCCGTTTCTCGCAAACAGACAGACGCGGCGGCCGGGTCTATGTATGGTCGCTGGACTGGGGGCTCAGGAAGAGAAATGTTCATTCAGTTAATTTTCGAAAGCGTTTTTCTATTTAATTATTAAAATAGCTACTTCTTAATGTATTATTTTAATACATTTATACAAAATTCTTCAAGTTGTAATGGAAGGTGTCATATTTCATATATATATTGATAAAATATTGAACACTTATAACATGATAATTGTGAAATTTATCAACGCGGGGTGGACTATGAGTTTGTGGGGCTCTGGGTCCTGTCTGATCAATTGCTGTTATGTTATATTTACCTAAACGGTATAGTCTTATATATTTGGTATAAATGTAAAAGATGTGGATAATATATCCACATCTTTCGCCTAATAAGCTGCACAAATTACAATATTACCAATAAAAGTACTAAACAGTATTTACACATAAAATTTTTCACATTTTATTATTACATATTTTATCTATATATATAAAAGAGAATGTATGTTTGTATGTTCCCTAATAACTCCCTAAACTATTTGACCGATCTCAATGAAATCTTTTGTAATAGATTCGTTGAAGCTCAAGGAAGGTTTACATATATAGTTTGTCGTGTCACGATCCCACCCACGCATTTACCATATCTCTCGAACCATTTATTGACGAGCCACGTCTGTCGGGTCAGCTAGTTATTACATAAAACCTTGTGTATTTTTTATATTTGTAACAATTATAATTAATACTCACAAATTTCATAACATTTAGGTATCTTGCGTTATAATCAACGTGGATGTGGAAAGCAAAAAAATGGTCGGCAGTTTGACGACAGCACCGTTTATTCCAGTGAGTATATAACAGTTTAGTGATGCAAAATAACTCTGTTTTAAAACCACGGTAATTTATATAGTAAAATATTTAATTGTTTGTTTCACTTTTATATACATTGTGAGAGACATAAATTTCTGATTTAGTATAAGCTGTTAATATATGATAATAATTAAATGTTATTTTTAAATATTACATGTTTAGGACGGCAGAAAGAAGATAAATAAAAACAAAGAAAAAGTCGCTGAAAATAATGCTGATCTTGAGATGGAAAACAATGATAGTAAAGATATAGTTGAATCTAAGAAAAGTAAACGTAAACATGATAGTACTAGTGAAACGGAATTACCACAAGAAACTGACATCAAACCTAAAAAGAAGAAAAAAAGTAAACACAAAGATGAAGATAAGGGGGAAGATGAAACAGCAACTGTGAGGCAAGAGACAGAGGACAGTGACGCGATTGAAGCTGATTTTAAAGAACCTCAACTGTTGAGTGTAAGAGAATTGAGAATGGTAGACTTAACAAATTGTAACACAGAATATGAATTAAAAGATCGCGTTCGTTTCTTCCTAAAGCGGATAGAAAAGAGAATCAAAGAGTATGACGTTATAGATGAGAAAATAAAGGAAATAGAGAACAATGGACTCAACACACTAAATAAAAAGATACACACAGAACTTTACATAGAGAAACTACAGCTACAAGAGCGCATAACGAAAATAATGGACACATTGAAAACAGCGCAAGAAAAGTTAAAACAGGTGCTTGCCGAAAAAGGGGAAGTTGTTGAAAGAAAAGCGAAGAAGAATAAAAAAGAGGGGAAAAAAGCTGAACAGAAAGAAGCGGAGCAGGAAGATGAGAATTTAGAAAGAATGAAAGATATAAAAGTCATTGGTAATATGGAGCCAGCGATAGCGGTGCCGAGTGCTAAAGATTTCTGGGCGGCGGATGAAGATGTTGCTACCAAGAAAGAGGAATCAAGTAGCAGCGATGATGAGGTAAGATGTATTTTTGAGATCATGTTACGTTTAAACTCAATAATAGAATTTAAACCTTGATTTATTGCTGCATGCGTAGCCAATGTTATTAAAAAAAAGTGAGCTTAGATTTAAAATAATTTATCAGGACTTAGAACGACCTAAGAAGAAGCGCAAGAAACTATCAACCGCGGAAAAGGTTGCCAAGGCGAGAGAAGAGGAGGAGAGAGTTAGGGAGATGGAACGGAGAGCGATAGAGAGTGAGAAGGAACCGCGCTCAGTGGAACAGTTCCAGCGAGCCCTACTGGCCAGTCCCGACTGTAGTCAGCTGTGGATAGCGTACATGGCATTCCATCTGCAGGTATTTGCTATGTAAAATTCAAGTATTTTTTTATTAAAATTTGATTTTGTAAATTACTTATTGAACGTCTAAATGTTCCCATTCGAAAATATATTCATATTTTTATTAATTTCTCATGCCTCTTGGATGTTTCCAAGAATATCAGCTTTTATACTATGACGTAAGTAAAATGATAATATCATGAACATTAAGGGTGTCAAGGGGCTGCCACGATATTAAGTGTCTGCCAATGACTAACGTGATTTTTAATAATATTCTGAAGGTGATACCGAAAAATCACACTTTATTATTTGATGTATTTAGATCATCATTTTACACATCTTTAGTACCGTTTACCTGCCAAAGCCACTATAATCCAAACTCCATAGTGGTTCATCGTTCTTACCTGTGTTAGGAGCAAGCGCTGAAAAACTTTCAGCTTTTATGAAATAACGTAGGTCTGGGGTTCACGGGCTCTTGCTCTATTATATTTCCTAGAAAGAACTACATAATATTTAATTATATTTTACCTAGAGAACTTTTCTTTCCCATGCAGGTAACATAAGTTGTAGAGAAATCGAAAGAGTGCTTCTTTCGTTTAAAAATGTTGTGCGCATATTTAAAAGTGCACCTGTCATATAGAACTAGAATTAGCGTGGATGGGATTTCGTTTTATTTTTTGAATGTCTTGTTCTTGAGGACCCAACATATTAACTAAAAATTATAATAATAATAATTTTGACTCACTTTTACACAAATTATCTCGCCCCAAACTAAGCATAGCCTATACGGTACAAGACAATGATATATTTATTTACTGAAACATACATTAAATACATGTAAATAAAACAAGTGTCCATGTTCATCACATAAATGTTTGCACCTACCGGGATTCGAGCCCGGGACCTCTAGCTCAGTAGGCAGGGTCACTAACCACTGGGCTATATGGGTCGTCAAACTATTAACTGCAAGCACGGACTAATAAAAAAAGGAAGACTCCGCGCCGTGATAATAGCAAGAGAAGCACCTTTGTGCTAGTGTGTGTGCGGTTACGGGGTATACCAGTTACACAATTATTCTCCCTTAAATAATGATATATGGCCACAAATACTTTTATAGTATTGTTTTAACACATTTTCACAATGCACGACGGCATTTTAAAATATTTTATTGCGACGCAAACTGATCTGTCACAGACGATGGCAAATCTGATAATGGCGGCCGATCGGGTTGTGTAAGTGTATGCGTGGGGCTATGTATTAAAAACGTTTACCGGCTTGTTTTCGGGCCTCACTGTTATATAAGGTGACACGGAGTCCTTCTTTTTTTACTCGTCCGTGACAACAAGTTAATAACTTATGTTAAGATAAATCCAGCATCAACATACTGAGCTTGAAGCTTCCTGAGTATCCGTTTAGGAATGCAGCAGACAGCTAGGAGTTTCTTCCGACACGCGAGAAACTTCTTAAAATTTATATCTTAACCAAGCAAAATTATCTGTAAAAATTATTATGCAGGAATAATAATTGTGAAATGACAAAGTTTATGAAAGGAAAACATTTGACTCTTAATTTAAATCATTTTATATAAACAAAATAGCAGAATGTCTTTTTGGAAAATTGGTAATCACGTCTATTTGGTATTTATTAGTCGACAGAAATAGATCGCGCGCGGGGAGTGGCTCGTCGTGCTCTCTCCACCATCTCTTTCCGAGAGGAGAGTGAAAAACTGAACGTGTGGCTGGCGCTGCTAAACCTCGAGCATCGCTTCGGCACCAAGGTCTGTGTAATTAACAGTTATGTTGGAATTAAATAAATATTGTCTTCCAGTCATGGGCAGAAATGACGGACCTCCATTCTAGTATAATATAATACATATTATATAGGTGGTGTGTGTGGTGGTATGATATTATACAAATATTACAGACTTTTTAAATTTGTGATTTTCTTTTTTATAATTTTGTGATTATTTTTGAATACATAATATGTATATGACATGTATATTTTGTGTAGATGATAATACAATGTAACAATGAAATATTATGTGCTGTAATCTTAGAATGTTATCATTATATTATGAGGTGGAGCTAATGTAATTTGCATGCCCTTTTTGGCTAATGTACTGATTCGTATAGGATTTTTTGTTAACTTGTATACACACATTATGCAAATAAAGAATTATTATTTGTAAAATCGAAGACATCAACATTTTTTCGTCTCCGCTTCACGTGGAATTTCCCAGGCGTATGTATGTATGAGGTATATGTTTTTGTCAAAGTTCTGCAACCAGTAAATACACCATTGCCCTTGGGTATGTATTAATACCAGTCTTCGGTGATTCTTCGAGATATTAATCTCCATTACGCAATGTGAATATTTTAATTGATTTTCTATCATTTGATTCCACTGCCAGGAGACACAGCAGAAGACCCTCGAAGAGGCGCTCCAGATGAACGAGCGGTACCAAGTGCACGCCAAGCTGCTCGACATCCTGGTGGAGACGGGAAACCAGCAGGAGCTGGTGCAGCTTGTTGAGCTGATGATGCGGAAGTACCGAGGCCAGCTGGCGGCGTACCTCGCTTGCGGCGCGGCCTGCTACTCCGCCGGGCTTCTGGAGAAGGCGCGGCAGGTCATGCAGAAGGGAGTGGCGGCCCTCGACAAGAAAGAGCGTAAGTTGTGATTGAACTAGCGGTGTGTGTACTGGCTGCTGGGGGTTGTATAGTTTGAAGCAGTTATAGTCGCTCCCATCTGAGACTGCATATCACAATATATCTTATATCTTTAAACGAGCAATTCTTGTATATATCTATTCTGAATCTAGGACACGGCTTCAACAATTTTAATGAAATTTTGTATACAGGTATTTTCGGGGGAGAGAAATCGATCTAGCTGTTTCAATTTTAAAAAATGTAGTTTTATTCGTGTTTTAATGAGAAACAGATACAATGACATTAGAATACTCTACCGCCACTATATACAAGACTATAATGGCTCAGATGGGACATTGGGTGATCCGGAAATCAGAAGACCCCGGTTCGAATCCAGATCTCGTATTTGTTTTTTTTTTGTTCAAATTTTGTACATTCTTAAAATCCGAGCAACGCTCGGACGTCCACATATTTATTAGTTAATGCATCAAAAGTCAAATGGTAGATTATTTACCAAGGTAGCAAACAATTTTTTAAAGGCGTAAGTTTATTTTTGTTTCCTGAACGCAGCGATGGGTCCAAATTACTTCTCTGGAGGTTAAAGTCGTGTTGCTGCCTAGATAGACTTTATCATCCTCTTCGAGGAACTAATAGTGCCACTTATGAATAAATATTAACGCACACTGTGTTATTTATAAACGCGAATTAAAGTTATTCCAAGTTTAAAACTTTTTGCCTTTACCTTATCTTTCTCACTACAGAATTACATGACAGGGAGAAGTAATTAGAAACTTGGAGTAACTTTATACTTACAGACTGACAGATATTGTTTATATTTTATTAATATACAATTCGGATTAATATGACATAGACATTTTTTTTCTTTATTATTATAGGGGGCTTTTATTCTTATGTACATGTCAGCTCCATTATAATCTAAGTACATTAGAAAACAAAAGGAAAACAAAATTCTTAACTTAACAAACTAAAAAAAAAGTTAGTAAAAGGAAAAGCAAGCTATACCAACAGTGTTCAACAAATAAGACTTATGGTTTCAAACAGACTTCTGGCATCCTTAGATGCAGGACGGGCAAGCATATTTACAAACATGCCCGTATCAAACTGTTCAAACCCATAAGTTCTACAATTTTGTCTCTACTAGATTGAAATCGGACACATTCATTTAATAAGTGCTCAACATCCTCAATTGTTCCACATGAATCGCATAGAGGTGGCTCCGCAATTTTCATTAAAAATTTTAACTTATTCAAAGGTAATAATTAGTCCGCACTATGGAGCAATACCAACTGCCAGATGGTAGCGATGCAGATACCTTAGAATATGGCAGCGGCAATCACCTCAAACAGTGTTCTGTATCATGTAACAGTGTATCACTTTAAAAACATAACAAATTGTTTGGATTTACAAGAGGGAACATCTCAAGTCAATTTTCTAATATGCAAATATTAAGGTTTTGCAGGTTATCAACTGTAAAGTAGATCCTGTAGAGAAGCCACAACCTGAGAGTTCAACAAAGTATACAAGATTTTATGACGATACATCACTCGAACGGTTCGCTCATTTGGCAGAGCACTGGCACGGAACGCCAGAGGTCGTGGATTCGAGACCCGCATCGTTCATAAAAAAAAAATTCAAATTTTATTTGTGTAAAGTTAATACGAGCATGTAATGAGAGCCGAATTCGTGTAACAGATGTGTCGCTGCTGGTTCAGTTTGCCCGGCTGGAGAGGACCGCGGGCCAGCCGGAACGAAGCGAGGCATTGTTCGAGCAGGTTCTGGCGGCCTACCCGGCGCGAGTCGACGTGTGCTGCGTCTACGTCGACCTGATGATGCACGCGGCCGACCTCCAGCGGATACGGTACTGATCAGCCTATCCAAACTCTCTAAGAAAAGAGAGATTGTATGAAACGTACAGTGATTGATAGATTGCAGACAGATGACAGCAATAATATTGTAAAAAAGGCATAAAATTTATTTTCTCAAAATTGATTCCTTTAAAATTCTTTTTGATGTCATTTCTAATATACTAAATACTACTACCGCTTCGGAAATAAATGGCGCTTTGAGACAGAAGAAGCGGCGCAAGAAACTCTCCCAGCAATTTTTTTGCGCTATTTTTAATAAAATATACAATATTGTACTGTCATTGCTATTGCTGTTAAATATTGCTGAACAGTGGCTGGGACTTTATTATAGAAGTGTATACATTTACCCTTAAAGCTATTATGTATCTTATGAAGCCTACTAGAGTTAAAACAAAACAAACAACGGAGATAGCCGAAATCCACTAAGTTTTAAGCAACTGTTTGCTTTCAAACTTAGCCGGATTATACTTCGTCACCATATTGTAATTACTATTCCATACTAAACTAAATACCATTTTTTTCTTAGGCAGTCCCGCCTCTTATCACGTAGTATTTACATCCTCTTTGGTACTGATGCTTTATGTTTTTGAACTTATACTTCTTTTGGCGCGCTACGGAAAAAATATCAAAGTCAATTTTTATGATACGCGTGCACCCTGACGTTGGTTGGACCATTTGTATCATACTTCAGCTACCATAAATAAGCTTCTTGTAACTCATTAGTCTACTGAACCACAACTAATAGACGAGAGTTAAATAAATTTCAATATTTATGTATGTAATTGTAAAATAAAAAAAATCATTTCTTTCTAATTGATCAAAAATAATTTAATGATATTTAAATAAACTGATGCAGCATATTTTTTATATTGAATACAATAAGTATTTTAATTGTTTGTATTTAATATCTTCATTTTATTGTCATCAACCTCCCAAAGATAAGATTCCACAGCGGCGCCTCTTTCTGTCGCCAACAAGAAGTATTCAAGCACTTTTTATATCTCGATTTGAAAGGCCCCGGGCGTCTTAGTGAAATATATATAAATATGTCTCAAGGTGACGAATGAACTTGGCTTATTGATGATGTACGTTTATAATTAAATTATAACGCTTTTCGGATTTACAAGTAAAATAAAAAGCATTAATATCTATGAAACGAACAATATCACGATTTCGCTGGAGCCGTCCATCGTATGGACACAATTTGTTTCTTGCACAAAAGAAAAACGAGTCAATATGCTGAGAATATCTTGGGGCCATATTTAACGTGGACTTTTGCAGCACCAGGTGGCAATGCTTTTGTGAAATTTATTGCTAGAGAGTATGTGTGGTCGTGATCACCTACCATCAGATCACTCACGGACTCCTTTGCTCTCCAATCCTACCTATAAACAACCCAATATATATTTATTGAACTATGTATTAATTCAATTTCTCACATACAACTGCGGCGCATTAGGATGACAGTGAAAACTCATTCGGACAATTTCGTGTTTATTAATCGAGTTAATTAAATAAATTATCAATTAATTTGATTGATTTAATTTAATTATCAATTGATTTCATTTCAGGCAAGTTTTGGATAGGTTAACGTCACAGAAGTTGCCAGCTCGGAAAATGAAGATATTATTCAGGAAATGGATTGAGGTGGAGGAGAAGATCGGAGACCAGGAAATGGCAGAAAAGATACGACAGCGCGCACTCGATTATGTTGATAAAGCGAAGTTTTAAATTAATTAAGAACTGCTTTGATGTTTGATTTTATAAATAAAACAAAATAATCGTTAATAATTTTTATTTATTTACATAACATGTGCAGAAAAATTTACTCAAAAGCGATAGTGCATACTTATTATAAAATCTTTTTGTAATGGCAAGTGATTAAATACAGTCACTATAGTTTGTATGTATGTTCAGTTTATTTTACATTTTTAGAGGATACATACCAATAACAGCTTTATAATCAAGGGAAAACAATTATTTAGTTCCAAAAAACCTGCAATCCAGTTATCTGAAGGAGGTCTTTGGCTTAACTACGAGTACAAACTTAGGTCTTAGTTCCAACTATCAAATGTATATTATTTATAAAAAAAATAAGATTATATTTAAAAATAGAACATCAATCAAATCCATGAAGTCACTTGAAAGTAAATAATAGTAATATTTAACATAGCGCGAAATGACCGCGTGACGACATAACATTGAGCGCCGCTCAGATGCGCGACCGTTATCTATATAGGAGAGTGTGACAACGTCACAGCATCAGCAAGCTCGTGACGCATTGCCTACCTAAAAACTTACGGTGTCATTACAAAAGTAACATGGCTTAGACACGTGTTTAGTTAAACAGTGACTATAACAACGTCTGGGAACTAACAATAACGACGACTTAATGGAGTTTATCCTTTTCTATTGCAAAAGAGTGTTTAGTAGAGTAGTTTGTAGTTGAGCATACTGTATGCAATATTATAAGAATCGTAATTCAATGATTTTCATAAAATTGATGTTCCGATTTAACTTATTGATAATAACTATATTTTGGTGTAAAATACTTACTAAAATTTTTCCGCCACATCTCGAAATATTCAAAAACAATAAATGCAAATATAGACTAGAGATATCTTCGAAAATCTGATAAAAAAAACTACTGATGTACCAAAAGCGCACGAGAAGTTTGGGCACGACTAGTGGTGGCAGGGGTGTATCTAATGCTGCCAAATGCCAGTAATGGATAATGATCTCCCAAGCACTTGGAACATAATAATAATATTTTAATTTGAGGTGCTACCCTTATTAATTTTAAAATTAGCATACTTTACATGTTTTATCATATTGTAATAACCTTAAAGGCCTCATCGCATATCTTGACACACCTGTTGTTGCGGATGTCCATGGGCAGTTGCTTCACCTCCCCCCATCCCGTGAGCCTCTTGCCCGTTTGCCCCCTCTTATATAAAAAAATGAAAGTTCTCCAACTTTTATATTTTTCCCCAGATTTCGAAAAAAAGGCGAAGCCGAGGCCGAGGGTCTGTAGCGGCCAAAATCATGTCCTTTTTTTCGCTCACATAATAATCTGGCACGCACTAGGCAAAAATTTATGAACAGAGGATGTGTCGAATAATTGAACTATTTTAATTTTTTAAACATAAATGTTTTCTTAGAGGTTATTGTACTGTTTAACGTTTCTGTTGGTTGAGGCAACGGTGGCGGTGGTGGAATACTACTGATGTTACATTCAGGGGGCTTACAAAAACCCAAAGGTTTTTTTTCACATTTCAGCACCGGGACAGATATACCGTAGATTGATACAGGCGCACATGTTACGTACCCCAATTTGGCGTAAAATATTTCTTGGCCCTTTGTAGATAAGTGTACCATCTCCAAATTTAATAGGTTTTTGCAATAATCTTCGACTTGACCCATTAAAAATGTACCCAGCTTATTGCCCCGCATTGATTTTCTAATTACCACTGTTTCTATAAAGCAGCTGTTGGGAAATTGTGGTAGAGGTGTTAGTTTAGCATGGCCCAGCAATTGTAACCGATCGTTTATTAATATCAGACTCGTCGGTAATTTGTCGCAGGAGGCCTTCAGCGACATCATCCTTGCGGTTCTGCTACGTGGCCATTCTTCGTTTATCATTACACAGCATGCTTCCAGATATTCTGGATGATTGTGAAGGCGTAAGACTTTTAAATTCTTGTGTTCCATCATCAATATCACACCTGTTTATATAAATATATTATGTATTTCTTAAAAAAAATCGTAATTAAGACTGGTATTCATTGGCTATGTCTTTAACTTAGCCCTTAAAAAAAGCACAGTAATGTCAACTGTCAAAATAATATAATATATTCAATCCAAACTAAAGGACGAACATCCATTGTCATGCAATAAAAAAATCATCTTTTAAATAAAAATTTTTTTTTTTTTTTTAAATATAATCTCTCCTTAATTTACATGGATTGCAACTCGAGCCAAGTTCAACTCTTTAAAAAAATGTTCTTTGAATACACAGCATTCAATTTTCAACGCCTGATACTAGCTCACGGATTAGTACAAATCTTGAAATCTACAATACAACGGAAAGCATACCGCACGACAATCAAGACGTTTAAATTCTGCGATTAGTGTTCATCAAGTGTTCATACATGTTTATTACGACAAACTTATTGGAACTATGAATCCAAAATAATACATAATACGGGACTGATAAAACGCTTGAAATGAATTTATACACTGTGCTGAAACTTAATACATATGAGATAATATAAAGACTTGCCTTCGGCCTTAAAGAGCAAGAGCCCATAAACCCCAGACTAGTAATAATAATGTAAATTAGATAAATAAAACGAAACTTTCAGCTTTTATAAAATAAGTCAGGATGTTCACGTGTGTAATAAGACGTCTAATGAAAAAACATATGTGTCGAAGTCTGCATGGCTCAATCGCATCCAAAATAATAGATTTTAATGAACTTGGAAATTAACCCTGCGGTGAAACTAAATACATGATTAAAGAAAGACTTGGCTTCGGCCTTATCATTATAATGAGACATGAAAAAGTATACCTTTGACGATGGCTGCATGGCCTCTGCCTTTCCCATTAAAGATGAAAAAAATGGACCGTGTACATTGACGGAGTAAAATATATATTCTTTGACATTGACTTTGACAAATAAAGTAATAAATTGATACGTCATAACACTAAATATATAAATAGTAAATACTAAATAGTAAAATACTAAAATAGACTTTTAACTTAGGTACGTACCTAAGTTTGTGAATAAATATTTTAATGAACTTACCACACACCTCTATTTCATAAATTGATGCAACTCAGATATTGACTTATACTGATTACTGACGGTAATTATGCAGACTGCGATACGCACATTGCTCGCTGCTGAGTGCTGACTTCTGCTGTCTGCACAGAGCACTCTTCCAACTCAATAAGGCTACTATTCCTTAATTCTAACCTAACCTATAGGTTATAGATTTCAAGTATACGATTACTTTAGACTTTGAACATTATAATGACAGTCTAACAATGGATGATGATGATGTCCCGTCTCTGTCAGCGGAAACATTCGCTGCTCTTCAAGAATTTTACTCTGAACAACAAAAGCGACAAGAAATAATAAACAAGCTAGAGGCTGATCAAAAGTTGAATGAAAATATTATATTTGAAGAAAATTGGGTAAGATTAATAAAACTTACCAAGGTACATTATCTTCTTGTGTTAAATATTTTAATTGTTTATTTCAGCAACTGAGTCAGTTTTGGTATAATGAGAGTACAATACAATCTTTTGTCAGAGTCATTAATAAGGTTGTTCCAAATGGCGGGAAAGTAGCTCTTATTTCTTGTCCCACATTATTTGTACCTACAAAAAGGCATGTTGGTGATAGAATAACAGGTAAGAAATTAGATAAGGAAGCATTCTAATAGTAATCATAATAATAGCTACTAATATAGTTAAAAGTTTAGCTTAATTTGTGATAATAAATTGGCCGCATAAACATATACTTAAATAGTGGTTGTAAATATTGATTTATCCCGTCTCTTTATTCATATTTAAGATTTAATGAATATGCGTGACCTGGACCATTTCCAGTAAATTTACCAATATTTAAGTAAAGTTCCAAGGATTTTTGATATGGAAAGGGATGGAAGGGGCTAGAGATGTATGTAGAATTTTCAAATAGAGATCTACTCATATTCAAAAGGGGTTCTTCATGTATTTAAGTATATTGAAGAATGATTTAAATATTCTAATCTGATTATATTTCGTTTTGCTTCTGATGGTCTCATTACCAATGCTTTAAAAAATAAAATAATAAAAACAATCACATACATACATATATATCTGTTTTTGTAAATTTCATAGAAATTATATTCAAATTTGATCTCAAAATGTGTATAATCCTGGTATCAAAATGAAATTACAGGTTAATTACATTTTACCATACACTACCATTTTGGAAAAGATTTGGTTATCACTCAAAACTTCAAATTGTCTTCTATTGTTGAATACATAGATGTGATTGTATTGAATATGACTCCTTTTTATTTGCAGTATCCCTATTAGAGTATGACAGAAGATTTGAAGTTCATGCACCAAATTTTATATTTTATGATTTTAACAGCCCAGACAAGTTACCCCCCGGTTTAGAAAAAACATATGACTTAGTTGTTGCCGATCCCCCATTCTTGTCCGAAGAATGCATCACCAAGACATCAGAGACTATAAATTTATTGGCAAAGGATAAAGTAGTTGTTTGTACTGGAGCTGTAATGAAGGACCATGTCGAGAAGTTATTAGGTTTAAGTTTATGTGAATTTCAGCCACAGCATAGAAATAATCTAGCAAATGAATTCTCATGCTATTCCAATTTTGACTTTGACAACATGTTGAAATAAATTAAAGAACATTTAGTAAAATAGGACTGTACATCCATAAAGTGTATTATCATATCCGGTCTGGCGCACCCCAGTATCAGTTCGATCCATTTGATTGTGTATAACATAGAGCAGCACAAAATGTAGGGGACCTAGTGCTCTGTGAACGGCTGGATCACTTGGTGTTGCGTAGAGACATTGCTTCATTGTGTGTCTTCTAGCACATTTATCACAGGGAGTGTTCTGAAGAGCTGTTTCACCTGATTCCATTCACCAAATTCCACCTTCGCACGACACCCCACAAATAAGAAATAATCCTCACCATCTGGATGTATGTCCTCTGCAGTGGGTTTTCATGGAGCTTTCTTGGCTGGTGTTGCAAGATAATGTGGGTGGCGGTGATCACTTAACACCAGGTGACCTGTACACTTGTTTATCCTCCATAGAAAAAACAAAGTGTATTAGACTGTAAATTGTGAGGAGTTTTTAAGGATTAAAATGTGCAATTATAATTAATGTTTTCTTACATATTATTTTAATTTAAATTGCCATTAGATGGTGTTACAGCTCCTCATCTTAATATTTAACTGTCACAATATTGTGGCAATTTCATTTGATTTGTCGTTATTAATGAAAAGAGAAACATGATGTATATGGGACTATTTATATACACAATAAAAGACATATGAAGTTAAAACATTCCTTTTATTAAACAAAGCTACTCCCCACGGCTGGTCAGCAGGAACTACACCTACCAGCACCAAATAACATTTTGAACAATATAATGATATATCCTCAATTCTTTATTTAATACTATGTTATACTTATGAAGGCATTTTATAAAATCACACTAAGATATACTAAAATAGACACTAACTCATATAATATAATACATTCACTTTATAAATTACAATTTAATTTATCAATAAAATGTTTGTTATATCATTAGGCACACACAGTTTATTGCACTTATTTTTAAAACCATTTGTTGTATTTTTGTATAAAGCTTTGCATAAGATATAAAGATACATATTGTGTCTAATTAGTTGGATATTGAATGGGACAAAAGCCACTTATAATAATGAGATAACACATTTAATTCTTGGAAAAAATAGTTTTCTTTCTCTTAGAGCTTAAGACTAACATTAGTTGTGTATGAATATTTTGTGGTCACAAATGTATAAACAAGAGATTTGTGGAGTACAAAACATTTAACATTGCTTGACAATGTTAAATGTTCATTTTCTATAAAATATAAAACTTCATTTACTATTTAATATACAATAATTATGTATTGTTCTATGATCTTTAGCAGCAATATTATGTATTTGCCACTTGTTTATAAAGTAGTTATTACAAATAAAATGAAACCTGCAGACAAGATTTTATTATGATTTGAAGTTGTGTGAGATTTTTGATTTCTTTACAGTAATAAATTAATCATTTTGAGTATGGATCTAAAAAGCCCATATTCTAGAGAGTTTTAGAACTTTTACACTGGTCTGAATAACTATGAAAGTGAATAAGATCATGTTATAAGAGCACTAGTTGTCTCTCTCTTACATTCCTTAGTGGACAAAGACAACAATGGTTAAAGATTGATGTAAATGTTGAAGTTATATTTTTAAGAATATAATTATTGTTCATATAGCAGTTTAAAATTGATTGAATTGATATGTGTTGTTCATTTTGGAGATTACACTCAATACTGATGTGTTCCCAAAATGACTCGTTCAACTGACTGACCCGTTACAATCTGTATAAGACACACTCCTTGTCTACAAATCAGATCATATGATAAAAGACATTTGATAGCCACAAAAATTACAAAGGATAGTGTTTCTTTTACCATTTCAAATATAATTAGAATATTAATTAATTAATCTGGTTAGTACCTATGTCAAGTCTCAACAATCGAATCATAGTTAAAACTCTAACATAACAACTTTAAGGTAGACATAGACACATTTACGCTTGTGATGTAATGAGCCGGCTCAAAGGTCAGAGAATAGGCCCGCGTGGTTGGCTCGCTCGATTGTGAAATCTCGTTGATCAGAATGGAATGAACCGAAGAGGATCAATCACTGTCATCGGTCGGGACACATACAATCGCTTACTATCTTTTGATTCGATCATTTGAGGACTACACGTTTCTAGGAGTGCCTTCCATGAAACTAATATGATATACAATATTAATAGAAATAGGTACCCACAATACCGTCCCTTATATTAAAAAAGCTATAATTGTGAAGGGTGATTAATCACTATATTATTAAAAAATAAACTGTGTTTTTGTACTAAAATAATTATCCTATTCTCAATATTTACATAAAACTTATCATCTATATTTGTTTGTTGATCACATGAATTTGTAATAATTTATTATGCTGCTATATTTATTAATACTAAAAAAGGAATTTGTAACAATCAGGTTTGAGTATTGAAAACAAAAGGAAGTGGCATGAACTTCGAATAAAACTCCGCCATTATTGTATCGCGTATTGATGGTTTACAACTTAGATCAGTTATACGTCTAAATAGACTGTGATAGCTGTGAAAACTTCGAAAACAAATTGAGCAATGCACGTACACTAACGGCCGTCCCAATATACTATTACAGATAGAGATACATTACTAACTTCTACTGTCAATAATCTGAAACTGTCCCAATATACCCGATAAGTAAGTTTGGACGCGTGAATTGCAATTTCCATACAAACTTTTATCCATCGCTGGTAAGCTATACGTCCTCCCATGGATAGACAGCGTGAACGGATAAGGTAAATTACCGATTAGTCGATAAGTTCATTGAGACAGAAAAGTCAACGATAGTTACGATTTTTATCTCAAGTAGGCCACAACCGGAGATAGACCGAATATTGGAAACGGCCGTAAGAGCGCTTTCGCACTAAGTCCGATCCGTACCCGTCAAATTACGGTCCAAAGTAGTCGTATGGTAGTTTACGCACTAGATCCGGCTTCCGTCAAATAGTTTTAAGACTACATCGGGCCGTATTTTACGGGTACGTATCGGATTCGGATCGGACGTAGTGTGAAAGCGCTCTAACACAAAGCGACATACAAATCGCGAGTTTAAGGCGTAGCTTGTCACGCACACTAAAGTAATAAACCTAGCCTGTTTTCATCGGCTGTCTAGCAGTAAGAGGTTATATCTGGACGTATAAATTATCTAAGGTTTACAATAACTGAATACTTACTAATAAATGAAAATGGGGCAGAATTCGTTGGTAGTATAAATTGTATTTCTTGTTATGAAAGTATGTATTTTATCTCTTAGGTGAAATACAGGTCCACGAAGAAGCAAGGAGTGATAGACACCAAGTGTCATGCCACTTCCCGTCAAGATTACAAGTCGGTGTAAACGTAAGGCGCGCCAATAGAATGAGGATGTGACAGTAAGTTAGCGATGGGCGTTGAATGAACGGACCAGTTCAATCAACCAGTCGAAGGTTCCCGTATTTCAAATGGACTAGTTCAATTCATAGACTGACAGACGTAAACAAAGAGTTCGTTTGTCGTTTGTTTAAAATAGAATGTGAATTTTGAACTCATTTTCACCACTAGATACACAGACATATAGAAAGAAAAAATATAGAAATATGATTTTGTAATAATGCTTATATTTAATTTATTTTTTATTTTAATATTCTTAAAAAAGGTAACAGGTAGTTGCACATACATTAAAATAATTAAAAATAGTAATTCATTCGAGCTAATAATGGGCTTCCAAATGTACATATAAATAATAATTAATTATAAATTAAGCACACGGCAAGTATAAATTAAAAATTATTGAATAAAACTTCTCGCACTCCCATCGCTAGTTGCAAGCAAGGGAAATTAGCTAGTAAAATTCTCATTAATTTTACATTATTATACCAATTCAAATTTTAATATTACTAATTTATTCGGTATAAATTAATGTAGGTATTATTAAAAATTATTACGAATTATCAGTCTATTCTCAGCACGGCGGTCGCGATCAGTCCATAGAGTCGATATCGTTCCGTCTCGCATGTCTTGTCATCTACAATATCGTCGAAGGTGAACTACAGTCCACGATTTGAACTAGTCCACGAAAGTAAATGAACGGTCTAGTTTAGTTCACTCAAAATACGTCGACGACCCATCACTATATAATATGTCGTTTTAAAATTGCCAAAGAGTTGCTAAGCTTGGCTTGCCTGGGATATTAATATGGTTGGTTCAAGCCGCTATTGACTATTATAGTATTAAATTCGGTTAAAATCACCTAACTACAAGGCCGCATTAAGCCGTAATTCATATATTTTATTTGAAATATATATTTTTATTTATATAATCTACTATCTATCTTAAATGTTATACTACTCTTGAAGTCTTGAACACACAAAAATATATTTAGTGAATGCTAAATTGCGCTACAAATATTATGCGGAGCAAAACTAGTTTGCTTAGAATAACACTAATCTTGAGAAAATAGACCAATCATTGACGAATTTATTTAAAAACGACATTGATCCTGTGACCCGAATTAAAATAATTACATTAAGTATTGCCTTTTCTATAAATGTTCCAAACAGATATTTGTGATGGTTCCCACATTATATACGATTCTGCAATAATCGACTATTTACATATACTAGTACAATAAAAACTAATCAGATTCTATAGAATTTAACAATTAGTTACACACTTAATACTTAGTTTAAATTAAATTTGAACTGGGCCTTAGTTGGTACTTTCATTTCATTGAAACAGTAAATGTATAATTTTTTTAGTTGACCATATTGTCGACTGGTAGACATTCGTTATATATTTTAGTAAATTAAGCAAAATATTACCTACGAGAGAATACTTTAGATTGAACGAGGTATTAATATTATGCGGACTTTAAATTAGGTTTTAGAAAAATACAACATAAAACATATTTGGTAATTTGAATACGGATACAGGAATATAAATGTATACATACTTAAAAAAAATAGTGCAAATCACAACCGTTTAATTTAGCTATGTTAATGTAAAAACAAACCCTCTTAGATTTTACCAACAACGGAATGCACAATGAAGAAAGGTTAGATTAGAAAGTAAATAAAAAAATATACAGCAGTCGTAAAAATCAATGAAACATTAACATTTCTTTACATTACAACTGTCACGAAATAACACTTAAGTAATAATATAAAAACAAAACCACACAAAGCGTCAAGTTTTAAATACAGTAATCCTATAACGCAGAATACTTATTACGCGATTTCTCTCCTATATAACGCGGTGAATTCTCACATGCATATTTATGCACTATGCAATTTATCATGATTTGTACAATACATAATTAGCTTCACGCACCTTAAGCATGTTTGTTAATTGGGTTATTACAAAATTGAATTATTTTATTTCATTTGTTTATTAAAAACCTTAATAAAATAGTAAAACTAGGCAAAAAAATATGGAAATACTTATTACGAATTGGGATTTATTATTATTACAACGAGGTCGTAAAAACGCATTATATGTAATAGGACGCCATGACGCAGAATAACTACCGCGTTATATGGAGGATTACCTATACTTAGTTTAGAGCGTGAAGAACAATATTACTAGAAGTACCTACGCGTGTTAGTTACACTAAACAGTTGACACGCTACATTTGCACAACTACACACATCGTGAACAATAACTGTTGTTCGTGCTACACCTAATTTTCAGACATTGAGTTCTGGTTACAACATAAATTTGAATATTAATAACAATTATGAACAACATTATGTTGAGTCATGAGTGATACACGTTTCAGAGTGTGAGTGCTGATATCGACAGCCAATTAAGTTTTTTATACGGGCATCGGATATAAATAATTATTCGAACATACGAAGCTCCATAAAAAAATAGCAAAGTGAAGCCACAAATTTAAACAATAGATTTAAATACTACGTAATGACAGGCGGCACTGCCTAAGTAAAAATTGAAATTTAGTTTAGTATAAAACGTGCAGTGGTTTGAAATAGTAGTAATTACAGTATAGCGATTGGCGACGAAGTATAAGTCGGCTTAGTTTGAAAGTGAACAGTTGCTTACAACGTAATGGATTTCGGTTCCGTTTTTTAATTAATATTGCTTATCTACACCCATGCTTTAAAATCCTCAAATAAAAATTCTAAAACAGCTTATTGCGTTGGCAATAAAATTAAAACACCTAATGTCCTAATAACCATTACATCATCCAAACGAGTGTTGTAATGAAATTCAGTTTAACAATACATCAACCGTTTTCATAATAACACTTTTGGATGATATTATGGTTACTAGAACTGCCTTTTTTAATGTTAGCACTGTTTCAGAACCTTTTATAGAGGACTGTTGATAATTAAGTATTAAAAAACTCATGTGATACTGTATCATAACCGCACATTCGTGTTTTAACACTCCTTATTACACAACAGTTGCATAAATAACTAATATCAAGTACTAATAGTTACAAGGAAATATAAAATTATAGAAATACCGAGCATATCAAATTATTATGATATGATCGCAGTGATAAAGTTAGTTAGTACGAACAAATGTAGCATCTCACACTTAACATGAACAAATAGATACAATACAAACTAATTTACTCGATTTTCCAAACTTATCTAGAGCTCGTCGCAAAAATAGACTTTAGGTGGTTTACACAGCGCTTCCAAATATTATATGATCTATGGCGCACTCTTTGTCTACGACCTTCGGGTTCAATTAAGTAAATTCATACAAACATCATCAGGGGTTGAGTTTTTCGATTGTGAAAAAGTCACTATAACGTTTTTGTTACTTGGTGGGAGGGAGATAGCACGAATAGTAACGTCAGTTGTATTTGCGCTTAATATCTTTTTATATTGCGTTAAAAAGAGACAGCACTAAAAATAACTTATAGACAAAGTCCTCGCAACAACGAACGAAAAAAATTAATAGTAGAATATTCAAATAATTAATTTCAAAACATAACATCCATTAAATAAAAACAAATACAAAACAAATTTAAATTATAAATAAACAGAGTACAAAACTTTGAATACATTTATTAATAATCAGATCATACGACTAAATGAATAATTAATCTAAGTATTCGTTATTTTATTAATACTTAGATTAATTATTTAAAATATGTGTATAAACAAATTTCATTTATATCAGGACAATATTATGCTATCGGAATTAAAAATGGAATGATGAAAATAAATGTAGTAAGACCTCTCATCTCCTGTTACTGTGTTTATTTCACGACTTTTACAAATCTACAAAGTGACAGACCTACTACTTAGAGAGTCTTTTAAAAGTAGTATTCAAACTAGTATTTTAAAAGTAGTTTTTGGGTCTGAGATATCATTTAATTTTGGGCAAGGTATGTCTTGTCCAACATAGTTTGGGAATCAATATCCTCAGGGCGATTTTATCGCAACGGTACAATGAATTTCCTTTCATGGTCTTTTAGTGATCTCGTTGAGAGCGGTACTGGCATTGTTCACATACAAAGAACGACGGTGAACAAAAGTCCATTGAGGGTCTTCTTCTCTTTCATTCACCTAGCTGCATATACTCTTTCGTTCGCCATCGTTTGTTGGACGTGAACCCGGGCGTTGTTAGCCTGTGTCTAAGCCTTGTATCTATTGCGAGGATTGACCACATGTTTTGGTCATAAAATACAGTACAGTGGAGATTATCATAGGCTTCATTCGTGTTTCGTCCGCAGCGATGGTGCCTTATGAAACAGGCTACGACCGTTACAATATTCTTTAAACCCTCATCACTTATAGTTTTATACGTAAAAGTCGTCAATATACAAATCAGTAGTAAAGTTGTGCAAACAAAGATAACGTCACTGAAATGCTGGCTGTATGACCGCGACAAGTTCAGCGTGACAGCTGACAATGTCTAGAAACACTGACAGGTGACAAGTACAGCGTGGCAGCTGTCAATGTCACAAACATTGACAGCTGTCACGTAATGACGGATGCTGGTGTCGTGTTTTTTTAAAATCATTAACGTCTTTAAGTGAAAGTCTTTAACACGAGTGGGTATTGTCGAGTATGAATCCGGAGGTGGTAGTGTGAGTGCTACCTGTGCGGGCGCGCCGTGAGCCGCAGGTAGCCATACAGCAGCAGCAGCACCAGACAGCGCGCCAGCAGCAGCAGCGCGGCCAGACAGGCCCGCGCCAGCGCTGCAAGCTCGGAGCGAAGCACACCCGCGACGAGCTCGGCGCGCCATCATCCGGTGCCGCACTTGCCGCTCTCGAACACGCCCTGATCATGATGCAACATCTAACAACCCTTTTTTTTAATGAAAATAGAGGACGGGACGAGCAGGACGTTCAGCTGATGGTAATTGATTCGCCCTGCCCATTATACACTGAGGCCTCCGCCCTGCCCAGCGAAGACTCGGAGACGCCCGTGCCCGTGCGACGATATGTCGAGCACCGAAGATTATCACAATTTAATAATTACACTGGGCTATCTGCTTTAATCTAAAATCCTTATTTATGACAGTAGGTAAGGGACGAGATGAACAGGACGTTCAGCTTATGGTAAATGACATGCCCCGCCTATTACGAGGGCGGCACTGAATATTTCGGGAATCAAGGAAGTGACAAAACATTACTAATTAAAAATGTATTTATTGCTTTTCGAAGTATTCTCCGCGAAATTTGACACATTTTTACATACGATGGAACCAATCATTGAAGCAACCATTCCATTCGGAAGTTGGGGTCTCCAAAATGGCCGTTTTGTAGGCGTCCACAGCTTCTTCAGGTGATGAAAATCTCTGACCGTGCAATTTATTCTTTATTTTAGGAAAAGTATAGAAATCATTAGGGCTTAGGTCGGAGCTGTATGGCGGATGATCTAATAATTCTTTGTTTTCTTGCTCTAAAACTCTTTTGTTCTGTGCGCGGTGTGAGAACTCGCATTTTCGTGATGGAGGATGATGCGGCACTTCAAAAGTCATAATAAATCATCGCTCTAGAATGTTCTCGAGTCAATTCCATTTTCTCAACGACTAAACAAGTTTGAAAAGAGCTTGTGACAAGCCCGAGAATCCTTTTTTGAAATAAAGAAATGGTATTCGATTTTTAAAACCAAGAAGTTTTAAATTAAAAAGATTTTATTATGTCAGGAACAGTGGAATATTCAATTCCCGATACTTTTAGTGCAGCCCTCGTACAATGTAGTGGCGCTCAGGATTCTTTACACAAAAATTCTGAGCGACAATACAATTGCGCTCGTAACCTTGAGACATAAGATGTTAAGTCTCATTTGCCCTGTAATTTCACTAGGTACGGCGTCCTTCAGACCGAAACACAATAATGCTTACACATAACTGCTTCACGGCAGAAAGAAGGAAGATACCGTTGTGGATCCCATAATCTAGCCGGCATCCTATGCAAAGGAGCGAGCGAGCGAGTTGTGAGGTCAGAAACTTTAAAGAAAAAAGGTGAGATAACCGTTGTAAATTAAGTCAAGTTTCTAAATAATTTATGCTTTCAAGCACCAAAGACCTTTTAAGGTCTCTCATCCGTAAGATCAAAAAATCATCTCTGGCACATCATATAAAATCTAAGAAATCACTTGGCAAATTCACAAACCCAATTCTTATTGTGAGACCCATAGAGCGTACATAGACTTCGCTCTGAGACTTTACTTACGTAAAACTTGGCTGGGTTTAAGCTTAGTATAATCGTAGATTTTTTTTCGATTTTCTTTGACTTCGCTTTCATAACTATAAAAGCGAAATGAAAGATTATGACATATAATATTTGACAGCTTAAGTTATTATACTGATCTCATTGACCAGTATAAATACCACTGGACAGGTTGTTCCATATGTTTGACAGCAAATTTTTTGTGCCTTTTTGAAGTGCCACTTGCGAGCGTCCAGAGAACTAACTTTGACGTAAAATACAAAAAGGTTGCGAAAGAATGTACAATACTCTGAAGTATTTTTGCATTTTGAATTAATTTCGTTCGTTTGCCGTGTTATTTATGCTTAGAGAATCAACATAATAAAGCACATTTTTTTTTGTAAATAGTTTACTACCATCTATCGATGTTTGCTGAGGTTGTCATCACTAGTTTTAGTACCACAGACTCTCGCTACATGGCCAACAGCGCCAAAATGGTGAATATTAAACAGGCACAAAAGGACTTTGATAGCCGGTGGTATATAGTAGAGGTCAGTGGCTGATCTTAAGATAAGATAGCCCAATACAAAAGTCAAGTTCGCGTTTTATCACACTCAGCACCGTAACTAGAGTCCTGAGTAATATGCTCTATAGATCTCAGCCTTAATGTTGATATTACGATGTCATCTCTTAGAGGCTAGGGCTGTCAAACTACAAACACTATAATATTCTCAAATTAAGTTTTATTCTCTACTTAACTTGTTTCTGCTTTTATTGAATTAAAATGTATAATTTTTTAATGCATGAATAAAATATTAGTTTTTTTTTTTAAGTTAATTATTTCAGTCATCAAGGCGTTTTTGATGGGGAGCAGAAATTTAAAAGAAAGATTCACTAGAAAGACTAGATACCTCCAGTAGTTAACTCTTCCGACAACAGGGTCGACTTCTAGCTTAGAAGGTAGGATCGCTAACCACTCGGCTATACAGGTCGTAATATGCTTTGCTTTATTTATGTTTCTCCATTTTTTAATTTCGATTTTAAATAGGTGACAATAAAGCTCGGGCGTGATTCCCTACTGACTGGCCGCCGCACGTACTTACAATTTCAATACCTGCACGGGGAGTGAGACAGGCCTACCAAAACGCACCTTTCTGAAGAAGGGCGAGAAAGCTCTCAGGGAGTCCCTGGTGAGAGGCGAGGCGTGCAGCACGCAGCGACGGTCGCTGGAGCACACCGACAACAGTCGCCGCAAGAACGACTCCAGCTGCGGCCGCCGCGACCGCGCCAGCGACTCGGACGACCACAGCGCGCGCGCCGGGAACGGGATCGACGCCACCTGCCACCGATCACATTACAATAAATATTGTCACGTTCAACTTCTAATGGAGCCGCTTTTATGATGGTCCGTGACACAAAGCTTGACAGACACTCGCTATCTTGTAGCTTCATCACGCGATTTTTACATCATTTCATGTTTGAATGTGGCGTGGGAAACATTCAAACATAAAAAACTTTTATTTATTGTTTAATATTTAATTTAATTAATTAACTTAGGGAAACATTCCACCAATTCGACACGAATTTCGCCTCTAAACAAGGCATCCTGAGGAGATGTTGACTCGCCAAATTCTAACACGAGACAGACTGTGTCGTGCCAGAATAATATATACAATAATAGAATTTGTATAATAAAAGAATTGGATAATTATGCACTTCCACAATATAGCACCTAATTCAATATAAAAGTGTATACATTAGCCTTTTGTGTTGATAAGGTGTTGGAGCGACCCACCTTGTCTCCGTACAGCTTCCGGCAGGTGAGGTACAGGTCCCGGAAGCGCCGATAGCGCCGCAGCAGCTGCCAGGCGCACGCTCCCAGCCGGACACGCACCTCGTACTCGTGATGCGTGCCCGCGCCCGCTCCTCGCGTCACCCATCCCGGGATGCTGATTACCTCCGCTGCACACACACATTTATTTGTAACAGAGCACTATTTTTTTAAAGGACGAGACGAGCAGAAGGTTCAGCTGATGGTAATCAATACGCCGTGCTCATTACAATGCAGTGCCGATCAGAATTCTTGAAAAAACCCCAAAAAATCCCCAAATGTTTTCACATTATTGCTTCACGACAGAAATAAGCCCCGTTGTGTTGCACATAATTTAGCCGGTATCTTATGCAAGGGGAGGCTCTGGAATGCAAACTGGTTTAATTACATATTTATTTTCTTACGAATATGTATGATTTATTTCATTGTTATATCTATGAGACGTGAAAAAGTGTATTTATATTTATACCTATTACTTTCAATAAATTGTTTCGATTTGATTGTAAAATATAATAAAATTTTAAATATCTTACATTTGGGGGTTTTATTATACAATAAGCAATAGTGCGGAAAAGCATAACATTTCGCATGCTGCATTAATATGGAAATGTCTACTTCTTGAGCAAATAATGTTGTTCAATACACAATTCAATAAGGTCAGGTTTTGGAATGGTAGATTCCAGCTTTCAATTATTCTTTATTTAAAAATATTGGAATTATATAGTAATAATATGCCATCAATTTAATTTATATTTTTACCGCAAATACAGGGGAGACTTTTTTCGACCGTAATTACAAACTACAAACAGTCGAAACAAGTAAACCCGACTTCACAATAACACATTTCCTCCAGAGTCACTGACCACATGTCTAATGGGACAGTATCGTGAACTGGTTATTATCATAATACAATAAATATTTACAATTGGGTTCAAACATGACGTGTCAATATCAATGGTCGTGTTCACCAATTTAAAAAAAAGTAAGAAAATTATACATATTCAACTTACCAAAATCTATAGGATGATGTAACCCTTCCAAATTGTAATCCTGTAAAAGATAATGTAATAAAGTATTAAAAATACATTCAGATACTTCTCTTTTCATTCCCAGTTAAAAACCTTAAAAATTGTTAATAAAATGCTCGCATAATTTAAAACCTTATTTATTTACAGTGTTGTGGATGATCTACTCAATTATAATAAAGAGATAATTTATATTATAAACTATTGTGGTGCTTTTTTAAATTTAATTTACATTTATTTTTTAACTTACTCGTGTTAGTCACTTTATACAGATTTGTATTTAAAATAACTTGTAATTGATGATGCTGTAAGGCTGGATTTAGTGCTCGACCGACGGGCAGCGCTGACATCGGTCGAGCGTACCGCGTACTTGTACACACTGACCATGTTGCGTTTAGTGCATTTTAACTTCTCTAAAGCTTTGTATCCACTTGAGCATGCTCAGGCGAATGAGCGGCTCATTTGGCCGAGCCGCTCAAGTGGAGACGCCTGAGCACGCTCGGCCCGAGCAAATCCGAGCGCGCTCAGGGCGAGCCGGCATCTGTCGGTTTTTGTCCGTGCCCAAAGGCGCTCAGTATTCGCTCGGCGCTCAATATTCGCTCGGCGCTCAGTGTGGACGGTTGTTTTTGTGTTTGAGGTGAGCGCGTCGAATTCCCCGAGTTTTGATTACGTTTACTTTTTCTGTTGAAAAATGAATGGCTTGTGGGATAACGAGACTTGTTTAACATTAATTGATGCGTATGAATCAAAGAGGGTGTTATGGGACAGTACATACGAAGAATACTATAATCGCCTAAAAAAAGAAGATGCTTGGCGTGATATTTAGTTACCTTGGTGGTTTTCTCTTCTTCTTTATGGTACAGTGAATAATTATAAAGGCAGCAGCAGCTACACGGACACGTGAAGACATGACGGAGCCGAGCATATACTGAGCAGCCTGAGCACAGCTTTTCCAATGTCAAAGTCTCGTTCGACCAAAACATTCATTTTGTTCCTCTGAGCATGCTCAGGTGAATAAGCGGCTCATTCGCCCGAGCATGCTCAAGTGGATGCAAGGCTTAATATGTACGTATTACTTACGCAAACGATTATGGAATAAAAGACGGAGAAGATATAATGTTTACCCCATTATTAGAGCGTCAAATTGAAGGAGAAATTTATACGTTAATACGTATATAATAAAACATTAACGTATTCGAAATTGTCAGAAAACGAATTTATTTTTACGATCTTTGATTACTATGTTACGCACGGTCGCTCAGTCAGCGTCACACTGAATTTATTGCCATAACGCGTCAGCGGACCAACGTACGTCGGACCGACGTGCTCGATACTCGTCAGCACGATATAGCTAAAAGCGCGTAGCAATTCATCAGCGCTGAACTGAACACGATCATGTGTTTCCATTGTTATAGCTACGATTGACCGACGATAGCACTGACCGACGGTCGAGCATTAAATGCAGCCTAAAAGTGAACTATAAAGAGTGGTATGGAGTTTCTTGACACTATCTCATTAAAGCACAATCTTATCAGAAGTGGTGGTAAATGGTAAAATATAAACTTCTGACATGCATCAGTGTCATTTATACGACATACTTTTGACCGAAATTAATTAAGTGATATCGTTTTTATTTGTTCAACAGATCCTACCAAATATGAGTGCCAGTCACTGACTTCTACTACATACCACTGGACTGGCGGCTGTCAAAGTGTTTTTGTGCCTGTTTGATATTCGCTATTTTGCCGCTGTTGGCCATGTAGCGAGAGTCTGCGGTACTAAAACCGGTGATGACAACCTCAGCAAACATCGATAGATGGTGAGAAACTATTTACAAAATTGTATACTTTATTACATTGATCCTTGAAGTATATATAACACGGAAAACGAACGAAATTAATTCAAAAGCCAAAAAAAATATTTAATTTAGAAAGTATTGCTGCACGTTCCTTCGCAACAGTTTGTATTATACGTCGTATAAATTAGTTTTCTGGACGCTCCCGAGTGGCGCTTCAAATTTGCACAAAAAATTTACTGTCAAACATATGGAACAACCTGTCCAGCGGTATTCATACAGGTCAGTGGTGCCAGTACTTAAAATGGTTCTTGTTGGCAAGTGCGTGCCGGGAAATAGGAACTTTTTTGAGCCTGTTGTTCTCAGTTCTTTCCACACTTTTATTGAATGGGTGGTAGTTTTTGACTTTCAATGAGTGATATCATATCCTACTTTGAATAAAAATATTTGAATTAGAATAGTAAGTCAGTCAGTACCGGTATAGTGACGGGCGCGTCTCGTATCCGGTGCAGCTGACAGTCGTGCTCTTCGTCCCGGTGGCGGCCCCGCTCCCGGTGCGTGCCGGTGATGGCCCGTAGCGGGTCCGGCCACGGCGCTTCCGAACTGAGCTCGTCATTGGACGTCGATACGTTGTCCGACGCCTCCGTCGCTTCCGAATCCTTAAACCTGATTTATGCCAACAAAAAATAGTCATGAAAAATATTTAAAATAAAATATTTACATGTTAATTTCAATACATTCTAGTATGCGAAATGTGACAGAAGAAACTAATGTATTTATATAACGTGATGAAAGTTTAAGCACATCCTCAAGAACAAAAGGACAAACGAGTGTACGAGGATCATCTAAATGGAGAAATAAGAGATATTTTATATATTAGTACAAATTCCGTTTATCAGGAGAGTGATTAAATTTTTTCCGTTAAACCGTATAAAAATACACAGAAGTCTAGTTCAGAAGCTCACATGAGTAAAATTTCAATGAACTCTTGAGTTGAATTAAGAAACACTTTTAAAGGATTAAAACAGTAACTGTATTGTTAACAGAGTGGTGCTCTGATGGATCCCAGGGCATGCCGGAATCATAGGCAATGAAATGGCCGATGAGCTCGCAAGAGCTGGAGCTAAAGCAGTCCAATATGGTCCGGAACCTATTTGTGGACTGCTTTAGAGCGCCATCCGACACACCCTGAGAAACTAATGTAAATAAGAAGTACTTAAACGCTGGAACAACTCTACAGGTTTAAAGCACTGATAAGGGCATTCAACAGTAGATATGAGAATAAAGCCCTATCTTTGAACAGGAAAAATCTATGCATACTCACCAGGATGCTAACTGGGCACTGTCGCCTAAACAAGCACCTCAGTGTGGTGGGCATCAAAAATGATAAAACGTGCAGATTTTGCCTTGAGGCTGATGAAACGCCTCTACATCTACTCCGTGATTCCGGGCCACTAGTGCTCTATCTTTGGTGACTACACCTTGCTTCCAGATGGTGTTTGCGTCAAGAAGATACTGCGGTTCGTAAAGGCTGCAGGGTTTGACGACGAGCTATAGTAAGAGTGGCGAACACAATAGTTCAATTTTTAGACGCGGTGTTACTAGGAATCATTAGACTAGATAAATAGCCTCTTCAAAAATAATAATAACTGTGTTTTTTACATTAACATTAGTTTTTGCATAATAGTTACATCTTTATTTTTATTAAAGTTAACCCGACGTTTCTTGCCTTTCACAGTTACAATTACACGCGTTTTAATCCTCTAAAAGTGTTTTATTGAAATGTGTATCACTCGCGTTAATCAAAGAAAATACAATGAATCGAGAAAGTTGAAAGTAGTCAAAATTTTGTTGCCTCAATACTATCGAAAGTATGTCCAGAACCCTTCCCAATGGAGATCTGCGATAAAAGATGTGTGTGAGAGGAGGTGGTTACCTGTGCAGCAGCGGATCATGTATGTAGTGTCCGTTATCGGTGAGCTCCGTGTCCACATCCCCACTCAGCGGCAACTCACTCTCGCTCAGCGTCAGCGACGGAGTCTCCTGGATGGGCGTGACCGCGGACCCGCGGCGGCGATCCTGCTTGTCGAAGAACGAGTACTGCAGCGCCATCTCCAGCCGCACATACTTTTTCTGGAGCTCTTGGAGGACCTGGTATTCATACAAAATACACATTAGCTATGTATGTATGTAATTGCGGGCTGTTTTCCACAACTCGATGTCTAATGCGCACCTATTTGGCTTTAAAAACTTCTCCTGAGTAGGAGAAGTAGAAGTTGTAGTGATTTATACTAGACATACACACTAGGAAAATAAAAATCAAATTATATTTATTTTTACAAATAATCAAAAATCAATTTATAAATTGATTTTTACTTATTGAAGTCTGAATATAAAGTATAACTGACTTGTATTAGTGCTAGTTTTTATTAAGAAGTATAACTTAAATGTACATGATTGTAGAATGACTACAAATTTTCTGAAATTTATATGCAATAGCGGAAGGAAGTTTTATAAATGGGTTTAGTCCGTAATCAGTGCAACAATTAGTGTTGTGAATAAACACGGAACACAATTTTAAAAGATAAGAAATGTCAGGCATGTCAGTATGTTTGACAGATCGTTATTTTCTACTCTCTGCACTACAGCGTCTCACAGATGTGTTTTTTATTTGGAGCTTTCAATAAATAGTGAATAATAATAATGATGATAACTTTATTTCCCAAACATAACAATAAATAATAGTAGTCTAAATTATATTATTAATTATATAATATACATACAATACAGGGAGCAAAGACAGCTAAACTAGTACGAACTGTGTTTCAGCTATCAGTGACTTCTCGGTACCAGACATAATTACCCACATAGTCAAATCAAATTATTAAAATCAGATAAAATAAAATAAAAATACTGTCTAAATACAAAAGTGAAATTAAAATTAAATAAAAGTTAACTTCTATGTATGTGTATGTGTGTGTGTGTGTGTAATAGGGTGTAATAGTGTTTAGATATGTTATTATGATTTGTATATATTTATTTAGATGTTTTATTGTATTAAATTCTCGGATTTACAGTAGTAGTTATTGATATTTTCTTAATCCCTTCCTGGAGACCCTGAACCCTAACAACAAGCGTGTGTGTATGTCCGCACCTGGATCTGCGCGTTGAGATCCTCCTTGGAGCAGTCATTCTCCAGCGAGGACATGACCAACATCTTCTGCGTCGCGATCCGCGAGCACAGTCGCTGCATCGCCCGCAGTGCCTCCGCCTCGGTCACGGCTCGGCCCCGCCTCCCCTCACCTGGGCGATACCCAGCATCACTTACTATTTGCACTCGTAATAATAATATGAAGAATTAATGAAACTCGATTTCTTTTTTCGTTTTCAAACTTTAGATAACTTATACGTCTAGATAGTCTCTTGCTGATAGACAACCGATAAAAAAAGGGCAATGCACGCACACTAACACTTCGTGTGCGTGCGTATAGAGGTTAGTAATAAACTCATTTTTTTTCGACGTTTTCACAGCTGTCATAGTCTATCTAGACGTATAAATGATCTAAGCTTGAAACCAAAAAACTATCATAAGTGTCAGCTGTCAAAAGTCAAATTTCTTGTTTTTTTATTGAATTAGGCGATATTTTGCGGATATCCATGATCTTAATGTTATGCGTATCGTATACAGTTTAAGTGTTAATCCCGCTAAGATAGGTTAGACTTATAAGTCGTAACATTTAGATAAATTGCAATAATCACATAGCGCATATCAGACAGCCCATCCACTATGCCACGTAATGCACACATGCATGCTCAGGTCGGTGGTGATTACTAAGGAAGTGACCTGAAAACTCATTTGCGACAATTAAATGAGTTCTAAGGTTTTACATATTTCCTGCTACACTAAACTGTTGCCCTATTTTATTGATAAGATACATCCTGCCCACTGCAGCGCCGGTCTATTTTGAAAACCCAATATTATTGACAAAACTTAATTGCGCTACGTTCTGTATATATAGACAAATCACTTTGTATAAAAACAAAAGCAACTTCGACTGCTATATCTATACATTGCCGCATTTACTCCAGTTGTTTAAAATATTCTTGGTGAATAAGCAGCAATGTAATAGTTATTTATGCAACTGTTGTGTAATAAGGGGTATCTAAACACTCATGTGATACTATTACCACAAGAGTGTTTTAATACCTAATTATCAACAGTTGCATACAAGAATTTACCTACACTCATAACATAGATCCTCTATAAAATATTCTGAAACAGTTAGCTTACCGCTAACATTAAAAAAGCCAGTCCTAGTAATCATTACATCATCCAAACGAGTGTTGTAATGTTGTACTGAATTTCATTACAACACTCGTTTGCATGATGTAATGGTTATTAAGACATTGGGTGTTTTAATTTTGGCAATAAGCTAACTGTTTTAGAATCTTTAATAGAGGATTTAATACATAGGTGTTGATAAAACATTTATTCAGTTCTGATTTGATTTTGACAGTCACAGTTGACACGATACGACGCCTTTAAACACACTTTTTTGTTTTGCTATCAGACTGCGAATGATATGTCCTTATATGTGTATAGTACGTCATAGGCATAACGTTTTCAAAAGCTTTTAGATATTGCTACAAAACTCACCAATTTTCCTCCTGTGTCTAGACCGCTGATGTCTCTCGTCAGGTGAACGCTCGATGGAACTTGAAGACTGCCCCTCTATCACTCTGTTGGGCTGAAAATTAAAGAGGAGCTTGAAAGATCAACATCAGTCTTTACACTTGCGCTGCCGATAAAGGAAGGTAGTAACAACTTATTGAAGTTTTTCCTCTAAATGTTAATAGCATCAACGAGTATAAACCTTATATTTTACCGACACGCAGATTATACATGGAGTGCAAGCGATTTTAGTTAGCTCAGATGTTTTCAGATGTGAATTGCGATGCGGGCAAAAATCAAACATGAAAGAAGAGACGAAACGCTAGAAAATTCTTCTGCAAGAGATTATTTAACCTTTCTCAATTTAATTTACTCCTCCTTTGCACAGGAACCGGCAAATTGCTGGGCAAATAAGACTTAATAACTTATGTCTCCCGGTGACGAGCGCAATTGTAGTGCCGCTCAGAAGTTTTGGGTTTTTTCAAGAATCCTGAGCGACACTGTATTGTAATGGGCAGGGCATATCAATGACCATCAGCTTAACGTCCTCCTCGTCTCGTCCCTTACTGTCATAAATAAAAATAAACTTGGATTTTAGATTAAAACAGGTAGCCCCATGTATTTATTACCTTGTGATAATCTTCGGTGCTCGACATATCGTCGCTGTCATCCGCGGTAGGTCCCAGTTTGAACTGTGGCACGGGTAACTCCGAGTCCTCGCTGGGCAGCGCGGAGGCCTCGGTGGTGGAGGGCGTGGGCAGGGTGGACTCCGAGGCTGCCTTGGGGGAGGAAGAGGCCGTGTGGAACGTGTCAGGGGAGGTCAGCGACGGTGACGGTAGAGGATCTAGGCTTAAGCTGAGACTGGAAATACAGACATGGTGTTTGTGTTAAAATCGCATTAAAAAGTACAATTTAATTTTAAAAACCGGTTATATTATTAAACAAGAGTAGAATATCTTTTAATACTTTTCTACATTCCAATTGTTTATTTACTTAGATTACTTTCTAATATATTATTGATTAATGTAATTGGTTTTGTTGTACAGTTTTACTCAAATAAATAAATAAAATACATTTTAACAAAGTATAATGATTTGTTTGTGTGATTGACTGTGAAAGAGTGCTTTGGATAAATTTTCTTTAATATATAATACATAAAAAGAAGAATTCCAGGTTATTAGACTATCTGTTTTCTCGGTATAGCTATGTCGTTGTCCTTAGTAGACAATTTTCTTGACGTTTAACTAAAGAGAGAGCTTCTGAAGAGCTAAGACTTTTTTTCTGCTACCAAGTATTCAGAACACGAAATAACCTATCATGTTTCTTTGTGGTACAACAGGTGTCAACTATATTACATTTCTATTTCATCAGAAAGCAATAATCGTTTAGAAACTATTTTAATGAAATTAATTTACGACTCACTTTAAATGTTTTCATAATGGAATTAAAATTCAAAAATTTTATTCAAAATCACTGTTAAGACCGGGCGCAAGAAACTCAGTGGGCTGTTTTTATAAAAATATGGATTGTACGGTCAACAGCATGTCGACTGTACATCACGTTTCGCGTATCAGCGTTTACGTCGCCTCGCGTTATTTCCTAAGTAGTATTGTAACCAGTTCGCGACAAGCCGCCGATCGATTCGCGTGCTCATTACCATACCAACATTTTACCATTTTACCATATAGCATAAGTTAAGGTTTCAATATACCATTTGAGCCTAACTTGTGTTTTACTCTGTACGGAACCAAACCACCGTACATTGTGGTCCTTCGGCCTTTTGTTAACCAGTGACCAGAATTTTTTTAACCATTTCGAGGACACAAAAACATTGTGATCCATCGTTCTATTAACCAGTACCATTAGTTAACCATTTTAACCAAAATTCGTCGCGTGTGTAGTGAACCAAATTAGTGTTGACCAAAGTGCTTGTGTGTGGAGTGTAACCAGTTCACCAGATCGGCGATACTACCAGCGACTACCAACGGGGAGACTGCTGAGGACACACCAGGTCACCACGTACCAGTCTTCAAGTAAGATCTTTCCTTTTTATCACTCACCACTCTTTACCACTCTCTTTTGACCCGTAACCATGGAGGCTCTATTAACCACCCAAAACCAGATTATGTCCGCGATTAACACGCAGTGTGTTAATTTCAAGAAGGACGGGCCAGAACGAAAGACACCCGCCTATATTGAAAAACGTCTCAACGCTTTAGACTCGTACTGGAGTGAATTCCAGACCAACCATACTAGGCTTTGTGCTGAGTTTGAAGACCCTAACCATCGCTACTTCGCGGAAAACCATTACCAGCGGACGAAAGATTTTTACCAGGAAGTTAGGAATATGATTTCTAATTACGTAACCAGCGATCCCAGCAAACCATTACTGAGACCTGCTACACCATTATCGCAGGGCTCAGATAGGCGCGATATTTTCTCTCCCGCTCAGGAGGGTCCCTCTTTTAGCTTCCCTGCACCAAAGCTATCGAACCAGGGCAACTCCAGTAGGGTCGAAGAAATGCTGCGAAAGCAGAAGAGCAACTTCAAGGCGCTATCCCGTACCATAGAGGCTGTCGACCTTGAAAGCTGCTCCGACCGCTGGGAGTTCGAAGATATTTTACGAACTATCCAATCAAGATGGTCGGTCATCGATTCTCTTCACTGGGACATCGACAGCGAAGGGCTGCTCGACAACGAAGAGTATGAGACAGCATTCGCTGAGATGGAGAAGAAATACAACACCATGAAGAAGGCAGTGAACAGACAGATGTGGTCGTCATCTTACAGGGAACGTTCAACCCCACAAATGGACATTCCCACCTTCAGCGGAAACTACCAAGATTGGATATGTTTTAAAGATTTATTCTCCGAAACAATTCACCATAATAAATCTTTACCAAATGCGCAGAAAATGCAATTCTTGAAAAGTAAGCTCCGTGGCGAGGCTGAAAAATTAGTTCACCATTTACGCATCAATTCTGAAAACTACGAAGTATGCTGGGACATATTAAACCAACGTTACCATAATACTAGGTTAATATTTAATTCTCACATACAATTGTTACTAACCATGCCTACGATTCAACATCAATCTGCAGCGGTCATCAAAAGGTTACATGACACCACCAACGAGTGTCTTAACTCTATAAAAGCAATGGGCATCGACATTTCCAACTGGGACCCATTGATCGTCTATATTTTGTGCCAAAAGTTAGATACTGAAACCCATAATGATTACATTGTGTCGCTTAAGAATCCAAAAGAATTGCCTACTTTGTTAGATTTTTTGAAATTTTTAGAAATTAAATTTACTTCGTTAGAAAGCTCTCGTCGTAAGCAGGACTTCAACAAATCAAATTCATCCCAGGTACACCAAAACCAATACCAAAAACCATGGGCTGAAAAGCATACCAATAACCATTTACATAATTTTATGAACAGAAATTTTAAACCAAGACCAGCTGTAATAAACCACGTCAATACGAAACCAGTACATATTGCGCCACAACGGAAATGCATACTCTGTAAAACGTGTTGCCATGAATTGTTTAAATGCAAACAATTTCTAGAATCCGCACCGCTGAATCGACTTAAGGTCATTGAATCCAACAAATTATGTAAAAACTGTTTAATTAACCATTATGACAAGGAATGTTCTTCGGAAAAAACTTGCCGTTTTTGTAACCAGCAGCATAATACTCTTCTGCATAATGCTCTTGTCACTTTTGCACCATCTACTTCTAGAAATACCGAGATCGAAAATTCTCCTAGAAGATCCAATATATGCGTTACCAATGCCCCACAAGAAACCATGCCCAAATTATTAGCAACAGCTAAAGTTAATATTATGTCTATGGATGGCTGTCACCATACCATGCGAGCCCTCATAGACCCGTGCGCGGAGTCATCTCTCATTACAGAGAATGCCGCTCAACTTTTAGGCCTACCCAGGATTAAGCGCCACTGTGTGGTGGTCGGAGTAGGCGCAAAAGCCAACAATAGTAAGGGAGTCGCACAGCTTTCAGTGTCATCTCTTCATAATAATTTCACATTTAAAACGGAAGCCTATGTGATGAAGCATGTCGTCGGGAATTTACCACACGAAACATTAGAAAAACCAGCTTGGCCGTATTTACAAAAGTTACCACTCGCAGATCCAGAGTTTTATAAAAGTAGACCAATAGATTTAATTTTAAGCGTTGAAGTTTACGAATTAATTATTTTACCAGGTTTAATTCGTAATGGCACATCACTACCAATCGCGCAAAATACCAAGCTCGGTTGGATTCTTAGTGGTACCATAAAACCAAACCAAACATATTGCAACGTCGTCATGGTCGACTTGCAGGATATACAGCGGTTCTGGGAGATTGAAGATATCTCAGACAACTCTGTAAATATTACGGATGAAGATAACCATTGCCTTCATCATTATCAACAGCATACTACGCGCAAACCAGACGGACGTTATGTTGTACGGTTACCATTAAAACCAGAGATTACCGAAAAATTGGGTGAGTCTAAAACCAAAGCCGTAGCCCAATTTCGGCAATTAGAACGCAGATTTTGTAAAAATAAAATTATCGAACAGAACTACAAACAATTTATCCATGAATATATTAATTTAAACCATATGAAGAAATGTAATAGTAATCCGATACTTCAGTGCTATTTACCTCACCATTGTGTAATCAGAACGGATTCCACGACGACTGCCACGCGAGTTGTTTTTAATGCCTCAGCGAAAACTTCGACTGGACTTTCGTTGAATGACCTTATGTACTCTGGACCAAATTTACAAGAGGATTTGTTTACTCTCATATTAAAGTGGAGGCAGTACCAAATAGCCTTCACAGCCGATATAGAGAAGATGTTCAGATTTATAGATGTCCATGATGATGACCAGCCGCTCCAGAAGATCGTGTGGAGGGACTCTGAAAAGCAACCATTAGAAGAATACCAACTTACCACTGTCACATACGGCACCAAGGCCGCACCATTCCTAGCCATGATGACATTGAAACGTCTGGCTAAGGATGAAGGTCACCGTTACCCAGAAGCAGCAGAAGTTCTGGCTACCAGGCTCTACATGGATGACCTCCTCCATGGACATCATGACCTCCAGTCTGCAAGGAGGCTGATTTCCGACCTCATAAATCTCCTTAAGTTAGGTGGATTCAATCTAAGGAAGTGGTCGTCAAATCAACCAGATGTACTACCAGATAACCAGTTACCATGCGAAGACCAAGCATATGTTTTTAAATACCAGGAATCAACCAAGGCATTAGGACTTAAGTGGCATCCCGACGAAGATTATTTCACTTTTCAATTGAATTCCGAACCAGTCAGTAAACTCACCAAAAGAAGTTTACTCTCGAATATATCGAAGATATTTGATCCGCTTGGATGGCTTTCACCAGTTACCACCAAGTTGAAACTACTCTTCCAGGAAGTATGGCTCTTAAATCTTCTGTGGGACGACGAATTACCAGCTGACATCAACACAAAATGGAAAACCATAGAGGCTGACATCACGAAAATTAGCCATATTACCATACCAAGGTGGTTGCAGTCTTCTAAGAACGACACCATTGAATTACATGGGTTTTGTGATTCATCACAAAATGCCTACGCTTGTGTTGTATACTGCAGAGTCAACAATATTACCAGCAACCAGTCTTCTGTAGTATTAGTAGCTTCGAAGTCTCGTCTCGTACCTGTAAAGAAAAATGTATCGTTACCTAGATTAGAGTTATGTGCAGCGGTTCTACTTACCAAGGTCATGAAGATCACCTGTAAATGCCTATCAGATTACAACATCAAAATCTACGGTTGGTCTGATTCGACAGCTGTGTTAGGCTGGCTCAACGGCGACCCATGTAAATGGAAACCATTCGTCGCGAATAGGGTGAAGCAGGTCATTGACATTATACCATCGAGTAGCTGGCATTATGTGTCAACAAAGGACAACCCAGCTGACTGCGCAAGTAGAGGCATTACCACAGAACAGCTGATTAACCATTCCATGTGGTGGATAGGTCCCCACTGGCTAAGATCGTTTGAAGAGTCCAAATTAACCAATAAATTATATACAACCTGCGAAGAGCTTAAAAAACCATTATTAAATATAAATGTAAACACAATTAAATATCAAAACAAGGTTATAGATAGTATAATTAGCAGATACAGCGATTTTACGCGAGCTTCAAGAGTGCTTGCGTGGGTGTTACGTTTTACACCTAAGTCATTTAATACTAATAAAACAAACTACTTAACTATATTAGAAATAAGAAAAGCTAAAAACTTAATTATAAGGCATATACAACAAGTAGAATTTTTAGAAGATATACAATATATTAAAAACCATAACCAACCTAACCCTAAGAGTAAATTATTAAAATTGAAACCATTTATTGATAACCAGGGGCTCTTGAGGGTTGGGGGGCGATTGACCAACGCCAAAATAGAAGATAGTATGAAACATCCGTGTATTTTACCACATAACCATTTGCTTACTGACATGATTATTGACCACGCGCATAAGATGACCTTTCATGGGGGTCCCCGGTTAACCCTTGCTTGGCTGCGTCAAGAATATTGGATCCTGGGAGGAAACAATGCTGTAAAGAAGAGGCTACGGAGATGTGTGCTATGTAGAAGGCACGACCCCCTGAAACACGACCAGTTGATGGGAGACTTACCACCTGCAAGAATCAACAGGACCCGCCCCTTTTACCATTTGGGGGTTGATTTTACTGGTTTTGTTGACGTCAAGTCTGCGAAGGGTAGATCAGTGAGATGTACCAAAGGATATGTCGCCGTCTTCGTGTGTATGGCGACCAAGGCTGTACATTTGGAGTTGGTCTCTGATCTCACCGCCTCAGCATTTTTGGCAGCCCTCAGAAGACTTGCGGCCAGGAGAGGATCGCCCGGTCACATTTACAGTGACAACGGGACGAACTTTATAAAAGCAAATAGAGTTTTGCAAGAGGAGATTGTTAACTTGAAAACCATATTGAATGCCCAGTTTTATGCAGAAATAGCTGAAATGTCGATAGAATGGCACTTCAACGCACCATCTTGGCCAAGCGCAGGCGGTCTCTGGGAGGCTGCAGTGAAGAGCTTGAAATACCACCTGAAGCGAGTAATAGGAGAACAAAAACTCACCTACGAGGAGTTCTCTACTCTTCTAGCTCAGCTAGAAGGATGCCTTAACTCCAGACCTCTGTGCCCGCTGAGTGAAGACGTCGAAGACTTAGATTGTTTGACCCCTTCTCATTTTCTGTCCAGTGGACCAACATTGACCATTGTTGAGTCAGAACACGACTTACGAACCAGATGGCAGTTAGTGCAGAAGATTTACCAAGATGTGTGGAAGAGATGGAGAGCGGAGTACCTCACACAGTTGAACGCTAGGTCCAAGTGGCGACGTTCACAACCAAATTTAAATGTTGGCGGCATTGTAATTATACACGATGCTAACCTGCCACCGGGTAAATGGGCTCTCGGTCGAATCGTGCAGCTACATCCGGGGCAAGATGGGCTAGTTCGAGTAGTCTCTGTTAAAACCAAAAATGGCATTATGAAGCGACCAGTAGTCAAACTATCTCTTTTACCTATTAACCACTCCAACGACGAAGACAGTAACCAAATTCATGAAACCACTGACCATAACCAGCCGAAACACCAGTCGAACGACGATTTACCAAAACCAAAGCGACGAGCTAGAAGAGGAATTGTTAATTTATTTACCATGGCACTTATGTTGTTTACCTTTTTATTTTCACCAGCCACGTGTGCATACAACGCTATAAACTTCAACGACAGTCAAAGTTTATATTTAGATAAAATATCAACCATGCGACTAGTTCAGGACGAATGGAAACTAGTTGTATACTACGATTTAAAACCATATTGGCAAGGCAGTAAATTGTTATCCAAATATATTGATCATATGGAATATATTTGCAAGGAATCGTCAGTCAGAAACCATTGTGAATCTATTTTAATACAATTACAGCACAGTTATACAGAGTTATCGCATTACAATAACATTCTGTCGACGCAGCAGTTCCCACGCGGGCACGCGCGGCGCAGGCGCGGCCTTATCAACGCTGTGGGTAATGTTGCACACGCGCTGTTCGGTGTACTCGATGACCAATTCGCTAAGCAGTATATTCAGGACATCGATTTAATTAGGGAAAACCAAAACCATCTTGCTGCTCTATGGAAAAACCAGACTTCCGTAATAGAAGCAGAATATAATGTATTGAAGAGGATGCAAGGCTCAATTGACAAACAATATAAAATATTTACTCATTACCTTAACCAGTTAAAGAACGCTACCAATGATGTCAAGAGTCAATTGAAAGACGTGGAAAACAATAATGAATTTTTATTATGCGCTATGGCAGCTAACAGCTTGGAGTCGAATTTGAAGAATGTGCAGGATGTTCTTTTAGATACTGTTTCGGAGGTGTACTTTGGGAAGTTCAACATACATCTTTTGAAACCCGACCAGCTTCTAGAAGAATTAAATATTATTTCCGGAAGATTGTCCAACGATTTAAGTTTACCAATAGAGAACACGCATACAGAATTAACCAAAATGTACCATTTACTCAAGGTCAGAGCGAAAATGCTAAATGACTATTTTATTTTTGAAATTAGAATACCATTAGTGAGTAGAGACCATTACCAAGTATATAAAATTTATCCTGTACCAAGACGGAACGGCAAAACCATGGTCACCCTAGTTCCAGTTTCGGATTACATTGCGATCAACTTACGAAGAGACTCATTTATGACCATATCACACTTAGAATTAAATAATTGTCTTCATTTAGATACTGAGACACAACTTTGTCCTTTGGAAAAACCAATTTCTCATATGAGTCATGATGACGTCATGTGCTCCAAAGACCAGGAGACGAAGCAGTGCAGAACCAAAACTGCCAAATGTCTAGATTGGTGGTCTCAGCTAAGCGAGGTCAATACATACTTTTTCTTTTGCTGCGACTCGTATCCAGTACGTATCATCTGTGGAGAGCAAATGTTTTCCAATCATCTTAATAATAGCGGCATTATTAGGTTGGGTCCAGATTGTGTTCTGAAAGGACAAGACATTACCATTTATGCTCGGAGGCTTCAGAACAATACATTAACCATACAGACGGATATACCAGCTATAGACATTCACCCCATCAACCACATCTTTAACCAGAATAAGACGTTCGTGTCGCTGATTTCGGAGCCAGCATCAGTGATGGGTGGTTACGATCAGGAGCTAGATGATATAGGCGCAAAAATAAAACAAATGAATTCAGAGAGTGGTCTAAAGGGTGGTATATCTTATCACGACGTTCACCACTACGTCGCGATATACGTGGTGGCGGGTGTGCTGGTGGCCGGGGCCGCCGCGTACGCCGTGCGGCGGTGGTGCCCGCGCCGCAGCCGACGCCAGGACTCCAGCGCGCCGCCCGCGCCGGCAGCCGCTGGCGCAGGGCCAGCCGCGTCGCACCCGCCGCGCCCTGAGCCGCGGGGTCTGACGAACGCAGCGTTTGTGTATAGTGTTAGTGACCAGTGTGTAAGTGTAGTTAACCACGGGCAATCTAGTGCTAGTAAAAATAGTGATAAGTGTAGTGATGAAGTGAAAGACCAATCCACTTCTCCTGTAGTGCATAGGCATAATTTTAGTGATTACTGTGGCTAGAGACATTAAGGTTACCATTAGATAATGCAAATTTGTTTATCACCTTGTCTCACGTCACTCGCTAACCATAACCATTTCTTTTTTGTACCATCTTCACCACCACTCTTTCTTCTCTCGCGGTGGCAGCATGTACGGTCAACAGCATGTCGACTGTACATCACGTTTCGCGTATCAGCGTTTACGTCGCCTCGCGTTATTTCCTAAGTAATATTGTAACCAGTTCGCGACAAGCCGCCGATCGATTCGCGTGCTCATTACCATACCAACATTTTACCATTTTACCATATAGCATAAGTTAAGGTTTCAATATACCATTTGAGCCTAACTTGTGTTTTACTCTGTACGGAACCAAACCACCGTACATGGATAACAATGTAATATCGTACAATAAATAAAGAGCCTGAGGGTGTTCGCTTCATTCCCAGTCTGTGGTATCATTAAGAAAATTGTTTACGCTATAGTAACCTTTCCCACACCAACGTTTTTTAACAATTCTTTTAAATTTCGTAACACATTTTTTTTGTACTTCTACAATATGATACCAGAAAATGGGATCATATTGTAGAAGCAAATACATCGCTCAATAATAGATTTACTAACTCGACTTGGTTCGAGTAGTAGGCATAGCAAGTTTATGTTTGTTCCTCGTGTTAACATTATGATTGTCACATCTGATCTGCCTGATAAATCTGTCAACCTATGCCATGGTGACTTGGTGAAATTGTTTTCAAACAAAAAGCCTCTATTGCCTGTCTGCTCCATGAGAAATATAAACGAATATTTGTTCTATACTGTGTACCTGAGCCTCTTAGCACGGAAGTGTTCTCTCTCGTCGGCGGAGAGAGGTGCCAGCTGCTCCTCTTCGACATTTCGCAGCACCAGTTCAGACTTGCAGCGCTTTATGCCTGATATCGGAGACAATTCGTTGTCTCCATCTGTAATATGTAATTATTTGAGTATAGAGTGCTCTGTACACGTGCATTTCTTCATAACTCATTCTCCTTTGCCACGGAAGAAATAGGGTTGTACTTAGTATCCGGTAGCACGAATTTGGATGTAAAAAATATTGTAGTTGATAGAGCTGTAGTCCAAGATTATAATGATACCACTCTCATTACAAGGTAATGCACAGTTTTCAAGAAAATAACGAAAACAATTCTAACTTAAAACAGGTAAATAAGGTAAATAGACATCGCAGCGGGAGGCTAAAAACTGCCATGAAATGAATTTAGTTTCTTCGTAAAATATAAGACAGGCAAAGGTTTTAAGCCCATACAGCCATAAATTGTATGAAAAACAAAGAAATGAAATGTATAAAATAGTCTATGACAGATTAGACTGCTTCATCAATAATTATTTTTAGATAAAAGGAAAACGTTTATTAAACGATTCATTGTTCATGTTCATCAATCCCCAAAGCTCTATCAACTACATTTCATTAAAATTGGTTAGGTTAGGTTACGTTAGAACAGTTAAAACAACGCACGAGCCGAGCGTAGCGGGCCGTGGCAGCGGCCGGCGAGTGCCAGAAACGAATTCTAGGCGTTTCCCTTTCTTTCCTCTCCATAAAAATGTGACAATCCTTATCATATATCATAATTTGAGGTTAGGTTATAATATTTATGTTTTTTTCTTTGGAACAGTGCATTACCTTTTAATAATCGTGGACTAAAACTCTATCAATTACAATATTTTTTCCCTCATAATTCGTGCTACGGAATACTAAGTTTTAACTAAGAAATACTGTAATACATGTCAATTATAAATCAAATCATTTATTAACATTAAATTAATATTATTATTGCTATGTAGTTTTTAAATAATTAAAAACTTCAATGTTACAAGTAAAATAAATATATGTTCTAATTATTATTTTAGATAGGTAGGTTCGTACCCAGTTTATAATATAGTATTACATATTAGAATTGTATTTTTCCGTACTGTAAAAAAAACTCACAAATACGTTAATAAATGTTGCAATTGGTGACGAGCAAGTGTGCGAGCATGTTACTAAAAAATAAGGATTAAAGTTCTCTAAAAATTATTTCATCATAAATGCCTCCCGTTTGATCGGTCCTGCGCTGACTTCATCCAACCTACCCCGGCGCTCTTAACCTTCTAAAATCTAGTGGGGGCTTAGCAACAATAAGTCTTGCGGTATGTTATCTCCATTCAAGGACTCTACTACCCTGAAAGGAATATTCTAGCACATTTGCAAAAAAGTTTAAAGGAAAGGAGGTATTTGGAATATCTACATAACTTTGGGAGCTGTTTCTTTGCCCAACAAACTGCCTATTGTGTAGGAGGTGTATTGTACTGTATTTGGAGTGAATAAAGGCTATTTATTATGATCACCCCGCACGAGCGCGCCCGACAGTCCTCGCTCGGAGGCCGCCAGCGCCGCCAGCTCCCCCTGCAGCCGCTCCACCTTCTCCCGCTGCGCCGCCACCGTCGAGACACGCGTGCACAACTCCTCCTCCAATATCTCCAGAGTACGTACCCCGCACGAGCGCGCCCGACAGTCCTCGCTCGGAGGCCGCCAGCGCCGCCAGCTCCCCCTGCAGCCGCTCCACCTTCTCCCGCTGCGCCGCCACCGTCGAGACACGCGTGCACAACTCCTCCTCCAATATCTCCAGAGTACGTACCCCGCACGAGCGCGCCCGACAGTCCTCGCTCGGAGGCCGCCAGCGCCGCCAGCTCCCCCTGCAGCCGCTCCACCTTCTCCCGCTGCGCCGCCACCGTCGAGACACGCGTGCACAACTCCTCCTCCAATATCTCCAGAGTACGTACCCCGCACGAGCGCGCCCGACAGTCCTCGCTCGGAGGCCGCCAGCGCCGCCAGCTCCCCCTGCAGCCGCTCCACCTTCTCCCGCTGCGCCGCCACCGTCGAGACACGCGTGCACAACTCCTCCTCCAATATCTCCAGAGTACGTACCCCGCACGAGCGCGCCCGACAGTCCTCGCTCGGAGGCCGCCAGCGCCGCCAGCTCCCCCTGCAGCCGCTCCACCTTCTCCCGCTGCGCCGCCACCGTCGAGACACGCGTGCACAACTCCTCCTCCAATATCTCCAGAGTACGTACCCCGCACGAGCGCGCCCGACAGTCCTCGCTCGGAGGCCGCCAGCGCCGCCAGCTCCCCCTGCAGCCGCTCCACCTTCTCCCGCTGCGCCGCCACCGTCGAGACACGCGTGCACAACTCCTCCTCCAATATCTCCAGAGTACGTACCCCGCACGAGCGCGCCCGACAGTCCTCGCTCGGAGGCCGCCAGCGCCGCCAGCTCCCCCTGCAGCCGCTCCACCTTCTCCCGCTGCGCCGCCACCGTCGAGACACGCGTGCACAACTCCTCCTCCAATATCTCCAGAGTACGTACCCCGCACGAGCGCGCCCGACAGTCCTCGCTCGGAGGCCGCCAGCGCCGCCAGCTCCCCCTGCAGCCGCTCCACCTTCTCCCGCTGCGCCGCCACCGTCGAGACACGCGTGCACAACTCCTCCTCCAATATCTCCAGAGTACGTACCCCGCGCGAGCGCGCCCGACAGTCCTCGCTCGGAGGCCGCCAGCGCCGCCAGCTCCCCCTGCAGCCGCTCCACCTTCTCCCGCTGCGCCGCCACCGTCGAGACACGCGTGCACAACTCCTCCTCCAATATCTCCTGAGTACGTACCCCGCGCGAGCGCGCCCGACAGTCCTCGCTCGGAGGCCGCCAGCGCCGCCAGCTCCCCCTGCAGCCGCTCCACCTTCTCCCGCTGCGCCGCCACCGTCGAGACACGCGTGCACAACTCCTCCTCCAATATCTCCAGCTCTTTTTTCTGGCAAAATATTTTATTACAATCAAGTGTTATACGATAAAACGTCACGGTTCAATACTTAGCACCTAAATCCATCGAACTGCATTATATTACCAATATTACTTTCGGTAAGGCGGTACGCGCTTAACTATTAATCAAGCCGGTCCCAGTTGCAATTAACCATTACAGGGCCGGGCCAGTGTCCATTGTGACATATTGTATTCACCATTACAACTATTAATATAGTAATTTAACATTCGTCATAGTTTAGTTTAATATCTAAAATAAATAAATATATTAATCACCCTAAAAACCACTATATATCTAACCCCTAAGTGTTATGTGAAAAGGGGTGCCTTTTCACATAGCTTATAGCTGCCCAAGCGGTATCGGTTTGGAAATAATGAAAGCCGAATCTACACAGTGGTTGTTCGGGGCTCAAATTGATTGCAATTTGCGAAGTACCCGTACTATCTGTGTTTTTTGTTTTATTTCCTCCTGATGCTACAGCTCTGTGAATATTCTACTCACATGTCTGTCAAGGGTGTTCTTGATATTTCGCGCGGTATGAGGTTCGCATTGCTGCAGCAGATGCATCAGGCACTCGGTGGAGGTCTCCGAGTCCCCACTGTCCGGGCTGTCGGGGCTAACTTCCACGCTCTGCGAAACCAGCTAGTTACAAATAGTACACACAAAGAAATTTTTATAACAAAGTTGTACATACTATTAGCACTATGCACTGTTTTGAGATCAAACCTTATAATTATTAAAGACCGTCGTATTTAGTAACAAATTACTGAAATAATAGAATTCAAAACATTTTAATCAACCACCCTGTCTCAGGTTACAACTTGAATGCCTGTATTCGTGGTCAACTGACAAGTGACAACGTCATATTGGTGTTGTCAGTTGACTGTCTTTTTTTACATTTTAATAATTTATTACAATTTAATAATAAAATTGATTATTATATAAATCATGCTAATTTAATCAATACAGAAAACACACAGAGAAAAATATAAATGACAATAACAATACTATTATATACGAAAATACTTTTTGCGGTTTTCAAATTCTTGTGATTTCGCATAGATCATTATTCGATGCTTTATAAGATCGGCAAAGATCTTGTGATTCCTCGGTATATAGAAGCATATAGGCCGCGTTGATCATATACCAATATATAATCTTATAATATAATATATATATCAAATAACCCGAATGCATGTTCGTTTGTCTTCCTACCTACATAAAAAAACCTAACGAATACACTATGATCGGCACTGTTTACAATAATAAGAAAGGCAGAAAGGTGTGTGTGGCTAGTCTTGTATACCTAGTTACCTTCATACTGCGATATGTCTTACAGAATTATTTTGTGGAGTAGGCCGCAGATGTAGACAACATATTTTTGCTACAGAAACAGTCTATAAAAAGTTCGGCTCGGCAGATAGATGGCCGTTGGGGCAGTAAGGTCCTTTCGATGGCGACCACGTACCGGAAGACGTAGTTTTGGAAGTTCCCCCCAACAGATGGACCGACGATATGGTCAAGATCGCCGGAGTAGGTTGGATGAGGGCAGCACAGGACCGATCGTCGTGGAGATCTTTGGGGGAGGCCTTGTCCAGCAGTGGACGTCTTCCGGCTGAAATGGTGATGATGATGTTGAAAAGTTCAATGGGTTCATTGAGAGAAAAGTTTTATTTATATTATGACGGTAGATATATTTTCAGTACGAATGTATACCTACGAGAACCGCATGTAAAATTAAATATATAACCTATTAATAATCTAAAAGCATACAAACTACACCTAGTTATAACTAATGAGGCAGTATTAAATATAATTGGATATCAACTATCTACTAATATACTATTATATTTATTAGTCTGTGTGCCCTGTGACATAGGCCTCTTCCACCTGCATCCATAGTACTCTATCCTTTCTCTCCTACTCCATATCTTTCCACCCGTCTTTTCAATGTCATCTCACCATCTTTTATTTTGCCTCTATTTCTTTGTACGTTTCTTGGGTGCCCAACCTCTCGCACGCTCAAAAAATATTAACCAATTTAAAAACGTATATTGATGATTGACTCAAAATAAACATAATCTCACACTTCAATCTCTACTAGGCATTGTAAAAGTGTTACAACTTTTAAATGGTTTGCATTATATTTTATTATAAGTTCCCAAATTATATACAAATCATACATTATAATATAAAATATGATTTAAATATCATGTTAAATATTATATTTTGAGTCATAAAATAGTTGGAACTAATGTTTATAATGTCTATTGAATAAGTTTTTCAAACTAACGTAAAAATATGATCTATAGGTAATTCATACGCCACGCAGTACATTCCATGTAACTTATTCTAGATGTTTAAAAGGCACTCGAGCACATAATATACACACACAAATATTTATATATAAAAATAAAAAAATAAGCATATTTCAAATATTATTGTAGAGATTGTATGTAAGTAAATAAAAACTGCAATACATTAAAGAAAATTAAAAAAAAGCACAAAATAAAAGTTACAAAACCATTAGACAAATATTTATAATTTTAGGTCTCAACTGATGTGTATCATTTGCATATAAATAACATTGACATAATATGACCTGAGAGGAAAAACATAAAAAATTACGAAAGGCCATAATATATCGAGATGGAACTAGTGCAACCAGTGGGTTGCTAAATATAGTTATTTCTACTGTAAAGAAATTAAATATATTTGTCAAATGGGTGTCGAAGGTTAAGCCCGGCTGCACAAATACGTTTTACGATTCGATGTTCCGACTGTACTACTCACTCTCGACTCTGAAACACTAGATTTCTGCGATGTAGGGGATAACAGCGAACACTAAAGCTCTTACGAGCCGAGGAAGATTATGTATGAAATGCGTGGATCTAAAATAGAATCGAACAACGAATGTGTGCGGCTGACGTAAGCGTACAGACCTCGGGCAGGGCGTGTCCGGCGGCGAGCAGGTCGCGCACGCACGCGGCGACGCAGTGCCGCAGCTCGGACCGCTTGCGGTGCATTCGGGACTCCACCTCGCCGACCGCCTCCTCCTGCTGTCGCATCTACACGCGCCGAGCCAAATCATAACAAAACTACACGCGAGCTCGGAATCATAAATGATCAAACGTAAACAAGTCACATTTTTAATTGTTAGTTAGGACTAAGGATAATATGAAACGAAATTTATTTAAGTTTGTAGCTATTTGGACAAAATAAATAGGATACCTCTCTACGTTAATACCATTTCACGAATGACATATCGACTTTAAAGAATTTACACAAAGAAAATTTATTCCGTGCTGATTCAGTAGAGTTTAAAAATAATTCCAAGTAAACAAATATTTTTATTATAATAAACTTTATTGCCTATCAAGTGAATTATATCATTAATTTATGAACGTACCGTTATAATTCCGAGCTCCATGGTAAATAATAAATAAAACAGCGCATGCGCTAGCCGCGATCTAAAAACAATATGTGGGAACATAACAGCTAATCTATTGTTTATTACTAAAATGATTATTGTGTGTTACCAATGTTTCTCGACTGGCACACTACAACCGAACTCGATCGTTCACATATATTAAGTTGCTTATGTGAATAAGAATATAAATTATGAACACAGGCAGAACATAAAGTCCTTACAGCAAGCTTTTTCTTGTTTGTTTGCGAAATATTAACTTATCACCTGATTTATGGATCGTTGCTTAGTTATATTAATAAAATCTTGACTTTGATTTTCATTTGATCACTGTCATTCAAAACAGCTCCTTGTGAATGTTTAAAAAAAATTAAATATATAATAATTCTTTGAAAAGTTAGTGCTAAACGCGATGTACACAGTATTTATAAATTTTTCAACTAGTTTTTTTGTTCGATTTGATCGATTAGCAAAGTATATTATTATGTGTTCGAGAAACGTGAGTAGGCGAAGCGAAAGTGCAATGACACAAGCGATTGCAGCAAACAACTACCAATGACACGAGTTCATGTACCTATAAATATTGGCCTATTTTAATATAATGGAGTAATGGCATAATATTCAACTGTTCAATATCAAGATCGTCTGCGCTTATACTCGTCCAGGTAATCTATGCCAGTTGCCAACACAATTTAGACTTTATAATAAGCAATAAAAGCTCTAGATTTGAATAAAATAGCCTATATTCCTAAAAGGATCGTCTGTGAAAGCGAGCACGCGTCATCGGCAGTACTGCTCTAATTTCAGATGTCATTAACAATGGCAGTTGTAGGAGAAATGATTCTGAACTAGTTATGATAAACGATTTTTTTTAAATAAAGAACGTATTTTCACTCTTATGGGTTTTGTGATTTTATGCTTGTATTACAATTCCGGTGCCAATATACTCCAATAATAGAGAATATTATGCTTTAAAGGTATAACTTAATACATTGTTCAGTGTATTCCATATGGTCGTTTGAACAAATTTATTATTAAATACACTCCAATAGTAAGGCCTCATCCTCTCCAAAGTTACTCTGATTAACATATACATACATTTTCATATATTATTTCAGAGAAGCGCCGAGTTACCTTCACTCGACCCTGATAATTCGGAAATCATAATAGACGCAAAAGAAGTACATTACAAAACGCAACATAGCATTATTGACAGAGGCTTAAAATATACAACTTCAGCTCTAATATTCACTTATACGCCACGCGATATGTCGATTACTCCTTGTTCATACAAATAGAATGACCACAGATTTACCTTTTTTTCATGTTCTTTTTTTTTACATCTCTATTTTTATGAAAATAAGGGACGAGACGAGCAGGACGTTCAGCCGATGGTAATTGATACGCCCTGTCCATTACAATGCAGTTCCGTTCAAGATTCTTGAAATATCCAATAATTCTGAGCACTACAGTTGCACTCGTCACCTTGAGACATAAGATGTTTGGCCAGTAATTTCACTAGTTAAGGCGCCCTTCTGACCAAAACCTAGTAATGTGAACACATTAATGCTTCACGGCAGAAATAGGCGCCGTTGTGGTATCCATAATCTAACCAGCAGCCTGTGCAAAGGAGCCTCTCACTGGTCTTTCAGTCACCTCTCAAAACATAATCTTTCTCTTTCGGTTCATCTCTTTTTCACGCCTTCGTCCGTCATAATTAAATCACACTCACACATGACGACCTGTATAGCCGAGTGGTTAGCGATCCTATCTACTACGGTAGAGGTCCCGGGTTCGAATCCCGGTAGGTACAATCATATGATGAATATGGATGTTTGTTTCCGAGTCATGGATGTTTATATGTATTTATGTATGTTTAAGTAAGTATATAATATTAAATATGTCAACTCTTGTCTTGCAACCCATACCACAGGTTATACGCCCTATTTGGGTCATGATAATTGTGTAAAAGTGTGTCAATAATATTATTATTATTATTATCATATGCCGTCACTGACCGCGGCCAGTCCGTCCCGCAGTGCGGCGGCGTGTGCGGTCAGGCGGCGCCCCACTTCCCGCTGTCGGCTGCGCAGTGCGCGGCGCCGGACGGTCCAGCCCCGCTCCAGCGAGCGCCAGTCGCCCGACAGCCGGCGGCACGCCGCGGCGTACTCGCGCTCCATCGCCGACCGCTCCTGCGCACCCCACAAAATGTAAAGCTCTGTTCACACTGACGCTTCTCACGCGCGGGACGGAAGTTGCTCGCGCCGATTGTGTCAGCTAACTTGTATGGACGTGTTCATATTGACGCGAGTAGTCGCTAAAGTTGAAGCGAAACAAGAGCGGGACGCCCGGTGAGCTTGTTTTGTCTCTCAATGCTGTTCAATATGGAACTGTTTCTTGTGATACTTCTTCTGCTACTGCTAACAACAGTTAAATTTCATCTTCGAAATCAAGAGACATGATGTTTCTCTACTGTAGAACCAAAAATAACACCCGGGAAGTCGCGTCAGTTTGAGAAGCAAAGCGAGCGAGCGAATTGCTCTAAAACTCGTCCCGCGTCCCACGCGTTATTCGCCTCAGCTTGAACAGAGCTTAATACTATCTGTAACTACAATCTTTTGTAAACCACACTTACGTTTGCGCGTTAACTACTAAAAACCTAACATATCACATTGTTCGACAACGCTATCGTCCGAGGTTGTTTGACGACTCCTATGCTACTTTTCAGGTTGTTCAGGCACAAACGAGGGCTATGGAAAGATCTATGTTGGGGATATCTCTATGCGATGACGTCCGAAACACCGAAATCCGCAAGAGAACAGGACTAACTGACATTTCAAATACCATAGCCTCTAGGAAGTGGAAGTGGTCGGCCCATAGTTTTCGTAGGTCCGATGGAAGATGGGGCAAAAAGTTGTTGGGAGTGAAAACCACGAAAGGGGTTCAGGAATGTTGGAAGACAACCAGCAACATGACGACGATGAGGACGATTTGTGTGCGAGCGGCTGGGAAGAACTGGATGCAGAAGACTCAGGACCGCACAAAATGGTCTAAAATGGAAGAGACCTTTACTCATTATTGAGTACATCAAGGTTGAAGAAGGTGCTCCTTTTTATTCCTCACTTAGTATCACAATAATATGTCTCGAAATCTCGAGCGATTACCAAATCTGCATTCATCTACAAGAGAAAACCATATTACGTACAGTATTTCTTCTCAACTCCATTCTAGCGAGCCCTAGTATCAGCTCGACCTGATGAATGAAATTCATAATATGGCTTTGTTTCATCTTTAAAAAAAGCGAGTGTTGTACACTCACCTAAGGCTAGGGTTACTATGGATATGATTTACACTGACAACGACGAACGCGTCAGAATATGCACGACGTCGTCAGAACCACTCGAGCGTTCAAACGAGTTTGATTTTTTCGCACGACCTGCGTCTGTGAATTTCGAGTAAATTGGTTTCCACCATGGATAACGATAAATTGATCAGTCTCGTGTACGAGAACAGATGTTTGAGCGATATGAGAGACAAAAATTATCACAACATAGAGATATTTCTCGGCAAAAGTGGGAGAAATTTGTCCAGAACTCAACACTAGCAGTAAGTACAATTTTTTATTTTGATGTTGGGTTTACATTTTTTTTTTATGGAATAGGAGGACAAACGAGCGTACGGGTCACCTGTTGTTAAGTGATCACCGCCGCCCACAATCTCTTGCAACACCAGAGGAATCGCAGGAGCGTTGCCGGCCGTTAAGGAAGGTGTACGCGCTTTTTTTGAAGGTACCCATGTCGTATCGTCCCTGAAACACCGCACAAGGAAGCTCATTCCACAGCTTTGTAGTACGTGGAAGAAAGCTCCTTGAAAACCACACTGTGGAGGACCGCCACACATCCAGATGGTGAGGATGATATCCTAACTTGTGGCGAGTCGTGCGAAGGTGGAATTCGGCGGCAGGAATCAGGTTAAACAGCTCTTCGGAACACTCCCCGTGATAAATGCGGTAGAAGACACACAATGAAGCGACGTCTCTACGCAACGCCAAGTGATCCAGCCGTTCACAGAGCACTGGGTCCCCGACAATTCGAGCTGCTCTGCGTTGCACGCGGTCAAATGGATCGAGCTGATACTGGGGTGCGCCAGACCAGAGATAACAGCAATACTCCATGTGTGGCCGGACCTGCGCTTTGTAGAGCGCTAGTATGTGGGCCGGCTTGAAGTATTGCCGTGCTCTATTAATGACGCCCAGTTTCTTTGAAGCCAATTAGGCTTTCCCTTCCAGATGACCACGAAATTGGCAATCGCTCGAGATTTCGAGACCCAGTATTCCTATACTAGGCGAGGCTTTGAGGGAAGTGTTGTCGAAGAGCGGTGATACGACAAATGGGGTTTTTTTAGTGGTAAACGCGCAAACTTGAGTCTTCTGGGGGTTAAATTGGACAAGGTTCAATTTCGACCGCGACCTTTTCAAGAGAGGACTCGATAGAAGACACAAGTTTCTCCCGGCACTGGTCGACGATTTCCCGAGAGAGACCTGCATGGCCCGTGTATATGGCATCACCAGTGCTGTCGTCTGCATAGCAATGAATGTTGGAGGTGTCCAACATATCATTGATATGCAGAAGAAACAGCGTGGGAGACAGCACACAGCCTTGGGGCACTCCAGAATTCACAGGCTTCGGGTTCGAGCAATATCCGTCGGCAACGACCAGTATGCTACGCCCAGAGAGGAAGCTGGAGGTCCACTTGCACAAGCTCTCGGGAAGCCCAAATGATGGAAGTTTGGAGAGGAGCGCCTTGTGCCATACACGATCAAAGGCCTTCGCTATAACTGCCAGGCCTTCCCCTTTGCTTTCAATAGCCGCAGCCCAACTATGTGTCAGGTATACCAGAAGATCACCTGCCGACCGACCATGGCGAAACCCGTATTGTCGGTCGTTGATCAACTGGTGACCCTCTAGGTATACCAAGAGCTGACGGCTAATTATGCTCTCCATGATTTTAGAGAGCAGGGAGGTAATAGCAATTGGCCTGTAGTTTGCCGGATCCGAACTGTCTCCTTTTTTTTGGATCGGATGGACAAGGGCAGACTTCCATGAGTCAGGGACTACGCCTTTAGAATAAAAGTGCCGGAATAAACGCGTTAGCGCCGGCGTCAACTCAGGGGCACACGTCCTAAGCACGATTGGAGAAATGCCATCCGGCCCGCTCGACTTCCTGACGTCCAACGAAAACAGAGCTCGCCTAACAGTTTTCTGTCTGAACTGTACTTCAGGCATAGAGCTCTGACACCGCGGGATGGTCGGCGGTGTTTTTCCGTTGTCGCCAAGAGTCGAGTTGGAGGCGAAAAGAGTGCACAAGAGATCGGCTTTCTCTTTTGCCGTATGGGCCAGGGTGTTATTCCTCATGTGCAACGGCGGCATGGACGGCTGGCTGAAGTTACCAAGAGCAGCTTTCGACAACGACCAGAACTTGCGTGTTCCGGTCGGGTAACTGGAAAGCTGCTCGCCGATTTTGACGACGTGTTTTAACTTTGCACGAGCGATTTGCCGCTTAAAAAATCTGGAGGCACGGTTGTATTTCCTCTTAAGAACTGTGCAGTTTGGATCCTTTGTGCTCAGCGCCGCAACCCAAGTTCGATACGCCTGTTTTTTGCAGTCAGATGCTGCTTTAACTGACGCATCGAACCAGGGCTGTGATCTGCCACCGATGGGTACTACAGAGGTATTGGTATAAAAATATCCATACCCTGTAGGATCACATCGGCTACTGCAACGGCGCAGGCACTAGGATCATCCGAAGGGAAACAAACCCTGCCCCAAGGGTAGGATGCAAAAAAGGAACGCATCCTATCCCAATCTGCTGATTTGTAGTGCCAAACGCGGCGGGTCGCTGGTGGTCTGCGACGTTGGCGTCGGAGAGGCACTACACTCCTGACCAGGCAATGGTCGGACGTTCCGAGAGGGGCGTCGACAAAGACCTGGTAACCATCGGGATGTGTAGTCAGCAGAAGATCCAATAAGGACGGCATGTGGCTATCCACATCCGGGAGCCGCGTTGGCGACTCAACCAATTGGGACAGACCATACGCCAATGCAAAATTATGCACAGATCGCCCTGCGTAGTCTGTGGTACGTGATCCAAGCCATTCGGCATTGTGCCCGTTGAAATCACCCAAGACTACGATTTCAGCGGAGGGGATCTGTGCAAGTACGTCGTCAATTGCCGCTTGAACGCATCCCATGAGATGATCGGTTTCTGCGTTACCACTATGGGACCTGTAGACACACGCATAGATGCGGACGCGGTCCTCTAAATCTACGCGGAGCCAGATAGTGGACAGGTCCCTACCCTCAAAATTGCCGAGACGGCGACAGCAGATATCCTTCCTAACGTACACACATACCCCGGCATGAGGCAAAAAATTGTACTCAATTTTGTACCCGGGGTACGTTAAATATGACGTATCGCTAGGTCGAGATATGCGTCTCAGTAAGGAAACACAAGGCCGGCTGCGCCGTCTCAAGGTGGTGGTGGACGGCGTTTAAATTGGAGTGAATTCCCCTGATATTGCAAAAGTCCACGTTGAGAGTGGAGCGGGGTGCCGTGGTGATACTGCCTCGTTTGTCCTTGGTCATGCGCGGTTCTGTGCCCTCCCCAGAATACGAAGGGCAGCCCGAGCTAGAGTGCCCGGGGAGGGATTCTCCAACTCTGGTAGAGCCGGTACCCTCCTGGGGTAAAATCTTTTTTATTTCCGCTGTCATATTCGGGTGGATGGGAATGGCCACCGGTCCTCGACACTAACCTATGCGAAACATAGCGGCACTAGGCCTCTACTTCACGCCGGTATTCTATGCGAGTGTGGTAATTAACCCGGACGAGTCTGGCCCGATTGTGCTGACGTCAAAAGACGGCAGCGTGACTCCCCCACTTCTAAAAAGCCCTTAGTCGCCTCTTACGACACCCATGGGCCTGGGGCTCCCCTATTCTTTTTACGCCCCGGGAAAAGTACAGGGCAGGACAGTTTATTACAGTAGGTTGTATTGAAACTGAATTTCACCTGCTAGACTAACAAAATAATTTTTCAAAGTTTCTCTAGTCTCATTCGCGCTTCTTCCGTAGTGATTATATCTCCGTGAAACTGGCACATTGTGTAGGGACTCAAAGTCCACCTCGGGAATATCAACGGAATTAAGACCTTCTTTATCGATGTCAAATCAAATTCATCAATATCGTCCATCTTCGCTGGACGGCAGAAACGAACTGACTATCAGAATAACAGAAAACGCGCACAGTGTTGCAGCCTTGTTCTGACGAGGATTTCGGACGTAGTCGTCAGAACAAATTTTAGTCAGAACTCGCATCCATAGTAACCCTAGCCTAAGATGTTGGCAGCGATCTCTTAATTTTTTTTGTTTATTAAAATAAGGGACGAGACGAGCACGACGTTCAGCTTATTGATACGCCCTACCCATTACAATGCAGTGCCGCTCAGGATTCTTGAAAAACCCAAAAATTCTGGGCGGCACTACAAATGCGCTCGTCACCTTGAGACGTAAGATATGATGTCAAGTCTCATTTGCCCAGTAATTTCACTAGCTACGGCGCCCTTCAGACCAAAACACGATAATGTTTACACATTACTGCTTCACGGCAGAAATAGGCGCCGTTGTGGTACCCATAATCTAGCCGGCTTCCTGTGCAAAGGAGCACAAATGATTATTCTGGTGCTGCAAGAGAGCATGGACGATTGTGATCCTTATCACCGTCTCGTGATCCATGAGCTCGCTTGTACTTCTATTCCGAAAAAAATATCACCTCATCCAGCTGCTTCTGAGCCTTGAGCAGCTCCTCACGTTCGGCGTGCCACCGGCGCTGCTTCTCTTGCTGCTGCAGCAGGAACTCCTGCCTCTCCCGCTCCAGTTCAGCCCGCTGTGCCGATATCCGTTCGCAGCGGATCTCGCTGTCCAGATCACTAAGCATAACACATAGTTTAATTATTAGACGTAACGAAACGATCAAGATGTTCCTCTAAAAGCGGGATTGCTGCACCAAATTTTTTAACAAAACATGTTTAAAAAAACATGTTAGCAAAACAGTCCGTCCGCTTATGTTTTTGTTTCATTTCGAAAATGAGATCCGAATTCAAAAGTGCATCCAGCTTTTTGTATTTATTTTTATGACCTACCAATGTAACATCCCAAAGAACCGGTCAAACAAAGTATTTTCTTTATTCCGCTCCATCTCAAACAAACCAAATAGAATTATTATCAGCTTCTAATGATAGGTACGTCTTCATTCAGTGACCGCTAACAAATTATGCGTTAATTTCCCTCCCCGCAGGCGAACGCGGGTGATGTTATCCATTTCTCGCGGTAGCATAATGTTTTATTTAACAAAACTGTTAAGCCACGCCCCTAACTGTTTATAAAACATGTTTTAGTGTTAACAAACAAGAAAACATGGCGCAAAGGACGCGGCTTAATAACTTAACAATTAGTAATACATCTTGCCTAATACAATATAGTGCGGCGCAGTAGTGGAGAAAGTACAAAATTCAAAACAGAATCGTAACTGCTCTCGCCATCTTGTAACGAGTCTCTTCAATCGAAACACCAATAGTGCCAACATACTAATGTTTGATATACGCCATTTTGGCACTGTTGGCCATGTAGCGAGAGTCTGCGGTACTAAAACTAGTGATGACAACCTCAGCAAACATCGATAGATGGTAGGAAACTATTTACAAAAAAAAAATATGTGCTTTATTATGTTGATTCTATAAGTATAAATAACACGGCAAATGAACGAAATTAATACAAAATGCAAAAATACTTCAGAGTATTGTACGTTCCTCCGCAGCCATTTGCATTATACGTCAAAATTAGTTCTCTGGACGCTCGCGAGTGGCGCTACAAATAGGTACAAAAAATTTGCTATCAAACATATGTCTAGTGGTATTTATACAAGTCAGTGGTTTGAGGGCAGAAAAGGCAAAGTTGTGACCGCTATACGACCACAGATACTTACGATATAGTGTTGTTGAGGTTTTCCGTGCTGGCCGCGAGGTCTGTGGTGGACCACGACAGCAGCGAGAGACGCGACAGGTTGATGTTGGAGGTGCTGCCCTCTGCACGAAGCTTGGCCGCCTCCGCCGGGTCGTTGTAGCGGAACATGTTCGTGCGGCCCAGCAGAAGTATACAACCTGACAAACATTTTTGAAATTTATATATTCTAATTATTTAATGGAAATCACTGCAAGATAAAATCTTCTTCAAAGTAATGACACCGATTATGGACTTTTTTTGCAGACATCATCGCTTTTATATGAGCTTCTTATTCTTATACGTAGCCCATTACATGGCAGATTTTTGTAATGGTGGATTACTATATAGCTCAATTCGAAAATATGTGAATAAGAGAAGACCCATGTGCTTGATTATTAAAAAAAAGCGTAATATTTGCTTTTTTAAATTTGTTCCTGTAGTGGCATAATTTGATTGATTTAACAAAAATAAATTAAAACCTGTACTTATTATTATTATTTTTTTGACTTGATGGTGTATCCTCTTAGATTTCGGCAATGACGAGGAACCTGTAGTTACTAAATAAATTTTGATGCACATAGGAGTGTATTATGGATGAATAATTAAAAATTATATACTGTATCCAAGAAAACTGATCGGATCTCTCACCCTGGCTAAGCTTAGCGGGCTTGTCCAGAAGAACTGTATTGAGCCAGCACTGTGCACCAGACGCCGGCCGTATGGTGGCCACGCCCTCGTGCAGTGACACGGTGCAGTGCAGAGGGAGTACACCAGCGCCGCTCAGTACTATGTCCGGCGTCGGGGAGTACTCCTCGCTGCCTATCACCGTCTCTCCTTCCTAATAGAATAGAATAGAAATACTTTATTAGTAAACACATAACGCATAAATCTTAAAGTAATGAATTACAATGAAATGTAACAAAATTTATTAAAATATAAACAAAAAAAATAATGATCTGTGCGGCGCGTGATTCCCTGCTAACAGGAGCTGACAGTCATTGAAGACACCAACACAACACTGGTTTTCAGCAGCCCCACGTAACATTTTGAGTAAACAGCTGTTGTAGTCTGTGGGGATCAAATGGAGGTTCCAAGATATATAACATACTGCTAATATTAACTTTGAAATATGTGACACGCCCATAGAGATTCATATCAATATCAAAGAGATCAGATAACACAGGGAATCAAGCGCAACACTCTAATTTCCTTGTTTATTAAGTCCTGATTATATTAACTTGCCTTCAAATGATACAGGGTGACCCCAGTGGACAGAAGATTGTCATCAATGCCGACTAGATGCGGCATGTCTGAGTCCAGCACGACACCGAGACCGCTCTTCCGAAGACCGAGCGCTTTCTGCTCTTGTAGTATTTGCTGGGTTTCCCGCCACTTTTCTGTCCATTTTTCTGTTAAAACTTTCTCTTGCGCCTCCTTGCGCTGGAGGGTAGCAAGCACTCCAGCCTCTGTCTCAACAGGAACCTAAAACATATGTAGGAAATTTAAGAATGTTCTTTTAAACCACACACTATCCAGCCTACCCTAAGCCACTTATTTAAAAAAAAAACAAAAAAATATGGATATTTAATTATTTTTTTTTTAAATAAGTAAAGCAAGCCGCTTAAGCTGATCTCTTTTTTTATTCTTTGCAAACCCGAAAGCGACTTTATAAATTCACTTCATATTCAAAAACGCTTTCGAATACAATCTCGGAAAAGGAATATTTTCTAAATTAGATATAAAGTACCTGGACTACCGAGCCTTGTTCGGATTTTTAAAAAGGTACAAAACTTGAACAAAAACAAAAAAAACGAATAGGACATCGGATTCGAACCGGGGTCACCTGATTCCGGATCACCCAAAGTCCCATCTGAGCTATTACAGTCTTGTATATAGTGGCGATATTTACCTTTGCATTCTAATGTTTCTCATTAAAACACGGATAAAACACATTTTTTAAAATTGAAAGCTAGCTAGATAATTTCTCGCCCCCGAACTAAATTTACCCGTATACTTATTTTCATTAAAATCCTTGGAGCCGTTTCCGAGATTCAGATTATATATTTAAAGATTAAAATATATTTATATACAAGAATTGCTCGTTTAAATATTTATATTTATTAATCAACTCACAATATTCTGTGTGATTTGCCCACGAAGTTTCTCGATCTCCTCGCGCAGCTCTCTGATGAGCTTGACGTTGGGGTCCTCGTTGATTGTGGGCTTGTTGATGATGTTCTTAGCGCGGTTCGCGTACCGCAGCGTCGACAGTGTCTCGCCGTAATTACAATCCGCTGGCGATATCTTTACAAAGTATGTAATAGTTATTTATGCAACTGTTGTGTAATAAGGGGTATTAAAACACGAATGTGGGTAATAATAGTATCACATGAGTGTTTTAATACCTAATTATCAACAATTGCATACAAGACTTTATCTACACCCAAAATATCAATCCTCTAAATATTCTGAAACAGCTTACTGCCAACATTAAAACAGCTAGTCCTAGTAGTAAACTAATATCAAGGTGCAAGCATTTATATGATGAATATGGATGTTTGTTTACGAGTCATGGATGTTTAAATGTATTTATGTATGTTTATATGAATTTATGTATGTTTAAGTAAGTATATTGTATTAAATATATCGTTGTCTTGTAACCCATAACACAGGCATATTAACTTGGGGCAAGATAATTTGTGTAAAAAGTGTGTAAATATTATTATTGTTATTATTATTATTATAATATCATCCATTACTGATTATATACAAATAAACTAAGTATTATTGCAGCGCTTAAAATATCTGGCGGTGTGCTGTCATAACTTGAATAGCTAATTTTCGTAAACAAACAATAAAAATACTATCGAAGGAAAATGGCGGGGATTCGAATAACCTACTTTTGGCTGTCTGTTGAAACTCTTTGCGCCTAAAGGGATTGAAAAAAAAAACAAAGGAGTGTTGTTATGAAATTCAGTACAACATTACATCACTCATTTGGATGATGTAATGGTTATTAGGACATTGGGTGTTTTAATGTTGCCAATAAGCTAACGTCTTTAGAATCTTTAATAGAGGATTTAAAGCATGGGTGTAGATAAAAAATATTATCAAATTATAGACCGGTGATTATAGAGATACTACACAGAAAATAAACAGCATATTTTTAAGGTAGTCCTTTAAATATAATTACCGTGTTCAACACACACGCAATATTTTAAGCAAAAGCAATAAATCTTTGTGGTTCAGGAGTTATTTAACTATATATATTTGTTATAGCAATTTTTTTTTAAATAAAACAGCACAAGAGTGGTGGTTTTGATCCCTATTCTTCCTTCTGACTATCTGACTATTGTTAAAGTACATAATTATAACATGTTACTTACCGCAGCAATCATTATAGTTTTAGAGTTTCCACCCAACGAGTCTTTCAACAACCAAGTCAGGACGGAGTCTCGGTACGGTATGAAAACATTCTTTTTAGTCTTTGGCGATCGAACTGTAGAGATAAAATTTCATACATACGATTAGTTATCGATAATATAAAACGAAACACTACATTAGAATGACAGAAAATTATAGACAAATAATAAACAAAGAAAGACTCAATACAATACAGACTAATATTGAACCTTGGGGAACACCTGTATGAAAATAATAAAACCTTCCATAAGTGAGTCATCACTAATAGTTAATAAATATTAGATCAATGTAAACGACAATAATATGAATGAAACCATTATGTTCTACTAAAATAGAGGTATCATTGTTGTCCAAATTCATACACACTGTATCAAAAGCAGAGTACGAATCGCTCACCTTCCACAGGCTGACTGGATTCTGCCAAGGCTGATATAACTGAGCCAAGAGTAACCAGTGACTTGTTAATGTGAGCTCCTTCCACCAGCCTCTGTCCCGTAGCTCCTGTTGCATCTGCACGTTCACTGGGTACATTAAATATAAAAATACATTATGTTATGTTTTTAAAGTGATAACCTCACTTCTAGTATTAATACACAAATAAAATTTGAAAAACAAAATTTTATGAACGATGCGGGACTCGAACCCACCATCTCCGGCGTTCCGTGCCGGTGCTCTAACCAACTGAGCCAACAGTTCGAGTAGCCACGTAAGCCAAGTAATAATCAAGATAAGTACAGTCAAAAAGAAATATAACTGATACAAAGTAATCACAAGAAAGCCGCCGATCACAAGAGAATCACAAGATAATTCGATCATTTGGGAGGTAAACTAACCTTAAGGCTTAAATGCCCTATGCTTTTTGTTGTAATAAATAAAAATTTTGGACCTGTTAATTTAGATTTTAAAGAGTGGCTATAAGTTTCTTACCTTATTTGATTAAAGCTCATCTCTTCCAAACCACCACGGTAAATGATGAATTGTGTAACTTTGACATTCGTAAGTATAATTATCTTGGTCATAGATCTCCGCACCTATTTCATATTGTACTAACCTTCCAGCGAGATCCACGAGATGCACCTTGGAGACTGTCTCGCTCGGCATGTTGTTGTGGCGCAGATAGCTGGCCTGCACGAAGGTGATCGTGAAGATGGCGTGCGAGCGAGACGACACGTCGTTCATCTGCGTCGAGGCCGTCGTGCGCTGCAGGTTCCCGCGGTGCATGCACTCCTGTTAGTGAAGGGCAACGTAGTTAGGTTCGGTAAAAATTTAAGACCAGTTTAGGCTTCTGGGTTAAGACCCAGAAGCTAAGGCTATAACGACTATAACGCTTCGCTGCGGCGTATATTTGGGCGAAGCGAGGTAAAATAAGTCTGTGTACAAAAACAAAACAAAATTAACCAAACAAGATTTGATCAATCGACTCAATTTTTCAATAAATAGCGCGTGCTAATTTATAATAATTTGTAAATCATGTTTGTTTTTAATTAAAATAATTGAATCAAGTCGAAATTCAAAATAATGTCTCGACAATAACCTAGAAAATTACGAAAGCTTTCTTAAATTTTTTCAATATTTTTTTAAATTGGTCCAGAAATGGCCGAGAAACAATTTTGACACAGAAATCAATTGGAGTCACCCGGTGGAAAAAGCGCTAAATTTGTTAAATCGTGCGACAAAATACTGTTAGCTGTCAGTAATACGGGGTTTCGCAAACACCAATATAATACTGCAAATACTTAATTACAGGTCGGTTGCAGTCAGTGATATACTCCTGAGTATGATATATCAATAACATTAATACTGATCAGCAAATAACACACGAGTATCTCATGCTATAGGTATAGTCCCGACTGCTCATTTTGTCGCTCAGTTACTGAATGAATCCAAGAATAAGCGCGGCCCTTTTGTATACCGGTATGGATTATTGTAGAATGATCACAAAAAAATTACATCAAATGCAGTTTGCAGTAAGAGCTTTATATGGTTATATTGCCTGGGCGATTTATAGGCTTTTTGACCTTGTTTGGGCTAAAATAAGTTGTGCCCTCGGAAACTGCAAATTCTGCGGACCTTTTTTTTGATTATATTGAATCCTTAGTCCATTCTTGCTACAGCATTACAACATCTCTCATAGACCAATAGGAAGTTGAAAAGACTATTGGAATACTTTAATAAAACTAAGTTCCTTTTTAGATTGGATGTCCGCCTTGCTCTTTTAAGTGTTCATAATGTTGTGTGACAACGTTTTCTTTCATCGTTTTCGCGTCAGAATCTACATCTGGGAGATTCGATGAGTACTTTCGTATGCTTGTTTAGTCTACAGTGACCCTAACCAGTGATTATACTTCTATATGGTATCCGTTTAGTTTATAGGATTCTCCAAACAGGATGACAACTAATATAAGTTACTTCTCCAGTTGCGTAGTCCCTCGCCAAATACAGACAAATATTATAACAGGCACATGACGGTCACCTTTAAGTCTCAGGGTGACGGAAGTGGGATATCATTGGGGTCCTATTGCAGCATGCTACGCCATAAGTCATTTTACTGAAGGATGCTACTGTGATGCTTATGCCTTTTGGTGTCAAGTGAGCTGAGTTCCATTTTTTACTCCCAACAAAAAAACGATCTTATAGCGTTCAAACCAAGGATGGCGGTAATTAATCGCCATAAGGACATTTTCGCCTTGTTATAAAGTTCACACACTTAATAAAATACCTCTTTACCTGTATATCATCATAATCAGAGACCAAATGTTTGGATAAATCTTGGACATAGGGTCCCAGCTTGGGATGTTCTCTGACCCTCAGAGAGTGGCCCGCATCGGTGGACAGCAGGTCCTTGACCCTCTCGTTGTAGATCTCCAGGTAGCTGACCTCAGTGCGGTACGAGGCACCCGACTCCTTGCCGGCCATCACCCGGGAGAAAAGCTGCCTGCAGATCCGTGGTATGAGACCCTGAGATTCCTGGAGGTAAGAAAACCAAATTTAAATTAACCATAAATAAAAGAGTAGGATCTGCAAAAACAAGCTCTTCTCGGTGTTAAAACTTTCTAGAGGCGAAGACGATTCATTTAAACTATCAGAGCCGATTGATTACGAGATACACAAAAAAAGGTTGCAACGATTGTTTGTTTAATAAAATACATAACATATAGACAGAATTAGCACAAACACAGTATAATATTTATCTACCTACATAAATTAAATTGACTTAAATAATGTATTCAAAGTTTATGACCTTACTGACCGCCAATTAGAGGAAACAGACTGGAGATAATTATCTCCGATAACTTTTATAATGTCAGATGACAAAATTATGCAACGATTACAGAGGAAAAAACTTCGACTCTGGACCAATGATACTTAAAAGTATAGATTGGAGTTAATAAAAAATAATTTAATATTGATTATATACCTATTATTGCTACATTGACGATATCAATTATTTGTACACATATTAATAATAAACATACAGACATAACAAAACAAACCGAAATGTATTTACAATAAGGGTTCCATTTTTACATTTTACTAACGACGGATCATAAAAAGTTCTAAGTTCATATATTATAAAATGTATATTTGTTGAGGGTTTATTACAATCGGATAATGGGAGACGAAGAAAACGATCCATTGATTTTCTGCACTTAGCAAGAAATATAACGAAAGGGACAGTGCTGCTGCAAAAACTCCTACGTAAGTCAAATAGCACTATCTACGTCCGCTACCTACCCTAAAACTTGTTTTTTTTTTACTGTAATAATTCAGCAACTTACATACGCTCTTGTTTGATTAAAATTATTATATTAATCAATCAACGCCTTTTTTAAATCATTTCCTAAAATATAAAACCTCCATCATTCTGCAACAGACAGCATCAATATTTCGTCATTTCTGTATGTTAATCTATGTCCGCACTGCCACTCGTCAGTAGAGTCGTGCTTGGCTTGGATCGTCTTACGTTCGGCTCGCGATGTCATGGCGTTAAATTTATTATTTCGGGGATTGCTAGATTTTAGCGCTCTAAAAAACAAACGGACAGACAGAAACTATTTCAATAAATCGCTTTATTGTTACCAAGAAGCGCTCTACGCATAATAGTATTACCAAGATCAAAAGATCCTTCGGTACAATTTCGTGTCCTATTATAATTAATACGATGTTTAATGCCACGTTGTGACCTAAAAGGTGCTATAAATGTTATGTGTGTGTTTGTGTGTCTTCACACGGGATCTATATCCGTTGTTTATTTCATGAGCCAGAAAATAGTTGATAGTTAGTCGCTTTAATGCCGGCGGAGAAACAAGTGCCTTATACTGTTTGAGAAAACATGATTATCATGTAGGTAGAATGTCAAATAATTACCTATGCATTAATGCAGAGATTAACATCAATTGCTTTTCGTAACGCAAACGACGTGGTTTCTGCCAATTTACTAGACGTCGAATTAATTAATGATATGCGTCTATATCAATAATAATTGATTTTCCTTATTTAATGTTCGATGATGAGAATGGGTCTAGTTGAGTGGAATACTATTTGGCAAGCAATCTTGGGGCCAATGAAGACGTTTGAGTCGTAATGCGAAATGATGATGAGAGATCTTATGATCATCACGAGTTTCAAAATGACGACGAAAAATTTTCAGTAGCATGTTGCACGTAATTTTTTTTTATAAAAGAGAAACATCCTTTTTTAAACTATACGTGCATACATTTGCTTCACCATGAGGGTTGAGCAACTAATCGGATCCCGATCGCAAAGCCCGTCACACAGTGTTTAAACATCAGTACACGACCATATAACCCATTAGATTCCTAATATATAGGATATTCGGAACGCAAACAATTCTCACAACTAACAGAGGTCAGCGGGCACAGGGTACAAGGTGCTCATTGGTCAGGTAGTGATCACAACGCATCGTGATTGGTCAGATAATAATCACAACATATTGTAGGCCATCGCTACTGGCTACTGTGGATTTATATACGATCTATCTCATCACTTATGTGGCGTGCATACTCATTTGTCTTCGTATACTAACAAAATAGATTCCAAGACGCGCCCTCGACGAGATTAAAAAAGGGTGACGACAAAAGACCTCACAAAATTAAGTGAAGAATGAAAGGATTTTATTCCATTGCTCGATTTGTTAATCAAGCGCTAAGACTTTGTAAGTAATATCGGCAATGTATCAAATAAATTAAGCAATATCTTCACTTATGCTATCCAAAATGTACGAGCAACATCATACATAAGCAAACACTCGCATCATTTACCGAAGATAGGTTTACCCAGACGAAAATAAAAGACATTCATTATATGACATTAAATCTGCATTGCTGTTTTATCGTCAATTATATTAAACTGGAATCCGTCTACGCGTCATTCAGGTTTCTAGATCGATACATATTTAATTTATCTCAGTGTCCTTAAAAATTAAAACTGACGTCGTGACGATCTTTAGATGAATTAAGTTCAAATTTATGTTTGTGTCCATATTCCTATTATAAGGACCTCCGAACAGTAGGTCCTATTTTATTTCTATTTTACGAGAAATAAAATATCCTTACGCATAAATCCAAATGCATTTTAATACTTTATTACAAATATGTTGTATATATAGGTGTTCCGCTAAGGATCAATTAGGCCAGCTGCTTGTTTTGTCAATAATTCTAATAAAAGATTAATTTAATATACAATTATTTCATAAATAGCACCCAATTTTCAAAATGTAGATAGTTCTCTCTGAATTCCAATTTCTTAAGATACCAATATAGTCAAGGATCCAGAGTCTGTTTTTGGAGTTGATCAGTGGCAGGCGAATTTTTCATGGCTACCTTGTTTTCAAAACGTAAAACGTTCAAATGTATATTGTGTATCATATCTGACAATTTAAAGCAAACTATTGTGTGCAAATACATAGCACATACCTACATATTCTGATATAGGTACTAAATATTTTTCGAATAATCCATATAATTATATTGCGATTTAACATAAACCAGTTAATCGTAAATTTATGACAATCATCAAATCGAGATATTCATCCCCTATTCGCTACCACAATCAAAAATTGTTAGAGAAAAAGTTGGTCGACTCATCAAAATAAAGCTACTCATGAAAAACTAGCTTGACACTTATCAACTACAAAAAAAGACCCTGGATCTTGGACTAATACCATTAAGGGCGTTTTGCGCCATGTAATTGGAAACCGTACTGTTTATTTTCCTCTACATCCCGATTATTTGATGGCATAGAAGGAGAAACGCTATAATGAAGTGCATATTATATAAAGTCTGGTATGCTTGATGGCGTTCCCGGCATTTTCATGCAACACCAAGGGAATCACTGCCAGTTGCTGAGGGCAGTAAGCATGGAGTTACCATACTGAAGCCAAAGATGTGATATCATATCTTTGGCTTCAGTATTGGATTCTTAAAAGTTATAATATATATACATATATATTTTTATTATTTATAATCGCTTATAAAATCCTCACAGAATACCTTTATTTATTTAAGGTGTGTGTGGATGATGCAGCTACTGTACTCAATAACTTTTGTATTAATTTACATTTAATTTTTTATCTTAATCGTGTAAGGCATTGACTATTTGACGTTTGAGTATATTTCATAATTTTCATGATGAAAATCGATGGAAATGTAAATATTGACATAAAAGAGTGGCAATGAGTTTCTTGCTACTTCTTCGCATTAGCTCAACCCTTTGCGAAGTAGCGGTAGACTCAATAAGAAAAATATTTTTTTGACATTCATAAGTGTCATTTCCGTGAACTTCGTGAATAAAGTGATTTTGATTTGATTTTACTTGTTATAGACAAAATATAGTAGGTATTTACAACCTGTCTTGAGAGTTCGCGATTGCCCGTATGTCATATCTCGTAAACTATACGATTAGAAACACAGCCAGCGGCACGACAACAGGGCATTCATGGTCGGTTCATGAAACGGCGATAACAAACATAGTGTTCACTATTTATATTGACACGCTGACGTCATTTCAATGTTAGCAGAATGCTGGCCAAAAACGAGACAAGAGTAAAGTTATTATTTTCAAAGTCATCTTATTATTTTTACCACCATAATTTACTAAGAGGAACTATAATTGGCTATTTTACTATACAATCATTCTCGACTCTTTTATCTTTGGTTTTTCATCCTAGATGAAACAAATCTTCAAATAATATCAATATCAACTTTATCTGTGTCTCTCGGTATTGCTCTTTTGATATTTTTGTTTTTTTTAGTACTAAGTAGGCTGCAAAATTATTGATAAACAAAATGAAAACAGTCTGACACAGAAAATATCCATCCCAATCAGTTTCCTAACTTTCGTTACAATTCGAATAGTGTGAAAATAGCGCCTGACTTATTCTCGCACATCAGCCCTGATTTGGTCCCCAAAAAGTACGAGTAGATCGTAGTCATCATCATCACCATTTCAACCGAAAGACATACACTGCTGGATAAAGGCTTCTCCCAAAGATCGCCATGACGATCATTCCCGCGCTACCCTCATCCAACGTATTCCGGAGATCTCTCACATGAAGGGCTTCCTAACACAACGTCTTCCGGTAAGACCGTAGTATGCGTTGCTAATTTATCAATGTGTAATGAACAGCTGCGAAAAAAAGCGGCCAAGTGCGTGTCGGACTCGCCCATGAAGGGTTCCGTAGCAGCAAGTAACATAATATAAAAGTTCTTGTAGTTCGTTGTAACTTTGATCGAAGTTTTAATAATAGTGTATTTTTTTAAATTAAGTTATTGATACTACGATTTATGACGTATTAAAAAATAACTACTTACTAGATCTCGTTCAAACCAATTTTCGGAGTTTCAGTTCTAAGTATGGGGAACCCCCAAAATTTATTGTCTTTTTTTTCTATTTTTGTGTGAAAATCTTGCGGTTACAGAATACTTCTACTTACCAAGTTTCAACAGTATAGTTATTATAATTTCGGCAAAAAGTGGCTGTGACATACGCACGGACAGACAGACATGACGAATCTATAAGGGTTCCGTTTTTATCATTTGGCTACGGAACCCTAAAAAAGATGTAACTAAGTGATACTTCTGTTACTATTACCCTTTATTCTGTTGCAGTAGCGCTAATTTAATTAATATACTTTGTGGGTTGAATCACAGACTAGTAAAAAAAGAAAGACTCCGCGCTGTGATATTAGCAAGTGAAGCACCTTTATGCTAGAGTGTGTGCGTTTACGGGGTATACCAGTTACACATTTTTTTCTCCCTTAGATAATCATATATCCACAAATACTTTTATATTATTGTTTTTACACTTTTTCACAGCGCACAACGGCATTTTTAATATATTTCATTGCGACGAAAACTGATCTGTCACAGACGATGGCAAATATCGTAATGGCGGCCGATCGGCTTATATTAGTGTAAGTGTATGTCTGGGGCTCTATGTATTTACACGTTTACCGGCTTGTTTTGGTGCCTCACTGTTATGTAAGGTGACACGGAGTCCTTATTTTTTTACTCGTCCGTGGGTTGAATTAGATGTTTTTATAAGGATATTTATATAATTTTAAACCTTACAATAAATACAAAGAAAACATAATAGCTATACATAATTATGTTTAACAAACATTTCTATAATTTTTCGCCTCTATCAAGTTCTTGTATTTACCAAAATACAATGAAGACTTTTCAATTTGTACCAATAAGAATTAATCATCAAAAGTTAGCCTATTTCAAGATGACTAACGGAAATTCCCAACATTCAGTCTATCTCCGGTTGTGGCCTACTTGAGATAAAAAATCATAACTATCGTTGACTTTTCTGCCCCAATAAACTTATCGACGGTAACTTATCTTATCCGTACACGATGTCTGTCAATGGGAAGACGCGTAGCTTACCAGCAATAGAAGTTTGTATGGAAATTGCAACAGTGAACTGGCGATAAGAATGACTTATCGGGTATATTGGGACATCTTCAGATTATTGACAGCAAATGACTGACAGTAGAAGTTAGTATTTTATCTCTATCTATAGATAGTATATTCGGAACGGCCGTTAGCGCCCATTTCGACTAGCTACTCGTTAACCCCCCGTCATATAACGTGACATAACGTTACTTTCCGCTACTAATACCACAAATACCAAAAATCAACATTTAATGAACTGACCGGGGAGCCCATCATGGTGAATGTCTTCCCGCTACCAGTCTGCCCGTATGCGAACACGCACGCATTGTAACCCTCGAACGCGCTGTCCAGCACCTCCAAGCCCAGATCCGAGAATACCTGTAGATAATAAATAAATTTTGTGATAAATTACAAAAATTAAACAAACAATACCAGTGGGAGGCTCTTTCGCACAGGATGCCGGCTAGATTATGGGTACCACAACGGCGCCTATTTCTGCCGTGAAGCAGTAATGTGTAAACATTATCGTGTTTTGGTCTGAAGGGCGCCGTAGCTAGTGAAATTACTGAGCAAATGAGACTAAACATCTTATGTCTCAAGGTGACGAGCGCAATTGTAGCGCCGCTCAGAATTTTTGGGTGTCTCAAGAATCCTGAGCGGCACTGCATTGTAATGGGCAGAGCGTTATTACCATTAGCTGAACGTCCAGCTCGTCTCGTCCCTTATTTTCATAAAAAACTTTATTCTGATGAATATATTTGCATAAATAAAAATTCGGTTCAGAATCTCATATGAGAATATGCGATGCTTCGTGATTTATTAACAGCTGTTCACACCTGCGATATTTGTGCGTGGAAAAGAATAAGCAGATGATATTGCCCCGTCGGAATTCACTAATTAATCATTTCTACTACTCGAAAAATAGTTGTATAACAAAACATACACACAGACGTGGAATCATTATCAAAGTGGAAACATCGGGAATCGAACAAGAAACCCGATAAGCAGAATCAACAATTGTAGTGACTCACGTGATATGACCTTGAGTCTGTAGAGTTCATAGTCTAAGAGTCAACTCAACAAGGTGTTTATAGTTATTGAGCTTACTAGAGCATTAGCATATTTCACACGGTCTTAGGCATTGTTATAAATGCGACTTCACCGGTGCTAGTTCGTTCTACGCTAGTATTTCTAAATATGTCTTAGATTGAATGTATGCTTTTGGTATCGGATATACCTCTTGTCGACAGTTTTTTGTAACGAACAATAATTAATATTTTTGCAGAACGGCTTACATCTGTTTAAGCGGCTCATAACAGTGACAATATAACGGCACCGGATGCCGGCTAGATTAAGGGTACCACAACGGCGCCTATTTCTGCCGTGAAGCAGTAGTGTGTAAGCATTACTGTGTTTCGATCTGAAGGGCGCCATAGCTAGTGAAATAACTGGTCAAATGAGACTTGACAACTTATGTCTCAAGTTGACGAGTGAGAGTAATCCTGAGCGGCACTGCATTGTGTATGGGCAGGTGGTATCAATTACCAACAGCTGAACGTGTCGTCTCTTATTTTCATTTGAAAAAAAAAGAAATAAGACGTAGTAAATACAAACACTGCACATACAGACACGCGTTCACAACCTACGATCGTAATGCAACGTTAATGTTCGATTGACGCAACTCGCCCGTTCCGGAACTCGGAGGACTGCAACTTTTTAAACATCAAAACTGATAGTTAGAAAACACTCTGACGTTTATCGGAAAATTGACATAATATGTGAATAAGTTTCGGAGTTTCGAGATCGAATCAGAAATGAGGAGATCCGTAGGAGAACCAAAGTCACCGAATCAGCCCAAATGATTGGGAAACTGAAGTGGCAGTGGGCAGGGCACAAAGTCCGACGCACAGATGGCCGGTGGGGCAGAAAAGTCCTCAAATAGCGACCACGTACCGGAAGACGCAGTTTTGGTACAAGATTGACCGACGATGTGATCAAGATCGCCGGAATACGTTGGACGAGGGCAGCGCAGCACCGGTCGCCATGGAGATCTTTGTCCAGCAGTCGACGTCTTCCGGCTGATGATGATGATGTGAATAATAATATGGTAGATGCGTTCCTAGTGCATTCGCGCTTTTTAAACATTTCACTTTGACGTTATAACTAATATTAGGTACATATTATACATGTCAATATGAATACAACCGTGGTCGTGCCGAACATAGGAGCAAGTTGATAAAGAACGAAACAGCTACACACTGAAGTTCTGAACGCACCCCGTTAGTTTAATTGCTTGTGACAATAAAACTCTGTATCTTATGGATTATGGGCCTTAGTGTTGCGATTTCAATAATGCTATTTGCGCCGAGGGGCTTCTGAATTAACGTCTACGTTTCGAGCCTAAGCCGATTATTGCATGACAAGCGCATCTTAATAGATACCTTCTCCCTGTCATGTACATATATGTTGTAAATCTTAATATATATATTTCTTTTGTGCGTCTGTTGTAACTGAAATCCTCCTAAACGGCTGGACCGATTAAATGAAACTTTCTGTGTGTTTTCAAGTGGTGGTGGATTCGAGAATGGTTTAGATTCACAATTGAAATACCTCCTTAACGGCGGGACCTATTTTGATGATTTATTTGCGTGTTCCAGTGAATTTGAGATTCATTTAGATTCTTAATTCCGTCCATATAATATAATCCTCCTGCTCATGTGTATGTTAGCAAACTCCTCTTAGCGATAGGACCGATTTTTCAAATTTAAGACGTGTGTATAGGACAACGTCTGTCGGGTCTACTAGTATGTCATATAAATAACTAATGCCATCAAAAATAAAACTTGTAAACTCAGTTCTTCTACGGTAAAAAGTTGTGAGATCCATGTTATACCAAGTCGGTCAATTTATTTAGTCCCTACTTAAGGGTCCTTCTGTCTTAAGTTATTACATAATTAGCTAACCTAACAACATCTTATAGTCGCCATATTAACAATATAAATATTTTATGTTTTAAATAAATATATTAACTTGCTTTAAATCTTCTAATATTATCCACAACGAAGTTATAGGGGGGCTTCGAGAAAACGAAACGAATATGAGTTAAGTTCGTTATTCCATGTCATAACTATTACACCAATCATAATGAAATGAACACTCGTTGCCAAGGATGCCGAGAAGTATATCATGTACAAGCATTTTATCCCGAAATTATGATACATTCCTGAGGAAACGTGACTATTTTAATATTGGGGTGGGGCAACCTGTTAGAACACCAGCCACCTATGGACATCCGCAATACCAGAAGCCAAAAGATGCGTTGTCGGCCTTGGAGAAGGGAGTGTGGTCTGACCATGAATGTCCCTAAATCTAATCAGCAGGCCGACGAATCCACAAAATGGTTGAGACACAAAGAGGCAAAAACTTTCTTGCTAAAGACGCTTACACAACTTAACAACACATTTACGAACTTTTCTTCTTATGTGCTGTGCGACCATTCTCCAAACACATGTCAATACAACGTACTTATCTATAGATTCTTATAGTAACGAAATATAAAAAAAAATGCCGTATCTTTTGTTTGAGCTTATCTTCGAAATATTAACAGATATAGAACAGATAGATAGATTTCCGTAACTAAACCCCTACTGCGCACCTATTTTGGATGAAAACGGCCCTAGGGTGATTTTTTTCAATGCGAGTCTGTCTTCTTCACACACATTTAGCAGGTGTGGGTAGGTTAGCTGACGAAATTTCCCTCCACCGTAAGAGCATATTTAAGTGGAACGAAAGAAATAGCTAGACGAAAGACAGAGATGGGAGACCTTAATCTTCAATGAGTTCGCCATCGTTTTTTTATGTGAACATGGCCTTCCGTAAAGCTGTAAACAAGGCTGTTATTCTCCTGGCATTAATAGCTAAAAAAACCGAATCCAATATTTTTTTACATTTTAGCCGCACTAGGTCATTCGGCTTCACCAGTATGGTCGCGTAATCCTTTATGTAGAACAACAATTGTTCAAACACAAAGCGATCATACATTGACACGACCTTTCCGAGCCAAGGTCATGTGTTTTTCATTGCTGTAATTTAATGATAATGGACAACCTGCTATATACATGTCTCCTAAGTATTAACAGGAGTTTGTTGAGGATTATTAAAGTAGGTACGAAATTTTGACGAGCAGGTTTAGGCTCGGAAGGTGTCTCCGTATTGACATGACAACTGGGACGAAAGATCTATTAGGTACAAGCGTGTTTCAGCGGGCGGAGAAATTGTTTAATTCTCTATACAGATCATTCGGGGAATAGTATGATTCCACTACTCGGGAGTTTTGAGGCCGACTTTGACGCGTGCCTATAAATTGCTGCTTCGTAGGTTACTTGGTGTGCAATGTACTGTAGGACGCAATTTCGGATCTTTATAAAAAATTTAAAGAAACCATACACTTTAAGATAGGTAACCTAAAATACCGATCAGGTGCGCGCCTTATTCGCAAAGGAACGACCTAGATACCTATATTTATTTGGGAACTGTGATTAAAAATATTATCATTTGGTTGTAAAATAATTTATTTTTAGTTAATGCACACACTTTTAAAATAGTTTTCGGTAAACAATTAAATAAATAGTAATAAAATAAAAAACCGGTTTACTATGAATTCTATAATTGTACATTTTATGTTTATTTAATCTTTTGGTAAAGGCCTTCTATTATTCTTTAACCTCTCCCTGCCTTTTATTTCGAACTACATTTCGCTTCCCTGATGGACTAATGGACAAACATACAAGACTTTTTCTGCCGTCAAGCTACTGTTTATATTATCGTTTCGGTTTGTAATGCCGCGGCAACAAAATTTCAAACTGACCTCATGAGACTTCATATCTGTGTAAATATTTCTAGTTCAGAATTGAAAGTTATTCAATAATCTTTAGCGGTAATGGATATTTATGGTCAGGGCGTGTTACTATCAGGTAGTCTTGAACGTCCCGTCACTTTTTCCCATAAAAGTAAAATATAAAAAAGATGTAAAGGACCTAAACAAATAAATATTAGTAATAATTTCTCCGCACGATAAGGTTATCATCCCCACCATCTGGATGTGAGGCGTTCCTCCACATGCGATTTTCAATGAACTTTCTTAGCACGCACACCTTCCTTAGAAGGGCCGGCAACGCTCCTGTGATTCCTCTGGTATTGCAAGAGAATATGGGCGGCGATGATGACTCAGCATCAGCTGACCCGTAAGCTCGTTTGTCCTCCTCTCCCATAAAAAAATATTATTTTTTAATTTAAATGCGCAAAGGCGACGAATGTTTGGAAATACTTTTTGTGGTCGGAAATACCGATGACAAAAGATCGCACGGTCGTTCACCAACAAGATGAACCGACCAAATTAATGATTCGTCATCCAAATTCTTCACGGTTGTAAGAAATGCGCTGCTGGATAGAAACCAAAGGCAGATCATCCGCTCCAGATGCAGCCCTATTGAGGGACTGAATCCAAAGAAAGCGATAATTTTTTAATCGGACTTCCCACATATATACTCACATTATTTACCTTTTTAGATTACTTAAAGTATCAATACATAATATAAACGTATTTGATGTATTGCTTGCTAACAAACTAAGGCAAGGTCGCGATCAATTTATGTTGTTTTTATGCCTCGAACTCAGTAAGGAATCCGTTTATAGCCTACACCCATATAAACACCATCTTAATTGTTTATATGCTTTAAAATACCATTCTCCTAAACAAGTTTTTAATATGTTTAGATAAAAAGAAAGATCAGCAGCGATAGATAAAGGAAAATGCCTGTTGGATGGGGGAAAAGTTTCTCAGCATTTTATAAGAAAACTAATGTAATTTTTCTGCAAAGTTTTTGCATTTAATCACAGTATATATTGTTATGTACCATTTTGTTCAATGAATTTTTGCCATCTTGTATCTTGCTGTAAGAACTTTGGAATTTGTGATAAAAAAAAAATCAACACAAGTTGTTTTCGCAATTATCTCTTGTAGTTAACTTGACACTGCCTAAAGGAATCTAAAGAGAACGTAACAGGTGGAAATCTTAAAGTGCAAGTTCAGGTCTATACGAAAAAATTAAAAAAATAAACAAAATTCTCCTAATTTTTACTGATTGGATAAAGATGTGTGTGGTTTAGCGTTAAAGTGATGAAAGGTCTCTATCTCCTCCCTTTTGATCAATTCCGACTCTTTCCACTTCTTGCATTGATTTCATCAGTTTTAGCAATACATATCTAAATCTTCTGGATCTTCCCGCAGGTAAAATCTCATTATGAACAATGCCCTTCCAAACCTATCATACACATAGCATCATTTAACCCGGCATTTAATTTCAGCTTTAACCGGGTTTTGCCACAGTTTGTGAAGCATGACCGACCTTGTCCCATAACCTTTTTCGAACGTTCTATTGTCGTTATCCATTTTTCATCAAAAGTTATCAATCCCTTCAAAATCTGTTCGGTTTCATTACGCAAGTCTCAGTAAAGACTCGCAAAAGAGTTTCATTAGGTTTCCTTCAGTGAGCTATTTTAACCGTTATTTTTTTATTATTTATTACATAAATTTTTAAACCGCTTCTCGTATTCTAACGGCCGAAACCCAATATTCAGTATCTCTTACTTGAGATAAAAATCGTAACTATCGTTGACTTTTCCGTCCCAATAAACTTATCGACGACGGTAAATCCCCTTATCCGTACACGCTGTCTGTCAACGGGACGACGTATAGCTTACCAGCTATAGAAGTTTGTATGGAAATTGCAATTCACGCGTCCCAATATAAGGCGATAAGAATGACTTATCGGGTATATTGGGACAGATTATAGACAGCTAATTACTGACAGGAGAAGGTAGTAATTTATCTCTATCTGTAGATAGTATATTAGGAACGGCCGTAAGCAAATCATAATAATACTTGTCTTAAAAGCCAGTTACGCTCTTCTGTTAGTTTCGATGTCACCGAGTCAATTGAACACTATTCTATCCTTCTAGAAACTAGTATAAAAGGCACTGCGATTACGTTCACATTACAACCTTACGCGTCATAGATGACGTGAGCCTGTTACAAAAGGGCAGTGGGTATAATCAGGGCAGCGCTATCAAAGTTGTTTTAATACTTGTGTATTTCCTGTACTGACCTATGGTTGTCACACACGCAAAGACAGATTAAAAAACTAGAGACTTGCCAGAGAGTATGTTGAATATAAAACGTAAATATCGGGGTATAGACAAATGGAGCAAATACATCACAGACTGGTACCCCTGTAACCTAAAAAGGAAACGGGGGGGACAATACAGGAGATGGTCAGACGAACTTAGGACGATAGCAGGCAAAACATGGTCTAGGATAGCTAAAGATAGAAAAGAGTGGAAGAGGTTGGAAGAGGCCTTTGTCAATACACGACCGACGGTAGTGATAGATAATTAGTTAAGAATAGTATCTAAGTATATTATATGTAAATTCTACTATCTGAATAAAGGCTTATTATTATATCAAAGATGTTTCGTAAAAAGGCAAACGCCGTTAACTGGCAAGAATTAAATAATTAACCGTTGAATTTATTCATAACGGTTTTGTGCAACTATCGAGCATGAACTTTGAAATGACAATAAATCTTTCTTGGATAATCGGAATCAATGACGTTCTATACATATATACGATGCACCTCATACAAAATCAAATCTGAAATATGGCACACGCCACAAATGGCACTATAGTAACCTTTGACAGCTATGTCTATACATTTCTGCGATTACTCAGTTGTTTAAAATATTATCGGTCAATAGGCAGCAATGTAAACACTATTTCAGTTTCAGCTGCGTATCTTGAATTTAGAACCCGATTGTCCCATTCTGACAAGCGGGTCTTGTCTGGGGACTTGTCAGTAATATTGTACCATATTTAATGAAATAATATTCGTTTTATAAAATTACTTCCGCATTTCACATTCGCACATCAATCTTATATAAATAAAATAACCTTACCGATGATAACTCACACCATCTTTTTTTGAGTCGTTAATGTATTATTTAAGCACTTCTTATAGCACACTTAGGTTTGTTGATTGATGACACACAGATGACACAAGCCTAAGGAGAAAAGTGTGCTTACATTGTCTTTAAGCACACTTTCGCCGTTATCAGAATGATATATCCATATGTTTAGAACGTCATTGATCGGAATCGGTAATCTCACCCAACGCTTCGATCACCTGCGTACTCGGTGACGTAATACGCCACAGTCAGATCTCGATAATAGTAATCTATATACCGTCTATTGAAGTATCGTAGAATCATAGCTCCGACCATACAAGACAGGTTATGAACACACTTGCTACAGTAATTATAAGTTAGCGCAATGATGTTCGGACATTTGTTGCTCAATGACGGAAAGGCAACTAGAATATTCGCCGTACAAACACAATATAATTTAATCTTAATCTACTCTTCAACAGGGCAAAAACACTGGCGTTTATTATAAAAAAAAAACATTTCCATGCATTGGAACAGGGACGGAACCTTCAACCTATCACTTCTGCATGACGTCACTATTACGAACGTCTGAACTTTACTTCACTCAATATATTACTCACTATCTAGATATGCATTTTTGTGTGTTTGAGATGAATTAACTCAAAATCAACTAGAGTTTTTAAAAATTATCTCACCAGTAGAATGAGGTAATGTAGTATATTATCATGCGTAGTAGTAACATGGGCTGAATTGCAAAATTGTGCTACATTTTTTACCTAATTTAATTGTGCTATATTTTGTCTTGCACTAGGTATCGAATAGAGTCTAAACTCTAAACAAAGTGAAATTAATAGTTTATATAAATTAATTATATTTCTAGCGACACAGCTAATTGCATAGGACTTTATAAAAGACCAATCTTTGCGAGACCTATTATTATAGGTCGTCAAAATTATAATGATGATGGATATGACCTTTTTGGTTATTTAATACTAGCTGACCTGGCAAACGTTGTTTTGCCATATAAATTATATATGTAAACCTTGCTTGAGCTTCAACGAATCTATTACAAAAGATTTCATTGAGATCGGTCGAATAGTTTAGGAGTTATTAGGGAACATACAAACATACATTCTCTTTTATATATATAGATAGATAAAAAAAGCGGGAGTCGGACTCGCCCATGAAGGGCTCCCTAGCAGCAAGTAACAGAATATAAAAGTTCTTGTAGTTCGTTGTAACTTTGATCGATGCTTTAAAAATAGTGTATTTGCAAACCAAGGTGGAATTTTGCATGGTAATGTACATCACATTCTTTTTTAGTTTTATCATTCTCTTATTTTACAAGTTACAGGGGTGGGGCATACATTTTATCCCTTTGGAAGTGTCTCTCGCGCTGTTTCGCGTTCTGTTTTTTTGTGATTTGGCTACTGAACCCTATTAAAGTCAATATAGGGTACAGCTTATTGTTATATTATAATAAATTTAATATATATAATACATATCGATTCGGATGTTATTCAAAAAGTAATTAATCATTAAATCTGAGTGTTTTGTTGTTATTTCCTCATGATGGGAATGTGGAACAAATAAACAATGACAACGAAACACCGTTCACAGTGAACATTAGCACTCTTACTGCCGTTTTCAATAACGTATTAATTAGTTACGGATATATTGCTGTCACCGTTTAATGACAAGATCTTATCTATCCATAAGTATGTCCAATTTAGGGCCGTTTTCAATAACGTATCTCTAGTTATGGATACATTGCTGTCACCATTTAATGACAAGATCTTATCTATCCATAAGTATGTCGAATTTACGGCCGTTTTCAATAACGTATCTCTAGTTATGGATACATTGCTGTCACCATTTAATGACAAGATCTTGTCTATCCATAGTTATGTGCAATATAGTTAGAGTCCAATGCTTTATGTCGATAGGTTACTGAAATGTAAGTAAGCGTGAAAGGATAGATTTGTCTACCTCTAGAACGTTAAACTAAGGATAGATAGATTATTGAAAACGGCCGTAAGTAATTCACATGCTCGGAATAAAGTACATATTAGAGATGTGCCGCTTATGACTTTGGCCGACTAGCCGATTAGTTGGTTGTAAAGATGCCGACTAGAAGACCGTTACATTTCGAAATGTATAGACTGATTATAAAATAAAAATATTAATAAACAAACAAGATTTTTATTGATTGTAATTCGCCCTACATAAATTTTATTGACAAATATCTACATACAAGGTAAGAAGCCGGATACACGGCCTTTTTAGCCGAATAAACGCCGACTACGTTAGTTGCCGGATAATCGGCTTTACCGACTATTCGTCGATATTCGTCGCGGGAATATGTAGCGGTTTATTACCAACGTACTAAATTTCAATCACGGCGACTAATTTCATCACGGTTACTATCAATTAATAATAAAATAACAATACCCAACAAATAATACATTGTACACAATAAAAAGATATTGCGCGAGTTAAAATCTAAAAAATAGTGGATTATGTGGAGCGGCACAACAATTCACTCCTCACCTTGAGAGTTGAGACATAAGATTTTAAATCTCATTTGCCCAGTAATTTCACTAGCTACGGCGCCTTTCAGACCGAAACACAGTTATGTTTACACATTACTGCTTTAAGGCAGAAATCGTTGTGGTACCCATTACTTAGCCGGCATCCTGTGCAAAGGAGCCTCCTACTGGTTTAGCCCTTAGTCGCCTCTTACGTCACCTTTTGCCCTGTGCTTCACCGGGGCAAATAAGGAATAGGGAGGCCCCAGACCATAGGCACTGCATTATAATGGGCAGGGCGTAACAATTACTATCAGCTGAACGCCTTGCTCGTCTCGTCCCTTATTGACATAAAAAACACACATTTTACTGCGGAATTATTCGTGCGGTTCTTTGTTCGCAGGTGTGTTCTTCATAGAATGTTCATGTGACACAGAAATTTCTGTGGAAAATATAATATACTCTCTCTATACCTCAGTGCTCACTATGAACTTTCGCGATTATGTTCGTCGCGTTATTATATAGATAATAAATAAAATATTAGTAGACAAAAATATATTTTCCATCATTCAATTATTATATAATACTAGCTGACCCAGCAAATGTTGTATTGCCGATATTAAAATCGCGATACAAAAGTAACTGTTGACCGTAGATGGGTGAAAATTTGAAGTTGCTTGTATTTTTTAATGCTGACTCATAATCAAACAATTAAAAAAAAAATTAAAAAAAAATCGTGTGGACCATCCTTAACATTTAGTGGGATGAAAAATAGATGTTGTCCGATTCTCAGACCTACCCAATATGCACACAAAATTTCATGAGAATCGGTCGTCAAGCCGTTTCGGAGGAGTTCAATGTTTAACACCATGACAGGAGAATTTTATATATTAGATAGATGTATATTTTGTTACAGATTTATACGGGGATAGTCGATAGTCGCATGATTTAAATTTTACAGGTATACAAATATTGATATTGAGTCGTGTTATTGAATGTGTTGAAGAAAAATTAGAGCCTCACTGTCCCACCAGAACACGGGTGGATTTTTCTAAGTGCTTAACATTAAAATAACTACAGAATACTAACCAGAGAGAGTCTCGATGTAGTCAAAGAGTAAACAAAATTAAGAGTTAATATTTTTTACTAAATACAAGACGATCAACAATAATTTCACAGATAGAAAGCATGAGTAGTTATTACTTTTATTTTATTATATTACTAGCTGACCCGACAGACGTTGTTCTGTATATAATAAATAAAATAATGTTTTTTTTATGAATTTGTCAAAAATATATCATAAAATCAAGAATTGCTTCGAAAAAATGCCCCCTAATTGTTGTAATAAAAATTTTTCACAGCATAACTGTCAAACCGTTGCGTCAATAAATTCGACGGGGTACGCATCAAAGGAAAAACAAATTTGTTGTTTTCATTTAATTCCGAGCATTTTCCTATTTATTCAAATCGGTCCAGCCGTTCTCGAGTTTTAGCGAGACTAACGAACAGCAATTCATTTTTATATATATAGATAAGATTTGTACTTAATAAAACAATTAACAAAAATATGAAGTAAACCAAAAAGCTATACTATTAAAAAGATAGAGTTGTACACTAACCTGTTCTTGTGATGCATAGTGATTATCTTCAGAGTCGTAGGACCAGTAGGAGTGGTCGAATGTGAAGTCTTTGTACTTTTCTCTGCTTCCTTCATTCTGTTCTTTACTACTCTGTAAGATGAATTTATATTACAGCAGTTGACTATTACGATCGGAAAATAACACTTTTTAACTGTATCTTTTATTTGTCCAAGAGGAATATAATTTTATTTGAAAGTAAAAATAAAGAATTTAATGTTACCATGTTATGATTTAGTTTAAATGTATAAAGAGGGGGGGAAATACAAGTGGCCCACCAAGGAAAGTAAAAAGCCAGCTACCTTGAGATGGAGGTCAAGAGATGCATTGCTGACCTTTGATTTGGTAGAATGCTCAAAGCTTGAAGGTCTCTAAGTTGTATCGATTCGGGAATAGTGCAGCCTGTAGATGATTCCATAAAGTCGCTGTGCGAAGCAAGAATTCCTCAGTACTTTGGAAAACTCTTGTGGAATAGCATTCGTATTTGGACGTAATTCCAGAAATACATTCCAAACCACAAAAAAAACTGAAACTGGTCAAGTGACTTTTATTAACTGACTGACAAAAATTAGCAGCCCTACTGTCACTCTTTAAATGACACCATGACTTAGTAGCATAACTCACATGTATGGAATACACTAATATTTATTAAACTTTAAACACGAATTCCTTAAAATGTGATGTTTGTGGCTTGGAACGTTTTTCAGGAACTACATCCATTTGTCCGTTGGTGATGATTGAAATTCAGCTGATGTTATTACCCTGAACAACTCTTACCAACACTCCCAAATTTAGTACAGTTCCTTCAACTTGATATGACATTACCTTCTCCTCTTGAGAGTAACATACAATCAGGTGATTCACAGTCTAATTTATATTTATTTATCTAACAAAGCGAAAGTGAATTATGAATCGGATGATGCAGTGTATTTCGGAAATGGTTTTATATAATTTATGGTGATCACTTATCCGGAACCTATATTTTTTTGACATAGAAATACCTATATAATTCAGTCACTAGCATTTCACTACATATGACAATTCATGCAATAAGCGGCCGTAGTGTACCTAAAAATACTATATGGCAAAACAAGGTTTGCTGTGTTGACATTTGTGGATAGTGATATCTATGCTGAAACAAAAGCAATCGAAATTGCAATTGCATTCGAATATTATAATTTATATTTTTCTAAATTACTTGGAATGTTGCATTGTTTATTTTTTTAACAAAACCACTATTTAATAATTAAAACATTAACTCACTTTTACAGTATGAAGTCGAGTCTTCTTGCCATCCATTTGTACTATTAACTTTGCATTCATATCTTTCTCCCTGTAAATTGAATCACATGAAACAAACATTGTAATTTAATAATTTTTAGAGTTTCAAACTAAATAGAGTCAAACAATTATTGTCTATTGTTTAGAAGAGTCTTTGGGAGGGCCATGCTTCGAGAATAATTTATAATTATATTATATATATTAATACATATGGGATGTTTGGCTACCATTCATTGTCTAGGAAAACCTAAGATTTGTAGATTTCACAAGTTTATGTTTGATGGTAACTGAAATCATCTGGAACTGAGGACTTACAATAAATGTAACACAAAAACAATTACAAAATTAAAATAATTTATTAGTATTGAAAAAAATTAATAGCATTTTAATGTTTGAAATATTCATGTTTCTCATTCTGCTAACGTTTTGCACAGCAACACAAAACTAATATTCAAAATTACTAGCCAATATGACCTATCATAACGAACAATAATTAAAATGTTTTTATTTTTTCGATTTCTCAATTTTATTTTACTGTGAATACAATTCATTATTTTAATGTACATACAGATATTTTATGATACACAGAAACACAAAAGTTGGTGTGAATGTGCAATAAGTGATTGCATTTTTTTTTTCTTATAATCCTTATATATTCTTTTTTATTATTGTTTGTATTACTTATATTACTGGCAAATTAAATCAAATCTTTAAGATATTTTATGAAATATCTTAAAGATTTGACCTATGGGTCACAATACATTCTTGAGCAGTATAAAAGCCTTAATTAAAGCACTGTTAAAGTCTCACAGATATCAACAGCTTGTTAAAATTTTTAAATTACATTTCATACATACATATTTATTCATATTTTCTTGTATATAGGTATTATATTAATAGTTCAGCTGCAGGGCAAATATAATGACCTGATATATAATAGACAAACTCTGTGTTTGGCTGGGAGGTTTTATAGACTATAAATTTATTATTTTATCATGTTTTACTCCAATAATTTGAATTTCATATAATTCCAAATTTTAATAGTAAATGAAAATAATTTTATGTGGGTGGTTACTTATTGAACAAGATAATCTCTCACTCAGCAAATTGTGGCTGGATGTTAATGATAGGTTTAATAATAATTTAAACAGTACTAAGTGGTGGCATAATCAATTGATAGATGATACATCTTTAAAATGTATGATTAGGGATATAAAAAAATAACAAGTATAATGTTTTTTTATAAGAATTTTTGACACTGCTTATGGTAAATGGTCAAGGGGCCCTTTGTTACTTTCCCTAAATATGTGTGAGGAAAGTGATTGCTGATATATTGTCATCACTTAAAATATAATTTACTTACACAAATGATTAAAGTTTTGAAAAATCTGGCACAACATTGAGTCTTGTGCCAGATTTTGGCGAGACAACATGTCCTGAGGATTCCTCGTGTAGAGGCGAAACACGTGTCGAATTGTTGGCGGAATTAACACTAAAGAAAACTTAAATCATTTGTATAATTATGGATTTCCACAAAGTAACGCCTAATTCAATAAATTTTCTATAATTTACTTGATTAAATAATTTAAATGGAAATCTCAACTAAAAAAATTTAATGCACATATTACTATGGAGTTATATGCTACTGTTTTTGTTTCTTCGCAATACATTATAAATATGATTTATAGATAACCAATTAGCACAAAGTTTAACCCCAGCCTTTAAACTTCATGAAAAGATTTATTATAATTTTTATTCATAATTTGTTATAAAATAATCACATAATTGCAAACTGCTCTTCATAGTTTATATTAAAACTAGTATTTGGTGGCACAATCACAATTAATTAATTAATTATTATTCACTAATTATTAGCTATAATGATTGTAAAAGAAAAAACAGAAGTTTGTCTTATCATTCACGCATTTTTCAAAAAGCTAAGTAAGACTTAACATTCAAATTCAATTTACAGTAAATTCAATATGTTTATAGGAATGTGTTAGTAAATATATGTATAAACAAAGTCCTAAAAAACAAAACATTCTATAGTATTAATAACATCATGCAATAGCATAGTAAAATGCTCTTTCAACAGTCTACTTATTTGACCATTCTTAATTAAAGAGGTCAACTTTTTACATATTTTAGAAAACTTTCGTTAACTGTCGAAAAACAGTTTTCGCTCTAAATATAAACGAACCGTGAAAGCCTTTGTGACATCATTGCCTTTTTGTGCTTTCGAAATATTAGAATGTATCTTATGAGCTAATTATTGTCCTGATCAGCGGTTGTGCGATTCCTACTAGATTGGTGTATAGTAATATTATTTTCCTTATCTTGGTGTCAAATGTTTTAACGAAAAAATTATATTTCGATGACTAATAGTTACCTTTGATTGAATGGGCGAACCCTTACAGCAACCTTTACGGAAGCCATTCTGACACATTACTGTGTTTGTACTAAAATTGTTAAGAACTTCACAAGCTCTTTAGGCCATCATAGGATTTAAATACAAAATAAATTTTCGTTCAGCACAAAACTAAAAACACAAACAATGGGAAACAATATTTATTGCAGACTGAGAGGTTTGACATTTGACTTTGACATTGATCTTTTGGAGCTGTTTTGTTTTCATTCCGCTCTCTAAGTGTTTTTGGAGTTGATCCAACATAATTACGGCAGGTTTCTAAAAACTCTATAGGGAAATTTTATGGAGATCTACAACCTGTAATTCCTCAAAAACCTTGTTTCTCCAAATTTAAAATTCCCAAAAATAATAATTGATATAGTCTGGCTAATGAAAGCTTAACCTAGCAAAAGGCGGCAAATTCAAAAAAAACTTTATATGGTATTACCAACTAAAGTAGGATTAAATTAGTATGTAGGTAATAGTTTTGGTTTTTTATTTTTATACTTCATTTATTACATAACTCAGTAAAATGTATTATTTAAAATTGTTATTTCAACGTACAAAGGCATCATATTACCAGAACCTAGAGTATTTAATCAAAAGAACTACACAGCTGAGGTGATCATAAAAATAAAAGCCTTAGTGGAATTAATGCTTGTACTCCAGTTTTTGAGCTAAACTAAGAATTAGGGACAATTCTCTTTGTGAATGTGGTCTAGATGAGGTAAATGTGGATCATTTAATCTTCAATTGCTTGTAAGGCAACAATTCTTTGTACAATTATTGTATACCTCCTGAAGTTCTCCGCCCAACTTCCTGCTGTCTGGTCTCCCTAGTTTTCACTCCTTTTGTAAATATTTTGTGTAAGAATATTAAAATAAATAAGATAAGGTTGTAAATATCACTAAGTACTTATATTCAACAATGTAACTATATTTAACAATGTAATTATATTTGTGGATGTCCTATACCTATGTCTAACAGCATGTATATTTGTTTCAGGTAAAAATTAGGAAAATAAAACTTGTTTCAATCTTTAGCACCGATCACAACCAATAAATTTAGAAAACAAATACTCTAAGCTTGGTGGTCTACCTTAACGTGACACACTTCTTGTTTACCTTCCACAGAAGCCATAGTAGGAAGAATGTTTTTGACTCGCGCATACCGTGCATTCTTTAAGTTTTCTTTAGTTCATTAATTAAGACTAGGTTTATAATAATATGATCTAGTTACCTTAGCAGTTCTAAACATGATAAATTTCAAAGCAAAATCAAGGGTTAGGCCGGGTCACTGACCACTGAGCTATATGGGTCATCAAAATAAATAAATCAATTAATATAAGAAAATGAATGGAGTGCAATGGCAGCATGGCTGTATTGGCTTGAACCTTTGCCGTCTTAATAATGGAAGAAGAAATAAAAAATCCACTGGCACTTGGCAGTTGGCAGCCTGCAGCACTGATTTAAATTTTCTAACGGTTTTGTTTGTCCAATCCAAGTTCAACTGTGTTTTGGCAAGATTCCCTGTCTTGAGCGTGCCGTACTCGGATTATATTATTATACATATAGGTCGTTTTGTAAGTAAAGTATAAAAAGTTTAAAAATAGACTTACACAGTGAGTTGCGTGTTTCGACATTTTTGTTCCTAAGACACATAGCGGGCTTCTATATTATCTTTTGAGAATTGAAACTCAAAGTGAAATTAGTGAAATCATACACTGTTAAGATTGTTCTCATTTTTTGTGGCGTTGTGATCTATATTAACTGTATCGCGTTTTAACGAAAGAGTAAGCTAAGTGCATTTGCGTTCTCATATATACTAACAAATATACCTATATACTAACGAAATATCGTGCATTGAATATTATAGTTTTATTGTGAGCATGGGGGAAGTAGAGCCTATGGATGTAGATAGTTTAGAAGACTATTTTGACAATAAGGAAAATACATTTCACCTCAACAATAACCCTAGAGCATTGGCTGTAGAAAAATTTGATGACCTGGATGCCTCTGAATTTAACATGAAATTGAGATACTCTGTCACCCCAGCATCATCGCCAATGTCCAAAAGTTATACAGCAAATAGTATAGATAACAAAAATAATGAAGATCAATTCAATGATGTAAATATAAGTCAAAATCTTACTCACTCATTGAATTCCACATTAACTCAAGACATTACAAGGTCTCATAAGTCTCTTCTACCACTACAGGCTATTTCAAATGAAGAAATTGTAGATATAAACCGAAGCACATCTGTAAGACAAATATTAGATACAACTCAGAACAAAAATGAAACAATTATTTTAAAAACCTCTGAAGATATTGAAGAGAATACTTCTTTGCCGAGTACCTCATCATCATTTGCTCATACTCCAGAGGCTACAACACCTCTAAGGGAAGCACCAAAGCAAGAGAGTACTTCACCTATTATGAGGGGATTGAAAAGTGTCCTCAGCATGTTTAAGACATCTCAAAACACTTCAACAACCCCAACTGAGAGTGATAATCAACAAACAGAGGTTGAGCCAATCAACATAAATACCTGTACACATAATATTTTAGCTTCTACACCAATAAGCAATAAAATAAACACATCAAAACAAAAAAGTCAATTGAAAGAAAGTGTTTGTTTTAAAGATGACTTTGAAAGAGAATTAGAGTGGAAAGAAAACAGTGAAAGTGAAATATTTTTTAAAGAAGAAAGGATACCTGTTCACAAATTATTTCCGATATTAACTACTTCTCCAGAAAAAGTTTCAAACATTTGTGCCAACAATAATATTAATATAACCGTTGAACATATGGACATATCATTAAATGAATCAGTAAAGGATTGTACTGTAACAGATCAGGTAAAAATTTTAATTAATGATGATAATAAGTTGGTTGAATCAGACAGTGAATTTGTTGATTGTGAAACAACTAACAATAAAAGTGACTACCTAGATGTTTCTACAAATAAATCTCATGATTCTATTGTTAAAAGTGATTGTATACAAAATAATATAAAGATACTAAAAGAAAAAGGATCAAAAAACACAGATGATACTGATATCAATAAAGAAGAAACTGCAATTTTTGCACATTATTCAACTCTGGATGGTAATAAAGTTATTAAATCTGAAGATAGTAAGAAAGAAGTGATTGTAAATAATGTATTTTGCTGTGAAAGACCAGAACAAAGTAATAAGATTATACTCAAAGATGAGGAAGACAAAGATACTGATATAAATAAAGAAGAAACTGAAATTTTTGCACATTATTCAACTCTGGATGGTAATAAAGTTACAAAATCTGAAGATAGTAAAAAAGAAGTGATTGTAAATAATGTATTTTGCTGTGAAAGATCAGAACAAAGTAATACGATGATACTAAAAGATGAGGAAGCTAAAGACAAAGATACTGATATAAATGAAGAAGAAACTGCAACTGCAATTTTTGCACAATATTCAACTCTGGAGGGTAATAAAGTTATTAAATCTGAAGATAGTAAGAAAGAAGTGATTGTAAATAATGTATTTTGCTGTGAAAGATCAGAACAAAGTAATAAGATTATACTAAAAGATGAGGAAGCTAAAGACAAAGATACTGATATAAATGAAGAAGAAACTGCAACTGCAATTTTTGCACAATATTCAACTCTGGAGGGTAATAAAGTTATTAAATCTGAAGATAGTAAGAAAGAAGTGATTGTAAATAATGTATTTTGCTGTGAAAGATCAGAACAAAGTAATAAGATTATACTAAAAGATGAGGAAGCTAAAGACAAAGATACTGATATAAATGAAGAAGAAACTGCAACTGCAATTTTTGCACAATATTCAACTCTGGAGGGTAATAAAGTTATTAAATCTGAAGATAGTAAGAAAGAAGTGATTGTAAATAATGTATTTTGCTGTGAAAGATCAGAACAAAGTAATAAGATTATACTAAAAGATGAGGAAGCTAAAGACAAAGATACTGATATAAATGAAGAAGAAACTGCAACTGCAATTTTTGCACAATATTCAACTCTGGATGGTAATAAAGTTATTGAAGAAAGTAAGAAAAAAGATATTGCAAATAATGCAATTTGCTGTGATAGATCAGAACAAAGTAATAAGATGATACTTAAAGGTGAGGAAGAAAAAGATACTGCAATAAATATAGAAGAAACTGCAGCTCCACTGAAATGTTGTAAAAAATTATCAATATTTAATGAAATTTCCCTCGGTAAAGAACAGTGTTCCGATCTCTTAACCACTATGAATAATGAAGATCTTTTAATGCAAGACACCAAAATCACCACTATCAATAATTCTGAAATTGGTATTGATGGTGCAGGAAATCAGGATATTTTTGATTTTAAGTGCATAGATATAGAAAATAATAAAGGAATATCTGATGTGCATACACTTGATTCCGTTATGGATTGTAATACTATCAATTTGATGAAGACGGAAAAGACTAGCAACCCAGATGTGTCTAAATCTTCTTTGATTCAAGCTGCAGAAAATAATGAATCTAATCTTACTTTCAATGTCTTAATAAATCCAACTTCTACACATAAAATTGTACAGTTTAATGCAACTACAAATAGCACAGTTATAACCAATCTGGAAAAAAAATGTGACACTCACACAAGTGATGAACACTATAATACAGTAAATGAAGATAAAAATAATGAAAAGAATGTGAAGGAAACAACACTCGCAAACTCTGACACTCATGTTAGTGCAGTAAATAGTACCTCAATTAGTATTGAAAAGTGTTCTGTTGTAAATGAGGATTCCAAAGATATTATTATGCAAGATACCACTATTATTAATAACCAGATGCTACACAAAACTAGTTACATTAATCTTAATAATGGAAATAGTGAGAATGTGTATATAAGTAAAACAAAAATGCAAAATGACATACTACATAAGGAAGTCATTGAAATTGTGAACAATAAAACAGAGCCTGTAGATGATACTTGTGATTCAAGTACAGATTTTAATACTATTAATGTAACAAAATATGATGATACTGTTAGAGAAGATATTGATGAACATCCTCAACTACTTATAAATAGTAGTATATCTATTCAAAAGGAACAATGCCCTAATGTTGGAAAAGCAAATGTTTATGATCAGCAAATTGATATGGAATGTATGATTAAAAGCTGTAAATTAAAAGAATCATGTGACATAGGTATTAACGAAATTAACAAAATAAACATACTCTCTGAAAAAATGGATGACAACAATTCAGAAATAAATAAGAAAGGAACTATAGATTGCGATATTAATGGTAATTCCAACAAAGATAGCATTTCAGGTGGAAATGAAGATGCCAAATCAAAATTGAATCAAACATCATCTTTCGATGGCATTGTCATAGACAAAGTACAGTGTTCCGATCTTGTGGCCAATGATAATGAATATGTTCAAGATATGTCTATGCACAGTATAAAAATAGTCAATGATAGCCTTCAATTACATGAAACTAGTAACATTAAATGTAAGAATGAGAATAAGAACATCAGTGAAGAAACTCCTTGTAAACAAATAAATATAATACAGGAACACCTTTCAAAAGAAAATCAAAAGGTTAGATTGATGAATAATTTTGAGGAGAATGGTGAGAATAATGATATTAAAGACAAAATTGAAAAATCCAAGACAGAAATTGAGATACCTACTTGTGTTTCCAGTTCATATGATAATAGTTGTAATGTGTTCATAATTGACAAAAGCAAGACTGAAGAAATTGTGAACGCTACTTCTTTACTTGAAGCTACTGTAGATAAAGAAACCGCAAATCAGCAGGCAATTACAGTACGTCATATTTCTTCTGATCAAAACCAACATAATCAAGATAATGTTGCTACTAATATTCAAGAGTTCCAAATAGGCATGAATAGCCCTGGTTTAGATGATATTAGTGGCTCATGTTATAATAATAAAGATATTATGACAGTAAATCAAGAAAAAAAAGCCAAAATTACTAAAAATACTGATATAGAAACTACAATAATAGATTCTAAATCTAATTCTAATAGCATTAGAAACGAGGCTGTAGACACTGAAGCTTTACCACATTTAGAAATTAGTAAAGAAGAAGATTGTATAAAGCAACATGAGGGTGATCACAATGATGAGATTTGTAATAATATTTATTATGCAACTGATGAGATGAATTGTTCTGCTAAAGCAGAGAAAATATCAGAATGTTACTATGATACAGAAAATAAAGGAAATGATTCTTATGTTCTGGGTAACCTGGAAAAAGTAGAAAGTAAAGATGACATATATCTTAATATTTCATCTAAAAAACTAAATGAATGTGTGAATAATGTTACATTTAACTCTGAATCCATTGCTAGTGGAAATTCAGATTCCATGCATGACACTAAATGCTTAGAATTGGAACAAAATATTAAAGAATACTGTAAAAATACCTTTAACTTACCTGAACTTAACAATACCATTACCTTAAATCCCTTTGAGACAAAGTCAAAAATATGTGAATCTCCTCCATCAAATTACAATATGTTTGTACCAATACAAGAAAATACCTTTGATGTAGATCTGAATAGGACAACAGAAATAAAATATGATGAGGGAAACAAAGATACTTTAACTGAAAACACAATAATATTGAATGAATCTCTTTTGAAGTTAAATAATGAGAGTAACTCTGATAACCTGGAAGTCCATACTGAAGATGAAGATACAATTGAAGGACCCTTTTTAGATGAATTTGAGACAGCTATTATTACTAAAACTGGAGATCATAATATTAAAAATGAAGACATGATAGATTTTGATGAATTACCAGCTCAAGAAAATAATGATAATGAAATTTTTATAGATGCAGAAACATTTGAATTCTTATTAAATCAAAATAAAAGTAATGTGGTTGTTGATAGTGGAAAGGAAAGTTTGTTCCTAAAGTTTGACCCTTTGTTTGCAAAAAGAGAATCCATTGTATCACTTAATAAACTTCAGAATACCTCTAAGAAAGCCACACAAGTTGCACATGAGGTAATATCTCAAGAGAAAACATTATCATCTTCATGTAGTGCCAACCTTCATGTTGAACCAATTGATATCATTGAAGATGCAAATTTCAATAATTCTTGCAAGCCTACTATGATAGTAAACCCTGCAATAAAATCAGCAGTTTCAAAAATACCAACAACACCTATTAGATCAAATAGACTATCACTTACATGTACTTCGCCAGCAATGGCTGTTGTTGACCAACTGCTTTCACTCAGTGGTGTTGCAGATATAAGTGATCAAGACCTCACAATGCACGAAAGGAACCCAGAACAAAGCCAAATAGCTAACACACTGACTAGCTTAAGAGAAATGTTACAAAATAAAGAAGTAGAGGTTGGTAATTTGCGGACAGAAAGTAGAGAACTTCAGGATAGATTACAAGAATTAAAATCACAAGTGAATAATCGGAAGCATGAATGTGAAGCCAAATTTAGAAACCTTATAAAAACAAAAGAAAAGTTGGAAGAAACAACAGAGCTAAACAAAGAAAAGGCAAAAATTGTGGAAGAATATGAGAAGACATTTGCAAGTTTAGTCTCAGAGCTGGAGCAGAATAGGAAATGTATTGCTGAAGAGAGAGGTAAATTAATAAAGGAACGTGATGAACAAAGGGGACACCTATCAAATATAGATTATTCATATAATGATTTGGTTACTAAATTTGATAGAAGCAAGCAAATAATCTTACATATGAAAAACAATGAAGAAACATATTTAAAAAGTGTAGAGGAATTTGATGAGAATATTTTAAAAATGCAAAATAATTATGATTTATTGAAACAACACGCAGCATCAAAACTCAATCAAGCTAATTTGGAGCTTGAAAAGATGAACAAAGTGCATGAAGCTGAAGTGGCAAAGTTAAATGCAATGGTTAAGATGGAGGAACTTCGAATTAGGACATTGGAAAAAACCCTTGCCCAGAAAACCACAGAAAGTGAAAAATTGACTGCTATTTGTGATGAACTTATTAACCGTCGTATGAATTAATAAGTTACTCAAATTAAAATTCTTTGAAAAGAATATTTATTCACAACTTAACAATTCTTGTAATATATTTAACAATATTGAATATGATTACATGAATTAAAAAACTATCACTATGAGGAAGTGTAATGTAAAAATGATATTGTGCTACCAATCCATTTCCGAATTGGTTGGCTATCTCTATTGAAACACAAAGGTAATACTCAAATGTCTCTACACCAAACAACACAAAGATGTAAGACTCACTGAGACTTTATATAAGAGTCCTATATTATGTTAGTAATATTTGTGCCTTCACTTGTCTGGTTTTATAGTTTACATATAGCATAGTTCTGTTGTATAATATGTGCCAAATCTTATTTTTTACTATTTGATAGTATACTATTAACTAATTTTTGATATTTAAATAAATGTTATATATAAGAAACAATAAATTAAATTCAATATTATTTTGTATAACTTAAATCCAGCATAAGTATATCTATTATAACAAAGGAATATATCAGAAGAAATTTTAATTAAATTGATATAAAATAAATAATATTATTGAAGATATCCAATGTTCATATCACAATTTGTGAAAACTGTCTAATATAAATTTTTAGTGACCAAAAACCATAAACATACAGAAACCAAATATAAGTTATCAATAAGGTTTGACAATTTTAGATATTGTATCAAAATATAGAACGGTTAGGCAAGGTATATGTATGAGCTAAGACAAAATTTATCAACATAATTTAGAATGTATGTTTTTGTATTTCCTTGTGTCATCATTGCCACAATTTTTAACTTATAACTATTATTATAATAATGGCAATACACAATAGATGAATAATAAAAATAGTATTACCAAGAAATTTAGTTGAATATGTGAGCTAAGCTAATATAATATATTTTTGTATAAAATAGATATATATTTTTATAGTCTCTATAAATAATTAGTTACTAAGGTAGGTTTTAATTAGTAATGTAATTTATTTTAATCTTTACTGTTTGTTTTAATGGTTGTGAAGTTGTCAAGTTTGCATGTACTCTGTATATAATATGTAATAATACATTCATTGTGTAAAGTTCTTATTTTTGGATAAAATTCCCCTTAGAGAATTTATGTCTAGATAGACTATGACAGCCGTGAACACGTCGAAAGAAATAGTGGCGCACTGTTAGCCTCCATTTTCAGTAAGGCACGGACACTTAAAGTTACTGACGTATAATAATGGAAGACATAGCTGCTGTCATGCATACTAAAGTCATAACCTGCCCTTTTGTCATGTATTACCTAATAGCAAAAGGCTCTAAACTACTGTTTCTTTTTTGAGAATCATCACAGTTATCTCTAATAAAAATTAAATATTTCTGGAGTGTGCCAGTGAATAGAACTCATTCAACAGAGAAAGCAAAAGACACAGTACAGAAGTAGGTGGTCCTTCGTTGTTACATAGGACCACCTACTGTGTCCAGTTGCTGCGTGATTTTATGTAAATACTTTAGTTTCTCTTTTTATATTTTAGAAAGTAACCGATACATAAAGTGGTAGATCCTGTCCATTCCAATGCAGTGCCGCTCAAGATTCTTTAAAATTTCAATATTTGGTGTAATTTTTGTTATTGAAATGCGTAGTAATAAATAAAATGCTAACTGTCTCAATAAATAATGAACTATTGTAGTACAGAAAATATTATTAGGGATGGTGTATAATGCGTATCTATTAAAGCCATTGAACTTTTAACTGCTTGTTTTATTTTTAACAACATTAGGGGTGTAGTCTATTTTTAAAAGTGTTTGTGTCTTCTGATGTTTAGCTATATGCAATCATGTCACGCATTACATTAGTGCTTAGTAGTTATGAAAGAGGAGAACAAACGAGCGTACGGTCATCTGAAGTTACGTGATCACCGCCGGCCACATTCTCTTGCTGCACCAGAGGAATCACATGACGTTGCTGGTCTTTTAAAAGAGAGAGAGTCGTATCGTCCTGGAAACACCGCACAAGAATGCTCATTTCACAGCTCTGATGTACCTACGTGGAAGTAGTTTTTATGAAAAAGGAGGGCAAACAAGCGAACGGGTCACCAGGTGTTAACTGTTCACCGCTGCCCACATTTTCCTGCTACATCAGAGGAATCGCAGGAGCGTTTAATGAAGGTGTACGCGTTGTTTTTAAAGGTCCCATGTCGCATTGACCCGGACACACCACTCTTAGGGATCTCATTCCACAGCTTGGTTGTATGTGGAAGAAAGTTCTTGTAAATCGCACTGTGGAGGAACGCCTCACACGTTTTTTTAATGAAAATAAGAGACGAGCAGGACGTTAAGCTGATGGTAATTGATACGCCCTACCCATTACACTGCAGTGCCGCTCAGGATTCTTGAAAAACCCTAAAAATTCTGAACGGCACTACAACTGCGCTCGTCACCTTGAGACATAAGACGTTAAGTCTCATTTGTCCAGTAATTTCACTAGCTAAGGCGCCCTTCGGACTGAAACACAGTAATGCTTAGACATTACTGCTTCACGGCAGAAATAGACGCCGTTGTGGCACCCATAATCTATCCGGCATCCTGTGCAGAGGAGCCTCCCACTGGTAAAGATGGAGGGGATGATATCCTAATTTGTGGCGTCTCGTGCGAAGGTGAATATCTGCATGGCCCATGTATACAACATCACCACTGCTGTCGTCTGCATAGCAATATATTGTCGCGTAGCAACGCTACGACGTATATATATTTTTTTTTATGGAATAGGAGGACAAACGAGCGTACGGGTCACCTGTTGTTAAGTGGTCACCGCCGCCCACAATCTCTTGCAACACCAGAGGAATCACAGGAGCGTTGCCGGCCTTTAAGGAAGGTGTACGCGCTTTTTTTAAAGGTACCCATGTCGTATCGTCCCGGAAACACCGCACAAGGAAGCTCATTCCACAGCTTTGCATATGACGAGAGTTGTCAAACGTCATATCGTGCAGCAACGTACATGACGAGAGTTGTCAAACTTCAAGACATTGATAATTTTAACAGCTCCGTCAGCAATACTCATAGCTTTAGCGGAAAAGTGTTTACTTTAGACGCTGTAGACCCGGGTTCGATACACCTACCAGTGTATGGAGATTTTTTCGGTTTTGTAAAGTTAGTGGAAATTTCTAGTTAGTTCAGGATCAAATCGAACAGAAAAAAAGGATGGAAAATGTGTAAGCAGGATTAAAATAGTTAAAAGAATTTTTAAGTACAATTTAAAGATGGAATGGGAGAATCATTTTGAAAATAGAACGGATCCCGGGGTATATAAGCCGTACTAAGCGTGGCCTACGGCAGTTCTAGTTCTGTCTCGAAAGTGTAAAGAAGAAGAAGAAGAAAAGAAGAAGTAGTGAAAAGTGGAAGTGTTCTAAGAAGAAGAAGACAGAAGAGAAGTAGTGTTCGGTGCAGTGTGACGCGTTGAAGATACCGCCGCCCACAAGAGGAACTGCGGCAGACCGGCGAAGTGCAAGTTCAGAAAAAGTGGACGCAAATAAAGGCTCGTTCCTATAAGCGGAGTATTATTTCCAATCCCTGACCCACTCTCGTGTCAATTGGTGTCAGAAGTGGGATGGAAAGATGCCATTAGTGCCCAGGAACGAGAAAGGAGTGACCAGAGAAAGGAGGGAGCAGCTGCAGCGGCAGAGGACGAGTCGCAAGAAGCATCCGGCTCTGGACTCAGTGCGACCGTGTCAGCACCGCAGGCTCCTGCCGTAGATATCAGCGCGCTCATGCAGCAGATGGCCGCCATGATGCAAGAACAAGCGCGCCGACAGGAGGAGCAAGCGCGCCGACAGGAGGAGCAAGCGCGCCGACAGGAAGAGCAAGCACTACGACAGGAGGAGCAGCTGCGAGGTCTGTATGAAGGCCTCTCCAAGGAAATTTTATCCGTGGTGCAGAAAAACTCCGCCCGGATTGACGCTGTAGAAAAGGAGATCGCCCGGATTGACACTGTGGAAAGGAAGATGCGGGAGATGGAAGCAACCATTCATCAGCTAAATAGGAAGGTCGTGTGTCAAAACTCAGGAGTCGCCTGCGGGATCACATCGACCAGAAGTTTGAAAGTACCCCCCTACGACGGCAAGTCTTCCTGGGCCGCCTTCAAGCTACAATTAGAGACGGTCAGAAGAGCAAGCAGTTGGAGTGACCAAGAAGCACACTCTGCCCTCACACTAGCGCTCCGTGACGAAGCACTTTCCGTATTGGAAGCACTCGGCGCTGGGAAGGAGGAAGTAACCTACACGGACCTTCTTGACGCGTTGGAGGCACGTTATGGCGATAAACACCTTGAGCATGTGTATCGGGCGCAACTTAAGGACCGCAGTCAAAGGGCCAACGAAACTCTGCAGCAGTGGTCCGTGGAAGCTGAGAAGCTAGTGCGTAAAGCATATCAGTCGTCGCCAGCTGCAATAGAAGAAATGTTGCGCCAATCGATGAACGATGGAATACGGGACGCCAAAGTAAGAGCAGCCGTACGATTGAGTCATCATACTAGCTTGAAGGAAGCGGTGGCACGTGCGTTGGAAGTGGAAGCGGTTCGCCACGATTCTCGGGTGAGACTCCGCAAAATTGTACCAGCAGATTCCAGCCGAAGGCAAGCATATAACCCAGTATGGTGTGGGGAGCGAGGACACATTAGGAGCACTTGCCCCAGGCGTGAGAGCATAACGCAAGGTAGGAAGGATGCGGCGGTCTCAACATCACCGCTGGAGCAGCAGAAAAACTAGAAAAGGCCAGGGCAGTGGGGTGGGCGCTGGCCGGTAGAAGCAAAGCCCCAAGGATCTTCGTTAAGCAGACATGTGACGGAAACACTTTAGTTATAGAAGGAATGATAAATGGAAAATCTTGCCGTTTCACTTTGGATACGGGATCCTCACGTACAGTTGTTAGCCAAAGAAGACTAGAGAGCATCGGAAGACGACATATGCGAGAAAATGTAAACTTAACACTCACAACAGCTGCCGGCCAGTGGATACCAGTCAAGGGAGAGAAGATCGTGGCCATTAAAATCGGGGATACGTTGTACTGGCAAAAAGTGGTAATCGCGGATATCACAGATGACTGCATCATTGGGTTGGATTTTCTTCGAAATCATCAGTGTGCTATTGACATGAAACATGGTGTATTGAAGCATAGAGGTGAAGAAATTCCAATAAAAGGGGGAACTTTTGGGAAATTGTTGTGCTTAAGAGACACTACTTTAAATCCGAGATCGCAGACCCTTATTCCGGTAGTCCTGCCAAGGGATGACAGAGGAAGACCTTGTAAATGCGCTATAATAGAAAGAGAGACATCGGACACGACATGGATCCCAGCCAGGACTGTTGTGGGAAACTCCCAAATTGCAATGGTTCCCGTGTTTAATCCTCATGAGGACAAGCAAATGGAACAGTGATCGGAGCTTGTCAGGAGATAGCTTGGTTAAGAAAGTGTGAAGAAGGAAGGAAGACCGTTGCTGCAAGCCAGGATGTGAACATACAGAAACTTCTGGATGGCTGTAAAGACAATCTTACCAAGCTACAGTTAATAAAAGCGAGAAATTTCCTGCTACGCTACGCCGGGATGTTCTCGAAGAACGACGGGGACATCGGAAGAACTGGTTTGGTGAAACACAAGATCGACACAGGAGACACTGTTCCGATACGACAAAGACCAAGACGTATTCCGTTTGCACGCGAACAAGAAGTGGAAGACATGATTCGGGATATGAAAGAAAATGGTGTGATAGAACCGTCATCGAGTCCATGGTGTTCTCCAGTGGTTCTGGTGAAGAAGAAGGATGGATCAAATTCAAATTCAAATATTTTTATTCAAATAGGATTTAAAATCACTTATTAAACGTCAAAATCTACCACCCATTCAAAAGAGACTGCCTCAGACCTGAGAAGAATGGGCGCAAGAAACTCAGCGGGCTTTTTTTTTTTAATAAAAAATATGGATTACAATGTAATATCGTACAATAAACATTTATTATTAAAGAGCCTGAGGGTGTTCGCTTTATTCCCAGTCCGCGGTGTCATTAAGAAAATCGTTTATGCTATAATAACCTTTCCCACACAAACGTTTTTTAACAATTCTTTTAAATTTCGTAACACATTTGTTTTGTACATTTTCTGGGATCATATTGTAGAAGCATATACATCGCCCAACAAAAGACTTACTAACTCGACCCAACTGAGTAGTAGGCATAACAAGTTTATGTTTGTTCCTCGTGTTAACATTATGAATGTCACAGTTTCTAGAAAATTCCTCAATGTGCTTATGAACATACAAAACATTATCGAAAATGTATTGAGAAGCAACAGTCAAAATGTTTATTTCTTTAAATTTTTCCCTTAATGATTCTTTAGGACCTAGGTTATAAATCGCGCGAAGAGCCCTCTTCTGCAGCACAAAGATAGTATTAATATCGGCCGCACTGCCCCATAACAATATACCATAGGACATAATACTATGAAAATAACTAAAGCATACTAATCTCGCCGTATCTATGTCAGTTAACCGTCTAATTTTCTTAACAGCATATGCTGCAGAACTAAGCCTATTCGCCAATCCTTCAATATGGGGGCCCCACTGCAATTTGGAATCAAGAGTAATGCCAAGAAATATAGCAGATTCCACTGGTTTTACCACCTCTTCATTTAATAAAATATTCGCTTCTACATTTTTGACATTTGGCGCGGTGAATTTAATATATTTGGTTTTATAATTATTTTACAATAAGTTATTGGCGCTAAACCTGTACACGATGTCAGATAGAGCATTGTTTACTTCGTCATACAAAAATTGGCTTCGTTTCACATTGAATATAAGTGAAGTGTCATCCGCAAACAATACCACCCCGTTTTTTTTTTGATCAACTAGATTTTGTGTGGACTATCGGCGTTTGAACGATGTAACTAAGAAAGACAGTTATCCGTTGCCAAGAATCGATGACACTTTAGATTCACTTTGTGGCATGACGTGGTTCTCTACTCTGGATTTGAAAAGTGGCTACTGGCAAGTCGATCTGGACCCTAAAGACAAGGAGAAGACGGCTTTTTCAACCGGAAAAGGGTTATGGCAGTTCAAAACAATGCCCTTCGGATTATGCAACGCCCCAGCTACTTTCGAAAGGTTGATGGAGCATGTGCTGGCAGGTATGTTGGGAGAAACCTGCCTTGTCTACTTGGATGACAAAATCATTATGGGACGAAGTTTTGAAGATCATCTTAAGAAGCTCGAAAAAGTCTTCGCAAAACTGCAGGGTGCCAACTTGAAGTTGAGTCCAAAGAAATGTTCCTTCTTTCAACGTCAGGTGAATTACTTGGGGCACGTTATCTCGGAGCAAGGTGTTGCGACGGATCCTGCCAAGATAAGTGCTGTCAAGCACTGGCCGACGCCGACAGAAAAGACACATGTGAGAGCATTTCTAGGACTATGCTCTTATTATCGACGCTTTGTGAAAGGGTTTTCCGATGTTGCTAAGCCCTTACATCGACTGACGGAGGAGGAAAAAGCCATGGAAATGCAGATGCGTTATCTAGAAGACCTTGTCCGATGGAATGCAAACATTGCATTCGTCAGGAGGAGAAAGAGAATTTTATGATCCGGCTGATCAGAACAGATTCGATCGACGAGAACTGGAGCAACGATGCAATGAGGAGAGCTCAGGAAAATGATAAGGATCTTCAACCACTTTTACATTGGCTAGCAAGTGGATCACTTAAACCAAAATGGTCTGAAGTGGCTAGACACAGTACGGCTACCAAGAGTCTCTGGGCACAATGGAACAGTTTGGTGATGCATGACGGGTTGCTCTGCCGGAAATGGGAAACCCCGCAAGGAAAGGATTGCCATCTGCAACTGGTCGTTCCCAGGGAGAAGGTGAACGCGATCCTGAGAGCTTATCACGATGGTTCTTCAGGTGGACATTTGGGAATAAGAAGAACTCTCACAAAAATTAAAGAACGATTTTACTGGTTGTATTGCCGTGATGATGTGGAAGACTGGTGCCGAAAAGGCAAGAGTTGTGCAGCTGTCAAAGGACCTCAGACCCGGAGCAGAGGAGCTATGAAGTTGTACAATGTTGGGGCTCCGTGGGAAAGAGTAGCTCTGGATATGGCCGGACCGTTCCCAGTCACCAAATCTGGAAACCATTACATAATGGTGGTGATGGATTATTTCATGAAGTGGCCGGAAGAATTTGCTCTACCGAATCAAGAAGCAGTCACCGTTGCGACGAAGCTGGTGATTGAAGTTTTCTGCAGATTTGGTGTGCCTTTGGAGATGCACAGTGATCAAGGGCGGAACTTCGAGTCACAAGTATTTCAAGAAGTTTGCAAGATCTTGGGAATCCATAAGACCAGAACTACGCCATATCATGTCGGACGGGATGGTGGAGAGGTTTAACCAAACATTGGAGCGGCATCTGGCAAAAGTAGTGGACAGTCATCAGGATAACTGGGATGAGCACATTCCACTGTTTCTCACGTCGTATAGAGCCGCAATACACGAGATGACTACGGTGACTCCTGCGTACGCCAATTTTGGAAGAGAATTGAGATTGCCAGCTGATTTACTCTCAGGTTGTCCATAGGATACTCGGAAAAGTATAACAGAATATGTGGATGAGTTACGGAATAAGATGATTGACATCTACGAGGAAATTAGAAGAACTGGGCTTAAGGCAAGTGAACGGATGAAGACGCGCTACGATCGAAGAGCTAATGTTCCTAGTTTTGAAGAAGGAACCCTGATTTGGTTACACAATCCCATAAGGCGAAAGGGGAAGTCTCCGAAGCTTCAACCAAGTTGGGAGGGACCATACAAAGTAATCACAAGGATAAATGATGTGACTCTCAGAATCCAGCGTACCCCTCGCAGTCCCCCGAAAATCGTACATGTCGATCGGGTGGCTAAGTACTACGGAAGCAACGATGATCGGGACGATCATGTCTTGGGAGGGGGCAGTGTCGCGTAGCAACGCTACGACATATGACGAGAGTTGTCAAACGTCATATCGTGCAGCAACGTACATGACGAGAGTTGTCAAACTTCAAGACATTGATAATTTTAACAGCTCCGTCAGCAATACTCATAGCTTTAGCGGAAAAGTGTTTACTTTAGACGCTGTAGACCCGGGTTCGATACACCTACCAGTGTATGGAGTTTTTTTCGGTTTTGTAAAGTTAGTGGAAATTTCTAGTTAGTTCAGGATCAAATCGAACAGAAAAAAAGGATGGAAAATGTGTAAGCAGGATAAAAATAGTTAAAAGAATTTTTAAGTACAATTTAAATTTAAAGATGGAATGGGAGAATCATTTTGAAAATAGAACGGATCCCGGGGTATATAAGCCTTACTAAGCGTGGCCTACGGCAGTTCTAGTTCTGACTCGAAAGTGTAAAGAAGAAGAAGAAGAAAAGAAGAAGTAGTGAAAAGTGGAAGTGTTCTAAGAAGAAGAAGACAGAAGAGAAGTAGTGTTCGGTGCAGTGTGACGCGTTGAAGGTACCGCCGCCCACAAGAGGAACAGCGGCAGACCGGCGAAGTGCAAGTTCAGAAAAAGTGAACGCAAATAAAGACTCGTTCCTATAAGCGGAGTATTATTTCCAATCCCTGACCCACTCTCGTTTCAATATGTTGGAGGTGTCCAACATAATATGTTGTGGATATTATCCACAATGAAGCGACGTCTCTACGCAATGCGAAGTGATAAAGCCGTTCACAGAGCTCTGGGTCCCCGACAATTCGAGCTGCTTTGCAAGAGTAAAATATTAAGTTTTATTTTGTTAAGGGGTTGGCACTGACTGAAACCTATCAAATGGTAGCACATACAAATACTGAATAGTATTTTATGAATATAAAAGGTTTGCATGAGAGGTGTATTAAATTAAATCTTTATTAAGTTATTTTATATTTTCTTAGTTTTTGAAAAAGGTTTTTTAAACGATTTTTTTGTACATGCGCTTTAGTCGATATTTTTGTAAATTCGTATAGCCGTATATCGTCTAGATATGCTAAAGCTATGTTTGTACGTTTTGTTTTTTTTCAATCAACTAACGACATAAGAAAATATGACTCTTCAAACATCGTAGAAAATGCCATTTTTATACCGCCCTGTTCAGTCGAATACCTACGTAACAATTTTGAAAAGTTTTTAAGAAAAAAGGAAAACGTACCGACACAGACTCATTCTTCCCGAAAATATTGTACCAAAAATTTTTTGTTAGTTTTTTTTTTATGGAATAGGAGGACAAACGAGCGTACGGGTCACCTGGTGTTAAGCGATCACCGCCGCCCACATTCTGATATCACATCTCATTCCATAGCTTTGTAGTTCCGTGAAAACCGCACCGTGGAGTACCGCCACACATCCAGATGGTGGGGATGATAGGATAGTCTTCGGAACACTCCCCGTGATAAATGCGGTAGAAGACACACAATGAAGCGACGTCTCTACGCAACACCAACTGATCCAGCCGTTCACAGAGCACTGGGTCCCCGACAATATAGTTTCAATATTCTAGAGGAAAACAGGGACATACGAAACCTCTATTTAGTCAAAATTTTCTAGGTAAAATCGGTTTGATCTGCATTTGTCCCTATCGCACTCTTCGGGGGAGGGCTGGTGGTGAGAGGCGTTGGTTGGCCAGTCCGGAGTATAACTTGTAAGTTATGCACATAAAATATAGTGCATCGCCCAAATTTGCTTGTCGATTAAGTAAAATTTATTTATTGATAATTTTGTTGAATGTGAGATGTATAGTATGTAGTGTGGGACTGATGATTGATTATATTAATTTTTATAGAATAAATCAATGCAAGGTACCTACGGATAGAAAAGCATGTATAAATTATACACGCAACCACAAGTATAAGGGCGCGTTTCCACTGACACGGAGCTGGGTGAAACTGAACTTGAAATATGTAGATCAATCACAGCTACTTCCATCAGCGTCATGGAGTAGAGTTTTTGAGTAGGTAGACTGTGATTATTCAACTCATGAACCGATAATGTATATATTTATTTTGATATATAGGTAAGTACTGTAAACATACTTAAATAATAAAAGGGGCCCTTATTATTACACACAAAATATAATATAGTTTTTTTTCAAATAATTAAGTAATTTATTAAATCGTTATCTGCCCCGTACAAATACATTTTTATTTTTTTTATTTATTTATTAAGGACAATCAACGGGTTACAATTAATCATTATTAAACTAAACAAAATGAGGTACTTACATATTAATTGTTAAATTGTAGATCCACTTAGAGATTGCCACAACTTGCAAAAGAGATACTAGTTAGAAGCAAAATTTTCAAAATCTAGTACAATAAACAGATAATACACAATTAGAGCTAACTTAAAAATAAAATCAAAGAAACTAAGAATAAAATTTTCAGAAACCCAAATACGAATAAAATGAAATAATACGAAATACTCAAAAGATACTAAACCATTTCGTCACTACATTGTAAATGAAAGTGGTCCGTTATCTTTTTTTTAAATTTAGGAAAACTATCACCTACTATATCAATGTCGAGAACTTTATTTATGCTATTATATAAAGTTAACATCCTATTGATAGATGCTGAGAGCCCTAGGTTTGTTTTTGAGACGCCAGCTTTGAAAGGCATATAGTTTATAACACGACTATACGGTCGTGGAATTCTTACAGATATTTTATAAAGTAAGTCAGACGCATCTAAGCCTTCATTGAGAAGTCTATGTAAAAAACATAGGTCTAATAGTTTTCTACGGTCTGACAGAGTCAATAAGTTATAGTGTCGGAGTCTGGAATAGTAGCTAGAATTTATATTACATAACTTATCGCTAAAACTTACATAGTGCAGAAAGCGCTTTTAGATTATTTCAATTCTCATAGAATGTGTATTATAGTGAGGATTCCAGGCAACTAAAGCATACTCAAGAATACTCCTGGTAAGAGAATAAACAACAATAATTTAGTGTTCGAATTCCGAAAGCCTTTGGAGCTACGCTTAATGAACCCAGTGATCTTCAATGCTTTCTTACATATGTTATCAATATGAGCAATAAAGCTTAGTTTATGATCCATAACGATACCTAAATCTTTAATATAATTTACATTTTGAACATCATGGCCATTTATACTATATACGAATTGAATCGGAAGAACTTTTCTATGAAACGAAATACGATAGCATTTATTATGACTCATTACCATTTTATTAGCAATAGTGACTTAAACAATTTAGATCATCCTGCAACAAGTAGGAGTCCTTTACAGAGTTGATCGCACTAAACGCTTTCAGGTCATCGGCGTAAAGCAAAATTTCTGAGTTGACAAAGCAGTTTACAATGTCATTGATAAATAAGTTAAAAAGCACCGGACCAAGAATGGATCCCTGGGGCACTCCAGAGTGCGCCGTGTAAGAAATAGAAGATTCGAAACCGCCCAAAACTACTGCCAAACCAGTTAACAATATTTCCGACGAAACCGTAATACTTTAGCTTGTCAATTTGAATGTTATGGTCGACTAGGTCGAACGCTTTGGAGAAATCCGTATACAGCCCATCTACTTGTATATTTCTATCAACTTGAGATGATAAATTTTCAACATAAGTCACTAGATTCGACGAAGTGGATATTTTTTTATAGAAGCCATGCTGCCTCATGGTTAAAATAGACTTCATATGCCAGTTAATATGAGGGCAAACAAGTGACTCGAATATTTTAGCCAGTATAGGCAGCTTAGAAATTGGTTGATATTTTGTGACATCCCTTCTATCAACATCTTTAAAAACAGGTACGATAAGAGTAATTTTCCATATCGTAGGGAAAACCCCCTCAAATAGCGATCTATTAAATATGATAGTAAGGGGAAACGCTAGACTCTTAGCACAGTTTTTAATAAAAATTGGTGGAACTTGATCTGCTCCAGCATCTTTATTTATGTCAATATTTAAGATCTTTTTTTTAACATCTTCGACAGAGAAAGTTAAATTATACAACAGCAACGTTATTAAAATTATGCATGCTGTCTGATATCTGGTCAGAAAAGGATGAAACATCTGAAATAGACATGTTATATACACTGGAGAAATGATTCTCAAATTGATCGCATTTACTAACACCATCCGTAAAAGTTTGATTATTGGAAACCATAGATGCAGGAAATTCACACTTATTATTACGTCGTTGCTTGAGGTAGGTCCAGAAATATTTAGTGTTTGACTTTATACTAGCTTCTACTCTGTCGGTATTACTTTTATAGCAAAAATTTATAAGTATTTCACACCTAAATCTCAGCAACTTGAACTCGATTTCAACAAGCGAATTACCAAATTTTTTGAATCGAATTCTGTATATCTCTTTTTCCTTGACTCGTTTGATTAGCTTTCTAGTGTACCAATGTGGATATTGATTACTTTTGATAGGTTTTAATGGTATACGTGTTTTAATAATATCCTTAAATACAGAATAGAAACATGACACCATGCCATTAACGCCTAAACTGTTAGAGAGTACTTCAGTCCAAGTAATCTTTTCAAGGTCACTATTGACCTGATCGTAATCGGCTGAAAAGAAATCTGGCCTCTTGCACCTCTTTGAGGTGACCAACTCCTCGACACCCAAGTCTACGGAGATTTCTAATGGGGGATGGTATTTGTCCAACTTACTTAAACAAACCGAACAATTGATAACTTGCGTATTACCGACATTGCTAAGAACTAGGTCTAAGGTCTAGGTTAAAGGAGTTACGAACATCGTTGTGTTGCAACAAGTTGTTCTCGGACATGAAATCTATGAGACATGTACCTATAGGAGAGTTATAGTTCTCAGGCAATAAATTGCCCTGGGACGGTTGCCAGTTTGGCGCAGGTATATTAAAGTCGCCAAAATTAAAGTATGCTCTTGTTCTAGCATTGCAGCAGATGCTAGATCAGTGAATCTCTCTAGTACATCAAATCTGATTGGAGACGGCAAATACACGGTACATACTGATAGGGTTTGAGTTACAGATCCAGATTTATATACTATATTAATCTAAAGACATTCAGAAGTACCTTCCCACTCAAACATTCTCTAACATTTATATTTTTTCCGCACAGCAATCATATATCATATATCATATCAATCAATCATCATCAACCTCCGTCATGTTTATAGTTGGACTCAGTCGTTTCTAGATCCCGGCGGAATAGATAATACCTTTCGTCAATAATTTAATTATCGTATATATTAGAATTTAACCAGGTCTCTGTAAAAGCTATTAATTACATCATAATCTGAGTTTAAGATTGAAAAATGAACATCATCATATTTTGTCTTTATACCTCGTACATTTTGGTAATAAATTCGTAACGATGTCATTTTAAAAGTTAAATACCAGTAAACAAGCAATAAAAAAATATATATGATATCACCGAATATGACTAAACCATACTAATTTACGAAAAATGTCTGAGTTTTTTAAAACAACATCACTTGATATATTTTTCCTCATGAAGATATTTCCATTCCGCGACCATACAATGCCACTTTTTTTCCTTTTTAAACTTTCTGGCCTGAGCATGCAAAGCTTTTGCCTCAGGGATTAGATGTTCCACGCCTGCGAGTCCAAGGTGCGATGTATTGAGTCTATCATCCTTAGTTTTATTTTTGTTAAACTTAGTGTTATTTTTGTTTCAAAATGTGACCTTCTTTGATTGGGTTCCCCGCTGTTTTGCCGATCTGCTCAACCATATTTAACAAGTTTTCACTCCTATGTTCAGGTACGCAGTGTATCTCCAGATTACACGCTCTAGACTCTCTTTCGAAAAGGTACAGCCTGCCTTTAAGATTCCTCACGTCAGTACGCAGTTCTTCGTTTACGTTTTTCAGGAGATGCACGTCGTTCTTAGCTTCATCCAATTCAAGTTTTATCTCGTCGTATTTTGATGAGAAAAAGTCGAGTGAATTCTGCATGACCATAAATTTATCATCAATTAGATTAAGCAAAGCACACTTCTGCTCCTCTTGGGACTTAGACAGACTATTCAGGATATCAGTTTTAAACGATTGGAAGTCCTGTGAGTATTTAATGGGCATACTATGTGAAGCACCGACAACCTCTTGAAATACGACTATCAATCAATTCGGGTAGTAGTATTCGTAAAAATTTTACGCAATAATACGCTTGCGCTTCTCTAAAGCCTACAATTCATCATCACTCTGATCAATTATAGTGTCTTGAAGCTCTTCAGCATCTTCATTCCTATTCCAGGAGACATTTCAGTTACCCGACCGGAACACGCAAGTTCTGGTCGTTGTCGAAAGTCTGCTCTTGGTAACTTCATCCAGCCGTCCATGCCGCCGTTGCACATGAGGAATGACACCCTGGCCCATACGGCAAAAGAGAAAGCCGATCTCCTGTGCGCTCTTTTCGCCTCCAACTTGACTCTTGACGACATCCCGTGGTGTCAGAGCTATATGCCTGAAGTACAGTTCAGACAGAAAACTGATAGGCGAGCTCTGTTTTTGTTGGACCTCAGGAAGTCGAGCGGGCCGGATGGCATTTCTCCAATCGTGCTTAGAGTTTATTCCGGCATTCTTTTTCCAAAGGCGTAGTCCCTGACTCATGGAAGTCAGCCCTTGTCCATCCGATCCAAAAAAAGGAGACAAGTTCGGATTCGGAAAACTACAGGCCTATTGCTATTACCTCCCTGCTCTCCAAAATCATGGAGAGCATAATTAGCCGCAAGCTTTTAGTATACCTAGAGGGTCACCAGTTGATCAACGACCGACAATACGGCTTTCGCCATGGTCGGTCGGCAGGTGATCTTCTGGCGGCTATTGAAAGCAAGGGAGAAGGCCTGGCAGTTATCCTGGATATAGCGAAGGCCTTTGATCGTGTATGGTACAAGGCGCTCCTCTCAAAACTTCCATCATTTGGGCTTCCCGAGAGCTTATGCAAGTGGACCTCCAGCTTCCTCACTGGGCGTAGCATACAAGTCGTTGTCGACGGTTTTTGCTTGAATCCCAAGCCCGTGAACGCTGGAGTGCCCCAAGGCTATGTGCTATTATATGATGGTCACCTCCAACATACATTGCTATGCAGATGACATCACTGGTGATGTCGTATACACGGGCCATGCAAGTATCTCTCGGGAAAAAGTCCGCCAGTGCCGGGAGAAACTTGTGTCTTCTATCGAGTCCTCTCTCGAGAAGGTCGCGGAATGGGGTAAATTGAACCTTGGCCAATTCAACCCCCAGAAGACTCAAGTTTGCGCGTTTACCACTAATAAATCCCCATTTGCCGTATCACCGCTCTTCGAGAACACTTCCCTTAAAGCCTCGCCTAGTATCGGAATACTGGGTCTCGAAATCTCTAGCGATTGCCAATTCCGTGGCCATCTGGAGGACAAAGCCAAATTGGCTTCAAAGAAACTGGGTGTCAGTAATAAAGCACGGCAATACTTCAAGTTGGCCCACATACTAGCGCTCTACAAAGCGCAGGTCCAGCCACACATGGAGTATTACTGTCTCTGGTCTAGGGCACCCCAGTATCAGCTCGATCCATTTGACCGCGTGCAACGCAGAGCAGCTCGAATTGTCGGGGACCCAGTGCTCTGTGAACGGCTAGATCACTTGGCGTTGCGTAGAGACGTCGCTTCATTGTGTGTCTTCTACCGCATTTATCACGGGGAGTGTTCTGAAGAGCTGTTTAACCTGATTCCACCTTCGCACGACACGCCACAAGTTAGGATATCATCTCCACCATCTGGATGTGTGGCGGTCCTCCACAGTACGGTTTTCAAGGAGCTTTCTTCCACGTACTACAAAGCTGTGGAATGAGCTTCCTTGTGCGGTTTTTCCGGGACGATACGACATGGGTACCTTCAAAAAAAGCGCGTACACCTTCCTTAAAGGCTGGAAACGCTCTTGTGATTCCTCTGGTGTTGCAAGAGAATGTGGGCGGCGGTGATCACTTAACACCAGGTGACCCGTACGCTCGTTTGTCCTCCTATTCCATAAAAAAAAGACTACTTTACGACTAACTTTTTACTTTGCAGTCCAACAATGCAGCACAGGGCGCTGAGCTACATACAATTTTGTATGAAAGTTTTGCCCAAGAACCATCTGCAACTACTAGCAGTACAGCAATCTATATCCACTTCTCTGTTTAAAATTGCAAGCATTTTTTCTTCTACACCTTCTGCGATCAAAGAAGTGCCACTCAGGTAGTGGACTTCTTTGATGGCATATTGGGCATATTTAGCGTACTTTAAATTTCATTTAACAGCTGTGAATATCCATTTCCTGAACAGAAACCTACCCCAGATTCCTTCCACAAACGTTTTATTTATACTTTGTTACAAATTTAGTTTATTATTATTATTTCATTATACACTATTTCAATATTTATATATATTTTACATTCGTGATTGAATGTAAAATGATCATCACGACAAAGTCGTTCCCGCTGTCTTTATGTATGTATAAATCTTTAAAACTACGTAACGGATATTGATGCGGTTTTTAATAGATAGAAGATATAGTGTTGGTAGACCCCCACAAGGTCCGGAACAGGTTGGATGAGGGCATCGCTGGACCGATCGTCATGGCAATCTTTGGGGAAGTAATTTGTCAACATTTATTTGTAACAGTAGTGGACGTCTTCCAGCTGAATGATAATGATGATGATGATGATAGTAGAGAAACACTGATCATTTTAGAGTTATCTAAAGTGATGTCGTAAATGAACACATTGTTGTTCGACGAAAAAGTGCGCGATGGTAGGTATATGTCTATCTCTTAGTGATAACCCACAATAACCATACAGTTGGGTTTTAATGATAAATGAAATTAACCTTGCGCCGTGTTTTCAAAACTACCTAGTCTTGCCAAAAATAATGAAAATTTATTGAATTAGGCGTTACTTTGCGGAATACCATAATTATACAAATGATTTAAGTTTTCTTTAAGTAGTGTCAATTCCGCCAATATTTGTTTTTATAACAATTCGACACGTGTTTCGCCTCTACACGAGGCATCCTCAGAACGTGTTGTCTCGCCAAAATTTGATTTTGGACGTGTCGAATTGTTATAAAAACAAATATTGTTGGAATTAACACTAAAGAAAACTTAAATCATTTGTATAAAAATACTGAAACAAAAAAACATAAAAATTTCTATTGCAAATAACATATATTACTTTTAGAGTGTGTTTAATACATAAATATAAAACAATTTAAAATAATAATAAAATGCTTATTACTTAAATTAAAATACGAAGTGGTCTCCATTGGAAAAAAAATCAAATTTCAGTGTTTGCTAATAAAATATGTACAAAATTACTTATTATAGCAATTTACAATAATTAGCCTTATATAATATGTAGGTCTCAGAAAACTTATTTCTACAACCCTATCTGCGTGTTGAGGGATAAAACTTTATTATACTTAAAACTAATACATATGGTTTGTGGAGGAAAATCCAGGAAACTGGGAAAAGCTGGCTATTTGCTATCACTTAACCTAAGTTAAGACTAATGACTAGAACTTAAAAACTCACTTAAAACTAAGTTAAATATATAGATATGTATAATATATAAATATAAGAGGGGGGAACGCGGATAAGGAAAGTAGGAAAAGGATATAGGAGGCCAGTTTTCACCGATATTTAGTACTTAAAACTAAACCAATTCACAATATTGGTTTTACATTGATTTGGGCCTAGCGAGAACTCTGTGTGTGTGTACGCTAGTGTTCTGTGAGCTCTAAGTCCTAACCAGTTGTGTTGTGGTGATGCATGTTTATAACGTTTTATGCTGAGGCTCTGTGAGTTACTTACGACTGCAGGTTGACCGGAGGGCGGGTTTTATTCCTACCTTCAGTCGTCGTTGCCCTCTGTAGATGTTCTAATTTACCGCCGCCATCATAAGTAATCTGATGACCTTCAGTTGTACATATCGTTTCATCCAGATCATTAACATTTGCTATAGAGCAATTCAACAACGATGTTAACAGTATAGCAGAATGGTCAGAATGAAATGCGTTCGTTCTTAACCCTGAGAAAACGAAAAACATGCTACTGGGGACGTCTTCTAAATTAGAAAAGTCTTAATTAGTCTTCATATTAAAATTGGAAGTTAAATTATAGAACGAGGTTGTGTGGCTCGGAATCTAGGGATCATTTTTGACAGGAATTTGAGATTCGAAAAATATGTGAATTAAACTATAACTAACTGCTACTATCGTATACAAAACGCGTGAACACGCTACTGCTGGGACATATAAGTGGCGGCACGTAACTCATTCGACGAAGCCTGGAGGGACGCAGCTATGCGCATGAGTACCTACTGCCGCGCACGCTTTACAAATATTACTTTAATTGATTTAATAGTAAAATAATACTAACGATATTATTTTAATGTAATGAGAAATAGTTAGTGTAGCACAAATCGAAATGTGGAGGATAGCTGCGTATGTTTAGGTAACGAACGCAAATATTATACTTTGAAAAATATTATATTATGTTAAAGTGTTATGTACTTCTGTTCAAAGTAAATTCCGTGCCAGAGTCGTCAAAAATTCTCAATAATAGAATATGTGTGGGTGTAATGAATGTGTGAGGGTGTGTGTATTTAACAGACCAACTCAAACTTAACAATAAACGACAAAAAAAATAACAGCAAATAACAATACAATTCAGAACGTGAATGTACACTGGAATCGGAGTATCGGTACGAGGGACGGAATACGACTGGCGAGCCAATCGGCGCTACGCAAGCTCTCCCTTCATCCCTCTAGCCTCCTTCAGATACCTTACTTTGACTATAGAGTAATATATAAAATAAAAAAATAAAATAATATATAAAGAGTATAATAATATGTAGGGAAAAGAGAGCCCTCTCTACACATTATGAGCTTTCTATTTGAATACTAGCGCCATTTGGAGATTGGCCCCGAAAATAACTATTGTATATCGAAATTATTAAATTCATTTTAATGTTGTGACGCAATTAAATAACTAACTCTAGTTTTTAATGTAGGTATTGCAATTTTTTACCATGTTGAAATTGCGCGTAGAGTTAGTTATTTAATTTTGCTACAACATAGAACATAAAGCATAGTAGTTTCTGTCAATTTCGTCATTTTTCGATGGAATTAATGAAAAATTATCCCAGATTTTATACAGCTAGTTGATATATATTAGATTTATCTGCTCATTAAAAAGCCGGCTTAAAACTTAAGAATTTTTTATATAAAAATAAAAATGTAACTTTTACGCAAAAATCTAATGTAAAACCGTTACAATTACACGCGTTTTAATCCCTTAAAAGTGTTTTATTTAAAAATAAAAAGTTTAATATCGAATGTCACTTCCTCCTCGTCCTCTTGCTAAAATGACAGCTTCTATTCGTCCGGGCATGGTATCGATGCTATTATTAATTGTTTCTTGTGGAATACGCTCCCACTGCACAATTACATTCTTTAGCTCCCTGAAGTTTTGCGGATGTTATCTTCGTTTTGGAACTTCTCAAATGTACTCTGATGGGAGAAGAACTGTTAATGCAAGTTGTACGTAAGGAATTAGGACTTCTGAAATGTACCGGTGTGCATTCAAAGTGCCGTTTTCTATGAAGGCTAACTCCGTACGGTCTAATACATTAGGCTGGCTGCCCAAAACATAACTGAGCCTCCACCATAAGGGGTTATTTCCTCGTAGCAAACTTCTGCGAAATGTTCGCCCTTGCCTTCGCAATGCTCGCCGACGTCGGTCCTCACAATATGATATCAGGGCTTCATATAATATGGTAATTAACATAAAATTAAAGTCACTTCAAAAAATAAAATAAAAATAAATAGTCATTTTACGTTAGGGATCTGGTGTACCCTAAGCCAGTGTTTGTAAAACACATTGTCAAGGGATGCCTCAGCGACGACTTTAATCATTTTATTATTAGAATTACGGACGGTTTCCCAGAAACCCGATATTCTATTCCGTATAACAGCTTAGTAGTCCGGGACTCCAGTGTCGGCGAACATGCCCGAAGCGCTACAATACCTTGGCATTTTTAATAATGCGAATGGCATCATTATATTGAACCCTGAGGATATTAAAGGATCTTTTGGTGTAGCTGATCCATAATTGTGAAGTATAAAAACTCATACAGTACGCTTTAAACAACGTAACTTTAACATCCTCAGTGCACCGAGAAAATCGGCGAGCGAGCATGTTGCACCGTATTGCCAGTGACCTTCGCTCTCGTTCTATGTCAAGGTCATCGCTCAGGGACCCCGTCAACATGTGTCCGAGATACCTGAACTGTTGCACAATCCAAACTGGTGTCCCATCTAATAAAACTTTACACGAAAAATTTAAACTTTGTTGTCGCTGGATCCCTCATGACTGACAGCGGAGCTTAAGCGGGCTCGCATGGAATGGTGCTCAAAGATGCTAATGAAGTGAGATGCCAATGCTCTAAATAAATAAAACAACAACAAAAAATAAAATAAATCTATGGTTATGTGTCAACTGTCAAAATTATGCCTTGACATTATGTCCCTTTAGAGATGCGACTCGAGTAGAATTTTGGGACTCGAGTAATAGTACTCGATTTTTCGAGTCACTCTAGGAAACTACGTACATTCCTGTAATTCGGGTACGAATTTCTCACTCGAGGTGAGTTTCAATTAGTTTTCTTGTATTAATATTTTTAAATACCTTTATTAAATTATATTATATTTGGTAATATGAAATAAAATACAAGATGTTATAATTTACCTTATTTTTGACATTAGTCAACAAAGAAGATTAAAACGACATTTTACTAAGGGTCGTCCCCTTCCCTAAAATAAGTGGGGAGGCTACTTGTGGTGCCAGGATGATCCTCCTACCAGAAACTCTGCCTCAGATTCTTAAAAGTTATTATGTTTTTTTATTATCGCTTATAAAATGCTCGCAAAATATCTTTATTTATTTAGGGTGTGTGTTTGATTGGTGCATCGCTTTTCATAATATAAGTATTGTCCTTGAAATTATTTGTAAAACGATGAAAATGTAAATGTTGATTTTAAAGAGTGGCAATGAGTTTCTTGCCACTTCTTCTCATTTCCTGAACCCTTTACGAAGTAGCAGTAAATTCAATTAAAATAATATTTTTTTAACATTCACAAGTGTCATTTCCGTGACCTACATGAATATAGTGATTTTGATTCGAAATAACTTTGCTAAAGGACTTTAAAATTTCAAATAAGAAGATATCATTTTTTATTAATCAAATGAACTATATTCCAAATAAAGTTTAGCTTTTGATAACTTCTTAACTGTCGACGCAGACGTTAACTAGTGACCTATTGACAGTGATTGAAGACTTGGCACGTCGAGTTGACTCGGTATCGGTAACTCGAATAGGAGTTTAACAAATTCACTCGAGTAGTCGACTAAAAAAAGACTCGAGTCGCATCACTCATTTACTATAAACCTTCAGCATTTTCGAATTTTTATTACATTGCGATTGTTCAGTAATTATTTTGTCACAGAAAATAAGGTTAGAATTTTACTGTACTTTATTATAATTATATACGATAGCCATTAATTAAACCCAGTTATTATTGTATGTAATGTATTTTAATCTATATAGTCTATTTTTAGTAGATAACGATATTTGTGTGGAGTGGAAGCAGTATTACATAATTATTGTTATTTTAGCTAATCGCAATCAAGGATGTCGGATGCTCCAGGTCGCCCCATGAAATACCCCTACACCTTTACTGCCAAGGCTGCGCAGTTTCCTTTAAAATTCTACTTCCAAAATCAGTGGATCTGGCGTTATTGGCTTGGCGGTGGACTTATTCTTTCCATTCCAATCTTCTACAAAATTCACAAACTATGTAAGTTTCTATGTATATGTTGTAACTAAGCAACAGACACTATCTTTAATATTTTTTTTGCTACTTGGGTAGCAAATCTTTTCTACATAACTATTTTTGTTAGTTTTCTGTTTCTAACATAATTATATACAAGTGTACAGCTTACAAACTTATTTTATAGCATCATTCACTAACTCAACCTTAGTTAAATAATATGTGGTACAACTTACAAGCCCCAAAGTAAATAAAAATATAATTAGGCAATTGATATGTTATGAAAATCTCTTTCCAGCTAACTCACCTGAGAATGTTGCAATTTGGGCAGAAAAGAGGAAGAAGGAAGCTGAGGCACACCATTAATTATTATTGTGTTTAGATACTTGAAATCATATTATTGCAGTTTTATTTATAAGGATAAATACATGTCTTATTAGTTTCTAGAAGTTTTATTTTTCACCTTCACCAATATGGAATATATGAAGTTCAATAGATGAGCACATCTTGTAAGAGCCTGGCTAATGAATGAAATTATTAATAAGTTCAAAAACTTGTAATAAATGTGTCTCACCAAAACTATTTTCATACTAGATATGAAGCCCACTTATTGAATAGGTAACCATGCAGTAACATTGTTTATAATATATAGTAGAATATGTTACTTTTCATAGTTTTGATTATAATAAAGGAGAATAGCGAACTGTCTGTGATTGTATATTATTTAGATTGCCAGCATGTCTTTCAATGATGATTGTCGCTGGCATTGGTTGGTACTTCCAGAAACACAGGACCAATAAACAAGTTTTATAATTATTCCGCAACAATAACATTAGAAATATTTTTAGGTATTCAAATTAATTCCAACTCCCCTAAGGCATTGACACTTCACAAAGGTGCAATCTAGACTTCTCGAAAGTTAAAAACTTCTGAAAAAGTGAGTGAGGTGGGAAAATAACAAAAAAGCTGTTTTAGGTGCTTTATTGAACTACATAATATAAATAAAAAAACTTATAAATTAAATCAATAAATAATCACTGAAAATTATCATTACCAATAAAAGTACAACTTGAAATCAACACAAGAAGTAATGTTTAGCATCCCTTAATAATGCTTAGAACATCAGTACAAAAAATATAAACTTTATTAAACAAAACAAGTGGCAAATGGAATGAAAATTTTAACTTATTATACAATTACTTGTTGGCTTGCTTTTAATCATAAAAAGTTTTACATATTACTTATTAGAGTTTAGGTTAAATTATTTAAGACTATCATGCAAACCTAATAGATAACCAAAAATGCAGACCAGCTGATAAGCCTTGTATCTTTGACTGGACTTGAGTCAAATTAGCCCCTATCTACTGGCATTACTGCATGTTATTCACTATCAACATAGCACAACAAGCAATACAGTAAAAACACCTCTATAAATTAAGGCATTAATCAAATAGATTGACACAACTGAACATGAATTACAAATTATTCAAGACTTTATTTTCAGTGGCACATAAATACACTTGTCTTTGTTATAATTTTAATGTATTTCTGCATTATCACATATGATTTTTTATTTTATTTAGTTTCAAGTAGATATTATTAAATATAAACAGTATTTTTTTTACAATATCTGCCTTCATTGTAATTGACCAGTTACACGGACCTACATTTAATTTGTAATGCTAATATTTACATTCTTATATTATAAAAGTGCAACTATAATTTCAAACTTAACATTGGCCAATAGATTTAGATGGAACATTCAGTACCCATTTGTTTTATCAAACACATCTAAGTTGATCATTCATTAAATATTTCAACAAAATTACTTTAATGTATGGTTTTAAACATAATCTCTCGTTTATTTATCACCTTTAGTACCTGTACTATTATAAAAAATAAACCTAACAAACAGAAATAATTGTAGCTGACTTGAATTTTGCGACAAAGGGACAACTTTCTAGCCATGGAATATAGTAATAATTAACTCTCACATCAGAATTATACAATATTACCAATTTAATTGAAAAATTACTTATATTCATAAGCTTATTAAACTTGACACCTGCATGCAAAGAGAAGATGCGCCATTATTATCTATGCCAACAATGTTTTGAATAAAGAACAAAATATAACAAATTCTGGATTCAAACAAAAATAACTCAATTTTTTTTAAATCCTAATAATAATTAATAACTGACACCCAAAAAAGTATGCTTTTTATCATTCAATTATATTTTGAGCAAAACAAATTATCCACCATCTCAATCACCTAAGAATTCTCAGCTAAAGCTACTTGTTTGTATATCTGTATACAATTTTAGAAATGTTGCATATCACAGGGGTACAGAATTTAAAAAAAAAAATCTATAATTATTATGAATTACTCTAATTTGTGAGTTTAATTGATCATTAAAATATTTAACATGAATTATTTTGTAATTTTTTTATCCCAACTATTATAGTGAGAGTCAATCAAAATTAGGGAATCATCAGATTAAGTAAGTTGTGTTAATTTTATAAAATAATTCATGTTAAAATTTAATCATAATTACACATAGCAAAAAGTATTTTTTAATGTAATTGTGAAAATTCTTTGAATCATACATATTAAGAATGAGTGCTATGAATTGAATGTACTATGTCAAGTATCAACATAGTACATGTACTATATTATTACATCATTATAACTATAAGGCAATATTGTTACCTACACTGTCTATTTAGTACTTACACGCAACCTACTAAGTGCTATTTGTAAACTGTACTTTGGATCAGATATAAAAGCAAAATATTTGGTATAATAAACATTTTTGTCACAATTTCATCACCTGCTATAGGACATTCGAAATTATTTTTAACAGCCTGCATACTTATTATTGAATTTATATTTTATCAACCAACAGAATAATCCTATTTTTATACAAGAACTGAAAAAGTCTATTCTCCAAAATGTCAAATATAAATAATGTACAGTAATCAATTAACTGGTTGTAAATGACTCAAAAACATAGATTGTGGTTGATTTGTAAATATTTGTTTATCAAAGAAAATGTTGTTCCTCTCAAAGTGTTATTTTGTGAATCACCCGCACTGGTGTTTGTTCAAAGTGACCTTGCAATATTTAGTCTTAGCACTTTAATGTGTTCAGTGTTAATAATTTACAAAACAACAGCATTTCCATAAAGAAAACAAGGAAGATGGAAAGAACACAAGAGACAGGTTCAAAATAGAACACACCTTATAAACCAATTGTAAATGACAGCTAAAAGGAAGTGTACAGAAATTATTAAGACCAGTACCACATCTATGCTGAACAGAAAGGTCCAACTCAATAAAGATATATGTATATTTTTTTGTTAAATATTAGCAGTATTTAAATAAAGAATGAAAGAATCACATGCTTTATCAACCAACCAAAAATATAAAAAAACCAAAAAAATTATTATTATCCTGTAGCATCTTGATTTTCTTGTTAAATCCTGGTTACACTCATGTCATTGAGCCACTAATACACACAGTACAAGTTACTGGTCAGTTGAGTTTGGGTCGCTTGGTCTTGGGGACATCTTCACTCTCCTCCTGGCTGGCCCTCTTGAGTGGCGCGTCATCCTCATCCTCTGCGGGATTACTCTCTGGCAGCGGAGGCAATCCCAGCTCTTTACAGCGTTTCATCAGGTACTTCTCTAGTCGGTAGCCAGCTCTGCAAGAAAAATTGAGTTAATTTGAATTGCTTGTTATTAACACTACATTAGAAACGTAATAGTATACGTTATTCAAATAGAGTCCCAGCGACTATTCAGGGTTTAGTTTATATAAACTATATTGAGATAACGAAATGCCTCCTTCATAAAAATTATTAGAGATAAATATGAAATTGACAGGCGTAACTACTCAGCACTTGATGAAGGACTGCTGTCTAACCTGGTGACGGGGTGGGTGTCCTGGTTGTAGGTGTAGCAGTTATGGAAGATGAGTGCCACGTCGGACAGCAGCTCCTCGTCGCGCGAGTATCGCCCGCACTCCAGCTTCTCTTTAACGGTGCTGAGGTCCATGGGATCCGATATCACGTCCAGGTAATCAGGTACCTGGCTCGAAGAGAAAATTATAATACCTTACTTTTTATAATATTAGAGGGTCAAGCGGGCAAGTGACTGTTATCATGTACATATTGTTATGGAGGTCACGTCAAATTATGTTTTGTATTATTTCCTGTTAACCGACCCCAGTATCAAGTCGAACCATTTAACCGCGTGCTACACTGTGCGTTTTACCACTGGGAGCCTCCTTTGCACAGGATGCAGGCTAGATTATGAGTACCACAGCGGCGCCTATTTCTGCCTAAAGCAGTACCTATGTGTAAAGATTACTGTGTTTCGGTCTGAAGGGCGCCGTAGCTACTGAAATTTCTGGGCAAATGAGACTTAACATCTTATGTGTCAAGGTGACGAGCGCAATTGTAGTGCGTAATTTTTGGGTTTTTCAAGAATCCTGAGCGGCACTGCAGTGTAATGGATAGGGCGTTTCAATTACCATCAGCTGAACGTCCTGCTCGTCTCGTCCCTTATTTTCATAAAAAAAACACATAGTTATATGAGTTGTCGAGGATACAGTGCTATATAAATGGCTAGGCCAACTTGGCGATGGCGTTTCATTTTGTGTTTTAGCGGCATCACAAAGAGCTCAATGCTCTGTATTGGAAAGAGCTTTTAGACCCGAAATCCACGAATCCACGCACTACACGACACAAACCTGGATATCATCCTCACCATCTGGAGGACAGACAGAGCGGTATTTAAGTTTCCAAGTTGATGCTCTATCAAAGTATGTTATCCTAAATTAAAGATCGGCAACACTCAGTTTCTGGTTTTGCGCAAGAATGTGTGCAATGGTGATCAGTTAACAACAGTTGTTACTTGTACTCTTCTAGATTTTATTATATAAGAAAAAAATATGTAATCGCTTATGTAACTGAAAAATATAACTTACGCCCGATCTGCTTAGGTAATGGACACTACCACTCACCTCTATTACATACCACTGGACTGGCGGCTGCCAAAGTGCTTTTGTGCCTGTTTGGTATTCGCCATTTTGGCGCTGTTGGCAATGTAGCGAGAGACTGCGGTACTAAAACTAGTGATGACAACCTGAACAAACACCTTCAGATGGTGGGAAACTATTTATAAAAAAAATGTGTACTTTATTACGTTGATTCTTGAATTATTAATAACACGAAATTAATTCAAAATGCAAATATACTTCAGAGTATTGTACGTTCCTCCGCAGCTATTTGTATTATACGTCAAAATCAGTTCTCTGGACGCTCGCGAGTGGCGCTTGAAAGAGGCACAAAGAATTTGCTGTCAAACATGCCTGTCCAGTGGTATTTATACAGGCCAGTGGAACGTATGAAAAGGTATTGTGCTTTGAGAACTATATCTTACATCTTGTGCAGAAACAGGTTCTGCGAAAGGCCAGGAGTCCTTGTGTTTGAGCGCGTCCTTCAGGAACGTGTCGGCCGCCTCCCGCTGCAGACCATTCCGTCGACGTCCCTTCTTTTCCTCTGTTGTCAAATAACGAGTAAAAAGTTTTGTAAAAAATCCTGTAGATGACTGCAAATGTGCGCACTGAACCGATTCCATAACTTTTTTGTTACTCATTCGGTTTGTTTTTTTTGTAAAGAAATAATGCCCTATATAAAATAACTACCTACCTAAATACCTACTCAGAATAAAATTATAACTGTAAATCATATTCTAAAATTCACGGCAGCCCAAACAAATCGAGTGCTTTAGAGATTACAACTGTCTTCTAATAATAATCTATAAATAAGCTGAATATCTAAGTGATCGGACAGCCTGGGACTAGATTATGATGATTCTATAGCAATAGCAATGACAGTACAATATTGTATAATTTATTTAAAAGAGCGTAAAAAAAAGAGAGTTTCTTGCGCCGCTCTCTCTCAGAGCGCCATTTGTTTCCGAAGCGCTAGTAGTATCTAGTATATTTGAAATGACATCAAAAAGAATCAATCGTAAAGGAATCAATTTTAAGAAAGCAACTAGTTGAAGGCGGCAGTTTAATCAGGAACTCAAATACACATATTTAATTCAGTTATGCTCTCTATGAACTTTACACCTGCAAGCTTTGTTTCAGAATTAGAGAGAGAGAGAGAGAGAGAGAGAGAGAGAGAGAGAGAGAGAGAGAGAGAGAGAGCTTGCAGTACTCACCGTGAACTCCGTTGGTCAGGGAGGATTTGCCTCGTCTGTTGACGCTGCTGTTGTGCTCCTCCTTAGACCTGCAAGCCACAACATTATTTGTAACTGACTGTCTACTTTGTAGTTTGACGTCTCTACTTCGGCTCGCATTCTTCTGCTTTAAAGGTATTGTCAAACATGAATGCGAACCGAAGTGAAAGCAGATAAAATAGATAAACCACTGGGAGAGAAATTCCACATATCTACTATTACCCGATTCTCGGAGTATAGTATAGGAGTATTTTTACCCAGTCGGTTATTTCTCGGTGCTGATATGATACTACCAGATAAAAGATAAAAGTGTTGAATATTCAGTAGAATTTGATATAAGAGGATATGTATCCATTTTTTTTATATATAGGGAGCAAATGTGCAAGAGTCACGTGAGACCACCGCCCATGGATTTCCGCAAAACCAGGGGTTAAGAGATCCGTTCCGGCTTTGGAGAGTATGCTCTATTCTTGAAGGTCCTAAGACGTATTGGTTCGGGTAAACTGCAGCTGGTAATTGATTCCACAATGCGGCTGTGCGAGGCATAAAAAAACCCAGAAAACGCGCGGTTCAAGGTTCAATTTGATAGGCAATGTTCAGTGGTGGAATTCGGCTGCTGGTATTAACCCGAACAACTGTGAATACTCTAGTAATAACGATTCTTTAGCACATAATATGAGATGTACTAACTTCCTGCCGCGGCGACCAGCGCTCGGCTCCGGCGATGGCTCAGCGGTGCGCGACCGTCGACCCGACTTCACGCGGACAAGCACACTATTTGACTCGCTGTCTTCTGATTCTATTGCACAAAATAATTACATTTAACGGATTTATGGCTCGCAGTACTATTTTAACACCATTATATTAATAATACTTATCATAACACAATGATATCATCTGAAATAAGAATTTTAATTTTTGAGCACATGGAGAGCAAACCACGTATAGAATCCATATTACAAAATACTGGCTGTTAAATATAACAGTGTCCCTGAGAAGAGAATTTCATAACAGTGCATATTGGAAATGAATGTAGGGACTTTTTTTTCATTAATATGCGTTGTCGATTCTTAAATACAACTTTATGATATATTACGTATATGAATTATTTAATGTAATACTAATATTGTCGACAGGATCTACGATGAGTATGTATTCCGATATTACTTTCACTGTTTTCAAACATGACAAATTTTTAATTTACATTTCAACAATCGATTTACAACTATTATTATAACTAAAAAAAGAGAAAGAGCTACAAACAAAAGAATAACACAATAAGCAAACTCATTTCAGAGCACTATAAGTGTGAAAAAAAAAAGTATGCAGTTGAAGATCTGAGCAGAATTTAAATTGCTTTTTATAAAAGGATTAAAATGAAATTTAATTTGTTAGTATGCGAGCGAAACGTAGGTAATATTATCTACGAACAAGCTTAGGAAAACGATACAATATTTACATTTTTGTTTCCAGAGCTGTTATTAGGAATATTAGGTTTAAGCAGTGGACGACATAAGGAGAAATAGATATAGGGACAGTTATAGTGTCTTTTTATATCAATAACAGGTTTACGAGTTACGTGGTTAAAGTGGGAGAGCAAGACAAAAGCGACATTCATCACGGGATTTGTAGCGTTATGAGCGGAGGTGAGAGATGAGAGAGCAGCAGACATGTGTAACAAACCGGTGGAGGTGGATCTCCGGTGCACACTCCTGGCGTACTGGTGGATTGAGGAGATGGCGGCCGCGGCGCAGCGACGCTTCGATGACTCTTTGTGATATCATACAAACATGAGCACATCTATACTAATTTATAATCTATACTATACTTCCATTTTCTAATTGTCCCACCAATTTTAAGAGGTTTGACCTTTATTACGGATATCAATAACTTCATCTATTGTGTAATGATAATATTAGTGCCAATATATGTGTTGTAAATGTTTTTTTAAATATATTACCTCATATTTACAGATACTATTGATCGGATAAAGTTGTCTAAGTGAACTTTGTTATGCTTTAATTATTTTTTTTTTCAACTCAGCTCAGTAAATACAACATTCTGGTGATTTACAGTAAATGTAATTCGAGATCAAAAATGTAAAAAAGAACTGTCACTGTCAATATGACGATATTGACAATTCATATTGCCAGTGTCAAAGCAAAGTTTATATAATAAATTTACATTTTAATATTTGGATGTATTTTATGCTATATTACAAAGGGAAAACGTTGTGTAATATTTATTTTTATGTATTTTCAACTTATGATTTTAAATGATAATATCCGGACGACCGAGCCTTGCTCGGATTTTTAAGAATGTACAAAACTTGAACAAAAAAAAACTAATAGGACTTCTGGATTTGAACCTGGTTCTTTTGCTTTCTGGATCACCCAATGTCCCATCTGAGCTATAATAGTCTTGTATATAGTGGCGAAATTTACCTTTGTATTCTCGTAGTATGTTTCTCATTCAAACATGGATAAAACCATTTTTTTTTAAATTGAAACCTAGCTAGATTGATTTATTACCCCTGAAATCCTCTGCATACTTAATTTTATGAAAATCGTTGGAGCCGTTTCCGAGATTCAGATTATATATATATATATATATACAAGAATTGCTCGTTTAAAGATATAAGATTTATAATAATGCTATTTCAACACGCAGTTGGCAGCACCATTGTTTACATTTTTGATTTCGAATTAGATATCCGACTATAGTAATCATATTGCGATTTAAAATAATATTTAAAATTAATTTGTGGTACTTTACAATAAATTGTAAAAATATTTTTGAACAAAAATATTGGCTGGGGAGTTTCTTGCATGTTCTTCTCACATGCTCTACTTTGTTCGCACACAGGGTAGATTCAGTACATGAAAATTGTATTCAGCTGATGGTAATTGCTACGCCCTGCTCATTACAATGCAGTGCCATTTAAAAAAACACTTTTAGAGGATTAAAACGCGTGTAATTGGAACTGTTTTTACACTAGATTTTTGCGTAAAAGTTACATTTTTATTTTAGTTAACCCTACGTTACAAGACCTTTCCAGATCTCGTTTTCAGGGGGACTTTTACGCAAAAATCTAATGTAAAAACAGTTACAATTACACGCGTTTTAATCCTTTAAAAGTGTCTATTTAAATGTGTAACACTCGTGTTAATAAAAAAAATACTTAATGCAGTGCCACTTACGGTTTTTTAAAAACCTAAAAATTTTAAGCGGCATTACAATTGCCCTCGTCACCTTGAGACATATGATGTAAAGTATCATTTGCCCACTGATTCACTAGCTAGCGCCCCTTTAGACCAAAACACAGAAATAGGCGGCGTTGTGGTTCCCTAATCCAGCCGGCATCCTGTTCAAAGAAGCCTGCCAGTGGTGGTCAAGTGTCAAGTGTCGAGGTGTCACCTCTGGCGGGGTGCAGACAGCGGTCACAGAGCCAGTGCCGCGTGGAGCGCGCGACGCACTCCTCGTGGAAGGGCGCGCGACACGCGGCGCAGCGCGCGCCCAGCTCGCCGCCGCTGCCGCACGCGGCGCACACGGCCACGCCCACGGCCACGCCCACTGACACGTCCGCGTCGCTGAGGAAACACCAGGTATTGTACAAGCAACACGACGAGACTGTCCTATCTAGTACACCGTCCTACAATATTTAACTGACGTAATTGTTTTTATCAAAATCACTTTATTCATGTAGGTCGAGGGAAAGACGTTTACATATGTCAGGTTTTTATTTATTTATTTACCGCCACTACGCAAAAAGTTTGAGCTTATAGAGACAAGTGGCAAGAAACTCATTACAGTCAGAGTTTCTGGTAACAGGATCATCCGGCCACCACAAGTAGCACCCGTTCACCAGCATGACGCATGGGCCAGCCATCGCCTCCCTCGAACATATTTTAGGGAAGTTCCCTTCCGTCTTCCCTTGACGTCGACGGCACAAACACTACACTCTAAAAATAAGCGATAGAACTAGTCTCGTATAAGTTATTATTTAATTTAATAGTGACTGACCTGTCTTCTATCTCCTCGACGATAGCCTCATCTCGGAACAACTTCCTACGTTTCCGCGGCGTCTTTTCTTTAGGTCGGCATCGGTCGCAGAACCAGTCGCCATCTGGTACTTTCTGTAAGTTTGAAGAATTTTGTAACCCTGTCAAGTTTGGCATTTTTATCTTGAACTACAATTAATGTCGTGTATTGCTGATAAAAATAAGTATATTATGGACTATGTTAATGAAAAAAAAATCCATCCGGATTGAAGGACCAAATTAATTTTTGATTTAGGCGTAGATGTACAAATTTGTAGTAATACATTAATTACAAATCAATTAACATTAGTACTTAGTATATCTACGCATAAGTTTATCCATTTTTAATCTTCAACTAAGGTCTTCTTTCTTAAAAACTTCATTTGAATTACTCACATTGAGTCCATATACCGTTCCTCTCTTTAGCATGAAAGAAAAAATCATCTTTGTTATTGCTCTGTGTTTGACACGCTAACAAATGTCAAACATAACTTATTTATATATAGTAATAAGTTTTTCTTCATTGTTTACAATGTTTTGTTTAATATGCTATATCTATCACTTTTTTTATTTATGGAAGAAAACTTTGAATATATAAACGTCTAGATAGTGTCTTGCTGTTATACTCGCAATTTGCATGAAACTTTGTGTTAGTGTGTGTGAATTGCTCAAAATAGAGGCTAACTATAAACTCGTCGTCAATTTTTTTCGACGTTTTCACAGCTGTCATAGCCCAACTACACGTGTAAATGATTTACAGCCATTTTCTATAAGCTATCTATCTTTAGTCTAACCTTACTAGTGGTAGACAAATCTATCCTTTCACGCTTACTTACGTTTCAATAACGTAGTAGTTTAGTAGTAGACTTTAAAGATTAAAAATAGCTATGACAAAATAAAAAGAACTTCGAAAATTATAAATGAAGAGATCGGTAAAACTAATAAGAGAAATATTGAATTCAAATTAAAGATTGGTAACAGAAACATAAAAACAGATTCTGAAATTACAGATACATTTGAAAAGTTTTTTACTGATATACCGGTGTCTCTACGACAAAATATCTAAATTCCTCACCTATATCTGCAATGAAACTGCTACAGAAAAACGTATCTTTATGTAATACAAACTTTAAAGAACAATGGCGAAATTTTACCTGACTATAGAGTACCTGACGTTAGTAATTAGGTAGGTATTTATTAACTATTTGCCTATGGTTACTAGTTCCCATCCTTAAAGATTTTTGGAATTGGTGTTATTCAGTGTTATTGTTGTTGGAATATAATAGATAAGTATAATATAGTTAGAACGGTAAAATAATAAAAATAAAAACCTAACCTAAAAACTCAAACAAAATAATCATTTATTTCTCCATTATCCTGGTTCCAAATTAAAAATGAATAATGTCAGTAGATGCAGAAAATTGTAGAGAATTAATTAGTACACGTCAGTTCTTGAGACGCTTCCATTCAATTTCAAATATTTTGTAGTATGAAACTTCGCCATTGTTCTTTAAGCATGTTGATCGCATAGAGATTATTAAAACGTTTAGACTAATTAGCGTTAAGAAAACTAATGATCTCTGGGGAATCTCTGTCAACGTAGTGAAATCTGTAATAGAAATTGTATAGAAAATTGTAGCCACAGACTTAGCTTTTATTTTCAATAAGTGTGTAGATATCGGTATATTTCCAAACCTAATGAAACAGAGCAAGATCACTCCTCTATTTAAGTCGGGAGGTAAAGTTGACCCCACCAATTTTAGACCCATATCAGTACTACCAACCTTTAGCAAGATTTTTGAAAAAATTATGTTAACGCAATAAATTAACCATTTTTACAATAATAACCTCATGCATAATAAACAATATGGTTTTACTCAAGGTCTTTCAACCACAGATGCTAGTATCGAGTTAATAAGAAATATTTTGGATGCTTGGGAGGATTCATGTGATGCGTTAGGAGTGTTTTGTGATTTATCCAAGGCAATTGACTGCATCCATCATGAAACCTTACTTCAAAAATTTCACCACTATGGGGTTAGAGATGTTTCACTAGATTTCATAAAATCGTACTTGACTAATAGTATTCAAGGAGTAGACATTAATGGAAAAAGATCATATCGATGGGTGTACCTCAGGGCTCGATCTTGGATCCTTTTTTGTTCCTGGTTTACGTCAATGATTTACCATACCTTATTCAAAATAAACATGATATTATACTGTTTGCTGACGATACATCTTTCTTATTTAAAATAAAAAGCCAGCAACAAAAAAAAATCCGTCAGTTTGACGACGACATTGCTGAAGTAGTAAATTGGTTTAATGTTAATAACTTACTTTTAAACGAAAGGAAAACAAAATGTCTAAGGTTTACACTTCCCAATATAAAGCACCAACCAACACCTATAAAAATGAATAACGACAAACTTGATGTAGTAGAAACGACAACATTCCTAGGCATTATATTAGACTTTAAGCTACAATGGGATGCTCAAAAAAAAACCTTATGTAATCGACTTAGCTCTGCTGTATTTGCGATAAAAAAAATTAGGCAGCTGACAGATGTTGAAACGGCTAGACTTGTATATTTCAGCTACTTTCATAGTGTCATGTCTTACGGAATTATATTGTAGGGTAGGGCTGCAGATATTGAAAACATATTTGTAACATAAAATATATAATGTATAACACAAAATATGTTCAAGGGATTCATTGAGAGAAAAGTTTAGTGAAATAAATATTATGACAGAACACTGCCAGTACATATACGAGAACCTCCTATACGCTCATAAAAATATTAGCCAATTTAAAAAGAATAGTGATATACAGTGTCAATACTCGAAACAAACATGAACTCGCAATTCCATCTACTAGGCTCCGTAAAATTGCTAAATCTTTTAAAGTGAATTGTGTTATATTTTATAATAAACTCCCAAATGAAATTAAAATATTACCTATTAAAGAATTTAAATGTGTTGTAAAAAATTAATTAACATCTAAGGCCTATTATAATGTGAAAGATTATTTGAATGATAAAGATAGTTGGAATTAATGTTTTAAATTTTGTTAATGAATATTGTTATACTTTTGTACTTCATCCTGACTTGCACTAAATAACCTAAAAGATTTTTTTGACTATGACTTAACCTATTGTCTAACATCTAACCTATATTGAACATAACTATGGATAGATAAGATATTGTCATTGAACGGTGACAGCTATTTATCTGTAACTTGAGACACGTTATTGAAAACGGTCGGTAGGGATGAAAAGAACCAAGAAGTGTGTATTGTTAGTGATACGTAGTACTGACGGTGAGCGGCGGTCGCAGACAGTAGAGGTGGTGGCCCTCGTCGCAGCCGTCGCACAGCAGCATGCTGTCGGGGTCGGTGCGGCGCCGGCACAGGCGGCAGCTGGCCAGCAGCACGCTGGCCCGCCACCACACGCTGGCCTCCAGCACCACCAGGTGCAGGGTCACGGCGGCCAGGCTGCGCGCCCCCATCAGGGACATCTCCCAGCGCTCCAGCGTCTCCAGCTTCATCTCCACACCCTTGTTCTTTGCATCGCGTTCCTTGAGCTGCTTATCACTCAGACCTGTTGGAGGTTGTAAGACCAATATATATATAAATCGCTAGGATGGTTTTTACATCTTTATTTATTTATTCGATCCACCAGTGATAATTACATTAATTCAAGCAACATTAAAATATTTAATCTAAAGTAAATTCTTAATGCATTATCCTTTAAGGTAGATACAGCATTCAAATAATATTAACCTTACAAATATTTATATCAAATGAAGTACTTATACATATCTTATTATTAACTACCGGCGGACCCGACAGACGTTGTCCTGTACACCCGCGTTAAATTTGAAAAATCAATTCAGACGTTAGGAGATCACTAACATACGCCGGAGAATTATATATAGAATGTATTGAAAATCTAAATAATCATCAAAATCCGTAGGTGTTCAATTGTGTTATATATACAGGTTGTCCCAAAGTTATGGGACATGAAGGGAAAGTACCTTAAATATCGAAGATAGGCTATTTTAGTGAAAGAAGACTTTATGTTATTTTTAAAAGTTAGTACTTCTGCATTCAAAGATTTTCTAAAAATTACTTGCCTCGTCTGGGAATCGAACCGACTGAAATGTAAAAAAAAAACACCCCTACTTTTATAATGCCAATCGAAAGAATGGCCAAAAACTAATAACTCTTCTTAATTAACATAGTATTTTAAAAGAAAGGAACAACGTAAAATGAATGTTTTCCTACTTGGATTGGTACGAATGGACCGATTAGAAGCGGCCAGATCCCCGGACCTTACACCATTAGATTTCGTCTTTTAGGGATATGTGAAAGATATGCTATACAAAAAACGATACGAGAACTTGGGCGAGTTACAAACAGAATTGTGCCATATCATATCGAGTATTCACCATAAAATGATTCACATATATTTGATGAGTCATTCTTTCTTCACTCATTCTCTCCACGTGTCCAAATCATTTCAGCATTCCTTCTCAATCCTTGTCACGAAATCTTATTTTAGACCACAGCGCGCTCGTATTACCGCATTAATTCTGCTCTTATGCTTCTTCTGCCATACCCAACTCTCACTTCCGTACATCAATGTACAACATTCACACAACAAGCACACCATTGCGCCAGTCACCCCTCTTTTGACACAGTCTGGCAGTTAATAAAGGCATGCAGCGCTCTATTCACACAGTTTCCCACAGTCACTCTCCTTTCAAAATCTCCTTCACATCTTCCGTCTCTTATAAAAATGTTACCCAAATATACAAATTCTGTGACCTGTTATACCCTTTTATCTTCAATCGTGATATTACAGTCAAACTTTCATCCTTCTCAAATACCATCACTTTCGTCTTTCTTGTATTCAGTCCAAGAACATTTTATCTTTAATCAATAAACTTACCAAGTGGTCTCTTGATGTACTTGTGCTGGATGCCCTGTGATACCTGCAGCAATGCGCTGGCCAGACTTTTCACCAGATCCGGGTTAGATTCCGGCTCCAACTTGATGCCATTAACTTTTACTGGTTCCAGGTAGTATCCGGGGTCGCGGTATCTTCGAATATTCTCTAACGGGTCTCTTATGTCTTCCGGAGTAGCTGTGGATTACAGAAAATTATTAAGCAATAACCAACCACTTAACAGTTTGTTTTTAACTGCTTTAAGGCGAAGATAACAAAATCTTGCTAGAACCATACGGGCATGTTTCTTTTTAAGTCTTCTAATTGGCGCTAGCGTAAGTTACGACGGTAACAGCGACGAAGGGGGAGATGTGTTCCAGATGCGTTCTTATCAATTTGCCGCGAGTCTTCAGTCGTTATTACGGCCAGATATCGGCAGAGACCGCGTATAAGTTTGGTGTGCGAGTAAAATTGCATTTGAAATCTTATTAATTTTTTGTTGATGTTTAGTGATGTTTGGAGTGTGTGGCAGATAGATTTTGTACGAGTTTTATGTTCATTATTCCTATATCATCATTTTCCTTTCCCAAAACTTCTTTCCAGCACACATCGGACAAAGCCGTAGCGAGATAGCTCAGAATATTTAATATCATAACAATTTATCAAGATTGAGAGAAATGGACAGTATAAATTACACCTCCTTATCATACATTTTCTGTCCTGCTACAATAAAGGCATGTAAAATTGCGCAAAAGGACACGGTAGTAATATCTTTAGCAACGTTAAAGATGACATGTCACAGAAAGTTGTTAATCGCGCGATAGCTGCATGTGTATTAACTGTTGTATATGTATGTGTACTATTGTATATGCATTTGTACTATGGTATATGTACGTGTACTATTATACGTGTACTATTGTACGTGTACCTTCCCGCGTGGAGGCCGGGGAGTGCGGCGTGTGCGGGCGCGAGGCGGGCCGGTCGGAGCAGACGCCGCCAGGTCCCCAGGTGAGCCACTCCACCTGCTTGTCGTAGCCGCGCAGCATCAGAGTTCCGCGCCACGCTTCACGGTCCTACACACATCACCACTGCCATTACAATATTGTAACACGATTCTAAAGCGCACATAGTCCCCTTTACGCACAGAAGGAAAAGCACTTTTTAAGCCAATTACTTTAGATGGTAACTCACTTGAATAATTGAATGATAACAGAAGTATCCGGGCATAACCCTTGATAGCAAACTCAATTTCTAATCATCTAAAGCCACCAAGGCACTCATGATATGCAAACTTCTTAAAAGTAATACAATTGGAAAAGAGAGGAAAAGTCTTAAGAATACAATTAAATGTTTTAGTTTCCTAGTCAGTAGCCTCGATTTTTCCGCAGCTCATTTGCTTTTTTAGACTTAGGAAGTTGAGGGTAGGCGCTCTAGCGAAAGCAGGGGGCGAACAAGATTCTAGGATTTAAGTGCATCTAAATCCTCTTTTCATAATCTTGTAACACCAGAGAATCACAGGAGTGTATGCAGCTCAATACCCATGATCCTAGAAATACCATGTAAGGATGTCCAATCCATAGTTTATTTGTACATGTATGATTTAAGTGAGTCAGAATTTAGTTATTAGAATGTAGATAAACAGTTAATATTAAACTTTTATTAAATTTTTTTTATGCTCTCTTTTCTTTTAATTTTTAATCAACTCAATCCGAAAACTGAATATGAGTATTTATGTTGCATCCCTTTGCATAGATTGTATAAATATTGATTTTTAAGGGTGGCAATTTTCCATTTCACAATATACCTTAACTTTGATAGCGCCAAGACAGCCGTGGAAGACTTTCTCCTCCAGCTCAAGGATGTGATCCCGCAGCGTCAGCTCCAGCGTCTCCTGCAGCGAGCAGTCAGGTGCCACCACCAGCGAAGCCTGCGCGGCGGCTCGTCGCCGGGTCGATGGAACGTTGACGACGCGTGGCGGAGCCGGCCCAGTGCCGTTCTGGAGTGGGAAAAATACTGTGACCTCAAAAACACTCAGAAAAATCCTATTACAATGAAAATGATCCTTTAAATGATAGGGCTACGGAATGAGTGGCCCCTGAAGACAAACATTCTATTAGTATGAGTAGAAAATTTAAATTAATAGAATGGGACAGATTAAACATCTGATGGCCAACTCATCTTGGGTTTCCATTCACTTTGTAAAAATGTTGGTAGTGTAAGTAAGTAAGATGTCATTACAACAAGAGGCTACTACTACACAACAGTATCAGGCCCTGGCTGTTAGGTAGTGCTCATAATAAAACAGTGACAACCACACCTATGTTCAAGGTAGTAAGCTCCTAACCTCAAAAATTGGCAATGTTTCTCTAAGATCTCTTGTACTTATTTTTTTTATGGAAAAGGAGGACAAACGAGCGAAACACCTGGTGTTAAGCAGAGCCGAGAGGTGAGCATGAGACAGTGGTGACCACTTACCATAAGTTGATATAAGTGAAGCAGGAGCTTTATAAGAATTCTGGTAGACCCGACAGACATTGTCCTGTAAACACGTCTTACATTTGAAAAATCGGTCCAGCCATTAGGAGATCACTAACATAGACATGAGCAGGAGAATTATATTATGTGGATGGAATTGAGAATCTTAACCAATCTCAAATTCACTGGAACACACAAAAAAATCATCAAAATCGGTCCAGCCCTTTAGGAGGTAGTTCAATTGTGAATCTAAGTCATTCTCGAATCCACATGAAGACACACACCAATCTGAAATTCACTGGCACCCACAAAAAAAAGCATCAAAATCGGTCCAGACGTTTAGGAGATAGTTCAATTACAACAGACACACAAAAGAAATACATATATTAAGATGTCCATATGAAGATCTTCTCATTTTATATTAGAACAGCTGCCCCTTTACACCCCTCTCTAAAAGAATCTAGTAAAGGGTAAAGTTGTAGTAACACAATAGTGTAAATATATAACGATAAATTATGCACGTGCCTGAGCCACACGCGGATTGAGCCATTGTATCTGGCACTGCTCCAAGTGTTGCTGTATCTGCTGCTTGGAGTAATCGATGTTCTGCCACAAGTCCAGCTCGCGGGCTCCACGTTTGTTCAGCGCAGTCACCAGAGCGTCCAGCTGTTCAGTCGTGTTAAACACCCACCATGATGGACGGCCCAACTATATCAAATCAAATCAAAATCAGGGGCGTGTACACCATATAAGCAATAAGGCAGTACCTACCTAGTTAAGGACCTAAATAAATAGACCACTAGTGACTACACATTACGGACATGAAGTGATTCAGTATGTGTCTCTACCGCTAGATGATGGTAGAGAAAAACTATCTGCCTTATTCATAATAAAACGCTTTTTGAAGGTATAAAGCTATATCAGTTAAAACGTGTTTTAAGCCTATCCAACGTTCGATAAAATTGCTTATTCACATTCGTTAGATACATCTCCCATAACTAATACGTCTCTATAGTATGGAATGTTGCCATTTCGTAGAAAAAAACATGATTTTAACTAATTTAATGAGGAACTGTCAATGGAAACAGGCATCTTTTTAATGTCAATGGTTTGTCAGTTGTCAAAAGTCGATTTCAAAAGAAAATCAAACTTCAAAAATTAAAGTTTAGAAGTCTGTCGGTTGTCAACCTATGACGGATATCCAACAACTTGAGCGGGAAGCTATTTATCACAATATTTAACGAACAGCTGATCGATATCGGCCATGTTTTTTTGCGTTCGAGTGCTTAAAATAGTTTTATAGAAGGGTCCTAGCTACTATAAGTCACGTCAGTTTAATCGAAGAGATAATGAGCGTTTTAGCTCTAATATGCGATTATGAATACCATTTTTTAACAAGCGTACATTAGCGATGTTTCTCTGCTAAGTAATATTTATGAAAAATAATTTCAGTACCAATTACGCGTACAAATCTAATTAGATAAAATGGGAAAGCAGTACAAAGTTACTACTTTTATTTGCTCAACCTACTGCGGGCCTACCATGAACTCTTGCGATTCAATTGACAACCTAAAATGAACTGATATGCTATTTCGTAACACGACGTGATAAAAGCTATCTAATTTAGGTTGACTTCAAATCAACTAATTAAATCGCAATGATGTCAATTGAATCGGAAACTGATTTAGTCTGTTCATTCATGTACGTACGTACCATGAGGTAATATTTCAACCTAAACTGGATAGCTTATGTGTCAAAGTGAGCGATTCGAAAAAAGTTGCTACTTCCTTAGAGGAAAGTGAATAACTTTTAAAAACAGTGAAAACATACAGAAAAAGAAAATTTTATATTGATGAAAGATAAGATGAGAATAATTTATTAGACTTTTTTGTAAAACAAAATACTTAAAATAAATACCACAAATGAAAACACTAAAGACGAGACACTAAGCCGGGCTATTGCCTGGTCGCAAAAACAGATTAAAAAAAATGTACTCTGTGGTCCTCTCAAATCAAACATCTAAGGAGGTGCGTTCATAACTCGTTATTTTTACGAAAACACCTAAGCAAACATTTAATTTGTAATTTAAAGAACTATATTTATTTAAATTACTATTATTTAATAAATACAAAAAAGGGTTTATAATTTGACGCTACAAAGCGCAATTTTAAAATGTATTTTTAGTATTTTCTACGCAAAAAAACCGCTAAAATCATATCATTTTAGGTTTCGAAACGCAGCGCATATGGATCGAGTAAAAGAGACAAACTTATGCAACGACTGTAGAGCGTGACCTCTTTCTCACACCGCGGACCACAGACAAATTTATTTCGTTCATTCTTCATAAGCGATCCAAACGCCATTTAGTAAAAGGCACTTCATGGTACGGATTTTAATGATTCAGTTTAGGTACCTAAACTCAGCTGCATCGGAATCGCATCGCTTATTAAAAGTTGATGGTAGGCCCTCTGGTTGAGCAAATGGTCCGTAAACTATTGTTATTGTTAGACACCAAAACCTAGCGCTGTCGGACTTAAGTGCACCTACGATTAGTTAAATCTACTGTGCCTACCTTGCTAGAAAACCAATCTTAGCCCCTGATAAAGATCACTTTATTATATTGTTATGTGGTAGTGCGGCCGATATTGATACTATCTTTGTGCTGCAGAAGAGGGCTATTCACGCGATTTATAACCTAGGTCCTAAAGAATCATTAAGAGAAAAATTTAAAGAAATAAACATTTGACTGTTGCTTCTCAATACATTTTTGATAATGTTCTGTATGTTCATAAGCACATTGAGGAATTTTCTAGAAACTGTGACATTCATAATGTTAACACGAGGAAAAAACAAACTTGTTATGCCTACTACTCGGTTGGGTCGAGTTAGTAAGTCTGTTGGGCGATGTATATGCTTCTACAATATGATCCCAGAAAATGTACAAAACAAATGTGTTACGAAATTTAAAAGAATTGTTAAAAAACGTTTATGTGGGAAAGGTTATAATAAATAGGTAGTAGTAATAGGTTATATAAATAGCATAAACGATTTTCTTAATGACACCACGGACTGGGAATAAAGCGAACACCCTCAGGCTCTTTGATTATAAATGTTTATTGTACGATATTACATTGTAATCCATATTTTATATTAAAAAACAAAGCCCGCTGAGTTTCTTGCGCCCATTCTTCTCAGGTCTGAGGCAGTCTTTTTTGAATGGGTGATAGTTTTTGACGTTCAATAAGTGATTTTAAATCCTATTTTGAATAAAAATATTTGAATTTGAATTTAGGTCTAAGTACAAAGTATATGTAGTCACTTTAAAAATTTTACCATTTACCACCGGTTAACAGTCAACAAAAGACTTACTAGGTTAACTTTTTGTCTTTTGTATGCTTTTACAAAACCCCAGAACATGTACAAGACACATATATTGCGAAATTCAATATAAATTATTTAAGATTAATAAAACAGGTAAGGGTATACCCCTGAAATGCTTTCTAAGTAATTTTTATTTGACAAAAAAGAAGCACCTGACTTTTTTGCATCCGTTCCTCTCAGGTTTGAGCTATGTTTTTACGCATGGGTGTTAAATTTTGACGTTCAGTAAGTGATTTTAAAAACTTTTTTGAATGAAAGTATTAATTTGTAACAGTAATAAGACATCATTTAGTGTCATAAAATGTTTACCTTGCCATGCACGTAGCATGTGTTGATATCGGCAGTGCACACCATCAGCTCTCGCATCTGGCGCACGCTATCATCAGACAGCGCCTTGTTGACTCCGTTCACCGCCAGCGGTTTTTTGGGCGAGTTGCCGCGAGAATTCGTGCCGTCGTTCTCCTTATCACTGCCCTCTTGTTGACAATTTACGATTGATTAGATCAATATTTGATGTTCATGAATCTCATTAGCACTTATTGGGATAAATAATATTGAAACCTCTGTTATGGATATATGTGTATAGCATGTATTTCTTTGCGTGGTCAAAGTCAAAATAACTTTATTAATTGAAATCATATTAGATCATTTTGAACCGTATTTTTTGATTTCTTATAATAATTAATAATAAGAGGTACACAATAAAGTAGTTTCTAAAAATAATATATTATGCATGAAAATTATAAAGTTTTGTTTTATTAAGAGTTAGAGCAAGTTCATTCCTAAGCTTTTTTATCATATAAGTAATCCGTTCCGTGGTTCGCGTGTTGTCCTCCAGTGCAGTCCTTTGCACAGGAAGCCGCCCAGATTGGTACCACAACAGCGTCTATTTCTGCCGTGAAGCAGAAACGTGTAAACATTACTGTGTTTCGGTTTGAAGGGCGCCATAGCTAGTGAAATTACTGGGCAAATGAGACTTGTCTCAAGGTGACGAGCGAAACTGTAGTGCCGCTCAGCATTTCCGGGTTTTTCCAAAATCCTGAGCGGCACTGCACTATAAAGGGTAGGGCATATGAATTACCATCAGCTGAACGTCCTGCTCGTCTCGTCTTTAATTTCATAAAAAATAAAAATGTAGAGGAAGATCAGTCCTTAGCGTTTTTATCATCTAAGTAATTCGTTCCGTCTATCCTCACCGTGATGTCCCGCGTGGTACAGGTCGGTGACGTACGCCAGCACGTCGGCGTCCCGCGCGCGGGTCGGTACCGGCACGGTCGGTACCGGCACGGGCCGCACACGACACGGGCCACGCCCCTCCGCGCCCGCCTCCACGAAGAGCCCGCCCACTCGCTGCGATATCCAATACCGGTTGTAAGCGCGGTCCATACCTGCACGCACACACACAACTGTTACATTAGTTGACGTAATATACAATTTGCTTTTTTTAAATGATTTCCCATAAGTATGGGATTGTAATTATAAAATTATGATGCGGGAGTCGAAGCCGAGGCGTAATATCTCTCGTTTAGTACAAATAAAAATTCTATAAACTATCAAAATTAATAATGACCATAAAGAGCAGATAGGTACTTATTTCTCCAATAGTTCATAATTTTAAGGAAACATCATGAGGATACTGCGGACAAAACATGAGTACGGCCGGCATGTTGTGCTGCTAGTATAATCATATATATGCACACTGGGGTGTGCATATTATATAGGCAATTAGGCAGGGCCTACCACGTTATAAACCTAAATAAATATAGCCCTAATGTTAAAGTTAATTTAGTTCCGGTATTTTATAACCAAACTTCTATTGAAAACTCACTCATAATTTTTCTTTACGCTAGATACCAATTAGCTACGGTAAGCAATCTCTGCATATCCCAAAGCTCAACTACGACTAGTTAGATCCACAGTACCTACATTGCTAGAAAACAAATATACGCCCCTATATGCACAAGTAAAAATTTAGTAATAAAAACGATCTGAAGGTCATTAAATTTTTGGAAGAAAATGTCGTACATAAAATGTATGCTCCGTATTTTGGGTAATCAATTATAAGTTTCTCTGTTAATTATGTACTAAGTACACACCCAGGTAATGTGTAAATTCAAAAAGCTGTGCTTGCAGCTCCTTCTGCTTCTTCTCAAACTCGATCTTCTTCATCTCACTTTCCTTCTTCAGCTTCTCGATGGACAACTCAACTTGCTCATCTACTATCCTGGCTGCTTCACCCGACAGTTTCTGCTCAGCCTTTTTGGCAATAGCTTCACGTTTCACTTCAGTTCTGGCCACTGCTAGTTGCGGCTCACGTTTGCGCTCATTAATCTTGAACAAAATTATATGGTCATTATCAATTAACTTATATTATTGATAGATTTACTAGTACAGAGGTACTTTTTTAGCTTTGTTAAAACCCTGTCTTTGCAAACTAGGCTTAATTGTTTTAGATAAGTACTACGAAAATACCACCTCATCAATGGGTGTGTTATGTTTAATGTACAGCTTATTGTGATGGTCCCAACCATCCAGTCTTACAACTCCAGCTTCAGTTTAAATTATTTTATGTATCCTTATCCTGAGGCAATTACATGTTTACTACTATTTATTTTATAGAACAAAGTTTATTGTTACTTTTCTTGACGTTGTTGTGAATGAAAGTGTCAACAAATTAACAAGCAGTGGTTAACAACATTAATCAAAACTTCAATGCAGACAAGAGAGAGAGTTGTTAATGCGCCGATTATGTGTCTGGTTGAAATGGAAGACTGTGGCTGCAGGACCAGAGAAGCACAAAGATTGAGGAGCTGATCACCGAATCCAAACACCATAGGCTTATCCAAAGCCCAAAACCTGCTGGTTGGGTCACTGAAGCAGAATGGAAAATGGTTGAAATTTAAATACAGTGGCTTTTCTCACAACTCTGATTGGTTGCTGACTTGTCAGCATGCTCAGTGGTGAACTTACAGGAGCCGATTGGAACAAGACGCAGCGCAGTATCGATAAAAGTGTCATTCTCAAGACCCCACTTGGTGGTATACTTGTACATTGGATTACCTGTAATGTCTTGAGTGTCTGTTTTAGGTTCTTGTGTTCTTCGACCTTCTCCTCCACGATGTCACGCACGGCGGCGTAACTCAGCACCTGGTTCATCAGGCACTGCACTATTTCTAGCTTGTCGTCTGTTAACAACACAACAAGAAAACGTATCTAGAGCATCAGCATGACAGGACCTAGAGACAACGACACTGTTTATTACCAATAAATCAATATCAGAATACTATTCTATAACACCAAGCAAGAGAGTATCGGTGGTGGTAATTATATACATTCCGGCTATCACCTGTATGCTAATTTGTCCTACTATTCCAGCAAAGAAGGCTACCATATTTTGACATGAAACAATGCTAATCACTAGCGGAGGCGGATGATACAATTAATTCAAAATTTTAATATAACATTGTTTTAAGTGGTTTTGGCAGTAATTCACTACACTTAATAGGCTGACTTTCTTACAGGGCTTCCTAAAGTGATTCCAGGGGTGCAGACAGACAAAGCATTCAGCAACAAAAACTACCGTTTGCAAAGTGACGAAATCCTGCTGTTAATATGAGCAGGTTCTGTCCCTATTCCAACTCGCGGTAATAATATAACACAAAGACTGACCGGTTGGTAGGTCGGCAACATGCGCGCACGCCAGACGCCGCAGAATGTGCGGACTGCGCATGCGCAACTGCAGTCCGGGGTCGTCGGCGCTGCTGTAGGCTCCACGCTGCTGTCGCCAGGACACAGAGCGGGCGCCGATCCAGCAACCCGATGACAGGAGGTGCATTCTAGAACACACAAAAATATTGTTGATCTATTAAGGTATTCTCATACATAACTGTGAAACCGAACTGAAAGCATGGATAACGCGAACTGATGCGGAGACGTCAAACTAGAAAGTAGGCACAGCAAACCGAAAACTAACGTTGCGGAACGCGACTTGTGTGTTTTGTATATAAACACAATCGTCGCGCTTGGCGTCCCGCATTTTCTTTTTGGTTGACGTCGTGCATACAAAGCCAGCTAATACAACTATCTCGCTCTCACTTCGCTTCCCCCGGTCACCTATGGTTTTTCCTGGCGTGATACGCCTTTTTCTGTGACTAGATTCAAACGATACTATACATAACAAAATGTAAACGCTTGGCCACACTTTCTGTTTGCTGTTTGACAATAGCTTTCATTGCTACTTGGAGTTGGACACTCTTTCCATTGACTTTATAAAAGGAGAATTTTTGAAGACCGTTTTAATCTATGTAGGGCTACACAACACTAACCTTAATACTTCACTAACTGTGGTAGGATCTAGCTGGAGCTTGCTGAGGGGAGTGCCAAGGTATGTTTGCGCCCATTTGCTTGCCTTTGTGGCCAGTTGTATAGACCTGTCTACATTAAGGTTACCGTCCGGTGGCTTCTCTTCTGCATATGAAACAATAAAGTTTGGCATTACTTAAAGTTACTGTAGCTTTTAACAAGTTGATTTCGAAAAAAGATCCTTTCTTGTAATTTCATCCATCACCATCAACCAACAGTTGTAAAATACATGTATATTCACTTTTTGAGGGTACCTATAATGTGATTATGAATCAAGTCACATTTATTCAAATAGGTTCAAAAATTATACTTATGAATGTTAAAAGTTATACCTTTTATCACCACTTTGGAAAAGATGGAGCTTTAATGAGAAGAAGTGGCAAGAAACTCATTGCACCATTTATGTGAATGTGGTCCTCCTAATTTGTATATTGGCACCTGGTGAGTGCCAACTATGACATAAAAGTTTATGACTCATGCAAAAATGTGCATTAATTAGTGTTATATCTTTGACACATATATAAATAAAGTGATTTTGATTTGATTTAAATATGGAACAGGCCCAGGATTTTCCCTACTATACTCTCTCATAAGCAGCCGTTGTGTTAAACAACAGAGTAGGTAAATTCTTTAACCAGTAAGGTTGTCAAAATTGAGATAGTATAAAGTTTATATTATCCCAATTTAATTTACAGTTTAATATACTATAATAAGTAATAACACTTTACACACATTTCTAAAAAATTACCTCTTGATTCCTGGATCCTTCCCTTCACATTATACTCCTCAGCCTCTTCCTCTTGCAAAGAGAATATTGTCATCAGAAACATCTTTATGATATCACTGAAGACTCCCGTATGTTCTTTACTGATAAGGGCCTTACGAAATGTGTCCAAATCCAAATCATTTTGTAATATGTCCTTTGCCTTAAGCACATCACAGAAAGAGTGAACAAAATCCAAAACAGAGAGAATGTCCCCAAAATGCTTGGCTTCTATACCTTCTATTTCCACTGGTGTTCCTTTGGGTAATATCTGGAATTTAAAAATATTTAATAGTTAATTTAACACTAGTGGCCACCCTGCACCACAAAGATTTTTTGCCATCTCATCATTGATTCAAAATTTCTTCCATGTGTGTTGAAAACCATTGTATGAAATGTGTGTGCATTGATCATGGCTATGATATTATATTGTAACGATGTATTTATTTAAAAAAAAAAAGAAGCTCACTGAGTTTCTTGCACCCCTTCTTCTCAGGTCTGAGGCATACTTCTTTGAATGGAGGGTAGTTTTTTTTTATATATATATATCCTATTTTGAATATATTTGAATTTAAATAATAACTTGAAGATTATCATAAGACAATCCTGTTCCTCTAAGGGCAGACATGTATACCACACTACTCAATCAATGGGCTTGGCAAAAACACTGGCACTGTGCATAAAACACAAATTCCGTTCTCACACATTAATAGCTGGCAAGGTATTTTCAGTTACAAGATTAAGAGCTTTTTACAGTGTTGCAGTAGTAGTTCATATATTGTCCTATTATAAGGATAATATTTTCCCTTTGATAGTTAACTATAATATATAACACAATATTTATTACTACAACATTGTGTTTGATATTGTTCATTTTTACAAATACATACTAATAGACAATATTTATTCTCAATAAAAACCTTATGGTCTTCTAACTCCAGGTCATCTTTAACCTTCTGCCACTCCTTCATATAAGCCAGAACCTGGGCTTCCTTCTCTCTCTTCCTCGCCTTTTCTTCTTCCTTTCGTTGTCGGAGCTGCTCTTCAGCTTGTCTCATCTTATCTGCCAACTGTTGAGCACGGAGTTTTGCTTCTGGATTTGCAGATGGTCTGCTTTTTGTATCTGGAAGGTGTATCATTATTTAATAAAACAACACACATATATATGTAAAGGCAGCATTTTAACACCAACAACAAGGTGGATGTTGCAATTACTTACCACTTTATATCGTATAAACTTTTGCTTTTAAGATGGGATAAGATAAGAAAAATGTTAACTGATATGTGATACACCCAAAATACCCAAAAACCCAGAGTAACAACTCCATCAATATCTAAATATGTTAAGTCATACCTATTGAAGTTAAATTGTTTCGCGAGCTAAAGTGACCTTGAAACCAAAATACAACTAGTGCTCAATCACAGTCAAGCTGCAATTATACTCCTCATATGTTGATCAAAAATACTAACCTTCTGCCTTATTAGGTTTCTTTAAGAACTTGTCCATAGATTCTTGCCGACCCTTTTTATCTGGGCTTAATTTCTTCAGTGACTTGTTGTTGAGTTTTGAAGCGGAGCCGGGGTTGGAAATTTTTGATGTTGATGGTGATATTGAGGCCTTGAACTTCTTAGATGGAGGGAACACAGGAGGTTTACCCGTAAATATTTGATCAAAACTCACTCGATGTATGTTATATTTGTCTAATGCAGATTTCTGAAAAATATCAATCCTTCTTGTTAATAGTCTCGGAATACTTTAAATCTTCATATAGAATCTCTGTTTCTGAAATTTTTGTATGTTAAATTTAATCTTTACTGTTATTACATTTATGTCAGTATTTTTTTTTCAATTAAAAATTTTTGTCTATTTATTCAGATAATTATAGGCTTTCCTTCCTAATGCAAATGTGTAAGGTTATAATATTGTATATTCATTGTTTTGGAGATATGAAATGATAATAAGAGTTGCATTAAAGGATTCCTCTTTTAATGGGAGCAGGGATGATACTAAAAAATAATTAACATTATTTTCTCACACTCAACAATATTTTCTGTATACCTACCCAACTCAACACTATGGGGTAAATGGGAAAAAAATTAATTCATTCCCTATATTCATGTATTCTATTAAAATATTTAGCAAAACATAGCAAAGTCAAATTACAAAGACTTAAAGTAGACAATTATGTTATCAGTATTTATTAAAACTAAGAGTGCTAACACGGCACACCCACCCTACTCCCATGTTTTTTGTACCACACTGTCACTCAAGATACTCTTAAAATTTTCTAACAAGCCGCATTCCCCACCTCTATAATACATCTTTCCTTCCATTTTTTCCCAGGCTTAGATATTTTCTACCTTACCAAAAATAAATTTATTCTGAATGTTAAATATATATTATTAAACAATACTGTCTTCAGTCAAACCACCTAAATTATTAAAAAAAAAACCCTCATAATAACAACACACTCACCCAAGCGTATACACACAGAAAACATAATATTATAAGTACATTTTTTTTTTGTCTCTCTTTGCTATATTTGTTTTATCTCGAGTAGGTTATTTATCTATGAATTTATAATTATTTTTTATTGTTTTGCCTAATATAAAATCACTGTTGGCCAATGTTTTGTACTATATTACCTAACTAATAAGAGATGTAATGTGTGTAGATTTTATGAAATAAATAGAGTCAAGATATTAAAATGGAAAGGTTTCAAAATAATTAAAATAGTTAAAATATATATTTTTTTATCAACTCACCTTTATAGTTATGACTGGGCCCATCTCCACAAATTGTTTCAAGAACAGTCTGTTCTTTTCTCTGGAATATATACCTTTACGTCGACGCATTCTCTCATATGGAGCCGTGCCTATCTGACCAGCCATTGCTGAGTCTGCTTCAGTGTACTGTTCTACTTCATAACAATATGCGGATGCCGGCAGCATTGTATTACTGTAAATAAATCAATATCATAATTAACAGAACCTCCTTCTTCATCATTTGATCATAATTATACTAGGAGGGCACATTTATTCTTTTTCAATAAATATAACTTAATTGTCATTTGTGAGATTACATAGCAAAAATACTACTATTGGCAGTTTTCTGATGTTCACAGAATAAATTGGCAAAAATGGTAATTTTTATGGAAAGAATGGATGTGTTTCAATATAAGAAAATAAATTGGATTTAGTAAAAAGACATTTTTTTTAGTTTTTTTAAAAATCATGAAAAAACTTATACTTAATTTTGGTACCAACATAATAGTTCAATTAACTGTCTGTATTAGACTCAAACTCTATTTTATTTAATTCAAAATCATTGAACATCAAGATACTGTGCCCCATTTAAATAACTGCCTAATAAACCCAATTGTGACATCCAATGTCATATGTAAAACCATACTTAAAAATTATGAATTGGCAAAATAAAGTAAATACTACTACATATTATTATTTCTTGAGGATAAACAAGACAATGTTGATACACAACACTTTAATAACAATAAGACAGAGATTTTTGTATTATTTGTATTATAATAGCAACAAATATACAGTAATAAGAGAGGAAGTGACTTACCCCCTTATTCATAATGGTCCGCTACCTTTAAACAGCCGCTAAGGAGTGTTTTTTCTCATTCTGATTTAGGTCAATAGAAGAAGACAGAGTGGAAATTAGCAATGCTTTAAGTTAGCAGACTATTATGAATAAGGGGGTTAGATTTATAAATAAAATTCTAGTCTAAAAATGATATCTAATAATAATATATGTAACTTAAATTGACCTAAGTGCTTATATAGAGTAAAATAATGTTAAATCAATTATAATAATAACTAGAATTTTGTAATGAATGAAATGAAATATGGATTAATACTTTTATTTACTTTTACTTACCATTTCTGCATGCAAAATTATTATTTATAATTTTGCATGCCAAAATTGGCTGATTACATTGATACCTTAAAATTATTTACACCCATTGTTACATGTTTTCTAGTAAAATAAAGGATTTATGATTTATTTGAATTATGATTAGGAATAATTAAAAGGAAGACACTATTATATTTATTTTATACTTGTAACTTACTTATCAGGATGTTGTTTCTGAGCAGTCACAGACAGAATATGTGCCTCTTGCCAGTGGTCACCCTCAAGGCAGGCTTCCACGGACTCACCCACAAAAAACCTTTCTCTCACAAAATTAAACACATCTTCAGACATCTCTGAAAAGGCACTTCTCTGTGTTCTGCTAGCAAGATATAGGATTGGAATCCTGAGTTCCATTGGAAAGTTCTTCAGAGATTTCCTTGCTGCCTTCTCACTATCTAAAGCTTCAGCATAGGTCAAATTATTCTTTCCAGTCATCTCACACGTCCATACCATGGAATTGACGAGGATAATCCTTTCGCAGTATTCTCTATAAAATATATAAGAAAAACGTCAATCAATCAAGACTAGAAAATAACACAATAAGAAAAAAATTGTAAAACACTGTGTCACGCTCGCGTAAGTAGATGAGAGGCCGCACGGAAACAATGTCATAGGCGTGATCAAGGGATATCTCTAACAAATTTTGAAAATACTACAAAATGCGCGAAAACTTTAACATCGAAAGAACTCACTCGTAATCCTTGAAAATTTCATCGGTGATCTCACAATGGAATACCTCATCGTCGTCTCTCAGGTATTCCGACACAGAAGATTTCTCAAAGGCTTTTCTTTTCAACATAGGCATATTTAGAGTTCTTGGATCACTGCGGTGGGAAAACTTTATTCAATAGGATTTTAAATCACACACTGCCGTTAAAGGATTCCGCTTTGCACGGCACATGGGTAACTACAATTTTCGTTGATAACATAAACTAATTTCTAATATTTAATTACAATTAGAATAAGAATTAGTTGCGTGGTTTCGGTTGACAAGCCAAAAATCGGCGCGCAATGCTTGCAATGCTTTCGAATCTTTTGATAAGTATTAGGTACTGACTGCCACAGAACACTATGTGACTACGACTAGGAACTGGCATCTGGTATCTTATGGCACTTGACACATGACATTTTTGCCTTACATTATTTTAATAGGTACCGTTTCTGATTAACTACTCAAGGCCCACGATATTCCTACAAGGCACTAGAGTGATGATACTTATATTAGCCTAAATTTTAATGATCTGAATAGTTTGCATTGAGAGATTTGGTTAAGTTTTTATTTTATCTTCTTCATTTCAGCTGGAAGACGCCACTCCTGGACAAAGGTGGGAGACCAACGAAATCCACGACGATCAGTCCTAAGCTGCCCTCATCCAACCTATAACGGCGATCTTAATCAGATCATTGGTCCGTCTGTTGGAGCGCATACCAACACTACTTGTCCCGGTACGTGGTCGCCTTTCGAGGACTTTTCTGCTCCAACGACCATCTATCCGTCGAGCTATGTGCACTGCCTACTCCCACTTCAGTTTTGCAACCATCTGGGCTATATACGTTGTCCTATGAATCTCCATATTTCTGATTCGACCTCGCAGGGAAGCTCAGAGCATAGCTCTATCCATTGCCCTCTGAAAGACCATGAGCCCCATAAGGCCCATGGTTGGCGACAACTTCAGCGTTCCCTAAGTCACCACTGGCTACACAAACTGGTTAAAAACTTTCGTCTTCAGACTCCATAGTATGTGGGAAGAGGAGATTATACGGAGTTATAATTAATAACGGATATTCGACTTGGGTTCGAAGAGTGACCTCTTTTCCGAAATTGGACCTGCCGAACTGGATTATTTGTCCGAGTTAGACGTACTTGACAACAATTTCGAGAGTACAGTTTCCATCTTTTACGGGAGTAGGTGCGACCATGTTAATTTTGAGACCTACTCTTTGGGAAGCTGTATTGCGGCTATCGAGCATATGGCTTAATAATTAACGAAACTCTAATACAATTCATGGGCTGGGAAAATACTACTCACCTACTTTAAACCGATGTAAAATAACACCTTTACCCTAAAGACGACAAAGTCGGCCCTGCTCTCTTTAACTCCTTCGAGTAATAGTGTTCTGCGTCTTTGACCGAAACCCAAATATTATCTCTGGCTGATACATCTTATCTCTCCTACCCGGGGTATAATCTGTAACACTCTTTTATACCACAGGCTGGTGTGTGGATTTACATCAGGGAGGATGTCTGTTCTCGATATCTGAGTATTCTTGCAGGAAAGCACCAATCCGTTCTCTGGCTGCACGCAAACTGCGAGGGCCATCCGCTGATTTATATGCATATGCATGTCTGTAACGCAGAGACTGACCAGCTCCTTGAACACATCCAAATGGCTACAGATTCTGTTTGGAGCAGATCCCCAGTGCAGAGATCGTGTTTCTTGGCGATTATAACGCCCACCACGCCGAATTGCTAGGCTAACGCAGTGGCATGCATTGGCTTTCTAGCAAGGTAAGCACTGTAGATCTAACTAGTCGTAGAACTGCGCTTTAGTCTGACAGTACTAGGTTTTGAGATCTACATAGGTTCTGAAGTTGTTTGTGTTTCGCATATAGTTTTCCGTACCATATGGTCAACCTAATATTTTTGTTTGTGTTATTCGAGGTACAACTATACCTTAAGCTGGTTTCCGATCTTATCTCAATAGCCAAGGCATGCGTGTTTTTTTTTTTTCAGAAACATTTTTTTTATTTAAAATAAAAAAAAACTAAGATTACACATATTTTCATTTTACCGCCATCTAGCGGTAAACACCCAAACTGCAATCACTTTTCTGTCAAACCTAAAATTTCATGCATTTATGATATTGAATAATAATATAACCTTTAATAATTCTTAAATAAACAGGAAAGGTAATTTAACAGACTATAAAAGATTTATTTTTAAATTTTTAAACTTTATCTGTGTAAAATATGACAAGCCGTCAAAATGCAGTTGATTTAAAAATTCTTTTTTGTATTATCTATGATGTCTTAGTAACTATTACTAATTAGTAACTTTGAAGTACGTTTTAGTTATAAAAAAATACTACATTCATTAGTAATAATCAAAATGTAATCTGTAGGTAAATGTAAAAAAACCGACCTTGTGACCTTGGCGTCGGTAGACATGAATGGCTCGTGCGCCACGCGCGGTGTGGCAGCTTTGCAACCCTGCTGTTAATATTATTATTGAAAACTCTAAATAAAGTAATATTTTTTGAAACTTTTGTGGGTTCGAAAAAAACTTTAAGCTCAAATCACAGAGGACCTATGTATAAAGACTAAAATTATACTAGGATGCTGCAGCCGCTCGTCGTACCGCTTCGCTGCAGCGTATATTTGAGCGAAGCGAGGTACACTAAGTCTGTGTGCAAAAACAAAACAAAAATAATCAAACAAGATTTGATCAATCGGCTTAATTCTTAAATTAATATAAATAGCGCGTACTAATTTAGAATAATTTGTAAACTATATTTGTTTTTAATTATAATAATTGAATCAAGTCGAAATTCAAAATTCTGTCTCGACAATAACCTTAATTTAATTTCGAAAAGAAAAATTGAAAATTTCGAATGTTTTCTATGAGTTCAAAAATTTTAAAATTCGGTCCAGAAATGGCCGAGAAACAATTTAACACTGAAATGAATTGGAGTCATCCAGTGGGAGCTCCGCTCAGCTTTGCTTCACTTCGCTCAATAATTTTTTAAACCTTAAAATAGCACAGCACTGCCATGGGCTTCATACTTCATATTATAATTTTAATACTATCCTTTAGCTTTTCTAGATATTATTATACCTTATATAATATATAAAATCACTTACCTTACTTGGTTTGGGCTGTAACATGTTGTATTGATTACAATAACATTAGTTAAGGTCGAACGGTAATTTTTCACCAACACAAATATATCAAAAATGCTTTAACATTATTCGTAAGCTATCTGTATTCTGAGCTCGTGAGTAATATTATCAGGTAGTGGTCTATTAAAAGAAACTATTTTTATTTAATTTATTATTGAAAACTGTACCTATATCATAACTGGCACACTAACTTAATGTCTCTATTTTTAACCGACTTCAAAAACGGAGAAGGTTCTCAATTCGTCAGTATGTTATTTTTTTTATGTTTGTTACCTCAAAACGTTCGACTGGGTGAACCGATTTTTATATTTCTTTTTTTATTTGAAAGCTGGTGCTTCCTATGTGGTCCCACTGTAATTTGGTCCAGATCTAACCGTGGCATCCATGTGAAAACCACAAAAGTCTTAAATTTGCTATACATACGTATAGCAAAGTGGATGATAAATTTACGTATAACTTAATATTTTATTGGAAAGGATATACTTCAAAGATAGTTTGGTTAGGTTCTGATTACGAAATCCATGACAAAGTAACGTAACTCTTCTGTAATCAAATTGCAAAGCACTTAAGTTCATTGCTGCATTGAAAAATTTAGTATATCTATACATATTTATACAAATTGTTAGTTATTGTACTTCAAATTAACTAAAAATCATAAAATAAAAAAAAATAACAAAAAAACAACCGAATTCAGAGTCGGTGTCATCCAAGATAGGTTTGTTACTACATACATAGTTATAGGTGAGATGTGCTTGAGTCGTGAGGAGGTGAGAGGCGAGAGCGGGTCCGATTCCAAAAATAACAATAATCGTAACTAGAATTAGACTAATTAATTAGATTTTAAAATTAGATTAAAAATAATTGCATATTTTTATTTTTTTAGTGCACATTATATCTATTGTTTTGGAATAGTGTTTTTGAGATCGGTTGATTTTTTGGTATTTTTACTATCCAATACCTATTTTAAACACAAATCATGCAACAACTTTTTGTATAGTAAAACTTACTACGGATTAGGAATGACGGAATGAACTATAATAAACATAAAATACTAAATAACAACATAAATGAATATAGTAGCTACCTATTTACCCTAATGATAGTAATGTAGACAAAATACCAAAACAGCCATAAACTCCTAATATGGAGCGAGTGAGACAATTCGTTAGTAGGCCAGCCTACTGAGCGGTCCATACGTTGAATGTCGTATAACTGTGACCAATACTTTTCTAAATAAGATGTATGAAATACTCGTTGCGCCGTATAGGCGTTATCGGAACTGCATACCGTACGAATTAAGTGTCTAGCGTAAGGAAAAATTTAATGAGTCGGTGTTTAATAGAAGTTTGAAGACTAACGGAACCAAATCAAACCTAATCAACTTTATTATTTATTATTATTACATATTGAGTAACTGTATCTGTTTATTTAATACTGTCATAACGAGGTAGGCAATAACTAAAGGCATATATGATATGCACGCCCCTGGGCTACCGAACCACCTATCATGCATGTTCACGACTTCGCCTTAGCACATGATCTGAAACATCTGGTTATTGCCCCAACGTGAACCCCAGACGTGGAAGATCATATACCTTCATTGTTGGACCTTCTGTTGACCTTACATCCGGATGGCTACCTAGTTTCCCCTGACCTCCTCTGGGGTGGTCGGACCACAGCCTGATCTGGAGGACCATGCCGATCACGTGCCTAACACGGCCACGCTTTTAAGGTTACCGCCGCGTGTGGCACTATAGGTCAGCAAAGTGGGATGAGATGCAGATTCTTGGGATAGGAAAAAAATGCCCAATTTGATTCCTGTGGGACACTATAGGTAATTAATTACTCAAAAAGAATATGTGAATCCATAAAGGAAAATCTAATAAAACTAAGACGACCGCAAAACAAAAGATAATTAAAACAGAACCATCAAAACGAAAACAAAAGACTATCGATATTGAAACAAAGACGATCGATCTAAAACAAAATAATATGATGATGATGATCGTCTTTTGTTTCTTTTTATATCTCTATAACTTGTACACCGTATTAATATCTCTATAACTTGTACACCGTATTAATATGAAAAACCGTCAGTCACTAATATATATTATATACATTTCATAATTCGAATTGGTTCAATATTCCTATTACAATTACAAATTTTCAATATTTCTAACGTTTAAAATATGATTAAAATAACATAGTAATAAATTGAAGAACAAAAAATCTGTCTTAATATAATAACAAAAAAAAAAACAAAAAAAAAATCCTGAGCTTGTCACAGTTTTAAAAAAATTATTCACCAACATTTAAGGGGATCTGCCACTCATTAGCCGCTCTCGCAGCGTGTCCGCTTCACTCGCTCACCTTCGTTCTTAAATTTTCACAGTTCTAACACAAATAATTCACCAAAAATAGAGGGGATCTAGCGTTAACAGGTATTATTCTAACTAAATTGAACAGAATAGTGGATATAGATATATATATCGGTATACCACTAAACAGGCCTGTTGCAATTTTTTTGCAGAAACGTTGCGGTGCAGGTATAGCTATTCCACTAAGATGTTTTAAAACTGCACTAAAACGCTTACTGTCGTCGTATTCTGTTAAATTATTTTGACATCTGAAGGATTACCTTACTATCTAATGATAGTCATTTTTGTGCAGTTATTTTGCAGGTTTAATAAATTTAAATAATAATAATTAAAATAAGCGTCCCAGTTATGTATAAATCATGTACATCATAGAACAAAAAGTTTAGAAAAAATTAATTGAAAACTACTTGCGCCGACACAACCCCTTGAAAGTGATCGTTATTGAAATGCGAGATTTCTTGTATATGATATTAAATGTAACTATGCTATATTGGGACAAAACAGCAACTGACATACGAGGGGAGGCTGATAAGTAATCTACCTAACTATGAAAGAAAAGACTTTGATGGCTAGTTTTTTTTTTATTTTTCTATATAGTCTCCTGCAAGTGAAATACACTTATGACATTTGCAAATAAGTGACATCATGCCGTTATAATAGTAATTTTTATTTTGCTCGTTAAAATGGTCAGTCACAGCCTCCTTCATTTCTTCGTCCGTCGAAAATCTGCGACCCCTCAATGTTTTCTTTAAATCTTTGAATAAGAAATAGTCACAGGGAGCCAGATCTGGACTATAAGGTGGATGGTTAATTTCTGTGAAGCCGTTTTTGCTCAGGGCTGACCTCGCCGTTAAGGCTGTGTGTACAGGAGCATTGTCTTGTAAAATCAGAACACCTTTGCTGAGTTTGCCTCTCCGCTTTTCTTTGATTTGTTCACGAAGCTGGTCAAGCAAGTTTGCATAATATTCAGCATTCATTGTTGTATTTTTAGGCAAATAATCTATCATCAAAATCCCTTCGACATCCCAAAATACGGTGGCCATTAGTTTTCCAGCCGACGGCCGAAGTTTGAACTTCCTTGGCGGCTTTTCTCCTTTAAATTTCCGTTGCATTGACTCTTGCTTGCTTTCCGGATCCCATGGCGAATCCAAGTTTCATGACAGGTCACAATTCGAGAGATAGTCTCTTCTTCTTTACCTTTGACCAGGTCTAGAAATGCCTGACAACATTCTACTCGCCTTAGTTTGTCAAAGGGGGTCAACATTCTAGGGACCCAACGCGCGCTCACCTTCACACATGCCCAAATGTTCGTGAATAATTTTATGAACTCGTTCCTTGCTAATGCCCACATCTCTGGCTATCTCCCACTGCTTGATTCGCCGATCTGCAAGAATCAGGTTCTTCACCTTTTCAATATTATCTGCGGTAACAGCAGAAATTGGCCTTCCACTACGTGGGTCGTCTTCCAGGCTCTCACGGCCATGTTTAAATTGCTTCGACCAAAACTTTATGACGAATTCAGAAGGACTTGAATCACCAAACACCTTTAACATGCGCTCTCTGATCTGCGTAGGCGTATTTCCTTCTTTACTTAGGAATTTAATCACTGCTCGATGCTCAAATTTCATCATTTTACAATTTTCTTTCGACATGGTGAAATCAAAGCCGCGCCAAAAAAACAAAAGCAAGCGAAAAAAAATAAGCGTCATAATTTTGAAAAAGGAATAAATATATAATATGATTTTGCAGTGGCCAGTTCGATTTTCAAAACTTTCTTTAACAAAGTAGATTTTATATCAGCCACCCCTCGTATATATTACGATCACTTTTCAAGTAAAGTAAACATAATTTAACATATTCCAATGAAAATAACGCTTCAAAGTCCTTAATGAGTCGTTATTCACTAATTCAAGAATTTATATCAACAATTACTATGTATCATAGTATGATATAAAATGTTTGGTATCATAAAGATGTATTATACTAATAGCATTATACCGAATATTAGGTAATATAAAAAAAAAACAAAATCTCTGTGCACTCGCGGAAATAATCGCTCAATCCTCAAATATGCTGTACCTACGGCGAGTACTATAACGTTCCCTCGCAATTTTTTTAAATCTTTTTAAAGTGTTCGAATCTGTTTGTCCAAAGCTATGTATACGTAAATTATTGGCCTTCAATCCATTATAAGTTCAAAGGGAAATAGAACATTACAAATAACAAAATAAGACAATTTAGACTGTTAAATGGTAGTGATTGTCTATATGGTATTTGGTATTAGGCACTGGCCTAATACCGATTACCGGAAAATGATGTTTGACAAGTTACCGATGTCCGAACGTCAAGTGTTCATTACTATTACCTGTCAACTTAGATACGCAATAGGCCTACAGAAATCAAACGAGGTCATGTGATTTGAGATTGCAACGTTGTGAATTATGTCATAACGGTAAATCGTTCGCTAGTTAGAATAAAATTATTCTTTGGTCGTCCGTGTGGGCCGTTGATATAAAGGTCTTAGCTTTTTTTTATGGAATAGCAGGATAAACGAGCGTTAAGTGATCACCGCCGCCCACATTCTTTTGCAACACCAGAGGAATCACAAGAGCGTTGCCGGCCTTTAAGCAAGGTGTACGCGCTTTTTTGAAGGTACCCATGTCGTATCGTCCTGGAAACACCGCACAAGGAAGCTCATTTCACAGCTTTGTAGTACGAGGAAGAAAGCTCCTTGAAAATCGTACTGTGGAGGACCGCCACACATCCAGATGTTGAGGATGATATCCTTACTTGTGGCGTGTCGTGCGAAGGTGGAATTCCGCGACAGGAATCAGGTTATACAGCTCATCGGAACACTCCCCGTGATAAATGCGGTTGAAGACGTCTCTACGCAACGCCAAGTGATCTAGCCGTTCACAGAGCAGTGGGTCCCCGACAATTCGAGCTGCTCTGCGTTGCACGTGGTCAAATGGATCGGGCTGATACTGGGGTGCGCCAGACCAGAGATGACAGCAATACTCCATGTGTGGCCGACCTGCGCTTTGTTGAGCGCTACAATGTGGGCCGGCCTGAAGTATTGCCGTGCTCTATTAATGACCCCCAGATTCTTGGAAGCTAATTTGGCTTTGCCCTCCAGATGGCCACGGAATTCGCAATCGCTCGAGATTTCGAGACCCAGTATTCCGATACTAGGCGAGGCTGTAAGGGAAGTGTTCTCGAAGAGCGCTGGTACGGCAAATGGGGTTTTTTTAGTGGTAAACGCGCAAACTTGAGTCTTCTGGGGGTTAAATTGGACAAGGTTCAACCTACCCCATTCCGCGACCTTCTCGAGAGAGGACTCGATAGAAGACAAAAGTTTCTCCCGACGCTGGTCGACGATTTCCCGAGAGAGACCTGCATGGTCCGTGGGAGATAGCACACAGCCTTGGGGCACTCCAGCGTTCACGGGCTTGGGATTCGAGCTAATACCGTCGACAGCGACCTGTTTGCTGCGCCCAGTGATGAAGCTGGAGCTCCACTTGAATAAGCTCTCGGGAAGCCCAAATTATGGAAATTTTGAGAGGAGCGCCTTGTGCCATACGCGATCAAAGGCTTTCGCTATATCCAGGCTAACTGCCAGGCCTTCCCCCTTGCTTTCAATAGCCACCGCCCATCTATGTGTTAGGTATACCAGAAGATCGCCAGTCGACCGATGTCGAAAGCCGTACTGCCGGTCATTGATCAACTGGTGTCCCTCAAGGTATACCCAGAGCTGGCGGTTAATTATGCTCTCCATTAATCTTGGAGAGCAGGGAGGTAATAGCAATAGGCCTGTAGTTTGCCGGATGCGAACTGTCTCCTTTTTTTGGATCAGGTGGACAAGGGCTGACTTCCATGAGTCAGGGACTACGCCTTTTGAATAAGAGTGCCGGAATAAACGCGTTCGCATCGGCGTCAACTCAGGGGCACACGTTCTAAGCACGATTAGAGAAATGCCATCCGGCCCGCTCGACTTCCTGACGTCCAACGAAAACAGAGCTCGCCGAACAGTTTTCTGTCTGAACTGTACTTCAGGCATGGAGCTCTGACACCGCGGGATGGTCGGCGGTGTTTTTCCGTTGTCGTCAAGAGTCGAGTTGGAGGTAAAAAGAGTGCACAGGAGATCGGCTTTCTCTTTTGCCGTATGGGCCAGGGTGTCATTCCTCATGTGCAACGGCAGCATGGACGGCTGGTTGAAGTTACCAAGAGCAGCTATTGACAACGGCCACAACTTGCGTGTTCCGGTCGGGTAACTGGAAAGCTGCTTGCCAATTTTGACGACGTGCTTCGATTTCGCACGGGCGATTTGCTGCTTAAAAAATCTGGAGGCACGGTTATATTTCCTCTTCAGAACTTTGCAGTTCGGATCCTTTGAGCCAAGCGCCGCAACCCAAGCTCGATACGTTAGCTACTTGGTCATAAAATAAAAAAAAAACCTTGTCTTAGGTTGGTAAATTTTAGCCTGGTAGGTAGTAGGTACCTACTAGTAAAGAGAATAAAAAAAACTGTTAGCAATGGTTAAATCCTCTTTGCTGTTATCCATTTGACTACATTCACCACAGAACACTTTTACTCTAGCGAGAGTCACTAAAACCAACGTTGGTACTAGGTAGGTTGGTAATTAGGTATTTGATAAACATAAACATTAGACACGGAATACGAATAAGTATGTGCGTTCGAGCAAAAATATTCTTTAAGTATTGCTATGCACAAAATTAATAGAAAAGTGTTAAGTAAATGTTATACGGATAAACAAAATTAATTTATTTTCAGATTTTAGAGACATGCCTAAAGAGCAGTATCGAGAAACATATGTGGGAAGGAAAATGTAAGTAGGGTTATATTTACATTCAAATGAGAATAATATTAAATGAATATAATATATTCGACACTTCTGTTCCATAGAAATATAGTAAATAATAGAAAACCATTTATATTATTATATTTTTATATATACATTCATGTCATCTTTCTAAATCTTATTTTGTTATTATATACTTACTATGTCTCTCCTTTTATTTTTATCTCATTTGATTTTATATCACTCTTCCAGATCCCATGTTACTTTCAATGTTGATGGTGCATCAGATATACAGCTGGCTGCTCAAATTCAAGTGATTACAAAGAATTTGTATGCCCAGGATGGACAGCGTGTGCCGGCCAGTTATGGTGTATTGGATCGGCGAATGGTAAGGGTGGAACATTATTTAGAACAACAGGTATACCTTATGAGGAATGACTCAGTAGGTTACTATCAACAAAAGCTAATAATTTGTTTTTTATTCATGAGAATTACATAAATGTTATTTCATGAAAATTACATAATATATATGGTAAAAATTATTTTAATTAAATATTGTTAAACAGTAAAAATCTATAATTTCTGATTAATAAAAAAATAAATGATATATTTAACATTATATCTTCTCTCTCAAAGGCACAGCAATTAATATTCTTATAATGTAAAATAAACAATTGCTGATGAATACATAACTAAAACCTATATATATATAACATGTCTTCTTTCTCACAGGATCATCATTAGGTTAATAACATTACAATGTAACATAGTACATAGTTGCTAACTGACATAAAAATGAATTCTAAATAAATAAAATTTGAGAGAATGAATGATTTTTCAGGGTACCAATCAGAAGGATGCCAACTGTGAAACCTGTGGCCTGGGGCTGGCGGACTGTGTGGGACACTATGGCTACATAGAACTAGCACTGCCTGTCTTTCATGTTGGATACTTTAGGTCTGTGATTACAATATTGCAGACTATTTGCAAAGTAAGTAATTACATTAACATAAATCATTTTAGTCAATTGTTTTTTATAGATGTTGAATCAAATATTACATGCAAACTTTTTTTTTCTGAATAGTGTGGAAAAATCCACCTATTGGCTAAGGTATGCTGTGATGGTAATTGATCAATGTTGCTGTGTCAATGGTATAGATCTGCCATTGTTGCACAGGGAAATAACCAGCATTTCTAGGTGCATCTGTTTTCTATAGGATAACAACAGTTACCTTATGGTATGTGCTCAACATGTACACACTCTCTTGCAAAATTACAGGTGTGTTGCCAACTTTATTGATAGGTGTACTTGCTTTTTTGAAACACTTGTAAATTTTTTTCATAATTTGCAAAAAAAAATATGTGTGCAAGAAAAGTGCATTGACAATTGCACAGTGATTGAATATATGCAGAGAGTATAATATAAAGTTTGTGTTGCTTGTATAGTGGTGGAAATTCGGGGCCTATTTCTGCTGTGAAGCAGTAATGTGTAAACATTACTGTGTTTCGGTCTGAAGGGTCCCATAGCTAGTAAAATTACTGGGCAAGTGAGACTTAACATCTTACGTCTCAAGGTGACGAGCGCAATTGGAACTCAGAATTTTTGTGTTTTTCAAGAATCCTGAGCAGCACTACATTGTAATGGGTATGGCATATCAATTTATAAAATTGGCACCAGGAATCAGTACTACGTGGCTTCTTACAGAAACCACCAAAAGTGTGATGCACAGGTGTCTGAATCGTCCACATCTCTGCTTCAACAACACTTTTAAAATTGGAAAAATTTTAAACATGGAAAAATTACCCTCTCTATATTAAGTATCATTTTGTTATGCATATTATGAATTCTCATGGGTTCTCATTTGGTCTCAATCTTTTTTCAGCACTGTGCTAAAATAATGTTACAAGAACCCTTAAAAAGATCTTACCGTCGCAAGTTTCTGAACCCTGAATTGTCATACTTGCACAAGAAGAGTCTTCGTGCAGCTGTACTGAAGAAAGCAAAGACTTGCACAAAGTGTCCACACTGTGAAACATTAAATGGTGTGGTGAAGAAGAGTCCTGCTGGTATTTTGAAAATAATACATGACAAGTATAGGAACAAGAAACCGGGTGATCCAATTGTTACAAGGGTGTTGATGGATTTTAATGAAGCAAAAGAATCTAATAAGGAATTAGCTACAATGTTGTCTAGTGGTCTTATTGCGGAGCTTAGTCCTGTTGAGGTCAGATTGTATAAATATTTCAAATCCTTGGTCTTACTACCACTGCTACTACTAATATTTTATTGAAAATTAAAACATATTGTATTTTTTTGACTTAACATGAGAAAGTGTTATGTTTTTTTTGTGTCTAATAATTTTTTCATAAACAAAATATAGACATTTTTATATATTTATATTAGAGGGGTAAAACATACAAGAACTTGCCTGGTGGAAGGTGAAAACCAGCCCCTATAGACATCAACTACACTAGAGCTCAAGAGATGTGGTGCCAGCAAGTGGGAGTGGCTGAACATCCCTAAGTTGGTTCGGCAATACTGCAGCTGCCAAAGGGTTGTTAATACAGTTGGATGCTGCATTAAATGTTGCAGCAAAAATAAATAAACGGTGGGAAATATTTTTTAGTATCCTTGAACTAAATGCAGCATGTGGACTCGATAAAATATGGTAAAATCACAATTCTAAGCCACAAACACAGTGGTGAAATTCAATTTCTAATATTGGCCGGAAAAATTCTTCCAAACATTCCACTGCCAAATTCCTCTACACACAAACAGACGACAGCTCAAAGGCTGGTGTCATTGCCTTTATCCGAGAGGCGCTAATTCGTCAACTTTGCCTTTACACATGTGGTAGATGATGCAGAGGTACTAGCTGCTGGTACCGGGAGCGTATTTTAGCTTTATTCTTAACTACCTGCTACCCGCGACGCCGTCCGTGTAGACCCTATAAAACAGCAAAAATGCTATGCCTGCATCTAGTGTATAATATGTAGCGTAAATATTTTTGCGTTTGGTAAAATCACGGGCATACATACAAACAAACGGACAAACAGACTTTTAATTTAATATTAGGACTATTGTTATGTGCAAAAAACATGTACACTTAATGATTTCTGTTGAATTATACTAGTTGTACCGACTCATTTGTTTGTGATCAGGTTCTAAATTTGTTCCGACGCATTCCTGATGAAGACATCGCATTGCTCGGAATGAACGCTAAAACTTCGAGACCGGAAGATCTAATCCTTACAAGACTACCAGTACCGCCATTGTGCATAAGGCCTAGTGTAGCTTCAGATATCAAGGCTGGCACGTAAGTTCACAACATCCATTATTAAAATATTCCCAGGACCCTTGATAGGTTCCATAGAAAAAAAACTGCTAGTTTATATAATTTACATGATGTTGTTGTTGGAGGATTTTGTAGATGGGTATTATCTTGCACTCCCTTTACTAAACCCATTTGCACAAGTTTTCAACACAATATTATGTTTATAATTGTGTGTTGGAATGAAATATATTGAAATATATTGGCACTCTTTTGTTTGTTCAAACGTCATAGCTTTTTATCTATTTTTGTTATAAGGCGATGAACGTTGGGTTAAATGTACTTGGCAGCATATTTTATTGTATAGCTAACGATTTTTTGTAACGCGCTCATGCGAAAGATCATCTATATCTGCCGAAATAGCACTTATAGTCATTTGTTGTGCATGTGTGCTTGTGTGTGCGATATATATTTTTTTATTAGCCTACCCGATTCCACTGCCGAGCAAAGGCCTCCCCTGCTTTAGCTCCGATCAGGTCTTTTTATAGGCATCCAGGTCGTCATGCCACTTTTTGCGACGTCTTTGCCCATCCTGAGTCACCAAATTCATGACGACCTGTGCCAATCCTGGAGCGCTGGAGTTTAGTATTTTTAATACTGCGCGATATATGTATTTAGCGCGATAATGAATGTAGTAATGCTTTACATGAATATTATTTCTCTTTTCTTTCTATCATTTTGTTATATGAAGTTGTTTACTCTCCTGATAGAAATGAAGACGACCTCACCATGAAACAATCTGAGATACTTCTGATCAACGACGTGATAGCGCGGCACATGGCCAGCGGCGGTAAGATCGAGCTGGTGCAGGAAGACTGGGACTATCTGCAGCTGCACTGCGCTCTCTACATCAACAGCGAGATGTCCGGGATTCCCATGTCAATGCAGGTCAGTGGACCACTTGAATAACACCAACGTGAATAGATCGCGGTCACACAACTGAAAATAAATTGGCCATCACAGGACGTCCAGGAAAAGTGTAACAACACAGTGAATATTCAAATTTATAATTAAAAAAAAGAATAGAGTTACGACATGAATCAGAATTTATTATAGACTTTTCTGGGTATTTTACCCATCGCCTTGGGAAAAAAATTGAAGGATTTCAGGGAGATGCTTTAGTGTAGATGGACAAAGGAGACAACAGACCCGAAAAGATTTGCACTGTCTGTGGAGACAATTTTCGACTTGACCCGAAATATACTCAAGAGATATTGAAAAATAAAAACTGCCTTTAGTTTGAAGTTCCCTAAATCGAACTGGTTTGGAAATAGCTTAACTGGCTGTATCCACAATGTGGCGTGTGTGTGTGAGTTTTTTTTATGAAAATAAGGGACGAGACGAGCAGGACGTTTAGCTGATGGTAATTAATACGCCCTACCCATTACAATGAAGTGCCGCTCAAGATTACAATTGCGCTCGTCACCTTGAGACATAAGATGTTAAGTCTCATTTGCCCAGCAATTTCACTTGCTACGGCGCCCTTTAGACCGAAACACTGTAATGTTTACACATTACCGCTTCACGGCAGAAATAGGCGCCGTTGTGGTACCCATAATCTAGCTGGCTTCCTGTGCAATCGAGCCTGCCACTGGCTAGTGGTAGGAGTATTTTTTCAGATAATAACCTCTACTTTTATAGTACTTTTACAGAATGTTATGTATGTATTGGTTATTATCATCCTGATTGTTATGTTTTACAGCCTAAAAAGCCAGGTCGAGGACTAGTTCAGCGGCTGAAGGGAAAACAAGGCCGGTTTAGGGGCAACCTGTCTGGCAAGCGTGTCGACTTCTCCAGCCGCACTGTCATCTCACCAGATCCCAACCTTCAAATACAGGAGGTCAGGATTTATTAGTTAGTAATGAACTACAAACAGAATTTAAATGTGATGTGTTAACATAATATAACAAGTCTTAGGTGCTAAGGATACATATAATTAGACTTACACGCAAAGGTCATACAAAAAGATTGAAATTTGTATAACTTGTAAGGTCTAAATAAAGTACCGTAAATATTACAGTTATATAATGAAATAAAAAACATACCCACCAATTGAGAACCTCCTCCTTTTTTGAAGTCGGTTTATAAGAATACGGGAATAAAAAATAACTATCTACAATCTTAACATCAATCTGACATCTTCCGCTGCAGAATCAAGTGTTTTCAATAAATTGTAATAAGGATTGGCAGTAATGTGATTTTTAACATTCTCCATGTACCTATGCATGTATTAATTGAAAGATTACAATTTTAGGTAGGAGTGCCAGTTCACGTAGCTAAAATATTGACTTACCCTGAGAAGGTGTTTCCCGCCAACCTTCAGTGGTTGAGGAAACTGGTCTGCAACGGACCAGACGTCCATCCCGGAGCCAACTATGTTCAGCAGCGGGGACTAAACAAGAAGTTTCTCAAGTACGGCAATAGAGAGAAGATTGCGCAGGAGTTGAAAGTAAGACTTGTTTTAAGTGGAAGAATTGCGAGTTTGAGAGATTATTATATGTATATATATAATTTAATAATTACGAAAATTAAGTATATATTTAAACAACCAGTTACTTTAAGTGTTTCTTTGTAGGCTTGTTAAACTGTCAATTAACAAATTGTTCATATTTGAAAGAGCAACATCTCAAGTCAATTTCCTAATATGCAATGCCAATGGTTGAGCAGGCTTTTAGCCTTAAAGCAGATATAGAGCTTCAACTGGAGAGTTAAACATGCTTACCAAGTATTGTGAACGATACGCTATCTGACGGTGACGGTGGGTGAAGAGCTAGTTTCTACGGAAGTGCACGTTAGAATCCCGCATCTAGTCCAGTCATTATAGTAAGTTCACCACGGTATTCGAGATACCCAGCTGTAAGTCTGTAAATACTTGTATATTGACACCCTAAAAGTTGTCTCAAAATGTAGGATATGGCCTACCATAAAAACCCATAGGAAATGAGATATTTCCAAAAAAAGCGCAAAAATCCGAATTTGGTGACCTCTGACCTTGAAATTTAACACATGCACTTGAAATTTAAATACACTCTGGGTGTATTGGGTGTATACCCCATACCTGGGGTTCCACATCATGCCCTAACCAAGTTTGAACTTGATAATATACACGGTTGAAATGTTGATGAGCAGCTGCACTTGTTGGTGAAATATTTGAAAGCTGCACAGGTTTATTAAGTTTTGAAGACTTGACTTAATGCATATAACGAAGATGATCGAGACTTTTCACAGATTTCGGAGCATTATACACTGTCAATAAGGTTTGAGTTCCACTCTCTAATAATCTCTGGGCCGAACAATTTTATTAATGATTAACACAGGATACACACGTCAATTCATAATATTATAACACTTAGGTCTGAAAATAGATTTATTGCAATTACAGATGAATACATCATGCACATAAACATACAAACAATTGAATTCATAATTATATAAAAGTAAATTGAAGTCCTATACACTAAAATGTCTAAACAATATAAAAATATAAATTAATTTCAGAAATCATTCATTGCCATATTGTCACAGATGTTGCCACATGTCATTTAGTGGATGAAATGCCCGTTCTGTCACTTGTTCGCTATGACAAAAATATTATTGTAATCGAGGTGGACGAGGATTCAACAAACAAGTAACTCAAGAGAACAGTCAGAGATTTGATCGGAAATATCTGAAAGGGCGAGGCGAGCGAAAAGGGAGATCCTTGGTTCGTGTTTTTGTCCAATGCCAGTGACAGTATGGGATTGATTGCTACTTCTCTTTTAATCGCTTTCGGTGCATAACAGAATTTACCATAGTTATAAATAAAATAAATTGTCTCCTTATTTTGAAGTGTGGAGACACCGTAGAGCGTCATTTGGTGGATGGCGACGTGGTACTATTCAACAGGCAACCTTCGCTGCACAAGCTGTCCATAATGTGCCACCGCGCCAGGGTGCAGCCACAACGCACCTTCAGGTGACACATCAGAGTCTCATAACATCATCAGCTATTTCTTATCTTTACTCCATTACTCCATTTACAATCATTCGTTTCGCTTCCTAAATCAATCGCCATCTGCACGATGTTGGATTTATATAAGTTTCCTCTACAACCTCACAAGTAACCCTTTTTATTTTGGCTTGATTAGGGTTTTCGAGTAGGCAGAACCCAGAGCGGCAGTTGAAAAATTTGTTCATGTTTTCATTACTATCCTTTCTGAGCATTTTGTATTAGTTACCTAATAGCTACCTATATACTCGGATACCTAGCCAAAGTTTTCATTTTCAATTTTTATATCGTATTTAGCTAAATATTAAACCAAGTTTAAAAAATTATAATTTAATAATTAGTCAAAGTCAAATAAACTTTATTCAATTAGGCTTGAACTAAGCGCTTTTGAATTATCACTATAAATATTTCTTTTAAATTACTGAATCTACCATATGTTCGGAAACAGCAGAGCTCGTGAGAAGAACATACAATAAACTCAACGGCCACTCTTTTCAATCAAATAGAGTATAATTAACAATGGCTGTAATATACACAACAAATTAGTTTTTAAGGTGCTGTATCCCATATATGAATCATGCTACATCCAATAATATCAATTATTCCAAAAAGTGATAAAGAATTAACTGTATAAATATAAATTATTGTATATTGGATGCATCAACCTTTAGACCTTGAATTCATTGTGAATGAGGATGCTTCGTGAACATGATGGTCGTGATTTCTGTCATAACTAGTAATCATATACAATAAATACAATGATTTATTAACTACAATAACAGGTACCTGGCATCACAAGCAGCACCTGCTTACGAGTTGACGCATGGACCAGCCATCGATAGCTTCGCACATATTTGAGGGAAGCATGACGAACCGTGTTATAGCATACCTACGCATGATACAAAATAACTACAAAATTACAAAATTAATAAGTAGACTAGGAATCCGAAAGGTCCTAGGATTGAACCCTGAGTCACGCCCATCCGCATTACAGCTGCTGATTAATGTTTATTATTAATTAATACTTTCTGGGTTCTATTAGCTTAGTATGAAGTAAAAATATCAAGTGATTTGTTTTTTATTTCACAATAATTTAGCTTACGGATAAGGGTAGAATGGTCTACGCAATCAAATGCTTTCGAAAGATCACTGAATATTCCTACTATTTCTCCCAAGCATTAAATATGTGTCGAATCAAAGCCATACAGGCATCAGATATTCGTAAAACCAAATTAAAAGTGATATCGTGCGAGATTGTACGCCACAACTAATAATAATCCTGTTAATAATTTTAACTGCAATCGATATTTTTTGAATAAATTTGATCTGTTAATAAGGTTCAACGAGTGCGTGTGCACCCCGTACAACGCGGACTTCGACGGAGACGAGATGAACATGCACCTCCCGCAGACCGAGGAGGCCAGGGCTGAAGCGCTCATACTCATGGGGGTGAGACCCAAGCCTTGCTTATTAAAATTAACAGACGTAATCACCCCGTTCACTACTCGTTACGAAGTTAAGATCGCAATATGCATTCCGCATATCCTGACCTTACATTTGTGTAGGGCGATACGTTACCGTCTTCGGAAGTTAAGTACTATTTTTATTTTCACACATTGTACAAAACAGTAGGTTGCCGCGGAAATGTTATCTATTCTATCTTTAAAAGTAGAAGTAAATTAAACGATGTAGTTTCCTACCAGTGGGAGGCTCCTTTGCACGGATGCCGGCTAGATTATGGGTATCACAACCGCGCCTATTTCTGCCGTGAAGCAGTTATGTGTAAGAATTATTGTGTTTCGGCTGAAAGGGCGCCGTCCTAGTGAAATTACTGGGCAAATAAGACTTAACATCGTATGTCTCAAGGTGACGAGCTTTCACAAGAATCCTTAGCGGTACTGCATTGTAATGGGCAGGGCGTATCAATTACCATCAGCTGAACGTCCTGCTCGTCTCGTCCCTTACTGTCATAAAAAATAAGTGTTTCGACTACTCGTTTATTCTACTACTCATATACAAGTTCATCTCTATATTAAATGATAATTATATTTAATAACAGGCAAGGACTTCACTGTTTAGTGCCTCTTTATGCATCATATCTTGCGTTCGGAGCAATTTATGGAGATGGAACAATAGATTGCTTAAATTTATATTCAGATAATATATTACAATAGCATTTTAAGTATTCATTTGCGTAGGGTTGATCTTGATGTATGGCCCAGATTAAAATATCATTTCTTGTCACAGTTTATTCAGCGACTACACTAGTGTACGGTACAGAGTTCATTACATGACTGACCATCTTCAACAGATACATCACTATAATATAATTATAATTAAAGGTACAATCATGTTGAAACATAATTAGGTACAATTGTGTCGGTAAAGCATTTATACATGGGAGACTTTTTCATGAAATATGCTCGAAGTCACGACCTCTGGGCGTTTGCTATAATAAAAAAATCAATGAATCCCCAGAATAAATCAAATCTGGTGACACCCCGGAACGGTGAGCTGTTGATCGCCGCGACTCAGGACTTCATCACGGGCGGGTACCTCATCACCCAGCGCGACACCTTCTTCACCAAGCACGATGCTCACCAGCTGGCCAGCTGCCTGCTCGCTGGGCCAGACGCCACCATGAGGATCGACATGCCCCCGCCGGCCATACTCAAGCCGAGGAAGCTGTGGACTGGCAAACAGATATTTAGGTTAATAACCTTTATTTTACGAAACAGCCAACTTCACGTGGAAAACGTAGCAAACTAATATTTGGTACACTGGAAGCTCGATGAATGATTGTTTCAAATGTATATTTACCATCAGACGATTTTACCAGAATGCTTGCGTTTATACGAGAGATATGGATGAACGGTATTTGGATGTTTATTAATTGTTACTTCATTACAGTAAACTTTGTATTTATTAACTATTATTTGTGCGATATGTTTAGTTTGTTTATTTGTAATTAATTACTTAATTTAATATTGTAATTGGCTCACGCCGTTTTATTCGAGTATAAATAAATAAATTCCCTAAGATGAACTTTAATGAGAACACAAGAAAGTCATTACCACTATTTATTATCAATCTTCAGATTCGTTAATTTACAAATCATTTTAAATACAACCTATGTTACTGTCGAGAACCATACAGCGGATTTGATACCCTCTTTTAAAAGATACCTCACCTCACCTACGACCGAATCCACGGCTCTTACACAGAAGTCCGTCAAACTAACATCAAAGATGTCTTGACTATCGTAGTGAAGAAAACGTGTGCAGGGGCAATCTACGAGCACGGATCCAGACAAGAAGAGTCAGAGCAAACACTGGGTGGAGGAAAGTCGGCAATATATAAGTAGCGACTGGATGAGTCTGGCACTAAATCGCGACCGACAAGAGAACGAGGGGAGGGTTATACAATATAATGTATTACGAAAAGGCGAAATATTCATAATTATTTTGTTTCCTATTTTTAGTTAGATAACGGCTTAAAAATCTACATTTTCCAATTTGACTTTGGTTATCAAACAGAAACAATCATTTTAGAACTAATAAAGGTTTCTTTAAGAGTGTCGATACAAAAGTGTTTTGTTTAATTTTTTTATATTTAGTGTACAAAATTATATTAATACATAAACTCAGCATTCGTTGCGCAAATATTTACGCAGTGTCACTTCAGCTTTTATGGATATCTGTATTTCAGTTTAATAATGAAACCCAACAAGAAATGCGAAGTGCGAGCGAACTTGGAGACCAAAGGCAAGAACTACACCAGGAACAGTGATCTGTGTGTGCAGGACTCGTGTGAGTGTTTCTTAGTTACATTACTCATTAAGTTTATTAGACTGGACTATTTACACACTTAGCCTCCTGATTGGGCAAGTGTGTGCGTATCTATATCTTCGGATCAGCTCAAGCAGTCCCCGAAAGTTAGCATTATTTTCAGATTGCTATAGATGCATTGACCTGTATAAGTACCACTGGACAGGCTGTTCCATTGTTTTAACACAATTTTTTTTGTGCCTATTTGAACCGCCACTCGCGAGTGTCCAGAGAACTAATTATGACGTATAATACAAATGGCTGCGAAGGAACGTACAATACTCTGAAGTACTTTTGCATTTTGAATTAATTTCGTTCGTTTTTACGTGTTATTTATACTTTAAGAATCAACCTAATAAAGTGCACATTTTTTTTGTAAATCACCACCATCTATTGATGTTTGCTGAGGTTGTCATCACTAGTTTTAGTACCGCAGACTCTCGCTACATGGCCAACAGCGGCAAAATGGCGAATATCAAACAGGCACAAAAGCACTTTGACAGCCGCCAGTCCAGTGGTAGGTATATAAGTAGAGGACATTATATAGATGTCTTGGAGCGTTGCTCGAGATCAGGCGATCTGTGCTCGTCGTTCGGTCACTCTCGTGTCATAAGTATGGCTTGATCTGGCTTTGATATAGCTCAAGCCACCATTGTTTTTGAACTACGAATTATTATGAATGTGATAATTTTGGCGATAACCCCGTCACCCAATCGCACGGTTGACTCAAAGCCAAACTGGACCTTAGAGCTCTATAACAATTTGAGAAGAAAAAAGCGTAAGGGTTACCTGATGGTAAGTCATCACAGCGCACGCTCTCTTGCAACACTAGTGGAATCACAGGAGCGTTGCTGCCGTGTTATGGCGTATGTGTTTATTTATAAATAATATACCAATACTGGGTTATCATTGGAAAAAAGATTCTCTGTATCTGGTTGTCCGTAATTTTGGGGCGTTATAGAGATTTTTTTATAGTGCTACACCATAAGTCGCTCTCTTACGGGTACTTGATTTCGAGTTTAAAAATGAAGAGCAAAAATACCTGTATAAATTATGTTTTATATTTATTTGCAGGCAGTAAGCGTATAGACTTGTGCATTCCTTTAAAATGTTCTCATTAAATGTTTTTCAATCTCCCTGTTCATCCCCAGATTGATTCTGAACATATGTTCAGAAGCGGGATCTATCTAATATTAGAAGTGGGATCAAATGCAAATACACTAGTCTAGCATTTTTTGCCACAGATGTGATAATAAGAAATTCAGAGCTGCTGTGTGGATCGATGGACAAGAGCACCCTGGGCTCAGGCACAAAGAACAGCATATTTTATATTCTGCTGCGGGACTGGGGCGAGGACTACGCCGTCAGGGGAATGTGGAGGTGAGTGTAACAAAACTCACTAAATACATTTGAAGAATAAACACTCATGGATTTCTTTATGATATGACGTGACACATGAAACTCACTGCCCAGCTACAACAATACAGTGCTGCAGATTTACCTGAAAATAAAAGTTCTGAGCTGTAATGGTATTGAATTCGTCATAAGATATTATGTATCCCAGTATTTGCTAGCTTCAGTTCCAAAACCTCGATAAACTTCTGGCTTCGCGTAGTTATTCTGTTGAGTCATGCTGCAGTATTACTGAACCTTAGGATATGTTTCACCTTAATGACAGCAACGCAATTTTAATGCCACAGTTGTTGCTGATTGATGATAGGTGAAAACCCCGTTACTGTAGTATTGTCATTTATTGGGTTCGGCATCGAGAGAAAAAATTAAACTCCTTTATTATTAACTTCGTCTAGATTAGCTTAAATATAATATCAAAAGGGTTATTTATAAAACCTTCAAATATTATTACTATTAATTAGTCTTATATCACTTCTAATTTTGATATTAGTTTAATTTAAAATGGAATATCTGATGAAGGTAAAGTGAGAACCCTACACATCCAGAACATGTGTATAATACGCGTGGCGTTTGCTACGACGCTGGAGTTTCGCAGAAATCGAGGATTATAGCTCTTTGGAACACTTTTTTTTATGGAATAGGAGGACAAGCGTACAGGTTCCCTCTGACAAAGGTTGGTTATGAACCAACTACCTACCCTGCTACCTAGATGGTATTGGTCTGGAAACACCGCGCAAGGAATATAGATCTACATTCTGGGACGGCACTTGGGAGAACGCCACACATAATGAGCTGTACTCAAGGATCCCTTCGCACCGCCAAGGGAGCGAGCCGTTCACAGAGTAATAGAGAATACTAGAAGTATAGTCATAAGTTTGCTAATGTCTCTGAATCTGATTTTTCGGTGTGGTGGTTGGGTCAGGTTGGCGCGCATGGCGTCCTACTACATGATGAACCGCGGATTCAGCTTTGGAATCAGCGACGTGACGCCGGGTGCCAAGCTTATCCAGGCCAAGAACGCGCTCCTCGACTCCGGGTAACACAACATAATACTCAAACCATATTTCCTTTCAACGGCTCATGTACGCTAGCTTGAAATCTGGGAAAATTCAAGTATCCGAAGAATTACGCCATTTGTCAGCACGAATTTGACATGGCGAAAAATATGTAAATTTTGAATCTAACATCTCCACATAATTGCTTGTTTTTATGAACTATGACGTCATAGTATATGCAGAACGTACTAGCAGACGTTCAGTGTCCCTTTCGGGTTGTTATTTAATATTTATTTACATTTCTTTGAGGTACTTTTTGGGTGTTAACTATTCTCATATTATAGAGTGGAGTATTATCAATCGGATAAAATAAAATTTTTATTTGCATAAACATGTTAGATTGATGTTACATAAATATTATAAAGTACATGTTTGCCACATTTATGACGTGCAAATTTTATAAAATACATTTCTAAATCATTAGGTCCAATAATATCAATTTAACAAAATATTAGTAGCAGTATTATATAGTATATACAGTTTTTACTAATGTGTATTTTCAATTTGATGAGAAATTCCCATTTGACGATACCTCTCTTATTATCTTTGGGATGTGATTATAGATTTTTATGCCTTAATTAAATGGCGCTTCCAGTAGTCGTGTGTTCAGTGTAACATTCCGCCCTTTGTGGATAATGTAGTTTTTACACATTCTGTAAATCAACGCTACTCTTAATAAGATACCATCACAGCCCGAATAATTTTTCTTCTTATATGTCTGTAATCTATATCGTGTTCTCAGATATTCCAAATGCGATGGCTACATCTTGGAGATGGAAAAAGGCACATTGCAGTGTCAGCCGGGGTGCTCCATGGAGGAGAGCCTAGAGGCGGTCATGCTGAGCGAGTTGAGCAGCATCAGGTAACTTAGGTATTATAATCTAATCGTGAGTGGTGAGTGACACTGCTGTCAGGTGTACACATGTGAGCTTGATGTGTTAACAAGTGCTACCAATTCCATGAACTGCCATAAGATATCCCAATTAATAATAACATTTATTTAACTAACTCATTACTGTGTTTAGTAATGTTATTTTATATAATTATCACTGATTAGAATTAACTATAATATTCAGATCTGCTAAATTAGTTGGCACTAGAGCAGTTCCAACTAACAGTTGGTAGTATCACCACGGTGGACGGTCGTGCCCTATATAAGCCAGAGTGCTATGTTCGAGTAGACATTACTTATTGTGAATTGTAAGGGGACACTATGCCCTAATTGTCAGTGATTATTATAATTATAAGTGGAAACTTTAACATACAGATATAACAGTTTTATTATGTGTATTTAAATTACCAACCCTTTCTACACACATTCATATAATATATTCCATTGCGAAGCTTCGTGCAATGATAGATAATCTGGACCTAGGTGGCAATCTATGCCACCTCCTCCTGCGTCCACCACCAGTGTTATATTCGCCTCCTGCGCATTCAATGACTCAGCTCAAGATACCTTTTCAAAAATCTGAATAGCGTATTTTTATAATGCATGTAATATGATCAGAAATGTTAAACAATTCTCATACAGATAATTATATTTTTTTTTAATGAAAATAAGTGACAAGACGAGCAGGTTGTTCAGCTCATGGTAATTGATACGCCCATTACAATGCAGTGCCGCTTAGGATTCTTGAAAAACCCTAAAAATTCTGAGCGGCACTATGATTGCGCTCGTCACCTTGATACATAAGATGTTAAGTCTCATTTGCCCACTAATGCATGCAAAAGAATAATTAATCATTTCTTAATCGTTTTCCATTTGTTTTTGTATTTATCTATTGGATATCTTTACATATTATGTACATTGATAAAGATGGAAACAATATTCTGTACAAAAAAAAGTTACATTTTCTGATAGGACCGCATTACGACTTAGGGATTTTCAAGTGGAGAACATAACTTAATTATTCTACTTCTCTGAATATGTACTTCAATTAATATTTATTAAATTGATTTTTAAATAATAATATCTCTTCAACAACAGAGAGTTAGCGGCCAAGGCGTGCTTCCGAGAGCTGCATCCGACCAATGCGCCGCTCATCATGGCACAGAGTGGTTCGAAAGGTATGTGGTGGGAATGACACAATAATCATTATGGTATAAAAAACTTCCCAGTGGGAGGCTCCTTTGCACAGAATGCCGGCTAGATTAAGGGTACCACAACTGGTGTACCACAGCTGTAATGTGTAAGCATTATTGTGTTTCGGTCTGAAATTACTGGGCCAATGAGACTTGTCTCAAGGTGACGAACACATTTGTAGTGCCGCTCAGAATAATTGGGTTTTTCAAGAATCCTGAGTGGAACGGCGTATGAGTTAACATCAACTGAACGTCCTGCTCGTCTTGTCCCTTATTTTCATAAAAAAATGATTTGATGTTTTTGACTGGCAACTCTCGTGTCATTCCTCCGATCACGTGAGTGAGTATAACCATCGGTGATCACTTACCAAGTGTCACTTACCACTTTTGTTTTTAATCGCATGCCAATAATAATATGTTAATCACCAGGAGAGAATGTTATTGATAGCTTCGAGGTTGCAGTTTGTAAGTACAGGGCGAAACCGAGGACCTGAACGTAGGTACCATAGTGGGAGAAACTTTATTCCAAGCGATACATATAGGTACTTCACTACACCTACAAGAAAAAAAAATTGTAATTTTTTAATTTAACAAATTGAACGCAAGGCGATTGTCTTTTTAAGTGAAAAAATCTTTAGCGGCGTTGAGCACTTTTCTTGGGATGGGTATAAAATAATAAACTCGCGTCAGGACACGTGACCTGATCGAAAATTCGTAAGACAGTCGTTGAAATTATGGATGAAAGTTGATTTTATTTTTTTAATGTAAAATAATTGTAATAGTTCGCAAGTGTTTAATATCGTGTGATATATCGTTACATCATAATTTTTGTGTACAATAGCGCATTAAATGAATATTGTATTTAACCATATAAATGCTAGTACTTTTATGCTGATAAATAAAGCAATTCGTCCGAAATTATTTCCTAACCATTACAAAATATTGAATAATGCACAATGTTAATGTTCAAGTTTTCACTTCTGCCGGCACTCCCGGAGTGCAACCCGTATTTTTTTGTTATTTACACAATCTACACAAGTATACACACCGCGAACACACACGCGACCTAATCAGCTCTGCTTAAGATAACTAATATTAATACTATAACATTGAATAAAGGTTTTTTAGCATACTTATTAATAGTTTGATAATGCAGTAAGACAATAAAATGAGAATTAACGTCGCCATGGGCGGACGCTTCAAGAAATTTTTTTTAGGCATAAAAGGCATTTATTTTCTCAAAATTGATTCAAACGAACAACAAAAACAACAGTATTGTACTGTCATTGCTATTGCTATAAAATAATCATAATCTACTCGCAGGCTGTCGGATCACTTAGGTATTCAGCTGTGGAGTAGTAGGACTTACGACAGAGCCATTTTTTAATAAAACATTTAAATTTATTCATAGGTAATGCCTGAACAGTGTCTGAGACTTTATTATAAAAGTGTATACATTTACCCTTAAAGCTATTATATATCTTATGAAGCCTACTAGAATTAGTTACAAGCAACCCTTATTTCTAGTGTTATAATAAAATTGAAAAAAAAAAAAATGTTAAAATTGAGTTACAAATTACCATATAACTTTCATCTTGTTAATAGGATCAAACATCAACATATCGCAAATGATAGCGTGCGTCGGACAACAGGCACTCAATGGTAAACGAGTGCCCAACGGCTTCGAGGACAGATCCCTGCCGCACTTCGAGAGACACTGTGAGTATCGAAGGGACTGTGGGCTCATCCGTTGTGATAACCGCCATCTAACATAATGGTCTAGAACGAAATTTGCAAGGTCCAACATTTTAAGTGTTGTGAGTGATGCCGATCAATTTCTCTCATTCTAGGTGTCGGTAAAAATATTTCTGGCAAGATATAATTTAAATTAAAGAAGAATTCATTTAAATATAAGTGTCGGTGGAGCATGGGTAGAAACGGTAACGCACCATGAAGCCCACGGTTTGATGCTCGCCCGCCACGTAGCAATGTGTTTTCAATTTTCGAATTCAAATGTTAATCGTTTATTTCTGAGGTTGTCAACGCTGTTGTGATCCCTCTGGGTGTTATAAGAGAGTATGGGGCATAACATCAGGTTACCCGTATGCTTGTTTGTTCTCCTCCTCCAAAAAAAAAAAAAATGCTAAGATTGATTCACAACAATAATTGTTCCTCCCTAGCAAAGATTCCGGCGGCGCGGGGCTTCGTAGAGAACAGTTTCTACTCGGGGCTGACTCCCACCGAGTTCTTTTTCCACACCATGGGAGGTCGCGAGGGCCTCGTCGACACCGCCGTCAAGACCGCTGAGACCGGATACTTGCAGCGGCGACTTGTCAAGGTAATATTTTCTCCCTGTTTCGAAACCCCGTTGAATTTGTTGAATAACATGCGATATGCTGACGACACGACATTATTGGCGTCCACTTTCGACGATTTACAAAGTTTGCTCCAACGCGTAGACAGCATTAGTGCTAATATAATAGCGTGCTAATAATAATAATAATAGTAATACTACGTGTACCTACAGTCGCTTGAAGACCTGGTCCTTCACTACGACATGACGGTGCGCAACGCGACCGGCGAGGTGGTGCAGTTCGAGTACGGCAGCGACAGTCTGGACCCCAGCTACATGGAGGCGGCCGACCGCCCCGTCAACCTGGCGCGCGTGCTGCTCGACGTGCGGGCGCACTCGCAGCACCAGTACGACTATCACCAGTGAAGTTTTTAATAGCTGTATTGAACATGGCGTGTTTCCTGACCTTCTAAAGTATAGTAAAATTACACCAATATTTAAATCGGGACTCACTTCTGACCCGGATAACTATCGCCCTGTTTCGGTGTTGCCGACCCTTAGTAAAATTGTTGAAAAAAATATTTTAAGCCAAATGCTTACTCACTTTAACAATTATAAGTTACTTCATATAAAACAATTTGGCTTTACTAGGGGACGCTCGACTACGGATGCAGGTGTTGAACTCATCAGGAATATTTTTGAGGCCTGGGAGGAATCACAGAATGCACTTGGTATCTTCTGTGATTTATCTAAGGCTTTTGATTGTGTTCAACATTCAACGCTGGTCAGGAAGCTATGCCACTATGGTATAAGAGGATCTGCACTCGATCTTCTGATCTCATATTTAAATAATAGGATTCAGAGGGTCGAGGTGAATGGCAGGAGATCTCCTGGGACTCCTCTCGGTATGGGGGTACCACAAGGGTCTATTCTTGGACCCTTACTCTTCCTAATTTATATAAATGATCTACCTAACCTTGTAGAAAAAAAACACAAGGTGGTATTGTTTGCGGATGACACTTCACTTATATTCAAAGTGAAACGAAGCCAAGTTTTATATGACGAAGTAAACAATGCTCTATCTGACATCGTGTACTGGTTTAGCGCCAATAACTTATTGTTAAATAATCATAAAACCAAATATATTAAATTCAACGCGCCAAATGTCAAAAATGTAGATGCGAATATTTTATTAAATGGAGAGGTGGTAAAACCAGTGGAGTCTGCTATATTTCTTGGTATTACTCTTGATTCCAAATTGCAGTGGGACCCCCATATTGAAGGATTGGCGAATAGGCTTAGTTCTGCAGCATATGCGGTTAAGAAAATCAGACGGTTAACTGACATAGATACGGCGAGATTAGTATACTTTAGTTATTTTCATAGTATTATGTCCTATGGTATATTGTTATGGGGCAGTGCGGCCGATATTAATACTATCTTTGTGCTGCAGAAGAGGGCTATTCGCGCGATTTATAACCTAGGTCCTAAAGAATCATTAAGAGAAAAATTTAAAGATATAAACATTTTGACTGTTGCTTCTCAATACATTTTTGATAATGTTTTGTATGTTCATAAGCACATTGAGGAATTTTCTAGAAACTGTGACATTCATAATGTTAACACGAGGAACAAATATAAACTTGTTTTGCCTACTACTCGGTTGGGTCGAGTTAGTAAGTCTTTTGTTGGGCGATGTATATGCTTCTACAATATGATCCCAGAAAATGTACAAAAATAATGTGTTACGAAATTTAAAAGAATTGTTAAAAAACGTTTGTGTGGGAAAGGTTATTATAGCATAAACGATTTTCTTAATGACACCACGGACTGGGATTAAAGCGAACACCCTCATGCTCTTTAATTATTAATGTTTATTGTACGATATTACATTGTAATCCATATTTTATATAAAAAAAAAAGCCCGCTGAGTTTCTTGCGCCCATTCTTCTCAGGTCTGAGGCAGTCTCTTGAATGAGTGGTAGATTTTGACGTTCAATAAGTGATTATAAATCCTATTTTGCATAAAAATATTTGAATTTGAAGTACTAAAGGGACGAGACGAGCAGGACATTCAGCTGATGGTTATTGATACCCATTCCAATGCAGTGCCGCTCAGGATTGATCAAAAACCTAAAAATTCTGAGCGGCACCATAATTGGACGTAATTCCAGAAAAATATTTCAAACCACAATCATGTCGAATTTGAGTTAAGTACACAAAACTGGTCATGTGATTTATATTAACGACTGACAAAAAATGTCAGCCCTAATGTCACTCTTTAAATGCCATCATGACTTAGTAGCCCAACCCACATGTATGGAATACACTAATATTGATTAAACTTTAAATGCCATTAGAAAGATTAGAGAGTACACGAATTTTGCGACCGCTAGATTAGTGTATTAGTACTAGTGTAGTTACTTTCAAAGCATCATGACTTTTTTAACACGAATTCCTTAAAATCTAATGAATGTAGCTTGGAACGTTTTTCAGGAACTACGTCCAATTGCGCTCGTCACCTTTAGACAAAAGATGTTAAGTCTCATTTGCCCAGTAATTTTACTAGCTATGGCGTGCTTCAGACCGAAACACAGTAATATTTACACATTACTGCTGCACGGCAGAAATAGGCGCCGCTGTGGTGCCCATAATCTAGCCGGCTTCCTGTGCAAAGGAGCCTCCCACTGGTAAATGTAGTCGGAAATCCTCTACGCTACGTTAGATTTATCACCTTGAAAGTATGCTTCATTAAAAACGATATATATACGCCGACAAATAATTCCATCATCAAAACATTTTTTTTAACACGAGATGGACTATTTTGTTTAATGGGAAAAAGGAGGACAAACGAGCTTTGGGTCACCTGGTGTTAAGTGATCACCGCCGCCCACATTCTCTTGCAACACCAGAGGAATCACAAGAGCGTTGCCGACCTTTAAGGACGGTGTTTCCGGAAACACACAAGGAAGCTCATTCCACAGCGTTGTAGTGCGTGGAAAAAAGTACCTTGAAAAGCGCACTGTGGAGGAGCGCCACACATCCAGATGGTGGGGATGATATCCTAATTTTGTGGCATGTCATGGGAAGGTGGAATTCGTACTCCCCGTGATAAATGGGGTAGAAGACACACATTTAAGCGACGTTTCTATGCAACGCCAAGTGATCCAGCTGTGTACAGAGCACTGAGTCCCCGGCAATCCGAGCTGCTCTGTGTTGCACGCGGTCAAATGGATCGAGCTGATAATGGGGTGCGCCACTATTTTGGTATATTTGCTTTAGTACTTGCAAAAGTGCCGGTACCGACAAATCTGACCGCGTTTTGGGTTTGGTTTTGTAACAATATTAAATATAAGAATTAAGTATGAATTGATACTGCGTAGAAGACATAATTTTTTTGACATTCGTCGATTTTTTCCATCTATCCTTGTTTTAACTCCACGTACGGTTAATACAGCGTCCCGGTACATACATAATTTTTGTGTTTTATTTCAGAGCTTACCATACAAACTGAATTGCTTGGTTTTCGAGATTAGCGTGCATTGTTATGGTTAGGGCGTAGAAATTACCATCAGCTGAACATCCTGCTCGTCTCGTCCCTTATTGTCATTTAAAAAAAAACATACAAATAAGCAAACTGCTAAACATACAGAAAACTAAAAAACTATGTGTATAAATTGGTTTTTGAGACAAATTATTATTACACTCTCGACACGGCACGCTAACAATTTTATTAAATATATCTTAGGAAATAAGATCAAAAGTAGTTTTTTTATTACAACTAACTAGCTAACATGTAATTAATTAACTGTGAAATTAAATAGAATTTCTAAGAATAAATTACGAATTACACAATGACTAATATTCGAACAGTAATTGGGCAGAGTAACGTGCTAACTCGTCAACGGTTGCAGCGAAAGTGTGTCGACGCTAGAGACTACCACTTTCTACAATATTTATTTATTTATTTTATTTTATTTTATTAGGAAAACAAACTGTATTACATGACATAAATAGGTTACAAAAAATATACATCTATTAACCATTTCCAGTTTTCGCATATAAGAGACTATAAGCGTGTTACAAATAATTAACAAAAATACAAAAAAAGATCAAAAAGTAATACAATAAAAGTATATAGATATAAATACACGAAGACAAATTGAATGGATATTATAGTATTCAGGTGCAATTTGCATTCAGCAATCAAGAGAACACACACTCATCCAACGCCTCGTCAATGTACCTCTTAACGCGTTTGGTGACGTATTGAATATATCGAAATCTGGCAAGTCTACTGATATCTGATTTATTCCTTGTGGACACCTTATAAAATATGAATGTTGCCTGTAATTAGTACTGCAATGAGGAACGTATATAGTACATTTTGTCCTGGTGTAGTTATTGGGCGCTTTGATACCAATTTGTGATGTTAATTTAGAAGAGTCTATCTTAGAGTGAAGTAACTGAGAGTAAAAAACAGTATCAGCTATTTGACGTCTTATTTGTAATGGAAGTATGTGATGCCTTTTACATCTTATTATATAATCTGCATCATATGTATTACACTTATATTGTAAATATCTTAAAAAACTTGTTTGAATTTTTTCAAGTCTATTAATGTGAACTTCATATTGAGGGTTCCAAACCTGAGAATAGTATTCAAGGGTGCTTCGAACATATGAACAGTATAGTATTTTAATGAGTTTTATGCTAGAAAATTGAGAACATATCCGTTTGATGAAACCAGAAGATTTCTTGGCCTTTTTAACTATACTATCGATGTGTGTTTCATATGTAAGTTTACTATCATGTGTAACACCGAGGTCTCTAATTTCATTAACAGAAATAAGAACTACGCCCTTTATTTTATATTTGTATTCTATTATATTATACTTACGAGAAAAAGTAATGGAATGACATTTTAACGCGTTTAGGTCTAGTTTATTAAGAAGACAGTAATGGAATGACATTTTAATGCCTCACATCTTTCTAGATCCGCTTGAAGAAGCTGACAATCTGTATCTCTGGTGATATTTGAGAATATTTTCATATCATCAGCATACAGTAAAAAATTGGATGTTTCAAAGCAACCGCCTACATCATTAATAAATATATTAAATAATAGAGGGCCTAGTAATGAGCCTTGTGGCACTGCAGAACATACAGTAATCCAAGAAGAGGCATAGCCTTTTACAACAACTTGTTGAGACCTATTTTCAATGTAAGAGGTGAACCATCTGAATAGATTCCCATGTATTCCAGCAAATTGAAGTTTCTGTAATAGTATGCAGTGATCAATTCGGTCAAATGCTTTACTAAAATCGGTGAAAACAGCATCTACTTGTCCACCTCCGTCCATACCTGCAGTCGTGTAATCAATAAATGATAACAGATTAGTGGTGGTCGACCGATTCTGCATGAAACCATGTTGTTCAGGTATGAACGTAGATTTTAGAGAGCTGTAAACCTGAGTGTGAATAATACGTTCAAAGATTTTGGCAAATATACATAGCTTGGAGAAAGGCCTGTAATTTTTAATGTCATTTTTATTTCCATTTTTGTATACAGGAGTAACGAAAGCGGATTTCCAAATTTTAGGTACTATACCTTCATTAATTGATCTGATAAAGAGTATTGTCAATGGTTTAACAAGGCTATTGGAACAAGAGGATATAAATAATGGGTCGATATGATCTGGTCCCGATCCTTTTGTAAGATCAACGACTGAAAGTATTGAGAAAAGAGATTACATATTTTAACACCTGTATCAGCTACATGACCCTCTAATGTTAATGTGAATGGTAGGGAATTGGAGCCTTTTTTATTTGATTTTACGTAGGACCAAAATAGTTAAGGTTTTTCAGCAATAGAAGTTTCCATAGTTTTAATGTAATTCCTATGACATTCATCCTCTAATTCCTTAGCTCTTTTCCGTAGAATAGAAAAGGAAACATAATCATCGGTATTGCCATATGTGTAATATTTATTTATATATTTAAATTTTTCTTTAAGTATTTTTTTCAGAGGTATAGTGTACCACGGTGGAAAAGATTTCGCATTAATATATTTTTTCGGTATATAGTTATTAATTAAGTTATATAAGTGATTATAGAAACAGTCCACAGCTTCATCCAAGGTCCCACAATTTAGACATACATCCCAATCGATCTCTCTAAGTGACGAATTGATATTTACATAATCACCTGATCGGTACAGATATTTAAACCTAGGGCTAACCTTAAGTAAATCAGTTTCACTAGGAGTTAATGATATAAAGAGAGACTTGTGATGAGCATCTTCCGGTACTAAGGGGTCTAGACAGGTTTTAACGGATAAGGTATTATTACTTAGAATCCAATCTAGTACTCGGTTGTTGATATTATAAGAACAATTGAACTGCCGCAAGCTTGCTTCTAGTAAAATATCAAAAAAATATATTTGCGCGTCTCCCTTAATACCTGTGGGCTCGGGGTGATCATCATTATGGTACGTAGTCCATTGGATATCTTTCATATTGAAGTCCCCCGCAATAGTAAAAATGTCATCTGGACAGATATCAACCACTAAGGATAGTTTATCTGTAAAATTTGATAGCTGAGAATTAAAATTGTAGCCAAGATGTTCATCACATAAATAAAGTACACAGAAATGTATTTTGGTCATACCACTCTTAGATTTTATCATCACCGTGACCCACAAGTCTTCGGCAGATGAATTCCATTCAGGCTGAACGACAGCTGTTAATTCACAGCGAACTGCAATTAAAACACCTCCTCCGTATAATTCCTTAGTAGCTGAGTAATTTCTGTCTCGTCTCCATACTGTATAGCGATCATCAAATAATTCGCTATCGCTAATACTCTCTAACAACCAAGTTTCCGTAATAAGTACGACATCATAATTACTTAAAAGAAGGTTCCGTTTAAAAGCACTTGTTTTAGTTCGAAGCCCCCTTGTGTTCTGATAATAAATTTTTAAATTATTAATAGCCATTTGAAATTAATAATCTGAAGCACAATTATTACATCTAAGCTTAAGAAACCTACACCCTTTAAAGAACATTTTATAACATTAGTGACTACAGTTTCCAATAAAAAAATTATGATAATAAAATAAGCAATAGGGGTAAGCAAAGGTATTATTGAGCAATACACGTCCTTTAAGAAATTTACAAACGACAATTCACAGTCAATATTCAGAATACGTCTTGAAAATGGGATAAAATATTGATGAATGCAAATATTTAAGCATATAATATATCTGAGAAAATATAAAATAACAAAAATGTATTTGAATAATGCAAAGATGTAGAAGTTAATCACTATTATACAAAGATAGTTAATTGGTAATTCAAAAGTACGCACAAATTTAATTATTATAATATAAAGAACAGCACTATCTAAGTAAGATGCAAGCGATAATAGTCCCGAACTATGCAAAGCGCTCGCAAAAATGTGCCATAAAGCCGTTGCTTGTGTACAGCGAAACGGTGTGATAAATGCGTGTTACTTGATTGACTTACGTGCCGGATCCGTCTGCACACATCACTTCGACCGGTCTTGCGATAACAAGAACAAAGGACATCGGATCTGTATGCATTTTTCAAGCTTCTTGCAGTGAAATATAAGTGTGTACTAAATATCGTAAAGAAAAAACAAATTAATAAGTGTAATACTAAATACATAAAGTTATTATAAAGAAATACGATATTAATTATTATATAATTTTCCCTAAATCCTTTTCTTCTTTGATAAAAAACACGGGAGATGTATCGGACTTTCGGGCCATATTCTTACAATGTCTAACCCATATATAACGAAAGTTCTTCTCCTTTGCTAACAATTTTGCTTTACTGAGCAGATTTTTATAAAATGGAGTCAAGTGGTCGTTAAGGTAGAAGTTACCTGGATTGTCTTTGTAACCAAGATCCGACAGCTTGTTTGCTTTTAGTTTACGAGCTGAGGCGATAAGCTCTTCTTTCTTATACCGGTTATTAAACGCAATTAAGATCGGTTTCTCAGTGTTGGGTGACCGGGTCGGTAAACGTGCGATATAGTTGATTTCACTTCTTTCCAAAGGTATGTTGCACAACAGGCCAATCTTTTCCGCTATAATGTATAAATTTTCGTTTCTCTTAAGTGGTATGCCCCGTATCTCCACGTTATTCGCCCTTGCAAACTGATCACGATCATGTAGCTCCTTTGTAAGTCTAACCACCTCCTCCTTTAATGTTGGAACCTCACGAACCACACTCTCAACGTTCACTATTCTGGACTCCAAGCCCTTGATAGTTCCAGAGAAGTCACCGATCAATTGGTGTGCCAGTTCTAATGAGTCCTTTAAGTTATTAACGTCATCTCTGATGGACTTAATATCCACCGCTAAAGAGGACAACGGTGCCAGTTTAACCATAATATTGTTTAGTTGTTCTTGCATACTGTCCAGTTGAGTGGGCTTAGGCGAGCTTCCACCTTTGCAATATGTGCACCTCCATGCAGCTCGACGCTCTGGTCCAAGTTTGCGGTACCCGGTCTCCGATATACCCGCACAGCTATAATCGAAATTACGCTTGCATCCCGCACACTGTACTCCGTCATTTAAATCTTTTTACAAGTATCACACTTCATAACTTCGACAAAAACTTAAAAATGTTTGTAATAAGAGTATAAATTATAAACGATAGAATAGATAGATAGATAATAAAAGATAGATAGATAGAGAAATATAGATACATATATCACATAATTTGTTTTTGAATAGAGATGAAGAACCATTGGACGGCGATGGCATCATGCTGGCTGCCGAAGAGACCCTCGCATTAGACGATTTCAAGAATTGCCCGCAGGAGTTCAAAACTGAATTACTGTGAGTACTCAGTACACGATCTGACTTCAAAATGTTCTTTTTGAGATGAAATTTATTGCTTGGTGGTTTTGCGGAGAAAAACCGATCCTGAAAATGAAATCTTTAAAAAACGTGGTTATCCCAGATTTGTCATTGTCACTCACGTCTTATTGCAATGAAATGTCTAATAATTTTCATCTGGGTTGAATGAACACCTAATATGTACCGCTTTGGGACGTTTTTGAGTTGACTGCATTTTTAGTAACAATTTTATTCCATAGCAATAGGGCATTCAATAACTCGCATATCTTATATCCGGTCTGATATGCGACAATGCCGGTAAACAATAGAAGTTAAAAAAAATAAAAATGTATTTTATATTGTTAAAATTATTAAAACAGAAATTTCGACGTAATTCCAAGCGGTTTGCGGGTGATTCAAGATAGCGACGAGTATATTTTTCACTTTGATACTACGTCGAACTTAATCATGGCCATTACTACTAGATACATTTAAAATCATACGTCATCAAAATTCTCACCCAGCTGAAAATTGGTAAGATTGTTCAAAATATCGGTCCGATACCTGGAAAAAATTTACTCGTCAGACTTCACAAAAATGCAATTTTCAGCAAGTCGGTGAGTTTTATCATAAAATTAGCCTAGACAAAAGTTCGGTTTAAAGAACTTTAATTTCTCATTAAGACTGTCGTCACTTACATGAGAACATAAAATCAGTGAGTGAGAGGCGAATTTGCTCATTGCTGCTTTCCGGTTTTTTAAGGCGGTGGTCCAAGTTACAAGATATAGTTTATTGTTATTATGATAAGATGTTTTTATTCATTGCTTTGTAAATGATATAGCAGCCTTTTTTTGAAGATGTTGAGCGAAGTCGCTTCTCTTACAGTTTTCGGAAGCTTATTGTATAGCTGTGCTCCTGCAAATGTTATATTATTTTTACCATAGTTGGTTCTAATACTAGGTAATACAAGGTGTCTGGCGTGACGTAAAACATATTTGTTGGTATTGTGTTTTGTTGTGAATGTTGTATTTGAGTGAATGAGTCTATGAGTTATCTTATATATAAGTATGCATGTGTAGTAGTTGTAAAGTTGAGTAATGTTCAATAGTTTCGTTTCTTTGTAAATAGTTTCTGTAGGAGTTGAGTAGTCATAATTATGTAAAATTTTTATTATTCGGTTTTGTAGCGTTTGGATTGGTTTTATATTAGTCTTACCTGCATTACCCCATATTTCAATGAGGTAGAGTAAGTGTGGCTTAACTAGGGCATTATATATCAAAAGTCGAGCTTGTTTTGGAATACACCGAACTATTTTGTGCAGAGAGCCTACTAGAGATGAAAGTTTGTTTTTTATATTTATTAGGTGTGATTTCCATGTTAAGTGTTTATTGAGTGTCAATCCAAGGTATTTTTCTTCAAAAGTCTTTTGCAATACTTCTCCGTTGATGGTAAGATTAGGAATGTTAGGTAGTTTTTTATTTTTAGCACTAAATATCATATATGATGTTTTGGAGGCATTGATAGTTAAAAGGTTACATTGAAACCACTTTTGCAGTATATTTAAATCATCTTGTGCATTTCCCATTAGTTCTTCTAAGTTTTTGCCGAAGTAAAATAGACATGTATCGTCTGCATAAAGGGTAAGATGACCCTGCAAACCTGCTTGATGTATGTTATTTACGTACACCAGGAATAATAAAGGTGCTAGAAGGGATCCCTGAGGAACCCCGCATGTCAGCAGCTTGGATTTGCTTTGATGAGCTCCAATTTTTACAATCTGGTACCGACTTTTTAAGTATGACTCTAGGATTTTGTGTGCGGTTTCTATTATACCGATGTGTTGCAGTTTTTCTAGGAGCAGGGTGTGGCTGACGGTGTCAAAAGCCTTTTTGAGATCAATAAAGACTCCTATTGCCACTTCCCTCTGATCTATTTTGGTTTTTATTGTGGTTACTAGATCAATGGTGGCACCAACTGTATTTGATTTTGGCCGGAAACCGTACTGTTTATCATATATAAAGTTTATCTCAGTTAGGTATTTCTCTAATCTGTTATATATGATTTTTTCAAAAATTTTTGAGAATGTCGGTAGAACTGAAACTGGTCGGTAGTTCCCAGGGTTAGATTTATTGCCTGCTTTGTACAGTGGGGTAACTCTAGCAACTTTTAGACTGTCCGGAAAGATACCTTCAGCCAAAAGTTGATTTAGACATTTTGTTAATTTATTTATTATAAGATTTTTGATACATTTTATGGCTTTGGTACTTATACCATCCAGTCCTGTACTCGTGTTGGGATCTAAGTTGTCTATAATTTTGGAAACCTCATTTATAGTACACGGAGTAAATTGAGACAAATTATGATGTTTGGTGTTGTGGTTAACTATGGGTAGTGTGTATGTGTTACTATTATGAAACTGTTTGGGTATTTTGTTGGCCAAATTTGTCCCTATATTTGCAAAGAAATTGTTAAAAATTTCGCATACCTCTATTGGGTCCGTAGTAACAGTGCCGTTTTCAGAGGTTAGGTTTGGAGGAGCACAACTATTAACAGTTTTGTTATTAGAAAGGGTATTGATTAATTTCCACATTTTTTTCGGGTTATTTGTGAATTTTGAGAATTCTCCGTAGTAATATTTTTCTTTTGTCTTTCTTATTAATTGTGCTAGGTTGTCTCTTTTTGTTTTAAAATCTTTTTCTAGTTGACTATTGTTAGGGTGTTGTTTTAGTCTACACTTTTACAAAGTTGTAGATCAGATTGTGATCTTTAAGTATTGTCCAAGTACGTTTTTCCTATGAGCCACCGTATTTAAAAATGTTAGAACAGTAACGATTGGCCCATAATAATAACTGTTTTCTCCGATCTCCGTTACATTTGGTCTGGCGTGACTATTAAGTGTGCGAGATTATAGGAATCGCTTATTTTCTCCCCTTGGTGAACCATGTAGTAATGTTTCCAGAACATTCCTGCAGTCGATAGCGGACAAGGTGCGGCGGCTGCGTGCGCGGTACGCCAGCTGCGGGCCCGTGGCGCGGCAGCTGGAGCGGCTGACGCTCACGCAGCTGGTGCGGTTCGTGCGCGTGTGCCACGACAAGTACCAGCGCAGCATTATAGAGCCCGGCACGGCCGTGGGCGCGCTGGCGGCGCAGGTACACTTGTAATAATGTTTCCAGAACATTCCTGCAGTCGATAGCGGACAAGGTGCGGCGGCTGCAGGACGGGACAGGACCTATCCATCATCTGGCTGCGTGTAGGCTTCGATGACCATCCGCGAATCTACGCATGCCTGTATAGGTCCCATAGCAGTAACGCAGAGACTGACCGGCTCCTCGAACACATCCAAATGGCTACAGATTCCGTGTTGGAGCAGATCCCCACTGCAGAGTCTTGTTTCTTGGCGATTTTAACGCCCACCACGCCGAATGACTAGGCTCAAGTACCACCGATCATGCAGGGAGATCTGTTCACGACTTCGCCTTAGTATATGGTCTGACGCAACTGGTTATTGCGCTAACGCGAATCCCAGATGTGCAAGATCATACACCATCACTGTTGGACCTTCTGTTAACCTGACATCCGGACGGCTACCTAGTTTCCGTTGACCCTCCTCTGGGATCGTCGGACCACTGCCTGATCCGGAGCACCGTGCCGATCACGCGCCTAACACGACCCCGCTTCTTAGGATGTCGCCGCGTGTGGCACTATAGGTCAGCAGAGTGGGACAAGATGCGGTGCTTTTTTTCATCCTACCCGTGGAGGCAGATCTGTTTTTCGCTGGGAGATCCAGATGCCGCTGCTGACGCTGATGCTGATGTGGTACTGCAAGGTATGGAACTCTTCATTCCATCCTCCTCTCTGCCTATCGGTGGCAGGTCCCAACCATGGTTTGACCGCTCCTGCAAAATCGCCTCTCGCCGAAAGCAGGAGTGCTATCAGGCTTGGGTCAATGCGGGGTGGTATCTAAGGATGTGAATTCCAGCGAACTTAAAAAACACTTCAATCATCCAGGTCCTTCAAAAGAGTTATTGCTGACGCGAAGTCGAAGCACATTGGCAGAATTGGCGAGAGACTTGCACGCCTTCCCTCGGGTACTCGTGCGTTCTGGTCGCTCGCCAAGGCTGTCCAAGGAAACTTCTGCCAGCCAGCCATTCCGCCACTGCACAGGGATGATGACTCGCTGGCCCATGACGCGAAAGAGAAAGCTGATCTCCTGGGCTCCCTCTTCGCGTCCAACTCGACTCTGGATGACCAAGGTGCACCACCACCGCATATTCCGCGGTGCGATTCATATATGCCGGAGGTAAAAATCCGGTATAGTGCCGTGCTTAAGCTTCTCGCGCTTCTCACCTTGGACATTCACAAATCGAGCGGGCCCGATGGCATTCCCCCGATAGTGCTGCGGACATGTGCTCCGGAACTGGCGCCGGTCCTTACCCGTCTTTTCCGGCTCTCCTACTCATCAGGTGTAGTCCCGAAATTATGGAAGGCGGCTTTAGTGCACCCGATCCCTAAGAAAGGTGTACGCTCAGATCCGTCCAACTACCGCCCCATTGCCATTACCTCCATTTTACTCCAAAGTAATGGAGTCGATCATCAACCGCCAGCTCTTGGGATACCTAGAGGTGCACCAGCTGATCAGCGACTGCCAGTACGGTTTCCGTCAGGGTCGCTCAGCTGGTGATCTTCTTGCATACCTCACCCATAAATGGGCGCAAGCGGTTGAGTCGAAGGGAGAGGCGTTGGCGGTGAGTTTGGACATAGCGAAGGCCTTCGATCGGGTGTGGCATAAAGCGCTTATAGCGAAACTGCCATCCTATGGGCTTCCCGAGAAGTTGTGCAAATGGGTCACTAGTTTTTGGCTGATCGGAGCATCAAGGTTGTTATCAACGGTGCATGCTCCGACTTAAAACCCATAAACGCTGGTGTCCCGCAAGGCTGCGTGCTATCCCCTGCGCTGTTTCTTCTGCATATCAATGATATGCTGCAAATCAGCAATATTCATTGCTATGCAGACGACAGCACAGGGTATGCTTCCTACACCGGCCGTGCCAACATGTCCCGGGATAGCGTCGACGAGAACCGGAACAAACTTGTGTCTGAAATCGAGACTATGCTTTGCAAAGTCTCGGAATGGGGCCGACATAATTTAGTCCAATTCAACCCTATGAAGACACATGTTTGTGCGTTCACCACTAAAAAGTCTCCCTTTGTCGTATTCCCTCGATTCGAGATTGGCATACTTAGCGTCGATATATCGAGCGACGTTCAGTTCCGTGGTCACTTGAAAGAGAAGGCCAAACTGGCCTCTAAAAAACTTGGTGTACTCAGTAAGGCGAGACAGTTCTTCACCAAAAGCCACCTCCTGCAACTTTATAAGGCGCAAATTCGGCCTCACATGGCACACACAGCTTCTTCCATTTGACCGCATACAACGAAGAGCGGCTCGAATCATCGACGATCAAGTCATCTCCGATGGGCTTGATTCTCTAGCATTGCGTAGAGATGTGGGTTCTCTCTGCATCTTCTACCTTATTTATCACGGGGAGTGCTCAGAAGACCTGTTAGGGTTGATTCCAGTGGCCGAATTCCACCATCGGACATTACGTGCAAAGTACCATCCGCATCACGTAGACGTCTGGCATTCCACAACCGCGCGTTTTGTTCGAAATTTCTTGCCTCGCACAGCCACTTTGTGGAATCAACTACCGGAAGCGGTCTTCCCGAACAGATACGACTTAGGGACCTTCAAGAAAAAAGCATACTCCCACCTTAAAGGCCGGCAACGCATTTCTTGACACACCTGTTGTTGCGGATGTCCATGGGCGGTTGCCTCACCTCTCCCCATCCCGTGAGCCTCTTGCCCGTTTGCCCCTCATATAAAAAGAAATGTTTACATTACTGCTTCACGGCAGAAATAGGCGCCGTTGTGATACCCATGATCTAGCTGGCATCCTGTGCAAAGGAGCTTCCCACTAGTGCGTGCTGTTGCAATGCTTACTAAGGTAAGTAACTGAGAGATTATCACGAGGTTGTAATGCGTAGGCACGGGAAAAAGACAATTCTCTCAAGAGAGAAGATTGTACTAGCGCATGAAAAAAAAATTTTAAAATTTAGAAATATGATTCAGACTGGTCAGTATTTTTTCAAAAATAGTCAATAATTTTTTTTTTAGAGTATCGGCGAGCCGGGTACTCAAATGACTCTGAAGACGTTCCACTTCGCGGGCGTGGCTTCCATGAACATCACGCAGGGCGTGCCGCGCGTCAAGGAGATCATCAACGCATCGAAGAACATCTCCACGCCAATCATCACCGCCGAGTTGGTACAGCCGCATGACCAGGAGTTCGCCAGGAGGGTCAAAGGACGGATCGAGAAAACAACATTAGGAGAGGTATTGTCCCAACATAATCTAATATATAAAATTCTCGTGTCGCGGTGTTTGTTACCCAACCTCCTCCGAAACGGCTGAACCAATTTGTATGAAATTTTGTGGCTACTGGCTCCAAATGGCTACTGTTTCTGTGTTGGAGCAGATAGATCCCAACTGCAAAGATCGTGTTTTTTGACAATTTTAACGTCCACTGCGCAAAATGGCTAGGCTCACGTACCATCGATCATGCAGGGAGATCTGTTCATGACTTCGCCTTAGCATATGGTCTGAAACAACTGGTTATTGAGCCAACGCGAAACCCAGACGCGGAAGATCATATACAGTTGGACCTTTTGTTGACCTCACATCCGGACGGCCACCTAGTTTCTGTTGACCCTCCTCTCGGGTTTTCGGACCACTGCCTGATTCGGAGCACCGTGCCGATCACGCGCCTAACACAGCGACGCTTTCACACAAACAGAGTGGGATGAGATGCGGTATTTTGTTGCATCCTATCCGTGGAGGCAGATCTGTTTTCGCTGAATAATCCAGATGCCGCTGCTGATGATGTTGCTGATGTGGTACTACAAGGTATGGAACTCTTCATTCCATCCTCCTTCAACCTATCGGCGTCAGGTCACAACCAGAAACCTTTGACCGATCCTGCAAAATGGCCTCTCGCCGAAAGCAGGAGTGATATCAGGCTTGGATGACTGCGTTGGTATCTAAGGATGAGAATTCCAGCGAACTTAAAAAACCCACTACAATCATGCCTCCAGGTTCCTCAAAATAGTTATTGCTGCCGCGAAGTCAAATCACATTGGCAGAATTGGCGAGAGATTGCACGCCTGCCCTCGGGAACTCGTGCGGTCTGGACACTAGCCAAAGCTGTCCAAGTAAACTTCTGCCAGCCAGCCATTCCGCTACTGCACAGGGACGATGACTCATGGAAAAAGATCCATAAAAAAAGAAACAAATACGGATCTTTCTTCTCAACTCTTCTGAACATAGTACAGTTCCTCGGCTCGATAAAGAGCGTAAAAGTTCTTTGACAAAATATAGTATTTAAGTGGAGCTGGCGTATAAAATATGTTAAGTCCTGATTTAAAGTTGAATGTTGTGGTGTGGTTGCAGATAACGACGTACATAGAGGAGGTGTACTTGCCTAATTCCTGCTTCCTGCTGGTCCGCCTGGATGCCGAACGGATACGCCTGTTGTGTCTGGAGGTCAACGTGCATTCTATCGTATATTCGTAAGTTCGTTCTGTTTTTCCCTCACAATGTCTGAATGAAAGAATGATATAAAATTCACGGTGAAATAGTGGTCAAGACAATAATGAAAAGGCACATATTATATTCTTATATGATAGTTTAGATCTCTATATAAGAATTAAAAAAAATACATTGAAAAAGTAACCCACAGAATATTATTATTAAACATATTGTTAAGAGTAGCCAACTTAGGAGAACACTAAACGCCTTCAATTCATCTACATATTATATTGTAATTGAAATGATTTGTAAAACTATGAAGGTGTAAATATTTATTCAAAAGAGTGGTAGTGGGTTTCTTGCCACTTCTTCTAATTAGCTCAACCCTTTACGAAGTGGCGATAAATTTAATAAGAAAACAATATTTTTGACTTTCTTACGTGATATTTCCGTGACCTACGTGAATGAAAGTGATTTTGATTTGATTATGGCGTGCTTGGTGCACAAATTGACCAATAGTGCCGATTTTCAAATATTTGAATATTCCAGAACACATTTCAAAATTTATTTACTATAAACTTATCATCGAATATATTGATGTGGGTGTAGATGTATACGGTGGGGCGCGTCTTCGTGAATTGCACTATTTATAATATAAAATGTATTTCATAAAAATGTTTCCAGCATTTGCACATCGAAGCTGAAGATAAAGCCGAGCAACATCGAGGTAGTGAGCGAGTGGGCCGTACGTGTGTATGCGGCGCGAGGCAAGAGCGGCGGCGGCTGGCTCAACCTGGCGCTGCAGCAGCTGGCGCGGCAGCTGCCCGACGTGGTGGTCCAGGGGCTGCCCAAGGTGTCGCGGGCGGTCATAGCGCAGGACGACTCCGGGCACATCAGGTAGTGAGCGAGTGGGCGGTGTGTGTGTACGCGGCAGCTGCCCGACGTGGTGGTCCAGAGGCTGCCCAAGGTGTCGCGAGCGGTCATAGCGCAGGACGACTCCGGGCACATCAGGTGGTGAGCGAGGGGGCGGTGTGTGTGTACGCGGCAGCTGCCCAACGTGGTGGTCTAGGGGCTGCCCAAGGTGTCGCGGGCGGTCATAGCGCAGGACGACTCCGGGCACATCAGGTAGTGAGCGAGTGGGCGGTGTGTGTGTACCAGCTGCCCGACGTGGTGGTCCAGGGGCTGCCCAAGGTGTTGCGGGCGGTCATAGCGCAGGACGACTCTGGGCACATCAGGTAGTGAGCGAGTGGGCGGTGTGTGTGTACCAGCTGCCCGACGTGGTGGTCCAGGGGCTGCCCAAGGTGTTGCGGGCGGTCATAGCGCAGGACGACTCCGGGCACATCAGGTAGTGAGCGAGTGGGCGGTGGGTGTGTACCAGCTGCCCGACCTGGTGGTCCAGAGGCTGCCCAAGGTGTCGCGAGCGGTCATAGCGCAGGACGACTCCGGGCACATCAGGTGGTGAGCGAGGGGGCGGTGTGTGTGTACGCGGCAGCTGCCCAACGTGGTGGTCTAGGGGCTGCCCAAGGTGTCGCGGGCGGTCATAGCGCAGGACGACTCCGGGCACATCAGGTAGTGAGCGAGTGGGCGGTGTGTGTGTACCAGCTGCCCGGCGTGGTGGTCCAGGGGCTGCCCAAGGTGTTGCGGGCGGTCATAGCGCAGGACGACTCCGGGCACATCAGGTAGTGAGCGAGTGGGCGGTGTGTGTGTACCAGCTGCCCGACGTGGTGGTCCAGGGGCTGCCCAAGGTGTTGCGGGCGGTCATAGCGCAGGACGACTCCGGGCACATCAGGTAGTGAGCGAGTGGGCGGTGTGTGTGTACCAGCTGCCCGACGTGGTGGTCCAGGGGCTGCCCAAGGTGTTGCGGGCGGTCATAGCGCAGGACGACTCCGGGCACATCAGGTAGTGAGCGAGTGGGCGGTGTGTGTGTACCAGCTGCCCGACGTGGTGGTCCAGGGGCTGCCCAAGGTGTTGCGGGCGGTCATAGCGCAGGACGACTCCGGGCACATCAGGTAGTGAGCGAGTGGGCGGTGTGTGTGTACCAGCTGCCCGACGTGGTGGTCCAGGGGCTGCCCAAGGTGTTGCGGGCGGTCATAGCGCAGGACGACTCCGGGCACATCAGGTAGTGAGCGAGTGGGCGGTGTGTGTGTACCAGCGGCCCGACGTGGTGGTCCAGGGGCTGCCCAAGGTGTCGCAGGCGGTCATAGCGCAGGACGACTCCGGGCACATCATGTAGTGAGCGAGTGGGCGGTGTGTGTGTACCAGCTGCCCGACGTGGTGGTCCAGGGGCTGCCCAAGGTGTTGCGGGCGGTCATAGCGCAGGACGACTCCGGGCACATCAGGTAGTGAGCAATTGGGCGGTGTGTGTGTACCAGCTGCCCGACGTGGTGGTCCAGGGGCTGCCCAAGGTGTTGCGGGCGGTCATAGCGCAGGACGACTCCGGGCACATCAGGTAGTGAGCGAGTGGGCGGTGTGTGTGTACCAGCTGCCCGACGTGGTGGTCCAGGGGCTGCCCAAGGTGTTGCGGGCGGTCATAGCGCAGGACGACTCCGGGCACATCAGGTAGTGAGCGAGTGGGCGGTGTGTGTGTACCAGCTGCCCGACGTGGTGGTCCAGGGGCTGCCCAAGGTGTTGCGGGCGGTCATAGCGCAGGACGACTCCGGGCACATCAGGTAGTGAGCGAGTGGGCGGTGTGTGTGTACCAGCTGCCCGACGTACTGCCCGCTGCTACTTCACTTACTGATAAGGGGTGCACTTAGGGATATATATATATATATAGATTGGTTTTATGGTAAAAATATTAATTATTTACTTAAGGTACTAAATTAATCTATAACACGTTAAATAACTATAATTAATGGTTCTACTACTACTACTCACAAGTACGCGGATCTCTACTGTTGGTTACAATGGTTAAAATGGTTACTCGGGCCGGTCCTGTAATTGGTATAGACGAATGGTTAATAGTAAGTGGAACCGGCCCGATCTATTGTTACCCGCGTACAGCCTTACTGAAGGCAACACATGATTATAGATAATTAATTTATCTACTAAGCAATATTTGTAATATAATGGTGTTCGATGGATTTACTTCAAATACTTACTTTTACCAATTCCCACTGCTAAAACTTATAAACTAACATTTATCAATAATAAACCTATAAATAATCATACCTAAAACCCTAGAATAAGATTGGTGCCAGTTACCACTTCGTCTATCTGAAACTACCAGGATGAAATTTTTTTGTGAGTGGTGCGATGCAGGAATTAGGTCAAATGCCTATTTGAAACAATCTGTGATAAATGCAAACAAAACAAGACAAACAACAAAGCGACCTCTGTATACAACGCGAAGCAATTGGCTCTTTTACAGATTTTACCAGTGGGAAGCGACTTTGTACAGGATGTCGGCTAGGTTATGGGTAACACAACGGCGCCTTTTTCTGCCGTGATGCAGAAATGTGTAAATATTACTGTGTTTTGGTCTGAATGGCGCCGTAGCTAGTGAAATCACTGGGCAAATAATAATAATAAATCTTTATTTGTTGCAAAAAAAAAATACAATTTTGCTTTACCTAAAATTACCCTCGACCCCCAAACTAGGACAGCCTTCAGACAGGACTTCGTGACATGGGGATGAAATGAAATGAGACTTAATATTTTACGTCCCCAAGGTGATGAGCGCAATTGTACTGCCGCGCAGAATTCTTGAGGTTTTCAACATACCTGAGCGGCACTGCATTGTAGTGGGCAGGGCGTATCAATTACCATCAGCTGAATGTCCTGCTCGTCTCTATTTTCATAATAAAAAATACGTGACACGCAGGCTCAATCCCACGCAATATCCGCGTAAAATTAATTTTTAATCAATAAATACGAATAGTACATTTATTCAAACAAAACAAATCTCATACTCTATATTTACAATACTACATTAAATTATAACTATCATTACGGAGAAGTGTACCAAGAATACTGGCAGGATTTCCGTGTTGAATAACTAGGCTGATCTGTTGACCAAAATAACTACAAGCGCTTGGGTTTCCAGTAGCCTTATAAGGTAGGTATATGGTACTTACAACGTACTTAAGATACAAATGCTTCGACATCAAAGGACACTAAAAATATTAATAACAAAAATAGGGATTACATTAATATGTATATTAATATGTATTACATTAATATGTATAGATAATTCTATACATATATAATGAAAATGGTCTTTGTTTGAGACTCTTTCAAACCTTAACGACTGATCGTATCGACATGAAACTACCACCATTCGATGCGTAATTTATACTAGATGGCTTATGGCTACTTATTATCGTTCCTTCCTTGGTTGTTCCAGTGAATTTCAGATGTGTGTGGGTCTTCAGGTGGATTCGAGAATGGTTAAGATTCACTATTGAACTACCCCCTAAACGGCTGGACCGATTTTGATCTTTTTTTTTGTGTGTTCAAGTGAATTTGAGATTGGTTTAGATTTTCAATTCCGTCCATATAATATAATTCTCCTGCTCATGTGTATGTTATGAACTCCTCCTAAGGGCTGGACCGATTTTTCAAATTTAAGATATGTGTACAGGACAACGTCTGTCGGGTCCACTAGTAAATAGTATATAAATTAAAAGGCTCAACAAGAGAATTGATAATATGTTAAAAAATGTTGTGGCTGTGTGAGTGTTTGTATCGATAGCGCAAAGGCTGGGGTCGTTGCCCCATCCGGGACTTGCTTTGTTTTTGACTTCAAGTGTACTTTTATTAAACCATGTTACTCTGAAAGAAAACATAATATAACATAAGTCCTACATACCTGTGAAGGTATTTCATAGGTGTGTGAAGTTGACGAACTCTGAAGGAATTATAACTCTTATACAGATAAACATACAATTGAGTGTTGTCTATCAATGAACATTCCTTTGAATGTTGTCACAGGTACAAGCTGTGTGTGGAAGGGGATGGCCTCCGCGACGTGATGGCAACATACGGCGTCGACGGCACCAAAACTACCTCCAATAATATTTTAGAGGTTTGTGTACATATTGATATAAAGGATACTGTTACTGGGACTGGAGAGTCGAGAAATGGTACTCCATGTGAGGCAGAATTTGTGCCTTATGACGACCCCTATAGCCCAGTGGTTACTGACCCTGACTACCGACCCCGGGTTGATGAATATGAATGTTTGTTTCCGAGTCATCGATGTTTATTAGGCATAAAAGGCATTTATTTTCTCAAAATTTATTCCTTTAGAATTCTTTTATATGTCATTTCTAATATACTAGATACTACTACCGCTTCGGAAACAAATGGCGCTCTGAGATAGAAGAAGCGGCGCAAAAACTCTCCCAGCATTCTTTTTTTGCGCTTTTTTCAATAAAAATATACAATATGGTACAGTCATTTCTATCGCTATAAAATAATCACAATCTAGTCCCAAGCTGTCTGATCATTTAGATATTCAGCTGTGGAATATTTGTATTTTTGTATGTTTAAGTATATTGTATTAAATATATCATTGTCTTGCACCCATAGTACAGGCTACGCCTAGTTTGGGGCAAGATACTTTGTGCAAGAGAGTGTCAATATAATTATTATGCTTAGCTTACTGTGCCAATTACTTCCACATCTCTTTTTGGTGGCCATGTTTCTTGAACTCCGATGTGCGATTGCAGGTGTACCATACCCTGGGCATCGAGGCGGCCGTGTCCACCATCATCAGCGAGATCCAGGGGGTGATGGCGGGCCACGGCATGGCGGTGGACCGGCGCCACGTGGCGCTGCTGTCGGCCCAGATGTGCGCGCGCGGTGAGGTGCTGGGCATCACTCGCTACGGCCTGGCGCGGATGAAGGACTCCGTGCTCAACCTGGCCAGTGTCAGTATTTTTTTCATGAAAATAAGGGACGAGACGAGCAGGACGTTCAGCTGATGCCATTACAATGCAGTGCCGCTCAAGACTATTGAAAAACTCAAAAATTATGAGCGGCACTGCAACTGCGCTTGTCACCCTGAGACATAAGATGTCAGGTCTCATTTATTGTTTATGGTGCCCTTCAGACCGAAATACATTAATGCTTACACATTCCATAATCTAGCCGGCGTCCGGTGCAAAGGAGCCTGCCACTATATATATGCGACAATCTCTTCATACTCTATATTCAGTAACAAATAAACCGTACAGTCGAATATAAAAAAATAGTGTAGGCCCACCAAGTAAATGCTTCTCACCTTTCATGACAACTCTTACAGCGAAAGAAGGTATACAACCCCCCGCAAATTGATACAGGGAAGGAACCTTGTATCAACGTGAGTGTGATGTAGGCTAGCAGTCTTTTTCCTTTTAACGGTACCACCGATTCTTTAAGCTGCTTATGTTAAGAATGGGGAAGAAAATGAATGATTGCTCTGTTATAGTAAAAAAGCTGTATTATTATTAAATAATTAATAGATAACAATAATTACATAAAGGTGAATAAACATAAAATTAAATAAACTGTATAATTTAAAAATCAAATATTGATTATTTAACATGTCTTATAATTAAATAAAATTTGTAACCAAAATTTATGAACGATGCGGGACTCGAACCCGCGACCTCTCGGGAGTTATGAATATCACTTTAAAATAACACATTGTTCAGATTTGAAAGAGCGATATCTCAAGTCAATTTCCTCATATGCATATAATAGGGGTTGAGCAGGTTATAACTGTAAAATGAATGGAGTCAAAACCTGAGAGTTGAACAAGACATGCCAAGATTTATGAACCATACGTTACTCGAACACGATCACTAGTTGAAAGGATACAAAAATTTGTCTTTGCTCTTATGCGAAAAAGAAAGACTATATCAAAAGAAGTTGCAATCGTTGCCTATCATGGCTATATAGCATCTATAATTAGGTATGGTATCTTACTATGGGAAAACTCCACAAATATAAATAAAATATTACTGGCTCAAAAGAGATGTATAATAGCTGTAGCTGATATAGGGTCCTTCGATAGCTGCAGACTTCCATTTTTAAATTTAAACATACTGACTGTAACTGAAATTTACGTACTAGAGGCTAGCTTATTTGTTAAGAAAAATTCAAATCTATTCACTCGGATGAGTGACTGTTCTTTGTTCCCGTTGCGTGATCCTACGAGACTTCGAGTACCCCACATTAGAACCACTTTGTACCAAAAAACTGTCATGCTATGTGTGTAGAAATATTTAATAAATTACCAAAAGAAATAAGAGAGGAGGCAGTGTTAAATAGATTTAAATTATTAACACTATTAAAAAATATTGTTTTTACTCAATAAATGAATATTATCAAACGAAGCGGTAACGGGCACCAATACTATTTTTCCAATAATATTATATTTTGTTGTGATTATTTCTACTACATTATCTCTTAGCATTTCATTTATTATTGTAAATGTGTATTGCAGGGTCTTTTAGTAGGCTTTACGTTGATTAAATTAAATGTAGCAGTAATTATTGATTGTGTTAGGTTTATAATATTGTGAAGTGAAACCACAAAAATATTTGCATGTCTGTCAAGACGAAACATGTACCTGCTGTTAAATTTGTAACAGCTGTACTTGTGAATGTTTCTGGCAAATAAAGAACTTTGACTTTGAACGGTTAGCTCAGTGGAAGAGTGCTCAGGCGGAACCCGAGAGGCCGAGTTCCACAATTGAAATAAACACCTAAATAAAGCCGAAATCTAAAAAACTTTCAATTATAAAGTTTAAAAAGGTAAAAAATATAAAAGACTACTTATGGACAAGTCCTTTAATTAATCCCATAAGTGAATAACAATATATGAAAAGAACAAATTGTCTACGTCTTATAATATCCATTTTTTTTATTACTACGTTCATTATCAAATATCTTTTGAATGTCGTACAGTTCGAGAAGACAGCGGACCACTTGTTCGACGCAGCGTACTACGGGCAGCGGGACAGCATCGAGGGCGTGTCCGAGTGCATCATCCTGGGCGTGCCCGCCAACATCGGCACGGGCGTGATGCAGCTGCTGCACCGGCACGAGCAGACCACTGGCACCACTGGGACCACTGGGACCGCTGGGACCACTGGGACCGCTGGGACCACTGGCACCACTGACCCGCCGCCTTGCGCCGCCAGGCAACTGCTCTTCGACAGACCAGACTTTCACACGTCCATTTGGGAATAAATTATTTTTATTGTATTTGTGTTTTTATTTATGAAAATAAGGGACGAGACGAGCAGGACAACCCAAACCCAAAAATTCTAAGCGGCCCTACAATTATTGCGCTCGTCACCTTGAGACATAAAATTTTAAGTCTCATTTGACCAGTAATTTCACAGCTACGGCGCTATTACTGCTTCATATACGCGCGTTTTTGTAATAGGCCGTGTATTGTATAATCTAGCCGATCTTCTGAAACACAGTAATAATAATATAATATCTATCTTTATTAAAAGGTATGCACCCAGTTAAAATTACAATAATATATGTTTAAAGTAAAATAATATAATACAATTAAATTTAAAATTAAATAAATTAAAATACAATTTTGTATTCAGGTCTATTTATTTCCTATTAGCCTCCTGGTGCACTGAACGCCAATGCATGTTAATTGAGCAATCCCGACACCCGGCCGGATCCTGAGTACGCTACTCAGGATCTCATTCTTGGATTCTCGTAATCGGCCCCAGAATGTTGCGATACGCGATCTCATGATCGCAAAGAAATTCGGTACTCTGGCCTCGGCGAACATGGCCGACGCGCTACAGTACCGAGGCAACTTCATCAAGATACGATACGCATCATTGATGTTGTTGATGGCACGCCTGTTGTACTTCGCCCAAAGTTGACATGTATAGATCAAAAAAGACTATAAGGAAAGTGTGACCTCTCTTCAGGCTGAGTTACTAGCCTTACATCAAAATCTGGATCATGTATCAAAACAATATGAGATTTCACAGACAGACATAGCCGAACACATGAATGAATGAAAACTTTATTAATAACAAACACAAACCACACAGAATAATAAAAGTAAAAAAGAACTTACAGAAATAAAAAAAAAATAAGAACTAATAACATGAAATAATACAAATGACAAAAAAAAACAAGTATATGTATAATATTATAGGAATTATCTTAATTTAAAAGTACTGTGTAGCAGTTATTGTTATTAAAAGGAACTGACTCAGCGTCATGCTACGTTGGTATAATACCAACACAGCGCTGATTTTCAGCAGCCCCTTGGTAACCCATTGAGTAACTACTATTGTTAAATATTTTTTGTTTTATTAAAGGTTCCATTAACTAATTTACTTTTAAAAGATGAAATTTGGCACTACTGTTCAGAATTTAGGTACATAAATATTAAAATGATTGCAGTTTTAGAAATATTGGCAACAATACAAACTAAAAGTTCGATCCCATTATGTATTATTAATATTTTTATGAGCATATAAGTTATGTATTTTATATATTATACGCACATCACGGCTATAGATTGATTTTTAGTGACTGAGCGTTTGGAGATTAAATAAAACAACTGCTTGAGTAGTATGAAGACTGTGAGGAATATGTGGAAGATATATTTTACTTCAGTTACACGATATATATACAAAATCCTTAAAACTAGCTAACCAATTACAATTGTTACTTAAAAAATATTTACAAGTTTAGAAAATACACACCAATACTAAAGCTTACATTTTGACCAATAGTTAAACGTTTCATTCAATAAGAATTGAGAATAATATTCAGTGTTCTATCTCGCTCTAAAACTAATGCTATCGCAGGAAACCGGCCAGCGAGCGCGCGCTTGTGTAAACTCGCGTCGATCCTCGATCATCCGATGGCAATGTCGCTCATTGATTAAAATTGAATGAATAGTGATCGACCCCGCGACGCATTAGTAGAGTACGCTCGGCCTTGCTGTGAGGCTGTAACGTGGAGCATATGACTGATCACGTGAGTATATCTGCGTTCGACTACGGATGCAGGTGTTGAACTCATCAGGAATATTATTGAGGCCCGGGAAGAATTACAGAATGCACTTGGTATCTTCTGTGATTTATCTAAGGCTTTTGATTGTGTTCAACATTCAACGCTGGTCATTATGGTATAAAAGGATCTGCACTCGATCTTCTGATCTCATATTTAAATAATAGGATTCAGAGGGTCGAGGTGAATGGCAGGAGATCTCCTGGGACTCCTCTCGGTACCACAAGGGTCTATTCTTGGACCCTTCCTCTTCCTAATTTATATAAATGATCTACCTAACCTTGTAGAAAAAAAACACAAGGTGGTATTGTTTGCGGATGACACTTCACTTATATTCAAAGTGAAACGAGGCCAAGTTTTATATGACGAAGTAAACAATGCTCTATCTGACATCGTGTACTGGTTTAGCGCCAATAACTTATTGTTAAATAGTCATAAAACCAAATATATTAAATTCACCGCGCCAAATGTCAAAAATGTAGATGCGAATATTTTATTAAATGGAGAGGTGGTAAAACCAGTGGAATCTGCTGTATTTCTTGGCATTACTCTTGACTCCAAATTGCAGTGGGGCCCCGATATTGAAGGATTGGCGAATGGGCTTAGTTCTGCAGCATATGCGGTTAAGAAAATTAGACGGTTAACTAACATAGATACGGCAAGATTAGTATACTTTAGTTATTTTCATAGTATTATGTCCTATGGTATATTGTTATGGGGCAGTGCGGCCGATATTAATACCATCTTTGTGCTGCAGAAGAGGGCTATTCGCGCGATTTATAACCTAGGTCCTAAAGAATCATTAAGAGAAAAATTTAAATAAATAGGTAAATATTTTGACTGTTGCTTCTCAATACATTTTTGATAATGTTCTGTATGTTCATAAGCACATTAAGGAATTTTCTAGAAACTGTGACATTCATAATGTTAACACGAGGAACAAACATAAACTTGTAATGCCTACTACTCGGTTGGGTCGAGTTAGTAAGTCTTTTGTTGGGCGATGTATATGCTTCTACAATATGATCCCAGAAAATGTACAAAACAAATGTGTTACGAAATTTAAAATAATTTTTAAAAAACGTTTGTGTGGGAAAGGTTATTATATGTGTGCAAGCTTCCGTCAATGTTGAGTGTTTTCTTTACACACGCACACTACAATGAATAAACTAATCAGGAGAGAGTGTCATGGTCAAAGTGAAAGATGCTCTACTTCAATTTTATAATTTTTAACCGACTACAAGGATAGGGTTATGTTTTTTATTTTTAGGTGTGGATATTTTATGTGATTATTAGTTAATATACGATAATATTAGCATTTTATAATGGTAATTACAGACATAAAATAATATAAACATAAAAAAAGACATTTAAAAAACATAAAGTAGAGCAACTTTCGTGACGATTTTGGATTTTCGCACTACTCGTGTGCATGGAACCGCTCGGAGCAAACTCCTCGCACCCGCGATGCGCTCAACCAAAATTTGGTGGGGCGCGTCTTCGTGAATTGCACTATTTATAATATAAAATGTTTTTCATAAAAATGTTTCCAGCATTTGCACATCGAAGCTGAAGATAAAGCCGAGCAACATCGAGGTAGTGAGCGAGTGGGCCGTACGTGTGTATGCGGCGCGAGGCAAGAGCGGCGGCGGCTGGCTCAACCTGGCGCTGCAGCAGCTGGCGCGGCAGCTGCCCGACGTGGTGGTCCAGGGGCTGCCCAAGGTGTCGCGGGCGGTCATAGCGCAGGACGACTCCGGGCACATCAGGTAGTGAGCGAGTGGGCGGTGTGTGTGTACGCGGCAGCTGCCCGACGTGGTGGTCCAGGGGCTGCCCAAGGTGTCGCGGGCGGTCATAGCGCAGACCGACTCCGGGCACATCAGGTAGTGAGCGAGTGGGCGGTGTGTGTGTACGCGGCAGCTGCCCGACGTGGTGGTCCAGGGGCTGCCCAAGGTGTCGCGGGCGGTCATAGCGCAGACCGACTCCGGGCACATCAGGTAGTGAGCGAGTGGGCGGTGTGTGTGTACGCGGCAGCTGCCCGACGTGGTGGTCCAGGAGCTGCCCAAGGTGTCGCGGGCGGTCATAGCGCAGGACGACTCCGGGCACATCAGGTAGTGAGCGAGTGGGCGGTGTGTGTGTACCAGCTGCCCGACGTGGTGGTCCAGGGGCTGCCCAAGGTGTCGCGGGCGGTCATAGCGCAGGACGACTCCGGGCACATCAGGTAGTGAGCGAGTGGGCGGTGTGTGTGTACGCGGCAGCTGCCCGACGTGGTGGTCCAGGGGCTGCCCAAGGTGTCGCGGGCGGTCATAGCGCAGGTCGACTCCGGGCACATCAGGTAGTGAGCGAGTGGGCGGTGTGTGTGTACGCGGCAGCTGCCCGACGTGGTGGTCCAGGGGCTGCCCAAGGTGTCGCGGGCGGTCATAGCGCAGGACGACTCCGGGCACATCAGGTAGTGAGCGAGTGGGCGGTGTGTGTACGCGGCAGCTGCCCGACGTGGTGGTCCAGGGGCTGCCCAAGGTGTCGCGGGCGGTCATTGCGCAGGACGACTCCGGGCACATCAGGTAGTGAGCGAGTGGGCGGTGTGTGTGTACGCGGCAGCTGCCCGACGTGGTGGTCCAGGGGCTGCCCATGGTGTCGCGGGCGGTCATAGCGCAGGACGACTCCGGGCACATCAGGTAGTGAGCGAGTGGGCGGTGTGTGTGTACGCGGCAGCTGCCCGACGTGGTGGTCCAGGGGCTGCCCAAGGTGTCGCGGGCGGTCATAGCGCAGGACGACTCCGGGCACATCAGGTAGTGAGCGAGTGGGCGGTGTGTGTACGCGGCAGCTGCCCGACGTGGTGGTCCAGGGGCTGCCCAAGGTGTCGCAGGCGGTCATAGCGCAGGACGACTCCGGGCACATCAGGTAGTGAGCGAGTGGGCGGTGTGTGTGTACGCGGCAGCTGCCCGACGTGGTGGTCCAGGGGCTGCCCAAGGTGTCGCGGGCGGTCATAGCGCAGGACGACTCCGGGCACATCAGGTAGTGAGCGAGTGGGCGGTGTGTGTGTACGCGGCAGCTGCCCGACATGATGGTCCAGGGGCTGCCCAAGGTGTCGCGGGCGGTCATAGCGCAGGACGACTCCGGGCACATCAGGTAGTGAGCGAGTGGGCGGTGTGTGTGTACGCGGCAGCTGCCCGACGTGGTGGTCCAGGGGCTGCCCAAGGTGTCGCGGGCGGTCATAGCGCAGGTTGACTCCGGGCACATCAGGTAGTGAGCGAGTGGGCGGTGTGTGTACGCGGCAGCTGCCCGACGTGGTGGTCCAGGGGCTGCCCAAGGTGTCGCGGGCGGTCATTGCGCAGGACGACTCCGGGCACATCAGGTAGTGAGCGAGTGGGCGGTGTGTGTGTACGCGGCAGCTGCCCGACGTGGTGGTCCAGGGGCTGCCCAAGGTGTCGCAGGTGGTCATAGCGCAGGACGACTCCGGGCACATCAGGTAGTGAGCGAGTGGGCGGTGTGTGTGTACGCGGCAGCTGCCCGACGTGGTGGTCCAGGGGCTGCCCAAGGTGTCGCGGGCGGTCATAGCGCAGGACGACTCCGGGCACATCAGGTAGTGAGCGAGTGGGCGGTGTGTGTGTACGCGGCAGCTGCCCGACATGATGGTCCAGGGGCTGCCCAAGGTGTCGCGGGCGGTCATAGCGCAGGACGACTCCGGGCACACCAGGTAGTGAGCGAGTGGGCGGTGTGTGTGTACGCGGCAGCTGCCCGACGTGGTGGTCCAGGGGCTGCCCAAGGTGTCGCGGGCGGTCATAGCGCAGGACGACTCCGGGCACATCAGGTAGTGAGCGAGTGGGCGGTGTGTGTGTACGCGGCAGCTGCCCGACGTGGTGGTCCAGGGGCTTCCCAAGGTGTCGCGGGCGGTCATAGCGCAGGACGACTCCGGGCACATCAGGTAGTGAGCGAGTGGGCGGTGTGTGTGTACGCGGCAGCTGCCCGACGTGGTGGTCCAGGGGCTTCCCAAGGTGTCGCGGGCGGTCATAGCGCAGGACGACTCCAGGCACATCAGGTAGTGAGCGAGTGGGCGGTGTGTGTGTACGCGGCAGCTGCCCGACGTGGTGGTCCAGGGGCTGCCCAAGGTGTCGCGGGCGGTCATAGCGCAGGACGACTCCGGGCACATCAGGTAGTGAGCGAGTGGGCGGTGTGTGTGTACGCGGCAGCTGCCCGACGTGGTGGTCCAGGGGCTGCCCAAGGTGTCGCGGGCGGTCATAGCGCAGGACGACTCCGGGCACATCAGGTAGTGAGCGAGTGGGCGGTGTGTGTGTACGCGGCAGCTGCCCGACTTGATGGTCCAGGGGCTGCCCAAGGTGTCGCGGGCGGTCATAGTGCAGGACGACTCCGGGCACATCAGGTAGTGCCTCCATATTACTTCACTTACTGATAAGGGGTGCACTTAGGGATAGATTGGTTTTATGGTAAAAATATTAATTATTTACTTAAGGTACTAAATTAATCTATAACACGTTAAATAACTTTAATTAATGGTTCTACTTGTGAGTACGCGGATCTCTACTATTAATTGGTTACAATGGTTAAAATGGTTACTCGGACCGGCTCTGTAATGGTTATAGAACATAGACGAATGGTTAATGGTAACTGGGACCGGCCTGATCAATGGTTATACGCGGACTGCATCTCTACTATGCATTGGTAATAATGGTTACTCGGGCCGGTCCTGTAATTGGTATAGACGAATGGTTAATAGTAAGTGGAACCGACCCGATCAATGGTTACCCGCGTACAGCCTTACTGAAGGCAACACATGATTATAAATAATTAATTTATCTACTAAGCAATATTTGTAATATTGCTGTTCGATGGATTTACTTTAAACACTTACTTTTACCAATTCCCACTGTTAAAACTTATAAACTAACATTTATCAATAATAAACCTATAAATAATCATACCTAAAACCCTAGAATAAGATTGGTGCCAGTTACCACTTCGTCTATCTGAAACTACCAGGATGAAATTTTTTTGTGAGTGGTGCGATGCAGGAATTAGGTCAAATGCCTATTTGAAACAATCTGTGATAAATGCAAACAAAACAAGACAAACAACAAAGCGACCTCTGTATACAACGCGAAGCAATTGGCTCTTTTACAGATTTTACCAGTGGGAAGCGACTTTGCACAGGATGTCGGCTAGGTTATGGGTAACACGACGGCGCCTTTTTCTGCCGTGATGCAGAAATGTGTAAATATTACTGTGTTTTGGTCTGAATGGCGCCGTAGCTAGTGAAATCACTGGGCAAATAATAATAATAATAATAAATCTTTATTTGTTGCAAAAAAAATACAATTTTGCTTAAAATTACTCTCGACCCCCAAACTAGGACAGCCTTCAGACAGGACTTCGGGACATGGAGATGAAATGAAATGATACTTAATATTTTACGTCTCCAAGGTGATGAGCGCAATTGTACTGCCGCGCAGAATGAGGTTTTCAACATACCTGAGCGGCACTGCATTGTAGTGGGCAGGGCGTATCAATTACCATCAGCTGAATGTCTTGCTCGTCTCTATTTTCATAATAAAAAATACGTGACACGCAGGCTCAATCCCACGCAATATCCGCGTAAAATTAAATTTTAATCAATAAATACGAATAGTACATTTATTCAAACAAAACAATTCTCATAACTCTATATTTACAATACTATGATTACATTAAATTATAACTATCATTACGGAGAAGTGTACCAAGAATACTGGCAGCATTTCCGTGTTGAATAACTAGGCTGATCTGTTGACCGAAATAACTGCCAGCGCTTGGATTTCCAGTCCTTATATGGTAGGTATATGGTACTTACAACGTACTTAAGATACAAATGCTTCGACATCAAAGGACACTAAAAAATATTAAAAAGGCATAAAAGGCATTTATTTTCTCAAAATTGATTCCTTTAGAATTCTTTTTGATGTCATTTCTTATACTACTAGATACTACTACCGCTTCGGAAACAAATGGCGCTCTGAGAGAGAAGAAGCGGCGCAAGAAACTCTCCCAGCATTCTTTTTTTGCGCTCTTCAATAAAAATATACAATATTGTACAGTCGCTATAAAATAATCACAATCTAGTCTCAGGCTGTCCGATCATTTAGATATTCAGCAGTGGAGTAATAGGATTTACGACAGAGCCATTTTTTTATAAAACATTTAAATTTATTTATAGATAAGGCTTTATTGTAGAAGTGTATACATTTACCCTTAAAGCTATTATGTATCTTATGAAGCCTACTAGAATTAGTTACAAGCAATCCCTTATTTCTAGTGTTATAATAATTAATAACAAAAATAGGGATTACATGTTATCTATACATATATATAATGAAAAGTCTTTGTTTGAGGCTCTTTAAAGCCTAAACGACTGATCGTATCGATATGAAACTACCATCATTCGATGCGAAATTTATAGCTACTTATTATCGTTCCTTCCTTGGTTGTTCCAGTGAATTTCAGATTGGTGTGTGTCTTCAGGTGGATTCGAGAATGGTTAATATTCACTATTGAACTACCTCCTTAACGGATGGACCGATTTTGATGTTTTTTTTTGTGTGTTCAAGTGAATTTGAGATTGGTTTAGATTCTCAATTCCGTCCATATAATATAATTCTCCTGCTCATGTGTATGTTATGAACACCTCCTAAGGGCTGGACCGATTTTTCAAATTTAAGACATGTGTACAGGACAACGTCTGTCGGGTCCACTAGTAAATAGTATATAAATTAAAAGGCTCAACAAGAGAATTGATAATATGTTAAAAAATGTTGTGGCTGTGTGAGTGTTTGTATCGATAGCGCAAAGGCTGGGGTCGTTGCCCCATCCGGGACTTGCTTTGTTTTTGACTTCAAGTGTACTTTTATTAAACCATGTTACTCTGAAAGAAAACATAATATAACATAAGTCCTACATACCTGTGAAGGTATTTCATAGGTGTGTGAAGTTGACGAACTCTGAAGGAATTATAACTCTTATACAGATAAACATACAATTGAGTGTTGTCTATCAATGAACATTCCTTTGAATGTTGTCACAGGTACAAGCTGTGTGTGGAAGGGGACGGCCTCCGCGACGTGATGGCAACATACGGCGTCGACGGCACCAAAACTACCTCCAATAATATTTTAGAGGTTTGTGTACATATTGATATAAAGGATACTGTTACTGGGACTGGAGAGTCGAGAAATGGTACGCCATGTGAGGCAGAATTTGCGCCTTATGACGACCCCTATAGCCCAGTGGTTACTGACCCTGACTACCGACCCCGGGTTGATGAATATGAATGTTTGTTTCCGAGTCATCGATGTTTATTAGGCATAAAAGGCATTTATTTTCTCAAAATTGATTCCTTTAGAATTCTTTTAAATGTCATTTCTAATATACTAGATACTACTACCGCTTCGGAAACAAATGGCGCTCTGAGATAGAAGAAGCGGCGCAAGAAACTCTCCCAGGGGTCTTTTTTGCGTTCTTTTCAATAAAAATATACAATATTGTACAGTCATTTCTATCGCTATAAAATAATCACAATCTAGTCCCAGGCTGTTCGATCATTTAGATATTCAGCTGTAGAATATTTGTATGTTTGTATGTTTAAGTATATTGTATTAAATATATCATTGTCTTGCACCCATAGTACAGGCTACGCCTAGTTTGGGGCAAGATACTTTGTGCAAGAGAGTGTCAATATAATTATTATGCTTAGCTTACTGTGCCAATTACTTCCACATCTCTTTTTGGTGGCCATGTTTCTTGAACTCCGATGTGCGATTGCAGGTGTACCATACCCTGGGCATCGAGGCGGCCGTGTCCACCATCATCAGCGAGATCCAGGGGGTGATGGCGGGCCACGGCATGGCGGTGGACCGGCGCCACGTGGCGCTGCTGTCGGCCCAGATGTGCGCCCGCGGTGAAGTGCTGGGCATCACTCGCTACGGCCTGGCGCGGATGAAGGACTCCGTGCTCAACCTGGCCAGTGTCAGTAAATTTTTTAAAGTAAATTTTTTTTCATGAAAATAAGGGACGAGACGAGCAGGACGTTCAGCTGATGCCATTCCAATGCAGTGCCGCTCAAGACTATTGAAAAACTCAAAAATTATGAGCGGCACTGCAACTGCGCTTGTCACCCTGAGACATAAGATGTCAGGTCTCATTTATTGTTTATGGTGCCCTTCAGACCGAAATACATTAATGCTTACACATTCCATAATCTAGCCGGCGTCCGGTGCAAAGGAGCCTGCCACTATATAAATGCGACAATCTCTTCATACTCTATATTCAGTAACAAATAAACCGTACAGTCGAATATAAAAAAATAGTGTAGGCCCACCAAGTAAATGCTTCTCACCTTTCATGACAACTCTTACAGCGAAAGAAGGTATACAACCCCCCGCAAATTGATACAGGGAAGGAACCTTGTATCAACGTGAGTGTGATGTAGGCTAGCAGTCTTTTTCCTTTTAACGGTACCACCGATTCTTTAAGCTTATGTTAAGAATGGGGAAGGAAATGAATGATTGCTCTGTCATAGTAAGTGTGTAAAAAGTGTGTCAATATTGTATTATATAATTAAATAAAATTTGTAACCAAAATTTATGAACGATGCGGGACTCGAACCCGTGACCTCTCGGGAGTTATGGATATCACTTTAAAATAACACATTGTTCAGATTTGAAAGAGCGATATCTCAAGTCAATGTCCTCATATGCATATAATAGGGGTTGAGCAGGTTATAACTGTAAAATGGATGGAGTCACAACCTGAGAGTTGAACAAGACATGCCAAGATTTATGAACCATACGTTACTCGAACACGATCACTAGTTGAAAGGATACATAAATTTGTCTTTGCTCTTATGCGAAAAAGAAAGACTATATCAAAAGAAGTTGCAATCGTTGCCTATCATGGCTATATAGCATCTATAATTAGGTAGGGTATCTTACTATGGGGAAACTCCACAAATATAAATAAAATATTACTGGCTCAAAAGAGATGTATAATAGCTGTGGCTAATATAGGGTCCTTCGATAGCTGCAGACTTCCATTTTTAAATTTAAACATACTAACTGTAACTGAAATTTACGTACTAGAGGCTAGCTTATTTGTTAAGAAAAATTCAAATCTATTTACTCGGATGAGTGACTGTTCTTTGTTCCCGTTGCGTGATCCTACGAGACTTCGAGTACCCCACATTAGAACCACTTTGTACCAAAAAACTGTCATGCTATGTGTGTAGAAATATTTAATAAATTACCAAAAGAAATAAGAGAGGAGGCAGTGTTAAATATATTTAAATTATTAACACTATTAAAAAATATCGTTTTTACTCAATAAATGAATATTATCAAACGAAGCGGTAACGGGCACCAATACTATTTTTCCAATAATATTATATTTTGTTGTGATTATTTCTACTACATTATCTCTTAGCATTTCATTTATTATTGTAAATGTGTATTGCAGGGTCTTTTAGTAGGCTTTACGTTGATTAAATTAAATGTAGCAGTAATTATTGATTGTGTTAGGTTTATAATATTGTGAAGTGAAACCACAAAAATATTTGCATGTCTGTCAAGACGAAACATGTACCTGCTGTTAAATTTGTAACAGCTGTACTTGTGAATGTTTCTGGCAAATAAAGAACTTTGACTTTGAACGGTTAGCTCAGTGGAAGAGTGCTCAGGCGGAACCCGAGAGGCCGAGTTCCACAATTGAAATAAACACCTAAATAAAGCCGAAATCTAAAAAACTTTCAATTATAAAGTTTAAAAAGGTAAAAAATATAAAAGACTACTTATGGACAAGTCCTTTAATTAATCCCATAAGTGAATAACAATATATGAAAAGAACAAATTGTCTACGTCTTATAATATCCATTTTTTTTATTACTACGTTCATTATCAAATATCTTTTGAATGTCGTACAGTTCGAGAAGACAGCGGACCACTTGTTCGACGCAGCGTACTACGGGCAGCGGGACAGCATCGAGGGCGTGTCCGAGTGCATCATCCTGGGCGTGCCCGCCAACATCGGCACGGGCGTGATGCAGCTGCTGCACCGGCACGAGCAGACCACTGGCACCACTGGGACCACTGGGACCGCTGGGACCACTGGGACCGCTGGGACCACTGGCACCACTGACCCGCCGCCTTGCGCCGCCAGGCAACTGCTCTTCGACAGACCAGACTTTCACACGTCCATTTGGGAATAAATTATTTTTATTGTATTTGTGTTTTTATTTATGAAAATAAGGGACGAGACGAGCAGGACAACCCAAACCCAAAAATTCTAAGCGGCCCTACAATTATTGCGCTCGTCACCTTGAGACATAAAATTTTAAGTCTCATTTGACCAGTAATTTCACAGCTTCTTAGGCTGTCGCCGCGTGTGGCACTATAGGTCAGCAGAGTGGGACGAGATGCGGTGCTTTTTTGCATCCTACCCGTGGAGGCAGATCTGTTTTTCGCTGGGAGACCCAGATGCCGCTGCTGACGCTGATGCTGATGTGGTACTGCAAGGTATGGAACTCTTCATTCCATCCTCCTCTCTGCCTATCGGTGGCAGGTCCCAACCATGGTTTGACCGCTCCTGCAAAATCGCCTCTCGCCGAAAGCAGGAGTGCTATCAGGCTTGGGTCAATGCGGGGTGGTATCTAAGGATGTGAATTCCAGCGAACTTAAAAAACACTTCAATCATCCAGGTCCTTCAAAAGAGTTATTGCTGACGCGAAGTCGAAGCATATTGGCAGAATTGGCGAGAGACTTGCACGCCTTCCCTCGGGTACTCGTGCGTTCTGGTCGCTCGCCAAGGCTGTCCAAGGAAACTTCTGCCAGCCAGCCATTCCGCCACTGCACAGGGATGATGACTCGCTGGCCCATGACGCGAAAGAGAAAGCTGATCTCCTGGGTCCCTCTTCGCGTCCAACTCGACTCTGGATGACCAAGGTGCACCACCACCGCATATTCCGCGGTGCGATTCATATATGCCGGAGGTAAAAATCCGGTATAGTGCCGTGCTTAAGGCGCTTCTCACCTTGGACATTCACAAATGGAGCGGGCCCGATGGCATTCCCCCGATAGTGCTGCGGACATGTGCTCCGGAACTGGCGCCGGTCCTTACCCGTCTTTTCCGGCTCTCCTACTCATCAGGCGTAGTCCCGAAATTATGGAAGGCGGCTTTAGTGCACCCGATCCCTAAGAAAGGTGTACGCTCAGATCCGTCCAACTACCGCCCCATTGCCATTACCTCCATTTTCTCCAAAGTAATGGAGTCGATCATCAACCGCCAGCTCTTGGGATACCTAGAGGGGCACCAGCTGATCAGCGACTGCCAGTACGGTTTCCGTCAGGGTCGCTCAGCTGGTGATCTTCTTGCGTACCTCACCCATAAATGGGCGCAAGCGGTTGAGTCGAAGGGAGAGGTGTTGGCGGTGAGTTTGGACATAGCGAAGGCCTTTGATCGGTTGTGGCATAAAGCGCTTATAGCGAAACTGCCATCCTATGGGCTTCCCGAGAAGTTGTGCAACGGTGCATGCTCCGATTTAAAACCCATAAACTCTGGTGTCCCGCAAGGCTGTGTGCTATCCCCTACGCTGTTTCTTCTGCATATCAATGATATGCTGCAAATCAGCAATATTCATTGCTATGCGGACGACAGCACGGGGTATGCTTCCTACACCGGCCGTGCCAACATGTCCCGGGATAGCGTCGACGAGAACCGGAACAAACTTGTGTCTGAAATCGAGACTATGCTTTGCAAAGTCTCGGAATGGGGCCGACAAAATTTAGTCCAATTCAACCCCAAGAAGACACAAGTTTGTGCGTTCACCACTAAAAAGTGTCCCTTCGTCGTATCCCCTCGATTCGAGATCACTCCTCTAACTGCCACAGCCTGTATTGGCATACTTGGCGTTGATATATCGAGCGACGTTCAGTTCCGTGGTCACTTGGAAGAGAAGGCCACACTGGCCTCTAAAAAGCTTGGTGTACTCAGTAAGGCGAGACAGTATTACACTAAAAGCCACCGCCTGCAACTTATAAGGCGCAAATTCGGCCTCACATGGAGTACTGTTCTCACCTCTGGGCGGGTGCTCCCCAGTACCAGCTTCTTCCATTTGACCGCATACAACGAAGAGCGGCTCGAATCATCGACGATCAAGTCATCTCCGATCGGCTTGATTCTCTAGCATTGCGTAGAGATGTGGGTTCTCTCTGCATCTTCTACCGCATTTATCACGGGGAGTGCTCAGAGGAGCTGTTCGGGTTGATTCCAGCGGCCGAATTCCACCATCGGACATTACGTGCAAAGTACCATCCGCATCACGTAGTCGTCTGGCATTCCACAACCGCGCGTTTTCTTCGAAATTTCTTGCCTCGCACAGCCACTTTGTGGAATCAACTACCGGCAGCGGTCTTCCCGAACAGATACGACTTAAGGACCTTCAAGAAAAAAGTATACTGGGAGTATGCTTTTTCCTTAAAGGCCGGCAACGCATTTCTTGACACACCTGTTGTTGCGGATGTCCATGGGCGGTTGCCTCACCTCTCCCCATCCCGTGAGCCTCTTGCCCGTTTGCCCCCTCTCATATAAAAAAAAGCTACGGCGCTATTACTGCTTCATATACGCGCGTTTTTGTAATAGGCCGTGTATAATCTAGCCGATCTTCTGAAACACAGTAGTAATAATATAATATCTATCTTTATTAAAAGGTATGCACCCAGTTAAAATTACAATAATATATGTTTAAAGTAAAATAATATAATACAATTAAATTTAAAATTAAATAAATTAAAATACAATTCTGTATTCAGGTCTATTTATTTCCTATTAGCCTCCTGGTGCACTGAACGCCAATGCTTGTTAATTGAGCAATCCAGACACCCGGCCAGCGTGCTAAGGATCTCATTCTTGGATTCTCGTAATCGGCTCCAGAATGTTGCGATACGCGATCTCATGATCGCAAAGAAATTCGGCACTCTGGCCTCGGCGAACATGGCCGACGCGCTACAGTGCCGACTTCATCAGGATACGATACGCATCATTGATGTTGTTGATGGCACGCCTGTTGTACTTCGCCCAAAGTTGACATGTATAGATCAAAAAAGACTATAAGGAAAGTGTGACCTCTCTTCAGTCTGAGTTACTAGCCTTACATCAAAATCTGGATCATGTATCAAAACAATATGAGATTTCACAGACAGACATAGCCGAACACATGAATGAATGAAAACTTTATTAATAACAAACACAAACCACACAGAATAATAAAAGTAAAAAAGAACTTACAGAAATAAAAAAAAAAATAAGAACTAATAACATGAAATAATACAAATGACAAAAAAAAAACAAGTATATGTATAATATTATAGGAATTATCTTAATTTAAAAGTACTGTGTAGCAGTTATTGTTATTAAAAGGAACTGACTCAGCGTCATGCTACGTTGGTATAATACCAACACAGCGCTGATTTTCAGCAGCCCCTTGGTAACCCATTGAGTAACTACTATTGTTAAATATTTTTTGTTTTATTAAAGGTTCCATTAACTAATTTACTTTTAAAAGATGAAATTTGGCACTACTGTTCAGAATTTAGGTACATAAATATTAAAATGATTGCAGTTTTAGAAATATTGGCAACAATACAAACTAAAAGTTCGATCCCATTATGTATTATTAATATTTTTATGAGCATATAAGTTATGTATTTTATATATTATACGCACATCACGGCTATAGATTGATTTTTAGTGACTGAGCGTTTGGAGATTAAATAAAACAACTGCTTGAGTAGTATGAAGACTGTGAGGAATATGTGGAAGATATATTTTACTTCAGTTACACGATATATATACAAAATCCTTAAAACTAGCTAACCAATTACAATTGCTACTTAAAAAATATTTACAAGTTTAGAAAATACACACCAATACTAAAGCTTACATTTTGACCAATAGTTAAACGTTTCATTCAATAAGAATTGAGAATAATATTCAGTGTTCTATCTCGCTCTAAAACTAATGCTATCGCAGGAAACCGGCCAGCGAGCGCGCGCTTGTGTAAACTCGCGTCGATCCTCGATCATCCGATGGCAATGTCGCTCTGTCGCTCATTGATTAAAATTGAATGAATAGTGATCGACCCCGCGACGCATTAGTAGAGTACGCTCGGCCTTGCTGTGAGGCTGTAACGTGGAGCATATGACTGATCACGTGAGTATATCTGCGTTCGACTACGGATGCAGGTGTTGAACTCATCAGGAATATTATTGAGGCCCGGGAAGAATTACAGAATGCACTTGGTATCTTCTGTGATTTATCTAAGGCTTTTGATTGTGTTCAACATTCAACGCTGGTCATTATGGTATAAAAGGATCTGCACTCGATCTTCTGATCTCATATTTAAATAATAGGATTCAGAGGGTCGAGGTGAATGGCAGGAGATCTCCTGGGACTCCTCTCGGTACCACAAGGGTCTATTCTTGGACCCTTCCTCTTCCTAATTTATATAAATGATCTACCTAACCTTGTAGAAAAAAAACACAAGGTGGTATTGTTTGCGGATGACACTTCACTTATATTCAAAGTGAAACGAGGCCAAGTTTTATATGACGAAGTAAACAATGCTCTATCTGACATCGTGTACTGGTTTAGCGCCAATAACTTATTGTTAAATAGTCATAAAACCAAATATATTAAATTCACCGCGCCAAATGTCAAAAATGTAGATGCGAATATTTTATTAAATGGAGAGGTGGTAAAACCAGTGGAATCTGCTGTATTTCTTGGCATTACTCTTGACTCCAAATTGCAGTGGGGCCCCGATATTGAAGGATTGGCGAATGGGCTTAGTTCTGCAGCATATGCGGTTAAGAAAATTAGACGGTTAACTAACATAGATACGGCAAGATTAGTATACTTTAGTTATTTTCATAGTATTATGTCCTATTATATGTATACTATATGTAGTATTATGTATATTGTTATGGGGCAGTGCGGCCGATATTAATACCATCTTTGTGCTGCAGAAGAGGGCTATTCGCGCGATTTATAACCTAGGTCCTAAAGAATCATTAAGAGAAAAATTTAAATAAATAGGTAAATATTTTGACTGTTGCTTCTCAATACATTTTTGATAATGTTCTGTATGTTCATAAGCACATTAAGGAATTTTCTAGAAACTGTGACATTCACAATGTTAACACGAGGAACAAACATAAACTTGTAATGCCTACTACTCGGTTGGGTCGAGTTAGTAAGTCTTTTGTTGGGCGATGTATATGCTTCTACAATATGATCCCAGAAAATGTACAAAACAAATGTGTTACGAAATTTAAAATAATTTTTAAAAAACGTTTGTGTGGGAAAGGTTATTATAGCATAAACGATTTTCTTAATGACACTACGGACTGGGAATAAAGCGAACACCCTCAGGCTCTTTAATTATAAATGTTTATTGTACGGATATGGATACACATTGTAATCCATATTTTATATTAAAAAAAAGCCCGCTGAGTTTCTTGCGCCCATTCTTCTCAGCTCTGAGGCAGTGTCTTTTTAATGGGTGGTAGTTTTTGACGTTCAATAAGTGATTTTAAATCCTATTTTGAATAAAAATATTTGAATTTCAATAGAAGCTTAGACAGTAAGCTCTAAACAGCGTCACCTTCACTGGGTCAGTACACCTAGCAAAGCGACTCGACAGCATATTACACCTAACAGACAAAGCACGTCTCTCCCGTTCAATATCTTCGTCGTCCTTGAGGTACTCAGTCACAATGTGACCGAGATATCTGAACCGCTCAACCCTCTCGAGTTTCTCTCCATCCAGAAAACCTCGGGGATCGACACCGGACCTCTGCCTGAACGGAACACCATCGCAACTGTCTTTTTAACGTTATATTTTAAGCCGTGTTCTGCGGCATAGCGCTCGCAGATCGCTAACAGTTTACGGAGACCCTTGATTGAGGGACTCAGAAGCACCATGTCATCAGCGTAGCTAAAGTTATTCATACACGTGGAGCCTATGTGACAGCCGACCCTGGTGCCTCTCAGTTCCGCAATCAGGTCATTCACGTACAGGCTAAAAAGGTCGGTAGAGGTCAAACCTCCTTGGCGCACGTCGCAATCTAGCCTATATTCGCTAGAGGTCGCGTCGCCCCATCTTACACTGTTTGGTTTCTGTACCAATATCGTAATGATTAAACTTTACTGATTCACGGCAGAATTATATATCTTTATAAGATTCTTAATTTATCGCAGCCTAGTCTTGGGAAGCCCATGAATGTATGTATAATATATTAATTAAAATAATAAAAGTCACCCGTATAGCGCGTGCACCATTTCTCACTCTTAATTTGTATTTAGTGTTGCTCTACTTTTCGCTAAATTTCATAATAGTCCAATGAAAAGTTCTACAATCTACAAGGTTCTGATTTAGGATTGATTTGATTAATAAACTTGATTTTTTACAACAACCAAGAACTATGTTAATTTCAAATTGATTCCTCCAAGAGTCCCTGAAAAAGCGAACCCTAATAAATACAGATTAATATTAATCTGTAAAAGCTGCTCACAGCTTTTGCTTACCTTTACGTATTGGTCTCGTCTTTATCTCCTAACTAAACTCGTACATCAGAATTCAAATGTCTATGTGGAATGAATATTACATTTTATTTTTCCTTTAAATTCTTCATCATCATATCAGCCGATTGCTGGACAAAAGTCTTCCCTAAAGATCTCCACGATAATCGCTGTAAATAAATCGTCCTACGCTGCCCTCATCCAACTCTATTAAGTCAACTGAGTAGAAATCGGGGCTTCTGGTTGTTAGATGGCTGCTAGCTTATAAAAGTCAAGTTTCCATTCAAATAAATCCCATGATTGATCCAATTATTCGTGGTGTATACATTTTATGAACCTACTTGGTTTGAATTCTCAGTGTCTGAATAGCCTGAGGCAAATTCTATTTTTTTTTCTGTCTGCCCAATCTGTTTATCATAAATTTATGTTGCAAAATATATCTGCAAAGTGAAGGTATTTGATAAAATAAGATTGTGAAAATTTAAGGATAAAAAAAATAAACTTCAACTTACTAATCTTTAATATTTACACTTAAATTGCCGACTACTTAACTTTATTCATACTACAATACAATAAATGCTAGTTACAACTCTCTTTATGTATGAATACGAACCTCAGTTCGTTTCACCGGGGAGATAAAGGATTCTAACTAGTCCTGTAGGTCTTTCAATAGAACAGAGGGAACTTCGCTGTCTATGTCACATCGACGTGAAAACACAACTTATTGAATGTTTATAGTATATAATATAATATATATATATATATATACGTCACAATCCGAACTAGATAGTTTGAAACTATATACAGTGTGGAGCTCTAATGGCGAAATTAAATTACATTAAAGCTACTTAACCTTAATCATAATAAAATAAATTTAAACATGAAAGTAATTTATTGAAATTTTCCAACACCCTTACGTGGGCGCTATTCACGTACGAGTTCTGACGGATACTAATTATGATGATAAGTATTCGCAGCTCCACACAGTATATAACTTCAGAGATTTAAGTTCTAGGCGGCGGCGACGTTAAGCGCCGCCTGGTGCTCCTGTGCTTTGGTCCACCGTTCGCTGACCTTCCACAGCCACTGCGCCAGCTCGTAGTCCTGGGCCTTCTCTGATGGTTGTGTTAATTTCATGTCACTGAAACACACATAACGGAACATTCAGTACGTTCCCAACCTTATGAACAGTCAATTAATACACATTTAAACACGAAGTTAGTATCTACTATTAGTACCCAATTTACTAGGTTTTTACCAGTAAGAGGCTCCTTTGCACAGGATGACGGCTAGATTATGGGTACCACAACGGCGCCTATTACAATACACGCGCGTATGTGAACCAGTAATGTGTAAGTATTACTGTGTTTCGGCCTGAAAGGCGCCGTAGCTAGTGAAGTTACTGGGAAAATGTGACTTATGTCTATAGGTGACGAGTGCAGTTGTAGTGCCGCTCAGAATTTTTGCGTGGCACTGCATTGTAAATTGGCAGGGCGTATCAATTATCATCAGCTGAACGTCCGGCTCGTCTCGTCCATTATAATCATAAAAAAAGTATTAGGTATTCATGATGTAGGCAACAGGACTACGTAAGTGCAGTTAGTGAATAAACTCTTTATCAAATCAAGTCAAAATACTTTTTTTTATGAAAATAAGGGACGAGACGAGCAGGACATTCACCTGATGGTACAATTACCAAGTAATGGGTAGGGCGTATTAATATACGCCCTACCCATTACAATGCAGTGCCGCTCAGGATTCTAGAAAAACCCAAAAATTCTAAGCGGCACTACAATTGCGCTTGTCACCTTGAGACATAAGATGTTAAGTCTCATTTGCCCAGTAATTTCACTAGCTAGTGAAAATAATAATACTAACTAGTCAATATACCTACACGAAATAGTCTCCTTTACATTTCTGTAGGCTAGGTTCTAAGGCCGCGTGAACCAAGGTTTGAGCGCCAGTCCTCGGTCTCTTCATAAAGGGCCAGAATATTGGATATACCACGAACCGAGAGACACTCTTCGCCATCGATAGGTGGCGGGTCAGGTTTGTGTCGGTCAATCCTGGATCTACGGCTATTACTGCCACGTCCTTTTCTGGAAAATATAGGGCAACATTTGTTTATTTTGAAAAATACCTGTGCATTTTTGTAACCTCAAAGAATAAAATAAAAAAACATTCCACAAAAAGTGTGTGTGTATGTAAGTATGCATTCAAGAAGTTATACTTCTTTGGCCTAACGAAGCAAAAATCATTAAAATCATTAAATTCCTCGTGCTATTCTACTTTTTTAAAAACAACAATTTTGTAAAATTCTTACAAAGATAAATTTGACAATTAATTCTTAAATAATGAATACGGCTGTTTGGGCATGAACCCTTTGCCTGTCCTAATAATGGACGAGAAACCAAAAAAAAAAATTACGAATCACGCAACGTCAGTAAATTTTAGGAACCAAGTTCAACCTGTTAATTTTGTGTTACAGTGATGCGTGCGCATCTTAAAATTTCACTCTCATCATTTTTTCATAACGCGCCTAAGAAGTAGGTACCTATATCACTTCAAAAATGTTTTTACGAAACACTAAAATGTTAAAACATAGATTAAATTACAAGCGTTTTAGTATGTTAGGTAAAAAGTATTTAATTTACTTTTAAGTGATATCCCTCGCTTCTGGGATTAAATACACAAATTTGTAAAATTTATAGTCGATGCGGGACTCGAACCCGCGCTTCTCGGGTAACGTTCCAGCGCTCTACCAACTGAACTAACCGTGCGAATGCCGCACGATCCGTAAATCAGATATGTTTGTTCAACCCTCAGGTTTTGGCTTCATGTACAGGATTTACTGTACAGTTGATAACATGCTCAACCCCAATAATTGCATATTAGGAAATTGGATTAAGATGTAGCTGTTCCAAACCTAAATGAACTGTTCCGATTGAAAGTAAAAAAAAGAGCGAAGAGAAAAAAAGAGAGAGAGGATTTCGAAAGAGGGATAGAGAGGTGTTGAACAGGTTATCAACTTTTTTTATGGAAAAGGAGGACAAACGAGCGTATCGATCACCTGGTGTTAAGTGATCACCGCCGCCCACATTCTCTTGCAACACCAGAGGAATCACAGGAACGTTGCCGGCCTTTAAGGAAGTGTACGTGCTTTTTTTGAAGGTATCGTCCCGGAAACACCGTACAAGGAAGCTCATTCCACAGCTTTTTAGTACGTGAAAGAAAGCTCCTTGAAAACCGCTCTGTGGAGGACCGCCACACATCGAGATGGTGAGAATGATATCCTAATTTGCTGCGTGTCGTGCAAAGGTGGAATTCGAGGGCAGGGACGGCTGGGTGAAGTTATCAAGAGCAGCTTTCGAAACTGAAAAGTAGATCCTATAGATGGAATATTATACTTTATTTTACCTGTGTTTTATAGAGGTTCCCCGAAACATTATATTGGTCTGCAGGCAGCGACATCTCCCTATGGTTAGTTGTACACGGGTTCCACTTACCCAGCATCCTCCGGCCGAGCTCCCTCATAAACAACACATTGGCCAATTTGCTCTGGTTGTACGCAGCCGCTGCGTCGTAGTGCTTGCTGAAGTTCAAGTCCTCCATATTGAGATCGCCTTTGGTGTGCCTCGGACAGGTCACCGATATTACGCGACTAGGAGCTGAAGCCTGCAGAAGGAGAAAACATGGACAAAAATGTTTTAAAAAAAATTATTAAAGTAAGGGACGAGACGAGCATGACGTTCATCTGATGGTAATTGATACGCCTTGCTCATTACAATGCAGTGCCGCTCAGGATTCTTGAAAAACCCAAAGATTCTGAGTGGCACTACAGTTGCGCTCGTCACCTTTAGACATAAGATGTTAAGTCTCAATCGTCCAGTAATATCACTAGCAACGGCGCCCTTCAGACCGAAACACAGTAATGTTTATACATTACTGCTTCACGACAGAAATAGGCGCCGTTGTGGTACCCATAAACTAGCCGGCATCTTGTGCAAAGGAGCCTCCCACTGAGCTTCGCTTGTACACAAACAAATTCTTACTTTATATTTATCTGTTGAGGGTTTACCATTCGGTCTGTTTACGAAATATGTAGATTAAAATATGTAGGTTCCACCATCTCCACACACTGCTTTTGGCGGTAAAAGATTTTAGATGTATATGTACCTATATCTTATATCATTTAACGAGCAATTCTATATATTGTATATATATATATATATATATATATATATATATAATCTTAATCTCGGAAACGGCTCCAACGGTTTTCATAAAATTTAGTATACAGGGGATTTCGGGGGGGAAAATCGATCTAGCTAGGTTTCAATTCATAAGATAAATAGTTTTATCCGTATTTTAATGAGAAACAGCTACTAAAACATTAGAATACAAAGGTAAGTTTCGCCACCTTATACAAACAAGCTTAGATTGGGTGATCCGGAAAGAAGAAGACCCCGGTTCGAATCCAGATGTCTTATTATTTTTTTTGTTCAAGTTCGGCTCGGTAGTCCGGATATTTGAATTAATATGTCAGTTATCTTAACAAAATGTTGGCAACTTTAATAAGTGCGTCGAAATACTCTAACATAATCAACAACTATGGTAGTCGTCTAATGTTTTCTGACGAAGCAGTTTAAATGCCAACAATTGTTATATGCTTAATATGATATTTGAACTGGTTAGTTGTTGAATGTGTGGATGATGATTGATGCATCTACTGTACTCAATAACTCTTGTGTTTTTACTTATTAATTTACTAATAATAATTTTTTTTACTTACTCGTGTAAGACTATTAGTTTTGACGTTTGAGTATTTTTGATGCATCACTTTACATATATTGTAATTAAAATGATTTGAAAATTGCATTGAAAATAAGAACTTGTAATACCTAAACTGTTTTGAAAAGAGCAACCTTAGAGTTTCTTGCTTGTACTTCTCTAAGAAAATCTGCCATTCGAATGAGCAGTGTATGAAAAAGAGACATAATATTTCATATGGTTTATCTATAAAATTAAGTATTTCTGTTCAGTTTTTATAAGTGAGTTGCATGCATTCTTTACCACCTTATCTTTAGTTCTGTCACTCACTTAAAAACCTTTTTTGATTTGGAGCAAAACACTGAATCAACGATTATTAAGGCATAAATACAGTCTACTTGAAATATTAACAGAATATGGTTATTAAAAAACCTCCAATTAGTAAGAAAAAAAAAAACACCAATGCCCAACCAATTTACATACAAATCATGCATGGAATGGAAAAGCAGCCACATCACTTACCACTATCGTATCAAGCAGTAGCTGTGTTAACAAAAAGTGTCCCATGTGGTTGACTCCGAGCTGAGTCTCGAAGCCGTCCCGCGTCACCCCCTGCGGCGGCTCCATAACTGCTGCGTTGTTGATCAGGATGTGAACGCGAGGCTCTTCAGACTTGAAACTGCAAGTTAAATTGAGCTTTAAGAACACTTTTCAAAGTCAAACGCAAGCTCTTTTTCCCTAAAGCTAAATATAACAATGCATCTTTATTTCTGCTCCTATAAATTATTTTCATAGAATGTTAAAAAGGTATTTATTGCTGTAGAAATACGATATCAACGTAAAAAGGTTCCAGTTCTTCATCAACTGCTGCGTTAGTCGTATTCGTATATACTTAGCGGATAAATTAACAAACAGATCTCTTGGCAAGTTGAAAAGGAACCAGAGTGTCAACTTACTCCGAAGGATTTTAATAGAAAACGTAAACGTGGCCACAAGCCGGTGCAAAAATATTGGGAAGACCTGAACTGAAGTGAAGTGTGAATTTCAATATTGATCAGAACTTCTCTCCCTATCTTATACAATCTTGATTCTTCGAAATCAATATATACATAATTTGAACAACAATCAATCTATGTACATTCTCCCGGTGAATATACATCCTCAACGATAATAAGAAAAAAATAAACGTAATTGTAATCATTGGCTCGTGACCAAAATGTTCCTATCACGGACAAATGGTCTGCAACGACCGCCACTATCGCGTTTTTTTAAATTAATTTATCCAGTAGCCTTTACAAATTTCATAAGTACTCTCGTGGAAAGATAATACTACTTACAATAAAACTAAGTCTATCTATAAACCTAGGACTACTATTAAACCTAATGTACAGCATTAAACTTATTTTGTATTTGTAAATTAACACGGAATAGTAAAGTTAAAATTAAAAATAAATTGAATATTATATAAACTTATACTATTATTATTATATAAACTTATATAATTTTACCATTGAAATAGCCTGTGCAGAGCTTGAGTGTGCCATTGTTGTAAGTATATACAGACCCCCCGATGCATTATATGAGTTATTTGAGAGTGTCTTGGTGGAGGTTCTATCAAAATTATCAGAATCTAAGAAATATATTATGGTTTGTGGTGACTTTAATATTAACTTATTAGAAAAATCCACCACAAGTATTAGATTCAAATCTTTGTTTAAATCATATAAATTATCAAATATTTTCTTAGAACCTACTAGAGTAACCAGCACCTCTAAAAGCTGTATTGATAATATTTTTACTAATTATAAACCTATTTCTCAATCAATAATTAGTAAACTGAGCTCAGACCACTTTGGTCAATTAGCCTCTTTTAATATTGAAGGGAACAAATGTACTTCAACTAAAAAGTTTATGTTTGTTTCGGTAAACAATAGGCGAATGGAGAAATATAGAGGCAATGTTTCAGAAAAACTCTCAAACTTGTATTTGAATTATAACAGTACTCCAAATGAGATGTATGGTAAGTTATTTAAAATAATTAAAACAGGGTTTGCTTCTATATTTACTTGAAAGACAGTCAACTCGGGTGGTCTCTTGTCATTTAACAACTGGGCAACAGCTGGTATTCATAGGAGCAGACAACGGTTATATGAACTATATAGTGAGAGATCATCATGTAATCATGATGCATCTTTCCTTGTATATGTGAAAAATTATTCAAAATTATTTAAGAAAGTATGTACTATTGCTAAGTCAATGCATATTAGAGAAATAATTAAAAATGCTTCAAATAAAATAAAAATGACTTGGAAAGTTATTAACCGGGAATCTGGAAGAGCGAAAGACTGCAAGTTTGAATATAATCTAATAATAAACAATACAAAAATCCACTCTGAGCAGGAAGTAGCTACTGCTTTTGAGAATTTTTTTTCTGACATTCCAGTTTCCATCTCAAGCACCCTTGTCTCCTCCACCAGTGTTGCCGAGTCACTTCTTTTGGAAAATGTTAAGGAATGTAAACAAAATTTCAAATTCAGTGTTGTTAGCCCAGCAGAAATAATTAAAACTTTCAGATCCTTAGAAATGAAAAAAACTGCTGATATATGGGGCATATCTGTAAAAATAATAAGTTCTGTTATTGACGTCATAGCACCATATCTAGCACTAGTTTTAATAGCTGTATTGAACATGGCGTGTTTCTGAAGTATAGTAAAATTACACCAATATTTAAATCGGGACTCACTTCTGACCCGAATAACTATCGCCCTGTTTCGGTGTTGCCGACCCTTAGTGAAATTTTTGAAAAAATTATTTTAAGCCAAATGCTTACTCACTTTAACACTTATAAGTTACTTCATATAAAACAATTTGGCTTTACTAGGGGACGCTCGACTACGGATGCAGGTGTTGAACTCATCAGGAATATTTTTGAGGCCTGGGAGGAATCACAGAATGCACTTGGTATCTTCTGTGATTTATCTAAGTCTTTTGATTGTGTTCAACATTCAACGCTGGTCAGGAAGCTATGCCACTATGGTATAAGAGGATCTGCACTCGATCTTCTGATCTCATATTTAAATAATAGGATTCAGAGGGTCGAGGTGAATGGCAGGAGATCTCCTGGGACTCCTCTCGGTATGGGGGTACCACAAGGGTCTATTCTTGGACCCTTCCTCTTCCTAATTTATATAAATGATCTACCTAACCTTGTAGAAAAAAAACACAAGGTGGTATTGTTTGCGGATGACACTTCACTTATATTCAAAGTGAAACGAAGCCAAGTTTTATATGACGAAGTAAACAATGCTCTATCTGACATCGTGTACTGGTTTAGCGCCAATAACTTATTGTTAAATAATCGTAAAACCAAATATATTAAATTCACCGCGCCAAATGTTAAAAATGTAGATGCGAATATTTTATTAAATGGAGAGGTGGTAAAACCAGTGGAATCCGCTATATTTCTTGGCATTACTCTTGATTCCAAATTGCATTGGGCCCCCATATTGAAGGATTGGCGAATAGGCTTAGTTCTGCAGCATATGCCGTTAAGAAAATCAGACGGTTAACTGACATAGATACGGCGAGATTAGTATACTTTAGTTATTTTCATAGTATTATGTCCTATGGTATATTGTTATGGGGCAGTGCGGCCGATATTAATACTATCTTTGTGCTGCAGAAGAGGGCTATTCGCGCGATTTATAACCTAGGTCCTAAAGAATCATTAAGAGAAAAATTTAAAGAAATAAACATTTTGACTGTTGCTTCTCAATACATTTTTGATAATGTTTTGTATGTTCATAAGCACATTGAGGAATTTTCTAGAAACTGTGACATTCATAATGTTAACACGAGGAACAAACATAAACTTGTTATGCCTACTACTCGGTTGGGTCGAGTTAGTAAGTCTTTTGTTGGGCGATGTATATGCTTCTACAATATGATCCCAGAAAATGTACAAAACAAATGTGTTACGAAATTTAAAAGAATTGTTAAAAAACGTTTGTGTGGGAAAGGTTATTATAGCATAAACGAATTTCTTAATGACACCACGGACTGGGATTAAAGCGAACACCCTCAGGCTCTTTAATTATTAATGTTTATTGTACGATATTACATTGTAATCCATATTTTATATAAAAAAAAAGCCCGCTGAGTTTCTTGCGCCCATTCTTCTCAGGTCTGAGGCAGTCTCTTTTGAATGGGTGGTAGATTTTGACGTTCAATAAGTGATTATAAATCCTATTTTGAATAAAAATATTTGAATTTGAATTATATTAAATCCATTTCATGGGCACAGGTGATTTTTAAAGGAAGCATTTTTTAGCAAATCCTGTGGCAGTTCATTTATGACAGTGGGCACTTGTGGGCGTTTTTCTCTTTTCCCATAGTTGTTTTTAATTTTCTGGATAACAAATTTGTCTTTTTTTGACAAACGAGTTTGGTATGTATGCATAACTTCTATTTTATAATCATTATCTTGATAGTGTTCAGTCATTATTAACTATTAACTATATTTTCAATTGGTAGGATTTTGCATATTTGGAATAACTTTTCATAATTTTTTTGACACAAATTTTTCGTATTGGCCTGTTAAAGGCCTGAATACCACATAAGGAACATAAGCTTGCATTTCTGCGGTTCATAAGGAAATGTGACAAATATAAGTGCCCTGAAAGTCATCCATAAATACATTTTTAGTTTAAACATAGTACAACCACTTAGAAAACATAGTAAAACGTGCTTCTAAAATGCTCGGGTTTGTTATACGTAACACAAAAAAATTACTAAAGTTTAAAAATAAAAAAGCTTTCCTTTATTTGAGTCTGGTTAGGAGTATCCTGGAGTATGACTCAGTTGACTGGCGTCCTCACTATGCTACACATATCCTAAGACACGAAGGTATTAGGAATGGTATTTCATTGGCATGTGGCTTTTAGTGCCGATAAAGAAAAGAAAATTACTTCTATTAAAGAACGGGTGGCTTTCTTTAAAATGACCACATTCGATGAAGGTAGGGAATTTCTGGATCCTCTGTTTACTCGTAAACTAGTGAACTATAAAAAGGCAATAAATTTAGCCTAAGGGTACCAGTAAACATTCCACGTAAGCCTATTACTCCACTATGTCCTCCATTTCGTACCAATTCCTACGGTAGCTGATATTGACACATTTGCTGATTCCTTAGCCAAATTACGCAAGACCATTTGCACTAACATTGGTAATCTTTAATATTGATATAATGTGTAAATTAATGTAACTACGTATAACTATGTAACCTACTGATTTATTAATTTAAAAAAAAACTGTTTAATTCTTAGTTTATTCTTTTTATTACTTAAAATTAATTATTCTGTGCATGTTGTGATTATTTGTAAGTAATCACTACATTTAGTTCCTAGTTCTTAATTCTAATTTTAATATTTGTGTGTATTATTGTAAGTGATTGTAAATAAACCCAATAAATAAATAAACAGATGTGTCAGTTCAAAAATATTGTATATATTTTCAACAATATTGTATATTGGATTAAAAAGAGCGCAAAAAACATGCTGGGAGAGTTTCTTGCGCCGCTTCTTCTCTCTCAGAGCGCTATTTGTTTCCGAAGTGGTAGAAGTATCTAGTACATTAGAAATGACATCAAAAAGAATTCTAAAGGAAACAATTTTGAGAAGATAAATGCCTTTTATGCCAACAAGGATCACGTGGAGTACAAAAGAGGTGTAACGAATTCTGCATCATCTTATGGGAGTCACGTACAAATAATTGGATTGAGCTACACAACCTCAAGCAACATACCTACCAATATTGGTGCAGGAGGCCATCTAGACTTCCAAATACAGGTATTTCTGTCGCAAAGACTGTCTTTAACGGATTGAAACCTGGAATCCTGTAGTGTGAAGTGAAAATGTGAAGTACCTGATGTTTTAGAATGTCAGTTACTCGTCGTGATACAATAGGTACCTATGGGAAGTACTTACACCGTAATCGAGCTGCGTTGGAAATTAAAACCGGTTGACTATCGCATTTATAACGGGGAGTATTCCGAAGAGCTGTTTGAACTGATTTCTGCCGCCAAATTCCACCTTACGTTTAAACGCCAAAACTTGGATATCATCCTCACCATCAGAATATGCGACGTTCTTCCAAGACAATGTGGCAGAAATAACACGTGGAATGAGCTTCCTTACGCGGTGTTTAGTTGAATTTTGGTACAATAAATAAAACAATTATTGTGAAACTATATAATCGACAGAACCATGTCATTAACATAGTAGGTACCTACTATTCATGCGGAATGAATTAGAATAAAAGTGGCGGTACATTGACATTTCAAGTAGTTTTTAAGTTTTATTTATTAACCGACTTCAAAAAAAGAGGAGGTTCTCAATTTTTTTTTTTATGTTTGTTACCTTTTTTTTATTGAATAGGAGGACAAACGAACGTGCGGGTCACCTGTTGTGAAGTCATCACCGCCGCCCACATTCTCTTGCAACAGCAGAGGAATCACAAGAGCGTTGCCGGCCTTTAAGGAAGGTGTACGCGCTTTTTTGAAGGTACCCACGTCGTATCGTCCCGGAAGCACCGCACAAGGAAGCTCATTCCACAGCTTTGTAGCACGTGGAAGAAAGCTCCTTGAAAACCGCACTGTGGAGGACCGCCACACATCCAGATGGTGGGGATGATAACCTAATTTGTGGCGTGGCGTACGAGGGTGAAATTCGGCGGCAGGAATCAGGTTAAATAGCTCTTCGGAACACTCCCCGTGATAAATGCGGTAGAAGACACACAATGAAGCGACGTCTCTACGCAACGCCAAGTGATCCAGCCGTTCACAGAGCACTGGGTTCCCCACAATTCGAGCTGCTCTGCGTTGCACGCGGTCAAATGGATCGAGCTGATACTGGGGTGCGCCAGACCAGAGATGACAGCAATACTCCATGTGCGCCGGACCTGCGCTTTGTAGAGCGCTAGAATGTGGGCCGGCTTGAAGTATTGCCGTGCTCTATTGATGACGCTCAGCTTCTTCGAAGCCAATTTGGCTTTGCCCTCCAGATGGCCACGGAATTGGCAATCGCTTGAGATTTCGAGACCCAGTATTCCGATACTAGGCGAGGCTTTAAGGGAACTGTTGTCGAAGAGCGGTGATACGACAAATGGGGTTTTTTTTAGTGGTAAACGCGCAAACTTGAGTCTTCTGGGGGTTAAATTGGACAAGGATCAACCTACCCCATTTCGCAACCTTCTCGAGAGAGGACTCGATAGAAGACACAAGTTTCTCCCAGCTCTGGTCGAGGTTTTTCCGAGAGAGACCTGCATGGCCCGTGTATACGGCATCACCAGTGCTGTCGTCTGTATAGCAATGTATGTTGGCGGTGTCCAATATATCATTGGTATGCAGAAGAAACAGCGTGGAAGATAGCACACAGACTTGGGGCACTCCAGCGATCATGGGCTTGGGATTCGAGCAAAAACCGTCGACAACGACTTGTATGCTGCGCCCAGTGAGGAAGCTGGAGGTCCACTTGCATAAGCTCTCGGGAAGCCCAAATGATGGAAGTTTTGAGAGGAGCGCCTTCTGCCATACACGATCAAAGGCCTTTGCAATATCCAGGCTAACTGCCAGGCCTTCCCCCTTGCTTTCAATAGCCGCCGCCCATCTAAGTGTTAGGTATACCAGATGATCACCTGACCGACCATGGCGATAGCCGTATTGTCGGTCGTTGATCAACTGGTTACCCTCTAGGTATACCAAAAGCTGGTGGCTAATTATGCTCTCTATGATTTTGGAGAGCAGGGAGGTAATAGCAATAGGCCTGTAGTTTGCCGGATCCAAACTGTCTCCTTTTTTTTGGATCGGATGGACAAGGGCTGACTTCCATGAGTCAGGGACTACGCCTTTGGAATAAGAGTGCCGGAATAAACGCGTTAGTTAGTTAAACCGGCGTCAACTCAGAGGCACACGTTCTATGCACGATTGGAGAAATGCCATCCGGCCCGCTCGACTTCCTGACGTCCAACGAAAACAGAGTTCGCCTAACAGTTTTCTGTCTGAATGTCTAATGTACAGCATTAGACATAGAGCTCTGACACCGCGGGATAGTCGGCGGTGTTTTTCCGTTGTCGTCAAGAGTCGAGTTGGAGGCGAAAAGAGCGCACAGGAGATCGGCTTTCTCTTTTGCCGTATGGGCCAGGGTGTCATTCCTCATGTGCAACGGCGGCTTGAAATTCGAATTGTTAGTAAGTGACTTACATCTGTACAAAATTCCTGACGGAGGCCAGATCACCCAAGTCGCAGGGTCGGCAGTACACGTACTTGTTCTGGGTCTCCAGCACCACCTCCTTCCTGGCAACCTCGCACGCTGACATGTCTCGGCACGCCATAAACACCTGCACCAAAATCGTTATATCGTTAGATAAATTATCATTAGCACATATTTATTAGATTAACTTGCATTTCAACAAACGCGTCTATTTCTGCCGTGAAGAAGTAATGTGTAAGCATTACTGTGTTTCGGTCTGAAGGGCGCCGTAGCTAGTGAAATTACTGGCAAATGAGACTTGACATCTTATATCTCAAAGTGACAAGTATAGTTGTAATGCCGCTCAGAATTTGTGGCTTTTTCAATCATCTTGAGCGGCATTGCGTTGCAATGGGCAGGGCGTATAAATTACCACCAGCTGACCGTCCTGCTCGTTTGCTCACTAGGTACTCAACTGATAAATTTTGCACTTATGTTGTCAGGGTTGAAGGAAAGGTAGGTACTTTATTTTACGAAGTTTCAAAGAGTTCCCGCGGGAACACGATACGAATTTAAGTTCGGGTCGACATATAAAAAATAACGGCGAAAGAAAGCTACGAAAGGAAAAATAATCATTTACAAGATTTTCGGAGTGGTTTAAAGTAATTTTGGAGTGTTTGTGAAATCCAATAATTATTGTAACAATATGAATATCGATTCCAAGATTCTCGGGGTAGTAGCGAGAGAAAATGAGATTATTTAGAAATCCAAGATGGCGGCCGCGTATCTTAATGATTTCAACAATATTAATATCGTTTTCAAGAATTTTAAAGAATTTGAAATAATAACGGCCAAAATAAGCCAGCGACAGGCCTTCTTCTTCTTTCACGCTAGTATATTGAAAGTCTATGGTACACACTCTCTCTCCGTCCTCTTTCTTTCACCTCGGTCGGTATATAATTATGTGGACCCCCGTAATCAATTGCGACATTTATTGCGATCCTTCCACTCGATATTATCGCGTTGCATATCGGCAAAACTGAGTTAAAGGTAAATGGAAGCAACCTTAGCACCGCGTTTAGCGAACTCCCACGCTGCTTCCTTGCCGATGCCGCTGGCGGCTCCGGTGATGATCACAGTATTGCCTGCTGCACTCATCTCCTTGTTGTAGGGGGGGCCGCCATACATGTCTCTGGTGGACAATACAAGTATTTTATGAGAAAAGGACAAGACGAAGAAGACGTTAATCTGATAGTAAATGAACACCCTGTCCATACGTGCACCACATAATCAGATTGTCAAGATCACTTTGCAAAGACTGTGCATCTTCGCTTGAGTTAAAATTTTAGGTGATCATTTTCATTTGATTTGATTCCTAAAATTAATTCCCGAAGTCATTAATGAAAATATTAGGGAATATTGGTCCCAAATGTGATCCTTGAGGAACTCCGGATATAGCAGTGAATGCTTCGGAGTAAATCCTCCAACCACAACAAATGACTGTCGGACTGACAGGTAAGACCTGCACCAATTTAAAAACACGCCGGCTATTTCAATACAGGAATCGAATGACTGACCACGGTCAACTGCGTCAGCAAGGTCCCCGAATAAGGAAATCAAGTTGGTTGAAGTGGAACGTGATGTTACGAAACCGTGCTGTTCAGGCGACCATGTGCTTAAACTGATATGATATTTCTGGATACAAAAGGGATTCGAATATATTCCTTAAACTATTATATATAGATATAGGCCTATAATTCTTTACCTCATTTGCGTCACCACTCTTTAACAATGGTATCACTAAAGCACTTTACAAGGTTGTTGGGAATATACCAGAACTTAGGGAGGCGTTAAAAAATATACAAAGTGGCAGTGCTAATGCACTAGCGCACCTTACCACAAGAATTGATAAAATACCATCAGAGCCGGCACCTTTTGGTGGATCAAGTCTTTTTAAAACCCTGAAAACTTGATCTTTAGTTATAGATAATGTATTAATTTAGATAGATAATTTGAGCTTATGGTCGAATTAGAATGATCTGGAATGAGTTTGTTAACTAAGTTATAACATGAAGAAGATTGTGATGCAAAAAGATAACAAATCTCCAAACCTAATGAACTTTACTTGTACTTTCTCCATCAATCCGAGCTCTGTAAGACAGACGCTAACACTATATCAACTGCCTGTCGACGTAAAACTTTTTAGTGTAATCTGTAGTATGTAAACTTTATTATTTATCAGTATTTAGAGAACACACCAGCGTGCTATGTGATCGCAACCGGCAAAAGTCGTGATCAACATCTCTCTTGCAACACTTGACGATCAAGTCATCTCCGATCGGCTTAATCTGTCGTTGTGGGTTCTGCCGCATATAGGTTGATACCAGCATCCGAATAACACACCGGACATAACGTCAAAATGTGAAATAGCCAGCAATGTGAAAAGATTGCCAAAAGTGAGATGATCACTTCTGGCAATCTAAAACCGCGCACCTTACGATAAATTTCTAGCCTCGCACAGTTACTTTGTAGAAACAATAACTACCGGTGTACTAGAAACTTAAAGGCCGGCAATGCATCTAACATCTTATCATCGTTGGTGTTGAGGATTTTCATGGTCAGTTACCTGACGACTTCCTATTACGTCAGCCTCTAGCCAGTTCGCTACCTCTTATAAAAAAAAAATCATTGGAAGATCATTACTTTTTATTGCAATGCGATTGGGGTTTATATATAAAGAAAAAGTCTCACACCCGTTTCAACAAGTGATTACAAAATTCAATGTTGAATAAAAAACAAATGGCGTGCGTACAAAGTACACATGTCAAAAGTGAAACTTCTTTGGAAAACGAATTTTTAACTAATTTTTGCATTTATTGGGACATATAGACACTGGATTTAATAAATGATCCCAAATTCGTTCTCTGCACCCTCGATAACCTCGGTTTCGATATCCATATTGTTTAAGTCATAATTTTGCGTGGCGGCCATGTTGATTCAAAAATTTTTCGTTTCTTTTGTGATAAATTTAGGCTCATGCGCCTAAAGAAGTTTCACTTAAAAAATTATATAAGTATTGCATAATAAAAATCTCTAAAATATGAAGTATGTATACTAACATTTATGATGCACATGCATGTATATTATAAAGGCATTAAAGGCCTTTATTTTCTCAAAATTGATAGAATTAGAATTATTTTTGTGTTATTTTTAATATACTAGATACTACTACCGCTTCGGAAACAAATGGCGCTCTGAGAGAGAAGAAGCGGCGCAAGAAACTCTCCCAGCATTCCTTTTTTTTGCGCTCTTTTCAATAAAAATATACAATATTATACAGTCATTTATATCGCTATATAATAATCATAATCTAGTCACAGGCTGTCCGATCACTTAGATATTCAGCTGTGGAGTAATAGGATTTACGACAGTGCCATGTTTTTTTTATAAAACATTTAAATTTATTTATAGATAATGCCTGAACAGTGGCTCGGACTTTATTATAAAAGTGTATACATTTACCCTTAAAGCTATTATGTATCTTATGAAGCCTACTAGAATTAGTTACAAGCAATCCCTTATCTAGTGTTATAATAATGAAAATCACTATTAAGAGCAAAAAGGTGACGATTTTTGTGAACGTATATTAAATTTTCATAAATGTATAATGTATATATGTATGCTATATTTAATAATTTAACTTACTTGATTAAGCAAAGCACCCCCGCGCCCGCCGCTAGCCCAGAAATGATCGTGACGGGTAGATTGGGGACCCACATCCTGCAAAGTCATACAACTTTTACGATTTGGATAACGTGACATAACTCCGCTTGGTAAAATCGGCAAGGAATACCCGACGCTCCAGCCAGGAGCACACCATCATGACAAACGTCGAGAGATGTCGCTCTTGCAAATCAACTATACGTCAATTTGTTATGTTTTTAAAGTGATAGCCCTCACTTCTAGGATTAATACATAAATAAAATTTGAAAAACAAAAAAAAAATATGAACGATGCGGGACTCGAACCCACGACCTCCGGCGTTCCGTGGCGGTGATCTAACCAACTGAGTTAGGCTGTAAAGGGCCATATAGATCTATAATAAATCAACAATGTATTCAAGGTATTTATTTAGATAAGGATTAATGCTGTATTGGTTAAAATCGCTTCGAAAATTAGCCAGATTTTAAGGCACCGTACTCGTGATATTACTGGGCTTCGTCTTAAGACAATTGCGATGCCGCTCAGAATTTTGGGTGTCATTTATCAATTTATCATCAGAAGAAAGCCTCGTCACTTTTTCTCATAACAAAAACTCTATTATATTAAAAAATATATTGGCACGGCACCCCACACACATAATAATAATAAAATTTCGTTTGTTTCAAAGATTGAATATACAATTTATTGTCTGAGGCTTCCCAGTATGTTTCTTAGGCGACTTGTACCTAAGTATTGGGAATATCTCGCAACTTACTTAGCGGAACAACTTAACACAAAACTGTGAGAAACCGAAAATAATTAAAAGAAAGTAGTAGTAAATGGAAGAATGTATAACTTTTTAAAATTAGCATAATCAATTAAGTTTAATAGTCTGGGCCACTAGTTATGAGTAGACTTTTTGGAGTTACCTAAGACGCAAGAGCGTTTTCTCCAGCTTAGCCGATTTTCGCGTTATAACGAAATTATGATTAAAATAATGACAGAGAACAAAAAACCATGAAAAATTAACGATCAATGAAGTGTTTTTGAAAAACTTAGAAGACGAGGAAAAAAGAAGACTCCTCTCTCCCCGCAATACCAGAGTTCGCAAGCAGAAGAGTATTAGGTCCGGCATCCACAAAAGAGGAGAGGAGATAAGCCGAGAAGCTATCAGCCTTTTTCTACCAAAGCGGAGAGATGTGAGAGAGCGAAATCAGTTGAGTGATGGCTACGAAAGGAAGAGGAGTTACAGGTTGAAGAAACACAAGTAATTCTTTAATATTTAAACTATCGAAGGAAACATAGATTCTGGATAAGCCGGCCGCCCGTCTACACGCACCTTCGCTCTTCGCGGCATTGTATATAAAAATGAGAAATCTCCTCTCATGTCCGCTTGATCCATTTCCACCGAAGCTAAGCGGACAGATGTGGAACGAAATCTGATTTGTTATTAAAATACATCTCCTCTCCTCTTCGCTTTGGTGGATACCGGACCTTACTCATACCAGGCCTGTCTCACTCCCCGTGTGGGTATCGAAATATATGTAAATACAGAAAGAACTCACGAACGAGTAGTCACGCACATGCCAGCTTTGTTCGTCACCTACTTCACCGGTCCGACCGATTTTTTCCTTTTTTTTTCCTATACATTTGACTATGTTGTGGTCTTCGAGCCCATACATTACTATTTGCAACGAATGTAGGTTTGACAACAAAAGAATATTAATTTAAAATTACGATTAGGTTTTGTTCTTCTTAGGTCTGAGGCATCTTTTGGAATGGGTGGTAGTTATTGACTTACAATAAGTGATTTTATATCCTTTTTTGATTAAAAAAAAGGATTGTTGGTTTTATGAAACCACGGTAAGAGTGAAACTTTAAATCACATTATAGACATTTAACTAAAAAATTTTTGGAATAATATTCCATTGAGGGTATAAAAATCGGTTAATCAATCTTAATTTTGTACTTGGAAAATTGGAATGATAATGGGAAATAATAAAAGTAGGCTAATATTTTTATTAAACTCTGTGTCTTAAATAATGGATAAAAACAAACAAAATAGCGTGGAGCACTGGCACAAATGAGTAATAGTCTATACACTACACTGTCAGCTGCTGCGAACTATACCGCCGCCCGACCGTCACGCGACATGCAACACACAGATGAAAAAGTTTGAGATGATGTAATAAAAGTTTCACTTTTATATTTGAATTTGAATATTAGAGAATAACTGAGCTATTTTATAATGATAATGACGTATCTTCTACTAGGTAGGTTAGTTGGTTTCTTTGCTGATACCAACTTACTTGTTTGTACACAGCAACTAGGTAGGAATCCGAAAAAAAGTATGCAACCTGTCAGATGTTGTGCATGTTGTACCTACTGTCTGATAAAATTACAATATAGTTCGTTTGGCAATCAAATCATTTTTATTTATCATACTTATGAACATACATCTAAGGGTAAATCTATTGGTGTATACGTACAGAATCATTATTTATTAGATCAAATATTATTTTCATTCGGTATGCAGATCAGCAAATGTAGATGCCTCTTGGAATTATGTGTTTCACTTACTGAGAGCACCGGTGAGAGGCACCGTAATGTATTTCGGAAGCTGCACGAAGTTGTTAAAAATGGGATCAATCAATAAAATTTTGTCTTAAATTATTTTATATCTATATTAATTTGCTTAAATTAATTCCACATCGTTATGCAATGGATTTAAAAAAAGCAAGCCCTTACTAGAAGTTGGAAGCGCTCTTGTGTATCTTATTCGGTATGTTACTGCTAAAACACAACATAATAAGTTTTATGTTTATATGTATACAACTGTGCATGTTTTGTCACCTCCCACAAGCACACAGCCGGTCCGAGGTTCGAGTCTCCTTAGGAGACGCCCCGCGACTGTTGTTGCGTAGTCTTTGCGGCCTCCACGTCCCACGTCCTATGTCGCTGTAAAAGCCTTCAGGGCCAACAGCAAAGTGGAGGTTTTTAGTCGGTATGGGGTGTCCGCTTGCGGAAACTCGAGTCCGACTCTCGAGTAAATATGTATCTGTATTTTCCTCCTCTCGAAAACAAAAATGTTTTGTCATGTGTTTAAAAGCGTCTAAACTACTATTAAATGTACCGCATAGCTAAATTAGACCTTTCTGGCTAGCTGTGAAAGTATTCATCGGAATATACTTAGCTTAAAACGATAACGAGGCTAGAATGAAAAGATTAGTATATTTTATATATTTATTCGTTTTATTGTTACAATATTATAATGTATAAGGCTAAACGGTGTTCTTTATACAATTATTAGTGCTTACATTATCAATTTAGTGACGAAGCGATCAACTTGCGAACAGAAATAACGTCAAAACACTCGAAACTTAAAATGTCATTTTATAACAATCTTTGATCGGAGAGCTAAATACCAATTTATTTCAATATAAGATGTTAAATCCCATTAGAACCGAAGATCTGTTGCCTCCTACTTGTAACAACTGGTATAATTAATATTGTGAGATAGTAAAATATTTTAATGAAAACAAAATGCGGTTTATGTTTAATTATGCACTGAGTGCTTCCTATACATGAATATTTTCAACATTGTCTATGAATGCCATCTCCATTGATTAAGGATTGGTCTCCGCTGCGATCAAACTAGATATCGTAGGTACTACCTAAACTGTTTTATGAAGGCAACTTTATATTGTAGTGTGTATTGGCTATTTCTAAAGATGGTTGTGTGCGTGGCATCTTGACGCTCAATGGCATCTTTCAAATTTTGTAACTTATATATGCTTCGTGTTATTTTACATTGAAATTAACAAAATACTTACTGATGATATGTGATCCCAGTGCCTTTCTTATTTCTTACAGTATTAATTTTAAAAAGTTCTATGCAAACCGACATCTTAGTTTCAATTATTAGCAAAGTTTAATAGAACATGTGGCACATCAACGTCACTTGGGCGTAGTACTAGTTGCCGCACTTTACGATTACGCCTGCGGTATCTAGTTGGAGCGCAACGGAGTCCAATTTTTAATCTAAGGCTATCTCATTAGCATCATCTATGTAGCATGAATACTTATGTATATCAATATTATAATTCGGTAAAATTTATCTTTGAAACACATTATTTGATTTCTTGAGAGAAGCGCCTTAAAAATTGAGAAGATGGATAAAATTCCTATTTAAATAAAATATACAGAGCGAGGCTACAATGGCGACATTAAATGAATATGCGGAGCTACTTAACCTTTATCATAAAAAAATAATTCAAAAATAAAAATACATAATTCACGTAAATAAATCATTTTTTCATAACATCATTTCGGAACATCTGTATGTAATCTAGTAGGAGCAAGCTCTCGTAGGCACCGACATTTCTTCCACGCCGCGCCGTAGCCGTCTGAACTCGTTGGTGAATAGCGCCTACGTAGTAATCTAGTAGCCGCGAGCTATCGTAGGCACTGACACACTTCTTTCAGGCCGCGACGTAGTCATCCGAACTCATAGGTGCATAGCGCCTACGTAGTAATGTAGTAGCCGCGAGTTAACATAGGCACTGATACATTTCAACGCCGCGCCGTAGCCGTCTGAACTCGTTGGTGAATAGCGCCTACGTAGTAATCTAGTAGCCGCGAGCTATCGTAGGCACTGACACACTTCTTTCAGGCCGCGACGTAGTCATCCGAACTCATAGGTGAATAGCGCCTACGTAGTAATGTAGTAGCCGCGAGCTAACATAGGCACTGATACACTTCAAAACCGCGCCGTAGCCGTCTGAACTCGTTGGTGAATAGCGCCTACGTAGTAATCTAGTAGCCGCGAGCTATCGTAGGCACTGACACACATCTTTCACGCCGCGCCGTAGTCATGCGAACTCGTTGGTGAATAGCGCCTACGTAGTAATCTAGTAGCCGCGAGCTATCGTAGGCACTGACACACATCTTTCACGCCGCGCCGTAGTCATCCGAACTCGTTGGTGAATAGCGCCTACGTAGTAATCTAGTAGCCGCGAGCTATCGTAGGCACTGACACACATCTTTCACGCCGCGCCGTAGTCATCCGAACTCGTTGGTGAATAGCGCCTACGTAGTAATCTAGTAGCCGCGAGCTATCGTAGGCACTGACACACTTCTTTCACGCCGCGCCGTAGTCATCCGAACTCGTTGGTGAATACGCCCACGTGAGGGTGATTAAGATTTTGTTTTCTAAATGTATAATTTCTTTGTTTGAATATTTCAATTATTTTCATTTAAAAAAAATACTATGATTACGATTAAGTAGCTATACCTGTGTGTTCATTTAATATCGCCATTAAAGCGCCAAGCTGTATATAAAATAATATTATAAATTTTATTAAAATGAAAAAATAATATAATTTAAAACAAAGCGCGTACGCTTTTTTAATAGGCCGGTAACGCTCCTGTGTTTCCACTAGTATTGGAAGAGAATATGGGCGGCGGTGATCACTTAACATTAGGTGACACCGCTCGTTTATCCTCCTTTTCCATGGAACAAATATATAAATAAAAATGTTATACAGGGAGGAAATAAGTAATATGTGCTAACAATTATTGGTAACAGCACCAAGCGTAACCGTATTCTTTTTTTTCTAAGCTGAAGTCATTTTGCTAATATTATCTACAAATCATTACTGAACAATTTGCCATTTTTTAGTTAAATTCATTTGACATTTTCAGCCTATTATTATCATAAATCCTGAGAGGCAACGCTTTTCAATAGTCTGTATCACTTCCCAACATCTTGTATTAGTGAATGAATTAAGGTTTTGTATTAGGAACTGGTAAAATATTATTTTATTTCCTATGTGACTATTCGCAAATTGATCGCAACATAAATTATTTTAAAATTTACTAGTTACATTGCATTTTACACATCAATTGGTGAATCAGTTCGTACAAAATTTCAATAAGGATAGATAGGTGGTACACAGGTACAGAAGATGTATGAGGCTTAGATCATATACGTCTAGATAGACTATGACAGCTGAGAAAACATCGAAAAAAATTAGTGATTTAACCTCTATTTTGAGCAATTCACGCACACTAACACAAAGTGTCATACAAATCGCGAGTGTAAGACGTAGCATGTCACGCACACAAAATTAATATCCCTGGCCTGTTTTTATCGGTTGTCTAACAGCAAGAGACTATCTAGACGTATAAATTACCTAAGGGATAAAAATATAAAAGTAAGAAAGTTACTTATATCTTATATGATGCAATAGAAAAATTTTATGCATAGATATATTATACAGATCATAAATATACGAAAAATAAATCATACAACAAAATTAATTGTAAGATAACTATAATATATTGCAAAAAGAGATCATAACTACTACGGAGCACGGTATAAAACAGAAAAAAATTAAACAGGTTAAGTTTCCGTTCTAAAAGTATGTTATATTCGGTTTACTTCTGTCTTCAACCGCTATTTTATAAGCTAATTATAAAGGTTTCGTCGTCGTCGAATAAACCGGTTGTTAAGAACGGTTTTTTAGGGTTCGTACCTCAAAAGGTTGTTGACTGTCTGTGTTGGGTAATAAATCACTCCTTTGGAGTTTAACACTCTGAACGTATACAACGCGGTTAGAACAGTTTTTTTTATATAGATTTATAACTGATTATTATAAAACCGGTTCATTAATATAGAGTGTACGGCATTCCAGACAAAACTGTTTGGTATTTTTTTATGTTGCATGTTACAACAAATATGAAGAAAACAATAACTTCATAAATAGCTTCACAAAAAAGAAATAGACTCAACTGCCATTCGTTATTTCTAGGAAATCCAAACCTGAATAAAAAAAAGTTTACAAACCAAAATTAACTTGTAACTTTTGATTTAACTGCAACATATACATAACTTTATCTACATATTGCAATGTCAGTCATTCTATTTAGTATAGGAAGTTTTTCTATTATCTACATTCTACATTATTCAAACTATGTTAAAATAAACATTTTCACTAATACATATATAACATTCAATTAATAATAAATATCTATATAAATTAAAATCTTAAACATACCGTGTCTGTACATTAACTAAATTACACTTATATAACCGAGGCCAGTCAGTTTTTTTTTTTCACTGTTTTGTCTGTGCACACCAATCTCAGGAATAATCATTACATTTAGTGTTTCATTCAAAATGGTGATAAACAAAAGAGTTACTTAGTTGAAATAAACAAGTTAATACATATAACACAACTTATACAGTATCTTAAAAGTTTGTAGTGTGGACAAAAATAGGGGTTGATTTTTAAATCTCTATGACCCCCAAAGTATGTTTTAATTTATGTGAACTCCTGGAGAAGCTATATTGATATTGAACTCTTTGGGAATCCCAGTTATAGAGAGATATATACTGTATATTAGAACATATTATGTAATTAAAGATTTTATATTTATATTATTATACACACAATATAATTATCATTTATTATAGTCTAATGATAAATTTTTAGTTAAATTTACATAATTGTTCCCTTAGTATCAGGTTGCCGCAAGATCTATAAGATTTTCAATATACTAAATGGGATGAGATTCATGGTTGAGAACATATTAATTTAAAGAGGAAATGCAAAAGGTTAGTATAATTGAGGTATTTTTTGGTAGTAGTACTATCCAGAGGGAGATATGCCAATGTTTTTCCATATTATAACCCAGTTGTGGTACAGACAATCTCTGTGTACTATATTATGATAATAATAATATATTTATACCATATCTCAGTCTTTGTATATGAATGATTAAAAAAATGGTGAGTGAGGAACTTAATGCAAAAAGTCTTTCAATAATTTCTGAATTGCCGTTCGTTGTAATTTGTTTAGAAATAGTTTTTGTTTTACAACGACCACAATCAGACTGATTATAAATAATTATGTTAATAAATTTTGAATTTGTTATTCATAATTGGTTTAATAAGACATGCCATTGTTAAGATCTTAGTAGAGTATATTCACTCTTCATTTATATTTTTACTTCCATACTATATCTTAAGTTTATGTTTGGATATTCAAAATATATACATACTAGAAATAATAATATGTTAGAATAGACAAAAATGTGCCGTATAAAAGGATGTGATACTTACATTAAATACTTTCTAGTAAAGCGTTATTTATTATTGTATAGAGAGCTCTTAATAATATCAAGATTTGAGCCCTAACAATTATCAATGTGCTTGCTCAACACTAGCTTATTGGTCTAGATGCGTTCTAAACGCTTATAAATCTTCAGTTAAGCGTAAATTGGATATGATTGACTAGTTCTAACACAGAATGGTGATATTAATTAACTATGTGTTTCATTAACATTTGCTGCACTCTTCGATTTGTTAGTATCATATGGCAGTGGTCTTGCTATTCCTACTTTTACGACACCTCTCGGAGCACCTTTTAATGCTTGAACAGCTTGGTCCAAAGTTGCATTTTTTATACTAATTCCATTAACAGACATAACCCGATCACCAGGGGAAATCTCCCCATTCTTTTCAGCAATACCACCGGGCACTAAGCTTCTTACAACAATAACTGTGCCTTTTGGATCAATCGGGTCTTGATAATCTAGTATTGAAAAGCCAAGACCTTGTTCACCTTTCATTAGTTCCACAATATCTTCCTTACTCTGCCACATGGCTAATCCAGAAACACACTCCAAAGACTTAGATTTCCTTGAGAACCCTGAATGATGTGTCAGAGTTGCTGTACTAGACGTATTAATGGATGTGTCTGACTGTGCCTTAACAATTGTTGATAAGTTATTCAAACTTCCAGAAATAATTTTCCGTGCTTCAAATCCTTCCCTATCTTGTGCTAAATTAATAACAGGTCGGGGACCACTTTCTGTGCTGCTTCTAGCACAGACTAACCTCACACGATTCGGAAGCTTCTTCAGAATATTTACTACTTCAGTATGTGTGAGACCATGCAACCTGTATTCATTTGCTTCTAAAAGCTCGTCACCAGCTACCAGTGTACCCTGTTGACCAACTGGACCTTCCGGGAGAACTGATCTAATGTAGTGATGAGGTCTAACTTCCAATCCACCTTCAACATCAACAGTTCCCTCTAGACTTATACCCAGCCCAGATAGTTTGTTAACTTCCGCGATGATAATTTCCTTATCTGATCCAATTTGAGATTCCCATCGTTTTACAATTTCTTCTGTATCAACATTTAAAATTTCATCAAGTCTACGATCTAACTCTTCTTGTGTTGGTTCTTGGTTAGATAGATTATCTTCAGCAACCTCCGAAACATTTGAGTCTATTGTTGTATTTGATTCAGGCTCTGCTTCAATTTCAGTCACACTATTATCAAGTTGTGAAGGCACTTGGAACCAAGTTAAGGTTGTGGCTGATGGAGTTGGTGAGGCAGGCTTTTCTTCATTAAATATAGCTAACTGTAGGTGTTCAAACTTTGGACCTCTCAAGTACCTCTCTAAAACAAGATGCACAGATATCCCTGTATTCCGCAATATCTCAACAGCTTGAGGATTACTCTTATCAACTATAGAAACTCCATCCACCTCTATTATTCTATCATTTATCCTAATTTTACCACTCTGCTCCGCACTGCTACCTTCTATAATACTTTTGACAAAAATACCAGAGAGTTCCTCTTTCTCACAAACATACCCAGCGACAGTTATACCAAGACCATAAACATTCTTATTTAAATCAACATGAACAATTTCTACTTCAGGTAATACAGGAAGCTCTACAGGAACAGCTATAGTGATGGTTGTTGGTAAGGAGTCTGCAACAATTGGATGATCAGGAATCTGCTGTGGATTATCACCAACAATGCTCACTGCTGCAACTAAATTCTCCACATCACCATTCTGTCCATTTAAATATTCACTATAGCACTGTGGTAGTTCATACACTGCTCCGTATCCAGCTTCTATGAGATGTCGGTCTAGAAGTTCTGGATCGGCAAGTAGCTTCGTCGGGACCAAGACTGTGCCAGGAATGGGGGCTCTTAAAGCTGTCGCCGGATCAGCGGGTCTTGCGACTAGTAGCCGCACTGTAGGGCCCGACTGACGCAACACAGCAGCAACTTGCTCCGACGTAAAGCCTCGTAAGTTCACAGAACCAACTTGCAACACATGATCTCCGCTCTGCAAGCGCCCGTCCTTATCAGCAATACCGCCAGGCAGCACGTACTTTATCACGACACCAGTGCTCCGACCACCCACTAAATTAAAACCTAACCCGTTCCCATCGTTCGTTAGTTCAACCACTTCCACCTGCGCCCACTCTGTGCTCAGCACCATCGTCTTCCTAACCATCGGGAACCTACGAATTTACGTTACGCAAACTACTAGGTTAGGATCCACGGAAATAGTCATTTTGCACAGTAACATAATAACACCGTTTTGTTAAATCAGACCGAGGCAAAATATCGTATTCGATTAAAATAATAATTCCATAATAAATTACATAAAAATTGACAATTACATACTTGCTGATTTGAAGACAGCGAGAATGTGGCCAGCTCCTGAACTCCTAATTCCTTATATCCGTCAATGTCAATTAGAACCTCACACTTCACAGTTAGAAGTGTTGCAGTGCGAACTGCGAAAATATAACAATCACCTAATATTATTTGTGTTAAAATTTCTCATATTATAATTAAATAGCTTGAAACATACTATAGAGTAAATGTCACTTTGCGTTTTGTAAAAAAAAGTTTTAGGTAGATATAATCCTTATATTGCTTGAGTAAATTTAAAAAACAAAGCAGTATGCAAGATCATTGTAGAAACTTAGGTTTAACGTCACACTTCGTTCTATACATAATATATTATACAAAAAGAAAGACGAAATATGCGTTTACTACTTTTTTTTTTGCTTGCTTTTTTGTTTGCTTAAAATATTATTGGTCAATAGGCAGCAGTGCAAACAATTTTTCAGTTTAGGCTGCGTATTTTGAATATAGGACAATGACATCAGTGGAGTAGCAGTTGGGTATTTTTTAAACCCTGGTGAAAAAGGGGGTTGTAATTGTACTATGTATAATGAAAAAATATTCGTTTTACAAAATTATTTAAGATTTTTGCCGGTGAAAAGTCACACCATGTTTTATTACGTCGTTAACGTAATATTTGAGCACGTTTTAATAGCTTGGCTTGGTGACTGACACGCAGTTGACATACGACTAAGGAAAAAGTGTGCTTACATTGTCTTTACGCACGCTTTTGCCGTTCCGCATCAGACTGCGAATGATAGTTTGTCCATATGTTTATATAGGACGTCATTGCTCATAATAATCAAAGATAGCAGCAACTATGTGTTTAATTCAATGACATAGGTAATAAAAGTACATAGATTTATTGGAAATATTTTCTTACAAAAACTTTGATGATAAATCCCTATAACATGCACTAAAACAACTGTGCCGTATTTTAAGCTATCGAACGACAGATGTTGCGCATTAACGTAATCATTCTGATAAAAATATCTTACCGCCTAATGTGTTGAAAATTATAATAATACTGTTATATTACGTATATGTTACTTGCTTAGAAAAATCCATATTTATATTTATAGACTTAATGTATAATAAATACGAGACAATGATATGACATTTTAGGATGAGCTTATGTTGTTTGATGACAATAACTATGTATATATCATATAATATTAAGCCTTTATTACTTTACTTGAATATTAACGCTATAGAAGTAGCGTCGGTAACTTCATTACAAATAGAAAGGACAAATGATATACAACTACAGCGGAGTTAGAACAGGACAAAGCTAATGATTTTGCATCTATATCACGTAACCCATTTATTTATTTGGCCCAATGTCAACTTTGCGGCTAACGTTTTCTTTCCAAAGAAATATTCTTTCCAAAAACACTAATAATTGATCCATAGTCACCTATTTTCAGTAAATTTATCGTAATCAAATTTATTTTGATTGAAATGATGAAATTTATATATAACTAACAGTGACAACCAAAATGTTGCCATAACATTGATATAGTTTAATCCAAATTATAGGGTAACGATTAATTTTAAACCTTATTTTATTCAATTTTATTAAAATAACATACAGCAGGCTTATTAATAATTTACAACGGTATATTTGTATGGAGTAAGGAAATAAGAACAACATTTGTACGTTTTCCTGAGATTGATAATAAAACAAGGAACATGATGTAAGGATGTTGGACAAATAAACAAAAAACTTTGTTACAATTAAATTACCACAGTTTGGATTGATTTTCTACGCATTCTAATTAGATAAAGATGTTTTAGCTTAACTAGCGTATAGCTTAGATGCGCAAAGTAAGAAATATATCCCAACATACTTAAGTTGTTAATAAATCCTAGAGCAAGTAGATGGCGCTTATCAGTAAAATATGTGTTAATAAGAGATTTTAGATTCGTGAGACTAAGACTAATTCAGGTTTATTTTAAAATGTGTATTAATTTACAAACACAATAAAAGAAAATATGTTAAATGATCACATTTCTATTGAAATTTTATAACATTCAAAGTATATACCAAAGAGTAGGTATATTATATAATCACGAGGCTATTAAAAATTCTTCGTGTGACCGCGTTGCGGTTTGTAATAGGTATTTTTGCATTTTTATGTTTAAAATTGAAGTTGCTATAACATATAGTATCGCCATAATATAGTATTTAATTTTATACAATTATTATTCTTGACAATGCTTGATTTTAAAAGCGCTTATAAGTTTATTTGGTATTTTTTTTTAAATTTTATAAAATAAAGTTTGCTTATATACTCAAGTCCATCAGCTTACACCAAGTTTTATATTGTTATATTATTATAATATTGGTTAGCACGGTTAGCACTTAATTTTTAATTTGTATCCTATTTTTTATTTTTACATTGACGGTGGCGCCATCAGCTCAAACCAAAAGATGTTTTCAGACAAGAATATGTAAAAACATAATTTTTCTATATCCGAGTTACGTTTAGTTTAGTCAATTATATTAATTAATATCTCTTTTCAAGCATTCGACGCATATAGCCAAATGACCGAATGACCCTGACTACTAAGCTCTATGCTATATGATCAATATGGACGTTTGTTTCCTGATTTTTCATGAATCAATCTTTCTAATTATTATAAGTTTGATATAGTAATCTCTATCATACACCCAGGGTATTTGAACCTTTTTCACTGTTTTGTCGATGTGTGAATTCTGGTGGAATGTGACTCCCAGATTAGAATTCTAACTTGGAGCCTTTTAAAGGGCGCTTCAGTTCTTTATGTGCTCTTTTCTTGATGAATACAGACTTTTCGGCGTGGACAGACAGTTTGCTAGCTTTGCACCACTGTGATATGTTTTTAGCGCCTTTTGCAATATTGAGCTTAGTTGTACCGGCAGAAACCTCTGATTACAAGGAGGCCATCTGCGTAGTTTCTCCAGTGCTTTGATTCTAAAAGTCTGCCAGCTTACGAAGTAGTTCATCCACTGATAGTGTTCATAGAAGTGGTGATAGTATGTAGTTCCGATATTGAAAATTATAGCATTATTTTGTGACGTCATGTATTAAATTTCAGCAGAAGGTGCATAGAAACTCGAATGGTTTTCAAAAAAATTGTCCTAAAACAATACTTTTTCAACATGTGTATAAAATTATATTACAAATTGCCTGAGGACTTAAAAATACTGTAAAATAAAATGTTTATACCAAGACTCTTCAAATGGCTGGTTGAAAATAATTTTTATAATATTAACTAAACTATATTAGCTAACTAAACTTAAGTAAAAGAAAAAAAGTGTCAGCTGTCAATGATTGCCCTTTCGTCATCTAAGATGGTGTGCACACAAAGTCGAGGTAAAAACATCTCAAATATTAGTAATCTTAAAGTTTATATTTTTAATTAAACATGATAATTAAACTTAAATTATCAATGAACATTCCTGTACGATTATTTACTCGACTCTGAGTGAATTCCAATCAGGAGTCCAGAGCAAACATTTATAGTATACCTTGCAAAAGACATTCCGTGGCATGGTATAAGTATTCTTTTAAGTTTTTAACCGACTTCAAAAAAGGAGGAGGTTGTCAATTCGTCAGTATGTTTTTGTTATTTTTCGTTTCGTCTCGAAACATTCGACTTGGTGAACCGAATTGGATAATTCTTTTTTATTCGAAAGCTGATGCTTCCCGTGTGGTCCCATTGTAATTTAGTCCAGATCTGATAATGGCATCCATGAGATATATATATACAGGTGTCCCAAAGTTATGGGACATGAAGGTAAAGTACCTAAATATCGTAGATAGGGTATTGTACTGAAAGAAGACTTTTATTTAAAAGTTAATTCTGCATTCAAAGATTTTCTAAAAATTACTTGCCTCGTCTGGGACTCGAACCGACTTAAATGTAAAAAAAAACAGCTTTACTTTTTTTTATGCCAATCGAAAGAATGGCCAAAAACTAATAACTCTTCTTAAGTAACATAGTATTTTAAAAGAAAGGAGCAACGTAAAATGTTTGAGTCAAATTTCAAGAAAGTTATTTATTGCCGCAATAAGACCTAACTAGGTCATTTTGATATCTATTAAAACCTACAGTACTTCCAAGGGTACTAATTATGAATGTTGCCATATATATATTAAAACAATTATATTACCTCGTTTATTTAAATGCATAAAAATAACCATATTTATAATGCATAAGTAATTATTATTAATTAAATTGATTTTGAATTCTTATCACAGTTTTTTATTTATTCTGATTAAAAAATATGTTTTCAGATAGATATTAGTTAATAATTTTAAAAATGTTCAATTTCTATTGTGAGTGGAGGTATTTAGTGAGCAAATATATCACACAACTGTTAGGTTTTTTAGTGGGCCAGGGCTTGTCATGCTCGTTCGTAATTTCGTAAATTCGTAATTGCACTGCTCGTGGCGGCGTCGTAGGGCAGGTCGTTACCTACCCTAAGATATGTGCGAGGGAAGCGATGACACTGTAATGTAATGTGTTCTTGTTTAGCATTTTAAGCTATTAAGTAGTACTAATATATAATTGCACGCATGCCTAATATCTTTATTTTTTTACAGTGTATGCGAATTGATAAAATTAATATCTGCTATATCGTTACTCTTTTTTTTAATATTAATCACGTCTTTTTTTTAACTTACACAAGTAGATAAGTCCAAACGTTAGAATTCTAATTGAGTAATTTTAGTACATCGGTTTACATACCTACATAAGCACATTTTATAAAATAAGTTTATTGTATAATGTTAAAGCTTAAGATATAGATTAAAAAGAGCATCAATGACTTTCTTGCTACTTCTTCTCAGTAACGCTCAACTTAAACTTTATATGTCACTTATACTTATAAGTGTGATTTTGACTTAATTGAATTAGTTAGATAATTAATAGATATAGATTTTTCTTTCTTTCTCTCTGAAATGGGTCTCGAAATCTCGAGCGATTGCCGATGCCGCTTTTATCTGGAAGGTAAAGCGAAATTTTCTTCGAAGAAGCTGGATGTCATGTCACACCACATCCTCTACAAAGCGGAGGTCTACATTTTATGGAGGATAATTTCTGTCATCTCTGGTCTGGCGCATCCCAGTATCAGCCCAATCCATTTGCCCGCGTGCAACGCAGAGCAGCTCGAATTGTCGAAGACCCAGTGTTCTGAGAACACTTGGCGTATGGTAGAGAGGTTGCTTTATTGTGTGTATTCTACCGCATTTCTGACGGGGAGTATTTCGAAGAGTGGTTTGACCGGATTCCTGCCACCAATTTCTACATTGACACGAAACGCCACAAATTAGGATATCATCCCCAACATCTGAGTGTGTGCCGTTTCTCTACAGTGCAGATTTCAAGGAACTTTCCTCCTAGTACGACCAAGATGTGGAATGAGCTTCCTTATTCCTTGTTTCCAGGACAATACGACATCATTATCAGCTGGAAGACGTCCACTGCTGGACGAAGGCTTCCCCCAAAGATTTCTACGACGATCGGTCTTGCGCTGCCCTCATCCAACTTATTCCGGCGATCTTGACCAAATCGTCGGTCTATCTTGTGGAACACTGCGTCTTCCGCTACGTGGTCGCCATTCAAGGACTTTACTGCCCCAACGACCATCTGTCCGTCGAACTATGTGTGACAATCATTTGGGCTATGTCGGTGACGTTGGATCTCCTACAGATCTCCTGATCTCTGATTTGATCATTACGACATGGGTTCCTTTAAAGCAAGTGCGTACATCTTTTTAAAAGGCCGGCAACGCTCCAGTAATTCCACTGGTGTTGCAAGAGAATGTGGGCGGCGGTAATCACTTCCTTAAAAAAAGTAAATAAAATTTTGTTTTCTAAATGTGTAATTTTGTTATATTTTTGTTTGTCAATATCAATTATCTACTTTAATTTTTAGGTTTATTTTTATGAGTAGGTACGGTTCAATATCTCCATTGTAGACACCACCACACTATATAGTAAGTACCTATGTACTACTTATGATTTAACCTAGATGCTAAATAAAACAACAATATAATTTTAAAATATATTTTATCATATAATTACACAGATATATTTTAATCAATGGAACGTAGATACACATCACTTAATAAATAACATTATTTATATAAAAATTATAATTATTTTTATTTATGTGAGTTATACCTATTTAAATGATCTCAACTCTGCTTTTAACAGCTTTACGAGTATGAATGCAATCATAGAATATGCCTAGATGTACATAATCTATAAATGTAAATATGTAAATGAAGTGTAAATATTGATTTGCAGATAATTATGTTGCTTCAGCGCCGGTTTTCAGCGAAGCCCATTGGTGGTTTAAGACATTTTTTGCTCCATAAAGGAATTTCCACTTAAATGGAACTTATAGGCTATGTTATAAAAAATGAGTTACAAAATTACATGTTAAACCGTACAGTAAATGTATAGTAATTAAAATAGGTTAAGTAGGTAAGTACAGCTTATATACATTTCTAATTTCTATTATATATTATAATATTTAAAAAAAAATACAGTTTGCGATCTGGATCCAAGACATAACATAATTTAACAAATATGGTACAATAAAACACACACAATCATTCGTGGATAGCAAATACATATACAACGTTAAGAGAAAATAAAAAAAACATAACCAAATTACTTTGGCGATAGAACTTTAAAGAAAAGAATACCATATCTGCTTAATAGTTTGCCAGAGGACATCCGACGGGAACCAAACAAAAATAAATTTAAAAATACTATTGAATCAATAATTATTGTTGCAGCTACATTTGTCAAATATGCTTTAAGATTTATTTTATGAGACTCGCTCGATCCTGTAGATTAACTGTGTAAACAGTTTTACAGGACTTTGTATTATTTTAAGAAGAAACTGTATCTTTATAATAAATAAAATAAATAAAACAATATATGACACAACTAATATAACGCGCTTAAAATATCAAATATAAAACTGGCCACATAAGATAGAATTTTACTGTTTCATTATCGAAGATTACTTGAAACAAATTTGAGATCTATTTGTAAATATTTTTAATATTTTAGGAAATAAGTTTCATATTTCAATTTAAAACTATGTATGGAAAAACTGTCACTAACGGGGTTTGGTATACTGTTCCAACACTTTTTTTTATGAAAATACGGGACGAGATGAGCAGGACGTTAAACTGATGGAAATTTATACGTCCTGTCCATTACAATGCAGTGCCGCTCAGGATTCTTGAAAAGCCCAAAAATTCTGAGCGGCTCTACAATTGCGCTCGTCACCTTGAGACATAAGATGTTAAGTCTCATTTGCCCAGTAATTTCACTAGCCACGGCGCTCTTCAGACCGAAACACAGTAATGTTTACTCATTACTGCTTCATGACAGAAATAGGCGCCGTTGTGGTACCCCTAATCTAGCCGGCATCCTGTGCAAAGGAGCCTCCCACTGGTTAAATTTGGCATTGGCATTTGGTGGCAGCATATGGGAAGATTCCACGAAAATCGGAGGTACGGTGGGGAGGAATACTTCCTGTCCTGACAGTTTTTCGTAGAGGTATTCCGGGCGGCCCTTATATTATGCTGAATAGAAGTGGCCAAATGAAGCTCCCTACGTAACGTCATCTTGAGCATGCCGGCACTGTTTAGTTGTGGGGTGATATGAGTTCGAGGCGGACAGCTGAAGCAGAATCGTACGAACGTTTTAAACACTCTGCACGATTTGTTCCGTACGGACCAACAAACGCAGACCATGTACTGTGTCACTGTGACCAAATAAGGACAGGACAAGAGAGTCACATAGTTGTACTGCTGTGATCTATACTTAGGTAGGCTCAGCTCAAAGACGTGGCTTTCAAAGTTTAGGTCATGCACGTGCTTCCGTCACTCGTTCTATTTATGTATCTAAGATATTTACATCAGTTTCGAGCGACGATTCGATCTATTTGCGATTTCGAACTCAAAATCATGCGTTTGATTCTGCATGGATTTAATACTAGAGTATTTGCCTTGGACCTTTTATCACTTATCATTTAAGCTCAACACTGTGGTGGATAAATCTATGCATAGGTACATATAAATAAAATTGGAGTGTCTGTTTGAAATATTGAAATACTTTTTAATACCGTTTTTTACTACATGTATATGAATATAATATATAAAGTACACCTTGATATACAAAAGTGTAAATTAATTGAGCTGACAACGAGAGGTTATAGAATCAGGGTTTATAGATTATTATAGAAAATTGGCTCTACTAATAATAGAGACCTCATCTTTTTCAATAAAACCATGATGAATATTAGTTTAACTAACCACCACAATATAAAATATTTTTATTGAATAGGTATATTATTACAAACAGATATATTAGTCGTATTTATAATATAAATATTATGTTTGTATTGTAGGTACCTATAGGTGCAGGAAGCTACATAATAATCTTGTTATATATTCTTATAACGAAACAATAATCATTTAATAAACAGTTGTAATCACCGCAGTAATAACCACTTTATACTGATATTAATAATAATATAATAATTATTATTTATCTTCATTTGTCTTCACAAAATAGCTCAAATGAAAGAATTTAAACAAATGGAGACGGCAAGCATAGTTTCGAAATACAATACATTTTTTATTTATTTAGGTAATTTGAGTCCTATCCAACAATCAACCAAATAGAAATCACGGTTTTAGTATCAATCTTCCCAACAAACTGTGACCTTTCCGATTACTCAAGTGAATAAATAAATATATAAAATACAAACGCCTTTATTTATTTCTTACAAAATACCAATTATCTACTAATCCACGGTCGAGAAAAAAAAAGGACTCCGTGTCACCTTACATAACAGTGAAGCACCAAAACAAGCCGGTAAACGTGTAAATACATAGCCTCACGCACACACTTATACTAATTCTCGTACAAGCCGATCAGGCGCCATTATGAGATTTGCCATCGTCTGTCATAGATCAGTTTGTGTCGCAATAAAATATTTTAAAAATGCCGTCGTACGTTGTGAGAAAGTGTAAAAACAATACTACAAAAGTATTTGTGGATATATTATTATTTAAGGGAAAAAAATTGTGTAACTGGTATACCCCGTAACCGCACACACACTAGCTCTAGCATAAAGGTGCTTCACTTGCTAATATCACGGCGCGGAGTCCTTCTTTTTTGACTAGTCCGTGCTACTAATCATATCTAAGTTTAATAAGCATAGTTTATAGGAACCCCTTCGTGAAAGAAGGCCTTCTTCATGGAGCTCGAGCGATCTCTGTGATGGCCATATTGCAACCAGTTTGTTCCAACCGTTTTTAGAGTTCCGTAGCCCATGGGCAAAAAACGGAACCCTCATGAACTCGTCATGTCTGTCTGCCTGTCCGTGTGCTTTTTTCCAAAACTATAAGATCTATACTGTTGAAACTTGGTAAGTAGACGTACTCTGTGAACTGCATTAAGATTTTCACACAAAAATAGAAAAAAAAAAACAATAAATTTTGGGGGTTCCCCATACTTACAACTGAAACTCAAAAATTTTATTACATCAAACGTATGGGGTCTATGTTGATATCTATGGATAGGTCTTCAAAAATTATATTGCGGTTTCTAATATAATTTTTTCTAAACTGAATAGTTTGCGCGAGAGACACAAAGTGATAAAATGTCCCCCCCCCCCTGTAACGTAGGGCTTCCAATCCCGTGGCCTGTATTCAATCTCGGCATTTGCAATCCCGCGGGATCTCGGTATTTGCGGGATCCCGCATATTGAAAATATGAACATTTCAATTCAATGAATTTATCAACTCCACATTTATTTACGTACATATTACTATTAAAATGAGATCAATCAAATTACTTATACTGTTTTTTCACAAAAAAAAAAAAAACAATAACCAATTCTGAATAAAAAGCAAATCGAAACATACACATTAAAAAAATACACAAAACAAAAATAAAAAATCAATAACACATTTAAACTGATAAATTATTACTTAATTATCAAGTTTGTCAGCTTTTAATCGTAACTGAAAATGTTTGCGAAGAAAACACAATATGTCCAAACAGTCATCTGCCAAACTACTGCCTATTTTAGACGCAATATAGCCTGCAGCAGAAAATGCCCTTTCTGCTTCCACACTTGTGGGCGTATTCCTATTAGGGGTTTGTACGTGAATGAAAGGTTCATTAAAAGGATGTATCAATAAACTTCACGAAAATACGAAACAGTTAATAACTTAAGTTATTAAGAATAACAATTCACGCAGATTATCCTATTTTGCATCGCATACACGCTTTTTTTTCAGTCCCGCAATTCCCGCGGATCCCGCGCCCGTAATCCCGCTTCTCGCGGGATCCCGCGCCCGTAATCCCGCATCTCGCGGGATTGGAAGCCCTACTGTAACGTGTAACATAAGAGAATGATAAAACTAAAAAAAAATATGATGTAGGTACGTTACGGAAAATTGCGTAGAACGAGATCTAGTAAGCAGTTTTTTTTAATACGTATAAATGAGATTTAGAGCAAAAATTTTTTGACTTTTCCATTTCTATAATTTAATATCATTTCATAACTTTTATGTTATGTTCCTTGCTGCTACGGAACCCTTCATGGTCGTACTCGAACATGGTAATTAGTAATGACAAAAAGCAACAACATTTTTTAGCAAGTCAATTAAGTATTTAGAAGATTTGAGTATTTGGAAATACTTTGACTACAAAAAAGCCTTGGATATCGACTCACATTCATGCATCTGGAAAGCACTAGTCGAGGAAGTAAGTATAAGTAGGTATAAATGTTTCACAAAGCATATACAGGAACATAGGTACAGTTACATTGGAATAAGATTCGGCCCAAGCTTTACCATAAAAGGGGAGTGAGACAAGGAGACCCGACTTCTCCGTAGTTTATTGCTATCCTACAGTCGATAATAAGGAAACTCCATTGGGTTACTAGCGGCCCAAACACAGATGGTAACTTCCTGAGCCATCTCAGATTTGCTGACGACCTAGTGTTCTTATGGGAATCAAATTGAAATTTTTCTATTCAAAATAGGATGTGACATCACTTATTGAAAGTGAAAAACTACCACCCATTCCAAAAATAATGCCTCAGACCTGAGAAGAATAGGCGCAACAAACTCAGCTGGTTTTTTTCCAAGTTCGCAATTACATGATCTAATTACACCTAGCTAGCAAGAAAGTAGGATTAGTAATGAATCTCACAAAAACATTACTAATGATAAATGATAGGGAGAAGAAAATATCTCTTGACAGTGAAAAATAGAATTATACGAATGATAATAGCATAATAGCTTTAAGGGTAAATGTATACACTTTTATTATTAATCCCAGCCACTGTTCAGTAATTATCTATACATAAATATAAATGTTTTATTTAAAAATGGCTCTGTCGTAAATCTTATTATTCCACAGCTGAATATCTAAGTGATCAGACAGCCTGGGACTAGATTATGATTATTTTATAGCAATTATAGAAATTATTTCTATTAGTGAATATCTGTAATTAGCTCTAAGTTTTTATTGTATTTTTATTTTGCGTAAATAGCTGTTGATATTCCTTGAAATAAATAAATAAATAGCTATGACAATACAATATTGTATATTTGATTAAAAAGAGCGCAAAAAAAATTCTTCTCTGTCAGAATTGGTCAGAGCAACATTTGATTCCGAAGCGGTAGTAGTGTCTTATAAATTACATTAAAAAGAATTCTAATGGAATCAATTTTGAGAAAAAAAAATGCCTTTTATGCCTTTAATGCCTCAGAAGAAGAAAAAACTGCTCAGACAAACTAATTGCAATATGCCCAGGACAGAGATCGTTGTAGCTTAGGAGGTGGCCTTCTGCCGCGGAGGGGCTCTTACCAACTAATGTAACTAAAATTAGGATATATTTATGTTTATAAGGAATAAAAAAAAAGGCTTTCTTACTATTATTATATGATAGTTCGTTACAATACCTACCTACTTATTACGTAGTATCTCTATCTTCTCAAGCACCATGTTACATTGTAAATAGTTCACTGAAACGGTTCCCCCATTCTGATACCTAGTACAAACAGGTTTCAACCAAATTTTGGATCAGCGAGTCTAACCTTATTAGGCTGTAAGCAAAAAATATTTAGATAAAGTAAATATTATGGTTAGATTATGAAAAGCAATTTATGGGGCTATTTTTGATAAAAAAAACTACTAGAATCAATTTGGTTACACAAAGTAGATTCTAAAAGCCAAAAATAAGAGTTTCATATATTTAAATCATAACCTAAACTCATAAGGTAAAAACTGTGAATGACTAAAATAGCTTTAGGTACTAAGAATATAAAAATGTGCAACCATGCCATCTTAAGAACTAACATTGAGATCGTAACCAGATGAGTAGGTACCATTGTACTGTATTACTTTAATACATATTAGCTAATTATAACACATAACAGTAAACACCAACGTTGTTTATAAGCTCACTGCCGTACCATCGCGCATGTTACTAATTAGCGACGGACAGACATAGCCGAGCCTGCTCACGCTCGGCGGCTCGGGGCGCGCTCACCAGTCACCAGTCACCCCCACTACGGCGACGCAGCCGGTACTGATGCCACGGCGCTATGCACGGAGTGCGGACGCGACCAACTGACTGAGCCCGCACCCGCAGGCCGCCACCATCGGCCCGGCGGCAGGCCGCCCTGGCCAATGAACGGAGGCACCGCCCTCTCGCGGGCACAGGGGGCGGCGCCTCTTGAGTGTGCGCGGCGGCTGCGAGCGCCTCGCGTGCCACTCTCGCCCCGAGAGCCACTAGAGGCTGAGCCGTGGAGTGGCGTCGAGTGTCGATCGGTCGGATGTCCGCGGAGGGCGGCGGCTACTCGCCGTGTCCGGCGGAGGCGCTGCCGGAGCTGAGCGCTGCCGAGCTGGCGATGAGCCTGTCGCCCAAGTCGGCGCTGCTGCAGCAGAACCTGTCCCAGCTGCATCTGCAGCACTCTACGCCCTTCTCCGTCACCGACATCCTGTCGCCCATCGAGGAGTACCGCAAGTTGGAACTGGCGAACAACCCACCGTCGCCCTACAGGTGCGTGGATCGATACGGAGTGGGGGGACTACACCCGCTGATTTTTCGAGTGGGCCGAAGGTCTCGAGGGCACTCGAGTCGCGCTCCTAGAAGGATATAGTTCGGTGACGTTTGTCTGTGCAGGTATGTTGTGATCACCGGTCAAGTGCTGCTGTCAATCGACTCGATGCGTTCCGCCACTTAGCTTACTCGCGAACCGGACCTCGACTATCTTGTCTTGCTACATCTCGGCAGATGGCTTAGTATATAGTGCCCCAGGACTTAGTGCCCGCGTTCTATACCTATACTATCTAAGTATACTACATCCACTCGTATGTCAATGTGGACTTTGCTGTTTTTCTCTTAACTTCTCCTAGAATCAAGTGACACTTAGAAGTTTATCAAACTCAACTTTTTATTTATTAGCAATATTCGCGGATTAAGCATTAGGTATTCGATGTATATTCAATTATCGATAATAGGTACCAGTTAAAAAATATTTTATTTAATTCTTAAGAGTCGTCTTAAAACTTCTTGCCACCCGAGTAACTCTACAACCTTATCTTAGTATTATTAAGTAGTTACACTTAGTATTCTTGGAACTTAGTCAATATTTTTGACAGTATACAATTTTTTTTTTATATTCGCGATCTCAAACTTGGTATTTCAAGTGGATAGTGGAAGAATGAAGGTGTTCAGTAAGTGATGTTTTTTATTTTAAGTGCAATTATTGTATTAACTATTATGGAGAGTTTTGACTTACTACCATAAATTTCTCTAAATTGTAACTAAGTATCAAGTAATATAGACTATATTTCAAACTATTGCAGCAGTATAGATAGCCTTGCTTTATAACTTTTTTTTTATTCACATAGTTAAGAAGGTCGCGTGTGTAGATGCTTGATACTTTTATAAAATATTTAGCAAGTAGGTACCGAGGTACTTCCTAAGTAGGATTTTGGTAACAGATTCTTAAATTATAAGCATGTTAAATAACATTAATTAGTACCCCATGCAAATTATGTTTTATTAAATACCTACCTATCTAAGAACTTGAAATGTTCAAGTTTCAGAAAAATCAAAGTTATTACATAGGTGATTTAAAGTTACCTATATTTTAAATAATATATCATAGATTAGATATTTTTGTGAATCTTAAAAAACTAAATTTTACTGCCTATGAGTGCCTTTACATTTTAGTTACTATTTTTGGTGTTTATCATTAGTGAATTACCTAGGTACTCATTTACCTACATACCTACTCATAAAACACTTTCATAATGAGACTATATTCTTCTGACTATAGTCTTCTAACTTTGGCACAGAATAAAAGTAGGTACCTAATAGCAACATAAGTAGCTATCCGTGAAATTGTTAAAATATGAGGTGATCACCTAACATCAAGTGAAGTGAATTAAAATATAATAATATTGCTATGCAGAATATCTAGGTATTTTTAAGTAGGTAGAACATAGCTCTATGTGATGTTCAATAAATTAATTTACTAACTTACCTACCTACCTACTGCCTAATAATTATTATATACCAAACAAATATTTTCGGTCAGTTCATTCTTATTAGGTACCTATCTATAATAATATACTTCTTTATTAAGATATAGGCAGTTATATTTTTTTACATAAAGTATTTAATATTAAACCGGCATCTGCACCTATTTGTCCTGATTTGACAACTTTTTGGCCTCTTCCAACTTTTTCCATTCGGTTCTATTTATGGCTACTCTTTGGTACTGTTACTGTCGGCTATTGTTTTTATATCATCTAAGATTGGTAAATTATTATCATATAACCCACCGGTACAGACCTTCAAATTTTAAGTGAATAGCCAACCTATAGATAATAATATCTGGACGATAGTAGTTTTTGTTTATTATGATTATTATAAGATGTTTGAAGCGTCCACGTTGGTCATTCAATAGGTCAAACTAGGTAGGTAGAATTATTGACCACGGAGACTCCGGTTCTCGAATTCATATGTACCTCACAGACGAGTAAAAAAAAAGGACTCCACGCCGTGATATTAGCAAGTGAAGCACCGTTATGCTAGTGTGTGTGCGGTTAGGGGGGATACTAGTGATACAATTTTTTCTCCCTTAAATAATCATATATGGCCACACATACTTTTCTTGTATCGTTTTTACACTTTTACACAACACACGACGGCATTTTTAAAATATTTTATTGCGACGAAAACTGATCCGTCACAGACGCTGGCAAATCTTATAATGGCGGCCGATCGGCTTGTATTAGTGTAAGCGTGTGCGTGGGGCTATGTATTTACTCGTTTACCGGCTTGTTTTGGTGCTTCACTGTAATGTAAGGTGACACGGAGTCCTTCTTTTTTTACTAGTCCGTGATGTACCTAAGTTTATTCGACGCGTTATATTGGTCGGCAACTGATTATTGATTAGGCTGGTATCACAAGAGAGTAAGGGCTATTATATGGGACCAAAGCCCTTATAGCCCATATAGGTAACATCATACGACCACTATGTATACTCGTTTGTCATCCTCTTCTATAAAATAAGTTGGTATAAATACATACCTGTTAACCAAACAATAATATCCATAACTTAGCTCTTTAGGTTAAAATGGTGTTTTGCTGTCCTATCTATACATGAGGGGCGTGCATACCATATAGGCAACTAGGCAGGGTCTACCTCGTTAAGAACCTACATAAATATAGCACTAGTGCTAAAGTTTAAGTTTAATTTGATTCATTAAATTTTACCATACTCTAGTGACCTACCGTAGGCAGTCTTCAGATTGCGTTATTTGATATATAGCTTCAACTAGCCGTTCCCGCCCGCTTCGCTGGGCGAATTTTAAAAGGTAATAAATTAAACTTTATTCATCTTACAAATACAAAAAAAAAATAAGTAGCCATAAACCATCTAGTATAAATTTCGCATCGAATGGTGGTACTTTCATGTCGATACAATCAGTGGTTTAGGCGTAAAAGAGCCTCAAACAAAGACCTTATAATAAAATGTGTGTATTTATTACACGCCTTTATAAGCGTCATACGTATGTTAGTATCTACACAATACATCTATTAGGTACTAACGGATGCCTACTATAAACATGATTCTCATCCACCTTAAAATTTTGGATTAATTTGAAACTTTTATCAATGTCCGTTGACAGTACAATAATTTAAACAGTCTGTTTCACTTTTATTAGCTTAGTATGTATGTCTGTTTGTATGTTACGGATTTTTTTTCGACCCCTTCAAAACCTCGGATTAATTTGTAAATTTGCACACTGGTCAAGGATTAATCTGTCCAATTTTTCTTATCAGAATCTTCAGGATAAGCGATTGTTTTAGTCCAATACCCGGTAGTGTCAAGTGTATGCAAGCACCCTATGCTATTTTTTTTTACTTACGTACTTACCTCAAATGCGTGTTTCCCGCGTCTTTATTTTGTTAGCTTCATACTCTATTCATTCTGTATTTTGTATTTCTATACCTAGGTACGTACTCAGTTATTTCCTTTATTGATACCTTGGAGGTATAAAGTTGATGTTAACATCAAATAATATCAGCCATATTAATTGTTTCGCAAGGTAAACCAAACAATAAAATAACAGCAATAATGATAATTGTTGAGAGTAGATGTAAAAACAGCTTGAGCCCGTCGGTTAGGGAAATGGCCTCATGAGCTAATTCTGTCCATCCAAGTTCCCTATATTAAGATTTTAATATTGAAATGTCAATTAAATTAATATTATATCTATTTACTTAGCGTCTTATTCATAATAAAACATTCTTCAAAGTATAAGCTATGTTTGTTTAATAGTGTTTCAAGCCCAGCGAACGTTCGATTAAATTATTTTTTCAGTCTTTATTATTTAAACGGGTACTTACTGTTATTTCCAGCTTTAAAAATCGGTATCTATAATATTAAAATAAAACCTAGTTAGTTATAAATATCCTAGTTCGTTAGTTAATCATATTTTTGACCAACAAACAAACCGACAGTACAGCGAATTAATAAAACTTAAAGCAGTTCCGAACGTATATTGTATTAAGTTACTTCTTTTATTTCTAAAAGCAAAGCCGTTTAAAAATGTTCTACAAAGCTATCAGTATAATGCTACTCTCAAGCATTGACTTAGCACAAGAATTCCAACTTAAGATGGGTCACAAATTACATTTAAAATATTCACGCGTACATTAAAAACTTGTTTGCCATTATGTACATTGACATTTGCCAAATAGTGTATAGTCTGTGGAAGCGCGAGAGCATTGCCACTTACAAATGTTTACATCCTCTTGCGCGACACCTTATGTCATTTAAAATTCAAGCACAGTACGAATATTGAGTAGGTACTTATAAAATAATAAATGCTTTACAAGACTTCACATGGTTACATTGCAAAAGTTTAGAACGCTGATGACCTACTGTGATTCTAGCTATGTAAAATATTAAAAAAATGGCGGTGATGTACTTAGTTTTGAAATAAGTCTGGCTTAGTATGTGGTAAATTAATTAAAACATTTAAATATACTTACCACATTATTACCTTACTATCATTAGGTATTGTACTGTGGTAGGTAAGTAGTAGGTATAGTCTGAAATTACGGATTGGTCTCCGCTGCGCTCCAACTAGATACTGCAGGCGTAGCTGCAAGTGCGGTTTTTAATACTACTCCCAAGTGGGCGTATTCGAGCCAGTCTCGAACAATGTGTGACGTTGACGTGTCAAATGTTCTGTTAAACTTTAATAATAATTGAAACTAAAATGCCGCGTTGAGTAAGTGGTAAAAATTTGTAAAAATAATACTGCAATAAATAAGAAGTTTGTTACAAAGTTTGATAGATGCCATTGACTGTCAAGATGCCACGCACAGAAGCATCTAATAGTTGCCGTCAATGACGTTCTATATATTAAACGTCATTGGTGGCCGTAATAAAAAAGCTATTGTTCTTAGGTAGTGCGGTATCTACATAGTTGGAGCGCAGCGGAGGCCAATCCTTAATCTAAGGATTATAGTTATAGGTATTCGGACGTCTAAATGATGGTATACGCTAGTTGGCTCCTTTTGCCTTTTTCATTATGCGGGTTATATTTTTATAAAGAATATCCTGCTTTTCTATCGAACAGCTAATAATTAAGATTGTAATCCTCTTAAAACTCTGAGGAGCTTTTAACACTGTAATGAAACGATAACAACGCGGATGTAATAAAATTAACTCCAATTAATTCCTATAAATTTGCCGCCAATTTTCCCGCTCTGTCAAAATTTAATTTGTCAAACGTTAATGTTGATGACACCCCATGTCACCAAAGAGGAATTATTCTAACGCAAAGCTTAAAATCGTGTGAATTTATTGAATGGAGAATAGATGGGTTGTTAAGTTAAGGGGTAACGGGAGATTAAATTGTGTAAATAGGGATTAGGCAGATAATCTGGGGTTTTGTTCGAGGTGACGCCATGACGGGCAACGGTGATGCGTGTGGCATATTTGGGTCATTCAAGAAGTCATTTTAACATGAATTTGCACATTTTGAGGAGTCCATTCTTAGTTCCGTTATGAGTTTGGTAGTCGTACAAAAAAATGCGTTGTCTGGCGTGAGGTGTTTTAGCTGTTGTAGTACTTATAACTAAAAATACTTTTAAATTGATTATTTGTTCATTTTGAAAATTTTAACCATTTATTCTACCTGTTTAGTAGGTACCTACCAACTGACAAGTACCAAGGTTTGCCTAGGTTATTTAGGTAGGCAGATACTCAAGTAACGCCTAATTTTACCAATAGTGGTTATTACAACAAAACTAATCTCGTTATCGTAAATGTTGGCTACAGTTGAATCGATTACTTACATCTTTACCTACCTACTTATCATTTTTCCCACTTTTTATTACTATAGTGGTTTAGAACACTATTTACAGTTGGTTGGTACTTAATATTAATATATATATATTTAAACAAAACAGAAAAACGTAGGGACCTAAGTATGTCTGAAATCGAGACTAGTTTTTTTTGTATGTTTTGAAAAGAGGAGGAGAATCGAAGGTACAGGCCACTTGATGTTAAGTGATCACAGTCTCCTTCAAAACCAGAGGAAACGCAGGAGCGTTGCCGATATTATATGCAGTGTCAGAAATTTAGTACAGTTTAACCTTAAGAAGACACAAGTTTGTGCGTTAATCGCTTAAAAGTCTCCTTTTGTTGTATCCCCTCGAGATCACTCCTCTAACTGCCACAGCCTGTATTGGCATGCTTGGCGTCGACATGTATATCGAGCGATATTCAGTTTCGTGGTCACTTGAAAGATAAGGCCTAAATACTTTAAAAAAGCTTGATGTACTCAGTAAGGCGAGACAGTAATTCCCTTTAAAACCACCGCCTGCAACTACCTAAGGCGCAAATACAGTCTCACATTGAGTACTGTTTCCAACTCTTTGCGGGACTTCCAGTTTCACTTCACACTTCATCAGCTTCTTCTCAAACCATAAATGACAAAGTTATCTCCTTGTTTCTTGATCAGCAGCTTAATCTAGACATCACGTCAAAATAAAATATTCACGCGCATGACGTTGATGCCTGGCAATCCACAAGCGCGTGTTTTCTAGAAACTTCTTTTCTTGCACTAGCACGTCGTGGAATCATCTCGTTTTTTACCAAGGTCTCACTCGAGGAAGATTGATCAGATGATGTAGGTCAGAACTGCGTTTCGATAGTATATACCTACTCCTTTAAGTGCCTTACTGATTAAAAAACAATGGAAGGACTAATTTAAATTTTTAGCTTTGATTGAATGGGGTGTGAGCAGGGTGTGAGTAATAGAGTGATCGCTAAAGGTGTAATAATTATATTGTCATATATAATATTTAGTATTGCTTTCATCTCTGTTTCTGTGCACATTTTCTAATTGGCGGTGATCACTTAACATTAACCCGTACGGTCTAGTGTCCGCTTCTACCATACAAAAATACTTGAAACATTTGGCCGCCTAAAAGTGCTGAGCTGCAATGTGGAAATCCAGTGCTCTGTGAAACCCTTGGCGTAGTCTAGAAGTGTATCAGCATTGTGCGTCTCCCAGTGTTTCTGTAACATGCCTATAATATTATGTGCGTTGTAAAGAGATATATATATACCTACCGCTACTCTTTTTGTAAGATATATACCTGACTGTTTTTCTTATTTTCAAATGTTGTATTTTCTGTGGATGAGCAATAGGCTCATATTGTTATGTTATTTTCTGTCTTGTATGAATAATTACGACACACATATATACACATACACACGTATACTTCAGGTTTCGCATCCATTTTCAACCATGGAGTTAAAACAGATGATAATAACTAATCCAATCAACGGTTCTCAATACATTTTTTTCTATCTAAGGGCATTGCGTTTTGGTGAAGGTACGTGATTTATTCGGACGATAATAATAATTTATTTAAAACGTATAGTATTTGGAATAATATGTCAAAATGGTTTTTTCAAAAAACCGAGCCAACAATCCGAAAATCACATTTTTTTAATGAAAATATGGGACGAGACGTGCAGGACGTTCAGCTCCTGGTAATTAATAAGCCCTGCCCATTACATTGTAGTGCCGCTCAGGATTCTTAAAAAGCCCAAAAATTCTGAGCGGCACTACAATAATTGCGCTCGTCACCTTGAGACATAAGATGTTAAGTTTCATCTGCTCAGTAATTTCACTAGCTACGGCGCCCTTCAGACCGAAACACAGTGAAGTTTACACATTTCTGCATCTGTGTAAAGGAGCCTCCCCCTGGCAAAACTTTCACTATTCTCACATAATGAGAAATAGTGACAGAGGTAAGCATAGAAGTATAGAGAGTTTTCCGTTTCAGATCGAATTCATCGGGCAGCAGCATTAATTCGCCGTTGGGGCCAGCGGCCTCTTGCGGGATGGCTGCTAACCCGTACGCGGTGCCCCTGTACGGGGGCGCCCCCGTGCAGGGCTACGGCTGCGGCCCCACCGACCTGCCGCACTATGGTGACATGCGGGGCGCCAGCTGGTACCCAGCCTCGAACGACCCCAGGTTTGCCAGTGAGTCGCTCATTATTTTTTATTTTTATAGCCTAAACATATGGTCGGATTTGGTACGAGCGAACCTTCAGACGCGGTGTGGTACCAGGCCATATACGATGGTATATCGCATTATCCGTACCGTGTCCGACGGCGGGCCAATTAATGCGAGGCGCTCATATAGTCCGGCCGTACCAAATCCGAACATGTGTTTAGGTCCTAGTTTCACCTACAAACACTTATAGGTACATTCTCTATATAATGGTTTGCTCGTCATCTCTTCCGTTCTCTTCTTGAGAGCACGCATTGCATTTTGAAATTTATATCTATCCCCACGCGTAGCTTAATAATGATAATCTCTTTAACCCCTACAAATTCAAATAAATAATTAAATGAGCTAGTAAAGTTTTGGTACAATACAGTAATATAAATACGGTAAGTACGTAAATAAATAATAAATTTAACAACATAAAAATAATCTTGAGTAGTAATAATAATATTGACACACTCTTACACAAATTATCTTGCCCCAAACTAGGCATAGCCTGTACTATGGGTACAAGACAACGATATATTTAATACAATATACTTACTTAAACATACATAAATACATATAAACATCTATGGCACGGAAACGAACATTCAGATTCATCATATAAATGTTGCACCTACCGGGATTCGAACCCAGGATCGGGAGCTGAGTAGGTAGGCTGGGTCACTAACCACTGGGCTATAGGGGTCGTTAGTAAGTAAGTACCTATGAGTGTAATAAGTTTGGTGTTGTTTTTGCTCCAAAACATTTATTTTATCGTATCGTATTTCGGCTCTTGTTATTTGTTGAATATAACATTTAAATCCTACTAATATTATAAATGCGAAAGTTTGTAAGAATGTATGTTTGTTACTCTTTCACGCAAAAACTGCAGAATGGATTTTAATGAAACTTTACAATAATATAGCTTACACATCAGAATAACACATAGGCTATAATTTATAAAGGTATAGTGTGAATTATCCAAAATAATACGATAAGTCTTAAGAAAGTAGGAAAAAAACTGCCATCTGCGAGCTATTCATGCGTCGCATAAACCATAGGAGTTACAAATATAGATATAATTAAATGTTTATCTTAAATAGTCCTACAAAAGCCCGCGACAGTCTTATCTATCTTCTAAACAGATTTATATTTTATGTTTAAGCCATAATTGCCAAAATAGTGAACCATAAATTCAATAAAAAATATTGATGTATTTCTAACGCACACGGTAGTAACAAATTATTTATCCTTATATCAAAAACATGCTTTTATTGAATCTGGTATTTAAAGTAGATAAGCTTTGTCTTTTACACTACATTATTTAGAAAAACGTTTGAATACTTATGGCAATGACGATAAACAACCGAGTGCGCGATATTATATTGCGGTCCGGTGTCAGACGAAAGCGACGGGCGCGCAGGCGGTCGGACGATTGCGTGCCGGGGAGTTATCAATTTTAACCGGATGCAGTTACCATTAAGACGTGAATTTTCAATTACTATCAACAAATCTCAGGGTCAAACCTTAAAGGTAGTAGTAGTAGCAGGCATATATTCCAAATATATGCTACCTTATATTTCTCACTCCCTATTTTTCCCACGGCCAGCTCTACGTGGCTTGCTCCAGCTAAATAATAAACTGGCCAAGAAGCGGGTGGCAGCAAGTCATTAGAGCAATTTTTTTCTGAGTTACATTTATAAAATATAAGTGATCAAAGTAGGATCGAAAAAGGCTTAAGATGTCTAATTTACTGAGAGCTTTCTCAGATTTAAGAATTCTAAAACAATAACCTTCGCGTTAACGCAGGCGACACTATAATCAGTACCATAACCACAACTAAAGCTCCGATAATTTTTTTGAATCTAAATGGGTAGAAACTATTTATTACGTAATGTTAATTGTTGTCGGATTGGAATTGGAATGGATGCAGCCGTTTTGAACACTATTCGAAGTACTCTAGCGTACACAGATAATGGTGATATTGGTCTTATTTGAAAATAATTTTGATGTAGGCTAAAAAATCAAGAAGATATAGTCGAAAACGTATTGCATTAAAGAATGGCCGCTACCGCGGTCGAGACAACAATCATTACTATAAGGACAACTGCACAGCTCTGACTAAAAAATGTTGCTTAAAAAACACAAAAATCAACATATCGTACGTATCTATTTGATTCCTCTTCTAAAACTTAAAACAAAATTTTAGTAGCTGGGAAGGAATGTGTAACTGTGTCGAGTTATTTTCAGTCTTCCTTGTTTTGTTACGGGTTTCACAGAGAGTAACTCACCAGTTATAATCCACCATCACCATATTTAGAAAAAAATATTGATCTAGAATTAAAAAATGTGGGAAGTGAAGTATATCACTTTAAAAATAACAAATTGTTTAGATTTGAAAGAGCGACATCTCAAGTCAATATCCTAATATGCAAATATTGGGGTTGAGCAGGTTATTATCAACTGTAAATTATTTCGTTATTATTCCATTATATTTTATCCTGAATATGAAGTCACAACCTGAGAGTTGAACAAGGCATACAAAGATTTACCAACAATACGTCACTGAAAAAGGTTGGCTCAACTGAGTTCTTCTTCTGCGTTCTTCCAACTGGAAGAACGCTCAGACGGAACCCGAGACGTCGCAGATTCGAGTCCCTGCATCGTTTACAAGCCGAGCACGTTTATATGGAAAAACTAGTTTCTTTCGTGTCGTCCGCAGCAAAAATACTATGCCTGCATCTAACGTGATAATAATTATATAGCTCATATACCCGACCTTGTGTAATATTCATGGAACATTTGAATTTAATCTATTCAGTAGTTTTTGTGTTTTGCCTGGGCATACGTACAGACTTTTGGCTTCGCTATTGTTTGTACATAGAACACACAGCAAACGAAGAAGATATCTTAGATAAAATATATGTATACTCGTAGATAGATTCTCTTCCTGTTTGATGCCGATAAAAGCAGGCCAGGAATATTAGTTTAGTGTGCGTGACAAGCTACGTTTTACTACTTACACTGCGATTTGTACGACACTTTGTGTGTGAATTCCTCAAAATAGAGGTTAATTCTATACTCATTTTTTTAGACGTTATCACAGCTGTCATAGTCTTTCTAAACTTATCTCGACGATACGATCTACGATCTAAGCGTATCTTCGTATGCATATCGTAAAAATATTCAATGTGAAGTTTTTACTTTGATACGATTTTATTATTATGTAAGTATATGTATAGATCACTTCTAATGTCTCCTCGAAACAGCTGAAATAATGCGATTATTTATTAAAAAGTAGGTATTTTCATATAAATTGTAATAATAATTTAGTTTCTTCTTGCATGTATCGGGTACGAAATGTATGTAAAGATACGAAAATCTCTTACGGCCATTCCCAATATTCAGTCTTTCTCCGGCTGTGGCCTACTTGAGATAAAAAATCGTAACTATCGTTGACTTTTCTGTCCCAATAAACTTATCGACGGTAACTCACCTTATCCGTACACGCTGTCTGTCAATGGGAGGACGTATAGCTTACCAGCGATAGAAGTTTGTATGGAAATTGCAATTCACGCGCCCCAATATAAGGCGAAAATTTGACTTATCGGGTATATTTGAACAGCTTCAGATTATTGACAGCTAATTACTGACAGTAGAAGGTAGTACCTAATTTATCTCTATCTGTAAATAGTATATTGGGAATGGCCGTTAGATATATATCAGATTCCAACCGATACATTACCTTTTTTTATAAATTATTTGTAATACCTGTATATAAATGTATAATGCACATAAAGTTGCGGGAAAATCGTGTTGATGACAGTTTTCATTTGTTAAAATGTAATCAAATTAAATTTGGCTGTCATCTAGGTAGCACTCATCTCATTAGCCTTTCAACATGGCGTCGGACGTCAATAAAATGCGCGCGCACCAAAATCTCTGCTCTATGGTCGAGGCACGGCTCTATAAGCATACACTCGCTATAGACAGACAAATCAATCACATTCACCTACGTAACTTTTCAACTGTAACATTGTAACACCATTTATGTGAGGTTAAAATGTTCCTAATTACAAGTCAATGGGTTGCTTATATACGCTTACCGGGTTTTATTTACCTTACCTATTTATTTTTACGTCAGAACGATATGGGCGAGACTAACTTGATATTTGGATCACCACTGTCCTTTTTGAATTTACCAGTGGGAGTCTCCTTTGCATATTGCACAACGGCGCCTATTTCCGCCGTGAAACAGTAATGTGTTAACATTATTGTGCTTCGGTCTGAAGGGCGCCGTAGCTAGTGAAATTACTGGGCATATGAGATTTAGCATCTTATGTCTCAAGGTGACTGAATCCTGAGCGGCACTTTAAAGTGGCAAGGTGTATCAGTTACCATCATCAACTGAACGTCCTGCTCGTCTCGTCCCTTATTTTCATTAAAAAAACCTACGTAATATTTATGCTTTGTCGAACTTGTCTTAATTCAATTTCGGGTCTCTTTAAGGAGGATTCACTGCTTGCAATTACACACAATCAATGACATAAGTAGGTAAAATGTATAAAGTTCTTGTGTAGTGTAATGGTATTTTTTTTAAATCGCAAAAAACTGATAGTCGCCTTCTCTGTTAGAACGCCAGAAGCGGCTTTAATTGACATCAAAAGTAGTAAGTTCTTATCTTAGATTATTAAATTCTACAGTATTGTTAATCTATGATACTTACGGAAAAAAATTACAATAATCGTAACTAGAATTCGATTAATAAATTAGGTTCTATAAAAATACACAATTATTTTAATACTTTTTAGTGCATAGTATATCTATTGCTTTTGGAATAGTGTTATTGAAGTCGGTTGTTTTTTTGTAATTTTTTTGATTTTTAGTGAACTTGGCAGAGTATCGTTAATTTGCTCCTAAGAATTGAATAGTTATGTTATTTTTTCATGGATCTCGTAAACACAACCAAACTATCTTTGAAGTATATCATTTTCAATAAAAAAAGAATCATCGAAATCGGTTGGCGCGATATTGAGTTATTCGTAAATTTGTCCTCCACATACGTATAACAAATTTAAGACTTTTATGGTTTTCTCATGGATGTCATTGTCAGATCTGGACCACACGGGAAGCACCAGCTTTCAAATAAAAAAGAATTATCAAAACCGGTTCACCCAGTCGAAAATTTTGATGTAACAAACATAAAAAAAGAACATACCGACGGATTGAGAACCTCTTCCTCTTTTGAAGTCGGTTAATAAAAAGGTTTTACACTTAGCTAATATGATAAGGTGGTCATTGATATAAAGGGCCTCTATGATCACCTGCTGCACTGCCACTTGAAGTCGGTTCAGTTGTGTGGAGCCCGCAATATCAAGTTACCAGTCTTGAGAAAGTTCAAAATAAATTATTGAAACAACTTGAATACCTCACGGGAAATGTATTCAAATACTCTCATGTTTCTGCTAAACGACATAATATCCCAACACTCAACAGTCGGGGTAGATCTAGACTAGTAAGTTAAATAAAGTTTAGAATTCCAAACAAATCATCTCGTTTTCGCGATATGTGACATACCTACTATGCAAAGAATACTTATTTGACAAGAACTATATTTTATAAGAACTTAAACAACAGTACTAACAGTAACAGTACTTGAAGAGAGATTATGAAATTATCATACTAGAATACTTGCTAGAATACGTGCTTTTTTAAATACCTTCATTTATTTTTCTTTAGGTAAGTACTCGGTGTACAAAATGTATGTATTTCAAGAAACAAATCTTGGTTTTTATTCTTTATTTCCAATATTTCAAAATGCTCGTTTGCTTATAAAAATTTACGAAGTGGTTCGACTTACTTGTCTTATAATCTAACCGATATAATAAGCTAAAGCCAATATGTCTCAAATTGCATGGCTTATTGTGAGTAAGTAAACACCATTAGGCATTAAAAAATAAAGCCTCCACGCTTGGCTACCAACACGCCGCAGAGTAATTACGATCTTTTTGTAGACAAAGATTATTTTTTTACACAGACCAACCAGTACGGTATGAATATCGTTTAGGATTTATATTAACATCCACGTGCCCGAAAGAAAATGTGTTATTTAATAATAATAGTAGAGGTTTATTTGAACGTTTTAGTTTAACTTTTTTATTTGCGATTTCAGCAATTAAATTAAATTTCAAAAAAATCATTAATCTCAAATATTGAAAGCGATAGAGCTGTGTCCTATAAAAATACATCTATATTTGTTATAGTATTTCACTGAGAATATATTTTTTACTTCTTATTGAGTAATATAATATTTTAATTTAGAATTATTAGAAACCATAAATTGTTTTGGTTTACATATTATAAACACATAAAACTAAAACAAATGAGATAAATATATCCATATTACTACTACACTGTATTGGTGTTAAATTATCCAATCATAAGTTCATTTCAAATTCTACCGTTTTTACCATATAAATAAAAATTCTAATTTTATATCTGAACTACAAAACTGCAGGTTTCATCATCATTTTTTCCTATTCATATTCGATATCCAAATAATGTAATAGGAGGCTCCTTTGCACAGGATGCCGGCTAGACCATGGGTACCAGAACGGCGCCTTTTTCTGCCGTGAAGCAGTAATGTGTAAGCATTATTTTATTTTTGTCTGAAGAGCGCCGTAGCTACAATAAGTTAGGTACTGGGCAAATTAGACTTAACATCTTATGTCTCAAGGCGATGAGCGCAATTGTAGTGCAGCTCAGAATTTTTGTTTTTCAAGAATCATGGCCTTGCATTGTAGTGGGTAGGGCCAAAGGCGTAGGTACTAATTACCATCAGCTAAACGTCTTGCTCGTCTCGTTCCATATCATAATAGTCCAGTCATTATAGCAAGTTCACCTCGGAATTCCAGACCCAGCTGTAAATTTCGACCGGAGGCACCGGTTGACCTGAAGTGATGCTGTGTTCACCGTATAAAAATTTTTTTCAAACAAAATTAGTAGAGAATTTTGTATTCTACAATATATACAAATAGCAAAAAACCCATAGGAAATGAGATATTTACAAAAAAAGCGCAAAAACCGATTTTTGTGACCTTTGACCTTGAAATTTAATAGTTGCATACACCCTACCATATGTAGGTTTCGAGACAACTTTTGGTGTGTCAATGTACAAGTATTTACAGACTTACAGCTGGGTATCTCGAATTCCGAGATTCTTACCTAATTTAAGCATAAATTACTGGACTATAACAAATATCAAACGATCGCGAAATAATGCTTAGAAACGAAAGAGAAAGAGTGTGCATACCCGAGAGTGAAATAGAAGGGAAATCTTTAGCTGGCTTTATTTTGTCAAGGCCTCATATCTTAAGACGTAGTTGTTGCAAATGCGAGGCCTTATATTATGGACTGCAACGTTTATAGTGGCACTTCTGCGTAGCTCATCTATGACGCTATACAATAGGTAATCTGATCCATGGCGACGAACGGACAGAAGCAACAAGCAAGTTGATACAGGTGCACTGACATCGACTTAAACATAACATTATTATTATAAAACTGACTGTCATAGTTTTGCGTATTCTGGCTTCGTTAACGCGCTTTGGTTTGATTCAATACTTGTTTTTAGTACAAAAAGCTTTAAAATAAATAATAAAATACCGACTTCAAAAATTTGTGCCAATTTAAACTCCAACGTACAACATTCATAGTTCATTTGTTTGGTTGCAGGTACAGAATATTTAATTTGTAGTTACTAGGTATCATGTTTTAAAATATGATCGAAGTCGGTAATTTATTGAATCGTTTAATATATAAATATAGTTTATATATAGGTAGTGCCTTTTATGTCTAATAAGTCCAAATAAAGTACCGTATCCTTCATAGGTTACTTACACGTATTACTTAGTTTTCAGTTCCAATGCTTGAATTTCGGCTTCATCGCCATCGCCATTAAAATTTTAAATCTGGTTGGCTATAGTCTCTTAACGATACTGCCACCACGCGTGAAAATTTTATCAAAAAGTTTCAGACGCCAATTGTGGTTTCTCTATGAAATGAAATAAATTTATTTATTGCATTGAATACAGTAGGTATATATTAAAGATCATAATTATTTATTAAACTGTCTTCTATTCGGCTAATTTAAATTAGCATGCAAAAAGTTTACTTAAATTTAAAATATCCTTAACACTATGATTTTTTTTGTAAATTAACTATTTAAATAAATAGGAGTCGAGAAAATCGTTTATGTGGTGAGTTTTTTTTTATTTCTGGAGGTAGATGATTGAATAATTTTATACACATTGCGTAGCCACTATTTAAGAATAATGTTGTTTTGGGACAGTGACCATAAACCAGTCTATGCGGTGATCGAGTGGAACAAGAATTCATATATTATACATACACAAGATATGCTTCGTTTTCAATAAATTCACAACTAATTCATTATTATCAAGGCAATCAATAATATTTTTCAATGTACTGTTAATGTACAATTCATATTCATTTAAATTATCAGTATATGAGAGGGCATGAGAATCGACATATCATCAGCAAACATAAAAGAACGGTGTTGAGTTATTTTTTGAAAGTCATTAATATAAATAATAAAAATTAAAGGACCCAAAATAGTTACCTGAGGAACTCCAATTTTACAGTTGGAAAAGGAAGACTGATGAGATATTACTTCTTGCTTTACTTTTATAACGTTTATTTGCGTACATCGCCTGTGTCCAATTAAATATGATTTAAACCAAGTTAAAGCAGGGCTCCTGATGACAACCACACCATTCCGAATAAAATATCGTTATTTACGAAATCAAAAGCTTAAGACATGTCAAGATAAAGAACAGTTGCCTTTTTTTTGTATACAAGATTCTCAATCACTGACTTCAATAGGTCAAAGACGGCAAGGGAAGTGGATTTACCCTTTTCAACTCCATATTTATTTGGCGAAATAATTTTAAATTTTAAACAGTTATTCATTAGTCTTAGGTACATACATTTTTCGAAATCTTTGGCAAAGATAGAGATAAGAGTTATTGGACCGTAATAAGATATATATCCCCTTTTTTTAAAAAGTGATATTGTGCGTGACCCTTTCAACACATCCGAGTAAGTAACTGTTTCGAAGGACAAATTAACCAGATAAGTCAAAACACAATAGGTTCGCAATTCCGGACTTCTTTAAAATCTTAGCATTTGTATTATTTAGTGACTAGTAGTAACTACTTCTGTAAATTCTAGCTCACTGAATGGCATAACAAAGAAAGAGTTAGGCACTGAGTCTACAGCCCTAGCAGCATCAGCTGGTGAACTTTTGGATTTAGGTATTATTGTTAAATTATAAAAATAATTACTAGATTCAGTTACCATGATCGATGGATCAGCAGTCTCAAAATTTGAAGTTTTCAAGACTGAAACATGAATTATAGGTGTATAAGTGCCTTCTTCTTTTATAATTGACCAAGATGTTCTAGCTACATTTAACTTGATTTGAGAAGATTACCTACACAATTACGTACAGCCTTGCATATGCATATCCTCAAAGTTTAAGAGTAGGTTAAAAATATTTCTTATTTTTTGAGCTACTACGTCGGTTATATTCAAAACGCAGCTGTCACTTGACTTTGCTACAATTTCTAAGCCCTTTAGTTATTCACTTAGGCCACGACGATTTATTGGTTACTCTAATACGAATCTTAGGGAAGCAGTACACAAGATAAAAAAGTTCGTATTTTGTTTTTTGTATCTATCTTGCATCGCATCATTGCATTTTGTTTGTATCTCTTTTAGTTAAAATATCATAAATACATGAATTTTGCAAATATGACACAAACCTGTTTTGATTATCTAAGGAAAACCTTTTTTTATAACATGCCAATGCCTCAGAATATCTTGTTATAATTTTACGGGAAATTACATACTAGTGTATTTATGTTAAAATCGCCTGTAATTACATTTTTTTACGTATGTAACTTTTAAAATTAACTAAAATTAAGAAGATCATGCAGTAAACACTCCAATTTATATATAAATTTAATTGCGAATTTTTAATTACTATTGTAGATACAAATTATTACTAAGTTACAGCAATTAGCCTCAACAGCACAGATCTCAATAATATTATACTGCGTTCACTGCTTGAACGGTAGTCCTTTTTATAAGAGTTTACACGAAATGTGCCACTTCACCAAATAATACCTACCTACAATGTGTATACAAAAGCTTAATATATAATATCTTTTAAAAACTAAAAACGTTATAAATTTGTATTATTTCAACTCCTACATACTCCATAGACTGTACGATCCAATACAATTTTGCTATAATGGGACCAACCTGAAAGTATGTCCCTTTTACATAAAAAAACTTGGAGCTTTAGTCCCTTTTAAAACTCTCATAAGAAGTAGATAACAATATTATGTACTTAAGTGCTAGGAATTGCTAGGAAGTGCTAGGAAGTAGGAGAAATGACACATTCAACTGCCCCTAAGAACCAACAAGAAACGGTCATAACTTTCAAAGTCAGTTATCAAACTATAGACTAGGTTCAAGCTTTAGCTAAAGTAATTCAAAATGGCGCTGGCTTCTGGACTTGTAGACATATAGCTCCCAGTATTCGACAGTCAGTGAAAGTTCAAACAGTGCTCTATAAACAATCGTCGTTCAACAACTACAAACAAATCTCAATAAAGTTTCGAATTAGTTGACTTATCATTCATACAAATGATTTAAGTTTTCTTTAGTGTTAATTCCGCCAATATCAACAAATTAACACTAAAGAAAACTTAAATCATTTGTATAATTATGGATTTCCGCAAAGTAACGCCTAATTCAATAAATTTTCTTATCATTCATGTTTTATATTACGACAAGTGGCCATTCACTCACATTAATATTAAATATTAAGAGAATCGTATTTCTTATCGCGTCTCAACACATAATCCTAGTTAAGTGTTTTTATATGTCACAATCTTCATAACTGTGCATAAAACAGACATTGTACACTTGAACACAATATATTACCCGTTACCTATTAAAACGTCTTCTGGAATATGCGCCATTGCATCAGCTTGAAAATTTCTCTTTTCAAAGCCTTTGTCATTCTTTAGCAAATTCAACGTTATCTTTGCGATTAAACCTATAGTAGAGTGTAAAAAGTACATAAAGTTTATATCGACCATTCACTTCAGTATTTTTAAAATTCCTGAGACTAATTACTCGCGTTTGATTTCCCATTCTAGTGTTTTTCAAAAGATATAGTTATAATGATAGTCTTGTCCCTCCGATATTAAATTTAAACTTGAAGCCGTTATTTCATTCAAATTGCATAGAGTCTCATATCAATACATGCCGAGAGTCTCATATCAATACATTTTTAAGGAACAAAATATGGTTAGAGCGGAGTGCCTTAAAGTGCCGTTATTACTTACTTAAGAACAAAACATTGCTCTACCTGTATCCTCTTGTTTGAAGGTGAGGTGTATAGCTCTAGGAAGACATGATGTGACCTGGAGGGTTTCTATTTAACAGTCGCGATTTCCACACCTTTGCAGGTATGGGTATACGTTTTAGCTCTAGGGCACTAAATAAGCCTATCAGATGATCGATTTCACTAAGTCCTCCATCACAAAGTTCATTAGTATAAGGGAAAGCACTGTATCGGTACTACCGCTCCCCCGTAACATATTTGCGACTGCCGGCTTTGACAATATAATATACCTTCGAGGTTGTATGCTAGGTATCACTATTTCATTTATTTTAATTCCGTTTTAACTCGTAATTAGGAAAATAAATTTTAATATTAATCTCCGTATAATAATTCTAAGAGTCAAACACTCGAAGTATTATATCATGTTCAAGTTTATTATTTGTGTTGATGACGTTTGTTCATTATTTGTCACTAGTCATGTGATTCGTGACGCTGATTGCGTAAATCTTATAAATATTTTTAAACAAAATTGCTTTTAACATTCTTTTACAGGTGTTAGCTTTCAATAGTAATTGAGTGTAACGTGGTCAACTGAAAACGTTGCAAGTATTTTTGGGCAGTCATGAGGTGTCCTAAAACAGTGTTCTAGTTGTTATAATATGATAATTGTGTTGGTTCTGGCCACTCAGATTGAAGAGTAGATACTATACGAATCGTGTTTTATTATGTGATTAGAAATCTTTTTGTTACTACCTCTATGTACTTTCTCTTGATAGAAATGTAATAGGTAACTTAATTCACTGATGTAAATAGATAGTTAATATAACAAATAACGTTTTGCCTATAATATTATGTATGTGAACGAGGAACTGCATATTTGAACAATCGCCCTAGTAACATTGAAATAAAGCCCTTCGAAATTTATAAAACCGTGTTCGAATAATGTTAAATGTCATTTTCACACATAACCGCAAATTACACAATAAATGTAAAGGAGTAGTAAACAAACATTACTTATTTCCTTATTCATGTGATTAGATCAGTAAGGTTAACCACCACAAAAACAGCCTCTCGAGATCCGTTAACCGATTTATTATCAATGTTAAAGTAGTCGCCATAGAGCGCTACCCTGCGGCACGCCCGACTGGTACCTACCTGTTTATGGGAGCTATGTAGGCAGAGACAAAATAAGCAATTCCGAACGAGCCATCCTATGTTTGTCCACCACTAGAGTTGTGGTTAAGTAAACACAGAGCCTCACGTCCGCAAATAACTAGAGGTCGATGCAGTCGAAGGCTCCGGTTAAAATCATTGTGTAATGCGATGCAAGTGAAATATCGTTGGACAAATACAACGCTCTCCACTCAAGAGAAACGTCTTACGATCCTAATTGTATCGTGTGTCGACACCTTACTGGGATTTGTAATGTTGTTGTGTTTATTTATGATTTTATGTAATTTTAAAATTATCGAATCGTTAACTATATTATAAATATGACCCCATTTCAATTATATATCAGTCTAATTAGAAGATAAAATAATACTACACATAATAAATAAGGTAACTAAATATTCATTTTTAATTAATCTTGAAACTCGAAAAAAACCCTTTTTAACGTTAGTTATTTAGGTACCTATGTGATCTAGGGTGCTCATCAAAGCGGAAACATTTTATGCACCAAAATATATTACTACCAAAGGTTTCAACTTTAATCAAGTCAAAGTAATTAAATCGTACTGAAATCCGGTTACCTGTGTCGTACATCAAAGCATCAGTACCACTTGTACACGGTCAGTTGAAATTAAAACTGCCGTGGGGAAAATAAGTGTGTGACACTTAGATGAAGGCGAGGCTAATGCGAGTGGACACGTCAAGCGCAGGCCAGCGCAGTTTGTCTGCACTCTACTGGCAACATTGAGGAAAATGGAACGCCGCGAAATGTTTACTCTTCGATTTGTTCGTTCGTTTACTTTGGGAAATAGTTGTGGATAGCTGTCCTTTGTTTATGTACATAATTATATCGAGATAACTTGGATTCTTCGTGTGAGTGTGCTGAGTTTGGCCTTATATTGTCTTCTAGCTAAAAAGCGCGAAATTGAAAAAAATTGCCTACCGTGAGATTTTCGGAAGAACTCTACCGAGAATTTTAAAGCGCCTATACCAACGCTAAGGGCTATCAAAACACAAAAAGGATTCTTATGCGGTACACAAATACTTACATCAAATGCTTTCCTAGAAAGATTTCAGTATGTAATTTATCAAGGAAAATCAAAAACAACAGTCCAAACGTAAAAAAAAATAATTCATAATTTTAGTTGGAATTCAATTGTTCAGTTCGACAGTTCTGCTGTCTTGGCCAAAGGGGATGTAAATACTACGTAACAAGAGGCGGGACTGCCTGATTAAAAAAATAAATTTAGTTTAGTCTGAAACGTGCAGTAATTTGACATAAGTTTGAAATAGTAGTAATTACCGGATGACGATTAACGTCGAAGAATAAATCCGGCTAAGTGTGAAAGAGAACAGTTGCTTAAAACGTAGTGGATTTCGGCTATCTCCGTTTTTTACAAGATTATAGCCGTCATTTGTCAATTTATCAATGACTGCACGTTTCATAAATTCGAGTGAATCGCTTTTTTCTTAGAGAGTTTCGCTAGGCTGGTCTTGACCACAGAAGTGGTCTGAGTTAAGTCAAACATGGCATAAACAGGCTGTTGTTGCTGTCTTTTACATATTTACCTTAAATTATCGCATTGTGTACACTAAAACTTACAACTACTTTTCTCACACCTTACTCATCTTAATAGTCAAATTATTGCTGAATATTAAAGTATGATTATCGTTTAACAAAATATGCAATTACTTGTAAAAATAGGCTCGAATTGCCCCCATATCGCATCACGTTCGGATCAAGAAGTACCCCTGGTGCTGTCGGCAGGGGGTAACACAATACCGCTATTATTGGCAATGTTTGTGCACGCACAATTTGCGGACTCGTTTGTTTTGCGATGGCAACATTCGCTAGGGAGTGATGCGTTCATTTTAATACGATTATACTTTTCGAAAATTATTAGTTTTTACTACGGGTCACATGTCCTGAAAGAATTTCGTTTAGTTTCTAATAGAACAACTAAACAATGCTTTATTCTAGGTGCTATCTTCATCTCCCGAGATAAAATATATTGCTTTCGGACAGGATTTCCTCGAATTCTTTCCTTTACTGCCTCGACCACCTTTTTCGTACGAACACTACGTGGATGGCGAGATCTTTTTCTGTCACAAACAGAGGAGGTCTCATTGTACCTATTAATAGCCCGATACACAAAAATTTTACTAACACGAGATTTTTAAGAATTGCATTTGGCTCCATACCTACTTTCTGTAATGTAATAACAGCGATTTCGTTCTCTTTCTCGCCCCACTCCATTTAAATATCGCAAAATATTGTACAATGTATTGGCGCCAAAATAAGAAAACTCAATGTACAATCATATAAAAATGACCGATTCCAAATTCAAATGTAATATTTTGTTTATTTTTAATCGTAACAGCATTTAGGGCCAGACTAAGTAATTAGCTCCGATATTGTATTAAACAAAAGGTAACCTAACGTTGCGGCTGACTGAGAGCTGGCTTTATTTTTCAATTCTTTACATTATTTTCTTGAATATGACATAAAATTGATTAAAAAAATATAAAGTTGCTAATTGCGGCAAATTTTTATAAGTTAGCTAATACTGAACATACTCCCTCATATACCAGTGGGAAGCTCCTATGCACAGGATGCCGGCTAGACTATAGGTACCATAACGGTGCCAATTTTTGCCGTGAAGCAGTAATGTATAAGCATTACTGTGTTTCGTTCTGAAGGGCGCCGTAGCTAGTGAAATTACTAGGCAAGTGAGACTTAACATCTTCTCTCAAGGAGACGAGCGCAGTTGTATTGCTGCTCAGAATTTTTGGGTATTTCAAGAATCATTGAATTGCTCAGCAACACTGCATTGTAATGGGCAAGGCGCATCAATTACCATCAGCTGAGCAGGAGCTAGTCTCGTCCCTTATTGTCATAAAAAAAATATTCAGTTGAATATCATTTCATCCAAAAAAAAATTGACAGCTGCAGAATCGAGTGGTGGGATTTAAGGTTATTGCGAAAAGGTTTCAATTGATGTAACGATATAATTTATTTAAAGTACCTTCCTTTTTATAACCTTCCTTGTGAAGATCGGGAAATACATAATATATATATATATAGGGATATTTTCGGGCTCATAATAATTACATGAATATTAAACCACGTGGCATGTTCTTCTGATACTTACATTAAGGGTGGGTCAATATTGACTCGCGCGAGGCCGGCTGCGACGCTTGTCAAGTTCAAGTGCTATCGTTGGGGATCGTCACCCGCGTCAATGTTACCAACTTGCCATCTCTGGGATCGATTACAAAATTTGGGCAAATAAGTTATTTTATGATAATGAGGGATGAGATGAGCAGGACGTTCAGCTGATGGTAGTTGATACGCCCTGCGCATAACAATGCAGTGCCGCTCAGGATTCTTGAAAGACCAAAAAATTCTAAGGGGCACTACAACTGCGCTCGTCACCTTGAGACATAAGATGTTAGGTCTCATTTGCCCAGTAATTTCTAGCTACAGGGCCCTTCAGACCGAAACACAGAAATGCTTACACATTAATGATTCGCGGCAGAAATAGGCGCCGTTGTGGTACCCATATTCTAGCTGGCAGCCACTGGTAATGGCAATGTACACCAAGTCTGTGACCTAGACGGGAAATAACAGATTTGTTTTCGAAAATGTTCGCAAATTACAAATGTAAACCTTTATTACGTGTTGTGTAGCTTCTTGCTATATATCGCGCATAATATTAATTGATACATCCATTTATGCACTAATTTGGAAACAACTCAGAAGAATCTTGTATATTTAAGTAAATGTAGACATGACCTGTAGGAGGCTCCTTTGTACAGGATACCGGCTAGATTATAGGTACCACAACGGCGCCTATTTCTGCCGTAAAGCTACTGCTTTACACATTACTATGGGTAAACACAACTATGTTTCGGTCTGAAGGGCGCCGTAGGTAGTGAAATTACTGGGCAAATGAGACTTAACATCTTACGTCTCAAGGTGACGAGCGCAGTTGTAGTGCCGCTCAGAATATTTGGGTTTTTCAAGAATCCTGAGCGCCACTGCATTGTAATGGGCATGGCGTATCAATTAACATCAGCTGAACGTTCTGCTCGTCTCGTCCCTTATTTTCATGAAAAAATACTTAAAGGGTGAGATGAAAAAATGGCTGAAATCGCGTTATTCTTAAACATATATATACGTATAATAAATACATTAGCCACCTTAGGGCTGATAACTAAATACTCAAACATAATCAAAACAATTAAACAAAGAGATAAAAAGAGGGGTTGTTTTATCTATAATCTATGGTTATAGTTCAGTGTTGCTAGCGCACCAAGCGTGACGGATCGCCGCGGAGTGCGTTTGATGAGCGGGAGTGACCAATTGGCGTGAAATTGGCCGACTTGGGGCCGCCCCGGGGCACCTAGTGTGACTGACACCGTTAACTATCTTGCTAATATATTGATTTAAGTTGTTATGATAATACAAGATTATTTATTAGTTATACAATAATTGTCAGTATTATACACAGGTATCGACTAAAAGACTTAGGTACCGCTGTACTCATAGTCTTACTTTGTTAGGTTAATGTTATAGATATGATAATTATTAATTATAGTTATAGATATGAGTCGTGCCTGTTTAGGTTAATTGTTTACAACATTACAATTTTGAATTTAGAACTCTTCAATATTCAAATTCGTTCGAATAAGGAATCTTGCAATAATTTGGTCACAGAGTCGTTTATAATCTGTCGGGTGATGTCGTATGAAAATAAATCTAACTACAATGAAGCCTCATGTCTGGGGCCTAATAATTTCAATTTCAGCGCTGCAATACAAGTCTTAGTGATAAATCGTAAAAGACGTCCAAAATTCACCTTAACTGAAGATTCGCGGAGACTCTATGACCTATCGGGAGATACAGTCTTTATTAGGCATCTCAGGGATAACCATTCAAACGATTTTACATGAGTCTCTTTGAGTGTGAAAGCTAGTTTACCGATGGATCCTGCATTTTGTGTTCCGCCAATAATAAGACAGCCCATGTCTGATCTCCAAATAACATCATCATCAGAAAACTCTTCGAAGTTGCAGCCGAGGAGCGTCAAGACACGTCCACGACATCATCTGTGTTGACAATCTGGATTTTCCTAGACCACCCAAAGTTTACAAAAGCAGTTAGTTCACTCACGCAGTACTTCAAAGAAGATTGTACTAACGATCTAGAAGAAAAGCGGTTATATATTATAAATTAATGGCATATTTTTTCTATGTGTGATTCTTTGAACTGAAATAGAAACGCGTTCAATCCAATCCTATAAGAAGGCTGTGACTAGAGTTGTTGGTGGACTGCCACCCCTGGTGTTAATTAATTTGATTGATCTTTTTTCAACCAACTCCAAAAAAGTAGTAAATTTTCAATCCAGCGAGAGTGGCTATAATAAAATAGTTGCGATGAGAAACTTTAAATAACTACTTACTCAACGACTAAAACTCCTTTCAAAAAGGGCCTCTTCTAGATGTAAATCGTAAACGTACCTAACGTACGTAACCTATCTCTGAAAATAAATAATCGAAATGGAAATATTGGTGGCTGTCACGGTCGAACCCCAATGTCCGAGACCCCATTCCAATTATAGATCTATTTGTTATCAAAACACGACCGACAGTCCCCACCATTCGCGAGAGGCTAAATTTACACTTTAAGTGCTTTATTTTGTAAGTAGTTCTGGAACTTTTTCTTACATTTTAGGAAATAACCCAGTAATTAACTAGTTCCAAATATTCCATCCAATTTTGACTATTAGTTAAAAAAATGGCCACACAAATAATTAACAGTAACATACCTGTTTACACCTGGCAACCCTAACGTTGCGGCTGACTGGGATCTGGTAATCCCTTCTTTTATTATTTTTATAATTTCCTTTAAAATTACCGAAAATTAATTAAGAACAAATACTTGCCCACACTTAACTGGAGCGAGAATAGTTCCTTGAAATCATGGCATCCTCTGCTTGCGGCCATTTTTAAACTGGCAACCACGTTTTATCGTAAATACTAAATAAATAAAACTTCAATTTTGTATAAAAATTATAAAAAAAAAACAGATGACTACAAATTATCAATAAAAATGTTCCTATTGCGGCTTACTGGAAGCGGGCAACCATATTTTTTTCAATTCTTGACATAATTTCATAAAAAAATATATAAGTGCAATTTACATCAGAATTTTAAAATAAATTACAGGTACTTGCGGCCAATTTTTTATAGGCAACCTATGGCTAATACATTGCATACTCCCAAAAGGTTCATTTAAAATTAGATTCATCAAAAAACACAGAATCAAGCAGTGGGATCTTAGGCTATAACAAAGAAGATTTATGTCGACTAACTTAAACTATTTATATGGAAGATTTATCAACCTATATATCTATAATATAAGGAAATTTTGATTTGTTTGTAATGATCTTAATTAAGTATAACTTTTATGAAAGGTTTTGTTAAACAGGTAATTATTATTTCAAGTGTTTAGAATCTAGATAATACCATTATTTATCAAATTTTTTAATTAATATTTGTTACTATAAAAATTACATTTGTTACTATCAACAATACACACTGTCATTTAGGGGCAGTACACCCATTCCGTACCGGCCACACTAAGGTCAATTTTCGTTATTGAAAATATCCTTCTCTTTAAAGATCTTTATTCACAATTCCTCACACTACTACTTGCTACAAGCGGCAGCTTGTTCCGCCTGTAGTTCTTGTGCTTTCGCAACAATTAATATTGCTTAAAATTTCAGCTTTACTTAGCGAATAAAAATAATTGCAAATCTTAAATAGACATTGTAAGGAGTTATTTTTATACATATAATAATATCTTAGAAACGACCATTCCAGATTCTGCCCCACCACTTTACATCATTTACACAAAATGTAAATATTCAAATATTATGTAATTAATATAATATGACCATTTAAAATTGAATAAATAATACAAATATTGAGGATAAAAAATTTAACAAAAAGTAACAAAGAGGACGTAAAGATTTAAATTTAGTTTAGTATGAAACGTGCAGTCATTTGACATAAGTTTGAAATAGTATTAATTACAGTATCGCGATTTTCCTGACACGTTAGAGATCCGGACTAAAGTAAGTCCGGATTAATCCAGACGGATGGTAACCCTAGTCCTAACAATCATTTTGAAACTTCATTTAATAAGAAATCGCAAATTGTAAAATCGTATGTTTAAATGTTTGGTAATCAATATAAAACAACAATTAAATGTTGCATTTGGCAGGCATGCCTGTAAACGAATTTTAATTAGTGGGGCAAAGCCTTATAGATTTTCTGGAATTGTCCTTTAAACTAGTTATATCACATTTTAGAACAATATCGGTCCCTCGAATATTTGTAAACATTTGTAAACGTATCATTAAATCGATAAATCATCCGTTCTTAAAGCTATTATTCTCAAAATAGAGCAACATTTCAATTAAAATAACATTAAAAAGATTTCGACGTGATAACAAAATGTCCGGTGGTGCATTGACATTTCCACAAAGGAGACTTCAAGCATAGACTAGCGTAAACTTTTTGCTCCGATGCAAGGCACTGATATTATTCTATACAGCCGAAACGCGGAGGTCAGACAATGGAGGTAAGAATGGGGAGTTATATTTTATTGAAAGACCCTTTTCGATGGTTGAGTGTTGTGTAAATAGAATGAGCGTTGAATTCGTCTGGGCATAATGTGTGGAATATTGCTGCTGTGCGGGTTCCTGCGCTTTACCACAGTTAAGAAACAGACAGTTTGATAAAGAATACATCTGCGCAAAGTAAATTATGTTGTAGCATAAGTAGAATGACCGCTAATGAAGCTTATCGATAATATTTGCCAGGAAGCTCTTAATCACCTAAACTTTTTAAAAATTAAATACTTACATATTTTTTTTTTTATAAAATACTAATCAATGACTACTACTATTTAAATTAAAAATGTGTGCATCTCGGGACACCTGACAGAAGTGATAATTTAAACTGATCTAAGTTGAACTATTAAATATTGAAATTGTTTAACTGGAGAAAACCTTAGGTTAGGTTTTTACAAAAATTTTATGAATATTAATATGATAAGGAAAGGTTATTATTAATAAAAAAAATATTGTATTGATTATAAAATATAAATTATTCTTAGCTACAATTCTTGAATAATAAGTATCTAACTACATTAGAATTATGTGTATGTTCATTAAAGTAAGAATTGGCTTATGGTAGCTATAAGCAACAATTTTTTTACAATGTTTGTCATCTAAAAATCTGAAAGAATATTTAATATGGCTGTATTTGCCTGTCCTAATAATGGACGAAGAAACCAAAAAAAATAACCAATGTCGCAAACGTCAAAAAAATTCTTAACACTTTACTTATTATTACAAAAGTAGCAATTAAGATTCAAATATACTTGGAGATTTTCAAAAAAAGATTACTGATCAATTAGAAACATTTTTTTTCAAAACCATTTTAAAGCCATCAAATTATAACGGTTTCTAAGAATTGTTTCAATTGATTTTTTGTGACAGAAGTATAACGTTACGTAACGAAGCGGTTTACTCTCCCATAAGAAGTTATCTCTTCAAAAACTAATAACAAGCCCGAAGATATACTAATATATGCCAATATGAAAAGAAATAATAAAAAAATTAAGAAATGAGATTCAACAACTCCTGTCGATATCACACTTTTCAACCTTCACTGTGTTAAAAATCATTTAACTAGACACTTAAACGCTTGCGAAATGTATGTAATAAAGCGCTGCTAACTTACATTTTTAAAACTCTAGTGGAATCCGTTGTCCTATACTGTATAAGTGTATGGGATGGTACCTTTAAAACAAAATCTCTACATATTGAACGTGCACTAGACACTTAATATCATTTCTATTCTGGAGATATTGTTATTGCTAACTGGTTGTGTCTACGCTGTGGTCGTACTCAGACGACGTTACAATAAAATAATATGAGATCCAGTGAGCAAATATCGTACGACTATTGTAGGATTTAAATTGCATTTGCAGACGTTGTGTTTTAGGTCGGGGCCTCATCGACAATCTTGTGGAAACAAAAGTAGTTTTACATATTTCATTATTGTGGATTTGTGAAAAATAGGAAACCCATTATAATATATGACTTACACCAGCTATAATAAAATTTATTGAATTAGGCGTTACTTTACGGAAATCCATAATTATACAAATGATTTAAGTTTTCTTTAGTGTTAATTCCGCTTTTTTATATTTGGCACGAGACTAGTTAATCTCGTGCCACATTTTGGCGAGACAACACGTCCTGAGGATGCCTCGTGTAGAGGCAAAACTCGTGTCGAATTGTTTTAAAAACAAATTTAAAAAAGCGGAATTAACACTAAAGAAAACTTAAATCATTTGTATAACCAGCTATAATGTAAAATGTGTAAAACCATGGTAAATATAAGGTTATAATTAATACATAATTACTGTACCCTTATATAATTAAGTATATTCTGTGATAAAAAGTTTCAAATACTCGTAAAAAAACTATGCCAATAAATGACAATCATCTTTTGTCAGTCATTGTTGCTTCATGCCTGTTGAGTGATACGTACCCGAAGGGTGAAACGGGAGCCATATTTACTAATATTCCGCTGTCGATCCGTCTGTCTGTATGCGGTATCTTGAAATTGTACATAAAGACAGCTGAAACCTACAAGTCAGGTTTACTTTTTTTTTATAAAAAAACCATAACAATACAATGTCGCTCAGGAATCTTGAAAAAGCAAGAATTCTGAGCTGTACTTCAATTGCGCTCGCCACCTTGTGACATAAGATGTTAAGTCTCATTTGCCTAGTAAAATCACTAGCTACGGCGCCTTTCAGACCGAAACACAGTAATGCTTACATTACTGCTTCACGACAGAAATAGGCGCCGCTGTGGTACGCATGATCTAGCCGGCATCCTGTGCAAAGGAGCCTCCTACTGTTGCCACTATAAAACAAATAGGTACATTAAAAAAATTGCATACATCGTGTTGTGCTTTGTACGATAATTTATTTCTTTACACCAATATTGTTTACACTAATATACATAATATTATCATGCTAATGAGCATTCAAAAAAGAGGATAAACGATTACAAAAATAAAAATTATAATAATATTGACACACTTTTTACACAAATTATCTTGCCCCAAATTAGGCATAATATATCCTGTGTTATGGGTTGCAAGACAACGATATCTTTAATACAATATACTTACTTAAACATACATAAGTACACATAAACATCCATAACTCGGAAACAAACATCCATATTCATCATATAAATGCTTGCACCTACTGGGATTCGAACCCGGGACCTCTAGCTTAGTAGGTAGCATCGCTAACCACTCGGCTATACATGTAGTAATTATAATTACAAGTAGTCTCTAATAATTTTTTACCGTGTTGTCGTAAGTATGTAAATCAATATTACTGAATTTGACATTATACAAGCTCTATATAAAAGTATTTTTAACATATTTAGTACTTGTTGGTGGGGCATAAAAGGTCATCTGAAGTAAATGTTTCTTTACAAAAATGGAGAGTCTATAAGTATGTCATATCTTGCCCTGTACTTTTCCCGGGGCGTAAAAAGAATAGGGGAGTCCCAGGCCCATGGGTGTCGTAAGAGGCGACTAAGGGCTTTTTAGAAGTGGGAGAGTCACGCTGTCGTCCTTTGACGTCAGCACAATCGGGCCAGACTCGTCCGAGTTAATTACCACACTCGCACAGAATACCGGCATGAAGTAGCGGCCTAGTGCCGCTATGTTTCGCATAGGTTAGTGTCGAGGACCGGTGGCTATTCCGATTGACGACGTACTTGCACAGATCCCCTCCGCTGAAATCGTAGTCTTGGGTGATTTCAACGGGCACAATGCCGAATGGCTTGGATCACGTACCACAGACTACGCAGGGCGATCTGTGCATAATTTTGCATTGGCGTATGGTCTGTCCCAATTGGTTGAGTCGCCAACGCGGCTCCCGGCCGTCCTTATTGGATCTTCTGCTGACTACACATCCCGATGGTTACCAGGTCTTTGTCGACGCCCCTCTCGGAACGTCCGACCATTGCCTGGTCAGGAGTGTAGTGCCTATCCGACGCCAACGTCGCAGACCACCAGCGACCCGCCGCGTTTGGCACTACAAGTCAGCAGATTGGGATAGGATGCGTTCCTTTTTTGCATCCTACCCTTGGAGCAGGGTTTGTTTCCCTTCGGATGATCCTAGTGTCTGCGCCGTTGCAGTAGCCGATATGATACTACAGGGTATGGATATTTTTATACCAAACTCTGTAGTACCCATCGGTGGCAGATCACAGCCCTGGTTCGATGCGTCAGTTAAAGCAGCATCTGACTGCAAAAAACAGGCGTATCGAGCTTGGGTTGCGGCGCTGGGCACACAGGATCCGAACTGCATAGTTCTTAAGAGGAAATACAACCGTGCCTCCAGATTTTTTAAGCGGCAATCGCCCGTGCAAAATTTTGATTTTGATGAAAACACGTCGTCAAAATCGGCGAGCAGCTTTCCAGTTACCCGACCGGAACACGCAAGTTCTGCTCGTTGTCGAAAGCTGCTCTTGGTAACTTCAGCCAGCCGTCCATGCCGCCGTTGCACATGAGGAATGACACCCTGGGCAATACGGCAAAAGAGAAAGCCGATCTCTTGTGCACTCTTTTCGCCTCCAACTCGACTCTTGACGATAACGGAAAAACACCGCCGACCATCCCGCGGTGTCAGAGCTCTATGCCTGAAGTACAGTTCAGACAGAAAACTGTTAGGCGAGCTCTGTTTTCGTTGGACGTCAGGAAGTCGAGCGGGCCGGATGGCATTTCTCCAATCGTGCTTAGAACGTGTGCCCCTGAGTTGACGCCGGTGCTAACGCGTTTATTCCGGCACTCTTATTCTAAAGGCGTAGTCCCTGACTCATGGAAGTCAGCCCTTGTCCATCCGATCCAAAAAAAGGAGACAGTTCGGATCCGGCGAACTACAGGCCTATTGCTATCACCTCCCTGCTCTCCAAAATCATGGAGAGCATAATTAGCCGTCAGCTCTTGGTATACCTAGAGGGTCACCAGTTGATCAACGACAGACAATACGGGTTTCGCCATGGTCGGTCGGCAGGTGATCTTTTGGTATACCTGACACATAGATGGGCTACGGCTATTGAAAGCAAGGGGGAAGGCCTTTTATCGTGTATGGCACAAGGCGCTCCTCTCCAAACTTCCATCATTTGGGCTTCCCGAGAGCTTGTGCAAGTGGACCTCCAGCTTCCTCACTGGGCGTAGCATACAGGTCGTTGTCGACGGATATTGCTCGAACCCGAAGCCGGTGAATGCTGACTCAAATTTGCGCAAAGACTCAAGTTTGCGCGTTTACCACTAAAAAAACCCCATTTGTCGTATCACCGCTCTTCGACAACACTTCCCTCAAAGCCTCGCCTAGTATCGGAATACTGGGTCTCGAAATCTCGAGCGATTGCCAATTTCGTGGTCATCTGGAAGGTAAAGCCAAATTGGCTTCAAAGAAACTGGGCGTCATTAATAGCAATACTGCCGGCCGGCCCACATACTAGCGCTCTACAAAGCGCAGGTCCGGCCACACATGGAATATTGCTGTCATCTCTGGTCTGGCGCACCCCAGTATCAGCTCGATCCATTTGACCGCGTGCAACGCAGAGCAGCTCGAATTGTCGGGGACCCAGTGCTCTGTGAACGGTTGGATCACTTGGCGTTGCGTAGAGACGTCGCTTCATTGTGTGTCTTCTACCGCATTTATCACAGGGAGTGTTCCGAAGAACTGTTTAACCTGATTCCTGCCGCCGAATTCCACCTTCGCACGACACGCCACAAGTTAGGATATCATCCTCACTCTGTTGAGTAGCATTGAACAATAGTTAGTTTAGAGTTATACAATGCTGTTCAACTATTTTTCCGTTTAAATTTTTCTTATAGATTGTTCCAAAATGATAAAATGGAAAATTTATTTATGTAGGGAGATGAATAATGTATTATTTTAAATTATGTTATAATATGAAATATTGCATCTCAACTCTAGTCTGGTTACATCCAACCATTTGTCCATTTAACACTGAAATCGACTCCAAACTAGTGCGTGACGTAGGTATTGACAGGCCACCACTTATCAGCTGACCTGTGGCGCGTTTATCCTCGTAAGCCTTTAAAAAAAATCTGCTATGGTTTAACACGAATTAAACAAAATTAAAATTAAGTAAATTAAGCTTCAAATTTTAAATTGTTTGAATTTGAAGCCGAAGAGTGCTAATCTTTACCTTCCATGTGGTCCATTTGTTAAGCACAATTTTTTTTTCATTGCATAATATGTATCGATCCATTAATTCGGGAAGTGTTTGTTATTTGTACAGAAAAGTATCCAAAAATACATTGCATATTTTGTATTGTATCCGAGAGCATTGGAATACTGACAGAAGGACGGATATCGCAGACCTTCTCTTATAATTCTACGGCTTAATAGGATCCCACTTAAATTAAACGCGCCAATGCAGCCCAAAAATTTTACTTAAACATTATTTAAAATACCTCATAAAATTACCATAATTTTTAAAATTTAGTAACGGCTTCGGATATTAAAATTACCATAATCATAATATACCTATAGATAATTATGCAAAGCGTAGACTCTACGAGCGCGGGATTCTCAGTGTCATTATAAAAATGGCGACTCACTTAAATGTTGCCAACGCGAAACTTTAATTTTCATCCGCCCCTGCTAATTTTTTTCATATTCCAATCACAGCCGAGTGGAAACGAGTTTTAATTATTAAACTGATTTAAATTTTTAAATACGAAATTGTCTTTATGCTTCACGTAACGGAGAATATTTTACGGGATATTTTTTTAAAGTTACAGTAAAATTATTATGAGATTTGAACTTCATGTTCGACTGATTCAATATCATATTTTAAATTAATTTGTTGAATTTTAATTTTTTATTACATAATAAAGTAGTTAATAACGTTAAATGAAAATCATCAGCCGAAAGACGTCCACTGCTGGACAATTGCCTCCCCCATAGATTTCCACGACGATCGGTCCTGCGCTGCCCTCATCCAACGTATTCTGGCGATCTTGACCAGATCGTCGGTACATCTTGTGGGGGGCCTACCACTCCGTCTTTAGGTACGTGGTCGCCATTCGAGGACTTTACTTATACGTTATCTAGCCGTTTACAGAGCTCTGGGTCCTCAACAATTCGACAAGCTCTGCGTTGGATTCGCTCTAATTACTGTTTACACCACACATCACTTTGCTCGGATAGTTGAGTCTCTTGAATTAGAAAAAATTCTTTATCTCGTGCACTTTTTGAAGTATTTTCTGGTGCCTATTCCAGAAAAAAATTATAGGTATAATAAATATTCGGGATCTGTTGGTTATAATATTGTACATTTTCTACGTCTCGTTTCTTTTATTAGAACAATATCTGCTTAGTATTATGTAATAATATAAGCAATGAAGCAACTATTAACTACCATAACAACTTGAGTTATAAGCCGGTCGAAGTGCGGGCGTCCTATTCTGTTTTATAAAACTTATAGCTGTCACGACGCGTCCCTAAGCTTTTCCTTTCCCGTGGGAATTTCCTAAACACAGCTTTCTTCGTTCCATAATATATTCTGCTATATATATTAGCAATGGGAGGCTCCTTTGCACAAGATGCCGGCTAGATTATGGGAACCACAACGGCGATTATTTCTGCTGTGAAGCAGTAATGTGTAAACATTACTTATTTTTGGGTTTTTCTATAATTCGGAGCGTCACTGCATTGTTATGGGCAGGGCGTATAAATAAACATCAGCTGAACGTCCTGCTCGTCTCGTCCCTTATTATCATAAAAGAAAATCTTAGTGTAGGTTTAAACTGTTTTAAATTATTTGAAATTACCAACCTACTTTTATTATAAAGATCCAAATGTCTGGGAAATCTTTGGATCTACAGAACTGATTTAAGTTTAGTTCTGCTACAAATAGAAAGTAACTGTATCGATGTATTGGAGTTCGCTGGCATACCTGAAGTGGTGCTTTAGTTTCCAGGCTGATGACGTCGACGTCCGGCGGCATGGGCCACGTCAACAACATGGGAGGGCTCGCGGCGTGTGCGGGGCCCGACGCCAAGCCCATGCAGTTCCCTCTGGCGCAGAGGAGGAAGAGACGAGTGCTCTTCACCCAGGCGCAGGTATACCGACTTCCTTCATTATATATATTATTGATGATGTTATGTATGTACATAGGCACATAAGTAAATTTCCTAGAAACTGTCACAGCCCTAATGTTAACATCAGGAACATAAAGTTATGGAATAATGCCTACTACTCGGCTGTTTTTACAACACCCCAGAAAATGTTCATAACAAATGTATTACGAAATTCAAAAGAATTGTTAAAAAATGTTTGTGTGGTAAAGGTTACTAACATAATTTGACTATCTTAATGATATCGCAGATTGCAATGGAGCGACTTGAGGCTCCTATCGTTTGTCGAGGAGTCATACTGAAGCATTTCGAAAAACGTCGTGGTGAAGCATGACGACCTCAGTCGATTTCGGGCCTAATTTCGATATTAGGAAGTTCTATTTACCTTTGAACTTATAATGATATGAAGGCGGACAGTTATAGGTTAAATAAAAAAAAAATATATTTACGATATTAATTTGTAACCATATTTTCATAAAATAAAGAGTTTTTTGCGCCCGTTCTTCTCAGGTTTGAGACATACCTTTTCGAATGAGTGGTAGTTTTTAACTTTCAATGAGTGATATTGCCGATAGATTAATTGAGTGAATGGTGATAACTTCAGACGATACCATGGAGTTAGTCGAAACCCTTATATAACTACCCAACAAACATTTTGGTGATAAGTGTAACCTTTTTTAATGCTTACGGTTTTATAAAAGGTATATATGAGGTCCGATAAAATCAATAAATTCTACTGCGGTGCTTATAATAAAATATTAAAGCTTCGAGTGGAGTAACAGCAATAAAGACAAACTTATAACTTAAGACGATTGCATGGAGTTAGTCGAATCTCTTATATAACTAACCTTTATAGCTTCAAGTAGTATTAATCACTAAAGGAAGTTGTACGGTGACTACTAACTCTTATGTACGCCTGATGCCATTGAACAGAGTTAATTAAATGCCTCGTAATACTATACGGGTTACTCTTATAGCTGAAGGAACAGTAAAACGCCAAATGTTGTGTCAGGTGTTAACTTAAACAGAGTTTGTTAAATACCTTGTAACACCATAAGGGTTACTATTATAGGTTTAGAAAGAGTAAAACACTAACTTTACTTAACCTTATGTTCTAATATAGAGTTAGTTAAATACTTTGTACTACCTAAGGAGTTCTTTGCAGCTCTAAGACGTAACAAGAATGCTATTAGGGTATTTAATGTGTCAATTATACAGCTGTAAGAGCTGAATGATGCTAGAGTAAGATTCAACATTAAAATCATTACGGGTTATATAATGGGATTAATCAGTCAACTTCAGGTAATACAGTGATATTTATAATTAATTTTGTATAGCGGCAAGCACTACTTGTCAATTATATAACTATTAACTATCTCTCTAAGTTGGGTTACAGAATTAAAATCACTTATACACACACATAATACCGTCAGGCTATCGGTGTAGGAACACAAGTAAACACTACATATTATAAAACAAAGTCCTTCGCTGCGTCTGTCTGTCTGTCTGTTCGTGATAAACTCAAAAACGACTGCACCGATATTCATACTGTTTACACCAATGGATAGCGATGTTCTCGAGGAAGGTTTTAGTACGTAGGTACTTTGTTAAAATTTACCGCGATGGCAAGCGCCCTGACGAAATGACTTTGGTGTCTTGGGCACGGAGAAAGGTGCTGGTGTGGGACGCGACTGGCTCCTTCCCATGTCTAAGTTACGTCAGTTGGTGCTGCTTCACCTGCCGAAGAAGCAAGCGCAAATATGTCGATCCCAATGAGTTTTACATCTTTGTTCCGTTTGTTGTCGAGACACTTGGCCCGTGGGGCTACAGAAGATTCCGGGATAGCATACGTCTATCTCTTAAGTATGACATACTATCCATTTTAATTATCAATTATAAAGCGGTAATGTAAAATCTGTTAACACAAATCATTTTATTATCTTCTATATAATATTATAAAATCATTATTGTTTCATTTAAATTTTGTTGACATATTTCCGATGGCTTTAGACTACATTATTCCCGAATACGTACATCACTTTTTTTTCTATTTACAGAACAGCGTCTGTCGGGTCAGCTAGTATTATATATTTATTTTCAAGTAGCTACTGTTAAGGCATTACAGTTACACGTGTTATTAAAAAAAAAGTGTGTGTATGTGTACTTATGTATGCACGCAAGAAGTTATTTATACTTCTTTGACCAAACAAAGCAAAAATCCTTAAAATTATTTATTCCTCGTGCTATTCCACGTTTGTAGAAAGAACAATATTGTAAAAATCTTGCAACGATTGCTTTGACAATTGTTTATTAAATAACGAATACGGCTGTACGGGCTTGAACCCTTGAAACTAATAATGGACGAAGACACAAAAAAAATAACTAATGTCGAAACGTCAGAAAATTTTAGGAACCAACTTCACCCTGTTACTTTTGTGTTAAAGTGATGCGCGCGCATCTTAAAATTTCACTCTCATCATTTTTTCATAACGTGCCTAAAGAAGTACCTATTAAAAAACGAATTCCCGACGGAGCTTCGATGAAACTATGTCATTCGATAATTTGCAAAGCCTAGTATTCTCACAGAAGTCTCACAGTTTGTTGCCTTCATTTGTAGGCTCTTCGACCGTCCTTCCATCTGTGTGTCAACGGGGTGAGGAATCTTACATCGCTATAGTTACACTGAAATGTTTTATGATATAGATATCTATATATTTATTATGGACTATCGCTATAAATACAAATAGGTATTTTTTTCATTTCCTTCAGGAAACATAATATTATAGTTATTACGAGTATAATGTTGCCCGACTTGCATTACAATCTAGCCTTAACTTAAACTAATAAGTAATTCTACTTTTACTTAAACTAAGAATGCGTCCATTAACACATTTTTTAATGTCTATTAAGGGAAGAAGTCTTTTATATTATCACTATTTTTTATATTGTTTTACACAAATTAATTAGCACTACACTAGCTCAAAAGGTTTTGTTCGTTTTAGTCTTCTTAATATATCAGTATTGTCAAGGAGCTGGATTGTCTTGACATTCACGTGATGGTGAAGTCGATGTTGATGAGTTTCAGCGTATTTTTGGATAACTTTGTCAACGAACTTAATGGTAAGGTATTGATGATAAATTCCGAAATGACTGCCATGCAGAAATAAATTGTTTGATTCACAAAAGTATTCATTAATTAAAAATGTTATATCTTGAATTATGGAAAAGATTCCTTCGTATGTGTTATATTAAATACTTACTAATGACGACTTCCATTGAAAACTAAAGTGTAACAAATTCTTAATTAGGAAAGTTAATGTTCATTTAGGCTAATAAATGGCAAACTATAAAAATAAAGTGCCCATGTTAAAAAACAACTATTTAATTCTTTTAATTGTTAAATTTAAATTTTTCATCAAAGCAGCTACATAGATTGCAGCTGTCAACTTCACCGGTCAAGTAGGTATACGACAAAGACGAAATTTGAAGCCAACGCAAAATCGGGATAAAATAAAAAGATTTAATTGCGTTTCGTAATTCGTCACCAGTGTGAAAGGCCCGCTACCTGTCCGGATTGCGTCAACTCGGCTATTTAATTTCCCCACTTCCCCACGAACGCCCCTTCCACAAGCCCCGCCTCTGCGTTATACTATATCTCAATCCATGTAATTAATTCTGTTCCCTGAATTTTGCCCGCTTTCAGTGGGGCGACGAGTGTTGCCACCTACAAAATTCCAGCCTATTTTTTTTGTAACGGCGCGCGTTACAAAGTTTTGGCTATCATAAAGCATTCAAAGTCTGAATAAGTATTTCGAACATCTCATTTACAAATGATAATTTATATTCAACCGGAAAATTGATCTTCTGAATGGAGTTAAAATGAATATGTAGGGAACACAACACTGTTGAACTGATCTCCTAGCTATCTTAAACCTGAAGCATTACCATTTTTATAGACTATAATGTAATTTACAAATTTAATTTGTACCAAAATTTATGATTGGTGTCGGGATTCAAACCCGCGCCTCTCGGGTAACGTCCTAGCTCACTTACCAACGAAGCCAACCGTCCACATGCCGCATAAACCTAAAATCTTGGTATTTTTAGTCAACTCTCAGGTTGTGGCTCCATCTACAGGATCTACTTTACAGTTTATAACCTGCTCCACCCCAACAATTAAGAAGTTGACTCGAGATGTCGCTCTTTGAAATCTAAATAGTTTAATTTGTACCAATTTTTTATTGAATTGATAAAATATAATGTAATATTCCTTCTCCGTCTTAAAGGTTGAAACAATATTTAAATTATTATCTATTGCTTAGGATTTCTTTAGCCTAATTAGCGTACTTAAGGAGAATGTCTTTGAGCTGTGTTTTCAGATCGATATGACATTGAGACCACATCCTTTAAAAAATTATCTCAAAACCGGTGCTGATAATATAAATAGTAAGAGGCGTGGACTACAGTGATCACCCCAAATTAAAAAAAAAAAAACTATAGGTACAGTGAGTCATACATCTTTGCGCCGTTTGGTGTCGAGACACTTGGCCCGTGGGGCCCAGAGGCGCGGAGAATGTTCAAAGTATTATCTTCTCGCCTCAATAAGGCTACAAGCTCTGGCAGCTATCTTGGTCAACGGATCAGCCTAGCTATCCAACGCGGAAATGTTTCCAGTATTCTTGATACGCTTTCACATAATGATAGATTTAATTTTATGGAGTCACAGTATTATAAATACTGTTATAAGATTTGTTTTACTAAATTAATAAATAGGTACATACATATTTTAAATTTTGTATTTATATAATGATAGGTAGGTAGGTACTTAGAATGTAGGTTTTAATATTTGTTAAAATAATGAATAGATATTAATTGTGTCAACTGTCCCAGGTATACGAGTTGGAGAGGCGGTTTAAGCAGCAGAAGTACCTTTCAGCGCCGGAAAGAGAGCACCTCGCCTCTCTGATACACCTCACACCCACGCAGGTCAGTCTCCTTTTCATAAAAGGCATAAAATGCACTTATTTCGTTTAGAATTCTTTTTGATATTATTTCCAATATACTAGATACAACTACCGCTACGGAAACAAATGGCGCTATGAAAAGAGAAGTGGCGCAAGAAACTCTCCCAGCATTTTTTTTTGCGCTCTTTTTAATGAAATATACAATATTGTACTGTCATTGCTATTGCTATAAAATAATCATAATCTAGTCCCAGGATCACTTAGATATTCAGCTGTAGGTATAGTAATAGGATTTACAGCAGAGCCATTTCTTAAAAATAAATTTATTTATAGATAATGCCTTAAAAGTGGCTTCTTTATTGTATATGTGTATACATATACCCTTAAAGCTATTATCTAATATCTTTAAATGAGCAATTCTTGTATATATATATTCTGAATCTCGGAAACGGCTCCAACGATTTTAATAAAATTTAGTATACAGGTAGTTTCGGGGGCGAGAATTCGACCGATGCGAGGTTTCAATATTAAAAAATGTAATTTATCCGTGTTTTATATATATATATATATATATATATATATATATATATATATATATATATATATATACACAAGACTATAATAGCTCAGATGGGACATTGGGTGATCTGGAAAGCAGAAGACCCTGGTTCGAATCCAGATGTCCTATAGTATTTTTTTTTCAAGTTTTGTACATTCTTCAAAATCCGAGCAAGGCTCGGTCGTCCAGATATTGTATATTATGAAGCCTGCTAGATTAAGTTACCTTCTAGTGTTATAATAATGAAAATTACTATTAAGAGCAAAAAAGTGACGATTTTTGTGAACGTATATTAAATTTTCATTAATGTTCTGACAATGAACCGTAATAATATTTATTTCTTTAAAATTTTCTTTGAGAGACTTTCTATAACCAAGCTGATATATAACACGAAGAGCTCTCTTTTGCATCTCATACATCTTAGAACTCAAATACATTAAACTTCTACAATTAGTCGGGTTAGCGTCATACCTACTTACAATAATTACCTCAATTTAATCTATTTTGAAATGAGCTACATTTTACATATTACATCTAGATTAATATACATTGATTTGATATACACAATAGCATGCTAGACTGGGTAGGTCCCTGAAAATCAAAATAATCAAATGTATCGTGTTTCTATGTATTGCAGCTGCTGGCATTCGTATATGTGTCGTCGTATAACATTGTTCTATAGCTTTTACTACAGATATAATATATTTTGTATTTTATCTAGCCAGTAGGTAACATTAAAACAATGAAGTTAACATTTTACTTTTATTTTTAGGCGCTATGCCAAAGCGTTAATTTTCTAATATATTAGGTAAAGACAAGATCCATTATTGCAATCATAAATGTTGAAGACCTATACAATCCAGTGGTTAGTGACCCTACCCACTAAGCAAGAGATCCGGGGTCGAATCCCGGTGGGTGCAAAAAAATAATATCGATGTTTGTTTACGAGTAAAATGAAAGTGTTGTCTAAATATAGTCATGCGAAGCATATCATTTGGTTTTTTTTTAATGAAAATAAGGGACGAGACGAGCAGGACGTTCAGCTGATGGTAATTGACACGCCCTACCCATTACAATGCAGCGCCGTTCAGGATTCATGAAAATAAACAAAAATTCTGAGCGGCACTACAATTGCGCTCGTCACCTTGAGACATACGATGAAGTCTCATTTGCCCTGTAATTTCACTAGCTACGGCGCCCTTAAAACTGAAACAGTTTACACATTACTGCTTCACGGCAGAAATAGGTGCCGTTGTGGTATCCATAATCTAGCTGGCTTCCTTTGCAAAGGAGCCACTGGTTATTATGTTGATCTATGCTAAGGTAGCCACGGTTAAACCAAGCGTAGGGCAGTATACTTAATAGCAAACTAATAGGTATATACGAAAAATAAAGAAGAATTAGATAATTTGTGTTGTAAGTATAACATAATAGCTAAAAATAAAAATAATCATCAATGAAAGTACAAGTATAGTGTGAGTGTAACTTGTAACAAATTATCCTTGATGTATCCAGTGGGCAGGGTAACAATATTCACCTATAATTACCAAAAAATAGACAAAGATTACTTTTAAAAAGCGGCCAAGTGCGAGTCGGAGTCGCCTATGAAGGGATCCGTGGCAGCAAGTAACATAATATAAGAGTTATATAGAAAGGAAATGATATTAAATTATTGAAATGGAAAAGGCAAAAATCTTTGCTCTAAATCATACAGTGCAAATGAGCTCTCATCATTTATACGTATTAAAAAAAATAATTTACAATCTCGTTCAAACCAATTTTCGGTGGAGGTTTGTATGGTAATGTACATCACATATTTTTTTTAGTTTTATCATTCTCTTTACCCAATTTTACCATTTTGGAAGTGACTCTCGCGCAAACTATTCAGTTTAGAAAAAATGTTGTAGAAACCTCATTTTTGAAGACCTATCTATAGATAGGTATGGGTTTGAAGAAAAAAAATTTTTAAGTTTCAGTTCTAAGTATTCTAACCCCCAAAATTTATTGTTTTTTTTTTATATTTTTGTGTGAAAATCTCAAAGCGGTTCACAGAATACGTCTACTTACCAAGTTACAACAGTATAGTTTTTATTCTTTTGGAAAAAAGTGGCTATGACATACACGGATAGACAGACAGACATGACGAATCTTAAGGGTTCCGTTTTTTGCCATTTGCGTACGGAACCCTAAAAATATGTCAAACAACGCAGAGTAAAGTAGGCGAAAGTGTCGCAAGACTTCAAGTAACAAAGATACGCCAATAAAGTTTGTGTTCACACAATTTGTCATCGGCGAGGGTGTTCCGCGCGAGTGTAACAGACAGACAACATAAATCACACCACAATAGCTTCCGTAGCCCCGGGGCGACATCACCCCGATCCAATTACCGAACACAAAACGCCTATAAACATATAAAATACACGCACCGCCTACAAACGCTTCTGGCAACACGCTGCGTGTCAATGTTGTCGGAATGTTGGTACAACTGAAGACGCGTCCCGAATCATGAGGGCGCGTAACGCCTTGGGCTATTGTTTTTTTAATGCTGGCTTTGTGCTTACACGTGTGAATTGGGATATGTTTGATATTTGATGAATCGGTCCGGTGACTATATAAGTAATGATTTATTTCTTATAATTATCGTCGTTCATGAATGTGTTTTTTTAATGAAAATCAGGGACGAGACGAGCAGGACGTTCAGCTGATGGTAATTGATATGCCCGTATAGATACCCATTACAAAGCATTGCCGCTCAGGATTCTAGAAAAAGCCAAAAATTCTGAGCGGCACTATATTTGCGCTCGTCACAAAAGATGTTAAGTCTCATTTGCCCAGTAATTTCACTAGCTACAGCGCCGTTCAGACCGAAACACAGTAATGTTTACACATTAGTGCTTCACGGCAGAAAAAGTCGCCGTTGTGGTACTCATAATCTAGCCGACTACCTGTCCAAAGGAGCCGAGAACTGGTGTTTCGATTGTATTTGTCAAAAGTTATACTAACATACTATTTCACGCACTTCTACAGCCATAAATACTTTGACCATTACAAGAACAATATAAATGTTTCATTATTGTTTGAATATTCACTGTGTTCGCTCAATTTCGCGCTAATCTATGTTAAATATTCTTGTGATATTAAGGGGTGCTAAAGAGAACCAAAGTGCTGTGATTCGCTTGGTATAATAAAACCTTTTCTGTTTACGACAGAACAGGATCTGACCGTCCACGTAAGGGGGCGATCAAACCAGTAAAATAGTAATTCGAAGAAATCCTGTTCGAAGGCAAAATGTATTTTGGTCTATGTATAGGTATGTACTATGTGGCGTATTTAAAAAGATCACTTGGGGCTTAAAAGAGGTGCAATGGTCATTATTTAACAGGAATCCAAAGATGAATAGGGTAGTAAAATCAAAATAACATCTTAAGCAGTATGCAAATAGAGGTCACCTATTTTTTTTAACTGATGAGATTTTTTTACTATAGAGCAGTATTTTAACAAGTACAATAACCGAGTTTATGCTCAGAGCTCTATAGAGACTTTTATTAGTCAGCAGAGCTTGACGCCGAGTTAACTGCTGCCGAAGTCCACGAAGTTCGCACGACACGCCACAAATTAGGATATCATCCCCACCAGCTGGATGTGTGGCGGACCTCCACAGTGTGTTTTTCAAGGAGTTTTCTTCCACGCACTACAAAGCTGTGGAATAAGCTTCCTTGTGCGGTGTTTCCGGGTCCTTCAAAAAAGCACGTACACCTTACTTAAAAGCCGGCAACGCTCCTGTGATTCCTCTGGTGTTGCAAGATAATGTAGGCGGCGGTGATCACTTAACACTTTTTGATAAAAAATACGTGGACATTATCTGACTTCAAGTATTGTAGCGTGTTAGCTATCCCCCTTGATACTCCATACTCCTTAAAAGGTGACAAGACATAGGTATCAAGAAATGATTCTTAAAAAGCTGGTTAAGCCTCATACCAAACCGTCCTCTATGAACAAGAATTGTGGACGTGAAAAAAGTGGAAGCAAGAATCGCTCGATCTACACAACCGTGGTTGGCAATGAACGTTTCTGACTTCATCAGAGCAGCAGAGTAGCCGTCCTAGTCCCTATTAATCAGCTGGATTAAGATATAAAGTCAGTTTTACATAGTATTATACTATACTCTCTCTTAACTTTTTAAATTTAGCTTTCAAAAGTCATGATTATTTGGAGACCCAAAAACAATCCAGGAGATTGGCAGTAAATAATTTTACCATTGAGAAAGTGCGTGTTTCAATTATTGATAACTGGTCTCAATTTTAATAGGGTCGAATTAAGGTTAATAGTGGTAATGTTTTAAAGGCTTCATATTTTTTATACAAATATATCGTTGGGCTAAAACCGACAGCCACTACAGATAAAAAAAAATGGATCGGGAAACAGAGTCCGTACTTAACTATACATTATTAGATTCTTATTTTTACGTTACTAGATGAAGGCGCAAATTTTATAAGCTTAAATTAAATAGTGTATCAATAACGTGACTACATAATATATTAAATAAATAAATATTATTCGGCATATACAGCAAATTTTTTTGCTAACTAAACTCCAATCAAATGTTTGTGCAAACCATGAATTATATAAATAATCTAGTTACATCTGAATAATAAACTCGCAAGTCGAGATAAATAAACATTTTTCATTTAGGTCTGACTGAAACCTATAGAAATCAAAGTATACCTAATAATACCTAAAATGTTATGTCATCTATATCAACCACTTGCAAAGACAAGAGTTACACAGCCCAACTCCAAAATATTCTGTTTACTCTTTCTCTATTTTCGATATGTGGTCCGCTGGTAGCTTAAGTTTCTGAAATAGGCATAATCATGCTAGACTTTATTATGAAAGTTTATAAGGAAAATAAAATTATTCTTGATACATCTAACTACTAAACTATTCAGTTTAGAAAATAATGATAATAGAAACATCAATATCAATATTTTTGAAGACCTATACCTACGTAGATATGGGGACTCATATGAGTTTGATGAAAAAAAAAATGAGTTTCAGTTCTATGTAGGTATGTCAAACTAGCAAAATTTATTGTTTTCTTCTCTATTTTTGTATGATAATCATAATGAGGTTCACAGAATACATCTACTTACCAAGTTTCAACAGCAAAGTTTCGAAAAAAAGTGTCTGTGACATACGGACGGACATACAGACAGACATGACGAATCTATAAGGGTTCCATTTTTTGCCATTTGGCTACGGAACCCTAAAAACCAACTACCCATGGACAACCATATGTTCTAAGGTCCTTAATAGCTGCGTCGTGTGGAGTAAAAAGCTTTAATTAATGTACGAGTATAAAATATTTGTATGTTGTTTTGAAGTTATTTATAAGCCACATATTTTTTTACAAAATACGTGCTCTTTGCATTAATTTATTATAACCACTAGAAACTTCAACTCTGCTGGTCATCCTTAATATCAAAACATAAGGATGTTAGCTCGTTAGATACGGAGTCTTGTTTCACGCTCCGCTAACAACATGAAATCGAGGGTTGCTTTGATTCTGAATATTTCCTTGTCTGAAAATTTTCGAGTGGTGTCTTCAAATTAATGAAAGGAATCCTTTGGATCTCATGCGAATGTATGCTGTGTGACGAGGCTATAGACATACCTACTTATACAAATGTGAAGGGGAAAACGAAATAATATAAAGAAAATAATTTTACAATTTTTATTACAAATCAATTTTTAACCACAGTAGATTGATAACAATATAAACCTAGATGCCACTAGCAAAAAAAGACACATTTAAAGAATCAAAAGTAAAAGCTTATTATAAACAAAGTGTGCTTTGTAGAAACAAGGCTCATGTTTGGAGCGCACGGTAGTTGGAACTTGTAGCCATTATATTAATATCTGTCAGTGGCACGCGCCCCGTTTTCCCACATCAGATCGCGACCGAAATTCAAATCCTTCATAACAAAGACTCAATAATCTCGGCCGTGTCAATATAAATTTCATAAACGCCGCGTAACCCCAACAAAGCCCGCAAACATCCATGAATAATCTCCATTTTGAGGGTGTCAACACCATTTACGAGGCATTCGAGTTCGCGCCAAAACAAACGTCAAAATGACGTTGACTGGAGACAATGGCCAGTGCGAGGGTGCGATAATGCAGTGATTTTTATTCTTTTATTGCAATATTAATTAGATCTCTCGATTATTCTTGGCTTTTTAAATTCAAACTGGTAAAATTTTGCATATTGAAACGCTAAATCATAATACAGATATATGTCGTGACAAATTCAAATGTTTTTATTTGATATTGGATTTTGTAATCACTGTCAAAATCTACTCAGCGGAAGAGAATGGCGGCTGCTGTAAGTAACATATGGGACCGTATTTCTATACATACCTAAAGTTGATTTTATAGGTAGGATCTGATATAGTTTCTACGTTTTAAAGTAAAACTTTAACGGCCTTACAAATAAACTTGATATAAAGTTATAACTAAGCATGAACAAAGAACATGCAAAATGTTTACAATATCGTTGACATCACTGTCAATACAATGATAATTCTGAAATTTTCCGAATGACAAGCAGCCCTGTAAATAAACGAGGGAAACATTATACATCCGAATAAACCAATCGTAAGCAAAATGTCTATTTGTAAACATTTTGCATATTCTTGGTTTATGCTTAGTTATAACTTTAAGCCAATTTTATTTGTAAGGCCGTAAAATTATACGTACTGTATTAATTGAACCTGATTCCTGCCGCCGAATTTCACTTTCACACGACACGCCACAAGTTACGATATCATCCCCACCATCTGGATGTGTGGCGGTCCTCCACAGTGCGGTTTTCAAGGAGCTTTCTTCCTCGTACCACGAAGCTGTGGAATGAGTTTCCTTGTGCGGTGTTTCCGGGACGATACGACATGGGTACCTTCAAGAAAAGCGCGTCCACCTTCCTTAAAGGCCGGCAACGCTCTTGTGATTCCTTGGTGTTGCAGGAGAGTGTGGGCGGCGGTGATCACTTAACACCAGGTGACCCGTACGCTCATTTGTCCTCCTATTCCATAAAAAAAAAATATATACGTACTTTCCTTACTTACCACTTCCAAGCTTTAGAGACCCATTTATTTTGCTCAAGATTATAAAGGTAGCTGAAACTTTAATAACAAACTGTATGCGGTAGTTTTTGTGATGTACCTACTTAAATCTATAAATAATTGTTATTGCCTTATATTTTAATATACTTCTTTTAATTCCAAACATTTTACTATACGCATGGGGTGTTCAGTAGGTATAGCATCGGGCACTTTAGCATAATTTAGCCCATCGCCAGCGGTCATCCATACACTCGACCCTCCGGAGCTGTCATCCACAGATTAGTTCTGATCACTTTGCATTACAAAACGGCCTCCTTACATTACGGGAATCAGTATTACTGTTATAATTACTATCAGTGATTCTATTCAGTTTTATCGCCAGTATTTGTCAAATAATAATAATATTGACACACTTTAACACAAATTATTTTGCCCCACAGTAGGCATAGCTTGTAGGTACTACAAGACAACGATATATTTAATGCAATATACTTACTTAAACAAACATAAATACATATAAACATCCATGACTCGGAAACAAACATCCATATTCTTCATATAAATGATTGTACCTACCGGGATTCGAACCTTAATTAATTGCGGACTGTGGCAATTTTTCTAAGAATAACTGAATAATAACTGAAAACCTAGAAAGTTTGAGCGGGCAATTTTTTTTATGAAAATAAGGGACGAGACGAGCCGTATGTTCAGCTGATAGTAAGTGCCCTGCCCATTACAACGCAGTGCCGCTCAGGATTCTTGAAAGACCCAAAAGATCTGAGCGGCACCACAATTGCGCTCATAAGATGTTAAGTCTCATTTGCCCAGTAATAATTAATAATACATTACTGCTTCACAGCAGAGATAGGCGCCGTTGTGGTACGCATAATTTAGCCGGCATCCTGTGCAACGGAGCCTCCCACTGGCTTCTACATACTTGTCCACACCAACTCAAGTCTGACATAGTGCGTGAAGTACCTAAGTATTTTGCCGTTTTCTATTGATCACACAACTTGCTGGAGACCTACTCTCTAGAAGACCGCGAGACTTGCATTTATATAAATATTAATGGACCATTATTTCTATACATACCCATCATATCATGCAAGTTCGTTATAACTTTATTGATTCGCAGCTTTTAGAACGTTATAAATTATGTGTTACGAAATTTAAAAGAATGGTTAAGAAACGTTTGTGTGGGAAGGGATACTATAGCATAAACGATTTTCTTAACGATACCACAGACTGGGAATGAAGCGAACACCCATATATATATAAATTTTTATTGTATGATATTACATTGTAATCCATATTTTTACATAAAAAAACCCGCTGAGTTTCTTACGCCCGTTCTTCTTACGTCTGAGGCTTTATTTTGAATGGGTGGTAATGTTTGACGTTCAATAAGTGATTTTGAATCCTATTTTCTATAAAAATATTTGAATTTGAATATAAGCTGTAACACTGGGAGATTTACAAATTTTAGCTGAACATCCTTGATTATGAATATGTAAAAAAATCACAGAAGAGGGATACATGGAGTATGCTGGAGGAGGCCTATACCCAGAGTGGGGTTGCAATAACTTAACTTTTATATTATACGCGTAGTGTTAAGATAATATTATGTATTTGAAGATTGTTGGAATCAATTAGAGGCTTTTTATTATTATCCTAGATAATGTCAATAATTATCTTAAAACGAGTTCATTTCGTAAGCCCACTGACGTAATATAGTTCGCATTTCGCCACGATACCGCCAACTCGGCGCAGACCGCGTATTGACGTTTGCAGTGCAAACACGGGCCAACGTTCCTGTTATTTAACTTAAGTAAATTTCGATGTTCCTCCCTCCTTGCCCCCCCTTTGTTGACTACCGCACTCCCGGGACTCTGTTTTGATTTTCTTTTAAGATAATTGTCAGCTTTACGGATTGAATTTGCTATGAGATTGACTGGCGTGCCGCAACTAAGGTAAACGATTACACAGTTCAAATCAAAAGTTAATTGACGTTCTAATAATACTCAGATATTCTTAGCTATCCCTTCCGTACTCCGCGGAATTTTATCCCACTCAGTCTCTGTCATCATTCCGTAAAACCCAGATTACTTAAGTAATCTACAGCTTGCCTGAGGACATCCGAGTTGAAACCAGTAAAACATAATTTAAAACTAAACTTAAGAAATATTTATTGTCAACACTGCCTTAAAATTAGATTTTTTTATTATATTTCTATCAATATTTGTTAATTACACTTGTGTTTTAATGTTCTTATAAGCATTAATGTATTACAAGCGACTTGGCCCCGCAGACAAACTTTCCAAACAGTTTTGCGGGAAAAATATAACTTTACAGATTACTTTTCTGCTTGGTAATACTGTTCTCTACTTCCGATAGGTAATGCCTGTCATAGCATATTTGATGATGAACATGATTTCATAGTCACAAGTTGCCATTTTATGCCAATTTCACATACATGAGTCTACAGTTTACAGACACTTTATAATAAACAGCATTATTTTATTTATTGTTCATGGCGTTTGAGCTCAGTGCTTTAGAGAAATCGAATTAATAAATTTCGCAATCATTTCAAGTGCGGATCTGTAATAGTCAATTTATAAACGAAATATTCACCGTTATACGTAAAACACCTTAGGTATATATTTACATTTTACTCACAAATAAAAGTGTACTTATAATAAAAAGTGTGTAAAGAGGAATCAACGGTCCTTTGTTAGGCATCTAAATGTTCTGAAATATTTATTGCGTTAGATGACCTAAGCGTTTAAAGTAGGTGGGTATATCAACCGTATTATTTTTATTTTATTTTATTTAATTAGATTCACCATTACAATATTTACATTTATAATTATACTGGGTCTTACATACAAGGGTCTTATTACTAAATACATTACCTTTTAAGGTGAATACCGCATGCTATATTATGTGTGAAATAGTTACATAAATGAAAATAAGTATAAGTTATAAAACAACCATTCTATGATGTAATTAAATTAGGAAGTTAACAAAATCCACCAAACAAGTCAAGATAAATGTATTAAACAAACCAAGAATACTTATTAATTATTTATTTACAATATATTTTTTAAAATTTTTGCGAAACCTTGGCAACGAATCACTGAATGGGTCTAAGCATTTATAATCGTTTATAATTTTGCATAATCGCGATACAGGTGAATTGATCCCCAAAATAGTTCTGCGAGGTTTTTCAAATAAGTTCACAGGTTTACGTGGGCATCTAGGCACTCTTAAATTAAACATAGACACAAGAAAGGAGTTGTCATAAATGTTGTTAATACTTTTGTATAAGAAAAGTAAAGTATTATTTTATAATTAACCTAACAACAAAAGGTTCAATGACCGTAATATTTACAATTCATATAGTGGGTACGCGGTATTACCACTACTAGACTTAATATATCATGTTCTATAATTCGATTTAAATAAATCGGCATACAAATCGTGAGTGTAAGATGTAGCTTGTCATGCACACTTAACTGATCTAATATGCCTGGTCTGTTTTTATCGGTTGTCTAACAGCAAGAGACTCTATCTAGACGTATAAATTATCTAAGTGCTCAAGTATTTTGTTCTTTAATATCAATGCATATCCCCCAATAGAGACAAAGCAATCTCTTGTGATTGTCAGAACACTAACGATCTTAAATCAAAAGGCCAAGGGTCGCGTCACGCGTGCAATAATCTTGTACGGCCACGCACCAGACGACAATTCATTGTTTCAACTTATTTTTGATTCGCCATTATTCCATTGCCTCTATTAAGCCCGCATGCTTAACATCCGGCTGACAATGTTCGTGACCATAGACAATAGGAGGGTATCTTGATAGGAGGTCTTTATTCTAATAACCGCTTTTTTAATAATAAAAATATTTTGTTACGGAGATTAGATGACAATAACTTCAATGGCATTATAGTAGAAAATATAATATATATTTTGTCTAATGTTGATATTGTTAGGTGAATATTAATTAATTGTATTACAGAAGTAAGTAACTTGATTTATTACCAGTTGGAGGCTCCTTTGTACAGGATGCCGGCTAGATTATGGGTACCACAACGGCGCCTATTTATTGCTGCTGCTACTGCAGCAGAAGCTGTGAAGCAGTAATGTGTCAGCATTATTGTGTTTTGGTGTGAAGGGCGCCGTAGCTAGTGTAATTACTGGGCAAATGACACTTAACATTTTATGTCTCAAGGTGACGAGCGCAATCGTAGTGCCACTCAGAATTTTTGGGTTTTCAAGAATCCTGAGTGGCACTTCATCGTTATGGGCAGGGCATATCAATTCCCATCAGTCGAACATCCTACTCGTCTCGTCCCTTATTTTTAAATAAATAAAAGTTACTTGATATTAACTGGCTAGGATTCCTACAACCCTTGATACGATGTTATAACCTCTTTGTAGATGACCGCCTTCCGTTGTGTGTAAGCCTTTGGGATTATACCTCAATTATTTCAATTATTCACCGAATATTGTAAGTATTGTTGTACAACAAAACCACATACTTCATATTAAGATTGCAGGTAAACAATTATTTATACGCAAACTAATATTTACATTGAAGCTTCGTAACCGGCAACAAAAGCCTTTCCGAGAGATTATCGCTTAATAGCCCTATAATTTTCCAATAATTCCACTTCACTTTTTTCAAATATCTAATCCTCGTGAGATTTCAATACGCTTCCTGTCAAAAGCCGCCCACAACCAAGCCTATGCAATAAAAAGTAGAAATTGTTTGTGGTATCATGGTTTATATTATATTGAACGCAGCCGATCAATCAGTGCAAGCAACATGTCAAAACGAATTAACGGAATGAAGTTTCGTATTCGAATTTTGAATGAATACGATTCTATGTGATTATTGTTATTGAATGGCTTAGTAACATACACGAATAAATATCATAAACCTTGTTTCAATTTAATGACAAAGAATATTTAATTTTTCTTGAGCTCAATAATACCTGTATTGTCATTCTATACCTACCTACGTGTAAGTAGGCACAGATTCTAGTTTTTCTTTAAAAAAATATTAATAAAATTCATTTATAAGCATATTCTCAATTCAATAGCTGCTAATAATTACATTCTTAAGATTTATATATTTTTTTTAACCAAAACTTACGTAACCTCATGCAAATTACCAATTTTTTTTTACATAGATTAATCATTTTTTTTAATGTTCTAATATTTAAATGTTCAATCCTCGTAATAGACTCCTCAGAGAATGCAAAAATAAAATTGTTTCGTCTCAACAGTGAACTGGCGGCCAAGTTCCATTGAACAGAGCCCTATTGAGACAGGATTAGCTGACACACCTGACCGTGGTTCAGGTATAGCATTGTATATTTGCGCCAATATTTGTGTAGGCTAACCGCTTTTCATTCTTCGTGTGATTAGCGAATTAGGTGCCTGTATTTGATATGTTCAATAACTGTGTAGAAGATGCATTACCTTGATGCATTGAACATTAAAATATTCGGCCCATATTTTCGCCCAGTGCCTGCAACAGAAATTGTGAGAAGCTTCATAATGACGTGTATTATTCTCAAAAAACAAAAACAAATCAGTTAAATACGGCTTGAAGGACCAAAATATGGAAGGTATTGTAAAACACTCTTATGGCCCTTGAAATTCTTGTTTTGATTATTGAAGTTATTTTCAAATGATAAATTGTTTTTAGTTTTGCTATTGGCCTAAAATTAATCATTATTAATTATACGAGCTGCAATGGCTATTTATTTGGCTGATTAGATAAGGTGACACTTGACAGTTTAGCTAGGTGCTCCTTCATAGCACTACTCAGCGTTCGTTAGTATATATTCGTATTTATGATTCAAATTTACAATAAAATACCAGAAAGGATACTAGGCATCACTGAGCACAAACTTAATTAATATATTAGAGCTTCTTTGACAAAGAAAGCTTACTATAGTATAGTAGATTATATAGACCATAACCTAATAATAATATTAACGTTCTCACAAAATACAAATCTGCACTCGTTAAATTTAGTATAATGTATAAGAAATCGATATTTTATTGCCATATCGTCCTACTTTTGCCTTTCTTTAATAACTTCCAATTCCGAAAAATGTCGTTTTATTCCTTGCTGTTTCTAATCTGTACTTACAGTCATAGTTGATCGGGCTCATATTCGTGCTGAGAAGCTTATGGGAAATGTCTTTGACCTCAGTGAATAAATAAAATTTGATTTGATTCGTTCTGTCTATGCTAGTACGTGGAATACTTCCAATATTGCTGTCAGATCATGAATCGGTTTTACGGAAGCAAAGACATTGGAGCATATCAAATCTGCAACCAAGTCTTCTGTAATAATACAATTTTATTGCTTAGGGGACAGAATATGAGCTTTAGACAATGTTTGAAAATTTTATATGGTATAAAGGCATAAAAGGCATTTATTTTCTTTAAATTGATTCCTTTAAAATTCTTTTTGATGTCATTTCTAATATACTAGACACTACTACCGCTTCGGAAACAAATGGCGATCTGAGAGAGAAGAAGAGGCGCATGAAACTCTCCCAGCATTTCTTTTTTGCGCTCTTTTTAGTCAAATATACAATATTGTATAACTGTCAATGCTATTGTTATAAAATAATCATAATCTAGTCCCAGGCTGTCCGATTACTTAGATATTCAGCTGTGGAGTAGTAGGATTTACAACAGAGCCAATTTTTTATAAAACATTTAAATTTATTTATAGATAATGCCTGAACAGTGGCTGGGACTTTGTTATAAAATTACATACATTTACCCTTAAAGCTATTATGTATCTAATGGTGGCTATCTGCTTTATCTATTGTCCTTATTTTTTTTCTACCTCAGCCCTTTGTTTAACCGGTGCCTTAACACACACACAGTGTGCTGTAAAAACGAGACTGAATGAATGAACATTGATTCGATTTCTCTCGAACTCGATTTCATTTAATGATTGGAACCTTCTTATACCAGAATAAATACATAACGTAACCAATATGATTATAATACAATATTATTATATATCCACTTACAAACACCTCAATCCAAATGCTTAAACAAAAAACCCCGTTCCAAAACACACAACTACTTAGTGATATTTAAGATACATTATTTTGTAATAGACACAAGTAATAAATGAAAATCATCAATCTACAATTTAGCTACACTCAACATGACTATTGCATAACATTTAGTGGTTACATAAGCTGAGCATGTGGCAACACCCATCCGTACACGATGTTACCAAATCCCGCCCACGTCTCTCCCCTGCTCCTGAAGCATGAATGCCAACATTTACATAGCTATTCACTAAATTAATATTTATCTAACACAAACTGATTAACTGATATGCAACAGTACTTATAATCTCGTTTTTATTAAACAAATATTACGGCCACTGCTGCTCTGGGATGCACTTAAAAGATTTTATGTACCGGAATATTTATTCAATTAATCTTTGATTAACACGATGTGTTATTTCATTAAAATACTTTTAAAATAAAAATGTAATTACAAATGTCAATCAAAAATAATATTGCGTCTTTGGTGTAGTATTTGGTGGTAGTTTTAGTTGCCAAAATGTTGAAGATTATTGGATCCTAGACTTAAGATATATTTATCTATTGAAACTTGGATGTTTTACATGGCTCTTGTCTGGTTTTGCCACCTTAGATTGTATAACATTAGGTATATTAAGTAGACTAAGTTGGTATAAGAATCAAAAGATGGGCTGAGAGTTTCCTATTAGTTCTTCTCTTCATGACATAGGCCCTTTACGAACTGATGTAAGTTCATGACGTTTACCAAGTATTGTTGCCGGGGTGCTCCGTATATTTGATACGGCAAATACGGCGGTAGCTACGCCCCCGATTAAACTTCCTATTTTAAAAAAAACTTGGGCTATCACTACCTTAAAATTAGAGTTCAAGATATAATACAATAGAAATTATCGCTTATTGACTTAGATACAGAAAAGAACTATAAACTACTCCAATAAAAATAATAGGTAATATGATTATAAAAATATAAAGCGTTCTTTTGGGCTTACAAGAAACAAAACTCATTTGCCTCCTGTTTTATATCGAACCTCCCGATAAAAGGTCCAGAAGAATTGACTACGAAGTGGGTTATTTTGTGGTTAATTTTATAACAAAAATAGGCTTGCTCTTCTACTTACATTGTTGAGTTCGAGCATATGCAAGCCACGACCAAGGCTTTAAAAATACAGTTTGTCGTACCGTACCTCAAAGCCTCGCCTAAAATCGGAATACTGGGTCTCACATCTCAAGCGTTTGCCACTGCCGCGGTCATCTGGAGGGCAAAGCCAAACTGGCTTCGAAGAAGCAGGCCGTCATTAATGGAGCATGGCAATTCTTCAAGCCGGCCCACATTCTAACGCTGTACAAAGCGCAGGTCCGGCCACACATGGAATGTTGCTGTCACCTGTGGCCTGGCGCACCCCAGTATCAGCTCGAAACATTTGACCGCGTGCAACGCAGAGCTGCTTGAATTTTCGGGGACCCAGTGCTCTGTCAACGTCTAGATAACTTGGCGTTGCATAGGGACGTCGCGTCGCTTCATTGTGTGTCGTCTACCGCATTCATCATGAGAAGTGTTCCGAAGACCTGTTTGAGCTGATTCCTGCCGCCGAATTCCACCTTCGGACGACACGCCACAAATTAGTATATCATCCCAACCACCTGGATGTGTGGCGCTCCTCCACAGTGCAGGTATCAAGGAACTTTCTTCCACGTACAACCAAGCGGTGGAATGAGCTTCCGTGTGCGGTGTTTCCAGGACGATACGACATGGGTACCTTCAAACAAGCGCGTACACTTTTTTAAAGGGCCGGCAACGCTCTTGTGATTCCTCTGGTATTGCAAGAGAATGTGGGCGACGGTGATCACTTAATATCAGATGACCCGTACGCTCGGTTGTCCTCTCTTCCAGAAAAAAAATATTATACTGATTGTTCCTGATGCGGTTTGAATGCTGATGAATTGATGTATTTTATGGCAAACACATTTAATGGTTGTTTCATTCTGTATCGTTCACATACGTTACTAGATCTAAAAACTGTCGCGGGCGCCCACTAGTTACAAAAATAAATGGAATGACATAATCACCTGTGTAAATAGAATTGACAGACAATTGTCAAAATTGTCACATTCTATCACGCACAAGGCGCACTTACTCAAAAACATAACGTAACAGTATCTCGCTAAGGCACATTTTCCCGCAACGACCACGTTATTTTGATGTGGCGTACAATAAATGAAGGGTATTGATCGGATGTCATCGGTTGTTGATTTAAGTTTGAATACAATGAGGAGTTTAATAACTTCGCTTATTGTTAGTCGGTGACTGACGGCTCACAAATCACAGGCCAGTTGCGATATTCGCTAAATCATTTTATGCTTGTTAAAATTTACCTTGGGAATTATTTGTGTTTAATTCTTAGACAGAGAATAGTATCTACATTACTGCAGCCGCCAGCAAAAGAGGCATTGATGGACTAACGATACACGCACAAATGTGGGCCAAAGCGAAGCCGGGGGACACATACGTAAAACGATCAATGCCTAGTGGCGTGAATAGTATTTTTCTCAAATAATGCGCGGAATTCAAAATATATGGCTCTCACCGCCTTTTGAATTTCAAGTGTTTTAGTAAATTCATCACCACACTTATTGTCTTCACATGAACTTATTTTGTCAAATAACTTTTAAAAATCAATGACGAACTACGGACTACAATAATTTTTCTCGCGTTAAAGTGTTCACATGTTTTTTTTCAATAATCAGCTTTTAATTTGCAAACTAGTTCGAGATTTAAATAAAACCTATGATATGTTACCTCCTTGGTTGCCATGTTTCAACGTAAAAGATTATTCCATTTTTTAATTACACGACGAGTTTCTATGTAGGTAATTTATTTGACCTCTAAATCACTTTTGCCTGTATTTGGCCAGTACAGCAATTTCGATATATCTCGAAGAAGTTTATCAAAATAATGCTAAAAATTACAAGCATGTTTGAAAAAACAACTTTCATCCAACTTTACAATATCACTCTTGTTTTTTGCATCCACATTAGATGATACTAAGTACTTGGATCGTGCTGCCCCGAGTTAGTAGAACATCTTCCTTACTAACTTTGACTCACGCAGGTTTAAAACGCACAGTGATGTCGATATCGCATCTACTAACAAATCTTAGATCAATCTTTATTCTTAGTTTACCAAAACCCAGTCTATAAATCTTATTCTAGTCCCAATCTGTAGTTACTAGTTAATACCTTTTTATTAAAAAGTCATATTTACTCAGAAGAGGAAAAAGCATACTTTGCCCCCACTGCACCGCTTCTTCCTACTTGTGCCGCCTATTTGTCGCGGAGATGTTCTCCTTTTACTCATTTATCACGTCAATATCACGTTCAAGTTCTCCGCCGCTTGCATGATGCCGCAACAGTTAAAACTTGAAACCATGTAGCCACCAGCGACGGACAACCCTTTAGGTAATCCTACCAGATTGGACCTACGACATATATTTTTATTTTATTTAAGGACTATAACAGGTTACAATAATTAATCGTTACTAAACTAAACAAAATGTTAAAATATGTTCAATTGTAGATCCACTTAGAGATTGCCACAGCTTGCAATCGAGCATTAGATGCAGAAAAAACGAAAAAAATGGGGATAAGATATTATAAGATCCAGCAACCTGTAACAGTCAACTAGCTGGTTCTAGTGCCATGAACAAATAACATACAATTAGAGTTAACTTAAAAATATATATATAATATATAAAAACCCAAGTAAGAATAAAAGGATATAATAATATTAAAAAGGTACTAAACTATTTCGTCACTATATTGTGATAGGAAGTCCCTCATTTATTAATTTTTTTAAAATAAATTATTGTTCAAAGTTGTGCATAATTAGGTTATTATAACGAATAATTTAAGGATTTCCAACTAATCCTTCAGGTGTATACCAGATACAATAATTTAAACCTGTTTCTGAGAATAAAAACATCGGAGGAATACACTTTTCAATAGCATTAGCTGCAGTAACTACTGTAATCAGCACGCCACGTTTTGCAGATGTGACTGAGCTTTCTTGCTTGGTGTCTCTTCCTGCTACAACTCTGTTCGGTTTTTGTACAGCAGTAATGCCAGTTTCAAACATATTCCATATTTATTTGAATCTCGTTTATTGGACGACCACGGGCTGGGAATTTGTTTATTTTATTTACTTGGTTGCATTGGTACTTTTGTGAGCACAAATATTTAGATATTGATCAGCAACTCATGGCTAGCAAACATTTCAAAATCAATCAGCAATTTATGGCATTCTGGATGGCTGTAATCATTTTTGTACAGCATGTTAATTATATTAGTTGTAAACTACCTATTGATGATTTAATTTTTGACCATTATCAAAATTATTTGCGGAACAAGGTTTGCTTTCGATGTTTTTTATTGCAAACAAAATCATTGTATGCTGACCAAATTATTTAAAAGCTGTTTTTTTTGTGGCTCACCTAATTTTATAATTCATAAACATTTAATTACTTCTCTTTATTTAATAATTGTAGTTGAGACGCCATCTTTCGTTCATCATGGTTCTATTTTTTTTTGGAGAATTTATACCTCCGCTGACGAAAGGAGCTAGAGACACACACGGGATCCCTATCAACGAAAGTAAACAATATGTTAACAAAGAACAATTGTAACGCAGCAAAAACTAACAAATGAAGAGCTAAACAAATACGTGAACATCTTTATTATAATAATTGTCAATATTAATGCCAGTCATTCTCACCAAGAACCTTATGTAACCTGGCCGGGAACACCAACGTTCACATTGCGATGGAATCGATTTTGAATCTTAGTATCAACGAATTAAATCATAAACCGCCGTATCCAAAGTCTTGAATAACGTTGAGACTGTAATGGCGCCAAAACTGACATTTGAGAATTGGGTGGTCACCATTTTGATAAAATAACCATAGATAAATATTATGTAGAAAGTATCGACCGTATAGGTTCTTTACTTCTTTAAGTGTATGCTTCTAGAATCGGACTCGGAATTTATTATTATTTGTACTTATAAAATATATTATTTAGAAGTACAAAATAGCAACGGTGTTATAATTAGTGTCAGACAATGACGTTATAGAACGTCATTGGGGTACCTATTTAAAGATTATAATTTTCGGAAGAATCAATGTTTCAGCAATAAAATAAGCTGTTACGCAAATGACTGTAGTTGTATGTAATCTAGTATTCTGGCATACGAGCGAATAACGCGACTGTTGTCATGGTGGCTGATTATGATGTCACGCTTCTGAAATCAATGATAACGCGTCATGTTTCAACCAAAACTTCGTGCCACGCGGTGATGATTGTTGGCCTATGACGTCATTCATATTTTAATTAAGTAACATAGTGTTTGCTGTATTTTATCGTAAATGTTATCTTCCTTAAAAAATCTATTTTTTTTAATACCGACATCATTGCCATTGCAATCATTGCCGTGATTCCAACTAAAATTTTAAATTTAAACTTAACGCTTTGATATGGACACTTCAACTGAATGTAATTCAAAAACAAACACGCCCAAAACGTCGCATCTCAAAGGCAACTATCATTTAGAAGCAAAATAATTGAATGGTGCTCGGCTGAAGAGTGCGTAGAAAGAAACACGGAGCATTATGCACAAGAAGATTGAAAAAGTACTCGACGAGAGAGCGGCCAAGCCTCTCACGAGTGCAATAAGCGACGCCGCGCGGCCCTGCTCCATCTACCTTTATTTAAGCCTCCGTACGTATTTAATACTAATGTAGATACATTTACGTTACCAACTGGCGAGGAGCATCATGTTATTGGCATTAAGATGAATATGAATGAAACTAAAATATTAATTTTTTCTTTTTTTTTCTAATTGGTAACGGCAGAGGTAAAAAAAAGTGTGTACTTATGTATGCACGCAAGAAGTTTGGCCTAACAAAACAAAAATCCTTAAATTTATTTATTCCTCGTGCTATTCTACTTTAATTAAAGTCTTATTTTTATTCTACGTTTGTAGAAAGAACAATATTGTAAAAATCTTGCAACGATGGCCTTGACAATTGATTATTATATAACGAATAGGGCTGTACGGGCTTGAACCCTTTGCCTATCCTAATAATGGACGAAGAAACCAAAAAAGAGAAAATCAGAAAATTTTAGGAACCAACTTCACCCTGTTACTTTTGTGTTACAGTGATGCGCATCTTAAAATAACTTCAAAAACATTACGCGTAAATAAATGTAAGCGCAGGTACAAAAATCGTAAGTTACATTTTTAATTCGACACAAAAAGGTGCCCTTACGTTCTGATTGTGCGTTTTTGAATTGTAGAAATTTAAAGAATATTACTAGATGGTAAATATTACCAGTGGGAGGTTATTTGCACTGAATGCCTGAGACTAGTTGAACTGCAGCGGCATTTCTTTGGCGGTTCTTCTGGCGTCAAGCAGTGTTCAGAATCCTCAGCGGCCCTGCACTGTAAGTGGCAGGACCTATCACTCATCGTCAGGTCAACTTGTCGTCATATTGTAGTCTTCATATTCTAGTTGCAGGTGTCTTGCTTATGTCGTCATTTTTTCTCAAAAAGAAATTATGAACACATGACATTTCAAAATGGATGTCTTGATTTTTATTTATTTTAAGCTGCATCCAGTTTTCAATTTATTCATATTGAGATAAAAATTTGGTCACGGGGTATGGCATGACTACATTTTCGACATGTTTAAGTAACTATTTTTAAGTATTCTCCATTTGATTTTATACGGCCTCCTTATTGTAATATTATTGGTATTTTCATATATTTATTATTTATTTATTTATTATCCACTTCAACAGAATATATATTAATACATTTACAAATATAAACTTAACATTATTTACAATTCTAATATGCACACCTATAAGAGATTGCATGCACATGCACAGCATTGCCTACTAATAATAATTTAAAGTAAGTGTTTTATAACTAAGTACAAATAAAAGTAAATGTGAAAATAATTTTTAAGTTACTAGGTTTATAGTTAGTTTGTAGTATAACTTAAAAATATGTGAGTATTTTATTCTTAAGTAGGCCCTGAGAGTCTTTGAATATCTACATTTGGCTGTTTTCTAACAAGCATGTTATATTGTTGACCAGCTCTGATAATTGGGGCGTTTAGTCCTAAATTTGATTTTATAAGAGGTCTGCTAAATGTATTGTGAATAATTTTACGCGGATACCTCGAAGGTGCGGTGTAAAATATTTTAACGAGTAGCTCCATATTATTGACATAATTGTTAACTATTTTGGAAATAAATAAGATATCAAAAATTTTACGGCGCGTGTTTAGGGATATCATCTTAAAGAAAGAAAGACGCTGAGTGTAAGGACATCTGTGGCTAATTCCACTTGCTAAAAAATCCAAGTATCTGAAAGATCTTTGAATGTTTTCAATGCGTTGCGAATGTATATTATAAAAGGGATTCCATATTACACAAGCATATACTAAGTTACTTCGAACTAAGGCGTTGAAGAGATTAATTTTGTTGGATAAGAACTTAAACTCTTTTGAATTCCTTTTAATAAAACCAAGCATTTGTGCAGACTTAGTTACAATATGATCAACGTGAGATGTAAAGCGAAGTTCTCCGTCCAATATAATCCCAAGATCCTTTATTTCATTAGTGAAATAAAAGTTTAAGCATATAGACATAAACATAAAACAAAATGGCTTGCTGTGCTCTAGCATCACGACAAGTTATTATATGATTGAAAGCCTTTTACTCAGATATGTAGGTCCGGGTTTTTTTGTTAGAGATCTTATGCCGAAATTTTTTTTTATGGAAATGGAGGACAAGCGATCGTATGTGGCACGTGGGGTAAAGTGATCATCGCCGCCCGTATTCTCTTGCAACACCAGATGAGTCACAGGAGCGTTGCCAGCCTTTAAGGAAGTACTTTTTTTGAAGGTACCCATGTCGTATCGTCCCGGAAATACCGCACAAGGAAGCTCATTCTACAGCTTTGTAGTACGTGTAAGAATGTTCCTTGAAAACCGCTGTGGAGGAACGCCCCGCATCCCGCACGATGATAAATATTCAAAACGGATCATATTTGTGATAATGTTGATCGAAAGACCAACAGCTCTGTCTGTACTGAGTATACATAATAAATAATATTCAGCTAGGAGTAGGTCGGGCTGGCAGTGAAGCAAGTAAGCGGAGACAAAGGCGACCCGCTCCGCACAAACATTCGCTGTTTGTTCTGTCGTCATTATGTGCGAGTGTTTACTGTTCTACAGCGAGCACTAGCGCTAATTTCACAAATGTTAAGGGGCTTGTTGGCTTCACTGTTGTACTCCAGTGTGTCGCGGACTTGATTCTCGGTGAGGAATCGTTACTCAGAATATTGAAATTGAAAAAATACTTCACTGGCACTCTTCCATCATTGACTTGAAACTTTTGATGTTGCATGAAAATGTGAACAACTGTGATTACTCACTCACGGTTACTTCCACTTCACTATTATAAAAAACTATGAGTATAGTTTTAATCATCCATGAATTTAAATGCGTCTTAGTTTGGTTTCCTCAGAAGTGTGAAAGCACACAGTTGTGTGTGCTTTTAAAAACCCAGACAGAAACGTTGCCATCTTAAAAGAAATACATTGCTTGAACGCTACGCTAGAAACACAAGATAATCTTAAATTATAAATGCGGAGACAAAATGTATTTTCATCTATCACTTCTGATATCTCATGCAAAGTGAGTTTCGCTTTTCCTCACATTTTTATCAGCCATGCAGCTACTTGGGCCACACTGAATCGGCTAAAATGACCAACGCATCACAAGCAAAGTGCTACCCAGAGAGACAGAAACGACTAAAAATATTATAATTAATGTTGGCAGTTATGAGTTTATCTCAATAAAGATTCAGCTTTTCCAATTCACAAGACTTATTTGGAAAGTAATTTCACTTTGGAACGTTTAGTTTTCAAGAGGTCATGTTTCTATTCAGTTATGAAACGTTGCTTATTAAAAATGTGGAAATTCGAATAAAGTCGGACACTATTCAGGGGAACACTCGTGACGCGGTAAGCCCGCCATTTTCTTTGATAGTGGAGTGTTGGCACTACTGGGCGTATAAGTGCGTTCAGTTAACTTCACCTCTTACAAAACTCTGTCTTTATTTTTGTTTATTTTACAGATTTCTCTACAGTTTGGTTATTTAGGGTGTGTTTTAAAATCATATAAAATTTTAATATGAAATAAGCTGTAAATAATTTTCATCGATTATATATACCTATTACTTATTAGTGACTGCGACTCCACCTCATAAACAATAAAATATATATAATCAAATATGTTTAATATCTTTAAAACAATAAAGTATAGTCGCAAAGAAGATATACGAGTATTTCGGGTTATGACCTAAGCGCCTGCTGTCAATAACGTTATGCGCTGATGTAGAGTCCTAAATGTGTGACCGAAACAAACTTACTATAAGAGGATATATTATATGTTCATGATAAGATGTAGCCTGCAGGTCGTAATGGGACCTTGTAAATCAGTATCAGTGGCGTTATTAGCTATCGACCAGGTGATGCGCACGTGTATTTGTCCCCCAGTGGAAGATAAGAGTTGCAATCGTTACCTGCTTCTAGTCCACTCTTACTACTAAACCACCAGTGGAAGCCTTTTTTGAACAATCATTCAGTATTTACGTTACTTTATTGGAGACAAAAACAGAAACAAAAGATTAAATACATATTCAAATTATTACTAATTAAAATGATTGCAATTCTTTCCTTGGAACGTCTCACCGAGTACATAGATGTTAAATATAAAAGCGAGATCTGCTTAGGTGCATGCGTGCACGTACAATTTACAATAAAAGTTAATCGCAGCAAAGGTAAGTAAAACTTGGTAAGAGTAAGCTATATAATTGTAAAACTAGGAGTAAGCTATATAATTGTAATATAGAAAACAAAAATAAAAAGATTTAAGTTAGAACTGAATATTTTTTAAGATTAGTTGTATAGGTAAAAAGTTTTATAAGTACGTAAGTCAAGATGGCTACCATCGCGGTGCCTTTTTCTATCTAAGCATTAATGTGCTGTACTTATTTCGATTTTAAGGGCGCTGTAGATAGTGAAATTAGTAGGTTAACGAGCCTTAACAAACTAATATTTTTTAAAGTGACATTGTAATGCATTGTAATGGACAGAGCATATCACTTACGTACCATCAATTGTCCAAAGTCTAACTTGTCTCTTCCCTGTTTTACATAAAAAAACAAAATCTTTTTGCAAAATTATAAAAAAACATTGAATAACGAAGACGTTTGTTTCAGGTTAAGATATGGTTTCAAAACCACCGCTATAAGTGTAAGCGACAGGCCAAGGAGAAGGCGATGGCGGAACAGAATCAGCATAATCAAGTAAGTCTTAACACAATCACTATATTTATACTTACACAAGAAACCGGACCCTAAAGGCAAGACAAAGGCGTACCTATTTTTTGAAGGAAATATTTGGCTATTTCCTAGCTATTTAACGCCTCTGTCGGCAGTGCTATATCAACTATCCCCAACCACATTTACTTATGCAGCTTTAATGGCTGCTTAATTTTATTTAACTATAAGTAGGTACTAACTCTGCAACTAGTTAAGAATGTACCTACCTACGTAAAAATTGTGCTCTAGCTAGTTGAAATGTTTGCAATTAAATTCTTTATTTCCTGGAATACTCATTAACTCGAATTTTTTTTCGAATTAATTAGAATCGTGGTTTCACTGTAACTTTAATTCAAGCGTTTTTTGGGCTCCAAATCAGGCGAATTCCAAAGCGGTGGTAAAGAATTTAATATGATAAGGGACAATTATTTTAAAGGCGTAAATTTTCAGTAAATTAGATAGAATAGATATACTCTATTTAGTGAACCTACCAAAACAAATCTCATGGTTGATATAAAAAGGCAATAGGTACAAAAGTATCTTTTTTCCCACAATTTTTCTTAATTTTTTTCACGTTAAAACTCTCGAAAACGTCCTAGGGTTTTTAACCTCGGTTTCCCATAAATTCCTTAGTTTGATAACTCGATAGAACACGCAAAGAACCCTTTATTCAGGCATTGAATAATGAATATTAAAAGCATCGATAAAATCGTCTGCCGTCAGCAATGGACCCCTGTTTGACTACTGGCCTCTTGATCACAATCTCCCCAAGGATACGGGACCCGCACCTGAGAGAGGCAGCCCCACGTCAATTTGATTTAAATCAATGATTCTAGATGCACGAATAAACCTACCTTTCTCTACAACTTAGATTTATACCTATTTGTAACATAAATAATCTTCTTTTGGGACAAAATTGGCCCATACCTGAGATTATCTTAATTCATATTAAAATTAATCATTATTAATTTATATAAAGTTCATTACTATTGGTAATCCAAGAGTTCGAAAAAAGTCATAATTATTAATTTTGTCCATTTAACAAACTATAAGTATTAAAGTTTTAAATTTGTTGCCACACTCAACTACACAGCTTAGCTTTTTGTAATATTCATGGGTAAGTAAGTTTATATATTGGAAACGTGCTGGCATTACATTTAATAGCCTGTTAGTATGCATCATGGTCAGTTACAACTAATATACTTACTTTAATCGCCATAAATAAAAGCTAGATATAAATTATACCGGAAAAACTTCGGTAATAATTAAATTTGCAATCAAAGTGAATTCAAGTCGTGAAGCGGGGGACGCACGTGTCGGTGTTGCCAGCCCGGCCTCCGTTGATTGCCTCAATTTGTGCGAGAGCGGGCGCGGGCGACGCGATCGACTTTTTGATTGTTAACGCCGCCGGTGCGACGGTGGGCGGCCCTCGCTGAATTGTTGTGTAATTTTAATGATGACAACCCTTAATTTGTTTAAGCCTTCCTCAATTCTATGAGCATTCGTTTGTATTTTCAACTCATTGTTTATTTGGAGTTCAAATTGAATACTTATTAATTTTCATGTCTTATTTTTATTTGAATAATAATTTCGAAAAGAAGATGCTAAAACAAACAGATAAAAAACTACAATATCATTATTTTGCTTTAAACTTCTGATTTTATTTTCTAATTTCTACGAATAGAAAGAAAACTAATAAAATAATACTAATTTGGTGACAGTCGTATGATTATATTATTTTACTACAGTTTTAAATCGACTAAAATTGATATATCTAAACATAAGTACACAAAATGTATATTATAACCCAGCAACAGAATTGTCAACTATAGCTCGATCGGAACACACATAATACGCTGGAACAACCCACATCATGATGGACATTTTCCGGAGGATATCCATCATAATATCCCTACGTGTCTAATTAAGCGGAGCGAACGACTAGGAAAGAATTAAGCAACTAATTAATTAATAACGTCTTGTTTAAATGCGTACTTAGCCATTATTTTTTCCTAACAGTCCGCATCATCACCGAGAAGGGTAGCGGTGCCAGTGCTGGTGAAGGATGGCAAGCCATGCGGGTCCGGCGAGTCGTCGTCACCGGCGCACAGCCACTGCGCAACTCCCACGTCCGGTTACTCAGCACCGCAGCCTTCGCAGGCGGCTTGCAGTAACCCCCTGGTCTCCTCGTACCGCCAGCCGACCGCCTACCAACAGCAGTGCTCTGGTTACCTACCACTGCAGGGTAGGGCCTGGTAGAAGTTCCCACAGCTTTACCACGAGACAATGTTCAAGGAGGAGATGTACTTTGATTAATTTATTGTGTGAGCGATCACAGTCTTTCTTTTCTATAACCATATTTTAAAATATCTGGATAAAATAATGAGAAGCTTATGGTGGACTTATCAGTCTTTTGTGCCAATACTTAGAGTTATTAATATATATTTGAATCACCTAATATATATTTGGTGATTCAATTGCAGACTGATATTTATAGACATAAGTTCTTAAAATAACTCATGTATTACAATTATTATATTGATTGATTTGGGTGTTTTCCTTGGTTTTTCTATTACTATGGATTTGAAACAATCGTAGCTTTATTGCCTGTAGGAACATTGTCACTGGTAAAGCGAAGGGGATAGTAACCCGATGTGCCAAGTGATTTAATAGACTTAGTGAACTTTGAAAAGTGAATCCTTTAAATGGTATCGTTGTGCCGGACGAGGGTAATGTAAATATTTAGATTTAGTTAAGCACTTTAAGGATTTGATATGAAATGTTTTTTTCCCTAGAATTGGGTAGATGATTTAACTTCTTAATTTCACTTTACATAAAAATCGATTGAAATACTTGAAGACTTTGTTGATATATTTTTTATAGTTGGTGAAAAAATAGCAGCGTTATCCTTATAGAGAAAGATTATCAGTTAAGTTAAATGTTAATTTATTTTCATGCAGATGTGCTAACACTGTAAATGTACTGACATCTTGAAATAAAATCGAAGCACTATAAACATAAAAAAAAAAGTATTCTTATAGTTTCAGTAACATCTGCCCAATTTTTGTTTTCACATATAAAACGTAGCTAAAGTGAATTTTTCAGCTTGCAACAGAACTTAGTCTGAGTTTATTGTATATACAAAGTAGTTAATTGTTGTGTGAATAGAATAATTTATGATTTATTACGATCAGTGTTTGCGTGTGTAGATAGTAACGTGTAAATCCTTGACGAGTGTCGATGTGGAGTGTTGGCAGTCTTGAGCTAAATAATACGGAGGTACAAAATTAAGCGGAAATACGATTATTATGCCAAATTGTAAAAAAAACAATAACGAAACAAAGTAATGTTCATGTTAAGTGTAAAACTTTTACGATGTGAACATGATCTTATGTCAAATTAAAACTAAGGCCAAGAGTTTTAAAAAGAACACTAGAATAAATTCAGCCTGGTTTTCTTTTTTGAATCTAAATTGGGTACCCAATATCACTAGATCGTATGACACTCTTGAAATTTTAGAGCAGTCCTTTATCATCATGTTACGTCGTTCTCGTCTAACATTACCTGCAGAGACTGAACTATTGTGAGATATATTATAAATATATTATCTTATATATCATTTTTAAAGATTTAAGTCTTATCTACGGCTGTCATTCAAATAACAACTCATAATATATTCGATGCAGCACCTTACAAACTAATTTGTTAAGTATATTACAGCCATTGTAAAATACTCTATTTGATTGTAAAGAGTGGCCGTTGAGTTTCTTTTTGTATGTTCATCTCACGAGCTCAACTTTTTACGAACATATGATAAATTCAATAATTTAAAAGAAATATTTGTAGTCACGTCTAAAATCGCTTAGTATAAGCCAAATTGAACAAAAATTTATTTTTCTTTTGATTTTGACTAATGCAACACTCCACTTAGGCCCCAGTTGGTTATAACAATAATGTAAATACTAATAAGGTTACATATTTATAGATGTTGTTTAATAATTGATGATGTGTTAAAGGAATATGAAATAGCTACCTTTACCCTGTAGTATCCTGTTCATCTATCATCTCTACACTTGATAAGTTTATAAGAACAGTTTCTTTGTAGACACTGTAGACTTATCAATTACAAAATATATTGCTATATACATATATATTAATAGATCTATTATTTCTATGTAATTTTAATTCTATTAAAAGAATGAATGAATGGCTTTTGTGATATTGCAGGGAAAATATCATAAACAATAATGTTATATTTTCAAGCCAATATAAACAATATTTCATACATTTAGGTAAGTATTCATACTACAAAATGTGCTTCTATTATTGCTTTGTTTTGTGCTTTTTTGTTGGTTATGATAAAAATGCATCACAAATAATCGAACAATTAAGTCAAACGCAGATATTAAATAAATAAATATATTGCCACTTACAAACTTTATATAATTATTTTATGAAAGTTGTCCTAATTCCAAAAAGTGAAAATTCTGTAGCCTTAATTTTTTTTAGTTCATTTAAATACTAATAACTACACTGTCAAAGCATTGCGTACTTAATTTGGTATTTATTCATTGTAAATATTTTAGGGAATTATTTAGAGTGCTGGTAACACCGTAGAATTCTAGCTGATCAAACAAGATTGAGACGACTGCTCTAACGAGTAATTATTATTAATATTGAAATTTCAATTATTTATTATTATTATTTTAAGAACGTATTTAGTTATCAATAAATATCTTTAAGAAATAATTTTCTGTGACGTTTACAACACAAATATTAATCTATTACTTTTATAATCTAATCAATCATTATAACAGTGTATTTACTGCCAAAATTCTTCTTTATGATTGTGCTACCTACCTAGTTACATATTTAATTGATAAATAAACAGATAATAATAAAAAATGGAGGCAAACTATCAACCGGAATGAAACAGTTCAATACCTTTAATATTAATTAGAAGATGAGTCAGTATCACATTAATCTATCAACGGTGGACTGTCACAGGATTTAGATTCAATACTTCTCTAAGAAAAAAGCGATTCACTCGATTGTATCGAATTGATAGATTGACAGATGACGGCTATAATCTTGTAAAAAACGGAGATAGCCGAAATCTACTACGTTTTAAGCAGATGTTCGCTTTCAAACTTAGCCGGATTATACTTCGACGCCAATCGCCATCTTGTAATTACTACTATTTCAAACTTATGTCAAACCACTGCGAACTGTCACTGTCACGAAAGTTTCATACTAAACCAAATTTCAATTTTTACCTAGGCTGTACGTATTATTTACATCCTCTTTGCTAGGTTACATAGAGGCGTTAGAGCAGTCTCGCAGGACTTATGGCAGACAAGCTTGTTAAAATGGATAGCAATAAGCCTAACTTTAATAATAATTAAGTTTTCTATGGATTGTTTTTGTAATTTATTTTATATAAGTATCTCAAAAAATAGAATGGAATGTAATTATTTTAGTTAGGTTATAGAAACGTTAACAATAATTATAAATAATAGTATTATTAATGAGATTTGTAATTATAACGAAAGGTGTAATGAATTTCAATTTATAAAAATAATAAAAATTTACGAGTTTTAATTTGCTTGTTTTATTGTCAATCTCTAGTACCTACTCTTGGTCCGTGCTCCAAATTGGTCAAACCGCTACAATTAACATTGCGATGTCTGTCCGTCTGTTTGTGACCTTTTGTAAGGTATTCAATATAAATCAAATCAAAATCACCAGGTATGTGTAGGTCAAATGACACTTACGAATGTCAATAAAAAAATTCTCATTGAACCTACCGCTACGTCGTAAAGGGTTGAGAAGAAGTAGCAAGGCACTCAGTAATAAATTCAGCGACGGAACTACGATCTAAGCGGTATCATCTCATTATGAAAAATGATATGTCACGCGTCACAAACGACCTAAGGCGTGGCGTGATGCGATACAAACCCGATCACATATCACTGGGCACGTCACGCCGCGAGTAAGAGAGGAAGTTCTCATGTAGGTACCTGTAATTATACACACACACATATCAGTACAAGACGAGCAATCCTTCTTTGCAAAACCTATTTATATCGCAAAAGAGCGGCGCAATAACGTACATACCTATTGCGACCACATTGAGAGGGATTAACTTAAATTTCCAGTGGGAGGCTCCTTTGCACAGGAAGCCGACTAGATTATGGGTACCACAACGGCGCCTATTTCTGCCGTGAAGCAGTAATGTGTAAGCATTACTGTGTTTCGGTCTGAAGAGCGCCGAAGCTAGTGAAATTACTGGGCAAATGAGACCTAACATCTTATGTCTCAAGGTGACGAGCGCAATTGTAGTTTTGAAAGAATCCTGAACGGCACTGCATTGTACTGGGTGGGGCGTTTTAATGACCATCAGCTGAACGTCCTGCTCGTCTCGTCCCTAATTTTCATAAAAAAAAACACTGTACCAATATTAATTCTTCCACTCTTCTTCAAACAAATTTGAATCATCATTATCTTCAACTTACCACAGAAACGATTTACTGGACTCCTATTTAAATGGTTAATCGACAAAAAAATTTATAGTGTCAAGTATTTTTTAAATAATAAGTAAACCTTTAGCATGCTATAGTTGGGCCATTACAAACGTGCGAACTGAGTCATAAAACATTACGTCAAACGGATGTGACATTGACATAGACGTAGATTAATATTTTAAGCTGATCTTTCATTCTGTTTAAAATTAATGCATAACATTTAATATATTGTATGTTTTACAAGCAGATATTAAAAATACACCCTAAAAAATATTTTGCATTATTTCGTTAACCTTTCCTTAATTACCTGCTAATGACTATCGACAAATCCCTTCTTTGTTGCACACAACACTAGCAGTGCGAGCGAGAGGTCCGATATACCAATAAGTGTGAGCGAGAGATCTGATAAAAATGATTTATGACTCAGTTCGGACATTTGTGATGGCCCAACTATAATTTAAATTAGCCTAATAGAAGACACTGCAATAAATTTAAGATCTTATAATGTTTACTGTATTCGACGCAATAAATAAAATTCATTTCATTTCATTAGCGATTGGGCGAGATACCTAGCGAGTACTTAACACTTTTTGGAATAATAAACTGTTTATATTATGTAAAGTATTCTACGCAATGTATGAAAAAGCTGCAATATTTGAGATTTGAAAATATTATGACAAAAATGAGAAAATTCTCCATGTGGAGCCAATTTCGATAATCTTTCAACTTTTTCTTGTTCTACGATACCTTAAGTAAAATTTTCTTATATAGGTGCAAATATTACTGCAGGTTTGATCGTAAACAAAACTGTTCATTGATATTTCCAAGATATACTTATCATTTTATTAATATCAACGTGATTTGTGCCTCGTGTTCAATAAAGATAATTTACTGTCAAAATGTATCGTCCAGTTATGCAAGTTTCTGAGAAGCACTCAGCAAAAGTCTCTTGTTGTTGCGTGGAGACGTTGCCTTAATGTGTAGCTTCTACTGCATTTAGTAGTCTTAAAAATAAGAAAAAAAAAGTGACGCAGCCCTCTTGCGTGGGTTGAGTCAGAAGACGTTGCACCAAATGTTTGTAGGGACGCAGAGTACAGACTGGTAGGCGTTGTGACACTTCGACCGTTGGGAGAGCTATTTACCAACCTAATATACCTCTATGTGTATACATACAAACTAGTGTGTGAGTCATTAGAGTATTTTTGTTGAATCGTTTCACATAATATATTGTAATATTAATAATTTGTTAAATTATAAAGCTGTAAATATTAATTTAAAAGAAAGGCAATGAGTTTCTTGCAACTTCTTCTCATTAAAGTTATTCCTTTACCGAAGTGGTGATAAATAATAAAATGTTTTACTTATCATTTGATCTATTTGAATAAATTTGAATTCGCTAAAAAGCTGAAGAAGTCAATGTAAAATTTAAACTGGTCGACATCTAACCAGATGCTATGCTCCACCAGCCAGAGCACTCTACGTTAAAAAAAATTTTGCTCAACTTATAGTGGTGTCCATTCTCGTTTTGGCCGGTAGATAAAATTCTAAAATCTGGTTCGCATGTAAAACTACATGAGAAAATAATAATAATGTTTATAAGCATAGAATAGCATACATTCAAATTTTAAATTCAAATTCTAATATTTTCATTCAAAATAGGATATGATATCATTTATTGAAAGTGAAAAACTCCTAATCCCAATCCTAACAATTTAACATCGTACAGTAAAACTTATTAAGAATATTCAATAGTCAAGAGACATGTAAATTTATTAACTAACTATATTTAGACAGCCGACTTTAACTATCTTATTGATAAACGCAATGTAAAGGTACTCTAAGTTTTAAATTTGGAAAAACTTTACTTCGCGTATATTAATAACACAGTAAGTAGGTGTCTCAGTAGGAACATATATATATATATTATGGAATACATATAACCTGGAATATCGATCTATCTATCGAGTTTAAGTAAAACAAACCGTTTATGATTGACAATTGCTGTAAATTCAAAAACTGTAAATACCACTACAATATAGTAGTGTATAGACTAACAAACCGTGCGAGAGAATAGAACATCTCTAACGAAAATACAGCAAGATAGAGAAAGAAAGCGAATCTTTTGTCTCTGTGACTGATTTTGATTGACAGGTCGTAAACAAACAGTCAGCTCCGTAGTATTTTCAATAATAAATCACTAGCTAACGGACACTTATTATCGGGCTGTCAGATCATACGCTAGTAGGTATATTCTAAGTCTATCATCATCATCATGAGCCGGAAGACGTCCCATGCTGTACAAATGCCTCCCCCAAAGATTTCCTCGACGATTGGTCCTGCGCTGCCCTCATCCAACGTATCTTGGCATACCAGACGTATTCTTGACCAGATCGTTGGTCAATCTTGGGGGGGGGAGTGGGAAACACTGCGTCTTCCGGTACGGGATCATCATTCGAGAACTTTACTGCCCCAACGGCCATCTGTCCGTCGAACAATAATGTGCCCTGACCACTGCCACTTCAGTTTCGCAATCATTTGGGCTATGTCGGTGACTTTGGTTCTCCTATGGATCTCCTTATTTCTGAATCGATCTCGCAGGGAAACTCCGAGTATAGCCCTCTCCATTGCCTTCGGAGCGACCTTGAGCTTTCTCATAAGGCCTACATCAAAGTGTATATTTATAATATGTATAAATAAATATAAATTTATAATTATAATAATAATATGTATGCCGAATTAAAAGAGTTACTTTGATATAAATACACGTAAAAGTCATGTTGACAACATACATGAATAGGTGTGAAACAATAGAACGTTGAGACTGCGAGTATCATTGATAATAATATAGTTGAACTACTATTGCGAATGGAATGCTTTCTGTTTTGAGTCGGGTAGAGATACTCGTAATACGAAATATAGTATATTTAGACTGATTTTGGAAAAAAATATTCTAATGAAAATGTGTGTAAAAAGTAAATTAAGCAGCAAATGCTATTAAAATATCCAAGATTATTTAAATTATGCAGCCTGGAATTGAATTGCTCTACTTAGGTGAGATTTGTTTTTATGTGATTTTAGTTGTTTGATGTTTTTTATTTTATTATCGACTTTTTTTTATGAAAATAATGGACGGGACGAGTAGGACGTTCAGCTCATGGTAATTGATACGCTCTAGCCATTACAATGCAGTGCCGCTCAGGATTCTTGAAAAACCCAAAAATTTTGAGCGGCACTACAATTGCGCTCGTCACAAGTCGACATAAGTCAACTTGTTTTATATCAATTTTATCTGTTTGATATTATTTATTTATAATTATGAAATTAAGTGTATGACTGAAGCACTTAATATGAAAAGAGACTGAGTAACTTTTTTTTTAACTTTCTTTTAGTATTTTTAAACACGATTCATATATGTATTTGATGCAGCACCTTACAAACTAACTTGTTATGTATACCTATTGTAAAAGACTCTATGTGATTGAAAAGAGTATTATTCTCTCATGAGTATTATTCTCTCTACTTTTTCCGAATATTCAACAGATTCTGTAATTAAAAAAAAATATTTATGGCGACGATTCTAAAGCGCTTAGTTTAATCCTAACAATAAATAATACCAGTGGGAGGCTCCTTTGCTCATAATATCACAAGAAAATTTAACACATAATAGCGCGAAATTGGGCAAACACAGTGAAAATCCATACAATAATGAAAAATTAATATTGTTCTTGTAATGGTAAAAATTTTATGGCTGTAGAAGTGCGTCAAATAGTATGTTAGTATAACTTTTATATATACAACAACAATACACCACTCCTTGCACAGGATGCCGGCTAGATTATGGGTACCACAACGGCGCTTATTTCTGCCGTGAAGCAGTATTGTGTAAACATTATTGTGTTTCGGTCTGAAGGGGCGCCGTAGCTAGTGCAATGACTAGGCATATGAGGCTTAACATAAATTAAATAATAATGTCTCAAGGTGGCGAGCGCAATTGTAGTCCTAGTTTTTTTTTGGTTTTTCAAGATTCCTGAGCGGCACTGCATTGTAATGGGCAGGGCGTATCAATTACCATCAGCTGAACGTCCTGCTCGTCTCGTCCCTTATTTTCATAAAAAAAGCCTAATTGAATAAAGTTTATTTGACTCTGACTTCATGCTCTTTAATACAAGCATCAGCCTAGCCTATTTATAAAAAGAAAACAAATTTAAGTGACAAGAAGTCTTCTGTTTCACAACTCATAGTTATTTACTTGCTGTAACGATAAAAATAAGTCCATATCCAAACAATTTCCCAGCATTTAGTTCTAATTTTCATTGTTTGAAGAAAAAGCTAAACATTTACCTCCACGCCCCTCTCAACCTTGTAAGCTCATTTTATTGTCTTCAATATTCCCAGATTACCCTATAATCTCTCATAACGTATAACAGTTTATTCCGCATGGCAACATCGCTTTAATACGTCAGTCACGGCCCGCCAAAATGAAATAATAACATGGCGGACTCATTTTCAAAAGATACAACTACCCATTACTGTCAATGCAATTTCAGCTCTAATAATATCCAACATAGTCTAAAATTGCATGTAGGTATTATTGCGTTTGATATCTTCAGCTTGAAATGACGTGATTTTGATAGAACAAAGGCAGGAGTAGTGCACGTGCGTTGTATTAGGGAGGGCGGGCTAATAAAACGCTGGATTAGCGAGGACAGGTGAGGGAGGTGAAATTGGAGACTGTGACGTCACGGGCATCTCAGAGTTACTAATTATATTTTTTATTATCAACGTTTCAGCAATCCAGTTCTCAAATAATTTAAAGAAGGTATTAGTACATTTGCCTGTATTCTAAAAAATAAGCTGATTAAAGTTGATAATTTTGTAAGAATTTTAAGCAAGTTTGATTTTTGCACTTTAATTATCTTATCCTACAAATTTTTGCGTTATTTCCTGCTTTCTCCCGAAGATTACTAAGTTATTTCATAAAAAACTCTAGTGCTGTTAACGAGACCTTGACTTTCTTTTTAAAATTTAGTGTGATAGTAATATAATTATAAAATGACCAGACAAATTACACCAAAAGAACCTTATTAGCTATTAAAATGATTATTATTATTAAATGATCGAATCCAGCACTTAGAATCACATAAGATACTGCAAGTGATACTATGAATAGCACGCATTATAATCTCTACGTGAAAAATTATACAGCGATCATGGCGCAGAGACTCAGATCTCTGGCAATATCAAATCAAAATCACTTTATTCATGTATGTCACGGAAATGACACTTATAAATGTCAGAAAATATATTATCATACTGTATCTACCGCTACTTCGTAAAGGGTTGAGCTAATGAGAAGAAGTAGCAAGAAACTCATTGCCACTCTTTTATATCATGATTTACATTAATACAACAATAATTGGAGAAACTCTACCCTCGTATAAAGTACGCGTCGACAGGTACAATGGGTCTTAAGATGATAGTTGCTCAGTATATGGCCTGACCTGCACCATATAAAGAGGAGAATTTTTGACCGGGTAAATGAAACCTCGTGTATTTATATATGTATTTTAGCACCCAGTATAGCACTGGCCAAACCTATAAGTCCTAGATATTTTAGTTAGATATAAAACCTATAAAACCTTTAAATTATTACATCTGTAAGTAAGTTGACAAAAAAGGTAAAAACCTGTGTAAGGAATTAGGCCACACAGGCTTTGCAGGGATAGTGAGAGATAAGCCCTGGGATATATTCCATTACATCAAAGAGATTAAGAAGGCCATAGCTTAGCCTAGCATTAGTATATATGTAAATATAAAATAATAATAATAATAATGCTAGTGAAATTACTGGGCAAATGAGACTTAACATCTTATGTTTCAAGGTGACGAGCGCAGTTGTAGTGTCGCTCAGAATTATTAGGTTTTGCAATATTCTGAGCGGTGATGCATTGTAATGGGCAGGGCGTATCAATTACCATCAGCTAAACGTCCTGATCATTTTATTTATTTTATTTTATTTTGGCATCACACAGTCACAAAATTAATCATTCATCATCATGCATGGGACAAGCCCTTATTTTCATTTAAAAAAAATTTAGATTTTAATAATTACGAATAGGGACCATTAAATGTTCTCCCGTCGGGGCATCTGACCAAGCGACCTATAAATTTGTCAGGTGAACCTAAACTTTTTTTAATTTTAAAATAATATACGTGTAGATATATTGGATATAATTAATAAAATATGTGTAGGTATATCTATACAAGTAACACTTATCTTCCTTGGGACATCGGCCCCTTGGAAGATGTACTAGAATACGAACTATTTATTCAAACATCGATCTCAACCTTAAATATCCTGTCTTCCAGTTTCCCCTTTCGTGAGTCTTGGCAATAAATCTCACCCCATCTTACAGCAGCGGGGCTCAGCGTCGTTGTTCAGCGGTAAACAAATTTGTGAGCATTGTTCGTATTTATGGCAGCGTCGCCATGAATACAGGGGTGACTAAGATTTACCATTCATGGCTCCAAGACGGGATGGGGTTCGTAATTACTTGGGTGAAAGCCTTACCAAATATATATTTACATGTTTTTGAACTAAGCCTGTTTCTTGGTGTGTTAAGGAGGCTCCGGATATTTGGCGTACACTAAGATAATAAAAGATTTGAAACGGGTGCAAAAGGAAGCATTTTTCAATTTTCAATTAAAACGGAGGGTAGTTTGTAATTGTGTGAAACCATTCTATTCTAATAATCAAATATATATCGTCCAATTTCCTATGGTAGACAAAACGGAACTTCTCTCAATTGAAGTCACAATAGGCTTAGTAGCCATTAAGATCCTAAAAGGCAGAATATTTTGTTTCTATAATTAAAAACTATTTTATTGAGCATTTTTAAGAGTTGTAGAGAGAAAATTGAACAAGATTATAAGATAAACCTATTTTGAATGAATTTTTATGAATTTCGGATCTAGTATTTATTTCTGTTGCAAATAATGACCGAAAAAAGAATAGTATTTAATAGCATTGATTGCTATGAAACGCGTTGGGTCTTTGTGAAATTATACTTTTTTTTTCAAGGAGATTGACCCTTTAAAGAGTGACATATTTGTTTTTTTTTTTTTAATGTACAAACAAAGGTATGGGTCCCTGATTTTAGGTGGGCACTGCATTATATTCCCTCTTGCAACTCTATGTATAGGTATATTGTAGTGGGCGCGCACAGAAGCGCGGTTATTGGCCTCTAGCCTGCGCTTGTGTGAAGGTAAGTTCTATCATATTTAGATATATTTTTTTTCATTTCATTGTAGTATTACGTATAATAAGTAATGTAATATTTAGTTTTAGAATATTAGAAATATATTTTTCGTAATATATTATTTTGGACATTTTGTCTTCTAACGATTATGTGTTCACTACATGGTTTTAATTTTTTTCGGACATAACACAATATTTTGATAATATTACCTATAGCTACTATCTTGTGTTCTAGGAGCCTATTCAATTAAATGAGTTTTTTTTCAAATATTTTTTCTAATAACTTATTCTTAGTAGGTACATACGTATCTACAACCCTATTAAGTAAAACTTGAAGTGACGTAGAGGAAAAAATAACACGCTCTTCCTCCCTTCCAACTGCTTCAACAATGGCCGAAATATAAGTGTCGTCTGTACCTGACTTAAATTAGCAGAAGAAAATGGGATAGAACAAAAGCTTGGAGTTTTCTCGTTTCAACTTCAAGTATTTAATAATAAGGTCATCGCGTTAAAACAATGGCGAGCAATTAAGGCAGAGAGCTAACTAGCGAGTTAAATTGGCCTCTCATTTGTACAATGCCTAATACCTAGGTATTTTCAAAGATATGAAGAACAATATTAACGCTACATATAGATAGACACAAGGTCTGTAATGTCGAGGGCTCTGGGGCTGACTAATTAGAACAAAAAACGCGGGAAAACATAAGTGCGCTTGACAGTGAGGCAGAGACAAAGAGCGACAAGTCGTCTGTCAAAAAGGTTTTATATATCTAGAGCGAGAAACGTGCTAGTCGACTTTATAACGGTTAGATTTAGATCGAATTTCCAACAGAGCTCCGATATTGGCTTGAAAATTTATTTTTTTGTTGATTTCAGCATGAAATAACGTAACTCTGCCTAGCGCTTTTGCGAAATAAGTCTAAAAGGAAGGGAATAAAAGTGGATTTTCCTAAATTTACTTTTATGTTATAATGTTTTTAAGCTGCCCATGGCTGCGTACAGAAGCGCCATCGCTTCAATTGTCTATGGCACGTTCGGGCAAAGAGGCCACAATCGATAGAGCACGGGCGTGCGTTGTAATGAATTTATTAAGAAACTAGTGATATCACCTGGATTTGCTTTTCGAAATTGGGACATATTTTCGACTTTTACCAGTGGAAGGCTACTTTGCACAGGATGCCTTTGAGGATGTTGGATTTGCAGGAAGCTAGATTATGGCTACCACAACGGTGCCTATAGAAATACGGCAGAAGCCGTGAAGCAGTAATGTGTAAGCATTACTGTGTTTCGGTCTGAAGGGTGCCGTAGCGAGTGAAATAACTGGGCAAATGAGATTTAACACCTTACGTCTCAAGGTGACGAGCGCAATTGTAGTGCCGCTCAGGATTTTTTTGGGTTTTCAAGAAAACTGAGTGGCCCTGCATTGTAATGGGAAGGCGTATCAATGTCCAATAGCTGAACGTCCCGCTCATCTCGTCCCTTATTCTTATAAAAAAACATTTTTATGTCGATTTTCAACGATGTTTAATATAATTTTAGTTTTATTATATATTTTTTTAAATAAACTCTTAACAATTCTATGATCAAAATATTTGTAATCTACCTTCCTGATGCACGTGTTGACTCAATCTTGGCTTGGTCAGCGCGTTGTCACGTCAAGTTACCTGTTAACCTTTTCAAGGCGTTAAAGACATCGGAGGATGATAGTAGTATCTCGCACAGGTCTTCTTATGAAGTAGACACAATAATATTTCCTCAAAGTAAAGGTGTTTATTGCTACAAGACGAGAAAATATGAGTTGTTTGTTACTTACTCTAGCAGACTGCATAACTGAAATAAAATGTTAAAATAAACTGTCAGCTTATGTTCAGTTCGTTGTCTCAACATAAATTTAATAAATGACTCTACAGTAAGTTTTATTACAGGCTGAGACAAGAATATTTTTGTCTTAGGGCCGATTTTTCAATCCTCAGTTAAACAACTAGATATGAGAAATTCGACGGTGACCGCAATTTCGAATTTTTCAACAGGCAGATAGAAGTTGTCGAACGAATTAAGATTGTATCGGGTGATTATATTTATCGGCCCCTTTGGGAGCCGGTTAAGAGCTATCGGTGGGATAATTAGGACGTGTTTTTAAGTTTTTTAGGCTATATTTGTAGATAACTAAAAAGTGTATTATCTATTCTTAATTCTCTGTTCTAATAACTATCATCTTTTGACGACTACACACGTAATTTATGTTATAACTATGTAATATAGTAGAAATTATAATATAATGGATATTTTTGAGACAATTGACGACTTCGCGATTGAAGAAGAAATCCATTTCCTCACTTCTTAAGGACCACGAAAACAATTTTAAATTGAAATAAACTAAACAAATAAAAGAGTGAATTAGAGGTTTGTTGTTATTAATTGTTGTGATAAATGTCTAATGTCAAACAAGCATCCTTTGACCTTTCTCTGTCTTATGCGTTAAATAATATATATGTCCATCTCGCTTGCACGTATGAAGTGTGAAGTTGCTTCGACAATACCACAGACAACTATTCTTTGGATAAAAAGCGATTGAAAAATTCATAACTTTTAATCGTTAGATAAACAGTAAGTTAATTTTATTCTCTCGATAGTTATCTGGTGATTTATCTGAGGATTGAAAAATCGGCCCTTAAGCAATTACCTACATATTCCATTGAATATCAAATTGAATAATCATCAATCGAAACATTTTTCGTAATAAAATTCCTATTCCATAAAAATAAAAAGAGCGCAAAAATATAATATTTATTTATATTTTACACCGTTTCTACCCTCTAAGAGTGCCAATTCATTCTGAAAGGGTTTGTAGTGACATAATTGAAATAAATTTAATTTTTATGGTTGTTGTTAAAGAACTTTATTCTCATTAAGAATACAGAATTCACTTACATGAGAAATAACAGTATAAATAATAGGTAGGTCCTTATAGTTATTTAAAATATTTAATTTTTATATTATAAAATATTAAATTAAAACAATTTTTAATTTAATTTATTTATTTTTATGGAAACAAACAACTACAATAACATGAATAATTAGTACATATATAAAACACTTAAACCTAAACAGTTAAAACTTAATTTTTTTGGAAAAAATGAAGACTTTTATTGAATCTGGAGAAACTATTTGTCAGTTTTTAAGAATGCAGAAATGCGTGAAAACAAAGTAGTACATACAGAAACCAGAATGAATCGCACGAAATACATACACAGGTTAATGTTAAACAAAAACTAAATAAAACGAAATCAAATATTGTGTGGTAAACTCTATCATCATATTGTGTAATTTGTAGAAAAGAAACTATATTCTATTTTATTCTAGTGTTTTTCATACCCAGATATAATATAAAAAGGCATACAAGGCATTTATTTTCTCCAAATTGATTCCTTTAGAATTCTTGATGTCATTTCTAATATACTAAACACAACTACCGCTTCGGAAACAAATGGCGCTCTGAGTGAGAAGAAGAAATATTATATAATATAAAATAATAAATTTATTTACTATAATTAAATCATGATATGATATTTATTTTGATGGTGAAAATTGTTGTAAACGTCAAAGAAGTATTAGTCGCGCGTTACTAAGATTACACGCACGCACTTTTTTATAATTACGTAAAAATTATCATTTTACACACTACAGACAATTGTAGACTAATATGTATTGGCAAAGGTAAATTTAAACAGCAATCTCAAATTCGCACGATTACAAACGTAAAATATATAAAAGATGCCGAGTCACGGTGGTTCGTCATCGCTGTGAGCCGTGACGTCTCTCATTAGCACGCCGGACCCAACGCCAGCGCTGACAGCACCCATCGACCACCGACATGCAGATACTCTGTGGTTCCGCACTGATTACTTTATTATAACTTTAACTTACTCCTACATTTAAATTTTGAAATAACCTTGTAAATATATCAATATATGACAAATTCGCAACATAAAACTAACTGGAAAATTTAAGTTCTCCTGAGCTTTGTGTGAAGACCACTGTCGACTGAGCAATACAGTCGTAGTTCAGCGGTCTTCTTGCGGAGTGGACTATGCATCAAGCATGTGCGCGGACCGTGAAGGTATCGGCGAAGGATTGGTTCCGTCCTTGGAATGGCGCGGTGCCAATAGTAAACAGCATTTTTTAATTAAAATCAATTCTATTTTTTAAGTTTTTCATCATAATTAAAAAAAAAAAAAAAACCAACCGACTTCAAAAACACTATTCCAAAACAATAGATATAATATGCACTCAAAAGAATGAAAATAATTGCGTATTTTTATGCAATCTAATTAATTAATCTAATTCTAGTTACGATTATTGTTATTTTTGGAATGACCATAACTATGTTATGGCAGATGACTCAAATATCCGGATAGCAAAAACATATTCGGCCGAGTATCTTTAATTCGCTCCTAAGAATTGAAGATTTCCGTTACTTTGTCTTGGATTATTCTTTGATAAATCATTTCCAATATTGAGGCGCGATATTGAGTTATTCGTAATTTAATCATCTACTTTGATATACGTATGTATAGCAAATTTAAGACCTTTATGGTTTTCTCATGGGTGCCACTGTCAGATCTGGACCAAATTACAAAAAAAAACCACACGGGAAGCATCAGCTTTTAAATAAAAAAAATAATTATCAAAATCGGTTCACCCAGTCGAAAGTTTTGAGGTAACAAACATAAAAAAAACATAACGACGAATTGAAAACCTCCTCTTTTTTAGAAGTCGGTTAATAAAGATTCATAAATATTTCAATACGTAAGATTCAATTGCTTATGCTTGTTCAATTATCACCCGACATCACAACACCATAACAGCTATCAAACTGTATATTGCCCGCGGATCTCTAAACCTTCCTCAACAATCAACACATCACTTCAATAATAGCTTTTATTTTAATATTCTATTCACATTCAATCGTGTGTAACATTATTTTGACAAGCGCGTAGACGCAATGACAGGTGGTCGACTGGTCGAAGACTGTTTCAGACACAACACTATTTTAATGATTGCTTTTTAAATATTTATCTGGTGCTTGGCTTTTTAATTGGCGTTTAACATAAGAAGAAATTAAACATTTTAGATGGAATATGCGAGGATATGATCATCGGCCCCTTATAAGTAGACCGTACAGTTTTGAAACACAATTAGAAAAGAAATTCTATTATTTATGGGCACGCATTCATAATTAGCGACCACGTACCGGAAGACGCAGTGTTGGTAGGCCCCCAACAAGAGACGTACCCGTCAACAATTTAGAGAACACAGTTCCCAATTGTTATGGGAGTAGTTGCAACATGGACATCTTACATGATCTTCGTCTTGTCCATGTTCATTTTCAGACCTACTCCCCGGGAAGCTGAATTGAGGCCATCGAGCATATGGCTTAAGTCTTCCATGGTCTCAGCCATGATCACTATATCGTCGAATCGTAGGTGAGTGATGTATTCGCCGTTGATATTGAAGCGGTGAACAGCTTCGGCGATATGACATCGCCTTGTCTGACCCCTAACTGCAGTCGGATAGGCTTCGGTTCTGATGCTGGAGACTGACATGGTGGCGTATCCACACAAACATTTCAGCTCATCGATATATCGATAATCAATGTGGCAATTTTGGAGAGACTGAAGCACCGCCCGTCTCGATCGAATCAAAGGTGGTTATGCTCCTCCGTCTTCTGCCGCAGCCCGTAGCGTATGTATGTGGTCTATCGTGCTAAAGCCTTTTCCTAATCCAGCTTGTTCTGGAGGCTGGAAGTCGTCGAACTTGCGCGTGAAACGATTTGTGATAGCCCTAGCAAACAGCTTATATTCATGGCTCAGTGATATGAGTCTAAAGTTCTTCAAAAGCATTTTATCGCCTTTTTTGAAGAACAGCACCAGTATATTTCTGTTCGATGCTTGCGGCGTTTTGCCCTCGATGATAGCGGAATTGAATAGCTTCTCGAGGATCTTAAGCACATTAATACCACCAGCTTACAGAAGCTCGACTGTTATTCCATCATCACTCGCCGCCTTGTTGTTTTAAGCTGTTTTAGGGCCATACTGATCTCGGACAGGCTGACGTTATTTTGGCTTTTGGGTCTTCAGCCCTACTGGTAACACGTACCCGTGCTGTCATGTATAACTGCTTGTTTATAAAAAGCAACTTATTACAACCAAGCAGACTTTACCACTAATGCATTTAGATTATTTGGGTAAAGAATCAGACAATATGCGATCATGATATGGATTGACTAATATTTATTTATAGGTGTTGCAACCGAGGAAGATGTTTTGCAAATAAAATAAAATAAATAATATGTTCCATATTATGTATACGATAATCGTTATAAACTTTAATTTAAATGAAGTTGGACGCTTTGCCTTATTAATAATTATGTTTCGCAATCAATCAACCCTATTATGGATTTAGAGATGGGTGTAGAAACGTATAACGGATACATTTTCCCTTTTTTAAATATAGGTACCTAATTAGTAAAATACGTGAAAGTATCTTTACGAAAAAGATTTTTACGCTTTGACGTACAATAAACAAATAGACTCCCAATCGTCTATTAAAAGGTCGTCAAAAAATGTCCGAGCGGCGTTGTATTATATACATATACATATCTTTGTAACGCTTTAGATTTAATCTGTAATGTTACATTGTATCTTTGATAAATAAATAAATTAACTTATACAGATAACATTAAAACATTCATTCAAATTTACACCTTAATTTGTGGCAGTAATGCTTAAAGTCTATTGTGTATGTTTATTGAAAGCTCGTATGCCAATACGAGGTAAGAACTTTTTAATAATTGAAATATAATTTTTTAGCAAAATTATTAAAAACGTGAAGTAACTTACACAATTTTGTTAATTTAAAGGGGCAACTATCTGAAATACGACACTCCATTCTTTTTAAGTTTGAATTTGCATAGTTTGCACATTATTTTACTAAATACTTTGTCATTGCGTGGCGTTGTCAAAACACAACTGAACGAAAACTCTGCTTTATAGACGCGTGGGCATAGTTTGTAACCGACTTCAAAAAGGAGGAGGTTATCAATTCGATCGGAATTTTTTATGTATGTACACCGATTCCTCTGAGATTTATGATCCGATTTACGTAATTTTTCTTTAGTTCGATGCAGAATAGATGCCATTTGGTCCCATAATTTTACATAGTTTGGTCCAGTAGTTTTCATTTTATAAACATTTGTTATGATATATTTTTGTTTACCTCGATGATATTGTTTTTTGTGTACGGGTTTTATTAGGAGTTTTCATTCAGGTTGATTAAATATTATAATTATAAACTGACACTAAAATGTAAAAAATAAAATAACCCCATTTGTCGTATCACTGATCTTCGAGAAATCTTCCCTTAAAGCCTCGCCGAGTATCGGAATACTGGGTCTCGAAATCTCGAGCGATTGCCAATTCCATGGCCATCTGGAGGGCAAAGCCAAATTGGCTTCGAAGAAGCTGGGCGTCATTAATAGAGCACGGCAATACTTCAAGCCGGCCCATATTCTAGCGCTCTACAAAGCGCAGATCCGGCCACACATGGAGTATGGATGTCATCTCTGGTCTGGCGCACCCCAGTATCAGCTCGATCCATTTGACCGTGTGCAACGCAGAGCAGCTCGAATTGTCGGGGACCCAGTGCTCTGTGAACGGCTGGATCACTTGGCGTTGCGTAGAGACGTTGCTCCATTGTGTGTCTTCTACCGCATTTATCACGGGGAGTGTTCCGAAGAGCTGTTCAACCTGATTCCTGCCGCGGAATTCCACCTTCGCACGACACGTCACAAATTAGGATATCATCCCCACCATCTGGATGTGTGGCGTTCCTCCACAGTGTGGTTTTCAAGGAGCTTTCTTCCATGTACTACAAAGCTGTGGAATGAGCTTCCTTGTGTGGTGTTTTCGGGACGATACGACATGGGTACCTTAAAAAAAGCGCGTACATCTTCCTTAAAGGCCGGCAACGCTCTTGTGATTCCGCTGTTGTTGCAAGAGAATGTGGGCGGCGGTGATCACTTAACACCAAGTGGACCCGTACGCTCGTTTGTCCTCCTATTCCATAAAAAAAAAAACTGAAAAGTATCAAATAACTAAAAATTTAATTTTATACACCTTTACCTTTAATATTAATAAAATACTATTATTTGTATATGCTTCATATTGATAGCTTTAAAGTCGATGCCAAGCCAAAATATGTAATAGTAAGTACCTACACTCAGACTCATTAAGACTTTATGTTAGTAGTTCGTGTCACGTTGTACGTAATTTAACTCCTCCGAAACGGCTCGTCCGATTCTCATGAAATTTTGTGTGCATATTGGGTAGGTCTGAGAATCGAACAACATCTATTTTTCATCCTCCTAATTTTTTTTGACAAATTTGTTTGTTTTTAGTTTTTCATGATTCAGCATTAAAAAAACACATACAACTTCAAAATTTCAACCGTCTACGATCACACTTACTTTTGTATCGCGATTTTAATATTATTCTAATCCATCCACAGACACGCAATAGAGTTGCAATATGGCAATCGAATATAATGATTATTGTAGTACCATAAATTTAATGTATGATATATTTGGTAGGTCTGAGAATCGGTCCTCATATATTTTTATACCCTAAAAATTTTAATTATTGAATTTTTTTATTAGTTTATATGGCAATACAACGTTTGCTAAGTCAGCTAGTAAATAAATAAATATTCAGATTCTGGTAGCGTGTTTATACAATTTAACCTTTACGAACATACTTAGAAAAAGGTATAAGTTTTTGTACATATTGATAGTAACTGCATTTAACAGTCATCCAGTTATACCTCTGTTTTCTCCCTATCGATACTTTGCCACTTTTCAATGTTGCGAGTTGCGACGCTTGTGTAAAATGGTGCGCTTAGCGCTATGTGACATTTACTTTGGCGGGCTTTTTGTTGCCAGTAATGGCGCATTTCACGAAACAATGGGTAAATGTATGTACTCGAGACACAAAGGATCTATCGTTTGATGTGAATTGTTTCTGTGATTTAAAAAATTCCTCCGCGCTGCACATAATTGTAAAACATTTGCTTTGAACGTAAACGAAGTTACATTTGACCTCTCCAGCGAGCCTTTGTATGAGCTTAAAAGCATTTCTATTGTACTACCTATTGATATTTCATATAATATATGTAGTGTTATTAGAATACTATTTTAATTTCTCTACAAATAATAATACCTACAGGGTTTATGCGTAGTGTATAAATAGCTTTACTCATTATTATTATTTTATTAATAATTTAAATCTGACAGTAGGTAATCTTAATATCTAGGTACCTACACTTCCACGTAGTAATAGATGTAACTAAATTAGGTAAGTACCTATTATATATACCTATAGTTATTGAAAGCATTGTTTTATTGTTGAGATCACTAAACTTTAGCGGTCTTAAAATTGAATTTGCATTAATAAGGTTTTTTAAAATTTAATTTGTAAGGCCTTTAAGCTATATATGACAACTGTTTTCATTTGTAGGCTATTCTGTTTCATAGACCTTTGCTCTGTAACTGAAATGTAGTTAAGAATTTAGCTGAATAACAGAACAGACAGTATATGCTTCCTCTAAGAAAAAAAACTACTAGTTACTTAGGGACATAAAAAAACACTGTGGTTTACTACATAGGGCAATACAATACATTCTTAGAGGTACACACACCTATAATTACCATTTTAGACAATTTCTTAAAATTTTGCTCTCAACGATTCTTTAGGACCTAGGTTATAACTAGCGCGAGTAGCCCTCTACTTCAGTACAAATATTGTATTAATATATCGGCAGCGTTGCCCCATAGCAATCATCTAACATCATCAACTATATCATCCATCATATAGTAAACTAGTTTGATTCCTTCGTTTTGAATATAAGTAATAATATTGACACACTCTAACACAAATTATCTTGCCCCAAACTAGGCATAGCCTGTACTATGGGAGCAAGACAACGATATATTTAATACAATGTACTTACTTAAACATACATTAATTCATGACTCGGAAACAAACATTCATATTCATCATATAAATGATTGCACCTACCGTGATTCGAACCCGGAACCTCCAGCTCAGTAGGCAGGGTCACTATCCACTGGGCTATAGGGGTCGTAAATATCACAAATTGAGAACATAACAGGAGTACCAGGCTTATAATATTAAAATACAAAATCAACAGCTCGTAACATTATAACGCATTATAAATTCTGAAGTGCTTTAACACAAGCCAAGGGTGAGTTGGCAATCGGCAGTTGGCACCTCACACATGCCCGATAAAAAAAAACCTATATAATAGAAGATTTACAATGAACATAGCAAATTTGATCGCGCTCAATGGAACTGTTGAGTGCCTGGGGAGATTACGAAACAATGGATTTTCCGTAACACATAATACCTCAGTACCGAGAGGACGAACACCGTTTCAGTTCTGCTCGGAATTTCACAATTGTGAAAGAAATGTAAATACATTTACTAAATATTTTATTTTATTTATTTATTTAATTACGTACCTACTTACACTTCATCGCATATAACACATTATATTTTGGTCCCTACACTGCTTGTCCTGTTACCAATTTATATATATTTCTGCCGTGAAGCATTAATGTGTAAACATTACTGTGTTTCAGTCTGAAGGGCGCCGTAGCTAGTGAAATTACTGGGCAAATGAGACTTAACACCTTATATCTCAAGGAAACGAGCGCAGTTGTAGTACCGCTCACAATTTTTGGGTTTTAAATAATCCTGAGCGACACTGCATTGTAATGGGCAGTGCGTATCAATTACCATCAATTAGCTTAGCATCCTGCTCGTTTATTCCCTTATTTTCTTAAAAAGATAAACTACATTTAATGATTAGCAATAAGACGCGAAAAGTTATATATTATATAAGTATATGAAGCTACTGGTAATATTTAAAATTTCATAGAAGATTTTATGATTCATGCAAATATTTCTATAAAGAAACTAATAATTTGTTTCAATATCAGATTTAATTTGCCTACCCAACCAGAATGGACGAAGAAAACAAAAAAAATATATTCTTTTACGGTTGGCGCCACTTTCCATGAATAGTTAGTTGAGTTTATTGTGTTTTTATTATTCTATTAAATTGCTTCATTTTTTCGCAACTGTATTAAAAATAGTTGTTCAGTACACGTGCCTAACCGTCATTGCAACTTGTTCCGACTGTCAACCCTCACCTTCGGCTGCGCCTCGGCTCGGGTAGACATTTGTCGGAACTCTTTGCAATGACAGGCTTTCCGCACTCGTAATGAAATATACTATTATGAGTGTATCGTGTTATATTTTGTTGGATGGTACGGAACCTTTCGTATTCAACTCGCACTTGACCTGTACTTCTAACTTTCTCAACCTGCTGCCCTTGGTACTTGAAATCTTGTATTGCTAAGTTAACTGTAGTAATTATGTGACTTTATTTTGATGTTATTGCATTCAACGCTACACTGTCCAATCGCTGTTAACAGTAGAAGAGCCACTACAATATGAAATATTATGAGCTAAATTACACACAGGGCACACAGTATCTTATATAGAACTCTTAAAAAAAATTGCGTGCATACAAAGTACACAATATCAAAAGAGAAACCTGCATTTTGCGTTACCTCTAAACTGCATATGAAATCCTGGTACATGTTGCTAAGAAGACACATGATTTCAACCGCTATGAAAGACATTAGGTACTACCACCGCTAGCATATTTATGATCTCCTGGTGTCTATGTAGTATTAAGGTATACTTGCGTGAAACATATGACAATCTCTTCTTCAACTATGGTACTGCCTGGTACCATAACATTGAATAATGCTTCTTATCTCATTTTCTCTCCACGTCCACGGTCGATTTTCTTCTGAATTAATGTGTCTCTCTCTTTTAACTGTCGCTTTTTCGTTTCATAGACATTCAAATCACACCGACGCTAAAGAAGTTTTCACTTTTTTCAAATATAGAAATTTTAAATATTTGAAATTTCACTTCAAAAATCTTTTGGCTACGATCCTACGTAGATAAGTACCTACAACCGTCGAACCGTCTCACTTTAACTTCTAAAAATAAAAACAGAAACCGTGTTCCGTAATAAAATATAGCTGTCATTAGTAAAGGAAGGAACCCTCGATAGGTTTGAGTCAGTAATTGCGCCACATGGGTGGATTTTCGAGATATTTGGGTCCAAACTCGAGTGGGGCGCTACGATCGCAGCGCGCGAATTAATATTACAAAATAAAAATACTCGAGGAGGCGGCCTGCCGTGGTCATTACATGCTACCGAGTAGCACGGCCAGTTTGGCTTCAAGTATTATTGTGAATTTACACGAATATTTCATACAACCAAAGCTTATTGAACTGAAATGGTTTTAAATTTATAGTAACTAGAGTGGTATGTTCAATTTCCGGAGTGTCACTCGAATTAAAATTATATATCGCGAAAAATATACCTAGAATTTTCTAGAGCTTTCTGTTGTATTACTTGTAGGTACTATGTACTTACTGTTTGGTTATACTATGATGCAGCTATTGGAATAGTTCATTGTTCGCTTTAAAGATCATTTATTCTCATTAAAAACATTACAAACTGTCACTTACATGAGAACAATATTTATAAATAATAATATATGAATCGTCCGTATGATAAACATAGGTATAAAACTAAATATAAGTGTCTGCACTAGACAAAGGAAGAATCTGTAATACATTTCGCTTAACCAAGCTTGAATAAACTCAAAGTGCCGCCATCTTTGATTTTCGAAGATAATCCATTGTATAGTTTAGCACCTTCATATGTAATTGTTTTCAGTCGATAATTGGTCCTTGGCATTGTTTGTCATTATTGCGTCTATTTTGTATTCGTTTCTTTTTTTGTAAATGTTAATTCTGTATGTATCTGTTTGTCTATAATTATCCTAATTAGTGTGCAGGTGATGTATTTGTATAACTGTAATATATTCATAAATTTAGTTTCTTTATAAACTTTCTCTGTAGGTGTTAGAAACGGATAATGGACAAGTATTTTAATTAGTTTGTTTTGTATTACTTGTAATCTTTTAACTTAAATTTAGCGGCGCTGCCCCACACTTCTATTAAATATAATAAATGTGATTTTACTAATGAGTTGTATATCGTGAATGAACAACTCTACGAAGTGAACCAGATAGTGATGATAGTTTAGATTTGACGTAATCGATTTTAGATTAGTTAATTGTTATGAGCTAATAGCTAATAGTATAATAATTAGTCCGTAAAAAATGTAGGTTCCCCTGTCTATATTTATGGGTATAGGTACCTACTCTTGTTTCCATTCACTCTACATCCCTAAGTGTATTTTTATTTTGGAATTCACAAATATAAAGTTACGGCTGTAATGTAAGTCAGTATACAGATTTATTTACTACCTAGGTATTATGGTAATAAGCTATTAGTATTACTACAATTAACCAATTACTGCATTAAAGTACATGGAACCTACATGGGAAGGTAGGTGTTAAGAATATGGTATTTGGTACTACGGTGCCTGTGATGGTAACGCGTTATATAAAATATTAAGAAAGAAAGAAAAATCATTTATTCAATTAGGTAGGTCAAAATGACGCTTATGAATTTCAGAGATTACCACCACTTTGGAAAAGTTGAGCTTTATTGAGAAGAAGTTGTAAGAAACTTATTGCCACTCTTTTTAATCTATATTTACAGTTTTAGCATTTAACATTATATTTAATGTACGTATGTATGGAGTATCACTAATACTCTAAAATTACTAAGCCATTGGAAGGTCAGTAAATATATCCATAGTAGGTATAAGTAGGTATATATATTTTAAATGCAAAGAAAAATATAAAAAAAAAATCTTAATAATTTAATTTAATTTTACGTCCATGAAAGAATCTAGAAAAATATACCCAGAGGCTTGTTTGCACAGGACGCCAGTGGCACCTTTTTCTGCTGCGAAGCAGTTATGTGCCAGCATTATACTGTGTTTCGGATTGAAGGACGCCATTCTTATATAATTTAAATATTTTTTTTTCAAAATAGGTTTCAAAATCACTTATTTAACGTCAATAATTACCACCCATTCAAAAAAGACTGCCTCAGACCTGAAAAGAACAGGCGCAAATAAACTCAGCGGGCTTTTTTTTTAAATAAAAATATGAATTACATACTATGTAATGTCGTACAATAAGCATTTATAATTAAAGAGCCTGAGGATTTTCGTTTCATTTCCAGTCTGTGGTATCATCAAGAAAATCGTTTATGCTATAGTAACCTTTCCCACACAAACGTTGTAACAATTATTTTAATGAGACATCTTATGTCGCAAAATGACGTGTGCAGTTTCGATCACGCGACCACTCAGAATTTGGGGTCATCAGGTGAGCGTCTTGTACGTCTAATCGCTTTTTCTTTTAAAAAAAGCTGCCAAGTGCGAGTCGGACTCGCCCATGAACGGTTCTTGTCCTTCGTTGTAACTTTATTAAATAAATTTTATTCGATGTTTTGGAACGAAGTTCCTTACGGCAGGCTTGGAGGAGATAGGGATTTTGCTGCGGGGCCGAACTGAAAAAAATGTGATAGTAAAACCGTAAGAAAAAGTCCGTGGAATAAAACCGTTAAATGAGACGTGCGCAGGCGCGACAGTCGTATACACAAGCGAGTAGTGTATAACATATTTTGTTATTTTAATTGATAATTTGGATTACGTTTTTTTTTTTATTTTAGGTAATTTATTATTTCCTAAAATACTGAATTTCCTAAATACTTTCCTGTACTTAAATTAAAACTAATCTGCAAAATTTAAGAGAAAAATCAAGAAAACCTACATAAAATTGAACACGATTTTTTTACAAATTGTGTCGATCCTACCTACATTAGCCGAAGCAACTTCGTTCCTACCTGGTGTCCCCCGACACCACATCTTTTTTTAATAATATTGTACCCTAACCGGGAAAAAACGTCCGGAACGTTAAATTATTATTATTTTTATATAAATAATTGAAAAGTAACAATTACTTATTGACATTTGACAGATTTATGACAAATTACATTGATTGTTTATTTTATTCATTTAGAGCATTGGTAACAAGGCCAAACCAAACCAAAATACAATAAACGAATATTTAAATCATAATTAAATTGGTTTATAACTGCAAAATTAAATTGACATAAAAGCAAAACATGTACATTATGTAAGTATACCTTTTTAATGTTATTGAAGATAAATTTCTTTGACTATTACGTTGCGTGCTCACAACGACATCTAAAAATAAAAAAAATTCAGAAATTTTCTGACGTTTGCGACATTAATATTTTTTTTTGGTTTTGTTCGTCCATTATTAGGAGAGGCAAAAGGTTCAAGCAATACATATTCGTTAATATTCAATAATTTATTTAACGATCTTTACAATATTGTTCTTTCTACAAACGTAGAATAGCACGACGAATAAATAATTTTAAGGATTTGTTTTGTTACGCCAAAGAAGTATAACTTCTTGCGTGTATACATAAGTACCTTTATATACACACTTTTTTTTTATTTTAGACAGTGGAATTCAGTGGAAACTGCCCATTTTATTTAGTAAATCAGTAAAATTAATATTTTTATAATAAGAGACTTCGTTCCTATCTGGTGTCCCACGACACCACACGGTTTTTTTTCTATTTTAGTGTGAAAATCTTATTGCGGTTCACAGAATACATTTACATACCAAGTTTCATCAGTATAGTTCTTATAGTATCGGAAAAAAGTGGCTGTGACATAAGGACGGACAGACATACAGACAGACATGACGATTCCATAAGGGTTCCGTTTTTTACCATTTGGCTACGGACCCCTAAAAACAGTACCGACAAATTATAACATATTTTCCCCCCAAAGTTTAGATTAACTTATACAGACAATAATCATTTACAAGCTATAAACTTCATCAGATAAAACCTATTTAGTAAACCGGTAGCGAGAACATCAATGAATTAACTCGCCCTCAACGATTAAATCTAACCACACTACAAAAGAATTAGTCAAAATAATACAAAAAATAGAGTTGTACAATAGCTTTCAGAACACCATGGGTGAAATTGTTACTAAAGTGTGGCAACATCTGCCTGAGGGGAGGACACGAGACTCATAACATAACATTCACTTATTTAATGTATGCAATAATAGCCCGTCACTCAATCACATAAGGCTTCGAATCAATTGTTTTGTTTTGTCGATTATAACGTTACGGTCCGTTTGAAGCCATGCTAACGCCATTACTGTCAAACTGTAAGCCAATCAGCGGGGAGCATTAGTAGCCAATGGCGACGGTTAATCGTACGTTGTGACATGAATGCGAAATTTGGGCGGAAACAAAAACAATTTAGTTTTTGTGGTGAACATGTACATCGGGCTAATGATTTGGAGGTTATTAAATGCAGGCGCGAGGGAGTTTGTTTATAACTTTAGTTGGCCAGTGGGTAATGAGCCAACTTTGTTCAATAACAGCCAACATCATGGAGAATAAATTACTAAAACGCCAGCCAAGTGCGAGTTGGCTTCTCGCGTCGGATTAAGTTTTATTTACAAAATGATTTAAAAAGATCCAAACATTCAAAAATATATCATCTAAATATATAAATACAACAAAAATTTAAAATAATGAAAAGAAAAATTAGGTACCTATCCTATCCTGCGCGCTGAAATGCGCACACGGCGCCATCTTAATAATGTCATGTCCAAGCATAGGTCGATAGCATAATATATCTTAATACAAAATGTTAATACAAAAAGCTAACCATCTTTTGCTGTAGTTTATTTATTTTATTTTCAATACTTTTCCTATAAATTTTCTAGACCTTAGGTTGCTAACAATTCTTTTAAGTTCACCTTCATCAATATAGGTACCGGTGCGGCCTTCCGAGCGGAAGGCGCAGGTTCGATCCCTACCACATACCAATGTGTTTTTAACTTTAAAATTCATACGTAGGTAGGAACGTTGAACCGACGTTCTTACTGTGAAAGAAAACATCGTGAGAAATCCTGCGAACAAATTCAAAGGTTGTAACATAATATCAGTCATACGCTCGCTTCACACAAAACACGAATTTTTTTAAAATATTAACAGCTCAATTTTTAATTTTGGCAACGTGGCCGAACAACCAACCAATTGGTATAAAATTTTGTGCGCATATAGGGTAGGTCTGAGAATCGGCCAACATCTATTTTTCATACCCCTAAATGATAAGGGTGACCCCTAAATATATTTTTTTTTATAATAATTCAGCATTAAAAAATACATATAGGTACCTACTTACCTACCACTTCTAATTTTCACCCATCTACGATCAACACCTATTTTTGTATTGTGATTTTTATATTATTCTGTTCTATCCACAGAAATAAAATTTGAATTTATTATAGTACGATTTAATACTTGGTAGGTCTGAGAATCATCTATTTTTATGCCCCAAAAATTTTAATTATTGATTTTTTTTATTACTTTAATTGGCAAAACAACGTTTACTGAGTCAGCTAGTAATATATATAACAGTTACCTACATAGATTTTGATTTACTACTCTACGTAGTAGAGCCGGCCCTCACTACTGCAAGATTGATATATATATATATATATATATATATATATATATATATATATACCTATATATTACTAGCTTTTACCCGCGACTTCGTCCGCGTGTTTTCACATCGTTTGCTACAAACATAAATATTTTACGCTTATGTCCTTTTTGAAGTAGGTCTAGTCTATTTTTGTACCAAATATAATCAAAATCGAACTCAAAGCTAGGCATGGATTCTTTTGTCCCCCTTTTTCATCCCCAACGCAAAAAAATTCATGATGTCATCTTTGATAATGATGATCTTCCATTCAAACCTCCACCCCCTATTTCAACCCCTACAAAACCTCTTAGTCACGATAAAAGGTAGCATATGTCCTTTACCAAGCTCTAGTCTATCCCTGTACTAAATTTAATCAAAATCATTTCAGCGGTTTAGGCGTGAAAGCGTAACAAACAAACTTACATTCACATTTATAATATTTGTAGGGATAGTCGCGGCAGTAAATTGAGTTTAGTAAATATTTTTTTTTGTTTACAGGCATGCGCTAAAAATACAGTTTTTCTAAACACAGTATTTTCGCGTACTACTACTGTTATAGATAGTTGAGTGGTAGAGTTCACAGTCACACCAACATGAAATAGAGTCCAATCCGTTATTTATGCGTATGATGTGCACCCCTACGCACAGTATCCGTCGAGAGGTTGCGGAAAATAGTCTGAACCGATGAACGCTCACAATCCCACATAGTCTCGGATTCCTCTACTCATTTAAAGGCACGTGAGAGTGCATGAGAGTTTGTTGCGCCCATTCTTCTCAGGCCTGAGGCATTCATTTTGGAATGGGTGGTAGTTTTTTTTGACTTTCAATAAGTGATTTCACATCCTATTTTGAATAAAAATATTTGAATTTGAATTCAGGGAATTGGTTGAGCTTTACATCGAGGACAGGTAGGAGGAAAACGTTAAAAATATCACTCAGAATATAGTAATAAGTACCGAGTTACTTTAGACATAATAAGGTATCAACGTTCTACATCAGGCAAAAAAAATAGTTCTAGTGCAAAACTGCTACTAGGTAATTTTCTATGAAAATAGGAGACGAGACCATTACAATACAGTGCCGCTCAGGATTCTTGAAAAACCCAAAAATTCTGAGCGGCACTACAATTGTGCTTGTCACCTTGAGACATAAGAAGTTAAGTCTCATTCGCCCAGTAATTTCACTAGCTACGGCACCCTTCATACGGAAGAACAGTAATGTTTACACATTACTGCTTCACGGCAAAAGTAGGCACCGTTGTGGTACCCACAATCTAGCCAGCTTCCTGTGCAATGGAGCCTCCCACTGGTAAACGGTAGTTAACTGTTTTAAATTAAGAAACGAATATGAGAATGTGGTGCTTGAGCTAGGGACGTATAATGAAATGCAATTGCTCAGTTCCCACACGTCAAATCGTTTCCACATTCCCATCGATCACAAATTGCTCATTCACACTCGACAGCGTCCAGTCAGCGCCACTTGGACGTTCAAGAACTCTATAAAGAAGTCAAGTTCATCTGTCGAGCGGAACGCGACTCCTCGAGGCGGTCGCCCGCTGCGCCCGCGCCGCGTGACGTCATACAGCGTCACGCGAGCGCGCCGCATGGCGGCGGCGACACGCTGATTTTCCCGCCCTTTTGCACTCATTACGTCAAGACTTGTCTTTGACAGATTACACGGTGAGGTGATCACTCTAGATTTATGGGAAATGAGCAGGAACGTGGTTCGCGAGTCCTGGCGTCTTACGCTTCGCGTGTTTTAATTGCGAATATCATATTTTATTTAATTTTTATTCATATTTTTGTTAGAGCTCATCTAGACGCGACCTGCAGCCTATCCAGAAGGTATTATTGATGCTTCTATAAATGACGGGCGTGAAAGTGCTATCCCTCGACATTGATAGCCAATGCAGCCTCCAAGTAGGTACAGTACAGCATTATATTGCAAATTATATTGTCTTCACATCCACTACTATCGAATACGTTGCTCATGATGAACCCAAGCAGAGTCAGTTAAGTAAATACAATTTTAGAATTTGAGTATGTATGTATGTGTAGTAATAGTCAGTTTTTTGGAGGCGTCAATTTTGATAGTTTGAAGACCTATGTTCATTTCGCCAATAGATACTTGATCATTGATGACACCTAGTTTTGGCTACCTGGTGTTCATTGTAGTAAGTAATTAATGAAGTAACATGAAGACCAAGCAGTAGTTAATTTATTATTTATTTAGTTATCTTCGAAGGCTTTTAGAGGATTTTCTTTTAATTCTGGAGGGTCTCAGCGTTTGGTAATAACCATTTTGTCGATGTTGAAGCTACATAGAGCTATGAAGGTAACGGACTAGTCTCTCCCAGACCCATACATCAACGGAGTAAGAAGGTATCTTCTACTCCGTTGATACGTATACGTACTGGTACGAATGTACATATAGAGATGAGATCTACCTACGATAGATAGAGTCACCGCCATCAGTTAGAACCATTGTATATAGTCGCTTATTTAATGGGTTCAATTTACTAAAATTGTATTAAATGGCGTAATCAGCAGTAATTTCCTCAGGTGAAGAGAAAAATAATAAACACTCCTCGATTGCTCTATTTACTACTCCTTATATTTAGATTGAAAAGAGTGGCTCAGTGAGTTACTTGTATGTTCCTCTCACGAGCTCTACTTTTTCAAAATATGTGGTAGATTCAGTAATTTTAAAGAAATATTTATAGTTTCGATTCAAAAGTGTTTAGTTTACGCCTAATTGAATCAAGTTTATTTGACTTAGAGAGCTTTCGCACTACGTCCGATCAGAGTCTGATCCATATCCGTGAAAACACGGTCCGGAGTAGTCGTACAACTATTTCTATTGTTATATATTACTCATCAGATCCGGCTTCGGTCATCCGATTTCTTTCCGTCAATCGTAGAAATAGTTCTACGACTACTTCGGACCGTGTTTTCACGGTTACCGATCGGACGTAGTACGAAAGCGCTCTTAGGCATTGAAGTGCATGTCTTTACCAACAATTCGTCTAAATTACGTAGCAGGTATAAGATACCTACTATATATATAAATTGTTGTAATAAGCTAATGAATTTTATGTTCAGACTACAAGGTGGTTAAGGATAAACACTGGTTGTTATCTGCAAATACCACTCGTCAATCCTTGTCATGGGGCCTATCTTTGTCCGAAAGTATCCATACAATATAAAAAATTTAAATAACGTATTGAAAATAGTTAGATGTATACTGGTTAAAGTTAATCATGGTACTCCTCAGCTGCGCAATTTGCACAAAACTGCTCTTACTACTTTATTTCCGAATCAATACGTTTTAGGGACTTTCAAAGGCTTGCATCGTGTCTCTACGTAGGTAAGCTGTGGCAATAACGACCGTGGGTGGCTGGTCTCCATTTCCACCAAGTGAGCAACCCGTTTGCCATATTTAATATCGTTAATTCGTGATGGTTCAAAATCGAAGTATGTGACTGATGTCCATATTATCTTCTTCAAACATACCAATTGTTCCTTGCCTGTTATAAAATCTTTCGAAATATACCTAGTCCTGTCATAATTTCGGCCACAAATTAAAATTTAACTATGTTTTCTTATATTATGGATTGCTCTCAGCTGCGCTCAAACTAGAAACCGCAGGCGTAGTCGCAAAGAGCGGCAACTTATACTACGCCCAACTGGGCGTACTCTAGCCAGTCTTGAACAATGTGTGACGTTGCGCCACATGTTATGTTAAACTTTGCTAATAATTAAAACTAAAATTCCGGGTTGCGTAGTAAAACTTTGTAAAAATACAAGAAATAAGAAAGACACTGCCATTACATATCATGAGTTAGTATTTTGTATTTTATCAATTTCAATGTAAAATAACACTAAGCTCGTATGTTACAAGACTTGAAAGGTGCCATTGAGTGTCGCAACAACGCAACGCTACGCAACAAGCATCTCATAATTGCCGTAATAAAAAAGCTGTCTTTCTTGGTAGTGCGGTATCTAGTTGGAGCGCAGCGGAGACCAACCCTTAATCTAAGTATTTTATATGACACATTGCAATCGTAATAAAACTTATGAATTGATATGTCTTGGTAGTACTGAAACAAATAATAATTCTATTCGATATGGCTTTGATCTCCGTACTGTTTCCATGAGAAAATTAGCATTGCTTATGCCATAGCATAAAGGATGTTCCGAAAATAGTATGAAATAGTTAAGGGGGGGGGTCCTGAGTAAAAAAATTCCTCGAATTGTATGTATCCACGTTTTTTAAAGTAACAATATCAACTTTTGTAGAGGTTATTTGCTTGATCTTTTCAAACACACAAACAATTGTGGCCAGATCAAATACCATAGTAATTAAAAATGTTAAAACCCATAGCAAAATTTATTTTTCTCTCCAACAAAATTTTTGTGTGAAAAAATTTTTTGTTACCTTATTTCAGAGCGCGTATTTCTGTTTAGCAGCTTAGAGAGATTTTATAATTCTTACATCACGTGGATCTGCCGAGCTGTAAGAATCTCCGATCTTTTGTAGTCGATAGAAGAAGTACCTATTGTTATTTTTGTCGATACTACGATATAATCAAGCTTCTGAAATGACTTGAAAATGACCATGATGACAATGACTCCATACCAACTCGCTTCCTTACGAGTGAATCTCATCACAAAATCAGATTTTTAATATTATGCTTTTTACTAAATTTGCGCTGAACCCTAATTCATTTTCTTAAATAAAAGCCTAGGTTATATCCAATTAAAGGAAGGTAGAGGCAAAATTTAAAAATTGATTAACTGGTAGAAACTCGAGAATAGTTTAACAGATTCTTTAAATTTATGTAGGTATAAATACTATTCTCAATTTCTAAAAACATACAATGTTTGCAGTTGCCAACGAATTTTCATACGGCCAGCAATTCCAAAGTTAGCTGTCAAATAAGGAACATGCTCTGACAAAGCAATCTGAAGTGCAATTGTTCGCGTTCAATAGTTCTTTAATTTTACCACAATCGAAGGCTCGAAATTGTTCGGATGAAAGGAAATTAGGGTCCCGCGATGGCTGGAGGCCACTTGAGACCCTAATGAAGTATAAACTACTGCAACTTTTTGTTCAGGTAAACGATTTTAATGGACCGTTAATATTCTTATCGTACTGGATTTTTATTAAAGACTATTAAATTATATGCATAAAGGTGCGTTGGATAATATAGCATATTAGGTATACCTGGTCTTGTCACCAGACAACATATTATCGAATCGTAGAATTAATTTGGGAGTTTGACGGTAGGTAGGTACGTGGAAGTATGATTATGGGAACAGTCTAACCACAGCAATATACACCGGTCATTCATTTAAAAAAACTATATTAGGTATAATAATGTAATTTTCTACACGCCATCTTACTGAAGATAAAAGAGCTTCATTACTGAGGCTGCAGAATTTATATTACTTAGCACTTTTATCGGTCAGATTTTGTTGATGAATCGAGTACCGACAATACATTAATTTGATAAAATTATTCCATTTTTCAATTTGCAAAATAAGATTTTTGTTAATATATATATTTTTTCAACTACACTGGCCTGCAAAAGTAAGTATCACACTTTTCAAATTTTTTTTTTCTTAAATATTGAAGGTAAAGATTTAAGATTAAAAACGTTTTGTTGCAAATTTTATAGGCTTTAATTCTTAGAAACTAAAATCATAAGTAACATTTTTAACTTAAAAAAGATAAAACAATGAAAATAGACATTTTTAGTTTAGTGTAAAAAAATTCAACTAGAATGTATTACATGTTATTTAATTTTTAATAACTAGTATTGCCTCCTCGAGCTCTGATTACAGCTTCGAGCCGGTTTGGCATACTGAACACTAGGTTTCGGAGCCGATGTTGGGGAATATTCTCCCATTCTTCTACCAGGGCCTGCTTTAGTGCCCTGAGGGTAGTAGGTCTGCGATTTCTGACTAGCCTCCCAAGCTCATCCCAGGCGTGTTCAATCGGGTTGAGATCAGGACTTCTTGGTGGCCAAGCCATCACGCTGATACAGACCTCCTGAATATACTCTTGTACGATATGAGCCGTGTGTGGCCGGGCATTATCATCTCGAGTTTTGGGCCACTCGCTGGTCTTCGGGGTTTCAAATTTGCTTCAGCAAGTCTTCTTCTCACTGTACTGTCACTAATGTAGTCCCTCCGGGTCTGAAGTAGCTGTTGCTGGACTTCAACTGCATTTTGGTGGCGATTCCTTAACACAGTGGAAATAATATAACGATCTTCTCGGGCACTGGTACACCTGGGTCTGCCATTACAAGGTCTCCTTAGATGGTGTCCAGTCTCTTCGTACTTTCGCTTTACCTTCTGGACCGTTCGTACCATCACACCCACCATTCTTGCAGTGCGATGCATACTGATGCCTAGTTCCAGAAAAGCCATGATCCTAGCACATTCTTCAACTGAAAGAGGCATGATAAATAAATGTTATGTACTTTTTAGCATAAATTTTTAAAACAAGACCCATCGATCTTGAAAAAAATTTAAAACAGAAAGAAAAATGTGAATGGTAAAATTGTAATTCGAAAACGTCCACTTTGAAAAAGGAATGGTTTTGTTTTTGAAGTTTTTTTTCAGCCAATTCTTAAAAGAAGGTTACCGACTATAGAGTTTTTATGTAAAAAATTAAATTCTCTTTGGAGTCCTTTTTATTTCGAAAGTATATCTTGTGAACTTAAAACGTTATCCCAATTTTAAAAGTGTGATACTTACTTTTGAAGGCCAGTGTATCTTCGATAAGGCAGGAATTGATGTTCAACCATTATCTTTTTGTCAACCAAAGCGTGTTTTTTAAACTATTTTTATTTTATATTAATGAAACTCAGCCAAAGAAAATCGTGAGACAATTTTCTATGATGATATTTTACTTTATTTGCAAAACAAATAAAATATTAGCTAACAACCACCACTAACATCGATGAATATTGGCAACAATCATATTGCTACAATAATTTATAAGACGAAGTGACGAGTCGAGCAAATCATCGCCTTTTTTTGTGACAATGGGACGAGTCCAGCATGATATTCAGCTGATGGAATTTGACAAGCCCTGCCCATTACTATGCCGTGCACCTGATGATATAACATAGTTTTGCACTGCACAGGATGCCAGCTAGATTATGGGTACCACAACGGTGACTATTTTTGCCGTGAATCAGTAATGTGTAAGCATTATTGTGTTTCGGTCTGAAGGGCGCCGTACCTAGTGAAACTACAGGGCACATGAGACATGAAATGTCTTATGTCTCGAGGTGACGAGCGCTATTGTATTGGCGTTCAGAATTTTTGTGTTTTTCAAGAATCCTGACTGGCACTGAATTGTAATGGACAGGGCGTATCAAATACAATCAACTGAACGTTCTGCTTGTCTTATCCCTTAATTTCATAAAAAAATCGCAACAGTTTGAAAGCAAGAAATAAAAAAACTCAAATTGAGTCATAAAATCATTTATTATACAATATGTAATCTTGTAACAAAGGTGATACAAAATATATACAAATATATATCAGCTGTAATGTCAGAACTATGCACTAGATATACTAAATGAAATGACCACAGACTATTAAGTCCGCCCATACCATTTACTCGTCATGTCATATCATTTACGAGAGTAGATACAAAAATCATGTCGAATCATTTGAGAAATAACGCTATAATCATCAAAGTTAATCAGAGTCGTTTATGCATTTTGCAGACAAAAATTCCTTGTAGTGCAGGAACAGGTTACTGGAGCAGAAAGTGGGGAGAGAACATTTTGTTATACCGAAACATGTAATTCTAAGTTTTATTGTGAATTTAATTTCAAGAACGCTACAAAATATAGACGCAGTACTATCCGGATATATATTAGTAATATAACAAGTATATAGTTAGAACTGAAATGTAACATTGTTGTAAAAATTACGTAAATTTTTTTATCTCAACATTTCGATGATATTTCCAATAAGCATGTTGACGGGTGGTTCATTTATGTATATATTTATGTAGGTACAAATGTATTCGTACATTTAGTTGTCAAAATAGACGGCACAGAGTCGCTTTAGCCCGAGTCCTACAAAACAGATATGTTTTCATACCAAGTCCGTTCACAAAAAAGTTTGTATTTCAGTCATAAACGGTCGGATTCTAACGTGTTTTTGTAATCATTTAGCTATTATAATTATGAAGCCGTTTTGTAAATAAAACATTATATCTAGCAAGAGATAGTTTTCGAGTTTACGTTATATTTTCATCAGTGCCTAGATGATAAATTAGGAATGGCATACCTACTCACCCAAGAGGGTCTAATCAAAATCAATAAAATCGCGGCTACTCAAGCCCATTTAAATCAATTACATTGGTATGACTTAAAATATTATCTAATAAAAAAAATTAATGCTACTAACACCTTTACAACTACTATTGCTTTCAAAAAACTCTAACTTATACAAGTGCACCAAGTTAGAGTATTCTGGAAATAATAATATACATTTGACAGTATTATTTTTTTTTATAATTAATAAGGCTTTTTAATAAGGATATTTATATATAAATATATATATAGAAATGAAAGATAAATTGATAGTTAAGAATACTGAACTCTTTTACAAATAGTACTTTGAACTCTAATCGTGAATTCGCCACAAGAAGATCCCGTCACTTTAAACGTCCTACTAATATCTTCTTGTCGTGCGTCCGTGCAGAATGGGATGTCGCTATGTCAACTTAATGGCTGACAGGCTTGCCCTGCATGTTTCAGTATGACAACTCTCTCTGTTATCCCTACCTATTATTTATTTAGTTATCTATACTATATAGTTACAATGGATCGCAACAGACCATATTGTCAGATTTATGTTTTCAAACGTAAAGGTCTAAGTTTTCACGTTCTTAAAACTTATATAACTAAGGCTGAGATCTATAGAGCCTACCTATTTAGACTTTACTTACGTAAGACTTAGCTGCGTGCAATCTTAGCATGCTCTTTTTTTAATAGTGGTGATAGTGGTCTATTTCTACACGACGTTGGCAAACTTGTGGTATACCTTACACAGAAGCCACAGCAGGAAGAATAGAATGAAAAAGTCAAGTTCGCGTTTTATCACACTCAGCTAAGTTTTGTGTAAGTAAAGTCTGAGCAAAATCTAAGTACGCTCTATATATCTCAGCTTAGACTTAGACCTCCCTGCAGATCTGCTGTGATTATTCATTGATCGGCTATAAGCAGATTGATATATATGATGAAAAACAGTGACATAAAAATATTCTATCTACACCCATGCTTTAATACTTCTATTAAAGATTCTAAAACAGCTTATTGCCAACATTAAAACACCCAATGTCCTACTAACCATTACATAATCCAAACGAGTGTTGTAATGAAATTCAGTGCAACATTACAACACTCGTTTGGATGATGTAATGGTTATTAGGACTTGCTTTTTTTAATGTTAGCAGTAAGCTAACTGTTTCAAAATCTTTTAAAGAGGATTCATATTATGGGTGTAGATAGTCGTGTGTGCAACTGTTGATAATTAGGTATTAAAACACTCATGTGATCGTGTTTCCATACCCCTTATTATGCAACAACAGTTGCATAAATCATTTGTAATTGCCCCAACTATCAATTTATATTTTAGTAATATTTGTAACTGGCACCAAAATACCAACAATTATTATGTACCTATAATTGATATCAGTTTCAACTTCAATTCATCTTATTATGTTGTTGAGTTGTAAATTGATTCTAATTTATTAAAATATTTGCTTATCTACATAATATCAGCGCCAACTTGAGTTGCCCTGCCGACCTGAACTCTGGGGCCTCCAGTTGGACTGCCTGTGACTCGTCTGCTCCTGGTTGTGGCCGAACCTCGGGTTCTGGTTGTTCGACGAGTAGCCTGGGTTACTCGACCTGTATCCTTGGTTGAAGCGGTTCTGGCCGCCGAATCTGTCCTGGCTGTTGTACGGTCTATCCTGGTTGTATCTCTTGTTTTGGTCGTTAGATTGCCTTTGGCCCCCAAACTGTCTGTCTTTATTCCCGTACTGCCTGTCCTGGTTGGTATTATACCCAGGCCGGCTGTAGGGATGCGGCCGCTCGGCGCCTTGTGACTGCACATACCCACTCCGATGAGGTCCGAACGACTGCGAGCGATCTAAAACAATCATCACAAAATTATTTACTTTCTAACAACATTTAGGGTCTAGTTAGATCTAGCTTTACATATCTAAACGGCTGGACCGATTTGAATGAATTTTTTGTGTGTGTTCAAGTGGATTCGAGGATGGTTTAGATTCTCAATTGAATTACCTCCAAAACGGCTGGACCGATTTTGATGATTTTTTTGTGTGTTTCAGTGAATTTGAGATTGGTTTAGATTCTTAATTCAGTCCATATATAATTCTCCTGACCATGTGTATGTAAGAGAACTCCTCCTAACGGCTGGACCGATTTTTTAAATTTAACACGTGTGTACAGGGCAACGTCGGTCGGGTCCGCTAGTATAATTTATAGAGCGAACGTAGAACGTAGACTTTGCTCTGAACGTACTCTCTTACTGTACTCTTACGTAAAACTTAGCTGAGTGTAAAGTTAACATTATCTTTGTTTTTATAGTCATTTGACATCTAAATTTATAAAAAATTTGCTATTTTTTTAAGTGATAACCCTCACTTCTGGGATTAATTACACAAACAAAATTTATTAACAATGTGGGACTCGAACCCGCGACCTCTCACGTTCCGCGCGAGCGCTCTTTCCACTGAGTCAACTGTTCGAGTGACGTATCGTTGATAAATCAGGTATGTCTTGTTCAAATCTCAAGTTATCAACTGTAAAGTAGATCCTTTAGATGAAGCCACAAACTGAGCTTAAACTCACACTCAGCTAAGTTTTACGTTAATAAAGTGTGTAAGTTCTATAGATCTTGGCCTTAGAAAACACAATATGTCGTGTGGCTCTGTTTTTTGCTGAAGTAAATGAGCATATAATGACGCCAAACCAACTGGCGACGACAGAGACAATTTGTAGCACATACGTATATCCATGGGCGTGCATTGGTTTTCTAGTAACGTAGGCACTGTGGATCTAACTAGTCGTAGTTGAACTTTGGAATTTGAATAGATTGCTTACCATAGGTATTTAGTATCTAGCGTAAGGAAAAATTTAAGAGTGGGTGTTAAATAGAAGTTTGCTTATAAAATAACGGAACCAAATTAAACTAAATTAACTTTAACACTAGTGCTATATTTAATTAGGTTCATAACGAGGTAGGCACTGCCTAATTGCCCATAATATGATATGCACGCCTCTGCGTATATCACTTAACGAGTCTGAGAGTTAAATATGGAATACCTCGGACGGCTATCGTTACATCGGTTACCTACCCAGCAACAAGAACAATTAATATTTGTTACTAATTGTTAATATTACGTTTAAATTCAATTATCTGTGGGTATTATCATAAAAATAATATAGAAAAATATAAGAAAAAACAGTTTCATGTGATGGTTTTTTTTTATGAAAATAAGGGACGAGACGAGCAGGACGTTCAACTTAAGGTAATTGATACGCCAAGCCCATTACAATGCAGTGCCGCTCAGGATTTTTGAAAAACTCAAAAATTCTGAGCGGCACTACAATTGCAGTCGTCACATTGAGACATAAGATTAAGACTTAAGTCTCATTTGCTCAGTCATTTCACTAGCTACCCTTCAGACCGAAACACAGTAATGTTTACACATTACTGCTTCACGGTAGAAATAGGCGTCGTTGTGGTACACATCCGGCATCCTGTGCAAATGAGCCTCCCACTGGTATGGATACCATGCAAAATACGGAAGTTATTACGAACAACTTGTTAGGACGAGAGATGTCAAAATACATATTTACAACTTAAGAGTTTTACAAAACAAAGTTACTCTTACAAGAGTTGTTCATAATTAGTACTCGTAAAGTAAAGTATGCATTTATCATGACAACACAAAACATATATACATAGTAAAATTAAAAAATAAATAATACGACGTCATGAAATTTGAATTGATTTCCAACACTGATTTTCAGTAGGTACCTACCAAGTCGACCTGTTGACAGCAGCCGTCTTAAAAGTGACCATCTAAAAATAGTAGAAAAAGAGAAGAAGAAAGTGTAAAGAAAAAAAAAGAAAGAAAAATTTGTAATTATAAATTGCTAATTAATGTGCAAGCAAATCAGACCAACGACTGTTCGTTGATATTGAGAAAGATGTTTTTTATCCATTTTGGTTTGGATTAGACGACTTCCGTATCAGCTTCAAGCAAATTTCACAACTTTATTTGAAGGGGCCGAAAGTCAATCTGGTAATAAACGCTTCTGGATTTAATGACGCATTACTAATATAGCTAGCTTAAACAACTTCTGAATCCTTTAAAGTCTAATTTATAGTTTTCACCACTAACGGAAAACCAGATTCAGATGGGTCAGCATAAGAGTACGATCACTTGGTGCCTCGTTAGCCCCGTCCAAGCAAAGCATTTATTAGTTACTTCATAATAAACGATAATTGGCACCTATTATAAGTGATGAATATCTTTTGTACTAATACATGTAATTGTACAAGCAAATATTAGTTTTGAGTATTTTTTTTTTGATTAAATGGCTCCGTCGAAAGTATTCTCGACTTTATTACTACAACATCAATAAATTACTACAAAATTTGGCTTAAAAACTCCCGTACACTAAGTTATTAATATGTGATTCGAAGAAAATATATGTATCACTCTTAAATAATTTATACGTATCCAGCTGAAAGTTAGATAGAGCCTAAGAGCGCGTTCGCACTACGACACGGGTACGGATCGCATTCGGATCGGACATAGTGCGAAAGCGCTCTTATGCAACGCATGAAAACAGGCCACCACATTTTTTTTTGACGCGTTCACGGCTCATTTCATGTCTCAGTCTATCTACAGCCGTTTTCAATAACGTATCTCTAGTTACGGATACATTGCTATCACAGTTTAATGATAAGATAATAACTATCCATAGTTATGTCCAATATAGTTATAGTCCAATGCTTTATGTCGATATGTTATTGAAATGTAAGTAAGCGTAAAAGGATAGATTTGTCTACCTCTAGTAATTAAACTAAAGATAGATAGGTTATTGAAAACGGCCGTTGGACGTATAAATTATCTAAGGTATCACTCAAAACTAAAATTACATCGTCGACGTAAACAAAAATGTTCATAAAATGAAACTACTGGGCCAAGGTATGTTAAATTATTATGGGACCAAATTGTATGAACGAACAACATGACATTAGGTTCTTACTTAAATACGACATTTGACATTAATTTATTAATCATCATCAGCCGGAAGACGTCCACTGCTGTACAAAGGCCTCCCCCAAAGATTTCCACAACAATCGGTCCTGCGCTGCTCTCATTCAACGTATTCCGGCGATCGTGACCAGATAGTCGGTCCATCTTGTGGGAGGCCTACCAAAACTGCGCCTTCCGGTACGTGGTCGCCATTCGAGGACTTTACTTATCTGTCCGTCCAACTATGAGCCCTGCCCACTGCCACTTCAGTTTCGCAATTATTTGGGCTATGTCAGTGACTTTGGTTGTTTATAAATGACATATATTGTAGTATATATTATAGATTTTATATTACTTTGGTTTTGGTTTGTAAGCTGGAATATGATCTATTCTGATGGTCACTATTAACTATAACTCACTGATTATATATTTTGCCATTGAACTGAGATGGTATTCCCAAAGAAATGGCACGTTTACGCATTAAAGGAAACGCCCAAATATCGTAACGGGGTTTCATTTGCTCTGCAAACATCTCAGTCAGTTAATGACTGGCATAAAACTGTGCTCAAACCAGCGGCCCTCCCTCTTCACCCTCAAAATACCTACCGCTAAGTCGACCAATACACACAGAACAAAAGCTGGATTTGAAAGATCGCAGGCGTGTCGAGTACCGACGACTCGCGAGAGGTCTATTGTTTGTGGCGCGTTAAGCTCTGCCGCTGGTGATCCTTAGTGAAGCACCGAACCTACCGCCATCTATGTGATATCTTGCACTTGAAGAAACGCCGGCGGGGCCCTGGCTCTGTTTGTTAAACATACGACTTGGTGAAGCACGAACCAGGAGTGAATTGATTTGAAAATCTATTAGCTCTTGCGACATTTTTCAATTGTGACACATTATTCGCTGTAACTATAGTAATACGAAAACTTATGTGGAATTGGACCATACAATGTTATTAATAACTTGAAAAAATTTTAGTATTTTAGTACCCGAAAGATAGAAAAATAAAACAGCATAGCTACACGACAAACTTTTCATGGAGTGTGAACATAAGACATAACCTCCACCGCCTATTATACCAGGCCAGTCAGAGTTTGTGAATAAAAAAAATTATGTATGATTAATTGTTATTATTTAAAAATATATGATTATTTCCGTGTTTTTAAAAATACCATCGTTCGTATTTCAAATACCTCTCTATATTTTTTGACAGCTTAATTGAATTATCGCGTCTAACGGCCGTTCCCAATATACTATTTACACATAGAAATAAATTACTACCTTCTACTTTCAATAATCTGAAGCTGTCCCAATATACCCGATTAGTCATTGTCATCGCCTTATATTGGAACGCATGAAACTTTTATCGCTGGTAAGCTCTACGTCTTCCCATTGACAGACAGCGTGTACGGAAGTTTATAGGGACAGAAAATTCAACGATAGTTACGATTGTTATCTCAAGTAGGCCACAACCGGAGATAGACTGAATATTAGGAACGGCCGTAAGAAAGTTTCGCTATTTCAAAACGAACCAATGTGTATAGGGCCTAGTGGAGAGTAGGTATCTACTTTCAAGATTTAGTAAAATAATTATTTTATCTATATAAGGTGAGTGTCCAACGTATATTTATTTATTTATTCAATATTGCACAATCATTTCAATTCCTATTCTATAATATTTATTAACTATAATAAGTTTTGTTATTTATACGGTACATCAGTCAGACATGAATTTATATTCAACTTTTTAGGTAGCCTAAACAGTAATGTACAGAATATTGTAACTTTGTAAGACTGTTTAATAATTATTCGACCATGGCTGAGCCGTCTAGATGCTAACTAGAGTAACGAATTCTAAAAATGCGCGTCACATGAACCCCGGCCAGCCGCCATCTTGCAACAATGACAGCTAATGGCGTGTGCCGTGGACTCGTTACGTACTCGTATCCGAGAGTACAATAATTATCGGGATGCACGACTGTAGTTGTGGGAGGGATTCAAATCAAAGTTAAAACACTTTCGCTAATTTGCACCTGAGCTCCGCTCAAATTAAGCCCTCCTTTATTAACAATAAGGGTCTCTAAATGAAATTGGAGAGTAGTGTATTCAGTTTGGATATCTCACCTCGTTATCTTAGAGTTCTAGGTAGGTAACCAGTAAAATTGATAATTATAATATTGAAACTAAATCCAACTAAGAGAACTTATAAAATTGTATTGTAAACAAATAAGTTTTAGCTCAATAATGGTGGCTCAGAGGGCAATGGTGAGGGCTATGCTCGGAGTTTCCCTGCGAGATCGAATCAGAAATGAGGAGATCCGTAGGAGAACCAAACTTACCGACATAGCCCAAGTGACTGAAGTGGCAGTGGGCTGGGCACATAGTTCGACGGACAGGTGGCCATTGGGGCAGTAAAGTCCTCGAATGGCGACCACGTACCGATAGACGCAGTGTTGGTAGGCAGTATGGACCGATCGTCGTGGAAATCTTTGGGAGAGGCCTTTGTCCAGCAGTGGACGTCTTCCAGCTGATGATGATGATGATGACGAAGTTTTACCCAACAGTATACAAGAATAAGGTCGCAACAATTTTTGTGTGACGGTTAATGAGTCTATTATAATAGTAAGTCTCCAATTCAGAAGCAAAAACTTCTATCGAAATTGGCTCACACAGATTTTTTAGGGTTAACTGAAAACTACTGAGAGGTTTTTAAATTAACGGACCTGTTGGTGTGACTATGTGTTGCGGGTTCAATCTCTACACTTAACATTGCATATTATTCTTTATATGAGTGTGTGTATAATATTCAAGTTTACAGATGAAAGGCACGCTTGTCTCCCAGAGAGGTAGGACAAGACTTAAATTTGTCGTCTTGTGGTCCTGAAATACTTCCGACTTCTCCCACTATCATCAAAGCTTTCAAACATGTTCTCTTTCTTAGCCATTTTTCTGTATCCAAATTAATGCATCCCCTAACATATCGTGGAATGTACTTTAAGGTCAAACTATCCCAAAAATCTAGCTATCTAAATTTGGTATACATAAAAATGGTCAACAAACCATCGTTGACAAATTGTGTTAGTATCTGTGCCGTGACTTCCCATGGCCTTCGACTGATGAATGACGTTCAAAAAAAAAATTGATCCAGGTTTCAAATATCTATTTCGGCTGGGCCATTCACGTCTAAACGCGACGGGTAGAGGACTTTATTTGGTAGATGTCGCTTTATTTATATACATTTCTATATGCAAGCATGTCACTAGTAAATAAATAGTAAATGGGTCCTGATGAATGAATGATAAATAGTAATTTGCAACAACGATTTACAACAAACCACACTCCTTTCTTTTGGGCACTTGTCTTTGATTTCCCGTAAAAGGGCCTGATAATAAACATAATCAACGTAGCATAATATGCAACGAATTGTACACGTCCACCATATAATCATGCTGACAAATGACGGTTACCATATTATGGACAACATTGAAACAATTAGTTGAAATTGTAAAAAGCTTGTTATTTCCCTATTTTTCTTCCTTAAATTTTTTATTTTTGGTGACTTAATTCTGTAACTCCTATATATAACGGCCTATAAAATTCTTAATATTTTCCACAAAAAATTACTTCAATTAATCTTTAAGTCAGTAGGCACGTACAATCAGACCGTAGAACGAGTCAAAGCCTACATGCAAGAAAAGGTAAAAAAAAAGAAAAAGTGGAAAAAGTTCGCATTCATAATGGCCAGCTAATGGACGACGGCGCGACACATTCACCGTCTGAAAGCGCCACAAATGAGAGCAAATGCGACGCGTTCGCGCCAAAATTGCAAAAGCAATATGGCGGCAAAATGACGGCGGCTGTCAAACGTGAGAGACCTCGAGTGGCAGCTCGAGCTGTGTAGTTAATGTCTGAGCAACTTGACGATCCCGTAGCCTAGTGGTTAGTAACATTGGGTTCTAAGTTATGGGTCCTGGGCTCCAATCATGGTAGGTGCAAACGTTTGTTTTACGAATATGTTTGTTTCCAAGTCATTGAAGTTTGTATAGGTACTAGATAATTTGTGTGAAAGTGTGTCAATTGTATTATAAAAGATTGCATGGTGGCAAATGATCGCCGCCGCCCATAATCTCTTGCAATATCATTCATCACAAGGAAATTCATACCATAACGCTGCTCGGGTACAAAGTACAACAAGACTACTGATAATTTTTTCTGCTTGAGAGCAATATTACTTCTGTTCCGTCTATATTTTTTTTTGACAATAAGGGACGAGACGAGCAGGACGTTCAGCTGATGGATAATTGATAAGCACTGCCCATTAAAATATAGTGCCGCTCAGGCTTCTTGAAAAACCCAAAAACTCTGAACGGCACTTCAATTACGCTCGTCACCTTGAGACATAAGATGTTAAGATTCACGGCTGAAATAGTCGCCGTTGTGGTAACCATAATCTAGCCGGCATTCTGTGCAAGGAAGCCTCCCACTAATATATATATATTTGTTACGCCAATGTAATAATAATCAATTTAAATTTTATTCTTAGACAATTGGGGATTCACAAATCAACGCCGAAACGTACAATACACCCTTAACGGCCCTTACATTTACAAACAGTGGCTCTCTGTCCCGTCTTGAATAAGTACGCGATTTTAAATGCGGACACAAAAGCTGCTACTCGAGAACTACCACTCGACCACTCCGATCGCCGGATTTCCCCGAAAGTCAAGACTTCTATTAACGCGAGGGTTCTCATGCAGAAGCCAAAATCGCAATAACCCTAAGTTCGGAATTTTGAGTACTTTTGTATTGCAAAGATAATTTTTTTAATAGATATAGTTATTCGTCATCTTTTTTCCCTGGATGTAAAGGATCCATGACCTTTACTGGATGTAAAGGATTCTTGAAAACCCAATAATTAAAATGCAACGTGATTGCACTCGCAACATCCCAGCGGTTTCACTATTTTTAACTACATACATTCCAGTGTGGAAAGATAAGGTAAAATTGGACTGGTACCTGAAGGCGTCCGTAGTTTCGGACAAAGTATATTTTTTTAAACTTCGGTTACATAAATAATTGAAGATCGCTATATTAACAAATATGTAAGAATATGTAAAGTTGAATTCTTTGTTTCTTATCCTTTTTTTTAGCTTCACCTGTATGTATGTTTGTTTGTAAGCGACTCATTTGGGTGCGAATTTGACCCACTTTAAATGGCCAGACTTCGTCCAAATTTCGTAGATTTATCGAGGACGGATGGCAATACATTAATTCGATAAAATTATTCCATTTTTCAATTTGCAAAATAAGATTTATGTCGTTTTTTAATTATTTTAATGTTAAATTTTAAATTTTGTATTAGAGTAGGAATTGATGGTAATTTTGAATTACTTTTCCATTCTTTAATTCGGTTTCCTATCAAAGCGTGTTTTTTTTAGTTTTTTTTTTTAATTCTATTAATTTATAATGGCAATTATATTTACGCACTCTGTCAAAATTTCAACATTCTAACTAATACACAGGTTTTTGATAAACTGAAGCCGTTATCACTGTGTTATTGTTGGTTACACTTCGAGTACGGAACCCTAAAAATATGATAGTCAAGGCAGGTCACGGATTTCAGGAGACATAAGAGGTAAAGGAGACAGGGCGCTCTCGAGCGCGCCGTGCGGCGGTAATGAGTACGGGCGGGCGTGCCTGAGTGGCCGCGCTGAGCCGGGCACCTCGCACGAGGCACGTACCTAGCACCAGACGCTCCTAGCTATCTACTGTCACCGTGCCATTTACTCCGGTATCAGAATCAACTATATATAACCTATCATTAACAATATTGTAGGATGGTTTGGTCGAAATGACGAAGAATATTGGCAACAATCGTATTGCTACAATATTTTGTCAGACGAAGTGACGCGTCGAGCAAATCTTCACCTTTTTTATGACAATTATTATTAGAATATAGAAAAATCCAAAAATTCTGAGCGGCACTACAATTGCGCTCGTCGCCTTGAGACATAAGATGTTAAGTCTCATTGGCCCAGTAATACAGTCACTCTAGCTACGGCGCCCTTCAGGCCGAAACACAGTAATGCTTACACATTACTGCTTCGCGGCAGAAACAGGCGCCGTTGTGCTACCCATAATCTAGCCGGCATCCTGTGCAAAGGAGCCTCCCACTCCGGTATCAGAATCAAGTATATACCTATCATTAACAAAATTGTATGATGGTTTGGTCGAAATAACGATTGATGAACGAAATGCAATTGCATTAACATATTGAGTCCTATATGGATGAATCATTAATAGAAAAATTTAAGAAATGAACATTTAAACGTAACTTCTTTTCCTTTAATAAACTTGTAATGCCTACAACTCGGTAAAGTCGAGTTACTGAGTCTTTGTAGGGCGATGTGTATGCTTTTAGGTATAACATTATACCGGAAACTGTACAAAAAATAGATTGTGATGAAAAATTATTTAAAAAAAAGCTCGCTAAGTGTCGTGTGCTAACGGTATCCATTGTCTCTGCCAGAATCAGACAGCTCTAGAAGCAATCAACTTTCTAATTATTGTTAACACTTTTTTTCACGCATGATATCGTAGAGCCCATCCACATGCTGGTGCAAACATTCCATGAACAACTCCACGGCTCCTAACAGTCGCTTAAGAGGCATTTTATACGTGATTCGTAGGACTCTATATAGTCGGCGCAAATACGACCTCCACAGTGGCTCAAGTTAAGACTGATTGAATTTTTTTTTCAATGAAAATAAGGGACGAGACTAGCAGGACGTTCAGCTGATGGTATATTACAATGTAGTGCATAATCTAGCCGGCACCCGGTGCAAAGGAGCCTCCCAATTGTGTAACACTCCAAAGTTTATAATAAAATTAATGCTTGGCTTTTAATATAAAACATACCACAAAATCCCTACATAAAGTTTGACTGCAATTTCCAATTTCCGCCACGTCAATAAAAAATAAGCGTGCGCAATTAAAAAACCGTGCAGTTTGGCATCTAGATAATTAGGCCACGTGCCTGCCCCAATGCAGGAATCTAATTGTTACGCACTCCATTGGATTGTGAACATAAATCATTATTAATAGGGCTCAAAATAGTTGTTCGCGATCGTCTTGTGATATATTAATTGGGAGTCAAGTGGTTTTGTATGTTTGTAAATTGTACGATTCATTATTTTTGTGGGCTGGTACTATAACATATAAGAAATGAAACCATAAAAATCCTGTTAAATGAAATGTTATAAGTTTCTTTCAGCAAGGTTTACAAAAACAATTTAACACAATATCATTAATCAGTTGGATCCTCAACTCGTTCTGTACATCTGTAAATCAGAATGTCAAAATATGTTATTCAGTGCGGAAAATGTACAATCACCTTTTGAAAAAACCTATGCTAGAAAAAACAACGGACTTAAAAACTTAAATGTATAAAATAAGAAAGATTTAATTTAAAACACTTCTTATGCAAATTTAACACCTTTAATATTAACAAAATACTATAATTTGTATGTGCTTACTTATTGGTAGGGTTTAAGTCGGTGCTTACCCGTCTTGGGTTGTTTTGTTCTAGACCAAGCTATCCCGCTCAAAGTCACGCGTGGCGAGTGTAGGTACCTGCTGTTACATTTGGCTTGGCAAATAAATCGGTTCACAAACCTCAGCGTAATCGGTTGTGTACATACATAAAAAAATACCGATCGAATTGAGAACCTCCTCCTTTTTGTAGTCGGTTAATAAGCCAAGTTACAAGCTAATGATTTATAAGTCGTACCAATTTTTGTTGCTAATAATATAAGAATATTAGTGTTGCATAAACTGCTAATATTTTAATAAACAACTAGTTATATGATCTTTATTTACATGTACTAATGTATTCTATTGCATTATGTATTTATCCGAACCAGTAATATTGGTGCTAATACCTACAGAAAATTATACAAATCACAAGTAAATTCCTTGGCTGAATGGGTGAAGCTATTGCCCTGGTCATGTTTTTATGTTCAATAAAAATGGCGGCAATTTGAATATTGATATATTGTCCGTGGCGTCTAAGTTTAAAGCCTTTTAGCTTTAACTTTTAGTAACACAATATTACAATATTGTTAAAAATTACTGGAAAATTTGTAGAAAAACAAAAATTTAAATATTTAGTTTCGATCCACGTACATTAATAATATGGTGTCCCTTAGGTCCCTAGTTATAATTACAAGGTTCTTCTAATAATTTGTATTTTAAGCTTAATACCGCAACAGAATATAGTAAAATTACTTATATTATAATACTAGTCATAGTACTGGTATTTTGCCAATTGTAGTTTATTACTAATACTTTATTAAGCAACATAAACGTACAACCAAAACCACTAATAATATTAATAATAATTTTAAAATTTACCGCCTTGAAGTAACTTTAAATATACAAAAATCTATTTATTACATACATTAAGACAAAGGGGAGTAAGTAGGCTCCGCTTATGGTGCTTAAAATAATATTTTGCTGGTTTTCAGACATCCCCATCTCCCTAAGGTGTTAGGTGGGATACTTATTACAATGAATATAAATAAAATAAACTTTATTTTATTTAAATGTATCAAACTCTGTATTAATGAGTATATTTGGGAGCGTGAGTGAATTTGTATTAGCTTGTACTTTGTTATGCAAAAGGCCCCCGATGATAACTAATGACTATCATAAATGAGAATAGACTACCCCTATAGCCCAGTGCTTACTGACCCTGCCTACTGAGCTAGAAGTTCGAATCCTGGTAGGTGCAATCATTTATATGATGAATATGAATGTTTGTTTCCCAATCATGGATTTTTGTATGTTTAAGTAAGTATATTGTATTAAATATATCGTTGTCTTGCACCCATACTACAGGCTATGCCGTTTGGGGTAAGATAATTTGTGTAAAAGTGTGTCAGTATTATTATTATTTCAAAATCTAATTATGAATAAAAACTTTGAATTTGAAAATAGAACTGAGATGAAAATGATTTAGTCATTACGTCAAAATATCACGCTAACACACGTAGCGCCTACAGAGTACATGTACGCCGTCAACCGGTAACATATGATGGTGATTATATGTCTTCGTAACTGCCAAAATAGTGGAAATATAAAAATTATAATACCTGCTACAAAAAGTCCAATACCAATTCGATTCTATAACAAAAGTTCGTAAATCATTTAAAAAAGCTTTGCTCCATAAAGACATAAAAAACTCTAGCAAATCTTCGGAAACATTTCCGCGAGCTCATCGGATTATAAGCTAAACTCTAAAGTAAATACACATTACCACACCTTCGTAAGCCACCTGGCTGAGTGCTGCTAAAAAATCAATAACTTAGAAAAAAAAACCCTTCGATAACGTAATCCTCTTCAACCGGATAATAGGAAGCACTTGAGCCTATCGACCCGTTATTTATAAAAAGCTCCCATTGTGCGCGACAACCCTCTGATAATTATTATTTTCGTAGTTGGCGACACTGCGTCCAACAATGGCGTCCCTACGCACTTCCTGTTTACTTTCGCGCGCTATTACACGTCAAATGACGATTTGCATTCACGTAATGGATTCCTTTCACGACGTTATTAGAAGCAATTCCGATTCTTGTACATTGTCGGAGCTCCATTGATCTTTTATAGTTATTGTGTTATTTTAATTGGTATTATTATTTAAACATTAAATCGACAACGAAGGCCAATCCTGTCGCAGTCTATTATGGCCCATATTCCAGATCGCTTCCGAGCCACTAATCAAGTGTATTTTGTTTCTTTCATAAAAAGTAAAGTAAGCATTTATTCATAGCAAATTACAATATAAAATAATGTATACATAGTAAAATTAATAAATTAAAAATATGGTGTCATGAAAAGGACAAGAACAGGCTAATCCCAGAAAAGCTGTTGGAGACTAGATATTAGAGAGTGCTTGATATTAACACCGGACCAGAAGGACGCGGAAGACCCCGATTAACATGGCAATCAGTTAAAGACAAAAATCTACAAAAAGCCTAAATAGATCTGCAGACGTTTCAGTTCAAACGTAATCAATTCAAGACGTAATCAGTTTCGCCAGGACATAAAGTCCTGGCGAAACTGATTAGGAGAGCCAACCCCAACCAAAATGGGATAGGGCGAGGATTAAGAAGAAGGCGTCATGAAAGGCATGTACACCTGTCAGCTGTGGGTAACATTTACACAAAAAGCATTTAGAAGAATAAGGGTCCAGTATAATGATACATACAGGGCTCTTATGAATCTTCCGAGACGCTGCAGTGCATGATGTTGGTGGAGGGTGGGGTCCCTGACTTCTTCGCTGTAATAAGAACGAGAATCGCGACATTTTGGGAGTCGATTGCGCAGCTCATATAAAAAAATCCTTACGGCTATATCTGACGATATCAGGAGCCCTATATATAAACAATGGATATCTGTTCACATGGAGAATAACAAAAAATTAATTGGACTTGTAATTAATATTATGAATTTTTATATCTTTATATTTTGGACACCACACCCTTATACAGTGATGGTTTTCTAGTTTTTAAGTTTACTTTTAATAAGAATAAAGAATTAATGTTTACTACGGGACGTAATTGGACTGAAAAAAAAAAATTATTATTATTAAAGGGACATTCAGAATTTTTGGAATTCACATTAGGATAACCCCAATTCCAACACTGATTTTCAGTAGGTACCTACCAAGTCGAACTGTTGACAGCAGCCGTAGACAACACGGTTCCTTTTGTTAAAAAGTCCAAAGATGTGAAGACAATGAGAAAACATACTTTATCACGGAATAGATGTGTACGTGTTTGAATAACCTATAATATTATCGGTGGCAACAGTCGCGGAAAGCTGTATAATGATTGACAATTACTGAATTACACGTTTAAACTTTTACTGCTATTTGCATTTAGTTTATGCGTTTAGTATTACTAGTAACTACTAGAATCTTAAGAGTACATTTAGCAGATACGAAAAGTAATTTTAATAAAAAACAGTCAAATGCTAGACCATGGTTTCGTACTGCTGAAATAAAAAGATCGTCAATTTGTATTATTTTGGTACGTATAACAATTAAGGCGTACACAGCACTCATAACAAAACTTACTTATTATATACATCTCAATATTATATTCTTGATAATGTTATGCATGTAATATAATAGGCACATAAGCGAATTTTCGAGAAATTTCTCGTTAAGACCAACAAAATTATTAATTAAAAAAAACCGACTTCAAAAACTCTAAAGGATAAAATAACTTAGAGATTTAATTTAATACAACTCTTGTGCAAATCCTACACCTTAAATATTAATAAAATACTATTATTTGTATGTGCTACCTATTGATAGGGTTTAAGTCGTCGGTTCTCGATTCGATTTCAGTAAAGCTTACTGTAACATAAAATATGACTTGATTATCTTAAAATATCAAATCTTGACACAAACGGTAGGTAATGGTCGCCAACAAAGACTTTCAATCCTTCAGAACCGATTTAATTCCCATGTCAAAAACTTATTGCGACAATTCATACGAGCCTTAACACCTCCGTTCCGCGCGCCTCACAACAATGGCCTCTAATTAAAGGGAGCTAGTTATTCCGAACAAAGCGTCGATCAAAGACAATACCGGCTTAATTGGCATGCTTCATTGTTCCAAGATTTGCCACTGCAAGGCATTGTTCCAAGATTGTTGCCTTTGTACCAAATGTTTGTTTTTGTGGAATTTTTGATATCGCGTTAAGATATGATATTTAAGCTCTTACCTCACACATAGAGTGGGCTTAATAATAATATCTTTATATATGTATATTTATTTCTTCTGTGCGTGTGCATGTCAGTGAACTCTGGGTGTCTTCAGGTGGATACGAGAATGGTTTAGAATTCAGTCCATATATAATTCGTATGTGTATGTTAGTGAACTCCTAACGACTGGACTGATTTTTATTTAAGATGTGTGTACAGGACAACGTCTGTCGGGGTTGGTTGGCATCAGTGGGATGCTTCATTACATAAGATTCTGGCTAGATTATGGGTACCACAATGGAGCCTATTTTTGAAGTACCTATAAATGTGTAAACATAACTGTGTTTTGGTCTGAAGGGCGCCGTAGCTAGTGAAATTACTAGGCAAATGAGACTTAACATCTTACATCACGGTGACGAGCGCAATTGTAGTGCACATTGTAGTGGGCAGAGCGAATCAATTACCATCAGCTGAATGTCCAGCACGTCTCGCCCCTTACTAACTACGATTAGATTAAACTTCAGCTAAAAATTATTTTATTCAAACTATCTGGACTACTATAGTGACGTCACAAAATGGTGGTCGGCGTTTTCGGTCACGTGACATAAAGATAATAAAACTACGATTTCAATTATGAAAATCAAAATAATCCTAAAAATATTACAACAAATTAGAACTGAATTCGTAAGTCTTATGGTAAAAACACTATAAATAACATACTGTCATAAATTAAGTTTAATACGTGAAACTGGCAAATATTGAACCTTGTGCGTTCTATATTAATTAATTCTCTTTTTCATATTAAAATCATCATTTAATCGTCAAATAATATTGTTTATAGTAATCCCCGGCACGCTCCCGAACGTCGCTATACATCACGTCACGTGTGTTAACGCCCTCCCCCCCCCTCTCTCTCTCCTCCCCGCCCCCTCCCGCTCACCGCCAGCCACTATATCTCGGAACACGGGCGTCTCGCACTGATTAATAATGCAGTGTTAATTACTAAAGGACAAGTGGAAATATATTTATTTAACTACAGGCTGTTTACTTGAACGGCACCCATTCTATGCCAGTATTAGAACTAATTTAGTGTCGGTAATTTTAAAAATTCGCCAAAGTTTATGAATGAGACGAGGGTGAAAACAGATTGTTTGATACAAGCCATTCACTGAGTCTTTAAAGATTACATTTATATTATATACATTTTTTTGATGGATAAATATTTCTTTTGATTGATTTCATTTTGCAAGAGTTTACAATTTATTTTTTGTTCACTCCACAAAAACATCCATAAAATATATTAATAATATATGAAAGTAAGTCAATAGTTGACATTTTCGTAGGTACGTTAGAGATACTAGCACTAATATTTAAATATTTATTTTTACAAACAATATATTTTCCATCCCCAATACCTTGTCCGACTATTCAAAGTAATTGAATTGATCCTATTGAATAAATATATTTTTTATTTGAATTTAAAAAAATATAACGATACTCGTATTTGGCACATCACAAAAAGCATTTCGAGAAATGGAAGTAGTGTTTACTGCTCCCAGACTTTGTTAGAAATATTCTAACAGCAGGCAGTAAAAGTGAAAGCATATGACCTTACCTAATGAATTAAATGGACTAATGGACAAAATGATCGGACTAGCACAAAAATCAATTAAGTCGCAGAGCTATCATCGCCCTGACTCAAAGATGGAATATTTAATGTGCCTGTAATTCCGCAGGAACACCCATAAACAATTATTACACAAAAGGGCAATTGTTGAGCCCGTAAGTGCCAGATATAGGTGTGCTGTCAGTAGTGCCCCAGCGCCTATTTCTGCCGTGAAGCAACTGCTTCGTAAGCATTACTGTGTTTCGGTCTGACGAAATTTTGGGTTTTTCAAGAGCCCTGAGCGGCACTGCATTGTAATGGGCAGAGCGTATCAATTATCATCAGTTGAACGTCCTGCTCGTCTCTTCCCTTATTATCATAAAAAAACGAAGACTGGGATAAATATATCGTAAATAACGGGACGATCAATCGGGCGTAAAATGCAACTAAAAATCTTGGAATTATTAAAAGAGTGTAAGGCCCGGTATCACCAAAACAGAGAGGAGAGGAGATGTATTGTGATAGCCAATCAGATTTCGTTATTTTCACATCTCCTCTCCGTTTAGCTTCGGTGGCAATTAATGGGCAGAGCGTATCAATTATCATCAGTTGAACGTCCTGCTCGTCTCTTCCCTTATTATCATAAAAAAACGAAGACTGGGATAAATATATCGTAAATAGCGGGACGATCAATCGGGCATAAAATGCAACTAAAAATCTTGGAATTATTAAAAGAGTGTAAGGCCCGGTATCACCAAAACAGAGAGGAGAGATGTATTGTGATAGCCAATCAGATTTCGTTATTTTCACATCTCCTCTCCGTTTAGCTTCGGTGGAAATTAATGGGCAGAGCGTATCAATTATCATCAGTTGAACGTCCTGCTCGTCTCTTCTCTTATTATCATAAAAAAACGAACACTGGGATAAATATATTGTAAAAATGCGGGACGATCAATCGGACATAAAATCTTGGAATTATTAAAAGAGTGTAAGGCCCGGTATCACCAAAACAGAGAGGAGAGGAGATGTATTTTGATAGCCAATCAGATTTCGTTATTTTCACATCTCCTATCCGCTTAGCTTCGGTGGAAATGAATCCAGCTGAGAGGAGAGGAGATGTCTCATTTGTCTATTGAACGAACGATCAAGCAGCGCACCGTAGCGAAGATTCTCGTGCGCCCTTCTCCCCGCGCCTCGTACACCCAAAAGCGTTGCTATAAACACAGCTCAAATCTGCTCTCCGCTCTGGTGGAAATAACCTGACAGCTTCGCGGCTTATCTCCTCTACTCTCCGCTTTGGTTGATACCGGGCCTTACCACTAGCTAGTTGCTTTTTTTTTTGAAAGATTAAATAAAGTCATTTTTAACTAGATTCTATTCTCTTCATACAGTGAGTCTTGTTGTATTATAAAATAAAAGTCTGGTCAGACGAGCCAGACGATCACTAGATGGTGTGACACGCTCTGCCCATTACATTGCAGTGCCGCTCAGAATTCTTGATTGTTCTCGTTTGAGTCCTTCATTTGGAGACAATATGTTGAGTATCTTTGTCCCATTAATTCCACCAGCTAGTATCTTCAGCGTCCTTCAAACCGAAACAATAATGCTTGCACACTGCAACTTGATGGGAGATAAAGGAACCGCTGTGTTACCCATCTAGCCGGCATCCTGTGCAAGAACCCTTCCACTGGAAATAATGAACTTGTACTATTGCTTAATACAGAATTGTTATAAATACTATAATTTACTATAGTATTTATAATAGTTTCTTTGACAAACAAAAGTGTTACACATTTATTTAAATAGGTGTTTGCTAAGTCACATTTTTATTATTATTATGTTATATCTTTAAACAAGCAATTCTTGTATATATATAATCTGAATCTCGGAAACGGCTCCAACGAAATTTTTCATAAAATTTAGTATACAGGGGATTTCAGGGGCGATAAATCGATATAGCTTTCAATTTAAAAAAAATTTAGTTTTATCCGTGTTTTAATAAGAAACAGTTACAATAAGAATAGAATACAGTTACAGTAGAATATAAAGGTATATTTCGCCACTATATACAAGACTGTAATAGCTCATAAGACATTGGGTGATCCGGAAAGCAGTAAGATCCCGGTTCGAATCCAGATGTCCCATTAGTTTTTTTTTGTTCAGGTTTTTGTACATTTCTAAAGATCTGAGCAAGGCTCGGTCGTCCGGATATTTTACATAAACCGACGTTCTTGGCATTTGCAGAGTCAGCACCCGTTAACGCAAAAGCCAAACGTAAACATAAGAGTTCCAATTTTAATTCTTTAAAAAAGTATTTTATTTAAATATACTTGTAATTAATTGTAAACTATAAGCACACTAAAATGGTTTTATTTTGTGTGAGTACAGTTGTTTATAATCTATTACTTACTGTGTTGCGGCGGAGGCACAGACGAGTATGACTTGTCCCGCGGCAGATGATGGCCCAGCATCCTGTGTCCTGCCAGTTCTAGGCTGGCCACGGTGTGCGACCGCACCATACCTGTGTACAATAATATTATATGACATGTAAATAGTAGCCAAATGGCAATAAACGGAACCCTAATAGATTCGCCATGTCTGTCTGTCTGTCCGTCCGTATGTCGCAGATACTTTTTTCCGAAACTATAAGAACTATAATGTTGAAACTCGGTAAGTAGATGTATTTAATAAACCACATTAAGATTTTCAGGCAAAAATAGAATAAAAAGCAATACATTTTTGGGGTTCTCCATACTTATAACTGAAACTCAAAATTTTTTTTTCATCAAACCCATAAGTATGAGGATATATGGATAGATAGGTCTTCAAAAATGATATGAGGTTTTTAATATCATTATTTTCTAAACTGAATAGTCTGCCTCATTTATAAAAGGGGTATTTTTTTATTTTATTCAGATACATTTAAAACTATATAATCATAAATATGCAGCATAACACTCAGTATTATAGAGTGTTAATTTCTAATTTTTACAAGTCTTTGTTTTATTTTTTTTTAAACACGGAATTGTTAATCATAGCAAGGCATAAAAAGGCATTTATTTTGTCAAAATTGATTCCTTTAGAATTATTTTTGATGTCATATCTAATATACTAGATACTACTACGGAAACAAATGGCGCTCTGAGAAAGAAGAAGCGGTGCAAGAAACTCTCTTATCTAGTCCCAGGCTGTCGGATGACGATCAAGTTTTCGAGTTTGCTCTTATGAGCGTTTATAGAAATCAAAAAAAGATAACGTTTAAGATTTAAAAACAGATTGTAAATGTTATTGCATCCGTTGTCAAACAGTCGTAATATTAAGCTCACCAATCTGCGGCCTCCAGTTCCTGTTCTCCTGGTGAGACAGATCTCCAGGCTTGAGCACTCTAGGCGGCTGCACGGCACCTCGCAACCTTTTCGCGGGGAAGATAAAGTCATCTGGATATTCCGGGTCTTGGAACCGGACACAGACCACCCGGTTATGCAGAGCTGGTGGCAAACCCACCACTGGTGAGGCGAGCTGTCTAAAATATCATAAAAATTCCAAATCAATATCATGTGATCAAATCCGGGATAATTAAAGGATTTATTGATATTTGTTTATATCATTTTGTTATTGAAAATATTGCACGCCCCATAAGCGAAGCATTGAGATTGAGAGTGCAATATTATATTGAGAAAAGATTTTTTCACGAAACTGAAATTGATTTTTTTTTGCTTATATCGCCCTTACAGGAAAATATGAATGCGCTTATGTCAAGTCAACAAATCTGTGACGTAAATAAAATATATTTGAATAACAATAATTCTGTATAACGTAATAAATAATAACATTAAAATAATCTTTTCTGGATGTCTGTGTGTCAGTGGTGTGTTTGTGGCACGGAAATCGATCGAAACAATTATCTTTTTTTCATGACAGTAAGGGACGAGACGAGCAGGACATTGAGCTGATACTAATTGATACGCCCTGCCCATTACAATGTAGTGCCACTCAGGATTCTTAAAAAAAAACCAATAATTCTGAGCGGCACTACAAATGCGCTCGTCACTTTGATATGTAAGATGTTAAGTCTGATTTGCCCAGTAATTTAACTAGCTACGTCGCCCTTCAGACCCAAACACAATGTGCTTACACATTACAGCTTTACGGCAGCAAAAAGGCGCCGTTGTGGTACCCATCATCTAGCCGGCATCCTGTGCAAAGGAACCTCCCACTGGTAACTGGTAAAATCGTACCGGAATACATTTTTTTTACTGTCTAAAGTAACACATTGCGGGCTTTCTCGATTTATATGAGCGTTAAATTCACTGTCGTTTAATTATTATTTATAAAAAGCTAAAATACGACCAGACATAGATTACACTCGTTACAATATTGTTGAGAAACTTCACAATTATACTGACAGTTATATAATGATGATGGACTTTCCATTTTAGTTACGTTGTTTTTGTCACGACACTCTACTTGTCACATGGATCCCATTAACTTTATCTCAATCTATCATCTATGTAAAAGTGTACACACTTATTTACAAAACATGAATTTTACTGTGGTAATTGAGATTATCTGGCGGGCACTATTGTATTTTCTAAACTTTTTGCATCACTTTTTATTACGTTCATTTTCTTTTATTTTATTTTTTAAAGCGTTAAAATAAAAATAAAATTTATCTATACTACCTTTATTTGCTAATTTTAATTTCTGTTCAATTATATTCATAACTATTATGTAAAAAAATACTAGTCGCTGCTACTCCAGGAGTCAATAATGTTGGGGCTACTGAAAACCAGTGCTACATTTACGGTACGCCATTGCAGCTTACTACTGAGTCAGCTCCATTTGGTGACATTCACTGCCACACAGTACTTATTTTTTCGTTTTTAGAAATAAATTGTATTATTTAATTGGATTTATTAGTTAGTTTTAAGAATTTATTACTCATTTTGGTTTGTTATTTAATAATTGTGTGGTGGTGGTTTGTTATCACCGGCCGTTCCCAATACACTATCTACAGATAGAGATAAATTACTACTTACAACTGTCAGTAATTAGCTGTCAATAATCTGAAGCTGTCCCAATATACCCGATAAGTCATTCTTATCGCCTTATATTGGACGCGTGAATTGCAATTTCCATACAAACTTCTATCGCTAGTAAGCTACACGTCGTCCCATTGACAGACAGCGTGTACGTATAAGGTGAGTTACCGTCGATAAGTTTATTGGGACAGAAAAGTTAACAATAGTTAAGATTTTTATCTCAAGTAAGAAATAGACTGAATATTGGGAACGGCCGCTAGACTACTTGATGTCCTGAGCAATCCATGCCTGTGGGCCCCCGTATATCAACTAGAATCGGTCTTTAAACCTTTACCGGTCCGGTGATCGCAATTCCGGGGCATTCGAATTGTCGAATGCACAAGCGGGTATCGAGTGGGCCAGCGGGAGTGGGGTTATGACTCTAGGTCGGACTCTTTGTCCACTTAAAACGCGCGAATTATCAAATTAGTCCTACAAACTTTTATTGGTGTGGTTTTTGGTGAAGTGAGAGTGAGATGTGATGCCCTAAGGACGGATTTTTTTTGTGCTTCTGCCGGTACCCCCTCAGACGTGATGCCCTAGGCAATTGCTTAATTTGATTAAGGGTTAATCCGTCACTGATTCTATTCCACTTCGGTGTAGTACTACAATGTGCTCCTACCCTCCTATTATAAGATTGTCGTCGCTAAGCATGACGTCACCGCGCGCTCCCTGGCTGCGGTACGGGTATCGCTGGCCGTTGTTGACGAGCGCGCGAACATCTGTCCCCGACGCCTGGTACAGCCCCAGCAGGAACTCGTAGCTCTGGTTGCCGGTGCTCACGTAGAGCCGGTCGTTACCGCGAATGTTGCGCTTCACTAAATAAAACAATTTGTAGTAAGTAAACAAGTAATAATAATAATTCATTCAATTCTAATAATATATAGTACAGAAATAAAGAATGTTTTGTGCCCTACACTTTGCGGTAGGATACCATGTGTGTGTGTGTGTGTGTGTGTATGTGTGAGTATGTATTGGCGCGTTTTAGTGTGTATTGGCGCGTGTGTGTGTGTTTTTTTATTATGTGTGTTAGTATGATAGTTACGTTAATATGACACCAGTCCGTTCGTATCTGACAATAACGCAAACCTCCGCTACGCGACCGTATCATATGTAATATCATATGCAAACCGATAGGTCCACGCAACTTCTTAATTCAGCCGCTTAACACAGGGACTGTTTCGTTAACAACCAAATCAAAAATGGTATTTGTCCAGGTGTAATATTAGTGACAATGCTGTAAGTTTCATACCCAAAATTATAAGCAGAACGCTGGATATGATCCCTGTGGCGTTGTGACTAAGAACAGTGTTATGGCATTATGAAAAGACAGAACAAATAAATTTTGATCTTTAGATTTTCCCCTTACCATTGAGTATATGAGTTATGAAGCACTTGAACGTTTTTTAAACTCTACTCAAATAAAATTTTATGAACGATGCGGGACTCGAACCCCCGACCTCTCGGGTTCCGTGCGAGTGCTCTGCCAACTGAGCTAATCGTTTGTGTGACGTATCGTAATAAAATTTTAAATTTTAATTCTAGAAGTGAGGGTTATCACTTTAAAAACATAACATATTGTTTCTAAACTTTAGTGAGAGATCTAAGATTTTAAAGTTAAAGAAACCCACCTTCCGCCTGTGTCAGCTCCTTGTAATATGGCTCTAAGGCCTTGAACAGTCTTGTCTCATCGACGAAGGGCAGGAGAGCCACACCTTGCCAAGCGAACTTCTTGCCGTTTAAGTCTATCTTGAAATCTATGGGGTAGAAGTCGATGATGGGCGAGTACTGAAATATACAATAAAGGTTAATCTATATATATATAGAAGCTTTTCCTAATAAAAAAAAAATATAAAAGAGAATGTATGTTTGTATGTTCCCTAATAACTCCTAAACTATTTGACCGATCTCAATGTAATCTTTTGTAATAGATTAGTTGAAGCTCAAGGAAGGTTTACATATTATATAGTTTGTCGTGTCACGATCCCACCCACCACTCACCCACGCATTTACCATATCTCTCGAACCGTTTATTGACAGAACAACATCTGTCGGGTCAGCTAGTAATTAATAAGATTACAATTTAAACTATTTTAAAATGGCTAGGGAGTATTAGCTGGTGGCGAGCCGTTCCCTATACATATACATGATCGACGTAAGCGATGGCTGGTCCATTCGACATGCTTGTGTACACTACTTGTGATGGCTGGATGATTTTATCATCAGGAACCCATTTGTTTTTGTTGTAAATTTATAATATGGTATTTATATATGTATTATAAAATATGAAAAGAAAAGAGTGGGGAGAAAGAGAGGAAAGGAGAAATCTATAAAAGAGGATGTTACTGTCGTAACCCTCTTTTTAGTTTTTGCGCTTCAGCCGTTGTTTTTTACCCTCCAACTTAGGATTATTATATATATTAATTAATTTATAATATGCAATTTTCAATTATCAGATTAATATTGTGTTGTAATAAAACGATATTATATTACTGTTGCAACAATTTGCATATGTAGATTATATTAATATTTGTAAAATTCCAAAGTTGTTCGGCGATTTGAAACTGTGGAACTTTTGGCCATTTCTTCTTATTTTAGCTCACCTTTTCCTAATTGACAAATGAATAATGTTTAATTCTTTAGTTGCAGTTATTTGGCATCATTATATCAATTGGAAACAAAACTAGTGCTGAGAGACTATTGGCAATGATGATCACTTATCAACACAATACTTTTTCTCATCCTTATGGCCAATAGGGGTAGTCTATGGTATCTGGTAAAACGAAAAACGTATTCCTTACTGATGCTAGGTTGATTTATGTGAGTAATGTAGTAGTATTTAATATGCTGTACTCACGGGGTCGCTCATGAGGGTAGCCCAAGGTTTGGGCACGTGCTGCGAACTGGCTGCCGGGAACACACCCATCAGTTGCTCCAGTGGACGGAACTGTTTACAATCATGTCATACATTTACATTTACTTTTTTTATGGAAGCTATAAAAATTGTTATATTTTCGAATTAAAATATGCTATAATTATTTCATCATACTGATTGTCATTTTTGTCCATGACAGCCTTGATGTAAATAGAAAAAACAAGTCAAAAAAGTAGCTCCTAAAAAATATTAAAACTATGATTCAAGGGCCGACAGAACCAAAATCATATTTCAATAAATGCACTTTTGCACAGGCGCTTTTTAAAGCATTCAGATTCAGATAACCGGTAAAATATATCTATAAGTACATAGAGCCAAAAACCACTTATTTGGAATGATTTTTGTACTCGTACTGAATTATTTGTGTGTATTGGAGTAATTAGAGTTGCTAATAAACTAAGCGATTCAGTATGATTTCAGCTCTTTCAGCTCATCTGCAGTTTTTTCTTTGTACAAAATAATTTATACCAAAATTCATGGACGATGCGGGACTCGAACCCGTGTATCTCAGGTTCAGTCTAAGCAACAAATACAGATTATAATATAAATTTAATCAAGTGAGAGATGTCACTTTAAAATAACAAATTGAAAGAGCGAGATCTAAAGCCAATTTCCTAATATGCATTTTGAGGTAGAGCAGGTTATTAACTGTAAAGTAGAACCTGCACGTGGAGCCACAACCTGAGAGTTGAATAAGACATACCAAAATTTCGGCCGATGCGTCACTCGGACGGATGGCACAATTGGTAAGAGCGCTCGGAAGGAACCCGAGAGGCGAGGGTTCGAGGCCCAATTCATGAAATTAATTTGTATATTTATATATATCACTTAAAATTTGTATATTTATATATATCACTTAAAATAACAAACTGTTTAGTTTTTTCTTTGTTTGTTATGATTTAGCAACGGTCGGGGGGGACAGCGTGTGGGGTTTGTTAAAACAACATAATGTAATGTTACCGGCTGCGTGCCCTTCTCGAACTTGGTGCTGAGGCCGGACACGTTGACGAAGTCTGAGGCGAACGGCGCGTAGTGGTAGGGGAAGTACCACTTCCAGCTGGCGCAGCCCTGGTAGTAGTAACGCAGCACCCAGCACAGACCTCGCACGTACTGCAACGCCACGCGGTACCTAACACATACCATTCATTATTATTGTCTACATTATAATCTTTTTATCGAAGAGTGAACCTGAAACATCTGATGTTAAGTAAGCCCGATCTGCTACAACACCAGAGGAATCACAAAAGTGTTGCCGGCCTTTTGGTAATGTCTCAATCCATATATGAGTTGAACGTGGCAGAAAGTTCCTTGAAAACCTCACCGTCTAGGACGCCACAGATGCAGATGGTGGGGATGATTTTCCAGGTACCGAATTGTGTATGCGAACCAGATTGTACGCGAAGATGGAATTCGGCGGCAAGAATCACGTTAAAAAGCTCTTCGAAAACTAGCCGTTATAAATGCGGTAGAAGACACACAATGGACGCTTCTACGCAACGCCAAGTGATCGAGACGTTTACAAAATACAGTTCCCTGACGCGTAAGTTAAGGGTGCTCACCCTATAGATTTATGCTTTGTCAGCTAAAGTAGAGTATAGCAACAGGCCGTAGGTACAATTACTTTACACGTGTAGAACCTTCTGGAAACAATATTGTTGATGTACCAATTTACTTTCTGTGAAATAAGTAATATGACTCTCTATATTAGAATAAGCTATATAAAGTAAGTTTCCGTAAAACTAAGCATTCTGTGATTAGTCTTAGCTCCGTAAACATTGAAAATCGGGTTTATTGAATAAAGTTATTTTTTATTAAGTAACCATTCAGTTATTCCTTGACTCGCTCAGCTCTGTGTTGCACGTATAGTCTATTTTCCTGAAACGATTCTCCTTTATAAGCCTTAATAGGTTATTAGGGCGATAGATGCATACAGTATCAGCCCAAAAATTTAACGAGTGGAACGCAGAGCTGCTGGAACCTTCGAGAATACAGCTCATACGGCGCGTTATCTTTACGCATGTTAGTTCACTTCAATGTCTATATTATACAATATTTAATATGGACAGGTTTCCAAAAAGCTTATAAGCAATAAACTGGCTGACCCGACACCCGGTGCTCTATACATGACAAATAAAATACTGTTTTTTATGAATTTGTCAATAATATCTAAAAAATATGTCCATATAAAACAAATATTGGAAATAAAAATAATTATGGGTCCCAAATCGAATCACTGCACTCCATGAAGTAATCCCCGTTAAAATCTGTTCTTTAGTTTAGGAGTTCACTGGAAACAAACACTGGATTTATATATATAAAGATCATTTGCTAAATTCACCTGAACTCCAGATTATCCCTGCCAACCTCAAACTTGCTCTCGTAGTATCTCTCCTTGAACCCTTCCTCCCACAGACGTACTTCGTCGTGCTTATCGTCATCTTCATCTAAGCCGGCCTCTGCAGCAGATCGCTTGCGACTCTGTTTCTCTTCATCATTTTTCTGCAAATGTTACATGGTATTGACATCGACATTAATATAATGATTTTTAATCAGTAGTTACATCTATTTCATAAAATACAAAAATGGCATCACCACCATTACCAGTGGGTGGCTCCTTTGCACAGGATGCCGGCTATATTATGGGTATGCCGGCTATTTCTGCCTTGAAGCAGTAATGTGTAAGCATTACTGTGTTTCGGACTGAAGGGCGCCGTAGCAAGTGAAAATACTGGGCAAATGAGACTTAACATCTTATGTCTCAAAGTGACGAGCGCGATAATTGTAGTGCCGCTCAGAATTTTTGTGTTTTTCCAGAAACATTTACCATCAATTGAACATCGTGCTCGCGTCGTCCCTTTTTTTCATTAAAAAAAAAGCAAAGCCATTTCAGTGAGCATGACGAACGAACCGTGTTATATATCATTCCGATTCACACCGGAAGAAAGTTAGCCACTTGTCACTAAATTAAGATTATATAAGCCAAACTTACGTCAGCCGCAGCTTTCATTCCCGCCAAGCGGATATCGGCTGCTTCTTGTCGGGCATTCTGCACGGTGCGGGCACCACCGCCCACCGCCTGTTCACAACATTTGAAAATATAAATACAGATATAAATAGTTTATTTCACATGCGCGCAATGTATTGCGTGAGCCGTGGGCGAAAAGTTAACAATACACATAAGCTGGTGCAAAATTTAGTGGTTAAAAATTATGAGGATGTTGTAATTTTATATACATATAAAATTTGAAAACAAAACTTAATGAAGGATGCGGGACTGGAACCCATGACCTCTGCCGTTCCGTGCTCTACGTCAGAAGTCGTAGGTTCGAGTCCCGCATCGATCAAAAAATTTTGTTTTCAATTTTTATTTCTGTATTAATCCTAGAAGTGAGGGTTAACATTTTAAAAAACATATTGTTAACAAATTGTTATGTTTTTCAATATATGTATAATAAATTCAACTTAATTTAAAGCCTTTATAATGGTCTAATTACCTTTATCTACACCCATGCGTTAATTCCGCTATTAAATCCACATTCGTGTTTTAATACCCCTTATTACAAAACAGTTGCATCAATAACTATTACCAATGTCTAGTAACTATGAAGTGTGTGCCAAGCCATATACTTTGTTTGTTAAATAAATACAGTTATAATATATATATTATATATTTATATATTTATTTAAAAAAATATAATATATATATATATTATAACTAAAAAAACTAAATATATTATAAGTATATATATATATATAATACAAAAAAAACAAAACCTTCTCAGGGTCGTCGGTAAATTGTATGTAAAAGTCTTGATTGAAAGAGTTGTGAATGAAACAGACGAAAGAGTATGGGATGCACAAGCGGGATTTAGAAAGGGAATGGTATGTACGGATCAGGTCTTTTCCTTGCGGTGTATAGGCGAAAAGTTTTTGGCTTAAAACAAGAAGGTCTATTGCGCGTTCGTGGATCTAGAAAAGGCCTATGATAGAGTGGTGAGGAATGAATTGTGGTCAGCATTGTCCGCGAACGGTGTGAGCAGTGTCCTCATACGAGCATTGCAATCTCTTTATAGTGATTCTAGTGCTAGTGTAAGGATAAACGGGGCATACACTGAATGGTTTAATATCAAAAAAGGTATTAGGGATGTGTAGCGTCACCGTGGCTGTTAATCTGTTCAAGAACAATGTTCAATGCTTGAAAGATTTCAAAGAGAATGAAAGTGGGTTGAGAATAAATGAGTTACTCGTCAAATGTTTTCTCTATGCTAATGACCAAGTATTACTTGCATCTTCGGCCGAGGAGTTGCAGACGATGGTAACTGCTATGAATGGAGCTTTTGGTAGAAAGGGAATGAAGATGAATGTAAAGAAGACGAAAGTGATGGTGCTTGAAAGAGATAAGGTTGTGACAGACTGCAATATCGTGATTGGAGATGAAAAAATTGAACAGGTGAATGAGTTTGTGTATCTGGGTTCTAAATTTACAAGAGATGGAAAGTATCAGAGTGATATTGAAAGAAGAGTGAATGCAGGAAACATGGTGAATGGAGCTTTGCACTCCTTTATGTACAGGCAGAAGGTGTCTAATAAGGCTCGTTTGGCTGTGCACCCTAAACCGGAGAGCATGTATGAAAGGAATAATGAAAGTGGACGAAGCGAAACTAGTATGTACCTAAGGATCGTAGCAAGTGGAAAGAAGTGGCCTCTGCCTACCCCTACGGGAAAGAGGCGTGATTTTATGTATGTATGTATGTAATTAGAAAAATATGCATGTTCACTGCTTTAACACCACTGACCTGTATAAATACCACTGGACAGGCTGTTCCATATGTTTGACAGCAATTTTTTTGTGCCTATATGAAGCGCCACTCGCGAGCGTCCAGAGAACTAAATTTGACGTATAATACAAATGGCTGCGAAGGAACGTACAATACTCTGAAGTATTTTTGCATTTTGAATTAATTTCATTCGTTTTCCGTGTTATTTATATTTCAAGAATCAACGTTATAAAGTACACATTTTTTTTTGTAAATAGTTCCCCACCATCTATCGATGTTTGCCGAGGTATCACTAGTTTACCGCAGACTCTCGCTACTTGGCCAACAGTAAAAAAATGGCGAATATCAAACAGCCACAAAAGCACTTTGACAGCCACCAGTCCAGTGGTATATAGTAGAGGTCAGTGTTTAACACTCAGTCAAATGCATTATACTGCAAATAACATTATAACGTGTATATCGCGATAGAACTAGATACACGCATTAAATAAAGTGTTATTTAATTAATATAAAGTTATGTGGTGAGCACTGATAACAAATTACATAAATTTGATTGAAGTCCAGCTTTTTTAATCATCATCATCAGCCGGAAGACGTCCTGTTCTGGACAAAGGCCTCCCCAAAAGATTTCCACGACGATCGGTCCTGCGCTGCCTACCGACACTGCGTCTCCGGTACTTGGTCGCCATTCGAGGACTTTACTGGCCCCAACGGTCATCTTTTTTGAATACTTTTTATTAATTTATCATTTATTTAAATCATTAAGACCATTATTTTTAATGATTATAGTTTCATGACGATTAAAAATATACTTAGAGGTCCGTAATAATAATGTTTATTATTTAGATACCATAGGATGCAATAGACACACCTGTGGCGCAAACTGTGTATCGTTGAGCAGCTGGAAGTTAACCCTCTGTTGCTGCTGTTTCTTGGCCTTGTCCCGAGCTTTGAAGTTGAGTTCGTTCTGGTGGCGGCGCCGGAATATCTCATCCTCCATGCGGCCAAGCTCGTCCATTATTATCTGCACGCGGTCCAGGTTCACATCGCCCGAGTCAGTCACCCAGCCCTGGACATGACGTCATTTATATACATATTATTGAAAGGCCCGCTGGCTAAACAAACAGAACCGTCCAATAGATTAGCTATTATATATCTTAAATTAAATTTGTAACCCACACTTATCAAAAATGCGGGATTCCGTCCGAGCGCTCTTTCACTGAGCCAACCGTTCATTGTCGTTCCTCCCGAGAGGTCGCGTGTTTGGCTGCCGCATCGTTCATAAATTTTGGTTACAAATTTAATTTTCCCAGCAGTGAGGAATATCACTTTGAAAAATAACAAATTGTTGTTATATATTGTGTTAGTGATAGAAAAGTGTGGACAAAAAGTAGGCAAAGCCCTTCTCCAACTTGATGACAGCACTAAATACACTACGAAACATTGTCGGTTTTAATTTAATTTAAAGTTATTTGCTTACTCGAAAAATGTTTTCTAATAAAAAAATATTATTTATTATATTATTTACAGTATTTGGACGACTTACGGCCATTTTCAATAACCTATATACCCTTAGTTTAACTTACGGATACATGGCTGTCACCGTTTAATAAAAAAAAATCTTATCTATCCATAGTTATGTCCAATGCTATATGTTAATAGGTTATTCAAATGTAAGTAAGCGTTAAAGGATAATAAATAAATATTTGTAAAAAAAAATAGTTTATTGAAAACGGCCGCTAATGATGGTAAATATTTAAAATTGTACTCTTCCCCAAATGTAAAAGACTAATACATAGAAACTTATTATTGAAATTAAGCTCACTCTCGTTTTGTAGACGCACTTCTTGTAGAGATTGACCAGCCGGTCCACAGCGCCCTCCCTGATCTCCAGGCTGGGCAGATGTGGCAGGAAGTCGTTGCCCACAAAGAAGCACATGAAAACCCAGTCATCCAGCGCCCGCTCGAAGTCGTATGCGAACGGCAGGTTCGGCATTTGGAGTTCCTGGATACAAATATTAATTAAAGCGTGAATTTATTGCACTCCAGGAAATTTGTAGGATTTCTGTGGGTGCAAGCCAATACATCGGCAACTTAATTTTACAACTGTGAAATTTTTAACATTAAAATATCTCTGAACGTCAAAATATTCGAAAAGATTGAAAGTGTAGTATGTTTTATTGAAGTTTATAAGAAATATATACCACCTACCATATTCTCTTACAAAACCAGAGGGATCACGGGGGTGTTGCCAATCTTTTAGAAAGGGGTATGTGCTTTTTCGAAGGTCGTTTTTGTGTGTCTTCTACCATACTTATTACGGGAAGTGTTTTGAAGAGCTGTTTGGCCTGATTTTTGCCGCCGATTTCCACCATCGACACGACACAAATTAGGGTATCATCCCCACCATCTGGCAAGTGTGGTGTTCCTCCACAGTACGGTTTTCAAGGAATGTACGCTCGTTTGTCCTCCTATACCATAAAAAATATTAAAGACTATTGAATCTCAGATTACCTTTTCAAGATATTCTCGGAGGACGCTAAGCCTCACAAATATGAAGCCATCTTGATTTCCAAATGCAGGGTCCGATCTAACCAGTGATGCTTCAGGGCTGCTACCGGTACATTCCTTCATTTCGTGACCTGAAATAAAATCAAATATGATCTAGAACTGTTGGGTAAGTAAGCAAGCTTGTGAGATTGTTGAAAATAATAGAGAGAGTTAAGTAGAGTTGAAAGTATTAACCTTCCAAATACACCGTCGGAATCGGAAGTGCCGTAAGGCGCAGTACGGCCCGACCAAGTTCTGACCCTCGCTTGATTCATAACATGGTTAATTTTGCATGGTCTTATTGCTTGTTTTAAAAGCTTTCTTATACATTCACTCAAATCATCATAATTATAAGCAATCTTTTATACATGTAACATAATAAATAAAATCGTGCCGATCTACATACCGCGGCGCGGGGGCACTTGCCGAATTCGGAAGGTTAAAACTTGTTTTAATCAAAGTAAGGTTCAATGGTAAATACCTAATTGGCCACACACATCACAGGGTCTCGGCTTATTGGGCTTGAACTCCTCACGAATTATAGTGAAGTTTGGTTCATGAGTTGCCAACCCCAACATTATCAGATCCGCGTCAGCCCCGCACAGCACATGTTGCGTGTTGGGATCGTGATCAGGTTGCGCTGCAATATAATAATAATTCAAGTTACACACTGGATAAACCTGTTCTAGGTCCTACAATAACGGCCCAAAATTTATAAACTATCATGTGTCAGCTTGATGTGTTAATAAGCACTAAATAATATATCCCAATTAATAATTACATTTATTTAACTACTTTCTGTGTTAGTAATGTTATTTTATACAATTACCAATATAATTAGAAATAACTATAGTAGCACATAATATTCAGATCTTTAGATAAATTGATTCATGAAACTTGGTTGGCACTGCTGTAGTGCATCATCACGGTGGACGGTCGTACCCTATATAAGCGAAATCCCTAAGTTTGAGTAGACATTACTTATTGTGAATTGTAAGGGGTTTCACTGCCCAAATTGTATTGAGTCAGTTATTATTATAATTATTAGTGGAAACTGTAAAATTCAGATATTTCAATTTTATTAAGTGCGTTTAAATTACCAATCCCTTCTACACATGGTTGTTTCTTTTGGATGGAAAGAGATAACTTATTTTTTTTATATATGAGAACTAACAAACATATGCAAACACGCAAATAGGCAGAGTAAATTGGACACACAACTCATATTGGTAATATCAAACTTATTATAACCTTAATATCCTGAGCCAATTAACTTCAAATATACCTACAAGTAATTTAAATATTATCATAAAGTTTTATGTTTACCTCTTTGCCTCCGTATGTAGTCCATGATTTTATGTTCACCCTCACCAGGTACATTGGCATCTGATAATATGACCTTGATTCCCTTCCACCCAGGATCACTGTTTAATCTAAAATTTAAAAATAAAGTCTTGTCTTAAATATTATTACAACGTAAAAACTTAAAGCTGTTAAAACCATAATTTTCTAAGAAACTTTAAGGAAATAATTAAAAACCCACAGAAAAAGTGCGTAAATGTATAAATCCGTGGTCACACAGATAACAGCCCTGCATTAATTAAGGCCTAAGATAGTCATTCCAAATATAATTATTCTTCATTAAACGCTGAGACTAATAAATAAATAATTAATATAAGTTTTATTACATAACATAAAAAAAATTTTTAATTGTAACTGAACATTAACTGTCACTAAGTACCTATACTTGTGGTATAGAGGTATTCACGAGAATATATAGTGTGTGGAGGTTTCCTCACAACTCGCTTAAATTTCACTGATTGTGGCGGCGACATGGGACGAGTCGTCCCCTTCCCTAAAATATGGTCGAGGGTGGCGATGGCTGGCCCAAGCGTCATACTCGTGAACGGACGCTACTTGTGGTGGCATGATGATACTGTTACGGGAAACTCTGCTTCAGATTCTTAAGTTATTAGATATTTTTTAATAATCGCTTATAAAATGCTCGCAAAATACCTTTATCTATTTACGTTGTGTGTGGGTGATGCAGCACCCCTTCTTATTAAAATAACCTTTGTTTTGTATAAATTTCCATTTACTTTTTTCAATTTCAAGAGTGTTGTGTAAGTGAGTATTTTTGTTGCATCACTTTACACATATTGAAATTGTAATGATTTGTAAAACGATGAAAATGTTTAAGTTGATTTAAAAGAGTGGCACTGAGTTTCTTGATACTTCTTCTCGTTAGCCCGTTAAACCCTTTACGAAGTAGCGGTAAATTCAATAAGAAAAAAATTTTTTTGGCATTCCTAAGAGTCATTTCCATGACCTACATGAATAAAGTGATTTTGGTTTGATGTGTTTGTTTTTGATTTATATGATTTCGAGTTGAAGTATCTAAAAATCAATTATATTAATTTGGAAAATGGAAGATACATTGGTACATAGCAGGTAGGAAATCAAAACAGCTCTTACACACCACTTATGCAAACCAGAACAGAGTCACTCTGCACTGGATCAAAGGACCCAACAACTCACTGGGCAATGATGCTGCAGATAAACTAGCCAAAAGGGGATCCTAAGCTGTAGCATGGACCAGAACCTCTGCTACCCATACCTCAGGCCCAAATTAAAAGTGGCTGCGAGAAAACACGGAACTATCCCACCGAACAGAATGAAGAAACAGCAAAAGATGCAGGCAAACAAAGAAGGCGGTTCTGGTGCCCTCAAAGTGCTTCGCCCGCATCCGGACGAGGCTACACAGGGACAAAATACGTAAAATTGTAGGTGTTGTGTCACTAGTCACTGTCCCTTGAACAAGCATCTATCTGTCATAGGTGTAACAGACAACCCTTTGTGCAGGGGATCCATGCAGGCAGAAGAAACGCGAGAACACATGCTTATGGAGTGTAGGATTGTGGCTAAACAACGAGCACAAATCCTCCAATCACCAGCATCGCTCCCAGATGCCTGCAGAAATTTAAAAAGACTGCTAGACTTCTGAAATGATCTACAGGCCTACTCGCTTCGGAATGATACGATAATACTCCGAATATATCGCAACTATCCTACTCTAACAAATGTTCGAATTCCTTATCGTTTATCGTTACCATAGACTAATATTTTGAATTTTTTACGATGTAAGTGTGAATGAAATATGTTCGAACTTGAACATTATCTGTGCTGTTAAGTGTCAAAAGTCAAAACATAGATTAGGCGCTAAGGACCATGCCAGCTCCGCACCACCAATTTGGTATAATTTACACATAATGCAAATGTTAAAAAAATATGTAAATAATATAATATGACCATGTAAAATTGAATAAATAATACAATACTTGCGGATAATAAAATGTAAAAAAAACTTAAAAAGCAACTCAACCCTTCTCGTCGACTTCCTATTTCTCAGGCGGACATTTGCATTATTTCTACGCATAAACGATCAACAAAATGACGTACGAGTAAATGATGTAGATTGTCTGGCAAATACATCTATACAACTTGAAACGATAATAGCATCGACAGCCTAGAAGGTGTCGTTGAGATTATCGTAAAAGTGACGTTTGATTATTTGTGAAATTCGAATATTCGTCGAAGAGAAGGGTTAGGACCGATAATATAGAATAATGTCTCGTTCGTTCAATCATCGTTTTGACATTGATTACGATGTAACTAAGAGTAGGATTCGACACGACTAATGCCACTATTTATCGAATATCGATTTTAGGAGTAGGCCCTCTGAGCTGGTTGGAGTAAAAAGAGAAACGAAAACACACAATGGCCCAATACAAACGAATTGGCATGATAAATTTTAAGTGATAAAAAGATTATAACCTTGTAAAGAATAAAATTGATTGCAATTTCTTTTAATAGTGTAAGAATTTCAGATTTTAGTGAATATTCAAAACAATTTGTCATAAATAACTTTTGAAAAAAATTATGAAGCTCCAGTACAAACCTGAACATTTGGTTTACATAAGTTACCTGTCATGGATGTAATAATGCAGGCACTTGCTCAGTCGGTCCATGAATGGGGTACCAGGAGTAATGCAGTTTGAATCAAAATGAGCCTCCTTAGGTCTCTCGGGAGGTAAGTAGGCACCTTTGGATTGAAGTTCTGATCTGATACGAGCAATTTCTTCAATCTTTTCCTGGGTTTCCTTAGAGGCTCTAAAACGGCGTGAACGTTGTTGGTTCATTTTTGCCCTAGGTGCCTGAAATTAGAATTAATATACTGCAGGGCTATTCCGCTAAAATACTGCAACTGCACTTGAACACAATGCAAGTCAAAAATATAAAATTGTCACATATTGGAATTCCACTAGGTAGGCCTGTTGCAGTTGTTTTGCAGTTACACAGTGGTGCAGGTATATTATTATTATATGTATTCCACAAATAAAATTACTCTGCAACTTTACTGCAATAAAATCATATTCTGTAAAAATTATTATGATATTTGAATTTTTAGGATTATATTATTGTAGTTTGCTGAGTTCTCGTAACAGGTTTCATCATGCTCGCTTAAATGTCAGTGCTTGTGGCGGCGACATGGGACGGGTCGTCCCCTTCCCTAAAATATGGTTGAGGGAGGTGATGGCTGGCCCATGCGTCATGCTCGTGAACGGGCGCTGCTTGTGGTGGCGGGATGACCCTGTTGCCGGAGACTTGGTTTCAGATTATTAAAAGTTATTGTGTATATATATATGTATGGATATATACATGTTTATTTATTTATAATCGCTTATAAAATGCTCACAGAATACCTTTATTGATTTATGGTGTATGTGGATGATGCAGCTACTGTACACAATAACTTTTGTATTAATTTACATTTACTTTTTGACTTACCTACTTGTGTAAGACATTGACTATTTGATGTTTGAGTGTGTTTCTTGCATCATTTTACATTTTACATATTATATTGTAATTGAAATTATCTGTAAATCTTGATATAAAAGAGTGGCAATGAGTTTCTTGCTACTTCTTCTCATTAGCTCAACCCTTTACGAAGTAGCGGTAGAGTCAATAAAAAAAATATTTTATTTATTTTGACATTCATGAGCGTCATTTCCGTGACCGACGTGAATAAACTGATTTTGATTTGATTTGTAATGACAGCAGTATCTGTGCAGTTATTTTGCAGGTTTATTGATGTGGATCATAAGCAACTTTTTGGAAGTTTCAAGTAAATAATAAAAATGATATGCCGTTATAATAAACACTGTGTAACAAAACTCATTGGGTCCTGGGATCTATGTTAACTCTAAAATATGAATAATCAAATTAAATATTATTAAATTTCACTTCTGGCATGGATATATAGATACATGTCATATCAAATGAGCTGCATAAAATTGGGAAATTGGAAGCTGCTTGTGGTTTGTTCCTACACCAAGGTTGTGAACTAGTCAAGTGTCATGAGATATAACTCAGCTGTTTGCTATTTAACACTTCAAATTTTAATTCAGCAAATAATTTTCTTTAAACTTTTGCTGCAATCCAATTGTAAGTTCTCTCTACTTAATCTTAAGTTTACTAATTTATTATTTATTGAAGTAGGTCTTACTTTGCGGAAATCCATAATTATACAAATTATTTGAGTTTATATTATTAGTAAATTGGCGGAATTAACACTAAAGAAAACTCAAATCATTTGTATAATTTATTATTGTTATAATGATGATAATTTGATGTTTCAAATTCACAAATTTAAAGACAGTTGTGCTCTAGGCATTTGTCACAATGTTTGATGGTATTTATAATGAAAAATGTGTAGTAGGTATGTATTCAAATTTAATTCATTAATTTCTTTGACTATTCTTAAAAGTATTTCAGCCTCAGGCTTAGTAAAAGGAGTTGGTAGTTTTAGGTAAGTAAATTTCACTGATAATTTTCATTTTCTTAATGAGACCATTTTACGAGCTATCTTAACTATAAACAATTTAATAAAAAATAACAAACAACAAATGGAACAACAGGGTATTTGATACATGGTGCATAATTAATTAGAATCACTTCTATGAATTTTTCGCAGTAAAAATGTAATATTAGATCTCAAATATCATAAAATGATTTCAGAAAAATCTTTATCACAATGAAATTACTATATTTTATTACATTAAATATACAACTTTGAAGCAAAGTAAGAAACTTAAATATCATCCCAACATGCTCTCAATAAAATCTAGAGCAAGTTGATGGTGCTTACCTATCACCAAAATATTTGTCAATTCTGTTTCATGAAGAGGTTGTGTCACATAAATGGATCTTCATAAGTTTTTATTTGAAAATATGTATAAATTTATTAAAAGGATAAAAAGGAATGTGAATATAATCACATATTGAAATTTTAGGGTATTCAAAATCTGTAAAGACCAAAGAGTATAATTCATGAGGCTATATATACATATATTTCTTTATATGACAATGATGTTTGTAAAACATATTTTTCCCTTTTAATTAAACACTTCTTTTTTTTAGTGCTTAGTAACCAATTATATTAATTCATGTCTCATTTCGAGCATTCATTTATTAGTAGAAATTATATGGTAACATTAATTGTAGCAGTTTTATTGATTCGTGTAGTAGCAGTGCAGATTAGGAAATACATCAACTAGCACTGCACAACTTTAAATAACAATTGTAGAAGTGCAGTTGCACTTATTTACCAGAATTGCCCTGCTGATCAGGTCAGTAAGTAAATATTTATACCAAATTCCCATTTAATGTGGGATAGAAGCCTAGTCATTCTTATGGGACCCTTGATAGTATGTGATCACTGCTTCCTATGTTCTATGATGTTGCATTTTCCTTTCAGGTGATATCAACCTGGGCACTTAGCTGTACACACTGTACGAGGGAATTTGTTTACTGAATTATCAGTAAAACTAAAGCGACATTCAATATATATTTTTTAATTTCTAATGAGACAAACACATAATTCACTTACCACTCCATCAATAGCCATGTACAATAACTTTCTCGGACGGACTATACGGAAAAGCCTGTCGATGCACTCAAATATAGCCACCATCATCTCATCCTCGTCTTTCGGCGGTGGTTTATCTTCAGGATGAGTGCACGGATGTATAATACCATTCATATCTAAGTATAGATTGTCAAATTCCACTCCATTGGGATTGGGAAGCGACGAATCGGCATACACCAAAATACCATCAACATCAGTAGGCTAAAAGACACAAAACTATTTGAAAAACGGAAACGAAAGTAGGACATTTTAAGGTTATGGTATTTACCCTTTGCTCAATACATTCGACAATAACGCTTGCATATTTTCGACTAAGCCAACGGAAAAATGCTGGTACTCCCATTTTTTATTCACCACAAAATAAACACTGTTAATTTAACTGTGATTTTTCATTTATATTGTGGTGCGCGTAGTTTAACAACAAATAAAATGACGCGCACAAGAGTCAACGCACAACTGTCATCGTCAAGTTAAGCGTGACAGCTGACATTGTAATGATGCTCTAATTCTTATCCAATGACAAAACTTAAAACATCAAGCAAAACATGGTGTAAAGAAACATGCCGCTCTAGTTGCGAGGACGTTACAATGGGTAATGGATTATTTTTAACATAATATATGATTATTAGTGATGTGCAAATGCGCAAATGTTATACCTACTAATAATACATTACGACTTAATGTTGTTCGATTGTTCGATTTAAAATATTTGTGAGGAATCTTTTTTAGATTACTTACATACAATTATTGTATGATATTAGACCTTGCGGCCTTTACAATTTCTTTCATTTTCTTAATGTCCATACTTTCAAAAAAAGGCGACAAATCTGTAGCATTGATGACGGCCACATTATCCGCAACAAGCTATTGAGAGACTTTATTTTGCCACTGAGAAATGAGAATCGAGCGCTTTTGCAAATGCGGAAACATTTGCTTGTCTCCAACGAAGTATGTATGAGGCATGTAGGCGAGTTTCTCACAGGTCATCATAGTTGATTATATAGTCAATCATAGGTGATTAAATAGTCCATATAGCTACCTCCACTGGTACCTAGTACCACATGACTTGGACTGGCACAGGCTGCAAAGCGAATATCTCATTCCGCACTCCCTTTGTGAATATTGTGAAAATATCTTATCTGCTGTTTTTCTATTACAATGAACAATAGACAAGTAAAATGTTCAGCTTCTAGTGCTAACTTGGAATGGAATATCGTCCCATCATCTGTGCTTAAAGCGTAGCAGAAGACCTCAACGTTGCTAAGATCTTGCAAGCCGGGGAAAGATTGCATCAAATTAGGATTAGGATGATTCCCGATGTCACTGCTTACGTAGCCTATGCGTAAACGTCTTTGTAGTTCCCGAGGGAATTTGTAGGCTTATGCAACACCTGAACCTTTTCTAGGCACATATTGGAATGACGAGCGGCTTTTCTGAACTCGTGAGTCATAGGATGCAACATTGCATGATGTGGATGTACTGAAGGCAGTCTATTCTTCTCAAGCTGTTCAGCAACGATGCTGACCAATTTTTTAATTCTGGCTTCATAATCAGTCCGATCACATACAATTTGTAAGCAGTGTGCCAAGTTGCAATACGCGTCAGGGAAGTCAGGTTACAGCTTGAAAACTTGTGAATGCTGGCGAGATTATAATAATTAACAAATCCTTTCAAATTACATTAATTTCATATTACACTGTAGTTATAGAAAGAATCGAATTGTCGATGTTAAAAAAATCTATATCTTACAAAGAAAAAAATATTAATAAATAACACTATTCAAAACATATTTCGTTCCATTATGCGTTATCTTTTAGTCCAGTCATTATAGTATGTTCACCTCGGAATTCGAGATACCCAGCTGTAAGTCTGTAAATACTTGTATATTGACACCCTAAGAGTTGTCTCAAAACCTACATATGGTAGGGTGTAAGCAACTATTAAATTTCAAGGTCAAAGGAATATTAACCTAATTAATATTAATAATTTCTTAGATGATGAAAAAAAAAATCATAAATTGAAATATATCATTCAATACATTTATTTTTATAGAAAGTAAAAAATGGAATAAAGGGTACAAAAACTACAATTCATAATTTTAATCATCTTCTTCCTCTTCATCGTCGTCTTCTGGCTGCTGGTAAATTTCAAACTGGTCTTCATTATCGTCTTCAACGACATTTGTCTCAAGTTCTTCCATGATTTCGGGGTCAAAGGTTCCATCATCGTTAATGTCGCTCTGGTATGGTAGAGCATTGAGACAAGCTTGCCCATTACATTGGCCACAAGCTAAAGAGCATGCAAGCGCACTAAAATACTATGTTACTTAAGAAGAGTTATTAGTTTTTGGCCATTCTTTCGATTGGCATCTTAAAACTAGGGGTGTTTTTTTTACATTTAATTCGGTTCGATTCCCAGACGAGGCAAGTAATTTTTAGAAAATCTTTGAATGCAGAATTACTAACTTTTATAAATAACATAAAGTTTTCTTTCAGTAAAATAGCCTATCTTCGATATTTATTGTACTTTCCCTTCATGTCCCATAACTTTGGGAAATCCTGTATACTGCTTTAGAGACTTAGCGTTTGGCGATTAAATAAAACAACTGCTTGACTGTGAGGAATATGTGGAAGATATATGATTTATTAAAAAGTTACATGATATATATACAAAATCCTTAAAACTAGTTACCCAATCACAATTGTTACTTAAAAAATATTTACAAGTTCATAAAATACACACCAATACTAAAGCTTACATTTTAACCAATAGTAAAACGTTTCATTCAATAAGAACTGAGAATAATATTATGTGTTCTATCTCGCTCTAAAACTAATGCTATCGCAGTTTGTGTAACCTCGCGTCGAACCTCGATCGTACGATGTCAATGAGCATTCCGCACCTACTCTGTTGCTCATTGATTAGAATTGCATGAATAGCGATCGACGCCCGAGTCCCGACGCGTCATTCGAGGACGCTCGGCCTTGCTGTGCGGTTGTGTAACGCGGAGCATATGACTGATCACGTGAGTATATCTGCGGCCGTCGAGAGAAAGTACGATGCTTGCAACTTCACTGAGATGACTAAACTGGTGATCTGTATGGTTCTATGAGTTGATGTACAGCATTATGAAATGGTTCTTATCAGAGCTAATATTACGTTATACAAAATAAAATGTTCTTATCAGAGCTAATCTTTCGGCATACGCTTATTACAGTTATTATGCACGATTACTATTTCTACGATCTATAATGTTACGTTACAAGTTAGATATTAGACATTTGTGTTAATTGATATTATTGGTTGTTGGTACAGCTACACTGCCAATAAGGTTTGAGTTCCACTCTCTAATGATCTCTGGGCCGAACAATTTTTTTCCTCAAATGCGAAAGAAAATGATAAAATCTAATATAATAGTTAAAAAAAATTGACAACTATTTATGATCTAAATTGATTTAACGATAGTTCATCAACTATATGGCGCGTTTTCGACCGGAGGCACCGGTTGACCTGAAGTGATGCTGTGAGCGCGCGCTCTCCGCCCTCTATCTCAAAAATGGTTCATCGTATTAAAAAAAATTATAAAACAAAACTTGTAGAGAATTTTGTATTCTACAATATTGATAATAAATACAAATAGCATAAAACCCATAGGAAATGATATTTCCAAAAAAAGCGCAAAAAACCGATTTTTGTGACCTTTGACCTTGAAATTTAATAGTTGCTGACACCCTACCATATGTAGGTTTTGAGACAACTTTTAGGGTGTCAATATGCAAGTATTTACAGACTTACAGCTGGGTATCTCGAATTCCGAGATTCTTACCTAATTTAAGCTTAAATGACTGGACTATTTATCGTTACACCCTATCCGTGATTTACTTTATCGTTGATACTGTACCTACATCTCTATCATCTATGTATGACTAATCAGCTGTTTTTGACATAAGTAGTATTAGGTATTGTAATTAATAAATATCGAGGCAGCAAGGAAACTCATATAAATCATTACGTAGCGTAGTACATTTTAGTTGTGTTAACATTATTATTTAATCGTTATATCTTAACTTATAAAGCTTGTTTTAATGTATTAAAATGAGAACTTATTGTCTTTTAAACTATTTTCGAAAGTTATTAAAACATGGACATTTTCGCAAGTACAGCACTGCTAGTGCGGGAGATAAAAATATTCAAAATATCCGAAATATCGGAATCTTAGCTCACATAGATGCAGGTTAGAAATAATTGCCCTAAAGTTATCAAAAGTAATTCTTGCAAAGACTGAATGCATCCTCCAGAAATTTATTTCAGTTTAAAAAACACCTTAAATACAAACTTACATGTTATTAACATCACCATTTGGATAAGTCGCGTTCCTCCACACTATCTACCTACTCCCTTGCCTTGGATTCTTTGCACAGACTGCCAGCTAGATGTGTACTATACAGTTATACACTAGTGGCACGTTTTTCTGCTGTCAAGCAGTAGTGTGCAAGGATTATTGTGTTTGAGTAGATAGGATGCCATACTTAAAATTACTGGGCTCAGAAGACTTAACATCATATGTCTGGAAGTCAATTCAAGTCGCCTTAAGCAAGAAGTAAACTATGCAATTATATAGATACCAATCGGAATGTACTTGTGATTTGCAGAGAATATTCCGTCTACATTCCTCTCCACATGAACAAACCATCTCAACTCAAAGTATTACTATATAATTGCATAGTTTACTTCTTGCTTAAGGTGCTGTCAAGTTTTTTTTTTATGAAAAAGGAGGACAAATAAGTGTCACCTGATGTTAAGTGATCACCATCACCCACATTATCTTGCAACACCAGAGTAATCACAGAAGTGTTGCCAGTTATATAATATATTTTGATGATAGGAGAAAGCTATGTATAATCTTTTAGGTTAGAAGCGTGATGGTAAGTACTTTTGAGTGGTTGGTTACTTTGAATTGTCTGCCTAGACCTGACATCTTAATATAGGGGCCTCTTATATTATGAGAGGATTATAACTAAAATGATTGCACTGATTACAGGGAAAACAACAACAACAGAACGAATGTTATTTTACTCTGGAACAATAAGAACAATGGGTGAAGTGCATCACGGCAACACTGTTACAGATTATATGGAGCAAGAGAGACAGAGAGGAATTACTATTACTTGTATGTAGATTATCTATTTTTACTTAAATGTATGAAACTGTCCAATTACTGTCTCTACTTATTCTGAGTTTTGCTGTTCTCACATTGACTTTCTGGTAGATACAAAGTGGATACCATTCTCTCTCTGTTTCTCCACAGTACCTTCTTTCTGGTGTGGTGTTTCTGGACAATATGAGAGGTACCTTAAAAAAAACAACCTGGAAGGCTGTCAGTGCTCCTGTGACTTCTTTTTGATGAAAATAAGGGATGAGACGAGCAGGATGTTTAGCTGATGGTAATTGATTGCCCCGTACATTGATTATTGAAAAACCCAAAAATTTTGATCGGCACTACAGCTGTGCTCGTGACCTTGAGGCATAAGATGTTAAGTCTCATATGCCCAGTAATTTCGCAATTCACTAGCTGTGGCACCCTTCAGACTGAAACAGTAATGCTTACATATTTCTGCTTCACTACAGAATTAGGCTCCGTTGTGGTACCCATAATCTGGCCAGCATCCGGTGCAAAGGAGCGTCCCACTGGTTGTGTGGTGTTTCTAGACAATATGAAATTGAAAATGAAAAAAATTTTTTATCAAGGTACCCTTATCATAAAATTGCAGACAACTACCTAGAAGGATGTCAATGCTCTGATGACTTTGAAATATCTGAAATCAACAGTGTGGATAGCAGTGATCACTTACCAATAGATCTAATTTGTGCTTCTAAGTCATAAATAACATTTATTTTGATTTGACAACAGCTGCCGCTGTATCATTCCCGTGGCATGACCATCAGATCAACCTGATTGACACACCTGGACACATCGACTTCACCATGGAGGTAGAGCAGAGTCTTGCTGTTCTGGATGGTGCTGTTGTTGTCCTGGATGCTACAGCTGGTAATTATTTATATATATATACTAGCTGACCCGGCAAACATTGTTTTGCCATATTAATTTATTTTTAGTGTTTAACCGTTTTTTCTCATTTTGAATAATTCACACTATAGTTTTATAAATTATAGCCTATGTGTTATTCTGGTGTGTAATCTATATTATTGTAAAGTTTCATCAAAATCCATTCAGTAGTTTTTGCGTTAAAGAAGTACAAACATACACACAGACATACAAACTTTCACATTTATAATATTAGTAGGATGCAAAAGAAATCTAAATCTTGTGGTGGTTGGATGATCCTGTTAAATTTAGAAAGTCAGACAATTATAACACTAGCAACTTATTAGTTTTATTATATCTTTTCATAATAGTAGTAATCATTTTCATATTCATGTCAATGCATATACTCTGCATCTGATGGAACCACTGAGAAAGGCACATTGCCTATTCTTCGTAAGGGGCATTTAAAACGCAGCCACAGCTGCCTGGGCGTACATGAAACATTCTTCTCGAAGTCTTTCTTTCTTTCGGGAATTAATTTTGGGGTCTTGAAAGCATTGCAAATTCCTTGGTCACCTGGAAGGCAAAGCCAAATTATGAAACCCATCAAATAAATGACTGTATTTATATTTTATATAACAATAATCAATAGTTTCCAATATTTACAAACATCACCTCTTTTTGAAACATCTCTCAGGTGTGGAAGCTCAAACACTCACCGTGTGGAGACAAGCGAACGGTTACCGAGTGCCCCGGATCCTCTACTTAAACAAGATGGACCGTCCTGACGCCGACGTGCTGCAGTGCGAGCGATCTATACGCGACAAGCTGAGGGTTACTCCGCTGATGGTTCACACTCCCATAGTTCAGGAGGGGAAGCTAATTGGTAAGTTGACTGTTTCCACTCGGAATATTTTATGAAAGTAAACAAGTACAAACATAGATGATATCTTGGAGAAGTCAAATATTGTAAAGCTCTTCTTTTAAGAAACTATTTGGTACATACCATTTTGTTTTGAATTTATTTCAAATTGTACCAGGTCCTCATTTAACAAATGACAGACAAATAATAATAATACTTTATTTCAGACCCTTGATCCATAGTAGGTACAGACACAGTATAAAATATTTAATTAAAATAAAGTCATAAATATAAATTACAAATAGAAAAGAGGTTTCAATATTCACTCAGCGTCGGTACATTGCTCATAGCATCAGCCTGTCAGACAAACTCCTGATAATGCCGTTATTACACGTCTCAACCCTGGACATGAACGATGCAATTCTTTTACGCTGAATAGAATTAAACGAATCAATACTAGCCTCCGCGTACATTTCTGAAGCGCTACAGCAACGTTTCAGGCCCATGAGGAATCTGAAAATGTTATTGTAGGCGATTCGTACGCCATCATGCGACTTCTTAGAATAGTTAGTCCAAAGCTGACACGTGTAAAACGACTGGCAGAATGACGTGAAGAGAGTAATTCTCACGTCAGGCGCTGAACGGTTAAACTTTCTCGCAATCATATTACATATTCACATAGAGCCCTACGATGACGCTCGATATCTGCGTCATCCTTGAGACAGGACGTAACAATGTGGCCAAGGTACTTGAAGCTGTCCACTATCTTTACAGGCTGTCCTTTAATGCTCTCATTTTACAAAGAAAGCTGAAAATCAAATAGGTGTTGAGGCGAGTGAAATATTGCCACTGTTATTATTTGTGGACATTCTAAATATACTTCATAACTAAGAATAATAACGTTCAGAACGATTGTTTAATTCATAGTTCCTACCAATATAGCAGTAACATTAGAATTAATGTGTGCGTAAGCGTTACGTACTTACATTCGCCAAAACGCTCACAGACAGCCAAATAATGTTGCAAGTGAATAGACATTTCCCTAAATCAGCAAATTGTTAATTAGTAAATTAGCTTAAATTATAAGTTCTGAAATGCTACTAAGGTGTGAAATATGATTTTCTTATCGTTATTTTTATTATGAGATGCGTTATGACACCCTTTCACTGCACAGTAAGTCATTTTTCAATTAAATTTCGCGCGCTTATTGGCATCGAACTTTACAGAGTGACACTGAGGCAGCGGGAAACGTATGAAGTCTTAAAATGACACATTGAAATTGCTTCATTTCGCTTGGTCCTACTCACGTTCTGAGCGTTAATAGTCTAAGCTTCATAATATTTGCTCAAGATTTGCAATTCGTGTGTCGGTGATGCAGCACCCTTTCTTATCAGAATAACTTTTGTTTTGAATTAATTTAAATTTACTTTTTTGACTTACTCGTGTAAGGCATTGACTATTTGACCTTTGAGTATTTTTGTTGCATCACTTTACATATCGTAATTGCAACGATTTGTAAAACGATAAAAAAGTAAATGTTGATTTACTTTTAAATGGCAATTTTAAACACAGCGGCAATGAATTGCTTGCCACTTCTTCTCATTAGCCCCTTTACGAAGTGGCGGTAAATTCAAAAATAAAAGATATTTTTTTTGATGTTCATAAGTGTCATTTCCATAACCTACATGAATAAAGTGGTTTTAATTTGATTTCATTATTTTTACAATAAACATTTATCGGGCAACATTTGGACGATATTTAATAGTTGAATCTCTTTCCAGGTTTAATAGATTTGATATCTTTAGAAGAAATAGTGTGGAGCACTGGCCGGGGGCAAAATTACGTGAAAAGAAAACTGTCTGAGGAGGCTGATGGACAAAAATGGGAGAAATCAATGAGTGAACACAGGCAGCTTATAGACACGCTGTCATCAATGGACGATCAGTTAGCAGAGACAATTATACAGCAAGAGTCGTTGGACAACATTGATATAAAACATGTACAGGGTGCTCTTCGTAGATGCACGTTGGGAATGAAAGGGTATCCCGTGCTGTGTGGGAGTTCGTACAAGAATATCGGTGTGCAGTGTCTGATGGATGCTGTTGTGTCGTATCTACCTGATCCAGTTGAGATTAACCATCTTCACCGGTAAGATTCCGAACTTTTAGTAGATTGTAAGTAAGAAGTAGCACAGTTCTGCCTCTTTTTATAATCATTTTTTCTAGTGAGCCTTATTACATCGTTCTTAGGGCCATAACTATAACACACACATACATAATATTATTACACACTAGTGCGTGTTTGTGTCTACTGCACTGACCAACAATATATTGAGTCAGCTAGCTTCTTTTAACAGGGAATCACGCGCACACAGTTATTTTATTTATAATATATATAATAATAATATTTATTTATTTATTTTTAATTTTTATTATATTCGTTACATTATATAATTTAGTATTTTAAGATTTTAATTAATATTGTAAATTGTGTTTTTGAGTGAGTGTTTTTTATTGCTAATATAGTGTTTTCTATTCTATTCTAATAGAATTATCAGCTCAGTTAGTACCTAACTGCAAATTATATGAGAGTAAACAGTGCATCTTCAATTTATCTGAGTAATACAGTTTTTTTTCCAACAACAAAGATGTTTTATGCCGCTGAAAATCTATTTACATTTTTGGAATAATTAAATTTGTCCTTAATTAAGACGAAAAAACATTTATTATTATCAAATTATTTATAATTCACAATAATTTGTTATAATCATATAATATACTCGCAATATCACTAAAATTATAATTTTGAAGTAGGCTATATTATGTACCTAATCAATCACCTTACATTTGGCGCGTGCAAAAAAAACATACGTGCCATTTCCAATAATTTTCATATTTTGTTTGTATCCCACTTGCTGCTGTGTGATAAATAATTGTAAAAATGTTGTAAGTTTTAGTACAGAAGATGAACAATTGATTGATTTAAGCCCGCCAGAAATACTAAATGTAACAAAAACTGTGAAATTGCCATAAAAAAAGTTAAGTCCTAATCGTAATTCCCAGTATGGTACTCAAAATCTCTGATTCACATAGTAAAAGAAAAGCTTTAAAAAACACTACGTTTAAAAAACGACTTCAAAGCTATCAATATGTAGCACATACAAATAATAATATTTTATTAATATTAAAGGTAAAGGTGTATTAAATTACATTTTTAGTTATTTGATACTTTTCAGTTTTAGAACTCGTTTTTTTTTTATAATTATGTAGTTTTTTTTTGTTTTTTACTTTTTAGTATCAGTTAATAATTAAAATATATAATCAACCTGAATGAAAATTAAAAAAGCGCTACACAAAAAACTATTATATCATCGAGGTAAACAAAGATTTTCATTAAAATTTTTCATAAAATGAAAACTACTGTGTACCAAACTACGTAAGTTTTTATGGGACCAAATGGCATCTATTCTGCATCGAACTAAAGATACAAAAACCTCCTCCTTTTTGAAGTCGGTTAAAACAATCCTTGCCACTATGCTGAATTCGTGATACATATATATAGAGGTTAAGGCAAAAAATACAAAGGCAAATGTTTTGGAAAATACGTATGAAACTTGTGAGCAACTTGCTCACTTAACACTCGTCTGATTTACGCACACGCCTACGCCTCGGGCTACAACACAGCCTCGTGTATAGCAGTATAGCATTTCTCTTATTTTATGTAATAGTAATTGGTAAACACCATCCATGTATATGGAGGTAGGTAATGTACAAGGTAACTAATTGGCAACATATAATATTGCGAATCTCTTATTAGGTCACCAAACACATGAACATTTATCATAGACTCAATTAAGTTTGTTTCTTCTTATCTTTCTTATTTGTGAGTGATTTCCTTCACTTCTAGGATTAACTATACAATACTAAAATATACAAATTGAATGTAAATTTTTGGATAATAATATAAATTAAAGTTGTATATCTTTATCTGAACACGTCTATCTATCTCGAGTACTACACTCTTACATATGAATTAATATTTGTAGACATTTCGGTCCCGACCTCTGCGCACGCGCATTCAAAGTGCAACACGATGACCAGCGGGGCGTGCTCACTTACCTGAGGCTGTATAACGGGGAGATTTGTAAAGGACAGAAGATATATAATATAGCTCGAGACGAGAGCGAGCAGGTTTGTAATACAGACAGAGAGAGAGACATACAGACAACGAATCACAGAGAATATGAAAGATGCCTAAGAATACGCAAGAGACAGATATATATTTTTCTGCATACTTTTTATCATTTTGTTGGTAAGTCATCACTCGTTCTCCTTCCAGGCAACAACTTCTATTAAGTTTTTTATGAATTTCCAAAAATATACTTATAATATCAATGGGATAGACAGATACATTATTATATTTTACATTTTTATCCTTAAATTTTATAACATATTATAAATAACGCTACTCTCGGGAATTCACCCTGAGTGCAACAAAACAGATCCGTCTGCGAGGCAATTTCATTAAGGCCTATCACAGACGACAGACTATCTGTGACGCACTTTTTAGTCTGTGATAATAAAATATAAAATTCTGTGCAGTACCGCAAAGTGTGCAGTGCGCCAAAATATAATGTTCGCTTCTACACGCGCTAACGCAGACGACGCTCTCTTTAGTCTGTTGTTTGCACTTGCTTGACGTGTATCACGGCAGTGTGAGCTGCTAACGATCAACAATTAATGTGATTCTCTTTATTTCACACGGGATTGTACGTTTTTTGAACGAGAAAATAGTTGATAGTTAGCCACTTTCCCGCCGACGGTGAAGATGTGTCGTATTGGCTAATCGCAATAGCGGCGTTTGAGAGGGAAGGGAAGCACAGTGAGGTCTATCTAATATAATCTTAAATTAATAGAGGACATTGGTCGCGAGGTGAAAAAAGCATTTCGAGAAGAACTTGTTAATCTTGAGTCGTCACTGGAGTACCTAAGTGAACAAATGAGCACAATGCAGCAATCTATGAAAAAGCAAGATACCCTTATCAAAGACCTACAAAACAAAAACCTTGACCTTCAAAATTCCAATAAAAATATGCAATTAAGAATATCGGTACTGGAGCAAGAGATTAAGGATTTTGAACAAAAATCTCTTTCATCATCTTTGGAAATAGCTGGGCTCCCCGAAATTCCTCCGAGCAGCATAGGCAAAGTGGTGGAAACTGTGGCTTCCAAATTGAACGTTGACCCAGCTGATGTCCAGTCTTCACAACGTCTACCGGGTTCAAAGACTAGACCAGGAGTTATCCTACTGGAATTAAAGTCGAATGTATGCCGAAAAAAATGGATTGATGCTGGAAGGGAGAAATTACTCACTGTTGGACACATAGTACAGGGCGTCCCGAAAGAAAGCGTTGAAAATCGTGTCTATGTACGGGATGCGCTAACTAAGCACCTTAAGTCACTATTATTCAAAGCGAAAACCCAACTTAAAGAATCCTTTCAGTATATATGGTGCAAAGATGGTAAAGTGTGTGTTAGAAAGTGTAGTGATAGTAAAATATATTATATTCGTTCAGTGCAAGACATAAACCTCCTTGAAAAGCAGTGTTCGACCTCATCTAATTTTGAAAAGAAACTGAAAGGATCTACCCCTCAATAAGCTATTAGGTACAGTTTTTGTTTCTTTTTTCCTTACATTTGATAAAAAAGCTCATTAAATTCTCGCCTGTATAAGTTTGAATTTATATAAATATATAATATGGATACACATATAAAAGAAATACAAGATTGTAACACACTTAATAATTTTTTACAACATATACCGCCTAAAAATACTTTAAAACTATCATGTCTACATTTTAATATCAGGTCTTTAATTAAAAATTTCAGTAAATTAGAACAAACTATTCATAAATGTACTTTTCCAATTGATTTAATAGTGTTGACCGAATGTGGTATCTCGAATAAAATTTGCCATTTGTTTAACCTTCCTGGCTTTAACATGTACTCACAACTACGGAAAAGTAAAAAGGGAGGCGGCATTATGATATACATCCGAAATCACATAAAATTTACAAAATTCAATCATAAAACAAGCACTTTTGAAAGTCTAACAGGGTCGTTTAAAATAAATGATTGCCAAGATGTAGTTGTTTGTGCAGTTTATCGCCCACCATCAACAAACAAGAATAATTTTGTAAAAGAACTAGGTAACTATCTTTCTATATTTGAGTCAAAACTAAACTTACTAATGATTGGTGACATAAACATTGACCTAAAATCTTCAACGACATATAAAGATTCATATCTAGCAACACTCAGCGAGCATGGATTAATGTGTGGTATATCCGATTATACGAGAATTGAAATAAAACAAAACTATGTAACCAAATCTTGTATCGACCACATTTTTGCACGCTTCCCCACATTAAATCCGTACTCGGCGGCGTTAGATATTGTACTGGCGGACCATCGAGGCCTTGTCTTCGCTTGCATTGGCGATGCACAACCCGAGCGTACACGGGGTGATATCAAACAAAAAATTAACTATGACATTCTTTTTCGGGAACTAAAAAACGTTAAATGGTCTGTGACAAACGACATGAAATCCCCGTATGATATTTATAATTTTATTTGTCGATCCTTTCATAATGCCAACAATGCGGCTACAAGTACTGTGAAAAAAAGGATAGGTTTAGATAATGGTAAAAATAAATGTAAGCTGCCTTGGATCGATAATAATATCAATGAACTTTGTAAAAAGCGTGAGAAACTCTTTCGCAAATGGAAAAATAATGATTACGATCCTAAATTAAGATTAGAATATAATAAAGTTCGTAACAAGATACACAAGGTTTTAGAAGCTAAAAAAAATTCATATTACCTAAAAGAAATTAGTAATAACTTTAGAAATACAAAAAAAATGTACCAAATAATAAACCAAATGTTAGGTCGTGTGTCATCATCTATTGATTTAGCAATTCTTAAGGCATTCAATGCGCAAGGGTTACATACTGAAATCATTGCAGATAACTTTGCGAAAAGCTTTGATAATGCAGTGAATGATATTAGTCCAACATGCAACATAAAACTTTATAAACAAAATAATTGCCGCCAACCAAATGATTCCAGTATCTTTTTAAAAAAAGCTTCAAGCGATTCGGTCTATAAAATTATACAAAACTTAAATTCACGTAAGGCACCTGGTCTGGATGGTATCAAGGTATCAGATATTAAATTAATTGGAAGAGATGTCTCCACGGCTATTGCAAACTTAATAAATTGCAGTGTAAGCAAAAGTCATTACCCAAATGAATTAAAAGAAGGCTGTGTGAGGCCTATATTTAAAAAAGGTAAACATAGTGATTATGATAACTATCGACCCATAACAATACTATCATCGATTGATAAAATTGTTGAAAAGTTTATATGCGAACAAATACATGGTTTTTACAGGAAACATGAAGTACTACAACAAAATCAATTTGGATTCCAGGCTGGTAAGAGTACTTCAATCCTTTTATCAAAATTTACTGACGAAGTGAATAGTCACTTAGATCTTAAAAAACACGTTTTAGTATTATTTATAGACTTCTCTCGCGCCTTTGATACTTTGTTGCATAATCAACTTATTCAGGAGTTAGACTTTTGTGGAGTCCGTGGTCCATTACTGGAATGGTGCAGTGACTATCTAAAAAATCGGACATACAAAGTGAAAATAGACAACACGTTGAGTAAGCCAGTCATGGTGAGAAAGGGCACCGCTCAAGGTTCAGTATTAGGGCCGCTTCACTTTCTTTCATACGTCAATAACATCAAAGATTGTATAAAAAACTGCACTTGTTTCCAGTTTGCGGACGACACTTGTCTCGTAATCGCGGACAAAGATCCAATAAAGGCTTGTGATCTTATGCAACAGGACCTCAATAACCTTACCCGGTGGTGTCATGATGTAGGCCTTGTTCTTAATCCAAATAAAACTAAGCTCTTATTGATAAAATCACCGTTTATTAAGAAATTACCAATCAAAAACATAACAGCTCACGAACATGTCTGCCTACATAAAAACTATCACTCATGTAAATGCACACCCTTGGAAATAGTTAGATCTCACACATATCTTGGGTTAATAATAGATGATAAATTTAAATGGAGTAATCATGTGGACTATGTATGCAACAAACTTAGACAATTCCTTGCAAGTATCTCAATTCTTAAAAATCGCATACCCTATAAAGTCAAAATAATGCTCTATAACGCGTTAGCCGAATCGTACGTTGAGTATGGACTGAGCAGTTACGGTCGTACTTACAATTCGTACCTTGACAAAATTAATAAAATTCAAATTCAAATTCTTAAAAAAATAGTATCAAATCAAATTAAACGTAAATTTCAGGGTAACGAAAGCGGGCTATTTAAGCATTGTCAAGTGTTGTCAATATTTAAGCAAATTGAATATGCAATACTAAAAGAAAATTATTTTAATAATAAATTAAAAACAGCCATAAATCACCCCGTGTATACGCGCGCTGTTAGTCTAAACCGGCTGCACAAGCCTCGGGCATCCAATGCGTTCGGTGAAAGAACAACAGCTTACATAGTACCTAGACTGATTAATAAACTGCCACGTGACTTGACCGACTCGTTGACTGAGACTAATTTAAAACAGAATTTAAAAAAATACTTTTTAAGACTTGACTGACCACCGATCAACTTATCGTGCTTAACTATTAATTGTATCAAGTACTTTTACTTTTATTTGTATTATTATAATGTATAGCTAAGTGATTGTGAACTATTTTTTCTTTTATTAATTTAACTCTGTTGGTGTAGACTTAATTTAGCAATTGTACAAACCTCAGTGGTTTTTATTGCTTTGAAACCGCAATGTAAAATTTGTTTTTTATTAATAAATATATATAAAAAAAAAAAAAATCTATGATAATCAATGAGGGACGTCACGTCCGCAAGTCTACGAGTCGTGGGTTTGAGTCCTTTATGTAGTTGATATGACTGTTTTTTTTTATAAAAAACTAATGGTTCCTTTGCTTAGGATGCCGGCTAGTTTATGGGTACCACAACGGCGCCTATTTCTGCCGTGATGCAGTAATGTGTAAACATTACTGTTTTCGGTCTGAAGGGCGCCGTAATTACGGGGCAAATGAGACTTGACATCTTATGTCTCAAGGTGACGAGCGCAGTCGTAGTGCCGCTCAGAATTTTTGGGTTTTTCAAGAATCCTGAGCGGCAGTGCATTGTTATGAGAAAAGCGTATCAATTATCATCAGCTGAACGTCTTGCTCGTCTCGTCCTTTATTTTCATTTAAAAAAAATGTTTGAGCAACACTCGCTTTATATAGAAGTGAAATAACATGTATCTTTGTTTGTTCAAGATAGGCGCGTTGTACGTGGCACTGGCAGACGAATACCGGCCTGTGGAGACCGTGGCCTCTGGGAACATTGCTGTGGTTAGCGCTCTGAAGGTAACTTAATACTTAAAGCAAACATAACTTTAAAAGGGCTTGTTAAAGAAGGCTTGTTAGGCGTTCGGCGTGTGACGCACCAATCTATGCTGGCGCCTATTTCTGCCGTGAAGCCATAATGTGCAAACATTATGGCTTCATATAGGTTCAAGTACTGACTTGAACCTATATTGGCGGCACATCATTGTTAATGACTGCAGCTAACTAACACCTGATAAGGATGGGGTTGACGTCGAAAATGTTCTCCTGTTTTTTGTTATATATATTTATTATGTCCTCTAGACAACAATATCTGGTGATCTGGTGACAACGACGAATGCAGCGGCCAGCCGTGCCAAGTCCCGCCTGCGGGAAGTTCTCAGGGATCCTGGGCAAGTGGAGCATCTGATGTCACCCGGCGCCAGACAAAGGCTACAGGCCATTGAGAACCCTACCCCTGACGATATGGCCGATGTTCTACTTGGTATTGGTACGTTGTTCAAATTATATACACATTAATTAAAAAAATATATTTACTCGTATGAGAAGAAAAATTACAATGCAGTGCCGCTCAAGATTCTTGAAAACCTAAAATATAATATAATTATAATAATATTGACACACTTTTACACAAATTATGTTGCCCCAAACTAGGCATAGCCTGTACTATGGGTACAGAACAACGATATATTTAATACTACTATATAATTACTTAAACATACATAAATACATATAAACATCTACGGCTCGGAAACAAACATCCATATTCATGATATAAATTGTGAGTGGTATCGTAATAGCGCTGGTTACTCGTACTTTGAGGCATACGATGTTAAATCATATGCGCCCAGTTATTCCACTCTGTCGCCCTTCAAACCGAACTACAGATAATGTTTGAGTGAGTGCTTCACGAGGTGCCGGTGTGTGTCCATATAGCCAGTATCCTATGCCTAAAAGCCCCCCCACTTGTATATGGGATTTAATAATACATGTTGCAGAAAGTGTCACAACCTACATTTTATTTTAAATCTAATAACGTCTATAGTTCCAGTTAAATCAAAAATGATTTTCGAAGTTCCACTTGACAGTGACGGTCCTGAGAAAATAAGTCTTAACAGACATACAGTCATGTGATTCCACCATATCTGAAAAATAATTAATAAGTTTTATTTATTCTTGATATCTTCATGTTAGAAAAGAATAAATTGAAGCGCGAAATTATTAAATTACACCAGTCTAAATTTCCTTAAATATATACGTATTATTATCTACTGAACACACACATACGCATTCACACCCACACACAAACATAGACTCAGAAAGTGGAGAAGAGGCAGTTGTTCTGTAATACCTAGGTAACACTGAAAATGTTTAGAAAATGAAAAACGGTTTAATGTAGAAAGTTGCCAATACTTTTATTGTTTTTCGAAGTAATCTCCGTTCCTCTCTACACATCGTCGCATTCGATGGAACCACTGAGAAAAGCAGTGGGCTCATTCTTCCTCAGGGGTCTCTTCTATGGCATTTTCGTACGCTTTCACCGCATCTTCAGGGCTCGTAAAGCGAATACCTCGAATTTTATCTTTAGTTCTTGGGAATAAATAAAAGTCGCAGGGCGCCAGATCAGGACTGTATGGCGCATGACTCATTATCTCGACACCTGCCATAGTCAAATGTTCAACAGTCCGTTTTGCGGAGTGCACTGAAGCATTGTCGTGGTGAAGGAGAAAACCTGCTTCAAGGGCGCTGCTGTCGAATTTTTCCAAGACAACAGGCAAACAGCGATTGACATACCAGTCTGCAGTAACTGTCCTTCCATCTTCTAGCACAACTGTCGCGAAATGACCTTTCCGACCAAAGAATGAGGCAATCATCATTTTTCCTTGACTTCTTCCTTTCTTTACCTTAGTTGGCCGATCCACGAAAGTAAACACCCACTGAGCTGTTTGTCTTTTGGTTCCGGGCTCGTAGCAATATATCCAGCTTTCATCACCTGTGACGATGTCAAATACACATTTTAGTCACCGCCGTTGAACTTATCTAACATTTGGCGACACCAGTCCACGCGAAGGTGTTTCTTGCCTTCGGTTAAAGTATGGGGAATCCATCTGGTACAAAGCTTCCTGACGCCTAAATGTTTGTGTAATATTTTTTGTGATTGTGACTCATACCAATGCCTAGGCTTGCCCGTATCTGCTGATAGGTCACTCTCTTATCTTGCTCTATCGTGCGTCTCTCAGCTCTGATGTTATCTTCAGTAGTCGCTGTTAAAGGACGTCCCTCACGCGGATCATCACTCAGATTGCTACGTCCACGCTGAAACTCGTAAAACCAATTGTAAATAGTGGCACGAGATGAGGCTTCATTAAGAAATGCTAATGGCAGCCTATCATATATTTTTTTTTATGGAATAGGATGACAAACGAGCGTACGGGTCACCTGTTGTTAAGTGATCACCGCCGCCCATACTCTCTTGCAACACCAGAGGAATCACAGGAGCGTTGCCGGCCTTTAAGGAAGGTGTACGCGCTTTTTTTGAAGGTACCCATGTCGTATCGTCCCGGAAACACCGCACAAGGAAGTTCATTCCACAGCTTTGTAGTACGTGGAAGAAAGCTTCTTGTAAACCGCACTGTGGAGGACCGCCACACATCCAGATGGTGAGGATGATATCCTAACTTGTGGCGTGTCGTGCGAAGGTGGAATTCGGCGGCAGGAATTAGGTAAAACAGCTCTTCGGAACACTCCCCGTGATAAATGCGGTAGAAGACACACAATGAAGCGACGTCTCTACGCAACGCCAAGTGATCCAGCCGTTCACAGAGTACTGGGTCCCCGACAATTCGCGCTGCTCTGCGTTGCACGCGGTCAAATGGATCGAGCTGATACTGGGGTGCGCCAGACCAGAGATGACAGCAATACTCCATGTGTGGCCGGACCTGCGCTTTGTACAGCGCTAGAATGTGGGCCGGCTTGAAGTATTGCCGTGCTCTATTAATGACGCCCAGTTTCTTTGAAGCCAATTTGGCTTTGCCCTCCAGATGGCCACGGAATTGGCAATCGCTCGAGATTTCGAGACCCAGTATTCCGATACTAGGCGAGGCTTTTAGGGAAGTGTTGTCGAAGAGCGGTGATGCGACAAATGGGGTTTTTTTAGTGGTAAACGCGCAAACTTGAGTCTTCTGGGGGTTAAATTAGACAAGGTTCAATTTACCCCATTCCGCGACCTTCTCAAGAGAGGACTCGATAGAAGACACAAGTTTCTCCCGGCACTGGTCGACGATTTCCCGAGAGAGACGTGCATGGCCCGTGTATACGGCATCACCAGTGCTGTCATCTGCATAGCAATGAATGTTGGAGGTGTCCAACATATCATTGATATGCAGAAGAAACAGCGTAGGAGATAGCACACAGCCTTGGGGCACTCCAGCATTCACGGGCTTCGGGTTCGAGCAATGTCCGTCGACAACGACCTGTATGCTGCGCCCAGTGAGGAAGCTGGAGGTCCACTTGCACAAGCTCTCGGGAAGCCCAAATGATGGAATCAAAGGCCTTCGCTATATCCAGGCTAACTGCCAGGCCTTCCCCCTTGCTTTCAATAGCCGCAGCCCATCCATGTGTTAGGTATACCAGAAGATCACCTGCCGACCGACCATGGCGAAACCCGTATTGCCGGTCGTTGATCAACTGGTGACCCTCTAGGTATACCAAGAGCTGACGGCTAATTATGCTCTCCATGATTTTGGAGAGCAGGGAGGTAATAGCAATAGGCCTGTAGTTTGCCGGATCCGAACTGTCTCCTTTTTTTTGGATCGGATGGACAAGGGCTGACTTCCATGAGTCAGGGACTACGCCTTTGGAGTAAGAGTGCCGGAATAAACGCGTTAGCACCGGCGTCAACTCAGGGGCACACGTTCTAAGCATGATTGGAGAAATGCCATCCGGCCCGCTCGACTTCCTGACGTCCAACTAAAACAGAGCTCGCCTAACAGTTTTCTGTCTGAACTGTACTTCAGGCATAGAGTTCTGACACCGCGGGATGGACGGCTGTGTTTTTCCGTTGTCGTCAAGAGTCGAGTTGGAGGCGAAAAGATCGCACAGGAGATCGGCTTTCTCTTTTGCCGTATGGGCCAGGGTGTCATTCTTCATGTGCAACGGCGGCATGGACGGCTGGCTGAAGTTACCAAGAGCAGCTTTCGACAACGACGAGAACTTGCGTGTTCCGGTCGGGTAACTGGAAAGCTGCTCGCCGATTTTGACGACGTGTTTTGACTTTGCACGGGCGATTTGCCGCTTAAAAAATCTGGAAGCACGGTTGTATTTCCTCTGTAGAACTATGCAGTTCGGATCCTTTGTGCCCAGCGCCGCAACCCAAGTTCGATACGCCTGTTTTTTGCAGTCAGATGCTGCTTTAACTGACGCAACGAACCAGGGCTGTGATCTGCCACCGATCGGTACTACAGAGCTTGGTATAAAAATATCCATGCCCTGTAGTATCACATCGGCTACTGCAACGGCGCAGGCACTAGGATCATCCGAAGGGAAACAAACCCTGCTCCAAGGGTAGGATGCAAAAAAGGAACGCATGCTATCCCAATCTGCTGACTTGTAGTGCCAAACGCGGCGGGTCGCTGGTGGTCTGCGACGTGGGCGTCGTAAAGGCACTACACTCCTGACCAGGCAATGGTCGGACGTTCCGAGAGGGGCGTCGACAATGACCTGGTAACCATCGGGATGTGTAGTCAGCAGAAGATCTAATAAGGACGGCGTTTAAGTTGGAGTGAATTCCCCTGATATTGCAAAAGTCCACGTTGAGTGTGGAGCGGGGTGCTGTGGTGTTACTGCCTCGTTTGTCCTTGGTCATGCGCGGTACTGTGCCCTCCCCAGAATACGAAGGGCAGCCCGAGCTAGAGTGCTCGGAGAGGGATTCTCCGACTCTGGTAGAGCCGGTACCCTCCTGGGGTACTATCTCTTTAGGGACCGCTTTCATAATCTTTGTTGGGGATGGGGGGGGGGGGGGAATGGCCTCCGGTCCTCGACACTAACGAAATATGCGAAACATAGCGGCACTAGGCCGCTATTTCACGCCGGTATTCTGTGCGAGTGTGGTAATTAACCCGGACGAGTCTGGCCCGATTGTGCTGACGTCAAAAGACGGCTGCGTGACTCTCCTACTTCTAAAAGTTTGTTGCTCTAGCTTTGTTGTTGAGTAAACCCACAACGAAAGTCATAATAAATCACCTGTATAGCCGAGTGGTTAGCGATCCTACCTACTAAGCTAGAGGTCCCGGGTTCGAATCCCGGTATGGATGTTTGTTTCCGAGTCATGGATGTTTTAAAATGTATTTATGTATGTTTAAGTAAGTATATTGTATTAAATATATCGTTGTCTTGTAACCCATAACACAGGGTATATATATGCTTATATTATTATTATTATATTATTTTCACTTGTGACAAGAGTTTTAGATTTGCCGCCAATTCACAAAAACAAATGACGAATGAATGCAATATACTACATAAGTTTACCAAAGAGATCTAAAATTTAAATTCATAAAAGTTTTCATTAGCAATGTTTCTAACTGGCCAATTCTAAACATTTTCAGTGTTACCTACGTACAACTTGACCTACAAATCCTCCTATTGTAAGGTAATATTGTCAATATGAGTAATCTATAATAGCCTTAAGAATTATGTTTTATATTATTGTTTATTAACGTTTACTGTAAAGCTGTTGATTACCAATAAATAAATAAAAACTTAAAAATAAAAGGGCACCCCCTTTTATTTTTAAAGCTAAAGAATTTAAAATTATGTATAGCATATTTCCAGGCACAACGGTCCCTGAGCCCGTGTTCCTCTGTTCGATCGAGCCCCCCAGCGCGGCCTACCAGAACGCGTTGGAAACAGCCTTGGCTGAGCTGCAGCGAGAGGATCCCAGCCTCAGGGTCACGGCAGACGAGGAGACTGGCCAGATGGTGTTAGCTGGTGAGTTGCTTACGCTTGATGTTCACTCACTTTGGGTAGATAGTAGTATTAAGTGAAAATGCTGCATTTTTAGTCCTCATCAAAAATTTGCATTAAAACTCATAAAATATATCTTAATATTTAAAAGAGCAATGAGTTTCTTGCTACTTCTTCTCATAAGCTCAACCCTTTATGAAGTAGCAGTAGATTCAATAAGATTTTTTTTATAACATTAATCAGTGTCATTTTCGTGACTTACATGAATAAAGTGATATTGATTTGATTTGAATAATGTAATTTCAGTTACATATTCATCTGTGTAAAGTTCATTTACACAATAGTGACAATTTCTATGTAACAATAACGGATATATTATATACATAACTGTAGTACAAAAACAAACTAAATATATTTTTTGAAGAGTGATATATAAGTATTATATATATCACTTACATTTACAGAGCTATTCATACCTGTAAGAAAGCTATTCTGTTCATAATATTCGTTTTATATTTTTATTATTTTTGTTTAGTTTAGAATAGCTTGTTGGTGTGTCTATTATAAATAAATAAATAAATACATATGGAGTACGCCGAATACAAGAGTGAAGCAACCAAATAAAAAAAATAAAAAAGGATTGTGTGGTTTTATGACACCACGGTAAAAGTGAAACTTTTTTTCACATTATAGACATTTAACTAAAATTTTTTGGAATAATATTCCATTAAGGGAAGAAAAATCGCTTTATCAATCTTAATTTTATACTTGGAAAATTGGAATGATAAAGGGAAAAAATAAAAGTAGACTAAGTCTCAAACGAATATTTTTATTGAAGTCTGTGTCTTAGCCCTGGTTAAAAATATTGATTGAAAAGCATTAAAAATGATGAAATTTGAATACTTTTGAATTCTTTCAATTCTTTTTCATGTATATATAGATACACAGTTTACATGGGGTGACTGATTCCCAATACTTTTCAATCAATATTTTTAATCAGGTAGAGTACGGCATACATAATTCTTAACAATTATTTAGATTATATACACATACACATATTAAAAAACTGAAAACAATAATTTATTATCGTTTAGTCATTTAGATCCGTTTTTCAGTTATTTTAAAAAACAAACAAAATAACGTGGAGCACTGGCACAAATGAGTAATAGTCTATACACTACACGGTCAGCTGCTGCGAACTATAGGCGCCTCCCGACCGTCACGCGACATGCAACACACAGACGAAAAAGTTTCAGACGATGTAATAAAAGTTTCACTTTAATAAATAAAGTTGTTTATTGGTTTTAACACATTCTCCTTAACAAATAGTGGTAAGAACCTTCTTTGAAGCATATATACAATGCTTGTGCCAGGACGCTCCGCTCTTTCTAAGCCTCGTGGGCTATGTGACATTGAAAGTCAAAAGTCAAAACCGTAGGTATCGCAGATTATCCGGAACAAACAGACACAAAATTGAAAATTGGTATTTGTATATATATTTATCGCGTAAATATTTATGATATTATGTGTAAAAAGTTATTTTAATTTTACATCGTACTTAAATTTTATTAATGTGCCTGTACATTTATTATTTTAAATTATTTCATCCCGTCCGAATTTGTTTTGATTATCAACCTTCAGGTATGGGCGAATTGCATCTGGAGATAATAAAAGAGCGGATAGTCCGAGAGTACAAGATCGACGTGGAGCTGGGCAGACCCCAGATCTCGTACAAGGAGGCGCTGGTGGGCACGGCCAAGCACACACACAGCGTTGACAGGAAGATTGGCAACGCGCGGCAAACTGTCAAGCTTACAATGTCTGCCAGAACTGTCAAGGGCGTCACACAGGATAAGATTTTGAGGTTAGTAATCAAACGTCAATCAAACAAATAAAGATCTTACTTACTTACGTATCTCGCTGGGTTCGCTGAACTTATCTTCTTTACTATCTTTATGAATGTTTCTTTCACGTACGAACAAACTGTGGCTGAAACCTCGTTTCGTTAAGTATCCAGCTCGGTACGACATTGGTACTATCAAAAAACACTCGGAATATTCGAAAGAAAAGAAAAAATTCCTGTGATTTGTGTTCTAGTTTGCAAGAGAGTATTTGGAAAACAGTTGACCCGTCCTGCTAAGATATAATATATTTTTTAATGAAAATAAGGGACGAGGCTATGAAGACGTTTAGCGGCTTTTTCTCTCTCAGAGCCTTATTTGTTTCCGCAGCGGTGATGGTGTTAGAAATGACATCAAAAAGAATTCTAAAGGAATCAATTTTAAAAAATAAATGCTTTTTATGCCTTTTAATTAGTGATGAAATGGTTATGGTATGGTCGAAGGTATGACAAGAGTGCGGAGAGTGCGGCAAACCTGGCTCACATCCACCCTCGGTCTGTGATGGCCATCGAGCGAGGAGTGACCACCGCCCTGCTGCACGGACCCAAGCTGGACGCTGCGGTAACACACCCACACTCACACTGAGATTTATAGAGCGTACTCAGACTTTACTTAAGTAAAACTCAGCTGAGTTCAAGCTTAGCGTAATCTTTGATTTGGTATTTATAACTGACCTATATAAAATGGCTGTTCCATGTGTTTGACTGCAATTTTTTGTGCCTACTTGAAGCGCCACTCGCGACCGTTCAGAAAACTAATTTTGCCGTATAATACAAATGGCCGCGAGAGAATCGTACAATACTCTGAAGTATTTTTGCATTTTGAATTAATTTCGGTCATTTTCCGTGTTATCTATACTTTAGAAATCAACGTAATAAAGTACACATATTTTTTTGTAAATAATTTTCCTATGGATGTTTGTTTAGCTGCGGTTGTCATCACTAGTTTTAGTACCGCTGGCGCTGTTGGCCATGTAGCCAACAGCGCCAAAATGGCGATTATCAAACAAGCACAAAAGCAGTTTGGCAGCCGCCAGTCCAGTGGTATATAGTAGAGGTCAATGGTATTTAAAGTGATTTGACAGTTGAGATTATGTTGAGCTTACACTAGGACAGTCCAATAGAATGGTCAAGCGCGCGATTCATTATAAAGAGTGTCTCAGCGCCGATTTTAAACTTTGAAAATTTGTATAAAAAAAACAAATTGTATTCATAATATTTTTACTGTAGTAAATTAAAGTGTATTAGTGCGGATTTTATGTACGGAATCTTACAACGTCAAGATATCTTCCATCACGGCGAATGCACTCTTCAAATCGGACACGCGAATTTGCCGAGACGCGCCGAAGGATGTCCGCTGATATGGCTCTCACTTCTGTCGTTATTTTAGTCTTCAGCTGCTCCAAATTTGTAAGAGTGGTATCAAAAACTCTTGCTTTGAGATAACCCCATAAAAAAAGTCAGCGGGGGTTAAATAGGGAGATCTGGGTGGCCACAATATGTCTCCAAAGCGGCTTATGATTTTTCCCGGAAATAAAGCATTTAGTGTGTCCATGGAGCAGTGTGGGCTGTGGCCCCATCTTGCTGAAACCATACATCAGACTTGTCAATATCCTCTTCTTGCAGCTGAGGTACAAAAAAGTTATTAATCATGTCAATATACCGCTCACTTGTCACTGTAACCGTCGCACCTCGGTCATTCTCGAAGAAAAACGGCCCGATGATTTTCTGCGCCGATATTGCACACCATACAGTGACTTTGGGGCTGTGCAATGCTTTTTGATGTTTTTGCTATGGATTGCTGGATGACCAGTAACGGCAATTTTGACGATTGACGTACCCTTCGAGGTGAAAATGTGACTCATCACTTAAATAAACGTTGTCCATCACGTTTTCCTCCGAAAAAATCTCTAACATCTTCTGACAGTAAATTTTTCGCTTGTTGTACTCTTCTTCTTTAATATTTTGCACAATTTGGATTTTATACGGATGTAATTTTAAATCTAAAGCCAAAATTATTTGAATGCATGACCGATGGAGGCTTAAAGAGGCAGCATGTATTCTAAGTGAGCGTCTTGGATGCTCCGCGACCGCAGCGGCGACGCGGTCGATGTTTTCAATCCATCGCACAGGTCTATTTCGTGGTCCAATTGAATGATTTAGTGAACATCCTGTCGCTCTAAACTGCTCTACCCACGACTTAATTAATTGAGTACTCGGGGCATTACTCAAACGGCGGATTTCATAGCGACTACAAAATTTACGCCGTGCTTCACTCAACGAAAACCCATTGCATAAGTACGCTTCTACTGCGTTCGCGCGGTGCGCACCAGACCATTGCGCCATGGCGACTAAAAAATCCGCACTCGTCACCTATGACCTATCGAACGCTACCACTCCCCTCCAGCTAACCCCGCAGGTTGCCGAGAAATTCGTATTTAAAGTTTAAAATTGGCGCTGAGACACCCTTTACATAGTACATACATTGTTGATTATTATTAGACAAACTTTTACTAAACAATTTGTTGTTTTAAAGTGATAACCCTCACTCCTGGAATTAATTACAAAAATAAAATTTATGAACGATGCGGGACTCGAGCCCGCGACCTCTCCCGTTCCGTGCGAGAGAGAGACTTAGATTTGCAAGCGCGACATCTCAAGTCATTTTCCAAATATGCGAATATTGGGGTTGAGCAGGCTAACAACAGACTGTAAAGTAGATCCTGTAGATGAAGCCACAACCTGAGAGTTGAACAAAGCATACAAGATTTATCAACGATTCGTCATTCGAACGATTCGCTCAGTTGGAAGAGCGCTCGCACGGAACGCAACAGGTCGCGGGTTGAGTCGCGCATCGTTTATAGGTTTTGTTTTCAAATTTTATTTGTGTAAACTTTTACTATAGAAAGTATACTAAATTACAACAGAATCCAAAACATATCTAAATAACTATTAGTTTTATTGAAATAAGTTGAAGTTTTTCTTCCACGTACTACATAGCTGTGGAATATACCTCCTTGTACCGCGTTTCCGGGACGATACGACATGGGTACCTTCAAAAAAAACGCGTACACCTTCCTTGAAAGGCCGGCAACGCTAATGTGATTCTTCTTGTGTTGCAAGAGAATGTGTGCGGCGGTGATCACTTAACACCAGGTGACCCGTACGCTCGTTTGTCCTCCTATTCCATAAAAAAATATCGTTGAAAGATATATGCGAAATGCAGTCTTGATAACTTACTTTGAGAAGTTGAACCCCTTTTTAGAAGCTTGACAGCTATGGGAGACAGTAGGCACTGTATTATAGGGGAATTTTAAAACGTCGAACAACAGCTGTTGTGATGACGCAACGAATTCTTGATCTCCTTTTTGTTCGGATTGAAGTCTGAGATTTTCTTAAGTTGTCGATATTGTTGATATAAGTGCAAGTTAACTTTAGTGGGCACTTAAAGCGTTGTTTATAAATTCGGACTTCGACTCAACCCGCTAAGTAAGTGTGACCAGTCTATGTTCGTCGTACACATATAGACAATATTCACTCGCAATCTTAAATCCGCGATCAATTTACACAAACTGTAAATAAATACATACAGTTATTACCTATGCAATTTTTTTTTATACAAATGATCTCGAAAGAGAAGAGACGCACGAGAGTTGAGAGAGAGAGAGATACTTTGGCGAGACAACACGTTCTGAGGATGCCTCGTGTAGAGGCGAAACACGTGTGGAATTGTTTTAAAAACAAATATTGGTGGAATTAATCATTTGTATAATATTATGGATTTCCGCAAAGTAACGCTTAATTCAATAAAAAAAATTATGTCTGTCCAGTGTATATTAAACCTTATTACTTTAAAACAATTATTACACGTGGGTGGAATTGAGGAGCGAGATGTAGCTTATATTATTTGAGAGACCTACATTTGAACAGCATAAATCTAAAATCTCTCTACCTAACATGTACAGTTAGAACTGCAGACAGTTCTTAAAAAAAAAGTTCGTTAAATCAAACTGAAGACTGGATTTCCATGCGAGGTGTGTACAGGTCGATGCGACATGGGTACCTTTGGTGATCCATGAGAGAATGGGCGGTGGTGATCAGTAATGATCAGGTGGTGAGCATCACCATCATCTATGAGAAAGTGATTAATATTTGTAGTGTTGTGATAATGAATATTAAACTATTGGGAGCAGGTGGTGGACGTCCAGGTGACGCTCCACTGGTTCGAGGTGGGGCGCGGCACCTCTGACTCCACCGTCTCCTCAGCTGTGGTGCACTGTCTTCGTAAGGTACAATTTTCATCAAAAGTATATTAGATGACTTAACTATTTATTTCCGAAACAATTGAATAAAAATACTAAAGCCTAATCTTGCTAAAATACATCTGGGGTGACAAACGTACAGACAAATAAACATAAATCCTCGGAGCCATTGTTATAGGATCCATTGGGATTTTTTTTCTATGAAAATAAGGGACGAGACGAGCAGGACGTTCTGCTGATGGTAACTGCTACATCCTACCCATTACAATGCAGTGCCGCTCAGGATTCTTGAAAAAAAATCAATAATTTGGAGCGGCACTACTACTGCGTTCGTCACCTTGAGACATAAGATGTTAACTCTCATTTGCCCAGTAATTTCACTAGCTACGGCGCCCTTCCGACCGAACAGTAATGTTTACACATTACTGCTTCACGGCAGAAATAGGCACCGTTGTGGTACCCACAATCTAGCCGGCATCCTGTGCAAAGGAGCCTCCCACTAGTGAAAACTCCATATGCTGCAGAACAGAGTCTATTAGCCAACCCAATATAGGGCAGTGATGCTTAATTTTATGATGATATGATCCTATTCAAAAATATTGGTTGTGGAAGGTGTTTGAGCTGTGCGGCAGCACGCTGCTGGAGCCCGTCATGTCGCTGGAGGTCGTGTGTCCGGAGAGCCACTCCTCGCGTGTGTTGGCAGACCTGGCACGTCGCCGGGCAGACATACACCACATACACCTCCGACACACCAACAAGGTAACTGAAGAGTGGGGGTCGTCTGCCACTCACTGGCAGCGATAAAGAACTATTGAGCCAATGTGAATGTCAAAGCTCTACATTCTACCACCACTTTTGAAAATGAACATTTTTTTCGTCTTATTATATTTATATAATATGCTCAATAAAATGGTGCAATAAAAATACTGGTTAAAACTTTGTATCACTTAGCACAAGCGGGAAGGGGGGGGGGGATTTACCCAGTAATATCACTGTCATGTGACGCCCTTGCCCTTCGTAAGCTTTTCCAAACTAATTCATAAGTTTCTAATTTCAGGTGATAGAATGCCTCGCGCCGCTATCCGAGCTGCTGGGCTACTCCTCCACTCTTCGGACGCTAAGCTCTGGGCTCGCCACCTTCACGATGGAGTTCCACTCCTACAGACAAATGTCGCCCTTCGATGAGGAGAATGCCATCAGATCTGTCACGGGCTTTTAAAGAGTTGCTGATTCCGAAAATTGTAATAAAATGACACAATTATGAATATGTTTTTTTTTTAACTTTGAACATACAATACAGAAATAACGTAGAACGGTCAAAGTACTTTTGTGCCTGTTTGATTTTCGCCATTTCGCACTGTTGGCCATGAAGTGAGAGTCTGCGGTACTAAAACTAGTGATGACAACCTCAGCGAACATCGATAGGAAAACTATTTACAAAAAAAAATTGTGTACTTACGTGGTGCTGGTTACATGGTTCTTGAAGTAAATAACACGGAAACGAACGAAATTAATTCGATGCGGTAGGTATATTCACTAGGTAGCGAACAACTAATTAGCGGTGTGTCTTCGTGTGTCAACGCAAACAGACTGGCCGTGTATTCACTCGAGTGTTGCCACGAACGAACTGTGCTTGCGCTCGAGGCTATTCTCTGGCCTGCCCTCCAATAGATGAAGTAGGTGGTGTAGACGGATAAGGCTTAGGTGAGAGAAGAATAGATATATAAGGAATGAGGTATAATGGTACGGACAATGTTTTAAGTTTACTAGTATGTCTAATATGTTAACTTCAGTTCTAAATAATTAATGGAACTGCTAGGTCTGTTTGAATTATATACTATGTAATTATGCTTGTATATGACTGTTTGTTTCCTCAAATAAATAAATAAAGGCTTTGTATTATGACGTGTCTGGCAGGGTTTTATTAATTCCTATAACTGTCTTCGAGTGATTAATTTTAACTCATTGAAAAAATATATATCAAGTAAATATCATTTATTTCAGATAAGTGACATTCAAAATTTTGATTTTGACCACAAACAATTTACAAGTGAAATTAAAATATAACAACAATATAATATGTAGGTACATTTGTGTGAGTTTCAAATAAGATTCATCTGAAAGGGAAGTTCAGGACTCTTGATAAGGTGGGTACTACATAACGCCCTGGAACAAATATTATTACTAGGAACAAACTGTTACTTTAAGAGAAGAGTATCTAGGTATTGTTATTATAATACACACAATATAACATAGACAAGCAGTGCCCTGTGACCGAATTTGATAGTTTTTTTGTAAATAATTTCAAAAATACATCGGTTTTATATTGCTGTGTTGCATCTAGAAAATATGGAATTCCTGCCATACGATAAACATAGGAAAAGTCAAAAATAATAATACCATTGGTGATAAAAAAAAGTGGAGGCATTGAATCTAATATTTTTTGCAAAAGCGAGGAAGTTTTTGGAAATCAACACTTTTCACCAGTACGAACCATTGCTTCCGATCAGATATTATAGTGTTCAAAGTACTGAACTGTAGAATAATTTCATTTGCTATGTTTTGACACATCTATGTTAGAAGATATGTCAGCTGCAGACCTTTGAACTCTCAAATTCAAATATTTTTATTCAAAATAGGATGTGACATCACTTATTGAAAGTCAAAAAACTACCACCCATTCCAAAATAAATAAATCAGCCCTGAGAAGAATAGGCGGAACAAACTCAGCGGGCTTTTTTTTCATCAAAAATATGTTTTACAATTAAAGTAACATTTACAAAGTAACATTGTACAATTAAACTTATTATTTAAGAGCCTGAGGGCGGTCGCTCCATTCACATTCATATCATTAAGAAAGTCGTTTATGTTATAGTAACCTTTACCACATAAACGTTTTTTAACAATTCTTTTGAATAACGTAATACTTTTGTTTTGAACATTTTCTGGGATCCTGTTGTAAAAGCATATACATCGCCCCACTAGAGACTTGCTAACTCGACTTAGCCGACTAGTAGGCATTATAAGCTTATGTCTGTTCCTGGTGTTAACATTATGGTTATGACAGTTTCTTGCAAATTCACTTATGTGACTATGAACATACATTACATTATCAAGAATATATTGAGAAGCCACAGTGAAGATGTTAATTTCTTTCAATTTTGCTCTCAATGATTCCTTGACATTCGACGCAAAGTAACATACAATAGATAAGCACTGAGGACGTAGTGCTGCGGTGACCTTTAGACATTTATTGGAAGGTACAGCGTGCAGCTAATATGGCGACATTAAACGAACGCAGGGGGAGAGCGTTATCATAAAAAAAATACATAATCTAACTAATTAAATGAATTATCCATATTATTCACAACACCCTGCAAGTAAGTCACTCACTAGCGTAGATACTGACACCTATTTGTGCCACGCTGGGCCTTAGCCGTTTAGAACTCATCGGTGAGTAGCGCCCACTTAAGGATGATAAACCTTTGTTTGAAAATTTGAATTATTTAGTTTAATTTTTACATTTATTTTTTTATTATTACGGTTTAGCGTCACCCGTTTAGTTTTACTCGCTTTAAAGTTTAAAACTTTAAGCGTATGGTAATGTATCTAAAGAGTTAGAATCAAAATATGGATTTTATTTGGGCGAAACTTCCAAACTCCAGATTTATAAAGGAATCCTGTACCTTGAACAAGTTGTCTAGCTCGTCCATCAAGGTCTCGTGGCGGTAGGAGAGCCTCACGTCTGGTACGTTGGAGCGGGTGATGTCGTTACCGTCGGGTCCCTCGCGGGTGTACTGCGGGCCCAGCCAGTGCTGCTTCATCTACCAATCCATGTCCAATAAGAGAAATTGGTCAATATTACCAAGCAATGTCCTATTTCTGTTTTTTTTTTATAGAATAGGAGGACTAACGTGGATGTGGATAGTAAGGAATCATCGCCGCGTATACTCTCTTGAAACCCCAGAGGTATCACAGGATTAGTGCCGGCCTTTTAGGCTGTCAAGTTCGCAATTACACAGTTTTGTTGTATGTGGCAGAAAGTTCTTTGAAAACCGCACTGTATAAGAACGCCAGATTATGATATTATAGATTATTGTGTGTGGTATGATAGCGGAATTTGGTGATAGGAATCACGTCTGTTCCGAAGAGCGATCTCTTGATCGCTTCCTCGTGATAAATGGGGTAGAAGAAACACGTTGAAGTGAAGTGCTGTTGTCCTTGAAGGAAGCGCAGAAGCGTTTAAGGCCTTTTATGTAGGTGTAGGGTGCTTTTTATACTTTTACTAACGAGGTTTTAAGTAGAGTTAATAGTAGTATAATTTTATACAAAGTGCCAAAGTTTTAAACAATAGTATTCGGACTTATACAGAAGGTGCAGGTTAGGTTACGTCGTACTAACTTCATGCGGGAACCCCGACATGATGACCGAATGTCTCGCCAGCTCACACATGTCGCACGCGCTCAGCTTCCACGCCTGCGCCGCGACGCTGTACTCCTCCATCAGGGCTTCCTGGCAATTAGTTTTAAACTGCTACAGCACACATACATAATTGTTGTACTTGTCTTCACTTCATCCTCCCATGAAAGGATTAAGACTCACTGAATACAAATTCAACAAATACAATATTAAAGCTTCTTTGACTAAGAAAGCTTACTATAGAAGCGGAGAAAAAAAGAAAATTATTTATTCGCTTAGGTCAAAATGATACATGAAGTTTATAGATTTAAGAAAAGAGAGTGTCAAGAAACTCTTTGCCACTTATATAAAGAGGATAATGATGACCTCGCTGGTCTCTTTTGTCTAGCTCTCTTATTTTTGGAACCCTTGACCTGTAGTACGTGGACGACTTCTTCAGTAGATCTCCAATCTTATCGTGGGATGTACAGATAAAACTTCTCCGTCGAGTTTCTATTTATATGTTCGCTCCATAAATTTGCTCAGTCACTACTTTCATCCATCCTGTAAATTGCCAAACCACCCAAATATTTCCTGTTCAGATACTGTCACCGCATCTCCACACAAATTAACTTTCTCCCTACTTGCATTATTCGATATTGTTAAATTTCAGTGTCTGAAAAATGTACTAACAACAAAATCTTTGCTTCTCTGACAAGAATTGGTCTGCGATAGTGTTGTCTAGTTCGCTCAGCCGCAAACCCTGATGGTTTACCTTTGTGTAGTGAAACTGCAGCGGATCGTCTGTACTGAGGGTGACCTTCAGGCCCCGCGCGAAGTACTCGGGCAGCGGGTTCCGGTGGTAGCGCAGGAACAGAGAGTTGTTGCTGAGTGGCGACATGGCGATGTAGATCTGAGCCAGGTAGTAGGCGTACTGGAGCACCGGCACCTGCATCAATCAACAAGTGAAAAGGGCAGACGGCCCACTTGAACTTCAGCTGCATGATTGCTGTAAGAGACCATGCCGATTACACTATGCCTGTCGCTCTGAATGGTTAACATTCAACCATTCAGTATTACCAGTAGAATAAATTATTTAATATAGTTATCTTTTGGATTTAATGTTATGATATGTAAAGTTGCGGTGATGGTTTAACATTTAGGGCGAAAATTGTTAATTACGGATCTGGTACTCAATCACTTCCACCTATCACATGATAAGCGATGCGCTACCGATCGAGTATTTTAATTACTTTGAGTACCAAGGTGATTTAAAGGTCATACGCATGTAATGTCTATACAAATAATGATGCAATGGATGTTCCAACATTTCGCGTTATTACATTATGATTCAACTTTTTAAATCAGCGTCACACTACATACAATTTTAATAAGAAAACGCCTAGTTTCTGTCAACTTTTTTTAATGTAATAGGAATACAAGGTTACACCGGAGGAACCACGCAGAAAGTGGCCGACCCTTATGGGTAAATATTTGCGCTACAATAAGACAATACCACATAAACAAGAACACGCGGGGAGCGGTGGACCGCAGCTGTCAACACTAACTTTTGCGGAACTAATGCAGTTAGGTCTCACTCGTCCCTAACACGACAGTCAAGACTATATCACATCAAAAGTCAAAACGGACTTGCCGACAGAGCATATCCGAATAACTGGTACTACTAAATGTAAAAATACCTTTAATCGGTTGATGACAGATATAAGCGAAATAAATTTTCTTCCAAAAAAGCCAGTTGCGATGCCTGTATATTTCTTTTTTTTATGAAAATAAGAGACGAGACGAACAGAACGTTCAGCCGATGGTAATTGATTCGCCCTGCCCATTGCAATGCAGTGCCGCCCAAGATGATTGAAAAACCCAAAAATCCTGAACGGCACTACAATTGCGCTCGTCAATTGCCTTGAGACATAAGATGTAATTTCACTAGCTACGGCGCCCTTCAGACCGAAACACAGTACCTAATGCTTACACATTACTTCTTAACGGCAGTAATAGGCTCCGTTGTGGTACCCATAATCTATTCGGCATCCGGTTGCAAAGGAGCCTCTCACTGGTAAATTTAAATTGTCCAAATAATGTTATTGAAGCGATAAAAACAAGCCCTTATCTATATTAGAGAAGACTGTCTCTAAAAGCTACCTTTCTCAACACGAGCCCGTGTGAGATGTTTTCGGCCAGCAGGAAGCCGGCTGCGAGGTGCGACGCCGGGCCCGCCTCGCCGCAGTGAGGACGTAGCACAAACGTGTTCATACCTTGCTCTCTGAAATATTGTAATATATATATGTTACACATTACTGCCTCACGGCAGAAATAGGCACCGTTGTGATACCCATAATCTAGTCGGCATCCTGCGCAAGGAGCCTCCTGGTAACTGTTAATAATTGATAATCGCTTCTGAAGATCTCCTATAACTACCGGACAAGTGTTGCCAGCTTTATTTGCATTCTACCTGGAACACTTACACTTTAAATGGAAACACAGTCGATGGAAGTTCTTTAAAATAGCTACGTATAAGATCTGAACATTGTAGTATTTCACTCATCAAAATATAAGTTTTTTAATTTATGTACCTACTAAAGAAAGGTTCTCAATTGTTCAGTTGCTTTTTCGGTCCAGGCGACCGAGGAGAGTTGTGACAACCTTTACATAAATTAACATATGTCGCAAAATAAACTCTTTAGATATTATGTGTCGTGTGAGCTCTATAGGTCATTTGGTTTTTAAAATAATCATCAAAACAAATGAAAGCATTATTTATTTATTTTCTTTGTGTTGTGTTCGTGTTTAAGTTAGCTGATTTCGCTATTTGTAATTTGATTATAGATTTTTTTTTTAAATTTTGGGATAAATCATCATCGTCAGTCGATAGACGTCCACTGCTGGACAAAGGCCAAGTGTTTATATATTCAATTGAAACTTGACTTTTTCTTTACTGAACGTACTCGCAGCAGACAGCACTTACTTCCTGAGCTGGTTGATGGTGCAGATGTTTGCGTACATGTAGTACAAGTAATACGCGTACGGCGGGTTCTCTTCGTCGTTCCACTCCTCAGGGCTCCTCATATTCTCGCTCAGGATAGGGTTCTCGGGCTTAGACTCGTCGTCGACGCTGTCGAAGCCAATTACGTGCTGGAATTCAAAGGTAGAACTAGTTTTGATCTAAGTGGTTAACTTAGATAATTTACACGTCTAGATAGACAACCGATAAAAACAGGCCAGGAATATAAGTTTAGTGTGCGTGAAAAGCTACGTCTTACATTCGCGATTTCTATGACACTGTGTTAGTGTGCGTGAATTGCTCAAAATAGAGGTTAGTTCTTAAAATATTTTTTTTCACAGCTGTCATAGTCTATCTATACCTATAAATGATCTAACGTGGTTAATAGTAATCTAATGCCTTGACATTGTTTGCCAAGCGACTAACATATACTCCCGAACCACAACTTACGACAACAATGAAAACTTTTTTGCTTCACTACTCTTAGCTACGAATGTGAAAACACGTAAGGATACATGGTTTCACTTAATCTTGCAGCTCAAATCTGTCTCTTAGTTGAAGCAACATTCTCTTGGGTATTTCTTTAAAAATTAATTATTACAGCCCCTTAAGTACAATATATTAAATACAATTTGCTTAATTAGAAGGAAGTTTAATTAATGTCTTGTGCGCTAACTTCATAACAGCGTACTAAACGTTGGCCTCATGCCGTTGCCATATGGCAACGTGAGCAAGCAAGAAGTAAATAACTATTAAATATTAATACACTGTAAACTACACGAGTTAATTAGAGTTGAGGATACGGTTACCGTGAGGAATTTGTGAAGCTCCAAGTTAGAGTTGGGATTTATGGAAACTTCAAACAACGGGTCGAAGAGATTGCTCAGAAACTGTTGGAAGTTGTTCAGCAGTTTGTTTGCGCGGTAAATATCACTGAAACAAATTTATTATGCTTTGATTTTTAATAAGCGTTATAGAATAATAGTTTCTAGTTCGAAAACAGGCTTAGTTAGTTAGTTGTTAGTTACCAGAATGTCAGTGTGGTGTCGCACCAGAATAGTACCACCTCATCTCCTACCGTGGGTGTCGTAAGAGGCGACTAAGGGATACAAATAAAGGAGGATCTTTCCGAGAGAGTATCAGCATCTACTGCGATTGAACCCGCATGCCAAGGGTGGCGATTATGGCAAAACCCCCCGAATAACATAACATAACAGACTGACAAAATCAGGCCCCGGTCCCAGTCTCCGGGGGCCATATTCGTGGTTTATACAGTTACATAAGCGATGGGGCAGGGGGTTCTAAGAATCCCAGGGTTTGTCAAGTCTACCGAAATACCATGGGCCTGGCAATATATGTCAAAATAATGCGGACCAATGAGAAATTGGAGAAAGCTTTGAGCTGTTGAGGGTGAGGACTCGATAATCTTAAATTTTGGACACCTGCTCTACTTCCCGGAGAGGGCGACCAACTGTCGTGCTATATTAACTCAGAATTACCGAACGGAATTCGTTAAAGGTCATTCAGGTTGAAGGTAAGACTTCGTGGAGGCCATATATGAGGACATCTCAACAGCCATCCACACTTCTAAGACCCAGTTTAACCCACCGACTTAGCCCGGATGATTGCGAAACTGAAGTGGCAGTGGGCAGGGCACATAGCTCGAAGGATAGATGGCCGTGGGGGCAGGGCAGGATCTCTATATTATGATGAACTCCTTCACCAAAAATGATGATGATAGGCAAGTCAAGTAATTGTGCGTTATTTAGACAAATTGTATAATACGTAGATATTAAATACATCAATTAGGCGAACACAAAGTATGTGTTTGTTAAATTGCTTGTTCTGTGCTACATCAGTGGTCACTAACTAGAGCCTCGGCACCTGCACCACCCAGCGCACGTGGCTGGAGTGCACGTCGTGCCGCAGCGCCCACGAGGCCAGCTTGTTCCACTCGTTGCGGTTCTTGCAGTAGATAGAGATGCGCGGCTCTATGTACGTGTACTTGTTCTCTTCCAGGTCGCATATCACCTCCTAATCGGATATTCAAACAAGTCACTGTCTAAGTACGAGCATAAATGTTTCGGGAGATATCTATGATCCAGTCTTATTTTTGAAAATGTTTACATAAGTATCCGCGATGTGAGGGCATCCTTAGCTCAGGTTTCTGATTTACAATATTTATAACACACGAGAGTGAGACAAAGAGAATCGTCAGTTGAGACGCAAAGCTGGCCCTCACCACGACCCCCCAGTTCGTTCGCCACGTACATGGGTACACCTACACTCCCACCACCATAAACGAGTAGGTTATTAGGTAGGCAACGCTCTAATGATTTTCTGATGCCACAAGAGATAGGCCGCGGACGTGATCACAAACTATCAGGCAAACCGTATGAAAGCTTGTACGCCAATGCAACTATGAAAGATCGAATTCTCAAGAACATCTTGGCAGACATTGACACTGGATGATATTTTAGTTTAGTGAAAAAGAAAGTCTAAACATTGAATATTTCATGAGTGTTCTATGTCGAAATAAATTAAAAATAGTCAAAACAAAGAATATTTGATAGTAATATATCTATGAATTAAAAATAAAATTCTATTATAATATTTTAAAATATACCGATACCTAATAGACCACCTGTGGATAGGGGCCATGGATTGATTGTGGCATCAAGTAGTTTTAATCCGTTTATTTATTTAAATCGGCTTTACTCATAGATTTAAATAAATAAAGTTAATAATGTCTTATGCAAGTTTTAATAATTGAATTTTTATCGCGCACTGAATTGAATGTAACTTTTGAACAATTCAAATTATGTTAATGTGCACATAAGTACCTTAATAATCCTTGCAAAGTAAGCACCGTTCAGATAATTATCCGTCTTGAGGAACGCCTCACGAAGACTACTTTCCCCTACCGGATTGTACTTCGCGTTGAATTTGTCGAATCTATGGAAAGTGTTTCGATCCTGAAATGATAACATTTTATACCTTTTATTAAGGAGTAATAATTGTTAATTGTAACTGCTATTACATTATATTTAAAATATTGAGATAGGTAGGTGATTGAATTTTGGAGAAAATATTATGGCTTCGCTGTGTGACAGATATTTTAATATTATTTAATGTAACGAGATAACACATCTCGTTCAGAGGAGCTGCATGAAACCAAGATCAGTTATGGTACGGGGAGGAATAGCAGGTCGGTGAACCATCTATCCTGTTGTGGACAGTTCTCCTTTTTTGGTAAGTAATTAAATGTTTTAACTTAACTTTAAATTCAACTTTTCTGAAGAAGCGGTAAATACTAAATGACTTTGATAAGCACATTGAGTCATTTTTGACAAAAATAAATAACTTGTTTATTTGACTTTGCCTTTACAGGTAAACTCACCGCGTGGACATCGAGTAAGTCTACATTCAGATCGTATGCATCCAGTCGCATCTCTTCGAACACGGAGCGCAGCGTCTTTGGAACACCATCCTGCATGGACACTACCTCGTCGGCATTGGACCGTAGCGTCCGCTTTATGAAGCGCAGAAGATGCTTCTGGTTCATACATGAGGCGGCATGGATGTGAGTATCGACTTTTCTAGAATTAATATTGTTTTTAAGCTATTGCATAGCTTCTATCGCGGGCCTTGAGCGTGGAGACCGAATCCAGAAATTCCGTAACGAAAATAACCTAACACCCCACTACTACATATATATATATATTTCGCCATGACCATTACAGTTGCCGTGGAACAGCGGTTATCACGTATGCTTTTTGTGCAGAAGGTCCCAGGTTCGAGTTTTTATCACGTTTTATTAACTTTTATTATTACTTAGATTTCTCAGATTCCAAAATTGGACGAGGTAGAGCATTTTATTTATTTACATTGAAGAACGGTCGAAAATACTTGGTACAAATGGTAATAAATTTCCACTTATTTTGGCTGGTGACTTCAACATCAACTTCGCTGATAAAAAATCAGAGCGGTTGACAACTTTTCTTTCGAAAATATTGAATTTGAAAATGAATAATGATCCATAAGAATCCACAACAAAATATGGCACCATTGACGCGGTATTTTCCAGATATTTAGAAGATATCAAGTCTGAAACTTATGTTTCTTATTTCACTTACCATAAACCTATAGTTTCAATGATAAATATTCCTGAATAACCTACATATATTGTAAGATAATAAAAATATTTTGTACAATATTAACTTCCCCTTTATTTAAAAAAAGAAAAAAAAATTGTTTTGTTATCGGTCACCACGCTCAAAAAAGTGTAACTTGAATTAAAATCAAAGAAAATAAAATACTGCATAAATAAAATAAATAAATAATTATAATTGCATAAGTTGATAAAAAATGCTATGCAATAGCTTTACCGCGGCAGTCCCCGAGTGCCACACGTCTTTTTATTTTTTATAAATATGTTGATATACGAAGAAATTATAAAAAAAAGTATAATAATAATAATCTCTCAGGAAAATACTAAATGCCAAGAACATAATTGACATAAAGAAAACAACCAGTGGGAGGCTTTTTTGCACAGGATGCCGGCTAGGTTATGGGTAAAACAACGGCGCCTATTTCTGCCATGAAGCAGTAATGTGTAAACATTATTGTGTTTCAGTCTGAAGGGCGGCGTAGCTAGTGAAATTATAGGACAAATGAGCCTTAACATCTTATGTCTCAAGGTGACAAGCGCAATTGTAGTGCCGCTCAGAATTTTTGGGTTTTTCAAGAATCCTGAGCGGCAGTGCATTGTAATGGGCTTGACGTCTCAATTACCTTAAGTTGAATGTCCTGCTCGTCTTGTCCCTTATTTTCATAAAAAAAATAGTAAACGTAAACTTTTTGTTAGCGTCTTTCAAACCGAAACACCATTTCGATCTCCCATGTCAGGAATGAATATTACAGGATTCTTTGAATTTAGAGAACTGTAGAATGTAGAATGTAATATCTTCTGTATTTATAAATGCAGCCTTAAGTTGACTACTATAAACCATATGGACAGGAGTCAGGACAAGGCTTAATGTGATAGCAATAGCCGGGAACTGATCCTAAAAACAAATCTTTTCAATTTAAGATTATCCAACCATCCAAGAAAGACTTATCTTTCTATCTTCAATTTTGGATCAATTCTGTGAATTTATCAAAAGCGTTTTTAATTTGCCGCATTACTGTGTCGCTGCCACAATAAGGTAGTGGCATGGCTCTTCTTTGAGATGGGGGTAATACAAGCCCCATATCATGAAAAGTTCTATCGTCATCATTATAATCCATAATATGACAATGGTCCTACTGAATTGCGTATTTTTGAGAACTACTAAAACATCTATTATTCAATCTACTCTCTTCACAAGTAGTATAAATTATTATGATACGCATACGCAAATGCATTTAATGAAAATCTTACAATATGTTCACCTACCTGACATTGTAGAAGTCTCTATGCGGGACTGCCTTCTGTAGGGCGAGCTCGTGAAGTTCGTTCAGCAACACGTGCATTCTGAATCTCGAAGAGAGATAACTCAGGCGGCGAAAGCAGAACGACTTCCTGTGAGAGTGTCGGGTATTCAATAAGAGATGTGTGTGTTTCTTACCCCACATACCACATTTCTACTATTAGATGCTAAGCGAAGCAACTGTTTCTCATCTTCTCTTGAAGTTTTTACAGTTTCCATGACATATAATGAACTTTGAGCTTAAACTATATTATTAATTAAAGGAGATATTGTCAAAAAAAAATCAAAAACTTTTTGAATATGTCTATAAGCAGTACTAACCCTACATGAATTATTCCAAAGTGAATGTAAAAGTGTCCGCGTCAATATAATAAATATCTATTATCTATATATTACCACGGTCATGTCAGGTTCAATTTACTTAGCTATGCGATTTTGTGGGGGTGAACCAGAGGCCAAAACGCTCTTCATTGCAAACAAAATGACACGACGACAATTTCTGACGCAATTTTCTTAAAAAAGGTTATTTAAATAAATTTGTTGCAAATGCGTCAACTTTTGGAGGCGATCGTATTCAGCACATTAGTGGTAACATGGATCCGTTAGGTCTATCAAATGCATTCGATAGTTACATGTGAAGCAAGTATTGTTTGTTATGGGTTGTTGTCAAGCTATACTCACAGTGGACCATCAGCAATCATGTTGGAGAGTAGCAGGAGGTCCTCGACGTACTTCCGGAAGGGTATGTTCCTGTAGGGTAGCGGACGGTGCTCCTTCTGATCATCCTCGTTGCGGTACAGCACCCCCACCCCGCGTTCCCAGCGGTACAAGTAGTAGCGGTCGCTCGGAACCGGGCAGGACCACGGATCTAATTATAACAGGCGATAACAAAAAAGTTGTGCATGAAGAAGTCTTCGATTTATTTCTCTTAGGTATCGTTTATGCGGAGCAGATGACGTTCCTTGAGACGTCGCTTAATTATGTGGAGAATTCGACTTAATGCCTGTCGCCGAATTCTACTTAGTACTTTCAGACAAGTTACTACAAACTTGGATATTTTCCCCTCCATCTAGAAGTGTGAACCTTTACAGTACGATTTGTAAGGACCTTTACAATATGGGTAAAAAAGCGGTCCTTCCTATTAGGTGGAGAACGCTGCGAGTCCTCTGATATTATAAAGAAATTTGTACGGCGGCTACCAGGGACTAGTAAAAAAAGAAGGACTCCGAGCCGTGATATTAGCAAGTGAAGCACCTTTATGCTAGTGTGTGTGCGGTTACGGGGTATACCAGTTACACAATGTTTTCTCCCTTAAATAATCTTATATCCACAAATACTTTTATAGTATTGTTTTTACACTTTTAGACAACGCACGACGGCATTTTTAAAATATTTTATTGCGACGCAAACTGATCTGTCATAGACATTGGCAAATCTCATAATGGCGGCAGATCGGCTTGTATTAGTGTAAGTGTATGCGCGGGGCTATGTATTTAAACGTTAATTGGCTTGTTTTGGTGCCTCACTGATATGTAAGGTGACACGGAGTCCTTCTTTTTTTACTCGTCGGTGGGCGGTTACGACACTTATCATATTGTCACTGTTATGGGCAGGTGACGCTACTGAGTCAGCACCTCGCTGTCACTTGTGTGACTCGCTGAGTCTCTCGTGCCCGTTCTTCTCAGGCCTGACGCATATATTTTCGAATGGGTAGATTTTGACGTTCAAAAAAGCAATTCTGTGTTCATATTTTGTACTTGATCTAATCTGAGTCCTTAAATTAAATGAATGAATTGTTGTTTACCGAGTGTATTGGTGTCTTCATTGAGATATTCTTCCTGGCTGTCAACTGTCCCTACCCAACCGCCAGCTTTGACCATTGTAACTGTTCCAGCTACATTCACTGTATGCACCCAATAATCAATTTATAGTTTCAGTTCACATAATACACATAAGTTAGTAGAATAAACAGATCTTTTCAAGGTCAAAAATACTTTATTGACATAAAACCAAACAGATTGTCAAGTAGAAACTCTTCAACATCAATCACTAAAAATACTGTGTATATACTAAAATACTATGTAATTATTTCTAGTGTTTAAATAATGGCGGTCACTAATTTTACTATAATATTTTTTGTGAATGTACGTGCTTGATCGTTATAGCCGTTACATATATATGCGCCGTATATGGTCATAATGTGAATTTCTTTGAATTTTCCCTAAGAGATTCCCGTGTCATTAATATTTAATTATGTTTGTACTTTCCTTACACTTGGCAACGTAAATTTCAAATACTTGTTTTTATTTTATTCAAAACTAAATTAAAAATAATTTAAACCGTTTTTATACTTCTAACAAAGCAATATTTATTTCAACACATAAATTAATAACAGTATCATGGTGAACACAGACGAACGCTTTTTTCAGGTCATAAAAAACTCCCAAAGCATCAAAAGAATCTTCCCAAACACCAAAAATATCGCTAAGTGTAGGTAAGATTGATATGGGTCTATAATAATTATTAGGATCAGTTACACTGCCTAATTTAAGTACAACATGAAAAACATCCTCGTCAATACAGCTGGTATACTATCAAATAGGGCTCCCTAAAGTTTACAGTTAATACTTAATACTTAATTAAGTACGTAAATAGTTATTACGTATTAAATGGTGTAGAATTTCTTTCTACATAATGTAAGTATATTGCATGCAGTATGGCGCTTAAAATAAACACACAGGTAAAGCTACACAACCGTAATGATATAAAATAAATTCAATTCATCAAAACTTTGAATATTTTTGCAAAGCGCTGTCAGGACCAAAGACAATAAACATTTTTTCATTTGGGTCGTTCAGTAACACTGAATGTCACAGATTTTTTCACAACGCCTGATGGAATGTTAAACTAGCCGCACTTAACCATAACCAGCGATCAAGAGATGCGATGCCTTAGTTTGAGGTAGGAGTCAACGCTCTAAGCTTGAAGGTTCCTAAAGTGAAATCATTTCGGGAATACGGCAGCCGGCAAATGAGTCCACAAAGTAGTTGCGCAGTGAAAGTTCCTTGCATAACCAACCAATGTAGAATGGGAGACATTACCATCAACCTATCATGTGCGTGTTATTTCACATTTTGTCAAGATTTCTGGTGGTGAATTTGGTTGCTGGTTTGAACCAGAATAACTCGTCTGAAAATGATAATTATGTGTATTGCATAAAATATATCTACCATTTAGTGGAGCTTAAGTGAGAAGAAAGGCAAGAAAATTATTGCGACTCTTTAAAAATGTTTACAGCTTCAGCATTCTTCACCAAATAAGTATATTGCAAGTATGCGCATTTTGTGTAAAAAAAATACTAACACGTATGATGATCAGATCTGGGTAGACTGATCTTGTCAGAGTATGAGGACTGGAGGTCTTCTGAAGAGCACGTCGTTAGCTTCAGGTACTGTTCAGCTGCAGCTGCTACAAAACAAAAAGTAATGGAAGATAATGTTCCTCGAGTGACGCATAACAAGATTGTATCAAGTAGGTAATAGGTAAATATTCTAAGATAAAGTTTAATATCACAGATCTGTTAGAAATAAATTCGTGCAGACGAAATAGTTAAGTAGGGGAGTGGGGGGCTAGTTGTTACAGGGGTAAGTAGTAACAAGCATTTTTTACCTAGATAATAGAAGAATATTCGTTTGATTTTCAATCTAACCCACTACGTAACACCCATTCTATAATATAAGCGAGAACAGTATCACGCCGGACGGCACAGGTCGCGGTGTTGTGCTGGCGTTCCGATTTAGCCAGATAATGGACTTTTGTCTGTTTATACAAAATTGATTATCGTAGATTTTAAATGGTTTAGCAGTTGTTGATTTATACAAATACATTAAGCACTTGTTAAGTTTGATTATACTAAATGGAATTTCACACCAAGTTAGCCAATTTTTATTAATTGAGGTTATTTCCAAAAACCGGGGTAAGTTGTAACACATTTATATATATGTATATATGCAAGTTGTAACATGTTACTTATAAGTTATTTATAAGTATAAATCCTGCAAGCAAACATTAGTGCCTCTAGCTTGACAACAAATATTCCTAATATAGATTCATTCGATAAGTAATCTTTAGATATAAGTGTCAGTGAAATCATAAGTTCCATGGAAAATTTAAACACAGTAACTTAGATTTAACAAGAATTGAGGATACTTAATTTACAACAGCTTTACCTGGAAGTCAACCTGACTTTGAGCCGACTCCTCGAAGAGTGGATACAATGCATCATGTGCAAGATGTGGGCACATGTATTGTATGTATGTTTAATGAAGATTTTTTTATAATAAATGGTTTTGATCCTAAAGTTCATTTATAGTTTAAGAAAGAACATGTATTTGTTAATATTTGATTACTTTTCTATCAGATTAAGAGTAAAATCTAAAAGTTTGCTATAACGTACCTAAGGTTTATAATGCTAAAAATTAATAAAAAGTCTGATTACTGTAGTAGTTAAGATTATAAATGGCTGTAAGCCTAAAATGCCTTAATAGTTTTAGTAGAGAAAGCACATGTTATTTGTTTGTTTTTGTATATATTCTGTTAATTTTAAAATTTAACTTAACGGTTTAAACCTGTTTTTAGTCTTTGTAAAGTTTCTTATGCAAAATATGCCAAATAAATATTCAAAAAATATAAACTGGCTTCTTATTCCTAATGTTACAATTTGCCCCAAGCCTGTTACAACTAGCCCCAGTCACGGGGTAAGTAGTAACACTCGTCAGTTTTGTTTCAAAGTCGTTTCTACAAAATATTGTTACAGGTTAGATAACAAGATTATTGGGAATCAATAGTTGAATAGTTGTTAATTGGAATAGTACTGCTAGATTTCATAAATAACCAACAAGTAAGCTATCATAGCCAAGAAGCGTAAAATTGTTACAACTAGCCCCCCGCTCCCCTACGATACAAATTTAAATTTTATCGTTTACCATAGAATACAAAATATACTCCTAGATATAATGCTTCTTAATATATATTTCGGGTGCTAAGGTCTTTCGACGTGTAAGCGGCGTAGGTAGTGGCTGGCAACTGTGCTCTAAAATAGAGTACCTAATCTATTGTACTCTATAACATTTAAGTGTACTTTATAATCTGTAGCTCTAAAACGAGTACGCTAAAACACCTTTAGTAAGACTTTTTCCTGAGTGTTGGTACATAACAGAGATGCACAAGAAGACATTATATTCACTGAACTAAATAAAAAACCTACCTACTGGTTGGTGGTAAAAAACATTACTCTTTTTAATTCACCTGTACTCTTCATCTAGCCTCTTTTAAATAGGGCATACTTACTCTACTTTTTACAAAAAAAGTTTACAACCTAATAGTTAATTACAAAATAATGATTTATTACAAAATAAGCCTATTGAAAATATAAAGAAATCAATATATTCATGAAATTATATAAAACAGTAGATGTATTCGAGCCTAAAAGTTTCTGCATCCTGGAGATCATTACTGGCGTACTTGTAAAAATAGGAGAGTTAGTTTAGGTACTTCATTTGCAAGAGAATCGATAAATACGTGTAAAACCAAAGAATATGTAATAGCACATGTATAACGCTGAATAAATACGGAAAGACTAACTATCAAAATGCAGCAAGGTGCCCTCGAAGTCCACTCCTTCAGAATGCTTAAAGGGAACCTTTGGAGGCGCCTCGTGATGGTCCAGGTAATAGGCGAGCTCTTGTGGAAACGACTGGTTCGAGATCTGCATGTAGCTACGGCGAAGATTCAAGGCGTCGATGAGAATGTTGGCCGAGCGAGCTAGCTCCTCGAATGGAACCTTTGAAATAACCATTCAAAACTATACCAAAATTATAAAGAAACATGGTAAAACGACTTGTGCGGGTAAAGATATGCACTTTTGTAAGTTTAAAAAATACCTCAGTAAGATGCAGACTATCAAATTCGGCAAATATGAAAAAAATCATGTAGCTGAAATGGTTGACGTTGTATTAGATAGTCCGGCATTACAGGCTCAACCATTTGACCGCGTGCAACGCCTCTGCGATCCCCGAGCGACTACTCGAACTTCCGAGGATCACTCGGTATTGCGTAGAGACTTCGACATGCTACCGCATTTATCACGGGGAGTGATCCGAAGACTTTTTTGACCTGATGTCGCACACAGTGCGTTTCTCAAGAAAACTTACTTCCACGTGGAACCAAACTATGCAATGAACTGCCTTGTACGGTGTTTCCAGGACGCTTCTTTTCTAAACGGCCGAAAACGCTCCTGTGATTGCTCTTGTGTTTAAGTAGATTGTACTTGCGTCATGATGCTAACATTTATATTAATAATATATAGACAAATTGTCATAGTACCTAGACAGAGCACACGAGGTAACTGACATGTGAGAGGTTGATTTAACATTAATTGTCCCAATAGTTGTTTCCGTAAACGGTTTTATAGCAAAGAGCCTCGACGATCAACGATCGATAACTGGATTAAGGGTCAGTTACAGGAAACAGCTGTTTTGGGAACGGCACGCATCGTGCGAAAGTTCCTCAGTCTGTCGCCCTAACCACCGGCGGAATTCAATTATTATATTTACATTCATAATATTGATTTTTTTATAAATACGTAATATACCTATGTAAATGTAGGAAAAAAGATGAAATTATGAGAAAAAGTATAATAATAATAATAATCTCTCGGAAGAAACACTAAATGCCAAGAACATAACATAAAGAAAACAGCCAGTGGAAGGCTCCTTTGCACAGGATGCCGGCTAGATTACAGGTATCACAACGGCAACTATTTCTGCCGTGAAGCGGTAAGATAGAGTTATTAACTCCTTATTTATTAATAGCAATGTGTAGACATTATTGTGTTTCAGTCTGAAGGGCGCCGTAGCTAGTCAAATTACTACAAATGAGACTTAACATCTTATGTTTGGGGACTTTTTGGGGTTTTATAAGAATCCTGAGTGGCACTGCTTTGTATTGGGTATGTCGTATCAATCCATCAGCAGAACGTCCTGCTCGTCTCGTCCCTCATTTTCATTGAAACAAAAGCCAATGTAGATGGTACTTATTAGTACTCCTATTACTCCTATAGTATTGGTACTCCTCTCCACATATCCTTTTTCTTTGGTCTCATTTAAACTAAGATCCGAGTCCCTTTAATTTCAATACCGGTAGGTGCGCGTACAGACTTTTGTATGATAAATAAAAATGTTTATTCGGAGTCATAAGACATGTTATTTATTTTGTTTGTATATTGTATTTCATTGACTGGGACTAGATTATTTGTATAGAAGCACGTCAATTGTATCATGAGTGAGTTTATTGGTGCTGGAGTTACCCCGGTGACGTGCAGCCCGCACACGGAGACCCGCTGGAACGGAACGGAGAGGTGGCGGCCGCGCCCGTCGCCCGGGCCCCGGACCAGGAGACGGGCTGACTCAGTTATTTCGCGTTTCATTTCACTGTGGACACATTGTATTATATGGCCTCGAGTAATCAAGTAATCACCGCCACCCATGCTCTCTTGTGAATGCTGACCAGTTTCTATCAGATCAAACAAAGTGGAGGCTCCTTTGCACAGGATGCCGGCTAGATTATGGGTATCACAACGGCGCCTATTTCTGCCGTGAAGCAGTAATGTGTTAGCATTATTGTGTTTCGGTCTAAAGGGCGCCGTAGCTAGTGAAATTACTGGGCAAACGAGACCTAACATCTTATGTCTCGAGGAGACGAGCGCAATTACCATCAGCTGGACGTCCTTCTCGTCTCGTATCTTACTGTCATAAAAAAAATACTATTTGAGCGAGTGCAACGCAGAGCTGCTTGAATCATCGTATATCCCGAACCAGAGCTCGATCACTTGGCCTTGAGAGACCTCGCTTTGTCCTGAGTGTTCTACCTTATTAATCACCAGGAATGATCCAAAAGTCTTTGTAACAGTGATTCGAAAACACATGACATAAACTTAAATAATATCATCCTTACAATCTGGATGTGAAGCTTTCCTGAATGATTTTCGTTGCGCCGGTTGTTTCCAGGATGATACGACATGGGTATTTTTAAGGAAAGCTTTTCGAAAAGTCCGTCATCTAATGAATGATCTGTGCTTATGCACTTTGAAACGAAAAAGATTCATCATTGGATACTAATAAAATTTTAGCTGGACATTAACTTTTGCAACCAGAAATAATTTCTGCTACAAATAGCATACTTTATGAAAGATCTCCATTAACAAAAACGGTCAGTGAATCAAAGATTTTTAGACCGTGTGAAATTTATGCAGAAGAACAGCAGATAAAAGACAATCGCAAATCCCTTAAAAAAAGCGAGTGCGAGTCAGACTCGCCCATGAAGGGTTCCGTAGCAGCAAGTAACAGAATATATGTAACTTTGATTGATGTTTTAATAATAGTGTATTTTTCTTCAATTAAGTTATTGATAATACGATTTATGACGTATAAAAAATAACTACTTACTAGATCTCGTTCAAACCAATTTTTGGTGGAAGTTTAGATGGTAATGTACATTATATATTTTATTTTATTTGCATCATTCTCTTATCTTAGAAGTTACAGGAGGGGGACACATTTTACTACTTTGGAAGTGTCTCTCGCGCTAACTATTCAGTTGAGAAAAACATGATAGAAACCTCAATATCATTTTTGAAAACCTATCCATAGATACACGAATGGGAAACTCCCAAAATTTACTGTTTTTTTTCCTGTTTTTGTGTGAAAACCCTAATCTACTTACATCTACATATACTTACCAAGTTTCAATAGGACATATAGTTTTTATAGTTTCAGGAAAAAGTGGCTGTGACATATGGACGGACTGAAGGCAGGCATGGCGAATCTAGATAATGCCTATTAGTTTAGACGCTAACAAGAATCATGACAAAAGGAAGTAGAAGCAGTGCGTTATTTATAATGATGACCAGGACTTCGAGAATACCTAAGCCGTTAAGTATAATGAAGAAATCTATATTTTAGCGTCTTAAGTTGGCGTCATATACTATGCGCAGACATACCTACCTTAAAAAAGAAACTAACGTTCGATGGTTACCTGTTATAGGTATAACATTAAAAATATTAGTCAGAAGCTGGCCTCCCATGAATTAGTTTGAATCATCATCATTTCAGCCGGAAGACGTCCACTGCTAGACAATGGCCTCCACCAAAGATCGCCATGACGATCGGTCCTGCGCTGCCCTCATCCCTCTCATTCTTTTGTAATAACTGTCTAATATAGTAAATCATCGAACATAGGGGAATTCACTATTGTGCCTGTTTTAAATTATCTGTTTGTTATTTCAGTTTGTGGCATTATACTTGATGGTAGAGTTGAGCTTGGATTCTGTTGTTCAAAATAACAAAGGTGGCTATAAATATAAAAAACATTTATGACTAAAAAAAACTGAAAAATAGTTGTTACTTACCTCCGTGATTTTGCCCACCTTTTATAATCACTGTGAGTCCCGAACATATTTATTATTTCCACGACATAACTGTAATACACTCAACTATATTTTTATGTATATTTACATGATTTTCTCAGATTACTAAAAATCTGGTCCAGTTATTAGCTTATCTGACAAATGGTGACACCGTGACAAAGATGTGTCAATTTCAAAAAGAGCCTTTGAGAGTCGTTGTTTAGCAAACAATCCGTGGATTTTTGAACTATTTTCTAAACTTTCATAGCACTGACCTGTATAAATACCATTTAGTAGAGGTCAGTTTTCATAGAAACAAGATAGAAACCGACTGAGAATAAACAGTCATAATACTAAAATTTTAATGTTGTTTCTGAGAAATATACCTAACGCACAGCTGACAAACAAATTTTAGAAATTAACCGACAGATTACTAAACTCTGTAACTAAGGTAATAGTTATTTATGCAACTGTTGTGTAGTAAGGGGTATTAAAATGCTTTGTGAACGGCTAGATCACCTGTTGTTGCGTAGATAGGTCGCTTCATTGTGTGTCTTCTAACGCATTTATCACGGGGAGTGTTCCGAAGAGCTGTTTGACCATATTCCTGCCGCTGAATTCCATTTTCTCACGACACGCCACAAATTAGAATATCATCCCCATCATCTAAATATGTGGCGTTACTCCACAGTGCAGTTTTTCAAAGAACTTTCTTCTACGTACAACCAAGCTGTGTAATGAGCTTCCGTGTTTGGTGTTTCCAGGACGATACGACCTTACATTACCTAAGGATACCTTCAATAAATGCGCGTATAGCTTAGTCCTGAGATTCCATTGGTGTTGCAACTGAATAACTGTGCCCCGTACGCTCGAACTGGTAACTATGTTTGTCCTCCTCTTCCATAAAAAATAGGTCACTTGCTTTATATTTATCTTTCAATTATTTCAATGTAGGAAAATTTTGGAATGAGTTTTTCAATTTTAAAATACGCAGTCTTCGCTATTTTATTTTACTAAACTTACTCAGAAACTTCACTCAAGTTCTTGTCGATTGTAATACCTAGTCATTTTTTTAAAAATTAGAATAGGTTTATAGTAAATTATTAAGTATGTTAAAGGTAGCGATATACTAAAAATCTTCAAATTAATTAACCTAAAAAATACAAAGGACCTATGGGGCCATTCGACTAATATTGTAAAATACACAGTTACTTGACATTATAGCACCTGAATTATGGTTAAAGAACTTTATTCTCATTAAGAACAGAACATATTCACTTACATGAGAAAACAATATAAACATTAGGTATCTTATTCGTAGTACTGCGAGTCTATACAAAACAAAGTGGGTAAAAATGAAAAAACCGCGTAAACATTATGATCAACACATGCATTGAGCTACTAGATACGGCATGACACGTCGGGGTAAGTATAGTTTGATATAATTTTTTTTATATATATATTTTTTTGAATGACACTAATTACGTGTATGTATTTTATGTTAATTAAAGCATTTAAAGTAGATATGTATAGTAAATATATATGTATATTTCGGTAAGTTTTGAATTTATTTTTATAGTTGCGTATGTTATTAGTATTAAATTATAATGTTGTTATTAGTATTATAGTATTGTACACATATTAATTAATAATATATGTAGGTTTACATTTAATATAGTGGAATATAGGATTATGATTTATTATTTTGATAATTGTTCAATATGTAATGTTTCAGGAGTTTTTTATAGGTTTGTAAAGATTGTGTATTTTTTATGTTACTGGGGAGCTTATTATATAATTGTCTTGTATTATGTCGCCTTCGTACATAATATTTATCTTACCGTAATTAGTTCTTGGTGCTCGACATATTAAATTATTTGCATTTCTTAAAATAATTTTTTGAACTTGTACTTTTTTAGTGAAACTTATTTGTGTATGTATATTTTTCGTTAAAATTTTTCTTACTAATAAACAAGTATTATAAATACTCGTATATGTTTGAGTAACATTTAGTAATTTTATTTTTTTGTAAAGTTTTTCAGTTGGCGTTAAATAATTATAATTAAATAGTACCTTGATCAATTTATTTTGGGCTCTTTGCACTATATTTATATTGGTTTTAGCTGCCGAGCCACAGAGTTCTACCATATAATCAATGTGGGGCTTAACAAGTGTGTTATAGATAAGGTAACGCACTTTTTGTGGAAGACATCGTCTTATACTCCGTAATAGTCCAGTGAGAGAGGCAAGCTTGTTTCTGACTTTGTCAATATGTGGTTTCCAAATAAGGTTACAATCAAGAATGAGTCCTAGATATTTTTCCTTATCACTCCTTTTTATTTCTACATTATTTATCTTAAGAGGTTGATAGTTAGGGATTTTTTTTATTTTTGGATTTAAATATAATGTAGTTTGTTTTTAAGGTATTTACAGTAAGTAAATTATATTGAAACCATTTATTGAGTAAAATCAAATCATTTTGTGCATCTGTAATAATTGTGTGTATTGAGCTGCCAGAGTAAAATAAACATGTATCGTCAGCGTATAAAGTTATGTTTCCTGTTAAACCTATTTCATTTATGCTATTAATATAAATATATGTAATGTATATATATAAAATAATGGTCCTTGAGGAACGCCAAGATTAACAGGTTTCGGCTAATTAGCAATAATATTTAACGACTGCATAGATGAGGGTGTGTTCCCTGACCTCATGAAAAAGCTATACCTTCGTTTAAATCGGGCAGTTCTTTTGACCCTGCTAATTTCAGGCCTATATGAGTGCTGCCTATTTCAGTGCTACCTGTTTTTAGAAAAACTTTTGCTAAAGCAGCTATAAAGCATTTTTGTAAATTATTGAACAAAAATCAATTTGGTTTCACTTCGGGCTTATTAACAATTAATGCGGGTACTAGACTCATTACATTTTTCAACATTCAACACATCTTTGATGCCTGGGAAGAGTCACAGGATGCATTGGGCTTTTTTTGGGATTTGTCCAAAGCATTTGACTGCGTCCACCATGAAACTTTACTCCTAAAACTAAAGCATTATGGAGTAAAAAATAGAGCCCTTAATCTGTTTAATTCATATTTAAGCCAAAGAGTTCAGATAGTCGATGTAAATGGCAAACGGTCGTCGGGTAAACCTGTGGGAATAGGTGTTCCGCAGGGTTCTATTCTCGGTCCTTTCTTGTTTCTTATATATATTAACGATCTACCGTTTGTGGTAGATGATAGCCATGAGATTGTATTGTTTGCTGATGATACTTCACTTATTTTTAATGTGAAGCGACGTGCGGATATTGATGACGAGGTAAGCAATGCACTCTCAAAGATAGTGCGTTGGTTTGAGACGAATAATCTGCACTTAAACAGTAAAAAAACAAAGTGTTTACGGTTTATTACACCAAACACAGCGGAGGTACAAACCAACGTACTTATAAATGACCAGAGATTGGAACTTGTGGACACTACGGTCTTCTTGGGTATCACGTTAGATAAAAAGCTTCAGTGGGGTCCACATATTACCCATCTAGCAGATAGACTCAGCTATGCGGCATATGCAGTTAGAAAGATTAGAGAGTACACGAATGTTGCGACCGCTAGATTAGTGTACTTCAGTTATTTTCACAGCATCATGACGTACGGTATTTTACTGTGGGGTCATGCTGCTGACATTGACATAGTGTTTGCTCTGCAAAAGAGAGCTGTTCGTGCTATATATAAGCTTTATGGTTATAGACAGTCTCTCAAAGAAAAAAATTAAAGAAATAAATATTAAGACTGTTCATTGTCAGTACATTTATGAAAACTTAATATACGTTCACAAAAATCGTCACCTTTTTGCTCTTAGTTGTGATTTTCATTATTATAACACACTTATATCTAACTCTAGTAGGCTTCATAAGATACATAATAGCTTTAAGGGTAAATGTATACACTTTTATAATAAAGTCCCAGCCACTGTTCAGGCATTATCTATAAATAAATTTAAATGTTTTTAAAAAAAATTGCTCCGTCGTAATTACTCCACAGCTGAATATCTACTTAGATCACTTGATCGGACGGCCTGAGACTATATTATGATTATTTTATAGCAATAGCAATGAAAGTACTGTTCCTGCCATATTAAAATCTTTTTAATTGAAAACTCCTTCGTTTTAATAATCAATTTATTATGACTTTCGAAGTAGTTTAACACAAAAACAGTGTGTTGACCGGATGGTTTCTGCATTTGGTGATGAAGCCCCATCCAAAACCACAATTTATCGCTGGTTTGCTGAATTTCAACGTGCACGTGTCAAGCTCAGTGATGATCCCTGTCAAGGTCATCCAAAAACTGCAGTCACCAAAGAAAACGTTGATGCTGTGCGTAAGGTGATTGAGGAAGATCGACATGTGAAATACCGCGAAATTCAGGCAACTTTAGACATTGGCATGAGTCAAATACAAATAATCTTGCATGAACAATTAGGTGTAAACAAGTAGTTTTCCCGATGGATACCGCATTGGCTCTGTGAAGAGCAAAAAGCGGCTCGCGTTACTTGGTGCGTCAGAATTCTCGAAAGATTCAACGCAGGATCCTCAAATGCTGTATACAACATCGTATCAGGTGACGAATCCTGGATATACGCGTACGAACCCGAAACAAAAAACCAGTCACGAGTTTGGGTGTTCGAAAATGCTCGGCAACGCTCTTGTGATTCCTCTGGTGTTGCAAGAGATTGTGGGCGGCGGTGATCACTTAACACCAGGTGACCCGTACGCTCGTTTGTCCTCCTTTTCCATAAAAAAAATGAGTTAAAGCCAACAATTGTTCGTTCACGGAGTGTTGCAAAAAAAATGGTGGCCACGTTTGTCTCCAAAATCGGCCATGTTGCGACTATTCCTCTTGAGCGACAAAGAAACGGTTAGACGGCAGAATTGTATGCTAGCATTTGTTTGCCACAGGTCGTTTCTAAACTTCGTAAAGAGAACTGAAACCGCCGCATCATCCTCCATCACGACAGTGCGAGTTCTCACACCGCGCACAGAACAAAAGAGTTTTTAGAGCAAGAAAACATAGAATTATTAGACCATCCGCCGTACAGCCTCGACCTAATCCCTAATGATTTTTTGAACTTTCCCTAAAATAAAGAATAAATTGCGTGGTCAGAGATTTTCATCACCTGAAGAAGTTGTGGACGCCTACAAAACGGCCATTTTGAACTTCCGAATGGAATGGTTGCTTCAATGATTGGTTCCATCGTATGGAAAAATGTGTCAAATGTCGCGGAGAATACTTCGAAAAGCAATAAATACATTTTTAAATAGTAATGTTGTGTCACTTCCTTGATTCCCGAAATTTTCAGTGCCGCTCTCGTATCTAGTATATTAGAAATGACATCAAAAAGAATTCTAAAGGAATCAATTTTGAGAAAATAAATGCTTTTATTAATGCTTTTATGCCTTTATAGTAATTTATTCAAAATAGCCTAGCAAAACTCTCTAAGAAAAAAGAGATTCACTCGTTTGTATGAAACGTGCTGTCATTGATAGATTGACAGATACGGCTATAAATTTGAAGATGGCTGAAATCCACTACGTTTTAGGCAAGTGTTCGCTTTCAAACTTAGCTGGATTATACTTCGTCACCAATCGCCATATTGTAATTACTACTATTTGAAAACTTATGTCAAATCACTGTACGTTTCATACTAAACTAAATTTCAATTTTTACTTAGGTAGTCCCGCCTCTTATTACGTGCTATTAACATTCTCTTTGATAGACGTATACCATTACGGAGATTTCTGTAGATTTATTGAATTTTTCGTTGTGTTACGGAAAGCCATAATTATTATCGAAATGTTAAAACTTCTAAGGGGTATAATATGTGTCCTCCAATGAGGAATCGGTCAAAGATTAACCGATGAAATTGTAGCCTTCTTATTAGTAAAGGTGCAGGTGGTGAACGAGTTTCCGCAGTTACATATTGAAAGAAGTAGGTAGGTAGGTAAACTATTTACTTACGCGTTCTTTTAAATACTAAATAGTCACTACTAAATCGCTAGTGTTCTATAATTGGCTAATGGAAGCTGAATCCAGCCATTTTTATGGGACTGGCAACAATAAATAAAATGTCATTATCGTCTAAGATCCGGCTCTATTACTTCTCGGTGGTTGAGAACACTAACATTCGACACATGCGCAATGGCTTGAAAGCATCGCACAGCCGGCAATCGCTATCCTCGTCTGACAAAAGATGTTACGCGCTAACTCTCTTTCACTCTACCTTAAATATTTATAATTTTTAAAAGCCAGCAACCCTTATTTTGGGGGTGGATTTAATTAGTCAACCATATATGATAATATATAGAAAAATAATAGCTTTAATTTGATATATGATTAATAAATAAACGGAACATATAAATGTATCGAAATCATACCTGTTTACACCTGGCTGCGAAGAGGTGCGGCCAAGTGCGCAACAACAACCGTGATTCTTTTTAATCTTCATATAAATTGCCGTGATGTAGACGTTATTTTATTTAAAAAACAAGTTAACGCAATTTTTTTCCAAAAATTAATTAAAAAGACTGGCGGGCAAATTTGGATAGGCAAACTGGTCAATACATATACTTCTAATTATAAATATAAGTACATAAAAATATGGTTTTCAGCAAAAAAATGAGGAACGCACTAATCCTGCAGTCGGATCTCGTACTATCATGACAATGTCAGTCGATCTGTTGTTTCTTGCGTTTACAACGGAGTTTGTGCACATTGAATTTCTTGTATTTTCTAGAAACTGTCACAACCATAATGTTAAAACCAGGATCTTAGTATGCCTACTCGGCCAATTAAAAGACATTTATGGGGTAAAGGTTATCATAACATTTTTTTTATGAAAATAAGGGACGCTCAGCTGATGGTAATTAATAAGCCCTGCTCATTACAATGCAGAGCACTGCAATCCTGATCAGCAGCTCAGGATTCTTGAAAAACCCGATAATCCAATTTCAAAATCACCAATTTTTATTCAAAATAGGATTTAAAATCACTAATTGAACGTCAAAATCTACCACCCATACAAAAGAGACAAATGGGGGCAAAAAAATTCAGCGGGCTTTTTTTTTTAAATATAAAATATGGATAACAATGTAATATCGTACAATAAACATTTATAATTAAAGAGCCTGAGAGTGTTCGCTTTATTCCCAGTCCGTGGTGTCATTAAGAAAATCGTTTATGCTATAATAACCTTTCCCACACAAACGTTTTTTAACAATTCTTTTAAATTTCGTAACACATTTGTTTTGACATATTCTGGGATCATATTGTAGAAGCATATACATCGCCCAACAAAAGACTAACTCGACCCAACCGAGTAGTAGGCATAACAAGTTTATGTTTGTTCCTCATGTTAACATTATGAATGTCACAGTTTCTAGAAAATTCCTCAATGTGCTTATGAACATACAGAACATTATCAAAAATGTATTGAGAAGCAACAGTCAAAATGTTTATTTTATTAAATTTTCCTCTTAATGATTATTTAGGACCTAGGTTATAAATCGCGCGAATAGCCCTCTTCTGCAGCTCAAAGATAGTATTAATATCGGCCGCACTGCCCCATAACAATATACCATAGGATATAATACTATGAAAATAACTAAAGTATACTAATCTCGCCGTATCTATGTCAGTTAACCGTCTAATTTTCTTAAACGCATATGCTGCAGAACTAAGCCTACTCGCCAATCCTTCAATATAGGGGCCCCACTGCAATTTGGAATAAAGAGTAATGCCAAGAAATACAGCAGATTCCACTGGTTTTACCATTTAATAAAATATTCGCATCTACATTCTTGACATTTGGCGCGGTGAATTTAATATATTTGGTTCTCGGCACTACAATTGCGCTCGTCACCTTGAGACTCATTTGCCGAGTAGTTTCGCTAGCGGCGCCCTTCAGACCGAAACACAATAATGTTTTCATATTACTGCTTCACGGCAGAAATAGGCGCTGTTGTGGTATCCATAATCCAGCCGGCATGCTGTGCAAAGGAGCCTCCCACTGGTGAACATAAATGACTTTCTTAATGATACCACAGATCGAGAATGTAGCGACCGCAGTTAGGCTATTAAATAATAAGAAGTTCTTGCGACCGATCTTCTCAGGTCTGAGGCATTCATTTCCAAATGCATAGTAGTTTTTGACTTTCAATAAGTGATTTCATATCCTATTTTTTAAACATTTGAATTTGTCCAATTAAGAAGAGTCTAGTTTACATGTTTACCTCTAAAAACCCTATTTGTCTTATCAAATCAAAATCACTTCATTCATGTAGGTCACGCAAATAATACTTATGAAAGTAAAAAAAAATTGTTTTTGAATCTACTGCTACTTCGTTAAGGGTTGAGCTAATGAGAAGAAGTAGCAAGAAACTCATTGGCACTCTTTTAAATCAGGATTTACATTTTCATCGTTTTACAAATCATTTCAATTACAATATAATATGTAAACCAACATACTCAAACGTCAAAAATTCAATGCCTTATTATCATTTAATGCCTCAGTAGGGGAATTTTCCTGGATCTGGAAAACTCGAGCTATTGCCATTTCCACGGTCATTTGGGAAAAGCCAAAGTGGCTTTTCGGCAAATCGGCAATCCTTCAAGCCTACATACATAACTTAAATAAATGGTATAAAATAATATGAAAAAACATACTAAAGACAATTTTTTTTCATAACATTTATTTAATAATAATATAATGTAAAAATATATGATAATAGGTACATATGTTTTACAAGTATACAGCACAAACTAATACATATTTGTTTAAGTAATAAAACTCACACTAAGGAAGGTCGCTTAAGGCTAACGATAGGCGTTTTAAAGTTAGGCGGTGGTGGGGTTACGGGTGGCACTATTGGAGACAACTGGCTGTGTGCGAGCCGCGCCTGAAATATATGGCATGCCAACATAATAATTAAAAAACTGATTGTATTTAGTGAGTTTATACATTATAATTATATTGATAGGCACCATTAATATGAAAACATGCTTAATCAAAAAGTTAAATGGGTTAATAAGGAATTTGTATGAGTTTTACCACAACAGACAAAGTTAAATGATTATATAAAATGCAAATAATCAGTACATGAGGCCAAAGTTGTTACATTGATATGGTTTGTTATAGAGAAAATATAACTGTTATCCAAAAGTGCAAAAAATAATATAATGACCGAACTATTTGACATGAGACTGAATGATCAAATGATATTATAAAATGCGAAAATTTCGTATGATAAACAGATAGACAACATTAAGTACCTACCGGTCTGCATTTAGCGAAAGGTTAATAAACATGGGTGTTGTGTTTTATTATAAAAATACTTAATTGTTATTGTCAATTCTAAATATATAGCTATAAACACAAACTCTGAATATCGCCCTTCAAATTTTGATAGAGTAAAAGGAAACCCATGCCATTCTCAAGTTAGATAATAAAATTATTATTCCGTCAAAATTATACAAACCCTAAAATTAATAAAAAAATAGGGTCAGCATCTTTCCAATTTCAAAATTATAAAATATTGAATAAATAAGTACCTTGTTGTTAAAAAATTGCTTTGTACTGAGAAAATTTTAATATAATTTGTTTAAATTTCCAAAATTGTATAAGTTTGACTTTTTTATAAGAAGAATACCTTAGTATTGAATAGGAGTTCCGCTCCGCTTTATCTATTGAATAAAACATATCGAGGCTGTCAGTATTTTGCTTTATATATATAGATATATGTATGTTTAAAGATATGTTTATACGTATTTATGTATGTTTAAGTAAGTATATTGTATTAAATATATCGTTGTCTAGCAACCCATAACACAGGCTATATATGCCTAATTTGGCGCAAGATAATTTGTGTAAAAAGTGTGTCAATATTATTATCATATATGTTGACTACAACTTTCTTTATAATATAGCGGGTAGTTTATTAAAAACATACTATTTGAGATGAATGTTTGACAGAATGTAATTTTATGATCGTTGGCGTGACAGTAGAACAACTGGAATATTTTATAAATTATATGTGGAAGTTTGTGTATGAGAAATCAGGAAAAAAAGTAAACCAAAACCAGCATAAACTTTGCATCAAGGCACGTTTAGATTTGTAGCGTTTTGGTTACGCTTATTAATGGTAGTGAAGGTTGAAGGAATGAGGCAAGAATGAAAGCAGTAGAAATTATAGCTTTGCGTAAAATAATTGGAGTTAATTTGAAAGACAGATTACGAATCAGTGACATATAGGAGCAAATTTGAGTAAAAGAAGAGGCAGCGATAGTAATTAAATAAGTAAGAAGATTTCTCCTTTCCTATCAACTAAATTCATTCCAACTCAGTTGGGTTTCGGCTGCAAAAGTGGTTGCATGGCTGCAGTCCACGCTGCGCGAACTTTTTTGGAGAGGAACTCTGGTGATGTCTTTCTAAAATTAGATGTGAAAAATGCTTTTAACTCTGTTGATAGGGGAGCTCTGCTGAGAGAAGTTAAAAATTCAATTCCTTCAATCTATCATTATATTTGGCAATGTTATAGAAAACCATCCAAATTATTATTCAAAAATCATAATATTTGGTCTTCCGTTGGCTGTCAGCAGGGCGACCCTCTTGGTCGCAATATTTAGCCCTGCCATTCATTCCGCCATAACAAAACTAAAATAAAAATTTAATGTTTGGTACTTGGATGATCGTACTTTGGGTGCTGAAGTGGACTCTGTTTTAGATGATTTGAAAGTTGTAATAGAAAGTTTTAGCTCAATCAGCCTTGAGTTAAATTTTTCGAAATGCGAGCTTTTTATCGGCGAAAATTTCCAAATTTCAGACCGGGTTGATATTACCAATAAAGTTAATGTTCTGGCCCCCAATATTAAATTTTGGATAAGAATTCACTTCACCTTCTTGGAGCTCCATTATTTCCTATTTAAATTCCAACGATGTTAAACGATCACATTAAAAAATTTAATAACGTTTCGGACAGATTATTGAAAATTAATTCTCATATGGCCTTAACTATTATTCGGTCTTGTTTATTTGTTCCAAAATTTACGTACCTACCTCTTAAGGTCTAGCCCGTTATGGAAATTTCCAAATTTGCTTGATGTGATTGATATTTCACTTAAAAATATTTTAGAAACCGTTTTGAATTGCGCGTTTACAGATCGTGCATGGTCTCAAGCCTCTTTACCGATACGGTTTGGTGGTTTGGGTAATCGCAAAGTTTCGGGCGTTGCCTTACCAGCATTACTATCTTCAGTTCATAGTGCGCAGCCTTTGGTTACTACAATTGTAAATCATGTACCAGGTAACTCAGAGATTGTGTATTTGAACGAAGCTAACAATGCTTGGCTAAATATTGCAAATATTCAAAATTTTCCAGACGGTTTAAAGTGTCAAAAAGCATGGGACGCACTTCTTTGTAAGTCAGCCTTTGATGATCTTTTGATCTCATCTACTGACATAACAGATCGTGCTCGTCTTTTGGCCGTGACACAAAATGAGTCGGGCTTTTGGTTACAAGCCTTGCCTTCTGCGCCGATTGGAACGCTACTTGACAATATGACATTGTCAATATGCGTATCACTCCGGCTAGGTATAAAACTGAATGAACCACATCAGTGTAGATGTGGCGTTCAGGTAGGTGCTCTTGGACGCCACGGGTTATCCTGCCTAAAATCGGCAGGCCGTATCAGTCGTCACGCCGGCATTAATGAAGTCATCCGCAGGGCATTTGCCGCTCTTAATATACCAGCTGTTTTAGAGCCAAATGGTATTACCCGCCGCGATGGCAAGCGTCCTGATGGAATGACGCTGGTGCCTTGGGCACGGGGAAGGGCGCTGGTGTGGGACGCTACTTACGTCGACACTCTGGCTCCTTCTCATGTCCAAGTTACGTCAGTTGGTGCTGGGGCTGCTGCTTCGACTGCCGAAGACAGCAAGCGTCGCAAATATGTTGGTCTCAGTGAGTCATACATCTTTGAGCCGTTTGGTGTCGAGACACTTGGCCCGTGGGGCCCAGAGGCGCGGAGAATGTTCAAAATACTATCTTCGCGCCTCAATAAGACTACTGGAAACCCAAGCGCTGGCAGTTATTTCGGTCAACGGATCAGCCTTGCTATACAACGCGGTAATGCTGCCAGTATTCTTGGTACGCTTCCACGTAATGATAGTTTTAATTTTATGTAATCGTAGAATTGTTAATATAGTTATAAGATTTGTTTTCGTTTGAATAATAAATATCCGTTGTATACAAGTAAGAAGATTATGTAAAAGTTTGATGATAAAGAAAAAACGGATTAAAATAGATATACTGCGATATATCGTGCTAGAAGTACATGCTACGATCAGGTCGGCGATGTATTGAAAAGGGGAAGGTAATCAAGATTACCAAGAATAAGAGAGCAAGTATGAAAGTTTTTATGATAGAAGAAACCAGGCAAGTATATCAGGACCGTGACAAATGGATATCTCTATCTACCCCTCTGGAACATTGTTTAAGATCAGAAATAATAATTTCTGCAGAAAATGTAGGGAAACAGCAGAAACCTATACGTCACTGACCACTCCTTATCTCAATGAGTGTAAAATTTGAAAGCAATATTAGCCCTGTATGTTACCAACTTGAATATAAAAAACTCATATCCAAGGAGCACGTTTATTTTTAACTTTTTATCATTATAAATATAGCGTATAAAAATTATACTTTAACGTATCAGATAGAAATGTTATAATATTATGTATCTAATATGTACCATGGGGATACCAAACTGTAATAAAAAATTCATAGATGAATATTGGGTAAGACACCATATTTTAACAGAAGAGTAGAGACATGATTACTGCACTACATCGAACTAACGTCTACATTTTAGCTTTGAGGTGAATGCTGAGGAAAAATCCAGGTTACTTTTATTGGCTAATCAACCCAGTACTGTAAACTGTAAAGAATGCATATTTGCTTATATAAATTGATAATACGCATCTGTTTAATGCCTGTCGATATCCAATTTACTACAGTTTTAATAGAACTGTTACCAAATAATGTTTTTTCTATGTATAGAAGCAATACCTTGTGCTCAACATTTACCTCAAGGAAAACACGTTAAAGATTAAAAGAATAACTAATAGATTTAGTCATAATGATTGAAGCAAAAACACAGAAAGTCAACAATCACACGGTAAAAACATTTTATAACAAGTTACTAATGGTATAAACAACATCAAACACAAAAGAAGTATTTTCTAGAAGTTATCTTAAATTATCACTTATTTACTTCGAGTGGATCACAAAATTAAAAAAAAATTAAACCATTCAGATCAAGAGACTTGAAGACCTTTTCGACAACAAAAAAGTCATACATAAGGGTTAGTCATACTCTCATTTACAGATCGGATGCAAAACTAAGATCATTACAATATATGTAAACTTCTAGGAAATAAATCCTAATTATAAATACAAATAAAAGCATGTTATATGTTAAACATACTAAGAAATAATCGTGCGTACAATGCACATTAAACGTTCATGGTATTCATCCAAACATCATCTAATATTAAATTCGTTTTTAACATCATAATTCAGACAAATATGATTATTAAAAAAAATTATTATCGCGGATCGTAGACATTTTTAATATTAAGGGTTCCTACGATATTTTAATATTTTATACTTGAATCCAAAGATCCCAATGCAATTGAATAGATGAATGGCTTCATGTATATAAATTAGTATTGTAGGCATCCGTACTATTAATAATGTAAAATAATAACGTTAGAAGTTAACTTCAATAAGCACCTAATATTATATTCGCATTTGGAGGCACTTAGTTACTAAGAGAAAATTCTTACAAATGATATATAAATATAAACACAAAAGACAACTTAATCAAAAAGAACCCTTTTAAGACGTTATAATTTGTACATTTTTGAAATGTTCATATACTTAAAAATGATTCAAATAAAAAATTATAATAAATTGGTTATAATTTAATTTATAAAAAAAAAGTGTGTAAAAACGATTTATCAAACAACATTTATAAAGTAATTTCCAAAAGCAAAAAAACCGCACAATCAATCCACATTAAATGTTATACTTATCACATTAAAAAGACACATTTGGGGCAATTGCAAGCTACAATCATGATATATATTAAGATCAAAGGAGCAGAAGTCAACATTTTGAGAGTTACGTTTAGTATAGTCAATATGAGGTCAACGATCAGGACGCTTAAGATCGTGTTGTCAATGTAATTTTTTATACAATTGGAGCATCCACTGTTCTGTTGGGGATGTTTATCTGCAAGCCGACATTCCATCCTGAAACGGACACCTCGCTTTTAAGCATTATGTAAATATGACCCACATGTCATGTGAACACAAACATCACAATACAAACGGAAAACTTGTTAGACACATTACACATACAAACACTAGTTGAAAGAATATGATAATATCATCCAAATAAAGAACTAAATGATAATACCTATTTATGATAAATAATTAATGGATTTATTAACTTTATGCAAAAAATTTAATGTTTCAATATAATTTAAAATGTATATAGAATATGTGTAAGTTCAGTATTTTAACATTATAAATATCAAAACCGGTACTATGACTTGATTATACACTTCATGTAACTCTATATTTATCCTTACCTTGAATATATTCGTAAGTTCATCCAGTAATGTCTCGTAACGGAACGAGATACGAATATCAGGCACGTTTGTACGAGTTATATCATTACCGGCAACACCCTCCTTCATGTAGTTAGAGCCGTGCCAATATTGTTTCATCTGAAACAAGCATATAACTTATGTTATTTTTAACAAAATTTCTGGAAAGGCAGTGTGTGGTTAGCTAATTGCGGACTGCGGTCCTCACTGACCTCATTATCACAATAGTAAAGCGCCTTTATACTTCATAATAGTACAGAATTGTTAAAATACTAACCTCGTGTGGGAAACCCGACATAAGCACAGAATTACGGGCCAACTCACACATGTCGCATGAACTCAGCTTCCAAACCTGAGCTGCAATGCTGTACTCTTCCATCAATGGTTCCTGTTAACATATTATTTTTATCAAATCTTAAGTATGTGAGAAAGTAATACAAATTCTAGTTACAAAAGGTGTTATAGAACCATAATGCAAATACAGCATGAATGTCCAGGGAATGTCCATCGCGCCTCAGAAGAACACAATAAGGACATTTTGTAATTTTTGGCGTACGGTATAAAAAATTGTGAAAATGGTAACAGAATAATTCAAGTTTTTTTGTTATTATTTGAAAAAAGACACTGTCAAATATTGTAAATATATATATTTGTTTTATTTCCAAAAGTATACATTTTTATAAATAAAGTAGAGCTAAATCTTAGAACATTATCATTAAAAATATTACCTTAGTGAAGTGGAATTGCAGCGGATCGTCCGTACTGAGGGTGATGCACAGTCCTCGCGCCAGGAACTCGGGCAGCGGATTGCGATGGTAGTTTAGGAACAGTGAGTTGTTGCTGAGCGGCGACATGGCAATATATATTTGTGCGAGGTAGTACAGGTATTGGAGAACTGGAACCTGCAATAATATATCTTGTATGAAAAAAGTAAATAAAATAACCAAAGTAAATGTTAATTAAATTATTATTGCTCGATGAAGGTACATAATAAATTATAATTTTAAAATATATGAAGGGTACAAAATAGCAAACCTTCCTGAGCAGTAATCCGTGGGAAATGTTCTCTGCTAACATGAACCCGCACACCAGATGTTGTACCGGACCCGCCTCGCCGCAGTGGGGACGAAGCACGAATGTGTTAAGGCCCTGTTCCCTAAACACAAATTGACTTGAATAGTTCTATCACATAGATCCAACAGAATACATTAAAATATATTCTTATTCGTATTTTTTATTTGGACTGCGAGGGAGTCGCCTACTTTCAGATGGTATTTAAATAATTGGTGCCGGAATTTTGCGGCAGTCCGAATCACGTAGATCCTTTAGTAAACTTCCCGTGGTAGACGTGATAGATTGCGAAAAATAAAAAAATTAAGCGACGGCTCTACGCAAAGTCAGAGGATCAATGCGTTTAGAGTATATGATCCCATTTCCACTAGTTCCGTCTTAGGAGGTTGAAAAGGTTCGATATGATACTGGGATGTACCAGAGCCGGGTTAGCGTGTGGCTTTAGCTGCATACTATAGACTTGTGTGTAGGCCGGTAAATCATTGTATTTATTCGCAAATATACGGTAGAATCTGTTATATTTCTTCACATTACTCTCGAATCCAAATTACATTGGGGCGCCATATTAAAGGGTTTGCTAATGGACTTAGTTCTACAGGATTCGCGGTAAAATAAATTAGACAATAAACTAACATAGATACAACGCGACTAGTTTAATTTAGTTAGTTTGATAGTATTATGTCGTTCGGTATATTGTTATGGGACAATGCCGCCGAAGTACAAGAGGCCGCTCTTTATAATCTAGGTTCTAAGGAATCATTAAGAGAAATTAAAAAAAAATATAAACATTATACGGTTGCCTTCTCAATGTATTCTTGATAATATTAGGTATGTATGTGCAAAGGGACATAAACATATTTTCTAGATACTGTGATAATCATAATATTGACACCAGGAATAAACAAGAACTTGTTATGCTTAATATAAATCGAGACAGTTAGACGTCTATTTTGGGGCGATGTATATGCTTTTCAAAGTCAAAGACAAATAAAGTTTATTCAATTAGGCTTAAACTAAGCGCTTTTGAATCGTCACTAAAAATATTTCATTTAAGTTACTGAATTTACCACATGTTCGGAAAAAGTCGAGCTCATGAGAAGAACATACAAGAAACTCAAGGAACACTCTTTTCAATCAATAGAGTATCTTACAATGGCTGTAATATACAAAAAAAAATGATTATGTAAGGTGCTGCATCCAATACACATATATAATAATATAAATTATCCTATATTGGATGCATCAACCTTCAGAGCTTGAATTCAATGTAGGTACAAATAATTTATTAACTATAACAGGTCGCTTTCACAACATGATCTGTTAAGACCACTAGGACCACCAGGTAATGGTTCCACTAACATAAATGACTTCTTAATGATGGCTCAAATTGGGAATTGATCGACGCCCTCAGTCCTTCTCAGGTCTGAGGCGAAAGGTGAATGCGAAGGTGGTCCACGAAAAACAACAACGGAACTCACTTCCTAAAGTGGTTGAGGACTGTCATGTTGGCATACATGTAGTACAAGTAGTAAGCGTACGGCGGGTTCTCTTCGTCATCCCACTGGGGCGGCGCGCGCACCTCGGGATCCAGTATCGGGTTTTCCGGTTTTGATTCGTCATCCACACTGTCGAACCCTATCACGTGCTGCAATTATGACATATTTATAAATTTCTCCTTTGTGGGGCGATGTATATGCTTTTACAACAAGATCCCAGAAAGTGTTCGAAACAAAAGTATTACGTTATTCAAACGAATTGTAACAAACGTTTGTTTGGTAAAGGTTACTATAACATAAATAACTTTCTCAATGATACCACATATTGGCAATGGAGCGATCGCCCTCAGGCTATTAAATAATAAGTTTTCAATGTACAATATTACTTTGTAAACATATTTTATTAAGGAAAACAAAATGCCCGCTGAGTTTGTTGCGCCCAATTTTCTCAGGTATGGGGCATTCGCTTTGGACACGGACTAGTAAAAAAATAAGGACTCCGTGTCTCCTTATATAACAGTGTAGCACCAAAACAAGCCGATTAACGTGAAAATAGATAGCCCCACGCACACATTTACACTACTACAGGCTTATAGGCGGCCATTATGAGAATTGTCATCGTCTGTGACAGATCAGTTTGCGTCTCAATAAAATATTTAAAAAATGCCGTCGTGCGTTGTGATAAAATGTAAAAACTATACTATATAAGTATTTGTGGCCATATATGATTATTTAAGGGAGAAAAAATTGTGTAACTAGTATCCCCCGTAACCGCACACAATAGCGTAACGGTGCTTCACTTGCTAATATCGCGGCGCGGAGTCCTTCTTTTTTTACACGTACGTCACATCCTATTTTGTATGAAAATATTTGAATTTGAATTAATTTAATTTGTGCATAAATTAATTAGCCATACGGATAGCTGCTTATAATTAATTAAACACCAAGAATTATTAACGTTGTAGTTAATTGAGTGGTAAGGCAATCACTATTCATATTCATAATCGACAGCATCCGAAAAGGATCGCAGAGTTCTGACAGAAGTTGCATGCTGCTTCTTATATAAAATCTATTATGTCTACATTTACTCGTAACATAAGATTAGACCAGATTTGAAATGAGTTTGGTTTGATTTTGAGATTTGTCTTGATTTCTTTAAGTATGGAAATTTCTACACTGACACAAATAAAAATATATAAAACCTTAACTCACAGTAAGAAACTTATGCAGCTCTAGATTGCTATTGGGATCTTTAGTGACCTCGAATAAGGGCAGGAAAATGTTGCTGAGGAACTCCTGGAAGTTGTTCATGATTTTGTTCGATTTGAAGATATCACTGAAATTAAGAATACATATTTAGAATAAATATGAATGATATAATTCTATCAATGAAATTGAAAATTGTATACTCTCTAATTCAGTAAGTTTTACGATAATCATTTTAAAACGCCATTTACAAAGATTTCTTCCGATCGAACACCAGAAATTGTGTTCGATAATATTAATGGTGATACATAATTATGCTTAGTTGAATTTTTTAAAAACATACATTGATTATCCGACATTGAATTATGCCTAATAATCAAGATTGGAAAAATTAAAAATAAACATATTTTATATAACTGAAATAACAGTGAACAGTAAAGTCACCTTGATTGATAAGACAGGTAAGGTCAAGAGAAACAGGAGGCCTACCATCATGTTTTAATTAGCCATTCAATTCCGATGTAATTCAGTTTAGGGACCTAAACTGAATCGATAAGATTCGTACCATGAAGTTGCCTATAACTTAACTGACGTTTGAATCGCTTTTCGAAGAATAAACGAATGAAAAATTTGTCTGTGGTCCGCGGTGTGATTCAACTGAAATATTATGACTGATTTATGTATGTTTTCACAATTTTGTAAAATTTATTAACAAAACAATTCTAGTCTCGCTAATAAAGTAAACGTAAAGTTCTTTTTTTGAATCGATCACTTCGACACATAAGCTATCCAATTTAGGTTAAAATGTTACCGCCTGGTACAAATGAATGAACGAACTAAAACAGTTTGCGATTAAATTTTCGACTTGATTTGACGTCAACCTAAATTCGATAGCTGTAATGACGCCGTGGTATGAAATAACAAAGCAGTTCATTTTAGGTCGTCAATTAAATCACAAAACCAGTTCATAGTAGGCCCACAGCTCTGCGTTTGGGTTGACAGAAATTTTTTGTGCCAATTTGAAGCGCCACTCGTGAGCGTCTAGAGAACTAATTTTGACGTTTGTTACTTATACTTCAAGAATCAACGTAATAAAGTAGACAATTTTTTTTGTAAATAGTTTCCCACCATCTATGTTGTCCACTAGGATGTCGTCACTAGTTTTAGTACCTTAGACACTCGCTATGGCCAACAGCGCCAAAATGGCGAATATCAAATCAAACAGGCACAAAAGCACTTTGACAGCTGCCAGTCCAGTGGTATATAGTAGAGGTCAGTGAGGTCAAAGCAGTACTTACTAAAGTCGCGGTATCTGTATGAGCCAGCGCACGTTGTTGGAGTGCACGTCATACTGGATGGCCCACTTGGCGAGTTTGGCCCACTCGGTCGGACTCTTGCCGTAGATGGACAGCCGTAGCTCTGCGTTCTGGTATTTACTCTCCTCTAGATCCGATGCTACTTCCTGAATAATTTATTATTCGACTGTATGTTACTGAATGAATTCAAATTCTTGTAGATTATTTTGACCACAATATTATTGTTTTTTTTAATAAATAAGGATACCAGTGAAGTTAATTTAATGATTACTGTTAATTTTTTTTTATGGAATAGGAGGACAAACGAGCGTACGGGTCACCTGGTGTTAAGTGATCACCGCCGCCCACATTCTCTTGCAACACCAGAGGAATCACAAGAGCGTTGCCGGCCTTTAAGGAAGGTGTACGCGCTTTTTTTGAAGGTACCCATGTCGTATTGTCCCGGAAACACCGCACAAGGAAGCTCATTCCATAGCTTTGTAGTACGAGGGAGAAAGCTCCTTGAAAACCGCACTGTAGAGAACCGCCACACATCCAGATGGTGGGGATGAAATCCTAACTTGTGGCGTGTCGTGCGAAGGTGGAATTCGGCGGCAGGAATCATAAAATATTATTTATCTTGTTAATAAATATTAAAATGATACTAGAAAATTTGGATTCCTCCACAGTGTGGTTTTCTAGGAATTTTTTTCCACATTTATCCAAATTCCAGGTCGATTCAAAATTATCAAATTACACCATCTTCAGCAAAGCTCCTATGAATCATCAATGATCAATGTGTTGGTATTGCGAGAGAATATGGGCTGTTTTACTAACAATCAAAATAGAAACAGAAGAAAAGAAAAACAAAATATCAAAAGAAAATAAACAAATATTACAATTACCTTAATAATCCTAGCGAAATATTTTCCGTTCATGTAGTTGTCAGTCTTCAGAAACACCTCCCGGAGCCTGCTCTCGCCGATTGGATTGTATTTGGCGTTGAATTTGTCGAAACGATGAAACGTGTTGCGGTCCTGTCGATAGTTACATTGCTATTAATTAAACAGCGGCAACTATACATTGGCAATACACCGCCTTTGACGGTGAAGGGTAACTTCCCATTAGCACTGCCTACAGCTAGACTGAGATTCGTGTGCGCAGAAGACGCCCATTTACAGTGTGCTTATAACACACATCAAATCGCTTCGCCTTCTACCCTCGGTTACTCTGGAAAATCTATTTCGAAATGACAGTCCAGTCTGTATTATCTATTACAATAATAAGGGTATATATTGGGGTTGGTAGATCAGCAGGAGCGTTGGGCTTTCCTTGTTCTTATCAACGCCACATGTGTTAACTAGTGGGAAGCTACTTTGCACAGAATGCGGGCTAGATTATAGGTAATACAAGGGCGCCTATTTCTACCATGAAGCAGTAATGTGTAATCATTATTGTGTTTCGGACTGAAGGGCGCCGTACCTAGTGATATTACTGGCCAAATGAGACTTAACATCTTATGACTCAAGGTGAAGAGCGCAATTGTAGTGGCGCTCAGAATATTCGGGTTTTTCAAGAATCCTGAATGGCACTACATTGTAATGGGCAGGGCGTATCAATTCCCATCAGCTGAACGTACCTAGTGCTCATCTCGACCCTTATTTTCATAAAAAAAATGAGGCAATAACTTGGTGATATTCAAGATAGATTGTAGATGTATCTAGATCTGGCACACAACAAAAACCGACATGTGGATGTTAATTCAACAATTACTATCCCGACTGCCGTAATCGCGGCAAAAACGGTCTTTATTCAGCATGTGTTGCGGGGTTTTTCAAGGAACTTTCTTCCACGAACCTACTACCATACTATGAATGAACTGCGCGCTGTTTCCAGGACGAAAGACATGTGTACCTTCACCTCTTAAGGCTGCTATCCCAAGAAATCACCAAAATAGCGCATAGGTGAAACCATTTCTTGGCGGTTTAAAGTTTATATATTTACAAAAAATAGTTATATATATAGCTACAGAATATGAGGAGAAAATTATTTTTTATTACATTTCTATTTTTATAGACAGTGCGAAAAAAAAATCACCAAAACACCCCTAACTTTTACAGTTGGAGACATGCTAAGCATTCGATCTAGATAAAAATTGAATGAAAATTTATTAATTGTATACGAATACTATTTAACATACCAATACTATTTTTGTCAAGAAAATTGTATTATGTTTATAATAAATTAAAAAGGCTTCTAATTCCGAATTAAAACTATGGCGATCTTGTACGGGAGAGGTAACCTAACTCCGCTCGATTCCTCAAGGCCGTTGGTTCAGTCCCCAGCCTTAACAACAGATAAATAATCGGAGTGGATAGGTAGACATTTGTCACTGCGTTTTCCATGAAAACATTGCACTTTTAAGATTATCATCAAGAATATTGATTTAAGCATAATTTTAACGCTATGGTTCTAAATAACGTTATAGTAAATTCTTATAAAAAGTATTTGAGTCTTATTTAAATTGTATTATCTTATATCATTGGTTAAATACCTTCGTCTTCAGAAACTGTGGTATTTTGGAAGATATTACGGAGCTTCCCGACGCTGCCCATCCGAGTGGGATTCGACGAGTGACAAATTTTCCGACTTTCCCGAAATTGGACCTGTTCAACTGGATTATTTGTCCAAGGTAGACGTACTCATCAACAATTTCGAGAGTACAGTACCCAACTGTTACGGGAGTAGGTACGACATGGGCATTAGACATGATCTTCGTCTTGTCCATGTTCATATATTGTAGTGAATCATTATATTAGCGATTTGGTGAATACGTACCGCGTGCACATCCAGCATGTCGACAGTGAGGTCGTACGTGCTCAAGTTCATGGACTGGAACACAGCCTTCAGCGTCATCGGGGTCCCTTTGTGCAGGGTCACCACCTGACACCAAACACTTATGAGATATCGATTAAAATACCTTCCAAAACGAGTAAAAACATGGTGTGCGTACAAAGTCCACATGTCACAAGTGAAACTTCTTTAGAAAACTAATTTTTAAGTCTCGTTTTTATCAATTATCCTAATCTGTTCTCTAAATCAAATGTTTTTTGTCAATATTAGAAATTAATAGATGTTCTACTGAGTCGCGGCCACGCGCTAAACCTGCACGATACAACGCTAGTAGGGAAGATGTTCAACTTTTTCGCATCTGCGCGCTAAACCTGCACGATACAAAGCTAGTGGGGAAGATGTCCTGCAACCTTCGAGAACCTCGGAGTCGATATCCATATTGTTGAAATCATTAAATTGCGCGGCGGCCATCTTGGATTTCAAAAATGATCCCAAATTCGTTCTGTGCACCCTCGAGAGCCTGGGATTCGATATCCATAATGTTGAAATCATAATATTGCGCGGCGGCAATCTTGATTGGAACAAGATGGCGCGTAACCGAAAATCGTGACTATTTACTGTACAATTTATCTCATACGTCGATAAAGAAGTTTCACTTCAAAAAATTAAGCGGCACCTTTACCAGACTATTACTAGACCTGAGACAATTTTACTATTTTAATATTTATTTGACATTTGAAATTAATTAACTACTAAGAATGTCGCACCTCGTCAGCGTGATTTTTCAATGTTTTCTTGATAAATCGCAGTAAATGCTTCTGGTTCATACACGACGCGGCGTGGATGTGAGTGTCCACTTTCCTGAAATAAATATATTTACATTAAGCTAACAAAATATATTTTATTTAGTTGGAAGCGTTGGATAGTTGTTTATAGAAATGTATTTAGATTTTTGAACGTAAAAATAAACACCTTTTGGTTTGCGCAGTTTTATATGGATATTAGGAAACATCTGAAAAACGAGAGATCGACCAAGACATTTACCGATTGAGAACTTGTTTGTAATAACGACTGTTAAACTTAACATTTAAATTAACACTCGTATAATATATAAGAATTGGCATTGTAATGTACCTTAAGCTTGCTTAAACCATTAATATTAAATAACTACCTGATATCACATTCCTCTGTCTCCACACTACAGTTACTGTTTTGCATTTGCCTATTTATGTACTGACAATATTGATTATTACGAGAAAACTTCACTTACCTAATATTGTAGAAGTCTCTATGAGGCACAGCCTTCTGCGAGGCTAGCTCTCGCAACTCGTTGAGCAAAACGTGCAGCTGGAACTTCGAAGACAGGTAGCTGAGCCGGCGGTAGCAGAACGACTTCCTGAAGTACAATTTTTGTATAAGAAGATGAAGATTACGCCCTTTATATCATATCTTGAGTTAAATTGTGTGAGCTATCTATTTCTGCCGTGAAGCAGTAATGTGTAAGCATTACTGGGCAAATGAGACTTAACATCTTATGTCTCAAGGTGACGAGCGCAGTTGTAGTGCCTCTTAGAATTGTTGGAATATTTTTAAGAATCCTGAGCGGCACTGCATTGTAATGGGCAGAGCGTATCAATATCATTACCTTCAGCTGTTCAGCTGAGCGTTATTAATACGCTTGTCGCTTATTTTCATAAAAAAAATATCTAGAGAGTTACATACAGCGGTCCGTCGGCGATCATGGTGCACATGACATTCATGTCCTGGATGTACTCCGGCAGCGTAACGTAGGGATAAGGCACGCACTGGCTGCAGGCGGCGTCCCGGTACACGTTGAACACGCCGCGGTCTGCGCGGATGGTGTAGTCCTTGGGCTCCGGCATGTGGCATTCCCACGGGTCCTTGTCTTTGAATGGCGGGTGGACTATGTGGTCTAGAAGGATAATGGTAGAGTTAACAATGATGTAATAATAAAACAATTAAATGTAATTAATTTCTATTTTTTTATAGACGTGTTACTTTTTAAGGTTGCCAACCACAGACTAGTAAAAAAAGAAGAACTCCGAGCCGTGATATTAGCAAGTGAAGCACCTTTATGCTAGTGTGTGTGCGGTTACGGGGTATAACAGTAACACAATTTTTTCCCTTAAATAATCATATATCGCTAAATACCTTTATATTATTGCTTTTACACTTTTTTACAACGCACGACGGCATTTTAAAATATTTTATTGCGACGCAAACTGATCTGTTACATCTCATAATGGCGGCCGATCGGCTTGTATTAGTGTAAGTGTATGCGTGGGGCTATGTATTTACACGTTTACCGGCTTGTTTTGGTGCCTCACTGTTATGTAAGGTGACATGGAGTCCTTTAATTTTTTACTCGTCCGTGGTTGCCAGCCTAGCGAAATTCTCTACTAAAAAATCGATTCACTCGAATGTATCAAACGTGCAGTCATTGATAGTCTGACAGATGACGGCTAGAATCTTGTAAAAAGTGGGGATAGCCGAAATCACTGCGTTTTAAGCAAATTTTCGCTTTCAAACTTAGCCGGATTATATTTCTGCGCCAATCGCCATACTGTAATTACCAATATTTGATGAGACTGCGATACGTGACACTGGATAGGTAGCTGAGATGTTAATATCCCTTATTTAAATTTATTTGTTCATCATAACAAGACAATCACAAAAGAAAATTACTTTGAACTTGATTAACGTCAAATATTCATTTTAGATTTTACCTGCGTAGTCTGCCAGGGCTTATCATTACAACAGCCATCTTCAACCTTACACAGAATGGGCGAGTAGGGATTACTTTGCGGTGAAGAACAGGCTGAAAGTGATTACTGAAGATCATAGACATCATATATTTCAAGGAACAGCACTTCCCGGTCATTTTTAATTATAACAGCATAAAAGGTGCAATAATAAAAGGTGGTGATGACATAGGGAACGCAGACGTGGTCGCTAACTATGGGCCTTATGAGGAAGCTCACTGTCGCTCAGCGGACAATGGAGAGGGCTATGCTTGGAGTTTCTCTGCGAGATCGAATCAGAAATGAGGAGATCCGAAGGAGAACCAGTCACTGACATAGCCAAAATGATTGCGAAACTGAAGTGGCAGTGGGCAGGGCACATAGCTCGGAGGTCAGATGGCCGTTGGGGCGGTAAGGTCCTCAAATGGCGACCACGTACCAGAAGGCGTAGTGTTGGTAGGCTCCACAAGATGGACCGACGTTCTGGTCAAGATCGACGGAGTAGGTTGGATGAGGGTAGCGAAGGACCGATCGTGGGGATATTTTGGGGACGCCTTTGTCCAGCAGTGGACGTCTTCCAGCTGAAATGATGATGATGATGAAAAGGCGCAAAGATCCCAACTACGTCTCCTACCTGAGATGCCTACTCTTAAGTTTAAATTAATGAAAATCAAAAGTCTCACCAGCAATGTGATTATTGGGAACGCTCACACAGGGAGTATGATTATTAGCGTTGTCCGGATCCATAGTCCTCAGGAACCTGGCGGTAATGTTCTCGAAATTCTGGCTGGACATCTTCATGTATCTCTTGCGGATTTCCAGCGCCTGCACTAAGTAGGATGACGCCTGCTGCAGATCTTCAAGTGGTACCTGACCGAATGAGAAAACTTTAGCTTTTTTTTAAAGTTATTTAATATTAAGATATAGGTACTGGAGCTGATGTCCGACACTTATATAATATTTAGCCATAGATTCCCGATATTCTTAGTCCTAATATAGGATATTGAAAAAAAAGGATATGCTTTGCCGTGTAAACACAGAGGTGCAAGCTTCAGAAGTTCCAGTTACCTTGTCAGTTTAGACTGACCAATTTTAGTTTTTTTATTACGACGAGAAGCGGTATATTAGACTCTTGGATGATTTGAAGATATACTACAGGCGGTAGCGATACCAGAACGCCATTGTCGCGTTCCAATAAATGTTTTATACCTATTCATTACCAGTTGCAGTAACCATAAAAGTAGGCGATAGCCTGGATATACAACAGATTAACACACGCAGCAAATCCACTAGGACGCCAGAAGACTCAGCCTTTGCGCGGATTCAGGTTGGCTGCAGTAAAATAGTTAAAATTTCGCACTTATGACCAAGAGTAAAATATAGATTCTAATGTTCTATAATCTCCGGGCTTCACTTACCCCCGAAGTGTCCTCCCCGCTGATAGCCACTCGCTGGAAGTGCGGCAGAATGATGTCCATGTCGTCATCATCAGGTCGCAGCCGCGCTGCCTCCTCAAACACGGATGCTGCACCACCGGCCTCGCTGCCCGCGAAGGACCGCGCGGATTGACTGCATTCTGCAGCTCTGTTGTGCACATATCATTTGTTACTAGCTGTGCTCGACGGATTGCCACACAAATGTTGAAAAAAGACAGATAGGTGTTTGTCAGGTGACCAAGTTTTTAAATTACTAATTTTCAATATAAGATGTGTTATTGGGGCTTATTATATTATATAATTTACCTACTATTGTATACATTCTGTTTCTCTCGCACGCAAGAGTTGACCTCTCACGTTCCTTGCGAGCGCTCTTTCCAACTGAGCCAACCGTTCGATTGACGTATCTTTTATAAAATCTTGTATGCTTTGCTCAACTCTCAGGTTGTGGCTTCATGTACAGGATCTACTTTACAGTTGATAACCTGCTCAACCCCAATATTTGCATATTAGGAAATTGAGATGTCGCTCTAGCAAATATAAATAATTTGTTATGTTTCTTCTTCTATAGGTTCGTTGTATATTATGTATGTTTCAGCTAGCAAGGACTCCTAGCGCTTCTGGGCGAAAGGTAGCTTTAATAGCCTTTAGATAGTTCCAGAGCGTAAATGCGTTCAACAAACTAACAAAACTTTTATTATAATTATTACTACTAAAATCAATAACCATTCAAGACTACTTTAACTATATATTATCCAATTTCGTTTCTAATTCTAAAATACAAACTACACTGGCCTGCAAAAGTAAGTATCAAACTTTTCAAATTATTTTTTTTTCTTAACTATAGAAGGTAGAGATTTAAGATTAAAAACGTTTTGTTGCAAATTTTATAGGCTTTAATTGTACCTAACTAAAATTATACATTAGTAACATTTTTAACTTAAAAAAGATAAAACAATGAAAATAGACATTTTTAGTTTAGTGTAAAAAAATTCAACTAAAATGTATTACATGTTATTTAATTTTTAATAACTGGTATTGCCTCCTCGAGGAGACAATACGCAATACAAGCTGTAATCAGAGCTCGAGCTCTGATTACAGCTTCGAGCCGGTTTGGCATACTGAACACTAGGTTTCGGAGCCGATGTTGAGAAATATTCTCCCATTCTTCTACCAGGGCCTGCTTTAGTGCCCTGAGGGTAGTAGGTGGTGGTCTGCGATTTCTGACTAGCCTACCAAGCTCATCCTAGGCGTGTTCAATCGGGTTGAGATCAGTACTTCTTGATGGCCAAGCCATCACGCTGATACCGACCTCCTGAATATACTCTTGTACGATATGAGCCGTGTGTGGCCGGGCATTATCATGCATCAGCATCGATCCATCACCCATATTTGCTAAATACGGCCCTGCATACTCATTGAGAATCTCTTGAGCATATCTTTGCCCAGTGAGGGTGCCATTTTTTATGGCTACTAGCTCTGTGCGACCTTCTGAAGATATGCCAGCCCATACATGTACACTGCCTCCACCGTATTGGACTCTTTCTGAGATGCAGGCTTGAAGGTATCGCTCACCAGGTCGCCTGTAAACACTTCGCTTTCCATCAGAAGGGTAAAGGGAGAATCGAGACTCATCTGCAAACAAAATTCTTGACCATTCTTCTTCATCCCACTGCATGTGTTCACGGGCGTATCGCAGTCTCGCTACTCGATGCTGTCTCTCGAGTTTTGGGCCACTCGCTGGTCTTCGGGGTTTCAAATTTGCTTCAGCAAGTCTTCTTCTCATTGTACTGTCACTAATGTAGTCCCTCCGGGTCTGAAGTACTGATACTGATGCATACTGATGCCTAGTTCCAGAAAAGCCATGATCCTAGCACATTCTTCAACTGAAAGAGGCATGATAAATAAATGTTATGTGCTTTTTAGCATAAATTTTTAAAACAAGACCCATCGATCTTTAAAAAAATTTAAAACAGAAATAAAAATGTGAATGGTAAAATTGTAATTCGAAAACGTCCACTTTAAAAAAGGAATGGTTTTGTTTTTGAAGTTTTTTTTCAGCCAATTCTTTAAAGAAGGTTACCGACTATAAAGTTTTTATGTACAAAATTAAATTCTCTTTGGAGTCCTTTTTATTTAGAAAGTATATCTTGTGAACTTAAAACGTTATCCCAATTTTAAAAGTGTGATACTTACTTTTGAAGGCCAGTGTAGTAAACTACCAAAAAGTAAAATTCAAATATTTAAATAGATAGGTACACAAAGATAGTCGTAGCGTGATGAAGCAGCAGCCAATACAAAAGTAAGATAGGACGACACAAGTGGGAAGAGCCAATAGAGGAAGATTTGATGTTATTGAAGCTACCAACAAAAAAGATCGATCAATCGATAGTTCATAGATTAAGGTCCACATTCCTACACACATCGCGCGTACTAAACCTGCGAGGATCGATTAGCATGAAGATGTTCTTCATACTTGGGGCCGCGTACTTTGTACAATTCCTATGGAATTTGGCCGTCATATATAAAAAGATTTGTTTTATATGTTTTCTGCGAAACTGAAGTGGCAGTGGACAGGGCACATAGTTCGACGGACAGATGGCCGTTGGGGCAGTAAAGTCCTCGAATGGCGACCACGTACCGGAAGACGCAGTGTTGGTAGGTCCCCCACAAGATGGACCGACGTTCTGGTCACCGATAATCACAAAGATCGCCGGAATACGTTGGATGAGGGCAGCGCAGGACTGATCGTCATGGAAATCTTTTGGGGAGGCCTTTGTCCAACAGTGGACGTCTTCCGGCTGATGATGATGATATAAAATGATTTATTTTAAGGGCAAATGGTAGACTAAGAAATTAGCACGTACAAACAGACAAACATTAAGCTCTTCAGCATTACAGTACTGAGTTTAAAATGATAATCGATATGTAGTTATAAGACCACGAATAATACTGATCTATTTATGCCGCCTCTCATACAGTTTGGAAGTCGTAAGCATCTATTATTGATCGACAATCTCCGCAACTGTCAGCGGTGCAAAGCTGACACGAGGCAGGTGTTCACACTTGTGAGGGTTATATTATGATATACAAGTTCTGGATTTCTGACACTAGCCGACGTGAGAAATAGCAGTAACAATCCTAGCGAAGACACTATATACTGTATTATTCAATTGGAAATAAATAATGGTATCAAAAATGGCCAATAGCTAATTATTATGATTTTGATGGCTTCTCATTTCTTTCTGTAGAATTGCAGATAATCCAACATTTTTCGTTTTCAGACTTCGACTCTCGAAAGTGATACGTAAATGCCATATATTATATATGTTAGTGTATCTAGATAACTAGACTAAAATTTCAAAAAAAATTGCATGATATTTTAAATACACCGAGGTACTGTGTTTATATAATGTCGGCATGGTTACTGAAAATTCAGGCTTCTAGTTTAACTCACAAAGAAGTTATATAGGGGTCGAAAATGGCCTGAACTGGTTCGAGAAAAGGATGGTAAGGCCGTGTCCCCAGATATATTTAAAACGATGAAATTGTAACAATTCTGCAAAAGCTACTAAATATATATTATAGGGTGTCTTATCAAGTTATCTTATAGGGTGCTTGCCGGGTGGGACAAAAAGTTTGTCGTCTTGTTCGTGTTAAAAAAAACCTCTAACACTCACTACAGAATTGCATGACAGGGAGATGTAATTTTGAACTTGGAGTAACTTTACGTCACGTTTTAACACAGACAGAATATTACTCAGACCTGCTCACAGGTATACTTACAGATTATGTCTCGTAAGGGCCCATCGCTGACAATCCACTTTACTGCCAAACATCACAATTCCCGCCAATACTAAACAATTACTTCTTCGTTCAGTCCTCGCTCACAAATGGCTTACATCCCCCAGTATGGGTTGTTTCAAGGTTTATCCAATTATGTGGTATTAATACTTTGTACACAGTTCAGAGACAAACAGTTTGCATAGGTACGCCACTTGCTTATCCATATATTTGGAATTACGTTAATAAAAATAAATAATTAAAAATACATAACTACGTTTTCAGTCTCTTCAATAAATAAAAACCTATTGTACACTTTATTAAAACAAACCTTTTTCTTTTGTTACTTGGCGGCTACTGTATCTTATCTGTGAACCACTAAATACCACCGCAGTTAAAAAAAAAAAAATAATCGAACTTCTTACACGTTTCAAAGGGTCGGTAATCATTAGCCACAAAGAGAACTTTGAATGAAGAGTGTCGTATTACAGTGATTATATTGATTTAGTTCTTTGTTGTAAGATGTGTTGAAATAATTGATGCATACCTAGGAACATTATTCCGTGCATATATTATAAATGCGGTTAGTAGATATTTTATATCTGTCGTTGTATCTGAATTGGGAAATGGTGCTAGAAAATGTATTTATCAATTCGACCGAAAGAGAACATAACGGAACATGACACGATGTTTAGCTACATACGATATTCAGTTTAGTAAAAAATGATTTCAGAAACCTCAATATTATTTTCAAAGTCCTATCCATAGATACCCCACACGAATGGGTTTGATGAAAAAAAATGTTTGAGATTCAGTTGTGGATTGTGGTTCAAGACAGTTATTGTTCCATAAAGGAATTTCCACTTAAATGGAACTTACAGGCTATTTTATAAAAAGTAGGTTACAAAATTGCATCTTGAAGAGTATTTACTATACATAGTGATTAAAATAGGTTAAGTAGGTAAGTATAGCTTATATACATTTCTAATACAAATATTTTATAAAAATTATAATACTAGTGGGTAGTTTTAAAACATCATCGCATCAAAATCATACGGACCCGGGACGGTCGACGTCAACAGTCGACGCGAGCCACGGTTGAGTCACTACTCGCTACTCAGTTACAAATCACTACACAAGATTACATAGATTCATCGATAACGAGTTACTAGATATGACAACAGATAATATTATTTCTATTTAATGGGTTAACAAATAATTTCAAGATATTTCTATTTATGTTTAAGTTTTTTGGTAAAATGGGCCTTTAGGAGTTTTTTAAAAATGTGCATACTGTTGGACTCTTTAATATTTTTAGGAAGCTTATTACCTATACAGTTCAACACTTTCAAAAGTTATTTACAGTTCTTAGTACTAACTTAGTAACTTCCAAAATTTATTGTTTTTGTGCGGTTTACAGAATATATTTACTTACCTTATTTCAGTAGTATAGTTCTTATAGTTTCAGGAAAAAGTGGCTGTGACATACTGATGGACAGACAGACATGACGAATATAGAAGGGTTCCGTTTTTTGTCATTTGGCTACGGAACCCTAAAAAAGAATACATCTTTAACTTTACTTCAATAGTGGCAGTTCAGAAAAGTAACAATGAAACGAAGTATGTGTAGAGATTCTGTGTTGTAGGTACATGTCAAAGAAATTTGTTACGTTGCGTGAGAACTATGAACTATTGCGCCTAGTAAAGTATTGTGATGCATTTTCAAATTACAAACGTCATCTCTACTTTTGTTGTTTTGTTTCTTAGATAATTTATACGTCTAAATAAAGTCTCTTGCATTTAGACAACCCATAAAGTGTGCGTGACAAGCTACGTCCTACACTCGCGATTTGTGTTATTGTTATTCGACGTTTTTACAGCTGTCATAGTCTATCTAGACGTAAATGATCTAAGATTTCTTTCTGATCCAAAGAATGGAAATTCAGCATCATAAATTAAATGTGAAAATCTTGGTGATCCATATAAAAATGACACTCACGTAATATACTCAAAGAAAATATCAATAATATGTATCTATTCAGGCAAAAGTCACGGTCATGGCCGAAATAGGCAGATTTTATTTGTCTAACTTGCCGCTCCTTTCCCACAATAGTACAATCACAAATAAGGGCTCAATCTTCAAATGAAGAATAATAAGCTATACGTTACAACTTCATTGGAGTTCTAAAAGTTGTCTCAAAAGTCTACATCGTATGTTATTTAAGTTTAATCAAAAAATCGCTTTTTCGCCTCATAGTTCCATATGGATGTATCATAATATAACCTACTAGTAAAATTATGGAAAATTAAATTTCCGACACAATTTGCTCCAAATATTTTTCAACTCAAATGTTTTTGAGAAAGAGTACACAGCTGGTAATCCGAATTTATGTAAATGTAATAGATGGTCAATAACAGGTTGCATAAACTTGTTATAATTTTAATTATTTATTTATTAATACATACTGAACAATATTTTACTAATATTGAATAATATATTAATGAAACTAATTTGACTAATTAAAAACTAAAATAAGATAAGATCTTATTATATGTATTACCTACTTTTATATACATTTTTTGAAATAAGATTTTTATACAAATTGTATAAGTAATTATATTTTAATTTAATCTTTACAAATTTTAGTTGTTCTAGACGTAATTTGTGAACTCTACATTTCTTCAACCTCGAAAGTATCAAATAATACAGAATTAAAATTAGACTGTTTCAAAAGACACGCAGTCTTTATAGTATTGCATGCTCACTTGCAACACTTTTAATATATCATAGGATAGGATAGATCATTAGGATATTATCTCCACCATCTGGACCACCATACGGTCCTCCACAGTGCGGTTTTCAAGGAGCTTTCTTCCACGTACTACAAAGCTGTGGAATGAACTTCGTTGTGCGGTGTTTCCGGGACGATACGACATGGGTACCGTCAAAAAATCGCGTACACCTTCCTTAAAGGCCGGCAACACTCCTGTGATTCCTCTTGTGTTGCAACAGAATGTGGACGGCGGTGATCACTTAGCACCAGGTGACCCGTACGCTCGTTTGTCGTCCTTTTCCATAAAAAAGCATACTTTTTTAAATTTGTATTTCCCTCTTTTAGTGATTCTTGGTTGATAATAATGCTCGAAGGAAAGTCCAATGAGAACTCAGATAACTCACTTGACATTCAGCTGTCTCTGGATGAGGAGCTTCTTCTCTATCTGCTCGATGGGGAACTGCGGCACTTCGTAGGGCGCCGACAGTTCGTTGGGGAGTTCCCGGGGGGCTTCCGCGCCCACTGCACTTGTGGGACTCTCGCTGCCTGTAACAAGCGCAATTTAATAAATATTTGATTCAATATAAATTTTTACTTTTTTAAATACAGTAGCGTTCGTTCGATCAAATAAAATCAAAGAGTTGATTTGAAGAATTGATAGATATGTTTTAGGAAAAAGCCAGTCCTAGTAACCATAATATCATCCAAAGGAGTGTTAGTATGAAAACGGATGATAAAATGTTGTAGTGAATTTTTGTAACATGACTCGTTTGGATAATGTAATGGTTATTAGGACAATGGGTGTTTTCATGTTGGCAATAAGGTAACTGCTTAAGAATCTCTAATACAGGATTTAAAGCAAGGGTGTAGATAAAATAGTGTGTCGGCTTCGACGCACGACTGTAGTTTAGATACTCCAGTCCATTTTGTATGTTTTTTTAAGTACGCTATAGGTACATTATAATTTTGCACGGCCGCCATCACTTGAATTTCAAGAATGATCCCAAATTACATCGCAATCGCCGAAAATCTTGAAAATAGTTGTAATCACATTTCAAACGGTACCATAGACTGGTAATTTTAAAAAAGATCTAGTTGCACATTAGATGCAGAAAAGAGCACCGTACATGAGGACTACCAAGAACAATTTTTGAAAAAAGATTTGAAGTTACTTTTAAAATTCAAAACTTTCAAAGATTTAAAGAAAATGTCTTTACACAATTATTTTGTGAAACGATGCTGGAGCGTTTTCGCACTTCTAAATGTGAGTTGCATTTTGATATCAACGGTGCTCATTTTCATTCGAACGGGCAAGTCAACAACAGAACCAGCAGTACCAGGTCCAAGAACCAGTTAGCCTTGAATGAAGCATCAAAAGCACCTTTGCCTTGCCCAGGGTATGGTGTGGTGTGATTGGTTTACCCACGAATTGAATTATTGGATCTTCTTACTTTTTAAATGCCCGGGGTCAACAACGAGAATTATGAGCTCGTAACTACGGATAGGAGATATGGTTCCAGTAATCCTATTCCACACAGTTTCAGAATTTCAATGAATTTGCTCGGGGAAATAACTCACAAACTGATCAGCCGATTTTCCGTAGCAACCGAGGTAGCCCGACTTAGCACGAATTGATTTTTATTACCTTTATTTAACTCATAGAGAATATACACTAACAATTCGCGAACTGTTGTGAAGTTAAAAGAAAACATTCGTCATGACATCAGCATAATTCATCCAATGTGCGTGTGGCGCTCAACACGAGTCTTTGTTTCGAGCTGTGTAATTATTGTTATAAACACAGTTAAGAAAATGTTGTTCGATATTATTTAAAAAAACATAGTTGACTCTTTCTTCTAATCCTTTCAAATCATTAATTTTATCAAAACTTACTTGTTAGTCTTTTTATTTTGCAAATATAAATCTGCTGCAACTGCAGGTGGTGCAAGAAACTCTAAATATAAAAATCCTTACTTTAATATTATAAATACGAATGTGAGTTTGTTTGTTTGTTTCTTATAAGAATAGCTTTTGAAATATTGCACAAACCTTATAAGGGCGACAGAAGCGAATAAAAGGTAAATAAAAATGTTTAGCCCAAAATTTTTAAGATCCCAAGGCAGCGCAAATCGATGTTTTGGTCTGGTCCTTAAATATGGGTAGGTATATAGGTGAAATAGGCCTATGTAACGAAATAGAGAGGGTACGACGTGTAGCGAGACGAGTGATAGATAAGGATGACCAGTCGCTGGATCGCTCAAGTCACAAAGCCTAATGCGAATAAAGTATCTTGCAGTATCTAGAAGATATATTTGTATTAAAATACACCTGCAGATTGCGACCTTTTATTATATTATTTTGATTAATGTTCATGTAATTGGTTACTAGTATATTGAAGTTATTTTTTTTCTCATTAATAGGTAATTATCATTTTAATTCATCATTTGTAAATGCTTGAATAATAATAATAAACCTAGAGAGTGTAACTGTTGTTTGGCAGTTAATCTATCAGTTTCCTCTGGAAAGCGGCGTAGACACTAAAGAGGAAAACAAGATGAAGGTCGCATCATTGGAACTATCATATATTACCTTCATGTCGACGCACATTTATAGTATTGGAATATTTATTGTATTGACCACGGAATGCATCTTAAGCAGTATGACTGAATGCGCAGCCTAGCGAAACTCTGTAAGAAAAAAGCGATTCACTCGAACTCTTGTATGAAACTTGCAGTCATTGACAGATGACGGCTATAATCTTGTAAAAAACGGAGATAGCCGAAATCCACTCCGTTTTAACTTATATGCAACTGCTCGCTTTCAAACTTAGCCCGATTATACTTTGTCGCCATATTGTAATTACTATTTCAAACTTATGTCAAATCACTGCACGTTTCATAGTAAACTTAATTTTATTTTTTACTTAGGCAGACCCGCCTCTTATTACGTAGTATTTACACGCACTTTGGAATGCACAGAAGTCGGTAGGCGACATGTGGGGCCATTTGGATGATTAGGCTGAATAAATAAATTCCTACTTATAAAGTTTTATTATTGTCCGAGTATTGTTACAAGTTTTTAATAATTACGATTATTTACTAGAGTAAGATTTAAGTTAGAATCGAATAGTAATATTTTTACTCATCTGTCATTATTACATAATAACTAGTTTTATTTGCCGACACATTTTCCTATAAAACCATAGTATTTTTACTGTTTATAACGTCCACCGTCTTTGTAACTATCTAAAATCTAAATACAGAGAGGAAATGGACGCAAAGTATTTCTTAGACCTATATGAATAGTGATTTTTTAACTTTGCCTTTCATTTTTTCTTGCTAAAACATAATATAGAATTTAAATTGGTCGTTAGCTCCTTGTTGACATATCAGCGAAGGTTATCGTGTAACCTCTGTCACGTAAGCGCCATTCTCTTATTGATAACACACAGTCAACCAGTCACAAGGATGGTTCACTTATCTGTTATATCCCACTTACTACATAGTTACTAACATAAACAATTATGAATTTTTTGCTCCATAAGGCCACGTTTAGATGAAAAGCGCTCAACGCGCGTTTTGTTAACGCGCGCTTACAACTACATACCTTTTATTCAGGCCATACATATGCTAACGCGCGTTTTAATTAGGCGCGTGTTGATGGCTGCGCTAGCACTCGATTGTTGTCAACGCACGTCAACGCGCGCTTTGAGTTAATTGGTATTTGGTTTTCTATGTTTCGGTTCAGATGAGCGCGCGATTTTTTCGCGGATAAACATAATATAGGGTTCATATAGTTCGTCCGGAAATGTCCGAAATGGAAACCGAAGCTTTTAATACGGAATTATTCATTGATGAAATAGAGAAACGTCCTGCGATTTGGGACATGACAAGTAGCGATTATTCAGATAAGAATTTTAGAAGACGGGCTTGGCAAGAACGCCTCCTTATATTCTGTAAAGGACATGACAATGAAGAAAAGAAGAAATTGTTTCTACGTCCATCGTCGACAAAATAATGAAGAACTCAAACTGAAACAGGGCAGCACGCATTTAACGCCTGACAAACGCGTACTATGTGAACACTATACAAAAGTTCAACGTTAAGCGCTTGTCATTTGAACGTGGCCTTAATGGTCTGTGAAGTGATGTAAACAGGAAACTACTGTTCTTGCAATCAACTCAACAACAACAATAACACGAAATATTTACTACCCGGAGCCCCTGCGTCAAAGTGAATAGAGAGAAAACATTTAAATAGTAAATATACCTACAGCTGTTATCAAAATAAGTTATAACAGCTCTAGAAAATGTCACTTATAACCTTATATATTTTATACAAAAAGTGCTGAGCCGGCAAACATTGTTTTGCAATATAAATTAAGAACATACCTAGCCCGCGCCCACTGGGTAGGTATAGGTATTAATTATATTATTATATATATTAAATAAATAGGTAAATATGTATTGTAGGTAGTAATAGGTATGAATTGTCAAATATGTATGTTTTAGGTCAAAAAAATATACGTTCCGCATCACCGAAAATTATACATTAAACCTTCTTTGAAACACACTGCATCTTATGGTTTAAGTTTTATTCCGATCGGTTCAGTAGTTTTCGCAGTATACCTATATAACCGAACAAAAACGCGGCTCTCCATTTATTAGTCGGTATATGATACTAAATCTAGTAGGTATTTATTTGATGATGTCGATTCTGTGAGATTCTTGTGGATTAATATTATTTTACTTGGCTTGACGTTCTAAAAAAGTATAATAAGATTGGACGGAATAAACAGATAGGCATAAGTCGTGATTAATATATGAAAGTATGCTGGCTGGCTAATTAGATATTAGCAACATCTGGTTTATTTAAATGTATATTTTGTAACGATTTCGCAATTATAAAATTTCTAACAGATAATCGTAAAAAATAAAAAAGTAGGGTGAGTATAAATACATAAATTTTTTCGGAATCAAAATAATTGATGATTGACTATTTTTTAAATACTTTCTTTGATTAACGCGAAAGTTACACATTTCAATAAAACACTGTACTTGTTATTGTTTTTACATCACATTTCATATTTATTAATATTTCAGTTAACCCGACGTTTCAAGACCTTTCCAGATTTTTCAGTCGAACAGAAAACGAGATCCGCAAAATCTAATGTAAAAACAGTTACAAGTACATGCGTTTAAATCCTAAAAAGTGTTTAGTTATTTTTTATTTTATTTTTTCATGAATTTATTTATTTAATCTTGCCTTCTAATTGTATAAGGAACCAAGTACATGTTTAAAGTTATTATTTTTTCATCTTTTTTTATTAACAGTATACCTTCTTATGTATAAAAATAAAATATTGATATTAATACTTTTTAAGTACAGTAGTTGTGATCGGAGTGATGCATTTGTACCAAGCATAAACCTACACAGGTTTCTGCGGCGCATTCTTAAGTTTTCATTGTACTCTTTTTTTTAATATGAATAATAAAAAAAAAAAAACAAAAAAAAATGGAAATTTTACACCTTAGACATTTTCTTTTTTCAGATCTACGAGTAACTTGCTTGAAGAATTGTCGGCTGATAATAATATAGTAATTCTATGGATATTACTATACGTGGAATAGTCTCATTTGAATTTTGTGCGTTGCGTTATGGGTAACCTAACAATTTGCAACATTTCCCAAACCACTATTCAGAATAATTACAATATACTAATTGGTAGCGTGGCTGCTGAGGTCTTTTAAAATACTGGAACGTAATTAAAATTTGTACTCAAGTGTTGAAGAGCGTGTGAGTGTCGCCACTCGCCAGTCGCCAGTTACTGTTGACAATAGGCGGCCTTGGAGCTCTGCGAGGGACAGGCGAGATGTTGTTTGCCGTTCAAAATGGGTCACTTGTTGTTTGAAGCTTCGTTGTGGACTTTTTATATTATTAAACAGAATGGAGGCCATTTAAACCTAGTTTAAAGTATAAGAAAATCTGTTTTAAATTAATTAATCATTAGAGATACGATTATATTTTGTACCACTTTAAAATAAAGTTATTTTTATTTGTGAACTTACTGGGTTAATTGTACTCATCAACTTAAAGTGACATGACTAATAACTGTGTTGAAGCTTCGGATTTAGGATTTTTTAAGAACCTAGAGCGGCAAAGCATTGTAAGGGCGCATCGCTTACCCGCAGTATTTAGTATTTAAATAATCTAGTAAGAAGATTAGGAAGTGACAGAACATGTACTTTTATAAGTTTCTATATAGCTTTTTAGGGGCGCCCCCATGATACTTTCAAAGCTTCATCTCAATCTGATCAACGGTAATTTATTATTGCCTTATAATCGAAACATAACGAACTTCAACAAAACAAGAGATGATAATGAATAAAGTTAAGCTGATAGCCAAGATAAGCAGTTCATGATAACTTCAACGCACAAAAAATTTTCATGGAGAATCGTTAAAAATTCTGTGTGTATCATTATCAGTGAACAGTATAGTAGATATTAATATACATGTAGAATTATCGAGTGTTAGCTAGTTTAATATTCAAAATACTTAGAAGCTAATGGCATGCGTGGCCGACTACTTACGACTTGTCCATCAAAATCAGTTACAGTGACAATAGATTCGCTTTCCTTTTCTATCTTGCTGAATCTCCGTTAAAGATGATCTTCTATGTCGCACTCTTTGTTTCTATATATGTATATATATATTTATATATATATATATGTGATGCAACACAACAGAATGTTGTAAAAGTGACATGCACATGCGTCGGTGATTACTAACAATTAGCCGGTTCTCACTAAGCCACTAAGTAAGTATATAAAAAAGGACTAAATTCAGACACAAGGTATTTTGATAAGAAAGTTATATTTAGATAATAATATTGCTTGATCAATCCGCCAGGATTCAATTTGAATATAAAAATTTGAGTAAATTTGTTTTTAAAATATCAGTAGGTACGTAAAGTTAATGCAGCATTTCTGAATGTTATAAACAACGCTACCTAACTACTGAATGGCTACTGAGTCCAGTTGAAGATTGGATGCTATGTTTAAAAATAGTTAAAAAAAATTGCAACAAAGAACAAGAGTGATTGCAATACTGCCTTTCTATTATTTTCATTGGCAATTGATTCAAGGGAAATTTTCCAAGCTCAAGAATTAGGGGGAGATCCAGAAGAAAAACAAATATTATTAAATAATATTCACCGTTTTGTGTATGTTGATCTCCATTTGCTGTCTTCGCCCGCACGTGCCACAAGTCTTTGTCAAAACTATACATGGTTTATAGATATTTTATCCACTCACTATAACACTAGTTAATAAAACACTTCAATGTAATATAATTGTCATGCAGATGATAGCTACAAGAATACATTCATCTATATTAATATTGTATAGTAATGAAATATATATACATATTCTAGAAACAGGGAGTACGTGATATTTTCTCGTTACAAAGACTTAATTAAAGTCATACGCAAGTCTTACAATTAGGACATCATTAAGTGGGTTCGCTTTGTAAAGATAACAACGAGGCAATTAAATTAACGATTTGTATGAACAACGTGATTAGCTTGATAATGGAACACAAGCTCGCGAATAGTATTAGTATTGTAACTAGTCTTTTTGATACTCGATGATTATCTTATTTTATTTTTACTTAGAAGATGAAAAGGAGCTTTACTTAGAATTTAATGTATGGGTTTGGTCCATTAGTGAAACTTAACGTAATTGTGTTTCACACAATACGTTCAACACCTGCTCCAACTAAAATGTATGCAGCAGCTGACTTTTGTCCGTAACTTTTGAGTCAATCGTAGAAGTTATTCATATTAATTCTTAGAACATCCTGTACAGTTTGGGATAGTGATAAAAACTTACCCTGATATTAATTTCATCATTCAAAATAATTGCTCAGTATTATATTTTATTGTAATAAACGTCATAGTAATAATAACTTTAATTATTTTGCTAGTTTATCGCATAATAAGCAATATTAAACTGACATTGCAGCTCTATAGAGTAAGCCATGATTAAAATTTTACCCATTCAGCAAATAGATAGAGGCTTATATCAAACATTTTAAATTTATCATAATTACTAATAGAGACTGACAATATTTACATTGTTATCACGTAATGTCACGTAATTTAGAACTGGATATATTTTTTCCTGATTACATATTATCATTATATTTTATGACGAAATAGAGAGGACCGGTCACCAGGATTTTTTTAATGAAATTAAATAAAAAAATTAAAAATTAGAAAAAAAAATTATACGCCCTGCCCACTACAATGCAGTGCCGCTCGAGATTCTTGAAAAACCCAAAAATTCTGAGCAGCACTACAATTGCGCTCGTCACCTTGAGACATAAGATGTTAAATTTCATTTGCCCAGTTATTTCACTAGCTAACGGCGCCCTTCAGATCGAAACACAGTTATGTTAACACATTACTGCTTCACCGCAGAAAAAGGCGCCGTTGTGGTACCCATTATCTAGCCATCATCCTGTGCAAAGGAGCCTCCCACTGGTAATGTACTGGTAGGTGGCAAGTGTTCCCTCCCCATTGGTTGCACATTCTAATAATACCCAAAAGTGAAATCACAAAAGCCTAAGTGCTTCTGAAAGTTAAAAAAAACCGGTTGGATAACGATGCCTTATATTTTTTATGTTTGGGTAACTCTTCTGTTCCACCAAAACATTAACACGCCAGTGTCACACTGTTGAGCTAAGTGTTTATCAGTCATTATCAAGTTCATGATCAAACAGCATGATTCACACAACATTGTTGTTCATTCGTGTATGAAGCGTGGGCCGGGGAGGAATTTGATTAACTGTCACAGATGGAGTTTTTTTCGTTCACATAGAACCAGAAATAAATCTTCAATTATTATTATATTACTATTAATATAAAGGTGTTGTGTGGCAGTTGATTTCGACCACTTAAAAAATTGTACGAGTCTTTGTTCTTTGATACCTATAACAGCATTGGGTGTAAAACTAAATTTCCAAGTGTTAGCGTTTCTTACACTTGGCCGTTATAGACAAAAACTTTTAATGACTCAAAGAGATAAAGATCGGTGTAAATTATTATAGCTGTATAGAAAATCTATTAATATTGATTTTTAAAGTTTACCAACGATCGGATAAATGCATTTTATTTATCACAGAAATTATAACAATAGAAATTAGATTCCAAACTGTCCCATAACTGACATCAAACATGAGTAGGTACCATACCTAGATTCTCTTTACAATTGGGATAATATAATGTCTGTCTAATTCCATACAATATTCAGTTGCCTAAAATTCAAATTTTGATCCGATAAAATAATTGATTTACAGTGAACCTAGTACATCGTACAATAAAAGTAACGTAGAAACAGTGACCATAAAATCGATCGATATTAATTTTGTTACACCGCAAGGCGAGTCCGGTAACTACACTGGAATTTATAAGCATATTGACGTCTAATGGTGATTAACATCCGCACGTAGATTAAAAAATATGTCAGATAATAAAATAATACTAACTTATTTTTTTTAAGTTTATCGAAGGAGGTACTTGTTTTTAAAAAAAGCTCACTTTAACCAAATATATCAAAAATACTGACTACCTGTCGACTGTCTAACTGTCGAAAGTCTTAATATTATTTTTAAAAGAAGACTAATCATAAACATGTAATTGAATATACATAATATTATTAGGGATCTATAAATGTTAATAAATTTATCTTCAATATTACGTTGCTATTTAATCAAATTTTTAAAATATTTGTTCACTATTCCACGCAAAACTATGTGATATTGTATAAGAAATTACATCATTTTTGTTAAACATATTGAACTTTATGAGAGGTTATCTATCTCCAATATTCCTCTTATCGCGTAAACTATAGTCGAGTTGAATATCATGTAAACAACTTATTATTAAAATATATTATTACGAATTGCTAAATATATATAACATTGTACACTGAAAATGTGAAATTATTATACATACATATATAAATTATTTATGTAAGTGTATGACCTATTTATTAGATAGGGTACAATAACTATACTTTTTATTTATGAAGGAATATTCAAAATTGACTAAAATAATGATTATAAATGAAATTTTTATTTGAAATACCTATATAATGTAAATTTATTTATTTACTCTGTATAACCTAATTTTTTTTAAAATCTCCTGCTTGTACCATATTAACCAAAAGTAAGTCCGACTAAGATATAAAACAGAGTCACAAATTTCAATTATGTCGTAATATTATTTTATTCACGATGCATAAATTATTAACAAATGCAATACACCAACACAAACAGCTGTTGTAAGTGAAACTCAAGTTGTTGTGAAATGCACGCGATTAGCATCAGGCAAGCCACGCGCAGTTTTCACTCTTAGCGCGGGTGACACGAATGACGAACGCGGCGGTACTGTCAACTGTGCCGCCTGCCGTCTCCGTTCTGACAGCTCACAGTAGTGCCCTCAGCTTTGTAGCCGGTAGCGACTAGCGACTAGCGAGTAGCGACTAGCGACTAGCGAGTAGCGACTGCCACAGCTCATAAAATACAGTTACACGGCAATACTGACATGGCGCTATTGTGCACGAGGTTGTTAACCAAACAGATTATTCATTGCATATTATTAATAACGTAAATTTATTCAAATAACATTAATACATAATTTTCTTACATAATATAAAAATTACTTAAATCAGGTACAAAGTGAGTTTACAGCCCTTTCCATATTAGAAATAGTAAGTATTTTTTATATAAAGATATTTAGAATTTCTTATTGTTAGTGAAATTAGATAGCCTAAGTAGGGAATCGGGGAGCCATAATACATCCATTTCCACTCAACAGCTTAGGGAGGAGGGGATGGCTGATAAACAGCGCTGCATGGAAGTCTTCTCTTTTTGGCGATTGCTTCATCGCTTAATTATATATTTAATTTTTGTAATGTTCTGTATGACAGGTAGAGAATTTATTTATTTCTTTAAATTGCATTATTAAGGCTGCCAGGATTGGTCATCATCTGCTGTGTCATAATTTTTAAACCTCAATTTCACCTATTATTTGCAACCCCAGACACTAAATACTAAAACAAGTTTGAAAAGTGATGGTGGGCTTACTTAATAAAAAAAAAACACAATTATCTCTCAATCTTGCAAATAGGGTATCTTACAATTCCAGATCTGGTAAAACCAGCATTTTTACTATATTTGATAATATTTAGCATGCAAAAATCATTGTTAAGTAGGTATTAAATATTGTAATCTGCAAAGTTAAAGTTTCACATAAATACCCGTGCCAACCCTATTAAAATGACAAACTAACTGCATGCCACCTAACACTGTGACAATTTCGACAACTATCATAATCATAACTTGTATAATATCGCGTGCTTACGTGACAGACTGCCGACTGCGCCAGTCGCGCCCTTATTACACCACCCAGAGTCAACAATGGACGCTTTAATTGACTTATGTATCATTCTTTCCTATCGTATCATTTTATATGGAACTTTACTGATAACACTGTGACGTCATCTTTTGTTTTCACAAGAGAATCTTAACTAGCTTTGTGCTTGAATGATATTGATTTGATTTCATAGGTTAGTTATGCAGCCTAGTATTAACGGATACTGTTAAGAACTTATTAATATGAATAAGTACAATCCCTTTTTAGAAGAAAAATACAAACGAAACCGTTTTACTTTGTGAAAAACATTTGGAAATATTTGTTACCTTGTTGGTCCTGCAAAAATTTATATCATAAATTTGTAATTTATATTTCGTTATTTAAACAAACTGTTAAACAAAATTACCTGGTGTAAAACATAACTTACATATTCATAAAAGGTTTCGCTATATTAATAAATTCAAAGCGAAGTGCAAACAAGTTGTTTCAACTTTCTAACAGTATCGTCACCCTACTACGTCATAAATTATTATTAGCTACAATAACACAATGAACAATCTTGTTTGTAATTTCGTCTCTACGCATATACCTTCGATAGCTCAGTTGGTAGAGCGGTGGACTGTAGAGGATATAACAATAATTGTCATCCATAGGTCGCTGGTTCAAATCCGGCTCGAAGGAAAGTGGATTTTTTTTTTTGGAAAATAATTGTTTATAAATTATTTCATATGGCCACAACATTAAAATGCATTCCATTTTAACTACTGTCTATTTCTTTAACCTTTATGAATATAATAGTTTAATTATGATTATAAAATTTAAATAGTATGTAGCTTTAATTTTTAAAACACTGTTTTACTATTCCACCTCTCTGGTGTATTGTATGTAGACTATTGAGGGCCTACAAATTGCACCCTCGCCAACTTTCTGCCCTTCTGAACAATGTACGTACTTTTGTTTTTAAGAATTAAGCTGGCAGACCTTTCTTTTCGCAAAATTTCATGAAGGTCAATGAGAAGTATAAATTATAGATTTTAATTTTTCGTCGTGCCCCGTATGTCGTAAATGCCCCTTCTTTTAATTGGGTCGATGAAATTTTCAGGATAATCTACGTGGCTATAAATATTTTTTATGTTGATTGTAAAACCTTACATCAAATAAACAAACTTACTTACCTTCGTCATCGAAGAAAGAATCGGTGATGATTCTTGGTGATTTAGAGCCATCTTGAATTCCTCTAGAAGACATGTTGACTCGGGTACCAGGGTACTATAAGTACAAGAAAGGGTAAAAGGACATTCAGTTTACCCTCCACTCTTCACTTCACTTCACATAATCACTTAGTTAATCTTGTAACCTACAGGTATATATTGACAGCCGAAGCGAAAGTGTTATAAATACATGTTATCAAGGCGAGAATATAGTATTTTGAAAATTCTCCGCGCCTCTAGGCCCCACGGGCCAAGTATCTCGACACCAAACGGCACAAAGATGTATGACTCACTGAGACCAACATACTTACGACGCTTGCCGTCTTCGGCAGTCGAAGCAGCAGCCCCAGCACCAACTGACGTAGCTTGGACATGAGAAGGAGCCAGAGTGTCGACGCAAGTCGCGTCCTACACCAGCACCCTTCCCTGTGCCCAAGCCACCAGCGGCATACCATCAGGACACTTGCCATCGCGGCCGGTAATACCATTTAGCTCTACAACAGCTGGTATATTAAGAGCGGCAAATGCCCTGCGGATAACTTCATTAATACTGGCGTGACGACTGATACGACTTTCGGATTTTAGGCAGGATAACCCGTGACGCCCAAGAAAATCCACCTGAACACCACATCTACTTTGATGTGGTTCACTCAGTTTTATACCTAAGAAACTTATACTGGAAACCTAAGCGCTGGCAGCTATCTCGGTCAACGGATCAGCCTAGCTAACCCACGCGGAAATGCTGCCAGTATTCTTGGTACGCTTCCACGTAATGATAGTTTTAATTTTATGTAGTCATAGTATTGTAAATTTAGTTATAATATTTGTTTTGTTCGAATAAATGTCAGTTAAGGAGTTTTATTGTTATCATAATTTAAATATCGTATGTACCTACATAGATTGTTTTTCCAAGCGAAAACTTCTTAGAGCGTATTGAGCTATTTCTGGAGTGAAAAACTTTCAAGATCGCGTCATCAACATGCTAACAATATTAATGTATGTCTGTAATTACATAAATCACTTTCGGTTGAGCAGTAATGTTCAAGGTATGTACTATCTACTCCTCTTAATAGAGCTACTGGAGCACCAAAAGCTGGCATAATATAAGTTAAATAAATAAGTGCTATTTTATTAAAATTTTTCATCGATACCCAAAATAACTGTAGATCTTTTTTTACATTTCATAAATCTTCATTCATTTTTGAGATGTATTTGCAAAAACCAAACCCCCTTTTTTAGTATTTTTTTAATAACTTCTGCAATTTTTTAGTGCGGAACATCTTTTTTTTCTAAATTTTCTAACCTCACTCATATTTTTCCGAGACTGCTGAAAAAAGTCGAAAAAAACTTGCTGAATCGCACTTCTTGATACGACTGTATCAGCCTTGAAAGCGGATATTCTGCCAGTATTCTTACGCTACTCTGTAGTTTCCACTAAAAGCTAAGAAGTAGTATGTATTCTTAATTTTCCAATATACAAATTTACCATTCCTGTTGGGGATCGCTGATAGTTTAGTAATAAACATCATAATAGAATATTATATGATTTTGTTGGAGTCCAAATTGGACCACATTGTAAAATAAATGCCCCACCGTAGTCTCCAGCCTATATTAATCAGAAATAAAATTACTACAGTTATTTGATTTTATTACATAAAGTTTTCAGTTCACAGTTGTCTTCACCGACTGCCCATTGTATACAAGAGCCTGGTGTTTCAAAAGCAATATATGTACTATGTACCTAATGTATATGTTCGTCTGCTTGTTGCGATTAATATCCGAAACAAAAAAGAATAGTAGAAGAATATCTTGTGCCCTTTCTCCTCTCTCACATTCGCCATTTGTTTCTGCAGTAGTCGCTAACTGACATCAAAAACAATTCTAAAGGAAACAACTTTGAGAAAATTACTGTCCATTTTTATATCTAACTCTTTCTATATCTTCTGTATTAGGAAATATATCAAAGTTCCATCTCAATGATTTTTTTTTTGTGAAAATAAGGGTCGAGAGGAGCAGGACGTGCAGCTAATGGTAATTGATACGCCCTACCCATTACAATGCAGTGCCGCCCAGGATTCTTGAAAAACCCAAACATTCTGAGCGGCACTATAATTGCGCTCGTCACCTTGAGACATAAGATGTTAAGTCTAATTTGCCCAGTAATTTTACTAGCTACGGCGCCCTTCAGACCGAAACACAGTAATGTTTACACATTACGCTTCACGGAAGAAATAGAAAACCCAAATGGTTGACAATAACAAAGAAAAAATTGTCACGATTATTTTCGCATGATTCCAATAATAATTTTTTATCATATTTATAATAAATATTCATTTTTTTTTATAATTAAAGGAAAAAACGTGACAAACTGTCGTTTGAGACCTTTTTGTGACAGTTAATATCACAGCTAGAGAATTCCGTTAACGTTACACACTTTTACATAGGTAAATAAGCCCGGTTATACACCATTGTGGTCTGCTTGTACCGGAAGTTGGGTAGCAATAGGTACCAGTCTTGTACACAATAACTTAATCAATTGAAGTTCATTCTCCTTGTGTTTTCATTTTAGTATAATATATCCGGACGACCGAGATTTTCTCGGATTTTTAAGAATGTACAAAACTTGAACAAAAAAAAACTAATAGGACATCTGGATTCGAACCGGGGTCTTCTGCTTTCCGGATCACATAATGTCCCATCTGAGCTATTATAGTCTAGTTTTTTGTGGCGAGATTTACCTTTGTATTGTAATATTATTGTAGCTGTTTCTCAATAAAACACGGATAAAACTAAATTTTTTTAGATTGAAACCTAGCTATATCGATTTATCCTCCCCGAAATCCCCTGTATACTAAATTTTATGAAAACAGTTGTAGCCGTTTCCGAGATTCAGATTATATACAAGAATTGCTCATTTAAATATATAAGACTTAATATAAACATGCTTTGAACTCGAAGAATGAAAAAGGCCCAAAATAACATCACGGTTTGTGAGTCACGTCATTGGCTACTAACATCTATGCTATACAATTTATACTTATACTTAGATGGAGAGCCGTTTTTTCCTTCGGTTATTTTGCGAAAACTACTGAGCCGATCGGAATAATACTTATACCATAAGATGCAGTGTTTATTGTGTTAATACTTATCTGGAACGTATATTTTTTGGGACATAAAAATACCTACTTATATATTCGCTAAACAAATTAGTCAATGACATTTTGTTACATATGACAATTCATGCCATGAGCGGGCGCGGAGTACATAATCTTTATGGTAAAACAACACTGTAAAACAACGTTTGCCGAGACAGCGATAGTGTAATGATATGCAATTATTACCAATTTTTGATGATGAATTTGAAGGATCGCTTCAGAATTCAGGAAAATATCAGAAAGGACGCAAATGATAAACTACCAAGTTAATTCAATCAATTATTTAAACAGATTTTTTATATATTTCCTCACTGAGTCACCTCATATTAACTAGTTGTTTTTTTTTTCAAAGTCAAAGTCAAATAAACTTTATTCTAGTAGGCTTAAACTGAGCGCTGTTGAATCGTCACTATTAATTCTTATTTCTTTAAAATTACTGAATGTACCATACGTTCGGAAATAGTCGAGCCCGTGAGAAAAACATACAAGAAACTCAACGGCCGCTCTTTTCAATCATTTAGAGTATTTTACAAAGGCTGTAATATACATAACAAATTAGTTTGTAAAGTGCTGCATCCAATATATGAATCGTGCTTAAAGAATATCAAATATTTCATAAAAACTACTAAAAAATAAAATGTATGAAAACAAAATTAAATTTGTGTTAATTTATTCCAGAAGTGAGGTTTATCACTTTAAAAAACTAACAAATTGTTTAGATTTGAAAGAGCGACATGTTAAGTCAATTTCCTAATATGCAAATATTGGGGTTGAGCAGATTATCAACTGTAAAGTAGACCTTGTAGATGAAGCCACAACCTGAGAATTAAACAAGACGTACAAGATTTATGAAAGGTACGTCAATCGAACGGTTGGCTCAGTGGAAGAGCTCTCGCACGGAACGACTTAAAACTTTTAAACTGCACTTTTTGCACGACTGTTGATGTCGTTCTGTTACAAATTGTTCAGATCAACAAATAATGAATGCTGGGTATCATTGGACCTACAGAACGCCTGCGCCACAGTCAGTTCTTTCTTTTTACGAAAATAACGAACGAGACGACGTTCAGCTGATGGTATTTGATACGCCCTACCTATTACAATGCTGTGCCGCTCAGGATTCTTGAAAAACCCAAAAATTCTGAGCGGCACTACAATAATTTGTGCTCATTGAGACATAACATGTTAAGTCTTATTTACCCGGTCATTTCTCTAGCTACGGCGCCATTTAGACCAAAACACAGTATGTTTACACATTACTGATTCACGGTAGAAATAAGCGCCGTTGTGGTACCCATAATCTATCCGGCATCCTGTGAATATTTTCTTAGTTAGTACTTACCCAATCTAAGAGTAGTTTGTTGTTTGTTATAATGTGACGTCATCAATTAAAATGACCGCCGAAACATTAAAATTGATTAAGAAAAATATCACAGTTGTGGCGCGGTTGTCACTTGTTGCCCTGTCCACGTGGCGTTATATCTAGCTATGTGATTTATTTATCAGCGCTGAGTGCCAACTGCCGGACTATGCACAGAACTCATCTATTGATTACGCAATTAATAACTCGATAGACGTCTCATTCGAGTATCGGGTGAATACACTGACCTCTACTATATACCACTGGACTGGCGGCTGTCAAAATGCTTTTGTGTCTGTTTGATTTGATATTCGCCATTTTGGCGCTGTTGGGCATGTAGCGAGAGTCTGCGGTACTAATACTAGTGATGACAACCTTAGCAAACATCAATAGATGGTGGGAAACTATTTACAAAAAAAATGTATACTTTATTACGTTGATTCTTGAAGTTTAAATAATACGGAAAACGAACGAAATTAATTCAAAATACAAAAATACTTCAGAGTATCGTACGTTCCTTCGCAGCCATTTGTATTATACGTCAAAATTTGTTCTCTGGACGCTCGCGAGTGGCGCTTCAAATAGGCACAAAAAATTTGCTGTCAAACACATGAACAGCCTGTCCAGTTGTACTTATACAGGTCTGTGGATGAATACAAGAGTGGCGTGCTTTCAAAATACATAAATATATTTTTATAGATAAGAAGGACAAACGAGCGTAGGTTCGGTTCACCTTTAAGTGATCACCGCCGTAAGAGTGGCACGTCTTCACAATCAACGCCGAAAAGGTAGTTCTTAGAATTTTTGTCTGTGCGTTTGTGTAATCTCATCTCAGAAACGGCTAAGTTGATTTGGGTGCGGTTTTTTTCTGATTTATTACGGCAAGTTCCAATAACTTTAAGTGTTTATTTAGTTCCATTGTAAATGAAATCCGGTTAAGTGGTCAGAATGCCATTGTTCATTGATTGTAAAGTAAACTTAACGTTCGCAGGCCGTCCGATATACGCGTAGAATACCGTGGGAATTATACCATACCATGGAATGATATCAGAAGTGACAGTTGGAGGCTGTTATATAATACCTAATCAATGGGGAAAATAAAAATGAAGGCTTTGTATTTGCAAAATTAAGAAAAAGTATAATATAGGTAGGTACTAGATTTCCCTATAACTCCGCTCTTAGATTTTGTCTTTATAATAAGAGAGATAGCAATTGGATTTGAGTGAGAAAGAATGATATGCAACGCCATTTCTATTACAATTGAAGTAGAATCGCTGTTGAGATTACCCTCCATATACATACAATCTACAATATTACTATCTATATATATATAAAAATGAACTGCTGTTCGTTAGTCTCGCGAACGGTTGGACCGATTTTGCAAATTTTGGTCTTGAATTATTTATGGAAGTCCAGAGAAGGTTTAAAAGGTGTATAAATATGAAAATTCTCGGAAAAAGAAACAAAAATTTTGTTTTTCCTTTCATGTGTTCCTGTCGTTCAGAAATCAAATTGAAAGAATAGTTTAAAATGAACAACTAATTAGAATCTTTATATCTTTCTAACTTTCTCAAGAGGTAAAAAATAAACCTAATTTTAGTTAACTATAGTAGGTAGATTAACTACAGTTGTTAACTATCTATCAGATTATTTTTAAGTTTATTGATAATTCATAAGTTTTGTCACAAATTAAATTTCAACCAATATCTAAGCACTAACCATCTTCCATGTCGATCGATATCTTAAATTGGAAAGTACATACAACTTAAAATTTTCACCCATCTACGATCAACACCTATTTTTGTATCGCGATTTTTATATTATTCGGTTCCATCCACAAATCCGCTATACTATTGAATGATAGCAATCGAATACAATAATTTTAGTACGATAAATTTTATGTGCGATATATTTGGTAGGTCTAAGAACCAGTCGTCATCTATTTTTTATACCCCAAATATTTTTTTTATTATCTTAATTGGCAATACTACGTTTGCTGGGTCAGCTAGTCTTATATAATTTATACGTCTGTATAGTGTCTCTTGCTGTTAGACAACCGTTAAAAATAGGCCAGGTTTAATAGTTTAGTGTGCGTGACACGATACATCTTACACCCGCAATTTGTACTTTGTGGTAGTGTCCGTGCATTGTTCAAAATAGAGGTTAATTCAATATTTTTCGATGTTTCCATAGCTGTGATAGTCTATCTAGCCGTATAAATGATCAAAGATTAGTACAACATACCGGTGACTTTGTTACAGGCACATAAAACATTCCATCCTTGATCTCGCGGTTAACGTGCGAAAATGCAACGTGATGTATTGTGTTAAGACTCAAATCATGTTGTTACAGTTACGATGTTTTATATCAGGTGCTTTAGTTCCTAGTTCCGTCACTCAGACAGACAGACCAGCTGCAAATCCGCCGTTACCCGCTATCGCAGCTCTCATTATAACAGTAGAAATGGTACTACATACAAAATATAAATAAAATAAAAATTCTCATGTCCCGGTGTTCGTTACCAAACTAATAATAATAATATTTTATTTCATTTTCTTTTACACTCACTGCGAATAACTTAAATTACTAAATGTACAATATTTATTACATAATACCAATTATTTACATCTTCTTATCGCTAATTGTAACAATACATTGAACATTGAAAAACGGTTTTGCAGTGATATTAAAAGAGGTTGACCTCTGACCCCGAAACTAGTTAAAACTGTATCTTCTGGGTCAGTGATTCCTCGACAAATGACAATGACAACGAAATAAAATTAAAAAATAAAAATTAAATGTGAATGTATGTGTGTGTGTGTGTGTGTGTATGTGTGTGTGTGTATGTAATTCTTTTTTACCTCAAAATTGCTTAGTGTGTAGATAAAAGTCTTCTCATGAATCTTATTGTAAAGCTTAGAGGATAGAGCATCATATTGACGTTTTGCGAAGGCCGTTTTACATTTTATTATGGGACATATTTGGGTGCGGCGTCGTTCAAGAACAGTCACGTTGAGGGGTAGGGTCGCATGTTTTCTTAATACACTCCGAAGAATATATAGTTGCCGGACCGTTAAAACTTGGCATTCTGAGTAAAGGAGAAAACTCCTCCGAAACGACGGAAATTAAATTTTGTGCGCATATCGGGTAGGTCTTAGAATCGGCCAACATCTATTTATTATACCCCTAAATGATAAGGGTACCCCTTAATGTATTTATTTTATTTTCTTGATATTTTCTCCCTTCTACGATCTACAACTTTTTGTGTATCGCGAGTTTTATATTACTCTGTTCCATCCACAAATCCGCATAGGGTTGCAAGATAGCAATCGAATACAATAATTGTAGTACGATATATTTGGTAGGTCTGAGAATCGGACGCCATCTATTTTTTATACCCCAAAAATATTAAGTATTGATTTTTTTTATTACTTTAATTGGCAATACAACGTTTCCTGGGTCAGCTAGTAATAATATAATATGGCGCTCGTACGTAAACTCCCAGCGTGCGCGGTTGCCAAACGCCTACGACTTTACACACATAGCAATACTTGGAGTCAAAGACCTATAAATTACATTCAGGAAATGTTTCTGTCAGCGCACCTGAGCTGAGATTTGGAGATAAGTGGAGCATGTTTACAGGCGCTGTATTCATTTCCTGAGATAAAATATTTTGCATATAGATTTTCTTCGAATTCTTTCCTTCATCGCTTTGATTGCCTTTTTAGTACGTATACTACGTGGACGGACTAATATGTTCTGTCACAAACAAATATTTCATTGTTTAACGTATATTCAAGTGGATGAAGAGTTTAAAAAATTAGATTTGGTTCCATACTTACTACGTCTAATGCAATCAGAGCGATTTGATTATCTTTATCACCCACTCCATTTTAATATCATAATAATATTATTAAATTCAAATTGGCGTGAAAATGAGCCATCATTTTAGTTTCAATGCGTGGGTCAGTGCATCTTTTATTTTTGTTCTTTGTCTAATTAGAACTTTTCTTATCTTTTGAATTTTTCTTATTTCCAATATGCTTCTTTCTATTGCACTCTGTGTCGTTCTAATTTTTTCGTTTACTTTATTCGTGAAAGTCCATGTTTGACATCCATATAGAAGACAAGGTAATAAGCATGTGTCAACTACAGTTTGCTTCAGCTTTAGATTAGAAAGAAAGAAAGAAAAAATGTTTATTGACGTCATTATACATTCTGATTATGATCATAATAGTTAATTACGATCTAATGACGCCATTGGGCCACCAACTCAGCATAGTTGTGGTTTCGAAAGAATTCACAACGCTGGTCTTCCGTGGAAACCCAGAGAGCGCTTCTACACACGAAGGTGTGATTAAAATCTCCCTTTAGAATTTCTTTCAAAGACCAAAATTTTTTCCAGGTTAGATTCCTTCTTCTTTCGACTTCTTCTTCTTCGTTGGAATTTTTTTCAAATGATATTTGTTCCCCAGATAAATATATTTTTCACGTATTCAATTTCATTGTCGCTAGTGGTAATGGTTATTTGTAAAGTGTTGGTCATCACTTTGGTTTTATTGAAATTCATTTTTAATCCAATTTTTTAACTTTCTTTGTCTAGTGAATTGATCATATTTTCTAGGTCTTTTGGAGTTTCTGCTAGTACTACGATGTCATCAGCGAACATTAGATGACTCAAGAAACAGCCATTAACTATTATGGCGGCGACGTGGGGCGGGTCGTTCCCTTCCCTAAAATATGGTCGAGGGAGGCGATGGCTGGTCCATGCGTCATGCTCGTGAACGGGTGCTACTCGTGGGGGCTGGATGATCTTGTTACCGGGAGGTCTGCTTGATGTGTTTTTTTTATTATTATTATTTCCTTTAAAGTTAAAGTTATTATATATTTTATTTTATGAAATGCTCACATAATGCCTCTATTTATTTACGGTATGTGTGGATTGATGCATCTACTATACTCAATAACTCTTGTGTTTATAAGTATTAATTTACTTTTTTTTTTCTTTTTTTGACTTACTCATGTAAGCCTTTCAGTTTTTGACTTTTGAGTATTTTTGTTGCGTCACTTTGCATATATTGTAATTGAAATGATTTGTAAAACAACTAAAATGTAAATCTTGACTTAAAAGAGTGGCAATGAGTTTCTTGCTACTTCTTCTCATTAGCTCAACCCTTTACGAAGTAGCGGTAAATTCAATAAGAAACAATATTTATATATTTTTGTTGACATTCATAAGTGTCATTTTTGTGACCTACATGAATAAAGTGTTTTTGAATTTTGAATTTTTTGAATTTATGCCTTTCTTTACCTAATCAATTTGTCGAAATACAAAGTAAAGGGTCTTTTAAATGTCAAAGTCAAATTGTAATAAATTTATTCAATCATGCTTTAACTAGGTGCTTTAAAATTGTAATTAAAATATTTAAGTAATTTGAATTACTGAATGTACTATGTTCGGAAAAAGTAGAGCTCGTGGAAGAACACACAAGGAATTGAACGGCCACTCTTTTAGATCAAATAGAGTAATTTTTACAACGGCTGTAATATACAAAACAAATTAGTTTGTAAGGTGCTGCATCCAAGATATTATGAATCGTATTCAAAGTTACATAGGGAATAGAACTAATAAGAAACTCTCAGCCCATTTTATTTAAATCATTAAATTGTTTTATAATCTCATTAGAGAGCCCGTGATTTGAAACATGTGGTCGAAATTAACATAATACTATATTGTATAATTTTTATATGTTTATAAATTAATTTCAACCTTAAATGTCTGCAAGATCTGCAATGATTTGCACCCAACACGTGCACATAATGAATCACAATATTTTGTTTACCGCAGCAATGACGACACAACAAAGAGTTTTAATTGCGCAGTGAGTTCACAAATTCCTCTGGTAACTCGTTTCGGCACACGTTGGGCCATTTATATTTATAAACAGCGTTATAAATAACGTGCGCATTTATAAATGATTCGCAGAATAAACCTTTTTGGAGAGCTCTTTTAACTGTTCTTACTTCGCCGGGATCGTATTTGATATATTACAAAATAATGACACGTAAACATAAAAGTCTACTTATAATATTGTTGTTAGTTAATATAAAATAATTATTTTATAGTGCTTTTATTCTATTTAAATTTTTGCAAGTACCTACATTGAGCAATTCTTGTAGGTCTAAATATATATACTATATACATTCTGAATCTCGGAAACGGCTCCAACGATTTTCATGAAATTTAGTATATAGGGGATGTCGGGGACGATAAATCGAACTAGCTAGGTTTCAGTTTTAAAAAATGTAGTTTTATCTGCGTTTAATGAGAAACAGCTACAATAATATTAAAATACAAAGGTAAATTTCGCCACTAACCAAGTACATATACATGACTATAGTAGCTCAGATGGGAAATTGGGTGATCCATGCAAATTTTGTACATTCTTAAAAATCCTTTGTCCGGATATTATTAATTACTAGCTGACCCGGCAAACGTTGTTTTGCCATATAAAGTATAATTCAAGCGATAGTTTTATAAGTAATAAAATATTGCCTATATTATAGCCTGTACATCATTTTGTTCTATTGTCAATAGTTTCTGCAGCGCACGCAAAAATAGGTTTTCGATTTTACACCTTGTGTTACAAAATGGCAATTTTATTACGGATCCCTAATTTTGAAAAAAAAACATAGCCTATAGCCTTCCTCGATAAATGGACTACCCAATACTGAAAGAATCATTCAAATCGGACCAGTAGTACCAGAGATTAGCTCGTTCAAACAAACAAACACTGCAGCTTTATAATATTAGTATAGATTACTAACCCTCTTTTTATTTTAAATAAATGACAACGTAAAAATAGCATATTACGCACCTAGGCAAAAAAGTAGGTCATTCTCACCTGCGGAATATTGACGCGGGTGGCAATGTCCTACTTATCTCACGTGGTGCGTATACTATTTATTTTCCCACCTGGATGAAAAGCTCGCTTTTAGCCCCTGGTATGAAGGAAAAGGGCCTTTTGCCAGTAGTGAATCGGCCACTTTTGTCCGTCGTACCAGGGACTAAAAGACAGCTTTTTCATCGAGGTGGGAAAAAAAAACCTTTTAGTAGGTAACCATATTAACTTCGCTTCTGACTATGTACTTCTATGATTGTGTTTGACATTTTATGTACTTATAACGTTTATACTTTATTCTGTGTTTATACAATTATCATACTCAAAATTGTTATATTTGACTACATTTTGACAATCTTAATTGGACGTAATTCCCGAAAAACGTTCCAAACCACGATCATGTCGAAATTAAGTTACACAAAACTGGTCACGTGATTCATATTAACGGACTGACAAAAAATGGCAGCCCTACTGTCACTCTTTAAATGACATCATGACATAGTAGCATAACCCACATGTATGTAATACACTAATATTTATTAAACTTTAAACCCGAAGTCCTGAAATTGTGATGTTTCTGGCTTGGAACGTTTTTCAGGAACTACGTCCAATTGCAATTCCAACTCTAGGTACCTAATTCATTGCAGGTGAGTTTTGACCACTAGAAATATCCACTTTTAGTTTTATGCCTCGCCTGTATAATATAATTAACTCCATAACTTCTTATGTCTGTATGGTCTAAACAAGTACAAATGTAAATCAATTGCACACGAATGGCAGTTTCTCCAAGACTACTGTCACACAGAGGGACTTCTGGAGGTCTTGGATGGATAGCTCGCCTATGAACCAAGAACACCCTCTGGCACGCATGCTTGCATCCACACCCTCGCACAAAAAAAAATCTCCCACACGCTCTACACACACACTCAACCTCTCTTCCTCTAACGTATACACACATACCTTTATTCTTTACTAGCTTTTACCCGCGACTTCGTCCGCGTGGAATACTTACTTTAGGCAGCATTTTTAAGTTTTTTTAAGATACTTTTCGAATAATACACCGTTCATTTTTTTTTTTTTGTTGCTGGCGGCGCTCTTCTATGATAAATCGGGTATCAAAAATCGAACAAATGTTTATAAATTTAAGTTTAAAAAAAATGTTTCATGGTTTTATCTCCGAAAATGAAGAATTCCCATGCAGACTTTCATCCTGTATTTCAACCCGTTCATGCTCTTTTTTATGAAAAAATGGTAGCTTCGGTCAAGTCTATTTTTGTACCAAAATATATAATAAAAATATACTTAAAAAAGCGACAAATGGCCATTGACTCTATAACAATGACTAGAATCAGGTAAGTAAGTAATTTTTTACCCATTATAATATGCCCGTAAACTTATTATTTATGAGAGTTATAAGTAATCACCAGATTTGCAACACCAGACGAATCACAGGTGCGGTGCCAACCTTTTAGGTAAGTATCGTCCTGTGCTGGAAACACCGCGGAAGGAAGCTAATTTATGGCCCATGGACTTGCATTCCGTGCAATTTAAATTAAAAAATAAGGTAATTTATCTAACAGATCTGAAAACGTTTGAACGTAGTGATTAAATTCTCTTTGCTACATTCGGTTAGTGACACAAACACCGTGATGCTATTTTAGTGCGACATGTTAGCGCTTACCTACGGGTAAATACGAAAGTTTCTATGTGTTGTCCAATATAGTTTCAGGAGTAAATGTCAAAATCTCGATAGAAACAAACTCTTACGTAATCCAAAATAAATATTTACATATTGTCATCTGTAAGCTGTTATCAATATAATATCTCGCTTCAAGGATCGAAGCAGGCAACTGATATGATAAACTGACCTTGTATAAATTGAAAACTGTATGCAGTATTAATACGTTCAAATTTAGCACTTTGCTGAAACTACGTTGGACCTCAACTCCACGTCGGCTGTCAATTTACAATAAGCGCGGGAAAAGTTACCGGAATTCACTTTTTTAACTTTCCTATGGCTTAGCACTGAACTGATTTACCGATACACAATAACGTTACTAGTTTCATGTTTGGTTGCAGACTGACGAGCGCCGCTGGCACGGATACAAATAAACGACATGCTTTTGTGTTTAGTACAATCAACCAAGTCACGAGTAACATCAATCCATCAAGAGTGAAATTAATTTCGCGATGACAATACCAGATGGCGCTGTCAACTATCTTACATCAACAATATATAAATAATATAATCTAATATTGGAGAATTTTAACTCTCACGGTTAAGTTCACTGATGTTCGAGTATTAACTCGATACCTGGGTACCTCTAATAGCTGAGAATAATTCAAAGTATAAATTAAAGTCTTTCTTTTTATACATAGCACTTAGATTTGAATATTAATAGGTACGTAGCGTCAAACCAGGAAATGGCTTTCATGAAAATCTTAAACTGAATTGTGGGACCTACTACCTACTCCAATAGTATATTTTTTTCTCAACTTCTTTAGAGAGCAGACTTTGAGTTGTAGAGTCGAGGTAAAGAAGTACAGGTTATTTTTTTTTTTTCAATTTTCAAATTTAATTCTCTTTTTTAGTACCTACATCAGCTAGGCTACAGCATACGAAAATGAGATTCCTGCGTAGGCATTAAACAAACATTCCATTTAAGTTGGAATAGATAAGGTAATCAGATGTTCAGTGGAAGTAGCGCAGATAACAGTTGATAAAACGCATGTAATGAAACAATATAAGAACATAGTAACGCAACTGTAAATGTCCAGAATCTAAGGCTCTGAGATCTATAAAGCGTACATAGGACTTTGCATTGACAAATACCAATTTTTTTTTATGGAATAGAAGGACAAACGAGTGTACGGGTCACCTGGTGTTAAGTGATTACCGCCGCCCACATTCTATTGCAACACAAGAGGAATCACAGGAGCGTTAGCAGCAAGCCTTTAAGGAGGGTGTACGCGGTAAAAAGGCGGGTTTAAAGGTACCCATGTCGCATCGTCCCGGAAACACCGCACAAGGAAGCTCATTCATGAAGAAAGCTGCTTGAAAACCGCACTGTGGAGGACATCCAGATGGTGGGGATGATATCCTGTGGGATAACTTGTGGCGTGTCGTGCGAAAGTAGAATACAGTGACAGGAATAATGAAGTAAAACAGCTCTTTGGAACACAACCCATGATAAAAGCGGCAGAAGACACATTCTTTCACACTTCGATTACGACTTTATAGTTAATTACCTAACATCTAAAATTATGCTGAGCTTCAACTAGGACAGCCCAATGCAAAAGCCAAATTCGCGTTTTATTTCACACAACTAAGTTGTGAGTAAATTCTAAACAAAGTCTAAGATCACTCTACAGATTTGTCTAACTATTGATTTCGTTCTGCGCTGGTCGCTCTGGGATAAGGCGAAATGTCTCATGAGCCCCTTATTTCAATCTATATTATTATTATATTACTTATTTCAATCACGCAAGTAGTACTCACTTGTTATTATTATTATTATTTTTTGCTAATTTAGTGATCTTCAATATTACAAACTTGTTAAATTAGGTCAGGTCACGAGATTTTATGTAATTTTTGTTTTGTTGTTATTACTTTTTTATTGTGATATTATTATTTTAGTTTGGTAACCCTTCATATTTGTATAACCTTTAAGTAGTTTGACAATCCGCTAGACCACCTGGGGTTCTCCGGAAGACCAGCGCTGATCATATCACCACTTGGAATGACCAGTATTATGCTGAGGGGAACTCCAATTCTGCATGTTCATATAAATTAATAAATGAGTCTACTTGTATACTTTGAGATAAATTTCTTTCTTTGTTTCTATTTTCCTTCAGTAATAGGTGTGGTTGTTGTACTGTCCCGGCTCCCGAACGAACACTAAACATACAGTTTTAATACATTAATAATTTTTACCTTTCGAAGAGGTAAACAATGCACTAAAATACCCATAAAACAAATAAGCCCATTATGAGTTCCTTTAAATATTTAAGCACCCATCTAAAAAAAGTTCGGGCTCTCGGGCTTTTTAACAGTTTTTATTGGTTTCCTCCCATAAACATTTACTTTGTGGGTATTGAATGAAACTAAGCCGTCACACTCGGCTATATAAGACACCACAGAATAGGTAAAATACTGTTCTGTCTAAGGCACGGTCAGGTAAAGTCGGCTCTAGTCGATTGACTCTTGGTGCTCGTATTAGCACTCTCGCCTTTGATAAATGAATCACCACATAAAATGAAGTTTTCATTTGTCATGTGGTGTTAAGGCTGAGGGACCGAGCCGATAGCCTAGAGGAATCGAGCGGAGCTATGTTACCCCTCTCGCACAAGATCGCCATTGTTTTAAATAAGAATTAGAAGCATTTTTTATTTATTACAAACTTAATACAAATTTCTTTAATTAAATGGATATATTAGATTAAATGGATATATTGGTTCCTCCAGTCACTCCTGTGGTCATATATTAATGTGGGACTACGTTCTATTCGCGCACATTCTAGCGCTCTACAAAGTGCAGGTCCGGCCACATAATATGGAGTATTGCTGTCATCTCTGGTCTGGCGCACCCCAGTATCAGCTCGAAAAATTTAACCGCGTGCAGCGCAGAGCTGCTTGAATTCTCGGAGACCCAGTTCTCTGTGAACGGTTCGATCACCTGGCGTTCTGTAGAGACGTCACGCGTCGCTTCATTGTGTCTTCTATCGCATTTATCGCACGGGGACTGTTCCGAAGAGCTGTTTCCCCTGATTCCTGCCGCCGAATTCCACCTTTGCACGACACGATACAAAATAGGATATCATACCCACCATCTGGATGTGTGGCGTTCCTCCACAGTGTCTTTTTCAAGGAACTTTCTTCCACATACTACAAAGCTATAAAATGAGCTTCCTTGTGCGGTGTTTCCGGGACGATACGACATGGGTGCCTTAAAAAAGAGCGCGTACTATAGAACGTCATTGTGTGTAAGATAAAGTCTTACATTTGTCACTACATAATTCACAGAGAACTACATGACAGGGAGAAGTAATTTTAAACTTGGGAGTTACATTGCGCTTATTAATGATACAGAATTGGTTTTCTAATAAGCCATCCAGAATTTCGCTTCCACTTTTCATATCCATCATCAGTAGCTACACCAGTTTTCATGGGGTTTAAAATGTTGTCACAGATATTATGTTTGAGCGTAATATTAATACCAATTATGTGTATAAGACCTTACCGCAGCTAACAAAAAGAGCTGATGACCTTTTTGCATTCTAAATTAAGAAACTAAGCTATTATAATTTTTATTCAAAATCTTACGTGAGATTGAAGAAAAGTGGGGCCGATTGAAATCGCAACAGACACGACATCGCCGACAGGGTGGGGGACCTTAGAAAAAACACCTCGTGTAATTTCAGATGCCCCGTAAGATGTAGTTTCATGGTATCGTCTAGACGCTCCAGAATACAAATAATATATAAGTATTCTAGTCACACTTTGAACTTTGAAGAGTTTTTGTTTATTCATATATTTTTCATCTATCGTCTATAAGTCAGGAATTGATGTAAATTTTTTATTTCACCATTATCTTTATTCGAATACCAAAGAGAATTTTTAATTTAACAATACACTTAATTGTTTAAAAAAACTAAAAAAACATGCTATGCATATGTTGACAACTTTTCTTTCGAAAATTTTGAATTTGAAAATGAATAATGATCCACAAGAATCCACAACAAAATAGGGACTACCATTGACGCGGTATTTTCCAGATATTCAGAAGATATCAAGTCTTAAACTTATGTTTCTTATTTCAGTTACCATAAACCTATAGTTTCAATGATAAATATTCCTGAATAACCAACATATATTGTAAGATAATAAAAATATTTTGAACAATATTAACTTCTCATTTATTTAATAAAAGAAAAAAAAATTGTATTTTTATCGTTCAAAAAGTGTAACTTGAATTAATATGAAAGAAAAAAAATACTGCATAAATAAAATAAATAAATAATTATAATTGTATAAGTTGATAAAAATGCTATGCTTTACCGCGGCAGTCCCCGAGTGCCACACGTCTTTTTTTTATTCTTTTTTTAATTACTATTTATTGTATTTTGGTTTGAGCTGGTGGTCTTGTTACAAATGCTGATAAAAATTACATAATTGTTATTGCGCAGGTACCTACATCCTGCATTCTCTCCGCATTGGAGAGAACTAGAGGTTTGGTGATGAATATCATGTTAATAAAATGACTTGTAAATGGGTGGGTACGTCATATTATTAAATACATTATACAACAATATTGAGCTCATTTTCATGAATTCTGAAGTTTATTTGAATCCAGACTAATATTATAATAGTTTGTTTGACTCCAGACATCGATATTTTCTCCACCTAAATAATATCAAATCAGGACCTAAGTACAGTATGACTATATCTAGTAATTAAGTTTTGCGGCATTACTAAGGAATATGAAAATATATTATAGATAAAACGTGATAAAATGTTATCAGAAACCATTTGGTGTTAGGAAATACTTATAATATACAATGGTGAAGATAAGGACGTTGCTAACGCCCATATCTAGCAATAAGTTACGTAGATAGATACATAGACTACATACATACATACATATAATCACGGCTCTTACCCGTATGGGTAGGCAGAGACCACTTCTTTCCATTTGCTACGATCCTTACATACTTGTTTCGCTTCGTCCACTTTCATTATTCCTTTCATATGTGCTCTTCGGTTTAGGGTACTCTTGACCTGGCCTTTTTTCAAGACGTCCCTGATTTGATCTCGAAACGTCCACCTAGGTCTACCCCTTCCAACACTTTCATTCACATATGGCCTTATACACTTTCTTCGTCAATCGTTCTTCATTCATTCTCTCGACATGTCCAAACCATCTCAGCATACCTTTTTCAATTTTTGTCACAACCTCTTCTTTCAGACCACAACGTTTCCTTATGTCACTATTTCTTATCCTGTCACTCAGTTTAACTCCTATCATACTTCTCAACGCTCTCATCTCAACTGCATTTATTCTGCTTTCATGTTTCTTCTGCCATACCCAACTTTCACTTCCGTACATGAGTGTTGGAACCAACAACCCCTTATGCACAGCCAAACGAGCCTTATTAGACACCTTCTGCCTGTTATAAAGGAGTGCAAAGCTCCATTCACAATATTTCCTGCATTCACTCTTCTTCCAATATCACTCTCATAATTTAGAACCCAGACACACAAACTTATACACCTGTTCAATTTTTTCATCTCCAATCACGATATTGCAGTCTGTCACTACCTCATCTCTTTCAAACACCATCACTTTCGTCTTTTTTACATTCATGTTCATTCCCTTTCTACCAAAAGCTCCATTCGTAGCACATACATAGATTACTCAATAGAATTTCAAAATATTATCCGCAAAATAAAAATTTGCAGCCCAGTTGGTCCGCCCACACTGAAGCTGAATTAATTATATTGATACTTTAGACCTTAATCCAGAACTCTTTATAATATTAATAATATATTAGGTTTTATATTATAAATACAATATGAATTTCACTCATTGCCTATAAGGCGGAACAATGTTCGCCGCGTCGGCTAGTATGCAATAAATGTAAGTTAGCGCATTTGCAAACGATATACAAAAAAAGAACTAATTCGGTGCATTTATGTTGTCAAAAAGAATGTTAATTTTGAGCAAATTTGAACGTACTGTACAATTGGATTTTTTTTTATGGAATAGGAGGACAAACGAGCGTACGGGTCACCTGTTGTTAAGTGATCAACGCCGCCCACAATCTCTTGCAACACCAGAGGAATAACAGGAGCGCTGCTGGCCTTTAAGGAAGGTGTACGCTCTTTTTTTGAAGGTACCCATGTCGTATCGTCCCGGAAACACCGCACAAGGAAGATCATTCCACAGCTTTGTAGTACGTGGAAGATAGCTCCCTGAAAACCGCACAATGGAGGACCGCCGGTCACATACAGAGTGGAATTCGGCGGCAGGAATCAGGTTAAACAGCTCTTCGGAACACTCCCCGTGATAAATGCGGTAGAAGACACACAATGACGCGACGTCTCTACGCAACGCCAAGTGGTCCAGCCGTTCACAGAGCACTGGGTCCCCGACAATTCGAGCTGCTCTGCGTTGCACGCGGTCAAATGGATCGCGCTGATACTGGGGTGCGCCAGACTAGAGATGACAGCAATTCTCCATGTGTGGCCGGACCTGCATTTTGTAGAACGCTAGTATGTGGGCCGGCTTGAAGTATTGCCGTGCTCTATTAATGACGCCCAGTTTCTTTGAAGCCAATTTGGCTTTGCCCTCCAGATGGCCACGGAATTGGCAATCGCTCGAGATTTCGGGACCCAGTATTCCGATACTAGGCGAGGCTTTAAGGGAAGTATTGTCGAAGAGCGGTGATACGACAAATGGGTTTTTTTTTGTGGTAAATTGATATGCAAAAGAAACAGCGTGGGAGACAGCACACAGCCTTGGGGCTCTTCAGCATTCACGGGCTTCGGGTTCGAGCAATATCCGTCCACAACGACCTGTATGCTGCGCCCTGTGGGGAAGCTGGAGGTCCACTTGCACAAGCTCTCGGGAAGCCCAAATGATGGAAGTTTTGAGAGGAGCGCCTTGTGCCATACACGATCAAAGGCCTTCGCTAAATCCAGGCTAACTGCCAGGCCTTCCCCCTTGCTTTCAATAGCCGCAGCCCATCTATGTGTTAGGTATACCAGAAGATCACCTGCCGAACGACCATGGCGAAACCCGTATTGTCGGTCGTTGATCAAATGGTGACCCTCTAGGTATACCAAGAGCTGACGGCTAATTATGCTCTCCATGATTTTGGAGAGCAGGGACGTAATAGCAATAGGCCTGTAGTTTGCCGGACCCGAACTGTCTCCTTTTTTTTTGGATCGGATGGACAAGGGCCAACTTCGATAAGAGTACCGGAATGAACGCGTTAGCACCGGCGTCAACTCAGGGGCACACGTTCTAAGCACGATTGGAGAAACGCCATCAGGCCCGCTCGACTTCCTGACGTCCAACGAAAACAGAGCTCGCCTAACAGTTTTCTGTCTGAACTGTACTTCAGGCATAGAGCTCTGACACCGCGGGATGGTCGGCGGTGTTTTTTAGTTGTCGTCAAGAGTCTAGTTGGAATCGAAAAGACCGCACAAGAGATCGGCTTTCTCTTTTGCCGTATGCAACGGTGGCTTGGTAACTAGAAAGCTGCTCGCCAATTTTGACAATTTTGCACGGGCGATTTGCTGCTTAAAAAATCTGGAGGCACGGTTGTATTTCCTCTTAAGAAATATGCAGTTCGGATCCTTTGTGCCCAGCGCCGCAACCCCAGCTCGATACGCCTGTTTTTTGCAGTCAGATGCTGCTTTAACTGACGCATCGAACCAGGTCTGTGATCTGCCACCGATCGGTACTACAGAGATTTGTATAAAAATATTGTTGCGTAGCAACCCTTCGAAGTATATGACGAGAGTTGTCAAAATTCAAAACATTGTTAATTTCAACAGCTCCGTCAGCAATACTCGTAGCTCAGCGGAAAAGTGTTTACTTTAGACGTATGGATTTTTTGGGTTTTGTAAAGTTAAAGGAAATTTCTAGTAAGTTCAGGATCAAATCGAAAGGGATGGAAAATGTGTAAGCAGGATAAAAATAGTTAAAAGAATTTTCTAGTACAATTTAAATTGAAAGATGGAATGGGAGAATCATTTTGAAAATAGAACGGATCCGGGGGTATATAAGCCGTACTAAGCGTGGGCAACGGCAGTTCTAGTTCTGACTCGAAAGTGTAAAGAAGAAGAAGAAAAGAAGAAGTAGTGAAAAGTGGAAGTGTTCCAAGAGGAAGAAGATAGAAGAGACTTCGTGTTCGGTGCGGTGTGACGCGATGAAGGTACCGCCGCCCACAAGAGAAACAGCGGCAGACCGGCGATGTGCAAGTTCAGAAAAAGTGAACGCAAATAAAGACTCGTTCCTATAAGCGGAGTATTATTTCCAATCCCTGACCCACTCTCGTGTCAATATTCATGCCCTGTAGTATCACATCGGCTACTGTAACGGCGCAGGCACTAGGATCATCCGAAGAGAAACAAACCCTGCCCCAAGGGTAGGATGCAAAAAAGGAACGCATCCTATCGACGTTGGCGTCGGATAGGCACTACACTCCTGACCAGACAATGGTCGGACGTTCCTAGAGGGGCATCGACAAAGACCTGGTAACCATCGGGATGTGTAGTCAGCAGAAGATCCAATAAGGACGGCATGTGGCTATCCACATCCGGGGGCCGCGTTGGCGACTCAACCAATTGGGACAGACCATATGCCAATGCAAAATTATGCTCAGATCGCCCTGCGTAGTCTGTGGTACGGAGTAGTACTACGTAGTCCAAGCCATTCGGCATTGTGCCCGTTGAAATCACCCAAGACTACGATTTCAGCGGAGACGATCTGTGCAAGCACGTCGTCAATTATCGCTTGAACGCAGCCCATGAGATGATCGGTTTCTGCGTTACCACTATGGGACCCGTAGACACACGCATAGATGCGGACGCGATCCTCCACGATGACCACCGGTCTTCGACACTAACCTATGCAAAATATAGCGGCACTAGGACGCTACTTCACGCCGGTATTCTGTGCGAGTGTGGTAATTAACCCGGATAAGTCTGGCCCGATTGTGCTGACGTCAAAAGACGGCAGCGTGACTCTCCCACTTCTAAAAAGCCCTTAGTCGCCTCTTACGACACCCATGGGCCTGGGACTCCCCTATTCTTTTTACGCGCCGGGGAAAGAACAGGGCAAATATTTGTATATTTCTGAAGGACCGCAGAATATCTCTAAGTTCTGTGTGCCTCTTGGCAAATTCCTCCTTCGTACTATTAAAATATTAGTACGTTAATAATATTCCAGATACAGGCGATATTATAAAGCTATTAATTAGAGTCATTCGTCACGTTCACTCAGCCGTTATTTTGATTCGCATTTATATTAAGATGCCATAAAAAGTGTTTAAGTAACCTCATTTGAGAATGAACAGCACGCAACCGCGTCATCTGATTGAGTTATTGATCGGGTTCCATTGCCAACACTCGGCCAGCGTCCTCCGTACTGGAATCTATTCTGGAGAATATTTATGTCACGTTCCTAATTGCATAAAACCTGCCTATAATCTCTATATACTAGAGATCGTTAATGTGGGGTTAATCCTTTTAACTTCAACTTTATCACTTTTTACTTTGAGGCTCAACTCTACTACTCAAGAATCTTGTCAAGGACTAAGGTCCTTCGTCACATTTAAATTATGTTCTATTTGGCAATTCAAACTATATGTTACTGTTTTTAATATTGCAAGGTAAGTAAGTGCATGCTTGCATATGTAAGTGTTCCAAAACGGTCGTCTAATCGTACAAAATATTTGGTTTGCGTAAAAAATCCCTTAACCCAAGAATATATCATGGTACCTACGCTTAACTAAAAGCTGTATTTACTATTTCCAATATCACGGTACAACAAGTACCCAAAGAACAGGAAATTGTATTTTCAGTTTAATTAAAAATCGGCCTATTGCACAATTTTGTAAACACTGCAGCACAAAGATGGTATTAATTGTTAATGATGATTTCTACGTTCACGTTCAGTTGTCCAGGTAGATGACCGCGGAACTGGCAATCGCTCGAGATTTCGAGACCCAGACGTATTACGACTCTCAATACGTAATCCGTGATCAATATCTGCATAACTGTTCATAAGAGATACGGAATACACTTGACTACTTTACATTCTTTCAATTTACAGATAACGTATTGAAACCTTTTGAAATACGGGCCTAAGAGTTTCAGTGACTAGTGGTGTTTTCATGATATTGACGTATTTCATTTGCACTATTCTTGGAACGGTAATAAGAAGACTTTATTCTAATCATACGATACTGGTTTGTCTCGACAGATGTGCATCTGAAACCATGTCTGCCTTAAACATTTCTGTGATAAAGAGATCAGTTCCTGGCGATTTGGCGTTTTTGAGTGTCATGGCGTGAATATTTCATCACCAGACGGTGGTGTGATGTTGTTCAACAAAATTTCCAACGATCATCTTTGGCAACGCCGTCATGCAGTCCCAATCGACCAACAGATAAAACGCTGCAAATGGAGCTGGATAGGCCACACACTACGGAGGGATCCCAACCATATACCGAGGCAAGCCTTAGACTGGAAGCCTCAAGGAAAACGCAAACGTGGCCGTCCAAAGCAAATCTGGCGGAGGACTGGCATTGACGAAGCGAAAGACATTGGAAATACTTGGAGTGAAATTAAAAGATATGCTTAGGATCAATAGCGATGGAGATGCACTATGGGGTAGAGACCTCAGCTAGGGGATACAGGAACTTAAGTCAAGTAAGTCAAATGATGTTGTTGGCGAGGTTATCGGGGATGCGGAAGATTTCCTCAAACTGCTCCTGCCAGCATCGTAGCTACCCTCCAGAAATCACAATAAGCTGACCTTCTAAGTTTCCTCTTTGAACCTTATTTCCCTGTCAGTGTCTGTGTGGCTTTGTAAATTGTACATCTCTTTAAAATTTCCAGCAATCAGCAGTCATTTATGATATATATATAGCTAGGATATAGATCCTCGGCTCACACCTTTCTATCCTGACGACAGATATTGCTGCCTTCTTCTTCTGAGAGAGAGAGTTATTCCTGTACACTTTCATTATTCAGAGCAATACGTGCCGAGGTCTTTGCGAGATCAACTCCTCTCTAGTTTTTGTTGTATGAACAAATATAATTAATACAAGAAGCCATGTATAAATAAAATTCTTTCATATTATTATATTTTACCCAAATAATACTAACAAACATAATTTAAAAATACTTACTTAAATGAAGTCAATGTTAAAGGTTTGCGTTTGAAGTTATTTATTTAGCGTCCCAGCTAGATAGGTATAAGGTAAGTTTAAATAATTATTATGCTTAGAAATTATAGCTTCGCTTAGTGAACAAAAAAATGTTATCTACAAAATGTAAGTAACTTAAATACCTAGATGCATAGGTACTTAGAAATTAGAATAATAATACTTAATTCTAGCGCAATCAATGTACCTATAGTCGTAACTTTTTTATACCTACTTCATCATAATATTGCAATGAAATATTATAGGCACCTACGTATACAATAATATAAGAGCTTAGGTCAATAAACACTGAAAATTTCCACGGCAATTATGGGGTTGACCAAGGATACAAACAATAGCCCAGTGATTAAAACCAACCTATTCGCTTGCTGAGCGCTGACTCCTGCGAAGTGTCATCCTCGTCAACATCCACATCGAAAGAGAACGGGAAGTTTTTGGTGGAGCCGACGAACCCGGCTGCCATGTCAATACAGTAACAAACCAATCACAAAACACAACACGCGCGCGACTCGCTGTATTTTCTACGCGGTACTAACGTGAATCGGGTTCTCCGTTCGGCAAACCTTCAGTAGTTCAGTCAGTTCAGTGTCAGATTGATATGTGTTTGCCTTACCGGCGACAAAGAATAACATGTATAATAGTACGGGCCATTGTATTTTTGTATTCAAAATAGTACTCTGTACCTAGACGTATATCTACTAGAATAATAATAATAATAACAATATTGACAAACTTTTACACAAATTATCTTGTCCCAAACTAGGCAGAGCCTGTAGTGCAAGACAACGGTCACACATATATTTAATATTGATTTAATACGATATACATACTTAGACATACATATACCAGTGGGAGGCTTCTTTGCACAGGATGCCGGCTCGATTATGGGTACCACAACGGCGCTTATTTCTGCCGTGATGCAGTAGTGTGTAAACATTATTGTGTTTCGGTCTGAAGGGCGCTGTAGCTACTAGCTAGTGAAATTACTGGGCAAATGAGACTTCACATCCTATGTCTCAAGGTGACGAGCGCAATAATTGTAGTGCCGCTCAGAATTTTTGGGGTTTTGCAAGAATCCTGAGCGGCACTGCATCGTAATGGGCAGGGCGTATCAATTACCCTTATAATAATTATTATGGTGATTAGTATTACCATCACCTGAACGTCATGGTCGTTTCGTCCCTAATTTTCATTAAAAAAAAAAACAAATAAATATCCATATTCATCAATAAATGTTTACAGTTACCGTAATTCGAACCCGGGACCGTGGAGTCACTAACCATTGCGCTATAGGGATCGCCATTAGTTAGTTTGTTACCAAAGACGTTCTATGTTACTAACCTATTATATGTATATTATACCATTGGTTACCAACATATTTCTATATCAGCACTCCCAACTCACGAAACTAGTTGTGCGTTTATTTTCTGGTACCGAACCCAGATGGCTTTACATGAAATCTGATGAATGATTTTGCTACGCTAGTATTCATCGGTTGTCTATTTAAATTTAACTTATATCAAACCTAGCTATTAGGTCATGGTGTCACGCGATTATATTAACTAGGCAATAAGACTTTGACGACCGACTAAGCTGACGTTGAGCAAATTAAAGCTGAAAATAAATGAACTCAGCTGTTTATCTAAGTAATGCTCACCGAATCTTCTGTCAAGTAGATATTAATAGGAAAATAATGAAAAACCTGTTCTAAATAAGGTCACTTATACTTAGAACAGCTAGAGCGATCCCAATAATTTCAAATTCAAATATTTTTATTCAAAATAGGATGTGACATCACTTATTGAAAATTCCACCCATTCCAAAATGAATGCCTCAGAATGAATGAAGGCCTGAGAAGAATGGACGCAACAAACTCAGCGGGATTATTTTTTCATCAAACATATGTTTTACAATTAAAGTAACATTTACAAAGTAACAAAGTAACATTGTACAATTAAACTTATTATTTAATAGCCTGAGGGCGGTCGCTCCATTCCCAATCTGTGGTATCATTAAGAAAATCACACACACAAATGTTTTTAACAATTCTTTTGAATAGCGTATTACTGAACACTTGTTGTTTTGAACATTTTATGGGATCCTGTTGTAAAAGCATATACATCGCTACACAAAAGAATTGCTAACTCGACTTAGCCGAGTAGTAGGCATTATAAGCTTATGTCTGTTCCTGGTGTTAACATTATGGTTATGACAGTTTCTCGCAAATTCACTTATGTGCCTATGAACATACATTACATTATCAAGAATATATTGAAAAGCAACAGTCAAGATGTTAATTTCTTTGAATTTTGCTCTCAATGATTCCCTAGGACCTAGGTTATAAATAGCGCGAATAGCCCTCTTCTGCAGCACAAATATTGTATTAATATCGGCAGCGTTGCCCCATAGCAATATACCATAGGACATAATACTATGGAAATAACTAAAGTATACTAGTCGCGCCATATCTATGTCAGTTAATTGTCTAATTTTTTTAACCGCGTATGCTGCAGAACTAAGTCTGGTCGCCAATCCTTCAATATAGGGGCCCCATTGTAATTTGGAATCTAGAGTTATGCCAAGAAATATAGCAGATTCCACCGGTTCTATCACTTCTCCATTTAACAAAACATTTGCATTTACATTTTTGACATTTGTTACGGTAAATTTAATGAATTTAGTTTTCTTGCTATTTAACAATAGGTTATTAGCGCTAAACCAGTACACGATGTCAGATAAAATATCGTTCACTTCGTCATACATAGCTTGGTTTCTTTTCACTTTGAAAATCAGTGAAGTGTCGTCCGCAAACAATACTACCTTATGTTTTTTCTCTATAAGAGTAGGAAGATCATTTATATAGATAAGGAAGAGGAACGGTATAGACCCTTGTGGTACCCCCATACTGAGAGGAGTCCCAGGAGATCTCCTGCCATTCACGTCGACCCTCTGAATTCTATTGTTTAGATATGAAGTCAGAAGACCGAGCGCAGTTCCTTTTATGCCATAGTGGTATAGCTTCCTGACCAGCGTTGAATGTTGAACACAATCAAAAGCCTTAGATAAATCACAGAAGATGCCAAGTGCATTCTGCGATTCCTCCCAGGCATCAAAAATATTCTTGATCAGCTCAACACCTGCATCCGTTGTTGAACGTCCCCTAGTAAAGCCAAATTGTTTCAAATGAAGTAACCGACACAGGACGATAGTTGTTCGGGTCAGAAGAGCATCCCGACTTAAATATTGGTGTAATTTTACTATGTTTCAGAAGGTCAGGAAACACGCCACGATTAATACAATTATTAAATACTATTGCAAGATATGGTGCTATGACATCAATTATTGAACTTATTATTTTAACAGAAATGCCCCATATATCAGCAGTTTTTTTCATGTCTAGAGATTTAAAAGTTTTAATTATTTCTCCAGGGCTAACAAAACTAAAATAGAAACTTTGTTGACATCCTATAACATTTTCCAGAAGAAGTGACTCAGCAACACTGGTGGAGGAGACAAGAGTGTTTGTGGTAGAAACTGGAATCTCAGAAAAAAAATTCTCAAAAGCAGTAGCAATTTCCTGCTGAGATTGAATTATTGTATTGTTTATTGATAGATTATATTCAATGTTGCGGTCTTTCAATCTTCCAGATTCCCAGTTAATAACGTTCCAAGTCATCTTTATTTTATTTGGTGCCTTTTTATTTTTAAAGATCTGAATCTAATACTGGTCGTGGATTTTTCTAATAAATGAATATTAAAATCATCACATATCATGATATACTTCTTAGACTCAGATAATTTTCGCTCGAACTCTACACAGGCTATTTCAATTGTACGTTCAACAGAGAGGCCCACAATATCTTTTCTTTCTTTGAATTTAAATAATTTACTTACAAGAATAAGAGAGCCGCCACGTGTAGCTTTTTCTCTGCTTAACGCACTCGCCACCTTATGACCACTGAAGATGAGCTCATATTTTCTGAGCCAGTGCTCTGGTATGTATATCTTTATGATTCATAAATAACCTCAGTTAAGTTCTTTACCAAATAATCCTTGCATGTTTTGGTGCATCAGGTTTGCAATTTTACAATTATTACTTATTCTAGTACTAGATATATATATAGTACATAGTGTACATACATAGTGTTTTTACACTGCTAGAGGAGTCCCCTATTTATTAATCCCCTATTAATAATAAATCGATGGAACCGTTTACGAGAACAATAACCTTATTTAATGATAATAAAAAATTCTAGGTGCGATCTGCTGTTCAAAATGTACCTAGGTCACGGAAATGGCACTTATGAATGTCAAAAGTTTACTTTTCATTTTACATTTACTGCGATTTCGTACAAGGTTGAGCTTTAATGAGAAGAAGTGGCAAGAAACTCATTGCCACTCTTTCAACTCAACATTTGCACTTTCATCGTTTTATAAATTTTTATAAGCTATTAGTTTTATAAATGCCTTACACGAGAAAGTCAAAAAAGTAAATGTAAATTAATACAAGAGTTATTGAGTACATACAGCAGATGCATCATCCACACATCCCGTAAATAAATAAAGGTATTTTGCGAACATTTTATTAGCGATTATGACAAAATATAATAACTTTAATATTAAGAACATGATGCAGAGTTTCTGGTGACAGGATCATCCTGCCACCACAAGTAGCGCTCGTTCACAAGCATGACGCCTGGGCCAGCCATATTTTAGGGATGGGAACGACCCTTCCCATGTTGCTGCCACAAACAGTGACATTTAAACGAGCATGACGAAGCCTATCACGAGAACTCAACCTCTGCCTCTAGTCGAAAACTGTCGAGCGTGTTTTTGGGGAGCTATGAGCTGAATGAGTATTGTAATAACTAATTAATAAGTGTAAGTATATTGAAACGGGTTTGTAACCCACACAAATGCAGTAGCAGTTTTTTTTATCAGAGGTCAATTCGGAATGAATCACCTCTGCCGACGAGAGAACTTGCAGGTCAATCTCACCAGTTTTGAGAAGAGATTTCCGTTTTGGGTATCTATTCTTATACGAGTATATCAGCACGTGTTCAGGCCATTAATACAGTTACAGTTTAAAAAAACAATAATATCGTTAAATGTCAAACAGGTCATAGGTACTAATCTAATATATATAAATTACGTGACACGTTGTTTGTCTGCGATGGACTCGTAAAGTAATGAAAGGATTTTAATGGGGATTACTCCATGGAGAGCAGTTTGGCCCAACTTGATAAGATGATAGGATGGTTTTTATTTCGATTTGGGACCCACAATTATTCTTATTTTCAATATTTGTTTTGTATGGACATATTTTCTATCAGAGAATTTAGTGACGCACGGTTTGACAGTACCGCTGTGAAACATTTCATTATAACAACAGGAAGCATTTTTTACGAAATAATTCTTGATGTGTTGAAATATTATTGGCAAATTCCTATAAAATAGTATTTTTTTATTATTTACAGTACAACGTCTGTCGGGTCAGCTAGTATATGATAATATAAGTAACGCTGTGATCAGCGTGAATACTTACAAGTCTTCTATAGAGTCCTCTCTGTAAAAGGTTGCGGAAAGGGGTAAAATGAACCTTGTCAAAATTAACCCTAAGAAGACTTAAAGTTAAGTTTGTGCGTTTCCCACAAAAAAAAACATTTTGCGCACCCCAGGCCCAACCCGAACCATTCGACCGCACTCAAATATGAAAACAAAATTTATGAGAGATGCTGGACTCGAACCCGCGACCTCTCACGCGCTCTTACAACTGAGCCGACCATTCGAGTGACGTATCGTTGATAAATCTTGTATGTTTTGTTCAACCCTCAGGTTGTGGCTTCATCTACAGGATCTACTTTACAGTTGATAAACTGCTCAACCTCAATTATTGCATATTAGGAAATTGACTTGAGATGTCGCTCTTTAAAATCTAAACAATTTTTATAGTTATTTTTTCAAGTGATAACCCTTGCTACTGGGATCAACTATACAAAATTTTATAAACAAAATTTATGAATGATGCGCGACTGTAATCTGCGACCTCTCGCGTTCCGCGCGAGCGCTCTTTCCACTGAGCCAACCGTTCGAGCGACGTATTGTTGAGAAATCTTAATTGATCAGTGTTGAACAAGATATAGACTTATCATTGATATATCACTCCGATGATGTTTATCAATTAATACTATATATTATTTTTAATTAGAAAAATAAACAATAGAACAACCACTTTACAATTTATTTATGATTTAACAGATTACACATTACTATAATACACTATTTATTCACTTTTTGGCTGGTGCTTGTTCATTGATAGGGTCTAGCTTGGGTTCTTCAAATTTGAATGTTGGAAATGCTGTCATGTCCACACCCTGTCCTCCTCCAAACTGACGCTCCAACTTCTCAAGCTCTGACTTCAGTTCCTTTTCAACAGTGGGGCTGGCACCAACAAGTTTACCCCCACTGTTAACATTGTTATTTATTTATATGACCATAAGTAATAAAATTCCTACAACTATTCACAATAATTTATGTATTATGCCTGTAGCATGAATCAGTTTAGACATTAATATTAATGAAGCTTAATAATTATGTAATTTACTTCAAAATGTATAAATTTCTTAACATTATAATATTTCTTTGATTTAAGCATTTTCTAGTTTAAGCATCATTTTTAAAGTGATTATTTTTTAAATTGTTTTTGTCAAAAATATAAGAACATAGTTTGCATATAGTGACTATTTTTAATTTAATTTAATTACAATGCCAAACTACCAGCTCCATCACCAAATCCGATTGATGAAACTATTTCCATTAAATTTTGATATATCACTTATATATCTTGTTACCACATAAGAAAAACCTTAACATTAAAACTTTCAGTAGCCAATTTGTGGTCTTCTTCATCAGTTCCACTTTCCCAATAAATTATACATTTGCCTGTTTTGCTGTTTAAAAAGAGGACAAATGCAAAAAATATATTTACTATTTTAGGATTCCCTCAATTATTTTTTATAGATTCCATCATTACAAATAAATACAATTTCTTTAACAAAAAAGGAGTGAACAAACTAATCAATATAATATTTTAGTAAATTATTTATGTCAGCTATCGACTGTTAACCATTAAGCTGATTGGATCTTGGATAATCGCAGACACATGGCAAGCCCAGTATTTAATCTAAACGTCTTTATCATTTTTTTTTTATTCTTTTTTTTGGAACAAATTGTGACTGTATTGTCCCAATAAACTAGCAGTCCAACTGTACCAAAACTACAGCAATCATCTCAAAGTTAGGAAATATGTTATACAGAAGAGAAGCAGTTCTCACTTGAGAAAGCTCTTCCTCAAGAAATGGATCTGATAACACATCAGATTATATTCTTAATAGACTGATGGAGATGTAAAAAATCTAGCATTTTCTCAAGATCATAAAAGACCCTAAGGAGATTTATTATACTTACGCGCTCTGTTGCTTGTATTCCCTAATTTTGTCTAGGAATAATTGTTGAATTGGGTCTGAAGCCTTAGAAGCTGCTGCTACATTTCTAGTAGCAATGACAGATACACGGGCAGCACGCAAACCACATAAAACCTTTGGGTTAATCATCTGAAAATGGGAAAACATAACCTTCATTATATTATATAACAATATTGTATGTCTAAAATATTATAAATCCAGGAGCTGAATCCAAAATCTCTAGTACCCTATTTTATTCATGACATAAAACATTTCACATTACCTTTATGTTTCAGCTATGTACTTAATTAATTTTTTTATTTATTCAAATCAATCTTCAACACCTAAGTTTAGGAATCAGAATTTGACCCAATCAAACCTGTCAACTGCCATATTTTCAGTAGTTTCGAACGTCAATGTCAAAACGGTTTTATATTTCATATATCTTGAGCATTGGTAACAAGACGATCAGCTCAAACCGAAATATAGAATACGGAGAACATTTAGGCACTTATAAGATCGACTCTACATCTATGAGTCTCCTATTATAATAATTATACTGAAGTAAAAGATCGGCAATGCGAAAGAGTCAGCCTGCAATGACCTGATGTTTGTTTTTAGCTAGTAGTAGTAGTAGTAGTAGCAGAGTAGAAGCGGTTGGAAATGGTTACGTGTGCTGTACCTGGAACTCATCCAAGAAATCAATTCCTCAGAATTACACATTGCACACGTAAGTACGATTTCAAATATTTAGCTGTTGAATGCAATATTGTAGAATATCGTATTGGATCGATTCGGGGTAAAAGCAGCCGGCAGATAAGTCAACAAAGTGGCTGTACGTGGTTAGAAGTTTCTAGTAAAACGCGCGGTAGTGGAATGCCAGGCATCAACGTGATGCGGGTGAAATATCGCATTATGATGTAATGTCCGTTGGTAAAATTTGACATTAACCTGAACAACTTCTATGAACAGTCCCCATGATATATGCTGTAGAAGATGCAGAGAGACTCCAAATTCCACGTAAAGCCAAATAATCAAGCCGATCGGCGATAACTTGATCGTCAATTATTCAGTAATTTCGAATCTCTACGTGATTAATTTAACATCCTTGCTTTCTGACCTTGTACATAATAGAATTAATGTGCCTAGGTGTTTTTAATTTTTGGTCTTATCCTATTAAATTGCCGGTCCGCATCAGTAGTATATTAATTCCGGGCGTGCGTTGGGTTATTGATTGTTTGTCTATTTATATCCAATATTCGGTAAGTTACTTTTGTTATATCACAATTTTATTGTATAAGACATCATATTATAAAATAATAATACTATGGATATATACTATTTGTTGATATAAATTAGACTTGAAATAGGGTACATTCAAATCGAATAACGATTGAATTTGAAGCCGACGACTTTGAAGCGTCGCTACAAAGTTTCTCCTTTCCTTTGTTTCTTTGTCTGTTATTTTCTGTTCATTTAGTTTGGAATATGTTAAAATTTGTTTACTTTACCTGGAAAATTATCGTAAAATATAAGTCAGTAATTATTTTTTCCAAATTATATTGTATATCAAATTTTCGAATTTGTTTCGTGAAATTCCTACTTTACCCAATATTTTGCGTATTTGGTTTGATAAATTAACCAAAGTAATATTATTCAATGAAAAGAATATTAAATTTCCTATCGTTCAGTAGATAAATATAAAGTCTAGATACTGAAAATCTATTCCCAAAAAGGTTTTCAATGTACGGTCACTAACGCGTGCAATCTCTGTTCATTGTCAATTTCGCGGGTGTCGGAATCTGCAGGAATATCTCAAATTATTACTATGAAGCATGTAAATTTCAATTTGGTGAAAAGAAAGAACTAATAAAGTTGATTATAAAACCATAACCACTTATATACAAAACCAATTGTTTTCCATCCTCGTTTATTCCAATTTATGTATATATGTATACTGTTTTTCAACTTTTGTCGAAAGAAAGGTCTGTTTGTTGAAAGTGAGTTTGTTGCGTCCGTTCTTCTCAGGTCTGAGGCATTCATTTTGGAATGGGTGGTAGTTTTTGACTTTCAATAAGTGATGTCACTTCCTATTTTGAATAAAAATATTTGAATTTCAAAAATCCACCATCGCACGATACGCGACAAATTAAGAGCGGCGGTACTCCACAGTGCGGTTTACAAGGAACTTTCTTACATGTACTTCTAAGATGTGGAATGAGCTTCCTGGTGCGGTGTTTCCCGGACGATACGAGACCTACGAGGTACCTTCAGAAAAAGTGCGTACGTCTTTCTTAAAGGCCGGCAGCGCCCCTGTGATTCCTCTGTTGTCGCAAGAGAATGTGGACGGCGGTGATTACATAACACAGGTGACTCGTACGCTCGTTTGTCTCCTTTTCAATAAAAAAAAAAGTTTAACAAGATAGGAATGAATGACCATAGCCGAATATTATTGTTAAATAGTAGGCTACGCTATTGCCAAAAGAAGAGAAAAAAAAAAATAGTAGGCTATCTATGGAAGGACCCATAGTTGACAGTGCACACTTGACAAATGTGAAATGTCAAATGACACTGGATTTCGGTATTCAAAACCGTGTGTTTAGTTGTTTACTGTTTACATACGTTCCGTGAATCGTGATTCGTATACAAGAAGTAATTTGTATAATAAAGAAAAGTTGAAGTATGAATTACTCTAATTGTTTCAACAAATGATAATTTAGGTTATTATAATGGAACGTGGTAAAATGTCTTCAAGCGGCCGAGGAGGCAAGAGTAAAGCACCGCAGCATCCTCAAGATATATTCGCTCTGGGCAGCAAGTCCACTGTTGTTGTCTCCAGAGACTCGGAGAAACGAAATATTCACAAACCTTCGACGAGTGGTAAGTCAGGTCTTTACGTTGCAAAATAATACAAGTCGAATAATTTATCACTACAAATTTATAGGAATAACTTATTATAAATATCATAATACTTTTGATTGGAGATGCTCCTTGCAAAGCTTTGATTGGAGCAATGAATAGTATAGAACTGAAAAAAAAAATTAATAAAACAATAGATAAAAATATCTTAAAGAAAATAAAAACAATTCACTACTTAAATTTTAAAAGAATAGGTACTATATGCCAATGATTGTGACCAAATATATTTAACTCAGTATTTCGATACTGTAATTCAATTATAGATGTACTGGTGTGATACCATTTGTGGTGGTTTTCAGTAGCCCTTACAGTTGAGTCCTGGAGTAGCAGCTGATAGTCATTTATTAAATTATTGATATTATATTTATAGATGATACTTTACTGAATAAAATCATTAAATAACTCCCAACAGTAATAAAAAATAAATTATATTGTTTTTATTTTAAGATCATAAAAGACTAAAAACAAGGTATAGTCTAAATTTCAGACATAACTACTCAAATAATATTTTATAAGCCTGTTATATATGTTTTAGTTTTTGATCTGAAATTTTTGATGCTACTATAGGTAGTGTGTCTTAATGTAGATGGAGTTTGGTGAAACTGAAAATATTTTTAATTTCTTGTTCGTTATTTTAAGTATACTCATCAGTCAACAATTTGACAAAAGAAACTGTAATCATTTTATGCCAGTATAAATATGTATAAATTTAATGCCAGTGCATTAAGCATAATTTCATTTAATTCATACTAATAATGAAGGTATTTTATAATCTCTAGATGATAAATAAAATGAAACACAAATAAGAACCTGTAATGATATGATTTTAAATCCAAGGTGTTGCAGAAAGAAAACGAGATGGTACAACTTTTGGTAGCCAGCCTCCAACAAAGAGATCTAGGATAGGTTCGCCAGCAGAGTCTGTGAGTGGGACATCTTTAGAAATAGATCCAGTAGATCTAGTTCCAAATGTATTGCAAGCTCTTGATACTCACAATTCAGACAAACTTGTAAGTAAAAATCTATTTAGTATTAAGTAAAGTATTTATCTATTTAGTATTAAGTAAAGTATTTATTAATTATCTTTTACTTGAATAGTTACCACATATATAGTGGCAAATCTATTTGCCACCGAAGAGAGACCACCCACAGCTTTTCCTATGTAGATTTTTAGGTATTATTCTAACAAATGAAATATATTTTTATTTGTCATAGAAAATACAATGTTATAGGCAGTTTGGCAAAATACATCAATAACCCAAAATTAAAATATAAATGAGTAAAGAATTAATATATATTATATATATTTAATATATATTTACTATTAATCTATATAAATAATAATGTTTAACAAACTTTCAGCTCGGTCTACTAACTGGTTCCATTCGCCTATTAAAGTCTCAGCGTTCAAAACCAGACCCAATACTGTGTATGAGCATGTTGTATTTAACTAAAATTAGGCCAAATATGTTTGCTCATGAGACTGTGACACAAACATTATGTACTTTGCTGAAGAGAGAACAAGGTGTGGCCTTCAAGAGTAAAGGCAATCCCTTGGTGTTTGTACTGGCTTGTAATATGCTGTATGCTGCTCATAAAGATAGTAATAATTGGCCCGACACATTCATAAAGGTAACTTGGTTTTATTACTTTAGATTGTTATATAAGTGTATCATTTTCAGTAATAATTTATACAGGTGCTTAAGAATTCTCTTACTAAATCTGTAAATAACCAAATAGTAAGAGTGAGGTGTGCTGGTCTAGCTCTAGTCGTAATAAGGTTGCAATTTCATGTTTCATAGTATATTTTATGATAATTTTTAACATAAAATATATAATACAACAACTTGTATTGCCAACTATCTCACACTTACAGCATAATTCTATAAAGACATTAGATCCTCTCTAAGGGTCCTTTCAGGGAGATATGTATGAAACTTCATTCAAAAAGGATTGTTAGATATACATGACTACTTCATATCTTTGAGATATATTTGCTCACAAAGGGAAATGTAATAATTTGGCTTATTGAAGTTAAAACTATAGGAGTGGGCTGCTGCATAAGATTATTTATGGTTTTTGTGATTTTTTTTTTTTAAATTTGTATTTCAGGTTTATATAGAGGATGCCTTAAATGAGAGATGGTGGGTTGACTGCACTTGGTGCAAGTGCTTAGTTGAGAATATTGTCACAGCATTCGGCACTAAACAACCTCCCTCACATCTCATACCCACAGATAGTGCTCTAGGTGAGAATTTAAACTGTAGTAACTGAAATATTAGTAGATGCTGATGATTTCCTTTAAAAATAATTAAAAATTAAGTATAAAGTTGAAACATAGCATAAAGGTTTGTTATGGTTTTAAAGTGATAACCCTCACTTCTAGGATTAATACACAAATAAAATTTGAAAAACAAAATTTTATGAACAATGCAGGACTCACACCCACGACCTTTGGTGTTCCATGCCAGTGCTCTAACCACTGAGCTAACCGTTCGAGTGACATATTGTCACAAAATCTATGCTTTGTTCAAGTCTCAGGTTGTGGCTTCATCTACAGGATCTACTTTACAGTTGATAACCTGCTAGTTCATAAAACTCCTATCATTCATAAAATTTATTTTTCAAATTTTATTTGTATAGCATAAAGATGTCTATGATAACTGAGGTTACCACCAGTGACAAAATTAATTATTTATTCTAGGAACCATGTCCCCATCAGGTTCTGGGTCACCTCTTATGGGAACAACTGAGGATGAGGTTGATACTACAGATTTGGAGTACAGTGTATTTCCGAGGTATTCGAATGAGTTTTTTTTTTATATTTCATTCCAAATTCAAATAGAACGTAGTGACCCCAGGTTCAAATTGTGGTAGGTGCTATCTGACTTTCTTATTCGCTCGCAATATGTGTTATCATAATCCTTAGTAGCCAAAACGTTAAAATGGCGATTTCTAAATTAAATTTGTTGGCGGCTTTTAGCGTGGGAGTATGCCCTTAGCTTTATACCGAATTTTTACAGCCAGTTGATGATTCCACAATGTGTCTGTGCGAGACAGATTTCTACTATTTATATTGTATTGTGGAAGTCGTCAATACTTCGGTTGATTCAACTTAATTTTATTTGTTGACAGGTACTCAAGTAGCTACGAGACAGTAGAAGCCCTGGTGCTGGAGGCTATAAAGGAGCAAATACAACGTCGCGCTGCGCCTGACGCGCTCGGGAAAGGGTTCCTCAAGTTGCTGTCGGCTACTTGCGGATTTCCTGAGGTTTCTAAATTTTGACTTTTTCAGACTTAGTTCTTAGACCAGTGGGAGGCTCCTTTGCACAGAAAGCCGGCTAGATTATGGGCCTATTTCTGCCGTGAAGCAGTAATGTGTAAACATTACTGTGTTTCGGTCAGAAGGGCACCGTAGCTAGTGAATTTACTGGGCAAATGAGACTTAAAATCTTATGTCTCAAGGTGACTAGCGCAATTGTAGTGCCGCTCAGAATTTTTGAGTTTTTCAAGAATCCTGAGCGGCACTGCATTGTAGGGTTGGTACACGTATCAATTACCATCAGCTGAACGTCTTGCTCGTCTCATCCCTTATTTAAATAAAAAAAAAATACTTAAAACTTGAGAAGGAAATAAACTCGTTAGATAATCCGGCGAGAGCAATCGGTGTCTAACCAGCCTGCTGAGCGGCACTGCAGTCTTAGACGAAGGCGTAAAAAAAATTATATAGTTTTATCTACTCATTTGTGAAGTTAAATAGTAGATGGACTATGATATCAAGAAGTTTCTCTTGTTGACTTGACGGATTAACCAAATTAAGCAATTGCCTAGGGCATCACGTCTGAGGGGGTACTGGCAGAAGCACAAAACAAATCCGTCTTTAGGGCATCACGTCTCACTCTCACGTCACCAAAACTCAACACCAAAAAAGCTTCTAGGATCAATTTGAAAATTTGCGCGTTTTAAGTTGACATAGAGTCCTAACCCCACTCCCGCTTGTCCACTAGCTGCCCGTTATATAATATAATATAAATAAGTATAATATATAATAATATAAATGCATATAAATATAATATAATATATTAAAAAATGAAAACAGGACAAAGATAATACAAGAAAGCGTTTGAAGTTGACATACAGTCCTAAGCCCACTCTCGCTTGTCCACTAGCTGCCCGCTTGTATAATATAAATGAATATAAATATAATATAATATATTAAAAATGAAAACAGGACAAAGATAATACAAGAAAGGCTCGATAATTTATCGATATTGTACATAGAGTCCGATATATTGAAAACCTTAGACGTTAATACTATCTTGCGTGAATGCAATGCTCGGAAAAGACGCAAGGCGCATTTCATTGAATTAATAAATTATGCTTTGGTTTTAATTGTTGTCGCCTACTCCACTTTTAAAGTACGTTACATCTTATTATCTTATTTTACAAAAATCTAATAATTTTAGGCGGAAACGGTTAAAAGACCGATTCTAGTTGACATACGGATAGGGGGGCCTACAGGCAAGGATGCCCTAACATCAAGTAGTTTTACGGCCGTTCCAAATATACTTTCGACAGATAGATATAAATTACTACCTTCTACTGTCAGTAATTAGCTGTCCCAATATACCCGATAAATCATTCTTATCGCCTTATATCGGGACGCGTGAATTGCAATTTCCATACAAACTTCTATCGCTGGGGAGCTATACGTCGTCCTATCGACAGACAGCGTGGACGGATAAGGTGATTTACCGTCGATAAGTTTATTGGGAAAGAAAAGTCAACGATGGTTACGATTTTATCTCAAGTAAGAGATAGACTGAATATTGGAAACGGCCGTTAATCCTTCACTGCCGGTACACATACATATTTTTTGTTGTTCAGATTCGCATGATAGCGGCTAATCGACTGGAGGGCTGGCTGCACTCCGGGAAGGTGTGGCGCGCGGCGCAGGAGTTGCTGGCCCACGTGTGTGTGAACGCGGCCGCCGCCGGCGCTAGCGCGGCGCGCGACCACGAGGTGCTGGCGCAGCTGGCTCGCATGAGGCTCAAGACCAAGCCGCTGCAGACCGCCTACCAGGCCTGTCTGAGGTACGGTCATTAGGAACTGCTGTTTAACACACACAATTTGTTATGTTTTTAAAGGGATAACCCTCAATTCTAGGATTAATACACAAATAAAATTTGAAAACAAAACATTATGACGATGCAGGACTCGAACCCTGAATCTGTTTAGAACGATTGTTGAGATTAACAACAGCGACATCTCGAGTCCTAATATGCAAATATTGGGGTTGAACAGTTTATCAACTGTAGATGAACTTGATCCTGTAGATGAAGCCACAACCTGAGAATTGAACAAAGAATACAAAATTTTATGACGAAACATCACTCGAACGGTTAGCTCAGTTGGCAGAGCGCTGGCACGGAACGCTAGAGATTGTGGGTTCGAGTCCCGCATCATTCATAAAAAAAATTCAAATTTTTATTTCAACACACTCACACATACTCACGCCTTGTTCCCATCAGAGTAGGCAGAGACAATAGAATGCCACTTGCTTGCAAACCTCACGCGCTTCCTCTACATTAATTGCTTCTTTCATACATGCTCTCCGGTTGCAGGCGCTTCGAATCTTTCCTCTTCTCAAAACTGACGACGAATGTTCTACGAGGTCTCCTGCGACCGACTTGCCCACACACACTTGCCTTATATATTTGATGCGTCATTATTTCTTCACTCATTCGCTCCACGTCTCCAAACTATCTCAGCATTCCTTTCACTTATCTTGTCACAACATCTTCTCTCAGACCACAGCTCGCTCGTATCACAGGGGCGTGCATACTACTTCGTATATTGGCAATTAGGCAGTGTCTACCTCGTTAAGAACCTACATAAAATATATGTAGCTCTAGTGTTAAAGTTTCTAAAGTTCGTTTAATTTGGTTTCGTTATTTTATAACCAAACTTTTATTGAGCGACCACTCAAAAAATTTTACCGTACGCTAGATACTAAATACCCACCGTAGGCAGTCCAAGATTGCATATTCGATATACAACTTCAATATTTAGACCTCAAAATTTAGTACTGTTGGACTAAAGCGCAACTACGATTAGTTAGATCTACAGTGCCTACCTTGCTAGAAAACCAATGCACGTCCCTGACTGTAACCATATCACATACCCTGGCCAATCACAAAACTTTCCTTGAGCTGCGTGCATGGTTTTAGGGAGCTCCGGAAATGTCAGCACTTCCCAAGAACTACATACTCTGACCTTTCGTCCGACACTGAATAGGGCAGCTAATACACTTAAGTATCAAAAAGGGGTTCTACACAGGTAAAGCAGCGCAGTTCTTTAGACCTGCTTATGAGAAATCAACGAATAGCGCTTTCTCTACCTCTGTAGGCCGTACTACCACCGACTTACACGCTATCGTAACGTTGCAGGGAGATGGTGTCGGAGAGTCCCGGCCTGCTACGTAGCGTGGTGACACACATCATCTACAACGAGCTGTCAACAGTGCGGTCGCCAAACAACATGGCCGTCCTCGCCGCGCTCATACACGCGCAGCCTCACCTCGTGCCGGCAGCCATGGCCGACACCTACCAGGTATCTATATTGACGACCCTACCTACAGAGCTAGCGATCCCGGGTTCGAATCCCGGTAGGTGCAAACATTTATATGATGAATATGGATGTTTGTTTCCGAGTCATGGATGTTTATTTGTATCTTTGTATGTTTAATCGTTATCGTATTAAATATATCGTTGTCTTGCACCCATAGTACAGGCTATGGCTAGTTTGGCACAAGATAATTTGTGTAAAAGTGTGTCAATATTATTATATTATATGTTCACGGTACCAGTCTAGAGAAAATTCAAAATAAATTATTGAAACAACTTGATTACCGCTCGAGAAATGTATTCAAAGACTCTTATGTTTCTGCTAAACGTAATATCTCATCACTAAACAGCCGGCGTAGACATTCAGACACTATATTTTCTTATATAAAACATTAAATAACATAACTTTCTAATAAATAAAATAAGTTTTAGATTTTATTTATTTATTTAAGCTGTAGTATATGTTTTACTTTTATACACATATGCACACACTCATCTCTCCAAATAGTATATAAGCAGTTGCATACTCTAATAAAGGGGCTTATTATCGCAGTCAGACTTATAAACATTTGAATATGGCGACCCTGCCAGGATTCGAACCTGGAATCTTCTGATTGAATAACCGAACCTCCAACATCGCAAAGGAAAACCAACATCTAATACAATTTCTATAGTTTAACAGACAGTCAATTACATGTTTTCATTATTTTTAACCGACTTCAAAAAAGGAGGAGGTTCTTAATTCGTCGGTATGTTTTTTTGCACAAATTCATGCTAATAACAAAAAACAATACCTAATGAAAAAAGTTGAGCGTTATGCACTGCCTTGCCTTGGAAATGCTTGTGGCAAATATGTCAACATCCAATAATCTACTTTCATCATTCACTTTTCTAAACGCCCGCACCATGTATGAGTTTTGCCTATAATTGCTACTAGCTGTAAGAACACCAAGTGAATATATCTAAGAGATTTTTGTGGTACACTAAAATTAACTTTATGTAGCAGAACGAATAATTTTTAACATAAATAGAAAGTCAGTTATATCTCGCCGTTTCCTTACTGGTAAGAAGCGAAACTATTTACACATTGTTAGATACCTTAAGTCTAAAACAAAAATATCACGGACTAGTAAAAAAATAAGGACTCCGTGTCACCTTACATAACAGTGTAGCACCAAAATAAGCCGATTAACGTGTAAATACATAGCCCCACGCACACACTTATACTACTACAGGCCGATAGGTGGCCACTATGAGAATTGTCATCGCTTGTGACAGAACAGTTTGCGTCTCAATAAAATATTTTAAAAAGCCGTCGTGCGTTGTGAAAAAGTGTAAAAACGATACTACATAAGTATTTGTGCCTATATATGATTATTTAAGGGAGTAAAAATTGTGTAACTAGTATCCCTCGTAACCGCACATATACTAGCATAACGGTGTTTCGCTTGCTAATATCACGGCGCTGAGTCTTTCTTTTTTTTACTCGTCCGTGCAAAGATATCTTAAAAATCACCGCTGAAGACTTTCTATATCCACTGTTCAAAACTAGAATTCAAAACAAATCATCTCGTTCGCGAATTTTTTTGCATATGTGCATATGTAGCATATCAATTATGCAAAGAATACTTATATTACTTCTAAAATTTCTTCAACTATTAACTTTAACAACAATACTCTTTTATAAGTTGGTATATTTCATCTTTCAATCGATAAATGTAAGATAAGTAGAATAAAAGAATAGTACTCATTTTAGATAATTTTTAAAATTGTAATAACCATAAGTTGCCCCTATATTTCAAAATTTTCTTTTGATTAAATTGTATGGGACTCATTGTAGATAATATTTTTACTTATAATATTATGTATACCATTTGTTAAAGAGTGTGTGTCCCCTGAAAATAAAAGAAGGTGCAGTTTTAGTAAACTGTGTATACAATTGCGTTAATACACTTTATTAAATGAAACACAACACTTTTTCACAGCAAACTTCTCATATTTAGTAGAAAATTTATTTATTTTTTATGGAAAAGGAGGACAAGCGAGCGGACGGGTCACCTAGGTAAGTGATCACCGCCGCCCACATTCTCTTGCCACACCAGAGGAATCACTGGAGCGTTGCCGGCCTTTAAGGAAGGTGTACGCGCTTTTTTTGAAGGTATCTATGTCGTATCTTCCCGGAAACATCGCACAAGGAAGCTCATTCCACAGCTTTGTAGTACGTGGAAGAAAGCTCCTTGAAAACCGCACTGTGGAGGACCCCCACACATCCAGATGGTGGGGATGATGTCGTAACTTGTGGCGTGTGTACGAATGTTGATAGCGGATGTTCTGGACAGGAGCTGCTGCTGCGCACGGAGGACTTCCTTCGACCGTTGCGTGCGCTCACCCGCGAGTGTATCCGCGCGGCGCGCTCCGACACGCAGGCGCTGCTGCCGCTGGCGCGCTCGCTGGCGCACCCGCCGCCGCACGAGCCGCCCGCCGAGGTCATTGTTATATATGCAACTGCTGTCTAATAAGGGGCATATTAATACCTAATTATCAACAGTTGCATACGACACTTTATCTACATCCATGCTTTAAATCGTCTATTAGAGTTTCTAAAACAGTTAACTCACTGCTAACACTAAAAAAGCCAGTCCTAGTATCCATTACATCATCCAGACATGTGTTGTAATGTTGTGCTGAATTTTATTACAACACTCGTTTGGATGATGTAATGGTTATTAGGACATTGGGTGTTTTAATGTTCGCATATTGCCAACTGTTTGAGAATCTTTAATAGAGGATTTAAAGCATGGGTGTATATTATAATAGTATATTACAACACACTTGCTCGTAAACTGAGCCTTATTACATCGTTCTTGGATCCATAAACCAAACTACAATACACACGTGAATAATAATATGTATTACACACTAGTGCATAACAGGATTAACCCTACAAAGTTAGTACCTAACTGCAAATTATATGAGAGTAAACAGATATTTTCAATTTAACGGGGTAATACAGTTTTTTGTAACAACAAAAAGGTTTTACATTTTCGGAACATCTGATTTCGTTTAGATTCGCGAGCGAGCATTCTCGTCAATAGCGGACCTGTTCTGCTGCTGCTGCCTGGTGACGGCGGCGCACCGTGCCCACTGCGCCGACTACCGCGCCCACCTGTGTGCTCTGCAGCAGCAGGCGCTGGCCTGGATGTTGGACACGGCCGTGCCGGTCTACCGCCCGCAGCGACACGAGTACCAGCTCGCGCTCAACAAGGTGACGTGCTAATCTACATACTTATCGAGCAATGATGCTAAACCATTACCACCCAATTAGTCGCAAGTAAGGCCTCCCCTCTTGCGGATGAAATAATGAAAACCTCGTTACACAAAGACACAGTCGCGAACCTACACACATTCTTACAAATGAATTACTAAATTAAATAGAAGATTACAGACCTAATAGTTTCCTTAATTACCAAGTTTAATAGCGAACAGTCTATTATAATTAAACAAACATATAAAATACATTATATATTTGTATATTATAATTTTCACCACTATAATCGTGGTGAAAATTATTATTGTAAAATTTACTGGCACGACGAACAAAACTATTTCCTACAACTAGAACAAGAATTTACCTACATGAAATAATTCGTTTGAATGACATGTGCGTTTTTGAGGGCGAGGTATTTTGTTCCTTTCTTACTTTCAGTACTGATGCTAAAAGAAAAATTACATTAACATTATTGTTGCTTTAACAAAAGATAAAACAAATGCCTATTATTTATTTACATGGTTAATAATAATTTTATTTTGAGTGTCAAATAGCAATGGTGCTGACGATCTGAGACATTATCAGTATCAGAGAACTTGGAAAAATGAGTGGTCCTTCTATACTGTTAATAATTGTTGCACGTTTGGGCACAGATAATGTTCCTGGAGCCCGCGGAGACGTACAGCAAGGTGGACAACTGGCCGCCCGAGTCGGAGCGGGCACTCACGTACCGCCTGTGCTGCGAGGCGCCGCTGCCGCAGAACACGCTGCTCAGGCTGATCTTCATCGGCATCTCCAAGGTAACCGAGTGTTAGTTGTGCCGGCAGCACTACCGCTAGGTACCGATATGCACCCACTAGTTGTGTTTCGGTCTGAAGAGCGCATAGCTAGTGAAATTACTGGGTTATTGAGACTTAACATCTTCTGTCTCAAATATTATGTGGAAATATTAGTTTTAAGCGTTAATCTTAATCGTTCATACACCGAAATATAATTTAATATAATGTAGATAAAATTTATTTTATAGTATAAAATACTATTTATATATCGAAATGACTCAGCCAATCAACTTGAGTAGTTGAGTTGAGTGTTTTTCCCAAAAACATTCGTATTGTCATTTCTGGTCAGCTAGTATACATTGAGTTTCATGCCAACAGAGTAATGAGAGATGTCTCCCCATGCTCCATGATTGACTATTACAGTTTGGAGAAAGATCGACTGGTCTGTAGATAATAGATTATTTATATTATGTATTTATCGTAATAAGAATAAATGCATTTTAAAAATTATTATATATTTTAATTAATTAAAGTTATCCTTCTTTAGGCGCGTAATGAAGAAATTATGAGGATGAAATTTTAAGATGCGCGCGCATCACTGTATCACAAAAGTAACAGGTTGAAGTTGCTTCCTAAAATTTTCTGACGTTTGCGTCATTCGTTATTTTTTTTCTTTGTCCATTACAGCACAGGCAAAGGGTTTCAGCCCATACAGCCATATTCATTATTTAATAATTAATTGTTAAAGCCATCTGCATGATTTTCACAAAACTGTTGTTTCTAAAAACGTAGAATAGTACGAGGAATAAATCATTTTAATGATTTTTGCTTTGTTATACCGCAGAAGCATATAACTTGTGGCGTGCATACATGAGTACACACACACTTTTTTATATTAATTATTTATTTGACGCGTAGGTTTGAGCATATTCCTTTTTTATCTTAATTCGTACCGCTGACCACTGTCGCTACTTTTTTCTTATTTATCGTAGTTTCATTCATAATAATTATGGAAGCTGTATCTCTGTTTACACGTAAGTATCTATCGTACTCTGTAGTATTGTTATTTCATTTAACAATATTTAGGACTAGCCGGTTCCGCCCGCTTCGCCTGGCAAATTTTAAAAGGAAATAAATTAATGAAGGAACGTTGAAATTCGAAAAATAGGTAAAAAGAAGAAGTATACCATAAACCATCTACGATAAATTTCGCATCGAATGGTGGTAGTTTCATGTCGATACGATCAGTGGTTAGGCGTAAAAGAGCCTCAAATAAAGAGCATTTTCATTATATATATTCAAATTCAAATATTTTTATTCAAAATAGGATGTGACATCACTTATTGAAAGTAAAAAAAAAACTACCACCCATTCCAAAATGAATGCCTCAGGCCTGAGAAGAATGGGCGCAACAAACTCAGCGGGCTTGTTTTTCATCAAAAATATTTTTTTTTTCGTTTGTATTGTATTTATATTATTAAATTGTGTATTTATAAGTTAATATTAATATTTATTGTAGGCGATAATAGTATTTCTTCTAACATGCCTCTGTGGACAAACCTCTGTGGTTTTTGGCCTGTTATATAATAATAAATTGTGATTCTATTTTTCATAATAAATAAAATAAAAAAAAATATATGTTGCGGCGATGGTTCAAAGTAGCAACATGTAAATTAGTACGGCGAGTGTACCAGCAGGACACGCCGGTGTCGGGCGCCGAGGTGTTCGAGCTGCTGGAGCAGCTGGTGCGGCGGGCGAGCGCGCTGCCGCCCGACGACTCGCCGCTGGGCCCGCTGCACCTCGACAAGCTGGAGATGCCCGACTACATCTTCCAGCTGTGCCAGTTCCACCCGCCCGACAACATCGCGCTGCCGCCCGGGTTAGTCACTCACACGTCCAGTTGTCCTTACACTTGTAAAGGCATAATAGGCATTTATTTTCTTAAAATTGATTCCTTTAGAATTCTTTTTGATGTCATTTCTAATATACTAGATACTACTACCGCTTCGGAAAAAAAAGACGCTCTGAGAGAGAAGAGGCGGCGCAAGAAACTCTCCCAGCATTATTTTTTTGCACTCTTTTCAATAAAATTATACAGTATTGTACAGTCATTTCTATCGCTATAAAATAATCATAATCTAGTCCCAGGCTGTCCGATCACTTAGATATTCAGCTGTGGAGTAATAGGATTTACGACTGACATTTATTATAAAAGTATATACATTTACCCTTAAAGTTATTATGTATCTAATGAAGAAGATCATTCATCTTATGTAGAATTGGTTGGTAATTTAAACGCACACAATAAAACTGTTACATCTGTATTTTAAAGTTTCCACACTTACAATTACAATACGTATATATTTACCATGAGTTCTATCTGCACTTGCTTATAAGGCACAAACGACTAGCTCTCGTCTAGCCCAGATCTGAACCCTCTACAAATTAGTCAGTTTTATAAGACATGACGTCTTAACCACACGACGACATCGAGTCGGTTGAAATCTCTATATACATGGGATTCAGGGGCAACAAATCGTTCTAGCTAGGTTTCAATTAAAAAAATGTAGTTTTATCCGTGTATTAATAAGAAACAGCTACAATAACATTAAAATACAGAGGTAAATTTCGCTGCTTTATACAAGACTAATAGCTCAGATAGGACCTTGGGTGATCCGGAAAGCAGATTAGTTGTTTTTCTTCAAGTTTTGTACATTCTTAAGAATCCGAGCAAGGCTTCAATTTATCGTCCGGATATTTTATGGATAGAAACCGATCATCTCATGGGCTGCGTTCAAGCGGCAATTGACGACGTGCTTGCACAGATCCCCTCCGCTGAAATCGTAGTCTTGGGTGATTTCAACGGGCACAATGTCAAATGGCTTAGATCACGCACCACAGACTACGCAAGGCGATCTGTGCATAATTTTACATTGGCGTATGGTCTGTCCCAATTGGTTGAGTCGCCAACGCGGCTCCCGGATGTGGATAGCCACATGCCGTCCTTATTAGATCTTCTGCTGACTACGTGCCACATCCCGATAGTTACCAGGTCTCTGTCGACGCCCCTCTCAGAACGTCCGACCATTGCCTGGTCAGGAGTATAGTGCCCATCCGACGCCAACGTCGCAGACCATCAGCGACCCGCCGCGTTTGGCACTACAAGTCAGTAGATTGGGATAAGATGCGTTCCTTTTTGCATGCTACACTTGGGGCAAGGTTTGTTTCCCTTTGGATGATCCTAGTGCCTGCGCCGTTGCAGTAGAGGATGTGATGCTGCAGGGCATGGATATTTTTATACCAAGCTCTGCTGTACCGATCGGTGACAGATCACAGCCCTGCTTCGATGCGTCAGTTAAAGCAGCATCTGACTGCAAAAACAGGCGTATCGAACTTGGGTTGCGGTGCTGGGTACAAAGGATCCGAACTGCAAAGTTCTTAAGAGGAAATAAACCCGTGCCTCCAGATTTTTGAAGCGGCAAATCGCCCGTGCGAAGTCTTAGCACGTCGTCAAAGTCGGCGAGCAGCTTTCCAGTTACCCGACCGGAACACGCAAGTTCTGGTCGTTGTCGAAAGCTCTTGGTAACTTCAACCAGCCGTCCATGCCGCCGATGCACATGAGGAATGGGTGTCCCTGGCCCATGCGGCAAAAGAGAAAGTCCTGTGCGCTCTTTTCGCCTCCAACTCGACTCTTGACGACAACGGAAAAACACCGCCGACCATCCCGCGGTGTCAGAGCTCTATGCCTGAAGTACAGTTCAGACAGAAAACTGTTAGGAGAACTCTGTTTTCGTTGGACGTCAGGAAGTCGAGCGGGCCGGATGGCCTTTCTCCAATCGTGCTTAGAACGTGTGCCCTGAGTTGTCGCCGGTGCTAACGCGTTTATTCCGGCACTCTTATTCAAAAGGCGTAGTCCCTGACTCATGGAAGACAGCCCTTGTCCATCCGATCCAAAAAAAAGGAGACAGTTCGGACCCGGTAAACTACAGGCCTATTGCTATTACCTCTCTGCTCTCCAAAATCATGGAGAGCATAATTAGCCGCCAGCTTTTGGTATACCTAGAGGGTCACCAGTTGATCAACGACCGACAATACGGCTTTCGCCATGGTCGGTTGGCAGGTGATCTTCTGGTATACCTAACACATAGATGGGCGGCGGCTATTGAAAGCAAGGGGAAGGCCTGGCAGTTAGCCTGGATATAGCTAAGGCCTTTGATCGTGTATGGCACAAGGCGCTCCTCTCAAAACTTCCATCATTTGGGCTTCCCGAGAGCTTATGCAAGTGGACCTCCAGCTTCCTCACTGGGCGCAGCATACAAGTCGTTGTCGACGGTTTTTGCTCGACTCCCAAGCCCGTGAACGCTGGCGTGCCCCAAGGCTGTGTGCTATCTCCCACGCTGTTTCTTCTGCATATCAATGATATGTTGGACACCGCCAACATACATTGCTATGCAGAAAACAACACTGGTGATGCCGTATACACGGGCTATACAGGTCTCTCTTGGGAAAACGTCGACCAGCGCCGGGAGGAACTTGTGTCTTCTATCGAGTCCTCTCTCGAGAAGGTCGCGGAATGGGGTCAATTGAACCTTGTCCAATTCAACCCCCAGAAGACTGTCGTATCACCGCTCTTCGACAACACTTCCCTTAAAGCCTCGCCTAGTATCGGAATACTGGGTCTCGAAATCTCGAGCTATTGCCAATTCCGTGGCCAGCTGGAGAAGCCGCGGCTTCGAAGAAGCTGGGCGTCATCAATGGAGCACGGCAATACTTCAAGCCGGCCCACATTCTAACGCTCTACAAAGCGCAGGTCCGGCCACACATGGAGTATTGCTGTCATCTCTGGTCTGGCGCACCCCAGTATCTGCTCGATCCATTAGACCGCGTGCAATGCAGAGCAGCTCGAATTGTCGGTGACCCAGTGCCCTGTGAACGGCTGGATCACTTGGCGTTTCGTAGAGACGTCGCTTCATTGTGTGTCTTCTACCGCATTTATCACGGGGAGTGTTCCGAAGAGCTGTTTAACCTGATTCCTGCCGCCGAATTCCACCTTCGCACGACACGCCACAAGTTAGGATATTATCCCCACTATATGGATGTGTGGCGGTCCTCCACAGTGCGGTTTTCAAGGAGCTTTCTTCCACGTACTACAAAGCTGTGGAATGAGCTTCCTTGTGCGGTGTTTCCGGGACGATACGACATGGGTACCTTCAATAAAAGCGCGTTCACCTTCCGTAAAGGCCGGCAACGCTCTTGTGATTCCTCTGGTGTTGCAAGAGAATGTGGGCGGCGGTGGTCACTTAACACCAGGTGACCCGTACGCTTATTTGTCCTATTCCATAAAAAAATACCCAAGATATGCAATGTGCAGGTACAGCCCGCCGGCGCTGGCCATCACGTCGCTGTACTGGCGCGGCTGGCTGGTGCTCACCATGCTTGCGGCGCACAACCCGCACACTTTCGCCGAGCGTGCCGCAAATGCGTACCCCACGCTTCGTGCGCTCATCGAGTGCTGCATCACCGGGTGAGTGGGAGGGGTGGGGAGGGGAATTGACGCGGCTGGCTGATCCTACTTAAAGCCTCAACCTGAGAGTTGAACTCGCTCAGTTGGCAGAGCTCTGGCACGGAACGCCAGAGGGCGTGGGTTCGAGTCCCGCATCGTTCATAAAATTTTGTTTTCATATTTTATTTGTCTACTTCTAGTTGTTACATTTTAAGTAATCGTTTGTATTTCTAGTTTTATATATATCTTCATTACGTTTATGTAATGTTCGCATTTACAATGTGTGTGGTTTGATACTCTCTTGTTTTTTTATATAATTATTTCACATAATTTATTTTTTCCTAATTGAGACTCTTATAAATTTCACGCTGTTTCTCATACTTTGGATTTGGTCATTCATGCTCATTTTTGGATTCATTTTGTACTTGTTTTAATATAGTGAAATATATTTGTAGCAAGCCTTCCATAGAGTGGAGCACGGTGCCCGCGGAGACGGAGCGCAGCGAGGCGGAACGTGCCGCCATCTTGCAGCTGGAGACACACCTGGCCGCTGCCAGCACCAGTGCCAAGCTGCCGGTCACCGAGCACTCCTCGCGCCTCCTCAGCCAGGTGTGGCCGCAGCTTACACTATCTATTAACTACTATAATATAGTTTCTGGCGCCGTTTCTATTGTATCAGTGCGCTATTGTTTCCGAAGCGATGATAAGACTTTCACTGACATCAAAACACTTCCAAAGGAATCAATTTTGAAATTATAAATACCTTATATGACCTTGACTCTAGAAAACAGATATCGTCACAGGTATAATATTTCAATATAATCTATTCATTCACTTATAAAGAATCAGTTTGTAACTTGTCGGTGCCACTGCCTGGACCGAGACATACGGGTTTAAGCATTTACTGGTATAGTACTGTTTCTTTATGCGAGCCAACACTGTACCGATCGGTACCGACTCGTACAGATTTGTCTGTACCGGAAACCTGTTTCTTTATGTCAGCATCCTTATAATAAGTAGGTACAGTTTTAGGTTTCTATGCCTACAACAACTATACCGACAACCCAAATGTCATCAGAAGAGGTAAGGGTCACGCGTTAGAAAGAGAGGGAACATCTAGGTGAATAACAATATAGGTTAATAGCGCTGTGCGATCTGAATTACACCTTATTGTATGGCAGCAAGAGTTCCTATTTCTTTCATTGATTTTGCGGAGTAAGACTTCTGTACTGTACATGTTCTTTGGTATGACTTAACTAACTTAACCGAGATTCTCGTAAACGACTTCACTGCATTTCCTCGAGGTTGGCCATTTTACCTGTATTTTCGGTGGTCGACACGTAAGCGCGCCTTAAGTTGGCTAGGATCAGAAATGACAAAGAGAAATTTTCCCGAGCGGGCTATTTTTTATTTATTTTTATTTATTTATCTTAGCGGAACACTTATTTATTCTTTATAACATTTAGATTATTATGGATTTCCGCGATAAAGGAAATCAGATACGAATATTATGTTCACCAGTGAGAGACTCCTTTGCACAGGATGCCGGCTAAATTATGGGTACCACAACGGCGCCTATTTCTACCGTGAAGCAGTAATGGGCAAGCATTATTATGATTTGATCGGAAGGGCGCCATAGCTAGTGAAATTACTGGGCAAATGAGACTTAGCATCTTATGTCTCAAGGTGACGAGCGGAATTGTAGAGCCGCTCAGAATATTTGGGTTTCCCAAGAATCCTGAACGTCTTGCTCGTCTCGTCCCTTACTGTCATAAAAAAAATATTTATCAGTTTAACTATTATTTCACCATATTCACAAGTTTAAACTACCACGTGATTGGATCGTGGCTAACGTATTCGTACGAGGTAACGGATAATTGGACGTAGTTCCTGAAAAACGTTCCAAGCCACAAACATCACATTTTAAGGAATTCCTGTTTAAAGTTTAAAACATATCAGTATTTTCCATACATGTGGGTCGGGCTACTAAGTCTAAGCTATGAAGTCATTTAAAGAGTGACAGTAGGGCTGCCATTTTTTGTCAGTCCGTTAATATAAATCACGTGACCAGTTTTGTGTTCTTAACTCAATTTCGACATGATTGTGGTTTGGAACGATTTTCTGGAATTACGTCCAATCGATGTCTGGTTTTGATGCAGCTGACACTGATGGAGCCGCTGGGCCCGGCGCGGCGGCCGCCGGCGGGTGTTCTGGACGCACTTCAAACGCTGAGCTCGCAGCTGCGCCTGGGCCGCCTGCTGTGTCGCCAGCCCGCGCTGCTGCTGCAGCTGGTGGAGCGACACGGCACGCGCCGCGCCATGCCCTGGCTGCACCAGCTGCTGCGCCACGAGCGGCTCGAGCTCAGGTATCATTATTGGTATTTGCAGAGGGTGGTTATAGAGCTAGTCCTGATTGAGTCCCGATAACACCGCGTCCAGAATTGAACCATTGTGTTCGCCACTCATAGCTCGTCGTCAAGCCCTGTCGCGTTTTCGAACCGCAGTATCTTCTTGACTTATTGCAAACAGCATTTGGGAGTATCAGCATCTGGGGTATAGTCGCCCAGGACGGTGTTACGCTTATGCATTAGTGCACCGCAATTGCAGAGGAGATGAAGAGACTTTTCATTGGCCTCAAGGCAAAATCTGCAAGTTCTTTCGTTTTTCATTCCGACCACTGAAGGTGCTTATTATCATACGCACCAGTATACAGCTGACCACGACTGACACTGTCAAATGAAGCACAACCTGAGAGTTGAACAAAGCATAGAAGATTTTATGACGATACGTCACTCGATTAGCTCAGTTGACGACGGTTAGCTCAGTTGGTTAGAGCACTGGCACGGAATGCCAGAGGTCGTGGGTTCGAGTCCCGTATCGTTCATAAAATAATGTTTTCCAAATTTTATTTACTGTCAAATCAAATCAAAATCTCTTTATTCATGTAGGTAACAAAAATTACAGTTATGAATGTAAAAAAAAAATATTTATGAATTGAACTACTGCTACTTCGTAAAGGGTTGAGCTAATGAGAAAAAGTGGCAAGAAACTCATAGCCACTCTTTTAAATCAACTTTTTCATCACATACAAATTTACATTAGCATTGTTTTCGCAAATTATTTCAATATAATAATAATACGTAAAGTGATACAGCAAACATACTCTAACGTCCAATAGTCAATGCCTTACACAAGTAAGTTAAAAAAGTAAATGTAAATTAATACAAAACAAAAGTTATTCAGGTATCCTGTGAGCATTTTATGAGCGATTATATATATAAAAAAATATATGTGAGCTATGTAGTCTTAGGCTTCTTGTACATGACCAATAGCCGCATCATAAAGTAAACATTTATAATAATGGCCCAACACCGCAACTGTGTTCGCATGTCATTAATGGCGAATTATAGAAATTGTGCACGCCTCATGCGTTTAATATTTATTTATTTTATTTATTTATTTAAGGAAAACCAACAGCTAATACAATTTCTGTAGAAACTTAAATAGTAACAGATAGCCAATTACAGGTTTTCACTAATAGAATTAATATTAAATATATACGTGAACACTATTTTTCGGCTCAAATTCATGACAATAAAGATACTTTTAAACAGATAACAAAAAACAATACTTAATTAAAAAAGTTGAGGGTTATGCACTGCTTTGCCTTGGAAATGCTTGTAGCAAATATGTCAATATCTAATAATCTACTAACATCATTCACTGTTTTACACGCTCGCACCATATATGAGTTTTTCCTATAGTTGCTACTAACAGCAGGAACACAAAGTGGAGGGCTATATCTAAGAGTTTTTTGAGGTGCATTAAAATTAACTTTATGCAGCAGATCTGGGCAATCGACATGATTGCTTATAATTTTTAACATAAATAAAAAGTCTGTTATATTTCGCCGTTCTTTCAGTGGTAAGAAGTTAAACTTTTTACACAAATCAATATAGCTATTAGAATCGTAAGATACCTTAAATCTAAAACAAAGATATCTTAAAAATCGCCTCTGAACACTTTCTAGACGGTCAACATACGTACTATATATAGGATTCCAAATTTGTGAAGCATATTCCAGATTACTTATAACAAAAGTACAATATAGTATCTTAATAGTCCTAATATTATTAAAATTCTTTGAAATTCGCTTAATAAAACCTAATGCCTTTGAAGCCTTGTTAACTATTTTATCAATGTGATCATTGAATAGCAACTTAGAGTCATGGTAAACGCTGAGATCCCTCGTACCATTGCATCTAGAGAGCACCTGACCTCTTAATGTGTAATTTGTTTGTAGGATGTTAATCTTACGGGTATATGTGACTACTGAACATTTTGATGTATTAAGTTCTAGTTTATTAGTAAGACAATACTCCTCTAGGCGGTTGAGATCCTCTTGAAGGGCAATCATGTCAAGGTTTGATGTTATTGAAGATAATATTTTCATATCATCAGCAAAGGAAAGTAAATTGGAAGACTTAAAACAGGAATCTATATCACCTACATAGATAATAAAAAGAAGTGGACCAAATAGTAATCCCTGGGGAACACCACTAGGAACTGGAACCCAACTAGAAATGTAGTTATTTAGTACAACAGCTTGTGAACGATTATCTATGTATGACGAGAACCACCGTAACAAGTCACCCCGTATTCCCGACTGAGATAGCTTACATATTAATGTATTGTGGTCGATTTTATCAAACGCCTTACTATAGTCGGTGTAGATTACATCGACTTGCATACCATTATCCATAGCGTCAGTAATAAAATTGTTGAGAAGTAAAAGATTAGAAACAGTAGATCTATAAATAATAAAAATAAAAATATATATATTTTTTTTATTTTATTTTATTATTTATTTGAAATTGGCGCGAAGAAGTAACTAAAACAGAAAAATTTTAAATTATCAGTTAGATAATTAGAATCATTTTGAAGGCATACATAAAATTAGAATCATTTTGAGGGCATAAATAAATTAATTATAAGTATGTGCAGTAAGGAAAAATATATGTCCCAATATATAGTAATAATACCTAAGCATAACATAGATAGAGAGAAGAAAATCTCTAACGGACATACAACAAAATAGAAAAGGTCAGCGAATCTATTGTAATGTAACCGATTTTGATTGTCAAGTTGTAAACGTTTCAGATTTCCATGCACACGCACACTTGAAACTTTGTACGCAAAAACTTACATATTATGTGCGCTTTCTAGTCAAGGTTACCAAGGATTTGCTAGTGTAGATTAGTAATACAGCTGTATGGTTAGGGCAGCTGCAGTAGAGGTTCACTTCAATACCACTTTTTATTTTCCCGTTAGATCAGTATTGCAAACAGTTTTTAAATTGTAAAGTAAAATAAGACTTTCACATTTCTAGTTTGACAGTGCAGTCGGCAGCACGATAGCTCTTGTGATGTGTTTTTGTTGTTTGTTTTATCGCTGAACATGAAATGGGTCACCTCCTGCGTCACTTGTGAAAACAAGATGGTCAACTCGAATCGGATTCGTAAAAGCATAACATAAATATTAATGATACATATAGTATTGGTATTAAAATAACACACTTGTCAAAACTTCGGCTGTATACATAAGCCCGCTGGCACATATACCGACGGACATGAGAAACTTAGTGCGTGCCGCTTGCTCGCTCCCGGCACAAAATCAAAGAATAATGAGACATCTCCTCTCCTCTCTGCTTGATCCATGAAGCTAAGCGGTATCTGATTAATTGTCAAAACGCATCTCCTCTCCTCTCGGCTTTGGTGGGAACCGGGCTTAACGCGGGCGTGTGGTGTCGGCAGTGTGCTGCCGGTGCAGTGCCTGTGCGAGTTCCTGTGTGCGGGCGGCGGCGACGGCAGCAAGGCGGGCGAGCTGAGCGCGCACGTGCGGCGCACGCTGCAGTCGGAGGAGGGCGCGCGCGCCGTGCTGCACTACTACCTGCAGCGGCTGGCGCACGCGCACAGGCCCACGCGGGCCGCCGCCGCCAGGGTGCGTGTACTCATTATATATTACTATCAGTTCCTGTGACGGCAGCAAGGCGGGCGAGCTGAGCGCGCACGTGCGGCGCACGCTGCAGTCGGAGGAGGGCGCGCGCGCCGTGCTGCACTACTACCTGCAGCGGCTGGCGCACGCGCACAGGCCCACGCGGGCCGCCGCCGCCAGGGTGCGTGTACTCATTATATATTACTATCAGTTCCTGTGACGGCAGCAAGGCGGGCGAGCTGAGCGCGCACGTGCGGCGCACGCTGCAGTCGGAGGAGGGCGCGCGCGCCGTGCTGCACTACTACCTGCAGCGGCTGGCGCACGCGCACAGGCCCACGCGGGCCGCCGCCGCCAGGGTGCGTGTACTCATTATATATTACTATCAGTTCCTGTGACGGCAGCAAGGCGGGCGAGCTGAGCGCGCACGTGCGGCGCACGCTGCAGTCGGAGGAGGGCGCGCGCGCCGTGCTGCACTACTACCTGCAGCGGCTGGCGCACGCGCACAGGCCCACGCGGGCCGCCGCCGCCAGGGTGCGTGTACTCATTATATATTACTATCAGTTCCTGTGACGGCAGCAAGGCGGGCGAGCTGAGCGCGCACGTGCGGCGCACGCTGCAGTCGGAGGAGGGCGCGCGCGCCGTGCTGCACTACTACCTGCAGCGGCTGGCGCACGCGCACAGGCCCACGCGGGCCGCCGCCGCCAGGGTGCGTGTACTCATTATATATTACTATCAGTTCCTGTGACGGCAGCAAGGCGGGCGAGCTGAGCGCGCACGTGCGGCGCACGCTGCAGTCGGAGGAGGGCGCGCGCGCCGTGCTGCACTACTACCTGCAGCGGCTGGCGCACGCGCACAGGCCCACGCGGGCCGCCGCCGCCAGGGTGCGTGTACTCATTATATATTACTATCAGTTCCTGTGACGGCAGCAAGGCGGGCGAGCTGAGCGCGCACGTGCGGCGCACGCTGCAGTCGGAGGAGGGCGCGCGCGCCGTGCTGCACTACTACCTGCAGCGGCTCCATCAGCTGAACATCCTGCTCGTCTCTTCCTTATTTTCATAAAAACAAAATTGCGCTGATGATTGCGAAACTGAAGTGGCAGTGGGCAGGTCACATTCGGACAGATGGCCGTTCGTGGAGTAAAGTCTTCAAATGGCGACCACGTACCGGAAGACGTTGGAAGTGTTGATAAGCCCCACACAAGATGGACCGACGACCTGGTGAAGATCGCCGGAATACGTTGGATGAGGGCAGCGCACTGTTATACCCCAGTTATGTAGGTATTAATGCTGACTTAATTGCTATTCCATCTCAACCAGCATTATTGGATCAGTAATATAAGCCCTAGCTGCGCGCGGGCAGCCAGTTCGTGCTCGCTTCTCATAAGTTACGGTTCTGCCCAAGGGTCTCTAAAACTATTATTGTATAATCAAGTCTTCATATTCCTTATAATATATTATATTTCTTTGTGTTAAATAAATGTTTTTTTTAAAAAGCGAACTCAAAAGAGACCCATAACATTTTTGGTGGCAGCGGTGGGATACGGAAATCCCCAGTGACCTTAAATTATTCATAAACCAATAAAAATCATTACTCATAAAAGTGTGAATCTGTGATCGTGAAAAGTGTTATTCATCGTGTAATCAAAAAATCCCCAGTGATCTTAAACTCAATAAATCAAAAATCGCTATTCATAAAACCGTGAACCTGTGATTGTGAAAAGTGTTATTCATTGTGTAATCAAAATCTCCAGTAATCTTAAATCATATACAATCCAATAAATCAAAAAGTCTCTATCCACAAAATCGTGAACCTGTGATCGTGCAGTGTCGTTCATCGTGCAACTTGCAACACAATCGTCGTGAAGGACTGAAGAGTCAGCATTTCGGGAATCACGTCTTATCGCATCAATGCTCGAGGCATTCGCCGTATTAGCCGCCTTATCGTAAGTCTTTTGTCATTGTTTTGTCTAGAGCTGTTTATTAGGGTCCCTCCAGACTATTTGTTAAAATTATTATAATCAATTAGTTTGTTAATTATTTTACAAGATCTTATATATTTTATGTCAAGCATCATTACACCTGCGACGTGTCGCGTGACGTAATATGCCCAAAGTCTCCAAGGTTGAAGATACTAAATTAAATATTAACATCCCCGAAGTGGACGAGGCCTCCACCGATCTAACTAAATCACCAATACATTCGCCAAGAATCACTAGAGCCACTCTCGCAGCAACAGTCATGGCTGAATTAGACCTAAATACCCTATTTAAATTTATTAAACCTTACGACGGCAGCCGAGAATCAGTCAATTCATTTATAATTAATTCTAATAACGCATATGAGCTAGCTTCCGACTCACAAAGACCAGTTCTTTTTAAATATATTCTTAGCCAGTTGCATGGAAAGGCAGAAATTGCTTGCTCTATAAAGGAATTCACATCCTGGGATCAACTCAGAGAATTTCTTAAAACCCAGTTTTGTGAACGCAAACATTATTCCCATCTTCTTACGGACTTACAAGAAAGTAGGCAAAACCCACAGGAAAACGTTAGCCAGTATTCGCTTCGAGTGGAAACTTGCCTCTCACAATTATTAACCGAAATTTCCTTGTCTAACACTAAAGCTAAAGAGTTACCTGGTCGTACAGCCGCTATGGAGGATCTTGCCCTCCACCATTTCCTTATGGGCCTTCAACCACGGGTCTCGAACATTGTGAGATGCAGGTCGCCTAAGAATCTTAACGAGGCCATAAACCTCGCGATATCTGAAGAGAGAATTCAACAAAGTATTTTCAAGAGAAATCCTAATAATGAGCACAAACCAAAACCTTTGAATCAGTATCGGCAACCACAAAGGTCACCAAATCCAAACACCAATTCACAGCCTTCAACTTCTAATTTTCGGGGATCAACAATCCCATCATCAAGTATCATTTGCCGATACTGTAAAATACCGGGTCACGATATATCAGTGTGTCGGAAACGCGACTATAACAATCGTTTCCGTAACCAACAAAATACCTTTCAGAAACAAGGGCCTCTCAGACCACCCTCACGTGTCAATTTCCTTCAAAACACATCTAGTGAAGCCTATGGCCAAGACGAGGTTGATGATGCTCAACCCGGTCAAGGTCAGGATTTAAACTAAGGCCTGGCCCGCGCTTGTGCCGTCCGGGCCGGAGATCTTCCAAAATCGACACAACACTCAAAAATCACAAATTCCTACCATGTACTAACCGACAGGGTAGCCAGCCCCAAACCGACAGTACTATTCACCTTAAATCCAACACTAACCGACAGGGTAACCAGCCCCAAACTGACAGTGTTACTACCATCTTACTATGTACTAACCGACAGGGTAGCCAGCCCCAAACTGACAGTACTACTCACCTTAAATCCAACACTAACCGACAGGGTAACCAGCCCCAAACTGACAGTGTTACTACCATCTTACCATGTACTAACCGACAGGGTAGCCAGCCCCAAACTGACAGTACTACTCACCTTAAATCCAACACTAACCGACAGGGTAACCAGCCCCAAACTGACAGTGTTACTACTATCTTACCATGTACTAACCGACAGGGTAACCAGCCCCAAATTGACAGTACTACTCACCCTAAAACCAACATCAACCGACTGGGTAGCCAGCCCCAAACCGACGATGTCTCCAATTTCATGTCTAGCCCAAATCAAGGAAACACTCACAATCAAAATATTTACGAAGTAAATATAGACACAACTAAAAGGTTGTTACCACACGTTCTTTTAAACGCGCAAGTTTCACATGTTCCCCTTACGCTCTTAGTTGACTCAGGATCAGCTATATCACTAATAAAACAGTCCAGTATATTATATAAACAACATCTAAAACGGGAATCGATTAATATTAAAGGAATTGATCCAGGTGAGGAAACTACACCAACACTTGGCCATTTTGGTCTAAAATTACAGCTGGCCGAAAAGAAAACGATTTGTCATAGGTTTCATGTCATATCGAATATAAATTTACCATATGATGGCATTATAGGTACCGACCTCCTTACATCATTCAGCTGTAACATCGACTATGACACAGACATTTTGAAAATAGGTAATTTTAAAATACCACTTCATTTTTATGATCCATACTATGTAATTCCACCTCGTACAGAGACTGTGATCGAGTGTTCAATTCAAAACACTGACCTTAAAGAAGGCCTAATCCTGGATCAACATCTTTCCCATAACCTACTTCTATCCAACTGCATAGTAAGAGTCAAAGATAACAAACGTGTTAACGTAACGGTCGCAAACATATCGGAATCCCCTATAACCATTAATCCAAACTTGAAACTTAATCTTGAACCCCTATATCCCTCAGCCTTGCAAATTAACAGTACCTTCACCGAGCTCGTTGACCGAACTACAGAAGTAATAAACTCTTTAAGGACTGGTCATTTAAATCATGAGGAATCCCAAGCTCTAATTGAACTCTGCTCACAGTACTCCGACATATTCCATCTACCCAATGATCAGCTCACTTATACTACTGCACTTAATCATCGAATCAAAACGAGCTCCGATGTTCCAGTTCACACAAAATCATATAGGTTCCCTGAATGTCATAAGAAGGAAGTCGAAACCCAAATTGATAAAATGCTTAACCAAAATATTATAAAACCATCATCATCACCCTGGAGCTCACCGATCTGGATCGTACCTAAAAAAGCCGATTCCCAGGGGCAACGCAAATGGAGAATTGTAATTGATTATAGGAAACTAAACGACATTACAATTGGGGAAACATATCCAATTCCCCAAATTTCAGAAATCCTGGACCAGTTAGGGAAAAGTAAGTACTTTACTACTCTCGACTTGGCTTCGGGCTTTCATCAGATCCTCATTTCCCCAGATGACGCACCCAAAACAGCCTTTTCAGTGCCTCAGGGCCATTTTCAATTTACTAGGATGCCATTCGGCCTTAAAAATGCGCCTTCAACTTTCCAAAAATTGATGAATAATTGTCTCTCTGGTCTCCAAGGTACTAGATGCTTCGTATACCTGGATGATATAGTTATCTACTCTTATGATCTAGCTTCACATATAAAAAACCTTACATCTGTTTTTGATAGACTCCGAAATTTCAATTTAAAATTACAACCTGAAAAATGTGAGTTTCTCCGTAAAGAAGTTGCCTATTTGGGGCACATCATTAGTGAAGAAGGCGTTAAACCGAATCCCGAAAAGACTAGATCAGTCTCCGAATTCCCAACTCCAAAATCCCCCAAGGATATAAAATCCTTTCTTGGGTTAGTATCGTATTACCGAAGGTTCATTCCCGATTTCGCTAAATTGGCCAAACCACTAACTTCTCTCCTAAAAAAGGACACTTCTTTCAGCTGGAATAATGAACAGCAATTGGCTTTTGAGTCACTCAAAAACAAATTGATTACTGCACCGATACTAGCTTACCCGGATTTCACAGAGCCATTTCTTTTAACTTGCGACGCCTCAAACTTTGCTATCTCTGCTATCCTATCCCAAGGTAACGTAGGACAGGACCGTCCAATTGCCTATGCATCTCGTACACTTAATAAAGCAGAGTGTAATTATAGTGTCACCGAGAAGGAGTGTCTAGCCATAATTTTTGGCACAAAAGTCTTTAGACCGTATCTGTATGGTCATCGTTTCAAAATTTTAACCGACCATAAACCACTACAATGGCTATTTAATTGTAAAGATCCGGGATCTAGACTCATCCGTTGGCGACTAAAACTCGAAGAATTCGAGTACGATATTCAGTATAAAAAAGGCAGAACCAATTCCAATGCAGACGCTCTCTCTCGTTTTCCTGTGAATCCAATTCAATCGACAAACCCCACAACAACTTACCCGAACGCCGAACAAAGATCACAAAATCTCGATAGAGATTTAATGGACCTACTCATCTCTCCACCCTCATTTAATCCTGAGGAAGATTTATTAAATCCACCTTCCAATATTCCTGACACCTTAAGGGATGAAATTGAACACGAACTACTTGACTTACCTCTTCAAAACTTAACTGACTTACCTCAACAAGAATCAGCTGACTTACCCCAATTAAACTTAGACGATCTACCCGACTGTTTAATAGAACAAGGTACACCTGAAATCCAGGTACATGATCCTATACCATCCACTAGTACATCCCCGGATGTGCCAATTGACGATTACTCAACTTTCCTAAAATCAATATCAAATAAGGATAAGACCTTCGACACTTGTATCGAAGAACGCAATGAAAGTTTGTTGAAAAGCCCATCAAAAATAATCCTAATCCCCACTTCAATTGACTTGGATGAATCAAACCCGTACATCTCAGAAATCCTAGGCAACTCAGAAAATTCCGATACTATTACTAGCAGTGAAAAGGAATTATTCAAATTTATAAAAATAAATAACGGCAACAAAATTTATTACCTCTTATTCACCAGAGTTCATCACTTTGATAATGCTACATATCCTGAAATCTATGAAACATTTAAACATATTAGAAACGAATTACTAGTAATTGAAAATATCTCCGAAATTAGCATTTCTGATTTGAAAAACCCATTTGAAAAACATTCCTTTATTAAAATCTATAATATGTTGAGTTATTTATTCCATGAAACAAACATAAAAATAGTTATCTATCATAATAATATTATATATCCTTCCCCATCCGAAATAAAGAAAATTATGTATGAAAACCACGACATCCCCGCGGCAGGTCATTTGGGATCCGTCCGTATGCTCAATAGGATTAAAGAAACGTACTATTGGAAAGGTATGCGTAGTGACATCGAAACATATGTCAAACAATGTAAATCATGTCAGGAAAATAAAGCTTTAAGGAAAATAAATAGAGCCCCAATGCAGATCACAAGCACTTCAACTGCTCCATTCCAACGCATATCTCTCGATGTCGTAGGTCCACTGCCTGAGGCTGGCACTGCAAGGTTAAAGTATATCCTTACTGTCCAAGATGACCTCACGAAGTTCTCTTCTGCATATCCCATGCGGAGTACCACAGCCGAAGAAACAAGCGAATGCTTGTTACACTTCATATCTATATTTGGTATACCCAAGATGATTCTCACTGATCAGGGTACCAATTTCACGTCAGACCTATTCAAAAAGACATGTGAGTTCCTTAAAATAAAAAATTTATGGTCTTCACCTTACCACCCTCAGACTCAAGGTGCTCTTGAACGAAGTCACTCAACCTTAAAAGAATACCTAAAATCATACATAAATAACGAACAGACAAATTGGCCCCGATACGTTTATACAGCCATGCTCGCGTACAACACATCCGTACACTCCACGACGCATTATTCACCATTTGAGTTAATGTTTGGCTGTAAGCCATTCATCCCTAACTCAATTTATAATGACGCCCCAGGAGCTACATACCCAGACTATGTCCGCATGCTCCAAAATCGCCTCAAGCACTCACGTGATAAAGCGTTAGAATTTATAAGGAGTTCAAAAGAGTCATCTAAAACCTACTACGACTCTCACACTCGTCCGGTCCAATATAAAAGTGGTCAATACGTCTACTTGAAAAATCACCTTAGACTCAGACGGGCACTCTCCCCGGTGTGGAAGGGCCCTTACAAAATAGTTAAAGTAAACGGAAATAACACTCTCACATTACTCATCAACCGGCGTCATGTTACACACCATGTAGATCAAGTGAAACCGGCAAATGTCGAACTTGACCCGTAGTGTAAGGATTACATAGTTGCATTATTTAAAATTAATCATATACTCACTATTATAATTTGTTTTTGTTTCTTTTTATTAGATACGATATTCACCTTTACCTAATCATACCGTTAGGAATAAGAAACACAAGTTAGCCTCTAGGTTTATTAGAATAATGTTTTATGTTTAAAATAATTACTAGTATACACCCATTACATTAAGTATATATATATATATATATATATATATATTATAATTTACAGAATACCATGTCAGGCTCGAAACCAACAAGACTATTACATACAACAGATAGATTCAAGCCCCGGACTTTATTTCGACTATCTTGGTTACCTGAAAATCAACAGCGGACAACTAAACGTCATAATGCCGTTTGACTTATCCCATTTCAACTCACATATTGAAAACATAAACTCAGCCCTGACCATAGCTCAAGATTTATGTAAAAAGACTGGATTGGCTCAAGTCGAAATAAGCTGTCATAATATGATAAGTCCTTTGGTTGCGCGATATTCAGATATGTATAAGGAATTTTCGTCCATTTCACATTTATTAGAGAAAAGATCAAAACGAGCTTTGATAGGTGGAGCAGGAACAATAATAAAACAAATATTCGGAAATTTAGATGAAACCGACGGTCTCCGGTTTAATGATGCCATTACTTCTCTACATGAAAATCAAATTAAATTGGCTTCACTGATGAAAAACAATATTTTATTAACTACATCAACAATCTCATCATATAATGATACAGTAAACAAAATAAGGGTCAATGAAATCAATTTAAATAAGGCTATCGACAAACTCTCAATAAAACTAGCAAACGTCACTAATGCAACAAATCAAATGTTGTTACATTTTAATATGTATCAAATTCTTAATAATTTAGAAACCTCAATCTTAACTTTATCATTCCAACTGGAAGATTTAACAAATGCAGTTCTATTTGGCGACCGAAATATTCTGCATCCATCAGTAATTACCCCGCAACAATTATTTAAAGAGCTCGTCGATAACCATCAATATTTGCCTAACGATCTGAAATTACCTGGAAAATTAGATTTAAGTTCCATTAATGTTATTGTAAATGTATCTAGGCTAATTTATCACTATACTAACAATAAGATATTTTTTATATTACAGATACCTTTAGTCTCTATCACTGAATATGTTTTATTTCACAGTGTTGCTCTACCAACGCCACATAATCTAGATAAGCCCAATACTTTTAGTCTCATATTACCCAGCTCTAAATACATAGCAATGACAAAAGACAAAACACATTATTGTACCTTAAATGATCTAGATATTTGTAAGAATATTGTCCCTGGAAACTATATTTGTGATATAACAAACATTTACTCCTCAGGAATGAAACCCATTTGTGAAAGTGAATTTATGACGAAAGTGATAAGTGAAACACCCAAAAATTGTGAATACCAATTTATTTACGGTCATTTAGATATTTGGAAATCCATAGAGAACAACAAATGGTTATTCATACAATCTGCATCGAACAAAGTTTCCATAGATTGTCGAAACTCAAAAATTTTCGAATTTGACATTTTAGGTACCGGCATACTCACGCTACCCAGTAATTGTATTGGATATTGTAAAAGTACTACTTTAATTCCTAAGTATAATTCGTTAAATGTTTCTGTACCCATTGGTTATCCAAGTTTTAATTTGTTAAGTGATAACTGTTGTAACATAACTAAATTTAATCAACTCAGTTATAATGTATCCCCTATTGAACTACAGAACATAGATTTAGATGATTTTAAATTAAATAAACACATTTTCTTAAACCAACTTCAGAACATAGACAAAATTATAGAAAGTCCACACATTATTAAATACGGGATACATTATTCTGTTCTAACTATATTCATTTGTGTAATAATATTATTTTATGTTTCGTATAAATTTTATAAATGTGTAAGACCTGGCAGCAGACCTAAAGTAACGATACCAAAAGTAATATTTAAAACAAAATCAGAAGATATAGAAAGTAATAATTCCGGACTTCACGAAATTCCATCACCTTCTATTAGAACGAAAATTTAAGATGATGTAACTTCGGATTCTCCCCGAAGTTCCTTCTAAGGGGGGAGGTGTTATACCCCAGTTATGTAGGTATTAATGCTGACTTAATTGCTATTCCATCTCAACCAGCATTATTGGATCAGTAATATAAGCCCTAGCTGCGCGCGGGCAGCCAGTTCGTGCTCGCTTCTCATAAGTTACGGTTCTGCCCAAGGGTCTCTAAAACTATTATTGTATAATCAAGTCTTCATATTCCTTATAATATATTATATTTCTTTGTGTTAAATAAATGTTTTTTTTAAAAAGCGAACTCAAAAGAGACCCATAACAGCACGACCGATCGTCGTGGAAATCTTTGGGGGAGGCCTTTGCCCAGCAGTGGACGTCTTCCGGCTCATGATGATGATACTTATAACTAAACTTACTACTTTAATAGTTGAGGAAAAAGTCTTTTTGCATATAATATTGTTGCGTAGCAACGCTGCAACGTAAATGACGAGAGTGTCGAACTTCAAGACATTGCTAATTTCAACAGCTCCGTCAGCAATACTCGTAGCTCAGCGGAAAAGTGTTTGCTTTAGACGCTGTAGACCCGGGTTCGATACACCTACCAGTGTATGGAATTTTTTGGGTTTTGTTAAGATTAATGGAAATTTCTAGTAAGTTCAGGATCAAATCGAACAGAAAAAAGGGATATAAAATGTGTAAGCAGGATAAAAATATTAAAAGAATTTTCTAGTACAATTTAAATTTAAAGATGGAATGGGGGAATCATTTTGAAAATGGAACAGATCCGGGGGTATATAAGCCGTACTAAGCCTACGGCAGTTCTAGTTCTGACTCGAAAGTGTAAAGAAGAAGAAGAAGAAAAGAAGAAGTAGTGAAAAGTGGAAGTGTTCCAAGAAGAAAAAGATAGAAGAGACTTAGTGTTCGGTGCAGTGTGACGCGTTGAAGTTACTGCCGCCCACAAGAGGAACAGCGGCAGACCGGCAAGTGTTAGTTCAGAAAAAGTGAACGCAAATAAGACGCGAATATAACGCGAGCCTTGCAGGAAGAGCAAGCACGTCGACAAGAGGAGCAGCTGCGAGGTCTGCATGAAGGCCTCTCCAAGGGAATTTTATCAGTGGTGCAGAAAAACTCCGCCCGGATTGACGCTGTAGAAAAAGAGATCGCCCGGATTGACACTGTAGAAAAGGAGATCGCCCGGATTGACACTGTGGAAAGGAAGATGGGGGAGTTGGAAGCAACCATTCATCAGCTCAATAGGGGTCCTTCAGCCAACTCAGGAGTCTCCTGCGGAATCACATCGACAAGAAGCTTGAAAGTACCCCCCTACGACGGCAAGTCTTCCTGGGCCGCCTTCAAGCTACAATTAGAGACGGTCAGAAGAGCAAGTGGTTGGAGTGACCAAGAAGCACACTCTGCTCTCACACTAGCGCTCCGTGACGAAGCACTTTCCGTATTGGAAGCACTCGGCGCTGGGAAGGAGGAAGTAACCTACACGGACCTTCTTGACGCGTTGGACGCACGTTATGGCGATAAACACTTTGAGCATGTGTATCGGGCGCAGCTTAAGGACGCAGTCAAAGGGCCAACGCAACTCTGCAGCAGTGGTCCGTGGAAGCTGAGAAGCTAGTGCGTAAAGCATACCACTCGTCGCCAGCTGCAATAGAAGAAATGTTGCTTCAAGTGTTCATCCATGGAATACGGGACGCCGAAGTAAGAGCAGCCGTACGACTGAGTCACCATACTATCTTGAAGGAAGCGGTAGCACGTGCGTTGGAAGTGGAAGCGGTTCGCCAGGATTCTCGGGCGTTGAGACTCCGCAAAATTGTACCAGCAGATTCCAGCCGAAAGCAAGCATATAGCCCAGTTTGCTATGGGTGTGGGGAGCGAGGACACATTAAGAGCACTTGCCCAAGGCGTGAGAGCATAACGCAAGGTAGGAAGGATGCAGCGGTCTCAACATCACCGCTGGAGCAGCAGGAAAAGGCCAGGGCAGTGGGGTGGGTGCTGGCCGGTAGAAGCAAAGCCCCAAGGATCTTCGTTAAGCAGACATGTGACGGAAACACTTTAGTTATAGAAGGAATGATAAATGGAAAATCTTGCCGTTTCACTTTGGATACAGGAGCCTCACGTACAGTCGTTAGCCAAAGAAGACTAGAGAGCATCGGAAGACGACATATGCGAGAAAATGCAAACTTAACACTCACAACAGCTACCGGCCAGCGCATACCAGTCCAGGGAGAGAAGATCGTGGCTATGAAAATCGGGAATACGTTGTTCTGGCAAAAGGTGGTAATCGCGGATACCACAGATGACTGCATCATTGGGTTGGATTTTCTTCGAAATCATCAGTGTACGATTAACATGAAACATGGTGTATTGAAGCATGGATGTGAAGAAATTCCAATAAAAGGCGGAACTTTTGGGAAAGTGTTGTGTTTACGAGACACTACTTCATATCCGAGATCGCAGACCCTAGTCCCGGTAGTCCTGCCAAGGGATGACAGAGGAAGACCTTGTAAATGCGCTATAACAGAAAGAGAGACATCGGACACGACATGGATCCCAGCCAGGACTGTTGTGGGAAACTCCCAAATTGCGATGGTTCCCGTGTTTAATCCTCATAAGGATAAGAAAATCATTAGGAAAGGAACAGTGATACGAGCTTGTGAGGAGATAGCTTGGTTAAGAAAGTGTGAAGAAGGGAGGAAGCCAGGATGTGAACATACAGAAACATCTGGATGGCTGTAAGGATAATCTTACCAAGCTACAGATAATAAAAGCGAGAAATTTCCTGCTACGCTACGCCGGCATGTTCTCGAAGAACGACGGGGACATCGGAAGAACTGGTTTGGTGAAACACAAGATCGACACAGGAGATACTGTTCCTATACGGCAAAGACCAAGACGTATTCCGTTTGCACGTGAACAAGAAGTGGAAGACATGATTCGGGATATGAAAGAAAATGGTGTGATAGAACCGTCATCGAGTCCATGGTGTTCTCCAGTGGTTCTGGTGAAAAAGAAGGATGGATCAACTAAATTTTGTGTGGACTATCGGCGTTTGAACGATGTAACTAAGAAAGACAGTTATCTATTGCGAAGAATCGATGACACATTAGATTCACTTTGTGGCATGACGTGGTTCTCTACTCTTGATTTGAAAAGTGGCTACTGGCAAGTCGATCTGGACCCCAAAGATAAGGAGAAGACGGCTTTTTCAACCGGAAAAGGGTTATGGCAGTTCAAAACAATGCCCTTCGGATTATGCAACGCCCCAGCTACTTTCGAAAGGTTGATGGAGCATGTGCTGGCAGGTATGTTGGGAGAAACCTGCCTTGTCTACTTGGATGACATAATCATTATGGGAAGAAATTTTGAAGATCATCTTAAGAAGCTCGAAAAAGTCATCGCAAAACTGCAGGGTGCCAACTTGAAGTTGAGTCCAAAGAAATGTTCCTTCTTTCAACGTCAGGTGAATTACTTGGGGCACGTTATCTCGGAGCAAGGCGTTGCGACGGATCCTGCCAAGATAAGTGCTGTCAAGGACTGGCCGACGCCGACAGAAAAGACACATGTGAGAGCATTCCTTGGACTATGCTCTTATTATCGACGCTTTGTGAAAGTGTTTTCCGATTTTGCTAAGCCCTTACATCGACTGACGGAGGAGAAAAGAGCCTTTTCCTGGGATGAAGAATGCGAACGAGCTTTCTTAGAGTTGAAGAAACGACTATGTGAATCACCTATCCTTGGATATCCTGACACGGAGGGAAGATTCATAGTAGATACTGATGCTAGCAATTCTGGAATTGGTGGAGTGTTATCTCAGAAGAGGGGAGATCAAGAAGTTGTAATTGCATACTTTAACAAATCTTTATCGAAGCCGGAGAGAAACTACTGTGTAACTCGTAGGGACTAACTTGCCGTGGTGAAGACATTACAACATTTTAAAAAGTACTTGTTGGGTCGCAAATTACTCGTAAGGACTGATCATGCCGCCTTGAAGTGGTTACTAGAATTCAAGAATCCGGAAGGACAAGTGGCCAGATGGATTGAGCAACTATTACTGTCTCCTTCAAATTTTGTAAAAAATATTTATCCTAAATAGTTTTACTATTCCTTTGAAGTTAGGCCGTACCTACTAATCAATGTGATTTTTTGAGAAAATCCAAATATTTACGTGGAATTGGTTGACGACTTATTGATTACTTCCATAAAACACTACCATTTACCATTTACGTCATTCATTACTAGTATGGTAGATTGTGAAATTAATTTATGCCTTTATTTTAGGGTTTGAAGTTGGTGTTGTCGCCGTCGGACGACGCAAGTGATTTGGACTACAATGCCGAAGTTAGCCCAGAGTACGTAATACATTTAATTACAAGAAAATTAATACACTAAAAATACAATTGATATTTTCTTTAGACTTAATGATGAAGACTAGGTGGGAACCACAACTGCTCAGCATTATTTGTATTTTCGTAAGTTATCAGCTTCGTGAGACGTAACATCTTATGTCTCAATGTGACACAGTTGCAATGCCGCTCATAATTTTTCGCGTATCATTCATCATCAGGTCTTGGTAGTCCTGTCACTTTTTCTCATAAAAAAAAGCGGCCAAGTTCGATTAGGAATCGCCCATAAAGGGTTCCGTAGCAGCAAGTAACAGAAAATAAAAGTTCTTGTAGTTCGTTGTAACTTTGATCGATGTTTTAATAATAGTGTATTTTATTTTTCAATTAAGTTATTGATAATACGACTTATGACGTATTAAAAAAAACTACTAACTGATCTCGTTCAAACCAATTTTCGGTGGAAGTTTACATGGTAATGTACATCATATATTTTTTTAGTTTTGCACCACGTTGGAAGTGTCTCTCGCTATTCAGTTTAGAAAAAAATATATTAGAAAGCTCAATATCATTTTTGAAGACCCTTCCAAATTTTAAGTTTCAGTTCTACACTCTAAAATTTATTGTTTTTTTTTTAAATTTCTTTTTGTGAAAATGTTAATGCGGTTCACAGAATACATATTCTACTCACTAAGTTTCAACCGTAAAGTTCTTATAGTTTTGGAAAAAACGCCGTTTGGCTACGGAATCTTATAAAAAAACATAGACATACACAAACAAGCGAAAATCTGTCTTTAGTTATATAAATCTTGACCACGCCTCTTGTAAGTCGAGTGCTCGACTCTAAACAACCGCCCTATGGTCGCCAAATCAAAATGGACACCTTTTCAGAGATGTTTTGTTAATAAAAGGGCTTTTTATAAACGGAACAACAGTTGTTAATAATTATTTAATATGCAGGTTTCACCGGTTTTTTGTTAAAATGCAATTATAAACGAAAGTAAAAAATATACTTCTAATAATATATGTTTGATTTACTAAAATTATAAAACTTTGTTAATATTTTTTTCTACAAAAAAGGAATAATAATATAAATTTATTTAATTAATATTTATTTTAATAATAAAAATAAAAATATTGTATGACCCCGACGTGATTTGAACACGCAACCTTCTGATCTGGAGTCAGACGCGCTACCGTTGCGCCACGGAGCCGATGAGTATCAAACGGAAATTAGTGATCTTGTTCACTGTACGGTACTTTGATGCAGTTGGTATCATCACGAATGCAACATAATTTAAACTGTTTTTAAAGTTAAATTTAACTTTTTGTATACAAGTATTAAGCCGATTATACTGAATAAGAAAAAAAGTAAAATCGCAACTAGTATCAGTCAAATTGATCAATAATGAGTTAAAGCAAGTCAATCTGAAATTAAAGGTTTGTTTGAGTTAGAAGTTAGGAAACGTTGGGATATTTATTGGAATAACTTAGAAAAGACAAGAAATCTCATGCAGATACGAAATTCTATTTTTGAAAAACCACGTACCTACTTCCTTCTCATGTAGAAATGACCAAGTAGCCATTACTATTTTTTTTTATGAAAATAAGGGACGGGACGAGCAAGATTCAACTAATGGTAATTGATACGCCCTGCCCATTGCAATACAATGCCGCTCAGGATTCTTGAAAAACCCAAAAATTCTGAGCGGCACTACATGGTAAGATCATGTTAAGTCTCACAATATAGCCGACATACTGTGCAAAGGAGCCTCCCACTGGTGAAGTATTGAGATTTCGTTTTGGGCGTACAAATAGAACTCACATTCATTTAATTACGAATTCTGAAAGAAACAAATTTGACTAGACTTAACAGTGTTACACCTGTTAGTTGAATGTAATTCTTATTCTAATGTAAAGATTAATTGCTATCTTCCAATAAATATATAAGATTGTTTAAAGCAAGATGGTATAAGAACGGATGTATAAGAACACTAGAATTTTTGAAAATTATAGATTTAAATAAATATTTGTAAAACACCGTGAAACCGTGTGAAATGACCTTGTTGTTAAGAAGCGACCTTAAATAAACGAAAAAAAAGTCTAACTTCCAGGTATTAAACTTACACGATGCATTTCAATCTGGTGATTGGGACTTATCTTAAAATATACAATCGGATATATTTACGTATAGAAACAAAATGATCGAGGACTGATTCAACTCAACAAAATAGCGTGGAGATAAGATATAATTTTATTTATCTTGGAATTAAATACATTTAATTGTAATTAATTAGTTATACACTATGTATATAATCAAATCTAAATTAAGTTTCCATAAACCCGCTGTTTCTGGTGTTTGCTGATTCTCCCGGCTTACGTCATTTTAGTGTCAAGCTCATAGGGCACTGATGACGTAAGCCTATCTCTTGTTTTTCTATTTATACCAACGAGTCTGGGGCTGCATTGATCGTGATTATCACCGATCAGTGTTGCTGTATCATCAATATCTAATTTAATATCTAAGTTTAAAAGAGGTTCAATAATTATCACCTGTATTGTGTCGATTAATGATTAGTGGTAATAATCAAGTACCTGCTATTTTGTAACTACTTAATTAAAATATACTCACTTAATATGTTTTTTTTTAATGAATTACACATTAAATGGCGAACTGGTTAATATTAATAATAATAATATATTTTATTTGGCACATGAAACATTACATTGCTACAAATATAATGTGGGGACAGCTGTCGACGTGTGCAAATGACGAGTCGCGAGGCAGTTGTCTCTGGGCCCCGTTGCGTATTAGACGAGTGTTTATTAATAAATAATGGACGTGTGATTACTTGTTTGATTTAATCATGGCCCATGAGGAGATGACTCCATATTGGTGACCCCTACGTGATCTGAACTCTGACTCAATAATTACAATAAAAAAGAAAAATGATAACTAAAACTAACCTAGGACATATTTTACAAAGAATAAATAAATAACTTTTATAAGATTTTATAATATAGCAGCGTGTGTGGCAGTGTGTGTTAAAAAAGATGCTACTCCGGTTACCTGTGACAATTATTGGTCAATATTACGATATTTGACTAAGCTTTCGCTTAGACTAGTGCCGTGATGCTGAGACGCAGGCTTCAGTTCAAAACATACACACGTCGCGCAGATGTTTTTATCAAAATACGGGACGAGACGAGCAGGACATTCAGCTGATTGATTGATTACAATGCAGCGCCGCTCAGGATTCTTGAAAAGCCCAAAAATTCTGAGCGGCTCTACAATTGCGCTCGTCACCTTGAGACATAAGATGTTAAATATTTGCCCAGTAATTTCACTAGTTAGGGTGCCTTTCAGACCGAAACACAGTAATGTTTACACATTACTGCTTCACGGCGGAAATACTCGCCGTTATTACCACTAATAATTGATCGACACAAAACAAGTAGTAATTATTGAACCTCGTTTGTACTTACAACTGTCGAGCGCGTTAGTTGTGAACCATTCATTATTAAATATCGAAGATACAGCGCACCCATCGGTGATCATCACGACCAAAGAAGCCCCAGACTCGTCACCTATGACTCATGAATGTCTGTACCGGCATCTCAACGCCACACTTACGTCGTGTTGGTGACAGCGGCGCTAAGCCCCTTGTGTGTGGTAGGACGTGGCTGCCGCTGCTGCCGTCGCTGCTGCACTGGGAGGCGCTGCGGAGTGAAGCGCTGCGGCGTATCCGCGCGGCGCTGCTGGTGGAGTGCATCCCGGCGCACCTGGCCGCCTACCTGGCCTTCCTGGCGGAGCACGCGCCGCAAGAGCCCGACCTGACGGACACCGTGCTCGTGAGTCACCCGCACCCGCCGAACAGGCTTCATCGCAACCCAATTAAAATAATACTTCCATTAGGGACCATCCATAAATTACGTCACACGGATTGTATGATTTTTTGACCCCTGCCTCGTCCTTGTTATAGGTGTTAACCATATTTTTAAGTGATAAGCCCTGCCCGTTACAATGCATATATAAAATATATGATGTTTTGAAAAAATGTGATGTCACAACGTTTGGGACCCCTCCCCGCCTCATTATTGTGTGGAGTATTTTATGGATGCCCCCTTAAAAAAGTTTTTAAAAAGTACATAAGTGTCATAGAACATAAAGTCCGAGTTGCACTTGACTAGTTTGTACTGTTCTTGTACGTAAACTTTACCTACCAACCTGTGGAATGAGTTTTCATGCGAAATCCAAATCAAATGAAGTGGGGTAGTTTTAAACTGTTTTGCTAGAGAGTATAGACGGCGGTGAGGGATGGACATCCGCAACAGCATGTGTATGCTCTTAACTTGGAGGCCCCTAAGTCGTTCCTGTTTGGGAACTAAGAAACCTTAAACAACTAAATTCTTTTTCGTTTCTCATACTCGGAAAGTAATGTTGTTTTGATCTGATTATTGGGTGTAAAATGCTGCTTCCCTGCATAGAGAGGGAAAAACTCATACAAATTACTTCCCACCTAAGAGCCGGAATGAACTTTGAAAATAGAACTGTTGTCAGACTTAAAGACTAACAAACTTATTAAAAAATATGGTGCGGCCATGTGACTTTCTAAACAGCCAGTGTGAACATAGCGTAAACTTCTTTGAGCGGAATAAGCCGCAACAATTACGCGGTGAATTCCATATTTAAAATTTAAAAAGTCGACATAAATTGTCCTAATTTGACAATTAATTTTAAATAGGTACTACTAATATTATTGTATATTATCAATGACTATTTCAGATAAACAACTACTTTTATCTTCCTCATATTCGAAATGAAAAGTAAAGAAGCACACGGGTAAAATATTCAATTCCTACTCGGACTATAGCCGCCCTTGCTGCGTTCGGGCGTCTAAATAGGTACCTCGGGAATTGATTCTTTCTACCCTAGGTTAACAATCTACTATTTTGTGACGTAGGTAATATTTTTCAAATTAGTTATTACATTCAAAATAGAGATAGGGTATTTATTAAATGCAAAATATGTTAGTAATCAAAATACGGGCGGCACAACAATGGTCTTTTATCATCGTTGCTTTGTCTGAAAATAAATATAAAATATAGGTTATATTTTATATTTATTTAATGTGTGAGCTTAATAAGTAATAAATTTACCAAATATATTTGCGTGCGTTCAGTGAAGCTTTATGGGCATAAAAATTGCCATCACACGTTGTTTGCAAAAGTGATTTAGTATTTTGTCTGCTTATTGCTGAAAATAAAATACATTTATTTTGATGATGGGGTAGAGAGTTTTAGGTACCCTCAGTTTATTTTTCCAAAATTTTACATTTCCACTTTTTTGCCGTAATTATGTGTATACCTAGGAAAACAGATCTTTTTTTTTTATTTCCATATAAGTCGAATGTCAACTACAAGATACTACCTAAAACCGATAAATCTATGTAATTTATTAATATACATGCATGAGACGTTTAAAAAATTAAAATATTATTCGTTTTCGTCCGAAATAGTGAAATGGAAACAAAAATTTTTTTGCACAAACGACATTTGAGCCAGGTGTCATCTTGATTCGCCCAAGTTGTACCTACATTTAATAAACATATTTTTCAAACATTAAAGGAAAGCATGTAATTTTTACTTTAAAAGTATTTAAACTCAACTTCTAATTGGAGATATGTAATTGTCTATAACTCGTCTGAGTCAGATCAATAATAATAATAATATTGACACACTTTTACACAAACCATCTTGCCCCAAATTAGGCGTAGCCTGTGCTATGGGTTGTAAGACCATATATTTAATACGATATTCTAACTTAAACATACATAAATACACATAAACATCCATGACTTGGAAACAAACATCCATATTCATCATATAAATGTTTGCACCTACCGGGATTCGAATCCGGGACCTCTAGCTTAGTATGTAGGCTCGTAACCACTGAGCTATGTAGGTATGTAATCAATATAATATATTATGACCAAACTGTATCGAATTTCTGGAATGTTTAATATGTGCCCATCGTAAAGTCTCAACGTAGACGGCCGATTTTGATAAATATGAGTTTATGCTTTAATTATTGCGATCAATGCCAAATCCCAACGGTATTTTCTCTTGCGAAAAATTTTCATGTTTTTTTTCTCTAATTATTAAATAGGCATAGGTCATAAATAAGGTAATAAATTTATTGCGTAATTTCAGCTTTATATTTGCGAAAAATTCTATCAAAAAGTAAAGTTTTGCCAATCATTACAATTTGAAAGACATACTTCATATTGCATTCCAAAAAGTTTCAATCACCACGGACGCTGTGGTATATCAATTGTGATTCATATTCAAAAGCGGTCGCTAACCTTGAATCGATTGCGGTGACGTCATATCGCAAGATTATGAGCTTGTTTCAACCAACGTTTTCCGGCTCGTTAGCTCAGCGGTTAGAGCGCCCGCTTAAATTCAAATAACAGAGGTGGTCGGGGGTTCAAATCCCTCACGAGCTGATTTTTTTTTAATTATCAATATTTTTATAACTTTAGATTCTAAAGCTAAACAATGGTCTCTTGTATTTTTATTGGTGTCGCGAGCCACGAACAACACACTTAAATAAGGTGTCTTCGTTTTTTGTGGTAGAGCAAAGATTTTACTCCTATCACATTTAAACATAGCCGTTGTAGTAGAAAAAAAAATATTTGGGTGAAGCTCTTATAGTGACAGAAGTAATTTTTTTAAGTTGAACACTCTCTATAACTGAAGAAATAATTTAGGTTTAGTTTTCTTATATAAATTAATAAACGGTATTATTTCTTGTACAAAATTATTACAAGCTGTTAAAATATACATCCCTCACAGCATGCCTCGTCAATCTAATTCGTGTATTTTTGATATACCGCGCTATCGAACAATCTTAGGGTTATTTCACCAGTACCACGACTGCTTAGGCAGTACAATGAGTTAAAAAAAAAATCGAGAACTTAGACATATTTGCCAATAGTCTACAGGAATTTAATCGTAATCTTCGGAAACATTACAATAAATAAAAACCACTCGGTATTTATTTTTTATCTTTTATCCTTTTTATATCTTATAGTTGAACTTATGTAACTTAAAGTCTATAATCAACTTTAAAATGTTATTAAATTTTATTTTATTCTATTAATTAGTTCATAGTTAGTAATAATAAGTATGTAATAGTTAATAATTGTCACAGCAGCAACTGTGAATGTTGTGTACATCTGATATTGGCACTCGCATCAGTAATGTAATTTCGTAGATAGTGTTATGTAATTGTTATATGTGTGTACTGTTGATGTATCATTAAGGATAAATAAATAAATATTGTCCTTTGATAACACTCGCAAATCAGCTTTCGGGTACCACGTTGCTTGTCGCGATTGAATGATCTATTCTTTTCTATCGTCAGATTGTAAGTTGGATCGAAGAGTGCCATTGGCAAAAATGTGTATCTATCACAAAAAGTACTCCAACTCTAGTCTCCGTACTCTTCTATCTTAGTGATAGGATTCTTAAGACAAACTCAATGACGTTCTATACATATGGACATATCATTTGCAGTCTAACAGCGGAACGGTAAAAGTGTGCTTAAAGCCAATGTAAGCACACTTTTCTCCTTAGTGCCTACCTCGTTATGAACCTAAATAAATATAGCACTAGTGTTAAAGTTAATTTAGTTTAAATTGGTTCCGATTATTTATAACCAAACTTCTATCTAACATCCACTCATTAAATTTTACTTAACCCAAAGGTATTTAGTATCTAGATACTAAATACCTTTGGGTTAAGTAAAATGCACGCACCTGGTGTCAACTATGTGTCAAACAACAAGCCTAAGTGTGCTATAAGAAGTGCTTAAATATTATTAATGACTCAAAAAAAGGTGGTGTGTCATCAATCATCGGTAAGGTTATTTCATTTATATAAGCTTCCGCTTAATACTTCATATTCTTTAAATAATCTTTTGTTAGATGAAGTGGATGAAATCAGAGACCTTGGAATTATTTTAGACAAGAAATTATCCTTCAATACACACATAGATGTAACAATCAATAAATGTTACAAATTATTAGGCTTTGTTTGGCGTAATTGCAAAACGTTTAAATCATGTTTAGCTCTTAAAATGGTTTATTTTGCTCTAATTCGTAGTTTATTAGAATACTGCCCCACCGTTTGGAATCCATTCTGTAAGGATCCTATCAAAAGAATCGAAAGAATCCAGAAACGCTTTCTTTTTTTGTTGTCAGTACATGAAAAAAAAAACAGTTCGAGTTAACCTCTTATAACGATAGATTGCATTTCTTTAATATAACGTCACTAGAAAATCGTCGCTGGGTGAATGATCAAATGTTTCTATACAAAATTTTAAATCACAAATTAGACTGTCCCACTATCCTAGCCAAAATTAAATTTTCAGTGCCACGCGAAAGTGCACGTTTCACAAATTTCAAACCTTTTATTAGAAATTTATATAGAACTGAATTCGATGCTAATAGTGTTTTAGAAAGGATCTGCCAGGAGCACAATAATCTTTTCAAAACTACTCGTGTTGACATCCACTCCTCCCCTACGCATTACAAAAAAATATTGCAGCAATTTATCAGTGCAGAAACCATATAACTTATGCTTTGTTTTGATTTATATCCAAAATTTAATTTTTATATTTTTTTTTTTCACTTGTTACTTCTACGTTATAATAGTACAATACAATATTTTTTCTTTGTAAACTTGCAACCCCGCACTTATGCAACCCAAAATTGCATGCTGGTTTGCCTGTAATTGGATTTACACCATAATTTATACTTATTTTGTTATTTTTATATGCTAGTAATAGTGTATAATCTGTTGGTGAACCTAAATAAATAAATAAATAAGATTGATGTGCAAAAAGCAGAGACAAGACCCGCTTGTCAGAATGGGACAGATGAAAGGACACAATCAGGAATGAAAACAATAGAGTCGCTCTTTTTAACCGACTTCCAAAAAAGAGGTGGTTCTCAATTTACCTTACCTCAGAACTTTCGACTGGGTGAACCGATTTTGATAATCCTTTTTTTTATTTGAAAGCTGGTGCTTCCCGTGTGGTCCCTTGATTTGGTCCAGATCTGACAATGAGCATGTCCGACTGAACAGATCTTCATCAGAAAATAGGGTCAGACTGACGAACGTAAAACTTATAAGAACGCTCTTTTTCTTCTGGGTTTAATAAAATACCTAACAGCTACTCCACTGATGTCATCGTCCAAATCGGGTTCAAAATGCGCAGCTCAAACTGAAATAGTGTTTACATTGCTGCCTATTGACAAATAATATTTTAAACAACTGGAGTAAACTCAGAAATGTATAGACATAGCAGTCGAAGCTTATTATGGTGTCATTTGTGGCATGTGCCATATTTCAGCTTTGATTTTGTATGAGGTGCATTGTCTATATTGTATACTATATTATTATTATCTATATTATTGGACAAACTCAAAATTCTTAGATGACCATCTTTAGTTAATTAATAAAAAAATTTCAAGTTCCATAAAAAGAAACAAAATCTATTATACTGATTCTTACAATATACTCGTATTAGATTTGTATTGTCTGATCACTGATATTTATATAATAAAGTTATTTAAAAAAGATCTTATCCTAATTCTCAATTTTTCGCGTCCATAATCCATAACTCACGATACTGACATTCGTGATCCTCGGGCAGTATTATTATTTTACATTATATTTTATTGTAACAAGTATTTGATTTACTTACCATTGTTATGTTTCGTTGTAAGGACCTCAGTCAAGTGCTGATGGAGCGTACGACCGTGATGGGCCACGTACTGCCGGCGAGTGACGCCCGCGGCGACCAGAGCTCGCAGCATCGCGCGCTTTACGCCGCCACACTCATCTTGCACACGCATCTCAAGCAGGTGACATACCCCCACCAAATTATGACACCTATACAACAGTAGATATATATGTCTCAGTATGGAAACTACCTACAAGCGTTCGCTTAGCTGAGCTTAGTTTAGATGAGTCTATGTGCTAGTTGAACAATATGTGGACCCCACTGAAGCTTTTTATCTAACGTGATACCCAAGGAGACTGTAGTGTTCACAAGTTGCAATCTCTGGTCATTTATAAGTATGTTGGTTTGTACCTCCACTGTGTTTGGTGTAATGAAAACTTTGTTTTTTTACTGTTTTAGTGCAGATAATTCGTCTCAAACTAACGCACTATCCTTGCGAGTGCATTGTTTATCTTGTTATCAATATCTGCACGTCGCTTTATTTTTAAAATAAGTGAAGTATCATTAGCAAACGAAACAATCTTCTCTAAGCTACTCCTAACACCTATTCCTACAGGTTTACTCGATTACCATTTGCCATTTACATCAAATATCTAAACTCTTTCGCTTAAATATGATTTTAACAGATTTAGGGCTCTTTTTTTTACTCCATAATGCTTGAGTTTTAATAATAAAGTTTTATGGTGGACGCAGTCGAATGCTTTGGACAAATCACAAAAAATGCCGAATGAATCCTGTGACTCTTCCCAGGCGTTTAAGATGTGCGCAATGAGTCTAGTACCCGCATTAATTGTTGATAAGCTCGTAGTGAAACTAAATTGATTTTTGTTCAATAAGTTTCAAAAAAGCATTTGTAGCTGAAGTAAAAGTTTTTCAAAAATTTTACAAAAACAGGCGGCACTCAAATAGGCCTGAAATCAGCCGGGTCAAAAGAACTGCCCGATTTAAACAAAAGTATAACCTATCGCTACCTTTAACATACTTAAATTTCAAATCAATAGAAATTATTTAAGCATATCATGTGCTCTTTTTGGTGAAGAGCTTAGGTCTTTGGTCGTGATAATTGGGATTTCGGAAAAGTATTTATCAAATTCATTTGCAATTTCTATTTCCGAATTTACAACGCGAATATTACTATTTGAACACACAGAGGTGTTACGGCAATTCGATCTACCAGTTTCATTGTTAATTACATTCCAAGTCGCTTTTACTTTATTATTGCTGTTTTTTATTTTATCTGCAATGAAACGTGTCTCCGCTTGACGACAAGCTAAAGTGCTGGGAGTATTTTTTACATATATTTTTGTATATTGGATACCCAACCATGCAGAGATATTAACGAGCGAATGTGTATCGTGTTCGTACAGGTGCTGGCGGTCGGGGAGGTGGCGGGGGCGGCGGGGGGCGAGGAGGGCGAGGCGGGTGCGTGGGGCGCGGGCGGTGAGCGCGTGTCGCTGGCGTGGCGCAGTGGCCGCCGCGCCACCGTGCACGTGGTGGTGGCGCACGCGCACCTCAAGCTGCTCTGCTACGGGCCGTCCGTGTGTGAGTGACAACACGCTCAATACACCCTCCTCCGCGTCACCTGTGCCTAGGAATAGGGCCGGATGACAAAGAAGAAGAAGATAAGAAGACAAGTTTTTTGCGTTCACTGCTAAAATTTCTCCCTTTGTCGTATCTCTTCGATTCGTGATCACTCCTCTAACTGCCATATGTATCGTAGTTCATAAAGCGGGCGGAGTTCATTTTCATGGTCACTTCGATGAGATGGTTAAATTGGCCTCTAAAAGCTTTGAGTACTCAATAAGGCAAGACAGTACTTCAATTCATGCTACCGCCTGCAATTATCATATAAGGCGCAAATTTGTGCCGACAGAGAGGCGCTTCCGAGTACCGGCTTCTTCTATTTAACCACTTACACCGAATTCTTCTGGTACCATAACCCCTTAAGAGATGTTGGTGATCATTCCCCTATACTTCTTTTGCTTCCCTCTAGGTTACCCTCAATGATACTGATTAAATCATATTTCTTGCATTTGTATAGGTGGTAATAGTACGCAGATTCCCTTCTCTTTACGATTTTGAAAACTTCCATCTTTTTTCTTATTTTGTAATCACTATTCGTTATGTTTTTTATCAATTCCTTTGAATTTCGTAATTTTTTTTGAACAGATTCTGGGATTTACTAACTTGACTTAGTCGAGTAGTAGAAAATTACTTGTATAAGAATATATCATATTCTTTAATCTCTCAAGCTAACCGAGGTGTTTATATTATTTTTTAACCGACTTCGAAAAGGAGTAGGTTCTCAATTCGATTGGTATTTTTTTTACATATGTACACCGATTACGCTAAAATTTATGATCCGATTTTTATGATTCTTCTTCAATTTGATGCGGAATGTTTGCTATTTGGTACCTTAAAAAATTTACATAGTTTGTCTCAGTAGTTTTCATTTTATGAATATTTTTGTTTACGAGGATGATGTTATTATAGTTTTTGTAATGCTTTTTTAAGACTTTTCTATTGGATTGATTATATATTAATATTAACCCGTTTGCCAATATCAGGGTCTTAGGCTATCGAAAACTTCCGTAGACCTACCCATAATTCTCAGCTAACAAATTTTACAGATAAACAATCCGTAGTAATTGATCTGTCCTGGTGATATTTTTACTATTGCGGTAGATTTCAATATGAAAGATATCCAATGGACTACGTACCATTATGATGATCACCCCGATCCCACAGGTATTAAGGGAGACGCACAAATATATTTTATTGATATTTTACTAGAAGCAAGCTTGCGGCAGTTCAATTGTTCTTATAATATCAACAACCGAGTACTAGATTGGATTCTAAGTAATAATACCTTATCTGTTAAAACCAGTCTAGACCCCTTAGTACCGGAAGATGCTCATCACAAGTCTGTCCTTATATCATTAACTCCTAGTGAAGTTGATTTACTTAAGGTTAGCCCTAGGTTTAAATATCTGTACCGATCAGGTGATTATGTAAATATCAATTCGTCACTTAGAGAGATTGATTGGGATAAATGTCTAAATTGTGGGACCGTGGATGAAGCTGTGGACTGTGTATATAATCACTTATATTACTTAATTAATAACTATATACCCAAAAAATATATTAATGCGAAATCTTTTCCACTGTGATACACTATACCTCTGAAAAAAATACTTAAAGAAAAATTTAAATATATAAATAAATATTACACATATGGCAACACCGATGATTATGTTTCCTTTTCTATCCTACGGAAAAGAGCTAAGGAATTGGAGGATGAATGTCATAGGAACTACATTAAAACTATGGAAACTTCTTTGCTGCGAATCTTAAACTATTTTGGTAAAATCAAATAAAAAAGGCTCCAATTCTCTACCATCCACATTAACATTAAAGTGATAAAATATGTAATCTCTTTTCTCAATACTTTCAGCCTAATTTCCTCATTCCCACGTCACAGCCTCATCAAAGCTCACATACAGTTAATCATTGCCCTTCTGTTTATAGCAGCACTATCAGCACCGTACTGTATATTGATGATTCTACAGTTATGAAACACCTTAAGTCAGTTGATCTTACAAAAGGATCGGGACCAGATCATATCGACCCATTATTTATATCCTCTTGTTCCAATAGCCTTGTTAAACCATTGACAATACTCTTTATCAGATCAATTAATGAAGGTATAGTACCTAAAAAATGGAAATCCGCTTTCGTTACTCCTGTATACCAAAATGGAAATAAAAATGACATTAAAAATTACAGGCCTATCTCGAAGCTATGTATATTTTCCAAAATCTTTGAACGTATTATTTACAGTCAGGTTTACAGCTGTCTAAAATCTACGTTCAAACCTGAACAATATGGTTTCATGCAGAATCGGTCGACCACCACTAATCTGTTATCATTTATTGATTACACGACTACAGGTATGGACGGAGGTGGGCAAGTAGATGCTGTTTTCACCGATTTTAGTAAAGCATTTGACCAAATTGATCACTGCATACTGTTACAGAAATTTCAATTTGCTGGAATACATGGAAATCTATTCAGATGGTTCACCTCTTACATTGAAAATAGGTCTTAACAAGTTCTTGTAAAAGGCTATGTCTCTTTTTGGATTACTGTTTGTTCTGGAGTGCCACAACGCTCATTACTAGGCCCTCTATTATTTAATATATTTATTAATGATGTACGCGGTTGCTTTGAAACATCAAATTTTTTGCTGTATGCTGATGATATGAAAATATTCTCAAATATCACCAGAGATTCAGATTGTCAGCTTCTTCAAGCGGATCTGGAAAGATTTGAGGCATACTGTCTTCTTAATAAACTAGACCTAAACGCGTTAAAATGTCATTCATTACTTTTTCTCGTAAGTATAATATAATAGAATACAAATATAAAATAAAGGGCGTTGTTCTTAATTCTGTTAAAGAAATTAGAGACCTCGGTGTAACACATGACAGTAAACTTACATATGAAACACACATCGATAGTATAGTTAAAAAGGCCAAGAAATCTTCTGGTTTCATCAAACGGATATGTTCTCAATTTTCTAGCATAAAACTCATTAAAATACTATACTGTTCATATGTTCGAAGCACCCTTGAATATTGTTCTCAGGTTTGGAACCCTCAATATGAAGTTCACATTAATAGACTTGAAAAAATTCAAACAAGTTTTTTAAGATATTTACAATATAAGTGTAATACATATGATGCAGATTATATAATAAGATGTAAAAGGCATCACATACTTCCATTACAAATAAGACGTCAAATAGCTGATACTGTTTTTTACTCTAAGTTACTTCACTCTAAGATAGATTCTTCTAAATTGACATCACAAATTGGTATCAAAGCGCCCAATAACTACACCAGGACCAAATGAACTATATAGGTTCTTCATTGCATTACTAATTACAGGCAACATTCATATTTTATAAGGTGTCCACAAGCAATAAATCAGATATCAGTAGACTTGCCTGATTTCGATATATTCAATACGTCACCAAACGCGTTAAGAGGTACATTGACGAGGCGTTGGATGAGTGTGTGTTCTCTTGATTGCTGAATACCTGAATACTATAATATCCATTCAGTTTGTCTTCGTGTATTTATATCTATATACTTTTTTGTATTACTTCTTGTTTTTATTTTTATTTTTGTTTTTTTGTTTTTTTTTGTATTTTTGTTCATTATTTGTACACGCTTATATATGATGCGAAAACTGTAAATGGTTTATAGATGTATACTTTTTTGTAACCTATTTATGTCATGTTTACAATACTGTTTGTTTTCCTAATAAAATAAATTAAATAGCTACTTAAAAAATACTATTTAATATATGACAATAATTAAAAAGCAACGAAATCTTATAGTTTACCTTATTAATGACGCTAATAAGTAAAATTTAAATTATTCAAAATTTCATAATTAATGCCAGATAACTTCATACATAAGTAAAGCAAACTCTTTCTAATTTATATATTATATTGTTTCTAGTTTTTACCCATTATATAGTAGCAATTCAGTACCATATATACTTGGCGGGATCGAAGTATGCCTGCAGCTTTAAAATTAACCTTCTTTTACACTTGATGTAGATAAAAAGATAATTCTCTTTATGTGGAAATTTTGTTATTAGTTTAAATGGAATTATTCGCCATAATTTACTAAAATTAAATAATATGAATTTCCAGATGATACAAACCAGGAGATGTACTCTTGGCTGCAGAGCACGTGGCTCGGACCCGATGCTCCCGAAACGCTCGCCACCGAGTCTGCCGAGGAGGTCAGCCATCTTCTACACTTTGACTTTAACACAGACATTGGAACACATAACGTTATCGCAAGCATTCCCAACTCGAGTCACACCAGTGCGACTACGAGTAACTTTTTTCCTCGTCGTCACACCAAGGGTTTTACGACACCCTGTTGGTAATTGATATAAGTGATGTGTCAATTTCTATTCTCATGATCTCGACATTCTCGATAGTTTAGATAACGAATGCTACACCTTTTATATCTCAACATTAGTGGTGTGATAAGTACAATCTGTCAAATTAGTCAAAGATGTAAGTATTATAGTAGTAATCTCCACCACCTTGTTTTCAAAGTCTAAATAATAACATCTACGAAATTAAAAGTGTTGTTGGCAGGAGCGTGTATTTGTTTTCTAGCAAGGTACGCACTGAGTATCTGACTAGTCTTAGTTGCACTTGAGTCCGACAGTACTAGGTTTTAAGGTCTAATTGTTGAAGTTGCATATTAAATATGCAATCTGGAGACCGCCTACGGTATGTATTTAGTATCTAGCGTAAGGAAAAATTTAATTAGTGGGTGTTTCATAAAAGTTTCGTTTTAGAACCAAATTTAACTATAATTATCAACCTTAACACTAGTACTATATATATTTTATCTAGGTTCTTCGCAATGTAGGCACTGCCTTATTGCCTATATAGTATGCACGCCCCTGGATGTCGGCCTAGAAATAGAGAAAGCGCTGTTCGTTGTTTTTTCATAAGCAGGTTTAAAGAACTGCGCTGCTTTACCTGTGTACAACTGCTTTTTGATACTTATGTGTATTAGGGCCTATAGGGGCATTAGCCCCTATAGGGCACCTAATACACTTAACACACACAATACCATCCATACATATGGTATAAAATGATAAATGATAAAGTGGAACGATGAGTTATGATAATTAAAACCGTTCCTATTGAATGATAAATGATGACTAACTTCATTTCATTAGGAAAATTAAATGTACGCGTTTATGAATCGCGGCAAATGTCAATGAAAATGCCTACAACAATATTATGTATGGTTTACAACTCGTACATGCCCTATTCAGTGTAGGAAGAAAGATCAGAGGCTAGCTCTTGGGAAGCGCTGATATTGTCGGAGCTCTAAAACCATGCACGCAGCACAAGGAAAGTTTTACGATCGGTCAGGATACGTGATATGGCTACAGTAGTTGTGTGTCGGCAGGGCGTGCTGCTCCCTGATTGGCTGCGGCTGCACCTGGTGCGGTCGGCGCGGCCCGCGCTGCTGGAGGCGGGGCTGCGCTCTCTGCCCGCGCACAAGCTGGCGCTCTTCATACAGACCTTCGGGATGCCCGTGCCTGCGATGAGGTACACGCATTGCTGTTGCTGGAATAATCTAAGATGTTTTGCGAATACAATTGTATACATTTTATGAGATATAAATATTTTGTTGTGAACTTGATATTTTAATTTGTCAATACCGCGTGTCTTGTCACGTGTCAGCGCGCTGCTCAACGCGCTGGACGCGTGCCCGGCGGGCGCCGTAGTGCGGCTGGGCGTGGAGCGCGGCTACATGGCGCAGCTCCTGCGCGTGCAGCGAGCGCGCGGCGCCACCGGCGGACACGCCTTCGCCGCAGCGCTCCGTCTGCAGCGACCGCCTGCGCCGCCAGGTAACGGACGTGTGGCTTACCGCACAGATTGTGTTGTCACTTGTCAGCGCGCTGCTCAACGCGCTGGACGCGTGCCCGGCGGGCGCCGTAGTGCGGCTGGGCGTGGAGCGCGGCTACATGGCGCAGCTCCTGCGCGTGCAGCGAGCGCGCGGCGCCACCGGCGGACACGCCTTCGCCGCAGCGCTCCGTCTGCAGCGACCGCCTGCGCCGCCAGGTAACGGACGTGTGGCTTACCGCACAGATTGTGTTGTCACTTGTCAGCGCGCTGCTCAACGTGCCCGGCGGGCGCCGTAGTGCGGCTGGGCGTGGAGCGCGGCTACATGGCGCAGCTCCTGCGCGTGCAGCGAGCGCGCGGCGCCACCGGCGGACACGCCTTCGCCGCAGCGCTCCGTCTGCAGCGACCGCCTGCGCCGCCAGGTAACGGACGTGTGGCTTACCGCACAGATTGTGTTGTCACTTGTCAGCGCGCTGCTCAACGCGCTGGACGCGTGCCCGGCGGGCGCCGTAGTGCGGCTGGGCGTGGAGCGCGGCTACATGGCGCAGCTCCTGCGCGTGCAGCGAGCGCGCGGCGCCACCGGCGGACACGCCTTCGCCGCAGCGCTCCGTCTGCAGCGACCGCCTGCGCCGCCAGGTAACGGACGTGTGGCTTACCGCACAGATTGTGTTGTCACTTGTCAGCGCGCTGCTCAACGTGCCCGGCGGGCGCCGTAGTGCGGCTGGGCGTGGAGCGCGGCTACATGGCGCAGCTCCTGCGCGTGCAGCGAGCGCGCGGCGCCACCGGCGGACACGCCTTCGCCGCAGCGCTCCGTCTGCAGCGACCGCCTGCGCCGCCAGGTAACGGACGTGTGGCTTACCGCACAGATTGTGTTGTCACTTGTCAGCGCGCTGCTCAACGTGCCCGGCGGGCGCCGTAGTGCGGCTGGGCGTGGAGCGCGGCTACATGGCGCAGCTCCTGCGCGTGCAGCGAGCGCGCGGCGCCACCGGCGGACACGCCTTCGCCGCAGCGCTCCGTCTGCAGCGACCGCCTGCGCCGCCAGGTAACGGACGTGTGGCTTACCGCACAGATTGTGTTGTCACTTGTCAGCGCGCTGCTCAACGTGCCCGGCGGGCGCCGTAGTGCGGCTGGGCGTGGAGCGCGGCTACATGGCGCAGCTCCTGCGCGTGCAGCGAGCGCGCGGCGCCACCGGCGGACACGCCTTCGCCGCAGCGCTCCGTCTGCAGCGACCGCCTGCGCCGCCAGGTAACGGACGTGTGGCTTACCGCACAGATTGTGTTGTCACTTGTCAGCGCGCTGCTCAACGTGCCCGGCGGGCGCCGTAGTGCGGCTGGGCGTGGAGCGCGGCTACATGGCGCAGCTCCTGCGCGTGCAGCGAGCGCGCGGCGCCACCGGCGGACACGCCTTCGCCGCAGCGCTCCGTCTGCAGCGACCGCCTGCGCCGCCAGGTAACGGACGTGTGGCTTACCGCACAGATTGTGTTGTCACTTGTCAGCGCGCTGCTCAACGTGCCCGGCGGGCGCCGTAGTGCGGCTGGGCGTGGAGCGCGGCTACATGGCGCAGCTCCTGCGCGTGCAGCGAGCGCGCGGCGCCACCGGCGGACACGCCTTCGCCGCAGCGCTCCGTCTGCAGCGACCGCCTGCGCCGCCAGGTAACGGACGTGTGGCTTACCGCACAGATTGTGTTGTCACTTGTCAGCGCGCTGCTCAACGTGCCCGGCGGGCGCCGTAGTGCGGCTGGGCGTGGAGCGCGGCTACATGGCGCAGCTCCTGCGCGTGCAGCGAGCGCGCGGCGCCACCGGCGGACACGCCTTCGCCGCAGCGCTCCGTCTGCAGCGACCGCCTGCGCCGCCAGGTAACGGACGTGTGGCTTACCGCACAGATTGTGTTGTCACTTGTCAGCGCGCTGCTCAACGTGCCCGGCGGGCGCCGTAGTGCGGCTGGGCGTGGAGCGCGGCTACATGGCGCAGCTCCTGCGCGTGCAGCGAGCGCGCGGCGCCACCGGCGGACACGCCTTCGCCGCAGCGCTCCGTCTGCAGCGACCGCCTGCGCCGCCAGGTAACGGACGTGTGGCTTACCGCACAGATTGTGTTGTCACTTGTCAGCGCGCTGCTCAACGCGCTGGACGCGTGCCCGGCGGGCGCCGTAGTGCGGCTGGGCGTGGAGCGCGGCTACATGGCGCAGCTCCTGCGCGTGCAGCGAGCGCGCGGCGCCACCGGCGGACACGCCTTCGCCGCAGCGCTCCGTCTGCAGCGACCGCCTGCGCCGCCAGGTAACGGACGTGTGGCTTACCGCACAGATTGTGTTGTCACTTGTCAGCGCGCTGCTCAACGTGCCCGGCGGGCGCCGTAGTGCGGCTGGGCGTGGAGCGCGGCTACATGGCGCAGCTCCTGCGCGTGCAGCGAGCGCGCGGCGCCACCGGCGGACACGCCTTCGCCGCAGCGCTCCGTCTGCAGCGACCGCCTGCGCCGCCAGGTAACGGACGTGTGGCTTACCGCACAGATTGTGTTGTCACTTGTCAGCGCGCTGCTCAACGTGCCCGGCGGGCGCCGTAGTGCGGCTGGGCGTGGAGCGCGGCTACATGGCGCAGCTCCTGCGCGTGCAGCGAGCGCGCGGCGCCACCGGCGGACACGCCTTCGCCGCAGCGCTCCGTCTGCAGCGACCGCCTGCGCCGCCAGGTAACGGACGTGTGGCTTACCGCACAGATTGTGTTGTCACTTGTCAGCGCGCTGCTCAACGTGCCCGGCGGGCGCCGTAGTGCGGCTGGGCGTGGAGCGCGGCTACATGGCGCAGCTCCTGCGCGTGCAGCGAGCGCGCGGCGCCACCGGCGGACACGCCTTCGCCGCAGCGCTCCGTCTGCAGCGACCGCCTGCGCCGCCAGGTAACGGACGTGTGGCTTACCGCACAGATTGTGTTGTCACTTGTCAGCGCGCTGCTCAACGTGCCCGGCGGGCGCCGTAGTGCGGCTGGGCGTGGAGCGCGGCTACATGGCGCAGCTCCTGCGCGTGCAGCGAGCGCGCGGCGCCACCGGCGGACACGCCTTCGCCGCAGCGCTCCGTCTGCAGCGACCGCCTGCGCCGCCAGGTAACGGACGTGTGGCTTACCGCACAGATTGTGTTGTCACTTGTCAGCGCGCTGCTCAACGTGCCCGGCGGGCGCCGTAGTGCGGCTGGGCGTGGAGCGCGGCTACATGGCGCAGCTCCTGCGCGTAATAATCTCAACCAGCAATAGCTAACAATGTCATCCAGCAAAATCTAACAATCTTACCCAGCAAAAGCTAACAATCTCAACCAGCAATAGCTAACAATGTCATCCATTAATAACTAACAATGTCATCCAGCAATAGCTAACAATCTTACCTAGCAATAGCTTACAATGTCATCCAGCAATAGCTAACAATCTCACCCAGGAATAGCTAACAATCTCAACCAGCAATAGCTTACAATGTCACCCAGAAATACCCAATAATCTCAACCAACAATAGCTAACAATGTCATCCAGCAAAAGCTAACAATCTCACCCAGCAATAGCTAACAATGTCGACCAGAATTAGCTAACATCTCAACCAGCTATAGCTAACAATCTCAACCAGCAATAGCTGAAAATGTCACCCAGCAATAGCTAACAATCTCACCCAGCAATATTTATTTATTTATTTATTTCAAGGAATATCAACAGCTATTTACACAAAATAAAAATACAATAGAAACTTAGAGCTAATCACAGATATTCACTAATAGACAATAGAAGTAGTAAGAAGCAAAATTATAAAGAGTAAACATGTAAAATTATAATCTAATAATAAGCACACTTGATATTCACAGGTTAGGATTCAAAAAACGTTTTCATGATACATTGTTTCATTGCTTATATATGCATAGCTAACAATCTCAACCAGCAATAGCTAACAATGTCACCAAGCAATAGCTAACAATGTCAACCAGAAATAGCTTACATCTTAATCAGCTATAGCTAACAATAAATAGCGTGAGGACCTTACATTGGCTTTTTGCCACTATTAGATTTTATTTAAAACTGTTGTACGCTGTTGATCTTCCTATATGAATTAAATAATATAAATACAAGTACTACAAAATTATTATTATTAATTAAAGTCATTACTGATGACTGACAGTTATGACTTACGGTACGCAGACGTGATCGCTAACTGTGGGCCTTATGAGAAACTCCATGGTCGCTCAGGGGGCAACGGAGAGGGCTATGCTCGGAGTTTCCCTGCGAGATCGAATCAGAAATGAGGAGATCTGTAGGAGAACCAAACTCACCAACATAGCCCAACTGATTGTGAAACTGAAGTGGCAGTGGAAAGGGCACATTGTTCGACGGACAGATGGCCGTTAGGGCAGTAACGTCCTCGAATGGCGACCACGTACCGGAAGACACAGTGTGGGTAGGCAAAGACAAAATGGACCGACGATCTGGTCAAGATCGTCGGAATACGTTGGATGAGGGCAGTGCAGGACCGATCGTCGTGGAAATCTTTGGGAGAGGCCTTTGTCCAGCAGTGAACGTCTTTCGGCTGTTGATGATGATGACAACAAAATTGTACGTATGAGTAAGTAAAATGCTTAGTAGTAAATGTTCTAATTGAGTGAGATGATGTTGCTATTCTTTCTCGAACTACGAACAGTTATTTTAACTTTGCGTCATCAATTGTATCTTTTAATATACTTCTTTTGTTTTCAATATAGATGACACATTATTTGACGATGAGCCATTGCCAGAGGAGATGTCAGAGGCATGGGAGTGGTCGGAACAGAGCGTAGTTCAGCGTTTGGACGGCGCCTCCACTAAGGCTTTGCTAGACGCTGCGTTCCACGTGGACCATATATACACTGGCGACTATGATACCAGCTTTACACAGCTATATTCTGTAAGAATAAGTTGATGACTCAATATTTCTGACCAAAGTTTATTATTTATTTTTATTTTATTATTTTATTTTATTTGGAAAACTTACAGTGTTACAATAACTTAATTACTAAATAATAGTGTGAACATTTTACACCATTTAATAGTTTTCGCATATTGTTTCTAATAACACATAGCGTAATATAGGTACATCCTTTTTTTTTTTTTTTTTTTTTTTATACAAGTATTATATATAATATGTTAATAGTTACATAGGTATTACATTTATTATGTTCAGAGAGAATTTAAACACTACGTTAAATTATGTTTATAGTAACAGTTAGGGAAACACATTAAACCAGTTTTTAGTAATTTTTGATCTGATAGAATTTGTGGATGAATTAAACAGGTCAAAATCAGGAAAGCCTTTAAGATTATTTATGCAGTGAGATGCTCTTGAGAAGAATGAGTTTTGTTTGTAATTTGACGCACAGTGGGGTATATGTAAATATTTAGGATGTCTTGCAGAGATTCTGGGAATATTTAAATTTATATTCGAGAGAAGATGGGGTGCGTCAATGTAACATTGTGCTATTTTTGTTAAGAATAGAATATCAGCTATTTTGCGTCTATCGTGGAGTTGTAATATATGATATCTCCTGCATCTTGAATCATAATCATTGTCGTATGTCTTGCACTTATATTCAAGGTATTTAACAAATCTGCGTTGGATTGATTCTATTCTGTTAATATATATATCATACTGAGGGTTCCAAATTTGTGTACAATGCTCGAGTATGCTACGAACATATGTACAATACAACGTTTTTATATTATAACCTTGATACTTGAGAATTGGGAACAGGATCTCTTGATAAATCCCATACACTGGTTGGCTCTATTAGCGATGTTTTCAATGTGTTTATCATATGAAAGCTTAGAGTCGTGAATTACGCCTAGATCACGTATCTCATTTACAATTTTGAGTGGATGAAAATTAAGTGAATATTGAAATTTAATAAAATTAGGCTTACGGGTAAATGTTATAGCGTAACATTTCGGAACGTTCAGGTCTAGTTTGTTGATGCTACAGTATTTTTCAAACCTGTGCATGTCTTGTTGTTATAAAAGACAGTCATCTACGTCACGAATTTGTTTAAATATTTTCATAGCATCTGCGTATAGTAGGAATTTGGAATGTTGAAAACAAGCAGCGATATCGTTAATGAAGATATTAAACAACAATGGAGCCAACAAGGATCCTTGAGGGCACGAAGTTCCATTCTGATGAGTATCCGTTGAGAACCACAGCCTGTGATCTGTTCTCAATGTACGGGGTAAACCACCTATATAAATTATTTCTGCCGAAAGAATTTTCTGGAGTAATATTTTATGGTCAATTCGATCGAATGCCTTGCGAAAATCTATACTAATATTATAAAGCTGCAGTGTTTGTTTGTTTGTTTGAGCGCGCTAATCTCTGGTACTATTGGTCCGATTTGAATGATTCTTTCAGTGTTGGGTAGTCCATTTATCGAGGAAGGCTATAGGCTAACGTTTTTTTTTCAAAATTAGGGATCCGTAATAAAATTGCTATTTTGTAACACAAGGTGTAAAATCGAAAACCTATTTTTGCGTGCGCTGCAAAAACTATTGACAATAGAACAAAATGATGTACAGGCTATAATATAGACTATATTTTATTACTTATAAAACTATCGCGTGAATTATACTTTATATGGCAAAACAACGTTTGCCGGGTCAGCTAGTCTGTGAATATAGAGTCTACTTGACCCCCAGAATCCATGTTAAATGTTGTGTAATTTAGGAATGATAGTAGATTAGACGTAGTTGAGCGATTTCTAATAAATCCATGCTGTTCGGGGATAAATAAGGTTGATACACTATTATAGACTTGGGTGTAGACTAATTTTTCAAAAACTTTAGCGAAAATGCATAACTTTGAAATTGGCCTGTAATTTTTAATGTCATTTCTGCTGCCATTTTTGTGTATGGGGGTGATAAAGGCAGACTTCCAGATTTTCGGAACTACTCCTTCCCGTAATGAACGTTTGAATAATATAGTAAGAGGTTCCGTTAGTACATCTGCGCATTTTTGTATAAATAATGGGGGAATTCGATCAGGTCCTGCTCCCTTAGTAAGGTCTACAGATTTGAGTAGTTTATTAAGCTCATCTGGTATTATTTCTATTTCACTTATTGAGAAACTAGAGTCTGGCTGAGTCCTGTTCTGATCGCTATGGTTAGTAGTGGGTGAAAGAAACGTCGATTGAAAATAATCTGAGAAGAGACGACAAACTTCATCTCCTGTGTCTGCCGATTGATTTTCATAAAAGAGACGGGAGGGAGGAATGTTAGAATTGTTTTTTATAGATTTTGTGAATGACTAGAATAATTTGGGATTTTTTGTTGTTGATTCCTCGCATCTTTCTATATAGGTTTTATAGCATTGGGCTTCTAGAACCTTCGCTCTTTTGCGCAGTATAGAAAATGTATTGTAATCAGATGTATTGCCGTAAGTATTGTATTTCTGAAGAAATTTGAATTTTTCTTTGAGGACTTTTTTTAGTGATGCGGTGTACCATGGTGGAAAGTTATTGGGCGAGTAAAATTTGTGAGGAATATATTTGTTTATAGTATCATATAGATTTTTGTAGAATACTTCTATTGCTTCTTCTATGGGATTGATTAGTAGATAGTCGTCCCAAGCCATTTTACCTAATATTATTTTGATGTTATCGTAATCACCTTGTTCATACATGTATTTCTGTCTTTCGTTTGTCTTTAGGTGATTACGATTTTCTACATTTAAGATTAGTCTTAAAGATTTATGGTGGGAGTCCTCTGGTATTAAGGGGTCATCACAAGAAGAAACTGCAAGGTAAGCTTTACTTAGTACTAAATCTAGGACTCTGTTATTAATATTATGGCATAAGTTATATTGTGTGAGGTTACATTCAGACATGCTATCAACAAATAATATCTGTGCTTCACCTGAGGCACCTGAGTGTTCCGGATGATCATGAGAGCCAGGTGACCATTGTATGTTACTCAAATTAAAGTCTCCCATTATAATAAATATATCATTTGGACAAGAATTGATAATGAGAGATAGGTTTGCTGTAAAATTATTTAATTGTGAGTTAAAGGAATGACCAAGTCTTTCACTACATAAATATATACAACAAAGATGTATTTTAGGCGTTGTTCTATTATTTTTGTAGCTGACCGTAACCCATATATCCTCGGCAGAGGTGCGCCACTCCAAGCGTTCTTCTGCGATAAGTCCGCGTTTTATGGCCAAAAGTACTCCCATACCTTTCACGTGTAGCTAAATAATTTCTGTCCCTTCGCCAAATAATGTATCGGTCATCGAATAATTCAGAATCATTTATACTGCTAAGCAACCAGGTTTCCGTCAATGAGATAACATCATATGAATTTAGTTGTATGTTTCTTTTAAATAAGTGTGTTTTTGTTCGTAGCCCTCGAGTATTTTGATAGTAGATATTAAGATTATTAGGCGCCATTATTATCAGCTGATAACAAAAGTCTCAAGCAAATCTTTATATAAAAATAGTATTTTAAATTACAACAATTTGTTTAGTTAGCATCTCGTAAGGAACGATAAAATATTGACCCATTTAAATTAATTGTGATTGTAGGTGAATTAATACAACATCTTAGTCTGTTTTTGTTTACCAGTAATAGTTGGGAGAATAAATGTATTTTAATTTTGTAATTTATATAATAAGAGCTAGTTTTAGTAATGTTTCCCAAACTGTCAAGTTTAAGTTTATACAGTTGAAAAGGTATTTTAGTTTTAATTGGCCTAATAACTATGTTATTTTTGTGAGATCGCTTTCGCATTTTATAAAAAATATTGGCGAGGTGTCTGATCGTCTAGCCATTATTTTGCAATGCTTGACCCATATATACTGGAAATTCTTCTCCCTAGCTAGAGCTCTCGCTTTACTCAAAAGATTTTTATTGCGCTGCGTCAAATGGTCGTTAATATAGAAGCTGCCTGCAGTACTGAAGCCGAGACTGGTTAGATTTAGTTTCTTGTTCTTAACAGAAGCTGCTTCTTAGAGTAACGGCAGTTGAATGCGATCACTATAGGTTTTTCTGTGTTAGGTGCTCGTGTTGATATGCGTGCAATATAATTTATTTCTTCCTTTTTTATATGAACATCACAAATTTTACCTATTTTCTCTGCAATCTCATATAGGTTCTCGTTTTTATTCTGGGGAATCCATCTTATCTCCACATTATTTGCTCTTGCCCATTGGTCTCGATCTTGTAGCTCTCGATTGATTCGGGCGATTTCCGATTTAAGAGCAGGTACCTCCAGCGTTATTTTTTCTGCCGTTATCAGTCGAGGTTCTAGGTCTTTGACCTTTTCTGATTGAACGCCAATGAGGTGGAAGGCCTCCAGTTCTGGTCTGGAATCTCCAGTGATTCCTTCATACTAGTTACCTCGTTCTTTATTGTTTTTATGTCTTCCGCTAGGGAAGTCAGCGGAGTCAATTGGAACATAACTTTATTAAGTTGTTCATGAATTTTTTCCAGCTGAAGGGGTTGCGGTGATGTGGTGGCTGGGGTTGCCGATTGGCTGGTTTTGCATTTGGGACACTTCCAGGAGTTCTTCTTGTCACCCAGTTTGCGGTAGCCCACCTCGGAAACACCTGAGCATTGGTAGTCATATCGCTGCTTACAGACGCTGCATACCGTTCCGTCAGAGTGTTGTGCTCCACAGCTAGCACACGCAAACATATTGATGACAGTCTTTGAACAACTATATGTGTAGCAAATTTACGTGAGATGCTCAATAGGGCTGAAATACGCCAATGTGTTACAAATCTCTATTATAAGAAAAACGATAGAAAAAAAAAAGTCTTAGATTACTGGGATGCGAACTCAGTCCGTCGCATTTGAGTAGAACCTCAAATATACCTGCAACGCCGCTCATGCTTTTCTATCCAAATTGAAAATAGTAAATGATAGTAGTGATGGATGTCTCTGTTATACCTATTTTTCTGTCTCGTGGCTGGACCGGTTTGTACACTGTGACGCCGACACTGCTAATCACTTGGATTCTTTTTGCACATTGAACCTTACAAATTACGTTTACTTAATCACAGCACTTCACTTTTCGTTATAGATTTGCTTTTTAGGTGTTGGTGTATTTCTTAACTGACAAACTGTGTAGTATTTCTGAGAAAAAATACGCTTTATCCCACTTTTTGCGAATTTAATTCGAAAAGATTACGAGTATGTGTCTTAACTGTTCCGCGGTGTGCGGGGGTATGTGATGACATACATATTATGACATGATTATGGTTACAATTTAAAATCGTACAATAAAACTTATTATTTAATAGCCTGTGGGCGGTTGCTTAATACCGAATCAGTCGTATTATTAAGAAAGTCATTTATGTTATAGTAAACTTACCACACAAACGTTTCTTAACAATTCTTTTGAATTTCGTAATACATTTGTTTTGAACATTATCTGGGAGCTTGTTGTAAAAGCATATACAACGCCCCACAAAAGACTTATAAGATACGCCCTGCCCATTACAATGCAGGGCCGCTTGGGATTCTTAAAAAACCCAATAATTTTGAGCGGCGTTACAATAGTGCTCGTCACCTTGAGACATAAGTTGTTAAGTCTGATTTGCCCAGTAATTTCACTAGATACGGCGCCCTTCAGACCGAAACACAGTAATGCTTACACATTATGCTTCACGGCAAAAATAGGCGCCATTCGAAATGGTACCCATAATCTAGCCGGCATCCTGTGCAAAGGAGCCTCCCATTGGTAACTTTGTTTCAATATTACCATTTCAGGCTATAGTAACGTTCTATATATACGTTCCTCTATACATACCTAGATAATAGAATTGAGTAACTAATGCTTTATGAAAATTATGAGAGTGAAATTTTAAGATGCGCGCGCATCACTGTAACACAGAAGTGACATGGTGAAGTTGGTTCCTAAAATTTTCTGAGGTTTGTGACACACGTTATTTTTTTTTGGTTTATCGTCCATTATTAGGATAGGCAACGGGTTCAAGCCCGTACAGCCGAATTCGTTATTTAATAATTAATTGTCAAAGCCATCGATGCAAGATTTTTACAATATTGTTCTTTCTACAAACGTAGAATAGCACGAGGAATAAATAATTTTAAGAATTTTTGCTTTGTAAGGCCAAAGAAGTATAACTTCTTGCGTGCATACTTATATACACACACACACTTTTTATAATATGAACGTATTTTATTTCCTTCAGCAAATAGCTGAAGAGAGCAGGTCTGGCGGAGGAGCATGCATCCGCAGCGCACTAGAGTTCCTCCGCGGTGTTTGCGTCGCTGCGGACAGCGGGCTAGCGGCGCGGCTCTGCGCGCGACCCGCACGTGTTGCGCCGCTCTTACGAGCGCTCGCTCTAGCGGCGCCCCGACTGTTCGCGGAGGTATGTTGGAGGTACTCTTCCTCTGGTAGGCCTTGTTAGGTCTCCTTTCCATTCGTTCAACCCCGAAAATTGTACGCTCACTTTCCTTCGCTATTTCATTTTATATGCAATAAGACCTGTAGCTATAGCAATAATTACTGAAACCGATTTTTTTTTCTTTTATTTGGAAAACAAACAGCTTTATATTATACATAGTTTTAGCCTTAATTTAGAAAAATAGAATAAGCCAGCAAAGTTTTCACAAACGTGTAGATTCATAATCGCTAGATTAATTACTCGATCGGGTACAACTAGGCTCGCATACAACACTAAAGTTATAGATAAAAGTAAGGGTTGCAGCTGCAATCAGGGAACGAGTTAGAAACATTTCCTGATCTCAGATACAAACCTCCCGTATTTATGAAAGAAAATAACAATTTGTTGGTATTTATTGTTATACCTATCGCATGACCTTTGGAGAAATTTATTTCTGCAGTAGTTACTATTAACTCGCGGAAGATGAAATGTGTACTACTGCCGACTATTTCGCTTTAAAGGTTTTCGTGCTATATATTTGATTTTATTCAATAAATAAGGACTATCGATCAACCTATTGACTAATTTATATAAAAAAAATTGATCCTTATATACTCTTACTCGTCTTAATTCTAAGGAAGTTAAACTATTAGCCGATAAACCAAATCTTTTATAGATGCACTTAAGAAACTTACGCTGGATTCCCTCAATCATATCTACGTGACAGGCATACTGTTGGTTCCAAGCGGTGGAAGCGTATTCCAACTGGGAGTTATAAAGTAAAATAAGGGATTTTGGGTTTTTAAAATCAGTTGTTTGGCGAAGGACAAATCCAAGCATCTTGTAGGCTTTGTTTTTAATTTTATTAATGTGTGATTCAAAATATAGTTGTTTGTCCAACATTATACCAAGGTCTCTCACCTCGTCAACTCTGCGGAGTTTATTACCCAATAAATAATAATTATGCGTTGACACTGTCTTCTTTCTTGTAAATGATATGGTGCAACATTTGTCAGCGTTCAAGTGTAAACCATTATTTGAGCAATAGTCAGTGAGACTATCTAAAATCTTCCTGCAAACTGTTACAATCTAATTCCGTTTTAATAACTTTTAATAATTTAGTATTATCAGCATACATTAATAACTGAGATTTTTTTATACAGTTGACCACATCGTTGATGAATATATCAAAGAGTAATGGTCCGAGGTGGGAGCCTTGTGGTACGCCAGATGTTATGGGTACAAATGATGTAGTGTACCCCTTGACAGTTATAGCTTGGGTCCGATCACGCAGATACGATGTGAGCCATCTCAAGAGGTCACCGTGAATACCTATTGCTTCCATTTTTGCAGTTAACAATCTGTGGGAAATTTTGTCGGACGCCTTCGAGTAATCGGTATACACGGCATCAACGCAAAACCCCTTGTCCATAGCATCGAAAATCATATCTAGCATCTCACAAATATTTGTTTCCGTGGAACGCTTATTAATAAAGCCATGTTGAAACGGTGTTAATAATGGTCGCACTGCTAGCAATAAGGCATCATGTACAATTTTTTCAAACAGTTTTGGAATGACTGATGCTGCCATATGTGCTGTAAGTACGTCTCGAACTCAAATTGTTAAATTCAAATTGAAACGATATCTATCTATCGACTCAAACCAGCGACCTCTCGCTTTCCGTGCGAGTGCTCTCCCAATTGAGCCAACCGTTCGAGTGACGTATCGTTGATAAAATCTTGTATGCTTTGTTCAACTCTGTTCAACTTTCAGGCTGAGTCCCGCATCGTTCATAAAATTTTGTTTTCAAATTTTATTTGCGTAATTAATCCAAAAAGTGAGGGTTATCACTTTGAAATATAACAAATTGTTTAAAACTAAACTGTAAAAGTAGTGATTGTTGTTATTTTTGGTACTAACTTTTATTACTTAACTGACTTACGTACTAACTACGTAACTTGTTTCCTAAATCTGCACACGTCGGTCGTATGGAAAAACGTTGCAATATAATTAGATCATATGGAACTTTTAATAACTTTCATTTTATGGAATCCGCGAACAAAATGGCTCGTATGTTACTGGATGGAGACCAACAAATGAAACTTCAAATTGTTCTTTTAAACATTTTCTTTTTGAAATTCAGAATCTACACCCATTCTGAAAAGTAATACCGCCACCAACGTATCCAAAATGCATACAGATAAGCGGGCCTCTCTTGTCACGTGTGGGACACATCGGCGGGCCCGTATGCGACACGCTGCGGGCTCTGACGCAACCCGACGCGCTCAGGACGGGACACGACTGTACTCTGCCCGTGCTGCCTCCCAAGGCTACCAAACAGCAGATCATTGCAGGTAATCATTTTTCATAATAATTGTTTGAAGGAATTCCATGTTCAAAATACGAAATATACACATACCCGGCTTCTGAGGTGCAGCTAATGCCTACACGGAAAGCCCGATTTATTGCTTTTGCCTGCTCTGGAAACGGTTCGCTGTTTGCATTGTCTGAAGTGAGCCGTCACTTCACATATATTACAATAACATATAATAACTCATGCATGTGTAAAAGGTGGTATCGTAAAATTTATGATCGGAAAAAGGCTAAAAAAGCAAAAAGCTACGTTGTTTTATTTTTTAAGGACAGCAGAAGAAGTGTTGTCGGCCTTCTGTGAAGGTGTACGCTTTTTGAAGTGAAAACTTCTTTAGCAGCTCTGTGATTTGAAATTCGATGAAACGAAAAAGCGACAGTACACATAAATTTAATAGATTTAACGTGGGAGAAAATGAGATAGGAAGCATTATACAGTGAATTGGTACCGGGCGATCATATTAAAGAAGAGATTGACTTATCTCAGAACTTGGCGTATCTTCACAGTTCACACACATTGTATATTGTATTTCATAGCGTTCGAGTCGGCGACGTCCCGCACGCTCGAGGTGATCGGGAACCGCGTGATAGAGACGCAGGACACACACGTGATCGTGGACGCGATCTCCGAGCTGCTGCACCGCAATCAGCGCTCCAAGCCGGCCGTCCTCGTGAAGGTATGTCACACCACACTGTTCTTTTCGACCTATTATCAGTGGTTCTTTCTTTCAACTGAATTCTTCAAGGGCTAAGTACTCTATTCGTGTGAATTTTGTTGCTAGGTTCAATACCAATATTCATATGTGGTGCTAATATGTTTTAAATTAAAGACTATACTGTCGTTGGCTCCAGGTGAAGGAAGAGGAGAGCGGAATAAGAGACGACGTGTGGGAGGGGTCGCTGGGGTGTGGCCTGCTGCTGGACTGGCTGGCAGAGTTGCACACCGACGCCGCGCACAGACTGGTAGGGGAGAGACAAGTGTTTCATTTACCCGTGTATATTTTTGTGTCTAAGTTACTTTTTAAACGTTTTTACACCCATGCTTTAAATTCTCTATTAAAGATTCTGAAACAGTTTGCTTATTGCCATAATTAAAACACCCAATGTCGCAATAACCATTACATCATCCAAACGAGTGTTGTAATGAAAGTTAGTACAACATTATATCATCCGTTTGCATAATAACACTCCTTTGGATGATATTGTGGTTACAAGGAGTAGCATTTTTAATGTTAGTAGTACGCTAACTGTTTCAGAATCTTTTATAGAGGATTCATATTATGGGTGTAGATAGTTTTGTATGCAACTGTTGATAATTAGGTATTAAAACACTCGTCTGATTGCACAGTTACATAAATAACTATTAAAAAGTCTATAATTTGTGTATTAATTGAGTAACGTCATGCGTTATATTTGAATATATTTAATTATAATCTAATTTAATATCTCTTTCATATACTTCCTCTACAGATGCGGGTGATGTTCGTCCACGGAGGCTGCGCCTGGCGGCCGCAGCTGGTGGGCATGCTGGTGCAGCGTGCGTCGTGGCCCACGCTGCACCGCTGTCTGGAGGAGCTGCTGGGGAGCGGCCCGCAGGGGTACCTCACTTGCTGTCCCGTACACTGTGTGCTTTAAAAAATAACAGTTTCATGAGTGATGGAAAAACAAATATTTCGTTGTTTTGCCAATATCCAAAGAACGAATAATCTCGCCACACAGAATAGATCACTATCGTCGAGCTACTGATCATAAGTTCGGTGGAGGCTCCTTTGCACAGGAAGCCGGCTAGATTATGGGTACCACAACGGCGGCTCTTTCTTCCGTGAAGCAGTTATCTGTAAACATTACTGTGTTGCTGGCTGAAGGGCGCCGTAGCTTGTGAAATAATAAGTACTGGGCAAATGAGACTTAACATCTTACGTCTCAAGGTGACGATCGCTATTGTAGTGTTGCTCAGTTTTTTTGGGTTTTCAAAAATTCTGAGCGGTACTGCATTTTAATGGATAGTACGTATCAATTACCATGAGCTGAACGTCTCGCTCGTCTCGTCCCTTATTTTCATATAGAAGAAAATCAAATACTTTCGTGACATTGCGATAGTACAGAAGTATTCCGGAACGGTAAAACTGGAAGAGTTATGACCCTTGCGGATGAAGTGTTTTCCTATCTATAGAAGGAATATAGGAAAATACATTAATAAATGTTGAGTCATGATATATTTGCAAGGCTGAATGCAGTAGGTACATTCAGGCGTGTGACAGGGCTGTCGCCCGCAGGTGGTCGTGGTCGGCGAGCGCCGTGCTGCAGTTCGCCGAGACCCTGGTGGGCAGCCCTCGCATCAGCCAGGGCCGCGACCGCAGCGCGCCCGCCGCCCGCGTGCCGCGCGACACGCTCGCACTCACGCATGCGCAGGTACGTGCCCGACTCCTGCCATTACCACCCACCTCCTGGGTCTGCAGCAATATTTTATTTATTTATTTCAGGTAAAAAAAGTCATATTCGAACATATAATAATAATAATAAGCATATTTATTCAAGAGTTATAGATTACATATTTTAATGTGTTAGTAACTTAAAAATATACCTTAAACTAATGTTATTACTTAAACTATAATCTTGATCCCATCCGGGTATATGCCTCCTCCATCTTCTTCCACTCCATCTCATTTTGGGTCTGCCTTGGTATCTGTTACCTGAGGGACCACTCCATACGGGTAGCCGTCTTGAGAGGTTTAGAAATAATTTGGTAAATACGATACCATTTTTACACTGTGGCGAAACTGCAAATTTTCACTACAACTTAGTCTTCAATTCCTTCTGTGAGGAATTTGACAGGATTTTTACTCCAGTAACGGTGACAGTAAACAACAAACATAGTTTTAATGATTGGGCAACAATGGGTATCCACAAAAGTCGTAAACGCTTATATGACCTTTATGAGAAACATTACAATAATAGTGAAGAATTTAAAATATATGTAAAAAAATACTCCAAGCTCTTTAAAATAGTTTGTCATGAAGCGAAAACACGTTTCATTGCAGATAAAATTAAAAACAGTAATAATAAAGTAAAAGCGACTTGAGAGTGTAATTAATGAAACGAAACAGGTAGATCGAATTGCCGTAACACCTCTATTTGTTTAAATATTAATAATCGCGTTATAAATTCGGAAATAGAAATTGCAAATGAATTTGATAAATACTTCTCCGAAATCCCGATTGTCACGACCAAATACCTTAACTCTTCGCCAAAAGCAGCATATGATATGCTTAAATTACACATACCAGTATCTTCTACTGATTTGAAATTTAAGTATGTTACAGGTAACGATATAATAAAAATCTTCAAATTAATTAACCTAAAAAATACAAAAGACCTATGGGGCCATTCGACTAATATTGTTAAATACATACTTGACATTATAGCACCTGAATTAGCAATAATATTTAATGAATGCATAGATGAGGGTGTGTTCCCTGACCTCATGAAATAAAGCAAAGTTATACCTTTGTTTAAATCGGGCAGTTCTTTTGACCCTGCTAATTTCAGACCTATTTCAGTGCTGCCTGTTTTTAGTAAAATTTTTGAAAAACTTTTGCTTCAACAGCTACAAATGCATTTTTGTAAATTAATGAACAAAAATCAGTTTGGTTTCACTAGGGGCTTATCAACAATTAATGCGGGTACTAGACTCATTGAGCACATCTTTGACGCCTGGGAAGAGTCACAGGATGCATAGGGCATTTTTTGTGATTTGTCAAAAGCATTTGACTGCGTCCACCATGAAACTTTACTCCTAAAACTAAAGCATTATGTAGTGAAAAATAGAGCCCTAAATCTGCTGAAATCATATTTAAGCGAAAGAGTTCAGATAGTCGATGTAAATGGCAAACGGTCTTCGGGTAAACCTGTGGGAATAGGTTTTCGACAGGGTTCTATTCTCGGTCCTTTCTTGTTTCTTATATATATTAACGATCTACCGTTTGTGTTAGATGATAGCCATGAGATTGTATTGTTTGCTGATGATACTTCACTTTTTTTTAAAGTGAAGCGACGTGCGGATATTGATGACGAGGTAAGCAATGCACTCTCAAAGATAGTGCGTTGGTTTGAGACGAATAATCTGCACTTAAACAGTAAAAAAACAAAGTGTTTACGGTTCATTACACCAAACACAGCGGAGGTACAAACCAACGTACTTATAAATGACCAGAGATTGGAACTTGTGGACACTACGGTCTTCTTGGGTATCACGTTAGATAAAAAGCTTCAGTGGGGTCCACATATTACCCATCTAGCAGTTAGACTCAGCTCTGCGGCATATGCAGTTAGAAAGATTAGAGAGTACACGAATGTTGCGACCGCTAGATTAGTGTACTTTAGTTATTTTCACAGCATCATGACGTACGGTATATTACTATGGGGTCATGCTGACATTGATATAGTGTTTGCACTGCAAAAGAGAGCTGTTCGTGCTATATATCAGCTTGGTTATAGACAGTCTCTCAAAGAAAAATTTAAAGAAATAAATATTATGACTGTTTATTGTCAGTACATTTATGAAAATTTAATATATGTTCACAAAAATCGTCACCTTTTTGCTCTCAATAGTGATTTTCATTATTATAACACTAGAAATAAGGGATTGCTTGTAACTAATTCTAGTAGGCTTCATAAGATACATAATAGCTTTAAGGGTAAATGTATACACTTCTACAATAAAGTCCCAGCCACTGTTCAGGCATTATCTATAAATAAATTTAAATGTTTTATAAAAAAATGGCTCTGTCGTAAATCCTATTACTCCACTGCTGAATATCTAAATGATCGGACAGCCTGGGACTAGATTGTGATTATTTTATAGCGACTGTACAATATTGTATATTTTTATTGAAAAGAGCGCATAAAAAAAGAATGCTGGGAGAGTTTCTTGCGCCGCTTCTTCTCTATCAGAGCGCCATTTGTTTCCGAAGCGGTAGTAGTATCTAGTAGTATAAGAAATGACATCAAAAAGAATTCTAAAGGAATCAATTTTGAGAAAATAAATGCCTTTTATGCCATGTTGTCGCTTTTAGAGTCCATCTTTGGTCTGGGACCCTAGCCACATGTCCTGCCCATTGCCATTTCATTTTTAATGCATGTTCAAGGACATCTGTCAGGTTTGTTTTTTTCCTGATGGTTTTGTTGCGGATTTTATGTATCTTTCTGAGCCTCAAGATACTTCTCTCCATGGCATGTTGTGTTGTTAGTAACCGATGTTAATTTTCTTTGTGTGCACCCATGTTTGGCTTGCGTATGTGAGGCATGGTAAGATACATGTATCCATTACCACCTTTTTTAACTCTAAGCTGAAGGATCCTTTTAATATTTCTTTATGTGACCAGAACTTGTTCCAAGAGTTTTTGATCCTTCTTTCTACTTCTTCTTCATTACTATTAGAGTTAAAAGATATTTGTTTCCCAAGATATACATAATTTTCTACAAATTGTATCTGATTTGAGTCTATTTCTATCGGCTTATGATGGTAAATCGTTAAGATTTTCGTTTTACTAGTGTTCATATGTAGGCCAACTTTTTTGCGAGCATTATTCAAAGCTTGCATCATTTGCTCGAGTTCTGAAGCCGAGTTACCAAAGAGTGCTATGTCATCTGCAAATCTTAAGTGACTTAGGTACTTATTGCCAATCCATATGCCGTTGGCCTTCCAGTCCAATTGTTTAAAGACATTCTCCAATACTGCTATGAACAATTTCGGTGAAAGAGGGTCTCCTTGTCTTACGCCTCTTTCTATTTTTATTTCTTCTCCTCTAGTTTCGAGGCGTATTGTACTCGTACTTTGTAAGTAAATATTTTTAATCACTAAAGCAGTATTCTATGTTGCATGATGTCAATGCCTCCCATATAGAGCCACGAATAATACTATCAAATGCTTTAAAGTAATCTACAAACCCTATATAGAGTGGTTGATTATATTCTTTGAATTTCTCTATCAGTTGTTCTATTGTTTGAATATCATCGTGGAGAAACTGGAACGGAACCCGGCTTGTTCTACTAGTTGCATTTTGTCTATTTTATCTGTTATTCTGCCCAAAAGCAATGATGAAAAAAGCTTATATAAACTGGATAGAAGACTAATTGGCCTATAGTTGCCAATGTCTCTTGGATCTCCTTTCTTACAGAGCAGTATAATTTCTGACTTACACCATTGATGTGGAACTGTTCCCGATTCTACCACCATATTGAATAACCTCGTTAGGAAAATGATAAGTAATGGAGCTCCTATCTTCAGAGCTTCATTACTGATTCTATCTGGGCCAGAGCTCTTTTCCAATTCTAATTTTTGAATATGTTTCAATATTTATTTTTCTGTTATTTCTTCAGTTAGAGTTGAAGTTCTTTTTTCGTGCTTACTCTCAGTGGTAGTTTCATTTAACATATAACAATATGATGGTTTTTTATAAAGTTCTCTGTAGTAGGACGTTGCGCAATTTATTGTGTCTTGTCTTGTTTGAATTTTCTTTTGATTCTGTTTGAGATCTTGAATCCAACTTTTATGTGAGTTTAATTGTTTGTTGGCTCTTTTAGCACTTCTATAATTCAGCAAACTTTTCTCTAAGGTTATCCGTCTGTAATTTTGATAGTCTTCTCTGATGGCTTTGTGGGTCTTTTTATATACCAATTTCAGTTCTTCTTTTAATTCTTTTGTTTTGATATTAGCCGCCTTTAGTTCTGTTCTCTTCTTTATTAGTTCTAAGGTACTATTTTTGAATATTTTATGTTCTTTGATTGTTTTTTCCTTTGTAGTTTTGAGACTAGATATGATTTCTTCTGCTTTATTATGCTTCTTCCAATTTATTATAGTAGTTCTGAACATCGTTATTTTTTTTTAGTGTTCTTCTGTAGTTTACTGTTTCTATTTCAGATTTTAGTGGATTTGTGAATTGTTTGAAGTTTTTTCTGCTCAGATTTTGTGTTTTTAGAGTGACTGAAGCTCGCACAAGTCTATGATCAGATGAGAAGTTAACTTTATTTAGTATTTATAAGTTAGTAATATTCTTTGGTTTGTTGCTCAGTATGAAGTCTACTTCATTTTTTATCTTGTCTCCTGGATAAATCCAGGTCCATTTACGGCTAGGCTTTCTTTTAAAGAATGAATTCATTATTGATAGCTTATACTCATAGGCATATTGTAGAAGTCTTTCTTCTCTTTCATTTCTGGTACCATAACCATGTTGTCCCATTATTAGGCGATCGTGATTCTGAGCGTGTCCAATCTTCGCTTTAAAATCTCCCATAACTAGCAGATTTTTGTCTACTAGATCGTGGGCTTTTCCAAGATCTTTATAGAATTTGCTGATATCGTCGTTGCTTGCCTTTGCAGTAACTTGTATCGGTGTATAAACACAAGTTTATGCACCGATACAACTTACCTAATTATATCTAATACAAATTAGCGATAATACTTGCTCTCGAGTCTTTTTCGGATATACCATTAAATTTAATTATATTCTGTTTTAAATGTTTCTTTATTAAGAAGCCCACTCCGTGAAGACCTTTTGTTTCGCCTTTAAAACAGAAGATATGATTTGTGTGTTCTTCAATCTCGCATCCTAATCTTCTGACTTCAGCAAGGCCTATAATATCATGATTTACATTTTCTAGTGCGTTGATCAGTTCTAGAAAGCGTGTAGTTGAAGCTAGTGACTTTACATTATACGTGCAAATTTTTAATGAACTTTGGCTTTTTATGGTTGATCTATGTGATGGAGGGTTTTGGTCACTTAAAATCCCACGGTGACCAGCCGGTTTGGGATGATCCTGTCTACGGTTGGTAGTGTTTAATTGCTACTTAGTTTGAGATGAGTTAGAAGTATTTGTTTGTAATTTTGATTTCTCTCTTATAATATCGAATGCGTTTTTTCTGTTTTCTTTTGATAATGAAGCGTTTGTTGGCTTTTTGGGCTTAGTCTGCTTTCCTGGCGAAGTTGATTGATCTCTTTTCCTTTTTTCGTTACTTGGGTTTCCGTCCTTTATCACTAACTGATCATATTTTATGAATGCAATCTTTCCTTTTGCACGTTCTTCCAAGAGTTTCGGTTTCAATTCTTTCCTTCTTTCTAACACTTCCCTAGGAAAATCCTCTGTAACTTGGATATTTTTAGGCCTTTTTTAGCTTTCAGTATCTCGCTTCTCTTCCAGCTGTTTGTAAACGCAAACAGAACGGGTCTACCTTGACTTTTTTTATACTACTATAAGTAGATAAATAAATTCATACATAGGAGCAAATTTTGTGAACGGGCTGTAAATCTTTTAATTTTTATGTTTTATAATAATACATTTTTTTTTAAATAATATCTTATAGTTAGAAACCGTATACAAATTTTTAATCTAATTAATTTTTAAGTATTTTTTCCGTATCTTCATAGTTGAGTGTTTTTAGCCATTTAATAACATTAATTTTACATTCCCTAAATGTAAGTGAATAAATATTAAGGGATCTGTTAATTTTATTATTCATATTGGTGGATTGTGCGACAAATTGTTTTGAGGCAAATTCTGTTCTTACGATTTTGTGTTTTAGGACAGTATAGGGGTTTCTTTTCAAAGCAACGGAAGAGTCAATGATTCTATGTTTCTGAATTTTTAATATACATTGCAGAATATATAACTGGCGGACTGTAAGTAGTGATGTTTCATGGTAAAGTTTGCTAGTATTATAGAATTTACTTTTGGAATATATGATTTTTATTATTATTCGTTGTGCACGTTCAATATGTAGAAATTTTGTTTTACAGGTACCACCCCATACACTTATACAGTATAGGAGAACGGATTCCACTAGAGTTTTATAAATATAAGTTAGCAGCGCTCTATTACATACATTTCGCAGGCGTTTAAATATCCATATCATTTTCCGAGCTCTGTTAGCAACAAGTTCTAACTGGTGATACCATGACAAATTTTGATCAATAATCACACCCAAGTACTTTGTGGTATTTACTCTTTCTATTTGAGAACATTTACAATTAATAGGACTTATAAAGTTGCAACAGTGAGCAGTTAATCTCATGCTCTTATTAGGCTGTGTAGAATTACGAATGGCAAAAGTAATATAATTTGTTTTAGTTTAAATTAAGAGATAAGAGATTTAATTGTAACCATTTAAGCACTGAGTTTAATCCCAACTCGGCTGTGGAAAATACTTCTGCCCAACTGCTTCCATGAAAGAGTAACGCGGTGTCGTCAGCGTAGGAAAATACCCTTCCATTTTTTAATTTAAAGTTAGATAAATCATTTATGTATATTAAAAATAAAGTTGGCCCTAATACACTACCCTGCGGTATTCCGAATTGTAGTATAGGTGCATCAGACCTAATTATATCATCACTAATTTTCGTTCTTTGTGTGCGATTTTGTAGATAATCCGTTATTAAACTTAAAAAATTTCCCCTTATACCTATATTTTCAAGTTTTTTCAAGAGGATGGGGACTGAGATGGTGTCAAATGCCTTTTTTAAATCGAGGAAAATACAAAGAGCTTTGTTTCTATTATCAAGTTGATTTGTAATATTCTGAGTTAAGTCTTGTATAGCGTCTTCAGTGCTTACACCTTTACGGAAGCCATACTGAGATGGTGACAGTATGTTATATGTCTCTAAATATTTTAGTAAACGTTTGTTAATAATTTTCTCTAGTATTTTAGATATAGTTGAAAGAACAGAAATTGGGCGGTAATTGTTTACATTGTCTTTAGGCCCACTTTTGTGCACTGGATGTATTATTGATTTTTTCAGTTCATATGGAAATACTCCTTGTTGTAAAGAGATCTTGCTTAGGTGTGTAATAATTGGGATCAAAACGGATTTAGCTGATTTCAAAAATTTTGTAGGGATATTGTCGTATCCAGTGGCTGATTCAGATTTTCTAGAGGTTCTATTATGCCAATGCTATTAATCTGTGATGGAAGTTGTTTAAAATATGCGGAAGTTGAATGATTAGTACTTACAGGTATATCTTCAGCAAGTAATTTACCCACATTTCTGAAGTGGTTATTCACGTAATTTGCTGATTCGATGGCTGTCGGTTTTATATTAATAAGTTCTATATTCTTACTTTTTGTATTATTTAAATTTGTAATACTTTTTAAACATTTCCATAATGATTTGTTATTTGTCTTTGATTTTTCAAGTAGTTGTCTTTCATGAGTATTTTTCAGTTTTTTAATTAAGTTATTACAATAATTTCGGTACCTCTTATATGTTATTCTTAATATTTCATTAGTGTCATCATTTTTAAGTTTGTATTGCAGAAGATTTCTATTTTTTATACATTTAAGAAGACCAGGAGTTAGCCAAGGTTTAATTATTCTTTTATTGGAGGGTATTTTTACAGTTTTAGTATTTATATTAAGTGAATCTACTATTAAGGTTATTATTTTCTTGGTAAGTGTGTTGGGATCTTCTTCCTTTAATAAGTTAGGATCATAATTGGCTTGTAATGTATCTAATGCACCCTTGTAATTTGTAACCTCTTTTGTTTTTGGAGGTTGACTGGATATAGTTGTGTGGTACAAATATATTGCCGTCATTTTGTGGTCGGTTACAGTAGTATCTAATACCCCAAGATAAGTTGTGAATTTGGTATTATCTATGTTTGTAATTACATGATCTATACAACTATTTATACGTGTGTCAAATTTATGACCTGGTAGTAAGTTATGTGCAGCTAGCATTTCAAGATAAGAGTCCGAGTGTTTATCATTATTTCCATCTATTATGTTTATATTAATATCTCCGGTTATTAATGTGTTATTATTAAGATAAGGTTGGTCTAAATATTTTTCAAGGGAGTTCACAAACATTTCTGCATTTCCCGAAGGAGGACGATATATACATATTAGCTTAAGCCGAGTAAAACCATCTGTAAAACCTACTTCAAGACATGAAGCACCTTCTATTTTTATTTCTTTGACTGTGTGTTTTAAATTTTCATTTATAAATACGACAACTCCATCATTTTGATTAATTTTATTTGTGGTACTGTAAGTCACATAATTACTTTTTTGAGGGAGGGGTTTATCAAGGTTTACTCGGCATTCAGTTAGAATGATCACATCAATGTTTATGTTTAGCAAACTAATATTAATGTCTAAGTCATCTAAGTTAGAGTTTTTATGTATACTGCGAATATTTTGATTAACTAATGTAAATGCAGGGACTTTTTTTTAAAGCGTTTTTATGAAATGTATCAATTGAACCTTGATGTGTAATTATATTAGTGAGATTGTCTAATTCATGCAAAACAGTGTTTGTATTATCCATTACAATATATTTTATGAATCGCTAAAATTCTATTTTCATGTTTTAAGTAATGACCCGTTATGTTATGTGTTTGGTAGATAATTAATGTTATAATTATTGATATAAATGAGTGTGTGTAGTTGGCCTTGTACAATATGTTGATATAATAATTGCAAAAATATAGTAATGATAAAATATATAAATAAATTATTTTAGTTAAAATAAAAATATTTTTACCTAAGTTTAGTCATTGGTTTCTTAGTTTAATAATTTGGTCTTCACCCGTCACCATAATAATAGGTGAACTGTCTTCTCTCCGCAAATATACTCGGCCGAATGAAGTCCAGCAGTATTTGTAATTCTTCAATCGTTTCAGATCTCTAGCTAAATAAAATAGTCTCGATGCATTTTGGGTCAAATGCTCTGATACAAAGATATGTGTATCTGTATTAGTTGTAATTCCAAGATTTTTGGCACATAGCTTATTATTTTTTTCTTTTTATTGTAGGTTTTCACCGACCTTAATATGTTTTCTTTCGCTAATACTGTTGTAAACTCTACCACCATTGGTTTTTTTTTCGTTATTTGACTTAATCTTAAAAATGTCCACTATGTCTGACCTTTAAGTTTCAAGTTTCATTTCTTGAGTCAGATTTTCGACTATTTTGATAAGTCCTTCTTTGGTTTCACTGGCATTCAATGGAACATTTTTTATTTCTAGACTCTTATTACGATTCATTCGCATCATATCTTCTATTTTATTTTCAAGTATAATAATTTGTTGATCTTTAATTTTTAGTTTTTGCTCCAAGTTCTCAATCGTCTTTATTAAGTCATCATTCTGCTTTGCAAGAAAAGCAACTGATGACTCAATATTTGTGTTACTAGTTTTTATACTATCTAAAATAGGATAAAGCTTTGTCATTTGTTCATTATTTTTTTTGCCCATTTATCAAATAATTCTAATACTTCTTCTTTAAATTCTGCAAGATCTTCGCTATTTGTTTTTTCTATTCTCTTCCTTTTACATATTATGGATGGTTCAGGTGCAGACAAATCTTCAGACAAAACTGGTGTTACCAAGTTAGTTTTATTTGATGCAGACGCTGACTCCATATTGTATTTGTGTAGGTATAGAAAATTGATGTAGTCCAAAGTTTATGTGGTCGCTACCGGTAGTTACCAGTATCCGTAAGAATTATTTTATATTATTAAAACTGCAACAAATAACACGTCTCGACACTGTGAGCGATCCAAGGCAAGGAACAATTGAAGCAAAGTCTAGTTTTACGGCACTTACTGCACCTCGATTTATATCACTTTATTAAAAAACTAAATGTCTATATATTTTAAACACAATTTAAAACCGGAGCTACACTACTATACTGTTTTTGTTTTGACAGCCCGATGACAGCATAATTACATATAAATAAAACACTTTTAAATGATTAAAACGCTAACTATTTTTACATTAGTTTTTGCGGATGTTAGATAATCTTAGACTAGAAATTTTTATTTTTGTTTTTTAATTCGATGGCTTCACGTACCGGTCTTGGGAGATATCTATACTCCCTTTAGCAAAACTTTTTGTTAGTCGAACCGGATGTAGTGGTAAGAACGGTCTGTTATGTGTTCACATAACACACCGACGACTGACTTAGAGCGCCGTCTGTGTTTGATATCATATATATAGATATCATAAATAAAAATTTAAATTCCTACTTGTAGCGAGTGAGCAGTAACTTTAATAAAATCGATAAGCGAGTAGGCTTATACCTATTCTGCACAAGCGTAGCATCGGCTAGACACATGTTGAGTAACGAATTATTTCATTGAATTGTTACAGCATAAGTATAAGTATGTAATTTATTACATAAGTATATCTATCACTATCGTTGACAGTATTGACTTAAGTGTTCGTAACTATTATAAACTAATATGTCGCTATCCGTGAGGATCTTTCATTGGCTTTTTGTCACTATTCGATTTTATTTAAAACTATTGTACGCTGTTGGTCTTCCTATATGAAATAAATAAATAAATAAAAACATGTACAATGTGACGATAATTGAAAATAATTATAAATAAAAAAAAAAGTAGCGAACTAAGACTCACTGCAGTCTGTACAATTTATGCTACTGCATAATACCATCCCATAAAAAGGATATTATTGATGTATGTATAATGTCTGCACGACTTTACGATGTATGAAGGCATTTTGAACTAACAAACCTTATTTTATCTGTTTTATTGATCCATGTTTTGTATCCTTTCACTGAGACTTAACATTATATCTGAACTCGATATTTTTTCTTCACTGATATGATATTCATTACTACACTTATTTCTTTTTGAAGTTATACTTCTTTAGGCGCGTTATGAAAAAAAGTGTGTGCGTGTAATCTTTACGCGCGATTGAAGTAAAACTTAATTAATAATAATTATCTTTAGGAATAATTAATAGACGCATTAATATATCACGTTAAATTTACATTAAATAAAGCCGTGTTACCAACTAAGCACTCACGTATACTCGAAGAGCTAGGAGCATTGTTAGATGTTTTTGCTACTTTTTTTCTCGGAAAAGCAGCCGATAAAAATTCATCTTTTGAGCAAAGTTGGCATTTTCTCTACCTAAAATAAAAAAAATGCCTTTATTAATATATAATATGATTACATAATATTATTTTATCAAGTGAGATTTTATATATTTTACAAAGAATAGAATATATAATAGAAGATATATTTTGGTATTATTATTCATCAGAACATAAACACCTACACTTTTTACAGGTTAGGTCATTCATTATCAGGTTCTTGATTTTCTCTTTTATTCTTATTAATTGATGAAAGAGTAAAATGTTTCTGGCATTCCGCTATTTTATTTGACTGTTTTATTATTATTTTCATTATATATTCTATTTATAATTCAGTTCATTGTCCATTCGCCCATTTAAAATATTCACTCATTAATAAAATAATTGATAATAAGAAATTGAAGGTAAAATTATTATTAGCACATATCAATATGACGTTGTTATTGAATATTAACATATAATGCTGTATTGGTTCGAACCCTTTGCCTTTCTTAATAATGGAAACGAAAAACAAAAACCAAGACCAAATTAACGAATGTCAGAAAATTTCTGAAAACTTATATATTAATTATTTATTGCAATAGTAGTAATAAATAAACAATAAAAACACTTGGAGATTAAATTATAACGGCTTAAAAAATATTTCAATTGGCTTTTGTACTGAGCGTTACTTCCGTCAGAAAAACATTCTGAGTTACCCCCAAGTTCGCCTAAAGAAGTTTAACTTCAAAAAATCAAAAATGATGAGAGTGAAATTTTAAGCAGCACTCGCATCACTGTAACACAAAAGTAAACAAAAACAGGTTGAAGTTGGTCCCTAAAATTTTCTGACGTTTGCGTCATGTTTTGCTTTCTTAGTCCATTATTAGGACAGGCAAAGGGTTCAAGCCCATACAGCCGTATTCATTATTGAATAGTTAATTGTCAGAGCCATCTTTGCAAGATTTTTACAAATTTGTTCTTTCTAAAAACGTAGAATAGCACGAGGAATATATCATTTTAATGATTTTTGCTTTAGGCCAAAGAAGTATAACTTCTTGCGTGCATACATAAGTACACACACACTTTTTTTTTCTCGAAATAGCCTTATACTTAGCGCCCGCTTTGGTGAACGAGTTAAATGTGATGTATAATAATGTTAAGTTGGAACGGCTGGTGCGGTACGTGGGCGAGGAAGCGTGGGAGGCGCAGGGCGGGCCGGGCGGCGAGCAGCTGCAGGCGGCGCGGCGCCACATCGAGGCGCGCCTGCCGCTGGTGCTGCGCTGCTGCAGCTCGTCGCACGCGCTGCTGGCGGCCGCGCTGGCCGCCGCCGACTCGCACCCGCTGCTGCTGCTGCTGCTGTACATGAAGGTGAGTCGTGACACAACAGACAGCACGTGCAAGTGTATGCTCATAGCTCTAAACAAGCTCCGCAACTTTACCAATGGGAGGCTCTTTTGCACCGGGTGCCGGCTAGATTATGCGTACCACAACGGCCCCTATATCTACCGTGAAGCAGTAATGTGTAAGCATTACTGTGTTTCGGTCTGAAGGGCGCCGTAGTTAATGAAATTACTGGGCAAATGAGACTATAGAACTTATGTCTTTTTCAATAAATTTTTAGCTTTTTCAAAAATCCTGAGTGACACTGCATTGTAATGGGCAGGGAGTATCAATTACCAGCAGCTGAGCGTCCTGCTCGTCTCGTCCCTTATTTTGATTTAAAAAAAAGTGGTTTGAAAGGTGCAGCACAGTAATTCGTGAGGGTCATTTATTGAGTAGTCACGCACCTTATGGCAAAAAAAGATTGAATAGAGACCTTATAAGATCGTTTTGTGAATCCTGTCAACAATATTCTTTTTTATTTGAGAGGGGCAAACCGGCAATAATTAGCATAAAATACCTTTAATGGTTCCTAATTATAGTAAATGAATAAACGTATATGCTTATCCATAAGTTCCAGTTCCAAGTTTTCTCATAGATAATAAAAAGTAGAATCCACTTCTAGAGTTGACCACTGTCATAACGTTCATAAAAAAACTTAGTCTACTGCAGAACCGTTCCCATTTTTTTTATGGGATAGAAGGACAAACAAGCGTACGGATCACCTGGTGTTAAGTGATCACCGCCGCCCACATTCTCTTGCAACACCAGAGGAATCACAGGAGCGTTGCCGGCTTTTAAGGAAGGAGTTTGCGCTTTTTTAAAAAGTACCCATGTCGTATCGTCGCGGAAACACCGCATAAGGAAGCTCATTCTACAGCTTTGTAGTTCGTGGAAGAAAGCTCCTTGAAAACCGCACTGTGGAGGACCGCCACACATCCAGATGGTGGGGACGACATCCTAACTTGTGGCGTGTCGTGCGAAGGTAGAATTCGGCGGCAGGAATCAGGTTAAACAGGTCTTCGGAACACTCCCCGTGATAAATGCGGTAGAAGCCACACAATGAAGCGACGTCTCTACGCAAAGCCAAGTGATCGAGCTGCTCTGCGTTGCACGCGGTCAAATGGATCGAGCTGATACTGGGGTACGCCAGACCAGAGGTGACAGCAATACTCCATGCGTGGCCGGACCTGCGCTTTGTAGAGAGCTAGAATGTGGGCCGGCTTGAAGTATTGCCGTGCTCTATTGATGACGCCCAGCTCCTTCGAAGCCAATTTGGCTTTGCCCTCCAGATGGCCACGGAATTGGCAATCGCTCGAGATTTCGAGACCCAGTATTCCGATACTAGGCGAGGCTTTAAGGAAAGTGTTGTCGAAGAGCGGTGATACGGCAAATGGGGTTTTTTTAGTGGGAAACGCGCAAACTTGAGTCTTCTGGGCGTTAAATTGGACAAGGTTCAATTTACCCCATTTCCGCGACCTTCTCGAGAGAGGACTCGATAGAAGACACAAGTTTCTCCCGGCACTGGTCGACGTTTTCCCGAGAGAGACCTGCATGGCCCGTGTGGTGAGGTGTCCAACATATCATTTATATGCAAAAGAAACAGCGTGGGAGATAGCATTCGGCATTGTGCCCGTTAAAATCACCTAAGACTACGATTTCAGCGGAGGGGATCTGTGCAAGCACGTCGTCAATTGCAGCTTGAACGCAGATGATCGGTTTCTGCGTTACCACTATGGGATCTGTAGACACATGCATAGATGTGGACGCAGTCCTCTAAATCTACGCGGAGCCAGATAGTAGACAGGTCCCTACCCTCAAAATTTTAAATTTAAAGCTCGAGTGAAGTATTTTGAATTCGTCGAAGTTAAGGACAATACTTTGTGTTTTATAAAAACCATGTACTATTTTATGTCTTTTTGAAAGAAGATTAGATGTATAACAAATGCGTGTTCGTGACGCGTGGTGGTGGCAGGTGCCCCGCGTGGTGCAGCTACTGCGCGAGTGCGAGGGGCGCGCGGCGCGGGGCGGCGCGGCCGACGCGGTGGCGCGCGCGGCGGACGAGCGCGGGCGGGCGGCGGCGCGGGCCTCCACCAGCGCCACGGACCGCGTGTCGCACACGCTGCTCACGGCGCTGGCGGCCAGTGCCGACGCGCACCACTCCAAGGACCACGGCAACAAGTACGTCCGCCCGTTATACCAGGATGCCGGAGCGTATTGCTGCCGTGAAGCAGTGATGTGCAAGCATTACTGTGTTACGGTCTGAAGGAAGCCGTAGCTAGTGAAATTACTGGGCAAACGAGACTTAACATCTTATGTCTCGAACGCAATTTGCAGTGCCGCTCAGAGATTAAGGGTTTTTCACGAATCCTGAGGGGCACTGCATTGTAATGGGCAGGTTACATCAATTACCCTCAGTTGAACGTGCTGCTCGTCTCGTCCGTTATTGTCATAACGAACGTCCGTATGCTGCAGGATGTGGCGGATAGAGAGCGCGGTGCGCGCGGTGTGGTCGCGCCAGGTGGGCGCGGGCGAGCGCGCTCTGCCGCTGGCGGGCGCGCTGCTCCGCGGCGTGCGCGTGCGGCACCGCCACCAGCTGCTGGCCGCGCTCGAGATGCTGCCCGACAACGAGCTCTTCGCCGCGCCCGCCAGGTATGTTCACACTCATGATAGAGAGCGCGGTGTGGTCGCGCCAGGTGGGCGCGGGCGAGCGCGCTCTGCCGCTGGCGGGCGCGCTGCTCCGCGGCGTGCGCGTGCGGCACCGCCACCAGCTGCTGGCCGCGCTCGAGATGCTGCCCGACAACGAGCTCTTCGCCGCGCCCGCCAGGTATGTTCACACTCATGATAGAGAGCGCGGTGTGGTCGCGCCAGGTGGGCGCGGGCGAGCGCGCTCTGCCGCTGGCGGGCGCGCTGCTCCGCGGCGTGCGCGTGCGGCACCGCCACCAGCTGCTGGCCGCGCTCGAGATGCTGCCCGACAACGAGCTCTTCGCCGCGCCCGCCAGGTATGTTCACACTCATGATAGAGAGCGCGGTGTGGTCGCGCCAGGTGGGCGCGGGCGAGCGCGCTCTGCCGCTGGCGGGCGCGCTGCTCCGCGGCGTGCGCGTGCGGCACCGCCACCAGCTGCTGGCCGCGCTCGAGATGCTGCCCGACAACGAGCTCTTCGCCGCGCCCGCCAGGTATGTTCACACTCATGATAGAGAGCGCGGTGTGGTCGCGCCAGGTGGGCGCGGGCGAGCGCGCTCTGCCGCTGGCGGGCGCGCTGCTCCGCGGCGTGCGCGTGCGGCACCGCCACCAGCTGCTGGCCGCGCTCGAGATGCTGCCCGACAACGAGCTCTTCGCCGCGCCCGCCAGGTATGTTCACACTCATGATAGAGAGCGCGGTGTGGTCGCGCCAGGTGGGCGCGGGCGAGCGCGCTCTGCCGCTGGCGGGCGCGCTGCTCCGCGGCGTGCGCGTGCGGCACCGCCACCAGCTGCTGGCCGCGCTCGAGATGCTGCCCGACAACGAGCTCTTCGCCGCGCCCGCCAGGTATGTTCACACTCATGATAGAGAGCGCGGTGTGGTCGCGCCAGGTGGGCGCGGGCGAGCGCGCTCTGCCGCTGGCGGGCGCGCTGCTCCGCGGCGTGCGCGTGCGGCACCGCCACCAGCTGCTGGCCGCGCTCGAGATGCTGCCCGACAACGAGCTCTTCGCCGCGCCCGCCAGGTATGTTCACACTCATGATAGAGAGCGCGGTGTGGTCGCGCCAGGTGGGCGCGGGCGGGCGCGCTGCTCCGCGGCGTGCGCGTGCGGCACCGCCACCAGCTGCTGGCCGCGCTCGAGATGCTGCCCGACAACGAGCTCTTCGCCGCGCCCGCCAGGTATGTTCACACTCATGATAGAGAGCGCGGTGTGGTCGCGCCAGGTGGGCGCGGGCGAGCGCGCTCTGCCGCTGGCGGGCGCGCTGCTCCGCGGCGTGCGCGTGCGGCACCGCCACCAGCTGCTGGCCGCGCTCGAGATGCTGCCCGACAACGAGCTCTTCGCCGCGCCCGCCAGGTATGTTCACACTCATGATAGAGAGCGCGGTGTGGTCGCGCCAGGTGGGCGCGGGCGAGCGCGCTCTGCCGCTGGCGGGCGCGCTGCTCCGCGGCGTGCGCGTGCGGCACCGCCACCAGCTGCTGGCCGCGCTCGAGATGCTGCCCGACAACGAGCTCTTCGCCGCGCCCGCCAGGTATGTTCACACTCATGATAGAGAGCGCGGTGTGGTCGCGCCAGGTGGGCGCGGGCGAGCGCGCTCTGCCGCTGGCGGGCGCGCTGCTCCGCGGCGTGCGCGTGCGGCACCGCCACCAGCTGCTGGCCGCGCTCGAGATGCTGCCCGACAACGAGCTCTTCGCCGCGCCCGCCAGGTATGTTCACACTCATGATAGAGAGCGCGGTGTGGTCGCGCCAGGTGGGCGCGGGCGAGCGCGCTCTGCCGCTGGCGGGCGCGCTGCTCCGCGGCGTGCGCGTGCGGCACCGCCACCAGCTGCTGGCCGCGCTCGAGATGCTGCCCGACAACGAGCTCTTCGCCGCGCCCGCCAGGTATGTTCACACTCATGATAGAGAGCGCGGTGTGGTCGCGCCAGGTGGGCGCGGGCGAGCGCGCTCTGCCGCTGGCGGGCGCGCTGCTCCGCGGCGTGCGCGTGCGGCACCGCCACCAGCTGCTGGCCGCGCTCGAGATGCTGCCCGACAACGAGCTCTTCGCCGCGCCCGCCAGGTATGTTCACACTCATGATAGAGAGCGCGGTGTGGTCGCGCCAGGTGGGCGCGGGCGAGCGCGCTCTGCCGCTGGCGGGCGCGCTGCTCCGCGGCGTGCGCGTGCGGCACCGCCACCAGCTGCTGGCCGCGCTCGAGATGCTGCCCGACAACGAGCTCTTCGCCGCGCCCGCCAGGTATGTTCACACTCATGATAGAGAGCGCGGTGTGGTCGCGCCAGGTGGGCGCGGGCGAGCGCGCTCTGCCGCTGGCGGGCGCGCTGCTCCGCGGCGTGCGCGTGCGGCACCGCCACCAGCTGCTGGCCGCGCTCGAGATGCTGCCCGACAACGAGCTCTTCGCCGCGCCCGCCAGGTATGTTCACACTCATGATAGAGAGCGCGGTGTGGTCGCGCCAGGTGGGCGCGGGCGAGCGCGCTCTGCCGCTGGCGGGCGCGCTGCTCCGCGGCGTGCGCGTGCGGCACCGCCACCAGCTGCTGGCCGCGCTCGAGATGCTGCCCGACAACGACTTTCAATAAGTGATGTCACATCCTATTTTAAATAAGTGGATTTATCAATGATAATAGTATCACATGAGTGTTTTAATACCTAATTATCAACACTGTTGTATTCAAGGCTTTATCTACACCCATAATATGAATCCTCCATGAAATATTCTGAAATAATTAACTGACTGCTAACATTAAAAAAGCCTAGTAACCATTACATCATCCAAACGAGTGTTGTAATGTTGTACTGAATTTCATTACAACACTCGTTTGGATGATGTAATGGTTATTAGGACATTGGGTGTTTTTTGTCATTAATGCAACTGTTGTGTAATAATGGGTATTAAAACACGAATGTGGATTTATCAATGATAATAGTATCACACGAGTGTTTTAATACTTAATTATCAACACTGTTGCATTCAAGACTTTATCTACACCCATAATATGAATCCTCCATGAAATATGCTGAAACAATAAACTGACTGCTAACATTAAAAAAGCCTAGTAACCATTACATCATCCAAACGAGTGTTATAATGTTGTACTGAATTTCATTACAACGCTCGTTTGGATGATGTAATGGTTATTAGTACATTGGGTGTTTTTTTTTCATTTATGCAACTGTTCTGTAATAAGGGGTTCTGTTCTGTAATCAGTTACAAACCATCCGTGTTGCTTATACCACGCATTTTATTTCGTTTGTACTGAGTTCTTAAAAGTGTACCAAATCTACACCTTATTACTATCAATATAGTGTCGCAATTCCCGCGTTAATCACTTTGTTTGTGCAATTCTTTAATCTTAAATACTACTTCATTTCAATTTATATCTTTATTAAGCATAAACTTTTTAAGATATTGTGATGAAGTGTGATATGTGTAAAAATGAGGTCAATGACGGAGTACAGTGTACGGGATGTAAGCGGAATTTGGATTACAGCTGTGCGGGTATATCCGAGACTGGATACCGCAAACTTGGACCAGAGCGTCGGGCTGTCTGGAAGTGCCCACAATGCAAGGTCAGTCCAATATCCAACCCTATTACTACCAATACTACTGATTCGGGTACGTTGGCTACTATACTAGAGGAAATACGTAAGATGAAACAACAGCTGAACTATCTTCCTGACCTGGTTCGCGATGTTAAGTGTATTAAAACCGAGATTGCTGACCTCAAGGCTGCCTGTGACTTCAATTGTGCTAAGCTGGACGAGTATGGCTTACGGCTGTCAGAAGTTGAACGTAATTGTTCTAAGTACGAAACATTAGCGGACAGCATAAACTCACTAACTCTAAATGTGCAACACTTTAGCGAAGAGTTGAGTACTCAAGAACAAAGGTCCCGATTAAATAACGTAGAAATAAAAGGAATTCCGGTCAGGACTACTGAAAATCTCTTTAATATTGTAGAAAAACTAAGCAAAGTGGTAGAACACAAAATTGATATATCCCAAATAAATTACATCGCAAGAGTCCCTTCATATAACTCAAAGGATAAATCGATAGTCATGGGATTTATTAATCGGTACGTAAAGGAGGAGTTCTTAGCGGCCGCAAGAGCGAAGAAGACTATCATGGCTGATTCCATTGGTTTCGTAGGTAGTACGCAGCGAGTGTTTATCAATGACCACCTTACTCCAAGTTCAAAAAAACTTCTTACACAAGCTAAGACCATTGCAAAAGAAAAAAAGTACCGTTATACCTGGGTGAAGTTCGGGAAAATACATTTAAGAAAAAATGACTCATCTCATGTAATAATTATAGCAAAAGAAAGTGATTTAAACAAAATAATTTAGGCTGTTGTGTACTATTCACTTCTACTTTAATGCCCCTAACATTTTTAATGTTTATTTTAATTCTTAGATATTTTAGAGTAACTGATAAGTTGCTATTGACTTGTGTTTTCTATTACATTCACTTATTAATGATCCAGTTTATAAATATGTCATATGCTCGCTTATTGTATATTTTGTTCTTAGTATATGTATTGTTGAGTTATGAAACTAAGAAGTGTGGTTGCAATTTGATGTTATTTGTTAAATTAGATAGTAATATTATGTATAATTTGCTAATGTACCAATTAATAATTATATGTGCTCGCTTATTATATTTGTACGTAGTGATATTGTTGGCTTATGAAACTATAAGGTCTCTTTGTATTTTGATCTGTTGTGTGGTAATAGATACTTATTTTTATGGAATTTATGTACATATTATTATGTACATGGGTTCCATAAAAGTGAGTCTATTCCTTGTAACCAATATAGTACGTTTTAGTGTTTGTTACACATCGTTTGAATTGTTATTCAGTCAAATAATGCTTTTGTTTATAAATGGCTACTTCTCATATAAGTGATATAAATTACCTCAATATTTACTATCAAAATACAAGGGGTTTACGCACTAAAACAAATGTCTTCAAACGCAATGTAACCTTATTTGATTATGATGTAATTGTATTGACTGAAACTTGGCTGTTAGACGGAATCACAGATGCCGAGCTTTTTGACAATCGGTATATGGTGTGGCGTCGGGATCGTAATTACGTTACTACTGGTCTAAGTCGAGGGAGTGGAGTGCTCATTGCAACTCGTAGATCACTTTCAGTGATTCCAAAGCCATACTATAACTCTAGTGCTGAAGATTTGTGGGTGACGGTTACTATTAACTGTCATAGAACTAAACTCCTGACAAATCTGCACATATGCGTTATCTATCTATGTGCTGAAAACCAGGGTTACTCCTTCTCACAGCAACTACATAATTTCCTAAGCCGAACACAGGATATAATAATCGAGAATCCTACTGATAAATTTCTTATAATCGGTGATTTTAATATGAGCAATATAATATGGAATCTCTGTAATGACAGTGATAAATCATTTAGCAAATTTATTGAATTAGGCGTTACTTTGCGGAAATCCATAATTATACAAATTATTTAAGTTTTCTTCAGTGTTAATTCCGCCAATATTTGTCTTTAAAACAATTCGACACGTGTTTCGCCTCTACACGAGGCATCCCCAGGACGTGTTGTCTCGCCAAAATCTGGCACGAGACTGCTTGTTAATGTTAAATCCAAAAAAATTAGAGATTGGTTTGATTCGAATATCTCGTGCCAGATTTTGGCGAGACAACACGTCCTGGGGATGCCTCGTGTAGAGGCGAAACACGTGTCGAATTGTTTTAAAGACAAATATTGGCGGAATTAACACTGAAGAAAACTTAAATAATTTGTAAAATCATTTAGCGCTTGTAATTGTCAATCACAGGATGAAATTTTTTTCACGGATGAATTGGCATTTCTTGGTCTGAAGCAATTCAATGGAATCCGAAATCTATACAATAAAACTCTAGATTTAGTGCTGTCCAATGGCGTGGTGACAGTCAGCGATGTTAGTAATGATACGCTTGTTCCTATTGACGCCCACCATGGAGCCTTATCTTTGATAGTTAAATTCACCGCGAAAAGTTTTCTCCAGTCGGCCCCTAGGCGTAGATACATGTTTAACTGCGGTGATTATGAGGCCATAAATGCTGAAATACAAAGCATTAATTGGCATGTCGTTCTGTCGGATTTATCCCTTGATGAGTCGGTCACATTTTTCTATGAGTTTTTTGAAAAATTGAAAACAAGATATATACCATCTAAATTTATTAAACCTAATCACTATCCAGTGTGGTACTCTATCCATCTTAAAAAAGCTATTAAAGAAAAATATAAATATTTACGTAAATACAATACTTATGGTAATATGTCGGATATGGTTTCTTATAAAATGATACGTGCGAGAATAAAAAATCTTGAAAAATCCTGTTACAATAACTATATACGTTCTATTGAAAATTCTATAAACCTGAATCCAAAATACTTTTGGTCGTATATGAAGTCTAAACAAAATCTAAACTCTATGCCTAGTTGCATGTACCTTGCTGACAAAACCTTCAATACCGGCACCACTATTTGTAATGCCTTTTCTGATTTTTTTTGTAATAACTTTACCGATCCTCCGGTCAATAAAAATGTCATCTCTTTATCATCACTACCAGTGTGTGATATCTCGCAAATACACGTAGACGTTACTGAAGTAAAGAAACTACTCCATGGTATTGACCCATCAAAATCCGATGGTCCGGATCATTTACCTGGAATATTCTTAGTGAAATGTTCTGATTCCATATGTGTACCCATTACTATTTTATTCAACAAATCTCTCTATGCGGGTGTTATGCCAGATTTATGGAAAATGGCTTATATTACTCCAGTGCATAAAAAGGGGGCTAAGACTAATATATCAAATTACCGTCCAATTTCTAAGCTTTGTATTATATCTAAGGTTTTTGAGAAAATCATTTATAGTCAGGTTTATCCTGCACTAAGGCAAGCCTTTAGCCCCAGTCAGCATGGTTTTCTTAGAGGTCGCTCGTCTGTCTCTAATCTTGCACTTCTTAATAATTATCTAACTGAAACAATGCAGCAAGGTGTCCAAGCTGATGTAATTTACACCGACTTCAGTAAGGCATTCGACCGAATACGGCATGACATCCTTCTTAATAAGCTCTATAATATTGGTATCAGCGGTGACTTGTTAAGATGGTTTTCCTCCTATATTCATAATCGCACTCAAGCTGTTGTTGTCAGTAATTATATATCAGGGTGGGTACCCATATCGAGTGGCGTTCCTCAGGGTTCCTTGCTTGGCCCTCTATTGTTCGCAATATTTTTATATGATGTTGATACTTGCTTACGTACCGCCAAAATATTGTGCTTTGCTGACGATATCAAAATTTACAACAAGGTATCGTCACTAGATGATGCAATAGCTCTACAAGAAGACCTACACCGATTGCAAAATTATTGTGACGATCATAGCCTAGAGCTAAACCCATCAAAATGTAGCGTAATGACATTCACGCGTAAGCGGCATCCTGTAATTTTCAATTACCAGTTGAAATGTGAGAATGTGCAGAGAAGTAGTACAATACGAGACCTTGGTGTTTTACTTGATTCGAAACTATTATTTGACCAACATATAAATTTAACTATATCTAAAGCTATGAAAGCCCTTGGATTTATTATAAGAAGCTCGCGTGATTTACGTCAAGTCAAGACACTGAAGATATTGTACTGCACCTTCGTTCGTGGTCACTTAGAATATGCCTCTCAAATCTGGAATCCTTTGTATTCTACATATATTTCTCGAATAGAAAATATTCAAAAAAAATTCTTACGCTTTCTATGCTACCGTACTAACGACGGATACAATTCAAAGTCTTACGAACAGCATTGTAAAAACCAACATTTACTACCGCTTGAGAAACGACGTATGATCTCTAACATTGCTTTCCTCTTGAAAATAGCTCAAAATAAGGTTGATTGTCCAGATCTTCTTTCGACAATTTCATTGAGAACTTCGTCAACTGCACTACGCTATAGCCGTTTATTGTATATACCTCAATCATCTACTAACTACCGGAGCAATAGTTATATCTTGCGAGCTAGCACCACCTGTAATAAACTAAGCAGTGAAATAATTAATTTTGATATTTTTAATACATCTGTCAAAGCAATGAAACAATGTATCATGAAAACGTTCTTTGAATCCTGTGAATATCAAGTGTGCTTATTATTAGATTATAATTTTACATGTTTACTCTTTTTAATTTTGGTTCTTACTACTTCTATTGTCTATTAGTGAATATCTGTGATTAGCTCTAAGTTTCTATTGTATTTTTATTTTGTGTAAATAGCTGTTGATATTCCTTGAAATAAATAAATAAATAAATAAAACACGAATGTGTATTTATCAATGATATCAGTATCACATGAGTGCTTTCATACCTAATTATCAACACTGTTGCATTCAAGACTTTATCTACACCCATAATATGAATCCTCCATGAAATATGCTGAAACAATAAACTGACTGCTAACATTAAAAAAGCCTAGTAACCATTACATCATCCAAACGAGTGTTATAATGTTGTACTGAATTTCATTACAACACTCGTTTGGATAATGTAATGGTTATTAGGACATTGGGTGTGTTCATTTTGGAAATGAGCTAACTGTTTTAGAATCTTTAAGAGAAGATTTAAAGCATGAGTGTGGATAAAATAATAAACTGTACAGTGACGAGATCCACGGCATCCTGGAGTGTTTCCTGACGCTGGTGTGCGGCGCGGGGGAGTCCCGCGGCGGCAGCGGCGCGCTCCCGCACCGCGTGGCCGCGCTGCTGCGGCGCTACCTGGCCGCCCGGCCGCAGCGTGCGGCCTCGCTGCTGCACAAGCACCGCGACATCATAGCGTGAGTCACACACACACACAGTAACGGTCGTGGTTCACTTTCATATTCACCTCAAGTATGTTTTCAACATGATTTTATATTTTTAGAGCAACTAAGATTGCTTAATAGACATAAATTAATGACTTATTATAGATAGTTTGTGTATAGTCTCCGACCGGCTACAATAGCCTCAGTGCTTCAATTCAACAGTAATATTAACTGATACTCTTTTTTTATGTGCCTGAAGACCTAAAAATAATGAAAAATTGGATAACAGACGTAAAAAGAGTTGACAGTCGCACCACTGTGAAGACTGTATCGAAGAACTTGTTGTAAGTAACACAGTGGTATGGTTTTGACCGCACCTTGTGTTCAGGAATTATTCGGCACTTTTGTCAAAAAGTTAAATTTCGAATTCTTGTAACACAAATTGATTTGGGCAGGGCCCAATTATCAATATAAAATCCATCGTGGAAATCGGCGTATAAACATAGCCGTAATGATGTTGGATAAGAAACTTAGTTTGTATCATTGTTTAATGTAATGCTTGATTCATTTCGAATAGGTCGCAGCCTGCTCTGAGCGCCGTGTTGTCGGGCGACACGAGTGCGTCGGTAGCTCCGCCCCCGCTGGCACTGGAGGCGCTACAACGCCGAACCGCGCCGCCGCACGAATTGCTGGCGCACACCCAGGTATCGGCCTGAGTGTCTGTTGTTTTTTTTTCTTTCTTTCTTCTTTCTTTACTGTCGGTAACTCACCTTATTCATGAACGCTGTTTGTTAATGGGAGGACGTATAGCTTACCAGCGATAGAAGGTTGTATGGAAATTGCAATTCATGCGTCTTATCGTCACAAGGCGATAAGAACGACTTATCGGGTATATTGGGACAGCTTCAGATTATTGACAGCTAATTACTGACAGTAGAAGGTAGTAATTTATCTCTATGTGTAGATAGTATATTGGGAACGGCCGTAAATGGACTCCAAACCGTAATGTATTAATTTAATTGCAATGGTATGAGCTTATCCGTTTTTTTTAATAAACTGAGAATGTGCAACTTTCTATATACTGAAACATATATAATAAATGTACAACATACATTTTTTAATACAGGATATCTGGTATCAGTGTCGGAATTGAGAAGCTTGCGATATATTAGCTCTAATTTTCTACATTGCAGGGTTACCAACTTAGACACATAGCACGCCCTGTACAGGTGCGTTCGCGAGGAGGTGGTGTAGGGTTCTATACCAAAAAAATGTAAATGTACATATCCTCCGTCACCTAATAGATCCTTCTCATAGTTCAGTTGAACAAATGTGACTCACCATGGCCCTTAATGGAAAGAAGTTGGTGATTGGCACTGCATACCGGCCACCTTGGATGAACATGGATTAATTTTTTAATGCATTAACAGACACAATTAGCTCTTTTTTTATTTATGATAATTTAATTTTGCTTGGAGATTTTAATATTAATATGCTCAGAACAAATCACACTGACACATGTAAATTAAATACCTTCATTACATGTTTTAACCTGACACAAGTTGTTACAGAACCAACTCATTTCACAACATCTAGTGAAACTCTTATTGATGTTGTATATACTGATTTACACACTAAGAATATTATAGTAGAACTTTTAGGCTCTTTATTTGGACATTGTCTTGTTGTCTGTGAATTTAATGTTAAGCAAAATAAGCCCACACCTAAGACAATAATATACAGGCCTATTAACAAGATATGTGCAGAAGTTTTTGATAATGACTTGAGATCTGTTAAATGGGACATGATATCATCACTTCAAAATGTTAATGAAATGGTCAGGGCACTGAACCATGGTATTTTAACTATATTTAATGTTCATGCCCCTATTAAAAACATTGTTGTCAAAGAACCCAGGCACCCATGGATAACTTTAAACAATTAAAACCATGATGCAGCTGAGGAATAAGGCGTTGAAGGATTTTCATAAGACAAAGCTACCTTCAAAAAAAGACATATTATTATAAAATATTAAAATCTTCTGTAAATAGAGCACTTTACTTTGAGAAATCTGCATAGTTTAAACATAATATAAATAATAAAATAAATCAACCAAAAATTCTCTGGAAAAACCTTAGAAATGTTTTATTACCTAAAAATAATATTGAACTGCCCATGTATTTCAGTGACCCGAACAAGATAAATAACCATTTTTTAGACATACCAGGTCCCTCTTTTGTTAGTATCTCGCAGCTAACATACTATGAATATCATAAATACAGTGATGCTGTGTTTCACGTTAAGATGGTTGATTTTGATAAAATTTCGAAATTATAAAGAGTCTTAAGTCAAATGCTGTGGGTTGTGATAACATTACTCTGGACATGCTTATTATGACATTTCCATATACACTAGAGGTAATAAAAACATTATAAATATGTCTTTTAGCACATCCACATGCCCTGACATATGGAAAACAGCAATTGTGAAGCCTTTACAAAAAAATTCAAACCCTTGTTAGATTAAAGATCTCAGGCCTATAAGTGTATTGCCATGTTTATCAAAGGTGTTAGAGAAAGCTGTTTGTACACAATTTACAAAATATCTTGAAGAGAATAATATTTTGCCTGAACTACAGTCGGGATTCAGAAAGGGTCGAAGTACAGTGACAGCTTTGCTTGATGTTACAGACAATATACTACATGCATAAGACAATGGGATGTGTACGTTACTAGTATTGCTAGATTTTTCTAGAGCATTTGACTCAATTAACGTTACTTTGCTGTTATCCAAACTCAGATATTATGGTGTTGATAACAATGCTTTAAAATGGTTTAATAGTTACTTAAGCAATCGCTCTCAATATGTGAAATTACAGAAAAATGATGGGACTACATTATTATCAAATAAGGTAAATATAAAAAGGGGAGTACCCCAGGGTTCTATTTTGGGTCCCATTCTTTTCATTTTATATGCTGCTGATATTAAAAGCAATATACAGTACTGCAATTTTCAGATTTATGCAGATGATATACAGGTATATATCTCTTGCTTGCCTGCTGACATTTATGAAACTATACAAAAGCTAAATGTAGACCTGGCTAGAATAGCCATGTGGTCCGAGAAAAATTACCTGTTACTCAACCCAGATAAAACCAAGTTCATGATATTATGTGGTAGTAAGCATCAAGTTAGTAAAATCAGTACAGTAGAGAAAGTGAGGCTTAAAGATAAAACCATTGACCAAATATATGAAGTACGGAATTTAGGGTTGATAATAGACAGTGAATTGCGATTTGAGAAGCATGTTGCACACTCAGTTAAGAACTGCTTCTATAAGCTGAAAATATTGTATCGTTTAAGACCCTACATTAATGACAGTTTACGAGTTCAGTTAGCTGGGTCACTAATTCTCTCAAAACTCAACTACATGGACACAGTCTTTGGTCCTCGCTTCTTAAAAAAAACCCAGAATCTTATCCAGCGTGTTCAAAATGCATGTTCTCGTTTTTGCTTTAAGATTCCATTAAGGGCCCATGTGACACCATTCCTAAATAAACATTGCATCCTAAAAATAAGACATAGACGTAAGGATAGCACTTAGCCTGCCTGCTTTTTGACGTTATAAAATACAAGGTTCCTACTTACTTCTATAAAAAGCTTTTCTGGTTTTCGAGTCGTAGGTCCTGTGATACTCGAAAAGCTGCTATGCAAATCACAATACCTCAACACAGTTCAGCAGCCTTTAGAGGAAGTTTTCGTTATGCTGCGTCCAAGTGTTGGAACAATATTCCACCACCAATGCAAAAAACAAAGTTAATTTAAAATTAAAATTAAACAGTTTTTGTTAAATCATTAGAAACAAGAGGAAACACTGAGACATGACAGCAGTACTCTATAAAAGTATTTTACCTAATATATTTTTACTTATTACAATGTACAAGAATAGGTACTCACCAAATATTGTTTTCTCCATTATCTTTTCAATTCAAAACATAAACTCTCAATTCTAATTTGATCTTTAAATATATAATTTAGGCAGTTGTCATTTATTTATACTTGTCTGTTAGCAGTTTTATATGTATTATATAGTTGTAATGTATAACAATCAACATTTAGTTTTAGAACTATAATGTTGATTGTTAGTTATAATTGACAGTTGACGTAACAAGCAACAAACAGAAATTATCTATTTATTTACATGCGGCCACTGAGTATACAAGTAGAACGTTCTAACTCATTCATTGCCCATCGTTAATAATTATAATCAGATCGAAATACTTAAGAAATTAATTTTAATTTAGGTAACCGTGCGTTTATAAGATTTAGTTTTTATACCACGTCACTTTTAGTTTCCTACCAGTAAAAAGTTTTCCTTTTATTTTATACCAAAACATTTTTCGTGACGTCACAAAATGACCCAACGGAAGACCAGCGTTGGTTTTCAAATCAGCAACATGCTGAGTTGGGACCATTTTTTCGTTTTAATCGTATATAAATAATAGAAATGTTTCATTTTTTGCTTGTTTATCAATCTTAAGTTTATATTTATTTTTTATGTTATGTCTTTGTGTAAAACTACTTACTTATACGTTTCAAAATAAAAAAAATTATTTCTTTTCTCTGTTTATTTCGAATGAGAGGTCAAGACGTTGCCGTGGTTGTTGCCAGGAGTTGGAGGCGTGGGGCGTGCGACGTGGCGGCGCGTGGGGCGGGCGACGCAGCGCGGACGCCATCTTGCGGGCCGTGGCGCCGCTGGCCGCCGCCCCGCTCCCCGCGCTCAGGCAGGCCGCGCTCTCGCTGCTCGCCAAGCTGCTGCCGGCCGCCTGCGACACGCAGCCAGGTACCCGCCTGTTGCTTGTTGATAATGTAATGTATGTTCATAGGCACAGAAGTGAATTTGCCAGAAACTGTCATAACCATAATGTTAACACCAGGAACAGACATAAACTTATGATGCCTACTACTCGGCTAAGTCGAGTTAGTAAGTCTTTTGTGGGGCGATGTGTATGCTCTAACAACAAGATCCCAGAAAATGTTCAAAACAAAAGTATTACGTTATTCAATAGAATTGTTAAAAAACGTTTGGGTGGTAAAGGTTACTATAACATAAATGACTATCTTAATGATACCACAGATTGGGAATGGAGTGACTCAGGCTATTAAATAATAAGTTTAATTGTACAATATTACTTTGTAAACATACTTATTCGCTGAATAAAGAAAAAACTGAGTTTGTTGCGCCCATTCTTCTCAGGTCTAAAGCATTCATTTTGGAATGGGTGGTAGTTTTTTTGACTTTCAATAAGTGATGTCACATCCTATTTTGAATAAAAATATTTGAATTTTAATACCTAATTATCAACAATTGCATACAAGACTTTATCTACACCCAGAAAAAGAATCCTTTAAAAGATTCTGAAACAGTTAGCTTACTGCTAACATTAAAACAGCCAGTCCTAGTAGTAACCTAATATCATCCATTAATGATTGTATATAAATAAACTAAGTATTAGTGAAATAATTATTTATTTTAGTAGTGATTTACATTCTGTGTAGTGCAATTATTAAAATTCACTTGAATGTTGTTTTTAGCAGCGTTTAAAATATCCGGCGGTCAAAACTTGATTCGCTCATTTTTTCAAGAAAAATGGTGATTCGATAACCTACTTTTATTTACGGTAGTGTACTTTTTGGTAGTGGGGAACGCGCGTAAACGAAAATATTCTTTTTTTGAAATTCATACAGATACCACGCATCAAGCAATTATAATATGGCTGTCTGTTGAAACTCTTTGGGCATGAAGGGATCGAAAAAAAAAACAAAGGAGTGTTGTTATGAAATTCAGTACAACATTACAACACTCGTTTGGATTATGTAATGGTTATTAGAACATTGGGTGTTTTAATGTTGACAATAAGTTAACTTTTACAGAATCTTTAATAGAAGATTTAAAGCGTTGGTGTAGATAAAAATATCAGTACCTTTTCATACGGTCCGGTTGCCAGGTATCTCCGGCGGCAGTGTAGGGCCAAGTATGATAGCTTTCACACGTACCGACATAAATTACCGGGAAGGCGACTGCCGGATCTACCACTATGCGTTCGGTGGCCGGATATCGGTTAGCCTGCGGCCGGACCCACAGTGGTGTATAAAAAGTCTGGCGGTCTGTCGCCCAGGTACAATCTCGTCGTTTTGTCTCACAGCCTCGTGTCGTCGTAATTTAATGTATATAGAAACGCTGTAAGTAAATGGTTTTTCAAACTGTAATTGATTAAAAGAGACATTATTGACATTAAAGTACCTGAAAAACCTGTTTTCATCATTTAGTAGGTCTGGAAATATGGTGTAGAATGCCCCAAAGTGTTCTCTTTTCATGTTAATCGGATGAACCCAATAATTTCTTGACTTTCTTTTCCGGCGATAGTCTAATAGATAATCTTCGGTACAAAATCCACATGGCAATTAATTAATGACGTTCCATTTTTAGAGATGATTGAAAATTAAATTGTGAATGTGTTCAAGTTGATTTGATATGTGGTTTTGATTGGATTCCAATAGATGGCGCTATAAATATAGAAGCAATTATTTTACCTTTATGTTTATTTAGATAATCGTATTATTTGTCAATCATTTGTAGTAGTGAGTTCAAAACAAATATACAGTGAATATCAGTTCGGTTTTATTTTAACAGTGTAGTAGTGAAGTGTCTCCGTGAAAATTAGGGTTCCCTGGTGCTGGCTACAACATTGGTCCTTGAGTCGGACTTAGGCCGAGACTGTGTTTTTGGAGCACCACGCAGTGTGTTGGTTAGGTGGTGATAGTGAAGTGAAAGTAGTATAGGTAGTGGTATAGTGAAGTGGCCAATATATTGTATTGCTTTTGGATGGGTATGACGCTTGCTTTTGTGGACTTTGTTAATGGTTGAACTTTGTACTTTTGAGTCAGTTAATATGAAAGACTAATTTTTCGTAAATTTTGGAACACTAGTTTATTAGACTTTGAAAAAAAAATATAATTTTTTGGTGAATTTGAACTTTGTTAAATTTTAAGATCTTTTCTTTATGAATTTTGTGCTTTTCAAACTTCAATAACTTTTGAATAATTTGAACACTTTGAAATTTTACGATTTAAAATTAAATCTTTGGACTTAGAAAATTAATGCAAATTTGGGACACAGTGCAACCAGTGTTTCCATTAACTTAGAATATTTTTGATCAAATGTGGACCTAGTGATTTTGTTGTATACATTAAGATCTTCATTAAAATTTAACTTTCTTTTGGACTTTATATATCTTGGGGTTAAAGTGTTGATATTATAAAGAACAATGGAAACGTTGTGTGTCATGCAAGGGAAGAACTTGTCGACTATTTGGAAAACATTAATCAATTTTAAGAAGACACCAAAAGCAAGATTAAAAGCCAACTATGTGAAAATTAGGCTTGAGAGCTTGGAAAAATATTGGGAAACGTTTCGAGAAACACATAATGAAATTCTAAAGGTTGCAACGTTAGAACAACGGAGAAGGCATGAATATTTCGATGATGATTTTTTTTTTCTAAAGGCGAAGAAGGGTATATTATGGCTAAATGTGAGTTAACTGACGTGTTAGACAAAATGCAACCACAGCATGCTATACAAAAGTCCCAAAATCCAAACAGTGTAAAGAGCACTCAAGAAGTGAAGTTGCCCAAAATAAGCATTCCACAATTTAATGGAAATTATAATGAATAGAATACATTCCAAGATTTGTATATGTCGCTTATACATTCCAACACATCACTTAGTGACATACAGAAAATGCATTATTTAAAAACGAGCTTATCCGGGGAAGCTGAACAACTTCTAAAGCACATATCCATAACAGATAAAAATTATGAAGTCGCATGGGACACTCTGAAAGAAAGATACAACAATAGAAGAGTTATTGTCAATACCATATTCAATAGATTACTATCACAAAGAAAACTTATCAATGCAAGCGCCAAAGGAATTAAAGATTTGTTGAATACCACAACTCAATGTCTCAACAACCTAAAAAACAATGATGTTAATATAGATAGATAATTGGGATCCAATAATGATACATATTATTGTGAATAAATTAGATCCAGAATCACACAAGGAATGGGAAGAAGAGTTGAAAAACCTACCCGTACAAGAACTTCCAACATGGAAGAAGTTTCAAGACTTCCTTGGAGGAAAATTCAGAGTATTAGAGATGATACAACCAGCACAGTCTAAGGAAAGGCCTAATATAAGAACAAAAACTTTTCACACCTCTGCACCAGAAACAAGTTCTTCAGAAACTTCTTGCGCTTACTGCGAGGGGAATCATATTATTTACAAATGCGATGAGTTTATACGATTAGACCCAACTACGAGATCGGAGTTTGTGGGGAAAGAGGGATTATTCTTTAATTGCTTATGGCCAGGACATTGCGTTAGCTACTGCAGAAGAAATACTACCTGCCATAAGTGTCGAAGGAAACACCACACATTGCTACACACAAAGAAGCCAAAGAATACAGACCAAACCGATACTGAAAAAAGAAAAAACGAAAGAGAACACAACTAGTACTCCGAACATTTTATCCCATGTATCTACACAGAGCAATGTAACATTGTTAGCTACAGCCTTAGTTAACATTCATACAAGCAGAGGAGAACAAACAGTCAGAGCTCTTATAGATCCATGTTCTCAAGAATAGTTTATATCAGAGTCAACAGCCCAACGATTACAATTGAGAAAGAGAGAAGTGGAAGGACAAGTCACTGGAGTTGGTAAAATGTCTACTTCTATTAAGCATGCGGTGGAGCTAGAAATCACATCAAGATTTAACCATGAATTTAGATTGAGATGTACCGCATTTGTTATAAAACAAGTGACTGAAATAATGCCAGCTACGAAAATAAATAATGAAAAATGGGTTCATTTAACGGGACTACGTCTTGCTGATCCAAATTACAACACTCCAGGGCCCATTGATGTATTACTCGGAGTCAATGTATATACTGAGATTTTGATGAACGGCATTATTAAAGATAAATCAGGAGTACTGAGTGCGGTCGCTCAAGAAACACAACTTGGGTGGATAATTTCTGGAGGAGCAAAATCGGAAAATTCTATGAGCCGTGGAATCGTCAGCTTGCACTTAAATATGAATTTAGAACACATGCTGCAACGATTCTGGGAATCAGAGACTTTGGAGACTAGCACAGATGCCCTTACTTCACTTGGAGAAAGAGCTGAGGAGATTTATGAGAAAACGTTAGCTAGACAAGAAGATGGAAGATACATTGTTAGTTTACCAATTCGTACAGACAACCCAAGTTTACCAAAAGATTCCAGAGCAATTGCACTTAAGAGATTCAAGAGCTTAGAGAAGAGATTAAACAGCAATAAGTCACTTAGAGAAGAATATAACAAGGTTTTTGAAGAGTATTTAACATTAAATCATATGGAACTTGTTACAACAGAACAGATAAAAAATAAATCAGTCTACCTTCCTCATCACCCAGTGATAAGAGAAGATAAAGAAACGAGTAAAGTTAGGATCGTGTTTGATGCTTCTTGTCGAGGGAGTAATTTAATTTCACTAAATGAAGAATTATTGATCGGGCCCTCGCTACAAGAGGAATTAAGAAATATAATCATGCGATGGAGAACACACAAAATATGCTTTGTGGCAGACATTGTCAAAATGTATCGCCAAATACGGATACGCCCTGCGGACAGAGACTTTCTGCGTATATTATATAGATTTAACCTGAAGTGCAAGATTATAGATTACTAACCGTGACGTTCGGTACAGCTTGTGCGCCATATCTAGCAATGAAGACCTTAAAACAAGTTGCAAAAGATGAATCGCAAGATGGCAGATTTCCCCTGGCTAAGAAAATTGTGTTAAATGATTTTTACATGGATGATGTTTTATCGGAGAGTAATGACGTTGAAACAGCAATAGAAATGCAGAAACAACTCACAAAATTACTAACATTAGGAGGTTTTGAGTTACAGAAATGGTCTTCGAATAGTGAAAGATTTCTGGAAACACTCGAGCCAGATAAAAGAGCTAAGTTGCAAGAAGTAGATATGAATAGGAAAGCAAGTATAAAAACACTGGGAATAATTTGGGAAATTCATGAAGATAACTTAAAAATAGCACAAAAGAATTTTTTCACTGAAGTGTTTACGAAAAGAAACGTATTGAGTCATATAGCTTCTCTGTTTGATCCTATGGGATGGCTCGCACCTGCAATTATTACAGCAAAAATATTTATGCAAAAGCTATGGCTAAGAAAGTTAGACTGGGACGAAGAACTGCCAGATGATCTAAAAAATGAATGGATCACATATCAAAATAACCTTATCTCTCTGATATTAGAATACCTAGAGGATATGGTTACTTTAACAACTGTTCAGTTGAACTACACGGGTTTTCAGACGCATCCTTGGCTGGGTATGCTGCAGTTGTATACCTAAGAATTCTAAGTTCAGATGGTATACCGAAAAAGATCTCACTAATAACTGCGAAGACTAAAGTTGCTCCTGTCAAAGCCCTAACACTACCACGATTGGAATTATGTGGAGCCGCATTGCTAGCAAAATTTGTAAAGCATGTTATGAAGACTCTTCGAATTGAGTTAAATAGAACATATGCTTGGACTGATTCTAAAATAGTACTTGCATGGATTCAAGGTGACCCAAACAGATGGTCTCCTTTTGTGAAAAATAGAGTGATTCAAATACGTAATGAACTCGATACCCACTTGTCATATGTCAACACAAAGGATAATCCCGCCGATCCAGCATCTAGAGGCATATGCCCAAGTAAATTGAAGACTTGTGAATTGTGGTGGCAATGACCACAGTTTCTAAAAGGCAATTGTGTGCCACTTTCTACAGAAGTCATGCCTGAAACAGAAGAAAAACGTATTTCAGCAAAATGTGCAGTGACTAATGTAACTACAAATGAAATGGAATCAAAACTTACCTTGCTGAAGAAATTTTCGTCCTTAGAGAAACTGCTAAATGTAGTCGCATACTGTCGAAGATGGAAGAACCTTAAAGGAAAAGAAAAATTACCTAATCATATTACATGTATAGAAAGGGAAGAAGCACTTTCCATATGTTTAAAGATGGCGCAGTAGATAGAATTCCCTGATGACATACTTCACCTGAAGAAAGGAAAGGCTATTAATGCGACCAGTAGATTATTACCATTAAACCCTTACCTTGATGATAATGGAGTAGTACGAGTAGGAGGTAGATTGAAGCAGGCAAATCTAAAATTTAATAGAAAACATCCCATTATACTTACAAAAGATAATGTCCTATTACCAGTCCTGTTACAAAGTCCTGTTTTAAAACTTTACACGGTGGTCCCCAATTGATGACCATTTACCTACGAAGTAAATATTGGATCATTAAAGCAGCACAAAGTATTAAAAGATACTACAGACAATGTAAATTGTGTGCTAGATACAATGCTACATCCGGTACACAAATGATGGGAGATTTACCAGATGTCCGAGTGAATGCATCGCGTCCTTTTACCATTAGTGGTGTCGATTTTGCAGGGCCCATTTCGTCAAGAATAAGTAAAGGTCGAGGAGTGAAAACATACAAATCATACATCTGCCTTTTTATCTGTATGGCTACTAAAGCCATTCATTTGGAACTGATTAGCGACATGACTACGGACGCCTTTATTGCTTCATTCAAAAGATTTGTTTCGAGACGATGTCATTGCAAGGAACTGTGGAGCGATCATGGTACAACTTTTGTGGCTTCAGGGAAAGCACTATTGGAAATGTGGAGACAAGGAAGAAATGAACTTCCCGCAGAATTTCAAAAAATTTTAGATAGCAGAGGAACCAGATGGAAATACATACCTCCAGGAGCTCTTAACTTCGGTGGTTTATGGGAAGCCGGTGTGAAATCCACAAAATACCACTTAAAACGTATTTTAAAAAACTCAACACTAACACTTGAAGAATTTAAAACCGTTCTTACCCAAATTGAAGCTTGTTTAAACTCCCGGCCATTAACACCTTTAGGCGAAGATCTAGATTATTTGACACCTGCTCATTTTCTTATTGGAGAGCCAACGGTTACGATACCAGACAGCAGTTACGAGAAGGTTGCAATCTGTCATTTGAATCGGTGGCAATACTTACAGAGAATGTTAAGAGATTTTTGGACCCATTGGCAATCAGAATACTTATCCCGTCTTCAACAACGTCCAAAGTAGTTGAAACCTAAATTTGAGATAGGCCTTGGACAGCTGGTGCTGATTAAAGATTCAAGATTGTCGCCTGGAGATTGGCAATTGGGACGTATTGAGAAAATGTATCCAGTGAAAGACGGTCTCACTCGAGCTTACGATGTCCGTACCAGCACTGGAATAAAGCAGCGTGCAATCTCAAAATTGTGTCACTTGCCAGGTTAAAACAAGAACAAGACTGCCCTTGGCGGTGGAGGATGTTCAAGTTGATTTGATATGTGGTTTTGATTGGATTCCAATAGATGGCGCTATAAATATAGAAGCAATTATTTTACCTTGCGCTATTAATGTTTATTTAGATAATCGTATTATTTGTCAATCATTTGTAGTAGTTAGTTCAAAACAAATATACAGTGAATATCAGTTCGGTTTGATTTTAACAGTGTAGTAGTGAAGTGTATCCGTGAAAATTAGGGTTCCCTGGTGCTGGGTACAACAGAATGCGTAGTCACTAGCGTCGATGGTAAGAACGCTACTGGATACAACATCGGGTCGTGTGAAAGGTAAATGTGTTACTGGACAGTCGCCGGCTACCCGGCAATCGGGACGTATGAAAATGCCCTTAATATGAACCTAGTTCAAATTATATTACTACTACTTACATCGTGAGTGTGTCGGGTTTGATGCGATTCTCACATTTATAGAGGAAGGATTTTACTGAAAATTTATTGAAGTAGGCGTTACTTTGCGGAAATCTATAATTATCCAATAAGACTGATTGAGTCTCGTGCCAGATTTTGGCGATTCAACACGTCCCGAGGATGCCTCGTGTAGAGGCGAAACACGTGTCGAATTGTTTAAAGACAAATAAATATTGGCGGAATTAATACTAAAGAAAACTCAAATTATTCGGATTTTACTGAAAACCATGATATTTAGTTACACGGTAACAATGTGGAGCAAATCATACGAAAATTTGAAATGTATTCGCATTACATGTCTCGGTAGTAACGGCGGTCCGTATTCAACTTGTGTGGTTAATGTACGCAAATACATAGTCTCGCCCTAAATATGTTGTTCGTCTTCTCGGCAGGCATGGACGCTATCTTGGAGTGCCTGGAGTCGCAGCAGCCCGAGGTGGTGGCGGGGGCCCTGGAGCGGCTGCCCGAGCTGCTGGCGGGCCTGCCGGAGCGCGGCGCCGGCCTGCTGGCGCGCGTGTTCGAGCTGGGCCTGCGCTCGCGGGCGGCCGCCGACGTGTGCCTCGCCAAGTGTGTGGCCACCATCAACCTGCACCGCGCCTGCTGACCTGCTCCTCCACTGTCCACTGTCTGCGCGCACAAGAGAATGTGGGTGGCGGTGATTACTTAACACCGGTTGACCGGTACGCTGGATTGCCCTCCTTTTTCCATAAAAAAACACTTCATTGTTCAATCTTTTATAATAATTTAGAGTTTATTTGTCTCAAGGTGACGAGCGCTATTATATTGCCGCTTAGAATTTTTGTGTTTCCAAGAATCATGAGCGGCACTGCATTGTAATTGGCAGTGCGTGTCAATTACCATCAGCTGAACGTCCCGCTCGTCTCGTCCCTTATTTTCATAAAAAAAACTTTTAAATCCTACTTTTCCAATTTCATTCAGTAAAATTATATTATGGAACTAATAAATAAGCAAGAAATTGTATCCCTGATGTACATTTACGTAATATTAATCATCCAAGAGTTTGTGTATAATATTGATGTACCTATTTGAAATATTTTAACACGACACAATAAATCTATTACACATTGTAAGTAAAGAACTAATTATTGATCTAAAAGATTGATAAAAACCTAATTGAAAACAATTTAAATGTTAAACTAGAGTTAAATAGTCATAACTTTATAAATTGTAATTAACACATATGTTGCAAAATTATACCTATTGTATAATAATTTATAAATATTTTTTCTATAATATCGACTGATCACAAATGTCTACTGTTTTATAAGAATCATAAAAATTCAACTTCTTTGTTTCTTTTCTATTCAAGAATAATGTGAACATAGTATACTTGCTGCAGTTGAATGTTTCCGTCTCATTGTGAAGTAGATAAACAAATGAAATAGAGCTAACAATCTAGATATGTTTTAAGATCTCCATCTTTAGTAAAAAATAAAGTTGAAGCAAATAGTTGTCTTATTCGTAAATCTATACAAACCTAGGAGAGACGGGGCATAATAAGGATGTTAAGGAAAATCTATATCAATAAAATAATAGAGGTTTTAATTTGCGAATCACGGAAAAACTTCTGGATAGATGTCATTGATGAGTTCTAAGTTTTATTGTTATGAGTATAATAATAATTATAATATATTTATTTGCAAAAAACATAGTATACAATGGTGTTTATATATTATAATAATGAGCTTTTATGTTTTGCCAGCACTATTCCTAGCATGCAAATATTTAACCACAATGAATATCAGAATTTCATTTCCATAAACTCCTTAACACTATAAAAATTATAACCATTTAGCCAATATAGTATATAAGACACTTGGCCCTATCTAAGAAATAGTGTGATATTTTCATATAATATAAAGTTTTTTGGGGACTCATCTTTAGGAAATTTTAAAAATATGCACATATATGTGATCAACAAAGGTCAAACCTTTTCTACCAAGTTGTCTGTAAAATTTGTCAAGCTCTAGTATAATAATATTTTACCTTTTAGCACTGCCTAGCCTCAATAACAAAAAATAATACCAAAATGTTGGCAAATGAGAAATTAAGAATTTGGTGTGCAGTAAGAACATGTGATTGTGTAAATTATAAATATATTGTCATCGTGTCACTAATAAAAAAATAAAGTTTTTTGATAAATGCCTATTGTTTGTCTGCCATTATCATAACATTACTGTCAAGCCACAAATAATTAACAGTAAAATTAAAGTGATTTTGTGTCGAAAATTATCAGGAGCGACAAGGATCATTGTCATTTAATTAATGCTTATGCCAACAAGCCAATCGCACCCCTTAATAATATTCGACAAGAATGAGAAGGGTTATCACCGGAAATCATGTAACGTAACCTGTTACCACTACAAATTCGTTGAACTTATCACCAGACTCCGCTCTTTCACTATTGAAAGACAACATTTTTGAATTTGATAAAATCTTTAAATTTGATCATGTTTCTGGCTCTGATGTTATAAAAGCTTTTAAATCTATTAAAAATAAGGCGACAAATGATGCCCCAAAGCATATCAGTTAAACTTGTCCAGTCTTTGATTGATATTATTGCTCCAGATTTAGCTATAATATTTAACAATTGTATAGAATATGGTGAATTTCCTGACCTATTGAAACATAGTAAAGTAGTTCCACTGTTTAAATCAGGTTGTACCAGTGACCCTACTAATTATAGACCAATATCTGTACTACCCACTTTTAGTAAAAATTTTGAAAAGTTAATTTTAAATCAATTGCTTCGTCATTTTTTCCATAATAATTTATTGCACTCCAAACAGTTTGGTTTCACCCAGGTTCGTTCAACTACCGATGCTGGTATTAACTTGATACATAATATATTTGAAGCCTGGGAAGAGTCTCGTGATGCACTTGGCGTCTTTAGTGACTTATCCAAGGCGTTCGATTGTGTTGACCCCAAAATATTAGTTAGAAAAATTCACCATTACGGTATTAAAAATAAAGCATTGGACTTAATGACATCCTATTTAAATTGTAGAATACAAAAGGATATCACTGGAAAGAGGTCCTCTGGATCAACAGTTAAAATGTGGGTTCCACAAGGCTCGATTTTAGGACCTTTTCTATTCCTTATTTATATAAATGATCTCCTTTATATTGCAAAGGATAAATATCAAATTGTGTTGTTTGCTGATGATACATCACTCATGTTTAAAATACACCGCTGCATACCAAATTTTGATGTTGTTAACAATGCTTTAACTAAAGTTGTGCATTGGTTTGAAGCTAATAACTTGTTACTTAATGGTAATAAAACGAAATGCCTTAAATTTACTTTACCTAATGTTAAGCAAGTGTCAATCGATATACACCTTAAAAACGAGAAATTAGATATAGTTGAAACCGCTGTTTTTCTTGGAATAACGCTAGATGCCAAACTCCAATGGGGCCCTCATATAGAAAATTTATCAAGTAGACTAAGTTCTGCTGCATACGCAGTAAAAAGGTTCGTTCCTTAACAGACATTGAAACTGCAAGATTGGTTTATTTTAGTTACTTGCACTAGCATTATGTCATATGGTATATTATTATGGGGTAATGCTGTTGATATTGACTCTATTTTCGTGCTGCAGAAAAGAGCTGTTCGAGCAATTTATGGTATGGGACCAAGAGAGTCGCTTAGATCTAAATTTTAAAATTATGACTGTTTTTAACCAATATATATATGAAAATTTAGTGTATGTTCATAAAAATGGCAATAAATTTCAAAAGGTATATGAAAAACATAATATTAATACTAGAAACAAAAATAAACTGTTAATGCCCACAGAGGCTTAGTAAACTCGATAAGTCATTCATCGGTAATTGCGTTAGATTTTATAATAAGCTTCCTGAGAACATAAAGGAAACGTCTCTCAACAAGTTCAAAGCTTATATTAAACATACACTTACGGAAAAATCGTATTACAATTTAAAGGATTATTTAGATGATAAGAAAGCATGGGTATGAATTGCTCGAAAAGATTTGAGCTTTAGTTACCCTTAATTAAATATAATATTTATAATTATGAATAATTTTTGTAATTATGAATAATAGTATTTATAATTGTGAATAATTTTTGAATAATTAATAATTTATACTAAAAGCAAAATGGTCAAATTTTAGGTAGAGGTGTTTAGTGAGTGTTGTTGAATATATTTTAGATGAACATTCTTGTTTTTTGTTATTTGGTTGAGTTCTTGTGACAGTTTTCATCATGCTCGCTTAAGAGTCCTATTACGAATCGTCAACGCTCGGTTATAGTGTCCGAGCGCTAGTGTTCGTTTGCAATACACGAAATTACGTTGGTGTGCGTTGGGAGTACAACTATGGTTCACAAAACAATTTTGATACAAAATTAAAATTTTCGTAAGACATTTTTAACTTTATTTATTAAAGCGGCTTGAGGTATGAGATAGGACAAAATTGCGAACCCACTACACTCACCCTGACCTGCAAATGGTCCGAAACTAGTCGGCACCCAAAACGATAAACCGTGATTAAAGCCGTAATTCCAGCTTCTCAATCGCAGTTGGTTTACGCCTGGGTATCCCTAGAACAGTTCCCCATATGTGCCGCTGCGGAGGCAATGTAGACAGCCTTGGTCACCATGGCTTATCTTGCCGCCGCAGTGCGGGCCGTCTCTCACGCCATGCCGCCTTAAACGACGTCTTGCGTCGGGCCTTTACTACCGTCAACGTGCCGGCTATCCTAGAGTCGAATGGAATTTCACGTGATGGTAAGAGGCCTGATGGCATGACGTTGATTCCTTGGAGTCGTGGAAAGCCACTGGTGTGGGATGCGACTTGTGTGAACACGCTAGCCCCCTCTCATATTGAACATTCATCGAGAGCGGGAGGTGCAGCGGCGTAATCTGCCGAAAATCTAAAGCGGAGAAAATATACATCACTCGGTGATGGATACATATTTGTTCCCTTTGGGGTGGAGACGATGGGTCCTTGGGGTTCATCGGCACAAAAACTCGTAAAGAGCTATCCAGGCGTCTAACCGATTTAACAGGTGACCCAAGATCTGGTACGTACCTCTGTCAAAGGATAAGTTTGGCTATACAAAGAGGTAACGTTGCCAGCTTCATGGGCACCTTACCTGCCGATAGCGATCTTAATGATATTTTCTATTTGTAATTAATTAATTTTGTTAGATTATATAAGTTTTATTTTATTATTATTTATATAAATAGCGTTATTAATTATTAAGTCATATGTAAATCATTTGAAATAAACATTTTTGACGCAGTTATAATACATCTACGCAATTCTAGCCATAAAGCAGTTTCATCCTGCAAAATAGTGCTCCTTTCTACACTGGCCTTCAGAAGTAAGTATCACACTTTTCAAATTGGGATAACGTTTTAAGTTCACAAGATATACTTTCGAAATAAAAAGGACTCCAAAGAGAATTTAATTTTGTACATAAAAACTTTATAGTCGGTAACCTTCTTTTAAGAATTGGCTGAAAAAAAACTTCAAAAACAAAACCATTCCTTTTTCAAAGTGGATGTTTCCGAATTACAATTTTACCATTCACATTTTTCTTTCTGTTTTAAATTTTTTTCAAGATCGATGGGTCTTGTTTTAAGAATTTATGCTAAAAAGCACATAACATTTATTTATCATGCCTCTTTCAGTTGAAGAATGTGCTAGGATCATGGCTTTTCTGGAACTAGGCATCAGTATGCGTCGCACTGCAAGAATGGTGGGTGTGACGGTACGAACGGTCCAGAAGGTAAAGCGAAGGTACGAAGAGACTGGACACCATCTAAGGAGACCTTGTAATGGCAGACCCAGGTGTACCAGTGCCCGAGAAGATCGTTATATTATTTCCACTCTGTTAAGAAATCGCCACCAAAATGCAGTTGAAGTCCAGCAACATCTACTTCAGACCCGGAGGGACTACATTAGTGACAGTACAGTGAGAAGAAGCCTTGCTGAAGGAAATTTTAAACCCCGAAGACCAGCGAGTGGCCCAAAACTCGAGAGACAACATCGAGTAGCGAGACTGCGATACGCCCGTGAACACGTGCAGTGGGATGAAGAAGAATGGTCAAGAATTTTGTTTGCAGATGAGTCTCGATTCTCCCTTTACACTTCTGATGGAAGGCGAAGTGTTTACAGGCGACCTGGTGAGCGATACCTTCAAGTCTGCATCTCAGAAAGAGTTTAATACGGTGGAGGCAGTGTACATGTATGAGCTGGCATATCTTCAGAAGGTCGCACAGAGCTAGCAGCCTTAGAAAATGGCACCCTCACTGGGCAAAGATATGCTCAAGAGATTCTCAATGAGTATGCAGGGCCGTATTTAGCAAATAAGGGTGATGGATCGATGCTGATGCATGATAATGCCCGGCCACACACGGCTCATATCGTACAAGAGTATATTCAGGAGGTCGGTATCAGCGTGATGGCTTGGCCATCAAGAAGTCCTGATCTCAACCCGATTGAACACGCCTGGGATGAGCTTGGAAGGCTAGTCAGAAATCGTAGACCACCACCTACTACCCTCAGGGCACTAAAGCAGGCCCTGGTAGAAGAATGGGAGAATATTCCCCAACATCGGCTCCGAAACCTAGTGTTCAGTATGCCAAACCGGCTCGAAGCTGTAATCAGAGCTCGAGGAGGCAATACCAGTTATTAAAAATTAAATAACGTCATCTAATACATTTTAGTTGAATTTTAATACACTAAACTAAAAATGTCTATTTTCATTGTTTTATCTTTTTTAAGTTAAAAATGTTACTAATGTATAATTTTAGTTTCTAAGAATTAAAGCCTATAAAATTTTCAACAAAACGTTTTTAATCTTAAATCTCTACCTTCTATAGTTAAGAAAAAAAATTAATTTGAAAAGTGTGATACTTACTTTTGCAGGCCAGTGTATTTCTTGCCGGTTCAAAGCTTGTTGTTTCAAATGATCTAAGAAAATCCTTTTTGCTAGTTCATATTGGTCACTGTCCATATCTGGACGTTCACAGTTTTGACCGTAGTTTGAGACTCTGCTAGCAAAATTAATCTTTCTGCGATGATATGTCAGGTGTTTTAAATTTTGAGGATGTCTTGCTTCTTCAACGCATTTCAGATACTCTCCTGGACTTTGGTCGAAGACAGACTTATATAATGTGTACTGTGGTTTCCTAGTGTTGAAGGCTACTACTGCTGCATAACATCTCACACTATAGGAGTCTTTAAGAGAAAAATTTACTCTTTTGCCACGCACCATTTTGGCCACGACACTGTTGAACTGTTCAGCACGATTATTTGTGAAGGTGTGTAAAAGGCTTCATGAGTGGAAGGCAAGTTGAGAGACATTCTTTTGCAACTTTAACATCAAAGTCACTGCCGTCGAGACATAATTGGGTTCTTGTTTTCGCTCTTGCTTGGTCTCCAAACACACGCCGTGGACTGTTTAAAATGTCTTCTTGTAATTCTATAAAGTATCTATGATATATCTGATAAAGTGCCAACTTCCGATTTCCTATATTTTATAGCAGATCTTATTGCAGTTCGTAGCCTGGTCAGACGCTCTCCCGTCAACAGTTTGCGATCAGATAGTGGAACAGTCGTATCCTTCTGTAGCTGCAAATTCCTGCCATTATAATTTCATAGGAGATCGTTACTGCATTCTATTTTCTGATCGGGAATATCTGGATATGGCCTATTTTCTAAAATATTTTAATAAGTACTAGCGTCCCCATCAGTAATCAATGTGTTATATATCAGACCTCTTTTTTCCACCGACTGCTTAAAACCTTCTACTAATATAGCCTGTTCCATAGAAGTCGACGAACCCGTATGATTTTACCTGTATGTTCGCCACTTCTTGCCTCAACACCAGAAAGAGCCGAATAATTACTTTTATCTCTCTTGCTCCAACAAGCATCTGCTTCCACAGGTATCATGGGAATGCCCGCGTTGCTGACATCACCCCGTAATATGGCTGCATCCTTCTCTTCTTTGGCAGCGTCTTTCATCGTTTTTTCGGCAGCATATTTCCACATTTCAGAAAGAGAATCATGTGTGTTGCTGTATATACGAAATGGTACTGTGGGCCTATATAATTTTTTTTTTATATTTATTCGTTTCCAATCAACATGTATTAAACTTTACAAAATTAATCTACTTAAAGTATATCATGATTAACATATACAGCAATTAAATGGAAACGCTTATGATGGCGTGATATATAACTTAAATATATGTAGAATTCTACAATGAAAAAGTAGATTATTTTATGTTACTCTCACGACTAGGCAAATACATGTAAGCGTGTTAACTAATAAAAAATATATTCAAAAATTTAAAACACACTTAAGATTATATCCTAAATATTATAACATAAAATGAGCCAAAACATTTATTTCATATGATGTGAAAAGATACTTAGAGGATCAAATTATTTCGATCGGCGTACACTAGTCGATAATAAAAGCGATCTCCGGACGACTGCGCGCGAAAATTTCGTGGGTCCCAAGTCCCCCCTCGACAAGCGCTCGCGCCAGACTGAGGAGCTAATTGAATTGATGCAGAATATATAGTACTTTAATTTTATTTATTGTAATTTTGTCTTATTATATTGTCAAACGAAAACCAATTAAATGTATTCAATGGAGATCGAAGTTTTATATAATATTAGTTTATTTGATAAAATTGTGTTTATTTGGAATATAATAGACGCTGAATCAAGACATTTATGGCCTAAATTAGTTTTTCTTTATGATTATTTCCTAGAAAACTCAGGGATTTTAAAGAAATTATAGAACTCTAATAAACAAGTAAAACATTCAACTTATCGTATAGTAATTATAGTTTTATTAAGAATTAAATGTTACAATGTGAATTAAGAGCTTCAAAGTTCCATCGGCGGTGGTTTTTCTTGCAAACTGAGTTCTTAAAATATTTATAGTAGATTACATGAAAAGAAAAATGAAAATGTGTAACTCCAACTTACAAGAAGAAGAATCGTATTATCGTTATTCATAATCATATAATAAAAATTTCTTACTGCTGCTGAGAATTACAGCGTCAAAAATCACGAATTTGCATAAAAAATGTAATAGGACTCTTAGGGACACGTTCTCAAAACAGAGGTATCGAATCGCCCTACTACACTGACACCGCTCAAAAACATACACGAACTTAAAGTTAATTGCGAGAATCAATTTGATACTAAATGAATTTGATACTTTAGCAAGTTTGAATTGTGTTTTTTTAATACCTGTGTATTTTTGATAATTGTTTGATGTATTCGTTTAGTAGTTAAATATTAGCCCCCTTATTTATAATGATCCGCTAACTTTAAACAGCCGCTTAGGAGTGTTTTTTCTCATTCTGACTTAGGTCAATAGAAGAAGACAAAGTGAGAATAACAAATGCTTTAAGTTAGCAGACTTTTATGAATAAGGGGGTAAAACTTTAGATGGCAATTCTGCCAATGGCCACCGCGCAAAATTATGATTTCAGCAATATGGTATCGTATCCGAGGGTCTCGAGGGTGCAGAGAACGATTTTGGGATCATTTTTGAAATCCAAGATGGCCGCCGCGCAAAAATATGATTTCCACAATATGGGTATCGTATCCGAAGATCTCGAGGGTGCAGAGAACGATTGTGGGATCATTTTTGAAATCCAAGATGGCCGCCGCGCAAAAATATGATTTTCACAATATGGGTCCATTATACGAGGTTCTCGAGGGTGCAGAGAACGATTTTGGGATCATTTTTGAAATCCAAGATGCCCGCCGCGCAAAATTATGATCGTAACAATATTGATATCGTATTCGAGGTTCTCGAGGGTGCAGAGAACGAATTTGGGATCATTTTTTTTAATCCAAATTGGCTGCCGCGCAAAATTATGATTTCAACAATATGGATATCGTATTCTAGGTTCTCGACGGTGCAGAGAACGAATTTGGGATCATTTTTGAAGTGAAACTTCTTGCCCGCATGAGGGTAAATTTTTTACGGATGAAACAGAAAAAAGTGTCACGAAAATGAAGGACGTTTTTATCCAAGAAGAGGGGAGGGAGATTGAGTCTGATTGAGATAGAGTGAGAAAATTCGAATGTAGCATGAAGCACACGGTACCGCTATGAAGTAAAATAACTTCACTACTAGCTTTGTATCATGCAGGTTTAGCACGCGGCCGCGGGTTTTTTAGAACATCTTCCCTACTAGCTTTGTATCGTGCAGGTTTAATGAGTAATAATAATTAGTAAAACATATAATAATTTCTAATATTGACAAAAATCAATTGGTTTAGAGAACAGATTAGGATAATTATTAATATAAACGAGATTTAAAAATTGGTTTTCATAAATAAGTTTCACTTCTGACATGTGTACTTCGTACGCACGCCATTTTTTCCGCCACCTCCCCTAAAAGTGGAGTTGAAAAAAATACTGTGGGGTATCGTTGGATAGGTCTTTGAAAGTTAGATTCAGGTTTGATACATGACATTTCCTTTGTTCTTTTGAAAATAATGCGGGATTAAGGAAGATATACGTTACATTTATGTAATATATAGGTATCATTAGATAGGTCTTTCAAAATCAAATTTTGAGATTTTTTAATTAGATTGGTAACGGAATGTGTTTTGTAAATATTGTGGATGAAAAGTCGAAACGTAAATATTTCTATATTTAGGGAATGAAGAATTAATTTAGCATGTGGGATATCGTTAGACAGGCCTTTTATAATATAATTTAAGTTAAGTTAATCTGGTCAGGAAGCTATGCCACTATGGTATAAGAGGATCTGCACTCGATCTTCTGATCTCATATTTAAATAATAGGATTCAGAGGGTCAAGGTGAATGGCAGGAGATGCCCTGGGACTCCTCTCGGTATGGGGGTACCACAAAGGTCTATTCTAGGACCCTTCCTCTTCCTAATTTATATAAATGATCTACCTAACCTTGTAGAAAAAAAACTTAAGGTGGTATTGTTTGCGGATGACACTTCACTTATATTCAAAGTGAAACGAAGCCAAGTTTTTGTATGACGTAGTAAACAATGCTCTATCTGACATCGTGTACTTTTTTAGCGCCAATAACTTATTGTTAAATAATCATAAAACCAAATATATTAAATTCACCGCGCCAAATGTCAAAAATGTAGATGCGAATATTTTATTAAATGGAGAGGTGGTAAAACCAGTGGAATCTGCTATATTGCTTGGCATTACTCTTGATTCCAAATTGCAGTGGGGCCCCCATATTGAAGGATTGGCGAATAGGCTTAGTTCTGCAGCATATGCGGTTAAGAAAATCAGAAGGTTAACTGACATAGATACGGCGAGATTAGTATACTTTAGTTATTTTCATAGTATTATGTCCTATGGTATATTGATATGGGGCAGTGCAGCCGATATTAATACTATCTTTGTGCTGCAGAAGAGGGCTATTCGCGCGATTTATAACCTAGGTCCTAAAGAATCATTAAGAGAAAAATTTTAAGAAATATACATTTTGACTTGCTTCTCAATACATTTTCGATAATGTTTTGTATGTTCATAAGCACATAGAGGAATTTTCTAGAAACTGTGACATTCATAATGTTAACACGAGGAACAAACATAAACTTGTTATGCCTACTACTCGGTTGGGTCGAGTTAGTAAGTCTTTTGTTGGGCGATGTATATGCTTCTACAATATGATCCCAGAAAATGTACAAAACAAATGTGTTACGAAATTTAAAAGAATTGTTAAAAAACGTTTGTGTGGGAAAGGTTATTATAGCATAAACGATTTTCTTAATGACACCACGGACTGGGAATAAAGCGAACACCCTCAGGCTCTTTAATGATAAATGTTTATTGTACGATATTACATTGTAATCCATATTTTATATTAAAAAAAAAAGCCCGCTGAGTTTCTGGCGCCCATTCTTCTCAGGTCTGAGGCAGTCTCTTTTGAATGGGTGGTAGATTTTGACGTTCAATAAGTGATTTTAAATCCTAATTTGAATAAAAATATTTGAATTACAACTTCTCGTACAGGAGCAACATGGATTCACTCAATCCCGTTCAACGAGCACTAACTTGGTTGTATACCATAATGAAATAGTAAATGCAGTTGATGCTGGTGTACAAGTAAGCGCTATTTACATGGACTTTGCAAAAGCCTTCGATAGAGTTAGCCATATTATTTTATTGCAAAAAATAAAGTTATATGGAATAGGCGGGACGCTTTTGGAATGGTTTAATTCCTACTTATCGAACAGAACTCAATACGTAGCGGTGAAGGGCTTCAAATCCGACAATTACGCAGTGATGTCAGGAGTACCTCAGGGTTCTCATTTGGGGCCATGGCTGTTCAATTTATTTATTAATGATATTGTATCTCACATCCAACACAGTAGCGCTTATCTCTTTGCAGATGACCTGAAGCTATGCAGAACTATAACAAGCCCTTTAGATTACGATTTATTACAAGAAGATCTTAATGCAATATACAAATGGTGTACTAGTAATAAAATGACATTGAACACAAGTAAATGTTACTCTATCACATTCACTCGCAACCGCGATATACTCAGAACTCAATATAGCATTAATGGTTTAATTCTAGAGGATAAAACTGATATTAGAGACTTAGGGGTTTTTTTTTGATAACAAATTAACGTTTCTGCCTCATATTGATAATGTTATTAACAAATCTTCAAAAATGCTAGGCTTCATCATCCGTAACTGTAAATAATTCCGCAATCCAACAACTAAAATAACCCTGTATAATGCTTATGTGCGCAGTAATCTAGAATACTGTAGCATCGTTTGGTCTCCTCAATACAACATTCACCAATTAAGGCGCTATAGTCCTAAAAAGTAACATTTTTAAAAATCTATTTAAAATACTTCTACAAATACTAAGGTTCCAATTTTTTGACATGTTTATCTTCATTTCTTTATCTAAATTATCGCTGTTTCGAAAACACGATGACGAAAAAAAATCTCGATAGATTTATTTTTTGAAAAATAGTCTTTTTTATTTGAATTGTTTATATTATCATAAAATTATGATAGCTATAAACACAAAACTTATTTTATTCGATAGTTTATTAGTATTTATAAGTTTTCACTGTGGGATTTATCAATACGCTTTGTGAATTATTTTATATTAATTTTTTTCGTAATAAACCAAACGCGACGCCTTGGATGCATGCTCGCTCAAGCCAGCAGTACGCCCGTGACCACTGTCAAGGAAGGTACTGTGTTCGTGTCTCTCGGGCTCACATTACGTAAGATTTTAGCAAACAAGTACAAAGCGGGAATCATAGTAAAAAAATAATGATGATGCGACAGCGTTTTTGTTGAAATATATAGGTAAATGTAAGTCGGAAAGTACTAAAATAAAATTTACGTAATATTATTTTGAATATTCTGCCACGCGGGACTTTTATATATATGTACTTTAGGGAAGTTAGATAAATCCAAGGTGGCCGCCGCACAAAATTATGATTTCAGCAATATGGATATCGTGTCCGAGGTTCTCGAGGGTGCAGAGAACGATTTTGTGATCATTTTTGAAATCCAAGATGGCCGCCGCACAAAATTATGTTTTCAGCAATATGGATATCGTGTCCGAGGTTCTCGAGGGTGCAGATAACGATTTTGTGATCATTTTTGAAATCCAAGATGGCCGCCGCACAAAATAATGATTTCAGCAATATGGATATCATGTCCGAAGTTCTCGAGGGCGCAGAGAACGATTCTGGGATCATTTTTGAAATCCAAGATGGCCGCCTCACAAAATTATGATTTCAGCAATATGGATATCATGAGCGAGATTCTCGAGGGTGCAGAGAACGATTCTGGGATCATTTTTGAAATCCAAGATGGCCGCCCCACAAAATTATGATTTCAGCAATATGGATATCGTGTCCGAGGTTCTCGAGGGTGCAGAGAACGATTTTGTGATCATTTTTGAAATCCAAGATGGCCGCCGCACAAAATTAAGATTTCAGCAAAATGGATATCGTGTCCGAGGTTCTCGAGGGTGCAGAGAACGCCTTTGGGTTCATTTTTGAAATCCAAGATGGCCGCCGCACAAAATTATGATTTCATCAATATGGACATCGTGTCCGAGATTTTCGAGGGTGCAGAGAACGATTTTTGAAATCCAAGATGGCCGCCCCATATAATTATGATTTCACCAATATGGATATCGTGTCCGAGGTTCTCGAGGGTACAGAGAACGATTTTGTGATCATTTTTGAAATCCAAGATGGCCGCCGCACAAAATTAAGATTTCAGCAATATGGATATCGTGTCCGAGGTTCTCGAGGGTGCAGAGAACGATTTTGTGATCATTTTTGAAATCCAAGATGGCCGCCGCACAAAATTATGATTTCAGCAATATGGATATCGTGTCTGAGGTTCTCGAGGGTGCAGATAACGATTTTGTGATCATTTTTGAAATCCAAGATGGCCGCCGCACAAAATTATGATTTCAGCAATATGGATATCGTGTCCGAGGTTCTCGAGGGTGCAGAGAACGATTTTGTGATCATTTTTGAAATCCAAGATGGCCGCCGCACAAAATTATGTTTTCAGCAATATGGATATCGTGTCCGAGGTTCTCAAGGGTGCAGATAACGATTTTGTGATCATTTTTGAAATCCAAGATGGCCGCCGCACAAAATTATTATTTCAGCAATATGGATATCATGTCCGAGGTTCTCGAGGGTGCAGAGAACGATTCTGGGATCATTTTTGAAATCCAAGATGGCCGTCCCACAAAATTATGATTTCAGCAATATGGATATCATGTCCGAGATTCTCGAGGGTGCAGAGAACGATTCTGGGATCATTTTTGAAATCCAAGATGGCCGCCCCACAAAATTATGATTTCAGCAATATGGATGTCGTGTCCGAGGTTCTCGAGGGTGCAGAGAACGATTTTGTGATCATTTTTGAAATCCAAGATGGCCGCCGCACAAAATTAAGATTTCAGCAAAATGGATATCGTGTCCGAGGTTCTCGAGGGTGCAGAGAACGCCTTTGGGTTCATTTTTGAAATCCAAGATGGCCGCCGCACAAAATTATGATTTCATCAATATGGACATCGTGTCCGAGATTTTCGAGGGTGCAGAGAACGATTTTTGAAATCCAAGATGGCCGCCCCATATAATTATGATTTCACCAATATGGATATCGTGTCCGAGGTTCTCGAGGGTACAGAGAACGATTTTGTGATCATTTATGAAATCCAAGATGGCCGCCGCACAAAATTAAGATTTCAGCAATATGGATATCGTGTCCGAGGTTCTCGAGGGTGCAGAGAACGATTTTGTGATCATTTTTGAAATCCAAGATGGCCGCCGCACAAAATTATGATTTCAGCAATATGGATATCGTGTCTGAGGTTCTCGAGGGTGCAGATAACGATTTTGTGATCATTTTTGAAATCCAAGATGGCCGCCGCACAAAATTATCATTTCAGCAATATGGATATCGTGTCCGAGGTTCTCGAGGGTGCAGAGAACGATATTGTGATCGTTTTCGAAATACAAGATGGCCGCCGCACAAAATTATGATTTCATCAATATGGATATCGTGTCCGAGGTTCTCGAGGGTGCAGAGAACGATTTTGGGATCATTTTTGAAATCCAAGATGGCCGCCCCACATTATTATGATTTCAGCAATATGGATATCGTGTCCGAGGTTCTCGAGGGTGCAGATAACGATTTTGTGGTCATTTTTGAAATCCAAGATGGCCGCCGCACAAAATGAATATTTCAGCAATATGGATATCGTGTCCGAGGTTCTCGAGGGTGCAGAGAACGATTTTGTGATCATTTTTGAAATCCAAGATGGCCGCCGCACAAAATTATGAGTTCAGCAATATGGATATCGTGTCCGAGGTTCTCGAGGGTGCAGATAACGATTTTGTGATCATTTTTGAAATCCAAAATGGCCGCCGCACAAAATTATGATTTCAGCAATATGGATATCATGTCCGAGGTTCTCGAGGGTGCAGAGAACGATTCGAGGATCTTTTTTGATATCCAAGATGGCCGCCCCACAAAATTATGATTTCAGCAATATGGATATCGTGTCCGAGGTTCTCGAGGGTGCAGAGAACGATTTTGTGATCATTTTTGAAATCCAAGATGGCCGCCGCACAATATTATGATTTCAGCAATATGGATATCATGTCCGAGGTTCTCGAGGGTGCAGATAACGATTTTGTGATCATTTTTGAAATCCAAGATGGCCGCCGCACAAAATTATGATTTCAGCAATATGGATATCATGTCCGAGGTTCTCGAGGGTGCAGAGAACGATTGTGGGATCATTTTTACAAAATTATGGGTATCGTATACGAGGTTCTCGTACGTGCAGAGAACGAATCCGAGGGTGTAATCATAATTTTGCGCGGCGGCCATCTTGGATTTCAAAAATGATCCCAAAATCGTTCTCTGCACCCTCGAGAACCTCGGATACGATACCCATATTGTTGAAATCATAATATTGCGCAGCGGCCATCTTGGATTTTAAAAATGATCCTAAATTAGTTCTCTGCACCTTCGAGAATCTCGGATACGATATCCATAATGTTGAAATCATAATTTTGCGCGTAATATAACTTTGCTCTCATACGTCGATAAAAAATATTTACTTCAAAAATGCATAAAAAATATTATCACAGTAATTCCGTACTCTAGCACAACTGTAAGGTTAAAAAATATTACGCTGTCCTCCTGGGACCGGCAGTCGTTGACCCGCATCGCTCGGTTCGTTCTCAACCATGCCCGACGCCCGTGTCCATGCGCACCCTAGAATCTAACGTTCGCGCAATTTTTACCTAAAGTGTTGGGAAAACCTCGCCTTAAGAGTTGAACGCATTCAAAAACGGTTCTTATGGCACCTTGCTTTTTCTTGTGGGGTACATAAGCAATTGCCATCGTACTGCGATAAGTTGAGACACTTTAACTTGAAAAGTCTTTCTGTTCGACGACAAATGCTAGATCTAATATTTTTATACAAAATAATTAGAAATCAGTTCGACAGTCCATCACTCGTGCACTCCATCAGCTTACGAGTTCCCCGCCGAGTACCAAGGCGTGCGCAGGTCGGAGCTGGCCTGATTTGTGAGTGATTGCCACAAAGAGTTTCTTGCCACTTCTTATTAAAGCTCAACCCTCAAAGGAGGTGGATATAAACAGAAAAGTCATTTTCTTGACCTGCCTGAATAAGGTGATTTTGATTTGATTACCCTAAAGTATTGAGCATTTGATTACTGTTAGTAAAAATATAATATTAATTACAAGTTTAAGCAGAATTTTCAAATTGTAAGTATAGGTATTTGGTGAGTATTGCATGATACGTAAATTAGGATTATTTTATTGTTGTTTGCTGAGTTCTCGTAACAGGTTTCATCATGCTCGCTTAAATGTCACTGCTTGTGGTGGCGACATGGGACGGGTCGTCCCCTTCCCTAAAATATGGTTGAGGGAGGCGATGGCTGGCTCATGCGTCATGCTCGTGAACGGGCGCTGCTTGTGGTGGCAGGATGATCCTGTTGCCGGAGACTCGGTTACAGATTCTTAAAAGTTATTGTGTATATATATATATATATATGTATGGATATATACATGTTTATTTATTTATAATCGCTTATAAAATGCTCACAGAATACCTTTATTGATTTATGGTGTATGTGGATGGTGTAGCTACTGTACTCAATAACTTTTGTATTAATTTACATTAACTTTTTTGACTTACTAGTATAAGACATTGACTATTTGACGTTTGAGTGTGTTTGTTGCATCATTTTACATTTTACATATTATATTGTAATTGAAATTTTCTGTAAATCTTGATATGAAAGAGTGGCAATGAGTTTCTTGCTACTTCTTCTCATTAGCTCAACCCTTTACGAAGTAGCGGTAGATTCAATATTCATAAGTGTCATTTCCGCGACCTACGTGAATAAACTGATTTTGTTTTGATTTAACTTATACAAATGATTTAAGTTTTCCTTAGTGTTAATTTCGCCAATATTTGTTTTTAAAACAATTCGACACGTGTTTCGCCTCTACACGAGGCATCCTCAGGACGTGTTGTCTCGCCAAAATCTGGCACGAGACTGAATCAAATCTCTGGTGGGTCTTCCGCGTAGGTCCTTACGGGCCTCGGGGTAACTGTTCGGGGCGATGGCCCCTTTCAGTAGTATAAACGCCGCCTGCAACTACAGACGGGGCACTGGGTGGGACCGGTTGGTCCGTGGTGTCATGTCCGGTGGTATCTTGCTACAGTGCGATCAAGCCCGCGTAGTGTCGCGAGCGATCTGCGGACTGCAGCCGGTTTGTAGGTCCGTAGTTAGCTTGCGCCCGCCGCTCAGCGAGGTCGAGCCCGCCGGTAGTGTACCGGTGAGCGCCCATCAGCCAGCGGCGAGGAAGCAGTCGTGTCCTAGGAGACTAGGTCACGTAGTAGTCCTCTTCTGTCCGGCGGTCGTCGATGGAATGGCGCGATGCCACGCAAATGCTGGGATCGCGCTCCATCGGCGCGCGCGAACATAGAGGTGCTCAGGTGCGAACGAAGTCGTCCAGGCTCTCCATGCGCAGGTCTCTGGAGATGACCTGATTTCGTACGAAGCGTGGTGCTCCGGAGATGGTGCGGAGCGTCAGCGACTTGCGACCCGTCTCGCTTGTCAGCGCAAACCAGGCGGGGGCAGCGTAGGTGAGTCGCGTGCGAACGTACGCCTTGTATACGCACAACTTCGTACGGAGAGGCAGGTGGGACGCCAGCACGGGGCGGAGAACGTTCCGTGCGGCGCGCGTCTGGGCAACCACGTTCTTAACATGGGGCCGCATCGAGAGTGTCCTGTCGATGGTCACGCCGAGGTATTTGGCCTTCGGGGACCATACGACGGTCTCACCCATGAGTGACACCGGGGGCGGCAATAGGCGCGCCCGCCCGATGGATATCGCCTGAGTCTTCGCCTTATTGACCTTGAGTCTCCAGTCCTTCAGCCAGGTGGGAATCGCGTCCAGTGCTCGCTGCATCTTCAGCGCTGCATGCGGGGCATTGAGCGAGGTGGTAATGAACGCCGCGTCGTCGGCATACAGCGCTAAAATGGCGCCGTCGGCGACTGGAATGTCGTCCGTGTATCTGCTGTAGCAGACGGGCGACAGGCAGCTTCCCTGGGGCACACCAGCTCGGATGGGGCGCTCCATGGACAGAGCGTCTTCAACCGCCACTTGAAAACGTCTGTCTTCCAAAAAGGTGGCCACAGTCTTAACTACTCGGCGAGGAGTAGTAGACGTGGACAGCTTGTACACGAGGCCGGCGTGCCAGACGCGATTGAACGCCTTCTCCATATCGAGGAATACTGCAACAGACTGCTCTCGCTTGTTGTAGGCGGTAGCGAGATGGTGCAGTACCCTCGTCACTTGTAAATGAAATGAAATGAAATGAAATGAAATTTTATTTGCAGGAAACATTGTACTTAAGGTGTTAACAATATAATGGATAATCCAATATGTTTCGTCAATTGACATGCAAAATATGTTACAAAATTGTCTAAACACTAATCGTACTGTTATATTGAAACATGTCGGATTTCACAATGATATCAATAATATTTATAAAATGAAATTTTAAGATATTATAATATGAGACGTAAATAACTTAATAATTCATATAGTACCTATGTATAATATTAACAAATTCAATGTCATAAAAGTATATTAATTTACATATATTATTATCAAATAGACTAATTCATTTTGTATTGAAAAATTCATTTAAACTATAGAAGCACTTATTTGTTAACCACTGATGCAGTCTTCTTTTAAAAACTTTGAACGGTAAATCTTTCAATTCATTGGGCAATTTATTATATATTTTCACAGACATGCTGAAACAATTTCTACTAAAAGATGCAGTTCTACAGAAGGGCATTATGAGTTTATTTAGATACCTTGTGTTTAAAACCTTCTGGCTTTTTTTTGTATAGAAATCACACATATGTTTTTGAACAAATAGGCTTATTTCATAAATGTATAGGCATGGCAGCGATAGAATTTTCAATTTTTTAAATAGCGGTCGACAAGAATCTAGGGGGCCGGCTCCACAAACCGCCCTGATACACTTCTTCTGTCCAATAAATAAATGCCCTATGCTCACCGAGTTGCCCCATATGACCAATCCATATCTTAAAGCTGAAACCACGAATGCATGATATGCCATTAGCGCTGTTTTTTCACCTATTGTTTTTGATACGCGTTTGAGGACAAATACATGTTGGTTAATTTTTTTGCTAATTTTGTCAACATGTGACTTGAAGGACAAGTTGCTGTCTAAAGAAATACCAGGAAGATTGACAAGTTGTGCTTCTTTAATATTCTCATTATGATAATTAACATTAATACCTTTTCCTTTCCCATTCTTATTATAATACTGCATATAGATTGTTTTTTTTATATTTACAGTCAGGTTATTTTCAGTAAGCCATTCAATTGTGTCCTTTATTGTTTTATTAATTTCTATATCATATGTCAATTCATTGTTACATTTAATTACAATAGAGATGTCATCAGCAAAAAGAGTACAGTTATTAGTAGTAATGCTAGGTAAGTCGTTTATGTAGATTATGAATAGAAGTGGACCCAATATACTTCCTTGTGGTACACCTTTTGTTTTAAGTCTAAGTTCTGATCGATAAGGTATTACTTCTTGTTTATTATTTAATTTAGCAATTTCAACGTATTGAGTACGGTTTGAAAGATAACTTTTAAGCCAGTCATTTGCTAGACCTCGACATGCATTCCGATAATAATAATAATAATAATAATAATATATTTATTTGCAAAAAACATAGTATACAATGGTGTTTAAATTTAAATAAATAATAAGAGCTTACATGTTTTGCCAGCACTATTCCTAGCATGCAAATATTTAAACACAATGAATATAATCAGAATTTCATTTCCATAAAGTCCTTAATACTATAAAAATTATAATCATTTAGCCAACTATATAGCTTATTCTTGAATAATCTAGAATTTAAATTTTTTATGGTACTCGGTAACTTATTATAAATACGAACACAATTACATACACAACTTTTATTATATTTGGTAATTTTTGGAACATCATGAAGAACGAGTCTTTGTGGATCACGTCGTTTCCGCGGATTTAGATCATTAGCTGATTTAAACAATTCTTTATTTTTTTTTACAAACATACATATCTCGAAGATGTAAAGCGACGGCAAAGGTAACAATCCTAGTTTTTTAAATATGGGTTGACACGATTGCTCAGGATGCATCCCGTACATTGCCCTAATACACTTTTTTTGAGCAATAAATGCTCTCTTGATATCTGTGCTGTGTCCCCATAATATAAGCCCGTAGCGCAGTACCGATTCTACATGTGCGTGATAAGTCATTATAGCAGTTTTTAAGCTTGTTACTCTTTTGACTTGCTTAAGCGCATATACGAACTTATTTATTCTCTTACATATATTATCTACTTGCTCTTTCCAATTGAAGTTCTCATCTATTATTACTCCTAGAAACTTTGTATGTGCTTCTTCTTTAATTGTCGTTATTTTTAGTTGTATATTGTATTTAGGATTATAACATTATATATATTATAATATAAAAGGATATTTCTTTTATTAGCGAAAAACACGCTAAAGTTGTTGATTTTCCTTTTTGGAAACCATTTTGTTCCTCCAAAATGATATTATGTTTAGTTAAAAAAGATGTTAATCGCTTGTGCAGTATCTTTTCAAAAATTTTTGAGATAACAGATTCGAGTGTGTGTACAGTAGTCTCAAAAAGGTCTCCTTTGTTGGTGTATGAATACTATGAAATCAAACACGCTATAAGGATCTGAATCTCAGTCTGATGGTCGAGTCTGAGTCAGTCATTTAATCATTTTTTTTTTTTTTTTTTTTTGAGAGGAGGAAATACTGTTACGTATTTACGCCCCGGAACGGGGCGTAATATGTCGGACTCGAGTGTCCGCGTAAGCGGACACCCCATACCGACTAAAACCTCCTCTGTGCTGTTAGCAGCTCTGGCTTTCACAGCGAAGTAGGACGTGGGCCGTGGAGGCCGCAAAGACTACGCAACAACAGTCGCGGGGCGTCTCCTAAGGAGACTCGAACCTCAGACCGGCTGTGTGCTTGTGGGAAATCATTTAATCAAAATAAATTGGCTGACCTAACTAAATACAATAAAATAGTGTTAGCGCGTTTTATAATATCAAGCCTCATAGTGAGCACCATCTCTTGAGAGTTTTATGAACTAAAGTTCATAAAACTCTCAAGAGATGGTGCGGAATGTTTAGAGTTTACTCTAAACATTCCGCCCACCATGGACATAGGTAATAATGTCCATTACTTTAGTAAGAATCAAATACTTAAAACACTAGACAATATACTAGACCCTTAGAATAAAAAATGCCTTAACTAGTATGCAGTATTTGCAATAACATATAAACCGCCCACCATGATATAATGTGAGGGTTGTCTAAATAAATAATAACGCATATAACAAAAACCAAATTAAAAGGCGAAACCAAAAAAAAAAAAAAAAAAAAAAACATAGTACTTAACAACTTACAACTAAAAATCCGTTAACAAAAAAAACATATGTAATTCAAAGTCTACATAGTAGTGTGGGTATATACTGGCAATACAATTAACTTAGAAACTGGTCTTTTGATTTCAGTATTTTTACATTTTAAAGTGACTACACGGGTAAGGTTGTCCTAACCAGGATGTGTGTTAGTAATTAAACCATATAACCATTTACCCGGAGGAAGACCATCCTCCTTCACAAGCACAATGTCTCCAAGTTTGGGCTCAGGAGAACAGTGGCTCCACTTTTACCTATGCTGCATTTGACTAAGATATTCTAAAGACCACCGACGCCAAAAATCCTGTAACATCCTTTGAGTGAGTTGCCAACGTTTAAGCGAATTTATGGAAGAGTGTTCATAATTTAAGTCTGGCACAGCCACTAGCGGTTCACCCACCAGAAAATGTCCAGGTGTCAATGGAACAGCGTCTTCTGGATTGCAAGAAATTCGGGAAATAGGCCTTGAATTCAGGCACGATTCAATTTGACACAACACAGTTGTCATTTCCTCAAATGTAAATGTGCTGTTGCCAACGACCCTTTTCAGATGGTGCTTAGTAGATTTCACACCTGCCTCCCATAATCCTCCAAAATTTGGAGAATGGGGAGGTATGAAATGCCAATTCGTGTCGTTTGTCACAAGAAAGTCAACTATCTCTGGAGCTATGCTCGACCTTTCCGTATCAAATAGTTGTTTAAGTTCTTTAGCACTGCCTACAAAGGTGGTTCCATTATCGCTCCACAAATCACGAATATGACCTCTCCTGGATACAAATCGCTAGAAGGCCGCCAAAAAACTTTGAGCTGTCATGTCGCTTACAGCCTCCAAATGGACTGCTCGAGTGGCCATACATACAAAGAGGCAAATATAGCCCTTAGTTGCATGATGGCCTCGGCCCTTAGTTGTCCGAATATTTATAGAGCCAGCATAATCGACTCCGCTGGACTGAAAGGATTTTTGAGCAGTAACTCGAGCTTCTGGTAGCTGTCCCATCATTTGCTGACTTCCACGTGCCGCAAAACGAATACAAATAATACATGTTCTTACGTGATTTCTAATGATAGTATTTGCATTAACAATCCAATATCTTGATCTAAGATAATTTAACATTAGTTGCGGCCCACCGTGCAAGGTTCGTTCGTGTGCATCTGTAATCAAAAGATTAGTAAAATGTGACTTGTGCGGAATCAAAATAGGATGTTTCATATTTTCGCACAAGTGAGCTTGTTGTAGGCGCCCCCCAACACGCAGTATTCCAGCCTCATCGATGAATGGATTCAGAGAGGTAAGTTTGCTTTTTTTGTTTAAGTTTTCCTTCCTTTTCAGGGATTCTATTTCATCTTTAAAACACTGGTTTTGACATATCTTAATACAGGTTAGTAGAGCATCATTTAATTCCATTGTAGTTAGCCATTTAGCGTAAGATTCTTTATTCTTTTTCATATTTATAAATCGTTTACAAAAAGCTATAACTCTTAATAGTTTATTTAGTTTAGAAAATCTTAATCATCATCCATTTTATCTGTAGTTGTATAACATTTTATTTTAGTTTCTCTTTCCTCTAGGTTAATATCTTCTATTTTTCTATCCTTATAATCTATTGTTTTATTTCGCAACCAATTAGGTCCCTCTTTCCAGAGCTGCACTTGTGTGCATTGTGACGGTTTTACTCCACGTGAGGCACGATCAGCTGGATTTTCTTTGCTTGATACGTGTACCCACTGTTTTCCGTCCATTAATGTGAGTATTGTGGAAACCCTATTCGCAACAAATGTCTTCCAGCGACTTGGATGACTATGAATCCAGGCCAACACCACAGAAGAGGCCGTCCAAGTGTGAAGATTCTGTCTGGGTATTTTAAGAACAGAAGCAACCTCGTTAATTAACTTTGCTAGTAAGACTGCTCCACATAGCTCGAGACGAGGTATGGAGACTTGATGAATTGGAGCAACCTTAGTCTTTGAAGCAACTAAATTCACATGAACCTTATTATCACTCGGACATAAATAACTGCGGAATATGCAATATTTGACGCATCTGAAAAGCCATGCAACTCCACGACTTTATCTACAGAACTTGAATGAATCCAACGTGGCAATCGAAAATCGGTAAGTTTGCAAAGTTCTTCTCGATAATCAATCCATTCTCTCAATAAAGAATCTGGCAATACCTCATCCCAATCGATACCTACTAGCCATAGTCTTTGAATGAAAACCTTTGCTGTAATTATGACTGGAGCCAACCAACCGAGAGGATCATAGAGCTTTGCGATATCCGATATTACCTTACGTTTTGTGACTGGAGGTTCCAATGTTTTCCTGAAGTTGACCAGAGATAATCCAACCAAGTTTAGTGTTTTGTGCAACTAAACAACCTGACGGATCCTTCACAATACCCTCTAACAATACTTGGCCATACACTTCAGCTCCTAATAGCAAATCAATCTTATTTGGAGTGTCATAAGAAGGATCTGCTTAGGCCATAGACGTAATAGAATTCAAAAGATGAGTTTTAACCTTTCTTTCAGGTAAAAGTGTAGTTAATTTTTTCATAACATATGCCTTGACATTAATATTAAAATTGGAATCTACGCGGGATTGAATATTAGTCGAAACCATTGCATTGCACTTCGCTGAAGCACGGGGATCTCCGCCTAGACCTGAAATAGTACTTTTACTGGGTACTCTTTTTAACCCTAATAACTGAACCGCAGATTCAGTAATAAAAGAAGCCTGGGAGCCTTGATCAACCAGGTATCTTAAATCAAACAGGGTTCCATTTCTTGATTCTGCTTTTATTAATGCAGTAGCAAGCAACACTGGATTGTTATTAATCGAGAAACAACTCATGACTTTAGTGGACTCATCACAGGAGGATGTACTAGCGACAGCTGCAGTCTCGACGTGGTGGGCTGAGCTATCCTCACTGTTTGAAGTGGAGACATTTTTGAGATGAAGGAGAGTGTGGTGTTTCTTTTTACAAAACCGACATCGACTTGTTTGCCGACATGAAAAGACAGAGTGATTGGCGCATAAACAATTAAAACACAAACTTTTCGTTTGGACAAACTTACGACGTGCATCGATTTCTTGCTGCGCAAATTTCTTACAGTTTGCCATTTTATGATTATCACGGCAAAAAATACAAGAATGTGTGGATACATAGTGAAATTTAACAGACGTTACGTTTATGATACGATTTGAGACATTATGACGTTGACTTTTATTATATAAATATTCGAGAGACCTGAATCTTTGCTCAAGAAAGTCATGAAACGTCTTCCACGTAGGCAAATTGTCAGAAGTATCACAAGTCTTAGCCTCGCATTGTTTACGTGACTCGTTGTCTAATTTTAAACATAAAATATAAATGATCATAATATCCCATATATCTACATTAATGCCCAAATTTTTTAAGGCATGTAAACATTCATTAGAAGTATCAAGAAGCTCTTTAATTGCACTAGAGGACTCTGATTGAATATTTCTCTGACACATAAACCTTTTCAAAATACAGTTTGCCAAATATTTTTTATTATTGTATCTAGATGTTAACATAGACCAACATTTAGAATAATTGTCACTACTTATAGCAAAATGTTTCAATAGACTTTCAGCTTCACCGGTTAAATGAGTCTTTAAATAGTGTAACTTTTGAACAGTATTCAAGAGGCTATTGTCATGTATTAAACTAACAAACAAATCTCTGAAACTGACCCACTCTAAATAATTCCCAGAGAAAACTGGCAATTCTATCTTAGGCAGTTTGACTTGAAGATCTTGTGTACCTGAACCCATTGGTTGCTTAACTGAAGTGTTTGTTTCTTTATTCATTTTTCTTAATATTTCCTTAAGATCAGACTTATAATCTATGTACAATTCATTTACGGTTTCGTATACATTTTTAGAAGAATAATCAGTTTTTTCTAAATCTTTAGGTGTTAAGGATGAAACAATTTTCATATGATTATCAGAGAAGTTTGACCATTCAGCTTCTAAATTTTCTAGTCTAGTTTCTACATAGGAAATATTTAATCTATCTTTAGGTGATTTCTTAACGTTTACTTTAGCCTTATTGATAGTGCAATGTAAATTAAGCTGAACGTTACATAACGCTTCCATGTTTATATTAATAAATTTTTCGGAAAAAAATTACAAGTTCAAGTTAAAACCGAAAAATTTTACAAGTGTTTGAACATCTTCTTGTACCGATAGAAAATCGGGCATAGGTTCCCCGTCACACAAATTCTAAGTCCTAAGCACATGCACATTTAAATTTACTAAGTCCAAATCTTTAGTGAATTTTTCTAAGTTGAAATTTTGCAAGTTAATATTAATTTGACTTCTTATTTAATCTTCCTTTAATCATTAATGTAAATAACAAAATGTACTCGTAATAGTCCACAACTTCACACACTAAATTATATGCCAATACCTCTTGCTGACGTCACTGACAGATGCACCTTACCAAGGGGGGTGAAGTAGATGATTCCTCCCAAACCGCTACTGCCGCTTCGTCACTACCGCCGGGCGCCGGTCTCTGCTCGTCCGCACCACACACACAGCTCACTGGTTTCCCGTAGATTTTCCGTCACCGGTGAAACGTCACCAGTTCCTCGTTCTTCACTTGCTGGAAGATCTCACAGGTGGACTAGTTTACACTAGTCCTTATCCACTCTCAAGGACCATGTACAGTAGTCTCATCAAGGTCTCCTTTGTTGGTGTATGAATACTATGAAATCAAACACGCTATAAGGATCTGAATCTCAGTCTGATGGTCGAGTCTGAGTCTGAGTCATTTAATCAAAATAAATTGGCTGACCTAACTAAATACAATAAAATAGTGTTAGCGCGTTTTATAATATCAAGCCTCATAGTGAGCACCATCTCTTGAGAGTTTTATGAACTAAACTCTAAGCAGTGTGATTGGTCGATAGTTGTTAATATCCTTTTTATCACCCGCTTTGAGTAAAGGTGTTACTTTTGCCTTTTTTAAATTTGATGGGAAAGTACCTTCTTCAAAAGATAGATTTATTAAGTAGGCTAGGACTGGAGCTAGTTCCTTTGCACATTCCTTTATTACCTTTGTTGCTATTTCATCGCAGCCCGTGGAATTTGAATTATTAAGTGACTTAATAACGGTTATTATCTCCATTTCATCAGTTGGCATTAAGAAAATATTTGAATTGTTATGTTTTAATTTATATGTAGGTTTTTTATTTTTTACATTTTGACTTTGACTTTGTGTGACTGTATTTATAAAATAATTATTAAAAATAGTAGCAATCTGAGTTGGATTATTTATAATTTTATTTTCATATTTAATTTCATCGATACTTCCTACATTAGAGTTAGTTTTATTTTTAATCACATTCCACGACGCTTTGCATTTATTTTTCGAGTAAAGTATATATTTGTTGTTACTACTTCTCTGAGCTAGGTCTATACACTTGTTGAGAATCTTTGAATAATTATTAAATTTGTTTTTGTTGGCAGGTATTTTATTCTTATAATATTGATACCTTAATTTTCTTTTTGTTGCACATGATTTTTTTATACCTCTGGGCAACCATTTTATTTTTGAATTTGAAACATTAATTTTATACTTAAGAAGAGGAAAACATAATTTATAAAATATGATTAATGTATTGTAAAATTCATCAAAAGATTCGTCCAATTTCTGGGCATCATACACGTCTATCCAGTTAAGACTTTTTATACTGTCCTTAAATTTGTTTATGTTTTGATTACATAAATCTCTTTTGAAAATTAACTTATACGACGGTGTTGAATTATTTATTTTTGTCGGTACTACTAAGAATTGTGCTGTGTCATGATCCGATAGGCCTAACTGACGAATCTCCCCTGTGGCATTTTCTATATTACTAACAAAGAGGTCAATACAGGATTTTTGCCGAGTAGGTTCATTAATATGTTTAAAAAAATTATAATTTCGCAATAAATTTGTAAACTCCAGATTCGTTTTAGTATTTTTTAGAGTGTCGATATTAAAATCACCAACAATCACAATATTACTGGTCTCCCAATATCTTAATTTGTGTAAAAGTAAATCAAGCTTATTCTAAAATTCAGCAACGTTCGAATTCGGCGTCCTGTATAGACATATTACAATTAATTTGTGCTTTGGTATTCTTAAACCACAACATTCGAAAGAATATTCTACACATAGCTCATCCATGACATCAAATTTTACAGCCTCAATATAGTCTCTGACTAGAATGCAGACCCCACCACGCTTTTGCTTAAGTCTACAAAAAGCAGATACCATTGTATATCCATTCAACTTAATATTAGATCTGTTTTCTGCACTCACGAATGTTTCTGATAGACATATAACATCTACTACTTTTCCATTTTCAAAAAGTTCAGTTAGAGCTATGTTTAGTAGATCTTTTTTACTTAAAACGCTTGCTATATTCTGATGCATTATATTAAGATAAAATTTGGACTCAAAAAAATGAATCGCTTTTGAGATCATTATTTTGTTCTTTACTTTTTAGTTTGAAATAATATGGTATAGTACCTTTTATTATTTTACTATTGGTGATAGTTTTGGCAGACTGCGATATTTGAGCTTGATGTTGACTGCCTTTCGCACTACGAGCCATGATAATTTTACTACCGGGTACTAAATATTTTTGCCTATAATACATTGAGTCGATAAGCTTATTTATTCTATAATAAAAATCATGAATGAAGTGTTTCTTGCCAGGGTACGATTTTGCTAAAGTCAAGTATGTACAATTTTTATAATTTTTACAAGTCAGTTCCAATAAATTATTCAGTTTTCTTTCATTAATGTAGTAATTTTGCAGTACACTGGTTACAATAACTGTTGCTTTATTATGACGCTTTAAGAAAAAACCAAGTTCCATTATAAATTTGTAAGGATTACTATCCTGTTCGCCTAAACACAAAATTATTTTATCAATATGTTTAAATTCAGTATTATTAAACGTCGCAACGAGTTCATCGCACGTTGCATGAGGTTTAACGAAAGAAAATATTTGATAGTTTTCGTATTTAGTATTCTGACGTGATTGGATAAGGGATCTTGCTAAATTTACACATTGTTGTCCGCCAAGTATCATAATTCGCATTTTGTCTGAATTCTCTTTTGAATTTTCAGGTTTGGTGTCCGTGTCACTAACCGATGAAGGATTTATTTCTTCTTCCCTTATTTTGAAGGTTTCTCCCTGTGTACTCGTAGTTGGCGTATCCCTCACTCGAACATACTGCTGTCTTCTCATAAGTTTTTTCTAAACAAATGCAGGATGACTCCGATTCTTGTATGAACTCCTTAGTACTTGAATTAGTGGGAATTTCCGATTCTTGATTTGTTTCAGTATAACTCGAATCTAATTGTAAGGTTTGAGCTAATTCCAATAATCTAGGATTATTCCTTTTTTTTAAAGAAGTGTTTATAGGGCTATTGTTTCTTGGACTAAAACACACTTTTTTTAAGGACTTCTATTTGATTTCTCTGTTCCGTTATTAGTTTCTTCAATTCATTAATTTCTCCTGATAGTGTGAAAATCTCCGTGTGTGCACTATTTAGCTGCATGTTAAGACTTGTGATTTCTTCTTTTAAATCAATAATTTCTTCTTGTGTAACTATTGTAGACAAGTCTGGCAGGCTTCTTGCTGTTTCCGAACATAATGAGTCCATTGACTCGTCTTGTTCTAGATAAAATGAAGTGTGAAATTTGGGTTTTCTTTTTCTCAGAGTAATGTTATTAGTCTCCATGGTTTGTAAAATTTAAAAATCTACTGTACCACGCGGTTAATTAAAGAATAATAAAATAAATAATAATAATAATAATTAAAATACTTGAAATAAGAATAAACAAAAGAAAAAAAAACAGAAAAAAAATTATGTCGAAATGGCACCGTGGATAGAACCCTCGACGTTCCGCCGAATCAGTCCACCTCACTACACAATACTCCAACTAGAATTTATTAGTCTGTTAGCACTAGTTAAATTGTCTTCAATGTCGAGCGTACTGTGGAGACAAGGTAATCCGGCACTCGGCTGATTCACACAAATGATTTACAACTACCCTGCACTTTTTAAGTCACAATCATTTCAAAATAATAATTGTTTTGTTTATAAAATATATATTATTGTTTTATTATTGGTGAATTATTATATTTATCAACGTTTTTGATGAATTCAAATGTTCACTTTCTTGTAAAACTTAATGTTCCGATATTTTGTTTGAACTCACGAATTTTAAAAGTTGAATTTCTTAGTATACATGTACAGCACAGATTTAATTACATTAATTCACACTTTACCTGACGATATATAGTCAGATAAAAATTGCACATAAATTTAATATAATACGAAAATAATTATTTTATTTATTCAATTATGTCGGCGATCAGCTCTCGTGTAGGTTTCGGAACTCGCGTCGGAATCTATATAGGTACTTAATTAAATAATCTATATTATTTTCACTACAAAAAATACTTCTCTTTTATTCTCCTTCAATCAGCTGGCGGTAATGTTACGTTAGGTATATTCCAACAAATGACTTAGCTTAGCTTAACGTCGAAGATGATGCAATAGTTCCGACCACAACATCACAAAATTTGAACTGCACTTTTTACTTTATTTAAAGATTATTAAGTTTTGCCAACAATATATATGTTTTATTAGAGTGGAAACTATATTTTAAAACATAATTTACTCATACATGTACACTATTTCTTTTTATTTAAATTTTTAAACACTAAGTCAATGTTTACACTCGCTTAGCGCCACGTCACGTCACGTAAAGTGGTGGAGTGTTCGGCACGGAAACCGAACTGTTCGTCGCGTGGCTGAAGATGCGGCGTGATGTGCAGTGCGTGGTGTACAATAGCTTCTCGAAGACTTTCGAGGTGGTGGACAGAAGAGTGATGGGACGGTAACTCCCAGGCAGCATGATGTTCTTGCCTTGCTTGGGAATCAGGATGACTCGGCCGAGCTTCCACGATGATGGAAAGTGCCCGATACGGAGGATTCCGTTGAAGAGCCGCGTCAGCGTCTTGATTCGTCGCGATTGCTCGCGGAGGTAGGTGACGCAGGGCTTCGTTGGTGACTCGATCAGGGCCGGGTGCTTTGCGCAATCTAGTTCGCCGAATCATCCTTTGGACTTGTCCGGGGGAGAACACGACGGGGTCTTCTGTCGGTACTATCGGCGACTCGAAGTAGTTCTTCACATGTCGCTCGATGGTCTCTACGTGCTGCACATCTGCGGTCGGGTTGGGTGTAAACTGCGTCTCCAGGTAGTCCGCAAATATCTCCGCTCGATCCTCAGCTCGGTAACGTGGGGTGTCGTCACTGGCCATGAGGGGTCTAATCGGGGAGGGCTTCCCGTAGAGTTGGCGCCAGAGGCGGTGCATGCCAAACCAGTCGTCACCGGCTCGCTCAATGGCGGAGTGCCAGGATTCGTCTGCAACTGTCTCCAGTGCGTCTGAGATCTTGGCAGCCAGAGCGTTCAGCCGCGTCTTTATGGTCGGGCACTGCAAGTTTTGCCATTGCCTTCGCAGCTTCCTCTTCTCCTCGATCATCGCTTGTATGTAGGCAGGGAGCTGGGGTTGTCTACGAGTAGATGCAGCGTCGAGTCTGGACTCTCGAAGCGCATTGGACACTGTTGCGCTGAGGTCCGTGGCGAGTCGATTAACGTCTGCAGGGATCTCTACTCTAAAGGACGGCGAATGTTCGACCATGTGTTCGGCGAAGATTCGCCAGTCGTGGCGATGCTTTGGAGAAGGCAGCGATGTCGTCATCGGGGTTGTCTTCAGCGTCAAGAGGACTGCTTGGTGGTCGGAGATGAGGTGGTCATCCAGAACGTCTAACGACAGTGCGGCAGCTAGGCCGCACGTGACGGCTATGTCAAGGACGTCTGGAATGTGGGCTGCACAGTACGGGTAGTGCGTCGGGACCTCTGGTCCTAGCACCTGGTAACCGTGGCGATCTGCGTCGTCCAGGGGGCGTCTGCCATCTGGGCTCACGATATTGGAGTTTCACGCCGTGTGTTTCGCGTTGAAGTCGCCCGCGACAATCGTGGGCAGCAGCGAGTCCAACAAGGTGTGGACATCAGCCACTGCGAGTCGGTTCTGCGGCGGCTTGTAGAAAGCGAACACACGGGTGGGCTGATGCTCGATGCAGATCTCCACGCCTAGGCGTACGACGTCTGCAGTTGAGGTACTGGCAGCAGTAGGTGAATGACGTTCCGACGGACCAAGACTGCTAATCCCCTGTAAGCAGTCCCGATCGGCGAGGCGTGGTCCTCCCGGTAGACGTAGTATCCGGAAACCTTCAACTTGTCTACCGGTCTGAGGTGAGTCTCGCTGATCAGGCCGATGTCCACTCGACGCTGAGAAAGCAAAATCTTGAAGAGACGGGCTTTTTGTGATGAAAGCCCGTCGCCGTTCCAAAACACGATGCGGAGCTCAGCCATAAAAGGTGCAGAGCTCCGTGATGCAACCCAGGATCAGCGGAATAGGGTCACGCTGCTCCTGGATGGCCATCAGCACATGATTCAATGTGCTGATAACTTTGGTGAGTCGCGGGTCCAGCGGCGTCACTCGCTTCGCCTTCGTCCCCCGTGCGGGGGCGGCGACCACGGTGGGCTTGGACGATTTCGTACTGCGCTCGGTAGGCTGCAGTGCGGCGGGCGCAGCAGCGCGTGTCGCAGTAGGTGGTGCGGCAGGTAGGGCGCCTTGGCGCGCTTGAGCGCGTTTCCCGCGCTTGCGTCGGCGTTTAACCGGTTGCCGTGGCTGGTTGGCGGCAGCCATGAGCGAGCTGGGCGCGTCGGCCTCTAATGCGTGGGCAGTGGGAGCATACGCGCGCGCTGTTGGCGTTGCGTGCGATGGTGCCCGCCCGGCGGTTGCGCGTCTCTTTGCGGAACACCGGGCAGTTTGCGTTGTTCGCCGTGTGCGCGCCACCGCAGTTGGCGCACGTCGGCGGGTCCTCCCTTGGGCGCTGGCACTCTCGTGCAGGATGGTTGTCCCCACACCGCACACAGGCAATGGGCCGGTGGCAGTTGTGCGAGGAGTGCCGAAACTGCCGGCAGCGATGGCACTGCGCTGGTCCCTTTCTGCCGCGCCACGCCTCGATGGTGATCCCGGGCATACAGAGGAGCTCGTGCACCTCATATATACCCGGGATGAGATGAGGCGTACGCTGGAGTTGCACGAACATCAGACATCCGTTAAATTGTACAAAAGGATGCAAACTGGAATTACACGTTTTTTGCGATGCATCTACTTCTGCTTACGCGGCCGTAGTATATCTTCGAGTCATAACCCAAAATTACCAAGTATACTCATCCATTGTGTCGGCCAAAACAAAAGTTGCTCCAATTGAAAAGGAACTTACGGTGCCTAGACTGGAATTATGTGGCGCAGTTTTAGCATCCAAATTACTATCTGAGACGGCTCAAGTAATGAATATTCCTAAAGAACAACTTTATGCGTGGACAGATTCAACAATTGTACTGGCGTGGCTGAAAGGAGGTGCTTCTCGATGGTCTACATTTGTGAGTAATAGAGTATCGGAGATATTAACCATTTTAGACTTCGAGCAATGGGATCATCTAACGTCAGATATGAATACTGCAGATTGTACCTCACGTGGATTACTACCTTCAGAACTACTAGAGCATACTTTATGGTGGCATGGACCAAACTGGATTTACAATCTAAACCTTAAAAATAAACAGACTGAGATACCTGAAACAGAAGAAGAGCAAAAAATTAAAGCAATGACAATAATACAAGACAAAATTGAAGAATTTGAGTGGACTAAGTTTTCCAATTTAAACCGAATGTTGAGAGTGATGTCATATTGCAAAATAATTTTATACTGGCTTAAAACTAAAAAAGAACGGATTAAGTTATCTAAATACATTACTACTCAAGAAATGAATGAGGTACTGCAGGTGTGTATAAAACAAGCACAAGAGTTTCATTTTGGTGATGATATGAAGTTTTTGAAAAATAAGGGGTGTATCCCCAAAAAGAGTAAGCTTCACACTCTTTATCCGATTTTGGATAAAAACGGCATACTAAGAGTGGGTGGTCGAATTGAACAAGGTAATTTGAGTTATGATGAACGTCATCCAATCATTATACCGTGTAAGAGTCATCTTACGCAGTTATTAATAAAGGATGCGCATAACAAAACCTTTCATGGTGGACCTCAGATCATTCTAAACTTTATTCGTTCAAAATATTGGATTATGCGTGGTAGACAAGAAGTCAAAAAGTATTACAGGGCATGCATCACGTGTAAAAGATATTCAAACACCAACAGTACGCAGTTAATGGGTCAACTTCCAAAAGTAAGGCTAACTCCTAGCAAGCCTTTTACCTCATCAGGCGTTGACTATGCGGGACCTATCAATATTAGATTCTCACCTGGGAGAGGCTCGAAATTGTATAAAGGATACATATGCCTATTTATATGTATGGTGACGAGGGCTATGCATATTGAAGCTGTAACAGACTTAACATCAAAAGGCTTTCTTGCGGCGTTTAAACGCTTTACATCGAGAAGAGGTCATTGCCAAGATATATACAGTGACAATGGCACTAATTTTGTTGGTGCTGACAAATTATTACGAGACATGTTTAACAGTACCAAGTCAAAATACACTCAAGACATTGCCGAAGCACTTACACTCAAAAATACAAACTGGCACTTCATTCCCCCACAAGCACCGAACTTTGGTGGATTATGGGAAGCTGGAGTACGTTCTGTTAAAACACATCTGAGAAAAGTTATTGGTGATAGTACACTAACCTATGAAGAGTTATTTACAGTATTAGCCGAAGTTGAAGCATGTGTTAACTCGCGTCCATTGACTATTGTAAGCAACGATCCTAACGACCCACTGCCCTTGACACCAGGCCATTTTTTAGTAGGCGAAGCCTTGTTAAATGTCGTAAACAAAGATTATGGTATTGTTAATCTTTCGGACAGATGGCAAATATGTAACAGAATGGTTAGACATTTTTGGTCTCGATGGAGTACTGAATATTTAGCGACTCTTAACAATAGATATAAATGGTCAACTCGTAAAGTTGAACCTAAGGAAGGTGACATTGTAATTATAAAGGAGGATAATTTACCTCCAGCCAAATGGCTTCTAGGCAAAATTGTAAAAATACATCCAGGTATAGATAATATAGTAAGGGTTGTAACAATTGATACACAAAGGGGAATGTTCAAACGGCCTTGCAATAAACTATGTTTTCTACCAACAGATGGGTCTATTTAGTAGTAGATTAAACATTATTGTATTTTTTTATTTGTTATAAATATCACTTTGTTTTAGTTTGTAATCATACTTATGTTATTAGCACGATGGGCGGTGCAATATTATATTCCGAGATGAATACTTATTTTATGTTATTATGTTGAGTGAACATTAACTTTATAAGTGAAGTAAAGCAGTGTATAACTTTAATTTAGAGATTTTTTTTACTTATTGTATTGAAGAACAAAGTTCTTGGTGGGCGGAATGTTCTATAAGTATTGTTTTCGCACTAGAATCATAGATGGCGCTAGGCTCTACTTGGGTCGCGTTTACACAAGTTAATACTTAATATACGATAAGAGGAAGTTTATTTATTTTTATTGAGCTTATACAATACTTGGAGGCTAGAGATATATATAAACAGTGTACTTGAGTGTTAATTAAGTGGTTAGTAATTCAGTAATGGTGATTGTTCTTATTTGTGCTTGATCCCGAACAAACGAATTTGTACAGACAGCTTCGCGAAAGAACTTAATACAATATACCAAATCGCGGTTTCCAACGGCTATACAAAACAGTTAGTGAACAAATTAATTAAAAATAAACAAAAACATTTAATTAATTCAGAACTTTATCCCGTCCCACCACAATCAAATACCAAATATGTGGGTAGTTTGACATATATTGGTCCAATATCAGATAAAATACCTAAAATATTTAGGAAAAACAATATTAATGTGTCCTTCCGTCACAATGTCAGTCGAATATGTAATGGCAAAGATCGATTAAATAATTCCGAAACATCCGGCGTTTATAAACTAAGTTGTGACACTTGTAACGGGTATATATAGGTCAAACAGGTCGAAATTTCGAAATTAGATTAAAGGAGCATATTGCCGCATTTAGGAATAATGATCCCGAAAAGTCACACTTCGCGAAAAATTTAATTGATACGGGTCACTCACTCGGAAACAATAATAATTTTAATATTTTACATACATGTGAAAAAGGATTTCGCTTAAATGTGTTAGAGCAATTAGAAATAATAAAACACAAAAATAACATGATTACATTGTTGAATGAACATACAAATTTAGTCCCATCACCTTTGTTACGTGTCTCTTCCGGGGGTAATAAGTCACAACAGCCGGCCAATCACAGCGCGTCATTTCATGGGATGAGGGTATAAAAGAGCGGCTTCCGGCTCATTTCATTCAGTCTCGTGCCAGATTTTGGCGAGACAACACGTCCTGAGGATGCCTCGTGTAGAGGCGAAACACGTGTCGAATTGTTTTAAAAACAAATATTGGCGGAATTAACACTAAAGAAAACTTAAATCATTTGTATAATTATGGATTTCCGCAAAGTAACGCCTAATTCAATAAATTTTCTTAAATCGGCAGGTATAGCTGAACAGGCGAAATTATACATCAAGTTGACCAAGCTTCAGCGTCTGGCAGCCCAAAACGTTGGGTTCAATCAACAGTGTAAACATCTAAAAGTCATCCCTAATTACATCAACATCCGATCTAAAACACATTCACGCGCAAGTACTATAGCCGTAAATAAATGTAAACAAATATGGTTAAACGAAGAGTGCCGATATTGGTTTTCAGTTAGAGACAATCTCAAGCTTCACTTGAGAGTGCTATATTCCGAATTTCCAACATTCAAATTACATAATATCGAGTTTGACATTTTAGACAATAAAGCGCGGGAATTAGCCAATAGACTAGTACAAGAAAAATATCAAATACAGTCTAGAAAATTGACACAGCTATTACGGGATAGTCAAAACAATAACTCCTATCACGATGATGCACAAAACACGGTCCACCAATTCTATACGCGCGTCAAAAATCTATCAACAACACAACTTTCTCCCCCTGAAATTTCATTACTACAAAGAGGCCTTAAATACAATATCAGACCGGGTCTTAACCAAAAAACCCTTGATACATTGGCAGTAGATTCAGAAGTGGCGTTTGTTAGAAGTCAACAAGATATGGCCGTTAGATATCAAATTGCGACCCTTTTGAAAAAACCATCGTGTACCACATATAACCGAAACACTTCAGATAAACATGTTTTTACTTCTTTACAAAATAAATTAAATCAAGAAAATTTAGCCATTTCAAAAGCCGATAAAGGTAATTGCATTGTTATTCTAAATAAAAACGATTATGAACAGAAAGTAAATGATTTAATACAAACCGACGATTTCGAACGTCTGAACTCAGACCCCACTAAAAACTTTACTTCAGAATTAAAAGAGTCCATCAAAAATTCGTCATTTATTTCTCCAAGTAAATTAAAATACGTAGTTCCCATGAACCCGCGACCTCCCATCTTATACGGTTTACCTAAAATTCACAAAGAAAATAATCCTGTCCGTCCAGTAGTTTCTTATATCGGTGCCCCGACGTACGACCTTGCCAAAAAACTTAATGTAATAATAAAAAACAAATCATTGTTCAACCCTCAGTATGTTTTGAAAAATAGTCTAGATTTGATAAATAAAGTAAAAAATACCAACCTTCCACCAAATGCCAAATTATTGTCTCTCGATGTAGATAGTTTATTTACCAATGTTTCATATGAACAAAGTTTAATTATCCTTGATGATCTCTTTGAAAAACAGAGGATACATCCCGGTGAAAAGGATGACATCATCAATCTTACTAGGTTATGTATGAAACAAAATTATTTTAAATTCAAAAATCAATTCTATCGCCAAAAGGAAGGATTAGCAATGGGATCACCATTAAGTCCAATCATGGCTGAAATATTTATGGATAATTTTGAGTGTAATTACGTGGTGAGAGACCCACATATCCTGTTTTATTACCGATACGTTGACGACATAATAATTTGCTGGACAGGCACCGAACGTCAAATCGATCTTTTCATTAATAAAAGTAATAAGATCCACCCAAAAATAAAGTTTAAATTGGAATTCGAATCAAACCAATCTCTAAATTTTTTGGATTTAACATTAACAAGAGTAAATAATAAATTAGAATTCCAAATCTATAGAAAGCCGTCATATACAGATATTGCCTACAGTTAGAAGGTGGACGTGTATAACCACGCACTAAGTTTTATTTATTGTTCGTATCAGTAATATTTCAAGTTATCTGTTACAAATTGTAATTAAATATAACTAAAACTCAATCTCAGTGACAATAACAGTGGAGTTTATATAGTTCCAGTGAGTTTGATGTAAATTTTGGATATATTTTGTGAAAACTTAGTTAACAAAACTGTGAATTCGTCGAACAGCGAATTGTAGGTACTTCCAAACTGAGCGATCGAGATCTATGGCTCCAGCTAATAACTCCAAGGAAAGTGATAATAATGTTACTCAACGCAAGAGACAGGTTGAAACCCCTCAGAGTAGTAAATACGTTACTGTGGATAATCTGGAAAAGATGCAGGTCAAAATTACAGAAACCCTAGAAACTATGATTAAAAAAACAATAGAAGAATTATTTAATGAGGTGTTAAAAGACTTTCACCAGCAAATCGCAAGCCTTCAAGAGTCAATGACGTGGTTCAATGAAAAATTTGAGGAGATAAAATTGTCTGTTAACGCTCATAATACTAAAATTGAATCACTTCAAACCGACAATAATAGTTTGAAGTCAGAGTGTTTGGAACTCAAAAAAGAGTTGTGTTCATTAATTAAAGAAAACGATCGTAAAGATCAATGGGTGCGACGTTCAAATATTGAAATAGTAGGGATTCCCGAAAAAAAGGATGAAAACCTACTTGACTTAGTGAACAAGTTAGCTAAGTGTTGCGGATATAACATCAACCCGTCATTGGACCTAGACTTCGTCACCCGTGTAGCTGTTAAAACCACCAACGAACACAGGAAACCCAAACCGATCGTAATCAAACTTCAAGCTAGATACAAAAAGGACGAGTTTCTATACGCTCTAAGAAAGAATAAGGACTTGACTGCTTCCGATCTAGGCTTTACTTGTGACAACAAGGTATATGCGAACGACCATCTTACCAGCAAAAATAAATACCTACTCCGTCGTGCGAAACAACTGGCCAAAGAGAATAATTACACTATGAGCTAGGTTCGTAATTGTACAATAATAGTTAGACGAAAGGCTGACTCACCAATTATCTATATAAATACCGAAGATGATTGAAAGAAAATCAAGTAAGTGATAATAGACAGTTTGTAAATATTTATATTTACTTTGTGTTAAATAATATTTATTTATTTTCTTGTTTAATTCCAACTTTGAAACCTTTTATTTACTTTTTAATTAGCATTATTTGTTATTACTTCATTATATTAATATCTTTACAGTCTTGTAGTATGTCTGTAAAAATGCTATATTATAATAGCTTTTACATAGTTAAAGCGATAGGCAAAATTTATAAATCATTGAATCAAATTAAGTTACAAGAATTAGCTTCTATAATTTGCTTCCTTCTAATAGATAAATTACTCTCTATTACATCATTGCAGTGCTTAACAAACAATTTTTTGAAAATGTGCTCTGGTTACGATCTTAAAAAATACTTAATTCATTTGAAATTATTATTAGTCACCTATAGTCCAAAAATTTTAGTGTTCTGTATTCGTAATAATAAATCTGAAACAGTTCTCTTAATAAGAAATAACGTATCTACTATTTATTTTAATTATGGGTATTAAGGTTTATTATCAAAATGTTCGTGGTTTACGAACCAAAACACATGCCTTTTTAAATAATTTACTTTCAAATGATTATGACGTTATTTGTTTGACAGAAACATGGCTTCTGCCAGGAATTTTTGATTACGAAATTTTCTATTCAAGATACTTAGTATATCGCGCGGACCGCGAGGGAGCGGGTCGTGGTGGCGGCGTGCTGGTGGCCGTGCGCCGCACGTTGCACGTCGACGAGCGCGACATCTCCGCTACGCCTCCGTCTTTGCCGCACGCAGAGGTTGTTTTCGTCAATATTGTCCTGTCTAAAGCACCCGTGTTGAAATGCTTGAAGATATATTGTGCATACTTTCCACATAGCCCTGAACAGCTCGACGGACAACAAGGTCTTTTCGAATTTCTGTCCAATATAATCATGAATAATTCAAATGATAGATATTTAATTTTGGGCGACTTCAACATAAGTAATGTTAGGTGGGATAAGACTCCAAATCATGTATTCAGTGATGCATTGTCAATAGTAAATCCGTCTAGTGGAAATCTAGAATATAACTTAAACTCTTTTCTTTGTTTCGCTGGATTATATTAATTTAACGGCATCCTAAATAATAATAGTAGACTTCTAGACTTAGTAATAACAAATTTTCTTTGCTCTAATTCACGTTGTTCTGAACCACTGATAAGCGAGGATGCACAGCATAACCCGGCATTAGTAATACGTAGCGCATTCATTCAAGAAACGTCTTGTCTCTCTCCCGCACCGCGGCTAGTGCGCCGTTTTCACCATGCAGACTATGACGCGATTAATAATGCTCTTTGCGATTAAAATTTACTGGTGCACTGAATTAAACTCTGACAATGTCGCAGTATCAATTGATAATTTTTATAACATTATTAACACTATAATAGATCAATACGTTTCCCTGACACAAGTTAAGCAATCACATAGATACCCATCCTGGTACTCTAAACGACTTATTAAAATAATAAAAAATAAATTAAAGGCTCATAGAAAATGGAAAATTTATGGTCGAGAATCTGATTACAAACTTTTCTCAGAGCTTCGGAAAATTCAGAAAGAAACACAAATTTCATGTTACAATCAATTTTTGGATAGAGCAGAGAATAACATAGGCACAAATTCAAAATTCTTCTGGTCTTTTATAAAAAACAAAATCAATAGCACCCAGTTTTCTGAGACAGTTTATCTGGACAATCAAACAGCTACAGAAGGCGCTCATATTGCTGAGCTCTTCAATAATTACTTTTTATCTGTCTTTGAATCACATAATAACACTCTGTACCTAGACTCAGATACTGAAAGTTCTCATTTAGTTTACATTTGCTCTGTAAAGTGTACCACCCCTTTAGTAAAAAAATATTTAAAAATATAAACTTATCTAAAGGAACCGGTCCAGATGGTATTCATCCTATATTTTTGCGTAACTGCTATATGAATTTGGCGCCACCCTTATCCATACTTTTCAATTTATCTTTAAAACAAGGCCTTATGCCAGGTTACTGGAAAATGTGTTACGTTACTCCAATTCTTAAAAGCGGTGATAGACACGTTATAAAAAACTATAGACCTATATCAAAACTTTCTACTATTCCTAAATTATTTGAGAAAATAGTCTATGATACTATTTACCCAGCTGTAAGAAATATTTTATCAATAAACCAACACGGTTTTCTTAACAAAAGATCCACTGAGACCAATCTTTGTGAATTAGTGGATATAGTAATTAGGGCTATGGACGAAGGACATCAGGTTGATGCCATTTATACTGATTACTCAAAAGCTTTTGATAAAATATCTCATTTTATATTAATTAAGAAATTAGCTGGCATCGGTATCCATGGCAACCTTCTAGGATGGCTAGAAAGTTACCTTACACATAGAACCCAATCAGTAACGATTAAAGGCTATACTTCCAACTTTGTCCCCATTACTTCTGGCGTTCCCCAAGGATCTCATCTTGGCCCTTTATTATTTAATATTTTCATCAACGATATAGACAATTTATTTCGGAATACAAGCTCTGTTCTATACGCTGATGATAATAAAATATTTACAAAAATTAAGAATTCAGATGATAGCATCCTCCTCCAGACTGACTTGAATAAGCTTGGTAATTACTGCTTAAAAAAATGGTCTCACTATAAATATTGAAAAATGTTGTGCTATAAGTTTTTCAAGAAAATCTAATCCAATACTGTATAATTATCAGATATATGACACGAATTTAAAAAGAGTTCAAGAGGTTAGAGATTTGGGGGTAATCCTGGATAGTGAACTCACATTTGGAACCACTATGATCGTATAATTAATAAATCATATAAAATGCTTGGTTTCATTTTAAGGAGGGAAGTGAGTTTAAAAAATTGCATACATATTTTATTTTATACAACGCTTTTGTCAGGTCACATCTTGAGTATGCGTCAGTTGTTTGGAACCCCTGCTATAATATTCATATAAACTGCTTGGAACGTATTCAAAATAAATTCATTAAGCATTTAGAATTCCGACAACATTTAGATCCCACGTTTAATTTTCACTCCAACGATTTAAGTTCTTTGAAAGACCGTCGAAACCATAGAGACATAATATTTTTATATAAATTATTACATAATATACACTGGCCTGCAAAAGTAAGAATCTCACTTTTCAAATTGAATTTTTTTCTTAACTATAGAAGGTAGAGATTTAAGATTAAAAACGTTTTGTTGCAAATTTTATAGGCTTTAATTCTTAGAAACTAAAATTATACATTAGTAACATTTTTAACTTAAAAAAGATAAAACAATGAAAATAGACATTTTTAGTTTAGTGTAAAAAAATTCAACTAAAATGTATTACATGTTATTTAATTTTTAATAACTGGTATTGCCTCCTCGAGCTCTGATTACAGCTTCGAGCCGATTTGGCATACTGAATACTAGGTTTCGGAGCCGATCTTTGGGAATATTCTCCCATTCTTCTACCAGGGCCTGCTTTAGTGCCCTGAGGGTAGTAGGTGGTGGTCTGCGATTTTTGACTAGCCTCCCAAGCTCATCCCAGGCGTGTTCAATCGGGTTGAGATCAGGACTTCTTGATGGCCAAGCCATCACACTGATACCGACCTCCTGAATATACTCTTGTACGATATGAGCCGTGTGTGGCCGGGCATTATCATGCATCAGCATCGATCCATCACCCATATTACAGATCCATGACCCAGCTAAATACGGCCCTGCATACTCATTGAGAATCTCTTGAGCATATCTTTGCCCAGTGAGGGTGCCATTTTCTATGGCTACTAGCTCTGTGCGACCTTCTGAAGATATGCCAGCCCATATATGTACACTGCCTCCACCGTATTGGACTCTTTCTGAGATGCAGGCTTGAAGGTATCGCTCACCAGGTTGCCTGTAAACACTTCGCCTTCGATCAGAAGTGTAAAGGGAGAATCGAGACTCATCTGCAAACAAAATTCTTGACCATTCTTCTTCATCCCACTGCATGTGTTCACGGGCGTATCGCAATCTCGCTACTCGATGCTGTCTCTCGAGTTTTGGGCCACTCGCTGGTCTTCGGGGTTTCAAATTTGCTTCAGCAAGTCTTCTTCTCACTGTACTGTCACTAATGTAGTCCCTCCGGGTCTGAAGTAGCTGTTACTGGACTTCAACTGCATTTTGGTGGCGATTTCTTAACACATTGGAAATAATATAACGATCTTCTCGGGCACTGGTACACCTGGGTCTGCCATTACAAGGTCTCCTCAGATGGTGTCCAGTCTCTTCGTACCTTTGCTTTACCTTCTGGACCGTTCATAACGTCACACCCACCATTCTTGCAGTGCGACGCATACTGATGCCTAGTTCCAGAAAAGCCATGATCCTAGCACATTCTTCAACTGAAAGAGGCATGATAAATAAATGTTATGTGCTTTTTAGCATAAATTTTTAAAACAAGACCCAACGATCTTGAAAAAAATTTAAAACAGAAAGAAAAATGTGTATGGTAAAATTGTAATTCGGAAACGTCCACTTTGAAAATGGAATGGTTTTGTTTTTGAAGTTTTTTTTCAGCCAATTCTTAAAAGAAGGTAAGAAGGAAGAAGAACTGACTATAAAGTTTTTATGTACAAAATTGAATTCTCTTTTTATTTCGAAAGTATATCTTGTGAACTTAAAACGTTATCCCAATTTTAAAAGTGTGATACTTACTTTTGAAGGCCAGTGTAGCTGATTCTCCATATCTATTAAGTAAAATAGGATTACACTGCAGAAGGCCTACATCCCGATGTAAAGATGTATTAGATGTTGCCTATGCGAGATTAGTACATGGAAAGAACAGGTTTATAATTCGGGCATGTAGCTGTTATAATAGAGCATACAGTCATATTGACATATTTCATGAAAAGTTAAATGTTTTCAGATCATTGGTTTGTGATAATTTAAATAATTACTGATTTTTTTTAACCCCATTCTTACATTTTTTTTTCTGAATACTTATCTCATTTGTAACTAATTCATTATAGTATTGTATAATAGGCGTGTATAGTATTGTGTAACTTATATAGCTTGTAATTAGTTGTTAATTTGTATTACTTTGGTTTTGTGGTTTTTATCTTACCGTTGCTTGCCTTTTAACTAAAAGTGTCGTATAAATTGTTGGAAACTTCACTGGTGAAAGTGTAAGTTTTAAGATTTTTTAATATTTAAGTATCATAATACTGTTTGTTTCCTATACATGAATAAATAAATAAATAAATAAATTGCTATTCCCGCGTCATCTTGCCATCCCGTACAACATAAACTAGCGGCCTTCCGCTGCTATGTTCACAGATTAATGTCAGTTCCACTGTCCCGTGACAGCTTCGCGAAAGAACTTAATACAATATACCAAATCGCGGTTTCCAACGGCTATACAAAACAGTTAGTGAACAAATTAATTAAAAATAAACAAAAACATTTAATTAATTCAGAACTTTATCCCGTCCCACCACAATCAAATACCAAATATGTGGGTAGTTTGACATATATTGGTCCAATATCAGATAAAATAGCTAAAATATTAAGGAAAAACAATATTAATGTGTCCTTCCAAACGAGTCACAATGTCAGTCGAATATGTAATGGCAAAGATCGATTAAATAATTCCGAAAAATCCGGCGTTTATAAACTAAGTTGTGACACTTGTAACGGGGTATATATAGGTCAAACAGGTCGAAATTTCGAAATTAGATTAAAGGAGCATATTGCCGCATTTAGGAATAATCATCCCGAAAAGTCACACTTCGCGAAACATTTAATTGATACAGGTCACTCACTCGGAAACAATAGTATTTTAATATTTTACATACATGTGAAAAAGGATTTCGCTTAAATGTGTTAGAGCAATTAGAAATAATAAAACACAAAAATAACATGTTTACATTGTTGAATGAACATACAAATTTAGTCCCATCACCTTTGTTACGTGTCTCTTCCGGGGGTAATAAGTCACAACAGCCGACCAATCACAGCGCGTCATTTCATGGGATGAGGGTATAAAAGAGCGGCTTCCGGCTCATTTGATTCAGTCTCGTGCCAGATTTTGGCGAGACAACACGTCCTGAGGATGCCTCGTGTAGAGGCGAAACACGTGTCGAATTGTTTTAAAAAAAAATATTGGCGGAATTAACACTAAAGAAAACTTAAATCATTTGTATAATTATGGATTTCCGCAAAGTAACGCCTAATTCAATAAATTTTCTTAAATCGGCAGGTATAGCTGAACAGGCGAAATTATACATCAAGTTGACCAAGCTTCAGCGTCTGGCAGCCCAAAACGTTGGGTTCAATCAACAGTGTAAAAGTCATCCCTAATTACATCAACATCCGATCTAAAACACATTCACGCGCAAGTACTATAGCCGTAAATAAATGTAAACAAATATGGTTAAACGAAGAGTGCCGATATTGGTTTTCAGTTAGAGACAATCTCAAGCTTCACTTGAGAGTGCTATATTCCGAATTTCCAACATTCAAATTACATAATATCGAGTTTGACATTTTAGACAATAAAGCGCGGGAATTAGCCAATAGACTAGTACAAGAAAAATATCAAATACAGTCTAGAAAATTGACACAGCTATTACGGGATAGTCAAAACAATAACTCCTATCACGATGATGCACAAAACACGGTCCACCAATTCTATACGCGCGTCAAAAATCTATCAACAACACAACTTTCTCCCCCTGAAATTTCATTACTACAAAGAGGCCTTAAATACAATATCAGACCGGGTCTTAACCAAAAAACCCTTGATACATTGGCAGTAGATTCAGAAGTGGCGTTTGTTAGAAGTCAACAAGATATGGCCGTTAGATATCAAATTGCGACCCTTTTGAAAAAACCATCGTGTACCACATATAACCGAAACACTTCAGATAAACATGTTTTTACTTCTTTACAAAATAAATTAAATCAAGAAAATTTAGCCATTTCAAAAGCCGATAAAGGTAATTGCATTGTTATTCTAAATAAAAACGATTATGAACAGAAAGTAAATGATTTAATACAAACCGACGATTTCGAACGTCTGAACTCAGACCCCACTAAAAACTTTACTTCAGAATTAAAAGAGTCCATCAAAAATTCGTCATTTATTTCTCCAAGTAAATTAAAATACGTAGTTCCCATGAACCCGCGACCTCCCATCTTATACGGTTTACCTAAAATTCACAAAGAAAATAATCCTGTCCGTCCAGTAGTTTCTTATATCGGTGCCCCGACGTACGACCTTGCCAAAAAACTTAATGTAATAATAAAAAACAAATCATTGTTCAACCCTCAGTATGTTTTGAAAAATAGTCTAGATTTGATAAATAAAGTAAAAAATACCAACCTTCCACCAAATGCCAAATTATTGTCTCTCGATGTAGATAGTTTATTTACCAATGTTTCATATGAACAAAGTTTAATTATCCTTGATGATCTCTTTGAAAAACAGAGGATACATCCCGGTGAAAAGGATGACATCATCAATCTTACTAGGTTATGTATGAAACAAAATTATTTTAAATTCAAAAATCAATTCTATCGCCAAAAGGAAGGATTAGCAATGGGATCACCATTAAGTCCAATCATGGCTGAAATATTTATGGATAATTTTGAGTGTAATTACGTGGTGAGAGACCCACATATCCTGTTTTATTACCGATACGTTGACGACATAATAATTTGCTGGACAGGCACCGAACGTCAAATCGATCTTTTCATTAATAAAAGTAATAAGATCCACCCAAAAATAAAGTTTAAATTGGAATTCGAATCAAACCAATCTCTAAATTTTTTGGATTTAACATTAACAAGAGTAAATAATAAATTAGAATTCCAAATCTATAGAAAGCCGTCATATACAGATATTGCTATTCCCGCGTCATCTTGCCATCCCGTACAACATAAACTAGCGGCCTTCCGCTGCTATGTTCACAGATTAATGTCAGTTCCACTGTCCCGTGACAGCTTCGCGAAAGAACTTAATACAATATACCAAATCGCGGTTTCCAACGGCTATACAAAACAGTTAGTGAACAAATTAATTAAAAATAAACAAAAACATTTAATTAATTCAGAACTTTATCCCGTCCCACCACAATCAAATACCAAATATGTGGGTAGTTTGACATATATTGGTCCAATATCAGATAAAATAGCTAAAATATTTAGGAAAAACAATATTAATGTGTCCTTCCGTCACAATGTCAGTCGAATATGTAATGGCAAAGATCGATTAAATAATTCCGAAACATCCGGCGTTTATAAACTAAGTTGTGACACTTGTAACTTGTAGGTCAAACAGGTCGAAATTTTGAAATTAGATTAAAGGAGCATATTGCCGCATTTAGGAATAATCATCCCGAAAAGTCACACTTCGCGAAACATTTAATTGATACTCACTCGGAAACAATAATAATTTTAATATTTTACATACATGTGAAAAAGGATTTCGCTTAAATGTGTTAGAGCAATTAGAAATAATAAAACACAAAAATAACATGTTTACATTGTTGAATGAACAAACAAATTTAGTCCCATCACCTTTGTTACGTGTCTCTTCCGGGGGTAATACGTCACAACAGCCGACCAATCACAGCGCGTTATTTCATGGGACGAGGGTATAAAACAGCGGCTTCCGGCTCATTTGATTTATCCCAGCGGAAACTCCATAGGGAGTGCCGCTTGCGCCTCTCTCTCCCCATGAGAAGGTCGCCTTCGATGTAGGCTTAGAGGGCACCTGCCCAAAGCCAACTGCAGGTGGTGTTTAGTGGGTAGGCACCTAGGTTTTCACGTGAGTCCCACATAACCAACGCAGACTTAGGCTGCGTTGGTATGCATGAGCATTCACCACCTCCCTCCCGTCGTTATCCCGGAGGGTAGCCCATTCCCTTGCTTGGGCGCAAAAAAAAAAAAAAAAAAACTCTTCTTGATTTTACTTGACAGATATCATCTTTACCAAGATACAAAAAAAATACAACTGCCGACCAATCACAGCGCGTCATTTCATGGGACGAGGGTATAAAACAGCGGCTTCCGGCTCATTTGATTCAGTCTCGTGCCAGATTTTGGCGAGACTACACGTCCTGAGGATGCCTCGTGTAGAGGCGAAACGTGTCGAATTGTTTTAAAAACAAATATTGGCGGAATTAACACTAAAGAAAACTTAAATCATTTGTATAATTATGGATTTCCGCAAAGTAACACCTAATTCAATAAATTTTCTTGATTTTACTTGACAGATATCATCTTTACCAAGATACAAAAAAAATTTAAAGGTCCAAATTAAGATTTCCATCACTCAAATCATTTATTTTATTTAGCAAAAAAGTTATTCATAAACAAAATTGGATGATAAATTTTTAACACCTTGAACATTGAACTAAAAATAAATCATAGATCATCAGTCACCCCCCACTTAAATGGCCTCTATGCAGATGTAAGTTTTGAGAATGACTTAAAAACTATTTTAGAAAATAAATATTATAGCAAAACCCAAATAAATTAAAAAGACATACTTTATTACACTTAATAATTGTAATCTCTGAATAAATACAATAAATAATTATCATAGATAACTTAAATAGCACCATGTAACAACTTCCAAAGGAAACCATCACCAATCACTATTTCCAAGATCTGTAAAGAGTTTATCTTTAATCTTTGGTCTGGGGTCTTCTTTAATTTTGCTTTCCACGGCTCCAATTTGACCCAGCATATATTCAAATTCTGTGGAAAAATCACAAAATTTATATCAGATATATATTTAACAATATATTAAGTTCATGTTTAGCATGAAATTGAATAAATATATATTTTTAACAGTATATTGCCATCAGGGGTGTGCATTGCTTTTCTAGCAAGGTAGGCAAGAAGATCAAATATCATATTCAAAGATTCTCTTGTAAATTCTGTGGCATGTGTGTAATTAATACTGTTGAGATATATGATAACAGAAACAGAAGTAACAAGCATGTGACCTAGCAATGTTTCTACAAAATTTTATTTATTGCAATGTTAGATGCATGTAGCATTAAGCTCACTCTATTTGACCGCGAGCAAAGCAGAGCTGCTCAAATCGTCAGGGTCGATTCTCTGTGAACAGCTTGATCCTTGGCCTTTGTATCTTCTGCTTGTTGCTTCATTGTGTGTCTTCTATCACATTAATTGAGGGAGTGTTCCGAAGAGCTGTTTTACTTGATTCCTGCCACCAAATTCTACTTTAGCATAACACACCACAAATGAAATGGGTACAATAAAAAAATGTGTGTACACCTTTCCTTTAAGGCCGGAAACGCTCCTGTCATTCATCTGGTGACTACGGAGAATATGGGTGGCAGTGATCACTTAAAACCAGGTAAACCAGACTTTAATGTCCTCCATTTCATCAAAAATATCAAAAAATTCTTAAAATATGATGTCCTGAGATTTTAATCTTGCAAATACATAATACAATTTTTAATTATTTCTCAAAACTTAAGTGTTTAAATTTTTAAATAAAAATAACTTTTAAATTATCAGTACAACATTAACTACTTTTATATCTTTCTCAAGACATTAAAATAAAGGTAGCAAAAGAATCATTTAAAGAAATTCACACACTACATAGGTAAGATACCCCTTTTACAAAATGAACTGACAGCTCAGATCCAAATACCCATATTACTTTAAAAATCCTATCACATAATTTTCCCTATTTTCTTAACTTGCTGAGTTTTTCATCCTATATGAACAAATACACAACAATATAAGCATCAAATCCAAATCCTCACCATCACAAGTAAGAGATGTTCCTCTAAGTTCATGTGGCCCAACAAACTGTTTCTTCATCTCACCCTCAAAATAAACAAAAACACTTGGCAGATTTCTCTCAGGGAAGTTGGGTATGCAAGTTTGTGCAATAGCCTTCAAAAACTTTGTACATGGAAATTTAATAGACAGCTCCTTCAGATGTTGATTAAGTAGAGCACATTGCTGAATACTGAAATATGCACATAACAATTATTTCAATATTTTTGGGTATTAAATTAAAATTTGGTCTTAAATAACATTATTTGTGCTCTTTTGATGTTTGACAGAGAATAACTTGATTAAAAGAAACAATAATTATAATTATGTGTTATTAATTAACACACACATGACAGATTAAATCATTATCAAGTCATAAGCAGAACTAAATACAAGCAAACACTTAAAAATATATCATACCCTTGCTTATATAAGTGTATGACAACCCATATATCATCACCAGCCTTATTAACCTCCTGTACATAATCCTGGCCTGATATCTCCCTTACTTCTCCAAATTTTGGTTTCTCAGCAAATCGTTTCATCTCTGCTATCCTCTTTTGCCTGTACTCCTCTATCACTGCTTCATCCTCAGAGTCCTCCAACTCATCCAGGCCATCAAGATCTAGTTCAGAAAGCTGCTTGTTTTCTATAAGTTTAAAATTAGGAAAGAGGTTTAAATGACAGATCATTAACATGTACTAAGATCTATATTTTGAACTAAGGTCTAAACTACTTAAATATTAACAGAAGTTGTTAATGTTTTATTTAGTATGTTATAGAACATAGCACATACAAATAATTACAAGATAATATATTTTTTTAATAAAGTAATAGTAGTTATGAATTTTACTTCTGATTTTCAAACAGGTGTTTATAACCTTACACTAATGTTTATAAAAAATATTGTTGTCTGAAACTTACTCTCGTCTTGTTTTTGTTGTATTGCTTGTTCGATCATGTTGACAATCTCGTCTTCTGAAACTTCTTTTTCTTTTTGAGGTAAAATCCCCTTGGAACGAAGAACGTCGTTCCATTCTGTGTCTTCGTTTGGATTCTACAATATTAATTATTATTTTTATTTATTTTACTTTCATATCAAAAATATTGGTAAAACAAGTGATGACTTACTTGCATTGTATTTTGTGTAGCTAGGTTTCTTCAAAATAACAGATAAAGCCTTCTGAAACTATTTTTGTCTTAGAATCAAAGCACAAACGTCAAACATAATAAGATGCAAAATGAAAATGAAATATGACACCAAACTAAAGTGATAAAGTCCCAAAAGCACAGAACACTATTACCAAAACCCTATTTATACTATATCTACGCTAAACCCAAATCAATATGCTATGTTAAGCTTGGATGTTACTATGACAGGTGACACTGACAGAGAAGCAATAATAATATATTTCGAAGTGTCTAGTCGTCCGCCGACCGGACGAATAAAATTAAATAATCCGCTTAGCGGATGAATAACAATAGTTTCATGACCCAGGAGGTATTTTATGAAGTGAAAACTTCTTTAGCATCGTTGTTATTTGAAAGTCGAGAGTCGAGTGTACCTTACGCTTAATATGTTCTGACGTTATGCGCACGACTTATTACAACATAGACACCTTGATCTCACTTGGCTCTCATTGTGCTCTGCTTCGTGACCCTCCACTCGTGTTTACCAAGGCATAGGGGGACTTTGCTTAGGCCTCAGCGTTGTACGTATGTTAATACGTGTTTGTGCGCACATGCGTAGTACAAGCTTGAGAAAAGGCGTCATAACAACCGTGGTGATTTGTATATTACGTACTTATCAAACGTTGGTAAAGTTTTTTCATCATTTTTCAAAAGTTTAGATGTGTAAAAAAATCAATTATGTTCGTTACATATAGATAATTCACGTCATACAAGAACATATTACGCCGGATCCACACGCTGGCTGTTTGTCACAAACACCGCAAACAGCAAACAAAGTCCCAAACACCAACCACAATCACCCAACACAAACAGCCATCCACATGCTTGGCTAACGTTCATAACATTGCGAATCGGCAAACATGGCGGACGACGAGGTTGTGGCAGCTATTACTTTCGGGTTGACATATTTTTATTTTAAATTAAAGCAAGAGAGAGAAAAAAGCAAAGACGATGGTGGATGATTAAAATACATAGAAATCGTACAAGGTACTGATTTAGACCTATTATTTGGGCTTTAATTTGCCGTGTTATTTAATTTTACTTAAAAATTTTTATTCGTTTCAGACAATTTATAGAAAAAAAAATTAATGAGCTTCTTTACGAACCATCAGGGGAGTTTCATAACTTCTGCCGCATGAGTTTCATAGATTTTGAGTGTTTGCTAGACAAAATTTCTCCTCTGATTTCGAAACAAGATACGGACTTCAGGGAAGCTATACCAGCGAAATATCGTCTAGCAATAACACTAAGGTTTATCGCAAGTGGTGACAGTTATAAAAGTTTACACTATTTATTCAAAGTGTCTCCTCAAGCAATATCAAAAATTATACCTGAAGTCTGCAAAGCAATTAATGGTGTTCTAAGAAATCAAATAAAGGTGAGTTGTTTTTTATAAATTTTTATTTTTTAATAATTTGAAATGAAAAATTAATTCATGAAAAATTAAGCCGATTAAACTATCTCAATTTTCACGATCAAAGTCTTCATAAGCTTTAATTAAAGCTTCATTTACACGGTTTGTTTCTGTTCTTTGGGAAATCAACTCATTGGATATTATTTGAATGGTAGGAGTAGAATTTGATGAGCCCGATTGGTTGAAATAAACGTGATTTTGAGAAGTGAATGATTGGGGTGAATTGATTACCAATGGTAAATACTGTGACGTTTGGGCGGTTGATAGCTGGTTTGAACCTAAAACTAAAGTAAGTTGGCAAAGGTTCAGAATACGAGGTTTCGGAAGATGACGGTCGATATGGAGCCGATGGTGAATTATTTGGCAAAGGTTCGGAATATGATGTTTGGGAAGTTGATGGTCGTATTGGAATTGGTGAAGTTTTTGGTAATGGCACAGAATATGCCTGATAAGGGGCTGATTGGGGAGATGGGGTTTGTCGCTTAAAGAGCCTGTCTTTAATTCTATTTATAAACAATGTGTCTATATTATACATAAATAGTTTCCTCTTATACGGTGAAAGTTCACGCAGTTTTTTCGCTAGTAATTTTCCTGTCCTGTCTTCTTTTGGTGGTGGTGGTGGATATTCCCTCTGTCTTTTGCTTAAAATATTGGTCAACTGTCCAAATGCAGACGACATTTGCCGTTCCGCTGTGTCGGTAGCTGGCCGACGGCGCACTGGTTTTGGTGTAGGGAGAGGCTGTTCTAAATCTCTATTTTCAACAACTTCTACGTCCTCTATAGCTGCAGTTTCATTTTCTTCTGGCAATGCTCTCTGAAATAAATAATTAATTTTTATTTACTTCATTTTGATTGTTTTCAGATGCCATCAACGGCTGATTCTTGGATGAATATAGAAAGAGGGTTTAGAAGAAAATTTCCACACTGTCTTGGTTCCATAGACGGCAAGCATATTAATATAGAAAGTCCACCTCATAGCGGAACTGAATATTTAAATTATAAGAAAACGTTCAGCATCGTTCTATTGGCATTAGTTGATGCCCACTACAAATTTATATTTGTTGACAAAGGATGCCAAGGGAGGATTAGCGATGGTGGCGTCTTTAATAATTCATTACTGTGGAAAAAAATCTGTAAAAATGAAATTGATTTTCCTATACCATGCCCACTTCCTGGATCGGACGTTAACGTTCCATACGTTTTCATAGGAGATGGTGCTTTTGCATTGAGCATGCATGTTATGAAACCCTACCCAGGACAGCATAACATCGGTTCACCAAAAAGAATATTCAATCAATGTTTATCTAGAGCTCGGGTAGTAGTCGAAAACACATTTGGAGTTTTAGCTTCAGTGTTTCGTATTTACCGTCGTCCAATTTAATTAGGCGACATTACTGTATCAGAAATAACAATGACCTGTGCACTACTAAATAACTTCCTTCGAAAAAACTCCCCAGAGAGATATACCCCCCCCCCCAGGAACGTTTGATACGATTGACAGAAATGGTGAAATAATAACACGTGGATCTTGGCGAAAATACGAACAGAAATATAATGCAATTCAGAACATGCCAAATGTACCCTGTAGGTCACCTATGCATGCCAAACAGATAAGGGAAGAATTTACGTTATATTTTTGTAATAGATTTACTTAGCATTCTACATTATTTAAAAATTATCCCTAAACATAGAAAGGATAGGTAATTAGTAAGTAGTAGGATAAGTAAGTAGTAGTAGCATTAAGTAAGTAGTAAGTAATATGAAAAGGATAAGTAAGGTCACAGGATGTAACAAAAAGGTGCCAAAAGGTCATTCAAATTCAAATTCAAATTCAAATATTTTTATTCAAAATAGGATTTAAAATCACTTATTGAACGTCAAAATCTACCACCCATTCAAAAGAGACTGCCTCAGACCTGAGAAGAATGGGCGCAAGAAACTCGGCGGGCTTTTTTTTTTAATATAAAATATGGATTACAATGTAATATCGTACAATAAACATTTATAATTAAAGAGCCTGAGGGTGTTCGCTTTATTCCCAGTCCGTGGTATCATTAAGAAAATCGTTTATGCTATAATAACCTTTCCCACACAAACGTTTTTTAACAATTCTTTTAAATTTCGTAACACATTTGTTTTGTACATTTTCTGGGATCATATTGTAGAAGCATATACATCGCCCAATAAAAGACTTACCTACTAACTCGACCCAACCGAGTAGTAGGCACAACAAGTTTATGTTTGTTCCTCGTGTTAACATTATGAATGTCACAGTTTCTAGAAAATTCCTCAATGTGCTTATGAACATTTATAATTAAAGAGCCTGAGGGTGTTCGCTTTATTCCCAGTCCGTGGTGTCATTAAGAAAATCGTTTATGCTATAATAACCTTTCCCACACAAACGTTTTATGACAATTCTTTTAAATTTCGTAACACATTTGTTTTGTACATTTTCTGGGATCATATTGTAGAAGCATATACATCGCCCAACAAAAGACTTACCTACTAACTCGACCCAACCGAGTAGTAGGCACAACAAGTTTATGTTTGTTCCTCGTGTTAACATTATGAATGTCACAGTTTCTAGAAAATTCCTCAATGTGCTTATGAACATACATGATGTATGAACATACAAAACATTATCAAAAATGTATTGAGAAGCAACAGTCAAAATGTTTATTTCTTTAAATTTTTCTCTTAATGATTCTTTAGGACCTAGGTTATAAATCGCGCGAATAGCCCTCTTCTGCAGCACAAAGATAGTATTAATATCGGCTGCACTGCCCCATAACAATATACCATAGGACATAATACTATGAAAATAACTAAAGTATACTAATCTCGCCGTATCTATGTCAGTTAACCGTCTAATTTTCTTAACCGCATATGCTGCAGAACTAAGCCTATTCGCCAATCCTTCAATATGGGGGCCCTACTGGAATTTGGAATCAAGAGTAATGCCAAGAAATATAGCAGATTCCACTGGTTTTACCACTTCTCCATTTAATAAAATATTCGCATCTACATTTTTGACATTTGGCGCGGTGAATTTAATATATTTGGTTTTATGATTATTTAACAATAAGTTATTGGCGCTAAACCAGTACACGATGTCAGATAGAGCATTGTTTACTTCGTCATACAAAACTTGGCTTCGTTTCACTTTGAATATAAGTGAAGTGTCATCTGCAAACAATACCACCTTGTGTTTTTTTTCTACAAGGTTAGGTAGATCATTTATATAAATTAGGAAGAGGAAGGGTCCAAGAATAAACCCTTGTGGTACCCCCATACCGAGAGGAGTCAAGTTCAAATTTTAAATTAACCTTTTTAAGTTTTACTGCACCTTTTGATACAGACTGTATAGCTATATTCTTGCGGCTCAAACAGAAGACTTATTACGCTTTTTATCTGATTTGAGGTTAGAAACATTTTTTGGAAATTTCTGATAAAATATTCATTACCTTGTAATAAGAGTGGTAACATTATAATCGGGGCCCCACCCTCTACCAGATTTAACCACTTATAGCCCCTTCCGCCTGTCAAACGACACTTAAGCCAATCGTATTTTTTTTTCGTAACTTTAGGATTTTTTTTTTCTCGAAAATTATGAGGCTTCGCAATGTAATATTTTAGTACATCGTTCTACATGTCGAGTTCTATACAGAAAACAATATCAGCTTCTAAATCGACGTCACGTCTTCTAGAGTGCTACCATTCTTGCAAATAGATAATCAAAACTTTATCTGATTAAATCTTTATATAAATGATAGTTTAAATTTAATATGTATGAATAAACCATAATGAAAAAAAGTTGTTTTACTTACTTCCTCTGAATTTACGTTATTTGAGCAGGTATATACTGGTCCTAAAAATGACTCCATCAGGTCATAAGCAAACCAGACCGGTGTATAAACATCATCGGATCCTGAAAAAATAAAATTTATTCGCAAGGAACATAGCAGGGGTGTTTAGACAAATATTTATTGATTATTTAAACTTACCTGCACTGGAACGAATAGAATCTTTTTTTTTCTTCAAATGTCTGCGGAACGTAGCCATCAGTATTTCTTTTTTGGTCTTCAATTCCTTGACACTTTTATTCATTATAATGCTGAGGCGAGTCCATGCATCATTAACCTTTTGCCGATCTTTGTGATCGGCATCTTTGGGATTCCAGAGACATGGCTCATTTTGAAAGCCTCCAAAAATGTCAGAATCGTAGTTGCTGACCAATCAGTCACTTTTTACGCTCTGCGCGCCAACGAAAAAGTGTAGCAAGAAAATACGTCCGCCTCCCGCAAGCTCGCGCGCATTACTGAACGCTGCCAAACGTGTGGATACGTCGCAAACTGTTTGCCAAACATCCTTTGATCTGGCAATCACAAACACAAACAGGCAAACAACGACAAACACCCATGCACACGTCCGTGTTTGCTGTTTGCCATTGTTTGTCAAGCGTGTGGATGGGGCTTCACATAAAACACCGAAATCTGGCACATGCCACAAATTACGCCATAATAAGCTTCGTATTATCATAGAGGTCTTACTCATAGAAGAAATTAGTGACTTTTGGTTACTATGACTACAAAGCAGTTATTACGTTGTCATGCTTATAAAAAGTTGTAATTAATTTATAAAATTGTTTTCTTATATTAAATAATGGTGAATGCACTGATTTGCTCATAGTCTACTGCTGATACTCTGCTCTATCTCATATAACACGTATGGCATATCTACTTATACATTTCTGCGTTTACTCCAGTTGTTAAAAATGTTATTGCTCACTGGACAGCAATGTAAAAACTTTTTCAGTGTAAGCTGCGTATGATTCTATAATATGTATCTATTTTCTGATCAAGATCTGTTCAGTCGGAGTTTTTTTACGTTTTTAATCTAAAACCACACTCATATTTTAAAGGCGAAAGATTTAAAATATAGTGTGGTTGTATGTTTATTTATTGGTTTGTGCGTATATTTGTTACTCCTTAACGCTCTAAATGTATTTGAATATAATAAGTTAAGGTGGCCTATAATGAGAGGGACAAACACTTAAAATATTTTTATCAACATAAAATAATTCGAGAAACTGGTTATTAAAATATTAAGTTCCCTGAAATAAATTTAATTTGCTACATTTAGTTAAGTTTTCTTTAAGACATAGACATTTTTAATAATATCAAGAACAAGATATGTTGGTATCCGCTTACACGTTAGCGTCACCAACATATCTTGGTTTAACAACTTTTGTCAAATATGGCTAATTGGACTTATGTATTTGACTTTCGAAAGAGATTTCAATACTTTTGATGTTAGAAAAGTTTTATCATACTTTATGAGCATGAATTATTAAACGCTTTAATCTTTTAGTGGAGCAAATTCCACTCGACTTATTTGTTTTGTGAAATTCTTCACATTTCTCTCTTGCTACCAACTGGCGCCAATTCTCTTTCACTATCTCGTGTAACCAAAAAGCTGAAAAAGATAAGCTTTTATAAATTTGCGGTGTAAATAAGTTTCAATTATCGTTAGATTACGATACATCTGTGATACCGTTTAAATAGGACTAGTTTGTAATTGTTCATGTTCTTGTAAGCCATTCATATTCACTGTCAATGACTTTCTATGCACAAAATACAATGTTGTTCAAAAGGCCTTTAAAAAAGCGACTCTTCGGCAATAGCTTTCGCTGGACCTTTAAAAGAGTGCGACTCTATAGTTTTCATTTCTGACTGAGTGCTTGTCGCATCCTTTCATCTGTCTCATTCTGACAAGCGAGAGAGAAAAGGGTGTGAATACTTGTCAAAAATTGTACCAAATTTAATGAAAAAATATTCGTTTTACTAAATTATTTACGCTTTTTGCTAACTCATGTTATATGAATAAAATAAACATACCGGTGATAAGACAAAACATTCTTTTTATGCGGCGGTAACGTTATTTGAGCTCTATTTAATAGCAGACTTAGTCTTGTTGATTGACACACAGTTGACTCACGATTAAGGGGAAAAGTGTGCTTACATTGTTTATGCATACTTTTGCCGTTCTGCTATCAGACTCCGAATGATATGTATAGAAAGTCATTATTGTACCATATGTATAGAAGGTCATGTAAGTAGGCAATGACCGTAATTTATATTTGTATTCATCGTAAAATTTTATTTTTGTCAAAGTCAAAATGACAATTAAATGTCAAATGTCATGACAATTGGCATGCGCCGTGTTGGAAATTGGAATTTGGAAATATTGTAATTTGTGTGTCGCTATGTTCAGACTTCAGTGAAGTTAGTTCATAAAATAAATAAATTGGTCATGGCTGATACCGAGGAAGTAAAACACCAGGAAACTAATTTTCATGAGGATGAAGGTAAAAATTATTCAGTATTATTTCGCAACGAGTGTGCGTAGTCCTTACGTGTGTTGTAAGAACGTAAGCTGCCTTACGTCTTACGATACCCTCGTGTATCTTGTGACATTGAAAATGGGTTCTTTTTATAATTGCTGCCTGGATTTTGGTGCTCAACCTCAAGATACGGAGATCACCAACTGCTTTACGCGTTGAGTGACAAATTTCCGTGATAGCAAGTGCAAAAATGACGGAAGGCGCGGACAGGAATCTTGCATCAGGTAAACATTATCATTTCATTCAGTAAATCTCGTAATTGCACTGCCGCGTATCACTGTATGTTTTTCAACTTAACTTTAACCTTTGCCAATAAGAACTAAGTGAAGGTTATTATGAAACGATTATTGGAAAATGTAAATTTTTGTTTATGTAAACAATGTGTGTAGTACAGGGCCTTCATTATACGAAACTGCAACATTGCAAGTCAATGAAAAATATTATATACCTTGTTGTTATTATGACAAAGGTATTGTGTTATATCAAGATAGTTGATACTTATAACAATATTGTCCTTTATTAATGTGGTAACCAGTGTCACCACCAAATAGAATATGACATGATATTATTTTATACATCTTTAAAAACTTATGAACAGTTATGAATTTTAATGATTTATTAATTAATGAAAGCTCATAACTGATAATATAAGAAAATTATGTGTATTAAAATCAAATATATTAAGTTGTATCCAGGTAATATGTATAGTCAGTTTTACACTGAAATTAAAGACTCCACTCTATGTAATAATAATAATAATAATTTATTTCTCTTAAAATCATAGTTTACAGCAGCTAGTGGCCTTTTAAGCAAATAATGCCTGTACCAGGTGTCTCCGCTCTTCCAATTCAGCAATGTGTTATATTTAACAAAATGTGAAATAATAATAAAGTTATGAAATGAATATAAATTTAAAAAGGTTATGAAATGAATATAAATTAACAATTTAAATATTTGGAAAGTTACTTTTCATCTTTCTATGTGCACTGAAGGTTAGCTATTTGCCAAAACCATAAAGCACCAAAACCATAGTTAATGCGAATAATTTTAGTTTTAATATTACATCCATATTTATTGAGTTTCTCCCTCAATCATCATCCTCAATCAAACCATATTCAGGTTTGCTGTCAGCTGAAAAAGTTCTTTGAAACTACTGACTTTATTTTCTAACATTATTTTGTTTATACTAATATTTCTGATTATTTCATACAAATATAGATCACAAATAGTGGCAATATTTAGTTACAATAATAATTCTTGGTTTTAAATGCTATTTCCTGACAAATATTCAATTAAGATAAATTACTTGTTCATCATATGTGTGATAATATCTTTTATATTTTATTATATCCAAGGTTTATCATAAATATATTTAAATACAAGTATTCACATATGTTTTGTTTATAAAAAGGCTATGTGCAGTGTTTCTTGAATGATCATCTATAACATAAATGTGTATGGAGCTAGCAATATTACAACATCCATTATGGTTACAGGTTGTAACTCATGCTGATTGTACAATCATGTAATTATGCATAGGTTATGCCCCACATCAATTGTACTTTCATGCTATTACAAGGTTGAAGGTCTTCTTTGTCTGTGATCTGTGTCTTTTTTTAAATTAAATTTGATTATATTATATTATGTACTTAAATTTGTGCCAAAAAAATTTTTTCTCCATTTTTTAAGTATTATAATATTATTATGCATGAGGGTGAGGGAGAGGTATTAAACTAAGCTTTAAATTAATAGACAAAAGGCATTGCCCACTTGGAAAGTAGTTATTTAGGTGATAACTCTTATATTATATCAGTAAGTTGACCTGATCTTTCGGTAAATGGAAATTCTTCCAACTATTGTTGGGAAATTTTACAATTATCAAATTTTTGTGTGATATTTTCAGTATTCAAAATCCTCCACATATTCAAAAAATAACCATTCATGATTATTGTTTCTTTTTTATCTAAATAGACTTGAATCACTTACGAGCACCTATTAGGTTTAGATAAAGTTCTTGAAATCCTCAAAGGCTTAAATTTTTCTTTCAGTCTTACCCCTGAACAAACACTTGGGTATGTCGGATCTACTTTTACTCACTTTAAATAGCAAAGAAGACTTCTTGTTTGTCTTGGTATTGTCAATACCAACACACAGTATACCACCAAAGAATATGTAAATCTAAGAAATTGAGTAACATTAAAATATAGCTTCAACACTATTCTCCAAAGATTTTTGAAGCCTCATACATTTACCACTGGGAGGCTCTTTTGCATGTGATGCCGGCTAGATTATGGATACCACAACAACATCTATTTCTGCCGTGAAGCAGTAATGTGGAAGCATTACTGTGTTTCAGTCTGAAGGGCGCCATAGCTAGTGAAAGTAATTACTGGGCAAATGAGACTTCACAACTTATGTCTCAAGGTGACGAGTGTTGTTGTACTGCCGCCCAGAATTTTTGGGTTTTTCAATAATCCTGTGTGGCACTGCATTGTAATGGGTAGGGTGTATCAACCAACAGCTGAATGTCCTGCTCGGCTCATCCCCTAATGCCATAACAAAAAATACCATTAAATCATCGTCGTACTGTCAAACAATATGTTCATACGAAAGTGTTGTTTCTATTGAGCAATATTTAAATTGTGTAATGACGTTAATCGACCTCAGCTGAGGTGAAGGAGCAATGTGCGCGAAACTTGTTTGAATCGTGGAAAAAATACGTGAAGCCTGTTAAAAAACTGGTCCTCCTTCTTATGTCTACATAATTCGATTGGGATTATTAACATCACTGGAGATTGGTTGTAGATTACAATAACTTTTATATACAATGCGAGTCTAAAATTAAAATCAACGTTCTCAAGATTTACTTTCTACATTATTACGAAAATTTCATATACAAATAAAATTTGAAAACGAAATTTATGAACGATGCGGGACTCCAACCCGCGACCTCTCGCTTTCCATGCGAGCGCTCTTTCCAACTGAGCCAACCGTTCGTGTGACGTAAAGTTCATAAATCTTGTATGCTTCAACTCTCAGGTTGTGGCTTCATCTACAGGATCTACTTAACATAACCTTCTCAACCCCAATATTAGGAAATTGACATGAGACGTGTTTTGCGAGCTCAGTGAAATATTCAAATTTTATTTGTATAATTAGAAGAAGTGAGGGTTATCACTTTAAAAAACATAACAAATTGTTTAGATTCACATACCTACATATTATTTGTATTTATCAAAAGAAGCGTGGAATATTAGACCATGATAATATGTAAACCGAACGATGATAAAAACCAATGAATTAAGAATGCGTACGGCGAAAAGGCACGGTCAGTTTGATCATGGCACTGCGATCCATTGCCGAGCTTAATTTGAAGCAAATAATTACTATGATACTCAAAGAAGCGCTTGCAAGAGATTGTGACACAGGAACCTTGCATTAGGTTAACATTATTATTTACAGTCAGTACACGTTTACACGGTGAATTAGTGCGCTTGATTTTTTTTAACTATCAATCAGGGACGAGCAGGCGCGTTCAGCTGATGGTAATTGATGTGCCCTGCCCATTGCAATGTAATGCCGCTCAGGATTCTTGAAAAACCCAAAGATTCTGAGCGCCACTACAATTGCGCTCGTTACCTTGAGACATAAGATGTTTAGTCTCATCAGACCTTCAGACCGAAACACATTACTGTTCATGGCAGAAATAGGCGCCGTTTTGGCACCCATCATCTAGCTGGCATCCTGTGCAAAGGAGCCTCCCAGTCAATATAAAAATATTTTGTCTATCTATTATCTATTGTCTACCGCTCAGATCTCATGTCCTGTTACCTGTCCGCTTTAGTAGAAGCTTCTACGACTTGATCGACCCGGTATGCCTTGTGATTTCACATCTGAAAATTTGCTGATGGCGTCTGTAGACTTCTTGTACTATTTATCATCAAAATGTATGACACAAATAAATTCCGCGCGAGCGCCTCGCAGACGAAGCCACAACCTGAGAGTTGAACAAAGCATGCAAGACTTTATCAACGATACGTCACTCGAACGGTTGGCTCAGTTGGTCGCACGGAACTCGAGAGGTCGCGGTTTCGAGTCCCGCATTGTTCATAAAATATTGTGTTCAATTTTTATTTGTGTAATAAATTTAAGTCCAGAAGTGAGGGTAATCACTTTAAAACATAAGAAATTGTTTAAATCATCAAAATCAAAGCGAGTACTTCATTTAGCCCGCTAAAAGTCCAGCGATCCTCACGTAATTAATCTGATGGTATAGTCCATTGAGTTTAATAATCCTCGTACTAAAAAATTTAAAAGTTATCGTATGTATTTACACTCCGTACGACTTGTAGTAATAAGTGTTTCGCATTACGCAGCTGATAACCACAATTGGACACACTAAATATAAATCAATGTTCAGTGTTATTTTAATTTTGATAAAGAAGTATATCGCTACTGCGTTTTGGTGCTCTTGTCTGATCTAATTGGATTAAATATTCGAGTTTTGATCGTTTTCGTTGGGTTATTATGATATTGTTTAGTTACACTTTTATTCGCGCAGGAGTTGAAATTTTGTGTTTTAGACCAGTGCTGGCTTTTGAAAATGATAAAAAGTGAAAAAAATTATAGGATGAAACCTCTTGGAAAAGGAAGAGAAAATAACAAAAACGAAAGGAAAAATAAATTACGGGCGATCTGAGGTGGGGAAATTCTCCATAGGACTTGTAGTTTTGCCGGAAATCGAGATAAGCCTTAAAGGCCGGCAACGCTCCTGTGATTCCTCTGGTGTTGCAAGAGATTGTGGGCGGTGGTGATCACTTAACACCAGGTGACCCGCACGCTCGTTTGGTCTTCTATTCCATAAAAAAAGCCGTTTTTACCCTTCAACACCCCCCTTTTCCACTTCCCGAACTCAGATCGTCCGTAATTTATTTTTCCTTTCATTTTTGTTATATTCTCTTCCATTTCCAATGGGTTTCATCCTACTATTTTTTTGGTTTCATAGCGACATGTACCTCACAAGCTAGAACCGATTGACTGTTGCGTCCGTACCTAACACTGCATAAATTGTACTGCGCCACTACGGCTGCGTTCGTATCTGTGGGAGTTTGACGGTAGAAATGTATTTGTTCACCATGTTTTTGGCCTTAACTTCTATGCACGGAACCCTACTTCATTTCTTACAACTTACTGCTTATAAAATGACCTATCTTTGCAATGGTACAAATCAACTATTATTGATTGCAACTCTCGAGTGAGCTTGTACGCGAAGCTAGCTAGATAGATTTAGAAAAAAAAGCAGTTATTTTGACGAATGCTCCAATTCTGGTTGCAAACTGCAAAAATATTTATTAGAATATTAATTCGAAGGATTGGTGTGTTTTTATATACATTTCTAGTGTAATCGATTTTTATATTATCTCCTTTTATTCGGCTTGATTGAATTTAAAAGCGCTGTTCCTAAGCTGAAGAAATTCTTGTGTTGACCTTTTTTTTTTTTACTTTACGTACGTATTATAATGACGCACTCCTCCCAGAGCTGCAATTAATCATTTTGGATGTACGTCGGTACTAATATACTTGCCCGGCTTTTTCTGATGCCTACTGATACAGCAACCTGTTCATCCTATCTCTTATTCTTGGGACTCTTATCACGTCCTTTTTAAGTACATCTCCAATCTGATGAATGAAGGAATGTACGCCGAGTTCGACTTATCTCACTACTCATCCCCACATTCAATCCATAATTTTATAATATCTAATTTTTAAATTCAAACTGGTCTAATAACATATTAATGAAAAAAAAATCTATCCATCTAAAATATTTTACAGTCAAAGTTAAATAAAAGACGTAATAGAATAGGAGTACTAAAACCCTGACAGATAAAAATAATTTTATCAGTTATCTGTACAGTTTATCTGTTTGTTTCGCATCTGTTTTATCACACTCTGAACTGGAGTTGGAGATTCAACTGTATCAGGTCGCGTGCGTCGACTATCTCATAACTTCTGACCACAACATATTGCAACAGGTTGCTTAGGCCTAAGAGTATAATATTATTACCTAGCGGAGTAGGCATTGTAGGACAGAATAGGTACTCTCTCTGGTGGACTTACTTTTATTTATCTATAATAATAATAATAATATATAATAATAATATTGACACACTTTTACGCATATTATCTTGCCCCAAACTAGGCATAGCCTGTACTGAGTTTCTTGCGCCCATTCTTCTCAGGTCTGGGGCAGTCTCTTTTGAATGGGTGGTAGATTATGACGTTCAATAAGTGATTATAACTCCTATTTTGAATAAAAAAAAATGAATTTGAACTATGGCTACAAAGACTGATATATTTAATACGATATACTTACTTAAGAAGGAAACTAACTTAAAAAACTTTACTAGGAAACTACAGGCCGATCAGTTTAATGTCCAATATTTATAAAGTATTTTCAAAAATCATATTAAATAGAATTACCAACACACTAGAGGAAAACCAATCTAAGGAACAAGCTGGTTTCCGAAGCAAATTTTCAACTATTGACCATATCAAGACAAATTATACAGAAGTATAAAGAATATAATAAAATGTATTATATTGGGTTCGTTGACTTCAACAAAGCGTTTGATACATTGGAACATGAGTATATAAGTGACGCTCTAAAAAAACAACGGGTCGAAACAAAATACATACGAATAATTAAAAACGTATACACAGTGAGTACAGCACAAATTAAACTGGAATCTACGGGTAACGAATTTCCTATTAAAAGAGGTGTACGCCAAAGAGATCCTATATCACCTAAATTATTTTCAGCAGTACTGGAGATGATCTTCAGGAATTTAAACTGGACCAAAAATGGGCTCAATATAAATGGAGAAAACCTCAACCATCTACGTTTTGCCGATGATTTGATTTTGTTCTCAGAGGACGCAGGAACCCTGGGACTAATGTTGCAGCAGCTATCCGATGAAAGCGTTAAGGCCGGTCTGACAATGCATAAAACCAAAATTATGAGTAATTCCCAACAAGCAGTAAACAATGAACAAATAACAGTAAATAACGAACAACTAGAATATGTAAACGAATATATATATTTGGGCCAACTTATATCTACAGATAATTGCATGAATAAAGAAATAGAAAGAAGAATAACTAATTCTTGGAAAAAGATTTGGTGTCTTAGAGAAGTAATGAAGAATAAAGAAATGCCAATGAAAGGAAAAAAGAAAGTATATGAAATGTGCATTATGCCATGCTTACTATATGGATGCCAGACATGGGCGGTAACAGAATTACAAGAAACTAAATTAAAAGTTTGCCAAAATGGAATGGAGAGGAGTATTGTAGGTATAAATAGAATTGATAAAGTAAAATTACAAGACAAATTAAACAATTAAAAGCGAAAACAAAATTCAAAAATGCACACACTACATACAGACAGCTTAAATGGCGTTGGACGGGACATATGTTACGAGAGAGTAAAGAAAAATGGACTAAGTTAATAACAGAATGGTACCCAAGAGATGGCAAAAGAAATAGAGGCAGACAAAGAAGAAGATGGGAAGATGACTTCAAGAAAGTGGCTGGTCCGATATGGACCCGTTTAGCGAGAGACAGGAATACGTGGACATCTTTAGAGGAGGCCTTTGTCGATAGACAAGCTGTCCTACACAAACATCCAGTTGCCGATAGTTCAAATAATAGAATAGATTAAATCAATTAAGTGCTTAGTAAGTAGGCATGTATATACTAATAATTGTAAGGAAAAGCAGCAATAAAGGCTATTTTATTTTATTTATTACTTTTTTTTTATATGAGAGGGGGCAAACGGGCAAGAGGCTCACGGGACGGGGAGAGGTGAGGCAACCGCCCATGGACATCCGCAACAACAGGTGTGTCAAGAAATGCGTTGCCGGCCTTTAAGGTGGGTATGCTTTTTTCTTGAAGGTCCTTAAGTCTTATCTGTTCGGGAAGACCGCTGCCGGTAGTTGATTCCACAAAGTGGCTGTGCAAGGCAAGAAATACTTATTTAAACATACATAAATACAAATAAACATCCATGACTCGTAAACAAACATCCATAATATTCAACATAAATGATGCAGCTAACGGGATTCGGACCCGGCACCTCTAGCTTAGTAGTCAGAGTCACTAACCATTCGGCTATATGGGTCGTCAAAAGTCCTTCTATAGGTACTAATATTTTAAAGAAAGATTTAAATGTTTGTTTGTTTGCATTAAATACACTCCGAAACTACTGAACCGATTCGAAAAATTCTTTCAATGTTGGGAAGCTACACTATGCCCGGCTATATTATATTTTCATAAGAAATAAGGATCTATATAGATACTAAAATCTCAATAATGTAACCTAAGATGTAAAAATTTATAAAATATTCTTTACATCGCGTGCGCAGCGAAAACTCAATAGTTTTTAATTCATCAATATGATAGAATAAAATAATGTACTACTACTTTGCAGAGCACATCATTATTTACAAAAAATGTCGTGACAGCATAATATCTTATATATAAAATTCGTGTCACAATGTTAGTTACCTTATTCCTCCGAAACGGCTTTACTGATTTTTACCAAATTTTATATGCATATTCAGTAGGTCTGAGAATCGGCTACTATCTAACCAAACTAGGCATAGCCTGTACTATGGGTGCAAGACAACGATATATCCAATACAATATACTTACTTAAACACACATAAATACAGATAAACATCCATGACTCGGAAACAAACTCTCCTATTCATCATATAAATATTTGCACCTACCGGGATTAGAACCCTAGACGCTAGACGTCTAGGGTTCTACTACTCTCAGTACGCAGGGCCACTAACCACTGGGCTATATGGGTCGTCATTATAAAAAAAAATGAAGTTTTTAACTGTTTGTAAAAATATTTATGGCCAGGCTAGTTATATTATGTTTTCTAAATAGATAATGAATCAAACGCCACTAGTATGTATGTTTTCTAAATCATGTTTCTCAATACGTGCGTCGGGCCGCGATCGGCGCGCGAGCCAAAAATATTTTACATATAACCAGCATCTGTTGCCAAATATCAAATGTATTTACTGTATCAATTATATCGTTACCTATTGATTGCAAGTAGCACAACGTACAACGCTTGAGTTTAAAATATTATATGAGTCTCAAAGAACACATCGTAGCCCTCGTATTTTTCATACATAAACTTTTCACGACACGCCACAAATTATGATATTATACCCACCATCTAGATGTGTGGCGGTCCTCCACAGTGCGGTTTTCAAGGAGTTTTCTTCCACGTACTAATAAAGCTGTGGAATGAGCTTCCCTTTGTGGTGTTTCCGGGGGTACCTTGAAAAAAAGCGCATACATCTTCGATAAAGGCCGGCAACGCTTCTGTGATTCGTCTTGTGTTGCAATAGAATGTGGGCGGCGGTGATCAATTTAACACCAGGTGACCCGTACGCTCGTTTGTCCTCCTTATTCCATTAAAAAAATAAATAAACAATAATGAAGAACAAGGCAGATCTAGTTGGTAGCCTGTGCTAGGAAGTCACCCACCAGTATCAAAGAGGATGTAAATACTACGTAATAAGAGGCGGGACTGCCTAAGTAAATATTGAAATTTAGTTTAGTATGAAACGTACAGTGAGATTTGACATAAGTTTGAAATAGTAATTACAATATGGTGATTGGCGACGAAGTATAATCCGGCTAAGTTTGAAAGCAAACAGTTGCTTAAAACGTAGTGGATTTCGGCCAACTCCGATTTTTACAAGATTATATCCGTCATCTGTCAATCTATCAATGACTGCACGTTTCGCTGGCTGATCAGTATTAAAGTAAATAAAGACAAGTTTTTATTTGTATAAACATTTTTGATGATGATGTTACATAAATATTATAAAGTTAATGTTTGCCATATTTATGATGATACCATATTTATTTAGATTTATGACCGATTTGTTCCTGTTTCACCTCGAGTTTTCGTCCCAGATTCCTGTTTCGTCCCACGTTTATTTTTATTCCTGTTTCGGGACATTTCATAAAATGTTATATTAGTACAGCCTGAAAAAAAGTGAATTACAACAATATTCTAAATATATATAAGAGTAATAGCTTACCCGAGACCAAAAGACTTCGCCATTCACTTGCTTGCTAGCGGGCACACATTGTACACGTTTTTATTGAGTTAAAAATTATTTATATTACAATTTGAATTAGTATATTCGGTTATTTTAAACAAACACAAAAGTGTTTTATTGTATGCATTTAACATTTAATAAACTGCCCCTGTTGCCATTAATTGATTTCTGGTATTGAATACTAACTTGAGTTCATTAATAATATTTATCATCAGTGAGTGAGCATTACAATATCTCATAGTTGATCGTATTCGCTTCACCTGTGCAAGCTTGTTGGAGCGTATTTTAAATAGATTATTGCGAGCTTGTATTTATTTTAATAATCACCAGATTATTTACAATACGGCATGGCGTCACAAGATAAAATTTGAAGAACGAACGAATTTTAATTTTATGTATCGTTTTTAATTGAAGAGCTGTACACAATATGAGCGTACGGGTTACCTGATGTTAAAAGACGATCGCCGCACATATTCTCCTGCAACACAAGATGAATCACAGGAGCGTTGCCGGTCTTTTGAGAGTTTCCCTCCCACGTGTACGCGCTTTTGTAAAGGTCGCTCATTCCACGGTGTGAAAAGTATTTTATAATCATTGTAGTAAATATAACAAATTATCTAACAGTATTCAATGTTTACCTGTTTTAAATATAAAATAATTCATGGAAACGAATAAAAATAAACTGTACAAATATAAATTACAGCGAATGCATATGAACCTTTAAAACTTCAATTCACTGGTCATTCCTGATTATGATAACAATTCATACCAATAATGTATATCATACCAATAAGGTTCATACAGGTCTCAGAATATTATTTTGTAACGCGAAATGCGTGAATGTGTCGTGTTGTTTGATGATATAACCTCAGAACAAAGGAACGTGCACTCACGAATCAGACACAGCTAATGACATAACAATCAACTATTGCGTATTACACTAATAAACAATTAAAACAGAACAAGACGGAGTATTGCCGCACTATTCAGAGCTAATAGAAACGTCAGGCGTACGGTAACCATTTACGGCCGTTCCCAATATACTATCTACAGATAGAGATAAATTACTACCTTCTAGTGTACCCAATATAACCGATAAGTCATTCTTATCGCATTATATTGGGACGCCTGAATTGAAATTTCCATACAAACTTCTATCGCTGGTAAGCTTTACGTCGTCCCATTAACAGAGTGTACGGATAAGGTGAGTTACCGTCGATAGGTTTATTGGGACAAAAAAGTCAACGATAGTTACGATTTTTATCTCAAGTAAGAGATAGACTGAATATTGGGAACGGCCGTTAGTAAATTGAAAATACCTGAGAAAATGCCTGACTTTTCGATATAAGTCCGGATTTTTAGATTTTAGATTTCGCTTCTCATAAAGATTAAAGAGTTATTTGATATTAGTTAACATGTAGTTAAATAACTATATTTCATCTAGTTAAAAATAAAGTCCGGATAAGATAAAGAGCCTGACAAAATACTATATTATTATGGACTGTATACTAAGCACTAGAGTGTAAAAGTCCGGACATGTCCGGATTAATTCGGACTTTTTGAGTTTCAGCATTGGGAACCACCAAAATTTATAGTCTTATTTCTATTTTTGTCTGAAAATCTTAATGCGGTTTACAGAATACATCTACTTACCAAGTTTCAACAATATAGTTCTAATAGTTTCGGATAAAAGTGGCTGTGACATACGGACAGACAAACAGACATGACGAAGCCATTTGGCTACGGAACTCTAACAACAGAGTTGCCGATCCGAAAACAGTGTTTTGTAAGAGACAAAACGCTTCCTTATCATACGAGAACCTAATAGGTATTATTATCTGGTTTAAGTAAAGGTATGCGTTGCTAATGCGTTGTTCGTTGTTGTGTCAGGTTTGCGGGCCGATGACCGTTATATTTAGGCCACTGTGTCGAATTATACCTACACGTGGGCATTCCGAATTATTTAAAGAATGGATATGTATTTATGCTGAATTTGTTTGGTGAATGAACATTTTGTGATTTCGTAATTTGTGACAGTTTTTGGACGATACGGGATTCGATTCCGTATTGAAGCTCTGACTGGGGAGTTGAATTAGATACCAATATATGATTCTAGCTTTTAACCTCGACTTTGTCCGCGTGAAATAGTTACTTTGGACAGAGTTTTTTATTTTTTGGGATATTTTGCAAATAATACACGAGAAACATGAGTGTGTATCATATTTGGTGGCCATCCAATTGAGGTGCTTACAGGACCGGAAATAGTGAACATTATTACTTTAAGACGCGATCATACTTCAATATCCACAAAAATTGCTTACTTAGAGAGTCGATTACAACATAACACAATGAAAATATTCCGACGTAAAAAATACAGTGCACAAAGAAGGACTTACAGAAAATTTTCCCAAGAATAAACTCTGGGAGTCAAAAATCTCCGAATTTTTTTACAGAATTGAATAGAATTAGTACTTTTCTAAAACTTTAACCGAACAATTTTTCAATTTTATATGTAAATTATGAACAAACAAATGAAAATCAGTAAAATAAATGCCCATTTGCAGCTCAGCCACGTGATCAACACAAATATTGTAGTTGGTTGTAACGTTTAAAATACTAGTCAGTCCGCGCCTTAATACAAAATGCTTTTTTTTAAGATACTCAATTGTTTTAAGTCACAGAGTATTGTTCGCATAATACCACGTATCAGGTAAGCACCAAACGATTGAGCTACATCCAATAGTATTCCCGTAGTTGAACCTCGTCTGGAATTAGTTATCTTGTCAAATCCCGTGAACTCCGTACTTGCTCGTACAACCCGTGCGCCCAATGAACTCTACAAAGCTGTTTCAGGGTTGCTGCAGACCATCAGTACCACCATGTCACGGTATGTCATATCGGAAGAATGTTAGTGAGGTGTTCTTAATAATGTGGAACTCACTTAGTGATTTATTTATTTAGGCAATCCAAATAGATTACAATAATTTGTAAACTAAAGTCTTAATTAAATTACATTCTTATTGCAATCCTATAGGGTCGCACAAAGTGAATAAATCAGCTACAAAATTCCTTAACTCCTTAATTATTTTACTTAGTTTATTAAAATAATAACGAAAGTCTGGAATCGAAAACTGTATGTCTAAGGTGTTATTTGAACAAATGTCTATATTAAGGGTTTTGATCTTCGGCCCATTTGTCTAATATTTATGTTGCTAGCTGACCTGGCAAACGTTGTTTTGCTATATAAATTATATATATGTAAACCTTCCTTGAGCTTCAACGAATCTTTTACAAAAGAACGGGTTTTACGGTGGAATAGTTTAGGAGTTATTAGGGAAAATACAAATATACATTCTCTTTTATATATTTGATTTATTCCGTGAAGTGAAGGTGAAGGCAGAACTCTCATTATTATATTTCCGCCCATTCAGAAAGCTCTTCAAAACTTTATTTTTTTATCATTGTATGCAGTTAATAGCTTACAGTTATTTACATTTATATAGATAATACATAGGTAACTTGTTCATTGTACTATGTAGCAGATACGAATACAAATGTACTTGTAGGATTAGAATACCGACTGATCAGCTCAAGCGAGCATTCATTTCCATCTAGGTACGTGACCGAAGTCCTAATTTTTCGCAAAGATTAGCAGAATCTGTGATTATTGTTAAATTTGAAGCCAATCTAGGACACACGTTCAGCAACCTGTTGTAGGCACAATCCCGCTTGTGACTGTTGATGAAAATAAAAACTTATTTTTAATACTGATGCATTAATCCTTCGTTAGTAACTGATTTAATAATAATAGTTTATCTAATTTATAATTTATGAATACCTAAGTTGAGGTGGAAATACTGATACACACATATACGCAGTGTGTCACGAGTGAAAGTTAAAAGTGCTATTGAATGGCGTACATGGATGAAACTGGTTTTGTGTTTGGTCATCTTTCACCCACCATCATCCGCCGTCCTATAATATATTTAATACCTTGTTGCAAGTATATACAATGCAGTTTCATTAACCGACTTCAAAAAGGAGGAGGTTCTCAATTCGATCGGTATTTTTTTATGTATGTACACCGATTACGCTGATATTTATGATCCGAACTATTTGATTCATCTTTAGTTTGATGCTGAATGTTTGCCATTTGGTCCCATAAAAATTTGACATAGTTTAGCCCAGTAGTTTTCATTTTATGAACGCTCAAAGTCACGTGTGGCGAGTGTAGGTACCTGCTTGCTGCCTTAAACCTTATCAATAGGTAGTATTTTATTAATATTAAAGGTGTCAGTTTTAGATAAGAGGTGTATGAAATTAAATCTTAAAAGTAGTTTTTAACAGATACAAAATCAGATTGATTCAATTCGGTGAAGAAATAACACATTAGAAAGTCAAAAGTTACAAATTTTACCATTTATCACTTCGGAAAAGGTAGAGCTTTAATTGAGAAGAAATTGCAAGAAACTTATTTCATCTCTATATCACTATTTAAAGTCATGAGTAAGTTATTCAGTACAGCACATATTATCTTCTAAGTATTAAATCTAGTACTCAACTCTAAATCTAAAACTCAATAAAATTCCGTGTGGGTCCGGATGGTTTAAAGTATGGCTGTGCTTTGAGCATGTTTTAAAAATGTTTTTTCATAATCATATAAGAAAAGCTTATTTTTGCTATACTTACAGTTCGCGTGCATCCGTTTATTCAACATTGACGAGTTGATAGGAGGTATAACATTCCTAAGGCTGGGGACTAAGCCAATGGCCTTGAGGGATCGAACAGAGCTAGGTTACCTCTCTCGCACAAGATCTGTATAGTTTTAATTCAATTCAGTAAAGTAGGTGTACAATTAATACATTTTTATCTAGATTGAATGATTAGCATGTTTATTTATATTTTACATATCTATAAAAAATAGATATGTAAAGAAAAAGTGAATGTTCGTCTCATATTGTGTAGATATATAGTTATTTTTTGTTAAAATATAAACTTTTATATGAACTTGGCGATTTCTTGGGAAGATTCGTTTGGTTTTCTATTCCATAAAAAAGTTGAATTTGTATCATGTATTGGTGCGCGCGGTACCTTATAGAGACGATCGTATATCTTATACCCTAGATTCCTAGAACACGGAACAGCGAAGGCCATTGTCTGTCGACATTGAGGTCACCAGTTTGAAAGGAGTCGTGCGTTTCAGGCTGCCAGGTGATTGGCAGGCTCGACTTGCAGATATCCTCCAAACGCAAGTGTAAGTGAGATACCTTAATGTTGTGCGTTTTCTCGTTCTAACACTAACTTTTATGCTGCCCGGAATCTGGCGTCGATATGAGCAAGTCCCAAAAGTTCATAATCACAACTTGGACCTAATATAGTTAATGTTGTGACTGTCTATTCAATGGAATATAAAAATTGCTTCCGCCTGTAATTTGGTTTCTATGATGTTATATTGTTTATATAATATATTACTTTAATTACGGTGTGCTATATCTACCTACTGGAGCACCTTGCAAACTAATGCGTACTTTACTAAAACGTACATATATAACTTGGGAATAAAACATGTGGCCATGTATGCTCTTGTAAAAGATGTGGCCAGGCAAAATGGATTTTTAAGAACATTCTACTATTCGCTGATGCAAGAGAACGTAGGCAGCGGTGATTACTCTCCACCAGGTGCGATTGTCCTCATCTTCTGTAAAAGAAAATAGAAATCTTCCTTTATCGTTGGCCCTTGTTGATTGTATGTTGGCGAGGCGACACATGGCAATACTATTGTGTGATTCTATTGGCGTGCAGTAATGTAAAGATCAGGTGTAGTATGTACACCGATTATGCTGATATTTATTATCCGATTCACTTGATTCATCATAAGTTTGATGCAGAATGTTTGCCATTTGGTCCCATAAAAATTTGACATAGTTTGGCCCAGTAGTTTTCGTTTTATGAACGCTCAAAGTCACGCGTGGCGAGTGTAGGTAGCTGCTATTACATTTGGCTTGGCACCGACTTAAACCCTATCAATAGGTAGTACTTTTTTAATATTAAAGGTTTACATATGAGGTGTATGAAATTAAATCTGCATTAACGGCCGTTCCCAATATTCAGTCTATCTCTTACTTGAGATAGAAATCGTAACTATCGTTAACTTTTCTGTCCCAATAAACTTATCGACGGTAACTCACCTTATCCGTACACGCTGTCTGTCAATGGGACGACGTATAGCTTACCAGCGATAGAAATTTGTATGGAAATTGCTATACACGTGTCCCAATATAAGGCGATATGAATGACTTATCGGCTATATTGGGACAGCTTTAGATTATTGACAGCTAATTACTGACAGTAGAAGGTAGTAATTTATCTCTATCTGTAGATAGTATATTGGGAACGGCCTTAAGTTGTTTTATACTTTTCAGTTTGAGAAGTCGGTTTTTTAACAGATATAAAATAAGATTTATTGAATTCGTTGAAGAAATGACACAAATGGAAGTCAAAAGTATAGTGACGATATAAACGTGCTTAGCAAAGCTTAATTGGCATTTAGTTGTGATACGATAGAGGATGTAGCTATTTTGGTACTCTGTGTAGATATTTAGGGCCTAGCCCAGTCGCGGCTTATTATATCTGACGTTCGTAATAACATTCATGTTCCGTCGTCATTTGAACGTGTAAGGTAGGCCCGCTGTAAGTACTGATATATCACGTATTAAGAGGCAGTAGATAATTCATTAGATAATAATGCTAATCATTATTTATATAATAATTTGGTTTTGCCATCCAAAGTGAGCCATGCAGTCTTATGTAAAAGGTACATTTTTAATAAGCGTATTGCTAAGAGGTTTCTCAACACCATCTAAGACCGTCTCTTGATACTCTAACCGTAGTCTTCACTCCTTTTTCGCAAAAATGAATCTTTGTCACTCCTCGATAAGACACACCATGACTGACGTAGAATGGATGACCACGGTGCAATTTTTCGACCACTTTTAGATCACTTTTACCCGCGTGTCGGGACATCAAGCTTTTTGATCGAGCCACTCTTTAACTAAGAATTTGAAAATTTGGTTGGTCTTGCGGGTTTTTTTTTGGAAATAAGGGTCGATACGAGCAGGGCGTTCAGCTGATGGTAATTGTTACGCCCTGCCTATTACAATGCAGTGCCGCTCAGGATTCTTGAAATACCCAATAATTCTGAGCGGCACTATAACTGCGCTCGACACCTTGAGACATAAGATATGAAGCCTCATTTGCCTATAAATTTCATTAGCTTTGGCGCCCTACGGACCGAAACACAGTAATGCTTACATATTACTGCTTCACGGCCGTAATTGGCGCCGTTGTGGTACCCATAATCCTGTGCAAAGTGTACACACTGCAAGTGTGCATATTTTAAAATATGTACTACTTTCAAGACCTGAGATTTTTCAGATCTAAATGTGATATTTAATGTCAAACTTGTTACATCTAATCCCGAAGTTTTAGATTAATTTGAATGTTGGCCTTTGCCGTAACTTGACTAATAACTTAGTTCTTTAACCAATATCGAAGTATTTTTTATTTGCGGTTGTAATCAATGAATAAATTATTATTATTCTTCACAAATGACACAAATCGTGACTAGGTTTTTTATTTACTTACTACACCTATTTTAATGTGACTTACAAAAAATAATAATGGATACGATAGCGATATTATCTTTATGCATTCGTAATACTTAAACCATATTATTATTATTATTATTATGTATTTTATATGTTTTGTTTGTAACTTGTCATAGTTTAGTGTTTATCTTTAGAAAAACTTGCCTTTGTCAGCTGCTATTGTGTATAAATTCAAATTCAAATATTTTTATTCAAAACTAGCTGACCCGGCAAACGTTGTTTTGCCATATATATATATAATTCACGCGATAGTTTTATAAGTAATAAAATATTGCCTATATTATAGCCTGTACATCATTTTGTTCTATTGTCAATAGTTTTTGCAGCGCACGCAAAAATAGGTTTTCGATTTTACACCTTGTGTTACAAAATAGCAATTTTATTACAGATCCCTAATTTTGAAAATAAAAAAAAACATAGCCTATAGCCTTCCTCGATAAATGGACCCCAACACTGAAAGAATCATTCAAATCGGACCAATAGTACCAGAGATTAGCGCGTTCAAACAAACAAAAAAACAAACAAACACTGCAGCTTTATAATATTAGTATAGATAGGATGTGACATCACTTATTGAAAGTCAAAAAAAGCTACCATCCATTCCAAAAAGAATGCCTCAGGTCTGAGAAGAACGGGCGCAACAAACTCAGCGGGCCTTTTTTTTCACCAAAAATATGTTTACAATGTAATATTGTAGAAATAAAATTATTATTTTTAAGCCTGAGGGCGGTCGCTCCATTCCCAATCAGTGGTATCATTAAGAAAGTCATTTATGTTATAGTAATCTTTACCACACAAAAGTTTTTTAACGATTCTTTTAAATAACGTAATACTTTTGTTTATGTATGTACATATATTCTATTATGTGTCCTTATAATATAAGAAGTACATGGTTATAATTGACGAAGAGACTTGTTTATTTTTGATGCACCTAGTCCGTCCAACAACCGACGTTTACTTAGTGTTGCTCCTCACAAGGTCGCCGTCATAACCTTTGCCCCTAGCGAATGTTTTTCCACTAGCGGCGTTCCGATTAATCTGTATACACATATATATTATACATATACAAACATGTAATAGGCAGGTATTGTATCTAGAGGAGGTGTTTTATTGAAGCCCGTTCTGACTCTTACCAAAGAATATATAATAGTACAAGTTCCCAAGTTTCATTCGACGAAATCTATTATAGAAATAATACTAATTATAATATTTATAGGAATAATAACACCAAAACAAAATCGAAAAATTTGTTTACGTGGCAATCTGACCAATGAATCGGATTTATTCAACATTTCATCGGAATACAACACCTTATTCATTATTATCGTTCCGTAGCCAAATGGCAAAAAACGGAACGCTTATGGATTCGTCATGTCTGTCTGTCTGTCCGTCCGTATGTCAAAGCCACTTTTTTCAGAAACTTTGAGAAGTATACCTACTGTTGAAACTTGATTTTAGATTTGTATTTTCGCTATCATATATTTTAAGATTTGTACACAAAAATATTAGAAAAACAATAAATTTTAGGGGTTCCCCCCCCATACTTAGAAGTGAAAATTATAATTTTTTTTTTCATCAAATCTGTGTTGATCATAAATGATATCAAGGTTTCTAATATAATTTTTTTCTAAACTGAATAGATTGCGCGGGAGACACTTCCAAAATGGTAAAATGTGTTCTTTTTTCCAACGATTACGATAATCGTGCTGTCGTAAAAAAATTCCGTTCTAATCTTAAATAATATAAACTTAAATCTTATTATTTTTGCTTTGTATATTCAGGTTTTTCAATAATATAGCTTACTTATTAAAAATAGCGCAAAAAAGAATGCTGCGAGAGTTTCGTGCGCCGCTTGTTCTCTCTCAGAGCGCCATTTGTTTCCGAAGCTGTAGTAGTATCTAGTATATTACATTTGACATCAAAAATAATTGTACCAGAATCAATTTTTAGAAAATAAATTTTTATGCCTTTCACTTTTAGCATGTGTCCTTTACTGCAGTTAACTTTTATTGTAAACTACGTTGTCGCTTTTATCTTCAACATCTACTTATGTTCTCAGTGAGACGTTCCAAGAGAACAATTGTAATTATTAGAGACCGGATTATATGCAAATGTATATTGCCATATGCTTTTGCATATTTACTACCTTTTCAGCGGTAGTTTCATATTAAAAAAAAAATACTATGCATATTTACGCTCGATCTCGCCCATCGTTCGACGCTTCTCAAAAAATTCTGCCCAGTAGACGTAGAACGCTTCTTTTCCGCTTACAAAAATTTATTAAGCGATCGTAGACACAATTTGTCTACAGAACATTTAGAACAGTACTTCGGAGTACATATTTTTAAAGGTAAATCGTAAATTTCATTGTTGCCTAAGTAGGTATATCTTGTAATAGTTTCTTTCAATAATACGATTGTCAGTACAAGCCTTTATAAAATAAAATAAAAATATGATTTTTTATTTTTTCCTGTTTAATTTTATGCATATTTTGGCCCTTTTTATGGATTTTCGTGCATATTTTAGTTATTTTACTTGGATATTTGCATGCATATTTTGGGCATTTTTTGTAGCATATAATCCGGTCTCTAGTAATTATCTTAGTTCGTTATAATTTGAATATGTATTTAATCTTTAGTTTCTTTTCTTGTCCCCAATAAAGTAAATAATCAAAAAGCACTGTTATAATTAGTAATGAATAAATGCATGAATCAATGTAGCTATAAAAATCTGTATCACCAGGCTTATCATAGGAGAAGATGTACGTATATAAATGTGTAGAGTAGTGGGCCGATCTCCGCTTGACCGCATGTTGTTTACGACCTGAAATCAACCTGTATGAAATTATTCAAACCATCAGTTATTATATTACCATCAATGCGGACGGCAAAAAGTGATATTATAACGCGATCGCGAGAGCGAGCGGTGCGCTCGTACCGTGAGAGATATTCGAGACAGGTTGTGTGGGGTCTTCGTGCTTTGTGCAGCTTTATCCTGGTTGTAATAAGGGTGGTTTTCGTGTGACGTGGAGGCGAGTGCTTGATAACGATGACTGAGAAACAATGGATGTCACACCTCGATATCAGAATACATCAGTCAGGGACAATCATAATGGTAACACGTGGAACAAACAAACTTGTTATGCCTACTACTCGGCTAAGTCGAGTTCGTAAGTCTTTTGTGGGGCGATGTGTATGCTTTTACAACAAGATCCCAGAAAATGTTCAAAACAAAAGTATTAAGATATTCAAAACAATTGTTAATAAACGTTTGTATGGTTTACCATACCATACATTACCAACCTTTAGGTTACTATAACATAAATGATACCACAGATTGGGAATGGAGCGACTGCCCCCCGGCTATTAAATAATAACTTTAATTCTAAAATATAACTTTATAAACATATTTTTTGATGAAAAATAAAGCCCGTTGAGTTTGTTGCGCCTGTTCTTCTCAAGTCTGAGGCATTCTTTTTGGAATGGATGGTAGTTTTTGACTTTCAATAAGTGATGTCACATCCTATTTTGAATAAAAATATTTGACTTTAAGCGGCTATAAATGATATATATATATAATAACTTTTAAGAATCTGAAACCGAGTCTCGGCAACAGGATCATCCTGCCACCACAAGCAGCGCCCGTTCACGAGCATGACGAAACCTGTTACGAGAACTCTGCAAACAACAATAAAAGAATCCTAATCTACATATCATGCAATACTCACCAAATACATCTACTTACAATTTGACAATTCTGCTTAAACTTGTAATTAATATTATATTTTTAATCAAAAGCTCAATCCTTTAGGGTAATCAAACCAAAATCACTTTAATCATGCAGGTCATGGAAATTTCTTTTATTTTTATATCCACCGCCTTTGAGGGTTAAGCTTTAATAAGAAGTCGCAAGAAACTCATTGTGACAATCACTCACAAATCATTTCAGTTACAATATATGTAAAGTGATGCAGCAATAATACTAAAACTAGAAATACTCAAAAAAAAAAAGGAAATTAAGCAAAAACAAGAGCTATTGAGTACAAACACGGCCCACTGTATCAACAATAATAGTAGGCCATGGTACACTAGATGCATCAATCCACACACACCGTAAATAAATAAAGGTATTTAGCGACCATTTTATTAGCAATTTTAAACCATAAAGCAGAGTTTCCGGCTACAAGATCATCCTGCCACCGCAAGTAGCGCCCGTTCACGAGCATGACGCATGGGCCAGCCATCGCCTCCCTCGACCATATTTTAGGGAAGGGAACGACCCGTCCCACGTCGCCGCCACAAGCAGTGACATTTCGTTTCTCGTCCCTTATTGTTATAAAAAAAATACTACAACGCAATGTTTGTCCGGTGATTGTCAACAAAACCTTAACATAACCTTACCTGTTACTGAAGATTCAAATAATATATTTTATCTCAAATTATCATTTGTAAACACAGCTACCATAATGCTTTAACATTTCTGATACCTATTCAGGTATTTCCGTTATTTTATTTTTTAACGGAAATTTCCGAGCAAACATTGCCAGCGAGTTGTAGATCAAGAATGCGTTATATATATTGGTGTCTGTAAATAGATACTTTTATTGATTCGAATCATAAAAACTGAGTGATTTGACTTGCCAAATTGGAAACTGACTCGCGGTCCGAGGTTACAGCTGAAGCCAGCTTGAAGCGTAAGCACAAAACTATAAAAAAGAATTGTTTCATCTTATTCATATGTAATATGTAGGTATACGCGTATTTATCCTACTATCAAATTACACAGTAATGTAAGTCTACTGTCATAATTATTACGGCTATTAAAATTATTCAACAATATTCATTGTTTCTGTAATTATTACATTAAGTAAACTAGAGCACCAAAGTTACCGTCATAGCCCAAATGATAGCGAAACTGAAGTGGCAGTGGGCAGGGCACATAGTTCGATGGCCAGATGGGGACCACGTACCGGAAGACGCAGTGTTGGTAGGCCTCCCACAAGATGGACCGAAGATCTGGTCAAGATCGCCGGAATACGTTGGATGAGCGCATCGCAGAGCCCAGGCGGCAGATCGTCGTGGAAATCTTGGGGGGCGGATTTTGTCCAGCGGTGGACTTCTTCCGGCTGATGATGATGATGAAGTGAACTAGATATTTTGAGTTTGAAAGAGCAAAAGCTCATCAATTCAATACAGCTATTTCAGTCTTTACAAACGTTGTTCTGTATTAATATGGTTTTGCTTATTTGTTAAAGCCTAGTTAAGTTCAGTAAGAAAATTTCATCAAAGTTCTAATGGTTCCTCTGCTTTTGTGAGAGAGCTTCGGAAGCGGTGACTTATTACCATCAAATGACCCATATACTCAATCGTCATCAAATATTACCATCAAAAAAAATTAAGCGTTAATGATGACGAAATGATGTATCTTCGGCTTTCAACACGTTCCATACGACATAGAGACCTTCAAGAAAAAAGCATACTCCCTATAACTTAAAGGCCGGCAACGCATTTCTTGACACCTGTTGTTGAAGACGTCCTTGTGTGGTTGCCTCTCCTCTCTCAATCCCGTGAGCCTCTTGCCCGTTTGCCTCTCTTATATAAAAAAAAACTTCGTCTTGCTGTGTATGTACAACATATATCACGGCGATTGTCTGAAGAACGTTTGATTTGATTCGATGAATTTAGTAGTAATTGCTTTCTGTTGTCTTATAGGCAATGGAGCTCTGGGTTAGGTAATCTGTCTGTTGACCGAGCTTCGGATTTGTAAGAATGTACAAAACTTGAACAAAAAAAACTAATAAGGCATCTGAATACGAACCGGGGTCTTCTGCTTTCCGGATCACCCAATGTTCCATCTGAGCTATTATAGTCTTGTATATAGCGGCGAAATTTACCTTTGTATTCTAATGTTATTGTAGCTGATTCTCATTAAAACACGAATAAAACTACATTTTTTTTTAATTGAAACCTAGCTAGATCGATTTATCGCCCCCGAAATACCAAATTGCTTCATGTTGTCTGCCCACATAAGCAATAGCTAGTTCTGTGTTAGGTAATCTGTGTGTAAGAGTAGCAATAATTAAAATTAACTATTATATAATTTTTCAGTAGAAATAGTATAGTAAAAACAGGTATTTTAAGGCTAAGAAAGAACGGAGCCTCCTGGCACAAGCATTCTTTATATGCTTAAAGGAGGTACTTGCCTAATGTTGTAGCAGTGTATTGCCCGAACGTGGTTGTAGTGCTACAGGTGTGATAATATAACGTGTTTACATGGCCAGTGAGAGAGAAGCAGTGCGGCCCGCGCGGCGTGCAGGTGGTGAACACGGGCCCCGGCCACACGTTCGTGTTGGACGAGGACGCCCTGGCCGAGCTGCTGCTGCAGGACGACGTACGAGACCGCGCCGTCGTCGTCATCTCCGTCGCCGGCGCCTTCCGGAAGGGCAAGTCGTTCTTGCTCGACTTCTTCCTGCGGTACATGCATCATAAGGTTAGTAAAGTGTATTTAAAAGAAATCCTAGACGTTTCCAGATCGATACGGCATGAACTTCAAAAAAAGCAGGTGCCGTAGGAGGCCGGCAGCGGTCAGTGACTCTTCTGGGGTTCCAAGAGCGGCGGTGATCTCTTTAAAAATATACATAGGCACATGAAAACGTCTATCAACGGTCCCGATTCTTCTGGACTCTTAGAGTCTAAAGTGTGGGTGGGTCTGTGCTCTCCAAATTAATTAAAACTCTATAATATAATAACTATACCTACACACCATTGCATTAAAGTCCGGACAAACAGACCAACATTGTCAGGTAAAATGTCCAGGTGCCAGGTCGACAAGGGTTTCTACAAACTGGCAATGCCTATAAAATCCTATGTTGTTACATTAGTCATGCCCACCATCTGGATGTGTGGCGATCCTCCACACTGCGGTTTTCAAGGAGCTTTCTTCCACGTACTATAAAGCTGTGGAATCAGCTTCCTTGTGCGGTGTTTCCGAGACGACACGTACACATTCCTTCAAGGCCGGCAACGCTCTTGTGATTCCTCTGGTGTTGCAAGAGAATGTGGGCGGCTGTGATCACTTAACACCAGGCGACCCGTACGGTCGGTTGCCCTCCTATTCCATAACAAAAAATTACTAAGTTACCGTCACACAGCTTCTATAGTTACTTCGATGGCGAAATAAGGCATTGGAACAAAACACAGAAGAGTATGTGTGAGGAGGCGAGTGAAAGAGGCTTTTTCCTCTTTTTTGTCCTTTGTATTTGGATAAGGCCTTACATTGAAAAGCAAATTTAAAAAATAAAGATAGAGATGTAAGTCAGAGCAACATCCTAAGTATAAAATGTTATCTATAAGATTTCTGAATATAATATATCTGCCCTTAAAAACTTATATGGTCTTATATTGTGAAAGATACTGGCACTTAAACGATTTTTTTTTTGAGAGGGGGCAAACGGGCAAGAGGCTCACGAGATGGGGAGAGGTGAAGCAACTGCCCATGGACATCCGCAATAACAGGTGTGTCAAGAAATGCGTTGCCGGCCTTGAAGGTGGGAGTATGCTTTTTTCTTGAAGGTCCCTAAGTCGTATCTGTTCGGGAAGACCGCTGCCGATAGTTGATTCCACAAAGTGGCTGTGCGAGGCAAGAAATTTTGAACAAAACGCGCGGTTGTGGAATGCCAGACGTCTACGTGATGCGGATGGTACTTTGCACGTATTTCCGGTGGTGGAATTCGGCCGCTGGAATAAACCCGAACAGCTCCTCTGAGCACTCCCCGTGATAAATGCGGTTGAAAATGCAGAGAGAACCCACATCTCTACGCAATGCTAGAGAATCAAGCCAATCGGAGATGACTTGATCGTCGATGATTCGAGCCGCTCTTCGTTGTATGCGGTCAAATGGAAGAAGCTGGTACTTCAGAGCACCCGCCCAGAGGTGAGAACAGTACTCCATGAGTGACCGAATTAATGTGATGTAACAGTACTTCACTAAAAGCCACCGCCTGCAACTTTATAAAGCGCCTTATAAAGTTGCAGGCGGTGGCTTTTAGTGAAGTACTGTCTCGCCTTGCTGAGTACACCAAGCTTTTTTGAGCCCAGTTTGGCCTTCTCTTCCAAGTGACCACGGAACTGAACGTCGCTCGATATATCGACGCCAAGTATGCCAATACAGGCTGTGGCAGTTAGAGGAGTGATCTCTAATCGAGGGGATACGACAAAGGGAGACTTTTTAGTGGTGAACGCACAAACTTGTGTCTTCTTGGGGTTGAATTGGACTAAATTTTGTCGGCCCCATTCCGACACTTTGCAAAGCATAATCTCGATTTCAGACACAAGTTTGTTCCGGTTCTCGTCGACGCTATCCCGGGAAATGTTGGCACGGCCGGTGTAGGAAGCATACCCTGTGCTGTCGTCTGCATAGCAATGAATATTGCTGATTTGCAGCATATCATTGATATGCAGAAGAAACAGCTTAATATTGTACAATATACATATACACAAGTTTTCCAAAAGGGCAAGTCAGAGATTACGAACTTCCATTTGCCGAAGCCTTGATGGCTGATATACCTACTTGGCTGGTTTCTTTCACTCTACTTGGCTTGCCACATTTTCAATACATAGCGTCTGGTCATGCAGGATGGGCCGCTTATCTAACCTAGCCGTACCTTTCCCAAGACACATTCCTTCTTTAAATTTGTGCAGGCCAACTACTACTTTTCTTAATAGTCTAAAATATTTTTATGACATTATTATTATCCAAGAAACCTGTGTTTAATTTACAGTATGGATCAGGGGGCGGAGGTGATTGGCTGGGGTCCGACGATCAGCCCCTCGCAGGGTTCAGCTGGAGGGGAGGCTCCGAGCGGGATACCACCGGCATCCTTATGTGGTCCGAGATCTTTAAAGCGACGCTAGACAACGGGGAAAAGGTATACCGGCCCTCCTAGATATATACATCTCCACTAACAGGCCTCCACAACGATCTTATTGTCTTTCGTATCCTGCGGCCCCTTTATTCACGTAATAACGTCACCCGAGAAGCTTCCCACACTGATATTTTAAGCATCCTATTTCCATTGGAAAGAACTGGCACGATTTAATTTCAGGTCTAAAGTATCTATTTTCCTCACGCGATTTTTGTAAAAGGTTTCCGTGGCAGGGTACGTCTGGTCAATAATACAGACCTTCAAACATTATTTTATGTGTAACATCTAATGAAGTGTGTATGTAGATGGAAGGGAAAATGGTATTCAGCAGCTTCATGGGTTAATAAGTGTAGGTGTACTAGACAAACGCATACTGCAGTCACCTTGCAAACGATGCTGCTTAACATCTTCTTCTTGAGGTGCCATCTCCTACCGGAGGTCGGCTATCATTAATGCTATTTTTGTCTTTGACACAACAGCTCGGAACATTTGGGATCCTTTGCTAAGGTTGAACCATGCCCAGAGATTTTTAAGCCACGAAGTACGCCTTCTTCCGGGTAGACGCTTTCCCTGGATTCTCCTTTGCGTGATGATTTGTAGCAGGTCGTACTTAACATTAGGCATTATGTGACCAAAGTACTGCTCAATATTACCTGTTCGTAAGTTAATCCTGTTAAAACATGAATGACTTTACAGGTAGCCATAATTCTGCTGGACACGCAGGGTGCGTTCGACAGCGAGTCCACGGTGCGCGATTGCGCCACGGTGTTTGCGCTTTCCACGATGCTGTCCTCCGTGCAGATCTACAACCTCTCGCAGAACATCCAGGAGGACGATCTTCAGCACTTACAGGTATTGTGAGTTTAGCTCGGCTATTTTCGGATTGAGCCTTTTGGTTGATCATTATTACTGCAGCCAGCCCAGGCTGTGCCAGAAAGCGGGAAGAAAATCGAACCGGATCCTGAGCATAACCGTAGCGTGTGCTGTCTTGCAATAACGGAGGAATCACAGCAGGGTTGCCCGTCTGTGCGGTACCAAAAGTATTAAGTTGCACTGGTATTAACGACTGTGTCCAGAAGTCAGCCGACTATGTTAAGGACATACTCATGCAGTCTTTGGATCTCTTGTTCAGATCCCGGTAGATGCTAATGTTTTTATTATGATGATTTTTTATTTAAAATGTATTTTGCATTTATTATCCATGTAATATGTTAAAGGATGTATACATTGCATTAAATTATATCGTTACCTCGCAGCCATAGTGCATGTTGTTGAGTTGAAAGTGAAGGCCAAGTGTTAAAACGCTTCGTTGTTGCTGAATTACACGAAACAAAAATAAATAGACGCGGCGCCATTTATAATAAGTCCGTTATCTAGCTCAGCGTGCTACCATACCCGGTACGGGAGCGAGTGAGGACCTGGCGATGGGTGATCTGGAGCGTGTCTGTGTGATAGTGATGGTGCGTGTTGCAGCTGTTCACGGAGTACGGGCGCCTGGCGTTGGAGGACGGCGGCCGCACGCCCTTCCAGCGGCTGCAGTTCGTGGTGCGCGACTGGAGCTTCCCCTACGAGGCGCCCTACGGAGCCAGCGGCGGACAGCTCATCCTCAGCCGCAGGCTCAAGGTATTCTTGATAATGGTCCATTTGTTCATAAGTACATTGAGGAATTTGCTAGAAACTGCCACAATTTACTAGAACAAACATAAACTTGATATGCCTATTACTCGGGTTAAGTCGAGTTAGTAAGTCTTTTATAGGGCGATGTATATGCTTTTACAACATGATCCCAGAAAATGTACAAAACATATGTGTTAAGAAATTTAAAGCACATTATTTTGAATGGGTGGTGATTTTTTATGTTAAATAAGAGATTTTAAATCCTATTTTGAATAAAAATATTTGAATTATTTCTATGTGTGTTTGACAAAAAACAATTATGTTGCTTTTGGCGTTCAATAAGTGATTTAAAATCCTACATTGAACAAAAGTAAATGAATTTGGATATATATTTTTTTCTTACTTGCACTTAATCTTGCACCACGGAGTTAGTCAATGTTTACTTTTCTCCTATTTGGAAAAACCCAATAGTATAGTATGAAGTCATATCTCTATCTTAAGATATTATCTATAACAACATGAAACTGCGGTAACGATAACATCCCACTACTATTGAGCTTCAGAATATTAGTTGTATTAAAAAATTTAAACTTCTTATCCTGCGGCCACATTGTTGCGTTAAGGTAAATAAACATTAGTGTTGCGCGACTAGCGTGCATTTCGTCATATCATCTTTATATATATATATATATAATTCTTCAATACTCGTGTTGGCAGTGAACTCCTAAACGGCTGGAGCGATTTGAATGAATTTTTTTGTGTGTGTTCAAGCGGATTTGAGGATGGTTTAGATTCACAATTGAAGTACCTACCTCCTAAACGTCTGGACCGATTTTGATGATTTTTTGTGTTCCAGTGAATTTGAGAATGGTTTATATTCTCAAATTAGTCGATATATAATTGTCGATATACACCAGCCCATGTGTATGTTAGTGAACTCCTCTTAACGGCTGGACTGATTATTCAAATAAAAGACGTGTTTACAGGACAACATCTGTCGGGTCCGCTAGTATAATTATAAAAGTAATTAGAGTTATTTTTCAGTTCTGCCATGCTATAGAAGTACCTATACTTTCTTTTGTCCATTATGAATAATAACACATTTTTGATGTATTTATGTGGATGTAATTCCACAATATCAATCAGTAATACTGTTATCAGGTATCAGATAAACAGCATCCAGAACTACAATCGCTCCGGAAGCACATCACCTCCTGCTTCGGTGAGATCGGCTGCTTCCTGATGCCGCACCCTGGCCTCAAGGTCGCAACCAGCCCCACCTTTGACGGCCGCCTCTCTGGTGATAATCTGCATTGATAATAACGCGGAATTAAGAATAGCATATTTATTTTAATCACTTCTTTCTATATCTGTCTGTATGTCTGTGAAAACTACGGAAATGTAAAAAAAAGTGATTGACAAAGCCTCTCAGCCTCTCTATTAATTTGAAACTACTCAGTACTATTTTTATAACGGACTATTTGTGCCGTGAAGCAGTAATAGGTAAGCATTATTATGTTTCGGTCAAAAGGGCGCCGTAGCTAGTGAAATTTCTGGCCAAATGAGACTTAACGTTTTATGTCTCAAGGTGACGAGCGCAGTTGTAGTGCCTCTCAGAATTTTTGGGTTTTTCAATCATCCTGAGCGGCACTGCATTGTCTTGGGCAGGGCGTTTCAATTACCATCAGCTGAACGTCCTGCTCGTATCGTCCCTGAGTAACATAAAAAAAATAACTTAAGTGACTTTTCCCTACTTTGGTAAATCGACCGTATCTTTATTTCCATAAAGCTTGAAGTAATTGCGTCTTGCGAAATTCAAAAGAATTGTTAAAATCCTTTGTGTGGAAAAGGTTACTTATCGGTACTGGAGCGACCGCCCTCAGGCGATTAAATAATAAATTTTATGGAACCCCCGAGTTTCTTTCGCCCGTTCTTCTCAGCCCTGAGGCATCTGCCACTCGTAGAGTTTCCCCAGCACAAAATATCAGTGTGCCAGACCTTTCTCTTGCATCTCCTTCTCTAGTCTCCCTATTATCTTGGCTAGTGCTACCAAGTTCATTGGGTAGTGACCAGTTTCCCATTATTATTTCTTATTCCCATCCATCTCCCCCCGTTTTCTCCCTCCCAACCTCTCCTCAAATACCGAGTCGTCAATGCCAATTGGCATCAATTTTCATTGCTTATGGACTCAGAAAGTGACTCTTTTACAGAGATAACAACATCTAATTGTCTCCAGATGTATGAGAAGTCATATCGTCAATTTTACAAGCTGCTAATGCTTCAATTCCCATAAAAAATCCTGACCGAAAATTAATTTCTTCCCCTCCTTGGTGGGATGCTGAATGCTCCGCCATGGTCCGCTCGCGAAAAGAAGCTGAGAAAATATTCTCCACATCTTGTAGCATAGTAGATTTTATTTCCTTTAAACAGATTTCTGCTCGCACAACAAGACTTCTTTCCAAAAAGAAATCCCTTGGATGGCGTCAATTCTGTGAATCCTTATCTCCTCGTTCTCCCCTTTCCCTCGTTTGGAAAATTATAAAAACGTATCGTAGAGGTTTTGACATGCCGGACATTTCAAACAATGACCCAAACTCTTTTATTAATGACTTCTTTTACCATCTAGCTCCTCCCTACGTCCCTGAATCTGATTGCCTTTTTACCCCCGATCCGATTTCTACCCTTTCCGACTCAGACAAAATGAACGATCCTTTTTCCTTCTCCGAACTAACATCTGTTCTTGATCACCTTCGTGATTCCTCTCCTGGCGCGGATGGTATACCTTATTCCTTCATTTGTAAATCCTCTACCAATAGCAAAAAAGGCCCGAATTCTCGGAGAACACAAATTATTATACCCATCCTTAAACCTGGCAAGGACCCATTGGTTGCTTCCTCCTATCGTTCCATTGCTTTGTCGTCAGTTCTGGCCAAAATTATGGAAAATTTGGTAAAAAACTAATCTAGAATGGATAATAGAAAATAAAAATCTCCTTTCTAATAGCCAATATGGCTTTAGGAAAGGTAAGGGTACGCTGGACAACCTAAGCATCCTTACTTCTGAAATTCGTTTAGCATTTTCTAGAAGCGAGCATGTTGTTGGGGTCTTTCTAGATGTCTCAGCGGCATATGACAACGTTCACCTTCCTCTACTCAGGCAGAAAATGCACCAGCTGAGTATTCCTGTTAGGTTGATCAATATCATTTGTAATATGTTAATGGGTCGCTCTATTTCCGTCCGCCATCGAGGAACCCTCCTCCCACCTCGAACTGTCTGGAAGGGCCTCCCACAGGGTTCGGTGTTAAGTCCTATCCTATATAATATATATACTTCTGACCTAGGCCTTACTGTTAGCCCATTCTGCAAAATTCTTCAATATGCTGATGATATAGCACTATACTCCATCTCATCTTCTTTTAACTATTCATCATCTTGCTTAAATTCTGCTTTATATTATCTGAATCAATGGCTCTTAGACCACAACCTCACTCTTTCTGTTCCCAAATGTACTGCGGTTATTTTTTCCCGAAAACGCACTATACCGGTCATAAATCTCTCAGTAGGTGATGAATCAGTCCCGTTTAAGGATAATGTTAAATTCCTAGGTCTTTTTCTTGACTCTAAGTTCTCCTTTCTAATAGCCACCACTTGAAGTACATTGTTAAGAAATGTGAGAGGGGTGTAAACGTTATGAGGGCCCTTTCGGGGGTACGCTGGGGTGCCCACCCATTTTGTCAAAAACTTTTATACAATGCTATCGTTCGTAGTCATTTTGATTACGGTAGCTTTCTACTTGAGCCGTGTAGCAAAATAGCCCTGTCCAAATTAGAGAAAACCATTCCAAATGCTTACGAATATAACATAACTGTTGCTATGAAATGTTCTCCCGTCAACGCTCTCCAAGTGGAGTGTGTAGACCCACCTCTTCACCTTCGCCGTCAGTACCTAGCCGATAGATTCCTAACTAACGTAATCCAATTTAGCGCACACCCCTTCTTGATATTCTGCACTCTTTGTCTCTAACTATTCAAACTTCTTTATATTGGTCTCATAAAGATCCGCCTCCGTTAATTAATTCTTATACTAAATTTAAAGCCTTTCCAGTTCCCATTTACCAATCAGCCTTATGCCCAGTCTTTGAAGTAGAATATCAGTCTCTCATTTTCCATCCTAAAATTTTCTTTGACTTTGGAATTACTAAACACTGCCCTGAAGCCAATAGAAAATTTAATTCTAATCTATCTTCTGATTGGTCTGATTGGGTGACGTTGTACACGGACGCATCCAAATTATCCAACAATAGCTGGGTCGGGTCTGCAGTTTGGATCCCTAAGTTCCGTATAATTTTAAATTACAAAAGTCCCCCGCAGAATTCTATCTTTACTGGCGAATCAATTGCCCTGTCAGAGGCGGTGTCATATGTTGAATCACATAAGATCAACAAGGCTTTAATCTTGTCTGACTCATTAAGCTGCTTGTTGGACCTAACAAAAAATCCTTTCAAATCTTCAAACAACTTCACAATTAATTTAAGAACAAAGGCATCCCTGTACAGATGTCACATAATGGGAATAGAAGTTGCATTAGCTTGGATACCTAGTCATCTAGGGATAACTGGCAATGAAACTGCAGACTCGTGCGCTAAAGACGCGATTCAGTCTGGAACATTAAAATTTAATTACTGTTTTCCTCGAGATCTACGCGCTACGTCTAAACACTTTCTGGTTGATTCATGGAATGCGTTATGGCAAATCACAAAACAAACTAAAGGTAAATTCTATGGTTCTATCCAACCCTTTATCCCCTTCAAGCCCTGGTTCTTTCCTCAAAAAAAAAACAAAATAATCTTTTCGCTTCTGTCATCATACGACTTCGCTTGGGATTTGTCTGTTCCCCAGTATTTTTGGCCAAGATCCGGGTAAGGGACCATTCTATATGTGAATGTGGCCTCGAGGAAGGTACTCTTGAACATATTTTTTTCTATTGCCCTAAATTGTCAATTCCTTTATATCACCTTCTACCGAAGGATATCCCTCGCCCCATCAACATCCTTTTCTTCTTACTTTATGCCATTCTCCTTTCATAAAGATTCTTTACAAATTTATTTCCCGCAATAATATTAAATTGTAATTTCTATCCTCCATACTTTCTACGCTTCTATTAGGCACATATTCCTACTTACATTCACACATTTCTCCCTTAAACTTAGATTATTTACTAACAAGCTAGTTAATATTGTTGTGTTATGGGTGTTTATTACTAACCGTACTAACTCTTGTTGCCTATTCTTCAGTTCACAAAAAAACCACAGCTATATCAACCGATCATTTCCTTTCAAATCAGCTCTTTATATACTTCAATCAGCTAAATTAAAATAAAAAATCTCTCCACCTTGACATTGGCCGAATCGTCGACATTCAGTCGACGGAGCCAGTTATAAAAAAAAAGTGGAGAGGAATAGGTGAGGTTTATAATTTATATGTGCGCCCTCATACAATGACTGTTATTTGACTCATGTGCATGATATGACTGTACGCTAATTTGTATTTTATTAATATCCAGACATAGAAGTGGAGTTCAAGCGAGCGTTACAGCAACTTGTGCCGATGCTTCTGGCGCCAGACAACCTGGTGGTGAAGGAGATCAACGGCCAACGCGTGCGTGCCAAGGAACTGTTGGTCTACTTCAAGGCCTACATGAACATTTACAAGGGGAACGACCTGCCGGAACCCAAGAGTATGCTTGTGGTGCGTTGCTGTTACCTTTTATGATTGTACAACACCCTAATAGCTAATTCAACACTCAAGACATTTTCATAGATCAGTTTTTAGTGCTTATTAATAACAATATTGTACTGGCGTTCTGTGCCAATAAGCTGCCAACTGACCGTTCGAGTGACGTATCGTCATAAAATCTTGTATGCTTTGTTCAAGTCTCAGGTTGTGGCTTCATCTACAAGATCTACTTTACAGTGGATAACCTGCTCAATCCCAATATTTGCATATTAAAAAAAACAAAACAAATTGTTTATATTTACAAAAGCGACATAACAAGTCAATTTCCTAATATGCAAATATTAGAGTTGAGCAGGTTATAACTAATAACTAACTGTAAAGTAGATCCTGTAGATGAAGCCACATGAGAGTAAAGTATATAAGATTTTATGACAATACCTCACTCGAACGGTTAGCTCAGTTGGTTATTTCTGTATTAATCCTAGAATTTCCACCTTCGCACGACACGCCACAAGTTAGGATATCATGCCCACCATCTGGATGTGTGGCGGTCCTCCACAGTGCAAGTTTCAGTACCAGTTTCAAGGAGCTTTCTCCCTCGTACTACAAAGCAAAGTGGAATGAGCTTCCTTGTGCGGTGTTTCTGGGACGATACGACATGGGTACCTTCAAAAGAAGCACGTACACCTTCCTTAAAGGCCGGCAACGCTCTTGTGATTCCTCTGGTGTTGCAAGAGAATGTGGGCGACGGTGATCACTTAACACCAGGTACACTCGTTTGTCCTCCTATTCCATAAAAAAAATAGAAGAGAGGGTTATCACTTTAAAAAAAAACAACAAATTGTAAATATGTGTTTGTGATTTGTTCTGCTACTTACTTACTATTCTGTATTATTTTGCAGGCAACAGCCGAAGCAAACAACTTAACTGCGGTGGCGGAAGCCCGGGAGTTATATACGAATCTGATGGAGGAGATTTGCGGCGGGGCGAAACCCTATCTGCAGGGACAGTTGCTGGAGACCGAGCACAAGCGCATCAAGGACAAAGCGCTGCTGGCGTTCAGGTCCAAGAGGAAGATGGGTGGCGATGAGTTCAGTCAGGCGTACTGTGAGCAGCTCACACAGGTTCCTGATCTAGTCCTAATTGTGACGTGTTTTAGTGTTTTGTAAAACTGTTTACTAAATAATTACAATTATCATCCGCCTTATTTATATTCTCATGAGAAACTCATTTCTACACTTTTAAACTTCTTATTATGAAGATTCGGTAATCTGTTGCACTTTATGCAACTGTAATAAACAATTTAACAGTACTGAACTTTATTAACAGTAAAGACTACTTTATAAGGAGTGTTAAAAATAATTCAAAAACACACATACATACACACTCACACCAAACCACACAGGCACATATACCACGTCTTATTATAAATTATTAATACCTAACATAAGTTCTGTGGGTTTTGTGATGTATTAAATAAAATAAACCATTATTGACGGCTCCAACATTTTACATGATTTTTACACAATCCATGCTAGAGCTAGTAAGAATGAAAATAAATCATAATAAAAACATTATTATTTACGAGTACAGGAGACGCATCAATTCAGACAAACTGTAAATAAATAAAGGTACCTATAATGTCATATCATATGTCCAGGACCTGGATGAGCAGTTCCAACAGTTCCGCGCGCACAACGAGAGTAAGAACATCTTCAAGGCGGCTCGCACGCCCTCCGTGTTCTTCGCCCTGGCGCTGCTGTGCTACGTGCTGAGCGGACTGCTGGGGCTGCTGGCGCTGTACCCGCTGGCCAACCTGGCCAACCTGGCCATGGGGCTGGCGCTGCTCACTCTCACGCTCTGGGCCTACATCAGGTGATGGCCACTTCCTGTCAACTGAGGACACGCCTCTATATACTACTACAGCTTCGGAAACAAATGGCACTTTGAGAGAGAAGCAGCGGCGCAAGAAACTCTCCCAACATTCTTTTTTTTTGCTCTCTTTTTAATGAAATATACAATATTGCCGTCATTGCGATTGCTATAAAATAATCATAATCTAGTCCTAGGCTGTCAGATCACTTAGATATTCAACTGTGGAGTAGTAGGAATTACGACAAAAACTTTCAAATTTATTTATAGATAATGCCTGAACAGTGGGACTTTATTATAAAAGTGTATACATTTTTTACACTTAAAGCTACTATGTATCTTTTGAAGCCTACTAGAATTAGTTACAAGCAATCCCTTATTTCTAGTATTATAATAATGAAAACCACTATTAAGAGGAAAAAGGTGACAATTTTTGTGAACGTTTATTAAATTAACGTGAACGTATTTCATAAATGTACTGACAATAAACACTCATAATATTTATTTCTTTAAATTTTTATTTTAGTGATTGTCTATAACCAAGCTGATATATAACACGAACAGAGCTTTCTTTCTCCTTCAAACTCAGCTACAAGTTCGTAGTACATCTCCTATGTTTATCCTATCGCCCTTTCTATAAATTACGACACACAATATTTTTTTTAATATAAATTAAGTTAGAAATATATTTAAATTTTTAGTATTCATTTTAATATAAATCTAGTTTTAGTATAAACGATTTTATTATCTGATGTCACAAAGCTACCCTTCATACATGACATAACTTATGAGTGCCATATAAGTTAATATATATTTGTGATAAATCCCTTAAATTATTAGAGTATTATATATTCTAGGAAATAAGATCGAAAGGGATTTTTATAATAAATTTTAGAAGCCAGGAGACTACGCCTTTGGTCGACATCTTTTGCCTCTCCTCCTGTCACTTTCTACAATATTGTTTAAATATAAAAGTGTATCATGCTAACATAAAATCCTGATGAATGACTGATTGAATTTCTATATTTTAAAATGAAAATGGATTACTTAATTGAAGTATTTATTTGAAAAAATTCTCATTTTGTCAACAGGTACAGTGGAGAAATGAGAGAGCTGGGAGTTTCAATAGATGACACCGCTAACTGGATGTGGGATAATGTAAGTGAACATGTTTATTTAAAAATTATTCACTTAAACTTAGAATTTATTAACGTGTTAAGGAATAGAAGGAAACAAGACAGCTCATCAGCTGGCTGAAGAGAAGTTTGCTCCTCCTTTATTGGAATTTGCTAGCCCTTCCCCGTTGCGCCGCCCATTTATGCGTTAGCTATACCATAACATCGCCCTCTGTATGACTATGGAAAAAGCAGTACTGTTGGTCGTAGATCAGATTGTGACCCCCTAGGTTACCCAAGAGCTGACGGTTTAAAATACCTTTCATGATTTCGGAGAGCAGGTATGTAATAGCAATAGTCATGTAGTTAGCCGAACTGTGTCCTTTTTTTGGATCGGATGGAAAAGGGCTGACTTCCATGAGTCCGGGACCACATCTTTTGAGTCAACTCAGCGGCACACGTTCTATTCACATTGGGAGAAATGCCATCGGGCCCGCTCGGCTTCTTTACTTCCAACGAAAAGAGCTCGCCAAACAGTTTTCTGTCCGAGCGAATGGTCGGTGGTGTTTTTCTGTCGTCAAGAGCCAAGTTAGAGGCAAAAATAATGCACAGATGGTCTTTCTTTTTTACCGTATGGACCAGGGTATCATTCCTCATGTGCATGGTCAGCAGGGACATCTGGTTGGAATCACCAAAAGCTGCTTTCGTCATCTTCGTTAATTTTTATTTCGTTTTAATGACCAAACCAACCAGATATAAAGAGTACGGCCAAAGAGATTTTATTATATCTATAAACTTACTATATTCGAATATACTCAGCCCCGACCTAGGTAAGCATGTTAAAAACCCCAAACAAATTAATGTAGAAAACATTGGAAGAATTAATTGGAACTTACCACTATTTTCAGGTGATGAAGCCAGTTTACCAAGCAGGGTTGGAAAAGGGAATGGAGCACGCAGCGGCCGCGGCAGCCGACCGAGTGGTGGGCACGGCCAACGGGAAACACAAACAATTGTGATGTCACGTGGCGCGCGCACCACCACGTCTCTCTGTGTGCCCCACAGTGTATCTACGTCACGACGCCGAGTGCGGACGGTGTCTGACTGAGTGCCAGTGTTCTCTAAGTGTTCAGTGCTTTGGTAGACAACATCTCCGGACCACTCCAGCCAAATTTAAAAGTGACTCTGAATGTACTGTTAAACAATTAGTTCGAAAATTTCAGGGAATGTATATTTGTAGTATAAAATACTCAAGAAATATAGTAATAATTGAATCATCATCCAATCAGAGACTTAATTTTATTCAAAAAATTATTGCATTTAAAAAATTTACATTTGCATGCTTATACAGAAGACTAAAAGAAACTTTTGTCTGTCAAATTGATTATTTAGTTAGAGAAGTACACGTTTTTGTAAGATTAAATATCAAAATCATGTAAAGTTATAGTTATATGTTTTGTACAACTAATTAGTGCAAATATTAACATCTTATTGCTCAATTCTATTTAATATATTGCAATAATATTTTATATTATGGTATCAGTTTTTAGTTATGTTGGCGTTATAAACCATGGCTCTTTTTATGAATGTCAAAATTTTATAAATAAGCGTTATAGACACTGACCTGTATAAATACCACTGGACAGGCTGCCATATGTTTGACAGCAATTTTTTTGTGCCGATTTGAAGCGCCACTCGCGAGCGCCCACAGAACTAATTTTGACGTATAATACAAATGGCTGTGAAAGAACTTACAATACTCTATAGAATTTTTGCATTTTGAATTAATTTCGTTCGTTTTCCGTGCTAATAAACTTCAAGGATCAACATAATCAGGTACACATTTTTTTGTAAATAGTTTCCCAGCATCTATCGGTGTTCGCTGAGGGTGTCATCACTAGTTTTAGTTCCGCAGACTCTCGCTACATGGCCAACAGCGGCAAAATGTCGAATATCAAACAGGCACAAAAACACTTTCACAGCCGCCAGTCCAGTGGTATATAGTAGAGGTCAGTGATTATAGATGTCACATTATGTGTGAAGTCACAAATGAAACAGGTTGTGATATAACACAATATTACCTATAATGTAACAATAACAACATATTATTTTCCAGTTAAAATAGTTTAGTATAAAATTGCTTGTAATTGTTTCAATATTCTTTGATGCCTAAATTCAGCTAGTAATTGTTAATAATATTTTAAAGTATTATGTGAGGACCTGTGAGAAATGAATATACCTTTTGATGCCAATGCAACTTCAATTTTAGCCATTGATATCGATAAAATTATGAACACTTTAGTGCTATACAATGCGGATTTTATAGTTCTTTTGTTAATGTCCCTTCTGTAACAGTTTTATACAGAAAGGAAATGTTATTTTCAAAATTTGAATGTGTTGCCAGTAAATATTGTTTATTATTATTGTATATTATAAAGTATTTGATGGAGAATTCTCCTTATCAAAAAAATAGTTTGTGGCTTGTGTGTTTTTATCTCCCATATTAACACAATGGAGATAAAAATATAAGGTCGAGAGATGATATTGTAATGTCGTCATTTTAAATAATCACAGCAATTGGTGGTGACAATGATTATAAAGTTTTTAAAACTTCAGATTATAAAACTAAATTCATCTTTAAAACTTTATCATAACCATAAGTCACAAACTATTTAAGTAAGTATGTAATTAAAAGAAAAAAAAATCGTCAGTATCATGTAATTATTTAGATATTCAAGGACGAATTTGGTGTTGTTAATGGTATAGGATGAATGGTGGCGGAATATTTTCTTAGGGGTGTTGTACAGAGAATAGACAAATTTAATGTAGTACATATTTAAGTTTAGTTTCTTTAATCAATCTAATTTAAACAAATTGTTATTTTTTAAAGTGAAAACCCACACTTGTGGGATTAATTACACAAATTAAATTTGAAAACTTGTTCCGTGCGGGCGCTCCTTCCACTAAAGCAACAGTTCAAGCTACATATTGTTGATAAATCTTGTATGTCTTGTTCAACTCTCAGGTTGTGGCTTCATCTACAGGATCTACTTTACAGTTGATAATCTGCTCAACCCCAATATTTGCATATTAGGAAATTGACTTAAGATGTCGCTCTTACAAATCTTGATGGTTTGAGTCCCACATAGTTCTTAAATTTTTATTTAATAATTTAATTAATTTGTGCAATCTAATTTGTTGAATTGTTAGATTCAATGGTTCACTCGATAGTTTCAGTTATTTGCAACCAATTTCTTGTCAATTTTATTGGCAAGGTTTTGACATATAGTGTTCTGGAAAATATTTTCTGGAGTCACCTCCTCACCCAGAATAGAATGGGGCTTATTATAGTCTGAATTACAATCTAAATTAAGGGTAGGATAGACACATCTACAGCTAAAATAATCACTATATTATGCTTCCTACAGATAATTATTATTACGTTGAGCACTAGCAAAGTGACAAACTGAACCATAAATGCACAATCTTCTGTTTTTATTCAATTATGCCTTTATTTACAATCTTTCAATTTTATTATGTATAAGATTTATGTGGCATTGCTTTATTGTCTTGCTGTCTTCATTTTGACAGAAAACAGAAGAGTTTACTTACTGTAAATTGTTACGAAACCAAACTAACCACCATTAGGCAGAACATCAAAGAAAATGAATCAGTTAAAAGTTACAATTATTATCTTTTTGATCTTAAGTTACTTTTTAATATTATGCCTTGTCTATATGGGAAGTAATTAGGGTATCGCATGGTATGAACACCTTAAGTTTATTATACACAGATAATGAAAATGATTATCAGGGTCAAAGATGATGTAAATACTACGTAATAAGAGGCGGGAGACTACCTAAGTAAAAATTGAAGTTTAGTTTAGTATGAAACATGCAGTGATTTGACATAAGTTTTGAAATAGTAGTAATTACAGTATGGCGATTGACGACGAAGTATGATCCGGCTAAGTTTGAAAGCGAACAGGGAAGCTTTCTATGGGCCCTTAAAACGTCGAGATCTGATGAAAAGTCGATGTTCCAAAAACGGTGTAAAGCCAATAACTTCTCTTTTTATAATATAGTCTGTGCACTGGACATTGCAGTAAGGCAGCAAGAAAGTAATGGTATATGTTGCAACTTAAACAGCTCAAATATTTTTATTCACAATAAAATTTTAAAATCACTTTTTGAACTTCCTATCTTACTGTTATAGTTTTAATAATTTTTGTTCAGTTTATTAACATGGAGGTAGCCTTTGTTTTTTTGCCATAATATTAACCTTCTCACTTTAGGGGGAATTAAGGCACTATTTTGGTTTTCGTTTCATTAGTTAATGATTAGTATTTGTAGATAGCATACTAAGTACTGTTTTTATCTGTGAAAGATTATTATAGAGCCTTTAGTGTAGGGCTGGATATGTGAGATAAAATCTCATTTTAATAATTATTTTAATTGAGTATTTGTTGGATTAAGTGCAATTTTCAACAATTGTGTAGTATCTATCAAATATGTAAGGGCCGTAGCACACGGGACTGTTCATCTAAAGAACACTACAATTTGTATAATTGTTTTCGCATGAACCCGATCTAAAGTATTTATCACAATTTTAGATGTTTATTTAAAAAAAAAAAATCGAGCAATAACTATTATTTTTAGCAGATTGTACATATGCAGTCAGTTTCAAGATATATATATTTTTTATTTGGGTTATGTGAAAATAGAAGTGATAAGTTGTCGTTTGTAATAATTATTCTCGACCATTTAATTGTCAAATATCTCCTTTTAAGTCTCAAGATCATATTGAACCTGGGGAATTGATCCTCAGCCATAAAGTCATGACATCAACTAATTCCCCAAAAAAATATATACTTAAAGGTGAATTGTATTGTCAGTTGAATGAATCTGGTAACTGTGTGCTACAATCCGACACACATGAATGTTTCCCAAAATGTGCCAATTTTGTTTTATAAAGTTTTAGGAATGTTTTAAATGTAATTCGGGAGCAATGTTTAGCACTAGCTTAGCTAGCCAATCTGTTTGCAATGCTTGTAGTTGTGACTGTCTGTGCCTAATGTACATTTTATTAATAGAGTCGACAATTCAGTGACTCAATTGTGCATGTTTTCTCTATGTTTGAGACAACTCGGGACTCGGCTGTGCCTATGGTACCTATGCTACTCATGCGTAAGAAGGACATGTAGATACAATATTATGTACAACTGGCCATATCTAGATGTAATCCTGAACACCGTGTTCTGAGATTTTGATTGGTCCCCGTTATTTAGTTCTTGTTGTTCATTAGAGAGTTTATTTTGTTGTTTTAAATATATAAAACTTAAATATATTATTTAGATTCCAAAAACTAGAGTCTTGTTACAAAATTAATTCACAACTTTGTTTATAAAGGATTGGGTAGTTCATCATTGCAAATGTATTGATGATTGCAATGATTGACATAATATTTTAATTACCGTTGTATTTGTGTGAGATTTTGGGACAGTAATGAAAAATAAATGAAAACGTTTTTTTATCAGTGTTAAGATTTGAAATAGAATCACTTATAGCAAATAAAAGCTTTTAAGACATGATGACCTAGCATTAAATTTCTAAAACATCATTTATAACCATTAAGGGTTTACTTTAATAAATATTTTTCTATTTCTTCCAGTTTAATTGTAGAAACGACAAGGAACTTATCAATTATAAATGTTTAGCTTGACTTTTTTAATTTTCTAACTTGTAAATAGGTCCATGTATTGAATGTTTGGGTTATCACCAAAGACTTCTATGTATACTACTAGACAAAAAGTTTGGAATAACAATTTTGTCGCAATTTAGGATCGCGCCGGCTGCCAGAGAGGGTGTAGGCATGATTAATATGCCTTGCAAACGCAGATGTTATAATAATGACAATGTTTTTTTGTTCACTATAAATTAAAATTGGTGTCAGTTTGTTGAAAACAATGTTCATGGCTTACAAAAAATGTACTGGTCTTCTCGCTTGCTCACAGTGGACTAAACGAGTTGCCGGGTCGGAACCAAAACTCAGTGAGCAATTATTGAAGGCCACGGAGCTTGTCTAGTAGTACACATAGAATTTGTTTATCACCAAATAGAATGGGTTGGTTTAGTTTCATTTATTATTCTTTTACTGTGACGTTTAATATGGTGGTTCATAACTCCCAAATAGGCAACAAATATAAAGAATTATCACTTTTTTACAGTGGAATAGTACATCTATGTAGAAATTTTCTTAAGTAATAGACATACCTACAGGACCAGGTGGCAGCTCTGATGACAAATTGTGAGATTCACATTAAGTTTTTATATTTAAAACTTATGACCGTAACACCATATGTCATGCTACAGATATTTACTATAATATATATTTTTATGAACTTATCTTCTGGAGGATCTATTCAGAAATACTTATATATAAAGGAAAAACCTATTGTAAAGTTATTTCTTATTTAATTTATATTATTATAAATAAACCGTCCATGATGCGTTCAAAAACCGCAATTTATGACCACTATAAAAATAGACTGTTTTATTTGAACAAATGTTAATCAGTAAAATATTATTATTACTAAATAATAAGATCCATTTCGGTATTATTATTTCATTCAAAGGTCATTGAAAACATGTTGATGTTTATTGACCGACCTGATAATGATGACAAATTGAGCAAAACTGATGACAATATAAAATAACTATATTCTTAGAGTACACATTTAAATAATTCATCTTTACATCATGGGTTAGATATCGCCCATTTTCAAACATCTCTAAAAAACAAATAAATTTGATTTGACCTTTATTCTAATATCAGTTGAGATGACGTTGTCAATTTGCTAGCATATATTTTGAAAAATTATTCATGTAAGTAAGATATCGAATGATATAATAGATATGGGCTGACTGTAGTGTGTCTCTGAATTAAAAAAAAACTATGACATAAGCCAGAATACTTTTCATTACCAGTTTAGATTTATAGTGGTTACCATATGTGGCTTCTGAATGCATCATGGAGGCTTGTGATATGTTGGTAGATACAGTAGTGTATGAAATTGTACATAATTAGGCATTAAAACACTGTTGTGATGTTATTATAAACTCCCACCTGTGTTAAATGCCCTTCTTTATGTATAGTCACATAAACTACTATTCAACAATATAATAACACAAAAATATTATTTGTGTTGATGTTAATACTACGTAAGTAATAAGAGGCGGGACTGCCTAAGTAAAAATTGAAATTTAGTTTAGTATGAAACATACAGTGAGATTTGACATGTTTGAAATACATATGGCGCCAAAGTATAATCCGGCTAAGTTTGAAAGAGAACAGTTGCTTAAAACGTACTGGATTTCGGCTCTCTTCGTTTTTTTACAATCTATCATTGACTGCATGTTTCATACAATCGAGTGAATTGCTTTTTTCTTAGAGAATTTCGCTAGGCTGGCCTGCTTAAAGAGTATGCTGGTATATCACAAATGTATTAACTCCAATGAAATAATGTACAGAAATCTATCTAGAGATGATTTTATGAAAGTACCTAACTTATGAAAATATATATTATATGATTTATTGAGCATTGCCTCTGGTTTGTATTATGGGTATGTTCTGATATGCACTGCGACCACTGTACAGTGTGACATCAATTTAGTATACTGTGAAGCCGTTCCTATATAGCCAGTTATATTGGTTACTATTTAAAACGGAACGTAATCCCGTATACTGTCAGCCGCATCTTTTGACGCAGCATTCAAATGAGTGTATTAAAGTTTTCTAGTTCGTTAAAAAAAACTGTTGTTGGATTACTGTCAAATTAAAAATATTTGGGATTAAACTGTAGGTATTGTTTATAAAACGTTAGGCACTCGACTGGTTTTGACTGATCACGCGATCAAAGTACTGCGAGTACCTTACCTCGAAAACGCCAGTGCTCACAGTAGAATATGGCGGCGATTTATGACATCATATATTTCCCTAGGGTACTGCGGCAGTATACTGGCAGTCCATAACGGAACTAATTTTTCTACAGTGATAGCACTGTGCAGTGCTCGCAGTGCATATCGGAACATACCCTATGTTTAAACCACATGGTAATGGGCTTTCTTAATGACAATGTCAACCGAATGTGAGGTTTACATATTTTACTTATAACGATGTTTTTTATTTGTCATCAAATAGGAATTTGACTGTTTGGCTTGGCTGAATGCCATTTTGAGCTCACTTGATCATTTTATGTCCCTTCACAGAACTTGCACTGAAAGTAATCCTTTGGAACAATTACATGCCAACTTGTGGGTTTGACTCTAAATTTGTACCATCACTTTAAATATAAAACATGCTGTTGATGTGTCGGTTTGTCACTGAAGATTTGGCGAATATTTTCATGTCTTGTGTAGTGATAAATTTTTGTTAACAATAATATTATTGTGATTTACATGTAAATATTAGGTCGATAATATACTCTACTTATGTTGAAATTTTGTTTTTTTTTTCTTTATTAACAAGTAGGGTAGGGTCTATATCAATAGGTATATGACTTCAATAAGTCAAAGATCTGTATTATCACAAATTTCAGTTTAACGTTAAGGCGAGGTTTTCCCATCACTTTAGGTAAAAATTGCGCGAACGTTAGATTCGATAGGTACGCATGGACACGGGCGTCGGGCATGGCTGAGAACGAACCGAGCGATGCGGGTCAACGACCGCCGACCCAGAAGGACCCCGTAATATTTTTTAAAACTTACAGTTGTGCTAGAGTACGGAATTACTGTGATAATATTTTTTATGCATTTTTGAAGTAAATATTTTTTATCGACGTATGAGAGTGATGTTATATTACGCGCAAAATTATGATTTCAACATTATGGATATCGTATCCGAGATTCTCGAAGGTACAGAGAACTAATTTGGGATTATTTTTGAAATCCAAGATGGCCGCCGCGCAAAATTATGATTTCAACAATATGGGTATCGTATCCGAGGTTCTCGAGGGTGCAGAGAACGAATTTGGGATCATTTTTGAAATCCAAGATGGCCGCCGCGCAAAATTATGATTTCAACAATATGGGTATCGTATCCGAGGTTCTCGAGGGTGCAGAGAACGAATTTGGGATCATTTTTGAAATCCAAGTTGGCCGCTGCGCAAAAATATGATTTCAACAATATGGGTATCGTATCCAAGGTTCTCGAGGGTGCAGAGAACGAATTTGGGATCATTTTTGAAATCCAAGATGGCCGCCGCGCAAAATTATGATTTCAAAAATATGGGTACCGTATCCGAGGTTTTTGAGGGTGCAGAGAACGAATTTGGGATCATTTTTGAAATCCAAGTTGGCCGCTGCGTAAAAATATGATTTCAACAATATGGGTATCGTATCCAAGGTTCTCGAGGGTGTAGAGAACGAATTTGGAATCATTTTTGAAATCCAAGATGGCTGCCATATAAAATTATGATTTCAGCAATATGAATATCGTGTCCGAGGTTCACGAGGGTGCAGAGAACGATTGTGTGATCATTTTTGAAATCTAAGATGGCCGCCGCACTTAATTATGATTTCAGCAATATGGATATCGTGTCCGAGGTTCTCGAGCGTGCAGAGAACGATTTTAGGATCATTTTTGGAATCCAAGATGGCCACCGCTCAAAATTCGTCCTCGACACCCTCGAGAACCTCGGATACGATATCCATATTGCTGAAATCATAATTTTGTGCGGCGGCCATCTTGGATTTCAAAAATAATCACAAAATCGTTATCTGCACCTTCGAGAACCTCGGACACGGTATCCATATTGCTGAAATCATAATTCTATGCGGCGGCCATCTTGGATTTCAAAAATGATCACACAATCGTTCTCTGCACCCTCGAGAACCTCGGACACGATATCCATATTGCTGAAATCATAATTATGAGCGGCGGCCATCTTTGAATTCAAAAATGATCACAGAATCGTTCTCTGCACCCTCGAGAACCTCGGACACGATATCCATATTGCTGAAATCATAATTTTGTGCGGCGGCCATCTTGGATTTCAAATATGATCACACAATCGTTCTCTGCACCCCCGAGAACCTCGGACACGATATCACTATTGCGGAAATCATAATTTTGTGCGGCGGCCATCTTGGATTTCAAAAATGATCACAAAATCGTTATCTGCACCCTCGAGAGCCTCGGACACGATATCCATATTGCTGAAATCATAATTATGAGCGGCGGCCATCTTTGAATTCAAAAATGATCACAGAATCGTTCTCTGCACCCTCGAGAGCCTCGGACACGATATCCATATTGCTGAAATCATAATTTTGTACGGCGGCCATCTTGGATTTCAAAAATGATCCCAAAATCGTTCTCTGCACCCTCGAGAACCTCGGACACGATATCCATATTGCTGAAATCATAATTTTGTACGGCGGCCATCTTGGATTTCAAAAATGATCCCAAAATCGTTCTCTGCACCCTCGAGAACCTCGGACACGTTGTCCATATTGCTGAAATCATAATTTTGTACGGCGGCCATCTTGGATTTCAAATATGATCACAAAATCGTTATCTGCACCCTCGAGAACCTCGGACACGATATCCATATTGCTGAAATAATATTTTGTACGGTGGCCATCTTGGATTTCAAAAATGATCCCAAAATCGTTCTCTGCACCCTCGAGAACCTCGGACACGATATCCATATTGCTGAAATCATAATTATGAGCGGCGGCCATCTTTGAATTCAAAAATGATCACAGAATCGTTCTCTGAACCCTCGAGAACCTCGGACACGATATCCATATTGCTGAAATCATAATTTTGTACGGCGGCCATCTTGGATTTCAAATATGATCACACAATCGTTCTCTGCACCCCCGAGAACCTCGGACACGATATCACTATTGCGGAAATCATAATTTTGTGCGGCGGCCATCTTGGATTTCAAAAATGATCACAAAATCGTTCTCTGCACCCTCGAGAGCCTCGGACACGATATCCATATTGCGGAAATCATAATTTTGTACGGCGGCCATCTTGGATTTAAAATATGATCACACAATCGTTCTCTGCACCCTCGAGAACCTCTTCACGATATCCATATTGCTGAAATCATAATTTTGTGCGGCGATACATCTTGGATTACAAAAATGATCACAAAATCGTTATCTGCACCCTCGAGAACTTCGAACACGATATCCATATTGCGGAAATCATAATTTTGTGCGGCGGCCATCTTGGATTTCAAAAATGATCCCTAAATCGTTCTCTGCACCCTCGAGAACCTCGGACACGATATCCATATTGCTGAAATCATAATTATGAGCGGCGGCCATCTTGGATTTCAAAAATGATCCCAAAATCGTTCTCTGCACCCTCGAGAACCTCGGACAAGATATCCATATTGCTGAAATCATAGTTTTGTGCGGCGGCCATCTTGGATTTCAAAAATGATCACAAAATCGTTATCTGCACCCTCGAGAACCTCGGACACGATATCCATATTGCTGAAATCATAATTTTGTGCGGCGGTCATCTTGGATTTATCTAACTTCCCTAAAGTACATATATACAAAAATCCCACGTGGCATAATATTCAAAATAATATTACGTAAATTTTATTTTAGTACTTTCCGACTTACATTTACCTATATATTTCAACAAATACGCTGTCGCATCATCATTATTTCTTTACTATGATTCCCGCTTTGTACTTGTTTGCTAATATCTTACGTAATGTGAGCTCGAGAGACACGAACAGAGTACCTTCCTTGACAGTGGTCACGGGCGTACTCAGGGCGGTTGCACTTAGAACATTTCTTGATTCATACAACACCATCACATTAAAATTAATTTGTTAACTTGCCTATAGAGGGCACTGATTGATACACTATCACCATTTGGCTGTATGGGCTTTTGACCCCTTTGCCTATCCAGATGGACGAACAGAACCAAAAAAAAATGTTTATTACTTTGTAAGCCGCCATCGCTTTGCACAGAACCAAAAAAATAACTTTGCTTATTGTTGTTGTTTGGTGTTCGTTGCGTGTTGAGTATATACTGATTTCCGTTTATTTCCATAGTTTTCTTGATCAACTCTGACTTTTTGGCTTGTTTCTGGACTCCGATTATCTACGTTTTATATATTCTGACCTTGGCTTCGTTTGGATTTCGACATTTATCGTTTTATTGTTGACCTGGCTTTATCACTGGACCTTCCGATTTTTCCTTGTTTTACGGCTTACTAAATTGAGTACAATGGCTGCAAATTGAAAATGTTGTGTTCCAGGATGTGATAACACTCGTAAGTACTTAAAAATTTAATAACGTAATATACTATTTGGAACTTTGTTGTAAGAAGTGCAAACAATCAGATGTTGTTACAGTATGTTATCATTACTTTTAATAATAATATCCGTGTGGTTTCATTAAATCCATTCTGAAATGTAATCCCTAATCCCAGATTATGAGTTAGTAATTACTACTCCACCCAGGCTTCTTAACTTTCCAAAATTCACTATAGCAGTAAATTATGCAGTTAACGTCACTTTAGTAATATGTAATTTACAATGATTTCAAATAAAGTTTTTTACTACTAGTTGAATTAATTTAAGCATTGAGTTACTTTAAGAAACAAAACAATAAGTTTTTATTTATGTAGGTACTTAATATTAAATGCTCTCATTGTATGAGATCTTCCTCATTTAAAATTAATTCCTTTGATGCCTAATATGTTGCTATCTGAATGTCCTTACCAACATTTATTAATTGTTTTAACTAATATCCATAAAGTCATATATCAGAGTCTGTGACATCTTTGTACAGAACTGAGATTGTTAGTGTCAAGGTTACAAATCGCTCTTTGTACTTTTACAGGTGAGAGTAGTGTCTTGCATAAATTTCCAAATCCTCAAAATGACTGCAACCGTTTCCGGACATGGACTTTTTCCATTGGAGGAAATATATTGGCCCTAGATGATGTATATGTATATAATTATCGCAGAGTATGTCACTTGCATTTTGAAGAAAGATATTGGACCAGAAGTAAAATGCTGAGCAAGAATGCAGTGCCCCCTCTATATTTAAAAGGTTATTTTTTTATGTTAACACACTAATTTTTTAATTAAATACACACATTACATTAAAATAACTATCTACATTCTAAAACCCATACATACATAAGTGTAATAACATTAAATAGAATTAATATAATCTTGCACATGCTTCTAAAACATCTAATGAGATATAGTCTATTTTTTTTCATTTTATAATTACATTACAGGTTTTGTAGTTCGGAAACATTTGGCTGATACTACAAATAAAAATTATAATATGGTTGAGTGTAATCTAGAATCTGTTCCAGCAATTTAATGGTGTGCCGATTAATAATCAACTATTAGTTCGAAATAAAAATTGTTACAAATTGTCTTATATCCATATTATAAAAATGAAACAAAACAGAATTAAATCATATATTTATTTAAAATGACACTTTTATATATTAAAAATCAAACTCATGAATCAATTTCCAATCAGTGTCCAGTTAGCATTTAAAAATTTTATGTAATCAAGATGCTTTGGCAGCAGGCTGTTCCTCCTTAAATTTGTCAACTGACCAGCTTTAGAGAAAATTCTCTCCGAGGGACGGAGGTGGCTGGGATGCACAAATATTTCTGATGTAATTTGTACAGATGCGGCTTATTTGCTTACATGCTCTTCCAATACAATAGAGGATTGCTTGTCCTTGCAAGTAGTGGCAATTCTAAGTATTGTCGTAATGTTATTATATTTTCAGTTGAAGATGCAGTTGTTGCGATAAAATTTGACTTCTTCTGCTCAAAATGATCCCAGATTGATGGTTTTGCAGTAACTTGCTCGAGTTGTTGTGGCTGCGTAATTATTAGCTCACTAGTCCCTGGAGTGCTGTTTCTCAGATAAGTAAGTTCTTCAAGACAACGTTGTTGGGCATACGCTGCATTACTGTCCGTACCGAACACAACGTTTTTAAAACGTGGATCCAGCAGACAAGCTATTGCCACATGTTTGTTGCTTTCTAGTGAGCCAAGTCGTCTTTGTAGGACTTCTAATAATGTTTCTGTCACTTGACCTCCAGTTAGTATTTTGGTATTGGTTGCATTTAAGTTATACTGCAGTCCTCGAATTAATGGAATTACCATTCCCATGGTAGGATATTTTTGGTTTAACAGTTAATATTAATTGTTATAACTTTTAGCACCCACCACTACAGCTTACCCCCAATAATCGATTGTAAACGATTATCTAAATGATAATCGATTGCAAACAATCATCTTGATAATCGATTAATCGATTATTGATAATCGATTCCGCACACCATGCTGGACCAGCATCAACATCTGGTAAGCATTGCTGTTGTAATTTCAAGTTAATTATTATTATGTTTTACTTCAATCATGAGTCAAGATTATATATAGCTATATAGATTATATATAGCAATTCATTCACACTTTTTTTTTCAAATTTCCTTAAGTAAGGTAAATCTCTGTGTGTTGTTTGTAGGAGATTTTGGAACAAGTATGAATCTACTTATAAGGTTGTCCCAATAATGCATATCATTGTAACTGTTTAATACAAATAAAAATCAATTTATCTGCCATCCAATAGTTAAAAGAATGTTATGTGAAGACCTTTAATATATGAATATTATTCACTTAATAGCAATTGTACTGTAGAATTGCTCTTTATTTTTTTTAACTATAACTTTTAAAACACCTCAGAGCAGTTGTTATAATTTTAATAAATTTAGATAATTAAACTGGACCCTTTTATCCTATATCTGTCATGACAATTCATGATATTTAAGTGTGATATGTTTATTTAACGACGAAAAATTAAAACCAATATTGGACGAAAACCAAAAATTGAAAAAAGAAGTTAACCTCCTCAAAACAAAAATACAAATCTTGGACCGGGATTCTAGAAAAAACAATATAATCCTCCACGGAGTTACGGAAACTGAAATAAGTCCTGTAGAACTTCTGGACCTGGTTTTAAAAGTGTTCAATGGAGCCAGCGAAAAAGGTGGTATTGATAATTGGGATAAATGGGAAATCAGCAACGTCCCTAGACTTGGAAAACCAACTGAAAAGAAAATAAGACCTATACATATCACTGTTACCCTACAATGGCGCAAAATAGAAATGTTCAAGAACAAAAAATTTCTTCCACAAAACAGCTATATTAGCGAAGACTTCTCAAAAGAAGTCCTAAATAAAAGAAAAGAGCTAAAAATGCAACAACAGGAGGAAATAAAAAATGGAAAACACGCCTTTATTCGATACGACAAACTTATTATAAAAGAAAAACCAATATAAAAAAGAAAACGCTCACCATCAACGTCACCGAAAGTAAACATTCAGTCTGACGATGAACAAAGCACTGCGCCAACAAAAATAAATGAACCTAATAAAACGGAGCAAGTACACCGAGCGAGATCCAACTCGCTGAACATAACGAGAAAACAATAGCAACTAAAAGACAAAGAACCGGAACCCTTCTTCAAGCCGGCCGGTCACCGAGGAGAAGTACGAACAATACCCTCCAGGAAATATAATTCAAAACAACAAACTCTACTGCCAAACCAACATCTTACCAATATAAAAAGCTCAAAACATATTAATAATGATAAACAAAGAAAGATACACAAACTAAACACTAAAACAGAAAAACATAAACTCCCTGAAAAAGAAAACAACCTAAACATATTTACTTATAATGTAAGATCACTGGCAACAACAGAACGTCTACTTGAACTGAACCATGCGCTCGAAACAATAAATTATGATATTATTGGATTGGCCGAAATACGAAAAATGGGAAGTGAAATGAAATGAAATGAGAAGAGCACCAAAAATACATTCTCTGCTACAAAGGAGAGACTAAAGGTCACTACGGAGTAGGATTTCTAATAAAGAGGGAATACAAACACAATATAGCCAATTTTGCCGGTATATCTGAAAGAGTTGCTCTGTTACAATTGAAATTCCAGGATCTAACAATATCACTGATACAGACATACGCTCCAACCGACAGCTTAGATGACGAAGAAATAAATAAATTCTACTCTGACCTTTCATCAGCCCATGATCTAGCTGGTAAAATTGTACTAGTAATCGGAGATTTTAATGCCAAAATCGGAAAACCTAAAGCCCACGAGCATCCAACTATGGGAAAATATGGATATGGAAAGCGAAATTCCAGAGGAGAGAGACTACTACAATATGCAGCTGAATACAAACTAAGCATTATGAACACATATTTCAAAAAGAAAGAAAGCCGCAGGTGGACTTGGATCTCACCCGATAAAAAAGACCTTTGTCTTTCAATTCAATCTTCAATCAATTTCATTCTTTAATGAAATTGATTTCATATTGAGTAACAAACCAAAATTAGTAACAAACGTTGAAGTATTAAATAGAGTCAAATACCCATCAGACCACAGATTACTAAGAGCTACACTCAATATAAAAATACCTAAAAAGAGCCGAAAAACATATAAATCTCTACCTCATCCTCCAAAAACAGAAAGCGAAAAATCTATGTATGTAAATAATCTCAAAGAAAATATGACATCACTAAATAAAGTCGGAGACACAAAAGATGTACAACTCTATTATAACAAATTAGAAGAAGTCATAACAAAAAGTCTAAAGTATAATATGAACAACAAGAAAACCCATAGCAAAAAGAAGATACTTTGTGATGACACGTTAAAATTAATTAACCAACGCACAGAAAAACTGTTAAAAAAGAATAAAACCAAGGAAGATAAAAGAGAACTCACAAAGCTATTTAAACTAACAAATAAAGCTATCAGGAAAGACTACAAAAAACACAGATTCATAATTATACAAAATAACCTTCTACAATACAGAAGCTCAAAACGAGCATATAAAGAACTCAACACAAACAAAAATTGGATTCAGAAAATCAAAACTAAAGAAGGAGAAACAAAAAATAGATATGACATCATAATACATGCTACAGAATTCTATACAGAACTTTATAAAAAAATACCAGAAAACCCATCTAATGATGAACTCTCCCCTAACATTGCACAAACAGATGGAAATCAAGATGGGCTTGAAGAAATTTCGTTACATGAGATAATCAAACATATAAAGAAATTGAAACCAGAAAAAAGTCCAGGACCAGACAATATTTATAATGAGGCCTTAAAAGTAGGAGCACCTATGTTGCTAACAAGCTTAGCGAAACTTTTTAACATGGTACTTGAATGCGAAAAGGTCCCCAATCAGTGGTGCAACTCAGATATAGTTCTACTGTATAAAAAAGGGGATCCATTAGACATCGGAAATTACAGACCAATAAGTTTATTAAACAGTATCTACAAGTTATTTGCATCAATCTTGAATAGCCGAATATCACCTGCAATAGATATGAATCAACCAATCGAGCAGGCGGGTTTTAGATCTGGTTTCTCTACAAATGACCATATGCATGTATTGGAACAAGTTATTGAAAAATTTACAGAATACAACCAAGTACTATACACAGCATTTATAGATTACTCAAAAGCATTTGATAGCATAACACACAACTCAATTTGGAAAGCACTAGAGAATTGCAAAATAAACCAAAAATATATACACATACTACAATACATCTACTCAAATATCGTAAGCAGAATTAAACTAGAAACTTTTGGCGAATACTTTTCAATAGAAAAAGGGGTGAGACAAGGAGACCCTTTGTCACCCAAACTATTTATAGCTGTACTAAACGAAATATTTCAAAATGTAGATTGGAAGAACAAAGGCCTTACTATAAGAAACCAGAGTCTGAATCATCTAAGATTTGGAGATGACATAATCCTTTTTGCCAAAACTGCACAGGAACTGGAGAAGATGATCCGAGAGTTTGACATAGAGAGTAGAAAGGTAGGACTGCAAATGAATACTACCAAAACCAAATTAATGACGAACGGATCTGAAACCCCTATCTCTGTAGAAGGAAACAAAATCGAATATGTGAAGGATTACATATATCTCGGGAAGAAAATATCATTTAACATAAATAATAACGAAGAAGAAGTAGATAGAAGAATTCAAATCTCATGGAACAAATTTTGGTCTCAGAAAGAAATTCTAAAAGGGGAGTGTGAACTACACCTGAAAAAAACAATTATGGACACTTGTATCCTGCCAAGTCTCACATATGGGTGCCAAACATGGATATTTACCAAAAAAACATAAAACAAGATAAAAAACATGCCAACGCGCCATGGAAAGGAGTATCCTAAAACTAAGAAAAATTCAGAAGGTTAGAAATACAGACATCAGAAAAAAGACGAAACTGACTGATGCCCTGGAACATGCCTTAAAACTAAAGTGGCAATGGGCTGGACATATATCTAGGTGCAGAGATGGGAGGTGGACGGAAACAGTGACGAAATGGACAGGACCACACGGCAAGCGGAAAGTGGGCAGGCCCAAGAAACGGTGGTCTCGAGACATTGTAGAAGTGGCTGGAAGAGATTGGATGTATGCTGCCCAAAATAGGAAAAAGTGGAAGGAAATGGAGGAGGCTTTCACCCAGACTTTGGGATCCATCAAAGACTAACACACAAACAAACTACCACTATCTTTTTTAAAAAAATCTATTTACTAAAACGACTAACAAAAAATAACCACATGAAGTTTGTTTTATACACCTACTTAATTGGAAAGATGGAAATAAAAAAGCTTAATTATTATTATTATTATGTTTATTTAACTTCAATTTTGTCCTTTTCAGGATCCGTCCCAGTTGCAATGAATTTGCAAGCTACATCCTCCCGAATAGGTATATATTGTTACATTTACAATAAAGTATGTTGTACCATAATTACCAACAATGTTTGTATGCTTGTCTTTTTACATATGATAAAAAAATTGATTTATTGTACCTATAAATTTGGTTGCAACTACTGTATAATAATCATATTTCATTATTAAATTGTTTTTGTTTTAGATTTGAAAAGTAGGCATCACAAAATAACTTCATCTTCAATTAAAGTTAATTGTCTACAAAAAAAGATTGAGAAACTAACGACAAAAAATGAAAAATATGCTTTAAAAATCAAGAAAGCATTAAAACTTGCAGAAAGACAGACATTTCAAGACACATTAAAAAAATTTACTAGTTTGGCTGCCATTTTCACTGCTTTACAGTTTAGGGAAATAAGAAAAGAAAAGATGGGTAGAAGATTTACAGAGGAAGAAAAAATAATGGCACTATCCATTTATAAGCTAGGCCCTCGATGTTACAGATTTTTAAAAAATATATTTATATTACCTTCTGCTGTAACCCTCAGCAGAATGGTGTCAAGAGCCGCTCTGAAACCAGGTATAAATGAAAATCTATTTGAGCACCTGAAGAAACGTGCTCAAAGAATGAAACCAGATGACAGGCTATGTAGCTTGCTGTTTGATGAAATGGCCCTCACAGCACACTTTGATTATAATAGGAAAAGGGATAAAATTACTGGATTTGTTCATAATGGTATGAGTGTTCGAAATGCTTGTCCTTATGGTCAGAGGTATTTTTAAAAACTACAAGCAACCCATCAGTTACACATTTTGTGCAGGAACCACAAAAAAATGATTTAATGATAATAATAAGAAAATTACATACAATAGGATTTACAGTTCTGGCTACGGTCTGTGATCAAGGTACATCAAATGTCAGTGCAATAAATCATTTGATAGAAGAGACAAGGGTTAATTATTTAAAAGAAGGAAGAGAATCAAGGAAAAAAACATTTGAAATAGATCAAACTGAAGTTATTCCACTTTTTGATGTTCCACATTTATTGAAGGGAATTCGCAATAACTTATTAAACAAGGATTTGCTTTGTACAATATATCGGGTGCATAAAGTGGCTAAATGGGACCATATTAAATGCTTTTATGACAACATGCCCTCATACAAGGGTATCAAATTAGTAAAAAAAATTACTGATTATCACTCCAATCCCGAAAAGATTCCGAAGATGAAAGTAAAATATGCGTCACAGATTTTTAGCCAGGCTGTTGGGATAACTATGGGTTACCTAGCAGGTAGTTTTGAATATAAGCTTCTAATTTCATGTTACAAATTTTCTGCATTATCATTATTGTGCATGTCATATAAGAGCAGACATTGTTGTTGGTTGTTGCATATTAATTCAGTTAAAAAAGAAAACTTTGTGACCCTAGTACAGAGTATATATTTAGGCTTAATACTCTAACATATCTATTTTTTTTTCAGGAAAAGGATTATTGCCTGCTAATTGTAAAGAATTTTTTGATGAATTATTTGACTCAATGAATGGTTGTTGGTTGATGAATTGAATGGTAGTTGCATAAATTCATCAAAAAGAAGTGGCAAACCATTATTGCAAGCATTAAAACCAAATTGGACTAAGGCTAAACAAATTTTAAAATCAATGAAGTTCACTTCTAAGAATGGAAAAGTTTGTGTAGTGCCAACCTTATCTAATTGGTTGTGTACAATGGAAAATATGGAGTGCCTACGTAATAAATTGTTCAATGAGTACAATTTCAAGTCAATTTGGTGTAGACATTTCAATCAGGATCCACTTGAAAATTTTTTTGGTAGCATCAGAAGTCATGGCTACTGAAACAATTCTCCCACATGTGCAGGCTTTGAAGCAGTGTTCGCATCATTACTTGTTAATAATTTAAGAAGCACTTACTCGCCAGAATCTAATTGTGAAGAAGATTCCTGCCATATATTTAATTGTATAAGGAAATATTCTGTGGAGTTCTCTTTATCATACAAATTATCTTTGCATATTGTGCAACTTTTAAATAATTTTATATGGCATTGCCGCAAAATGTAACCTGTTACATATTGTAAGGCTGCAATAATTTGTGGGTCTCTCTTTTTGATTTCTAAATCAACTATAAAATCATCATTAATTAAATGGTTGAAATCAATATCTGAAGGATTTCTATTATTAGAATTTTGTGTGAAAAATAATTGGTGCAGAACCATTAATAAAATATTTCGAGGAAAAATTTCTACGCACGATAAGGAGGATATAATGCAAACATTCGCTGTACAATATTATAATAAAAGAAGAAGGAAATAATATGTTTTTTTATTGTAACTTAAGTTCCTAATATCTACATTTTAGTAACTCTGCCATTAAATTTATGGCGGAATTCCTGTGTAAAATTAATATTCTTACAATAATTAAAATAACCATAATACACGTATATATATGTTATACGTATATGTAGGTATAACCGAGGAAAGTTTCGTTAACTTCCCACGCGATGTCACTTTCGCCTTGAAATTGACTGACGACTATACCTATATTATATAATGTACTCTGTGGGCGTACTGCTGGCTTGAGCGAGCATGCAACCAAGGCGTCGCGTTTGGTTTATTACGAAAAAAAATAATATAAAATAATTCACAAAGCGTATTGATAAATCCCACAGTGAAAACTTATAAATACTAATAAACTATCGAATAAAATAAGTTTTGTGTTTATAGCTATCATAGTTTTATGATAATATAAAAAAGACTATTTTTCAAAAAATAAATCTATCGAGATTTTTTTCGTAATCGTTTTTTCGAAACAGCGATAATTTAGATAAAGAAATGAAGATAAACATGTAAAAAAATTGGAACCGTAGTATTTGTAGAAGTATTTTAAGTAGATTTTTAAAAATGTTACTTTTAAGGACTATAGCGCCTTAAGAAAAACAATTATTATTTTTAGGTAAGTAGGCACCTGTACAAACTTTGATAGATGTTTTAATAATAGTGTATTTTTATTAAATTAAGGTATTGATAATACGATTAATGACGTATTAAAAAACAAACTACTTTCTAATCTCGTTCAAACCAATTTTTAGTAGAAGTTTGCATTTGAATATATATTTTTTAGTTTTATCATTGTTTTATTTTAGAAGTTACAGGGGGAGGCGGGATAAACATTTTACTACTTTGGAAGAGTCTCTCGCGCAAACTATTCAGTTTAGAAAATATCCATAGATAGTTTGGGATTGATTAAAAAAAAATTTTTAGTTTCGGACAGACATGACGAATCTATAAAGGTTCCGTTTTTTTGTCATTTGGCTACCAAACCTTAAAAAGTAGATTTTTTCAATGATTTGCAAGAACCAAGACCAGAAAATAAGAAAACATTCTTAACCACACCTACTATATTGCAAGCCTGGTAGAATCGTTGTTAATAAAACTACGTTTAAAAAGTATCAAAATATATTTCTTATATTATTTTAAAAACATTAAGTAAAAATAAATAACAAATAAGTAGGTATAAAGAACGTAAATGTTAAAACAAATGCTGGAATATGAATGGTTAAATTATCGCCCAATGTAGCCGGTCAGTATATTAGTGTGATAAAATAAAGTCTACGAAGAACTCAAGGGAAGCAGTGGCTGAGAGCAGAGCGCTGATGCATTAACCTACACCAGTTTGTAACGTTTGAGGTTTTACTTATGGTTTACTAAGTATTACAAGTAATTTGTCGCATCATTGCATAGATTGTGTAGATATCATGACATGTGATATTGCAGCAGTAATAATTGACTGATATGAGTGGCAATGGGGTTATGCCGCTCTTTTCATTATAACTCAATTACATGAAGGTTGACATTCGTGTCATTTTTTGACTGTTATAGGTGCGACTGAACTTTAGAAGTTAGTAATTCACATTAATAGCCCGCCGCCCTTAGCTACGGCCACTGACCTCTACTGTAAACCAATGGACTGGCTGCTGTCAAAGTACATACTTTAGTGCCTGTTTGATATTCGCCATTTTGGCGCTGTTAGCCATGTAGCGAGAGTCTGCGATACTAAAACTAGTGACGAAAACCTCAGCAAACATCGATAGATGGTAGGAAACTATTTACAAAAAAAATGTGTACTTTGTAACGTTGATTCTTGAAATATAAATAACACGGAAAACGAAGAAATTAATTCAAAATGCAAAAATACTTCAGAATATTGTATGTTCCTTCGCAGTCATTTGTATTATACGTCAAAATTAGTACTCTGAACGCTCGTGTGGCGCTTTAAATAGGCACAAAAAATTGTGTGAAACATATGGAACAACTTGTCAGTGCCCGCCGCTCTTAGCTGTGGCTCATTTGTATTTGTACAACATATAAAAATTAATATATTATATATGTTGTACAAATACTATAATATATATTAAATAAAGAGTACATTTAGTTCCGCGTCAGTGTTTATCTCATCTCTCAATACGACAATCCTAAAAACTCTATCACATCTACAACTCTATATCGATCGTCCAAAGTCCCACCCCGATGCGTTATTGTGCCTCTAAAAACAAATTTTCTTTGCGGCAAACATATAGATTATTGTGAGTTGTTATGAAAACCTAAAATATATACCTAGTATAGTAAATACAATATGTAGGTAGGTACTATCCCCGCCGACTTCGGTTCGTCAGTCTCTTGTGAAGGACCGATACTTCAAACCAAATATTGAAGGCTGTTCTCCTAAATATTTAAATGGACGTTCTGTCATCGTTATCACACTTTGTATGTAATAAGTAAGCTCTACAATTATCAGCGTTAGTTATGTTTGTTTCTTGTTCGTGTCTTGAGAGACTGCGGACGTTATCTGTCGCCCGCCCGCCTGCCGGGTGATCTGCAACCAACAAGTCAAGTGATAATTAATTGCCATAGACTCTCAGGTTGTGGCTTCATCTACAGGATCTACTATATAATCTGCTCAACCCCAATATTTGCATATTAGGAAATTGACTTGAAATGTCGCTCTTGTAAATCTAAACAATATGTTATGTTTTAAAGTGATAACACTCACTTTAAACACCTGAGAGTTGAACAAAGCAAACAGAATTTTATAACGAGGTGGTACTGGAACGGTTAGCTCAATTGGTTAGAGCACCGGCACGGAACGCCGGAGGTCGTGGGTTCGAATCCCGCATCGCTTCATAAATTTTGTTTTTCAAATTTTATTTGTGTATTAATCCTAGAAGTGAGAGTTATCACTTTAAAAACATAACAAATTGTTTTCAGATTATTACATGATTCTCAGTATCTTATTTCATCAAAATACTTTAAATAAATAAACAAAAAGTAGATTCTGTAAATTTCGTCATCACATTTCAATGGAATTAATGAAATATTATACCAGAGCCTAACTGCTAGTTGCGTATCTGTTCATTAAATAAAAAGGAGGCTAAAAACTTAGTTTTTTTAACATAAAAAGTAAAAGTTTAATATCAATTGTGGCCCCTTCTTGCTCAAAATTACAGCTTGTATTCCTCCTATCGATTCTATTCTCGATGAATACGCTCCCACTGCGCCAGTAATTACATTCCTTACCTCCCTGATGTTTTGCGAAGCAGGTCGCATCGTTCTTACTCTTCGTTTAAAAACATCCCAAATATGCAACTATGCTTTCAGTTAAAATCGCATTCGATTTTATGTTGCGCACATATTGATGTATGTTTATTGTTAAACTGACTTTACATTTTACTTAATTAAACTTACGTAATTCCGTATCATGCCCGAGTATTCGTCGATTTGCATCCCGACCTCCCTCAGATTTCCAGATATCCTGAAATAAATAAGGTAAAATAGGTTACATGAATATTATTTTCTATTAACTGATAGCGATATATATTGACCAGATAGATACATATTTAAGTCGAGTTCAAAACTATGCAGTAGGTACACAGAGTATGAACCTGATCCTATCTACAGTTGTGGCGGAAGCGAGTTAACGGCCGTTTTCAATAACCTATCTATCCTTAGTTTAACTTACTAGACGTAGACAAGTCTATACTTTTACGCTTATTTCAATAACGTATACACAGATAGCATTGGACTATAACTGTATTGGACATAACTATGGATAGATACGATCTTGTCATTAAACGGTGAAGTTAAACTAAGGCTAGATAAGTTATTGAAAGCGGCCGTAAGAGAGCAACATAGTCTGTTACAGTCGGTTACTATTCCTGACAAATTATTAACCTAATATATTGTCATATACTCGTAATATATGAAAGGCCCAAACCTCTACACCTCGGATCTATTTCTATCATCTTCTGCTGTTAACATATTCACTGTTAAATAATTCATTGTTAAATAATCATAAAACTAAATATATTAAATTCACCGCGCGAAATGTCAAAAATGTAGATGCGAATATTTTATTAAATGGAGAGGTGGTAAAACCAGTGGAATCTGCTATATTTCTTGGCATTACTCTTGATTCCAAATTGCAGTGGGGCCCCCATATTGAAGGATTGGCGAATAAGCTTAGTTCTGCAGCATATGCGGTTAAGAAAATTAGACGGTTAACTGACATAGATACGGCGAGATTAGTATACTTTAGTTATTTTCATAGTATTATGTCCTATGCTATATTGTTATGGGGCAGTGCGGCCGATATTAATACTTGTGCTGCAGAAGAGGGCCATTCGCGCGATTTATAACCTAGGTCCTAAAGAATCATTAAGAGAAAAATTTAAAGAAATAAACATTTTGACTGTTGCTTCTCAATACATTTTTGATAATGTTTTGTATGTTCATAAGCACATTGAGGAATTTTCTAGAAACTGTGACATTCATAATGTTAACACGAGGAACAAACATAAACTTGTTGTGCCTACTACTCGGTTGGGTCGAGTTAGTAAGTCTTTTGTTGGGCGATGTATATGCTTCTACAATATGATCCCATAAAATGTACAAAACAAATGTGTTACGAAATTTAAAAGAATTGTTAAAAAACGTTTGTGTGGGAAAGGTTATTATAGCATAAACGATTTTCTTAATGACACCACGGACTGGGAATAAAGCGAACACCCTCGGGCTCTTTAATTATAAATGTTTATTGTACGATATTACATTGTAATCCATATTTTATATTAAAAAAAAAAAAGCCCGCTGAGTTTCTTGCGCCCATTCTTCTCAGGTCTGAGGCAGTCTCTTTTGAATGTGTGGTAGATTTTGACGTTCAATAAGTGATTTTAAATCCTATTTTGAATAAAAATATTTGAATTTGAATATGAATTCCAAAGAGGTGTTGGCAATTACAGTGTTAGATCTTTACCCTTGTCTATCTATACAGGGACTTTTAAGAAGAGAAATAAATAAGTCTTGTAATGATTGCTATAATTTAGTTAGCTTGGGTTTCCAGTAGCTTTATTGAGGAACGAAGATAGTACCTACTTTGTACATTCTCCGCGCCTCTGGTCCCCACGGGCCAAGTGTCTCGACACCAAACGGCACAAAGATGTATGACTCACTGAGACCGACATATTTGCGACATATATTTTTTACGCTTCCACGTAGTGATACACGTTTTAATTTTATGCAGTCATAGTGTTGTAAATATAGTTATAGTTAAGTGTAAGATTTGTTTGAATAAATAATAACTTTCTACTATATTCAAATGTAACCAGTGGGAACCGTATCTGTGAACCCACATACAGACACAGACCCGGATGATATACCTGCTGTAAAACCACACGGCCAGCATGGCCAGCGTGGTGATGGAGAGCATGTGGCCCACGGCCACCAGGGTCTGCACGCCGCAGGTGTCAGCTAGCGTGGACAGCAGGTATCCCAGCACGACGAGTGCCGCTAACACTACGGGAGTGCCGGCCAGCAGGAACAGGTTTTTTCCTTCATTGTGAGCCCGGTACTGTTCATATTGCTCGTTTATCTCCTGGAAATTGTGTATTTTTTTAATGAAAATAAGGGACGAGACGAGCAGGACGTTCAGCTGTTGGTAATTGATACGCCCTACCTACACTTTTATAGAATTAGTTACTGAATGAGTTCCTCCTCCTCCCTGCGTCGTAATCCTCAGTACTGAGGATCGTGACCACCCTTCTGTATCACTTTCTCTCGTATTATCACTCTCCATCTATTCCTGTCTCTGGCGGTATGAAAGACATGTGAAGCGTAGAGTCGAGAGAGGAGCGGATCTGGTCGTGTTGGACTACGTCCACAAGGCCTTTTCCCATCTATTTTGCCGACCACAATGAGTCTCTCAAGGTTTCCATCGTCCTTCCTTGCGAATTGAATGAGTTCAGTTACCACTAAAATTGCGCTGCGCGATGAAGTCGGACGTATCGTAAACGGCACCATCAAATTGCTATTTGCCTAGCCCGGGCCGTTGGCTTAATTAAAATAGAAAAAGCAGAACATGGGTGAAGGAATATTTATTAACGCGCGGGTAGTTAGCCAATATTGACATTATGAGTGTTTTAGAACCAGCGGACTTCAGAAATTATCTACGAATGGATTCGAGATCGTTTGTCATGTTATAAAATCTTGTAGCATATTTTATTCAAAAGCAAAATACTATCTTACGAAACAGTTTTAGTGAAAAAGAAAGATTGTTGGGCTATTACTATAATTCGTGAACACAAAACAACGTAGAACGTCCTGAACGCACGAAATGCCACCAGCGACTGAAATCAGTAACTTAATGCGATAACACCTTCCTAAATGCGTTTCTAATGAGGCTTCTAAATTATTCAGTCAGTCAAAAACCACTTTTATTTCTGAATTTAGGATGGTAGCTTGCTGAATGCGATTATACTTATCTAAATTCAATAACGACTAAATTTAGATGACTAAATTCAGCGAAGTGTTAAGCGCTTAAGTCTTACGGCGACACTAAATGCCAGCGACCTTGAGCGATATGAGTTCAGGGCTGCCGGCCCGCCATCTATGTAACAAAGCCAATGTTTTCAAAATTCTTGGGTGGAAAACAGTTTATATGCTTACAATCCTCGTTATTCACTACTAATCTGAATAAATGAACCTACACAAAAAAGTACAAGCTATAAGAATAACTTTTCTGAGAGAAGTACCAAAAAAATGCGTCACGCCATGCCAAAAAACTTGTTTAACTTCAAAGAGAAGTGGTAGTTCAAAAAGGCTCGGCAGTGTTAACTATAATCAACAGCAAGCATTAGCAACCTACAAATAAGACTTAAGGATATGTGTAACAGGATTAAGTAGTGTTCATAGCTCCAAATGCTATACTCTCACCACAAAACTTGTCTAAAAACACCATGTTTGCGTGTTTTCTGCTTACTTTTCGCGGCGCTATAGTTCCAGAAATTAACATTTTTAAAAATCTACTTAAAATACTTCTACAAATACTAACGTTCCAGCTTTTTGACATGTTTATCTTCGTTTCTTTAACTAAATTATTGCAGTTTCGAAAACACGATTACGAAAAAAACTCTGGATAAATTAATTTTTTGAAAAATAGTCTTTTTTATTTGATTTATTCATGTTATCTTAAAACTATGATAGATATCAACACAAAACTAATTTTATTCGATAGTTTATTACTATTCCTAATTTCTCTGTGTTGGTTTTTTAAATATATTTAGTGTTTTTTCAAAATAATCCTAACGCGACGCTTTGATTGCATGCTCGCTCATACCAGCAGTACGCCCGTGACCACTGTCAAGAATGGTACTGTGTTCGTTTCTCTCGCGATACACGCGCGTAGTTTCAGTATGTCGTCTGATCTACTGAAACTACGTATAAATGGGGAATCATAGTTTAAAAAAAGTAAAGAGAAAGGAACGCTTACGTCAGCTGAGGCAGCATATTATGCAAAATATAAATGGAAATCGGTAAGTACTAAAATAAAATATACTTATATAATTATAAAATACACATATTATTATTATTTTGAATGCTACGCGGGAGTTTTGTATGAATACTATAGAGTTACAAACTATTTCTAAAAAATTACGTAGAGTACATCGAAAATTTATATTCCAACAGTAATAAGTCACATTGACATTATATTATTTTGTCGTGACTCGTGACCAGTCGTGATATATCGTGGCAACTGGCGGGTCAAGTGATGTTATGATCATCACGGCCCTTACTCTCTTGTAACACCGGAGGAATCACAAGAACGTTGCAGATCTTATAAAGCCTCGAATAAACGTAGGTACATATTGTTGGGCCACCTAAGCTTAAATTTTTATTTAGGAGTTCCCTATATAATATTGTAATGTTTTTTTGAAGTGAAACTTCTTTAGGCAATAGAGCGTCACGAAAATTTGACGTTTTTGTTCAAGAAGAGGAGGAGGTTTTTGTTCAAGGGAGAGAGCGATTGACACCCATTGAGGAAGAGTATTTCTTATTCACGGGCTCCCCTTCTAGCCTTGTATCGTGCAGGCTTAGCGCGCGGCCGCTAGTAAGTAGAACATCTTCCCTACTACAGGCCGACCGTTTATCTGAGTCCTCGCCTGCGCGATACAGGGGCGCGGGGGTATGACGACAAAGGGGACTGAGACAGGTGCGGGCGGCGAATTTTTGTAATCATTTCACTAAACACATAAACGGTCGGCCTTATAGCCTTGTATCTTGCAGGTTTTTTTTTTAAATCCAAGATGGCCGCCAAGCCAACTTATGATTTCAACAAAATGGATATCGAATCCGAGGTTCTCAAGGGTGCAGAGAACGAGTGGTATCATTTTTGAAATCCAAGATGGCTGTCGCGCAAATTTATGATTTCAACAATATGGATATCGAATCCGAGTTTCTCGAGGGTGCAGAGAACGAATTTGGGATTATTTTTGAAATCCAAGATGGCCGCCGCGCAAATTTATGATTTCAACAATATGGATATCGAATCTGAGGTTCTCGAGGGTGCAGAGAACGAATTTGGGATCATTTTTGAAATCCAAGATGGCCGCTGCGCAAATTTATGAATTCAACAATATGGATATCGAATTCGAGGTTCTCGAGGGTGGAGAGAACGAATTTGGGATTATTTTTGAAATCCAAGATGGCCGCCGCGCAAATTTATGATTTCAACAATATGGATATCGAATCTGAGGTTCTCGAGGGTGCAGAGAACGAATTTGGGATCATTTTTGAAATCCAAGATGGCCGCTGCGCAAATTTATGAATTCAACAATATGGATATCGAATTCGAGGTTCTCGAGGGTGGAGAGAACGAATTTGGGATCATTTTTGAAATCCAAGATGGCCGCCGCGCAAATTTGAACAGTTGAACATCTAATAATTTCTAATATTGACAAAAAATATTTGGTTAGAGAACAGATTTGTCCTAATCTAATCTAATCTATTCTAATTCTAATTCTTAATTGATATAAACGAGATTTAAAAATTACACCAAAGAAATTTCACTTCTGACATTTGTACTTTGTGCGCACGCCATTTTTTTTTTATATAAATAGAGTATTTTAGCATACTTATTTTATAGTACGGTTTTCAATTCGTAGTATTCGTACCTATTTCTATCGTATCGTATACGTATCTAATTTTATCTTATAATTTGTTTATTTTTGCGTAAGTACCTGATTTCATGATTCCAATAATGCAATGAATTCGAGTGTCACGTTATGTTTGTTTCAAATTTTAGAATACAGAAAAAATATCAAAATGAAAGCTCAACATCACTAACAGAGCAAACAGGTGAATCAACTTCGCTTTCTGCCTTCTCGCCTATTAGTTATACTGGACACACACAGGATATTCGACAAATATACGCATTTCGAAATCAAATAATGATGTGTAAGATCAGTATGCTTAAAATCTCAAGATGACGAGCGCCATTGTGGTGCCGCGGTCGCTCAGATTTTTTTTTCAATAATCCTGAATTGCACTGCATTGTAATGGGCAGGGCGTATAACTTGCCATCAGGTGAATGTTTTTGTCTCGACTCGTCCCTTATTATCATAAAAAAATTATAATAGTCGTCGATTATTTTTTGTACACATTCAACTGTAGGAAATAAAAACAGTGAGATAATTTATTCTCATTAGTCTAGTTAGTGTACACATTTCTTTTAATATGATGATGGTATAATTTAAATTTAGTGTCATCAAGTAAGGTCATTTTCAGGAAAATATACAAAGTGCACCCTACAACCAGTGACATCCAGGAAAAGTCATGTGATAAAATTTTTGCCACATTATCGAACGTCAAAATGACATTGGTGTCTGGCGTTAGGTGAGTGCTAGCCGTTACAACTTACACTGTAAACTCTTTTTCTCGTCGTTTGTTCTAATGAAGAAAGCCTATCATTGCAAAAATATTTATTCCTCCCCTGCATATTACAAAAGCTCTTTATAAAGAATCTCGGTCGCTTAAGATTCGTTAAAAAGTTTTATAAATGAAGATAACTATAATATATAAATTGTTAATTTTTTTAGACATACAGAAGGAGCATTAAAAGAAAGAGATGTAGACATTAATTCAGACAAATTTGAAGCTACCAATGATTTGAACATCCATGCAGAAAATGAGTAGGCAGTATTTAAATATACAAGTAACATTTTTTTTAATGTTTCGTTTTACATATAAGTTTCATTTTTCGTTACAGTGTTGAAAACCAACTAACCGAATTGACTATTGAGACGGTTAGTGATTTAGATGATTTTCTTCCCGTCACTGGAAGAAGATTGGTCGATATAAATTATTTTCTTGCTCAGCTACAGAATAAAGCACGCCATAATGGTCTTTTCGATTGTAAGACTGAAAATTTTAGATTGGTAGGGGAGAAAAGATCAGGGCTGATATCAATTTTTAAATTCGAATGTAATATATGCCATGAATTGGTGGTGATTAAATCCGAAGAGAACAACGACGAAAAGTGCTTAAATGCAAATATGGCAGCTGCTAGCGGAATTATAGCATCGGGCATCGGTTACTCTCAGTTCCAGGAAGTGTTCTCTGCGTTGAATATACCAATCTTTTCGACAAAATACTATAGCAAGCTTCAGAACCAGGTGTATGAGAAGTGGGAAGAAGGTGCAGTTGAATCGATGGAAGCTGCAGCAATGCGTGAAAAGGATGCAGCGATTTCTGAGGGAAGAACATTAAATGGGGTGCCAATAATTGACGTTTTTGTCGACGGGTGTTGGTCTGCAAGGTCATATAGAACAAATTTTAAAGCTTTGTCTGGTGCTGCAGCAATAATTGGCAAGAAATTCGGAGAAGTGCTTTACATAGGAGTAAAGAACAAATATTGCCTCATTTGCGCACGAGCTGAGAAACGAAAAATTGTTCCAAATGATCACAGTTGTTATAAAAATTATAGTGGTTCCTCAAGTGCAATGGAATCGGATATAATCGTAGAGGGGTTCCAATCTTCCTTATCGATGTATGGAATGATATATTCACGCTTGATTGCGGATGGAGATTCCTCTACATACTCTAAAATTCTAACCGCAAATCCATATGAAAACTATCAGATAACTGTAGAAAAAATTGAATGTAGGAACCACATTTTGCGTAACTTTTGTAAAAAACTTCGAAGTTTGACCAAAGAGACCAAATATGCTCTAGCATGCAGGAAAACTCTAACAAATTCAAGAATTATGATTATGAGAAAAACAATAGTCAAATCCATAGAATACCACAGTAAATTCGAAAATAAACCTAAAAGCACCTCCATTTCTCTGCTACACAGTGATATTAACAATGCAGTAAATCATGCCTACGGGGATCACAGCTTTTGTAAAGATTATTATTGTTCTATAAGACAAAATGAAAAAAATGAGATGATAATCATACGGAATTCCACATTTTTGTTCAGGTTAAATGCAGTCGCTGCTACTGTAGCAGCAAAATCGCGCAGTCTCATTGAGAATGTTGATACAAACACCGTTGAGCGCTTCAACAGTGTTGTCGCAAAATTCGTCGGAGGAAAGCGAATAAATTTTTCTCAGAGAAATGGATATCAAGCTAGATGTTCTGCTGCTGTGGTTTCCTTTAATAAAGGATCAACGATTTCAAGTGTACAAAAAGCGTTTACAGGAGTTAGCCCAAAAGGCAAACTCAAAGAAATGGAACAAAGACGGTCGCTAAAGAGGAAACTCAATAAAGAGCACCCCATAAAAAATAAATAAATTTCAAGATAAAACAAAGTTGCAATATGATTACGGACCAAACTGTTCAGCTCCAGATTTGACACCAGAGCAAATAGAGAAAGCAAAACAACATTTTATTGATAATGTAACAGCACTAGTTAAGAATAGAGACCTGATTGAAAGATCTACAGTACTGCAAAGAGATTCAAGTGAATGGATAGATATAAGAAAAAAAATAGTTACAGCATCAAATTTCGGCCCTATCTGCAAACGAAGACAGTCAACCGACACTTCTTCATTAGTTAAAAATATATTGTATAAAAAAAAATTATCACACATTACTGCCATTGCTCACGGTATCGAGAAAGAAAAGCAAGCACTACAACAAATGCAAGAGCAAGAATCAATTACTATTGAGCCTTGTGGCCTGTTCATTGACAAAGATTATCCATTCATTGGAGCTTCACCAGATGGGATCGTGGGCGAAGATGCGCTTGTTGAAATAAAATGCCCCTTAACGGCGTATAAAAACGGTCTAGAGAACGCGATAAAAAATAACAAGATTTAGATTTTAGGTTACAATAAAAAAACAGACACAATATAAAAAAAACAAGCGATTGGTATTATCAAGTACAGGTGGGTGTAGTTTTGGGAAATTTTACGAATAGCTGGCTGAAAACCGAGCCCGAACCAGGTTCGATTTTCAGCCTTATAGACTCGACGCTTACAAAAACATTATAGAAAAGTATTACAGTTTGTAATTTCTTTTTTTCATTTCAGGGCCAACTTCATGTAACTGGACGGCAATACTGTCTATTTGGCATTTGGTCAGGTGAAACAAAACCTGTGCATATTATTAAAATCATGCAGGACCGTAAATTTTGGGAAGAAAGAATGAAATTCCAAATTCCACATATTTATAAAATTATTAGTTTCGCCGCCGCGCCAAGTTATGATTTCAACAATATGGATATCCTATCCAAGGGTGCAGAGAACGAATTTGGGATCATTTTTCAAATCCAAGATGGCCGCCGCGAAAAATTATTTTTGGAGCTATACGTATGCGTGGTGGTTATAATGATAACCCTAATGCCAAACAACTAAACGTCATCTTCCGGAAATTGTTGTGCCACATGGAACTAAAATCGTTGAAATCAGGAAACTGTGTGCTAACGAACACAAAACACTAGAAAACGTCAGTATTTTGATTTGTTTTTTTTTTTTCACTGTATAATATTAATACAACTGCTCCATCTTCACTGACTGATGATGCAAATGAAAATGAAAGTGACGGTTATATTATAGATAATTTAGAAGAAAATGGAGGCATAATGTCTCGTTTAGTAGATCATGACCAAGCTTGTGGATATATATAGCAAATAGTTGGATATATATATGTTTTGTGGTGGTTTTCTAGTAAAAAAATAATATTGAAATTGTCTTTTCCATGCAGTCTACACATACATATATTATGTTTAATATTATTAATTGATAATAATAAACATTTTCTAATTATTTCACTGGACTCTAAACATTTTACATGGCATTTTATTAAAAATTGCATAAAAAATATCACAATATTTCGTACTCTTGCGCAACTATAAGTTTTAAAAAATTATTACTCCTTTCTTCCGGATTGAGGGTCGTTGACCCGCATCGCTCGGTTTGCGTGAGCCATGCCGTCGTCGATGCGTATATATATATATAATATTTATAGATATACGTTCGAGCGTTTTTGCCTAAAGTGTTGGGAAAACCTCGCCTTAACAAATCACAACACCACATCCTGTCACCGTTAACGATAAATATAAATATTTGATATGATTCTGTTATCACAACATCGTGTAAGTTAGATGCTATGCCAACAAAAATGGCTGTTACATTATTTAACATTTGAGTTTTTTTTTAAATATCCATGGTTGGATCTTAAACCTAATAACAACGGATGTCCAGAGTGTGTTGCTTGCACCGAAGCTCTTGGCCAATGTATTATACAAAAACTTTCAGAGTCGTCATTTCACCGTTTATGACAGCATAAAGTTGACCATTACGATATTTCGACGATTATGAGGAACTTGATGCTAATTTAAAATCAATAAGGCCCGGAAAAAAGACGGCAGTTCATGTTGTCGAAGACATTAGAGGGCATAATTACAAACCGGATGACTCTGTTCTCTATAGGGTACCGTACAATGAGGGCACACACCCCAAAGTTTAAAGAGACTGCCCTACGTGTGCTGCTACGGAAACTCGAACATAAAATTTGTATTTTTGTCACTCAAAGACTAACCTAACTTCCTACAAACCTAAGCCTTTTAGATAAATGCAACTCAAAAAGGAGAACGAAATTTGATGAAGGGAACTAAAAAAGAAAACGAATTAGAGAAAGGCAATGGCAACAAAACGAAAATATTAACCAATTATTATAGAATTATAGAAGAGTGGATCGTGTGCATCATTTGCAACAATTGTGTACATTCAAACGTATGATTTTGCATAAGAAAGTTATTGTTTCCTTAAAAATATTTAAATGTGAGGTTCATGATGAGTGATGATCCCATATCGTTCCTATTTCATACAGATCTTAATTACCGCATTCGGGTGATAAGAAATCGTAATGCTCATTCATAAGAATATTGTTACAAATATTATATGACTAAATTAACAAGGTAGGTGTTGCAGTAAAAGTTGATTGTGGGTATTTATAAACATTCTTTATTATTTTTTAGGAATCAACGTTAGGTGTACCCGATTAGGTACTCCACATTCTCCTCATAGAAGTTTTTTATTTATTGAGTAGTAGTAACAGGTACCTACATTACTTTGTATAAGTTGTCATACTAGCAGAATATCTTTTGTCAAAAATTTGCAACTAAAAGAGCTAAGTGCCATTATAATATACTTATAAGCAATAAAACCTATTTTTATATAATATGCTTAACAATCAATATAACAATATTGTAATTTACTATATCTGCACGCATGCATTAAACTGTGACAAACAATTCGTGTTTTAATACCCTTTACACAAGAGTTACATAAATAACTATTTATATACAATTAATTGCCAAGTTTTATAATAATACTTAACAGAATAAAACTTCCTTTTATTGTTTTCAGTAGTTATTAGTTTTTTAGTTTTCCACAAGAATAGGAATTCACAAAGAATAGGTCTTTTTACATCGGCAACAACGATTTGGTGCTTTTTGCGTAGGTTGCAATATTGTATTACAACTATACGAATATAGTACCTATATTGTCAATGTATTATTTTTTGAGTGTTATTTATTTTTTACTATAATACCCTCCATGTTCTATCAAACTATAACACACTAAGTAATATTTTAGATACTCAATTGATAGTTTGGGTGTTTTCGGTGTACCTTTGCTAATTTAGCTTCATATGTTGCTTCAAGTTCATCGCCTCCCATCTTTTTCTTGGACTGGAAGACGTGGATTGCCTTGTTCCTTGCTCTATCGTGCTCCTGCTCCAACCTCTGAGGGTCGAGGTAGGGTCTGGTGCCTCCAGCTACTTCCTCCATCAAGAACTCAAAGACATCTAGAGCTTCAGCAACTGCTGATAAGTTGTTTGCTTCTGCTGTTGCCTGTCAAGATAAATATAATTCAATGCTGTATTTTCTCGCACGACCAAAATGGCACTTTTCACATAGAGTGTTGAAACTAGACTAACAATATCATCACCCCAGTGCAAAGTATTTTTTTGTATGAAAATAAGGGACGAGACGAGCAGGACGTTCAGCTGATGGTAATCGATACGCCCTGCCCATTACAATGCAGTGCCGCTCAGGATTATTGTAAAACCCAAAAATTCTGAGCGGCACTACAACTGCGTTCGTCACCTTGAGACATAAGTTGACAAGTCTCATTTACCCAGTAATTTCACTAGCTACGGCGACCGAAACACAGTAATGCTTACACATTACTGCTTCACGGCAGAAATAGGTGCCGTTGTAGTACCCATAATCTAGTCGGCATCCGGTGCAAAGGAGCCTCCCACTGGTGAAAATATCACCAGCATTCACAAATTCCTTGAACACACTGCACGATTGTTAATAATTAACAATCGTGCAGTGTGTTCAAGTGTAAAATCAATTATTGATTTTCCAACAATTTAACAAGTGAGTGGAAAATCAATTATTGATTTTCCACTCACTTGTATTTAAGCGGGATACGAACCCACGCCTACGGAAATAGCACCTGCAGCGCTCTTAACTCAACGGGAGTTATACCACTGAACCAACCGTCTGGTAGTACAACGGTCATCTCTTGGTATGTTGAGCGGGCGATCAATTGTAAAGTAGACGCTGTAGAATGGAGATTCAGCCCCAACTGGAGTTGAACGAATATACCTAGATTTATGAACGGTGTAGTATCGGGGGGTTGGCTTAGTTGTATCACCCGTGGAGTCAGTGCCGGATTCACCACATAGCAATACTACAATATAGCAAACTTGCTGCGGCCCCGCACAAAAGGGGGCCCCACATATTTAAACCCACTTTTCTCTCCCTGAGCGTAATTTTTTGAGTGAAACTTATTTAAGATGATATTGAATTTACCCGTGTCAGCAATATTATAATATTGATTACTTGATGTGTTAATATAATATTCAGACAGTGCCAACTAACAGCTGGTAGCATCATCAAGGTAGACGGTCGTGCCCTATATAAGCCAGAGCGCTAAGTTCGACTGAGCACACACGAACTGACTGACGGACTGACATACACCACTTACACAATTACAAGCACACTTCACAAACAGACGAACACACTCGCCGGCGAGTGTGTCCTTCTCAGTTTTTCATCTTTCATCTTCATTTTCATTCTCTCTCCTTCCCACAAGCACACAGGCGGTTTGAGGTTCGAGTCTCCTTAGGAGACGCCCCGCGACTGTTGTTGCGTAGTCTTTGCGGCCTCCACGTCCTGTCGCTGTAAAAGTCTTCAGGGCTAACAGCATACAGGAGGCTTTTAGTCGATAGGGGGATTCCGCTTACTCGAGTCCGATATATGGGCCCCGTTTCGGGCCCTTAAATACGTAAATGTATTTTCCTCCTCTCGAAAAAAAAATTCGAGTTGGCATTACTTATTGTGAATTGTAAGGGGACACTATGCCCGTCACTATAATTGTCAGTGATTATTGTAATTCTAAGTGGAAAATTTACAGTCAAGATTTACCATTTTTATATTGCACTTCGTTTAAATTACCAACCCCTTCTATACTTGATATCACAAAAACGTAAAACGTTACATATTTGCCTACTAATATAATCCACTTCAGACACTCGGTAACCGACTATTTACAATATAGATGAAGGGCTCCTTGAAAGAAATTTGCTTCGGGCCCCGCGCTGGTATGTAATTAACAGAACTGTACGTTAGGCAGGGGCGTAGCTACCGCCGTATCTGTCGTATCAAAAAAAGGCAAGGAGAGAATATATTGAATTGATTGTAAAAAAAATGGAAAAAGTGACAGATAGATAATTATGATGAATAAATATTTCTTTTAATTTTACGCAAATATTTAGTTTTCTTTCGTGAGTAATCTTTACCCTTCATATGGGCCCCCAAGCAAAATTTTTATATGGGGCCCCGCTAAGGGACGCTACGCCTCTGATGTTAGGTATGTAGAGTACGTGTACAAGTGTGTAATACTGGGTATCATGAATGTAACAAGTTAAAATGAAAGATGGAACTTACCGCTAAAATACTTTTTGGTTCGGGAAGCTCAGTGCCATTAAATATGTTCATGTATGCTTTGAAGTACAGCATCAGGTCTTTGGCCTTCAGCTTCTGTCCAGCGATCTTCTTCACCACGAGGTTCTCTGGTGCCAACAGCATGGGAACGAGCTCTTTTAACGAGGTTTTAAACTCTGGACTTATTTCTGAAACATAAAAATCTTTTTATGCAATCCCAGTTTTGTAGTAATTATTTTTGTAATATTTATCAGTAGGTACCTAACAAACACACGACAGACATTATTTGCCTGTGATGAACTTTAAGCTTAAAGGAATTGTAATTATTGTACACCAGTTAAATTATTCAAATTTTCGAGAGAAATTATTAACTTTATTTATTTAACACGACTTTACTCACGGTTTATCGTTGTGCTAAAAGCTAATAGCTTAAAAGTTTATTAAAACCTTTACTTCAGGACGGGTTCACAAATAACGAAGAAAACATATAAAACGTGTCCCATGTACCTTAGATAGCTACCCCAGGCATGTAGTAATTAAATAAAGTCACAAGGCCGAATTTTAATGCTGAAGTAATTTTGGAATTGAATATTATCTCGTGTCCTATTCCAGTTCCGTTTCCCGTTTTCGCTCCCATTCCTAACATATTATATGAATCTTTTTTCGAGGAAGATTGCTTTGGCAAACTAAACGTACCTACTATTGGTATAATTATCTATACTAATATTATAAAGAGAACAGATTTGATTGTTTGTTTGTTTGTATTGAATAGGCTCCGCAACTACTGAACCGATTTAAATAATTCTTTCACTGTTGTTTAACCTACATTATCCCCGGGTGATATAGGGTACATTACATTTTCAAAAAAAATAAGGGATCCCTACTAAAAGTCCATCAATGTAACCCAAGATGTAAAAAGACGTACGCGAACGACGTCGCGGGGTATCAGCTAGTATATTATATAGCTCATCGACGTTAAATTCAATTCTTCACAAATCCCGCGGGAACCATGGATTTTTCTGGGATAAAATGTAGCCTATGTCCTTTGCCAAGCTCTAGTCTATCACTGTACCAAATTTCATCAAAATCGGTTTTGTAGCTCCGGCGTAAAAGCGTAACAAACAAACTAACATTCACATTTATTTTATTTCTCAAAAGTGAGGCATAATGATAACATCTAGGTAGGTAAAATAAGACAGCTAGTGTTGCTTACTACCACATGCCACATCCATATGCCAAGATACACATATTTATCATAAACATAACATGAATAGGCGCTAATAACATATCTGCTCCGTTTTTATTGATTTTATCATTAACGAAATTATTATGAAGTAAACAGTTGTGCTACCAGCGAGCTTTCCATTGAAGTGAGGGTCGGTGGCCACGTTGAGGCCAGGGTGCGGCATCAGGAAGCAGGCGAGCTCCTCGAAGCAGGCTGCGATGTGGCGCCTGATGGACTGCAGCTCCTCGTGTTGGCCTTCGTGGATCTTACAAATATAGATATATTATATTATATAAGAGCCAAATATGTTTGAATGGATTGAAATATAAAGATGGCGCTGAGAAAGGTTCATATATTCTTGGGAATGGAGCGACAGCCCTCAGGCTATTAATAATAAGTTTTATTGTACGATATTACACTGCAACCATATTTTTATGAAAAAAAAGAATCCCGCTGAGTTTCTTGCGCCCGTTCTTATCAGGTCTCAGGCATACTTTTTAAATTGGGTGATGGTTTTTGACTTCAAATAAGTGATATGATATCCTATTTTGAATAAAAATATTTGAATTTGTTGATAAATCTACCTGGAGAGGAATAAAGACAAATTTTCCTTACAATCGTACCTACCTGTACCTACTTGATTTAAAGTAACCTATTTTAATCTGTTTGACTGTTTTCAAAGTGTTTTTCAATTCATAACCTTACTTTGATCTTCACTTGTAACGCCAGAGAAATTCAATATTTGGTTATTATGTAACCTTATTTACCTACATTAGGTGAGCGTGGAATTCAGCGGCAGAAACCAGGTTAAACACCTTATCGGATCACCCGGTGATTGGCATATTATGTGCACTACGATGCGATATATTTATGCGAAACAATGGTGCAATTTTTATGGTGTTACAAGAAAGCTTGGGCGAAACACCGTAGGTTCCGGAAGGCTCGCTACATCTAAATAGACTACTATAAACTACCTACACTCTCACCTCTAATTATTTGTACAAAATAGCGGGATAATGCGGAGATTACCTCCAGCCTCTTGTCGAGCAGTTTCCTCCCGCCGTGGGCCCCGAATTCATATTCGTACGGGAAGCTCCAATCTCTCACCAGGAGCTGGAGACGCTGGAATGGCTTCCCAAAGCTGGTTTGTTGCGCGAGTTTGCCGTATTCTGTGAACATCTGTTGAATCGTTTAGTAACTGTGGAAGACATTGACTCAAATCAAATCAAAAACATTTATTTCGTAAGTAAATTACATTAAATAATTACTTGTTATATGTAATTTTTTCATACAGCTCAATCGAAATGCAGATTTCCTTAGTGTTCAACTCATTGATGAATAAGAACTGTATTATTATTACTTATTATGTTATATAATGTATTAATACGATAAATACATAGGATTCATCGTAATTAACAATTGTTAAAAATATATTAGTTGAACGAAATACTTATTAAAATGAAAAATTAAAATTAATACATTAGGTGCCAGTCAATCTGAAAAATTGGTAGATACGAACTCTTTGCCTAGGTGAAACAAATGTGCGTTTAAATTAATTGTCGTCAAACCCTATATTTTAATTTTTTTATTTTAATTTTAGCGGTAAGTTAAATTACAATTAGTTGAGCTGGCCTTCATAACTTAAAAAAATAACTGCGACACATCACACAAAGATATTTTAAAACGCGCTTTATTTATTATTTTATATTATATTATGATCATTGATAACATAAGCTCCAAAGAATATTTTTAATCTAACGAAATGATTTTTTTATGACAATAAGGGACGAGACGAGCAGGACGTTCAGCTGATGGTATGTATGTTGATACGCCATACCCATAACAGTGCAATGTCGCTCAGGATTCTTGAATAACCCAAAAATTCTGAGCGGCACTACAATTGCGCTCGTCACCTTGAGACATAACATGTTAAGTCTCATTTGCCCAGTAATTTCACTACCTACGGTGCCCTTCAGACTGAAACACAGTAATGCTTAAACATTACTGCTTCACGAAAGAAATAGGCGCCCTTGTGGTACCCATAATCTAGCCGGCATGTGTCTGTGTGTGTCTGTGCGAAGGAGCCTCCCAGTAGTAAATGATAAGCTCAGATAAGGTAAGCGACTAACTTGCAGATGCTGCAGGTCGTCTTCCTCTATGTTCTGCGAGACGTTGTAGATGTGCACAGATGACAGCATCGTAGACAGAGCGAACACTGTGGCGTTGTCCTTCACTGTGGACTTGTCGTCGAACGTGCCTTGCGTGTCCATCAACAGTATTGCCACCTTCATAATATTAAAATTATGTTAGTAATGCCTTAAATCTAATAAAGCGAAACTGAACTGGCAGTGAGCAGGGTACTTAGTTCGACGGATAGATGGCCGTTGAGGCAGTAAAGTCGTCCCCCCACAAAATCTGGTCAAGATTGCCGGAATACGTTGGCTGAGCGCAGCGCTGGACCGAGTGTCGTGGAAATCTTAGGGGGAGGCCTTTGTCCGGCTGATAGTGATGATGATGATGAAATGTAATAAATGTAAACGGCTGAACCGATTTGTATGAAATTTTGTGTTCGTATCGAATAGGTCTGGGAATCGGTCAACATCTATTTTTCATACTATTTTTTTTTTAATTACAATATCTTTATTGTTCATTTATATGGCAATACGACGTTTGCTGGGTCAGCTAGCACTATTATAGAAATATACTAAAACCATGACGTATCTAATCAAAGTATAAGAAAAATAGTTGTACAACAGCTAGTATTTCTTACTGTCCGACGTTATGAAATTAAACATAGCTGTTAGAAACATCCAAGTTAGTACGCTTGCGAATATCTGCTCATTTTTAGGGTTCCGTGACCGAAGGGTAAGCAACGGGAGCCCTACTACTAAGACTCCGATGTTAGTCCGTCCGATTGTCTGTCAGCATACCGCTGACAGACAATCGGCGTACGCAAAAATCGCAATGAATACTGGCAGACGGCTGAAACTGTAAGTCTATGTATTACTATTGCCGTTATAAAATATAATAAAAACCAAGATGGTGAGTACCAAAATGGGCGTCAGCAAACAAAAAAAATGTTCAAAACACATTAAAAAGAGTTTATATTTTCATCCTAGTTTCATGAATTATGGGCCTTATTTAGGTTATATTGTTTTATTAAAAACCTTTTAAATCTGCGATAATAAAAGTGTGAACTCAAATAGTTTTGTTAATTATTCTGAATCTTCGTGAATGCTAAGTAGCGTATTCAATACGAGCAAGGGTCGAAGGTTAAGTTTATTAGTCAAGTTTGCAAACGAGTTATGGTGCGTACAGACTGGTGAAATGTAGGTATCATGTAATGAAAGAATCATTGTAAGTGTAACAATTATTACTCATAGTTTGGACGTCTTGTGCGCGCAAAACCAGCATTTCACGCACACGCTATGAGCATTACAAGCCGCGAGCGGGCCGACCCGGGATTTGTCGGTTTTTCGAACGAACCCTTAGGGGCGCGCTCGCGGCTGAATGGTGGAAACAGACGTACGAGGAAAGTTTGTAGTCAATGCGCCGTATGAGCGCGCTATGCGTCCACGGTTGCAGCGAAAATGCAAAGAAAGCTTTCTAGCTTCTGATACATTTCATGTTACGTTTGACCAGTCTGTACGCACCTTTAGACAGTCAAATGAGTTGTACGGGTGTAAGTATAGACGACCCCTGTAGCCCAGTGGTTAGTGATCCTGCCTACTGAGCTAGAGGTCCCTGGTTCGAATCCCGGTAATTGCAATCATTTTTATGATGAATATGAATGTTTGTTTCCGAATCATGTATGTATATTTGTACTTATATTATATCTTTAAGAAAGTATATTGTATTATATACATCGTTGTCTTGTACCCATAGTACAGGCTATGTCTAGTTTAGCGCACGATAATTTGTGTAAGAGTGTGTCATTAATGATAAGTATGTAAGATATACCTAATTATTGATCTATCCAATAAACTTTTTACACGCTTTATATTATGTTCGCCTTTGTGTATCTATGGATGTAGCGGACCCCTTGATGAATTATAAACTCACTGCATTAGCTCTTCATTCTGTTCTGTGTATCATCGACTGATCCCAATACAATAGTTTCATTACTTTATTATTATTATTATAATATTTCATTACTTTGGCCTAGTATCCTGCCCTGGACCACCAGCATCATTACAAAGATATAGACACACTTAGATACATTTTAATATTAAAATATTAAGAAATAAATTGTACTTACAAATAACTAAAACACGCTTTAAAAAACAGAAAACAATTTTTAAATGTGTAATACTAATACGTTTCATAGCGATATAAAATACAGTAAAACCACAGAGTAGTGATGGATATTTACGTACCTATAAACTAAAACTTTTTGGGCTTTATTTATTTACTATCGCTATACAACGAAATCTCCATAAAAAAAAATTTTTCTAGTTTTTAGACCGTAATTTTTTTGTGTTTTTGAAGCTATCATTTCTATACCTGTCTTTCAAATTAATGTCATTCCATGCGATCATCTTAAAAGGTAAAAATTAGGTAACTATTTTGAAAATTTCTCAAAATCATTTCACCTTTTCTCCGTTAGGTAAGATGGCTTGGAAGGGCTGCGACCACAGCAGCAGACCTGTCGTGTCCCTTTCCGAACCGCCTCGCCAGCTGAACCCTCTCAGTGGCTCATCCTCAGATCCCAACCAATCTGAACTGTCCTTTACATTGTACTGGAAAGAGATTTAAAAAAAATGCTAGGATTCTTTGTTAGTGTAAATAAGTATAGGGAAAAATTAATTTATATTTGATAGATCCCTCCGTACAAATATGTATTAGCAAAATTTTGTTAATTTTCAATGAACGTACGATGGAATTAACTATAGAAATCTAAATATGAAGGTTATAGAAATATTATAAGTACCTACTAACACATTATGGATGACTATCGCCTGGATATATATATATATATATATATATATATATATATGTATTTACATACATTACGTGATAGTCATTATTGTGCAGAGTTTGTTTGCAAAATGACGAAAAAACGAATGTGTTAATGATCTCAGAGTGAAAAATGATCGTGTCAATATTTTAATTAATAAAAAACTCTAGTTTAGTTACAAAAAAGTAGTAGTTCTAGTAGGTACCTTCATATTTAGATTTCGACATGTATTCGAGAACATATAGATTTACTGCCCACAGCCTATAGTGACCATTTTGTACCTTGATTCTCACAACTCAAAAATACGCGTGTAACAGACACGCACATGAGAAGTTCTATCTTATCCACACGTGTGGTAGAGGTGTTTGTTTTGTAATGTGTGTAATGAGCAGATAGTGTCGCTCAACATCAGGTTGACAGTCTTAGAAGCTTTAAATTTATAATTAGGTACTAATGAAACAGGAATTTGGTAACAGAAGCTTTTCAGGTATGGTATTGGTGTCAGCCAAGGTAGATTTGTAACTACATACTTAGTTGTGCTTGTGTCGTACGCGCGACGTGAAGCGAGAGGCGAGAGCGGGCCGCGGCGGGAGGACAACGATTCGAAAAATAAAAGTAATTGTAACTAAGTACATTATATTGTCGTAAAAATTTATTGACTTTTAGATAATATCAGGTAATATCTTTAATTTCATTTTACTTAGGAGATAATAAGTTCTCTCTAAAGATAAGTCAAGATAAGCCCTCTTAAAATAAGTTGATTATTAAGTTGTAGAAGAATACCCAATTATTTTATACTTTTTAGTGCATAATATTTTATTATTTTGGAATAGTTCTATTTGAAGTCGGTCGGAAACAAGCTTTGACATATTGAAATGAGGATTCGGGGTCGACGGACGGATCGAATAAAGCTGGTCACTAAGTATTCTTAGATTTGAGGACATAAGTATATTGAATGCGACTGTAAATAGATGCGAGGCGCGACTCATTATAATTTACTATTTGCTATCCCTATTCAAAGTTACACAACTTATAGAAGAACAGGAATTTGTTGATTGACTTATTAGTTTGGGAGAATTTAACAATCAAACAACATCATTCTCTGATATGACGTCATAGTTATCCATGCAAATGTTGTGTTATAAGGGGTATTAAAACACGAATTATAGTAGGTATCACATGAGTGTTCTAATATCTAACTATCAACAGTTGCATAAAAGACTTTATCTACACCCATAATATGAATGTTAGGATGATATAATGTTGTAGGTACTGAATTTCATTACAACACTCGTTTGGTTGATGTACCTAATGGTTATTAGGACATTGGGTGTTTTAATTTAAATAAATCTTTAATAGCGGATTTAAAGTATGGGTGTAGATAAAAATAAATTAAAACTTAAATAAATATCACCTCATGGTTCAAGTATCGCAGGAAGAAATCCAACAGAAAAGACTTGCCCTTCCTGAAGGCTCCGGCAACTGACACCACAACCACGCTCAAATCCTTGACATCATCTCGCAGCAGCAGTTGGGACAGAACAGCCTCGTCCACCGAGAACGTGTGCTCAGGAGACGGGCTCACCACCCGGATAGCCTCGCCGGATTTCAAACTGTCCATGTTTCACAACTAAAACAAATTTTAAGTATGTTAATACTGATAAATAAACTTTAAATTTAGACATATAGGTTTAGACATTCAAAAATCTACAAATTAAACGTTAATGATTCCTGAAAACTCAAAGATCTACGTAGCATCTCGATTGCGTTTGTCAGCTCTGAAATATAATAGCTCAAAAGAATTCTAAATTTAAAAAATTTAAAAATTGATTCCAATTTTGAGAAATAAATGACTTTTATGCCTTTTAGTATGTGAAGTCTAGCCCTCTATGTAATTTCACTAACTTTTTTCAGCATATATATTCTGGCGATCTCGTTCACCTACAGAATACTAGTAAGTATAAAGTATAATAAATGTAGTATAGTAAAGTAAGGGAATAGAAGTAGGTATAGGTATAATTATAAAGTAGTACCAAGTACTTACAGTAGTAAAGGGAGTACAAACAAGAGGACTGCATTGTACTCACTCTTACCCTCTCTACTTTAAGAGTAAGTATTTGCGCTAACAACAGGAATCAGCTGTTGAAACTAGAACAGAACAGCCTACCCTCAAATTACAACACCTATTAAATCACAGCGAGTAGGTTACGTTATTAGAGAAGAACGCGATCGCCATGAGACTTTGTTCATATTCAATATATATAAATTTGGTTTCATATTTATATAGCAGCGTGTGAAGCAAAATGCATTAAAAAAAATAATAACAATAACAAAAGGATATTGAAGAGTTAATAGATTTAAGTATTTTTCTGGAGCCAATGACTTTCTAATAAAAATTGCCAAAAGTCGATATTCTTGCCAACTTTATAAAATAACATAGATATAATGACGAAGTACTTATATGAATGTTTTACACAGTGGTGTAGCGTGCCTTGGCGAGGCCCCGCATATATATAAAATTTGATCGAGGGCCCTTATGAAGGGTAAAGATTTCTCACAAAAGAAAAAAAAATGTTTGCAAAAAAGTAAAATAATTTTTTTTCATCATAATTATCTGTCACTTTTTCCAAATTTTTTCAAACAATTCAAATTAAATATACACTCTCCTTGTATTTTTTCGGCAAACTGATTTATTAAATCATTAGTTATTTTTGAAATTTTTGAAATAAAAAAAAATTGGGAAGTTTTTATTGACTTTTTGCTTACGTACGTCGTGGCCCGGGGGCCCCGTATAATTGATACGACGGTAGCTACGCCCCTGGTTGTACATAATGTTTGTTTACTAGCTTGTGACGTAATCATCACGTTACCTGGAGTTTTAGAAGTGTTTTATTGTTAAGTGTTTAATGATAATGAAAATATTATTTTAAGTACCTTTGTAATAAAATGTCCCACAACAAGTGAAACAATCTATTAATACATCAACATTGCAAAGATATAGATACCTACGTAGGTATCGTATATAGGTAAGTAATAAGTATAATAATATATTACTCTGGGTTGCAAAACAACGATATATGTATGTATATAAATACAATACAAATAAACATCCATTACGCGAAAACAAACATCCATGTTCTTCATATAAAATATAGATGTTTGCACCTACCGGGATTCGAACCGGCACCTCTAGCTTAGTAGGCAAGGTCACTTACCACTGGGCCGTATATACAAGTATACTGTCTTTAAACTGTCTCTGGTAAGTATTGTTTGAACTTAGTATAGATGTTTGTATTTAAAAAGAATGATATTATGGAGCTCCACAATTCCTTTCACTTTTCACACATCGTCTAATATACAACGTATTCCAACTAACTATAACAGTATGTGGTTGAAAACCGGCCATCTGTGAGATAACCGATTGTTTTTTAATCATTAGTAAATTGATTTCACTGCCTGACCTTTATAAACTATAATTAAATGTATTAATTACATTTAAAAGCTTCCACTGGTTAAGATATTCAGGTATTAATTATTTGTAAACTATTATCAAACTTACGTATAATACAGCGTATTTCATATCACAAACAGAACGCGCTGTTAGTCAGCTAACTGTGTAAACGGCAGTCATATACTGAGGACTGAGGAGTGACAGAGGGCTAACTCAGTGAATGATGTCAGAGCGATGAGGTCACTACGCTCGGAATATGCAGGAAAATATTAAATCAAGGTGGCCAAGGTGTATTTTGTTTATACTATTATATTGGGTGTATTTTTTATACTATTATCTTTATTCTAATATATAAAATTCTCGTGTCGCGGTGTTTGTGGTTAACTCCTCCGAAACGGCTTGACCGATTCTCATGAAATTTTGAGTGCATATTGGGTAGGTCTGAGAATCGGACATCATCTATTTTTCATCCCCCTAAATGTTAAGGGTGGTCCACACCATTTTTTTTTAATTTTTTTAATTTTTAATTTGTATGATTATGAGTCAGCATAAAAAAAACTTACAACTTCAAATTTTCACCCATCTACGATCTACAGTTACTTTTGTATCGCGATTTTAATATCGGCATTACAACGTTTGCTGGGTCAGCTAGTATACCTATATAATTCTTCTGTGTGTTGACACTGAACTCCTCCTAAACGGCTAGACCGATTTGAATGAATTTTTCTGTGTGTGTTCGAAGTGGATTCGAGGATGGTTTAGATTCACAATTGAACTACCTCCTATATGGCTGTACCGATTTTGATGATTTTTTTTTGGATTCTCAATACAGTCCATATATCGATATGCGTATGACAGTGACCTCCTAACGTCTGGACCGATTTTTAAAATTTAAGACGTGTGTACATGACAACGTCTGTCGGGTCCGCTAGTCTTATATATTATATATAAAATTATTGTGTCCCGGTGTTTGTTACCAAACTCCTCCGAAACGGCTAAACCAATTTGTTTGAAAATTTTGTGTATATTGGGTAGGACTGAGAATCGGCCAACATCTATTTTTCATACCCCTAAATGCTATGGGTCACCCACCCCTAAATATTATATTATTCAGCATTAAAAAATACATACAACTTCAAATTTTCACCCATCTACGATCAACACTTATTTTTGTATCGCAATTATAATATTATTCTATTCCATCCACAGATACGCAATAGATTTGCAAAATGGCAATCGAATATAATGATTATTGTAGTACACTTAATTTTATATTATATATGATATATTTGGTAGGTCTGAGAATCGGTTGCATCTATTTTTTATATCTCAAAAATTTTAATTATTGTTTTTTTTTAAATTACTCTATATGACCATACAACGTTTGCTTGGTCAGCTAGTAATTATAATAATAATAATACTGACACACTTATACAGAAATTAGAAGAAGCACACAGACAAATATTAATATTTTTATTATTTACCGAAATATTTAGTTTAACAAAAACATCTTCACATCTGCTCTCATAATCAACAATCATAATGCGCTTAGACTTCAATTTATTTGAAACGGCAATTAATACTCTCCCACCTTCAGTTTTGCGATTAAAAGAAGTCACTGAACGATCCCTTCTATAAAGAACATAACGGTTACAAAATATTTCCCTATCATAGACACTCTCATTAAGCCAAGTCTCGGATAACACAACAATGTCATAGTCACAGTTTGTTAAGTTACAGTATATTTCATTTAATTTTGATTTAACTTTTTTTTATGGAATAGGAGGACAAACGAGCGTACGGGTCACCTGGTGTTAAGTGATCACCGCCGCCCACACTCTCTTGCAACACCAGAGGAATCACAGGAGCGTTGCCGGCCTTTAAGGAAGGTGTACGCGCTTTTCTTGAAGGTACCCATGTCGTATCGTCCCGGAAACACCGCACAAGGAAACTCATTCCACAGCTTCGTAGTGCGAGGAAGAAAGCTCCTTGAAAACCGCACTGTGGAGGACCGCCACACATCCAGATGGTGGGGATGATATCGTAACTTGTGGCGTGTCGTGCAAAGGTGAAATTTGGCGGCAGGAATCAGGTTGAACAGCTCTTCGGAACACTCCCCGTGATAAATGCGATAGAAGACACACAATGAAGCGACGTCTCTACGCAACGCCAAGTGATCCAGCCGTTCACAGAGCGCTAGGTCCCCGACAATTCGAGCTGCTCTGTGTTGCACGCGGTCAAATGGATCGAACTGGGGTGCGCCAGACCAGAGATGACAGCAATACTCCATGTGAGGCCGGACCTGCGCTTTGTAGAGCGCTAGAATGTGGGCCGGCTTGAAGTATTGCCGTGCTCTATTTATGACGCCCAGTTTCTTCAAAGGCAATTTGGCTTTGCCCTCCAGATGGCCACGGAATTGGCAATCGCTCGAGATTTCGAGACCCAGTATTCCGATACTTGGCGAGGTTTTAAGGGAAGTGTTCTCGAAGAGCGGTGATACGGCAAATGGGGTTTTTTCAGCGGTAAACGCGCAAACTTGAGTCTTCTGGGGGTTAAATTGGACAAGATTCAACTTACCCCATTCCGCGACCTTCTCGAGAGAGGACTCGATAGAAGACACAAGTTTCTTCCGGCACTGCTCGACGTTTTCCCGAGAGAGACCTGCATGGCCCGTGTATACGGCATCACCAGTGCTGTCGTCTGCATAGCAATGCATGTTGGCGGTGTCCAACATATCATTGATATGCAGAAGAAACAGCGTGGGAGATAACACACAGCCTTGGGGCATTCCAGCGTTCACGGGCTTGGGATTCGAGCAATAACCGTCGACAACGACCTGTATGCTGCGCCCAGTGAGGTAGCTGGAGGTCCACTTGCATAAGCTCTCGGGAAGCCCAAATGATGGAAGTTTTGCGAGGAGCGCCTTGTCCCATTCACGATCAAAGGCCTTCGCTATATCCAGACCAACTGCCAGGCCTTCCCCCTTGCTTTCAATAGCCGCCGCCCATCTATGTGTTAGGTATACCAGAAGATCGCCAGTCGACCGACCATGGCGAAAGCCGTACTGCCGGTCGTTGATCAACTGGTGACCCTCAAGGTATACCAAGAGCTGGCGGTTAATTATGCTCTCCATGATTTTGGAGAGTAGGGAGGTAATAGCAATAGGCCTGTAGTTTGCCGGATCCGAACTGTCTCCTTTTTTTGGGATCGGATGGACAAGGGCTGACTTCCATGAATCAGGGACTACGCCTATTGAATAAGAGTGCCGGAATAAACGTGTTAGCACCGGCGTCAACTCAGGGGCACACGTTCTAAGCACGATTGGAGAAATGCCATCCGGCCCGCTCGACTTCCTGACGTCCAACGAAAACAGAGCTCGCCTAACAGTCTTCTGTCGGAACTGTACTTCAGGCATGGAGCTCTGACACCGCGGGATGGTCGGCGGTGTTTTTCCGTTGTCGTCAAGAGTCGAGTTGGAGGCAAAAAGAGTGCACAGGAGATCGGCTTTCTCTTTTGCCGTATGGGCCAGGGTGTCATTCCTCATGTGCAACGGCGGCATGGGCAACCAGCCGGTTGAAGTTACCAAGAGCAGCTTTCGATAACGACCAGAACTTGCGTGTCCCGGTAGCTGGAAAGCTGCTCGCTAATTTTGACGACATGCTTCGATTTCGCACGGGCGATTTGCCGCTTAAAAAATCTGGAGGCACGGTTATATTTCCTCTTCAGAACTTTGCAGTTCGGATCCTTTGAGCCCAGCGCCGCAACCCAAGTTCGATACGCCTGTTTTTTGCAGTCAGATGCTGCTTTAACTGACGCATCGAACCAGGGCTGTGATCTGCCACCGATCGGTACTACAGAGCTTGGTATAAAAATATCCATGCCCTGCAGTATCACATCGGCTACTGTTACGGCGCAGGCACTAGGATCATCCGAAGGGAATCAAACCCTGCCCCAAGGGTAGGATGCAAAAAAGGAACGCATCCTATGCCAATCTGCTGACTTGTAGTGCCAAACGCGGCGGGTCGCTGGTGGTCTGCGACGTTGGCGTCGAATAGGCACTACACCCCTGACCAGGCAATGGTCGGACGTTCCGAGAGGAGCGTCGACAGAGACCTGGTAACCATCGTTATGTGTAGTCAGCAGAAGATCTAATAAGGACGGCATGTGGCTATCCACATCCGGGAGCCGCGTTGGCGACTCAACCAATTGGGACAGACCATACGCCAATGCAAAATTATGCACAGATCGCCCTGCGTAGTCTGTAGTACGTGATCCAAGCCATTCGGCATTGTGCCCGTTGAAATCACCCAAGACTACGATTTCAGCGGAGGGGATCTGAGCAAGCACGTCATCAAATGCCGCTTGAACGCAGCCCATGAGGTGATCCGTTACCACTATGGGACCTGTAGACACACACACGCATAGATGCGGACGCGGTCCTCTAAATCTACGCGGAGCCTGAGAGTAGACAGGTCCCTACCCTCAAAATTGCCGAGACGGCGACATGGCAATGGCCTCCGGTCTTCGACACTAACCTATGCGAAACATAGCGGCACTAGGCCGCTACTTCACGCCGGTATTCTGTGCGAGTGTGGTAAGTAACCTGGACGAGTCTGGCCCGATTGTGCTGACGTCATAAGACTGCAGCGTGACTCTCCCACTTTCAAAAAGCCCGTAGTCGCCTCTTACGACACCCTTGGACCTGGGGCTACCCTATTCTTTTTACGCCCCGGGGCAGCACAGGGCAAAACTCCTCGTACATTCTGGTAATAAATTTTTAATTCATCGAATTTAATTTTTTGTGTGCTAATACTTTTAAATTACTTGCCACTAAATTATACAATTCAGTCTAATTTGCTTAATACATCATGGTTCTTTATATATTTAAAATCGGAATCGTCTGATTTGCGCATGAAAATCTTGCCATTTCTGACCCAAACATACTTGTAGTTCTTTTCTTTGGCCTTTAGTCTCGCTGCAGCATGGAGAGCTTTGTTTCCAGGTGACAGGTGTTCCACAACATATATGTTCTCCTGAGTGCCACCAATACCGAGAAGTTTGCTATTCAACTTATTGGTGGGATTATTTTTGTTGTACTTAATAGATGCGGCAAGAAAAGTCTCCCTGAGTCGTGGGCTAGCGAACTGAACAACGATGAATCAAGGTCGTGTATTTGATGTGTTCATTTTGGCGATACGTGTTACATTGTGTATATTGGTGTCAATAACTTCACAAGATATCACTTTACCTAAGTTCACGATTGTGTTAACAAGATTCTCTCCTCTGAATTCGGGTACACATTGCACCTCGATATTAGATGATCGAGATTGCTGCTCCAAGATATTAAGTTTCGAATCTAATTCTCTTAAGGTAATTTTTAACTCTTCATTTTCTTTATTAATTTTATCAACAACATCCAATTTTGTCAATACCATCTTCTTCATATCATCGTATTGATGACTTAAGAAGTTTATAGAAGTCTTTATCTCCCCTATTTCCTGTTTAATAGATTTTAGTTCCTTATTCACGAAGCCAGCCAAAGTACTATTTAAATGCTTTATTAGTTCGTCTATAGCATTCTGAACAATTTGTTGCACTTGGGAAGACGTGACGGGGCTACTGTCCTTCAGATCAACAGTAAGTGTCGCCCCTGGTGAGGGTTTCTTTCTCGTTGTGATGTTCGAAGTTTCAGCTTGTAAAGTTGCTTTAGTAGCCCGTACTGGAGTTGCATCTGCATTCCCAGTTCTGGTTTTTACATGAAGGGCAAATGGGCATCATTTTGAAACATTAATTTTGTTTATATTTAGCTTCATTATTGTGGAAACACAATTGTCATGATAGAGCAGGCAGCATTTTGAACAGGCCATAGAAGAATCGCCAGGAAGTAAGTTTAGAGAGCAACAAGCGCATTTCGATTTTTCAGACATTTTGAAAAAAAAAATACACAAAAATCAAAAGAAAATGTCTAGAATTCAAACCACAGCCAGTCTGTTCACGGAGTTGGATAGCGTCGATGTACGTCAAACTAAACAATGCACTCAAGCGCAATGTAATGTAAACACTCTTGATTGACAATGTCCTTAACGTCAAATGTCAAAGCCGAGCAGCTTTGACATTTGACGTTACTAGTCTGTCACTGCAATAATTTTGTAAACAGTCCGAAAAGAGGGTAATCTAAATATTATTTTACTCAAAAAGAATATCTAAAATGTTTATTTTTGAGATAATATTAAAATTTCACTTTAACAAATTATCACCAACGACGGAACTTTCACAGGGCAACAAATCAAACAATTGAAACTATGCTTATTTGCTCGAAAATAATTCACAACGTGATTATTTATGTACGCGTAAGTGTATTCGTGTATAGTAATTGTCGTATCTTCTGCAAACTGTAAATATTGTAGGTGAAAAGTCGAAACGTAAATATTTATATATTTAGGGAATGAAGAATTAATTTAGCATGTGGGATATTGTTAGACAGGCCTTTTATAATATAATTTACGTTTATGAATGATTTCTAATTTTGACGATGTAAATGACACACATGAACAAAATTTTGTAGATTTCATAGGCGCCATCATGGATTTCGATTTTGAACCGGAATTCGGATATTTTTGACCCCAAAAACAATGAAAATGACACCCATGATGAGAAGTTGGTGAATTTCATAGGCGCCATCTTGAAATTTGATTTTGACCCGAAATTCGTTGTTGTTGGTCCCGAAAACCATAAAAATGACACCCATGAAGAGAAGTTGGTAAATTTCATAGGCGCTATCTTGGATTTCTATTTTGACCCAATATTCGTTATTGTTGACCCCTAAAACCATGAAAAAGACACCCATGAAGAGAAGTTGGAAAATTTCATAGGCGCTATCTTGGATTTCGATTTAATATAGACCTTATATTTAGAGATGAACTTATAACTCACAAATTTTCCAAAAAAAATACAGAAACATATTTTTTTGAAAATCTGACTGCGTACAAAATATACGTAAAGTATCAAAGACAGTATTGTATAGCTTATAAAAAATTTTCATGTTCGTACAGCGATCTTTCCGAGTACGAGCTGCTACTTACAACCGAGACATAATGTCTACCCTAGACGGCGGCCGAGCGCGGACTGAGTACTGACGTTGTTTCGATAGATCTCTTTGTGCAATGTGTACGGAGTGGCAAAATAAAATAACCCTTAATACCACACTTTAAAGCTTATCAGAAAAATATATGAATTTTAAACGAATTATTTTTATTTTTTTCTGAGATTATTTATAACATATTCATTGATTTATTTCCAGTGTTTTTAAAATATTATATCTGCTTTCCTTATGTAATTTTTAAGAGACAAAATTATATAGTTAAGTAGTAGCAGAAAACAGATCCTGAATGAAGCCCTATTTCGTCAATTTTGTGTGAAGAGGTAACGGATAATCGTTTTTACGACATAAAATATCAAATTTCAAAGCAAAAATTTCCCGCTAATTAGAGATAAAGAAGTAATCTATTTGTGGTAATTTTTAGTTTTGTTAAATTTAGTTTCATTTCATCACAAACTACCGAAAAATATCTTATTTTTGTCGGATTCGTAAACGCGTCCTTAATTTACTGCAGGTTCATGCAGTACATAATATGGCGTCGGTCTTGTGGTTCCATACTTTAGTGCCTAATTACTATTATACCCAACACCTTATTTTAAGAGAGTATGGGCGGCGGTATTACATGACTTGCCCCAGTTCCAGTTCACACCAACCAAGCAATCGAATTTACAGACGGAATAGTACATTGTGATACAAGGGTGGAAAATAGTAAGAAGTACTTGTGACATTAAAAAACATTGTTGTTACTGATACACCTCGTTTGTAATAACCACTATAATAAATATACTCTCCACCCTGTACACACACAGACAATTTACAATACATGTGAAAATTATAATATGAATGGATAAATGAAAAACATTTTGAATAAGAAAAATTTAATTCCTCTGAATAACTTATTTATATTAACATAAATTATATTTATTCGTTATAAATTTATTATATAGGTAGGTACGCTAAATAACATGAATCAAAGTGGAAAAACACGAGTCTAACCAATTAAAATAAAACATATTAAGTATATATTTTATTACATTATTGTAGTAGGAGAAATTATACAGAGTTTACTATTTTAAACTTGAATCTTGTATTAGAACTATATGTACACCATTTGTTTCCGCTTTTAAATACATAACTAAACAGCATTGACATACAATTAACAACTAGATAACGAAAACTCTGCCTACGCGTCTATTAGGCAGAGTTGTCGTTCAGTTAAGTTTAGTTAACTCATTTCCTAGTGAAGTTATTTCGATTCATATGGAATATGTTAATGGAGAACAATCACTCTTATTTACCTTCTGAATCAGTTTGGAAAGGTTACCTCAAAGTTCAGTTCTCAGCCCTTTACTATACAACCTGTAGATATACTTTTAATTTTTCTAGCACAAGGGGATAATAACCCCTTTTGCCAAAATATTACAATATGCAGATGATTTTGTTGTATATACTTCTGATAAATCTATACAGAACTCACCTGATCGTTTGAGACACGCTCTAGAACAGCGATTCCTAATGGAACCCTGGAGTTCTGGGGAAAGTTCACAGGGGTTCCACGGTTTGTCCGACAGTTAAATAAAACGTTCGTGAAAAAGAAAGACCATATTATAACCGCGCCGCACCGTCATTGCATCTAGCAGAGGGTCAAAAGCGTGGGCGATGGGGGCGAAAAACGGGGGACGGGGACTCATCGCCAGTCGAGACAGCACAGAGCGGGCGGTGGCGGTGCTTTGCAGAAACATACCACAGTCGTGAGTCGATTCAGTTACCGCGACAAGACTGCACATGTTTATGAAATTGGTGTAAAGATAAAAAAGTATGTATATACATATTTAAAATAAGTTTCTATTTATTTTTATTTAGCGTAAGACGTAAGTACCTATCTGAGAATGTTAAATCTGTACAAGTTTTACTGGCATTGAAATAATTTTCGAGATTTTTCTTTATTATAATATGAGTTTATAGTAATGGATAATTGAACACAAAACAGGGCGCCTTGCAGTGACAAAAGTGTCCCATCAAATTCATCAATGAGTCTACTGAATATATTTCAGAAGTTTCTGGTTTTTCGGTAACAAAATTTCATATAAATCTCACCAGAAACTGGAACAGCATTTAGCACAAGCCGCCTTCTGCTTTTGAGCTCTCCTGACCTGAGACCAATAGTATCGCATTCAGAACATTGAACTCACTGTAAAACGAGAAATTACAAATTACAATGAAAAAAAAATTCTTTTCGGTTTTCGAACCGAAAACTGTTAGATGGCGCACTGTCAGATGGTTTGTGATAAAATATATTAAATAAGTATTTATTTTGTAAATAAATTGTTGAACAGTTTTGCTGGGTGCAGCTTAATCAGAGGAGCATTATTATTACACCAACCAACAAAAGGGCTGGACCCAGGAGAGGACTACTTCAAAAAAGAGAAAATATGACGGATCTTATTTATCTCTGCATCTTTGGAGACCAACACTACTGGAGAATTTGTTTTTAGTCATTGATAGTGACAAGAGTAAACGCCAAATTGATTGGCACAAATGTATTGACTGACATGTGCAGCGATGGAGCTGCAGCTATAATCGGCAAAATAAATGAAACTGTAACGAGAATAAAGGATGTTGCACCTAAATCACTAGTACATCGCAATGCCTTGTCACAAAGAAAATTCCATCCGTCTTAAAGAAAGTTCTCGATCAAGCCGTACAAATTGTAAACTACGTATATCACGTCCACTTCAATCGAGGCCTTAAAAAAACTTGTGAAGAAGAAGGAAGTGAGCATCAGTCACAGCAACATTTGAATAACGTTATGAAATTCAGAAAGGGTATTTTTCCGAGAAGACACAGTACAATGCTTTTCTCTTTGAAATGGCTTTATGGAAGAAAATAATCAGTAACCTCAGATGTGAAAAAAAATATTCATGAACATTTGAATAACCTTATGAAATTCTTGAAAGGGAAATTATTTCCCTTAGAAGACACGGGCCATCAACTGGGTACTGAATCCTTTCACAAAACATATCAAACCGTCGTTGCTAAATATGAAAATTTTATGGATATTAAGTGTTACCTTTTGACAAAATAATTTCAGTCCAAAGATTCTAATCTTAATGACTTTTGGATTGGACTTAAAGATGGATCCTGAGCTGCACTTGTCGGGGCAGTACAATGGGCAGGGCATACCAATTACCATCAGCTGAATGTCCTACTTGTCTCTTTTTAATGTTAATTTCAACATGTTCCTGATAAAAATAAGGATTCTCTTTTCTTTTAGAAGTATGTATCTTGAACCACTTAACCACTTCAATTCAAATTTTAATTTTATCCACCCAACTAGCCATCCAAATTCTTATTTTAATATCCTGTATGTTTTCTTTAACCAACCAATCTGTTTGTTGTCCTTAAAATAATTGAATATTTGACCAGATTATATAATAATATTACATAATATTAGCTAACATTTTATAATTACATTAGATATAATGATTTATTTAATTAAACATTTTTTTACAAATATTTTCATAATTTTTATTAATCTTCTCAATTGTTGGTGATAACTCCTTTGCTTTTGCTTGAAGGGCCTTATCACTGGGATCTACTGACAATGCATGTTTTATGTCTGCCCAGGCCTCCTCAAACATTCCAAGGCCAGCATAAGAGATACACCTTCTGTACAGAGCCTTCACACTATCTGGGTCATACTTTATTGCCCTGTTGCACAGATCCAATGCTGCTTCATATTCATTGAAATGCAATTGGCAGTATGCCAAGTTGTTGTAAACTTTTACCTGGGAAAAGAACACGGTTCCATTACTACACAGTACAATGAAAAAAAGAACACTGAAATGGATGATATAAACAAAGTTAATATGAAAGTAAGTTGTCTATAATCACTTTTTACCCTTAAATTTATTATTTCCTTTACTTTCTCCTCCTCTATGGTCTCAGGATCTATTGGTTCTATTGCCACAATCATCTTTAAGGCCTTGCTAAACCTTCTGAAAGCATCCACTACCCTCTTATCTTTCACCAACTGAACTCCTTTGTCTTTATGATGTTCTGCAGTTTCATACAACCTACACCAACCCCAGTCTCCAATTAGCTGCTCCTCCATTACGTCTTTCAGGTGAATTTTACAAGAAATCTGTTTTACCAGCTCATTATTTTTATTCCTGTATATTATAACAGCTGTACATATTTCACCACAGCACATTTGCTGCAGAATAAGTTCAAAATCTTTGTCTATAAAGCTGTCCACATCACCTATTACTACATTGCCATTAAAGGAAGAGTTAAATATAATGCTTTCATTTTCTATTTCACATTGACCATTATTATCAACACAGACAACATCGGTCAATGATATTTTGCATCTTGAATCTTCGTAAGGTACGAGATTGTAGTCGCCGGGTAATTCAATTGTCTTCCGAATTTCGCGATCTGGCCGCAAACTGACTACACTTTCTTTGAACATTTTCGATTTAAAGTAGAATGTATCACAACTTAACAATGATTAAATATTCGAAACTTTATTCTAATTGAACACTAAAAAAAACAATACAACAACACATAAAATAAATAGTTTTAGTTTAGTTTTATTTATTTAGAGCTTTAGTTACAAGACCATCAGCTCAATCCAAAATACATTTTATGAAGAATATTATTTACTATATACATATATCACTACTCGATTACAAGAAAAACCTATTATTTGGGTAAAATAAATTGCTGCAGCCTGCAGCCCAGCGAAACTTTAAGAAAAAAGCGATCAAAGAGTATAATAATATATAGGAAAGCGATTCACTCTATTGTAATGTAATTGTAATTTGTATGAAACCAGAAACGTGCAGTCATCGATAGATTGTCAGATGACGGCTATAGTCTTGTAAAAAACGGAGATAGCCGAAAAACACTAGGTACCCTCTAAGCAGCTGTTCACTTTCAAACGGTCGGATTATATTTCGTGACCAATCGCCTTATTGTTAGAGACAAAATATAGAAGACATGGTAAGAAATTTTAGCCAATCGTCAATTTAGTTATTTTAATTTTAATGACTTGGTAAATACGACCTAAAGTCTTTTTTTATTATCAAACAATTTTTTTTTATAACTTGGTTTATAACTTTAGTCTTACGTAAACTGATTTTTACCTTCAATTATCTGAACAACGTGACGCTCTAACCCCAAATTATTTATGTATATTTTTTTTATAAGTGAGGGAAATTATGACGCTCCTCTGAGTATTCCCCATGATAAATGCGATTGAAGATGCAGAGTGAACCCACATCTCCACGCAACGCCAAACAATCAAGCCGATCGGAGATTACTAGATCGTCGTTGATTCAAGCCGCTTTTCGTTGTATACCTTCAATCGGTGAAGCTGCAAGAAGCTGGCATTGGAGAGCGCCCGCCTAGAGGTGAGAACAGAGCAGGCAGCTTCTTGGGGTTGAATTTAACTAAATTTCGTCGGTCTCATTTAGAGACTTTTCAAAGCATAGTCTCGATGTCAAACACAAGTTCGTTCCGGTTTTCGTCGATTTAACATACACACACACACTGTGTTGTCGTCTGCATAGAATGAACACTGCTGAATTACAGTATATCATTGATGTACAAAAGAAACAGTGTAGGGAAGAGCATGGAGCCTTGCACCACCAGCGTTTATGGGTTTAAAGTCGGAACATGTACCGTTGATAACATGCTCCGATCGGCAAAAAAGCTAGTGACCCATTTGCACAACCTCTCGGGAAGCAGGCTGGATGGCAGTTTCGTTATAAGCGCTTTATGCTACACCCGATCGAATGCCTTCGCTATGTCCAAACTCACTGCAAAAGCCTATCCCTTTAAGGATATAACGATGTTCCCTTATGTTTCATTGAACATTCTGGATTTAATTTTCATAGGGATTTATTTTCTCAAACTTGATTCCTTTAGAATTGTTTTTGATGTCAGTTCAAACACTACCATCACTTTGAAAATAAATGGTGCTCTGGGAGAGAAGAAACGGCGCAAGAAACTCTCCCAGTATTCATTTTGGCGCTCTTTTTAATAAAATATACAATAATTATAATTAAATAATGTATCGTGTGGGTCGGTGATAATAAAATATTAACATAAACAGGATATTTACCATGACTTTAGTATTTTAAGAGGTTGTCCGATATTTTAAACGATAAATGAAGTACCTAGTTAGCGAGCATAGGTTTTACCCTATTTTCACTCAGAAGACACATTTTTTTCATAATTGGATGTGAGTGCATTTTAGAATCAGAGTAAATTTAGTGACATTCTTTCGAATGACGGTGGACGTCTTACCTAGGAGGACACTGAGTTCTTAGGCTTCCTGGAACACTCTCTTTTTCATTATAAATAAATACAATAAATATATTGCAGGGACAACTTAGACCCATATAAAAATACAGAGAAATATTTATTTATTTAAGAAATATTCAAATTCAAATATTTTTATTCAAAATAGGATTTAAAATCACTTATTGAATGTCAAAAACTACCACCCATTCGAAAGAGACTGCCTCAGACCTGAGATGAATGGGCGCAAGAAACTCAGCGGGCTTTTTTTTATATACAATATGGATTACAATGTGATATCGAACAAAAAACATTTATAATTAAAGAGCCTGAGGGTGTTCGCTTTATTCCCAGTCCGCGGTGTCATTAAGAAAATCGTTTATGCTATAATAACCTTTCCCACACAAACGTTTTTTAACAATTCTTTTAAATTTCGTCACACATTTGTTTTGTACATTTTCTAGGATCATATTGTAGAAGCATATACATCGCCCAACAAAAGACTTACTAACTCGACCCAACCGAGTAGTAGGCATAACAAGTTTATGTTTGTTCCTCGTGTTAACATTATGAATGTCACAGTTTCTAGAGAATTCCTCAATCCTCAGTTCAATATAACATGTTAAATTTATACAAAAATACTTATATTATGAAAAAAATAATAAACAGTTTGGTGTGTCATTTTTTGTTTCCGTTCAGATGGACGGGCGGCACCTCAATATTAAATTTATTACCGGATCGGATTACTTAAATTTTGTCAGAGACGTCTTCAGAACACGATTACTCTATCGTTTCAGAATCAGACATCTATCAGAAATCAGAATGCTATTCTTGAGACTACGCTAGCTTACGCTATAAGGAACGTAACTCCTCAGTCCTCCTGCATAGTAATCGTAATAAGTATATAGGTACCTAGTGCAATATTGTTGGGTACGAAATATTGATAAAAATATTTCAATATAATATTATACGGGACAATTTGCATTAATTTCTACATTTATCGTCAGCCTAGAATGTGAGCTACTATACACCTCATTTACAAAATATGTATATGTTTTTTACAAATATATATATATTTTTTACAAATTATATATTCTATGCTACAAACTTAAACTTCAAAATATACCTACAAATAGTTCTAATACTTTGTTTATCAAAACAGCTGATTTTGACAGCACCAGCAGTAGATGTTAGATTAAAGTACCTATGCGGTATGCCAAAATAAAATAGCAGACTCAAAAAGAATTCCACTTTTGTTTTCTATCGTTATTAAATATTTCTACAAATTTATTAAAGTAGTATTTAATTTTTAATGTGAAAAACATTTATTAGGATATTTGAAAAGCATTCATGAATTCACCTTTACATACTAAAGATTGATTCTTTTATCTTCATTGAAGTAATTTCAAATTGTGTGAGTAATAACTTTTTATTAAATGGAACTAATGCCTAGACATTGATCATCGCAAGGCCCTAATTCAATTTATTAAATCAAATCAAATCATCTTTATTTGCAAGATAAGGTAATAATATGTTGTTGGCTTATAATTAACAAGTGCTCTTATCCTAACCCACAAGGCATGCAAACTTATAGAGAAATACATAGTTCACGTTTTAATTTCTGTAACAATTATAATATCAGTTCTATATATAATTATAAGTTCAGTCGAAGTTAATTTTTATTATTTACTATTTTATTGTCAAGAAAATCTTTTAATGAGTAGTATGCTTATTTATTAAGTAAGATTTGAGAGACTTTTTAAAGTAGAATATATTTTCGCGCTTAAGCGCGAAATATATTCTACTTGACTATATATTCTACTAACCTGACAATATTAATATTGTCAGGTTATTTTGTTGTAAATTGTTGGTCCCATGCAAAAGATGCTGTTTCGATACAACTCTGTTCTGGACTTCAAAGGTCGTAATTTGTTGTCGTTTCGTTTCGAAATTAGTGTTTCATATTAATTGATATTATTCTTTACCATAACTGCTACTTCATAAATATATATTGATGGCATGCTAAGAATATTTAATTTAGTAAAGTGAGGTTTACATAATTCGGTTGCTTTTAGTGAGCAGACAGATCTGATACATTTCTTTTGAGCTTTGAATACTTCATAAATCCCTGGAGCATTACCCCAGAATAGTATCCCATATCTCAGAGTGCTGTCTACATACACATGATATGCTGCTAACACCGCAGTCATATCAACTACTTTCTTCAGCATATGTAGAGCAATTTTATATATCATATATAATTAACTTTCAGCTCTTGCAAACATATATTGAACATAATATATATTTTTAATAAGAATGCATCACTATTACGGATGTACATCTGTAGTCAACATTTTCCTATCAGACTTAATTATTGATCTTCCACAATTTTGTTGCATCTTGTGATAAATTTAACATAGTATTGTAAATTTCAGGGATAATGACACTTTTGTTGAAAAGTGTTTGGAGAAATGTCCTCAGAAACCGACCACTGAACAATTCTGCACTAAGGTCAACAAGCCTGTCTTCTAGTAGTAAGTGTGATGTTATAACATATTATATTGGATTTTTTTCTTCATTTATTACACTCTTATTATACTTCTCTAAATCACTGTTTTGCAGTCACATTATTTTGAATGTTTTAATTATTATTGGTATATATAGTTACTGTTGTTTCAATACTTCTCGTATTCTAACTTTTACACTGACAATATTTGAGACTAGGCAATTTTTTGGGGGTTCATTTTATATCAATAATGTTAAAGCACACATTATTGTCAGGTAATGAATACAACTTATGCTTTTATTTTGTTAATGTAAATGAATTGTTGATTTAATCTAAAGATAGGTTTCTTATTTAGTTTCAGAGATGACTGTATCAAGAAGTGCAGAGACCCTGATGCTCAGTATAAAGTCAGCCCCGAGTATAGAGGATGTCCTAGCAGCTGTCCAGGCCAACATTGGTTATCTGACTCACAGGCACATGCTGCAAGCGTTAAAGACATTGTTTGAACTACAGAAATCTCATAGGTTTGTTTTTTTCGTATGCTTTATGCATACAACAAAGAATGGCTCAAATCAATTGATTGTCTTGATTCTATGGGTTTTCTAGGTAGGTGTAGTGTAGGTTCTCTACATCTTCTCGTCAGGCCGACAGAGTCTTGCTCGTATTTTTAAAAATGTACAAAACTTGAACAAAAAAAACTAATTGGACATCTGGATTCAAACCGGGGTCTTCTGCTTTCCAGGTCACCCAATGTCAATCTGAGCATAAGCTCAACTTATATGCAACAACTATTCAAATCAAATCAAAATCAGTTTATTCAAATAGGTCACGAAAATGACACTTATGAATGTCAAAAAAAATTAAATATTTTTCTTATTGAATCTACCGCTACTTTGTAAAGGGTTGAGCTAATGAGAAGAAGTAGCAAGAAACTCATTGCCACTCTTTTATATCAAGGTTTACAGATCATTTCAATTACAATATAATATGTAAAATGTAAAATGATGCAACAAACACACTCAAACGTCAAATAGTCAATGTCTTACACGAGTAAGTCAAAAAAATAAATGTAAATTAATACAAAAGTTATTGAGTACAGTTGCTGCATCATCCACATACACCATAAATCAATAAAGGTATTCTGTGAGCATTTTATAAGCGATTATAAATAAATAAACATGTATATATCCATACATACATATATATATATATACACAATAACTTTTAAGAATCTGAAACCAAGTCCCCGGCAACAGGATCATCCCGCCACCACAAGCAGTGCCCGTTCACGAGCATGACGCATGAGCCAGCCATCGCCTCCCTCAACCATATTTTAGGGAAGGGGACGACCCGTCCCACGTCGCCGCCACAAGCAGTGACATTTAAGTGAGCTTGATGAAAACTGTCGCAGGAACTCAACCAAATAACAAAAAACAAGAATATTCATCTAAAATATATTCAACAACACTCACTAAACATTACAACAATAATAGTCTTGTATATAGTGGCGAAATTTATCTTTGTATTCTAAAGTTATTGTAGCTGTTTCTCATTAAACACGGATAAAACTTCATTTTTTAAAATTGAAACGTAGCTAGATCGATTTCTCGCCCCCGAAACTACCTGTATACTAAATTACATTAAAATTGTTTAAGCCGTTTCCAAGATTCAGAATATATATATATATATACAAGAAAAGCTTGTTTAAAGGTATAAGATAATAAAGGGGAGTAATTTTGAGTAATTTTAGTGCATCAACTTACATACATTGTATAAAGTATAATGTAAAATGTTGAAACTCTAAAAATAGATTTAACAGAGTGGCGATGAGTTTCTTGATAATTTTACTTTCTTTCTGCAACACCAGAGGAATCATAGGAGCGTTGCTGGCCCTTAAAGAAGGTGTACGCGCTTTTTTTTAAATGTCGTATCTATCTGGAAACAGGGCACAAGGAAGCTCATTCCACAGCTTTACAGTAACATGGAAGAAAGCTGCTTGAAAACCGAAAAATATATAAAGTAAATTTATAGCCAAAATTTATGAACGATACGGGACTCGAACACGCGACCTCTCGTGTTACGTCCGAGTGCACTTTCCAACTAAGCCAACCGTTCGAATACGCATGGGTCGTAAATTTGGTGGACCGTATATCTTGTTAAACTCTCAGGTTGTGACTCCGGCTACAGGATCTACTTTACAGTTGATAACCTGCTCAACCCCAATAATTGCATGTTAGGAAATTGACTTGAAATATCGCTCTTTCAAATCTAAACAATTTGTTATTTTTAAAGTATTATTATATCCTTCACTTCTGGGATTAATTATATAAATTAAATATGTATATTTTACGAAAATTCAAATACTTTTATTCAAATAATAATTTTAAAATCACCCTAAATTTCCATCATTAACGATTCTATATCGATAGTTCATCGCTACACAGGTAACTGTGTCTTCTAGCTTTACAAGTGCATGGCGTTATCATTCCGCTTATCACACGTATTGTCCGACCATTTTCTTCCTAGCTGGCCCCACTACGGATATTTTTAACGGTAAATATGATTTACAGCCATGATCCAGAAGCTATAACCAAAGATCCCAGTTTTGGGGTGCTCTGTCAAAATTTCAAAAAGCATGCCAGAGCTCTTGATGTCAATGAAACAATTGAAGCAGTGAAAGTCCTATCCTACCTTAAGGTCCCCGTGGACTCACTTCTCGTTCAGACGCTGTTGCAATTAATAAGATGCAATATAAACATGATCAGTATTAGACAAATAATGTTCCTAGACTTTTTGTTAGCTCAGTTTGATAGCAAAAATCATTTAGTGGACGCCTTGAGGTTAGCTTTACCGCTGGCATTTCAAATTCATCTTCCACTGGAGCTCGACCATCAAGACTTGCCTCTTTTAAGAGACATGTTGATGTACGCATGCTTCCACGACCTTCCCGACAGATGCATCAACAACATAGTAACCGGACTCTTACTGCACGACCAAGCGATTGATGCTTACGTTGCCAAGTCGGTGATTTGGTCGTTGTGCGATACAAATTGCACGGAACATGTATATCCTACTAGAGTACAACTGTTACATATCTGCTGCGATATATTAACACAGCAAGTGGATAAGTTGAGGTACGAAGACGTTCTGCGGACCGCTGCCAAGTTGAAGGGCAGGATATTGGAGAAGCACCCGGAGTATTACCACCAACAGTTAATGGATGCCATTGCCGGTTATGTGATAAAAACTGAATTGCCGTTTGAGAAGGGTCTGCTTATTGCACGGATACTGTCACGGATTGTGAGTATAATACACATATAACAATAAAACTCACTCGCTCTTAACTAGGATATCCATATCATCTCATCCTGAAAGCACCAAATTTTCTCGTCCCTTTTTACGTACCTTAGAATCTTTAGAGATTGCTTTGGTTTTACCACGGTTAATGCTTAGCGCGAGTCTCTTCCACTACCTTCTGTTTTTGGACAACATTATTTCAACTAATTTCCCTCATTGATTTAATCGACTTTCGGTCAAATCTTTTTTGTCAAAAACAGAATTTCGTTGTACCTATCAATAGGCTAATAATACCAATACAGTTATACAAAAGGTATGAAGAGATTCAAGAATTGCATTTTGGTCCATAACTATCACATTGAGACGGTTCTCTTGTCACCCATCTGTATTTTGATATCAAAAGGATATTTAACACAGATTGACGCGGAACTTAAATAACGATATTATAATGTACTCCTAGGTAGGTCTTTCCTAACATTTCTATCCTTCTCCAATTTGCCTTATTTATTAATAATAACGTTGGACAGGCCGAGCATCAGTTGGGTGATTGAAGGAAACAAATCACCATTGGAAAATTGATTTATATCGATAATTTTTGTCTAATTGATAATCTGGCAACAACTTAAAAGACTATAAGGCTATATATAAGAAGAATAAGAATTATTAATTTAAATCGATCTTTTTACATATGCATTGTCATAAAATTACTCTAAGTTTAAACATTTTACAAGCTTATATATATATATGACTACATTGTGATTGTCATTGAATCGCCACACTAGTCGAAGACTGTATTGTGGGATCTAAATATATATATATCTATTTTAAAGATACTGTACAATACCGATTTAATTAAATAACTACAAATTTATCAATACTAAATTTAAAAGAAAGTAAAAAATAAACTAACAATATGTGTGTGTGTGTGTGTTTGTAATACATGTAGGTAGGACAAATTAAATACAAGGGATCAAAATATTTTCATATGTACCTATGTATATCTATTTACAGGCCCATACACATTTAGGCCTAGTGGAACACCTGTGCAACCAAGCGGCTATGAATCCAGAAACTTTAGCCAACGCCCGCACCAATAATCTGTTCGGCTTCATAAACTGCCTCTCCAACAACAACTACACTCCTGACTCGACCGTCTGGGACGAGATCAAACAACAAATATGTCAGAATCCGATCCTGCAAGTGGACAGCGCTTCCTTACCGTGGACGAAAGTATGTCTGGAGTTGGCGTCACTCGGCGTCTATGACGACAAGCTTCTCAGTAAAGTGTTCTCTAAACAGTTCCTGGAGAAATATCTGGCAAGAGACAATAACACGTTGGATTTGATTCAGCTGTTGACACTCAACGAGGCGGTCAAGACGTTCCATAGTGACGGCTATAGCTTGCCCGCTGAGATTATGGCGCAGGCCAAGGTTTGTTTCCCGGTGCATGGGATCAGTGAAGAGCTGGAGAAGTATCTGGTCAAGGGTTTGGGCAGACCGGAGTACGTGGTCAGGAATGTGATGCTGCCAAATGGTTTTATTGCTGGTACGTAGTTTAGAAAATATAAATAACACGAATTGTTACTCATAGCGGGCCTCATAACTTTATCAATAGTAATGCCTAGTCTTGCCATAAATACGCAACAAAGAAAAAAAAATCTATTGTAAATAACATCTATTACTTTTACAATGTGTTAGTTTAATACATAAATATAAAAAGTTTATTCGAAGTGGTGTACATTGGCTGCAATACAGTTCTTTAAACGTTGAGGCCAGTTATCAATAGAAGCACGCACTCTTTCCATGGGAAAATTCTTCAATGCCAATCGTACGAATTGTTTTAGGGACTCCAAATTATCATGGCGCTTAGAGCTAGCAGTACTCTCTAAAACTTACCATTAATCATAATCCAGTAAATTAAGTTGGGGACTAGACGACGCCCAGTCTTCAGAGCTGAGAATGGTATCTTGATACACTTGTGCCGATATCTTAATACCTGTTTCCCAAAGTATGACGCCACTCCTTCATAGCTAATACCCCACCAAACCATAACTGAAGTCGGATATTGCCCACGTTGCCCTCTGTCGACTAATTGGTAAGCTTTCTTAGAGCTTTGAGCATAAATACGGTCATTTTTTTTGTTAAAATGTTGCTCAATTGTAAAAAAAATCTCATCCGTAAACAAAAATTTTCTGGGACTCCATTTGCGTACCTCTTCATTAGTTGTTTAAATTTGAACACTCTATTCTTTTTTAAATTATCACTTAAGAAATGACCAGTACATCTCTTGTAGGCTGCAAGTCCTTAGTCATCTTTTAAATACGCGACATGGTTCTAGGCGCTTTTTTCATCTCCCGAGATAAAATCTTTTGCTTTCGGACAGGATTTCTTCGAATTCCTTCCCTTACTGCTTTGACCACCTTTTTCGTACGAACATTCGTGGACGGCCAGGGGCCTACTCCTAAAGTCGATATTCGATAAGTCGTGGCATTAGTCGTGTAGAATCGTACTCTTAGTTACATCGTAATCAATGTCGAAACTATGATTGAACGAACGAAACATTATTCGATATTATCAGTCCTAACCCAACTCTTAGTTGAAAATATCAGAGACGAATATTCGAATTTCACAAATAAAAAAACGTCACTTTTACGATAATCTCAACGACATCTTGTAGGCTGTCGATGCTATTATCGTTTCAAGTTGTATGGATATATTTGCCGTACAATATACATACTTAATATTATTTAAATAATTATATGTGATTTACTATTCAACAGGATTTTTTTACTACTAAGTCATTTTGTTGATCGTTTATGCGTAGAAATAATTCAAATGGCCGCCTGAGAAATAGGAAGTCGACGAGAAGGGTTACTTTTTTTTACATTTTATTATCCGCAAGTTTTGTATTATTTATTCAATTTTAAATGGTCATATTATATTCATTACATATTTTTTTAAATGTTGCCTGTGCTTCCCCGGGGCGTAAAAAGAATAGAGTAGTCCCTAGCCCAAGGGTGCCGTAAGAGGCGACTACGGGAGAGTCACGCTGCCGTCTTATGACGTCAACACAATCGGGCCAGAATCGTCCGGGTTACTTACCACACTCGCACAGAATACCGGCGTGAAGTAGCGGCCTACTGCTATGTTTCGCATAGGATAGTGTCGAGGATCGGACTCCATCCCATCACCCCCCAACAAAATATGAGAGCGGTCTTTAAAAAGGTATTACCCCAGGAGAATCCCTCCCCGAGCATTCACGCTCGGGCTGCCCCTCGTATTCTGGGGAGGGCACAGTACCGCGCATTTCACAGGACAAACAGGGCAGCAACACCACGGCGCCCCGCTCCACGCTTAATGTGGACTTCTATAACATCAGGGGTATTCACTCTAATTTAAACGCCGTCCACCACCGCCTTGAGACGGCGCAGCCGGCCTTGTGTTTGCTTACGGAGACGCAGATAGCGATAGACCTAGCGATACGTCATATTTAACGTACCCCGGATACAAAATTGAGCATAATTTTTTGCCTCATGCCGGGGTATGTGTGTACATTAGGGAGGATATCTGCTGTCGCCGTCTCGGCAATTTTGAGGGTAGGGACCTGTCTACTCTCTGGCTCCGCGTAGATTTAGAGGACCGCGTCCGCATCTATGCGTGTGTCTACAGGTCCCATAGTGGTAACGCAGAAACGGATCACCTCATGGGCTGCGTTCAAGCGGCATTTGATGACGTGCTTGCACAGATCCCCCCTCCGCTGAAATCTTAGTCTTGGGTGATTTGAACATGCATAATGCCGAACGGCTTGGATCACGTACCACAGACTACGCAGGGCGATCTGTGTATAGTGGTCTGTCCCAATTGGTTGAGTCGCCAACGCGGCTCCCGGATGTGGACAGCCACATGCCGTCCTTATTAGATCTTCTGGTGACTACACATCCCGATAGTTACCAGGTCACTGTCGACGCCTGACCAGCCGACCATTGCCTAGTCAGGAGTGTAGTGCCTATCCGACGCCAACGTCGCAGGCCACCAGCGACCCGCCGCGTTTGGCACTACAAGTCAGCAGATTGGCGTTCCTTTTTTGCATCCTACCCTTGGGGCAAGGTTTGTTTCCCTTCGTATGATTGTAGTGCCTGTGCCGTTGCAGTAGCCGATGTGATACTGCAGGGAATGGATATTTTTATACCAAGCTCTGTAGTACCGATCGGTGGCAGATCACAGCCCTGGTTCGATGCGTCAGTTGAAGCAGCATCTGACTGCAAAAAACAGGCGTATCGAACTTGGGTTGCGGCGCTGGTCTCAAAGGATCCGAACTGCAAAGTTCTGAAGAGGAAATATAACCGTGCCTCCAAATTTTTTCAGCGGCAAATCGCCCGTGCGTTATTGAAGCACGTCGTCGAAATTGGCGAGCAGCTTTCCAGTTACCCGACCGGAACACGCAAGTTCTGGTCGTTGTCGAAAGCTGCTCTTGGTATCTTCAACCAGCCGTCCATGCCGCCGTTGCACATGAGGAATGACACCCTGGCCCATACGGCAAAAGAGAAAGCCGATCTCCTGCGCACTCTTTTTGTCTCCAACTCGACTCTTGACGACAACGGAAAAACACCGCTGACCATCCCGCGGTGTCAGAGCTCCATGCCTGAAGTACAGTTCAGACAAAAAACTGTTCGGCGAGCTCTGTTTTCGTTGGACGTCAGGAAGTCGAGCGGGCCGGATGGCATTTCTCCAATCGTGCTTAGAACGTGTGCCCCTTAGTTGACGCCGGTGCTAACGCGTTTATTCCGGCACTCTTATTCAAAAGGCGTAGTCCCTGACTCATGGAAGTCAGCCCTTGCCCATCCGATCCAAAAAAAAAGGAGACAGTTAGGATCCGGCAAACTACAGGCCTATAGCGATTACTTCCCTGCTTTCCAAAATTATGGAGAGCATAATTAACCGCCAGCTCTCGGTATACCTTGAGGGTCACCAGTTGATCAACGACCGGCAGTACGGCTTTCGCCATGGTCGGTCGACTGGCGATCTTCTGGTATACCTAACACATAGATGGGCGGCGGCTATTGACATACACGGGCCATGCAGGTCTCTCTTGGGAAATCGTCGACCAGTGCCGGGAGAAACTTGTGTCTTCTATCGAGTCCTCTCTCGAAAATGTCGTGGAAAGGGGTAAATTGAACCTTGTCCAATTTAAACCCCAGAAGACTCAAGTTTGCGCGTTTACCACTAAAAAAAACCCCATTTGCCGTACCACCACTCTTCGACAACACTTCCCTGAAAGCCTCGCCTAGTATCGGAATACTGTGTTTAGAAATCTCGAGCGATTGCCAATTCCGTGGCCATCTGGAGGGTAAAGCTAAATTGGCTTCGAAGAGGCTGGGTGTCATTAATAGAGCACGGCAATACTTCAAGCCGGCCCACATCCTAGCGCTCTACAAAGCGCAGGTCCGGCCACACATGGAGTATTGCTGTCATCTCTGGTCTGGCGCACCCCAGTATCAGTATCAGTAGCTTGATTCATTTGACCGCGTGCAACGCAGAGCAGCTCGAACTGTCGGGGACCCAGTGTTCTGTGAACGGCTGGATTACTTGGCGTTACGTAGAGACGTCGCTTCATTGTGTGTCTTCTACCGCATTTATCACGTGTTCCGAAGAGCTGTTTAACCTGATTTTTGCCGCCGAATTCCACCTTCGCACGACACGCAATAAATTAGGATATTATCCGCACCATCTGGATGTGTGGCGGTCCTCCACAGTGCGGTTTTTAAGGAGCTTTGTTCCTCGTACTACTAAGCTGTGGAATGAGCTTCCTTGTGCAGTGTTTCCGGGACGATACGACATGGATACCTTCAAAAAAAGCGCGTACACCTTACTTAAAGGCCGGCAACGCTCTTGTGATTCCTCTGGTGTTGCAAGATAATGTGGGCGGCGGTGATCACTTAACACCAGGTGACCCGTACGCTCGCTTGTCCTCCTATTCATAAAAAAAAATACATTAGTTATGTGTAAATGATACCAAATATGTGGTGCAGAGTCTGGCATGGTCCTTAGCGACTAAACTATGTTTTGGCATTTGACACTTAACAGCGACATAGCACAGATAATGTTTAGGTTTGAACATATTTCATTCACACTAATATCGTAAAAAAAAACAAAATATTAGTCTATGGTAATGATAAACGGTAAGGAATTCGAACATTTGTTAGAGTAGGATAGTTGCGATATATTCGGAGTATAATCGTATCGTTCCGAATGTATCGTTGTCGATTTTGCGAGTAGACCTCCAGATCTTTTTCTGTCACAAACAGAGGAGGTGTCATTGTACCTATTACTAGCCCGGTAAAGAAAGATTTTTACTTATACCAAGCGTATGGCGAGTTTTATAAATTGCATTTGGCTCCATACCTACTTTGTGTAATGCAAATTGCAATCACAGCGATTCGGTTCTCTTTATCACCCCACTCCATTTTAATATCGCAAAATATTGTACAATGTATTGGCGCCAAAATGAGAAAACTCATTGAATAATTATATAAAAATGAGAGATTCCAAATTCAAGTCCAAATGTAATATTTTGTCTATTTTTAATTATAACAGTATTTATGGCCAGCCTAAGTATTTTTGCATGAACTGTTTTGTATAGTTAACATTAAATCAAATCAAATCAAAACGTTTATTGAACTCATAACATTGATTTACAATGGCTTAAGTTCAGTCATACACTAAATTTCATAATAATAAATAAATAATATCAGATAAAATTAAAATCAAATAAGTAATATAAATAACATCAAACAATTAAAATCACATAAAACAAATCACACTTAAGTAGATCAATTCAATTCCAGGCTGCGTTATCATTTAAATAATCTTGGATATTGTAATAGCCTTTGCTGCTTAATTTACTTTTTGTGAAGGCTTTGAATTTATTTATAGACATATTTGCTATATGTTCGGGGAGTTTATTATAGATGCGAACACACTGACACCTAAAAGAATTACTGACTTTATGGAGTCTTGTGGCAGGCATAGCAAGTCTACCCCTATTTCTAGTATTAATCTATGTAAGTCACTTAGTTTTGTGAACTTACTTTTATTCTTTTGTACAAACATCAAATTCTCGTAAATGTATTGTGAGGCCACTGTCTTAATACCTATTTCTTTAAACTTATTCTTTAACGAAATTCTAGACCCCATGTTATAAATGGCTCTAAAGGCTCTCTTCTGCAGCACAAATATCGATCTCAGCAGCATTACCCCATAAAAGGATACCATAGCTCATAATGCTGTGGAAGTAACTAAAATATACTATTCTGGCCGTATCTATGTCAGTCAGTTCTCTTATCTTCTTAACCGCAGATGCTGCAGAGCTTAATCTGTTTGCTAAGGCAGATATATGGTCACCCCACTGAAGCTTCTCATCTAGAGTTATACCCAAGAACACTGTCTTATTTACAAGATCCAATATTTCTCCATTTAATTTAATATGTGTGTTAATCTTTTTTACATTTGGTAATATGAATTTTAAGCATTTCGTTTTCTTACCATTCAACAGAAGATTGTTTACTTTGAACCATTGTTCTACCTTAGAAATAGCATTATTTACATGTTCAATAGTAGTTGCATGTCGATTAACTTTAAGTAATAGTGATGTATCATCCGCAAACAATACTATATCGTGTGTGTTCTTTATAAGAGAGGGTAGGTCATTGATATAAACTAAAAACAGAAATGGTCCGAGAATTGAACCCTGCGGGACACCCATTCCTAACACGGAGCCTGAAGACCTTACACTATTAACTTCAACATACTGTATCCTGTTATTCAAATATGAGATTAATAAATTTAATGCACTTCCTCTTATGCCATAGTGTTGCAATTTCAATTTCCTGATTAGAATTTCATGTTGGACGCAATCAAACGCTTTAGAAAGGTCGCAAAAGATTCCTAAAGAATCTTGTGAATCCTCCCAAGCACTAAAAATATGTTCCATTAATGCAACACCTGCGTCAACAATCAATATTCAATAATAGTCAATATTTTACTCAGGGTAGGCAAAATTGAAATAGGCCTATAATTAGAGGGATCTGATGAGCAACCCGACTTGAATAAAGGTATTATTTTGCTATGCTTCATGGGGTCTGGAAATGTGCCACAGTCTATACATTTGTTAAATATTAGGGCTAGATCAGGCGCTAATATATCAATCAGAGAGCCTATTACTTTAACAGATATACCCCAGAGGTCAGCTGTCTTTTTAACATTAATCTCTTTAAATGACTTTATAATATCCGAGATATTAATGATACTTAAATTGGAAATTATTTGAACATTTAGTAACATTTGCAGAAAGTAATGATATTGCCCTGGTTGGACATAAGTTTAAATGTTTAGTGGTAGATATGGGAACATTGGTAAAGAAATTTTCAAAAGCTCTAGCAACATCTAAGTTTGATTTTACAATTACATTATTAATATTTAGATTAAACTCAGAGTTTTGATCTTTTTTTTACCAGTTTCATTATTAATAATTTTCCAAGTAGTTTTAATTTTATGTTGTACGTTAGAATGTCTTATTTTATTTCTTAAGTATAAAGATTTTGCCGCTTGACAAACATTTTTAAATGTTTTTGAATATTTTTTTACATATTCCAGAAAGAGTGGATTATGGTTGAAAGTTTTTTCATCATAGAGGCTATAGAGCCTCATTCTACTCTTATGAATTCCAGTTGTAGCCCATTCACTAAATTTGGTATTAGTATTAATTGTAATGGTCTTCGATGTAAATATTTTTTTAAATTCAGTATTAAATAAATTAAAAAAAATATTATATAAAACATTGGGGTTATTTTCCTCTAAAGGCATTACTTGCAATTTATTAAATAGGTAAGATTTAAACAAATTCAGACGGCCCTGTGTAATTGGTACAACAGTGATGTCTTTAGTTATAGTTTTCTTTGTCGGCCAATCAAAACTAATAAGTTGTCCACAGTGATCTGATTCTAGTTGATTTATTATACTTTTGCTGTTAGGCATTAGGTATTTATCTAACCCAACATTGTAAACTAATTCCAAGGCTATAACATTTAGATGTATGTTTCAGACGCGGTGATCTGCCTGCGGAGCGGCCACCCCATAAGCCTGCCGGCCTTGAGCAGCGACCGCAGGGTGCCGATTGAGGACCTCAACATTCCGCCCGGATGTGTTGTGTCAGTATCTCCTATTACTACAAACTACAAATTTATGATGAGTATCTCAAAATCATCAAACAGTGATTACGAAATAACGATGATATCATCAATCACACAACATTAATCTGCTAATAGATAATCACTCTGTTTAATTATTTTCATTATATTTTCGGAACTCAAGAAAATCGGAAAAACTGTTTTTTGAGGTATTGGAGGAGATAATAGAGATTATAGTCTAATTTGTAGGCAGGTATCATATATTGAAGCTATCTCGTAAAAAAATACTAACTGGACTTGAATGACTTCATTTTGATGAATAGGCAGATGATTCAAGCAGATTTAGATAAAAGCAATAAGTACTCTATATGTTGCCGGACCTGTTGCTGCGCTAGTTTTTGGCGGTAGTAATTATTATTCAAGTACACCCTTATTCAGGCATCGAGATAAACTGCGGGTATAATTAGCTGAAATTACTTAGGTCAGCTTTCCGACGGATAAAAATCGCTCGCCGGATTCTTGTTGTCAAGCGCCTCTTTTTCTCTAGAATCTATACGCCTGTTGTTTTCTGCTGCATAAACTGACGTATTGAACCAGGTCTGACATCTAAAACCGTCAGGGTCTACAGAGCTTAGTATGAAAATGTCTTGTCAAAAATGCCACGGCACATGCATGAAATCATATCAAAACTATTGTTGATGTCAGATAAGTTTTAAACGATTACCTTTTGTCATTATTTCAATGTTCATTATAATATATTTTAATTTTATGTAAAAACAAATATGCCTATACCTCATCCGTCCTCATTTGTTCCTTCTATAATTTATTTACGCAACGCTCCGACTGGATAACGATTGTTAAGTCTGCTAATTGCGTATGTAGCTTATTGCACCTACTTTTTCCTTAATACATACTTCATCTATGCCAAAGTCCACGCTCTTCCGTGCGAGCAACCATTTTGTAATGAGATTTACACAATAAGTTAAATATTTTCAGCGTATGCATAATGAACTTCAACTACGGTTGTTTCTCAATGAACAGTAACCGTTTGCGCGGAACCTTCCGTCTTATCATAGACATACTGGAGAAACAAGGATACATAACGGTCGCGTTCAACGTCAACGAATGGAAGGAGGCGCCAATGCACGAGCGCACGCCATACCTGATGCGGGAGGTTAACTACAGGTGCGGGGAGATTGGCATGCAAGTGTCGGCGACTTGATACAGATTATAGAGATATAGATATTGACAGCTGATGATAAAAATTCTAGTTGATTAAATGTTTTTTTTAGTACTTGTATTTTTTTTTGTAAAATGGTATATATAAGTGCCGAAGTCAACCACGAAAATTATATTTGATGCCAAAAATTTTAACTAGGTATATAATTTTCGATTGTTAACGCACAAAATGATAAATTTAAGTACGTATCATTTCTTTGATAAGTGATAACTGACGCCCACGTTATTTAGCAACACCAGAGGTAGTTGAGTTTCTTGGAAATACTCGTACCGCGCGAGAAATTTAATTTCATAGTTTGTTTTGACAATGACAACCCCGAGGTTTTTAATATTTTGACAAACCCGTTCAAGTTTTATGATAAGTACTGCATTGTTATAAAGATGAGAAACAATGCACTTGAGATAATAAAAAGTTATCATTTGGATGTAATTTGACTTGCAGAGAATTTAATATATTTTGATTTTTTTTTAAATCATAAAATGTTTTTAGCCATAGAGCAATTTAAAGGAATATCCGAATATAATATTATCTCGAGTTTACTTAGCCCTGAAGTGGGCATTATCTGCTTTGTTTCTTGTATTGTATAATACATATACACACGTATATATATATATATATGTGTATATTAACCTAATTAAGAAAAATCTATTACAAGACCTAATTTTAAAACTATAGATACTTATATCTATTACTTTCTTGTGTATAAATAGGTGATTTAACGCAAAGAATATAATATATTCTTTGCTTTAGTGGTATTATTTACATATGGTAAGTATATTTAAATATCATTTAATCTAAAGTGTATACAATGGTACTCTGGGACTCTTAACGACTAGATGGCATTGAAGAGAGTTGTTGACTGTTGAAACTTGTATGTTTATTTCCGTGAGTACCGTTTTTGTATGTTTTTGATTTATACCCAATATTCAATGAGTTGCTATTGTTATAACACACTTATGTTATGCGAGACATCATATTATATAAATATATAGTATGATATAAGTATACTTAGTATTTGTTGATATAAATTAGACTTGAAATATTTCGCACAATATAGTTCAGTAGTTATTTTTTCCAATCAAAGCAAAGTTATGTTTTATATCGTATACAAGCGATCTCGCACTTCAAGGTCAAGGGTTTCTGTCGACGCAAGTAATTTTCAACAAAAAATTTCAATGACATTCTATACATATGGTCATATCATTCGCAGTCTGGTAACGGAACGGCAAAAGTGTGTTTAAAGACAATTTAAGCTCACTTTTTCTCCTTAGTCGTGTGTCAGCTGTGTGTGAATCAACAAGCCTAAGTGTGCTATAAAAAGTGCTTACCTAAATAATGCATTAACGATTCAGAAAAAGATGGTGTGACTTATCATCGGTAAGGTTATTTTATTTATGTAAGATTGATATGCAAAAAGCAGAAGTAATTTAGTAAAACGAATATTTGGTAAACGTAAACGCTATATGGTACAATATTATTGACAAGTCTCCGGACAAGACCCGCTTGTCAGAATGGGACAGATGAAAGGAAACAGTCAGAAATGAAAACAATAGAGTCGCTCTTTTGAACCGACTTCAAAAAAGGAGGAGGGTCTCAATTCATCGGTATGTTTTATATGTTTGTTACCTCAGAAGTTTGGACTGGGTGAACCTATTTTGATAAGTCATAGCAAATTGGTCCAGATCTGACAATGGCAACCATGAGAAAACCATAAAAGTCTTAAATGTGCTACAAGGATGTGCGCAACAAATTTACGAATAACTCAATATCGCGATTGCGATAATTCTTTTTTTATAGAAAAGGATGAACGTCAAAGGTAGTTTAGTTAGGTTCTGCTTATGGGATCCATAACAAAGTAACGGAAGTCTTCAATTCTTAAGAGTAAAGTAACGATTCTAGGCCGAATCTTTTTTATGATATCGGTATATATATACTTGAGGTACCCACCCGTAACGTCGTTATGGTCAAGTAATTGTCGTAGTCGAATATGATGATGATCAATGGGACACCTTAACGACTTACAGTAAGAGTGCGATCTGTGGCAGAATTTCTAACTGTCTTTAATAAAATTGCAAAGCGCTTACGTTCATTGCTGCATTGCAAAATTTAGTAGACAAAATTAGACAGATAATTAGTTAGTGTAGTACAGATTCACTAAAAATCTAAAAAAAACAACCGACTTCAAAAACACTATTCCGAAACAATACATTAATATGCACTAAAAATTATAAAAATAATTACGCATTTTATAAAATCTAATTCTATTAACGATTATTGTTATTTTTGGAGTCGATTGTTTTTTGTTAATTTTTTTTAAAGGCCTAGTGAACAATGATTAGCAATATTGTATTATGTGTAAAGTGAACGGCTTACAATACGTGAACAATTACATACTAGTGCTATTTACATGTCAACAATAATTACAATCACGGTAGTATCGTTACCTAGTGATAATAATTGATGGTTTTTTACATCGCAAATATGTAAAAGCGAATATTTTTCACCTTTCCCGTACACGAGATATTGAAAGATAATTGCCGCCAGTTAGTAGCAAGAAAGAGATGTGAAGAAATTCACTACCCAAATAAGCATATTTATATTTCACCACTAAAGGATTTAAGTTTTTTGGATTTAACCACATTTAAAATTTGACAAAAGCTGTCCTACGAAAAAGATACCCTGGAAAAGATATATGTCTTAAAGACAAATTTTATTCAATTCAAGGAACTTAACATTTAAATGACCAGTTTAACTTATTATTTTATCTACATAAAAATATTGTAGTGAAACTATGTAAAAAACAAAATTAATATTAATAAATAAATTTAAAGATATTTTAATAACATAAAACTAAATTAACTTTAATCATATAACCTATTATTGTATAAAATATTCATATCGTATATTACTTTAACTTTATAAACATATTTTAATTATTTTCATACTCAATAAATATATTGTCAACACACAAACAACCTCAGCGGACACAATTTTATATAACGATTAATGCAAGCAAACATCTGTTTCTAACTGCGAATGCATACGGGTTTGTGGTTAACGTGTATTGAAAGGCATAATTAGTATGTCTCCCATAATGAACGACGCAAGACCTATGTTGCCTTATACAATTTTATATCGAGTCTTCTAATCTTAATTTTTGGTGTGTTTCGTTTAATACTAGTCATTAAGTATATATATGTATATCTGTGCTTCAATCGTAATACTGTCAATTCTTCTGTGTGTGCTATAGTGTAATAAATTCTATTTTGAAACAAGTCGTTTAAAATCCTCAAACCGGCTAAAATATTATATTTGTGTATTAGTTTATCTCATTAAAGGAAACCTTTACTTGTTAAATCCAAATTCCTTTAGAACGTAAAGAAGTAACAAATATAAACACAAGCCAATAAATAAACACACAAACTTTCCCCTTTATAATATAGTGTGATTTTTGATTAAAAACGTAAAATACCTCCGACTGAACAGATCTTGATTTGAAAATAGCGACAGAATGCCGAACGTTCAACTTAGCAATAGCAACCCTCTTTTTCGTCTCGGTTTAAAAAATACCTAATTGCTACTCCACTGATGTCATTGTCTAACCCGGTTTCTAAATTCAAAATATGAAGCTGAAACTGAAATAGTGTTTCCATTGCTGCCGATTGACCAATAAAATTTTAAAAAACTGGAGTAAACGCAGAAATGTATGGACACAGCAGTCGAAGGTTATTATGATGTCATTTGTGGCATGTGCCATATTTCGGCTTTGATTTTGTATGAGGTGCATTGTCTATACTCTACATGTATAGAATGTCATTGAAAAATTTCATATGACGCCAATGATATTTAAAAGTATAGATAGGTTACGTATACAACATTCGGTGTTTGATAATGATACACTAACGCACACATGAATAATTTAACATTGCAATAGCACACTACATTACAATTACACGTCAAAGAAGGATAGTAAATGCAATTATCGCAAGCGAAAAAGAAATAGCTCTAATTTGCTAATTGCTTCGTATTTGTATAGAGAAAATACAATTCATCAGATATGATATTTTACCGTACACCGTGCCTAAATTACGATTCTTCATGAGTTCATGTAGTAAAAGCTATAAAGTAGTGAAACTGTAATTAAGTAGATAATGTGTCATTGACATTATAAAAAAAATATTTAATATTGATTATAATATATAGCCACATTGATGATATCAAATATTTATACATAAAATAATAAAAAACATACAGGTCTCATTTTTATAATTTAACTAACGAATGCTCCTAAAAAGTTTTAAGATTACAATTATTATTTTTTGTATCTTATATTATTTATGAATGTCTTTTTGTTGAGGGTTTATTACAATAAGGTAATGGGGAGAAGAAAAAAATGATCCATTGATTCTTCTGCAGTTAGCAAGGGATATACTGAAAAAACTGCTACAAATAGCACTCACTGTCTACATCCGCTACCTACCCTGGAAAGGGGTGCACTTAGGGTAGATATATATATTGGTTTTATGATAAAAGTATTGGTCAGAGATACTTTTGGCCACCGCTTTGGTAAAGGTTACAGGATACTATGCATTACAATGGTAACCGGCCCGATCAATGGTCACCCGCGTACTGGCTTACTAAAGGCAACACATGGTTTAATAACAATTAATTTTAACTACTAAGCAATATTTATAATATAATGCTGTTTGATGGATTTACTTCGAGATTCAAATTCAAATTCAAAAACACTTTATTCATGTAGGTCACAGAAATGACACTTATGAATGTCAAAAAAAAATATAAAAATGTTTCTTATTGAATTTACCGATACTTCGTAAATGGTTGAGCTAATGAGAAGAAGTAGCAAGAAACTTATTGCCACTCTTTTAAGTCAAGATTTACATTTTAGTTGTTTTACAAATCATTTCAATTACAATATATGCAAAGTGACGCAACAAAAATACTTAAATGTCAAAAACTTAAAGGCTTACATGAGTCAAAAAAAGAAAAAAAAGTAAATTAATACTTATAAACACAAGAGTTATTGCGTATAGTAGATGCATCAATCCACACATACCGTAAATAAATAGAGGCATTATGTGAGCATTTCATAAAATAAAATATATAATAACTTTAACTTTGTTCACGTCGCCGCCACACGCAGAGGCATTTAAGCGAGCATGACGATACCTGTCACGAGAAATCTACCCAATAACAAAACAATTCAAGTTCATCTACATATTATGCAATACTTACTAAATGCCTCTACTTACAATTTTGTTTCAAATTACATAACTCATGATAATGATTATTAAAATTGATTAAAAAACAAAAACAATATTAATATTTAAATTATATAACTATAATGACATTTATCAAACTAAGACAGACATGTAACAGCCCAGCAGCTCAGTCCCAAGGGTTCTTTAGATCCAGATATTCAGATATTTTATAGTACCCTTTTGTCTTTAGCACTGATTTATATTCATTTAAAGGTAAGTTCTGAATGTCAATAGGGACCTTATTATAAAAACGTATACACAGACCTCTGAATGAATTTGTGACTTTTTGGAGTCGACTTACATGAACAGCAAGCCTATCCCTATTTCTAGTATTGACATTATGAGTGTCACAAATTTTTTTTAAACGATTTTTTTTACATAAACAAGGTTTTCATATATGTATTACGATGTCAAAGTCAAAACTTTTATTTCCTTAAATTTTTCCCTTAGTGACACTCTTGGTCCTAATTTATAGATGGCACGAATAGCTCGCTTCTGCAGTGTGAAAATGGTGTTAACATCGGCAGCATGTCTCCAAAGTAAAATACCGTATGTCATCAGACTATGAAAATAGCTGAAGTAGACCAACCTCGCGGTATTTTCATCCGTAAGTTGCCGAATTTTTTTAACTGCGTATGCTGCAGAACTAAGCTTTTTCGCCAAATTCATAATATGAGGACCCCACTGAAGTTTGGTATCTAAGGTAATCCCTAAAAATACGGTTGTATCTACAGATTTCAACTCATCGTCTTTTACTACAATATTTGTGTCAACCTGTCTAACATTAGGCAGGGAAAATTTAATACATTCGGTTTTTTTTTTCATTAAGAAGGAGATTATTCGTAGTGAACCATTCCACTACTTTGGAGATAGCATTGTTCACGTCATCAAAAGCAGTATGCTGTCTATGTAGTTTAAAAAGTAAAGAAGTATCATTTGCAAACAATACTATCTCATGCTTATTTTGTACAAAGTATGGTAAATCATTTATATATACAAGGAATAGGAATGGCCCCAGAATCGAACCCTGCGGAACGCCCATGGTAATGGGAGATCCAGCTGACCTCTTACTATTCACTTCAACCATCTGAAACCTGTTGCCCAAATAAGACTTCAGAAGGCCAAGTGCTTCTCCCTTGATACAATAATGATGTAGTTTTCTGATTAAGATTTCATGATGAACACAGTCAAATGCCTTGGATAAATCACAGAAAATACCAACGGCATCCTGACAATTATCCCAGGCTTCAAAAATTTGCTGAATAAGCTCAAACCAGCATCTGTGATCGAGCGACCCCTTGAAAAACCAAATTGTTTAGTGCTCATTAAATTGTTACCATAAAAATGATTAAGCAATTGTTGTAAAATAAGCTTTTCAAATATTTTACTTAGCGTCGGTAGAATAGATATTGGTCTAAAATTTGTGGAGTCAGAAGAACTACCGGCTTTGAATAATGGAATGACTTTACTCTGTTTCATCAAATCAGGAAACACACCATTGTCAACACATAAGTTAAATATGACAACCAAGTATGGAGCAATACAATCAGCTATGGAGTGAATTATTTTAACGGAAAAGCCATCAAGATCAGCAACCTTTTTCAATTCTACTGATTTAAAGGCTTTCATTACATCATTGTAAGTAGCATGAGTGAATTTGAACTCTATTTTACATTAATTTACATTAGACATAATTATAGATACAGCAAGAGTGGCAGATGAGTGGCAAGTGAGGCTTTAGGGCCTTGGTGGTGGAAACTGGAATATCAGCAAAAAATCTTTCAAAAGCATCCGCAACATCTTGGTCTGTATCCAAGATTTTATCATTTATTTTTAAACTAAAATTTAAGTTGCGAGGTTTGTTTCTTCCAGTCTCACTGTTTATTACTTGCTATGTTGATTTTATTTTATCTTAACTATTTTTAATTTTATTACTTATATACATTGATTTTGCTAAGGTACATGAGCGTTTAGATATCTTTGAATAATTTTTTACATAGTTAGCAAATCTTTCTGAGTGATTATACAATTTTTCCTCATAAAGTGAGTATAATTTCCTCCTGCTAATATGTATTCCCACCGTCGCCCAATCACTGAAAGACAATTAATTATTTTTCTGACTAGATTATAGCATCGAAATAGGGATATTAGCTTAATGCTCAGGCCGGATTCAACTAATAAGTTGACATTAAAATCTCCACAAACAAGAATATTTTTACTACTTATTTTAAATAATACTTCATCCATAATTTTTTCAAAAATGTCATATGATGCAGCTGGTGGTCTGTATACACTCATTACAACAAGCTCCTCAAGCTCTATACAGGCTATCTCAATAGTATGTTCAACGAACATACCCTAAAACTTGTTTTAGTGGTTTGATAGTTCAGCTACCTATATACGCACTTGTTTATTAAAAATTATTACATTCACTGCAACAATGACTTTTTTGCAACAGACAGCATCAATATTTTGTAATTTCTGTACCGTAATCTATGATCGGCTCGGCGGCGATCGGCGTTGTCATGGCAACATATTTATTTTGTTAGATAAATAATAAAATCAAATAAAATGTTATAATTCATGATTTCTTAAATGTAGTATGTAATTCTATGATTCTTCTTACTTTCGTAATTATTGCATCTTCCCATAATACAAGACGGCAACAACAAACGCGTGTGTACCGTTTTCGTATCGAGAGAGCGACTACGACAAAAGGAACCAATTGACTCGATTGATTTTCAGCGCGCTAGTGACATATCTACCTCTTTTAATATTATAATATCATTGTATGACGCATGTAAATTTAAGTTTGGTGAAAAGAAAGACCAAATAAAGTTGGTTATAAAATTATAAGCACTTTTAAACGAAACCAATTGTTTTCCTTGAAAATCCTCGCTTATTCCAAAATACTTATATTTAACTGTTTTTCAACTTTTGTCGAAAGAAAGGTTTGTGTAAAATAAAATAAAACTACAAATAAAATAATTGTTTGTTTCACTAGCTTTCAGATAAATTCACTGAAATCAGCGTTGATACACGGTGAAACTTTATGGGTATACTACACTTTGACCCAGACATTCCTTAGGTTATCATAATGACTGGGTAGGCGTTTGACAAGGTAGATCACCACATTCTTATTAATAAATTAAATAAATTTGGAATCTCAAATCCACTCTTGGCATGGTGTCAGTCCTATTTGTACAATAGACCAGCAAAAGTTGTTTTGGATGGATGGCAGTCTGACCCTTACATTGCAACATCTGGCGTACCTCAAGGCTCAAACCTAGGTCCGTTGTTTTTCAATTTATTTATTAATGATATTCCTAATGTTATCCAGAACTGCAAGATATTTCTATTTGCCGATGATTTAAAAATATTCCGAACGATAGTTAGTGAAAATGATTGTAATTTACTACAAGATGACATTAATAACTTTACGAAATGGTGTAAGTATAATAAAATGTCTCTTAATACTGACAAATGCTTCTCAATAACATTTTCAAGAAAAAAAAATATCAACGGGCTTGCCAATATAAGATTGACAATATAACATTAAAAACTACTGATGAAATCAGAGATTTAGGTATTACAATTGACAAAGATTTACGGTTTGTCAGTCACATAGATAAAATTGCAAATTCTGCACTCAATACACTAGGGTTTGTGATGCGACAAGGAAAGCAATTCAAGTAACCAGCTACTCTTATCACACTATTTAATAGCCTTGTACGAAGCAAGCTCGAGTATTGTTGTCAAGTCTGGTCCCCGTGCTACAATATCCACATCAAAAGAATAGAAAGTATCCAAAAAAAAATCTTACGATATTTAGCTTATAAATTTCATAGACCCAGAATACTGGACAGCTACTGTAGTCGGCTTGAGTTCTTTTTAAATACAGAGTTTGGAAGAGAGGCGTAAATTGTTAGACTTAAAGTTCTTACATAAACTGTTTCACAACTTAATTGATAGCCCAGACTTGCTGACGACATTCTGTATTTATGTACCTCGATGTGCCCCTCGAAGCGAAAGTCCATTTTTTGCACTAATGAAAGTAAATACAAACCTGGGTAAAAATTCTCCAATCGAGCGAATGGCAAGAGAATATAATGAGTACCTAAAAAAAATACCAGACTTGGACATTGGTGCAGATGGGTTTACAACATTTATAAATAAATGTACTAAAATTAATAAGATTTAAATGCTGTTGTTTTGTATTAGACTTAATTTTAATTTTAACATAATATTTAGATAAACTGTAATTTTACTAACATAATATTTAACTTTAAGCAAGTTGTATAGTATGGTCGGGAAGGTAACAGATAATGAAAGATGTGTAACCCTGTAAGTTATCTGTACACTTAGATATATATATTTTTTATTTTTGTATGTCATTTATGTATTAGTGTGCGATTGTTGGGTTTCCGAATAAATAAATAAATAAATGACTATGTGAAGTCAGAAATGGATATTTTGCATTATATTTTAATAAAATTTTTGAAGTAGATAAGTGATGCTTTTCTTGATCATGATCCGGGCTATAGACTGTGTGTCACTTTCGAGTGTGTTTTTTGTTTGTTTTTTTCGTGCATGGAAAATTTAGTTGATACGTCATCCTAGCTTACAAGAGATTAATGGTCATACCATTTACAGGGCAGTAAGGCCCCTGGCTATTTCAGTTCGCAAGGACGAATATTGAAAAAGAAAATCAATGGTACTTTCACTGACTTTCGTTTGTGCCTGTTTGATATTCGCCATTTTGGCGCTGTTGGCCATGTAGCGAGTGTCTGCGGTACTAAAACTAGTGATGTCAACGTTAGCAAACATCATTTGATGGTGGGAATTGTATACTTTATTACGTTGATTTCTGAAGTATAAATAACACGTAATACGACCGAAATTAATTCAAAATGCAAAAATTCTTCAGCGTACTGTACGTTCCTTCTCAGCCGTTTCTATAATAGTATAATATAATAATTATACGTCAAAATTCGTTCTCTGCACGCTCGCGAATGGCTCTTCAAATAGGCACAAAAAGTTTGCTGTCAAACATATGGAACAGCCTGTCCAGTGTTATTTATACAGGTCAGTGGGTGCTTTGTGTACCTCATTGGTCTATGGTGTACCTTTGATTTTCTGGACTTAGTTACCAGGTCATAAAATCTCAAAAACAAAAAGTATTTTGTTTTGATTTTTGTTTATTTTGATTTGTGCTTTTGATTGAACGTAGAGTATAAATTCTCTTTGCTTTTGGTGTTTACTAATTACTTTGTGTGCTGATTTCAAATTTATATTGATAAATGTTCTAACTTATAAGTTCCTATTACAATTATTAATTACATATATATTTATGTAATTGAGTAGAGAGTAAAAACTCAATAATGCAATTATTATTAAGGCCGTACATATAGGATTGATAGAAATGTATTTCCGAAGAATAAACTTTATTGCGGTCGTTCTGTTGGGGGCAGCTGTTTGTGAATGTAAATATGCGTATGTAAAATGGACCGACAAGCCCGTGATAACTGTAATTGATAACTATAGTGAAATACCGCCTGTGAACGTTGCTCGCGCTACCTACACTAACGACATAAATGGAACTGGGTAACTATGAAAGTATATCTTTAAAAAATATTTTAACTATGATCTTGTATTCCTATTTCAAAATTACACCGAAGAACAGAGTGTTATGGAGTGTATAATTTCAGGTGGGCCTATTTAGAGCTTCACACTTCACCTGATTCCTGTGATGAAAAGCAGGCATATGCTGCTGGTTTCCTAGAGGGCTTCCTCACCAGAGACCTAATATGGATGCACTGGGAGAACATGCTGAAAGGGTATGGATCCTATAATCAAGAAGTTTTGATGGGGCTTAGTTTTTGGATGTTTCAAATTATTCTTTATGCCAAATTATTTTGACTTAGATTATTTTAATAATATTTTATTAAGAGTTGCTTTTAATAATTTATTTTATAAAATTCTTGTTAAAATGATATAACATGATATTATTCATCTATACCTAGTTAGCAAAATAACAACTGTGATATTTTGATGTGGAAGATTCTTGCTACACATAGCAGCAGCATTTACTGAGTGCCAGTGTCTGATAATCCCTCCTCAAGAGTTTTCTTCTGTTCCATTCTTTTTTTTTAGGAAAAGTATGCCAAGCAAGATTTGCCTCTTTTTTGCAGTCAACTGCGGCTTTAATTAACACAACAAACCAGGGTTCTAATGTACCACAGTGAAAGAACTTGGTATGAAAATATCCATGTTGTATCACAATTCAACAGCATAGGCACTGGGATCATCTAAAGGGAACCTAACCCTACCCCAAGGGTGTTCTGCATAATGCTAGAAAGGAATGCATCCTATTCAGTGTGTTCAATTATAGTGCCGAATGCTGCTGTTCACTGGTGTTCTATGAGATGGGTGGCACTCCTGACCAGGCACTGGTTGGATGCCCCGGAAATCTAGTAACAATCAGGATATGTAGCCAGCAATAAGGACTAATAAGTCTTAGCAATCTTGGCTCTTGATACAATTAGGCTGAAGAGCTTATTTTTTACGGAGCAAATCTATATTAGCGCTAATATATCATGAATTTCCAATAGTGCTTGTGAGCAATGCAAGCCTTTTACCATAGAAATACATATATTATATCTGTCCTCTATAATAATATATCTGTGTATCATAAGAGCCTTTATTTCAGGTATTGTTATGGAAAGGCCGATGTTTGTGGTCTGATTGAGCAATATGTTGATATCAACCAGAATTATATGAAACAGATGATTGAGGACAACTTTAATGACCCATACTGGTACCAGGTTTGTGGACTTACATACTTTTGACTTATTATATGATATTAGCCTTTTATTTGGATATTTTATTATAAGCATATATCATGTTTTCTCTATATCTGCATGACCAGTCCTCCAATCTTCTCGATTCCTGCCTTTCTGTGGCTACTCTACCCTAGGTTGTCCGTGCCACCTGTCTTGTATTGTCATTCCATTCCATTCTACTCTGTGGTCTGCCTCTTTTTCTTTTTCATTCCTTCGGTACCACTGGGTGACTAATTAACTCCATTTGTCTGTTCCTCTAACCATATTATGTCCTGCCCAATTCCACTTTTGTATTCTTAGTTTCCGGGTTATATCCTGAACTTTTGTCATGAATCTGATGCTGCTATTCCTTACTTTCCATGGCACACTGATATATGGATAGTTTATTCATTATGTTTTTTGTCAGAGTCCATTTCAATTCCATATACTAATTATTACTAAGACTGGTAGGATGCATGTATTGAATACTTTACTTTTGGTTGAAATATGTAAGCTTTTGACCTACATTATGTCTTATATATACTTTTCTTATTACTTATACATAATCTTCTAATATATATATCATGCTTTGATTTAAACATTATAATAATTCCTTTCTTAATACCTGTGTGAAATGCACAATAAAAATATAGTATCAATATTAGATAATTCATATGTCTACATAGTCTCTTGCTCTTAGTTTAGTGTGTGTGACAAGCTATGTCTTAAACTCGCGATTTGTATGACACTTTGTGTTAGTGTATGTGCATTGCTCAAAATAGAGGTTAGTTCTAGTCTATTTTTTTCGACTTTTTTACAGCAGTCATAGTCTATCTAGATGTATAAACGATATAAGTTATCAATAAATTTAAACATTCTGTTATGCTAATAGTGTATTGTAAGTTACAAGGTTCATTTATTGTCTCTTGTTCATATTCCGTTTTTATTTGAAGGTATTTATAATTTTTTTTTTTTGGTGCTATCACTGCTATGAAGTATATTTTTTTAGCTGAAATTATTCAACATTCAATTGGAAGGACTATCTGCCGGGTACAACCAGGCCACCGCTCACGCGTATCAGTGGCTCACCATCAGAGATATATTGTAAGTATTTTACTATCAGCATTTCCATTCCATTTAATATCTGGTTTTGACTGGAATCAAATGAGCTTTCAAAACAGATTCACATGGGTGTAAGGCTTAATAGGGGGTAATGCCATTCACCTCAATACCAGATAAACTAAGTAGCAAGTATGCAAAACTGTTCAACAACAAATAACATAAACACCCTTTATAATTTTTTTGCAACGGGTGATAAATATTTTCTTGTAAAGTTTTATTAAAATCAAAATTACAAGTGTACTAAACTTAACTTTTACTTATGATATTTTGTTATCCAGTACTAAATAATGGCTGTAACAGTGTTTTAGAATAAATTGTGATAAAATTTATTATTCTATTGCTTTGCATTCTAGGTGTTAAATTATATTTTGATTTGACACAGAGTAATTTCGGTTCTTATTTAAGTAGGATTATATTGAGCATGTTAAATTGTCAGGCCATGAAATATGAATGAAATAAATATCTGATATCGGTGATTGCTTACCATGACCTGAGGTATTAAAAACAATTCGTAGGTGCAATGTGAAATAAGATTTGCCTTGCACAGCCATTTTGTAGAATGAACTGCCGACTGCTGTTTTCCCGAACCGATACCTACGACTTGGAGTCCTTCAAGCTTCGAGCATACTTTCACCTTTAAGATCGGCATCATGTCTCTTGACCTCTGGTGTTGCAGGCGTGGCCCCGGGTGGGCTGCTTGTTCACTCTCTATCAGGTGAGCTTCTTTCCCGATTGCTTCCTTTAAGTCTCAAGATTAAATCTCGTGCTCTGTCATCTTAGATGGATTAATATGCTGGGTGATCTGGACGACTTGGCGTTCGCGCTGTCGATGCCCAAAGAGACCCCAGAGGGTCTGCTGTTCGGTGACCACTGCAGCGGACTCGTCAAGCTGCTGCCGGACTTATCTGAGCTGTTCACCTCACAAGTCACATGGAACAGGTAGCATTACTTTTACTCCTTCACTACATTATTTCAGCGGTAACATGCTTAATTTTTTGAGTTTCTTCTAAACTCACATTGAAAGGTTCTGTTGAAATTCCTTACAAGATATATCTAATAGGCCGTGTAGATGGACTCCCTTTGTACCTTTACACATTCGGCCAACGTTTTTACAATTTTACTACAGCACGTGCTCCCCATAAATTATTATTTAAATATACAACACAAATAAACAAAAAAAGACATAAACATTATTTTATAAGTAAATAAAAATAAAATAAATTAACAATTTACAATAGCAACTACTTACGGAATTCAAAAGCGACCTCTTTTTTTAAGTTTCTACGTTTATACATTTTTTTTATAAAAACTTAATACTGCCACTGCACGGCCGCCAACGATTGTCTCGGCCAGGTCCATATGTAACGAATTAGGCGAAAACATAAGCCATGGAACGAAAGAGAAAGATAATATGTGGCGAGACGAGTGAAAGTGAAGGAAGACCTTTAGTTTGCCTTTGTTTGTTGTACAAGGCTTGTCACAAAGTACTAGCCAATAGCCGTGCCTTAAATCGTACGAGCGCGCACGCCGTACGAGAAGTGTCGGTGTAACATAAGATACAATTTTGAACATAAATATGGTGTGTCTATTGAGTTATGCCGAATAGGACCTTCATCAGCATTTGTTGCAGTTATAAATAGCAACACTGGTTGTCAGAAGGCCCGAACCGTCAAACAGCCTCAAATGTATGTAAATAATATCAGGTTGGCCGTTTTGAAGTTCGACATCTTGATTTTTGATTGTGTTTGCTATTATTCTATCAATGAGATAGCTACACTCCGACGGGCAGTGGAATGTTAGTAATAGAGTTGCTGGTCGGATGGGGAACCCTTGTAGGATAACTTCGTTGTCCGTCTGTCAAGAGCCTTTTGGTCGCGCGTATTAAATGTTAGTTCAGCGAAATTGTTGTTTTTTTTATCAAAATAATCATATTAATGTTCAGCTGATGGTAATTGATACAATGCAGTACCGCTCAGGATTAATGAAAAACTCAAAATTTCGTTACCTTGAGACATAAGATGTTAAGTCTCATTTTCCCAGTAATTTCACTAGCTACGGAGCGCTTCAGTCCGAAACACAGTAATGTCTACACGTTTGCTTCACGGCAGAAATAGGCGCCGTTGTGGTACCCATAATCTAGCCGGCATCTTGTGCAAAGAGCCTCCCACTGGTAAATGTTGTGAAAGTTTATTAGCATCTGGTGCCTAACATATCGGTCGCCCTTACCAATCACTATATTTCAGCTACCAGTCCATGCTGCGGTTTCAGAAGATGTACATGTTGAACTATCGCATCACTCCCAATGTTGACGTACTTATTCCGGGCAGGAAGATGTCCTTCACCTCATATCCTGCTTTCGTTCAGGTAAAGGGTAGGAAAATTAAAAAAAGTTTGTTCGTGCAAAAATATTTCATATTGAAAAATATGTAAAACGAATGCGAAAAAAATCTAACATTTAGTATGATTCTAGAGTAAATAATATAATATATTTAATTAAGGTTTCATATATATGTTCGTTTACACATCACTAGTTTTTCATCATCAGCCGGAAGACGTCCACTGCTCGACAAAGGCCTCCTCCAAAGATCTCCACGACGATCTATCCTGCGCTGCCCTCATCCAACGTATTCCGGCGATCTTGACCACATCATCGGTACATCTTGTGGGGGGTCGTGTTTCATACACTGCGTCTCTCAGTTTGTAGTCGCAATTTGAGGTCTTTTCTGCCGCACCGTCCATCTGTACGTCGAACTATGTGCCCCGCTAACTGCCAATTCAGTTTCGCAATCATTTTGGCTATGTCGGTGACTTTGGTTGTGCTACGGATCTCCTAACTTCTTATTCGATCCCGCAGGTAACTCCAAGCATAGCCCTCTCCATTGCCCTCTCAGCGACCACGAGCTTTTTCACAAATTTTTACTTACCATAAAATTAGAAAGAAAGACATTTTTTTATTTTGAAACGTATAAGTAAGTAGTATACAAAGACAACATAAAAAATAAATATAAACTTAAGATTGATAAACAAGCAAAAAACAAAAAGACTGAAAAATTTCTATTATTTATATACGATTCAAAAAATGGTCCCAACTCAGCATGTTGCTGGTTTGAAAACCAACGCTGGTCTTCCGTTGGGCCATTTTGTGACGTCACGAAAAATATTTATATATAAATTAAAAGCAGAACTTTTTACTGGTAGGAAACTAAAAGTAACGTGGTATAAAAACTAAATCTTATAAACTTACATAAATTAATTTTTTAAGTGTTTCGATCTGATTATAAATAACGATGGGCAATGAATGAGTTAGAACGTTCTACTTGTATACTCAGTGGCCGCATGTAAATAAATAGATAATTTCTGTTCGTTGCTTGTTACGTCAACTGTCAATTATAATTTATCCCAAAAAAAAAACTAAAAAATGCAAATGTATAACAATCAACATTATTCTTCATAAAAGTTAAAACTGCTAACAGCCAAGTATAAATAACTGACAAGTGCCTAAATTATATATTTAAAGATCTAATTAGAATTAAGAGTTTATGTTTTGAATTAAAAAGATAATGGAGATAGGAATTAAACAATATTTGGTGAGCACCTATTCTTGTACATTGTAATAAGTAAAAATATATTAGGTAAAATACTTTTATAAAGTACTGGTGTCATGTCTCAGTGTTTCCTCCTGTTTCTGATGATGTAACAAAAACTGTTTAATTTTTAATTCTTTAAATAATTTTAAATTAAGCATTGTATCTTTTAATAATTTTAAATTAAGCATTGTAGAATACCTAGTTAATTGAGACAATAACAGAATTATTTACTTTTCATAAATTCAAACTTATAGCACTCCTTATATAGATGCGTCGGAGATTAAAAAAGAGAACATACATACATATAAGTTTCATATTTAACATACAAACTATTGCACCAAGCTGAACAGACCCTAGCAGAGGTGAGAACCACTAATCACTCAGCCAAAAGGTGTAATATTTGTGTATTAAACATAAAACGATTGATGATTTATTAGTCCACAGACGACTGGTATATCACGTCGGCCGGTCTGGTGGCCGCGGAGACCACGATCGGCAATAGCAACAGATCACTCTTCGAGAACGTTCGGCCGGACGGACAGGTAGGTACGCCACACGACTTACATTTTTAGGGTTCCGTAGCGAAATGGCAAAAAACGGAACCCTTATGGATTCGTCGTGTCTGTCTGTCTGTCCGTGTATGTCACAGCAACTTTTTTCCAAAACTATAAGAACTATTCTGTTGAAACTTGGTAAGTAGACGTATTCTGTGAACCGCATTAACATTTTTACATACAAATAGAAAAAAAAACCAATAAATTTTGGGTGGTGAATTTTTTCATTCTACCCATACCTGTGGGGGGTATCTATGGATAGGTCTTCAATGATATTGAGATTTCTTATATTTTTTTTTCTTAACTGAATAGTATACGCGAGAGACACTTCCAAAGTGGTAAAATGTGTCTCTTGGATCGTACATTTAGATCATGTAGATCTCTAATATAAGCAAATATACTTACAGTTATTAGTTCTATATTTATTGATGCTACAAATACTCATTCGTTTCCTTAGACTTATATTTTTTATTAGGCAATATATAGTGTTAATTTTGTACTAATTATAAAAACTATCACACCTTATCTATTAAAACAGGGGTTCTGGATACAATCTCTCGTTAGTGACAGGGCCACAGTCCACTTGTTATGTTATAATTTATATGTCTGTCTCTAGATCCTGGAGTTTATGCGAGCGATGGTCGCTACGAGGCTGTCTCGGAGCGGTGAAGAGTGGGTCGACCTATTCGCCAGACACAATAGCGGCACTTACAACAACCAGTGGTGAGTGGCTCGTAATAACAGTACGCATTATGTATCTTACACTGCTGAACGTTTATAATATGCGAACTATGAATGTGAATCAGGTTATGTCTCTTACATCGCCTATGTGGATACCGGATATTCAACCCTTTATCGCGTTGTGTAACGCGTTCAGTTTTATTTGAATATAGGCGCGGTGAACGAGATCCAAGATGAAACTAGATCCAACTTCACATGTGCAGCTCAAACTTTTTGAAAAGTGGCAACGAATAATAGTAGACTTAAAATCCAATTGCTAAGGAGATTGGCTTTTTCTTAAAGACATCTCGAATCGATCGCAATCACGACTCATATATTTGGTGGTCAGTTAATTTGAGTCAGTATCCACAGTTGTCAAGGTTTGCTTTATCTTTCAACACCTGGCAGGAAATGATATTCTTAGAAGCTGGTCTGGTACCTACTGGTAGTCAAGCGAAGTCGCCTTTTACCAGAAAATGCGGAAAAGGCATTCGTTCACCACAATTTGCCACTTGTTAGTTTTGAGAGCTAAACTAATAACGATAAACTAATATAAAAAAAAAAAATTTTGACGTTCAATAATTAAAAAATTAAACGGTGCCCATAAGTTATTGTGGTATGATTTGTCTTTTTTTTTATGAAAATAAGGGACAAGACGAGCAGGACGTTCAGTTGATGGTAATTGATACGCCCTGCCCATTACAAAATCTTGTGTAAAATTATGAGAATTCTTTGAAATTTTACTATCCGGAATCCGGCTGGATACCGGATAAGTGGCAACGCTCCTGCGGTTTCTTGTGGTGTTTAAAGAGAGCTTGGGTGGCGATGACGACTTACCTATAACCACTATGACTATGACCCCTCGCCCCTCCATAAATGACAACTGGTACAGTAAGTATGATTCCAGGTACATCGTAGACTACAAGAAGTTCAAGGCACGCAGGGGCTACGAGGCTGGCAGGGTGGAGCCGGGCCTGCTGTGGGTGCTGGAACAGCTGCCCGGCTACACGGAAGCGGCCGACCTGTGCGTATCCTACTGGCTGTATCATGCCCTATCTACCAGTGGGAGGTTCCTTTGCTCAGGATGCCGACTAGATTATTAGTATCTAGGTTTTTTTATGAAAATAAGGGACGAGACGAGCAGGACATTCAGCTGATGGTATTATGTAGTATATGCTGCTCAGGATTATTGAAAAACCCAAAAATTCTGAGTGGCACTACATCTGCGCTCGTCACCTTGAGACATAAGAAGTCAAGTCTCATTTGCCCAGTAATTTCATTAGCTACGGCACCCTTCAGTTCGAATCACTTATTGAACGTCAAAACCACCCATTCAAAATAGACTGCCTCAGACCTGACAAGAACGGGCCCAAGAAACTTTTTGGCGACTGGGCGCGAGCGGGATTTTTTTTTATAAAAATGTAGAGTACATTATAATTAAAGAGCCTGAGGGTGTTCGCTCCATTCCCAGTCTGTCGTATCATTAAGAAAATCATTTATGTTATAATAACCATGCCCACACAAACGCTTTTCAACAATTCTTTTAAATTTTGTAGCACATTTGTTTTGTACACTTTCTGGGATCATATTGTAAAATATGTATATATGCATACATCGCCCAATAATCGACTTAACCGAGTAGTAGGCATAACAAGTTTGTGTTTGTTCCTCGTGTTAACATTATGACTGTCGCAGTTTCTAGCAAATTCCTTAATGTTCTTATGAACATTATCAAGAATATATTGAGATGCAACAGTCAAAATGTTTATTTCTTCAAATTTTTCTCTCTATGATTATTTAGGACCTAGGTTATAAATAGCGCGAATAGCCCTCTTCTGCAGCACAAAGATGGTATTATCATCAAAGAGGATGTAAATACTATGTTATAAGAGGCGGGATTACCTAAGTGGGGTACAATCACTGACCTGTATAAATACCACTGGACAGGCTGTTCCATGTGTTTGACAGCAATTTTGTGCCTATTTGAAGTGCTACTCGCGAGCGTCCAGAGAACTAATTTTGACGTATAATACAAATGGCTGCGAAGGAACGAATAAGTACACAGTTTTTTTTGTAAATAATTTTCCTTTCGATTGTTGTTTAGCTGAAGTTTTCATCACTAGTTTTAGTACCGCAGATTCTCGCTACATGGCCAACAGCGCCTAAATGGCGAATATCAAACAGGCACAAAAGCACTTTGACAGCCGCCAGTCCAGTAGTAAATAGTACATAGAGGTCAGTGGGTACAACTGTCGACGCAAGCAAAAATGTCTATGTCGCGCTTCAGTTGTCCCCGGGGCCCCGTAGTGCGTTGCCGGAATAAGTTATATTATTATCGATGCAATAAATCGTTTTACACATCTCGGGCGTATCATATCTATCAATCACTGCTAGTTTTATCCAATCGCTTTTTTCTTAGAGTTTCGCTAGGCTCTCATTCATGAGCGTTGCTTCCCGACTTTCAGTTTCCAAAACTAACGTTGATGAGGAAGAGCGTACTGTTGAGCTTTTGCAGGTTACTTGATTGGAGTTGTTGTGTCATTAAACACAGCCACAAGTCACTATAGTTTATTAGTTAGCCTTCTAGTTATTACTTTTGCCTTCCATTTAACGCCCCATGTCAAACCATATAAGCATTACCCGGTCCGGTCTTCTGTTTGACGATTACAGACTACAGAAGGTCCTTTGTTTCTTCAACATAGTTATTGTTCAGTCAGGTTAAGGGGCGTGCATTGGTTTTCCAGCGCGGTAGGCACTGTAAGCCTAACTAGTCGGGAGTTGCGATTAATATTTAAAAAAATAGTTCCTGTTATAAGGATAAATATAAGTTAAGTTATCAACATTTTTCTGCCGTCCTGTCAGATTGATCGTGTTTTTAGCAAGATTTGTCAAATTACCGTAACCAGTATCGTTCCACACAGTCTTCGTTGTAGAAAATAAACAGCAGGTCAAGTAGAACAACAAATTGGGATGGCGGCATCCCGCTAGCCAAGTGTATTTTTCGTAATACTTGGTATTGAAATATCTCATAGTTTTACCTTTTTGTTGAGTTAAACTAATATTTGGTATTGGTCCATTAAGACAAACAATTTTTATTTTATACTAGCTGCCCGGCAAACGTTGTTTTGCCATATAAAGTATAATTCACGCGATAGTTTTATAAGTAATAAAATATTGCCTATATTATAGCCTGTACATCATTTTGTTCTATTGTCAATAGTTTTTGCAGCGCACGCAAAAATAGGTTTTCGATTTTGCACCTTGTGTTACAAAATAGCAATTTTATTACGGATCCCCAATTTTGAAAAAAAAAAACATAGCCTATAGCCTTCCTCGATGAATGGACTACCCAACACTGAAAGAATCATTCAAATCGGACCAGTAGTACCAGAGATTAGCGCGTTCAAACAAACAAACACTGCAGCTTTATAATATTAGTATAGATACGAACGAAAATTGTGCAAAACGATACGTAGGTACCTAATTTCTGTAAACAAATCGTATTTCCGCCAGAATCGCGACACTGGAATTTAGTAAATATGGTAGGTAGGCTATGCCTATTGGCATATATGGAATGCACGCTTATGGTCAGGTTATATGTTCAGGTGAGAATTTATTTCTCCGCGAACAGCTTATAGTCACTATTTGCTAAATCTTCAGTAAAGAGTGCATATAAGTGTTAATTTAGTAAGAGAAACATTTTTTTTTTATTTGCATTGCGGCCATTTTTGAATTTATATTATTTGTTATAGGGGCAGTGCTAATCATCATTGTCTCAATATATTATCAGCTACTGCTGTTTATAAGATACATGCAGTCTGTTGAGACAGTCGAACAGATGGACAGAAAGTCTTAATCCTGGGATCCTGGTTGTCTCCTGTGGGAACGGATCCCTAAATATAATATAAGGGGTTGCCGTTTGATTGTTATAGGTACTTCGAATTGACATAGAACCTTCATGGTTTGAAATTTTTGAGTGAAACTCTTTTCACATGGTACTTATGTAGAACGAACCACGTGGAAGACCGCCCACACAGGTGAATAACAATCAATTGAAAGAGATGGTGGAAGCCGATCCGAACCAAACTACCCAGGAATTGGCGGCATGGTTTAACCACGGACTAGTAAAAAAATAAGGACTCCCTGTCACCTTACATAACACCAAAACAAGCCGATTAACGTGTAAATACATAGCCCCACGCACACACTTACACTATTACAGGCCAATAGGCGGCCATTATGAGAATTGTCATTGTCTGTGACAGATCAGTTTGTGTGTCTCAATAAAATATTTTAAAAATGAAAAAGTGTAAAATCAGTTACATAAAAGTATTTGTGGATATTTGATTATTTAAGCGAGATTATTTAAAAAATTGTGTATCTGGTATACCCCTTAACCGCACACACACTAGCATAAAGGTGCTTCACTTGCTAATATCACGGCGCGGAGTCCTTCTTTTTTTACTAGTCCGTGGGTTTAACGTTACCTTACCAACGATTAATATTACTATAATGTATTACAGCACGGAGCACCTGAAAGCGACCACATACTTCCCGTCGTACAACATCGCGTTCTTCCCGCGCGTGTTCAACCTGAGTGGTGGCAACGAACGCGTGGCCACCTTCGGCGACTGGTTCGGCTACCACACCAACCCGCGCGCCAAGATGTTCCACCTGCTGCAGGTCACACAATCAATACTAATATTAACGGATTAAGATTAACAGACAAGTTGTCTTCACATTCTGTTCTTATAAATTTCTCTGTCACTAGTATAGCAAGGTCATCCGCATAACCGATTGTGAAGTAGCTATATGTATTGTATCAATGAGCAAAGAGATCTTTTATTATTGTTTTTTTATGAAAGTAAGGAGGGACGAGACGAGCAGGACGTTCAGCTGATGGTAATTGATACGCCCTGCCCATTACAATGCAGTGCCGCTCAAGATTCTTGAAAAACCCCAAATATTCTGAGCGGCACCACAACTTCTCAACGCTCGTCACCTTGAGACATAACATGTTAAGTCTCATTTGCCCAGTAATTTCACTAGCTACGGCGCCCTTCAGACCGAAATAGTAATGCTTACACATTACTGCTTCACGGCAGAAATAGGCGCCGTTGTGGTACCCATAATCTAGCCGGCATCCTGTGCAAAGGAGTCTCCCACTGGTCCCCACTAATTATTGTCTTGTATTCGAATGTGTTAAGTTAGCGTCATCCCAATCATCATCTTTCAATATTAACTCATTCCTTTTTCTGTTACGATTTACTTGAAAAGGCAAAAGTAAAGTAAAAAAAAACATAAAAGAGTTACGAGCAGGTATGTACAGTAGTTGTGTCAATCTGCACACATTGTAAATAGCTAAAGTTTGTATCATTTTATCAACACTCGAAATAATTTTATACAGCTTTAAACTTGTTATTACAAACAAAAGCAGTATCCTCGGTGACAGGAGCATGTTGTCCTTAACCCTCCCCTGTACCGGCTCGTTGTCCTCAGCCGGCCGCTGTGAGCCTGCGCGCCACGTTGCTCGTCATGCGCTACAACGACTACACGCGCGACCCCCTGGCGCGCTGTGCCGCCTGCCGCCCGCCCTACAGCGCCTGCAACGCCATCTCTGCCAGGAACGACCTTAACCCCGCCAACGGTGAGCATTACTTACTGCGTGTAGGGAAGGGGCGAAGTGGAAGTGATTTGAGACTGCGAAAAATATCACATTTACTAAGGGAAGAGAGACTGTCACTGATTCCTACGAGAATGTAATGTCAATACATCCAAGTATAGTAATCGACCTTACCGCCCGCATATTTGCCCGAAATATAATAATAATAATATTGACACACTTTTACACAAATTATAATGCCCCAAATTAAGCATATTATAGCCTGTGTTATGGGTTACAAGACAACGATATATTTAATACAATATACTTACTTAAACATTCATAAATACATATATACATCCATGACTGGGAAACAAACATCCATATTCATCGTATAAATGCTTGCACCTACCGGGATTCGAACCCGGGACCTATAGCTTAATAGGTAGGGTCGCTAACCACTCTGCTATACAGGTCGTCGAAAATATATTAATGCCTTTTCGGCCCACACACATCAATACTTAAAAGCTCTTTCAGAGTTGTATAAAATGAACATGTGTGTGTATGCAGGCACGTATCCGTTCCGCGCACTGGGCCACCGCAGCCACGGCTCCACCGACGCCAAGGTCACCGACTCCGAGCTCAGCAGGAGTTTCCGCTTCCTCGGCGTGGCCGGGCCCACACACAACATCTCCAGGGGGATACCACCCTTTCAGTTAGCTAAAAGTCAAAAATAATCTATTACTTCACCTCTGAATTTTTATAGTATAATCGTAATGGTAAGTAATCACAGCCGTCTATAGCCTATGGTGCGATTTTTAAAACAAGGAAGGCGATGGACTATCACGACATCCAGATTATGAGTTTGATAGTTCAGTTTTTTTTAGGAAAAGGAGGATAAGCGAGCGTACGGGTTACCTGGTGTTAAGTGATCACCGTTTTTTTTAGGAAAAGGAGGATAAGCGAGCGTACGGGTTACCTGGTGTTAAGTGATCACCGCTGCCCACATTATCTTGCAAACCTGGAGGAATCACAGGAGTACGCGCTTTTCTTGAAGATACCGATTTTGTATCGTCCCGGAAAGGAAACCCATTCCACAACTTTGTGGTACGTGGAAGAATGCTCCTTGAAAACCGCACTGTAGAGGACCGCCACAATTATATGGCGAATGGTACGAAATTAACAAATGTCAAACTTGTACAGCTTACCGTCTACAACAACTCTGGAGAGGTTTATCTCGAGAAGTAGCGTGATACTCATTGCCACGTTCACCAAATAATGTCAAAACAATACATTCCCAATCACTTAATCACATGATACTGGTCTTGACGCGAGAGGCGAGACGAGATATCTTTAAAACTAGTACCCGCTCTCGGTACGTTTCCGACAGGAGAAAGATTGCTCACAGCTTTAAGCAAAGATCTAAAATGAATCCAGAGATCCTATACCCGCGGCAAGCAGCCATCCCCGCTTCACAGTTTCATCGAAACAGGGATCGGCTCGTAAAACATCTGTCCTCTGTTCTTACCCCATTTTAGTAGAGTCCGGGGCTACACGCTCCTACCCAAGCAAACTGCCCTAGTTCTGCATATAATAATAATCGACACACCAAGTTATATGCTGCTAGCATTAAAGGGCAAAAAGGCATTATTTTTTTGTCAAAATTGATTTTTTTGAAATTCTCACATTGATATTAATAATTAATGAAAGCTGTTTCGCTCCAAGTGACCTCAACCTCGTCGAAACGGTTTTTAGTTTTCACAGATAGATGAGAAATACAGTCCTTAAGTCCACAATCGGGTTCTTAACGCGCAACGTACACTAAGCCTTAGGATTATTTATTTGGATTAAAACCATTATGTGGCAGCTTGCCTGTGGTAAATATATTATTTGATTTGTAATATATAATTACTTATTATATATATAATAACATGAATTGCAACTGTCACCAGGTGGAGTAAATTTGATCTGGAACCTCAAATATCGCACGAAGGCCACCCGGACTTGTGGGTGTTCCCACCACTCATACACCACTGGGAGTGGGGATAGACAGCCAGATATCTTACTTTATTATACTTAAAGAATATGTGTAAATAGTTTGTCCTAGATCGTACTCCAATACAGACTGAATTAATAAATACTTACTTTTTTTTAATCTGTTATTTATTTCGCCACGTTATCCTGAATCCTGAATCCAGTTTCACGACTTCATGTTGTGATAATACTAACTATAACTAATAATATGACAATGATATTTGAAATTAATATTCGATTAATTATCGCGTGATTTTTGGATGGATCGGGAACGACCACGTCCGATGATGAAGGCAGGTTCTCACGATGAATTTGTAAAGTTATGAGATTAAACAAATATAATTTTAAAAAGTTACAGGCTTGCATCATCCATTTCCAGACAAAAAGAGGTAGAGTTTGCATCCTATTTAATAACTCAGTTGAATTTATATATATAATATAACACACTGCCTGCTTGCAACGAGTTAGCCTAAGAAAAAGTTTTTGAATGCTGTGGAGTTGAACTTCTAAAAGCGAAATGTTAGGTTATTTGCTTTCACAGAACTCCTGATTCAAATATTAAGGGTTAAAGTATGAAATTGCCGAATTTACTTAAGAATTTAAATTAGTTGTTTTTTAATTTAACATATTAATTTAATCAAAATAATTACCATTATTATCTATACATTGCTGCCATCTAATAGAAGGTTATTTATGCCTTTGGGATAGAACTGTAGTAATATACATAGATTCGACAAACTGTGTAAAAGCATTTTGTACTGTCTCCTGAGAAGGAAACTTTATATCACGTAGGAAATTGTCCAAATCATGAAAAAAATGGTTGTCCGTTGGAGCAAGGTCTGGCGAATACGGAGGGTGACGAATGGTTTCTAATTGCAGTTCCTAAACAGTTAAAACTGTTTCTCGTGCTGTATGAGGTCTCGTGTTATTATGGAGAAATAATGGTGAAGATCGATTCATGAGTCGGGGCTGTTTCACTGCTAGTTTTGCTATTATTGTTCGGAGTTTGGCACCGTAGACATCTACCGTTATTGCTTGACTAGATCGGAGAAAGCTATAGAGAATAACACCATGCTGAGACCACCAAACAGTTACCATTAGTTTTATAAAACTAGAATTGTGAAATTTACCGTAATTTTATTATGTTATAAGCAGCGAACGCATGTTATTAGACTATAATAAATTAATTTAATTATCAGAATCTAAGAAATATATTATGATTTGTGGTGACTTTAATATTAACTTATTAGAAAAATCCACCACAAGTATTAGATTCAAATCTTTGCTTAAATCATATAATTTATCAAATATTTTCTTAGAACCTACTAGAGTAACCAGCACCTCTAAAAGCTGTATTGATAATATTTTTACTAATTATAAACCTATTTCTCAATCAATAATTAGTAAACTGAGCTCAGACCACAAATGTACTTCAACTAAAAAGTTTATGTTTGTTCCGGTAAACAATAGGCAAATGGAGAAATATAGAGGCAATGTTTCGGAAAAACTATCAAACTTGTATTTGAATTATAACAGTACTGCAAATGAGATGTATGGTAAGTTATTTAAAATAATTAAAACAGAGTTTACTTCTACATATATTTACTTCAAAGACAGTCAACTCGGGTGGTCTCTTGTCATTTAACAACTGGGCAACAGCTGGTATTCATAGGAGCAGACAACGGTTATATGAACTATATAGTGAGAGATCATCATGTAATCATGATGTATCTTTCCTTGTATATGTGAAAAAATATTCAAAATTATTTTGAGAAAGTATGTACTATTGCTAAGTCAATCCATATTAGAGAGATAATTAAAAACGCTTCAAATAAAATAAAAATGACTTGGAAAGTTATTAACTGGGAATCTGGAAGAGCGAAAGACTGCAAGTTTGAATATAATCTAATAATAAACAATACAAAAATCTAATCTGAGCAGGATGCAGTTTGCATCTCAAGCACCCTTGTCTCCTCCACCAGTGTTGCTGAGTCAATTTTTTTGGAAAATGTTAAGGATTGTAAACAAAATTTCAAGTTCAGTGTTGTTAGCCCAGCAGAAATAATTAAAACTTTCAGATCCTTAGAAATGAAAAAAACTGCTGATATATGGGGCATATCTGTAAAAATAATAAGTTCTGTTATTGACGTCATAGCACCATATCTAGCACTAGTTTTTAATAGCTGTATTGAACATGACGTGTTTCCTGACCTTCTGAAGTATAGTAAAATTACACCAATATTTAAATCGGGACTCACTTCTGACCCGAATAACTATCGCCCTGTTTCAGTGTTGCCGACTCTAAGTAAAATTTAAGAATGGCAGGAGATCTCCTGGGACTCCTTTCGGTATGGGGGTACCACAAGGGTCTATTCTTGGACCCTTCCTCTTCCTAATTTATATAAATGATCTTCCTAACCTTGTAGAAAAAAATCACAAGGTGGTATTGTTTGCGGATGACACTTCACTTGTATTCAAAGTGAAACGAAGCCAAGTTTTAAATGACGAAGTAATTACAATGCTCTATCTGATATCGTGTATTGGTTTAGTGCCAATAACTTATTGTTAAATAGTCATAAAACCAAATATATTAAATTCACCGCGCCAAATGTCAAAAATGTAGATGCGAATATTTTATTAAATGGAGAGGTGGTAAAACCAGTGGGATCTGCTGTATTTCTTGGCATTACTCTTGATTCCAAATTGCAGTGGGGCCCCCATACTGAAGGATTGGCGGATAGGCTTAGTTCTGCAGCATATACGGCGAGATTAGTATACTTTAGTTATTTTCATAGTATTATGTCCTATGGTATATTGTTATGGGGCAGTGCAGCCGATATTAATACTATCTTTGTGCTGCAGAAGAGGGCTATTCGCGCGATTTATAACCTAGGTCCTAAAGAATCATTAAGAGAAAAATTTAAAGAAATAAACATTTTGACTAATGCTTCTCAATACATTTTTGATAATGTTCTGTATGTTCATAAGCACATTGAGGAATTTTCTAGAAACTGTGACATTCATAATGTTAGCACGAGGAACAAACATAAACTTGTTATGCCTACTACTCGGTTGGGTCGAGTTAGTAAGTCTTTTGTTGGGCGATGTATATGCTTCTACAATATGATCCTAGAAAATGTACAAAACAAATGTGTGACGAAATTTAAAAGAATTGTTAAAAAACGTTTGTGTGGGAAAGGTTATTATAGCATAAACGATTTTCTTAATGACACCGCGGACTGGGAATAAAGCGAACACCCTCAGGCTCTTTAATTATAAATGTTTTTTGTTTAATTATAAATTTATATAAAAAAAAGCCCGCTGAGTTTTTTGCGCCCATTCTTCTCAGGTCTGAGGCAGTCTTTTGAATGGGTGGTAGTTTTTGACGTTCAATAAGTGATTTTAAATCCTATTTTGAATAAAAATATTTGAATTTGAATATAATTTTGTACACTAATAGTAAATGAAATATGGAGAGTGTAAAATATTCTCATTCTCAACAAAGATCGAGAGTAAAGAAAGAGTCGGAAAAGACAATTCGGATTTTGCAAAAATTTCTCTCTCACGCCTTTTTTTATTAATTTTTGTAACGCTTACTTCCTACTTTTTATACTATAAACCATAAAGCTTGTTTCGGGAGTCTCTAGACGGCACTGTTATTATTTCAACTCACGACACTTTCGAACACCACTGAGTCATGACGCACTAACCAATTTTTGACTCGTTTGTTCCTAACTAAAAAACGTAAATTCTCATTTTATAATTATTTATAAACACATTTACTTAGGTACGTCAGGTACCTCTAGAAATACCTACCATTACCTATATAGTAATAATTTAACATACTAGGATGCCGCAGTCGCTCGTCGTACCGCTTCGCTGCGGTGTATATTTGAGCGAAGCGAGCTAAACTAAGTCCACGTACAAAAACAAAACAAAATTAATCAAACAAAAACGATTAAAAGAATCTTTTGGAATTTAGCGCCATATTTAAACATGAGGAATTAGCGCCTTATTTGGTCACATGAGAAACTTGTGCTGATTTGCAAATTCAATAACGAGAAGAAACTGGCAGTCGATCCACTTTGGATATTTGCCAGAACATACATCTGGCCATACTTAACATTTTGAACAATATCAACATTATAAGAAAATCAGGCAAACGCGAGACATTTTGTATCTAACATTGCACATGAGAAAGTTATGCTAATTCATTATAATAATTGAATCAAGTCGAAATTCAAATTTCTGTCTCGAAAATAACCTAGTAAATTTCGAAAGCTTTCTATTAGTTTAAAACTTTTTAAAATCGGTCCCGAAATGGCCGGGAAAAAATTTAACACAGAAATCAATTGGAGTCACCCGGTGGGAGGATGGGAATAATATTATTTGAAAAATTTACCAAGTAAATATCAATGGTTCAAATAAAAGAAACTTGAAATGGTAATAATAATTGCTTTATTTTAATGTTGCACACATATATAAGATTACTCTAATATTTAAATAAATTTTATGTGTTTACAATAGTTTTCTCATCAATAGATGGTTGAAACATAAATAAAACTATTTGACTACAGTTAGTATAGATCTAACTAAAAAAACACAAGCAATTGGAATGAGTTTAATACAATTGAATTATCGAAATGGTTTTGAGTTTTCTTTAGAGTTAATTCAATATTTGTCTTAAAACAATTTGATACCGAACTACTTAGTTTGGTGAGTCAACATGTCCTAAGGATGCCTTGTGTAGAGGCGAAACACGTGTCGAATTGTTTTAAGATGAAGAATTGGCGGAATTAACACTAAAGAAAAGAAAACTCAAAACATTTGAATAATCATGGATTTCCGCAAAGTAACACCTACTTCAATAAATTTTCTGCAATTGAATTGTTACAGTTTTAAATCTTGGAATTATTTTCATAATAACATTTCTAGCACAAATGATAAACAATACAATTCTACATATTTGAAAATAATTAGAATTTTGTCTTTTAAAAATATCCCAGGTTTCATTCGTTAATGACATCTGTATGTTTAGAAAAAATATTATGCAAGAAGAGGCTCTGAGCAAACTCAAGAGCCAGACTCAAGCTCGATATCAAAAAGTTGTTTAAATTTCAGAACTGAGGAGTTATCGCTTGACTCAGTTTAAGTTTTTTGAAGACAAGTGGTTTATGGGTCCACATGGCCTATGTAACCCACTGTTAGAGGTATTATCAGGATTACCAATGAGTGTCTTAAGTCTACAAATAATGTAGATAACTATAAAAAATGTATATGATTGATATTTTGCAATTAACAATCTCCCGTTGCAGTTTAAGGGCTTCATATATTCAAATATTATTGTGTGTAAACTAACAAAAATCTATCAAAAAGCAATATCATTCAAGTATTTCATTTATCATAATCCAAATAATGTAAAGCACAATAAAAGTAAAAATAAGTAACAAATAATATGATTTAACATTAATACAAGACTATACAATGTCTTAAGATCCATAAATCTCTATTTGTGAATCAGGCTAAGCAAATATTTTGTACCTGCAGTTTCTATTTTTACTGTATCATACAATATTACATTTTAAAGGCAGGAATTACATTTTAAGAAATGTTATAATATGTTTTTGCCAAACCTGACACTATTTATTTATGAAATATTTATAATAATAATAAATACATTAAATAAAATGTAGATAAAAGAAACAGTTTTTACACTTTCCCGATAGAAACCTTTTTGGAATGGTGCTGCCCCACCGTGCATTCACCTGTAATATAACATTTTAGATTCAACTTCGAGTGTTACATCACACCTGTAGATGGAATGGCCTGTAATGGAACATTAAATTTGACATGGAATCTGTAACATAAAATTACAGGTGAATGCTCCCTGTGAAGTATGACATTTACATATTATATTTTGACCATTACATTTGAGGACACACTCAATATAAAACTCAGAGAAGACAAATAGAAAATATTATAGGTACTGGTTACTTTAGTAGACCCAAAAATGATATACATAGAGCAACTTCAACATTTCTGTAAATTGTTAGAATTTCATTCAGCAATACTTAGAATTAATGAGATTTCATAATGTTGATACAATGAAAGGTCTGGAAACACTTGCCTTTTTTCCCGCACAGTGCACTGGGCACCGACTCCACATAACTATACAAGAAACATCTAAAGCTCTCCAAGATTGAACATAATCATAACTTGACAATCTTTTTTCAACAATTTTCTACACTAAATATTGCTAGACATAACAGTAATACTAGATGATTTGTTACAAATGTGGTAGTAGTATCCAATAATTAATGATTTACTCTAAAGAATTCAACATAAGAAGTTGTTTTAGAACTTTAGTCTGGGATGTTTCTCTTATCTCACCAGCCAAAAACATTTCATCCACAACAGTGTACACCTAAAATTAAAAAAAAAGTTAGTATTTTGTATTTTATATTTTAGTAAAAATTATACCAATTAAAACAAATTGTTCACTTTGAATTAACAAGTCAACATTGCTTAGTGGGGTGTGATGTTCCAATTATTAAATATTAATTATTCCTAAACTGCTAATTTAAAATATACTCACTTTATAAAAATTAAATACCAGATCCAATTCACAAACATTGTGGAAGTATTCATTAAGGACTTCAACAAAATTGTGTATAGCTTCTAAATAGCATAAGTTATTGTCATTTACATCCACACATATACAGAAGTAGAGGCCAGCATATCGTCTATAAACAATTTTGAAGTTTCTGAACTGAAAATTAAATTTTGATTCAATATTATGTCTAGTAAACAGTTTCACTAATCAATATTATTTTCTTCGAAAAAAAATGAGCAGTAAGTACCTCAACAAAATTTGTATGTTTAGCGTCTCGTACTGTCACGACAGCATGTACTTCTTCTATTAGTTTCTGTTTTTCATCATCATCGAAGTTCATATACCATTTTGCCAACCGAGTTTTACCAGCGCGGTTTTGTATTAAAATGAAGCGAATCTGCAATAGATTTGTCGTTAGTAAAAAAAAGATGGGGAATAATTAAGAATTGTAAGTTTTATACCTAACCATTTTAAATTATTGTAATAATTAGATTTATGAACGGTTTACGCCTCTTTTTATTTTGCTTTCGGAATTCGGATATCGTCGGGCCAATTGCAATTTCCAATTGACATTTCAGTTTTTTTCCCACTGCCAAGGATTATTGGCTTTCACGTTCCATGCATTCGCCCCAAAGAGTATAATAATATATAGGGAACTTTCCCTATAAGTTTTAGTTTGGTGATTATTGATTGCTCGTTTTTAGAGTTTTAACGTCCCATTCACAATCATTCAGTCAGTCAGTCAACTTTATTTGATTCGATTGACATTATTTATCTATACTTACGCTTTATTAATTTTACAGCTAGTGTAATAGAACTGTAGGTATTACACCCAACATTCTGCTTTATTTTAACCAAAGATGTTGTTGTAATTATAACACAAGCAGGGTAAATAATTTTTTGAAGTTTAATATTTGAATTTAACAAGGTTCTTGCGAAAAGTGAAAAAGATATAATATATCCAGGTCAAGGTAATATGAAAATAATATATATTTAGCGCAAACAAAAGAAACAACTTAAAAAAAAACAACGGTAACAATCAAACCTTAAACTATGGATTCAAAGTATAATTTATGAAACGGAGCTATTAGTATTACAAATAGTTATTTAATAAAGTATTCAATCAAAAAGTAATTCACAAGTACAATTTAAAGATATTTAAATGAAAATGGCTCATGTGTACCGAGTAATCCGAACTGTCCTCACCAAGCAAGTAAACGAGCCAGTCCGAACGCGCTCTTGTTATTCGCTTATTCGGTACAATAAGGGGGGGTCTGCTTATAGGGCCTCTCCTGATGGTGGATCGTCCACGAAGCTGGAGCACGCTGATGTCCTAATCCAGCATGGGCATGGACAAACCAACTTCAAGTGGGATTTCCGGAGTCTCGCCTTCAGCATGTGAATTGGCTTCACTAGGTGTCAATGATCGAGTGGGTTCTAAATCGTCTGCTTCACCTGAAATCACACACCATTGATTAGGTACTGTTTTGCTTTAAATATAAAACTAGCCTTGGATTATCCAAATCATACTGTACTGAAATAGCGACTTAACACATTATGTTAACGCTTAATTGTCATATACAAATGGTCAACGCTGTGAACAACTCGGTGGTGAGACCGACGCTCACACGTCTTGACTCCCTTACGTCAATGCGACTTGATCCTGGTACCAACGTTCCAACGACTCGACAGTTGTTGCCGACGTCAGAGGGACTTGGGACACAATATCAACGCATTTTTAAGCCAAAACCGGCGATAATATTCACCACGAGCAACTTGACAATTGGCAATGCTCAAGACTGACTAGTAGAGTTACTACAGTCTTTGATACTTACAATGCAAGAACGCAGCACATGCCTCGGGACACCATTCACCCCGCCAAGGCACCATATATATACTAAGCCGCAGCTTGTATCGTCTTTCCGTAGTCACCACTTAGGAGCTACAGTTCATACCTTCCACTGGGCAGGATGGTCACGACCCTGTAAGGACCCCGCATGCTGGAATCAAGCTTTCCTGTGGACTGAGAAGTCTTTATAACAAATACAAAGTCACCAATGTTAAGCTGGCGAGGCGGCTGCCTTCGACTATTTTCATCAAGAATTCGACGAGCCCTGCTTCTCATGACTTCTCTAAGTGCTGCTTGATTTATTGGCGAGTCATCAATGACTACATGACACACTAACGCGCGGATCACTGGTGTCGTTGCCTCGGTGCCTATGAGAAGGTAAAGTTTTTTTTTTATATGAGAGGGGGCAAACGGGCAAGAGGCTCACGGGATGGGGAGAGGTGAGGCAACCGCCCATGGACATCCGCAACAACAGGTGTGTCAAGAAATGCGTTGCATAAGAAGGGATTATGCTTTTTTCTTGAAGGTCCCTAAGTCGTATCTGTTCGGGAAGACCGCTGGCGGTAGTTGATTCCACAAAGTGGCTGTGCGAGGCAAGAAATTTCGAACAAAACGCGCGGTTGTGGAATGCCAGACGTCTACGTGATGCGGATGGTACTTTGCACGTAATGTCCGATGGTGGAATTCGGCCGCTGGAATCAACCCGAACAGCTCCTCTGGGCACTCCCCGTGATAAATGCGGTAGAAGATGCAGAGAGAACCTACATCTCTACGCAATGCTAGAGAATCAAACCGATCGGAGATGACTTGATCGTCGATGATTCGAGCAGCTCTTCGTTGTATGCGGTCAAATGGAAGAAGCTGGTACTGGGGAGCACCCGCCCAGAGGTGAGAACAGTACTCCATGTGAGGCCGAATTTGCACCTTATAAAGTTGCAGGCGGTGGCTTTTAGTGAAGTACTGTCTCGCCTTACTGAGTACACCAAGCTTTTTAGAGGCCAGTTTGGCCTTCTCTTCCAAGTGACCACGGAACTGAACGTCGCTCAATATATCGACGCCAAGTATGCCAATACAGGCTGTGGTAGTTAGAGGAGTGATCTCGAATCGAGGGGATACGACAAAGGGAGACTTTTTAGTGGTGAACGCACAAACTTGTGTCTTCTTGGGGTTGAATTGGACTAAATTATGTCGGCCCCATTCCGAGACTTTGCAAAGCATAGTCTCGATTTCAGACACAAGTTTGTTCCGGTTCTCGTCGACGCTATCCCGGGACATGTTGGCACGGCCGGTGTAGGAAGCATACCCTGTGCTGTCGTCTGCATAGCAATGAATATTGCTGATTTGCAGCATATCATTGATATGCAGAAGAAACAGCGTAGGGGATAGCACGCAGCCTTGCGGGACACCAGCGTTTATGGGTTTTAAGTCGGAGCATGCACCGTTGATAACAACCTTGATGCTCCGATCAGCCAAATAGCTAGTGACCCATTTGCACAACTTCTCGGGAAGCCCATAGGATGGCAGTTTCGCTATAAGCGCTTTATGCCACACCCGATCGAAGGCCTTCGCTATGTCCAAACTCACTGCCAACGCCTCTCCCTTCGACTCAACCGCTTGCGCCCATTTATGGGTGAGGTATGCAAGAAGATCACCAGCTGAGCGACCCTGACGGAAACCGTATTGGCAGTCACTGATCAGCTGGTGCCCCTCTAGGTATCCCAAGAGCTGGCGGTTGATGATCGACTCCATTACTTTGGAGAAAATGGAGGTAATGGCGATTGGGCGGTAGTTGGACGGATCTGAGCGTACACCTTTCTTAGGGATCGGGTGCACTAAAGCCACCTTCCATAATTTCGGGACTTCGCCTGATGAGTAGGAGAGCCGGAAAAGACGGGTAAGGACCGGTGCCAGTTTTGGAGCACATGTCCGCAGCACTATCGGGGGAATGCCATCGAGCCCGCTCGATTTGTGAATGTCCAAGGTGAGAAGCGCCTTAAGCACGGCACTATGCCGGATTTTTACCTCCAGCATATATGAATTGCACCGCGGAATATGCGGTGGTGGTGCACCTTGGCCATCCAGAGTCGAGTTGGACGCGAAGAGGGAGCCCAGGAGATCAGCTTTCTCTTTCGCGTCATGGGCCAGCGGGTCATCATCCCTATGCAGTGGCGGAATGGCTGGCAGGCAGAAGTTTCCTTGGACAGCCTTGGCGAGCGACCAGAACGCACGAGTTCCCGAGGGAAGGCGTGCAAGTCTCTCGCCAATTCTGCCAATGTGCTTCGACTTCGCGTCAGCAATAACTCTTTTGAAGGACCTGGAGGCATGATTGAAGTTTTTTTTAAGTTAGATAGCTGATAGCACTCCTGCTTTCGGCGAGAGGCCATTTTGCAGGAGCGGTCAAACCATGGTTGGGACCTGCCACCGATAGGCACAGAGGAGGATGGAATGAAGAGTTCCATACCTTGCAGTACCACATCAGCAACAGCGTCAGCAGCGGCATCTGGATCTCCCAGCGAAAAACAGATCTGCCTCCACGGGTAGGATGCAAAAAAGCACCGCATCTCGTCCCACTCTGCTGACCTATAGTGCCACACGCGGCGACAGCCTAAGAAGCGGGGCCGTGTTAGGCGCGTGATCGGCACGGTGCTCCGGATCAGGCAGTGGTCCGACGATCCCAGAGGAGGGTCAACGGAAACTAGGTAGCCGTCCGGATGTGAGGTCAACAGAAGGTCCAACAGTGAAGGTGTATGATCTTGCACATCTGGGATTCGCGTTGGCGCAATAACCAATTGCGTCAGACCATATGCTAAGGCGAAGTCGTGAACAGATCTCCCTGCATGATCGGTGGTACGTGAGCCTAGCCATTCGGCGTGGTGGGCGTTAAAATCGCCAAGAAACACGATCTCTGCAGTGGGGATCTGCTCCATCACGGAATCTGTAGCCATTTGGATGTGTTCGAGGAGCCGGTCAGTCTCTGCGTTACCGCTATGGGAACTATACAGGCATGCGTAGATTCGCGGATGGTCATCGCAGTCTACACGCAGCCAGATGATGGATAGGTCCTGTCCTTCAAGAAAACTCAGGCGTCGAGAACAGACATCCTCCCTGACGTAAACGCACACGCCAGCCCGTGGTATAAAGGAGTGTTCCAAATTATACCCCGGGTAGGAAAGGTAAGATGAATCAGCCAGGGAGGATATCTGTGTCTCGGTTAAAAAGAGCAGGGCCGGCTTCGCCGTCTCCAGGTAAAAGTGGACGGCATTTAAATTTGAGCGAAGCCCCCTGATGTTGCAAAAGTCCACAGCGAGTGTGGAGGAGGGTGGTTTGAGCCACCTGCTCTGTTTGCCCCGAGTCAGCGCAGATTTGCCCCCTCCAGAATACGCGGGGCAGCCTGGGCAACCACTGTTAGGTACAGGCCCTAATTGTGGACGCCTAGGGACGGATTCTCCAGGGCTGCATAGCTGCATGGCTGCAAGTGGTGAGGTCTGCGTTGTTTTGTCCTTAGTTATATTGATAACTAGTTGTAACTTCCATAATGTTTTTATAGTTTGCAGAAGGTTTAATGCGCACTGTTTTAATATGACAAGGATAGAAATCCTTATCATATTAATTACAGTGCGCATGTAGCGTTCAACCTGTCCATTGGAATGATGCTATGTAGTGAATATCACAACCCATATCATTTACCCACTCAACAAACTCCATTGACTCAAACATACGGCCTTTATCAGTGACCATAAGTCTTGGTACACCGAATAATGATATCAACTGCAAAATTGCCTTCTTCAGTGGATCAGCATGTTGTCGAGTTATACGAAGGCGGCACTGAAAATTTCGGGAATCAAGAGAGTGACACAACATTACTATTTAAAAATGTTTTTATTGCTTTTCGAAGTATTCTGCGTGAAATTTGACACATTTTTTCATACGATGGAACCAATCATTGAAGCAACCATTCCATTCGGAAGTTGGGGTCCACAGCTTCTTCAGGTGATGAAAATCTCTGACCACGCAATTTATTCTTTATTTTAGGGAAAGTATATGACGAGGAAAGAACCTCTGTATTGTTTTTAAAAGGTGTGACGTCATTACTGTTGACATCACAATTGCTATCTTGTTGAAGATCACTCATTGGTTCTTCTAAAGAAAACTACACGAGTAGATATTTTATTACTTTCGTTTATTCAACGGGCAGCGTTACGACGTCCCAGAGAAGTCCGTACCGTACGACAGCCCGAGCACGACTGACTCTAGTGTCTTTTTTTTTTTTTTGTTTTTTTTTTGAGAGGAGGAAATACTCCGGAACGGGGCGTAAATACGTAACAGTAACGGTAACGGACTGGAGTGTCCGCGTAAGCGGACGCCCCATACCGACTAAAGCCTCTTCTGTGCTGTTAGCAGCCCTGGCTTTCACAGCGAAGTAGGACGTGGGCCGTGGAGGCCGCAAAGACTACGCAACAACAGTCGCGGGGCGTCTCCTAAGGAGACTCGAACCTTAGACCGGCTGTGTGCTTGTGGAAAGGAGAGAGAATGAAAATTAAGATGAAATGATGATGAAAGATGAAAAGGTGAGAAGAACACACTCGCCGGCGAGTGTGGTGATGTTTTGTGTAATGTAATTAAGTGTGTATGTATGTGTTAATGATTGTATGTATGTATGTTTGTATGTATGTAAGTAGTGTAAATGTTTGTGTGCATGTATGTTTGTGTTTGTGTCTGTTTGTGGAGTGTGGACTCTAGTGTCGATCGTGCGGTCTGTATTTATAGGACCCGGCGCACGTGCTCGTGATTTCAATTCATGTTGTTTTTACAATAATTTCACATCACAATGTAATTACAGGATAAATTAAGAACTAATTTTAACTAAAATTATCGTTTTCGACTCGCATTGTCGTGATGGAGGGTGATGCGGTGGTTGCAGTTCTCTGTACGGAGTTCAGAAACGACCTGTGGCAAACAAGTACTAGCATACCATTCTGCATTAACCGTTCTTAGTCCCTCAAGAGGAATAGTCGCAACATGGCCGGTTTTGGAGAAAAACGTGGCCACCATTTTTTTTGCAACACTCCGTGAACGAACAATTTTTGTTGGCTTTAACTCATTTTCGAACACCCAAACTCTTGACTGGATTTTTTGTCTCGGGTTCGTACGCGTATATCCAGGATTCGTCGCCTGATACGATGTTGTATACAGCATTTGACGATCCTGCGTGGAATCTTTCGATAGTTCTGACGCACCAGGTAACGCGAGCTGCTTTTTGCTCTTCACAGAGCAAATGCGGTATCCATCGGGAAAACAACTTTTTTACAGCTAATTGTTCACGCAAGATTATTTGTATTTGACTCATGCCAATGTCTAAAGTTGCCTGAATTTCTCGGTATGTCAGATGTCGATCTTCCTCAATCAGCTTACGCACAGCATCAACGTTTTCTTTGGTGACTGCAGTTTTTGGACGACCTTGGCGGGGATCATCACTGAGCTTGACACGTCCACGTTCAAATTCAGCAAACCAGCGATAAATTGTGGTTTTAGATGGGGCTTCATCGCCAAATGCAAAAATCAACCGGTCAAAACACTGTTTTTAAGTTAAACCACTTCGAAAGTCATAATAAATCATCGCTCCAGAATTTTCTCGAGTCAATTCCATTTTCTCAACGCCTAAACAAGTTTGAGAAGACCTTGTGATAAGACCGAGAATCTTTTTTTAAATAAATAAATGGTATTCGATTTTTAAAACCAAGGAGTTTTCAACAAAAAAGATTTTAATGTGACAGGAACAGTGGAAATATTCCATTCCCGATACTTTTAGTGCAGCCTATGTAGATTGCAACATACAGTATTTACTAAAACTGTCAACTATAACTAGAACGAACCTGTATCCTCCAGAAGAGGGCAGTGGACTCAGTGTGTCAACGTGGATCGTGTCGAACGGTAAGTCAAGTTTCTCCCATGAACTGATGTTTTGTAGTGGTGCTCGAGGAACACGTTTCTTCGATATGCCTATTAGGCATATCATACATAGTGACAAACGGCTTAAGGCCAGGAAACCAGAAATGCTTAAGGATAAGATCTAATGCTTTATCAACACCTATGTGTTCGTGCTCGTCGTGAAATATCCTTAGAAGACTTAAACTGTGTCCATTAGGAATATAGCATAGAAGGCGCGGCTGTTCTCCCACCGGTGTGTAACGATAGTAGAGCAGGTAATTTCGTTCAACATATGTATTTGGATCGAGGATACCGTCCTGTAACTTTTGAAGTAATTCACGTGTTTCCTCGTCAGCCGCTTGAGCGGTGTGCACCCAATTGCGCGGTTTATGAATCTGATTAACATACGTGGTGACCGGATTTCGACTTGGATAATCTTGCAGGTAGATCCACCATCTTGCAACTAGGTAGTATATCCTTCTTACGTTTAGTAGCCTTCAGTGGGTTGCAGTCAGTGACTATGGTGAATTTTATTCCCACGAGGTAATGGCGAAAGGTTTGATGTGCCCGCACGACTTCTAGCGTTTCGAGTTCGTACGAATGATATTTGCTTTCCGCGCTTTGAGTAACTTTACTAAAGTATGCCACCACGTGCTTCTTGATGGGTGCACTTGTAATAAAACTGCTCCATAGCCAATACTACTGGCATCCGTGTGAACTTCCGTGGGAAGCTCAGGGTTAATGATTACAAGCACGGGCTCACTAGTTAGGTGCTTGATTATATCCTGACGGATGGACTCAAGTGCCGGTGTCCATTTGAATTCGGATCCTTTCTTAGTAAGGTGAGTAATGGGAGCCGTTTTTGAGGTGTAGCTACTTATGTACCGCCGAAAATACCCGACCAAGCCTAGTAGTTGCCGGACTTGTTTGACGTTCCTAGGTGGGCTTGTTTTGACCACAGCGTCGACCTTTCGAGGGCTCGGCCTAACCTGACCCTTACTAACTACTCTGCCTAGGTATTCAACTTCCGAAGAGCACTTTCGAAGATTTACAGAAAAACCAGCACTTGTTAGAGTCCCTAGAACTCTGTCAAGTAATTCGGTACCCCCTATCACTGAGTTGCTTAGCAAAAGTACGTCATCACAGTATACTAAAGTCCTCCCCTCATTAATATGTTCACGCAATGTATCATTGATAATTCTTTGATAAACGATCGGAGAGTTGGCCAACCCAAATGGCATTTTTTAATATTCAAAATGGTCCTCTGGAGTGACAAATCCTGTTAAGTGTCACTCAGGCACTGTACAACTCTCAAACGCAGCAAAGTACGACATGCATACTCGGCATAGGTAGCGTAGCTATCCGATGTCATAATCATGGTGTCGTATAGAATATAAGAATAATCTAATTTACTTGGGCAAATAGGTTTGAACTCTCTTTTGAAATTTGACCAAGTCCTATCATTTGTGATCCTCTCACTCAACCATACTTTGGCATCACCCTTCAAGCAGTTTGCCACACGTGAAACGCACTCGTGCTCTGACCATCCGTTAATAGCTCTAGCGCGATCAACTTCCTCACACCAGGCGTCTATATTATTTACCTTAGTATCAAAGTTTGAAACAAAATAGTGACACGGGAGTGGGTCAGGGATTGGAAATAATACTCCGCTTATAGGAACGAGTCTTTATTTGCGTTCACTTTTTCTGAACTTGCACTTCGCCGGTCTGCCGCTGTTCCTCTTGTGGGCGGCGGTACCTTCAACGCGTCACACTGCACCGAACACTACTTCTCTTCTGTCTTCTTCTTCTTAGAACACTTCCACTTTTCACTACTTCTTCTTTTCTTCTTCTTCTTCTTTACAATTTCGAGTCAGAACTAGAACTGCCGTAGGCCACGCTTAGTACGGCTTATATACCCCCGGATCCGTTCTATTTTCAAAATGATTCTCCCATTCCATCTTTAAATTTAAATTGTACTAGAAAATTCTTTTAACTATTTTTATCCTGCTTACACATTTTCCATCCCTTTTTTCTGTTCGATTTGATCCTGAACTTACTAGAAATTTCCTTTAACTTTACAAAACCCAAAAAAATCCATACACTGGTTGGTGTATCGAACCCGGGTCTACAGCGTCTAAAGTAAACACTTTTCCGCTGAGCTACGAGTACTGCTGACGGAGCTGTTGAAATTAACAATATCTTGAATTTTGACAACTCTCGTCATATACTTCGAAGGGTTGCTACGCAACAATAGTGACATGAACGCGATGTTTGAACCGTTCTCACCGCTTCGATAAGCGCTTGCGCAAATGTAGAAGCCTCAGAGGTGTGAGTAAGAGATTCCGTAGCACGGTCTTTATTTTCCGAGTAGGTTGCTCTAAATTGTTATTGGACGTGTTTAGCATCTCACGGGCGGGTAACAATAAAGCTTCGTGACCGTTCGCAGTCGCTACCACAGCCGGTATCGGAGTAGTTAAACGTTGCGTTGGAGTATGACCCTCACTACTACGGTTACGGTTGTCACGACGATGACGACGACGACGACTCATCTGTCGAATAGTTGGTATCAACGCGATTACGATGATAACGGTGCGAAACGTAATGCCGTGAACTGCGACGATTACGAAGGCGATATACGCTGTCACTGTCTGAGTTGGAGCTAAACGAATACCATCGCAATCTTTTAGTATTACCACGCACGTTACTAACGCGGGTCCGCGACGGATTGCAAACACGTGAGCCATTTCCACGTAAACGAGAACGGTCGCGAGATGAATCTCGCACCATTATCAAAACTTACAAAAACGAGAAACACAAAAATATTATTTTCGAAGTACCCTCAATAATAAAATTGACACAATTAAATACCACTTGAATTACTTGTTGTTTGAAATCTAATTAGTTAGTCTACGTTTAATCCAATTATGTGGGCTTGAATTTTTTATCACACTTCTGATTTTAGCGCAAACAATAGAAATAACTTTAAATAACAACGGTAACAATCAAACCTTATATTATGGAATCAAAGTATAATTTATCTAACTGAGCAATTAGTATTACAAATAGTTATTTATTAAAGTATCCAATCAACAAGTACAATTCACAAGTACAATTTAAAGATATTTAAATGAAAATGCTGTCCTCACCAAGAGCGTCCAAGCAAGTAAACGAGGCAGTCCGACCGCGCTCTTTTTATAGGCTTACTCGGTACAATAACGGGGGGTCTGCTTATAATATATTTTGAAAAAAATGGTTAACTTGCAGGCACCACATTAAACATCTTACATTACACATACGTACATAATAATGTTTGTCTGGTTACATCTTGTGGGGTAATTTTATGTGTATCACAAAATGAAGTATAGTTCTTTTTTTACTCTTCACATCTCTAAATTGAAAATAAATATCACAATTGTATATTTTTTATTTATATTTGAGTGTTTAATTTACAAGTTTAGTCTTTTATCATTATGTTTTGCTTAGTAATCCTAATACATAACTGTATATATTTATTTAACACTAAATTAATGTGAATTAATTTTCCAAATCCGTTTTTATTTATTTCTTCTTTCAAGTATACCTTCTCAAGATCTCCAACTAGTTACCCCTTTTTCATGGATGGTCTGAAAAAGAAAAAAAATACTTGTGTGTACTTTTGAGTTTTGACAATGACTTTTAGAGAAAAAGTGACTTTTGAAACTATCAGTTGTGTTGATCACTCATCGCAGTTTTGATGTTGCCCCGACGAAGTTTTCAAGTGTATTTCAATGTAGAAAATATAGATAATATTTAAGTTTTCAATATGTAATTATTAGTTCAATAGGATCAACATTTTATAAAATCGTAAATGACGCCCACGAAGACAACAAAAACTGAAGTAGAAATGGTGATACGAAATAGAAAAACTGTTATGAAAGACGGGATTATGACAATGACGGGCATCGGTGAGCCTTCTGTATTCCACGCTCTGGTCGTGATATTTTTGGAATTCTTCGCATGGGGTTTGTTAACGATGCCCATAATATCAGTATTAAATGCAACATTCCCGGATCATACATTTTTAATGAACGGCCTCATCATGGGCATAAAAGGAATATTATCATTTCTGTCTGCACCGCTGATTGGAGCACTATCCGACGTGTGGGGAAGAAAATTTTTCCTCCTAGTGACTGTATTCTTTACGTGTGCCCCAATACCGCTGATGACAATCAATACGTGGTGGTTCTTTGCCATGATCAGTATTAGCGGAGTGTTTGCTGTGACCTTCTCGATAGTGTTCGCGTACGTGGCCGACGTCACCACAGAAGCAGAGCGCTCTCGAGCGTACGGCCTAGTGTCCGCGACTTTTGCAGCCAGCATGGTGATATCACCTGCCCTTGGTGCTTATCTGATGGACTTGTATGGCGAGGCGCTGGTTGTTGCCTTCGCTACGGCTGTCGCTGTTCTCGACGTATTCTTTATTATGGTTGCAGTACCTGAAAGCCTCCCTGAGAAGGTCCGTCCTAGTGGCTGGGGTCCTGCTATAAGTTGGGAGCAGGCCGATCCATTTGCAGCACTGAGAAAAGTTGGTGCAGACCGTACAGTGCTCATGTTGTGTGTGGCAGTGTTCTTATCATATCTTCCTGAAGCTGGCCAGTATTCTTGTATATTTGTGTATTTGAAACTAGTGATGGGATTTGGTGTGGTGCAGGTGGCCATATTTATTGCAATTGTGGGGGTACTTAGCATTGCTGTACAAGTAGTTTTAGGGTTCCTTATGAAGAATTTGGGAGCAAAGCATACTATAATGGTTGGACTATTGTTTGAGATGCTGCAACTGATGTGGTATGGATTTGGAAGCAGAACATGGATGATGTGGGCTGCAGGTGTGCTGGCTGCTCTGGGCTCCCTCACCTACCCAGCTATTAGTGCATATGTGTCTGTGAATAGTCGAGCTGATAGACAAGGCGTAGTGCAGGGCATGGTGACTGGAGTGAGAGGGCTCTGCAATGGTCTTGGTCCTGCCATGTTTGGTGTAATATTCTACCTGTTTCATGTTGATTTGAATGAAGAACATGCAGTCACAGGAATTGAAGGCCATCCAGATGATGATAAATACATAAGAATGGTACCTGGACCACCTTTTGTGTTGGGAGCACTATTAGTTATATGTGCATTGCTTGTGGCGGCATTTTTGCCTGAGGATGGGACTCCAACTGTCCGCCGATCTCCCCCTGATTTACGGTTTGAAATGGAACATGGACGCCGAGTTGCTGGACCTCTGTCCCCTCTGATGGCACCTGAGTCAGCTGCCCTCTAGCTAGCGGCCAAAGCTGGCAGAGCTGCCAGTGTTTAAGTTCTCCGGCTGAGAGTGGGGAAGGAAGAATGCATTTAGCAAAGTACCAAAGCAAACTCAGTGATAAATGTGAGTTATTTCTATGACAGTATAGACTACATTCCGATATCCATCTATTTATGTGTCACTGTTATTTTTTATAGCTATTTAATGACTGTTCTTCAATGATTCTCCAATGCTCGGGGTGCAAAGAAGTGTTACAATAAATCATTTGAAATCATTAGTAATCACTATATTCATAATTTGAGCTTATATCTTCTACTTACCTTATTTACAAATAGATAATAAGGTATAGAGTGTGGTTAAAATTTGAAATATTCTTCAGTATTATTTACAATTTAATTTTCCATATAATTCAAGATTTATTTATTTATTTGAGCAATTGTGTTTAAACTCCAATACTGTATTATTAGATGTAATCATTAATTATTTTCTGATGTAATGTTACTGATCACCACTGCACTTGACTCATCACATCCCAAAAAAGTATTAATAGAAATACAAATATACTTTTAGTTACTACTAATTATTTAAATTGAGTTAATTATTATTATAACTTGTTGACCTTATTTCTCTTTATATGGGTCTTCAAAATAAATAGTAAATAGGTTTTCATTTAACATCAAAATGACCTATGACTTGCATATCCTATTCCTTAAAACAAATCTTTTGTTACCCCCCAGTTGTCTTCTTAACACTCTGTGAAAGTTATGTTTACCAAAACTGTTAAATTTCAGCCTTCCCCTTGGCTGTGGTTGATGAGGAGTCCAATCTAAGAGAATATTTACATCTCTGTAGTCATCCATTCTCAATAAATGTCCTGCCCATCTCAATTTTTGTCCTTTAATGAAGCAAACAATTCATTCAGGATTACCTTTGGAGGCTCATGATCCTTTTTTAGGTGATAGCTACCTCCTTCATCCTACAATGGTCTAATCACATTTATATTTTAAAAAATTAACTAACAAAATTACTAAGATTAGCAAAGAAATTTAGTATAAAGATTATTTTTGAGTGATATCCCTCACATCTAGGATTAAATATTCAAATTTAATAGTCAAAGTCAAAGTCAAAAAATCTTTATTCACTGTAAAACTTTATAAGTTATTTAGTGCAAGCCAGGATGAAGTACAAAAGTTACAATAGCATTCAAATGAGTAACACAATATTCATTAACAAAATTTAGAACATTAATTCCAACTATCTTTATCATTCAAATAATCTTTCACGCTATAATAGGCCTTAGATGTTAATTTATTTTTTACGATACATTTAAATTTTTTTATAGGTAACATTTTAATTTCATTTGGGAGTTTATTATTAAATACAACACAATCCACCTTAAAAGATTTAGCAATTTTACGGAGCCTAGTAGATGGAATTGCGAGTTTATGTTTGTTTCGAGTATTGACACTGTGTACATCACTATTCTTTTTAATTTGGCTAATATTTTTATGGGTGTATAGGAGGTGCTCGTATATGTACTGGCAGTGTACTGTCATAATATTTATTTCACTAAACTTTTCTCTCAATGAATCCCTTGAACACATTTTATAGACTGCTTGAATTGCTCTTTTATGCAGCACAAATTTGTTTTCAATATCTGCAGCCCTACCCCACAATATAATTCCGTAAGACATGACACTATGACAATAATTTATATTAGTACCTCCAAATTTATGGATGTGCTAAAAAATAAACATTCTCCCTTCAGCAATCACAAAAAAGCTGTCAAATAACAGTTTTTTTGTGAGAATGTTTAAAAGCAGTTATTTGACAGCTTTTTTTATAGTATTAGTTGCTTTAGACCTTTGCCTTTTAAAAAGACTTACATTGAGCCCCTACAGTATGCAGAACTTAATCTGCTGTTTTGTCACAAATTTAGGTGAATTTTGATAAGATATTAATAAAAGGGCTGGTAGGGTTTTGGAATCGATCCCCTATATGGGATATTTTCACAGATGAAATAGTTTATAGTTATTACTCCTAAAGTTTTATTACTACATGCTAGAAAAATGGCAGAAGTCTACTTTGATGGAATTATTAGTTAGTTTTGTTTTATTGTCTAAAAATGTGAATTATTTTTTATTACCTGTTTATTACATGCAGTTGTATATTGCTATCATGTTATATTTGCTGTTCAACAGAATTAACTTGAATGGAGTGTTTGATAACACTGTTGGAAATAAAACAGTTATACATTTGTTATAGAGTTTTTGGTGCTATTCTTTCAGATTCTATCACACAACATAGTTTTGTATGAAACTATTTGTTTTATTTCTGCACTTCCAGCTTTTATTTGGCAGCTTTGTAGTGTTGTGACTAAAGCATTTTTTTTTTTGGCTTTTCTCTACCAAACTTGGTAATCAGTGCTTAGCACAACAACCCATATTTTTGTCTCTTTCTTTGTGTACTGTTTGTCTTGTTGCTTTTTTAATTGTATTTGTCAGTTCCATATGCTACAACTCATTATTAGGGTTCCATAGCCAAATGGCAAAAAACGGAAAACTTATAGATTCATCATGTCTGTCTGTGCATGTCATAGCCACTTTTGTCCAAAACTATAAGTTATTAACTAACTATAATTAATTAACTATGCAACGCTCCTGTGATTCCTCTGGTGGTGCAAGAGAATGTGGGCGACGGTGATCACTTAACAACAGGTGACTTGACACTTGTTTGTCCTATTTCATAAAAAAAACTATACTATTGAAACTTGGTAACAAGATGTATTCTGTGAACCGCATTTAAGTCTTCAAAAATGATATTGAAGTTTCTACATCATTATTTTCTAAACTGAATAGTTTGCGCAAAAGACACCTCCAAAGTGGTAAAATGACAAACAACTTCTAAAATAAGAGAATGGTAAAACTAAAAAAAAATATGATGTACGTGAATCGTGTGAACATGATCTAGTAATTAGTTTTGTTAATACGTATAAATGATGAGAGCTCATTTGCACTGTATGATTTTGAGATTTTTTGCCTTTTCCATTTCAATAATTTTCCTTTGTATATAAACTTTTTTTCTTGTGTTATTTGCTGCTACGGAACCCATGGGAATTCATGGGCGAGTCCGACTCATATTTGGCCCCTTTTTTATTATTATCAATATTATATGCAGATGATCTGTTTGACATCAATTGTGTAATGTCCTTGTTCCAAACTACATATTAGATGTTCTAAAGGCTGTCAATGATTGTGTAATATAACTGGTTTTTATTGTCGAAATAGAATGAATATTCGGAAATTCCTCAACTAGATTATTGTTAAGAATAATAAGTTTTCCTGCTATAGAGGTTATCATGATAAAACAATATCTGTTATTTAATCACACGCGAAACTCTTTACGTTTGCTTAATTAAATTGATCACGATAGTGATTAAAATCATAGGTCTCAGATCGTATTAAATGTGCATCGAACTTTTGAATCCTTTACTTATGCTAAAGCAGAAACCAATTTTATCTTTTTATTTGACGAAAAAATAACGCAACAACGTCATTCTCAAATAAATCAAGTTCATCCAAAAGAGAAGAATGTAAGGTATGTGAGCAATGTCTGTTATTTAACTCAATACATAACAAAACATTGACATTGACCCGAATTGCGCGGGAAATGAGCGTGTTACTCGCGGCGGCTGTATGCAGTGCTGCAGTAGCCTGCCAGTCGATACAAGATCATTAATTACACTATAAGTAATAAAACATTTAATACGACACATGCAAATCAAATTATCGCGTTGAAAATATTTTTAATTATGGCGAGGTTGTTCCGTAGAGCCTGTATAAATCTACAGGTGTATTGTAAATTATAATGAAATAAGAATAATTATATATTTCACAATTATTCAATATCACAAATATTCACAAAATAATTATATATTTAAAAAAAAGTAGAAGGCATTACGTCGCGGCAATGATCTACCACTCCAGTACATATGGACATAAAATATAGGCACGTCTGAAAGAAATTTAAGAATACCGATCCGTACTGATTCAGATCCAAAATTAAAATAAGTATGGGGAAAATAAGAAACATTCGAATTATTTATAATGTACATTGTGCTATCGTGCTCGTATGGAAAAGTTTGAGTGATATTGGCATGGTTCCAGATACCACATGTGCTGTGTTATTGGTTTAAAGACGAGTATTTATCTATATTAAAAGGCATAAAAGGTATTTATTTTCTCAAAATTGATTCCTTTAGAATTCTTTTTGATGTCATTTCTTATACTACTACCGCTTCGGAAACAAATGGCGCTCTGAGAGAGAAGAAGCGGCGCAAGAAACTCTCCCAGTTCCCAGTCCCTTTATATCATTGCAAGTCAGCTATACCAAATACAGCTGAGGTACAAACAAACCAACGTACTTATAAATGACCAGAGATTGGAACTTGTGAACACTACGGTATTTTTGGGTATCACGTTAGATAAATAGCTTCAGTGGTGTCCGGATATGCCCAACTAGCAGATAGTTTATTAAAGAACAAGGCAAAATACGTTGGAGATTAAATTAGACTGTTGATTTTTGCTTTGATTTTCGGTCCTTCAATGAAGCATCGAAAATGAAGTGTCTTGGTGTTCATGTGGTGATGAAATTCACTAAACGCCCGTTCGTTTTCATCGGCATCGGTCTTTCAATATAGTCATCGTTTATCAGCAAAGATTCGATTTAAATGGTTATGTAAAACATTCGTACCTATCAATACTATACATGGCACAACTGAATTCAGCAAACCAAAACAAAATGCAGAATGATTAGGCAATTTTAGATGATTATAATATATCAACATTTAAATAATAAGAGTTCTTAGTAATGCTAAATAATGTTGTATAAAAATTTTCACCTACACGTTTATAAATAAAACTCCATAACTTTACATCTATTTAAGTTACTAAATGTTATAATAAAGAAAGGTCAGATTCCACAGACAAACCATCTTGATGGTATTGTGAGACCATTATTTTATTTAGTCATTGTAATGTCAAAGCTGTAATAAATAAATATATATAAGATCCGCTGTGTATATTTATAATCTATACTAATATTATAAAGCTGCAGTGTTTGTTTGTTTATTTGAACGCGCTAATCTCTGGTACTACTGGTCCGATTTGAATGATTCTTTCAGTGTTGGGTAGTCCTATGCTATAGGCTGTATATATATGTTTTTTTTTCAAAATTAGGGATCCGTAATAAAATTGCTATTTTGTAACTCAAGGTGTAAAATCGAAAACCTATTTTTGCGTGCGCTGCAAAAACTATTGACAATAGAACAAAATGATGTACAGGCTATAATATAGGCAATATTTTATTACTTATAAAACTATCGCGTGAATTATACTTTATATGGCAAAACAACGTTTGCCGGGTCAGCTAGTAAATAATATCTGATTATAATTACGAAAGTTGACGTTTGCTATATTATAATATTATCGCGTAGCACAGCTAGTCAGAGATCCCGTAAGTATCAATTAACAAAAAAAAATTGTAACTTGGTGGGCTCAAAGTGACGATCAACTTGACCGGGTACGGTAACTTAACGGCCGTTCCCAATATTCGTCTTTCTCTTACTTGTGATAAAAATCTTAACTATCGTTGACTTTTCTATCCCAATAAACTTATCGACGGTATATCCGTGCACGCTGACTGTCAATGGAATGACGTATAGCTTACCAGCGATATAAAGTTTGTATGTAAATTGCAATTCACGCGTCCCAATATAAGGCGATAAGAAATACTTATCGGGTATATTGGGACAGCTTCAGATTATTGACAGCTAATTACTGACAGTAGAAGGTAGTAATTTGTCTCTATCTGTAGATAGTATATTGGGAACGGCCGTAAGTAACTTATTATCGTAACTCGTATGCAAACTGTGAAAATTACGATTTGGTTATTTTCACAGTTTCAACATGCGTCCCGCATGTTCTTAACTGTTGTTCACAAGTTATCGGAGGTGACACTAAATTATAAAACCGGCCATGTTTCAATACTTGTACGCACCGTGTCCTGTCAACGTATGCTAGTAGACATATGAACGTTTCTGATAACTTCATTTGCCTTCCACAAAAAATTGCCATGTAGATATATGTACAGGGCACAAACCTGTGTTATTTCGATGCAAGCCTTTATAACAGGCTCAATGCCGTGAGAGGTTTAGCACTTTTATTTTTGAAAGTCATTGGCTTCAATATTACAGCGCAAAATATTGATTATTGAAAATTGTTTTTGTAAAATATGATAATGTTTACGACGTGATAATATTATCAATGGAAGCTTATGACGAATACAGTATAATACCAGTATTACACATTATGACTAATGTCGCTTTGTCTGTATTAATAACTAAAGTTACCAGTGGGAGGCTCCTGTGCACAGGATGCAGTCGTGATGGGTGGTGGTGGTACCAAAGGGGCACCATTATCTGTCGGGAGCCAGTACAGTGCTAGCATTGTTGTTTTAATAAAATACTTATTTAAGGCTACTATCCCAAGCAATCGCCAAAATAGTGCATAATTTGTAACAATTTCTTGGCAGTTTATATAAAGCTTATATTTTTACAAAAAATAATGATATATCGACAGAATATGAGAAGAAAATACATTTTTTCTTTACATTTATTTTTTTTATAGACAGTGCAAAAAAATCACCAAACTACCCCTTACTTTACAGTTGGAGCAATGCTAATTATTCAATTTAGGTAAAAATTGTATGAAAATTTATTAATTGTACACCAACACTATTTAACATGACAAAGTTTTGTAAAGAAAATTGTATAATGCTTGTAATAAATTAAAGATACTTCTTATTTTGAATTAAAACTATGGCGATCTTGTGCGTATGAGGTAGCCTGGCTCCGAACGATTCCTAGGCTATCTGCTCGGTCCCCAGCCTTAATAGAGCAGTTTTCATGGACTCTAAATACAAAAGTACATAATTTAAAATAAATTATACTTTGTTTAGAGCTATTAAAATCACGAAATAAGTTTCTCTGAATCAACGCAACCAAGCAGGCGTGAGGTTGTCGGTACCTATTCTTTCCTTTGCTGGAAAGAAGAAGGTGCTGTAAAGGCATAAAAGGCATTTATTTTCTCACTACTACCGCTTCGGAAACAAATGGCGCTCTGAGAGAGAAGAAGCGGCGCAAGAAACTCTCCCAGCATTCTTTTTTTTGCGCTCTTTTCAATAAAAAATATACAATATTGTACAGTCATTTCTATCGCTATAAAATAATCACAATCTAGTCCCAGGCTGTCCGATCATTTAGATATTCAGCAGTGGAGTAATAGCATTTACGACAGAGCCATTTTTTTATAAAACATTTAAATTTATTTATAGATAATGCCTGAACAGTGGCTGGGACTTTATTGTAGAAGTGTATACATTTACCCTTAAAGCTATTATGTATCTTATGAAGCCTACTAGAATTAGTTACAAGCAATCCCTTATTTCTAGTGTTGTAATAATGAAAATCACTATTAAGAGCAAAAAGGTGACGATTTTTGTGAACATATATTAAATTTTCATAAATGTACTGACAATGATAAGTCATAATATTTATTTCTTTAAATTTTTCTTTGAGAGACTGTCTAAAACCAAGCTGATATATACACGAACAGCTCTCTTTTGCAGTGCAAACACTATATCAATGTCAGCAGCATGACCCCATAGTAATATACTGTACGTCATGATGCTGTGAAAATAACTAAAGTACACTAATCTAGCGGTCGCAACATTCGTGTACTCTCTAATCTTTCTAACTGCATATGCCGCAGAGCTGAGTCTATCTGCTAGATGGGTAATATGTGGACCCCACTGAAGCTTTTTATCTAACGTGATACCCAAGAAGACCGTAGTGTCCACAAGTTCCAATCTCTGGTCATTTATAAGTACGTTGGTTTGTATCTCCGCTATGTTTGGTGTAATGAACCGTAAACACTTTGTTTTTTTACTGTTTAAGTGCAGATTATTCGTTTCAAACCAACGCACTATCTTTGAGAGTGCATTGCTTACCTCGTCATCAATATCCGCACGCCGCTTCACTTTAAAAATAAGTGAAGTATCATCAACAAACAATACAATCTCATGGCTATCATCTACCACAAACGGTAGATCGTTTTTATATATAAGAAACAAGAAAGGGCCGAGAATAGAACCCTGTGGAACACCTATTCCCACAGGTTTACCCTAAGACCGTTTGCCATTTACATCGACTATCTGAACTGAATTTTAACAGATTTAGGGCTCTATTTTTCACTCCATAATGTTTTAGTTTTAGGAGTAAAGTTTCAAGTTTCATGTATGTATGTTCATCATAATAGGTAATCAGATTTTTAAAATTAAAACACGGTCCGATTTGACAGGAGACTAATGGACACTAAATTGTTTCAAAACGATTTCATAGTCTTCATCTATTCCGTTTCTTTGTCACACCTAGTTTTTTTATGTGAGGATATTATCTCCCTTTCACACAGGGTTCGTATTCTACGGTAATGTAATGTAATAAGTTTATGGTTACGCTTCACGTCCGTATTGCCCAAAGCATGTATATGGGAATTATCAACGGAAATTTGATGCATAAGACGTTGCAAATCAATTGTTTACCTCGTGTAAGAAGTAAGCGCTCCTAGGAGCAAGATAAATACATGTCAACGTTTTATTATGTATTTGTGTGTCATTATCGGCTAGCGGCCTCATATTTCTTATGACCTGACAATAACAGGAATGTATTATGGGGGCAAGGTGGCACAAGGATTTCAAAGTCAGAATAAATCATAGCAAAAAAGTGTTGATATTTATTTGAAAACAAAGAATATTGCCTATTTCAACGAAATATCAACTTGTTTTGGAATCTTCCTTCAAAATGCACCATCGTAGAGCGTGGGGTGGGCTAATGACTTATGATGCGAGAAGTACTTCAAGCTTTTACCATGAACAGTTGTAAGCTATTCTGACAGAGGTTTAAGCTCGATCGAGTCAGTGAAAGAGATCGTGTTGGAATAGTGCTGCTTTCCTGTTGAGTGAATTGAATTAATTATTTAACTATATAGGCCATAATTACCGAATGTAGTATATGCACGCAAGCGTTCATTTATTGACGAAAATAACATTTTAAAGACTAACTGTTTTGTTATTTCCAACGACTGTAGTCTAAAGCCTTTAGTATTACTACTGCCTTAAAGCACTGTCTAGTCTCTCATTAAGCTCAGCTTTCTTGATTTGTGATGTAATGCTATCATTTAATAGTCAGACATATCAGTGAATTGCAAATTATAACAATTGTTCACTCGTGAGCAATTATTAAAAGCAAATCTATGACGTGGCCATGACGTCAGCGGAGATTCGTGACTCCATTTTGGACAATAGTCTTACAAAGAGTTGCAGTTTCCTATTATCTACCCACGTATTCTTACAGTACTAAATTAAGATACTGAATTCTTTTTTTGTGGGTTTCCATCCGAATAGTGATTAAAAATTAAAGCTCCTTCCACAATATATTCTGTTATTATAATTTTTATTTGCCATCCCTTCATAACTACACTCAAAAGTAGTTATTGAGAGCAATTTAAAATTCATAGCTAACCTTGTGAACAGTTTCAATTGAATAAATAATCAATAATAAATTCTGTTAATCTCACGTTACATTTCGATACTAAAAGTTAATCTATTTATTATAGTCTTTATCAATATGGAATCTATAATACATAAAATATATATTTATTACTAAGAATCTATTTGTTCAATGAAATTATATATACCCTTTTAATATATTTTTATTCCAATAACTTTAAATAATTATACTTAATCTGATTCAAGATGTATAAAATAAAACATAGAACAAGTTATGGAATGACACCGGTAGTCTGATATAATAAACCCTTTTAATATAGATATAAATTTTATAATAATGATAAGACTTTGATGGTATTCCATTATTTAATTGATTCTGTACGTAAAGACTACCTATATAATATCTGTTTTGATTTCGAATCAACAAATTCGGAAAAGCAAAACAAATTATATATCCATAGTGGTCGAAATGGCTAGATTGAAGTAGATTCATTTATATAGATTGAAGTATTTGTGAGATCTCTTATAAATAGTCTAACCGCACTACCCTCATTGGGGAGATGTAAGCTCAACCATTTTCATATCATTCAAAGCACGCTATCAGTACCCGTGTCATCTGCATCATTGCTCAGAGCTAATAATGACTTCTACGACAGACATGGCAGACAGCACTGGACTGGCGGCTGTCAAAGTGCTGTTATGTATTTTTATATTCGCCAGTTTGGCGCTGTTAGCGAGAGTCTGCAGTACTAAAACTAGTGATGACAACCTCAGCAAACATCGATAGATGGTGGGAAACTATTTACAAAAAAAGTGTACTTAAATACATTGATTCTTGAAGTATAAATAACACGGAAAACCAACGAAATTAAATCAAAATGCAAAAATACGTCAGAGTATTGTAGGCTCCTCAGCTTTGGTATCGTTCGCAGCCATTTGTATTAGACGTCAAAATTAGTTCCCAGGACGCTCGCGAGTGGCGCTCCAAATAGGCACAAAAAATTTGCTGTCACACATAAGGATCAGCATGTCCAGTGGTATTTATACAGGCCAGTGATGTGAAGTGTTTGTGTATTTAAAAAAGTAATACATGATTCCTGGCTTTTGTAACAACAGTACATCATTCCTGCTTTACGCGGTGTTTGTATACTTACCTACAATACATATTTACAGTCGTTATGATGTCAATAAAATAACATAAATTCAGTACGATATAATACAGATTAATCTTCCTTTATCGATTTGCTGATTATTAAAAACGTGAGTCGATATAAAACATTGTAACCGTATTCAGTTATAATTAATAATTTAAGTAAAATGTTTTTGGCCTAAGTTATTGTGTTACACGCGAAAAATAGGTATGTACTACTTTATTATGTGAATGGTTGAGTGTTAATGTTATTGCTTTTTTTTATTTGATACTTTTTTATCAATCAAGTAGTTGTTTGCCTGATAGACAAAAATAATAGTTAACTTATATTTGACGCTTATGTCAAAATTATTGCTTGGAGTTAACTTTTGGAATACAAGTACAAACAAAACAAAAGCTTTTAGTTGATGCTTTGTCAAAAAATATATTTTTATAAAAAAATAGCTACATTAACTGGTTTAGATGTAGCTCAAACTAAATGTTTACAAGTATAATAATAATACAGATTATATTTAATTACTTATAAGAAATACTGATTTAAATGTAAATACATTTGTAAAATAGTTAAGTTAATAAGTTTGTTTAATTTGATAAGTGTTGGGTTGTTGACATTTTATTTATGTTGGCCGCGGGCGTCGCGAGAACTATGTGGATGTAATAAACATTAGCCCATTGTATTAACACCTAAATAGTTATTTATCTAATATCAAAATAGATTTAATGTTTTAGATTTTAAGTGTATAGTATAACCGATGTGCTTGTTCTCAAGCTGTGTTAAACGAATTATTGGTAATTATGTAAGTTTGAGTTTTGCATCTTACAAACGGAATAGGGGAGATACCCTTCGACGAGGTTAACGAGTATCAAAACAAATATTCATTAAATAATATTTGTGACATTTTTCATTATTATTTTAATTAGTTTTTCTTAGAAAAAATTATATTTTTACTAATATAATATTAGAATTCGATTTCAGGCTGTAAGTAAGTCTTAGAGTTCTAAAGCTCAGAGGCGAGAAGCCTTTATTAGTGGCGCAAATTTATACAAACAAAATGATTAACTGTGTTAAATATACTTTATAATACTAACTTGTCTTATTCTAGCGTTACAAAATAAACCCTGGCGTTGATTACATAAATAGCCCATTATTGCTTATTTTCACTGAACTGCGCTGTCAAATCCATTCGTATTTTAAGTAATAAGCATTACTTTAGCTGTTAATTGCATTCATTTTGAGACGAATTTTGCCCAATATATATATACACTTATGTTCACATGATATAAGAAGAAAAAATCGTGAAAGGGAAACAAAACTAATTTTCTGCACAGTTGAAGTACTCATTGGGATTGTTTTGTTCCTACTTCTCTGATAGAAGATTATTTCTTGGCCAAATATTTGTCATTACTGTATATATATATTACTATTAGTAAAACGGGGTAAACAGGGACGATTAGAAAGTTTTAAACCAAATGTATCTTTCTTCTTAGGACCTGATTATATTTTAATAGATTTACTCCGTCAGCTTAAATTTAATGAATTCCTGACTTTCCCTTAAAATACATTCTTTTCAGTTGATATTTTTAAAGTATTACAGATGTTAATCGGCAAATACATATAATTTATCTTTTGTGGTTTCTCTTAAGACTCTTTGATTCAGCGACAGTTTCCTTCTTAAATTATTACCCAAAACAAATGTACTTTTGCTATGAAATCAAATAACACATAAAAAACCGGTGCTTTATGGCGCTTAACTTTGACAAAGTTTTTTTGTATTATTCGTGGCGTGGATACTTAGTGTTGATAGTGCATAAAACAAAATATTACCAAGTATATTTAAAAATATTACTCCTCCTATAGCCGTAAATCCTTATTTAAATACTATTTTATAGTGAGCTTTGAATAAGCTCTGTTGTGATTTCCCTTGTTATCCCACAAATCCTTAACACCCCTTTCTACGGAGGTAGCTAATTATCCGCCTTTTTAAATAAGTGTAATACAAGCGTTGCTGGTCGTTTCATAAAAATACCTTGAAAACATTGTCACGCTATATTGTCATTGAAGATCTCAATTAGCGTTCTGCAGTTATTAGTTAATAATAATTTCCTATTTTTTTCTTTGGGCAACGCTAAAATATAAGTTACAGAAAGTAAAATGTAAACATTTGTCGGGAGCTTACTTCCGTAACTACAATGAAAGATTGTCTGTACATATAAGGTATTAAACTATATTTTGCACTCTATAATGATTTCTCGCCAAAACCCTTCTTAAAAATAGAATATAATACTTAACCTATTTTATATGGGAACTTTTAAAATTGTCAACTTAATGCGGGGAAAATATTATTGTAAATAGTAAATAACCTGTATATTATAAGACGAAATTCTGCATTTCTAGAGTGAGGTATTTATTTTCCTTCAAATATTTTTTATTTAGTAAGTACAAAGATTATCTGTGAATGGATTATGTGATATGGTAAAATTACCGTCGACGATAATACAAATTATTTTAGCACTAACTGCTTCTTGAGTTATCCCACGGTGAAATAATGTACCTAAATGTTAATAGATACCTACCTAACAGTTTTGTAAATATTTAAGTAACAAGCAACGGGGTTTGCTATTCGTTACAAATTTAAACTGCTAGATAAAAATAATATTAAATGTTATTTTGGATTTGATACAGGTTTTTTTTTAAATCAACTTTTGTGGTTAGTAGTTACTTATATCAAAATTTTCCTTACAGATTAAGATTTTTGGTAAATATTGTCAGTTATTGTATAGTATTTTTATACTTCAATCGAAACATTGTTATAATCTAGCAGTCTAAATTTGACAACGTAAATGTGACAATTATTAATACGAAACTCAATATTACCTATGTTGCCTCTTTGTTGAAAATTAATAAATGTATGTAGCTAATTGGTGTTTTATTGTAAGTACTTCATCGAAACCACCCACAAGTATTTAATTTAGTTAAATTGAGTGTTTTAAAAATAATGGGGAACCTACTGGTAAATGTCACTAATTGACTAATTAGACCAGTGTCGATAATTATTGAAACCAAAAACAATAATAGTAGGATGAAACCCTTTGGAAATGGAAGAGAATATAACAAAAGTAAATTGCAGACGATCTGAGGTCTGATCTGATCTAAAGTGGAAAAGGGGGTTGTTTAAGGGTAAAAAACGGTTAATCTCGATTTCCGGCAAAACTGCAAGGCCTATGGAAAAAAGTTAAATGGCAGTTAAAATTTTTGTTTTCACACTTTTTTCACATAATCTCAAAATTTATGTGTAAAATTCAAATAACCAAGTTTTTGGTTTTTTATTTTTGTTACAAAAAAAAAATACAGAGTTTGCTGAAAAGTTACTTTTTTATGTCTCAAATACACTAATTTATTTGAATTGAAATATTTATTTTTTCACCTTATTTTGATTCATAAATCAATACAGAACCCTTATTTTCAATCGATAATTAATCCATCAAAATATCAGCTTTTTTCAAAAAGTTGGTGTGTTTTCTGTTCGTTGAAATCTCTACTTTACCATTATGTGTAATTTTTTTAAATACACACTACAATGGTAAATGTTCGGAAAATTTAAGCCCAATAAAAGGCATTCATAGAGAGCATTCATACCTGTTATTCCGTAGTAATAAAAATATGGACCAACATGAATTAAGTGATTTTTATTTGAAATTTCGAAAGAGGCAACCAGATATATACATTTTTGCAGACAACTCATTTTTGGACTCCAAATAGGTTTTGAGGGATGAAGTTATTAAGGACACATCCTAACATAAAGTTGAATGTTGATGTGTGTACTTTGTGTTTATTTATAGGTATTAAACATTCAACTAACAATTGAACTTAGAACCACTCTCAGACCTGGCAATCACTACCTACAAATATTAAATAATCAGACCGCTACCGTCCCACAATATCAAGATTTTGCTAATTTATGGAATCATCAGGCGGTAGCTACCTACACTAATGTTAGTGGCCGGCTATATGAACAATGCTGGGCTTTGAAGCAGTACAAAATCAATTAAAAAAAAAGAAGCTGAAGAATTCGATCTCGTGATTTCGGTAAACAAAGTTCCTTGACCACGAAATCTTAGATGTAAGATAATATATGTAGATATATCGCATTGGTTATTACTATTTATTTCACCAAACCTAAGAACTTCTTAGCTCTTACAACAACTTAACTCTAAAACTGTTCATTACCTGCCACGCCTTTTGGTCTATTCAACAGACAATATTATTATTCAATGGAAATGGTTTCATATTATATTTTGACAGCTGGCGCCCATTTGATATTATTTTAATTTCTAATTGTAACCATAAATAGTTTTGAGCGTGTGTGAGCAACACTCTGTGAATATTTTACGGCCTTACAAATAAACTTGGTATAGTTATAACTAAGCATAAACAAAGAATATACTAAATGTTTACAATATGGGTGACAACACTGTCAACACAATGATAATTCTGAAGTTTTCCGAATGACAAGCTGCCTTAATAAACTGTGCAAAATAATGTCTATTTGTAAACATTTTACATTTTCTTGGTTTATGATTAGTTATAACTTTATGCCAATTTTAATTGTAAGGCCGTTAAAGTATTAATATAAGTAGGTACAATTATAATAAACTTAACTGTCAATTTGAAACGCCTTCAAACTTCTAGCTAATGATTTTCTCTACATTTTTTTCAGGTTGGTGGTAATTACTGCCCGAGACCAATATAATATTCAGTTTTGATATTATGATATCACTAAAGCTTTCACTGGCGACCAAATGTAAGATATCGTGTAACCTTTTTTCTGAGATTTGAGAACTGTGTTTATGGATCACCTGATAAGAATAATAATAATGATCCTGATAAATAATAAAAGTAAATATTCAACGCTTTCTTCGTTCTTTTGAAGAACTATAGGAATTTTATGCCTAGCTTTATCTAATTTATAGAATATAATAGAAATATATTTACCATAGGGAGTGATATCATGACAAATTGCAACAACTGCACTTGGTCAACGTTATGAAGCTGCAGCATTTAGTAAAGGGGTTTTGACATGGGGAGAAGAACTAATACGAGACTCCAAGCACATCTTTTAAATCATAAAACAACAATATTGCTAAGCCCAGCTTAACTCTAGCTATCCTATTACATAGCCCGTAGCCCGTAAAGTTTACGAGTATTCTTTCTTCTTGAACTGAATGAATTCTGATCACAATTTTTCTTGAATTATAAGTGATCATCGCGCGAGGCATTTTTCAAGAGTAACTCGTACTTCGTACGTAATTGCTCTTCGACAATATTGTTCACACTTCGGTATTCGACGGATAAGTGACGGACCAAGTGTGATATTCCATTCGTTCATGGGTCCGCGGAACTGCATGCTATGAACACCCAACGGCCAGGGCCCAGTCGATCTTCAAGGACTCCCAAAAACATTGAACTGAAATAAATAAATAAACTGGTGGGAGTTTACGTGAAAATCCACGACTTTCTATACGGAAAAGGGCAGCCTTACTGGAACTCCCAAAGCGATTATCCATGAAATTTTAAAAAAGGATCTAAAGTTCCATTCAATCATAATTTAAATCGTTCAAAAACTGAAAGTCACTATGTTTGACACAAAAAAAAAATTGTGAAACGATGTTGGAGCGTTTTCGAACTGTGAATTCCATTTTTTGGAACGACGAGGCTCATTTCCATTTAAACGGGCACGTTAACAGGCAATACTGCTGTTACTGGTCTCGTAGATCCCATAACCCTCGACTGAAACACCAAAATACCATGTCATTGCAGCAGGCTAACTGACACCTGGCGCCTTATCCACCATATTTTTTCGAAAATGCTCGGGGCCAGGCGCCAAATATCAACAGTGAGAATTATCCACGCATCATTACGGAGATTTCTTTTTGCTGAACCTGCAAGCTCACCCATCGTTCTCATCCCACACGTGGTTCCAACAGAATAGTGCAACTGCACACCCGGCCTGAGATTCGATGACTTTACTTTACTCTTAACTGAAAAGAAAACATTCGACGGGAAATGAGCACAATTGAACCAAGTTTACCAGCGTGTGGCGCGAAACACAACGCTCTGTTTTGAACTGTGTTTGCAACTTGACGGAAGACATTTGGATGACAATCTTCAAAAATTTTAATCCGCATTCTTATTCTGTCGTTCAATATTTAGATTAAAACGTTATATCAAATAGTTATTATTTTTATTTAATTTTGAAATCATAAATCTGCCGCCAATCATCCTGTACCTACTAGAGGCAGACAGAATCTTAATAAAATTATATATTTTTAACAACAAGTCAACAGCGCAGAAACTATATTTGTATGTCTTTATAAATTCCAAATTTAAATAGGCACAGATTTTTTTTTGTACAAAATAATAAAACTAAATTTATACTCTCTGAAGTCCAATCACTAATCTCTAATCGTGTTGCTTAGATAATTTATACCTCTAGATAGAATATGACAGCTGTGAAATAGTCGAAAAAAAATGTGTTTAGAACTAACCTCTATTTTGTCCAATTCACGCACGTAACACGTAGCTTGTCACGCACACTAAACTAATATTCTTGGCCCGTTTTTATCAATTGTCTTACAGCAAGAGACTATCTAGACGTATAAATATCTAAGTCGTATTGTCAATTTAAATTAAAATCTCTCTAAGAGTTAATATAAAAACTTTATTAATAAAATGGTTTACAAACTACATTCTTATGTCGTTTACATCAATTAAATTACTGTAAAACTAATAAAATTATATTAATGAATTCTAAAATAATCCCCATATGGGTGACGGTGGAGTGTTAAGAAGAAGTTCTTTTATTCTTCTGTATCTTTAATAATTTTCATACGAAATTGTGTGATTAAAGATCTGAATTACATAATATATTTGATGAATATAAAACAATACACAACTTATAAGTCATGGTAAAATAATTCCATAGATATATAGAATGCAACAAAAACATGATTTCTAATAATAATAATAAGTCGCCCGGTATAACAAATACAATAAGTTATTTAATACAAACTCTCTTTCGCATTTTACATTTGAATGCAATAATCCAAAGTGGCACAAAAGAAAATGACACAGGTTCACAACAAGTTGCGATGGGCATTCAACAATGTCATTTGAAAGTCTCGCCAAAAATGTTTCGGATTTGGAAGGCTATTGCTCGCATGACACCTGCCCACTAAACCTACCCTACCCTATACATTCCCTTCCACCCTGAGTCAATTCCATTCACCAGTCAGCCTCGATCCACCTTCCAAGAAAGAAGAAATCAAAGGACGTGCTTTAACCACATCAAACAATAGAATGAGCTTCTTTTCGCAGTGTTTCCAGGACGATACGATATGACCTATCTTTAAAAAAAACTGTGATCTGGTGTTCCATGAGAATGTGGGCGGCGGTGATCACTTAACATCAGGTGACCTCTGCCATACAAAACTCAAACTATTTTAGTGCAAGGAGGCAAAATTTGATTGGTTGTCGTCAAGGGAGATCATACTATGTCCAATCGGCAAACGGTTAACCGCAAGTTGACTTTTATTATAAAAGCTCTGTTGCTAATACATATATTACGAACATGAATTGTAAAGTTAGTTTCAAGGACAGATCTTTGTACAGCAAGTATTATGTTGATAAGTAGCTTGTGTATGCTTTGCCAAGTTTGGGGCAAGTTAATTTGTGTGAAAGTGTGTCAATATTTTAATAGTTTAATTAATACTTAACCGTCTCTCTTAATTCTTAGAAATATAGCGTTGTATGATGGTTCAAGCATTATGTACACACCGCGGCAAGTGTGTCTCAGTCAGTCAGTCTCAGACGTGTTGAGTGATACCCGCGCGTTGAGATAAGGGACAAGTCACTATTTATGTGACGTACCTAATAGTGACGAAGACGTTAATATGACACACACTTATTTACCATTTGCATAAAGTATACAGAACGCTTATCTGTCACATTCATACAAAAAACAAGCTTATAATAATTATAAAAAGTCATGTCACAGATGGCCCAATAGAGATCACTAAAATATTTTTTTATTTTATAATTAATATTATTATTATAAAATATATTTTAGGTTATTGAAATACCAAAGTAGGATATGGATTAATATAAAATTCGGATCGTCAATTTAAGATTACTATTAAATATAGAATGGGATTCACCATTAAAATAAAATAGATATTAAAGGTTTTCAACCAGTGTGTGTTGCCAGGAGAACTTACGGTACACAGACGTGGTCGCTAACTATGGGCCTGATGAGAAACCTCATGGTCGCTCAGACGGCAATGGAGAGGGCTACGCTCGGAGTTTCCCTGCGAGATCGAATCAGAAATTACGAGATCCGTAGGAGAACCAAAGTCACCGAAATAGCCCAAATGATTGCGAAACTGAAGTGGTAGCGGGCCAACAGTTCGACGGACAGATGGCTGGAGGCCGACCATGTACCGGAAGACGCAGAGTTAGTAAGCCCCCCACTATTGTCTTGACCGACGATCTGGTCACCGGAATACGTTGGATGAGGGGAGCGCGGGATCGATCCTCGTGGAGATCTTTTGGGGGGAGGCCTTTGTCCTTCAGTGGACGTCTTCCGGCTGATGATGAGATGATGTTATGAAAAATAATGAAGTATTTATGAAACATTATTTTCTTTTTACATACTGTACAAAGATCTAGAAATATATTTTAATCTGAAGTAAGTAACATACCTACTGAACAATGGCCGTTTCCAAAATTCGTTGCGTTTTTCTGAAATTTGTTTCACACTTGATTATTTCAAATTTAGATACCACTTTGGGTGTCTTTTATATTTAATCTAATAATGACCATATTATTATTTATAACCTACATTGTTACATTTATTTCGTGCAAATAATATGTATTCCTATCTATAAGTATTTTTTTATTAACTGGTGTAAATGAACTCTAGTCAAGCCTAGGCTCAAACAATGTCATAAAGTAAGTCAGTTAATATTCCTCATTTTCATTTGCAAGTCAAACCGTCTGTTAGTGCGGACACCTTTAATGATGGTTCTATTCTCCTCTCTATCCGCATTTCTTCTTTTTGTAAGTGATTTCTCTCTCATCACAGTCTGTCTCGCTATCTCTTTCCTCCCCGTAGCGCCGGCAAGGGACGGCAGCGGTGTGGCCCTGGTATTTCCGTTCGGCTTCTTCACTTCAGGTCTGGCTGAATTGAGAAACGGATTGCCTTCGGTGTGCATTTTGAAACCGAACCGCGTGTAACCTGGATTAATAGACTCCAGTGTAGGTAGTTTTATCTTTGGGGTGCTCTTTTTTAAATCCATTTGTCGTACGTCTATCTTCTTATCTGAAATAGAGCAGCAATAATAGCTTTAATTTGAAGCACTAACTACATCGTCGTACGCATCATAATGAATATATAGAGATATTTCAAGAAATGTCAATACATGTACAAATATTATAATGGTGTTATTCGAACGCTCAGGTAAAGCGAAGGTGGAAGCTTTGGAATACCTCTTTTTTATGACAATAAGGGACGACACGAACAGGACATTCAGCTGATCGTACAATTACCATCAATCATTATACGCCCCACCCATAACAATGCAGTACCGCTCAGGATTCTTGGAAAACCCAAAAAGTTCTAAACGGCACTACAATTGAGCTCGTCTCCTTGAGACAAATTTTAAGTCTCATTTCCCCTAGATCTAGATATGACAATAGCATCTATAAGAAAATCATAAATGTCTTAAATTTGCATTAAGTGTGTGCGCGATAAATGGACGAATAATTGAATATAATACTCTACTTGAAAGTATTTTAGAATATGCTTGCATAGTCTGGAGCCCAAGCTATAGCATTCACTCTCAAAGACTGGAAACCATACAAAGGAGATTTACTAAATATTTAGCATACAGTGCTCAGGGTATATCAGGGTATCCCACAGAAGCTCTTATAGTGACAGAAGATTTTTTTTTAAGTTGAACACCCTTTATGAACGACGTAATAATTAAGGTTTAGTTTTCTTATATAAATTAATAAATGGTATTATTTACTGTCCTAACTTATTAGAAGCTGTTAAAATATACGTCCCTCACAACATGCCTCGTAAAGCTAATTCGTGTATTTTTGATATACCATGCTATCGAACAAACTTAGGCTCATTTTCACCAGTACCACGACTGCTTAGGCAGTACAATAAGATAAATAAAGAAATAGTGAACATAGACATATTTTCTAATATAGTCTACAGGAATTTTAACATAATCTTCGGAAACTTTACAATAAATAAAAAAAAACTCGGTATTTATAGAAATAAATAAATAAATATCTTTTTCCTTTTATATGTAATAATTAAACTTATGTAACTTAAAAGTCTATAATCAACTTTAAATTGTTATTTAATTTTATTTTAAATTATATTGGTAATTAGTTCATAGTTAGTAATAATAAATAAGTATGTAATAATTAATAATTGTCACAGCAGCAACTGTGAATGTTGTGTACATCTGATATTGGCACTCGCATCAGTAAATTAATTTCCTAGATAGTGTTATGTAATTGTTATAATATGTGTACTGTTGATGTATCTTTTAGAAAAATTAAAAAATATCACGCCAAACGATTTCGGTTATTCTTTTTATATTAGAAAGGATATACTCAAAAGGTAGTTTGATGTTGTTACTTGTAATATACTAAGGTTGCGAACTGTGGCAGAATTTTTAACTATCTGTAATCAAATTGAAATGTGCTAAGTTCATTGCTAATAATAATTAGAAAAGTTAGTTAAAATAAGAAAATATTTAAACAAGAAAGCAACATAATTGTTATACAATCTAATGAATTAATCAAAATCTAGTTACGATTATTGTTATTTTTGTATAGGGTGTCCTCCTGCCGCTCCTGCCTCCAAAAAAAAAACTTGTATATAAGAATTATTTAAATACATTACAGTTTGAATATATTTTTTTAATAACTCAGTGTACTAATGTCCTAATAATGTATTTTTTGACACTCAATGTGTATAAAAGTACATTATATACAACAGTCTTGATTATTGGATCAAAGTGGACATAAAAGTGGAAAAAGATCCATCAATGGATCGTAGTGGACAAAGGAGAGTCAAGGGTCAAGTCCTATAATATAATAGTCAAGTTCAGAAACTATCGTAGTCCCAGTCCTATACTGCCTGTAGGAAGTTTCTGTCCTATAACCATATTAACCTTCACATAAACCTTGAGTTTTATATAGCAAAAATTGATTTTTATAATATATTCATCTATTAGATTTTTGATTTTACTTTGACGATACCTATAAATTTTATCACTACTAATTCCACTAAAAATATTATAAATGCGAAAGTAACTGTTTATCTTTCGCTTCACACATAAACCACATAACCGATTTTGATAAAATTATTATTATCTCATCTATTAAATCATCGGATTTATCGCAAGAAATTAGAAAAGCCTTGAAGGGTTTGAAATAAGGGATAACAGTGGAATATGGAATCGGTCGAAGATAAAATCAAACATGGGCATGAAATCGGGGAAGCCACTATGTATGGAAGGCCCAACAAATGATTATTGTAGTTATTGGGAACATGTGTATCATTGATCAACAGCTGGTAACCTTCTAGGTGTACCAAGAGCTGGCGGTTAATTATGCTCTCCATGATTTTGGAGAGCAGGGAGGTAATAGCTATAGGCCTGTAGTTTGCTGTATCCGAACTGTCTCCTTTGTTTTGGATTGGATGGACAAGGGTGCCTTCCATGAGTCAGGGACTACGCAGGCTGCAACTCAGGGGCACACGTTCTAAGCACAAATTGAGAATGCCATCCGGCCCGCTCGACTTCCTACGTCCAACGAAAACAAAGCTCGCCGAACAGCTTTCTGTCTGAACTGTACTTCAGGCATAGAGCTCTGACACCGCGGGAGTCGGCGGTGTTTTTCCGTTGTCGTCAACAGTCGAGTTGGAGGCAAAAAGAGCGCACAGATGATTTCTCTTTTGCCGTATGGGTCAGGGTGTCATTCCTCATGTGCAGCGGCGGCAAGGACAAGTAGCTTTTAGGGACTAATATCATGAATAATAGCTGTTGCAGTAGCTTCCTCTGGAATAGCTGGAGCTTATAATAATAATAAAACCTATTTATTTCCAATCTACTAATACTTTTACTTACTGTTAGCATTATTTACATAGATAAGAAAAAAAATACATATATAATTTTTATTTGTATTAATGACTGTTATTCTGTACTGTCTTCATCATTATTGATTGGAACCCCTTCTTAGGCCTCCTCCAGCTTGTTCCATGCCTCTCTGTCCATTGCTATCTTTTTCCATAAGTATCCTGCTGTCGCTTGAATGTCTTCTATCCACCTTTTCCTAGGACGTCCTATTCTCCTTTTTCTTATTGGCTCTTCCAACATAGTTGCCTCTGAGGTCCATCTATTGTCTCTACATCTTGCTATATGTCCAGCCCACTTCCACTTTTGTTTCAAAGCGTAATATGTAAGGCATCTACAATCTTTGTTTTTCGTTGTATCCCTTCACTTTTTACTTTATGTGTTCTTTTTATTTTTAGTACGCTCTTTTCCATTGCTTTCTGGCATGAGACAAGTTTAGTTTTAATTTTTGTATTATACGTCCACGTTTGGCATCCGTATGTGAGAGTAAGATAAACACAGGTATCTAAAACGGTTTTCTTTAGGTGGAGGGGAAATTCTCCTTTTAGGATTTCTTTCAGGGACCAGAACTTTTTCCAGCTCATGTTAATACGGCGCTCGACCTTGTTCTTCGTTTTTGTCTTCGAATGATAATTGCCTATATGTAGTTTTTGAAATATTCAAGCGGCTTTCCGTTCAAGTTGATTATGTTTGTGTGGCTGTTTGTCAATAGTTTGGTTTTTATTTCATTCATTTGAAGACCTACTTCTTCGCTTTTTGGGTTCAAAGAATTTAACATTTTTTCTAAGCCCTTACTTGTTTCTGCAAATAAAACAATATCATCCGCGAATCTGAGGTAAGTTGATTTCGATTTATTTTGATCCCTTCCCACTGCCAGTTGAGATTATCGAAGATGTGTTGCATTACTATTATGAATAAATTGGGTGATAGGGGTCTCCTTGTCGCACTCCTCTGCTAATCGGTATATCTGGGCCTCGTGTCTCTAGTTTGACTTGGCTTACGCTTCCCTTGTAGATGCTCTTAGCACTCGTATATACTTTTCGTCTATTTGACATTTATACAGAGCTTCCCAAATAGAGTCATGGGAAATCGTGTCAAATGCTTTGGCAAAATCGACAAAAGCGATATATAGTGGCCTGTTGAACTCCTTGTATTTCTCTAACACTTGTTGCATTACTTGTATGTGGTCCGTTGTTGAAAATCGGGACCGAAATCCCGCTTGTTCTATTGGCTAGAGCTTATCGATTGCCGGACTTAATCGGCTTTGTAAGATTGACGTGAACAGTTTATACACACATGATAAAAGGCTTATAGGGCGATAGTTAGCTATATCTCGGGGATCTCCCTTCTTGTAGAGAACTTACCTTACCGTTGTCAAGAATTTTGTTGAGTAGGTATGTAAGTGGGTGGGCTAGCAGGGCAGCTCCAGTTTTCAAGGCTTCGTTTTGTATACCGTCGGGACCAGGACTTTTATCTGTCTTGAGTTTTAGGATGTGATTTCCGTAATATTCACTGGCGCTGGGGAGCTTCTGTCTGGATGATATCCCATTGTTTTATCAATATTAGTGGTACAATATGCTGAGTTTGATGATTTTTCATATAATTGCTTATAGAAATTTGTGGCAATGTTTATATTATATGTCTGGTCTAGTCATGGTTTCTTCTGATTTTGTTTTTTAAGTTTGTAATCCAGTTTTTGTGCGTGGTCAGTTTCTTATACGGCTACTTACTTATTTGTTCGGCTTTTTTTGTGCTTCTGTATTCTTTTAGACTAGTCTCAATTATTTTGTTCCTGTGGTTTTTGTAGTCTTTATCATTGATATGCAAGGCTATTGAGCCTTGCTTGTAGCTTTAAATAATCTGCTCAATTCCTGGCTGCAGCTTAGTGGAGGTCAAATGGCGAACTCAGTTATTAAACTACCAATTGAAATGTTTGCTTCATGACCTAAATTGAATCAGTTATATTAAATAGAATTTTAATAGAATATCTACAACTTTTAACGATATCAACGATCATCATATTGACAATTTTCACGACACGTTTAGGTCTTATTAATTCTTATTTTTATTTTTGTAATTTCACACTTATAACATTATAATTATTTACATTGTATAATTTCTGGAAATAAGATAAAAGTTATTTAATTTTTTCTTTTTTTAAATGTACCTAATTAGAATAACCAACCTAGAACTAGTATGTAAGTGCAAATCAATTGTTAATATTAAGTAAAATAAATAATATTAGGAAGAGCGATTATTGCGAAGGAATCTTGCAGCCGGTTTGGTTGATTGGTGTTGGATGAATGTCCCGTTTAATGTAATGTCATAAAAGAGCAACAGAAGCACTTTATCACACACAATGAACAATATCAAGAGCAACCAGACTGTCATGGGAGGAATGGTGGTACTTTAAGTTAGTGACATTAGACCCTGCCGGCTTAACATAAATATTGTAGACTAAAATAAATGTTGTACTATGGGTATACACGTAAGTATAAGAAGCAGCTGGTACTCAAAATATCGGAGATCGTATGTCAACAGATAGTTAATTTATGTAAAACTGTGTCTATATTATATTATTATTAGTTATAACGACATGATACAACATGTTTGTTCTATTCCCAGGCTGCAGTAGTCCGACTCAGATAAGTCTCACCTTTGACCCTCTCAGTGAGATTGACCGCGGCCGGCGTCAGCATCTGTCGAGCTCGCCGGGCCTTCCTCTCCTGACATTCGCCCAGCGACTCCATCTTGTCGAACTGCTTCTGATGCAGAGCAGCGAAGTTGGGCAGTTTGCGCCGGTTGTCCTGGGTTTTACTCGGGGTCAGTTGCTGGGTTTGCCTTTTGGCTTCCTCGAGCTTGGCTGGAATTCGGAAGCAGTCATTATCTCCATTATTCTTTGTTAATACTTTACCTTATTTTTTCTTCTTAAGGAATGGCTACTGGCATCCCAGTAGGCTCTGTGTCTATATACCATGTAACAAAAACCCTGTTGTTCCATATGTACGTACACAAAGCCATATAGGCGTACCATTAAATCAAATTTTATTTACAAGTAACAAGTACTGGTCAATTATTATAACTACATAAGTACCCATCTATCCATACATAGGTAAATAATACAATTGTCGAATTTGCCATTCTGTGCATTCAATATTTTTGCAAAATATTAAATTGACTAATAAATAAATAAGTAACGTAAGAACGTAAATTGTCTAATATTTTTGTCTGTTAGCAATCATCATAAAAATTCACTCCTAATAAAACTAACTTTTTTTTGTTTGTTCCTAATTTTGCGATCAGTCTTTCTGACTATGAGCAGATGTGTTCTGGTAAGTTAAAATAACTTCAAAAAAATACATTTATGTAGGTAATCCACAAAAAACTGTACAGAATATATTGTTTACAGACCTGAGGCACTTGTAGTCCTCGGCCGAGAAAGTCTGTCAATGGAGTACTGCTGATCATCAGTGAGTCGCTTGCGCTTAGAATGGAGCCGGTCTACACCATTGTGAGTTAGAGATCTCTTGCGGGTTAATGGACTGCATATGGAGGAAACTGGGGAACAAAACATACTGGTTTCAATCATAATGTCAAACAATAATCAGTTATTTATATTAGAAATGATTATTAGTATTAGAAAAATAGATTATTTTCATTAAGAAACTACTACAAATTATTGTAATAAACTCAAATTATTTGTTACACATGGACTAGTAAAAAAGAAGGGCTCCGCGCAGTGATATTAGCAAGTGAACCACCTTTATGCTAGTGTGTGTGCGGTTACGGAGTATACCAGTTACACAATTTTTACTCCCTTAAATAATCATATATCCACAAATACTTGTAATAATGTTATTGTTTTTACACTTTCTCACAACATACGACACAATTTTTAAAATATTTTATTGAGACACAAACTGATTTGTCATAGAGTAAGTGTGTTCATGGGGCTATGTATTTACACATTAATCGGCTTGTTTTGGTGCTTACACTGTTATGTAAGGTGACATGGAGTCCTTATTTTTTTACTAGTCTGTGTTGTTACATAGTTTATTTTTGAGACTTGCAGGATTTTGATTTTGGAATGTCAACAGCAACATAATCACTACATATAATAAAGTCCTCCAACACATCTGTCTGTTTGCAATAAACTCAAATCTACTGCACCAATATATATGATTTTTCTACCATGGATAGTGATGTGTGGATCGAGGAAGGTAAAAGTATATTATTTGTTAACATTTTGTACACATATTTGTTTTATTTGATGATATTTGTCGGAGGTGTCCGAAACAAATAAACTATAAAAAATAAACCATTTGGGATTTTCAATAAAAATGCTGTATGCTTATAAACTTGTTCATTTTGACATATTTCTTTTTTTAAATATTTTTTGCATACAGTATTTTTTTTTGTTGAGACTGTATTGATTGATACATAAGGGTTAGGTCTATCACAGTTGTATTAAGATTACTAGATGTTACTAATTAATCTAGAAAAAAATACAGGGACTGTAAATTTGTAGACACTGTAATAATATATTGATGACTTGTAGCACAGGTATTTGTTACCTATTTCAAGCACCGGTCTCTCACAATTATAACAATGTATCAATATAGATTTTAATAAACTGTGTATTGTTAGTTTTTAGTGGGAGAGAAAATAAATATATTTTGATTTGATTGATACTCTGCTGATAAGGCTTTTTTAGTTAGATAGCAGTGACCACTTTTGTTTCTATAATATTAAAGTAATTAAAAAAAAATATGTCAATACAATGAAAGTAAATATAATATCATAATAGCATTGTTTTTTTAAAAACCTTAAGTTTTATCATTGTAATTGCAATCTAGCCTTGGGCTAATAAGAACTTCTTAATTTACTAAGTAGAGTAAAATTAAAAATATTCCATCAGCACTATTCTTATTTTCTCTATTGATTGCAGTTGACAAATTTAATTTGTTTATCCAAGCTGTTATAGAACAAAAATACAAATAAAATAATATAAATTAATTAATCTTACCACTCTCATCAAACACAAAGCTTTTGTTAGATCCTTTCAAGTTAGATTTGATAACCTTACGTTTTTGGGGATTGACAATCATAGGAGTGTTCACAGGACTGCAAAACATTACTTTAGTGCTTTTTGGGGCAATATCCTGGTCCAGTGCCCATGACTTTCTGGACTTCTCTATAGATCTTGTAACATTCAGCATGCTCTTATCTTTAGAAGAGCTTTTGGAGGCAGGAAATGGTGTCCGTCCCGGAGATGCTGCAGACTGGTTTTTAGGTGTATTCTTATCTTCAGTCAAGCCTTCTTTTGTGAAAGTATCTTCCCGTTTCATGGGGGTTGGGGGAACTATATTGATACCAGGAAACATCTGTGACTCATCAGTGCTACTTTCTATTAAAACAGGATTTATGTTTGCAACATCTTCTGTATGGGAAAGATCACTAGTTACACTGATATGTGAATCATTAGGTTTGTCATATGTGGCATTAGAGGCATCTGAACTAATTAAAGAAGATCGAGAAGAATCTGCTAGAGGCTTATCAAATGTTGAATTTAATATTTCATTCTTTTCCATCTCAAATGTTGTGTTCACTTGAGGACTACTTTTTTTGTTAGTTCTATCACATGTGTTATTCAGTGTCGTTATTGAAACATTATGAGAATCAACCAAATGTGCGGAGGATTGTGTTTGGTTGAGTGAATGATTATTAGGTGATGAGCTTTTCTTATTGATGTTAGCCATAGAGTTATTTCTTTTGCTTCTACACACAATGCTGTTTGATTCCAAATCAATTTTATCATAAGTAGAATTCTTAATATCTAATTTGAGGCAATTATTACTTTCATCAAATGTTGTATTCACTTTTGGTTCGTTTGCTGTGTTATGAGCATCATTTGATGTCTCTAATTGCAATAATTTTTTTCTTTTCTTTTTATCTAGTTTCACACTAGTCTTACTTTGCTTTGGTGAAGTGGAGACATCTAGAGGTCCTAAGGATGTTTTGTCCTTTATGGTTTGTGACCTTGTCTTATTTTTGAATACCTTATCAATGTTTGAAATTTGATTATCAGCGATCACCTGCTCACCAGGTTTGGTTGAGATAAGAGTGTCAGTGTTAGAACTTCCTTGTGGTTCAAAATATTGAATATTCCTTAATTCTCTTCCACCATTAGCAACTTCTACTCCAGATCTGTCAGTATCTGCCTCATGAATGCTGCCTGCAGCACTATGGAAGGATTCAACTGATATGTTACTTCTATCATGCAACATACCAGTCTCTAAGCACTCAGTATTTACAGAACCAGACTTGCCTTTTTTCTTCTTATTGTTTTTTTTCTTCTTTACTTTATTTGTGTCTTCTGGTTCTATTTGTGAAACTTTCACTTTTTTCTTCTTTTTTTTCTTGTCAGTTTCAGTTGAATCGTTTGCTGGTGTCTCCGTCCCTTCCGCCCTCGTTTTGCGTGTGTTTCTTATTGGATTTAGGACGCTGAGACTATCAACAGTATTTAACTCTTTTAGAGTGTGCCGTCGAGACTTTCGAGATTCAATTTCTGGTGGGTTTTCAGGAATATCCGCGTCCTCTTCGGATGGATATTTCACATAGTGCTTTCTTTTGGACACACCATCGATATTCTCAGTATCATTATCCTTTGGCTTTTTACTGCGAGTTTTTCTTTGAACTGCATTCTTTATGTCTGTTTCTATATTGTGTTCATCTTCAATATGAATACCTAAAATTATTTACAACAAAATAAGTACCGGGTCGAAAAATAAGGTTTTTACTAGGACCAAATAATATATACTCTAACGAGATAAATATTATAATATTGTGCTTACGTTTTCCCGACCGTGTAGACATTGTAGAAAAGCATTAGATAAACAGTTACTACGATTACTAAGTAGACTGTAGCTAAAAGTGTTGAAAACTAATGTTTATCAGTTTTGAGTGGGGTATAAATAAAAAGTTTACCAAATCAGCGTATACGGTAGGAGCCGAATTCGGAATTAACGATACTACCTATCAAACAATTTGAATTTTGAATTTATGCATAGTGCAAGCAACAAACTGCCAACTGCCAAAGTTGTTTTTTCATGTTCGAGTATTTCGACAGGCAATAGTCAGAACTGTATACAGCCGAATGATAACCAGTCATTCAAAGTATGATGTATATTCCCAATAATATATTTTTATATAAATCTTGCTTGGTGAAAAAAGAATACTCCAAATATAGGTGGAGTTTTAGTGAACAGTCTTGGATCCATAAGTCTGATTACCATAATTCTTCCATTTAAAGTAATACCTATTTAAAATCTTATCTTGTTCTGCGCCGCTTCACCCAAAGTATATTTTAATAATGAGCCTAGGCTTCAACTAGCTAAAATTGGCCTGGGTTAACTGAAAAGGGAAGGGGGTGTGATTAGCCAGGCCTGACTCAACAATCCTTATCTTCGTTTTGCGCCATAGTAGTAACACAAGAAGTCAAGTCGATCAGTCAAAATATTATGTTGACAGGTAGGCGATTAATGTAGCTGTTCACGTTGTCAACTTACTTTGGGCGGACTTCTTCTTTTTCACAATCGCGTACCATTAGGGGGTTGCGCATAGGAAATACGATATAGAAAAACACAGCGTGTGAGAGAAGAACATCTCATCAATATCTAACGGAAATACAGCAAGATGGAAAGGCAAAGCTAATCTATAAAACTCACAGGTACACTTAGAACATCATCGTTGCTTAACCCTTATGTGAGTGACAAATAAAACACATTTAAGGGATTAAAAAGCGTGTAATTGTAACTGTTTTTACATTGTTTTAATCCTTTAAATGTGTAACACTCGCGTTAATCAAAGAAAATACTAAATAAAATACCTTTAATAGAGTGACAAGGAACCGAGTACCTTTAAACAGTTTATAATATGTATTGTAATCAATCAAGATGTGCTTTTACGATACACATACTTAGACGATTATTATTTGAAGTAGTCTACTGAATCATAGAGTATGCGGATATGCCAACAGAAAAGACATGGAATAGAACAATAGGTATTGATACACTGGTATTTGCAAAGACAACAATAAATAAAATTGTTCCCTCATTATTCACAAACAATTAATTATTTTTTCAGACTGTTGTATCCTTTCGAAGAAGTATTTACCTTCCTACTTATATGTGCAAAACAAATTATGTCATGTTAAGCTTTTAAGCCTGACATAATACGACCAATTTATGTTTTTCAAAACCATCATTTGGACATCTAGAAAATAATAACAAGTCGAAGAAAATATATTTTTCTAGGTAAATTCTATATATTATGCATCTTTTACTAATGAAATATCTAATAGCCCGTTATTCATAATCTCATTCTATATAATTTTAATAACAATACGTTGAATTGGGCCGGGTAAAACGTGTCCAACATGTATGACTTATCAACTACAACTAAGGAGGATTATAAATACCACGTGGAGGTGGGTTTGCCCTATTAAAAATTGAAATTTAGTTTAGTATGAAACGTGCAGTCATTTGACATAAATTTGAAATAGTAGTAATTACAGTATTATTATAATCCGGCTAAGTTTGAAACCGAACAGTTGCTTATAGTGTAGTGTATTTGGCTATCTCCGTTTTTACAAGATTATAGCCGTCATCTGTCAATCTATCAATCACTGCACGATTCAAACAATCGCGTGAATTGCTTTTTTCTCATAGAGTTTCGCTAGGCTATAATATCTAAGCTTATTTTATAAATTTATAGTTAGAATTATCTATTGCCGGTAGGCAGGAAGCATAGATAATATTAGTAATGTAGGAAGGCTCAAATTTAACAGACTAGGAGTCTTTACGAGTATTCAACAAATATTCTTTCAGTCACTTTTTTCAGGATACCTAGCCACCGTGGCATAATAGGCAAGTAAACAGCCGACACACTTGCAAATGAGGCTGTGGTGTGTGGGGAGAAATTCCCGCTTAAGATACATACTCAGGATTTATCTGCTCTTCCTGGTTTATGTATTTATATATTACAGGGACTCCTGGGATAAAGTCAAGGCAGAAAGTAGCCAATTTAAAGGCAGACATTATTTTGAAATTCAACAAATAATTCCTAACAAGTCATGGTTCTGTGTCATTAAACTTGAATAAATCATTAGGTACCACCATATTGATGAGAATGCGCCTTAGACATATTATCACTTGCCAGCCCACCTTGCAAGATTTCATATTATAGATAGTTCAAAATGTGAATGCGGACATGATTTTTTTTTCTTGCCCTAAATACGACCGAGCCCCCTTTTGAGATAGTTTGATATCCATCAGCGTCCTTTACATCTATAAAAACCCTTCTGAATTCTGTTGATCCTATATTAAATAGTTTATATGTCTGTGTATATAGTATACTTTCAAAATATACAAATAGCAATAGTATTAAATTGTAAGCATTGTTTAGTACCTACCTTATGTATTTTACTTGTGAATAATAGTTTTCATCTGATTTTTTTACCACATTAATCTGAACCATATCAAATATAAAAAAATTATAGAGTTGTACATCTTTTAACGCGATTCATTTCCCTACCTTGGAATAAATAAAAACACTTGGAAGTAGAACGTGCAAGAAAACTTCCAATCTGAAATAAATCATGAAAAAATACTTGAAGCTGGCAGATGCTTGGAATATGCGAGCCAAAATCTGCAAAAAGGAGTGGAAATCGGAAAAATAAATATTCCGGGTTTTGACCAAAGAGTTTGTTTTGACTTTGTCATATTTTGGTTTTGAGCACATAATTTATACCTAATTCTTAGTTTTTGTAGTTCGTATTTTATGTTTCTTGATTAAAATGAAATGTGCAGTAATAAAAATTCACGATTTTACTAAACCATTGATGGGTAAATGTATGTTGGACTTGTTCACAAACATATAATTTAATTCATAATAATTTATGTCGGCGTATGACTAAGACGCAAGTGTACGTCTGAACGTTAAATACAATGAAGCTGTTCCTGGTTCTTACTGTTACATTAATGCTACTATTTTCCAAGTGTGTTATAACAGACCGTGGTGATTATATTGGGTGCTACTCATTACCTCAGGATGTACTTAATACTCACACAGGGCAATCAGTCGATGTGTGTTTGCTAGCTTGTGAGCAAGTCTATTATAGATACGCTCTTATTGGAAACGAATCTACTTGCTATTGCGGGAATTCCCCAGGGCAGTTTAAAATTGACTTAGAAACGTGTAGCACGCCGTGTCCAAAAAACGAATCTCAGAAATGTGGTGGAGAAAAGGTTGCCAGTGTTTATGATACAGAAATTATGGCACCGGGCCCGCCAATGACGTTAGATGTGTACAATTTAACTGAAACTACAATTCGTCTTCAATGGACTCCTCCAAAAGCATATACTAAAATCACTGGTTATGTAATTCGTGCTGTTGTACTGGAAACATTTGCTGATTATACCTTACTGCCACTGGAATGGCATACACAAAATAGTACACTACAGACAGAGTTACCAAACCTGCAGCCAGGTTCTGTATACAATATATCAGTGGCTGCTATCAATTTTGATGAAGAGGGTGCTGCTATTGTAGTCACTGCAGAAACAGTTATAGGTACTCCTGACCCAAGTCCTCCTGATATAGATGTGATAAAGAGACCTGGAGATAAAATGCTGGTACATGTTCCTCAGGCTAGAAATGTTAATGGCCCTATATCTATGTACAGAATTGTAGTATCAATTGAGTTATTACAACAGGGATTCATTTTGGAGAATCTTGGCAATTATTCATATGCCCAGGATCAGGGACTTTCATACTATATAACAGCTGAATTAGACCCTGAAGATATTAAAAATGATTTTATAATTGGGGACAGGAGAACCTATAATGGTTTTTATAATGCACCACTCCCATTGACTAATGATATTGATGTTTCTCTAGGTGTGGTTAGTGAAAAGAACCATGTCAAAAAAGTAAGGTATGCTGAGGCAACCAAAAAGATAATATTGAATATAAATGAACCAGAAGTTGTTTCACCTCTTGTTGTAGCTCTAGGAGCAGGTATTGCCATTGGTGTTGTTTTATTATTAATTGGCATTGGTGTCATTATTATCCTCAGAAAACAGATACATCTTTCCCGTCTACAGAGAGGATCTCAGTCCATGCCATTGAGTCTAAGTGAGCCATGTTTAGAGATAGAGAACTCGGGCTTTCTTCAGGATGAAGAGGACAGAGTAGATTACTACAGTAATTTAAAGAGAAAGCTTTGGAATATACCAAGAAATCTGATTGATATTGATATATCAAATGTTGTAGGGGTTGGTAGTTATGGAAAGTGCATGAGGGGTACAGTTCGTCAGCACAGTGCCCAGACACCAGGTATAATACAAGTTATTTCTGATAGTGAGTTGGATAAAACAGACAGAAAATTGATGCTTCAGGAATTGGATTTATTAATTAAAACTAGTGAACATAGTAATGTCATCACTCTTATAGGAATCTGTGAGACAAACACAACACTGTTTGTTGTATTGCACAACATTCAAACTTCCTTAAAAGAGATGCTCTTACAGAGTCGATACAGAGACCTCCAGAACAATAAGTTTTGTCTATTAGCTGAGAACACAGTAATTGAAATGTGCTGTAAAATAATAAGTGGTATGGAATACTTACACAGTAAAAAAATCATACACAAAAGGTTGTGTTGTCGTAATATTGTGGTTAGTGATAATGGTCAGGTTAAGGTGTCTGGCTTCGGTTTGTCACATGTGAGGCCCCTTCACTCTACTCCTGATTACACAAGGTGGAATGCTCATGAAATCTTGCGACAAACAAGATTCAACCCTAAAGCGGATGTCTGGTCATTTGGATGCCTAATGTGGGAGGTTTTTACTATTGGTGCTACTCCCTATGGACAAACATCTAGTAAGGATGTTGCTGTGAGGGTGTTACGAGGTATGCGCCCTTCACAGCCCACCTATGTGGGGGACGAGCTGTTCCAATTTTGCCTTCAGTGTTGGCAGATTGACCCTGATGAGAGGCCAAATTTTGCAGAACTTCACAGTAAGTTGACCCCATTTGTAGACGGACCTGCCACAAGGTGCCTAAGTTTCACCTACTTCAATGGTTTCAAATATGAACCACATATACCTGAGCATGAATTAATCTCATAACATAACTATTAAATTTTATTTTTTCATTAATACTTAATTTAAATTGAGATCTGATATTAATTAATACTGATATTATGTATCTTAAATATGTAACTTTACTTGATATTATTGAGTACTTAATTATAAGAAAGTATTATGAATATCTTTCAAGTCTATTTTCCACTACAAGGTGTCATTTCTTGAGTAGCCAATTTTTTTTAAATATTTCATTCTAATACTACAACATAATTTTAATTTGATCTCATAATACTCATATATCTAATGTGACAGTTCAGTTGACTACTTGATTGGAAAATTATTGATTATTAAATGTGTGAAAAGAGCAATCCCATTTTGTTTTTCGCTTTAAAGGTAATGAAGGATGCTTTATATATGTATATTGTTAGAAAGTTACTTTGAAAGTAGTGAAAAATAGTATTAAGATTGTCCTGTGAAAAACAGTTAAGTATCCAATTGCACATAAAATGCATTATTGTTTTTACTCAGAAAACTTAGAGAATTAGGGTTTTATTTATTTTTAATGATGTGAAATATTATGAAATTAAAAAGCATTAAATTTTGTGAAAATCACCACTAAAAGTCTCTAAAAATGTTTTAGTGTACAGGTACAATTAATTATTAAGGTAATGGAAAGCTAATACTAAATGATCCAAAGAATGTTATTTCTAATTGAATAGTTTATTTTAATTTGTATGTGATCATATTTATCAATCTCTTGTATATTTGTCTATTGTTTCTTGTATATTTTTTGCGTCAGTTGATCTATAATCAACTGACACAAAAACAGTTTGAATGTACTTCATGCAATTTATCCTTTTATAAATTGTAAAGAATTGACAGTGTGGCAATAATCATTACATGATTGATAAGACATGAATTATTTTAATTATTGTGTAACTATAGAATTTAATTTATTTACTAGAATTAACGGGATTTCACAGTTTTATGCCAATTAAGCAACTGCATGCAACTAAGCTTCACTGTCAGCTGGGCTGCACACCAAACATATATTTATGACACCACATAGTAGAGTCGCATATTAGCTGCTAATATGTGTATTAGGTGTGCCTATTCGCCCTCAAATATGCGGGAGCACTAAAAGTGGTGCCTCAAATGGATGTCTGGTGTGCAGCCCAATAATAGTATAGTAAGAATATTTTTACGGTGTATACTGCAGAACTAAGCCTCTTTAATAAATTGTCGAAATAAAGGCTTCAAATTAGCATCTAACATTATTCCTAGGAATACAGCTACAACCACTATAAGTTGTACAATGTTCAGCAATCGCTTAACATTTAGTAAAGTAAATTTTAAGTAAAAGTCTCTATACCAATAATAAGTATTTTTATAAATTAGTGATAAATAATATTATTCCAAGATTTATGATTAGCAAGATAGATGATCAGAAGATATTAAGAAGTAATATGAATAAGAAATAGAAAGGGTCCTACAACAGAACCCTGTGCAACTCTAATTTTGGTAATCCTGAAGACCACTTTATATTTACCTGTACTTTTTTAACCTACAGTCTATGATCATGATATCATGATATTGATAGCTAATTTCATGTCTTTTCGTGAATAGTAATTATTTATATAATATAAATTTTCCTAATGTGGTATCTAAAAGTTCTCCCGTTAAGGTTGACAAAATTCGAAACAGTATTATCCACAAAACTTAATCGTGACCCACGTTAGGCTGCATTTGCACGCTGACGTCGATTGAGCGTAGCTAAAAATGAGAAAAGATAAGTTCGCGTATAGACCAGCGCTGAGGAATTCCTACGCGCGTACAGCTACGTCGCGCTAACGAGAATGTTCGGCCAACTCGTTGGTCCGCTGAAGCGCTTTGGCGATAAATTAGTGCGTTCGGTGCGACGGTGACCGACTAACGTGCGTTCGTAACATTGTAATCGAAAATTATGCTGCGTAAGTAGTACGGACATATCAAAGAGGTTACGAATGGATTTAATTTTGTTCGCATCATATTTGCTGTCAGCTGAGCACTACACGCAACATGGTCAGCGCGTAAGGGTACGCTCGACCAAAGTCCAACTTGCACGATAGCGAAGAGAACCTTACTGATTTTATTTAATATTAAAATAATTATCAGGAAAGTGGGTCATGAATCAATTTTGTCGATGGTATGCGGGCGCCCGCTCCTTGTAGCACCCCTTTACTATTTAATATTATTTGACAGATTCATTTTAACAGACAATAATATAATAGTTTTTTTATTAGTTATAGGTATTAGTTTTTATACACATACGTATATATTTATTTGGTCTTGTGATATTTTCAATGATTTGTAATAAATGATTTAGTTTGTCTTATCAGTATACTCAACACTAACAAATACTTATAATGTATCTTAAATTTAAAGCAAAATATTCTTTAACTACTAACATATTTCATAATTAAAAATTAAAGTTTTACTTTTTTTATGATAACACGTCGCCATAATATTTATAGTGTGGACAAACAAGAGCCGATGGTTCCTACGTGGTTGATAACCAACATCCACATCTTTCAAGACCAGGAAGTTACAAGCCCTAGTGTTATTTAATATTCCGTTTAAAGTGTACTTAAGTATTATGTAGAACTTAAGTATTATGTAGATCTATCCGTCCATTACGAATCTGATAAATTACTTTTTACACTTTGTATTTAAACTATAACAATAAATGAATTTAAACTTATTGTCTTTATTTATTTTAATGAAACCTTTATGTTATATTATACCTCGTTCTCGCTAATAGGAACTGTTACAAAATGTTGATTTGGGCTGAGGGTATTGTGTCGGTTCTGTTAACAAACAATATCAGTTTATTTAGTAACCACGCCTTTACTCATGTTTTACCGGTGTGGGTACCGACTAGAGTTTGAGACGGGACAAGAATATGAGTTTATTTATTTTTCACTGTACTTAGGGAGTTTTCACACACACCGCGGCGGCAGCATTATTAGCCGCCGCAATTCCACAGATGCTGCGGCGTTTCACTGCAGCCAGCGACACAAATGCCGCCTACGCGGCAGGATTATAAACCAGTCAAGCAGAACTAACAACAAAATAAATAAACACGGCTGTGCAGCTATAGGTTAAGGTAGCAATATTTAAAAGCACCAACAACTTTTGTAGATATTTGCAACAGCACGTGGCCGCCCTAACCTTTGAGCCACTTATATACTATAATTACTACTATATTTTAATCGTTGACTTCTACGACAGACACCTTTACCACCTTGGACGTCTCGATCTCTTGGCATTGCGTAGAATTTCCTTCACTGTGCGTCATCATTCGCGTCAATCGTGGAGATTGGTCATCCGTCGCAATTCACCAGAGCACCACACCCTTCAAACAAATACCAGTATATATCGGTATCTGAATTCGTGGCGTTCACCACGTAATTAAAACCGGATAATTCCAGATGCAAGAGCCCACTCGCACCAGTGGCAGCCCACCGCGGCAGTGATCACTTACGGTACGCTCCAGGTGACACGAACACTTCATCTTTCTATCGCATACGTAAGTACAGCATAATTCGCGTCCGTCTCTCGCACGCGATCATAAATAAAACATACAATAATTTGTTTTGCATTTATTAATGTTAATATAATAATTACAGACAATGTTCTAGGTACCCTTACATTGGTGTCCAGCTCGTAACTCTAAGACAATGAAACCATTTCGACCCCAATCTTACAACATTTTAAAAACACTTTGATATCTCTCAAACAACTAAACAATAAAATATGTAACTCTGACTAAATTAGCGAATTTATAATTCAAAAACATTGCATGGGAAACTTATCTACAATAATAATATATTAAAAATTGTATTCTCGTACATTAACATTTGCAGACCCGTTTACAGTAAACCGAGATAACGAATAAAATAAAAATATAATAAAATATTATTGATTCCATCGTGGAAAGTGTACAATCAACGAGCGATACCAACACACCATATACAATAACGCGGCGGGAGCCACGTGCTTCTTATAATACGCAACAAGTTACAACTCATTAGAATTAGTTTAACATTTTCAATCTCAACATGTGTAAAGGTTGATGAGACGAGGGTGCGGCGCGCGGGGGGGCGGGAAGGTCGCACACGGCCATGACCTCGAGTGATAATTTGTTAATGACAAACAATATATTACAATAACTCCCAGCCGCTCGACGAGTGGGACGCGTTCGTGTCAATGTCAGGCGCGAGTTGATTTCTCAGTCTTTAATAAATTGATGACGATGAGCAAGGAGATAAACGCAAATGAAAATGTTATGCAATTATATACATACAGTAGTACGGGCCGTGTGCGCAGCCGAGGGTTCGCGCGCCGCGGTGAAGGTGATTCAAATAATGTTGAGTTAGCACAGCCATGTTCCGACACACGCCGCGCTTCCCTGCGGGGCGGGCGGGGTGCTCCATTCCTATTTCCCGATATCTCTACTTAAACATTAATTACAATAAACCGCTCTATCAACAAATTTAACAACAATTGGCTATTAAAATTAAAAGTAGGATTCGGTCTACATGGCGGTCGCGGCCGACACGCGGGAGACCGTCCGTCCGATTGTCAATTTATTATGAATGACCAATGTAAACTAGCTACCTTATACTAATACATCGAAATATTTTAAAATCGTAACAGCGATAACTATCTTGAGGGGCCGGGCATGAATAGTGCGGACTGCCGAACTACGTACGGGTGAGAAAGAGACGGGGAGAGTTCTGAAACGTAAATGTACGTGTGAACACAACGCGACCGATGCATAAAAACGACCGGATCCGATTGAAACTCAATTCAAATTTAAAATTCATTCTTAATTATTTGTTTTACACGGAGGACATTTATTTGTATTAAAACTTATGGAACAACAAGGCAAACATGGAATTTTTCAATTCAAATTGAATTAATTCCAGGGCAATTTTATCAATTATAATTTTAATTAGGATCTTGAAAAAGAGTCAATCAAATCGTATCGCCATTAGCTACCAGAATGGTGGAATTGTCGCTACTAGCATCAAAGAGGGGCTAATGGGCGGCCAGGGTTGGGGTTGCTACCAGCTACGGGTCGTTACAAGACAGTATCACAGAAACAGTAGCACGGAGCGCACGCGCGTCCACTGCTCGAATCTAATATAAGTTATTGACCTTTGTTATATTGCTATACGCCACCAACAGCTCTTCGTAGACATTCGAAGGTGGGGAGCACTACACTCTCGAGCAGCACCGGACACACGAGGCCTGTCGTTCCGCAATTTATCATCTCTCCACACGATACAATTTACTACAGGTACAGTTACCGCGCATAAAAATCAGTTATCCAAGTAATATACTCTCAAATATTGTAACAACTTTATAACAACAACATTACTTCCGAGAACATTATAATAATATTTGAACAGCCCCATTGCTTTTTCGTAATTTATTTCAATAAACTAACTACTTTTACTTATTTATTAACCGAAATGTTCTTTACAGTGTTTTTTTTATTTCCGACACATCTGCGGGTAGTTTTTGAAAATCGGCACTAACCTTTGTAAGGTAGTAGTAGGGACTAGACGTACTATATATACCAACGACTAATAACGAAATATGTCTTGGATAATGATGGAATGCACTCGACATTCACTTTGATACAATGTAAAGAACAAATCAAGAGGAAAGAGAAAGAGAATTTTTTAAAATTGATATTCGATAGGAAATTGTCGTGTGTATAAAGTCAAAAGCCAAGATTGTCCCGCGAATTCAGCGCGACAACGGCATACTAATGTTTCGCTCGCGAGATATCGCATCACACTAAATTCGCCGACATTATTATCATAATTGAATCTGTCTTATAATTGACGTTGCCGCTTAAAAGTAGACTACACGAGATAAATTGAGCTTGTAGATAGTCGAGGCGACTGGCGCTCCGAACCTCTACGGCGGCGCCCGCGACTCACTCGCTACGACAAACCGACACAACTCACCGTCGCGAGCGCTCACACTTAATTGACGACAAAATCCATAACTACCCTCAGATCAGTGAGACTGGGAAACAGACGAAATACAAGAGATTAGCTCTAACTAGTTAATTATAATTAATTGTTGGATTAAAACTACCACTAGCTACTCGAATGCGACTACGCGAGATGCTCTACCTACATGACTCCAGTCCACACTGGCCACGGCGCGCCCGTGCGGCACGTCGCTGGCCAGTCCGGTCGGAGACAACAACTACATACATACATAACATCTGCCGACTCTGTAAATATAACGTTTTGTACTTGATTCCCGTCCGGTGCGGGCGTGGGCCTCTCTGGTATGACGATGGGGCGGGGATGTCCTAGCGATGGCACTCGTGAGGTAAAACGAACAACTTATTCTATCCGCCGCGGCTCACAACGATACAGCGTTACCCACTAACTGTAAATAATATTTTCATATTGTCCTTTATATTGAATATATAGAAATCTGCATTAAAACCTTTAAATATAATCCATTCATCTACTATTTATTGGACATGAGCTATTATAATATTTTAATTGTACTTAACGATAAACCGTAACGACGATAATTTAGACCGACACTGCGCGACGTAAACAATAAAAACAAAAAATAATAATTTTATAAACGTATAAAAAATAAAGATCTTCAACAGCGAGTGATCAGGAATGAATACAAAAACAATTCAGCTTATTCATTAGCGTCACGACAAAATATAAAAAAATAAACATCAAATAAAAATAATATATACGACGTACTTTATTGCATTGCACATTATTTATAATTAAAAATTGAATATTCATTTATTTATGTCAAAAAATTAAAAATTACTACTTTGGTTATTATAAGCGCGGGGCGGGCCCGACACGATAAATCGTCACTTAAACTATCTCAACACTAAATAGTAAATATATCAACAAAATATAACCTACGAATGGTAACATTTACAATGAAATCAACACCGAACAAAAGGCGGTGAAACGTAACGTTGAACATGTGCATGGAGTAGTGACAGATGATAGATGGCAGGTGACAAACAAGATATCACAATCGCATATAACAACAATAAGTGACCGCTATGCGGACAAAATGTATCAATAAAACCTTCAACACTAAATTATGACAAGTACACGCATAAATCAATTTATGTAGATAATACGTTATATATATATTATTTTGACTATGTGTAAATATAATATGCCGATCGGACTCCGGCAGGATCCCCGAATCGTTGACATATTTAATATCCGAGGGTACTTTAATATTGCGACCACATATAACAAACACCTCGTTCTACGACGGAGGACCCGTTCGGTTCCGCCTCGGGAGCTGCGTGAATTTCGGTACGTGAAGACAATGTGACGTAACTAAAGGCAGGTAACTCGCGCCCGCGGCTGCGGGGGGCGACCGCGTCGCGTGACTAGACGGCGTTGTGGAGCTCACGCCTCGCACACGAAACACTTACGCTAACTTAGCTCGTAATTCGATGAACGACAAACTTCATAGGGCAATATTCAACAACAACGTGGACGTACATATAAAAACGTCTAGCAAATTAATATTCCACCACATCACTAGTCGATCAACAAGTTTTTTACAACAACATTTAAGTCGTCAAAATATACCTTAGGTCAAAATTTTACACCAAAACCTTCATTAACATTCAGATTTGGTTTTCGATGAATTACAGCAATAACATCATAAAGAAATAACTGAAACGTATAATAGTTTAAATATAACAAACGCAAAATTTTAACAATCTAAATACATTGTAGATTTGTATGCCATTATTTGTTTGTGTGTTTGAGCCTCACTGAATGGGCGTAGTGTGTGTGAGGCGTGGGGATACAGACAGGCGAGCAGATAGCGCGCATTCGGAACAGGCCAGACACCGTTTGTACACGAGCTCTGAGCTCAGGCTCTGCTGGTTTCATTCAAATATTGCACAATTCAGCATTCAGGTTGTCAACGGTGGCTAGCCTGCTCGGACGGGGGACCTCACTGCATGAGCGTGGAGATGGCCGGGTGACGCGTGCGCTTGAGCTCCTCCTCGTGAATCTTCTGCTCGATGAGGAAGTGCGCGGAGGAGATGGCTCCCTGCGTGCCGCTGATGGTGACGATCCGGTTCCGCGTGCCGGGTGCGAACGTGCCCTTCTTGCTGATCTGGATGCTGGCTCCCGACATCTGCTGGATCTCCACCAGGCTGCGACCGCCGGGACCTGCGGCGTCACGTTACTACACTGTACCTCGTCTATTGTAGCTACCGTTTATAGCTTGGTCACGTTACAGACTTTAATGTTATCTTTACAGCTTTATTATTCTGTTCTCGCATTTTTCATAGATAATAGAATAGCAGGATGAGTTTGCCACTTACCGAGTATAGCCCCGACGATGACCTCGGCGATCTCGACGTTCTTGGAGTCCTTGGCACCCGCGTCGGCGGGCGTCGGCGACTTGGACAGCGGCAGTAGTGAAGCCCCGGGGAATGCGCCCGCGCCGCCCCCCAGCGAGATGGGCGCCACCGCTGCGGGTCAAGCGCCTCGATACAAACGCGAAACGTTCTAATTGTCCCTCCCCCTCCCCCTCCCCCGCCCAGCTCTATGCTTACAGTAGAACGTTTCGCGCTGCAGAGAGCGACCCGTCAGCGCTATCCCTCTCGCACACAGCGCTTCCGTCTCGCTCGCTCCCCTCCTACCCCCCACCCCCGCGACAGCCAATTCAACCCAAACGTCAATTAACACAATGTAGCAAGTGCTGCTACTTGCTGTACTTAGAATAAATAATTTTGTCGAGGCCAGTTGGGGCATGCTAATGTAAAGTTAGGTCCCTATCGGCTATCAAAACACTCACACGTCTCGCGGGATACAAACTATACAAACAAATATATATAGAAAGAGTTAAAGGGATTTTACTACAAACATTTAAAATACAAAAATAGCAAAGCGTATAAATTGAAAATATAGCATCTACATTTGCTGTTAATGTAATGATAAAAATATAAAGTATGCGTGTGCAAAATAATGTCCATTAGCATGGCCCGAATGGTAGAATTTGGTACGAATTTTGTTGCGAACTGGAAACACTACGAATACAACTCGGCAGCGCTGTGTTGCGGATCCGATGGTACTTTTATGGGAGAAGGAAAAACTTGCCACTGATTCTACTGATTGAATACTGAAAATAATTGAGAAAAATAATAGTTATAATCGCGGCTTAACAAAAAAAAAAAAAAATAGATAACGCTTTTCTGTTCACGGTAAGTGCGGCAACGTCACTTTAAGAGTTCAATGAAGCGAGTAGAACGGAGATATCAAATCTCTCAATTGAGTGTTTTTCCGTTTTCGACAAAGCAACAGAGAGGCGCTATCCGGAACGAGTGTCGGTTACGATGATCACTTGCAAGTTGTTCCTTCTAAGATGTGCCGTGAACTTGCAGCCACCAGATAATCGAATAGCGATAGGCGACGCCCATGTGAACAACTCAAACGTCACAAGCTATACAGAGGAATAGTAGTGCTAACAACACACGAAGAAGAACAAAGACTTTAAAACGATGTTCATTAGTCATTTAGACAGTATTTTAATCTTTAAAAAGTCAGATTACTCGTCAGACAGTTGATAGTTACTCTCCTATAGCAATGTACACTCCTTTGCAAAAAAACATTATTGGTAATAATTAAGATCTAAAGAGGTTTTAATAACTATGTAACTGACACTTTTTAAAACCCTTTAATAATATAATAACCCCCTCATACCCATGAGCATGAAAAAAGTTAATTCCAAATGAGAACTTTTGCTTTTAAAAATTAAAAAAAAAATGTATTTTTCAGTTCGTGACTTTCGTGTAGATTGTAATGGTCGAAAAATCAATAACAGCAAGTAAAATTATAGCGCTGCTGGGAGAGGGCTGTAGCCAGTGTTACGTATGGCGGCGGCAAACCTGGACTCGATACCAAGAGACAGGTTCCGTTCAGAGAAGGCAAGGTTCTGGGAGACGCCGATCCAGTCGACGATCAACGCGGGCCCCTAAGTTACTCCATGAGCACCGGATTGGTTGATTGAGGTTCGCTAGGAGTTATATTATTATTTATATTGTTATTTATTATGAGCATATCTGAAGCAGCATCTGTACTCTTCTCTGATGAGGAACCAATTTATATAAATGGAGAGGATCGACGTCCGACGTCGAAAGGCCAGTTTTGAAGAATTACCCTTAATGGTGGAGGGTCCGTTAAGTTTTGAGAAATCATTTGCAATTTCAATTATCATTTAAATTTTCAACAAGCACAACCCGCACCGACTGTGATGAGTGTCGTACGATTCTTACATGAACTATAATGCTTGGACCCACCCATCAGTATTCGTCGGTTGGATTGACCAGCGTGGAGCCCCGACCTTTACCCCATTTTGAGCACGTCCGGGACTCTCAAAATGGAAAATAAGACTGGGTACTGCTTCCACAAACATCAGGGAGCTAAAACGTGTGATCTCGACATGTGTTCTCTATCTCGACACATTCCATAGGACACCATCAAAAGTCGTCATGCAATCGTTACTTGAAATCTCTGCAAGCGGAAGTTATACTCGTTAATAAACATGTCCATTTTAACACGGTGTAAAAAAGTATATTCTCATTAACAATGACAAATTTCTAGTCGTTTATGCCAATGACAAACTAAAATTATTGCCAAATTTGACAAAATTGTCAAATTACGCCGAAGACTGTAAGGTGCTCGTTTTTTTTGCAAAGGTGGGTATATATTTATTGCTATCGTAGAAATAATATAGCAGCGACACATGTTCACGGCACACGCTGTTTCCCGACACTGGTACATAAGCAAAATTTTACAAAATTAAAATACAGAAATGAAAAATAAATTCGGCGTCCCTTTATCTGAATAAAGCGAACACCGTAGACGGTAGCTACCTTTCATCACAAGACCGTTTAAGATAAATACAATGATGAAACAAATGGATATGAAATACGTTAGGCTACAAAAGAAATATGTACGTAATGGGATGCGCGATAAGGACTAAAGAGGATGTAATGTGTTCAATCAGCATTACCAACACAAATATAACAGAGATCATGCAACATTTAAAAATGGTGTTCATCTGATAATTATGTCTGTTGTTAATAGGATAGGATTCAATTTATGTAACATTATATCAACATCAAGTTGTGCACATACCTAGGTACAAAGTGTTTATTAGTTATTTATGCAGCTGTTGTGTAATGAGGGGGAGAGTTAATACCTAATTATCAACAGTTGCATACAAGACTTTATCTAAACCCAGAATATGAATCCTCAAAAAGATTCTGAAACAGTTAGCTTACTGCTAACATTAAAACAGCCAGTCGTAGTAGTAATCTAATATCATCCATTACTGATTATATACAAATAAACTAAGTATTAATGAAGGAATTTTAGTAGTAATTTACATTTTGTATAGTGCAATATAATATATATTAAAATTAACTTGAATATTATGTTCTTTTGCAGCGTTTAAAATATCCGGCGGTGTGCTGTCAAAACTTGAATCGCTCATTTTTTCAAGAAAAATGGCGGGGTTTCAAATAACCTACTTTTTTTTACGGCGCGCCACGTTCTATGCATGCATCGAGCAATAAGAATGTAGCTGTTTGTTGAAACTCTTTGCGCATGAAGGAATCGAAAAAAAAACCAAGGAGTGTTGTTATGAAATACAGTACAACATTACAACACTCGTTTGGATGATGTAATGGTTATTACGACATTGGGTTTTTTAATGTTGGTAATAAGCTGTTTCCGAATCTTTAATGGAGGGTTTAAAGCATGGGTGTATATTTTTTTTTATGGAATAGGAGGACAAACGAGCATACGGGTCACCTGGTGTTAAGTGATCACCGCCACCCACATTCTCTAAAAAAGCAACACCAGAGGAATCACAAGAGCGTTGCCGGCCTTTAAGGAAGGTGTACGCGCTTTTCTTGAAGGTACCCATGTCGTATCGTCCCGGAAACACCGCACAAGGAAGCTCATTCCACAGCTTCGTAGTACGAGGAAGAAAGCTCCTTGAAAACCGCACTGTGGAGGGCCGCCACACATCCAGATGGTGGGGATGATATCCTAACTTGTGGCGCGTGTCGTGCGAAGGTGAATTTCGGCGGCAGGAATCAGGTTAAACAGCTCTTCGGAACACTCCCCGTGATAAATGCGGTAGAAGACACACAATGAAGCGACGTCTCTACGCAACGCCGAGTGATCCAGCCGTTCACAGAGCGCTAGGTCCCCGACAATTCGAGCTGCTCTGCGATGCACGCGGTCAAATGGATCGAGCTGATACTGGGGTGCGCCAGACCAGCGATGACAGCAATACTCCATGTGTGGCCGGACCTGCGCGGAGTGCTAGAATGTGGGCCGGCTTGAAGTATTGCCGTGCTCTATTTATGACGCCCAGTTTCTTCGAAGCCAATATGGCTTTGCCCTCCAGATGGCCACGGAATTGGCAATCGCTCGAGATTTAGAGACCCAGTATTCCGATACTAGGCGAGGCTTTAAGGGTTGTGTTCTCGAAGAGCGGTGATACGGCAAATGGGGTTTTTTTAGTGGTAAACGCGCAAACTTGAGCACACAGCCTTGCGGCACTCCAGCATTCACGGGCTTGGGATTCGAGCAATAACCGTCGACAACGACCTGTATGCTGCGCTCAGTGAGGTAGCTGGAGGTCCACTTGCATAAGTTCTCGGGAAGCCCAAATGATGGAAGTTTTGCGAGGAGCGCCTTGTGCCATACACGATCAAAGGCCTTCGCTATATCCAGGCTAACTGCCAGGCCTTCCCCCTTGCTTTCAATAGCCGCCGCCCATCTATGTGTTAGGTATACCAGAAGATCGCCAGTAGACCGACCATGGCGAAAGCCGTACTGCCGGTCGTTGATCAACTGGTGACCCTCAAGGTATACCACGAGCTGGCGGTTAATTATGCTCTCCATGATTTTGGAGAGTAGGGAGGTAATAGCGGTAGGCCTGTAGTTTGCCGGATCCGAACTGTCTCCTTTTTTTGGGATCGGATGGACAAGGGCTGACTTCCATGAATCAGGGACTACGCCTTTTAAATAAGAGTGCCGAAATAAACGCGTTAGCACCGGCGTCAACTCAGGGGCACACGTTCTAAGCACGATTGGAGAAATGCCATCCGGCCCGCTCGACTTCCTGACGTCCAACGAAAATAGAGCTCGCCGAATAGTTTTCTGTCTGAACTGTACTTCATGCATGGAGCTCTAACACCGCGGGATGGTCGGCGGTGTTTTTCCGTTGTCGTCAAGAGTCGAGGAGTTGGAGCCAAAAAGAGTGCACAGGAGATCGGCTTTCTCTTTTGCCGTATGGGCCAGGATGTCATTCCTCATGTGCAACGGCGGCATGGAAGGCTGGTTGAAGTTACCAAGAGCAGCTTTCGACAACGACCAGAACTTGCGTTGGAAAGCTGCTCGCCAATTTTGACGACGTGCTTCGAATTCGCACGGGCGAGTTGCCGCTTAAAAAATGTGGAGGCACGGTTATATTTCCTCCGATCCTTTGAGCCCAGCGCCGCAACCCAAGTTCGATACGCCTGTTTTTTGAAGTCAGATGCTGCTTTAACTGACGCATCGAACCAGGGCTGTGTATAAAAATATCCATGCCCTGCAGTATCGCATCGGCTACTGCAACGGCACAGGCACTAGGATCGTCCAAAGGGAAACAAACCCTGCCTCAAGGGTAGGATGCAAAAAAGGAACGGAAAGATAAATGTTAAAACTGGCTTATGTCTCAGAAACAATTGTGTTTTAATAAGTATTACGTGAGTATTGTACTATTAACATAACTATTCATTGTATAATTGTTTGCGGGCTTTGTCGATTTTTCTTTTCATCACATTTACCTCATTTTAAACTTTTTTTATGAAAATAAGAGACGAGCAGGACGTTCAGGTTATTTATTCAGTAATTAGTACGTCATGCCCATTACAATGCAGTACCGTTCAGGATTTTTGAAAAACCCAAAAACTCTGAACGGCACTACTATTGCGCTCGTCACCTTGAGACGTAAGATGTTAAGTTTCATTTGCCCAGTAATTTCACTAGCTACGGCGCCCTTCGGACCGAAACAAAGTAATGTTTACCCATTACTGCTTCACGGCAGTCGTGGTTCCCATAATCTAGCCGGCATCCTGCGCAAAGGAGTCTCCCACCGGTAAAAATATTATGTTTAGTGATCGATTAAGCAAAACAGTCGAGTGTGAGAGGACTCTGTGTCAGAAGGATAATATAGTGCAGTATTTGTCGCGCTAACGGACTAGAGTCCACTCACCGAGCGAGACCTGCGACAGCGGGCCGAAGACGGCGGAGGAGTCCTGCGCGGAGAGCGGGAAGTAGGCGGCCGACAGCGGCGCGGGCGGCGGCAGCGCGGGCAGAGCCAGCCCCAGCACGCCGTGCTTCACGAGCAGCGCGAGCGCGGCGCCCACCTCCGACACGGCGCCGTCGGAGTAGCCCGCCTGGCGCAGCGCCGCCTTCACGTGCTCCAGCGTGTGCGGCGTGAGCGGCGCGGGCGGCGGCGTGCCCGGCGGCGCCAGCGACAGCTGCAGCGACAGCGCGCCCAGCCCGCCGCCGTTCATGAGCACGGAGCCCACGCCGCCAGACACGCTTCCGAGCGCGTGCCCCTGCGACACCCCACGCATATTACTAGCTGACCCGGCGAACGTTGTTTTGCCATATACATTATTTGTAGAGTTGGACCGTATCGTGGCATTGCAAGATTTCTAAAACATAGTCACTCCTTATTACAACGGCTACCTGCCAATAAAAGTCCCGTCAAAATCGGTCTAACTATTTCAAGCCTATTCTAACCGGAACAAATAGACAGACCGACAAAAATTGTAAAAAAAAAATTTTGGTTTAAGTACCGTATACATATTCATATATATCGGCGCAAGTACTACAACACACCTATTATAAAAACGAGAAATTATTGTAAAAACAACATGAATTGAAAACACGTGCACGTGCACCGAGCTCCATAAATACGACCGCATTTCAAAACACGTGGAGTAGCACGTGCGCCGGATCCTATAAATACAGCCGCACGGTCGACACTTGGGTCAGTCGTGCTCGGGCCGTCGTACGGTACGGACCTCTCTGGGACGTCGTAACGCTGTCCGTTGAATAAACGAAAGTAATAAAATACCTACTCGTGTAGTCTTCTTTACAAGAACCAATGAGTAATCTTAAGCAAGACAGCAATTGTGATGTCAACAGTAATGACGTTACACCTTTTAAAAACAATACAGAGGTTCTTTCCTCGTCAATTATTCATTGATTACATTATTTGAGTAATCTCAGAAGTGTAGTAAGTAATGAGTAACATCAGAAGTGGAATACGAACTGATCAACTGCGACCAACCATCATCCAGCAGAAGGGACCGTTGGTAGATAACAATACGCCATTGGAAGCAGGGTCACAAGGACTGCAAGCATACCCATATTATGGAAATCAGATGGGAGGGATACCAAGTCATTTCTTGATGCAAAAATGATGGAGACGATCCAAAAAATGTCGGTGCACCTATGTGCTTTGTCTACCGAAGTGAAGATAAAGGATTCAAGTCTACTTAATTTGACTGGAACGAGTGCGCTGCAATGCGTAGTGTAGAACGACGTGTAATGTTACATAATACCTTGCGCAGTATTCGCATGAGGGCTGGACCGAACAAGATAACGGAACATGACACGATGGTATGGTATGGTATAGGAGCTCCTGTTTCCGCAATAAAACCACTAGCATGGGTCCATTTTGCGTGCAGTAATGGCCAGTTACTCCAACCAGCCCAGCTCCTTATTACGTGAGTGACCGTTTCTTCTTCGGCCAGACAGCCTCTGCACTTAGGACTGTCCGTTACGCCGATTGTGAAAAGATGTTTGTTTAGTGATGTGTGACCCGTTAGGGTGCCCACCATTATACGGATGTTATGTCTGTTGAGGCTGATAAGTCTACGTGTCAGTTTGTGCAGGTATCGCCTCCTTCGACTGTCTACAGCTTGAGACATTCATCCATCGGGTGTTGTGTAGGTCGTTGGTGAGAGAGCGTATCCATGAGCGCATTTAGCTGAAGGGCCGTGGCAAAAGTGGCAATGGACCAGTCACTAGATTTGCCGATGCCCGCCTTGCAAGCTCATCCGCTGCATTATTTCCCAACGAACCGCTATGTCCCTTGATCCATTGCAGAGTTACCCGGTTATAAGAGACAACTTGTTCCAGTGTTTGGTGGCACTCGTGTATTAGTGCTGAGTTGTAGGTCAGAAAGAATTCTGATTCTGTGGCCATGTACTTTTCTTCTTAATATTGCGCTGGCGGCTTCTTTGACGGCTACACACTCACATTGGAAGATGAAGTTGTGTGTGCCCAAGGGTATGGAAGTGTGTATGTTCAGTTCCTGTGAGAAGATCGGCATCTTCTGGCACCAGTTTCAGTAGCCATTTTCGAGCCGTCTGTGTAAATTCTTAATTCATTTACACCTGACTGGTCAGCATCTTTCTCTCATAGCTGTATGTGATAGTTCTTATGAAAAGCATGTGTTTTAGGTATCTTGTCGCATGGTGCCTCACAGAGTGGATAGTCCTTTGTTACCCTATTCCAGAGATTATCTGTTAGGCAGTCTTCATTCTTCCATACACCCAACAGCTTTAGACGTAGTCACCATTGTCGCTTCTTGTTGAAAGTGTATGTCGAGTGGTGTTAGCCCCAGGATGGTTTCAAGGGCGGAAGTAGGCGTGGTGCGCATGCATCCTGTTATGGCTGTGCAAGCCAGCCGCTGGAAACGCTGCAGCTTGGTTTGTAATGTCACAAGCTCTGTCCTGGGCCACTAAGCTATTGCTCCATAGGAGATAATTGATCTGATGACTGCTGTATAGAGCCATCTGCATTTCTTTGGAGCAAGACCCCAGGTTTTGCCTATGAGTCTTCTGCACTGCCAAAAGATGATGCACGCTTTTTCCAGCTTGTGTTCAAGGTGTTTGTTCCAAAGCAACTTACTATCCAGTATGACCCTTAGGTATTTAACTTATTTAGTAAGGCTTAGTTCGGTGTTGAACAGCTTTGGTAATGTAAGATTACCAAGGCTGCGTTTGTTTGTGAATAGTATTAGCTCCGTCTTTGACGGATTAGCTGTAAGTTTGTGTTGCGCGACCATTCTTCAAGAATCTTAAAAGCTACATAAGACGCTCTCAAGTATGTTAAATTACATGGCGTTTACGATGACCATTGCATTTTATGAAATAAGTTTATTTTTTTTTTGTTATTTTCATGTTTAATGGATCCAATGGTGTCACTGTCTCGAGGTGCTAGGAAGTGGCAACTGCATTTGCTGCATAGCCTGGCGTGATGCATAGCGTCTATAGCGGAGGATCGTGAGGCGCATTTTCCATCGCGGAATCCGCTCTTGACGATGCAGTATGGTGTCAGCTCGTGGTGCTGCAGAATGGCACCTGTACATGCTTATTTGCGTGGTATCCTGATAGACGCGCATACTTTGGTATGTTCTGATGGTTTGTCACGGCAACGTTTAGTGACGTGAGAAATTTTAATTTTGTTACAATTGAGGAGCACAGTGCTCGTATGAAATTTAATAACTTAAAGGGCGTGCCCATGTGCCGTGTAACATTATTATTGTTATAGAAGGAAGACGAGATAATTTTGTAGAAGGGCACGGTTGCGTCATGGTCTCTTCGAGCTTGGCATTAATCTTGGCCGATTGCAATGATGGCAGTCAATCAGCGTGGGTAACGTAGCTGAAATTAGGAATTTTAGTCTCACGGTGCGGTTGCGTTGGAGTTATGTTGTGGTTGCAACTGACTGTATGATGCACTAATTTTTAATCCGTCTGGCACCTCAAACTGGTGAACAGTTGACCGTTTCGGCGGAAAATGAATTACCTACTCACCGAGATCCTATTGCACAACACACCCAGCCCATTCCATCAATCATATGAGAAAGGCTGTCACTGCAGCCACACTAAGACTCAGTGTGAGGATAATCAGAGTAAAGGGAAGTACCTATATTCAATAATTCAAAACAACCAGACTAATATCTTTTATAAATCCACAAGGGAGTCCTACGAGAAAAGTGCCTGAAACGTGGTACCTCTGGCGGTGGTAGCTCAGGCTAACAACGTCATACATTTGTGATGCTTGATGTATCCATCAGAGATACCGTTGGGACGCCTTGTGGAATCGTGAGTATACTCTTAGACGCCACAGATCCGTATGAATATCTGGAGCGTGGTACCTCTGAGCTAATCATGTCATAAACTTGGATAACCACGGACCCATGATGTATCCATAAGAGAACCGTGGAGATACCGTTGGGAAGCCTTGTGGAATTGTGATTAGACACGTACACACCACAGATCCATACGAGTGTCTGGAGCGTGTTACCTCTGACCTAATCACATTGCACACTTGTGCTTACCACGGACTCTTGATGAATACACAATGTGAACAGTTTTATTCTATATAATTCAAAACATCCTGATGATAACCTTTTATTAATCTACGAGACCCTCCGAGAACTCTTCGAGAACCTCTGAAAAGCCTCATACAACTTTATATACTTGCAGGTCAATAAGAACCTACAAGAATCTGCGAGGATTCTGCGAGAACCTCCGAATCCTCTACGAGAATCTCCGAGAACTCTGCGAAAAACTACCAATTCTCTACGAGAATATCCGAGAACCTCCCAATTATCTAAGACCATCTTTGAGAAATCTACGTGAACTCTCAATCCTCTACGAGAATCTTCGAGAACTCTACGAGAACCTTCGACAACCTACGGTTACAATAACAGTCGATAAGAACTAGCGAGAATCTATAAGAATCCACTACAACTTACAAATACCAACCAGGCAGACACTCTCTGCACGCTCTGCACCAGCAGAGCGCGCACCGCCTGTCAGAATGGCCCTATCGGCGCAAATACTACAACACACCTATTATAAAAACGAGAACAATTAGTTTTAGTTAAAATTTGTTCATAATATATCCTTTAATTACATTGTGATGTGAAATTATTGTAAAAACAACATGAATTGAAAACACGTGCACGTGCACCGAGCCCCATAAATACGGCCGCATTTCAAAACACGTGGAGAAGCACGTGCGCCGGGTCCTATAAATACAGCCGCACGGTCGACACTTGGATCAGTCGTGCTCGGGCCGTCGTACGCTGCCCGTTGAATAAACGAAAGTAATAAAATACCTACTCGTGTAGTCTTCTTTAGAAGAAAGAGAAAGATAGCAATTGTGATGTCAACAGTAATGACGTCACACCTTTTAAAAACTATACAGAGGTTCTTTCCTTGTCAATTATTCATTGATTACATTATCTGAGTAATATACCCTCAGATCTCCGATATATTTATTTAGTAAAAAACGGATATTACAAACAGACACTCCAATTTTATTTATATGTATAAATAAGATACATTATAGCTTTAAGGGTAAATGTATACACTTTTATAGTCAAATCCCAGGCACTGTTCAGGCATTATCTATAAATAAATTTAAATGTTTTACTAAAAAATGGCTGTGTCATAAATCCTATTATTCCACAGCTGAATATCTAAGTGATCCAACAGCCTGGGGCTAGATTATGATTATTTTATATCAATTAGCAATGACAATAAAATATTGTATAATTGCTTAAAAAAAGCGCAAAAAAACGCATAATATCTCAGAGCACCATTTGTTTCCGAAGCGGTAGTAGTATCTAGTATATTAGAAATGACATCAAAAAGAATTCAAACGGACTCAATTTTGAGAAAATAAATGACTTTTATTATAAGCTGATGTATAGAGGACCAGCTCGGTTACTAATGTACTTTGTCAGTTTATTCAGACTTAATACAAAACCTTAAATACTAAAATTTAAAAAATAACGTTCATCCACAACGTCGCGCGACTTGCGTTCGGATACCGCAACGCGGTGCGGTGTGCTACACATTACATAGTTTTCTGCTAATTGTTTGTGACTGTCAAGTGAGGGAGTGGCCTGTTTGAGGTCTGTTTGATCCGCAAACAAGTTTCTTTTGTTAAATTATTTTTAGTTAACTACACTCCGAAACAGAATATTATTTGACTTGACGTGGGATTGAAGGCTTTGAAAATGATAAAAAGTGCAAAAAAAATAATAGTATAATGAAACCCATAGCAAAATGAAGAATATATAATAAAAATGAAACGTTGAATAATTTACGGGCGGTCTGGTTTATCTCAATTTTCGTCAAAACTATAGGACTTGTAGTAGTGGAAAAAAATTAAGTAGTTTTGCAGGAAATCGAGATAAAACGTTTTCTACCCTTAAACTGTGGGGAGGGACCCCACAGTTTCCGACCTCAGACGGCCAGCAAATTATTGTTCCTTTTTAATTACAGTTATATTCTTACTTTTCTAATGCTATTCATCCTACTATTATTTTTTTTGGTTTGATAAACTATCGACCATGTTCTAGATAAGGTTATTACATTATATTATGTAGATACTAGCTGTTTCGGCTTGCTTCGCTGGGCGAAGTGTAAAAGGAAATAAATTAATGAAGGAACGTTGGAATTATAAAAGTAAGCCATAAACCATCTAGGATAAATTTCACATCGAATTGTGGTAGTTTCATGTCATTATATATATATAAGATAGATGAAAAAGGTCTTTGTATGAGGCTCAATCACGCCTAAACCACTGATCGTATCGACATTACAATACCACCATTCGATGCGAAATTTATCCTTGATATTTTATAGCTACTTATTGTATTTGTAATAAGATTAATAAAATTTAATTTACTTCCTTTTAAAATGCACCCAGCGAAGCGGGCTTATGAATAAAGCTTTATATCTGGCGCAATGTGTGCTCGCGGTCGTTGTGGACGGGTCGCGGTGTAATGCCAACATGTCGCGTGTCACCTCCGTCACCTCGGGCGTGGCGACGGCGTAGGGCGAGCCCGTGGGGTTGTAGTTGGCGACGGGCCCGGCCACGTCCGCGTACGACACGTTGGGACACGAGCCCGACTGCGGGTCGTCCACCACCTTCTGCAGGATCATCATGCACGCCTTCTTGTTGTTCTCCTTGTCGCCTTCAACATTAAACATATTTTTAAAATGAAAATTTTATTACATCGTCTCAAACTTTTTCGTCTGTGTGTTGCATGTTGCGTGACGGTCGGACGGCGCCTATAGTTCGCAGCAGCTGACCGTGTAGTGAATACACCATTACTCATTTGTGTCAGTGCTCCACGCTATTTTGTTTGTTTTTGTCAGTGTTTAATGTAAATATGTCATGGGATACTCATCCCAACTTAATCGTCCGGAAGTTGTGGTATAGTATACAGGTATGCGACCCCGGCTCCCCAACCTATTACTGTACTAATCCTTGCCCTCCTGGGCGGTAAAATCCTACATTTCCTATTTCCCACTTTAACTTACCAATCTTCCTTTTCACACCACCTATCATTCCCTTTCCCTATTCCTACCCTCTCCGCCAATCTAACGTCTGCCGCGCGGATGGATGCATGGCTATATGATGGATGAACGATCCATAGATATTCTGTGCGTGAATGAAACGAAGAGGAAAGGATATGACACCACGGTTCATGGTCCCTACACGGCATACTGGTCCGGAGTCCCCCAAACCAACCGAGGCTGTCAGGGAGTTGGTGTGATTCTTTCCGCTCGAATAGTAGAATGTGTGATCATGCTCTATGAATGTGTTAGCCCAAGACTCCTCTGGATTAGGTTAAAAGTGGGACTCATTCGCGGTCTTGTCTTGAATAAATGCGGAGAAAATGAACGGATCGTGATGTTAGGGGATTTTAATGGGTGGGTTGGAGTAAAGCGTGATGGGTATGAAGGAGTTCTGGGTACGTTTGGGGACGAGAGAGTGAATTAAAATGGGAAAAGCCTGCTTGAAGTATGCTTGGAATGGAATCTTTGCGTGGCCAACACAATGTTTAACCACAAAAAGATCCATTTGTATACAAGAGATGAGGGTGAGTCTAGAAGTATGATTGATTTTGTAATTGTGGATGAAAGACTGAGGAAGAAAGTGCTAGATGCTCGGGCATACCGCGGTGTAGGCCTCGACACAGACCACTTCCTGGTCATAGCCCGAATGCGTGGCATTTTTTTTAAACGTTGGCGACACCGACGAGCTGAGCCAACGATTGTTTTGGACAGAGTAAAAGTGGAAAATCTACAAGAAAAGAAAGGGAAGACGAATATGTAGAAAACTTAAAGAAAGTTTTAAAGGCATAGAAGAGATAGGTGTGATTGAAGATTTGTGGGAGACATTTAAGAAAGGGGTCGTGAATGTTGCTGTTGAGGTATGCGGGGTAGCTAAAAGAAGGAAAGGAAGAAAGAACTATAATGTGGATGGATAAAGAGGTACAAATGGCGGTGCAAGAAAAGAAGAAAGCGTGGTGGATTGGTTAGCAACAAAAGCTAACCAAAAAGTTCAAAAGGCAACGGATGACGAGATAAAGGAAACAAGAACGAAGTATAAGAGATTGAAATCAGCAGCGAAAGCACTTGTGTCTAGAAAGAAAGAAGAACGAAAGGATGATTTTGATAGGAGGCTCACTGAAGATTTCCAGTCAAACATCAAGTTCTTCTGGAAATCCATGAAAACAGCCAGAGGAAAAACTTCTACCTCGAAGCTCAGTATAATCAGGAGTCAAGATGGGAGCAATATAAGTGGTCAAGAATGTGTGCTAAAGAGATGGAAAGAGTATTTTGAAAGTTTGTTTGAAAGAGAGGAAGTGCATGAACAACATCCGGCAGCATCTATTGAAACTAATATAAATGTTGATGAATGTGAGATAAGCATGGATGACACAGTGAAAGCATTGAAAAGTATGAGATTAGGTAAAGCTGCAAGGTATAACAGGATTACCGTCGAAATGCTGAGGGCTGATCAGGGCATAGTGGCTAGCCAGCTGTACCGCCTCTTCAATTTGTGCTGGCGAATTGGGCAAGTACCAGGAGACTGGTGAAAGCTGTAATCGTGCCATTGCATAAGGGAAAAGGGTCACGACAGGACTGCAGAAATTACCGCGGTATAAGCCTTCTCAGCGTCGTCGGTAAATTGTATGCAAAAGTGTTGATTGAAAGAGTTCTGAATGAAACAGACGAAAAAGTATGGGACGCGCAAGCGGGATTTAGAAAGGTAATGGGATGTACGGATCAGGTCTTTTCCTTGCGGTTAGCCGAAAAGTTTTTGGCCAAAAACAATAAGGTCTATTGCACGTTCGTGGATCTAGAAAAGGCCTATATGATAGAGTGGTGAGGAATAAATTGTGGTCAGCATTGTCTGCGAACGGTGCGAGCAGTGTCCTTATACGAGAATTGCAATCTCTTTATAGAGATTCTAGTGCTTGTGTAAAGATAAACGGGGTATACACTGAATGGTTTAATATCGAAAAAGGTGTTAGGGATGTGTAGCGTCACCGTGGCTGTTAATCTGTTCATGAACAATTGCTTGACAGATTTAAAAGAGAATGAAAGTGGGTTGAGAATGAATGAGTTACTCGTCAAATGTTTTCTCTATGCTGATGACCAAGTGTTACTTGCATCTTCGGCCGAGGAGTTGCAGGAGATGGTAACTGCTATGAATGGAGCTTTTGGTAAAAAGGGAATGAAGATGAATGTAAAGAAGACGAAAGTGATGGTGCTTGAAAGAGATGAGGTAGTGACAGACTGCAATATCATGATTGGAGATGAAAAAATTGAACAGGTGAATGAGTTTGTGTATCTGGGTTCTAAATTTACAAGAGATGGAAAGTATGAGAGTGATATTGAAAGAAGAGTGAATGCAGGAAACATGGTGAATGGAGCTTTGCACTCCTTTATGAGCAGGCAGAAGGTGTCTAATAAGGCTCGTTTGGCTGTGCATGAGGGGGTGTTGGTTCCAACACTCATGTACGGAAGTGAAAGTTGGGTATGGCAGAAGAAACATGAAAGCAGAATAAATGCAGTTGAGATGAGAGCGTTGAGGAGTATGATAGGAGTTAAACTGAGTGACAGGATTAGAAATAGTGAGATAAGGAAACGTTGTGGTCTGAAAGAAGATGTTGTGACAAAAATCGAGAAAGGTATGCTGAGATGGTTTGGACATGTCGAGAGAATGAATGAAGAACGATTGACGAAGAAAGTGTATAAGGCCAGAGTGAATGAAAGTGTTGGAAGGGGTAGACCTAGGCCGACGTTTCAAGATCAAATCAGGGACGTCTTGAAAAAGGGCCAGGTCAAGAGTACCCTAAATGTGAGAGCATGTATGAAAGGAATAATGAAAGTGGACGAAGCGAAACAAGTATGTAAGGATCGTAGCAAGTGGAAAGAAGTGGTCTCTGCCTACCCCTACGGGAAAGAGGCGTGATTTTGTGTGTGTGTGTGTTAATGTAAATGTTATTCCAAAAGTTTTTAGTTAAATGTGTATAATGTGAAAAAAGGTTTCACTTTTACCGTGGTTTTATAAAACATTTATATTTATTTATTAAGAGTTTAAAAAAAGTGAACACCACACGATAATTTAAAGACCAAAGCATTAGACTGAAACTTAAGGCTTGTGATTATTGCACCAATTAATATCCTAGGTCAAATTGTAAAAAATATTAAAGTTTTCTAATTTAATCTAAAATTTTAATTTTATGAATTATGTACCCAACTAAATTTAATTATAATTAGTTTTCTTTGGATAATCATATATATAAACATTAAAATACATGAAAAAATAAGTAAAGTTAAAAAAAATTAGTGCAACAGTGTTACTGTATTTAGTTTGAAATATAGTTATATTATATATATTATGTTGGATGTTCAAACATTTACTCAAAGTATACAAATGAAATTGGTACGACAAACTATGGCGTATATGGCGGAATTACGCCGCGCTCTCGACCGTTGTGTTAACAGAGCTAACAGCTAAGCCAACTGTTCAATAACGCATGTTCTATATATTTATATTCTTGGTCTATTTTTTTAAACTCTCCAGTTTTGGCTTCATCATCATCACTAGCCGGAAGACGTCTACTGCTGGACAAAGGCCTCCCCCAAAGTTTCCACCACGATCGGTCCTGCGCTGCCCTCATCCAACGTATTCCGGTGATCTTGACCAGATCGTCTATCCATGTTGTGGGGGTCCTACCAACACTGGGTCTTCCGGTACATGGTCGCCATTCGAGGACTTTACTGCCCCGACGGCGATCTGTCCGTCGAACTATGTGCCCTGCCCACTGCCACTTCAGTTTCGCAATTATATAGTTTTGGCTTAATAGTTCTTAATTAGCTATTAATGGAGTTGAACAGATTATCAACAAAAAAAGGCAGATCTAAACAATTAGTTATGTTTAAGTGATAACCCTCACTTCTGGGATTAAATACACAAAATTTGAAAACAAAATTTTATGAACGATGCGGGACTCGAACCCGCGACCTCTCGCGTTCCGTGCCGTTCAGCCACAACTTGAGAGTTGAACAAAGCATACAAGATTTTATCAACGATACGTCACTCGAACGGTTGGCTCAGTTGGTAAGAGAGCTCGTATTTTGCAAGAAATTTCTTGCCTCGCACAGCCAATTTGTGAATGAGAATTAATTACCGGCTGTGGTTTTGCCGAACAGATACGACTTAGGGATCTTCAATAAAAAAGCATACTTCCACCATAAAAGCCGGCAACGCATTTCCTGACCTGTTGTTGCGGATATCCATGGGGGGTTGCCTCACCTCTTGCTATTTCATGAGCCTCTTGGCCATTTGCCCCCTCTTATATAAAAAAAAATGTGGCAGCATATGAACACCAAATAATATGGTCTACAATATTGTTAAACGACGGTCAGAGTGTTTCTTCTCTCTAGTGAACGATCGGGATGGGACCATAAGCAACGACACATTCCCCAATGAGCCACCACTGGGATATTTTACCAGAGGGGCTCCTTTGTACAGGAAGCCGACTAGATTGTGGGTACCACAACGGCGCCTATTTCTGCCGTGAAGCAGTAATGTGTAAACATTACTGTGTTTCGGTCTGAAGGGCGCCTAGCTAGTGAAATTACTGGCCAAATGAGACTTAACATCTTATGTCTCAAGGTGACGAACCCAATTAAAGTGCCGCTCAGAATTTTTGGGTTTTTCAAGAATCTTGAGCGGCACTGCATTGTCATGGGTAGGACGTATCAATTACCATTAGCTGACCGTGCATTTTTTTTTATGGAATAGGAGGACAAAAGAGCGTACGGGTCACCTGTTGTTAAGTGATCACCGCCGCCCACAATCTCTTGCAACACCAGAGGAATCACAGGAGCGTTGCCGGCCTTTAAGGAAGATGTACGCGCTTTTTTTGAAGGTACCCATGTCGTACCGGCCCGGAAACACCGCATAAGGAAGCTCATTCCACAGCTTTGTAGTACGTGGAAGAAAGCTCCTTGAAAACCGCACTGTGGAGGACCGCCACACATCCAGATGGTGGGGATGATATCCTAACTTGTGGCGTGTCGTGCGAAGGTGGAATTCGGCGGCAGGAATCAGGTTAAACAGCTCTTCGGAACACTCCCCGTGATAAATGCGGTAGAAGACACACAATGAAGCGACGTCTCTACGCAACGCCAAGTGATCCAGCCGTTCACAGAGCACTGGGTCCCCGACAATTCTAGCTGCTCTGCGTTGCACGCGGTCAAATTGATCGAGCTGAGACTGGGGTGCGCCAGACCAGTATTTATCGTTAACGTTAACAGTCCTTAACGTTATTTTCATAATAATTAAAAAAAAACTCACCGACAACGGTGATGCACCGCTCCTGCAGCGACAGCTCCTTGGCCTTCTGCGAGATCTGGACGTAGCTGCCACTCTGCTCCTTAATCTGTTTGATGTAGTTGCCTCCCTTGCCGATGATCATGCCCGCTGTCGAGTTTGGCACCAAGATTTTAACCTGAAATAGCAAAGCAACAAAAATTTAATACCTTGAACATTATAATAGTAATAATCGGGACATTCATACTCCAGAGTCCAGTCACAGTATTTTATATAAAGAACAAAGAGTATTTTTTTTTTATAAAAATTATTATAATGCAGTGCCGCTCAGGATTTTTGAAAAACCCAAAATTCTGAGCGGCACTACAATTGTGCCCGTCAGCTTGAGACATAAGATGTAAAGTCTCATTTGCCTAGTAATTTCACTAGCTACGGCGCCCTTCAGACCGAAACACAGTAATGTTTACACATTACTGCTTCACGGCAGAAAAAGGCGCCGTTGTGGTGCCCATTATCTAGCCGGCATCCTGTGCAAAGGAGCCTCCCACTGGTAGTCTAGTCTATCACCATCGACTATGCTCTCTTGCCATACTACAAACAACCTTTAGCACGCAGTGGCTTCATTTTAAGGTATCTGTGAACTCATTTAGTAAAACTGGAATTTAATCATAAAAATAAAAAACCACTTTAGTTGACGTAGGTGGATCGGTTCTTTCCAATCGTACAGCCGATTCTGAGATACGTAAGATTTTGATAGATGCTGAAATACATATGAAAAATCATGAGTTTCTCGTTTAGATATTATACATATAATAAGAATACACATAATAAGTATTAAAAAAGCAGTTACGAAAGTAACTATTTATAAATACATATCCATACATACATATCATATATACAATAATTGGATAACTGAAAAGTTATCCAATCATTGAACATTCGTGTATGGGAGGGTCACCTCGTGCCACGAGAATGTTAGATGAATATGTACATGTATAACATCCCCTATTAAGAAAACAGCGAGATCCAAAGAGGATGTAAATACTGCGTACTAAGAGGCGGGTCTGCCTAAGTAAAAATTGAAGTTTAGTTTAGTATGAAACGTGCGCAGTCATTTGACATAAGTTTGAAATTATAGTATTAAAATGATTCTAAGTTATTTACAAGATTATAGCTATCATCTTTCACTCTATCAATGACTGCACGTTTTATACAATCGAGCGAATCGCTTTTTTCTTAGAGTTTCGATAGGCTGTAGAGATCCGGTGACAATTTACTCTCCTGAAAGTTAAAAAAAACACCATTAAAGAGGAGAGGAAATACACCAGAACCGAAAATATGTCGTCAACACATTATAATAATAATAAAAGCCTTTATTCGCTGACCTTTACACATTTTCAACTTATATGCTATACTTAAAAATATGTTACATATTATTTACTAAAAAAAATATTTATATTATTAGCAACCAATTCGCTGTAGTTGGTCAGGTTGTCTGTCGACATAGGCCTCCCCCACTTGTTTCCACGTCTCTCTATCTCTGGCTAACCTTCTCCATCCCTTTGGTAAATCATCTTCCCATGTCTTGATTTGACCTCCTTGTTTTCTTTTCCCATTCCTCGGATACCACTCTATTACATCCTTAGTCCATGTCACCCCTTTCTTGAATGAGCATTCAATGTTAAAAATGAAACATCGGCGAAAACTTCATTTAGCTTGTCTTCTTTTTGGTGTATTGAAGTTCGAGAAGCCAAAATACCTTTATGACAAACTATCTAGAACGGCTAGTCTTAGGTCGTGTGGGTCACGGCAGTGTTCTGTTCAGATGGTTATTGAGAAGCATCGATCGGCGTCATTTAGAGGGAGCTTTCGTTTCTCAGCATCCAAATGTTGGAATGACATCCCACCGCCTATTAGAAATTTAAAAAGTCTATCCTTATATAAAACGAAATTAAGACAATTTCTTTTACAGGAGCAAAGACCACAAGAGACCTTGGCTCAAGATATGAGTGTAATATAGGTTAGATTCAGATTGCTCTTGTCTCTTTAGTACTATACTATCTTCCCTCTTAAATTAATAAGTGATTCGATTGGCAACCGAACTAATTATCTATTTTCGTCTATCTCTAATCATAGTTCATTTTAATAATATATTTATCTAGTAGGTACTTATTCTTTGTATGGTGCTAGTATTTTTATTATCATTTTGGTTTTGATTGTATTACACTGCAAAATAATGTCGTAGGTATTTTTTAGTTCAAAATTGTAAGCCTAATGCACAATATAAAATGAATAACATATTAGTTGACAATAATTGTTTGTTGATATAATGTGGCTCTAGAAGTCCTGTAATTATTTTGACAGTTGACAGTGTCACCTATCACCTAGACAGTTGGTTGACGCTTGAGGACGCTAAAAGACCACAGAGCAAGCAACCATCAGTTCGATACTGGTTACACCGAGAAAGTCGCAAATGAAAACGTATAATTCACAACAAATTTAAAAATTATAAAAATCATAGCGTACATTCGTATTGGGACAGCTTCAAGGTCACAGAATGGTTCAAGCGGAAGATCGGAAGATGATGTGTGTCAGCATATGCCGAGCTTGTGCCTTTTTGCAGCTGATGTTTGAGCTTCTTTTATTTCTATTATGTTTAAGTTTCATTTTAATTTTAAGCTGTAATATATTTTGTTTTGGTAAGTTTACTTTTGTTAATTACACATTTTTTAGCTGCAAATAAAAGATTTTATTATTATTATTATTATTATTATTATTATTATTTCTCTTTGTTCATCCTCATTATATGTCCAGTCCAGTTCCATTTAAGTTTTCTTATTTTTCGTAACACGTCACTGACTTTTGTTCTTTTCCTTACTTTTGCAGTTGTCCATCGATCTCGTAGTCTCATGTTAAGCATACTTCTTTCCATGTTGCGTTGACAAACTGCTAATTTTTGGTTGTTTTGCTTGTCGCAGGCCAAGTTTGACATCCATCAGTAAGACATGGTAGAATACATGTATTATATAATTTGCTTTTTCCAAGTGTTGCTTATTCTTCTATCTATTTCCTTAGAATACTGGTCTTTTATTGAAATTATTTGTCCTAAATATATATATTCATCTACATATTCTACAACTTCCTTTGCGGCATTTGTCATTAATTTAGTCTTAGTTGGGTTCATTGATAAACCTGCTTTCCTGCTTTCAAAATCGAATTGTTGCAACATAGTTTGTAGTATGCACGGTTTCTCAGCAAAAATGACTATATCGTCGGCAAATCTTAAATGATTTAGGTTCAATCCATTAATGTTGATTCCAAAATTTCCCCAGTTTAAATTCTTGAATATATTTTCCTTACGCCTTTTTGAACTCTAAATTATTCACCTTGTTGCTCAAGTTGGACTGTTGCTGTGGTGTTTTAGTAAATCTTTTCTTTCTCTTTCTTATCTTTTTCTAAAGGTTTCTTTTATGATTTTTATATATTTTCCTTTTATACCTTGGTTTTCTAGCGTTTTCCAGATATAAGTGTGACTCAGCGAATCGAAAGCCTTATTGTAATCGACTAATGCCATATAATACAGTTGTCCGTATTCATTGCGCTTTTCAGTTACTTGCTTACAACATGGATATGGTCGATGGTAGAATAGTCGGCACGAAATCCAGCTTGCTCCCTCGGTTGGTTTTCTTCCAGGTGCGGCGGCAAATAATACTCGGGCGAATATCAAAATATTCGCCCGAGTATTATTTTTGAACACCTTGTATAGATTCGACATGAGGCTTATAGGTCTATAATTATTTATTTCATTTTTGTCACCTTTTTTGTGTAACAGGACAATGGTTGATTTCGTCCATTGAGTCAATATTTTTTTAATTGCCACTATTTCGTTGAAAAGATGGGTCATATATCTGGATATCGCAGGTAAGGACTGTTTTAGAAGTTCGTTAGATATTTTAACCTCTCCAGAAGCTTTTCCGCTTTTTTGTGATGTTATAGCCTTTACGACTTCAGATTCTAGTATACAAGGTGTTTCTTTTTCTTCATCGTAAGCTTCCTTATCTTCTTCTTGTGTTATTATGTCTGTCTCCGTATATAAGTTTTTGTAAAAATCTGTCGCTACTTTCGCTATTGATAGTCTCTTTGTTGTAATTTTTTCGTTTTTCTTCTTATTTTTAGTTTTCATGTTGGGTATCTTCTTTTAATTGTTTTAGACCTTTCATAATTCCACAAGTTTTTTCTATTTGATCCTTCAAAACTTTCAGTCTTTCTGTTTTTTTATGTTTTCTAATCGTTCCTTGAATTTTCTTACTAATACATGCTATGTTTTGTTTGTTATCTTTTCTTTTGCCTAACATTTTATTTCTCTCATCAGTTTTAACGTTTCTTTTCCTAACTTATTTTTCTTCACTTTTTTTGTATTCAATTTGCTTATGTTTATAAGTTTATTTTCCAGAAGATTATATTTTTCCTGCACTGTTTTAGCGTCTTTTGTTTCATTTAATGTTGTCTCTAGATCATTAAATATTATTTGTGGTATCGGTGATGTTATTGTACTTTTTGTGTTAGAAAATATAATATGTTTTCTTGATTTCTTGTATAACTTCTCTTACCATTCTATGATCTGTATTGAAATTTAACTTATTAACTACTTCAATGTCATTAAATATATGTTTTTCTCTTGTTAATATAAAATCAATTTCATTTGTATCTCTACCATTCGGTGCAAGCCATGTCCACTTTCTCGACTTTCGCTTTTTGAAGAAACTGTTCATTATTTTTTAATTATAAGCAAAGGAAAAATCTATGAGTCTTTGCCCGTTGTCGTTTCTGTAGCCACAACTGTACTCACCTAAGAATTTCGTCTTTGTTTGTTTTCCTACCAACCTACCTTTCTTTTGCATTAACTCAGTCATATCTCGGGTGGAAGTCGTGCAACCCCACGGTGACCAGCCGGATTGGGGTCGTCCTGTCTCTGGTTGCTAATGTTTAGTTGCTACTTAGAGTTATATGAAAAATTAGTAATTGAGCTTGACCTTGGTCTCATCAAATCGAATGCGTTTTTTCTATTTTCCTTTATTATAGAACTGTTGGTTACTGTCGTCTTTTTAGCTTGATTTTGATTGTCCGGCGAGGTTAATTGGTCTCTTTTTCTCTTTTCATTGATTAGGGCCCCTTCCTTCACTACTAATTGATCGTATTTAATGTATGCGGTGTTTCCTTTCGCACGTTCCTCTATTAGTTTCGGCTTTAATTCCCTTATTTTTTCTAGTACTTCTTTAGGAAAATCTTCAGTGATGTAGCCATCTTTCAGGTCCTTTTTCATTTTTAATATCTCGCTTCTCTTCCAGTTGTTTGCAAAAGTAATGAGAACCGGTCTTATTTTGTTTTCTTTGATAGAACCTATGCGGTGAATTTTGGATACATCGCTTGTTTCCACGATAATTTTTAAATCTTACTTAAAATGTCTTCGACTCTCTGGAGCAACTCAGAAGAAGACTCTTCTTCTTTTTTCCTTTACTCTTCCAACCCAAAATACAGGACATTGTTTTTTGTCTTGTTTTTGTTGACCTTTTTTCTTTTTCGATATACTCAACTTTTTTTTCTAATATTTCTATTTTATGTTTCAAAATTTTGTTTTCATTTATTAGTGGTTCTAGTTTTTCGTCAATTTTTTCGAATATTATATTTGTTTGCTTTTCCATCTCTATTTTCATTTGGTCAAAAAGTATTTTGAATTGTCCCTCCATTTTAATTTAATTACTATTTTATTTTTTGTCACTGGCAACACTGACCTCTTTTGACGTTTGTTGTTATTGTCACTCTGTGCAATGACGTCCGTCTGAACTTCAATGGAATGTCAATGTTACTGACGTATGATTCACTAATTTTAGTTATTTTCTTATAACCTCAAAATAATGGAGTATAAAATAATGTTGATAATTATGTATTTACTTGCAATTTTCACAGTGTCTATTTACCAAAATGTTCGGTGTCACTTGATGCTTATGTTTATTGCAGCAGTCGATGCAATGGCGTTAAATAACTAGTGATTTACAATTACTTTCAGAGGACGAATTGCAAGGTAATGTTCACTCTTTGGCAACCACGTCAACACATTACATACATCTAAATAGTCTAGCGTGTAACGTCACACAGAAGAAAGTTGCACAAAGCTTGTTGTAATTCAATCGTGACAGTAAGCATAATAGACGACAAGGGTGAACTAGATAAGGCTGGAGGCACGAATGGCGACGGAGACTAATGTCGTTCACTGCCAAACCAATCCCATTTACACGAGGACCATGTCTAATCACATTTTCTTTTGCCGATTATTCGCGTTATATATGATTTGTGATTTTCATTCTCATTGAAAAATTAAATTTTTCAAGTATGAAGCTTTAAACTAAGTAAACGACATGCTGTTCGTTTTCTACATACCTATATATCTTTTTAATGATTTTTGGGATCACAATTTTATATAATAACTAGCCGTTACCGCCCGCTTCGCTGGACGAATTTTAAAATGAAATAAATTAAAACAATAAAAAAATAAATAGCCATAAACCAGCTAGGATAAATTTCGCATAGAATGGTGGTAGTTTCATGTCGATACGATCATCATCGTGAAAGAGCCTCAAACAAAGACCATTTTCATTATATATATTGAAGAAGATAGGGGAGCTGTTTTGGGGTTCAATTCAATTTATGATATACTCAAACTCGTAAGTAATTGATAGGTGTGTGGTATTTTTATTATGTATGCCGCACAAGGAGTTCCTCACACATTCAGACGTTTTGAAGTCTGATGTTTCAGTAACAGTAACAGTAATCTAGCTTTTTACCTGTTAATAAATACCTACCTATTTTGTCAGAATTATACGGCCTTGCCACACGCTCATTATTTTGCATTGGTGAGGCTAAGAGCTTATAAATCAAACTAAATATATTATATCCAACTATAGCTCAGATCAGTCTGATCCAAGTTTCATGCGATTTCACTTCCGGTTCAGTGGGAGACATACCTACATACATACGTGTGCTACACGAACACACGCTATACGTGTCCACATGTGCTAATAATAAATATAAATAGTGCTTTAAAAATGATGACTAGTTGAGAACATAAGTCCACACCCAGTCTGGTCTGGGTCTTTTATCTTTACTCTTAAAATGTGGTGAAATAGAACCTAATAGGTATTAGTTAAATTATGCGTGATATTGTTATATTTTTGTAGGAAACCTGACTAAGGTAATTTAAAACATAATACAATAGAACAGTAATTATCATTTATTAAGTTAACTATTTGTTATGTTTAGTGATAACCTTACTTCTGGGATTAATACGCTAATAAAATTTGAAAACCAAAATTTTATGAACGATACGGCACTCGAACCCTCGCGTTCCGTGCGAGTGCTCTTCCAACTGACCTAACCGTTCGAGTGACGTATCGTCATAAAATCTTGTATGCTTTGTTCAACTCTCAGGTTGTGGCTTCATCTACAGGATCTAGTTTACAGTTGATAACCCCAATATTTGCATATTAGGAAATTGACTTCAGATGTCGCTCTTACAAATCCAATAAATTTGTTGTTTTTAAAGTGATAACCCTCACTTCAAAATTTTATTTGTGTATTTATAAAGTTGCCAAAGATAATAATTATTACTTTATCAAAGTCCGCACGATCGTCATTTGCCAGCTTGCTGCGTACAATAATTGATGAGCTAAATTGTTTGCGACTCAATTTATGACACAGCAGTTGTAATTCATAATTCATGCTATCAATGAGCTCGCAGCTCTTAATGATATTAAACCTAATCCACCGCTGTATGGAATATACCCTCGGCGCGGATTATCAAGTAACAATAGCAAATCCGCCGCCAATGTCATGAATTATACATAATTATATAAAGTATCAAGGAACCTTGCCTGGGGTGGTGGGGGCGATATTATAATATACCCATTGTGTCTACCAACAAGTGCCTTCAACAGTGACTGGATTTATTTAAAAAAACACAGCCGTCTCAACAATACCATGTATATATATATATGTATATACCATTACCACGTGATATATCGCTCAAGAAAAACCTATGGTTTTGTAAAGTGATTGAATACAGTTCGGGGTAGCTGGTCTCTCACTATTGGGGCTTTAAGTCTTTTGTGGGGAAATTACTATTGGGGCGGTCGCAATTTTTAATAAATTAATTGCCACGGGCCAAATAGTACCTACTGTTCACAAAGTAATGTGATGTAAGTTTTTTTTAGACCAGCAGGACGTTCAGCTGATGGTAATTGATACGCCCTGCCCATTACACTGCAGTGCCGCTCACGATTCTTAAAAAACCCCAAAAATTCTGAGCGGCACTACAACTGCGTCATTTTAAGACATAAGTAATCAATGAAATGGATGCAAGCTAAGACGTTACTAGTGAATCTGTAGTACGAGAATTAATTACTAGAAGTCGATCCGAGATACTTCACGTAACAGACGGCGGTCTTGACACTTAGAAGTAAAAACCAAGGCAGCCCAACATGTGTCGGTTGGATGAGTGCATAAAGAAGTGCAAGGTCAGAAAATTAGTATATAGTTGTGCAAATGAACACTCGACTCAATGACAAGTGACAACACAACGTGTAACTTAATATCGAGTGGTCGTGTGTGCATGTGTGTGTGTGTGTGTGTGTGTGTGTGTGCAGCGGCCGCACACCACAACCGCCTGCCGTATCAACAACTATGATAACATTCATACCGAGCACTCTACACGCAACATAATTATTATTATTATCACGTTCTCGCGACTACTATCATTTATGAACCGAAATGGCATTTATCAATTTATTGTTTCATACACTTGTATTTACAAAATGTACAAAACTAATGTGTTACGAGATTTAAAAGAATTGTTAAAAAACGTTTGTTAATGACACCCCAGACTGGGAATGAATCGAACACACTCAGACTCTTTAAATATAAATGTTTATTGAACGATATTACATTCTAATCCATATTTTAATATTAAAAAAGCCCGCTGAGTTTCTTGCGCCCGTTCTTCTCAAGTCTGAGGCAGTCTATTTTGAATGGGTGGTAGTTTTTGACGTTCAACAAGTAATTTTGAATCCTATTTTGAATAAAAATATTTGAATTTGAATTGAATGTGTTATGCGCTAAAGAGAACGAGCCGCTGCTGACTACACACTCTTCTCCAACAACTCCCAACCAGGAAACACATAAAATGTAATTATAAATTTCAAATAGGGAAGACGGTCTAACATTATCTAACACCTGGGATCCAATAATCTCTAAATTAAAACCCACAACTACACATGCCAAAAAAGGAGAGGACACTGTCAGTTAATTTTACCAAAAACCATCTGTCTATATCATATACCACCTCCGAGGCAATAAATGGCGCTAAACTTCATAATGACAACTATGACAAATACTATCTTTGACTCACTTCATCTGCCGCCTCCTGAAAACGAGATCTGGAAAGGTCTTGAAACGTCGGGTTAACTAAAATAAAAATGTAACTTTGACTCAAAAATCTAATGCTAAAACACAGTTACAATTACACGCGTTTTAATCCTTTAAATTTTGTTTTAATCCTTGTGTTTTATTTAAATGTGTAACACTCGCGTTAATTAAAGAAAATACTACATAAAATGCCGTAAAAGTTATAATTTTTAAACACGTACAATAAACGAGTGTATTTTTTTTTTCATTGTTAGGATTAAATTATATAATATTATCAAGTATCCTCCGTGGACCTTGTCCCCATCAATCCATGACCGTCCGTATTGTAATATCAACGTCGAAGCCACACCGAGCATGTAAACATACGGTTTAAAGGAGACCTATTTGTGGCGGTAACCAGTCAGGCTGTCGCCGAACATTGGGAGAAAACTCAACGAGTGTCGAATAATCAACCAATTCTGCCACTGACGTGTATAAATACCACTGGACAGGCTGTTCCATATTATGTTTCAAAGCAAATTTTTTGTGCCTATTTGAAGCGCCACTCGCGAGCGTCCAGAGAACAAATATTGACGTATAATACAAATGGCTGTGAAGGAACGTACAATACTCTGTACTATTTTTGCATTTTGAATTAATTTCGTTCGTTTTCCGTGTTATTTATCCTTCACGAATCAACGTTATTAAGTACACAATTTTTTTTATAGTTTCCCACCATCTATCGATGTTTGCTGAGGTTGTCATCACTAGTTTTATTACTGCAGACTCTCGCTACATGGCCAACAGAGCCAAACAGGCACAAAAGCACTTTGACAGCCGCCTGTCAAGTGGTATAAGTAGAGGTCTGTGAATTCAGCAGTTCCCAAAACAAAAACTGCAGTGAGTTAATGACGGGTGGATCTTTACGTACATCCTTATATGTGCTCAGGCCAATCGGGATTATCAAAGATTATTTCCAATGCGCTTTTTTTATGCAAAAGGAGTACAAACGAGCGTACGGGTCACCTGGTCTTAAGTGATCACCGCCGCCCACATTCTCTTGCAACAACAAAGGAATCACAAAAGCGTTGCCGGCTTTTAAGGAAGGTGTATGCGCTTTTTTTAAGGTACCCATGTCGTATCGTCCAGGAAACACCACACAAGGATGCGCATTCCACATCTTTGTAGTACGAGGAAGAAAGCTCCTCGAAAACAGCACTGTGGAGGACACATCCAGATGGTGAGGATGATATCCTAATTTGTGACGTGTTGTGTGAAGGTGTATATTCGGCGGTAGGAATCAAGTGAAACAGCACTTGTCACTCGCGTTGCAATCGGCGTCGGGCCGCGGGGGTCACGCGCGAAAACACGTGACGCCTCGACACGCTGCACTAACTAACACTTATGTTCAAAGTAAACGGAATATTCCATCTTTTTATAAATTATTAAACCTCAAGACAATGTTTATGGTTGTTAATGTTCTCCTTATCAAATTCTTATCATAATATGGGTTTCTATGTGTCGCAGAGCTCCGTGTATAGGCACACCGCACATATCACATGACTTGTTGTTTATAAAGTTCTGTGACGGCTGGCGGCGGCCCGCTCTAACACGATAACCTTTGGAAACGATGCCAGCTGGATGGAGACTACGTGCAGTACTGGCCACCACTATTTGTGTTTGTTAGTATGAGGATTACATTCTCAAGAGGGACTTGGAGAACCTACTTGCTCATCTCGTCACCATCAAGACTGGGTAACTGACATTCGAACCCTCAATTGTGAACAACCACCAAAAATAAAAAAAACCCAATTATTCTAAAAAATGTAGCGCATAATTTTATTTATGAAAATAAGGGACGAGACGAGCAGGACATTTAGCTGATGGTAATTGATACGCCCTGCCCATTAAAATGGAGTGCCGCTCAAGAATCTTGAAAAAATTCTGCGCGGCACAACAATTGGGCTTGTCATCTTGAGACATAAGATGTCAAGTCTCATTTGCCCAGTAACTTCACTAGCTACGGCGCCCTTCAGACCGAAACACAGTAATGTTTACACATTACTGCTGAGCTCATCGCCCTATTTAGTCTCTTTCTACGTAAAGGAGATTGATGAGGCCTCTTATCTGGATCACGAAAGCGGCGAATTCGAGCTCGATGGGGTTGGCTGATAACCCGCGCTGACGTGGGACTCGACGCGTCTGTCACGGGTTGAAATAACGGTCGCAGCCCACTGAGAGAACGCACATTGAAATAATATAGTAAACTTTATACTTGTGTACTGTATCTTCATAATGTTGACATAATAATATGTTTTTATTATCAGTGTGTGTGAGTTGATAATTGATGCATTTACTGTACTCAACACTCAAGAATTACTTATATCAGAATTATTAGAAAATTTAATGAAATTGTGTTCAATGTTAAGATTCTTGAATTGTTGTAGGACCCGCGCCCAGTAACGGGGCAGGAACCTCGAGGTCATGTCCGCGCAGTGATTTATGATACAAATTGTGAATTGTACGAAGCACAAATTGATTGAAAATTTTATTTTTAATCAAGATATATCCTATCTTGAATTTCAAATAAATAGGGTTGGGTCATTTATCGTTGATTATCATTAAGGGGTATGAAAAATAGATGTTGGCCGATTCTCAAACCTACCCGATATGCACACAAAATTGCATACAAATCGGTTAAGCCGCTTCGGAGGATTTTCGTAACAAACACCGGGACACGAGAATTTTATATTATATTAGGTAATGTACCTCCCCGTGGCTCTAATAAAATCACAATCTGCTGAAGAAGCGGACCTTTTACATTTTTTTCTAAATTGCCAATCTACCACGCCGCAAGATGTTCCACGCACCTGTTTGTCCCGATCTTGTGGCATCTTCGCGTCAACGGCCTCGGGGAACGGTTTCACCAGCTCCGGCTTCTCCTTGATCTTTTCCATGATGAAGTCCAGCACCACCATGATGCCTTCCACGGAACCCGTTATCAGGCATGCCCTTTCTGTTGTACCTGGAGATATTCAAATAAGGACATTTAAATAATTTGCTAAAGACATAAAACGACTATTAAATATATTATAGTGTATCTAAAAACTAACATCAGAACCTATACCGAGTCAATATTAGGATTACATTTTGGCAAATCAACCAGCTTTTCAATCAATCTATTTACATATTTTTATACATAGTTGATTATATTCAACCAGAACAACAAAACACTGACTTATTGTTTACAAGGGTAACTTGGCAAAGTCAATGTTCATAAAGCCTACTCTACGAAATTAAAAAACACAGTATTAACCTTCCGAAAACGGTGAGTGCCTCAGGGCACTAGATTTTTCAGATACACCAATATCGGAAGTGCCGTACGGCACACTATTCCCTCACTAAGTTCTGACCCTTATTTTATTTATAATATGGCTTATTTTGCAAGGTCTTATAGCTTGTTTAAATAGCTTTCTGATACATTCACTCTAATGAGTCTGATTATAAGCAATCTACACGTAAAATAATAGTCATTGACAGAACACTGCGCGCGCGCTCGCAAATCGCTCGTACTCACCCGCCAACGGTCGCGGTAGGATTCTTACATTGATACACTTTCATGAATCATTATGTCCATACATTTAGGCAGGACTTTTTTACTTAAGTATATAATAATAGTTGTTTCAGTAACTAGTGCAGTGTAGTGTAGTGTAAAACCTGATCGGATATAATACTGACTACTGACTGCATATAATATTATGTAGGTTCTCCTTAACTACCTACCTCCTACCCTAAAACAGCCCGACCTATTTTTGATAGTAATTAAAAAAAGTGGTGTACAAAATATTTCAATTAACAAATGCGTATTCTTCTTCTTGACCTGCCATCTCCTACCGGAGGTCGGCTATCATTAGTGCTATTTTTATCTTTGACACAGCAGCTCGGAACAGGGATCCTGTTCTAAGTCCGGAGATTCTTAAGCTACGAAGTACGCCTTAGTAAGGGTGGACGCTTTCCTGGGATTTTCCCTTGCATGATGAGTTTGAGCAGGTCGTATTTATCATGAAGTATTCTATGATAAAAGTACTGCAGCTTGCGTTTCTTGACAGTATTTAAGATCTCTACCTTTTTGTTCATCATCTGCAAAACTCTTTCATTCGATATTCTATCCGTCCACGATATCTTCAGAATTCTTCTGTACACCCACATTTCAAAGGCCTGTAAGCGTTTGCTCATATTATGGGGTAAAGTCTATGATTCCACACCGTACAAAAGAACCGAAAACACATAGCAACGTGCTAACCGCACTCTGTTAGATATCTTCAACGATCGATTGTAGAGAAGATGGCTTAGCTTCAGAAAAGCGTTACGCGCCTGCTCTACCCGGCACTTGATTTTGACGCTGTGGTCACACTGGTCGTTTACGATGCATCCAAGGTACCTGTAAGAGTGGAGTCTTTGGACTACTTGGTTTCTTACAATCAGATCAGTCGTAGTAGTGTTGAGAATTGCATATTAAGCACCATTAATTCTGGTCATCGTTTCCTTATGATAAATTGAACTGTAGTAAAAATAGGCCGAGCGGCGTGGGTCGTTAGGGGCGTGTTTCACAATCGGTTATCTCGAAACACTTGGCGAGCGACCACCGCCGCTGATCTCGACAGGGAACGCCCGCCGCGACATTCACTCGTCGTCAATTATAATATTACACAAATTTAAACTAATGTTAGCTTGCCTCCTTCATTTGTTCATTTTACCAGTGGGAGGCTCCTATACACAGGATGCCGGCTAGATTATGGGTACCGCAACGGTGCCGTGAAGCAGTAATGTGAAAGCATTACTGTGTTTCGGTCTAAAGGGTGCCGTAGCTAGTGAAATTACTGGGCAAATGAGACTTAACATCTTATGTATCAAGGTGACGAGCACAGTTGTAGTGCCGCTCAGAATTTTTGGGGTTTTTCAAGAATCCTGAGTGGCACTGCATTGTTATGGGCAGGGTGTATCAACTACCATCAGCTGAACGCAATGCTCGTCTCGTCCCTTATTTTCAGTGTACGTATTATTTATTACATGTACCCCAATTACAGACACGAGCTCGAAGAACAATCTCGGTCGCAATAATGAAATGGAATAAATTCACCTATTATTAAGAATCACTTCAATCAAAGTTAATATTAGTTCGGACAGTTTGGTACGGAAATTAATTTGATACGATATGGAATTCTTCACGGAGAGATTTAACCAAGATCTTTATTTGTTGACAAGGGTAATTAATTCATTATAGATGATTTACGGCCGTTTCCGATTTGTACAAATTTTACATACTAGGTACTAAAATAGTAAAAAAGTGCCTCTAAATGCTATCGGCAAACGGTTTTTACTGTGGTACAGCTTGTCTTCCGACATAGGCCTCCTCCAAAGATTTCCATTCTGTCCTATCTTTTGCTATACGAGTCCATAGTTGCCCCGCTATTTTCTTGATGTCGTCTTCCCATCTCATAGGCTGTCTACCTCTATTTCTTTTGCTATCTAGTGGTTGCCATTCAGTTATTAGTCTTGCCCATTTCTCTGTCTTTTCTCTTATCATATGACCTGTCCATTTCCATTTTAATTGTTTGAATGTTTTGTATGCATTCCTAAAATTTATCTTCTTTTTAATTGCTTTTAATTTCACACGATCCTTTCTTTTTACTCCTATTGTGCTTCTTTCTATTCCATTCTGACAAATTTTAATTTTGTTGGCTAGTTGCTCTGTCAATGCCCATGTCTGACAACTGTACAATAAGCATGGTAGTATACACGTATTAAATACTTTCCTTTTGTCTTTCATAGGCATTTCTTTATTCTTCATAACTGAATTAAGTGACCAGTATCGTTTCCACGTATTAACTATTCTTCTTTCTATTTCTTTTTGCATACATTCTTCATTAGATATTAACTGCCCTAAGTATATATATTCCTGAACGTATTCTATTTGCTCGTTATTAACTGTTATTTGCACTGTTTGTGCAGAATTTGTCATTATTTTTGTTTTTGTTAAATTCATTGAAAGGCCTGCCTTAATACTCTCATCCGCTAACTCCTGTAACATTCTATTTAAAGTTTCTGGGCTATCAGAAAATACGATTAAGTCATCAGCAAAACGTAGATGATTCAGATTTTCGCCATTTATATTTAGTCCTTTCTTTGACCAATTCAGATTCCTGAATACCATTTCTAGGACGGCTGAAAACAGTTTAGGTGAGATAGGGTCTCCCTGGCGAACACCTCTTTCAATGTCAAACTCTTCACCTGTAGGTTCAAACTTTATTTGTGCAGTACTCTTTTTGTAAACGTTTTTCAGGATTCGAATGTATTTTGTTTGTATTCCTTGAAAATGTAATGCATCCCAGATAAATTCATGTTTTAAGGTATCGAATGCTTTGTTAAAATCAACAAATCCGATAAAGTAGGTTTTCTTAAATTCTTTAAATTTTTGTAGTATTTGTCGAAGGGTGTGGATGTGGTCTATAGTTGAAAAATTTCTACGAAATCCAGCTTGCTCCTTAGGCTGATTTTCGTCAAGGGTATTGGCTATTCTAGATAATATTATTTTGGAAAACACTTTGTAAACATTGGACATTAAGCTGATTGGTCTATAATTTGATGTATTTGTCTTGTCTCCTTTTTTATGTAGTAGTCGATTTGGTCCACTCCTCTGGAATAATTTCCGTTCTGAGAATCTCGTTAAATATATCTGTTAGTTTTGGAGCGATCACTGGTAATGTGGTTTTTAGTAGTTCATTTGTAACGAAATCTGGTCTTGGTGCCTTATCGAACTTTTGTGTCCTAATAGCTTTTATAGTTTCATCCTTTAATATTTCAGGTATTTGCTCTTCGTCTGTCAGCGCAATGCATTCTTTTGTAGTTTTTCGAATTTTATCACTTTTGTATAAATTTTTATAATATTAGGTAGCAATTTTTAATATATCGTGTCTATTGCTACTAGTTTTACCGTCTTTGTTTTTAATATTTGGTATCCAGTCTTTTTTGTGGTTAATTTCCTTTAGTGCCTTTTTAATTCCACCTGTTTTTTCTATATAAACTTTCATCGTATTTGAATGTTTAGTTTTTCTTTCTTTCCTAAGTTGTTCACTAATCTGTTTGCTAATTTCTGTTATTTTTTGACGGTTATCTTTATTTTTAAGAATAGCAATACGTTCTGAGATTCCTCTGAGTTCTTCTATATTGTTTACCATTTTTCTTTTCACCATGAATCCGACTCCGTACAACCCCAGCGTTTCTCCTATATAGTGTAATATGTATGTTCCATGATCTTCTATACTTTCTCCCAATTTTCTCGTTTCACTAAGTCCGATAATATCCCATTTAATTTGTGCGAGCGCCATTTCCAGTTCTTGAAGTTTTTCAGGGGTTCTAAGCGATCGACAGTTGATAGTTACTATATGAAAATCATTTGTTTTCTTCTTCGTGTGAATTTTATTTTTAATCTTTGGAGGGTCGTGGTCATTTTCCCCCACGAGGACCATTGGGCTTGGGGGAGGGTGATGTTTTGTTCTTATGTTGTCCTTTATATAACTAGGTTGTTGGGTTTTCCGTTTACCGATAGTTAATTGTTATAGTTTGTTAGTTTTTATTGTGGAGGGAAGAGAATTAGATCTGATCTTCATCATATTATACGCATTTACTGAGTTGGTGTTTGTGGGCTTTAAAATTTGATGTTTCTTTATATGTGTACTATTTTGTGGTGATACTGATATATTATCTCTTTTTCTTTTATCGTTGGTTGTGTTAATATGTTTTCCTTTTATTATTAGTTTGTCAAGCTTTATATATGCAATATTTCCTTTTTTCCTCTCCTCAATTAATTGTGGTTGCAGCATTCTCCTTTTTTCCAGAACTTCTTTAGTATAATCTTCCGCAATATATATATCTTTGAGGTTTTTCTTCATTTTCATTACTTCTTTTTTCTTCCATTCATTCACAAAAGAAAATATAATTGGCCTTGGTTTGTTATTTAACTTTTCCTTTCCAATACGAAAAATTTTATTTACCTCACTTTCATCGAAATTTATATTTAGTTCTGATTTCAAGATATTTTTCACTTTATGTATTAGATCTTGAGTAGATTTTTCATCTTCCTTCAATCTTCAATTAAATCTTTTCTTCAATTAAATTGTTTTGTTTGTCCCCTTTTCAGTGTTTCTATCTCTTTCTCAAGATTTTCTAACTTAATTTTTAAGATTTTATTTTCTGCTATGATAGGTTGTAGGCTTTCATCCATTCTTTCCATTATTGTTTTAGTTATGGAGTCTGTCAGTTCTGTTGTTTGTTTTTGCATTTCATTTTTCATTTTTTCAAATAAAAGTTGAAATTTACTGTCCATCTTTTATATATACGTAGAGATATCTCTTTTTGGAGCTGCGTTTGAACAAATTTCAATATCCAGGGCATTTATATATGAAATATATATTTCCACAACACTCACTGCACCTTAATTTATATTTTGTGGTCTCGTAATATAAAAAGTGACTGTAACTATTTTTTTGAATACTATATAAACAGGAGCTGCACAACTATGATGTTACCAATTAGACAACCGGAAACGGAAAAGTCTGTCAAACAAAACTGTCAGTAATTAGCTGTCAATAATCTGAAGCTGTCCCAATATACCCGATAAGTCATTCTTATCGCCTTATATTGGGACGCGTGAATTGCAATTTCCATACAAACTTTATATCGCTGGTAAGCTATAGCCCATTGACAGACGAGGTGTACGGATAAGGTGAGTTACCGTCGATAATTTTATTCGGATAGAAAATTCAACGATAGTTACGTTATTTTTATCTCCAGTACACCATAACCGGAGATAGACTGAATATTGGGAACGGCCGTAAAACTGCTACCTTTTGACAAACAAATGTTATTGTATTCCTCCTGATTTTACTAGTTATACTGTTGAATACATTTCAAAAGCCAAGGCAGGTAACGATGATGTTAATTGGTTTGAACATTAGCTGAGAATCATGTGATGCAATCGTGAGAAGTGCAACAGCGAGTCAACAGCGCGGCGCAGCATAATTGGATAACACAAGTAATGAGAGGCGACCTTGACGCGCCATTGTGTGGCACGACGCGGACGCAGCACGCCGCTAAGTGTAATGTAGCGAACAACGTAATACTAATAACTAATAAGAGTTGAACGTGTTTGTTGAGAGCTGCAGTGTCCGCTTTTTTTTAAATTAAAATAAGGGACGAGACGAGCACGACGTTCGTTCCTAATTGAAACGCCCAGCCCATTACAATGCAGCGCCCATTGTTATCTCAAAGAACTCAAAAATTCTGACATAAGATGTCAAGTCTCATTTGCCCTGTAATTTCACTAGCCACGGCGCCCTTCAGACCGAAACACAGTAATGCTTACATACTGCTCACGGCGGAAATAGGCGCCTTTGCGTTGAGTACCAGTTTCCACCCAAAATCTAGCCGTCATCCGGTGCAAAGGAGTCTCCCACTTGTCGACTAACGATAATAACGAATCCAATCGAATCTAAACAACAAGTTATTTGATTGTACACGTCATGATATTTATCAACACTCAAACTTGGCTGTTTCTATTTTACGGTATATTTGGACGTGTTTGTGAGTGATACTTCTTCCCTGATACACATAGTATCTTTAATAGTTGGCAAATTACTCCCCAATCTAACAAAAAATCGGCTGCTAACACCTAGATAACTAACTGATAGATGCTAACATCTATCAGTTGAGCCAAAACTATTTGGACTGATTTGATTGATTATGCACGCGTAACAAAACAAGCCGAAGGGAAGGCTAGTCAACCAGACGAGGTCCGCGAATCCGAATGTGTGAATCTGAATAACTGATTGAGACACAAACAGCTCCATTCAAGTGAAGGTCATCGTCCAACGTTAATAGTCCTAGCCGCTATCATTACAGTTATTGATTACAGCCCTCTTCCATAAAAAACCTGTATGCAAATCTGTTAGAGCAACCCTGCTGTCACAAGTAGGTACTGGTGGTCAGTAATTACCACCGCCTACATCCTCCGTCACTACACACTAGCAGCGAATTTACCTTTTACGTTTGTTATCACCATTTAGTTTCCTCTCAAACAGTGGACGAACCGCTTCTATAAATATGCATGTTCTTGACCTAATTACTGTAATAGTACAAATTAATTGTACCAGTTTAGAACATATTAAACGTTATTAAAATTTAACGATGCCTATATAATATTATGTTTGATCTGAATACACGTTTATTTTGCAGATACAGTATTGATTAGCTACTTAGTGATGGGCAGCACAATATATAATTCACTGTATAGCCTGCGAATCATTAAGCTGAGGTATTGATTATTTAAATTATAAATTATCGTGATTAGCTTCGGAGAGATAGAAAGAGATGTCGCAGGGGCGTGCATTAGTTTTCCAGGAAGGTAGGCACTGTGGATATAACTAGTCGTAGGTGAGCTATGGAATAAGCAAAGATTGCTTACCGTAGGTATTTAGTATCTAGCAAGTAAGGAAAAATGTTATGAGTGGGTAATAAAATAACGGAACCAAATTAAATTAACTTTAACACTAGAGCTATATATAGTCAGGTTCATAACGAGGTAGGCACTGCCTAATTGCCTATATGGGATGCACGCCATTGTCAAGTGGAGTCGAACTGTTGAGGGACACACAACCTGCACCGTAACCGATACAGCGTCGAATGTCTTGGCCGAGTGCTCCAGATGACAGCAACGTTGGAGCCGTACCAAGTGTTAATGACCCGCATTCAATCCAATATGAGCTAAAATTACCAGTGAAATATCAAACTTGCTCGGCGGGTCTGTATTCCGCACTCCGCAGCAAGGTCGCAGGGCGAATGTGTAGAGTGGACGTTGCATAACATCAGCTCAGCTGACCAATAATAGCACATTATGGTGGATTTCCTACTCTTTAAACTTTTTGCGTTACAAACGGCACTAGTGACATTTGTCGATTGTTCATTTTGCAAAATTTCATAATTTAATTCAATATTCTGCCAACGGTTCAATAAAACTAGAGACATATTCATTGAAAACTGCAGGAATTAATTTAAACTACCCCTAAAAATTTATAAAACTACCACTATTTTTAAAGCGTGACAAAACGCCACAGAAAATATAAGAATATATAGAATAAGTCATGGAGAGGTACCTGAAGAAGAAGATAGGTATTTGAAATTTCAGGGTCACTAATACATAAAAGGCATTTATTTTCTCAAAATTGATTCCTTTAGAACTATTGCTTCGGAAACAAATGGCGCTCTGAGAGAGAAGAAGCGCTCTTTTTAATAAAAAATATACAATATTGTACTGTCATCGCTATTGCTATAAAATATTCATAATCTAGTCCCAGGCTGTCCGATCACTTAGATATTCATATGTCGAGTAAAAGGATTAACGATAGAGCCATTTTTTAATAAAACATTTAATTTTATTTATAGATAATGCCTGAACAGTGGCTGGGACTTTATTATAAAAGTGTAAACATTTACGGCCGTTACTATATATTTTTTCTTAGTTACTATTTATAGATAGAGATAAATTACTACCTTCTACTGTAATTAAAGTGTAATTAGCTGTCAATAATCTGAAGCTATCCATTGGGATAGCTTCAGATTATTGCAATAAATTATTACTATTGACTTAGCGGGTATCAATATACCCGATAAGTCATTCTTATTGCCTTATATCGGGACGCGTGAATTGCAATTTCCATACAAACTTCTATCGCTAGTACGTCGTCCCTTTGACAGACAGCGTGTACGGATAAGGTGAGTTAATAAGTTTATTGGGACAGAAAAGTCAACGATACTTACGATTTTTATCTCAATTATAAGAGATTATATAGATTATTAGATGATAATATTGGGAATTGCAATTACCCTTAAAGCTGTTATGTATGTTATGAAGCCCAACTACAATTAGTTACAAGCAATCCCTTATTTCTAGTGTTATAATAATGAAAACCACTATTAAGAGCAAAAAATTTATGATTTTTGTGAACGTATATGAAATTTTCATAAATGTACTGACAATGAATGAACAGTCCGATAATATCCGAGTACAATAATTTATTGTACGGCAAATATGCATCATCCCATTCTAAAGTGCACCTGGCCTTTAATTTAGAATTTTAAAACTCTTGTGCGGTTCAGCGACGAGGCTGCAGCTCAAGAGAGATACTTCACACTAGTAAGCGAAGCGTGTCAAGATGAACGCCGCGCTAGTCGCTACATTTAGGTCAGGGCCATTGAACGAGCCAGCTAGAGACACGTCCCACACTCAAATCTTGACTATGATTTATTTTCATCTAGATCTGATGATGTTTTTGTAACATTTGCATATATTTGGACCGTGGAGAGTATTATATTTTTGTCGTTTTGAAACTTTTTGCGGAAGCTTTCTTCGAAAAATTTATCCACGTAATATAAGGAATCGTTTTACTCAAATGTTTAAATGACTTTATTTGAACAACTTTAAGGTAATTTCTAACTTTGAAAGAGTTTTTATATTAATACTAAGAGTAAATATAATATGTTTAATCTATCGTTTATTCATAAATAGTGAACTTGTAATACAATTATAATAATTAAAAAAATAACGGGTTGCTTTCCGGGAGTGCCGGCTAAAGTGAAAACTTGAATATTGACGTTGTGCATTTTTGAATATTTTGAAATGGTTAAGAAATGATTTGGCACGAATTAGTTTATATATAAGTACAGAGAGCTGTCCTTAAAGTGATTTTTAAAAAACCTATTAGATACCCAACACATAAACTATATAAAAACTTAGAACTTCTTTCTGTCCGAGGTACATTTATCTTGCGTATTATGACAAGCATGCATAAGGAGGTCTTGAATTTGCCGAATTATAAAAACCTACTAGATAGCCGTTCGTACAAGATTCCAACACCAATAATAAATACAACATTTGCAAGTAGATTTAGCCCATTCTTACATACATATATATACAACAAGGTAAATTTGAAATGTTCTATTAAAAATTGCTCGGTCCATCAGGTCAAATTTAAAATACAGAGATGGTTACACACACTCTCTTATGCAGACATGGAAGCTATTCTTAAAGTGATAGACTCATATAATGTTAATACTTTGTAACATGATTAATCAGATACTCACACTCACTCACACCCACCCTCACACACACACACACACACATACACACACACACACACACACATAAACAGAGTGCACTTTTTGACCTTTCGGTTCATATTGTTAACCTTAGGATGTAAATTGGTTGCTTACAGGACAGGCTACGCCTAGTGTAGGGACCAAATATAATGTAATATTATGTGATAAAGTGTCTGTATATAATAAATAAATAAAATAAATTCATTAATTTCCTTCATACATCATAAGTTTCAAATAACCATAATGTAACTCAAAGTCATACATTTAGCCATCTACGGCCTCAGTTAGGTAAGGTTAGTTAAACGTAAAGAAGCAACCGTAAAGTATAGGTTGGTTTTTGAGTTTTGAGTGTCAGTGCGCGGGAATAACTTACTCGTAAATACAATTCGTTGAGCAGCCTATTCTATTATTTGAACTATCGGCAACTGGATGTTTGTGTAGGACAGCTTGTCTATCGACAAAGGCCTCCTCTAAAGATTTCCACGTATTCCTGTCTCTCGCTAAACGGGTCCATACCGGAGCAGCCACCTTCTTGAGGTCATCTTCCCATCTTCTTCTTTGTCTGCCTCTATTTCTTTTGCCATCTCTTGGGTACCATTCTGTTATTAACTTAGTCCATTTTTTTTACTGTCGGATGGGCAGCCTTAATGCTATCATAAGTTTAATCCTTCAGAGCGCCTCGCCACTTAATAATGATTTAAGACTTCCAAAGGGCAACAACATAGTAAATATTGCGTTATTTATATTAGCATGACATCATGCATGACGCATGATTAAGCCGCACGGGTCCTTGAGCCAGCATCACCACTAGCAGTACGAGGAACCTGTTCCGTGTGCACCAGCTACAACACGCCGATGTCTCACAATCGCTAGAAACTTCTATGCGCACTAAGTTATTCATGGTGACATAGATGCTATTTATCGATGGAGAGTGGACAACAAAATGGAATTTAAACCCCCAAAATATTTTGTAGTCACTTTTTCAATGCTACCTCCAATTACCTATCAATACCACATTAATGGTAAGCTAATAAGTAGACATAAGTCAATGAAGGACATTTGCACCCAAAAGCATTACATTCCTCGACCATGTAGTAAAAGTAACTAAAAATTTGTTTGGCCCTTATGAAGAGAAAAGAAATATATTTTATTCATCATAATTATCAATCTGTCACTTTTTCCAATTTTTTTTAAACAATTCATATTAAAAAATATAGTTATTATTAATTTATGCCCACGCACCGCGCGATTGTGTGTGATTTCAGCAGCGTGAAAATAAAACGACTGCTTTACAGTTGTACCCTTGTGCGTAGTGAGCTTGATACTCGTGTGTATGGAATCCCTACGACGTAACCTATTTATTCCCTCACGCTGGAAAAAATGCATAAGTTATTTATGTGTTTCCTATTAGCGGAAACTGGGTTAGTATCATTACTTGTAACCGACGGCGTCTCTCTTCGGTTGCCTCGGGTACAACACGCAAGACGGGCTCTCCACCAAGCAAGCACCTGATACTCACAATGAGCTGATTCGATAGTCTTCCAGACAATAACTCTCGTAACACCTGTTCACTAAATAAACAACTTATTATTTAAATATATAGACGACCCCTATAGCTCAGTGGTTAGTGATCCTGCCTACTGAGCTAGAGGTCCCGGGTTCGAATCCCGGTAGGTGCTTTCATTTATATGATGTATATGAATGTTTGTTTCCGGGCCATGGATGTTTATATGTATCTATGTATGTTTAAGTAAGTATCTTGTATTAAATATATCGTTGTGTTGTACCAATACCAACAGTGTGTCAATATCATTATTTTTAAATTATAGAGTAGAAAGTATTTCAATTAAAATAACAATTAATAATACAATTACTTGTGAACTAAATTAATGCAGTAATGTTGTTCAGTGACTTTATGTTACCATAAATAAACCAGCTGAAACACATTACATGAGAAGCCATGCGAGTCTCACGGTTAGATCGAGAGGTCGTATTAAACTTGACATAGATAGCGAAAGAGCTTTACCGCAGCGCTAGTAGTCACTAGTCGCCAACTCGCTACCGGCCACTCGTCACATTGTGAGAGAGGGCGCTGTCTCCTACAACGTAATGTTACCTTGTCGCATCTAACACCTTGACACGTTCACAAAATTAAAATACAATAATTAAAAACTTCTCAAATATCCTATTATCCTATTAATATTATAAATGTGAAAGTTTGTATGTCTGGATGTATGTTTGTACTTCTTTAACGCAAAACTACTGAATGGATTTTGATGAAACTTTACAATAATATAACACATAGGCTTATTATTTATAAAACTATCGCGAGAATTGTACTTGATATGGCAAAACAACGTTTGCCGGGTCACCTAGTTTAATTATATAATATAAAGAAATATTCATTCGCTACTTCAACCGTTAATCAGTACTACACCAGGATAATGTTGCGAAAAAGTAAAAGCCTTCTGTGTAAGTGTAAATTCCGCTAAGATTCGTCTTCTATCAATTCGACATGAGTTTCGCCTCTACACGAGGCACCCTTTTCAGGAGGTTTCGAGGTTTCAATAATCATGGAGTTTCGCAAAATAACGCCGAATTCAATTCAATTTTCAAAAAGTAAATTATAGCTGAATTAGTTGAATTCAATTTCTAAACGAGAATTAATTAGTGCCGTGTCTCAACTTTCCCTAGCGCAGCAACTTGATATTTCACAATGCGAAAGGAGTAAAAAAGACATTGTTATCCACAATCAAGAAAACAACGCGCCGGTTTAAAAAATTCAGACGCCCTCAATAGAGCGGCGGAATTAATTGCGCCCCCGCCGCCACCTCCGCACAGCCTCCTTTGTTTCCATCATGGAACTGTCTTCGTCATTAAAAGCTGGCGGACTAACCTAGATATTAATAAAATATATTATGAAGCTTATTGTTAACTGAATCCCAAAACGTCTCACTCGAGAACACTTACATTTTCATCTTTAGAATTAATAATGTTTATTACCAGTGGGAGGCTTCTTTGCACAGGATGCAGGCTCGATTATGGGTACCACAGCGGCGCATATTTCTGCCGTGAAGCAGTAATGTGTTATGAATGTATAAAGTGTAAGCATCAATTTGTTTCGGACTGAAGGGCGCCGTAACTAGTGAAATTTCTGGGTAAATGAGACTTAACATCTTAGGTCTCAAGGTGACGAGCGCAATTGCGCAAATTGGCAGGGCGTATCCATTACCATCAGCTGAACGTCCTGCTCGTCTCCTCCCTTATTTTCATAAAAAAAAAATAATGTTGTTTTCTTTTGGATGAAGAGATTTGTCGCCGTGTTGGCGTAGTGGCTACTTTATATAAATATAAAACCCCATTGTACTTATTTAAAAGATTGAAAATTAGAGTGATTATGAATATGAGTTCTGGCGTTGAACTAACGCAGCTAAAACAGATATAGCTAATGAACGCACCGAACGTATTAGTGTAACCGTTTCCGTAGAGGAAACTTCGATTGATAGTATATTCAATATTAACTGTTTAACGCGGCCCATCAACCGATCTTCACCTGTTCCGTGATAACGCAAGACCTCAAACGATTCGAAAAACTCAAGAAGCTATACAAAATGACCTCTCCGTGATATGTCAGAAATGTTTAGAAAACGAGGGACAGTACTTCAAATAAATATATTTTACCTTACAAAAAAAATTCAGTTCAAAACGATAGTTTCCTACTTCTAACTCTAAAAACCTTTATATATCTTTGAATATGTCTAGTAAACTGCACGGCGCACAAATGAAAACTCTTCAAACATCTCAATGAATTGGCTCATATCACAAAGACCCGATATTGCGGAACGTGTCATCCGATCAAAAGAGTGATACTTATAAATCTTGGCAGATTTCTCCTTGAAGCCACCCGCCTCGGACTGAAGCAATCTCTTTAGAGCAACTCCAGCCCGCATTGTTCCCGCAACCCTCCACCAACCACCCTCCGGGTACTAGATGGGTGACGCGGTGAACCATATTGTACACTATCGCCTCCTCGTGTTCATTTTGCATATCATCAAAACGAATAATGCCTTTAAACTTTAAAGAGTAATTATTTTTACTTGAGTTTTAAAGTAATTATGAGTAATGAACGTTTTTATAATTATGTATTTAGGTAATTACCTTGTGAATAGCTAATGAGTGTTTGTGAAACATTTATTTACTTTGAAATATCTTCTTTTCAGTTCTATTCAGACTTAGGGGCCTTAAAAAACCTCCTTTTGTATTGTCGCCAGGTTCAGGAACTGCTGATCCTGATTGTAGGTTCGTCTCACAAGCTGAGAGGTCGGGTTTCGCGGGCGAATTAAATTTTAACATCCAACGTCACCGATGTACGTTTAAGTAGAATACCGATTAAATATGATTTAGTAATATTCGTGATAAATCAATTACAGGTGCAGAATATTTAATGTGACATCTATCTTAGATGCAAATTACACAAAGTGATGACGACAAAGGTCGGAATGCAAGGTCTTGTTATTACTAATTTTAACATAATTCCAGTCAATCGTTGATAAATTAATGAAGCACTAAACAAATATATGTTTTACTGTAGCAGCGTAGAAGACGTAATTAAGGATGTAAGAAGAGGTTTAATTTTTAGTAGACATGTAAAAAGGGGTCCCTTGTTTCCCCAACGTATATAGCAATTCCTAAGAGAAAACTTGCAAAGTTCCTAATAAATAAAGTTTTAAATTGAGGAAAAAAATGTGCAGTCCATTTTTGTCATTAAATTTTAGATAATTTTTTAATGTTTATCAATGTTGACACGCCGCGCAAAAAAAAATATATCAACAACGCTGTGGTTAAATATTGCCAATGTTAAGCAAGTACATCAAGATTCTAAAATATTCAATGTAATTTATTTTCTGAGTTCGAACCCTTCTCGTCCCATTATATATGCAATTTCGACTATGTTTGCAGTAAAATTTTGAATTTCATCAGATTCTTTGTCATTTTCCGCAGTCAGAGCAGGTCACATTTTTTCCAGCAAGATTTCAATGTGTATGGTTTCAGCTCTTCCAATTATTCTTTAAGTTAACGATACATTTTGCTATGTTAAATTTCTTCCAGCATTCCACGACATTCATATCAGGATCACGTTCCATATTATCCAATATGATTTTGAAGTTTCGCTTATGGTAATAGAGCTTAAAGGCTGGATTATTCCTTGGTCCATAGGTTGAAGCAAAGCCGCCGTGTGTTAAAGCACAAGGACTTACCGATATGTAAAGCGTCAGTGGTTTAATGATACAATCTCCAGATGCAATAGAAAATAGCAGCAGTGTAACTCTATCGTACGCTATGCTGCCTTAAATCCAGGAGCAGATTTTTCGCTTTTCGAAACTTTTTATGTTTTATTTGAGGTTCTCTTCCAAAACAGTGCAGTTTCGTCTGCATTAAATACTTCATAAGTTGTATATCCTCTAGCTGATTTGGTTGGATATCTATTGGAATTCCTTTTATTATTATGTAAGTACCGATCAGATCTGCGAATAAATAAATCTTTAGCCGCGAATAAGGAGCGTTTACTGCACTGTGCGTCTGAAAATAAGACAAACTTCTATTCTCAACTAAAAAGGTAGTACCACCAGGAACATCTCAAACAAAAAAGGAAGACTAAAATCTCTTTCGAGTTTTCTACTAGCTAATATGATGTATTTTTGTCGGGGTCTGCCAACTTTTGAATAATTTTATTTCGTAAAAAGAAAATAATTGTTTGAATTTGGTTTTTTAATTAGCTGCTTCGATTAATAAAGTTCTTAAAAAATATTAAACGAAGTTTTATTACAAATTTATCAGGTATTTTTTATCAAATATAAAAAATTGTCTTTTTGTATGGAAAGTTCTATGTGCAGATGAGGGCAAGGACAGTATCTCATTTTTGAAGCCTTTCTTTTTAATCAAAATACGTTATATCTCATAAAATAGGAGTAATGGTGCTATTTAAGAATATAGATAGTATTAATGATACAGATATATATGAGAATATAGGTGAGAAAGAACAATTTAGAAGAAGTCGTTTTTCACATAATTTAGTTTTATTTCAGAATAAAGCTCAGTGTGGAACCGAACCAGGCAATGCTTTACAAACAGGCCCTGTGCTCGGCCGAGCAGAATTATAAGAGAGACAGCCACTCGACTATTGAGTGCAACCTCAAAATCTGCATTTAAGTATTTTTAACCGGCTCCACAATTTTGCTTCAAAATATAGAACGCAAGAAACCGGATAAGGTGATTAAAATAAGTAATGTATAGTTGCAGCAAATGTAAGGCGAAATAGCATAATTATTAACCGTCCGAAGTCCATTACAATTTACTTTTAAATTAGCTTGATAATCGCAAACTATGACGTCAACTACCTTTGCAATCGGCCTCAACGGTATAATAATGTTCAATAACTAGCGCTTTGCATGTTCGATTATTTATATAGGTAACATTTCTGATGGTCAATATAGACGCGATCCATGAAATATAGCTTCGCACATTCATATAGTTATTTATACTTAATAGTACTAGATAGAGATTCACCCGTACGTGTACGCAATTTATTACGTTGAAGAAGGGGGCACTTTAGACAGTACACACCGTTGTTTTAAAATTTTGAAAAAAACTGATATTGTGAAAACATATCCCACAAAACAGCAAAACCGTTGATTTCCCAATCATATTAAAATAAGTAGCTAAGTCCTCGGCCAGCGATTTAAATATGGATGTTCCATTTACGAAGGCCGTTTTCACATTGACCGGAAACTGTATTGACACGACACTGGTATACCGTCACCTCTAACTACACTCATATAACTTTCCGGCAACTACCTAAACTATCTAATAAGAGAATCGATAAAGACGTAAAAAATGCAATTACAACCTTCAATGATTTAAAAATACTCAAAAAAGAAAAATAAACAGACGCAAAGGAACACATAGCAAGTTTAGTAATGAGAGTTGCATTGATGCTAACACCTGGGTGACGTCATCCACCTCATGTGGCTAGGGAATTTGACAGCGATGTAAAATATTATAATATAAAGAGAATAACATGATCTAACCAGCGAGGCTGCGGCGGTTGTGTAAATAGCCGCCGCAACCTTGACACACCTAACACCTCACACCTAACTCACGATACACAATACTATTTGAATGATGTAACACACTGCGCGGATTATGGCTGCCAGTTGTACAACCAAACTTGCTAATACTTTAGAGGCTACAGTGAAAAGCAAGAGGTTCAAGCAGATATTTTGATTGGTATCAATAATTTACTCCATTGTTATAGTTCTTTATGAAAATGATCGTGAAGATACTCTAAAAACCTTAAAAAACTTGACCAGCTTTCAAATTTCTATACAGATTCGTTTAACAAATAGCATTTTGAGGAAATACGAAAGAATTCCCGCGATACAAAAAGTTATGTTGTTAAGGAGATTTCTTTCGCCCCTAAGTACTTTATTTCTCAAAAAAATTATACGAGACAGTGAAACTAAGCTTACTATAACGCGACAGTAAGATATTAAACGGTAATTGAAACTATTGATAAACCAAGAGTAATATTTACTAACGCCATATTACAGCAGTGTTCCGACCGACTGATTGTGCCACAAAGGCGACCTACGAGGCAAACCTCAAGGCTGTATAAGCTAAAGTAGGCTTTTCAAACAAAGAGTCTTTAGGGCGCCCACTTCAATCCTGACCCAACTAGGTCAATACACGGCGCTCCAACAATCCGTGCCCAAATTCGTCGTTCCATCATTTGTTCTACATTTTCAGGGGGTTCATGGGTCTCACAAATTAGAGTCCATTTAACAGATAGGTTTGAGTGGTAAATTACTCAGAATAATAATTGCTCCTGCTACGGAAAAATGTGGAGATAAGATGATTTGATAGTGTCGTACGCATTGGCAATGTATGGACTCTCTACATAGAGCTTCGATCTCTATCATCATATCTGTCATCTCAAGTGATTCCAAAAGTTGGCAATTATGTTCAGTGTATTAATTTAATAGAAGCTTCACAGGGCCACGTCTTTATAGTATCGTTGCAATATTACATTTGCTTTAAACATTCTTTCATTTCTAGAAGAACTAGCAAGATAATTAGTCGATATTATTTTCAGTAATTTATTACTCTTTTTATCAACAGTTTTTTTGAATCAAAAAATGTTTATTTTTGTTTTAATATCAATAAATGAATTACGTTGTCTACTTATTTTCCACTCGTATAAATAGTTCATCTTCCTTCTCATCAGTTCATCTTATTGTTTCTCTCAGTTCATCTTATCACTTCTGATGTTGAGTGAAAGAATACCAGACCTGTTGGAGACGAGTGGCTAACTTTAAGAGTTGTATTAGTAGTTTAGAATTTAATAATATCATAAATGCAAGCTAACATAAAATTGCATAACTCGTGCGTGCCCTTCATTTACGGCATCACCACGACAGTTTTGAAATTCAAGTCTGTGATCTGAGATTAAAGTAATTCAAGACTTACCTGGATAGAAATCGTGTGATTTGGACATCTTGACCCTGGCACCGGTGTCCTTCTGTAGCTGGGCAATGGTCTCGCCACCCTTTCCGATGATGGCACCGGCCACCATCGAGGGGACCAGAACTTTGAAGTGGTATGTTGGCTCCACGGCTGCCAAACAATCCAACTATTTAATAACATCCTTCCAGTTCAATTACTGTGCTACTGAGCTTAGCTGGCTACGACGACAATCGAAATATGAAATGCAAAAATATGACATGAAACATTACTTGGAAGCTATTATTTTATATCGTAAAGTTATAGTGTAACAAAGTTTAAATATCGTCTATTAATCGATTTCCATAGTGGACCAGCTAATGATGGGATATGTAATAGCAAACTTTAAATAGCTCAATAACACAGTAACCATAATGATGCAGAAAGAAGTGGTATGGTAATGCTACACCAGATCCAGATGTCAACAGTGAGTTAAAGATTATAAGCATATTAACTATGATTCTGTGAAGTGTGGTCATACAATGTGGTCAGACTGTTTGCATGAGAAGCTCATGACGCAGTTCGTATGGTGACCTTAGTAGCAAAAGTTAGAAGAGATTTAAATTGTTGCGTTATTACGTAATAAACAAGTGGATTGAGATTTTATTGATTAGCTTACTTGATTCTTAAAGCAGTCACTAATGTAGAGAACAAATAAAATATTGATATTATTTCCGATAGAAACATCGATACTTCTTCTGATACACAAAACACATTGATTGAGATGATAATAATATGAAATATAACAGTTAACATGCAAGTTTTGTGCGAGTTGATACAGTAGAACTACCAAAGTAAGTTACATCGGTGAATGTTTATATATAATGATACATCGATAGCGGCAACAAATGTAACGGGTTTATATAACTGGTAGATAGATATACCAAATGTCCAAGAGCCACAATGCAACAAAGAGCGAGAATCCCAATACTAACACGGAATTCAAAAGAACAAACAAACCTTAGTACTGGTGTAACTTATAAACGTGGTGATACAGTAGAGCTACACATCGACAAATATGATATTATATGACTGTAGTGAAATGGCACACGAACTATAATTCAGTTGTAGAATATTGCATTAACGAATAATATTAGACCTTTAAAAATGGAAACCCTTATCAACAAACTGAAATCACGAGAAGCCCCATTCTTACCAACAAGAGTCTATTGCAACCCTGTAAAGACACGGAACATCCACTTCAAAAGCATTTTCAGAGTCTCTCGCTACAGCTCATTAACAGGTGAATATATTAGAGACAGGGAAATTAAATTATAAATCTCAAACAGTGATAAGATCATCATTATCATCAGCCCAAAGACCTCCACTGCAGAATAGGTCTCTCCAAAGGCAAGGCAACCCCAACAACAATGGATCCCTGCGCCACCTTTATCTGATCATGAATTATAGGAAATAGAGATTAAAAATTATTGTAGGATTTCACAGACATAGCGAGATTTCAAACACGATACGTTGCTTAAGTGTAAACAGATTTAACGGAGTTTTGCTATTGCGGTTCGCGGCGAACTAACAACCAACGTAAAGGTTATAATTTAATATTTTCCAACGCCATCAATATTCAATAGAGATCTATCTAAAGACAGAAATACATTTTAATGAAGAAAGTATGGGTCGCGCTGATCACATACCATCAAATGACAAACAAGAAAGATAAACAACAAGCGTACTTAAAATACGCATATAATAGCAAATTAGCTAGCACTAATATTAATTAAAATTGTCTAATAGTAATAGCCGCTGATGTACGGCCGGAAATGTCAAAGACGTAACGGTTGTTTACTATGGAACCATACTTATAGAGAAAGGGGATTTCAAAGCATATCGAGAACTTATAATATTATCATATTCGAGCGCCACTCAAAAAGTTTTGTGAAACAATAAAATCTCCTAACATGGGTACTTTTTTTTTTAATATTAATATTTTTAATTTCAATCTAACATTTATCTAAGTATCTATATATCACGTTATTTATATATTATTTTTTATACCAAGTTGTGTTACGTAGATACCTTACTAATATTTTTAAAACACACTTCACACCTTGACCTTAACCTTATATTTTTTTAACGTTCTTTTTAAATGCATTAAAATAAGCTAAATAAATTGTATATACTAACAACTTTGCATGCACATTGTCTTTTTGAAAAATTGTACTAGATTTAAGCAAGAAATAAAAGGTTTTTTATTTTTATAACATGGGTACAATAATTTTAATAAATATTTTAGCAGCCTCTTAGAAAAGTCTCATGCGTCTCAACCAGTTTTCGAAACAGTTTTTTCTAGTCTGCGGCAGATACCTCTTTTACGGCATTTTCAAACGCTTTTAGCGCATCTACCGGCGTCGAAAACCGGGTCTCTTTCAAAGAAGGCTCACGGTGCTAGATCAGGACTGTAGGGAGGGTGACCCGTGACTTTAACCGATGTGGTTTTCAGAACGTCCCATGTTTTAAGTGCTGAGTACGCGGGCGCGTGTAGAATTTTGTGAACGCTTCACGATCTAATCTGCAATATATGCTGAATTTTACGTACGTAGTTCGTATGTTTTCTTGAATTAAGTTTTCCAGTACTAGCACATTTTTCTCGGTAATAGCCATCGAAGAACGACCATGTCTTTCTTCATTCCCCAACGATAGACGACCCCGCTTAATTTCGTTACGTCAATGGTAAATAGCTGCTCTCATCCATAAACGCCGTTTGAAGTCGATCAAAGACTCGTATGGTTTAAGGCCATATTTAAAATCATAAAAAATCGTCGCACAAAAATGTTCCCGACGCAGATTATTTTTCTATGAGATACGATAACTCAATTTATCTCGCCAAAAAATTCGGAGAGATATTTTAAATTCGAACGATGGTAATTTTACTCGTTAGTAATCAGATATTTTTAAATAGTAGCCAGGGCTTCAAACTTAAAAACGTTTTTCGCAAAACTTTTTTTTTATGGAATAGGAGGACAAACGAGCGTGCGGGTCACCTGGTGTTAAGTGATCACCACCGCCCACACTCTCTTGCAACACCAGAGGAATCAAAGGAGCGTTGCCGGCCTTTAAGGAAGGTGTACGCGCTTTTCTTGAAGGTACCCATGTCGTATCGTCCCGGAAACACCGCACAAGGAAGCTCATTCCACAGCTTCGTAGTGCAAGGAAGAAAGCTCCTTGAAAACCGCACTGTGGAGGACCGCCACACATCCAGATATCGTAACTTGTGGCGTGTCGTGCGAAGGTGAAATTCGGCGGCAGGAATCAGGTTGAACAGCTCTTCGGAACACTCCCCGTGATAAATGCGGTAGAAGACACACAATGAAGCGACGTCTCTACGCAACGCCAAGTGATCCAGCCGTTCACAGAGCGCTAGGTCCCCGACAATTTGAGCCGCTCTGCGTTGCACGCGGTCAAATGGATCGAGCTGATACTGGGGTGCACCAGACCAGAGATGACAGCAATACTCCATGTGAGGGCGGACCTGCGCTTTGTAGAGCGCTAGAATGTGGGCCGGCTTGAAGTATTGCCGTGCTCAATTTATGACACCCAGTTTCTTCGAAGCCAATTTGGCTTTGCCCTCCAGATGGCCACGGAATTGGCAATCGCTTTAAGGGAAGTGTTCTCGAAGAGCGGTGATACGGCAAATGGGGTTTTTTTAGTGGTAAACGCGCAAACTTGAGTCTTCTGGGGGTTAAATTGGACAAGGTTCATTTTACCCCATTCCGCGACCTTCTCGAGAGAGGACTCGATAGAAGACACAAGTTTCTCCCGGCACTGCTCGACGTTTTCCCGAGAGAGACCTGCATGGCCCGTGTATACGGCATCACCAATGCTGTCGTCTGCATAGCAATGCATGTTGGCGGTGTCCAACATATCATTGATATGCAGAATAAACAGCGTGGGAGATAGCACACAGCCTTGGGGCACTCCAGCGTTCACGGGTTTGGGATTCGAGCAATAACCGTCGACAACGACCTGTATGCTGCGCCCAGTGAGGAAGCTGGAGGTCCACTTGCATAAGCTCTCGGGAAGCCCAAACGATGGAAGTTTTGCGAGGAGCGCCTTGTGCCACACACGATCAAAGGCCTTCGCTATATCCAGACCAACTGCCAGGCCTTGCCCCTTGCTTTCACTAGCCGCCGCCCATCTATGTGTTAGGTATACCAGAAGATCGCCAGTCGACCGACCATGGCGAAAGCCGTACTGCCGGTCGTTGATCAACTGGTGACCCTCAAGGTATACCAAGAGCTGGCGGTTAATAATGCTCTCCATGATTTTGGAGAGTAGGGAGGTAATAGCAATAGGCCTGTAGTTTGCCGGATCCAAACTGTCTCCTTTTTTTGGGATCGGATGGACAAGGGCTGACTTCCATGAATCAGGGACTACGCCTTTTGAATTAGAGTGCCGGAATAAACACGTTAGCACCGGCGTCAACTCAGGGGCACACGTTCTAAGCACGATTGGAGAAATGCCATCCGGCCCGCTCGACTTCCTGACGTCCAACGAAAACAGAGCTCGCCTAACAGTCTTCTGTCGGAACTGTACTTCAGGCATGGAGCTCTGACACCGCGGGATGGTCGGCGGTGTTTTTCCGTTGTCGTCAAGAGTCGAGTTGGAGGCAAAAAGAGTGCATAGGAGACCGGCTTTCTCTTTTGCCGTATGGGCCAGGGTGTCATTCCCCATGTGCAACGGCGGCATGGACGGCTGGTTGAAGTTACCAAGAGCAGCTTTCGACAACGACCAGAACTTGCGTGTCCCAGTCGAGTAGCTGGAAAGCTGCTCGCCAATTTTGACGACGTGCTTCGATTTCGCACGGGCGATTTGCCGCTTAAAAAGTTATTTCTGTGTGGTTAACTTCCTGTAACCCCTAGCTGGGGCAGAGGGCATCCACAGTGCATTTTCTACTAACTAAAAAAGCTTCTAAATAATTCCAGTGGAGAGAAATAGTTGATATAGAGTACAGATATGTGCGCGACAGATTCAACTAATAAACACAATGATATTCGTAAACGTGTCTTTGTTTACTGCTTAGTGCAACCTTGGAAATAAGATTTATTTATCTGCTGTAATGTTTGCACTGTATGAGATATTGTATTTAATTTAATAGTCTTATTCATAACATCATCAACAGCTTATATAACCTATTTTGGGTTTCGAACTATTGTCCTAATAACATTTGACTAAAAGGAAGACAACAGTTTAACAAACATTATTATAAATATTATTCGAATACTTCGCTGCACCTTAATTGATTAATTTTAATCGAGACATTCCTAACACAACAATATATATGATGGAAGTGTCTAGAAGATGTCTGTGAGTAATATTTAATTTATAAATTTCTTTATTGATGATATAAGCTCAGTGGAAACTAATTTCGATAGTATAATAATAGCTAATTTTATGAGATAATATATACTTATGTAACAATTTTTAGCTATGATAGTGCTCTAATAGTTGGAATAAAAGGGCAATAAATTTATTCAGATTCAAATATATTTGTTCAAATTAGGATGTGAAATCGCTTATTGAAAGTCAAAAACTACCACACATTCCAAAAAAAAATGCCTCAGACTTGAGAAGACAAGTGCAACAAACTCTCAATATGTTTACAAAGTAATATCGTACAATTAAACTCATTATTTAACACCCTGAGGGCGGTCGCTCAATTCCCAATCTGTGGTGTCATTGAGAAAGTCATTTATGTTATAGTAACTTAACCACACAAACTTTTTTAACAATTCTTTTGAATTACGTAATACTTTTGTTTTGAACATTTTCTGGGATCTTGTTGTAAAATCTTTTTATAAAAAAATGGCTCTGTCGTAAATCCTATTACTCCACTGCTGAATATCTAAATGATCGGACAGCCTGGGACTAGATTGTGATTATTTTATAGCAACTGTACAATATTGTATACTTTTATTGAAAAGAGCGCAAAAAAAAAAGAATGCTGGAGAGTTTCTTGCGCCGCTTCTTCTCTCTCAGAGTGCCATTTGTTTCCGAAGCGGTAGTAGTATCTAGTAGTATAAGAAATGACATCAAAAAGAATTCTAAAGAAATCAATTTTGAGAAAATAAATGCCTTTTTATGCCTTTTTAAAACCTAATATGTATACGTCGCCCCACAAAAGACTTACTAACTTGACTTAGCCGTAAGTTTATGTCTGTTTCTTGTATTAACACTATGGTTATGACAGTTTCTAGCAAATTCACCTGTTCCTATGTTGTACATTACATTATTAAGAATATACTAAGAAGCAACTCAAGATGTTAATTTCTTTAAATTTTGCTCTCAATTATTAGGTATATTTAGTACCAACCTAGTAATAGTAAGGTATGCCAGTAAACTTGCTTTTCATAATCGGAGCAAGCTTCCCAGCACATACTTCGTTGGCCTATGCCTTCATTCAAATTTATAATAAAATTTATAACAAAAGACGAGAACTGCAAACAGATGATAACAATACAAATGGGACGAAATAGCACCAGAGCGCTCACATTCAGTGTGTTTCAATTAAGTAGATAGGTACGAGGTAGGCGGGCCTGACCCCGATACCAATGGGGACTCACTTCCGATTCTATAACTGGCTTTTGTCGTGCGTTGACGGACATTCAAACACACCTTTTGTGCTGCACCAGAGTACGTCTCTATATACTTTTATAAGACAATAAACGCTGCAAGATCACCACAAAAACTATGTATGACAACTTTAGTACAGCGCCATTGACGTGAGGGTCTTTATAATAATAATAATATCAACACACTTTTTACACAAATTATCTTGCTCCAAATTAAGCATATATACTATATATGCCTAATTTGGGGCAAGATAAAAGAAGACAACGATATATTTAATACAATATACTTACTTAAACATACATATAAACATCCATAACGGCTATACAGGTTGTCTATATATTACGGGCTGCACTAAAAGTATCGGGAATGGAATATTTCCACTGTTCCTGTCATATTAAAATCTTTTTAATTAAAAACTCCTTAGTTTTAAAAATCGAATACTATTTATTTATTTAAAAAAAAGATTCTCGGTCTTGTCACAAGGTCTTTTCAAACTTGTTTAGTCGTTGATAAAATGGAATTGACTCGAGAAAATTCTAGAGCGATGATTTATTATGTTATTACTTTCGAAGTGGTTTAACACAGAAACAGTGTGTTGACCGGATATGACTTCTGCATTTGGTGATGAAGCCCCATCCAAAACCACAATTTATCGCTGGTTTGCTGAATTTCAACGTGAACGTGTCAAGCTCAGTGATGATCCCCGTCAAGGTCGTCCAAAAACTGCAGTCACCAAAGAAAACGTTGATGCTGTGCGAAAGCTGATTGAGGAAGATCGACATGTGACATACCGCGAAATTCAGGCAACTTTAGACATTGGAATGAGTCAAATACAAATAATCTTGCATGAACAATTAGGTGTAAAAAAGTTGTTTTACCGATGTATACCGCATTTGCTCTGTGAAGAGCAAAAAGCAGCTCGCGTTACTTGGTGTATCAGAACTCTCGAAAGATTCCACGCAGGATCCTCAAATGCTGTATATAACATCGTATCAGGTGACGAATCCTGGATATACGCGTACGAACCCGAAACAAAAAACCAGTCACGAGTTTGGGTGTTCGAAAATGAGTTAAAGCCAACAAAAATTGTTCGTTCACGGAGTATTGCAAGAAAAATGGTGGCCACGTTTGTCTCCAAAACCGGCCATGTTGCGACTATTCCTCTTGAGGGACAAAGAATGGTTAATACAGAATGGTATGCTAGCATTTGTTTGCCACAGGTCGTTTCTGAACTACGTAAAGAGAACTGCAACCGCCGCATCATCCTCCATCACGACAATGCGAGTTCTCACACCGCGCACAGAACAAAAGAGTTTTTAGAGCAAGAGCGAGAGAGAAAAGATTGAGAGCAACATAGAATTATTAGACCATCCGCCGTACAGCCCCGACCTAAGCCCTAATGATTTCTATATTTTCCCTAGAATAAAGAATAAATTGCGTGGTCAGTTTTTCATCACTTGAAGAAGCTGTGGACGCCTACAAAACGGCCATTTTGGAGACCCCAACTTCCGAATGGAATGGTTGCTTCAATGATTGGATTTTCCATCGTATGGAAAAATATGTCAAATTTCTCTGAGAATACTTCGAAAAGCAATAAATACATTTTTTTAATAGTAATGTTGTGTCACTTCCTTGATTCCCGAAATTTTTAGTGCCGCCCTCTTATGTCGTTTATATTATGTTAGTTTTGCGTATTCGTTTTTATTTACTTATTGGTTCCCAAACAACATACATGTATTAATGATTACAAAATAACGCTAGTTTAAGTAAACCATGATTAACATAGACGTCAATTAAATGGACGTTTGGCGAATACTCTATCGTTTATCTGAATTTCTTTGTATCACAACAACCTAGAGATGTTTCACGACTGGTAAGGTATAATAATTGTGAGTTACTGTCGCATAGTACTTCAATAGATAGATGATGCACAAAATATTTGGATTCTTCTAATATTCTCCTGAGGGGCGTATACCATACGGCAACTCCAGTGGTGGGTGGTATGCAATGAGTAAGAAAAAATAAATTTACCTCAAATGTTCTACTAAGAATTGAAGGTCTGGAACAGTTTTGGTTGGCAACGAATTTGTAAAAGCAAAAGCTTGTTAAATTTAAATATTAAAGCATGAAACCTATAAAAACCTCGACTTAGAAATGAAATAACGATTTGATTTACGATGTTGGTAAAGCTTCACATATAGATACACAACCTTTACAATAAACTTAATAAAAATTATAAATCACAGATCATGCAAAATAAATAATAAATATTCAATAATATCATTGGGCTACAAAGACACTGAACATTCACCTTTGACCAGCCACCACTAGCGCATCCTTCCCATCGGGTACAGGAATCATTAATCCTTGATTGAATTTCAACACAATCTAGTACCTACAGTTTTTGTATTTTGTTAATTTCATCTGCACGCACCTAAACTAAATAAAATTTTATTTACTCATGTGCGTAAAGTATCGCTGATCTTAGGACGAGGAATAGTATATTGTGCAACTCGTGCGGCAAGTTGTCGATAGCCCACGAAAGCGACGTTGAACGCACGAGCGAAGCGTGTGACAAGTAAACTTTTCGCACTCAAACAATAGTCTCATTTACTAAAAATAACACACGTAATTTTTACGGCTCTTTTTCAACCAACATCAACAGCGTACGCCAAGATTAGGGCTTCCAATCCCGCGGCCTGAATTTAATCTCGGTATTTGCGGGACTACGAATTTTCAATCCCGCGGGATCTCGGTATTTGCGGGATCCCGCATATTTAAAATATGCACATTTAAGGCAAATAAAACAATGAATTAATCAACTCCACGTTTATTAACGTACATATTACTATTAAAATGAGATCAATCAAATTAAACCGTTTATTTTCACAAAAAAAAAATAACAAATTCTGAATAAAAACAAATCAAAACAAAACGAATCGTTTTCCAAAAAATACACAAAGAAATTAAAAAAATAACCGAAAAAAAAAACACTTTTTAAACTGATAAATTATAACTTAAGTATTAAGTTTTTCAGTTTTTAATTTCAAGTGAAAAGGTTTCCCTCCTTGGGAACACAACATGTCCAAACTGTCGTTTGCTAAATTACTGCGTATTTGAGACGCAATATAGCCTACAGCAGAAAATGCCCTTTCTGCTTCCACACTTGTGGGCGCTTTTTTTCAGTCCCGAAAATCCCGCGGATCACGCGTACATAATCCCGCGTCACGCGGGATTGGAAAATGGCGCGGGATCCCGCAATTTCGAGATTGGAAGCCCTAGCCAAGATAATACTTTTCCCGCATGAGTAATATAATAGTATTCTTTTGTGATACAGTATTTACTAGTAAGAAAGGATAGGGCGAATAAAATAAATGAAAGTTACCCATGATAATGAAAGTTAACATGGAATAATAATAAGATATATTACGTTTAGTTAAATTGTATAAATTAAGAATCTGTATAATGGTTGTTTTCTTATTTCAAAACATATGATAATACTATAAGTATATACCAAACAACTATTACAATTCTACGTGTCATTTTATTTATTCCTTCTCTGATTGTGGCATTAACTAATATTTGGAGCATAACTCTTCCGAGCCACGACACTATCTAATTATTTCATTTCGTCCAATCAGAATATCTCATACTAAATTGGAGTTCTTGATAAGATATGGTAGATATCTGAGTGTAATGTTTTTGTTGTAGGAGGTATAAAATATTTTTGTGGAGAAGCAACATGTTCATGTAAATAGTTTTTATTCTATAACATCAGCACATTTTTATGCCTACTATCGGCTTCTGCTAAGCGGACACCTCATCTTAAGTATCAACTCATTTGGAAAAATCTATTTTCTGTGTATCTACCCTGCCCATTACAATGCAGTGCCATTCAGGATTATTGAAAAGCCCAAAAATTCTGAGCGGCACTACAATAATTGCGCTCGTCACCACGAGACATAAGATGCTAAGTCTAATTTGCCCAGTACTTTTACTAGTTGCGGTGCAATTCAGGCCGAAACAAATAATGCTTACACATTACTGCTTCACGGGAGAAATAGTCGCCGTTGTGGTACACATAATCTAGCCCGCATCCTGTGCAAAGGAGCCCCCCACTGGTATATATTAACCCGTATCTCTATCAAATTATTAATCGATATAACACTCGCAAATTTACGGATTAACTACCATCGCCGGAACAATTCAGGCGTATCAAATATAACACGAATACGATAAACTCTCAATAATATTGTTGATAGTATGAATTTTATTTTTACTTCGACCCATTTATAAACTGCGAATAGCTAGATATTCTGGCAAGTCTCCCGTGAGTGACGTCACTGCAGCTATTGCGTGGCCACTACGAGCGACTTCACTGATACTTTGAAACTATTAGAGCGCTTTCGCACTGCGTCCGAATCCGATCCGTACCCGTGAAAATACGGTCTGGTGTAGTTGTAGAACTATTTGTAACGGTTGACAGAAGCCGGATACAGTGCGTAAACTACCATAGAAATAGTTCTACGAATACTTCCGACCCTGTTTTCATGAGTACGGATCGGACGTAGTGCGAAAGCGCTCTGAGGTCGCAACTTTACCTGCAACTATTAACTCCGAATACCACGGTTTATGTAAGGATAACTGGGAGGTTGTAGTATTTGTAAATTGAAGTAATATAGATTTCGACCCACTTTAAACGGCCAGATTTCGTTTTCAAAAACTTCATAGATTTATCGAGGACCGATGACAATACAGTAATTTGATAAAATTATTCCATTTTTCAATTTGCAAAATAAAATTTTCGTTTATACTATATATAATATTTATTTACGTAGTTTTTTAACAGAATTTATAAAAATTCTGTTAAAAAACTACGTGAGAGTTGATAACACTTCCTTGCAACACGGTATCATAATATAAATTTCATTATTCCTATTCTTAATAATTACAAAAAAACGGGATTAATTTTTCGACGTTCATTAATATGCGTAGGTAATGATAAATTTACGTAATTCGGTTGCAACACACTTCATGCTAAATGTCAAGGCACTGGCCACCGACTATTAGGAACGTTAGTTCAATTACGACATGATGAAATTGGCAAAAACATAGAAGCAGAATTTCAGAATTATTGTAATTGGTCCAAGATCGCACCGAATCAGATGTAGTGTGTTTGGCGTACGAACATAATAACGAAATAATTGAAGTCAAAACTTATTTAGCTGTGCCGACAGCTTCCCATGGGGGGGCTTTAATGAGAATGAGCTGTCATATTCACTGCACGGTTCGCCTACGGCAGTTGTCCGCAGGAGTCACAATATAGTCCGCGGACCGCGAACTAATTTCAATAGGTGCACGCTGCACATTGTAAAGAATTATTGATTCCACGAGAACTGCAAACAACTTGAAAAGGTATCGACGTAATGAACACAATATCGGAATATTTTCAGAAACATAACATTAGGTGGGAGAAACTCGGTCGTGTCTGTATGGATGCTCTGGCCAGCAAAGTTGGGATCAGGCTCTGGTCTGGCAAGGTTAGTAAAACAGAAGAATCCTAAGGCAACAACAAGTTATTGTATCATCCACCGTCAGGCGTTAGCTTCGAAGACTCTTCCTGGACGCCTTAAGAATACAATACAATTGCAATGCAATTTTGAAATTTTTCTTTTTGGTTAAAGTTTATTTTCGGATTGATTCAGTTTATTTTTCTTGTATATCGTGGTCCATGGCCAAGAAAAGGTTGGGAACCACTGGCTTAAGGGAACGCGGTAAGTCAGAAATAATATTACCAAAGCAATTTCTACGCAATAGGCTATTCTTCGATTTTTTTAAATATATTCAAAAATGATCATAAAGATTCCATAGCCAACTGGTATTTTTAATTCCTCAAAATAATTCATCTATTTGCTAAAAAATTTTTTTTTAATTTAAGCGAAAAATAGTCGTGCCATAGATTGTGAAGAAACGTCAAATGTCCAGTAGTACAGTTCTTACTGACTTGTATAACTATAATAATGATCTTTCATAGTGTGTTGCTAAAATCATATTGTTTCTGCTATAGTGACGTCACAACATGGTGGACCGGGTTTTCGGTCACGTGACATACAGATAATAAAACTATGAATATTATTTTTGATATCATTTCTAATATACTAGACACTACTACCGCTTCGGAAACAACCGGCGCTCTGAGAGAGAAGAAGCGGCGCAAGAAACTCTCCCAGCATTCTTTTTTGCGCTCTTTTCATTAAAAATATACAATATTGTACAGTCATTTCTATCGCTATAAAACTATTATAATCTAGTCACTTAGCTATTCAGCTGTGCAGAAGGTTTAATAAAACATTTAAATAAAATAAAAAAAGAGTCACAATTAATTGAATTGCCATCGGTTTTTGTGTATATTTTAAATATTGCATTTTGAAGAGGTCGAGAATCACGTACCTATATACAATATATGAATGCAATTAGATCACATTTTTAACAGGAGCAGTTAAACAACACTTACAATCTATCAATAATAATAAATTTTTTTTATAACAAGGTCCAGAAATCCAGAAACTATTGTAAGGTTGTGCTCATAGTCGAAAACGGATATGGAAAGAAGTTGTACCAAACCCGTACTTTCAGAAAAAATATAAAGTGCAATAAGAACAATGCTCAACAACTTTTTAAGTAACACTACTTATATTAACAAAATAATATGCGCTGTACACTCATTACTTATATATCATGATATTGACTAATATTGTTATGAAATTACCTTACATGATAGCTACCTATTTATTTCCTATACTTAGTAGGTTTGACTATGTCGTGGCCTTCCAACGCATACAATTCTATCTGCAACTAATGTAGGTTTGACAACGATGTAATATTGATTTAAAATTACGATTACGTATTTATATTATAGAAAAACTGAACTACAGTTTTAGGTCTAAAAGTTAACCCTAATGTCGCCAGACGAGGTAAGAGTCACGCGATAGAAAGAGAGGAAACTTCTAGGTGAATAAAAATGTAGGTTAATAGCGCTGTGCGACCTGAATTATACCTTATTGTTTGGCCGCAAGAGACATATTTCTCTAATTGATTCTGCGGAGTGAGACTTCTGTACTTGTACTATTAGATATTCTTTGGTAATGGTAACAGCCAACTCATTCACTGAATCTACTACAGATGCTGCATTGCGCTCGACATCCCCGCACCGCCTCCGCCTCAATGCGGCGTGATTGCGGACCGTAGATCCATTCATCTCGGCTTCTTGAATCCAATCTTTAAAATCGACATTAAATTAAAGCTGCCATTTCCTTCTACGCCACCGACACATTTCATAAGAGTATATTCCTCTTCATTTCTGAATGTGTTTTCGTGCCACGATTTTTGATTTGTTTGATGGTAGTATTAATTACTAGCGGCCTGTGACAGATATGTCGATATTGCATTAGCAATGAATAAAGGCTTCTTTATTATAAGGTTTCACCGACTTTATTTATCTACTTACTAGTCTTAGTTTAGAACCCCGCGAATATCATACCTGTGGGAGGCTCCATTGCACAGGATGCCGGCTAGATTATGAGTAGGTACCACATCTTATGTCTCAAGGTAACGAGCGGGTTTGTAGAACCGCTCAGAATTTTTGGGTTTTTCAATAATCTTGAGCGACACTGCATTGTAATGGGCAGGGCGTATCGATTACCATCAGCTCAACATCCGTTAATCTCTCGTCCCTTATGTGATTTCAAAAAAATACCCATTGGTAGAATGTTCAGTGGACACAACACACCTTCGCCCACGTCGCAGAGACTAAGTAATATCCCAGCGCAGAGGGCTCACTTCAATTATTGTGTTAAGAGTGTAAGTACAAGATTAATGAATTATTGATGTAATTCCGTGTGTTAACTATGTCATTCATTGTACGCTTAAAGTCCTCTATATTATTAAGATACTCTGTTATTATTGCCATATTATGTACTTGTACCACTTAATGTTATAATCAACAAGAATATACATATTCTATTTAAACAAACATCAGGACACTGCACTTATATAAATTAAGATATAATTTATATTTTGTTACAAAAGTTTTTTTTTTCTTAATATTTATTCCTCGTTTATAACGTTTAAGTCTTAAATAAATTATTTCTTATCAAGTACCTAAATACAAGTTTTCATGGATTTATCTTTGATAATGACGAATTTCCATACAAACTGCCATCCCCTATTTCCACACCTCCATTTATTTATTTTTGCAGTTGAAGGTTGCCTGTGTCCTATTTCAAGCTCTAGTCTACCTCTGTACTAAATTTTATCAAAATCAAAATAAACAAACTTACAAATTCAAATTTATAATATTATTAGTAAGGCTTTCAAAAAAGGCCAATTATCATCTCTTTCTCTGTCTGGTTTTATATAGATGTTTGCATTCTTATCAATGATATTTAAAAGTATAGATAGGTTACGTAGACAACATTCGGTGTTTGAAAATGATACACTAACGCACACATGAATAATTTAACATTGCAATAGCACAATACATTACAATTACACGTCAAAGAAGGATAGTAAATGCAATTATCGCAAGCGAAAAAGAGAACTCTAATTTGCTAATTGCTTCGTATCTGTATACAGAAAATACAGTTAATTCATCAGATATGATTTTTTACCGTACACCGTGATTTATGCCTAAATTACGATTCATTCATGAGTTCATATAGTAAAAACTATAAAGTAGTAAAACTGCATTGAAATTATAATTGCATTTAAATAATATATAGCCACATTGATGATATTAATTATTTATATTTAAAATAATAAAAAAACATACAGACACCAAAACAAAACCGAAAGGTATCTACAGTAAGGGTCCCATTTCTACAATTTTACTAACAACTGCTCCCAAAAAGTTAAGATTACAATTATTATTTTTTGTATCTAATATTATTTATGAATGTCTTGTAGTTTGAGGGTTTATTACAATAAGGTAATGGGGAGAAGAAAAAAATGATCCATTGATTCTTCTGCAGTTAGCAAGGGTTATACTGAAAAAACTCCTACGTAAACAAATAGCACTCACTGTCTACATCCGCTACCTACCCTAAAACTTGTTTTAGTAGTTTGATAGTTCAGCTACCTATATACGCACTTGTTTATTAAAAATTATTACATTCACTGCAACAATGACTTTTTTACATCATTTCCTTAAATATTCTACCTCGATCATCCCGCATCAATATTTTGTCATTTCTGTACGTTATTCTATGATCAGCTTGGCAGTGATCGGCGTTGTTATGGCAACATATTTATATTGTTAGATAAATAATGAAATCAAATAAAACGATATAATTCATGATTTCTTAACTGTGGTATGTAATTGTATGCTTTTTTTTTACTTTCGTAATTAGTGCATCTTCCCATAACACAAGACGGCTTTTAAATGTTGTACCAATATCAAATTGTAAGCAATTCTGTCAACAACAAACGCGTGTGTACCGTTTTCGTATCGAGAGAGTGACTACGACCAAAGGAACCAATTGACTCACTTTAGGTGATTGATTTTCGGCGCGCTAGTGACATATCTACCTCTTTTAATACTATAATATCAATGATTCTTATTATAAAACATTACCTAATCTATGATTCGACTATCCATACGACGTTTTTATTAAAACAGAAAGACAGCTCTCAGATGAAAATTTATAGATGATATTTCAAGAGTATATTGTAGATGATATTTTGCAAACGATAGTCGTATTAAAGACTATAATATTCTCAAACATGATATCGTACTTAAAATAACTCGGACAAAGAACCAAGTAATTTTATTATTCAAGCCACATTATGCAGTTTTAATCAATTAAATACTTTATTACAACCGGTTCAGAAAGACCTTTGCTAATTAATTAGTTAATTAAAGGAAGAATCGGAATATTTCGTAATTGACGAGATAACCATCCAAGCTAAGCAACTTAAGGTCGACTCTTAAACTGTATGCATTTTGTAATGTTTGAGGTTTTATTTGACGACCCATATAGCAATATATGGGTCTTATAGCAAAATATTATATAGAATGGTTAGTGACCTTGACTACTAAGCTAGAGGTCCCGGGTTCGAATCGCGGTAGGTACAATCATTTATATGATGAATATAGATGTTTGTTTCCGAGTAATGGATGTTTATCTGTATTTATGTACGTTTAAGTAAGTATATTGTATTAATAGTTTGGGGCGAGATAATTTGTGAAAAAGTGTGTCAACATTATTATTAATAATTATTATATTACGTTTTTACAAACATCTAACGGAGAATAAATACGGCTCTCTCTAAATAAGGTGTGAGGTATAAATAAACACTGCAGTTTTATCAGGTGGAGGGCCGTTTGTCGCAATGCAGTGACTGGCGGAGGGCACGTGCCGAAACAACTCAACATGCTGATGCCAAGAAACTAATATTGCTGTGATGTGTTCGCTCGCTCTCGGAGCAGCCCGCCAGGAGACATACACGTGTGGACTGGTGAGAGATACCTACATATTTCTTTACACGCTCTTTTTAATCAAATATACAATATTGTATTGTCATTGCTATAAAATAATCACAATCTAGGCCCAAGCTGTCGGATCACTTGGATATTCAGCTGTGGAGTAGTAGGATTTACGACAGCACCATTTTATAATTACATTAAACATTTAAATTTATTTATAGATAATGTCTGAACAGTGGCTGGGACTTTATAATAATGTAAATGTATACATTTACCCTTAAAACTATTATGTAACTTATGAAGCCTACTAGAATTAGTTAATCAAGCAAGCTTGTAGCTATTATTTCTTGTGTTATAATAACGAAAAACACTATTAAGAGCAAAAAGATGACGATTTTTGTGAACGTACATTACATTTTCATTAATGTAGGTACTGTATGTAAGCATTAGAGTATATCATTTACAATGAAGATTCTGTTGCTAGCTGTAAATAGTGCCCGTCTATTAAGGGGTATTGTTCTTGTGAAAGTATCACCAAAACATTATCTGCTGTATCCTAAATTTAGTCATCCAAGCTTATTATTGAGGATCGGACCTTCAGTCAATCAAACGCCCCTTTTAGGTCACATTTCCTAACGCGGATCCGGTACCGTCCACTAACAAATGGATGTAACCTACTTACATATTTCACCAGTTTGTATGGCATGGCATACATACGTACATACATGGCGTCCCACTTTCTGGCAGTCTGTCCCGGTGTCCTCAGAGAGGTCGACATAGTCCCGCTTGTAAACCGACCAAACGAAAATTTAAAACTGTGTGTGTGTGTGTATGTATGTAAATGTAACCTTTCATAACATTTGAACGGCTACACTGATTACATCGCGGTTGGCGCCATTCGAAATGGTTTGACCTTACTTAGATTTTGAATAAATATGATGACGAAATCTTATTTAAACATCGCTGAGGTTATTGGAAGTTGGTCTCATATTTTAAAAAGACATAAAATTACATTTATTTTTTTTCAAAAAATAATCCTTAAGAATACAACTGGCTGTGTGTCACTAGTGTGAAAGCCGCACCATTATCCACGTTCTTTGTTTAGTTGAGTTACTCGATATCGATCGATTATTGAATTACAATCAGATAATGACGCGGACGCTGTGACATGTTCAAAATAATTATTGTGTTGTATTTACCGTTTACTTTAAATAAACAAGACATAGGGTATCTAACAACGAACACACAAAATCATGGTGGATTTTATTATGTCTTGGTCACAATATAATATAGTTAGTTGTTGGTCTCGATGATGTGTTTACCTTAAAAAAACATCAGGTAACCCGTCCGCTCCTTTGTAGGGGACAAAGCTAAAGGGGACTCTAAGGTTTTAATAATTTTAAAATGATATATGATGAAATTGTTTTAAGTATGCTGCCTGCACGTGCGGCAATAATAATATCAAACTAGCGATACAAATCTCATAAATACCAAAAATGCTTGAATTAAAATTAAGTTAATTTAAAATTTGTAAGTGACACAGAGTTCATCGCGTTGTCCTTGTGTGGCATGTATCTACACTCTCTCGCTCATTTCCATTTCATTCATGGCGCTATTGTTCGCGAGAGGCACTACTTACCTTTCGGTGTTTATTGTTTCATATAATATATAGCTGCATGAATCACACACCGCTTCAATGTAACTGCTTTGCGCAATACTTTTCGCAGAATCTGTCATGTTGTTTGGATCTGCAGCGGCCACCCTCGCACCCTCGCACACCTTCGCACGATGGCCACACGCCCGCTCCTATTACTCAATAATATGTTTTTTTCCCACCTCGGTGAAAAGCTCGCTTTTAGTACCTGGCACGAGGGAAAATATCGTATACGCACCACGTGAGATAAGTAGGACATTGCCATCCGCGATTGTCAATACTCCGCGGGTAAGAAAGACCTACTTATCTCCCTAGGTGCGTAATAACATACCTACTAAAGTAACGTAAATATTGACGAAAAGTATTTTGATATGATGTCCTTATATGAGTTTTCATACTCATACTGGTTGGCGTAGTATGAAAATAGCTGTATTGTACTACGTCCTTTCTTTGGCGTCCATGGGTTATTAGTTCAATGCTTTTAGCAAAAAAAAACGGAAGTTGCTGCTCCTCGATGCTGCCACAAGCAATGCATTGACGAAACCTGCCACAGCACCTCACGAGCCTCCCATTCATGAGGTACCTCTACTAATACTACACCAATTATAATTTGTTTCTCGAGCGTGCACAGCATTAATTCTGTTTCAATTGTTAAAAATAGAAAAGACAACGCTATATTATCTTACCACAAGCTTTCCTTATGCATGTTATATTATTACTAGCTGACCCAGCAAACGCTGTATTTGCCATATATAAAGTAATAATAAAAAATAAAAAATGGGGTAAAAAAAATAGATGACGACCAATTCTAAGACCTACCAAATATCGTACAAAAATTATTGTATTTGATTGCCATCTTGCAACCCTATAGCGGTTTTGTGGATGGAACAGCATTATATAAAAATCGCAATACAAAAATTATTGTACATCGTAGACAGGCAGGACATGGAAAATTTGAAGTTGTATGTATTTTTCAATTCTGCATCATAATAAAATAAAAAATATTTAGGGGTGGGTCACCCTTATCATTTAGGGGTATGAAATATAGAAGTTGGCCGATTCTCAGAGATACCCAATATGCACACAAAATTTACAAATCAGTTCAGCCGTTTCGGAGGAGAATTTCATAATAGGTGTTTCCAAAGCAAATGAAATATACATAAAAAAACACAATGGTATAAATTTTCGCTGACCACAAAATGTGTACAGAATTCTGAAACAATGCAAAGGTTTATAAAACATTTTTTATATTCTCGTTTCGTACTAAAATATTATTTTAGAGAGCGGTTTTGCGGGTTGCCTTTTCGCTTCTAAAACAAGGGATTTTAAAATAAACTTTTTGTGAGAAATCTGTACATATAAATTGGAGTGTTTGTTTGTAATATTGAAAATGGGTTTTACCCGCATTTAATAGCTTGACATGCATCTAGGTAACGCAACATTCACTACCTTCAAGACATTCAATTTAGGTACTATAAAACTTGCACAAGTTCCAAGGACCGTTGACATTACACTATTTACATACGATTACTTCTTATAAAGTAGCCAGTCCGGATATAATAATAACACAAGATTTTTGGCTGGACATACTTTTGATACTGTTTTGAGACTAAAAAAACATTTTTTTTTTTTTATGGAATAGGAGGACAAAACGAGCGTACGGGTCACCTGGTGTTAAGTGATCACCGCCGCCCACATTCTCCTGCAACACCAGAGGAATCACAAGAGCGTTGCCGGCCTTTAAGGAAGGTGTACGCGCTTTTCTTGAAGGTACCCATGTCGTATCGTCCCGGAAACACCGCACAAGGAAGCTCATTCCACAGCTTCGTGGTACGAGGAAGAAAGCTCCTTGAAAACCGCACTGTGGAGGATCGCCACACATCCAGATGGTGGGGATGATATCGTAACTTGTGGCGTGTCGTGCGAAGGTGAAATTCGGCGGCAGGAATCAGGTTGAACAGCTCTTCGGAACACTCCCCGTGATAAATGCGGTAGAAGACACACAATGAAGCGACGTCTCTACGCAACGCCAAGTGATCCAGCCGTTCACAGAGCGCTAGGTCCCCGACAATTTGAGCCGCTCTGCGTTGCACGCGGTCAAATGGATCGAGCTGATACTGGGGTGCACCAGACCAGAGATGACAGCAATACTCCATGTGAGGGCGGACCTGCGCTTTGTAGAGCGCTAGAATGTGGGCCGGCTTGAAGTATTGCCGTGCTCAATTTATGACACCCAGTTTCTTCGAAGCCAATTTGGCTTTGCCCTCCAGATGGCCACGGAATTGGCAATCGCTTTAAGGGAAGTGTTCTCGAAGAGCGGTGATACGGCAAATGGGGTTTTTTTAGTGGTAAACGCGCAAACTTGAGTCTTCTGGGGGTTAAATTGGACAAGGTTCAACTTACCCCATTCCGCGACCTTCTCGAGAGAGGACTCGATAGAAGACACAAGTTTCACCCGGCACTGGTCGACGTTTTCCCGAGAGAGACCTGCATGGCCCGTGTATACGGCATCACCAGTGCTGTCGTCTGCATAGCAATGCATGTTGGCGGTGTCCAACATATCATTGATATGCAGAAGAAACAGCGTGGGAGATAGCACACAGCCTTGGGGCACTCCAGCGTTCACGGGCTTGGGATTCGAGCAATAACCGTCGATAACGACCTGTATGCTGCGCCCAGTGAGGAAGCTGGAGGTCCACTTGCATAAGCTCTCGGGAAGCCCAAATGATGGAAGTTTTGCGAGGAGCGCCTTGTGCCATACACGATCAAAGGCCTTCGCTATATCCAGACCAACTGCCAGGCCTTCCCCCTTGCTTTCAATAGCCGCCGCCCATCTGTGTGTTAGGTATACCAGAAGATCGCCAGTCGACCGACCATGGCGAAAGCCGTACTGCCGGTCGTTGATCAACTGGTGACCCTCAAGGTATACCAAGAGCTGGCGGTTAATTATGCTCTCCATAATTTTGGAGAGTAGGGAGGTAATAGCAATAGGCCTGTAGTTTGCCGGATCCGAACTGTCTCCTTTTTTTGGGATCGGATAGACAAGGGCTGACTTCCATGAATCAGGGACTACGCCTTTTGAATAAGAGTGCCGGAATAAACGCGTTAGCACCGGCGTCAACTCAGGGGCACACGTTCTAAGCACGATTGGAGAAATGCCATCCGGCCCGCTCGACTTCCTGACGTCCAACGAAAACAGAGCTCGCCTAACAGTTTTCTGTCGGAACTGTACTTCAGGCATGGAGCTCTGACACCGCGGGATGGTCGGCGGTGTTTTTCCGTTGTCGTCAAGAGTCGAGTTGGAGGAAAAAAGAGTGCACAGGAGATCGGCTTTCTCTTTTGCCGTATGGGCCAGGGTGTCATTCCTCATGTGCAACGGCGGCATGGACGGCTGGTTGAAGTTACCAAGAGCAGCTTTCGACAACGACTAGAACTTGCGTGTTCCGGTCGGGTAACTGGAAAGCTGCTCGCCAATTTTGACGACGTGCTTCGATTTCGCACGGGCGATTTGCCGCTTAAAAAATCCGGAGGCACGGTTATATTTTCTCTTCAGAACTTTGCAGTTCGGATCCTTTGAGCCCAGCGCCGCAACCCAAGTTCGATACGCCTGTTTTTTGCAGTCAGATGCTGCTTTAACTGACGCATCGAACCAGGGCTGTGATCTGCCACCGATCGGTACTACAGAGCTTGGTATAAAAATATCCATGCCCTGCAGTATCACATCGGCTACTGCAACGGCGCAGGCACTAGGATCATCTGAAAGGAAACAAACCCTGCCCCAAGGGTAGGATGCAAAAAAGGAACGCATCCTATCCCAATCTGCTGACTTGTAGTGCCAAACGCGGCGGGTCGCTGGTGGTCTGCGACGTTGGCGTCGGATAGGCACTACACTCCTGACCAGGCAATGGTCAGACGTTCCGAGAGGGGCGTCGACAGAGACCTGGTAACCATCGGGATGTGTAGTCAGCAGAAGATCTAATAAGGACGGCATATGGCTATCCACATCCGGGAGCCGCGTCGGCGACTCAACCAATTGGGACAGACCATACGCCAATGCAAAATTATGCACAGATCGCCCTGCGTAGTCTGTGGTACGTGATCCAAGCCATTCGGCATTGTGCCCGTTGAAATCACCCAAGACTACGATTTCAGCGGAGGGGATCTGAGCAAGCACGTCATCAAATGCCGCTTGAACGCAGCCCATGAGGTGATCCGTTTCTGCGTTACCACTATGGGACCTGTAGACACACGCATAGATGCGGACGCGGTCCTCTAAATCTACGCGGAGCCAGAGAGTAGACAGGCCCCTACCCTCAAAATTGCCGAGACGGCGACAGCAGATATCCTCCCTAACGTACACACATACCCCGGCATGAGGCATGAAATTATGCTCAATTTTGTACCCGGGGCACGTTTAATATGACGTATCGCTAGGTCGAGATATCTGCGTCTCCGTAAGGAAACACAAGGCCGGCTGCGCCGTCTCAAGGTGGTGGTGGACGGCGTTTAAGTTGGAGTGAATTCCCCGGATGTTACAAAAGTCCACATTAAGCGTGGAGCGGGGTGCCGTGGTGTTGCTGCCCTGTTTGTCCTGTGACATACGCGGTACTGTGCCCTCCCCAGAATACGAGGGGCAGCCCGAGCGCGAATGCTCGGGGAGGGATTCTCCGGCTCTACAAGAGCCGGTACCCTCCTGGGGTAATTTATTTTTTAGGACCGCTCTCATATTTTGTTGGGGGGGGGGGGGGAAGGACGGGGGGGAATGGCCTCCGGTCCTCGACACTAACCTATGCGAAACATTGCGGCACTAGGCCGCTACTTCACGCCGGTATTCTGTGCGAGTGTGGTAAGTAACCCGGACGAGTCTGGCCCGATTGTGCTGACGTCATAAGGCAGCAGCGTGACTCTCCCACTTTCAAAAAGCCCGTAGTCGCCTCTTACGACACCCTTGGACCTGGGACTACCCTATTCTTTTTACGCCCCGAGGCAGCACAGGGCATGTGTGCAATTCACACGTGGAAGAAGTGAAACCTTCAAATTGATGAAGAATTTTGAGATATCTATTCTTTCTATATAGATAATAAAAATGATGAAATATCTTTATAATACCTACACTTATACCAAACACTACGGTTGTTGTGATGCCTTTCCTCAAGCTTTGTACTACGCATGCGCGCACAAACACGTATTAACACACAACGCTGAGGCCCAAACAAACTGAGAGTTTGCCTTGGTAAACACGAGGGGAGGGGGTACGAAGCAGAGCACAAAGAGAACCACGAACACCAACGAACAACGGGACAGCACTTGTATAATAATTTTAAGATGTGCATTGTACATGAACCTCTAAACTGCATATGAGGTCCTGGTACATGTTAGGATGACACAGGATTTCAACCGCTATGAAAGACATTACTATCACCGCTACCATATTTATGTTCTTCTGGTGTCTATGTAGTAAAACGTCGTGCGCATTACGTCAGGATATATTAAGATATACTCGCGTCATACATCAGACAATCTCTTCTTCAACTACGATCGCCTGGTACCAAAACACTGTATAATGCTTCCTATCTCATTTTCTCCCACGTTTAAATCTTATGAATTCATGTGCCTGTCTCAATCTCTCGCCGGCTGAATCCTATACATTTACCTGTTTGTATCTCTATTGTCTCACTTTTTCGTTTCATCGAGTTTCAAATCACAACCATTCTAAAGAAGTTTCCTTTCAATAAGCGATGTTTCGTAGATGCGACTTTTGTATCGTAAGATGCTACGATTTGATGAAATTTGCGGAGTCACCTTTATATGCTTCATGTGGAATCGAGGATGTTGAGCACTTATTAAATGAATGTGTCCGATTTCAGTCTAGTAGAGACAAAATTGTACGACTTATGGGTTTGAACAGATTTGATACGGGCATGTTTGTAAATATACTTGCCCGTCCTGCATCTAAGGATGCCATAAGTCTGTTTGAATCCATAAGTCTTATTTGTTTAACACTGTAGGTATAACTTGCTTTTCCTTTTATTAATTTTTTCTTAGTTTGTTAAGTTAACAATTTTGTTTATTTAACGTACTTAGATTATAATGGGGCTGACATGTACATACGTATAAAAGCCCTTAAATCAATAAAGAAAAAAAAAAGTTTTTTTTTTACAAACGAGCGTACGGGTCACCTGGTGTTAAGTAATCACAGCCGTCCACATTCTCTTGCAACACCAGAGGAATCACAAGAGCGTTGCCGGCCTTTAAGGAAGGTGTACGCGCTTTTTTTGAATGCACCCATGTTGTATCGTCCCGAATACACAAGGAAGCTCATTCCACAGCTTTGTAGTACGAGGAAGAAAGCTCCTTGAAAACCGCACTGTGGAGGACCGCCACACATCCAGATGGCGAGGATGATATCCTAACTTGTGGCGTGTCGTGCGAAGGTGAAATTCCGCGGCAGGAATCAGGTTAAACAGCTCTTCCGTAGAAGACACACAATGAAGCGACGTCTCTACGCAACGCCAAGAGATCCAGCCGTTCACAGAGCACTGGGTCCCCGACAATTCGAGCTGCTCTGCGTTGTACGCGGTCTAATGGATCGAGATGATACGGGGGTGCGCCAGACCAAAGATGACAACAATACTCCATATGTGGCCGGACTTGCGCTTTGTACAGCGTTAGAATGTGGGACGGCCTGAAGTATTGCCGTGCTCTATTAATGACCCCCAGCTTCTTGGAAGCCAATTTGGCTTTGCCTTCCAGGTGGCCACGGAATTCGCAATCGCTCGAGATTTCGAGACCCAGTATTCCGATACTAGGCGAGGCTTTAAGGGAAGTGTCGTCGAAGACCGGTGAAACGGCAAATGGGGTTTTTTTAGTGGTAAACGCGCAAACTTGAGTCTTCTGGGGGTTAAATTGGACAAGGTTCAACCTACCCCATTCCGCGACCTTCTCGAGAGAGGACTCGATAGAAGACAAAAGTTTCTCCAGGCGCTGGTCGACGATTTCCCGAGAGAGACCTGCATGGCCCGTGTATACGGCATCACCAGTGCTGTCGTCTGCATGGCAATGTATGTTGGAGGTGTCCAACATATCAGAGATAGCACACAGCCTTGGGGCACTCCAGCGTTCACGGGCTTGGGATTCGAGCAATAACCGTTGACAACGACCTGTATGCTGCGCCCAGTGAGGAAGCGGAGGTCCACAGATGCTACGATTACCCACCGCAATTCAGAAATTATAAAATTATGTAGTTTTCATTCATTGTCAACATAATGACTGAATAATTTTCGTACGAACGACAAAAGCCAATATATTAAAATGTAAGTAAATAATTCAAACGTCAAAATAATATTGCACTTGTTGAGTTTTGATAGTTAATAAAATTATTACTATCCTCCATATTTTAACTAGTTCGCTGATGATAAGGCAAGCTTAATTCTTTTAAACCTATTGGCTATCATCCACATATCGGATGAACTAATTTTATTGAAGTAAAAATGGGAACGGTATCGAATATATGATAAATGATGTGGTACGAAAATAGCGCCAGAGATTCGGAATGAGGGCAAATATACTTGCGTTATAACTTATAGGTGATAATATAAGCTATTGACTATGCTTTTAGTTTCTGTAATAAATTTATAGAGCCTAAATAATTAAATAGGTACCTGGACGAGATTTGCACGGATTTTACAACACTTGAACAAAAAATAAACTAATAGGACATCTGGATTCGAACCGGGGTCATCTGCTTTCCGGATCACCGAATGTCCCATCTGAGCTATTATAGTCTTCTCTATAGTGGCGAAATTTACCTTTGTATTCTAATGTTGTACATTTTTTAAAATTGAAGCTAGATCGATTTCTCGCCCCCGAAACTACCTGTATACTTAATTTCATTAAAATATTGTTTCCGAGATTCAGATTATATATATATATATATATATATATACTAGCTGACCCGACACACGTTTTATAGATACTAAAAAAATACTGTTTTATAGGAATTTGCCGATAATATTTCAAAACATCAAGAAATATTTCGTAAAAAATGCTCCCTGTTGTTATAATGAAATTGTTTCACAGCGGAACTGTCAAAACGTGCGTCACTAAATTCTCTCATAGAAAATATGTCCATACAAAACAAATATTGAAAATAAAAATACTTATGGGTCCCAAATCTAAATAAAAACTATCCTATCTCTCAAGTTGGACTAAACTGCACTCCATGAAGTAATCTCCATGAGAATTCGTTTATTACTTTAGGAGTCCATCGCGGACAAACAACGTGACACGTAATTTATATATATTAAGAAGATATATATATATATATATACTTGTCCGAGTCTAATGTCAAATATTAACTAGGTAAACCCATCGCCTTTTGAAATGCAATTTTTTTATTTTTTATAAGAAAAAAAAAATGTTTTTGCTTAGTTTGTTAGCCTTCGATAGTTAAAGTGCATTATTCTAAATGAATTCTGTCGATCAGCGCAGTACTTTCTTGGAGACTTCGCATGTTTCTATTAACACTATAATAATCTCTACTTCCCTACTAATATTATAAATGTTAATGTAAATTTGTTTGTAACGCTTTCACTCCGGAGCTACTGAACCGATTCTGATGAAATTTTGTACAGCGATAGACTAAAGCTTGGGAAAGGGCATAGGCTACATTTTATTCCGGAAAAATCCATGGCTCCCGCGGGATTTGTGAAAAAGTGAATATCACGCCGATGAGCTATAACTATAGCAATAGTAGGTTTAGTTTGCCAAAGCAATCTTCCTCGAATTGAAATTCATATAATATGTTGGGAACGTGAGCGAAAATGGGAACCGGAACTGGAATAGGAGATGAGATAATCTTCTATTTCAAACTTGCTTATTATTTTTAAAACCCTTTATCTACGCGAAGTCGGAGGCATCAGCTAGTATTATATATTTTCCTTTAACTCCCAAAAACGTGCCGCAATGTCCATACATTTTAAGAGATCCTTATCCAGTTCCAGAACGAGTTCAAGCCAATAAACGTATTTACGAGGGGGAAGCACTTCCGAGCCCTCACGGCTGGCCATCGTGTCCCCAAATTAAATCTCTTGGCTCAGCCCTTTTCGCAGTGAACGGTTGCCTAACCGACTTTGACTGTCGTTGAAACACTGCTTATCTAAATTGTATGGCATTAACGAACGTTTATTAAGCGGGTTAACTTATTCACTGTTTATAATAATTTTTAAACATTTCAGAGGCGTAAAGTAGGCTCCTGTCAGCTTTGACGAAAACCAATAATAATATTGACACAAATTATCTTGCCCGTACTAGGCGTAGCCTGTACTATAGGTACAAGACAACGATATATCTAATACAATATACTTACTTAACATACATTAATACAGATAAACATCCATTACTCGGAAACATACATCCATATTCATCATATAAGTGCTTGCACCTACCGGGATTCGAACCAATGACGTAATACTTTACTAGCAATGCACCACGGTTTCACTCGCTTAGATTCCGATCTCGTGGTAGTGGAAATTCTACTAAGTCGGCCTATAGATTTATTTTTTAAAACAAAATAAGTTTTATTTCACTTAAGTTATTATTTTATTATTGCATTATTTTCTTTAGATTCACATTTTTAAATTCGTTAGTTCTTTTAAATGGAGTATCCGATTTTAATAATTTAAAGAGTATTTTACAGGTATTGAAACGATCTTTAATAAAATATTTTAATGGAATAAGGATATATGAAGAGGTATGAATAAAATGGTTTGATTGAAACTTATATGAACTTTTAAAATGTAAAAAATTTGTAATAAGTGACGTAACTACAGTAGTTGGCCACGTCATTGTATCACAGACTTTTTTGTAGATATTGATACGTTCTATAATAATGTACAACATTTTATTAGGAATCCCTATTTTTTTGCCAGTCAGTAAAAATGCAGCTTTCTAATGGTGAATGAGAATTTTTTAAATTAGTCCATTAGTTTTTATGTGAAAACATACATACAAAAATCACAAATGTTTCCACTTTATAATAACAGTTTAGACTACCAAAGTCTAATATAATGAAATAATATAATATAATACATGACATGATTTAACCTAATGATAATACCTGCGGGAAATAAAGATTCGCTTACAGATACAGGCTACAATACACTGTATGGAACTGATGTTCGTTTTAGCGTTTGTAGTGGTGAAGAACCGGTCTTATGAGATGTACCCTTGGCTACACTTCGGTTACGAAACCTTGTATCTTACATAGAACATCAACCAAGATTCGACTGAGGGTATTGTTAGTTTGATAATAAATGTTTGGTATTATTGGTTAAATTCACAAACCAATCACGTCCGTCTGTCAGACCTACCTGATATTCATATGATGAGAGCAAGTAAGCGGAGATGTAGATTTGATTATGCAATGTTAATAATATTATTGAAGACAGTCAATGCAGGAATAGAGTTATAGTATTAGCACTGGGCAGACTAAAACGATGATGGTATCCTGCACAAACGCAAAGTAAATCTTTATGTAATGTAAGTAAAAATGTATAATTTTTTTTTTAAATACCTGATTTACAGACAACAGCACGATTACGATTTCATTATATATATAATACTAGCTGACCCGACAGACGTTCTGTACATAGTGAATAAAATAATCTTTTTTTAATTTGGCAATTATATTTCTTAACATCAATAATTATTTCGTAAAATATGCTCCCTGTTGTTATAATGAAATTATTTGATAGCATAACTATTAATCCGTGCGTCACTAAATTCTCCCATAGAAAATATACGTATGTCCATACAAAACAAATATTGAAAATAAAAATAATTATGGATCCCAAATCGAAATAAAAACTATCTGATCTCTCAAGTTGGACTCAACTACACTCCATGAAGTAATCCCCATTATAATCCGTTCATTAGTAATTTAGGAGTTCACTGGGAACAAACATCAGGACACTGTGTTTATATATATTAAGATATTATATGCATAGATGTGGTACTCCACAGACAGATCACTAGTAATGTTATTAACAATTCTGGTTATAACTAGTATGCACCGCCTTTTCCAAACCAGATGGTAGTTTAAAAAACAACATCTTAGATTCAAGTAACACTGAGATAATGCAGTTAATGGTAAGCACGAGCTGTGTGTTCAGCCCACGCTGCGGTCTTGGTTTGAAGCCAAATAGGATCAATAAATTTTCATTGAATTGCACATTCATTTTTGGCTCTTGCGTTTTCTAACTTTACCATAGCTTTAATAGCAGATATGCGGTTGTTTTACAATGTATAATGCATGGGATGGCATCTGTGAACATTTCTAATGTAGGTATACTGGATTTGATACTGGAACCTACGCCACACCTTAATGTACCTACAATTATTCTACTATTTGACAGGTGGTTAATGTTAAGTAGGAAGAAAACGAGACGATACGTAAGTAGTTAAATAAAATTTACCATATCCATATCATCTTTGTGTTTCAGAAGAGGGCTATTCGCGTTATTTCTAACCTAGGACCTAAAAAATCATTGAGAGCAAAATTTAAGGAAATAAACATTTTAGCTATTGCCTCTCAAATCTCAATAATATGCTTGATAATGTTATGTAAGTACATAAGTGAATTATCTATAAAACTGTTATAACCATAATGCAAACATTTTTTTATGATAATAAGGGACGAGACGAGCATGACGATCGACGCTAGATACTAAATACCTACGGTAGGCTGTTTTCAGATTGTATATTTGGTAAGCAACTTCAATATTTGGACCTCGAAACCTGGTTCTGTCGGACTAAAGCGCAACTACGACTAGTTAAATCTACAGCCCGTACCTTGCTATAAAACCAATGCACGCCCCTGGTATCATGTACAAACCAAAAATATAATTTATTTAAAATGTTGCCAACGAAAGTAGTATCTTGACAAATGTAATTAATTAAAATGGTGGCAGAGTACTCAGATTCCCGCCGAGTTACAATATCAAATAGTCGTCTTGTACCAATGTTTACGTTGTGTACCCCGGAGCCCGCTCCCCCTCTCTCCTCTCTCCATCCTTCTGTTGACTAAATCCAGTCGTAGAGGTTCACAGTTTTATATTATCTCGTATTTTTAGCATAATGTTATTCAACTTAGTTCATTTAATTACATTCAAATCTTGTGAGCCTTCTGTAGTGTAAATTCCGCTAAAATTTGTTTTCAATCAATTCGAAAAGTATTTCGCCTCTACACGAGGCATCCTCAGGAGATGTTGACCCGCAATATTCTGGCACGAGACTCAACACGTGTCGAAATGATTGACGACGAGTCTTACACTCAAGACGGCTCACAACATTTGAATAATTATGGATTTCCGCAAAAAACGCCTAATTCAATATATTATCATTTAACTGGCTGACCCGGCAAACGTTGTTTTGCCATATAAAGTATAATTCACGCGATAGTTTTATAAATAATAAATAGCCTATGTGTTATTCTGGTGTGTAAGCTATATTATTTTAAAGTTTTATCAAAATACAATCAGTAGTTTTTGCGTGAAAGAAGTTCAAACATACATCCAGACATACAAACTTTCACATTTATAATATTAATAGGATAATAGGATTACAATTGGCTTTGAGCCTTTGTATGTAGCCTATGTGTTACTAGTTAGAGACAATCGTCGGACAACAATCGTATTCATGAATTGGTTTATCCAATAGAAGCGTACAGGCACTTCGTTCTGAGATAATGTCATACAAGATATATTTTACAATTTAGAGTGTAGCCTTTTTAGGGTTCCGTAGCCTGCCGTGGCAAAAAACACAACCCTTATGCATTCGTCATGTCCGTTCGACCGTATGTCGCAGCCACTTTTTTCCGAAATTATAAGAACTATACCGTTGAAACTTGGTTTAATTTTTATAAAACACATTAAGATTTTATACAAAAATAGAAAAAAATCAATAAATTTTGGGGGTTCCTCCCATACTTAGAACTGAAACTCAAAAAATTTTCTTTATGAAACAAATAGAAAAAATAAAGTGTGGCCACGAGTTGGCCACTTGCCGTCGTAGGACACTTAAAATTTGTTAACTATTATAGAAACAAACGTAGTTTTTTTCGAGCACCTTCAATCTCCACACTTTGCGAGAACTTCTCCCATCGCGGTGCAATAAATACTAACAGATCACGACGTGACTAATTTATTGTAGATGGGATGGGATATTACTCATTCTAAGTTTTAAAACTCATTAATTCTTCTTCTCAAATTTGCACGATTATTTATGCAATACAGCTTTCAACATCTCCCACGTCTTCGGAGCTAACAGAACGAAGTCACCATACAAGTCTTATCCGACCGTTACATCGACCAAACAGTTTATCTACTAATTTAAACAGAATTCATATTCGAGACACGTGTACGACGCGTCACGCGACCATGTAATGTAGGTACACATAGATCGCGCACTTTCGTTTTTCAACCACTTGTTATGCAACGGTGTTAGTGATTTACTGATCGTCGCTCGTGTTTGTGCCGTGTCCAGGACCGACTGGCGACAACAGCATGTTCTTATCTATACCGTCTGAATCAGGCCTGTCTCAATCCCGGCATAGGTATCGAAATCAAAACGGGGCTATTCAGTAGGGATTCACGAGCGTGCAGTGACGCACCTACTTCACCGGTCCAAACGATCATTAGCATAGCAAGCATATTAAAGGTCATTGCGATTCAAATTTAAATTTTTTAAGCTTCAGACGCTGAAAAATCTAATTTAAATTGATTATTATTATAATGAAACTACCATTCATGATAGCTACCTTCCTATTTATTTCCCTATAATAAGTATACTAAGTAAGTTTGACTATGTGGTGGTCTTTCAACGTATACATTACTATCTGTAACTAATGTCGGTTTAACAATGAAAAAATTTTGATTTAATTTTAAATTCGATTGCATACCTATTTATATTAAAAAACTGTGCTATTTTTATAATGACCTTGTAGTGGGTAGGTATAGTTTTAAGTGAAGAAGACAACCCTAATGTCGTCAGAAGAGGTAAGAGTCACGCGATAGAAAGATAGGCAACTTCTAGGTGAATAAAAATGTAGATTAATAGCGCTGTGCATCTTATTGTTTGGCGACAAGAGTCACTGTTTCTTTAATTGATTTAGCGGAGTGAGACTTCTGTACCTACTTGTACTATTACATATATTCTTTGCCTACGTTGAGAAGCGACCCCTCCCACCTCTCCGCTTTCCCCACCGCGCCGTCCGCGTCGTCCTTTAAGTAGCGTTAGCAACTTAGCACACTGAACACCCGTAGATTATTATTCATAATTGTGCTGTCCGGCTCGTTTTCTTACATTTTATTATAGCATTGGAACATATTAACATAATAATAATTACATATTTTTTAGTTGTACGGATTATAACACAATAAAATACACAAAATATCGTTACTATTGCAGGTAAGGAAATTAACTATTAATTTGTATTAATTGAAGACCATTACCATTGCTTTGCTGAATTTGAATTATTGTTGTTTTTCGTAACTAATACCATAACTACTATTTATTAACTATTTCACAAACAAACTTCTAAGCGGAAGCCACATACATCCACTTAAGGCAGTAAGCGTGTCTTGATAACTCTGCACAAAAGCCCGCAATGCGGTGGCTGCGTCTACCGCGCTTGCTAGATATTATCGTTACATCACAATTTTCCTTCTTTCATTACTTTGTACGTTTGAGATTATTAATAATAATTTATTAATTAATTTATAAGTATTTTAATAGTATATTGTGCAACTCGTGGGACACGTTGTCGATTGCCCAGAATGCGAAATTGAACGCACAAGCGAAGCGATTGCGGTCATTCGCTTGAGTTTGCGTGCGACAAGTAAACTTTACGTACTCAAACAACAGTTTCATTTACGAAAAAACTCACGCGTAACTTTAAAATGGGCAAACGGCTATTTTTCAACCGCAACAGCGAGAGTCAGGATACTACATTTCCCGCATGAGTGTATTACTCATAACATAACCTATGTTACCCTACAGCAGACAGCAGCTAGTGATCGGTGGCTCCGCTCTTCCGTTTCAGCAATGTGTTATTTTTAACAAAACTTTTAATGACATGGTCAAAGTAGTCAAATAATAATAAATTTTCGAAATGAATAAAAATTTACAATTTAAATAATTGAAAAGTTATTTTTGAACACCTTAACAATACAGCGACAAAGACAGAGAAAAAAATAATAAATTGGAACTGTATAATATTGTGCGTACAAAAAGACAGGACGGACAAGTGAATATAATAGAATAGAAATATATATTTATTTACCATAGGGAGTGACAATACCATAACATTTTGCAACAACACTGGAAGAAGAAGTTTTTGTCTACATTTGTGTTTACATTAACGATATTTGTTTGAGTTGGCGGTAAAAATAAGCCCAACGCTGTCCAAACCCATCGAGATATACCTAACAATATAATGTATGGTGGAATTGTCTATCTTATATCGGTCTACAGAAAAGTCCGCAATGACATATGTCACCTCTTAACGATAACATACTATTTCCATTTTAATACTTAAAACAATTGGCAAATATAATGCGGTAATGTAAAAGCTGTTTATACAAATACTATAAAATTTTATAACTACATATTATAAATCATTCAGGAATACGTTCTTGTCTCATTTTTAACTTATTAAGTTTGATTGCATATATGCGCATATATGTGCTACCAAAAGAAGCGAAATAGGTCGCATAAAAATTGATTTCCATTTAAATTATATTTGTATTATAGATTCTTACTTTACAATTTTTTTTATGTAAATAAGGGACGAGGCGCGCAGGACGTTCAGCTGAGCGGCACTACAACTGCGCTCGTCACCTTGAGATATAAGATGTTAAGTCTCATTTGCCCAGTAATTTCACTAGCTACAGCGCCCTCCAATGCTTACACATTACTGCTTCACGGCCGAAATATGCGACGTTGTGGTACCCATTATCTAACCGGCATTATGTGCCAAGGAGCCTCCCACTGGTAAAATAACTCGAATTATATGGTCTACATATACTATACAAATATGGTCCGCAATCATTACACCCCCACACTCCTTCACTCGCTCCGATCGTCGCTGCCAACAACGCAGTCATATTTGACCGCGACACAAATAACAAATTGTTTACATTTGAAAGAGCGACATCTCAAGTCAATATCCTAATATGCAAATATTGGGGTTGAGCAGGTTTTTATCAACTGTAAAGTAGATCCTATAGATGAAGCCACAGCCTGAGAGTTGAACAAAGCATACAAGATTTATCAATGATACGTCACTCGAACGGTTGGCTCCTTGGTAAGAGCGTTCGCAAGTGAGGATTCGAGTCCCGCATCGTTAATAAATTTTGTTTTCAAATTTAATTTGTGTAATTACTTAATTATCACTTTAAAAAAGAACAATTTGTCGCGACAGAAAATATTTTGTTTGTGATTGTAGGTTAATCAACAAAAAACTTCATACAACAGGTTTGATAGAGCAGTGGCTAAATTATTTGTAATAGAACATAGGCCAATTGTTTATGAGTGGGACTGTTTCAAATCTGAAAGTTTTGTTTTGTCTAAAATGTTTCCGACATGTTAACGAAGGCGCCAAACTATTGGGCTCGTATTTCAGTTTTTTTTTTATGGAATAGGAGGACAAACGAGCGTACAGGTCACCTGGTTTTAAGTGATCACCGCCACCCACATTCTCTTGCAACATCAGAGGTATCACAAGAGCGTTGCCGGCCTTTAAGGAAGGTGTACGCGCTTTTCTTGAAGGTACCCATGTCGTATCGTCCCGGAAACACCGCACGAGGAAGCTCATTCCACAGCTTTGTAGTGCGTACTTTGCTCACGGTATTCATGTTGGACCGTATTTACAGTGAAATTGCTCTCAATCAATAGTTACAATGAATTAATAAAAAATAAGTACAATACTAGATCACAAGAATCTAGTTTCATATGTTTTTCTCGAGACTTGTTTTTAAGAGATTTTTCGCAGACCGCAAATGATTTCAATCAATCACACCCATCCTATTATAATATTATAAATGTGAAAGTTTGTATGTCTGGATGTATGTTTGAACTTCTTTAACGCAAAAACTACTGAATGGATTTTGATGAAACTTTACAATAATATAGCTTACACACCAGAATAACACAGGCTATTATTTATAAAACTATCGCGTGATTTATACTTTATATGCCAAAACAACGTTTGCCGGGTCATCTAGTGATAAATAAAATATCAATTATGTAATGAAAACATTATGATCATGAACAACACTTACAAAAGTCAGAATGAAGATTTAATTTTGGAGGTTAGAGAACACGCATACCGCTCGACAACAGCTGCAGTAGTTTTATGTGGGTCACCCGGATACAACTCTATGAAAACTTCGTGCTGCCGCATAACTGCATTTTTACATTTTTTGGTATATTTTAGGGTTCAGTAGCCAAATGGAAAAAAAACGGAACCCTTATAGGTTCGTCATGTCTGTCTGTCAGTCCGTGTATGTCACAGCCACTTTATTCCAAAACTATTAGAACTGTACTGTTGAAACTTGGTAAGATGTATTCTGTGAACCGCATTATAACATTTTCACACAAAAATAAGAAAAAACAATAAAATTTGGGGGTTTCCCGATTCTTAGAATTGAAACTAAAATAATTTCATGCATCAAGCCTATACGGGTACTATTAATATACCTATCAATGGATAGGTCTTCAAAAATAATATTGAAATTTCTAATATCATTTTTTTCTAAACTGAATATTATGCGCGAAATACACGTCCAAAGTGATAAAATGTGTCCCCCCTGTTATTTCTAAAGCAAGTATCTATTGATAAAACTAAAAAAAAATATATGATGTACATTATGCCCTGCAAACTTCCACTGAAAATTGGTTTCAACGAGATCTAGTAAGTAGTTTTCTTTTAATATGTATAAGTGATGAGAGCTCATTTGCACTGTATGATTTGGAGCAAACATATTGCCTTTTCCATTTAAATAATTTAATATCATTTTCCTTTCTATATAACTTTTATATTATGTTAATTGTCCGACTCTCACTTGACCGCTTTTTTATTATTAATTCAACACACGGTTTCAAATAATAATAACATTGCGTCACTTACCTATTGGTTTATTTCACAATAAATGCGAACATAATTACGCGGTTCAGGTTTAATATTTCACGGAAATCATATTTCAAAGCAGCCAAGTGTATTTGCAAAAAGTAAAGCCGCCGCTCGATTAAAACTCAAATAAAGCCTGCAATTATTATAAACAAAAACCATCATTAACGTAAATCGTTCGTACGCCTCTGTAAAGACCTTGAGCACCAGGCTCCGTAAGATGCAGCACTCGTACAAGTAACCTGCACTAGGAAATTGAAATCAGGTCATGTCCCAATTTTGAGCAAACTGGAGGCGCGCAGTGCGGGAAACGGACTCATTACAATTCGAACAATGAAAACAAATTTACAACAGAACAATAAGTAAACCATTTCATTTTAAAGTAGAGCATTAAACAATTTAAACACCACCAAGAGTTAAAATACACATTTGTAAAATACTGATATATATAAACATAGAAAATGTTAAAGACAAACCAACTAAACCTGGCCAACCTTGACTATTTATTATACATTCAATCACTCACACAATACACTCTATTCTGAATAACCTTGTCAATCATCGCCCATCATTAGAATCAATAAAAGATCATTGTCATCTGTTAAGATTGTAAGATTCTTAACCTAATTAAATAAATTTTGAAAAGAATGATTATGAATGTGCCAATCTAGATATTATGTTCCTAAATACTGTGAATATTAAAAGAAAACTCTATGAATTTTTTATGCAAATAATGTTAAGTATTCATTACGTTAGTCAAGATGAAGTTCAAATAAATAAAGCAAATAAAAGCGATCAGATGTGGAGAGATACTCAGAGAAGATTTGTGAATGAACCAAATAGTAATACATTAAGGTGATGATCACACCAACGATGGAACGACCAAGCCATGAGTGGGTCGGTGTGAGGCTACATACAGGCTCACAACAATAAGGCAATGTTTACTGTGCGATGGAGACTGACGCCCCACTCTACCTACGCTGCCAGCTCACCAAAGCCACTCAGATTATCACATTTGCTACTAGCCTTAGCTAATCTGGGCTGCCTTAGTCATTTATCACCACAATTTAGATTCTTTACATAATTAAATAAACATATACATGTGAAATTGTACTCACATATATGTTATGTAAATAAGTACTTATATTTATTTTATAGTTAAGAGACTGTAGAAAGAAACAACTACAGTACTGCCTAATATATATTATATATATAACAGATTTAACTCACCTAATTTATAGCAACAGCTTTACATCTTGTTTTTACGGGTCATCTTTTACAGGTGTTTACCCAATTAGCCTCTTAATTGGGCCATTATACATCATGCAAGCAACTTTTGCTTGACATTTATGTCATAAAATCCGACACAATAATGAATAGATTGAGTATATCCATTGAAAAAACAATGATATGTGAATAGTCATATAAAAGTTATGTGATAGGTAATAAGTGATAGGTAATAAGTGAGAGGTGAGGAGAGTTGAGCTTGAGCAGCGTAGGATGAGCATTGGAGGAGCGCGCGTGCGGCATGCGCGCAACCAACAACCATAAGCCGATGAAAGATATTAATTTCTTTGTACGACTCACCGAAATGAGACGTTATATTGCCATGGCCGTTAGCCAAAGGCAATGCCGTCACCAAGTCTTGAACTAAAAAATAACGACGCTCTTTTAACATTGCATTCATTACAAATATTTTAGTACAACTAGATTATATATACTTAGTATTGATAACGCTACATAAAATCATCAGTTACTTTTAAATTTGCTTATCAAGGGTTACATACATAATTTATATGCTTTGAATAATATTATGGCCTTATCGAAACGAGATTTCGACATTTAAATAACTTATTTAAAGTCCTCAAAATGACTGTTATCAATAAATAGGTCAAACTGATAAGAGCAATGTAATATTCTGATAAGAATCTTGTAGCTGTATAGTATAACAATATCTCGCGATGTCAATGTTAAATACGCAAAAATAAAGAACGTAATTGTAAATAAACATGTCAACTTACCTGAGCTGAAGTGCGATCTCTTGATATCGCCATTCTCTGAGTCCCCGTCGAGTGGACGTTTTCTTGAATCCGTAATTTCCGGACTAGGGCAAGTATCCATACCCGTGTCAGCAGCCATGTTGAATTTCACTTTTCAGGGTAAAACTCTAAGCCTCTCTAGCATAATTCCCATTACGTAATTCTTTCAGAATTTGTACACGGATGCGGCACTGTACATTATTAAATCATAAAATACATATAACACTTAAATAATACAACAAAAAAATGTTCAACGGTCAACCTACGAATAATTTAAATATTAAATTAATAAATAAGGGAAATGACACTACAAATAGATATTACGTCTAAATGTAAGTCAACGTTTGTTGAAACTTGAATGTCGATACTGCGCTGCGGTCCCGTGTTATGTTTGGCGCATGGTCACCGTGAACTTATCTGCGTTATGCGAATGTTCCGCTTGTCAGTTCTGCACATTGTTGATGCAATTGACTTTGACAACTAACAGCTGATTTTGATTTTTCACCACAGAGTCACATAGACATTTTTTTTTTTGGTTCTATTCGTCCATCTGGACAGGCAAAGGGGTCAAAAGCCCATACAGCCAAGTCTTCATTTTTATTTTTCTATTCTTCACGTTACACAGGTTGTTCAAAGTCAAGCTAAGTATTTATATAATCTTCATCTTCAAACATAAATAGTACAATTTCCCATAAAAGTAGTATTTCGTGTTCTTCATGTTTCGTTTTCTTCTTATACATATAGGTTCGCATGAAAGGCCGAAGCCAAGCCTTTTATTGATAATATTCTTGTTCCAAAGAAGATCAATCTTAGCCCCTTACTTTTAATATTAAACTTTTATGATATAATACTAAAATATAAATCTCATATACGTTCTAAGAAATATATTATACATGAATTATAAGTAATAATGATGAATATTAGTTGAATATAATTATAAGATAATATGAAACTAATTTAAGGTACTTATAATTATAAATATAATATTTACATTTATACATTAAAATTTACATTATAAACACAAGTCCAATAATAATTTATGGACGAGGTCCCTCTCCCTCCTTCCCTTTCCCAAGATCCCCCCCCCCACCCCTCTTTTATTTATATATTATATATGTATGTATACATATCTATGTATTTATTTACCTTAGTTTTTAAGTTCTAGTCATTAGTCTTAAGTTAGGTTAAGTGATAGGTTAATATTACGTTATATCAATAGCAAATAGCTAGGTTTTCCCAGTTTCCTGGATTCCCCCCCCCCACAAACCTCATGTATTAGTTTTTTAAGCATAATAAAGTTTTATCCCTCAATACGTAGATAGGGTTGTAGAAATAAGTTTTCTGATAACTATAAGGCTTAATTGTAAATTGCTTTAATAAGTAGATTTAAATAATTTTGTATATATAATTTAATACCAAATATAGAAATTTTGAATTTGAATTTTTCTTTTTTTTTAATTTATGGACGAATATGTTTTACGTCTGTGTAAGGGATTGTGTCAAAAGCCAAGCCGTATATTCAAATTTCACCTACCGTTTAATCTATAAATTTGTAAAGCGGCACGAAGCAGTCATAAGTTTTCAATAACTGCTGAAGTGAGCGCGGGATGTCTTCAGCATTCTTATAAATATCCAAGAGGCAGTCTATCAATGTAAATCTTTGAAGATTATATTGGGGACAGTCAAAGAAAATGTGATCAAGAGTTTGGATGGATAAATTACAGAATTGACAAGTTGGAGTATCTAAAACACCGATCCTAAATAAATGAGCACCACTACGAGAATGTCCCAGACGTAACCGACAAATTGTCGTGTAAAATTTTCTGTGTAAGTATTTTTTCTTTTTAACAAACCAGGGAGGAGAGATTTCGTTTTTAATGTCGGCTAACCATTTGGCCTTTGTTTGAACAACTTGTTGCCAATAATTCTGAAAGTCTTGCAAGAATGTACCTTTAAAATGAGACAGTGGATCTGTGTGTGGTATGGGAATGTTCAAAGCAGTATGTATCTGATTACTATTCACAATAGATTTAGCAAGATAATTAGCTTGTTCATTTCCTTCCACGCCTATGTGTGAAGGAATCCAGAATAAAACAATATCTTTTGTTAGGGATAAGCATTGATATTTGTCTCTAATATTGTAAATGATGAAATTAGTTAATAATAATAATATAATTAAAATAATTATATTATTATTATTAATAACATTACATAATATTATTACTAATAACATTACATTTAGGATATTGTAAAGCTTTTAAAACACTCATGCTATCTGTTATAACGATCCAATTATTATATGAGTTCTCCAATATATTCTAGAGCAGCATATATGGCAGCACATTCTGCTGTGTATATACTAGCCAAGGTATTTAACCTATGACCAAACCCACTCCGCAGTTGTATGTCATAAACTGCCATAGAGACAGCAGCATTACTCTTAGATCCATCAGTACAAAGTTGGTTATAATTTTGCCACTCTGACAGCATACTATATACTTATATTCCTATTATATTCCTTATATTTTAATGAGTCATTAATAATTATTTTAATAGGTGTATATTTTAAATTATAAGAATTTAAATAACATGGCCAAAGAATACTAGAAAATAGATTATGATCACAAGAAAAATGTAACAAATCAGAGATGCCTTCTACTTGATAATAGGAATTATTGTCAGTTCGGTTAATATAGTCCTGTATCTTTAATAGGAGTGGATGAAGTTAATTTGAGAAAGAATTTTGTTTGTAGATATTTGAATCTAAGAGCTAGTGGGTGAATATTACATTCTACTTGTAATGATATAATAGGAGTAGACCTGTTATGATCCTTAAGCATTTATTTTGTATTTTTTCTAATTTATACACTAATGTAATTACTCCACCATAGCAAAAGAAGGCATACTCAAAATGGCTACGGACTAATGACTTATATAGTGTTAGCAAGATGTGTGGGTCTGCACCCCAATATGTACCAGCTAATGATTTCAGAATATTGCAGGCCTTTAATGCTCGATTTTCTAATATTTCAACATATTTGTGCCATCTAAAATTACTTAAAAACGTAACTCCTAAAAACTTTATTGAATTATCTATTGAAATTTCCTGAGTACCATAATATATTTTTGCATCTCTGATTCTTATAGAATGCTTTGAAAATATTACTACTTTGCTTTTGTCAATACTGACCTCAAGACTAAGATATTGAAAATAAAGCTCCAATTTTTTGAGTGCTACATTAAGATCTAACACAACATTTGATAAATTAAGTCCTGAACTATACACTACTAGATCATCAGCAAATTGGAGGTTAGAAACTCTATTACCCAAAACAATATTTATTTGATTTATGTAGATTATAAAGAGCAATGGACTCACAATTCCGCCCTGTGATACACCTCCATATGAATATCGAGGACCTATTAATTGGTTATTGACTCTATGTTAAAGTTTACGACCATGCAAGAAATTGAATATCCAACTAACTATTTTTTCAGGGACATTTAAGGATAGAAGAATGGATGATAATTGTTCTAAATCAACATTATTAAATGCTCCTAATAATTAATAATTAAGCTTTTTTATTTCCATCTTTCCAATTAAGTAGGTGTATAAAACAAACTTCATGTGGTTATTTTTTGTTAGTTGTTTTAGTAAATAGATTTTTTAAAAAAAGTTAGTGGTAGTTTTTTTGTTGTTGTCTTTGATGGATCCCAAAGTCTGGGTGAAAGCCTCCTCCATTTCCTTCCACTTTTTCCTATTTTGGGCAGCATACATCCAATCTCTTCCAGCCACTTCTACAATGTCCCGAGACCACTGTTTCTTGGGCCTGCCCACTTTCTGCTTGCCGTGTCTCTGCACCTAGATATATGTCCAGCCCATTGCCACTTTAGTTTTAAGGCATGTTCCAGGGCATCAGGCAGTTTCGTCTTTTTTCTGATGTCTGTATTTCTAACCTTCTGAATTTTTCTTAGTTTTAGGATACTCCTTTCCATGGCGCGTTGGCATGTTGTTATCTTGTTTTTTGGTAAATATCCATGTTTGGCACCCATATTGACTTGGCAGGATACAAGTGTCCATAATTGTTTTTTTCAGGTGCAGTTCATACTCCCCTTTTAGAATTTCTTTCCGAGACCAAAATTTGTTCCATGAGATTTGAATTCTTCTATCTACTTCTTCGTTATTATTTATGTTAAATGATATTTTCTTCCCGAGATATATGTAATCCTTCACATATTCGATTTTGTTTCCTTCTACAGATATAGGGGTTTCAGATCCGTTCGTCATTAATTTGGTTTCGGTAGTATTCATTTGCAGTCCTACCTTTCTACTCTCTATGTCTAACTCTCGGATCATCTTCTCCAGTTCCTGTGCAGTTTTGGCAAAAAGGATTATGTCATCTGCAAATCTTAGATGATTCAGACTCTGGTTTCTTATAGGAAGGCCTTTGTTCTTCCAATCTACATTTTGAAATATTTCGTTTAGTACAGCTATAAATAGGTTGGGTGACAAAGGGTCTCCTTGTCTCACCCCTTTTTCTATTGAAAAGTATTCGCCAAAAGTTTCTAGTTTAATTCTGCTTACGCTATTTGAGTTGATGTATTGTAGTATGTGTATATATTTTTGGTTTATTTTGCAATTCTCTAGTGCTTTCCAAATTGAGTTGTGTGTTATGCTATCAAATGCTTTTGAGTAATCTATAAATGCTGTGTATAGTACTTGGTTGTGTTCTGTAAATTTTTCAATAACTTGTTCCAATACATGCATATGGTCATTTGTAGAGAAACCAGATCTAAAACCCGCCTGCTCGATTGGTTGATTCATATCTATTGCAGGTGATATTCGGCTATTCAAGATTGATGCAAATAACTTGTAGATACTGTTTAATAAACTTATTGGTCTGTAATTTCCGATGTCTAATGGATTCCCTTTTTTATACAGTAGAATTATATCTGAGTTGCACCACTGATTGGGGACCTTTTCGCATTCAAGTACCATGTTAAAAAGTTTCGCTAAGCTTGTTAGCAACATAGGTGCTCCTACTTTTAAGGCCTCATTATAAATATTGCCTGGTCCTGGACTTTTTTCTGGTTTCAATTTCTTTATATGTTTGATTATCTCATGTAACGAAATTTCTTCAAGCCCATCTTGATTTCCATCTGTTTGTGCAATGTTAGGGGAGAGTTCATCATTAGAGGGGTTTTCTGGTATTTTTTTATAAAGTTCTGAATAGAATTCTGTGGCATGTATTATGATGTCATATCTATTTTTTGTTTCTCCTTCTTTAGTTTTGATTTTCTGAATCCAATTTTTGTTTGTGTTGAGTTCTTTATATGCTCGTTTTGAGCTTCTGTATTGTAGAAGGTTATTTTGTATAATTATGAAACTGTGTTTTTTGGAGTCTTTCCTGATAGCTTTATTTGTTAGTTTAAATAGCTTTGTGAGTTCTCTTTTATCTTCCTTGGTTTTATTATTTTTTAACAGTTTTTCTGTGTGTTGGTTAATTAATTTTAATGTGTCTTCACAAAGTATCTTCTTTTTGCTATGGGTTTTCTTGTTGTTCATATTATACTTTAGACTTTTTGTTATGACTTCTTCTAATTTGTTATAATAGAGTTGCACACTTTTGTGTCTCCGACTTCATTTAGTGATGTCATATTTTCTGTGAGATTTTTTACATACATAGATTTTTCGCTTTCTGTTTTTGGAGGATGAGGTAGAGATTTATATGTTTTTCGGCTCTTTTTAGGTATTTTTATATAGAGTGTAGCTCTTAGTAATCTGTGGTCTGATGGGTATTCTCTGGACTCTATTTAATACTTCAACGTTTGTTACTAATTTTGGTTTGTTACTCAATATGAAATCAATTTCATTCTTTGTCTTTTTATCGGGTGAGATCCAAGTCCACCTGCGGCTTTCTTTCTTTTTGAAATATGTGTTCATAATGCTTAGTTTGTATTCAGCTGCATATTGTAGTAGTCTCTCTCCTCTGGAATTTCGCTTTCCATATCCATATTTTCCCATAGTTGGATGCTCGTGGGCTTTAGGTTTTCCGATTTTGGCTAAATGCTCCTACAACATCCAAAAAAACACCAGCCAATATCTTACTGTCAATCTGGGCACTATGGATGTCAAGACATAAATGCCGTATACTCTCACAAGCAGAACTACCACATCGAAATCCTAATTGATTATTAGTTAAGAGGTTGTTACTTTCAATATAAAATATTAATCTCTGTTTTATTAATTGTTCAAAAATTTTACCAAGACACGAGCTTATATGAAGTGTGATAGGAAGATATGAATCAGCTGAACTAGAATCTTTCCCATGCTTTAAAATTGGATTTAGACAGTCTGTTTTCCATTGTTCTGGAATAGTGGAGTTCTTCCATAGGAGATTTAATATTTTTAGAAACTTATTTAAGTTAGAAGAGTTTAGGAGTTTAAACATTTTATAGGAGAGCCAATCCAAACCGCATGCAGAGTCCTTTCTTGATGATAGACCAGCTTTTAACTCTTCAATAGTAAAAGGGGCAATCATAAAAGAGTTGGTGCTATTTAAAGGATGATTATTGTGAATAATTGTCAAATTTGGTACTGTATCTGGAGTTTATTTGTGTAAAAAGTTGGATATCCAATTATTGCTAGAGAAACAATTATTATTAGAATATAAGTTCTTAAATTTCCTCATTTTTGTCCAAATCTGTTTCATTGGTGTTAACCTATTTATGGTGGAGCAAAAATCTGTCCAGGATTTACGACGTTCAAGTCTTAATATACATTTTTTCTTTGCTTGAGCTTGCTTAAAATGAATGTAGTTTTGGATATTGCAATTTGATTTGAATAACAGATAAGCCTGTTTGCAATCTTCTACCACTTTAGTACATTGCCCATTCCACCAGGGAAGTTGTCGCTTTCTTTTAGGTAGATTAGTAATATTGTTACAGTGGTAGTTGGTTTTAGGTACTGAATTTTCTACTGCTCTAAGAATTATGGAACAGAAGTTATTGTAAGACTTCTGTAGATTACAATTACTTATATCAAATTGTTTTAACAAGTCATTTACTAAGTTCTCATAATGGTCCCAATTTACTATTTTCAGATTACTGTGTGGAGGAATGTTGGATGGAATTGAAGAAGATTCAGTTTCCGACACTACCATGGAAAATTTTGTGATTGTAGGCAAGTGATAGCTGCCCAAAGAGTCCTGATGAACTTGCCATTCACAGCACAGGAATAATGAAGATGATACTATTGTTAGATCTAGTCCATTTGGTCTCCAAGAATTAGTACCCACAGTAGTTGGTTGATCATTATTTAAGAGCATTAAGTCATTATCGTCCATTACATCCATGATGTCTCTACCTCTAGAATTGGTTCTATTACAACCCCAAATGGTATGGTGAGCATTAAAATCACCAGCAATTATTAGTGGTTTTGGAATACTATGCAACAGTCTATTAAATTTAGATTTGTAAAAGTTAGGTACACTGGGGCCAGGACTATAAAAGCTAACAATTGAGATGTCTTTTTGTTTGTATTTAATTTTGATTGCTACATTTTGCAAGGAGTTATCAGAAAATGTTTCTAACTTTTGAAAATAAATGCCATTTCTAACAAAAATTGCTACACCATTGTGATCATTACCACAATCATTTCTTATTGTATAACCTCTGATAGAAAACTGTATATTTGGTTTAAGCCAAGTTTCTGATATAAGTGCTATGTGTATGTCCTGCTCATAAAGTAGGTTTTGAAGCTCAAGTCTGTTACTCAACAGACTTTGAGCATTCCACTGTACTATGTTAAGTTTGTGACAGTTGAATGTGACGTTTTATTTTTAATTTGTATGGTATCTTTAATAGCTGAACTAATTGCGTGTGAGCTAATGCTTTGATTCTGTGTTTTATTTAGTGTAATGACTTTTATTATTGATTCTGTGATTAGGTTCATTGCTGCTGGATTGGATAAAATTAAATTAATGATGTCTTGTGTGTTCTCTGTCTTATTGAGTGATGGAAAGTTTGTTGGATGTTTAAATAAATCTGATAATGGTGTTTTACTTTTATTTTTACTATCCAATATCTTTTTTGTTTTATAGGGCATTGACCTGATACTGCAAGATGGTTACCTTTACAGTGCACACATACTGCTTTGTCAATAGGTATAGTACATTATTTATATGAATGATTTTCAGTGCAGATTGAGCAACGCTGAGCATTCTTACAGAATTTAGCCAAGTGGTCAAACCTAAGGCATCGGAAACACTGCTTAACTGGCGGCACATAAGGTCGCACTGGTAGACGCCACATCATTAAGTGAACGTAATCTGGGAGTGAAGTAGATGACGCAAAAGTAATAATGACTGCCTGTGTAGGTTGTAATATAAAACCATTATCGGATTTGTTTTTTTTTCATTATACGCCGAACAGAAATATTTTTTTTTGTACTTGACAAAGATTCGAATTTTTTTTTGTTCGACATATCAATGGGTACGGAGGAAATCACTCCAGACAATTCAGTGGCACCAGCTGGGGTGGACGCCTTAATATTTTGTTCCCTTAAAAATGTCGTGTTGTCTAGGAATGTATTAGCCAAATTGGTTCGTTCAAATACTACTATCTTATATTTGTTGAGTTTCTTAAGATATTTAATGCCTTTAATGAAGCGCGATAAGTAGCTACTAAGAGTTAGCATGTCACGATTACCAAGTGGCTGTTCAGTGACACTCTCTATGAAGACTAAATTCATGACCGGCACCTGCGTCTTCCGGATATCGGCGACAATAGTCGGCCATCCTATATGGCAAATAAAAGTCCTCGTGGTCTTCCAAAACTCGAACTCGCGAATCTGAGTATTCGCTACTTTCGGAGTTGGAATCTAAAATAGACTTACCTTTATCTCGTTCCGGCTTGGTTTTTTTCCGCCTTTTCGACATCTCTTAGCACAAACCTAAATCACTAAATATATAGACTTTTACTTATACTAAACAAATTAAATGATAAACATATTCAAATACTTAGATACTTTTCAAAATTATGAGGATTATATACGATATAATAGAAAAATTTAATTTTATAGTTAAAAAGACCGCCCTAAGCACTCAAGAGTTCCCGCGCTTTTTCAGTCACATAGACAATGTGACAGTTTTTATCAATTATGTGATATTATTACATATATCCTAAACTACCTTTTAGAGACTGAGCGTTTGGCGATTAAATAAAACAACTACTTGACTGTGAGGAATATGTGGAAGATATATGGAAGATATGATTTATTAAAAGGTTACACGATATATATACAAAATCCTTAAAACTAGTTACCCAATTACAATCGTTACTTAAAAATATTTACAAGTTCAGAAAATACACACCAATGCTAGAGCTTACATTTTAACCAATAGTAAAACGTTTCATTCAATAAGATTTGAGAATAATATTATGTGTTCTATCACGCTCTAAAACTAATGCTATCGCAGTTTGTGTAAACTCGCGTCGAACCTCGATCATACGATGTCAATGAGCATTCCGCACCTACGGCTGTTGCTCATTGATTAAAATTGCATGAATAGCGATCGACCCCCGAGTCCCGAGAGTTCGATTCAGGCAGGCAACGCGAGCACACGTGCTGCGTTATCTGTCCTCCTTCGAATATTTTTATTACCTGCGTTATCGCACTATCTGCTCAGGCCACCTGGGCTAGCTATTGTTATCGCGCGCTATTGTTCGGGACTCTTTGAGTCTCGCACCTGTTACGTTCCTTCGCGGAACGTAGCTTAGTTATTATCTGTGTTAATTACCCGGTTTTACGATCGTGTTGGTTAGCACCTGTGCTGTGTTTCGCGATTCTGCACGCTAATCGTGTGTGTTTGTGAGTTGCAGTTCGTGCCGTGTGTGTCTTCTCTGCGGGGGCTTGCACAGCGTGCATCGGGGTTCCGGCCCAGCCAGTCTACATCCAGCAAAGCTAAGTCTTAGGCTTAATTATTATTATTAATTTCTTTTAATTTTGCATACTTTATTATTATTAATATTATTTATTAATGTGCAAGTATACAACTTAACTATAGTTGTCCATTTAATTATTATTTTCCCCCTCTGCCTGACTCGGGCAGCGGGGGTTGTTGCCCGCTCAACCTAGTTAGTAAATATGACAACCATGGCTTCACCAATGGTTGCCGACGAGGGCCTTCTAAGCGCCCTACTAGATAGGTTATTCACGGAAAAGATCGCTCCGCTAATTAAGGAAACAATAGATTAGACAGTGGATCTGGCTTTTAGAGCGAAATCCAAAAAATATAACTCGTCATCTGACTTTTCGGGTTCCGACGGGGAATCCGAAATGGAATTAGGTAATGACTCCGACGCAAGCTCCGTAGCTTCGGTAAAACCACGGAAAGTGATCACCCGATCAGCCCGCCCGCCTGTCCTTCAGGCTTACTTTGACGCGCAGGCGACCCCTAAGGTCCCCGCGATCACTCCTGACTGCACGGAAGCCCCTCAGGCTTCCAGTGCTTCACCGGCCCAGACGGAAACCGCTCTACCGTCGAGAGCGGAGAGTGTCGCGTCGGACACGGACGGCTTCACCACCGTGAGCCGTAAAAAGAAGCGCGGTCGCGAATCGCCTTCTGTCGATGGCACGCCCGCCAAGAAAGCCGCGGCCACGACTATCTCCACTCCCGCGCCCGCTAAAGCCCGCGTACCGCCTCCGACCAAGCGCCCGCCCCCTATTTTTATAGGAGACCGAGGCCGCTGGTTGGTGATCAAAAATAGGATCCCAAAGACGCTCTCCTTCCAGGCGAGGGCGTACCAATCTCTTATCAAATTAGAGACCAAAGAGGTAGCGGACCACCGCGCCTTGACATCTCTTCTTAGAGAGCTGAGTGTGGGTTTCCACACGTACGCCCTGCCTGAGGAGAAGCGTCTGAGGGTCGTTATTAGGAACGTCCCGAGAGAGTTAGACGAGGCCGACATTCTGTCGGACCTCAAAGAGCAAGGTTACCCTGCACACGAGGTGCACCGTATGCGCGGCACCAACAACAAACAACCATTTAACATGGTTCTCGTCGTCCTCGACCTCACGCAAGAGGGAAAGGAAATTTTTAATATAAAATCGGTTTGTTCCCTTCAGGGCATCCGGGCCGAAGCTCCTCGCAACCGCGGGGGGCCCGGTCAGTGTCACAGATGCCAGTTTTACGGGCACTCGGCACGGAACTGTGAACACACCCCGAGGTGTGTGAAGTGCCTCGGCAAACATGGCACGCCGGAGTGCCCTCGACCAGCGCAATGCGCGGAGCCCCCGGCCTGCGTCTTGTGCGGGGAGAAGGGGCACCCCGCGAGCTATCGCGGGTGTCCCAAGGCACCCAAACACAAGCGTCACCCAGGGCGCCGCCAGCCGCAAGGCAGAGCAGAGAAGGTGGAGTTCACTCCGACCTTCAAACCTGCGCCGCCTCCTAAGGTTAACGCCTGGGCGAGGTCTCCTCCGGCTGCCAACGCTGCCACAGAGGCTACTCTCGCGGCCCCCGCGCCCCTCCGGCCACCGCTAGCGTCCCGCCCGGCGGCGTCGGTCCCGCGACCGAGGCCACCGGCGCCCGCGTCCGCGGCAACAGGTAACCAAGGCGGCAGCGCCTTTGCCTTCATGTTCGAACTGTCCGAGCTGTTCGACATAGATGAAATCACAGCCCTGGCCAGCAGGCTCGAGGCTGTCCGGGACGACCCACCGTCGCTCCTGCAAGTTATGGCAGACAACGCCAAAATATTCCGTGCCCTCACCGATATAGGGCGAAAGTATAAAAACATTCGCGATGCCTAATTACGTAAGCGGACGGGTTAAACCACATACGCTCCGTATAGCGTATTTTAACGCCCAAGGCCTTAAGCCTCAACTAGACTTGTTGAAGGAGTTCGCTCACGAACATCAATTAGACCTATTCTTAGTGCAAGAGACATTTCTAACACCACGTATACGCGATCCGCGTATCGCTAATTACAACTTAGTCAGAAATGATCGCACCACCCGTATGGGCGGTACCCTCATTTATTTTAAAAGGTCTCTACACTGTATACCTATAGATCCTCCGGTCCTCATTAACATCGAGGCCTGTGCCATCCGAGTCAGTATGGCGAATCACCAGCCGATCACTGTTATTTCAGCTTATCTTCCGCCCAACAAACAAGTATTAGACACAGATATAGAAGCATTACTCGGCCACGGGGCCGCAGTCATAGTGGGCGGCGATCTTAACGCCAAACACTCCAGCTGGAACAGTAGAGCCACAAATAGAAACGGAATCTTATTAGATTCGCTGACAGACACGCTGAACTTTTCAGTAATAGCACCTGACGAACCAATACGTTATCCGGATAACGTCGCGCACCGACCCGACATTCTAGACGTTGCGTTACTTAAGAACGTAACGCTCAATGTAAATTCAATCGAGGTTTTTCACGAATTAGAGTCAGACCACCTGCCCGTCGTCCTAAATCTAGGCCCACCGGTTAACTTTCAACCACCGACGAAAACAGTGATCGACTGGCAACGGCTGGAAAAGGATGTCGAGTCTATCAAGTCCGACGACCTTGACCTTATACCGGACGTCATCGACTCGGTCGACACGGCTCACAGTGCTATCTCTCATGTGACGTCACATATACAGAATAGGATCAAGGCCTGCTCCAGGCAGGTTCCGACGATGCAGCCGCATCGCCTAAACCTGCCTCCAGAGGTCAGGAACTTACTCACACAGAAGCACAGAGCCACTAGACTTTACGATAGGTATCCGTCGATCGAGAATAGGCGCCACCTCCACTACCTACAGCGGGTGGTACGGGAACGTATCGCGGAACTCCGCGGCGAACGTTGGGACCGCTTGCTCGGCAACCTTTAGCCATCACATGTGGCTTTCTGGAAGCTGCCTCGCGCGTTCATACAGGAGCCGCCCACTGTCATGCCTCCTTTGGACAGACCGGGACTGCAGCCGGCGCTCGATGTCAATGAGAAGGCTGAATGCCTCGCCGATAGTCTCGAGAGTCAGTGCTCTCCAAATGCAGCAGCCGACCCGACACACGTTGACGAAGTTGATCATGAAGTTGAACGTCGCTCCGCTCTGAGCCCTTCAGGCGATGTAATAAAACCCACCTCTTACGAAGAGGTGAAGCTAATCATTAAGGAGCTTCACTCCAAGAAGGCCCCGGGGCCCGACACTATAAACAATAGGGTTCTTAAAATCCTACCCTCGACTCTTATTACTCTATTGGTTACCATTTTTAATATTCTATTGTCTAATAGCGCGTTCCCCGAACAATGGAAGGATGCCTGTATCCCAAAACCCAATAAACCTAAAGCTAATCCGAGTAGCAAAGGCCTATTAGCTTAATTAACTCGATCGGGAAACTTTACGAAAGATTAATTCTCGCGCGTCTTAATCATTACATCGCGGAGCTTAACCTGATACCCGACATACAGTTCGGATTCAGAACCGCTCACTCGTGTCCCCAGCAGGCTCACCGACTCACCGAGTACATTCTCATACGGCGTCAATTTACGCTACCACGGCAGCCGTGTTTTTCGATGTCGCGAAGGCCTTCGACAAGGTATGGCACAACGGCTTAGTATTCAAGCTGTATCAACTGGGGGTGCCAGACAGGCTCGTGCGCATCATACGAGCCTATCTTACTGATCGCTCCTTCCGATATCGAGTAGAGGGCACCCTATCCTCACCCAGACCCATGAGGTCTGGCGTGCCACAGGGTTCGGTCCTCTCTCCCACTCTTTTCTCGCTCTTCACGAGCGACATTCCCAAGTTTGACGACACGGCACTCTATTTTGGCTCCAACCGCTCAACCTTGAGCAAGAACATTAAAGTGCTTCAAGCCGCCGTCGATGAACTAGGCAACTGGTTCAGAAAATGGCTGATTGAAGTGAACCCCACCAAGAGTGCAGCGGTACTCTTCGGTAACGCGAATAGCATCCGCGCTTATGAAACACCCATACCGTGGGTGAAGGATTACAAATGCTTAGGAGTCACGTTCAACAGCAATATGAACTTCAAGAAACATATTGATACGGTATGCAATAGAGCCCGATTTGTCCTCAGTCGCCTTTATCCACTTGTGTGTGGGCGAAGCAAACTTCCCCTCAAACACAAAGTGACGCTGTACAAAACCATCGTACGGCCCTTACTGTCATACGCAAGCGTCGTTTTCGCGCACACCCGACCGAGCTACTTACGTCGTTTGCAAGTAGTTCAAAATAAATTCACGCGCATGGCAACCGGAGCCCCGTGGTTCATCCGAAACGTTGACCTTCACCGCGACCTAGAGCTTCCGACGATAGCTCAACACTAAAGAGATCTCGCGACGCTTCTTTGACAAGGCGCCTAACCATCCCAACATCTTGGTTAGGAAGGCATGCGGGTACACCCCCCTTCACCATAGTCTCAACCCAATAAGACGTCCCAGACACGTAACGGTAGACCCGGTTGACGACATCACCATCGCGAACGCGACACCCACACAAACACCGACACAGACACGCACACACCGCCTTCGCACTGACATACACCACTTACACAATCACAAACACACTCCACAAACAGACACAAACACAAACATACATGCACACTAACATTTACACTACTTACACACATACAAACATACATTCATACAATCATAAACACATACACACACACTTACATACATTACACTAAACATCACCACACTCGCCCGCGAGTGTGTTCTTCTCATCTTTTCATCTTCATTTCATTTCATCTTCATCTTCATTTTCATTTTCATTCTCTCTCCTTCCCACAAGCACACAGCCGGTCTGAGGTTCGAGTCTCCTTAGGAGACGCCCCGCGACTGTTGTTGCGTAGTCTTTGCGGCCTCCACGGCCCACGTCCTACTTCGCTGTGAAAGCCAGGGCTGCTAACAGCACAGAGGAGGTTTTAGTCGGTATGGGGTGTCTGCTTACGCGGACACTCGAGTCCGACATATTACGCCCCGTTCCGGGGCGTAAATAAGTAACAGTATTTCCTCCTCTCAAAAAAAAAACCCCGAGTCCCGACGCTTCATTCGAGGACGCTCGGCCTCGCTGGGCGGTTGTGTAACGCGGAGCATATGACTGATCACGTGAGTATATCTGCGATCGTCGAGAGAAAGTACGATGCTTGAAACTTCACTGAGATGACTAAACTGGTGATCTGTATGATTCTATGAGTTGATGTACAGCATTATGAAATGGTTCTTATCAGAGCTAATATTACGTTATACAAAATAAAATGTTCTCATCAGAGCTAATACTACGTTATATAAAATAAAATGTTCTTGTCAGAACGAATCTTTCGGCATACGCTTATTACAGTTGTTATGCACCATTACTACTTCTACGATCTATAATGCTACGTTACAAGTTAGATATTAGACATTTGTATTAATTGATATTATTGGTTGTAGGTACAGCTACAGGAGTCCCCTTCAAGTGAAACGCACCGGCAACTTGATGTGTCGGCCTGTCCTGTCCTTGACATTTTGATAGGCTGGGACGTCAAGTTGTTCGTAGGGTCTGGTAATGTGGTATTTCGGGTATTGGTGGTATGTTTTTCAGGTATGTTATCGGTAAGGTTTTGGGTAACTTGTACAGGTAAAGGTAATGAATATAGTGTATTGTTTTCTTCAGTTTCATTGCATAAATATGCAGGTTTTAAACGGTCGATCGATATGTTTGTTTGTCGACCTGATAACACGGTACGGTCCTTCATATGGTGTTTGTAATGGTGGTTTTACTGAATCTATTCTTATAAACACATGACTGCATGTATGTAAGTCTTGATGAACAAATATGTGTTTGTTATAACGATGTGAAGTAGGTGAGTGTGGTTTATTAGCTGCGATATGGGTACGTAACTTATCAACGTAGGTATGATCCAATGAGGTAGATGATGTATGTGTGTTTATGTCGAAGAAATCACTTGGTAGACGAAGGTTATAGCCGTATGTTGCGCATGCCTAATAATACGGTTGGTAGTTCATTGACCCATGCACAGGTGTTCGTTAACCTTGAACGAAGGGCTGTCTTCAAGCAACGATGAAAGCGTTCTACCTTTCCGTTACTCTTTGGGTTATAGCTAGTACTTCGTATCCGTTTAACTCCCATAGTTTTCATGAGGTTGGTAAACAGAGAGCTTTCGAATTGTCGACCTTGATCGCTTGTTAGTGTTGCTGGGCATCCAACTCTTGAGATCCAGTGATTGTATATGATATCTGCAATTGTCTCTGCTGTAATATTGTCGCTAGGGATTGCCTCAGGCCAACCAGTATGTCTGTCGATCATTGTTATCAGATAACGATGTCCTTGAGCAGAGGTAGGTAGAGGTCCAACAATATCTATGTGTATATGCTGAAAACGATCGCTTGCGTCAAAACATTGAATTTTGCTGACTGTGTGGCGTTGTATTTTACTTTTCTGACAATTTATTTTACTCCACTTCCCGATGTCGATACTCATTGATGGCCAAAAGAATTTTTGAGATATTAATTTACGTGATGTTCGTATTCCTGGGTGAGTAATATTATGTACACTATTAAAAATTTGTTTGCGGAATTCTGTAGGTATGTAAGGACGTATATGACTTGTTGATGTTTCGCAATATAATTCTAGGTTCGTGTTAGGTACATTTATTTTCTTGAAGGTTAAGTTTGGTTGTTGAATGAGTTGTGTTATGCTGCTGTCTCTCTCTTGTGCGATTGATAATTCGCTGTAGTCGATCGTAGGTGACACTGTTATTGTTTCTATTCGACTTAATGCGTCGGCAATAATATTGTTTTTTCCACTGATGTGTCGAATATCGGTTGTGAATTCACTGATGAATAATAATTGGCGCGTTCGGCGTGGCGTTTCGTTTGCAGTATTTGTTTTATTCATAGCGAATGTGAGGGGTTTGTGGTCTGTGAATATAATTAATTCACGTTCTTCATACATCATACGGAAATGTTTCACTGACTTATAGACGGCTGAGAGTTCTCTGTCATACGCTGAGTATTTCTTCTCCGCCTCTGAGAATTTCTTTGAGAAGTAACCGAGTAGTTGCCAATTATTTTCGATGTATTGTTGTAGGACTGCACCTACTGCATTGTCAGATGCATCGCAGAATATTGCGATAGGGGCATCATGTGATGGGTGAGCGAGTAAGGTAGCTTTGGACTCTTCTTGCACTCTTCGAATGATTGTGATGCTTCGTCGGTCCATTCAATTATTGTTTTATCACGTTTCTTGACATGGTGTAGGTAAGCGTTTAGCGGAGCTCGTATTGATGCAGCATTCGGTATGTGGTCCCGATAGAAATTTAACATGCCTAGAAATCGTCTTAAATCTTCAATAGTTTTCGGTTTTGAATATTCGGTAATGGCTTTAATATTCTCTTCTGGTGGCTGTATACCGTTTTTTGATACGATGTATCCAAATTTGACTTCCGTTTTGCCTAAGTTACACTTCGCGGGGTTGATAGTGATACCGTTTTCTTCCAATCTTCTAAGAACTGTTCTTAGGTGATCGCGATGCTCAGTCTCGTTTGCTGAGGCTATGAGCAAATCGTCGATGAATGGGAAAACGTAGTCTAATCCACGGAGCACTTCGTGAATAAATCGCTAAAATGTTTGTCCCGCATTCTTCAGACCAGGACACATGCGAGGAAATTCGAATAAACCCATTGGTGTGATGATAGCTGTTTTCTCTATGTCCTGTTCCCTGGTCTTCAATTCTTGGTAAGCGCGGTTGAGGTCGATTGTGGAAAATATTGTTTTGCCAGACAGATGATGGGTGAAGTCCTTGACTCTCGGCACTGGATAACGATCGGGTTTGTGGGTGAGGTCGTTGACATTATTGGCGCGTTGATTTTAAGACTTGTGACGGCATCAATTAATCTTCGATTTTTTAAGTCTACGATAAGTTGATGGTGGTTGAGAAAATCGGCACCTAATATTGGTTTCGTGACGTCAGCTACAATAAACTTCCACTTGTATGGTCGACGGAGGTTGAGATCGAGTTCTAATGTTTTCTCACCATAAGTTGAAATTGTTGTGTTGTTTGCAGCGTACAATTTAAATGGTAGGGGCGTTGCTTTCAGGCCTAGTTTTCTTGGTAGGACGGATATATTAGCACCGGTATCTACTAAGAATGACATCTTTGTTTTCTTGTCTGTGACAAAAAGGCGGTATGAAGTGTGAAGGACGCCGGATTCCGCCGCAGCTAGCGTCCGTTCTAGTTTTCCGTTGGCTCTTTCTTAAAGCTGCAGGGCGTAGTACAACGTCGTGCTTCACTACCAAATCGGCGATGGTAATAGCAGTAAAGTGTTGGTGAGCTATTGAGTGTGCGGGAACGGTGTTGTGACGAAGTTCTATTTCGAGATGACGAGCGAAATCGGTGGCGATGATAGTGTTGAGATGGCCTTGACTTGAGTTCGGCGACTTCTAGTGATAGTTTTCGTATCTCGTTAATAAGGAATTGTGTGTGATCTACCTGATTTGACGTCGATGATTCTGGACCTGATGCTGGTGGCTGGCTGGAGACGGCTGGTGGCAGGCTGGAGACGGCTGGTGGCTGGCTGGAGACGGCTGGCGGCTGGCTGGAGACGGCTGCTACCTCCTGGATTTGCTCCATCATCGTGTCAGCAAGCAACGCTAGTTCCTCCAGCGTGGACTTCGCGCTGAATGACTCGCTGACGGCGAGCACGGAGCGGACGTGGGCTGGCAGCAGCTTACTCCACATCATGCGGAGGGTGGAGTCGGTAACCTTGTCCCTTGCAAGGTTACGCATGCGTCGCAGTAGCTGTAAGGCTTCTGGTCTCCAAGCTCCATCTCGGCGAGTAGCTTCTGGAACTTCTGGAGCTGTCGGATTCTTCATACACCGATATGAGACGTTCCTTGATTGCTGAATATTGTTTGTCTCTAGGTATGTTAAATAGGATGTCGGAGATTTGTTCGATGTCAGCCTTTTCTAATTGGACGAGCACCATCTGTGTCAGCTGGGCTTGACTCCTCTTGAGATCATCGGTGGCGGCTTCAAAGCTGTGATACCACAATCGCGGATTTTCCCGTCAAAATGGTGGTATGCGCATCGACATTGAAATGGTGGAGATTTCTGTCGCGGTTGGCGCTGGGAGTGGCTGAGACTGGTTTGTGTCTTCCATTTCTTCGTCGGGTTGATATTCCTCGAGCAGAGATTCGTCGAACAGGAATTCGTCGTTTCGGCGAGCTGGTGAAGCTGTTCTTCAATGTGTAGCCGGGCAGAGGTTCGGTGTATTCTGTTCTGGCTTCCTTCCTGCGGCGTTCTTGTTCGGGTTTCTTGCTTCCTTCCGTCGGCGTTCTTGTTCGGGTTCCTGGCTTCCGTCGGCGTTTTTGTTCGGGGTCACAACTTTAGAGACTGAGCGTTTGGCGATTAAATAAAACAACTACTTGACTGTGAGGAATATGTGGAAGATATATGGAAGATATGATTTATTAAAAGGTTACACGATATATATACAAAATCCTTAAAACTAGTTACCCAATTACAATCGTTACTTAAAAATATTTACAAGTTCAGAAAATACACACCAATGCTAGAGCTTACATTTTAACCAATAGTAAAACGTTTCATTCAATAAGATTTGAGAATAATATTATGTGTTCTATCACGCTCTAAAACTAATGCTATCGCAGTTTGTGTAAACTCGCGTCGAACCTCGATCATACGATGTCAATGAGCATTCCGCACCTACGGCTGTTGCTCATTGATTAAATTGCATGAATAGCGATCGACCCCCGAGTCCCGACGCTTCATTCGAGGACGCTCGGCCTTGCTGTGCGGTTATGTAACGCGGAGCATATAACTGATCACGTGAGTATATCTGCGATCGTCGAGAGAAAGTACGATGCTTGAAACTTCACTGAGATGACTAAACTGGTGATCTGTATGATTCTATGAGTTGATGTACAGCATTATGAAATGGTTCTTATCAGAGCTAATATTACGTTATACAAAATAAAATGTTCTTATCAGAGCTAATAGTACGTTATATAAAATAAAATGTTCTTGTCAGAACGAATCTTTCGGCATACGCTTATTACAGTTATTATGCACGGTACAGGTACAGCTACAACCTGATACTCGTGATTTCGTCCGCGTGATGTTGTTTATTGAAACTTTAATAACTTAAATATAATATTTAAATGAAGTTATCGCAATATTTTTATTTAGAAAAGGCCCAACTCTCTAAGGAATAAAACTTAATTGAAATCTATTCACTAATTTTTCCGTAATGAAACAAAATATGAAATCCTCTATCATTTTATTTTGTAAAAAAAATAAAACAACAGTAATTTTTAAGTTGGCAGCACTGAATTTTTATTATCTTTGGCAAAGAGTATAATAATATATAGGGAGCTCACGAAAGTTAGCCCCCCAGATTTTTTTTTTACTTTTTAATTTTTTTTTATTACATCATTAGTTCGCCATTTGTTCTTGATTGTTCTCTATAAACATTTGTTTGTTCTCGATTTATTTATTTAAAAAAAAATTATTAAAAATGTGCCCTTAAGTTAGCCCCCCCTATTTTAATATTTTTTAACAATACGGGTCAATAAACCTCTGCTTATGATTGTTCATGTATAACAAACGTTTGTTCCCATTTGACGTTGTTTATTTTTTAATTAATTATATATTTTTAATTACTTGAATATTTGTATTCTAAATACTTGCACTGCGCATGCGTCAACTTTACGTTTAGACTTTTAGCGCGGTCTTTTTGAAAATTATAATGACAAGCACAGTCATTAAATTGAAGTTATAGGATATATTTTTAATATAAGTATATCGTTATAAACAATTGTGATTTATAAGCTAAAAATTATTATGAATTTTAACTAATACAAATCTTGTATATAAAATTCTTGGATAAATTATTATCAGTCAACAATATTTTGAGTGTATTTTTCAATTTTCTTAGCGGGAAATTACAAGAAACATTGATTTTCTTGTTAAATAAATTGATTTTTATGAATTCAAATTCGATTAAATTTTTTGTTCGATTCAACATAAACAAAAGTTTCCAAGAGGTTAACTTTGAAACATGGACCACCAATAATGATTGTTTGTAAGAATTATACGTCGTTAATTATTAATTAGTCGATTAATGTATGACATTGTAGTTAACGATCGAAACATCGTTATTATTTAAAAAAAATCTGAATCGTTTCCAATCAAATTCTCCCACTGAAAAAAAGTAATAAATAATGATTAATTTTATAATTCAACTATCTTGTCGTAGATGTTAATTATCGTTGTTCAAAGAATTGTGGAACTATTATTATGATTTTTAAACAATTAAACATAAGTAAAGGTATATACTGATTTACTAGTGAATAAAGTTGTTTCCACACTTCTAATACAATTATAGTAAAGATAATATTTGATTTATATTTCATTTATAAATTAAATTTTTTTTGTTATACTTACAGTAAATTAAAACTAACCTCAAAGTTTTAATTAAAAAATTGTAGATCCACGTGTTCCCAAGGAAACAAAAACTATACTTTTTATTTTTTTCACATACTCCAAATTCAGTTAAACCACTGAAGAGTTTCATCAATAAAAATCATTATATAATATATATAGATAATAATAAATAATATATTTATTTAAATTTACAGTCAAACACAATCTCACAAAAATGTGACAAGTAATTTGACCGCCTTGAACGCAAAGGCGACGCATGCGCAATGCAAGTTTTTGCAAATTTGTATTAAGGTAATTAAAAATTATTAATTTAACAAAAAAAAAGCAATTAAATGTTAGAACAAACATAATTCACTAAAGAACAAACGTCAATGTGTATTTACAAACTAATATTGAGAGAAAAATATTAATAACTTTGATTGCGGGGGCTAACTAAAGGGTATGTTTTTAAATAAACAACAAAAGAACAAACAATTATTTATAGCGAACAATTAAGAACAAACTACGAACTAACGATATGCGATATTGAAAATTCAAAAAGAGAAAAAAATTTTTTTTTGGGGGGCTAAGTTTGATGAGCCTATATAGGGAAAAGAGAGCCCTCTCTACGCATTATGAGCTGTGATGCTGAATATTTGAAAACTAGCGCCATGTGGATATTGGCCCCGAAAATAACTATATATTAGCTCGAAATTATGAAATTCATTTTTAATGTTGTGACGCAATTAAATAACTAACCCTACTTTTTAATGTAGGTATTGCAATTTTTTACCATGTTGAAATTGCGCGTAGAGTAGTTATTTAATTTTGCCACAACATAGAACATAAAGGATAGGATTTAGTTGTGTTGGTATGAGTAATTGAAGTAATTGGGTGGGAGAAATAAAAAGCAATGTTTGTATATTATTTTTTATTTTTATAATGTTTATGTTTATCATAATATTGTTGGGCAGCTGTTTTTGTTTCGTCTTCACCCACATAGGTATGTTAATTTTCCTGACAAAATTCGATTGATCGATCTGCACCACCTTTTAACCTTGCTTTGAAAGATTGTCCTTTTTTTCGCAAGCGCGATATTTCTGCTTGAAGATGCTTGATCTTTTTGCGCTGTGGAACTATTAGATCTGTGAATGAATGTTTAATTTTCAAATTGTATAGTATAATATATGTATTATATGGTATTAAATAAATGGACAATATGAAAAGGGATTCAGTCTTAAAGTCTATATATATAAAAATGAATTGCTGTTCGTTAGTCTTGCTAAAACTTGAGAATGGCTGGATCGATTTGGCTAATTTCGGTCTTGAATTTTTTGTGGAAGTCCAGTAAAGGTTTTGATAAGAAGAAGAATTTAATATGTACAGCACGACATCTGTCGGGTCAGCTTGTAATGAATAAAAATATATTCAAAATTTCATTCCCACACGGACATTAGCTGTTCTCAATCCTGCAGGTACCAATGCAGCCTTCATCAAAAAAGACATTTGTCTCAATAGTCTTATGTCATGTCATGCATTAATCTGCTGTTATAAAATTACTGTCACATTTATGGTTAATGTTTGTTAAATAAAGACCTTTCGAATTTCTTATTATGTTTAATTTCTTATGAGTGTTGTAATATTACAGCAAAGCCCGCCATTGTCACTCCCTAACTTTGCTGACTCACATACTACAAAATAAATGATGGGCCATTACAAGAATCTTGCTGATTTTTGTCCCCATCTCCGGGACTATGAGAGGGAACTCCTTTGTCCACCTAGACAAAAGATCATAAACTATGCCAAATTTCATACAAATTTATTCAGCACTTTTGGGATAAAAAAGTATAAAAACAATAATTTCATTTCAAAAGAAATCAGAATCTTTCCCATTTGTAATATTAGTATAATAATATTAATACCTTTTCCAGCTGTTCTTTTAGGCTTGCTAATAAAACTATTATGTTCCAGCATCAAGCACCTTGAGATGCATCTGAAATTGGAAATAATGCTTATGTAGTTTGCTGCCCACTTTGTCAGAGTGAATTTTAACTATACTTTTCAAATCATTTCAATCAGACGATAATGGAGAAAAATAAAAATAAAACCAAAAATCAAATCATAATGAAGTAGCACTCAGAAAATGTAGATCCAGGGCAGCATTTCTTAAGAGTCTAGAGTTCAAATTTATTCACAAGTTGAAATAAGCTGTCAAACAAAACCATTGTAGAAAAAAAGACATACCGACACTACTCACAAAATTTAAAATTTTGTTTTTATTTATGGTTTAGTTGTGTATAATAGATAGAAATATATTATATTATATTTTGGTATGTGTTCAAAACAAAATTGAAAAAAATATGTGAATTTTACCTGCAGCCACAGGTTGGAATGTTGTTGAAGTTCATGCTTTTTCTAAAATAAAGTTGCTCACATATGGCTCTGTAAATAATAAATATAATAATAGATTAATGATTATTTATTATTTGTATGCCACAGAGAACCGGAGAACTTTTATTGTGATTTGTAAAATCTTATGTAACTGAAATAAAATTATGAAGACTATATTATATGAAAACATGACATTAAGATCAAGATCAAATGTGGGATTTTCAATCAATAACATTTTATGGGCCCAAGATTTTAAAATTACAACCAAGAAATACATCAAAATTTTGTATGTGTATGTCCATAAATATCAATAATTTTAAGAAGATACATAAAAGACATGGGATTAAAAGCAGGACAAAATCAAATTGTCAATGCCCTTTGACTGATTCAAAATAGGATATAATATCACTTACAGAAAGTCAATACTACCTATTGGAAAAAGTATACCTCAGACCTGAGAAGTAAGGGCATAAGATACTCAGCAGGCTTCTTTTTTTTGCATAAAAATATGGTGACAATGTTTAATCATACAATAAAATTTATTATTTAATACCCTGAGGGTGGCCGCTCCATGCCATTTCTGTGGTATCATTAAGAATGTCACTTATGTTATAGTAACCTTTATGACATTATAAATAAGTTTTAAAAATTATTTACCTGACCAGTCTTGCTGTATTATTGTAGGCAGTAAATGTTGTGTAGATGAAGCTTGTCCTAAGATTACTTGACTCTGTAGTTTTCCTGAAAATTAATGTGAATATGTCAAGGTTATGTTTCATTATTTAATGATTATCATATATAATGAACCAGTTTCAGCTAGAAATGCAACCATTGAATTTTGTAATCACAACCTTCAAAAAGATTCTTAGTGGTGTGACTAAATCTGACAGAATAAGGAATAGAATTGAATATTAACTCAATATGTGTTAAATTAGGGGACTTACCAAGCAGATGAAGCTTCGGAACTGCCAATGTGCTTAGCCATTGATTACGATTTCTGTCTGTCAGAAAAGTGTGTATCACAAATTCTCTTCTTCTTATAACATTCAAAATCAGATGTTTAAGGGTTTCCACCAACAAGACTGACCCAAGTTTTAAAATGCTCAGGAATTTGACAGCATCTGGGAAATGATGCATTGGAATCTCTGAAAATAATAAATAACATTATTTAATAAATTGAGTGACTATTAAAGCCATCAGACAAATTGTGATAACCTAGTGTTATGACCCAATGGCTAGTATTAGATTTTGGACTCATATATTGACTTTTCTCTTGATAAAAATGGTGTCAGAAGCCAGCACAGCTGTCAATTATTATTAAACCATATAAGTCAGGGGGAGTCTGAAGTCTGACAAGGTGATTTGAGGGATTGGAGAGATACAGAAAACCGGTATGTTTACAATAGTTTTAACCATGATTGCAAATTCAATCTACGGACCGGTAGTAGAACCTGAGAGTAGAACAAACCTTATATGATACTTTATTTATCACAAGATTAGTCAATAAACTATACTGTTAAGATTTAAGAGAATAATTTACTTACCACGGAGCGCACAACCGAAAGCACGTCTAAGTCTCGGCATTACACCAAAGTTCATAAATTCCACAAACAAAAGTGTCTCTGTCACAAAAAGTAGAAATTCACAGAATAAGGAGATTTTTGGAGTGAATTCGCAACAGCAAGGCGGTAGAACACAAGGCTCGACTCGACGCACTTACACTTCGATTTCAATACCAAAAATATGCAAAATGGAACACGAGAGCTACATACATGCGCAAAGTGCAAACGCTAGAAGTAGCCGCCATTTTATGACCAGTGGGCAGGTTTCAAAGCAAGTGACAGCTGACCAGCGTTAACAACTTGAAGTGGACTGACTATCGTACCAGAGGAGTAAAAATTATCGTACATGGATCGAAATTATCGTATTTTTTAGGATAATGTCTTTTAAAGATAAATAAATCATATAAATTGTAATATTGATATGCATGCAAGTACTTCTTTCTTCACTTAATTTGAATAATTCCGTTTGTCAGAGCGAATACAGACATATAATCATAATAATATAACGAAATAACTGCCAACTTTTCTACACGAAAATATACGATACATATGAAGTGTGAACATAATCGAAATACCGAACTTATATTCTCTTGTTCGCATTGGTAGATGCTATACTAACCAATAAGAAAGCGTGTACAGCAGGCGCTGGATAAAGTTACAGTATCGGCAGTGGTGAAACTTAGTAGAGCGGATCGTAAGGATCAATAGGAATAGAGAACTTGTATTTCCCGGTATTTTCCCAAGATTTTATTGGACAAAATAAAATCATGCTACTGCGATTTAGACTATCAATATAAATTCTCAAATTTTGCATCATGATAGAAATTATCGTACAATCTGCGTACGATAATAATATGCTATCGTACATCGTACGTAGGCACAAAATTATCGTATGTGTACGATAATTATCGTACGGTTCCGAACGCTGCAGCTGACAAAGCTTTAATTTTGGGGCTAACTAACAGATGGCACTACAGTTTTCTGAAAACGTCACTATAAGGCGACTGTCCAGTGTCCCACCCCTGATCTGGTACAGAAACAATGTGAGTTTGTAATCAAGTAATTCTTGCTGAAATGAATAAAATACATAATTATTAGTTTAAAGTTGTTTTCTCCTACTTGGTTAGGGCCGAAAGTCGAAACCCTGCAAATGATTATGGGCCCAGCGTCCTAACCTAGGACCGGAAACAGATCAACAGCGGAAGAGCAGCAATCAGAACAGTCAAAAGCGAAAAATACAATACAGCATGATGAGTCCAAGGTGTTCGGAACAAATACATTTGCTTCAACAAGTAGCGTTCGGCTGGAAGGAGTACAAAACCGGCTGACATGGAAATTTCAAATAAAAGTGTTGCTAAAAGCACATAACGTGTTCCACGCTGTCGGTGAGACCTGCCCAACAGCGGCAGGAGTGAAAACAAAATGGCTGCAAGCTGACGCGAAGGCCCAAGGCATTCTAGTAACCCGAATGACACCATCCGTAATGATTCACATACAAAACTGTGAAACGGCTAGAGAAATGTGGAATAAACTAACTACTGTTTATGAACAAAATTCTGAAATATCACTACATCTTCTACAGCAAAAATTTTTCGACATGAAGCTCGAATCAAATGAAAATGTAACAACGTACATCGCGAAAGTCGAAGACGTAGTAACAAGAATAAAACAGGCCAAAGGAGGCATACCTGATGGAATGGTAATCATTATGTAATGGTAATTATTAGTGCATTATTAGCTGGACAACCTGACAGTGAGAATTGGTATCTTGACAGTGGTGCCTCAGAGCACATGTGCAAGGACAAACACATTTTCTCAACCTACAGTGCATTTCAAGTTCCCAAATATGTCATAATCGGAGAAGGTTCAGTGATCAAAGCATTGGGACATGGTGATATCAACTTGATAGCATACAATGGAGGAAAATTTATACCTACTACACTGCATAACGTTCTACATGTACCAGACCTTAAGGTAAATTTCTATGAGTGCAGCACTAGACAAAGGCTACAAGCTGCTGACTACATCCTCTGCATGTCATGTGAAGAACCAACAACATATGAGGAGGCAATGAAAAGACCAGACCAAGAGAAATGGAAAGAGGCTATTAGGAAAACAATACCTGGCAAGAAGTCTCAGAAGTACCAGATGGACATGAAATAGTTACCAGCAAGTGATGACACTTGCTTTATTGTGTCAAGTAAAGATATCCATAGAGCATGTGAAGATCTTCAGTCTGACTTGGACACGATAACTAAATGGTGTCATGATGCTGGTTTAGTACTAAACATTAGTAAAACTAAGCTCATGATTATCAAATCACCCTACATCAAGCACCCTTCACCAAAATCTATAATTTCACACAATCATAACTGTCTGCATGGGCTAGGAACCTGTAGGTGTCCTGCAATTGATATAGTGGATACACATAAATACCTTGGCCTAATAATTGATTCAAAATTCAACTGGAGCTACCACATCGAACATATTAGCAATAAGTTACGCCAGTTCCTAGGAAATATAAAAATATTAAAAAATAGAATTCCCTTTAAAGTAAAAATTATGCTTTATAATTCATTAGCGGAATCCTATATTCAATATGGCCTAACAAGCTATGGCCGTACATATTCCTCATATCTGAAGCAAATATACAATCTTCAATTAAAAGTTTTAAAAAATACATTATCTGCAAATATGTTTCGAAAATTAAAACAAAACGAAAATGAAATATTTAAACATTGCAATATCTTGCCCATTTATCATAAAGTTAAGCAAATGCTATTGAGCCAATACTTTTTTAATGAAAAAATAAGATTGGAAAAGATAGAACACCCTATACAAACAAGAGCCATAACTCAGAACCGGTTGTCGATTCTCCGGGCCTGCAACGTGTACGGCGAACGAACTGCCGATTACCTAAAACCTCGCTTGCTAAATGAGCTGCCCTTCAGTGAGCGGCAAAATTTAAATACTAAAAACATTAATTATAGAATAAAGGATTACCTATTACATAAATTATAGCAGCTAAGAGAATTTGAACCTGCTAAGTCATATTTATAAGTTATATTTATTCGTTTTTAAGTCTTTTAAAATATTTTCACTGTGTTCATTTAATTTATAGCATAAGTTGTTGTTGAGTTGTGACGTATTATTAAGTGTTATTAGCATTAGTTGTTAACCTTTGTGTTTTTTTTTAGATGGTAATTTGTCCTAGTTTTATATCGGTATATGTAATATAAATAAATAAAAAAAAGAAAAAAAAAAGTGGGTATTCAAGATTAAAGAAATAGAAGGCAAGAACATATATAAAGCAAGACTTGTGGCAAGAGGTTTTGAACACAAAAATTGTGACAGCAATACTTATGCCCCGTTCCCTAGATAGCAACATATTGGACCATGATGGCAGTGGCCATGCAAAAACAAGAACCAGTGTACCAAATGGACGTAACGGAAGCATTCCTTTACGGGATATAAAAGAGACAGTTTGTATGAGGTTACCAAATAACAAAATTTGTAAACTTAGAAAATCAACCTATGGCCTTAAAAAGTCACCCAGATACTGGAATATTAAATTTAATGATTTTATAAAAATATATCGGAAAATATGGGTATCGTATCCGAGGTTCTCGAGGGTATTGAGAACGATTTTGTGATCATTTTTTCAAATCCAAGAGGGCTGCCGTGCAAGATTATGATCACAAAAATATGGGTATCGTATCCGAGATTCTTGAGAGTGCAGAGAACGATTTTGTGATCATTTTTCAATTCCAGGATGGCCGCCGCTCAAAAGTATGATAACTATATTATGGATATCGTATCCGAGGTTCTCAAGGGTGCTGAGAACGATTTTGTTATCATTTTTCTCATCCAAGATGGCCGCCGAACAGAATTATGATTTCAGCAATATGGATATCGTATCTGAGGTTCTCGAGGGTGCAGAGAAGAATTCTGCGATCATTTTAGAAATCCAAGAGGGCTGCCGCAAACCATTATGTTTTCAGCAATATGGATATCGTGTCCGAGGTTCTCGAGGGTGCAGAAAACAATTTTGGGATCATTTTTAAATCCGAGATGGCCGCCGCTCAAAAGTATGATAACTAGATTATGGGTATCGTATACGAGGTTCTCTAGGGTGCAGAGAACGATTTGGTGATCATTTTTCAAATCCAAGATGGCCGCCGCACATAATTATGATTTCAGCAATATGGATATCGTGTCCAAGGTTCTCGAGGGTGCAGCAAACAATTTTGGGATCATTTTTAAATCCGAGATGGCCGCCGTGCAAGATTATGATCACAAAAATATATTATCGTATCCGAGGTTCTCGAGAGTGCACAGAACGATTTTGTGATCATTTCTGAAATCCTAGATGGCCGCCGCTCAAAATTATGTTAACTACATTATGGGTATCGTATCCGAGGTGCTCGAGGGTGCAGAGAACGATTCTGTGATCAGTTTTCAAATCCAAGATGGCCGCCGCTCAAAAGTATGATAACTACATTATGGGTATCGTATCCGAGTTTTTCGAGGGTGCTGAGAACGATTTTGTGATCATTTTTCAAATCCTAGATGGCCACCGTGCAAGATTATGATCACAAAAATATGGGTATCGTATCCGACGTTCTCGAGGTTGTAGAAAACAATTTTGGGATCATTTTTAAATCCAAGATGGCCGCCGTTCAAAATTATGATAACTACATTATGGGTATCGTATCCGAGGTTCTCCAGGGTGCTGAGAACGATTATGTTATCATTTTTCAAATCCAAGAAGGCTGCCGTGCAAGATTATGAAAACAAAAATATGTGTATCGTATCCGAGATTCTTGAGAGTGCAGAAAACGATTTTGTGATCATTTTTCAAATCCAAGATGGCCGCCGCTCAAAAGTATGATAACTATATTATGGATATCGTATCCGAGGTTCTCAAGGGTGTTGAGAACGATTTTGTGATCATTTTTCTAATCCAAGATGGCCGCCGCACAAAATTATGTTTTCAGCAATATGGATATCGTGTCCGAGGTTCTCAAAGGTGCAGAAAACAATTTTGGGATCATTTTAAATCCGAGATGGCCGCCGCTCAAAAGTATGATAACTAGATTATGGGTATCGTATCCGAGGTTCTCGAGGGTGCAGAGAACGATTTGGTGATCATTATTTAAATCCAAGATGGCCGCCGCACAAAATTATGATTTCAGCAATATGGATATCGTGTCCAAGTTTCTCCAGGGTGCAGAAAACAATTTTGGGATCATTTTTAAATCCGAGATGGCCGCCGTAAAAGATTATGATCACAAAAATATGGGTATCGTATCCGAGATTCTTGAGAGTGCAAAGAACGATTTTGTGATCATTTCTGAAATCCAAGATGGCCGCTGCTCAAAATTATGATAACTACATTATGGGTATCGTATCCGAGGTTCTCGAGTGTGCAGAGAACGATTTTGTGATAATTTTTCTAATCCAAGATGGCCGCCGCTCAAAAGTATGATAACTATATTATGATGGATATCGTATCCGAGGTTCTCAAGGGTGCTGAGAACAATTTTGTGATCATTTTTCTAGTCCAAGATGGCTGCCGCACAAAATTAAACATAATTTTATATATAAACTGAAAACATTCAGCAATATGGATATCGTGTCCGAGGTTCTCGAGGGTGCAAAGAAAACTTCTGCGATCATTTTAGAAATCCAAGAGGGCTGCCGCAAACCATTATGTTTTCAGCAATATGGATATCGTGTCCGAGGTTCTCGAGGGAGCAGAAAACAATTTTGGGATCATTTTTAAATCCGAGATGGTCGCCGCTCAAAAGTATGATAACTAGATTATTCGTATCGTATCCGAGGTTCTCGAGGGTGCAGAGAACGATTTTGTGATCATTTTTCAAATCCAAGAGGGCTGCCGTGCAAGATTATGATCACAAAAATATGGGTATCGTATCCGAGATTCTTGAGAGTGCAGAGAACGATTTTGTGATCATTTTTCAAATCCAAGATGGCCGCCGCTCAAAAGTATGATAACTATATTATGGGTATCGTATCCGAGGTTCTCGAGGTTGCAGAGAACGATTTTATGATCATTTTTCAAATCCAAGATGGCCACCGCTCAAATTTATGATAACAACATTATGGGTATCGTATCAGAGGTTCTCGAGGATGCAGAGAACGATTTTGTGATCATTTTTCAAATTGAAAATAGCCGCCGCTTAAAAGTATGTTAACTACATAATGGGTATCGTATCCAAGGTTCTCGAGGGTGCTGTGAACGATTTTGTGATCATTTTTGAAATCCAAGATGGCCACCGCTCAAAAGTATGATAACTAGATTATGGGTATCGTATCCGAGGTTCTCAAGGGTGCAGAGAACGATTTTGAGATCAGTTTTCAAATCCAAGATGGCCGCCGCTCAAAAGTATGATAACTACATTATGGGTATCGTATCCGAGTTTTTCGAGGGTGCTGAGAACGATTTTGTGATCAATTTTCAAATCCAAGATGGCCGCCGTGCAAGATTATGATCACAAAAATATGTGTATCGTATCCGAGGTTCTCGAGAAAACAATTTTGGGATCAATATTAAATCCAAGATGGCCGCCGCTCAAAATTATGATAACTACATTATGGGTATCGTATCCGAGGTTTTCAAGGGTGCTGAGAACGATTTTGTGATCATTTTTCAAATCCAAGAGGGCTGCCGTGCAAGATTATGAACACAAAAATATGGGTACGTATCCGAGATTCTTGAGAGTGCAGAGAACGATTTTGTGATCATTTTTCAAATCCAAGATGGCCGCCGCTCAAAAGTATGATAACTATATTATGGATATCGTATCCGAGGTTCTCAAGGGTGCTGAGAACTATTTTATGATAATTTTTCTAATCCAAGATGGCCGCCGCACAAAATTATGTTTTCAGCAATATGGATATCGTGTCCGAGGTTCTCGAGGGTGCAGAGAACAATTTAATGATCATTTTTCAAATCCAAGATGGCCGCCGCACAAAATTATGATTTTAGCAATATGGATATCGTGTCCGAGGTTCTCGAGGGTGCAGAAAACAATTTTGGGATCATTTTTAAACCCGAGATGGCCGCCGTTTAAAAGTATGATAACAAGATTATGAGTATCGTATCCGAGGTTCTCAAAGGTGCTGAGAACTATTTTGTGATAATTTTTCTAATCCAAGATGGCCGCCGCACAAAATTATGTTTTCAGCAATATGGATATCGTGTGCGAGGTTCTCGAGGGTGCAGAGAAAAATTCTGCGATCATTTTAGAAATCCAAGAGGGCTGCCGCAAACCATGATGTTTTCAGCAATATGGATAGCGTGTCCGAGGTTCGCGAGGGTGCAGAAAACAATTTTGGGTTCATTTTTAAACCCGAGATGGCCGCCGTTTAAAAGTATGATAACTAGATTATGGGTATCGTGTCCGAGGTTCTCGAGGGTGCAGAGAAAGATTAAATGACCATTTTTATAATCCAAGATGGCCGCCGCACAAAATTATGATTTTAGCAAAATAGATATCGTGTCCGAGGTTCTCGAGGGTGCAGAAAACAATTTTGGGATCATTTTTAAATACGAGATGGCCGCCGCTTAAAATTATGATAACTACATTATGGGTATCGTATCCGAGGTTCTCGAGGGTGCTGAGAACGATTTTGTGATCATTTTTTCAAATCCAAGAGGGCTGCCGTGCAAGATTATGATCACAAAAATATGGGTATCGTATCCGAGATTCTTGAGAGTGCAGAGAACGATTTTGTGATCATTTTTCAATTCCAAGATGGCCGCCGCTCAAAAGTATGAAAACTATATTATGGATATCGTATCCGAGGTTCTCAAGGGTGCTGAGAACGATTTTGTGATCATTTTTTTAATCCAAGATGGCCGCCGCACAACATTATGTTTTCAGCAATATGGATATCGTGTGCGAGGTTCTCGACGGTGCAGAGAAAAATTCTGCGATCATTTTAGAAATCCAAGAGGGCTGCCGCAAACCATTATGTTTTCAGCAATATGGATAGCGTGTCCGAGGTTCGCGAGGGTGCAGAAAACAATTTTGGGATCATTTTTAAACCCGAGATGGCCGCCGTTTAAAAGTATGATAACTAGATTATGGGTATCGTATCCGAGGTTCTCGAGGGTGCAGAGAACGATTTAATGATCATTTTTCAAATCCGAGATGGCCGCCGCTCAAAAGTATGATAACTAGATTATGGGTATCGTGTCCGAGGTTCTCGAGGGTGCAGAAAACAATTTTGGGATCATTTTTAAATCCGAGATGGCCGCCGCTCAAAAGTATGATAACTAGATTATGGGTATCGTATCCTAGGTTCTCCAGGGTGCAGAGAACGATTTTGTGATCAGTTTTCAAATACAAGATGGCTGACGCTCAAAAGTATTTAAACTACATTATGGGTATCGTATCCGAGGTTCTCGAGGGTGCAGAAAACGATTTTTTGATCAGTTTTCAAATCCAAGATGGCCGCCGCTCAAAAGTATGATAAATACATTATGGGTATCGTAACCGAGTTTTTCGAGGGTGCTGAGAACGATTTTGTGAATATTTTTTAAATACAAGATGGCCGCCGTGCAAGATTATGATCACAAAAATATGGGTATCGTAGCCGAGGTTCTCGAGGGTGCCTAGAATGATTTTGTGATCATTTTTTATATCCAAGATGGCCGCCGCACTAAATTATGTTTTCAGCAATATGGATATTGTGTCCGAGGTTCTCGAGGGTGCAAAAAACAATTTGGGGATCATTTTTAAATCCGAGATGGCCGCCGCTCAAAAGTATGATAACTAGATTATGGATATCGTATCCTAGGTTCTCGAGGGTGCAGAGAACGATTTTGTGATCAGTTTTCAAATCCAAGATGGCCGCCGCTCAAAAGTATGATAACTACATTATGGGTATCGTATCCGAGGTTCTCGAGGGTGCTGAGAACAATTTGGTGATTATTTTTTAAATCCAAGATGGCTGCCGCACAAAATTATGATTTTAGCAATATGGATATCGTGTCCGAGGTTCTCGAGGGTGCTGAGAAGAATTCTGCGATCATTTTAGAAATCCAAGAGGGCTGCCGCAAACCATTATGTTTTCAGCAATATGGATATCGTGTCCGAGGTTCTCGAGGGTGCAGAAAACATTTTGGGATAATTTTTAAATCCGAGATGGTCGCCGCTCAAAAGTATGATAACTAGATTATTCGTATCGTATCCGAGGTTCTCGAGGGTGCAGAGAACGATTTTGTGATCATTTTTCAAATCCAAGAGGGCTGCCGTGCAAGATTATGATCACAAAAATATGGGTATCGTATCCGAGATTCTTGAGAGTGCAGAGAACGATTTTGTGATCATTTTTCAAATCCAAGATGGCCGCCGCTCAAAAGTATGATAACTATATTATGGGTATCGTATCCGAGGTTCTCGAGGTTGCAGAGAACGATTTTGTGATCATTTTTCAAATCCAAGATGGCCACCGCTCAAATTTATGATAACAACATTATGGGTATTGTATCAGAGGTTCTCGAGGATGCAGAGAACGATTTTGTGATAATTTTTCAAATTGAAAATAGCCGCCGCTTAAAAGTATGTTAACTACATTATGGGTATCGTATCCAAGGTTCTCGAGGGTGCTGTGAACGATTTTGTGATCATTTTTGAAATCCAAGATGGCCACCGTTCAAAAGTATGATAACTAGATTATGGGTATCGTATCCGAGGTTCTCAAGGGTGCAGAGAACGATTTTGAGATCAGTTTTCAAATCCAAGATGGCCGCCGCTCAAAAGTATGATAACTACATTATGGGTATCGTATCCGAGTTTTTCGAGGGTGCTGAGAACGATTTTGTGATCAATTTTCAAATCCAAGATGGCCACCGCTCAAAAATATAATAACTACATTATGGGTATCGTATCCGAGTTTTTTGAGGGTGCTGAGAACGATTTTGTGATCATTTTTCAAATCCAAGATGGCCGCCGTGCAAGATTATGATCACAAAAATATGGGTATCGTATCCGAGGTTCTCGAGGTTGCAGAAAACAATTTTGGGATCAATATTAAATCCAAGATGGCCGCCGCTCAAAATTATGATAACTACATTATGGGTATCGTATCCGAGGTTTTCAAGGGTGCTGAGAACGATTTTGTGATCATTTTTCAAATCCAAGAGGGCTGCCGTGCAAGATTATGATCACAAAAATACGGGTACGTATCCGAGGTTCTCAAGGGTGCTGAGAACTATTTTATGATAATTTTTCTAATCCAAGATGGCCGCCGCACAAAATTATGTTTTCAGCAATATGGATATCGTGTCCGAGGTTCTCGAGGGTGCAGAGAACAATTTAATGATCATTTTTCAAATCCAAGATGGCCGCCGCACAAAATTATGATTTTAGCAATATGGATATCGTGTCCGAGGTTCTCGAGGGTGCAGAAAACAATTTTGGGATCATTTTTAAACCCGAGATGGCCGCCGTTTAAAAGTATGATAACTAGATTATGGGTATCGTATCCGAGGTTCTCAAAGGTGCTGAGAACTATTTTGTGATAATTTTTCTAATCCAAGATGGCCGCCGCACAAAATTATGTTTTCAGCAATATGGATATCGTGTGCGAGGTTCTCGAGGGAGCAGAGAAAAATTCTGCGATCATTTTAGAAATCCAAGAGGGCTGCCGCAAACCATGATGTTTTCAGCAATATGGATTGCGTGTCCGAGGTTCGCGAGGGTGCAGAAAACAATTTTGGGTTCATTTTTAAAACCCGAGATGGCCGCCGTTTAAAATTATGATAACTAGATTATGGGTATCGTATCCGAGGTTCTCGAGGGTGCAGAGAACGATTAAATGACCATTTTTCAAATCCAAGATGGCCGCCGCACAAAATTATGATTTTAGCAAAATAGATATCGTGTCCGAGGTTCTCGAGGGTGCAGAAAACAATTTTGGGATCATTTTTAAATACGAGATGGCCGCCGCTTAAAATTATGATAACTACATTATGGGTATCGTATCCGAGGTTCTCGAGGGTGCTGAGAACGATTTTGTGATCATTTTTTCAAATCCAAGAGGGCTGCCGTGCAAGATTATGATCACAAAAATATGGGTATCGTATCCGAGATTCTTGAGAGTGCAGAGAACGATTTTGTGATCATTTTTCAATTCCAAGTTGGCCGCCGCTCAAAAGTATGAAAACTATATTATGGATATCGTATCCGAGGTTCTCAAGGGTGCTGAGAACGATTTTGTGATCATTTTTTTAATCCAAGATGGCCGCCGCACAAAATTATGTTTTCAGCAATATGGATATCGTGTGCGAGGTTCTCGAAGGTGCAGAGAAAAATTCTGCGATCATTTTAGAAATCCAAGAGGGCTGCCGCAAACCATTATGTTTTCAGCAATATGGATAGCGTGTCCGAGGTTCGCGAGGGTGCAGAAAACAATTTTCGGATCATTTTTAAACCCGAGATGGCCGCCGTTTAAAAGTATGATAACTAGATTATGGGTATCGTATCCGAGGTTCTCGAGGGTGCAGAGAACGATTTAATGATCATTTTTCAAATCCGAGATAGCCGCCGCTCAAAAGTATGATAACTAGATTATGGGTATCGTATCCTAGGTTCTCGAGGGTGCAGAAAACAATTTTGGGATCATTTTTAAATCCGAGATGGCCGCCGCTCAAAAGTATGATAACTAGATTATGGGTATCGTATCCTAGGTTCTCCAGGGTGCAGAGAACGATTTTGTGATCAGTTTTCAAATACAAGATGGCCGACGCTCAAAAGTATTTAAACTACATTATGGGTATCGTATCCGAGGTTCTCGAGGGTGCTGAGAACGATTTTGTAATCATTTTTCTCATCCAAGATGGCCGCCGCACAAAATTATGATTTCAGCAATATGGATATCGTACCCGAGGTTCTCGAGGGTGCAGAAAACGATTTTTTGATCAGTTTTCAAATCCAAGATGGCCGCCGCTCAAAAGTATGATAAATACATTATGGGTATCGTAACCGAGTTTTTCGAGGGTGCTGAGAACGATTAAATGACCATTTTTCAAATACAAGATGGCCGCCGTGCAAGATTATGATCACAAAAATATGGGTATCGTAGCCGAGGTTCTCGAGGGTGCCTAGAACGATTTTGTGATCATTTTTTATATCCAAGATGGCCGCCGCACTAAATTATGTTTTCAGCAATATGGATATTGTGTCCGAGGTTCTCGAGGGTGCAAAAAACAATTTGGGATAATTTTTAAATCCGAGATGTCCGCCGCTCAAAAGTATGATAACTAGATTATGGGTATCGTATCCGAGTTTTTCGAGGGTGCAGAGAACGATTTTGTGATCAGTACTCAAATCCAAGATGGCCGCCGCTCAAAAGTATGATAACTACATTATGGGTATCATATCCGAGGTTCTCGAGGGTGCTGAGAAAGATTTTGTGATTATTTTTCAAATCCAAGATGGCCGCCGCGCAAGGTTATGATCACAAATATATGGGTATCGTATTCGAGGTTCTCGAGAGTGCAGAGAACGATTTTGTGATCATTTTTATAATCCAAGATGGCCGCCGTGCAAGATTATGATCACAAAAATATGGGTATCGTATCCGAGGTTCTCGAGGGTGCAGAGAACGATTTTGTGATCATTTTTCAAATCCAAGATGGCCGCCGCACTAAATTATGTTTTCAGCAATATGGATATCGTGTCCGAGGTTCTCGAGGGTGCAGAAAACAATTTGGGGATCATTTTTAAATCCGAGATGGCCGCCGCTCAAGAGTATGATAACTAGATTATGGATATCGTATCCTAGGTTCTCGAGGGTGCAGAGAACGATTTTGTGATCAGTTTTCAAATCCAAGATGGCCGCCGCTCAAAAGTATGATAACTACATTATGGGTATCGTATCCGAGGTTCTCGAGGGTGCTGAGAACAATTTGGTGATTATTTTTTAATCCAAGATGGTTGCCGCACAAAATTATGATTTAAGCAATATGGATATCGTGTCCGAGGTTCTCGAGGGTGCAGAGAAGAATGCGATCATTTTAGAAATCCAAGAGGGCTGCCGCAAACCATTATGTTTTCAGCAATATGGATATCGTGTCCGAGGTTCTCGAGGGTGCAGAAAATATTTTGGGATAATTTTTAAATCCGAGATGGCCGCCGCTCAAAAGTATGATAACCAGATTATGGGTATCGTATACTAGTTTTTCGAGGGTGCAGAGAACGATTTTGTGATCAGTATTCAAATCCAAGATGGCCGCCGCTCAAAAGTATGATAACTACATTATGGGTATCATATCCGAGGTTCTCGAGGGTGCAGAGAACGATTTTGTGATCATTTTTCAAATCAAAGATGGCCGCCGTGCAAGATTATGATCACAAAAATATGGGTATCGTATCCGAGGTTCTCGAGGGTGCAGAGAACGATTAAATGACCATTTTTCAAATCCAAGATGGCCGCCGCACAAAATTATGATTTTAGCAAAAAAGATATCGTGTCCGAGGTTCTCGAGGGTGCAGAAAACAATTTTGGGATCATTTTTAAATACGAGATGGCCGCCGCTTAAAATTATGATAACTACATTATGGGTATCGTATCCGAGGTTCTCGAGGGTGCTGAGAACGATTTTGTGATCATTTTTTCAAATCCAAGAGGGCTGCCGTGCAAGATTATGATCACAAAAATATGGGTACGTATCCGAGGTTCTCAAGGGTGCTGAGAACTATTTTATGATAATTTTTCTAATCCAAGATGGCCGCCGCACAAAATTATGTTTTCAGCAATATGGATATCGTGTCCGAGGTTCTCGAGGGTGCAGAGAACAATTTAATGATCATTTTTCAAATCCAAGATGGCCGCCGCACAAAATTATGATTTTAGCAATATGGATATCGTGTCCGAGGTTCTCGAGGGTGCAGAAAACAATTTTGGGATCATTTTTAAACCCGAGATGGCCGCCGTTTAAAAGTATGATAACTAGATTATGGGTATCGTATCCGAGGTTCTCAAAGGTGCTGAGAACTATTTTGTGATAATTTTTCTAATCCAAGATGGCCGCCGCACAAAATTATGTTTTCAGCAATATGGATATCGTGTGCGAGGTTCTCGAGGGAGCAGAGAAAAATTCTGCGATCATTTTAGAAATCCAAGAGGGCTGCCGCAAACCATGATGTTTTCAGCAATATGGATAGCGTGTCCGAGGTTCGCGAGGGTGCAGAAAACAATTTTGGGTTCATTTTTAAAACCCGAGATGGCCGCCGTTTAAAATTATGATAACTAGATTATGGGTATCGTATCCGAGGTTCTCGAGGGTGCAGAGAACGATTAAATGACCATTTTTCAAATCCAAGATGGCCGCCGCACAAAATTATGATTTTAGCAAAATAGATATCGTGTCCGAGGTTCTCGAGGGTGCAGAAAACAATTTTGGGATCATTTTTAAATACGAGATGGCCGCCGCTTAAATTTATGATAACTACATTATGGGTATCGTATCCGAGGTTCTCGAGGGTGCTGAGAACGATTTTGTGATCATTTTTTCAAATCCAAGAGGGCTGCCGTGCAAGATTATGATCACAAAAATATGGGTATCGTATCCGAGATTCTTGAGAGTGCAGAGAACGATTTTGTGATCATTTTTCAATTCCAAGATGGCCGCCGCTCAAAAGTATGAAAACTATATTATGGATATCGTATCCGAGGTTCTCAAGGGTGCTGAGAACGATTTTGTGATCATTTTTTATATCCAAGATGGCCGCCGCACTATATTATGTTTTCAGCAATATGGATATCGTGTGCGAGGTTCTCGAAGGTGCAGAGAAAAATTCTGCGATCATTTTAGAAATCCAAGAGGGCTGCCGCAAACCATTATGTTTTCAGCAATATGGATAGCGTGTCCGAGGTTCGCGAGGGTGCAGAAAACAATTTTCGGATCATTTTTAAACCCGAGATGGCCGCCGTTTAAAAGTATGATAACTAGATTATGGGTATCGTATCCGAGGTTCTCGAGGGTGCAGAGAACGATTTAATGATCATTTTTCAAATCCGAGATAGCCGCCGCTCAAAAGTATGATAACTAGATTATGGGTATCGTGTCCGAGGTTCTCGAGGGTGCAGAAAACAATTTTGGGATCATTTTTAAATCCGAGATGGCCGCCGCTCAAAAGTATGATAACTAGATTATGGGTATCGTATCCTAGGTTCTCCAGGGTGCAGAGAACGATTTTGTGATCAGTTTTCAAATACAAGATGGCCGACGCTCAAAAGTATTTAAACTACATTATGGGTATCGTATCCGAGGTTCTCGAGGGTGCTGAGAACGATTTTGTAATCATTTTTCTCATCCAAGATGGCCGCCGCACAAAATTATGATTTCAGCAATATGGATATCGTACCCGAGGTTCTCGAGGGTGCAGAAAACGATTTTTTGATCAGTTTTCAAATCCAAGATGGCCGCCGCTCAAAAGTATGATAAATACATTATGGGTATCGTAACCGAGTTTTTCGAGGGTGCTGAGAACGATTAAATGACCATTTTTCAAATCCAAGATGGCCGCCGCACAAAATTATGATTTTAGCAAAATAGATATCGTGTCCGAGGTTCTCGAGGGTGCAGAAAACAATTTTGGGATCATTTTTAAATACGAGATGGCCGCCGCTTAAAATTATGATAACTACATTATGGGTATCGTATCCGAGGTTCTCGAGGGTGCTGAGAACGATTTTGTGATCATTTTTTCAAATCCAAGAGGGCTGCCGTGCAAGATTATGATCACAAAAATATGGGTATCGTATCCGAGATTCTTGAGAGTGCAGAGAACGATTTTGTGATCATTTTTCAATTCCAAGATGGCCGCCGCTCAAAAGTATGAAAACTATATTATGGATATCGTATCCGAGGTTCTCAAGGGTGCTGAGAACGATTTTGTGATCATTTTTTATATCCAAGATGGCCGCCGCACTATATTATGTTTTCAGCAATATGGATATCGTGTGCGAGGTTCTCGAAGGTGCAGAGAACGATTTTGTGATCATTTTTCAAATCCAAGATGGCCGCCGCACTAAATTATGTTTTCAGCAATATGGATATCGTGTCCGAGGTTCTCGAGGGTGCAGAAAACAATTTGGGGATCATTTTTAAATCCGAGATGGCCGCCGCTCAAGAGTATGATAACTAGATTATGGATATCGTATCCTAGGTTCTCGAGGGTGCAGAGAACGATTTTGTGATCAGTTTTCAAATCCAAGATGGCCGCCGCTCAAAAGTATGATAACTACATTATGGGTATCGTATCCGAGGTTCTCGAGGGTGCTGAGAACAATTTGGTGATTATTTTTTAATCCAAGATGGTTGCCGCACAAAATTATGATTTAAGCAATATGGATATCGTGTCCGAGGTTCTCGAGGGTGCAGAGAAGAATGCGATCATTTTAGAAATCCAAGAGGGCTGCCGCAAACCATTATGTTTTCAGCAATATGGATATCGTGTCCGAGGTTCTCGAGGGTGCAGAAAATATTTTGGGATAATTTTTAAATCCGAGATGGCCGCCGCTCAAAAGTATGATAACCAGATTATGGGTATCGTATACTAGTTTTTCGAGGGTGCAGAGAACGATTTTGTGATCAGTATTCAAATCCAAGATGGCCGCCGCTCAAAAGTATGATAACTACATTATGGGTATCATATCCGAGGTTCTCGAGGGTGCAGAGAACGATTTTGTGATCATTTTTCAAATCAAAGATGGCCGCCGTGCAAGATTATGATCACAAAAATATGGGTATCGTATCCGAGGTTCTCGAGGGTGCAGAGAACGATTAAATGACCATTTTTCAAATCCAAGATGGCCGCCGCACAAAATTATGATTTTAGCAAAAAAGATATCGTGTCCGAGGTTCTCGAGGGTGCAGAAAACAATTTTGGGATCATTTTTAAATACGAGATGGCCGCCGCTTAAAATTATGATAACTACATTATGGGTATCGTATCCGAGGTTCTCGAGGGTGCTGAGAACGATTTTGTGATCATTTTTTCAAATCCAAGAGGGCTGCCGTGCAAGATTATGATCACAAAAATATGGGTACGTATCCGAGGTTCCCAAGGGTGCTGAGAACTATTTTATGATAATTTTTCTATTCCAAGATGGCCGCCGCACAAAATTATGTTTTCAGCAATATGGATATCGTGTCCGAGGTTCTCGAGGGTGCAGAGAACAATTTAATGATCATTTTTCAAATCCAAGATGGCCGCCGCACAAAATTATGATTTTAGCAATATGGATATCGTGTCCGAGGTTCTCGAGGGTGCAGAAAAAAAATTTTGGGATCATTTTTAAACCCGAGATGGCCGCCGTTTAAAAGTATGATAACTAGATTATGGGTATCGTATCCGAGGTTCTCAAAGGTGCTGAGAACTATTTTGTGATAATTTTTCTAATCCAAGATGGCCGCCGCACAAAATTATGTTTTCAGCAATATGGATATCGTGTGCGAGGTTCTCGAGGGAGCAGAGAAAAATTCTGCGATCATTTTAGAAATCCAAGAGGGCTGCCGCAAACCATGATGTTTTCAGCAATATGGATAGCGTGTCCGAGGTTCGCGAGGGTGCAGAAAACAATTTTGGGTTCATTTTTAAAACCCGAGATGGCCGCCGTTTTAAATTATGATAACTAGATTATGGGTATCGTATCCGAGGTTCTCGAGGGTGCAGAGAACGATTAAATGACCATTTTTCAAATCCAAGATGGCCGCCGCACAAAATTATGATTTTAGCAAAATAGATATCGTGTCCGAGGTTCTCGAGGGTGCAGAAAACAATTTTGGGATCATTTTTAAATACGAGATGGCCGCCGCTTAAAATTATGATAACTACATTATGGGTATCGTATCCGAGGTTCTCGAGGGTGCTGAGAACGATTTTGTGATCATTTTTTCAAATCCAAGAGGGCTGCCGTGCAAGATTATGATCACAAAAATATGGGTATCGTATCCGAGATTCTTGAGAGTGCAGAGAACGATTTTGTGATCATTTTTCAATTCCAAGATGGCCGCCGCTCAAAAGTATGAAAACTATATTATGGATATCGTATCCGAGGTTCTCAAGGGTGCTGAGAACGATTTTGTGATCATTTTTTTAATCCAAGATGGCCGCCGCACAAAATTATGTTTTCAGCAATATGGATATCGTGTGCGAGGTTCTCGAAGGTGCAGAGAAAAATTCTGCGATCATTTTAGAAATCCAAGAGGGCTGCCGCAAACCATTATGTTTTCAGCAATATGGATAGCGTGTCCGAGGTTCGCGAGGGTGCAGAAAACAATTTTGGGATCATTTTTAAACCCGAGATGGCCGCCGTTTAAAAGTATGATAACTAGATTATGGGTATCGTATCCGAGGTTCTCGAGGGTGCAGAGAACGATTTAATGATCATTTTTCAAATCCGAGATAGCCGCCGCTCAAAAGTATGATAACTAGATTATTGGTATCGTGTCCGAGGTTCTCGAGGGTGCAGAAAACAATTTTGGGATCATTTTTAAATCCGAGATGGCCGCCGCTCAAAAGTATGATAACTAGATTATGGGTATCGTATCCTAGGTTCTCCAGGGTGCAGAGAACGATTTTGTGATCAGTTTTCAAATACAAGATGGCCGACGCTCAAAAGTATTTAAACTACATTATGGGTATCGTATCCGAGGTTCTCGAGGGTGCTGAGAACGATTTTGTAATCATTTTTCTCATCCAAGATGGCCGCCGCACAAAATTATGATTTCAGCAATATGGATATCGTACCCGAGGTTCTCGAGGGTGCAGAAAACGATTTTTTGATCAGTTTTCAAATCCAAGATGGCCGCCGCTCAAAAGTATGATAAATACATTATGGGTATCGTAACCGAGTTTTTCGAGGGTGCTGAGAACGATTTTGTGATTATTTTTCAAATACAAGATGGCCGCCGTGCAAGATTATGATCACAAAAATATGGGTATCGTAGCCGAGGTTCTCGAGGGTGCCTAGAACGATTTTGTGATCATTTTTTATATCCAAGATGGCCGCCGCACTATATTATGTTTTCAGCAATATGGATATTGTGTCCGAGGTTCTCGAGGGTGCAAAAAACAATTTGGGATAATTTTTAAATCCGAGATGTCCGCCGCTCAAAAGTATGATAACTAGATTATGGGTATCGTATCCGAGTTTTTCGAGGGTGCAGAGATTGATTTTGTGATCAGTACTCAAATCCAAGATGGCCGCCGCTCAAAAGTATGATAACTACATTATGGGTATCATATCCGAGGTTCTCGAGGGTGCTGAGAAAGATTTTGTGATTATTTTTCAAATCCAAGATGGCCGCCGCGCAAGGTTATGATCACAAATATATGGGTATCGTATTCGAGGTTCTCGAGAGTGCAGAGAACGATTTTGTGATCATTTTTATAATCCAAGATGGCCGCCGTGCAAGATTATGATCACAAAAATATGGGTATCGTATCCGAGGTTCTCGAGGGTGCAGAGAACGATTTTGTGATCATTTTTCAAATCCAAGATGGCCGCCGCACTAAATTATGTTTTCAGCAATATGGATATCGTGTCCGAGGTTCTCGAGGGTGCAGAAAACAATTTTGGGATCATTTTTAAATCCGAGATGGCCGCCGTGCAAGATTATGATCACAAAAATATATTATCGTATCCGAGGTTCTCGAGAGTGCACAGAACGATTTTGTGATCATTTCTGAAATCCTAGATGGCCGCCGCTCAAAATTATGTTAACTACATTATGGGTATCGTATCCGAGGTGCTCGAGGGTGCAGAGAACGATTCTGTGATCAGTTTTCAAATCCAAGATGGCCGCCGCTCAAAAGTATGATAACTACATTATGGGTATCGTATCCGAGTTTTTCGAGGGTGCTGAGAACGATTTTGTGATCATTTTTCAAATCCTAGATGGCCACCGTGCAAGATTATGATCACAAAAAATGGGTATCGTATCCGACGTTCTCGAGGTTGTAGAAAACAATTTTGGGATCATTTTTAAATCCAAGATGGCCGTTGCTCAAAATTATGATAACTACATTATGGGTATCGTATCCGAGGTTCTCCAGGGTGCTGAGAACGATTATGTTATCATTTTTCAAATCCAAGAAGGCTGCCGTGCAAGATTATGAAAACAAAAATATGTGTATCGTATCCGAGATTCTTGAGAGTGCAGAAAACGATTTTGTGATCATTTTTCAAATCCAAGATGGCCGCCGCTCAAAAGTATGATAACTATATTATGGATATCGTATCCGAGGTTCTCAAGGGTGTTGAGAACGATTTTGTGATCATTTTTCTAATCCAAGATGGCCGACGCACAAAATTATGTTTTCAGCAATATGGATATCGTGTCCGAGGTTCTCAAAGGTGCAGAAAACAATTTTGGGATCATTTTAAATCCGAGATGGCCGCCGCTCAAAAGTATGATAACTAGATTATGGGTATCGTATCCGAGGTTCTCGAGGGTGCAGAGAACGATTTGGTGATCATTATTTAAATCCAAGATGGCCGCCGCACAAAATTATGATTTCAGCAATATGGATATCGTGTCCAAGTTTCTCCAGGGTGCAGAAAACAATTTTGGGATCATTTTTAAATCCGAGATGGCCGCCGTAAAAGATTATGATCACAAAAATATGGGTATCGTATCCGAGATTCTTGAGAGTGCAAAGAACGATTTTGTGATCATTTCTGAAATCCAAGATGGCCGCTGCTCAAAATTATGATAACTACATTATGGGTATCGTATCCGAGGTTCTCGAGTGTGCAGAGAACGATTTTGTGATCATTTTTCAAATCCAAGATGGCCGCCGCTCAAAAGTATGATAACTATATTATGATGGATATCGTATCCGAGGTTCTCAAGGGTGCTGAGAACAATTTTGTGATCATTTTTCTAGTCCAAGATGGCTGCCGCACAAAATTAAACATAATTTTATATATAAACTGAAAACATTCAGCAATATGGATATCGTGTCCGAGGTTCTCGAGGGTGCAAAGAAAACTTCTGCGATCATTTTAGAAATCCAAGAGGGCTGCCGCAAACCATTATGTTTTCAGCAATATGGATATCGTGTCCGAGGTTCTCGAGGGAGCAGAAAACAATTTTGGGATCATCTTTAAATCCGAGATGGTCGCCGCTCAAAAGTATGATAACTAGATTATTCGTATCGTATCCGAGGTTCTCGAGGGTGCAGAGAACGATTTTGTGATCATTTTTCAAATCCAAGAGGGCTGCCGTGCAAGATTATGATCACAAAAATATGGGTATCGTATCCGAGATTCTTGAGAGTGCAGAGAACGATTTTGTGATCATTTTTCAAATCCAAGATGGCCGCCGCTCAAAAGTATGATAACTATATTATGGGTATCGTATCCGAGGTTCTCGAGGTTGCAGAGAACGATTTTATGATCATTTTTCAAATCCAAGATGGCCACCGCTCAAATTTATGATAACAACATTATGGGTATCGTATCAGAGGTTCTCGAGGATGCAGAGAACGATTTTGTGATCATTTTTCAAATTGAAAATAGCCGCCGCTTAAAAGTATGTTAACTACATTATGGGTATCGTATCCAAGGTTCTCGAGGGTGCTGTGAACGATTTTGTGATCATTTTTGAAATCCAAGATGGCCACCGCTCAAAAGTATGATAACTAGATTATGGGTATCGTATCCGAGGTTCTCAAGGGTGCAGAGAACGATTTTGAGATCAGTTTTCAAATCCAAGATGGCCGCCGCTCAAAAGTATGATAACTACATTATGGGTATCGTATCCGAGTTTTTCGAGGGTGCTGAGAACGATTTTGTGATCAATTTTCAAATCCAAGATGGCCGCCGTGCAAGATTATGATCACAAAAATATGGGTATCGTATCCGAGGTTCTCGAGAAAACAATTTTGGGATCAATATTAAATCCAAGATGGCCGCCGCTCAAAATTATGATAACTACATTATGGGTATCGTATCCGAGGTTTTCAAGGGTGCTGAGAACGATTTTGTGATCATTTTTCAAATCCAAGAGGGCTGCCGTGCAAGATTATGAACACAAAAATATGGGTACGTATCCGAGATTCTTGAGAGTGCAGAGAACGATTTTGTGATCATTTTTCAAATCCAAGATGGCCGCCGCTCAAAAGTATGATAACTATATTATGGATATCGTATCCGAGGTTCTCAAGGGTGCTGAGAACTATTTTATGTGTGGCGATATGTATATTATCAAACTTATAATAATAGTATATGAAAATATATAGCCTATCTATCTTATTATATTTATGAACATAAAATATATATCAAGAACATTATTATATATTAAACATCTACATATTTACTATAATAATATATAAGTACAGATTATAATAACACTATATACTATACGTACATTATCCACCACATATAATAATTACTTTGCCACATTTGTCGTACCGATTAATTTAAGACTTGATGCATCGTGTCGTCTGCTGTGAAGGCCTGCGGTAGCATCGAGAACAATGGGACAAAGGAATGCAGTACAGCGACTAGCGACGCACCGGCAGCCGGCACCCGAAGACAGTGCGCCCCGAACCTTCGACGCACGCACACGTTACCTTTGCTTTCGCTAACGCTTCTCGTTTACTTACGTTACCCCTAGTTTAACTACTTCTCATTTCTTGTTTAGTGTACCTTCTATTCTATATAGTGTTAACTACATACCTGTATCATATTGTGGTGTTAAGTGTTAATTATATATACATAAACTTATCTGAAGCTAATTCGGGCTAATTATTTATATCATCTACTGTGTACCAGGACTAATTCACACACTTCAACCCCACATTGGTGACCCCGATAAGGACTTAATTCAAGTAAGTGAAAAGATAAAGTAGTGAACAAAATGGCGCAACCAGGCAAAGAAACATTTGCGGACGCAACCAGTGGGAACTTTACACCATCCGACATTAATCGGGTCGGAGTTCGGTTACCACCATTTTGGGCGGACGAACCAGCTGTATGGTTTGCTCAAATCGAAGGGAGCTTTGCCCTCTCCGGAATAAAAGACGACGATACAAAGTATTACTATGTGAGTGCCCAACTGGAACATCGATACGCCTCCGAAGTGAAAGATATTCTTGTTAATCCGCCATCGAAAGGGAAATACGAGACACTCAAAACTGAACTCATCAAGAGGCTCTCGGCATCGCGAGAAAAAGAGATGACCCAGCTATTAATGCACGAAGAACTTGGAGACAGACGCCCTTCTCAGTTCTTACGGCACCTAAAGCATCTAGCAGGACTGAACATACCAGACGATTTTATTAAAACTGTATGGACAAGCCGGCTCCCAACCAACTTGCAAACCGTCGTGGCATGCCAACCAGAGTCATCACTCCAAGCTCTTGCTGAATTAGCTGACAAAGTTCACGAGCTAGTTCCTCCTACACCACAAGTAGCCCCTGTAGACGTCGCTTCTTCCTCAAGACTGGAACAACTTTCAAGAGAAGTTGCCGAGCTGAGTCGACAAGTAAAAGCGCTCTCCACAAGAGACGCACCTCGATCTCGCTCAAGACACCGAGTAAACCAACGCAGCAGAAGCGGCAAGCGATCGCAATCAAACTACAGAAAGTTTCCTGTCTGCATTTATCACCACAAATATGGTGAAAAGGCAAGAAACTGCCAGAAGCCTTGCGATTACCAGCAGGGAAACGCGAGAGGCGGTCATTAATAGCGACGAATGATTGCCCTGGTTCAACTGGTCGCTTATTTATCACGGACAGACGAACAAAAGTGCAGTTTTTGGTCGATACAGGCAGTGACCTCTGCGTTTTTCCTCGATCTGCCATCAAAACAAGCCGACCAAGAACAACATATGAACTGTACGCAGCGAACGGAAGCACAATCGCTACCTATGGATCCACGAATTTGGAGCTAAATCTAGGTCTTCGTCGTGCATTCAAATGGCAGTTCGTAGTAGCAGACGTCAACAAGGCAATAATAGGCGTAGATTTCCTGTCTTTCTACAACTTAATGGTAGATTGCCGAAATCGCCGCCTCGTTGATAACACCACGACACTCACGACAAAAGCAGCACCTGCTCCAATAGCTGATGCTATTTCTTCTGTGAAGACACTCGTCGGTGACACGAAATACCTAAACCTTCTTCGAGAATTCCCGGAGATAACTCGACCGTCAGGCATTAAACAAAAAATCCATCATAACACGGTACACCACATAAGGACTACACCCGGTCCACCGGTCTACTGCACTCCAAGAAGACTTGCACCTGACAAACTCAAAATCGCAAAACAAGAATTCGCCGAGATGATCGCTAGAGGAATCGCACGACCATCAGAAAGTCCATGGTGCTCACCATTACACCTAACTCCGAAAAAAGATAATGGCTGGAGACCATGTGGAGACTACCGGATGCTAAATGCGAGGACAATTCCAGATCGATACCCCATCCGGCACATCCAAGATTTCACGCACAGCATTTCCGGCAGCAAAATATTCTCAACGATCGACTTAGTCAAAGCATACCACTATATCCCCGTTAATACAGAGGATATACCAAAAACGGCAATCACGACACCCTTCGGAATGTTCGAATTCCCATATATGACTTTTGGTCTACGAAATGCGGGCCAAACATTCCAAAGATTCGTGGATGAAATGACCAGAGATTTCGATTTCACCTTCTCATTCATCGACGATTTCCTGATATTCTCGGAAAATGAGGAGCGGCACCTGGAACATCTGCGTCTGATATTTCAAAGACTACAGGATTACGGTCTAGTAATCAACGTATCAAAATGCGTATTTGGCGCAGCACAAGTAACTTTTCTCGGTTGCACAGTATCAGCAGATGGCGTCAAACCACTAGAGAGTAAAGTCCAAGCAATCAAGGATTTCCCTATACCACAGACTGTAAAAGAACTTAGACGTTTCCTTGGCATGATGAACTATTACCGACGTTTCATCAGAAACGCAGCGGAAACTCAGGCGCCATTGAACAGCCTACTAACCGATTCAGTCAAGGGTAACCATCCAGTGAACATCTCAGGAGAAACCCTACGTGCCTTCAAAAACTGCAAAGAAAGTCTTTGTCATGCAGCACTACTTGCTCACCCGGATTCAGATGCCAAGTTGGCACTAGTAACGGACGCATCCGACACTGCAATCGGTGGAGTTCTGCAACAGCTGAAACAAGATGAATGGCAGCCAATTGCGTTCTTTAGTCGTAAGTTGAACCCACAACAGAAAAAATATTCTCCTTACGACAGGGAACTCCTGGCCATATACGAAGCAATCAAACATTTCCGACACTTCGTAGAGGCAAGACATTTCACGGTATTTACCGACCATAAACCGCTTTGTTTTGCCTTCCATGTGCGTAAAGATAAATGTTCTCCACGACAGTTCCGCCATCTAGACTTCGTGTCACAATTTACCACGGATATAAAGCACATCTCAGGAAAAAATAACATTGTGGCCGATACCCTTTCAAGGATCGAGGAGATAGTTCAGCCTGTAGACCTTGTCAAACTCGCGAGGTTGCAATTGACTGATCCTGAATTACAAAGTTTACTTAACAGCGAAACATCCCTCAAACTCCAGAAAGTTACCATACCTGGAACACGAACCGAACTCTATTGTGACCACAGTACGCAGCTACCACGACCATATGTGCCAAAGGAAGTTAGACACCAGGTGTTCAGTAGCATCCATTCACTAAGCCATCCAGGCGCAAACTCGACCGCCAAATTAGTGACAGAACGCTATGTGTGGCCAAGCGTCAATAAGGATTGCCGTGAATGGGCCAAATGTTGTCATTTATGTCAACGTACAAAAGTCACACGACACATATCTCCAGCACTCGGTACATTCAAATTACCTCGAGCTAGATTCCAGCATGTGCATATCGATTTGATTGGACCTATGCCCATCTCTGGAGGATATCGCTACTGTCTCACCGCCGTAGACAGGTTCTCACGGTGGCCAGAGGCAACACCTCTTCAGGACATTTCAGCGGAAACTGTGGCAAAGGCACTTATATCAAACTGGATAGCTCGCTATGGTTGCCCGTTAGAAGTAATCACAGACAGAGGAAAACAATTTGAATCGGCACTTCTAAAACAACTCGGAGAACTTGCAGGATTTCGACGTATCAGAACTACGGCATACCATCCAGCCAGCAACGGGATGGTAGAAAGGCTACACCGACAGCTAAAAACAGCTATTATGTGCCACGAAAGTCAGAACTGGACCGAAAGTCTTCCATTTGTACTCCTCGGCATCAGAAACACGTATAAAGAAGACATCCATGCCACACCATCTGAAATGTTATACGGAGAAACACTTAGACTACCCGGAGACTTTCTTGAATCTGCTAGCTGGAACACAACAACGGACATTACAGACTATGCAGCACGTTTACGCATGATGATGGGTAAAATCCGTCCTCAACCAGCGTCAAGGCACTGCAAAAGAAATATATTCGTCTTCAAAGACTTACCTCACGCAAGCCGTGTTTACGTCAGAGACGACACCGTGAGAGGATCACTACAGCCAGCATATACGGGACCGTATGAAGTTCTAGAAAGAAGTGATAAAGTCTACAAATTAAGAATAAATGATAAAACACAGACAGTTTCCATAGAAAGGTTAAAACCCGCTTACATACTTACCCCTGACGGCGACTCGAAACGAATAGGATCTGAAGCCGAAATGAAAGAAAACAGCGGTATCAAAACACGCTCTGGAAGACAAGTTAAATTTCCAAACTATTATCGCCCGTCCTAGGACGGTCTCTGGGGGGGAGTATTGTGGCGATATGTATATTATCAAACTTATAATAATAGTATATGAAAATATATAGCCTATCTATCTTATTATATTTATGAACATAAAATATATATCAAGAACATTATTATATATTAAACATCTACATATTTACTATAATAATATATAAGTACAGATTATAATAACACTATATACTATACGTACATTATCCACCACATATAATAATTACTTTGCCACATTTGTCGTACCGATTAATTTAAGACTTGATGCATCGTGTCGTCTGCTGTGAAGGCCTGCGGTAGCATCGAGAACAATGGGACAAAGGAATGCAGTACAGCGACTAGCGACGCACCGGCAGCCGGCACCCGAAGACAGTGCGCCCCGAACCTTCGACGCACGCACACGTTACCTTTGCTTTCGCTAACGCTTCTCGTTTACTTACGTTACCCCTAGTTTAACTACTTCTCATTTCTTGTTTAGTGTACCTTCTATTCTATATAGTGTTAACTACATACCTGTATCATATTGTGGTGTTAAGTGTTAATTATATATACATAAACTTATCTGAAGCTAATTCGGGCTAATTATTTATATCATCTACTGTGTACCAGGACTAATTCACACACTTCAACCCCACATATGATAATTTTTCTAATCCAAGATGGCCGCCGCACAAAATTATGTTTTCAGCAATATGGATATCGTGTCCGAGGTTCTCGAGGGTGCAGAGAACAATTTAATGATCATTTTTCAAATCCAAGATGGCCGCCGCACAAAATTATGATTTTAGCAATATGGATATCGTGTCCGAGGTTCTCGAGGGTGCAGAAAACAATTTTGGGAACATTTTTAAACCCGAGATGGCCGCCGTTTAAAAGTATGATAACAAGATTATGGGTATCGTATCCGAGGTTCTCAAAGGTGCTGAGAACTATTTTGTGATAATTTTTCTAATCCAAGATGGCCGCCGCACAAAATTATGTTTTCAGCAATATGGATATCGTGTGCGAGGTTCTCGAGGGTGCAGAGAAAAATTCTGCGATCATTTTAGAAATCCAAGAGGGCTGCCGCAAACCATGATGTTTTCAGCAATATGGATAGCGTGTCCGAGGTTCGCGAGGGTGCAGAAAACAATTTTGGGTTCATTTTTAAACCCGAGATGGCCGCCGTTTAAAAGTATGATAACTAGATTATGGGTATCGTGTCCGAGGTTCTCGAGGGTGCAGAGAACGATTAAATGACCATTTTTCAAATCCAAGATGGCCGCCGCACAAAATTATGATTTTAGCAAAATAGATATCGTGTCCGAGGTTCTCGAGGGTGCAGAAAACAATTTTGGGATCATTTTTAAATACGAGATGGCCGCCGCTTAAAATTATGATAACTACATTATGGGTATCGTATCCGAGGTTCTCGAGGGTGCTGAGAACGATTTTGTGATCATTTTTTCAAATCCAAGAGGGCTGCCGTGCAAGATTATGATCACAAAAATATGGGTATCGTATCCGAGATTCTTGAGAGTGCAGAGAACGATTTTGTGATCATTTTTCAATTCCAAGATGGCCGCCGCTCAAAAGTATGAAAACTATATTATGGATATCGTATCCGAGATTCTCAAGGGTGCTGAGAACGATTTTGTGATCATTTTTTTAATCCAAGATGGCCGCCGCACAACATTATGTTTTCAGCAATATGGATATCGTGTGCGAGGTTCTCGACGGTGCAGAGAAAAATTCTGCGATCATTTTAGAAATCCAAGAGGGCTGCCGCAAACCATTATGTTTTCAGCAATATGGATAGCGTGTCCGAGGTTCGCGAGGGTGCAGAAAACAATTTTGGGATCATTTTTAAACCCGAGATGGCCGCCGTTTAAAAGTATGATAACTAGATTATGGGTATCGTATCCGAGGTTCTCGAGGGTGCAGAGAACGATTTAATGATCATTTTTCAAATCCGAGATGGCCGCCGCTCAAAAGTATGATAACTAGATTATGGGTATCGTGTCCGAGGTTCTCGAGGGTGCAGAAAACAATTTTGGGATCATTTTTAAATCCGAGATGGCCGCCGCTCAAAAGTATGATAACTAGATTATGGGTATCGTATCCTAGGTTCTCCAGGGTGCAGAGAACGATTTTGTGATCAGTTTTCAAATACAAGATGGCTGACGCTCAAAAGTATTTAAACTACATTATGGGTATCGTATCCGAGGTTCTCGAGGGTGCTGAGAACGATTTTGTAATCATTTTTGAAATACAAGATTGCCGCCGTGCAAGATTATGATCACAAAAATATGGGTGTCGTATCCGAGGTTCTTGAGAGTGCATAGAACGATTTTGTGATCATTTTTGAAATCCAAGATGGCCGCCGCTCAAAATTATGTTTTCAGCTATATGGATATCGTGTCCGAGGTTCTCGAGGGTGCAGAAAACAATTTTGGGATCATTTTTAAATCCGAGATGGCCGCCGCTCAAAAGTATGATAACTAGATTATGGGTTTCGTTTCCTAGGTTCTCGAGAGTGCACAGAACGATTTTGTGATCATTTTAGAAATCCAAGATGGCCACCGCTCAAAATTATGATAACTACATTATGGGTATCTTATCCAAGATTCTCGAGGGTGTAGAGATTGATTTGGAGATAATTTTTCAAATCCAAAATGGCTGCCGTGCAAGATTATGATCACAAAAATATGGGTGTCGTATCCGAGGTTCTTGAGAGTGCATAGAACGATTTTGTGATCATTTTTGAAATCCAAGATGGCCGCCGCTCAAAATTATGTTTTCAGCTATATGGATATCGTGTCCGAGGTTCTCGAGGGTGCAGAAAACAATTTTGGGATCATTTTTAAATCCGAGATGGCCGCCGCTCAAAAGTATGATAACTAGATTATGGGTTTCGTTTCCTAGGTTCTCGAGGATGCAGAGAACGATTTTGTGATCAGTTTTCAAATACAAGATGGCCGACGCTCAAAAGTACTTAAACTACATTATGGGTATCGTATCCGAGGTTCTCGAGGGTTCTGAGAACGATTTTGTAATCATTTTTCTCATCCATGATAGCCGTCGCTCAAAATTATGATATTAGCGATATGGATATCGTTTCCGAGATTCTCGAGGGTGTAGAGAACGATTTGGAGATAATTTTTCAAATCCAAGATGGCCGTCGCTCAAAATTATGATATTAGCGATATGGATATCGTTTCCGAGTTTTCGAGGGTGCTGAGAACGATTTTGTGATCATTTTTCAAATCCAAAACGGCCGCCGTGCAAGATAATGATCACAAAAATATGGGTATCGTATCCGAGGATCTCAAAGGGTGCTGAAAACGATTTTGTGATCATTTTTGAAATCCAAGATGGCCGTCGATCAAAATTATGATATTAGCGATATGCATATCGTTTCCGAGATTCTCGAGGGTGTAGAGAACGATATGGAGATAATTTTTCAAATCCAAGATGGCCGCCTCTCAAAAAAATGATAACTACATTATGGGTATCGTATCCGAGTTTTTCGAGGGTGCTGAGAACAATTTTGTGATCATTTTTCAAATCCAAGATGGCCGCCGCACTAAATTATGTTTTCAGCAATATGGATATCGTGTCCGAGGTTCTAGAGGGTGCAGAAAACAATTTGGGGATCATTTTTAAATCCGAGATGGCCGCCGCTCAAAAGTATGGTAACTAGATTATGGATATCGTATCCTAGGTTCTCGAGGGTGCAGCGAACGATTTTGTGATCAGTTTTCAAATCCAAGATGGCCGCCTCTCAAAAGTATGATAACTACATTATGGGTATCGTATCCGAGGTTCTCGAGGGTGCTGAGAACAATTTGGTGATTATTTTTTAAATCCAAGATGGCCGCCGCACAAAATTATGATTTTAGCAATATGGATATCGTGTCCGAGGTTCTCGAGGGTGCAGAGAAGAATTCTGCGATCATTTTAGAAATCCAAGAGGGCTGCCGCAAACCATAATGTTTTCAGCAATATGGATATCATGTCCGAGGTTCTCGAAGGTGCAGAAAACATTTTGGGATAATTTTTAAATCCGAGATGGCCGCCGCTCAAAAGAATGATAACTAGATTATGGGTATCGTATCTGAGTTTTTCGAGGGTGCAGAGTACGATTTTGTGATCAGTATTCAAATCCAAGATGGCCGCCGCTCAAAAGTATGATAACTACGTTATGGGTATCGTATCCGAGGTTCTCGAGGGTGTAGAGAACGAATTGGAGATAATGTTTCAAATCCAAGATGGCCGTCGCTCAAAAAAATGATAACTACATTGTGGGTATCGTATCCGAGTTTTTCGAGGGTGCTGAGAACGATTTTGTGATCATTTTTCAAATCCAAAATGGCCGCCGTGCAAGATTAAGATCACAAAAATATGGGTATCGTATCCGAGGTTCTCGAGAGTGCACAGAACGATTTTGTGATCATTTTAGAAATCCAAGATGGCCACCGCTCAAAATTATGATAACTACATTATGGGTATCGTATCCGAGTTTTTCGAGGGTGCTGAGAACAATTTGGTGATTATTTTTTAAATCGAAGATGGCCGCCGCACAAAATTTATGATTTAAGCAATATGGATATCGTGTCCGAAGTTCTCGAGGGTGCAGAGAAGAATTCTGCGATCATTTTAGAAATCCAAGAGGGCTGCCGCAAACCATTATGTCTTCAGCAATATGGATATCGTGTCCGAGGTTCTCGAAGGTGCAGAAAACATTTTGGGATAATTTTTAAATCCGAGATGGCCGCCGCTCAAAAGTATGATAACTAGATTATGGGTATCGTATCCGAGTTTTTCGAGGGTGCAGAGAACGATTTTGTGATCAGTATTCAAATCCAAGATGGCCGCCGCTCAAAAGTATGATAACTACATTATGGGTATCGTATTCGAGGTTCTCGAGGGTGTAGAGAACGAATTGGAGATAATTTTTCAAATCCAAGATGGCCGTCGCTCAAAAAAATGATAACTACATTGTGGGTATCGTATCCGAGTTTTTCGAGGGTGCTGAGAACGATTTTGTGATCATTTTTCAAATCCAAAATGGCCGCCGTGCAAGATTATGATCACAAAAATATGGATATCGTATCCGAGGTTCTCGAGAGTGCACAGAACGATTTTGTGATCATTTTAGAAATCCAAGATGGCCACCGCTCAAAATTATGATAACTACATTATGGGTATCTTATCCAAGATTCTCGAGGGGGTAGAGATTGATTTGGAGATAATTTTTCAAATCCAAAATGGCTGCCGTGCAAGATTATGATCACAAAAATATGGGTGTCGTATCCGAGGTTCTTGAGAGTGCATAGAACGATTTTGTGATCATTTTTTAAATCCAAGATGGCCGCCGCTCAAAATTACGTTTTCAGCTATATGGATATTGTGTCCGAGGTTCTCGAGGGTGCAGAAAACAATTTTGGGATCATTTTTAAATCCTAGATGGCCGCCACTCAAAAGTATGAATACAAGATTTTGGGTATCGTATCCTAGGTTCTCGAGGGTGCAGAGAACGATTTTGTGATCAGTTTTCAAATACAAGATGGCCGACGCTCAAAAGTATTTTAACTACATTATGGGTATCGTATCCGAGGTTCTCGAGGGTGCTGAGAACGATTTTGTAATCATTTTTCTCATCCAAGATGGCCGCCGCACAAAATTATGATTTCAGCAATATGGATATCGTACCCGAGGTTCTCGAGGGTGCAGAAAACGATTTTGTGATCAGTTTTCAAATCCAAGATGGCCGCCGCTCAAAAGTATGATAACTACATTATGGGTATCGTATCCGAGTTTTTCGAGGGTGCTGATTACGACTTTGTGATTATTTTTCAAATACAAGATGGCCGCCGTGCAAGATTATGATCACAAAAATATGGGTATCGTATCCGAGGTTCTCGAGGGTGCTGAGAACGATTTGTTGATCATTTTTCTAATCCAAGATGGCCGCCGCACTAAATTATGTTTTCAGCAATATGGATATCTTGTCCGAGGTTCTCGAGGGTGCAGAAAAGAATTTGGGGATCATTTTTAAATCCGAGATGGCCGCCGCTCAAATGTATGATAACTAGATTATGGATATCGTATCCTAGGTTCTCGAGGGTGCAGAGAACGATTTTGTGATCAGTTTTCAAATCCAAGATGGCCGCCGCTCAAAAGAATGATAACTACTTTATGGGTATCGTATTCGAGGTTCTCGAGGGTGCTGAGAACGATTTGGTGATTATTTTTCAAATCCAAGATGGCCGCCGCACAAAATTATGATTTTACCAATATGGATATCGTGTGCGTGGGTCTCGAGGGTGCAGAGAACAATTCTTCGATCATTTTAGAAATCCAAAAGGGCTGCCGCAAACCATTATGTTTTCAGCAATATGGATATCGTGTCCGAGGTTCTCGAGGGTGCAGAAAACAATTTTGGGATAATTTTTAAATCCGAGATGGCCGCCGCTCAAAAGTATGATAACTAGATTATGGGTATCGTATCCGAGTTTTTCGAGGGTGCAGAGAACGATTTTGTGATCAGTATTCAAATCCAAGATGGCCGCCGCTCAAAAGTATGATAACTACATTATGGGTATCGTATCCGAGTTTTTCGAGTGTGCTGAGAACGATTTTGTGATCATTTTTCAAATCCAAAATGGCCGCCGTGCAAGATTAAGATCACAAAAATATGGGTATCGTATCCGAGGTTCTCGAGAGTGCACAGAACGATTTTGTGATAATTTTAGAAATCCAAGATGGCCACCGCTCAAAATTATGATAACTACATTATGGGTATCGTATCCGAGTTTTTCGAGGGTGCTGAGAACAATTTGGTGATTATTTTTTAAATCCAAGATGGCCGCCGCACAAAATTTATGATTTAAGCAATATGGATATCGTGTCCGAGGTTCTCGAGGGTGCAGAGAAGAATTCTGCGATCATTTTAGAAATCCAAGAGGGCTGCCGCAAACCATAATGTCTTCAGCAATATGGATATCGTGTCCGAGGTTCTCGAATGTGCAGAAAATATTTTGGGATAATTTTTAAATCCGAGATGGCCGCCGCTCAAAAGTATGATAACTAGATTATGGGTATCGTATCCGAGTTTTTCGAGGGTGCAGAGAACGATTTTGTGATCAGTATTCAAATCCAAGATGGCCGCCGCTCAAAAGTATGATAACTACATTATGGGTATCGTATTCGAGGTTCTGGAGGGTGTAGAGAACGAATTGGAGATAATTTTTCAAATCCAAGATGGCCGTCGCTCAAAAAAATGATAACTACATTGTGGGTATCGTATCCGAGTTTTTCGAGGGTGCTGATAACGACTTTGTGATTATTTTTCAAATACAAGATGGCCGCCGTGCAAGATTATGATCACAAAAATATGGGTATCGTATCCGAGGTTCTCGAGAGTGCACAGAACGATTTTGTGATCATTTTAGAAATCCAAGATGGCCACCGCTCAAAATTATGATAACTACATTATGGGTATCTTATCCAAGATTCTCGAGGGGGTAGAGATTGATTTGGAGATAATTTTTCAAATCCAAAATGGCTGCCGTGCAAGATTATGATCACAAAAATATGGGTGTCGTATCCGAGGTTCTTGAGAGTGCATAGAACGATTTTGTGATCATTTTTTAAATCCAAGATGGCCGCCGCTCAAAATTACGTTTTCAGCTATATGGATATTGTGTCCGAGGTTCTCGAGGGTGCAGAAAACAATTTTGGGATCATTTTTAAATCCGAGATGGCCGCCACTCAAAAGTATGAATACAAGATTTTGGGTATCGTATCCTAGGTTCTCGAGGGTGCAGAGAACGATTTTGTGATCAGTTTTCTAATACAAGATGGCCGACGCTCAAAAGTATTTTAACTACATTATGGGTATCGTATCCGAGGTTCTCGAGGGTGCTGAGAACGATTTTGTAATCATTTTTGAAATACAAGATTGCCGCCGTGCAAGATTATGATCACAAAAATATGGGTGTCGTATCCGAGGTTCTTGAGAGTGCATAGAACGATTTTGTGATCATTTTTGAAATCCAAGATGGCCGCCGCTCAAAATTATGTTTTCAGCTATATGGATATCGTGTCCGAGGTTCTCGAGGGTGCAGAAAACAATTTTGGGATCATTTTTAAATCCGAGATGGCCGCCGCTCAAAAGTATGATAACTAGATTATGGGTTTCGTTTCCTAGGTTCTCGAGAGTGCACAGAACGATTTTGTGATCATTTTAGAAATCCAAGATGGCCACCGCTCAAAATTATGATAACTACATTATGGGTATCTTATCCAAGATTCTCGAGGGTGTAGAGATTGATTTGGAGATAATTTTTCAAATCCAAAATGGCTGCCGTGCAAGATTATGATCACAAAAATATGGGTGTCGTATCCGAGGTTCTTGAGAGTGCATAGAACGATTTTGTGATCATTTTTGAAATCCAAGATGGCCGCCGCTCAAAATTATGTTTTCAGCTATATGGATATCGTGTCCGAGGTTCTCGAGGGTGCAGAAAACAATTTTGGGATCATTTTTAAATCCGAGATGGCCGCCGCTCAAAAGTATGATAACTAGATTATGGGTTTCGTTTCCTAGGTTCTCGAGGATGCAGAGAACGATTTTGTGATCAGTTTTCAAATACAAGATGGCCGACGCTCAAAAGTACTTAAACTACATTATGGGTATCGTATCCGAGGTTCTCGAGGGTTCTGAGAACGATTTTGTAATCATTTTTCTCATCCATGATAGCCGTCGCTCAAAATTATGATATTAGCGATATGGATATCGTTTCCGAGATTCTCGAGGGTGTAGAGAACGATTTGGAGATAATTTTTCAAATCCAAGATGGCCGTCGCTCAAAATTATGATATTAGCGATATGGATATCGTTTCCGAGTTTTCGAGGGTGCTGAGAACGATTTTGTGATCATTTTTCAAATCCAAAACGGCCGCCGTGCAAGATAATGATCACAAAAATATGGGTATCGTATCCGAGGATCTCAAAGGGTGCTGAAAACGATTTTGTGATCATTTTTGAAATCCAAGATGGCCGTCGATCAAAATTATGATATTAGCGATATGCATATCGTTTCCGAGATTCTCGAGGGTGTAGAGAACGATATGGAGATAATTTTTCAAATCCAAGATGGCCGCCTCTCAAAAAAATGATAACTACATTATGGGTATCGTATCCGAGTTTTTCGAGGGTGCTGAGAACAATTTTGTGATCATTTTTCAAATCCAAGATGGCCGCCGCACTAAATTATGTTTTCAGCAATATGGATATCGTGTCCGAGGTTCTAGAGGGTGCAGAAAACAATTTGGGGATCATTTTTAAATCCGAGATGGCCGCCGCTCAAAAGTATGGTAACTAGATTATGGATATCGTATCCTAGGTTCTCGAGGGTGCAGCGAACGATTTTGTGATCAGTTTTCAAATCCAAGATGGCCGCCTCTCAAAAGTATGATAACTACATTATGGGTATCGTATCCGAGGTTCTCGAGGGTGCTGAGAACAATTTGGTGATTATTTTTTAAATCCAAGATGGCCGCCGCACAAAATTATGATTTTAGCAATATGGATATCGTGTCCGAGGTTCTCGAGGGTGCAGAGAAGAATTCTGCGATCATTTTAGAAATCCAAGAGGGCTGCCGCAAACCATAATGTTTTCAGCAATATGGATATCATGTCCGAGGTTCTCGAAGGTGCAGAAAACATTTTGGGATAATTTTTAAATCCGAGATGGCCGCCGCTCAAAAGAATGATAACTAGATTATGGGTATCGTATCTGAGTTTTTCGAGGGTGCAGAGTACGATTTTGTGATCAGTATTCAAATCCAAGATGGCCGCCGCTCAAAAGTATGATAACTACGTTATGGGTATCGTATCCGAGGTTCTCGAGGGTGTAGAGAACGAATTGGAGATAATGTTTCAAATCCAAGATGGCCGTCGCTCAAAAAAATGATAACTACATTGTGGGTATCGTATCCGAGTTTTTCGAGGGTGCTGAGAACGATTTTGTGATCATTTTTCAAATCCAAAATGGCCGCCGTGCAAGATTAAGATCACAAAAATATGGGTATCGTATCCGAGGTTCTCGAGAGTGCACAGAACGATTTTGTGATCATTTTAGAAATCCAAGATGGCCACCGCTCAAAATTATGATAACTACATTATGGGTATCGTATCCGAGTTTTTCGAGGGTGCTGAGAACAATTTGGTGATTATTTTTTAAATCGAAGATGGCCGCCGCACAAAATTTATGATTTAAGCAATATGGATATCGTGTCCGAAGTTCTCGAGGGTGCAGAGAAGAATTCTGCGATCATTTTAGAAATCCAAGAGGGCTGCCGCAAACCATTATGTCTTCAGCAATATGGATATCGTGTCCGAGGTTCTCGAAGGTGCAGAAAACATTTTGGGATAATTTTTAAATCCGAGATGGCCGCCGCTCAAAAGTATGATAACTAGATTATGGGTATCGTATCCGAGTTTTTCGAGGGTGCAGAGAACGATTTTGTGATCAGTATTCAAATCCAAGATGGCCGCCGCTCAAAAGTATGATAACTACATTATGGGTATCGTATTCGAGGTTCTCGAGGGTGTAGAGAACGAATTGGAGATAATTTTTCAAATCCAAGATGGCCGTCGCTCAAAAAAATGATAACTACATTGTGGGTATCGTATCCGAGTTTTTCGAGGGTGCTGAGAACGATTTTGTGATCATTTTTCAAATCCAAAATGGCCGCCGTGCAAGATTATGATCACAAAAATATGGATATCGTATCCGAGGTTCTCGAGAGTGCACAGAACGATTTTGTGATCATTTTAGAAATCCAAGATGGCCACCGCTCAAAATTATGATAACTACATTATGGGTATCTTATCCAAGATTCTCGAGGGGGTAGAGATTGATTTGGAGATAATTTTTCAAATCCAAAATGGCTGCCGTGCAAGATTATGATCACAAAAATATGGGTGTCGTATCCGAGGTTCTTGAGAGTGCATAGAACGATTTTGTGATCATTTTTTAAATCCAAGATGGCCGCCGCTCAAAATTACGTTTTCAGCTATATGGATATTGTGTCCGAGGTTCTCGAGGGTGCAGAAAACAATTTTGGGATCATTTTTAAATCCTAGATGGCCGCCACTCAAAAGTATGAATACAAGATTTTGGGTATCGTATCCTAGGTTCTCGAGGGTGCAGAGAACGATTTTGTGATCAGTTTTCAAATACAAGATGGCCGACGCTCAAAAGTATTTTAACTACATTATGGGTATCGTATCCGAGGTTCTCGAGGGTGCTGAGAACGATTTTGTAATCATTTTTCTCATCCAAGATGGCCGCCGCACAAAATTATGATTTCAGCAATATGGATATCGTACCCGAGGTTCTCGAGGGTGCAGAAAACGATTTTGTGATCAGTTTTCAAATCCAAGATGGCCGCCGCTCAAAAGTATGATAACTACATTATGGGTATCGTATCCGAGTTTTTCGAGGGTGCTGATTACGACTTTGTGATTATTTTTCAAATACAAGATGGCCGCCGTGCAAGATTATGATCACAAAAATATGGGTATCGTATCCGAGGTTCTCGAGGGTGCTGAGAACGATTTGTTGATCATTTTTCTAATCCAAGATGGCCGCCGCACTAAATTATGTTTTCAGCAATATGGATATCTTGTCCGAGGTTCTCGAGGGTGCAGAAAAGAATTTGGGGATCATTTTTAAATCCGAGATGGCCGCCGCTCAAATGTATGATAACTAGATTATGGATATCGTATCCTAGGTTCTCGAGGGTGCAGAGAACGATTTTGTGATCAGTTTTCAAATCCAAGATGGCCGCCGCTCAAAAGAATGATAACTACTTTATGGGTATCGTATTCGAGGTTCTCGAGGGTGCTGAGAACGATTTGGTGATTATTTTTCAAATCCAAGATGGCCGCCGCACAAAATTATGATTTTACCAATATGGATATCGTGTGCGTGGGTCTCGAGGGTGCAGAGAACAATTCTTCGATCATTTTAGAAATCCAAAAGGGCTGCCGCAAACCATTATGTTTTCAGCAATATGGATATCGTGTCCGAGGTTCTCGAGGGTGCAGAAAACAATTTTGGGATAATTTTTAAATCCGAGATGGCCGCCGCTCAAAAGTATGATAACTAGATTATGGGTATCGTATCCGAGTTTTTCGAGGGTGCAGAGAACGATTTTGTGATCAGTATTCAAATCCAAGATGGCCGCCGCTCAAAAGTATGATAACTACATTATGGGTATCGTATCCGAGTTTTTCGAGTGTGCTGAGAACGATTTTGTGATCATTTTTCAAATCCAAAATGGCCGCCGTGCAAGATTAAGATCACAAAAATATGGGTATCGTATCCGAGGTTCTCGAGAGTGCACAGAACGATTTTGTGATAATTTTAGAAATCCAAGATGGCCACCGCTCAAAATTATGATAACTACATTATGGGTATCGTATCCGAGTTTTTCGAGGGTGCTGAGAACAATTTGGTGATTATTTTTTAAATCCAAGATGGCCGCCGCACAAAATTTATGATTTAAGCAATATGGATATCGTGTCCGAGGTTCTCGAGGGTGCAGAGAAGAATTCTGCGATCATTTTAGAAATCCAAGAGGGCTGCCGCAAACCATAATGTCTTCAGCAATATGGATATCGTGTCCGAGGTTCTCGAATGTGCAGAAAATATTTTGGGATAATTTTTAAATCCGAGATGGCCGCCGCTCAAAAGTATGATAACTAGATTATGGGTATCGTATCCGAGTTTTTCGAGGGTGCAGAGAACGATTTTGTGATCAGTATTCAAATCCAAGATGGCCGCCGCTCAAAAGTATGATAACTACATTATGGGTATCGTATTCGAGGTTCTGGAGGGTGTAGAGAACGAATTGGAGATAATTTTTCAAATCCAAGATGGCCGTCGCTCAAAAAAATGATAACTACATTGTGGGTATCGTATCCGAGTTTTTCGAGGGTGCTGATAACGACTTTGTGATTATTTTTCAAATACAAGATGGCCGCCGTGCAAGATTATGATCACAAAAATATGGGTATCGTATCCGAGGTTCTCGAGAGTGCACAGAACGATTTTGTGATCATTTTAGAAATCCAAGATGGCCACCGCTCAAAATTATGATAACTACATTATGGGTATCTTATCCAAGATTCTCGAGGGGGTAGAGATTGATTTGGAGATAATTTTTCAAATCCAAAATGGCTGCCGTGCAAGATTATGATCACAAAAATATGGGTGTCGTATCCGAGGTTCTTGAGAGTGCATAGAACGATTTTGTGATCATTTTTTAAATCCAAGATGGCCGCCGCTCAAAATTACGTTTTCAGCTATATGGATATTGTGTCCGAGGTTCTCGAGGGTGCAGAAAACAATTTTGGGATCATTTTTAAATCCGAGATGGCCGCCACTCAAAAGTATGAATACAAGATTTTGGGTATCGTATCCTAGGTTCTCGAGGGTGCAGAGAACGATTTTGTGATCAGTTTTCTAATACAAGATGGCCGACGCTCAAAAGTATTTTAACTACATTATGGGTATCGTATCCGAGGTTCTCGAGGGTGCTGAGAACGATTTTGTAATCATTTTTCTCATCCAAGATGGCCGCCGCACAAAATTATGATTTCAGCAATATGGATATCGTACCCGAGGTTCTCGAGGGTGCAGAAAACGATTTTGTGATCAGTTTTCAAATCCAAGATGGCCGCCGCTCAAAAGTATGATAACTACATTATGGGTATCGTATCCGAGTTTTTCGAGGGTGCTGATAACGACTTTGTGATTATTTTTCAAATACAAGATGGCCGCCGTGCAAGATTATGATCACAAAAATATGGGTATCGTATCCGAGGTTCTCGAGGGTGCTGAGAACGATTTGTTGATCATTTTTCTAATCCAAGATGGCCGCCGCACTAAATTATGTTTTCAGCAATATGGATATCTTGTCCGAGGTTCTCGAGGGTGCAGAAAAGAATTTGGGGATCATTTTTAAATCTGAGATGGCCGCCGCTCAAAAGTATGATAACTAGATTATGGATATCGTATCCTAGGTTCTCGAGGGTGCAGAGAACGATTTTGTGATCAGTTTTCAAATCCAAGATGGCCGCCGCTCAAAAGAATGATAACTACATTATGGGTATCGTATTCGAGGTTCTCGAGGGTGCTAAGAACGATTTGGTGATTATTTTTCAAATCCAAGATGGCCGCCGCACAAAATTTTGATTTTACCAATATGGATATCGTGTGCGTGGGTCTCGAGGGTGCAGAGAACAATTCTTCGATCATTTTAGAAATCCAAAAGGGCTGCCGCAAACCATTATGTTTTCAGCAATATGGATATCGTGTCCGAGGTTCTCGAGGGTGCAGAAAACAATTTTGGGATAATTTTTAAATCCGAGATGGCCGCCGCTCAAAAGTATGATAACTAGATTATGGGTATCGTATCCGAGTTTTTCGAGGGTGCAGAGAACGATTTTGTGATCAGTATTCAAATCCAAGATGGCCGCCGCTCAAAAGTATGATAACTACATTATGGGTATCGTATCCGAGTTTTTCGAGTGTGCTGAGAACGATTTTGTGATCATTTTTCAAATCCAAAATGGCCGGTGTGCAAGATTATGATCACAAAAATATGGGTATCGTATCCGAGGTTCTCGAGAGTGCACAGAACGATTTTGTGATCATTTTAGAAATCCAAGATGGCCGACGCTCAAAAGAATTTTAACTACATTATGGGTATCGTATCCGAGGTTCTCGAGGGTGCTGAGAACGATTTTGTAATCATTTTTCTCATCCACGATGGCCGCCGCACAAAATTATGATTTCAGCAATATGGATATCGTACCCGAGGTTCTCGAGGGTGCAGAAAACGATTTTGTGATCAGTTTTCAAATCCAAGAGGGTTGCCGCAAACCATTATGTTTTCAGCAATATGGATATCGTGTCCGAGGTTCTCGAGGGTGCAGAAAACAATTTTGGGATAATTTTTAAATCCGAGATGGCCGCCACTCAAAAGTATGATAACTAGATTATGGGTATCGTATCCGAATTTTTCGAGGGTGCAGATAACGATTTTGTGATCAGTATTCAAATCCAAGATGGCCGCCGCTCAAAAGTATGATAACTAGATTATGGGTATCGTATCCTAGGTTCTCGAGGGTGCAGAGAACGATTTTGTGATCAGTTTTCAAATACAAAATGGCTGCCGTGCAAGATTATGATCACAAAAATATGGGTGTCGTATCCGAGGTTCTTGAGAGTGCATAGAACGATTTTGTGATCATTTTTTAAATCCAAGATGGCCGCCGCTCAAAATTACGTTTTCAGCTATATGGATATTGTGTCCGAGGTTCTCGAGGGTGCAGAAAACAATTTTGGGATCATTTTTAAATCCGAGATGGCCGCCACTCAAAAGTATGAATAAAAGATTTTGGGTATCGTATCCTAGGTTCTCGAGGGTGCAGAGAACGATTTTGTGATCAGTTTTCTAATACAAGATGGCCGACGCTCAAAAGTATTTTAACTACATTATGGGTATCGTATCCGAGGTTCTCGAGGGTGCTGAGAACGATTTTGTAATCATTTTTCTCATCCAAGATGGCCGCCGCACAAAATTATGATTTCAGCAATATGGATATCGTACCCGAGGTTCTCGAGGGTGCAGAAAACGATTTTGTGATCAGTTTTCAAATCCAAGATGGCCGCCGCTCAAAAGTATGATAACTACATTATGGGTATCGTATCCGAGTTTTTCGAGGGTGCTGATAACGACTTTGTGATTATTTTTCAAATACAAGATGGCCGCCGTGCAAGATTATGATCACAAAAATATGGGTATCGTATCCGAGGTTCTCGAGGGTGCTGAGAACGATTTGTTGATCATTTTTCTAATCCAAGATGGCCGCCGCACTAAATTATGTTTTCAGCAATATGGATATCTTGTCCGAGGTTCTCGAGGGTGCAGAAAAGAATTTGGGGATCATTTTTAAATCCGAGATGGCCGCCGCTCAAAAGTATGATAACTAGATTATGGATATCGTATCCTAGGTTCTCGAGGATGCAGAGAACTATTTTGTGATCAGTTTTCAAATCCAAGATGGCCGCCGCTCAAAAGAATGATAACTACATTATGGGTATCGTATTCGAGGTTCTCGAGGGTGCTGAGAACGATTTGGTGATTATTTTTCAAATCCAAGATGGCCGCCGCACAAAATTTTGATTTTACCAATATGGATATCGTGTGCGTGGGTCTCGAGGGTGCAGAGAACAATTCTTCGATCATTTTAGAAATCCAAAAGGGCTGCCGCAAACCATTATGTTTTCAGCAATATGGATATCGTGTCCGAGGTTCTCGAGTGTGCAGAAAACAATTTTGGGATAATTTTTAAATCCGAGATGGCCGCCGCTCAAAAGTATGATAACTAGATTATGGGTATCGTATCCGAGTTTTTCGAGGGTGCAGAGAACGATTTTGTGATCAGTATTCAAATCCAAGATGGCCGCCGCTCAAAAGTATGATAACTACATTATGGGTATCGTATCCGAGTTTTTCGAGTGTGCTGAGAACGATTTTGTGATCATTTTTCAAATCCAAAATGGCCGGTGTGCAAGATTATGATCACAAAAATATGGGTATCGTATCCGAGGTTCTCGAGAGTGCACAGAACGATTTTGTGATCATTTTAGAAATCCAAGATGGCCGACGCTCAAAAGAATTTTAACTACATTATGGGTATCGTATCCGAGGTTCTCGAGGGTGCTGAGAACGATTTTGTAATCATTTTTCTCATCCACGATGGCCGCCGCACAAAATTATGATTTCAGCAATATGGATATCGTACCCGAGGTTCTCGAGGGTGCAGAAAACGATTTTGTGATCAGTTTTCAAATCCAAGAGGGCTGCCGCAAACCATTATGTTTTCAGCAATATGGATATCGTGTCCGAGGTTCTCGAGGGTGCAGAAAACAATTTTGGGATAATTTTTAAATCCGAGATGGCCGCCACTCAAAAGTATGATAACTAGATTATGGGTATCGTATCCGAATTTTTCGAGGGTGCAGATAACGATTTTGTGATCAGTATTCAAATCCAAGATGGCCGCCGCTCAAAAGTATGATAACTACATTATGGGTATCGTATCCGAGGTTCTCGAGGGTGCAGAGAACGATTTTGTGATCATTTTTCAAATCCAAGATGGCTGCCGTGCAAGATTATGATCACAAAAATATGGGTATCGTATCCGAGGTTCTCGAGGGTGCTGAGAACGATTTTGTGATCATTTTTTAATCCAAGATGGCCGCCGCTCAAAAGTATGATAACTAGATTATGGGTATCGTATCCTAGGTTCTCGAGGGTGCAGAGAACGATTTTGTGATCAGTTTTCAAATACAAGATGGCCGACGCTCAAAAGTATTTTAACTATGTTATGGGTATCGTATCCGAGGTTCTTGAGGGTGCTGAGAACGATTTTGTGATTATTTTTCAAATACAAGATGGCTGCCGTGCAAGATTATGATCACAAAAATATGGGTGTCGTATCCGAGGTTCTTGAGATTGCATAGAACGATTCTGGATCATTATTGAAATCCAAGATGGCCGCCGCTCAAAATTATGTTTTCAGCTATATGGATATCGTGTCCGAGGTTCTCGAGGATGCAGAAAACAATTTTGGGATCAATTTTAAATCCGAGATGGCCGTCGCTCAAAAGTATGAATACTAGGTTTTGGGTATCGTGTCCTAGGTTCTCGAGGGTGCAGGGAATGATTTTGTGATCAGTTTTCAAATACAAGATGGCCGACACTCAAAAGTATTTTAACTACATTATGGGTATCGTATCCGAGGTTCTCGAGTGTGCTGAGAACGATTTTGTAATCATTTTTCTCATCCAAGATGGCCGCCGCACAAAATTATGATTTCAGCAATATGGATATCGTACCCGAGGTTCTCGAGGGTGCAGAAAACGATTTTATGATCAGTTTTCAAATCCAAGATAATCGCCGCTCAAAAGTATGATAACTACATTATGGGTATCGTATCCGAGGTTCTCGAGGGTGCTGAGAACAATTTGGTGATTATTTTTTAAATCCAAGATGGCCGCCGCACAAAATTTATGATTTAAGCAATATGGATATCGTGTCCGAGGTTCTCGAGGGTGCAGAGAAGAATTCTGCGATCATTTTAGAAATCCAAGAGGGCTGCCGCAATCCATTATGTTTTCAGCAATATGGATATCGTGTCCGAGGTTCTCGAAGGTGCAGAAAACATTTTGGGATAATTTTTAAATCCGAGATGGCCGCCGCTCAAAAGTATGATAACTAGATTATGGGTATCGTATCCGAGTTTTTCGAGGGTGCAGAGAACGATTTTGTGATCAGTATTCAAATCCAAGATGGCCGCCGCTCAAAAGTATGATAACTACATTATGGGTATCGTATTCGAGGTTCTCGAGGGTATAGAGAACGAATTGGAGATAATTTTTCAAATCCAAGATGGCCGTCGCTCAAAAAAATGATAACTACATTGTGGGTATCGTATCCTAGTTTTTCGAGGGTGCTGAGAACGATTTTGTGATCATTTTTCAAATCCAAAATGGCCGCCGTGCAAGATTATGATCACAAAAATATGGGTATCGTATCCGAGGTTCTCGAGAGTGCACAGAACGATTTTGTGAGCATTTTAGAAATCCAAGATGGCCACCGCTCAAAATTATGATAACTACATTATGGGTATCTTATCCAAGATTCTCGAGGGTGTAAAGAACGATTTGGAGATAATTTTTCAAATCCAAAATGGCTGCCGTGCAAGATTATGATCACAAAAATATGGGTGTCGTATCCGAGGTTCTTGAGAGTGCATAGAACGATTTTGTGATCATTTTTTAAATCCAAGATGGCCGCCGCTCAAAATTATGTTTTCAGCTATATGGATATCGTGTCCGAGGTTCTCGAGGGTGCAGAAAACAATTTTGGGATCATTTTTAAATCCGAGATGGCCGCCGCTCAAAAGTATGAATACAAGATTTTGGGTATCGTATCCTAGGTTCTCGAGGGTGCAGAGAACGATTTTGTGATCAGTTTTCAAATACAAGATGGCCGACGCTCAAAAGTATTTTAACTACATTATGGGTATCGTATCCGAGGTTCTCGAGGGTGCTGAGAACGATTTTGTAATCATTTTTCTCATCCAAGATGGCCGCCGCACAAAATTATGATTTCAGCAATATGGATATCGTACCCGAGGTTCTCGAGGGTGCAGAAAACGATTTTGTGATCAGTTTTCAAATCCAAGATGGCCGCCGCTCAAAAGTATGATAACTACATTATGGGTATCGTATCCGAGTTTTTCGAGGGTGCTGATAACGACTTTGTGATTATTTTTCAAATACAAGATGGCCGCCGTGCAAGATTATGATCACAAAAATATGGGTATCGTATCCGAGGTTCTCGAGAGTGCGCAGAACGATTTTGTGATCATTTTAGAAATCCAAGATGGCCGACGCTCAAAAGAATTTTAACTACATTATGGGTATCGTATCCGAGGTTCTCGAGGGTGCTGAGAACGATTTTGTAATCATTTTTCTCATCCACGATGGCCGCCGCACAAAATTATGATTTCAGCAATATGGATATCGTACCCGAGGTTCTCGAGGGTGCAGAAAACGATTTTGTGATCAGTTTTCAAATCCAAGAGGGCTGCCGCAAACCATTATGTTTTCAGCAATATGGATATCGTGTCCGAGGTTCTCGAGGGTGCAGAAAACAATTTTGGGATAATTTTTAAATCCGAGATGGCCGCCACTCAAAAGTATGATAACTAGATTATGGGTATCGTATCCGAATTTTTCGAGGGTGCAGATAACGATTTTGTGATCAGTATTCAAATCCAAGATGGCCGCCGCTCAAAAGTATGATAACTACATTATGGGTATCGTATCCGAGGTTCTCGAGGGTGCAGAGAACGATTTTGTGATCATTTTTCAAATCCAAGATGGCTGCCGTGCAAGATTATGATCACAAAAATATGGGTATCGTATCCGAGGTTCTCGAGGGTGCTGAGAACGATTTTGTGATCATTTTTCTAATCCAAGATGGCCGCCGCTCAAAAGTATGAATACTAGATTTCGGGTATCGTATCCTAGGTTCTCGAGGGTGCAGAGAACGATTTTGTGATCAGTTTTCAAATACAAGATGGCCGACTTTCAAAAGTATTTTAACTACATTATGGGTATCGTATCCGAGGTTCTAGAGTGTGCTGAGAACGATTTTGTAATCATTTTTCTCATCCAAGATGGCTGCCGCACAAAATTATGATTTCAGCAATATGGATATCGTACCCGAGGTTCTAAAGGGTACAGAAAACGATTTTGTGATCAGTTTTCAAATCCAAGATGGCTGCCGCTCAAAAGTATGATAACTACATTATGGGTATCGTATCCGAGTTTTTCGAGGGTGCTGAGAACGACTTTGTGATTATTTTTCAAATACAAGATGGTCGCCGTGCAAGATTATGATCACAAAAATATGGATATCGTGTCCGAGGTTCTCGAGGGTGCAGAAAACAATTTTGGGATCATTATTAAATCCGAAATGGCCGCCGCTCAAAAGTATGATAACTAGATTATGGGTATCGTATCCTAGGTTCTCGAGGGCGCAGAAAACGATTTTGTGATCAGTTTTCAAATCCAAGATGGCCACCGCTCAAAAGTATGATAACTACATTATGGGTATCGTATCCGAGTTTTTCGAGGGTGCTGAGAACGATTTTGTGATTATTTTTCAAACACAAGATGGCCGCCGTGCAAGATTATGATCACAAAAATATGGGTGTCGTATCCGAGGTTCTTGAGAGTGCATAGAACGATTTTGTAATCATTTTTCTCATCCAAGATGGCCGCCGCGCAAATATATGATTTCAGCAATATGGATATCGTACCCGAGGTTCTCGAGGGTGAAGAAATCGATTATGTGATCAGTTTTCAAATCCAAGATGGCCGCCGCTCAAAAGTATGATAACTACATTATGGGTATCGTATCCGAGTTTTTCGAAGGTGCTGAGAACGATTTTGTGATTATTTTTCAAATACAAGGTGGCCGCCGTGCAAGATTATGATCACAAAAATATGGGTGTCGTATCCGAGGTTCTTGAGAGTGCATAGAACGATTTTGTGATCATTTTTGAAATCCAAGATGGCCGCCGCTCAAAATTATGTTTTCAGCTATATGGATATTGTGTCCGAGGTTCTCGAGGGTGCAGAAAACAATTTTGGGATTATTTTTAAATCCGAGATGGCCGCCGCTCAAAAGTATGATAACTAGATTATGGGTATCGTATCCTAGGTTCTCGAGGGTGCAGAGAACGATTTTGTAATCATTTTTCTCATCCAAGATGGCCGCCGCACAAAATTATGATTTCAGCAATATGGATATCGTACCCGAGGTTCTCGAGGGTGAAGAAAACGATTATGTGATCAGTTTTCAAATCCAAGATGGCCGCCGCTCAAAAGTATGATAACTACATTATGGGTATCGTATCCGAGTTTTTCGAGGGTGCTGAGAACGATTTTGTGATTATTTTTCAAATACAAGATGGCCGATGTGCAAGATTATGATCACAAAAATACGGGTATCGTATCCGAGGTTCTCGAGGGTGCTGAGAAGGATTTTGTGATCATTTTTCTAATCCAAGATGGCCGCCGCACTAAATTATGTTTTCAGCAATATGGATATCGTGTCCGAGGTTCTCGAGGGTGCAGAAAACAATTTGGGGATCTTTTTTAAATCCGAGATGGCCGCCGCTCAAAAGTATGATAACTAGATTATGGATATCGTATCCTAGGTTCTCGAGAGTGCAGAGAACGATTTTGCGATCAGTTTTCAAATCCAAGGTGGCCGCCGCTCAAAAGTATGATAACTACATTAGGTTATCGTATCCGAGGTTCTCGAGGGTGCTGAGAACAATTTGGTGATTACTTTTTAAATTCAAGATAGCCGCCGCACAAAATTATGATTTTAGCAATATGGATATCGTGTCCGAGGTTCTCGAGGGTGCAGAGAAGAATTCTGCGATCATTTTAGAAATCCAAGAGGGCTGCCGCAAACCATTATGTTTTCAGCAATATGGATATCGTGTCCGAGGTTCTCTAGGGTGCAGAAAACAATTTTGGGATCATTTTTAAATCCGAGATGGCCGCCGCTCAAAAGTATGAATACTAGATTTCGGGTATCGTATCCTAGGTTCTCGAGGGTGCAGAGAACGATTTTGTGATCAGTTTTCAAATACAAGATGGCCGACTTTCAAAAGTATTTTAACTACATTATGGGTATCGTATCCGAGGTTCTCGAGTGTGCTGAGAACGATTTTGTAATCATTTTTCTCATCCAAGATGGCCGCCGCACAAAATTATGATTTCAGCAATATGGATATCGTACCCGAGGTTCTAAAGGGTGCAGAAAACGATTTTGTGATCAGTTTTCAAATCCAAGATGGCCGCCGCTCAAAAGTATGATAACTACATTATGGGTATCGTATCCGAGTTTTTCGAGGGTGCTGAGAACGACTTTGTGATTATTTTTCAAATACAAGATGGTCGCCGTGCAAGATTATGATCACAAAAATATGGGTATCGTATCCGAGGTTCTCGAGGGTGCTGAGAACGATTTTGTGATCATTTTTCTAATCCAAGATGGCCGCCGCACTAAATTATGTTTTCAGCAATATGGATATCTTGTCCGAGGTTCTCGAGGGTGCAGAAAAGAATTTGGGGATCATTTTTAAATCCGAGATGGCCGCCGCTCAAAAGTATGATAACTAGATTATGGATATCGTATCCTAGGTTCTCGAGGGAGCAGAGAACGATTTTGTGATCAGTTTTCAAATCCAAGATGGCCGCCGCTCAAAAGTATGATAACTACATTATGGGTATCGTATTCGAGGTTCTCGAGGGTGCTGAGAACAATTTGGTGATTATTTTTCAAATCCAAGATGGCCGCCGCACAAAATTATGATTTTAGCAATATGGATATCGTGTGCGAGGGTCTCGAGGGTGCAGAGAACAATTCTTCGATCATTTTAGAAATCCAAAAGGGCTGCCGCATACCATTATGTTTTCAGCAATATGGATATCGTGTCCGAGGTTCTCGAGGGTGCAGAAAACAATTTTGGGATCATTATTAAATCCGAAATGGCCGCCGCTCAAAAGTATGATAACTAGATTATGGGTATCGTATCCTAGGTTCTCGAGGGCGCAGAAAACGATTTTGTGATCAGTTTTCAAATCCAAGATGGCCACCGCTCAAAAGTATGATAACTACATTATGGGTATCGTATCCGAGTTTTTCGAGGGTGCTGAGAACGATTTTGTGATTATTTTTCAAATACAAGATGGCCGCCGTGCAAGATTATGATCACAAAAATATGGGTGTCGTATCCGAGGTTCTTGAGAGTGCATAGAACGATTTTGTAATCATTTTTCTCATCCAAGATGGCCGCCGCGCAAATATATGATTTCAGCAATATGGATATCGTACCCGAGGTTCTCGAGGGTGAAGAAAACGATTTTGTGATCAGTTTTCAAATCCAAGATGGCCGCCGCTCAAAAGTATGATAACTACATTATGGGTATCGTATCCGAGTTTTTCGAAGGTGCTGAGAACGATTTTGTGATTATTTTTCAAATACAAGGTGGCCGCCGTGCAAGATTATGATCACAAAAATATGGGTGTCGTATCCGAGGTTCTTGAGAGTGCATAGAACGATTTTGTGATCATTTTTCAAATACAAGATGGCCGCCGTGCAAGATTATGATCACAAAAATATGGGTGTCGTATCCGAGGTTCTTGAGAGTGCATAGAACGATTTTGTGATCATTTTTGAAATCGAAGATGGCCGCCGCTCAAAATTATGTTTTCAGCTATATGGATATCGTGTCCGAGGTTCTCGAGGTTCTCATAATTTGTGATCCAGGGAAGGTCTATATTCAGCTCCTATAAAGTCCCGGAATGTGGGCTTTTTGTCAGGCTTTGGTAGTGCCTTGTGACAAGGAGGCTTGCTGGAAAATAACATTTTTAAGGAGTTTCGCTTAATCTACTATGGCTGAAGTGTGTCATAAAAATAATTGTAATTATATCCCCCGCCAAACCACGGTGAATGCAGGATTTATGACAGAGTAACACTTTCCGACTTTTATTAATATAAAAGGACAAAAATTTTTATTCACTAAGGTAAAATGTACGAGAAGTCTTAAATACCTTTTATAAAAACACCGCTCAAAGCAACCTATTTCATGTTGTTCTATTTTGTTTAACAAATTTCACCTCACCTCTACTATAACTAATGTGAGATACAAAAGGAGTTAGAAATAAAACGAATACTGCTTTTGAATTGTCAAAATATTTCTTCTACCATATGTTTGAAAAAGTAGAGCTCGTGAGAAGAACATACACGAAACTTAACGGCCACTCTACAATCAATATTATAGTATTTTACAATTGCTGTAATATACACAACAAATTTGTTTGTAAGCTTTATTGTTGCTTATTAGAATACATGAACCGCGTTCAAAGTTAAAAGCGTTTTAAATATCAAATATATCATAAAAAGTAATAAAGAATAAACTATAAAAATATAAACTTACATACTGCATTAACCTTTAGTGCTTGAATTCATTGTTTGTGTAAGGATACTTCGTGAACATGATGGTGAACGTAATTACTTTCATAATTTAGTAATCGCATCCAACAAATACAATGATTTATTAACTATTATCTGGCACCACAAGCAGCACCCCTTCACGAGTTGAAGCATGGACCAGCCATCGTTTCTTTTGCACATATTTGAGGGAAGGAGACGACTCCGCTGCAAGCAATGGCATTTTAGTGAGCATGAATTATAACACGGTTCTACATAATTATTTATTTAATGCTGATATTGATGATATCTACAAAAATAATGCCCACACAGCAATTCAGTTCTTCTGAACTATCCATATAGTACTTATTACCTATTAATTTCAGTAAGAAATTAAAAGTTGGCACTATTAGCATTAGAAGTGTTTAAGTTTTTTTCCATTATAATGATGAAGTAAGTCTTTAATTAGCTGATAGCTATCCCTCTAACTTTTACTTACTTTAATTACCTAATACCTACGATTACATTATATTATATTATAATTACGATAAGTACTTACGTACTTGGCCCGTGGGGACCAGAGGCGCGGAGAATGTTCAAAATACTATCTTCGCGCCTCAATAAGGCTACTGGAAACCCAAGCTGCCAGTATTCTTGGTACGCTTCCACGTAATGATACTTTTAATTTTATGTAGTCGTAGTATTGTAAATATAGTTATAAGATTTGTTTTGATTAAATAAGAATTGCCAATCGATAAGTACTTATGCGAAAGTTGTTTCTTTTTCGTAAATTGAGTCCATTTTATCCATAACAGGACGACAAGATGGAGGTGCATCTTTGACATAAAAAAAAAGTGTGTGCGTGTAATCTTTACGCGCGATTGAAGTAAAACTGAATAATAATTAACATTAGGAATAATTAACAGACGCATTAATATATTACATTAAATAAAGCCGTGTTACCAACAAAGCACTCACGTATTACTGAAGAGCTAGGAGCATTGTTAGATATTTTGCTATTTTTTTTCTCGGAAAAACTGATGATATAACTTCATCTTTTGAGCAAAGTTGGGATTTTCTCTACCTAAAATAAAAAATGCCTTTATTAATAATAAAATTATTAATATTATTTTATCAAGTGAGATTTTATATTTTACAAAGAATGATAATATAATGTTATATTTTGATATTATTATTCATCAGAATATAAACACTTACACTTTTTACAGTTCAGGTCATTATGGGTTCTTGATTTTCTCTTTTATTCTTATTTATTGATGAAAGAATAAATGTTCCTGGGATTTCGCCATTTTATTTAACTCATTATTATTTTTATTATAATATATTCTATTTATAATTCAGTTGATTGTCCATTCGTACATTTTAAAATTTTCACTCATTAATAAAATAATTGATAATAAGAAATTGAAGGTTATTTTTATAATATTATGAGCACATATAAATAAGACGAATTAACGAATGTCAGAAAATTCCTGAAAACTTATATATTATTTATTGCAATACTAGTAATAAATAAACAATAAAAACACTTGGAGAATTTTAATAAATATTACAATGCAATTTGAAATATATTTTAAAACAATCAAATTATAACGGCTTAAAAAATAATTTCAATTGACTTTTGTACTTTCCTTCAGAAAAAAATGATAAGTTACCCCCAAGTCCCGCCTATTGAAATTTTACTTCAAAAGTCTTGATAGAAACATACACAAGAATTGGACCGAGTCCTTTTTTTATTAGAGTTTATTTTAATAAACAAGTGCTTAAGTAAGTTAGATTCAGTTGTTAGTCGGCTAGCTGCCAATGTCTGCAAAAAAGCACTTTTGTACGATTCTTTCCTTGGATCGTAAAGAGTACCTAATTCTTTATTATAAAGATGGATTCTGACGATGGATGGATTCGGACCCTCGGAAGATTGATGCAAAAATGTTTTTTTAGCGGTCATTTCGACTGACACATTAGGCAATGTACACGTCAAAATAAATATTACAATATGATGCTTTATTTCCATTAAAATGAGGTTCAATTTTTGTGCATCAATATGTCCCACCACCCCCTAGACAGCAAAAAATATATAAGCGGTAATGTTCAGTATTTACTCAATATTGTGCATATTATTATGAAGAAATAATACAGAGAAATGTAAGGTAAGTAAGAATAGCCGTGTTTAATATTTAGGGTAATAAAACCAACACAAAGACATCTCTGCCATCTCGTAGCTGATGGAAATCGGAGATTTGAGAGAAAATTCGGAGGGAGGCTAGAGCCACGTACTGCGCATGCTCAGATAGTGACTGCTACGCGCTCAATCTAGTGGCTTGTCAACAAAACAGTGTTGCTCTAGCCATACATAGAACACGTTCTGTTGTACTCCGTGAAGGCAGGTGATCTCATCCCTATAAATTTTATGTGAGTCTATTTTATATATGTACATATCCTCAATATATTTTTGCCTAAACATGAAGCTTTTATATATTAAATCATATTTTAATTCAATCGCAATGTGATCAGATTTTGTAAATTCGTCTGGAATAATTTTTCTGCACCATTCAAAATGAGGACTGCCCTAGTTTATGGAGAACTGGATAAAGTGAATGGTGTTGAATCTACAGCAATTTTACTTGCAACTCTACTACTTTTTTTTATATATTTTGACTTTATAAATAATGCGAATTATCGCCTGTCGTAATATGCTTGGTAAATTAAAATACAATGCATAATTTATCAGCTATTAGATAAACAAAGTGAATACATAGTTACTTACTGGATTGTTGATCATAATGTATATTTTCCTTTTGTTTTATTTGATTATCTGTATTTTGTGCTAATGCAGATGCGTCACTGTTCACATGGGTACAATCCAGTAACCAGGAAAATCATTAACAAATCTATTTGAAATGATTAAGTTATTTTAAAAACTAATTGTAGCCTTTTTCAAGAACGTATATTGAGAACGCGCTAGACGAATAGGGAGTTGTAATATTAACATCATTCGCGAGGTACACTTGAGCCAGACATTGAAGTGGGAATGACGAAAGAATCAGGAAATGGGGGATTAAAAATAGCGACAATAACAATCCGTTTTCATGTTTACAACCGCGAAATATCATATCGTAAATTTTAATAAGTGATTAGGTGTGTGATAACAGAATACGTTGATGAAAATTATGCATTGATTAGATTATGTTCACACTTCATTGCATTGTCCTTCAAATATATAATAGTTAATATGTTTGTTTATATTATATGTAATTTTCGATTAGCAGATAGTACTCAAGGTGATGCCGTAACTAGAGGTAGTAAGGTCTCTATTATTTGTTTGTTTTTGTACGAGTTAGGAGAGTCATACATAATATATTGGTTTTGTAATCAAATTTAACTTTACGGTGATATTTTGTTGTGGCTTAAGGGGGGGTCACACATCGACCATTATAAGAAAACATTGTATGCTATCAAGGTTTTTTTTAATGTTAAACGATGTTCTCGTTTTAGGCTTAAACTAAGCGCTTTTGAACAGTCACTATAAATATTTCTTCTAAATTTTCAATATAATATTCTGAAAAAGTTGAGCTCGTGAGAACAACATACAAGAATCTCAACGACTATCGTCTGCTCTGGTTTTTACCTATCAAATTCAAATTCTAAATAGGATTCCAAATCACTTATTGAACGTCAACAGTTTTCACACCACGCTTTCAAAAGAGACTGCCTCAGACCTGAGAAGAATGGGCGCAAGAAACTCAGCGGTCTTTTTTTTAAGTATAAAGATATTGATTACAATGTGATATCGTACAATAAACATTTATAATTAAAGAGCCTGAGGGTGTTCGCTTTATTCCCAGTCCGTGGCGTCATTAAGAAAATCGTTTATGCTATAGTAACCTTTCCCACACAAACGTTTTTTTAAAATTCTTTTAAATTTCGTAACACATTTGTTTTGTACATTTTCTGGGATCATATTGTAGAAGCATATACATCGCCCAACAAAAGACTTACTAACCCAACCCAACCGAGTAGTAGGCATAACAAGTATATGTTTGTTCCTCGTGTTAACATTATGAATGTCACAGTTTCTGAAAAATTCCTCAATGTGCTTATGAATATATAGAACATAACCAAAATTGTATTGAGAAGCAACACAAAAATCGTCAACTTTATGCTCTTAATAGTGATTTTCATTATTATAACACTCGAAATAAGGGATTGCTTGTAACTAATTCTTGTATGCTTCATAAGATACATAATAGCTTTAAGGGTAAATGTATACACTTCTATAATAAAGTCCCAGCCACTGTTCAGGCATTATAATGAAAAAAATGGCTCTGTCGTAAATCCTATTACTCCACTGCTGAATATCTAAATGATCGGACAGCCTGGGACTAGATTGTGATTATTTTATAGCGATAGAAATGACTGTACAATACAGTATATTTTTATTGAAAAGAGCGCAAAAAAAAGAATGCTGGGAGAGTTTCTTGCGCCGCGTCTTCTCTCTCAGAACGACATTTGTTTCCGAAGCGGTAGTAGTACCTAGTAGTTATTAGAAATGACACCAAAAAGAATTCTAAAACAATAAATTTTGAGAAAATAAATGCCTTTTATGCCTTTTAACAGTCAAAATGTAAATGTATCTTTCTATATACACCGCTAAATGCTTAATATATTAATCTACTTCAGATATTGTGTCTTGACTTTAAGATATTATATGTCTAATATCTGCGGTTTAAGCCTCAGCCGGTGGTCATAATATCTATTTTGTTTGAGGTTAACAAAGATTTATTACCTACTACTACATAAGGGACTATTTCAAACTCTATGTCTCTACATAGGTTAGTACTAAATTGGAGTTTATTTATTTTGAAATTTATTGATAACAGATAGCTATTTTAAAGTGAAACTCTACTACAAGCCTCAAATTTTTTCGTCCATCTTTAGCATGTCCCATTACAGCTGGTCGCGGAGCAGAGATGAAATTTTTTTTTGGCCGAGTTTCTAACGAGCCAAATTTAACCTCTGGTTCCCAAGCGTGGGTTGGAACCCCACACCTGACAAAGGTTGTTTATTACATTATATATTTATTTTATGATTAAGTAAAGTAAACTATATTTAAATTTAATTTTTATTTATAATATTGTTATTAGAATTTGAATAAAATTTTCACTTGGATCGTGGTTTTATAAAACCACACAGTTGGTTTTCCAAAATACCTAATATTACGTTTTCCAACGTAATATTTTAGCTCTCTGCATCTCATATATAAAATTCTCGTGTCATGGTGTTAAACTTTGAACTCCTCCGAAACGGCTTGACCGATTCTCATGAAATTTTGAGTGCATATTGGGTAGGTCTGAGAATCGGACAACATATATTTTTCATCCCCATAAATGTTAAGGGTGGTACGATTTATTTTTTTATTTTTTTGTAATTTTTTTTAAATTTGTTTGATTATGGGTCAGCATTAAAAAATACATACAACTTCAAATTTTCACCCATCTACGATCAACAGTTACTTTTGTATCGCGATTTTAATATCGGCAATACAACGTTTGCTGGGTCAACTAGTTTCTCTATAAAAATAATCTATCTAAAATCTGTCAATCTTCCGTGGTCGCAGTAAGGTTAAAAAATGCTGATCAGTTTGCTCTTTGCCTTTGAATATTCATACTAAATAGATTTTATGTAAATGAATAAAATTGGCACTAATACCTGTGGTAACAGAACAAGTACAAGGTTGTATTATGTAAAGACGTGTCTAATCTGTCAAGTAAACAGTAGCCTACCTACATATGCATACACGGGCATACCGATTTCGCAGATTTATAAAACACTAGTGGACCCGACAGACGTTGTCCTGTACACACGTCCTAAATATGAAAAATCGGTCCAGCCGTTAGGAGGAGTTCACTAACATACACATGAGCAGGAGAATTATATTATATGGACGGAATTGAGAATCTAAACAAATCTCAAATTCACTGGAACACACAAAAAATCATCAAAATCGGTCCAGCCGTTAAGGAGGAGTTCAGTAACAACAAACTCACAAAAGAATTATATATAATAAGATTGTTATAACGCATCTTCTATAAACATACACAACATAATTCCAATTTCTTGGATTGAAAACTTCTTTAGCTGCGTTGGGCATTATTTGTTAAGGGAAAATCTGATCGGTTCGTGTCACCGACATGCTTATACCGCACGCGATCAATAAATAATTAAAATAATAAATATCAATTTAAATAGTTAGATACTTTTTGAATGGAAGAAATCGCGTAAGATCGCGTCATCGAAATACTTATAGCAGTATACCTGTAGCTATACAGCTGACGTATTGTGCAACATTAGTGCTGTGTATATCTTATAAGTGAAATTGAATGGATTTAGTGAAAAGTTCAATGTTTATATACTGTGCGTTGTTGGAATAGTGTTTTTGTTTGATAAATACATACATAAATCAAAATAAGTTTTAAAAATAAATTGATATTAATAATTTAATTGTTTTTAAGCATTAAGAAATTTCAAAATTTAATACTAAAAGTTCTAAGTATTCACTTCTATTGGCAGTCTCTACAACTGCCAATTTTTTTGAAGTGAAAACCTCTTTTAACGCGGTACGCATATTTTTAGATGAGATAAATCTCTGGACTCGCGACACCGTTACGAGACGCAGGTATAGTGTGTGGATATATGCATGCACATATTGCAGACCGCGAACACGTCTAGATAAATGAGATGTAGATATATTATTATCTACTAGCCGACTCGGCAAATGTTGTTTTGCCATATATAAATAATTTTTAGAGTTAGACCGTTTCTTGGACATTGCAACATTACTTTATTATTCTAAAATAAAAGAATTTTTCCAAAATAAATGTAGCTTAAGCTACTCCTTATTACATCAGCTACCTGCCAAAGAAAGTCCTGTCAAAATCGGTGCAGTAATTTCTGAGGTTAGCCGGAACAAACAGACTGACAGACAAAAATTGTAAAAAATGTTATGTTTGTGTACATAGTATCTTCATATACATGTAGTAAAAAAAGGTTATTTAAATATTACAAACAGACACTCCAATTTTATTTATATGTCGGTATAGATGTACAGATAAATCGAATAAAAATTTTTCATTTCCTATTTTAGTTACCATGAACCTATAGTTTCTATTTTAAATTGTAATAAGTGAATGTATTTTGAAATTTGTAATCTTCTCATATATAAAATGCTCATGTCGCGGTGTTTGTAGTTAAACTCCTTCGAAACGGCTTGACCGATTCTCATGAAATTTTGAGTGCATATTGGGTAGGTCTGAGAATCGGACAACATCTATTTTTCATCCCCCTTAGTGTTAAGGGTAGTCCACGGCAAATTATTTTTTTTTAATTTGTTTGATTATGAGTCAGCATAAAAAAATACATACAACTTCAAATTTTCACCCATCTACGATCAACAGTTACTTTTGTATCGCGATTTTAATATCGGCAATACAACGTTTGCTGAGTCAGCTAGTAATTAATAAAATACAATTTATAAATAAAATGCTATTCATAACCCAATAACCCTAGTAGGTACCCATCTAGAATAATATGTCTAACACGCCAATATAAGTTTTTACTTCTATCGACACTCCCGGAGTGCAACTTGTAATTTTTAATTAAAAACTATGGACACTAGATTAAGGCGGTACTTAATGCCTTGCCAAAACCTTGAGCGATATAAGTTCACGGCTGCCGGCCCGCCATCTATGTAAGAAAGCCAATATTTTCAAATTTCTTGCGTGGAAGACAGTTTATATGCTTACAATCCTCGTTATTCACTACTAATCTGAATAAATGAACCTACACAAAAAAGTACAAGCTATAAGAATAACTTTTCTGAGAGAAGTACCAAAAAAATGCGTCACGCTATGCCAAAAAACTTGTTTAACTTAAAAAAAAAGTGGTAGTTCAAAAAGGCTCGGCAGTGTTAACTATAACCAGCAGCAAGTATTAGCAATTTTATTTTTTATTAGCCTACAAATAAGACTTAAGTTCAAATTCAAATTCAAATATTTTTATTCAAAATAGGATGTGCAATCACTTATTGAAAGTCAAAAAAAACTACCACCCATTCCAAAGTGAATGCCTCAGGCGTAACACCTTTGTTTTGAACATTTTCTGGGATCTTGTTGTAAAAGCATATATATCGCCCCCCAAAAGATTTACTAACTCGACTTAGCCGAGTAGTAGGCATCATCAGTTATATAAGGATATGTGTAACAGGATTAAGTAGTGTTCATAGCTCGAAATGCTATACTTTCACCACAAAACTTGTCTAAAAACACCATGTTTGCGTGTTTTCTGCTTACTCTTCGCCTTAAATCATACTTACGATATACTAGTGCGTAGACAATCGATGCGTGCGAGGGAGATGAGCATCTAACGGAGGTACAGCAAGAAAGAAGAGGAATGTGAATCTATTGTGAATATAACCGATATTGACTTACATATCGTAAGGAATCAGCCACTTTTGGCATTATATTCTAAGACTGGGTTGCACCAACTAACTTGTTAACGACTTCATAACTTTAACTGTTAACCCTAACTGTCCAAACTTCGCCAGTTAAAGTTAATGTTAAATAGCGACCTGTCTAAAGTTTCAAATAAATATTCTATGTAGACTTGATATTTCGCTTTTTAACTTTAACTTTGCCAAGGAATACGATGGTGCAACACATGTTGTTCAGCCTGTGGTAAACTCAGCGTTACTGTTAACTTTAAATTTGACTTAAACCTTAACTTTAACAGCTAATATGATGCAACCCATCCTTAGTATTTTAAATATTAAACCAGCCTAGCGCAACTCTCTCAGTTAAAAGGGGTTCACACGATTGTCTAAAACGTGCAGTCATTGATAGATTGGCAGATATCCGATAGATGGCCGAAATCCACTACGTTTTAAGGAACCGTTCGCTTTCAAACTTAGCCATATTATTCTAAGTCGCCAATCGCGATACTGTAATTACTAGTATTTCAAACTCATGTCAAATGACTGCACGTTTCATACTAAATTTAATTTAATGTCTTACTGAGTCAGTCCCGCCATTTATTACGTAGTATTTACATCCTCTTTGTATTAAAGCTACAATTAAACCATTGACTAACGCACACACTGAGATATTAAAATTGGTCATGCATTTTCGGGCTGTGTATACTCTTCGATGTCCGCACGTGTTAATAACATAATCTTCAAAGAACAAAGCCTCTCTTTCAAAGATTCACACGAAGCTTAGCTCGACGTCTTGAGGAGACGTTGACACTAATCTCGTATGTCATTCTTTTGCCGCCATAGTTTTCACTTGTCACGTTTCCCGCTATTGTGAGAGCAATTATCTGATAGTAAACAAGCAATTTACATAATGTTTGGGATCTTTTTAGCGACTATACGTTATAAGGAAAGTTTCCTTTCCTTCCTGCTTATAATACAGGAGAGGTTGGCGTTTTCTATACTAATATCTAAGATAATTAAAATGTCTAGATATAATATCACAGCTGTGATCACGTTGTAAAAATAGAGGCGAACTGTTGCCCTCTATTTTCAGCAACGCCCGCACACTAAGACAAAGTGACTAACAAATCGCGAGTGAAAGTGTACCTTGTCATGCATACTAAAGTAACAAACCTGGCCTGTTGTTATTCGTTGCCTAACAGCAGGAGACTCTATCTAGGTGTTTAAATTATGTAAGACTAATATCAAACAGTCGTTGCTCGCGAACCAATAATAAAACTTAAGAATGTTTGTTTGTCGGTCGTTTGGTCTTAAAAACTTAACTAAGAGTATTTCTCAAGATCTTGTTTTATGGACAGTGGGCAGTGAATCTATAACATTAGCATATCAACGTGACACACGATAGATAATATAGAAATTACAAAAAGCAGAAAATATACCTTCAAACATGTATAGCCCAGTGGTTAGCGACCCTACCTACTCAGCTAGAGATCCCGGGTTCGAATCCCGTTAAGAGTTATCATTTATATAATGGATATGATGTTCATATGTATTTATGTATGTTTAAGTAAGTATATCGTATTAAATATATCGTTGTCTTGCAATCCATAGCACAGGCTATGCCTAATTTGGGGCAAGATAATTTGTGAAAAGTGTGTCAATATTATTATTATCATACATAACATAATACACAATCCTGCTATACTCCCCGGGGATACAACCTAGTTTTATAATTAATTTTTATTTTAGTATCTACGTGCCCGCGTAATTAGTTTATTTGTGGATCGAATTAATAGAGTACCTATACGTGGCCGCATGAACAATAAGTTGTGGGTTCTGTACCCACAGAAAACTTCTCGATAATGTAATGTATGTACACAGGCACATAAGTGAATTTGCTAGAAATTGTCATAAACATAATGTTAACACCAGGAACAAACATAAATTTATAATGACTACGACTCGGCAAGTCGAGTTAGTAACGTTTTCGTGGGGCGATGTATATGCTTTTACAACAAGATCCCAGAAAATGTTCAAAACAAAACGATATTCAAAAGAATTGTTAAATAAAGGTTAATAACATAAAACATTTCTTAATGGAAATAATTATTGATGTTTTGTTTATTATTGGGAAATTATATATATATATATATATATATATATATATATATATATATATATATATATATATATATATATATATATATATGTGTGTGTATAGGCATGTATATATATGTATTAAAAACTAATTAAATAATTTAAATTGCGAATCACCTCAGTATTCGAAGTAACGGAAAAAATACTAATTACATCATCATTATAAATAATACAGGCAGAGACATTAATAAAGATGGTAATATTTTATGGTATAAAACTGCTATTCGCTAATGAGATATGTTTAAGCGAGGATTAAAATATATGTTTATGTTATAGTCAAACTTCGAAGCTCCTTGGCATGTAGATATGGATCGTCAAACCACAGGTCGGGAAAGTGGACTTATTCGAAGACCAAGCGAATATAGTATAGCGGTCCTTGACTAATGAACTTATGTCTATTGCTTAGGAGAAACCGATGTCAACATTTAAACGCTGCAATTCGACATGTTATTCAAACTTCGAAGCTCCGTCGGTTCGAGATTTAGGACGTCAAACCTCAGGTCTGAAAAGAAGCCATATTCAAAGTCCAACCCAATAGTACTTCGGTCTTTGAGTAACGAATATATTATGTCGAATACTAGGAGAGACCGCTTTTAACAGTTAATCGCTGAAATTCAACATGTCTTTAAAGTTCGAGGCTCTGTCGCTCCTAGCTTTGGCACGTCAAACCTCAAGTGTCAACAGAATCCATATTCAAAGTCCAAGCCAATAGTATTTCGCTCTTTGAATAACGATTATATTATGTCGAATACTAGGAAAGTCTGACTAGAACAGCAAACATCGAAGCTCTGTCGCTTCGAGATTTGGCACGTCAAACCTCAGGTCTGAAAAGAAGCCATATTTAAAGTCCAAGCCAATAGTATTACTGTCTTTGACTAATGAATTTATTTTGTCGAATACTATTAGAGACCGATTGGAACAGTCAAACGCCGAAATTCAATATGTTTTTTAAAGTTCGAAGCTCTGTCGCTTCTAGATCTGGCAAGTTAAACCTCAGGTCTGAAAAGGAGCCATATTTAAAGTCCAAGGCAATAGTATTTCGGTCTTTGAATATCGGATATATTATGTCGAATACTAGGAGAGACAGATTGGAACAGTGAAACGCCGAAATTCAACATGTTTTTAAAGTTCCAAGATCTATCGCTTCTGTCAAACTGTCATTGCCTAACGAATATATTACATCGAATACTATAAGGCTAGTCAAACGCCGAAATTCAAAACGCCAAAAAAAACGAAATTTGAACGAAGTATTGGTAGTGACCCTACTCTATTTTGTTTCGGACACATCGAAGTTCGAACCATAGACAATATTCATGAACGAATTGTGAACGATTGAAATGAACTTTACTTTTATCCAACTAATTCTAAAGAGAGAGAAGAGAAGAGAGAAGAGTTCTATTACATGCCAACGATGAGTAGTAACTAATGACAACCAAAATTATCTGTATTACACACGCAATGGAAACATGTTTACTTGAATTCTGTAAAAATAGTTTAGGTTTAGAAATTCAAAATGTCAAACAATGACGTTCGGGAACAATACTTCGGAACGAATGGAACCGAAGTAGGAAACACTCGAAACTTCGATCGAATCTTCGTTTTTCGTTGAATAAGAGAATACTTACAGTTCGAAAATGTGTGTAAAACACGGTTATTAAGAGTCTGCAAATAATCTAATCTATTAAAAATTTTATGCAACGGTGACAAGTACGTATGAAAATGAAACTCATGAAATAGGTGTTACGGTATTTGTAACGCAATCGAAACGCTGACGTCTGTTCACATCCTCACCAATCTACATAAACAAACTATAATGAGGTTAGATTGCGAAGAACACTTGGGTGTAGGAAACAGCTATTAGATACCTTATAAAAATAAAGTAGTAGTGGGCGACAAAAGCAATTTCTACTTATTACATACCTGAGAAAAACTAGTGCTGGGGCTACCTACTGTTTCGACTGTCTATGTCGTAATATGTCAGTCTCAGTGATTCTTACATTGTTTGTGCCGTTTGATGTAGAGACACTTGGCCCGTGGGGCCCAGAGGCGCGGAGAATGTACTAAGTACCTACTATCAACCTACACGCCTTAATAGGGCTACTGGAAACCCGAGTGCTGGCAGCTATTTCGCTCAACGGATCAGGCTAGCTGTTCAACGCGGAAATGCTGGCAGTATTGTTGGTACAATTCCCCGTAATTATAGTTTTAAATTAATGTTATTATATTATTGTAAGTATAGTTTTTTATGACAGTAAGGGACGAGACGAGAAGAACTTTCAGCTTATGGTAATTGATACCCCTGCCCATTACAATGCAGTGTCGCTCAGGATTCTTGATGAGTCCAATAATTCTGAGTGACACTACAACTGCACTCGTCACCTTGAGACATAAGATAAGTTAATAAAGTTAAGTCTCATTTGTCGAGTAATTTCACTAGCTACAGCGCCCTTCAAACCGAAACACAGTAGGTACCTAATGCTTACACATTACTGGTTCACGGCAGAAATAGGCGCCGTTGTGGTCACCATAATCTAGCCGAATTCCTGTACAAAGGAGCCCACTGGTTAAGTTGTAAGTTTTGTTTTATTTAAATAAAGAATCTTTATCAAATGTATTATTTGAATAGCCAGATGGCAGTCGCTCCAATCCCAATATATTCCTGGGAAACCGTCAAGCCAAGTGCTAGATAATAATGAAAATTTCCATCGTTATCAATGTAGGTACTTATGTACAAAAGCAAATAAAATTAATTCTAAATAGGTAAAAAGGATTTCCGTTTGCGATTGATAACATACAGGTTTTTAATGATTCAGCATACACGTACCTATGTACCTAAGATACAATAATTATTTATTTACTTTATTACCTATTCGTATCCCTCATACTTCTCTTTCAAGCGCCATCTGTTTTAGATTTATGGTACTGTGTTTTTTTTTAATGAAAATAAGGGACGAGACGAACAGGACGTACAGCTGATGGTAATGGATACGCCTTGCCCATTACAATGCAGTGCCGCTCAGGATTCTTAAAAACCCCAAAAATTCTGAGTGGCACTACAACTAATAGTAATTTCACTAGCTACGGCGCCCCTCAGACCGAAACACAGTAATGCTAACACATTACTGCTTCACGGTAGAAATAGGCGCCGATGTGGTACCCTTAATCTAGCCGGCATCCTGTGCAAAGTAGCCTCCCACTGGTATGGTGTACCACATGACGTCTATTCTAGAATCTTTTGAAGAAATAAATTTGATAAATTAAACTATTTCGTGATTACCACGGACTAGTAAAAAATAAGGACTCCATGTCACCTTACATAACAGTGTAGCACCAAAACAAGCCGATTAACGTGTAAATACATAGCCCAACGCACACACTTACGCTACTACAGGCCGATAGGCGACCATTATGAGAATTTTTATCGTCTGTGACAGATCAGTTTGCGTCTCAATAAAATATTTCAAAAATACCGTCGTGCGTTGTGAAAAAGTGTAAAAACGAAACCATAATATAAGTATTTGTGGCCATATATGATTATTTGAGGGAGAAAAAATTGTGTAACTAGTATACCCCGTAACCGCACACACACTAGCATAACGGTGCTTCACTTGCTAATATCACGGCGCGGAGTCCTTCTTCTTTTACTCGTCCGTGGTGCTTACAAATAAAGGATTCATGGATTTCGATATGTGCCGACTAGCAGCCGATTTCTACATTTAATCGCAATCCTAAAATGACTTTCGGAGTTTATTATTTTCATCCATTTCCATCCAACGGTTTGCGATACCCTTTTTTGTACTTTAATTATGTTTGTAAACGTTACCAATCTGAGATTTCCTGGTAAGAGTTATTTAATCAAAAAAAAACAGACAATGATAGAAGATCTATACGAGGAAAGCAAGGAAGTTGGACTCATAATGAACATGGAAAACACCAAAGTATTAAAATCAAAAACTTTTAACAGCAGTATCTCTCAAAGAAAAATTTTAAGAAATAAATATTATGACTATTCATTATCATGAAAATTTAATATACGTTCACAAAAATCGTCACCTTTTTGCTCTTAATAGTGATTTCCATTATTATAACACTAGAAATAAGGGATTGCCTGTAACTAATTCTAGTAGGCTTCATAAGATACATAACAGCTTTAAGGGTAAATGTATACACTTTTATAATAAAGTCCCAGCCACTGTTCAGGCATTATCTATAAATAACTTTAAATGTTTTATAAAAAAAATGGCTCTGTCGTAAATCCTATTACTCCACAGCTGAATATCTAAGTGATCGGACAGCCTAGGTTTAGATTATGATTATTTTATAGCGATAGAAATGACACTATAATATATATTTATTGAAAAGAGCGCAAAAAAAGAATGCTGGGAGAGTTTCTTGCGCCGCTTCTTCTCCATCAGAGCGCCATTTGATTCTGAAGCGGTAGTAGTATCTAGTATATTAGAAATTAGATCAAAAGGAATGCTAAAGGAATCAATTTTGAGAAAATAAATGCCTTATATGCCTTTTAGTATCTTTTTCGCTTACATAATATGGCTGCCAAACCTGGGCGTTCAATAAATACCAAACGAAGAGTATTAAAAATTACTAAGTATTACGAGTAAAAGACAAACCCCCTTATTCATAATGGTCCGCTAACTTTAAACAGCCGCTAAGGAGTGTTTTTTCTCATTCTGACTTAGGTCAATAGAAGAAGACAGAGTGAGAATTAGCTTGTCTTAAGTTATTATTGACTATTATGAATAAGGGGGAAAATATAATAAGGAAATTGAAATCAATTTCAATATCCAATCGTAATCTGTGTAGGGTTCGGTCCGATTTATGGCGAGAGAAAAAATTTTCAAATACATCGACACCCCCATGACTTAAATAGGTAACACTATTTATATAAAATTAATTACAAATAGATAATATCATGAAATTCGCAGTTGACAGGTAAGCCCAAAACTCTGACTCTGACGTGCAAGTCTTTGTGTGACCTGTCAAATCGATAAGACGCCTTGATAACTTTGAAGTCTAAATTTAATATATTTAAAAAAATAAAATTGTAGGGCGTCACATATTGTCTACCTTCAGTAGGTACACTGTCTACATTTGACTGTTATTTTGTACGAGTATTAATGTGACTTGGAATAAAAAGACTTTGAATTTAAATTACTAGTAATTTTATAACAAGGTCGTACGTCATAGAGAAAATATTTGCCGTGATTAAAACGATACACAAAAGTGTAAAATTTTCCATTACACAAAATGCCAAATCATTTTTCATTATTATATTGTACTCTGTTGTCATTATTAGTCCTTGATAGACATCAATTAACAAAAGCTTTTATTTGTATGTGTTTGTATTATTTGTGTTTTTGCCTCATTTTTTGCTTACCTACGCTGTCTATTTTGGTATGAATGAGCCAATATTATATAATAGCGAATGTATTTAAATTTCGTAACAGTGGTGACCTAAATTTGAATGCTAGTGACCAGATTAAAACTTATATACATTGAATCATACATTTGAAATCAGACCACGTAACTTCCCTATCCCAAACAGAGTATCTATGTACGATAATAGAACTACAATTCCATAGTAAAGTATTACGTAAGTTCGGCCATTACTTGATATGTTACAGTCAAACTTCGAGTTTCGTCGCTTGCACGTTTGGCTAGTCAAAAAGTTGAATTGATTCTTGAAGAATTAATTCTTCAAGAATCAATTCAAGCTTTTGTTAATTGATGTCTATCAAGGACTAATAATGACAACAGAGTACAATATAATAATGAAAAATGATTTGGCATTTTGTGTAATGGAAAATTTTACACTTTTGTGTATCGTTTTAATCACGGCAAATATTTTCTCTATGACGTACGACCTTGTTATAAAATTACTAGTAATTTAAATTCAAAGTCTTTTTATTCCAAGTCACATTAATACTCGTACAAAATAACAGTCAAATGTAGACAGTGTACCTACTGAAGGTAGACAATATGTGACGCCCTACAATTTTATTTTTTTAAATATATTAAATTTAGACTTCAAAGTTATCAAGGCGTCTTATCGATTTGACAGGTCACACAAAGACTTGCACGTCAGAGTCAGAGTTTTGGGCTTACCTGTCAACTGCGAATTTCATGATATTATCTATTTGTAATTAATTTTATATAAATAGTGTTACCTATTTAAGTCATGGGGGTGTCGATGTATTTGAAAATTTTTTCTCTCGCCATAAATCGGACCGAACCCTACACAGATTACGATTGGATATTGAAATTGATTTCAATTTCCTTATTATATTTTCCCCCTTATTCATAATAGTCAATAATAACTTAAGACAAGCTAATTCTCACTCTGTCTTCTTCTATTGACCTAAGTCAGAATGAGAAAAAACACTCCTTAGCGGCTGTTTAAAGTTAGCGGACCATTATGAATAAGGGGGTTTGTCTTTTACTCGTAATACTTAGTAATTTTTAATACTCTTCGTTTGGTATTTATTGAACGCCCAGGTTTGGCAGCCATATTATGTAAGCGAAAAAGATACTAAAAGGCATATAAGGCATTTATTTTCTCAAAATTGATTCCTTTAGCATTCCTTTTGATCTAATTTCTAATATACTAGATACTACTACCGCTTCAGAATCAAATGGCGCTCTGATGGAGAAGAAGCGGCGCAAGAAACTCTCCCAGCATTCTTTTTTTGCGCTCTTTTCAATAAATATATATTATAGTGTCATTTCTATCGCTATAAAATAATCATAATCTAAACCTAGGCTGTCCGATCACTTAGATATTCAGCTGTGGAGTAATAGGATTTACGACAGAGCCATTTTTTTTATAAAACATTTAAAGTTATTTATAGATAATGCCTGAACAGTGGCTGGGACTTTATTATAAAAGTGTATACATTTACCCTTAAAGCTGTTATGTATCTTATGAAGCCTACTAGAATTAGTTACAGGCAATCCCTTATTTCTAGTGTTATAATAATGGAAATCACTATTAAGAGCAAAAAGGTGACGATTTTTGTGAACGTATATTAAATTTTCATGACAATGAATAGTCATAATATTTATTTCTTAAAATTTTTCTTTGAGAGATACTGCTGTTAAAAGTTTTTGATTTTAATACTTTGGTGTTTTCCATGTTCATTATGAGTCCAACTTCCTTGCTTTCCTCGTATAGATCTTCTATCATTGTCTGTTTTTTTTGATTAAATAACTCTTACCAGGAAATCTCAGATTGGTAACGTTTACAAACATAATTAAAGTACAAAAAAGGGTATCGCAAACCGTTGGATGGAAATGGATGAAAATAATAAACTCCGAAAGTCATTTTAGGATTGCGATTAAATGTAGAAATCGGCTGCTAGTCGGCACATATCGAAATCCATGAATCCTTTATTTGTAAGCACCACGGACGAGTAAAAGAAGAAGGACTCCGCGCCGTGATATTAGCAAGTGAAGCACCGTTATGCTAGTGTGTGTGCGGTTACGGGGTATACTAGTTACACAATTTTTTCTCCCTCAAATAATCATATATGGCCACAAATACTTATATTATGGTTTCGTTTTTACACTTTTTCACAACGCACGACGGTATTTTTGAAATATTTTATTGAGACGCAAACTGATCTGTCACAGACGATAAAAATTCTCATAATGGTCGCCTATCGGCCTGTAGTAGCGTAAGTGTGTGCGTTGGGCTATGTATTTACACGTTAATCGGCTTGTTTTGGTGCTACACTGTTATGTAAGGTGACATGGAGTCCTTATTTTTTACTAGTCCGTGGTAATCACGAAATAGTTTAATTTATCAAATTTATTTCTTCAAAAGATTCTAGAATAGACGTCATGTGGTACACCATACCAGTGGGAGGCTACTTTGCACAGGATGCCGGCTAGATTAAGGGTACCACAACGGCGCCTATTTCTACCGTGAAGCAGTAATGTGTTAGCATTACTGTGTTTCGGTCTGAGGGGCGCCGTAGCTAGTGAAATTACTATTAGTTGTAGTGCCACTCAGAATTTTTGGGGTTTTTAAGAATCCTGAGCGGCACTGCATTGTAATGGGCAAGGCGTATCCATTACCATCAGCTGTACGTCCTGTTCGTCTCGTCCCTTATTTTCATTAAAAAAAAACACAGTACCATAAATCTAAAACAGATGGCGCTTGAAAGAGAAGTATGAGGGATACGAATAGGTAATAAAGTAAATAAATAATTATTGTATCTTAGGTACATAGGTACGTGTATGCTGAATCATTAAAAACCTGTATGTTATCAATCGCAAACGGAAATCCTTTTTACCTATTTAGAATTAATTTTATTTGCTTTTGTACATAAGTACCTACATTGATAACGATGGAAATTTTCATTATTATCTAGCACTTGGCTTGACGGTTTCCCAGGAATATATTGGGATTGGAGCGACTGCCATCTGGCTATTTAAATAATACATTTGATAAAGATTATTTATTTAAATAAAACAAAACTTACAACTTAACCAGTGGGCTCCTTTGTACAGGAATTCGGCTAGATTATGGGTACCACAACGGCGCCTATTTCTGCCGTGAACCAGTAATGTGTAAGCATTAGGTACCTACTGTGTTTCGGTTTGAAGGGCGCTGTAGCTAGTGAAATTACTCGACAAATGAGACTTAACTTTATTAACTTATCTTATGTCTCAAGGTGACGAGTGCAGTTGTAGTGTCACTCAGAATTATTGGACTCATCAAGAATCCTGAGCGACACTGCATTGTAATGGGCAGGGGTATCAATTACCATAAGCTGAAAGTTCTTCTCGTCTCGTCCCTTACTGTCATAAAAAACTATACTTACAATAATATAATAACATTAATTTAAAACTATAATTACGGGGAATTGTACCAACAATACTGCCAGCATTTCCGCGTTGAACAGCTAGCCTGATCCGTTGAGCGAAATAGCTGCCAGCACTCGGGTTTCCAGTAGCCCTATTAAGGCGTGTAGGTTGATAGTAGGTACTTAGTACATTCTCCGCGCCTCTGGGCCCCACGGGCCAAGTGTCTCTACATCAAACGGCACAAACAATGTAAGAATCACTGAGACTGACATATTACGACATAGACAGTCGAAACAGTAGGTAGCCCCAGCACTAGTTTTTCTCAGGTATGTAATAAGTAGAAATTGCTTTTGTCGCCCACTACTACTTTATTTTTATAAGGTATCTAATAGCTGTTTCCTACACCCAAGTGTTCTTCGCAATCTAACCTCATTATAGTTTGTTTATGTAGATTGGTGAGGATGTGAACAGACGTCAGCGTTTCGATTGCGTTACAAATACCGTAACACCTATTTCATGAGTTTCATTTTCATACGTACTTGTCACCGTTGCATAAAATTTTTAATAGATTAGATTATTTGCAGACTCTTAATAACCGTGTTTTACACACATTTTCGAACTGTAAGTATTCTCTTATTCAACGAAAAACGAAGATTCGATCGAAGTTTCGAGTGTTTCCTACTTCGGTTCCATTCGTTCCGAAGTATTGTTCCCGAACGTCATTGTTTGACATTTTGAATTTCTAAACCTAAACTATTTTTACAGAATTCAAGTAAACATGTTTCCATTGCGTGTGTAATACAGATAATTTTGGTTGTCATTAGTTACTACTCATCGTTGGCATGTAATAGAACTCTTCTCTCTTCTCTTCTCTCTCTTTAGAATTAGTTGGATAAAAGTAAAGTTCATTTCAATCGTTCACAATTCGTTCATGAATATTGTCTATGGTTCGAACTTCGATGTGTCCGAAACAAAATAGAGTAGGGTCACTACCAATACTTCGTTCAAATTTCGTTCGTTTACGAAGTTTCGTTTCGGAGAAAGAGAGGAGAACCCCTGTAATCAGACAATAGAACCTAGATAGTTTACCAAGGGGAGATTTTAAGCAACTTACGTGCTGTGTATACTTTGTAGGTACAATGCTAAGCTAAGGGTTTCAATAAACCTAGAAGCGGATTCGCATGTCCTTTCAAGTGAAACATACATAGGTACATACTTAGAAATGCATTACTATTTTATTACAAAATCAAAATAACTTTATTCATGTAGGTCACGGAAATGACACCTATGAATGTCAAAAAAATATTTTTCTTAATGAATCTACCGCTACTTCGTAAATGGGTTGAGCTAATGAGAAGAAGTAGCAAGAAACTCATTGCCACTCTTTTATATCAAGAGATTTTAGATGCATCTAGAAAAAAGGATTACATAGCTGGAATAAATAAGTTACTGCCTGTATCGTTTCCCGTCAAAATATAGTTAATAGACCATGAAAAAACAAATAGAGGGTACGCTTAAATGTAAATAAAATTTCTTGTAAATTTTTCCTTGCTGTTAAACCATCTTAGAATTGGTTAACAAAATATGCGAAAGTGTTTTGTGATTTATGAAAGAGTGGGGCAGCGATGTTAAGTGATCACCGCCACCTACATTCTGTAGCAACACCAGAGGTAACACAGGAGCATTGCCGATCGTTCAGAAAAGTGTACGTTTTCTGAAGGTACCTACTGTATCGTCCTGGAAACACCGCATAAGGAAGTTCATTCCACAGCTTGGTTTTACGTTGGAGAAAGTTCCTTGAAAACCGGGTGTGGTGTCGTGCGAAGGTGTAATCCGGCGGAGGAAATCGGGTCAAACAGCTCTTCGCAACACTCCCCGTGATAAATGCGATAGAAAACACACAATATCATAAGCATGTGAATTATACAAACAAACCATTTTCCTAAAATACATCATTTTATTGAAATAATAATGATAAACACTACGAAATCCTCAAAAAGAGAAGTGCGAATTGCACTATTAGGTAGGTATCAGTAAAAATAGGTTTACCTTACTGTCTATCGCGCGAGAATCTCAGCTGATATTTACGGATATACGTTTCGCAAGGTCGGTGATGTAATTGCCAATTTTAGCCTTTAGCGATATAACACGAATGCTTCAAGTTATTGTGGTAGGCTATATGTACCTATATATACCATCGTAAACATAGAACTTGCAAATGACATCATGTTCATACGCAATTATGAATCACCTTGACTAGGTTTATGTATTAGTTTATGTATGAAACGTTAACTATCTACTGCATAGCTTAAAATGGTCGTCGAAAAATATGAATTGGTGTTTAGAACTTCAGTTAGTATTTAAATATTAGCTACTAGCAATGTCCTGCGGTTTCACTCGCGTACATACCTATCTCGTGGTAGAGGAAAGTCTACTAACGGCCGTTCCCAATATACTAGAGAGTATATTAACGGATAGAGATAAATTACTACCTTCTACTGTCAGTAATTATCTGTCAATAATCTGAAGCTGTCCCAATATACCCGATAAGTCATTCTTATCGCCTTATATTGAGACGCGTGAATTTCCATACAAGCTTCTATCGCTGGTGTGTTATACGTCGTCCCATTGACAGACAGCGTGTACGGATAAGGTGAGTTACCGTCGATAAGCTTATTGGGACAGAAAAGTCAACGATAGTTACGATTTTTATCTCAAGTAAGAGATAGACTGAATATTGGGAAAGGCTGTAGGTAGGACTACCTACATATTAATTTTATTTCACTTAGTTATTATTTTATTATTGCATTATTTTCTTTTAGATTGACATTTTTTTAATTCGTTATATCTTTTCAATAGAATGTCCGATTTTAATAATTTAAAAAGTATATCAGCTATTCAAACGGTCTTTAATAAAATATCATTTAATGGAATACGGATTAATAGAGATATGAATAATATGGTTTGATTATTGTCGGCACTTATATCAACTTTTAAAATGTGGTTTTCAATTAACTTTCTTCCACGTACAACCAAGCTGTGGTATGAGCTTGCTGACGGTAAGACATGGGTACTCAAAAAAAGCGCGTAGGTACATCCTTATTAAAATTTCGGCAATGCTCCTGTGATTCCTTTGGTATCACAAGAGAATGTGGGCGGCGATGATCACTAAACATCAGGTGACTCGTACGCTCGTTTGTCCTTCTCTTGGGTGGTCACTCCTTTCCCAAGTTGTAGTATCGGTAAAAATTATTTATGTTATAGTAACCTTTATCACGCTCTCTTAGTAGATTCGAGCCAACTTTACTCGAACGAGCGTATTATTCAATGCCGAAAAAATAAAATGCTCAGTGAAATTAAATAATTTTTCACTTCAAAAATAATAAGAGTTATGAGTAAAGGATCAAACTATCCACAAATTAGACAAGAAACAAACAAGAATTCTGGTAACAAATGCCTGCGATGACCGAATCAACCAATCACGCCAACAGACGCCAGTTTATGAGAATGGCGCGTGGACCAGCCATCGCCATATGTTTAGAGAACGAGTCACACCGACTCATGACCATAGATCGTTAGTGTAAGACGTAGCTGGTCACGCACTTAAAGTAATAAACCTGGCCTGTTTTCATCGGTTGTCTAACAGCAAGAGACTCTATCTGGGCGTATAAATTATCTCTTCTTCTTCGGCTTTACACTCTTGTCAGAGTGGTCGTGGTCGTCACGTCGAGGTTAGTGGCCTGTATCACAATGCGACGCCACTCGTCGCGAACTGCCGCTCTTCTCGTGCATTCATGCAGAGTACCGTCGACAGCTTGCCTCACTTGATCCGTCCACCTCATCGGGGACCTGCCTCTTGGTCTAGTGCCCTCGACTTTACCCTGCACTATTAAGCGTTCTATGGAGTCGCTTCCACGTCCCGATACATGCCCGAAGAAAGTGAGAAGACTGCTCGTACTACCAGCTGTAGCAGACAGTCTCTGTTTGATGCCGAGCTCCCGAAGAATCATTGACTCAATGGTTCGGAATTCCGTCCACGATATACCGAGCATTCTTCTCGAGCACCACATCTCAAGAGCGTTGATCTTTTTCTTCTCACTTTCTCGTAGGGTCATAAAATTATCTAAGTGTTCAATATTTAAAATATAAAGGAACCAAGCGCGGTTTACGGCTATGTAGTCAGAATAGAACTATTTGTATCGGTTGACGGAAGCCGGTTCTTTTTCAAATTCAAATATACTTTATTTATGTAGGTCACGGAAATGACGCTTATGAATGTCAAAAAAAATATTGTTCCTTATTGAATTTACCGCTACTTCGTAAAGGGTTGAGCTAATGAGAAGAAGTAGCAAGAAACTCATTGCCACTCTTTTAAGTCAAGATTTACATTTTAATTGTTTTACAAATCATTTCAATAACAATATATGCAATATGACACAACAAAAATACTCAAATGTCAAAAACTGAAAGGCTTACACGAGTCAAAAAAAGAAAAAAAAGAAAATTAATACTTTATAAGTATTAATTTTACACAAGAGTTATTGAGTATAGTAGATGCATCAATCCACACATACCGTAAATAAATAGAGGAATTACGTGAGCATTTCATAAAATAAAATATATAATAACTTTAACTTTAAAGGAAATAATAATAATAAAAAACACATCAAGCAGATCTAGTGCGTAATCTATCATAGAAATAGTTCTTCGACCGCTTCGGGCCGTATTTTCACGAATACGGATCGGATTCGCCGATTCGGATCGGCCGTAGTGCGAAAGCGCTCTAGGAATAGATACACTTTCCTTTTCTATCTTGGTGTATCCGTTAGAGATACTGTGCTTCTCTTTCGCACGCATTGTTCGTCTCTACGCTAGTAAACAATTTGTTATTTTTGAAATTTTATATCTCACTTCTGGGATTAATTAAATTAAATTTATAACTCGAACTCGCGACCTCTCGGGTTAAGTCCGAGCGCTCTTCCAACTGTACCTGAGACTTGAACAAGATATTCCAAGATTTACGAACCATACGTCACTCGAACGGTTGAATCAATTGGTAAAAGCGCTGGGACGGAACCCGAGAGGTCGCGGCTTTGAGACCCGCATCGTTCATTAATCTTGGTTACAAATTTAATCTACGCTAGTATATCGTAAGTCTATGCTCTTGATAATCTCTTCTCTGTAAGAAAAGTCCTAATATTTGAAGGTTTTACAGAGTACACGATGTCGGCCGAGCAAGCCCACGAAGCGGTGGAACAGGTGACGCAACAGGTTAAGGACGTGAAGCTGGAAAACGGGGGCGATGCGGGAGCAGCCAACGGAACGCCTGCCAAGAATGAGGACAATGCTATCCCGTTTAAGGTACTGTCATGTTTATAATATGCTAGAGGTCGCCATTAGTTAGTCATTATAAAAAAGGCTTACCAACACTAGATGTACAATCAAAACCATGACCTACCAATGACGTTCTATGTCATTGCCACCTACTTATAGTTTTAAATGGGGAATTATAAAAGGATCGAATAAAGAAAATACGGGTTGCACTCCGGGAGTGCCGACAGAAGTGAAAACTAGAACATTAACGTTTTACATTTTTATATATTGGGAAATAATTTAGCACCAATTGCTTTATTTATCAGAATTTCAACGGATCAGCCTAGCTATCCAACGCGGAAATGCTGCCAGTATTTTAGGTACGCTTCCACGTAATGATAGTTTGAATTTTATGTAGTTATAGTATTGTAAATATAGTTATAAGATTTGTTTTTTCAGAATAAAAAGTACTAGCATTTATGTGGTTAAATAAAATATTCGAGAATAGAGACAACGTGTATCTATTCTCGAATCATATGTCAATTTATATTAAAATTTATTTTTTAATTTATTTGTATAAATATTTCCCAATTCAGAACTATTACAATAATTTTACATTAAAAAGTTTATCTCTCAGAAAAATCAACTTTCATCCGTCATCATAACAGAACACCAACGAACAACAAGAACGGGTCAGCACTTGCATAATAATTTTAAGATGTGCACTCTACATGAACCTCTAAACTGCATATGAAGTCCTGGTACATGTTGCTAGGATGACACATGATTTCAACCGCTTTGAAAGACATTAATTACCACAGAGAAGGAATGGATACTTACATACATTACTATCACCCGTAGATAGAAGATGGATAGAGTATGTAAATGAGATAGCAATAGTCTGTGACTTGTGTTATAATTTTTTTTATCTTAAAATATGCGTACCGCGTACCGCGCTAAAAGAAGTTTTCGCTTCAAAAAACTGAGTGACTGATGATGAGATACCTACTGTTTTAATAACTTAAGCGGTATGAATTTGAATAAGTGAAAAATTAACTGAACTAACGACGGATATTGATTAATAATAAAATCCAGAACGAGCTGCCAAAAAGTGGGTTGCGACTGATCCATCCATAGATATTAAAATTCTAGCCGTGCGCTAAATTACTAACGATCGTTTTCAATAACCTGTCTATCCTTAGTTTAACTTACTAGACGTAGACAAATCTATCCTTTTACGCTTACTTACATTTCAATAACCTACATACATATAGCATTGGACTATAACTATATTGGACATAACTATGGAAAGATAAGGAAGGATAGATAGGTTATTGAAAACGGCCGTTAGTGAGCGACTATAAATACGGAGAGGGCGACTTAAATATTAACATAGAGACCATTTTTCCAATTGAGGTTTTACAAAACGAACAACTAAAAAGTTCACAAATTTGTAAGCTGCTTTATTAATTACTAATATTTTAGGTCTTATGTATTTTATTTTGATACGATTTTTTGGAACGAAGTTCCTTACGGCGGGATTGGAGGAGTTGAAAATATTTTTTTTTACAAATTGTGTCGATTCTACATTAGCCGAAGGATTTTCGTTCCTACCTGGTGTCCCACGACACCACATCTTTTTTTGTTTTACGAGTTTGATGAGAGACGCGAATTCCTATGGGGGGTAGGGTGATGAATCGATGCTGTCCACTCAGTTGGGCTGCGGATAGCGTTGGTTTTTTAAACATTTGATTTAAGTAAATGTATATTAATTTATTTTTCCGGAATACATTGTTTCATTTAATACCCTAGTCTTAGAGAATTAAATTTCTTAATATTAGTAGATATAGATAGAGATATTAGGAGATATATAGGAATAGGAGGACAAACGAGCGTACGGGTCACCTGTTGTTAAGTGATCACCGCCGCCCACAATCTCTTGCAATACCAGAGGAATCACAGGAGCGTTGCCGGCCTTTAAGGAAGGTGTACGCGCTTTTTTTGAAGGTACCCATGTCGTATCGTCCCTGAAACACCGCACAAGGAAGCTCATTCCACAGCTTTGTAGTACGTGGAAGAAAGCTCCTTGAAAACCAAATTGTGGAGGACCGCCAAACATCCAGATGGTGGGGATGATATCCTAAGTTGTAGCGTGTCGTGCGAAGGTGGAATTCGGCGGCAGAACACTCCCCGTGATAAATGCGGTAGAAGACACACAATGAAGCGCCGTCTCTACGCAACGCCAAGTGATCCAGCCGTTCACAGAGCACTGGGTCCCCGACAATTCGAGCTGCTCTGCGTTGCACGCGGTCAAATGGATCGAGCTGATACTGGGGTGCGCCAGACCAGAGATGACAGCAATACTCCATGTGTGGCCGGACCTGCGCTTTGTAGTCGCTCCGGCGGAAAGCTGCTCGCCGATTTTGACGACGTGTTTTGATTTTGCACGGGCGATTTGCCGCTTAAAAAATCTGGAGGCACGGTTGTATTTCCTCTTAAGAACTATGCAGTTCGGATCCTTTGTGCCCAACGCCGCAACCCAAGCTCGATACGCCTGTTTTTTGCAGTCAGATGCTGCTTTAACTGACGCATCGAACCAGGGCTGTGATCTGCCACCGATGGGTACTACAGAGTTTAGCTACTGCAACGGCGCAGGCACTAGGATCATCCGAAGGGAAACAAACCCTGCCCCAAGGGTAGGATGCAAAAAAGGAACGCATCCTATCCCAATCTGCTGACTTGTAGTGCCAAACGCGGCGGGTCGCTGGTGGTCTGCGACGTTGGCGTCGGATAGGCACTACACTCCTGACCAGGCAATGGTCGGACGTTCCGAGAGGGGCGTCGTCAAAGACCTGGTAACCATCGGGATGTGTAGTCAGCAGAAGATTCAATAAGGACGGCATGTGGCTATCCACATCCGGGAGCCGCGCTCAACCAATTGGGACAGACCATACGCCAATGCAAAATTATGCACAGATCGCCCTGCGTAGTCTGTGGTACGTGATCCAAGCCATTCGGCATTGTGCCCGTTGAAATCACCCAAGACTACGATTTCAGCGGAGGGGATCTGTGCAAGTACGTCGTCAATTGCCGCTTGAACGCAGCCCATGAGATGATCGGTTTCTGCGTTACCAATATGGGACCTGTAGACACACGCATAGATGCGGACGCGGTCCTCTAAATCTACGCGGAGCCAGAGAGTGGATAGGTCCCTACCGTCAAAATTGCCGAGACGGCGACAGCAGATATCCTCCCTAACGTACACACATACCCCGGCATGAGGCAAAAAATTGTGCTCAATTTTGTACCCGGGGTACGTTAAATATGACGTATCGCTAGGTCGAGATATCTGCGTCTCAGTAAGGAAACACAAGGCCGGCTGCGCCGTCTCAAGGTGGTGGTAGACGGCGTTTAAATTGGAGTGAATTCCCCTGATATTGCAAAAGTCCACGTTGAGTGTGGAGCGGGGTGCCGTGGTGATACTGCCTCGTTTGTCCTTGGTCATGCGCGGTTCTGTGCCCTCCCCAGAATACGAAGGGCAGCCCGAGCTAGAGTCCCCGGGGAGGGATTCTCCAACTCTGGTAGAGCCGGTACCCTCCTGGGGTAAAATCTTTTTTAGTACCGCTGTCATATTCGGGTGGAGGGGGGGGGGGGATGGCCACCAGTCTTCGACACTAACCTATGCGAAACATAGCGGCACTAGGCCGCTACTTCACGCCGGTATTCTGTGCGAGTGTGGTAATTAACCCGGACGAGTCTGGCCCGATTGTGCTGACGTCAAAAGACGGCAGCGTGACTCTCCCACTTCTAAAAAGCCCTTAGTCGCCTCTTACGACACCCATGGGCCTGGGACTCCCCTATTATTTTTACGCCCCGGGAAAAGTACAGGGCATAACAATGCAGTGCCGCAACAAATTAGGTATTAAGACTTCAAAACGCTTAGCTAATATCAATGTTGGACAAAATCAGGAAAATAGATCAAAATCTCGACATTTTATCTCACAGATCTCCGAAACAGTGAAAGGTACCTACAGTACTAAATGGTAAAATTGCTTACGTAAGCAAACACGGTGGTAAAAATGTTGATAGATATCGTTCGTCCTATTTTTTGCTGTGTCATCACTTTAGGTGTAGCACTTTACATAATGTTACCTACCTACTCTACTCACACCTAATGGAGCCGATCTCCTAAAAATCCCTGGAATTTTATTATACTATTAAATATCGTTAAATAACTGGTTTTACCTTCTGTAACACACACACAAACACATATTTTTGTGCTATAACCCAAAATCTTACCATGATTCCAGGATGCATTCAAGATGTTCTCAAAGTTCGGTGATCCTAAGTCTGATGGAAAGCAAATCACTCTATCACAGAGCGATAAATGGATGAAACAAGCTAAAGTTATCGACGGCAAGAAAATAACGACAACGGATACTGGAATTTATTTTAAGAAACTCAAATCCTTGAAGGTGGGCGTCGATGATTACCAGAAATTCCTCGAGGACCTTGCTAAAAACAAGAAAGTGGAGCTCGAAGATATCAAGAAGAAGTTAACGACTTGTGGTCAGCCAGGATTAACGAGTCATGTAAGTTTACGAAAGAATCATGTTATCTATATATATAAGTGAAAATTCCTCTCAAGCTCGGCTACGTAATGCTCCTTCGAGTAAAGTCTACTCCAGTCAGAGCAAAATTTACCAGAGTAATTTATACACAATTATAAAATATACTTGTCGACGCCAGATTTCCTATCGTCGACTGGATTAAATTTAATTTTATTATTATATCGAGCCATACACCTAAACCTATCAAACAATTACTCTAATATTACTCCACTTACCTACTCTGTCAATCATACTTCATCCTTCATCTATCTGTCAAATACAACATTCATTTTTCACTCAAGTCGCGCGTATCCTCCGTCGTGCCTCCTCTACCACTTCGTCTCCTGTTTCTTGCAAATAAATTTCGATGAAAATTAGCTTGGCTAAGCTTAATTTGGAGCTCCGATTCTCACTCTACAACATACGAGTACTAATCGTCTTACAAAGGTCCTGGCTTACTTCGTAGTTACCTACCACAGCAGCAGCTGTCTCACCTTCCTAACCTTCATGCTACCAAATTACACTTATTATCAATGCCTTTCACCGCATTAATCTTTGAACCTTCCATTAATTTATATTTTGGCATTGATAAGAAAACGATACCTTTTCTCATATCTTCTTCTTTGCGACACTCTTGGCAGAGCTGTCGTGGTCATCACGAAGTCACATCTTTTGGGGCAGATGTGATTCGCCCCACGAGCTCATGCCACTTTTCCCTACTGGTTTGAATTTCTCGCAGTTTAACACATATTCCAGTAACTGAATTTCCATGAGGAGCCTGGTCTCCTTCTGACCTGTGGCCGGTATCATATTTCCCACCGCCTCCCCAGAAGCAAAGCGGCGCCGCGCCGGTTGCTAGGCGGCTTGCATGACTTTCGTGATCTCTCCGATAGTACTTCCATGATGACTTTATTGGGAAAATTGGTTGCAGTGGTTTCCACTTGCCTTCTGCACCAGTCCTTTTAAGGATTATTTGGATCCTCAGGCTGCTGAAGCTTCGTAAACTGAAAACTAGTGTATTTAAACTTGAAAATCATCACCCTACAAATATTCATAAAAACTTGTCGCATAGATAATATATTTATTACTTATAATGCGGATGCCTGACTTGTGCCAATTAGTTTATGTGATAATATTTTTTTAGAGTGAGCGTACCTTAAGTACAATGATATATTTTAGAATACTACAAACTGGCAACCCTAGCCGATACGTCCTGACATCTGGGCCCTATTACGAAAATCGATATACGAAGTTTCGGTTGACAGATCGTACATTTTCCAGTTAGGAAAGTGTTCGATCGAAACGAAGTTCGCGATTAGACATTTTGTCTTTCGTTTACCTTATCAAGCCCTACCTTATTACCCAAATTAAATTATGTCTATGGTTCCGAAACGATATCCGTCCGCACGATTCGGATCCGAAGTACTTTCGTTATAGGATTTAATTTGAAGTTCGTCGTTCTTTCGTTTCAGACCGAAACTTCGGCTGTCGATTTTGGTAATAGACCTACTGAACATGTGACGCAAATCCCGAGTAATCGATTAGACCTAATTATTAAATCTTATATTATTTCAGCTCACAAAGTCCCCGGCCGCTGCAACTGTTGACAGATTGACAGACACGTCAAAGTACACTGGCTCCCACAAACAGAGATTCGACGAGACAGGCAAAGGCAAGGGAATAGCAGGCAGGAAGGACCTGGTCGACGGCTCTGGCTACGTCACGGGTTACCAACACAAGGACACGTATGGGAAGCCGCAGTAAATGCAACAAATGTCTTCTTTCATAACTTCCATAATTAGTTATTTATATAGGCTATATAATCATTAATATAGGCAGGCAACAAAATGAGAACAAGTTTAATGATATTTATCACACAAATGAGATACGAAATGTAACCAAGATACAATTAGAACATTCAGTATGTACTCATTTACTATCAGGCTCATTGAGTGAACAATCGTTAACTTACACTTGGTTTCTATAGTGAAAACCTAGCTTTACTTTCGCTCTCCTATCTATACCTTATTAATCAAAATTTAATATCATTGGAGTCTATTAATTTCCATGGTCTAAGGCGCGTCACAGACGGCGATGATAATATATTGTTACTTAACAGCTAGCAAGATATATTTTCATACTAGCTGACTCGACAGACCTTTTTTTTATTTATTTATGAAAATAAGGGACGAGACGAGCAGGACGTTCAGCTGATGGTAATTAATACGCCCTACCCATAACAATGCAGTGCCGCTCAGGATTCTTGAAAAACCCAAAAATTCTGTGTGGCACTACAATTGCGCTCGTCAACTTGAGACATAAGATGTTAAGTCTCATGTGGCCAGTAATTTCACCAGCTACGGCGCCCTTCAGACCGAAACACAGTAATACATATTACTGCTTCACGGCAGAAATCGGCGCCGTTTTGGTTCCCATTATGCAGTTGGCATCCTGTGAAGAGGAGCCTCGTACTGGTTCCTTCCATTTGCGAGGAACTTCTTGTCTCGCACAGACATTTTGCGGAATCAATTACCGCCTGCAGTTTTTGCGAACCGATACGACTCAGGAGGCCTATTACCAAAATCGACAGCCGAAGTTTCGGACCGAAACGAAAGAACGACGATCTTCAAATTAAATCCTATTACCAAAGTACATCGGATCCGAATATTGCGGACGGATTTCGTTACGGAACCATAGACTTAACCATAAAAGGTGAAGTTATTGTTACGATCATAATAATGTCAAATAACGAAAAAGTAGATGTCACGTGAATTTGGGAATAAAGGTAATCGTGAACTTCGGATCCGAAATACTTTCGTAATGGCAAAATGAACGATCCGTCAACCGAAATTTCATATTTCGATTTTGGTAATAGGGCTCCAGGGACCTTCAAGCATAGAACATGCTCCCACCTCCACCCCCCACCAAGCTGGTAACGCATCTCTTGATCCCTATCACGGTTGACTATGTCAAAGAGGATGTAAATACGACTACGACGACGTAATAAGAGGCGGGAAAGCCGAAGTAAAAATTGAAATTTAATTTAGTATGAAACGTGCAGTCATTTGACATAAGTTTCAAATAGTAATATAGTCCGGCTAAGTTTGAAAGCGATAAGTTGCTTACGACGTAGTGGATTTCGCCTATCTCCGTTTTTTACAAGATTATAGCCGTCATCTGTCAATCTATCAATGACTGTATGTTTCATACAATCGGTTTTTTCTTAGAGAGTTTCGCTAGGCTGAGGTATGTCTGCGTTCAGTTTGTATTGGTCTAATGTGAATTGCTTTATACACGAATACACTGAGTTTAAAATTAATGACTGCTTTAGAGATCATAGCCGTCTGTGACACCCATTATATCAAGCGGAAGCGTATCTTGTGGGTTTGAAGAAAACTGCTGTATACCTGTAGGCATTTTGACCTACTTTTAATCTGCTGTCGTTGACGTACCATAAACAACTAGACTCCTAGAAGGGTCATCAAAAATGCCCGAGCGATGTAGTATATACGTATACATTAACTTATACAGATAACATTAAAACATCATTCAAATTAACTTCTTATATCGATGTAGTAATGTTTAAATTGTAGACGCTCATAAGAAGCTCGGACGCGAACACGAGGCAAGAACATATGAAAAATTGCTAAAAATAATTTAGCCACTGAAATGTATTTAGCAAAATGATTAAAAACGTCAAGTTAGTCAATTATGTTTAAAAGGATACTTACCTTAAATACGACAGTCCATCCTTTTTCAGTTTTGATATGCTGTTACTTGGACAGTTTTTCAGTGAACACTTTGTCATTGCGTGGCGTTGTATTCAAAGCGCGGTCGAAACATAACTGAACAAAAACTCTGCCTAATAGACGCGTTGGCAGAGTTCTGCTTCAGACAATTATTGTGTGTGATTGAGTCAAGTTGCTAATCGTACGTTAATGTCTTTTCTATAATTCGTCCCTTATTAAAGTATTAGTATCTATATCTTATATCATTCCTCTTTTGTAATCAAATACTGTAGGTATCAGTGATTGAATCACAATTATAATGTTATATTTAAAAAATCTCCATGTACTATTTTTTGATCTAGTCGTATGTAGTTTTAGAATAAATTTCAGTAATAATTTAAGGCATGAGAGTAAGGCCTTAGATTAAGAATTAGACTCCGCTGCGCTCCAACTAGATACCGTACTACCTGAGAACAATAGCTTTTTCATTGCGGCAACTTTATATTGTAGTGTATATTGGCTATTTGTAAAGATGCGTGTGTGCGTGGCATCTTGACACTCAATGGCATCTTTTAAATTTTGTAACTTATCTACTGTTCGTCACGGACGAGTAAAAAAAGAAGGACTCCGTGTCACCTTACATAACAGTGAAGTACCAAAACAAGCCGGTAAAGGTGTAAATACAAAGCCCCACGCACACACACTAGCATAAAGGTGCTTTACTTTCTTATGTCACGGTGCGGAGACAATCTTTTTGTAATCGTCCGTGCTCTTCGTATTATTTTCATTTGTCATTGAAATATGAGATCCCAGTGTCTTTCTTATTTTGCTGTAGTATTATTTTAATAAATATATACTACGCAACCCGGCATTTTGGTTTCAATTATTAGCAAAGTTTAACAGAACATGTGGCACGTCAACGTCACACATTGTTCCAGACTGGCTCGAGTACGCCCATTTGAGCGTAGTAGTAGTTGCCACACTCTGCGACTACGCCTGCGGTATCTAGTTGGAGCGTAGCAGAGACCATTCCTAATCTAAGAATGACATTTTATAAATTATTTTCTTACCTTTCGACTTGTCAAGCGATCCAAGACCTTAATGTACAATGTATAATTTAATGTAATATGTATTAATTTAGCGTTTACATCACTTGTAGGTTATACTTTTTTTTAATGTATCTAATATATAATTATCGGTAAAATAAAACACCTTAAAGTTTATAAGCATTTTCATTTCAACCAAGAAACAAATAAATACATAAATCTTTAATTTATTTTAACAGATCTTCAAAAATACTTGAAGCCGACTGTCGTTTACAATTATTAAATACAGATTTAGATCCAAAATAAACAGTAAAAATAATCCGATTAAACACAATATTATTATGAATGTAGGTATGTATCACTTACACAAAATAAATTGGAAAACAAAATTTATTAACGATGCGGGCCTCGAAACCGCGACCTCTCGCGTTCCTTGCGAGCGCTCTTCCACTGAGCCAACCGTTCGAGTGACTTATCGTTGATAAATCTTGTATGTCATGTTCAACTCTCAGGTTGTGGCTTCAACTGCAGCATCTACTTTATAGTTGATAACCTGCTCAACCCCAATATTTGCATATTAGGGAATTGACTCAAGATTTTTTTTAATTTTTTAATTGTTGCATAAATTAGAGATACCAATTACTTTTCTTAAAAGCTAAACACATAACTTGTATGAAAACTATAAAGGCATGTAATTAATTAACGAGTAAATACTAATCCTATACAATAAACATAATTGATTAAATGTGATATCAATACTAAATGATACTTTCAAACTATTTTTGAGTATAATACAAAAGAAAAGAATCGATACTATAATAATTTGTCCAGTAGGTAGTAGTCCTACACAATGGACTTATTATATAAAATATTTGTTTTTTATATTAAGGTTACGAGACCAGAGCTGATGGAACCTATTATTGAATACTTAGATCCTGTATACGTCTAGATAGACTATGAGAGTTGTGAAAATGTTGAAAATTCGAAAAAAAAATATTGAGGGTGACAGTTAACCTCTATTTTGAGCAATGCACGCATAAAATGCTTCACCTGATTCCTACCGCCGAATTCCACTTTCGCACGACACGCCACAAGTAAGGATATCATCCCCACCATCTGGATGTGTTGCGGTCCTCCACAGTGCGCTTTCAAGGAGCTTTCTTTTTATTTCTACAAAGCTGAAAGGCCGGCAACGCTCCTGTGATTCCTCTAGTGTTGCAAGAGTGACGGTGATAACTTAACACCAGGTAACCCGTACGCTCGTTTATCCGCCTTTCCATAAAAAAACACTAAGTGATAACATACAAATCGCTAGTGTAACACATAGCTTGTCACCTGGCCTGTTTTCATCAGTTGTCTAGCAGCAAGAGGCTCTGTCTAGACGTATAAATTATCTAAGATTGAATACATTTTCCAATTCCGCCAGAAATAATTATGACGAGACAAATCACAGTCGAATGAAGTCATGAAATTATGACACATACAATGTATACCTCTACATCGGCATCCACGATTGGCTTAGTTAGTTAGAGCGCTGGGACGTACCCCGGGAGAGACACTATAATTAATCCCAGAATTAAGAAGAAGAAGAATAATACCATACAGCTGAAAGCGTACCGACTTTTAGGCCCGTTTTCCAGCTGCCAAATGTTGAGTATATCTGATTTCAGAGAGAGTAAATAAAGAGTACCGACAGAGTAAAAAGAGTATCATTCATTTAAATTTGAAAAAAAGTGTGTGTGTAGGTACTTATGTATGCACGCAATAAGTTATACTTCTTTGGCCTAACGAAGCAAAAATCATTAATATGATATTTTATTCCTCGTACTTTTCTACGTTTTTAGAAAGAACAATTTTGTCTTCCAAAGATGGCTTTGACCATTAATTATTAAATAATGAATAACGGCTGTACGGGCTTGAACCCTTTGCCTGTCCTAATAATGGACCAAGAAACAAAAAAAAAACGAATGACGCAAACGTCAGAAAATTTTATGAACCAACTTCACCCTGTTACTTCTGTGTTACATTGATGCGCGCATCTTAGAATTTCACTCTCATAATTTTTACATAACGCGCCTAAAGAAGTATAACTTCAAAAACATTTTTTCCTTCAACAAGCTGTCATGTTGACATTATATTTTGACATAACTGATTGTGACTGCGTTCAGAAACACCCGAGTTCATTAGTACCATAAAAATTATTTCTCTTTTTAATTTTGTGTTAATAACTAGCATATTATGCCAAGAACTCAGATTTGTAAATGTATAAAAGAGTAGTTGTATGTACTGACATGTACATGACATAGAGGTTACGTTCCGATATGCACTGCGAGCACTGCGACCACTGCACAGTGCTATCACTGTAGAAAAATTCGTTCCGTTATGGACTACCAGTATACTGCCGCAGTACCCTAGGGAAATATTATATGACGTCATAAATCGCCGCCATATTCTACTGTGAGCACTGGCGTTTTCGAGGTAAGGTACTCGCAGTACTTTGACCACGTGATCAGTCAAAACCACTCGAGTGCTTATGAGTTTTATAAACAATACCTACAGTTTAATCCCAAATATTTTTAATTTGACAGTTTTTTTTAATGAACTGGAAAACTTTAATACACTAATTTGAATGCTGCGTCAAAAAATGCGGCTGACAGTATACGGGATTGCGTTCCGTTTTAAATAGTAACCAGTATAACTGGCTATAAAGGAACGGCTATACAGTATCCTAATTGACGTCACACTGTACAGTGGTCGCAGTGCATATCGGAACATACCCAGAGTATAATATGTACTCTATTTTAGAGTATGGTAATCCTATGTCAATGATCCATGTTCATATACTGTCATTTAATTCTGTATAACAGTGTATAAAAGAGACATCTAATACACAATACATTTATCTGATTATAAAAAAAAATATTGTACGATGTATTTCACATTTGGATTTTGCCATAAAAAGAGTTCTTTTTACTATGATTTAAATAACAATTAGTTATAAAAATCCGTCATATAAATCAATGGTACCACGCTACACTACACTATACATCGTTTTGCAATGCGTTAATAGATACATGGTCTCGTTTAACACCAGGCAGACCAACGGCTCATTCCCTTATAACTCTCATTTAAATAAATACATTATATAATTCTTTTAATCTCATTCGCAACTGTAACCTAAAAGACTAAATTTCTCTATTAATTTTATAAATTAATTTATATATAATAATGTGAGAAACATTCCTGAAGCAAAATGGCTTCAGTTTGTAGAGTACGACCACAGAACTGTTACTAAATCAGAAACTGACCGGAAATTTACCTATGTGAGCGAGACGTAACAAACATTATACGCGAGAGAAACCCACTGGCGGTAACAGTTCAATGACCGAAATTCCTGCTTCGTGACATATAAAAAAATTTAGCTGCGCATTGGGGTTTAGTTTCGTGAGTAACAAGATTTTTTTTTTCTTGTCTAATGTCCGTGTCGCGGTGTTTGTTGCCAAACTTTTTTGTAGATTTGTATGAAATTTTCGGCCAATCGGCCAACATCTATTTTGATACATCTAAATCATAGGTTCTCAACATGGACGATAACGCCCCCTTGTGGGCGTTTGAGATTTTCGGGGGGGCTATAATATAATACTATATACTATAATATAATATCTTACGTTTAAATATAATCGTGGCAATAGCTGTTTTAAATTCGCGACAGATGCTAAGTAAAATTAAGATGGACGGTTCTAGAAAAAAAAATATTCTCAAAGCTCACCGCCCAGGTGAGCAAAATAAGGTTGAGAAAGTATGATCTAAATGAGAACGGTGACCCACCCCAAAATATTTTTTTCATTGCTTTGACAATCTTTTTTATTTTTATTTTATTATGATTCAGCATTAGAAAGTACATACAACTTGACAATCAAATACAATTATGGTCCTACGACAAACTTTATGTACCTACAATATATTTGGTATGTCCGAGAATCGGTCGTCATCTATTTTTATAACCCAAAAATTTTCTTTTTTTTTATTACTTTATATGGCAACACAACGTTTGCTGGGTCAATTGTCTATATAAACACATGATAGTTCACTCAATATGAGCCAATCGCGAGTTGAAATCGTTGACCAATTATAATTCGTATTATATCTATAATTAACCCATCTGCGATTTACGAATCAAACACATTGACTATATAACTCTCCAAATATATTAAAAGTCCATGATAGTGATAAATAAAGGTCTGTTCAAACTGAGACGAATAACGCACGCGTTTTAGAGTAATTCGCTCGCTCGCTTAGCCTCTCAAACTGACGCGACTTCCCGCGTGTTATTTTTGGTTCTTCAGTGGAGAAACATCATGCATTGTGAGATCAAACAATCCCGTCGCGCGTCCCGCTCTTGTTTCGCTTCAACTCGAGCGACTACCCGCGTCAAATTGAACACGTCCATACAAGTTAGCTGACACAATCGGCGCGAGCGACTTCCGTCACGCGTCCCGCGCGTTATTCGCCTCAGTTTGAACAGAGCTTAATTATGTGTCCAATTTACCCTGTTTCAGTAAATACCGAAGTTAACATAAAACAGTTTGGAGAGCTCTGAATAGGAGTTGTAAAACTGCGATGGTTACAAACAAAGACATTTACGGCCATTCCCAATATTCAGTCTATCTCGAGTTGTGGCTTACTTGAGATAAAAATCGTAACTATCCCAATAAACTTATCGACGATAACTCAAATTACGGCCGTTTTCAAAAACCAATTTATCCTTAGTTTAACTTACTAGAGGTAGACAAATCTATCCTTTTACGCCTACTTTACACTACTTTACATTTCAATAACCTATTGACAGATAGCATTGGACTATAACTATATTGAACATAACTATGGATAGATAAGATCTTCTCTTTATAACGGTGACAGCTGTGTATCCGTAAGTTAAACTAAAGATAGAATAATAGAAGTTATTGAAAACGGCCGTTATCCGTACAAGCTGTATAGCTTACCAGCGATAGAAGATTGTATGGAAATTGCAACAGTGAACTGGCGATAAGAATGACTTATCGAGTATATTGGGATTATTGACAGCTGATTACTGACAGTAGAAGGTAGTAATTTATCTCTATCTGTATATAGTATATTGGGATCGGCCGTAAGAAACTAGACCAGCGATCATTCGGCTTCATATAACAAGCCAATAGATGGCGTTACTATCAGACCTTAGTGACTGCACTCAGGTAAAAACACAAACTAATTATTTATGATAACAAATTTTTCATTGTATTACTATATTTAAATACATAGTCAAGCAACAACTTCTAACGTGTGTTTTAAGTATATTTAATGCTTATAGTGTTACTCTAAAGATATTTCAAAAACAATAAACCGCGCCGGAACGACAAAAGCGCCCCCATTTATCGACACGACGCGGTTATTTCGAGGACAATTTCCGTTGAGTTTTATCGATAATTTTCTGCCCGTATGAAGAGTCAGCTTGCTATTAAGTATATGACGTATTTATTAGGTGTTACATTTTGTGTATTCCTATAAAAATTAACATTCCATATAATAAATTAGATATTTTTCACAGTGACAGGAGTCCTGTACACAAATTAAAAGATAATCCATCAAAATGTTCACGTAGCATCCTTACAAACAATGAGTTCAAGCTCTAAAGGTTGATGCATCCAATATACGATCATTTATATTTATACATTTAATTCTTTATTACTTTTCATGAAATAATTTATATTATTTAAACACGACTCATACTCATATATTGGATGTAGCACCTTACAAACTAATTTGTTGTGTTATTACAGCCATTGTAAAATACTCTAATGGAAAAGAGTGGCCGTTGAGTTTCTTATATGTTCTTCTCACGAGCTCAACTTTTTACAAACATAGTAAGACTATTTGAATAAAGTATATTTGACTTTGAAAATTTTCGGATATATTGGTCCTAGCAATCAAAGCAGTCATATATGACAACAGCGGTGGCATAAAGCCACAAGTTTTTAAAATGGCTGACGCGTAAACAAGACCGTGTCAGCTTATGCAGAGACCAATCGCAAATTCGCTTTTTTTTCGCTCGTAAAGTGAATATTCTAATAAGATTAAAACATATTAGTAGTTACATAATTATCTTCAGTCAGTAAGTGCCATTTCATACGTGCCGGGTCTCCGATACCGGCTGAACACCGGCGAGTATTAAAAATATTGAGCGTTTTTCCGGCACGTGTGGTAAGGCACTAAGGGCTATATATATTTCACCGGGACACGGTGGCGCAATCAGTCGCTGCTATCAACAAAATATATGGAGCTCTATAGGGAGTTACACACCTGGTGTCTCTTTCAGTGATCAGCTGGTGTTAAGTGATCACCGCCGCCCACATTCTCTTGCAACACCAGAGGAATCACAGGTGCGTTGGTAACGCGTTGAAGGTACGTATCAGGTCCCGGAAACACCGCACACGGAAGCTCATTCCACAGCTTTGTAGTAGGTGGAGGAAAGTCCCTCGAAAACCGCACTGTGGTGGACTGCCAATCCAGATGGTGGGGATGATATCCTACCTTGTGGCGTGTCGTGCGAAGGTTGAATTTGATGGCAGGAATCTGGTGAAACAGCTTTGGAACACTCCCCGTGATAAATGCGGTAGAAGACACACAATGAAGCGACGTCTTTACGCAACGTCAAGTGATCCAGCCAGATGACTCCGGTGTCTGTATGGTAGCTTACGAAAGTAACCTTAACCAGTCGCGCCACCGTGGTGTACCAGTGAAGTATATCCCTAAGTGTCAAGAATTCAGGAGTTCAGTAGGAACAGCACAAGTTCTACTAGAAGCTCCACAATAATTTCATCAAATTTAGATTAATAATAACAAAAAAAAATACATAAAAAATAGGAATGATAGCTACAGAACATATATTATTAATTATACCTACTGTAGGTAAGGGTGAGTACACATTACGCGCAGCAGACACGAGCCCATGTTTAAGCCGAGTTGACGTTCATTTGCCCCGCGAGCCAATATGTTGATTTAAATTTAGTAGAACGCCGACCCAGCTCGACCAGCCCGCGGTGGCGTGATCAATTCATTCTTGCAAACCAAATTAGCAATAACTTTAAGATTTCTGACACCTGGAGACTCCTATACCAGCCTGCAATCAGGGGCGTCTTTTTTTAATGAAAATAAGGGACTAGACGAGCAGGACGTTCAGCTCATATGGTAATTGATGCGCCCTACCCATAACAATGTCGAAAAAATCGTAAAGTTCTGAGCGGCACTACAATTGCGCTCGTCACCTTGAGACATAAGATGTTAAGTCTCATTTGTGCCTACCGCGTGCATACCATATAGGCAATTAGGCAGTGCCTACCTCGTTAAAAACCTACATAAATGAACTAGTATTAAAGTTGATTTAGTTTAATTTGTTTCCGTTATTTATAACCAAACTTTTATTGAACACCCACTCGTAAATTTTTTCCTTAGGCTAGACCCTAAAAATGAGAAAACTCCTAGGAATGGCATAAGAAACAGGGGAAGACCCCGCCAAAGTTGGGAGGACGACCTTGCCAAATTTGCAGGAGTTACCTGGAGTTGCCAAGTACAGAAAGGAGTGGAAAAGGTTGGAGGAATCCTATGCCAATTGGTAAACAGCTTAAGACTGATTTTAAGAAGAAGAAGAGAGAAGACCTGGATTTTATATAAGTTAGATATAAGATATTGTATTGTTTGTTTTTTGTTAAATAAAAGGCTTTATTATTTATAGAACCTAAATACCTACGGTAGGCAGTCTCCAGATTCGATACACAACTTCAATATTTAGATATCAAAATCTAGTAGTAGTCCAACTAAAGCGCAACTACCACTGTTGAAATCTAGAGTGGCATCCTTTATAGAAAACCAATGCACGGCCCCTGCCTGCAATACCTCTTTGGAGTATCAAAAAAATCAATTTCATATTCGCCGCGAGAGCCAATTCATCAAAACTACAGCGTCCCAACTGCGAGCGAACAACAGAAAGTCCATTAATGCACAATAAAACTCCTCAAATTTGTTATATTACAGCCATTATAAAATTCTCCATTTGATTGAAAAGAGTGGCCGTTGAGTTTTGTATATTCTTCTCGCGAGCTCAACTTTTTACGAACTTATGGTAAATTCAGTAAATTAAAAGAAATATTTGTAGTGACTATTCAAAAGAGCTTAGTTTTAGCCTAATTGGAATGCTATATGTCCTATGTCCGATGGTTTGCCGCGCGTAATGTGCACGCACCTTTATCGGCCGTTCCCAATATTCAGTCTATCTCTTACTTGAGATAAAAATCGTAACTATTGTTACTTCTGTCCCAATAAGGGACTACGCGCACTTATTCAGCTTTTGTCCATAGAAAACAACAATTTTGTATCGAGACGTGTACGCGTCGACTCAGCTTTCCGCGTCCATTCTGCTTTCGCGGCAAACTAGCATAAAATGAGGATAAATGTGTTTTTTTTATGCGAATGCTATAGAGAGCGTTCGGCGCTGTTCCGCCGCCGATGGTTCGCGACTCCTTGTCGACAAGTTGCGACCTGTATTGTACCTGCATTGATTTGACGTAATCATTATGCACGCAAAGATTAGCGTGCAGACGTGATTTAAAGTTCCGTACGCGGCTGATAAAAGCAGAGCTGTATAAGTGCGACCAAAATCGTTCACCGAAACGCGAATGGAGCTGAATAAGTGCGCGTAGTCCCTTAACTTGTCGACGATAACTCACCTTATCCGTACACGCTGTCTGTCAATGGGACGACATATAGCTTACCAGCGATAGAAGTTTGTATGGAAATTGCAATTCACGCGTCCCAATATAAGGCGATAAGAATGACTTATCGCCTTAGTATCGGTAGTAATTTATCTGTATCTGTAGTATATTGGGAACGGCCGTAAGTCAATCAGAAGAGTATATGTAAACAGAATATCATTTATAAAGATTAGGTACTTATATCATATAAGCCTATGTTAAATATGGAATCGAGATATTCACGTATATATTTTTACATTCTATTCGTATTATCACAACTGATCGCTTACATTCCGGGCTCGAGTTCGTATTTGCTCTCCTTCATGGTGAAGTAGTAGATGGACCGGCTGCCGAGGAGTAGTGCGAGGATGAAGGCGCCGACGTAAGCCACGTAAACGCCGCCTCCGTGGGTCTTCGCGGCGGACAAGGTACCGAGGGTCACTCCGAGGGCGATGGCGAATACTATAACCGCCAGTACTCCAAACATGACCCCCCGCTTGTTCTTCACCTTGCCGACTGAGGAAACCTTGCGGCAATGTGGGCATCGTACGGGCGCTTTCTTTAATATTTGATACTGAAATCAATAATTATGCATTAACATACGTTTATTATTAATTATTCAAATAATGGAGAGCGCTATGCTCGGAGTTTCCCTGCGAGATCGAATCAGATATGAGGAGATCCGTAGGAGAACCAAAGTTACCGACATAGCCCAAATCATTGCGAAATTAAGTGGCAGTGGGTAGGGCACATAGTTCGACGGATAGATGAAAATGAAAAAAAAATGAAAAAATATTTATTTCTGTAACAAAAATGGTACAAACATAATAGTGGATGTGACCTTCTATTAAGTGAGAAACACCTGTACCAGAAGGCCACGCTCTTCCATATCAATTAAAATTAACAGTACCAAAAACTAGGGATCACAAATTAGGTCTAAAAATATAAAAAAAAATTATACAAACAGGATGTCTGAGTGTGTGTGTGTGTGTGTGTGTGTATGTGTATATGTGTGTGTATGAGCAAGTGTGCATAGATAACCGTTGGGGCAGTATAATAAGTCCTCGAATGGCGACCACGTACCGGAAGACGTAGTGTTGGTAGGCTCCCTACAAGATGGATCGCCGGAATACGTTGAATGAGGGCAGCGCAGGACCGATCATCGGAAAATCTTTGAGGGAGGCCTTCGTCCAGCAGTGGACGTCTTCCGGCTGATGACACTAATAATGTGTGGACAGTATGGATAAAAATTCATATTTTCATTTGGCCTAATTCAAACGTACGATTTTTGGGTTCACATTTTTGCATTTTCTTGGCCGTGTCTAAACTTTAAGTTGCATTTAAATTTTATCCAAATGTATGTGTAATGTGCATGTTGTGTACGTAATTTATCTTATATACAAATATTAATTTGAATAGAAGATCAGCGCAAAATTTTAAACCACAAATATTTTTAGGATATATATATTTTTTTTTATAGTTAGGATTTCATCCCCACCATCTGGATGTGTGGCGGTCCTCCACAGTGCGGTTTTCAAGGAGCTTTCTTCCTCGTACCACGAAGCTGTGGAATGAGCTTCCTTGTGCGGTGTTTCCGGGACGATACAACATGGGTACCTTCAAGAAAAGCCCGTACACCTTCCTTAAAGGCCGGCAACGCTCTTGTGATTCCTCTGGTGTTGCAGGAGAGTGTGGGCGGCGGTGATCATTTAACACCAGGTGACTCGTTTGTCCTCCTATTCCATAAAAAAAAAAACTGTTTACAAATATGATAATATATTAGCAGGCCATTTTTTATAGAGATATGTAAAGGAATATGGAGGACAATAATTAGTTATTATTAGAATACAGACGAAACCAAGAGGCTTGTGAGGCAATAGCTATTTTTTAAGATAAACTTACAAGATTAGATTTAAATTAATAATTACTAATGTTATAAGTAACATCAGCTGATTACATACTAACATATATTCAAATTCAAATATTTTTATTCAAAATAGGATGTGACATCACTTATTGAAAGTCAAAAACTACCACCCATCCCAAAACGAATGCCTCAGACCTGAGAAGAATGGACACAACAAACTCAGCGTTTGTTTTAATCAAAAAAATATGTTGACAAAGTAATATTGTACAATTAAACTTATTATTTAATAGTTTAAGGGTGGTCGCTCCAACCCAATCTGTGGTATCATTAAGAAAGTCATTTATGTTATACATAGGCTGCACTAAAAGTATCGGGAATGGAATATTTCCACTGTTCCTGTCATATTAAAATCTTTTTAATTGAAAACTCCTTGGATTTAAAAATCGAATACCATTTATTTATTTAAAAAAAGATTCTCGGTCTTGTCACAAGGTCTTGTCACAAGGTCTTGTCAAACTTGTTTAGTCGCTGAGAAAATGGAATTGACTCGAGAAAATTCTAGAGCGATGATTTATTATGACTTTCGAAGTGGTTTAACACAAAAACAGTGTGTTGACCGGATGATTTCTGCATTTGGTGGTGAAGCCCCATCCAAAACCACGATTTATCGCTGGTTTGCTGAATTTCAACGTGGACGTGTCAAGCTCAGTGAAGATCCCCGTCAAGGTCGTCCAAAAACTGCAGTCACCAAAGAAAACGTTGATGCTGTGCGTAAGCTGATTGAGGAAGATCGACATGTGACATACCACGAAATTCAGGCAACTTTAGACATTGGCATGAGTCAAATACAAATAATCTTGCATGAACAATTAGGTGTAAAAAAGTTGTTTTCCCGATGGATACCGCATAGCAAATGCGTGTGAAGAGCAAAAAGCGGCTCGCTTTACTTGGTGCGTCAGAACTCTCGAAAGATTCCAGACAGGATCCTCAAATGCTGTATACAACATCGTCTCAGGTGACGAATCCTGGATATATGCGTACGAACCCGAAACAAAAAACCAGTCACGAGTTTGGGTGTTCGAAAATGAGTTAAAGCCAACAAAAATTGTTCGTTCACGGAGTTGTTGCATTAAAAATCCTAAATCCTATTACTCCACTGCTGAATATCTAAATGATCGGACAGCCTGGGACTAGATTGTGATTATTTTATAGCAACTGTACAATATTGTATACTTTTATTGAAAAGAGCGCAAAAAAAAAAGAATGCTGGAGAGTTTCTTGCGCCGCTTCTTCTCTCTCAGAGCGCCGTTTGTTTCCGAAGCGGTAGTAGTATCTAGTAGTATAAGAAATGACATCAAAAAGAATTCTAAAGGAATCAATTTTGAGAAAATAAATGCCTTTTTTTTTTTTTAATGGTGGCTACGTTTGTCTCCAAAACCGGCCATGTTGCGACTATTCCTCTTGAGGGACAAAGAACGGTTAATGCAGAATAGTATGCTAGCATTTGTTTACCACAGTTCGTTTCTGAACTCCGTAGACAGAACTGCAACCGCCGCAACATCCTCCATCACGACAATGCGAGTTCTCACACCACGCACAGAACAAAAGAGTTTTTAGAGCAAGAAAACATAGAATTATTAGACCATCCGCCGTACAGCCCCGACCTAAGCCCTAATGATTTCTATACTTTCCCTAAAATAAAGAATAAATGGCGTGGTTCGAGATTTTCATCACCTGAAGAAGCTGTGGACGACTACAAAACGGCCAATTTGGAGACCCCAACTTCCGAATGGAATGGTTGCTTCAATGATTGGTTCCATCGTATGGAAAAATGTGTCAAATTTCGCAGAGAATACTTCGAAAAGCAATAAATACATTTTTAAATAGCAATGTTGTGTCACTTCCTTGATTCCCGAAATTTTCAGTGCCGCCCTCGTTTTTATCACACAAATGTTTTTTAACAATTCTTTTGAATAGCGTAATACTTTAGTTTTGAACATTTTCTTGGATCTTGTTGTAAAAGCATATACATCGCCCCACAAAAGACTTACTAACTCGACTTGCCGAATAGTAGGCATTACAAGTTTATGTCTGTTCTTGTGTTAACACTATGGTTATGACAGTTTCTATCAAATTCACATAAGTGCCTGTAAACATTCGTAACATTGTCAATAATATATTGAGATGCAACAGTCAAGAAGTTAATTTCTTTGAATTTTGCTCTCAATGATTCTTTAAGACCTATGTTATAAATGGTGCGAATAGCCCTCTTCTGCAGCACAAATATTGTATTAATATCGGCAGCGTTGCCCCATAGCAATATACCATAGGACATAATACTATGGAAATAACTAAAGTATACAAGTCGCGCCGTATCTAAGTCAGTTAATTGTCTAATCTTTATAACCGCGTATGCTGCAGAACTAAGTCTATTCGCCAATCCTTCAGTATGAAGTAAACATTCAACAAACCAAGAAGGTATCCTGGCAATGTCCACAGATGACCCTTCGCATACCAGGCAGAGTAGGCACTGGAGGAGTGACAGGTGATGGAGCCAGGTTTATGATCCTCTTGCAGTTAGCGCGGGGGCAAGCAATGCGCTGTGATGACGACTTGCAGATGAGCAAGCAGTTGCAGGGGCAACGAACATATTTCTTGCCAGGTGGTGCATTCCTGATGGGCTGAAATATATTATATGATATATGAGCACCTCGAAGTTCTGCAGAAGGAGTTTTGGTGCTGCAATGTAGTGTAGTGATAGTTTGCCGTTAATTTTGGAGGCCCCTTTGCACAGGATGGCGGCTAGATAATGGGTACCACAACCGCGAATACTGGGCAAACGAGACTTAACAATTGCCGCTCAGAATTTTTGGATTTTTCAAGAAACCTGAGCGGCACTGCATGGTCATTACCATGCCGTGCCGCTCAGTGGCTGCCCATTGGCAGGGCGCATCAATTACCAACAACTGAACGTCCTGCTCGTCTCGTCCCTTAGTGTCATAAAAAAAAGTAAAAGAGTGTTATAATTTTACTTTGTTGAATTGTCAATTAGATAAGTAATGTATACAAAATGATAGTACAAATGATGTTTACCACTAATACGATTGTAAAGTTGATGTATATACAAATACCAGGACGTTTAGCTGATGGTAATTGATACGCCATACCCATTACAATGCAGTGCCGCTCAGGATTCTTGAAAACACAAAAATTCTGAGCGGCACTACAAATGCACTTGTCACATAAGTTGACTTGAGACATAAGTTGTTAAGTCTCATTCGCCCTGTAATTTCACTAGCTACGGCACCCTACAGACCGAAACACGGTAATGTTTACACATTACTGCTTGACGGCAGAAATAGGCGCCGTTGTGGTACCCGTAATCTAGTAGGCATCCTGTGCAAGGAAGCCTCCAACTGGTAAATACTGTATTTTAAATATTTTGTAGTTATATAGTTCTTGATTAAAAATAAAGATGCTATCTTCATCTCTGACTCCGAAGATACAGTTTTAACTAGTTTCGGGGTCAGAGGTCTTTTAATATCACTGCAAAACCAAATTTTCAATGTTCAATGTATTGTTACAATTAGCGATAGAAAGATGAAAATAATTGGTATTATGTAATAAATATTGTACATTTAGTAATTTAAGTTATTTGCAGTGAGTGTAAAAGAAAATGAAATAAAAAGTATTATTATTATTATTATTATCTTAAATTAGAGATTGGTCTCCGCTGCGATCCAACTCGATACCGCAGGCGTAGTCGCAAAGTGTGGCAACTAATACTACGCGCAAGTGGGCGTACTCGAGCTAGAAATATGAGTGCGACACGTTCCACTAAACTTTTTAATAATTGAAACTAAAATGCTGGGTTGTGTAGTAAAAATAATACTACAAGAAATAAGAAAGACACTGGGATCACATATTATCAGTAAGTATTTTGTATTTTATTAATTTCAATGTAAAATAACAGGAAGCATACATAAAAAATTTGAAAGATGCCATTGAGTATCAAGATCCAAACACACAAGCATCTAATAGTTGCCCTAATAAAAACGCTTATGTTCTTAGGTAGTGAAGTATCTAATATACCAATCCCTAATCTAATGTTGCTATTTTAATTAGTTTTCTATATAGAATGCAACATATTTACAAATACCACAGTTTTTTTATGGAATAGGAGGACAAATTAATGTACCTGGTGTTAAGTGATCACCGCCACCCACATACTCTTGCAACACCAAAGGAATCACAAGAGAGTTGCCGGACATTAAGGAAGGTGTATGCACTTTTTTTGAAGGTACCCATGTTGTATCGTCCCGGAAACACGGCTAATAATTTAATTTATAAATATCTATCAAAAAGATATTATATAGAAAGAAATAAAAGACACCCAAACTTATTAGAAATGAATTTAATAGCTAAAAAGTTGGCTTTCTCTTCCATTACAACACTTTTTAAAAGGTAGCACACACTTCTTAAGAATATCAAAATATTGGAAGCTTACCATAAATCACTAAAGTTTCTTAGTAGAAGCCCTAAAAGGCTTATAATAAGTAAGTGGGAAAAAACAATGAAAATAATGCCCTAAAATTAATTTCACATCAATTTTATCAGAAATCTTAGGCCCTAGCATCAATATGATGATATAGGACATTCTAGAGAAGTTGAATTCAACCATCATTCTTTTTAAATTTATTATCTGTAGTGTAAGTTATAATGAAATTCATACTTATTTATTTTAGATGTGTGCCATCTGTACTGTCAATGGATGTGCATCATAACAGGATAACTATATTTTTCATAAAGCCTTTATGTAAAAATCTTTTTTTTTTTTGGGTCAAATTTGTATGTACATACATTATCCTGAATATCATTTCAAAAACTTAAATAAACTAGAGATTGTTTCAACTTTCGAGTTATTTAATTCTTGTATTTACAAACTAATAAGTACTTAAATCATTCATGATTATAATAACATTAATAATTACAGTTATAGGTATTTTAGATGTAATGTATGTTTGAGGATATATTAGAGGATGAGATATAACTACAATGCATTATTTGTACTTACTGTAGCTTCATTGCAGTCAGAACATTTTACAACATGCTGTTCCCTTTTACCAGATATATCTATCATAGCCTGACAGACGCGGCACGCAACCATCGGCATGCCTGCTTGCTGATAGGGCGGCGGTAGCTCATCAGGTCCGATCGGCGAGATAGTGCTGACATTCTCCTCCTCTGGTAACAAGAAACCACAACCTTGCGTGATATCTATACCTACGTAACTAGCTTATTACAATAACAGGTCTTCTATTACCATTACGCATAAAAGGATTACACAATATCAACGAGTCAATGGTTAGATATAATGCTTGAAATCATTCTAAACACTGTACTGTAATGTTTAGCAACAAAAAACAATAAATTTAGTTGAATCATCGGTTGTCATAACAAAATATTATAGTTTAAGAATGTATTATTAACTCACCATCCCGCAACAAAGGTTGATTTTCATTTTGACTATCACCCATTATTATTAGACTATTAGCAGATCAATTAATATTAAATAATTATTAGTTTGATCACTGAAAATAAAACACATAAATTGTTTTAAAACTAATAGAGTCGCACAAAAAACTACCAAAGTAAATTTGTCAATGTCAATTTCAATTGCCAATAAAATAATGCCATTTTTTTTTAGTTTATGGCCTGGTAACGAGATTGTCAATGCTCTCCAATGATTAATAAAATTTTGGATCTGATTTAACTTAACGTGTAGTTTTGGTATAGAAATATTGTCAGTTGAATTGTCTCACACTAATTATATAAGGATAAATGAATGATATTTATTAATTTGGGACAAAGTAGCAGAAAAGTAACTGAATTTCGAAAAAAAATATAAAAATATTATAATGTATTCACATGTAAACATCACAACAAGACCACTGCACAAGCTCACACAAGAAACTACAACCTTAAATATGGACATTCTGTCCTTGCTAAAATAATGACACATTTGATAAAATATTTAAAAAAATTAAGTTATTTTTGACAAAGTAACATTGGCTAACACAGTAACACGATATTATTTTTATTGTGACACCAGTGACCAACCCGACAGATCCATAGTTTGGAAATTCATTGTGCTTTTGAATTGACTTCAGTTTTGACTGCACGTTTAAGTTCTCTTTGGTTTTGACCACAGAAGTCACAGAACCCACAGAAAGAAAAAAAAGGGCGGGAAACTTAAGATCGGTCGCACGTAATTTTAATAATTTTTCATTTTATTTTTAAATTTCATGTAAATATTTAGATATTTTGATCAGATAAGTTGTAATTTGTATATATTTTAGTAGTTAGTTTTTATTAAAGTGTTAATTTGTGTAAATTTCATCCTATTGGTAAGTCTTCTTCTTCTTCTTCTTCACTTTTATATGATATGATGGACCCCCCGGATGATCCTGGGGGGACAGCCCCTGATATAGGTCATGTAGTGACAATATCTAATAATGACGAAGGTAGCACGATGGATACAGATGGTTCTGTGTCTCAGACATCTAGTGGCCGTAAAAGAGTGTCAGCTCGACCCAGAATATGCAGACACTGTAATAAAAGACGACGAAAACACCGTGGTGATAAAAAGGATATTAAGGAAAGTGATTGCAAATGTGTAGACATTAGTGACAAACAAATTCTTTCCAAAGTCGATTCCTGCAATAATTCTTCTATAGTAGTAGAGACCATACAAAAAAATAACACAGACACTCCACAACAGCCACAGCCCCCTGTTGCAAGGCTGTTATATAACTCATTAGATGCTGCTCCTTTTGTTGTACACATTCAGAAACAGTATTCATCTCCCGATGATAATGTTACTTTACATCCAGTTACATTTGGTCGTTTTCTCAAAAGAAATTCTATTAAAAATATTGTGAATGGAAGTTTAAAAAGGATAGGCCGGAATAGGTTATCTATTTCTTTTTCTAAGTACCAAGATGCAAATGACTTTGTTGAAAACAAAAATTTGGAAAATGAAAAATATAAGGCTTTTATTCCATCATTTTCTGTGAGTAGAATAGGAATAGTCAGAGGAGTACCAGCTGAGTGGTCTGAAGAGGAAATAAAAGATAATGTTTCTGTTCCTATTGGCTGTGGTCCAATCATAAAAATTAGGAGAATAAAACGAAAGATGATGATTGATGGACAAAACCATCTTAAATATACTGAGTCTGTGGTATTTACTTTTGATGGACAGTTTTTGCCTAAACGAGTATATATGTGCTACACTTCTCTTACTGTAGACTTGTATATATATCCTACTATTCAATGCTACAATTGTTGTCGGTTTGGTCATGTGAAATCTCAATGCAGATCTAAACCAAGATGTTTTAGATGTGGTCAAGGACATAGTGGTGATAACTGCTCTGTTCAAGATGATTTTATATCTTGTTGTTTATGTAAAGGTTCCCATATTGCAACTGATAAAAAATGTTTAGAATATGAAAGACAAAGAGCTATAAAGGAATCAATGGCTAAAAACTGTATTTCCTATTCAGAAGCTTCAAAGATACATCCATTTGTCTCTCGAATTTCATATGCAGATACATTACTCTCATCACCTAACATCACTCCTAATACTTTTCCAACCCAGCATCAACATTCAACACCTAAAACTATAAACAATACTTCATATAAAAAAACTGTTTGTGTTAAACCAAAGCCTCCACCTACACTTAGCAAAGGATATGACAAATCTGCTCACCAAGAAATTTTAAGGGATTTTAATATTCCCCAACCCTCTAATGGATGTGCATTAATTAACAAAGAAAATGAAAATCCTTTGGAATCCTCAGTAATTGATTTAATTATTTCTCTTATAAAATCTCTTAGTCAATCGAATGAATTTTCACCGTCCAACGCTGCCTTATTAGTTTCTGCAATTACTCAAATTTATAAACCAAATAATGGACAAAGTTCTTCAATGGAATTGTCAAAGCATCACTCCTAAAAAAAGTGATCTTATTTATTTATTAAATAAATATAAACCTTATATCTGTGCTCTTCAAGAGACATGGTTGAAACCAGGATCTTTGTTTAAGATTCGTGGTTATTCATGTCTCAGAGAAGATCGTGTGGATGGGCATGGCGGAGTAGCCATGCTTGTGAAACACCCTCTTTCCTTTTCTCTCTTCTCTATTCCTTCTCACAGTAATGATTTTTCTATTATTGCTGCTTTAGTTGAAAATATCTGTTATGTATCTATTTATATACCTCATCCTTCTTCTGCAATCTTAAATGAAATTAAAGATATTATTTCCATTCTTCCGAAGCCTTTTATGATCCTTGGTGATTTTAACTATCGCCATGAATCCTGGGGTTACTTATCTTCTAATAGTTATGGTAACACATTAATAGATATATTTGATTCAGTGAATTTGTGTATATTAAATGATGGTCGTCCTACACGACGTTCTCATCCTGACGAGGGCCCAAGTGCTCCAGATTTAACAGTCACTACACCTAATCTTGCTTCTTCTTTGTCCTGGGATCCATTACGATCTACTTTTGGTAGTGATCACTTCCCACTATTATTATCATTTCCAACCTGCAATAATAACAATAAAGTATTACATAAAACTTATTCTCCTCGTTTAAAATATAAGCTTAATGATGTTGATTGGGATTTATATAAAGATCTAATAAAAAAACAAAATTATTACACTTCCAAAAATTAATCCAGGTACAGAATCGCAGTGTGCAGATTCTTTAGCAAGAATCTTTATTGAGGTTGCCAATGAGATATTTCCAAGTAAAAATAGCTCTTTGGGTTTTATTCCTTCTCCTCCTTGGTGGGATAACGAATGTACTGAGGCAGTAAAGAGAAGAAAATATGCTGAAATTACATACTACTGTCAATGTTCCACTAATGAGAATTTTGAAATTCTTACAAAGAGTATGTCAGAAACTTCAAAATTTCTAAAGAAAAAGAAATTTGATGGCTGGAAAAATTTCTGCTATTCAATATCACCTGATGTCAAACCATCTCTTGTATGGCAAAATATAAGAAGGTTTAGATCTGCATACAAAGATTCATCTCCAAAATCAATCCCTTTTCATTTAGTTAATAGCTTTTTAGATAAATTGGCTCCACCTTTCGTTCCTAAAGACTTAATAATTGGTTACCCTGTAATAAATATAAATAATGATAACTGTTTTGGTTTAAACAGTATATTTTCTCTCACTGAACTAAAAGGTGTATTGTCTCATGTTAAGGATTCTGCTCCAGGACTGGACGGTATTCCGTATTCCTTTATCTCTCATTTAGATGATGATGCTTTATTTAATTATTTATCTCTTATAAATTCAATAGTGACATCTGGTAACATCCCCTCCACGTGGAAACGTCAAGAAATAATTCCCGTACTGAAACCTAATAGGTGTTCTTCAGACCATTCTGCCTATCGCCCAATCGCACTTTCTTCTGTTTTGATGAAAATTACAGAACATCTTATAAAAAATCGTTTAGAATGGTTTGTTGAGCATAACGGTCTATTATGTGAATCCCAATTCGGTTTCAGACGTGGGAAAAGTACTATTGATAGCTTAAGTATATTCATTTCTGATATTCAATTATCATTTTCAAATAATAAATCAGTAATAGCTGCGTTCTTAGATATAAATTGTGCCTATGATAATGTCGTAGTAAGTATTTTAAAGAGTAAGCTTTTACAACTTAATATACCTCTGCTATTAACAAATTTTATCATAAACATGCTTTCCGAAAGATACATAATCCTGAAGCTAGATGATGGGAAGTCAATTACTCGACTTGTTTCAAAGGGCCTCCCCCAGGGATCAGTACTTAGCCCAATATTGTATAATATTTATACACACGATTTAAAATCATCACTTAATTGTGTAAATGTTCTTCAGTATGCTGATGATCTATTAATTTACTGTCTTGATATTTCTATTGAAAAAGCTAGTTCTTCTATAACACAACCACTGATAAATTTAAAAACTTGGTTGGACTTAAATGGCCTTGATCTATCACCTGAAAAAAGTACAATAGTTTTATTCACGAGATCAAGAACTCCTCCTCCTATTTCTATATTTTATGAGGGTTATCAGATTAAAGATAATGTTAAGTTTTTGGGAATTGTCTTAGATTCGAAACTAACTGGTATCCCACATTGTGATTACCTAAATGCTAAATGTGAGCGTACTCTTAATATTTTAAGATGTCTGTCAGGTGTTTGGTGGGGTGCGCACCCTTTTTGCATGAAATTGTTATATAATGCTCTTATAAGAAGTATATTAGATTATGGTACATTCTTGCTGGAGCCTGGTAGTGTTAAGGCATTTAAAAAACTAGATCTCATACAGTCCAAAGCTTTACGAGTAGTTTCTGGTGCTATGCGGTCAAGTCCTATCAATGCTCTTCAAGTAGAATGTGGTGATCCTCCACTACATCTACGTCGTCAATATTTAGCAGACAAATTTATGTTCCGATCTTTTCAGTTTCTTAACCACTCTCTTTATAACAAACTTCAGAAACTTTCTCATTATATAGATTCATCTGCATATTGGTCAAATAAAAAACCACCTTGTCTAATCAATAGTTTTAAGAAATTTATCAACATAAAAGCTCCTATTCATCGATCCATTAATTATCCTCTTTTCAGTACTAGCTTTGAAGCATTAATGGTGCTTCCAGAAATTAATTTTAACTCAGATTTAAATAAGCACGATATTAGTACAAATTTTTCGTTTAATCTTCTAAAAAATACTGTTTGGGTTGATTACCATCATATTTACACAGACGCGTCTAAACATTCCTCCTCGGATCCCGTTGGTGTAGGTGTCTATCACGCTCAATTTAAAATATCACAGAAAATTAAACTTCCTCCGGAAACATCGGTGTTTACTGGGGAATGTTATGGTATTTTTAAGGCTATTGAATATATTATTCTATTTAAATTTCCAAAAACAATAATTTTCTCTGATTCAAAAAGTGCCTTAGAGTCTCTCAATAGGTACCCATTTAAATCAAAAAACATTTCTTCTGTTGTCATAGAAATAAGAAATCTATTAAATAAATGCAATCACTTTTGTCTTTCTGTGTTGTTTGTATGGATCCCCAGCCATAGCGACATTCCTGGTAATATAAAAGCAGACCAACTAGCTAATGAAGCCGTGGTCGATGGCGACATTTTCCCTTATAAAGTTTTTTGCCAGGATCTAGGTGCTCTTCCTATAGTTCACCTTCAGGATTGTTGGAATAGACTTTGGACTGAAACTGGTCAATCAAAAGGCAGGAAATATTTTAACCTTCAGCCACTTATTTCATTTAAACCATGGTTTTTCCGTGCCAAATGCAATAAGTTAGTATGTTCTTCTATCATAAGAATGCGTTTGGGTCATGTTTGCACTCCTGTTCATCTTAATAGATTAGGCATTGTATCTACTGACATGTGTGAATGTGAATCCGATAAATGTGATCTAGATCACATTTTCTTTTCATGTTCTCTATACGACCGCTCCTCATTCCTGAATGATCTAATATCTCTTAATGTTCCTTTTCCTACCTGTATATCCTGTCTAATTATGTATCCATGTAAATTTTATAAAATATTGTCATCTTTCATTCTTCAGAATCATATCAAAGTTTAAATATTTGTAATGTTGTGTAAGTAGCAAGTATATATGTATATTTATGAAATTTTTAATATCCGTTTCAATCCTCTTTTTCTTATCTGATCCTTTCCCGTGTTCCGTATCCTTTTTAACTTAGTTTCCCAATCTTTTAATTTACGTTATTGGCAAAAAGTAAACGTTATTGCCAAAAGAAGGAAAAAAAAAGAACCCACAGAAAGTGAACAGTTGAAGTTTGAACTATGTAGGTGTATTTACATCCTCTTTGCAGTATTGTTTTGACTTTTGGGCCAACGTGCTTGCATGAAAATTCAAAATAGTTTAATAAAATAAATTGCAATTAGGTATGCATTTATTGTATTATGAAAATAGCATAATAAGTTTTGATTTATAAAATGGAAACCAAAATCCACAGAATCCGTTATTACAACCCTGAACCTAAAGGTATTAATTGTATATCATATGAGAAAAAGAGTAAACTTCTAGCTTTATCAAGGTATGATACGTTTATATTATAATCTAAAAAGTGCAAACAATGTTCATAAGATAATAATTTTTTTTTGTTTAATTTAGAAAAGATGCATCTATAGAAATATGGGATCTAACACATGCGCCCTATCTTATCAAATTTATACCTGGATTGGAAAACTCGTCCGTGGAGGCCCTTGGTTGGGTAAATGAAAGACTGTTGTCAACTGGTTTGGGAGGTGCACTTATTGAGTGGGATCTCGAGAAACTCTGTATTAAAAATAGTGTTATTCTTACTGGCTATGAAGCTTGGTGTCTTGATGTAAGCGAAGAGAACACATTAGTTGCTATAGGCACAGAACAGGGATATTTGAATCTTTATTCAGTAGAAAACAATGATATTGTATATAAAAAGCTTTTTGATAAACAGGAAGGCAGGATACTTTGTTGTAAATTTGATAAAACAGGAAATATGCTAGTGACAGGTAAGATAACAAATAAGATTTATAGATTTTTTTTATTTTTTTATGGACAAGTAGGACAAACTAGCATACTGGTCACCTGGTATTAAGTGATCACCAACACCCACATTCTCTTAAACACCAGAGGAATCACATAGTACATTAATTTTTGAACAGAAAAATATCTGGCAGCTATGACTAGTGTGTGAAGATTGACCTCAGCCATGTCTCCACTAGCTCTTGCCAATGGGCTGCTTCACATGTCCTTAAGTTTGCTGCACCCTTATGAATCTCACCAGTGGGAGGCTTTGCACAGGATGCCAGCTAGATTATGGGTACCACAATTGTACCTATTTGTGGTGAAAAGCAGTAACAGGCTGCCCAATTTTAAAACACAGTAAGGGACAAAAGTAAATATTTTATAATGCCAATAGAATTATTTTCCCACAACTATTAATATGAATGCTAATAAATCCATATTGAAAAATATGTCTATTACTGTGTTTCAAAATTGGGCAGCTATAATAATTATTGTGTTTAGGTTAGAAGGGTCCCTATAGCTAGTGATATTACTGAGACCTTACATCTTATGTCTCAAGGTGACAAGTGCAATTGTAGTACTGCTTAGAATTTTTCAAGAATCCTGAGTGGCATTGCATTGTAATGGGCAGGGTGCATCAATTACCATCACCTGAATGCCCTGTTCATCTCGTCTCTTACTTCATATTGTCATAAAAAAAAGTAAGCTTAATATTTATTTATTTTTTATGTAAGAGGGGCAAACTTAGTTGAAAATTTCCTTGTATTTTCAGGTTCAATTGACAATATAAGAGTATGGAATGTTCATAATGGTCAAGCCACCTGTAGGATATCATGTAGCAGAAGGGGGAAAGAAGTAATTGTATGGTGTGTTGGAATATTGTCCGACAATACTATTATCTCTGGGGATAGTCATGGCAGGCTCACCTTTTGGGATGGTGTTATGGGAGATCAGGTATTATAATTATGTATGTTCATGACTCAGTTGATAATCAAAGCTCTTTTTAACCTTCCCAAATCGGCAGGGCACCAGATTTTTCGGATACACCAAAACCGAGAGTGCCATTTGGCACACCATTCCCTCACTAAGTTCTGATCCTTATTTTGTTTATAAGATGGTTTATTTTGCATAGTCTTATAGCTTTCAGATAAAGATAAAGATAGCCTTTATTTCTAGACATTAGTTATGTAGTAACATGTTTATTTTTTTATTTCCTCTATTTTTTAACTATGTGTCTAGCTTGTCCACTGACATAGGCCTCCTCTAGGACCTTCCAGTGCTCTCTATCCCACGCTTCTCTACTCCAAACTGGTCCAGAAACCTTTATGTCATCTTCCCACTCTAGTTAGTATCTGTCTGCTTCTCTTTCTTAGCATCTCTCGGGTACCAATGGGTGAGTTTCTGTGACCACTTGTTTGATTTTGTCTTGTTTAGTTTTCTGATACCTTCACTCAAATTATCCTAATAATAAGCAATCTAAAGCTACATGTAAATTTATACATATTTACAAAACACTGTGTCATACCGCACAGAAAGTTTCCCGGCACGGAAAGGCTACTAGAAAGTATCAGAGCTTTAAAGAACTTATAATTGTAACACAATAAATGTTTACTTATTAATTTGATGTATAAAGTATATTCAAGCTATCTTAAATATAAATAAAACATTATCCGCCCTACAAATAAATGGTTCAATCTTGGTTTAAAGTTATAACTAAGAATATGCAAAATGTTTACAATATCGTTGACAACACTGTCAATACAATGATAATTCTGAAGTATTCTAAATGACAAGCAGCCTTGTAAATAAACGCGGGAAATGTTATATGAATAAACCAATCCAAAGCAAAATGTCTATTTGTAAACATTTTGCATTTTCTTGGTTTATGATTAGTTATAACCTCATGCCAATTTTATTTGTTAGGCCATATGTGTATTCTATTTCTTTCTACTGTCCCTTCTGTGGAAGGGGCACTCAGCCAATGTCACATTTCAGTAGACCACCAGCTTCAAGTGTGTTATTTGATTGGTGTTAACAAATTTTCAAGTGATCTTGGTAATGATTGGTGCCCAGATTGAAAACAGTTTTAATTTATTATTATACCTGAAACGAATATACATGCTGTTAGTTAGTAAAATTTAAATTACAGATTGAAACCTATGCCACTCACAAAGCTGATGTTCTATCTCTAGTGATATCAGATGACGAGCAGAGTTTGTATTGTAGCGGTGTGGATCCCATCATAACAATGTTCATGAAAGTCAGTAAGACAGTCGAAAAGCAAGCTTCGTCCCAATGGGTTAAAAATGTTCAAAGAAATATACACGAACATGATGTTAGGTAAGAAAGATTTTGTGTTACAATACCATAAAAGATGATAAAATTTACTAGAACATTAATGTAATAATTTAAATTAATTTAATTAATGGATAACATAATTATTTTATGGAATAGGAGGCCAAACAAGCGTACGGGTCACCTGTTGTTAAGTGATCACCGCCACCCACAATCTCTTGCAACACTAGAGGAGTCACAGAAGCGTTGCCAGCCTTTAAGGAAGGTGTACGCGCTTCTTTTTAAGGTACCCATGGTACATTGCTACAATTATGTTATCATAATGCTGCCCCAGTAGCTAACACAAATCATATAATTTATGTATTTCCAACCTGATTATGCCGGTGCATATCACTACTGTATATGCATTACTGTTAGTTAGATAGCTAGTGAAATTACTTAGCGCAGTTGTAGTGCCACTCAGAATATTTGGGTTTATCAAGAATCCTGAGCGGCACTGCATTGTAATGGGCAGGATGTATCAATTGCCATCAGCTGAATGTCCTGCTCATCTCGCCCCTTATTACCATAAAAAATATAGTGATACGTTTCAAATTAAACTCACTTCTTCTTACAATAACTTCTGTTCATTCCGGACTATACATTTGGTATATATTGTATATTAAATTTTTTTATTGATTTTATTTGATTGTAACTAGTTTCCACTCAGTTCTTAGGTTAAGCAATCTAATAGTACCATTTATAGTGAGTTTTAACTTTTAAGGAATATTGAAAATACTAGGTGACCTGGCAAACGTTGTTTTACCATACAAATTATTTTTAGAGTTAGAATGTTTCTTGGACATTGCTTTATTTGTCTAAAATAAATGTAGCCTAAGTTACTCCTTATTACATCAACTACCTGCCAATCTGCCTGTATGTTCCGGATTATCCGGAACATACAGACGGACAGACAGACAAAAATTGTAAAAAATGTTATTTTGGTGTATGTACTGTATATGTATTCATAATATACATTTAGTAAAACACGGTTATTTCAATATTACAAACAGACACTCCAATTATATTTATATGTATAGATAATTCACACAATATTTTTATAAATTATAGCCTATATGTTATTCTGGTGTGTAAGCTATATTATTGCAAAGTTTCATCAAAATCCATTCAGTGGTGTTTGCGTTAAAGTAGTTCAAACATACATCCACACATACAAACTTTCACATTTATAATATTAGTAAGATTCAAAAGAAAAACATCTCTGTAACATCAAAAATTTAACCTATAGATGCCTAATAGGAAAGAAAGGAAATATGACATTAAGAAAATAGTACTTTTATCCACAGTAGTAATTCCTTGCAATTTGTTGTGATTTAAATAAAACACTTTTATAGGATTAACCTACCATAATACACAAAGATACGCTTCAAATTTTTCTATAGTACTATGCTACCGAGGTTGTCATTTTTCTTTACCAAACAACGGGAACATACATATATTTTGTGAAATTGTTTTATAGAGAAAAAAAATATTTTTTGCAAGAAATCATAAGATCATATTATAACGTGTCCACTATAGTTAAAATAATACAAGGAATTCAATTGTAATATTTTTATTTTGACGCGTTTAGTAAAATAGTCACAATTTCTCGTACTCACTCTCTAACTCTTAAAGAGCGGCGATATCACAGCACGAATCTACCAGGTTTTTGCACACAAAACAATAACATTGCTTGTTTATCTAGCAACCCGTAACATAAACCGCATAGTGATAGGGCGACTATTGTAAACACAAGTGGCTATAGCGTCTCAAGTGGCCGGCGTCGGGTTAGGCGCTAAAACAGCTCAGCAGGTAGCTTCTGCGGGCGCGCGGGAATTGTTAGCATATCAGAGGAATAAATCGTACTGAAAATGTGCTAGCAAATAATAAAAATGATATTGACGCAAAATGTAATGTAAAAACATAGTAACAATTACATTCAGTGTAATTGTAACTATGTTTGGATGTTACGATTAGTTACAATTACACTGTATGTAATTGTAACTAATCCTAACTGTAATCCTTTAAAATCTGTTTTATTTAAATGTATAACACTCACATCAGCACTCAGAGCCTACTATGTTATAAGATCAATGCTCTGTAATATTTTACTTTCTTTTTGACCTAATTTAAATAAGAGAATGTTGGTTCCAGAGGCCTGGCTTTGAATGATGAGAGACTCATATCAGTAGGAGAAGATGGATACTTAACATTATCAAGTTTTCCACCCAAAAGAGTCATGAGAATACCTCCGATGATACCATCTCCGAGAACATTGATTTGTCCACAAAGGAGGCTACTCTTATTGAGGTAGAATAGTTTATTAGGATATCATCATCTTTACTTTACACATAATTTGAGTTGTTCCAGGGCTTGGCTGTGATTAGTTCTTGAATAAAAATTAATGATTCACAACGAAGAAAACTTTAACAGATACTTCAACCCCTTATTGATTTTTATTTCCATGTGGCAGGTACAAAAATTACTTGGAGGTGTGGAAATTGGGAGCCTATGCAAAGGATGAGAGAGGGAAAGCCGTCCTAAATATTTTAAATATAAAAGACGTAATTCAAAACAATAGCAGCTCTTTAGAACAAGACACAGACTTACCGTTGATGCCACAAATGGAATGCAACGAAAGGAGAACATTGAAACTAACCGAGGAACCACTCAAATTGACTTCTATTCATGCTAAAGGGAAAAAGGATATAAAATGTTGTGATATCTCACCGAGTGGGGAGTTAATTATTTATTCTACTGACAGTCATGTTAGAATGCTGAAGTTGGTATGTACATATGAAAGTTTTTCACAAAGAAGGCTTACTATTTACGACACCAGTGGGAGGCTCCTTTGCACAGGATGCTGGCTAGATTATTTTTTCAGTCTGAAGGACGCTATAGCTAGTGAAATTACTGGGCAAATGAGGCTTAACATCTTGTCTCAAAGTGACACACGCATAGTAGCAGAATATTTGGATTTTTCAAGAATTCGGAGCGGCACTGCATTGTAATGGGCAGGGCGTATCAATTATCATCAGCTGTACGTCCTGCTCGTCTCGTCCCGTTTTTTCATAAAAAAAAATTGCAATCTACGGTTTGCCGCGGTATATGATCAGATTAACTTCATGTGTTACTTGTTAGTAGAACGGAATCTCATTGCAATGTTTCAGCAGAATTTTGTTTGAGATTTTCTGGGTTGAGGTATCTAGAATATGGCGAAGACAGTGATTAATAAAAATTTCGCATTATGTGATGTACTGTTATGTATTGTTAAGTAATCACCGCCGCCCACATTCTCTTGCAACACCAGCGAAATCACAGGAGCGTTGCCGGTCTTTAAGGAAGGTGTACGCGCTTTTTTGAAGGTACCCATGTCATATCGTCCCGGAAACACCGCATAATGAAGTTCATTGCACAGCTTTGTAGTACGTGGAAGAAAGCTCCTTGGAAACCGCACTGTGGAGGACCGCCACGCATCCAGATGGTGGGGATGATATCCAAGTATTAAAATAATCTTTGTATTCTAGGATGAAGATCCACGTAATATATCATTGCGTAAAGTGCTGATAAATGGTTTGCCGTACTGCGATCGAGTCGCTTTCACAGACGATTCTAGAACAATGGTCGCCCATTATGCGGGTGAGCTGTATGTTATGCAGGTGGATACTGATGCAGGCGCCACGCTGGTACAGAAAATATCAACAGAGAAAAGTATGTATTGTATGCGAGAGATATTTTTTATTGTTGTCTTCTTGAAGCAGGTTGGAGTATAGAATAATCGCAGTATTTAATGAGAAAAAACACCATAAAGTGTTTATTGAAGTAGGCGTTACTTTGCGGAAATCCATAAGTATACAAATGATTTGAGTTTTCTTTAGTGTTGATTCCGCCAATATTTGTCTTTAAACAATTCGACACGTGTTTCGCCTCTGCACGAGGCATTCTCAGAACGTGTTGTCTCGCCAAAATCTGGCATGAGACTGGCGGCCAGTCTCGTGTCGAATTGTTTAAAGACAAATATTGGCGGAATTACCACTAAAGAACACTCAAATCATTTGTACCATAAAGTGTGACAGAAACAGAACATAACATAAAAGTCCTTGTAGGGTTATGATTTATGACGTATTAAAGAAAACTACTTACTAGATCTCGTTCAAACCAATTTTCGGTGGAAGTTTGCATGGTAATGTACATCATATATTTTTTTAGTTTAACATCTCTTATTTACGAAGTGAACGGGGGGGGGGGGGGGGGGGATATTTTTACCACTTTGGAAGTGTCTCTTTTGTAAACTATTCAGTTTCGAAAAAAATGATATTAGAAATTTTAATATCATTTTTGCAGACCCATCCATAACTATGGACGTATGGGTTGTATGAAAAACAATTTTTGAGTTTTAGTTCTAAGTATGGGAATAATTTTTGTATGTAAATCTTAGTGCGGCTTACAGAATACATGTATTTAACAAGTTTCAACAGAATAGTTCTTATAATTTCGGAAAAAAGTGGCATATGGACGGACAGACAGACAGACATGATGAATCTATAAGGGTTCCGTTTTTTGTCATTTGGATGCGGAACCCTAAAAGGATAAAATGAATTGTTTGATTCGTGACAATTCTGTCATAGTGTATCATATTGCACATTAAAGGTTATTCAATTTTTTTTTTCTGGGAGGGGCCCACAAAGGTCGGGCGGGAAAAGGGAAGTTAGTATTCTGGGCCAATAGCGATCATGGAGACAACTCTATAATGATATTATGCTAACATCTTAAGTACAAGGTTTCTTGCAAATAAAATAATTTCATTCATTCCATTTCATATCTATCTCCACAAAAATACTGTCTTAGTGGGCGTGCGCTACTTAAGGCATTCGTGTGTGTGCGTCATATGTTGGTCCCACTGAAAGATCAGCGCTGGTTGCGATAGTAATCAGTGCTGATCAATAACAAGCATAATGCTGAAGTTTGACCAATTTGTCACTTACATTCTTACATATATATATTTTTTTTAAATGAAAGTATGGGGCGAGTCGAGCCGGACGTTCAGCTGATGGTAATTGATACGCCCTGCTCATTACAATGCAGTGAGGATTCTTAAAAGACCCAAAAATTCTAAGCGGCACTACAGTTGCGCTCGTCACCTTGAGAAATAAGATGTTATGTCTCATTTGCCCAGTAATTCACTAGCTACGGCGCTCTCCAGACCGAAACACAGTAATGCTTACACATGACTGCTTCACGGCAGAAATAGGCACCGTTGTGGTGCACTGGCTTCCTGTACAAAGGAGCCTCCCACTGGTGTATGTTTGTTCTGTATTATTATCAGGCGAGGTGGCAAGCATATATATTATATTGTGGTTGTTGCAAATAAATATTTTTCTATTTCCTTAAATCCAAATGTTTATTGTACAAATCTTTTTAGATCTGCGGGACAGGACCGCTCTGCATTTAATACTGTCAAAGGCAACACCGCGAGGCGTTTATTTGGTGGTATCTGATGCGAAAGGTGATATTGCGGTGTGGTTACGGCAAAGTGTCAAATTCAAATATGTCCTGAATTTGCCGAAATACAAATGTATCCCAAGTGCACTAGCCGTACATCAAGATAAGTTGACCGTTGTGTATGTCGATCAAAGGGTGAGTTTTTATTGATATTATTTTAAACAATTTGTTATGTTTTAAAGTTTAACTCTTCATTTCTTTAATTTTATTATGTTTGTATTTGCACTATTGTAACAACCAGTGGGAGGCTCCTTTGCACAGGAAGCCGGCTAGATTATGGGTACCACAACGGCGCCTATTTCTGCCGTGAAGCAGTAATCTGTAAGCATTACTGTGTTTCGGTCTGAAGGGCGCCGTAGCTAGTGAAATTACTGGGGAAATGAGGCTTAACATCCTATGTCTCAAGTTGACGAGCGCAATTGTAGTGCCGCTCAGAATATTTGGGTTTTTTGAGAATCCTGAGCGGCATTGCATTGTAATGGGCATGGCGTATCAATTATCAACGTACGTCCTGCTCGTCTCGTCCCTTATTATCATAAAAATAAAATGTAAATGTTGTTTACACCTGTAAAGACATATCATATTGTACTACCTATCCCTTATGTACTTGCTAAAATTTTAATTGTATAATGACGTGTTGTTGGTGTAACTATCTAAATAATAATAAACAAACAAATAAATAAAATAAAGTGATAACCCTCACTTCAGAGTTTAATTACACAAATAAAATTTGAAAAACAAAATTTGCGTTTCGTGTAACATATTGTCTAGATTAGCAAGAGCGACATCTCAAGTCTATTTCCTCATATGCAAATATTGGTGGTGATCAGGTTATCAACTGTAGATCCTGTGAATGAAGCCAAACCTGAGAGTTGAACAAAGCGTACAGGATTTTAACAACGATACGTCACTCGAACGGTTGGCTCGGTTGGTAAGAGCGCTCGCACGGAACGCGAGAGGTCGTGGTTCGAGTCCCGCATCGTTCATAAAATTTTATTTGTGTGATATTATCTTGTTTTTAACGCACTTTTTTTTTGTTGGCGTGATTGTCTGGTTCTGCGCAGGCCACCTAAAATTGTATATATTTTTATGTTAAGTAGGCAAAGTTGGCTTATGATTTAAAAGATGAGCTGGCAGTTTCTTATCACTTCTTCTCCCCATATCAAAGCCGCTTTACGAAACGATATAGCTTCATGACGTTTACCAAGTGTTGTTGCATTTTTTTTTATGATAATAAGGGACGAGACGGGCAGAACGTCCAGCTGATGGTAATTGATACGCCCTGCCCATTACAATGCAGCGCCGCTCAGGATTCTTGAAAAACCCCAAAAATTCTGAGCGGCACTACAACTGCGCTCGTCACCTTGAGACATAAGATGTTAAGTCCCATTGCCCAGTAATTTAACTAGCTACGGCGCCCTTCAGACCGAAACACATTAATGCTTACACATTACTGCTTCACTGTAGAAATACGCGCCGTTGTGGTACCCATAATCTAGCCGGCATCCTGTGCACAGGAGCCTCCCACTGGTAAATGTAGAAAAATAATATGTCATGCTCACTAAAATAGCATCTGAAAACCGAAGATCTGCAACACTCGTGGTGGAGCATTGGCGGCCTTTAGAGTGTGCTCATAGCATGGTCATGGTCTCCAAGGTTTATCGATTAGGGAATCATATAGCACGCGAGTTGAATGCAGACGTGGCTTGTAGACCGTGTAGTGCTGTGCCGTCTTTGACAGTTATCGTATGCTTTTTTTTTATGGAATAGGAGGACAAACGAGCGTACGGGTCACCTCTTGTTAAGTGATCACTTCCGCCCACATTCTCTTGCAACACCAGAGGAATCACAGGAGCGTTTCCAGCCTTTAAGGAAGATGTATGCGCTTTTTTTGAAGGTACCCATGTCGTATCGTCCCGGAAACACCGCACAAGGAAGTTCATTCCACAGCTTTGTAGTACGTGGAAGAAAGCTCCTTGAAAACCGCACTGTGGAGGACCGCCACACATCCAGATGGTGGGGATGATAACCTAACTTGTGGCGTGTCGTGCGAAGGTGTAATACCTACCGTGTTATCGCGTAAATACAGAAGTTGCGATCTTCCCGTGTTATTGTTTTGATTTTAATAATGAGTGATTGGAGTCCATCAGGATCCGTTCTGAAAAAACGAGTTTTAATTTATTGCCAAGCACGAGAAATGACGAAAAATGTTTTAGACATGTGTGTTGAAGAAAGGCAGACCAAAATTTGAGATTAAATTATTAGGTTAAAATGGTAAACTTAAATTTATCGACACAATCATGATATAATTAGGTCACAGCACTATCGCATTACTGCACTCTGCATTCAACTCGTGCGTCGTCAGTTAGTCGGCAGTTTTATTCCGCAATTTATATTTTGTGTTGTGTTTCAGATAGTGGAATATGATTTGGAGAGTCAAAAATTCACGGGGTGGCCGCCTACACCGCTTCCTGCTGCGTGGATGAACCGCAAGATGGCCGTTAACAGTGTGTGCGCACATCCGCGGAGAAATGCGCTCGTCTTCAATGACGAGACATCGCTGTGGGTCATGGACAAACATGATAAGGTAAAAGAATTTAGATTATTTATATGTATAGAAATCTTAATAAAACGTTACTAGAAGTGACATAGCCGCGTTTAACGTGTTTCCTCGCAGGTGACTTCTACAGGATGTTAAAAAATCCTGTAGAATCTTGATTCGTGAGAACAAATAAATATTGATTTTCAGGATATAAGCACATAAAAAAGTACCCAATTATTAAAGTTTGGACACCTCTGCCTGCGGCCATTGTAATTTTTCCCCGCCCACACACTCATTTCATTCATGTACCTACTGTGCTAAGGGTGGGAAAAACGAAAGTTTTTTATAAGTTTTTTATTAATGATAAACATCGCCCGCCTTATTCGTTTGAGTTGCCGCGCCACGCAGCTGATGCTAGATTTACGCCATTGGACCGAAGTCAGGGGTTTTTTTTAAATCACAATTCTTTAAACGGTGATGGACCGTGTTAAGTGAACAAATAAGTAAATAAAGAACAGTGATAATATTTAAACTGCTATTTTAAAATTACCGAGAATTGTAAATTTATTTAGCAGTTACTGGAACTGAATACATACACGAGGAAAAAATCACGTCTGTAAAGCTAGAAAGGTCAAATCGGCAGAATCACTCGTTTTTAAGATCAAAATTTTGTGCTAATTTAGTGTTGAAAACAGATATTTGGTGCTGAGATATGCGGATTAAAAATGATAACACAGCTAACTTTTGATAAGGCCAGCAGTGTGTACCGTTCACGACCGCGTTGTGATACAGTTGCAGCGGAATACGCATGAGCGAATAATTTAGTGCTTAATTAGTGCTGCCAGTATTGTAAAGGATTTTTCAAAAACATATTTTTTTTTCCAAATCAGCTACGGCTAATATAATAACGATAGCAGTCTTAACGATTAAAATACGCCACCATTTGGTGCTCCATTAGTGCTGCCAGTATTGTCAAGGATTAAGACTGCTGAAGTCATTATATTGTCGGAAGTTGATTTGAAAAAATAAAATAAAATAAAAATATTTTTCAAAAATCGTTTACTACTACGACAGCACTAATTGAGCACTTAACGATTAAGACGTCACGTCTTTCAATTACATCAGTTCCCGTTTTAAGGTGTTCTTCTAGCTCTTAGGCCTGCTGGTGTCGTTATACTAGCAGTAGTTGATTTGGAAAATAAAAAATATATATTTTTCAAAAATCCTCCGCTACAATAGCAGCACTAATTAAGCACTAAATTATTCGCTCATGCGTATTCCACTGCAACTGTATCATAACGCGGTCGTGAACGGTACACTGCTGGCTTAATCAAAAGTTAGCTGTGTTCTCATTTTTAATCCGCATATCACAGCACCAAATATCTGTTTTCAGCACTGCTAATTTAGCACTAATTTAGATCTAAAAAACGAGTGATTCTGCCGGTTTGACCTTTCTAGCTTTATAGACGTTAAAAACTTTATAATGTATCCCACGAACATACCAAATAATTGACAATTTTCCGTATTGCTACTGTGTATTCATACAATTTTATTCATAAATCCTGTTCCTGGGCCAGCGCTATATTCACCCCGCCACTGGTAATTAAAAACTAGTGCACACCAGTATAATTATTCAATTCAATTATAAAAGTTAATTTAATAGTCTTAGGCACAGTGCAATGTGCCATGTTTATCAGTACCGGCACGCTACCTTAGTTGGTTATGATGCATTTCGACACAGAGCATATTGCCACTGTTTTATAAAAAAACAATGCAAATCATTGACATATTTCTTGCAATTCACAATTGATTTGACAGATCTCCACCTTTTACGTAAGCGCATGCGCCGACAGGTCCGTTTGTCCACCCTTCCGCCTTCTATTCGTTGTGTGTCCATGCATTGCGTAATTATGGTGGGCAAGGAGAATCATATGTGTCTATGAAGAAGTGTCCGTCAAAATGCATTAAATGGCGCCACAGTAGCATCAGGGTAAATCTTAAAAGAAGAAGCGCCAAATATAACTCTAGCTATACGCTTTCTCATAATAACTCTTTAAGGTTATATTTACTACATTATTTTGTACAGTTGTTGTAAATTTTCACTATTTAACTACTTCAGTCGATAATAATATTAATTTTTTAACTCGGCATACTTCAATTCATTTACAATTGCTACATTTACCATACTTCATACCATACCCTGTGCCTACACCAGCGCCACTGTGGAAGCTTATTAAACTGTTATTTACTACATATAAGCTAGACACTTTTTCAACTTTTCTCCCTTAAGAGATGATACTCCTTTTACTCTACCCTCTATATGAGTAATAAATACACAAATAAAATTTGAAAAACAAAATTTTATGAACGATGCGGGACTCGAACCCACGAACTCCGGCGTTCCGTGCCGGTGCTCTAACCAACTGAGCTAACCGTTCGAGTAACGCCTCGTTATAAAATCTTGTTAGCTTTGTTCCACTCTCAGGTTGTGGCTTCATCTACAGGATCTACTTTACAGTTGATAACCTGCTCAACAATTTTGTTTTTCAAATTTTATTTGTGTATTAATCCTAGAAGTGAGGGTTATCACTTTAAAAAACATAACGTATTGAGTAATAGATAACATAACTTTTGGTTATATGCTATTTAAATACTGCATATTCCACCTCCTCTTCGTGAATTACGAACGAAAATTTTCGTCGGAAATGTAAGTCACGATTCTTAGAAAGACAAAAACAAGATCAGCTTTGGTTGCATTGGTGGTGAAAATATAGGTGTAGTCCAATATTATAGATATACGCTTCTTTTAATACTACTTTTTATTTTAAAACATCTAATTATATTATTATCGACTTTTTTATATTGTGACTTATATTAATATTTATGTCTTATTATTTATTATATGGCGAGCGCACTGTATCTCCAAAGTTAAACGGGCACCGCTGAAAATCATTGCTGTGTCATTGCCACGGCCGTGTCACAGATAATCCTGAGTCGATGATCCATTTCTTGCACTGCACAGTAACTCTCTAATTTTAAATCAATTACTATTTAATTACGTTCTTTTTTGGTTTGTTTTGTACTTTTATCTACACCCATGCTTTAAATCCTCTATTAAAGATTCTGAAACTGTTAGCTTATTGCCAACATTATAACACCCAATGTTCTAATAACCATTACATCATCCAAACGAGTGTTGTAATGTTGTACTGAATTTCATAACAACACTCCTATGTTTTTTTTCGATCCCTTTCATGCGCAAAGAGTTTCAACATACAGCCACATTCTTATTGCTCGATGCGTGGTATCGCTTACGCGCGTTCCTCACTACCAGAACGCCGCGCGCTGTAAAAAAAAAGTAGGTTATTCGAATCCCCGCCATTTTTCTTCGATATTTTTATTGTTTTGCCACCTTCGTTAAATCCACATTCGTGTTTTAATACCCCTTATTACACAACAGTTGCATAAATAACTATTATCTTTTTATATTAAGTATATCCTGTGAGTGTTTTGTGAAATAAATGTTTTTCTTTGTTGAATACTCTTTGACATTTTTAACTTTGCTTACATTTACGCCATTATTTTAGGCACTAAGACTCAACACAAATACATGTTATTGTGTAATTCATTGTAAATTTTAATTTATTTTAGGAACAAATAGAGCCGTCGCCGAAAAAGAAGCAGAATCAAAGTAAACGCGTACAGCTCAAAGTGATTCCTATGAAAGTGAGTTCAAAGTTTAATAAAAATTATGGGTAGATAGTATTATGTCGTTTACCCTTTTAAATATTGATTAGAAACCCTACTAATATTATAAACGTGAATGTAAGTTTGTTTGTTACGCTTTTACGCCGGGGCCACTGGATCGATATTGATGAAATTTGGTACAGCGATAAACTAGAGCTTGGGAAATACCATTGGGTACATTTTTATCCCGGAAAAATCCATAGTTCCCGCGGGATTTGTGAAAAACTGAAATTTACGTCAATGAGCTATAACTACACCAATAATAGGTTTAGTTTGCCATAGCAATAGTCCTCGAAATAAGATTCATATAATATGTCGGGAACGAGAGCGAAAACGGGAACCGAAACTGGAATAGAATTTTCATTAAAAAAAAATATGGCCCATCGACGAAATCCACACGAATTTATTTGATTTCCCTCCTTATTTTGTCATTTTATCAGGATGTGCTATTTTCCCTTGTAATTTAGAATAAAAGTCCGTTATTATTATACAGTAAACACGTCCGCGAAACAGTATAACTTAAATTGACATGCCACAGATAATACACAGCCAATAGACCATTATGTATTACAAACTATTTGAAATATCTCTATCTAAACTATCTGAAACTATTTGATAAATCTAATAAAAACGTTATAAATTATTTTATCTACAGTACTTGGCTGGCTTCCATTGGATTGGCGATGACGAGGCAGTCGCAGTGGAGATACTCCCGGAGAATATTGTTTCACAACTACCGCCAATAATGGCGAAAAAGAAACATAACATGGAATAAGTTAGCATAATTTACTATAAAGAGTACAAGTTCTATCTTTGTTATTTTATATACAATAAACTATATTGTGTACGAAGATAAAAATAAATATTAATCCATTTAAATATTTTTATTGCCTTTTCTTCAAATTCAATTATTTTTATTCAAAATAGGATGTGACATCACTTATTGAAAGTCAAAAAATACCACCCCTTCCAAAACTACTACTAGGCCTGGCGCAACATGTGAAACTGTAAGATTATACCATTGTAACATACCATGTTTATACGCAAATAAAGAATTTGATCGATTGATTGATTGAAATAGAATGCCTCAGACCTGAGAAGAAAGGGCGCAACAAACTCAGCGGGCGTGTTTTTGCCATCGAGAAAATAGGTTTACAAAGTAATATTGTACAATTAAACTTATTATTTAAAAGCTGGCAAAAGTGTTGCTCATTGTTGGAAATTACCAACAGATCGCGACAAGTGCAATAAAGAGGGAAAAGAAAAAAGAAAAAAAATATATTTAATAGCCTGAGGGCGGTCGCTCCATTCCCAATCTGTGGTATCATTAAGAATGTCATTTTAGAATTCTTTTGAATAACGTAATACTTTTGTTTTGAACATTTTCTGGGATCTTGTTGTAAAAAATATACATGATGATGCGCCCCACAAAAGACTTACTAACTCGACTTAGCCGAGTATTTATTTATTTATTTATTTATTTATTTATTTATTGGAAAACAAACAGCTTAAGTTATATACACATTGTAACACATAATTTATATTACACAAGCCAATAAAGTTTCCACTTAAATATAAACAAAGTAGGAGTGAATATAATACAAAATATAACGATTTTATATACAATTAAACATAAGGCGAAAAAAGTAAACAAAAATACAAATGAAACAAAATTTATCAAATTTATCGGTTGGACATATTTTAAGAATGTTTAAGATATTCTTTAATTTTTTTAGTAAAAGTTGGATAGCTGCTATGAAAAATGTCTAAGTGACTATAATTATTATTATAAGTGTTGCATGCTCTTATAATAAAACAATTGCTAGTATAATTAGTTCTACGAACAGGGATAAAGAATGTATCTATAGAACGTGTATAATGTTTTGGACAGTTAAGTTTAATGTTACTTAAAATACGATTGGAATCAATTAAGTCATGTAATATTTTGAAAAGGAAAACTTGATCTCTGTATTCTCTACGCTGTTGTAAAGATAGGTAATTAAATTTAGGAGTATTACAATTTTGAAACTTATAATTTAATCTTTTAATAAATTTATTTTGTACACTTTCTATAGCATCTATATATTTTGTATAACGTGGGTTCCAAGCAGTCGAGGCATATTCTAAATATGGTCTGACATAAGCATTATATAAAAGATTAAAAGTATGAATATTTTTGAAGTCATTTCCCTGTCTGAATATAAAACCAAGCATTTTATAAGCTTTTGCTGTCATATTGTCTATATGATTTTCAAATAAGAGAGCCGAATCTAGCGTTACCCCAAGGTCTTTTATTTCTGACACCCTTTTAAGGGGTTTATTGTTTATTTTATATTTGAAGAAAATTGGCATTTTTTTCCTCGAAAATGTTATCATACAGCATTTGTCAACATTGAGGTATAAGTCATTAGCGGAACAATAGTTTCCTAACTCAATTAAATCGCTTTGTAGGTCAACACAGTCCTGTTTTTCTTTTATTATTTTAAATATTTTGGTGTCATCCGCATAAAGTAAAATATTAGAATTTTGAAAAGATTGCAAAACATCATTAATAAATATGTTAAATAACAATGGGCCAAGGTGAGAGCCCTGAGGAACGCCCGATGTAACAGGGACAAAACTAGAAATAAATCCTTTAACAGCTACCGCTTGTGTTCTGTTACGGAGATACGACTCCAGCCATCTTAGAAGATCTCCTTGAATACCGATACGCTCAAGTTTAAATAATAGTCGAGCATGCGAAATTTTATCGAACGCCTTTGAATAGTCGGTATAAATTGTGTCTACCTGGAATCCATTGTTTAAGGCATCCATTACTTCATCTAGAAATTCGCAAAGGTTAGTTTCCGTCGAGCGTTTATTTACAAATCCATGTTGCTGTGGAATAATTAGTGGTCGTAATAAAGGAAATAAAGTGTCATAGATAATTTTTTCAAATAATTTTGGGATGACCGATATCTTTGAAATCCCACGATAGTTTTTAATATTATGTCTGTCACCACTTTTAAAAATGGGAACAATTAAAGACATTTTCCATATTGATGGTAAACTACCTGAATGTAATGATTTCCTAAAGAGTATATCTAAAGGTATTGAAATTTGTCTACTACATGCCTTCAGTAAAATTGGGTGTAAATGATCGGGACCACTTCCTTTGGTTGGGTCAAGTTTTAACAAGTACTTTTCTACCTTTTCACGTGTAATGTCTATTGTTCTCGCAAAAGTTTGAGTATAGCTTAATGGTAAGTTATCATGGCTACATCTAGAATTAGAATCGGCTGTAAAAACGGAGCTAAAGAATGTGTTAAACATATTAGCTATCATTTCACCGTCTGATCCAGTATCATCATCATAGTACATACAGTCTGGAATGCAATTACTACTTCGCTTAGATTTTACAAATGCCCAGAATTTTTTAGAATTGTTATAAATATTATTTTCGGCCTTATTAATAAATAAATCATAGCATTCTGCTTCTAAACGTTTTGTTTCACGGCGTAATTCCGAGAACCTATCATAATCACTAGATCTTCCGTATATTTTCCATTTTTTATGAGCTTTCAGTTTTTTCTTAATTAACTTTATTAAAGATCTAGAGTACCACGACGGAAACTTATCATTTTCATGCACTAGTTTTGTAGGGACAATTCGATCTATAATATGGTTAAGTATAAAATAAAATTTTCCTACGGCACATGTTATATCTTCTGATGAGAGCTCTTCAACCCAGTCAATTTTTGATAATTCATCATTAACTGCATTGTAGTCGGCGTTGTGATAACAACGAACAACACGAGTCGGTGCTCGTAAGTACATGTTATTTTTTTCACTCTCAACCTTCACCACTAAGGATGGATGATGACCGTCTTCTGGCAATGCTAATGGTTTTGTTCTATTGACCACACAAATAGTATTAGATAAAACAAGATCTAATAGTCTATTATTATTGTTGTAAATATTATTATACTGCTTAAATCCTGTAAATGTCATAAATGCAAATAGCTGATTAACTAAATTATTATAAGAAGTGTTTACAATGGTAATATGTCCTCCGGGAACATGCAGCCATGTTGCATCCTTAACATTGAAGTCTCCTAATACTATGAATTTATCATTTGGGAATTTAATTACTAGATCAGATAAATATTCAAAAAATGTAGCTTGAGAGTTACTTTGTTGTGTGTTTTGTGGAAAATAACAGCAGAAAACCCTTAACTTTTTTCGGGTTGTATACTTTTCCAAAAGTAGGTCCAGAGAAGTAATGTCCGCATCAGGCAAACATGGAGGCACGTAAGAGTGACGCATGTCTACAGTAACACAACTACGACGTACAGCAATCAGTGTACCCCCACCCATAGTCACTCCTAGACGCTTGTAATCACGATCATTTCGGTATACACTATATCGCGAGTCAAAAAATTCTTCATTGAAAAATCCTTCTGACAACCATGTTTCGCTCAAACAAACTATATCATAATTCATATTCAAAAGATTCAAATAAAATTGTTTTGTTTTGGTGCGTAATCCCCTAACGTTTTGGTAAAATATAGTTAGAGCCATACTAAGTTAGAAGAAGCATTAATAAATAGTAATCATAAGTAATAATTCGATCCAAAATTTGTTCAAACAGTTTTCTACAAAATAAGTTTAAAAACATACACCACAAAATTGTATAGCAATAAATAAAAGCACTTATAATAAATAATAAAATAACTAGCTTATAGAAACATTCCCTCGCAGAACCAACCACATTATAAAGCTTGCAAAAACAGCAACTACAATTAAAACTATAATATCTATAAATAATTTTAAAAGTCATTAATATCAAAGCAAAGACAAACATGTATGAGTTTAGTATGGTAGCACTTATGTGATTTTCTTTAAACATTCACTAGAACTTATATGAATAACCGGTGAGCTGCTAGTTTTCCGAACCATGATCGTACAGTTACGGACCCAGCAATACATGAAGCCTTTCTGCTTTGCTCTTCGTCTAGCCTCATTTAGAAGAGATTTATTATAGGTTGATAGGTGATCATTAGCATATATTGGAGTATTAACACCGGCATATCCAAGGTCGGAAGCTTTTAAATTTTTTATTTTCCTTAGTGATGAAAGAAAGTCATCCTTTTTATATCGTGCCTGCATTTTTAATATAATTGGGCGGGGTTTATTTTCTACCGAGTCATTCTTAATTGCCACTCTGGTCACGAAATCTATGTCCGTATCTGGATTTAAGCAGTAACCACTTTTTGACGCTAAACTTTGAACAATTTGAATTAAGTTTTCGCTTTTTTTGTGTGGGATGCCGTTAATCTGAATATTCGACCGCCGAACCCACTGGTCGTTTCTTAAGGTGCCTTCTGATAGTTCATTAATTTTTTGCTTTAAATCATTTAATTCGATTTGATAGCTGTTAACTTTAGAGACCTCCTTATCTAAATCATTTATACGGTCTACGATGGTATTTATGCATGACTCCATAGTAGTAATTTTTGAAGACCATGAACTTACTGTTTCAGAAAGCTTACGAAATTCATCAGTAAAGAAACATTTAAATGATTCTATTGTAGAATTTAAACTATTAAATCTATCGTCAAAGTGAGCAAGCATAGACTTTAAATCGGTGTTTTGAGCTGAAATAGACTGAAAACTACTCTCAGGAATGGTGTTTGTAATAGGACTTATTATTAAATTACTTCCCTTTTTTTTTGATTTGCAGTTATTACATTTCCACTTAGCTTTATTCATAGGCAGCATCTTTTTGTAATCGGTATCTTTTATTCCAAAACATGCGTAATGACACGTTTCCTGGCAGGCCACACATTTTATTGTTTCTTCAGGTATCAACGCAATATTACAATTGTTACACAGCATGTTTAATCTATTTTGTAGAATCCGATTGTAGGTATGAAGACACTAGTTATGCGCTGTGAATTATGAGTCACTCAGGCGAATACTTTGTATCACTCACTAAACCTGTTCGGCGATGAATTTAATGTGCAAAATATTGTTATTTTAGCGAGTCACTGTAACTAATGCAAATATTTAAGTGTTATTTGTTAGATATGATCATAAAAATTGATATGACTAAAAATTCACTCCTGATAAACAACTTTAAACACTGTTACTGATTTATTAAAATAATACGATTGAATAACGTGACGGTACGCACGCGCTGCGTTACTGTAACTCGTAGTAGGCATTATAAGTCTATGTCTGTTCCTGGTGTTAACATTATGGTTATGACCGTTTCTAGCAATTTCACTTATGATGATAATGGCCAAGGACACCCATTTAGTGCAAGTGCTCAGTTACCCTTAGATAGTTTGAACGTCTATATAGTCTCCCGTTGTTAGACAACCGATGAAAACAGGCCAGGATTATGGGTACCACAACAAGCAGTAATGAGTTGTTGTCTGAAGGGCGCCGTAGCTAGTGAAATTACTGGCCAAATGTGACTTAACATCTTATGTCACAAGGTGACGGTGGAGAATTTTTGGGTTTTTCAAGAATCCTGAGCGGCTCTGCATTGTAATGGCCAGAATGTATCAATTACCATTAGCTGAAAATCCTGCTCGTCTGATCCCTTATTGTCATATAAATAAAATCTGTCTTAACATAAATTAACAATTTTTGTTTTTAAACAATTCGACACGTGTTTCTCCTCTACACGAGGCATCCTCAGGACGTGTTGTCTCGCCTAAATCTGGCACGAGACTGAAATATTGTCGGAATTAACTCTAAAGAAAACTTAAATCATTTGTATAATTATGGATTTCTGCAAAGTAACGCCTACTTCAATAAATTTTCATAATAACAATGGTTTTTATTTCTGTGTTGTGCAAGAAGTAGAATTAGGTGAATGTATAATTGACGTAGTACGTCACAAAGTAGTATTTGAGTAAGTTCATTGAGTGTGTGGCTCGATATAATAAAGCGCCCTATGCTAAAGGCAATAGGGTCGACAATAGGAAAACTGGCGTCGACCCATAGATCACAGTATGTAAGGCTGAGATCTATAGAGCGTACTTGGACTTTTCGTAAAACTTAGCTGAGTGTGATAAAACGCGAACTTTACTTTTGCATTGGGCTGTCTGCAGTTAAGTATAATTTTAGATGTCAAATGGAAGGCATCTTGTGATCCGTGATCCGTTAGAGTGACAGTTACATAGTTCCTTAAAACAAATTAATTGAAATATAATAGAACAAGTGTTTTGTTTAAAAGTAAAACAAGTGCAATAGTTGAACAAGTATTCAAGGCATACAGTGGAGTGTTTTTGTTTTAATTGTTAACTGAGTTGTGTAAAAAATAGTAAAAACAGTGAGCAAATTTATGAACAGCTGTTTTTTGTTACGTGCGGTATTTACGTGTACCCTCAACAACTCGTCAACAGACTTATTTTAATAGTCTGAGGAAAATACTTTTATTTATTTAATTGATCTATCTGTGAGTAATATTCTTGTCATCTTATCGGTAATATTGAACTTTTTTCTACCGCTAAATCATTTTCGAAAACTTCTAATCACATTCATATAAGACAAATTTATTATACTGCCATCTAGTGAAGCATAGTTTGTTTCTGCTAATATAAATTGTCCGACATCGATATGACGAACAAGTGTCCTGTATGTGGCAAATTCTACGCGTCGGCAGATGGCGCTAAATGCTGCAAGTGCTCTGCTTTATGTCACAAACAGTGTAGTCATACAAGTCCAGACGCGAAAAAAAATAATAAATGGACGTGCACGACATGCACAAAAAAAAACACAACGATGTCTTTCAATCTTTGGACTTGGAGGAATCGGGCAGCTCCTCTCTCGTTGAGGAAATACGTCTTCTCCGAACAGAGTTGTCTGGTTTCAGATACGAAATGAACAGAATATCTTCACTCGTCTCTGACTTTAGCGCGAGGTTGGACGCAATAGAGTACAGAGTTTCAGAACTTGAGGACACGACTCATAAGAGAAATAAGGATCTCAATGACACTATACTTGCACTTCAAAAACAAATAAACGAGTCAGAGCAGGAGAAATTGCAGAATGATGTTGAGATAACTGGCGTAACGGAGATGGGAGGGAAAAACCTTCTACACGTGGTTATAACGTTATCTCAAAAAATAGGTCTCAACTTAGACGAACGGGAAATTGTAAGTGTGCACCGGAGAGGGAACCGCTCACGGCCAGCAGCGGTAGCGGACAAAGGAGCAATAGTGCGAGCGGACGCGGGTACGGACGGGCAGGCCGTGCGGCCGCGGCCCATTGTAGTCCGTCTAGCGCGGCGCAATCTCAGAAACGAACTACTACACGCAGCCCGAGTTCGTCGCGGAGCTGACACCTCGGGAACGACAATAGGCGATCAGCCACGACGGTTTTACGTAAACGAACATTTAACATACTCAAATCGTAGATTGTTTCATTTAGTGAGAGAGAAAATGGTCCGTGAGAAAAATTGGCGCTTTGTCTGGACACGGGACGGGCGCATCCATGCCAGAAGGGACAGCACATCAAAAACTTATACCATTGGTTCTGAGGAGGACCTAACAAAGGTTTTTGCTCTCTAATATCGTTGGAGTTATATATTTCAACTTCTATCATGACTAATTGTTCTGTTTTGTTCTTAAATATTAGTAACTACAACTTTCTAACATATTTATACGTACTATATTATTTTGGTAAAAAATATATCCTTACTCATTACTTCAATAACCTTGTAAGTTTAATAAGACATTTTTTAAGATATTTCTATATATTGTGTTATAAAATTTTAGATAGTTTTGCTAAATACTGCTCATTGCAAAAGATAAATAGAGATATTGTATTATTTTTTGATTTTATCGCTGTTTTTAGTTATTGTTTTATTTGTTTATTATTTCGTATATACTGTCGGCCTCATTGTAATTTCTTTTATTATTTCTGTGTGTCAACAATTATTTGCATATATCACGTAGGCGACATCATAGTTGTACATCTGCTTAGATCACATTTGGTGTTATTTTTAAAAGTACTGTGTGGTGGATTTAATGTATCTCTAATATTTGCAGCAAATAATATTTTACATTATTATTATTTAATAAATAGCAATAGAACATATTGTTATGTTGCACAAAGAAAATGTGCATATTATTATTATTGCATTATTTTATATATTATTATTATTTCTTTATACTGCAACATCACCATACTTAAATATGACTTCATATTCCAATCCTACTTGCAAAATAACCTTTCGAAAAGTGTTATATAGTGATAAAATAAAAATTGGACTTCTTAACCCTGGCTCGTTAGGAACGAAACATGACGAGTTTCTCGTAGCAGTGCAGCGACACGGTGTGGATTTGTTGGCCATAAACGAGACCTGGCTGCGCGCGGGGGAGGAGGGGCGCGCGCCAGCACCAGCTGGCTACAGACTGCTTCATGTTCCGCGCCCGCCTGCCGTTCGCTCGCGCGGGGGAGGAGTTGGGTTTTTTATAAAAAAAAATATAGGAGTACAGGTTTTGTTACCGCCTCAAACATGTATAGTAGAACAAATGTGGGTCAAACTTAAATTGCGAGGAAAAACATGTGTCCTAGGTACAGCATATCGGCCACCATGGTTGGATGTCGATTTATTTCTAAATACACTCACAGAAGCTGTTGGCTCATTTGTATGGTGTGAGCATTTAATTATATTAGGCGATTTTAATATCGATGGCTTAAACAAAACCAGTTTAAGTTATAAAAAGTTTGAAAACTTTATAACAGCGTTTGGTTTAGTGCAACATGTAACGCAACCAACACATTTTACGTCACATTCAGAATCCCTTCTAGATTTAGTCTGTACAAATAAAACGCTTCGTTTAGAGAGTATAGGGGTAGACTACATAGAGTCACTTAGTAGTCACGCATTTATAACGTGTACATTAAATATACCAAAAAATAAAACACAACCTAAACATATTGTATGCAGACCTATTAAAGACATTGATTCAATTAATTTCATTTATTCGCTGAACAATATTATCTGGAAAAAATTATTATTATTAACTAATGTAAATGAAATTGTATCTTTGCTGACATATTATATTATAAATTTGTTCGATTTTTACGCGCCAAAAAAAAATATACATATTAAAGAAGCCCAATATCCATGGATTACTTATAACATTAAATTAATAATGAAACGTCGTGATGATGCACAAAAATTAGCAAAACAAACAAAACTTGAGTCACATATACAATTCTATAAGGAATTAAAACGGTATGTTCCTCAGGCTTTGCATAGGGAAAAGCAAGTGTATTTCAATACGTACATTAACTCTAATATTAATAATCCTCAAAAAATGTGGAAACACATAAAACATAATATTCGCATAAAATCAAAAGAACACAACCCATTACCGCCCCACTTAAATGATCCAAATAAAATTAATTCTCACTTTTTGAATATCCCTGGAACTAATCTAGTAACATTATCAACCCTTACGTATTTTGAGTTTCACCGTTTCGGTAACTCTACTTTTGACTTTATGACTGTTGACGAAAATTCTACTCTTATGGCTATAAAAGAGCTCAAGTCGAACGCTATTGGTATTGATGACATTTCCCTAGACATGCTGCTCCTCACGCTATCACAGACTTTAACCATACTAACACACATTATTAACACTTCTTTCAAAACTAATACTTTTCCCGACCTTTGGCGACATGCCTTGATTCGTCCTCTGCCAAAAAATGACCTACCACGCAATTTTTCCGACCTAAGACCAATTAGTATACTTCCCTGTCCTTCAAAAATTATAGAAAAAATTGTGCATAAGCAATTGATGAGTTACTTAGAAGCTCAAAATATACTACCGGATCACCAATCCGGTTTCAGAAAACAGCGAAGCACAACTACGGCCCTCATTGACGTAGTAGATAATATTTTAGCAGCGCAAGAGGAGAAAAAAGTAACAATTTTAATACTTCTTGATTTTTCACGTGCTTTTGAAACTTTAAATATAAATCTCCTACTTTCCAAGCTAGCGTACTATGGTTTTAGTGAAAATAGTATTAAGTGGTTTGAAAGCTATCTCACTAATAGAACACAGACGGTCTCAGTGATAGATGAGCAGGGTAACACAAAATTTTCAGAACGTGACACTATAACGAGGGGAGTTCCTCAGGGCTCTATTTTAGGGCCTCTTATTTTTATTATATATATTGCAGACATAATTAAAAAAATTAAACACTGCAATTATCAAATCTACGCTGATGATATACAGCTATATTTTTCTTTTTCGCCACACGAAGCCCAACAGGCAATAGATATTATAAATGCTGATCTTCATGAAATATTCATGTGGTCTGAAAAAAACTCACTGATTGAACCCGAATAAAACAAAATTTATGATCTTCGGCAATTGTAACGGCTTAGAGTTAATTAATGAATTCAATGTAAGACTACTCATTAATGATAAGGATATCGAACGCGTACAAGAAGTTCGCAATCTTGGGTTGATAATGGATGAATCTTTAAGATTTGAGAAGCATATAAATAAAGTCATTTCCAACAGTTTTTATAGATTAAAAGTTTTGTACCAAATTAGACCATTTATAACCACAGAATTGCGCATACGTCTTTGTGAGGCTCTTGTTCTATCCAAGTTTAACTATACCGATACAGTGTATGGTCCGAGGCTGCTTGGCAGAACAAGAAAGTCAATACAAAGAGTACAAAATGCATGTGCTCGTTTTTGCTGGGACATACGGGCCCGACAACACATTTCTCCATACCTCAAAGAAGCAAATATTTTAAATATGGATGCTCGTAGACGACTTCATTTAGCCACGCTTCTTTTTGGTATTATTAAGACAAAAACGCCAAAATATTTATATAGTAAATTGGAATGGCTAGGTCAGCGCAGCCAGTTAAATTTTGAAACAAGGTTCGCATTCAATGTCCTGTCAGTCCCACTCCATCATTCCGCCTCTTTTAGAGGAAGTTTTAGGTACAGTGCCACCAAGTGCTGGAATGATATACCACCACCGTTTCGCAATCTGAAGACTGTTGGAACTTTCCAGAAAAAAGTTAAAAATCTCATCCTTACGTCTATTTAAATTATTAAGTATCTGCTTACAAATTATGTGCATAAGTCCTACATTATAAGATTTATCTTATTAATAATACATAATGGGATCGAAGTTTTAGTTTGTTTCTGCAAATATTTCTAAAATTGCTGTTATTTTAATATTTATGTATGTATGTATATTTATGTAATATTCTGAACAAGTAGAAGCTAATTTCAAATTATCATCTTTAAAAATAATATGATGGAACCTTTAATAAAACTAAATTTATTTTTTAACATTAATAGTTACTCAATGGGTCACCTGGGGGCTGCTGAAAATCAGCGCTGTGTTGGTATTATTCCAATGCAGCATGACGCTGAGTCAGTTCCTTTTGATAACAATGACTGCTACACAGTACTTTTAAATTAAGATATTCACTATAATATTATGCATACATTTGTTTCATTTTTTTTTTATCATTTGTATATTTTTATGCTAAGTATAAGTTTTTAATTATTATTTTTTTACCTCTAAGTCTTTTTTAGTTGTATTATTCTGTGTGGTTTGTGTTTGTTATTAATAAAGTTTTCATTCATTCATTCATTCATTCAAATGACTATAATAGGCTCTCAACGTGGGCGATAACGCCCCCTTGTGGGCGTTTGAGACTTTCGGGGGGGCAGTAGAAGACCCAGAGAAAATTAGGGGGCATTGAGATGGCGCATATGGGGCGTGGGTAGATAAAAAAATATAGTCTTAAAAAGGCAAAAAAGTACACGAAAATACTCTAGAAAAAAACATATTTTCAAAGTGGGCGGTGAGCAAAATAAGGTTGAGGAATTATGGACTATAAGAAAAAAATCAAAGATTATGCTTTAACACACTGGGTGCTGAAACACAACGTTTGTGGTTTAACGACTGTCTGAGTGCTGCCTTGTTTACACAAACGTTGTGTTTACAAAAAATCGGACACTTCAGCGCCTTAACACGCCGTGCGTGTTGTTTTTGGGATAGCGAGGTCGTTATATTGCTTGTCGCAAATTGCTCAATGCGGTATTGTGCAGTTTAGATAACATTACACTTATTTGAAATTTTTAAGTTATATTTTACTATAAAGTGACTGTTGAATAAAATTCACGCATATTACAATGTGCTTGGAAAATAAACAATAACTAAGAAATTTCGATTTATTGTTAATACATACAAAAATTAATAAGATTCTTAAATTTTAGGGAAGTATATAATTACGTTACGCATCATGAAAACATCTTTCAAGTACTTCAAACGGGGTGACGTTGAGTTGCTGCGGGCGCGCCCACATGTCATCAGTGACGTCACACGTAGCTGTCGGCAACTTGTACGATACTGGATCGCCGTCAACACTTCTGCAGTCAAAATAAAGTTACTGTTAGCGACACCTCGACGAAAATATATTTGTACAACCAGGTTACATTATCTCTGGACCTACGGTGTGCAAAACAAGCATCACATATGTGCGTATGTACATACATAAAATTATCAAGAACATATTGAGAGGCAACAGTCAAGATGTTTGTTTCTTTAAATTTTTCTCTCAATGGTCATCAACCTAGGTCAGGTTATAAATAGCGCGAACCTCTTCTGCAGCAGAAAGATGGTATTGATATCGGCAGCATTGCCCCATAGCAATATGCCATAGGACTTAATACTATGAAAATAACTAAAGTAAACTAGTCGCGACGTTTCTACGTCGGTTAATTGTCCAATCTTTTTAACTGCGTATGCCGCAGAACCAAGCCTATTAGCGAATTACTCAATATGGGGGCGCCATTGTAATTTGGAATCCAGAGTAATGCCAAGAAATATAGCAGATTCCACCGGTTTTATCACCTCTCCGTTTAACAAAACAGTCGTATTCACATTTTTGACCTTTGGTACGGTAAATTTTATATATTTCGTTTTCTTGCTATTTAATTAATATATGTTATTAGCGCTAAACTAGTAAACGATGTGAGATAGAATATCGTTTACTTCGTCATACCTAACTTGATTTCTCTTCACTTTGAATATCAGTGAAGTGTCGTCCGCAAACAACACTATCTTATATTTTTTTTCTATATATTAGGAAAATCATTTATATAGATAAGGAAGAGAAACGGTCCAAGAATAGACCCTTGTGGTATCCCCATACTAAGAAGAGTCCCAGGAGATCTCCTGCAATTCATTTCGACCTATGACCAATTCTATTGTTTAGATATGAAATCAGAAGATCTAGCGCAGTTCCTTTTATGCCATAATGACATAGCTTGCTGACCACCGTTGAATGTTGAACATAGTCAAAGGTCTTAGATGGAGGGCAAAGGCAAATTGGCTTCGAAGGAGCTGGATGTCATTAATAGAGCACGGCAATACTTCAAGCCGTCCCATATTCTAGCGCTGTACAAAGCGCAGGCCACACATGGAGTATTGCTGTCATCTCTGGTCTGGCGAACCACAGCTCGATCTATCTGACTCAATGCTCTGTGAACGGCTGGATCACTTGGCGTTGCGTAGAAGCGTCGCTTCATTGTGTGTCTTCTACCGCATTTATAACGGGGAGTGTTCTGAAGAGCTGTTTTACCTGACTCCTGCCGCCGAATTCCACCTTCGCACGACACGCCACAAGTTAGGATATCATCCCCACCATCTGAATGTGTGGTGGTCCTCCACGCTGCGGTTTTCAAGAAACTTTCTTCCACGTACTACAAAGCTTTAGAATGAACTTTCTTGTGCGGTGTTTCTGGGACGAAACGACATCGAAAAAAGCGGATACACCTTCCTTAAGGGCCGGAAACGCTCCTGTGATACCTCCGGTGTTGCAAGAGAATGTGGGCGACGGACCAGTACATCCTTTTGAAAAAAAATTGCGTCTCAATTAGAATGCTTTCAGTCATGCAATGGGTGCTTTGCGCTTTTCATTGACTACATAACTGCATTATATTGTTCAAATTAATATATCAATTGTATTCCTAGTCTTACCCAAGGAAAATCATTGTTTGTTTGTAGGGGTCATATATCTGTCCTGGGGCAAGAGGGGGGCGTAGTGGGTAATCTCGCGAAGTTTTTACAATTCTTCCGTATTTCTCCAATGCACAGTTCGCGCGGTAACCAACCATACCTGAAGAAATACATTGCTTCGTTTAATTTTTATTAGTCTAAACGAGTCCTTGAAAGAGCTTACCCGGCTACTGAAACTGGGTTAAGAGTTGTACCAATTTTCTTTTAAATTTACAGAACTGTGAATAAGAAATACAGATAACGCGTGAATTAAATGCAGAGTTCAGGAATGTGATAGTGCTGTGATCTAATGATAATTGATGACGATATACTTGAGTGTGTCGATAAATTTAAGTTTACAATTTTAACCCAATAATTAAAACTCAAATTTTTGTTCTGCCTTTCTTCAACACATATATCATAAACATTTTTCGCCTTTTCTCGTGCTTGGTGATGAATAAAAACTCGTTTTTTTTCGAACGGAACATTCCACGGATGAATTCAGATCAGTGAATAATAAAATCAAAAAATAACTTGGGATCGCAACTTTATTATTAACGCGATAACACGGTTAGTTATCGTATAACTGTCGTCGATGGCACAGCACTACACTGCAGGCGCGGTAGGCGAGGCGTGCGGACAGCGGGGGGAGATGCTCCCTTTCTTTACCTCAGGCCCCGACTGCATTCAACTGGCGCGCTATCTGTAGGTATTTTATTTATATATTCTACTACACTTCTTGTTCCTGAAAAACAGACACCGCACCACCACCAGTGAGAGGCTCCTTTGCACAGGATGCCGGCTAGATTATGGGTACCACAACGGCGCCTATTTAACGGCAGCAGTAACGTGTAAAAATTTATGCGTTTCGGTCTGAAGGGCGCCGTAGCTAGTGAAATTACTGGGCAAATGAGACTTAACATCTTTTGTCTCAAGGTGACGAGCGCAATTGTAGTGCCGCTCAGAATTTTTGGATTTTTCAAGAATCCTGAGTGGCACTGCATTGTAATGGGCTCAGCGAATCAATTATAATGAGCTGAACGCCCCGCTCGTCTCGTCCATTATTTTCATAAAAAAAAAAAAAAAGTTTTAGGAAATTTATCACCAGTGGGAGGCTTTGCATAGGAAGCCGGCTAGGTGGGTACTTCAATTTAATTTAATTTCTGTCGTCTAGCAGTAATATGCAAGCAATATTTCGTCTTTGTTTAAAGAGCGACGTAGCTAGAATTACATACATAACTGAGACTTTATATCTTTTAAAATTAAATTTGTAAAATAAGTAATTCTAAAGGAGTATAAACCCTGATAATTAAGTACACCTTCGCACGACACGCCACAAGTTAGGTTATCATCCCCACCATCTGGATGTGTGGCGGTCCTCCACAGTGCGGTTTTCAAGGAGCCTTCTTCCACGTACTACAAAGCTGTGGAATGAGCTCCTTGTGCGGTGTTTCCGGGACGATACGACATGGGTACCTTCCTTAAAGGCCGGCAACGCTCTTGTGATTCCTCTGGTGTTGCAAGAGAATGTGGGCGGCGGTGATTACTTAACACCAGGTGTACGCTCGTTTGTCCTCCTATTCCATAAAAAAAAGTACAAAAATGTTACCAGAACTTGTGGTCGGTATTGGTTTCGGTGAAGATTCAATGTAGACCGAATCCTTTGGCTGCGGCGGTTTACAGTTCACTGATCTAACTGCAGCTCGATATTCTTCTAAATTAAAGCCTTCAATAAAATAATCATTAGTTATTATTCAGTCTATTAAAAATTCATTCGATTTGCGAGATCTGCCGAAATCATTCAGAGAAGAGCTATACAGATCAATGAATATTAGAAGCGCCGAAAAAATATAAGGAACTGACGCTTGGGGGTATTTCCTTTTTTTATATAAAAGGTATGTATTTTGTCAAAATTGATTCCTTTACCACCGTTTCGGAAACAAATGGCGCTCTGAGAGAGAAGATGTGGCGCAAGAAACTCTCCCAGCATTCTTTTTTTGCGCTCATTTTAATAAAATATACAATATTGTACTGTCATTGAAATTCCTATAAAATAATCATAATCTATTCCCAGGCTGTCGGATCACTTAGATATTCAGCTGTGGAGTAGTAGCATTTACGACAGAGCCTTTTTTTAGTGATGATGACAGAGGCAAACGTGCAATAATAGACTCACGTGATGCACGTAGTGAGACAAACGCACATCTGTGATACCAGGAGTCAATAGTGGCGTCTTTATGTTTTGAGTATGTTCTAAGCCTAAAGGACCCTAACGGCCGTTCCCAATATACGTACTATCTACAGATAGATATAAAGTACTACCTTCTACTGTCAGTAATTAGTTGTCAATAATCTGAAGCTTTTTTTTATTGAATAGGAGGACAAACGAGCGTACGGGTTTGTTGTTAAGTGATCACCACCGCTCACAATCTCTTGCAACACCAGAGGAATCACAGGAGCGTTGCCGGCCTTTAAGGAAGGTGTACGCGCTTTTTTTCAAGGTACCCATGTCGTATCGTCCCGGAAACACGGCACAAGGAAGTTCATTCCACAGCTTTGTGGTACGTGGAAGAAAGCTCCTTGAAAACCGCACTGTGGAGGACCGCCACACATCCAGATGGTGGGGATTATATCCTAACTTGTGGCGTGTCGTTCGAAGGTGGAATGTGAAGCTGTCCCAATACACTCGATAAGTCATTCTTATCGCCAGTTCACTGTTGCAATTGCCATACAAACTTCTCTCCCTGGTAAGCTATACGTCGTTCCATTGACAGACAATATTACGGATAAGATGAGCTACCGTCGATAAGTTTATTGGAACTGAAAAGTCAACGATAGTTACGATTTTAATCTCAAGAAGCCACAACCGGAGATAGATATTGGGAATGGCCGTTAGTCGTATCGGTTCGCGAATTCTGCAGCTTCTTATTGATCCTACAAAGTAGCTGTACGAGGCAATAAGTTTCTCGCAAAACTCGCGGTTGTAGAACGCCAGACGTCAACACCCACAACGGGTGGAATTTTGCATTTTGACGTAAGGACGTGGACAATCCCCGTGATATACGAGTGATTATTTTACCAATGGGAGGCTCCTTTGCACAGGATGCCGGCTAGATTATGGGTTCCACAACGGCGCCTATTTCTGCCGTGAAGCAGTTACACTGTTTCGGTCTGAAAGGCGCCGTAGCTAGTGAAATTACTGGGCAAATGAGACTTAACATCTTATATCTAAAGGTGACGAGCGCAGTTGTAGTGCCGTTCAGAATTTTTGGGGTTATTCAAGAGTCCTGAGCGACACTGCATTGTAATGGGCCGGGCGTATCAATTACCATCAGCTGAACTTCCTGCTCGTGTCGTCCCTTATTTTCATTTAAAAAAAATGCGGTAGAAGACGCAGATAGAACCCACATCCCTACACTTAATCAAATAGGCCGCAAATAGAAGCCTACAGCAATACAATTTCGACAACGGTAAATGGAAAAATTTAATTTGGCTGACACAGAATACTTCCTTTCCATTAGGGTAGGTAATTGATTCGACAAAGTGGCTGTGCGAGGCAAGAAATTTCTGGCAAAATAAGCTGTTGACGTCAACATGATTCTGGGGGAATTCCGCAATTTAACGTAATGTCCCGTGGTGGAATTCGGTTGCTGGTATCAACCTGTGAGCATTCCCTTTCTGTCTACTATGTTATGTATTAGTGTGAAGATAAATAAGTCAGCATTGCTGCAGTAAAGTCCTCGAATAGCGAACACACACCGACCACGACCTGAAGACGTAGTGTTAATAAGTTAGTTTTCGGAATGCTGTAGTAGCTTTTGGTTTTGGGTGGGCTTAGGAGGAGCTCCTGATATCAGACCGGGAAAATGTTGAGAGCTCAAATGAAATAATAATATGGTAACATTACTATAATCCTCGCGCATTGATAGGAGCTCAGGTCTTTGAGACGTTAGGTTCACGCGCAAGAAACTCAGAGGGCATCTTCTTTTTTTTTTAAATAAAATTTCGTTTTAATATAATTCTGTACAATAAAATTTATTATTAAATAGCCTGAGGGCGGTTGCTCCATTCTCAATCTGTGGTATCATTAAAAGCAATTACATTTTAAGAATGTTAATATATTTGGTGCCAACCTATTCTTTGAGCTTCTTCTTCTTGTATTTCATGCAAGCTCTTGTAGAAGCCCCATCTCTGATGCCACAAACGAGCTGCAGTTTTCTGTTTCTTTGTTAGGGACGCTCTGAAATCAATACCTACATCTATAATATACAGGATGTAATCGTTATGTGTAACCAGGCGAATATTTTGCAACTATTACAGATATTAGAAAACTTTAAACTGATATCAAAAGGATGTTACGAAAACGACATAAATAGCTTTTTAAAAAGCTCATACTTAAAGTGTTTTATATCAAAATTTTGAATATATTATATCTCGTATAATTAACCCGAAAAATTAAAATACTTTTTCTTGGTAGTAGAGGTGAATATTTGCATAGTTGGAGAATAAATAATCGAACACTAGAAATAATTGCTGGCAAAACAACGTTTGCTGGTTCAGCTAATATAATTAAAAGTCCGATTTACGAAAGTTTCTCTATAAATATCCGAGATTAATTGTGTTTTACCTCTGTCTTGATAGCGGTGCATAAGAGAGATAGAACTTATGATAGACACTTGATGGCGGACTGGATATTTTTTCTATTATACTAGCTGACTCGACAGACGTTGTTCTGTAGATAATAAAAAAATACTGTTTTATAGAATAGAATAGAAACACTTTATTAGCATACAAAAAATACTCACACAAAAACACAACAATTTACAATATTAATTAAAATCTTAAAATACTAAATTAAATACCGTAAGAATATTATAAAGATTAAAAATAACAGTGAGCGTGATTCCCTGCTTAAAGGAGCTGACTCAGTATATTGTTAGTCAGTGTAGAAGACACCAACACAACACTGGTTTTCAGCAGCCCCTCGTGACATTTGGAGTATACAGTTGCATTAGTCTTCCCATTGTTATTAATTTGTGTAGGTAGGTATCAAAGGGATTAACTAAATATTATATTTTCTTTTTCGTTTTTCTTAATTTATAGTGTAATAAAATAAAAATAAATAAATATAGGAATTTGCCAAAGATATTTCAAAACATCAAGTATATTTCGTAAAATTCCCTGTTGTTATAATGAAATTGTTTCACAGCGGAACTGTCAAACCGTGCGTCATTAAATCTTCTCATACAAAATATGTCCATACAAAACAAATATTGATAACAAAAATAATTATGGGTCCCAAATCGAAATAAAAACTATTCGATCTCTCAAGTTGGACTAAACTACACTTGATGACGTAATCCCCATTAAAATCCGTTCCATCGCGGACAAACAAAAGCCTGTAACTATGGGTACAATGATATATTTAATAAGATATACATAGAGGTACAAAATCATTATGTACTTAACAATTTTTTATGTTTTAAAGTAAACCTCACTTCTGGGATTACATGAGAGTTGAACAAAGCATACAAGATTTATAAATTTCATTAAAAAACATTATGTACTCCTCTGTCAAAAAAGTACCGGGAAAAGATTAAAATTTTCGTTTCATATAAATGTTTATCTCAGGGTACAACCCTAGTATAGTACGCCTGTTTTTTGGAGTCAGCTTGTGCTATAACTGACGCATCACCAGGGCCGTGATCTGCCACCGACCGGTACAGATCTTAATGTGAAAACATCCATGCCCTGTAGTATCACATCGGCCACTGCAACATCACAGGCACTAGAAGGGATACTACTCTCCTTAAATCACTTTGAGGACAGCTGCCATATTGTGGGATAGGCTCCGGTCCACCACACTAAAACCTATGTGGAACAAAAAGGCGCTAGGCCACTGTGTCACGTCGGTTTTCTGTGTCGTTGATAATGTATGATGTGATGGGGACGAATCTGGCCCGTTCGTGCTGTCGTCAGAAGACGGCAGCGTGACTCTCCCACATCGAAAAGCTTGGACCTGGGACACCCCTGCGCCGGGGAAGCACGGGGCAAAGGAGAGAGTGGAAAAAGTAACTAAATGCCCAGAAGTCTTGACTCCAGGATCACATCATCAGCCGGAATACGTCCACTGCTGGACAAAGGCTTCCCCCAAAGATTTCCACCACGATCGGCCCTGCACTGCCCTCATCCAACGTATTGCGGCGATCTTGACCAGATCGTCAGTCCATCTTGTGGGACTAACTTGTGGACTTATCTTGTGGGACTATCCAACTTCAGGATACAACTTTGTCAATTATTATTACTGACTTTTCCAAAAGTTTTTTTTAAATTTTATTTTAAATTAAATAAGTACACTTTTAACTTATTAATATATCTTGCCAAACTTTAACAGTTTGTTGGCAAGTTAATGCGCTTAAAAAAAATTAAATATGTGTACATACTTAACTACTACTTACTTTAATCTAAACTATTAGGACTTACAACTAAACATTATTAGAATTATTAAAATTAGACAAAAGATTAGCAGCAAGCAGCAGAAATATTAGCAGCTTTGTTTTTATTACCTAGCAAATAATAATAAAAGCGATTCTCACAATATACTTTCCGCCTTAACAGGATCGATTGCAGGTTCCTTCTGAACGTTAACTCCCGCAGTTTTTTGATTTGATATTTCCATATCGAATATTGTTCTTGGTAACAAACAAGAAGTATTTAAATTAATATTATCTGATTTCTTTAAACTCTCACTGTCAGTCTATTGAACTAAGACGTTGTTAGCGTGCAATCGATCAAACCTCCATTACATTATATTCCCTTTGGATCTAAAATGCAACAGTTTGACGATTGTTCTAACCTGCTAGTGTAGAACGTATCTATAGCACTCCGCTGGGGTTGTGGAATATTTTTACAAATAAAAAGGCATTTATTTTCTCAAAATTCATTCGTTTAGAATTATTTTTGATGTCATTTCTGATATACTAGATACTACCGCTTCGGAAACAAATGGTGAAAGAAGCGGCCGCGGCGCAAGAAACTCTCCCAGCACTCTTTATTTGCGCTCTTTTTAATAAAATAATATTATACTGTCATTGATATTGCTATAAAAAAATCATAATCTACTCCCAGGCTGTCCGATCACTTAGATATTCAACTGTGGAAAGGTAGGATTTACGACAGAGCAATTTTTTAACACAATATACCTATCTATAGATAGGTAATGCCTGAACAATGGCTGGGACTTTATTATAAAAGTGTATACATTTACCCTTAAAGCTATTATGTATCATTACATAATAAAAAGAAATAGATATTAAAATATTCACGTTATTTTTTTCTATTGTATATATAAAAATATAAACCTTTACGCGTTTAGGGCCTATTATTAATTATTGCAATACGCATTTACTTCACGGGAAATTCCTCAATGATTTTAATGGATTTCTTTGTGAAAATAAGGGACGAGACGAGCCAGGACGTTCAGAAGATGGTAATTAATACGCCCTGCCCATTACTTAATAGTGCCGCTCAGGAATCTTTGAAAAAATCTGAGCGGCAGTACAATTGCGCTCGTTACCTTGAGACGTAAGATGTTAACTCTCATTTGCCCAGTAATTTCACTAGCTACGGCGCCCTTCAGACCGAAACACAGTAATATTTACGCATCACCGCAGAAATAGGCGCACTTGTGGTACTCATAATCTAGCCGGCATCCTGTGCAAAGAAGCCTCCTACTGTTAAAAATTTTTTAGGGACTCCAATTTATATAGCATTTATACATACTTTTTGGAACTGTCCTGAACTGTGTGGAATTTAGATTATTACTATGGAATTTTATTGCTAAACGGTTTAGCCACCTTCTCAAGAATCATATCTTAATACACCTGTGTCGGGGTTTTGTCTCCTTTTTGAGCATAATATGGCCCAGTCACTCATTGTTAGCTAACAACCACCAAACCATCACTAAAGTCGGCCAATATGCTGTTAAAATGTTGCTCAGCAGTAAAAAAAATCGTATATATTGAGGCGCGAAGATAGTATTTCGAACATTCACCGCGCCTCTGGGCCCCACGGGCTATGTGTCTCGACATCAAATGGCACAAAGTTGTATGACTCACTGAGACCAACATAAGTGAGTTAACATTCCTGTGAACGTTCATAAATATATGGTCAATACTTATCTCTTTAAATTATTGTTATTTTATTAATCTGAAGCGTACTTTTATATGAAATGTAAAATTGAAATCGTATAAAAGCATCCTACAATATTGAACACGCACATACATAGTATAGTTGACCCAGTTTCGTTGGGAAGTTAAAGGGTCGCCAGGCGGCCCGGCTCGCGCCTACAAGGATCCAACACCTTTCCGCCCCCACGTCTAGACATATAGTGTACCTACTATATTTATTTAACTTACACCGAATACATCTGTATGATGCTGTTATGATTATTTTCTTTATGATTGTTATGAATTGAGAGTAAGAAATGTGTCTGAGAAAAAACTATTTAATTAAAATTTTCTTTGCTTGCTTGAAACTTCTTTATTTTATCTCATATAATGTTTTGATGACGACCTATATAGCCGAGTGTTTAGCGACCCTACCTAATTAGCTAGAGGTCTTAGGTTCCAACATTTATATGACTATATAATAAGTATATTGTATTAAATATATTGTTGTCTTGCAACCCATAGCACAGGCTATGCCTAATTTGGGGCAAGATAATTTTATGACCCCGTGGTCCAGAGGTGCGGAGAAAGTTCAAAATACTATCTTTGCGCCTCAATAAGTCTACTGGAAACCCAAGCGCTGGCATATATTTCGGTCAACGGATCAGCCTTGCTGAAAACTGAAACGCGGAAATGCTGCTAGTATTCTTGGTACGCTTCCACGTAATGATAGTTTTAATTTTATGTAGTCATAGAATTGTATCTAAATATAGTTATAAAATTTGTTTTGTTTGAATTATAGATAATTTGTGTAAAAGTGTGTCAATATTATTATTACTTATTTTAAACAAGAAATTCTTCGAGATTCGGCACTAACGATTTGGATGCAATTTTCCACTGGGTGGATTTTGGGGCGAAAAGCCGAATTAGCTGGATCACATGGCAACACTTGTATTTCCGAGTTTTCACATCGACCATAACTCGAAATATATATATATATAAGGTAACTCTTTTTTGCGTCTCTCGGAATCAGTTACAAATTAGATAAAATTTACTAAACTTGGGTCTGTGAGAACACACCTACTTCCGTTATTTCACACTGAACAAAACTAACTGAGACACCCAAGTCATATAACAATAACGTGATGATTAAAAATTATTGCATTTTTTTTATAAAAAAAAGGGACGAGACGAGGAGGACGTTCAGCTGATGCTAATTGATACGCCCTGCCGCATTACAATGCACTGCCGCTCAGGATTCTTGAAAAACCCAAAGCGGCCTGATTCTGAGCGGCCCTACAATTGCGCTCGTCCCCTTGAGAAATTAGATGTTAAGTCTCATTTGCCCAGTAATTTCACTAGCTACGGCGCCCTTCAGACTGAAACACAGTAATGTCTACACATGACTGCTTCACAGCAGAAATAGGCGGTTATCCTCTAGTAGTGGAGAGAGAGAGAGAGAGAGAGAGAGTAATTATTCCATGCCGCCGTTGCACATGAGGAATGACACCCTGGCCCATACGGCAAAAGAGAAAGCCGATCTCCTGTGCACTCTTTTTGCCTCCAACTCGACTCTTGACGACAACGGAAAAACACCGCCGACCATCCCGCGGTGTCAGAGCTCCATGCCTGACGTACAGTTCCGACAGAAAACTGTTAGGCGAGCTCTGTTTTCGTTGGACGTCAGGAAGTCGAGCGGGCCGGATGGCATTTCTCCAATCATGCTTAGAACGTGTGCCCCTGAGTTGACGCCGGTGCTAACGCGTTTATTCCGGCACTCTTATTCAAAAGGCGTAGTCCCTGATTCATGGAAGTCAGCCCTTGTCCATCCGATCCCAAAAAAAGGAGACAGTTCGGATCCGGCAAACTACAGGCCTATTGCGATTACCTCCCTACTCTCCAAAATCATGGAGAGCATAATTAACCGCCAGCTCTTGGTATACCTTGAGGGTCACCAGTTGATCAACGACCGGCAGTACGGCTTTCGCAATGGTCGGTCGACTGGCGATCTTCTGGTATACCTAACACATAGATGGGCGGCGGCTATTGAAAGCAAGGGGGAAGGCCTGGCAGTTGGTCTGGATATAGCGAAGGCCTTTGATCGTGTATGGCACAAGGCGCTCCTCGCAAAACTTCCATCATTTGGGCTTCCCGAGAGCTTATGCAAGTGGACCTCCAGCTTCCTCACTGGGCGCAGCATACAGGTCGTTATCGACGGTTATTGCTCGAATCCCAAGCCCGTGAACGCTGGAGTTCCCCAAGGCTGTTTGCTATCTCCCACGCTGTTTCTTCTGCATATCAATGATATGTTGGACACCGCCAACATGCATTGCTATGCAGACGACAGCACTGGTGATGCCGTATACACGGGCCATGCAGGTCTCTCTCGGGAAAACGTCGACCAGTGCCGGGAGAAACTTGTGTCTTCTATCGAGTCCTCTCTCGAGAAGGTCGCGGAATGGGGTAAGTTGAACCTTGTCCAATTTAACCCCCAGAAGACTCAAGTTTGCGCGTTTACCACTAAAAAAACCCCATTTGCCGTATCACCGCTCTTCGAGAACACTTCCCTTAAAGCCTCGCCTAGTATCGGAATACTGGGTCTCGAAATCTCGAGCAATTGCCAATTCCGTGGCCATCTGGAGGGCAAAGCCAAACTGGCTTCAAAGAAACTGGGCGTCATAAATAGATCACGGCAATACTTCAAGCCGGCCCACATTCTAGCGCTCTACAAAGCGCAGGTCCGGCCTCACATGGAGTATTGCTGTCATCTCTGGTCTGGCGCACCCCAGTGTCAGCTCGATCCATTTGACCGCGTGCAACGCAGACCAGTTTGAATTGTCGGGAACCCAGTACTCTGTGAACGGCTGGATCATTTGGCGTTGCGTAGAGATGTCGCTTCATTGTGTGTTTTCTACTGCATCTATCACGGGGAGTGTTCCGAAGAGCTGTTCAACCTGATTCCTGCCGCCGAATTCCACCTTCGCACGACACGCCACAAGTTAGGATTTCATCCGCACCATCTGGATGTGTGGCCGTCCTCCACAGTGCGGTTTTCAAGGAGCTTTCTTCCTCGTACCACGAAGCTGTGGAATGAGCTTCCGTGTGCGGTGTTTCCGGGACGATACGACATGGGTACCTTCAAGAAAAGCGCGTACACCTTCCTTAAAGGCCGGCAACGCTCTTGTGATTCCTCTGATGTTGCAGGAGAGTGTGGGCGGCGGTGATCACTTAACACCAGGTGACCCGTACGCTCGTTTGTCCTCCTATTCCATAAAAAAAAAAAGAGAAATAAGCTAGCATAGATTCATCTCAATCCAACTATATGCCAGCACGTATACAAACTAAGTTTCTATTTATAAAATAATATTAGTAACGAGAAGAAAGTAATTAAGACCTTTCTTTGACTCTCCTTTCATGTTGCAAGCCCCTAGACTAACTGGTAGTTATACGAATGTCGATGATAACATAGATCCGTGATTGACATTTAGTTACAGGGTAGTGCATAATTATAGGGTATCGGCTAACGGGTGGGGTTGAATCTAAACACAGTGCAGAGGGCCCGCTGTAGGGCTTATCGTAAGGATTGTTCACCATTCACAAGCTATAGCTTTAAATATAGCTCGTATTAATAAAAAAGGATGAGACGCAACATTAACAGATATAATATAAAAAAATACTACGTTTAAAAAAACCGACTTCAAAAACTGAAATGTATCAAATAACTAAAAATTTTATTTAATACACCTTTACCTTTAATATTAATAATATACTACACTGGCCTTCAAAAGTAAGTATCACACTTTTAAAATTGGGATAACGTTTTAAGTTCACAAGATATACTTTCGAAATAAAAAGGACTCCAAAGAGAATTTAATTTTGTACATAAAAACTTTATAGTCGGTAACCTTCTTTTAAGAATTGGCTGAAAAAAAACTTCAAAAACAAAACCATTCCTTTTTCAAAGTGGACGTTTCCGAATTACAATTTTACCATTCACATTTTTCTTTCTGTTTTAAATTTTTTTCAAGATCGATGGGTCTTGTTTTAAAAATTTATGCTAAAAAGCACATAACATTCATTTATCATGCCTCTTTCAGTTGAAGAATGTGCTAGGATCATGGCTTTTCTGGAACTAGGCATCAGTATGCGTCGCACTGCAAGAATGGTGGGTGTGAAGGTACGAACGGTCCAGAAGGTATAGCGAAGGTACGAAAAGACTGGACACCATCTGAGGAGACCTTGTAATGGCAGACCCAGGTGTACCAGTGCCCGAGAAGATCGTTATATTATTTCCACTGTGTTAAGAAATCGCCACCAAAATGCAGTTGAAGTCCAGCAACAGCTACTTCAGACCCGGAGGGACTACATTAGTGATAGTATAGTGAGAAGAAGACTTGCTGTAGCAAATTTGAAACCACGAAGACGAGCGAGTGGCCCAAAACTCGAGAGACAACATCGAGTAGCGAGACTGCGATACGCCCGTGAACACATGCAGTGGGATGAAGAAGAATGGTCAAGAATTTTGTTTGCAGATGAGTCTCGATTCTCCATTTACACTTCTGATGGAAGGCGAAGTGTTTACAGGCGACCTGGTGAGCGATACCTTCAAGCCTGCATCTCAGAAAGAGTCCAATACGGTGGAGGCAGTGTACATGTATGGGCTGGCATATCTTCAGAAGGTCGCACAGAGCTAGTAGCCATAGAAAATGGCACCCTCACTGAGCAAAGATATGCTCAAGAAATTCACAATGAGTATGCAGGGCCGTATTTAGCAAATATGGGTGATGGATCGATGCTGATGCATGATAATGCCCGGCCACACACGGCTCATATCGTACAAGAGTATATTCAGGAGGTCGGTATCAGCGTGATGGCTTGGCCATCAAGAAGTCCTGATCTCAACCCGATTGAACACGCCTGGGATGAGCTTGGGAGGCTAGTCAGAAATCGCAGACCACCACCTACTACCCTCAGGGCACTAAAGCAGGCCCTGGTAGAAGAATGGGAGAATATTCCCCAACATCGGCTCCGAAACCTAGATTTCAGTATGATTTCAGAGCTCTAACTAAAAATGTCTATTTTCATTTTTTTATCTTTTTTAAGTTAAAAATGTTACTAATGTATAATTTTAGTTTCTAAGAATTGAAGCCTATAAAATTTGCAACAAAACGTTTTTAATCTTAAACAAAAAAAAAGTTAAGAAAAAAAATTTTTTTGAAAAGTGTGATACTTACTTTTGCAGGCCAGTGTATTATTTATATTATGTGCTACCTATTGATAGGTTTTAAGTCGGAGCCAAGCCCTAAACAAAATAAAAATTAATATTATAAATAGCTTACTTACTGTAATTAATAAGGTTATCTGGCCACGCGTGTCTGTCCGCTTGGGTTGTTTTGTTCTAGAGGAAGCTATCCCGCTCAAAGTCACACGTGGCGAGTGTAGGTTCTTACTATTACATTTGGCTAAAATACTATTATTCATATGTAGCACACACAAATAATAGTATTTTATTTATATTAAAGGTAAAGGTGTATTCAATTAAATTTGTAGTTATTTGATACTTTTCAGTTTTTGAAGTCGGTTTTTTCATTTCTTGCTTTTAGTGTCAGTTAATAATTATAATATATATAATCAACCTGAATCAAACTCCTAAAAAAGCCATACAAAAAAACAATAATATCTAGTAAAAAAAAATTTTCATAAAAAATGTTCATAGAATGAATACTATTTATCTATTATCTATTTATATCTTATGTAAAGTTAAAACAAAATATAGCAAAGGTCAAAAGTGGAATACCTAGAATAAAGTTATTCATTACAGGTGATGTCTTTTTTACCTTTGCTAGTGATGTTATCAATTAATCAAATATTTATTACGTTATTTACGTATAAAGATTAATGTGCATTAGGATTATATTACATAAAAAGTAATAAAATATAAACTGAATAAATAAAAATTACCGTGTATTTAATGCATAGTAACTTTAATACGCGTTTAATAATAACACAGTATGAGCTTGAATTTATTGTCTGTGTGAGGATGCTTCGTGAACATGATGGTCGTGATTCAAACTCAAATATATTTATTTAAAATAGGATGTGACATCATTTATTGAAAGTCAAAAACCATTCCACAATGAATGCCTCAAACCTAAGAAGAACGGGCGCAACAAACAAAGCGGGCTTTTTTTTTCATCGAAAAAATATGTTTACAAAGTAATACTGTACAATTAAACTTATTATTTAATAGCCTCAGGGCGGTCGGTCCATTCCCAATCTGTAGTATCATTAAGAAAGTCAAAGTCAAAAAATTACTGTCATAATTAGTAATCGCATCAAACAAATACAACAAAGTTAAAAATACACAACATAAAATTTGAAAAACAAAATTTTATGAACGATGCGGGATTCGAACCCATGACCTCCGGCGTTAGCTCAGTTGGTTACAGCACCGGCACGGAACTCCGGAGGTCGTGGGTTCGAATCCCGCATCGTTCATAAAATTTTATTTTTCAAATTTTATTTTGTGTATTAATCCTAAAAGTGAGGGTAGTCACTTTAAAAACATAACATATTGTTTAAATTTAAAAATGCAAAACGGTATAGTATCGCTTCGTTTATGGACAGATACCTTAAGTTATTTTCATCATTTGCAACGCTAATTAATGATACTGACAATCCTTTCATTATAATATGCCCAGAAGGCAATCACGGACTTTCAAAGAAAAATAGTAAAAGCTGTTTTCATTTTAATTAATGCAAACAAAATCAATTATGCAAAATATCTCTGTTTATGTCTACATTTGATCTTATAAATTAAAAATTTCTATCAACATAAGATAACATTACATTAAATTTACTCGTGGTCACTCCTTGTCTTTTATTTGTTTTTTTTTTTATGGAAATAAGGGATGAGACGGGCAGGACGTTAAGCTGATGGTAATTGATACGCCCTGCCCATTACAATGCAATGCCGCTCATTTGCCCAGTAATTTTACCAGCGTTGTGTTGTAGGAGTTAACAAAACAGCACCTTGACATCTTAAAACAGCACCCTTACCAGTGGGAAGCTCTCCTACAGGCTGCGGGCTAGATTATGGGTACCATAACGGCGCCTATTTCTGCCGTGAAGTAGTAATGTGTTCATTAATGTGTTTCGATCTGAAGGGCGCCGTAGCTAGTGAAATTACTGGGCAAACGAGACTTAACATCTTGCGTCTTAAGGAGACGAGTGCAGCTGTGGTGCCGAAAGAATTTTTGAGTTTGCAAGAATCCTGAACGCCACTGCATTGTAATGGGCAGGGCGTATCAATTACCATCAGATAAACGTCCTGCTCGTCTCGTCCCTTATAGTCATAAAACACATACACACAAAGGCATAATATTTTAAACAAAACCCAGCACTCAAATGCGTGTGCAACTGCTGCAAACGCTTAGACAAAACTAAGTGAGTTGACTACAGATGTCCACAACTCATGTTACAAACAATCCTATTATGGTTACCTCGATGACTACATAAGGCTGTTTTATGATGTAAGACGCCCTATAATTACTCGTTACATTAACCTTTGAGTACGTTATTGCTTTTGTCATAGTGATCTTTAATGTTATTGATAATAAAATACAGGCTATATTGCTGGCTGATTATGAAAAATATTAAATTTGATAAGTTGGTTTAGAGTTTAAGCATTACTAAATTATACATTACGAAACAGGAAGTTATCGATAAAAAACTAAAGATGGGCATCACTAATTAAAATGTCACTTGTATTTAAAATTGTTCGAAAATGGCGGATTCGCTCATGTATCAATACAGTAGGTACTTCTTAATTGTAGACCTATGACACAGTAGACATATGTACCTACATATCATTATATCTACATATTATATTAAGTATGATAAAATATTATAATCATTTATATACTTACTAGCTGACCCGGCAAACATTGTTTTGCCATATGAATTATTTATAGTGTTTGACCGTTTATTCTCAGACTTACTTAAAGCCGACAACCACGACCACGAAAAAGTCTTTTCATTTTTCGGATTAATATAATATTATTCTTATATTCTTATTATTATAAGACATTCACAAAAAATGTGGCTCTCTATGTGTAAGAAAAATTTTAAAATCGTTTCAGTAGATCCAGAGATTAAAAAGAGAGAAAGTTTTTTATTTATTCATCAACCTTGCAATGTTTTTAAATTATTTTTCTTTTCGGAATGGAACATTATAGTTTTCAAAATTATAGCCTATGTGTTATTCTGGTGTGTAAGCTATATTATTGTTAAGTTTCATCAAAATCCATTCAGTAGTTTTTGCTTTAAAGGAGTACAAACATACATCCAGACATACAAACTTTCACATTTATAATATTAGTAGGATACCTACGTCAAATGAGGGGCGTGCATTAGTTTTCTAGTAAGGTTGATCTAACTAGTCTGTGCTGTAGTAGTATTGACTGCTGACTAGTAGTACTGTTACTGTGGATCTAACTAGTCGTAGTTGAGCTTTGGAAAATGAAAATATTGCTTAACATAAGTATTTAGTACCTAACGTAAGGAAAATTTTATGAGTGGCTGTTAACTAAGAGTTTGGTTACAAAATAACAGAACGAATTGAACTACTATATAGAATATATATATAGAATTAAAATACTAGTGCTATATTTATTTAGGTTCATATTCGAGGTAGGCACTGCCTAATTTCCTATATTTGACGCAGGGCCGTGCGTCAAGTATTTGTTGGTTTTCGATCAAAATTTGTTGTTTTACGTCAAATGTTTCTCGACAATCTCCTTTACAAAACATGTTTGCAATAATACTCTACGAGGGTATTAAGGTAAGCACTTACATCCCTAGGTGATTTTCCTTAATAATACATATAAGAAGTTCCTGGAGCGCTATTACCAAAATCGAAATACGAAGTTTTGGTTGACGGATCGTTCATTTTCCTATTAAAAAAGTGTTTTGGATTCGAAGATCGATACGAAGTTTGCGATTAGACATTTTGTTTTTCGTTTACTTTTTGTTTACCTTATTCCCAAATGGTTATGTCTATGGTTCTGAATCGAAATCCGCACAATTTGAGGTTCGTCGTTCTTTCGTTACGGACCGAAACTTCGGCTTTCGATTTTGGTAATAGACCTCCTGGTTTACGTTTTTTGACAACAGCGTTGTGAATGTTGCTTCGAAAATTTCACCGTTATGACAGCACAATTAACATTAATCAAAACAAATCTTATAACTATATTTACAATACTATGACTACATAAAATTAAAAGTATCATTACGTGGAAGCGTACCAAGAATACTGGCAGCATTACCGCGTTGGATAGCAAGGCTGATCCGTTGAAATAGCTGCCATTAACATTAATAATTGTGATATTGACACACATTTACACAAATTATCTTGCCCCAAACTAGGCATAAGCACCTATAGTAACCTGCAACACAATAACTAAATGATTTGACATTAAATACGATATACTTACTAGAAAAATTAAAAAATACTCATAGATATCCCTGACTCGATAACAAACATCCATATCATTCATCATATAAATATGTTTGCAACTACTTGACTTCGAACCCGGGACCTCTAGCTCAGTAGGCAGGGTCACTGGTTATCGCCCAGTATCGCCATTTATCGTTAGTTAGATTTTAAAGTTTAGATGATTTAACTTTGAAATTTCACATTCGGGAATTGTCAGGTTGGTTAACTACATAGGGTTATTTATATATCTAATATATAAAATTCTCATGTCGCGGTGTTTGTAGTTAACTTTGTAGTTAACTCCTTCGAAACGGCTTGACCGATTCTCATGAAATTTTGAGTGCATATTGGGTAGGTCTGAGAATCGGACAACATCTATTTTTCATCCCCCTGAATGTTAAGGATGGTCCACGCCAAATTCATTTTTTATTTTATTGACACTTTTTTTTTAATTTGTTTGATTATGAGACAGCATTAAAAAATACATACAACTTCAAATTTTCACCGATCTACGATGAACAGTTACTTTTGTATCGCAATTATAATATCGGCAATGCAACGTTTGCTGGGTCAGCTAGTATACCAAAATCTCTCTGACACAACCTTTTGGCTTCTTGAATTTTCGCTTACAGAAGTTCTATAGAACTTATATTAAATATTTGTAGAAATCCCTAATTACGTACAACGAAGCCATAAATCTAACACTCAGTCGATTCGATTCAGCGATTACAAAATTGTATGAAATAACCGTGTCGGCGAGCGAACATATTGCATAAGGCCTTCAAATAACCTCCAGACGGTAACGTGCTCCACCCTGTGGTCTAGACCCGACTAGACAAACACCGGCTTTACGACAGCAGCCTAACGCCTTTTATACTTTTATCATTTCTACAGACGGACCTAAAATCTATATATTATATAGTATTTTTTTACGTTAAATTTTATCAGGTAACTCTTTTGTTTAAATGTAATGTAATTTTGTAAATAATTTAGTTTTAAAACGTCAAATTTTGTATTTCTGTCCTCTTTTTGTATATACATACAAACATTACTTTAATTAATGTTAAACTTTTTTATTCATCATGTTTTAGATACTAGTAACTATAAAATTAACCTATGGATAACGGTGTGGGTTCTCACTAGAAATTAATTTAATATCTACTGTACTTTGAAATTGTAAACTGTATTGTGTGAAGTGTTTGTTATACCTAAGAAATAAAATAAAAAATATAAAATTGAATTGCTGTTCGTTAGTCTCTAGTGCTAAAACTCGAGAACGGCAGGACCATTTTGGCTAATTTTGGTTATTTTGGATAATTAAGAATAATCCTGTTTAACTTATATTATATAAAACCTGGACGACCGAGCCTTGCTCGGATTTTTAGGAAGGTACAAAACTTGAACAAAAAAAACTAATAGGACATCTGGATTCCAACAGGGGTCTTCTGCTTTCCGGATCACCGAATGTCCCATCTGAGCTATGATAGTCTTGTATATAGTGGCGAAATTTACCTTTGTATTCTAATGTTATTGTAGCAGTTTCTCATTAAAACACGGATAAATATACATTTTTTTTAAATTGAAACCTAGCTAGATCGATTTCTCGTCCCCGAAACTACCTGTATACTAAATTTCATTAAAATCGTTGGAGCCGTTTCCGAGATTCATATTATATATGTCGCAGGGAAATGATAATAACAGAGATTTAGTCAATTCCCTAAGTGATTTGATTAAATCACGGAATATGTAAGAACAACACGATTTTATCATTTCTCTATACAAATCTAGTGATTTTATCAAATGGCAGGGTTGGTTCCGTAAAATGACGATGAGAGACGCGACTAGAAGAACTTAGGATGTAAATGCGAGCATGAGACTTGAGTCATACCCCGACCCGAACAGGTTAGGTGGAAGGGGTTTTTTTTTAAATAATGTGGGCCCTTTTTACTTTTATCTGTTTTGACGTTAGGTTACATTTATTTGATTTTCAAGAGACTGGTGCCTTACCTTTTCATGGGAATGGAGGAGTGAGCCCGGGGGACAGAGGATATCTCCCTTCCCCTTTCACCCCCCTCCACCTGTGACATGATACTAAATCCTTACCAAATTATGTTAGGCATAAATATATTAATAAGTCTTACCAAATAAACCTTATAAATACCAAAGAAAAGACTTTTTGTTATTTCACGGAACCAACTCTGGCATTTGGTCAAATCACTAGATATGTTTCGAGAAATGATAAAACCGTGTTGTTATTTTAACATCCTCCGAGATTTCACCAAATCACTGTTTTTTACATATCCCTGCGACATATATATATACAAGAATTGCTCGTTTAAAGATATAAGATTCTCGTGTCGCGGTGTTTGTTATTAAATTCCTCCAAACCGGCCGAACCAATGTGTACGAAATTTAGTATGCACATCGGGTAGGTCTGAGAATTAGACAACATCTATTTTTAATACAAAATTTTTCAGCTAGTCTAATATATCAAATTCTCGCGATGTTTGTTACCAAACTCCTCCGAAATGGCTCAACCGATTTGTATGAAATCTTGTGCATATCGGGTAGGTCTGAGCCAACATCCATTTTTCATATCCCAAAAAGTTTTTTTCCAATTTTTTTTTATTAATTTATATGGCAATACAATGTTTGAGGGGTCAGGCTACTTACATTATGTTGTTTATAAAGTGCCTTTATTTAGTTAGAGAAGAAGTTACCAACAGTTTAGAATAACAATAATTATGGTGATTAATTTGCAATATATATTGTATTAATTATATATTGAAAATGTTAAGTATATAAAAATATAGAAAATAGTTAATTTATTTATATATTAAAATTTCAGTCAAATAAAAACAAATCAAAATCACTTTATTCATGTACTATGACTACTGAAGATAACATCAGTGCTGTGCGACGCATAATAGAAGAAGATAAGAGAGTGACCTATCAGCAGATACGGGCAAGCCTAGGCATTGGTATGAGTCAAGTTCAAAAATATAACACGAACATTTAGGCGTCAGGGAGCTTTGTACCAAATTCATTCTCCATACTTCAACCGACGCGACGTCCAGAAACACCTTCGCATTGACTGGTGTCGCCAAATGCTACATAAGTTCAACGACGGTGACTCAAATGCTGTATTTGACATAGTCACAGGTGATAAAAGCTGGATATATTGCTACGAACCCGAAACAAAAAGACAATCAGCTCAGTAGGTGTTTCTTTTCGATGATCGGCCAACTAAGGTTTACCTTAGGAAAGGAAGAAGTCAAGGAAAAAAGATGATTGCCTCATTCTTTGGTCGGAAAGATCATTTCGCGACAGTTGTGCTAGAAGATGGAAGGAGAGTTACTGCAGACTATACTATACTATAGAGCAAACTGTAGACTATGACATCTGTCTAAACTTTGTCAATAAGCTTCTGAACTGAATATGAATTCCTAGTACATTTCGTCATGAACTCCACCATCTGGATGTGTGGCGGTCCTCCACAGTGCGGTTTTCAAGGAGCTTTCTTCCACGTACTACAAAGCTGTGAAACGAACTTCCTTGTGCGGTGTTTCCAGGACGCTACGACATGGGTACCTTCAAAAAAAGCGCGTACACCTTCCTTAAAGGCCGGCAACTCTCCTGTGATTCTTGTGGTGATGCAAGAGAATGTGGGCCGTAATGCGCTCGATTATGATTTATGGTCAGTTTTAGAGAGTACGGCTTGCTCTAAACGCCATGTTAATTTAGAGCCCCTAAAACAATACGAACGATTGGCAGTGAAGAATTTTCCCATGGAAAGAGTCCGTGCTTCATTTTTATTGAAAAGAGCGCAAAAAAAGAATGCTTAGAGAGTTTCTTGCGTCGCTTGTTTCCGAAGCGGTAGTAGTATCTAGTATATTGAAAAATATGACATCAAAAAGAATTCTAAAGGAACAAGCCTTTTATGCTTCTATTGATAACTGGCCTTAACGTTTAAAGGACTGTATTGCAGCCACTTCGAACATTTTTTTATGTTTTAAATTGTTTTACATTTATGTATTAAACTAACACACTGTAAAAGTAATAAATGTTATTTGCAATAGAATTTTTTTTCTTTGTTTCTGTAATTCTGGCAAGACTAGGTATAAACAGAGTCATCCATCCATCTCTTCGTCAATTTTGTTCGCCTGGTATAATTTTAAAACGCGAGATACATAAACCGACATAAACTTGTATTATTATTAATACTAGCGTAGAGACGACCTGGACAGCTCGATATTGCATAAGTAATTTTGATTTGTCAGTATGTGCGTTAGGTAGTGGTTTAATATTTGAAATACTACCATACTACTTTTACCAGTGGGAGGCTCCTTTGAACAGGATGCCGACTAGATTATCGATACCACAACGGCGCCTATTTCTGCTGTGAAGCAATAATGTGTGAACATTATTGTGTTTCGGTCTGAAGGGCGCCGCAGCTAGTGAAATTACTAGGCAAATGAGAGTTAACATCTTACGTCTCAAGGTGACGAGCGTAATTGTAGTTCCGCTCAGACTTATTCTGGTTTTTCAATAATCCTGAGCCGTACTGTATTGTAATGGGCAGGGCTTATCAATTACCATCATCGGAACGTCCTGCTCGCCTCGTCCCTAAATTTAATTAAAAAAAAAAACTAAAGAGCTTAATTATGCCAAGCGTGGCTGAATGTTGACGACTTGTCAATCAAAATCGGTTACAGTCACAATAGATTCGTTTGCATTCAAAAATAAACTGTATCAGACCTAATTTTAATTTGGCAGTTTTCCCGAACCGATACGACTTAGGGACAACAAGCCTAGAACATACTTCCAAATTAATGGCCGGTAACGCATCTTTTGGCCCCTGGTGGTGAGAATGTCCATGGGCGGTTAATCGGCATAAACGGCATTTATTTTCTCAAAATTGATTCCTTTAGAATTATTTTTGATGTCATTTCTAATAACTACTAGATACTACTACCGCTTCGGAAACAAATGGCGCTCTGAGAGAGAAGAAGCGGCGCAAGAAACTCTCCCAGCATTCTTTTTTTTGCGCTCTTTTCAATAAAGATATAAAATATTTTACAATCATTTCTATCGCTATAAAATAATCACAATCTAGTCCCAGGCTGTCCGATCATTTAGATATTCAGCAGCGGAGTAATAGGATTTACGACAGAGCCATTTTTTTATAAAACATTTAAATTTATTTATAGATAATGCCTGAACAGTGGCTGGGACTTTATTATAGAAGTGTATACATTTACCCTTAAAGCTATTATGTTTCTTATGAAGCCTACTAGAATTAGTTACAAGCAATCCCTTATTTTTTAGTGTTATAATAATGAAAATCACTATTAAGAGCAAAAAGGTGACGATTTTTGTGAACATATATTAAATTTTCATACATGTACTGCGAATGAACAGTCATAATATTTGCCTCTCCACTTCCCATCAGTCTGTTTCCCTCTTTCCCGTTTGTCTTATATTTATAAAAAAAAATACGCGTTGCACTCCGGGAGTGCCGACAGAAGCGAATACTTATTTTGGCGCGTTAGACATTTTTTAGATGGGTACTATGGTTATTGGGCTATGAATTGTATTTTATTAATTATTAGAAACTTTAAAATACATTTCATATTCTTTTATGAATCATCGTTAACAATTTCGACAACTCTTGTATTGTCATTAAAATTATTACAATCTAAAATAGAAACTATAGGTTCGTGGTAACTAAAATAGGAAATACAAAAATTTTATTTAAATAATATATAAATACTAGCTGACCCAGCAAACGTTGTATTGCCGATATTAAAATCGCGATACAAAAGTAACTGTTGACCGTAGATAGGTGAAAATTTGAAGTTGTATGTATTTTTTAATGCTGACTCATAATCAAACAAATTAAAAAAAAATGTAAAAAAATAAGTTTGGCCTGAACCACCCTTAACATTTAGGGGGATGAAAAATAGATGTTGTCCGATTCTCAGACCAATATGCACAATTTCATGAGAATCGGTCAACCCGTTTCGAAGGAGATTAACTACAAACACCGCGACATGAAAATTTTATATATTAGATAATATATCTACATTTTATTTATCTAGACGTGTTCGCGGTCTGCTATATGTACATGCATATATCCACACACTATAGCTACGTCTCGTAACGGTGTCGCGAGTCCAGAGATTTTATCTCATCTAAAAATATGCGTACCGCGCTGAAAGATGTTTTCACTTCAAAAAAATTGTCACTTTATAGAGACCGCCAATAGAAGTAAAACTTAGAACTTTTTATATTAAAATTTGAAATTTCATAATGTTTAAAGACAATTGAATTATTAATTTCAATTTATTTAAAAAAATATATTTTCAATCATATATTAATTAAACAAATACACTATTTCATGCATGCATAGTAAATTGAACTTTTACTAAATCACAGCATAAACACAGCACTAATGTTGCACAATACGTCAGCTGTATAGCTACAGATATACCGCTGTAAGCATTTCGGTGACACGAACTCACGAGATTTCACCTATCCAAAAAGTGTGTAACTACCACAACCTGAGAGTTGAACGTTGAGAGGCGGTACTCGAACGGTTAGCTCAGTTGGTTAGAGCACCGGCACGGAACGCCGGAGGTCGTGGGTTCGAAACCCGCATCGTTCATAAAATTTTGTTTTTCAAATTTTATTTGTGTATTAATCCTAAAAGTGTGGTTATACTTTAAAAACATAACATATTGTATATATGTTTATTATTTAATTATCGCGTGCGCCAGTCATGAGCATGTCGCTGACGCGAATCGCGTCACTAAGTGCCCACTAATCCAATACATATGCCTAAGTCATTTAGAAAAATAAATAAACTGAATCAGATTTAAGTTTAATAAAAACCCATTTACTCCACTATCTACTTAGTGGCATCGTATATCTCAATCTAGCTGATAAACGGCTTAGCAGACGAGTGCATAATGTCTCCAAGTACACTTCAGAGTTAAAAGTGCAGCGCTCTAACCCAACCTATTTGTTCACCTCCAGACTGTCTCCAATAGCACAGCACGTTCCGAACGCTTTGTACCTACAGTCTAGACTCTAGACAGATTGCGTTATGGAAATTTATATACCTACCTAGACGGCCATTTTGAATAGCCGAAGCGCAATACAATGTAAACTTTTATTAACCTTTATGTCGTTCGTTTCAATGAATGTTTCAGACGTATTAGAGCTAACATTAATACTATTTGCAGTAGATTGGATTCAGTTGAAAGTTCTCTTAATTAGAAGCGTCCTATTACTTTCAAACAAATAATTGAAATTCTTTGCTAACTATACAGTATTTTTATTTACGAAAATAAGGGACGCGACGAGCAGGCGTTCAGCTGATGGTAATTGATACGCCCTGCCCATTACAATGCACTGCCGCTCAGGATTCTTGAATAACCCCAAAAATTATGAGCGGCACTACAACTTGAACAACTTGAGACATACGATGTTAAGTCTCATTTGCCCTGTAATTTCACTAGCTACGGCGCCCTTCAGACCAAATCAAACACAGTAATGCCTATACATTAGTGCTTCACGGCGATAATAGACGCCGTTGTGGTACCCATACTCTAGCCGGCATTCTGTGCAAAGGAGCCTCCCACTGGTATATTAATAGTTGAGTTTATTTATTCAAGGGTTGGTACTTATTTCAATAAAAAACTCAGCCACGAAAATGCTTCTTCTTCGTCGTCCCCTCACTGCTGAGGATTGTGACTTCGTAGGCTGTCAACAGCACGCCTCCATTGGTTACGGTCGGTGGCCTGATGCAGGGCTACGTTGACAGGGATATCCAGATTTCCGGATATCTGATCCAACCATCTCTTAGGACTTCGGCCTCTCGGTATTTTCCCCTGTACCTTTCCCGTTACCATCAGTCTTTCGAGACTTTGCTTCTGCGAGCAATGTGCCGGAAATATTTCAGAATTCTCTGTAGGCAAACCTGAGAACTTCCTCATACGTTATTTATGAGGAAGCTCATTGTCGCTTAGAGGGCAATGGAGAGAGCTATACTCGGAGTTTCCTTGCGAAATCGAATCAGAAATGAGGAGATCGTCAGGAGAACCAAAGTCGGCGATATAGCCCAAATGATTCCAAGACTGAAGTGGCAGTGGGCAGAGTAAATAGCTTGACGTACATACATGGCGACCACGTACCGGAAGACGCCTTGTTGGTAGGCTCCCCGACTAAGACAAGATGGACCGACGATCTGGTCAAGATTGCCGGAATACATTGGACGAGGACACCGCAGGACAGGTCGTCGTGGAGATCTTTGGGAGAGGCCTTTGTCTAGCAGTGGACGTCTTCTGGCTGATGATGATGAAACCTGAGAAATCCGCTAATATTTTTGAATCCAAGTCTTTTAAGACAGAGACATTTGTGCGGTGAGTTGCCCAAGGAATCCTGAGCAGGCGGCGCCAACACCATTTCGAAGGCGTGAATTCTCTGCCGGTCCGCTGCTTTTAATGACCGTGTCATGTCCATGAACGAAAATGCTAATGCTAATTTTTTTTTAATACTTAATGTAAAAACGCCGCTAGAAACTATCTCAAATTATTGCAATATATAAAATTACTAGATGAATACGACAGACGTAGTCGAAAGTGCGACATCTCAAGTCAATTTCGTAATATGTAAATATTGGGGTTGAGCAGGCAACTGTAGATCCTGTAGATGAAGCCACAACCTGAGAGTTCAACAAGACATGTCAAGATTTTATCAACGATATGTCACTCGAACTGTTGGCTCAGTTGGAAAGAGCGCTCACACGGAACGCGAGAGGCCGCGGGTTGGAGTCCCGCATCGTTCATAAAATTTTGTTTTCAAATTTTATTTGTGTAATAATGCTCGAAATATAAGTTTTGTCAAAAGTGATTAGAAAATAAACTTCATTGATTACGTGGTAAACTTTTCCCTACGCGAGATGTTACTCGAAGAATCTATTTAGCTTTGGACAAATTGGACAATTGGACAAATGTCCTATTTCCATGTAACACAGTCTCTCGAAGGTCAAGATCAAGAAGGACGTGAGAGTACTTGATCTGAATTTTTTGAGTTGCGATGTCACTGCTTGTGGCAGCGACATGGGACGGGTCATCCCTTTCCCTAAAATATGGTTGAGGGAGGTGATGGTTGGCTCGAGCGTCATGCTTGGTGGCATTATGATCCTGTTGCCGGAGGCTCTGCTTCAGATTCTTAAGTTACTATATATATTATAATCGCTTATAAAATGCTCAGCGAATACTTTTATTTATTTGCGGTGTGTATGGATGATAAAGCTACTATATTCAATCATTTTAATTTACATTTACTCTTTTGACTTACTCGTGCAAGGCATTGACTATTTGACGTTTGAGTATGTTTGTTGCATCACTTTACATATTATATTGTAATTGAAATAATTAGAAAAACGATGAAAATGTAAATCTTGATTTAAAAGAGTGGTCATGAGTTTCTTGCTATTTCTTCTCATTAGCTTAACCCTTTACGAAGTAGCAGTAGATTCAATAAGATTTTTTTTTTAACATTCATAAGTGTCATTTTCGTGACCTACATGAATAAAGTGATTTTGATTTGATTTGATTAGCTTCTAGTGTATTATGTCTCTAACCATTCAATGTGACGTCATAACCCCGTCGGCAAGCCTTCTGTGGCGAATCATACATTTATTTGACGCTATCACGATGAAGGAAAACATTGTGAGGAAACATACAGACAACTGGGAAGAAACACATTTATGGGTATATATGAAAATTTATTGAATAAGGCGTTACTTTGCGGAAATCCATAATTATACAAATTATTTAAGTTTTCTTTAGTGTTAATTCTCTTCTAAAATCTGGCACGAGACACAGTGTCTCGTGCCAGATTTTGGCGAGACAACACGTCCTGAGGATGCCTCGTGTAGAGGCGAAACACGTGTCGAATTGTTTTAAAGACAAATATTGGCGGAATTAACACTAAAGAAAACTTAAATAATTTGTATGGGTATATATGACTCTCAGAGGGTCAGAGTGTTTGACTAATAATCCTAATACAGGGTAAAACATATCTATTCTCCCCCCTTGGTGAGGATGTATATAACCCAGGGGTGGGACAGACGCCTTATAGTGACATTTTCAGAAGACTGTAGTGCCATCTGTTAGTTGGCCCGAAAATGAAAGCTTTGTCAGCTGTCACTCGCTTTGAAACCTTTCATCTTTTCTATAATTGTGTCACTGCCCTCTGGTCATAAAATGGCGGCTACTTGTAGCGTTTGCGCATGTATATAGCTCTCGTGTTCCATTTTCCATATTTGCACTACTAAATCTATCCTTGATGTTCTATGTTGTGACAAAATTTAATAAAAACTCTACGCGCAATTTCAACATGGTAAAAAATTGCAATACCTACATTGAAAAGTAGAGTTAGTTATTTAATTGCGTCACAACATTACAAATAAATTTTATAATTTGGAGCTTATATGCAGTTATTGTCGAGGTCAATCTCCAGATGGCGCTAGTTTTCAAATAGACATATCATAATGCGTAGAGAGGGCTCTCTTTTCCCTACATATTATTATACTCTTTGATATAACCTCACGACGGTACGAAAAGACTTAAATCACAAATTTGTGTCAACAGCAGAACGCAATTGGTTAAAGAGACCTCACGCGTCGTCCTATTTTTTGTTGCGCGTCAGATTAGTGTAACAGCGGGGTGGGAGGAGAGGGGCGGGGGGGAGATGCGACGCCGCCAACTGTTAGTTACGAGCTCACCACTTTAAACCTCATCCATTTTAATTTAACAAAAGTGCCGGCCGATAGCGCGAAGGAAGCGCTCATTTCCGTCGGCAAATCCACACTGAAACACGTATCCATTGATTATTGGTTTCTGCTGTAGACAGAGATTGGGAATACCCGTATACGTAATGACAAGGCGCTTGGGGCTATAAAAATATAAGCCTTCAATATTTAGAGCATGAGTACTTATACAGAAACTGAAGAACTTTTAACACAATCATATTAATTTAACAGTAACACAAACATTTCATTATAGACATACTTATACAAGATTCATTCATTTGATCACACATACACATTGACTCACACACACTTTATAATACCTCTCACACTTTACTTATCACTCACAACACACCCAATGCACACATACACCTCATTTCTTAGTATACATACTTTTTAGATATACTTCTTAGTAATAAGAATTTGATTGTCTGTAAATCTTCTTAATATATATAAATTACGTGACACGTTGTTTGTCCTCGATGGACTCCTAAACTAATCAACGGATTTTAATGGGGACTACTTCATAGAGTGCAGTTTGGTCCAACTTGAGAGATAGGATAGTTTTTATTTCGATTTGGGACCTATAAATATTTTATTTTCAATATTTGTTTTGTATGGACATATTTTCTATGAGAGAATTCAGTGACGCACGTTTTGACAGCTGTTCTGCTGTGAAACAATTTCATTATAACAACAGTGAGCATTTTTTACGAAATAGTTCTTGATGTTTTTAAATATTATTGGCAAATTCCTATAAAATAGTATTTTTTTTATTATTATTATCTACAGAACAACGTCTGTCTGGGCAGCTAGTAATGTAATAAATATAAATAAGCTATGGAAGAGCGAAGTCTTCTAAAACAGGCACTATAGTGCTTAAAAGGAGGCTCCAATCATGAGTATTGATATATGTACATACTTGCTAAAGAAAAAAAAATATTTTATATATTTTTTTGTATGTAGGGTAATCGGTATATTATGTGACGAATTCCCACAATCAAGTTACTGGTGTATAATAAATCTGCTTGCTTCGTGACAACAACTTTTGCTTATTTCTTACTTATACTTCTTACTCAATTACTAACAATAGAACAGCTTAATTCGACGTCTGTCTCCGACTAGACGCTCGATGAGAATGCCAAATTTTTATACCTTTAGTTTTTCATAGACTACCCACATAACGGCATTTCGAATCGAACAACTTACTAATATCGATTAAAACATGAATCAACTACAATCATCGGATAGAGAATTATAAATTATATATAAATAATAAAAATAGACTTGATTTAACCGACTAATTTGTAAAAAAATAATAAATAATCATAAATTCATTACAATTATAAACAGGTATAAGATTGTGAGTTTGTGAGGTTGTAGGGGGTAATCCCTGGATCTACTGAACTGATTTTGAAAATTCTTTTAGCAATAGAAAGCCGCGTTATATATATAATTAATTTTAATTTGTAATCACTATATGGTGGTCTATAAACATGTACTACAATAAGATGCTCCAGTTATACATAATCTTAATATATATAAATTACGTGACACGTTGTTTGTCCGCGATGGACTCCTAAACTAATGAATGGATTTTAATGGGGATCACTTCATGGAGTGCAGTTTAGTCCAACTTGAGAGATAGGATAGTTTTTATTTTGATTTGGTACCCATAATTATTTTTATTTTCAATATTTGTTTTGTATGGACATATTTTCTATGAGAGAATTTAGTGACGCACCGTTTGACAGCTCCGCTGTGAAACAATTTCATTATAACAACAGGGAGCATTTTTTACGAAATATTTTTTGATGTTTTGAAATATTATTGGCAAATTCCTATTAGTCAGTATTTTTTTTTTATTATCTACAGAACAACGTCTGTCGGGTCAGCTAGTAAATCTATAAGGCGTTCAATGGTCAATGTCTTTTCTCTCTTTATACTTTAGTGTCCTTGGCAATTATCAATGAACTACCAGGAATTACATTTTGTCTAGAAAATCTGCTAACAATTTTGTAACTATTAATTAACCGACTTCAAAAAGGAGGAGGTTATCAATTCGATCGGTATTTTTTTTATGTATGTACACCGATTAGTCTGAGATTTATGATCCGATTTACGTAATTCTTCTTTTGTTCGATGCAAATTAGATGCAATTTGGTCACATAAAAATTTTACATAGTTTGGCCCAGTAGTTTTCACTTTATGGACATTTATATGAAAATTTTTGTCTACCTGGATGATTTCAAATTCATATATTTAAATATTTATATAAACCTATCAATAGGTCGCACATATAAATAATAGTATTTTATTAATATTAAAGGTAAAGGTTTGCACAAGAGGTGTATTAAATTTAATTTTTAGTTATTATTTATTATTATAAGTCAGTTTTATTAAACGCAGTTTTTTTTTGGTAAATGGAAACTCTTTAATTTAATACAAAGCTCTGTGACACAAAACAAAGTATTATTTAAAAATAATTCTATTTCTTAATCTTTGCCAGATAAGCCCTGAATATTCTGATACAGTATTCAAATATTTTTATTCAAAATAGGATTTAAAATCACTTATTGAACGTCAAAATCTACCACCCATTCAAAACAGACTGCCTCAGACCTGAGAAGAATGGGCGCAAGAAACTCAGCGGGTTTTTTTTTAAATATAAAATTTGGATTACAATGTAATATCGTACAATAAACATTTATAATTAAAGAGCCTGAGGGTGTTCGCTTTATTCCCAGTCCGTGGTGTCATTAAGAAAATCGTGTATGCTATAATAACCTTTCCCACACAAACGTTTTTTAACAATTCTTTTAAATTTCGTAACACATTTGTTTTGTACATTTTCTGGGAGAGAAGAAAGAGAGAATGAAGAAATAGTGGCTTACATCAAATGACAATTGGACGTAGTACCTTAAAAACGTTCCATGCCACAAACATCACATTTAAAGGAATTCGTGTTTAAAGTTTAATAAATATTAGTGTATACATATTTCGGTTGGGCTACTAAGTCATGATGTTAGTTAAATAGTCACAGTAGGGCTGCCATTTTATGTCAGTCTGTTAATATGAATCACGTGACAAGTTTTGTTTTAACTCAATTTCGACATGATTGTGGTTTGGAACGTTTTCCTGGAATTACGTCCAATGTTGGAGGCTCCTTTGCACAGGATGCCGGCTAGATTATGGGTACCACAACGACGCCTATTTCTGCCGTGAAGCAGTGATGTGTAAGCATTATTGTGTTTCGGTCTGAAGGGCGCCGTAGCAAATGAGAAAACATCTAATGTTTCAAGGTGATGAGCACAATTGTAGTGCTGCTCAGAATTTTTCAAAATTTCAAAAACCTGAGCGCCACATTGTTATGGGCAGGGCGTATTAAATTCCATCAGCTAAACGCCCTGCTCGTCTTGTCCCTAATTGTCATAAAAAATTACTAAATATCTTAAACTAAATTAAACTTTCATAATTACCAAATGTAAATTACAAAATTTACATTATGTAAACAAATTATACGTATATATAATACAAAACAAAAATTTATTACATAATTAAGGCTGCAGTACATAATTTAGTCCATATTATTACTATGTACAGATGGAATCCAAGAAAATATGAATGTACTTAAATCTATACTTAATATATAAAGCTGTAGTGTTTGTTTGTTTGAACGCGCTAATCTCTGGTACTACTGGTCCGATTTGAATGATTCTTTCAGTGTTGGGTAGTCCATTTATCGAGGAAGGCCATAGGCTATGTTTTTTTTTCAAAATTAGGGATCCGTCATAAAATTGCTATTTTGTAACACAAGGTGTAAAATCGGAAACCTATTTTTGCGTGCGCTGCAAAAACTATTGACAATAGAACAAAATGATGTACAGGCTATAATATAGGCAATATTTTATTACTTATAAAACTATCGCGTGAATTATACTTTATATGGCAAAACAACGTTTGCCGGGTCAGCTAGTAAGTATATATATATATCATATGTTGGATAATGTGTCTATAATTAACTTCTTAATAAACATTGATTTTCATTGATATTTATTTATTGTTTTTAATAAACACAATATTGTGTACTACAAACGCACAAAGCCCACTTTTCTTCATACTTTCGATTATCCGAATGCCTCTAACAATTAGTCCGGCTAATCGAGTTTCAACTGTAATGACTTTAGTTCTATTTTAAATCCTGTAAAGAGGATTTATGTCCTCGAATAGTGACCACGTACCGGAAGACGTAGTGTTGGTAAGGCCCCCACAAGATGGACCGACGTTCTGGTCAGGACCGCCGGAATAGGTTGGATGAGGGCAGCGCAGGACCGATCGTCATGGCGATCTTTGGGGAAGGTCTTTGTCCAGCAGTGGACATCTTCCGGCTGGAATGATGATGATGAAAGAGGATTTGGTGTTAGAAAAAAATCGTTACTTAGTAATGTTATACTTGTATTATTACAAAAATTATTATTGTTTAGCTTCAGTAGAGTAGTAGTGAGTTTTTGTATGTTGTAAGCTATTAAAGAGAGCATGAAAAAAGCTATTAAAAACAGAATGGGAAATTGGGTCACTACTTGTTCTAGAGATTTCTTAAGAGATGTTGGCGTGTCATTTAGAGGCAATATCTTCGATAAACCGACCAATATTTGTAGTTCGGGGGTTTCAGATCTGAACTGGACGAGGGTCAGTTTTGAGCTCTTATAAAGTCCAAAACGATGACTTCCAGCTTGGCTGTTCATGCCTTGTAGCCAGGTACTTTAATAAAAATTTGCAAGAAACTAATTGCCACTGTTTAAAATTTACTGCATTTTTGTTTTGTAAATTTATTTTATCTTAAATCATTTATACGTCTAGATAGACTATGACAGCTGACAACGTCTTACGGCCGTTCCCAATATACAAAGAGATAAATTACTACCGTCTACTGTCAGTAATTAGCTGTCAATAATCTGAAGCTGTCCCAATATTACCGATAAGTCATTCTTATCGCCTTATATTGGGACGCGTGAATTGCAATTTCCATATAAAGAAAAAGAATTAAATTATTATAAACGTAAATTTTTGTAAAAACTACTTACATATATTATAATTATTAATAAAAAATAACAATATCATTATATAACAACAAATTTACAAACTCTAAATTGAAAAGAAAGAAAAAAATAGTGTAGAAACATATGTTTATTTTATAGTAATATGGCGACTTATTCTTATAGTCTCTTTACGCTCAAGATCCTCAAAAATTAAAGTACATCCCAAGATTACGAAATCTGTGAACAAAAGACTCTTGAAATGTACGGTCGGATGAAGTCACCTTTAGAGACCTTTAAAAGAGTTTACAATAGACTACTTCGTAACAATGCAATATGTCTACCTAGGTATATATGAATTTCGTAGGCGGGCCGTGTGGCCTTCACCTTGGACGCAGTCAGGTCACCTCGACGTCTCGTCACTCCACAACCTCCCCAAACCCCCCCAACCTTAAGGGTGACTTTCCACCCACAAACCTAAGTTAGATATATCAATATTAATATTCAACCTTTAATATAATATGCTAATTGATTTAAATTACGTAATTTATCCCATTCAGAACTTAGTTTTATTATTTTGAAATATTAATTAATAAACGATTTAAATATTGTGTATTCTTTCCAAAGTAGCTAAAGGCATGACCGTCCAATTTCATGATTGAAATATTAAATTAAAACTAAAATAATTTTCATCAATTATCCGTCACTGTATTTTTATATATTTGTAAAATTTTCTGTGCTTGTGATCTATGTATTTTACCCAAAAAAAATCCGTAAAATCTTCTCGTCCCAAATACCGCAGTGTCTGAAGACGAGGGTTTTCAATCAGTGTGTGTTATCAGTGATAACTTACGGTACGCAGACGTGGTCGCTAACTATGGGCCTGATGAGAAAGCTCATGGTCGCTCAGAGGGCTATGGAGAGATCTATACTCGGAGTTGCACTGCGAGATCGAATCAGAAATTAAGAGATCTGTAGGAGAACCAAAGTCACCGACATAGCCCGACAAAGTTACTTCATATAAAACAATTTGGCTTTGCTAACATTATGGTTGAACTCATCAGAAATTTTTTTGAGGCCTGGGAGGAATCACAGAATGCACTTGATATCTTCTGTGATTTATCTAAGGCTTTTGATTGTGTTCAACATTCAACGCTGGTCAGGAAGCTATGTCACTATGGTATACCTGTTATAAGAGGATCTGCACTCGATCTTCTGATCTCATATTTAAATAATAGGATTCAGAGGGTCGAGGTGAATGGCAGGAGATCTCCTGGGACTCCTCTCGGTACCACAAGGGTCTATTCTTGGACCCTTCCTCTTCCTAATTTATATAAATGATCTACCTAACCTTGCAGAAAAAAAACACAAGGTGGTATTGTTTGCGGATGACACTTCACTTATATTCAAAGTGAAACGAAGCCAAGTTTTATATGACGAAGTAAACAATGCTCTATCTGACATCGTGTACTGGTTTAGCGCCAATAACTTATTGTTAAATAGTCATAAAAATATATATATTAAATTCACCGCGCCAATTGTCAAAAATGCAGATGCGAATATTTTATTAAATGGACAGGTGGTAAAACCAGTGGAATCTGCTGTATTTCTTGGCATTACTCTTGATTCCAAATTACAGTGGGGCCCCCATATTGAAGGATTGGCGAATAGGCTTAGTTCTGCAGCATATGCGGTTAAGAAAATTAGACGGTTAACTGACATAGATACGGCGAAATTAGTATACTTTAGTTATTTTCATAGTATTATGTCCTATGGTATATTGTTATGGGGCAGTGCGGCTGTTATTAATACCATCTTTGTGCTGCAGAAGAGGGCTATTCGCGCGATTTATAACCTAGGTCCTAGAGAATCATTAAGAGAAAAATTTAAAGAAATAAACATTTTGACTGTTGCTTCTCAATACATTTTTGATAATGTTCTGTATGTTCATAAGCACATTGAGGAATTCTCTAGAAACTGTGCAGTCATAATGTTAACACGAGGAACAAACATAAACTCGTTATGCCTACTACTCGGTTGGGTCGAGTTAGTAAGTCTTTTGTTGGGCGATGTATATGCTTCTACAATATGATCCCAGAAATGTACAAAACAAATGTGTTACGAAATTTAAAAGAATTGTTAAAAAACATTTGTGTGGGAAAGGTTATTATAGCATAAACGATTTTCTTAATGACACCATGGACTGGGAATAAAGCGAACACCCTCAGGCTTTAATTATAAATGTTTATTGTTCGATATCACATTGTAATCCATAAATTATTTAAAAAAAAAGCCCGCTGAGTTTCTTGCGCCCATTCTTCTCAGGTCTGAGGCAGTCTCTTTAGAATGGGTGGTAGTTTTTGACGTTCATGAAGTGATTTTAAATCCTATTTTGAATAAAAATATTATATTTGAATGAATGCGAAACTGAAGTGGCAGTGGGCAGGGCACATAGTTCGACGGACGGATGTAGCGGGGGGCAGAAAAGTCATCAAATGGCGACCACGAACCGGAAGACGCAGTGTTGGTAAGCCGCCCCCAAAATAGACCGAGGATCTGGTTAAGGAATACGTGGGATGAGGGCAGCGCAGGACCGATCATCGTGGAGACCTTTGGGGGAGACCTTTGTCCAGCAGATGAGGTTTCTTTTCTTCGTGTATATATATATATATATATATATATATATTGTATATAACCATATCATTCACATTCAAGCATATTCATAATTTTGGAACTTAATCTTTATTATCTTTAAAATTGTGGCTAAATATTTCATATATCGAACAGTCCGTTGCGTATGCTATGGAGAATTCACAAATAATTAATCATATTTCTTCCGCTACAAGCGTCGCAGGCAATTATTTTTCGAAATCGGCTTGCCCCTTTTATGTTTCATTACGACACATTAATAATTCAGGGTGATCGACCGTACGCCGATTACAGATGCAGCGATCCTCAATAAATCTGAATAGTTATTGTGTGCGAGTGCATACAAAGTATTGAAACTTATTGTGAATTAAATTTGTGAAGGTTCAAAAAGGCGTCGACATCAATTTACGGACGTGTTTGGTTTGATTTAAGTGCTAAGCCCGTATATAGTAAGTACATGTGTTGTTTTGTTTTGGACATGACAGAATTGTAAAACAACAATTTATGTTCTAATCACGTTTCTAAGCAAGCCTTGATTTCTACTGCAAAGTAGGTAGCCCTCATTTATTTACGTAGTCAAAGTTTATTTGCAAGGGTAAATATGTTACAAATTTAGGAGAAACATATTTCGCGTTGACATGTAAATATTTTAGTGGTTAAGTTTTGTAATTATTACTTATGGCTTATCCCAAGAAATCGCCAAAAGATCGCATAATTGAAACCATATCTTTATAAATAAATAAATAAATAAATATTGACACACTATTTACACAAATTATCTTGCCTCAAATTAAGCACATATAGCCTGTGTTATGGGTTGCAAGACAACGATAACATTTAATACAATATACTTACTTAAACACACATAAATACATTTAAACATCCGTGACTCGGAAACAAACATCCATATTCATCATATAAATGCATGCAAGACGTTTCGGCTAATCCCAAACTTTTGAGAGAATTTGAGAAATTCTACGGACAGTTATACACGACTGCATGGACACCAGTTACCAACAAGGCTGAAGACCCAAGAGCCAAATTAACCTGACACTATACCGAAGATATCCCAGACGTCAGCCTGTACGAGATTAGTGTGGCCTTAATCTGCTTAAAAACTACAAGGCGCCGGGTGATGATTGGATTATAGCCGAGCCTCTGAGAGCTGGTGGTGCTCTTGTACTTAAGATCCTCTAGAATTCCGTCTTCCGCAAGCATGGCACAGAAGCATAGTGGTGCTATTCTTCAAAAAAGGCGATAAAATGCTTTTGAAGAACTCTATAGTTCTTCAAATGATTCCCATGTAATGGGCCTATGCCCATATCACTTCTGAGCCATGTATATAATTATCATAATATTATCTGGTTATCATAAATCGTCTCGTGCACACTTCCAGCCTCCCGAACAAGCCGGAATCCGGAAAGGCTATAGCACCATAGACCACAAGGCTTGGCCTTCGTGGAATAAGAGAAAGCCTTTGATTCGGTCAAGACCTGGCCGGTGCTTCAGTCTCTCTAGAGGAACCCCATTGATTACCGATATATCGAAGCGCTGAAGTGTTTGTATGGAACCGCCACGGAATCAGTCCGTCTCCAGGATCAGATCTCGAAGCCTATCCGATTGCAGCGGGGAGTCAGACAAGGCGATGTCATATCGCAGCTGTTCAACGCTGCGTTGGAACATGTTTTAAGCTTCTGGACAGGAACGGACTAGGCATCAATATCACTCATCCAATTTCGTGAAAGAGGTCACTCGTCTGAAGCTCTGTCTGAAGACGAAGTATTTCAACCAGTGTGTGTTGCCAGTGATGACTTGGATGGGTAGGTACGCAGACGTGGTCGCTAACTATGGGCCTGTAAGAGAGCTCATGGTCGCTCAGAGGGCAATGGAGAGGGCTATGCTCGGAGTTTTCCTGCGAGATCAAATCAGAAATGAAGAGATCCATAGGAGAACCAAAGTCACCGACATAGTCCAAATGATTGCGAATCTTAAGTGACAGTGGGCAGGGCACATAGTTCGACGGACAGATGGCCGGTGGGTTAGAAAAGTCTTTGAATGGCGACCACGTACCAGTAGACACAGTGTTCGTAGGCCCCCCAAAAGATGGATCGACGATCTGGTCAAGATTGCCCCAATATGTTGGATGAGGGCCGCGCAGGACCGATCGTCGTGGAGGTCTTTGGGGGAGCCCTTTGTCCAGCAGTAGATATACCTACCGGCTGATGATGGGGTCATCAAATCACCAGTGGGAGGCTCCTTTGCACAGGATGTCGGCTGGTATATTGGTACCACAACGGCGCCAATTTCTGCAGTGAAGCAGTAATGTGAAAGCATTACTGTGTTTCAGTCTGAAGGGCGCCGTAGCTAGTGAAATTACTGGGCGTCTCATTTGCCCATCTTAACATCTTATGACTTGTATATATGTATTGCCACTCAGAACTTTTGTGTTTTTCAAGAATCCTTAGCGGCACTACATTGTAATGGGTAGGGCGTCTCAATTACCATCAGCTGAACGTCCTGCTCGTTGTCCCTTATTTTCATTAAAAAAAAACGATTTAGACCCCGGGACCTCTAGCTAAGTATACTAACCACTGGGCTATACGAGTCGTCAAATAAAAAACAATCTAGACGTTTAAATTATCTAAGAGCCTAACCTTGAACTAAGTGAACCCTAAATGGTATATCAACGATCAATAAAACTAATAGATTTAATTAAATATTTTCACTAATTAAATATATTCTCTCATCTAGAAGAGTTTTAAGTAATTAAGCGTATTTAAATGTCTAGAGGCGTACATTATCTATTATTGTTTGGCACAATTATTAACCGACCGCCTGGCTGTCTGGGAGAGACAATGAAAATAGTTTCATCCTGAACACTGAACTCGATTGCGTAACACGAATTGAACGAGACAAGAATGTTACAAGGTGCAACTAGGGTTGCCAACCGTACTTTATAATATAGTATCCTACTATTTGACGACAGTGGTTAGTCCCTGCCTACTGAGCTAGGAGGTCCTGGGTTCGAATCCCGGTAGGTGCAATCATTTATATTGACACGAGAGTGGGTCAGGGATTGGAAATAATACTCTGCTTATAGGAACGACTCTTTATTTGCGTTCACTTTTTTCCGAACTTGCACTTCGCCGGTCTGCCGCTGTTCCGCTTGTGGGCGGCGGTACCTTCAACGCGTCACACCGCACCGAACACTAAGTCTCTTCCATCTTCTTCTTCTTGGAACACTTTCACTTTTCACTACTTCTTCTTTTCTTCTTCTTCTTCTTCTTTACACTTTCGAGTCAGAACTAGAACTGCCGTAGGCCACGCTTAGTACGGCTTATATACCCCCGGATCTGTTCTATTTTCAAAATGATTCTCTCATTCCATCTTTAAGTTTAAATTGTACTAGAAAATTCTTTTAACTATTTTTATCCTGCTTACACATTTTCCATCACTTTTTTTCTGTTCGATTTGATCCTTAACTTACTAGAAATTTCTATTAACTTTACAAATCCCAAAAAATTCCATACACTGGTAGGTGTATCGAACCCGGTTCTACAGCGTCTAAAGTAAACACTTTTACGCTAGAGCTACGAGTATTGCTGACGGAGCTGTGGAAATTATCAATGTCTTGAAGTTTGACAACTCTCGTCATGTACATTGCTGCACGATATGACGTTTGACATTTCTCGTCATATACGTCAAAGCGTTGCTACGCGACAATATCATGAATTTGAATGTTTTTTCAGAGTCGTGGATGTTTATTTGTATTTATGTATGTTTAAGTAAGTATATTGTATTATATATATCGTTATCTTGTACTCATAGTACAGGCTATACCTAGTTTGGGTAAGATAATTTGTGTAAGAGTGTGTCAATATTTTTAATTATTATTATTAAGGTCTACCTACTATTATTGTAAAAGTATAATATTATAGGCGAAACTACTATATTTTATGAGCATACTGAGCGCATTAAGGGCGCTTTAAGGGTAAATTTATAACTAAGGGTTAATGTATACACTTCTATAATGAATCCCAGCCACTATTCAGTCATTATCTACAAAGGGGGCGTCCATAAATTACGTGAGATGTTTAAGGGGGGGAGGGGTTTGAGTCAAATCTCATCTAATCTTACGTTGGAGAGAGGGGGGGTCTCGGCAAATATTGCTCAATTTTTTTCTGATTGAAACAAAAAAAATATATACTATTTTGATCCATTTTATCATATTTTTTTTTTAGAATATTTATTTAAAATACAATATAGTTATAGCTTACAATATAATAACACACACTTAAACTTTAGGAAGCTTATCTGTGTGTGAAGCCGCTTATAATTAAATTACATAATATTTAAAAAGAAAACAACAATTACTTTCAATTAATACAGTTATTACAAGATGTTATGGACATGTTGGTTCTAATTGTCTTTCTTGAGACCGTCCATAATTCTCCATGGACTGCATTAGAGTAGATATTCTATTTTTAATCACAGTAGTTACAATTTAAGTACTTAAGTATTCTATTGTTAAATTTTTATTACACTTATAACTCTCAGCAATATTGATTACTAGTCTTAACTAGTAAATAAAAACACGAATCAATTTTTTTATTTCTTTTTACAATAACAATCCAACGCGTTTACGTAAGAAACCCCCATTTTGAAAAATCTCACGTGAGATTGGAACATGGGGGAAGGGGTTCAATTAAATCTCACGACATCTCACTAGGGGGGAGGGAGGGACAGAAATTTCAAAAAAAAAACACCTTACGTAATTTATGGACGCCCCCAAATAAATGTAAATGTTTTATTAAAAAATGGCTCAGTCGTAAATCCTACTACTCCACAGCTGAATATCTAAGTGATCTTACAGCCTGGGACTAGATTATGATTATCTTATAGCAAGAGCCTATAATTTTATAGGAGAGTTTCTTGCGCCACTTCTTCTCTCTCAGAGCGCCATTTGTTTTTCATGACTTATTTCATATTTTCTGCGATGAACAAATTGGAAAGATGGGCGTAATAGAGCCAGTATTGGAGCCTGATAAAAGCAGAGTTAATAGAGTTCTGTATCTAGACCATAATGATTGTAACGAAGGGTTCCTTAAGAATAAAACCTATCAATGGAAGCTCAGAGCGATAAAAAATATACATTAAAGATATTTTAGTTAGTTGTAAAAATAGTTTTTTATGTATTAATTCTCTATCTACAATATTTTTGCGTACTGAATTCAAAAATATTATATTCGATCTAGTTGGCAGCCCTAGCTGCAACATATATGTTTATTTATATTTACATAATGACTAGTGGACCCGAAAGACGTTGTCTTGTACACACGTCTTAAATTTGAAAAATCGGTCCAGCCGTTAGGAGGAGTTCACTAACATACTCATGAGCAGGAGAATTATATTATATGGACGGAATTGAGAATCTAAACCAATCTCAAATTCACTGGAACACGCAAAAAATCATCAAAATCGGTTCAGCCGTTTAGAAGGAGTTCAGTTACAACAGACGCACAAAAGAAATATAAATATTCAGATTTATTTGTGTTTAGATGCTTATATAAACGTTGGGTTCTATATAGATAAATTGATCATACCTACCAAGGTATGATCAATTTATCTTATTAAGATACGAATCATAATATAAATATTACTTTTGCTGACTTCGAATATGTACATGTTTTTAAATAAATATTAAGTTTAAACGTTTGTGTGGTAAAGGTTACTATAACATAAATGACTTTCTTAATGATACCACAGATTGGGAATGGAGTGACCGCCCTCAGGCTATTAAATAATAAGTTTAATTGTACAATATTACTTTGTAAACATATTTATTCGATGAAAAAAAAAAGCCCGCTGAGTTTGTTGCGCCCATTCTTCTCAGGTCTGAGGCATTCATTTTGGAATGAGTGGTAGTTTTTTGACTTTCAATAAGTGATGTCACATCCTATTTTGAATAAAAATATTTGATTTTGAATTTGAATTTGAATTTATGAAGGTTGTATAAAAAATAACACATAGGTACGTTAAGGTACAAACATTTTTATAAATTACAAATATGTGTGTACATATTTAAAAAGTAAAACTTGTTTATAAAATAAACAATGTGGTAGAATAAGGCTTAGAAAAAAAATTCGATATAAAGTTAAAGCTATTTTATTAGTACATGCATACAAATAAGTATTTTTATGTTATCACTTTCAAACTAATGTATTATTCTTCATCTACACCAATGCTTTAAATCCTCTATTAAAGATTCTGAAACAGTTAGCTTATTGCCAACATTAAAACACCCAATGTTCTAATAACCATTACATCATCCAAACGAGTGTTGTAATGTTGTACTGAATTTCATTACAACACGCCTATGTTTTTTTTTCGATCCCTTCATGCGCAAAGAGTTTCAATTCAGCCACATTCTTATTGCTCGATGCGTGTTATCTGTATCAATTTTGAAAAAAGAACATTTTCGTTTATGCGCGTACCACACTACCAGAACGTCGCGCGCCCTAAAAAAAAGTAGGATTCGAATAAGAATCCCCGCCATTTTTCTTCGATATTTTTATTGTTTTGTTTACAAAAATGAGCGATTCATTTTAAACGCTGAATATTCGAGTGAATTTTAATTATTGCACTATATAAAATGTAAATTACTACTAAAATAAATAATTGATACATTAATACTTAGTTTATTTGTATCAATCAGTAATTAATGATATTAGGCTACTACTAGGACTGGTGTTTAAATGTTAGCATTAAGCTAACCGTTTCAGAACCTTTTAGAGGATTCATATTCTGGGTGTAGATAAAGTCTTGTATGCAACTGTTGATAATTAGGTATTAAAACACTCATGTGATACTATTATCACCATTCGTATTATCCACATTCGTGTTTTAACACCCCTTATTACACAACAGTTGCATAAATAACTATTACGTCACTATACTGAACATTGATAAAAAAAAACAAAATGGCGCGTAACTGAAATTTCAAATCCGAAAACCGAATAAATCTTGAAAATTCTTCTAAAATATCTAAGTATACGTACCTATACATATTGACATTGTATAGGTAGATATCATTGAAGTATGTTAATTTGTAAAACAAAGTAAAAGTTTTTAATAAATGATTATTAAAAAAACCATTGAATTAAATCCTCGTTACTACATACTAACCTAAAAATGTAAAACAAACTATTAAAATTACTGCATGGTCATCGGTTTTTGATAAGATTGTAATGTTTCACCTTAAGGCGAAGAGTAAGCAGAACACATGCAAACAAGGTGTTTTTATACAAGTTTTTTGGTGAAAATATAGCATTTCGAGCTATGAACACTACTTAATCCTGTTACACATATACTTAAGTCTTATTTGAAGGTTTCTAGTGCTTGCTGTTGGTTATAGTTTTCACTCCAGAGCCTTTTTAAACTACCACCTTTCCTTGCAGTTAAACAAGTTTAAACTGTTTTCAACGCAAGAATTTTGAAAATATTGGCTTTGTTACATAGATGGCGGGCCGGAAGCCGTGAACTCATATCGCTCAAGGTCGCTGGCATTTAGTGTCGTCTTAGTCCGATGTTTTAAAATCACGTTCAATAATTTTGTTACATAGAAATGAACATACTTGTGATATAGCACTACACCCGATGGATAAACATTCCCAAATATAGATTTTTTAGATACACCAAATCCGAATGTGCCGTATGGCACCCTACTCCCTCACCAAGTTCTGGCCGTTATTTTGTTTATAAGATTTTTATTACATGGTCTTATATATTCATTAGCTTATAAATAATCCTAATTACAAGTAATCTATTGCTTCACGTAAAATAATACGCATTGACAGAACGCTGCGCGAGCGCCAAAATCGCCCCGATCTGAGACATACCGCGCGACCAGAGTTTCCCGGCACTGAAAAGGTAAATGTCTCAAGGTTTAGACAGTCGAAAGAAGCGATACCTTTTCATAGTCGGCGTAACAGACAGTCCTAAGTTAAGAGGCTGTCTGGCTGAGGATAAAACGGTTACTCAGTTAATCCTGGAATGTGCAGGAGTGCCCAACCATCAGACATAAACCTTAGTAAATACAAGGTCGCTCCGAGAAGTCTAACACCCCAGGAGCGTTCTGAACTTCTGGAAGGAGCTGGTTGGAATGACTGGTCAATATTGCACACAAAATGGGCCCAACTAAGTGCTCTCATTGCGGAAACAAGAGCCCCTTTACCATACGATACCATTGCCATTCTGTTTCATAAATAGCCAAGCTAATAAGAGCCTAGCGAAACTCTCTAAGAAAAAAGCGATTCACTCGATTGTATGAAACGTGCAGTCATTGCATACAAACATACAAAATACAAATAACGGCTATAATCTTGTAAAAAAACGGAGATAGCCGATATTCACTACGTTTGAAGTAACTGTTCACTTTCAAAGTTAGCGGGATTATACTTGGTCGCCCAATTGTAATTACTATTGCAAACTTATGTCAAATCTCACTGCACGTTTCATACTTAACTAAATTTCAATTTTTACTTAGGCAGTCCCATCTCTTGTTACGTAATATTTACATCCTCTTTGAAATAGACGTATAAATTAAATTTGTAACCAAAATTTATGAGCTATGCAGGACTCGAACCCGCGACTTCTCGAGTCCCGTCCGAGCGCTGTTACCAACTGAGCCAACCTGTGTGTGACACATACATTTACATTTACCAACGTATATTTATTACGTTTTAAATGATGTATGCTAGTTCGACGATGTAACAACTCGTAAATTACATAAATTCGTTTGAGTTATGTGAGTCAAGTGCAGGGTGCATCTACCGTTTCGTCTGGGAGCGCCGAGCAAGGGCACAGTGCAGCGACACGCCCTTGAGCCGACCGCAGCGACCTCCGGACGACCGCAGTGGGTGAGCTCGACCGACGCTCGACCTCATATCATTGTTGGTCAACCTGACTTATACATACTACAATTGTTTTGTCATACTCTGATTACGATGCATCGCTTTAGCATTCTTACGTGCAGTGACGTAAGCAGGGGCGTGCATAATATCATATTGGCAATTAGGCAGTGGAAATTGCGGAAATCCATAATTATCCAAATGATTTGAGTTATCTTTAGTGTTCATCGCGAAACATTTAATTGACACCGGTCACTCACTCGGAAACAATAATAATTTTAACATTTTACATACATGTGAAAAAGGATTTCGCTTGAACGTGTTAGAGCAATTAGAAATAATAAAACACAAAAATATGGTCCCTTCACCATTGTTACGTATCTCTTCCGGGGGTCACAACAGCCGACCAATCGCAGCGCGCCATTTCATGGGACTAGGGTATAAAAGATACAACACGTCCTGAGGATGCCTCGTGAAGAGGCAAAACACGTGTCAAATTGCTTAAAGACAAATATTGGCGGAATTAATACTAAAGAAAACTCAAATCATTTGGATAATTAGGCAGTGCCTAGATCGTTATACACTGTAATAAATATAGCACTAGTGTTAAAGTTGATTTGGTTCCATTATTTTATTACCAAACTTCTATTAATCACGCACTAATAAAATTTTTCCTTACGCTAGATTATAGGTGCTTACGATAAGCAATCGTTTCATATTCCGAACCTCAACTACGACTAGTTAGATCCACAGTGCTTACCTTGCTGGAAAATCAATGCACGCTCCTGCACGTAAGCAGTTTTGTCGGCGTTCCAATTAGTTAGAAAGAAAAAATCATTTGTACACTGACCTCTACTATTTACCACTGGACTGGTGGCTCTCAAAGTACTTTTTCATATCTCATACTCGGAAAGTAATGTTGTTTTGACCTGATTATTGGGTGGAAAATGCTGCTTCCCTCCATAGAGAGGGAAAAACTCATACAAATTACTTCCCACCTAAGGGCCGGAAGGAACTTTGAAAATAGAAATTGAAAAAAAATAATTTACAAAGTCTGCGGCCATGTGACTTTCTAAACAGCCTGTGTGAACTTAGCGCAAACTTCTTTGAGCGATAAGCCGCAACATTTGCGCGGTGAGTTCCATATTTAAAATTTAAAAAGTCGACGTAAATTGTCCTAATTTGACTATTGAAATTATTATTTTATTATTATGTGAGTCAATAATTCTGTATTATTTTTTAGTATTATGATAATTAATATTTATTGTTTCTGACATATAGACATGTATCATCTAATCTTGTTACGTGTTATTTACCTTATACTATTTACTGTATTAAATTAATTTGCACGCCTAGTTCAGCCTGGCGCAACATGTGAAACTGTAAGATAATACCATCGTAACATACCATGTTTATACGCAAATGAAGAATTTGATCGATTGATTGATTGATTGATTGATTGACAATTCATTTTAAATAGGTACTATTAATATTATTATATATTATCAATTAATAGTTTATATAAACAACTACTTTTATTTTCCTCATATTCGAAATGAAAAGTAGTGTTTAACACGGGTAAAAAAAACAATTCCTACTCGGACTATAGCCGTCTAAATACCTCGGATATTGATTATTGCGACCCTCGGTTAACAATCTACTATTGTGCCTGTTTGATATTCGCCATTTCGGCGCATATAGCGAGAGTCTGCGGTACTAAAACTAGTGACGACAAAATCAGCTAAACAAACATCGATAGGAAAACTATTTATAAAAAAAAATGTGTACTTTATTACGTTGATTTCTGAAGTATAAATAACACGGAAAACGAATGAAACTAATTCAAAATACAATAATACTTCAGAGTACGCTTCCATCGCAGCCATTTGTATTATACGTCAAAATTAGTTCTCTGGACGCTCGTGAGTGGCGCTTCAAATAGGCACAAAAAGTTTGCTGTCAAACATATGGAACAGCCTGTCCAGTGGTATTTATACAGGTCCCTGTGACGTATACATACTACAATATGCAGAAGGAAAGAATAATCATTTATTCAGTGAGGTCAATTTTTATTTTTATTTTTTACGAACACAAAGTTCAGCCTTAAATAGTTACAAGAAATTATCACTGCTGTTAATTTATATAATTACTTAATTAATTAGTTTCAGCATTTAACATTATAATATCGTTATTTACTAGTGGGAGGCTCCTTTGCACAGGATGCCGGCTAGATTATGGGTACCACAACGGCGCCTATTTCTGCCGTGAGGCATGTGTAAGCATTACTGTGTTTCGGTCTGAAAGGCGCCGTAGCTTGTGAATTTACTGGGCAAATGAGACTTGACGTCTTATGTCTCAAGGTGACGAGCGCAGTTGTAGTGCCGCACAGAATTTTTGGGTCTTTCAAGAATCCTGAGCTGCACTGAATTGTAATGGGCAGGACGTATCAATTACCAGCAGCTGAAAGTCCGGCTCGTCTCGTCCCTTATTTCCATAAAAAAGATAACTACGATGTATGTAAAGTGTTGCACCGAATTACCAATGTCGCATCAAATATTTTGATTTAGGTACTTCTGTAAGTTAAAAGTAGATGTATAAATTCGCATACACTATAAATTAGTGAATGTTAACCCAGTCTTTATAACTGTACATAAATTCGAATGATGAAAAATTGTCAAAACTAAATATATCTAGAAGATATCTTCTGGACACTTTTTAAGTAGGTAGGTTTTTTTTTTGCGCCCAGACAAAGGGAAAGGGCTACCCTCCGGGATAATACACTGACGTGAGTCCCACATCTCACTCTCAGACTCACGTAAAACCTAGGTGCCTACCCACTAAATACCACCTGAGGTTGGCTTTGGGCAGTTGCCTTCTAAGCCTTCATCGAAAGCGACCTTCTCTTGGGGAGAGAGGGGCGCAAGCGGCACTCCCTATGAAGTATCCGCTGAGGTAAAGTAGGTAGGATGTATATTTTTAAGTAAGATAGGTTACGAAGGTGTGGTTGCCGTGACCATTTGAGATTTCTTACATTATAGCAGCTAGCTGTTGTGTCCTGCCGCTTCAACGACTATTAATGTTTGCTGGCATAGTTTACTGTTCTGTGGCTTATATGTAAGAAATGCACATGATACGTAAACTTTATTTAGATGTCAATATTTTTGTTTAGATAAAGACTATGTGATCAAATCAGAAATGAGGAGATCCGTAGGAGAACCAAAGTTACCGACATAGACCAAGTGATTGCGAAACTGAATTGGCAGTGGGCAGGGCACATAGTTCGACGGAAACATGGCCGATGGGGCCAGTAAAGTCCTCGAAGGGCGAAATGTGAATCGGTAGGCCTCCCACAAGATGGACCGCAGCAGATGGTCAAGATCGCCTGAGGAATACGTTGGATGAGGGCAGCGCAGGACCGATCATCGTGGAAATCTTTGGGGCAGGCCTTTGTCCAGCAGTGGACTTCATTCGGCTGATGATGATGAAAGGCAATGTAAACGTCATCATCTTCTTCCACTAGTTAAAAGACGAGAGATTTCTGATCTTACTTACCTGGTCCAAAATCGCTTCTGGCGCAGTTGATTGACCTTTCCATAAAGAAATAATTAATATCAAAATCCCTGCATTCCTATAACGTTTGAATCCAACTACTAAGAAATTTTGGTAGTAGTAGTAGACTACTACCAAAATTTCTTTAAATTATTGCGAGCGAGTAACAACTTCAACACTCTACCGTTACTATACGTTACTCGCTCGCAATAATTTAAAGATTTTTTATAGAACTACTTACTACTTTGAACTAAATCATTTATAAAAGTTTTCACAAAAAAAAATTTTTACCTATGCGACCTAAGTTTGCGACATTACATCCGTCAGAAAAAAATAAATTTATACAATTTTAAATCGTAATAATTTATTACCTTAAAATGGTTTAGGAAATTGTTTCAAATGTCTCAGTAATATTCTTGAAAATCTCCAAGTGTGTTTGTATATTTAATACTACTTTTGTTATAAATTAAGGTTTTTATAAATTTTCTGACATTTGCGACATTCGTTATATTTTTGGTTCCTTCGTTCATTATGAGGACAGGCAAAGGGTTCAAGTCCGTACAGCCATATTCATTAATATTAAATAATTAATTGTCAAAGCAGCCTTTGCAAGATATTTACTATAGCCACCTTAAGCCAATTGTTTCTTTTATAGGATTCTAATGTAGGTATATATTCAAGAATTGTAACGAAGAATAAAATATATTTTATAATCAATAAAAGATTTTATTAATAAATAACCTTTCCTTACATTGTTATATAAATATACATAAAATTCAACAATTTCAATATTAAATAGTTTAAATTAGATCAGTTGAAATTATCACTTTTGTCGGGTGTTTCGAGACGCACACGTTTTTTTTGTCTGTTTGTTCCAGCACGCCACAATCAGAAACAGCTACACCGATTTGAATGCAGCACTGATTTATTGTGGCAGGCTGAACATTTAATTTATGTTTCATTCCAATCGATTTCACAAACAAAAAATCTACGCGGGAAAATCAGCTACTGTCAGTTTTAACAATTGGTACACTCATAAAAACATAAAAAAAACTACGTTTAAAACAACCGACTTCAAAAACTGAAAAGTATCAAATAACTAAAAATTTAATTTAATACACCTCTTATGCAAACCTTTACCTTTAATATTAATAAAATGCTATTATTTATATGTGCTACCTATTGATAGGTTTCAAGTCGGTGCCAAGCCAAATATAAAAGTAAGTACCTACACTCGCCACGCGTGACATTGAGCAGGATAGCTTTAATTACGTAAATCGGATCATAAATCTCGGTAAAGTAATTAGTATATAGTATAAAGTAATCGGTGTACATACATAAAAAAAATACCGATGGAATTGATAACCTCCTCCTTTATGAATTCGGTCAAAAATATATCAAATCAAATCAAATCAAATCAAATCAAAATCTCTTTATTCATGTAGTTCACGGAAATGACACTTATGAATGACAAAAAAATATTTTTCTTACTGAATCTACCGCTACTTCGTAAAGGGTTGAGCTAATGAGAAGAAGTAGCAAGAAACTCATTGCCACTCTTATATATCAAGATTTACACTTCCATCGATTTACAAATCATTTCAATTACAATATAATATGTAAAATGATGCAACACACAATAATAACTAAATTTCTTCAAATTCAAAAGTTGTTATTAGTTCCGATTGCATTTGAATGAAATTTTGTAACGATAAACTAAAATAAAAATGATGGAATTAGCAAATTTGGAGAACCCTGGAGATAACCTACAGTGGGTTGATAATCGATCGGTAATGTACTCAACTTTTCCGAGTTTTTAGCCGTGACCTTGGTCTGACACGGCAAGGTCGTCGGGTCACCGTCATGTTATCGCCTGTATCATTCGCAATGTTACTTCATTTATTTTTGAATATCCATATACGTAGTTTACTTCATAAATATTTAAGCGATGGCGAGATAATTAGTTTTTGTTCAAATTGTATTTTAACAATGGTCTGGTGAGTAGAGCTAATAATGAATGTTTAAATAACAAACCTTTGTTTTGTACGATTTTCAGTAAAAATTTGATTATTTATACGTCTAGATAGACTGTGACAAGTGTGAGCACGTTGAAAATAATAGCGGCGTACAGTTAACCTCTATTTTCAGCAAGACACGTTCACTAAAACAAAGTAACATGTACTGTATATCAAATTCAAACTCAAATATTTTTATTCAAAATAGGATTCAAAATCAATTATTGAACGTCAAAAACTACCACCCATTCAAAATAGACTGCCTCAGACCTGAGAAGAATGGGGGCAAGACACTCAGAGGGCTTTTTTTATATAAAAATATGGATTACAGTGTGATATCGTACAATAAACATTTATAATTTAAGAGCCTGAGGGTGTTCGCTTCATTCCCAGTCTGTGGTGTCATTAAGGAAATCGTTCATGTTATAGTAACCTTTCCCACGCAAACGTTTTTTAACAATTCTTTTGATCTATTTTTTTATCGCGAGTGTTAAGCTATAAACACATGGTCGGATTTGGTCTAGCCAAATCATCGGACGCGGTCCGGTAGCGGACCATTTTCGATGGTATGATTATGGGTACCACAGCGGCGCCTATTTCTACCGTGAAGCAGTAATGTGTAAGCATTACTGTGTTTCGGTCTGAAGGGCGCCGTAGCTAGTGACATTACTGGGCAAATGAGACTTAACATCTTATGTCTCAAGGTGACGAGCGCAGTTGTAGTGCCGCTCAGAATTTTTGGGGTTTTTCAAGAATCCTGAGCGGCACTGCATTGTGATGGGCAGGGCGTATCAATTACCATCAGCTGGACGTCCTGCTCGTCTCGTCCCTTAAAATCATAAAAAAAATGTCCATCGCAAAATATTATTATTATTACCAGATTTTTTATGATGGTCGAGACCGTCCAACGGTTGGGTCGGAACAAATCCGACCATGTGTGTCGGCTATTAGCCGTAGCTACACGTCGCCCAAACTAACTAGTAATAAACCTGGGTCTGTTGTCATGCTTTGTCTAACAACAAGAGGATCTATCTAGACGTATTAATTATCTAAGTTGTTAACAGCCTACTTAAAAACTGCTTAAGGCTGTTATCCCAAGAAATCGCCATAATAGCGCATAGTTGAAACCGTTTCTGGATAAAATTATATTTTGTATGAACCGTCTTTTATTATATTATATTTTATTTATAAATTTTATTATATTTTTACAAAAAAATAATTGAATACCTACAGAATATCAGAAGAAAATTCATTATTTATATATTACCCCTAATTGTTACAGTTGGAGCCATGCTAATCATTCAATCTAGATAGAAATTGTACGAAAATTATTTAATTGTACACCATTACTATTTAACATGACATAGTTTTGTTATTTTTGTAAATAAAATTGTATTATGTTTGTAATAAATTAAAAACGCTTCTAATTCTGAATTAAAAATATGGCGATTTGGTACGATAGATGTAACGTAGCATCCTCGATTCCTCAAGGCCGTTGGCTCTGTCCCCAGCCTTAAGTGCGAAACAGCCTTACTAACGAAAGGTTCCCAACAAGATATATATTTTATTGTGTAATCTTTATAGATGATTTCTTTTTTCAAAGATATTTTGCTATACAAGAATATTTACTGTTCAACAAAAATTATGAATTTTTTCTACTACCTTAGTTTTGCTGTTATTATAATGAGTTTCGTTAATTTTAATTAATTTCCACATTACTTTATACTTAATTGCATTTATGAGTATTAGTTCTTGTGTTGTACAATTAAAATGTCAAATTTATGTGTTACATACACATATATTTTGTATAATATGTTCGTTGCTTGTAGGTGCAATAACACTTAGATTTATTTAGAATAATATTTAGTGTAATTAGTAGGCGATAATAGTGTTGGCGATGCTAATAAATACATTAATAAAAAACATTTTCACCATTAGCTTGGCGACTATTTTAAAAACGCCATCTTGTTTTATATTATTTCCGCCAATAAGCGGTCAAAATTTCATCTCTTAGGGTGCGTACAAATTAGGCGTTAGACCATGTTTGATTCTAGTTGACGTTAATTTTCCGCGCGAGCGAATATGTTGATATAAAATTAGTAGAACGCAAATGCAGCGCAGTTTGAAGAGCCCGCGGCGGCTAGACAGACCAGTTCATTCTTACAAACCAAACTAGCAATAACTTTAAGATTTCTTGCATCTGGAGACTCCTATACTAGCCTGCAATACCTTTTTCGAGTATCAAAACAAAAAGACAGAAGCTCCTTTGATGTGGCCTCAAAAATCGACAGCGAGCAGCACGTTCGAGCGCGGTAATGCTCGCGTGTACATGGCGCGGCTATGTTCGATGGTTTGCCGCTGGTAATGTGTACGCACCTTTAGGTACTAATTATTTATTATTTGTTAAATCATATTACAATATAAAACTATTACTAATTAATTTATATATCATCCCACTGCTGGGTAAAGGCCTCCCCTTCTTCTGCCATTCGTCCTTATTGTTTGCTGTGTCCTGCACATATCACTCCTTCGTAATTTACTAGCTCGTCTCTCGACCTAGTACCAGGTCTACCTCTATTTCTTAGGTATTATTACGGTTTATGAAATAACCCAACACCCAGACAGGCGGTTGTAAGTAGTAATCAAAAGGAGATTTGTCTGAGCAGACCATTATTCTGGTTTTGTGTTTTTGTGGAGCGATCGCGGGTTCAATTCCCGGTTGCAACATTACTTGTACATGTTAGGGCGGAATAGTTGCTATTCTATTATGACTTTTGCTTTTTTTCTCTTTTCCTGCTTTTTTTTTCATGTAATTTTATATGTTTTTTATAGTAATTCGAATCACTAGCTTGCGTTCCAACCTGTGATTCCATTGCTGTTGCAGGAGAATGTGGGTGGCGGTGATCACTTAACATCAGGTGACAGCTCCTTTGTCCTGTTCTTCCATAAAAAGAATACTGTAAATACATTACAGTGCCACGGCAGAAGAAAAATACAAGTCTACTACACACTAGTAATTTGGCTAAATATTATAAACAAATAGACCTAAGGATTCTCAATACAATGATACGTCTTCCAAAAAGGGTAATTAAATAGTACAATAAAATTTTTGTTATCATTAAATTTTAGGCGTTAAATATTATAAAATTACTCGGGCTGTGTTGCATCATATTAGCTGTTATAGTTAAGGTTTAAGTCAAATTTAACGTTAACAGTAACGCTGACTTTAACATAGGCCGCATAATGTGTTGCTCGATCGTGGCATAGTTATAGTTAAAAAGTGAAATTGACAGGTCGTTATTTAGCTATTTAACATTAACAATAGCTTTAACCGGCGAACAACGAACTGTTAAATTTAAATATCTTCTAATCTCTTAATGATGATTTTCACTATTATAACACTAGAAATAAGGGATTGCTTGTAACTAAGGCTTCATCAGATACATAATAAATAGCTAAGGGTAAATGTATACACTTTAATAATAAAGTCCCAGTCACTGTTGAGGCATTATCTATAAATAAATTTAAATGTCTTATTAAAAAATGGCTCTGTCGTAAAACCCCCTACTCTACAGCTGAATATGTTAGTGATCGGACAGCCTGGGACTAGATTATGATTATATTATAGCAATAGCAATTACAGTACAATACTGTATATTTTTATTAAAAAGAGCGCAAAAAAAGAATGCTTGGAGAGTTTCTTGCGCCACTTCTTATCTCTTAAAGCGCCATTTGTTTCCGATGCGGTAGTAGTATCTAGTACATTAGAAATGACATCAAAAATAATTTTAAAGGAATCGAATTTGAGAAGATAAACTCCTTTTATGCCTTTTAAAGTTATGACGTCATCTAAAAATTGTCAAATGGTGCAACACATTTTTTGCCTAACCGGTACGTTAACATGTTTGTTATTGCTAAAGTTAGTTAATGCAACCCATCCTTATGTTAGTACGTAATTAATAAAAACAACCTTGTCACTTTAAGTTTTTTAATAAGTGACAACAAGGTTAACATTACGTTGTTAATGGGAATTATGTATCATAAATACCTTTTCAATAATTCAAATATTATTTCACAGTCATTATAGAAGGGGAGCCCACGATGCTAAGTGGGGATTTAGTCGAGCGTCGTAGAGACCTATCGGATTGCAAAGCTTAGATGATAAGAAGAAAAAAATGTTAAATGATATATACCTTTTCATCGGTGGGGAAAGCGGCTATAGATTTTTAAATATGTAAAAAAAAACTGTTGCATGGACATCCTCGAGCGCGTCAGATATTGATAGCATCCTACGTATTTTTAATAATGTACGTATGTTAATCTGATCGTTTGCATGATGCATATTATAACAAAGGGAAGGTTATATCGTCTATACACATGTACATACTTCACCTTTCTATGCCCCACTTAGATAATATTGCCTTGGAAACAAACTCTGTTCTGTCTGACATGAAAACCTCACAAAGTCATTACGAATATTAAAAATAACTCGAGACGAAGTTAATATTTTATACTAAGTAGCATACAATTTTCTATTTTAATATATAACTTTGGAAGATTGCTGAAGTAACAAGAACATTTGCGAAGGCTTATTTAATAATAAGGTTTAATTGAATATCTCTTTTGGCGCATTGAAGCAGCCTAGCGAAACTCTCCAAGAAAAAAGTGATTCATTCGATTGTAAGAAAGGTGCAGTCATTGATAGATTGACAGATGACGGCTATGATCTTGTAAAAAACGGAGATAGTCGAAATCCACTACGTTTAACGGCCGTTTTCAATAACGTATCTCTAGTTACGGGTACATTGCTATCACCGTTTAATGACAAGATCTTATTTATCCATAGTTATGTCCAATATAGTTATAGTCCAATTTTTTATGTCGATAGGTTAATGAAATGTAAGTAAGGGTAAAAGGATAGATTTGTCTACCTCTAGTAAGTTAAACTAAGGATAGATAGGTTATTGAAAATGGCCGCTAAGCAATTGTTCGCTTTCAAACTTAGCCTGATTTCGACGCCAATGGCCTACTATTTCAACCTTATTTCAAATAACTGCACGATTCACTTTTGCATACAAACGTTATCGACTGTTTTATCGTTGGTCTTTAACCCTAGATCGAAATTATTTTAATCAAAAATAAGATCTAAATCCGAATTATAAAAATAATTCAGAGAACGGAACAGATAGAAATATGAAGGCAAGGTCAGGGTAATATGGCGGTGCATCTCCCAGGCAAACCCTAACTCAACTCTCTTAATTTTTTCTGAGTGGCTAAAGATGTGTGTGGTCTACCGCTACCGTGATGAAAGACCAACCTTTTTGTTGATTACTTTAGTCTTAATGAATACTTTAGTCTTCTCAATCTTCCTCTATAGTTCTGAAGCGTGGATGATCCGAGCGGCAGTGAGGAAAAAGATTGATTTGTGGACGGCTCAGAGAACAAACAAGTCTATCCAGGAACAACTTCGCATTGGCACAAGATTGTCCCCAATTCGCTATCTAAAGTTCTTGGGGTATTTCAGCCACATTGCTTTCCCAGTTTATTATTATATTATTTAGACAAACTGTTAGTCATAGGAAAGGTGGAGAGCAAAAGACCACGTGGACGATCACCCACCCGTTGGTCGGACCAGATCAAGACACTCACTAGACCACCACTTACGACCGCAATTGTTCGTCATTAGATTCACTTATTTTGACAAAAACAAATAAATATAGCTACAAATTACATTTTATTAATCTTATTTATTTTTTTAAATGTCTTTGTCATCAAAACTATTTCTTAGACGTTATATATACATATTCCGATCGGTTCAGTATTAAGTTTTCGTAGCAGAACTAAGAATCATACAAGTAGTATAACCGAAGCTAAACGGCACTCCATTTGGCATTCATTATTATTTAATTGGATTATCTCGGAGATTTAATTGGATTTAAAATCGCGCTTCACGGTGTTGGTATCCTCCATGTTGTTTTAAGTCGATCAGTGCGCACAACCGGCGCGGGCGCTAGCTTGAAGACGACTTCTCAATGAGCGCTCTACTGATTGACAATAATAACTAACTTCAATCACGTCACCGATAGTGACAACTTCAAATACACTTTGAAAGATGACATTCGCCATCAGTTCAGCCCAATACACAGAGTAGAATATAATCATACAGGCCATATTACTTGTATATTCTAATTCTCCGACATATACATATTACATGCATGTGCATTTAGCACACCAAAAAAAGATAAAATATTATAGAGCCACTATTCCAACTCAGCAAAGTCTAAAACATACATGTCTGCGTGTGAGAGTGTTTACAATGACCTTCCAAAAGACATTGCGGAGGTGGTTAATAGGTTTAAAAGTCTTATTAAGCAAATTTAACTTAGAAAAGCATATATAGACTTTAGATGAGCAGAGAACTGATAAAACTGTTTGGCCAGGTGAATTTTAATAGCAATAAGAGGACTGTATAGAGTATAGGACATTAAATGAAAATTGTTAAAGTTGTTAAAATTTCAAACAAAAACTTATACAAATGATTTAAGTTTTCTTTAGTGTTAATTCTGCCAATATTTGTTTTTAAAACAATTCGACACGTGTTTCGCCTCTACACGAGGCATCCTCAGGACGTGTTGTCTCGCCAAAATCTGGCACGAGACTAAGTCTGAGGCGAAACACGTGTCGAATTGTTTTAAAAACAAATATTGGCGGAATTAACACTAAAGAAAACTTAAATCATTTGTATAATTATGGATTTCCGCAAAGTAACGCCTAATTAATTTTTTTTTTTTTAACAAAACTTTGTTCTATGAACTATCTAATATGATTTTTTTTTCGAAACTAGATATTATTTACTATACACTGAAGCAGAATTGTTAAATGTACAGTTTTATATCTTGGTTAAAAACAATTCTGAGTGTGATTCTAATTTAATTTCATATTTCCAGCTAGCCGGAAGACGTCCACTGCTGGACAAAGGCCTCCCCCAAAAATCTCCACGACGATCGGTCCTGCGCTGACCTCATCCAAAGCGGAATACTTAGGCAATCTTGACCAGATCGTCGGTCCATCTTGTCTACCAAAACTGCGTCTTCCGGTACGTGGTCGCCATGTCGCCATTCGAGGACTTTACTGCCCCAACGGCCATCTGTCCGTCGAACTCTGTGCCCCGCCCACTGCCACTTCAGTTTAGCAATCATTTGGGCTATGTCGGTACCTTTAGTTCTCCCACGGATATCCTCATTTCTTGCAGGGATACTAAAAGCATAGCCCTCTCCATTGCCCTCTGAGCGACCTTGAACTTTCTGATCAGGCCCATAGTTAGCTCCATACTGGATAATTATTTTGGAATAAATAATACGTCATCCTATAGGGAATTTAGCTTTCTACACACTAAAACAGAATTATTTGATAAAACAAAACCAAATAACACAAATAAAATTTGAAAAACAACAAAATTTTATGAACGATGCGGGACTCGAACCCATGACCTCCGGTGTTCCGTGCCGGTGCTCTAACCAACTGAGCCAACCGTTCGAGTGTCGCATCGTTATAAAATCAAATAATTCTTATACAAACAAAAACTACAAAATTCACCATATAACTGCGCTCGATTGATCAGTCCACACTCTCTTGCAACACCAGAGGAATCACAGAAGCGTTGCTGAGGCAGAAACAAATAATCTTCAATCTGTCTCAGGATTTCAAGGGATCCATTGGCACTTATCACGGACTAGTAAAAAAAGAAGGACTCCGCGCCGTGATATTAGCTAGTGTGTGTATGCTTACGAGGGATACCAGTATCACAATTTTTTCTCCCTTAAATAGTCATATATGGCCACAATTACTTTTTATGTTCCGTATTATTGTTTTTATACGACGCAAACTGATCTAACACGGATGAGACTGACACGGAGTCCTTATTTTTTTACTAGTACGTGGCACTAATATGGATTTGAGATGGTCTTATAAGTTCAAACAAATATGTTATGTTATTGTCAAAGTGAAATTGACTTTATTCAAATTAGGCTTAAACTAAGCACTTTTGAATTGTCACTACAAACATTTCTTTTAAATTACTGAATTTAACAAATGTTCGTAAAAAGTTGAGCTCGTGAGAAGATTATATAGATTTATGAAATAGAGTATTTTACAATATACAGGGTGGCGCAATAGAACGTGCATATTGCATCATCTTTTTTCGCGGGGTAGAAAGTGCGCGGGCGGGGGGAGTCTGCATCGTTGGGTAGGCGAGCTCATGGAGTTTTAGTCACTATGAGTCACTTCGACGGGAAACGTCGCGCATTTTGCGTGCGCGCATTTTACGAGAACTCTCGTTCATACATCGTTACTAGGCGTTTATATTGTTCTGAATATGGACTACGGCAAATAAGTGAAGCTCCGAGTGCTAATTTAATTAAAATATGGGTACAGCGTTTTGAAGAGACTGGTTCAACGTTTAAACCACAAGCAAAAGGTCGTCAAGAACATCTAGGATCGACGACAATATTGAGAGAGTTATGCAGTCTGTACGAGGAGATCCACAAATGTCTACTCGCAAAAGATCGTCTGTCTTACACTTACCGAGACGAAGTTTGCAACGAATTTTAAACTTGGATCTTAAACTGCATCCTTACAAGCTGCAGTTAACACAAGAATTGAAAGAGTCTGACTTCGGAGCAAGGCTCGCATTTGCTAATGAAATGTTTAATCGATTTTCCAATTTTGACAATATCCTTTTCTCAGATGAGGCCCACTTCCATATCAATGGGTTCGTAAACCGTCAAAATTGTCGTTACTGGAACAGTGAGAATCCCAAACTCAAGCACCAGAAACCACTGCATAGTCCTAAAGTGACAGTATGGGCAGCAATCTATGGTAGAGGAATAATTGGACCGTTTTTCTTTGAAAATGCGCGGGGGCAAAACGTCACTGTTAATACCGAACGCTATTTTGCGATGTTGGAAGGTTTTTTGGCTCCAGAGCTTGAAAATTCAAGAATAGTGAATTGTAGGACTTGGTTTCAACAAGACGGAGCTACCTGTCACACATCAAATGACTCCATGGCGGTTGTGAAACAGATGTTCCCTGGCAGACTGATTTCGAAAAGAGGTGATATCCCATGGCCCCCACGTAGTCCAGACGTGACGCCTCCTGACTTTTTTTTGTGGGGATACCTCAAGAACAAAGTCTACAGGAATAATCCGAAAAACATCGATCAGCTCAAGGAGAATATCCGTGGTGAAATGGCAGCAATTACACCAGCATTACTGAAGAAAGTTTTTAATAACTTCCGTTTGCGATTAGAGGAGTGTCATCATAGAGAGGGTCATCATTTAGACGATGTTATTAATAATACCTCAGTTTTATTTTAACTATACCTTTTGTATTTATTTTTTAATCAATATTTTAAATATGCACGTTCTATTGCGCCACCCTGTACATAGCAAATTAGTTAGTAAGGTACTGCATCCAATATATGAGTCGTCTTTAAGTAATATAAATTATTTAGTAAAAGTAATAAATAATAAAATGTATAAATATAAATTATCATATATTGGATGCATCAACCTTTAGAGCTTGAATTTATTGTTTGTGTAAGGATGCTTCGTGAACATGATGGTCGTGATTACTGTCATTATTTGTAATTGCATCCAATAAACACAATGATTTACTAACTACTAGGTGACCCGGCAGACTTCGTACTGCCTCAATCGATAAATAAAAGACCTAAACTTTTGTATAAAATAATCTTAAAAAAATTATTTTCGATTTATTACACACGATGTTGCTTACTTACAAAAAGAGTTTTCCTGAAATACTGGCTATTTAAAGTTTTCAATTTGATATTGACAGACACACACATTTATAATACAGTCTGTGAATCAATTTAAAGCTTTCAGGAATTGAATTTGTGCCAAAACTAAGGATTTATCAATGTACATAAAAATAATCTGATAGATAGTTAACAACTGTAGTTAATCTACCAACTGTAGGGAGTTAAAATTAAGTTTATTTTTTACCTCCTGAGAAAGTTAGAACGATATAAAAATTCTAATTAATTATATTCATTTTAAACTATTATTTTAATTTTGTTTCTGAACGACGGGGGACACATCAAAAGAAAATGAAAATCGTTGTTTTTATTTAATTCCGAGCATTTTCATATTTATTCACCATTTAAATCTTCTCTGGACTTCTACAATTAATTTAAGACCAAAATTAGCCAAGTCGGTCCAGCCATTCTCGAGTTTTACAACGAAGAGCAATTCATTTTTATATCTATAGATAACATGTGATCTCACCACAAGCAGCACCCGTTCACGAGCTGACGCATGGACCACCACTCGCACATATTTGAGGGAAGGAGACAATCCGGCACACGACGCCGTCGCAGGCAATGCCTTGTCGACAAAGCAAAGGGAATTAATGCATTATTTTAAAATCATAAACCAACAATGTAAGTTTAATTACCGTGAACTTCTAGTAATTGCGTTGTAATTGGCAAAAACCATAGACTCCTAGAAAGCATTCAATGATACAGCTGAATAGATTTCATAGCACAAAAAGGTCCATTTGCAAAAGAGTATTTAATGATTTTTCCAATATCACTGAGTAGGTTTACTCAATTATATCAGGTATCTGTATAATATACTAGCTATTACCAGCGAATTCGATCACGTGGGATAGTTACTATGGGCAGCATTTTTTGGAACGAAGTTCCTTATGCCGGTGCGGAGTGGTTTCCCTAACCGAGAAAAAACGTCCGGAACGTAAGACATGAAGTTTGACAACTCTCTTCATGTACGTCGAAGCGTTGCTACGCGACAATATCTTGCTGATTATTATCTTAATCTAATATAATATAAAATTCTCAAGTCGAGGTGTTTGTAGTTAAACTCCTTCGAAACAACTTGACCTATTCTCATGAAATTTTGGGTGCATATTGGGTAGGTCTGAGAATCGGACATCATCTATTTTTCATCCCCCTAAATGTTAAGAAAATTGGTCCACGCCAATTTTTTTTTTAATTTTTTTGACTTGTTCTTATAAAATTGATTATGAGTCAGCATTAAAAAATACATACAACTTCAAATTTTCACCCATCTACGATCAACAGTTACTTTTGTATCTCGATTTTAATATCGGCAATACAACGTTTGCTGGGTCAGCTAGTAATAAATATATTTCTTTTGTGCGTCTGTTGTAACTGAACACCGCCTAAACGGCTGGACCGATTTCAATGAAATTTTCTATGTGTCTTCAGGTGGATTCGAGAATAGTTTAGATTCACAATCGAACTACCTCCTAAACGGCTGGACCGATTTTGATGATTTTTTTTGTGTGTTCGAGGGAATTCAATTGCAATTCTCCTGCTCATGTGTATGTTAGTGAACTCCTCCTAACGGCTGGACAATTTTTTCAAATTTACGACGTGTGTACAGGACAACGTCTGTCGGGTCCACTAGTTTATATAAAATAATTGACAAGTAACAGTTATTGACATTTGACACATTTTTGACAAATTACATTGATTGTTTATTTTATTTATTTAGAGCATTTATAACAAGGCCAAATCAAACCAAAATACAATAAACGAATATTTAAATCATTTATTAAAATCATTTATCAAAATATTTATTTATTAAGATGTAAGCAAAGGCAAAATATATACGTTCCAATGTTCGTTCAAAGATGCGGTATATATATAAACTTTATAACTTTATAACTTTAAACAGCCGCTTAGGAGTGTTTTTTCTCATTCTGACTTAGGTCAATAGAAGAAGACAGAGTGAGAATTAGCAATGCTTTAAGTTAGCAGACTATTATGAATAAGGGGGATAGCATCAAACATTTAACGAAATTGTATTTTCATTTTGTCATAAGAATATTACCAGTTGGAGGCTCCTTTGCACAGGATTCCGGCTAGATTATGGGTACCACAACGGCGCCTATTTCTGCCGTGAAGCAGTAATGTGTAAACGTTATTGTGTTTCGGCCTGAAGGGCGCCGTAGCTAGTGTTATTCCTGGGAACATGAGACTTGATATCTTATGTCTCAAGTTGACAAGCGCAGTTGTGGTGCCGCTCAGAATTTTTGGATTTATCAAGAATCCTGAGCGATTTCATACATTTTTGATTATTTTTGTGTAAACAATTTGTTATGTTTTTAAAGTGATAACCCTCACTTCTAGGATTAATACACATATTAATCCTAGAAATGACTGTGTTCTGTGTATTCGTGTGTACTTATGTCCGGGCAAGATGTAGGTAATGTAATTTTAATTTGGCAATTATAGCAGATGATATTATACCACAATTTTTGGATTTTTTCAATAATAACTGGCGTATCAATTACCATCAGCAGAACGTCCTGCTCGTCTCGTCTCTTTAAAGTAGCAAGCAAAGGAAAAATACGTTTCAAGTGGGTGGCCGAGAAGTTGACGTCCAAAGCTAAAATTTGAAAGCCTTTAAAATTTAAAATTTTCATGGTGATGAGTATCCGAATCACCCCTATGTATGTTCCACGACTTTTTTCGCCTTTTATCCGCTTTTTTCACCTAATTGTGGTTTAGGACTTTTTTTCAAATTTTTTGAACACTTTTAGTTAATATTATTGTTGATAATTATTAACTACAGTTGCAATAGCCACATAAGAAACTATTAATAGTTTAGACAATGCGGAACTAGTTTAGAATTGAGTCGTAAGTTCAAGATAACTGCTCCAGCTAAATTCATGAAAATGTTCAAGGTATCAAAAAAAATGGCTTAAATTTTTAAAAACTTCCCAGAAAATTGGCCAATTAAATGAGCCAAATTCAAATTTTAGCTTTGGTCGTCAACTTCTCGGCCACCCAGTATGATCAAATATGCGGTGTAGATATATTATGTAGAATAAAACGTTTATCTTTGCTGAATCCAAAGTATAGTGCAGCCCATTTTAGTTTTCTTTGTATCTGACTCGGCATATTGTTGTCTCGGTATTGTGCTAAACGCTGAATCACCTGAGGGCACCTGAAGGTGTCAGCCTTTACAGATCTTTGTCCTCTCGTACCAGGACATTCGCTTGTAATAATTGCATGAATAATGTAAATTGCAAGCAACTCTCATTAAATGTTTTTTCGTTGGACCCTTTTAAATTATCCGTACCGAGTTTTAATGTTAGCATAATTGAGTTGAGATTATTATGGATTGGTATTATGGATTGGCAAAAAACAGAAGCCTTATAGATTCGTCATGTTTGTCTGTCTGTCCGCCCGTCCGCATATCACAGCCACTTTTTTCCGAAACTATTAGAACTTTACTGTTGAAACTTGGTAAGTAGATGTATTCTGTGAACCGCATTAAGATTTTTGCATAAAAATAGTTAAATTTTGGGGGTTCCCATTACTATTACATTAACACTTAGAATTAAAACTCATTTTTTTTTCATCAAGCCCATACATACGTGTGGGGTAACCTATCTGTGGATAGGTCTTCAAAAATGATATTGAGGTTTTCTTAACTGAATACTTTTCACGAGAGACACATCCAAAGTGGTAAAATGTGCACCCCCGGTAACTTCTAAAATAAGAGAATGGTAAAACTAAAAAAAAATATGATGTACACTACCATGCAAACTTCCACCGAAAATTGGTTTGAACGAGATCTAGTAAGTAGTTTTTTTTAATTAAAAAAAAAATACACTATTATTAAGCATCGATTAAAGTTACAATGAACTTCAAGAACTTTTATATTATATTATTTGATGCTACGGAACCCTTCATGGGCGAGTGCGACTCCCTCTTGGCCGCTTTTTTTATTTGTTTTTGATGTCTGCCGTGTTTCTTGTTATTTTGAGTATTTGTGAATGTTCTATATAAATTTTAAAACAGTATGTGATTGATGTACAGTTTTTTTGGAACCGCAGTCACACATGAGATAACGTGGTCTCCGCTGCGCTCCAAATAGATACTAGCAAAGTGCGGCAACTAATGCTACGCCCAAGTGGGCGTACTCGAGCCAGTCTCGAAAAAAAACCACATAAAATGCTTAGATTGAGGATTGGTCTCCGCTGCGCTCCAACTAGATACCGCACTACCTAACAACAATAGCTTCTTTATTATCTATTTGATGCTTGTGTGCGTGGCATCTTGACACTCAATGGCATCTTTCAAATTTTGTAACATACTCTTCGTGTTATTTTACATTGAAATTAATAAAATACTAATGATTATGTGATCCCAGTGTATTTCTTATAGTATTATTTACAAAGTTTTACTACGCAACCCGGCATTTTAGTTTCAATTATTAGCAAAGTTCAACAGAACAACAACGTCACACATTGTTCGAGACTGGCTCGAGTACACCCCTTGGGCTAAGTATTACTTGCCGCAGTTTGCGACTACGCCCGCGGTGTCTAGTTGGAGCGCAGCGGAGGCCAATCCCTAATCTAAGATAAATTGTTAAGATTAATAGTGAACATGAGATTATATATATCACAGTAGATATGTGATTTAAGCAACGTGCAAATGCTTATTTTAGGAACATATATCCATATCAAAACTTGTTTTTATTGATATCTTTGGATTCACTTTATTAACCGACTTCAAAAACACTATTCTAAAACAATAGATATAATATGCACTAAAAAGTATAAAAATAATTGCGTATTTTGATACAATCTAAATAATTAATCTAATAATTATAGTTAAGATTATTGTAATTTTTGGAGTCGGTGTCATAGTTATAGGTGGGATGTGCTTGAGTCGTGAGGAGGCGAGAGGCGAGAGCGACACCGATTCCAAAAATAACAATAATCGTAACTAGAATTAGATTAATAAATTAGATTGTATTAAAATATGCAATTATTTTTATACTTTTTAGTGCATATTGTATCTATTGTTTTGGAATAGTGTTTTTGAAGTCGGTTGTTATTTTATTTATATTTTCAAATCCTGATGTCTAACCCCCTTATTCATAATGGTGCGCTAACTTTAAACAGCAGCTTAGGAGTGTTTTTTCTCATTTGACTTAGGTCAATAGAAGAAGCAGGAGTGAGAATAAGCAATGCTTTAAGTTAGCAGACTATTATGAATAAGGAGGTTAAAGTTTTATTTACTTAACTCTAAAATAATATTTAAAGGAATGCGTTTCCGTGTATGACATTTTCTCAAAATATGTCACTGTTACATTGTTGCTAATGTACATTTAGTATCGTTTGCGTCTAGTCTGTTGAAATGACAACTTCCTTGAGTTTTTAGGGTTCCGTAGCCAAATGGCAAACACTTTTACGAAATTCCGAACGACACTCTTGAAGCTTGGTAAGTAGATGTATTATGTGAACCGCATTAAGATTTTCACACAAATATAGAAAAAAAAAACATAAAGTTTTGGGGGTTCCCCATACTTTGAACTGAAACTCAAAACATTTTTTTCATCAAACTCATACGTATGGTTTCTAATATCGTTTTTTTCTAAACTGAATAGTTTGCGCGAGAGACACTTCCAAAGTGGTAGTATGTGTCCCCTCCCTGTAACTTCTAAAATAAGAGAATGATAAAACTAAAATACCTATAATAATAATAATAATAATAATAACCTGTAATAATAATAATATAGACACACTATTTACACAAATTATCTAGCCCCAAGTTAAGCATATATAGCCTGTGTTTTGGGCTACAAGACAATGATATATTTAAATAAATAAATAAATAAATAAATTCTTTATTTTGCTAGAAAACATGTAACAATGGGTGTAAGTAGTTTTAATGTATCAATGTTATCGGACATTTCTGGCATGCAAAATTATTATTAACAAAATTCTAGTTATTATTATAATTGATTAACAAACTCTATATTTTAAGCACTTAGGTTAATTTAAATTATAATTATTATTTTTAAATGTCATTACTTAAAGACTAGAATTAATATATATTTTAAAGTCAATTTAATTTAACCTAATGTGTCAACATTTCATTTATGGAATAAAAACATTTATCTATAAGCCATGTTAAAAGATCCTTTTTAAATCGTTGGACGGGTAATACGCCTAAGCTTGGAGGGAGTTTATTAAATATTTTTATACGCATGACATAGCTACATTTTCCGTAGGATGCATTATGAAATTTGTGTGCAATCACCAGTCTGTCACCGTTTCTTGTATTTCTCGGATAAATATCTCTTGCTTTTAATTTAATAGAATATACTTACTTAAACATACATAAATTCATATAAACATACATAAATACATTTAAACATCCATGACTCGGAAACAAACATCCATATTCATCATATAAATGCTTGCACCTATCGGGATTCGAACCCGGGACCTCTAGCTTAGTAGGTAGGATCGCTAACCACTCGGCTATACAGGTCGTCTATGTACATCATGTACATTACCATGTAAACTTTCACCTTAAATTGGTTTGTACGAGATCCAATTTACCTTTCATTCAATCAACTCAAATGAAAAAAAAAGCATTTAATTTCATAATTTACTTGCTGCTACGGAACCCTTCATGGGCGAATCCGACTCGCACTTGGCCGCTTTTTTATTTATAGCAATATTAAGAGCCCAATATTCACGAATATAACACAGCAAAAATCATTTGTGTACAATAAATTCGACGTCTATAGAGAAATTATTAGATATTCTTACTGTTTTTTTTTTTCATTTTGTCTTACCTTAAGTAAACAACTACCTTTGCTATAAAGAGTGATACCACCGGTGAAAAGATGGACATTACCTGAATTTAATTCAGGCAATGCTTACTAATATTAATACCATATTATCAGTTTACTGCATTAACTCACTATTTTATTAAAAAAAAAACGACTCCCGACTCGTTTTCACATCAATTTGTCAAACCAAGGGTTTAGTTAAACCAATCAAGGGTTTTACTACACCCTGTTGGTATGTGATATAATTAGTGATGTGTCATTTTCTATTCACATGATGTCAACATTCTCGATAGTTTAGATAACGAATGATTATGAACGGAAAATGTTTTTTTCCTCGTCTCCACACCACGGGTTTAGCTACACCATTTATATCTTAACGTTAGTGGTGTGATAAGTACAATCTGTCTAAATGGGCAGAGATGTATAACTTTTGTAGATATGTATAATAATTAACGCAGTATTTCCATAAAATGGCTTAAAGATATATAATCTATATATATGTATAAAAATTAATTGCTGTTCGTTAGTCTCGCTAAAACTCGATAACGGCTGGACCGATTTGGCAAATTTTGGTCTTGAATTATTTGTGGAAGTCCAGAGAAGGCTTAAAAGGTGAATTAATATGAATTAAATAAAAACAAAAATTTTGTTTTTTCTTTAATGTGTCAGTAATCAAATTGAAAAAATAGTTTAAAATGAATAACTAATTAAAATCTTTGTATCTTTCTAACTTTCTCAGGTGGTAAAAAACAATCTTAATTTTAGCTACCTATAGTTATTTAACTTTGTTACTTAACTGATTTACTACAATTGTTAACTATGATGGCAATACAACGTTTGCTGGGTCAGCTAGTTATTAATAAGTTTTGTTTGCGTATTAATAATCGAATAGAAGAAACCTCGCTATTTTAAAGCGCCTGTAGGTTTTTATGAGCAATTACACTCGCAAACGTAATAACTAATTTTATACATAAGTGTCTATAATTAGTAACGTTTGTGTTTAGTTTGTTGGAATGACAAGTTCTTTGAGAATTTTATTGATATATATTTAAAGATCCAATATTGATGAATATAAAACATTAAAAATCATTCGTGTACATTAAATTTTATAACTATGCGGACGTCTACAGAGGAATTGGTTTTGTCCTTTATTTTATTACCAGCGTCTGATCATGCGATCTATAGACGATGTAAATACTACGTAATAAGAGGCGTGACTGCCTAGGTAAAAATTTGATTTCAGAATATTTATTATCTCAAAAAGAATACAAATTCACTTACTGAGATACTTAAACTAACATGATACATATATTGAGCGGCAAATCGTTATATACTATACATAATTTAAGACGTTATATTTAAAGTTACAATAATTACACAGAGTTACAATAAATACTAATTAGGTAGATACGTTAATAACGAAATAGGTGGGTAACGTATAAAATAAATGTTTACAGTAATGAATGAAATAACTACACTATTTTATTTTTTGTTATAATGACAGCTATGAGGGTATTTGTTTATTAAGGTCTCGTTCATGGTCATAGCCGGAAGCGGTCTAACAAAATAAGTTATGAGAAAAACCTTCAAAATGTGGTGTTTTAACGTTTTTTTTAAAACATTTAATGATTGTATTTCTTTAAAATTAAAATTGAAATTTAGTTTAGTATGAAACGTGCAGTCAATTGACATGAGTTTGAAATAGTAGTAATTACGGTATGGCGATTGGCGACGAAGTATAATCCGACTAAGTTTGAAAGCGAACAGTTCCTTAAAACGTAGTGGATTTCGGCTATCTATGTTTTTTACAAGATTATAGTCGTTATCTTTCAATCTATCAATAACTGCACGTTTCATACAATAGAGTGAAAATATTTTTTCACAGATAATCCTATTTAACTTTTTCTGCAATTACTGTATTGCACACTAAATCCGTCTGCATTCCAAGCATTCATTGTAGAATATGCATCAGGATTATCAACGATATATTGAATTTACCTACTAATTGTTGTTACAAAAATGTGAAACATTACAACTTTTCCCACTACGATAATCCACGTCAGACACTCGGTAACCGACTATCCTTATTAACATTATAAATGTGAATGTAAGATTTTTTGTTACGCTTTTACGCCGGAGCTACTCAACCGATTTTGATGAAATTTGGTACAGCGATAGACTAGAGCTTGGGAAAGGTCCTGCAGGATTTGTGAAAAACTGAAATTCTTGTCGATGAGCCTTAACTATACCAATAGTAGGTTTAGTTTGCCATAGCAATCGTCCTCGAAATATGATTCATAAAATATGTTGGGAGCAAAAATGGGAACATAATATTTTAAGTCTCATTTGTCCAGTAATTTAACTAGCTACGGCGCCCTTCAGACCGAAACAGTAAAGTTTACACATTACTCATTCACGGCAGAAATAGGCGCCGTTGTGGTACCCATAATCTAGCCGGCATCGTGTGCAAAGTAACCTCCCACTGGTGCTCTCAATATTAGGGTCCAAGTTTCGCAGCCATATGTCAGGCAAGGTAATATGCAGGTATTGAAACTTCTCGTGTTTTCAACTCTTACCTTAGGTAAATATAATAATATTTGCATTCGCAAATGTTCACGCAGACAGTTAACGAATGCTATTGGCCTTATTCAATAATTTAACATGTATAATAATGATTCATTTAAAACAATATTATAATACGATAAGAAAACAGTTTATTTAACTAACCCGAAGTGCAATGGCCGAGTTCCGCTGCACGGGTCAATGAAACTTGAATAGTTATTATATTTTATTGTTTACATGTGATTTGTTATTTCAATGTACAAACGCTTTGTACCTATATTATGTGATGCATCTGAATGCTGTTAATAATATTAACTCTTACGGCCTTACAAATATAATTGGCATAAAGTTATAACTAATAATAAACCAAGAAAATGCAAAAGCGTTACAAATAGACATTTCGCTTATGATTGGTTTATTCGGACATATAACGTTTCCCGCGTTTATTTGCAGGGCTACTTGTCATTTAGAAAACTTCAGAATTATCATTTTTTTTTATTTAGTGGCACGGGATACAAGTCCATAGACCACAGAATAATCATTGTATTGACAGTGTTGTCAACGATATTGTAAACATTTTGCATATTCTTTGTTTATGCTTAGTTATAACCTTATACCAAGTTTATTTGTAAGGCCGTTAGATTAAGGTTTGGTCTCTGCTCCAACGAGATACTGCACTCACTAAGAACAATAGCATTTTTATGCAATAACTATTAGATGCTTGTATGCGTGGCATCTTGACACTCAATGGCATCTTTCAAATTTTCAAACATACGCTTCGAATTATTTTACATTGAAATTTATAAAATACAAAATACTTACTGACGATATGTGATCCGAGTGTCTTTCTTATTTCTTGTAGTATTATTTTTACAAAGTTTTACAACGCAACCCTGCATTTTAGTTTCAATTATCAGCAAAGTTCAACAGAACATGTGGCTTGTCAACTTCACTATGCGGCTATGACTTTAGTTCTCCTAAGGATCTCCTCATTTCTGATCCGATCTCGCAGGGAAACTCCGAGCAATGTCGCTCAGAGGGCAATGGTTATCTCCATTGCCCTCTGAGCGACAATGACTATTTTCGACTTTTCAATCTGAATCAGTTACAGTAACTATAGGTTCACTATTCTTTTCTATCTTGCGCGCTTTGTATAAACACTAGTATATAGTAAGTCTATCTTTTCGACATACCTCCCCACTGCCCTCTACTATGTACCACTGGGCTGGCGGCTGTCAAAGCACTTTTGGGCCAATTTGATATTCGCCATATTGGCGCTGTTGGCCATGTAGCGAGAGTCTGCTGTACTAAAACTAGTGATGACAACCTCAGCAAATATCGAAAGATAGTGAAACTATTCCGAAAAAAAAATTGTACTTTATTACGTTGATTGTTGAAGTATAAATAACACAGAAAACGAACGAAATTAATTCAAAATACAAAAAATACTTCAGAGTATTGTACGTTCCTTCGCAGCCATTTTTTATTATACGTCAAAATTAGTTCTCTGGACGCTCGTGAGTGGCGCTTCAAATAGGCACAATACATTTGCTGTCAAACATATGGAACGGCCTGGCCAGTGGTATTTATACAGATTAGTGTACTTCCCTGATAGATAGATATTCATTATAATCACTTAAATCAGTCATTATCGCCAGATAAGAATTTTAGTAATATTTCGTGGTGTATAAATAAAATGGAATTTTTAATTGATGTTTCTGTACTGTCTATATCACGTCTGAGCCTTGATTAGACTTATCAGAATAGATTACGATAAGACAAGTCTATCGTCAGTATAAATAGAACGAAGTATATTTTTTTACCGACTTAAAAAAAAGGAGGTTCTTAATTCGATCGGTATTTATGAACGTTGAGATTTATTTACAAATAATAGGATTTTATTAACATTAAAGGTTATAAGTTTGCATAAGAGGTGTATTAAATTAAATCAAAAAACATATTTTATACTTTTAAGTTTTTAAAGTCGGTTTTATTAAACGTACTTTTTTTTATGTAACACAAAATGAATGTCCCGCTATATCGCTTCTTATGGAACTAAATTTCATCTATGCCGCGAAAAGAAGGCTGCCCGCAAATTAAAAAACAGTCTTATTAATAACGCGATGTTATTCCAAATTTAAAACCTTTTGTCTTAATCTTACCTTTTAGTACAAAATCCCTGGTACACTTCTCATCATTTATTACTAACAAGCTGATTTTTCAATAAAAAAAATCAGATGGTTAGTAATTATTTTTCATGACCTTGTTTATGATACATGTTCGAGAGGGGGACAAATATTTTTTCACGTTATTTAGATACCAACCTCGATAATTAACAAAGGAAAATTCGGTTAGTAATAAATTTTAAAAATTTGTCAAATCAACATATTTTATCCTTGCTACCGTTAGTAACCTACCATTTACCAACATTACTGTAAGGAAAAAAGTTGGGCGTCTAGTCAAAGTGAAGCTACTCACGAATTTTTTTTATGGAATAGGAGGACAAACGAGCGTACGGGTCACCTGGTGTTAAGTGATCACCGCCGCCCACAATCTCTTGCAACACCAGAGGAATCACAGGAGCGTTGCCGGCCTTTAAGGAAGGAGTACGCGCTTTTTTTGGAGGTACCCATGTCGCGGAATCACCGCATAAGGAAGCTCATTCCACAGCTTTGTAGTACGTGGAAGAAAGCTCCTTGAAAACCGCACTGTGGAGGACCGCCACACATCCAGATGGTGGGGCTGATATCCAAACTTGTGGACGATCCTAACAGTTTGTTAGTAATAAATGATCAGAAGTGTACCAGGAATCCTGTAATATTTGTCACTACAGGGAGAAGAAATTATAAACTTGAAGTAACTTTACATTGCGTTTATAATTAAGACAGTCTGAGTAACATTAGGGTTGTCAACCGTACTCTAAAATAGAGCACTCTATATCATGTAGCCGTACTCTATAATCTATAACACTATTAGAGTATGATATAATACTCTTTTAAACAATTTTAAAAAACCTTGAAAAATTTTTATGTGCTGCAAAAAGTACAAAAAAATACCTTTTTAAAGATATAAAATAAATGATACTCATTTTTTGGAGGTCCGCACTCTTTATTTACTCTATTAGTTCTAGTAGGCCACATATATAATTAGGGCAGGCCTTTGTCCAGCAGTGGACGTTTTCCGGCTGAAATGAAATGATTATGAAAAAAATGTACATACATACATACACACTCACGCTTTGTTCCCGTCGGGGTAGGCAGAGACAATAGAATGCTACTTGCTTCTACCCTTACAAACCTCACGCGCTTCCTCTACATTCATTACTCTTTCCAGACATGCTCGCCGGTTGCGGGTGCTTCGGACCTCTCCTTTTCTCAAAACGTCCCCAATTTGGTCGACGAATGTTCTACGAGGTCTCCCGCGACCGACTTGCCCACACACACTTGCCTTATATATTTGATAAGGCTTTCTTTCTTCACTCATTCGCTGCACGTGTCCAAACCATTTCAGCATTCCTTTTTCAGTCCTTGTCACAACATCCTCTTTCAAACCACAGCGCGCTCGTATTACCGCATTCGGAATTCTATCAGTCAAGTCTTACCCCACACATACTACGCAGTGATCGCATCTCAACTGCGTTAATTCTGCTTTTATGCTTCTTCTGCCATACACAACTCTCACTTCCATACATTAACATGGCGACAAGCACTCCATTATGTACAGCCATTCGCGCTTCTATTGGCAGTCTATTGTCTGACAGACAGAAAAAACTGTATGTGCATATGTATGTTTAAGTACATAACTAATCTATCTATATGACTAATCTTCGAAACGGCTGAACCGATATTGAGGGGAAATGTTGGCAGACTATTTTGATTTTAGGAAATGAATTTAACACAATAAATATTATTATATAATGTATATATATTATTAATAAATTATTATATAACCCAAGAAATGCTTGATGACGTATTCTTAACGCGTTGAAATGTCGCTAATACAGAACTGAAACCAAATTTCTATTAAATTATTTGAAAATTTATGAATGAAATGGACATATCATTCGCAGTCTGATAGCGGAACTTCAAAAGTGTGCTTAAAGATGATGTAAGCACACTTTTCTCCTTAGTCGTGTATCAATCACCAAGTCTAAGTGTGCTATAAAAAAGTGCTCAAATAATACTACTCTGTTAACGACGCAAAAAAAGATGGTGTGACTTATCACCGATAAGTTAATTTTATTTATTTAAGATGGGTTGGCAAAAAGCGTAAATAATTTAGTGAAACGATTAAGTTTTCACTAAATATGGTGCAATTATTGACAAGTATTCACATTTCTTTCTCTCCCGCTTGTCAGAATGAGACAGACGAAAGGACGCGATAAGCACACAGTCAGAAATGAAAACTATAGAGTCGCTCTTATTTTAAAGGCCCAGTGAACAATTATTAGCAATATTGTATTTTGTCCACGGAAAGTCATTGCCGATAGAGTCACTTTTTAAAGGCTCTTAGAACAATATTGTATTTTGTGCACAGAAAGTCATTGCTAGTGAAAATGAACGGCTTACAACAACGTGAACAATTTCAAATTAGGCATCACAGACGTTTCATAACCTAGTGATAATTGATACTTTTTTACACCGCAAATTTGTAAAAGCTAATCTTTTTCATCCTTTCCGTACACGAGATAGTGAAAGAGAATTGGCGCCTGTTGGTACCAAAAGAGAGATGTGAAGAATTTTACAAACCACTCGAGTGACATTTGCTCGAATCATTTCCTCGAGGTTGATTTATATATCACCACTAAAAGATTTAAATTTTTAAAAATACATACTCATTAATTATGATAAAACTTTTTTTAACTTTAAAAGTATTGACATCTCTTTTGATAGTCAATATATTTGTTCAATTTAGTCAAATAGACACACATACAAAAGGCCTAAATTTGGCTATTCAATAGCCATTTTTATAATTTGACAAAAACTATCATAACAAGATATGTTGGTGTCTGCTTATAGTGTAAGCCAACAAGTAACCAGGAAAAAATTTAACAAATTAAGTTCATTTAATTAACTTAACATTTTAATAACCTGTATCCCGAATAATTTTATGTAAATAAAAATATTATGTTTGAGTGTTTGTGTCTCTTATTAAATCCAAATACATTTAGAGCGTTAAAGAGTAACAATAAACTCACAATAAATAAACACACAAACTTTCTTCTTCATAATACGAGTGTGATTTTTTATTAAAAACGTAAAAAACCTCCGACTGAACAGATCTTGATCAGAAAAGGGGGAGAGACAGGCAAACGTAAAACTTATAGAAACCCTCTTTTTCGTCTGGGCTTAAAAAAATACCTAAATGCTACTCCACTGATATCACAGTTCAAATCGGGTTCTAAATTCAAAATTACGTATTTTGAATTTAGAACCCGCTTAAACTGAAAAAGTTTGTATATTTCTGCCTATTGACCAATAATATTTAATATATAATGTAAAGACATAGCTGTATGTATGTAATAGCTTATTATGGTGTCATTTATGGCATGTGCCATATTTCGACTTTGATTTTGTATGACGTGCGTTGTCTATATGTATAGAACGTCATTGTCTAATGCGTATAAAAATATCGTACCAGTACAATATTAATAGGCTATCGGTACTTGTACTATAGTATATTATATGCTGTCGGTACCATAATAGTCTTTCCCATTCATTACTTCGGCAAACTAAATTTAGTTCGTGTTGGGTGCGTCATTGCGTAATGCCAGAGGGTGTGGGCGCGACAGGAGTGCAGGGAGGTGTCGGGAGAGAGGGGGGGAGAGGCATGAGGTGGTATTTCGGCCTTCCTGAAGAGCCTTCAGCCAGACGCGACAGTGCGTCTAGACGTCTGGCATCCAGCGTGTGTCCTAAGACCTATTATAAAATTCGTGTCACTTAAGGCCTTCGCCGCGCCTTGAGCGTTCACAAGTACTCATTCTGTTTGACGACTTGTACTTCACGTCAGTGATAATTTATAACTTAATTAAATTGCGGACAAGGCTATAGACATACTTTAAATACTTAGGGGGTATTCACACCGTCTCTAAAAATGTTTTATTTTGTAATTGACACAATAATTAACACGCTTTTGCACAAATATTCTTGCCCCAAATTAGGCTGTGCTATGGGTTGCAAGACAACGATATATTTAATACGATATAGTTATTAAAACATACATAAATACATATAAACATTCATGACTCGGAAACAAACATCTATATTCATCATATAAATGATTGCACCTACCGGGATTAGAACCCGGAACCTCTAGCTTAGTAGGCAAGGTCACTAACCACTCGGCTATATAAGTTAAATTTTATAATATCGAGAATAGATTTAATTGTGATGTATACAAATTCTATCTTATATATAAAATTCTCGTGTCACGGTGTACGTAATTGAACTCCCCTGAAACGGCTCGACCGATTTTCGTGATCTTAGCGTGCATATCGATTTTTTTAATTTATTTAATTATGATTCAGCATTAAAAAATACATACAACTTCAAATTTTCCCCCATCTACGATCAACACTTACTTTTGTATCGCAATTTTAATGTTATTCTAATCCATCCACAGATACGCAATAGAGTTGCAATATGGCAATCGAATATAATGATTATTGTAGTACGAAAAATTTTATGTATGATATATTTGGTAGTTCTGAGAATCGGTCGTCATCTATTTTTATACCCTAAAAATTTTAATTATTGCTTTATATGGCAATACAACGTTTGCTGGGTCAGGTAGAAAAGCTATAACACTGTCTTATTATTAATGCAATAAAAAGTAACTCCAAGTTTGAAATTACTTCTCTCTGATATGCAACTCTGTAGTGACAAAGGTAAGAGAATTAAAGTTTTAAATTTGGAGTAACTTTACTCCGTGTATATTTAATAACACAGCAGATACTGTTATTGTGTGAAACCGCCCAGACAAATCCTTAACTAGCGAGAAAAATATTTGTAAAAAAACCGGCTATAAGCTGGTTTTTCACCGGTGACAGGTCGGAAGCAGTAATAGGCACATAAGTGAATTTGCCAGAAACTGTCATAGCCATAATGTTAACACCAGGAACAGACATCAACTGATGATGCCTACTACTCGGCTAAGTCGAGTTAGTAAGTCTTTTGTGGGGCGATGTTGCTTTAACAACAAGATCCCAGAAAATGTTCAAAACAAAAGTATTACGTTATTCAAAAGAATTGTTAAAAAACATTTTTGTGCATAACATAAATGACTTTCTCAATGATACCACAGATTGGGAATGGAGTGACCGCACTCAGGCTATTAAATAATAAGTTTAATTGTACAATATTACTTTGTAAACATATTTATTCGATGAAAAAAAAGCCCGCTGAGTTTGTTGCGCCCATTCTTCTCAGGTCTGAGGCATTCCTTTTGGAATGGGTGGTAGTTTTTTGACTTTCAATGAGTGATGTCACATCCTATTTTGAATAAAAATATTTGAATTTGAATGTGTAAGTATTATTATGTTGCCGTAGATAGCTACGGCACTGCATATCACTTTAGACGATAGACTTAAGCGTATTAGACAAACCCAGTGTGAGAGTAAGATAACTATTCTTACACAATAATCTAATTGTGAGAAAGATACGGAATAGATGGACCGTGAAACCGTTTTTAAACAAATTAGTGTCCATTAGTCTCCTGTCAATATGGACCGCGTTTTAATTTTAGTGTTTTTATCGTAATTAAACTGTGTTATAACAGATATTAAGTAAAAAATATAATGGTGTCGTGTTCTGTATTAGATTGGGTTGTTACATGTAGGAACAATTCAACTAAAGAAACACACGACCTCCGGCGTTCCGTACCGCTGTTCAGCCCGAAACGCAGCAATGTTTACTCATTACTGCTTCACTGCAGAAATAAGCGCCGTTGTGGTACCCATAATCTAGACGGCATTCTGTGCAAAGGAGCCTCCCACTGGTATAGCAATGGAAATAATTAAATATTTGTAATACAAATAATTCAAACAACTGAGATAAGCAAACCTAATTTATAAGGCAAACCAACGTTTGCCGGGACAGCTTGTATTATAAATAATTATTATGAGATAGTTCTTACATATTCCATGGGAGAATTCATCACTGCCAACCGTACGGATTGTTTTAGGGACTCCAAATTATCAGGGCGTTTAGAGCAAGCTGTACTCTCTAAAACTGACCATAAATGATAAGCAGGATCGGGACTAGACGGCCAGTCTTCAGCTCTGATGAAGTCCGAAACGTTCGTTTCCAACCAAGACTACGTAGACCGAGCTTATGACCCGGCGCCTAGTCTTGCTGGAAGAACCATTCTTGGTTATCGAACACGGTGTTCACTACTTACAAACTTAATCACAACACTCCATTTTAATATCGCAAAATATTGTACAATGTATTGGCGCCAAAATCAGAAAACTCAATGAACAATCATATAAAAATGACAGATTCCAAATTCAAATGTAATATTTTATTTATTTTTAATTGTAACAGTATTTATGGCCAGACAATGTATACATATATACATATGAAATATAAAAGTCTGTATCTACTGGAATTCGAACCCGGGACCCCTAGCTGGGCCTTGAAATCGTCATTACTTTTAAGTGAACTTGAAATTAGTTATATAAATGACGGTAATATAGTGTTTGTAGCTTGTGACAATTGAGTCGAGTGTCGCTTGGCGGCGGCGGTGACGCACGAGTAAATCCGTGTCGAGACAAGGTCGCCGTCTGTCCGCTCCGTAGCCGACACGAGGGCAGACTCTAGCTTACCGTGTATATCTATAAAAGGGGCCTTTCATAATAACTGGATATGAGGTATTTATTTTTTCTAAAAATTGATTCCTTTAGAATTCTCTTTAATGTCATTTCTAATATACTAGACACTACTACCGCTTCGGAAACAAATGGTTCTCTGAGAGAGAAGAAGTGGCACAAGAAACTCTCCCAGCATTCTTTTTTTGCGCTTTTTTGAATGAAATATACAATATTGCAATGTCATTGCTATTGCTATAAAATAATTATAATCTAGTCCGACGCTGTTGGATCACTTAGATATTCAGCTGTGGAGTAGTAGGATTTATGACAGAGCCATTTTTTAATAAAACATTTATTTATAGATAATCACTGAATAGTGGCTGACGCTTTATTATAAAAGTGTATACATTCACCCTTAAAGCTATTATGTATCCTATGAAGCCTACTAGAATTAGTTACAAGCAATCCCTTATTTCTATTCTTATAATAAAAATCACTATTAAGAGCAAAAAGGGGACGATTTTTGTGAACGTATAATAAATTTTAATAAATGTACTGACAATAAACAGTCATAATATTTATTTCTTTAAATCTTTCTTTGAGCGACTGTCTAACTGAAAATAACTGAATGACACAAATCTAGCGGCAGCAATATTCGTGTACTCTCTAATCTTGTCTATCTGATAGGTACAATATGTGAATCCCACTGAAGCTTAATCTAGGATAGCATTTAAATACTTATAAATAAAATCGTAACAAAGTAATAACTGTACATTGAATATTTATTTGAAAGAATACTTGCTGTGCGTGCTACAGGCAATACCGATGCCAAAATAGTACTTTATAGAATTTTTGTCTGTTTGTCCGTTTATGTGCATATATGTCTGTATAAAACGCAAAAGCTTATGAAAAGATTTCATTTTAATTCTGCATGTATATTAACAAAAAGTAGGGAAAACCATAAACTTATTATACAACCGTAATAGATGAAGCCTGCGTGAAGATGAGGTAACTATCTTTATGTAAAATCCTAGGAGTGAGAAAGAGATGGATAAGATGAAGACCATGAAAACGTTTTGAAACAATTTAGTGTCCATTATTATATTTATTAAGATTAATATATCAGATGGCCCAGACTCCAGTCAATATGAAGTAAGGCTAGTATGTCTGCAGTTGTGTTTGCGCGCGGTCGCTAAACAATAGCAGACAGGTATGAGTCATCGGTTATGCGTAGCGCGTGCGGCAGCCGTGCGGTGACCGTGCGGTAAATGTGCCACAGCGGTGCGATAGAGGCGATAAATACAAAAACGCTGAGTAATCAACGAATGACGTATTTATTTTTAGGCATTAGATCGATTACAATCACATCAACAGCACATGTTACTGCCTAAAAATTTACGATACGTCTAAAATAAGGATTTACTAAAATTTAATCCAATGATGTCATTCAAGGCATAACCTATAAATTACAAGTTTTCCATAGAACATATTGAAAAAGTTGTAAGTATTATTGTAATCAATATTGGCAGTTCGATAATATGTTCTACTAGAGCCTGAAAATCAAAATTACAACAATAAGGTGACACCTTACATAACAGTGTAGCACCAAAACAAGCCGATTTACGTTTAAATACATAGCCTCAAGCACACACTTACACTACTACAGGCCGATAGGCGGCCATTGTCAAGAATTATCATCGTCTGTGACAGATCAGTTTGCGTCTCAATAAAATATTTTAAAAATGCCGTCGTGCGTTGTGAAGAAGTATAAAAAAGATATTTTTTAAGTATTTGTGGCAATAAATGATTATTTAAGGGAGAAAAAATTGTGTAACTAGTATCCCCCGTAACCGCGAACACACTAGCATAACGGTGCTTCACTTGCTAATTTTATATATTAGATGTACAAAACAACGTCTTTCTGGTCAGCTAGTATTATGTAAATAATTGAGAACGGTTTTAAGAGTAACAATTGTTTGTACCGTGTACGAATATACTATACTATACTAATATACGTTGAATAAATAGTGTATGTGTGTCTACCAACAGATATCAACAGATATATCTACCAAAAGATAGTATATGTAGCACTTGTCAAGTGGGTAGATAAAGCGATTGGGACCAAACAGGTATGGCCTTTTGAGTTGGCAGACACTTATCTAGACGCAAATGTTTAGACAGACATGTTGAAGTATTAAATAAACAAGTGTCCCTATCAGAGATGATAACGATGTATCATATGGGATATTATCAGCATGCACCAATATACTTACATATGTATATAACTTAATGTATACATGTCGGAGAATTAGAATATAAAAGTAATATGGCCTGTATGATTATATTCTACTCTGTGTATTGGGCTGAACTGATGGCGAACGTCATCTTTCAAAGTGTGTTTGAAGTTGTCACTATCGGTGACGTGATTGAAGTTAGTTATTATTGTCCATCAGTAGAGCGCTCATTGAGAAGTCGCAGTCGTCTTCAAGCTAGCGCCCGCGCCGGTTGTGCGCACTGAGCGACTTAAACAAAATGGAGGATACCAACACCGTGACGCCCGATTTTAAATCCAAATAAATCTCCGAGATATAAATTACATGACACGTTGTTTGTCCGCGATGGACTCCTAAACTAATGAACGGATTTAAATGGGGATTACTTCATGGAGTGCAGTTTGATCCAACTTGAGAGATAGGATAGTTTTTATTTCGATTTGAGACCCATAATTATTTTTAAATCCAATATTTCTTTTGTATGGACATATTTTCTACGAGGGAATTTATTGACGCACGGTTTGACAATTCTGCTGTGAAACAATTTCATTATAACAACGGGGAGCAACGACGTTCTATACATAATATAGAACGGGGAGCATATTTTACAAAATAGTTCTAGATGTTATGAAATATTGTCAATAATATTTCATAACATAAAAAAAAACAGATTTTTTATTATTCTGCACAGAACAACTGTCTGTCGGGTCAGCTAGTACTTATATGTTTATGAAGTGTTGTCGATATTTGATATAGCATGTTTGTGGAGCGATTGACATACATATTATACAATTACGCAAATTAAATTTAAAAACAAAAATTTATGAACGATACGTGCGAGCGCTCTTCCACTGATCCAACCGTTCGAGTGACGTCACGTTCATACATTGATATGTCTTGTTCATCTCTCAGGTTGTGGCTTCATCTACAGGATCTACTTTACAGTTGACAGCCTGCTCAACCCCGATATTTGCATATTAGTAAATTGACTTGAGATGTCGCTCTTTCGAATCTAAATAATTTGTTATTTCGCGGGTTCAAGTACCGCATCGTTCATAAAATTTGATGTCAAATTTAATTTGCATAATTAATCCCAGAAGTGAGGGTTATCGCTTAAAAAAAAACAAATTGCTTACATATACAATATCAAAGAATAATTACAACATGTGAAAATGGGATGTGGCGTAAAAATGTCTTCAGAACTTGGTTTTAAGTGCGTATGAAATAGTGTATTTCGGGGAATATTTTGAGGGACCATAAAAAAGCAACAATTTGGATTATTGAATAGAGTTGTTTCCATTTTATTCAAACTGCCTTATTCATAATAGTCTGCTAACTTAAAGCACTGCTAATTATCACTCTGTCTTCTTCTATTGACCTAAGTCAGAATGAGAAAAAACACTCCTTAGCGGCTGTTTAAAGTTAGCGGACCATTATGAATAAGGGGGTAATTGATTAACCTCATAGTCCATCTAGTTTATTAGTTCTGTGTTTCCAAGATGATACGACATAATGTGCCTATTTCTGCCGTGAAGCAGTAGTGTGTAAGCATTACTGTGTTTCGGTCTGAAGGGCGCCGCGCCGTGTCTAGTGAAATTACTGTGCAATTGAGACTAGACATCTCATGTCTCAGGGTGACGAGCGCAGTTTTTGTGCCGCTCAGAATTTTCGGGTTTTTCAATAATCCTGAGCGGCACTGCATTGTAATGGGCAGAGCTAACCAATTACCATCAGCTGAACGTCCTGCTCGTGTCTTATTTTCATAAAAAAAAAACCAATGGTGCAACACATTATTTGCTTAACCGGTTCTATAATATATTTGTTATTGATACAGTTAGATGTATTGAACCCAGCCTTAGAATATACTAACGTAAAGACCAACTGACAGCCAGATAATCCGTGACCAATTTCCATTTGTCAATGTGTGTGATAGCTAGTTTATTATTAAAAATACTAATCAAGCGTGGCTGACTGTTTACGACTTGTCAAAAAAATCGGTTACAGTCACAATAGATTCGCTTTTCTATCTTGCTGTTCTCCTTTAGTTATAAGTGATTGTGTCCTTAAAATTATTTATTCCTCGTGCTTTTCTACGTTTGTAGAATGAACAATATTGTAAAAATCTTGCAAAAATGACTTTGACAGCTTAGTTATTAAATAACGAATACGGCTGTACTTGCTTGAACCCTTTGCCTATCCTAATAATGGTCGAAGAAACCAAAAAAAAAACTAATGTCACCCCTTTACAGTAATGCGCGCGCATCTTAAAATTTCACTCATCATTTTTTCATAACTCGCCCAAAGAAGTATAACATGAACAAGTATTTAAAATGGCCGTCTACTGCATTTATAAGTATTATAAAATAATTTTATCATCACAATCCAGCGAGAATAAGTACTCAGTCTGACCCTCCGACTATTGTAACTTCAAACTTAAAAGTAGGAAACAGCACTATCATTTTATAAACTGCATTTATAATATTCTAGATGAAAAAGCAGTGTGCCAAAACTCCATAGAAAGGAGCGCAATTGGATTTCGGAGACGAGACAAAGTTAAGTTAGAAAACATTAACCCCCTTATTCATAATGGTCCGCTAACTTTAAACAGCCGCTTAGGAGTGTTTTTTCTCATTTTGACTTAGGTCAATAGAAGAAGACAGAGTGAGAATTAGCAATGCTTTAAGTTAGCAGACTATAGAGTCAGACAAAATTCAAAAACGCACACAAGCTCTGTCAAAAGCAAAAGTGGAAATGGACTGGACACATTCTGAGGGAAAAGAAAGAGAAATGGACAAAAACCGTTACAGAATGGTATCCAAGAGACGGGAAACGAAGGAAAGGTAGACAGATTAGAAGGTGGGAGGACGATTTTAAAAAGGATAGCAGGACCGAACTGGATGAGAGTAGCTAGAGACCGAATAAGGTGGAAGTCTTTAGAGGAGGCCTTTGTCGAGAGACAAATTACTATTTAAGCTAATCTGGGTTTTATTTATAAGAAAAATTAAGTCACTAGTAATAATAAAGGCTATTTTATATTATACTTTATTTTATAGATGAAAATAATAATAAAAACATAATCGTTAAGTCTTTAGATTTGCGTCTTGGCAAGAAATACATTAAGGCATCTTATTTGTATATCCGGTATAATTATAGTTAATTAGTTATATTAATAAAGAATGTTTGTGTTGCAGACTTTATATTTGTTTTCGAGGTCTATGACCCAGTCTAACTTAAGTTTTATATCTTACGCCAGTGATCTTAAGACGTGTATGAATTTCTATTCACTAAGATATAAGCTACATAATAACTTTAAGAGTTAGTGTACTTTTATAATAAGGTCCCAGCCACTGTTCAGGCATTATCTATAAGTAAATTTAAATGTTTTATAAAAAAATGGCTCTGTCGTAAATCCACAGCTAAAAATCTAAGTGATCGGACAGCCTGGGACTAGATTATGATTATTTTATAGCGATAGAAATGACTGTACAATATTGTACATTTTTATTGAAACGAGCGCAAAAAATAGAATGCTAGGAGAGTTTCTTGCGCCGCTTCTTCTCTCTCAGAGCGCCATTTGTTTCCAAAGCGGTAGTAGTATAGCTAGTATATTAAAAATGACATCAAAAAGATTTCTAAAGCAATCAGTTTTGAGAAAATAAATGCCGTTTATGCCTTTTTATTAATATAGTTATATCTATGTGGTAAAGGTTACTATAACATAAATGACTTAATGATACCACAGATTGGGAATGGAGTGACCGTCCTCAGGCTATTGAATAATATGTTTAATTGTACAATATTGCTTTGTAAACATACTTATTCGATGAAAAATAAAAGCCCGCTGAGTTTTTTGCGCCCGTTCTTCTCATGTCTGAGGCATTCATTTTGGAATGGGTGGTAGTTTTTGACTTTCAATAAGTGATGTCACATCCTATTTTGAATAAAAATATTTGAATTTGAATATCTATATATTACCAACGTACAACGAACAACAACGGAAGTTAAAGTTTGAAGTGCTGATATTTCAAACCACAACGATTCTAAAGATGTCAACTTTCATAAACTCCCACATGATGTTAATGAATTTCCGTTAAATAAATTTAAGCTTAATTTTAGTGAAATTTTAATGAAGAAAGCGTATTATAAAATATAGGACGATAACAATGTATGGATACTCTGAAAACTGTAAAGGGGGGATAAAAATTTAAGATTTTTTTAAATTTAGATTAAGGATTGATCTAAATTTAAAAAAATCTTAAATTGCACTACCTAACAATAGCTTTTTTATTACAGCAACTATTAGATGCTTGTGTGCGTGGCATCTTGATACTCAATGGCATCTTTCAAATTTTGTAACATACGCTTCGTGTTATTTTACACTAGCTGACCCGACATACGTTGTTCTGTCAATAAACGGTTCGAGAGATATGGTAAATGCGTGGGTGAGTGCGTGGGTGGGATCAACGAATCTATTTCAAAAGATTTCATTGAGATCGGTCGAATAGTTTAGGAGTTATTAGGGGACATACAAACATACATTCTCTTTTATATATATATATATATATATATATATATATATATATATATATAGATTGAAATTAATAAAATACAAAATGCTTACTGATGATATGTGATCCCAGTGTCTTTCTTATTTCTTGTAGTATTATTTTTACAAAGTAGTATTAGTTGTTCTACGCAACCCGAAACAATTGAAACGAAAATCATTTCAATTATTATAAGTTTAACAGAACATGTGTCACGTCAACGTCACAAATAGTTCGAGACTGGCTTTAGTACGCCCACTTGGGCGTAGTATTAGTTGCCGCACTTTGCGACTACGCCTGCGGTATCTATTTGGAGCGCAACGGAGACCAATCCTTTATCTAAGAAAATTTCATTTCATTTCACTTCGAAGAGCAATGTATTGTTTCGCTATCATTTTTAGAGTGCAGTTGCCACATCTAATATATTGAGTAAATAAAATTGTCCCAAACACTTGCCGAGTTCTTAAGCCAATGGCTAACAAAGTTAAATAAAACTTTTTATTGTGGCAAACTTTTTGGAGTGTTATTTAATGTATAAGTTTTATCTTCTTTCCTTTCAGACAATTCAATTTTAATTAATGTAGTTTATTATTAATTTACCATTAGGAGGCTACTTTGCACAGGATGCCGGCTAGATTAAGGCTACCACAACGGTGTCTATTTTTGCCGAGAAGCACTAATGTGTAAGCATTATTGTGTTTCGGTCTGAATGTCGCCGTAGGTAGTGAAATTACTGGGCAAACGAGACTTAACACCTGCGGCCGTTCCCAATATTCAGTTTATCTCTAACTTAAGATAAAAATTGTAACTATCGTTTAGTTTTCTGTCCCAATAATCTTATCGACAGTAATTCACCTTATCTGTACACGCTGTCTGTCAATGGGACGACGTATAGCTTACCAGCGATAGAAGTTTGTATGGGAAATGCAATTCACGCGTCCCAATATAAGGTATTAAGAATGACTTATCGGGTATATTAGGACAGCTTCAGATTATTGACAGCTAATTACTGACAGTAGAAGGTAGTAATTTATCTCTATCTGTAGAAAGTATATTGAGAACGGCAATAAGTCTCAAAGAGACGAACGTAAATCAAGTGCAGCTAAGAATTTTTGGCTTTTCAAAAATCCTGAGCGGCAACTTTTACTGTAACCGATTTTGATTGACAAATCGTAAACAGTCAGCCACCTTTGATATTTGCTCCTTAGAATTTTGATAATTAAATCTTTAATTAAACTAAAGGCTAAAACACACATTGACAAATAAAATTGGTCATGCATTATCGAGCCGTCTATAAAAGACATTTTTATGTCTTTTTCCGTCTATAATAGGCATTTAGTTTCTCAAAATTTATTTCTTTACAATTCTTTTTTATGTCATTTCTAACGCTACCACCGCTTCGGAAACTAAAGCTCTGTTCAAACTGAGGCGAATAACGCGCGAGACGCGTGACGGAAGTCGCTCGCGCCGATTGTGTCAGCTAACTTGTATGGACGTGTTCAATTTGACGCGAGTAGTCGCTCGAGTTGAAGCGAAACAAGAGCGGGACGCGCGACGGGATTGTTTGATCTCACAATGCATGATGTTTCTCCACTGAAGAACCAAAAATTACACGCGGGAAGTCGCGTCAGTTTGAGAGGCTAAGCGAGCGAGCGAATTACTCTAATATGCGACCCGCGCCCGCGCGTTATTCGCCTCAGTTTGAACAGAGCTTAAGGACCGAAACACATAACCAATGATTCAGTTTGTTTCTATCACTCTTGCAAACAACATGCGTAACCCGGAAGCAGTTTTCAAATTAAAATGTCTGACGTTGACATTGTTTTTCGTCTATTTTTAATGCTTTGTATACTCGAGAAAAGTACTCGCCATCGCCTTATTAAATGGATGTATCCAGTATCTTCTGTATCGTATATTTAGAACAGAGTAATGGCTTCTTAATAATAAATATGCAATAAGTTTCTTACGACGATCCGTGCCAGGGACACGTCCATTCACAATAAGAAATCACGAGGAACTGGTTACCCTACCATACGATAGTAAAACGCTCTTTTTCGCGACGCCGCAACGCCGAAACGCACACTGCCGACATCAGCGACACAGTGCCGCAACTGAGAGACTAGAAGCGGCGCAAGAAACTATCCAGCATTCTTTTTTTTTTAATAAAATATACAATATTGTACAGTCATTGCTATTGCTATAAATCATAATCTAGTCCCAGGCTATCTGATCACTTATATATATATTCAGCTGTGGAGTAATAGGATTTACGACAGAGACATTTTTTAATAAAACATTTAAATTTCTGGGACTTTATTGTAGAAGTGTATACACTTAAAGCTTATTATGTATCTTATGAAGCCTACTAGAATTAGTTACAAGCCATCCCTTATTTCTAGTGTTATAATAATGAAAATCACTATTAAGAGCAAAAAGGTGTCGATTTTTGTGAACATATATTAAATTTTCATAAATGTACTGACAATGAACAGTCATAATATTTATTTCTTTAAATTTTTCTTTGAGAGACTGTCTATAACCAAGCTGATATATAGCACGAACAGCTCTCTTTTGCAGTGCAAACACTATATCAATGTCAGCAGCATGACCCCATAGTAATATACCGTATGTAATGATGCTGTGAAAATAACTAAAGTACACTAATCTATCGGTCGCAACATTCGTGTACTCTCTAATCTTTCTAACGGCATGTGCCGCAGAGCTGAGTCTATCTGCTAGTTATTTTGCTCACCGCCCACTTTGAGAATATGTTTTTTTCTAGAGTATTTTCGTGTATTTTTTGCCTTTTTAGACTATATTTTTTAATCTACCCACGCCCCATCTGCACCATCTCAATGCCACCTAATTTTTTCTGGGTCTTCTACTGCCCCCGAAAGTCTCAAACGCCCACAAGGGGGCGTTATCGCCCACGTTGAGAACGTATGAATTAACGTTATATATATATATATAACCCCAGAAGAACGTAGTATCCACAAGTTCCAATTACTGGTCATTTATAAGTACGTTGGTTTGTACCTCAGCTGTGTTTAGTGTAATGAACCGTAAATATTTTGTTATTTTACTGTTTAACCACATAAATGCTGGTACCTTGATATTGATAAATAAAGCGATTCGTGAGAAATTATTCCCTAACCATTCCAAAATATTAAAAAATCCACAACGTTCATGTTCATGTTTTCAGTTCTTTGCCGGCACTCTTTATGAAAAAAAGGGACGAGACGAGCAGGACGTTCAGTTGATGGTAACTGATACGCCTTGCCCATTACAATGAAGTGCCGCTCAGGAACCTTGAGAAACTAAAAATTTCTGAGCGGCACTACTATAATTGCGCTCGTCACCATGAGACATAAGATGTTAAGCCTCATTTGCCCAGTATTTTCACTAGCTACACCGCCCTTCAGACCGATACATACTAATGCTTACACATTACTGCTTCACGGCAGAAATAGGCGCCGCTGTGGTACCCATAATGTAGCCGGCATCCTGTGCAAAGGAGCCTCCCACTGGAGGACTTCTATTCGTCAATGACAGATTGGCAAGCTTGCGTTCGATGGCTTTGATCCTCTTTTTTCTTAGGCTACCAGGTCTTTCCTCATGTAAGGGTTGAAATTCCTTCACAGTGGCGTATTCAGATAATTGTTTTGGAAACTTCTCTTTTAATGAGGTGAATTTTAAGTTTACGCACAGATCTTTAGCGAAATTTAATAATTTAACTTCCATGATGTATAAAAGGTCTTTAGAAATTATTTTCATTACTCATACTCGGAAAGTAATGTTGTCTTGATCCTATGATTGGGTGGAAAATGTATGAGTATACAAATTACTTCCCACCTAAGGGATAATGAACTTCAAAATTAGAACTGCTTTCAGCTGTGAAGAGTTTTATGTAAAAAACAACTAATTAAAAAAAATTGGTTAACAATCTACTATTCCTTAACAATCCAAATTATTCAAAATTGCATATCGTTAATGTTTAAGTTTTCACTTGTTGTACTCCCGGAGTGCAACCCGTATTTTTTTCACATCTGTATTGAAAAACGTGTGATACACGGGTGTGTAAGTTAAGTGACATTAATAACTAAGTTAATGGTAGCTGGCTTGCAATAACCTACTTTCCACCCTTGTACAATGTACTATTACATTTTTTTTTTGTATAACTTGATGCATCAAATTAATAAAATATATATCGTGAGTACCCGTCGTAACAATTACAACGTAATATAATTTTAACAATTATTGCTTCACTTTTTCTGCACTTCTTCTCAATAGGAACTTCCTCTGTACCTGGTTTCAATCTTAAAAATGGTTATGGTAAATATTTTTATGTTTTATTTTATGACAGAAAGGGACAAGACGAGCAGGACGTTCGGCTGATGGTTATTAATACGCCCTGCCCATTACAATTCAAAGCCACTCAGGTTTCTTGAAAAACCCAAAGACTTTGAGAGGCAATACAATTGCGCTCGTCATCTTGAGAAATAAGATGGTCAAGTCTCATTTGCCCAGTAATTTCACTAGCTACGGCACCCTTCAGACCGAAAACACAGTAATGCTCAAACATTACTGCTTCACGGCAGAAATAGGCACCGTTGTGGTTCCCATAATCTAGCCGGCATCCTGTGCAAAGGAGCTCCCCAATGGTAAAATTATTTGAAGTATTTATTTTTTTTACCTATTTTAATTTTTTTTTATAAAATCTAGAAAATTTGCTTAGTAACTTCTGCAAGGCAGGCGTCCTTTGTTTTCGCAAAAGTGGTTGCTTATATGTTTACTTCAAAAGCGTTCTTATATGGACGTTTCTGGGTTTACTTTCGATTCGAAGGTTCTCACCCTTTTTCCCCTTTCAACTATTTCTAGATGGGTATAGAAATAGTTAACCCTACATGTACCCTACTACCTACCCTACCTACCCTACATGGCATGTGTTCATTAATTTAAAAACTAATACTTACTAGGCTATATCTATATGAACTACTTATAATTCTCCACCATCTTGTAAAGAGTGTATCAATCGGCCATTTTTTTTTAAACTTCCGAGGAATGCTTTCTCAAGGGGTTTCTTAATGGAATTTTCAATTTTTGAAGCGAAAACTTCTATAGCGGCTTTGAGCTTTTTTCTTGCGCTGGGTATATAATGTTAAACTCGCGTCAGGACACGTGACCTGATCGAAAATTCGTAAGACTGTCGATGAAATTATGGATGAAAGTTGATTTTTCTGAGAGATAAACTTATTAATGTAATATAATTGTATTAGTTCTGAAGTGTTAAAGTTTTCATGTAATATAAATTGTCATTGTTGTTAACGATAGCGCAATAAATGATACTTAACCACATATATGCTGATAAATAAAGTAATTCGTGCGAAATTATTTTCTAACCATTCCCAAATATTCTGCCGGCACTCCCGGAGTACAACCCATATGTTTCTGTCTCATGAACGAGACTTCTGTTTATGAGATTCAATCTTACACTAAGAATGGCAGTTTATCACAAAATTTTCAGTTTTTGTTTTTTTTTTTTTTATTAAATAGGAGGATAAACGACCGTACGGTTCACCTGGTGTTAAGTGATCACCGCCACCCACATTCTCTTGCAACACCAGAGGAATCACAAGAGCGTTGCCGACCTTTAAGGAAGGTGTACGCGCTTTTTTTGAAGGTACCCATGTCGTATCGTCCCGGAAACACCGCATAAGGAAGCTCATTCCACAGTACGTGGAAGAAAGTTCCTTGAAAACCGCACTGTGGAGGACCGCCACACATCCAGATGGTAGGGATGATATCCTAACTTGTGGCGTGTCGTGCGGAGGTGGACTTCAGTGACTTTAATCCTTTAAAAGCTGGTGTTCTCTTTTAAAGGGTACTCGCTATACGGTTTTATATGATAATTGATGATAAACTGATAAAATAAAATGTGTTTAATGAACTAAGAAGCAGATTTACAGTTTGAAAAGAAACCAAGCTATGTATGACGAAGTGAACGATATTCTATCTGACATCGTGTACTGGTTTAGCGCTAATAACCTGTTGTTAAATAGCAAGAAAACGAAATATATAAAATTTACCGTACCAAATGTCAAAAATGTTGATGCAAGTGTTTTGTTAAATGGAGAGGTGAAAAAATCGGTGGAATCTGCAAAATTTCTTGGCATTACTCTGGATTCCAAATTACAATGGGGCCCCCATATTGAAGAATTGGCGAACAGACTTAGTTCTGCAGCATACGCGGTTAAAAAGGTTAGACAATTAACTGACATAGATACGGCGCGACTTGTATGCTTTAGTTACTTCCATAGTATTATGTCCTATGGTATATTGCTGTGGGGCAGCACTGCCGATATTAATACAATATTTGTGCTGCAGAAGAGGGCTATTCGCGCTATTTATAACCTAGGTCCTAAGGATTCATTGAGAGCAAAATTCAAAGAAATTAACATCTTGACTGTTGCTTCTCAATATATTCTTGATAATGTAATGTATGTTCATAGGCACATGGTGAATTTGCCAGAAACTGGCATAACCATAATGTTAACATCAGGAACAGGCATAGGCTTATAATGCCTACTACTCGACTAAGTCGAGTTAACAAGTCTTTTGTGGGGCGATGTATATGCTTTTACAACAGGATCCCAGAGAATGTTCAAAACGTATTACGTTATTCAAAAGAATTGTTAAAAAACGTTTGTGTGGTAAAGGTTACTATAACATAAATGACTTTCTTAATGATACCACAGATTGGGAATGGAGTGACCGCCAATGACAATGTTACTTTGTAAATGTTACTTTAATTGTAAAACATATTTATGATGAAAAAAAAAGCCCGCTGAGTTTGTTGCGCCCATTCTTCTCAGGCCTGAGGCATTCGTTTTGGAATGGGAGGTAGTTTTTTGACTTTCAATAAGTGATTTCACATCCTATTTTGAATAAAAATATTTGAATTTGAATTTGAAAAAATATATTGCTTGATTGATACGCGGCGAATCACTGTGCGATATATCGCGCGAAGTGCTGTATTACTAAATATTTGTAATATATTAAGTTTTATATTGAAATAAAACCTAAACTACTGGCTTTTACGAGTTTGCTAGTATAAACGTGTTAATCAAGGAAAATAGTAACTCTGTTATGACTTTTACTAATTATATTACATTTAAGACAGCAAGTGTGGCAAAAATATTGGTCTCAGTGAGTCATACATTTTTGTGCCGTTTGGTATTGAGATACTTGGCCCGTGGGGGCCAGAGGCGCGGAGAATGTTCAAAATATTATCTTCGCGCCTCAATAAGGCTACTGGAAACTCAAGCGTTGGCAGCTATTTCGGTCAACGGATCATCCTAGCTATACAGCGCGGAAATGCTGCCAGTATTCTTGGTACGCTTCCACATAATGATAGTTTAAATTTTATGTAGTCATAGTATTGTAAATATATTTATAAGAATTGTTTCATTATACAGTATATTACTACAAACACTTATTATATTCTCATGTATTATCTCTCTATATTAAACATGTGCACCTTTTTATCTAAGTGCAAAAAGCACAATTTCGCTTGCAACTTAATATCTACATAAGTTAAACAATCATTAATAACTTATGGCTTGCGTGAGAGTAATGACATTAAAAAAAAAAAACAAGACATATGCGTAATTGTAAGTGTGCTTTGTGCGTCTAGACGTTACGGTCTGGCGCGTGAGAAAAATGCTCTCAGAAGTGGGATTGAATCAATAGATGTACGGAAATGTACGACCCTATTTCGTGCGTCAAGAGGTCATTCACTGGTTGCCTGTCGGTTGCCAGCTCAGGTCAAAGGTAACCGTGTTCACTTCCGCTAAATGCTTTTCTCTCTTTAAATGTTTGAACATCTTCACTGTTAAGTTGTTTTTTTCTTGTACTTTTTATTTTTATGCTTATCAAAATGCCGCTCATTATGTTATTCTTTTTTATGACAATAAGGGACCACGAGCAGGACGTTCAGCTGATCTGGACGGTAATTGATACACCCTGCTCATTACAATGCAGTGCCGCTCAGGATTCTTGAAAACCCCAAAAACTCTGAGCGGCACTACAACTGCGCTCATCACCTTGAGACATAAGATGTTAAGTCTCATTTGCCCATTAATTTCACTAGCTACGGCGCCCTTCAGATCGAAACACAGTAATGCTTACATATTACTGCTTCACGGCAGAAATAGGCGCCGTTGTGGTACCCATAATCTAGCCGGCTTCCTGTGCAAAGTACCCTCCGACTGGTAAAAAATACTAGCAGCATTTCCGCGTTGGATAGCTAGGCTGATCTTAAATTAAATAGATATTAAATTGTTTCAAATATTATTAAAATCCGGAAGACCGTAGTGTTGGTAGGTCCCCCACAATATGCACCGATGATCGGGTCAAGGTCGCCGGAATAGGTTGGATGAGGGCAGCGCAGGGCCGACCATCATAGCGATCTTTGGGAGAGGCCTTTATCCAGGTGTAGACATCTACCGGCTGAAATGATAAATACTACTACCATTGCTAATCTTGCACACAAATATTCATATCAACGGTTAATATATCCAGGCTGTGTTCAGAGGAATTGTTCAGGTACCACCAGCCGAACCACCATTACGTCACAATGCGAAAGGCGAAAGTTTTGCGGGAAACTTCTTGCATCGCACAACCACTTCGTGGAAGTCATTACCGGCTGTAGTGTTCTCGAACCGATACGACTTAGGGACGTTTAAGCTCAGAGCATACTCCCAACTAAAGAGTACTTCAAGTACCCCACATTAGAATCAGTTTGTTCCAAAAAACCTGTCATGCTGTTTGTAAAAATATTTAATAAATTACCAATTACTTTTAAACCTCAAGCTCCGCACGTTCGAACAGTGCGTCCTACCCGTAATGATTTATGAAGGAACTCTAGGAAGTGGAAGTCGGGATGTTTGTCGTAGGTCCGATGGAAGATGGGGTAAAAAGTTGTTGGAGTGGAGACCACGAAAGGGGTTCAGGAATATTGGGAGACGATTTGATGCGAGCGGCTGGGAAGGACTGGATGCGGAAAACTCCGCATAAAATGGTCTAAAATGCAAGAAAGACTCAGCATTGGGTAGATCAAGGTTGAAAAAGAAATTACCAAAAGAAATAAGAGAGGAGACAGTATTAAATAGATTTAAATTTAAATTATTAACACTACTAAAAAAATATTGTTTTTACTCAATAAACGAATATTATCAAACGAAGTGGTAACTGGCACCAATACTATTTTTAACGCTATAATTTTTTGTGATTATTTTTACTACATTATCTCTTAAAATTTCATTAATTTTCGTAATTGTATATGGTAGGGTCTTTTAGGTATAGCTTTACGTTGGTCAAATTAAATGTAAAAGCAATTATTGATTGTGTTAGCTTATCTATATGAATATAAGAGATTTCCACTTATATAGTCACTCATCACGATATCTCTGGAACCATTTGAGCTAAAGACTTATTTGGTAGGAATATTATTTTCACCGAGTAGAGGTCAGCTAAGAACGGATTTTCCAAAATTCCATCTGCAAGAGTTTTTTTAAAATTATGAACAGAACAACGTCTGTCGGGTGAGCTAGTAATAATATAACACGAAACCACTGAAATAATTGCATGTCTGTCAAGACGAAACATGTGCCTACTCTTATATTTGTAACAACTTTACTTGAATGTTGCTGGAAAATAAAGAACTTTGACTTTGTCTTTGAAAAAATGGCTGGTGTGACGCATATGGGTGATTGCCACTTCACATCACTTGAAACTCTTGCCCGTTGGCCGGTTTAAAAAAAAAAAACTCAAAGTAAATGCCCGTTAAGGCTGGAAAATGTTAAGAATAATAAGTAGGTAGTTAAGTTTGTGGGTGAATGGTTTAATTGTGAAGCGTAATTGCCTCCGGTCCGTTTTGGCTTGATAAACGAAATCTGTCTAGGTCATTCGTCAGACTGACTTAAGGCTGACGCACACGAATTCGCAACGCGCCGCATACGGAATTGATGATACAAGTTGCTTTCTTACTCAAGATGTACATTCACAAACAAAGTTTTTTTACATTAAGGGATGAGACGAGCAGGACGTTCAGCTGATGGTAATTGATGCACCCTGCCCATTACTATGCAGTGCCGCTCAGGATTCTTGAAATACCCAAAATTATAAGCAGCACTACAACTGCGCTCGTCATCTTGAGACATAAGATGTAAGTCTCATTTGCCATGTAATTTCACTAGCTGCGGCACCCTTCGGACCGAAATACAATAAAATTTACACACTACTGCTGCTTCACGGCAGAAATAGGCGCCATTGTGGTACCTACAATCTAGTCGGCTGGCATCCTGTGCAAAGGAGCTTCCCACTGGTAAACTTAACCGAGTTGTAGGCGTAACAAGTTTATTAGTAAATATAAGCTCACTTCCCGACTTTTTCTGCCGTTTTCTTCAGGTTGTAAGTAATGTTTTGTGAACTTGGTTGTTGCTTCCTAGGTATAAAATAAACTATCCATTGGCGCCTGGAGGCGAACGACTTCTTCGCCACTACAGATATCTCAAAAATGCATGAATATTATACATGACTCATCTCACTTAGCTAGTAGAGCTAAGTTAGTATGTTATGAGTTTTTCTTGAGTGCTTATTCCGCCTGAACGTCACCTGAAGATTCCTCGTGTAGAGGCGACCCGTGTTGAATTGGTGAAAGACAAGTCTAAGCGGAATTAACACTGAAGAAAACTCATAACACTTAGATAAGTAAGTCGTGCATATTTTTTTTGAAAAAATATTATATATCTTAATATTTATTTATATTTCTTTTGTGCGTCTGTTGCAACTGAACTCCTCCTAAGTGGTTGGATCGATTTTAATGAAACTTTCTGTAAGTCTTCAGGTGGATTCGAGAATGATTTAGATTTACAATTGAACTACCTCCTAAACGGCTGGACCGATTTTGATGCTTTTTTTGTGTGTTCCAGTAAATTTGAGATAGGTTTAGATTCTCAATCCCATCCATATAATATAATTCTCCTGCTCGTATGTTAGTTAACTCCTCCTAACGGCTGGACCGATCTAACTCCATTACGATGCCACTAAAAATGGATTTTGGATTGAATCGTAAGCGGCACTGCATTGCAATGGGCATGGCAGTATGTCTTACCATTTGGTGACAGTTTTGGCCGTCATGTCACTTTTCCTCATAAAAAATTCTCATGTACGTATAAATTAAAATAACTGTGGTACTTATAATGGGGTTTGGTATATACATATAAATATACCGTTGGGGCAGTAAAGTCCTCGAATGGCGACAATGTACCGGAAGACGCAGTGTTGGTAGACCCCCCACAAGATGGTCCGACGAACTGGTCAATATCGTCGGTATACATTGGATGAGGGCAAAGCAGGATCGATCGTCGTGGAAATCTTTGGAGGAAGCCTTTGTCCATCAGTGGAAGTCATCCTTCTTTGTTCCAGCTGATGATGTTAATGATGACGGTATATTCTTGCTGAAACTGACTTCGTACATACCTACGTATTGCTTATAAAAAATTTGTTTCTCAAAACTGTAATAACTTTATATTAAATGAAGATATGGCAATCAATTTTTATATTAAAGATATAATATTCTTTTTAGATAAGGGCCTAGTGTCTAAGGAATAAAACTTAGAAGACTCAATTGAAATCTATCGCTTACACAAATAAAAATTGAAAACATAATTTTAGGAACGATTCGAGACCTCTCGCGTTCCGTGCGAGTGTTCTGCCAACTGAGCTAACCTTTCGAGTGACGTATCGTCATAAAATCTTGTATGCTTTGTTCAACTCTCCTTTACAGTTGATTTTGTTTGACCTGCTTAAGCCCAATATTTGCATAATTGACTTGAGATGTCGCTCTTGTAAATCTAAACAATTGTGTTTTTAAAGTAATAACCCTCACTTCTTGGATTTATACACAAATAAAATTTGAAAATCTATCGCTTATCTTAAAACCTCTTTCATCATTTATAAAGCTTGCGTGCCGAAGCGTACTAATGTAAGCCTGGCTTAAGTCCGCCATTTTCTCTACGTTCACCAGATACCGTTGCGAAACAATTGTTTTATACGTGTAATTGAAACGTCTCTCAAACAACAAGAGCGTACTCTGGATCGTTTTGCACTCAGCTGAGCATTAACTAGCTTATAAGCTGAAACAATTCGTAACATAAACGTAAATACCCATCAGGATATATTTATAACTAGCTTTTACCCGCAACTTCGTCCGCATATACCAGTATAACCATATTATAAGTTTTTGTTGCAATTTTTATATTCTAGGAAACAAGATAAAAATGGATTTTATTATAACAAATTCTAATATGACCTACTAAAAATTCCCAAACAAGCTAACATCTTAATAATTAACTATAAAATTTAATAGAAAATATTACAGAACTTTAAGAGAAACAATTTATACCCTCTCCTCCTCTCACAATTCTAATATTATATCTACTGAAACGTCCGGGCAACTAGAGCGGCTTTTTTCTTTAGAAAAAAAATCATATCTTACGCGACCACGCACACTAGCACCCTCTTACACGCTCTGGCACACTCACACACCCATTTATATATTACTTATTATATCTAATATATAAAATTCTCGTGTCATGGTGTTAAACTTTGAACTCCTCCGAAACGGCTTGACCGATTCTCATGAAATTTTAAGTGCATATTGGGTAGGTCTGAGAATCGGACAACATCTATTTTTTTTTTTTTAATTTTTTTTGACATTTTTTTAAAATTTGTTTGATTATGAGTCAGCGTTAAAAAATACATACAACTTCAAATTTTCACACATCTACGATCAACAGTTACTTTTGTATAGCGATTTTAATATCGGCAATACAACGTTTGCTGGGTCAGCTAGTAATATATAAAATACCTAAATAGTTATTAAAAACAAAGCCTTTTCCCCATAATTTCATTATTGATGGCTTTATGTCAGTGCGTAAAAGTGGAATCCTGGTGATCAGGTTATCTTCCAAAGACACCAGCGATCCACAACGTTTAATTGAAATGATTTGTAAATTTAATTGTAAATAAGAACTTGTAAAGCCATTCTGTTTTGAAAAGAGCAATTTTAGAGTTTATTGCTCGTTCTTCTCTAAGGAAATCTGCCTTCCGAACGAGCTGTATAAAAAAATAACCTATTTAAAGTGTTATGCAATTTACCTACGACAAAAAAACATTTTTGATTTGATTTGATCCTTCAGACAAACTGTCCAAACAGTTTTGCGGGGCTATGTTAGCTTAAGATTCTTTCTGTAAATGATTAATAGTATAAATAAATAATAAAATTATGAAATGCACGGTATTTCCAGAATAATACGATATGGGTCCTTCAAAAAAGGTTGCTTGGTTCTTATAAAGCCGGCAGCACCCCTGTGATTTTTCTGGTATGGCAAGAAAATATATGATTTTTAACATGAGGTAACCCCGTCCCGTTTGCCCCCTCTTATATAAAAATGTCAGTTGCAGAGACTGCCGTTAGAAGTGAAAACTTAGAATATAAAATCTATTATGTTCTTTTAGTATTAAAATTTGAAATTTCATAACGTTTATCAAACTATTAATGAAACAAAAACATTATTTCAACAATGCACAGTATATACACATTTAATTTTTCATTAAACCTATTCAATTTCACTTTTATGATATACACAGCACAATACGTCAGCTGTATAGCTACAGATATACTGCTATAAGCATTTCGGTGACGCGAACTCACGACATTTCACCTATCCAAAAGTGTATAACTTTACATATTCATATTTTAAATTAATTACTTATCACGTGCGCCAGTCATGAGCATGTCGGTAACGCACACCCATTTTCCGCTACCAAAAAGTGCCCATCACGGCTAAGGAAGTTTTCACTTCAATAAGTCAAGGTAAAGTGGAATATTTTGTCGTTTTTCCATTAAAACAAAATACAATTAAAAAACAAATAGATGCTAGATATAAAATAGATAAGAATCCTTCAGGCAGACTTGAGTCAGCGCGTTCTAATTAAAAGTACAACACTACATATGACCAAGAAATTATTTATAGCATTTTTACACTAACACTCTCATTCTAGTCTAGACGATACTTAGCACGGCAATTAGTATATTTTAGTAGCGTGTTGAGCTAGTTAATACTATTACTAATAAAGTTAAAAACACCATTCATCCATTTCTCTCTCCATTGCCCTCTGAGCGACAATGAGCTTCCTCATAAGGTCCATATTTAGTGACCATGTCTGCGTTCCGTACGTCATCAATGGCAACACACACTGGTTAAAAACCTTCTTTTTATTATGTATTATTATTATTATAAATAAATAAAATAAAAAAGCCTTTTATTTTTTACAGAAATGCTATTTACAAGTCGATTAGTTTTGTTAGTATCAATAAGAAAATGATTAAGTAGTTAGTTAATTTAATTATTATGGTATTTTTATAAAAAGTAATTAATTTTTATGCATTTTATTCTGCAAGAAGCCCTCTCCAGGTAAAGGCCTCCTCCAAATTGAGCCAGTTTTCTCTGGATTGCGCTATTTGTATCCAGTTTGGACCCGCTGTGTGTTTAATTTCATCCTCCCATCTGTTGCAAGGTCTCCCTTTCTTTCTTTTGCCCACTGGACCCCTCCATTCTGTCACTCTTTTAATTAATAATTAATTTTGGAAACTACTGCACCGGCCACCAAATGAGACTTACGTATGTGCACTTTGGCTTCATATCGGCCATTTTACATTTACACGTTCGTCCATTAGTTCGTCCTAGTTGTGACCAAGGCTTGTTTAATACTTTTCTCAAATAATAATATTTTTTCATATATAAGTGGGTATTGCCGCCACTTGAATTTTAGGTGGCGTTAAAGTAAGTTTATCACATTTATTGTCTTCACTTTTCTCCATAAGTTGCCATATTTCTAAAAAGAATGTTCCATTTTTAAATTATACGACACATATGAGCACAGTAGACATATGTACATATGCCTTTTTTTTCTTTTTTTTTTTTTATGGAATAGAAGGACAAACTAGCGTACGGGTCACCTGGTGTTAAGTGATCACCGCCGCCCACATTCTCTCGCAACACCAGAGGAATCACAAGAGCGTTGCCGGCCTTTAAGGAAGGTGTACGCGCTTTTACGCGTGTCTACTGTGATATGAGTTTACTATGTGATTTATTTGGCCGCCAAACCACGACAGGTATGGATTTATATACAAGTTTATAAAATTATTTTGCCAGCCGCTGCGTGCGTCTACTCGGCCCGTACAGCAATTTCGATTTATCTCCAAATAATGCTTAAACTTCCAAGCATGATTGAGAAAACTTACTTAGCTGTAAAATCGATTTATATAAGTTCTGCTTACTTAAACTACACGGAACCTTCAGTGCGTAAAACAAACTAGCGCTTGACACAAAATCTATAAAAAAAGAAAAAGTGGTAGAATATAACAAAACTAATACGTGTTGCTATGAATATAAAAATAGACTTCTATATAGGTAACTAAAGTGTAAATACTACGTAATAAGAGGCGGAAGGGACTGCCTAAGTAAAAATTGAAATTTAGTTTAGTATGAAACGTGCAGTGATTTGACATAAGTTTGAAATATTAGTAATTACAATATGTCGAATGGTGACGAAGTATAATCTGGCTAAGTTTGAAAGCGAACAGTTGCTAAAATCGAAGTGGATTTCGCCTATCTCCGTTTTTTACAAGATTATAGCCGTCATCTGTCAATCTATCAGTGACTGCACTTTTCGTACAATCGAGTGAATCGCTTTTTTTAGCTGGTATAGTGGAGATTGACAGGTGATGAGAAGCACCCAAGACATATGGAGCAGCTTTGAGAGAGCACCTCAGAGACGGTATAAGATGCATGACGAGCTGAGAGGCAGAGTTCAATGGACAGTAATGAAGCCTTTATCAACAGGCATGCTGCATTTAAGCAATATGTTGTAGTCAGTATGTCTATCAAAGTTGTGTACTTTTATTAACTTGATAATCTTCATATTATAATAGATTTAATACTAATAATAATTAATTATGTCATAACCTAACCTATTTACAGTTAACTTAACAAATTACGATAGTAAAATGGTGCTAAGTGATCACCGCCACATACTCTTGCAACACCAGAGGAATAACAGCAGCTTTGTACGCGCTTTTTGAAGGTACCTATATCGTATCGTCCCGGAAACACCGCACAAGGAAGTTCATTTCACAGCTTTGTAGTACGTGGAAGAAAACTTCTTGAAAACCGCACTGTGAACTTATGGTTTTCTCATGGATCTGGTATCCAGATGGTAGGGATGATATCCTAAATTGTGGCGTGTCATGCGAAGGTGGAATTCGGCGGCAGGAATCAGATGAAACAGCTCTTATATATGTTACCTACAGTAAGATCATATATTATCTTATGTCATACCAGCTGTTATAAATAACCTATAAACAATTAAAAGGCCAATTTATGTATTAAATTATTTTTAAATGGTTTATTTGGTTCAAAAAGTTTACAGAAATCTTATAACTAATTACAATTTGGACATTAAAGAACCATAATGGTGTCTTGTCAGCATTATGTTGAGAATTTTACTTCTCAACGCAACTTCATTTACAATTACAACAACAGGAATGTAAAGCAACGAAAATCCAAACACAAAATATCACAGCCATAATCATTATCAAATAATATGCTCGTCATTAAAATGAATACTGTGTAAAAACGGCGCCGTGATACAGCGGATGTCTGTCTGACTCCAAGCCGATAGCCGTCTAGCTTTCATTTATCGCATTTCGCAATATTAAATTTCACTCTCTGCATGTTCGTAAGTATAATTACGAAATTTCGAGGTTTTTGAAGTAAACACGGTAAAAGAGATATTGAGATTTATATCGCAATGTAAATTTAACATTTATTTTTAAGCCTATCTTCTTAAAGGGCTTACACAGATCATGAACGTCAAGTTGTTACGGACCCGAAATTCGTCCTTGGCTTGTTCCAATCGCATCAGGATTTTCTCAGGTGTGTTTTCGGTTTTCCTGTTCATAGTACGCTTATTCGACGCTCTTATGATTCTTCTCGTGTAACAAGAGAGGATTTGGTGATCACATACCATCAAGCGTATCTATACTCGTTTGTCCTCCATTTCCAAAAAAACAATTACTCTCTCAGTGCCATATTGTGTTTATTGAGAAACGACTGCATTAAGAGAGTCATTATCAATAATCAAATTTACAGATTAACTTATAAAATCGTAATATAAACTATCATTCCATCTTGATTCCTCACGTCTCTAACTGAGAGTTGATTAAAAAGTTAATCGTCTTTTTTATCTTAACGCAAATCCCTGAAGCGGAAAGCACAGACAGCTGCAGATAACTAAGAGTCACGGCCTTTACATTCTTTATTTAAAAATTATTAAATACGAGGACATGTTATGGTTCGTGGTTTAAGCAAATTGAGGTAAAGGCTCACGGTCGTACAGCCAAGTGGTGGTATTGGGGGTGGGTTTTATATTATAATTGGGAAATGATGCATGTTTTAATTATTATAAAATATTATTGACTTCTTATTCATTTATGTTTAATTCAATCTGTAAATATTCCGATAATTTTGGCATTCAATTTAATTCTATTTTTGTGTTTGTGTCTATGTTTTTGAAATGTGTGTAACACCTATAACTAAGTTAACACTTAGAATGTATTATTTATTGTAATAATATTATTATGCTTTTGTTAGTGTTTGTCTTGTTGGTGTTAAGTAATAAAAAAAAATAGAGGCAAGATTGCGTAAATTGTAAGGGGATGGTGGAATGAGGCTAGAAGAATAAATGCTGTAGGCGATAAGCTTCGGCCAAGAACTGAGACGAATAAAGAGATATGAATGAAAGAGAATGTATTTGTGTACGTATGTTCACTTAAAACTCGAAAACCAATAGCCCAAGTGAAATGAAACTTTGTACACATATAAAGGGCAAAATGACCACGAACATAGTTACTGATGTATGGTGGCGCTGGTAACAAGTAATTTTTATCTTTATGAACCGGTCAAAATATTAAGATAAATTATTGTAAGGTTGAATTTTTGTAGTAATTAATATGGTACACTTTTATAGTTATGTTATAACAGATATTTTAATTTGTATATACACCAACTAATGTGTCAACTGTACCAATTTATCTCAATGAATGCTTATTTATGTTCAGGCATTTCAGCTATTTTAGAGACACACACAACAAGCTGTGGAATGAGCTTCCTTACGGTGTTCCCAGGACGATACGACATAGGTACCTTCAAAAAAAAGCGCGTACCTTCCATAAAGGCCAGCAACGCTCCTGTGATTCCTCTGGTATTGCAAGAGAATGTGGAACGCGGTGCGCTCGTTTGTCTCCTTTTCCATGAAAATTTCACACGTAACTTTATAGATATGTTGTAAGTTAAACGCATAATTGTGTATTTACATTTCCTGCTTATGTGATGTAGTTAATATTAACTATGCGTTGCTAAAACAAAGTATGGCAACTGTCCGACTTAATTTTGTGATCAATTAGAGTAATATTATCTAGTTTATTAAGTTTTTCTTTTACGAAATATGTTTTTCAATGATAGTATTGTTATAACTTTATTTGTTCATCACTTTGTCGCATTAGGTTAAACCTGTAATGATGGATAGTACTGTAGGATGGTAGTGTGGTTATATAAATAAATAAAAAATAAAAAAAATTAAAAAATTGGGTTCAGTAGTTTAATAAGTAATAATATATCAAAGAATTAGGTTTTATTATAATATAATTTCATTATATCTCCATAAATTTATATTATACTCTGGACGCATCAAGCATCCATACCAGTTTAAGCACTTTTACCAGTGGGAGGCTCCTTTGCACAGGATGCCGGCAAGATTATGGGTACCACAACGGCGCCTATTTATGCCGTGAAGCAGTAATGTGTAAGCACTATTGTGTTTCGGTCTGAAGGGCGCCATAGCTAGTGAAATTACTGGGCATATGAGACTTAACATCTTATGTCTCGAGGTGACGAGCGCAATTGTAGTGCCTCTCAGTTTATAGGTTTTTCAATAATCCTGAGCGGCACTGCATTTTAATGGTCAGGGCGTATCAACTACCATCAGCTGATCATCCGGCTCGTCTCATTTCTTATTGTCATAAAAAAATCCATTAAACAATTATTAACATTAATTATACAGCTTAGTTTTTATTATTTTTAATGAAAAATATTTTGATATTTAAAACGCTTTTTAACTTAAAGATGATTCATTAAATATTGAATGCAGCACCTTACAAACTAAGTTGTTTTATATATTACAGCCATTGTAAACTACTCTATTGATTGAAAGGAGTGGCCGTTGAGTTTCTTCTATGTTCTTCTCACGAACTCTACTTTTTCCGCACATATGTAATATTGAAATAACCGTTTTTTACTACAAGTATAAATTAATATATATACGGCACATACACCAAATTAACACTTTTGTCTGTCTGTCTGTTTGTTCCAGCTAATCTGAAATGGCTGGACCGATTTTGACGGGACATTTATTGGCAGGTAGCTGATGTAATATGAAGTAACTTAGGCTACGTTTGTTTTAGAATAATTCTTTTATTTTTGAAAAATAAAGTAATATTGCAATGTCCAAGAAACGGTCTAGCTCTAAAAATAATGTATTTATAAATAAGGCGGTTAGTTTTCACATCTTTTCACATCAAAAAACCGAAACGGCTATGAATTAGGAATGGTAAACACATTTCAAATATAAGTTACGTGGCAAATGGCGTAATTCGGCCCAATTTCCTCATAGCATTAATTTTATTGCATTCTGCATCGTGTGACCTACCTGTCGCTGGTGTGTTCAAGGCTTTGTGGTGCAGTATTACCGTTGGAACTGATAAACCGGAGTGCACGCCGGGCGCGAGAGGGGAGGGGCACGGCTGGAGGGGCGCGGGGGACGGCAGACGTCTAGACGCTACGTCACACGGCCTCGCGATATCGCGTCTGTAAACAACGGGTGTACACTGACCGAATATGGTATTCGATGTGCATATACACGACAATCTACCATCAATGTACCCCAAACAACAGGACCTGTTGGGCAGTACTTACCTTTTTTTAATGACAATTAGGGATTGAGATGAGCAGGACGTTCAGGTGATGGAAATTGATACGCCTTGCCCAGGATTCTTAGAAAACCCAAAAATTCTGAGCGGCACTACAATTGCGCTCGTCACCTTGAGACATATGTCAAGTCTCATTTGCCCGGTAACGAATTGAGAACCTCCTCCTTCTTGAAGTCGGTTAAAAACCCAAACATTCTGAGCGGCACTACAACTGCCCAGTGATTTCACTAGCTATGACGCCCTTGAGACCGAAACACAGTACTACTTACACATTACTGCTTCAGGCCAGAAATACGCACCGTCGTGGTACTCATAATCTAACCGGCATCCTGTACAAAGGAGTCTCCCACTGTTAAACCTGTGCTGTATTTTGGCCTGATAATGAACACATTTTTCTGAGAGTTAATATTTATATACAGGTTGTAATCGTTAAGTGTGACCACGCAATTATTACAGATACAAAAAAAACTTTAAACTGATATCGAAAGTACTTTTTAAAAATCATACGAGAAGTATCCAAAATTATGATAATAAACATGTCCATACATTTAGTGAAAATAAGTGTAATTTAATAAATAACATTACTGTTTTTCGGTCTGAAGGGCGCCGTAGGTAGTGAAATTACTGGGCAAATGAACTTAACATTGTTTATGTCTCAAGGTGACGAACGCGATTGTAGTGCCGCTTAGAATATTTGGGTTTTTCAAGAATCCTGAGCGGCACTGCATTGTACTGGGTGGGGCGTCCTTCTCGTCTCGTCCCTAATTTTCATAAAAAAAATCATAGGTGTAAATGTAATGCACGCAATAGGTATTAGTATTCTAAGTGAGACCCTATAGAATGAGGTACCTATCTGCCAGTGAAAGTAGGTCTATCTGTTTCGTACATTAACCGGAACAAACAGATTAGACAACATTTTCAATTCACTTTTACGTAAATATGGATTGTCTACGTAATTATTTATATAAAAAATATGTTGGAAAAAGTTCTTCAATGTAAATGTATTTAAGGAAATTATATTTTTTTTATACAACGTTGACCTGTGTATATGTATTTTGTGATGAAGAATATTTTAAGTAGTTATGTATATGAAACCTTATGTATAAAACATATAACTATGCAACCTTAATGTTTTTAGTGAGAAAGTAAATATATTTAACTTAATTATACGAATAATACAAATTCCAAGTTTAAGTTACCGTAATTTTATAGCCACTTGTATTATGATTTAGTTCTTAAGCTACTCCAACTAAAAACTATTAAATGTTAGGATAGTCTATCATAGCAGTTAAAATTATGTGTCATCTTAGCAATATGTACCAGAACTTCATATACAGTATAGAGGTTCATGCACAATGCAGGTTTCACTTCTAACATATGTACTTAGAAGATTAGAATAACAAAAAAAAAACAAGACAAAGGCACATTATCATTACATGACTACTGATAAAGACAATCACAATCTGGTCCCAGGCTGTCTAATCGTCTATATCATAGTTTCTCAACCTTATTTTGCTCACCGCCCACTTTGGAGAATATGTTTTTTTCTAGAGTATTTTCGTGTATTTTTTTTGCCTTTTTAGACTATATTTTTTAATCTACCCACGCCCCATCTGCGCCATCTCAATGCCCCCTAATTTTCTCTGGGTCTTCTACTGCCCCCCCGAAAGTCTCTAACGCCCACAAGGGGGCGTTATCTGCCACGTTGAGAACCTATGGTTGATGATTTGCAGTTGGGTATATAGACTTTCTGCAGAGGCAATTTCAAATTAAACTTTAAGAAGACGACTTTAGGAAGGTGTCCACTGCTGGACAAAGATCGTCATGACGATCGGTCCTGCGCTGCTCTCATCCAACCTTTTCCGGCGATCATGACCAGATCGTCGGTCCATCATGTTGGGGGCCTACCAACACTACGTCTTCCGGTACGTGGTCGCCATTCAAGGACTTTACTGCCGCAACGGCCATCTGTCCGTCGAGCTATGTGACCTGCCCACTGCCACTTCAGTTTATGTCGGTAACTTTGGTTCTAGTACGGATCTCCTCAATTCTGATTCGATCTCGGGAAACTCCGAGCATAGCCCTCTCCATTGCCCTCTGAATGACCATGAGCTTCCTCATAAGGCCCATAGCGACCACGGGTGCGTTCTGTATGCCACTGGCAACACACACTGGTTAAAAATCTTCGTCCTTAGACACTGAGGTATTTTGGACTTTGGCTGCCCATCCGAGTTGGATTCGACAAGTGACCTCTTTCTCGAAATTGGACCTGCCTAACTGGATTATTTCTCCAAGGTAGACGTACTCGTCAACAATTTCGAGATTAAGTAATTAAGTAACCTTAACTTTAGTAACCAAGTTTACCACACAAACTTTAATAACCCTTTTAAATTTCGTATTTTTTTGCAACTTCGTTTAGAATGCATGACCAATTTTGTCAATTTCTTTTTTATGAAATTACCCAAAACTTCTGAGCGGCACTACAATTGCGCTCGTAACCTTGAGACATAAGATGTTAAGTCTCATTTGCCCTGTAATTGCACTACCTACGGCGCCCTTCAGACCAAAACACAATAATGCTTACACATTACTGCTTCATAGCGGAAATAGGCGCCGTTGTGGTACCCAAAATCTAGCTGGCATCCTGTGCAAAGGAGCCTCCCACTGGTTTTATTATATATTATTATATTCTATATTATTATTATATTAAATTCTACACTTATTAAATCAATTACATGTGTTTGGTTGTTCTAAGAATTGATTGATATATTTTTCTTCAGACCGAAACACAGTAATGTTTATACATTACTGCTTCACGCCAAAAATAGGCACCGTTGTGATACCCATAATCTAGCCGGCATCCTGTGCAAAGGAGCCTCCCACTGGTGCGTTAGCTAGTGCTTTAATATTTAAAATACAAAGCAGCTAATGTCAAGCGTGGTTGACTGTTTACGACTTGTCAATAAAAATTTGTTACAGTTACAATATATTCGCTTTTCTTTCCTATCTTGCTTTACCTCCGTTAAGGCGACACTAAATGCCAGCGACCTTGAGCGATATAAGTTCACGGCTGCCGGCCCGCCATCTATGTAACAAGCCAATATTTTTTTTTTAAATTCTTGCGTGGAAAACAGTTTATATGCTTACAATCCTCGTTATTCATTACTAATCTGAATAAATGAACCTACACAAAAAAGTACAAGCTATAAGAATAACTTTTCTGAGAGAAGTACCAAAAAAATGCGTCACGCCATGCCAAAAAACTTGTTTAACTTCAAAGAAAAGTGGTAGTTCAATAAGGCTCAGCAGTGTTAACTATAACCAACAGCAAGCATTAGCAACGTACAAATAAGACTTAAGGATATGTGTAACAGGATTAAGTAGTGTTCATAGCTCGAAATGCTATACTTTCACCACAAAACTTGTCTAAAAACACCATGTTTGCGTGTTTTCTGCTTACTCTTCTCCTTAAAGATGTCCTCTCCCGCGTTTTGTTTATCAATACGTACTTACATTTATTACGTAACATGTCTCGCTTTGATAAGGCTATCATTGCATTATCAAAGACTTATCACTGTGTTGCGGTAAGTGTTAAAGATAATGAACAGTGACAGACACAACTGCCTTATCTCTCCTTTACAACAGAAACACATCAAGCTTAAAGGCTTATAAACTAAATTCCTCGCGGTTTAAATATTTACTCATTTAAAAATAGAAAATGGTGTCATTACTGTTAAACGCTACAAATAAATCAAAAACAGGAAACTCATTACGTAATAGCGAATAAAATATAATGTTTTGCTATTGTGGAGTCATTGTTAAAATAATACACCTTTTTAGTATAACAATATCTATATTAATTTGGAAATACAGAACTTTATTTTATTTTAATTAACCAAGGAAGACATTCTAATCGATAATAAATAATAATACGCCGACTACATATATATTTGACAAGATAAATGACAGTGACAATGACGCATAAAACCACAGAATAATAACAACATATCAAATGCATTTCTAACAGTCATAATAACATTGAGTAGAATTTTGTATCTACTTACATTATTTTATATATGAAGTTTGTTTGAAATTTTTAATTAAGATAAGAATAAATTCATGTCCACTGTTGCCCCGTGGTATTGTCGGAACGTAGATCTTCACCGCGATCTTGAGCTGCCAACCACAACTTAATATTTCAAAGAGCTATCACGGCGCTTCTTCGACAAGGTGACCCACCACTCTACCTTGGCGAGGGTGCATTTTTTTATGAAAAAAAAAAGGCATGAGACGTGCAGTACGTTCAGCTGATGGCAATTGATACGCCCTATTCATTACAATGCAGTAACGCTCAGGATTATCGAAAAACCCAAAAATTCTGAGCAGCATTACAATTATTGCGCTCATCACCTTGTGACTTAATATGTTACGTCTCATTTGCCCAGTAATTTCACTAGCTACGGCGCCCTTCAGACCGACACGATAATGCTTACACATTACTGCTTCACGGCAGAAATAGGCGCCGTTGTGGTACCCATAATCTAGCTGGCATCCTGTGCAAAGGAGCCTCCCACTGCTTCTATTATATTATTATTATATTATATTCTACCCTTATTATATCAATTATCTGTGTTTTGTTGTTCTAAGAATTGACTGATATATTTTTGTCGGAGGTCAGTGGTATTTCACGAACCGAGCCGTGCAAAGAGGCCTCCCACTTATTTTTAAATATGTCCCTGCATAATAACTATTTTATTACATCTTTAAGTTGTTACATATTCACGACCTTACTAACATAGGATTACACGGCTTAACAACAATAATTATTATCAATAATCACATTAGATGACGACCTGTTAACCGTAAGTGGACATGCAAATGTGTCATTCGTAATCTCCAAAAGTGACACATGACAGGTTTGACAAGTAAACAGTAATGGCGGCAATATTCTGTTAATAAATGTAAAGTGATTAGTCATCCGCATTTTGTTTATATAAGATCAGAGGCGTAACAGGAATTTTGCGGGAATCCCCGATTCATTTTATGTACAACCACACTATGCGTCGCTTGACTTATGATGAAAATTATAATCTCATTGAGCATCTGTTCTCTGTTGTCTTTGGTTGGATTCGGATTAAACCATACTGTTTATTGCAAAGAGGATGTAAAGACTACGTAATGAGATGCGGCACTGCCTTACTAAAAATTGGTTAATAGTTTGGTATGAAACATGCAGTGATTTGTCATAAGTTTGAAAGCGAACAGTTGCTTTCAAACGTATCGTCTGTCAATCTATAAGTTTCTGCACGTTTCATACAATCACATTTTTCTTAGAGAGTTTTGCTAGGCTGGTTTAGTGTTTATGCGATGCATGCCAACTGCAAACAATCACTGCTCTTGTGAAAACAAACACTCATTTCTAGTGAAAAGTTCTTATTCTGAGAACAAGTTTTGTTTTTTATTATTTCAAAAAGGTTGAATAGCATGCGATCTAGACAATAAGCGTGTAATAAATAACTTTGGAAGGGATTTTAGAGTTGTCGATAATTTATTAACATGTACAATGTTTATAATAATTAATGATAATTACTTTTGAATGAACTCTACTATAAGAGGACGAGAGATATGGTGTAAAACTAAATGGTGTCGGAAAGACAGAAAAAGAAACCAAGGTAGACCATTTAGAAGATGGATGGACGACACTAAAGCAGTTCTAGGCAGCACATGGACCATAACAGCAGTAACAGTCTATGTAGGCAGTTGGAGGAGGCATATGTCTATAATAGACAGACAAACAAAAAAAGATTATTATAATTGAACTAATTCAAAAATTATTGAATTATTGAATATATAGTCACTAAATTAATATTAATACTATTATTTTAAATATATAGTTAATCAAATTGACATAATAATCGTGCATGTAAATTTTAAGTACCTATTTTGCCTGAATAAAGGCTTACTTATTTATTTTTTAAAGTCATCATGTTTGTACTGCAAGGCCGACTGGGAAATTTATGATTATTATTAAGATGATAACTAAGTTTAAAACAGGCGACAATCCTATTATATTTAAGAATAAGTAATTGTGGAACAAATCATAAAAACTAAGCACATTGTCAACTTTTATTGAAGTAGGCGTTACTTTGCGGAAATCCATAATTATACAAATGATTTAAGTTTCCTTTAGTGTCAATTCCGCCAATATTTGTCTTTAAACAATTCGACACGTGTTTCGCCTCTACACGAGGCATCCTCAGGACGTGTTGTCTCGCCAAAATCTGGCACGAGACTCGTGTCATTGTCAACCGTTTTCTTTGTGGCAATAGTCCGCGATTATTCCTGTGATCTGTCGTGTTAAAAATATGGCTATATAAAAAAACATTCAAAATATAGAAAAAAAATATTGCTTTCTATATATATTATAATTGCAGGAATTGATGTTGGTTGAAAAAATACTCGATGTAATATAAAAAACGCAGTTTATTTTATTTTAAGGGGCGAGACGAAAAGGACGTTTAGCTGATGGTAATTGATACGTCCTGTCCATTACAATGCAGTGCCACTCTGGATTCTTGAAAAACCCAAAAATTCTGATCCCCACTACAACTGCACTCGTCACTTTGAGACATAAGTTGTCAAGTCTCATTTGCCCGGTAATTTCACTAGTTACGGCGTCCTTCAGACCGAAACACTGTAATGCTTACACATTACTGCTTCATGGCTGAAATAGGCGCCGTTGTGGTACCCATAATCTAGCCGGCATCCTGTGCAAAGGTGCCTCCCACTGGTAAGTTACCTCTTTTTCATAAATCAATGTGTATAATATTGAGTAAACAGAAATAAGATATATATAACATCACTATTGTGACCCCAGATATGACGTTAGCTATTTTAAGACAAATATAATATTAGTTATTGATAAGATTAAGGATTGCTCTCCGCTGCGCTCCAACTAGATACTGCAGAAGTAGTCGCAAAGTGTGGCAACTAATACGACGCCCAAATGTTCTGTTAAACTATAATAATTGAAACTAAAATGCCGGGTTGCGTAGTAAAACTTTGTAAAAATAATACTACAAGAAATAAGAAAGACACTGGGATCACATATTATCATCAATAAGTATTTAGTATTTTATTAATTTCAATGTAAAATAACACTAAGCGCACGTTTAAAATTTGAAAGATGGCATTGAGTGTCAAGATGCCACGCACACAAGCATCTAATAGTTGCTGTAATAAAAAAGATATTGTAGTAGTGCGGTATTTAGTTGGAGCGCAGCGGAGATCAATCCTTAATCTAAGAGTTATTGACATAAAATGCATTTGGCACTTATTACGTTTTTATTCCGCGAAATAAGCCATCCCTCTCATGCCGCACGGATGCTAGACTTTTATTTATCCTACTAATATTATAAATGCGAAAGTTTGTGAGTGTGTGTGTATGTCTGTTACGTCTTCACGCAAAACCTACACACCTATTATAAGAACTAGAACAAAAAGATTAATAATTTTATTCTAGAATTAAAAAGACTTTTTCGTGATAGTATGTACAAAAAAACGTTTGCCGGGTCAGCTAGTTGCACTAATAAAAAAACAAATTTCATTAAAAATAGGGCGGGTGAAATAAAATACTTTTCTTTATTAGTTGGACTGCTCTCAATGTCATGTCATCATTGATTGATGCGCAGAAATCCTACGAATGCAGCATTGCAAATCACACTAAAACCACAGTTCACCCCAGTGTCATCGTGAATTTGCCTCCAATTCGATTTGGCAGCGATTACACCAACAATTAGTCAGACGGATACCACAGAATACATACGGATTCGGGGTCTACCACATTGTCCAAGGTTAATTGTGCAACATTGAGTATGAATTGCTGAGTAATAGGTAAACGCGCACTGTAACCGAATCACAAAATGTCAAAACAATTGGGTCAAAGCCAACTGTTTTGACAGCCCGCCTTTCCTTTCGTAAAGCAACGAAATCAACTTGAAATGCGTAGATATTGTTCAAGGAAATTACAATTACAGTAATACTTATATTCAAATTGTTTTTATTATGACGAGTACTCTCGGTCTATATTTTATTAATTTGATGCCGATATTTCGATCCAATTGCATGAATCGTGATCGTGGCCAAAGAGGATGTAAATACTACGTACTGGGTACGGGACTGCCTAAGTAAATATTGAAATTTAGTTTAGTATAAGACGTGCAGTGATTTGACATAAGTTTGAAATAGTAGTAATTACAGTATGGCGATTGGCGACGAAGTATAATCCGGCTAATTTTGATAGAGAACAGTTGCTTTTAACGAAGTGGATTTCGGCTATCTCTGTTATTACAAGATTACAGCCGTCATCTGTCAATCTGTCAATGACTGCACGTTTCATACAATCGAGTGAATCGCTTTTTTCTTAAAGAGTTTCGCTAGCCTGCTCGTGGCGGAACTGCAGAGGCGGCTAGAAACTCTTGACACATTGACACTTGACACTAATAGTACATCAGTCTGCTCACTTGGCGCTTAATTCGTTTTGAATACCCGTCTATTAATTAAAATGTTAAAGTTCCGCTATGATAAAAGTTTAATAACTTATATTCAAATCATTTTGAGAGATTACTTTTGGATTTAAACAGTTTGTTATTTTTAGGTAATATCCCTCACTTCTAGCATTAAATATATTTTTTTTTTACCAAAATGTATGGACGATGTGGGACTCGAACCCGTGCCTCTCTGATTTCATCCGAGCGCTCTTATCAACTGACCCAACCGTCCGAGTAACGCATTTACTATAAATCTTGGTATGTCTTATTCAACTCTCAGTAAGGACTGGTAGCAGACCATATTCGATGGTATGTTGAATTGTCCATCGCACAATATTATTATTGTTACGAGGCGCCTACCGGACCGTCCGTACCAAATCCGACCATGTGCTTAGGCTAAGGCACCGCTGTGAAACCTACCCTACGTCCTGTGTCAATATACCAATCGTAAAAATATAAAGAAAATTAGAAACACTCAGCTTACAAAATCCAATCCGAGAAATGATTCGAAAAAGATAAATTAGAAAACAAAATAAAAACGATTTGAATAATATACGAGGGTAATAAACTACTAAGCGAAGTGATTAATGTAGTTAATTTGTTGTTAAAGCTTATTTTAAATTCATAGCGCGAATAACTCATATTGAGACTAGAGTAGTGTCTGCACAATGAACTTCACTAGAACCAGTTTGCAATGCACTTGATCACCGCTTCATTATGTCTGTCTGGTGTGTGTACAGCTCATGAACTCACATAAAAACTGTACAAGCGATTGCAAATTGAAGCTTGTCTCGTTAGACAAAAGATAAGCAACCAGATATCGGGTTTTTCTATGCCCAAATTTGCGTAGAACGAGCTGTAAGATGTAAGGGTAAGGACACACCACTACGTTGGTACGACGCACGCCTAACTAAAAGTCGCTGCATAGGTAAAGTGCACGGGACGGCGCGCGTTTAAACGTAAATCTTTAAACGAGCAATTCTTGTATATTTATATATAATCTGCATCTTGCAAACGGCTCGAACGATTTTAATTAAATTTTTATACAGGTAGTTTCCGGGGCGAGAAATCGATCTATTTTTTTATGGAAAATGAGGACAAACTAGCGTACGGGTCATCTGGTGTTAAGTGATCACCGCCGCCCACTTTCTCTTGCAACACCAGAGGAATTACATGAGCCTTGCCGGCCCTTAATGAAGGTGTACGCGCTTTTTCTATCTAGCTAGGTTACAATTTAAAAAAAATTAGTTTTATCCGTGTTTAACGAAGAAGAAATTTATAAAAGGTAAATTTATTACTCCACTATATTATACATGACTATAATAACTCAGATGGGACACTGGGTGATCCGGAAAGCAGAAGACTCCGGTTCGAATCCAGATGTCGTATTAGTTTTTTTTTTGTTCAAGTTTTGTACCTTCTTAAAAATTCCGAGCTAGGCTCTGTCGTCCCGATAGTGTCGTTATTAAACACTGACGGTATTTTTTATGCAAGTGTTGTAAACAATTCGATCGATTTTGATTGATGACGATGGTGTTTTCAATTGAAGAATTGGCTATTGCTTTAGATGACGAAAAAGCTACGACCGTAAAGAGGAAAAGGAGATTTTCTGTACATCCTACACTCTGGAGCAAATGGAGCGATTGTGCATATGCAGCGGAGTCACAGACGGGACGGCGCACGCGCGGCGCGGGTCGTTTAAATATCGCCGGCGACGGTATTTTTCTTTCCCCGCGCGTGTTATTATTATTATACTCTTTATTATACTTTCATATTATTTTCTACATTTATATATACAACATATTTACAAAAAAAACAATATTACAAATATGAATATAAAAAATAGAGCCCCGATGGCGTTGGTTCACGACAATTCCGCCGGTGCTTAGGACGACAGACTGAGGAACTTCCGCACGATGCGTGCCGTTCCCAAAACAACTGCATTCTGTAACTGACCCAGTTTTAATAACTGCGAGAGCCTCTTGAGATGATGGTCGAGGCTCTAGAGCCCCGATGGCGTTGGTTCACGACAATTCCGCCGGTGCTTAGGACGACAGACTGAGGAACTTCCGCACGATGCGTGCCGTTCCCAAAACAACTGCATTCTGTAACTGACCCAGTTTTAATAACTGCGAGAGCCTCTTGAGATGATGGTCGAGGCTCTTTGCTGCAAGACCGTTTACGGAAACGACTATTGGGACAATTATTGTTGAATCAACATCCCACATGTCAGTAACCTCGTGTGCTAGGTCTAGGTACTTCGACAATTTGTCTATTTCAGCTTTGACAAGGTTATCATCACACGGAACGGTGATATCAACAATAAATGCCCGACGCTCTAACCCATCTACCAACACAATATCAGGCTTATTAGCAATGATAGTTCTGTTCGTATTATTATTATTATTTTTCGGTAATAATTTAATACATTCTTTAATTTATGTATGAGTACTTCATTTGATAATATGTATAATATAAAATAAAATAAATATAAAACAAAATAAGCCTTTATTGCTGTTATTTTTAACTTAATTAACAAAACATATTAAAAGTTTAATAGAGGTAACAAAATATCATTAACTTAAACTAACAAGGTGCTATCGTTGGCATTCGGTTGTTCTCCCCTCGCAACAGCTTTTCTTGTGACCAAGGCCTTCTCTAAGGCTTTCTACTTGTCTCTATCTTTTGCTATACGTAACCATTCTGGGTCCGCTGCTTTCTTAAAATCATCTTCCCATCTCTTTGTCTTTCTTCCTCTGTGTGTGCTTTCTCTAGGGTACCATTCGGTTATATTTTTGGTCCAATTCTCTTTCTTTTCTCTCAACATATGTCCAGTCCAGCGCCATTTCTGTATACTTTTTGAACTTTTTTGAACCTTATTAAGAGATAATTATCCCTTTTATCTTATTTATCTGTACTCTATCTCTTCTCCTTACTCCCAATTCGTATTTATAATAAACCATATACAAATATTTGTAAGCTGCATAATAATTGCATACTGTATCAGCCTTATAAGATAATGCGTTTAGACTTAACTTTAGATGAATACTATATTGATGCTTGTATTAATGTAATTATCACTGGTGGATTGAATAAATAAATATATAAAAAAATATTTATCTAGCGAAGCGGAGCTCCCACCGGGTGACTCCAATTGATTTCTGTGTTAAATTGTTTCACGGCCATTTCTGGACCGATTTTCAAAATTTTTGAACTCATAGAAAGCTTCCGAAGTTTTCTAGGTTAGTGCTGAGATGAATGTTAAATTAGCACGCGCTATTTATATTTATTTAAAAATTAGGCCTATTGATCAATTCACAATAAGTTTTAATTGTAACACTGCTATCAATCGAGAGTGATTCGACTGCCAGGTTCTTAGTTATTGAACTTGCAAATCAGCACAAGTTTCTCATGTGACCAAATAAGGCGCTAATTAGCCATGTTTAAATATGGCGCCAAATTCCAAAAGATTATTTTTATTGTATTTGTTTGAATTAATTTTGTTTTGTTTTTGTACACACACTCAGTCTACCTTGCTTCGCTCAAAAGCCGCAGCGAAGCGGTACGAGGAGCGATTGCGGCATTCTAGTTTTAAATCCTATTTTTCTCACCGATTCCATACATCTAAAATGCGTCGAAGTGTGGCGTCGCCCTAAGCCGTTTGAATATTATTGTAACTTGTACTCGTTATAACCTACACACTTTTGTATGGTGGGTAAATACAAATACTTTATAATTAGACTACTATATTTCTTCCTTTAAATCTCTACTTAATATTTTATACCAGTGGGAGGCTCCTTTGCACAGGATGCCGGCTAGATTATGGGTACCACAACAGCGCCTACTTCTGCCGTGAAGAAGTAATGTGTAAACATTACTGTGTTTAGGTCTTAAGGGCGCCGTAGTTAGTACAATTAGTGGGCAAAGTATGAGACTTGACATCTTATGTCTCAAGGTGACGAGCGCAGTTGTAGTGCCGCTCAGAATTTTTGGGTTTTTCAAGAATCCTGAGCACTGCATTGTAATGGGCAGGGCGTATCAATTACCATCAGCTGAACGTCTTGCTCGTCTCGTCCCTTATTATCATAAAAAAACTAGTTGCTTAATATGACGTCGTCTGCGTAGATGTTATAAGCAGCAAAAATACTTTTTTTTTTTATGGAATAGGAGGACAAACGAGCGTACGGGCCACCTGTTGTTAGGTGATCACCGCCGCCCACAATCTCTTGCAACACCAGAGGAATCACAGGAGCGTTGCCGGCCTTTAAGGAAGGTGTACGCGCTTTTTTTGAAGGTACCCATGTCGTATCGTCCCGGAAACACCGCACAAGGAAGCTCATTCCACAGCTTTGTAGTACGTGGAAGAAAGCTCCTTGAACACCGCACTGTGGAGGACCGCCACAATACTATGCCTGTATTTCGCGTGAGAAGAAGTAGCGTGTATACTCTCATCCTCTTGTTAATATTTATGCTTATTAAAATAACATCTAATAAATAGTAAAATAGAATGGTCAAAAATCTATCAACTCGCTCAGTATTTTTGAAAAACCCAAAAATTTTCACTACAATAATAATGCGCTCGTCACCTTGAGACATAAGATATCAAGTCTCAATTACCCATTAATTTCACTAGCTACGGCGCCTTTCAGACCGAAACACAATAATGCTTACACATTACTGCTTCATGACAGAAATAGGCGCCGTTGTAGTACTCATAATCAAAGTTAAAATCCAATAAACTTTATTCCAATGGGCTTAAAATAAGCGCTTTTGAATCGCCACTGCAAATATTTCTTTTAAATTACTGAATTCACCATATTTACCCCAAAAAATTTGAGCTCGTGAGAAGAACATACAAGAAACTCAAGCTAATCTACTACTAATCTAGCCGGCATCCTGTACAAAGAAGCCTCCCACTAATAATAATAATAATATTGACACACTTTTTACACAAATTATCTTGCCCCAAGTTAAGCATAATATATAGCCTGTGTTATGGGTTACAAGACAATGATATATTTAATACAATATACTTACTTAAACATACATAAATTCATATAAACATATATATAAACATACATAAATACATTTAAACATCCATGACTCGGAAACAAACATCCATATTCATCATATAAATGCATGCACCTACCGGGATTCGAACCTGGGACCTCTAGCTTAGTAGGTAGGATCGCTAACCACTCGGCTATACAGGTCGTCACTGGTAAACTCTACCAATAAACTCATGTTTGTAGTACAGAGAGTATACAGTAATAATTCATATTAAATATGGAAATGATATTTTAACGGCTACAAACGAGGCTTAGAATTTTTGTTGGAATGAGTTTCAAAATACTTCGCGAGAACTTCGCGATAACTTTTCTTTTTAAGGCTTAGTGTGCGTCAGAGCTCTGAAGTCAATTAAAGTACTTACAAAAACTTCGAGTTTCTCATTGCCTCTGTTTTTCCTATGAATAACACATAAGATATTACTTAATATAAATATAATATTTTTTTTAATCTTAACAATACGCAAGCCAAAATTGTAGTTTATAAAGCATTCGACTCTTTTTCTGTACGTATGTCCGGGTAAAATACAAATACTATATAATATTGACACACTCTTACATAAATTATCTTGCCCCAGATTAGGCATATAGCCTTTTTTTTATGCAATAGGAGGAAAAACGAGCGTACGGGTCACCTGGTGTTAAGTGATCACCGCCGCCCACATTCTCTTGCAACACCAGAGGAATCACTAGAGCGTTGCCGGCCTTTAAGGAAAGTGAACGCGGTTGTTTTTAAGGTACCCATGTTGTATCGTCCCGGAAACACCGCACAAGGAAGCTCATTCCACAGCTTTGTAGTACGAGGAAGAAAGCTCCTTGAAAACCGCACTATGGAGGACCGCCACACATCCAGATGGTGGGGATGATATCCTAACTTGTGGTGTGTCGTGCGAAGGTGGAATTCGCCGGCAGGAATCAGGTTAAACAGCTCTTCGGCACACTCCCCATGATAAATGCGGTAGAAGATACGTAATGAAGTGACGTCTCTACGCATCGCCAAGTGAACCAGCCGTTCACACAGCAATGGGTCCCCGACATTTCGAGCTGCTGTACGCGGTCAATTGGATCGAGCTGATACTGGGGTGCGCCAGACCAGAGATGATAGCAATACTCCATGTGTGGCCGGACCTGCGCCTTGTAGAGCACTAGAATGTGGGCCGGCTTGAAGTATTGCCGTGCTCTATTAATGACGCCCAGCTTCTTCGAAGCCAATTTGGCTTTGCCCTCCAGATGGCCACGGAATTGGCAATCGGTCAAGATTTCGAGACCCAGTATTTCGATACTAGGCGAGGCTTTAAGGGAAGTGTTGTCGAAGAGCGGTGATACGACAAATGGGATTTTTTAAGTAGTAAACGCGAAAACTTGAGTCTTCTGGGGGTTAAATTGGACAAGGTTCAATTTCCTTCTTGAGAGAGGACTCGATAGAAGACACAAGTTTCTCCCGGCACGGCTACAAGGGTAGGATGCAAAAAAGGAACGTATCCTATCCCAATCTGCTGACTTGTAGTGCGAAACGTGGCAAATCGCTGGTGGTCTGCGACGATGGCGTCGGATAGGCACTACACTCCTGACCAGGCAAAGGTCGGACGTTCCGAGAGGGGCGTCAGATCAGAGATCAGCACAGATACCTGGTAACTATCGGGATGTGTAGTCAGCAGAAGATCTAATAAGGACGGCATGTGGCTATCCACATCAGGGAGCCACGTGGGCGACCCAACCAATTGGGAAGGACCATACGCGAGTGCAAAATTATGATCGCCCTGCGTAGTCTGTGGTACGTGATCCTAGCCATTCGGCATTGTGCCCGTTGAAATCATCCAAGACTACGATTTCAGCGGAGGGGATCTGAGCAAGCACGTCATCAAACGTCGCTTGAACGCAGCCCATGAGGTGATCCGTATCTGCGTTACCACTATGGGACCTGTAGACACACGCATAGATGCAGACGGTCCTCTAAATCTGCGCGGAACTAGAGAGTAGACACCTCCCTACCCTCAAAATTGCCGAGACGGCTACAGCAGATATCCTCCCTAACGTACACACATACACCGGCATGAGGCAAAAAATTATGCTCAATTTTGTACCCGGGTACGTTAAATATGACGTCTCGCTAGGTCGAGATATCTGCGTCTCCGTAAGGAACAACAAGGCCGGCCGCGCCGTCTCAAGGTGGTGGTGGACGGCGTTTAAATTGGAGTGAATTCCCCTGATATTACAAAAGTCCACATTAAGCGTGGAGCGGGGTTCCGTGGTGTTGCTGCCCTGTTTGTCCTGTGAAATGCGCGGTACTGTGCCCTCCCCAGAATACGAGGGGCAGCCCGAGCGCGAATGCTCGGGGAGGGATTCTCCGGCTCTGGTAGAGCCGGTACCCTCCAGGGGTAATATCATTTGTAGGACTGTATGTATGTTTGTTTGAAACCGACTAATTTGGGTGCGAATTTGACCCACTTTATGTGGCCAGATTTCGTTCAAACCTCGTAGATTTATCGAGGACCGATGACAATACATTAATTTGATTAAATTATGCCTTTTTAAAAAGATTTTCAAAATAAGATTTTTGTTAATTTATATAATTTTTTCATCAATCGTAGATAAGGTAGGAATTGATATTCATTTTAAATTTCGACTATTATCTTTTCAAACAAAGCGTGTTTTTTAGTTTTTTTAAACTACTTTTTTATTAATCAAACAACCTCAATATCGTAGTTTTTATTCATAAACTTTGTTCGAGTACGACCGCTAGGAATTTTGTTGTACCTAATCATTATTATAATAATAATATATACAGTCATTATCATTTGCATGAATGATAAAAAATCGACGCAGACATGACGCGACGCGATGATTACAATGAATAACATTGCGAGTGAATATGTATGATATATTTTTATATTATAATAGGGGAGCTCAAGACGGAATTATGAAATTTACTCGAGCACGTCAGATATGCCCGATAAAAGAAGGCTTATAATCGATCAGTTTGCATGGTTGCAGTTCAGAAGTGGGAGGCTCCATTGCACAGGATGCCGGCTAGATTATGGGTAAAACAACGGCGCCGTTTTCTGCCGTGAAACAGTAATGTGTAAGCATTACTGTGTTTCGGTCTGAAGGGCGCCGTAGCTAGTGAAATTACTGGGCAAATGAGACTTAACATCTTATGTCTCAAGGTGACGAGCGCAGTTGTAGTGCCATTCAGAATTTTTGGGTTTTTTCAAGAATCCTGAGCGGCACTGCATTGTAATGGGCAGGGCGTATCAATTACCATCAGCTTAACGTCCTACTCGTCTTGTCCCTTATTTTAATAAAAAAAGAAGATGTATGTCTAGAAGAAAAACATGCTTAACTAATAAAATAAATCAAATTCAGAGCACTTGCTATGTAAATCCCATGAACACTTTATCTCAAAAGATTGACGTTTAGGATATGAAGCATGCAATTAATTACCATTTTGAAAACCTCCACTTTTATTTATTATGGTAGAGCGGTATCTGATGGCTAGTGATCACCGTCGACAATGTTCCCTTGCAGCACCAGAGGAATCACAGGAGCTTTGCTGGCCTTTTAGAAAAGTGTACGCAGTTTTTGTGTGTCCATCTCATACAGTCCTAGACAAACACGAGGAAGCTCTTTCCATATTTTGGGGGTACGTGGAAGAGAGTTCCTTGAATACTGCACTGTAGAGTAACTCCAGACCTCCGGATGGTGGAAATGATATCCATGCATGTGACGTGACGTGCTGAGATGAAGTTCAACGGCAGAAAGCTGACAGACAGCTCTTTGGAACACTCCCCGTGATAAATGCAGTAGAAGACACACAATGAAGCGACGTCTCTACGCAACGCCAAGTGATCCAGCCGTTCACAGAGCACTGAATTCACGAGAATTCGAGCAGCTTTACGTTGTACGTGCTCAAATGGTTTGAGCTGATAATAAGATGCACCAGACAAGACAGAAATACTCCATATGTGGCTGGACCTGTGCTATGTAGAGTGCTACAACGTGGGCCATAGGTTTGTTAAGGTTATAATGACCCCCAGTTTCTTCGATGCCTTCCGGAAGACCGGAATTACGCAACTACTTGGGATCCAAATGTTTTGAGTTTTCTTGAGTGTTAATTCCACAAATATTTGTCTTCAAACAATTCAACACGTGTTTCGCCTCTACACGAGGCATCCTGAGGATGCCTCCTAGCTACCAGCTGGTAATAACTAGCTGTTCCCGCGAAATGGTTCTTAAATGGTTCTTTAAAATAATAAGCAAGTTTGGAATTGAAGATTATCTCGTGTCCTATTCCAGTTCTGGTTCCCGTTTTCACTCCCGTTTCCAACATATTAATTTCAGTTTTTCACAAATCTCGCAAAAATTTCATCAAAATGGGTTCAGTAGCTCCGGCGTAAAAGCTTTATCAACAAAGTTACATTCACATTTATAATATCAGTAGGTATTGGGTTACTACCTAAGTTGGATAAATACTGTTCCTAGCCAATACTCTCTTAGGAACCTCGTCTGCGATCTTCGCTTTTATTTCACGCGTAGTTGTAGAACCTCAAAATGTTTTCATTTATATACACTTAATATTTTTTAAGTTTTGTTACTTAAATTATTGTACATTGTTTCTTTTATTTGGTTTAAAGTGATAGATTTATTATTATTTTAGATCTTCTACTGCATTTATCACGGGGAGTGCTCAGAGGAGCTGTTCGGGTTGATTCCAACGGGCGAATTCCACCACCGGACATTACGTCAAAATGCAAAATACCATCCGCATCACGTTGATGTCTGGTATTCCACAACCGCTCCTTTTGCAAAAAATTTCTTGTCTCGCACAGCCACTTTGTGGATTCACTGGCTGCTGTTTTTCCGAACCGATACGACTAAGGGACCTCTTGACACCTGTTGTTGCTGATGTCCACGGGCGGTTACCTGACCACTTCCATCTGGTGAGTCTCTTCTCCGTTTTTTATAGATATTTCTAAATATTTTTCATTCTCAAATTAAAGGCCGTAGTGACTGGAAACCGCATCCATTTGTCTCTATCCTGTATAATATTTACATCCAGGGCAGCCGGATATTCTTACATCAAATCGAAATGTGGTAATATAAATCCAGACTAATAATATAAATGTGAAAGTAGGTCTGTTTGTCACGAACGTTGATGTAATTAGATACGGATTAAATTTCAAATTGAAAAGATTTGAGAAATTTTAGGAAGACACTAACAGGGGCAGAACACGATAAGTAAATTTTTCGCTAAGTCTTACATCTTTTGTTCTATCTTCTACTCGTATATGTTAGAGAAATCCACCTATGTTTTGAATGATCACCATATCTCTGGAACCTTAAGTTGTAGAGACTTGAAATTTGGCAGAAATATTCTTATCACTGAGTAGAGGTCAGCTAATAACAGATTTAACGAAACTCCACTAGAAAAAATATTTTTATTATGAACAGAACAACGTCTACCTCGCCAGCCAGTTATAGTATACGTGGGTAACACTGAAAATGTTTAGAACTGGCCAGTTAGAAACATTGCTAATGTAAACGGAAAGATTGGAAGAAGTCAAAGAAATAAGATTATTGCCTCATTCTTTGATCGGGAAGGTCATTTCGCGATAGTTGTGCTAGAAGATGGAAGGACAGTTACTGCAGACTGGTATGTCAATCGATGTTTGCCTGTTGTCTTGGAATAAATTTGACAGTAGCGCCCTCGAAGCAGTATCCTCCTTCACCATGACAATGCTTCAGCGCACTCTGCAAAACGGACTGTTGAATATTTGACTATGGTAGATAATGAGTCATCCTGACCTGGCGAATTTGTTCTTAAGATAATGTTCGAGGTACGCTTTACGAGCCCTGAAGATGCGGTAAAAGCGTACGAAATTGCCATAGAAGAGATCCCTAATGAAGAATGGGCCCACTGCTTTTCTCAGTGGTTCCATCGAATGCGACGATGTGTAGAGAGGAACGGAGATTACTTCGAAAAACAATAAAAGTATTGGCAACTTTCTACATTAAGCCGTTTTTCATTTTATAAACATTTTTAGTGTTACCTTAGTATAATTGTCGCGACATTGACTTGAAAATCATAATAATATTGAGTCATGACCTTCGTCTCGTATATGCAAATGTACAAACAAGACATTAGAGCGAGAATGAATAGAGTGCAATCTCGGCGTGTCTGTCTGGCCAGTGTTTATTACTTTGTATTGTGTATATATTATGTTACTGTAAAACATCGCATTCTGGAGTTCCCAGGTTTAACTAGTAAATGTTAGGTTTGGTATATTATACCGTGTATTTGGAATAATATTTACATGAAACACTGACAAAAACAAACAAAATAGCGTGGAGCACTGACACAAATCAGTAATAGTCTATACCAGGGGTGCTCAAACGGTCGATCGGGATCGACTGGTCGATCGCGAGTGCTTTTTGAGTCGATCTCGAGAAAAAATTCCGGTATAATAAACTAAAGTCGGTAATTACGTACCCTCTTATGAAAAATATGCTCAGGACATGCAGTGTCATGCAGATTCAACATCCAAAGTCGCTCTTTAGTTAAGCTTAGAACTTTAGAACGCGTTTGTTTTGTAAGAACCAATAAACTTGCAATTTTGAATAATAATTATGAGTTTTTTCATTGACATTTAAGAGCAGACCTACACTTACCTTGACTAAAAAAATGCATATTTTGCGCTAAACTAATATCTATGTCATCGTGACACTCTACCTAGATTACAATCCTTCATCACACATATTTCATCACATCAGAGCCGATCGATCGTAGTCTTACAATTTTGAGGTAGATCGCCAGCAGTTCAAGCTTGAGCACCCCTGGTCTATACGCTACACGGTCATCTGCTGCGAACTATAGGCGCCGCCCTACCGTCACACGACATGCAACACACAGGCGAAAAAGTTTGAGACGATGTAATAAAAGTTTTAACAACACTTTAAAAACTACGTTTAAAAAACCGACTTCAAAAACTCAAAAGGATAAAATAACTTAATAGAGATTTAATTGTATAACCTCTTATGCAAATCTTACACCTTTAATATTAATAAAATACTATCATTTGTACAAATATGTACTACCTATTGATAGGGTATAAATCGGCACACTAACACCCTTCCCTCTGGATGAAGTCAGTCATAAGGAAGCATTCCAAGGAGGACATGATAAATACTGGAAGAAATTGACTGGATCCAGATAGGTGACAGAAGCTCTATCATGCATAGGCCATGAGCTTTAATCATAGATCATGTAAAACTCACACGCCCAATGTTACGTTAGATAACTCGTGTGATAACGGGTCACGGCACTTTTAACAAGTATAGATAGTGCCCCTACTAATATTATAAATGTGGATGTAAGTATGTTTATCACGCTTTCACGCCGGAGCTACTAGACCAATTTTGATGAAATTTGGTACAGCGATAGACTAGAGCTTGGGAAAGGACATAGGCTACATTTTATCCCGAAAAAATCCAAGGTTCCCGCGGGATTATTAAAAAACTGAAATTTACGTCGATGAGCTATAACTATACCAACAGTAGGCCTACTTTGCCATAGCAATGAATTCAAAAAAATTCAAAGATTCAAATATGCAAAATGGGAGCGAAGACGGGAACCGGAGCTGGAATAGGACACGAGATAATCTTCAACTCCAAACTTGCTTATTATTTTTAAAAACCCTTTATCTACGTGGACGCAGTCGCGGGTATCAGCTAGTATTTAATATAGGTGTCACGGCCCTGTACAGGGCTTGCATGTAAGCATAAGAGACTGCCATACACTATTTTCTGCAGTAGAAAGTTCTGGGGTTCAACGAAGAATCTTCCTGAAGTAATTGGTAACATTGCAGGTGATTAATCCACTCGAGGATTTTTGATGGCAAGGTTAGCCGTCTACCCCATATCTAAAATAGGGGCACAGTTGACGTCGAATTGCTCAAAATTACCCGTACGCATAGGTCAGTTTCTATCACATTACTTAGGTTAGGTTGGGTAATCTTAGTTCAGTAAAGTATGACAAGACTTATCTAGATATATCTATTTATCAACATTTTACATTTCTCGAAAGTGAAATCTAAGATTTTCCGAATCTCATATTGGTTTAAAATTGGCCATGATGATGAAAAAAGAGACAGACACATAAATTCATAAGATTTAACGTGGGAGAAAATGAGATAGGAAGATACGAGGACGAGTAAAAAAAGAAGGACTCCGCGCCGTGATATTAGCAAGTGAAGCACCTTTATGCTAGTGTGTGTGCGGTTACGGGGGATTCCAGTTACACAATTTTTTCTCCCGTAAATAATCATATATGGCCACAAATACTTTTACAGTATCGTTTTTACACTTTTTCACAACGCACGACGGCATTTTTAAATATTTTATTGCGACGCAAACTGATATGTTACAGACGATGGCAAATCTCATAATGGCGGCTGATCGGCTTGTATTAGTGTAAGTGTGTGCGTTGGGGCTATGTATTTACACATTTACCCGGCTTGTTTTGGTGCTACACTGTTATGTCAGGTGACTCGGAGTCTTAATTTTTTTTACTCGTCCTCGAGGAAGATATAGTGTTTTGATACTAGGCGATCATATTTGAAAAAGAGATTGTCTTATGTATGATGCGAGTATACTTTAATATATTCTGACGTCATGCGCACGACGTATCACTACATAGTCACCAGGAGAACATAAATATGGTAGCGGTTATATTAAATCATGTGTCATCCTAGCAACATATACCAGGACTTCATAAGCTGTATGGAATTTCATGCAAATTGCAGTTTTCACTTCTGACATCTGACATCAAACTCTCTAAGAAAAAAGCGATATACTCGATTGTATGAAACGTACAGCTTTTAATAGATTGACAGATGACGGCTATAATCTTATAAAGAACAGAGATAGCCGAAATCCAGTACGTTTTAAGCAACTGTTTGCTTTCAAACTTAGCCGGATTATATTTCGTAGCCAATCGCCATACTGTAATTATTACTATTTCAAACTTATGTCGGATGACTGCTCGTTTTATACTAAACTAAATTTCAATCTTTACTTAGGCAGTCCCGCCCCTTATTATGTAGTAATTACATCCTCTTTGATAATGTCTTGCTCGGGATTAATTTAATTATTCTGCGGTGTTAAAGTGTTGTTAAATAGTTAATTACGAGAACACCAATATAATTAGAAGTTTTTTACGCTTTTCCTTAGTAGATTCTATTCTGAGTTATGCTCTTGATTGTTACGGCTTGACAAACTTGAGTCATTGCAAACGAGATTTTTGAAACTGCTTGTTAATAACAAAACTATAAATAGCTGTAAAGGAGATTATCACAAACTTTTCAAAATATGCAAAATTTTACCAGTCAGTGTTAAACACAAGTACCTTTTGGCAGTTAATAACTATGACAATCAGGAACATAATCAATTATTGCAATCTAGTCATAGCTACAACACGAGGTCGGTGTCATCTGGTAAACTAGAAGTACCCAAAGTTGCAAATTATTATGGCGATAGAACTTTAAAAAAAGGCTTACCAAATTTACTCAATAGTTTGCCTATGGTCATCCGCCTCGAGCCAAATAAATCTAGGCTTAAAACTAAGTTAAAAAAATACTTTTTAAGCACGCTTCCATAACCATTGTACTTAAATATTGTTATTCTAGTATTAAAAGTATAATGTTAAGTATATGAAAAAATGTAAATATCTTCATTTAAAATACTAGTATTTAAACTATTAAGTTAATTTTATAAAACTGTAAATATCTATATTTAAAGAGACTCATTCCTGCAGTCAAATTGTCAGAACAGTTTTGCAGGGTTTTGTTAACATTTGAATATTATCATTTAATAAATAAATAAGTTAACTAATAAACATTAGATTTTTGGGTAAAGTTACATTTTTATTTTAGTTAACCTAACGTTTCAAGACCTATCCAGATCTCGTTTTCAGGGGGACTGCAGATGAAATGAGTCAAAGATAGTATTTGTCATTATGAAGTTTAGCGCCATTTATCTACTCGGAGGTGGTATTTGCTGTACACAGATGGTTTTTGGCAAAATTTACTCACAGTGTCCTCTTCTTTTTTAGTATGTGTAGTTATGAGTTTTAATTTAGAGATTATCCCAGGTGTTAAATAATTTTAGACCATCTTCTCTATGGAAATCAGTCTTGGCAGAAATCTATTCTCATTTACCAAAATAACGTTTTAATCCTTTAAAAGTGTTTTATTTAAATGTGTAACACTCGCGTTAATCAAAGTTAATACTAGAATACTATTTTTACTATCCTTGACTGATTTACACAAGGCTTCACCTAGTATTTCCTCTTAACAGTAACACAATTGTACACAGGCAATTGGCAGACTCTTGTTGTTATTAACGAGCTTCGTGTCATTTTACGAACGAGTCTGCGGTGAAATTTCAAATTATTAGTTTTATTTTTCAATTTAATTTATTTGTACGTAAGCGTGCTTCGATAGGTAATTGTAATGAGTCATCATTTTCTTATTAAAGGGCATAAAAGGCTTTTTTTTTTCTCAAAATTGATTCCTTTAGAATTCTTTTTGATGTCATTTCTAATAACTACTAGATACTACTGGCGCTTCGGAAACAAATGGCGCTTTGAGAGAGTAGAAGCGGCGCAAGAAACTCTCCCAGCATTCTTTTTTTGCGCTCTTTTCAATAAAAATATACAATATTGTACAGTCATTTCTATCGCTATAAAATAATCACAATCTAGTCCCAGGCTGTCCGATCATTTAGGTAGCAGTGGAGTAATAGGATTTACGACAGAGCCATTTTTTTATAAAACATTTAAATTTATGTATAGATAATGCCTGAACAGTGGCTGGGACTTTATTATAGAAGTGTATACATTTACCCTTAAAGCTATTATGTATATATTAAAAAGCTTACCTATATTTATTTATTTATTAAAGTCTATAACAATAAAAAACTCTTACTAATTAATTTACAATATTTTATATATCATCCCACTGCTGGGCAAAGGCTTCTGCCATTCGTTCTTATTGTTTGCTGTGCGGGACCATTCGTAATTTAGTAGATCATCTTTCCATCTTGTACCAGGTCTACTTCTTCTTCTTTTGGCATCTAATGGGTACCAGTTTGATGCTATACTGTTCCATCTTTCGTTACTGGCCCTTGATACGGCCTGTCCAAATCCATTTTATAGTTTTTGCGATTCTTATTTTGTCTTTAAGTTTTCTTTCCCTAAAATATGGTCGAGGGAGGTGATGGCTGGTCCATGCCTCATGCTCGTGAACCGGAGTTACTTTTGGTGGCTGGATGCTTCTGACATCTGGAACTCTGCTTCTATAATATATATACTATACATATATATAATATATATTTTCAAAATATTTATGTAATGCGCATAATCCCATAATACATAAATACAAACAATAAATGTATGGAATATTTTGGGGTTTTGTAAAGTTAATGGAAATTTCTAGTAAGTTCAAGATCAAATCGAACAGAGTAAAAAGGATGGACAATGTGTAAGCAGGATAAAAATAGTTAAAAGAAACTTCTGCTACAATTTAAATTTAATGATGGAATGGGAGAATAATTTTGAAAATAGAACAGATCCGGGGGTATATAAGCCGTACTAAGCGTGGCCTTCGCCTATCTCAGCGGATACTCCACAGGGAGTGCCGCTTGCGCATCTCTCTCCCCAAGAGAAGGTCGCCTTCGAGGAAGGCTTAGAGGGCACATGCCCAAAGCCAACTGCAGGTGGTGTTTAGTGGGCAGGCACCTAGGTTTTCACGTGAGTCCCACATAACCAACGCAGACTTAGGCTGCGTTGGTATGCATGAGCATTCACCACCTCCCTCCCGTCGTTATCCCGGAGGGTAGCCCTTTCCCTTTGTTTGGGCGCAAAAATAAATGCCTTCGCCAGTTCTAGTTCTGACATAAAAATGTAAGGAAAGAAGAAGAAGAAAAGAAGAAGTAGTGAAAAGTGGAAAATGATCCAGGAGGAAGAAGATAGAAGAGGCTTAGTGTTCGGTGTGGTGTGATGCTTTAAAGGCACCGCCGCCGACAAGAAGAACAGCGGCAGACCGGCGAGGTACATGTTCAGAAAAGTGAACGCGAATAAAAACTATAAGCGGAGTATTAATTTCAATGTGAATAATACGAAGAGTATGTTACAAAATTTGAAAGATGCCATTGAGTGTCAAGACGCCACGCACACAAGAATCTAATAGTTGCCGTAATAAATAAGATATTGATTTTAGGTAGTGTGTTATCTAGTTGGAGCACAACGGAGAGCAATGCTTTATCTAAGGCCTTAGGTAGATATTTATTTAAAAGTGGTAAATAAGTACCTAATGGTAAAATGAATAACTTATGACATTCAGTAGTATAATATTTTAACCTAATTAAATAAATCTGATTTCATTTATGCCCTTTCCATTATAAACTTGACTTCAGTACCAACTGCTCATTCAGACGATAGAATTTCTGAGCCTCAAGCAATTCGTAAATGCGTTCACAATTTTAAGGTAGGTGTGGTATTCGTCTGAATAGGGCGGTAAAAATGGCATTTTTTATGATGTTTGAAGAGTCATTTTTTTTTATAAAACATATAAAAAGACGTAAGGACATAGCTTTTGCATACCTAGATTTTGTGACAATACATCACCTCTTTAGAAGCATTATCCAGGAAGAAAAAAGGGGAATATAGGTTTGTATGGAATAACGCTGCTATCGTCCCCTCTTAAGATCTGTCATTTTGATAGTTTGACCGACAGTAGCAACAAAACTCTTAATGTGATATTAGCAAGTAAAGCACTATTATGCTAGTATGTGTGCGATTACGGGGGATACTAGTAACAATTTTTTCTTCCTTAAATAATGTATGGCCACAAATACTTATATAGTATCGTTTTTACTCTTTTTCACAACGTACGACGGCATTTTTAAAATATTTTATTGAGACGCAAACTGATCTGTCAAAGACGATAACAATTCTCATAATGGCCTATCGGCCTGTAGTAGTGTAAGTGTGTGCGTGGGGCTATTTATTTACACGTAAATTGGCTTGTTTTGGTGCAACACTGTTATGTAAGGTGACACGGAGTCCTTATTTTTTTACTAGTCCGTGGTATTAGGTATTAATGTTTTAGAAGCGTTATGGAACCGGAACTAAGTCGAGAGATAAAAAATGATAGAAATTATGACGCATATTTTAGTTTTGACAAGATCAGGTTTTGAAGGAAGACACAACTTTATAAGTTACGATTTCATCTTTTAGTCTTGACATTTAAAAAGTAATAGAGATTACACATTAATTAAGATTAAAGAAATGCTCCGAGTGACGCATGACTTGGATAAATTTAAATATTATCAGATTTATTGGAAGTGACGAGTTCAGTAAATAATCTCAAATTTAAATAAATATTTTTATTTAAATTTAAAAATTGAAAGGAAATATTTTCAAATCGCTTTTAGAATGTCTTAATTTACCAATCGAAGAGATCTGCGAGAGACCTGAGAAGAACGGGCGCAATATTTTTTTTTCCATTTTCCATTTTGTCCATGTTTACAGGTCAGCTTTACGAAATTCTCATACTAAAGTTTCATACTAAACTAAATTTCAATTTTTACTTTATTAGGCAATCCCGCTAAGTTATGTAGTATTTACATCCTCTTTGGTCATAACTTTAACTGTTAACCCTAACCGATTAACGGCCGGTTTCAATAACGTAACTCTAGTTACATTACTGTTACCGTGTAATGACAAGATCTTATCTATTCATAGTTATGTCCAATGTAGTTATGGTCCAATAATGCTTTATGTCGATAGGTTATTGTAATGTAGGTAAGCGTAAAAGGATAGATTTGTCTACCTCTAGTAAGTTAAACTAAGGATAGATAGGTAATTACGGTCTACTGAGCGACATATCAAAAGTTTCAAATAAATATTCGATATTGACTTGATTTTTCACTTTTCAACTTTAAATATGCCAAAAAATAAGATGTTGCAACACATTTCGCAGTCTATGTTAAAGTCAGCGTTACCGTTAACGTTAAATTTGACTTAAACCTTACCAATAACAGCTAATATGGGTTGGAATCAAAAGTAACATTAATTTTCTTCAATATATTGTCGGCATATGCATATGCATATACTTAGTCTGGCCAAAATACTGTTACAATTAAAAATAAACAAAATATGACATTTGAATTTGGAATCTGTCATTTTTATATGATTGTTCATTGAGTAGTTAGTTACGTAATATTTACATCTTCTTTGTTACTGTCCGTCCATGTCTGGTATACTCGCTGACAATATAGCTTTCAAGTGTAAAAGTAAATCATTTACAAAAAAGGTTAGGTATGCAGTGCATTTTAGGTAAAAAAATTGTGGAATAAACTGCGAAGCAATTAATTCATACGAACTTATTAGAATATATTAGTATGTACGCGTCATAAAAGCCATTACTTGCAAAAACTATAATGGTTGACGGCTTCTAAATTAAATAACCATAACGAAAACTGTAAATCAAAATATACGACTGCATGAAGTATTATTGGAGTCATTACTCTTTGTTTTTTTTTGCTACACCTCTCTTAATTGTTAAAAATGTTATAGAGATTCCTATGACTGATTGTCTCCAATATATTGACCAAGAAATTCAAAAGTTATGGTTAGACATGTGGAAGAAAGACCAAGATAATAAAGGAAAATGGTATGGCTGCATACAAGAAAACATGCCTGTCAGACCCTGGTATAATCAATTGAAGGATTGCAACAGAGATTTTATTACCACGATAAATAGATTGCGTTTTGGCCATAATACTGCACCGTCACACCTTGCAAGATTGGGTATTGTTGAGAATAAAATTTGCCCACATTGCAATTCAAATGAAGGGACAATGGACCACCTTATTTTTGACTGCCAAACATTTCTGATTGACAGACTTGTGCTGGCTAGTGAAATCAGTGACTCCATGATCAATTATTAAGAGACAAAAGAAGTTATAAACCATTGTATATATATATATTAAGAATACAATTCTAACAATATAAAATAAAGTGAAGTGATAAGTGAACTGTGAAATGAAAAGTATATATATTTAGATAATAAAAAAAAGACTTGACTTAAAGGTCTTAGTTACCGGTCATAAAATCCCAAAAAAAAAGTCTCTTAAAGAAATATATGAAGCGCTGGTTGATCACTATCACCCATGTCAATAGAGAAAGGAATCTAAAATGGCTTAAGATCCTTTCTCACCTATCGTATGTTAACACACGTGTCGGGCAGTAAGTACTGTCTTAAAAAAGTGTGTGTATATGTATGTATGCACACATAAGTTATACTTCTTTGGCCTAACGAAGCAAAAATCATTAAAATGATTTATTCCTCGTGCTATTCTACGTTTTTAGAAAGAACAATTTTGTAAAATTTTGCAAACATGGCTTTGACAATTATTAATTATTAAATAATGAATACGGTTGTATGAGCTTGAACCCTTTGCCTGTCTTAATAATGAACGAATAAACCAAAAAAAAAAACAACGAATGCTTTGGCGGCATGAAATGTGTCATTGCGTCAGAAAATTTTAGAAACCAACTTCAACCTGTTTACTTTTGTGTTACAGTGATGCGCGCGCATCTAAAAATTTCACCCTCATCATTTTTTTATAACACGCCTAAAGAAGTACAACTTCAAAAACACATTTTTTTGCTTAATTCTGTACTACATAATAATTCTAAAAGATATATAAATGCCCTCAAAAATATAACTTGCTAGAAAGCCAAGTCTCGCAACTCAATTCTTCTAACGTAAAAAGTTGAGAGAGTTGACCAATTTAGTCGTATGGAACTCCTCGACAACAGCACAGACAATTTCAAAGAAGCTACATGAAATGGATTGAAATGAAATAGTTTACTGAAAATAATACTATAAAAATAAATAACAAAACCCAATTTTCAAAACAAGACTCACAATAATTTAAAAAAAAATCCTCGCTCATTTTAATCGTTAATTTCAATTATTTGTAAGTTCCAAATTTAACTGAAATTTTAACCTGTATATTTACTGCCTTATTTATAATAAAACGCTTTTCAAGGTCATAAAGCTATATTAGTTAAAATGTGTTTTAAGCCTACCGAACGTTCGATAAAATTCCTTATATACGTTAGATAAATCCCCCATAGCTAATACGTCTCTATAGTACGCAATGTTGCCATTTCGTACAAAAAAACATGATTTTAACTAATTTAATGAGGAACTGTCAATGGAAACAGACATCTTTTCAATGTCAATGGTTTGTCAGTTGTCAAAAGTCAATGTCAAATTAACTTCAAACTTCAAAAATCAAAGTTTTGAAGTCTGTCGGTTGTCGATCTATGACGGATATCCAAGACCTTTGAGCGGGAAGCTATTTATCACATTATTTAACGAACAGCTGATCGATGTCGGCCGTGTTTATTTGCGTTCGAGTGCTTAAAATAGGTTTATAGAAGGGTCCTAGGTGCTATAAGTCACGTCAGCTTTATCGAAGAGATAATGAGCGTTTTAGCTCTAAAATGCGATTATGAATACCATGTTTTAACAAGCGTATATTAGCGATGTTTTAAATCTCCGCTAAGTCATTATGAATAAAACAGAATATGTTTACAGTATATCGGACCATTATGAATAAGGGGGAAGAGTTTTGTAGCATTTTTTATGGAAGGTACATGAGCATATATACGACACATACATACATAATTTTAGGTAAAGGCATTTTAGTGAGTATCGCTATATATGTTATTTGTTATTTGGTAGAGTTCTCATGCCAGGCATCGTCATGCTCGGTTAATGCTACTGCTTGTGGCGGCGACGTGGAGCGGGTCGTTTCCTTCCCAAAAATATGGTCATGCTCGTGAACGGGCGCTACTAGTGGTGGCTGGATCATCCTCTCAAGAGGAAATCGGCTTCATGTTTTTTCTTTTATTTTCTTAAATTAATATTATTAGATATATATTTTTTTTATAAAATAGCTAATAAAATGCTCGCATAATGCCGTTATTTTATTTACGGTATGTATGGATTGATACATCTGCTGTATTGTACTTTAAGTATGTAATCAATAACTATATATCTCTATTTTTACTAATTAATTTACATTTTTTTGACTTAAGTGTGTAAGGCATTCCAGTCCAGGCATCCAAGGCAGGCAATCCAGGCAATTAGTAACTGAGGTTTGAGTATTCTGATGCATCACTTTGCAAATATTGTAATTGAAATCATTTGTAAATTTAATTGACAATAAGAACCTGTAATACCAATCTGTTTTGAAAAGAGCAACCTTAGAGTTTCTTGCTCGTTCTTCTCTAAGGAAACCTGCATTCCGAATGAGCTGTATGAAAAAATGACATATTTCAAGTGTAATGCAATTTACCTACGAAATAAAATATTTTTGATTTGATTTGATTTGATTTGATTTGATTTGATTTGATTTGATTTGATTTGATTTGATTTGATTTGATTTGATTTGATTTGATTTGATTTGATTTGATTTGATTTGATTTGATTTGATTTGATACGGGTCACCTGATGGTATGTGATCACCTGATTGCCGCGGCCCAGACCCTCTTGTAACTCCAGATTAAACACAAGAGCGAACAAGAGGAAAACACATTCAGTGGTTGAGGACAGAACCGGCGCTTTCAAAAGTTAAACTGCACCGTCGATTCTTTTAAATTTAATTTTAATATCACAGTTTTTAAGTACCTATTCATAATAGTACAAGAGCGCACTGCACGATTCTGCATCCATCTGTTTTTATTTTTTTTTTATAAAAATAACTTTAAATGGATGTTGACGGAGTATGCAATGCATTAGCGATAGGTTGCCTATAAAAAATAGCCGCAACTACCTTTAATTAATTTTAGTATAATTCATTTACTGATATAAATTTCAACTATATGTTTTTGTAATCAATTTTGCGTCAATTTAAAGGAAATTACTAACATAATTGAAAAGACATATTTGCTAGGTCACAGTCAACCGCAACATAAGGTTGTTTTTATAGGTGTACTAGCTGACCCAGTAAATGTTGTATTGCCATTAAAGAAATTTAAAAAAAAATAGATGAAACGGAATCTCAGACCTAACCCTGCTTGTAATAACGGATTTGTGATGGAATAGAATTATATAAAAATCGCGATAAAAAAATAGTTGTAAAATGTAGACAAAAAATATGAAATTCTATGTATTTTTTAATATTAAATCATATTAAATTAAAAAAAATTGTCAAAAAAATATAGAAATAAATTATTTTGGAGTGGGTGACCCTTATCATTTAGTTGTATGAAAAATTGATGTTGGCCGATTCTCAGAAAAAGGCCCGATATACACACAAATTTTCAAACAAATTGCCTTAGCCGTTTCGGAGGAGTAAGGTAACTAACATTGTGACACGAGAATATTATATATAAGATAAGATATCGTACTACATTGCATACTCTCCCAACATTCATTTAAAATTAGTTTGATAAAATAAAAAACAGATAACTTCAGAATAAAGCAGTGAGATCTCAGACTATGACAATATATTTATCTGCGAAAACTTGACTTAAATTAAATTTATCAAAGTGGGTTAAACCGGGCGCGTATGATGTCATATGATGACGCAATTTAAGTGGTTGCTTGCTGATAAAATAATAATATGTTAGTTGATATTTTCTGTAGATATATAGGTTTGCCTCACATTAAGTACTAAATATAAGTTTTATTTATATCAAAATTAATAATCATTTTTGTGTTTGTTTATTTATTTTGGCGAGAATATTAAAAACATAAAAAATATGTAGAGAAAAATTCATGTTCATTATTTTTCAAAATAAAATTTTAAGTCACTTCATTGAAAATTTATGCAATAGACCTGAGAAGGACTTGCGCAAGAACCTCAGCGGGCTTTTAATTTTTAATTTTTAATCAAATTTCGTTACAATATTATTATCTATCCTTACTTATATATTTATTTATTAATTTAGGTACAAAAACGAATACAAAGTAAAACATATGAAACAGAAAATATTAAAAATAAAGTACTTCAAATATATAAAATTCTCATGTCGCGGTGTTTGTAGTTAAACTCCTTCGAAACGGCTTGACCGATTCTCATGAAATTTTGAGTGCATATTGGGTAGGTCTGAGAATCAGACAACATCTATTTTTCATCACCCTAAATGTTAAGGGTGGTTCACATGATTTTTTTTTGACATTTTTTTTAAATTTGTTTGAATATGAGTCAGCATTAAAAAATATATACAACTTCAAATTTTCACCCATCTACGACCAACAGTTACTTTTGTATCGCGATTTTAATATCGGCAATACAACGTTTGCTGGGTCAGCTAGTATATCTATATTTATTTATTTAATTAAGGTACAAAAACGAATACAATATAAACTTATGAAACAGAAAATATTAAAAATTTTGTATATAATATCACTATAAAATTGTAAATCTAACTATTGTACACACACGTTATATTATTTACATCCACATTGAAAATATGTAAATACAAGTAATACTTGGGTATGTTAAGGTGTTTCTTAATTGTTATTTTAAAATTATACAAACTTTGACTAAATATGTCGATCTCACAATTTTTATGACTACTTAACTCGTTATATAATTGGCACATACGATAAAGTGGATTATTATGTGCGACATTGTTGTAACAGTATTGCAAAAATTGTAGGTTTGTGAGTGGCTTGTTTGCGAGTTATAAAATGACTAGCTGACCCGGCAAACGTTGTTTTGCCATATAAAGTATAATTCACGCGATAGTTTTATAAGTAATAAAATATTGCCTATATTATAGCCTGTATATCATTTTGTTCTATTGTCAATAGTTTTTGCAGCGCACGCAAAAATAGGTTTTCGATTTTACACCTTGTGTTACAAAATAGCAATTTTATTACGGATCCCTAATTTTGAAAAAAAAAACATGGCCTATAGCCTTCCTCGATAAATGGACTACCCACACTGAAAGAATCATTCAAATCGGACCAGTAGTACCAGGGATTAGCGCGTTCAAACAAACAAACAAACACTGCAGCTTTATAATATTAGTATTGATACTATTAATAAGTCATTGCTGAAAGTCCCATGTACAATTGTAGGGTAGTCATGTCAACAATTTCACGTCTGCATTTAAGACTTTGAAATTTAAAATGTACCAAGCGGTCCTCATACTCAGGTATGGCTCGTCTCAATCCCATTTTGCTACTTAATTGTCTAATGAAGCGCCTTTGAATTGTTTCCATACTGTCTTCGTCAGCTTTGTAAATGGGTGCCCAGACTGAGGAACAGTACTCAAGTTGCTGTCTTAAGGCCGGAACGCATTAGCGCGGGACTAAGCGTCAAAATATTATTTCAACCATTTTGTATGGAGTATGTCGCACCAGAGCGGCGCTGCACTGCGCGTCGCGGCAGAGTTGCCTCCGAGAGAATAATTTGACGCGCAGCAACGCGACGCGCAGTGCAGCGACGCTCAGTGCGACACAGCAAGCGGCGCGTCGCTTCAGTATGCATACTGTTAATCGTTAAGTTTATAGAATTATGTCTTATAATTTAATTAATTTTAATAACCAAATAAAAAAAATTGTAAATTTATTACTTTAATTTAATTAATTATTAATTTTATTTTATTCATAATTTATTGGATGCATTGCATACCCATACCATACAAACTAATTTATTTTGTATATTATAGCGATTGTAAAACACTCTATTGATTGAAAAGAGTGGCCGTTGTGTTTCTTGTGTGTTCTTCTCAAGAGCTCTTATTCCGAATATTATCACTATCGCTCATCTTGTAATGTTGCTCGCACGCAAACAACTATAGAAATGACGCGATCTGCCGCTTACTGCAGTTGTAGTGCGATAGGTAGGTACCGTCGAGCGACGTGAAGCGACGCGCCGCTCTAATGCGTTCCGGCTTTTACTAGTGAGGTGTAAAGTACCTTTATCTACACCCACGCTTTAAACCCTCTATTAAAGATTCTGAAACAGTTAGCTTATTGCCAACATTAAAACACCTAATGTTCTAATAACCATTACATCACCCAAAAGAGTGTTGTAATGTTATACTGAATTTCATAACAACACTCCTCTGTTTTTTTTTATCCCGTCATGCGCAAAGAGTTTCAACATACAGCCACATTCTTATTGCTCGATGCGTGGTATCTGTATGAATTTCAAAAAAGAACATTTTCGTTTACGCGCGCTCCACACTATCAGAACGTCGCGCGCCGTAAAACAAAAGTAGGTTATTCGAATCCCCGCCATTTTTCTTCGATATTTTTATTGTTTTTTTTTTACAAAAAATAAGCGATTCATTTTAAACGCTGCAAAAGAACGTTATATACGAGTGAATTTTAATTATTGCACTATACAAAATGTAAATTACTACTAAAATAAATAATTGTTTCATTAATACTTAATATCCGGACGACCGAGCCTTGCTCGGATTTTTAAGAATGTACAAAACTTGAACAAAAAAAAAACTAATAGGACTTCTGGATTCGAACCGGGGTCTTCTGCTTTCCGGAACACCCAATGTCCCATCTGAGCTATAATAGTCTTGTATATAGTGGCGAAATTTACCTTTGTATTCTAATGTTATTGTAGCTGTTTCTCATGCAAACATGGATAAAACAATTTTTTTTTAAATTGAAACCTTACATATTACATTACATTACATACATATATATATATACAAGACTTGCATACATTACATATATATATATATATACAAGAATTGCTCGTTTAAAGATATAAGATTTTATTTGTATATAATCAGTAATTAATGATATTAGGTTACTACTAGGACTGGTGTTTTAATGTTAGGAGTAAGCTAACTGTTCCAGAATCTTTTAGAGGATTCATATTCTGGGTGTAGATAAAGTCTTGTATGCAACTGTTGATAATTAGGTATTAAAACACTCATGTGATACTATTATCACACGAGGCGAATTCGTGTTTTAATACCCCTTATTACACAACAGTTGCTTATATAACTATTAGTGAATCTAAATTCTTGAATGGTTTTGATGTGCACATCATAAATCCTAGCATTTTTCACAATGACTTCATAGTGACATTTAATTTATAGTTATATTATATGATTATTATTATTATTATATAAATAGCCTGAGAGCGGTTGCTCCATTGCCATTCCAAAACACTTCAAAACTATCAAAAGGTACAATACAAATAATAGATATATTATTAATATTAAAGAGGTGTTTTAAATGAAATCTTTGTTAAGTTATTTTATACTTTTTAGTTGTTGAAGCCGGTTTTTTAAGCGTTTTTTTACTGCAGGTGGCTGCAGTGGGTATTTTCTCGATTACATCAGGGAAACTATATGTCTTTGCCTTATTTTGTCATATATGTATAAATAGTAATTTTTTAAGTAGCTTCGGGTAGGTCTACGAAAGGTGCCGTGTGCCTTTAACAATATAGATCCCAATAAACGGGAACATAAAATAATTTACTCCGCTAAAAGCCGGCTACTTTGCACAGGATGCCGGCTAGATTATGGGTACCACAACGGCGCCTATTTCTGCCGTGAAGCAGTGATGTGTAAACATGGCTGTGTTTCGGTCTGATTGGTGGCGTAGCTAGTGAAATTACTGAGCAAATGAGACAACATCTTATGTCCCAAGGTGACGAGCGCAATTGTAGTGCCGCTCAGAATTTTTGGGTTTTTCAAGAATCCTGAGCGGCACTGCATTGTAATGGGTAGGGCATATCAGTTACCATCAGCTGAACGTCCCTCCCGTCTCGTCCCTTATTTTCATAAAAAAAAATTAAAATTACTGTGCCAAACTATGTCAAATTTTTATAGGACCAAATGTCAACTATTCCGCATCAAACGAAAGAATAATCACGTTAAACGGTTTACGAATCTCAGTGTGATCGGTGTACATAGATAAAAAATACCAATTGAATTGAGAACCTCTTCCTTTTTGAAGTGGGTTGAAAACACAATAGCTATTGAGTACAATAGGTGCATCAATCTAGACACACTAGGTATTATACCTTTATTGATTTACAAGTTGACGCATAGATCAGCGATCGCACCTGTCGCAATTGAGGAAAGGATGCGATTCCGCACATAACGCTGACGGAAGTAATAACTTAAGTGAAAATGGCAAGTAATGTTGACAAGTGACGTAGTACAAAAGTACCATCGACAAAATTGATTGATGATCCACTTTGCTCATAATTATTTTAAAACCATAAAAACGGTTAGGTTTACATTTGCACGAAAATATTGTATATCAATTGATGGACAAACATCCGGACGACCAAGCCTTGCTCCGATTTTTAAGAATGTACAAAACTTGAACAAAAAAAAACTATTATAGTCTTGCTAAGCTATTCTATTATAGGCTTGAGCATATTACAGTCTTGTATATAGTGGCGAAATTTACCTTTATATTCTAATGTTATTGTAGCTGTTTCTCATTAAAACACGGATAAATCTACATTTTTTTAAACCTAGCTAGTTGGATTTCTCGCCCCCTAAACTAAGTATACTAAATTTCATAAAAATTATTTAAGCTGTTTCCGAGATTCAGATTATATATATAATCAAGAATTACTCGTTTAAAGGTATAAGATATGAGAGTTTCTGTTGAACGTCGTCGATTCATCACATCATAGGTAAGTAGTACAATAATAAAAATGATAAATTTGTGTTAAAAAACAATCAATTAAAATAATATATTAATTCGTCCGTCCATTCCGCCAATTCAATAAAAAACATTTCATTTCTACTGAAATATCAAGCCGTTACACCGTCTCATATGCAAACAAGTCTATTCCGACCGTATGTTATTAAATCTCGTGAATGTATTTGCATGCATATTGCATAGATTTCAAATGAAATATGCAAAATATTGAATGTGATTTCAAATGACATTTTTTATTATATTTTATAGGAGTCCGTATTATAAAAGAAAAATCTATTGGTGAACTGTTGCTTTTAACTATCTTACTCGCAGGCCACTGCCGCGGCACGCTGCGCTCGGCTCGTGCATTGTGATTAACAGTGTAAATTGGTTTTTGAGATCTACTAGTGAACAAAGGCTGATTCGCTTAGATAAAAATTAGTTGATTACACTAATGTATAACATAAAAATAATGACAACACAATAAATACAAGAAACAGAACAATCAGAGACGACCTAATAAACTAACGACCAGCAAAATTATCAAAATATATTGACTTACAATATCACTATAGCGTAACAGTGACATTACAATGTCACTATAACCAGGACGTTAAATTGTAAGAAATGAAATCGATTGAAAATCTATCGTTAAATTACAATATCACTAGTTAAATTGTAATATCACGGATCTGGTAAAATAACTGCGACATATACAATAGATTTTATGTAAAACATACGTCACAGGGATATCATCATAGCCGTGTATTTCAATTTCACTAGTGATATTATAAATAAACGGTACATTGTCAATTGTAAGAAATGAAGTCGTCATTTATTTACAATTTGACGGCCTGGTTTAGTGACATGTCACGATGTTAAGCGTTAACTTAACTGCTTTTATTACTACTTGGTAATATGGGTATCACTTCGGCTATGAACAAAATAATAGTAACCACATCAATGCCGATGTAGCGCGCGTTTTTAATTTCATCAGTAGGGCATTTTCTGCTCTTAATAGATAGCAAGCTTTTTTTTGAAGCGGAAAATAAATTTAGACTCCAAAATGGGGCCTATAAGTCGGGCTTGGGTGTAAGCACCCTCTAACGACATAATACCTCCTCTGTGCTAACAGTTTTGTAGGCTGAAAATGTAGCTCCCCAGGGCGGGGCGTCTCGGAAGGAGACTCGAACCTCGGACAAACTACTCGCTAAGTTATATGGATAGAAGGTCATTAACGATCTTATATATATGTTAGTGATTAGTCCAGTGGACTTGAGGTTTGAAGAGACTACAATGGCAAGACACGATGGAAAGATCCTGGAGGATTAGGCACTAGGAAGGGCGATGGTGTAAGATGCAACTTACGTTCTCTGCCTTCTTCTCACATCCAAGTGAATTCATTGGTGCTGGGGCTGCTGCTTCGACTGCTGAAGAGAGCAAACATAGCAATTAATATGTTCTTCTGAGTGAGTCTTACTGTTTTTTGCCACTTAAAGTGGAGACTCTTTCCCCGCAGGGTCCAGTTACTGAGAATGTATGAAGTACTATCTACACGTCTCAATAGGGCTATTGGTAACCCAAGCGCTGGCAACTATTTCGATCAACGGATTAGCCTAGCTATCCAACGTGGAAATGCTGCCAGTATTCTTGCTACACTTATTCATAGTGGTAATTTCTACTACAAGTTTTCATATCAATTGTTAATCATTTAAATCTTGTTGATGTAGTTATATATAAGCATTTTATTTTATATGTTTATTTATTTATTTGAAAAACTCCGCCAACAAATATGTATTGTACTACAAATATATAAAACATATAGGGATATAGAACGATAGTTTCTTCAAGGTATCCGTTTTGAGAAATTCGCATCATTATGTAATCCGTGTCGATATTTATCGATAAGACTAATTATAAAGTCCCGCAGAAAAGATACTTGGATGCTGAAAAATATGGAATTTTCCCAGCAGACATCAAACTCACAAATGATTGTGCAAGTCTGAAATGTATTTACATATCATGTATACCACTCGACAAGTTCGTTTTAACTTTAATATCCAAGATATCACAGAAGCATTAAAACGCTTGCGTTTGTCCAGTTCTATAACGAAAATGGGAGTCACCTGTGTAAATGATTAACGGGCAGTTAGAAGGTCGCGAAGTCTAGGCCGCTAGTCGCTAGCGCCTGTCTGGTGCCGGGCCGACACACCGACACAATCAACATTGAGACCTGTCACATGCCTAGCTATAATATATACCGCTATACTAGGCTACTCAGATTAGAAAAACTTGCAAAAAAAAGGTTTTATGCAGGCTGCCTGTCGATTATAATTATGATTATGTCAAAGTAAAGACCAGCGTTTGATTTTCCATTTGAGATCGAAATAGGGAGCGTTTTTTTCAAATTTCAAATGTGGCCTATAATTTCAAATAGCATTCCAAGCAAGTCCCAAGAATATCGTTCGTATAACGAATTCAAGCGCAGTCAATTACATAAGATAGAGGAGAGATTGGTTTGGGAAGTGTTGACATGAATACCGTTTATATGAGGACACTTTCGAGGTAGGTGTGCACAAACAAAAAAACTTGGAAGCAGGTCTAAGTGGAGTTGAAGCGTGACTTGACCAGTAAATCAAAAGCTTAGCGCGTTCACGACATTGTGAAAGATGATGAATCTTGGACTTATCCATACAAACCAGGAACAAAGCGTCAATCGATTGTTTATCTGTTTCACAAAGATCTAACGTCGTCAGTGAATTTCGGTCGCTAGTTTATTCACTTTGACTTTATGTATAAAATTTTACTTTCGCAAAGAACATGCAACAACACATCAGGTCGTGACAGTTTTATTTCATCCAATATTGATAAACTATGGAAGTTTTCGTAAACAGTAATGTCTTAGCCACATTTCTGCATAGCTACCGTTTGTGGTCGTTTCCTATGCTATCATTTATAGCACTAAATTATAGCTGATTCTGTGGCAGACTATTATATACTTAACTCGCATAGGTTCAACCAACCACGGGTTCAAGCGGAGTTCAAGGCTTCCATACCCTAAATAGTTCAGACACTAGACTTACGTCATTATATTACTAGACTTGACAACAAAGTTAACGAAATTCCTTTACGTTTACAATATATACGCATTGTGGTTGTTATTTGATTTTGTAATATGCTTTGATAAGGCTTAATCTATTTTTTTTATTTTATAATCTTTGGGAAACCTACAACTAGCAACTTGGTTAGTATATGTTATGGCTATTAGAGGCTTAAAGGCATTATTTTATTTTTTCAAAATTTATTCCTTTAGAATTCTTCTTTGATGTCACTTTTAACACTACCACCGCTTGAGAAACAAATGTTGCTTTTTAGAGAGAAGAATCGACGCAAGAGGCTCTCTCAGCATTCTTTTTTGCGCTCTTAACGACCGGGCTTATTGATATTTTAAACTCATGGGTACACTTTATTGATATTATAATAAATCTAGGTATATCACGAATGAATTTAGCAGGGTAAGAAAGACGTCAAGCGTTTTGATTGGTAAAATTTTTTTATTCGCAATTTGCAAAATATTGTTTTGCAAATGGGGGCACTCGTCGTTGTGATTAACAGTGTAAATTTGTTTTTGGGGCCTACTTGTGAACAAGCGCTGATTCGCTAAGAAAACAATTAGTTGTTTACACTAATTTATATAACAAAAAATTATTTTTTATATGTCTATACAATAAACACAAGAAACAGACCAATCAGAGACAGCCTCGTAAACATACACTAGATGAAAATGAATTTTTTTTTGGAAGAAAAACTGACACATTCACACAAAAAAGTTAATGAGAATAAAATATATGCTTAATCTAATACTTAACTTACTTAATGCAAAAGAAAAAAAAGCAAAACTTAATGTGGCAGTGGTCTTCCCAAACTGGAATCCACTCAGTTATAGTTGTGTCCATACATTATGAGCACAACACTGATTTTCAGTGACCTCATTGTGTGACGTTTGGAACTGAACTGACATATTTTAAAAGCAAAATATAATTAATCGTTGAACTAAAATAAATATTATACAAAAATAGATTTAAAAAAAAAGGTTACTAAAATAATTAATGAAATAACAAAAATAATAAAAAACGTATGTGTGTAAATATATAAGGAAGAAAAAATAATAATAATAAGTACTTAGATGTTTTATACAATACTATGAAATTTAAACAGAGCTCACCAAGGCAGGAGATCTAAGGAGGTATTGGTCATTAATATGTATTTTTGTATTTTTTTTTCTAAAATTCGAGACTGAATATAAACCCCGTACATCACTATAGTCATCACTAGTTTTTAGTGACATTGTAATGTTTCAGCATTACAATGTCACTAAAAACAGGCCGTTAAATTGTAAGAAATGAAATCGGTTGTAAATCTAGCTTTAAATTATAATATCACTCGTAGAGCCGCTCGAATTGTCGGGGACCCTGTGCTCTGTGAACAGCTGGATCACTTGGCGGTGCGTTGAAATGTCGCTTCATTGTGTGTCTTCTACCGCATTTATCACGGGAAGTGTTCCGAAGAGCTGTTTAACCTGTTCCTGATTCCTGCCGCTGAATTCCACCTTCGCACGACACGCCACAAGTTAGGATATCATCCCCACCATCGGGATGTGTGGCGGTCCTCCACAGTGCGGTTTAAGAGGAGCTTCCTTTCACGTTCTACAAAGCTGTGTGAATGAACTTCCTTGTTCGGTGTTTCCGGGACGATACGACATGGGTACCTTCAAAAAAAGTTCGCGTACACCTTCCTTAAAGGCCGGCAATGCTCCTGTGATTCCTTTGGTGTTGCAAGAGATTGTGGGCGGCGTTTATCATTTAACACCAGGTGACCCGTACGCTCGTTTGTTCTCCATAAATAAAAAATCACTTGTGAAATTGTAATATCACGTCTTTGACAATATAACTGCGACACATATATTTCTCTCGTTTATGTCAGCGCTCCCTTGTCCAATAAGGTCGAGATCTATAGAGCGTACTTAGACTCTGCTCAGACTTTATTTATTTATTATTTATGAAAGCCTATTACAATATTAAAACTATTACTAATTTATTTACAATATTTTTTATATATCATCCCACTGCTGGGCAAAGGCCTCCCCCTTCTTTTTCTATTGGTCCTTATTGTATGTTGTGCGTGACCAGATAGCTCCTTCGTAATTTACTAGGTCGTCTCTTCATCTAGTACCAAGTCTACCTCTTCTTCTTTTGGCGTCTAATGGGTACCAGTTTGATGCTATACTGCTCCATCTTTCGTTACAGCCCTTGATACATGGCCTGCCCAATTCCATTTTGCAGTTTTTGCGATTCGTATTATGTCTTTAAGTTTACTTTTTCTTCCGTATTTCATTTTTTGTTATTTTGTCTTTTAGTCTAATACATAATAAGTTTCTTTCCATATTTCTTAGCGTCACTTTTAGTCTCTTCGCTTGGTGTTTATTGCTCAGACTTTACTCACGTAAAACTTACATGAGTTTAAGCTTAACGTAATCTTTGATTACGTTTCTATATTCAATTTACACCCGAAATTATACTGGGCTTATACTAAGACAGTCCAATGCATCGCGTTTTATCACACTCTGCTAATTTTTACGTAAGTAAAGTCTAAGTTAGCTCTATAGATCAGTCTAAGCCTTAGCACTCCAGATCTTTCCTCATTTTCCCTCTTCATTAATTATTCTTCTTCATTAGTTTCTCCCGCAATTTTTTTTAATCCTCTTTCCATCGTATCGATTGTCTTCCTCTATTTCTTTTTTCATATCTTGGATAACCACTTTTTAATATTATATTTTATCCATTTATCTTCTATACTTCTCAAAACGCACTCTCCAACGCCATTTTAGATTTTTAACTGTTTCATGACCCCTTTCGATTTCTGTTTTCTTTCTCATGTTTGTCATTATCTCGCTTTCTTATTTTTAACATACTGCGCTCAATCCCGTGTTGTAAAGTAATTTCTACACAGTTATTTATAATATGCAATGTTTATATTATTACTAATATAAAACAGGAAATAGTTATATTTCGTATTATTAACCTCGCCTTCATGATTTTTTTTTATTTAGTCTGTCTTGCGTAGGTTCGATAATGTCGCCAATACGGATGTTATAATTCGCAGTGCCCAGTTTATCAAGTTTAGTATGTAGTAAGATTAGTGTATTTGATGAAATTTTAATTTTTTTACAAAGGTACGCTGTTATTTTTTACGACAACAGAGATCTAATTTTGGAACGTCCTAAGCGAGTATACAAGTTAACGCCCAAAGTTTTTTCGTTTTGAATTCCTCACTCGGAAATTTTAACTTGAAAGAGATTTCCTTGATCACGAGAACCTATAATATAAAATAACATTTTAACTGTCACAACCATAATGTTAACACCAGGAACAGACATAAACTAATAATGCCTACTACGTAATTAAGTCTTTAGTTGGGCGATGTATATGCTTTTACAACAAGAACCCAGAAAATGTTCAAAAAAAAAGTATCTCGTTATTCAAAAGAATTGTTTATAAACGTTTGTGTGGTAAAGGTTACTATAACATAAATGACTTTCTTGATACCACAGATTGGGAAAAAGCCCACAGAATTTGTTGCGCCCGTTCTGCTCAGGTCTGAGGCATTCATTTTGGAATGGATGGTAGTTCAATAAGAGATTTCACATCCTATTTTGAATAAAAATATTTGAATTTGAATTTAAAACAAAATATTCGAATTAAACATTCCAGTCTTAACTCAGTTTTTTTATGTATGTATGCTAAAAGTATTTTCATAAAGAAAGAGCAAATATTTTTTCTATATATCTTCTGGATTAGTATATCCTGAAAAAATCACACTGTAACGGCTGTTTTGTTATTAATTAACAAGAATAATGTTCTATTATTCTCATCATACAGCGGATATGTTAAACTTTATGTTGTACGTAGGTCACACTAAGAGTATTGCGTAACTTAAAAAAACAACATGTTATAACCAAAATATTATGTTTATTGCTTATCAAAATACTCTCCTTTACATTTTAAACATTTTTTCATGCGATCGAACCATTTTTTTAAAACAGGAGGTCCACAGATCTGAAGACATGTTTTCTACATGCTGATTGAACGCTATCACTGCCTCTTAGGAATGCCCCTGTCCCATATTGAAGGATAGGCGAACAGACTTAGTTCTGCAGCATACGCGGTTAAAAAAATTAGACAATTTACTGACATAGATACGGCGCGACTAGTATACTTTAGTTATTTCCATAGTATTATGTCCTATGGTATATTACTATGGTGCAACGCTGCCGATATTAATACAATATTTGTGCTGCAGAAGAGGGCTATTCGCGCTATTTATAACCTAGGTCCTAGGGAATCATTGAGAGCAAAATTCAAAGAAATTAACATCTTGACTGATGCTTCTCAATATATTCTTGATAATGTAATGTATGTTCATAGGCACATAAGTGAATTTGCCAGAAACTGTCATAAGCATAATGTTAACACCAGGAACAGACATAAACTGATGATGCCTACTACTCGGCTAAGTCGAGTTAGTAAGTCTTTAGTGGAGCGATGTATATGCTTTTACAACAAAATCCCAGAAAATGTTCAAAACAAAGGTGTTACGTTATTCAAAAGAATTGTTAAAAAACGTTTGTGTGGTAAAGGTGTTACTTTTATTGTAAAACATATTTTTAATGAAAAAAAAAGCCCGCTGAGTTTGTTGCGCCCATTCTTCTTAGGCCTGAGGCATTCACTTTGGAATGGTTGGTAGTTTTTTTGACTTTCAATAAGTGATTTCACATCCTATTTTGAATAAAAATATTTGAATTTGAAGTGAAACCTCTCATCAAATCTCTGATTTTGGGGAAAATACAGAAATCACAGGGTGCTAGGTCGGGGCTATGTGCGGGATGGGTGACGAGTTGTACTTTTTCGAAAGCTAAAAGTGACTTAGTTTTGTTGGCCGTATGTGAAGAAGCGCTGTCATGATGTAGGAGAACGCGGCTTTTTGGTCGTCTTTCGCGAACTTTTTTTAACACCCTGGTTAAACAAATGGTAGAATACCACTCGGCATTAACACTCTTTTGATCTTCAAGTGGATTTGCGCAGATGGGAATCGTAGCTGAGAAAAAAAATGCGATAATTTTTTTACAAACGTTTCTCGTCTGCCTCACTTTTGTTGGCCTTTTCTCATTTTCAAACACCCATTCACAAGATTGCTGTTTTTTTTCGTGTTCAAAACAATAAATCCACGCTTCGTCTCCTGTGACAATGCCATAAACAGCATTAAATTGTCCTTGGTCGTACTTCGAGCACCATTCCACGCGAGCCTGCTTCTGCTCCGCTGTCAGTTCATGAGGGATCCAACGATAACAAAGTTTTCGAACTTTCCATTCTTTGTCTAAAATTTTCTGAATTTGGCTCATACCAATCCCCAATAGTCCTCGAATTGTCTCATAGGTAATCCGCGGGTTTTCTTCAATTAGCCGCTTAACAGTAGCTACATTATTTTCGTTGACGGCAGTTGAAGGCCGCCCTTCACGAAATTCGTCATGTAAAGAAACCCGACCTCTCTCAAATTCAGCAATCCATCGCCTCACGGTGCTCAAGCAAGGTGCTTCTCTCCCAAAAGCATTTTGAAGACGAGCGGCAAAGTCTTGGGGAGAGAGAGGACTTTTAAAATCATAACAAATCATCGCTCTAAAATCTGTTCGACTTTATTCCATTTTCGTTGCGTACGTAGAACTTCGATGTGTGATAAAAAACAATTTACAAATGATTTCCCGCCAATTGTTTTGTTTAATACTAAGAAGGTTGCAACGTTTCAAAAAATATAACATTCGAAATTCAAATAGTTCCGATTAGCTAGGCCGTTTTCGATAACGTATCTCTAGTTACGGATACATTGCTGTCATCGCATTAATGACAAGATCTTATCTATCCATAATTATGTCCAGTATAGTTATACTCCAATGCTTTATGTCGATAGGTTATTGAAATGTAAGTAAGCATAAAAGGATAGATTTGTCTTACCTATAGTAAGTTAAACTAAGGATAGATAGGTAATTGAAAACGGCCGTAAGTGAACATAAATATTGCCAGACACTTGAATTGGATATTTATAATGAAAATAAGGGACGAAAAGAGCAGGACGTTCAGGTGATGGTAATTTATACGCCCTACAATGCAATTCCGCTTAGGATTCTTGAAAAACCCATAATTTCTGAGCGGCACTACAATTGCGCTTGTCACCTTGAGACATAAGATGTTAAGTCTCATTTGCCCAGTAATTTCTCCAGCTACGGCGCCCCAGATCGAAACACAATAATGCTTACACATTACTGCTTCACGGCAGAAATAGGCACCGTTGTGGTACCCACAATCTAGCCGGCATCTAATACTTATAATTCAAATCTTCAATAATATTTGTGCGCAAACTTGTCTAACATAAAAGGAACAAAAACCGTCATTAGCATTATTAATTGTATAGAACGATTCGATTACGTATATCGTATTATGATACGCGCACGTTCCTCGCGGCGAATGATCCGCCAGACGGCTACCGAAATTTGGGTTAGGCGCTTTTTTGCGCTGCGCGGGCGCCGATACAAGGCGCGATCGCCGTGAGGTCGATGAGCCTAGACCCGGCGCAATCACTTCCCCCCTCCCGCCACCCTGCATTTCCCCCTTCCAACCCTGTCGACCAGTTCCCCCACAAGGTGCACCGGCCTCCAGACCCTACATACATAGCACCTGCCAGACACTTTGTAAGTATAACCACACGTGGAGCCGACTCTGCTTGACGAGATAAACAGGAAACAGCCGGGACTCGCTCTTTGTTCGACCATCGCCAGTCTGCTTCACTTAATTTTGTGATTTATGTGGAATTTTATTAACTAGCTGATATTTTTTGCGGTTGCGTTGTGGCTTGACATTCAGAATATCTTCTTGTCGAGAGAATTCATTGTAAATACATTTTGAAATTCTAGTAGGCTTCATAAGATACATAATAGCTTTAAGGGTAAATGTATGCACTTTTATAATTAAGTCCCAGCCACTGTTCAGGCAATATCTATAAATAAATTTAAATATTTTATTAAAAAATGGCTCAGTCGTAAATCCTATTACTCCACAGCTAAATATCTAAATTATCCGACAGCCTGGGACTAGATTATGATTATTTTATATCATTAGCAATGACAATACAATAATGTATATTTCATTAAAAATAGCGCATAAAAAGAATGCTGGGGAATGCTCTCAGAGCGCCATTTGTTTCCGAAGCGGTAGTAGTATCTAGTATATTAGAAATAACATCAAAAAGAATTCTGAAGGAATCAATTTTGAGAAAATAAATGCCTTTTCACTACTGCACCGACTTTCATGCTGTTTTCACCAATGGATAGTTTGGTTCTCGAGGAAGGTTTTAGTATGTAATTTGTTAATTTTTTGTATACATTAATGAAATTTGTTGGAGGTGTCGAAAAAATAAGCCGTAAGCTTTTGACGGAAACTCTGTATAAACCCTTTGAGATATAACAAAATAATGTATAGTGGAATTGTGTCTTTTACAGGCCTACAGAAAAGTCCCTGATAATATATGTCTATTTCTTCAGATCTAATCTACTATCATAATAGTTAACAAGAATAATAATAATATGATTTTTTTTAAATGAAAATAAGGGACGAGACGAGCAGGACGTCCAGCTACGCCCTGCCCATTACAATGCAGTACCGCTCAGGATTGTTGAAAAACCCCAAAAATTCTGAGCGGCACTACAACTGCGCTCGTCAGCATGAGACATAAGATGTTAAGTCTCATTTGCCCAGTAATTTCACTAGCTACGGCGCCCTTCAGACCGAAACACAGTCATGCTTCCACATTACTGCTTCACAGTAGAAATAGGCGCCGTTGTGGTACCCATAATCTAGCCGGCATTCTGTGCAAAGGAGTCTCCCACTGGCAAATCCACTGATTATCGTATTCTCGTCATACAGCGATTATGTATCACTTATCATAATTAACTTAGCTATAAAAAATCTTATAATACTTGATAATACATAGGATAACATACTATCTCTTAAGATTATACTTCGTAGAATAAAATCATTCAGAAATACGTTTTTCTTTCATTTTTAACTCCAATGGCTCAACACTTACATTATTTTATGCACATGCGCGAATACTTACATTATTTTATTAATTTAGAAGCGAATATAGATAAATAAGTATTAATTTAGTAATAATTAAGCGCGTGCACCTTCCTTAGAGGCCGGCAACGCTCCTGTAATTCCTATGGTATTACAAGAGAATGTGGGCGGCGGTGATCACTTAACACCAGGTGACCCGTAGCGTACGGGTTACGGATACGTTTGTCCTCCATTTCCATAAAAAAAAATCTTTTATACAGTAAAAGCGGCTGCTAACTTGCTATCTGCAATCTGAATTTTGGGTACGAAAATATTTGAATATCAGTTACATATCCTGGATAAGTAATAATTTATGCTGAAGTATAGACGTTTAAGGTGTGATTTCAGTTTCTCACAAAATTGCCGATGCCAAATTCTATTTATGTAAACGAGAGTTTGTGAAAATGACCTTATTTTTGAGAATGTAAAATGCTATGACACGATGGGCATACGAATAGAATAAAAAAAGAATATAATACATAAATTTAACAGTTTTATTATTTAAATAACAAATTTTTGATGCGATGGATAATAATAAAATAAGGGGTATGATAATCTACACCAATGTACAGCAATAAAAGATACAGAGTTTCTTATGATTTTAAAATAGGAAATATTAAATACATCTTTCTTAGTTTTATGGTAAATGCATAGGCTTGGACAGGACACAACTGAGAGCCTTCACGGGGTTCCTATCCGGCCATTGCAAGCTGAATGGGCACCTCGCCAGAATGGGACTCAGTGAATCAAACCTGTGCAGATTCTGCTGCGAAGCCACTGAAGACCCCATACACATACTTCTGGAATGCGAAGCCATTGCCAGAATCAGACTGGGGTGTCTTTAAACACCTTTATTTAAAGCAGAGCACGTGCCCTGCCTGGACCCTCTGAGGATCCTACGCCTTTTAAAAGTAATAGGTCTCGAGGATATAATTTAAATCTCGGCACAGTAACACGTATCCTAGCTAGTAGCCTCGATTCTCCTCCTTAACTTTTAAGTTCAGGGCAGAAAGGGGCACACTAGATCCTAGGATTTAAGTGCATTGAAATCCCCAAATCATAATAACCTTTAGCTTTATGGTATGTATTTTTAATACTGATCTATTTTTTTAGCCGGTTGTTCAAAAGATAATCTTGTGGAGAAGTCAGTCTTGATCACAACAAATAGATTATGGTAAATTATATTAAAAACTTTATTTTTACTTAAAATTTATTGTTCTGATTATTTTTGTATACATTTTTATTGCACGATATTATTGTAACGAATTTAAAAAAAGCCCCCTGATTTTCTTGCACCCGTTCTTCTCAGGTCTGAGGCATTTGAATTTAAATTGTATTTTTTTTCTAGATACAGCAACAAAAGAGTTTTCACTTGCCCATAGACATTCCTTCTCTTAATTATCTTTCTAACGCCGTTGTTCGTTATGTCTGGATAATAAATTAAGTCAAACAGCCTAGAGAAATTCTCTAAGAAAAAAGCGATTCACTCGATTGTATGAAACGCGCAGACATTGATAGATTGACAGATGACGGCTATAATCTTATAAAGAACAGAGATAGCCGAAATTGACTACGTTTTAAGCAACTATTCGCTTTCAAACTTAGCCAGATTATACTATTACTACTAATTCAAACTTAATCACTGCACGTTTCATACAAAACTAAATTTCAATTTTTATCTTATTATATCTTATTACATAGTATTTACATCCTCTTTGGAGTGAAAAAAGTGCGTAAGCATCAATCAAAATATTATTCACAAATAGTCATATGAGCGAAGGGTTTTCCAACTATCACTTTTAAATGGTTAACTAGTGTCAAAATAGTTCGAAACTAGTTAGTTGAGTCAACCGAACGTTCGGTTGAACTAAGAGCATAGGTCTGGAACGTGTACATAATATGGTTATGGTTGATAAACCTTCCAAAATCGGCAGTGCCTCAGGGCACTAGATTTTTCAGAAACACCAGAACCAGTGCACAGGATGCCGGCTTAATGTGTTTGATTACTGTGTTTCGGTCGGAAGGGCGCCCTAGCGAAATTACTCGGCAAATAAGACTTAACATCTAATATCTCAAGGTGACGAATGCAATTGTAGTGCCGCTAAGAAACAGCAGAACGTCTTGCTCGTCTCCTCCCGTATTTTCGTTAAAACAACACCGAGAGTGCTATATACGGCACACTATTCCCTCACCAAGTTCTGACCATTATTTTATTTATAAGATATATATTATAAGCAATCTATTGTTACACGTAAAATAATATGCATTGACAGAACGCTGCGCGAGCGCCAAAATCACGCCGATCTGTGACATACCGCGCGCGATCAGAATTTTTCGGTGCGGTAACGTAAAGCGACTTTAGTACAGTTCAGTGCAGTTCAGTGCAGCTCAGCACTGCGACCAATATGATCTATTCTGTTAGCTATTGTTAACTATAGCTCACCCCTAAGATTGATTATTTTCATGACTCTTATATCTATTGCAGGGAGCTGACTTATCTCAAGTGGTTGAAGAATTGGACTTCCGAAAGAGATGCTTACGTTTACGCATTAAAGGACCACATTCAGAGAAGATGTATAACAGGTTTTCATCGGCACTGTTACAGAATCTACACGCTCTGCAATCTCTGAGGCCTAGGATTAAGATGGTGTTTGTTCAATCTGCAGTGTTCAAGCTTGTATTAGGGTTTTGCTATGGGTTAAACCCAGAGTGTTGCTCCAGAGTTTAATACTCTTGTGAACACGATGTGTCAAGAGTTGATTTGACAATCGGAACGCGCCTTAGTCACAGAACCACTGACCTCTACTATATATCACTCGACTGGCGACTGTCAAAGTGCTTTTGTGCCTGTTTGATATTCGCCATTTTGGCGCTGTTGTAATTGCGCTAATTCAAATTGCAAAAATACTTCAGAGTATCGTACGTTCCTTCGCAGTCATTTGTGTTATACGTCAAAATTAGTTCTCTGGACGCTCGCGAGTGGCGTCTCAAATAGGCACAAAAAATTTGCTGTCAAACATATGGAACAGCCTGTCCAGTGGTAGTTATACAGGCTAGTGCACATATCAAATAAATTTAATGTCACAGATTGGCGCCAATGAGACACAAACTTGTTTAATTTGCAAATCCACGAATTATTGCAGATATGGATGACTCATTATTGCTATCTACAAGTACATGTACGATTTTTCTAGAAATAATTATTACAGCTCAAATTCACCCATACAATTTGTTTAATAATAATTAATTTAATATTAATAATAATTAATACAAAACATTCTATGCGGTTTTTATTCCGGTTACGAGAACTAATATTGGACGGAATACACCTTGCTATAGAATTTGTTCCTCATACAAATGCATAATTTTAAATGATGCTGATTTAGTTCCCTTCAACGACTATATAGCGGATCTCAGACGAAAATTGCTATTGCCTGTTAAGTTAGCAATAATCCTTTTTTTTCTTTTTTTTGGTCTAAAGTTTTGTAAGTTTTTTATTTGGTTTATCCCCTTTTTTGACTGCTCACATCATATGTATATTTGTTGAAGCTTTAGTGGTGTGCGAACAATATTTATATGTATTTTTGTAAATGTTTTAAATACTGATTGTTTCCCAAAAATAAATAAATATTGTCATTTGATTTTCTTATATATACATTCTTAAATTGTTAATTTCAATCATATTTTCTACAAGTTTAATTCAATTTACTAGTTTTTTTGTTTTAATTTTTAAGTCTTGTTTTTGCCTATTGTAAATATCTATCACGAAATACTATGAGCGCCTTTAATTAATAGATATACTAGACTATATGGAATCTTATCTTATCGTATCTATTGTTGGTGTTTCAATAGATAAATAAATTTTAATATAATTTGTACGGACGAGTAAAAAAGAAGGAATCCGCGCCGTGATATTAGCAAACGTTATGCTAGTGTGTGTGCGGTTACGGGGGATACTAGTTACACAATTGTTTCTCCCTTAAATAATCATATATGGCCACAGATACTTATAAAGTATCGTTTTTACACTTTATCACAACGCACGACGGCATTTTTAAAATATTTTATTGATATGCAAACTGATCTGTCACAGACGATGACAATTCTCATAATGGCCGCTTATCGGCATGTAGTAGTGTAAGTGTGTGCGTGGGGCTATGTATTTACACGTTAATCGGCTTGTTTTGGTGGTACACTGTTATGTAAGGTGACACGGAGTACTTATTTTTCCACTAGTCCGTGATAGTTTCTAAATTAACAAACTTGGCGTACATCAGTGCTAATGTTTCTACAGAATTTATTTATTCAAATATAGCATGTCCTAATGATTATTTCGGATTGACTTCCAAAAAAGGATTCTTCGAAACTTTCACATAATTATTACGTTTATTATTCATGTAGCTTCCCTAACCTAACCATAAAAGGAGTAGAGATCTGTCTGTAGATATCTTCAGCTTATGGCAACAACGACGTGCCATCCGCAAAACCACCACATAATGTGTTTAATTAATGTATAATGCCCGCCATGTTTGTTTACATGCACTCAGCTACCGCGAAATGCGTTCCGCATATTAATAGTGACACACTTCTTGTTGCGACAGTTTTATGCCAACATTTGCATAGATTAGCCATTTATAATCTCCATATAGGGTCATTCATGCAATAATTTAACATAATGCAACTCAAAGCCGATTTTTTTAAGTTGTTTATTGGGATTTGACACCGCGCCGAGAAATAGCTGACAAAAACGGATAAAATTATCGTCAAAAATGTATATTTTTTAATTTATGGTAACGATGGCCATAAATTTTGGTAATGTTGCCATATGAGTAATTTTTTAATAATAATATTGCCTATTAACAAACAAAGATGATTTAATGACAGTAAAATATTCCTAATTTTTACATTTTTATTATATTATTACCTAAGATTTGTAGATATGTTATTTATTTGTAAATTTGTTCACAATACTTTTACGTAGTTGCAGTCCTTCATTGCGTATCAAACAGACAGACGTATAAAATAATATAGTTACGGCGCAAATTTTATTAATACTCGAGAGGCGCTTAAAGAGAACACAAATTATACAGGCTGTATAATAAAATTGCCGAATTACAAAAAACGAACATCTATTAAGAACGTAAAGGATTGGGTTTTATTTCCAGCCTAGCGAAACTCTCTAAGAAAAAAGCGATTCACTCGATTGTATGAAACGTGCAGTCGTTGATTGATTGACAGATGACTTCTATAGTGTTTGCACTGCAAAAGAGAGCTGTTCGTGCTATATATCAGCTTGGTAATAGACAGTTTCTCAAAAAAAAATTAAAGAAATAAATATTTTGACTGTTCATTGTCAGTACATTTATGAAAATTTAATATATGTTCACAAAAATCGTCACCTTTTTGCTCTTAATAGTGATTTTCATTATTATAACACTAGAAATAAGGCATTGCTTGTAACTAATTCTAGTAGGCTTCATAAGATACATAATAGCTTTAAGGGTAAATGTATACACTTCTACAATAAAGTCCCAGCCACTGTTCAGGCATTATCTATAAATAAATTTAAATGTTTTATAAAAAAATGGCTCTGTCGTAAATCCTATTACTCCACTGCTAAATATCTAAATGATCGGACAGCCTGGGACTAGATTGTGATTATTTTATAGCGATAGAAATGACTGTACAATATTGTATATTTTTATTGAAAAGAGCGCAAAAATAGAATGAAAACAAGAATGCTGGGAGAGTTTCTTGCGCCGCTTCTTTTCTCTCAGAGCGCCATTTGTTTCCGAAGCGGTAGTAGTATCTAGTAGTATAAGAAATGACATCAAAAAGAATTCTAAAGGAATCAATTTTGAGAAAATAAATGCCTTTTATGCCTTTTATAATCGTGTAAAACACGGATATAGCCGAACTCCACTAAGTTATAAGCAACTGTTCGCTTTCAAACTTAGCCGGATTATACCTCGACGCCAATCGTCATACTGTAATTACTAGGTACTATTTCAAACTTATGTCAAATGACTGCACGTCTCATACTAAATATCAGTTTTTATTCAGGCATTCTCGTCTCTTATTACGTAGTATTTACATCCTCTTTGTTTATTTCTAAAAGGGGAATCATTGTATGCCGACCTCACCACGACAAATCAAATTAAAAGTATCACAGGAACTTAAAACAACGACACAAATGATAGAAAAGAACAATTGAACCTCAATCACTGGCGGCGGAGGGTTTGTACCCAAAAGAGGGACGCCAGTTCTCTTTTACACATTTTGTCCTTTACAGCATACACAAACGTGTTTTAGTCATATCGTCGTATTTAATAGGAACCAATCACTTAATCCTTTTTTCATTCACTTGAAACAAATTCGCTTCCACGAAAATATTTTTATGAAAATAAGGGACGAGACGAGCAGGACGTTCAGCTGATGGTAATTGATACGCCCTGCCCATTACAATGCAGTGCTGCTCAGAATTCTTGAAAAACCCCAAAAAATCTGAACGCCACTACAACTGCGCTCGTCACCTTGAGACATAAGATGTTAAGTCTCAATTGCCCAGTAATTCCACTAGCTACGGCGCCCTTCAGACCGAAACACAGTAATGCTTACACATTACTGCTTCACGGCAAAAATAGGCGCCGTTGACCACAACGGGTCATATATGGGTACCAACCACTGTAAATAAAGAATGTAAAAAAAAAGAAATGCAAAACTTCTGTCTGTCGGTTCAACTAGTTTACTTATATATATAATTAATATGCAATAAAGTGTTTGTATCTAAATAAATCAATCAAAAAAATATATCTTAAATAAACATATTGTTAATTGTATTGAACCTTCTACCATTGATTTATGACAAACTGAAATATATACCGAAGTTCCGAAGAGCTGTTTCACCTGATGATCCTGCCGCCGAATTCCACGTTCGCACGACACGCCACAAGTTAGGATATCATCCCCATCATCTGGATGTGTGGCGGTCCTACACAGTGCGGTTTTCAAGGAGCTTTCTTCCACGTACTACAAAGCTGAGGAATGAGCTTCCTTGTTCGGTGTTTCCGGGACGATACGACATGGGTACCTTCAAAAAAAGCGCGTGCTCCTTAACGTCCGGTAACGCTCCTGTGATTCCTCTGGTGTTGCAAGAGAATGTGGGCGGCGGTGATCACTTAACAATAGGTAACCCGTACACTCGTTTCTCCTCCTTTTCCATAAAAAAACTATTTAATTTCCTAAACACATGGTCAGATTTGGTACAGCCGGACCATCTGACAGTCCAGTGGGAGCCTCGCACCAATTGGTATCGTCGTATCGTACTTGGTACGTTCCGGACGGTAATAAAAATAATTTTGTGCGATGAACAATGCGATATACCATGGAAAATGGTCCGCTAACAGACCGCATCCGTTGCTTTGGCCGTACAAAATCCGATCATGTGTTTAGTCTATTAGATACATTGCTTTACAATTAAGCGTGGGTACTAGCTATCTACTTTTTTTTATGAAAATAAGGGACGAGACGAGCAGGACGTTCAGCTGATAATTGATATGCCCTGCCCATTACAATGCAGTGCCGCTTAGGATTCCTGAAATATCCAAATATTATGAGCGGCACTACAATTGCGTTCGTCACCTTGAGACATAAGATGTTGTCTCATTTGCACAATAATTTCACTAGCTACGGCGCCCTTCAGACCGAAACGCGATAATGTTTACACATTACTGCTTCACGGCAGAAATAGGTGCTGTTGTGGTACCCATAATCTAGCCGGCATCCTGTGCAAAGGAGCCTCCCACTGGTATATAGGCATGCGTAAAAGGGATAAAGCCAAGCCTATTCAAAGTCAAATTAAATTTATTCTAATAAACTAAGCGTACTTTAAATAATATAAATTATTTCATGAAATATATCGTATATTGGATGCAACAACCTTTAGAGCTTGAACTCAATGTTTGTGTAAGAATGCTTCGTGAACAGAACGGTCGTGATTACTGTCACAATTAGTTATTACATCCAACAAATACAATGGTATAGTAACTATAATATAACAGGTCGACCTGGTACCACAAGCAGCACCCATTCACTAGTTGGCGCATGGACCAGCCATCGCTACCTTCGCACATATTTGAGAGAAGGAGACGCCGTCGTATTGTACTTTAAGGGTATGTTCCGATATGCACTGCGAGCACTGCACAGTGCTATCACTGTAGAAAAAATCGTTCCGTTATGGACTGCCAGTATACTGCCGCAGTACCCTAGGGATATATATGACGTCATAAATCGCCGCCATATTCTTCTGTGAGCACTGGCATTTTCGAGGTAAGGTACTCGCAGTACTTTGATCAAATGATCAGTCAAAACCACTCGATTGCCTGAAATATTAATTAAAATATTTTTAATTTGACAGTACTCCAACAACAGTTATTTTTAATGAACCAGAAAATTTTAATACACTCATTTGAATGCAGCGTCAAAAAATGCAGCTGACACTATACGGGATTGCGTTCCGTTTTAAATAGTAACCAGTATAACTGCCTATAAAGGAACGGCTTCACAGTATACTAAATTGACGTCACTCTGTACAGTGGTCGCAGTGCATATCGGAACATACCCTAAATCTAATGTGATACGCCCTAACATGTGCATAATCATCGCAATAATATTCATAGTACAACGGTAGGTACATTATGAAGCAATAGTGACATAATGCAGGAAATGAGTCAATATACTGAAAACACTTCGAACTCGTCATGAATTAGCGACTTACGTGTCAAGCAAGCATTAGTAGTCCGCTGTCTAGACAGAGTACAGACGAATTTATAATGCGAGGCCGACCTGTGTGCCTTGTGGCTGTATAGCTTCGTGCTAATGCCTGCCTGCTCTTACCGCATACGTGACACGTGTAACAGAAATTTAATATTTACAATCTGTGCATCCATATTTATAAACGGCTGGATTATTCCGCAGGTTACAATACTCGGTCAATGCAACTGTTTTTATGATGCGGTTTGGGCTTGGAACATTCTAGATTTGGCCAATTTTTACAGATAAGTAGCGTGAATTTTAATAATAATATTGACACACTTTTACACAAATTATCTTGCTTCGAACTATAACTGGGTACAAGACAATATACTCAATAAAATATAAATAAACAATTTGTTATTTTTAAGATAATTTCGCTGACTTTCGGGATTTATTACACAAAATAAATTAATGGTATACCAAAATTTAAGTTGAACAATATACATAATTATACAGGAAGCCGGCTAGATTATGGGTACCACAGCGGCCCCTATTACTGCTGTGAAGCAGTAATGTGTAAACTTTACTGTGTTTCGGTCTGAAGGGCGCCGTAGCTAGTGAAATTACTGGGCTTAACATCTTATGTCTCAAGGTGACGAGCGCAGTTGTTGTGGCGCTCAGAATTTTTGGGTTTTTCGAGAATCCTGCGCGGCACTGAATTGTAATGGGCAGGGCGTATTAATTACCATCAGCTGAACGTCCTGCTCGTTTCGGCCCTTTTTTTCATAAAAAAAGAATTTTTAGTGCATATTATATCCATTATTTTGGTATAGTATTTTTGAAGTCGGTTTTTCGTTAAAATATTTACTCAAGGCAGCACTAAAATATTACTTAAATATTACCTTAGCTTTCTTTCTTCTGTAAAATCTTAAATCTTTATCTTTAAACGAGCAATTCATGTATATATATATAATCTGAATCTCGGAAACGGCTCCAACGATTTTTATGAAATTTAGTATGCAGGTACTTTCGGGGGTGAGAAATTGATCTAGCTAGGTTTAAATTTTATAAAATGTAGTTTTATCTTTGTTTTAATGAGAAACAGCTACAATAACATTAGAATACAAAGGTAAATTTCACCACTATATACAAGACTGTAATAGCTCCGATGGGACATTGGACATCCGGAAAGCTGAAGACCCTGGTTTGAATCCAGATGTCCTATTAGTATGTTTTGTTCAAGTTTTGTACATTCTTAAAACTCTGAGCAAGGCTCGGCCGTCCGGATATTGACTATAAAAATGACATCAAGTTTTACGTAGGTAAGTAAAGACTTTGCAAAGTCTAAGTACTCTCTAAAGATCTTTTTCGTATCAAAGACGATAAGTCTAAGTATTAAGAAAAATTGTGTGCGTACTTATGTATGCACGTAAGAAGTTATACTTCTTTGGCCTAACAAAGCAAAAATCCTTAAAATTATTTATTCCTCGTGCTATTCTACGTTTTTAGAAAGAACAATTTTGTAATAATCTTGCAACAATGGCTTTGACAATTAATTAATAAATAATGAATACAGCTGTATGTGCTTGAACCCTTTGCCTGTTCTTATAATGGACGAAGAAACCAAAAAAAAATAACGATTGACGCAAACGACAGAAAATTTTAGGAACCAACTTCGATCTGTTACTTTTGCGTTAAAGTTTCACTCATACCATTTTTTCATAACGCGTATAACTTCAAAAAATCGTATTGTGTGTAGATTTTTTCCCGAAATATGTTCTGTTCAATAACCTTATACGATTCATATCGTGTGATTTTCGGCTGAAATAATTCTAATTCTAATGTTCTGACTAAAGCCAGTTTGTGTGACATTTACGGTCGCAGACTATAGCTAGATGCATGATAAAGTCTAGACATCGGGTCATGAGCTAGCTTTCACATATTTGCCGAGACGAAAAAACTGTGGGCGGGTACGTGAGGCAATTTAGAATACATCGACATCCGTGTTAAAGTTTTATCACGGACGAATAAAAAAGAAGGACTCCACGCCGTGATATTAGCAAGTGAAGCACCGTTATGCTAGTTAGTGTGCGGTTACAGTTACACAATTTTTTCTCCCTTAAATAATCATATATGGCCACAAATACTTATATAGTATCGTTTTTACACTTTTTCACAACGCACGACAGCATTTTTAAAATATTTTATTGAGACGCAAACTGATCTGTCACAGACGATGATAATTCTCATAATGGCCGCCTATCGGCCTGTAGTAGTGTAAGTGTGTGCGTGGGGCTATGTATTTACACGTAAATCGGCTTGTTTTGGTGCTACACTGTTATGTAAGGTGACACGGTGTCCTTATTTTTTTACTAGTCCGTGAGTTTTATATTACTTGTACAGATAGAGGTCTACGATTTAATTAATCTGAAAACAATTACAATTATGAAATGAAATGAACACTAATATACAAATTACACTTACACAATACACATTAATATACAAATAACTTAAAATAAAACTTACAAAGGAGACAAACTATAAACAAACAAAATCTGAACACATACGTTACAAAAATGGTCCCAACTCAGCATGTTTGCTGGTGTGAAAACTAACGCTGGTCTTCCGTTGGGCCATTTGGTGACGTCACGCTAAATATAATTTTAAACATAAAAGTTATTTTAGGTAGTAAATTGACGTAACGACAAATTAATACTTTACTAAAAAACTTATAAACTTTTAAGTATAATTTTAAGTTTGTACTTGTATGATGTATACTCAATCGGCGCAATGGTGAATGTTTGTTGCATCTTATGTCAACTGTCAAATTATAATTTATGTCAAAAAATGCAATTGTTTTTCTACTACGTATTAACTGCCAACAGCCAAAGTGAAAGTACCAACTGACAAGTACTGAATTAATTGGACTTTATTACATCCAGAAAAACCTTCCAAACCACAATGAGTTAAGAACACAAAACTGGTCACGTGATTCATATTAACAGACTGACAAAAAATGGCAGCCCTACTGTCACTCTTTAAAGGACATCATGACTTAGTAGCCCAACCCACAAGTATAAAATACACTAATATTTATTAAACTTTAAATACGAATTCCTTAAAATGTGATGTTTGCGGCTTGGAACATTTTTCAGGAACTACTTCCAATTTTTTAAAGATCTCATAACAATAATCTCAGATATTGAAAATCCTTACATACAGCATTAACAGAACTTAATAGCATTGAAATTATAACACAGCAATAAGTCTATCTATCTGTCTATCTTGTTTATATTTGACCATAAAATAAAGACTTTCTTTATCAAGGTAAACTCGAATGCAACAGATATGGCCGACAGTAAAACGTTAGATGATAAAAATGCTCCAAAAATTCACTGTTTTTATTTTGAGTGATATTTAATTTAAACATAATTAAAATGTTAATTTTGATACAGAGTTTAAGGAGTCTTCGCGTTTTCTCAAAAACACTAATAGAATATAATACCAGAAAGAAACTTCTAAAGAAACCGATCCTATGAAAATTTAAAAAAAAAGAATCGACTTCAAAAACAGCGGTCAAGTGCTAGTCGGACTCCCCATGAAGGGTTCCGTAGCAGCAACTAACATAATATAAAAGTTTTATAGAAAGGAAAAAGATATTAAATTATTTAAATGGAAAAGGCAAAAAATCCTTGCCCAAAATCATACAGTGCAAATGAGCTCTTATCTTATCATTCATACTTATTAAAAAAAACTACTCAACTTTACTTGCATGGTAATGTACATCATATATTTAGTTTTAGTTTTATCATTCTCTTATTTTAGAAATTACGGGAGGGGGAGGGACATTTTACCACTTTGGACGTGGCTCCAGTGCAAACTATTCAGTTTAGAAAAAAAATATATAGCTTTGACCTATCCACACACCACACGTATCGGTTTGATGAAAAAAATTTCGTTTTTTAAAAAGTACGGGGAACCCCACAATTTTTTTTTTCTATTTTTGTGTGTAAATGTTAATGCGGCTTACAGAATACATCTACTTACCAAGTTTATACAGTATAGTTCTTATAGTTTTCGAAAAAAAATGGCTGTGACATACACGGACTGACATACAGATATGACGAATCCGTTTCATGCCATTTGGCTACGGAACCCTAAACATAATTCCAAAATTATATATATAGTATGCACTAAAAAGTAAAAAAATAATTGCGTATTCTTATAGAATCTAATTAATTACTATAATTCTAGGTACAATTATTCTAAATTTGGATTCGGTGTCCTTCCGCCTCGACCCCGCGCTCTCGTCTCGCCTCGTCATACAAGCACATCTCACCTTTACTATGTATATGTAGGTATAAACCTACCTTAGCTGACACTAACTAGAAAAATAATAATAATATTATAACTATAATTAGATTAATTAATTAATAAAGTTTCTTTCATTAATGCGAGTGTTACACATTTAAATAAAACACTTCCCCTTGAAAACGAGATCTGGAAAGGTCTTGAAACGTCGGGTTGACTAAAATAAAAATGTAACTTTTACGCAAAAATCTAATGTGAAAACAGTTACAATTACACGCGTTTTAATCATTTAAAAGTGCTTTATTTAAAATACGCAATTATTATTTTTTAATTTGTTAATGCATAGCGCATCGCGATTTGATTACAGACATATTTATTCTGCCACAGATCGCAACCTTACTCTTAAGTCGTTAAGGAGTTCCCTTGATCATCATATTCGACTACAACAATTACTTGACCACAACAACGTTACAATAAGTGACTCAAATATCCGGATAGCATTTAAAAGATCCAGACGAGTATCGTTAATTTGCTCATAAGATTTGAAGAGTTCCGTTACTTTACCATGGATCCCATAGTCTGAACCTCACTAAACTCAAATCAAACTACCCTTGAAATACATCCAATAAAAAAATAAATATATAATAAATAATAATTTTATGAGTAGGTGTTAACTAAAAGTTTAGTTAAACTTTTAGTTAACAGTTAATTGTAAATGTATACACTTCTATAATAAAGTCCCAGCCACTGTTCAGGCATTTTCTATAAATGATGAGAGATGTTCGTGCTATATATTGAAAAGAGCGCAAAAAAAGAATGCTGGGAGAGTTTCTTGCGCCGCTTCTTCTCTCTCAGAGCGCCATTTGTTTCCGAAGCGGTAGTAGTATCAAGTAGTTATTAGAAATGACATCAAAAAGAATTCTAAAGGAATCAATTTTGAGAAAATAAACGCCTTTTATGCCTTTTTATGCCTTTTAATTTGTCTATGTGTTCGTCAGCTAGTGGTTTAATTGCGGGTTTAATATTCAAAATACAATGGAGCTAAAGTTAAGCGACCTGTCAATCAAAATCGATTACAGTAACAATAAAAATTGATTTTCCAGGAAAATGTAATAAAAATTAAATAAAATTTATTGAAGTAGGTGTTACTTTGCCATAATCCATAATTATTCAAATGTTTTGAGTTTTCTCTAGTGTTAATTCCGCCAATATTTGTCGTTAAACAATTCGACACGTGATTCGCCTCTACCAGAGGCATCCTCAGGAGATGTCGACTCGCCAAACTCTGGCACGAGACTGAATTGAATCGAATTGTTTAAAGAAATATATTGGGGGAATTAACACAAAAAAAAACTCAAAACATTTGGATAAAAATAAAATAAATGGTTAATCAGTAGTTAATAATATAAGTAATAAGTAACTTTCCTTTGTGTAACAAATAGGAATACAGGTAACAGCGATCAATAAAGCTGAGATCAGCTTGACCAATGAGAATAAAAGGATTCTTTTAATAAAGTCGAGATATTGCGGAGAATTTATAGCGAAGACGGGCGTCGAGAAAAAACGTATTAATCACACTGTTTTGCTCACACTGTCTAGCCGTGAAGCGCCTTGGGCAGGTGAGCGAGTCTTCGATGACACTCACCTATGGAGTTTATTTATAGATGCAGTACCGGTAGCTGGCTGGCTGCTGGAAACAATGTTGCGCATTAACTCGCTTCATTTATTACACATACATTTGTGCTACCGCGGGTTCACTCACAGGCTTTCGATAAATACAATCATTACACTGGCTTAGCAGAGAGTGATTACGATATGATGAAATATGTAGTAAGCGTTAATAAATTCATACTTAACCAATTACCAACATATATTACTCCTGTTACAGCTTTTGCTCGAACCTCATTCCAAGAATTTTCACTAAAGACAATAGCAGTATTATCAGCGTAGGATAGTACACGAGCATCTTCTTCATATTGCAGAGGTCATTTAAATAAATTAATAATTGGGTTGGACCCAAAACACTTCCCTGTGGCACCCTAAAGATTCACACACTAAGGCCCTGGAGAGAGATATAAAGTGATTAAAATAATCTGTTTATATTTTTTTTTTAAATTAAGTAAAAAAAAATGAGTTGAAATCAGTTTAAAATTTTAGACCTATTTCAGTGATGCCTGTTTTTAGTTAAATTTTTGCAAAACATTTGCTTCAGCTGCTACAAATGCATTTTTGTAAATTTTTGAATAATAATCAATTTAATTTCACAAGGGGCTTATCAACAATTAATGCAGGCTCATTGACACATCTTTGACGGGAAGAGTCACAGAATGCAGTAGGCATTTTTGGTGATTTGTCCAAAGCATTTGACTGGGTCCACTTAACTCCTAAAATTTTTCAAAATTTTAAAACCAGTCTTTCTCTTCTCGGTCCTCTCTTGTTTCTTATATATATTAACGATTTACTTTTGTGGTAGATGATAGTCATAAGATTGTATTGATTGCTATATAGATGATACTTCACTTATTTTTAAAGTAAAGCGACGTGCAGATATTGATGATGAAGTAAGCAATACACTCTCAAAGAGAGTGCGATTGTTTGAGACGAATAATCTGCACTTTAACAGGAAAAAAAACAAGTGTTAACGGTTTATTACACTAAACACAGTGGAAGTACAAATCAACGTACTTATACATGACCAGAGATTGGAACTTGTGGACACTGTCTTCTACGGTATCACAGTAGATAAAAAGCTTCAGTGGGAACCACATATTTCTTAACTAGCAGATAGACTCAGCTCTGCGGCATACGCAGCGAGAGATTAGAGAGCACACGAATGTTGCGACCGCTAGATTAGTATGCTTCAGTTATTTTTACAGCATCATGACGTACGGTATTATACTATGGGGTCATGCTTCTGACATTGATATAGTGTTTGCTCTGCAAAAGAGAGCTGTTTGTGCTATATATCAGCTTGGTTATAGACAGTCACTCGAGAAAAATTTAAAGAAATAAATATTATGACTGTTCAGTGCCAGTATATTTATGAAAACTTAATATAGTTACACAAAAATCGTCACCTTTTTGCTCTAAATATTGGTTTTCATTATTTTAACACTAGAAATAACGGATTGCCTGAAATCATTTCTTATATGGAAATATCTAGAATGTGTCATGTACATGTCGCCTTCGATAAGTAAGTATAGTCAGACAAAAATACTACCACTTCCATTGTTCATTTCGATTGAAATAACACAACAAACTGAATATGTCCACAACAATCTTATAAACAATATGTCTTTATAAACAGTATTAAAGAATGGGTATTGTTGAGAGTTTCTCACAATATTGTATGTAGATGTCCTTGGTTTTTTTCACAGACATGGATCAAAATAGACGACAAAAAGAGGAGTAATGCTCTTCCTTTGACGGTTTTATTTTATTTTTTATTATGATTTATAATATATTGCCGATTTTAGTAATAAGCAATACCGACTATTGATGTACTGAAAACGTCAACTATTGATGAGGTGAGTGGCTAAACGTTAGGATCGATGCATTGGCATTTTTAACGACGTCACAGTAAGTACCAAAAAAAGGGCACGCTTGGTTTCCATACAGACAGAGGGTGTTGCGTTATCTACTTGGATCTATGTCTGTGGTTTTTTACATGTTTGTACAATGATAAATACAATAAATTTACACGTTAATTACAATTAGTTCAAAATATATGGAGATTCAAAGATATTTTTACACTAACGGCCGTTGCCAATATACTATCTACAGATCTGAACTGAGAACTGTAAGTAATTAGCTGTGAATAATCTGAAGGTGTCCCAATATATCGCCTTATATTGGGACTCGTGAATTACAATTTCCATACAAACTTCTATCGCTGGTAAGCTATATGTTGTTCCATTGACACACAGCGTGTACGGATAAGGTGAGTTACCGTCGATAAGTTTATTGGGACAGATTACGATTTTTATTTCAAGTATAGACTGAATATTGGGAACGGCCGTAAATGCTTCTTGGGTATGACAATTACAAAAAAAGCGAAACTTACATGAAATGAGTTTATCTATGACCTGACCTTATAAATTAATTTGTCTGTCAAACCAGAATAGAAAGAATTGTCGTTGAAATAAGGAGAAAAGATATTACAAGGCCTCTAGTCTTATATGAGATAGATGTACGTAAAACACTAAAATTCAAATTGAAAGGATATGTTATGCTGTTTGAAAATAACCTGAAGCAAGGAAAGTGTACGCGCTTTTTGGAAGGTATCCATTTTGTATCACCCTGGAAACACCGCGTAAGGAGTTGGGTGTGTCAATAACAAACATAAAAATAATGTTAACAGACGAAATTAAAATAATGTGCAATGTATACAAGTGTGTTATTAATAATGATATAAATTAATAATTTTGCATGATTATATCCTTAAAAGTTAATTTCAATTCTCAATAGTTATTTATTAATAATAAATATAGCACATAATATAGAAATAAAAATAATGCAATGAAAATGAAGTAACGTAATGATAATAGTTAATTGGTCACACTATTAATTTAATTAAAATACTAATTATACTATGTATATATAAACTAGTGGACCCGACAGACGTCATCCTGTACACACTTCTTAAATCTGAATACAGCCGTTGTAAGGAGGGGTTCACTAACATACACATGAACAGGAGAATTATATTATATGGACGGAATTGAGAATCTAAGCCAATCTCAAATTCACTGCGGCACACAAAAAAATCATCAAAATCGGTCCAGCTAAAGACACAGAGAAGGTTTCATTAAAATCGGTCCAGCCGTTTAGGAGGAGTTCAGTTGTAAGGCCGGTCACATGGTCAGGGTCGACGTGGTAGTTCATTGTTGTGGGCGTTGATCAGCACAGCAAGTAAAACACACGGTATCATTATTAGCAATATATTTTACAATCGTAATAGTAGGAACACTTCACAAAGCCTTATGATTATGTAATACCAGTGGGAGGCTCCTTTGTACAGCATGCCGGCTACATTATGGGTACCACAACGGCGCCTATTTCTGCGTGAAGCAGTAATGTGTGCGCATTACTGTGCTTCAGTCTGAAGGGTGCCGTAGCTATTGAAAATAGTGGGAAAATGAGACTTAACATCTTATTTCTGAAGCTGACGAGCGCAATTGTAGTGCTGCTCAGAATTTTTGGGTTTTTCCAGAGAGGCACTGCATTGTAATGGGTAGGGCGTATCAATTACCATCAGCTGAACGTCCTGTTCGTCTCGTCCCTTGTTTTCATAAAGAAAAAAATAATAGGAGCTTATTGCTCCCGGCATGCTCGTGACACAACCGCCTCGCTCGATAGTTCTTTCCTGACTGCTACAGAACAATAATACTCCTCTGACTGCCTGCTCGGCGCTCGCTCGGCGCCTGATTTCGACCGCACTCGCACCGCAAGCCGATTACACCCGAGCCAAGACGAGTACCGAAATATCTTCGTGACTCGATGATCTTCTCTGCGACAGATAAATAATGTAGTCATAATGTAAGGAATCAATAAAGCTATTGTTTTTATATACTTAATATTATATCGAAGTGACATAGGCAACTTTATAAAAAGCATGTAGAACTACGACATAGAGATTTCTGAGATTTGTCTGGTGTTGCAAAGTTGGTAGTACTAAGGATAGACTTGTCGCTAAAGAATATTTCAGCTGACCACCTATAATGCAACAAATAAAAACGATTTTCCGACGTTAATAATTTATAAATTCCAATATTATACAAAAAGACTTAAACAAATTAATTTAGCTATGAATAGTAAGCACAAAAAGCTTTTTAATAAAATGATTTTCATTTATTTTTATAAATCAAAATGATAAAGTACTGATTATATTGAATTATGCCTTATCTAGTTAAAAACCTATCAAAAAGATTTGTGTGGAGCTAAAAAATCTTAATTTCACGTAAGTTTAGGACTTTATATGGAATATCCATAGTTTAATACTCCGCAGACAATTAAATAATGACGCCTTCACACCAGGTGGCATAGCGAAAGAAGTAAAGGCTGTCGCGACGTGCAGCGCTGAGCGCGGTCAGTACAGCGCGAGGGGTGGTGAAAGGGAGTTGTTAGTTGGGTGGGAGGTGCAGGGGGGGAGGCTGTCTAGACAGGCCTCAGACGCACGGGCTATGGAGCCTGCGCCGGCACGCACACAGACGCAAGGTGCATCGCCCGATTTAACCGCACACAGACTCGCTGTGTAGCCTGACCTCTAACACTTAGCGCTGCACTGGACAATGTTGCCAACTATGCGAGAGCAAACCCAATGTAAATTAGCACTATTTATTCTCTTTGTATCTGTTTTACTCTAACGTTTTTTGTTATTCTTTTTGTTCAAAGTAAACACTTTTCTAGGATTAAAACGCGTGTAATTGTAACTGTGTTTTTACATTCGATTTTTGCGTGAATTACATTTTTAGCGGGGACCCAAGAAATCGAGATCTGGAAATGTCTCGTTCGAAACGTCGGGTTAACTAAAATAAAAATTAAAATGTAACTGCTACGAAAAATCTGATTAAAAAACATAGTTACAATTACACGATTTTAATCCTTTAATAGTGTTTGATGTAACACTCGCGTAAATCAAAGAAAATTCTTTTTTTTATTACGCTATTTGTTAGAACAAAATTGGTTATGCATCAAATTTTACCGCACATTAAGAAGTATCTTGACAGCTGTGAAAACGTCGAAAAAATTTACTTTAAAAGTAAACTCTATTTTAAGAAATTCACGTACACTAACACAAAGTTTCATACAAATCGCGAGTGTAAGACGTAGCTTGTTACGCACACTAAACTAATATTCCTGGCCTGTTTTCATCGGCACTCTTACAGCCAGAGACTCTATCTAGATGTTTAAATTATATAAGAATGATTGATTTCGATGCATTATTCAACTTAAATGGCATTCTTTATTAGATTTCATGTAGTGGCTATTTATGTAAATTATATATATATATATTGAATTTGAATATATATTTACATAATACATTTACTATTACACAATAGCCACTACATGAAATCTAATAAAGAATGCCATTTAAGTTGAATAATGCATCGAAATCAATCATTCTTATATAATTTAAACATCTAGATAGAGTCTCTGGCTGTAAGAGTGCCGATGAAAACGGATGGATAAATATTTGAATATTTTTATTCAAAATAGGATATGATATCTCTTATTGAAAGTTAAAAACTACCACCCACTCGAAAAAGAATGCCTCAGACCTGAGAAGAACGGGCACAAAAAATTCACCGGGCTTCTTTTTTTTCATATATAATATGGTTACAATGTAATATCGTACAATAAAACTTATTATTTAATAGCCTGAAGGCGGTCGCTACATTCCCAATCTGTGGTATCGTTAAGAAAGTTATAAATGTTATAGAAATCTTTACCACACAAACGTTTTTAACAATTCTTTTTTCTTATCCATTTTGAGTCAGCTGTTCTTTTTAAATCCTACCACGGTTTGATTTGTGATCTTTTAGATCTTTTGTTATCACTCGGGTGCAACTCTGTTACTTAAAAATACGACAAACACCAAATTATTACTCATAACCACCTGAGATTATATGAGACAATGGTCTTTATAAAGGATGAATTATTTAACATCAAAAATTCTCGTGTCACAGTGTTTATTACCAAACTCCTCCGAAACAGTATAACCGATTGTTAATTTTTTTTTGTGCATATTCGGCAGGTCGGAGAATGACCCTTAAAATTACAACTGTTGCCTTTTTTTAAACTGATAAGTCGTTAAGTAAGAATTCTTCTGTCAACTAAGTTACATTGGTAGTTATTTTTTATTTTGCTACCAAAATACTAACTAGAATAACTAGAAATATTAAAAGATAATAATTAAATATTAACAAGAATAAATTACTGGGCAAATGAGACTTAACATCTTATGTCTCAAGGTGACATGAACAATTGTATCACCGCTCAAAATTTTTGTGTTTTTCAACAATCCAGAGCGGCACTACATTGATTACAATGCGAATTAGGGCAGAGCCAACCAATTTTCATAAAAAATATATAAAATTAACTAAAATTTATAAATATATAGGTCGTACCTTGACGCAATATCTGAAAGACAACTGTGATATTGAGAGGGAGTGAAGGGGACTCTCGGTACGTAGCAATATGATAGTTTGCAAAGTGTAGCAAAAAGGTGAAAACAACTCTATTTAAAACTCATTGCCTGCCAACTGTAGTCTAATTATGCAAACAAGACCTTAAGTTCACAAAGAGTCCAACATAATGATAAACTTCCCAGATATTGCGGTGTTACAAATATATATAAATTGCATCTTTTTGGGATCGAATGAGATGCTCTAATAACGAAGTACTGATGACTATCTCTAACAATGTTAATAATAATTATGTTTACAAAAGACGTCCATATTGATAAAAATTAAAATGAATTTTTATTTTCACATAATATAAGTAATTGTAATTCATTTAATGTTATTTTTTTGAATCTTATTATTAGTATTAATGTAATTGTAATTTTAATTCTAAATTATATCTTTTTTTTATGGAATATGAGGATAAACGAGCGTACGGGTCGCCTGGTATTAAGTGATCACCGCCGCCCACATTATCTTGCAACACCAGAGGAATCACAAGAGCGTTGCCGGCCTTTAAGGAAGGTGTACGCGCTTTTTTTGAAGGTACCCATGTCGTATCGTCCCGGAAACACCGCACAAGGAAGCTCATTCCACAGCTTAGTAGTACGAGGAAGAAAGCTCCTTGAAAACCGCACTGTGGAGGACCGCCACACATCCAGATGGTGGGGATGATATCCTATCTTGTGGCGTGTCGTGGTCATCGAAGGTGGAATTCGGCGGCAGGAATCAAGTTAAACAGCTCTTCGGAACACTCTCCGTGATTATTACGGTAGAAGACACACAATGAAGCGACGTCTCTACGCAACGCCAAGTGATCCAACCGTTCACAGAGCACTGGGTCCCCGACAATTCGAGCTGCTCTGCGTTGCACGCGGTCTAATGGATCGAGCTGATACTGGGGTGCGCCAGACCAGAGATGACAGCAATACTCCATCTGTGGCCGAACCTGCGCTTTGTAGAGTACTAGAATGTGGGCCGGCTTGAAGTATTATATCTTAATTTCAATTGTATTTTCGATGGATTGGTTATGAATAATAAGATTAATAAATAAGATTATTATTTTTATTATAAAACTGTATGACATAAACAAATGGACGAACAAAGAGATAAGCTGGTGCTGTCTGCAGAAGCTGTCGCGTACGGTTGCAGGCCGCCGGGTCGATGCTCTGTGAATGCTTGCTGATAACGAAAATTGATTGTCTGTTCCACTCCCGTGTTGCATACAAAACAATATAGCTTCGAACGAAACACGTTTAAATAAACCATTTATTAGCAATTAAGTGGATTTTTGTAGAATTAGCGTTGCGTTGAGATGTGCAGGGGTATCGCTACATACCTTTGAAGTGAAAACTTTTATGACATCGTTGTGATTTAAAAGTAGATGAAACGAAAAAGCGACAGTTAATAGAGACAGACATATAAAATTCATGAGATTTAACGTGGGAGAAAATGAGTTAGGAAGCATTATACAGTGTCTTGGTACCAGGCGATCACAGATGAAGTAGAGATTGTCTTATGTATGACGTGAGTATACGTTAATATATTCTGACGTCAGTATACGTTAATATATTCTGACGTCATGCGCACGACTAGTACAACATAGATACCAGGAGAACATAATTATGATAGTCATGTGTCATTCTAGCAACAGGTACCAGGACTTCATATGCAGTTTAGAGGTTGCAGGTTTTACTTTTGATACGTGTACATTGCACGCACATAATTTTTTTTTTCGCACCAATGAAAGCTAATACAAACCTCGATAGAAATTCTCCAATCGAGCGAATATCAACAGAATATAATAATAATAATATAAATGTAATAAAATTCATTAGAAGTAAATACTGTTGTATTGTACTGGACTTAATTTTAAACTTAACATATATATTTTGATATACTCTAATCTAATGTTACTAACATTATCAACTAACTGTAACCCGAGTTATATAATGTGGTAAGAAAGGTAACTGCTTATTAATTATGTGTAACCCTGTAAGTTATCTGTACCCTTAGATATAATTTTCGTTTTTTGTAGATAGTTTATGTTAATTAATGTGCGTTTGTTGGGTTTCCGAATAAATAAGTAAGCGCTTTTGAATCCTCGCTATAAATAATTCTTTTAAATTACTGAATTTACCATATTATGTTTGCAAAAAGTTGAGCCCGTGAAAAGAACATACAAGAAACTCAACGGCCACTCTTCAATTAAATAGAGTATTTTATTATGGCTGCAGTATACAAATTAGTTTGTAAGGTGCTCCATCTTATATATGAGTCGTGTGTAAATAACATTAATTATATAATAAAAAGTAATAAATAATAAACTGTATAAATATAAATTATCGTATATTGGATGCATCAACCTCTAGAGCTACAACTCATTGTTTGTGTAACGATGCTTCGTGAACATGATGGTCGTGATTACTGTCATATTTAGTAATTGTTTCCAACAAATACAATTATTTATTAAGTATAACAGGTCGACCTGGCACCACAAGCAGCTCCCGTTCAGGAGTAGATACATGGTCCATCGTACCCTTCGCACATATTTGGGGGAAGGAGATGACCCGGCACACGACGCCGCCGCAAGAAATACCATTCAATGAATGTAGTTTTCAGGTTAATACCAGCACACATATTCCACCACCAAACATTACATCAAATATCTAGTATAATATACACTGGCCTTCAAAAGTAAGTATCACACTTTTAAAATTGGGATAACGTTTTAAGTTCACAAGATATACTTTCGAAATAAAAAGGACTCCAAAGAGAATTTAATTTTGTACATAAAAACTTTATAGTCGGTAAACTTCTTTTAAGAATTGGCTGAAAAAAAATCAAAAACAAAACCATTCCTTTTTCAAAGTGGACGTTTCCGAATTACATTTTACCATTCACATTTTTCTTTGTGTTTGTCTTGTTTAAAAATTTATGCTAAAAAGCACATAAAATTTATTTATCATGCCTCTTTCAGTTGAAGAATGTGCTAGGATCATGGCTTTTCTGGAACTAGGCATCAGTATGCGTCGCACTGCAAGAATGGTGGGTGTGACGGTACGAACGGTCCAGAAGGTAAAGCGAAGGTACGAAGAGACTGGACACCATCTGAGACCTTGTAATGGCAGACCCAGGTGTACCAGTGCCCGAGAAGATCGTTATATTATTTCCACTGTGTTAAGAAATCGCCACCAAAATGCAGTTGAAGTCCAGCAACAGCTACTTCAGACCCTCCGGGACTACATTAGTGACAGTACAATGAGAAGAAGACTTGCTGAAGCAAATTTGAAACCCCGAAGACCATCGAGTGCGATACACCCGTGAACACATGCAGTGGGATGAAGAAGAATGGTCAAGAATTTTGTTTGCAGATGAGTCTCGATTCTCCCTTTACACTTCTGATGGAAGGCGAAGTGTTTACAGGCGACCTGGTGAGCGATACCTTCAAGCCTGCATCTCAGAAAGAGTCCAATACGGTGGAGGCAGTGTACATGTATGGGCTGGCATATCTTCAGAAGGTCGCACAGAGCTAGTAGCCATAGAAAATGGCACCCTCACTGGGCAAAGATATGCTCAAGAGATTCTCAATGAGTATGCAGGGCCGTATTTAGCAAATATGGGTGATGGATCAATGCTGATGCATGATAATGCCCGGCCACACACGGCTCATATCGTACAAGAGTATATTCAGGAGGTCGGTATCAGCGTGATGGCTTGGCCATCAAGAAGTCGAAGAAGAAGAAGAAGATTTTGATTTGATTTGATTTGTATTCCCGAATCGAAAGACTTAGAGACCTTTAAGTCTAGAGCATACTCCCCTCTCAAAGCTCACCAAAATAACTTTTGGGCCAAAGCATTGCTACTTTGAAGTGAAAACTTCTTTAGCGGTGTTGAGTACTTTTCTTAGGATGGGTATAAAACGTTAAACTCGCGTCAGGACACGTGACCTGATCGTTAATTCGTAAGACAGTCGTTGAAATTATGGAAGAAAGTTGATTTTTATGAAAGATCGTAATGGTTCTGAAGTGTTAAATTTTTTATGTAATATAAATTGTCATATTTGTCTATGATAGCGCAATAAATGAATATTGTTCTTAACCACATATTAAATGCTAGTACTAGTACTTTTGTACTGATAAATAAATCAATTCGTGCGAAATTATTCCCTAACCATTCCAAAATATTCAAAAATTCAGAACGTTCATTACAAGTTTTCACTTGTGCACACTTTTGCCGGCACTCCTGGATTTTTTATGATCAAGAAAGCAGCTCATCAGATGCAGAGTAAATTATAAATTGGTTCAGTAAAAATATTTCCTTAGGATAAATATCTACTATGAAATTTAGAGACTTGTACGCAGCGGAAGCCGTATTGCCTATGTATCAATCTTCCAAACAGTATTGATATGTATTTCGCAATGTCTATGCCACCACATAATGTTTAGAGCTGATTTTAAGATTAATAAGCGAATTTGGACTTTGTCTCCCACATTAAAAATCACTTATCGGATGCCTGAATCTGCCACCCGTCCCAAGTCAAAGTCATATAAACTTAGTTTCCTTCATACATGTTTAATGGAAGGAGACGGCCCGGCATATAACTCCGTTGCAAGCAAGTTCGGAAGAGAAATAAATGCCTCTGATTTGTGAATAACCTTGGATCCGTAAGACTACTGTAGTATTCCCGAACTGCAACGACTTGGGGATATAAAATTGATTCAACAGTGTTTTTACAGGACTTTTTAGATAATGATACACATATTAAACTTAAAATTTATTTGTAAGGCTGCTTTTAAACTTCAGAATTATCATTGTTTTAACAGCGCTGACAGCGACATAGTCAATATTTTGCATATTCTTGGTTTAATCTCAGCTATAACTTTATACCAAGTTTCTTTTTAAGAACGTTAATTTAACTACAAATTAAAACCAATGTCTGAAAGTTAAAAATGGTCCCGATGCTAAAACTATTTTTTTTTTCATTTGCAATAATATCTATTATAAACTTCTAAATTAATAAATTTGACTTTGACTTCCTGTTCCAGCACGCGTAGTTCTTGAATCGTTTTTTTAGTAAATATATAATCCTATTTATCCGATATTTTACTTTGAAATTGGCGGTATTTATTTGCCTTGCTTGAAATATGTATATTATGTTGTCAACCCAATACCATTATCCTCGAAAAGGGTTTCGCATGTCAAATGTGTGATAAAATATACATATTGTATAGTAGATTCGTTAATTGATATAAATATTGATTCCCCTAACACTATTCGTAAATTAGTTATCAGCAATCTAGCCAGCCAGTTATGAGTGTGATAGATTACTTTGCTCTGTTAGTTATAACATAGGTTATATATTTTAATTAAAGATTAGTGTATTTTATTTTATTATATAATTTCTTAGCTTAGATTTAGATTTTTGTTATACTTAGTTGTATGTAATTAAAACGCTTATTATTTGTTTCTAACTATCTGTTAAACAATTCTCAATTGATTATTGCAGACTGTCAAATTTTTCATATTTTTTTTTTCACCGGTTTTAGTTTTTAACTCACTTTTAGATTTGTAATAATGTATCGATAAGCGAAATTAGCATGTAGTGTTTACCTTTAAATGATTTTGCATACCCTGCACATGTAATTTAAATTGTTAATTGTTTAAGAAATATTTTTATGTAAAATCGCTGGTAGACCAATAAATAAATAAATAAATAAATAAAAGTAGAAACACGTATAGCAAGACAAAATATATTTAATAAAGTTTACCATACTTTACAAAATATTTGCTTTTTTTTCATTCCTCAAAAGTTAAGTTGCCTCTATATTTTAAAAATGTACTGATGATTTAGTAATAAAAAAAAATAATTTTATTATTTGATTGATGAAATGGCAAACGCCTATGAAATATTATGCTTAGATCTGTATAGACAAGCATAGCAAAATATACCTACTGATTTATTTTTTATTGTATTTAAAATCTCGATTACTCTTTAAATTACTTATTTATTTATATTACATTAAATTAACAGAATATAATAAAATTCGTTTGATTCAGTATAAAAGACATCAACGAGTCAAATTATAAGTCAATAAAAATTCTAAATTCTAAATTCGGAGCTTATATCCTAATTATTTACTTTTATGATGAAATAAGCAAAAGGCTAAGTTTCTGAATATTTCATTCTTGAAATACGACATGTCTCTCAAGTACTAATAAATGTTATATATAGTTTATATAAATAAATTATTTTTTTGCGACGAACTTCTTTAACGTAGCTTATGTTAGAAAAGATTGATAGAACACAAAGAGGTTTGTTGAAGGCTATCAGCAAATGTGTAATTTGTCTTCTGGTATCCCACAGGGCACAATCTAAGGCCCACTTCTCTGTCTTGTATATACATTAATGATATCTGTAATATGACAAAAACATCTAAATTCTTGTATGCCGATGATTAAAATATACAAAACTATCAGATACATGCTGTTTTTATAATCTAATTTGGCAGTTTGGCTAAGTTTTGTGAAGTAAATTTAAGTATAACTAAATACAAATCACATTTACTAAGAAAAAATATCTCATTAACTTTCGATATAAAATGAACAATAAAGCATTCAGTTGTTGGACAAATATGTAATGCAAGAGTTGTTTTAGATTTAGATGCTCATGATTGATTGATAATTTTGCAAAAGAAAGTTTTTCCGATGCATCGCTTCGTTTCCCGAACAGGAAAATATTTTCGTAACAAAAAAAAACATAGTTGAACTCTTAAAAAATCAACTATTGAATACGTAGTCATATTTTGGGTTATCCTGTCTTCAATATTTATATCGATGTAAGAAAATTAAAGAGAAATTAATATTATTTAGATCATTTATTATCAATTTTTACCAAACCTGTCAATACTGACAGGTTTTGACAATTATACAATTGTGAATTTTTCAATAAAGCAAAGCAAATTAAACAATTATGTAACTAAACAATAAAATTAAAACTGTGAAATTATACATGATAAACAGCATTAAGGTAATCGTGTAAGGTAATCGCAATCTGCAGGTAAAGTGCCCAAGAAGCTGGCAACGTTGCCTCTTTGAATTGCCAAACTTATTCTGTAGTAAAGTTACGTGCCAGATCTTGGGTCATCTATCGAATTTATAATTCGCCTGGACAACTCTTTAATAAGAGTTCAGTCTGACGGAACTCACGATAAGATAATCAATTTAAGATAAACAATATGTTATGTTTTTAAAGTGATAACGCTCACTTCTAGGATTAATACACAAATAAATCCCGCATCGTTCATAAAAAAATTTGTTTTCCAAATTTTATTTGTGAATCAATTTAAGATGCCTGTAAGTTTTTTCCTACAACAGCATACAAAAACTACTAAATATGACAACACCGTAGAATACAACCCGAATCACTGTATATCTTTAAACGAGCAATTCTCTAATATAATTTTTTTTGATGAAATTGAGTATACAGGTAGTTTCGAGGGCGAGAAATCGATCTAGCTAGGTTTCAATTAAAAAAAAATTGTTTTATCCGTGTTTTAATTAGAGACTGCTACAATACCATTAGAATACAAAGGTAAATTTCGCCACTATATACAAGGCTATATAGCTCAGATGGGACATCCAGAAAGCAGAAGACGAGTTTTTTTTGTTCAAGTTTTGTACGTTCTTAAAAATCCGAGCCCTTGCTCGGTCGTCCAGGTACTCTTGTATAAGATCATAAGGCCATACATTAACCTGATTTATATAACAAAGTGTCCTACAAAACCACGAAGTGTGCACGAGACAAAGCAAAAGACTCTGGGACTACAAACGCTGGGAGATACGTTCACTTTCTCGTAGAATGTGGCACAGATGTACTGAACACATTACCTTTGTTGATCTAAGAAACATTACACGAATAAAATTTGATAACAATATTTTATGACGAATGCAGGACTCGAACCCACGACCTCTCGCGTTCCGTGCGAATGCTCTTCCAACTGAGCTAATCGTTCAAGTGACTAATCGTTATTAAATCTTGTATGCTTTGTTCAACTCAAAAGTAGTGGCTTCATCTACAGGATCTACTTTACTGTAGATAACCTGCTCAACCCCAGTATTTGCATATTAGGAAATTAACTTGAGATGTCGATCTTGCAAATCTCAACAATTTGTTATGTTTTTAAAGTGATAACCCTCACTCTCACTTTAAAAACATAATAAATTGTATAGAAACATTACGCAAACATTAAGCATTTATCATCGATAAACAAGTCATCTCCAATCGACTTGATTCTTTGGCGTTGCGTAGAGATGTGCCTTCTCTTCATCTTCCTTTTTATTATTAAAATAAGGCACGAGACGAGCAGGAAGTTAAGCTGATGGTAATTGATACACCCTACCCATAACAGTGCAGTGCCACTCAGGATTCTTGAAAAATACAAAAATTCTGAGTGGAACTACGATTGCGCTCGTCACCTTCAGACATAAGATTTTAAGTCTCATTTGCCCAGTAATTTCACTAGCTACGGCGCCCTTCTGTAATCTCCCTAATGTTTACACATTACTGCTTCACGGCAGAAATAGGCGCCGTTGTGGTACCCATAATCTAGCCGGCTTTCTGTGCAAAGGAGCCTCCCACTGGTAGACATTCTATTCACTTCTTCCACATTTATCTCTCAGCGGTGTTATTATACTACTTATTACTGTAAGTAAAGATTTAAAAGAGTGGAAATGAGTTGCACACTTCTTCTCATTACAGCTCAACTTTTCCGAAGTGCTGGGAAAATCTTTGACATTCATAAGTATTATTTTGACCAAAGTGAATAAATGATTGTTCATTCCTTTTAAGGGTTCCGTAGCCAAATGGCAAAAAACGAAACTCTTATCGATTCGTCATGTCTGTCTGTTCGTACGTCCGTATGTCACGGCGACTTTTTTCCGAAACTATAAGAACTATACTGTTGAAACTTGGTAAGTACATGTATTCTGTGACCCGCATTAAGATTTAGAAAAAAAAAACAGTAAATGGAGCCCAATTTTTGGAACTGAAACTCAAAATTTTTTTTTCATCAAACATTATACGTGGATCCTTCTATGGATTGGTCTTTCAAAATGATATTGAAGTTTCTAATATCATTTTTTTCTTAACTGAATAGTTTGCGCGAGAGACACTTCCAACGTTGCAAAATCTCCCCCCCACTCCTGTAAGTTCTAAAATAAGAGAATGATAAAAATAAAAATAAATATGATGTACATTATCATAGTAAGTAGTTTTTTAAGTTTTTATTATCGAGATCTAGTAAGTGGTTTTTTTAAATACGTCTTAAATCGTATTATCAATAACTTAATTGAAAAAAAATACACTATTATTAAAACATCCATCAAAGTTACAAGAACTTTTATGTTCTGTTACTTGCTGCTACGGAACCCTTCATGGGCGTGTCCCACTCGCACTTGGCCGCTTTTCATTATTCCTTTCCATACGGGTTGATACCAGCAGCCAAATTCCACCACCGGACCTTCTTCAACCGCCTGTTTTGTAAGGAACTTCTTGCCTCCCACATCCACTTTGTGGAGTCAATTTTCGGCTGCAGTTTTCCTGAACCGATACCACTTAAAGCCGGCAGCATCTGGTGGCATCTCCTGAGCCCTGGTCTTGCGGATGTCCATGGGCAGTTGCCTCACCACGCTCTATCACGGGAGCCTCTTGCCTGTTTTCTCCCCTCTTATATTAAAAAAAACCAGCCGATACCACTAAAGGCCGGAAATTGGCAGCATTAAAAATCGCGATACAAAAATAATTGTAGAACGTAGAAGGGCGAAAATTTAAAGTTGTGTGTATTTTTCCATGCTAAATCATAATAAAATTAAGAAAAATCTCAAAAAAATATATATTTAGTGGTGGGTCACCATTATCATTTAGGGGTATTTAAAATAGATGTTGGCCGATATGCTCATAAAATTTCATACAATCGGTTCAGCCGTTTCGTTGGAGTTTGGTAACAAACACCGGGACACGAGAATTTTTTAAGTATAATAGATAATGATGCATGATTCTTGACTGATTCTGCGACGGCCACCTAAAATTTTGGTATGTAAAAGATGGGCTGAGAGTTTCTTATCAGTTCTTCTCCCCATGTCAAAGCCTCTTTAGGAACTGATGTAGCTTCATCACGTTTACCAAATGTTGTTGCAATATGTTATGTTATCCTGTGGTGAATAAATGTTTTTCAATTCTATTCTAATTGTCGACTATTTTTAAAAACTGTGAGAAAATAATTAAAAAAAGATGAATTATAAAATGTCTTGAATAATCCAGCGGTTTTGTTATGATTTGATTGAATACTTAGCATAAGAACTTCATCTTCAACCTTAGAGGTTTTGCGAGTATGTCTTTATTATTATACAGGGTGGACCAAAAGTCCGTTTATAATTGGAATGATGATTAAAAAAAACTAATTACAGTAGATCAAAATTGTTTATTGTTTTCGATAGTAAACAAAAGGGGAATTAATTTTTCAAAAATCACATCATCCATATGCAATCCTTCATTATTCTGGCATTGCTGCAATCTAGAGCGAAAATTTTCGATGACAGCTTTACATGTTTCTGTTGAGATGTTTTGGATTTCTGTGCGAATACGATCCTTTAATTCGTCAAGAGTTACTGGGTTGGTTGGCTGGAATGCAGGGGTTTTTGATCACCATGACATAGTGTCACTCCAATAACAACAATTTTGTCTATTAACGTGCCCATTTAGGTGGAAGTGTGCCTTGTTGAGAAAAAAATGTTTGTAAAACTGGTGAATCGCTCTACCATTTCGTTCGCAAACTGCAACCTAGTGGCATGGTCCTGAGGCCTTAATTCCTGCACCATTTGGATTTTATAGGAATGTAGACTTAAATATTTCTTGAGAACACGGTTTAATACATCATTATCTTGGCACGTAAGGACAGCAGACGGCTTTCGAGTTGATAGTCCAGGTTGGTCACGAACAGACGATTTTACTCGCTCCACGTTTTCGGGGTCCCTCGACGTTCTAGGCCAGCCAGATCGACGTAAATCCATTGTTGCACCCGTCTTCTCAAACTTGAGCACCCATTTTTTAATTAACACACCTGATGGAGCTTGATTTTTGTGTCGTATCTTGTAATGATTGCAAAACTTTCGTTGAGCTAAGGTCGCAGAATCGTTGTTTCGATAGTACTCGCGTACACAAAATGCACGTTGACTACCGCTAAACAACGTACTAAATTCCCATTGGCCGCTCTTGCAATGCGTAACCCTTCCACCCCCCTCCGCCGCCGCTGCTAGACGCGGCAACCGATTCAAATGTAAATGGATTTTTGGTCCACCCTGTATATATTAAGATAATTTTGTTCATTGAATAAATAAATAAATAAATCTAATTTTAACACTAACTGAATGCGATATGTGTCTCTAAAGCAATGAATGAAGTCGCGAAAGTCCAAGCGTAAACTTGTAATGGAAAAAGATATCCAAATTCTTCGAGCTTAAAGAAGAATTTCTAATTTGTCGAATAAACTAGAATGAATGTGTAAAATGCAGTTGGTTCGAAATGTAATTGTATCTAGTGTCGGCGACGCGCGAAGAGGGGGTCGAGGGGGAGGGGGGGGGGGAAGAGAGAGTTGTGAGCACATCCCAGCTGGGGGTGTGCTAATGAAAATTTAAAATAACCAGCACGAACAGAAGCACAAGACTGTAGCTAGGAGCGATTTTGTAGTTGCATTTGGTAACATTCGCTTATCTATATCGGTTGTGCCTACAACCCGGTTAGTAAGTCTTTACCGGCCCTATATTGAGACTTACAAAGCATGGTCTCGATTTCAGACACAAATTTGTTTCGTTCCTCCGAGATGTATCCCGGTGTAAGAAGCATACCCTGCGCTGTCATCTGCATAGCAATAAATATTTCTGATTTTCTATCACTGACATGTAGGGGATTGCACACAGCCAAAGGTTTTTAGTTGGAGCATGCACCGTGGACATTAACCTCGATGCTCCGATCAACCAAGAAGACTCATCTGCACAACCTCTAATGAAGCCCATATGATGGCAGTTTCATTATAAGGTCTTTGTGCTACACCAGCTTGCGCCCATTTATGGGTGAGATAAGAATCTCATACATAATACCATATCCCGATGGAAACCGTTCTGGCAATCACTGATCAATGCTCGTCTAAGTATCTCAAGAGCTGGTAGTTGGCAATTGACTCCATAGCTTTGGAGAAAGTGGAGGCAATGGGGCGATAGTTGGATGGTTCCGAGCGAACACCTTTCTCATGAATCGGGAGCACTAAGGCTGCCTTCCTGAGTAGGAGAGCCGGAAAAGACGGGTAGGGACCGAGGCGAAAAAGCGCCTTTTTGGAGACTTGGCAACTGTCCAGAACGCACGAGTTGCCAAGGAAAGGCGTGCAAGTCTCTCGGCAATTTTGACTACGTGCTTCGTGTTCACATTTTTTTTTGGGCCCAAACAAAGGGAAAGGGCTACCCTCCGGGATAACGACAAGAGGTGGTGAATGCTCATGTATACCTACGCAGCTTAAGTCTGCGTTGGTTATGTAGGACTCACGTAAAAACTAGGTGCCTACCCACTAAAAACCACCTGAGATTGGCTTTGGGCAAGTGCCATCTAAGCCTTCACCGAAGGCGACCTTCTCTTAGGGAGAGAGAGGGGCAAGCGGCACTCCCTATGGAGTATCCGCTGAGATCGTCTTCACGTCAGCAACAACTCTTTTAAGGGACCTGAAGACAGGATTGTAGTATTGTTTAAGTTGGGTGGTATTCATATCCTTAGATACCACCGCATTTACCCAAGCCTGCTTACGGCTACAGGCTATTTTGCTGGAACGGTCAAACCAAGGTTCATTCAATCTAAATAGTGCAAAATAAAATCAACGACTTTAATAATATTTATGGAAAAATATTCATTTATTAAATTGTTTATTGTTATATTATATTCATTTATTAAATAATCGCATCGTAGATAAATTTTGGTACAAATAAAATTTGTAAGTTTATTAATATTATAGCACACAGGTCGTAAAAAATTGCTCAACCTCTCGTGAATTGAAGCAGAGCCTTATCAGAGATGCAATACAGGGTGGCGTTAAGGGGGGGAAGGGGGGGAGTTCAACTGGCCACATGCTCTTATGCAGAGGTGCACTGACCCTTCTTGGGTTAGCAACGGCTGAGCTCTGTGACACAAACCACACGACTAACTCAATATGAACTTCATATAAAATTTAAAGAGTACAACTCCCTGATGTTTCCATACCACTGAACTTTTCCCTTTTACAGTATGAGATTTGAGACATGTTTACATTTTCTGGATTTTACAATGTTTACATATTTCATAATACATACTACGGAAAATGTAGCTATGTCATGTGTATATAAATATTTAATAAACTCCCTCCAAGCTTACGCGTATTACCCGTCCAACGATTTAAAAAGGATCTTTTTACATGGCTTATAGATAAATGTTTTTATTCCATAAATGAAATGTTTACACATTAGATTAAATAAAATTGACTTTAAAATATATATTAATTCTAGTATTTAAATAATGACATTTAAAAATAATTATTATAATTTAAATTGATCTTAATATAACAATTAGTGCTTAAAATATATAGTTATGTTAAATCAATTATAATAATAGCTAGAATTTTGTTAATAATAATTTTGCACATTAAAACTATTTACACCCATAATTTTGATACATTAAAACTATTTACACCCATTGTTACATGTTTTCTAGCAAAATAAAGGATTTATTTATTTTATTTATTAATTTACACCTATAATTTAAAAAATTTTGTTGTTCAATTCGGCAATCGATTATAATTAGTTTTGTAGTACGATAAATTGTTGATAATAACAATTTACATCAATTATATATTTTTATCTCAATTTAAATTACTCTTCAAGCCACGCCGCGTCGGTCGACAACTGAATAACTGCCAATAGATAGGTAAAAATAATAGGTTTCTCAAGAATCTGCACGGCATTGTAATGGGCAGGGCGTATCAATTACCATCAGCTGAACGTCCTGCTCGTCTCGTCACTTACTGTCATAAAAAAAGATCACTGATCATCCGCCAGGTGTCTACCGTTGTCACCTCTTAACCAGCAAACATCACAGAGCATGGATGAGAACGAAGCCAGCCTCCTTTCTCTCACTCTCTATACAGTTTACCTCCATTTTTAACTTACCGATTGAAAATTTTCAAAAACCGGAACGTTATTGGGTTTACCCCGTTCTTCGAAAATCGAGTATGCATCAGATCTCGACGTTTTAAGGTCCTAGGAAGCTTCCCTGACTATTCCCGCGATGGTTACCGTACGTCTGTGTGTGTGTGTGTGTGTTTGTGCGTGTGTGCGTGTGTGTGGTTTAACCGTTTTCTTAATTTTTTTAGGGTTAACCGTTTGCTAATTTTTTTTTTTTTGGTTTTATTTGTGTCTCGATCGTAGTAGTGACTGGTATTGTTCATCATATTAGTCGGAAGACGTCCATTGCTGGACAAAGGCCTCCCCCAAAGATCTTCACGAGAATCGGTCCTGCACCAGCATACGTTAGGTCATCTAACGTATGCTGGTGCAGGTCATTTCGGCGATTTTGACCAGATCATCTTGTGGGGGGCCTACCAACACTGCGTCTTCCGGTATCAAACTCAAAACTCAAAGTTCTTCCATCACATAAATGTGTTTTCCATTGACCTTCAATAAACAACTAGACCACCCAATCGCCTAGTCTATATATAATCGCGTTGTATAAAACATATATAGTAAACATTAAGTTATGGAAAACATTCAAATATTCATTCAAGTTAACACTTTATTTCGTGGCAGTAATGATCAAAGTCTATTGTAGACGCCCATTAGAAGCTCGAACGCGAACACGAGGCAAGCACATTTTGTTTTAGTAATAGAAATGTAATTACACAGGAAAATGATTTAAAACGACAGATTAGTTACACAATTTTCTTAATTTGAAGGGGCATTCACATAAAATACCACACTTTATCCTTTTTATCTTTGGATATACTCGTATTTTGACAGTTTTTCACTGAACAATTTGTCATTGCGTGGCGTTGTATTTAAAGCGCGGTCGAAACACAACTGAATAAAAACTCTGCCTAATAATAATAAAAATACACAATTACTGTTTCGATTTGAAGCTAGTAATTCTCCTTGGCTACTAATCTACTGATATTTAAAATTAGTCACGACAAGGTGCAATTGCATTACTCGAACAATTCTGTTTACGTAACCTGAGCGTAACGGAAGACGCAGTGTTGATGGACCCCACAAGATGGACCGATAATCTGCCCAAGGTCACCGGAATACGCTGGATGAGGGCAGCGCAGGACCGAACGTCGTTGAGATCTCTGGGGGAGACCTTTGTCCAGCAGTGGTCGACTTCCAGCTAAAGTTATGATGATGAACCTAAACGTAACCCTCTTCTCTCATCAGGCTTCGCTGGTTCTAGAATCGGTACCTTCAGAAAACAGGGCGTCCTCAAGTGTTACACAGTGACCACTTAAATTTCAATTCATTTTTTACATCGAAATATCATTTAAATCACCTTTGAGCCAATTCCAAAGTCTCCAACATGAAAAAAAAGTGTTTGTGTACTTATGTGTGCACGCAAGAAGTTATACTTCTATGGCATATCAAAGCAAAAAGCCATAAAATTATTGATTCTTCGTGCTATTCTACTTTTGTTGAAAGAACAATATTGTAAAAAACTTGTAAAGATGGCTTTGACAATTAATGATTAAATAACGAATACGGCTGTTTGGGCTTGAACCCTTTGCCTATAAATGGACGAAGAAACCAAAAAAAAAATAACAAAAGTTGCAAGCGTCAGAACATTTTAGGAATCAATTTCACCCTGTTACTTTTGTGTTACAGTGATGCGTGCGCATCTTAAAATTGTATTCTCATCATTTTTTCATAACGTGCCAAAAGAAGTATAACTTTAAAAACAGCGGGCTTCTTTTTCAATGAAAAATTCGTTACACAATAATAATAGGGTATTTATTTGTGGTATCATTAAGAAAGTCATTTATGTGAAAGCAACTCTTAACACATATATTTTTTAATAATTCTTTTAAACTTCGTAACACACTTGTATTATAGTACATTTTCTGGAATCATAATATAAAAGCATATTACCCAATAAAAGACTTACTAACTCGACTTAATATAGTAGTAAACATTAAGTTTATGTTTTATTCCTGGTGGTAACAGTTTTTAGAAATTTCTCAATCATTTTAAAACATTTCTTTGAGATTTCGTCTTAAATTTTTTTCTCATAAAACTAAAAAGCTTAGGTACGTAACCTAACTCAAATTTCCGTTTCGTTATTCTATTTTTAAATTCTATGTGTTTTTTTTTTGTAACTTTTAAACGGATTAACCGATCGATTGAAAGTCAAAGTCAAAAATATTTTTTGACGTAAAATTCCAAAAACTAATCCGCTCTTGCCATCAAAAACCCACGTCGATCGCCATCAAGCCGGTCAAAATCGGTTGATTCGTTCGTGAGTTATCGTATACGAAAGAATATCGAAAAAATTGTTTTTCCGAAATAACTTCGAAATTTCGAGTTCGATCAAATACTCAAAGATTATTTATGATGCTCAAAAATGCCCTCAACCGCGCTAAATCGGTTCATTCATTCAAAAGTTATTGCCGTTTGAAAATTCAATAAATAGTATTTTATTATACTTCTATCAGACATGATTTTCAGAAGGGTTTTTTCAAATTACTCTGAAATCGAATATCTGATCAAATGCATGTTCCGAGTTCTTTCATAAATAGCTCAAAAATATAGAATAGCTAACTCTTTGAACTTTTTAATTCGAGGAGTCGTCGTAAGTACAATTTGAAGCGCTTAGGTATAGAATTAGCGGGACGTTGCAGGGATGGCCTTTTGGGTCAACCGTTTTCCTAGTTTTTTTAATACAAAAGACAGTCCTCCCGAATCAACTAGCTTATGATAATTATTAACATCTTTCATTATCAACGACTTTGACAGCATTAGACGATATAGTTTTCTATTTAAAGTACGGATAAAGAGAGAAAATATGCGTATTTTAATAGTGAGAGTTACCGCGGCTGACCTAGATATAAGGAGCTATAAAAATACATTCATAATGAAGATTCATTCGTTACACCTTCTTAGTTTTATTCCGGCTATTTTTATTGCTAACGGTCGTACTCAATGGTCATCGTCATAATATATACTGTTAATAGTACGTTTTCGGTTTTGCAGCCTCGGCTCGAACTGATTGGTAAAAGGAGACGAGAGAATCTTTGAATAATTTTGGAGGAATGTCTAAGAAAAATTACTCCGTAGTATTTGCAACTGCTTCATCAGTTTAAACCTTTTTGCTATTAATTTCAAAAGCTCTATCTTAAAAGGATGTTTTACCAGTTTCTTGGTTAATAACGTCTCCGGGTGGTATTAATTTTATTCTCGGATTTTTTGATTTTATTGCTAACGAAGTTTGCTTCTGCAACATTACAAATCGTTTCAGAATATTTTCTGACATAGTTTGCAAATAACTGGTCTGTGCATATGGTCTTCTCATAATATAGGTGCATCATTTAAGTTTCTTCTGCTAACGTAAATACCTGGGGTAGCCTAATCACTATATTTCTTTTTTGACCTAAGCGAAATAGTTTTTCTTTAAATATTCTATTAAATTTATTTGATCAAATGAATTTTGATACTCTGCATCATCGGAATATTGTAAAAATTAAAGTTTATGACCTGAAAATAACGCTGTTCATGTATTATTACGTCACTAAACATTCACAGGAAAGGAACCAATATTTTTTGCCAAAATGGCGAGGAACTAAGTCATTAGAGTCCATTTCGTGAAAGAAGTCTCGCAGACGTGGCGCTGCAATCATATTTTGAGGAAGATATGTTGCTAGCCTAGTGATTATATTACAGTCTATGGTCTTAGCATGTTTTGACACCATTAAAAATTCAGTGATAAATTTAATACTTATTTTACTTGATGTGACAATCCACGTAATAGAACAATACTTAATTACTTCCATTTAATGCCATGGGACTTCCTTCAAGAGATTGACTCTATTTATACTCTTCGTAAGAAAACATAAAAAATATGAAACTTAACGAAGCAAATGCTGACACTAACTCGTTGTGTTTTGACAGAATATGTTTATACAACATCAGATATATGGTGGCCCGGCCGTGGTCTGCCCGAGACATGTTCAGTAACTTTATCTTCCACACAGCACTTGTTCAGGTGGAGGATCCCCACGTATGAGAGTTCAACGTAATGTCAAACACGTATCTATATCAGAAATAATTTCACGTCTAAATATAAACCGTGCATAAGAATTCACAACACAGCGCGCGAGACAGTGAGATAGTGCGACACTCGGGTTCCTTGCCAATGCACGACATTGCGTCTGTGACACGGGCCACTACGCGTTTACCGCCAATTTCAGTGAAAAAGGCGCGCACGTGGTGGACGGGCGAGCGGGGCGATCGATAAGAAGACCGCGATATCGACGTGAGGCTCATCAATGAGGAGCGGAGGCCACGTGAGCGGACAGGCAGCAGGACAGCGCTGGCCGCTGATGGTGCGGACGTCGCAGCGGCATATCGCCTCACCGCCCGCCCGCAATTTCGCGTAAAATTGGCAGCGGACGGGCGGGCGGCGCGGCGCTCCCGAAATAGTGTTCGGACGCGGTCGGGGCGCGTCGGTCGCCGAGCCGCAGTCGCCGAGTGGCCGCGCGCGCGCTGCGTCCGCGTCGCGAGTGTTCGTCCGCGTCGCGAGTGTCCGACCGCCCGCGGCATATTTCGGTCGCGGCGAGACCCCTGGCCGCGTGCTCGGGCCGCGCGCTGGCCCCCGTGCTCTGGTGGTGGTGCCTGGCGCTGCTGCGGCTCGGCGTGCTGTGTGCGTCCCCCGCGCCCCCCGCGCCCCGCGGCCCCCCCGGCGACCATGCGCCCCCGCCGCCCGCGCGCGCGACCGGCGCCCCCACGGCGCTCAATACTACGACCACACCTGCTCCGCCGCAACCGCCGCCGCACGCCGCAACGCACACCGGTCAGTCAATCAACAACCACAGTTACATTTATCACCATAGGGCCAGGAGGTCTACTCGCAAAATCGACAACGATACATTCGGAACGATACGATATTACCCCGAATACATCGCAACTACCCTACTCTAACAAATGTTCGAATTCCTTATCGTTACCATAGACTAATAATTTGATTTTTTTACGATGTTAGCGTGAATGAAATATGTTCAAACCTAAACATTATCTGTGCTACGTCACTGTTAAATGTCAAAAGTCAAAACATAGTTTAGGCGCTAAGGACCATGCCAGACTCTGCACCACCAATTTGGTATCATTAACACATAATGTAAATATTAAAAAAAAATATGTAATGAATGATCATTTAAAATTGAATAAATAATACAAAACTCGCGGATAGTAAAATGTAAAAAAAAAAGTAACTCAACCTTTCTCGTCGACTTCCTATTTCTCAGGCGGCCATTTGCATTATTTGTACGCATAAACGATCAACAAAATGACTTAGTAGTAGAAATTCCTGTTGAATAGTAAAGCACATATAATTATTTCAATAATATTTATTAAGTATGTATATTGTATGGCAAATATATCTATACAACTTGAAACGATATTAGCATCGACAGCCTAGAAGGTGTCGTTGAGATTATCGTAAAAGTGACGTTTGATTGTGGCGTCGTATCGCAAAGCACTTGTGGCTGTAATCGCGTTAGCCGCCTTCGTGAAGGTAGCTACTGAAAATCAGTATTGGGTTATACCTGTGGTTATACGGTATACCTAACTAATACTCTGAGAAGCAAACCTTTTGGGACAAAACACTGCAAGCACCACCTTATTATGTTGATGTAGAATAAGCCTTACTTCAGTATTTCTTCTTTGGTTCCTAACGTATGTTAGTTTTAAGTAGATTAGGCATTATATTATATTCGTAATTATTTAGATAAGTTTTTCATATTCCTTGTTATTATATTTTATAAATGTTTACCTCTATTTGTAGTGTTTATTCCAAATAACTATATTATTACTTACTTACAAAAACAACATCGTAAATTTTTATAATAACGCAAATACGACTTGGTCATTCAACTTGATTTCAAATTCAAATAATTTATTAGAAATAGAAAATAAACTCAAAAAAAGACAGCTTTTACTCATATGTTCTTTATTAAATTATTCTACTTAATACCTAGGGCTAGGCGGACGTCGTAGATTTTTACGATGCGACGCTGCAACACAGTGTTGTAGCCGTGCCCAAACAGTCTGTCATACCTTATTCGTATATACCACTTGATACTATCTTGTTGTTTTCTTATCAACGTATAGCATTTTTTTACACAATTTCTCAGAGTTCGCTGATATAATTCTTAGAATTTTATTTATTATTTGATACTAGCTGACCTGGCAAACGTTGTTTTGCCATATAAATTTTATTTTGTAAACCTTCCTTGAGCTTCAACAAATCATCAAATAAAGGAGTTATTAGGGAACATACAAACTTACATTCTCATTTATTTAGATAGATACTCAATGAAGTACTCTATATTGTTACAAATATTAAAACCATAAGTCTACTTTACTTTAATTCCATAGACAATGTTGGTTCTCTCTAATCTGCCTCCTGACAACTTAACCTCCTCTTTGTTCAGTAAGTTGTCAATCGGTTACTAACGTGTTTAACACGAACGATCAGCAAGCCAGTCGAGCAAAGAGTATAATAATATATAGGGAAAAGAGAGCCCTCTCAACGCATTATGAGCTGTTTATTTGAAAACTAGCGCCATCTGGAGATTGGCCCCGAAAATAACTATTATAAGCTCCAAATTATAAAATTCATTTTTAATGTTGTGACGCAATTAAATAACTAACTCTACTTTTTAATGTAGGTATTGCAATTTTTTACCATGTTGAAATTGCGTGTAGAGTTAATTATTTAATTTTGTCACAACATAGAACATAAAGGATAGATTTAGTAGTGCAAATATGCAAAATGGAACACGAGAGCTACCTGCTACATACATGCGCAAACGCTAGAACTAGCCGCCATTTTATGACCAGTCGGCAGTGACACAATTAATGAAAAGTTGAAAGGTTTCAAGGCGAGTGACAGCTGACAAAGCTTTCATTTTCGGGCCAACTAACAGATGGCACTACAGTCTTCTGAAAACGTCACTTTAAGGCGTCTGTCCCACCCCTGCAGTCGAGCTACAACAGTCGCCTGGCATGGTTGCCTTCTAATACCATATTCGTACATTAAGTGAAGTAATATGAGAAGTAATTGTAAATTCTAATAAAGCGCTTATTGTGAAGACGACGTTTCACTGGCTCGACCTTAAAAATATATTATCTAATATTATACAATCAAGATCAAGAGATATAAACATAATATATCCTCATATTTTTTACACTTCAAACGATCGAAATACTTCTTTTTCTTATCTTATATAGATAGTATATTATCTAAGATGAGATATTTTGATGTTTGATTGGGTATATATTATTATCTATGTATATATTTATCATAATATTACAATGATTTGTATCTTTTGTTAAATTGTATATTTCTGTATGTTTATTGTGTGACTAGATAGTATCTCTAATCAACAACGGCATGACCATCTTCCCCAAATCTTCTTATACTAAGAAGCAGATAATATCCTGGTGAAGGAGGTTGTAATGAATTCCGTAGGCAGTTCCTATCTTCCCAGATGGCGGCTCCTTTTATTTTAGACAACTCTATTGTTCACTCCATTTTCTGAAGATATGACGAAGACTTTCATCCTTTTCGTGACAGATGGCACACTTGGAGTGATGATTGAGCTATATGAGGTTGTTTGTTTAGTCTGCACTCACAGGAATACACGTCGTGGTCTTCTCTCGCCGCGCCCACAGGGGCGCGGTGGGGGAATGCTGATCGGGACTTCTCGTCCCCTGCAGCAGGTGTGGAAACGGGTGGGTCATTGGGGGTGTGAGCGGTTGCTCTCTGCTGTCGTCTTCTTCATTTTATGGTTTATTTGTTGGGAGAGCTCGGAGCCCCCCTTTGTGGTCATCTTTTTATAGTTGAGGGAGCGCCTGTTCCGTCAGTAGTAGGGATTCGCCGGTTCTGGCTCACAGTAGTAGGGATTCGCCGGTTCTGGCTCCTCGATTCTGGCTCACTTGCTCGTGATGCCTACTAAAAAAAAAAAAAAAGAAGTTTGGTGTCAAACTGGGGGTTTTGATGTATTTCCGAGCGATTGCGCTGATCCGTTTTTCGATATCTCTTATAGTTTCAAAGTTAGCATTTTAAATTAAACAGATCCATAATCATTAATAATCACTGGTCATTTAGCTAATGATTGGTGAGCGACTCAATGTCTAAATTTCCATGAACGTGATACAGGTAATTTACTAATTACCTCTATCACATTCGTTACTACGATTAAAAAGACAGTTTCTGTATTTATTATTTATTTTTAAAACATGATTTAAATAAAGTATATAATAAAACATCATTGCAGATTGTATCATTTTCAAAATATTTGATGAAATCATTCAAACTCTTCTTATTAAACTTAAAGTATAGATACATTATGCAGTACTCGCCACACACTGCGGTATATTCATTCTGTACTCTTGCAGTATTGTAGTTATACATTCTGCAATTCCTTTGTAAAAACATCAGCTGGAATCCCTGAGGTGGACGACCATATGAATCGAAGTATTGTCCAATACCCTGCTCATCAATGTGTATTGCAACCCAGTGAGTGCCTGGCTTATTATCACTATCTAAATTGCTGACAATATAACAGGGCGTTACAACATATATCGGCAATCGGTTTGCCGCGTAAACATTATTTTTAATACTGGGATCGATTTTGTTCAAATAATTCTGTATCTCGATTGTATTCATATTAGTTGAGAACAGGGTCTTGTCAGTTGCGAGGATTGAATAGTTATGTGGATCATAATAACATAAGCACTCAATAAATAAGGCTTTAATGTATCTTATTCATGTATTTAAAACTTATATGGTTACAATAAAACAAAATATCATTACAAGCGATTCAAATATAAATCTATGAACATTTGATGAAATTATATTTTCATCAATTTTATTATAATATAAAAGCTGATTGAAAACGAACTTTGTACCTACATACTTACGTAGTCATTAGTACAATCTGGAAATGTTGACTCCATTAAACTATCAATAATTGAACTTATCATTTAAGTGCCATTATGTTTCACCACAATATTTAAAAACCAGTACTAATCATAAACAAATTTACTTTTACGATATTTTAGTATAAAATGCTAGAACTGTTCAGAAAAATAATCATTGAAGTGGCGTATTCAGTCAAATTATTATATATTTTGTGTGTTGTGTAATTGTTGAGTGATTTGCTGCAATGGAGGTAAGTTTTATCTATTATTCACTTTGAAATTAAAAAGTAATATCATTTGTTATATTAAGATATGTATGTATAATACTATTCTAAAGCAGTCTTATTGTTGTTGTAGAATGCATTCAACCCAACAATGGAAGAAACTACATATAAAACATTTTACTATCCATTATCTGAAGATAGTCAGGATTCATTAAAAGTTCCTCAACTTAAATCCTTGAAGAGGGCCAGCTCAAATGAAAATATAGATGCATTATTCGAAGTGAAAAAAACAAAACAAAAGAAAATATCATCATCAATATCCAGAGCACATGAGAATGGAAGTATTTACATTACAACTAATGCAGATGACGGAAGAAATGCATCACATTTGGTTAAAATAGAAATCTATGATCTCAATAAAATAAAAAACATGCCTGCACAAGAACAATGGAAATACGCTGATTATAGATTAAAATATTATACAATCGACAATAATGAAAGTTATAAGGACATAAAAAAGATTTTATACAATGTTACGAAGAAAATTTTAGAAACAGAAAATTATAAGAAATATAATTTTAACAATAAGTAGGTAGCTATGAAGAAATACATAAATATTAGTTCAGTTTAGTTATTAGTTTATTTATTCTCTTATACAAATAATATTATTATATTCTCATCATTTGGAAAATTAAACATAACGATATGGAACTCTGCTTTGTATGTAATGAGGTTGAAAAAATGATCAAGTGAGTTATTTTCTTTGTAAATTATTTAGTATTATATTATTGATGAAATGTGGCTAATATCATTCACTTATGTTGTAGTCAACCTGTTCTACAAAGTGGAGGAGGTTTTAAGAGAAGAAGTGCAGTATTACAAGGCAGTGAAGACAATGATACAAGTACAAAGAGAGGAAGACAAGGGGAACCATCCACATCATCGGGGCTCACCAGTGTGAACGATGAAATGGTGAACTGTTCTTTATGTCAAATCTTAATACGGAAAAGATATTATGCAAATCATCTTAGAAGTAACCTCCATAAGAATAACGTAATGCAATTACATAGTACTTTAAAAAATGTCACAGTACACGAATCGGCTTTTGGTAATAGAATTATCTCATATAAAATAAAGAGTAAATCCAACCAATTACAAACATTCGAAACACCAGAAATGTTTTTGAATTCTATTAAAAATGAAATTATTTCACTATTTGAGGAATCTGTTCGATTGCTTACAATTTTTAAAGTTAATTTTATTCTGCACGCTAATTTTGTTCAAGAAACAAAAAATATTTCTAATGAATTTGAATTTCAAACATGTAGTTATACTGTAATGCAGGGTGAGGATTTAAATTTTTTCTTTTCGTCCTTATGTGATATGTTGATGACTAAAATTAGCACATTTGAGAAAAAAGATAGTGGTTGGAGTCTTAAGAAAATAAATGCATTAGACATGAATATAAACAAATTCAATCCATTACGTGGAAAATCATATATTGAATTACCTAAAGAAATCAAATTAAAAAAAAGTGTTATAAATGTACAAAACTCGGATGATTTATGCTTTAAATGGGCTTTGCTTTCTGCATTATATCCAGTTACTAAGAACTCTCAGAGAGTTTCATCTTACAGTAAATATTCAAATAAATTAAATTTTGACGGAGTTACGTTTCCTGTTAAAATGACAGATATACGGAAAGTAGAAAGGTTAAATAATTTAAGTGTAAATGTTTTTGGTCTTGAATACAATTGTAAAAAGAAAGTACATGAATTAGTTGGTCCATTGTATTTAACAAAATCACGGAAAATTGTTCATATCAATTTATTATTTATTTCGCACGGAACAATTAATCATTTTTGCTACATTAAAAACCTATCGCGTTTAGTAAGTGGTCAAATTTCAAACCATGAACATGCAATCTACATCTGTGACGGTTGTCTTTTACACTTCTCAACAAATGATAAGTTATCAGCTCATCAATTGAATGATTGTTGTCATATTAAAGTGGAATTGCCTAATACAGAAAAAACTTTAAAAGATTGGTTTGAACAACCAATTTCAAACAATGTCTTAAAATTTGATAAATTTAATAAGATGTTACAAATACCCTTTGTTATATACGCGGATTTTGAAGCTTTCCTTAATCCAATTCAGACATGCTTTAACGATCCATCAAAACCTTATACAACTAATGTTCACAAACACGAAGTTTATAGTTTTGGGTACTATATTAAATGTTCATATGATGATAGTTTATCAAAATATGAAACATATAGTGGTCCTCATTGTACTCATGTCTTTATGAATCAGTTGTATAAAGATTTAGAAGTGATTTGCACAAAAAATTATTTTGTCATAAGTCCAAAACCTTTGACTTCCAATGATAATGAAATTATTTCACAATGTAAAGACTGCTTTATATGTCAATCTAATTTAAATGGTGAATGTGCATTATACTTTGACTCGCATACAGGAAATTTTAGAGGAGTTGCACACGAAGTATGTAAGACAAAGTTTAGAATCCCCTATCACATTCCAGTTTTTTTACACAATCTTAGTCAATATGACTCTCATTTTATTGTTCATGCATTAAATTCTATTGAAGGGGAAATTGATATTATTCCACAAACGAAAGAAAAGTACATTTCTTTCACAAAAACGATAAAATTAAATAATCAAAAAATTCAATTGAGATTCGTTGATTCGTTTAAATTTTTACCTTGTAGTTTAGACAAACTTGTTCAAAATTTGAAGGAAGAACAATTTCAAACATTAAAATATAATTTTCCAAATAATAATGATTTTTTACGTCTTAGAAAAAAAGGAATTTATCCATATGAATTTATGTCATCACATGATTCCTTAAAACTTTCAGCACTCCCTAGTCGCGATAAATTTTACAATACATTAACCGACACACATATTTCCGATGAAGATTATGAACATGCCAAGGATGTTTGGCAACACTTTCATTGTCAAAATATGTCAGATTATTCTGATTTATATCTTAAAACCGATGTTTTACTTTTAACAGATGTGTTTGAAAATTTCCGAGCCTTATGTTTGCAAACATATGGTCTAGATCCAGCTCATTATTATACAGCACCTGGGTTAAGTTGGGATGCTATGTTAAAATGCACAAAAATTAAATTAGAATTACTTCAAGACTTTGAACAAATAGCTTTTATTAGATCGGGCATTCGAGGAGGTGTATCTCAATGTAGCAATCGTTATGCCAAAGCTAATAACAAATATATGCGAGAATATGATAAAGACACGCCAAACTCATTTTTAACTTATCTTGATGCTAATAACCTTTACGGATGGGCCATGTCTCAATTCCTTCCTACAGGAGGTTTTGAGTGGGTAGATGTCACAACTAATTTTGATGTCCCTGATGATTATGAATATGGTTTTATTTTGGAAGTAGATCTAGAATATCCTATTGAACTGCATGATTTACATTCTGACCTAACCTTATGTCCCGAGAATATATGTATTGGTAATACAAAAGACATAAAATTAGTTCCAAACCTTCGTAATAAAATTAAATATGTGATTCACTACAGAAATTTAAAGCAATGTCTGACAATGGGTTTAAAATTACAAAAAATTCATAGAATTTTAAAATTCAAACAATGCGCATGGTTACAATATTATATAGATTTAAATACAAGCATGCGTAAACTAGCCACATCTGATTTCGAAAAAGATTTTTATAAATTAATGAATAACTCAGTGTTTGGAAAAACAATGGAAAATATCGAAAAAAGAGTAAATGTAAAATTATTGAGTCATTGGGAAAATCAGGGTAAAATTCTAGGCGCACAAGATTTAATTGCTAAGCCAGAATTCCATAGTTTATCTATTTTTAATGAAAATTTGGTTGCAGTTCAATTACGAAAGACGAAATTGTTCCATAATAAACCGATTTATTTGGGATTTTGTATATTGGATATTTCTAAAACTCTAATGTACGACTTTCACTATAACTATATGTTTAAAAAGTTTCAAAACAAATTAAAATTATTGTACACAGATACTGATAGTTTAATATATCAAATTTTTACAGATGATTTTTACAGAGATATAAAACCTGATTTACATTTGCGTTTCGATACCTCTGACTATACAGAAAAAAATATATTTGGCTATCCAAAACTCAATAAAAAGAAGTTAGGCTACTTTAAAGATGAAAACAATGGTAACATATTTAATGAATTTGTAGGACTTAGATCTAAAATGTATGCATTAGATGTTGAGGGAAAATTCACAGCTAAAGCTAAGGGGGTTAATAAAAGTGTTACTAAGAATATGAAAATGGAAAATTATAAGACTTGCTTATTTGAAAATAAGAACGAATATTGTTCAATGCTTAGATTTAAGTCAATAAAGCATAATATTTTTACTCAAAGAATAAATAAATCTAGTCTGTCATTTAATGATACCAAACGGTACATTTTACCAAATAATATTGATACCTTAGCTTGGGGTCATCATAAAATAGAATAAATATTATATTAAATTTTAAGAATAAATTATTATAGTTTTAAAAAACCAAATGAGAGATTATTGTATTTAGATGTATAAGTTGCGGAGTAAAACATGATGTACTGTATATTGTTTCAATTATAGATTTTTCTGTTTAAATAAATGGTGGTTTAATAACAGATTGTTTCATTACTATACTAAACCTTAACACACATAGACGTAGTAGATAATGCATCATTTCAATCATCCATTCACTGCAATAGTTGCTGGTCCAAGTGGATGTGGAAAATCAGTTTTCGTAAATAATTTTATAAAATTTTTGAATGATATCTGTGATGCAAATTTTACCCAAATCACCTGGTGCTTTGATGAAATGCAGCCTTTATATAATCTCAACCACATTAATTATCGTCAAGGTTTACCTGATTTATCTATGTTTGACGGAAAAAATCCTCAACTTGTAATAATTGATGACCTGATGAGGGAATCAGATGCTCGTATTGTTGATATATTCACGAAAGGAAGTCATCATAGAAACTTAAGTGTGTTTTATTTATCTCAAAATTTGTTTCATCAAGGTAAAGGACAAAGAGATATATCACTCAACTCAAGTTATATAATATATTTCAAAAATCCTCGAGATAAAACCCAAATTCGATACTTATCTCGTCAAGTATTCCCTGAAAATCCGAAATATTTGGAAGATTCTTACAGAGATGCTACCAATGAAGCTCATGGTTATTTAATGATTGATTTGAAACAAGAAACAAATGAATTGTGTCGCGTTAAGACAAAGATATTTCCATCCGATGGATATTGCACTGTTTATGTACCCACAAAAGGGTTTAAATATGGTAAGAATCAAGAAATTTCGATCATTTATAAATGATGCATAGACGTTTAAAGACGCATAAAGATTTGTTAATTGCTCTACATAAACTGAAGCCAAAATATCAAAAAGCTTTATTAAAATCATGTAATAAAACAGAAATAAATTACATTTGTGAATGTATTCATAACGTACTGCGGGGTAACGTTGAATTGGCCGAGAAAGAAAAATCTAAATTAAAGAAATATAAAAATATTCTTCGAAAATTGGTAAGAAAAGGTACGAATAAAATTAGAAAAAATATAATTGTACAAAAAGGAGGTTCATTTCTACCGATAATATTGGGTTCTATTCTAAGTGGGTTGATTAATTCATTTATTTAAGAAAATGGATAATGCTAAAAAAATGTTACTTATTGAACCATCATTATTGGAGAAGTTAAAACAACACAAAGAAAATGATACGCCAAGATCTCGATTAGATACTGATATGCAAAATATCTTAAGCAGTGACATAGAAGATCGAAAGAAATGTATTTTATATTTGCAAACCCTTCAAAGATATCTAAACTTCGTCAAAGAGGATCGACAACCATACCACATACCACTTATAAATGATAATGATTCACATATTGGTTTTAATCAAGGTCATAATGAAATCGATACTGATTATATAAATCATGATGTGAATAAAATAAATGTAGTTCCTTCTCAAACATCAGTGGAGGTTAACAAAAATATTGGGGAAATATACACGAGCTCTGAAATACTGAAACTAATACCGAAAACATATGCTAAAAAAGGTGAACTTTTACTAAATTTGATTTCCTTGAATAAAAATAAAATAAGCTGGGATGAATCTGGTACCGTGATTATAGATAATGAAAAAATACCTGGGAGTAATATTGTGGACTTGGTGAGTGATACCTTGAGAGCTCTTCAGAAAAGTGAACCTATAGGTTGGGAAAAATTCGCAACAACTTTAAAGGAAATAAAAGTACCACTCACTTATATCGGGAACCCAAAGCGAGTGGATTTTATAAACCATTTGCAATTAAAAGAGGTTGAATCTAAATCAGTACCTGACGAGGAATTTTCTACACCAACAAGTAATAAGTACACAGGGAAACTAAAAAAAAGATCGGACTGGGAAAAATGGACCCCATATTAGAAATAAATAAAATTTATTATGATGCATCACATCCTGCTGGCTACAGCACTATTGATAAATTGTCAAAAGCAATGAAGGGTAAAATGGACAGAAATAGTGTCTTAAAGTGGTTACAATCACAAGAAACATATACATTACATAAACCTGTTCAAAGAAAATTTTCTCGTAACAGATATATTTTGTCTAATATTAATGAGTTATGGCAGGCCGATTTAAGTGATATGAGATCTTATTCTGAATATAATGATGGTTTCAAATACATACTTTGTGCTATTGATGTCTTTAGTAAATATGCGTATGTTCGAGCAATGAAAAAGAAAAACTCTGAAACAGTTAAGGAATGCTTTGAAAGTATTTTTGCTGAAGCTAATACTACACCTACACATATACAGTCTGACAAAGGAACTGAATTTGTTTCCAAATATGTACAAAAATATTTTAAATTAAAAAACATAAATTATTATACAACCAATAATCCAGATATTAAAGCAAGTATTGTCGAAAGATTTCAGAGAACTCTTAAAACGAAAATGTGGCGCTATTTTACACACAAAAATACTCATAAATACATTGATGTTTTACAAGATCTAGTGCATTCATATAATCATAGTTTTCATTCTAGTATAAAAATGTGTCCATGTGATGTTAATAATACAAATATAATGAGTGTATGGCAAAATTTATATGATAGAGAAAGTAAGATAAAAACATCAATTAGTATGGTGAATCCAAGAATTCACGTTGGAGATTATGTTAGAATAACAAAACATAAACATATTTTCCAAAAAGGATATGAATCAAATTGGAGTGACGAAATATTCATCGTATCTACCATAATACACCGATCTCCGTTTGTAGTATTTACTTTAAAGGATTTAGAAGGCGAAGAGATAGTTGGTACTTTTTATGAAAAAGAGTTACAAAAAATCATATTCGACCCCACTACTAAATACAAAATAGATAAAATAATACGCTCTCGATATACCGGTAACAGAAAAGAATTGTTGGTGAAGTGGAGAGGTTATCCAAATAAATTTAATAGCTGGATATTAGCTTCTACTTTGAAAAAAATATGAATAAAGATAGTTTTTATTTAACTTTACTAAGCAATAGTTCTATGGATTATTTTCCTGATAATACAACAACATTATTTTCTACGAAACTGCCAAAACCAACAATACTAGAAGGTGAATGGAGGGTTGGAGTAGTAGAATTTCAGTACCCATGCACTATGTTCACCGTTCAAGAACATGAAAACATTATTTATATAACAAAGTTGATGCAAGTACCCGATGAAAGTAAACCGTCATATGTTTATTACAAGACACATATTCCAGCCACAAATTACGATAACATAAATCATATTTTGATGGCACTGAATAACACTCGAGAAAAAATTAAATTTAAGTGCGATGAGGTTTCAAGGATTGTAGTTGCTACGATAACGGATGAATCCATAAAATCTGTAACTCTATCACCTAAATTATGTCTTCAACTAGGGTTCGAACCAAACAGGAACCTCGTTGAAAAAAATTTTGGAAAGTGTCCAGCTAATTTGCATTTGGGTTTACCGTCTCAATTATTTGTTTATTGTGACATAGTGGAGCCTCAAATCGTTGGAGATGTTATGACACCCCTTTTACGAATAATACCATTGGATCCCTCAAAATACATATATGGAGCGTACAAAATGCACGTTTTCTCTCCTCCCCATTACCTACCTGTGATGCGTAGAGAATTTGATACAATTGAAATAGATATAAGAACAAGCACCGGTCAAAAGATACCATTCCAATTTGGAACAGTGTGCATTAAACTCCACTTTCAAAAATTATAATGTACGGCAAACGTGATAATATTTCATGTCCATATGAACACTATTATACTCACCAGGCCGGATCGGGTATCGGAGTTATTTATAAAGGAGCACCGTATCAAAGAGGTCATGGAATCGGAAGTTTTCTTGGGGGGCTGTTTAGATCTATTTTACCACTACTGTCTAGTGGTGTTCGAACTATTGGTAAAGAAGCATTAAGTACCGGTGTAGGTATATTATCAGATATGGTTAATGCACGCCCCATGGAAGATTCAATAAAAACTCGTCTAAAAGAAGTCAGCTCAAATTTGAAACGAAAAGCTGATGCTAAAATAGATAATATCAACATGTTTGGATCTGGGTATATAACAAAACGAAAACGTCGTTCTGCGATCATTCCATCATTGACTGCGAAAGCGAAAGCTATTAAGAAATTAAAATTGAATCAAAAACAAATCAAAGATATATTTACTGATTAAATATGTCATTTTTACATAGTCAGTCTTGTGAATGCATTAAGTCCGAATTGGATTTATTTGCATTACCATCAACTCAAACTAGCATTGAAAGTGGACTATGGATTCATTATAAGCCCATTTCATCACTTGCTGATGATGGACCAATAGAATTTCAAGTACCTGGGGCAGGTGATGACTATGTGGATTTATCCCATACTTTACTCCATATAAAAGCTAAAGTTTTGAATCAAGATTATACAAAACTGACAGTACCGACAGTTGTGGCCCCAGTTAATAATTGGTTACATACACTTTTCAGTCAACTTGATGTATATTTAAATCAAAAACTTGTATCGCCACCGAATAATACATATGCATATCGAGCTTATATTGAAACTCTATTGAATTATGCACCTGCTGCAAAAGAATCTCATCTCACTTGTGGTCTATGGTATGAAGATACAGCTGGAAAAATGGATGCAACTGATGAACAAAATAAAGGATTTATTAGAAGACAAGAATTGGCTAGTGAAAGCAAAGAAATAGAAATGATAGGACATTTACATGGAGATTTATTCAACCAAGAAAAATTTTTGATTAATGGCGTTGACATGTGCGTAAAGTTAGTTCGTTCTAGAGAAAATTTCAATCTCATGGCTTCATCAACTGACCATAAATTTAAAGTGTCTATTACAGATGCAACTCTTATTATTCGAAGAGCACGAATCAACCCAACTGTGCTACTTGCACATCAAAAAGTTTTATCATCTACCACAGCAAAATATCCAATCACGCGAGCAGAAGTCAAAGTTTTAACTATACCATCAGGCATTCAGGGGAAAACCCTTGATAACATATTCCTTGGTCAAATACCCAAAAGGTGTATAGTCGGTTTTGTGAATAATGCATCCTTTAATGGTAGTCTCACAAAAAACCCATTCAATTTCGAAAATTATGATATTAATACATTTTGTTTATACATAGATGGACAACAGATACCTTCAAAAGCCTTACAGCCATCGTTTGACAATAATATTTTTACTACGGTCTATCATACGTTATTCTCAGGAACAGGTATACATTTCCTAAATGAAGGCAATGGAGTATCAAGAGAGCAATATGCCAAAGGGTTTTGCTTGCTAGCCTTCGACTTAACACCCGATTTATCAGCAAATTCTTCAAGTCATTGGAATCTTATAAAACATGGTAGTGTAAGATTAGAAGTTCGTTTTGAATCAGCTCTTACACAAACAATTAACTGTATTGTTTATGCGGAATTCGATAATGTTATTGAAATTGATAAAAATCGTAATATTTCTGTAGATTACAGCAGTTAGAATATAATAATTAATGTTTGAATCGTTTGTATCCTTGTGTATTTTTTATGTTGATTAAATACTAGATTACCTTATAAATTTATATAATAAAAATATGTATATAAAATGATATTTTGTTTTATTATGGTGAAACATAATGGCACTTAAATGATAAGTTCAATTATTGATAGTTTAATGGAGTCAACATTTCCAGATTGTACTAATGACTACGTAAGTATGTAGGTACAAAGTTCGTTTTCAATCAGCTTTTATATTATAATAAAATTGATGAAAATATAATTTCATCAAATGTTCATAGATTTATATTTGAATCGCTTGTAATGATATTTTGTTTTATTGTAACCATATAAGTTTTAAATACATGAATAAGATACATTAAAGCCTTATTTATTGAGTGCTTATGTTATTATGATCCACATAACTATTCAATCCTCGCAACTGACAAGACCCTGTTCTCAACTAATATGAATACAATCGAGATACAGAATTATTTGAACAAAATCGATCCCAGTATTAAAAATAATGTTTACGCGGCAAACCGATTGCCGATATATGTTGTAACGCCCTGTTATATTGTCAGCAATTTAGATAGTGATAATAAGCCAGGCACTCACTGGGTTGCAATACACATTGATGAGCAGGGTATTGGACAATACTTCGATTCATATGGTCGTCCACCTCAGGGATTCCAGCTGATGTTTTTACAAAGGAATTGCAGAATGTATAACTACAATACTGCAAGAGTACAGAATGAATATACCGCAGTGTGTGGCGAGTACTGCATAATGTATCTATACTTTAAGTTTAATAAGAAGAGTTTGAATGATTTCATCAAATATTTTGAAAATGATACAATCTGCAATGATGTTTTATTATATACTTTATTTAAATCATGTTTTAAAAATAAATAATAAATACAGAAACTGTCTTTTTAATCGTAGTAACGAATGTGATAGAGGTAATTAGTAAATTACCTGTATCACGTTCATGGAAATTTAGACATTGAGTCGCTCACCAATCATTAGCTAAATGACCAGTGATTATTAATGATTATGGATCTGTTTAATTTAAAATGCTAACTTTGAAACTATAAGAGATATCGAAAAACGGATCAGCGCAATCGCTCGGAAATACATCAAAACCCCCAGTTTGACACCAAACTTCTTTTTTTTTTTTTTTAGTAGGCATCACGAGCAAGTGAGCCAGAATCGAGGAGCCAGAACCGGCGAATCCCTACTACTGTGAGCCAGAACCGGCGAATCCCTACTACTTCCGTCAGCTCAGGTATCAGGTGCGGTGTTTGTCGCCGTTTTGCGCGGGCCCTGACAATCAGCCCCGAAGAGGGAGGGCAATCAGCCGAGTCGCGCGCAAACACGTCACTCTTTATCCTCGTCTTGTACGAGATCACGCGGGTATATCATTGTATGGGAGATCACTGTATGCTAACGAACACGAACACGAAACACTACAAAACGCCAGTATTTTGATGTGTTCTTTTATAATAATACAACTGCTCCATCTTCACGGACTGATGATGCAAATAAGAATAAAAGTGACAGTTACATTATAGATAACTTAGAAGAACTGGAGTAACATAATGTCTCGTTTACTAGATCATAACCAAGCTTGTGAATATATATATATCAAATAATTGGACATATAGCTGGTTTTGTGGTGATACCTCTGTTACCATTTAAAATGCATGGTTTATTTTTTCAATACTTTTCAATGAGTATTTTTAATCAGGAACTTTTCAGAAGTTTCACATACGAGTATACCGTGTGTGGCTTACGCACACACAAATATTTTTATTATTTTATTGGTATTTACTCGTACACGATAAAGATCAATTATAAATAGCAAAAACGCGATTTTTAGGATAAAGAAATATCAGTATAAAGAAACTAAAAAGTTTGAAATGTAATTTTGTCTTTCCTAAATGACGCTGTACCAAGAATAGAATTAAAGACCCTTAGATTATATGCGTACTTTGCAAATAAATAACCATAACACACATTTTTTTTTCTTAAAATCTACTTATTTTATACAGTCAGTGGGAAACAAACGAACTACAGCTCCTGGATGATTTTTTTGTAGGTACTAGCTGTAGGTACTAGCTTATTTTTAAAAATAATAAAAGTTAGTACAGACATTAGTACATTTTTATAACGTAATTTATCTATTTACTCATATACGCCTCCGAGACATTTATTTTTATTTTAGGTAACAATATATCAGAATTTAAACAATCGAAGTTAAAAGTAATTGTGGCCATGTATGACTTATTAAGGGAGAAAAAATTGTGATACTGGCATCCCTCGTAAGCACACACACTAGCTTGAAGGTGCCTCACTTGCTAATATCACGGCGCGGAGTTCTTCTTTTTTTACTAGTCCGTGATCGCATACAATATTTTTTGTACGACTTGGTAGTTTAATTTATTAATAAACAAACAAATACCACAACTTTTCGAGTTGCCGCTTAAATGGGCGGGAAATGTATTGTATACATACATGAGTCGTTTCATTTTTATATACGCTTTATATTAGCTTCACCTGTATGTTTGTAACCGACTTCTTTGGGCGCGATTTTGACCCACTTTAAACGGCTAGATTTCGTTCAAACTTCGTAGATTTATCGAGGACCGATGACATTACACTAATTTGACTAAAAATGAAAAATAAATAAGATTTATTTGTCTGTGGCGCCAAACAACACAACCGTGTATTTTTGGCGACATTTAAATACTGTTAACAATGGTTTTTTAGGCCAAAGAGTATAGATTTTATTGAAAGACTCAATAAAGTATGTACTTATATTAGTGATCGTGGCTGTATAAATGACAGATAAAAGTGGAGGAGTCAATGACGTTATGTGTCATTGGGAGGAGTAGAGAAAGTAATAATCAATTAAAACACAATATGAATTATAAAATATTTCAATGTGAGAATAAAAATAATACAATATTGAGCATTGTACAAAGTATTTTTTTTTTCATATAAGAGCGTAAACTCGCCATCAAACGTTAAAGTATTACTCTTTTATTAAATGAATAAAAAAAATTATGAATTCGAAATCCGAACTGTCTGACAGATATCCTATTGGTAGTTACACCTACTCAAGGTTTTTGAAGTTATTTCTTTAGGCACGTTATGAAAAAATTATGAGTGAAATTTAGCGCGCATCACTATAACACAAAAGTAACAGGGTGAAGTTGGTTCCTAAAATTTTCTGATGTTTGCGTCATTCCTTATTCTTTTTTATTTCTTCGACCATTATTAGGATAGGCAAAGGGTTCAAGCCCATAGAGCCGTATTTATTATTTAATTATTAATTGTCAAAGCCATCTTTGCAGGATTTTTTACAAAATTGTTCTTTCTAAAAACGTAGAATAGCACGAGGAATAAATCATCCTTGACTTCTGCTTTGTTAGGCCAAAGGAGTATAACTTCTTGCGTGCATACATAAGTACACACACACACACACTTTTTTTATGTATTTTACGGCCCCACTCTTCACACAGTCGTATCTGGTCATCAGTTAAATCATCCGGTATCTATCACGTGCAAAGCTACCGACGTGCATCATATTATGCATTTCGCTCATTCCAATATCTACTACAGTACTAATAATTTGTTGACATTTTTTTTTATCAGTTTCCATTGTTGTTGAAGTTTCCGTAACAGCCACTGGCGACCTTCACGGAAATCGACACAAAGATGATCACGTCTTCATTTACCAGTGGGAGGCTCCTTTGCAGCGGATGCCGGCTAGATTATGGGTACCACAACGGCGCCTATTTCTGCCGAGAAGCAGTAATGTGTAAACATTACTGTGTTTCGGTCTGAAGGGCGCCGTAGCTAGTGAAATTACTGGGCAAATGAGACTTAAAATCTTATGTCTGAAGGTAACGAGCGCAATCGTAGTTCCACTCAGAATTTTTGTATTTTTCAAGAATCGTGAGCGGCGCTGTAAGTAAGAATAGGATAGGACCCAGCACACTTCCTTGTGGAACGCCACATTTATTGTGCTTGTATTCGGACAAGAAAGGGACCATATCTCCATTGTCATCTATTTTATCAATAACGACACATTGTTGCCTGTTGCTAAGATATGATGCTATCCACTGAAGTGTAGGACCCCTGATACCGACTAATTCAAGCTTATCTAGTAGCAGATTGTGGGAGACTAAGTCGAAGGCTTTCGAGATATTAAAAAATTGTCCAGTAGTTTGATTGCTATATATATGATTGTTCATACTTGTAACTATAGACTTTACAAGAGTGAATACCGCTAATGAAGTGGACTTATTTTTTTGAAAGCCAAACTGTTCGTTGCTAATTATATGAAATTTTTCGCAATAGTCGGTTAATCTTCTGTACATGCACTTTTCATATATCTTAGACAATATGGGTATCAAAGTTATTGGACGATAGTTATTAATATTACATTTTTCACCTTTTTTAAATAATGACTTAACCAATGAATATTTCATGGCGTCAGGAAAAATGCCCGTGTCAAACGATGTATTTATTAAATGTGTTAAAATGGCAGTTAATTGATTAGCACACTCTAATAATTTTGGTGTTGATTTCATCATAACCTACAGAATTGGAGCTAGTTAAAGACATTATTTCTCGTCTAACATCATTTTTTGTCATGGGTTTTAGGAACATTGAGTTTAAATGGGCACACAATATTTGATGATTTTTTAATACTTTTTTGTGTTGTTTTATGTGTTAAATTAATGTAGTGATTGTAAAAGGCAGTAGCAATATCAACGGGTTTTGTTATTGTCGTGATGTTAACTCTAATTTTCTCTATGTTTCCTTTGCAGTTTGTGTCTCGTATTTCATTTTTAATTACTGCCCATGTGGCTCTACATTTATTATCATGTTTGTTTATATAATTAATGTTTTCATTTTTTTTTTTTGAATTCACAATACATTTTTTTAGAATATTAGAATGTCTTATATCTATTTTTATTACTAGTATTTTTATTTTTATTGTATTTACATCTTAGTTTACGTTTATTTAAACAACTTTTTTTTGAGCCTTGACTTATCCAGTTTTGTTTATTTTCATTTTTGTTATTTATTTTTACTTTCAGTTTTGGGAAGCAAAGATTGTAAAATAGACGTAATAGTTCATGAAACTCACTGAATGCAATTTTCACTGCCGCCACACAATGTTCCAAACAATGCGGCAATGTCAAAACAAATGACAATCACACAAACTCAACTGACCTACTCTGGGAGTGTTCCATTTACAAATAGTGTAATTGTTAGCCTAGCCTCTAAGAAAAAAGTGCATTTTATACACGTGCAACCATTGATAAATTGACAGATGACAGCTTTGTTCTTGTAAAAAACGGAGACAGCTGAAATACACTACGTTTCAAGCAAGTGTTCGCTTTCAAACTAAGCCAGATTATACTTCGTCACCAATCGCCATACTGTAATTAATACTATTTCAAACTTATGTCAAATGACTGCACGTTTCATACTAAACTCAATTTTTAACATAGGCACTCCCGCCTTTTATTACGTAGTATTTACATCCTCGTTGTAATTTTTTTTAATAAATTGTTTAACAATAGCCAGTCCAGAACATACATATATATTTTTTATTTATTATATATATTTTATTTATTATTATCAATTTCAGTAAAACCCAAATACGTTTAAAAAAACGATACCCATTTAAGATAAGAGTCACAATAAGCAAATCACGTTTAATTAATAAAAAAATGATATTATAGTAAATGGTCGTTCCGAGCCGTAGACAAAACATAAAATAAATTGATAAGGACATGACTCGGAAAGGTTAAATAGAGGTAGGTACTTGCTAATTGTAAACAAAATGGTAATAATATCGAGTTTATTTCCTTACAGACAACAGATAACAACAAGTTATATTCAAAGATTTTATTTTATAGTCACAGGCGAGTAAAGAAAGAAGGACTCCGCGCCGTGATATTAGCAAGTGAAGCACCGTTATGCTATAGTGCGGTTACGGGGGATACTAGTTACACAATTTTTTCTCCATTAAATAATCATATATGGCCACAAATACTTATATAGTATCTATTTTACACTTTTTCACAACGCACGACGGCAATTTTTATAATATTTTATTGAGACGCAAACTGATCTGTCACAGACCATGACAATTCTCATAATGGCCGCCTATCAGCCTATAGTAGTGTAAGTGTGTGCGTGGGGCTATGTATTTACACGTTAATCGGCTTGTTTTGGTGCTACACTGTTATGTAAGGTGACACGGAGTCCTTATTTTTTAACTAGTCCGTGATTATACTATGCCTTTATTTTATTTTATTTATTGTCCTTTAAGTATGTACTCAATAAATATAAATATGTTTTACGTTATTAATTTACATTTTTATATATTACTCGTGTAAGGCATTTAGTAATTGACGTGTGTGTATTTTGTTGCATCACTTTGCATATATTGTAATTGAAATGAGTTGTGAAATTAATTTGAAAATAAGAATCTGTAATATCATTCAGTTTCGAAAAGAGCAACCTTACAGTTTCTTGTTCGTTCTTCTCTTATTAAACTCAGTTTGAAGTGTCACTGGTGAAAGCAGGGCTTAACATCTTATATCTCCTGACCGGCGCTTCTTTGTTATCGACATGTAGGTACCCCAAGGTGAACGATCCTTCGATCAACCTCGCTCATCTCGTCTCTTCTCCCATAAAAATAAGCGATATATAGATAAGCGGGATAGATATAGATAAGCGGGAATAAATAATTACTGATAAACTGTGCGAAGTTTAAGCATCTTTAGTATTAATTACGATTAACTTAAAAGAAACTAAATTGTGAAAATCTATTAGTTTAAGCCTAATTGAAAACAGTTTATTTGCCTCTAATTAAAAAAATACAGTAAGATTTCTCAAGTTCTCGCCTACTACTTTCATTTTTTAGTAATAATTGTATAATATAATAATATTGACACACTTTTTACACTAATTATCTTGCCCCAAATTAGGCATATATAGCCTGTGTTATGGGTTGCAAGACAACGATATATTTTACAATATACTTACTTAAACATACATATAAACATCCATGACTGGGAAACAAACAAACATATTCATCATATAAATGCTTGCACCATTTTGCAAATTCAAAGAATTAAAACACTGCCGCTTGCAACAAATACTTAAAAATAACGGGTTAAAGTAACACAGACAGTATCCATTTTAAGTCCATTAAAATTGGTTGGGTTTAGCCGTGAAAAAGACAGATATGATCGCCTATGATGTATTTACCAGTGGGAGGCTCCTTTGCACAGGATGCCAGCTAGATTACGGCGCCTATTTCTGCCGTGAAGAAGTAATGTGTAAGCATTATTGTGTTTCGGTCTAAAGGGCGCCGTAGCTAGTGAAATTACTGGGCAAATGAGACTTAACATCTTATGTCACAAGGTGACGAGCGCAACTGAAGTGCCGTTCAGAATTTTTGTATTTTTCTAGAATCCTCAGTGGCACTGTAATGGGCAGGCGTATCAATTACCATCAGCTTAACCTCCCATTCTTTATCATCATAAAAAAAAAATCTATTTGTTTAATCCGATTACTAATAATTATGACAACTTAATCACGACACGCTAACATCCTTACAAAAATAATCAAAGAAATCTTAATAATAAAGCTAAGATTTCTATGCAAATAATGAATTCAAGCTCTAAAGGTCGATGCATCCAATATATATAATTTATATTTTATTACTTTTTATGAAATATTTCATATTTCTAATTTACATGGCTTTGACGTGATACATGAATCATATGTTTATTTTTAGATATGTTGTATTGTTGTAACACGCTTTATATGCCTAGGTAACACTGAAAAGTTTAGAAAATGAAAAACGGCTTAATGTAGAAAGTTGCCAATACTTTTATCGTTTTTCGAAGTTAACTCCGTTCCTCTCTACACATCGTCGCATTCGATGGAACCACTGAGAAAAGCAGTGGGCCCATTCTTCCTTAGGGGTCTCTTCTATGGCATTTTCGTACGCATCTTCAGGGCTCGTAAAGCGCATACCTCGAAATTTATGTTTAGTTCTTTTCGAATAAATAAAAGTCGCAGGGCACCAGGACTGTATGGCAGGTGACTCATTATCTCGACACCTGCCATAGTCAAATATTCAACAGTCCGTTTTGCGGAGTGCACTGAAGCATTGTTATGGTGAAGGAGGATCCTGCTTCAGGGGCGCTGCTGTCGAAAGTTTTCCAAGACAACAGGCAAACAGCGATTGACATACCAGTCTGCAATAACAGTCCTTCCATCTTCTAGCACAACTGTCGCGAAATGACCTTTCCGACCAAAGAATGAGGCAATCATCTTTTTTCCTTGACTTCTTTCTTTCTTTACCTTAGTTGGCCGATCCTCGAAAGGAAAAACCCCCTGAGCTGATTGTCTTTTGGTTTCGGGCTGTAGCAATATATCCAGCTTTCAACACCTGTGACGATGTCAAATACAGCATTTCAGTCACCGCCGTTGAACTTATCTAATTTGGCGACAGCAACTTGACTCATACCCATGCCTAGGCTTGCCGGTATCTGCTGATAGGTCACTCTCTTATCTTCCTCTATCATGCGTCGCACAGCACTGATGTTATCTTCAGTAGTCGCTGTTAAAGGACGCCCCTCACGCGGATCATCATTGAGATTGCTACATCCACGCTTAAACTCGTTAAACCAATTGTAAATAGTGGCACGAGATGGGGCTTCATTAAGAAATGCTAATCGCAGCCTTTCATAGCTTTTTTGTTTAGTAAGCCCACAACGAAAGTCATAATAAATCATTGACCGAAAATTTTCTCGCGTTAGGTTCATTTTCACGTGTAACAAGAGTTTTAGATTTGCCGCCAATTCACAAAACAAATGACAAATGAATGCAATATACTACATAAGGTTACCAAAGAGTTCTGAAATTGAAATTCAAGAAAAGTTTTCAGTAGCAATGTTTCTAACTGGCCAGTTCTAAACATTTTCAGTGTTACCTATGTATAAGGTTAAACTTTATCTAGTTATGTAATGTATCTATAACGGAATCTGTGGACGCGATTTTCACCAACTTTAAAATGTAGTATTGAATTAAAAACTTAACACGCCTACCAAGGACCGATAACAATACACGAAATTTTGCACACTTATTTAAAACCTATGATAATATAATAATTTAAACGGTCTGTCCCACTTTCTCTATGTAACTTTGTCTGTTTGTATGTTACGTACTCTTTGTACGACATTTTTGATCGCCTCAATACTTCGGATTAATTTGAAAATTTACACACATACGAAAATATATAACTTGATTTATTTAGAATTATATAAATAATAATCTTACATTATTTATTCTACTAATACGATCCATAATAATACTATATAATATATATATATACCGGGTGACTCCAATTGATTTCTGTGTTAAATTGTTTCTCGGCCATTTTTGGACCGATGTTAAAAATTTTTGAAGTCATAGAAAGCTTTCGAAATTTTCTAGGTAACTTTTCGACTTGATTCAATTATTATAATTAAAAACAAACATGATTTACAAATTATTCTAAATTAGCACGCGCTATTAATATTTATTTAAAAAAAGAAGAAGTTCTCATGTGAACAAATAAGGCGGTTATTCCTCATGTTTAAATATGGCCCCAAATTCCAAAAGATTATTTTTATTAATTTTGTTTGGATCAATTTAGTTTTGATTTTGTACACAGACTAAGTTTATCTCGCTTCCCTCAAAATTACGCCGCAGCGAAGCGGTACGACGAGCGATTGCGGCATCCAAGTATAGATTGATTGCGATTGCTAATTAAATTTTCAACTGTGCCGTGCGGTCGAAACGTCGAATAAAAATTGAGGTTGACAGTTACCCTCTACCTTGAGCAATACACTAACACAAAGTGCCATACAAATTACGGGAGTAGGACGGAGCTTCTTTCAAACAGTCAGTTTTAATCACATTTTGCGGTTTTTTAGATTTTGGGGTAACAGCGTTACTTTTATTTTCTTAAAATTGATTCCTTTAGAATTATTTTTGATGTCATTTCTAATACTACTATTAGTTACTACTACCGCTTCGGAAACAAATGGCGCTCTGAGAGAGAAGTGGCTCAAGAAACTCTCCCAGCATTCTGTTTTTGCGCTCTTTTTAATCAAATATACAATATTGTACTGTCATTGCGATTGCCATAAAATAATCATAATCTAATCCCAGGCTGTCCGATGAATTACCACTTTACCAGTGGGAGGCACAGGAAGCCGGCTAGATTATGGGTACCACAACGGAGCCTATTTCTGCCGTGAAGCAGTAATGTGTAAACATTACTGTGTTTCGGTCTGAAGGGCGCCGTAGCTAGTGAAGTTACTGGGCAAATGGGACTTAACTTCTTATGTCTCAACTTCTCAAGGTGACGAGCGCAGTTGTAGTGCCGCTCAGAATTTTTGGGTTTTTCATCAAGAATCCTGAGCGGCACTTCATTGTATTGGGTAGGGCGTATCAATTTCCATCAGCTGAACGTCCTGCTCGTCTTGACCATTATTTCCAAGACTTACACTTAGATATTCAGCTGTGGAGTAGTAGGATAGACGACAGAGCCATTCTGTTATAAAACATTGAAATTTATTTATTAAAGACGTCTGTTATTTCAAATATACAAACAGACATTTCATATTATATTTAAATGTATCGATTTATTAATTGGAACTTAATTAAATATATGTTTTGTTAAGATAACGTATCTCTCAGTTACAATTTATAGTCAGACAAGATTTATGAACATTTGTATGTGACCTATGATACATTATCAACGGGTTTACTTACATCTGCATATTATGTTGAATCTTTTGATCAAATCTAATGCATTATAGTTCTGGTTATGTTCTCTTAATTGACTTACAACAGTACACAGACTAATATTTCTTCTCTCTTGAGAAGGTCGCGGAATGGGGTAAATTGAACCTTGTCCAATTTAACCCACAGAAGACTTAAGTTTGCGCGTTTACTACAAAAAAATCCACATTTGTCGTATCACCGCTCTTCGACAAAACTTCCCTTAAAGCCGCGCCTAGTATCGGAATACTGGGTCTCGAAATCTCGAGCGATTGCCACTTCCGTGGTCATCTGGAGGGTAAAGTGGCTTCGAAGAAGCTGGGCGCCATTAATAGACAGCACTACATTAAGCCGGCCCACATTCTAGCGCTCTACAAAGTACAGGTCCGGCCACACATTGAGTATTGCTGTCATATCTGGTCTGGCGCACCTCAGTATCAGCTCGATATATTAGACCGCGTGCAACGCAGAGCAGCTCGAATTGTCAGGGACCCAGTGCTCTGTGAACGGCTGGAACACTTGGCGTGGCGTAGAGATGTCGCTTGATTGTGTGTCTTCTACCGCATTTAACACGGTGAGTGTTCCGAAGAGCAGTTTCACCTGATTCCTGCCGCCGAGTTCCACCTTCGCACGACACGCCACATCTGGATGTGTGGCGGTCCTCACAGTGCGGTTTTCAAGGAGCTTTCTTCCACGTACTACAAAGCTGTGGAATGAACTTACTTGTGCGGTGTTTCCGGGATGATACGACATGGGTACCTTCAAAAAAAGCGCGTACACCTTACTTAAAGGCCGCCAACGCTCTTGTGATTCCTCTGGTGTTGCAAGAGAATGTGGGCGGCGGTGATCACTTAACACCAGGTGACCCGTACGCTCGTTTGTCCTCCTATTCCATAATAAAAATATATTTAAAACAATAACTATACTTTCACATATAAGAAAACTAGCTGACCCAACAGACCCTGTTTTTTTATGAAAATAAGGGACGAGACGAGTAGGATGTTCAGCTGATGGTAATTGATACGCCCTGCCCATTACAAAGCATTGCCGCTCAGGATTCTTGAAAAACCCCAAAAATTCTGAGCGGCACAACAACTGCGCTCGTCACCTTGAGACATAAGGTGTTAAGTCTCATTTGCCCAGTAATTTTACTAGCTACGGCGCCCTTCAGATCGAAACACAGTAATGTTTACACATTACTGGTTCACAGCAGAAATAGGCGCCGTTGTGGTACCCATAATCTAGCCGGCACCCTGTGCAAAGGAGCCTCCCACTGGTAGTCCTGTTCTGTCAATGTAAAAAAATTATGCACCTAAGTATTCGGGAATAATGTAAAGCCACCGGAAATTAATGATTTTATATTATGTACTAATTAAAAGTTTTAACATAACCATTTTATATGTAATTACAAATTTTTAAAATATTAAAATGGATTTATTATGGTATCCGTAAGAGATATTATGCCCTCGCGGACTTTTCTGTAGAACTATGTTAGATACACAAATCCACCCTAAATTGTTTATTATAATACCTCAATTGGTTTAGACAGCGTTGAAAGCTCCCAGACGGCTGATTTTTTGATTTTTTGCCAACACCTCTAAGAAATATCGTTAATGTATGCAAAATATATACAAAAAAAACAAATTATATACTAAAACCTTCCTCGAGAATCACGCTATCCGTTGGTGAAAACAGCACGACAATCGGTGTAGTAGTTTTTGAGTTTATCGCGAACAGACAGACAGACAGACGCGACGGAGGACTTTGTTTTATAACATGTAGTGATACATATAATTAAAAAACATCCATGACTCAGGCACAAACATTAATAGTCATCATAAAAACGTTTGCACTTACCGGGGTTCGAACCCGGGACACTTAGTTCCGTTTACTTGTTTAAGAATTCGCCTGCTGTATTTGTACCAACTAATAAAATATCGAAAAGATAACTACACATTTCACTCCATCTTTAATTATAATAAGTATATTATTACGTCATCAAATTGCTCCGTGAATCCTTACGAATTACCTTTCCCGATATTAGCTGCGGAAATATTTCAGGTGACACCCGTTGGTGGGGGGGTGAGGCTGCCGGAGGGGGGGAGTGAGGTTTGTTATGGCGGCGTCGCCCGTGCCACGTGTAACAGCGGCCTTGAGACGCAGGTCGTCGATCGCGGCGCGCCGCTCGACACACGCTTGCGTCCACCCGGTAGGTCGCCGGAGGGGGGGGGATGGCAATACCGGCCATCCTTTGTTGCCTGTTCCCTGTTACCCCAATACACATATATCTGTCGCCGTAATATGCTGTAACAATTCGATACGAATTACCGTTTAATAATCTTCTTATGCCGCGATGGACTCCTAAACTAATGTACGGATTTTAATGGGGATTACTTCATGGAGTGCAGTTTAGTCCAACTTGAGAGATAGGATAGTTTTTATTTCGATTTGGGACACATAATAATTTTAATATTTGTTTTGTATGGACAAAATATCCTTGGGATAATTTAGTGACGCACGGTTTGACAGTTCCGCTGTGAAACAATTTCATTATAGCAACAGGGAGCATTTTTCACGAAATAATTCTTGATGTTTTGAAATATTATTGGTAATTTCCTATAAAACAGTATTTTTTTATATTATCTACAGAACAACGTCTGCCGGGGCAGGTAGTAAAATATAAAAAATACCAGAATCTGTCCGCAACTTCTTACTTTAGACTTTTCTCGAGTTAAAAGGCATAAAAGGTATTTATTTTCTAAAAATTGATTCCTTTACAATTATTTTTGATGTCATTTCTAATACTACTACGGCTTTGGAAACAAATGGCGCGAAATTTGTTACAAGCTTAACTTATTTCTAGTGTTATAATAATGAAAATCACTATTTAGAGCAAAAAGGTGACGATTTTTGTGAACGTATATTAAATTTTCATAAATGTACTGACAACGAACAGTCATAATATTTATTTCTTTACATTTTTCTTTCAGTTACTGTCTGTAACCAAGCTAATATATATCTTATATCTTTAAACGAGCAATTCTTGTATATATATATATATATATATAATCTGAATCTCGGAAACGGCTCCAACGATTTTCATAAAATTAAGTATGCAGGGGATTTCGGGGGTGATAAATCGATCTAGCTAGGTTTCAATTTAAAAAAAATGGTTTTATCCATGTTTGAATGAGAAACAGCTACAATAACATTAGAATACAAAGGTAAATTTCGCCACTATATACAAGACTATTATAGCTCAGATGGGACATTGGGTGATCCGGAAAGCAGAAGGCCCCGGTTCGAATCCAGATGTCCTATTAGTTTTTTTTTGTTCAAGTTTTGTACATTCTTAAAAATCCGAGCAAGGCTCGGTCGTCCGGATATTATATATATATGATTATATGTAGCATATATATAAAATGTGCTTTCATTTAAGAACTCAATAACTCTTGTTTATATTTATTGATTAACATTATTGTTACTTACTCGTTGTAAGCCATTGAGTAGAGTGTAGATGTCTGAGCATTTTTTTTGCATTATATAATTGTAATTTAATTTACTCGTAAGTAATTCAAGCTGTCAATGTTTACTTTAAGCAGTGACAATGAGTTTCTTGCCACATCATCTGGTGTATTTTGTTACCTCAAGTGGTGGTAGTGCCCAGTGCTGGATAAGCCATATAGCAATTGCTACGGGCCCCGCGCAAAAGGGGTTCAGCAAGTCCCACTCATCTCTGTCTGAGCATAATTTTTTGAGAGAAACTTATCAAGATATTGAATTTCTTGATGTGGCAAAAACATGAAACATTACAACTTTTCCTACTGAGACAACCTACGTCAGACACTCGATAACTGACTATTTCCAGTATATAATATACCAAGGGCTCATTGAAAGAATTTAGATAGTACCTCAATTGGTAAAATGAAAAAAAAACACTTTTGACATTCATGAGTGTCCATTTCGAGACCTAAATAAGCAAAGTCATTTTCATTTGATTTCCTTAAAATGTTTGTTAAAAGTTTCTCAGGAGACTAAACCTCTCAAGAACAGCTCTGAACTCTCAGCTCCTGAGGGCACAGTTGGTTGGTCCCGCATCGTTCATAAATTTCGGTTACAAATTTAATTTGCATAATTAATCACAGTAGTGTGGAATACCACTTTAAACTAACAAATTGTTTTCATAAATTATTTTATGACGCAAGCATTAAGGCAATTAAAAATAAACTTAAATTATAACAAAGACTAGATCCCGCTGAGATTTTACATATAAATATAAAATAAAAGTATCTATTTAATAAAAATAAAATAATTATATTATATTTTAAAACACATGCGAAAAATTAAATCACATATTCGTGGCTTTCAATTTTTTGTGCGAAATCTTAATATAGATACTATGATAATTAATTCTAATTTTAGATTTCATTTCATTTTATTTATTTATTATTTATTATAATTACATACATTGTTCTTCATGCCTAATATAAATTAACAGTCTCAGTCTCAAAAACAGAAACAAAGAGGCACCTTTAATATTATATATCACGGACTAGTAAAGAAAGAAGGACTCCGCGCTGATATTAGCAAGTGAAGCACCTTTATGCTAGTGTGTGTGCGGTTACGGGGTATACCAGTTACACAATTTTTTCTCCCTTAAATAATCATATATCCACAAATACTTTTATAGTATTTGGTTTTACACTTTTTCACAACGCACGACGGCATTTTTAAAATATTTTATTGAGACGCAAACTGATCTGTCACAGACGATGGCAAATCTCATAATGGCAGCCGATCAGCTTGTACTAGTGTAAGTGAATGCGTGGGGCTATGTATTTACACGTTTACCGGCTTGTTTTTTAACTACTGTTATGTAAGGTGACACGGAGTCCTTATTTTTTTACTCGTCCGTGATATATATTAAATTCCTCTAGATGGCTCACTAGGAAACCTTGTGCAGAGCCCACCAGTGATTACCGTCTGCAATGTAATTTTATTTAATGTTAAATGAATGAAATAGAACTAAGACTGACACTTAAACAATATTATAATAACTTACTTAAAGCATACCTATCTTAAAATAAGGACTATATACAATTAAATAGTAATAGATAAAGCAAATAGATATAATTAAATATTCTTAATTAAATTTAGGTATAAAGTTATATTAATTTTGAGTTTATAATTTTCTCGGTTTCATCATAGCTTAATTGTAAAAGCCACTCAATTACGCAATTTTTATTTTATTATTTACTTGGTGATACAGGATGTTCCAAAGTTATGGGACATGAAGGGAAAGTACCTTAAATATCGAAGATAGGATATTTTACTGAAAGAAGACTTTATATTATTTTTAAAAGTTAGTAATTCTGCATTCAAAGATTTTCTAAAAATTACTTGCCTCATCTGGGAATCGAACCGACTTAAATGTAAAAAAAAACACCCCTACTTTGGTGTGTTTTTTTGTATAGCATATCTTTCACATATCCCCAAAAGAAGAAATCTAATGGTGTAAGGTCCGGGGATCTGGCCGGCCATCTAATCGGTCCATTCGTACCAATCCAAGCAGGAAAACATTCATTTTACGTTGTTCCTTTCTTTTAAAACACTATGTTACTCAAGAAGAGTTATTAGTTTTTGGCCATTCTTTCGATTGGCATCATAAGAGTAGGGGTGTTTATAGACAAGTCAAGTAATTTTTAGAAAATCTTTGAATGCAGAATTACTAACGTTAAAAAATAACATAAAGTCTTCTTTCAGTAAAATAGCCTATCTTCGATATTTAAGGTACTTTCCCTTCATGTCCCATAACTTTGGGACACCTGTATATTGCAGGTCCTATATAGCTAGCATGATTTCGACAGATGACAAAATTAATATAGTTTTGCTTAAATCCGGAACAAGTAACGTTAAACATATTAAAAGCACGGACTAGTAAAAATATAAGGACTCCGTGTCACTTTATATAACAGTTTAGCACCAAAACAAGCCGATTAACGTGTAAATAGTAAATACATAACCCCACGCCGAAGATCACAGCGTTGCCAACTTTTCAGGTGTACGCGAAAATTTTTTTCTGAAAATAGCTATCCAAGCTGTATTGCCCTGGAAACACCGCGTAAGAAAAAATTCACAGTAAACTGTGTTTCAAAGATATTTCCACTTATAGACACGTTGAGATAAATATACTCATTTTGTAATTACTGTTATATTATATCAACTAAAGAGTGTGTGTGATTTAGTATAAAACGTGCAGTGAGATTTGACATAAGTTTGAAATAGTAGTAATTAAAGTCTAGCGATTGGCGACGAAGTATAATCCGGCTAAGTTTGAAAGCGAACAGTTGCTTAAAACGTAGTGGATTTCGGCTATTTCCGTTTTTAACAAGATTATAGCCGTCATCTGTCAATCTATTTAGCCTTTTTTCTTTTATATCGCTTTTTTCTTAGAGAGTTTCGCTATGCTTTTTGATTAGATTTCAACCTTCGTCAAATCTCACTGCATGTTTCATTCTAAACTAAATGTCAATTTTTAGTTCGACCGCCCCGCCTCTTTTTACGTAGTGTTTACATCCTCTTTGATAGTAATGTGCGGTTGCCGCTTTGTACATTCACTGATGACATAACATGGAAACAAAGTCAATTCAAACTGGTTTAATCAAATCTATCGTTATCTTTCTTTGACAATGAAATTATGTTAATGTTCTTTAAAGGTCACGGTTTCGTGAACGGACACAAACAATAAAATAATGCGAACTTCGGTAAATTTAGGTCTTTGTCGTCAATATTGTTTATATTTTTATATTTATCTTTATGAACTATTTGATATTTTTAACCGACTTCAAAAAAGGAAGAGGTTCTCAATTCGTCGGTATTTTTTTTATGTTTGTTACCTCAAAACTTTCGACTGGGTGAACAGATTTTAATAATTCTTTTTTTTATTTGAAAGCTGGTGCGTCCCGTGTCGTATTGTAATTTGGTCGAGATCTGACAATGGCATCCATGACAAAACCACGAACCGATTTCGATGATTCCTTTTTTATTGGAAAGGATATACATACCTACGGGTCACTTGGTGTTAAGTGATCACCGCCGCCCACATTCTCTTGCAACACCAGAGGAATCACATGAGCGTGGCCAGCCTTGAAGGAAGGTGTACGCGCTTTTTTTGAATGTACCCATGTCGTATCGTCCCGGAAACACCGCACAAGGAAGTTCATTCCAAAGCTTTGTAGGACGTGGAAGAAAGCTTTCTTGAAATCCGGACTGTGGAGGACCGCCCCACATCCAGATGCCCCACCATCTGGATATACTTTGTGGCGTGTCGTGCGAAGGTGGAGTTCGGCGGCAGGAATCAGGTGAAACAGCTCTTCGGAACACTCCTCGTGTTCGTGATAAATGTGGTAGAAGGCACACTATGAAGTGACGTCTTTACCGCTTTTTACAGAGCACTGGGTCCCCGACAACTCGAGCTGATCGAGCGGATACTGGGGTGCGCCAGACCAGAGATGACAGCAGTATTCCATATGTGGCCAGACCTGCGCTTTGTAAAGCGCTAAAATTTGGGCATGCTAATAGTCTCATTTGCCCAGTAATTTCCGTAACTACGGCGCCCTTGAGACCGAAACACAATACTGCTTCACGGCAGAAAAAGGCGCCGTTGTGGTACCCATAATTTAGCAGGCATCCTGTGTAAAGGAGCCTCCCACTGGAACCTGTGCAAGTAAGACTGCCACTGTTAAAATATGCAAAGTCAACTTATCCGTCCATCTGACTAATATCTGTCAATCGAGCGGCCTTCAAAGCCAAGTTTTGACATTTCCCTTACTTTCGCTATTTGCAAGCGAAATTCTTTCAAAAATTTGTTTCATAATAAACCGAAACAAAGTTTAGATGAAGAATCTTGGGCTCAAAAGTATTTTTTATGAGAAAACATTATTACAAGAGATCCGATACCTTCATAAAGAGCATTCTTTAACAATAACAGGATAACAAACTCAAAACTGAATAATGATTGCTGTATTTTGATATAACGATATTTTATTTATGAAAATAAGGGACGAGACGAGCAGGACGTTCAGCTGATGGTAATTGATACGCTCTACCCATTACCAAAAATTCTGAGCGGCACTACAATTGCATACGTCACCTGGAGACCTAAGATGTTAAGTCTCATTTGCCCAATAATTTCACTAGCTACGGCGCCCTTCAGACTGAAACACAGTTATGCTTACACATTACTGCTTCACGGCAGAAATAGGCGCCGTTGTGGTACCCATAATCTAGCCGGCTTCCTGTGAAAAGGAACCAGGTGTAAATTATTGTTGTAAACCGAAATTATATTAATTCATGTCAACTCTTTGAGCTTGTTCTTCTTCTATAGATCCATGTAGACGATCTGACAGCTCGATAATGTGTGATAAATTTAGTATTTGTAGCCGTGCGCGTTTGATAGTAGTAATCTGACGCGCATTATTGTATTTTTAATGGAATGGCGCTGTAGCTAGTGAAATTACTGGTCTAATGAGACTATCTTGTCTCAAATCAGTATCTGGTCTCTCTCGGGTGCTTCTTGTGGTGCCAGGTCGACCTGTTATAGTTAATAAATCATTGTATTTGTTGGATCCGATTACTAATTATGACAGTAATCACGACCATCATGTTCACGTAGCATCCTTACACAAACAATAAATTCAAGCTCTAAAGGTTGATGCATCCAATATACGATAATTTATATTTATACAGTGTATTCTCAGTTACATTTTATGAAATATGAGATATTTAAAACATTTTTAACTGTGAACACGATTCTATTTATACAGGATGTAATCTTTAACGGAAGTTCCCAATATTCAGTATCTCTCTCTCTCTCTCAATCTCTTACTTGAGATAAAAATCGTGACTATCGTTGACTTTTCTGTCACAATAAACTTATCGAGGGTAACTCACCTTATCCGTACACGCTGTCTATTAATGGGACGACGTATAGCTTACCAGCGATAGAAGTTTGTATGAAAATTGCAAATTTACGCATCCCAATGTAAGGCGCTAAGGATGACTGGGTGGGATGGGACAGCTTCAGATTATTAACAGCTAAAGACAGTAGAATGTAGTAATTTATCTCTATCTGTAGATAGTGTATTGGGAACGGCCGTAAGTGTGTCCAGACAATTATTTCATAACTATTACAAATATCAAAACACTTTAAACTGACATTCAAAATACGTTAATTTAAAAAAAGCGAGAAGTATCCAAAAGTTTGATGCCAAATACTTTTACCCATACATTTAGTATGAGATTAGTAGAAAGGTTATAGTTTTTTTTTATATAAGCTCACGGGATGGGGAGAGGTGAGGCAACCGCCCATGGACATCCGCAACAACAGGTGTGCCAAGAAATGCGTTGCCGGCCTTTAAGGTGGGAGCATGCTTTTTTCTTGAAGCTCCCTAAGTCGTATCTGTTCAGAAAAACCACAGCCGGTTATTGATTACACAAAATGGCTGTGCGAGGCTAGAAATTTTTAACAAAACGCGTTTCCTTATATTAGCTTAGTACCTACTGGTATTAAAAAAAACTGTTTATTGACCTAAAAGAGTAATAAAACTATCATTTAATTGAATAATATTTATTACTTAGTAAATACAAATTGTTGTGCGATACAATAACATTTTCGATATCAATTTAAAGTTTTTTGATATCTGTAGTAGCACGGACGAGTAAAAAAAGAAGCATTTGAAATTAAAAAGCAAGTGAAGTACCGTTGTGCTAGTGTGTGTGTGGTTACGGGGGATACTAGTTACACAATTTTTTCTCCCTTAAATAATCATATATGGCCACAAATACTTATATAGTATCGTTTTTACACGTTTTCACAACGCACGACGGCATTTTTTAAATATTTTATTGAGACGCAAACTGATCTGTCACAGACGATGACAATTCTCATAATGGCCGCCTATCGGCCTGTAGTAGTGTAAGTGTGTGCGTGGGGCTATGTATTTACACGTTAATCGGCTTGTTTTGGTGCTACACTTTTATGTAAAGTGACACGGAGTCCTTATTTTTCTACTAGTTCGTGCTGTAATAGTTACGGAATAATCGCCTGGTCACACTTAACGACAGCAGCCTGTATAGTTTCTTGCCACGTCTTCTTCGCATTAAAGCCAACCTTTCCGAAGTTGTAAATGTTAAAATGTATAACTTATTGTTTATATTTGACCTAAATCAATGAATAAATATAGATAAGATTTATTCTATTCGCACTATGTGTGTTGCGTCCCAGGGAGCGGCAAAACAAATAAATTAGGCGCGTCTAGAAGCATGTGCGATAGTTATGAGTACTTAAACAATAAACACAGCCGGTATGTGGTATGTAGTACAAAGATAAATATATATTGATATGTTACTGGCGAAGCATACAGCATAAGTTCTAGCGATTTAAGGATGCCTCAAATACCTACATAAAAACAAAATAAAAAAATGTAATTTGGCGTCCAAAAACTTAATCAACGGAATCGCTGTATCCGATGCAAAATTTACATTAGACGTCTAAACTGCATATGAAGTCCTGGTACATGTTGGTAGCATGACACATGATTTCAACCGCTATGAAAGACATTACTATCACCGCTAGCATATTTATGTTTTCCTGGTATCTATGGTGTAATACGTCGAGCGCATGACGTCAGAATATATAAAGGTATACTCGTGTCAAACATAAGACAATCTCTTCTTCAACTATGATCGCCTGGTACCAAAACACTGTATAATGCCTGCTATCTCATTTACTCGCCGGCTGAAACCTATACATTTACCTGTTTGTGTCGCTATCGTCTCGCTTTTTCGTTTCATTGAGTTTCAAATCACAACGATTCTAAATAAAAAAGCCTTTATTTCTACTACTTTATATAATTTTTATAAAAAAATGCGGTAAGATTAATTAACAAGTCTTAAAAGTATAAGTTTTACCAGTGGAAGGTTCCTTTGCACAGGAAGCCGGCTAGATTATGGGTACCACAAAGGCACCTATTTCGCCGCTATATTGCCGTGAAGCAGTAATGTGTAATAATTACTGTGTTTCGGTCGGAAGGGCGCCGTAGCTAGTAAAATTACTGGGCAAATGAGACTTAACATCTAATGTCTCAAGGTGACGAGCGCAATTATTGTAGTGCCGCTCAGAATTTTTGGGTTTTTAAAGAATCCAGAGCGGCACTGCATTGTAATGGGTAGGGCGTATCAATTACCATCAGCTGAACGTCCTGCTCGTCTCGTCCCTTATTTTCGGCTAAGGCCCCCTCCGTTTATCTCTCCAATATGCTCTATCTCTGTCTTCTCATCCAGTCCGGTACAACTTTTGAGTAAAAATTTCGCCCCATCTCCTCTTTTGCTTCCCTCTTTGTCAAGAGCCTTCCCATGATATCCATTCTGTAACTCTTATCGTCCATCTTGATTTGTCTAATCTGCATCTGCCCATTAAAATTTATGGTCAATGACGTTCTAAACATAATATAGACAAGTCACGTAGTATATAAAACAAACGCTAAAAATTAACACTATAAGCATTGACTGCTTAATCTATACATTGCCGCATTTACTCCAGTTGTTTAAAATATTCTTGGTCAATGAACAGCAATGTAAAACATTGATTTATATTACATTTGAGTCGGACAGTGACTGCTGTTGACATACGACTTAGGAGAAAAGTGGTCTTACATTGTCTTTAAGCACACTTTTGCCGTTCCGCTATCAGACTGCGAATGAAATATTCTTAAATGTGTATAGGACGTCATTGTCAGCTGTATAGCTAAAGATATACTGCTTTAAGCATTTCGGTGACGCGAATCACGAGATTTCACCCAACCAAAAAGTGTCTAACTATATTTATAGTTATTATTTAGTTATTTTTTATCAAAATTTAGCGATTTTGATTTTGACGAGTCAACATGTCCTGAGGATGCCTCGTGTAGAGGCAAACCACGTGTCGAATTGTTTAAAAGACTAATATTGGCGGAATTAACACTAAAGAAAACTCAAAACATCTGGATAATTATGGATTTCCGCAAAGTAACACCTACTTCAATAATTTTTTTTTAGTTGCTTATTTATTTATGGCGTACGTCCGTCATGAGAATTTCGGTGACGCGAGCCCATTAAATTTTCCCCTAAATAAATTAGCCGTTAGCCATAAAGTACAAATATCCTTTTATTTACTCAATTTGTCTCTCTCTTTATGTAAGTCAGATATCTTATACAGGGAGGGTCGCAGGGAGGAAGTAGGTCGTCAGGTTATCGCCCTGGCGCGGCCTGGAGTAACGACCAACTCTGCGCAGCTGCCGAGAGCTCTACCCCTGAGATTTATAACCTATTTTTTGTAGGAATAAATTATTTGTATGTGAGTGTTTACACTTACAAGTTCACTCACAAGCTAAGATAATTTATGCGTCTAGAAAGAGTCACTTACTCTTACGGCCTTTCCCAATATACTATCTACAGATAGAGATAAATTACTACCGTCTACTGTACGTAATTAGCTGTCAATAATCTGAATCTGTCCCAATATACCCGATAAGTCATTCTTATCGCCTTATATTGGGACGCGTGTATTGCAATTTCTATACAAACTTCTATCGCTGGTAAGCTATACGTCGTCCCATTGACATGCAGCGTGTACGGATAAGGTTTAGTTGAAAGTTACCGTCGATAAGTTTATTGGGAAAGAAAATCAACGATAGTAACGATTTTTATCTCAAGTAAGAGATAGACTGAAAATTAGGAACGGCCATTAGTGATGCATACTCATGTCAAATTTGAATTAAATAAATTCATTAGTTTTGCGTTTTTTCCGGATATATGTCCAAGAAAGCAGTAAAACATTCCATAAAGTCCTTTCTGGCTTCAGTATTGTATGAAAAACACACACTTTGTCACGGCTATACGTCATCCTATTGATAGACAGCGTGTACGGATAAGGTGAATTACCGTCGATAAGTTTATTGGGATACAAAAGTCAACGATAGTTACGATTTTTATCTTATCACTCTTAAGCTAAGATAATTTTTACGTCGAGATAGTCTCTTGCTCTAAGAAAACTGATAAAAACAGGCCAGACAAAATTTATAAATACTAATAAACTATCGAATAAAATAAATTTTGTGTAGATAGCTCTAGATAGATCATAGTTTTATGATATTATAAAACAATTCAAATAAAAAAGCCTATTTTCAAAAAAATAAATCTATCGAGATTTTTTTTCCGTAATCCTGTTTACGAAACTACCATAATTTAGATAAGGAAATGAAGATCAACATGTCAAAAAAATGGAAGCGTAATATTTTAAACGGATTTTCAAAAATGTTAGTTTTTACGACTATAGCGCCTTAATACTTAAGTGTATGTGACAAGCTACGTCTTACACTTGCGATTTGTACGACACTGTGTTAGTGTGCGTGAATTGCACAAAATAGAGGTTAGTTCGAAAGTCTATTATTTTCGACGTTTTAACAGCTGTTATAGTCTATCTAGACGTATAAATAAATGATCATAGATGACAAGGATTTATTATTTTGGCAAAAATAATAAAATGTACAATCGTATTGAGATAGTATATATATTGTATTACTCAAGCGGGACACGTAGTATCTTAGCGCTCGTCGTTGCGGATGAAATAGAGCCGTTTGCCCATTTTAAAATTACGTGCGTGCATTTAGTGCGAAAAGTTTACTTGTCGCACGCAATTCCGTGGCCATCTGGAGGGCAAAGCCAAATTGACTACGAAGAAGCTGGGCGTCATTAATAGAGCACGGCAATACTTCAAGCCGGCCCACATTCTAGCGCTCTACAAAGCGCAGGTCCGGCCACACATGGAGTATTGCTGTCATCTCTGGTCTGGCGCACCCCAGTATCAGCTCGATCCATTTGACCGCGTGCAACGCAGAGCAGCTCGAATTGTCGACCCTGTGCTCTGTGAACGGCTGGATCACTTGGCGATGCGTAGAGATGTCGCTTCATTGTGTGTCTTCTACCGCATTTATCACGGGGAGTGTTCTGAAGAGCTGTTTAACCTGATTCCTGCCGCCGAATTCCACCTTCGCACGACACGCTACATGTTAGGATATCATCCCTACCATCTGGATGTTTGGCGGTCCTCCACAATTTGGTTTTCAAGGAGCTTTCTTCCACGTACTACATCGCTGTGGAATGAGCTTCCTTGTGCGGTGTTTCCGGGACGATACGACATGGGTGCGTTCAAAAAAGCGCGTACACCTTGTTTAAAGGCCGGCTACGCTCCTGTGATTCCTCTGGTGTTGCAAGAGATTGTGGGCGGCGGTGATCACTTAACACCAGGCGACCCGTACGCTCGTTTGTACTCCTACTCCATAAACAAAATGTTGTTTGTGTGCGAACAGTTTACTTGGCACAGGCAAATTTCGAAATATCAAAACTGAATTCAGGTTGACGCGTATGTAGGTTGAGGCGTCTGACAGTTTTATTTAATAAATAAAATTATAATTTAAGTTACGAAAGTTTGAAAACGAATAAGGAGTCGGAAATAATACATAAATCGTCGCATTTGTAACACAAATATATTAACAATACCAGAAATATCGTGTTCAGTGAGGTTATAATATAACATTATCAATTATTAATACTAGGTATGTGTTCAATACTCAATTGATTATTCAACTTTGAATATAATTAATTAAAATGCATAAAATTTGACGTCAACGCATTAAATATTGTTGTTGTTTTTGCGTCAATGAAGGTCAAACTGAAAAGATCATAGATTTATAAAGGTACCAGGAATACATAATAGTAAGAAAGGAGGATGGCGAGAATGCATGTATTTTTGGGACCCACTGAAAGAAGTGGCGTACATCATGGAAACTTATTAATAATTGTAACAAAACTAAGAAAAAAGCAAATCGTAAGTAAGTCTTAAGAAGTGGAAGAAAAATGATATATCTAAATGTAAGATATAACCTAAAATTATTAATCAACTTGTTGACCCGACAGACGTTGTTCTTTATATAATAAATAAAATAATGTTTTTTATTAATTTGTCAATAATATAACATAACATCAAGAATTATTTAGTAAAATATGCTCCCTGTTGTTGTAATGAAATTGTTTCACAGCAGAACTGTCAAACCGTGCGTCAATAAATTCTCTCATAGAAAATATGTCCACACATCAAAGGAAAAACAAAATTGTTGTTTTTATTTAATTCCGAACATTTTCATATTTATTCACATTTTAAACCTTCCCTGGACTTCCACAAATAATTCAAGACCAAAATTAGCTAAATCAATCCAGCCGTTCTCGAGTTTTAGCGAGACTAACGAACAGCAATTCATTTTTATTTATATAGATATCTATTGTTCAATCAATAATTTGTATCTTATGTCTATGCCTAATTACTGTCTGCTAAAAGATAATATCATATATATGTGGAAGGTTGGCCAGTAGTTAATAATTGAGGATTCACAATTCATTCTTATCGAACAATTCATTATTTAATCTTCATCATGGATTGCGCATTAGGATGCGTTTTAAAATACTTACTACGACCTTGATTAACTCGGGTCATTCGAAAATTGGCCCGTGCAATTCAAGGTCATAACTCAATTTAACAAGTGGTATAATTCATTGTTATTTAAACGCTTTTGATACATATAATATGTACAGTAATGCCCCACCCAAAAATGGGTCGGCCATGTTGTTCAGATTCCTTTTTTTAAAACTATATCAGTTGTCCATCTAGTCTGCCGATTTACATTATCAATTATGCACCGCTTTTTCTAGACGAGAAGAACAGGACGTTCAACTAATGGTTATTGATACCTACCCATTACAATGCAGTGCCTTTCGGTATCTCGTTTCCTTGAGACATGACAAGATGTTAAGTTTCATTTGCCCAGTAATTTCACTAGCTACGGCGCCCTTCAGACCGAAACACAGTAATGCTTACACATTACTGCTTCAGGGCAGAAATAGGCGCCGTTGTGGTTCCCATAATCTAGCCGGCATCCTGTGCAAAGGAACCTCCCACTGGTAATCGCACGGATAGTCTCGACCGCATTAGCGCAACTAAATAGGTGGCACGACCAGCTCGGACGCATCATGACTCTGGTGTCTGTATGCTGTCTGGTTTGGTAGCTTTCCGACTGGTTGCGCAACCATGGTGTGAAATATAGCCCTTACAATTCTTAAGTTTGAAAACCGCCTCAGTTCGCTTCTCTTAAGAATCAAAACATGTAGCTGCTGTAGTGGTCGTGTTTGTCGGTGCGTCGTTCTCGCAAGGCGGTCGGAGTTTCATCTAACGCCAGAAATAACCCGCGCGACAAAACGAAAACAATTGGGAGTTGAGCATGACTCCACGCGCGCATAAATGACTCTTGTCATGTAAACCGGCCGGTGGCATAGCAACCGCAACGGATGTTACAGTAGGGAAGAACGTTACATGAAACCGCACTGTTGAGGAAAGGAACACCCCTTGGACACAACTATCCCTGGGACAGATATGTGCGAAGGGAACGATGGGTGGTCCACGCGTCAACTTGTGAATGGGTGCTCCTTGTGGTGCCAGATCAACCTGTTATACCTAGTTAGTAAATCATTGTATTTGTTGGATTCAAATACTAATTATGACAGTAATTACGACCAACATGTTCACGAAGCATCCTTACACAAACACTAAATTCAAGCTCTAAAGGTTGATGCATCCAATATACATTAATTTATATTTATACAGTTTATTCTTTATTACTTTTTATGAAATAATGTATATTATTTAAAAATCATTCATAATATATTAGATGCAGCCCATAAAAAACTACTTTGTTTTGTATATTATAGTCATTCAAAAAATACTCTATTTGATTGATAAGAGTGGCCGTTGAGTTTCTTGTATGTTCTTCTCAAGAGATCAACTTTTTCGGAACATTTGGTAAATTTGGTAATATTAAAGAAAATATTTATAGTGACTTTTCAAAAGCGCTTAATTTAAGTTTATTTGACTTTCACTTTGAGATATCTTCTTTTTTAACTCCATAAGATATATATATATATATATATATAAGGAAGGTAGTTAATAACTTAATAATTAACCTACCTCGGTCGACCTGTTGTAGTTAATAAATCAAATTTTTTTTTACTATTTTATCATTTACAGAAAGAGTATAAAGCTAACCCCCGTAGTTAGCCCCGCAAAATTGTTTGGACAGTTTGTCTGCAGGATCAAGACTCTTGTCATAGATTGTTGCTTATATAAGCATAGATTTTATACGAATATAATCAACAAATATTGATAACAATATAGTAAAAAATCAAATTTTTAAGGTAGTGTTGATAATAAGCATAGAATAACAACGCTCAGAACGATAGTTTCATTCATAGTTCCAGTCAATATTGAAGTAACGTTATAGTTAATGTGTGCGTGAGCATCACGTACTTACAATCGCCAACACCCACACCGACAGCCAAATAATGTTGCAAGTGGATAGACATTCCCCTATAACAGTAAATTGTAAGAAAAACTAGATTATATGTAATAAAGAAAGAAGAAATAAAATATAACTTAAAAATTTTATAAAAACATCACGTATTTAATTATTGTTGCAACAATTTTTGAAGTGTAAGTAAAGAAGTTCATTAGAATCGTTGTTTTTTAAAACTCGATGAAACGAAAAAGCGAGACGATAGAGGCGCCGTTCCCAGCTATATCCGAGGTTTTTTAGGGTGCAGAGAACGAATTTGGGATCATTTTTGAAATCCAGGATGGCCGCCGTGCAAAATTATGATTTTAACAATATGGATATCGTATCCGAGGTTGTTGAGGGCGCAGAGAACGAATTTGGAATTATTTTTGAAATCCAAGATGGCCGCCGTGCAAAATATTGATTTCAACAATATAGATATAGTATCCGAGGTTCTCGAGGGTGCAGAGAATGAATTTGGGATCATTTTTTAAATCCAAGATGGCTGCGGTGAAAAATTCTTCTGGGGCTATGCGTATGCGTGGTGGTTATAATGATAACCCTAATGCCAAGCAACTTGTAGGCATCTTTCGGAAATTGTTGTGCCACATGGAACTAAATTCGTTGAAATCATAAATAATCGCAACTGTATTGCTGCTCAGAATTTGTGTGTTTTTCAAGAATCCTGAACGTCACTGCATTGTAAGGGGTAGGGTGTATCAATTACCATCAACTGAACGTTCTGCTCGTCTCGTCCCTTATTTTCATAAAATTAATATATTTTACTATATCTGGCGATAACTGAAAACTGGCGATATGTAAAAGCCATTTTAAATTTCTTAATTTGTCGATATGCCTATAAAATATTGCTTTAAATTAATTGGGGTATATTTACGGCTGTTCCCAATACACTATCAACAGATAGAGATAAATTACTACCTTCTACAGTCAGTAATTAGCTGTCCATAATCTGAAGCTGTCCCAATATACCCGATTAGTCACTCTTATCGCCTTATATTGGGACGCGTGAATAGCAATTTCCATATAAATTCTATCGCTGTTAAGCTATACGTAGTCCCATTGACAGACAGCGTGTACGGATAAGGTGAGTTACCGTCGATAAGTTTATTGGGACAGAAAGTCAACGATAATTACGATTTTTATCTCAAGTAAGAGATGGACTGAATATTGGGAACGGCCTTTAGATATTAGGTATATTGCTATATATGCTTCGTCCACGCACAGATGAAAGTGGTGTTATATACTTGATGTGACATCTGAGATCCAGTTTGACGAGCAGTTCACTCGAGTGCGATGTACACACACTCGGCAATGCGTTGCATTATTTCATTCCCAATTGGTGTAATAGTATAAACATAGGGACATCCAGAGATACGAAAAATGGTATTTATTATTTACAAATACCGACAGCTACACCAGTGGGGGGCTCCTTTGCTCATAATGCCGGCTGGATTATTGGTACCACAACGATACCTATTTCTGCCGTGAAGCAGTTTAATGTGTAAGCATTATTGTGTTTCGGTCTGAAAGGCGCCGTAGATAGTGAAATTACTGGGAAAAAAAGACTTAACATCTTATGTCTCAAGGTGACTAGCGCTATTGTAGTGCGGCTCAGAATTTTTGGGTTTTTCAAGCATCATGAGTGTCATCAGCAAGTCTCCATATTTGATATAAGCCTCGGCACTCCTGTTGAGTGGTATCATTGAACGCGTGAATGCGTTGATTTAAAAATTAGGATCTCACTGGCGGGGGACATGAGGGGGTTAAAATCATTGTACCTATATCTAAACATTGCTTAGTTATGCGCACCAGTGAGCATTCGTTCCTATGGCATATTTTCCAATTTTCGTTTCGGGAAAAACTGGCTGTGACATACGAAAGGAGAGACAGACATGACGAATCTATAAGGGATCCGTTTTTTGCCATTTGGCTACGGAACCCTAAAAAGAGAACCCTTATAGGGCAACACAGCTGTCTGCCCATCCATCCGACCGTCTGTCCGTCTGTCAAGACTGTATGTCTCGGGAACGCGTGGTATTATGGAGTTGTAACGTAAAAACGATACACCAGTTTTTGACGGTGACTATTTTTACAAGCTTTTTATAAGCTTCACCTGTATGTATGTTTGTTTGTAACCGACTCATTTGGGCGCGATTTTGGCCCACTTGAAACGGACAGATTTCGTTCAAACTTCGTAGATTTATCGTGGACCGATGGCATTACATTAAATTGATGAAATTATTCCATTTTACAATTTGCGAAATAAGATTTTTGTTAGTTTATATAATTTTTTCATCGATCGTCGATGAGGCAGGAATTGATGTTCACTTTAAATTTCAACCAATATCTTTTCAACTCAAGCGTGTTTTTTAGACTTTACTCCTTTTATATTTTTATTGCACCACTTAATACATAGATTGTGCTAAAAATAATTTGTGAAATGATGAATCTGTAATATTGACTTATAAGAGTGACAGTTTTTTGCGACTTCTTATAAAACCTCAACCTTTCCGAATTGTTGGTCAAAAATAATATATAGAACTCTTGACATTCATCAGTGTAATTTCTTCCACATAAATGGTTCATCATCATCATCATCATCAGCCGGAAGACGTCCACTGCTGGACCTAAAGGCCTCACCCAAAGATTTCCGCGACGATCGGCCCTGCGCTGCCCTCATCCAACGTATTCTGGCAATCTTGACCAGATCGTCGGTCCATCTTGTGGGGGGCCTACCAACACTGCGTCTTCCGGTACGTGGTCGCCATTCGAGGACTTTACTGCCCCAACGGCCATCCTTCCATCGAACTATGTGCCCTGTCCACTGCCACTTCAGTTTCGCAATCATTTGGACTATGTCGGTAGCTTATAAATATTGTTCTCATGTAAGTGACAGTTTGTAATGTTTTTAATGAGAATAAATGATCTTTTAACCGAGCTTTGGTTCTCCTACCGATCTCCTCATCTCTGATTCGGGAAACTCCGAGCATAAATGGTTAAAGTGATATTAATTTGATTTGATTTAATTGAAAGGAATGTAGGATGTCTCCTGAAAGAGAAAAAAAAAGTGTTTGTGTGTGTATCTACTCAGTACTCACGCAATAAGTTATCCCTACCTACCTACTTCTTTGACGTGACAAAACAAAAATCCTTAAAAAAATATTCCTCGTGCAATTTTACGTTTGAAGAAAGAATAATATTGTATTAAAGAAGGTTTTATATTCAACCAATGAGAATATTAAAATACCGCATAATTGAGTTAAATAACATTTATTTAAAAGTCATTAAATTATTTTTATATGTGGTTCATTAGACATATGAGTCAAAGAGGATGTAATTACTACGTAATAAGAGGCAGGACTGCCTTAGAATTTAAATTTAATTTAGTATGAAACGTGCAGTGATATGACACAAGTTTGAAATAGTATTAATTACAGTATGGCGGTGAAGTATAATCCAGCAAGATTGAAAGCGAACAGTTGCATAAAACGAAGTGGATTTCGGCTATCTCCGTTTTTTATAAGATTATAGCCGTCATTTTTATTTTATTTTATTTGGGAAACTTACAGCCATTTTTACAAATTTTACACAACAAATTAGATTAATAAATGCTAATTACAAGCTTCCACATATGTTTTTAAATTGCTTAAGCTCAGATTAATATATAACACAAACAATACTGTAACACAAAATAGGTTCTAACTCATGAGATTAAGTGCTTCTCTTTTTTTATGTTAGACTTACATGGACACTGTCTTTGGTAAGCACATTCTTAGCTACACGAGGACTACAAGTAAAGAGGTCAAAACGGTCATCATGGGTAAGCTTGTTGAACTGCCGCATGCAACGAGGAAAAACGCTATTTTTCCGGTAGTTAGTGTGACTGGAATCGATGCTAAACAAAACCGGTTTCCTAAGACTACGAGTAGTCAATCTATCAACGACTGCACGTGACAAACAATTGAGTGAATCGCTTTTTTCTTAGAGAGTTGCGCTAGGCTGTTATGAGTTACAAGAGGCTTATCGTAGCTGAAGTATGGTACATTTGTACCAACAAATGGTCAAGTTGACTAACGTCAGGGTGGAATGGCGTGTCGGTATGCGCGCGCATCGTAAAAATACACTCTGATTTTTATTTATTTATTTAATGAACAAAACCTCTAAGGTTTATGTGCGAGCGGTAAGTTAGCATTACAATAATTATTTTCATTACTTAATAACAAATAGTGGTAATATAAAAATATACATCATAGGTATTCTTGGTATTAGCTTCTATATACTATTTTTTAGCTTTACTTTGAAGTTTTTTCTTTCTAGATCTAGAAGATCATCAGGTAGTGTATTTAATATCCTAGGTAATACATAGTAACAGGTTCTTTTACCATATACGTTGTTATATTTAGGTCAGTGCCGGATTAACCTCGTAGTAAAAGAAGCAATTGCTACGGGCCCCGTGCAAAAGGGGGCCCCACATATTTAAACCATCTCTCTCAAACTCATCTCTGCTTGAGCGTAATTTTAAAATAAAACTTATTATGATCACGGACTAGTAAAAAAAGAAGGACTCCGCGCCGTGATATTATTAGCAAGCGAAGCACCGTTATGCTAGTGTGTGTGCGGTTACGGGGGATACTAGTTACACAATTTGTTCTCCCTTAAATAATCATATATCCACAAAACTTTTATAGTATTGTTTCTACACTTGATCACAACGCACGATGGCATTTTAAAAATATTTTATTGCGACGCAAACTGATCTGTCACAGACGATGGCAAATCTCGTAATGGCGGCCGATCGGCTTGTATTAGTGTAAGTGTATGCGTTGGGCTATGTATTTACACGTTTATCGGCTTGTTTTGGTGCCTCACTGCTATGTAAGGTGACACGGAGTCCTTCTTTTTTTACTCGTCCGTGATTATGATGTGGTTTATTGAATTTACTTGTAGTCACAAAAACGTGAAACTTTTACAACTAAGACAATCCACGTCAGACACTCGGTAACAGACTATTTCCAATATAGACCAAGGGCTCTCTGAAAGAATTAGCTACGGACCCCGCGTTAGCTTAATCCGGGATTGATTGAGGTCTTTCATATTTATTAACATTACAATATGTGTTATTAAATCATACAACTAAAATAGCGAATCTTATTTACTAACGTAACTTTAATTGTAATAATGTCTACAACTGCATTACGTTAGATCTATTTATTAACTGGTTATCTGCAACTAAGTGTAATTTAAGTGTAAATTTAAATATTAAGTGTACTTAGTGAAACTAACTAAGGAGAGATCCTTGTCCATATTTCTATTTTTACTTTATCTACTTTATGCTTAAGGATGTATCTGTATTTGTTTCGCGCCAAAGTGCATATAACTTAAAAAAAAACAGCATTTGTTATATTATTCGGTTATTATTACAGTTAATGTTTTGTAAATAGGTATTTGTTGTTTCGATGACGTAACGGTGTAATAAATGACGAACATAAGCTCCCGGGTATAAATATCATATCAACGTAAATATATCACACAGCGGGACAGAGACAGCTCCGTGCAGTGTCTCTGTTACTATGTTGTGGTGATTATACGCAGGAGTGTTACGCATGCGCGACAAATAACCGCAGTTATTTTTAAATCACACCCTGTATAATTTATACGTGTAAATAAAATTGAAATATCCAAATGTTTTAAAGTGAAACTTTTATTACATCGTCTCAAACTCTTTCGTCTTTGCGTTGCATGTCGCGTGACTGTCGAACGGCGCCTATAGTTCGCAGCAGCTGACCGTGTAGTGTACAGACTATTTATTACTAATTTGTGCCAGTGCTCCACGCTATTTTGTCTATAATGTGAAAAAAAGTTTCACTTTTACCGTGGTTTCATAAAATCACACAATCCTTTCTTTTTTAAGTTTTCTTTTGTGTTAATGCCGCCAATATTCGCCAATATCGTCAAACTCAGAGTTTGGCGAGTCAAAATGTTCTGAGGATGACTCGTGTAGAGGCGAAACACGTGTCGAATTGTAAGACATATATTGGCGGAATTAGCACTAAAGAAAACTTAAAACAATTGGATGGTTATGGATTTCCGCAAATTAACGCCTACTTCAATAAATTATCTTAAAATTGAAATAACTGCATTTTTATGGCATCTTTTAACCTATTTAAACAAACAAAACTTTTAACTGTTGCATCTCAATATATTCTCGATAATGTTCTATATTTTATAAGCATTAAGGAATTTACTAGAAACTGCGACAATCATAATGTTAACACGAGGAACAAACATAAACTTGTTATGCCTACTACTCTTTTATTGGGTGATGTATAAGAAACATGATCCTAGAAAATGTACAAAACTAATGTGTTAAGAAATTTAAAGGAATTGTAAATAAACGTTTGTGTCGGAAAGGTTATTATAACATAAATGATTTTCTTAATGATACCACAGACTTGGATAATTAATTATTAGTTTTTATTGTAAGATATTACATTGTAATACATATTTTTAAAAAAAACCCGCTGAGTTTCTTGCGTCCGTTTTCTCAGGTCGGAGGCACACAATTTTGAATGGGTGGTAGTTTATCACGTTAAATAAGTGATTTTAAATCCAATTTGAAAAAAAATATTTGAATTCGAATTTAAATTCAAATTTACTACTCGATTAAGTCGAGTTAGTAAGTTTTGTTGGACAATAAATATGCTTTTACAACATGATCTCTGAAAATATACAAAACAAATGTTTTACGAAATTCAAAAGAATTGTTATTAAAAGTTTGTGTGGTGAAGGTTCGTTACAATAACTTGGGAATGGAAGAAAAACTGAAACATTCACACAAAAAAGTTACTGAGAACAAAATATATGCTTAATCTAATACTTAACTTACTTAATAGAAAAGAAACAAAAGCAAAACTTTATTTAATAATAAATTTTCTTGAACGATATTATATTGTAAAGAAATTTAATAAAAAGAAGAGTTTCCATGAGATTCTTGCGCCCGTTCTACCAGGTCTGTTCTAATGGTAAACTTTTTCGAATGGGTTTTGACGTTCAATAAGTGATTTTAAATCTTTTATGGAATAAAAATATTAATGAAATGAAATGAAATGAAAATGAATTTATTTCGGAAGAAAAACTGACACATTCACACAAAAAAGTTAAAGAGAACAAAATATATGCTTAATCTAATACTTAACTTACTTAACTTAATACAAAAGGAACAAAAGCAAAACTTGATGTGGCAGTGGTCTTCCAAAACTGGAGTCCACTCAGTTATAGTTGTGTCCATACATTATGAGCACAACACTGATTTTCAGTGACCCCATTATGTGAAGTTTGGAGCTGAACTGACATATTTTTAAAAGTATAATATAATTAATTGTGGCACTAAAATAAATATTATGAGAAAAAAAAATATAATTAACTAAAAATATATTAGAATTAGAATTTGTAGTATCTATTTCAATAAAGATGTTTTATTTTCATTTTAATTCGTCAATGCCAGACAATCTTATCATTTGAATGATAAACAAGTTTGTTAAACGCGATTTCCCCGTATTTTTTTATGTAACTAGCGATATTGTAATGTATACGTCTCATTCATAGTAATCTTAGTTAGAAGCTACATGGCCGAGCTAAACATGTCGCCTAACGGCCGTTCCCAATATACTATCTACAGATAGAGATAAATTACTACCTTCTACTGTCAGTAATTAGCTGTTAATAATCTGAAGCTGTCCCAATATACCCGATAAGTAGGTTAGTAGTTCCATCCATGTGTTTATTTAATTTCGCCGTTGTTGCAGCCTAGCGAAACTCTCTAAGAAAAAAGAGATTCACTCGATGGTATGAAACGTGCAGTCTTCGATAGATTGACACATGACGGCTATAATCTTGTAAAAAAAACGGGGTTAGCCGAAATCCAGTAGGTTTTAAGCAACTGTTCGCTTTCAAACTTAGCCGGCTTATACTTCGGCGCCAATCGCGATACTGTAATTACTACTATTTCAAACTTATCTCAAATGACTGCACGTTTCGTACTAAACTGAATATCAATATTTACTCAGGCAGCCCCGCCTCTTATTACGTAGTATTTACATCCTCTTTGCCACACTGTATAAAGGGGACAGTATACCCGCAAGAAATTAACATTTATAAGTGTAACATAGGTATTTTTTACCTTCTTGTTTAGATATTTATTGAATGAATATTTATTGGGGTAACATATCAGTTACATAGTTGTTACAAAATATCTGTTACAAAGTATACATTGGTACAAAGTAAGTAACTTTAATTTTACAAGTATTCTGGCCTCACACTAGGATTCCCTGTGTCGTGAGGTCCAGTTCCCCTATAATAGTACAAAATAAAAATAAAGGAAATTCACGTGTGAGTGTGTGTACACGGACTAGTAAAAAAAGAAGTACTCTGCGCCGTGATATTAGCAAGTGAAGCACCTTTATGCTAGTGTGTGTGCGGTTACGGATACCAGTTACTCAATTTTTTCTCCTTTAAATAATCATATATCCACAAATACTTTTAAAGTATTGTTTTTAAACTTTTTCATAACGCACGACGGCATTTTTAAAATATTTTATTGTAACGCAAACTGATCTGTCACAGACGATGGCGAATCTCATAATGGCGGCCGATCGGCTTGTATAAATGTAAGTGTATGCGTGGGGCTATGTATTTACACGTTTACCGGCTTGGACAAGGTGACACGGAGTCCTTCTTTTTTTTTTCGGCCGTGTGTGTGTATTTTTACAAACTACAAGACATTCAGATAAGTGTGAACAGAAATAGTGTAGTTTTACCAACATTCTTAAAATTACGTTACAGATACGAATATAATTTACTTTAAAATAATAAAGTTAACACGACACATAGTAATTGCATTGATCGTTCTATACCTCAGTATCTAACTACATTTTAGATGATTTACCGGCCGGAGACGACATTTACAGATATTTCATTGTATGACACTAAGAGGACGCTGCTAATATCCGTTATATATACTAAGTCTTTCCTTCTAATCAATTTTCTTCTTACTTTATGCCATTCCCCTTTCATAAAGATTCCGTTAATTTATCTCCCGCAATAATATTAAATTGTAATTTATATCCTCCATACTGTCTACGCTTCTAGCACATATTCCCACTTACATTCACACATTTCTCCCTTAAACTTAGATTAGATACTAAAAAGGTAGTTAATATTATGGGTGTTTATTACTAACCGTACTAACTCTTGTTGCCTATTCTTCAGTTCAAAAAAGAATCAACCGAAAATTTCCTTTTAAATCGGCTCTTTATATACTTCAATTCAATCAGCTAAATTAAAATAAATAATCTCTCCACCTTGACGTTGTCCGAATCATCGACATTCAGTCGACGGAGCCAGAAAATATAAAAAAAATGTCTTAAGTTTTGTAGTTTTAAGAATTTGGTTCAAATAGTTTACAGAAAGCTTATAATAAATAATATAATGAACATTAAAGAACAAAGTCTCTTCTCGTTAAGTACTCTAAGACTTTGCGGCGAGAATTCCCCGAGTAAGCACACCGTGTTACTTATTTATAGAGCCGAGAGAGTTAGCTAGCGTACACACGACGTTGACAAACAACCCCAATAACAATTTAGAATAATACCACAACGGTCATATTTTTTTAATTATTTATTTTACCGGCACCGGATGCCGAGTAGATTAAGGGTACCACAACGGCCATGTTTAAGTTATACTTCTTTAGGCGCGTTCGCATAGTCGCATCACTATAACACAAAAGTAACAGATTGAAGCTGATTCCTAAAATTTTCTGACGTTTGTGTCATTCGTTTTTTTTTTAGTTTCCATTCCATTATTAGGACAGGCAAGCGGTCCAAGCCCACAGCCGTGTTCATTATTTAATAATTAACTGTCAAAGCCATCTTTGCAAGATTTTTACAAATTTGTTCTTTCTAAAATCGTAGAATAGCACGAGGAATAAATTATTTTAATGATTTTTGCTTTGTTACGCCAAAGAAGTATAACTTGCGTGCATACATAAGTACACACACACTTTTTTTTTAATTATAAGAAGCTTCTTTCATTTGACCGCATACAATGAAAAGCGGCTCGAATCAGCGATCAAGTCATCTCCGATTAGCTTGTCTCTTTGGCCTTGCGTAGAGATGTTCTCTCTGCATCTTCTACGCGCATTTATCAGGGGAGTGCTCAGAGGAACTGTTTGGGTTGATTCCAGCGGCCAAATCCTTCTCCTGGCCTTTCACAACTACGCTTTTTACGAGGAATTTCTTACCAATTGTGGAATCCATTACCGGCTGCAGTTGTCCCGATTAAGGGACCTTCAAACTTAGGGCATAATCCCATATTAAGGGCCGGCCACGCATCTCTTCCCTGGTGTTACGGATATCTATGGACAGTTGACTCACCACTACGAAGCACGTGAGTCTCATATTTAATAGGATTAGAATATTATTTTAGTGACGAATATAAATAATTGGGAGGCTCCTTGGAACAGGATGCCGGCTAGATTATGGCTACAACAACGGCGCCTATTTCTGCCGTGAAGCAGTAATGTGTTACTGTGTTTCGGTCTGAAGGGCGCTGTAACTAGTGAAATTACTGGGCAAATGATACTTAACATCTTATGTCTCAAGGTGACGAGCGCATTTGTAGTGCCACTCAGAATTTTTGGGGTTTTTCAAGAATCCTGCGCGGCACTGTATTGTAATGGGCAGGACGTATCAATTACCATCAGCTGAACGTCCTGCTCGTCCCTTATTATCATAAAAAAGATGCCGTACACTCGTTTGTCACCCTGTATCATAAATAAGTTACTTGTTCGGGACATCAACGAAATAAAACCAAGTTAACACCGCAGAGCCTCATAAAACGTATGTAATTCACTATCAATAGACACTGTACTCATTAAAGATTATAAAAAAGTTGCAATCAGTAATTATTCGTTTCACTGTCCGATTTTGTCCACCAGCAGAAAATCGTATCGAGACATTTACACAAAGCAAATCACACTTCCACCTTCGCACGACACGCCACAAGTTAGGATATCATCCCCACCATCTGGATGTGTGGCGGTCTTCCACAGTGCGGTTTTCAAGGAGCTTTCTTCCACGTACTACAAAGCTGTGGAATGAGCTTCCTTGTGCGATGTTTCCGGGACGATACGACATGGGTACCTTCACAAAAAGCGCGTACACCTTCCTTAAAGGCCGGCTGTGATTCCTCTGGAGTTGCAAGAGATTGTGGGCGGCGGTGATCACATAACAACAGGTGACCCGTACGCTCGTTTGTCCTCCTATTCCATAAAAAAAAACTCACATACGTCATAATACCTTTATAAGTATAGACGCCTATACGATTGTCGATAACGCAGTCAATACAATATATTCAGCAAACAGATAACTATTTATATGAGAATAGAAGCGAGATAAACAAGCATGTAACAGTCATTGTACTGTTTCGAGGACACGAGCCACGATAACGTACAATGAACAAGAAGAGACAAAATACAAGAGCTCCTTCGTACACGGCGATAATTTTAGCATAAATTATTCTGATCCTGTGGCCTGATGCGGCGTGAAGGTTATCTCATATCCTTTTTACGATTCAAGTGTACGATTTAAGTGTTATGCTGTTAATCACGGACGAGTAAAAAATGAAGGACTCCGCGCCGTGATATTAGCAAGTGAAGCACCGTTATGCTAGTGTGTTTGCGGTTACGGTGGATACTAGTTACACAATTTTTTCTTCCTTAAATAATCATATATGGCCACAAATACTTATATAGTATCGTTTTTACACTTATTCACAACGTACTACGGCATTTTTTAAATATTTTATTGAGACGCAAATTGATCTGTCACAGACGATGACAATTCTCATAATGGCCGCCTATCGGCCTGTAGTAGCGTAAGTGTGTGCGTGGGGCTATGTATTTACACGTTAATCGGCTTGTTTTGGTGCTACACTATTATGTAAGGTGACACGGAGTCCTTATTTTTTACTAGTGCTGTTAATTAGTGATGTAATAGGGGCGCCTAGGGTAGGAAGTGTCTGGTATACCTACCAACAGGCTATACCTAATTACTCCGTCTAGACAGAGGTCGCGAAGTCCCCCTCGGGTGGCCCTGACCACCCCATACTATTTGATGAAGCTATCACCACCAACATTTTGTTAAGTAACCCGCATTGCCTCCGCAATGGGCTTCAAGTGCTACGGGTATATTCATAAAAGAATATTAATTAACCACACTTCGGTTTAGCGTACTCATTACTTTAATACTTTCAATGTTGTAAAATATTAATACTGAAACAACATAAAGACGCAACAGTATATATTTATTTATTTATTCGGAAACCCAAGAATCGCACACTAATACATAAATTACATACAAAAATTAAAAAAATATATATCTAAGTGTACAGATAACTTACATGGTTACACGTCTTTCATTATCTGTTACCTTCCCCACTATATTATACAACTTGATGTATATATATATATATATATATATATATATATATATTGATGGATATATATCTTAATATATCAAAATTACGTGACACGTTGTTTGTCCGCGACGGACTCCTAAACTAATGAACGGATTTTAATGGGGATTACTTCATGGAGTGCAGTTTAGTCCAACTCGAGAGATAGGATAGTTCGATTTGAGACCCATAATTATTTTTAATTCAAATATTTGTTTTGTATGGACATATTTTCTATGAGAGAATTTATTGTCGCACGGTTTGACAGTTTTGCTGTGAAACAATTTCATTATAACAATAGGGAGCATATTTTACGAAATAATTCCTGATGCTATGAAATATTATTGACAAATTCATAAAAGATCAGTATTTTTATTTTATTTATTATGTACAGAACAACGTCTGTCGGGTCAGCTAGTATATATATTACTATTTTCATTACTTTTTTAGTTGAAATATGTAAGTACATAATATTATAAAATTGAATATTTTCACCTAGAAATAAGCGTAAAATAAATAGTAGTTAAAAAGAAACTAAAAAATACGCTTTGTATAGAAAACCGAATTAAAAAAAGAAAATATTTCCTACTTTTAGTTTGGTTTATTTATAAAGCGTGTTTTTTTAATTTTTTGAACTATTATTTGCATTGTTGAATTAAAAACTCATTTGTAATCGGAACTATTTGAATTTCGAATGTTATATTTGTTGAAACGTTGCAACCTTCTTAGTAATAAAAAAAAACAATTTAACAAAATCATTTGTCAATTGTTTTTTATCACACATCAAAGTTTTAGGTACGCAACGAAAAAGGAATTAAGTCGAAAATATTTTAGAGAGATGTGATCTGTCCGCAAGACTGTGCCGCTCGTCTTCAAAATGCTTTTGGCAGAGTAGCACCTTGCTTGAGCACCGTGAGACGATGGTTTGCTGAATTTGAGAGAGGTCGGGTTTCTTTACATGACGAATTTAAAACAATTCGAGGACTATTGAGCCAAATTCAGAAAATTTTACACGAAGAATTGAAGGTTCGGAAACTCTGTTGTCGTTGGATCCCTCATGAACTGACAGCTGGAATGGTGCTCGCAGATGCTAATGAAGTACGACCACGGATATTCTAATGCTGTTTATGACATTGTCACAGGACACACAACATGGATTTATTGTTTTGAACCCTAAAAAAATCAATCTTATGAATGGCTGTTTGAAAATAATAACAGGCCAACAAAAGTGATGCAGGCGAGAAACTTCGGTAAAAAAATTATCACATTTTTTTCTCAGCTATGGGTCCGATCTGCGCAATTCCACTTGAAGATCAAAAGAGTGTTAATGCGGAGTGGAATTCTACCATTTGTTTACCCAGCGTGTTAAAAAAAGTTCGCGAAAGACGACCGAAAAGCCGCGTTCTCCTACATCATGATAACGCTTCATCACACACGGCCAACAAAACTAAGCCATTTTTAGCTTCCGAAAAAGTACAACTCGACACCCATCCTACACATAGCCCCGACCTAGCACCCAGTGATCCCCAAAATCAAAGATTTAATGAGAGGTTTCACTTTTACCAATTCCGAAGAGGCAGTGATAGCGTTCAAATCAGCACGTAGAAAACATGTCTTCAGATCTGTGGTCCTCCTGTTTAAAAAAATGGTTCGATCGCATGAAAAAATGTTTAAAATGTAAAGGAGGGTATTTTGAAAAGCAATAAACATAATATTTTCGTTATAACATGCTGTTTTTTAAGTTACGCATAACTTTTAGTATGACCTACGTATTAGATACATCAGTCTTCATCATTCGGTAATCTTTAACCTTTTTAGATTGGTTGGAATTTAAATTTAACATCAATTCCTGCCTTATAGACGATAGATGTAAATTTTATAATTAAACAAAAATCTTATTTTGCAAATTGAAAAAAAGGAATAATTTTATCACAATAATATATTGTTATCAGTCCTCGATAAATCTACGAAGTTTGAACGAAATCTGGCCGTTTAAAGTGGGTCCAAATCGCGCCCAAATGAGTTGGTTACAAACAAACAAACATACAGGTGAAGCTAATAAAAAGCTAAAGTTGGTTATATAGTTATAAATTGCTACATATTAAGCAAACAAAAAGTCACAGTTATCACTTACAAATAAGCTGCTTCTCTAGAAATGCGTCATCAAACCCATATGGTCTTATGGATTGCAGCTGTGAGGCAAGGCGGCAAACTCAAACATTGAGATCCTGCAAAGGTTTCAAGTCAAAGATGCTAAGAATGATAGTTAACGCACCATGGTATATCACAAACCACAGATTGCATCATGACCTTGAAAACAGTTAAGCAAGAAATAACGGACAAAATGAAAGCCTATAATACAAGAATTTCGCACCATCCAAATGTACTTGCAAGGCACCTCCTGAGTGTTACCATAACAAGAAGGTTAAAAAGGAAAAACCCACAGGATCTTCTACTGTAGATTGATTTTAATGAAGCGTACTTGTCAATGGACGAGTATCGCACAAGCCCGATATATATAAATTCATGACCTATTGATGAATGTCCTCCTAGACAGATTGCAATATATTATTTATATAAAAAAAAATATTAAGCAGTTCCGTGCTTATACTTAACCCTTCTGTGAGTGACGAGGTACCCGGGTACGTTTAGCGTTTACAAATTTAAAGAAAAGTATGTTTTAGGCATTGTAGGTCACAGCTACCTTTCGTTAGAGCTCTTAACTATTTATAAATTATATATTTTTTAATGTTTTGACCCACTTAACTATTAACAATGTTTTGTGTAAACCAAAACATATTTTAAAGTCACAATTGAGTAACAAGGTACCCGGGTACCTCTTTCTATTTTTGTATGAGCATGAAAAGAGTATTTAGTGATTTCATACAACAATGAAATAATTAACATTTGTTTAAATGTTTTATTCCTATAAAAATTACAAATGGTGTTACTTGTTGGACGGGTTACTGCATCATGCATGTTCATCATAAGTTGGTTTTCTGCATACAGCAAACTTTTCGTGTTTTTCTTTGCTTGCGTTTGAGTTCTTTGCAAATGTAGCAATTTCTGACGACTGCAACACGCTCTGTAGAATCTCGTCTAGTCTGACTAAAAGAAGTTGTACATACAGAAGAAATCGACAGCCTTAGTTCTTGGCTAAGCACGTCCTGCGTTGCAAATCTCATAATATGTAATTTTGATGTCACACCGTTCCAACCACTGTCATATTTCCCGAATTCAAGAAATGAGCCAGTTGAAGAGACGTTAAAAAATATATCCGTAGTTACATTCAGTCCTGAATTGTTATAAAGCCAGAATGCGAATTAGATCTCTCATACATTGCAGTCTCCATCATTTGTTTGACGGTTGCCATTGCTTGACTTACTTATATATACTTGTCTATTTAGGGGGAAGGAATTATTTGCATCACAAGCCCAGAATATTTTTAATGCCATAGTTTTCAGGTTCGGTGCCATGTATTGAGTAAAGGAAGTCCACCTACGATAACTAAATAGCTGACGAACGTCAACGGTAATACATTTACGAGATTATACAAATTTGAAATAAAACTAGTCATAATATCTCGTATTCGTATAGCTTCATATATTCATGGCGGGTTACATCATTATCAAACCTATTTCTATTTGAATGTAAAGTAGACTGAAAGATGTAGCCTTGCCCCGTTGACTACAAGTTTGTGTTCTGGGAAATAGATCAGACTGCCACCACGTTCCATTATTTCGCAATAAGAGTATTTTCAAACGAATCCCATTCAAAAATATACTTAATAAAAAACGCATTGACAAGATATATTGTACCTATATTGTATTTTAGTGATTATATTGATGTGACTGTATTGTAGCTTGTAATGATCTGTAGAATTAATTTATCTTTTTATATTGTTTTGACATGTTAGCGTTATAGGACTTCAATTTACTTTAATATAATTAAGAACTAAATCGTTTGTATGTTTATGTGCATGATGTGTTCACCTGTAATTGCAGGAACACAATTTTTGAAATTAATGTTACAATCTTATGAATTGTCTTGTGTATTCTGTGTTGGTGGACCTTCAATAAATAAAACTCACATCGGATAGTAAGAGTCAATCTCACTCTCAACTTTAGCTTCTGGCTCACCATTCGAAATTACGGAAAGTGTTTATTATTTGTTGATTTAATTATTAATTTTTATGAGTGACTAGCTGACCCAGCAAACGTTGTATTGCCGATATTAAAATTTAAAAAAAAATGTCAAAAAAAATAAAAAAAATTGGCGTGGACCACCCTTAACATTTAGGGGGATGAAAAATAGATGCATCCGATTGCACTCAGACCAATATGCACTCAAAAAAACGTTCAAAGTTTAACACCATGACACGAGAACTTTATATATTAGACTGTTACTGCATTTTAATTATAACCCATGAGAATGACAAAAATCACACTCTTATACTGATTTTTTTTTTAAATTTGTTTAAGTATTCCATATTCGGTCCTTTTCCTACTAGTTTTAATTATAGAGCGATTGATGATAAAGGGAATTGATTCAATTGACCCTGGAATGAATATTTTTGACTTAGAGCTTCGAGAATTCAATATGAATTTAGTTTGATTACTGTTTTTGTGTTTTTGTCAAATTATTACGCGAACGCTTACTAAAAAATAATATATTATTAGATTTTCAACGTATCCGGCAATGACTGTGAATTTTTATAATTATATATAATTTACTGGCGATGATTCTTACCTGATTCTGCCCGAATGTTCTGTTGTAGTAGTATTTGTAGTTAAAATCCTAATCCTAATAATAATATAATAATAAAAAATATAAAATTTTCGAATCAGATAATTAAATTAGTTAAATTAAATGTTTTAACAATAGAAAAAATTAAAGCAATTTCAACATCAAAAATAAGAAAAATAACTGTAATTAAGAAAAAATGTAATGAAAATGAAATTCGAGGGAGAGATTTGGGGTCAAATCCACATTCAAATGGAGAACATTTTTCTCGGTCTCGGGATTATTTCTAGTTTTAATTGTAGGTTCAAAACAGACTCTTATTGTATTTCATGCCTCGCTTATGCTAATAACACGGCAATGACCAAACACATGCAATATAGCAGCGTATAGACTATAGATGAACAAAAGATTGTAAGAGAGAACAATTCTAACTGAGATACAGCTAGTGTAACCCATTTGGATTGACAAGTCGGAAACAGTCGGCCATACTTGGCATTAGACCCTTAGTATTTTGAATATTATAACACGCTTTGGTTGGTTTGGTTGAAAATTAAAATTAACGTCACTTCCTGCGTTATCGACGATAGATGAAAAAATTATATAAATTAATAAAAATCATATTTTGTAAATTGAATAATTTTATCTAATTAATGTATTGTCATAGAATTAATTGCCTTTGAAGGAGTACTCTCGACCCGATCAACAGCTGACAAAATATTGGGGAAGAAAGTTTCCTTCGCCCAGCAGTGGGATGAAGTTTAAACTATAATTTATATTAGAATAACAGTTTTGAATAGTTAAAAGTAGTTTTAAGGCTTAAATAAATAAATAAAATGTATTTTCATCGGTCCTCAATAAATCTACGGAGTTTGAACGAAATCTGGCCGTTTAAAGTGGGTCAAAATCGCGCCCAAATGAGCCGGTTACAAACATTCATATTGGTGAAGCTAATAAAAAAAGAAGCCCGTTTAATTTCTTGCGCCAGTTTTCTCAGGTCTGAGGCATACTTTTTCGAATACATGGTAGTTTTTGACTTTCAATAAGTGATATATCCTATTTTAAAAATATTTGAATTGAAAGACTTTAATCTAAAAATATTTTACAAATTATTAACAGTATCACTATTCTAATATCTCTTCAAATAAATGTTGGACCCAATAAATTCAAGGTTGTCATGTTATACGGTCAGAGTTAAACAATGAACATACCGTGGGCGATAGCTTATTAACAAGTATTCATATCATCATATGAAAATATATACTTATGTTACTATCTTCCTGTCACCTTACCATAAAGATCAAAGGCCAAGGTAAAAACTCCTTTGCATTTCGAACATACGCTGTGGCATAAAAATATACCAACTTGTTGTGTTTGAGGTTATGTTTTGTTTCTTTTTAAATGCGTAGGTATTTTCCAGATGTTTCAACCTTGTTTTATAGCAACATTGTAAATAAAGATACAAAAACTACACTGGTTACCTACTTAGCTTTGCCGCGTGCTTGGTTTTAATGAAACGTAAATACAATTTGCAATGGGACGAATAAGTTAATTTTATTTATTTAGAGCATTAAATATAGTAAAAGAAGAATACTAATATCACTTTTGAATGTACTCGATTGCAAAAAAAACCCTGCTAGGTTTATCGGCAAAGAAATTCTTGTGTAGGTTGAACCGCCATTTTAATTCTTTCATTTAATGAAAGATACGGGACAAATATCATATAAATTCTATGTTCATTATTTCGTTTTGTATTATTTTACCTAGTATTTTTCATTTTTCATTTTGATATTTAATATTATATAGGAACTCTTTGTTTGCAAACCCATACATAGATACAAAAAAATAAACTACGTTTAGAAAAACCGACTTCAAAAACGGAAAAGTATTAAATAACTAAATATTTAATTTAATACACCTCTTATGCAAACCTTTACCTTTAATATTAATAAAATACTGTTATTTATATTATGTGCTACCTATTGATAGGTTTTAAGTCAGTGCCAAGCCCTTTAGGGCTTATGGCTTGCTGTTTATAATATTAAATTTTATTTTGTAAACAAAATTACTTACTGTATTTATTTAGGTTGTCTGGACTTGCGTGTCTGTCCGCTTGGGTTATTTTTTCTAGACGAAGCTATCCCGCTCAAAGTCACGCGTGGCGAGTGTAGGTACCTTTATTACATTTGGCTTGGCACCGACTTCAAAGCTATCGATATGTACCACACACAAATAATAGTATTTTATTAATATTAAAGGTAAAGGTTTGCATAAGAGGTGTATTAAATTAAATTTTAAGTTATTTGATACTTTTCAGTTTTTGAAGTCGGTTTTTTTAAACGTGGTTTATTTTTTATGGGACGAAATGGTATCTATTTCGCATCAAACAAAAGAACGTAAATCGGATCATAAATCTAAGAGTAATCGGTGTACATACATAAAAAAAAATACCGATCGAACTGATAACCTCCTCCTTTTGGAAGTCGGTTAATAATAATTAATATCATTAATTTAATTTAAAATGTGTTTATATGAAGGATAATATAGCAACAATATAAATTAGTTATTTTAAGTATCTACAAGATAAAACATTATGTAACTACCTAGTTATACTAACAATATACTGGCTTATAGATAAAGAAAGCGTGCGAGATAGATCTCTACAGAAACAGTGAGATAAACTATTTTTGCTGTAGCTGACTTTGCTTGACAAGTCGCAAACAGTGGGAGGCTCCATTGCACAGGAAGCCGGCTAGATAATGGGTACCACAACGGCGTCTATTTCTGCCGTGATGCATTAGTGCCGTGGGCAAATGAGACTTAACATCTTATGTCTCGAGATGACGATCGCTAATGTATTGCCGCTCGGAATTTTTGTGTTTTTCAAGAATCCTGGCAATGCATTGTAATGGCAGAGCGTATCAAATACCATCAACTGAACGTCCTGCTCGTCTCGTCCCTTATTTTCATAATAAAAACAGTCAGACACGATTGATATTAACTCCAATTTGAATATGAATAACTCAAAAGTGATAACCCTTACTGTTATGCCCCCTCTACACGCCTTTTCTCACTTGTGTCGCCTATTTATCGTGAACATGTTGTAGGTACTTAAAGTATTTTAACTTACTTTGATAACATTCAGAATAACATCGAGACCTTGGCATTATCAAAATTAAGTAAACATGTACTGAAATATAAATTACCCAGAATTCGGAATGGAGTTTTGTTGCTCGAAATAATTGATTTTTATTTATTTTAATCATTGGTACGGCGGCGACTGTCTGCAACAGTGTCTGTAATTAAAGGCCTCGAGCAAAACAATCGATAATTGATTGACGGCCGGCCCTAGAGAAGCTATGAATAAAAAGTGTTGTTTTATCGATGAAGGTCATCACTCAGTCTGCACTTCTTATCGACGTGTTTAATGACAGGGCCGTGGACTATAAAGCCGCGCGTAGACTACACCGCTTCAAGTGGAATTAGGCACTTACTCGTATATGAGGGCGCTACTAGCGTTGTTATGTACTATATACAGTTAGGGTTACTTTTTAGGTTAAGTTAGATTAAGCATGGCGTGGATGTCCAATTGTCAAACTTTTTCATTCTTTCTATTACTTTTTTTTTTTTTGATGCAATGTCTCTGCTTTGCTATTTAATTCAGCCATGTTATTTTTGATGTATTAATTTTATATTTTAATTTATTATTATTCGAATAATAATTATTAGATATTTTAATTTTTAGTCAAGAATAAGTGAACGCGCTTTTCCTCACATATGCACTTATATTTCATGAGGCTAGCTTAAATTGTTTGATAGATACATAGAACGTAGGTCACACTAAACCTTTTGCGTAACTAAAAAAAACAACATGTTATAACCAAAATATTATGTTTATTGCTATCCAAAATCTTCTTTACATTTTAAAGATTTTTTCATGCAATTGAATCATTTTTTAAAACAGGAGGACCAACAGATCTGAAGGCATTTTTTCTACGTGCTAATTGAACGCTATCACAGCCTCTTCGGAATTGGTAGGACCCGTAGCTGAGAAAAAATTAGATGATTTTTTTACCAACGTTTCTCGCCTGCTTCACTTTTGTTGGCTTGTTCTCATTTTCAAACAACCCTTCACAAGATTGCTGTTTTTTTTCGGGTTCAAAACAATAAATCCATGTTTCGTCTCTTGTGACAATGTCATAAACAGCATTAGAATGTCCGTTGTCGTACTTCATTAGCATCTGTGAGCACCATTCCACGCGAGCCCGCTTCTGCTCCGCTGTCAGTTCATGAGGGATCCACCGACAACAAAGTTACAGAAATTTCATTTCTTCGTGTAAAATTTTATGAATTTGGCTCATACCAATCCCCAATAGTCCTCGAATTGTCTCATAGGTAATCCGCGGGTTTTCTTCAATTAGCCGCTTAACAGTAGCAACATTATTTTCGGCAGTTGAAAGCCGCCCACAGTTCACGAAATTCGTCATGTAAAGAAACCCGACCTCTCTCAAAATCAGCAAACCATCGCCTTACGGTGCCCAAGCAAGGTGCTTCTCTCTTTCTCTCAAGGTGCGTCTTGCAGAGAAAGAGAACTTTTAAAATCATAAAAAAACATCGCTCTAAATCTGTTCGACTTAATTCCATTTTCGTTGCGGACGTAGAACTTTGGTGTGTGATAAAAAAAAACAATAGGCAAATGATTTTCCGCCAATTATTATTTTTTTATTACTAAGAAGGTTGCAACGTTTCTTAAAATATATCATTCGAAATTCAAATAGTTCCGATTAGCTAGAAGTCCAAAACTTTTAGTGTGCCCCAGGTATAGGTAATTTGACGCGCACATACTTATAGCAAATTGAAGACTTAAAGGCTTTCTTATGGATGCGATTGTCAGATCTCGACCAAATTGCAATGAGACCAAACGGGAAGCACCAGCTTTCGAAAGTTCTGAGGTAACAAACAAAAAAACATACCGACGAATTGAGTACCTCTTTTGAAGTTGGTTAAAAAAGAATACATCTAGGAAAGCAATAATTGACGTAATTTTCTGATATATCTACGTAGGTTTCATATTATGCAAAGTCATAATGACTTAACAGATAAAAATAAGCGATACCATAGATATCTGAACGGTGATATTATCAATCAATCAATGTAAATTATTTTATTTCGTAGGTAAATTGCATTACCTACACTTTAAATATGTTATCTCTTCAACAGCTCGTTAGGAAGGCAGATTTCCTTAGAGAAGAACGAGCAAGAAACTCTAAAATTTTTCTATTCAAAACAGAATGGTTTTACAAGTTCTTATTTTCAATGAAATTTACAAATAATTTCAATTACAATGTATGCAAAGTGATGCGACAAAAATACTCAAAAGTTAATTACTAAATGCCTTACACGAGTAAGTCAAAAAAATGTGAAGTAATAAGTAGAAACATAGTTATAGTTATTGAGTACATACTTAATGTACAATACAGCAGATGTATCAATCTACATATACCTTAAATAAAATAAAGGAATTATGCGCGCATTTTATTAGCTGCTATATATAAAAAATACATATCTTTAAAAAAAAAGAAAATAAAACACGAAGCACACTTCCCGGTGAGAGGATCATCCAACCACCACAAGTAGCGCCCGTTCACGAGCATAACGCATGGACCGTCGCCTCCCTCAACCATATTTTAGGGAAGGGAACGACCCGTCCCACGTCGCCACCACAAGTGGTAAAGAAAAATGTGGCATTGCATTAATTAGATAGGAAACTTTGTGATTTCCAGCTATAAGTAGATACCATTTTATGCATATTCATTATTTAACAGATAGAATCATCAAACATCACTCTATCCCGGTTGACAGTTGTGGCACTGGCCAAAATAATGGAAAACTCTCCTATTTAACGAAGACTTTACCAGTGGGAGGCTCCTTTGTACAGGATGCCGGCTAGATTATGGGTACCACAACTAAAGCAATACTGTGCTTCAGTCTGAAGGGTGCCGTAGCTAGTGAAATTACTGGGCAAGTGAGACTTAACATCTTATGTCTCAAGGTGACGAACGCAGTTGTAGTGCCGCTCAGAATTTTTGGGGGTTTTTCAAGAATCCCTAGCGGCACTGCATTGTAATGGGCAGAGGTTATCAATTACCATCAGCTGAACGTCCTGCGCGTCTCGCCCCTTATTGTCATAAAAATAAATAAAAGAAAAAGACTTAATTTAGTGATGTCCTAAGATGTAAAGGATGCAATTTAGCTTAAGATCAGTTCAACTGTCGGCAACGGTAACTCACCTTATCTGTACACACTGTTTATGTGTCACGTATACCTTACCAGCGATAGAAGTTTGTATGGAAAATGCAATTCACGCGTCCCAATATAAGGCGATAAAAATGACTTATCGGGTATATTAGGACAGCTTCAGATTATTGACAGCTAATTACTGACAGTAGATGGGAGTAATTTATCTCTATCTGTAGATAGTATATTGGGAACGGCAGTTAGTTATGCATAAGAATATGTCCAATCATTGCGTTTTTCCCGGATATATGTACAAGAAAACAGAAAAACATTCTATAAAGTACTTTTTGGCTTCAGTATTGTATGAAAAACACACACTTTTTCACGGCTTTATAATATTTAAATAAAGAAAATATTATATTACTATAATGGACCGTGTGTAGTGTGTACTCAACCGACGCCTAGTGGAGTCGAATCGAATCGTTGATATTCTTCAATTTATTTACTAGTGGATTGCGTCCACTAGTAACGAGTCACATATGGGCTGCAGGCGAGTTTATTGCCGATGCGTTTCGATTTATCTTTCATAATTATATAGAGTGTGTTTTATTTAACTTGGACAGTATGGGGAACTCCTAATACAGAATATATACAGAAAATTGTTCTGAGGAACCATTCTTTTTGTGTTCGATAAAGAAGTATAGATGTTTTTTAAAAAAACCTCATTTAACTTCCTACAAACACAATATTTTTAAGTTGTTACGTAATTACTAAGACTACAAAAATGTAAATATTGTTACTTTTATATACTTACTAGCTGACCCGGCAAACGTTGTTTTGCCATATAAAGTATAATTCACGCGATAGTTTTATAAGTAATAAAATATTGCCTATATTATAGCCTGTACATCATTTTGTTCTATTGTCAATAGTTTTTGCAGCGCACGCAAAAATAGGTTTTCGATTATACACCTTGTGTTACAAAATAGCAATTTTATTACGGATCCCTAATTTTGAAAAAACTATAGCCTTCCTCGATAAATGGACTACCCAACACTGAAAGAATCATTCAAATCGGACCAGTAGTACCAGAGATTAGCGCGTTCAAACAAACAAACAAACACTGCAGCTTTATAATATTAGTATAGATAAGGAACCGTGAAGCAGTAATGTGTAAACATTACTGTGATTCGACCTGAAGGGCGCCGTAGCTAGTGAAATTACTTGGCAAATGAGACTTAACATCTTATGTCTCAATGTGACGAGCGAAGTTGTAGTGCCGCTCAGGAGGTCTACTCGCAAAATCGACAACGATACATTCGGAACGATACGATAATACTCGGAATATATTGCAACTATCCTACTCTACTATTCGAATTCCCTATCGTCTATCGTTACCATAGACTAATATTTTGATTTTTTTACGATGTTAGTGTGAATGAAATATGTTCAAACCTAAACATTATCTGTGCTGTCGCTGTTAAGTGTCAAAAGTCAAAACATAGTTTAGGCGCTAAGCGCCTAAACTATGTCAGACCATGCCAGACTCTGCACCACCAATTTGGTGTTATTTACACATAATGTAAATGTTAAAAAAATATGTAACGAATATAATATGTCCATTTAAAATTGAATAAATAATACAAAACTTGCGGATAATAAAATGTAAAAAAAAGTAACTCAACCCTTCTCGTCGACTTCCTATTTCTCAGGCGGCCATTTGCATTATTTCTACGCATAAACGATCAACAAAATGACTTAAATGACTTAGTAGTAAAAAAAATCTGTTGAATAGAAAATCACATATAATTATTTCAATAATATTTATTAAGTATGTACATTGTATGGCAAATATATCTATACAACTTGAAACGATAATAGCATCGACAGCCTAGAAGGTGTCGTTGAGATTATCGTAAAAGTGACGTTTGATTATTTGTGAAATTCGAATATTCGTCTCTGACATTTTCAACTTAGAGTAGGGTTAGGACCGATAATATCGAATAATGTTTCGTTCAATCATCGTTTCGACATTGATTACGATGTAACTAAGACTACGATTCGATACGACTAATACCACGATTTATCGAATATCGATTTTTGGAGTAGGCCCCGAGAATCTTTGGGGTTTTTCAAGAATCCTGAGCGGTAGTTGTAATAGGCAGATCGCATCAATTACCATCAGCTGAACGTCCTACTCGTCTCGTCCCTAATTTTCATAAAAAAAACCTAAACAGTAAAACTGTGGCAGTTTTAAATTAGTACAAAAGAAAATTATCGAAATTTGGGACATGTTGCATAAACATGCTTAAAGTTTTTTATAAATATATATTTTATACTGTGAAAGTTGCTGACTGATATACACTCCTAGAGATTCGTACGAAAATAGTTTGAAATTTATAGCATCCAGCCCATATACGAAATTATTAGTACAATATATTTCTAATGATGTCCATATTTGACAAAATTTCACTCCATAACAGCTTGTAGAAAACATCTGCAAGGAAATTCATTATAAAAACATCTTTTAGAACATAAGAATGTTAAAAACAAAGATACAGTTTGGACTCTGAAAGTTGCAGACTTATAACATAAGATTGTTAAAAATAATTATAATATAATTAATTATATTATATAAGGTATTAATAAGTTGCAGACTATTTAGTCAAACTGCACACCCAGAGATTCTTACTAAAATAGTTCGCTATTAATAGCCTTCAACCCATATGCGCAAAGATAAACAACAGATTTCTAATTATTGTCTTTTGATTTAATATTTCATATATTGAATGCAGCACAAACTAAGATGTTATGTATATTACAGCCATTGTAAAATACTCTATTGTATAGATAAGAGTGGCCGTTGAGTTTCTTGTATGTTCTTCTCACGAGCTCTACTTTTCCGAATATATGGTAGATTTAGTAATTTAAAAGAAATATTTTTAGTAACGATTCATAAGCGCTTAAGATTCATAAGTTTGAGTCTAATTAAATAAAGTTAATTTGACTTTGAAGCAAATATTTGTATTATCTTATACTCTACCAAATTTATCACGAGAGTGTTCCGAATATTAGTTGACTTGATTTTGCTGCCTAATTCTGAAATCACTCTTCACGCAGTAAGCTTCATCCCGAATAAATAGCCTAAATTGATTACGAAACTGAAGTGGTTAGTGGGCAGGGCATATAGTTCGACGGAGAGTTGGGCGTTAGGGTAGTAAAGTCCTCGAATGGCGACCACGTACCGCAGACGCAGTGTTAGTCCCCACAAGATCAAAACCGCCGGAATACGTTGCGCAGGATTGATCATCGTGGAGATCTTTGGGGGAACCCGTTGTCCAGCAATGGACGTCTTGCGACTTAAATGATGATGGTCCTGAATGTGTGGCTGTTCTCCACCGGCTGATTCTCGCTGGCCATTTTCAAGGATCTCTTCTACATGTTCAAAGAATATGTGAAATTTGATTCCTTGTATTGTGTTTTCTCATTCAAGGAAAGCGTACACTCACCTAAACAATCGCCATCTGAACTGTGATTCCTTTTGTGGTACATTATCACCAGTGGGAGGCTCCTTTGCACAGGATGCCGGCTAGATTATGGGTACCACGACGGCGCCTTTTTCTGCCATGAAGCAGTAACGGGTAAGCATTATTGTGTTTCGGTCTGAAGGTGAAAATACTGGGCAAATGAGAGCGCAGTCGTGGTGTCGCTCAGATTTTTAGGGTGTTTCATGAATCATCAGTGGGACTGCATTGCAATAGGCAGGGCGTATCAATTACCATCACCTGAACGCCCTGCTCGTCTCATTCCTTTGACGAAGCATTGACTGCAACCCTCCTCAAGCAACGCAATAATTTTGCTACCTTTATCATTTTGTCCACCATTTTAGTGATCGCTAAATAACGATGCCAGTACTAAAACGCTAAGAAAATATCAATCAATAATCAGACATTATTATCGACTAAGAGTTATTGAGAACCGATAATAAATCTCAGCAATTCGCGCCACAATTGTAGTACAAAATCGGTTTTCCTTAAAAACCAGCCTCAGTCTTCAATTTGAATTTGGAACGAACTTTTATAAGCACCACGGTACTTTTATAACCTGCCAGAAACATTTTAAACCTATATGAACTTTTTCTTGATTGGTAAGTTAGAAAACTTTTAGAAAATACGAATATCCGGCGAAGTTTTAATACCCCTAGAGAATCAGATGGATCAGAGAAAAGGAAATAAAATGTTCTATAAGAAATAATCATATTTGTGTGTTTCAATGTTATTCGAGTATTTTATATCTTATGTATAAAATTCTCGTGTCCCGGTGTTTGTTACCAAAATCCTCCGGAACGGCTAAACCAATTTGTTTGAAAATTTGTGTGAATATCGGGTAGGTCTGAGAATCAGCCAACATCTATTTTTCGTAACCCTAAATGATAAGGGTAAACCCACCCCCAAAAAAAATATTTTTTTATTATAATTCAGCTTTAAAAAATATAAACAACTTCAAATTTTTACCCGTCATACCATCAACATTTTGTATCGCGATTTTTATATTATTCTGTTGCATTCACAAATCCGTGGGTAGTACGATATTATAATATTTGGTAGGTCTGAGAATCAGTCGTCATCTATTTTTTATACCAAAAAATTTTAATGTACATATTTTTTTAATAACTACTAATTAACTAATTAACTATATGGCAACGTTATATATAATTTATGTAACGTTTGCTGGGTCAGCTAGTACAGTATACAATTTAGATAACAGCTCTAAGACTGATTTATGTGTCTATTTGTACAGTTTCTACCATGGCCATAATCCATGTAATTGGATTGTAATATCGACTAGAAGTACAAAAAAGGATTGTGTGGTTTTATGAAACCACGGTAAAAGTGAAACTTTTTTTTCATATTATAGACATTTAACTAAAAAATAACAATATTTACATTAAACACTGACAAACAACATTTATATTTAACACTGATAAAAACAAACAAAATAGCGTGGAGCACTGGCACAAATGAGTAATAGTCTATAGACTACACGGTCAGCTGCTGCGAACTATAGGCGCCCGACCGTCACGCGACATGCAACACACAGAGGAGAAAGTTTGAGACGATGTAATAATAGTTTCACTTTAGTAACAATAAAATATATATTTGTGGGTACCAGATTACACAGGTTAAAAGTGAATTTTCTTTATAACATATAATTTTTCTATTATTTACCTTCACAGAAATTGGGTAGAGAAGGCTTAAGAAATATTAAAATCACGCTCACATGTTGGATTTATCAAACGAATTATTTATCCACTCATACTTTTACTATAAATTCACTGGAATTTGAATAAAGTATTTTTATTTTATCATTTTTAAACTAATATATTATTATTTACGTCAGTATACTGAACTTTGATAAAATAAACAACATGGCGCGTAACCGAAAATCGTGACTAAATTGCTATTGCTTTCTCTCATACGCCGATAAAGAAGTTTCACTCCAAAATATACAAATGATTGTAAATAACCCGTAATGGTCTCAGTATGTGGATCTCAATGGTCGAAGTGAAAATAAAGTTTATTTTAATGTTCATTAATGAGATTTACTATAAGGTGAGCCCCTGAGCCACGTGGCCAGGTATCGGCAACTGGAGAAGCTATTTTGGTCAGCAGTGGCAGGCGGTAAGGGGCAGGCCAAGCAGACCGACACCAGACGTGGCCGAAGTCCCCGCGCACCTCTCGCAGCTAAATATAGCCACGCCGTGCATTCTTGAGCGAACGATGTCGAATTTTTGTCGAGTACATGCGGCCGTTTTATATAGTTTGTTTTGGCCCTTTAGTTCGACCGCAACCTTCGATTTCTTTGTAAACACTTCCTGACTATGTGCGCCTGGTAAATGTGTTTTGTTTTTTTTTTTTACGAGAACAAAATATGATGAAACTGAGGCCCTGGTAAGCGGCATCTGTCCATAACAATGATATTTTTTTATGAAAATAAGGGAAAAGACGAGAGAAGTAGTACTGCTCAGGATTCTTGATAAACCCAAAAATTCTATGCAGAACTACAATTGCGCTCGTCACGGTTTTAATACTTGATTGTTTGACAAGGTACGTCTCCAAAAAATAATTGCTCCGTCGGAGAGATGGCGTCTCGATAATGCGTATTCTGTTTAGAAATGTTTGGTGCAACTTTTTTAATTTACTGGTGTCATCCTAACAAAATTTCTGAATCCACTTCTGCCTTCTATTCTGAAATCATTCAATATGGAACGATAGATCTCTTCTTGGTGTCATGTTCTCAAAAATGATCGCGACTAGTACTTGCATGTTTTTCTTGAAGTTGCTTCATTATGTATGATGTACAAGTATACTGCACTCATTAAGCAAAGTTCCTCAGCACCTTCACTTCACTTCCCACTACCTAGCAGAAGTCAATTGAGCTATATTCATTCTACGTCAGGACTGGCGTATCTTACTTCAGGACTGACGTGTCTTATATTCTACCAGTTTAGCTACAAGTCTACAACAAGTATAAAACATGTATACAACTAATAGTTCACATACAATTTCATCCAACTATTTTCATACAAATTTCGCCCCTTTTTTTAGATTTGCATGAAACTTGTAATTAAAAAAAATGTGTAACACTCGAGTCGATCAAATTCAAGATCAAAGTCAAAGTTAGTATTTAGACCTAGCTGAGGAAGTCACATATTGTGGGATGTGGAATAAACTATATTATTATGCGAATAATCGTTTCCCTAAGCATTCCAATAGCAAAGAGACTCGTCTCGAAGGTTCAAAATATGTTTTCGTTGTGCGGAAAATCCTCAACCTCTCACTCTAAACTGTATCTGATTAAGTCGGCATCTATGTGACGACTAAAAGACTAACCCCCTTATTCATAATGGTCCGCTAACTTTAAACAGCCGCTTAGGAGTGTTTTTTCTCATTCTGACTTAGGTCAATAGAAGAAGACAGAGTGAGAATTAGCAATGCTTTAAGTTAGCAGACTATTATGAATAAGGGGGTTAATGTATATGTGGTGTCAGTCATATACAACGAGATAGCGTGGCTGAGGAGTTTTCCCAAACTAAATAAAAATGCAGTTAAATTTAAAATTAAAAATGCGCTGTTGAATAGCATCGAATAACTCTCACTAACTGTTGTTCAATGATACTCAACAACGCTATACGCTTATTTAGGATAGCTAAGGTAAATCTTTTTTTTTGTCTATTAGTAATAATTCTAATAATGTTTAGTTTTAAGTCCTAATAGTTTAGTTTAAAGTAAGTAGTAGTTAAGTACACATAATTAAATGTATTTTCAGCGCATTAACTTTCCAACAAACAGTTAAAGTTTGGCAAGATATATCAATAAGTTTAAAGTGTACTTATTAAATTTAAAAAAAATGTGTATAGATAAAAATGATAAATAAATAATTAATATTAAAATATGGGACGTTGTTGTCCAAATTACGTTGCACAAATCATCCAGAACGAAAATATAATACACGTCACAGACTATTGCTATCTCATTTACAAACGCTAATAGCGAATCTGGTGTCAATCTTCTATCTACGGATGATAGTAATGTACGTAAGTATCCATCCCTAATCCGTGGTAATGTCTTTCATAGCTGTTGAAATCATGTGTCATCCTAGCAACATGTACCAGGACTTCATATTATGCAGTTTAGAGGTTCACGCACAATGCAAATTCAAACTAAAATTCAAATATTTCTATTCAAAATAGGATATGACATCACTTATTGAAAGTCAAAAAACTACCACCCATTTCATCAAAAAATATTTTTACAAAGTACCATTGTACAATTAAACTTATTTTTTAATAACCTGAGGGCGGTCGCTCCATTCCCTATTTGTGGTATCATAAAGAAAGTCATTTATGTTATAGTAACCTTTACCACACAAACGTTTTTTAACAATTCTTTTGAATAACGTAATACTTTTTTTTTGAACATTTTCTGGGATCCTGTTGTAAAAGCATATACATCGCCCCACAAAAGACTTGCTAACTCGACTTAGCCGAGAAGTAGGCATTATTAGCTTATGCACATCTTAAAATTAGTTGTTGCAGCTCGTTGATGTTCTGAAATTATGGATGAAAGTGGATTTTTCTGAGAGATAAACTTTTTAATGTAATATAAATTATCATTTGTGTATGATAGTGCAATAAATGAATATTATATTTGACCACATAAATGCTTAGTACTTTTATTGTGTAAAATAAAGCAATTCGTGCGAAATTATTCCCTAACCATTCCAAAATATTCAAAAATGCGCAACGTATTTTTTTACAAGTTATGTTTTTGTTGGCTTTACACTTTTTATCAACTCCTATCTAAGCGTGTTTTTGTTTATACGTAGGTATTTTAATAAAAAAAGATATTCACAATCAAAAGTTGTAAATATGCCTTGACGGTTAGAAGGCAATCCGGTCGTAATCGCGAGTCTGATTTTATCCGAACCGGTTCATGCGTTGCTGATAATTTCGCGTAAAACACTTCTGTTACATGTGAGCTACTTGTGTTTTCTTGCGAATCACAGTAGCACTTATTCAAACTCGTATTCTTCGCGGCAATATCAGTATGCATGTCTCATAGACAACAATTTCTCAGTTCTGTTGATTCGGTACAAGGTTAAGTCTCGACGCAAATGTGAAATAGTAATGCCAGCGTCTAGAACTCTAGTGATTACTTTATGTGAGTTTAAAAAATATCAAAATGTACTAATACACATCCTCGGTATATGTCATTCACGTACTATGACCAACTAGAATCCCAATCACCTTTCTTTATGACAATAAGGGATTAGACGAGCAGGACGTTCAGTTGTAGTTATTGATACGCTCTGCCTATCACAATGCAGCGCCGCTAAGGATTCTTGAAAAACCTATAAAGTCTGAGTGGCACTGCAACTGCGCTCGTCACCTTGAGACATAAGATGTTAGGTCTCATTTGTCCAGTAATTTCACTAGCTACCGAGTCCTTCAGACTAAAACACAGTAATGCTCACACATTACTGCTTCACGGCAGAAATACGCCCCGTTGTGGTACCCCATAATCTAGCCGGCATCCCGTGCAAAGGAATCTCCCATTGGTAAAAAAGTTCCGAAGAGATGTTTCACCGAAGAATTCTACCTTCGCACCCCCCATCTGGATGTGTGGCGGTTCTACACAGTACGGTTTTCAAGGAGGTTTCTTCCACGCACAACCAAGCTGTGGAATGAGCTTCTTTGATGGTTTTCCGGGAGGATGCGACATGGGTACCCTCAAAAAAAGCGCTTTCATCTTCCTTAAAGGCCCGCAACGCTCCTGTGATTCCTCGTTTGTCCTCCTCTTCCTTAAAGAGGTCTCCAGGTTACTTCTCAGCAGCTCAATTTATTAATTTGACACGTTTACGATAAATGACAATAAAGATTTTATTTTCTTCGTGAAACGGGTTTTTATTATCGTAACGCCATCTGTACATTCTAAAACAGGTCTTGTGTCTCGTATGCAAAGGAATTAAATTGCGTTGTTTTAATAGTGACCTCTATTGCGCCATGACAAGGCCGTAAGAAATAAAAAGAGTTTAAGATCATAAGCATTATTTAAGTACAGTTATAAGCATCTTTGCACAGGGTGGGGACCTGGGTAGGGTTTTTCCGTGAATACTAATGATAAGTCATTTATTCCACGCATTTACTATAAATATATAGTACGTAAGACTTAAATAATGTAAAATTTTTAAATGTGTAATTCAGTTGGGGGTTCATAATAACAAAAAAAAATATAAGATAGAAAAAGAATTGTGTGAATGAAACCACGGTAAAAGTGAAACTAACAAATTGAACTCTATTATTTGCTTTTTCCTCGTTGATCAGTTTTTTGGACTCACTAGCTGTGTCGTTGTTTACCAAAAGCAAATTAAAGTTTCACTTTAATAAATAACAACATTAACATTAAACACTGACAAAAACAAACAAAATAGCGTTTATGTCTCAGGGTGACGAGCGCAACTGTAGTGCCGTGTTCAGAATTTTTAAGTTTTTCAAAAATCCGAAGCGGTACTGCATTGTAATGGGCATGGCGTATCAATTACCATCAGCTAAACGTCCTGCTCGTCTCGTCCCTTATTTTCATAAAAAAAAGAGTTATGTGAAGCAGTAACGAGCAAGTTTTATTGTGTTTTACTCAACATAAGGTCATTTTACATTGCACTCCTTTGTCATTCTCTTCCAAAAAAACATGTGTAATCTGATGCCATATTAACAAACATTGGTAAAAATTGCAACAATCTGGGAATGTAGCGGCCGCCCCCAGGTTGTTTTAATGAAATATTTTTTAATTTTATTACACATATAGTATAAACACACTTATTTTTCGGAACCTTTCTTCTCAGATCTGAGGCGTTGGAAAATTTATTGAAGTAGGCGTTACTTTGCGGAAACCCATAATTATAACAAATGATTTGAGTTTTCTTTAGTGTTAATTCCGCCAATATTTGTCTTTAAACAATTCGACACGTGTTTCGCCTCTACACGAGGCATCCTCAGGACGTGTTATCTCGCCAAAATCTGGCACGAGACTCCAGTATAGGTACATTTTGACAGTCATAAGTAAAATAATTATCTCTGGCTCCTTCTCATGTCCAAGTAACGTCAGTTCGTGCTTGAGTCTTGCTGGATCACTACCTTCTCAAGAATGGTATCTTGATACACTTGTTGTTTCGATTTTACCACGAAAAGACTATTACCACTTAAGAAATGACCAGTACGTCTCTTATAGGCTGCCAGTCCTAAGTCATCTTTTAAGATACGCGAAATTGTTCTAGGTGCTATCTTCATCTCCCGATATCAAAATCTTTTGCTAACGGACGGGATTTTTTCCTTTCTTTACCTTACTGCTTTGACCACCTTTTTCGTACGAACTCTACGTGGACGGCCAGATCTTTTTCTGTCACAAACAGAGGAGGACTCATTGTACCTATTAATAGCTCGGTACACAAACATTTTACTAATACCAAGCGTTTGGAGAGTTTTAAAAATTATATTTAGCTCCATACCTACTTTGTGCAATCACAGCGATTCGGTTGTCTTTATCACCCCACTCTATTTTAATTTTTAATATCGCAAAATGATGTGAATGTTTTGGTGCCAAAATGAAAAAACTCAATGAACAATCATATAAAAATGACAGATTCCAAATTCAAATGTAATATTTTGTTTATTTTTAATTGCAACAGTATTTATGGCCAGACTAAGTATTTATAAAGTTTGTTTTGTTCAATATTCAATGAACGAATTCATAAATATATAATTATCAAACACTGAACATTTACGGCCATTCCCAATATTCAGTCTATCTCTTACTTGAGATAAAAATCGTTACTATCGTTGACATTTCTGTCCCAATAAACTTATCGACGGTAACTTACCCTATCCGTACACGCTGTCTGTCAATGGGACGACGTATAGCTTACTAGCGATAGAAGTTTGGATATTGCAATTTACGAGTCCCAATATAAGGCGATTAGAATGACTTATCGGGTATATTGGGGCAGCTTCAGATTATTGACAGCTAATTACAGTCAGTAGAAGGTAGTAATTTATCTCTATCTGCAGATAGTATATTGGGAATGGCCCTTAAAATATATTTAACTTTGATTCTCATAAAAAAATCGCACCTAAAGCGGTTTTCATACCAAGAATCAATCGTTCAGAGCGACACATGCATTTCATTGTAACACAAGCTAGTCTGTAGCTCCGAACAGGACACGTGGCATCCGATAGCCCTCACCTCTCGCTCAGGTCGTCTATGTCGTTATAGCATCGACACGTGTAATATTTATTTGCCTTGTTTCCCGTTCAAAATGAAGTATGCGTGCTACGAGAATTTGAATAAAAATACAATTGAAGGTGAATACACTTGGCAAATTACACCGATCATATGCTGACTGTTGAATAAATCATCGATTCATTGCTGAATTTGGATAAGCGTGTATATTTACATTTATTCGACTGGCTCCTGGAGTATTTCGTAAACAAATGAGGCGCTATTATTATTGAGGCTTGGTGGAAAAAAATGCTTCTGGTATTTGGGCTTGATACATACAAGTATTATCTTTCTCTGTTATGTGTACGTATAGTATGTATTCGAATTCTGCTAATTTACTTGGCGTTGGGTGTTCTAGTATTATTTTCATTATTTAAGGGCTTATATACAAAAAATCATTATCATCATCAGCCGTAAGACGTTCACTGCTGGACAAAGGCCTTCCTCATAGATCTCCACGAGTAGGATGTCTAACAATACTGCGTCTTCCGGTACATGGTTTCCATTCGATTTACTGCCCCAACGGCCATCTGTCCATCGAATTATGTGCCCACTGCCATTTTAGTTTCGCAATCAATTGGGATTTGTCAGCGACTTTGGTTCTCCTACGGATCTCCTCAATTCTGATCTGATCTCGCAGGGAAAACCAAGCATAGCCCTCTCCATTGACATCTGATATATTTGACTATATTAAATTAATAATAAATTCCACATATTTGTTCTCTATTTAATTTCAAATTTATCATTTTGTTCTTTCAACAATTCGTATTCGTATTACCGTAGGCCATTTTGAAGATTACAATTCTACAATGACGGTCGAAAACCAGCCGGTTGACCTGATGGTTCCCGTGATGGCTTTGGTTCTCGTGATAAAGGTGGCGAAGGCAAGCGCGGCAAGTTATGGACGTGGAGGAGGACCAGACTAGAGAAAAAAGCATCTATCTGTTCTCTTTGCCCATAAAGGAATTTGAAAACATTGACTGTTTTCTCGGCTCTGCGATGAACCATGATGTGTTAAAGAAACAAACAGCATGCCGGACAGCGGAGTCGTTTCAATGTCTTCGCAGCTATTGGCGACAGGAATGGACATATTGGTCTTGGAGTCAAATGCAGTAACGAAGGTGCAACAACTATTCGTTGCGCTGTTATTCTGGCTAAGGTCACAGTACTGCCTGTGAGACGATGTTACTGGGGAAACAACATCGGAAACCCTTACACTATGCCGTGGAAAGTAACTGGCAAATATGGTTCTGCTGACACTGTGCTTTACAAAGTAACTGGCATATATGGTTCTGCTCACACTGTGCCTTGCAAAGTAACTGGCAAATTTGGTCCTGCTCATACTGTGCCTTGCAAAGTAACTGGCAAATGTCTTTCTGCTCACACTATGCCTTGCAAAGTAATTGGCAGTTGTGGAACTGTGAGGCAATGAACCACGACGGGCATGGTTTGATAACATGTCTGCCCCAAAGAAGCTTGTAATGGCACGTGTTGGACTGCTACTCATCAGTGGTTCTACTGGCACATTAGGGAGGTCAAAATAAGTCGCAGTAGCAAAGACCTATGCCTACCTTACATGTGACAGGATATACCACTCAATAAAGTCACCATACTATTAATACAAAGTTAAAATTTTCTTAACGTGTAAATAAACTCATATCTTTTTAACGGCTAAAACTAACACCCATTCGAAAATTAATGCCACAAACGTGAGAAGAACGGGCACAAGAAACTCAGAGGGCTTTTTTATAGAATTTCGTCACAATAACATTTATAATTTAAATAGCCTGAGGGCAGTCGCTCCATTCCCCTTGTGTGGTATCATATATTCAATATCCTATCTATCCTTAGTTTAACTTACTAGACGTACAGAAATCTATCCTATTACGCTTACTTACATTCAATAACCTATTGACAGATAGCATTGGACTATAACTATGGATAGATAATATCTTGTCATTAAACGGTGACAGCTATGTATCCGTAAGGTAAAGTAAGGGTAGATAGGTTATTGAAAACGGCCGTAAGAAAGTCATATTTTATGTAAAAGTAAACTTTACTACATAACCGTTTTTAACAATCGTTTTGAAATTCGTAAAACTGTTTCTTTTGAATCTTTTTCATTCTTGGATCTTGTTGTAAAAGCATACACATAACACAACAAAAGACTTAAGAAATCGACTAACGGCCGTTTTCAATAACGTATCTCTAGTTACGGTTACATTGCACCGTGTAATGACAAGATATTATCTTCCATAGTTATATCCAATATAGTTGAGATACGATACTGCATCCTTCTTAAATTTGGATATGCTGTTATTTGCGTGGCGTTGTATTCAAAGCGCGATCGACACACAACTGGACGAAACCCCTGACTAAGACGCGTAGGCAGAGTTTTGCTTAAGACAATTTTTGAGCGTAAGTGTGACTCTATGTATGGGATAAATACTCATTCGGTTAAGCCGCGCCTACACTGCTAAGTTTGTTTTGAATGTTTGCCGTCAGCTACGATCAAGTGTATGACCTCTGATGAATGGGTTAACGAATTATGGTTGTATGTTGCAGGTTGGTGGTGGGCGGGCGCATTTGTTGGCGGGGCAGCATTGCTATGTACCGCGGGTGTGCTCGCTCGCTCGCATCTCCGACGTCGTCACGCTACCGTCGCAGCTACACCAAGCCTCGTAAGTCCTCATGAAATACTCCCTAAAGCCTACTGGAAATTGATAATTCGCCAGTTACCCTTTTTTATACTTTTTTTATGGAATAGGAGGACAAACGAGCGTACACCTAGTGTGAAGTAATCACCGCGGACCACATTCTCTTGCAACACCAGAAGAATCACAGGAGCGCTGCCGGCCTTTAAAGTACGCGCTTTTTTTGAAGGTACCCATGTCGACCCGGAAACACCGCACAAGGAAACTCATTCCACAACATTGTAGTTTGTGGAAGAAAGCAAAACTGCATTGTGGAGGACCGCCACACATCCAGATGATGGGGATGACATTCTAACTTGCGGCGTGTCGTGCGAAGGTGGAATTCGCGGCAGGAATCATGTTAAACAACTCTTCGGAACACTCCCCGTGATAAATACGGTAGAAGACACACAATGAACGACGTCCCTACGCAACGCCAAGTGATTCAGCCATTCACAAAGCAAAGTCCCCGATAATTCGCGCTGCTCTGCGTTGCACGCGGTCAAATGCATCGAGCTGATAGGGTGCGCCAGACCAGAGATGACAGCAATACTTAATGTGTGGCTGGACCTGTGCTTTGCAGAGCGCTAGAATGTGGGCCGGCTTGAAGTATTGCCGTGGTCTATTAATGACGCCCAGCTTCTCCGAAGCCAATTTGGCTTTGCCACGGAATTGGCAATCACTGGAGATTTCGAGACCCAGTATTCCGATACTAGACGAGTTTTTAAGGGAAGTATTGTCGAAGAGCGGTGATACGACAAATTGGACAAGGTTCAATTTACCCCATTTCGTGATCTTCTCAAGGAAGACTCGATAGAAGACACAAATTTCTCCCGGCACTGGTCGACGATTTCCCGAGAGAGACCGACATGGCCCATTTATACGGCAACAGCAATGCTGTCGTCTGCATAGCAATGTATGTTGGAGGTGACCTTCTAGGTATACCAAGAGCTGGCGGTTAATTATGCTCTCCATGATTTTGGAGAGCAGGGAGGTAATAGCAATAGGCATGTAGTTTGCCGGATCCGAACTGTCTCCTTTTTTTGGATCGGACGGACAATGGCTGACTTCCATAAGTCAGATACTACGCCTTTTGAATAAAAGTGCCGGTATAAACGCGTTAGCACCGGTGTCGACTCAGGCGCACACGTTCTAAGCACGATTGGAGAAATGGCATCCACTCGACCTCCTGACGTCCAACGAAAAGATAGCTCGCTGAACAGTTTTCTGTCTGAACTATACTTCAGGCATAGAGCTCTGACACCGCGGGATGGTCGGCGGTGTTTTTCCGTTGTCGTCAAGATTCGAGTTGGAGGCAAAAAGAGTGCATAGGAGATCGGCTTTCTCTTTTGCCGTATGGGCCAGGGTGTCATTCCTCATGTGCAACGGCGGCAGGGACGGCTGGTTGAAGTTACCAAGAGCAGCTTTCGAGAACGACCAGAACTTGGGTGCTCTAGTCAGGTAACTGGATAGCTGCTCGCCGACTTTGACAACGTGCTTCAATTTCGCACGGGCGATTTGCCGCTTAAAGAATCTGGAGGAACAGTCATATTTCCTCTTTAGAACTTTGCAGTTCGGATCTTTTGAGCCCAGCGCCGCAACCTTTTTGATACGCATGTTTTTTGCAGTCAGATGCTACTTTGACAGACGCATCGAACCAGTCTGTGATCAGCCACCGATCGGTACTACAGAGCTTGGTATAAAAAAATCCTTGACCTGCAGTATCACATCGGCTACAGCAACGGCGCAGGTACTGGGATCATCCGAAGGGAAACAAACCTTGTCCCAAGGATGCAAAAGGAACGCATCCAATCCCAGTCTGCTGACTTGTAGTGCCAATCGCGGCGGGTCGCTGGTGGTCTGCGACGTGGGCGTTAGATAGGCACTACACTCCTGACCACGCAATGGTCGTACGTTCCGAGCGGGGCGTAAACAGAGATTTGGTAACTATCAGGATGTGTAGTCAGCAAAAGATCCAATGAGGATGGCGTGTGGCTGTGCACATCCGGGAGAATCGTTGTAGCGCGACTCAACCATACGCCAGTGCAAGCACGTCGTCAATCGCCGCTTGAACGCAGCCCATGAGATTATCCGTGTCTGCGTTACCACTATGGGACCTTTAGACACACGCATAGATGCGGACGCGGTCCTCTAAATCTAAGTGGATCCAGAGAGTAGACAGGTCCCTACCCTAAAAATTGCCGAGACGGCGACAACAGATATCCTCCCTAACGCATACACATACCCCGGCATGAGGCAAACAAAAATATGCACAATTTCGTACCCGGGGTACGTTAAATATGACGTATCGCTAGGTATAGAGATATCTGCGTCTCCGTAAGGAACAACAAGGCTGGCTGCGCCGTCTCAAGGAGGTGGGGCACAGTGTTTAAATTGGAGTGATTTCCCCTGATGTTACAAAAGTCCATATTAACCGTGGCGCGGGGTGCCGCGGTGTTACTGCCCTGTTTGTCCTTTGACATGCGCGGTTCTGTGCCTTCCCCAAAATGCGATGGGCAACTCTTTAAGTACCGCTGTCATAGTTTGGTTGGTTTTGGAAATAGCGGCCCTAGGCCGCTATTTCACGCCGGTATTCTGGCGAGTGTGGTAAGTAACCCGGACGAGTCTGGCCCGATTGTGCTGATGTCATAAGACGGCAGCGTGACTCTCCTTGTTTTAAAAAGCCCTTACTCGCCTCTTACGGCACAATGTAGTAATAGAAGAATACTTTAACTTCATACTAGAGCGCCCGAATCGACACACGCACACATACAAATGATTTACACAGCCGCCAAGCAATCTAGGGAACACAAAACTATTGAGTGAGGTGACGCAATAGTTGAGTCGCCGAGTCTCGAGTATTAGGATAACACACTATGTCCATTTTAATATTTAAAATAAATGGCATTTATAAAGCGGTAATTTAAAAGCTGTTTACACAAAAACGATATTTATCCATATCATTTTAATGCTACATAATTTAAAAAAACATAAAATAAATTCGCGGGCAACAGCTAGTTAAAAATAAAACTAAATCTGGTCCCATCACTTTCAATAATCTAGGATTAAAATTACTTAGCACTTTAGCATCACGCTGTCAGTTTTGACAGGTGAAATGTAAACAAACTAGAACACTCTGCTGTGACGAGGCCTTGTTTGTTCAAAAATAAAATGTATTTTCCAGAGATTGTTCATGTACTTAATAGTTTGAAATATAATCTTAATATATATAAATCCAGTGTCCTGATGTTTATTTCCATTGAACTCTTAAACTAATGAACGGATTTTAATGGGGATTACTTCATGGAGTGCAGTTTAGTCCAACTTGAGTAATAGGATAGTTTTTATTTCTATTTGGGACCCATAATCATTTTTATTTCCAATATTTGTTTTGTGGAGTATTTTCTATGAGAGAATTTATTGACGCACGGTTTGACAGTTCTGCTATGAAACCATTTCATTATAACAAAAGGGAGTATAATATTTTACGAAAGTATTCTTGATGTTATGAAACATTATTAACAAATTCATAAGAAACAGTATTTTTGTTATTATTTACAGCACTACGTCTGTCGGATCAACTATTAATTTATATAATTTAAATACGATTCGTATATTGGATGCAGCACCATACAAACTAATTTATTATTTATATTACTGCCATTGTAAATACTCTATTTGATTGAAAAGAGTGGCTGTTGAGTTTCTTGTATGTTCTTCTCACGAGCTCAACTTTTTCCGAACTTATGGCATATTCAGTAATTTAAAAGAACTATTTATAGTGGCGATTCAAAAGCGCTTAATTTATGCCTAATTGAATAAACTTTATTTGAATCTAACTTTAAAGTAACTTAAATTGATCCACTTTAATTTAAATTAAACGAGAAATTTAATTGTAATCAGGAACAGAATGTATAGGTTCGCCAAACAGCTGGTTACTATTACTGTATGTTTTGCCGACATCCTGTTTCCGATACAGAATTTACTGGAGTAGGGTGCGATTGGAAAGTATCTGTATTATGTTTGAGTAAATCAAATCAAAATCACTTTATTCATGTAGGTCAAGGAAATGGCACTTATGAATGTCAAAAGGTGGTTTTCTACGAAATAAATATTATGACTGTTCATTGTCAGTACATTTATGAAAATTTAATATACGTTCACAAAAATCGTCACCTTTTTGCTCTTAATAGTGATTTTCATTATTATAACACTAGAAATAAGGGATTGCTTATAACTAATTCTAGTAGGCTTCATAAGATACATAATAGCTTTAAGGGTAAATGTATACAATTCTATAATAAAGTCCCAGCCACTGTTCAGGCATTATCTATAAATAAATTTAAATGTTTTATAAAAAAAATGGCTCTAAAAAACTAAATTGTGATTATTTTATAGCGATAGAAATGACTGTACAATATTGTATACTTTTATTGAAAAGAGCGCAAAAAAAAGAATGCTGGGAGAGTTTCTTGCGCGGCTTCTTCTCTCTCAGAGCGCCATTTGTTTCCGAAGCGGTAGTAGTATCTAGTAGTTATTAGAAATTATATCAAAAATAATTCTAAAGGAATCAATTTTGAGAAAATAAATGCCTTTTATGCCTTTATGCCTTTTTACCAATAACCATTTCGGAAATGGTTGAGCTTTGATGAGAAGACTTCCACTTGGAAAGAATCTCATTGGCACTCTTTAAGATTAACATTTACAGATTCATCGCTATAGTTACGTTTTATTTAAATTACAATATACTATATAAAATAATGCAACAAAATAGTCGAACCTCAATCTAATATAAGTCAAAAAATAGTGTAAATTAATTAATAACAACACTAGAGTTATTGAGTACAGTAGAAGGATTAATTCACACATATTGTAAATAAATAAAGAGATTATTCGAGCATTTCAGTAGCGGTTATAAAAATATATATAGCTTCCCCGTCCCTTATTTTCATTAATGAGCAGGACGTTCAGCTTATGGTAATTGATACGCCCTGCCCATTACAATGCAGTGCCGCTCCGGATATTTTTAATATATTTATTTATATTTACTCATCAACGTTACTAGGTATATAAAACATAAAGCAGAGTTTCGTATAACAGGATCACCTAGTCACCACAAGTAGCGCCCGTTCACGAGCATGACGCATGAACCAGCCATCGCCTCCCTCGACCAAGGAAAAGAACGACTCCGCCATGACAAAGCCTGTGACAAGAACTCAACCAAATAAAAAAATGTTTTTTATCTATATATACAATACAATGTGTTGCCAGTGATGACATACGGAACGCAGACGTGGTCACCAACTATGGGCCTCGTGAGAAAGCTCATGGTCGCTCAGAGGGCAATCGAGAGGGCTTTGCTCGGAGTTTCTCTGTGAGGAATGAGGAGATCCGTAATAGAACCACAATCACCGACATAGCCCAAATGATTGCGAAACGGCACATAGCTCGAAGGACAGGTGACTGTTGGGCATCAATCAAATCAAAGTTCTCGACTGGCGACCAAGTACCGTAACGACGATCTGGCCAGCATCACCAGAATAAGTTGCATACCCTATTCAAATTCAAACTCAAAAATTTTTATTCAAAGCTAGTTGACCCGACGTTGTTCTGTATAGATATATAATACTAATATTATAAAGAGGAAAGATTTGATTGTTTGTTTGTTTGCATTGAATAGGCTCCGTAACTACTGAACCGATTTGAATAATTCTTTCACTGTTGGGAAGCTACATTATCCCCGAGTGTTATAGGCTGTATAACATTTTCAAAAAAATTAGGGATCCCTACTAAAAGTCCAGTAATGTAACCCAAGGTGTAAAAATACGTACGCGAACCACGTCGCGGGGTATCAGCTAGTAATAAATAAAATAATGTTTTTTATGAATTTGTCAATAATATACCATAAGATCAAGAATTATTTCGTAAAATATGCTCCCTGTTGTTGTAATGAAATTGTTTTACAGCAGAACTGTCAAACCGTGCGTCAACAAATTCTCTCATAGAAAATATGTCCATACAAAACAAATATCGGACGACGGTGGACACATCAAAGGAAAACAAAATTGTTGTATTTATTCAATTCCGAACACTTTCATATTTATTCACCTTTTAAACCTTCATGGACTTCCACAAATAATTCGAGAGCAAAATTAGCCAAATCGGTCCAGCCGTTCTCGAGTTTTAGTGAGACTAACGAACAGCAATTCATTTTTATATATATAGATAGGTTATAAAATCACTTATTGACAGTCAAAACACTAACACCCATTTCAAAAGAATGCCTCAGACCTGAGAAGAAACAAACTCGGCGGGCTTTTTTTTTTTCATAAAAATGGTTAAATGGTAACAAAGTAATATCGTACAATTAAACTTATTATTTAATAGCCTGAGGGCGGGCGCTCCATTCCCAATCTGTGTTATCATTAAGCAAGCAATTTATGTTTTAATAACCTTTACCACACAAACGTTTTTTAACAATTCTTTTGTATTTCGTAATACATTTGTTTTGAACATTATCTGGGATCTTGTTGTAAATGCATATACATCGCCCCACAAAAGACTTACTTACTCGACTCACCGAGTAGTAGGCTTTATGTAGTGTTATTAGTAGTGAAGTATCGTGGAGATCGCACAGATCATCATCTCCAGAGGAAATGAGTAGAAATCTTTGGAGGAATCCAGCACTGGATGTTTTTCAGCTGAGATGATGATACAATACTCGCTAAATATCTGTACATAAAATTTAAAAATTTGTCTAAATTTGCATATAATATAAAGTTTTCTTTTTACAACTCCAGAAGGATCACATCAGCGCACCTTTTGACTCTTCCACGAGGTTTCTAACCCATACACAGATAAGGTGTATCGCTTACCGGCAACCCTTGGATTTCTTAAAGACACAACAATCTGAAAAACTTACCATCCATAGCCACCTAATAAATAAATAAAAAAACTTAAGGCGGCACTAAATGCCAGCGACCTTGAGCGATATGAGTTCACGGCTGCTGGCCCCATCTATGTTACAAAGCCAATATTTAAAAAATTCTTGCGTGGAAAATTGTTTATGTGCTTACAATCCTTGTTATTCATAACAAAACTGAATAAATGTACCTACACAAAAAAGTACAAGCTATAAGAATAACTTTTCTGAGAGTAGTACTAAAAAAATGCGTCATGCCATGCCAAAAACTTGTTTAACTGCAAAGAAAAGTGGTAGTTCAAAAATGCTCTGGAGTGTTAACTATAATCAACAGCAAGCATTAGCAACCTACAAATAAGGCTTAAGGATATGTGTAACAGGATTAAGTAGTGTTCATAGCTCGAAATCCTATATTTTCACCACAAAACTTTTCTAAAAACACCTTCTTTGTGTGTTTTCTGCTTACTCTTCGCTTTAAAGACATAACCGTTAGTGTTCTTACAAAGTTTAGTTAAAATCAACAATTATAATTGAAGGAGCTAAATTGGTGTTATAAATAGGCAATATTTATTCACTAAATATTAGTATTTTACCGCTCTTTAGTTATTATCAAAGTCATTTCAAGCTATGGTTCATACTTCTAGTCTTTTTGGGATCTGATGCTAAAATAGAATAGATTTCTTATTACAAAATTATAAAACATTACAAAATATACAGAAACCGGTACCTCGGAATGTATAGATTTTTTTAAAAAACTTGGCTCTTCTTGCACTTTTGCAAAGAATGGTATCGTCGTAATAATAAAAAAATACAAGACAATAAAATAAAGGATCTTTTTTCGGGAGAAAATAATAATATAATGCTGTCATTCATTTTTAAACTTTTTTTTAATTTTGCTCGCGCTTTGGTCTTCATATCATACAGCCTAGTTAGCCTACAGTTAATCTTAATATATTACGTGTCACGTTGTTTATCCGCCATGGACTCCTAAACTAATGAACAGATTTTAGTGGGGATTACTTCATGGATTGCTGAGATGTTTTGGACATGTCGAGAGAATGAATGAAGAACAATTGACGAAGAAAGTGTATAAGGCCAGTGTGAATGAAAGTGTTGGAGGGGTTAGACCTAGGCGGACGTTTCAAGATCAAATCAGGGACGTCTTGAAAAAAGGCCAAGTCAAGAATACCCTAAACCGGAGAGCATGTATGAAAACGATAATGAAAGTGGACGAAGCGAAACAAGTATGTAAGGATCGTAGCAAGTGGAAAGAAATGGTCTCTGCCTACCCCTACGGGAAAGAGGCGTGATTTTATGTATGTGTGTTACTTCATGGAGTGCAGTTTGGTCCAACTTGAGTGATAGTATAGTTTTTATTTCGATTTGGGACCCATAATTATTTTTAATTATCAATATTTGTTTTGTCTAGACATATTTTCTATGAGAGAATTTTCTGACGCACGGTTTGACAGTTCCGCTGTGAAACAATTTCATTATAACAACAGGGAGCATTTTTACGAAATAATTCTTGATGTTTTCGAAAAATTATTGGCAATTTCCTGTAAAACAGTATTTTTTTATTATCTACAGAACGACGTCCGTCGGGGCAGCTAGTTGTAATATAAAACTTTGGAACTTATTCTAATAATAATATCCTTAACATATAATGTCCCTATTTAAGATGTATAAACTAGTTATTTTCAAATAGATATGATAAAAATACATGTAGGAAATTTAATACGATGTATTAAGGTAACATGCCAGAAATATAACAAAGTTATTTTAGTCTCTGTTTATGTAAAATACAATATAAGCTCCTTCGAACAGACGTGATATTAAAAAGTTTTTACATTGTACAGTTTTCGAAGCATCTAGAAACTGTCATAACCATAATGTTAACACCAGGAACAGACATAAACTTATAATGCCTACTACTCGGCTAAGTCGAGTTAGAAAGTCTTTTGTGGGGCGATGTAAATGCATTTACAAACAAGATCCCAGTAAATGTTCAAAACAAAAGTATTACGTTATTCAAAAGAATTGTTGAAAAACGTTTGTGTGGTAAAGGTTACAATAACATAAATGACTTTCTTAATGATACCGCAGATTGGGAATGGAGCGACCGCCCTCATGCTATTAAATAATAAGTTTAATTGTACAATATTATTTTGTAAACATATTTTTTTCGATGAAAAAAAATCCCGCTGAGTTTGTTGCGCCCGTTCTTTTCAGGTCTGAGGCATTTATTTTGGAATGGGTGTTAGTTATTGACTTTCAATAAGTGATGTCACATCCTATTTTGAATAAAAATATTTGAATTTGAATTTGAACATATTCAAATTAGAGCGAACGGGTCACCTGGTGTTAAATGATCACCGCCGCCTAGAAAAAGTATTATCTTTGTTTTTACATTAGATTTAAACCGAAAACCCACAACTATATATACTAAATAAATAATAGTTTAAAAAAACTAAAAAGCACGCTTTATATAAAATTCAACCAAAAAATAGAAAATAATTTTAATAAATTTAAAAAATTTAAATTGAAGTAGTGTAAAAAAATATATATTTTAATGTAAAAAAAGCATTTTTTTAACTATCATTTACTATTCATTTTTTAGTTAAATTTTCTATAAAAGAGTATTTTTAAAACTATTAAGTACTTTTAACATCAATTTCTGCTATATCGACTATAGATAAAAATTATATAAATTTACAAAAATCTTAGTTTGCAAATTGAATAATGGAATAATCTTATCAAATTATTGTATTGTCATCGAGGACCGATGACAATACAATAATTTACCTGGCCGTCTAAAGTGGGTCAAAATCACGTCTAAAGGAGTCAGTTACAAACATACATACCACATACAAGTGAAGCTATTATAAAGAGTATAAAAAGAAGAGAACACTGTCAGTAAAGTTTGCCAAAAACCATCTGTGTACAGCAAATACCACCTCCGAGTAGATAAATGGCGCTAAACTTCATAATGACAAATACTATCTTTGACTCATTTCATCTGCAGTCCCCCTGAAAACGAGATCTGGTAAAGTCTTGAAACGTCGGGTTAGCTAAAATAAAAATGTAACTTTTACGAAAAATCTAATGAAAAAACAGTTACAATTACACGCGTTTGAATCCTTTAATGGTGTTTTATTTAAATGTAACGGTTATCGTTACTTTCTGTATCGGGGGAAAGTTCCTCTTAATATGATAAACCATTGAAAATTAAAAATATACTTCCCGGACACAGACTAGTAAAAAAGAGAAGGACTCCGCGCCATGATGATAGTGATAGCAAGAGAAGCACCTTTATGCTCGTGTATCAGTTACACAATTTTTTCTCCCTTAAATAATCATATATCCACAAATACTTTTATATTATTGTTCTGACACCTTTTCACAATGCACGACGGCATTTTTAAAATATTTTATTGCGACGCAAACTGATATGTCACAGACGATGGCAAATCTCATAATGGCGGCCGATCGGCTTGTATTAGTGTAAGTGTGTGCGTGGGGATATGTATTTACACGTTTACCGGCTTGTTTTGGTGCCTCACTGTTATGAAAGGTGACACGGAGTCCTTCTTTTTTTACTTGTCGGAGTCCGGGAAGTATATTTTTATATCATAAATTGTGTATTTTTATTGGAGAGGAGAAAAATACATTTACGTATTGATAATCCCGAAACGGGACCCATATATCGGACTCAGCTTACGCGGACACACCCTACCGACTAAAAACCTCCTATATGCTGTCAGCCCTGAAGGCTTTTACAGCGACATAGGACGTGGGCCGCAAAGACTACGCAACAACAGTCGCGGGGCGTCTTTGAAGGAGACTCGAACCTCGGACCGGCGGTGTGCTTGTAGGAAGGAGAAAAGATGAAACATGAAAACATGAGAAGAACATACTCGCCGGCGAGTGCGGCTATGCATTGTGTAATGTAAATGTGGAAGTATGTGTGTATGTAGTTTTGTTTGTATGTATGTAAGTAGTGTGAATGTTTGTGTGCATGTATGTGCTTGTTTATTAATAAATTGTGTAGTCAAAATAAAGGTATAAGAAAGTAATGCACTCGAGCCTCCTTGACTGAACTATAATATTGTGGAATTAGAAACAAAGTCGATGCTGATCCTAAATGACACAATAATATTGTGTAGTTCTGGCAATGTTCATACATCGCGTCATATGGCCTATATCTTAACTAGACCATGGAGTCTATGTTTTTAGTTTACGTAAATATTAACTGTCTGTGGTTGTGTTGGTTCACGATACTTAGGTGTTTTAAAAATAATATAATAGCGGGTTTATACACATTTTAACAATTGCTTCTCTATATATTCTTGATAATGTTATGACATAAGCGAATTTTCTAGAAATTGTGATAATCATAATGTTGACCAGGAACAAACGTAAGCTTGTTATGCCACTGCTCGGTTACGTCGACTTAGTAAGTACCTAAGCCTTTTGTGCGATGTATATGCTTTTAAAAGCCACATGTTCTTTTACACAAAACTTTGATAAAATATACCTACTACAAGAAATAAGAAAGACACTGGGATCACATATCATCAGTAAGTATTTTGTATTTTATTAATTTCAATGTAAAATAACACGAAGCGTATTTTACAAATATTTGAAAGATGCCATTGAGTGTCAAGATACAACGCACGCAAGCATCTAATAGTTACCGTGATAAAAAAGCAATTGTTCTTAGGTAGTGCGGTATCTAGTTGGAGCGCATTTTGGTTTATTTAAAATTATATAGAATCGTCCGTGCTTTGTGAGCCTTCTTTTTATAATTTTGTAGATATCATGTGTACACGGTTATTCATCCCTCAAAAATGTGCGAAGGGAACGATGGCTGGTCCATGTGTCAATTCGTGAACGGGTGCTGCTTGTGGTGCCAGATCAGATGTATTTGTTGGATCCAATTACTAATTATGACTGTAATCACGACCATCATGTTCACGAAACATCCTTACTACGAAACATCACGGACTACTAAAAAAAGAAGAACTCCGCGCCGTGATATTAGCAAGTGAAGCACCTTTATGCTAGTGTGTGTTCGGTTACGGGGTGTATCAGTTACACAATTTTTTCTCCCTTAGATAATTATATATCTACAAATACTTTATATTCTTGTTTCGACACTTTTTCACAACGCACGACGGCATTTTTAAAATATTTTATTTCGACGCAAACTGATCGGCTTGTATTAGTGTAAGTGTGTGCGTGGGGCTATGTATTTACACGCTTACCGGCTTATTTTGGTGCCTCACTATTATGTAAGGTGACATCCAATATTCGATAATTTATATTCATACAGTTTATTCTTTATAACTTTTTATGAAATAGTTTATATTTAAAACGCTTTTAACTAACACGATTCATATATTGAATGCAGCGTATTACAAACTAATTTGTTTTGTATATTACAGCTATTGTAAAATACTCTATTGATTGAAAAGAGTGACCGTTGATTTTCTTGTATATTCTTCTCACGAGCTCTACTTTTTCGAACATAATATGGTAGATTCAGTAATTTTAAAGAAATATTAGTATAGTTAAAGTGACGATTCAAAAGAGCTTAGTTTAAGCCAAATTGAATGAAGTTTGTCTGACTTTGACTTTGACTACTAAATTCAAAAATGTACTTTATAATATTTTTGAAGTTAAACTTCTTTACCCATGCTTGACTTGGGGAGTAAGCTGTTGAATGCGAGACGAGAGTATTACGCTATCGGTTAATTCTTGAATGTTTCGTAATAACATTACGGTCTTGAACAATTTTATAATTACTTCAGTCGTGAGGTCTAAAGCACACTCGTTTATGTTTTTGTTTGTCAGATTGTCTGTATCTATGTTTTTTTATGAAAATAATGGACGAGACGAGCAGGACGCTCAGCTCAAACGGTAATTTATACGCTCCACCCATTCTTGAAAAACCCAAAAATTATGAGCGGCACTACAATTGCGCTCGTCACCTTTAGACATAAGATGTTAAGTCTCATTTGCCCAGTAATTTCACTAGCTACGGCGCCCTTCAGACCGAAACACAGTAATGTTTACACATTACTGGGCAGCACAAGGCCCCGTTGTGGTATCCATAATCTAGCCGGCTTCCTGTGCAAAGGAGCCTGCAACTGGTAAAGTCAAAAACGCAAAAACTATTGTAACTAGACTTAATCCCAATCTTGCATGAATATTAACGAGAGATCTCTTGAGAAGGTCGCGGAATAGGCAAAAATGATCCTTGCAAAATTTAACCCCCACAAGACTCAAGTTTGCGCGCTTACCACAAAAAAACTCTCATTTGTCGAATCACCGCTCTTCGAGAACATTTCTCTTAATGCTTTGCCTAATATCCGAGTACTGGGTCTCGAAATCTCTTGCGATTGTCATTTCCGCGATCATCTGGAAAACAAAGTCAAATTAGCTTCGAAGCGCAGGTCCGGCTACACATTGAGTATTGCTGTCATCTCTGGTCTGGCGCACCCCAGTATCCGATCGATCCATTTGACCGCGTGCAACGCAGAGCTGCTCGTTTTGTCGGGGACCCAGTGCTCTGTGAACGGCTGGATCACTTGACGTTGCGTAGGGACAAAAAATATCAATCATACCTCTACATGCCTATGCAAGAGGAAAACAAATACAATATCTAGTTCGGAAAGAAATATCTTTCCGCACGCTAAACACATGGAAAAGTGAACTTTTGTGCAATAAAATATTGTTTCTTTCAAAGAAGCAAAAGTATCTACGAATACTGTAATATTATGTTAATGTTATAAAGGTTTTGATTTTGATAAATTAATGAAATAAAATACTTCACTTCATGCTTTATTTAAGTAATTTTAAAAATTGTAACAGAATTGTAAATAAATAAATACTATAAAAAACTATTGTTATTAAGGAATTTATTAGATAACTTCAAGATCCTAAGCCTTATTTACATTAGGTAAGTACCTATCTACTTATTAAAGAAACATCACCAAGAGAACTGACATTTTTGCAAGCATCGTCGAAGATAGGTATTGATGACTGATGTAATATTACCTACGAAATACATAATATAGGTGATGCTTTATCAAGACACGCGAGTACCTAGTTACTCATGCGGCCAAGCTACGGGTAGTGCTCGTTGCTTAGGCATTACTTAGTGAAAACAGTGATTGCAAACACTTGTCAGTATGTTTTGGATGTTACGTGCGGCTGTCGGCTATCGAGTGCAGCTCAATCATTGAGCAATGCCAACCGTCTCGTCTCACGAGCTGACAAAACGCGTCATCGCGTACTATTACATACATAAACGACGGTAGCGAGCGTCGAGGTCCGCACACCTGTGTGCGTGTGTACACATGTGGATTGTGGACACTATCATAGTACGCACACTTAGCGGCTCGTATCATCGCGGCTCCAATTGAGCACACCAGCGCGGCTAGACGGTGTGTTTACGAGCAGACAGCGCGTGTGTGTGCGTGGATATCGGGGCAGCCGCGACTCGCGAGCCAGCCGGTGCAGTGTCGCTCGTCGCTCGTCGCCGCCGCCGCGTACCGAGCGTCTCCCCCCCCCCCCTCCGCCCCCCGGGCCCGTGTGCCGCGCCGCGCGCCCTCCCTCTCCCGCGCCCGTCGCCGACCTCACTCCGCGAGCGCGTCATTGAACAACAAGACTCGCTGTATGGCAGTCGTGCTACTGCCAATATGAAAGATAAGCTCAGTAACACTCATACTAAATTCGCGTTAGTGGAATTCAAATGTTATCTTTGTTTTACAAATTATTTATTTTTATAGTGTTATTACATGTAAAACCATATTTTATTTATTAGCGAATGATAGTTAAATATTATAGAGCGCTTTACGGGTGTTGTAATCTCCGTGTATTGCCCTGTGATTGTTTTGTTAAATATTTTAAGCTTCAAGCCAAGTTAAAGTGTGTGGCAGTGTAACCATCAAGATCGTTATAACAATGATAGTGTGATCGATTCGTTTACAATTAACTCCAACGTCGTGTCATCGAAGAACCAAGTATACAACACGGCTCTATCATCTGTAGAAACATACAATATCATTGTGGACAACACTGATCCAAATAGTGAGTTATAGTATTATTTAGTTCCTCAATTTATTTATCAGGGTTCTATTTACGTTTAGAATGAAATAGTTTAATTGCTTTTGCTTAAAATGATTTCAAATAAATGTCGTTGTGTTGAATTGGGATCTGTCTGTGGTCTGAACTTATGGTAGGAGCCTAGGAGATCGAGGACGGATGAAACCCGGGGCCGTGCCTTGCGGCAAGGCGTTGCGTCGAGACTCGCGAGTCTGGCACTCGAGCCGCGAGCCGCGGCGTGCCAACTGCCAAGTGATAACAACCGCCCGATAGCGGCGGAACGTGACGCGCCAGACGTTGTTTGTGTGAATTTAAATAAATTTTCATGACAGACAGTTCCGTAATCACCTCTTGTGATAGCCCTGTCATGCCAACTCAATGATCTCTACAATAATTCTCGGAAATATATCTTTCGATTTACAAGAAAAACAACTTGGTAGACAGAAAATTGTAAGCTTTTAAAAATTAACTATAATTAAATGAAAAAGAATGCCGTTATGCCCTATCATTAAGAGATATAGATTAATCTACTCATTTTCTTTATTTATTTTTACGATATGTCATAACTCTTACGTTATTTTAAAAATCGGTGTAGAACCAAAGACTATTATAATAGTAGGTACAAGAACTCAAATTATAGTCTATAGAGATCATCTGCATGATAAAATTTAAATGCTAATACCTATTAAGTAATAAATAGGTACTTTAAGAAAAATATTAATTTCATAGCACAACTCTGTGAGAGTGCTGTTAACCCTAGTAGAGTAATTTAGTAGTTAATAGAAACAAAATATTGAGTTAGTGAATGAATTAGTATTTGCAATGTGAAAATACTAATGAATTAATAATTACGCAAAATTAGAAATAATAGTTGGCTTAGCACCAGCAGTGCTACTATAATGGCCACCAGAAGAATAACTAATATTACTATTGCATGGGCAACCATTCGAACCGCTCCTGAGTTTTATTCTTTATCAGTCAACATTTTGCTGTTTTCTTTTGTCTGTTCCAAGTCATTCATTATTATCATTGCTCACTTTGATCCGTATTCTAGGATGCATCTCAATATTTTATTTCGTTACTTAATCATGGATTACGCATTAGACGTCTACCAATGCAGTACAATAACATGCCTACAGACAGTGACCCTGTGTGTGAAAGCCGATGGGTGAGCTTACGAATCTCAATTTGCTTTAGTCCTAAAAGACTTCCCTGGCAAGCTCCACTAGCATCAACCCTGTTATTTGTTTGTCTGCTGAGGACAGTTATCCCTGCGAAGACTGCAAACCTTTTCCGTTGTTTCTTTGGCCATCTTTGCTACAGCATCTCCCCCAAATCAACTGATTCTATTAAGTTAAAAATGATTCTGGGTGTGGAGGCTTAAGTGTAATCCGTTGAGAGTTCGTATCCTACCAGATGGCTCAGGTTCAGCCAGCTCCTGTAAATGTAAAGCGTAAAATGTTAACGACCCGGAGGGTTGGAGGGTCGTAGCTACTACGTAAGTCGGTACTGGCTAGGAGCCGATGTAATTCCTAGCCAAAGATATTTTTGAAGCGTTTAAGCAAAAAGCAATCATATATCGTGAACTTATAATGTCAAAATGACCCAAATAGCTTAGTGCTTAGTGATACTGCTTACTGAGCTAGAGGTTCGGATCCCGGTAGGTGTAAACATGATGAATATGATTGTTTCTGAGCCGTGGAATTTATATGTAATTAAGTTTTAAATATATCGTTGTCTTCCAACCATAGTGTAGGCTATTGCCAAGTTTGGAGCAAAATATTTTTTGTGAAAGTTTGTCAATATTTATTAATAAAGCACTGAATTCGCTTAGGATTTTCGCGAGATCCCTATCTGAGTGCCTCTATCCGGCCCGTATTCTAGAAGGTGTCTGAAACAGTTAATCGTAATCTAGTATTGCCTCTGACTTCAGAACGAGACAAAAAACACTTGATCGTGGACTACGTCATAAAAAAAACATATATATGTGCCTTATGGTATTATGATGCGTGTTATGTCCTCAGTGGTCGGTTATTGTTTTTCTTATTCTATCTGGTTTCTGTTTAGAGAGAGACATCGTTGAGTATATTTTTATATAAACGCTTATCCTTTCATACCAGCTGTCTTGTCTTGGTGCTCGTGAGCTGGTACCTTTTTGGATACGTCTTCAATTTGATGATGGAGTGAACATAAATCAACCATAATAATATAAGCGATCAAATTCAAAAACACTTTATTCATGTAGGTCACGGAAATGACACTTATGAATGTCAAAAAAAAATATAAATATTGTTTCTTATTGAATTTACCGCTACATCGTAAAGGGTTGAGCTAATGAGAAGAAGTAGCAAGAAACTCATTGGCACTCTTTTAAGTCAAGATTTACATTTTAATTGTTTTACAAATCATTTCAATTACAATATATGCAAAGTGACGCAACAAAAATACTCAAATGTCAAAGACTGAAAGGCTTACACGAGTAAGTCAAAAAAAAAGAAAAAAAAGTTAATTAATATTTATAAATTGTCATTTTTTATTTAAAAAATCAAACATTGTTAAACGCCTTATATTAGCATGACCTGTGTCTAGTTATGTAATGTATAACGGTACGTATATCGTTGGATTTTCACCCACATTGAAACGTCGGATTGAATTAAACACTTTACACACCTACTAAGGACCGATGACAATATAATAATTTAAACAGTCTGTCCCACTTTCATTAGCTAGGAATTTTTAACGTGCGTGAGCAGGTTATCAACTGTAAAGTAGATCCTGTAGATGAAGCCACAATCTGAGAGTTGAACAAAGCAAACAGAATTTTATAACGAGGCGGTACTCGAACGGTTAGCTCAGTTGGTTAGAGCACCGGCACGGAATGCCGGAGGTCGTATGTTCGAATACCGCATCGTTCATAAAATTGTGTTTTTCAAATTTTATTTGTGTATTAATCCTAGAAGTGAGGGTTATCACTTTAAAAACATAACATATTGTTTATTTTTAACGTCACTTTCGCCCCCTTCGGACACGTCGGTATTATTTGAAATTTTGCACACTGGTCAACTGATGTCAATGAATTTGTATAATCTGTCCTATATTTCTTACAAGAGGCAATTTCATATTCAAATCCATATTATAAATTAATTCCTATCCTTCCTCTATTCGACTTATACATTCTCGGCCTAGCGAAACTCTCTAAGAATAAATATAGATATAGAGAAGGCCGAAATCCACTACATTTTAAGCAAATGTCAAATGACTGCACGTTTCATACTAAACTCAATTTCAATTTTTTCTTAGGCAGTCCCGCCTCTTATTACGTAGTATTTACATACTCTTTGTACATTCTCACTAACCGTAACATCTACATCTGTCTCTCGCTAACAATTGATCCTATTCATTAATAATTAACTAACTGTGCCGCACGGTTTCAGCCACGTAGGTACATAAATTTTAGTTTTTATTGTCATAACATACCTATCGCTGCCTATTTTTGTATTTTTTACAAATAGTATGTATAATTATGTGTTACTAACAATTCATTTTTATGAAAGAGAGAATATGACTGCGCCTGCGCATGTGGGTAAGACATTACTGGATTACTATTTTCTGACTTTAGCCACAACCATCAAAACTTAAGGCAAACTGAGTAATACACCTTGTATTACCTGAAAATCTGCTTAATATAATATGATTTATTAAAATCAATAACTCTTATGATACAAATATTTAGTAACGTTAGCATATATAACAAATTCGAAAAACAAAACAAATAATTATTGAAATATAATTTAAGTTCGTTCACTGCTAGTCCACTGTATCGATAAGGCGTTCCTTAGGCTGGGGCCAGACGTAGCGAACGACCGCGAGCGATAGCTGAGAGACGCAAAGAGGATGTAAATACTACGTTATAAGAGGCAGGACTGCCTAAGTAAAAATTAAATTTTTGTTTAGTCTGAAACGTGCAGTCATTTGAAAGAAGTTTGAAGTAGTATTAATTACAGGATGGCGGTTGGCGACGAAGTATAATCCGGCTAAGTTTAAAAGCGAACAGTTGCTTAAAACGTAGTCGATTTCGGCTATCTCCGTTTTTACAAGATTATAGTCGTCATCTGTCAATGACTGCAAATTTCACACAATCGAGTGTATCGCTTTTTCTTAGAGAGTTTCGCTAAGTTGATTATAAGTTGTTGGTGTATTGTCTATGGTGTGAACAAGGCCCTAGCTATCGGTTACCACGTTTGTTGTGCGTGAAAAAAAAACGTGTGAACAACCACATTATATAGAATAGTTGAACAAACAAAAATCATAATAATTACTTATTATTGAACTTTTCGCCATTTGCCCTGCCCACTACCACTTCAGTTTCGCAATCATTTGGGCTATGCCAGTGATTTTGGTTCTCCTACGTACCGGACAACGTAGTGTTGGTAGGCCCCCCACATGATGGACCTACGATCTGGTCATGATCGCCGGAATAGGTTGGATGAGGGCACTGCAGGACCGATCTTCATGGCGATCATTGGGGGAGGTCTTTGTCCAGCAGTCGACGTCTTCCGACTGAAAATTTGTTGATGATTGAACTTTATAAAAACTCTGCCTCGTCTATGGACATAATACACCAACCACATAAACGAAACAACATAAAAATACTACATGCGTAAATGAATGAAGGGGAATTATGTGTAATAATGTAGGAATCGTAGCGGTGGCCGGGCGATCTACAGTATTACTACACGGCGGCATTTTCTCTCGATCGTCACCTCCCGTTCCCCTTTCACCCCCTCGCGCTCGTCCTATTGCATCAGTACGGTTTGCAGATTCAATTCTGTTACATATTGTGATATTTTAATTGCAACGTTTTGACTTTTGTTATTAATAGTTCTGTCAGGAAGATAAATACTCTTTGTTAGTAGTTAAACCAGATTCTTTCATTGTTTTTTCATAATTATAATAATAATCAGAATCACATCACCTTTGCATCAATTTGTTTTTTTTTTATATCTTTATTTAAAACGTTACAAATTTACATTAATATAACAGCAAACCAAAAATCACGAATTTTGTCCGATTTGAATTAATAATACGGATAAAATAAATCGTTGTTTATTTATTAATAATAATAATATCCTAGTGATGCTTGTTTTGCGCACCGTACTAAAGCGACGATGTGACGTCATCGACGTCAGGTCCATAGATAATGTAAACGTGTAGTAGAGGAGATTTATTAATAAGATTGTGAATTGTTTGAAATTAGTCAATGGTTTACTATTATTGCTATGCGTTCAAGTATATTATATAAAATATGTATTCAGTCTGATAAATAGTGGGAGGCTCCTTTGCACCGGATGCCGGCTAGATTATGGGTGCCACAACGGCGCCTATTTCTGCCGGGAAGCAGTAATGTGTAAGCATTACTGGGTTTCGGTCTGAAGGGCGCCGTAGCTAGTGAAATTAATGGGCAAATGAGACTTAACATATTATCTCTCAAGGTGACGAGCGCAGTTGTAGTGCCACTTCGAGTATTTGGGTTTTTCAATAATCCTGAACGGGACTGCATTGTAATGGACAGTATCAGTTACCATCAGCTGAACGTCCTGCTCGTCACGTCCCTTATTTTCATTTAGAAAAAAAAAATTTGAAGACAGTTTGAAGCGTCTTTTTTACATGTGATTTGGTAATCTGTGGTTATAATATTTACAAAATATCAATTATACATTCTATGATCGTTATCGAAAGCGAGTACAGACGCGACACAAATTGATAACCTTTACAGATATAAGATCTACATTCTGTATACAAGACGGTACTAAAAGTGAAGTTTATTATTCTTAGTAAGCTACAAGACTATGCTCATATAATATGACGTGTTTTTGTGTAATTATGTGTCTATGGGCGCTGTGCGATTATAACAATGTTAGATTATCGTTAAGCCCTCCACCGACTCCGCTATAATATATAGCGCTATAGATTATTGCATATTAAGGTCATACCTCGATATCCACAAAAATTGGTTTCTTAGAGAGTCGATTACAACATAACGCAATGAAAATATTCCGACGCAAAAAATACAGTGCACAAAGAAGGACTTAAAGAAAATTTTGAACCGAATAGAATCTGATATATAAAATTCTCATGTCGCGGTGTTTGTAGTTAAACTCCTTCGAAACGGCTTGACCGATTCTCATGAAATTTAGAGTGCATATTGGGTAGGTCTGAGAATCGGACAACATCTATTTTTCATCCCCCTAAATGTTAAGGGTTTTTTTTTATTTATTTTTTTATTTTGTTTTAAATTTGTTTGATTATGAGTCAGCTTTAAAAAATACATACAACTTCAAATTTTCACCCATCTACGATCATCAGTTACTTTTGTATCGCGATTTTAATATCGACAATACAACGTTTGCTGGGTCAGCTAGTATTTATATGTAATTTGAAATATCCAATAAAAAATTTAGAAGTTGCTTCCCAAAAATAAACTTTGGAGTCAAAAATCTCCGAATTTTCAGCTAAAACAACTTTATTTTTTAAAGAATTTAATAGAATTAGTACTTTTCTAAAACTTAAACCGAACAATTTTTCAATTTCAAAAGTAAGTTTTGAATAAACAAAAGAAAATCAGTAAAATAAATGCCTATTTGCAGCTTTGCCACATGATCAACACAAGTATTGTAGGGTTGGTTGTAGCGTTTACAATCCTAGTCAGTCCGCGCCTTAAGCTGCCACAGACAGTCGCTATACTGTAATTCACAGCACTATTACTTTTACTTGACTTTGTAACTTCACTACTATATATATTATATGGCAAGACATAGCTCGGTAACGCCACTGAATTATATATAACCTTGGACGAATTCACCACTGGAAACCAAACCTAAGAAGTATGTATGGAATCCAATACCAACCATTTTCTTGGGTTAGGAAGGGCTACGATTGTCAACTAATGACATTAGCGCTTAGAAATAAAAATTACGAATGAATTTCGGCCTTACAAATAAACTTAGTATAAAGTTATAACTTATCATAAACAAAGAATATGCAAAATGTTTACAATACCGTTGACAATGACAAAACTGTCAATACAATGATAATTCTGAAGTTTTTCGAATGATAAGCAGCCTTGAAAATAAACGCGGGAAACGTTATACGTCCGAATAAACCAATCGTAAGCGAAACGTCTATTTGTAAACATTTTGCATTTTCTTGGTTTATGATTAGTTATAACTTTATGCCAATTTTATTTATAAGGCCGATTGACTTTGCGAAATTATACCTACGATTATCTTAATTATTTTAATTTTTGATATCGAACATTCAATTGCCTTATATCTTTGCTCAAGCGTATCCTTCTGAATAAGATCTAAATCTAAGTCTATTTGGTCTGCCAACATTACTTTTCTCTTCAGGTCCCACCCATGTTGTTGCTTTATGTATCCACCTATTATCAGTCAAGCGCGATATATGTCCAATCCATTGCCATTTAAATCTTAAGGCGTTAGTTAGTTTCCATTTTACCATCTCGTTTATCCCTTGCATAGCTCGTTTATAGTGCTATATATTATAGCTCCATCTGTGACGTTGACACACTTCATCCTTCTATGGCCGGATGGGACACCCCTAGTTGTAATGATGATCAGCCCCCTATTATTTTTATTATTTATTAACTTCTTCCTCTAACCCTTTCTGTAGTGTAGCCTTTTCTATATTAGAGGGATAAATAACCATGAGTTCACCTGGTTTAAAGAAAAATTGTTCACGAATGACCAGGCTGTCAGCTGGTCTATAAGAATTAGCACAGTATCTTTAGAGCGTACTTAGACTGCATAGATTTTACTTACTTAAAACTTAGCTGAGTGTGGTAAAACGTGAATTTGACTTTTGCATACGGCTGTCTCAGGGCTTGCTTAAGTTCAGCATAATTTTCGTAGGTTCCATAGGTTCTGTAGCCAAATGGCATAAACGGAACTCTTAAGCATTCGTCGTGTCTGTCTGTATGTCACAGCCACTTTTTTCCGAGACTATAAGAACTATACTGTTAAAACTTTGTAAGTAGATGTATTTTGTGAACCGCATTAAGATTTTTACACAAAAATAGAAAATAAAAAAAAAGCAATAAATTTTGGGTGTTCCCCATACTTAGAACTGAAACTCAAAAATTTTTTTCATCAAACCCATACGTGTGGATCTATGGATAGGTGTTTAAAAATGATATTGAGGTTTCTAATATATTTTTTTCTTATATATGATATATTATGCATTTAGCCGGAAACCGCTTTTTTATACCCTCACCCCATGAAATGACGCGCTGTGGTCGGCTGTTGTGACGTATTACCCCCGGAAGAGATACGTAACAATGGTGAAGGGACCAAATTTATTTGTTCATTCAACAATATAAACATGTTAATTTTGTGTTTTATTATTTCTAATTGCTCTAACACATTCAAGCGAAATCCTTTTCCACATGTATGTAAAATACGAAAAATTATTACTATTTCCCAGTGACCTGTGTCAATTAAATGTTTCGCGAAGTGTGATCTTTCGGGATGATTATTTCTAAATGCGGCAATATGTTCCTTTAATCTAATTTCGAAAGCAGTCGTATGACCCGAGCGCGGGATCTCCAGAAATGTTTTTAATACTTGACCAATGGTGTGCTCGATGGAAATAGTGCGGTAAATATAGACATGGCGGAGCACTGATGAAAATATCCCACTATTACCTGTTGTGTCTCCTCGATCAATGGCAGCCAATGAGCGTGTCTTTTAAAGAGTAATATTAATTGTATTGGATGAAGGTGAAAAGATGCACATTAACACCTGGAACAGACATACTAGTGGGAGGCTACTTTGCACCGGATGCCGGCTAGATTATGGGTACCACAACGGCGCCTATTTCTGCCGTCAAGCAGTAATGTGTAAACATTACTGTTTCGGTCTGAAGCCGTAGCTAGTGAAATTACTAGGCAAATGAGACTTGACATTTTATATCTCAAGGTGACGAGCGCATTTGTAGTGCCGCTCAGAATTGAATGAGTGGCACTGCATTGTAATGGGCAGGGCGTATCAATTACCATCAGCTGAACTTCACGTCCCTTATTTTCATTTAAAAAAAACATAAACTTCTTATGCCTACTACTCGGCTAAGTCAAGTTAGTGAGGCTTTTGTGGGGCGATGTATATGCTTTTACAAGATCCCAGAAAATGTTCAAAACAAATATAACGAAATTCAAAAGAATTGTTAAAAAACGTTTGTGTGGTAACGATTAGGTACGTACTAATTACTATAACATAAATGACTTTTTTAATGAGACCACAGATTGGGAATGGAGCGACCGCCCTCAGGCTATTAAATAATAAGTTTTACTGTACAATATTATATTGTTAATATATATATCTATACTTCTATACTAATATTATAAAGAGGAAAGATTTGATTGTTTGTTTGTTTGCATTGAATAGGCTCCGCGCGCTGAATCGATTAGAATAATTCTTTCACTGTTGGGAGCTACATTATCCCCGGGATTTATAGGCTATATTAGATTTTGAAAAAATTAGGGATCCCTACTAAAAGTCCAGTAATGTAATCCAAGGTGTAAAAATACGTACGCGAACGACGTCGCTTTTTTTTTCTATGGAGTAGCAGGACAAACGAGCGTACGGGTCACCTGGTGTTAAGTGATCACCGCCGCCCACATTCTCTTGCAACATCAGAGGAATCACAAGAGCGTTGCCGGCCTTTAACGAAGGTGTACGCGCTTTTTTTGAAGGTACCCATGTCGTATCGTCCCGGAAACACCGCACAAGGAAGCTCATTCCACAGCTTTGTAGTACGAGGAAGAAAGCTCCTTGAAAACCGCTCTGTGGAGGACCACCACACATCCAGATGGTGGGGATGATATACTAATATGTGGCGTGTCGTGCGAAGGTGGAATGTATATATATATATATATATATAGATGAATAATACTTTGCTCAGCTATATATATATGTAATAAATCATATGTTTAGGTCAGTTTAAATGCAAGTATCAATATGAAACCTGAAGCTATATTTAAACCGCATGCTTTACTTAGTCCCCGTATTTATAATTCTATTTTGGTTATAACATAATCGAAACGCCTTTCAAGGTAATTAACAGGACGTGGTTGTACGACTTTAACAAAAGCTATAGGTTAGGACTAGTTCTCACTGCGATATATCTTCTTCTTCGTTACACCCTTGGCAGAGCGGTCTTGGTCATCACGAAATGAAATCTTTTAGGGCAGATGTGATTCGTCCCCCGAGCATTTGCCAGTTTTCCCTGCTCTTCTTCTTCGTTAAACTCTTGGCAGAGCGGTCTTGGTCATCACTAAGTGACATCATTTGGGGCAGATGTGATTCACCCTACGAGTATTTGCCAGTTTTCCCTGCTCTTCTTCTTCGTTAAACTCTTGGCAGAGCGGTCTTGGTCATCACTAAGTGACATCATTTGGGGCAGATGTGATCACCCCACGAGCATTTGCCAGTTTTCCCCGCTCTTCTTCTTCGTTAAACTCTTGGCAGAGCGGTCTTGGTCAACACTAAGTGACATCATTTGGGGCAGATATGATTCACCCCACGAGCATTTGCCAGTTTTCCCCGCTCTTCTTCTTCGTTAAACTCTTGGCAGAGCGGTCTTGGTCATCACGAAATGAAATCTTTTGGGGCAGATGTGATTCGTCCCCCGAGTATTTGCCAGTTTTCCCATGGCTATGCCACATGGAGGGAAAATACCTTAAATTGCAGCTATTAAAATTACTGGGCAAAGCTACTGAAATTACTTGGCAAATGAGACTTAACATCTTGTGTCTCAAGGTGACGAGCGCAATTATAGTACCTACAGCCCAAAATTAATGGGTTTTTCAATAATCCCGAGCGGCATTGCATAGTAATGGCTAGGGCATATCAATTACCATCAACGTCCTGCTCGTCTCGTCCCTTATTTTCATAAAGAAAATGTTATGTAGCAAAAAATAAGTCTTGTGATTTTTCTTGTGAGCCTCTCGATGGATATGATAAAGCTACAGGGATTTTTTTTACTCGTGTAGCGGTTCGATTCTCGGTTCAACCAGGCAATTGTTAAAAAATCTATGAATGCAGTTTAATTTGCTTTTTTTTAATATAGTCTTCTTTCAGAAAAATGTTACATCTAAAATATTAAAGCTACTTCCCTCTATGTCGTGGGACACCCTGTATATTCTTTATTATGTTATATGTATGTTCGTATGCACATTAGCAAATTTGCTGGAAACTGTTATAATCATAATGTTAACACCAGAAACTAACGAACTTGTTATGCCTACCACCCGGTTAAGTCGAGTTAGTAAGTCTTTTGTTGGACGATGTATGGGCCTTTTATAACATGACCCCAGAAAAATATCAATACAAAATGTATTACGAAAAACAAAAGAGTTGTTAAAAAACATTTGTGTGGTAAAGGTTACTATAACATTAATAACTTTCGTAATGATACTACTTTTTGGCAATGGAGCGACCGCCGTCAGGTTATTTAATAATAAATTTTACTGTTGGATAGTATATTGTGACGATATCTATTTATATAAAAATGAATTGCTGTTCGTTAGTCTCGCTAAAACTCGAGAACGGCTGGACCGATTTGTCTAATTTTGGTCTTGAATTATTTGTGGAAGTCCAGAGAAGGTTTTAAAAGGTGAATACATAGGAAAATGCTGCTAAATTAAATAAAAACAACAAATTTGTTTTTCCTTTGATGTGTCCATACATAATTTCTATGAGAGAATTTATTGACGCACGGTTTGACAGTTCTGCTGTGAAACAATTTCATTACGACAGCAGGGTGCATATTTTACGAAATAATTTTTGATGTTATGATATATTATTGACAAATTCATATAAAAACATTATTTTTTTATTATATACAGAACAACGTCTGTCGGGTCAGCTAGTTTTGAATAAAATATTTATTTTTACACGCTTTTTATTAGCTTCACCTGTATGTATGTTTGTTTCTAACCGACTTATTTGGTTGCGATTTTGACCCACTTTAAACAGCCAGACTTCGATTTATTGTGGACCGATGACAATATATTAATGTAGTAAAATTAGGTTCGTATTCTATTTATCAATTTGCAAAATAAATTTTTTATTAATTTATACAATTTTTTCATCTATCATCAATAACGCAGGAATTGATGTTAATTTTAAATTTCAACCATTATCTTTTCAACCAAAGCGTGTTTTTTAGTATTTTCAAACTAATTTTATTATAATAAATGTTTTGTCCTATAATATAATTTAGCCGTGGTTTATTCAAATCAAATCAAAATCAGTTTATTCACGTAGGTCACGGAAATGACACTTATGAATGTCAAAAAAATATATTTTTCTTATTGAATCTACCGTTACTTCGTAAAGGGTTGAGCTAATGAGAAGAAGTAGCAAGAAATCCGTAGATCCATGGCTGATATTACGACTATTATGAAAATTGCTCAGGGCAAGATTGACAGTCCAACCTTGTTATCTAAAATAAAATTCAATATACCGTACCAACATTCTAGAAAAAAGTATCTCCTCCATATTCCACTCATGCGCACAAACTATAGATCACACTCCTTTATACCACGTACTTCGTATAATTTTAACAAACTAAAATCATCCGAAATAGATCTTTTTTGTTCCAGTTTAGGTACTGTTAAGAAACATATTATACAAAATTATTTGCAAGTCACAGAAAACTAATACAATGACAACATAATATATGTATACTTTAAGTCAATTTAAATTGCAAAAAAGCGTAGTTAACTAGTACATAGTAATGCCTTTAATTAGTTTAAGCATTTGTAAAAACGTAAAAAAAAATACTATTTAATACCTATTTGTGGAGGCTTTTAATTGGCCCATATATAAACATGTAGATATATGTTTTTGTATTGACGGCTGTTAGCCACCCTATGAAAATAAAATAAAATAAGAAACTCATTGCCACTCTTTTATATCAAGATTTACATTTAAGTACATCGATTTACAAATCATTTCAAATTACAATATTCTATTCCTATATAATATGTAAAATGATGCAACAGACACACTCAAACGTCAAATAGTCAATGTCTTACACGAGTAAGTCAAAAAAGTTAATGTAAATTTATTGTATTAATTATTTTGTAAGAAAGAATGATTATCTGAAGAAGTGCCTTCAGAGTCCGAACAAAAGTCGATTACTAAGTCATCGGGGTCAAAGGTCAAGTTATGGCTATAGATCATAATTCATAGCGAATATCTTACAAACACAATAGTGGTTTTATGAACAACTTGCTGACCCAGCAAACACTGTATTGCCATATAAAGTAATAAAAAAATTATTAAAATTTTTGGGGTTTAAAAATGACCACCGATCCGCAGACGTACCAATTTTTTTTTTTCTTATGGTATAGGAGGACAAATGAGCGTACAGGTCACCTGTTGTTAAGTGATCACCGGCGCCCAATATCTCTTGCAACACCAGAGGAATCACAGGAGCATTGCCGGCCTTTAAGGAAGGTGTACGCGCTTTTTTTGAAGGTACCCATGTCGTATCAACCCAGAAACACCGCACAAGGAATGGGGTTTTTTTAGTGGTAAACGCGCAAACTTGAGTCTTCTGGGGGTTAAATTGGACAAGGTTCAATTTTCCCCATTCCGCGACCTTCTCAAGAGAGGACTCGATAGAAGACACAAGTTTCGCCCGGCACTGGTCGACGATATAATTAAATTGGAGGGTCTGTTTGTAATATTGAAATAACCGTTTTTTACTAGATGTATATGAATATGTATACGGTATGTATATACACCAAAATAACATTTTTTACAATGTTTGTCTGTCTGTATGTTTGTTCCGGCTAATCTCTGAAATGGCTTGACCGATTTTGACGGGACTTTTACTGGCAGGTAGCTGATGTAATAAGGAGTAACTAAGGCTACGTTTATTTTAGAAAAATAACGTAATTTTGCAATGTCCAAGAAACGGTCTAACTTTAAAAATAATTTATATGGCAAAAAACGTTTGCCGGGTCTGCTAGTCATACATAAAATTTATCGTACTACAATATTATATTCGATTGACATCTTGCAACTCTATTGCGTATCTGTGTGTGTAAGTGTTGATTGAAGACGGGTGAAAATTTGAAGTTGTATGTATTTTTTAAGCTGAATCAAAATAATTAAAAAAAATGGCCGTTATAAATATAAAGGGGTGGGTCACCCTTTTCATTTAGGCGTATCAAAAATAGATGTTGGCCGATTCTCAGACCTACCCGATATGCGAACAAAATTACATAACTTCAGTCCAGCGGTTTCGGAGGAGTTTGGTAACAAACACCGCGACACGAGAATTTTATATATTTGATAGAATTTTTATCAAATATATAACATTTAAACTTTATTTTTTTTTAAACATATTTTCAAAGAGAACTCAATGCCCGTGAACCTAAGGCTTGAGATATATAGAGAATACTCTGACTTTACTTACGTAAAACTTTACTGAGTGTGATAAAACGCGAACTTTACTTTTGCATTGGGCTGTCTTAGATTGAGCTAAGTATAATATCAGCTGTCAAATGAATGATATTAAAACGAAATTAAAGATTATGCTAAACTTACACACAGCTACGGTTTACGTAAAGAAAGTCGGAGCATAGTAAAACCAAACCAAATTAAAAAAGCATTTATTCCGAACTATCTGACCCGGCAAACGTTGTTTTGCCATATAAAGTATAATTCACGCGATAATTTTATAAGTAATAAAATATTGCCCATATTATAGCCTGTACATCATTTTGTTCTATTGCCAATAGTTTTTGCAGCGCACGCAAAAATAGGTTTTCGATTTTACACCTTGTGTTACAAAATAGCAATTTTATTACGGATCCCTAATTTTGAAAAAAAAACATAGCCTATAGCCTTCCTCGATAAATGGACTACCCAACACTGAAAGAATCATTCAAATCGGACCAGTAGTACCAGAGATTAGCGCGTTCAAACAAACAAACAAACACTGCAGCTTTATAATATTAGTATAGATATTCTGGTTATGGAAAAGAGTGATATATATCAGCTTGGTTATTAGACAGGCACTGAAACAAAAAACAAAAGAAATAATTATTACGACTGTTCATTGTCAGTACATTTATTATATCTTCACAAAAATTGGCAAATTATGCTCTCAGTAGTGATTTTCATTATAGTAACACTAGAGATGAGGGATTGCTTGTAACTAATTCTAGTAGGCTTCATAAGATACATAATAGCTTTAAGGGTAAATGTATACACTTTTATAATAAAGTCACAGCCACTGTTCAGGCATTATCTATACTAATATTATAAAGCTGCAGTGTTTGTTTGTTTGTTAGTTTGAACGCGCTAATCTCTGGTACTACTGGTCCGATTTGAATGATTCTTTCAGTGTTGGGTAGTCCATTTATAGTCCATTTATAATCAAAATTAGGGATCCGTAATAAAATTGCTATTTTGTAACACAAGGTGTAAAATCGAAAACCTATTTTTGCGTGCGCTGCAAAAACTATTGACAATAGAACAAAATGATGTACAGGCTATAATATTTTATTACTTATAAAACTATCGCGTGAATTATACTTTATATGGCAAAACAACGTTTGCCGGGTCAGCTAGTCTATAAATAAATTTAAATGTTTTATTAAAAAATGGCTCTGTCGTTAAACCCTGCTACAGTTGAATATCTAAGTGATCGTGATATCCTGGGACTAGATTATGATAATTTTATAACAATGACAGTACAATATTGTAAATTTTATTGAAAAGAGCGGAAAAAAGAATGCTGGTGGAGTTTCTTGTGCCGCTTCATCTCTCTCAGAGCGCCATTTGTGTCCGAAGCGGTTCTAGTGTTAGAAATGACATCAAAAATAATTCTAAAGGAATCAAATTTTGAGAAAATAAATGCCTTTTATACATTAAATGTAACAATTTTTTTTTATATATTTAAAAAAGCAAAAAGGATGATTGATACTTTGTTATATATAAATGTATTATTGACATTATATATTAGTAAAAGTAGAGTCATTTTGAAGATATATTTAGTCCTAGAAGATATCTTAAAATTATGGTAATGTCGGAGTAACGAATAATCGATGTATTAGCGCCCGCTATATTCTTTGGCACAAACACACCACCTGGTATTACACATAAAAAAACAAATTAACATAAAAACAACCGACTTCAAAAACACTATTCCAAAGCAATAGATATAATATGCACTGTATAAAAATAATAGCGTATTTTTATACAATCTAATTAATTAATCTAATTCTAGTTACGATTATTGTAATTTTTGGAATCGGTGTCCTTCCGCCGCGACCCGCTCTCGCATCCCCTCTCCTCACGACTCAAGCAGATCTCACCTATAACTATGTATGTAGTACTAACCTAGCTTGGCTGAACAATTGGCTACAATGGTACCACACGGGAAGCACCAGCTTTCAAATAAAAAAAGAATTATATCAAAATTATCACCCAGTTGTAAGTTTTGAGGAAACAAACATAAACAAAAATACTGATGAATTGAGAACCTCCTCATTTTATGAAGTCGGCTAAAAAGTCGTCAACCCTGAAGATCCTGGTAAGAAAAATGGGACAGTCTATATAAATTATTATATTGTCATCGATCCTTAGTAGGTGTGTAAAGTTTTTAGTTCAATCCGACGTTTTAAAATTTTGAAAATCCGTGTCTCAAAGATTCCGTTATACATTACATAACTAGTTAAAGTTTAAGCTTATGTTTAAAAGCATTATCCTAGTGTTAATTCCGCCGTTAAAATTTGTCGTTTAAACAATTCGACACGTGTTTCGTCTCTACACGAGGCATCATCAGGACATGCGCCAAATATAATTAACACTAATTGCGCCAAAGATAATTAACACTAAAGAAAACTCAAAACATTTGGATAATTATGGATTTCAGCATTATCCTACTCGTTTTTCCTCCTCTTGTATAAAAAATTTATTCAAATAAACTTTATTCAATTAGGCTTCAACTAAGCTCTTTTGAGTATTGTCATCGTCACTACAACTATTTCATTTAAATTACTGAGTTTATCTTAAGTTCGTAAATAGTTGAGCTCGTGAGAAGAACACATAAGAAACTCAACGGGCACACTTTACAATTAAGTAGAATATTATACAATGGCTGTAATATACATAACAAATTTTTATATTGAAACTAGTGGACCCAACAGACGTTGTTCTGTCGGAAATTTCGGACACACGTCTTTAATTTGAAAAATCGGTCCAGCTGTTAGAAGGAGTCCTCTAAAATACACTATATGGACGGAATTGAGAATCTAAACCAATCTCAAATTCACTGGAACACACAAACAAATCATCAAAATCGGTCCAGCCGTTTAGGAGGTAGTTCAATTGTGAATCAAAATCATTCTCAAATCCACCTGAAGACACACACCAATCTCAAATTCACTGCAACACACAAAAAAAATCATCAAAATCGGTCCAGCCGTTTAGGAGGTAGTTCAATTGTGAATCTAAACCATTCTCGAATCCACCTGAATACACACAGAAAGTTTCATTAGAATCGGTCCAGCCGTCTAGGAGGAGTTCAGTGACATACACACGCACGCAAGAATTATATATATAAAGATAAATCCTTCTTACTTAAGAAAATACTTTCATTCATTTAAAATCATTATCACAATTTTCTAGAGGCTAATCTTTTTTTATGGTAAACTGGGACTAACGAGCGTAAGGGTCAACTGGTGTTAAGTGATCACCGCCGCCCACATTCTCTTGCAACACCAGAGGTTTCGCAGGAGCGTTGCCGGCCTTTATCTCTGGAAACACTGAACCGATTTTAAAAATTTTGTTATCAATTACAGAAAGCCACATTTTTTGCGAGAGTCGTATATAATATGCTATGTATAATCGAATTTGTAGGTACATCGGAAAAAAAACAGTCGAACCTTAAAAATAATATATATGGCAAAACAACGTTTGCCGGGTCAGCTAGTAATATATATAAAATTCACGTGTCACAGTGTTTGTTGCTATACTTCTCCGAAACGGCTCGACCGTTGTTAAGAAATTTTATATGTATGTTCAGTAGGTTTGAAAATAGGTGATAATCTACATTTTATACCCAAAATATTTTTATTAATTTATATGATTACAATACAACGTTTTTTTTTAATGGAAAAGGAGGACAAACGAGCGAACGGGTCACCTGGTGTTGAGTGATCACCGCCGCCCACATTCTCTTGCAACACCAGAGGAGCACAGGAGCGTTGCCGGCCTTTAAGGAAGGTGTACGAGCTTTTTTTGAAGGTACCCATGTCGTATCGTCCCGGAAACACCACACAAGGAAGTTCATTCCACAGCTTTGTAGTACGTTGAAGAAATCTCCTTGAAAACCGCACTGTGGAGGACAACAACGTTTGCTGGGTCATCTTCTGTTATATAAGGTCACATTATCTCTGCACCTCGCTGGAACGTGAAGAACCCTCCCGTTCCCCTTTCACCCCCTCAAGCTCGTCCTGCTGTGTCAGTACGGCTTGCAGTTTCATTACCGTTAGGTACATGTCGTGATATTTTCGTGCTATCACTGCTTTGTTTTTTGCTGCTATCTTTGACTGTAGTTTCTGTTGTTTTGTGTCGCTATAATAGTACTGGCAGAAAAATAAATACCTCTTTTTACTTAAATCATATTTTTTCATTGATTTCTCATTATTATTATAATAATAATCAGCGTTACAACACAACATCAATCTATAAGTAATACTGGAGAAATAAACTGTTGATTATTAATAATATCCTAGAGATGCTTGTTTTGCACACCGTACCAAAGCGACGGTGTGTCGTCACCGACGTGAGGTCCAGAGATAGTGTAAAAGGGCCGCTACCGCTTCGGAAACAAATGGCGCTCTGAGAGAAAAGAAGCGACGCGAGAAACTATCCCAGCATTCTTTTTTGCGCTCTTTTCAATAGAAATATACAAAATTGTACAGTCATTTCTATCGCTATAAAATAATCACAATCTAGTCCCAGGTTGTCCGAACATTTAGATATTCAGCTGTGGTGTAATAGGATTTACGACGGAGACATTTTTTTATGAAACATTTAAATTTATTTATAGATAACGCCTGAACAGTGGCTGGGACTTTATTATAAAAGTATTTACTCTTAAAGCTATTATGTATCTTATGAAGCCTACTAGAATTAGTTACAAGCAATCCCTTATTTCTAGTGTTATAATAATGAAAATCACTATTAAGAGCAAAAACCTGACGATTTTTGTGAACGTATATTAAAATTTCATAAATGTACTGCCAATGAACAGTCCTAATATTTATTTATTTAAATTTTTCTTTGAGAGACTGTTTATAACCAAGCTGATATATAGCACGAACAGGTCTCTCAGAGCAAACACTATATCAATGTCACCAGCATGACCCCTAAGTAAAATACCATACGTCATGATGTTGTGAAAATAACTGAAGTACACTTATCTATCTAATGTAATCGGGTAGTAGGTATGTGAGCTTCGCTAACAGAGAACCGCATAAGTGAGAGCAGTGTGTTGTGATTTACAGATGCTCTCGGTCCAAGTGCCGGGGTGCGCGGGAATGGAGCGGCTGGGAGCGCCGGGGGGGCCGCGGCTACGACATCACCACACCGCACTGTAAGTACCTCACACCCAGGGCTGTCAACCGTACTCTAAGGCCCGGTATACATTATGGGTACCACAACACAACACCTCAAATTGCACTCAAGGTTTAGAGCCGTTAAAAAGGACAGGCAACAATAAGTGTCATAGGGCCTGAGAGAAAAAATTCCGGCAACCTGTTGTCCGTCCATAGAGACATATTACTTACTAGTGGGAGGCACCTTTGCACAGGATGCCGGCTAGGTTATGGCTACCACAACAGCGCTAATTCTGCCGTGAAGCAGTAATTTATAAGCATTACTGTGTTTCGGTCTGAAGGGCGCTGTAGCTTGTGATATTACTGGGCAAATGAGACTTAACATCATATGTGTCAAGGTAACGAGCGTAATCGTAGTGCCGCTCAGAATTTTTGGACTTTTCAAGAAACTAACCTGAGCGGCACTGCATTGTAATGGGCAGGGCGTATCAATTACCATCAGTTGAACGCCCCGTATTTTCATTTTAAAAAATGTGGAGAGGAGACGAGAAGAGATAAGTCGCGAAGCTGTCAGGTTGTTTCCACCAGAGCGGAGAGGAGATGTGAGCTGTGTTTATAGCAACGCTTTCTGGTGTGCGAGGCACGGAGAGAAGAGCTCGTGACGCGGCACTAAATTCTATATGACACAAATGAGACATCTCCTCTCCTCTCCGCTTGATCCATTTCCGTCGAAGCTAAGCGGAGAGGAGATGTGTAAATAACGAAATCGGATTGGTTATCAAAATACATCTCCTCTCCTCTCCGCTTTGGTGGATACTGGATAAAGTAGACTATTTGATTCTATTTAACGTAAATTTTAGATTTTAGGGTCTAAAACCTTTGACACTAATAGAGTACGCTCAAATAATCTTCACAAAATCTGACTTTTTTTAACTGACTTCAAAAAAGGAGGGGTCGGTGTCATCCAAGATAGGTTTGACTACATACATAGTTATAGGTGAGATGTGCTTGAGTCGTGAGGAGGCGAGAGCGGGTCGCGGCGGAAGGACACCGATTCCAAAAATAACAATAATCGTAACTAGAATTAGATTAATTAATTGGATTGTATAAAAATACGCAATTATTTTTATACTTATATCTATTGTTTTGGAGTAGTGTTTTTGAGGTCGGTTGTTTTTTTGTTAAAATCTTTTTATTGTACATATCTATCACAAAACACAAGAATCTTTCAATATACTGGTTGGGACCCATAGCTATAAAACTCGGGCGTTTCTCAACGGCAGCCACGACGATTTTGACCGATTTTAATGTATTTACCCTCTGTGAAATCAGAAATAGAAAGAAAGAAAATTTTTTTTATTTTTTTGTAACGTATAAGTAGTAAGTATGTAGAAATACAAAAGATATAAATAAAAATAAACTTAAGGTTGATAAGCAAGCAAAAAAGAAAAAGACTAACATTTCTACTCAGTATACTATTCAAAAAATGGTCCCAACTCAGCATGTTAGCTGGTTTGAAAACCAATGCTGGTCTTCCGTTGGGCCATTTGGTTACGTCACGCTAAATAAATATATAACTATCTTGCCCCAAACTAGGCATAGCCTGTACTATGGGTACAAGACAACGATATATTTAATACAATATACTTACTTAAACGTACATAAATACATATAAACATCCATGACTCGGAAACAAACATCCATATTCATCATATTAATGATTGCACCTACCGGGATTCGCACCCGGGACCTCTAGCTTAGTAGTCAGGGTCGCTAACCATTCGGCTATATGGGTCGTCGTATCGTAATTTTTTGATATAAAATAAAGCAACACTTTATACATATATATACTCTACCTCTTCCAGAAAAAGTTGGCAACCCTACTCACAACGCCTGCTTAATGCACTGCCAGATTTTTTTTTATGAAATAGGAAGACAAACGAACGTACGGGTCACCTGGTGTTAAGTGATCACCGCCGCCCACATTCTCTTGCAACGCCAGAGGAATCACAAGAGCGTTGCCGGCCTTTAAGGAAGGTGTACGGGCTTTTTTTGAAGGTACCCATGTCGTATCGTCCCAGAAACACCGCACAAGGAAGCTCATTCCACAGCTTTGTAGTACGAGGAAGAAAGCTCCTTGAAAACCGCACTGTGGAAGACCGCCACACATCCAGATGGTGGGGTTGATATCCTAACTTGTGGCGTGTCGTGCGAAGGTGGAATTCGGCGGCAGGATTCAGGTTAAACAGCTCTTCGGGACACTCCCCGTGATAAATGCGGTAGAAGACACACAATGAAGCGACGTCTATACGCAACGCCAAGTGATCCAGTCGTTCACAGAGCAGTAGGTCCCCGGACAATCCGAGCTGCTCTGCGTAATTTACCTTACCTTTATAGTTTTAGATCCTCGTAGTAAAAGTAGCAAATGTTACGGGACACACTCGAAAGGCTTCTTTCTACATATAGAAACACACTCATCTCTGCCTGAGTGTATTTTTATACGCTTTATATTAGCTTCACCTGTATGTTTGTATGTTTGAAACTGACTTCTTTGGGCGCAATTTTGACGCACTTTAAATGGCTATATTTCGTTCAAACTTTGTAGATTTATCGAGGAACATTACACTAATTTGACTGAAACATGAAAAATAAATAATAGTTAAAAAAATTAAAAAGCACGCTTTATATAAAATTCAACTAAAAAATAGAAAACAAATTTAAATTGAAAATAGTGTAAAAAAAAATATATTTTATTGTAAAAAAAGCGTGGGGTGTAGAAGAATTATTATTTTAATAATATCTTAAAAAGCATGATAATATGTGTTCCCAGTGTTTTTTTTTATTTCTTGTAGTATTATCTTTACAAAGTTTAACTACGCAACCCGGTATTTTAGTTTCAATTATTAGAAAAAAGATTAACAGAACATGCGGCACGTCAATGTCACATATTGTTCGAGATTGGTGCGAGCCAGGCGTAGTATTTAGTTGCCACACTTTGCGACTACGCCTGCGGTATCTAGTTAGAGTGCAGCGGACCCCAATCCTTAATCACAGGCTCATATAAATACTTTTATTTATTTACATTGAGTGAAGGTTACTGCGCCTGCATCTGCGTAATCTTAACTCATTTGAGACTTTTTATGATTTATTTACTTTGTTCGAGTTTTTGTGCATCACCTTGCTGAGAGTGTTACATAAGTATTATGCATTACGTCGTCTTGATTCTAGGGAGTAGGGTTGCGATCCATACAATAAAATAGAGTCGTCATGATCCTAGGGAGTAGGGTTGCAATCCATACAATAAAATAGAGTCGTCATGATCCTAGGGAGTAGGGTTGCGATCCATACAATAAAATAGAGTCGTCATGATCCTAGGGAGTAGGGTTGCAATCCATACAATAAAATAGAGTCGTCATGATCCTAGGGAGTAGGGTTGCGATCCATGCAATAAAATAGAGTCGTCATGATCCTAGGGAGTAGGGTTGCGATCCATGCAATAAAATAGAGTCGTCATGATTCTAGGGAGTAGGGTTGCAATCCATACAATAAAATAGAGTCGTGAAAGAATAGAGAGTGAAAATATATTTTAATGTAGCCTATGTTACCCGGGGATAGCGTAGCTTCCCAAAAGTGAAAGAATTTGTTAAATCGGTTTAGTAGTTTTGGAGCCTATTCCATGCAAACAAACAAATAAAATATTTCCTCTTTATAATATTTGTTTAGATAAATATAGGCAAAACTTATCTATTTAGATAGATTATTTTCTCATACTCAAAAATATCGTCTTTGTATCTACGGCACCCCACCGAGTCAACCTTTAATGATTAATTTGGATCTTTCATACTTCGTGGACTTGTAAAGGGGTGTTAGAATACTCACTAGTACCAAGTAATACCTCTCCAATAAGCCTTTAAACGTTGCGAATCCCTCATCTAGACCCCAAATTATTAGGGGCTTTTGTCACACGGACAAAATTAATGACGTGTCAGTGATACAGTATGTATAAATATAATTAATAATTTATATTTTTTTATATTATTACTATTTGGATCTATGTCACGTGGATATTATGCTGTTATTAAAATAAATACCTATCATAAAAAATTGCTTTGTTGTTACAGTCACTAAGTAGAGTATTAACATGTTGCAATCGCAGGTTGTTTTCAACGTTTTATCTTTCAGAGGTCGCCTCGATAACAACCGTAGTCTAAACAATTAAGTTTTAATTAAATGTTTGAGAAGGGGAAGCTATTTTTTTATGAAATAGGAGGACAAACGAGCGTACGGGTCGCCTGATGCTATTGGATCTCCTGCAGTACCAGAGGAATCACAGGAGCGGTGCCTCCTTTTTAGAAAGTTGTGCGCGCTTCTTTTATGACAATAAGGGCAATGCTCAAGATTTTTGAAAAGCCAAAAATTCTGAGCGGCACTATAATTGCGCTTGTATCCTTGAGACATAAGATGTTAAGTCTCGTTTGCCCAGTTATTTCACTAGCTAGGGCACCCTTCAGACCTAAACACAGCAATATGTACACTGCTTCACGGCAGAAATAGGCGCCGTTGTGGTACCCATAATCTAGCCGGCATCCGGTGGAAAGGAGCTTCCACTGGCAAATAGTATAGCTATCCCGTTCGCACGTTTGGGATACGCCGAGATAGCACGACGGTCACTAAATACAACGTGAAGTTTTTCGCTACTCAATAATCTTAAGCTACTGAAGCGAGACGGCATAGAGAAAACTATCATAAAAGCTAAGCCAAGCTGCAGTGATACGACAACCGAACAATAGAGGGCGCTTATTTCAATATTAAAACTTTCTAAAACAGTATATTTTTTTATTTAAATTATTGGAAAACATAGTGTAAATGGCTTTAAATAAGATTGCAGAGTCCAAGTAGGTAATTTGGTTTCGAACATTTATTTTAGATCTTTATACGAATAATTAAATATCACACAAGAGACTAAAAGATTTTATAGGAAATAATATTTGTTTTTAAATGTAAGTCATGACAATGACGTGTGAGTTTTGTTGTTGCAACAAATAGATTTTGATTAAAATAATTTGCAAAGTTTCCTGCCACTTCTTCTCACTTTAATTATTACAAGTCACGTTAAGAATTATTTCTACTAAAGTATTGTATTTAAATGTAAATAGATAAAAATGGTAATAAATAATAATAAAAATCAAAACTATATAGTGTTTTTTTTCATGGAAAAATGAGGACAATCGAGCGTACGGGTCACCTGGTGCTAAGTGATCACGGCCGCCCACATTCTCTTGCAACACCAGAGGAATCGCGTGTGTACGCGCTTTTTTTTTAAGGTACCCATGTCGTATCGTCCCGGAAACACCGCACAAGGAAGCTCATTCCACAGCTTTGTAGTACGGAAGAAAACTCCTTGAAAAGCGCACAGTGGAGGACCGCCACACATCCAGATGGTGGGGTAGATATCCTAATTTATGGATTTAGTGTGATGTTAACATGATTACAGGGAATGGGAGAAGCAGCAAAGGCTGCAGGCGATGGTCGGTCGCCTGCAGGAGATGGTGGAGCAAGAGACGCGTGCGAGGTCCGCCGCGGCAGCAGAGCGGCTGGGACTTCCCCCCAGCATACAGCTTCCAGACGGAGAGTACGGTCAGGACGCGCATCTTCAGCTGCGAGTCCCATATCAGGTCCGTAAGTATTACTTCTTTACAATTCTCTATCTTAACGGGTTCGGGAAGTAATAAAATCTTCTCGTGACCAATACTACAGTGTTTGAAAACGAAGGTTTTCAACCAGTGTGTGTTGCCAGTGATAACTTCCGTACGCAGACTATGGACCTGATGCGAAAGCTCATGGCCGCTCAGAGTTCCCTGCGAGATCGAATCAGAAATGAGACTCGTAGGGCAACCAAAGTCCACCAAATGATTGCGAAACTGAAGTGGCAGTGGGTAGGGCACATAGTTTGACGGATAGGTGGCCGTTGGGACAATAAAGTCCTCGAATGGCTACCACGTAGCGGACTAATCGTGGAGATCTTTGGAGGAGGCTTTTGTCTAGCAGTAGACGTCTTCCATCGTCGACCCATAGTCGAAAAAATTTACTTTGTCCTCAAAAAGACCAGCAACGCCCTTTTATTCGCTAAATACCACCCGCATAACGTTGACGTGTGGCATTCCACAACCGCTCGTTTTTCAAAAAAATTGCTGCGTACAGCCATTTCGTGGAATTACCGTCTGCTGTTTTCCTGAACCGATACGATTTAGGGACCTTCAAGAAAAAGAGCATACTCCCACCTTAAATGCCGGCCACGCATCTATACTGCCCTGGTTTTGGCTTGGCCTCCTTGGGCGGCTACCTCACCACTCCTCATCACGTGAGCATCTTGCCTGTTTGCCCAAGTTTTATATAATAAATGGCGATCTCTTTCATAAAAAGAAGCCATTTTATAGAATCAATCACCTACCATCACGTGTTTCTATAAGCTCGCTATCGCTTCAAAGACTAGCAACGCATCTCCTAGACCGGACACGTCAAACACGAAGGTTTCCGACCTTCGTGTTTGACTCCAACCCGTACCATCTTCGCAGACGAATTTTTTGCACAGGATGCCGGCTAGATTATGCACTACAATGGCGCCTTTTTCTGCCGTGAAGCAGTAATGTGTAGCCATTATTGTTTCGGTTTGAAGGGCCGGGTAGCTCCTGAAATTACTGGCCAAATTGTAGTGCCGCTCAGAATTATTGGGTTTTTCAAGAATCCTGAGCGGCATTACATTGTAATACCGTTGTATTACCTGTATAAGCTGAATGTCCTGTGCTCGTCTAGTCCCTAATTGTTATAAAAAACAGTATGTCGTTTCTGGTTTCCAAGACGCGTGTAAAAAAGCGAACTTTCCGTTACAGTCGTATTAAAAAGTCGTATACGCAACAAGAGACGGAAAAATGTCATCTCAAACCGCGTGCTTGCCATGACATTTTGCACGTGGTTTCTTTCTATGCGTAATATACCAATCATAAAATGTAGAAAGAAAATTTTGCTGTGGAAGTATTCTCGTTCTTTTTCTTAAAGGGCAACGGTTTCTATGCATTCAGCCAATTTAATGAAAATAATTTATATAAATTCAAAATTATTTCAATTGCGTTATTTAAATTTTAAATGTATTTAAATATAAATTAAACTCCATTTTTTTATGTCAATCTAGGAACGTGCTGCTAAGCTGTTTATTTTTAATGTTACAGCAAGCCGAGCTGACCAGAAGCAGTTTTCAACCTCCACCCAACAAATGCGTGAGCGACGTGCCCGAATGGGCCGGCGCGGTGGACGCGCCGGGCGGGCGGCGGGGCGGCGCCGCGGGGCCGGGGGGCTCCAAGAAGGACGGCCTCCTCCAGAAGGCCACGCGGTGGTGGGTCCGCATGGGCGCGCGCCCCCCTCCCGCGCTGCTGCCCCGCGCGGCGCCCCCGCCCTGCGTCATGGTGCCGCGCCGCGCGCCGCCCCCCGACGCGTGACGCACCCGCGTCGCCGCACCTCTCTACCATATCACGCTTACATTCCATTATCGGGACGTTCAGACTCGCCAGTGTGCACGCGCGTCCCGGAGTATTATAGACTTGCTAATTTATTTATTTGGGACTGTGGCGGCCGCCGGGCGCGCGCTCGAACGCGTACTTTGTGATATGTGATGGGCTCGTTGTGTGACAGTGACAGCTGACAGCTGACATCTGACAGCCGGCCGTTCGGTGAGGCGGGAGACGCGGCGCCGACAGCCGCGCCGCACCAGGAGTAACTAGTCTTGATACTTTAATCGGTTTAGAAATAGGTGTAATTGTTTCTATTGAAGTTGTATGACACGAGACGAGGTTCCGCTGCCCGCAATTGGCTGCTGCGTTATAGGTGTGTATGGCATGGCATAGTGTGCGTCTGTATTCCTCGCGCTGTCTTTGAGTTTAAAAAAAAACGAAGACTGAAATAAAAATATAACACTTTAAAATCTACATTGAAAAACATGTTGTCTTAGCTAAAATTGATTCATATAGAAACAATTAATTAAAAATATAAATATTTTATGAATCTATCGATTTGAACCTTCAATGTTATCGTGTAATACTATGAAAGGGTCAGTCAATAGCATGCTAATGTATCTCCGACTGCAATGTACACATTCATGTCTAAGTAACCTATTTAAATGTTTAATTTCTATCCAGCAGCTATTAATCTGTGTTTAAACAACTTTTATATTTATTTATAATTACGATATTGTATAAAATAATGCATATCAGTACAGTTATGGCAAGGAATATTAATTTACAGAGCATAGTGACTATTTTATTGTAAATATTGTGTCTAATTTATGTAATAGTAGAGTAAAATAATTATGACCAACCGCCAAAAAACGACGGTCAGAACAAATGAGTGTTTGCTACATTCCATATTTATGTTGAATTATTTCGATGCGTACTGTACTTGCTTTATCTGCTCGTTTTGTAACAAGCTCACGGTTAACGGTACCCCCACCACTCCTACCATCCTACCACTACCAGCAGTAACTTGTGACTCCTAAAGTATCGGACAATAATCGATAATAGTGAGTAATGTTATCGCTGCAGATAAAACTCATTAGGGAATAGTCGTTGTTTAAATGATATTGGTTGTTTTAGTTTTAAAATAAGGGTATGTTCCGATATGCACTGCGACCACTGTACAGTATGACGTCAATTTAGTATACTGTGAAGCCGTTCCTTTATACAGTTACACTGGTTACGATTTAAAACGGAACGCAATCCCGTATACTATCAGCTGCATTTTTTGACGCAGCATTCAAACGAGAGTATTAAAGTTTTCTAGTTCATTAAAAAAAATTGTTGTTGAAGTACTGTCAAATTATAAATATTTGGGATTAAACTGTAGGTATTGTTTATAAAACGTTAGGCACTCGAGTGGTTTTGACTGATCACGTGATCAAAGTACTGCGAGTGCCTTACCTCGAAAACGCCAGTGCTCACAGTAGAATATGGCGGCGATTTATGACGTCATATATTTCCCTAGGGTACCGCGGCAGTATACTGGCAGTCCATAACGGAACGAATTTTTCTACAGTGATAGCACTGTGCAGTGCTCGCAGTGCATATCGGAACATACCCTAAGAATGTATTTATTATGAGATGTTTAATTCTAAGACTGGTATCTCACCCTGCTTGCTGGTTCGAATATATGTTAGATATTATATATATAATGCATATTGGTGCTAATGCTTTCCCATAGTATGAAAATGTATAAACGTTGAAACAAATTGTATGAATTTATTTTTGTTTACTTCTTGAGGTGAACAAATATTAGAAATCATTGCAACACCTTATCATGGTGTGTATTGGTAGGTATAGTTAATTCTTTATTTATAGAAAAATTATTCACAAATTAATTTTACTCCTTGTTTAAAAGAATTTAAGTTATTTTCTTCACAATAGACTATCAATAAGTTAGTGTGCCTGTATTTTTATTTTTAAATTAAACAATGCACCAACCTTAAATTGAGGATTGATATCCGCTCCGCTCCAACTAGATACCGCATTACCTAAGAACAATAGCTTTATTATTAAGGCAACTATTAGATGCTTGTGTGCGTGACATCTTGACACTCAATGGAATCTTTCAAAAATTTGTAGCATACTCTTCGTTTTATTTTACATTGAAATTAAAAAAAAATACAAAATACTTACTCATGATATGTGATCCCAGTGTCTTTCTTATTTCTTGTAGTATTATCTTTACAAAGTTTTACTACGCAACCCGGCATTTTAGTTTCAATTATTAGCAAAGTTTAACAGAAGATGTGGCACGTCAACGTCACATTGTTCGAGACTGACTCGAGTACGCCCATAGTGATATTAGTTGCCGCACTTTTCGACTACGTCTGCGGTATCTAGTTGGAGCGCAGCGGAGACCAATTCTTAATCCAAGGCACCAACTCCATCACAAAATATTTTGGCTGTTAACAATGCTAAAACTAATGACATTATAATTTTGTTGTACAATTTGTAAAGCAATTTCGAACCGTCTGTAGAATGAGTTAGTGTAAACTGTTAAGAATTACTTCTGTAAACGACTTTAATTATTTATTGGCATTATTTATTCGTACAAGTTTCGTCTATTATATTCGAAATCCAGCCAATATTGGCGTTTTATTTAATAATAACATAATATTTATAGAAAATATTTGTTTTATCGATTCTGGCTCATCGTAATACTCCGGCTTTTATTAAAATTATTTGTTTAAAATGACTATGGGATTTGTTTTGATCTTTTATACGTCTAGATTGTCTCTTGACGTCATGTGGCAAACATGTTCTTAATAATATTTATGTAACATCAATCTAACATGTTTACGCAAATAAAAACTTTGACTTTGCTGTGAGAAAACTGATAAAAACAGGCCAGGTCAATATTAGTTAAGTGTGCGTGACAAGCTACGTCTTACACTCGCGATTTGTTACACTTTGTGTTAGTGTGCGTGAATTGCTCAAAATAGAGGTTAGTTCTAAACTCAATTTTGACGTTCTCACAGCTGTATTAGTCTATTAAGACAGCTGAGCACTAAACACACCACGGTCAGCGCTCATTAGTCGAACACTAAATCCAGCCTAAAGTAATAAACTTGGCCTGTTTTCATCAGTTATCTAGCAGAGGCTCTATATAGTTTAAGCATGAAATCTAAATTGATTTGTATTTAAGTGTTAAGCAAATCATGTGTCAGAAGAAGCCGGAGCATTACGAGTGATTGGCGGCTAACTGCAAGCGAAATTAAACTTTATGTATACAAACAATGTGTTCCGATTTAATATAAGTAAATATATTTGTTAATAACTCTAATTGTGTACAAAGTATCTAATATGTGACCCATCTAAATGTTAACTGGCATCAGTAAAAGCGATTGTATGTTCTGTTCGCTTTCAAACTCAGCCGGATTATTCGTCGCAATATTGTAATTACTATTTCAAACTTATGTCAAATCACTACACGATTCATTTTAAACTAAATTTCAATTTTTTCTCAGGCAGTCCTGCCTGTTATTACTTAATATTTACATCCTCTTTGTACATTCTAAATAACCGTATCATTTCATCTGTCATTGTTGATTCAAATGACATTAAAATGACAGCTGAGTTTTATATAGACAAACCACAGATCTGCTAGAACTTAAATTCCTCAATTTACCGTTTTGGCGCTTATCGCAATTGCAACTGTGAAATGTGAGTGTACTTATTCCAGTACTATAATATGTTTTTTTTTTATGTTATAAATATGTAGTTTTAATGCCGCTAAGTTTTGTTAGTCTGCATGCATCCCTCGGGCCTAGAGTTATAGGTTATACATAGGGTTACCAACTTTTTGTCGGTCAAAATAGTAGTTCTAAATTATTGCCCTCAAAAATATATAATATGTATAATAGGTAAATAACAAAAAATTAAGAAAAAAAAAAACAATATTTTTTTTTCTACTTTTAACTTTTTTTTTTAATAATTTTTAATTTTAAAATATGCATCGTATCTTATATTGCTTTAAGTTTGAAGCCTTTGAAATATAGTAGTTCCACCTGCTATATACTTTTTTGAAAAGTGGGGCCTTTGATACAGTATGATACTATATTATATAGTAGGGTTGGCAACTTCCGAAGAAACGACCGGGTTGGTTGGTAATGTGAAAGCTAGCAGAAACCAATTCGACACGTGTTTCGCTCTAACACGAGACATCCTCAAGAACTGTTTACTGGCCCAACTATGGATAACTTATGAAACGAGTCTCTCATTCCAGCTCAGTGGTATCTGATTCCTCGGTGGAGGATAACTTAAATACCCTAACTCGGAGCCTTTGCGTTCTGCATATAGACTTACAAAACTTAGTAGAATTAACACTTATCATATTTATTCATAATATTTATATTAGTTTGGATTTCTGCAGTATACCACCTCATAATTATTCATACATTTTCTTTAATGTGATGTCAAAATAGTGTACTGAAATCTTAGATCATTTTTAGGTATAGATATACAGCTGTGAAAACGTAGAAATAAATTGAGTTCACTACTATCTTCTATTTTGAGTAATGCTCGCACACTAACACAAAGTGTCATACAAATCGCAAGTGTAAGACGTAGCGTGTCACGCACACTAAACTAATATTCCTGACCTGTTTTCATCGGTTGTCTAGTAGCAAGAGGCTCTTCCTAGACATATAAATTATCTAAGATATTGTTTTAATAAAAAAATATGCAAGATATAATTATTGAGGTCAGTGGAAGTATTCATATTCTTACCTATAATTTGACAAGCGATTGCCATCTTCGACAGGTCACATATTAAATATCTTGACTAAACTTGAGTTGGAGAAGCAGAACTTGCATTAAATAAACATTATCTCCATCCAAGCATCCAATATACCTAAAGAATTCAAAAATACACTGAGAATTATATTTCAAGTCAGCTATTTATTTTGATGTGTTCAGCCAGTCCAGTTTTCTTCACAGTATCATATATACCTATACTAAGTTCAAACTGGAAAAATAATGTTTGTAAACAAAAAACTGCCAAAAATTAAAATAAAATTCAATTATTATCATCATGTAATAAGAAATGTCATGGCATATCCATACTACATAACAATTATATAAGCATCGCAAAATTATCCAGTATTGAATTAGTTATGTATAATAAAAAAAAGTAATAATTAATATATAGTCAATGTTTGTTTACAAATTTTCTTTATACAATTTGGCTGATATAAATAGTAATGCAATAAGCGGTGGTAAAAGCGGTCGTTGTACAAAATGCTATAATTAAAATATAAAAGTTGTTTAAAATAGTGCCACAGAGTAGATATTATTAAATATAGATAACAATATTCCATTTGTCATTATATAAATAAGTGAAAGAAAAGCAAATTATTAATAATAAAAAACTGCATTAAATTATGACCTACCAGTAAAAGTTGATTTTATTGCCATCCTCCTTCTATTAGTTATTCAACAGTACCCATTCCATAATCACACCACGCTTGGTCATTACCAAGGCTATGTTTAGATCATAAACTTAGTTTATTAGCGAACCCTGTGTGAAAGTGATATAACTAATCTTACATAACATACTAGAGCTGAGAAAGAGACTGAATAGATGAAGACCATGAAACCGTTTTAAAACAATTTAGTGTCCATTAGTCTCCTGTCAAATTGGTCCGAGTTTTAATTTTAGTAGCGTACACCTTAGAGGCCGCCAACGTTCCTGTGATTTCTCTGGTGTTGCAAGAGAATTTGGGCGGATGTTATCACTTAACACCAGGTGACTCGTACGCTCTTTTTCCATAAAAAATATTGTGTTTTTATCGTTATTGATCTGTGTTTTAACGGACATTAATAAGAAAATATAATAGTGTCGTGTTCTGTCTAATCTAATGATTGTGTTGTTATATATATAAATAATCATTCCGGTATTTCGCATAGATGTGCTTGAAATACGGTTTAGTTACCTCGGACATATACTAACGAAGGGTCTCATTGACTATGAAGATATTTTAATTTTATTTCTTTGGGATAACAAACAGTTCACACAATACATTTTACAATTTCAAAGTAGTTACATCTTTAAATTAACTTTTAGTGAAAACCTATATCTAATACATAATGAATGATAAAGTTTACAAATAATTAAAGTCATATACATAGAATAAGAAGAAAGAAAGACAAAACTAGAAGTTTTAAAACTAAATTATTTACAAAAGTAAATAAGCACAATGTTCTTATGCTCATCTTAACTATTCATTATTTGTAGTCGTATATAATTTCTAAAAACATTAAAACAAAAGAGTTAGCGTAAAAAAAACATATCCTATTTTCTTAAGATGTCGTTCACTGATTTTTTTAAATTTTGTTTTTGTTGTAAAGAAAATGTCAAGATCATGAAAAAGTCGGTCACGTGTGTCGACCAATTTTGCGCAGATTGGTCAAACTGTACACATCTGTAAAACTAGTAAATAATAATAAAATAGCAAATTTAGTCTCGACGAAATAAGGAGAATGTTTGTCTATAACGCTAGACGTACTAAGTTTATGGTTTAGATTGCTCCTTACATAAGTAGCATCGGCAATATTGGATTGCACGTAATCCAATGCCGTGTACAACCCAACGAAGTACAAATAATTATTATAAAAACTTACTGGAACTGGGCGACATAAATAGAGCACGGTAAAGGCCGAACGCATTACAGCGGCGCTGCGCTGCGCGTCGCTAGACGGTACCTATAGCACTACAACTGCAGTAAGCGGCAGCTCGTGTCATTTACTCGTATATAGCAGTTCACGTGCGAGCAACATTACAAGATGAGCGATACTGACGAGGATTTGGTTATTATTCCTTTATTTTGTGAAGAACCTATTAATGGAAGAGAAAATAAAATAAGATTTCAAAGTCTAATAAACTTTATTCAATTAGGCTTAAACTTAGCGCTTTTGAATCGTCACTATAAATTGTTATTTTAAATTACTGAATCTACCATAATGTTCGGAAAACGTAGAGCTGTTGAAAAGAACACACAAGAAGTACAACGGCCAATTTTTTCAATCAATATTTTACAATGGCTGTAATATACAAAATAAATTAGTTTGTAAGGGTATGCATCCAATATATATATGAATAAAATAATAATTAAATTATTTTTACTTAGTTATTAAAATTAATTAAATTATAAGACAAAATTCTATATACACTTAACAATGAACAGTATGCATACTGAAGCGACGCGCCGCCTGCTATCCCACTGCGCGTTAAAATATTCTCTCGGAGGCAACTCTGCCGCAACGTGCAGTGCAGCGTTTCGTTTCATGTTTCATACAAAATCGTTGAAATAATATTTTGGCACTAAGTGCTGCACAGGGCCGTGCTGATGCGTTCCGGCCTTAATACTTCAAGCCGACCCAAAGCTCAGTTGCTGTCATCTCTGATCTGGCGAATCTGAGTATCAGCTCGAACCATTTGAACCACGTGCAACGCAGAGTTGCTCGAATTGTCGGGCTACCAATGCTCTATGAACGGTGAAATCACTTGGCGTTGCGTAGAGAGTGCTTTCTACCGCATTTATCATAGTTAGTTTTGAAGCTGTTTGACCTGATTCCTGTCGCCGAATTCTACCTTTGTATGACACGCCACAAATTAGGATATTATCCCCACCATCTGGGGTTCCTCTACAGTGCAGTTTTCCAGGAACTTTCTTTCATTTTGTTTTGTACAAGTAAGCTATGGAATGAGTTTTCTTGTACGGTGTATGTAGGACAATATGACTGGACGATTTCTCTGGTGTTGCAAGAGAATGTTGGCAGCTGTGATAACTCAACATCTGGTGACGTATTTAAAATGATTAAGAAATATTAATTAGATCATCATTATGTTTATATATTCTATATACATATAAAAATGAATTGCTGTTCGTTAAAAACCGAAAAAAAAAACTCGAAAACGGCTGGATCGATTTGGCTAATTTTGGTATTGAATTATTTGTGGAAGTCCAGAGAAGGTTTAAAAGATGAATAAATATGAAAATGCTGGGAATTAAATAAAAACAACGATTTTGATTTTCCCTTGATGTGCCCCCGTCGTTCAGAAATCAAATTAAAATAAAAGTTAAAAATTAATAACTAATTAGAATCTTTGTTTCTCAGGAGGTAAAAAACGAACTTTATTCTAGCTACCTATACTCAGTGGATTAACTACAGCTTTAACTATGATGGCAATACAACGTTTGCTGGGTCAGCTAGTCATATATAAATATATACACATATATAATTCGTCTGTGAGTGTGTATGTCACTAAACTGCTCCTAAATAGCTGGATTTCAGTTAAACGTTAAAAAACTCTATACATATTGCAAATATAGTGCGGTATTGATGCGTCAAGCGAGTACTTTAAGTACGTGATTTTCCATAAAAATTTCTCGCGCGTTGATTATCACACACTCAACCTACAAATTAATTTGTATACATATACTTCATTGATATAATAGCACATTTTTTTTTCAATAAATACTATATAAAATAATAACTACTAACTTAAATATCTACTAACTACTTATTAAATTCTTTGACACAAACAATTTTCTACTTTCTCAATCAATAAAAATCAAAAACACATCCGCCACATCCGCCATGTTTCTAACATTCCCGCACTTTTTCAATAGTTTAGGTACCATGTTGAATGTTGGTTGCTTTAACTTCAGGCTTCAATTTTCTTCTTTTTTTATTTCACTCCTTTTTGGAGACTTGACACGCATATTCAGCCAGCTTCAAGTTTTCTTCAATTTTCTTTCGTCACTTTTTTTTATAACTGGCTCCGTCGACTAAATGTCGACGATTCGGCCAACGTCAAGGTGGAGAGATTTTTTATTTTAATTTAGCTGATTGAAGTAAGTAAGTTTTTTTGTGAACTGAAGTATAGGCAACAAGAGTTAGTACGGTTAGTAATAAACACCCATAACACAACAATATTAACTACCCTGTTAGTATCTAATCTAAGTTTAAGGGAGAAATGTGTGAATGTAAGTGGGAATATGTGCCTAATAGAAGCGTAGACAGTATGGAGGATAGAAATTACAATTTAATATTATTGCGGGAGATAAATTTGTAAAGAATCTTTATGAAAGGGGGATGGCATGAAGTAAGAAAAAAAGGGATGTTGATGGGGCGAGGGATATCCTTCGGTAGAAGGTCATATAAAGGAATTGACAATTTAGGGCAATAGAAAAAAATATGTTCAAGAGTACCTTCCTCAAGGCCACATTCACATAATTATAGAATGGTCCCTTACCCGGATCTTGGCCAAAAATACTGGGGAACAGACAAATCCCAAGCGAAGTCGTATGATGGCAGAAGTGAAAAGTTTATTTTGTTTTTTTTTGAGGAAAGAACCAGGGCTTAGAGGGGATAAAGGGTTGGATAGAACCATAGAATTTACCTTTAGTTTGTTTTGTGATTTGCCATAAAGCATTCCATGAATCAGCCAGAAAGTGTTTAGACATAGCGCGTAGATCTCGAGGAAAACAGTAATTAATGTTCCAGACTGAATCGCGTCTTTAGCGCACGAGTCTGCAATTTCATTGCCAGTTATCCCTAGATGACTAGGTATCCAAGCTAATGCAACTTCTATTCCCATTATGTGACATCTGTACAGAGATGCTTTCGTTCTTAAATTAATTGTGAAGTTGTTTGAAGATTTGAAAGGGTTTTTTGTTAGGTCCAACAAGCAGCTTAATGAGTCACACAAGATTAAAGCCTTGTTGATCTTATGTGATTCAACATATGACACCGCCTCTGACAGGGAAATTGATTCGCCAGTAAAGATGGAATTCTGCGGGGGACTTTTGTAATTTAGAATTATACGGAACTTAGGGATCCAAACTGCAGACCCGACCCAGCTATTATCGGATAATTTGGATGCGTCCGTGTACAACGTCACCCAATCAGACCAATCAGAAGATAGAATAGAATTAAGTTTTCTATTGGCTTCAGGGCAGTGTTTAGTAATTCCAAAGTCAAAGAAAATTTTAGGTTGGAAAATGAGAGACTGATATTCTACTTCAAAGACTGAGCATAAGGCGGATTGGTAAATGGGAACTAGAAAGGCTTTAAATTTAGTATAAGAATTAATTAACGGAGGCGGATCTTTATGAGACCAATATAAAGAAGTTTGAATAGTTAGAGACATAGAGTGCAGGATATCAAGAAGGGGGTGTGCGCTAAATTGGATTACGTTAGTTAGGAATCTATCGGCTAGGTACTGACGGCGAAGGTGAAGAGGTGGGTCTACACACTCCACTTGGAGAGCGTTGACGGGAGAACATTTCATAGCACCAGTTATGATTCGTAAGCATTTGGACTGGATTTTTTCTAATTTGGACAGGGCTATTTTGCTACACGACTCAAGTAGAAAGCTACCGTAATCAAAATGACTACGAACGATAGCATTGTATAAAAGTTTTTGACAAAATGGGTGGGCACCCCAGCGTACCCCCGAAAGGGCCCTCATAACGTTTACACCCCTCTCACATTTCTTAACAATGTACTTCAACTGGTGAATGCCGGAGAGCTTAGAGTCAAGAAAAAGACCTAGGAATTTAACATTATCCTTAAACGGGACTGATTCATCACCTACTGAGAGATTTACGACCGGTATAGTACGTTTTCGGGAAAAAATAACCGCAGTACATTTGGGAACAGAAAGAGTGAGGTTGTGGTCTAAGAGCCATTGATTCAGATAATATAAAGCAGAATTTAAGCAAGATGACGAATAGTTAAAAGAAGATGAGATGGAGTATAGTGCTATATCATCAGCATATTGAAGAATTTTACAGAATGGGCTAACAGTATGGGCTAGGTCAGAAGTATATATATTATATAGGATAGGACTTAACACCGAACCCTGTGGGAGGCCCTTCCAGACAGTTCGAGGTGGGAGGAGGGTTCCTTGAAGGCGGACGGAAATAGAGCGACCCATTAACATATTACAAATGATATTGATCAACCTAACAGGAATACTCAGCTGGTGCATTTTCTGCTTGAGTAGAGGAAGGTGAACGTTGTCATATGCCGCTGAGACATCTAGAAAGACCCCAACAACAAGCTCGCTTCTAGAAAATGCTAAACGAATTTCAGAAGAAAGGATGCTTAGGTTATCCAGCGTACCCTTACCTTTCCTGAAGCCATATTGGCTATTAGAAAGGAGATTTTTATTTTCTATAATCCATTCTAATCTGTTTTTTACCAAATTTTCCATAATTTTGGCCAGAACTGACGACAAAGCAATGGGACGATAGGAGGAAGCAACCAATGGGTCCTTGCCAGGTTTAAGGATGGGTATAATAATTTGTGTTCTCCAAGAATTCGGGATTACACAGGAGGAGTAGAACGAATTGAGAATATTAAGAAGGACTTTTTTGCTAGTGGTAGAGGATTTACAAATGAAGGAATAAGGTATACCATCCGCGCCAGGAGAGGAATCACGAAGGTGATCAAGAACAGATGTTAGTTCGGAGAAGGAAAAAGGATCGTTCATTTTGTCTGAGTCGGAAAGGGTAGAAATCGGATCGGGGGTAAAAAGGCAATCAGATTCAGGGACGTAGGGAGGAGCTAGATGGTAAAAGAAGTCATTAATAAAAGAGTTTGGGTCATTGTTTGAAATGTCCTGCATGTCGAAACCCTTACGATACGTTTTTATATTTTTCCAAACGAGGGAAAGGGGGGAACGAGGAGATAAGGATTCACAGAATTGACGCCATCCAAGGGATTTCTTTTTGGAAAGAAGTCTTGATGTACGAGCAGAAATCTGTTTAAAGGAAATAAAATCTACCTATGCTACAAGATGTGGAGAATATTTTCTCAGCTTCATTTCGCGAGCGGACCATGGCGGATTCAGCATCCCACCAAGGAGGGGAAGAAGTTAATTTTCGGTCAGGATTTTTTATGGAATTGAAGCATTAGCAGCTTGTAAAATTGACGATATGAACTTCTCATACATCTGGAGACAATTAGATGTTGTTATCTCTGTAAAAGAGTCACTTTCTGAGTCCATAAGCAATGAAAATTGATGCCAATTGGCATTGGCGACTCGGTATTTGAGGAGAGTTTGGGAGGGAGAAAAGGGGGGAGATGGATGGGAATAAGAAATAATAATGGGAAAATGGTAACTACCCAATGAACTTGGTAGCACTAGCCAAGATAAGAGGGAGACTAGAGATGGAGATGCAAGAGAAAGGTCTGGCACACTGATATTTTGTGCTGGGGAAACTCTACGAGTGGCAGATCCATCATTGAGGATACATAAATTTATGTCATCAAGAAGATCTAAGAGGAACGAGGAAGATGGTTCAATAAAATGAGAACCCCAGATGGTGTGTCAGCAATTAAAATCACCTAATACCACCATGGGGCTAGGTATTGAGGAGAGGATAGTATTTAGTTCGAGAATGATGTTAAAATTGGGGTGAGGAATATAAACAGAAACAAAAGATATATTAGCAACTCTGGCAGCTACTACATGTAAACCTGGATTATGTATAGGCACAATAATTTGGGAGAATGTCATACATGTATTAATCAGCAGTGCACAACCTGCCCAACCATCGTCCCTGTCATCCCGGAGGCAAGAAAAGCCTGAAATCCTAAAATGGGACCTAGGCATGAGCCACGTCTCCGAAATGGCAAGGATAGACAATTTGTGTCGATTAATCAAATATGACAAATCATGTTTATGACGGCGAATGCTTCTACAATTCCATTGGAGAATTTGGAGACCTATAGGAGCCATTATTGCGGGAAAGGACTTCAAGTAACTGTTCAACCAGGGCAGAGACATTGTTCGGAGAGGCGTCCGATAATTAGGACAGCATATTAATAAGAGAGCAAAGAAGTAGTTCAGCAAGATTATCATTTGGAGTGGGGAGAGGGGTTGATTCTATGGATGGCAATAGCTGCAAGGCACAACCGTTTGGCTGGGAAGAGGAGGGAGAGGAGATAATATTTTGGTGAGCCTGGCGGTCATAGGATTTCCCTAAAACTGGTTTAGGTTTAGCTGGGAGTAAGAATGTCTTCTTGTAAGATGTTGAAGAAGTGCGGGGAGTGGAGGTCGCTGGATGGAATTGAGAAGTTTGAGGAGTATTAGGGGAGGGGGGGTGAGGTCTAGAGACCTCAGAATAAAGTCGTCTTGGTTTATTAAACCTGGTGATGACTTCCACCTCGACAAAGGAAGCAGGAAGCCTCCAAGTCATTAGTTGTGCATGAATCTCCGGATTGTGGTTGAGCGCATTTATAACATCGTGGCTGAGATCTGCATTGTTTGGCTATATGTCCAAATCTGCAGCAGTTACGGCATTGAATCGTGGGAAGCTGGTAAAGGAAAACTGGGAGAGAAGCATGGTAGCAATAAACTTTATCGGTAACCCAAAAAAGTTAGTACCACTGAGTTGGAAGGTACCCATGTGGTAATGCCATAATTTCTAACCTTAACATTTAGCCTTCTCGCTCGAATTACCTCTCCACATTTTACTGGTAACACTATGCATTGAATAAGTTCTTCGAGGGACCAATCTGTAGGTATATCGCGGACCACCCCCATACGAAATATTTGAAATTTCGGAATATACGCAGAATATTTGATACATTCTGGAATATCCAAGTCTAAGAATTTGTTAGCTTTTTCAGCTGAAATAAAATCAACTGAGATCTTATTGCGGCCAAGTTTCTTAATGCCTCCCTCTTTAATACCGGTTATATTATTTTTGTGGAGGAATTGTGCAAATTTAAGGATTTTGAATGCGTATCCCGACGGGGGATCTGGCTCAATTTTAGAGACATATAAAGAGAATGGGCCTTTGTCTACATCAGAGTATTTAAGGTTAGAGTCAGAGTCAAAACCAGGTTTCGAATAAATTGATTGGATCGATTCTGCCGGTGTCCTTATCTTCTTGTCATTAGGTTTAGATATCTCCAACTCTGCCGTTCTTTTCAATGCTCTTGATTTGTCTGGGGGTATCCCCCCCCCTATCATAAGGCGGCTCCTCCATACTCACTTCCACTTATAATTAGAAAAATACCATATACTTACCTAAAATAGTTATACCACCACCAAAACAACACTAACAATAAAATTCAGATTCACAAACACCACAATCAGCGTTAACAAAAAAATAACCTAAATTCAACAACCTCTCTCAACCACGCGTTGAACCAAAGTCCTTTCGTCACTTATTTATTGATACAACCATCGACACAATAAACATCGCATTAACCTCCTAGTTTTTTTAATGTTATAGAAATAACTAACTCACATATTAATTGAATCAAAATTGGTCAGGCATTATCGGACTTTCAGGTTGTCTTTAGTAAGTATGTTCACAACTCACATTTGGCTGATACTGATACTGTAGGTACAGTGCCAAAGAAAAGAAACACACATATCACAAATGTCACAATGTACTTCTAGTTTCGCCTTGTCAGTGTCATTTGAAAATACAAAATACAAATCTTAGACTTGTTTGTCGACTTTTTATAACTTTTTTGTAGTAAATATATTTTCTGGCTAGTGGCTATAGCTTATATTTGCTTCTGCAACCCGTATTTAAATGTGCTTATTAGATTGAATTTAAGCCCTCGTAATTCAAATATCGTCTACTACTGTCTACCTTGCTAGGTGTAAAACAGCGCTGTGAGCGACTCATAAATATTATGATTGTTTATATTGATTGGTAAGTTAAAATATCGCTTGTAAATCAAATGGAAAATGCGTAAGTAGTTAATTCTTGATGTTTTCCAAACATAACCGAACGGAATACGTAACTAATTTATTCCTTTTTTGCATTTGCAGACCTAATTCAATCACAATTTAAACTTGATCAACATTCATTTAATGTATTATTCTGGTTGTATCATCATCTATAGCAGTTGTCTGTCACATAATTATTCTTTTAAATGAGGGACAAATAAAATAAATACATCCTACACAATATCATGTCATAAATCAACTTAATAACTCTTATTAATTGGATCAGTTTGTAGGAGTAAAAACGAGACATACCTTCAAAATGTTGACTACACACTTGTTTAGTTATTTTAAAATTTAAACACATGTGCTGTGACAAATGACTCGGCAACGGAAAAAACCTTTTGAACTTAAATAACCAAAATTATTAAATTTCAGTTTAAAACGAAACTAAACTGAAATAAGTGTTCTCAATGTAGGTCCTTTGACATCAAATGGTTAGAGTTTTTTTCAGGTTCCAAGCCTTGGTATAAATTAATCTCAAAATGTATGAAGAAACATTTACAAGAAGGTACAATAGACATTCTATACAAATATGTTTATGGTTTTTCTATAAAAACAAGTCTAACTCTGATATTTTAGTGAATTGAAATCTACAAATTTAATTATTATTTGCTACAGTAAGTAATTGTCATGTTTTCATATTCCTACATATATATTTTTTAAAACTTTATTCATTTTGAAGACTATTAGCACAATTAATTGTATATTAAGTCCCTTCAATTTAAACCACACTATAAAAATTCATGCGCCTTTTAAGACTTTGGATGTAACAGAGTTTGTCTGTTTATAAAGAATTATTTGTAAAAAATTCTTAGAAATCCCATCCAGATTGGATGTGAAGTTGTGTTGCCTGCCAAAGACAAAATTTTCTTTCTAGTCTTTTGTTTACATCCATACAAATGGTCAGTAACTGTGTTTAGAAGTTAAATTTATGGTTCGGTTATATTAGATATTCTATGATACAACTAAAAGTGACTGTTCTCAAAAGATATTTAATAAATAATTATTTTGTGTAATCATGAGCCCTATAGGGCAGTTACACATTGCAGTTGAAACTTTAAATATTACATTAACATTACTATAGTAACTACATGTAAAATTAATTTCAAAAATAAGTAAACTTTATATGTCTGTGTCCGTTTTCCTTTGACTTTAACAACTTTGAAATGAAATTCCAGTAGTCCCTTAGTTATCATTATTCTTGAAACCAACCATGTACTTAAATCATGTGAAATATCCTGTTAATAGTGCTAATACAATAATATTATACAATTTATCACAATGTTATATTATTCTATACTTACTTACTGTTTTAGGACATAAATAATGGGACCACCTAAGAAATTTAAGAAGTATGACTCAAAGGCCGGAGCTGATAGATCAGGTATTACAAATTGATTAAATTTTAATAAAAGTGTTTAAGCTTTGGACTTATAAATTGTCCACCTGCTTTCCTACAGGTATAACAGTAATATAGGTCAGAAAGTAAAGAAGTGGTCATATATATCTCCAAAATAACTGATATTCTGGATCAGTTTGCGTTGGTGATATTTATAGGTTGCTAGGAATCTTTACTTCACACAAAATAGATATTATGGAATCATGAAATATTCTATTTGATAGAGAGACTGTTAAAGGGTCCTGGTAATGATATGGGAAGCAGGGCCACAGTTATAGAAAAAAGCGACCACTGACCAGGAAACCATATCCTATTAAATGCCAGCAATTCACAGTTATTTTTTTATTTATAGGTTAAGTTATACATAGCCAAAATAGTGAAATATTTGATGATTAATTATTTTAAATGGTTCATTATGTAACAATAAGGCTAGGCAACACTCCTATATAGGCTGGCAACACCTGTGATTCCTCTGGTGTTGCAGGAGAACATGGATGTTGGTGATTACTTAACATCGGTTAGTTTGTTGTTGAAGTTGGTCTCTTCCAATGATGTGTTAATATGGGTATGTAATATAATATACTCACAAAACAACCCAAAAGTATTCCACTCACCACATTGACATATTGAAATCATGAAAAAGGATGGCATGCTTAAAAGAATAAGAAAAAGAAGACAGCTTTTTTATACTTGGAACCAGTGTGCTCCACAATTAAAGATGCCAGCATCTGGGGGACATGATAGCATCTAGCACTCTTCAAAGCGCAGGTTGACCAAAAATGGGATATTGCTCTCATCTTTGGTCTGGTGCACACCAGTATCAGCTTGATTTCATTTGATTTGCCATTACCCTAACTTCAAGAAAAATTCATAGGTACACTTTCCTAACTATTTTATTACCAATATTAACAATTATAGACCAGTTTCTGTTGTACCTACAATTAGTAAAATATTTTTAAAAGTAATATTATTAATCACTTATTAAACTATTTCTCTAACAATAACATCTTACATCCTAAACAATTTGGTTTTACGAATGGTTCAAAATCTGATACCATTGATCATATTGCTTTGGAGAAATCAGATAATGCTATAGGAAAATTCTGTGATTTTTCTAATGCATTCGATTGCGTAGATCAGTCTATCCTTATCCATATACTTAATTATTGTGGTTTAAAAAGCAAATCAATTGATCTATCTATTAGAAACCAGAATTAATGAACATTCATCAGGAGCTACAGTAACCCGGATGGCCATGCCTCAGGGTTCAATCCTTCGACCTTTCTTATTCCTCATCAACATTAATGATTTGCCATTTGTAGGTTCGAAAGAATGTGAAATTAATCTTTTCGCACATGAGACTTCATTGGCTTATAATATTGACAAACAATCACAGAATTTAGATAAAATGAACCTGTCCCTGGAAAAAATGTCTAAATTGTTCAGGGTGAATAAATTGTCACAGTACGCCAGTAAAACAAATTGTATTGAATTCTCCTTATCAAATTTAAAAAAAGAATCAAAAGTATAATATTATATTAACCTTTATTGGAACCTTTAAAACTTGTAGATTCTACTTCGTTTCTTGGAATAGTATTCGGTGAAAAACTACAATTGGCCGCTCATATTGAGGCAATCTCAAATAAACTCAGTTCTGCTACTTTTGCTATCAGAAGAATTAAAAATCTTACTGATACTAACACAGCGAGATTGATTTCTTTTAGTTATTTCCATAGCATTATGTCTTATGGAATTATGCCATGGTGGGAAAGCAGCTGATATTGAAGCAATATTTGTTTTGCATAAAAGGGCAATTAGAGCCATCTTTAATCTGAATTCTAGAGAATCCCTTAGAAATGACTTTAAACTTTTGTATTACATGATGGGAATGCAAATTTAACTATTATAAATTATGTTAATCCTATTTAGGAAAGAAAAAGAAAGTTGAGGAGGATAACATAACAATAGACCTCGTAGAAGATGACAACAATGAGAACACTGGAGTACCTGTTGCTGCCATGCAAGATGCTGAGAAGAATGACCAAGTACCTGAGGATGAATTTGGGGCCAAAGATTATAGGTTAGGATAGTGGTTTTATCTAATGCATCACTTATTTTTTTACCTTTATGATAGTTATAGACTATTATAGAATACTAGCTGACCCAGCAAACATTGTATTGCAGATATTAAAATCGCGATACAAAAGTAACTGTTGATTGTGGATGAGTGAAAATTTGAAATTGTATTATTATTATAGTATTTTTTAATGCTGACTCATAATCAAACAAATTAAAAAAAAAGAATTTCGTGTGGATCACCCTTAACCTTCTTAGAACCTTTAAATCCTTTAGGGGGATGAAAAATAGATGTTGTCCGATTCTCAGACCTACCCAATATGCACTCAAAATTTCATGAGAATTGGTCAAGCCGTTTTGGAGGAGTTCAAATTTTAACACCATGACACGAGAATTTTATATATTAGATATATACTGCTGAAGTTACAAAGGTACAAGTATATACCTTATATACCCATTGATATAAAGGGATATAATGGGTTTGATTTGATATCAGAAATTCATCTTTCAGATAAATTTTTGAACGAATCTTACACAAAACCAGAGCCAGGAGTGATCCAATACATTATGTTGTGATCATTACCTGACCAATGACCATTCAATACCCGACCTGCTCACCTCAGTTGTTTGACTGAATTGTTTGCATTGCGGGTTATGAGGTGTAAGAGTTATGAAATGTGTATCAGCTTTAGTTTGTATCTCAAAGATGAGCAAGACATTATGGTTCGTGATAGGCCCTGACTATCACGATTCAGAGCCGCTCAGAATTCTTGATTGAAAAAACAATTCTGAGTGGAATAGCAATTGCTCCCGTCACTTTGAGACATACACAATTAAAATTCAAATATTTTTATTCAAAATAGCATTTTAAATCCCTTTTGAACATCAAAATCCACCACCCATTCGAAATAGTATGACCTGAGAAGAACATGCACAAAATATCAGCGGGCTTATTTTTTTTCCTTAATTTAGTTACAATATATGTTACTACATATATATTTATGTACAAGGGTTATACCCTTCCCAGTCTCTGGTGCCATTAAAATTGACTACACACTAAAAGGCGCCTACTTATGCCATGTGTGAGAGTTACCATGTATGATTATTTGACAAAAATTTCAAGCAAAGATTTTGTTAAACTGATGAGGGGTTTAAAATTAACGTTTAGTTGCCGATAATATAAATTTTAATTCAACAGGAATCAAATGGAGCTAAAACCGGACAATGCAAGCCGACCACTATGGGTTGCGCCAAATGGACACATATTTTTAGAGGCATTCTCTCCAGTATACAAACATGCACACGACTTTTTGATTGCAATAGCGGAACCTGTCTGCAGGTATTTTTTATGTTAATAATATAATTAATTAAATTTATTTGCTAGTTAAGTTTTAAAAGAGACTGAGGTACCATGCTTAGTGGTAAATATTTAATATTAGCAGCAATAACAATGAAGAGAGAGATTTAATATTATGATTCCAGGAATTAGGTATTTTCAAGTGATTTATATATACGAGGGCTGCACTAAAAGTATCGGAAATCAAGGAAGTGACACAACATTACTATTTAAAAATGTATTTATTGCTTTACGGAGTATTCTTAGCGAAATTTGACACATTTTTCCATACGATGGAACCAATCATTGAAGCAACCATTCCATTCGGGAGTTGGGGTCTCCAAAATGGCCGTTTTGTAGGCGTCCACAGCTTCTTCAGGTGATGAAAATCTCTGACCACGCAATTTATTCTTTATTTTAAGGAAAGTATAGAAATCATTAGGGCTTAGGTCGGGTGTACGGCGGATGGTCTAATAATTCTGTCTGTAATGTTTTCTTGTTCTAAAAACTATTTAATCTGAGCGGTGTGAGAACTCGCATTGTCGTGATGGAGGATGATGCGGCGGTTGCAGTTGTCTTTACGGAGTTCAGAAACGACCTGTGGCAAACAAATGCTGGCATATCATTCTGCATTAACCGTTCTTTGTCCCTCAATGGCCGGTTTTGGAGACAAACGTGGCCACCATTTTTTTTGCAACACTCCGTGAACGAACAATTTTTGTTGGCTTTAACTCATTTTCGAACACCCAAACTCGTGACTGGTTTTTTGTTTCGGGTTCGTACGCGTATATCCAGGATTCGTCACCTGATACGATGTTGTATACAGTATAAAGATTTTAATATGACAGAAACAGTGGAAATATTCCATTCCCGATACTTTTAGTGCAGCCCTCGTAGCACCGAAAAATCTTCTCGTCCCAAATACAGCAGTGTCTGAAGACGAAGGTTTTCAACCAGTGTGTGTTGCCAGTGATGACTTACGGTAGGTACGCAGACGTGGTCGCTAACTATGGGCCTTTTAGAAAGCTAATGGTCGCTCAGAGGCCAATGGAGAGGGCTATGCTCGAAGTTTCCCTGCGAGATCGAATCAGGAATGAGGAGATCCGTAGGATTACAAAAGTAATCGACATAGTCCAAACGATTGCGAAACTGAAGTGGTAGTGGGCAGGGCACATAGTTCGACGGACGGATGGCCGTTGGGGCAGTAAAGTCCTCGAATGGCGACCACGTACCGGAAGACGCAGTGTTGGTAGGCCCCCCACAAGATGGACCGACGATCTAGTCAAGATCGCTGGAATACGTTGGATGAGGGCAGCGCAAGACCGATCGTCGTGGAAATCTTTGGGGGAGTCCTTTGTCCAGCAGTGGACGTCTTCCGGCATGAAGTGATTTATAATAAAACGCGCGGATCTGGATTGCCAGACATCAACATGACGCGGGTGGGATTCCGCATTTTGACTTAATGTTCGGTGGTGTTAGCGGCTGGTTTTATGGGCCTGAACAATTTCTCTCAGTAATTGTCATTGTTGCTCTTAAAATGATAAGAAATATATTGTCTAAGGAAAAGTACGTCATGTAGCACACGTAGCCGAGAATTAGAACATCTTTCCTATTAGTGTTGTCGGGATGACTTCACATCTACGAACAAATCTTCGACCGATCTTTCGCTAACATCAAATCTATAAGAGACACGTAAAGACCAGCAGAAAACAATAACATATAAAAATAATATTACATTTCATTTAACTTTGACAAATTTTTACTGATGTATAATTAATTAATGGGCAGATGTAAAAAGAAAGTTGTTTTATTATTAAGTTATTATGTTTTGATAACTCAGAAGTCCCAACCCGCCATTTCCCAGACGGCGATCACTTCGTGACTTGTGTCGCCTATTTATCGCGGAGATGTTCTACTTATTGATTTTTTGCTTACTATGCCTTTGGGATGGTTTTTTGTGACAGTAAAGGACGAGACGGGCAGGACGTTCAGCTGATGGTATTTTATCAATTATTGCGCTCACAATTTATCAGTAAGGACTCAATATCCTGCCTATTACAATGCAGTGCCGCTTCGGATTCCTGAAAACCCCAAAAAGTCTAATCGGCACTACAATTGCGCTCGTCTACTTGAGATATAATATGTTAAGGCGCCCTTCAGACCGAAACACAATAATGCTTCATTCACGGCAGAAATGGGCGCCGTTGTGATACCCATAATCTTGCCGGCACCCTGTGCACTGTGCAAATAGCCCCACTGGTAAATTGGGTAATGTAGTTGGACGGGTTTTGGCAACATTCACTGAAACTGTCCTTTTATATGAGTTATAAACTTTCAGACCACAACACATCCATGAATATAAGCTGACGGCCTACAGCTTATACGCTGCCGTCTCCGTGGGGCTGCAGACCAATGATATCATAGAGTATCTCCAGCGACTCAGCAAGTGTGCAGTTCCAGCTGGTATCATTGAGTTTATCAAGCTTTGTACCCTGTCCTATGGGAAGGTGAAGCTGGTACTCAAGCAGAATAGGTAATTTTTTTTCTTAATAATCGAAGTCACCGACATAGCAGTGGCAGTTGGCTGGGCACATAGCCATTGGGGCAGTAAAGTCTTCGAATGGCGTCCCACATACCGGAAGACGTAGTGTTAGTAGGTCCCGGATGGACCGACGATATAGATCTCAGGAATAGGTTGGATGTGGGCAGCGCAGGACCGATCGTCATCGGGATCTTTGGGGGAGGCCTTTGTCCAGCAGTGGACGTCAATCGGTTTGTCAATTTGTCTGATACTTTGAACATATATAGATAGGTACTATATATATAAACGGGAGAAAGAACAGGCTACAAGGAAATCTTAGTTTTCCAGCTGATACTTTTAAATTAACCAGAATCCACTTATCCATGGTTTTTCTGTTTAACGGCCGTTCCCGAAATTCAGTCTATCTCTTAGGTACTTGAGATAAAAATCGTAACTATCGTTGACTTTTCTGTCCCAATAAACTTATCGACGGTAACTCACCTTATCTGTACACGCTGTCTGACAATAGGACGACGTATAGCTTACCACCGATAGAAGTTTGTATGGAAATTGCAATCCACGCGTCCCATATAAGGCGATAACAATGACTTATCGGGTATATTGGGACAGCTTCAGATTATTGACAGCTAATTACTGACTGTAGAATGTAGTAATTTATCTCTAACTGTAGATAGTATATTGGGAACAGCCGTAGATTTACCAATGATCTAGATCGCAGGAATAGGTTGGATGAGGGCTACGCAAGACTGATCGTCGTGGAGATGTTTGGGGGAGGCCTTTGTCCAGCAGTGGACTTCTATCGCTTGAAGCGATTTCTCAATATGTTAATTTGTCTTATGCTATGAACATTTATAGATAGGTACTATATATGAACAGGAGAAAGAACAGGCCAGAGGCATGCATTGGTTTTCTAGCAAAGGTAGGCACTCACACTCAGGGGCGTGCATGTCATACAGGCATTTAGGCAGTGCCTACCTGGTTAAGAAGCTAAATAAATATAGCACTAGTGTTATAGTTAATTTAGTTTAATAAATAAAATTTCCTAACACTTGATAATAAATACTTACGGTAAGCAATCGTTTCATATTCCAAATCTCAACTACGACTAGTTAAATCCACAGTGCCTACCTTACTGGAAAACTAATGCACGCCCCTGCTCACACTGTATATCTAACCAGTCATAGTTGCTCTTTAGTACGACAGCGCTAGGTTTTGAGGTCTAATTATTGAAGTTGTTCGTGTTTCGCATATAATTTCCGTACATTTTGTAAACCTAATAGGTACCTATTTTAGTTTATGTCATTCTAAGTTTGGTTATAGAATAACGAAACCAAATAAAAGTAGATTAACTTTAACACTACAGCTGTTTAGGTTCTTAACGAGGTAGGCACTGCCTAATTGCCTATATGGTATGCACGCCCCTGGAGCAGGCCACCAACCATAGCTCAGTTTTCCAGTGGATACTTTTAAATTATCCAGAATCCACTTAATATTATCCCATGGTTTCTGCTGCTCGTACCGGTAGATAGGTGCTGTATAAAAACGTCGCTTCAATGTGTGTCTTTTATCTTCTTTCCCCCAACTAACACATCACGCGACGCATAATAATATACAGATAATCTCCCTTTTCGCGCGCCTTTACCTATAACGCGGTAGAGTGGTTCCGCGTTATAGGTGATAGATATAAAAAAAAACGTGTTATAGGTCTCTATATAACGCGTTTTTACGACATCGTTGTTCGTAATAATATTAATGAATCACAGTAGACAGTACAGTAAACACAGTACAGAAATATGAATGTGGGAAATCCCCGCGTTATATGGGTAATTTAAATCGAGTATTTTAAAAACGCGTTATTCGGATACATGGTTATAGGGGGCATTACTGTTTTGCCATAGGTCTCATAATATGCATATGCATAAATTAGTGTGAAGTGTGGTATTCGAGAAAGGTTCTTGCACGGACTCCTTAACTGTGGAATGAGCTTCTATGCGCGGTGTTTTCAGGTCACCGGTGAACCGTACGCACATTAGTTTTAATCTTCCATTAAAAAAAACTACTAACGTTTAACAATATTCTAGGTATCTAGTTGAAAGCAAGCACGTTGAAGTTCTACAGAAGTTGCTCCGAGACCCAGTGGTTCAGCAATGTCGGTTAAGACGAGATGGTGACGACGAACTCCTAACGTCAGCACTACCAAACAAACCCGCTACAGCGACTACTAAAATTGGTAAGTAATATTGTTTCGAAGTCGGGCTCTTTGATTTCTGAAAATAAAATGGCCGATAATATTTAATTTACTTCAATAAGCCACACAAAAATTAACACAAACACCATTTTAACAAATCCAATAATATCGACGAATCGCTAAAATCTATCTTGTATATATATATATTTTTCCAATGAAGTCCTAAAGTAATGAACGGATTTTAATGGGGATTGGTTGCGCGGAATATATGTATTTATATTATATATATTTATTTCCTATTATCCTACTCCTCCTTCAGTATCCTCTTTGCCGCTTCTATATTCCATTTCCTAATGGCAGCGTACAAGGCCACAGAGATGGCGCTAGTCGTTCGCAAAAGCCTTCAAATCCGCTAATTACGCGAAGTGAATCGAAGGACGATCATTATTGCTTTCGAAGTGCCGCTGAGTGACACCGCTGCGCCGCCGCACGCATCATATTGAGATTCGCGCAATCACCGCACTAACTTTATAAATTAATTAAATACCTGTGTATGTGTCTTGTACTTCATTGAGTACGGTTTAGTCCAACTTGAGAGATAGGATAGTTTTTATTTCGATTTGTCACCCATAATTATTTTTATATCCAATACTTTTGAAAGGACATATTTTCTATGAGAGAATTTATTGACGCACGGTTTGACGGTTCTGTTGTGAAACAATTTCATTAACAACATTTAATAACAGGGAGCATATTTTACGAAATAATTCATATTATTGACAAAATCTCAAAAAAACAGTATTTTATTTATTATCCACAGAACAACGTCTGTCTGGTCAGCTAGTCTTGTCATAAGAAAGAGTTGCTCACCTTGCTTGCCCGTATTTATATGCACGGGAATAAAAGGCATTTATTTTCTCAAAATTGATTCCTTCAGAATGCTTTTTCGAAGTCACTTCTAACACTACCACCGCTTCGAAAACAAAAGGCGCTCTAAAAGAAAATGAAGCGGCCGCGGCGCAAGAAACTCTCCCAGCATTATTTTTTGTGCTCTTTAAAAAAAATATACAATATTGTCATTATTATTGCTATAAAATAATCACAATCTAGCCAGGCTGTCAGATCACTAAGGTGTGGAGTAGTAGGATTTCCGACACAGCCATTTTTTTATAAATCTTATCTTCCTCTTTGCTCACGTTGCCATATTGCAACGGCATGAGACCAGATGAAGACGTGTAGTACGTTGTTATGAAGTTAGCGCACAAGACATTAAGTATCTTATGAAGCCTTCTAGAATTAATAGAACCGAATGTCAATCAATTTCGAAAATTCTAAGGTGGTCTTCCCATCAGTCCCGGGGCATGCTACAAACTCAAATAGCATCATATCTTTCGGAATTCTTCGTTCATGCACATTGTGGTTCTCAATGAACTTATTTCCACGTACAATCAATAGAATTTATTTCCAACCGCTATGTTTCCAAGTCGGAAGGACTTGCTTAGCAAAAGCATTACATTAGATAATTTATACGTCTACATAGTCTCTTGCTGGCAGACAACTGATAAAAACAGGCCAGAAATATTAGTTTAGTGTGCGTGACAAGGTGCGTCTTACACTCGCGATTTGTATGACACTTTGTGTTAGTGTGCGTGAATTGCTCAAAATAGAGGTTAGTTCTAAATTCATTTTTTTTCGACGTTTTCACAGCTGTCATAGTCTATCTAGACGGATAAATAATCTAAGAGCATGACATTGTATACTCTTTTGCGGTAACATAAGATTCTTTCTTTCTCGAATTACCTCGCCAAACTATATCAAAATCAGCCCAAACTTTTATAGTTTACTGAGTACTGTCTTAATAAAACCGCTTGTCATCCACTTGTATCTACTGGTCCCGGGTTATTCTGATAAAAAATGCAGTCCACTATTGTTAAAACCAATTGAATAACTGCACCTAATAATATACGTAAAAGCCTACTTCACTGAAATACCTACCTAAAAACCTGAACCTAAGTAATACATATTCCAATATAATTGGTAATTAATTTGATTAACCCCGTCGATGAAATGATAACACATAAAACTATTTACAGATATTTAATTAATACATAACCACCACTGCCATTAAAAATTTCAAGGAAATAACTATTCATCCGTTACATAGCTCTATAGTGCTCACATTTTAGAAAATCACAGCTAGATGAAAATAATATTAATAATTAAAAGGTTTATTTGGTTCAAAAGGTTAACACAAATAACAATATGGACATTAAAGACCCAAAATGGCGTCTAGTCAGCATAAAAATAATTTCTAACAGAAGCTCTTTAAATTATCAAATATACTTGATATCTTTTGACACCAATCCCGTTTTTACAAAGGACACAATTCTACAAATTGGATGTAGGAATAGAATAGATATTAAATCACAAAAATAATGATGAGCCTCCAGTCTTCTGCCCGTTGGCTAAAATACCTTTATTTTAAAAGAAGTGTCACTGATTCTTAAAAATTTAAAATAACAACATCCGCCACTTCCGTCGTTGACATGACAATAGATTTCAATAACTTGACTAAATCAGCGCCATCTAGTTGAATTCGGTTTCAACTTCTTCATATTTAAGTAAGTTTTCATGACGTAGGTAGATAGTGCACCCATCATGGGTACCTGGTAAACGCCTTATACATACTATGAATCTTTATAATGGACTAGCTGACCCGGCAAACGTTGTTTTGCCATATAAAGTATAATTCACGCGATAATTTTATAAGTAATAAAATATTGCCTATATTATAGCCTGTACATCATTTTGTTCTATTGTCAATAGTTTTTGCAGCGCACGCAAAAATAGGTTTTCGATTTTACACCTTGTGTTACGAAATAGCAATTTTATTACGGATCCCTAATTTTGAATATAGCCTATAGCCTTCCTCGATAAATGGACTACCCAACACTGAAAGAATCATTCAAATCGGACCAGTAGTACCACAGATTAGCGCGTTCAAACAAACAAGCAAACACTGCAGCTTTATAATATTAGTATAGATTACAAATAAGTTGACCCTACATTGATCTCACACAGGTGAAGATAAGCCAGCTACGAACGTGGCCGTACCAGAGGACATCAGCCAGTTCTACCAGCAGCTCGACAAGGATGACGAAGACGAGGAGATGACTGACATTTCTGCTAACTCGGCTGTGGCTTTTGAGGTCGATCCTGATAAAATTGAGGTAATATATGACTAATAGTATTTTCTTTGATTGAAACGCGTGTTTTTTGGACATTAGTTTAATTAATCTGTGACTGTGGCCTGTCTAACATAGGGCAAATCAATCGCAACATCTCAATCCGACTTCAAGAACTCGTTGCAGATATCAAACACAGACGTCACTCTAAAGTCAGCAGTATGTAAACACATAACTCGTAATTTGTTGTTTTTTAAAGTGATGACCCTCACTTCTAGGATTAATACACAAATAAAATTTGGAAAATAAATTTTTTGAACGATGCGGGACTCGAACTCACGACCTCTGGCGTTCCGTGCCAGTGCTCTAACCAACTGACCTAACCGTTCGAGTGACTTTTCGTCATAAAATTGTATGTTTTGTTCAACTGAGAGAGGTCGTGGGTTCGAGTCCCGCATCGTTCATAAAATTTTATTTGTGTACATAACTCGTAGTTAATTTTTACGCGATCGAATGGGTAAAAAATCTCACACTTGGCCCTCAGATAGTAAACGATATTATCTACAGCCATGCCATATTGCCAACATTAAAACACCCAACCTCCTAATAACCATTACAACATCCAAACGAGTGTTGTAATGAAATTCAGTATAACATTATATCATCCGTTTTTATAATAACACTCCTTTGGATGATTTTACGGTTACTAGGAGTGGCTTTTTTAATGTTAGCAGTAAGCTGTTTAACTGTTTCAGAATCTTTTATAGAGGATTCATATTATGGGTGTAGATAAAGTCTTGTATGCAACTGTTGATAATTAGGTATTAAAATACTCATGTGATACTATTATCAAATTCGTATTTTAATACACTTTATTACACAACAGTTGCATAAATAACTATTCCTTGCTCAGTACATTAAACCCAAAATTCTGATCGGCATTTCACTATGAGACACAAGATGATAAGTATCATTAGCCAAGTAATTTTACTTCCTGCGGCGCCATTAAACCGAAATATTATGCTTGCACATTACGCCTTAAGATGCGTACAGATTGGTGAAACGAACATAACGTAACAAAAGTAACGTATCATGCAATGAAAGAATTCGCCGTACACATTGCTGCAATGTATCATGAAAGGTAACGGTTGTAACAATTTCTCATAGTTCTGACGTCTTGTGAGCGCAAAATGGGCATTTCACGTGCACGCTACGAGGATTACAAGCCGCGCGCGGACCTACCCGTGATTTGTCAGTTTTTCGAACGAACACAATGGGGCGGTAAAGCAGCGCAAACGGTTGTTTTAATATTCAAAATGAAAACTAAGTATATAAAAAATCTTAAGCAACATGCGTAGTAGGAAATCGCAAAAGTTAATGTCAATGACGGAAGAGTAACATTTTTTTATGGAAATAAAGGACGAGGCGAGCCGGACATTCAGCTAATGGTAATTGATACGCCATGCCCATTACAATTCAGTGCCACTCAGGATTCTTGAAAATCCAAAAAATTCTGAATGGCACTGCAACTGTGCTCGTCACCTTGAGACATAAGATGTCTAGCCTCATTTGCCCAGTAATTTCACTAGCTACGGCGCCCTTCAGCGCCGAAACACTAATGTTTACATATTACTGCTTCACGGCAGAAATAGGTACCTACAATCTAGCCGGCATTCGTCTACGCTTGCAGCGAACATGCAATAAAAGATCGAATGTTATATTTCATGTTACGTTTCACCAGTCTGTACGCACCTTTAGCGGCAGTAAAAAGTCCACCTAGCCGGCATAAGCCACCCATTGCTAAAATAACAGGTGCTGTGTAACACAGGTTATACAAAAACGCTGTATAGAGTTGGAGTATCCATTGTTGGCCGAATATGACTTCCGAAACGACGTTGTGAATCCCGACATCAACATAGACCTGAAGCCCACGGCTGTGCTGAGACCTTACCAAGAGAAAAGCCTGAGGAAGATGTTTGGAAACGGTCGAGCCAGGTGAGCTTCTACTTAGTACTTGACAGGCCTGTGTGGATAAATAGTTTTTTTTTTAATGACAATAAGGGACGAGATGAGCAGAGCGTTCAGCTGATGGTAATTGATATGCCCTGCCCATTACAATTTAGTGCCGCTCAGGGTTTTTGAAAATCCCTAAAACTCTGAATGGCTCTATAAATGCGCTCGTCACCTTGGAGACATAACATGTTAAGTCTTTTTTTTATAGAATAGGAGGACAAACGAGCGTACGGGTCACCTGTTGTTAAGTGATCACCGCCGCCCACAATCTCTTGCAACACTAGAGGAATCACAGGAGCGTTGCCGGCCTTTAAGGAAGGTGTACTCATTTTTCCAGTAATTTCATTAGCTACGGTGCCCTTCAGACCGAAACACTTAATGCTTATAAATAACTGCTTCACGGCATAATGAGCGCTGTTGTGGTACCCATAACCTAGTCTGCATCCTGTGCAAAGGTGCCTCCCACTAGTAAGTAATATTTCTCTATGGAGCAACAGGTTGTCGGATTTTTTTTACAACTGTTTGTTTTTGTGTTAATGTATTTGTTGTAACTACTGACCCCTATTTTATACCACTCGACTGGCTGTCAAGTGCTTTTGTGCCTGTTTGACATCGCCATTTTGGCGCTGTATGTAGCGAGAGTCTGCGGTACTAAAAGTAGTGGTGATAACTTTAGCAAACGTCGATAGATGGTGGGAAACTATTTACAAAAAAAAATGTGTACTTTATTACGTTGATTCCTGAAGTATAAAAAAAACGGAAAACTCACGAAAATAATTCAAAATGTAAAAATAATTCAGAGTAGTGTACGTTTCTTCGCAGCCATTTGTATTATACGTCAAAATTAGTTCTCTGGGCGCTCGCGAGTGGTGTTTCAAATAGGCACAAAAAATTTGCTGTCAGACATATGGAATAGCCTCTCTAGTGGTATTTATACAGGTCAGTGGTTGTAACTCTCTTGTGTGCCGATTAGAAAATAAAGTTATTGTGTATATGTTTAGGTCTGGAGTGATAGTTCTGCCTTGTGGGGCTGGTAAGTCGCTAGTGGGTGTGACGGCGGTTTGCACCGTGCGTAAGCGAGCGTTGGTGCTCTGCAACTCGGGCGTGTCCGTGGAGCAATGGAAGCAGCAGTTCAAGTGCTGGTCCACTGCCGATGACAGCACCATTTGCAGGTACATTGCTGACGAACGAATTCTAATGGGGATTACTTCATGCAGTGCAGTTTAGTCCAACTTGAGAAATGGGATAGTTTTCTGAAGAAAAATATTTCTCAACCTTTTTCAAAGTACCCACTGGTAAAAAGAAAATTTTTTTGGCATCCATAAGTGTTCTGTATAAGTAAAGTGATTTTGTTTTGATTTATCACTGTCTACAATCCATATCATTCTCTCGTATTTTGGAATCAGCTGTGTGTAACTTAATATTAATTGAAGTGAAACTTCTCTATCGGCGTATGAGAGAAATTTTATAGCAATATCGTCACGATTTTCGGTTACGCGCCATGTTCTTTTTTTAATCAAAGTTCAGTTTAGTAACTTAAAGAGTAATATATTAGTTTGAAGGTGATAAAATGATATGATAATAAAATAGCTTTAAATTAATACAGATTTTTTTCTTAAGCCAAGAAAAATAATATGTCGTAAAGAAGTTTTATTTTTACCTGTGTAGCAGAGTACATACATATTTATTTTTTATAAAATTGGTTTAGGTTCACGTCGGAGGCTAAAGACAAGCCGATGGGCGCCGGTATCCTGGTGACGACGTACTCGATGATCACGCACGGGCAGCGGCGCTCGTGGGAGGCCGAGCAGACCATGAAGTGGCTGCAGGCGCAGGAGTGGGGCCTCGTGGTGCTGGATGAGGTGCACACCATCCCCGCCAAGATGTTCCGGCGGGTGCTCACCATCGTGCACTCGCATGCCAAGCTCGGTATGACACGTTATCGAAATATTTCGATTAAATTATAAAAACTTTCGTGAGATATAGCGACGTTCAGTTCCGTGGTCACTTGGAAGAGAAGGCCAAACTGGCCTCTAAAAAGCTTGGTGTACTCAGTAAGGCGAGACAATACTTCACTATAAGCCACCGCCTGCAACCATATACCTAAGGCGCAAATTCGGCCTCACATGGAGTACTGTTCTCACCTCTGGGTGGGTGCTCCCCAGTACCAGCTTCTTCCATTAGACCGCATACAACAACAAAGAGCGGCTCGAATCATCGACGATCAAGTCATCTCCGAGTGACTTGATTCTTTGGCGTTGCGTAGAGATGTGGGTTCTCTCTTCATCTTCTACCGCATTAACCCGCGGAGTGCTCAGAGGATTTGTTGGGATTGTATCCAGCGGCCGAAATTCCACCACCGGACATTACGTGCAAAATACCATCCGCATCACGTTGACGTTTGGCATTCACCTCTCCCCATTCTGTGAGCCTCTTTCCCGTTTATAAAACGGAAGACGTTCACTGCGGGATAATGGCTTCAACCATAGATCTCCATTACGATCGGTCCTCATCCAACGTATTCCGGCGATCTTGACCAGATCATCGGACCATCTTGTGTCCACCATCACTGCGTCTTCTGGTACGTGGTCGACATTCGAGGACTTTACTGCCTCAACGGTCATTTGTCCGTCGAGCTCTGTGCCCTACCCAATGCTATGTCGGTGGATTTGGTTTTCCTACGGATCTCCTCATTTTTGATTCAGTCTCGAAGGGAAACTTCGGGTATAGCCCTCTCCATTGCCTTCTGAGCGACCATGAGCTTTCTCATCAGGCCCATACTTAGCGACTACGTCTGCGTATCGTAAGTTATCACTGGCAACACACACTGGTTGAACACCCTCGTCTTCAGATTCCTTAAATAATAACACGGTTTTACTCACGGCTTATCGGTGTTGGTACGGAGTTTCGGACCATTCGGAGGTCCTACATCAGGGTGAGTGTAGTGTGTTCGCGATAACATCCTGTTTCATACTGCGGATGGTGATGACGAGCACGGTATCACTGAAAATATGTGACTAATGTGTTTTAATTTTTGAATGAATGAATGAATGAATGAAAACTTTATTAATAGCAAACGCAAACCACACAGAATAATAAAAGTAAAAAAGAACATACAGAGGTAAAAAATATTAAGAACTAATAACATAAAAATAATACAAATGACAAAAAAAAAACAAGTATATGTATAATATTATAGGAATTATCTTAATATAAAAGTACTGTGTAGTAGTTATTGTTATTAAAAGGAGCTGACTCAGCGTAATGCTACGTTGGTATAATACCAACACATTTTTCGAGATGAAATTTGATGTGCTTGATTTTTTATGAAAATATGGGATGAAACGAGCAGGACGTACATTTCAGTGCCGCTCAGGATTCTTGAATAACCCTAAATATTCTGAGCGGCACTACAATCGCGCCCGTCACCTTGAGACATAAGATGTTAAATCTCATTTGCCCAGTAATGTCACTAGTTATGGCGGCCTTCAGACCGAAACACAACAATGCTTACACATTACTGCCTCACGGCCTAAAAAGGCGTCATTGCATAATCTAGCCGGTATCCTGTGCAAAGGAGCCTCCCACTGGTTAATTGATAATAATAAATGTTGTAATAGAAGGTGTCCGCCAGGTCTGACGGCCACTCTGCTGCGCGAGGACGACAAGATCGCGGACCTGAACTTCCTCATCGGGCCCAAGTTGTACGAGGCCAACTGGCTGGAGCTGCAGGCGGCGGGCTACATCGCGCGGGTGCAGTGCGCCGAGGTGTGGTGCCCCATGACGCCGGAGTTCTACCGGGAGTACCTGGTGCAGAAGTGGGTACCTCAACATATACCGTACCACTCAAAAAAATACCGTATTTATCACGGTGAATGTTCCGGATTGTAACAAAAATTTATGAATGATGCGAGACTCGAACCAGCGTCCCGGATTCCGTTCGAGTGGTCGTACCAACCTGATCAATCCCTAGGTTTTGCTATTTTGAAGCGATATCCCTAACTTCTCCGATTAATTATACAAATTAAATGTATGACTAGAATCGCCGCCTCCCGAATTTCGTCTGAGTACTCTTAGCAACTGACCCAACCGTTCGAGTGACGCATGTATCGTAAATCTTGGTAAACTCTCAGGTAGTGGCTCCATCTACAGGATCTACTTTACAGTTGAAAACCTACTCGACCCTAATAATAATAATATTGACACACTTTTTACATAAATTATCTTGCCCCAAGTTAAGCATACATAGCCTGTGTTATGGGTTACAAGACAACGATATATTTAATACAATATGCTTACTTAAACATACATTAATTCATATAAAGATACATAAATACATTTAAACATCCATGACTCGGAAACAAACATCCATATTCATCATATAAATGCTTGCACCTACCGGGATTCGAACCCGGGACCTCTAGCTTAGTAGGTAGGATCGCTAACCACTCGGCTATACAGGTCGTCTATAGTGTAATAATTGCATAGTATGGAATTGACTTGAGTGTCCCATTTACAAATCTAAACAGTTTCTTATTTCAACAAGACATAGCAAAATGTCAGTCGATGCGTCAATCGAACGGATGGAGAGGCGCGGGATAGAGTCCTCCATAGCCCATGAATTTTGGTACAAATTAAATTTGACAAACTATTGTCTCGCAATTCATTCTACTAATTCTGTTGTAGAATCAGATACAATACATTAATGCTCCTTAAAATTCAAATTCAAATATTTTTATTCAAAATAGGATGTGACATCGCTTATTGACAATCAAAAACTACCACCCATTCCAAAACGAATGCCTCCGACCTGAGAAGAACGAGCGCAACAAACTCGGCGGGCTTTTTTTTCATCGAAAAAATATGTTTACAAAGTAATATTGTACAATTAAACTTATTATTTAATAGCCTAAGGTCGCTCCATTCCCAATCTGTGGCATCATTACGAGAGTCATTTATGTTATAGTAACCTTTACCACACAAACGTTATTTAACAATCCTTTTGAATATCGTAATACTTTTGTTTTGTACATTTTCTGGGATCTTGTTGTAAAAGCATATACATCGCTCCACAAAAGATTTACTAACTCGACTTAGCCGAGTAGTAGGCATTATAAGTTTGTCTGGTGTTAACATTATGGTTATGACAGTTTCTAGCAAATTTACTTATGTGCCTGTGAACATACATTACATTATCAATAATATATGAAGATAATATGAAGTTGAATAAAATGTGGATACAATGTGGATCCTAAAAAAATATTACCGAATTCAAGAAAAGTTGTGATTTAAATTCATTCAATTCAAGGACTATGCGTGTAAATAGGTTAGCTAGCTTTGAGGGCTCCATCATGGGTCTTGGTATTTAATTTTACAATAAAATACCAGACAGTATACTGGTATAGTCCTCAGTGAATTTGTCCTTGAATTTGTCCTCAGTGAATATATATGGACAGTATACTCGCTGAGGACAAATTCAAGAAATATATTAAAGATTCTTATACCATTTCCCATTACTCTGATACCACAGATTGGGAATGGAGTGACCGCTCTCAGGCTATTAAATAATAAGTTTAATTGTACAATATTACAAAGGCACAGAATATTCCCACTAATTAACAGAAGAAATTATATCGATCAAATTTTTCTATTTAAAATTATTAACAGTAAGCTTGACTCAGTATCCTTGTTAAATCTAATTAAATTTATAACACCGCGAATCTCCTCTCGTTCTAAGATTACATTTTATGTATCACCTTATAAAAGCAATTATGCAGGAAATACATTTGTGAGGCGCTCTTGTAGTTTGTACAATAAACATCTTACTGAAATTGATTTATTAAAATATAAGAAAATAGTAGGTGATACTATACTCAATTTAATAAATTAATAACTCTAAATACTTAATAAAATCATTGTTGTTGTGTCCTGTTCTTAACTATACTCTTATAACTGTTTAAATTTTCGTTTTGTACATTGTAATTTTGTAGTTTTTACCTAAATTACTTGGTTTAAAATATATGTTGTTTTTTGTTTTGCTTTATTGTCCATTGTAAACATAATTAGAATTTAATTTATGGAGCTGTTTTATCTTCTAGTTTATGTATATTTGTAACTCACTATTGTAAAAGACTGTTTTGTTCCTGAATAAAAAAAAAAAAAAAAACTTTGTAAACATATTTTTTCGATGAAAAAAAAAGCCCGCTGAGTTCGGTGCGCCCGTTCTTCTCAGGTCTGAGGCATTCATTTTGGAATGGAAGGTAGTTTTTGACTTTCAAGAAGTGATGTCACATACTATTTTGAATAAAAATATTTGAATTTGACAAAGTAGGCTTACTATAGTCTCGTTGATATAGTTAGATTAAGTAGGCTAAGTTGTTATATGGTTTTATATGGTTACCCATGCTTTAAATCCTCTATTAAAGATTCTGAAACAGTTAGCTTATTGCCAACATTAAAACACCCAATGTTCTAATAACCATTACATCATCCAAACGAGTGTTGTAATGTTGTACTGAATTTCATAACAACACTCCTGTGTTTTTTTTTCGATCCCTTCATGCGCAAAGAGTTTCAACGATGTTTCAATGCGTAGTATCTGTATGAATTTCAAAAAAAGAACATTTACGTTTACGCGCGTTCCACACTACCAGAACGTCGCACGCCGTAAAAAAATTAGGTTATTCGAATCCCCGCCATTTTTCTTTGATATTTTTATTGTTTTGTTTACAATAAATGAGCGATTAATTTTAAACGCTGCAAAAGAACATTATATTCGAGTGAATTTTAATTCTTGCACTATACAAAACGTAAATTACTACTAAAATAAATAATTGTTTCATTAATACTTAGTTTATTTGTATATAATCGGTAATGAATAATATTAGGTTACTACTAGGACACGTATTTTAATGTTAGCAGTAAGCTAACTGTTCTAGAATCTTTTAGAGGATTCACATTCTGGGTGTAGTTAATGTCTTGTATGCAACTGTTGATAATTAGGTATTAAAACACTCATGTGATACTATTATCCACATTCGTGTTATAATGCTCCTTATTACACAACAGTTGCATAAATAACTTAAAAGATGTTACCAAGTGTTGGTGCAATGTGTTATGTTATTATCACTCCCTATGGAAAATAAATATACAGGTAACCGCCTCTATATCGTGGTAAAGTGGTTCCCCGTTATAGGAAAATGTGTTATACTCCCGTATAACACGTTTTTACGACCTCATAATTGGTAATAATAACAATTAATCACAATTCGTAACAAGTAGTTCAATTTTTTTTCCTAGTTTTACTATTATATTATGGTTTTTTATATACAAATTTAATAAAATATTAAATTTTGTAATAACACATGTGCACAGGTACGCGAAACGGGTAGAAATGAATTCAATACATTAATAAAAAAAATTATGAGCACTTATAAAAGTAAACATTAAATTACAGAATCAACAAAAAGATGTTGCTATACGTGATGAACCCGTCCAAGTTCCGCGCGTGTCAGTTCCTGGTGCGCTACCACGAGCGGCGCGGCGACAAGACCATCGTGTTCTCCGACAATGTGTTCGCCCTTCGCCACTACGCCGTCAAAATGAACAAGCCCTACATCTACGGGCCCACATCGCAAAGTGAGAGGATCCAGATCCTGCAGAACTTCAAGTTCAACCCCAAAGTGAACACGATCTTCGTGAGCAAGGTCGCCGACACCAGCTTCGATCTGCCCGAGGCCAATGTGCTCATACAGATCTCATCCCATGGTGGTTCCAGGAGGCAGGAGGCGCAGCGATTGGGTGTGTAATACGCCTTCTAAAGAATAATAAATTTTATTATTGAAGCGTTAACTTCTTATGGGTTACTTACGGAAACCTACGGGGAAAATCTTATGGGTTTGCGACACCGACGTGGTTTCCTGAGAAGGGCGGTGATGGCCAAGTAGGAAACTACAAGAATTATAAAAAAGTCGTGAAAGGAACCCGAGATTTGTAAGAAACCAATAACTGCATATTTAGTTTTTTCTAAATTTCTTGAACTTTTAATGGAATTCGGTTGAATGATTTAAAATAAAATTACATCCTGTATTATTGAACCAATGGACTCTGTTGATGGACTCAATCAATCTTTCAAAATCAGTATATCAATCTCTTAAAAGACCATCATTTTACCATCTTTTTCAACATTTCAAAATCAGTATATCAATCTCTTAAAAGATATGTATTACTAAAAATGAAAGTAAATAGAAAAAATTTACAAATTGCTTTTCATATATCTTACTTTTACTAACTAATAAAGTGCTCTAAATGGTCCGGTATGATTCCGTTCTTTTTTCACCATTTGGCGCCATCACAATTGCGCTCAAGGCATACGTTTTTAATGAACATTAGCCCAGTAATATCTATTAATGGCAGACAATGGCACCGCTGTGGTGCCTACCTAGCCCGCATCTTGTGCAAAGAAATCTCCCACTTTTGGACCTTTTCTTTTTTCAAAACGCCTCCAATTTTGTCAACAAATGTCCAAGAAGGTCTCTCGCTACCGACTTGCCCACACACAGACACACACACACTTGTTTCACTCAGAATAAATTGGTCATTCCAAATATGAAACTGTTATAAAACCTATAAAGGTGGTTAACTTAGATTAAGGATTGGTGTCCGCTGCGCTCCAACTAGGTACCGCACTACCTAAGAACAATAGCTTTTTTATTGCAGAAAATATTCGATGCTTGTGTGCGTCGCATCTTGACACACAATGGCATTTTTAAAATTTTGTAACAGTGTCTTTCTTATTTCTTGTAGTATTATTTTTTACAAAGTTTTACTACGCAGCCATGCGCTATTTTAGTTTCAATTATTAGCAAAGTTTAACAGAACATGTGACACTTTAACGTCACACGTAGTATTAGTTACCGCACTTTACGACTACACCTGCTGTATCTAGTTGAAATGCAGCGGAGAACAATCCTTAATCTAAAGCGCTTAACTATATTATTTTGACGTTTTTGAGAACTAAACAAAAATGATTTCTTGTAGGTCGTATATTGCGAGCGAAGAAGGGAGCCATTGCCGAGGAATATAACGCGTTCTTTTACACGCTGGTGTCGCAAGACACTCTGGAGATGGCGTACAGCAGGAAACGACAGCGGTTCTTGGTGAATCAGGGTTACAGCTATAAGGTATTGTATTTTACTAAATTAATGAAAATATTCAACTTTTTATTGTAAGTAGAGGTATTTCGCGTTATTTTGCACATATACGCACACGTTCTTCTTATTCAAATCAAATCAAAATCAGTTTATTCACGTAGGTCACTGAAATGACACTTATGAATGTCAAAAAAAGAAAAAAATCTTATTGAATCTACCGCTACTTTGTAAAGGGTGGAGCTAATGAGCTGTAGCAAGAAACTCAAGGTTGGTTCTCGTAGCAGGCATCTTAATATTCATTGCTTGTAAAAGGGTACTCGGGTAACGACCCGGCCCACAACACTAGGCCCATTAGGCCATTAGGCACAACATTATGAGAACAAATGTATAAAATTAATAATTAACTGTTCTATTTTAGGTGATAACGGAATTAAAAGGAATGGAGCAAGAACCGGACTTGATGTACGGGACTCGGGAAGAACAGGGGATGTTGTTGCAACAAGTGAGATATTGTTTCATTCTATTTTATTACTTAGAACGTACATAGTCTTACAGGCGAATTAAAAATACTCCAAATAATGTTAGACGGGTTTTGTACACATTGTGGTGACGTCATCACGTACTCACTACGTTGGCAGTATTACCGATATCGTATCGTCTCACATTACACGTATTGCAGATGTCAAACATTAGCTGTATTTAAAAATTACACATAGAAGTCATTTTGTACTATAGACAAGGCCTTACTGCAGCCAACTTAACTCAGATCTTTTGGTCCCTTCAAACCGGAACACATGCAGCTTAAATTTGCGAAAACTAAAAAGAAATATTGAAGGCAGTGCTGCACTAGTTTTTACTTACTATAATAATAATAATAATAATAATATTGACACATTTTTTACCAAATTATCTTGCCCCAAGTTAAGCACATATAGCCTGTGTTATGGGTTACAGGACAACGATATATTTAATACAATATACTTACTTAAACATACATAAATACATTTAAACATCCATTACGCGGAAACAAACATCCATATTCATCATATAAATGCTTGCACCTACCGGGATTCGAACCCGAATACTAACTACTAATCAATGATGTTAAATATTAATTGTTAAAAACGTTTGTATGGTAAAGGTTAAATAACATAAACGATTTTTTTTTAATAATACCACACATTGGGAATGACGCGACGCAAATTATATTTTTTTAAGTAAAAAAAAAAGAAGCCCGCTGAGTTTGTTGCGCCCGTTCTTCTCTGGTCTGAGGCATACTTTTTCCAATGGGTGGTAGTACTTTCAAAAATATTTATTATAGGTGCTAGCGGCATCCGAAACGGACTGCGAGGAGGAGCGAGAGGGCATGCCTGGAGGCGTGGCAGGAGGCTCGGGAGTGGCGCGACGCGGAGGGACTCTGTCCTCGCTGGCGGGGGCTGATGACGCCCTCTACCTGGAGCACCGCCGCGGACAACACAACAAGCATCCACTCTTCAAGAAGTTCCGCTACTGAGCGCGCTCGCTACCAGTACGAGCAAACGGCCCAATCAGAAAGTATAACTTTACTAAGTGGCCATATTCTGTATTATAATATTAAGATATATATTTTTTTTAAATAAGAGACGAGACGTGCAGGTCGTTCAGCTGATGGTAATTGATATGTCATGCCCGTTCACTGCAATGCCGTTCACGATTATTGAAAAAGCCAAAAATTCTGTGCGGCACCACAATTGCGCTCGTCACATTAAGACAAGATGCATGAGTCATTTGCCCAGTAATTTTAGTAGCTACGGCGCCCTTCAGACCGAAACAGTTACACAATTATGTTAATTTAATGGGGCGCTTACCTAAAATACGACACTCCGTCCTTTTTAAGTTGTATATACAAACTTAAAAAGGATATTTATATTTGGACATTTTTTAACTGAACACTTTGCCAATGCGTGGCGTTATATTCAAAGCGCGGTCAAAACACAACTGAACGAAAACTGCCGCGTAATAGGTTCGACAATAGTTCTATTTTCAAATACCGTGATTGCTTTTTATAATAATGGGCGCTCCAGAAACTTTCAGTATAGTCTACGTACCACGTACAATATTTGTCGAACGACTTGTCAAGGTGCAATCGGCGCATCCTTGGGATTACCCTGGTTAATACTACTTTCACACGCGAAAACTTGACTTGACTGATTCGAAAAACGAGCATGCGGGTCAGCGATTCTTTAATATTTTTTCATTTTCAACTCAATTTGATTTTTACACGCTTTATATTAGCTTCACTTGTATGTTTGTAACCGACTTCTTTGGGCGCGATTTTGACCCACTTTAAACGGCTAGATTTCGTTAAAACTTTGTAGATTTATCGAGGACCGATGATTACTAAATAAAATTATTCAATTTTTCAATTGCAAAATATGATTTTTGTTAATTTATATAATTTTAAAATAAATAAATCACTAATAAGCGCCATCTAGTAATTTATTGTAAACTACAAAGGAAACGCGCGACATGTCAAGACAGTTCCACAAAATTAAAGTATCTAATTCGTTTAGAAGCGAATAGATGGCGGTGAATTTATATTTCCATTATAAATTATTAATGCGTGATTTAACTGAGCTAATTATTATAAGAGCTAGTTTGGGGATCTCGGGCTAGCTGAATTAAGTGATCATTCAATATAACTAAAATATTTTTATTCGCAAATATTAAAATCCCTCCATTCAATCTATAAAAATTAACTAAAAAATGAAAAATAAATAATAGAAAAAGAAACTAAAGAACAAAAAGAAAAATAGCAAATAAATTTAAATTGAAAATAGTGTAAAAAAATATTATATATTTCATTATAAAAAAAAGCGTGGGATGTAGAAGAGTTATTATTATTCGGGTTCGGATTATTAGGGTGCTTTGTAAGATATTATTAAAATAATAATTCTTCTACATCCCACGCTTTTTTTATAATGAAATATATAATATTTTGTTACAATATTTTCAATTTAAATTTATTTTCTATTTTTTAGTTGTATTTTATATAAAGCGTGTTCCTTAGTTTTTTTTTAAACTATTATTTTTTTGATAAAAAGTGATGTCTAATCTTATTATTCTTACGAAAGTGAAGTTGGTTATATGGAGGGAAATTTATAGACTCAACCTTGTAACAAAATGAAATACTTAAATTTTTTGAAACAGAGATTTATTTAAGTATGAAATATTTAAATAGTTTTATATTGTCTAGCGTCACCATTTTATTTTTGTTTCAGGTGGTTCTCAATAATGTAATTTATATGTATTTAAAATTATAAATAAATATATTTAAATTAAACCGAGCCTTTATTTTAAATACCACTCTCCATTTATGCGCTGTTGAACTTTTAAAAATACTAAGGTATTATTGCAGTAAAACGAAGTCTGAAGGGGGCGTTCCGGAATGGGCGATAGTGGAGCTACAGGGTCTCATACAGACGAAAAAAGACAATTTATCCGGACCTACTACGGTCGGTGATCTTCACTACTTCACCAGAAACCGACATCCAGTCCTCATATTAGGTCATCACGTGCTAAATGGAAAAGAAACAAAACTGGAACAGCCAATGGCGGTGCTCGAGAAAGTTGAAGAGGATGGTGAAATGCGGTACCAGGTGAAGGCTGTCGTTAAAAAGAAGTTGCTTTTTAAATCTAGACCCAAACCAATAATATCAAATGTCGCCGAACGCGTATGATTAAATTATAAATATGTATAAAAAGTTGTTTTATTTTGTTCCGTTCAGTGGCCCTGGCCTAATTATTTAGTTTTAACTTAATATACTATATTCAAACCAAAAAAGAAATAGATTTTCCGGGTGGTAAGAATGTTTAAAATAAACTCCGATTAAACAACGAAGAATCGTTTGATAACAACAATAATGACAGAAATTAAAAATCATTTGAATGTATTATGGTGTTGTAAGCTGGGATCTAGTTTGGAGACGGCTTAAATATGCAGGCAGGTGATTCAAATTTACTTCTTTTTTCCACTGAAGCGCTAGTAGTTACAAAATAAAAATATGGCGACAGCATTTTTGATATTAAATTGTTTTTATTCTCTTGTTATTTATAATTGATTGGATTAACTTTAAACACAAAAAAAATATCATTAGTCACTATACCTTTCCATTTTAACATTGCTTTTAATGATTTCGTTAGTTATTTTATAGACTCAAATATCATAAAACCCTACTTGGCCAATTCGACTTGATGGCTGCGACAAAATATACAATTCCGTTTATATTACGTTTTATGTTGGATTCTGATACAAAAAGAAAGTTTATAAATTATGCAATAAAATGAAATTCAATGTTTTAGTATCCAATTTTATGTAAACTGAATTTCATATTCATAATGCGGCGGGTTAAAGGGAACCCCTTCCCTAAAAATATGGTCGAGGGATAGGGAGGCGATAGCTGGTCCATACGTCATGCTTATGAACGGGCGCTACTTAGTATGTGAATTTGTTTAGAATTTAATGTATTTAATATATAATCTTTATAATCGTTAATATCATTCACCCATAATGCCATTATTTATTTACAGTTTGTGTTGAATTGATCTACTGTACTCATTAACTGTTGTCTTTGAAGTTTTAATTATTTAGGCGCGCTATAAAATATTAGAAGAGACAAATTTTAAGATGCTTGCGCATCACTGTAACACAAGTGTCAGGATGAAGTTGGATCCTAATATTTTCTGACTGTTTTTTTTTTTGGTTTCTTCGTCCATTATCAGGACAGGCAAAAGTTCAAGACCATACAGCCGTATTCGTTATGTAATAATTAATTGTCAAAGCCATCTTTGCAAGATTTTTACAATATTGTTCTTTCTCCAAACGTAGAATAGCAGGAGAAATAAATAATTTGAAGGATTTCTGCTTTGTTATGCCAAAGAAGTCTAACTTCTTGCGTGCATACATAAGTACACACACGCTTTTTTTATTTTACAACTTTAAGTCGTTGAATATTACGTTTTGAGTATTTTAATGCATCTATAATGTAACTGTAGATATGTTGATTTAAAAGAGTGGCAATGAGTTTCTTGCCTCTTATTATCATTCAAGCTGAAGCTATCCCGGCGAGGTGGTAAATGGTAAAAAGTATAACTTTCGACATTCGTGTCATTTCTTTGGACCTTAATGAATAAAAATGATATTGAATCAAATGAAAGATTTGTTCTTAAGAAAGGCACTTTATTTCCACAAGAACATAAAATAAGTTATTGCTATACTTAAATGTATAATATATATTCTAACAAAATAAGTCTAAATAAACCTAATCGTATTCGAAAAGGAAATAATTCTATACCATAATTATTATTGGATGATAACTAAGTCGAAAGGAATGAATAATTGCACGAGATAATAATTGTTAGTGACATGCGAACTATATGAAGTGTCTTGTAAAATTAGTGCATAACTTTGGCTGAAAAGAACATAAAAATTACGCGATAAACTCATCAAATCGAAAACAGTGACAATAAACAATTTCATCTAAAACAAAACAATATATACTATTTCCTTACTCTTAACATTATCCAGAATTTTATCAGCTGTTCCATCAAACATTTGAAACATTGTACATACAAAATCTATAACGGCAGTCTTGCAACTTTTTAAAACTACCCACATACAAACCCGAGACATAGACTAAAGCTATAACAGTTTAACACACTTATCAAAGATATAATTTTTGTTAACGTGCGATCAATTTGTTTTTGTTTAACATCAACAATTTTATTTTATATTTTAATAAAATGTTCCTTAACGTCTAATCCATACAATTTATAAACTTCTATTATAAGAATAGTAATTAATGTGAAACACACGTGTGCATGCGATATATTATTCCCTACTTAATTTCTATCACTTAAATTTTATAATTACGACCCAAATGCAATCTTACGAATATAAATCTTAAAAAACATTTATGATTATAAAAAAAAACACAGAAGAATAGCAGATGTATGATGCATCAGATTTGAATATAAGTGATTAACTGTTCGTAATTTAAATACAGTAGATGTCTGTAATGGTCCTCGAAAAAGGAAGTTTGATGAAATGATATGGTGTCGGTTAGGCAGAGTCTACTAGGGCTGCCCTTAACAACTCCTGTACCTCCACGGATGTCCAATATTCGACTAGGAGGTCCCGTTCAGACTCCAGGCTGGTCTGGAATGTCTCCTCTGTGGCCTTCGATTTGTTCAAGTTTATAAGGCGTTTCTTCAACAAGATTGACTGAAAAAATAAAAACAATTATTATCTCAAAACCCTATTGTATTATTATTACTAATATGTATATGTGTTTTCCTTTCAACTGTTGTTTTCTTGTCAAAATTTTGGACTTAAGAATGTTAGTTTCTTAAAAACAAAATCTCTATTTTATTATATTAGGTTACACTCTTAACAAGGGGTTAACTTTTAACAGTATGTTTTCCCAAGCACATATTTAGAAGAACGCAAAACAAAAATTAATTTATTTCGAATTCTAGTAGATTGCCACAATATTGCTTTAATTGATATCTTTTGAATTTTTTGTTTTGCTCAAATTTTGAATTGTTTGTTATGCCTGCTAACCCATGCTAAAATCTCCTCAAAAAAAAATCCTCTATTAAAGATTCTAAAACAGTTAGCTTATTGCCAACATTAAAACACCCAATGTCCTAATAACCATAATATCATTCAAACGAGTGCTGTAATGAAATTCAGTACAACATAATATCATCCGTTTACATAATAACACTCGGATGATATTATGGTTACTAGGAGTGGCTCTTTTAATGTTAGCAGTAAGCTAACTGTTTCAGTATCTTTTATAGAGGATTCATATTATTAAGACGCTCTGTGGAGGACCGCCACACATTCAGATGGTGGGGATGGTATCCTAACTTGTGGCGTGTCGTGCTAAGGTGGAATTCGGCGGCAGGAATCAGGTGAAACAGCTCTTCGGTACACTCCACATGATAAATGCGGTAGAAGACACACAATGAAGCGATGTCTCTACGCAACGCCAAGTGATCAAGCCGTTCACAGAGCACTGGGTCTTGTAGGCAACTGTTGATAGTTAAGTATTAAAACACTCATGTGATACTATTACAAGGCGAAGCCGAGTGTGACCCCACATTCGTGTTTTAATACCCCTTATTACACAACAGTTTCATAAATAACTATAACATAATATATTGTCTTATAACTATTATAATAATTGATATACAAATAAAAATATCAGAAGTAGACCGGCTTTAATCTTATCAATATAGGTCGTGACCTACATTAAGAAATCCAATTATGTATGTAGGGTACCTATTACAATATTTAATATTGATATATTCTCTTCGAGTCGCTGCAAACTGTACAATATGTTGCTCAAATTATTAGCAATATCTTCAATCACGTTAGCATTTCAAGGAGACGAACATAACGACGAAACTGTTTTGTTCTACTACGGCTTAGTAAGTATACCATTTTGTGTATATTTTACTGTTTTTTTCATAGATTTGCAATTGTTTGTTACGCTTTCACGTCGTAACCACAGAATCGATTTTGATAAAATTTAGTACAGAGATAGAATAGAGCTTAAAAAGGGACATGGGCTACCTTTGATTGCTAAAAAATAAATGGAGGGGTTGAAATGGGGGATAGCAGTTTGTATTTAGGCACTTGATAAGAAATGATTTATAAACATTTGTTCGAGCATTTTTGAAACTTTGACCAACATGGGGATGAAATAGGAGATTAAAGTTCACAGGGAAACTACTGACCCTGATGACTAGATCACTATACTATAAGATAGACTGTCCACAATGACAAGGGATATGCTCTGTATCATAGAAGAGCGCTGCCAGCGGAAAGAGCAGTTTGTATGTGTATCATTTGAAAAGTATAATAAAAGATAAAAAACTGCCCAAAGTAACAATTCAACGCGAAGTCGAGGGGAAAAGCTAATACTAACATAAAGATAAACAAAGCGTGCGTAACATCACTAGAGCTCTGTAAAGATAGAAAAAGAAAGGGAATCTATTGTTACTATAACCGACTTTGATGATTAAAAAGGTAACCCTTCGCTTTTTAGTAAAACGGTTGATTTTTTTTCATGTATTTTTTTTAATGATCGGTCCTGCGCTGCCCTTATCCAACGTATTCCGGCGATCTTGACCATTGTATCAGTATGATTGGGCATTAAAACACTCGTGTGATGTAAGTGAACCTCACTGGTGTTGAATGCCCTTCATTATGTAGTCAGTCCCATATACTACTGTTTCAGTACGGAATAAAACGGCTGTACTATTAGTATAAGTATATGGACGACCGAGCCTAGCTCGGATTTTAAAGAATGTACAAAACTAGAACAAAAAAAACTAATAGGACATCTGGATTCGAACGGGGGTGTTCTGCTTTCCGGATCACCCAATGTTCCATCTGAGATATTATAGCCTTGTATATAGTGGCGAAATTTACCTTTGTATTCTAATGTTATTGTAGTTGTTTCTTTTTTAAAATTGAGACCTAGCTAGATCGATTTCTCGCCCCCGAAACTACCTTTATACTAAATTTCATTAAAATCGTATGGGCCGTTTCCGAGATTCAGATTATATATATACAAGAATTGCTCGTTTAAAGGTAAGAGATAATTGAGATAAGATAATTGAGCCGCCGTCAATTTGCGGGTGTAATAAGGGTCTGTGTTCTCCAGGAGGAGAGTGAGCGTGGTCTCCCGTGGTGCGGTGCGAGTCAGGTCTGCTCGGCGTTGCTGCCACGATACTGGCGACCCCGTGCTCTACTCCGGCTGTGTCGCTGCGCCCGTCGCCAGCGCTGTGACACAGTCGCCCCCCAACAACGATTACTCGAACTTAACAACCGCGCACATTTGCAGGTCAATACTACACCACTGATAATTTTTTGAAGTTATACTTCTTTAGGCGCGTTATGAAATAATGATGAAAATGAAATTATAAGATGCGCACGCATCACTGTAACACAAAAGTAACAGGTTGAAGCTGGTTCCTAAAAATTTCTGACGTTTGCGACATTCGTTTTGTTTTGGTTTCTTCTTTTTTTTATGGAAAAGGAGGACAAACGAGCGTACGGGCCACCTGGTGTTAAGTGATCACCACCGCCCACATTCTTTTGCAACACCAGAGGACTCACAGGAGCGTTGCCGGCCTTTAAGGAAGATGGACGCGAATTTTTTGAATGTACCGCACAAGGAAGTACATTCCACAGCGTTGTAGTACGTGGAAGAAAGCTCCTTGAAAACCGCACTGTGGAGGACCGCCACACATCCAGATGATGAGGATGATATCCTAACTTGTGGCGTGTCGTGCGAAGGTGGAATTCGGCGGCAGGAATTAGGTAAAACAGTTCTTCGGAACACTCCCCGTGATAAATGCGGTAGAAGACACACAATGAAGCGACGTCTCTACGCAACGCCAAGTGATCCAGCCGTTCACAGAGTACTGGGTCTCCGACAATTCGCGCTGCTCTGCGTTGCACGCGGTCAAATGGATCGAGCTGATACTGGGGTGCGCCAGACCAGAGATGACAGCAATACTCCATGTGTGGCCGGACCTGCGCTTTGTACAGCGCTAGAATGTGGGCCGGCTTGAAGTATTGCCGTGCTCTATTAATGACGCCCAGTTTCTTTGAAGCCAATTTGGCTTTGCCCTCCAGATGGCCACGGAATTGGCAATCGCTCGAGATTTCGAGACCCAGTATTCCGATACTAGGCGAGGCTTTTAGGGAAGTGTTGTCGAAGAGCGGTGATGCGACAAATGGGGTTTTTTTAGTGGTAAACGCGCAAACTTGAGTCTTCTGGGGGTTAAATTGGACAAGGTTCAATTTACCCCATTCCGCGACCTTCTCAAGAGAGGACTCGATAGAAGACACAAGTTTCTCCCGGCACTGGTCGACGATTTCCACATACATACATAAGTACACACCCACTTTTTCTTTTGCTGTTTTTAAAAGAAAATAGATTGAGTTAAAAGAGATGCGTTTCCAGCTGCTGTATTCTCTACGCCTCTGAACCCCACAGGCCAAGTGTCTCGACACCAAACGGCACAAAGGTGTAAGACTCACTGGGACCGACATATTTGCGACGTTTGCTGTCTTCAGCATTCGAAGCAGCAGTCCCAGCACCAACTGACTTAACTTGGACAGCGCTCTATCCCGTGCCCAAGCCACCAGGGTTATTCCTTCAGGACTCAGCTATAAAACGGCTGGTATATTAAGAGCAGCAAATGCCCTGCGGATGACTTCATTAATGCTGGCGTGACGACTGATACCCGCACGTGACGCCCAAGAGCATCTGCCTGAACGCCACATGTGGTATCACTTTATGTAAATTTTGAAGAATGGTGAAGCCGTAAATATTGTTTTAAAGAATGATTATTATTAATCACTAATTAATATTAATAAATACTAATATAATTAAGAATGGCATTAGGTTTCTCGCCACTTCTTTTTATTAAAGCTCAACTTTTTCGAGAGTACTGTAAATAGTCACGGACGCGTAAAAAAAGGACTCCGTGTCACCTTCTACCTGCTATGCAGTGAGGCAACAAAACAAGCCGGTAAACATGTAAATACATAGCCTCACGCATACAGTTACACTAATACAAGCGGATCGGCCGCTATCATTTGCCATCGTCTGTGACAGTTTGAGTCGCAATAAAATATTATTAAAATGCCGTCGTGCGTTGTGAAAGTGTAAAAACAATACTATAAAAGTATTTTTTTTATGGAATAGGAGGACGAACGAGCGTACGGGTCACCTGTTGTTAAGTGATCTCCGCCGTCCACAATCCCGTATTTGTGGACATATGATTATTTAAGGGAGAAAAATTGTGTAACTGGTATGCCCCGTAACCGCACACAAACTAGCATAAAGGTGCTTCACTTGCTAACATCACGACGCGGAGTCCTTTTTTGACTTTCACTAAGTAATATCACATCCAATTTTGAATAAAAATACTTTAATTTGTAATAATTATTTGAAACGAATACAACAATTTTGCTCTGAGTGCCAAGTGTGAGATTTTTTACCTATTCGATCGCGTAAAAATTAACTATGATTTGTATGGCGTCGAAAGAGCGCCATCTATTGACAGTACAGGAAAACATCACGCCATACACTCGGCACTCTGATTTAAATGAACTTAATACCTATAGAAACAAAACGGCAGTTTCAAACACATTACGATGATTTCAGTTCTGCAAGCCCGTGAGCGAGATAGCGGAGTGCGCATACAACGACACGGCTCTGATCGTCGACACGCACCAGGAGCGAATGAATCCGGACGAGATAGAGATGATGCACCACAACAACGTGCACCTGGCACCGCCAAAGATTATTCTAAACTGCCGATGCAGACTCCCCAACTACTGGAAGCTGAAGAGCCATGAGAACACGATGTTCTCCTACCAATGTTCCTCGCTGCCTCTGTGCAAAACCGGCGACTTCTGCGGTCACGTTGACAACGATTTCTTCGCGCTCTACCAGTCGTGTCTGTGCCCCAAGAGACACATCTGTGTACACGACGGGGGTGTCCCGCACACTATTATATCGGAGCTGATGTACCGCGGCAGAGGATGGAAGGCTCATTGTCGAATGTCAACTTATAATAGTAGCGACCAAGACTATGATTATAGCTAATTTAATAATAATAATAAAGACTTTATTTACATTCCTTAATTAAGTACAATGTTTCCTTGCTAACTAATTGAATCTAACCTATATTTAAACTCGATATTTTTTTTATTACGGAGGTGATTTTTATACAGGGTGGACCAAAAGTCCGTTTATAATTGGAATGATGATTAAAAAAAAACTAATTACAGTAGATCAAAACTGTTTATTGTTTTCGATAGTAAACAAAAGGGGAATTTATTTCTTAAAAATCACATCATCCATATGCAATCCTTCATTATTCTGGCATTGCTGCAATCTAGAGCGGAAATTTTCGATGACAGCTTTACATGTTTCTGTTGAGATGTTTTGGATTTCTGTGCGAATACGATCCTTTAATTCGTCAAGAGTTACTGGGTTGGTTGGCTGGAATGCAGGGGTTTTTGATCACCATGATATAGTGTCACTCCAATAACGACAATTTTGTCTATTCACATGCCCATTTAGGTGGAAGTGTGCCTTGTTGAGAAAAAAATGTTTGTAAAACTGGTGAATCGCTCTACCATTTGGTTCGCAAACTGCAACCTAGTGGCATGGTCCTGAGGCCTTAATTCCTGCACCATTTGGATTTTATAGGAATGAAGACTTAAATCTTTCTTGAGAATGCGGTTTAATACATCATTATCTTGGCACGTTAAGGACAGCAGACCGCTTTCGAGTTGATAGTCCAGGTTGGTCACGAACAGACGATTTTACTCGCTCCACGTTTCCAGGGTCCCTCGACGTTTTAGGCCGGCCAGATCGACGTAAATACATTGTTGAACCCGTCTTCTCAAACTTGAGCACCCATTTTTTAATTAACACACCTGATGGAGCTTGTTTTTTGTGTCGTATCTTGTAATTATTGCAAAACTTTCGTTGAGCTAAGGTCGCAGAATCGTTGTTTCGATAGTACTCGCGTACACAAAATGCACGTTGACTACCGCTAAACGACACCATGATACTAAATTCCCATTGGCCGCTCTTGCAATGCGTAACCCTTCCACCCCCCTCCGCCGCCGCTGCTAGACGCGGCAACCGATTCAAATGTAAACGGACTTTTGGTCCACCCTGTACATCGGTAATTGCTTGATGTGAGCGGTTTTTTTTATATCATCTTCCCATCTAAGCTAATTTGAAAAGTAACTATAATATATTTGCTATTGAACCAGTTGTGACAAAATATACCAAAAATTTTATTGAATTAGGCCTTATTTTGTGGAAAACCTTAACTATCTAAATGCTATGAGTTTTCTTAAGTATTAATTCCGCTGCAAAATGAACCTAAACCCAAAATAGGCCCATCGATTCTTCAGTGAAAAAGGCATATCTCTAGGCAAATAGCTGTAAGCCGTGCGGTTCGGCTTAAGGTTCATTCTGCCGGTAGACTAACAAATCTTAGCGAAATTAATTCTTAATATCTACACTATATAACATCTACAAAAAAATATACCATATTTGAGAAAAATTAACTTTATAGCAAGAGTTGTATTAAACAATCAGTACATATTAGAATTTGTTAAAATTGGTTGCATTCATGTTAGTCAAGAGTCGATAGCATCTGAATATAAAATATAAATAAAACTGAATTGTGTTTACTACAAAAATATAGCTTTTTACTAAATACAGATATAACGATCGTATATGAAGATGCCAATTTAGAATATCCCCTGCCTGTATGTTCCGGCAAATGTTATTATTATAAGAAAAAAAGAAGCGAGCCGAGCAAGGCGTTCAGCAAATGGTAAATGATACGCCCTGCCCAGTACAATCATTATTACAGTATTAATGGAAATTGTAGCGGTGGCTGGTGACATGACTATTATAATGAAACTTAACATCTTATGTCTCAAATTGAATATTTCGTCTTGGCTATATTTATATTTAGCATAGAAAAATCTAGTATGTAGTGTATCTTTAGTCTATTGTTTTTTATATAAGATGGGGCCAACGTACAAGAGGCTCACGGGATGGGGAGAGATGGAGCAACCGCCCATGGACATCCGCAACAAAAGGTGTCAGTAGATGCGTTACCGGCCTTTTATTCAAGATCTCTAACGGCCGTTATCAATAATTATCTCTAGTTACGGATACATTGCAGTCACCGTCCAATGACAAGATCTTATCTATCCATAGTTATGTCCAATACAGTTATAGTCCATTGCTATATGTCGATAGGTTATTGAAATGTAAGTAAGTGTAAAAGGATAGATTTGTCTACCTCTAGTAAGTTAAACAAAAAATAGATAGTTTATTGAAAACGGACGTTAGTCGTATAGGTTCCAGAATAAAGCAGCCGGTTAGATTCCACAAAGTGGCTGTGCGAGGCAAGAAAAATATTGCAAAGCGAGCATTCTGACGTAATGTCCGGTGATGGAATTCGGCAGCTGAAATCAACCTGAAGCAACAACAACTGAACAACCTGAGCTCCTCTGAGCACTTTCCGTAAAAAATCCGGTAGAAGATGCAGAGAGAACCCACATCTCTACGCAACTGCAAAGAATTAAGCCAATCGGAGATGACTTGTCGTTGAAGAAGCTGGTACTGGGGAGCGCCCGCCCAGAGGTGAGAACAGTACTCCATGTGAGGCCGAATTTGCGCCTTATATAGTGGCAGGCGGTGGCTTGTAGTGAAATACTGTCTCGCCTTACTGAGTACACCAAGCTTTTGAGAGGCCAGTTTGGCCTTCTCTTCCAAACGGAACTGAACGTCGCTCGATATATCAACGCCAAGTATGTCGATACAGGATGTGGCAGTTAGAGGCAAAGAGAATATAGATACTACGTAATAAGTGGTGGGACTGCCTGAGTAAAAATTGAAATTTAGTATGAAACGTGCACTGATTTAACATGAGTTTGAAATAGTAGTAATTACAGTATCGCGATTGTTTTAAAGCGAACAGTTGCCTTAAGAGTAGTGTATTTCGGGCTTCGGCTATCTCCGTTGTTTTACAAGATTATAGCCGTCATCTGTCAATCTATCAATGACTGCGCGTTTCATGCAATCGAGTGAATCGCTTTTTTCTTAGAGAGTTTCGCTAGGCTGGTTAGAGGTTTAATCTCGAATCGAGGGAATACGACAAAGGGAGACTTTTTAATGGTGAACGCACAAACTTGTCTATAGTTTCTTTTCCTTTTTGTCAATCAATCATGGTAAACGAAAAGACGTATTTTTTTGCTCTCGTATAATATTACTAGTTGACCCCACAGACTTTGTTCTGGTCATAATAGAAACAATAAAACAACGACATATTTCTTAATAATCCATATATTATGTATTAACGCCCCTGCAATGCCCCTTGTAGTTGGAATTTCTTAAAATCCGTTCTTAGCTAACCTTTACTCGGCGAAAGGAATATTCCTTTCAAATTTCAAGTCTTACACCTTTTGGTTCGAGAGATATAGCGGTGAGTCAAGATATAGGTGGAAATATATATATTTAGATTAACAGGTGACAAGGGCTACCATGGCACCTCTCAGAAATGTAGGTTCAATCAATAATCCTAAGTGGCACTATATTGTAATGGCACATGATCACCATCAATTCTTATACGTCATGAGAAGTATTTTTTACCAACTAACCTGTGTCGTCTGTTGTGCAATATCCCGGACAATAGTTCTTGCTTGCTCGTCCACCCGGTCCGGCCACAGCATGCGACTGATAAGGCCTGCGGCCAGTGCTTCCGACGCTGAAATGCTCCTTCCAAAGAGTACTAAGTCGTTAACCTGAAACAACAGTAACAATTGTTAAATGTCACAATCCCGCTCAAAAATTGTCTGAAACAAAACTCTGTCTATGTCTATTAGGCAGATCTTCGTTCAGTTGTGTTTTGACCGCGCTTTGAATACAACGCCACGCAACGACAAAATGTTCAGTGAAAAACTGTCCCAATAATGAACCGATTTTAATTGGGATTACTTCATGGAGAGCAGTTTAGTCTAACTTATATATAGATAGATAGTTAGTTTGACTGGGCTGTTACGCACTAAGCCTCATGATTGGGCCATTGTACGCCTCAGTATCATCTTACTCCAACCGTCCCAGACCGTCCCAGAAAGATAGCCTTTTCAGACTGTTGCATTCATCCGGGCGCGATACTGGAGATTGGAGAATTTGTGGCCCTTGTTTGGTCATGCTGTTGCACTCTGTAAGCACATGCAATGGCATTTCTTCTGCCTCCATGCATCCCCTGCATAAAGGACTGTCTGTCACACCCATGGGAATTAGATGCTTGTTCAAGGGACAGTGGCATTGTTACACCTATGATTTTGCGTACATTGTCCCTGGGTAGTCTGGTCAAGTTGCGAGCAAATCTCTTAGATGCCACCACAACTGCATTCTTTGTTTTCCTTCATCCTTCGCTGTTTCTCCATTGTCTTAAGTGGGTTTCTTCAATTACTGTGTGCAGCCATGTTTTGATTTAGGCATGAGGTATGGGTCCGGACCCACGTCCGGTCCATATACTACAGCCTCAGATCCCCTTTTAGCTAGTTCGTCTGCACTATCATTATCCAGTGAATTACTGTGTCCTTTAATCCATTGCAGGGTGACTCTGTTGTCTGTGTCTAGCTGCTACTGTTTGTGCCGCTCTGGTAATACCAATACATTCTACCTGGAAGATTGTGTTTAATGTGATGTCATCCGAGAAGACACCACTTCCAGTACCACTAATGGTTTTTGGATCCGTCTGTGTATAGCCTGACTTTATTGATACCAGAATTAATCTTTTGCTTCTGCAGAAAGTCGAATATTGTATCTTTGATCGAATACGTTATGAAACATTGTTCTGCCCATGGGTGACTCACGAAGTGGTATTTCCTTCCCTGGAGTACTTTAAGAGTGTGTGGTTTCTACGTTTTGTTTCCACAGTCCATTTGCTCTTTAGTCTTATGTCTTTGCCTCTTCTTGTATAACATGAGAGATAAGAACGTTTTTATTTCGATTTGGGACTCATAATTATTTTTATTTCCATTATTTGTTTCGTATGGACATATTTTTATGAGAGAATTTATTGACGCACGGTCTGACTGTTCTTCTGTAAATAAATTCAAAAGAAACAGTATTTAAATATGTACAGAACAACGTCTGTTGGGTCAGATAGTAATATTGTATAATACTTTATAATGATTCCAGTAATTTGTAATTATCTAATTAGTGTGTACTCTTACACGTTCGAATACAATATAGTCAGTTCTCATGTGTTTTAAATGATTTCCTCCATATAATATAGTTTATTGTATGTTCTTCTCACTCTACTTTTTCCGAACATATGGTAGATTAGCATCTACTTATACAGTCCACTTACGGCAGTTTTCAATATCGTATCTCTAGTTACGGTTACATTGCTGTCACCGTTTAATAACAAGATCTTATATCCATAGTTATGTCCAATATGGTTTTAGTCCAATGTTTTATGTCGATAGGTTATTGAAATGTAAGTATTTGTCCCCCTTTTCCGGCCGTTCCCAATATTCAGTCTATCTCTTACTTGAGATAAAAATCGTACTTTTCTGTCCCAATAAACTTATCGACGGTAACTCACCTTATCCGTGCACGCTGTCCGTCAATGGGACGACGTATAGCTTACCAGCGTCAGAAATTTGTATGGAAATTCCCGCGTCCCAATATAAGACGATAAAGAATGACTTAACGAGTATATTGGGACAGCTTCAGATTATTGACAGTGGAAGGTAGTAATTTATCTCTATCTGTACATAGTATATTGGGAACGGCCGTTATTAAGTTAAACTAAGGATAGATAGGTTATTGAAGACGGCCGTCAATGAGGAATATGATTCACTCACCAGCTGCTGAGGCAGGGCGCTGCGTGGTGCAGTGAGGGCGGCGGCTCCTGGTAGCACCAGCTTGGTGGGGCTCATGGAGAAGGTGGCGCCCTCGGAAGCCAGCACCACGTCACCTAGCGCGACCACACCCAGAGCGGGGCCATAGCACGCTCCCTCCACTCCCGCGCACACCAGCTTACTGTGTCGCGACACGGCACCCATCAGCGAACTGAAATCATGGATTCAATCCGTTGATATATATAAATACATGGGAGGCTCTTTTGCACAGGATGCCGGCTAGATTATGGGAACGGATTTTAATATTATTCTAATCCATCCACAGACACGCAATAAAGTTGCAATATGGCAATCGAATATAATGATTATTGTAGTACGATAAATTTTATGTGTGATATAATTGGTACGTTTGGGAATCGATCGTCATCTGTTTTTATACCCTAAAAATTTTAATTATTGAATTTTTTTATTACTATAAATGGCAATACAACGTTTGCTGGGTCAGCTAGTCATCTATAAAACACAAAAATAAATCGTTGTTTACTTATGGTACGGTAAATCCCACGCTTCCACTGGTAAATCGTTGTTTACTTACCAGTGGGAGGCTCCTTTGCACAGGATGCCGGCTAGATTATGGGTACCACAACGGCGCCTATTTATGCCATGAAGCAGTAATGTGTGTGTGTGTGTTTTTGTCTCTGTAGCCAGTGAAATTACTGGGCAGATGTGACAAGCGCAATTGTAGTTCCGCTCAGTATTTTTGGGTTCTTCAAGAATCCTGAGCGGCACTGCATTGTAATGGGCAAGGCAAGGCGTATCAGTTACCGTCAGCTGACCGTCTTGATCGTCTCGTCCCTTATTTTCATAAAAAAAATATACAGCGTGGCTCTATAATGGCGATATTAAATGAACACACAAGTAAATATTCTAAAATTTAAAGTAAATAATCGAAATAAACAAATTATATATTTAGCAAACAATTTTTTGATCACCCTTACATGGTCGCATAAGACTGCATGAAGTAGGTGTCAGTGCCTACACTTGCGCGCGGCTACTAGATATCTTACAGTTGTTCCGAAATGATATTATGGAAAATTGACTTGATTTTATCTAATTCCCTTGTATGTTACCTCTGGGCACTCTTACCAACTAACCAACTTAATCAGTTCACAACTCAGGTATTATTTATAACGAATACAGGAACATGTAATACTTCCTGTCAATGTTGAGGTGCCAAATTTGACCAGTGTCGGAGTGAGACAACATAACGGATTCTAAAATCAAAAGATCCTATTTTTTATGGAAATGGAACATCATGTGTAAGCATAAAAGAGCAATAGTGATAGCCACAAGCCATCCTTATTGGATCTTCTGCTGAATAACTTGATACCCAACATTTCATTACATTTTTTTATAACTAAACAAGTAAAAAAAATAAGGACTCCGTGTCACCTTACATAACAGTGAGGCACCAAAACAAGCCGATAAACGTGTAAATACACAGCCCCACGCATACACTTAAACTAATACAGGCCCATCGGCCGCCATTATGAGATTTGCCATTGTCTGTGACAGATCAGTTTGCGTCACAATAAAATATTTTAAAAATGCCGTCGTGAAAAAGAATAATATAAAAGTATTTGTGGATATATGGTTATTTAAGGGAGAAAAAATTGTGTAACTGGTTTACCCCATAACCGCACACACACTAGCATAAAGGTGCTTCACTTGCTAATATCACGGAGCGGAGTCCTTCTTTCTTTACTAGTCCGTGTAATTACATACATTGTTCTTCATGCCTAATATAAATTTACAGGTTCAGAATCAAAAAACAGAAACAAAGAGGCACTTTTAATATTTGAAATTCCTCTGGATGGCTCACTAGGAAACCCTGTGCAGAGCGAACCAGTGATTACCGTCTACTATGTAATTTTAATCAATGTTAATAATGAATGAAATAGAACTAAGACTGACATCTAAACAATATTTATGACTTCGAAGCATACCTATCTTATCATAAGAACTTTATAAATTAATTAACCTAATATATAAAATTCTCATGTCATGGTGTTAAACTTTGAACTCCTCCGAAACGGCTCGACCGATTCTCATGAAATTTGAGTGCATATTGGGTAGGTCCGAGAATTGGACAACATCTATTTTTCATCCCCCTAAATGTTAAAAAAAAAATCGTGTAGACCACCTACACGATTTTTTTTTTAAATTTAAATTTTGATTATGAGTCAGCATTAAAAAATACATACAACTTCCGATTTTCACCCATCTACGATCAACAGTTACTTTTGTATCGCGATTTTAATATCGGCAATACAACGTTTGCTGGGTCAGCTAGTAATTTATAAGACCTTAACTCGTAACATCCATCATCTAAAAATATAAACTTATGTAAAACTTAGTACATTCACCAACAATTTGTATCTACAAACCTAACTGAATTGGCTAGGTCATGGGCATTGTTTCTTCTCACTTCCTTGTTTTCTTCTAATAATACGCTCATGTCAATACTGGAGCAAAGAGTTCCACATTGACATGACAACAGTGTCACTGCGATCTCAGGATCGGCATCAATCTGCTTTAAAGCCTTTTCTAACTCCTTCAAAGTCTGAAAGTGAAACATGATTTTGATAATTCATAAATAGGCACAAACAAATCTATTATTCATAATAAAAAAGTCACACTGAATAATGCCACCTAGGAACCTAACTGGTTAAAGCTTAGAAAATTTATACATCTATATAGAGACTCTTCTATTCTATTCTATTCTTCCTACTGTGGCATCTGTGGAAGATATACCACAGATTTGCCAGAATCACGTTAGATTAGACTACCAAGCTTTGAGTATGTGTCTTCTAAGTTTAAAGGTAATAATCGGTGTTCACATTACATAAAGTTTAATTTTCTAATAATATCTGAAACAAATAATATGCATGCTTGTAAGACTATATACGATATACACAAATAGAAATACTTAAATAATTAATTAATATAAGTACTAAATAATATTTACAACTTAATCTTATTTATTTAAATATATTTACACAAAATATTTACAAAAGGAGTGTAAACTATGGAGAGAAGACATTTAACGGAGGTTGGGCGGGTGACTTCAGCGGGTATATAATTGTGCAGAGAAGATTGCATTAAGGGACAACTAAAGAATAAATGATCCATGTTTCCCTCATCAAGGCCACAATCACATAGAGAATGATCCCTAATTCTAAGTTTAGCTAGAAAGACTGGAGTGCAGGCATGGTTTAAACATAAGCAGCATATAGTTGAGATTATTGTTTTATTATGAATCCTACATTTTGAGAACCAAGGTTTTTGAGGAATAAACAGGCCAGGAATATTAGTTTAGTGTGTGTGACAAGCTACGACTTACAGTCGCAATTGTATATGGATTTCTCAAAATAGAGTTTTTTTTTATGGAATAGGAGGACAAACGAGTGTATGGGTCACCTGGTGTTAAGTGATCAACGCCGCCCACATTCTTCTGCAACACCAGAGGAATCACAGGAGCGTTGCCGGCCTTTAAGGAAGTTGTACGCGCTTATTTTGAAGGCACCCATGTCATATCGTTCCGGAAACACTGCACAGGGAAGCTCATTCCACAGCTTTGTAGTATGTGGAAGAAAGCTCCTTGAAAACCGCACTGTGGAGGACCGCCACACATCCAGATGGTGGGGATGATATCCTAATTTATGGCGTGTTGTGCGAATGTGGAATTCGGCGGCAGGAATCAGGTGAAACAGCTCTTCGGAGCTGTTAGGTTAGTTCTAAAATCAATTTTGTTCTACATTTTCACAGCTGTCATAGTCCATCTAGACACATAAATGGTCTAAGGGTTAAAGTAATAAGCAAATGTGCATAAGTTATTTTAAATCTCTTTTTAATATACAATATTGTGCTATCATTTGTGGAGTAGTAGGATTTACGACAGAGCCATTTTTTAATAAAACTATTAAATTTATTTTTATTTATTTCCCAACTGTAGGCATGAGGGGTATAAGTGTGACCGATACGTGTATAAGTGTGGAGATGACCCTATTTTCAAATTAAATATATTAATAATGATTAATATATATTAATAATGATTAATATATATATATTACGATTAATATATTAAAATTTGGGATTTATTCTGCGCGTCAGTAAACCTTTCTCAGACATAAAATGTATTAAAATACTATATTATGCTTACGTTAGAAGTATTCTTGAATATTGCAGCAATATATGGAACCCACGATACATAACACATGTCCAAGAAATTGAAAACAATAAAGCAAAATTTTTAAAACATATCAACTATCGCGCACAACACAATTATGTGGACTACCCCGAATCTTGCAGGTTTCACAATATGATGACACTTGAGGACAGGCGCAAGGTTCTGGATCTCTCTTTCCTTCATAACATAGTTCATGGTAGGATCGACAGTACAGAGCTAACTGAACTATTCATACAATTACGAGTGCCGTCAGCTCGCACTAGACACACGCCTCTATTCCAAGTCCCGCTGAGTCATACTAATTATTATGAAAATTCGGTAATCTGTCGCACTCTATGCAACTATAATAAGCAATTCAACAGTACTGAACTTTTTAATAACAGTAAAGGCTGCTTTAAAAGGAGTGTTAGTAAAAATCTAAAGGAAGGTTAAATTTAGAGTAATTCACAAACACACACACACACACACACACACACACACACACACACACACATGCACACACACGTACTCTCACCAAACCCCACACGCACAAATATCATGTCTTTTTATAAATATTGTAAATCTATTATTAGATGTAAGTCCTACAAAATAGTATTATTATAACCTATTTTAAGTTCTGTGGATTTTGTGATGTTTTAAATAAATAAAATAAATAAATAAATATATCATGTTCCCTTGCTGGTACACAACACACGCTACTGAAAAATCTAAAACTGTGTGTTATACATACCAAAAGCAATATTTTACTAATCTGACATGTTGAGTAGCAGTAAACATTATTATTATTAGCTGATGATATGGTTTTGCTCATCCCCTTGATAAAAGGCCTGCGAAAACTCATCACAATATGTGAAAGAGCATAATCTTACATATAATGTAAATAAAACAGAAATGATAATATTTAGATCGGGAGAGGTGCCTCAGAATATCCCCTGTAGTTTGCATTAACTGACAATCTGTCTAGATAGTGGACAGCTTCAAGTACCTTGGCCACATTGTTACGTCCTTAGGGCTCTTTGTGTGGTGGGCAATATGATTGCGAGAAAGTTTAACTGGTCAGCACCTTGTGTGAATTACTCTCTTCAAGTCATTCTGCCAGTCGTTTTACACGGGTCAGCTTTGGGCTAATTATTCCAAGAAGTCGCATGATGGCATACGAGTCACCTACAATAACATGAACGCGGAGGCCAGGGTTGATTCGTTTAATTCTATTCAGCGTAAAGGAATTGCATCTTTCATGTCCAGGGTTGAGATGTGTAATAACGGCATTATCAGGAGTCTGTCTGACAGGCTATCAGCAATGTATTGATGCTGGGTGGATATTGCAACCTAGTTTCTATTTGTAATTTATATTTTTGACTTTATTTTAATTATATATTTTATTCTGTGTCTGTACTATGTAACAAGGGTGTGAAATAAACTATTATTATTATTTATTATAAAAGGAGTGAATAAAGGAATTAACATACCTCAATACAGTTCTTCATTCCAGCTTTTTGTATAGAAACCTCTGCCAGCCTATTTTCTGTTTTAATTGACACAAATTTTAACTCATTTAATTCAGAGTTATTCAAGTCTTCAACAGAAAGAGACTTCTTTTTCTGTTTGGGGGGTTTATCAGATTTGATACTCTCCCTCTTCCTTTTATTCAAGGCTTGTGATAACCGTGAATTTAACTTTTCTTTGATAGAACGACATTCTTCTTTATTTATTATGTCAGTGATAACATTTTCATTTGCTGAAGTGTTGAATTGCTTATCAACTTTAGATTTCTTTTGGGTGTCTTCTGCCATTGCATTCTTTGAGGAATCGGTAACATGTGCAGTTTTGACATTTTGCGGTATCATAGACCCATCTACATCACTGAGCCGCCTTGGACTCATGCAACTGCTGGAGTATGAACTCGAGGAATGTCGGCGATATATTATTGAATCATCTGCACTTTGATTCTCAAAGTCTTCACTAACTGAAGGTGACATTACTGAACTGCTCAGTGAAGTTCTTTGTTTCCCACTAAGAATCCTTCTGGCTTCGCCATCTTCAAGTTTGATCTCTTTTTTCCGTTCTCTAAACTTCATTTCTTTACCTTCAGGTGTAGAACTCTGTAATTTTTTTATAAATTCAGCTTTTGTCTTGACGTTTTTTTTTCCTTTGGGTGCTTCTGGTGTTAGCTGATATATCATGTTTACTGCACCTTCATCCATTAACAATTTATCAACTTCTGATAACCTTTTATTTTGCTTACTATTTCTCGGAGATGGTTTTTTCCATTGTAACTTAGATGTTGGGCTTTTTGATTTGGTTCTTTGCTGAAGTAGTTCTGGTTTAACTTTTTTTGTTGGGTGTTCTTTAATAATGTATTGGTCTCTACTTTTTGATATTGTTTTTGATTTTGTAAATGTATCAGGATTATCTGGGTCAAAAATAACCTTTTTCTTTATAACCCTGCCTAATCTACGAGGTGGACCCTCATCCTCACTCTTCACATGTGTGGCTGATTCATCTTCCATACTGGAATCTACTGATGGTCGAACTGTGGATTCTTGTGTGTTCTGTTCTTTTTTTGCAACATCTTTATTGATATCTTTCACCAGTTTATCTGTGGTGACATGTGTTTTATCATTTGTATCAGCTTCATCATCATCCCAATCCATTACTAAAGCAGTTACAATACTCTTCTCTTCTTGTCTTTGCTCTGGGACAACAACTTTCTCTTTTTCATGAAGATTGTCTGCATCAATACTATTTTTGGATGTAGCATTCCCTTTGGCATCAATTTCATTCCTTTTCTGTTTTGACTTTTGGTCTGTTTCTTTTTTCTTTATAAGACTTGTTTTTACATCTATAATTTTCATCAATTCCTTTTGTGTTGTCCTCCTTTTTCTTATTTTTTTGAGCATACTGATTTGTTCCAGAGCTTTTTTATTAACTATTTCAGTTAATTCATCAGGTTTGAATTTAGGAGAAGATTGTTCCACATTTTTACCTTCTAATATATCTAGCAACTCTTCTTTATTAAATACTTCTACATTTTTTTCACTGTTGTTATTTTCTGAATTATCTATAATAACATCAGATGATGTTAAGACCTCACTTAGTTCAATATTCTGACCCAGTTCACCTAAAATATTGTTAGCAGATGATTTTACTTCTTCATTAATATGGGAAGAATCAGCTGCATTCTCATCAAGATCATTGCCATTTTCTTCAATTAATACTTCAGTTTCGAAATGAACTTCCTCATCTAAAGTAGTTGGCTCTGTACTTTGTAATATTACAGATGACTCTGGTACTGATGTATTTTCTTTAGGAGATACATCTGGTACAATTGACGAATCCATATCCTCAATTTCATCACTTAATTCTGTTGTATTTTCAGACGGCTTAGAACTTCGAGTTATGTTTGGTAAAACATTTACTTTGGAAGATGAAACATTATCATCCAGTTTGTGAATATCCTCTTTTTGTATCATTTCAGGCTTTTCCTTTTCACTTTTATGAATATCATTAGATTTTTGTTGATCAAGTAAAGGAACTGTTTTATTTACCTCTGTTTTTACATCACTACTTTCCAAAACCTCACATTCTTGAGTTGTTTCAGCATCTGTCGTCACTACCATTTCGGAAATATTGTTTTTGTCACATGCGAGATCATCGGATACCTCGTTAATAACAACGCAGTTGACACCGTTTGGTTTGTGACATACATCCGTATCAACATCAGCCGTAAAATCTTCAGCAACAGTAGTTCTATCATCATCTGTGCCTGCATTTAAGCTCGTATGACTATCAACAACTTCCATCTTAACAGACTCAATAAAATACACGTAAAACTACTTAAAAGTTTAATTTATTATAACTTGGTTGTTGATAAAATATCAAATAGACGTAAGTGCCGACACGCACAATATTAAAATACATACTAAATATAATTACTATATTCAAGACATTGCAACGAGCCGTGAGTAGTTTTATTAAACTTAAAAATATTTAACCACAACACACGAAAACTTTATAAAATGAGGCGAATTAGATTTCACAAAATATAGCGTTTGATCAGCGATCAGCCATAACGTGGATAGTTTTTTTTTTATGTCATAACTCATAGAGTATTGACGGGAGTTGTGATATACCAAAATAACAGTATTTTATTAGTTAAAAAATAATGCTGCATTACAATTTTAAATTGACATAAAATAAAATTTATAAATACTACTCAACATCAGAGTTAAAGGCTAAAGTGTAAGTTGGAGGATATAATTTGCTTGAGGGAGGTATCGACAAGGGGCTAAGAGCAGCATAACCCTTTATACAAACAAGGACAATATTTTGTCACATTTATACTTTTGAATGGATTAAGAAACTAACTCAACTAACATATTACAGGGCGGCATATTACATTATTTTTTGCTCGAAACAAACAACATCTATTGATATTTGGACATCATAGTATACAGGGTTAGCTCGTATGTCGACCTAGATCCTTTATGGGGCTATACTTTTTTTCTTACTGATTTGACTATGAAACACCTTAAGTATTTTTCATAAATAGTCCATTTTTTGCCTTTTGTTGTATCTCTTTTTTGTAATCTGAGGCTCTGGTATGTTTGTTTATACGTTTTATTTTAGAAGATGAATTGCTCTATCCATTTCAATTAAAAAAAATACAGTTGCAGAATAAAATGAGTCGTGAAAGATGGAGAATAGTGAAAAATCAAACAATAAAAAACCTAAGATGTGTTTTTCTTAAAGGGATACATAAAAAAATCAATGGAAGTCTATTTGCAGATGACCTTAAAAAATCTCCATTTTGTCAGCTATCCAAAAAGGTATAACATTATAGGGTAATGGCAGTTTTCATTACAAAAAACATAGATGATAGCCTCTCCGGGCATTGTAATAAAAGACTTCCATAGATTTTTTTAAAGTATCCAAAGATTTGTTAAAGAAAAACACATCTTAGGTTTTTTTTTTTTGATTTTTCACTATTCTCCATCTTTCACAACTCATTTTATTCTGCAACTGTATTTTTTTTTAATTGAAATGGATAGAACAACTCATCTTCTAAAATAAAACGTATAAACAAACATACCAGAGGTCAAAACGGACTTTTTATGAAAAATACCTAAAATTTGATTATCTTGAAAACCATTGGATTTAGGTTGGGAGTTTCACTGTCAAATCAGTCAGAAATGATCTATACTATAGCCCCATAAAGGATCTAGGTCTACTTACGAGTACCTGTATATTTCCACTTTGCGTTAAAAATGAGAAGGTTGTGTTGGTGCCTACACATTCTAGAATTTTGATGATAGAGTAAAAAGCCGCCACATAATCTTACGATTACATCGGAAAGAATGCACATTAATATGTCTATTGAAATGTGGCTTCAAGGTGTTCAAACCATAGGCCCTTTCATTTTTTTTGGTTCCTACATCTTTTTTGTGAGTTTTCATTCATGTTGATTATATATTATTATTAACTGTCACTAAAACGTTCCAAAATAAAATTCCAAATAAAATCTTATTTATTTACTTTTATAACTTTATCTAAAATATTCATTGCAAATTATACTAAGATTAAGTTTGTCAAAGAATGTTTATTGAATGTGAGCGGCCGGAAATCGTAAACAATAAGTATTTATTCATTCTATTCTATTCTTCCTACTGTGGCTTCTGTGGAAGAATTTTCCACAAATTTGCTAGTGTCAAGTTAGACTACCAAGCCTTGAGTATGTATATGTTTCCTAAGTTGGCTGAGTTTCTACAATTCTCAGTATTTTCTTATAATATCTTAAATTCCCTTTTTCAAGCTGGAAAACTGGAGTACAGGCATGGCTTAGTGTAAGCGGCTTATAAGAAGTTGAGATAATTGTTTTATTATGAACCCATTTTGAAACCAAGGTTTTTGAGGGGTTCCAGATTGGAGTTCTAGATAAAATTGGCCCGTAGAAGTTTTGAGAACTTTAAGAAGTTACTCAAGAGTATTGGACCAGCTCTCATACATTTTAGATTTTAGTGTGGTGCACAAGGTATGACTGAAAATTTCAGAATACTAAATGAAACCTGTATGAGTAGCTGACCAATCACAGGAATTTCCATTACTCTAATAACCATGCTAAAACTATTGAGATTCAAGATTCCCATTTTTTGAGTAAGTATAATTGGAAACTGTCTTTTTGACCGAAATTGATTTAAGAGAATTAATTGAAGGCAACTTTTGGAGTATGAAAAAAATAATAGAATTGTTCATGCGGTGATTATTAATTTAATTTAATTAATTAGTATTATATTTAAATACACATATGTATACAAAATATATCAATAACAATTTGTAATTGCTACTATGTTATTAATATTTGTGTAATAAAATATTTTTTTGTGATTCCTTCTTATTAGGTATATTCCGTTATATTAGGTATACTCCTTATTGAAATCTTTGGGAGTAGATTAGTGGCCATTAACGCCCCTATTGTTGGTAAATCATATGGGTTAGGTAAGGTCAGAACGGTAAACAGCGAAAGAAAATATTTTTCGTTTTATCATTAAGCCAGACCTTTTATTATTCAATCTATTTAAACTCGGTATTTAGAAAAATAGAATTATAAACATTAGACCTTTTTTTAAAGAAACTGATTTTCAGGGGCCCTGTATACATGTACTCGAAAATCATACAAATCCTTTTTGCGCAGTCCAGTAATCAATATTTCCGTTACACGTTAAAAAAATATTCCTGATATCATTATAACGACGACCAAAATATACCTATCATAAATTAAGGGCGGGCCGCAACTTGGATATTTCTGCCAAGATGTTGGTGTTATTTACTTATAAGAACCTATAATATTATATAGGTATATTCATATATTTTACGTTTCCATAACTACGTACTACATTTCGCGGCCCATAAACAGCTCTAGATTGAATAGCACTGTCACATTATAATCATACTTAGAATCGACTTGTCGAAATTTAAGAAATTCGATATTGTCGCACAATTTCTCGATAGTTCAAAAGAAGGAACTTAATTGATACAGCGGTATATCACTTTTCACTAATTAAGGCTGCTATAATAATAAGTCTGTGCAGTTTTAATACATGTAATGGTGATATACCTTCGTTATTTTACGTTACACCAGACATGGGTTATTGTAGTACAATATAATATTCTTCCTTAAAAAATTTCTATATATAAACCATTAAATATACTCAAAAAGACTCAAAGCAAAGAAGTCAGAATAATTTTAGCTATACCGCATTGGCTTGACTTTTCCAACATACGTGAAACGCAATGTACTGAAAAGAGACAGACACATATATCACCTCTCTTAAAATGCAAAACATTAATTAATTTTATTTATTTGTAAATTACTTACTGGTTCAACTGTCGTAAATATAAATATTTAGTATCACATACTTAGACGTGAAAATATGATTCTTACATTATTTGTAGTATTTTGTCGATATTATATTGGCAAGCAATAGTGCTTACTTAGATAGCTTACTGGAAAAAAAGGCTACATGTGGATTTGAATTGAAGTCGACTGCCGTATGTAGTCTCTTTCTATCGCACTGCTAACTGCATGAAAGAGTGCCACTACATAAAAAATGTTCAATTAAAATGCGCGCTCTCCAGGCTTTAAATTAATGCTCAGAGTCCTAGTAAGTAATAGTGTTCTGTACCATTAATCATTATACACATTTATACTCGTCGAGTCGTTTGAGTCTACCTAAATACCATAATAGGTTTGTTATCTCTATAAGTCAAAACCACAGAGTATCTTATATTAAAACTGAAAACACTAAAAGTCCAATGCTCATTACTCAATATAAATTATAATAAGAATCCATAAGTGTATGGATGAAAAAAAGGCGGGAAGTTTAGAAGTAGGCGGACGTCCTTTTTTGGCAAAACTTTTGAAAGTTAAATTAATTTGATATTATAGGATCAGTTAAGTTGTAAGGTGTATATATAAGTAGTTAGTGTTTATTATTTATAGTTTTAGTTTTTTTCTCTTCACCTGGTAAGTCATTTTATTGTATTATATGTAAATAGAATTTTTCTCTTGGCGTCCATGTTGGAGCCCGAAGACCCTGGAGGGGCATCCCTCCAGGTGTCTCATGTAGTCACAATAGATGCGTCGGGAATGGAAACGGAAAGTTCAATTATAGATACGGACTGTTCGGAAAACACGAAATCAATTAAAAGAAAGAGAATCTCAGATAGAAATCAAAGGAAGAGAAAAAATCACAGATATAAGGGTCCATCAGATTCCCAATACTCTCCCAATGATTTGAAGGATAATGTTATTCCTAACATGCTTGAGTCTAATGATAAAAACACCGAAATCCACCATAATGAGGCTGTTCAGTCTAATAATATCACAAGTAACCCTCGTTCTGCTCGGTCACTTTACCACGCGTCAGACCCTGCGCCTTATGTTGTCCATGTTCAAAAAATCTTACTACCAAATCAAACCGGATCTATTCACCCAGTACAATTTGGATTTTTCCTTAAAAAAAGTTTGATAAAAAACATTGTAGAGGGAAGCATCAAAAAGATTGGAAGGAATAGGTTGTCTTTACAATTTAAAACATTTCAGGATGCTTACACATTTCTAGATCACAAATCTCTTGATGTTAATAAATACAAAGCATTTATTCCGGCCTTCACTATCACCCGCATGGGAATTGTGAGAGGTGTGCCATGTGACTGGGATGAGAAAGATATTATAGTAAAAATATTGAGCTTCCGCAGAACTGTGGAAGCATTTTGAAAGTTCGGAGATTAAACCGAAAGGTATATGATGGAGAGACACCCAAGTTCATTCCAACTGAGACCGTAGTTTTAACCTTTGACGGGAAGGTGTTACCTCCCAGGGTCTTTATATGTTTCAATTCCTTATCTGTAGAGCTTTATATTTTCCCCACGCTGCAATGTTTTAATTGTTGCCGTTTTGGTCACACCAAAATGCAATGCAGAGGCACTCCAAGGTGTTACAAATGTGGTGACAACCACTCAGGTATAAGCTGTGAGACTGAAAGGAATGATGCTGTCTGTATCTTATGTTCTGGTTCCCATTTCGCAACCGACAAAAAGTGCCCGGAGTATGCTAGACAAAAAGCTATTAAGGAAACAATGGCTAGAAACTCTATATCTTATTCAGAAGCCAGTAAAGTCCATCCACCAGTTTCGAAATCTTATGCTGACGTTCTTGCTTCTGCTTCATCGGCCCCTACTGGTCCAACTATTACGTATTCCAACCCCAATAATTTAACAAGCCTTTCTAAGAGTCCCACACAGTCATATAGGAAAACAGTATTCTTGAAACCCAAAGTTCGTCCCAGAAATTCTAGTAAGGGATATGATCAAAAAGCGCATGCAGAGCTTATCCAAGATTACAGCAACATTTCTTCCTTTTCTACAGGTTGTCTCAAAAATTACAATGATTTGTCAGAAATAATAACAAAGGATCTCATCATTTCTATCATTCAGTACCTTTCACAATCTAATATAATTAAAATACCGTCCAACGATGCTGCTACTTTGAAAAGTTTTTTAAATCATGGCCAGTCAGGACCATCCACAAAACCAGTCCCTAGTGATTCAGTGGAATTGCCGGAGTATTAATAGTAAAAAAAGTGACCTAATTTATTTATTGAATAGTTACAAACCATTTGCAGTCTCTCTTCAAGAGACTTGGCTTCGTCCCGGATTCAATTTTAGAATTCCAGGACATATCTGTCTTAGAGAAGACAGAACAGATGGGTATGGTGGAGTTGCACTAATTCTTAGAGGAGGTGTGCCCTTTGTCCACATACCCATCCCTAATCACAGTGATAAATTTTCCATTATTGCTGCTAGTGTAAATAATATTTGTTTTGTAAATATGTATATACCTCACCCTTCCACTGAAGTCTTTGATGATATTTGTAGCATTCTATCTTCACTCCCGCGCCCTATTTTAGTCATGGGAGATTTCAATGCACAACATTCTATGTGGGGAAGTTCTAAGTCTGATCATTATGGGGCTAGAATCTTAGACATCTTAGATGATAATAATTTATGCCTTCTAAACTCTGGCTGTTCTACTAGAAGGTCACAGCCCCATGAGGGTATTAGTGCACCAGACCTAACCCTGTGTAGTCCCTCCCTTGCCCCTACATTAAACTGGTGGCCTCTATCGTCTTCATATGGAAGTGATCACTTTCCACTAATTGTATCATTTCCTCAAAAAATTAGCGAAAAGTTGTCAAAGTCTCCTTCCCGGTTAAAATATAAACTTAAGGATGCTAACTGGTCATTATATAGAGATAAAGTTCAACAAAATTTATCAACCATACCTCCACTAAATGATAGCAATAATCATCTTTGTAATGAAGCTTTTACACAGGCCCTACTACAGGCTGCTGAGGAAGTTTTTCCTATTAAAAATAATAATGGCAATGGGTATATTCCATCACCTCCTTGGTGGGACAGTGAGTGTTCTGCTGCGATAGCTGAGAAAAATTACAGAGAAAATTCTACATCACAAAATTTTAATGTTCTTTGTAATATTATAACTAAAACACGTAAATTATTAAAACAAAAAAGATTCAATGGCTGGAAATCTTTTTGTGCCTCAATTTCACCAGACATTTCTCCATCTGAAGTTTGGCAAAATATTCGTAGATTCAGATCCTCTTTTAAACCTCCAAGGTCTCCTCTTATGGATAGCAGTACAGTTGATTTGTTTCTTGACAGATTAGCTCCACCATTTGTCCCATCTATAGATAATATGTCTTCTAACTCACAGCTTTCTCTCCTCCCCCAGCATGATAGTAGCAATTCATTCATTTCCTTTAGCCTTTCAGAACTCAAAGGGGTTCTTTCAAAACTAAGGGACTCAGCCCCTGGTTGTGATGGAATTCCATATTCCTTTTTTCAAAACCTGAATGATTCCTGCCTTTCTTATTTTCTCAGTTTAATTAATTCAATCTTAACATCAGGTAATATTCCTCCATCATGGAAAATCCATGAAGTTATCCCAATACACAAGCCCAACAAACCGATTAATGATCCATCATCATACAGACCAATTGCATTAGCTCCAGTTATGTCCAAAATTTCTGAACATTTAATTAAAACTAGACTAGAATGGTTTATTGAGAGTAAGGGGTTACTATCACCAAACCAGTTTGGATTTAGGAAAGGCAGGAGTACAATGGATAGTCTCAGTATTTTTATGACAGACTTAAGATTGGCATTTTCTTACAATAAATCTGTGTTAGCGGCATTCTTAGATGTGTCGGCAGCCTATGATAATGTCAACCTTTCAATTCTGAAACAAAAAATGATTAATTTGAATATCCCACAAATTTTTATAAGCTTCACAATCAATCTTCTCTCTGGTAGAATGCTTAAAGTAATATCAGGAGACTCCTACCAATCCCGTATTGCCTGGAAAGGTTTACCTCAGGGCTCAGTTTTAAGTCCTTTACTTTACAATATATATTCTCATGATCTGGAAGCCTCCCTTAAGGGTAAAGTTAACACACTCCAATATGCAGATGATTTACTCCTCTATGTGTCTGGTGATTCTGTAGACAACATGTCTGATACTATGACACATTCCCTTAAGTTATTAAAAGTCTGGCTTGACAATAACACTTTAAGCCTTTCGGTTCCTAAAAGTATTATAGTCTTATTCTCACGTATGAGACTTCCTCCAGCAGTATCTGTATTTTATAATAACATTAGAATTCCCACTAAAAGTGAAGCAACATTTCTTGGGGTAATTTTAGACTCAAGACTTACAGGAAGCCCTCATTGCTACTATATAAGTGCCAAATGTGAGAAGATTATAAACATACTGCGTTGTCTCTCTGGAGTTTGGTGGGGAGCCCATCCTTTCTCTCTAAAGCTTCTATATAATGCTCTAATAAGAAGCATTTTAGACTATGGAACATTTATACTTGAACCCTGTAATGCAGTAGCTCTCCATAAGTTAGACATTATCCAGTCTAAGGCTCTGAGAATAATTGCGGGAGCTATGCGGTCGAGCCCTATTAACGCTTTGCAGGTGGAATGTTCTGAAGCCCCCCTGCACCTCAGACGTCAATTTCTTTGTGACAGGTTCCTGTTTAGAGCATTTCAAGTTTATACTCATCCTCTTTACTATAAGTTACGGTCTCTGTTGGAATGTATGGATTATTCGTACTGGGCTCATAAATCGCCGCCATGCCTTATTGTTAGTCTCCAAAAATACTTAGCTCTTCAAGCTCCAACACATAGATCACAATTTCTTCCTATATTTTGTGTTAACTATGATGCATTAATTTTAAATCCATCTATTTTGTTTGACTTTGGTGTTTGTAAACAAGATCCTTCTGCCAATGCCAAATTTATGGATATTATTGACAGTGACAGCCGATGGAAACATTGCCATTTAGTTTTTAGTGATTCTTCCAAACCCGGTCCTGAGAAGTGTGTGGGAGTTGGCATTTTTCATCAACAGTTTGGCATTGTACAGATAATAAAATTGCCTCCAGAGACTTCAGTATTTACTGGAGAATGTTTTGGTCTGCTGAAGTCTCTGGAATACATTTTAATCATGAAATTAAAAAACACAATAATTTTTACCGACGCTAAAAGTGCCCTACAAGCCTTGGACAGATTTCCTTTTAGCAGTAACAATCATCCAGTCATTATTGCATGTCGTGATTTACTGTATCAATGTTGTAGCAAAAATTACACAGTTTCCTTTGCTTGGATTCCGGGGCACTCAGGAATCTTTGGCAATACCAAGGCTGATAGCCTTGCCAAAGCTGCGGTCAATGACGGAGATCTGGTTCCGTACCAAAACTTTTGTTGTGATTTGGCCCTCCTTCCTAAATCCCAGTTATTCAACTCTTGGACACATGTGGCTTTCTTCAAGTCAGACTAAAGGTCGATATTACAGCACGATCCAGGTGGATATACCTCCTAAACCGTGGTTTTCAAATCTGACGTTTGGTAAAGCTACCACTTCGACTCTTATTCGTATGAGGCTGGGCCATGCATGCATTCCCTTGCATCTGGCAAGGCTTAACCTTTTGCCTAGTGATATATGTGAGTGTGGCAATGACGTTGGGGATTTTAATCATATATTCTTTGCCTGTCCGCGACATGACCGTTCCGCTTTTATTTCCTCGCTTTTGTACATTAAAATTCCTTTTCCTACTTCAATTTCTGTCCTTTTATCTAATATAAATATTGATGTATATAGAATTTTAGCTAGTTTTATTTTTCTTAACGATATAAAATTATAACCATTTATGTACTTATATACTAAATTTACCTGATCCTTTTCGAAATTCCGTTCCAATTCTCAATCCAATGACACACTTCCTCACCTTTTTGTATGGCTGACGCACAAACCGTGCAGGCCAATAAATGGCGCAAAAAAAAAAAAAGTGTATGGATTTACTTGGAAAATATATATTTTAAATAAATTTAAAATACCATTTGTACCTGTCGATTTTCTAACTCATAAGTTATAACCAGGAATCAGTTACTAACCGAGGTCCTTTTTCCTAGACTGATAGTGTTGAGTACTGTGTTCTGGTGTTGTTTACACACGATTGTTGGTTTCAGACCTTTCTTTCAGCCTTACTGTAACCTGTACTTTTTTATAGCTGCATAATTCCTTATACTATGATAAAAAGAGGAGCAAAGGGAAATACGAAGTGATACTACATAATACATTACAAAAATGAATATTCTTCCGAAGAAAAGGTACTATTTATATTACTGTTTATTTTTTATGGTACTGTTCTTATAACTGCTTATTTTTGATACACCTGATGTAAAGCAATCACCGCCGCCCATATTTATTACCTAACTAAAAGCAGTTGTGTTGTAGAAAATACTGATGTGCAGAACTGTTAGCCATTAGGAACACCTGTTTCAATAATCAGTACTTAAACTATCTAGTTCTAAGATACTATGTCTTTTAAGCCCATTACCACTGTCTGGTATTTTTAATTTATTGCTTAATATTTATTATTTGCTTTAGGATGTAGTTCCGAAGTTCTTGAATATAATTATTATTAGTGTTACACGCAGTTCTCATGGTTTGGTTACCAGTAGTTTATTATCAGTAAATAAATAGTGTTGAATTGCTGCTCAAGGGGTAGGGCTTCATAATGGTCTTGTTACATTTAATTTCAATGTCTTGTAATGTAAGTTTTTGGTCTATGCATGTTCCATGACATCTTTATAACCATTCCATAATCACTTTGAGAAAGTTCACAAAGTTATACAGTTGGACAATTCTCTGGTGGTTGAAAGTAAAAGTGTCATGACCTGACTGATTGGCTAGCTTGATTGATTGATCTTTTACTTTTTAAGCCAATGGTTGTTGTATGTAGACATTTGTTACAAGATTGAATTTCTTCAACACTATACGTTTGTCTTCTGGGTGAATAAACTTTTCCTAGATTTGTCACATTTCTAATGGTTATCAAGTTGAATATGTAGATGCATTTCTAACATATATCACTCTTGTGATTTCCCCTGTTGTTACAAGGTAGTATGGGCTGCAGTGAGCACTTACCATCAGATGACCCATATCCCAGTATTCATCTTTCTTTCTCCATCCAGTATTCATCTTCATCCTCCTTCTTCCATCCTCTTCTATAAAAAAAGCTGCAAGTAAGATTTTTTGCTAGATTAGAGTATTGGATGAAAACCTCAACATAAATGAATTTGGCACCCCTTGTCTGCTTATAGTATAATATTATGCTAATTGCAGATAGTTGTTCTATTAAAAAAAACATCTCGGGATATTGGTCAGGTGATTTTGATTGCATGTTTGTACTGTTTTTTAACTGCATTGAATCTCTGATTGATCATACATAAAATTCTTCTTATACTGTACCTCACACCTTTTATTAATTCCAATAAATATTAGGATATTAGTAGGGATTATTAAGACAACAGAAGGTTCTCATGCATTTAGAATATCAGAGCAAGTTATTTAAAGAGGCTATCAGATTTATAATACAGGTGTTGATGATTGATAGTTGGTTATTAATTGTTTTGTGTTTTTTTTGTATGAATGTACTGCACTTCAAATTAATGTATTTGTAATGCATAAGTAATTTCTTTTAATGATGAAAGTTTTTAGTAATATTTGATAATACACTAGGTGGCATGTTCGGACAAAAGAAAACATCGCAAGGGTACGAAAAGATGAAGCAGAAGCAGCAGAAAAAGCTAGACAGGAACAATTAAGAACAGATCAGGCAGACCGGGAACTACGATTAAACATCCTAAAACAAAAAAGCAAGGAGAAGTTAGAACACTTTAATATTCCTTCTGTTTCACATGAAGATAAACCAAATGAACATATTAACTTGTTTTCTGATATTGAACACGCTGTAACTACAACCAATGCAGAACATGATAAAGAGGTTAAAGACAAAAAAGAGGAATATGAAAAGAAAATAGGTTATCTTACCTATTTGGGCCAAGACACCAATGAAGCACTTCAAAAAAAGAATTGGTATGAAGTACCACCTGAGTCATCCAGACATTCCCGTCCAGACTATATAAAAGATACTTACGATAAATTAGTACTAAAAGATGCAGATGGTAAGCCAAAGATAAAGAGCTTCGACGAGAAAAACAATGAAATAGATTGGAGGGCTAAACAGAAAAATGACCCCTTAAATTCATTTAGACATTTAACACATACTACTGTTGGCAAATTATCTAGTTGTTCAAATCAGCTGGAAAAGCCTATTAAAAATGTTGAAATAATTCCAAAGAAAAGTATTAAAAACAAAAGTTCGGATAAGGAATTGAAATTGCAAAAACTCAGGGAAGCAAGGTTAAAGCGTGAGCAACAGGAGAAGTACAAAACAGAAATATTTTTAAGGAAACTGAATGGTGAACCATTAAGGGAAGAGAGAGAAAAGAGTGATACTAAAATGATTCCTAAATATAACTCTCAATTCAACCCAGAGTTGGCACGGCAAAATTATAGATGAATGATATATTATGTAGTATGTATTTACAAGTATGTTACAAGATTAAAATAATAATTTGTGTAATTAATCCCAGAAATGAGGGTTATCACTTTGAAAAAACATAAATTGTTTAGGTTTGAAAGAGCAACATCTTAAGTCAATATTCTTATATGCAAATATAAGAAATAAAGTAGATCCTGTAGATGAAGCCACAACCTGAGAGTTGAACAAAGCATACAAGACATCACTCGAACGGTTGGTTCAGTGGTAAGAGTGCTCGTACGGAACACGAGAGGATGTGGGTTAGAGTCCCTCACCATTCATAAATTTTTGTTTTCAAATTTATTATATTTATTAATTATAAGACTAGTTACGTATAAAAATAATTTAATTTATTGATTAATAATGTAATATAATATTAACTTTCATTTTATAATAATATTTTATGTATTGATAAATTATTGCTTCATAGAGGTATGAGTCAGAAGAACTAAAGGTAATTTATCTTCTAATTTTTCATAAGGGTACTTGAATGTTTCACAGAATATTTGTAATGTTCTTATAATAAGAGAACTGTCATGTGTCACATCAGCTGATTTTAATCTGTAACAAAAATGAATGTTATATTACTTGTTAGATCACATACGGAAAATTTATTGAATTAGGCGTTACTTTGCGGAAATCCATAATTATACAAATGATTTGAGTTTTCTTTAGTGTTAATTCCGCCAATATTTGTTTTTAAAACAATTTGACACGTGTTTCGCCTCTACACGAGGCATGCTCAGGACGTGTTGTCTCGCCAAAATCTGGCACGAGACTGAATCAAATGAGCCGGAAGGAAGAGAATTATACCCTCGTCCCATGAAATGACGCGCTGTGATTGGTCGGCTGTTGTGACGATTGGGGTAATACCCAAGAAGAGACACGTAACAAAGGGATGATGGGACTAAATTTGTTTGTTCATTCACCAATGTAAACATGTTATTTTTGTGTTTTATTATTTCTAATTGCTCTAACACATTGAGACAACACGTCCTGAGGATGCCTCGTGTAGAGGCGAAACACGTGTAGAATTGTTTTAAAAACAAATATTTGCGGAATTAACACTACAGAAAACTTAAATCATTTGTAAGATCACATACAGTCTTGGCTAAGTCAGAGACTTCCCTATTATAAATTATCAATTAAGGTTGGATATTAGATTGTCAATATCCATGTTCCAATAAAAAATCTATATATGAAATGATGATAGTGCTTTTTTTATCATCTTCCTTGAACAACTTTGTAGTTTATAATAGCATTTTGGAATGGCAACACTATAACCCTGTGTTAGAACAGTAACCTTGTCACATTCACTTGTGTGACATCAGCTGTGGACAGTTAACAGTTTTTCGAATGATAATTTTGGTTGATGATATTTTAAGTATATGCCTTCACTTCATGTCACCAATATGGCGGCTTGTCCCCATGTTATATCGCGGTGAAGTTCGTAATTATTATTTTATTTATTTATGGAATATTTTTTTTGGACATTCATAAGTGTCATTTCCGTGACCTACATGAATAAAGTGTTTTTGAATTTGAATCTGAAAATATAAAAAAGATATGCATTGAAAAAGTTTTACAGCTTGAAGCCAATTAACACAATTTTAAATTGGTTCAATTACATATTAATGACGACCTATGCATATCATACAATTCACATATTTTTATTCAAAATAGGATATGAAATCACCTACGTCAAAAACTACCACCCAATACCTACTTAGGGCTTGAAATATGGCTTTGGCGTTCTGCTTCCTCTGAATGTCCTTGAAATCTGAATAAATTGGACTTAGTTAAGCAGAAAGGAGTCAAACCACACTTTGGTCAAAATAGAGTTAGGTATGCCATTGTACTCCTGAAGGTCGAATCTGTCTTACAGTGAAAAACTTATTTTAAAATGTAAACGGAAACTGTTTTTTTTGGGTATTAATATGGAAGATTATTTTGAGATGAAACTTCAAATGCCTTTAACTCAAAAGTGCCTATGTGTAGTTTGAGTCATTGGACGTAGTTAAGCAGAAAGGCTTAACAAAGTCCAATTATTCAATGACTAAGGTAAAAAAAACATTGATACAACGCACCACGGACGAGTAAAAAAAGGACTCCGCGCCGTGATATTAGCAAGTGAAGCACTGTTATGCTAGTGTGTGTGCGGTTACGGGGGATACTAGTTACACTTTTTTTCTCCCTTAAATAATCCTATATGGCCAAAAATACTTAAATAGTATCGTTTTTACATTTGTTCACAACGCACGACGGCATTTTTAAAATATTTTATTGAGACGCAAGCTGATCTATCACAGACGATGAGAATACTCATAGTGGCCGCCTATCGGCCTGTAGTAGTGTGTGTGCGTGAGGCTATGTATATACACGTTAATCGGCTTGTTTTGGTGCTACACTGTTATGTAAGGTGACACGGAGTCCTTATTTTTTTACTAGTCCGTGCAACGCACACTGCGCATTGCCGAAAAGAAGTCGTAGGTACTAACTTGATAGCTTCTAACAGAAATATCACAAGTACAAAATAAATAGCCAAGTTATTGCAAATATATTAATCTAATTTTTAACTTACTTGTTGAGACTGGCAACTTTGACATAATTGCATAATAAGTTTATAAATATTTCCAAATTTTCAGTCTTACTTTGTCGTAGTAAAGTATATACTCCAATTATAAGCGGAAAGCCATCTATATTTTCCCCTGGCTTTTTCGTAATTAGATCACCTTAAACATGAACACATCAATTTAGTTAAACCATAGCTACTTAGATATATACCTAATATTATAATTTATATGGTCCTTTGGATGACAATGGCCATATTGAATTCTAAGCATTTATTAAAAGTCTCAAAATACTGAAGTTATAATTTTAATTAATTAAGTCAATACGGTTATAATATAAAGTCCTATTTTATTTGTTACAACACATATACATATACATACAAGCCACAAGTTAGGATATCATCCCCACTATCTGGATGTGTGGCGGTCCTCCACATTGCGGTTTTCAAGGAGCTTTCTTCCACGTACTACAAAGCTGTGGAATGAGCTTCCTTGTGCGGTGTTTCCGGTACGATACGACATGGGTACCTACAAATAAAAGCGCGTACACCTTCCTTAAAGGCCGGCAACGCTCCTGTGAATCCTCTGGTGTTGCAAGAGATTGTGGGCGGCGGTGATCACTTAACAACAGGTGATCGCTCGTTTGTCCTCCTATTCCATAAAAAAACATATGTTATACTCGTTACATTATAAGTAAAGTAAAGTCAGGAGCGGGTGTGAGAGCGGTGGCTCTAGTATAGTGGTGTGAAGTGTGAGGCGAGTAAAGGCCCTCCTCTACTTAGTGCAGACTTCGTCAGCGCTGATGCTCGGTCGAGCGTAGTTTAAATAAATTAATTAAAATAAAATTAATTAATTAATAACCTCTTTAATATGTGCGTACTACTTACGCGGTAGGGGCGAGGAGAGGAGAGGGATGGTGAATTGTATTTAATGTCTTGCTCGGGATTAAATTAATTATTCTGCAGTGATAAATAATTACGAGAGTATATATTTGGAAGTTAAATAGTATAATTATAAAATCCGTACATAATATAGTGATGTGTGATGGGATTCTGTTTTTATTTTCCCTGACTGCTTTATTATATATACAGATAAAGAAACCAAAAAAAAAATTGAATGTTTACAAAGAAACAAAAACCTTTAAAATAGAAGAAGACAGTATGGTATATTGTTCTATGACATGCTGTCGATTGTAGTCAACTAATTGCATGCTTACAAAAGTATCATAACAAGTAGGTAAACCAACAACCTTTTTGAATATTATCAATTATTTTACGTGTCCGTACAAACTAAGCGGCATACTACTAGCTCTATGCAGTGTTACTCGATCATAATATAACAAAATTCGAGTACCAGACCCTACAAAGCACGTAAATTTAGCCCAGACCTTGCCTACTGAGCTAGAGGTCCCGAATATCAGTAGGTCGATCGACCGACGGCCAGCGCTGACGTCGGTCAAGCGTAGCTATAACAATGAATATTATATATATATATAAACATATGATCGCGTACAGTACATCGCTGATGAATTGTTACGCGCGTACAGCTACGTAGCGCTGATGTGAATCGTCGGTCCGCTGACGCGCTATGGCGATAAATAATTGCGTTCAGTGCGACGCTGACCGAGCGAATGTGCGTACGCGCGTGTCACATCGTAAGCAAAATTATGTGTCGTGGCATTTTCGAATATATTGTGCAAAATTCTCCTTCAATTTGACGCTCTATACCTAATAATAGAATCTTTGACTTCGTAATGCTATCATCGTGATCAAGCTACGCTCGACCGACGGTCACCGCTGACGCAGTCTGCACTAAATGCAGTCTTATAGTGTTCATTTTATTTATATGAATACAGGTGGACCCGACAGACATCCTGTGCACACGTCTTAAATTTGAAAAATCGGTCCAGCCGTTAGGAGGAGTTCACTAACATACAAATGAGCTGGATAATTATATTATATGGACGGAATTGAGAATCTAAACCAATCTCAAATTCACTTGAACACACAAAAAAATCATCAAAATCGGTCCAGCCGTTTAGGAGGTAGTTCAATTCTGAATCTAAACCATTCTCGAATCCACTGGAAGACACACAGAAAGTTTCATTAAAATCGGTCCAGCCGTTTAGGAGGAATTCAGTTACAACAGACGCACAAAAGAAATATATAATATATATTAAGATGGATGTTCGTTTCAGGGTCAATGTTGTTTACTTATTTATGTATGTTTAAGTAAGTATTAAATTTAGATATCAATGACTTGTACCTATGCTAGTTTGTAGCAAGATTTTTTCTTTAAAAAACAATATCATATAAATAAATTTCGTCTATTTCAAAAATTGCATATACATTTTAGTGATTGACACTTTCCAGTGGGTTGTCTTAGGACACTTGTATTGGGAATACCTCGCAACTTCCTTAGCGTATATTTAATACTTGATAAACAATATGGAAATAAACAAAAATAATTAAAAACCAAATTTTACAATAGCACAATTAAAACAAGTCTTTAAACGGTGTGTGTTGTGTTTGTGTGTGTGTGTATGTGAGTGTGTGTGGGTTTGAATTTAGATCTTTAATTTGGTTCCATTTTTAGACTGTGTGTGCTTGTCATGTCAGTCTGATCAGAAGACTTTCTACTTTATCATAAGTAAGAGCAGATTAGCCAATTATTTAGCCAGCGGATTATTTGAAAGTGGGAGAGTCACGCTGCCGTCTTATAACGTCAGCACAATCGTGCCAGACTCGTCCGGGTTACTTACCACACTCGCACAGAATACCGGCGTGAATTAGCGGCCTAGTGCCGCTATGTTTCGCATAGGTTAGTGTCGAGGACCGGAGGCCATCCCTCCCCCCTCCCCCTCCGCATCAATCCCCAACAAAAATATGAGAGCGGTCCTTAAAAATATATTACCCTAGGAGGGTACCGGCTCTACCAGAGTCGGAGAATCCCTACCCGAGCATTCTCGCTCGGGCTGCCCCTCGTATTCTGAGGAGGGCACAGTACCGCGCATATCTAAGGACAAACAGGGCAGCAACACCACGGCACCCCGCTCCACGCTTAATGTGGACTTCTGTAATATCAGGGGAATTCACTCCAATTTAAACGCCGTCCACCACCACCTTGAGACGGCGCAGCCGGCCTTGTGTTTCCTTACGGAGACGCAGATATCTTGACCTAGCGAAACGTCATATTTAACGTACCCCGGGTACAAAATTGAGCATAATTTCATGCCTCATGCCGGGGTATGTGTGTACGTTAGGGAGGATATCTGCTGTCGCCGTCTCGGCAATTTTGAGGGTAGGGACCTGTCTACTCTCTGGCTCCGCGTCTATTTAGAGGACCGCGTCCGCATCTATGCGTGTGTCTACAGGTCCCATAGTGGTAACGCAGAAACGGATCACCTCATGGGCTGCGTTCAAGCGGCATTTGATGATGTGCTTGCTCAGATCCCCTCCGCTGAAATCATAGTCTTGGGTGATTTCAACGGGTACAATGCCGAATGGCTTGGATCACGTACTTCAGACTACGCAGGGCGATCTGTGCATAATTTTGCATTGGCGTATGGTCTGTCCCAATTGGTTGAGTCGCCAACGCGGCTCCCGGATGTGGATAGCCACATGCCGTCCTTACTAGATCTTCTGCTGACTACACATCCAGATCGTTACCAGGTCTCTGTCGACGCCCCTCTCGGAACGTCCGACCATTGCCTGGTCAGGAGTGTAGTGCCTAACCGACGCCAACGTCGCAGACCACCAGCGACCCGCCGCGTTTGGCACTACAAGTCAGCAGATTGGGATAGGTTGCGTTCCTTTTTTGCATCCTACCCTTGGGGCAGGGTTTGTTTCCCTTCGGATGATCCCAATGCCAGCGCCGTTGCAGTAACCGATGTGATACTGCATGGCATGGATATTTTTATACCCAGCTCTGTAGTACCGATCGGTGGCAGATCACAGCCCTGGTTCGATGCGTCAGTTAAAGCAGCATCTGACTGCAAAAAACAGGCGTATCGAACATGGGTTGCGGCGCTGGGCTCAAAAGATCCGAACTGCAAAGTTCTGAAGAGGAAATATAACCGTGCCTCCAGATTTTTTAAGCGGCAAATCGCCCGTGCGAAATCCAAGCACGTCGTCAAAATTGGCGAGCAGCTCTCCAGTTACCCGACCGGAACACGCAAGTTCTGGTTGTTGTCGAAAGCTGCTCTTGGTAACTTCAACCAGCCGTCCATGCCGCCGTTGCACATGAGGAATGACACCCTGGCCCATACGGCAAAAGAGAAAGCCGATCTCCTATGCACTCTTTTTGCCTCCAACTCGAATCTTGACGACAACGGAAAAACACCGCCGACCATCCCGCGGTGTCAGAGCTCCATGCCTGAAGTACAGTTCCGACAGAAAACTGTTAGGCTCGAGCTCTGTTTTCGTTGGACGTTAGGAAGTCGAGTGGGCCGGATGGCATTTCTCCAATCGTGCTTAGAACGTGTGCCCCTGAGTTGACGCCGGTGCTAACGCGTTCATTCCGGCACTCTTATTCAAAAGGCGTAGTCCCTGATTCATGGAAGTCAGCCCTTGTTCATCCGATCCCAAAAAAGGAGACAGTTCGGATCCGGCAAACTACAGGCCTATTGCTATTACCTCCCTACTCTCCAAAATCATGGAGAGCATAATTAACAGTCAGCTCTTGGCATACCTTGAGGGTCACCAGTTGATCAACGACCGGCAGTACGGCTTTCGCCATGGTCGGTCGACTGGCGATCTTCTGGTATACCTAACACATAGATGGGCGGCTGCTATTGAAAGCAAGGGGGAAGGCCTGGCAGTTAGCCTGGATATAGCGAAGGCCTTTGATCGTGTATGGCACAAGGCGCTCCTCGCAAAACTTCCATCATTTGGGCTTCCCGAGAGCTTATGCAAGTGGACCTCCAGCTTCCTCACTGGGCGCAGCATACAGGTCGTTGTCGACGGTTATTGCTCGAATCCCAAGCCCGTGAACGCTGGAGTGCCCCAAGGGTGTGACGCAGGACTGGTGATGCCGTATACACGGGCCATGCAGGTCTCTCTCGGGAAAACGTCGACCAGTGCCGGGAGAAACTTGTGTCTTCTATCGAGTCCTCTCTCGTGTAGGTCGCGGAATGGGGTAAGTTGAACCTTGTCCAATTAAACCCCCAGAAGACTCAAGTTTGCGCGTTTACCACTAAAAAAACCCCATTTGCCGTATCACCGCTCTTCGAGAACACTTTCCTTAAAGCCTCGCCTAGTATCGGAATGCTGGGTCTTGAAATCTCGAGCGATTGCCAATTCCGTGGCCATCTGGAGGGCAAAGCCAAATTGGCTTCGAAGAAACTGGGCGTCATAAATAGAGCACGGCAATACTTCAAGCCGGGCCACATTCTAGCGCTCTACAAAGTGCAGGTCCGGCCTCACATGGAGTATTGCTGTCATCTCTGGTCTGGCGCACCCCAGTATCCGCTCGATCTATTTGACCGCGTGCAACGCAGAGCAGCTCGAATTGTCGGGGACCTAGCGCTCTTTGAACGGCTGGATCACTTGGCGTTGCGTAGAGACGTCGCTTCACTGTGTATCTTCTACCGCATTTATCACGGGGAGTGTTCCGAAGAGCTGTTCAACCTGATTCCTGCCGCCGAATTTCACCTTCGCACGACACGCCACAAGTTACGATATCATCACCACCATCTGGATGTTAGGCGGTCCTCCACAGTGCGGTTTTCAAGGAGCTTTCTTCCTCGTACTACGAAGCTGTGGAATCAGCTTCCTTGTGCGGTGTTTCCGGGACGATACGACATGGGTACCTTCAAGAAAAGCACGTACACCTTCCTTTTAAGTTGTAGAGCTCTTGTGATTCCTCTGGTGTTGCAAGAGAGTGTGGGCGGCGGTGATCACTTAACAACAGGTGATCCGTACGCTCGTTTGTCCTCCTATTCCATATTATACATATTATATATTATATACTCATATTCCATAAAAAAAAGCGGGCAATGCTCGGAGTTTCCCTACGAGATCGAATCAGAAACGAGGAGATCCGTAGGAGAACCAAAGTCACCGAAATAGCCCAAATGATTGCGGAACTGAAGTGGCAGTGGGCAGGGCACATAGCTCGACGGACAGATGGCCGTTGGGGCAGTAAGGCCCTCGTATGGCACCCACGTACCGGAAGGCGTAGTGTTGGTAGGCCCCCACAAGATGGACCGACGATCTGGTCAAGATCGCCGGTTGGATGAGGGCAACGCAGGACCGATCGTCATGGCGATCTTTGGGGGAGGCCTTTGTCCAGCAGTGGACGTCTTGCGGCTGAAATTATGAAAATTATGATAAGCCTCGTATAGAGCATGATAGTATGTGTATGTCGATATTATTAACATTATCGTGGCGGTACAACGATGTAATATATTACCTGACGTCATACATAGCTGCAACTTTGCTAACTGCGAAATTAGAATTACGACCAGCATGTTTCCCATATGAACAGCACCAAATTCTGGAACATTCCTTACGTATATCTTTTCGAATGGCTCAAACAGCCCAGATCTCACCAGGTATTCGTCCAATTCCCTCATCAATGCCAGTGTACTTTCCTTAGACTCAATATTGTTACATCTCTTCAAATCGTATAATAATGATCTATAAATATAAATCATAAGTAATAATATTTAAAGTGACATTTAAAATCTCTTAGTCTCACCCTAATTGAATAAAATTTATTTGACTTTTTACGTAGCTCTCTCATTTTTGGTACACCCCCCTGTGATCAGCCCCCGATATATCGATCTGAACATCAAACATACGCTTTCTAAAACTTACTCAACCATTTGTTCTATAAACGTATACAAGGGCAGCATAAGTTGCCCGATGCCTTGTTTTCCAGGACAATGAAAGCACCGATAAATACATCCGCAGTTGAAAAACAAAAATCTAAATGTGTCACATTTAAAGGAATAAAACGATTGTAATTGTAACTGTGTTTTTACATTCAATTTTTTCGTAAAAGTTCAATTTTTATTATTATTTTAGTTAGCCCGACGTTTGAAGACCTTTCCAGATCTCATGTTCAGGGGGCCTGCCAGCCTAGCGAAACTCTCTAAGAAGAAAGTGAGTCGCTCGATTGTATGAAACGTGCAGTGCAGTCATTGATAGATTGACAGATGACGGCTATAATCTTGTAAAACACGGAGATAGCCCATATCCACCACGTTTTTAGGAACTGTTCGCTTTCAAACTAAGCTGGATTATACTTCGTCGTCAATCGCGATACTGTAATTTACTTTACAAACTTATGTCAAACCACTCCACGTTTCATACTAAACTAAATTTAAATTTTTACTTAGGCATTACCGCCTCTTATAACGTAGTATGTATTTAGATCCTGTTTGGGGACTGCGGATGAAATGAGTCAAGACAGTATATGTCATAGTTTAGCGCCATTTATTGCCTCGGAGATGGTATTTGCTGTAGACAGATGGTTTTTGGCAAAATTTACCGACAGTGTCCTCTTCTCTTTTGGTATGTGTAGTTTTGGGTTTTAATTTAAAGATGATTGGATGCCACGTAATAGATAATTTTATATTACACGCGTTTTAATCCTTTGAATGCGTTTTATTTAAACGTGTAAAACTCGCGTTAATCAAAGAAAATGCTAGAATAGAATAGAATAGAAACACACTCTATTAGCATTAAAAAAACCTCACACAAAAAACAATAATTTACAACATTAATTAAATCTTAGAATACTAAATTACATAACGTAACAAATATTATAAAAAATTAAAAATAAATAAATAAAAATAAAAAAAAAACAGTGTGAGCGTGATTCCCTGCTAAAAGGAGCTGACTCAGTATATTGTTGTGTATGTGCAGAAGACACTAACACAACACTGGTTTTCAGTAGCCCCTGGTGACATTTGAAGTAGAAAGTTCTTTTAGTCTTCCCATTGCAAATTAATTTGCGTAGGTATCAAAATAAGTAGTGTAAAAAAAAAAATTGTAATAATAATAAATATTAAATCATGGTATAATCTGTACGTAACTGTATATAATATAATAAATGTGTCACCTCAAAAGACAGTGTTTGTTTTGTGAAAATCCCGAAATAAATATATTTTTCTTGTTAAATAGACAATAAGAAAAGTAATTAATCTTACTCATTCATAGTTCGCAGAGAAGCTTCCAGCTGCACCGAGTCAAACTTACAACTGGTATTCAATTGATATGCAATATGTTTCCTCAAGAGTTGTAATTCACCAATGACAACCAGCGCATCAGCTACGTTCTGAATGCTCTTCTGATTTTTCAGTATAATTTGGTCAAGTTCCTTTAGATTCACAGTTGCGCCAACTATTGCAAACTTCTCTTGACCGTCGTTAAGAATTCTTTGAATCTGTTGAAGTTGGTTTTTTATCATATACCCATATATAGTATCTAGGCCGTGAAGGCCCACCACGCCTATGGCTTCATTTAATTTTGAAAATGTTTTTATATTAACGATTTCTGCGTTTGTTTTCACGTCGAACCATGCTGCAGATATATTGATATACACGCACACTCTGAAATTAATATAAAGGAAAATAATTATCTTATTACAATAAACATCTTCACCAAAATTACACATTAAGTAATCATGATGATGACTAGGTATACCATTAGGCAATCTAGTTCGCACCACTGCAAGATGCGCAGTAAAAAAAATAGGGTCTGAGGGGTGAATGCGGAAGGTACTTGTGATATTTTGGCCTAATCCAGCCGCGCGTTATTGTTGGCACTGACACCCACTTCGTGCCGACTTCTGCGACTACGTTTGGGTGAATAGACTTTGCCTCCTAAATATATGATTTGTTTGTTAAAGAATTAACCTACCTTTTTTTATGATTTCGATTGAGTACTTCTAACCTTGTTTACATTTAATATCGCCATTGTAAAGCCTCGCTGTACATCTTCCACCACATTTATCAAGGGGAGTATTCCGAAGAACTATTTGACAAAATTCCTGCCGCCGAATTCAACCATCGCACCACGAGCCACAAACTAAGATATATTTTACAAAAACAGCGCATGGTGCTATTTTTTTACAGTCTGGGCAAAGGCCTGCCCTGCTTTCCTCCATTTATCGCAATCCTGTGCCAGCTCCGACCAGGTTTTATTATGGGCATCCAGATCGTCACGCCATCGTTTTCGAGGTCTGCCTCGACGTCTTTGCCCGTCCTGATGCAGCCAATGCGTGACCACCTGTGCTCATCGGTCTTTGTGCATATATGCCCAGCCCAATTCCACTTTAGCCTGGCGGTTTTTTCTCCCACATCAGCAACGCCAGTTCTGGAGCGCAATTTCGTATTTCTAATGTGATCGATTTAGCTTGACTCCAAGAATACTGCTCGCTGACAAAGCTGGAGTTTGGACTTCTGATATATAAATGACCATGTCTGTGCATCATAAGTTACGATGGGCAGTATGCACATGTCAACGAGTTTGCGTTTAACTGACAGGCAAAGATCTCCCTTTATAAAGTTCTTCATGGACCAGAAGCTTTTCCAGGCTTTCTCGATTTCTTTCTTTTGCCTGTTTTCGAAGGATGGTTGATCTGGTTCAAATATATGTACTCATATTGCATAGCCTGCCAATCTACCTAGATCATTATATTATATCGACGACCTGTATAGCCGAGTGGTTAGCGATCCTACCTACTAAGTTTCAAATCCCGGTAGGTGCAAGCATTTATATGATGAATATGGATGTTTGTTTCCGAGTCATGGATGTTTATATGTATTTATGTATGTTTAAGTAAGTATATTGTATTAAATATACCGTAGTGTTGCAACCGATAACACAGGCTATACCTATGCCTAATTTGGGGCAAGATAATTTGTGTAAATATTATTATTATATTTTTATGGTGTACTAAATTTTATTTTAAAATCTATCAAAAGCCCTGGAAATATCAGATCTACTAAAAAGGTGACTTTACTAGTAAGATTTGTACAAAAAACAACAGTTAATTTATTAAAAATAAAACAAATGTAGATACATCATACCTGGCGTCAGTCAACTGCGCAATTTGTTTTGCCAGACTCCCCATGAAACCTGCTGAAGGGCCGTGTAGTACCACACCTCTTCTTATACTTATTTCTTTCGCTACATTTTCATTGATAATTGCTGAAACCTGACAACAATAGCGAATAATTATGCATTTAGGGTACTTATTATACTATATAAGCAGTTCTTTGTGATTTATCTATAATGGCGGTGAACACTTCAGGAGACGACCTATTTCGCCTTCAAATTGCATAGTGAGCACCCAACAAAAAAAATGGCGTGCGTACAAAGTACACATGTTAGCAGTGAAACTTCTTTGGTAAAATAATTTTTAAATCTCTTATAATTTTTAAATTTTCTTAAAATAACAATCTGTTCTCTAAAGCTAATGTTTTTGACAATTTTTTATTTAAAAAAATTTTCTTTGAAATTAAAATTTTGTTATTATAATTAAGTTTCACTTCAAGTAGAACTTGTTGAACAAGAATATGTTCTACTTACTGGCGGCCGCGCGCTAAACCTGCACGATACAACGCTTGTAGGGAAGACTTTCTACTTACTAGTGGCCGCGTGCTAAGCCTGCACGATACAACGCTAGTAGGGAAGATCTACTTACTACGAGGGCGGCACTGAAAATTTCGAGAATCAAGGAAGTGACACAACAGTACTATTGAAAAATGTATTTATTGCTTTTCGAAGTATTCTCCGCGAAATTTGACACATTTTTCCATGCAATTGAACCAATAATTGAAGCAACCATTCCATTCGGAAGTTGGGGTCTCCAAAATGGCCGTTTTGTAGGCTCCACAGCTTCTTCAGGTGATGAACATCTCTGACCACACAATTTATTCTTTATTTTAGGGTAACTATAGAAATCATTAGGGCTTAGGTCGGGGCTGTACGGCGGATGGTCTAATAATTCTATGTTTTCTTGCTCTAAAAACTCTTTTGTTATGTGCGCGGTGTGAGAACTCGCATTGTCGTGATGGAGAATGATGCGGCGGTTGCAGTTCTCTTTACGGAGTTCAGAAACGACCTGTGGCAAACAAATACTAGCATACCATTCTGCATTAACCGTTCTTTGTCTCTCAAGAGGAAAAGTCGCAACATGGCCGGTTTTGGAGACAAATGTGGCCACCATTTTTTTTGCAACACTCCGTGAACGAACAATTTTTGTTGGCTTGAACTCATTTTCGAACACCCAAACTCGTGACTGGTTTTTTGTTTCGGGTTCGTACGCGTATATCCAGGATTCGTCACCTGGTACGATGTTGTATACAGCATTTGAGGATCTTGCGTGGAATCTTTCAAGAGTTCTGACGCACCAAGTAACGCGAGCCACTTTTTGCTCTTCACAGAGAAAACAACTTTTTTACACCTACTTGTTCATACAAGATTATTTGTATTTGACTCATGCCAATGTCTAAAGTTGCCTGAATTTCGCGGTACGTCACATGTCGATCTTTATCAATCATCTTACATACAGCATCAACGTTTTCTTTGGTGACTGCAGTTTTTGGACGACCGAGCTTGACACGTCCACGTTGACATTCAGCAAACCAGCGATAAATTGTGGTTTTGGATGGGGCTTCATCACCAAATGCAGAAATCATCCGGTCAACACACTGTTTTTGTGTTAAACCACTTCGAAATTCATAATAAATCATCGCTCTAGAATTTTCTCGAGTCAATTCCATTTTCTCTACGACTAAACAAGTTCGAAAAGTTTTTTAAATAAATGTATGGTATTCGATTTTTAAAACCAAGGAGTTTTCAATTAAAAAGATTTTAATATGACAGGAACAGTGGAAATATTCCATTCCCGATACTTTTAGTGCAGCCCTCGTAGCGGCCGTCGGTGTCAATCGCCCTCTCCCTTGAACAAAAACGTCCTTCCCCTCCTCTGCCTGAACAAAAACGTCCCACATTTTCGTGACATTTTATTGCGTTTCATCCGTAAAAGTTTCACTTCAAAAATAATTCATTCGGGTAGGTGAGTATCACAGCGACACTTTATTCTGCCGTAAAGTACTTGTGTGCAATAATTATTGTGTTTCGATTTGAGCTAGTGAAGTATTAAAGAGACTTAACGTTATATGTCTCAAAGTGACGAGCGTTTGCAATGCTGCCCTGAATATATGGTTCAATTAATAATCCTTAGCTCTGCATTGAAATGGGCAGAGCGTATCGCGCGCGTCTCGAAACATCGAAGAACATAGAAGCGCAAAAAATAGTCGTATGGAAACTAACACTATCTGGCATAGAGGACAAGTAAACTAACGGCCGTTCCCAATATTCAGTCTATCTCTTACTTGAGATAAAAATCGTAACTATCGTTGACTTTTCTGTCGCAATAAACTTATCGACAGTAACTCACCTTATCCGTAGACGCTGTCTGTTAATGGGACGACGCATAGCTTACCAGCGATAGAAGTTTGTATGGAAATTGAAATTCACGCGTCATAAGGCGATAAGAATGACTTATCGGTTACATTGGGACAGCTTCAGATTAATGACAGCTAATTACTGACAGTAGAAGGTAGTAATTTATCTCTATCTGTAGATAGTATATTGGGAACGGCCGTAAAACATCCAAAACGTTTGAACAGCATTAGATGTCGCTACAGTGCATGTCTTATCTATGCTTTTTCTCATAAAAAAAGATTTAAGTTCTTCCTACCTGCTTTTGCCAGATCCTGAGTCCGTGGATATTAATGTAATCCTGGATATATTCCAACGATCGCTTGTATCCCTCCATGCTGTCCGCTAACTTTTGCAATCGAGGTATTATACTGTTCGCCTTCTTCACTTGTGGCTCCACAAACTCTATGAACTTTTTGCTTATGTGGTTATCCAATTCTTTCAACAACCCTTCTTCTAGCAATTCTGCTGGGTCAACTCTAATGACACCCACTAATGTTGATCTCATATCGAGGATACCTGAATTATATTAATTCTTTGGGTAAAATTGATAGAATACCAATTGTACCTTGTTATCACGGATTTCATGTTGATGTCAAACGTTCTAAAAACGCCTTATTTGCAATACGGAATCAGTATGCCTTCGGGACTTTCAATCTAAGAGCATACATCGCCAAGACCTCTGATATAGGTTTGGTATAAGAATAATTAGAAAAGACGCATAATAGTTGATTAAATAAATAGAAAATATTCATTTCTCCATTGATTTACAGAATGGTGCCAAAAACACCATAATATGGTGTTCAGTGTCAGGAATAAGATATAACATAGAAATTTTTGTCTTGACGTATTTCCTTACCCCCTTATTCATAATGGTCCGCTAACTTTAAACAGCCGCTTAGGAGTGTTTTTTCTGCTTCTGACTTAAGTCAATAGAAGAAGACAGAGTGAGAATTAGCAATGCTTTAAGCTAACTTAAAGACTTTTAGCAGACTATTATGAATAAGGGGGTTAATATTTTACTTTTTAAGCTTTAAGATGAATATTTATAAATCTATTTTGACTACATACAAATTACGACAGATAAAACAGTTATGATGTTATGATTAATTAGGTCGCAGTACGTGTTAACTTAAAGACATTTATAATTATGACAATAATCAGAGTTAAGACAGAATTATTGTAACTGTCAGGGGATTTGACACAAAAATTGGCCACACACTAAAATAAATAAAAAGTTATTACCAGTGGTAAATGTTGATGCAGAGTGTGTAAGCTTGGCAACCTCCATTCTATGATCTAGCTGCGCAAAGTCTTTCAATTTTTCTTTATCTATTCTCGTTGGCACTTCTTTAATAGTCCACGTTTGCAGTTCAATTATTTTTTCCACTATTCTAAAAACCATTTCAGGTATTATTTGCAATACTTTCTGAATGTATTTGATAAGTTCATTGCTGTAATACTGTGAAACCGAGACTAAGTCATCGCTCTGCGCTTGGTTGATCCTCAAAAGTGGAATTTCCATTGCACTGGCTAGTTTTAAAAACAGCGCTCTTAATCTGCTAGTGGTTGCTGGGTTTTCTTTAATACTTTCCTGCATATGTCCTGTATAGAGATCTATAGTGCACCATGCATAACTAAAATCTGCTACAGTTTCTAAGGTTACAAGTGAATCTTCTTTGAGCGATGCAGCCCTCAGACAATTTTTTAATGCTTCCTTTGTTTCTAAAAGCAACTGCACCACACTGGACGTACTTTTCATGCCATGGAATTCTTCAACTTGGTCCAGCGCTTGAATTAATTGCGTCACTTTCTTTACTGATTTAGAACTAACTTGTTCCGAAAGCGATGATACTTGTTTTGCGATTTTAGCGAACCACAACTTCAGTTGTTCGTTTTCAACTACTTTTGTGTACATCTTGTTACCCGAGAATATATCGGCTAAAGTATTCAACCCTTCTAAGGCTAACTCTTTATTTTTGCCCCAATTTTCATTTCTGTTATCGAGTAACTTCTTAAGATACTCCCTCGTCTTCAATTCTAACTCGGCTGTACTTACAAGTAACTCCAGTATTTGTACAGGGTCATAATTCGATTCTTTTGTTACCAGTTCTTTTAGCTGTTTGCTTCTTTTATTGTTATCAAAGAAAATAACATCAGTATTGTGTAGTATTAACCACCGCAACACATGATTCGAATTTAATATAAGGTTGAGAACTTTACTGATATTGTCAAGCACATAGTCATCAGTCATTGCTCCTTCTTTTAACAGTTGATGTGTCTTATTAATTAAGAGCTTCACTGAATTTCCCCTTTTGGAAAAGATCTCCTTCACTGATTTGGAATTACATGTATTGCTGAGGCACGTCTTAGCAGCCTTGAAATTGTCCCAATAGTCAATTAAATTCATAGTTACTCCCATATAAACTGGTATGATCCAGTTACATGGAAAGAATTTGTCTACAATTTCCCTCATCTTCGTCATGTCGCCATGAAGATAGTGGGGCGTAAAAAAGAGACAAATAATTAACATACTGGACTGAACGGCCAGTGCAGATGCTTGATGTTCGGGTATTGTGTACACAGGGAGCTGGTTGTAAATATCTTCTGATCGCAACTTCGCTACAACTTTCTCAATAAAATCTGGGTGCACAGGTACTCGCCTGGAAAGTATGTTAAATATTAAGTCTATAGGTACTTAAAATAATTGTTTCTGTTACCGAGAATGTATAATCCTACTAATATTATGTTAGAATGTAGACATCTTTAACGCAAAACCTATTGAATGGATTTTGATTAATCTTTTCAATAATATAGCATACACATCAGAATAACACATAGGGTATCATTTATAAAGATATACTTACTGTGAATTATCCAAAATATAACGATAAGTGTCAAGTAATTAGGAAAAAAATCTGACGTCTGCGAGCTATTCTGGTGTGCGTCGCAAAAACCGTTGGAGTTACACGTTTCTAATGTATAATGGAAATGTTTATCTTAAATAGTCTATATCTATATTTTATTTATTATATTATATATAGTATAGTACTACAAGGCTACGCATCGTCAACAATCCTGATCCCATCAAGAGTTCCTCAAGGATCACTTCTAGGTCCCCTTCTTTTTAATATATTTATAAACGATATTTCTTCATGCTTTCTTAATTCAAAAATATTATTATATGCTGACGATATGAAGATACTATCTCCTATCAGATCACTTGAATGTACACAACACCTTCAGGATGATCTCGATAGATTTGTACATTATTGCTTAGAAAATAAATTAGATTTAAATGTTAATAAATGTTATATAACTTCGTATACTAGAAAATCTACTACCATTACATTCAATTATAGATTAAAATATTCGTTTCTAAAAAGAGTCCACTCGATTCGCGACCTAGGAATTGTATTTGATAATAAATTAATTTTTGACGATCATATTAACTCGATCATAAGTAAGGCATCGAAATCCTTAGGTTTTATCTTACGTATGTATTCAGAATTTAAATCCATTAAAGCCATAAAAATATTATACTGTGCATATGTTAGAAGTCACTTAGAATACGCCTCACAAGTGTGGAACCCCGTCTACAATATATACAATAGACGTATTGAAGCGTTATAAAAACGGTTTCTGCGTCATCTTCAATTTAAAATAAAAGCATATCTTCCGAACTACAATCAGCGCTGTCAAAAATCCATATTCTGCCATTGGAAAAGAGGAGACGTATAGCCGATCTCATTTACTTAATGAATATAGCGAGGGGTTCGGTCGACTGTCCTGAACTGCTCGCGCGCATTGGTCTTCAGGTTCCGTTTGCTTCACTCCGGAGACCATGCCGCCTGCATGTTCCCGGAGCTAGAACTAATTATAGACAAAATAGTTATCTACTGCGGGCTGGTCGGTCTTTCAACGACTTGTCTAAGCTATTAGACCTGGATTTGTTCACCACTCCAATTAGGCAGGTAAAACAGCTCCTTATCGAGAACTTTTTCAATTAGGTGTAATTGTAAATTTGAGTTAATTTGTTAATTTTTTTTTGTCTCTTTATCATTTTATATAATTTTCGTATTTGTTGTCCACTTAACTCTCACATCATATATCGATTCCTATCTGTGAAAACTTTTAATTGTCCTTCTGTAATTATGTATGTAACTTATATTTTTTAACCTAGCTGTAAGTTTTCTAAAAAATGTAAAATAAAATAAAAATAAAATATTATAAATAAGTGTTTAAACTTTGCCTTTCATGCTACCTCATTTGGACAATTAAATTTTTTTATAGTTGCGACAATGATCAACCGAGTGCGCGATACAATGGTTCGGTCCGGCGGCGGGTGAACTACTGAACATATTTGCAGTAATAACAATAGGTCGGGACAACATATTATCAGGCTAAATGACGACATAATATATAATAATAAAATAGTACATTACACAGTTCTACGTAAGTACACTACAGGTGCAACTTTGATGATATTTTATCTTACGGGGGTAGGTACTGTTCTCACCTCTGCGCGGGGTTCCTTTCACTTGATCGTATACAACGAAGAGATACGACTTACTTAGATACGAGATACTTAGAATATTAAATATTCTAAGTTAACAACCCATTCCGTTATACAGGGTGGCGCAATAGAACGTGCATATTGCATCATCTTTTTTCGCGGGGTAGAAAGTGCGCGGGCGGGGGGAGTCTGCATCGTTGGGTAGGCGGGCTCATGGAGTTTTAATCACTATGAGTCACTTCGACGGGAAGCGTCGCGCATTTTGCGTGCGCGCATTTTACGAGAACTCTCGTTCATACATCGTTACTAGGCGTTCTGAATATGGACTACGGCAAATTAGTGAAGCTCCGAGTGCTAATTTAATTAAAATATGGGTACAGCGTTTTGAAGAGACTGGTTCAACGTTTAAACCACAAGCAAAAGGTCGTCCAAGAACATCTAGGACCGACGACAATATTGAGAGAGTTATGCAGTCTGTACGAGGAGATCCACAAATGTCTACTCGCAAGAGATCGTCTGTCTTACACTTATTGAGACGAAGTTTGCAACGAATTTTAAACTTGGATCTTAAACTGCATCCTTACAAGCAGCACTTGCAGTTAACACAAGAATTGAAAGAGTCTGACTTCGGAGCAAGGCTCGCATTTGCTAATGAAATGCTTAATCGATTTTCCAATTTTGACAATATCCTTTTCTCAGATGAGGCCCACTTCCATATCAATGGGTTACGAACCGTCAAAATTGTCGTTACTGGAACAGTGAGAATCCCAAACTCAAGCACCAGAAACCACTGCATAGTCCTAAAGTGACAGTATGGGCAGCAATCTCTGGTAGAGGAATAATTGGACCGTTTTTCTTTGAAAATGCGCGGGGGCAAAACGTCACTGTTAATACCGAACGCTATGTTGCGATGTTGGAAGGATTTTTGGCTCCAGAGCTTGAAAATTCAAGAATAGTGAATTCTAGGACTTGGTTTTAACAAGACGGAGCTACCTGTCACACATCAAATGACTCCATGGCGGTTGTGAAACAGATGTTCCCTAGCAGACTGATTTCGAAAAGAGGTGATATCCCATGGCCCCCACGTAGTCCAGACGTGACGCCTCCTGACTTTTTTTTGTGGGGATACCTCAAGAACAAAGTCTACAGCAATAATCTGAAAAATATCGATCAGCTCAAGGAGAATATCCGTGGTGAAATGGCAGCAATTACACCAGCATTACTGAAGAAAGTTTTCAATAACTTCCGTTTGCGATTAGAGGAGTGTCGTCGTAGAGAGGGTCATCATTTAGACGATGTTATTAATAATACCTCATTTTTTTTTTAACTATACCTTTTGTATTTATTTTTTAATCAATATTTTAAATATGCACGTTCTATTGCGCCACCCTGTAATTTAATTTAATTAACCTCGAAAGTAGAAAATGTAAATTCAACAGACGCGTTTCAAATTTGATTTCCAATATTTTTTATGTTGTCATTATTATGGTCAAGGTCTAACCTACGGTACGGTACGCGGGATTTTCTCGTAATCGATATGTTTAAAAATGATTTCAATATTCATCTTTTATTATATTTCGATTTGAGCTGATGGTCTTTTTACCAATGCTCTAAATAAATTAAACTAAAAAAAAAACAATTATCGTCAGACTACAGACAGAGTTATAAATACATAATTTTATTTAATATTATTTTTTTTTAATTAATTATAGCAAGCTTAATATTTAGTATATAATATACCTATTTATAGATTGTGGCAAAGAATATAATAAGAAGTCTCACTCCGCAAAATCAATCAAAGAAATAGAGATTCTTGCAGCCAATAAGGTGCAATTCAGATCGCACAGCGCTACTAAATTTTTATTCACCTAGAAGTTGCCTATCTTTCTATCTCGTGACTTACCTCTTCTGACAAAATTAGGGTTGACTTCTTTACCTTAAAGTGTACCTACCTTATGTGATCTTATAAAAATAGCTCAGTTTTTACTATAATGTAAATAAGAAGCTATCATGAATTTATAATAAAAATAACTTTAAATTAGCTTTTTTTTCAGCGTCTTTAGGAAGCTTAAAAAATGAATTTGGATAGCAATGACCTTTAATATGGATTCCATTTTTTTAATATCGACCGGAACTGTGAAGTAGGAGACAATAAAGTGCGTGCGTCAGTGCTCGCTCGTGAGTCCTTACTGACTCGCCTACTCTGTAGGGGCCGCCGCACCCACTTACGATTTCGATACCTACATGGGGAGTGAGACAGGCCTGATTATGGTTCAAAATATTAACAATAACCATACCCAAAATATTCCACTGGATAGCATGCTGGTCTTTTACCAAGTAACTGGTTATAACCAGTGTCTCTTAGCAGCTTACACACATCATCTATGTTTGATTGCGACTGATTAGTGCTGTATCTATAAAATGCCACTAAAAGCCTTTCACGTACAGCACCGGGAATATACAGGTCACACAACAGTAGCATCGCCCCATACAGGTATAATGATTCACACTGTAAATTATTAAATAAATGTTTAAAGAATTATACTTATTTTACGAAACATTGAAAAGGCTAAGCCGGTTTTAATGCACTTGCACTAATACAAACACAGGACATTTAAAAGTTACTGTTGCCCAGTTATAGAAAAGAAGGACATCGAAAATGTATGCAAGCTTAGTTATCTTTGAAAAAACTAAACTTTTGTGAGAAGAAGAGGCTTTATGGGAACAAACAACAGTGTCATATTTAATAAAAAATTTGAATAAATTGAGGTACAAAATTTTAGATTTATTATTTATAAGAACATTTATTATTAATTAAGAGAATATGACATCATTTTTGGTGTATAAAGTATATTATTAAAAATGTAAACTAAAGGTAGTATTTAAATATAAAATATTGTATACATTTTGGAGAACATTTACCTATTTCGAATAAAATATTATTTATATAAATAAAAATATTTATAATTTTGGTAAGCCAATATAAATGGTGTTTCACAACTTTACTTGCGAAGATTCTTTTGCTGGCTTATAATATAATGTAACAAAACTTTTTGTTTGCAACTGATTGGGTTTAATCAAAAGTAGTGTTAGTTTATTCTTAATTCAACTGTATCTGCCAGTGACTTGTCAAGTCCAGTGATTTCAGAGATTAGTGGCAAACAAACAAAAATCATAAAAATATTTTTTCTGCTATTACATGAATAGTGTTAACATTTACATTTTATTTAACAAAAAGACAGTAACAGAAAATAAACTAAGGAGTAAACTAGATTTTAAATATTAGAATTGAAGTTAATGTTGTTAACACGGATTAGTAAAAAAAATAAGGACTCAGTGTCACCTTACATAACAGTGTAGCACCAAAACAAGCCAATTAACGTGTAAATACATAGCCCCACGCACACACTTACTACAGGCTGATAGACGGCCATTATGAGAATTGTCATAGTATGTGACAGATCAGTTTGTGTCTCTATAAAATATTTAAAATGGCGTTGTGCATTGTGAAAAAACGATACTATATAAGTTTTTTCTGCCATATAGGATTATTTAAGGGAGAAAAAATTGTGTAACTAGTATCCCCCGTAACTGCACACACAATAGCATAACAGTGCTTCACTTGCTAATATCACGGCACAGAGTCCTTCTTTTTTTACTTGTCCGTGGTTGTTAACAATCTATTATTACACATTATATCTTGTACTTACTAGTAGTTGTTTTCCTTCTATATCCTTCAGAACTGTGTCTATAGATTGTTGTATAAATGCACCTTCATTTAATTGTTCAACAAATGTATTTAGATCCACAATAAATTGGTAAATGTTTTCAAATAGTAAATAGAACCTGGTCACTAAGTCGCTGTACTTATCTCTGAGGTCATCATCTAAATCATGAAGTTTCTGTGAATATAATTTTGTAGGTATATTAAATTGACAATATACTAAATACTAATAGAGCATTTTAGAAAACAATGGGACTCACTGAGTTTGAAGAAATTTTTTTCTCTAATATGTCTGAAACTTTGAAATAACTAAAATCCAATATAACATCCTGATATTTTTGTTGTGTTTCTTTGGTATCAAACCTGAAATGTTTTTAATGTTTGCATAAAAAAATTGTTAAACATAAAAATAACATAAAGAATTTTTGATCGTTCTTACAAGTATGCAACGGGTATATAATCCTTAAGCCTCAAAATTTCTGCTAAAATTGCATTTCCATGGGACACAATCTTCAACAAATTTTGAGCACACAGATTATCTTCCGACAAAAATACCCTCATCATGCAGAAAATTACATTTATAGCTTTGTACAGCTGCTGTTTAGATCAGCAAAATAAAATGTTTATATTATATTTTAATTGGTACAGTTTCAAAAGAATGTTTCGGGTTTTGACCTATCTTTTCTATTTATTATTTTGAATTTTCTATTCTGTGATGTAAACAATAAGACGTCATTGTCAAGCTGGCAGAATTCAGAAATGATGACCAAAGAGAATTTAACCACTACGTTCAACAGTGACCTGACAGCTGAATTACAAGAATTTTTCTTAAATATAATACCAGGTAAAAAAAACCTTTAGTGCAGTGTTTAATGTTTTTACTTTTCTATTTTCACTGTATCACTTCGGTATTATGAAATTAAAAATAAAAATTCGATCCGACGTTTCCCGCGCTCTTTCGCTTTACCTACCTCCTCCTAACATGGCTAAATAGTGGTGGCCTTATCGCAAAGCCAAAAAGCCACAACAGAAAGGATAGAACGTCAAGTGTCAACTGTATTTGTTTTTGTTTAAAAATTTCATCAATCTAATAAAATCAATTTCAATTAGGTATCAATATAGTAGTAGTTTACTGATTGGTGTGATCGCTAGCTAGTAAAATAAACATAAAACAATCAGTAGTCAAAACGTCAAAACAATCATAGTAAATATGTTTCGCGAAAATTTTACAGTTACTTGATGTTTACAATTTGTAAATTATCCAATAACTTTGAAAAAACTGAATTCATAAGTCAAAATTAAATGATGAAATCAGGAGAGCCCGGAGGACAATCTGAAATGCATTTGTCTAAAACCCCATCTATCCAATCATTATTAGATTCTGATATAGAGTCTGTTTCAAGTTATCAGTATGGAGAGTTTGAAGAGGTAAATAAAACATAATATAAATCTTAATTCCAAGTCTTACTGTTACTTGTTAGTCGAAGTCAAATAAACTTTATTCAAATAGGCACTTCTAAATCGTCACTACAAATATTTCTTATAAATTACTGAATTTACCATATGTTCGTAAAAAGTTGAGCTCGTGAGAAGAACATAATATAAGAAACTCCACAGCCACTCTTTTCAATCAAATAGAGTATTTTACAATGGCTGTAACATACATAACAAATTAGTTTGTAAGGTGCTGCATCTAATATATGAGTTGTGTTTAAATAATATAAATTATTTTATGAAAAGTAATAAAGAATTTAATACATAAATATAAATAATCATATATTGGGTGCATCAACTTTTAGAGCATGAACTCTTGTTTGTGTAAAGTTTGCAAACATGATGGTTGTGATTACTGCCACAATTAGTAATTGCATCCAACAAATACAATGATTCTCTAACTATAACAGTTCGACCTGGCACCACAAGCAGCACCCTTTCACAAGTTGACACATGGACCAGCCATAGTTCCCTTAGAACATATTTGAGGGAGGGAGATGTAAGAATATCTAGACTTACTTAGCCTAGACTTTACTGTGTGTTGTTTTCTATATTGCTTAGCACATATTTGAGGGAGGGAGATGTAAGAATATCTAGACTTACTTAGCCTAGACTTTACTGTGTGTTGTTTTCTATATTGCTTAGCAAATATTTGAGGGAGGGAGATGTAAGAATATCTAGACTTACTTAGCCTAGACTTTACTGTGTGTTGTTTTCTATATTGCTTAGTACATATTTGAGGGAGGGAGATGTAAGAATATCTAGACTTAGCTACTTAGCCTAGACTTTACTGTGTGTTGTTTTCTATATTGATATGATGGAAATTATGAAATAAAGGTGTTTAACAGCTATGATCGCGGACCATGAACATTTATAATATTACTTTAACTTTATTGCTATTATAGTTGGATGAAGTGGAGTATGCACTCCCAGCTAGTGATGCTCCATCTCTGGAAGAGATTCTGAACTGTAAGCAGCTAGATATATCTGAGGATGGTATTGAGAATAAACATAATGAACCAGCCACATGCTCAGGCCTTCATATTGAAGTTCTACAAGCAGTTTCCCAACAAGTTGCTCAAGCGGAGGTAATAATAACACTTTCCATTCCAAAAACCATATAATATTATATAGATTGTCATATCTTTGTGATGTCATATTTTTTAGTATATCTTATCTAAATAATGTGATTTTCATACTGAAGACATCATTAGAGCTGCTTAGAGGTGATGGCTAAGTATAATGAATATTTTCTTATTTGTAAAATATTTCCCTTGTTCTGAAATATTTTTCATCCAGAGTATATAATATTTATTTTTTCAAATTTGATTACTTAAGTAATTATAATTTTCAATGTCAGTTAAAGTACTACCACAACTTTGGAAACAAAAGATACTTAGGTGCTCTTAAAAAAATTCCTATAAATACACATAAATAATTTTTCTATTTCCCACATCTACACTGCTTCTGATTGGTCCATCTTGTGGTGGGCCCAACAACACTACATCTTCCGGTACATGAGGGCCATTTGAGGACCTGACTGCCCCAGCGGCCTTGTCCGTTAAACTATGTGCCCTGCCCACTTCCACTTCAGTTTCGCAATAATTTTGGCTATGTTGGTGCTCCTACGGATCTCCTCATTTCTGATTCGATCTCGTAAGGAAACTCCCAGCGTAGCCCTCTCCATTGCCCGCTGCGCGACAGTGAGCTTCCTCATTAGCCCATAGTTAGCAACCACATCTGTGTTTCGTATGTCATCAGTGGCAGCACACATTGATTAAAAACCTTCGTCTTCAGCCACATCTGTGTTTCTTATGTCATCAGTGGCAGCACACATTGATTAAAAACCTTCGTCTTCAGACACTGATATTTTGGACGAGAAGATTTTATGGAGCTTACCTAACGCTGCCAATCCGAGTTGGATTCGACGAGTGACCTCTTTCTCAAAATTGGACCTGCCCAACGGGATTATTTGTCCAAGGTAGACATACTTGTCAACAATTTCGAGATTACAGTTCCCAACTGTTACGTAGGCGACATGGGCATTAGACATGATATTCGTCTTGTCCAGGTTCATTTTGAGACCTACTCCTTGAGAATATTTTATGAGGCCATCGAGCATATGGCTTAAGTCTTCCGTGGTCTCTGCCATGATTACAATATCGTCTGCAAATCGAAGGTGAGTAATGTATTCGCCGTTGATATTGATGCACGGATTGAACGGGCTGGCCGTTCCAATCCAGAAGCTTAAAGATATCTCCCAATGCAGCGGTGAAGAGCTTCGAAGCGGCTTTGCAATTGGTGCAGGCCGGAGCGTAGACTTCACCAGTCGAGACCGCTCCAGTTTTGGATTGATATTCAATGTGCCTCTTACTATGCGGCGATCTCTCCCAGTTTTCACTGTGATTATCACAGAGACATCATTATATGTCTTTTGGTCGACATGATGAAATCAATCTCATTTTTGGTGGCACCGTCGGGGCAGGTCCAAGTGGTTGCGTACGCAAATGGTTGCGTTGTTCTGGCTTCATGAAGAAGGAGTTCATCATATGAAAGAGATCCAGCCAGCATCTGGCCTCGGGCGTTCCGATTTCCATAACCAAATTGCCCCACTCTCAAGTCATCGCCGCTACGTTTGCCCAGTTTTGCGTTTTTTGATGTCTCTCATGACAACGTTGAAGTGGGTCTTCGGAGTGTGAATGGCTGTTGATATGTCCTCATAAACGGCCTCCACCTCCTCGTCTGAGTGTGTGGAAGTCGGAGCGTAACCCTGAATGACCTTCAGCGAATATCGTTGAGTAATTCTGAGTATTAGCTACGCTACCCTATTCGACACGCTCCCCACCTCAGTTACGTTGCTGACGAGAGACTTGTGCACGAGGAACCCGACACCACTCTGGGACAGTTGATGTCGGCTTGGGAAGTAGAACAGGTGTCCGGAATTTTGGATTACCGAATCCTCTCCCTTTCTTCGGACCTCCGATAACCCCACGACATCCCATCGTAGCCTGCTCAGAGCTTCATCAGTTCCTCCAACTTCTCGTCGCTCCGCAGTGTTTTGTCATTATATGCTGCCAGGCCCAATAGTATTCTTTGGTGGTAGCGTTGCCGAATCTGGGTATTCTTAGCACCCCCTTTCCCGTCGCTTATGTGGCTGCTACCGTGGCAACCACGAGCGGGGCCGCCGGGGGCTGGGGCCTTTCAGTGTCTGTTTTAATTTTTTTGGTGTGTTTTCTGCCGTAATCGCTACGCTTGGCAGGCGGGTTGGCGATCGCAGTGGATGTTGATGCTTCTCGGAAGGATGCTGCTGCCCATCCTCCGTTATTTGAATCCCTTAGTCGCCTCTTACGACACCCACGGGAGGAGATGGGGTGGTGCTATCCTGGTGCGACACCACATGCACGTGGCCAACAATACTAGTGTATAAGTGGCGGCACGTAAGTCTAGCGCTGAATGAAATGTAGAGGGGAGAGCTGCGCATGGGTACTGTCGCGCACACTTTACAAATATAACCTTAACTAGCTTCTGCCCGCGACTTCCACGTGGAACTCGTTTATATCGTAGCTATTTACAACGATAATACCACTCGCTTGACAGACTCTAGCAGGCAGGTTTATTAATAAGGTTTATTCGCTATTTTCGCTATGGTGGTAGAATTGTGCTGAAGTTTACCAACAAAGTGATATTACAAATTACAATCTATATTGTAAATACTTGATATTATTGTTGTTTAAACAACAATATTGTTATACACTACAATAGTGGTTCTGCCTTGAGGTGCTATTATGACCAAACTGCTCGGCGAACTTACTGCCCGTGTGAGAAGCAGTCCCCCCCTTAGGTCAATCCCTGCCGTTTTTAACGACTGACCCTGTGAGTTATTAATGGTCATTGCAAAACAGACCTTAAGGAGGAACTGCAACCTTTTAAATTCAAATGGTTAGTCAGATGGTATTAGAGGTATGCGTGGTATATACATGGATTCACCTCTAGCGCAACCAGTGAAAATGGCCTCTACCACATTGTTATGTAACGCTTTTATACGCAACCTGGTCCCGTTGTACAACTTGGGAGGGTTCAGATTACGCAGTAACATTACTGGAGCACCCACTTTAAGGACAAGTTTATGAGTTGGTAGTCCAGGCGGGTTGAGTGCATTCAAGAATTCCACAGGATACTGAACAGCATCATTTGTATTTACTACAGAGTCCACAGAGTTGTATTGAAGTTCTGCGCCTTCGAACGCCTTCAAAAAAGTGTCATTAATGACACACGCTTGGTCGTTCTTAGGACTCAGAATAGCTCGTTCACACAACCACTCCATGGGTTTATTGGGCAGGCTTTGGACATCTGGGTAAATTCGGGCTATTAGGTCTTGAACGGTGTGCACAACTGACGCAAGTTCTGGTAGAATTACAATTTTGCCCTCAGTTATCGGATATTCTCCATTCCCTATTTTAAGCAAAATATCGGAGAATTCCCCGACGCACACGTCGCCCTTAAGATGCACTCGCATGTTTCTTGTAATATTTAGTTTTTTAATTAAGGGCCAAATATTTGACGCCTTAATGCATGCTTTGACTTCGTCAGTTCGAGTTCCCCTCGGTACTACGGGCAGAGTCTGACGAAAGTCGCTAATAAAACCGTGACCCCTCCCATCGTGAAGTTGTTCTCTGTGTCTTTTAACGCTTCAAAGGCCCACTTGTGCGACATAGTGCTTTCGTCCCAAACTATAATTTTGCAATCGCGCAACACTTGTGCTGCGTTGCTTTGTTTTGGGATATTGCACAATGGAGTTTCAGTATGATTAAGATTTAATAAGTCTGTAAGTAAAGAAAGTAATTCAAGAGGCAGCCTGAAAGCCGTGTGAGCATTTTTGCCTCCCTCCAGTAGTGTGGCAGCCATTCCCGACGACCCGACAGCCAAAGCGATGCCCCGGTTATTTCTTACTTTTGCTAATATTAAATTTATAAGAAAAGTTATTCCAGTGCCACCAGGAGCATCTAAGAAAAAAATGTCCCCAATCTCTCTTTCAATGCTGGCTAGAATTTGTTGATAAACATTTGCCTGTTCGTCTGTCAATAATTCCTCGTGATGCGATACTACCTCTCCCAGAGCGCAAGGGTCATAATTTGTCTCTCGTTATTCGCGATTATCCAGGTTTACTGCGGATCTTTTTGGTTTAGGTAAACCGAATTGATCCAAATGTTTTCCAGCTTGTGCTAAAACTACATCTTCGATCAATATCAAGCATCTGTTAAACACCTCATTCATGAATAACTCCGCACCATTTTGCAATTCTCTTTCAAGTTGCCGTTTAATGTCGTCCGAAAAACTGTCCCTATATTTTTCCCAAAGTCTTAAGGGATCAGTAAGTTGACAAAAACCTATCATTATTGTGAACAGTTCGCGCAGCTTGAAAGGAGAATCGCACAATGCAGCTTTTTTTAAAGTTGTGTCCCAATGTTTATCGTCCTCTAGCAGTCCAAGGGTGTTACACACTAATTGAAATGTTGGATGGAGGATACCGTTGACAGTTTTTAAATATTCGCAGGATGTCGGCCCTCTAACCTCATGTAGTAATAAGCGTAGGTGGTAGCACTCGGTGTTATTTGGATGTAACGTATAGACCCTACCGAGAAAAACGGCAAAAAAACACGTTTGTTTTATGGAAGCCACCTTAAATATTTATTTTATTCTGTTTTTAGTATTTATTGTTATAGCGGCAAAAGGATCTGTGAAAATTTAAACATTCTAACTATCACGGTTCATGAGCCTGGTGACGGACAGTCAGATAGACAGACAGACAGACAGATAGGCAGACGGACGGACAGCGGAGTCTTAGTAATACTGTCCCGTTTTTGCCCTTTGGGTACGGAACCCTAAAAAAAATTGAGGTGGGCACTCCATACCATACATGTAACCATATGTCAAAAAAATCTATTAAACCCCCTATTTTTATAGCTCAAAAAAAGAGTTTCCCCGAGAGAAATATTGTAGCGCCATACAAACCTCCACACCCCCCATTTCATCCCCTTAGGGGATGATTTACGGGATAAAAACTATCCTATGTCCTTCCCAGGGTCTCAAACTATCTCTATACCAAATTTCAACTAAATCGGTTCATACAAACTTTACACCCCTTTTTAACCCCTTTAGGGGTGAATTTTTTCAAAACGCTGAATGTTATTTTCTTGTAGTAAGGAGTCCATACGCAAAGTTTCAAGTCTCTTACTTATAATTTTACTCCATCCCCATACAAACTTTGCACCCCATTTTAACCCCTTTAGGGGTGATTTTTTTCAAAATGCTGAAATTCATTTTCTTGTATTGTAATTAAGAATTCATACGCAAAGTTTCAAGTCACTTACTTAAAATTTTACTCCATCCCCATACAAACTTCCAACCCCCATTTCACCCCTTTAAGGGTGGAATTTTCAAAATTTCCATCTTAGTGGATACTTGCGTTATGTATACTACCTGTTGTGAAAATATCAGATTTCTAGGTTCAACGGTTTGGGCTGGGGGTGATTTAAGTGAGTGAGTCAGTCAGTCAGGACATTTTAGTATATATATTTAGATTAATTAATAGTAAAATAATATTAATAGCATTATTTTAATGTAATGACTAATTTAGTGCAAAAAGCGAAAAGTGGAGGATAGCTGCGTATGGGTAGGTACTGTTGCGAACACAAATATTATATGTATTTTGACAAAATATTTAATGTTACAGTGTTAAGTACTTCTATACAAAGTTAATTACGTGCCAGAGTTTCAAAAAAATTCTCAACAATAGAATATGTGTGTGTGTGTGTGTGCGTGAGTGTATGTGCGAGTTTATTGTGTATTTAACAGACCAACTCAAACATAACAATAAACAAAAAAAAATGTAAATAACCATACAATTCAGAACGTGACTGTACACTTGAAGTGCCGTATCGGTATAGGGGATGGAATACGACGGGCGAAGTAACACCCCCTGGATACCTTACGTTTGACATATGCGCAATAATCTAAAAAATAAAATTTCAGCGCTATACTTACGTGCCGCAACATATACCCTGCATTAGTGTTGCGTATCTAGTGTTGCTGTAGTTATTCTTAATTAAATTATGAATCATTTTTTTTTTTTCAATTTAAGGAACGTTCATCAGCTGGACCTGCAACAACTCTTAGTGTTGGCACTAATGGAAGACTCACTGTAGGAACAGCTCATGGTCATATACTGTCATTTCACGACCAGACTCTAAGATGGGTGTCGGATAAGTATACAGACCTAGGAGCTATAGCCAGTTTAGCATATAACCAAGATGGCAGTAGGCTTTTGGCAGGCTTCGCCCGAGGCCCTGTTTACCAGTATGAAAGTAAACATGGTGATGTTTTGCGTAAAATAACATTTAGTGGAGATATTTGGGGTACTTTGAAGGTTACATGGGCGGGTACCGGTGGTATCCTATTGGATACAGGCGGATCTGTGTGGCTGATGAGATTTACAAGACCCTTGGGTGTACGTTCTACAAAAGTATCATGTATATTCTCTGGTTCAAGAGGAGAAGTTCTTGCTTTGGCAGCAAAGGATGCTCGCATCTTGGCATTGGCGACACATACCCGTATAATTGTTGTTTGCGGCGGTCAGGCTGCAGGAGTGAAGCTAATGGGCCCAACTCACATGATGCCTGTTCTTGAGTGGTTTGACTCTAAAAGCGATATATTAGTTTATGCTCGGGGACATTTTTTGATATGGCTTAAGTTATCTTTTACTGGAACAACAATAAGCCTGCAACCTCTAAAGCGTGTTGAGTTGAAGACAGTGCCAATGTTTTTGGGATGGCTCTCACCTCTGAGTGCGATAATATTTGACTCTACTGAGAGCATTAGTATTATGGATGATCAATTTGATGAGCCATTGGATCTCTCCCATATACAGCCAGTATATGCATCTGCATTTTATAAGGTTAGTCTACCTAGCCATAATATGGCTGTGTGTTATTTAATTGGGTATGGCAATTGCATTATCTTTTGTTAATTATTTATCTTCATAATAATTATTGTATAATCTAGTTTGTTAAGGTCTAATTTAGTGATGTTAAAATAATGCGTAATTAATAATTTTCGTTTTTGTTCAAGTCATGGTGTGTTTTGAAATTATGTAGAATTTAATACAGCGTGGCGCTAAAATGGCGGCATCTAACCCGCGAGTACTCGCACCTCATTTTCGAACACAAACAGTCACACGTGGGTGGAAAAGACCCGTAAGTTTATTGAATTCATATTAAAACCATTGTTTTATTATGAATTCATATGGTTTTAATATGAATTCAATCGAATAAGTAGTTTTTTTTATGACATTATACATTAAAGTGATCAAAACAACGTCTTATTAAGTCTTTATTTTTATTTATGTAAAAAAAACTATCAAAATTACTTGCAAGCTGAGGTGCATTTAATCATTTCTTTGGCACTAATGAATAAAAATAACAGTAATCATCAATATTCTAAGAACAAATCATGCAAAATCAGTCTTAATCATTAATTCGAAATAAACTAAAAAACAATAAACTTGGACTTTTTCAATGTCATATGAGATCACAGATGCAGTCTTTTTTCTTAGGCCACAATGATTACTTATCTACTTGGTTTGATAGTTCTTATACGTTTTACTAAAATAGATAGTATGTTTACGACATAAAGTCTTTCTGCAATATTGGCAAGATGTTAAAATTTTCTTATCCTTCTTTGACGGACACATATTGCATCTTTTACAAAGCCACGAGCTGAACCTTCTTCTAGTAGTTTCTGTACAACTATTTTCTCCGCCACTCAGATTGTTTCACACATTCGAACACGGAACTAAGTAATAGAACCTCTTGTTGTATCTGCGATTTTACTAAATAAAGTGTGAATGTTTCAAAAAATTCAAAAATATATCGTAGGACAGTAAATTTATCCAGTTGACTCTACAAACAGCTGATAAAAGAAATTTTGTTCAACTTATCCTACTTAAATCTATAAGTGCGGGTCCTCAAATGAAAATTCCCGATTTTCGATAGTATTTTACTATGGAACCCTCCATTTGTACAGTTGTACCCACAACCAAGGAGAATCATCTATGTACATATGATACAGTGTCCATCAAAAAGCGAAAAATTAGGGTGCCGCTACAGTAGAATCAGCCAAATATAAAATCACTCTAGGTGCGCGTATTTAAATTTCAAATCGCAAGGCGCGCAATAAAACGTGAAACCTGGTTCGGCTCATTGTCGCTATAAAAATATCACAAGCAGTGCCAATGGCACTCGGTAGCGCATAATAAGTCTTTCGAGTTCAAATCCGCCCGACGAAGCCTGCCTGTAATGCGATCGCAAACAGTTTTTGTCAAGGCAGTAAGGGAGTAATCTGTTTGATTAGAAATATAAGTATTTGTGGATGGTACAATGTTTTCCAAAAAACTTAAACCTACAATAAAAGCTTGAAAAAATTTGTTTGCTAAATATAGTATAGTTTGTTTGTTTGTTTGAAAATTTATAAATTTCAATTATGCTCTGTAATTTTTAGATATTTTTTTTTTCATAATTACGGTTAAGTATTTCTAGCCGTGTATTTAACAACGCCATTTTAGCGCCACGCTGAATATTTTTTGTTGCAGAAACTATTTCAGTGATAGACAAATTTTTATAAGGCGCCTGTTAAATAAAAAACTATTGTAATATATTTTAGGGTCACTGGACAGAGGGAAGGGTTTCACTTGCCATGAGCAGGGCAGGCGAAACAGCACTGGCAGGCGCTTGTATAGTTGATGGCATATTAACAATCCTTGGACGAAAAGGCATCGTGAGGGTCCGGCTTCGAGATGTTATAACCAGATCTAAAATGTTCATGTCTTCTGGTCATTATTTGGAAGCGTTGAAACTGCTAAGCTCGACCCGGGGAACTGAATCTGTTATGGTTGCAAGAGAATTTGTAGCTACTTTTATAGAGAAACCCCATATATTATGTAACAAGAATGTTGCTAATGAAGCTGTGAAGATTTGTATTAAGCTTGGATTAAGGTGAGTGCTTGCGCCGTTATTGTCTATTCTCTTTGGTGTAATTTTTTGTTATGGCAAACTATAGTGCAGATAGCTTCATGTAGGTAATTAAGATAATATTTAACAATGTTTATTTTAAATATAAAGTCTTTAAAAAGGCAATAGTAAAATTTATAAATCTAAATTTCGATTGGTAACATATTATAAATTTTTGTGACAATGAGATAATACAATAGGCTAAAATGAGTTTCGGAACGCACCGAATCGCATTAGGTATTTATTTTTTTAACGCGGAGTAATTCTCGGATTAATGGTCCCGTGGGGTTCGAAATTTAAATCACTTTGCCTCACGCAGTTTTCACGTAGCAATAGCGCCCTTTTCGTGCTCGAGAGGTGAAAATATAATTTGCTATTATTTATTAACTTGTTAGCTTATAATTTAACTTTATATAATTCATATCAGCCTTAGGTTTGCTCTAACAGTTGCCATGTTCCTCTATCTCTTTCTTTACCGGGCGGCACTTTCGGCCGAAATGAGAAAGATATGTTTAATTGTGTTAGATCAGTTCCGAGGATTGCAGCATAACGGTTCTGTAGTATGTTTCCGTTCTAATTTCAGTGACGAACTGTGGTCTCAGCTGTGGGAGAATTGTTCTCAGCAGACAGCACTGGTCGAGGCACTGGGGGACGCGGCCGTGCGAGGGGATTTCGTAGATGACCCGCCAACGCCGGATTATACCCAAGTACGTGGTTATCATCATTATATCAGCGAATAGTCGTCCGTCGTTGATAATAATAATAAACTTTATTAGCAACATAATAACACTGCAGGCCATATTAGGTAGAAATTTATATCATTAAAAAAGGAACCTTTAACAAAATAAGTAATTTCAACATAATGTGTAAACAATAACAGAGAATAATTATTAATACAGACCTAGTAGAATTTAAAAAGAAATATGAAAACAATAATACCAGTGTGCTCATAGGCGTTTTCTTAGACCTTTCCAAGGCCTTTGATAATGTGTCCCACCCTATCCTCCTTCGGAAACTCGAGCTGCTTGATATCAGGGGTGTCACCTTGGACTGGTTCTCGAGCTACTTTGTAAATAGTCAACATTGTATAAAAATTGAAGGTTTCTCTAGCTCAACATCTATTGTAAAATTCGGTGTACCCCAAGGAAGCGCTCTTGGACCTCTACTCTTCCTAATTTATGTAAATGACATGCTAGACTTATTTAGAGATAGCGATGACGTTGACATAATTGGCTATGCCGATGATACAGCTCTAATCTTACAAGCCTCAACATGGCAAAATGTGTTCTGCAATGCTGAAAACAAAATCCTCAAAATATCTAACTGGCTAAAGCATAATTTACTATCCTTAAACATTTCCAAGACCAACTATGTATGCTTCCATAAATCCCAGCCATCATCCCCTCCACCAAATCTTTCCTTAAAAATTCACACCTGCCCTGATGACATAATTCCATGTTCTTGTGTTACTCTGAATAGGCTTAATGTTGTTCGGAATCTAGGTGTATACCTAGACCAAAGACTAACTTTTTCTGAACAAATACAATCTATTTCGTCAAGAATTCGTAAAACAATTCATTTTATGAAACTTCTACGGAATGGTTCTAGTAAGGAAACATTACTTCTAGTTTACACCGCACTTTGCCAATCTCTACTCCTCTATTGCATTGCCTCTTGGGGTAATGCTGCTAAAACGTCTCTTATAAAAGCAGAGCGGGCACAACGATCTGTTTTAAAGGTAATGTTTCGTAAACGCTTCCGTTTTCCTACTTACTCGCTATACAAAGAGGCTAAGGTTCTTACGGTCAGGCAATTATATATTCAAAAAGCCATAACTTCCTACCATAAAACATTCCAGACAAATTTTTTATCCCAAAATAATACTAGACGAATTAAAATCCCTCATTATCTTGTAAAAACCAGTTTTGCTCAACGTTTTCCTGCATTTGCCTTTCCTTATTTATTTAGTCAAGTAAATAAGCTCCAAAATATTAGCAATTTGTCTAAATATGAATTTAAAAAGGCAACGAAGGATATACTGCATTCCCTAGACTACGACTCTACCGAAAACTTTCTTAAAATAACCCACTAAGATTTTTCAAAACGCACACTCACACAAACACATCACACACGCACACTCACACATACTCTGTCAGATCACTACTCAAATCATAAATAAGTATTTTGTACGTGCTTAAACACATAGATAATGGTTACTTATAACATATTATATTAATTTTAGAAAGGAGTACTTTACTTCTATCAAATATTTTCAGAATTCATTTAAAAATTTAATTTGAAGCTCACTCATGAACCGGTTTTGTTACTTAGTTGTATTTGTATGTTCACTTGTTTTCCGCGATACAGGCTTGCCTAGTGCGGAAAGCGCTGCTAATTTTGTATTTTTTATGTATCCATTTTTGTCAATAAATATATTTTCTTTCTTTTTTTCCCATTTGAGCGGATTTGTTTTTGCGGGAATCTCTAATAATATAACCAGTGTGTGTTGTCAGTGATGACTTAGGGTACGCAGACGTGGTCGCTTACTTTGGGCCTTATGAGAAACCTCATGGTCACTCAGAAGGCAATAGAGAGGGCTATGCTCGGAGTTTCCCTGCGAGATCGAATCAGAAATGAGGAGATCCGTAGGAGAACCAAAGTCACCGACATAGACCAAATGATTGCGAAACTGAAGTGGCAGTGGGCAGGGCACATAGTTCGACGGACAGATGGCCGTTGGGGCAGTAAAGTCCTCAAATGGCGACCACTTACCGGAAGACGCAGTGTTGGTAGCCCCCACAAGATGGACCGACGTTTTGGTCAAGATCGCCGGGGTACTTTGTATGAGAGCAGCGCTATGCCTAGTTTGGGGCAAGATAATTTGTGTTAGAGTGTGTCAATATTATTATTATTATTTCAGGCTTTAATTGAGAGATTGGCGGACGTGGAACCAGACTTGGTGGAGCGAGTGTTGGCCTCGCTTCCGTTGACGTCCATCAATGTCCACCGAGCCAGCATATTTACGAGGCAGAGGAAACTGTGGCGCGGCGTGGGGGCCTTAGTAGCCGCTTTGGGTAACACATCACAATTAAACTTACTACCCGGTTACATTACGTGGGTAACATTGAAAATGTTCAGAACTGGCCCGTTAGAAACATTGCCAATGAAAATTTTTTTTGAATTTCAATTTTAGAGCTCATTGGTAACCTAATGTAGTAGGTATATTGCATTCATTTGTCATTAGTTTAAGGGAATTGGCGGCAAATCTAAAACTCTTGTTACACGTGAAAATGAACCTAACGCGAGAAAATTTTCGGTCAACAACAAAGCTATGATAGGCAGCGATTAGCATTTCTTAATGAAGCCCCATCTCGTGCCACTATTTACAATTGGTTTAACGAGTTTAAGCCTGGACGTAGCAATCTCAATGATGATCCGCGTGAGGGACGATTACATCAGTGCTGTGCGACGTATGATAGAGGAAGATAAGAGAGTGACCTATCAGCAGATACATATAGGCAAGCCTAGGCATTCGTATGAGACAAGTGCAAAAAATATTACACGAAAATTTTAAGCGTCAGGAAGCTTTGTAACAGATGTATTCCCCATACTTTAACCGACGATTAAAACACCTTTGGCATGGACTGGTGTCGCCAAATGTTAGATAAGTTCAACGGCGGTGACTCAAATGCTGTTTTTGACATCGTAACAGGTGATGAAAGCTGGATATATTGCTACGGACCCGAAACCAAAAGCTAATCAGCTCAGTGGGTGTCTCTTTTCGTGGATCGGCCAACTAAGGTAAAGAAAGGAAGAAATCAAGGAAAAAAGATGATTGCCTCATTCTTTGGTCGGAAAAGTCATTTCGCGACAGTTGTGCTAAAAGATGGAAGGACAGTTACTGCGGTCTGGTATGTCAATCGCTGTTTGCCTGTTGTCTTGGAACAAATTCGACAGCAGCGCCCTTGAAGCAGGATCCTTCTTCTCCACGACAATGCTTCAGCGCACTCCGCAAAACGGACTGTTGAATATTTGACTATAGCAGGTGTCGAGATAATGAGTCATCCGCCATACAGTCCTGACCTGGCGTCCCGCGACTTTTATTTATTCCCAAGAACTAAAGTTAAAATTCGAGGTATTCGCTTTACGAGCCTTGAAGATGCGATACGAAAATGCCATAGAAGAGACCCCTGAGGAAGAATGGGCCCACTGCTTTTCTCAGTGGTTCCATTGAATGTGACGACGTGTAGGAAGTAGTATTGGCAACTTTCTACATTAAGCCGTTTTTCATTTTCTAAAAATTTTCAGTGTTACCTAGGTATCTCTGGACTTGACGTCGATGACGTTACATCGACACTTTAGTACCGTGTGCAAAACAAGCATCACTAGGATATTATTATTAATAAATAAACAACGATTTATTTTTTAGTATTATAGAAGAATCTGGGTTATATATAAGATATTCGATAGATACTATTGAATACAATACTGTTGTATTGTATTAATAGAAGTTTGGTTAAAGAATACTTTATTTATTTAGTTTCTTAACGAGGTAGGCACTGCTTAATTGCCTATGTGATAGCACGCCCCTGTTATAAACTAAATCTGCGAGCAGGCAATGTAATAAGAAATAGAGAAAAAAAGTGTGTGTGTGCTTATGTATGCACGCAAGAAGTGATACTTCTTTGGCCTAACAAAGCAAAAATCCTTAAAATTATTTATTCCTCGTGCTATTCTACGTTTGTAGAAAGAACAATATTGTAAAAATCTTGTTACGATGGCTTTAACAGTTGATTATTAAATAATGAATACGGCTGTATGGGCTTGAACCCATTGCCTATCCTACTAATGGACGAAGATACCAAAAAAAAAACGAATGTCGCAAACGTCAGAAAATTTTAGGAACCAACTTCCCCCTGTTACCTGTCACCAATTTTTTTTTAATGTAAACCCTTAAGGTTATGTTAGCGCAGTTACTCATTCCAGAATAGATACGCCTGTTGTTTGCAGTCAACTGTCGGTTTACTTACCTATTGAACCAGAGCATGGTATGAGAAATAGATGGAAGGGAAACAAAGTCTGCCTTTGGGCTGGAATGCAAAATTAGTTTAAGTTTGAAAAAAAAATATTGAGGTAGGCGTTATTTGCGGAAATCCATAAGTATCCAAATGATTTGAGTTTTCTTTAGTGTTAATTCCGCCAATATTTGTCGAGAATCAAAGTCTTAGAGGTCCCGGGTTCGAATCCCGGTAGGTGCAATAATTTATATGATGAACACACGGACGAGTAAAAAAAGAAGGACTCCGCGCCGTGATAATAGCAGTGAAGCACCGTTATGTTAGTGTGTGTGTGGTTACGGGGGATACTAGTTACAAATAGTTATATAGTATCGTTTTTACACTTTTTCACAACGCATGACTACATTTTTAAAATATATTATTGAGACGCAAACTGATCTGTCACACACGATGACAATTGTCATAATGGTCGCCTGTCGGCCTGTAGTAGTAAGTGTGTGCGTGGGGCTATGTATTTCCACGTTAATCGGTCTGTTTTGGTGCTACACTGTTATGTAAGGTGACACGGAGTCCTTATTCTTTACTAGTCAGCGGATGAATATGGATGTTTGTTTCCGAGTCATGGATGTTTTTTTTTAATGAAAATCAGGGACGAGATTAGCAGGACGTTCAGCTGAAGGACATTGAGACGCCCTGCCCATTACAATGCAGTGCCGCTTCAGGATTATTGAAAAACCAGAAAATTCTGAGAGGCACTACAACTGTGCTCCTTCCATTTAGACATAAGATGTCAAGTTTCATTTTCCCAGTAATTTCACTAGCTACGGCGCCCTCCAGACTGAAACACAGTAATGTTTACACATTACTGCTACACGGCAGAAATAGGCGCCGTTGTGGTAGCCATAATCTAGCCGGTATCCTGTGCAAAGGAGCCTCTCACTGGTATAGCAATTAGCAATATTGTATTAATGTAAACCCTTAAGGTTAGGTTAGCGTAGTGACGGGTGTGTGTTGGACAGACGGGTGCAGCGGCGCCATGCGCGAGCTGACGGGGTACGTGGACGCGGCGTGCGGAGTGCGGCGCGGGGAGTCGTGCGCATGCGCCGGCGCCGCGCTCGTGTTGTGCGCCGCGGACGCGTTGGCCGGCCGCTCGCCAGTCGCTCGGCCGCTGCCTGCGCATGCGCTCCCCTCTGCCCGCCACGACGCGTTACAAGCGCTCTTGCACGAAAACGTAACATTATTTTTATTTATTTACTAGTTGACCCGACAGACGTTGTTCTGTATAATATAATAAATAAAATAATGTTTTTATATGTATTTGTCAATAATATATCATAACATCAAGAATTACTTTGTAAAATATGCACCCTATTGTCGTAATGAAATTGTTTCACAGCAGAACTGCCAAACCGTGCGTCAATAAATTCTCTCATAGGAATTATGTATGGACACATCAAAGGAAAAACAAATTTGTTGTTTTTATTTAATTCACCTTTTAAACCTTCTCTGGGCTTCCACAAATAATTCAAGACCTAAATTTGCCAAATCGGTCCAACCGTTCTCGAGTTTTAGCGAGACTAACGAACAGCAATTAATTTTTTTATATATATAGACTAGCTGACCCAGCAAACGTTGTATTGCCATATAAAGTAATAAAAAAAATCCTTAATTAAAATTTTTAGGGTATAAAAATAGATGACGACCAATTCTCAGAACTACCAAATATATCGTAGATACATAAAATTTATCGTATCACAATAATCATTGTATTCGATTGCCATATTGCAACTCTATTGCGTGTCTGTGGATGGATTGGAATAATATTAAAATCGCGATACAAAAGTAAGCGTTGATCGTAGATGGGTGAAAATGTAAAGTTGTATGTATTTTCAATGCTGAATCATAATTAAAGAAATTAAAAAAAAAATGTCAAATAAATAAAATTTTGGAGTAAACTACCCTTAATATTTAGGGGGATTAAAAATTTATGTTGTTCGGTTCTCGGACCTACCCAATATGCACACAAAATTTCATGATAATCGGTCAAGCCGTTTTGGAAGACTTTAACTGCAAACACCGCGACACGAGAATTTTATGTATATTATACAGATATGACAGTAAGGGACGAGACGAGCGGGACGTACAGCTGATAGTAATTGATACACCCTGCCCATTACAATCTTCAACCTATTCAAATCAAATCTAAATTCCTTTATTTATTCAGCTGAAAAAATTACACGTGTGATTATTAAAGTTTAAATTAGATTATCACTTTACCATTTGCCACCGCTTCGGAAAAAGTTGAAATTTGATGGCAAGAAGTGGCAAGAAATTTAAATTAAAAGAAAAAAAAATATTACTATAAACAAAACCACAAGAGTTATTGAGTAGCTATAGTGGATGCATCAATCACACACCGTGACAAATAAAGGTATCATTTGATCATTATATTAAGCCCCTAAGATTGAACGCTACAGTTAAAGTAACATTTCATATTGAATGTTGAAAAAACCTTTAGTGCTCGGACCTATTTATTCTAACACTAAACTAAGGCTATCAACTCGGTCCCATAGCAGATAGCTTCAGCCATTGGCGATGCGGCGAGTCAAACGAAAGAGGTGGGGCCGAGAAACGCGAAAATTTGAATTATTGCTTTACACCATAGGTTCTCAGTTTCTACTGCCCCCAGAGAAAATTAGGGGGCATTGAGATGGCGCAGATGGGGCGTGGGTAGATTAAAAAATATAGTCTAAGAAGGCAAAAAAATACACGAAAATACTCTAGAAAAAAACATATTTTCAAAGTGGGTGGTGAGCAAAATAAGGTTGAGAAACTATGCTTTACACTCACTTAGTCACCAAACAACTCGTTTCCGAATCAGATTTGCTAATTTTGCGCTCATGTCAATTGCGAGATTTGTGAGTCGGTGGGAGTGATGTTTTAGCCCATACCTAGTTCGCAGGGAAAACGAAGAGCGTTTTGCACTGGTCTGGACTTGCCATCATGCAATACTGAACCAACGTAGGTGAAACATAGCTCAATGATTGCGAGTGAAGTGGCAGTGGGCAGGGCACATAGTTCGACGGACAGATTGCTGGTGTGTCAGTAAGTCTTCGAATGGCAAAGACTTACTGACACACCACCGTCCACGTACCGGAAGACGCAGTGTTGGTAGGCCCCCCCATAAATGGACTTGGTCAAGACCGCCCGAACACGTTGAATAGGGGCAGCGCAGGACCCATTGATAGCCACAACCTGAGAGTTGAACAAAGCATACAAGATTTTATGACGATACGTCACTCGAACAGTTAGCTGTTGGTTAGAGCACCGGCACGGAACGCCGGAGGTCGTGGGTTCGAGTCCCGCATCGTGCATATAATTTAGTTTTTCAAATTTTATTTGTGTAATTAATAGTTTTTAAACGGCGTCAGCTATTTATCCGTAACTAGAGATACGTTATTGAAAATGGCCATAAATCAGCTCATATATAGACTTAATTTAGCAGTAATTTTATAAAGTCATACTTTAAATTATCACAGTTTATTCTCTATCTAGTAGCGATCTAATGCAGTTCATTAACTAATACGTAAATCGTACAGCTATTTTCATCCAAATGATTTGAGTTTTTTTGAGTGTTAATTCCGCCAATATTTGTCTTTAGAGACGAGTCTCGTGCCGTATTGATTAAAAACATATTGGAGGAATTAACACTAAAGAAAACTCAAATAATATGATAATTATGAATTTCCGCAAAGTAACGCCTACTTGAATAAATTATTTTATACTATTTTCGTAATGATAACAGCAAGGCAAGTCCCCGCTGCGCGTGATGGTGGAACATGATGTCAGCTCGGCCATGCGCCTGCTGGAGCAGTGCTCCCGGGAGCCGCCCTTCGCCGGCCCGCTGGGCAAGCAGAACAGGTTGCGGGTGGCTCGCGCCCTGCTGACCTTCACCACCACCTCCGGGGACCCTCAGGTACACAACACAATCAGACAAACAATACATACTAATCTTATAGCAACATAGAATACCCCATACACAGTTTTATGTTATGAAATGAAGGTACCAGCTGTGTATATATTTTGAAGGTAAGATAGGGTTTTATTGGTAACTAAGTAATCAGAAGTGGGAGCTTTCTTTGCCCACTATGCCAGTTAGCGGCGCCTTTTTCTGTCATCAAGCAGTACCAGTATTTACCAGTGGGTGGCTCCTTTGCACAGGATTCCGGCTAGATTATAGGTACCACAGCGGCGCCTATTACTGCCGTGAAGCAGTAATGTGTAAGCATTATTGTGTTTCGGTCTGAAGGGCGCCGTAGCTAGTGAAATTACTGGGCAAATGAGACTTAACATCTTACGTCTCGGGTGTATCAATTGCCATCAAACAGAATGCCTTGCTCGTCTCGTCCCTTATTGTCATAAAAAATATATATTAGCGTTTAGACGACCTGACACCTCAATATTGTGTGACCAATTTTGATTTGTCAGTGTGTGTGTAAGGTAGTAGTTTCAAACCCAAAATATTAAGGAGTTAATTCCAAGCGTGGCTGACTGTTTACGACTTGAATCAAAATCGGTTACAGTAACGATATCTTCGTTTTCCTTTTCTATCTTGCTGTGTCGAGAGTGACAATTTGGTCTGTTAGCCCTTGATTGTATTATTATGTATCGTATTAGTAGAATAGATGAGAAACAAGTCAGAAATTAAAGTTATTATTTATTTAATTCTTTATAAATTCAATCAGTTATTTTCGTATTCTACAAATGACAAGTACGCTAAAATAAGTATAAAATGAAATAACTTTGCCGCGGTACATAGCGTATTACTGTCCATCTGTCCCACTCGCCAGCTAATAGTTCGTAAACACCTAATAAATTATAACACCAGCATCTCAACTGTTTTAGGACCAAGAGAGAACCCTGGAAATCATAGAATTCCTCGGAGGGCAACTACAAAACGGGGCGTTGCCTCTCGATCAACAGCTTATTCAAAATATTCAAGATCTTGTAGCGTCTATAGAAAATGAAAAATCAGATCGCGCTTGGATTGGAATTTTAATGCGCATGCGCAATCAGAGGGACCAACTCTTCGCGGATTACAGGAACCACATCGAACGGCCACGCATTCTGTGGAAGGTAGACTCGCTGATTGATCGCCACGACGAAGCCATCAAGCAGTTCTTCGACATCGAATCACCATCGCAACAAGATATAGACGAGTTCTTCGTGTACATTCAATCGATAATTTCTAGTTCGGACATTAGGAAGCGTTTACACGACTTCCTGCCGAAGATTATTGAATTGCGACCGGGAGCCGTGGCCGCGCTACTCACAGACGAGCAGTCGAGCGGGGCCGTGGCGGACACAATGCGAGTGTTGAGAGACGAGCGAGCCCTTCAGTTCGGTAAGTGTCTTCTAGATATGGGACGGCTGAGGGGAGAGGCGGCCACCGTATACCTGCGACACCTGTGCGTGTCGGAACCGGCTGACGTCAGACACTTCTTGACCAAGCACTCCGGCTTAGTGAGACCGGAAGACGCTCTCGCGCTGGTGACAGAGCTGGGGCCGAAAGACGCCGAACCGATCTGTTTGGAAGCGACCGGAGACTACAAGGGTGCACTGGACGCTCTCTTGAACATGATCACTGAAGACGACCAGGAGCGTGTCGCCATGGAGGCGTGCGAACTTTGCGTGCGCGTGTGCGGCACCGTGCCGCGGGCCGACGGCCAGGAGATGTGGACGCGGCTCCTGCGACACCTCCCCGCCGTGCCGCCCGCGCTCGTCTTCGAAGCCTTCGCTTATTTGCCGCTTGAGGAGTTGCTTTCAAAAACTGTTAACTCGGTGCAGGTGAGCATAATATTCCATGGTGACTGTTTCTCGTTAGTTTCATCAGTACATTGTGAATTCAGCTTTATAACACCCCACTTGATATTCGCTGAACGAGTACACTCCTACAAGCTAGTCTGTGTAGTAATTGTTTCGAATTCTGGATAACATAAATACATACATACGAGTCCGGGAAACAGTGTTTATGTCCTCAAACAATGAAAACAACAGATTTTATCTGCGAGTATTTTATACCAGTGGGTCGCTTCTGAGCACGGCAATCTGCTGTGAAGGTGGCGAGCGCAATTGAGCCTTAGCGGCACTGCATTGTGATGGGCAGGGCGTACCAATTACCATCAGCTGAACGTACTGCTCGTCTCGTCCCTTATTTTCATAAAACAATGTTAAGTGTATGTTATCTTGTGTGTATGAGCCGCGGTGACTATCAGGTGATCTGTATGTAGGCTTGTATTCTCTTCTATTCTATGAAAAAGCAACTTCTTTTTGACGTTTTTCAACCACAGAACAGAAACAACAGTCAATATAGAATATATTGTAGGTTTACTAACAAAACACTCACACACACAATAAAATATGTCGTATACTTTTATTCCTGTGTTGGTCTAACAACAACGGTAAGACTTAATTTTTAACGGCATTTGACTTCCCTCCGTTGAAGCGTTGCAGAGTATTTCGGCACCAATCTACACGAGCCGCCTTTTGCTCTTCGGACAAATTGTGGGGAACCCAGCGGGAAATTACCTTTCTTACACACAGCTCGTTATGTAATATCGACTGAATTGCACTCATTCCGATTCTGATAACGGCTTGAATCTGCTTGTATGTATGTCACATGACGGTCATGTAATATAATAGTTCGAACAGCTGCGATGTTTTCAGGTGTTACAAGGGAACCCGCTGAACAGCATTGTAGCGCTGCTAAAGACGACAAATAACACTTCTATGAATGCCAAAATGCCGAGATACCTGAGATTGATTACTTCCCGCTTGCAACATTCCTACAGCTCTTTGCACTTCATTTGCCGTCAAATGACGTCGCTCCATGACGTAAAGAATATCTAACAATTTAATTTGGTCGCTAACTTTATTTAAATGGTTGGTAAAATTATAAAATCAAGACTAAAACGTAGCAATAAAATGCTCTTAAATTCAAACACATTCCCTTTCATTTAATTTTATGAAAAAAACAAAACATAATCAATTTTTTTTTACAACATTCCATTATGTCATCAATAACAAAAAAGTTTACATACCTATGCACTTTGAGTATAAAATATGGTAAATTTGTAATATCATGCATGTTGCTTAGATTTTTTTGGTGTGTGTATAACAGATCACTTTCTTAAGTGGTGTCATTAAGCCTCCCTCAAGCTATTTAATTAATTTTATTGAAACAATAATAATAATGATAAACAGAATTGGCCAGCTGATTTTCATGCGCCGATTTTTCTCAAGTTTGAGACATTCATTTCCGAATGGGTTTTTGACTTTCAATAAGCAATTTCATAATATTCTCTTTGTATAAAAATATTTGAATTTGATAGGTACATGCGCGGACACTTATTTGATTATTTTTTTTTTATTAAATTTCTAGTCCAATATAATAATTAGGTACCATTAGGTTTAAAAATTCCCGCGATGCTAAATTCTACTGACTATTCAATTTGAAAGGAGTCACCTCCCACCATTAAGCCGGTGTTTGGTGTTATCGACGTTAAAAAGATTTTTCATATTCATTTTGTTCAGAATTGTGTTATTTTTTGTTAAACATGTTATTTAAACGAATCTAACGGTTTCAGTTAAGCATATTTATATTTTCCATAAATTACCTACCCCGAATTCCTAGGCCATTAATCCCTTCTTTCGTTTTAATTATTAAAACACTTGTAAGTATGCAATATACATTTTTGATATTTTGGTGGTGAATTCTCAAACAATTGACCTTTCAAAATATACAAAAATCGATTGAGTACAGTTCGTCAAATAAAAAATAGATATCTAAAAGACTGTCCTACTGAAAACATGTTCCCCTACTGTGATTTATTTATCTCACTTGAATCTTGAATTTGTACATTGTAAACGGTGTCGAAGGGTAACAAAATATACTAAATCCGCTGTTTCTTCTGTTCTGTGGTTTCAACCATCTTGCTTACATCAAAGTATCATTACGGGAGAATTCATGGTGCTCAACGCTTTTCTGGCATGTAAATGTTAAGTATCGCAAGTGTTAACTTCGCCAAAACTTGTTAGTCAACATATAGGCTGAGATCTATAAAGCGTACTTTTATACTTTGCTCAGACTAGTTACGTAAAACTTAGCTGAGTGTGATAAAACGCAAACTCGACTTTTGCATTGAACTGTCTTAACTTAAGCTCAGCATAATTTTAGCTGCCAAATGACTATAATTGTACAATCAAATATTCGTAATTTAAATTTCTTAAAATCTAGTGTTAGTTTTACTTTTTAAGTCCAAATTTTCTTATATAATTTTGGTTATGGACCCCATTTTGGGTATAGGATTTCCACATTTCCCTATCCTTGCCCTGATCGATCCAGTTTCTCCCCACCGCCTGGACGATGTCATCTGCCCATCGCTGCTTTGGTCTAGCCAGTCCATCCTAAGCTTACACTCAGCTAAGTTTTACATAAGTAAAGTCTAGCAAAGTCTAAGTAAGCTCTAAGTCTACGAGCACCAAACTACTTCAACCAATTCGACACGTGATTCGCCTCTACACGAGGCATCCACAGGACGTCTTGGCTCTCTAGTATGAGAGTGTTTGCATTCTGCATGTAGTCTAACAAATCTTAGCGGTATTAACGCGATAACATTTGGATAATCATGGGCTTTCGCGAAATAATGCCTAATTCAATAAATTGTTTTTCTGGCATTTGAATGGGCTTTTAGCTAAAAATTACTATATTTCACTGTGTTTTTGATGACGATTAGTGAATATCAAAAGTTGATCCGAAGGAATTGTGAGTTTTTCAACATGCTCAGACTGTTGCAGGTGAGGAGGATATTGGCTGATGGAGCTAACGGGCTAGCTGCTTGGGAGTGCGCCAAGAGGATTGCTGGAGTGGAAGCACACGAGGCCCTGGCGCGTTCGCTCGTGGAGGCTCGCCGGGGAGTCGCAGTGCGGGCGCCGTGCGTGCGCTGTGGAGAGAAACTGGACTCTCGCGTCGGAATCCGAACGGCGCATTGCTCAAGAGCGTACCACGCCGACTGTGACGTATACCCGATATGTCACTGCGGGAAGCGGCTTCCAACAAATATTCTCAACTTGCCACCATCCCTCCCACATTCACGACAACTCGACAACCCCCTCGATAGCCTGCAAGTGGTCGCTCCGCCCCGGCCTGATCTTGAGGGTGTGGTGTAGAATGCCATGTTTCATGATCTCATATTGGCTGGACTCTGTATTATATAAATGTATACTTATTTATATGTATTTATGTAACTATGTACGTACTGTAATAAATTTGCCTAATTACTTATATGATTATTTTGTTTTATTTCCTGTTATAGTAATAGGTACTTTCAACTAAAACAATAAGCGCGTTGGTCGCGATGAAATTATAACGATACCATAAAATTAATAGGATAACAAACAAAAAATGAGATGTGGGCTTTTAGTATTGCCTTAAACCTTTTCGCATCCAATTCTGCTTTGCCTTACAGGCGACCACGGAATTGGCAATAAATCGAGAAATCCTATATTAGGCGAGGCTTTAAGGGAAGTGTTGTCGAAGAGCGGTGATACGACATATGGGGATATTTGAGTTGTAAATGCACAAACTTCAGTCTTCTGGGGGTGAAATTGGCAAAGGTTAATTTTTCCCCTACACGACCTTCTCAAGAGAGAACTCGACAACGAACAAAAACACAAGTTTCTTCCGGCACTGGGCGTCCATTCCCGAGAGAGTGGTCAGTGTGTACGGCATCTCCAGTACTGCATAGCAATTTATGTTGGAGGCATACAACATATCATTGATATCAAGAAATAGTATTTATTTATTATTACAAGGAAACAAGAAACACATCACAAGTACTGAACAATATAGCAAGAGATACAAAATATACCCGTCCTAACACATGTTTCACAGATATAGTGTAGAAGATAGCACACAGCCTTGGATAACTACCGTTCATGGATGTTCGAGCAATAACCGTCGACAACGACCTGTACGCCCAGTGTGGAAGCTGGACAGTCACTTGCAACTAGGTATCTGTCCGCTCGGGAGCAAAAAGCGTCACTTCTGCAGGTTCCTGAATGGGAGTGCCTCAAGGTTGTTTTCTGGGTCCTTTCTTATTTCTAGTTTATATCAATGATCTTCCATATCTAGTAGATAAAATGTCAGATATAATTATACTTTCCGATGATAAATGCCTTCTACGCTGTCTAACTGGTTTTGAGCTCTGCCACTTGAGGATAAAGAAAGAATGTTTATTTGAAACGTATAATATCTACACGCAAATATAAAAGACTTACTAATGTTTTATGAAAAAGACAAAATCTTTGATGACACTCAAAATAACACAGATGATCTAGTGATAATGATACGAGGTGACAGTCAAAGTTCTATGTTTTTTCATATCTGGGGCACAATATTGTACAAAAGGCAAAGCTGGCCTTATGAAGGGTAAAAATTGAAGTATATAGTCTAAAATGGCCATCTTAATGCCACCATGTCTTATGGCTCTGTCGTCTGATGCAGGAATTGTACCATAAAGACCGTAACTGCCAAGTTATCCTCCAAAGATCTGCATGCGCTATAACTACAGGGCCCTATGCTAAATGCACTTCTGAACCTGCCGCCAATATACTCGCATCTGCAAATGGTGGCGAAGAAGAGCATGCACCATGCGTAGAATAACGACGCGAAATGGCTCTCAATTTTGCTGCGGCGTTTTTAGCAATCCTTACTGTAAAGTCTTATACCACATGGTTGTGACGCCTTGATGCAGAAATACTGAATTACCCTCAAGAGTATCAAAATGTATAGGGTATTTTCCGTTGACCTGGAACTATGAAAATTGGCAAGTAATACCGTCTTACACAACAAGTATAGAGAAAAGTCTGAAAACTATACTGTGTAATTAAATAAAAAAATGTTGATATGCAAAGAACGGCGGTTGAAATTTTGTATTAAGTTTTTTTTTATGAAAATAAGGGACGAGACGAGCAGGAAGTTCAGCTGATGGTAATTGATACGCCCTGCCCATTACAATACAGTGCCGCTCAGGATTCTTGAAAAACCCAAAAATTCTGAGCGACACTACAACTGCGCTCGTCACCTTGAGACAAGATGTTAAGTCTCATTTGCCCAGTAATTTCACTAGCTACGGCGCCCTTCAGACCGAAACACAGTAATGTTTACACATTATTACTACTTCACGGCAGAAACAGGCGCCGTTGTTGTACCCATAATCTAGCCGGCAGCCTGTGCAAAGGAGCCTCCCACTGGTTTGCTGAGCTGTTCTTGCGACCTTTCTTCTCAGGTCTGAGGCGTATTATTTCGGATGGATGGTTGTTCTTGACTTATAAAAAGATTTTTTTAATTAAACAAATTTTATTAGTTACTTCCTGTGAAATTTAGGAAGTGGAAGATAGATAAAACTTTACTCATTACTTACCCGCCACTACTAGGTAGATACTACTAATAAACTACATATAACAAACATTCGAATAAACTCATAAACAGTCTATTTTGAACCGAAAAGTGAAAATCCTCCTGATTTTATTAAAAAGGTCGGATCTGGCTGAAAATGATGCCGAATTTATATAGTAGGTACCTATAACCATGAGGTATATTTAGTGACATCGTGGGTGGTCTAGGCCGTAGGGTTTTGAAATAAAACATTAATAATTGGATCATAATTAATTAATAATCAAATAATTAAAATATTTGCTGTTGATTGTCGTTCCCTTCCACAATTAGGTATATTGTTATAGCAAACATACTGTATGTATCTTATGTAATTTGTGTTGTGTGCGTAGTGAGTAAAAATCAACTAAAACCAGTTTTTAAACCTTCAGAACAACTAACACAAAAACATTCACACGTGATGTATAAATTCAAATGAAGGCTTGGGAAAAATGGCGATATTATTTATTTTATATTACTCAATGTCCTTAATTCTATTTACATACTATTACTACCTAAGAATTAAGATACGGTAATGACACACAGAAAATGAAGCCGCGATATCACGAATGGAGATAAAGAATTCGTTTGGTAGAATTTAATAATAAAAATGTATAAAGTTTTTACTTCTCCAATTAGAGTCTAACCAACTTAATAATATTTCACTCTCCCTCGAAGCCAATAGGTACTTAGCTAACTTAGTGCTTAGCGGTTGTAGGTACCTTCCACTACCACTGTAATAATATTGACCTAAGATCATTTATACGGCTAGATAGACTACGACAGCTGTGAAAACGTCGACAAAAATTGAGTTTAGAACTAACCTCTATTTTGAGCAATGCACGCACACTAACACAGTGTCATACACATCGCGAGTGTAAGACGTAGCGTGTCACGCACACTAAACTAATATTCCTGGCTTGTTTTTATCAGTTGTCTAACCGCAAAACTTTAATTATGCTTTGGCTTGATGGCGTATCCTTTTAGATTACGCCGATGACGAGTGTATTTTAATCAACTCTGCTATATTCGGCTTTGTGAATAAACAACACTGACCTGTATAAATACCACTGGACAGGCTGTTCCATATGTTTGACAGCAAATTTTTTGTGCCTATTTGAAGCGCCACTCGCGAGCGTCTAGAGAATTAATTTTGACGTATAATACAAGTGGCTGCGAAGGAACGTACAATACTCTGAAGTATTATTGCATTTTTAATTAATTTAGTTCGTTTTCCGTGTTTATTTATTTATTTATTATATATTAGGAGATTCAACAGCTTTCATAACATTACAAAACAATCTTAATAGTCATAGCTAGCCATTTATAGAATCCCACGTGTATATAATTGGATAGTTACATATGTGAGCGATACACCAGCCCATAATCCAACATACCTACAGCCAATATTATATATAAACTAGATACACTATAATACAATTAGCACAATATATGTGAACATAATATGCATACCAATTCAACTCCTATAACATTACTATAAAGTGTTAAATTATATTTCAAGAATCAACTTAATAAAGTACACAATTTTTTTCTTGTAAATAGTTTCCCACCATCTATCGATGTTTGCCGAGGTTGTCATCACTAGTTTTAGTACCGTAGACTCTCGCTATGGCCAACAGCGCCAAAATGGCGAATATCTAAGAAGCACAAAAGCACTTTGACAACCGCCTGTCCAGTGGTATGTAGTGGAGGTCAGTGATGAACAAGGTCACTAGAAACTAAGAAATATGTTACTGCTCAGATCATTCACCGCAAAAAACACTCTTGATGTATCTAAAACAAAAAAGATACACACAATATATACAAAGGGTTAAAAGACAAACAAACTAAAGTTTTATATTATTTTGGTTAATGAATGAACGGCGAGGAATATAAAGAGGAAGGAGGTCATAAAGAGAAGAAGAACTGAAAAAGATGTGATTGGGACTTAATTCATCAAGTCCACACTCACAGAGAGAGCTGTCTCTTATATGCAGCTAGCTTAGCCAGATGAACGGAGGTACATGTATGCCCTAGCCTTAATCTACTGATTGTACTTGTAACACGTTTATGTGTATCTTTGAAATTGCAGAACCAATGACGAGTAGGAATTCAGGATTGAAAATCGTATTTCCCTTTAGAAGAACCACGGACTAGTAAAAAAAATAAGAACTCTGTGTCACCTTACATAACAGTGTAGCACCAAAACAAACCGATAAACGTGTAAATACACAGCCTCACGCACACACTTACACTATTACAGGCCGATAGGCAGCCATTATGAGAATTGTCATCGTCTGTGACAGATCAGTTTGCGTCTCAATAAAATATTTTAAAAATGCCGTCGTGCGTTGTGAAAAAGTGTAAAAACGATACTATATAAGTATTTGTGGCCATATATGATTATTTAAGGGAGAAAAAATTGTGTAACTAGTATCCTCCGTAACCGCACACACACTAGCATAAAGGTTGCTAATATCACGGCGCGGAGTCTTTCCTTTTTTACTCGTCCGTGAGAAGAACTTTTTTTTTATTTTATGGAATAGCAGGACAAACGAGCGTACGGGTGTAGTCTTTTGCCAATACGTTTTCCATGTGAACGAGACTCTATCTAGTACGTATAAATGATCAAAGTAATTGACGTCTTGTATCAATGATGACAGGTGTCAGCCTCAAGTAGCTTTTTAGTGAAGGCTATTTGAGGCTGGAATGGTTGAAGACATCAGCGTTACAGTAGATTGCATATCAATAATAGAAAAAAACATTGTATTCCAAGACATACATAACCATTGTGCACAATAAGGATTCAATTTATAACTAGTTTTTAAAATATCTTAATTCAAAGATACAATCTATATTATGTTAGCTTTCGTAAATTCTAGGATAAGCCTAATAGCAATCGCGCAGCGTTTGTGTTCATCCCCGTCTATGAAAACGGTTAAATTGTCACATTTGACTAATTTGAACATTTAATTATGGCAGTAAAATAATTTAGTGTCTAACGGCCGTTCCCAATATTCAGTCGATCTCCGGTTGTGGCCTACTTGAGATAAGAAAAACGTAACTATCGTTGAACTTTTCTGTCCCAATAAACTTATCGATGGTAACTCACTTTATCCGTACACGCTGTCTGTCAATGGAAAGACGTATAGCTTAAGTTTGTATAAAAATTGCAATTCACGAGTCCGATAATAATAACTTATTGGGTATATTGGGACAGCTTCAGATTATTGACAGCTAATTACTGACAGTTGAAGGTAATAGTTGGTCACTATCCGTAGATAGTATATTGGGAACGGCATGTTACATCTGCAGATATGCCTAGATTTATAATATATTATTTTTCTACATTATTATAATATTAATATTGCAAAAAGCAATATAAAATTTTTTTCTCTATTAGTAGACAAAACATCAACACCGAAGTATTTTACTGTTTAATCAGTAAAGATATATTTTTTTCAAGAGAAAATACAGTTAGGCAGTTATCTACACTAAATCTTACAAAATTCTACTCTCACTTTAAATTAACTTTTAAAGAAATGTTCAACGTCGTTCACATACTTTTTTTTTTATTTGAAAAAGTGACGAAAGAAGCCGACATGCATCTGATACTTGCGATTGCCTATTACAATGCAGTGCCGCTTATGATCCTTGTTTGAGCCCAAAATTGTGTGCGACATCGTAATAGTGAGATTATACACTTTGAGATACAAGATTTTTTCTTTTTTTTTTACGCGGTCATATAAGTTGTCATAAAAAATTGCCCAAACTTCGGACTATATAGACATAGGCAGATAGGCTCGCGCGATTGCTTCAGGCTAAGTAACGATAAAAAAACAATCTTTTTTGAATTTCTCGGTATAAAATACGACGACATAGATCGCTACCTACTATATGAACAGAAATTGTGTTAAACATTGCACGAAACATAAAACTAAGCATAAATCTTTAATTAATAATATTTATACAACAGACAGACAACACTTCAATGTTAATTTGCATTGTATAAATATTATTAAAACACGAATTACTCCGCTACCGCAGAAACAGCATGCACATACATATAATAAGAACTCATATAATCTTGAGAATATTTTTTTGTGGGTATATATATAATATATCTTATTAACTATAATATACTCATACCCTTTTACTATTATTATTTTATAATATGCAACATGTGTACACCTCGACCAACATGCTACAGATGTACGGTGTTGTTCATTACCTGCGTCAGTCTTATAAAAAACAACATAAAAGGCCAGCTTTATGATGGGAGACATTACAATGACAAAAAAGTCAGGAAAGGTTTACTTCAACACTCTGTTGTTATGATAATTTATGGACAGCGTTTTATATAAAAAAAATTGGATTAACGCACTAGAAACCATTTCACGATACCAATATACAACATTAATAATGTCATAGTCGAAAATATTCAATAATTAATTTTATAAGTTTTTTATAAGTTTTGTTAACGAGTTTGATGCAATTATGTATAAAGAGGTTTCTTTGCAATCACAGTGTGATATGACAAAAAAACAATCTATTACTATTAAGTCCGTGTCAACCATTTTTTGCAGGGTATATGGGCGTGGCGTCCATGACGCGATGAAAATTAACCAATCACATCGCTTCCCGCCAAAAGCGGTGTGACGCAATGTGTCCCTGCACTGTATATTGTACGACTCTAATGATTAGGTAGCATTGTACACAAAAACATGATTTAGGAGATAGGTAATGTCAGTGTAGTGAGATTTTTTGTACAATTCGACATTTTTGTCGCTTTTGGTCTTGCTTTGCAAGCTTAGCGGCCAAGTTATTGCTGGTCTATCTCTGTAAATGCCTTTGTATGCAGAGTCCCCTGTCTCTTTCATTCGCCTTGAGTGTTTCACACGCACTCTAACTCTTTTCGTTCGTTAACTTTATTTAGCTGTAATTATATTATTTGGACCCCGCACGTGGTACAACTAAACCCAAAATTTTGAAGAGATCAATTAGAAACGCGATAAACTTGCACACGAGGCACGTCGAGAAAATCAGTCTCGCAAACTAAACAAATTGCCATTAAGTTGGAAGTGACGAACAACCAGTCCGGATATTTTGAAGGAACTTCATTTTTATCAGATAATGCCACTTGCAGCAACGAGGTCAGGGAGTACACACACATATACATTATTTTATAACCCTCATAGTACATAAAAGCAAAAAAAAATATTCTAGAGATACAACACATTGTTTTGTTGAATCTATATTCCAATCATGTAATGAATACAACGCAATAATCAACTAAATCTATGCCTATCCAAAATATAACGGCGCCCGACTCGTTGAGACGCCCATTAATAAAAGAATTATTCTGCATTATCATATCGCACTCTGAAAAAAAAAAACAATTGTTTATTATCAAACTTTTGTATGTGCCAAAATTAAAAGACTTTCATTCAACTCTATGTCTCGAAACTCTAATATTTTCGCGACTAATTATTGTTAATAGTTTAGTTTTCAGACGAACACAGGGCAACAGATAGGTAATCAGATGAAATTAATGCTCATTGGTCAGGTAACAATAACAACATATCATAAACAATCGCTATTGGCTACTGTGGAGTTAAGATTTGTGTTAAGGAACACAAATCTTATATCACTCAGGCCCGGTATCCACCAAAGCAGAGAGGAGAGGAGACGAGAAGAGATAAGCCGCGAAGCTGTCAGGTTATTTTCACTAGAACGGTGAGGTGATGTGAGCTGTGTTTATAACAAACGCTTTCGCGAAGGCAGCGGAGAAATGGGCACCGCGTCGCTTAATCGCCTAGACGCGGCTCTTAAATGAGACATCTCCTCTCCTCTCTTCTTTATCCATTCCCACCGAAGCTAAGCGGAGAGGAGATGTGTAAATAACGAAATCTGATTGGTTATCAAAATAACATCTCCTTTCCGTTTTGGTGGATGACATGGTAATATATCTGACAGTGTTTGTCTTATAATATGCGTCTTTGGTATGTAAGGTTGATGCCAACAGTTCGACCAATAGGCTCTTTTTACGTGGCGTTCTTCTACAGTGCGATTTCAAAGAAGCTTCCAACTGATGTAACCGTTCGAGTGAGGCATGTTTCGTAAATCTTGATATGTCTTGTTAAACCAGTGAGGTTCCTTTGCACAGGGTGCCGGCTAGATTTTGGGTACCTATTTCTGCCGTGAAGCAGTAATGAGTAAGCATTACTGTGTTTCGGTCTGAAGGGTGCCGTAGCTAGTGAAATTACTGGGCGACTTAAAATCTTGTCTCAAGGTGACGAGCACAGTTGTAGTGCTGCTCCGAGTTTTTGGGGTTTTTGAAGAATCCTGAGCGGCACACTGCATTGTAATGGGCAGAGCGTATCAATTACCAGAAGTTGGACGTCCTACTCGTCTCGTCCCTTATTTTCATTTAAAAAAAACTCAGACTGTGGCTAATGATAACTGATTTGGCATTCCTTTAAATATCAGTGAATTACCTCTGGCTCTGTGGCCGACGCTTGCTCAGCCGGCGGCCGGACGTGGGGTCCTGCAGTGTGAAGCGGCTCGTGGACTCCGGGGCCACGCGGAGGCTACGGCTCTCCTTGGAGCGTGCAGATGTCACCTAACAAGTAAAGAAAAAAAAAAATTAAATTCCAAATTTCTATATTTGATATTAAAGTATATATACAATTTTACTTAAATCTACTTATTAAAGCAATTTACAATTAAGCCTTATATATGTAGGTATCAGAAAACTTATTTCTACAACCCTATCTACGTATTGAGGGATGCAACTTTATTATGCCTAAAAACTAATACATGAGGTTGGGGGGGGGGGGGGGGGGGGGGGAATCCAGGAAACGGGGAAAACCTGGCTATTTGCTATTGAGAATAACAAGTAACGATTGTCAGCAATATTATTATATTGAATACTTGATATGTTAACAAGTGCTACCAACGTCATGATCTGCCTAAACAGAGTTGACACTACGGCAGTGCCAACTAACAGTGAGTAGCATCATCACGGGAGACAGTCGTGCCCTATATAAGCCGGAGCGCAAGGTTCGAGTATGCATTACTTATTGTGAGCTGTAAGAGGACACTATACCCTAATTTTCTTTTAATTAATTATTATGTACGTTTAAATTATCAACCCGTTCTACACGATTGTATGAGAGACACAAAAATTTCGAACTCACTTGTCACGAGATGACCACCTCTATGAGAGGTGTTTAGTGAGTGTTGTTGAATATATTGTAAATGAACATTCTTGATTTTTGTTATTTGGTTGAGTTCTTGTGACAGTTTTCATCATACTCGCTTAAATGTCACTGCTTGTGGCGGCGACGTGGGACAGGCCGTTCGCTTCCCTAAAATATGGTCGAGGGAGGCGATGATGATCCTGTTGCCGGAGACTCGGTTTCAGATTCTATATATATATATATAACAACAAATATATATATATATATATAACAACAAATATATATATATATATATATATTATATTTGTAATCACTAATAAAATGCTCACAGAATACCTTTATTTATTTACGATGTGTGTGGATGATGCAGCTACTGTACTCAATAATAATAATACTTTACACAACAGTTTTATGATAACACAAATAGCCTCGTGAGATCAATCCACATTCGTAATAAGGGGTATAAGCCGAGTGTGATAATAGTATCACACGAGTGTTTTAATACCTAATTATCAACAGTTGCGTACAAGACTTTATCTACACCCAGAATATGAATCCTCTAAAAGATTCTGAAACAGTTAGCTTACTGCTAACATTAAAACAGCCAGTACTAGTAGTAACCTACTATCATACATTACTACAAATAAACTAAGTACTTATTAATGAAATAATTATTTATTTTGGTAGTAATTTATATTTTGTATAGTGCAATAATTAAAATTCACTTGCATATTATGTTCTTTTGCAGCGTTAAAAATGAATCGCTCATTTTTTGTAAACAAAACAATAAAAATATCGAAGAAAAATGGCGGGGATTCGAATAACCTACTTTTTTTTTACGGCGCGTGACGTTCTGGTAGTGTGGAACGCGCGTAAACGAAAATGTTCTTTTTTTGAAATTCATACAGATACCACGCATCGAGCAATAAGAATGTGGCTGTATGTTAAAACTCTTGGAGCATGAATTGATTGAAAAAAAAAATAGGAGTGTTGTTATGAAATTCAGTACAACATTACAACACTCGTTTGGATGATGTAATGGTTATTAGAACATTGGGTGTTTTAATGTTGGCAATAAGCTAACTGTTTCAGAATCTTTAATAGAGGATTTAAAGCATGGGTGTAGAGAAATAACTATTACACTACTTAGAGTATTATATCTCCTATTGCTCAGTATTGTTGGTATAGTATTTAATTAAACGAACATCCTATTCTTCATCATTTCCGTTACTAACAAAGAGGATGTAAATACTACGTAATACGAGGCGCGACTGCCTATGTAAAAATTGAAATTTAGTTTACCATGAAACATGCGATGAGTTGAAGTTTGAAATAGTAGTAATTACAGTATGGCGATTGGCGACGAAGTATAATCCGGATAATTTTGAAAGTGAACGGTTGCATAAAACGTAATAGATTTCGGCTATCTCCTTTTTTTACAAGATTATAGCCGCCAATAATTGTCTATTATATCTGTCAATGATTGCACGTTTCATATAATTGAGTGAATCACTTTTTTCTTAGAGTTTCGCTACGCTAGTTACTAAGACTAACAAACTCTTGACTAAATGTATTAACTACAAAACAATTCAACGATAACAAAAACCTGTTATAAGTATTAATGATAAAGGTATAATATGTTATGTATAATCAACTAACAGCCGTTTTCAATAACCTACCTATCCTTAGTTTAACTTACTAGAGGTAGACAAATCGATCCTTTTACGCTTACCTACATTTCAATAACCTATCGACATAAAGAATTGGACTATAACTAAATTGGACATAACTATGGATAGATAAGATCTTGTCATTAAACGGTGACAGCAATGTAACCGTAACTAGAGATACGTTATTGAAAACGGCCGCTTATCAATAAACAATTAGTACAAAATATTTCTTTGATTAACGCGAGTGTTACACATTTAAATAAAACAGTTTTTAAAACGCGTGTAATTGTAACTGTTTTTAAAATTAGATTTTGCGTAAGTTACATTATAATTTTTATATTAGTTAACCGACGTTTCGAGACCTTTCCAGATCACGTTTGGGCAGACCCCCTGAAAGTAGGCGGGTGACACGAGGCATCAAGCGAATTCCAGGCCGCGTCATTGCCAGCCCGATGGAATTTATATTCTTGCGTATTTGTTTTTTATTAGCTATCTCTATTAACATAATTATGATATCTAATTGAATTGTTTTTCGTAAGCAGTAACCATGAGTAACGTATTTAATTTGGCACGGCTTAGTACTGAATCCATTTTAATAGCTATAGGTGCAATTAGCATATTAAAAGTGAGCATATTCTTAGAAATTAGAAATGGTTTAGTAATTTATACTGAAATGATAGACATATTCATTTGGAAAGTTTTTGTAGACTCAAAGTAGAGAAAGAATCCCTTCATACATTGTTATGTTATATCTCAAAGAGATTAAGCGGGTATTTCGATAAAAGCTTGGCTTTAGGCGTAATTTTTACGGACATCTTTATTTTCGATCAATTCCTCAAATAATAATGTATCGCATAACAACCCGATTATGAGAATTTGTAGAGAATTTAACGAAGTGTGTGCTGTTTTTGATATATTCTTTACAAATGTAGACATTTTTAAAAATACTCTTTATAAAACTTTCTAGTTTACGTAAAATAATTTAATGTTTAACTTAAATTTCGTTATACTGTAATTACTATTGTGTCCACTTATTAATTTTTTATTTTTTTTACTGTATTTGGTGAATGATGTGTACAATTTTAATTGGATCTCAGGATCATAAAAATATGCTGTACTTGTTATTAGAGGATAGTTTTATCTTGTTATCTGTTATTGTACCTCATATTTCGAACATTATACACAAAACATTAATTAACATTTAGCGAAAACCGTATTAATTTTATCAGCAGTAACTTTATCGCGGTCTAACAGACAGACGCGTCACTCGATTTTATTTTATCACATGTAGATGTATTGATGGCAGTTGCATAAGATATGGAGAGACCGTAACATCACGCGAAATTCTAAAACCAAATTGGTGACTTCGCTAGTTTACCCCATATTCAGCTGTGGAGTGGACCCGGACATTTTAAAGGAGACCGAATAGACGCTTTTGAAATGTGGAAGCTGTAGAAAAATGCTACAGATTCCATGGACCGCCATTCGCACCGACGTGTCTATTCTGAGAGAGCTTAATGTCAAAATTAGACTTTCCACTATGTATTGAAATTCTTCGGACATATTACTCGTAAAAGGCATTTATTTTTTGATGTCATTTCTAATAACTACTAGATACTACTACCGATTCGGAAACAAATGGCGCTCTGAGAGAGAAGAAGCGGCGCAAGAAACTCTCCCAGCATTCTTTTTTTGCGCTCTTTACAATAAAAATATTACAATATTGTACAGTCATTTCTATTGCTATAAAATAACCACAATCTAGTCCCAGGCTGTCCGATCATTTAGATATTCAGCAGTGGAGTAATAGGATTTACGACAGAGCCATTTTTTTATATATATAATGCCTGAACAGTGGTTGGGACTTTATTATAGAAGAATACATTTACCCTTAAAGCTATTATGTATTTTATGAAGCCTACTAGAATTAGTTACAAGAGTTATTAGTTAAAGTGGGTCGCAATCTTGAACAGCTGATGGTGACAGGAAAACGACGCGAGGAAGACGAGTGATATCGCTCGACACGATAATGCTCGCGCGACATTATAACACATTGCAGCCCTATGACTGAATGCAGTGTCGTAAGCAAAAAATATTTTTTGATCATATTAATATGATTCATTGATATATTGGAGTATTTTGTTGAATCAAGTGAGGCTCACGGTTGAATGTTGGTTACTGAGATAAAAACGAATAACACTTTATTGTATTAATACTAGAGTTGTATTTATAATTGGACTGACAAACATTCCAAGCCACAAACATCACATTTTAAGGTATTCGTGTTTATAGTTATTAAATGTTAGTGTAGCATACATGTGCGTTGGGCTACTGAGTCATGATGTCATTTAAAGATTGACAGTAGGGCTGCCATTGTTTGTCAGTCCGTTAATATGAATCATGTGACCATTTTTGTGTTCTTAACTCAATCTCAACATGATTATATATTATATGGTTTGGAACATTTTTCTGGAATTACGTCCAATTACAGTCAGGAATTAGTACTATTGAAGCAAAATTTCAAAACTATTATTATTTTAAAAACAAAAACAATTGAGGTCTTTCTTATTTACATTGAACTTTATTAAAATATCTGCATTATTTTACCAGTGGGAGGCTCCTTTGCACCGGATGCCGGCTAGATTTTGGGTACCACAACGGCACCTATTTCTGCCGTGAAGGAGTAATGTGTAAGCATTACTGTGTTTCGGTCTGAAGGGCGCCGTAGCTAGTGAAATTACTGGGCAAATGAGACTTAACATCTTAGTCTTAAGGTGCCGAGCGCAATTGTGGTGCCGCTCAGAATTTTTGAGTTTTTCAAAAATCCTGAGCGGCACTGCATTGTAATGGGCAGGGCGTATCAATTACCATCATCTGAACGTCCTGCTCGTCTCGTCCCTTATTATCATAAAAAAATATATATATATATATTTATACCTGTACTTAATCATACAGGTAGGTTTATTTGTAGAGTGTAAAAGTATATTTACCTTGTCCATGAATTTTTCAATCAAATCAGAACAGTTCAGGTTCTTCTCTGGTTCCCAAGAATCAAATTTAGGTGACCATCCTTTCCAGTGTATGAGAAACTCGCGTTCCCCATTCTTTTTATGGTGTACCTCAAGAATACGGTCAACCTGCAACAATAGAGCACTTAAATCATTTGTTCAAAAAGGATGGTTTTAGAAAGTTAATTCAAAAGTAAAAATGTTGTGTTTTGTAATGTAATCACTTTGTTCTTATATCACATTTATTGACCTATTTAGTGCAGCGAAATTCTACATTCTGATGAAATACCAAAAATTGGGATATCATTGTCATCAGCTGGATATCTGGTGTTCCTCTACAGAGCAGTTTTCAAAGGAACTTTCTTCCATATACAACCAAACTATGGAATTTTTATTATTTATGCAGTTTTACCCTGATGACATGAAATATGTATTTTCAAATAAAGTGTGTACAGTGTGTTCCGATATGCACTGCAACCACTGTACAGTGTGACATCAATTTAGTATACTGTGAAGTTGTTCCTATATAGCCAGTTATACTGATTACTATTAAAAACGGAACGCAATCCCGTATAGTGTCAGCCGCACATATAGTTTGACTTGGCATTCAAATGAGTGTATTAAAGTTTTCTAGTTCATTAAAAAAACTTTTGTTGGAGTACTGTCAAATTAAAAATATTTTAGGCACTCAAGTGGTTTTGACTGATCACATGATCAAAGTACTGTGAATACCTTACCTCAAAAACGCCAGTGCTCACCACAGCATATATTTCTCTAGGGTATTGCGGCAGTATACTAGCTGTCCATAACGGAACAAATTTTTCTACAGTGATAGCACTGTGCAGTGCATATCGGAACATACCCTAAGTGTAACACACAGTGTAAGTGTGTTCCATAAAGGCCAACAACTCTCCTGTGATCCCTCTGACGTTGCAAGACAATGTGGTGACAACAACAGGTGATACATACTCATGTTTGTTTTCCATCAAAAATAACCTTAATAATTACATAACTTACTTCATATTCTGCATTTTCATCAGCATCCTCACTATCCCATTCATTTTTGGCTTTCTTTCTTGGTGATTTACTCTCTTGCTTGGCACCTTTTTTTTTCCCACCTTTTTTTGGTTTTGCTTCCTCTTCATTTTCTTTCTGAAAGTTCAAACTGAACAGTTTGAAATGTATTTACACTAACATTAAATTATTATTTTGTGGACAATATCAACACACACACACACATAATAAATGCAACATATTTATTTTTTCCTGAGCCGTAATAAATTTATTAACTCAGTGATCAAGCACACTCCCCGAGCTGAGAATGATGCCCATTAGACCGAACACTGCACACAACTCACATATTCAGATTGCTACTATTCACAAACACTATACTCATATCTATTCAAAAACAAATAAACATTTTTGTATTTACACTAGCTTATTTTATCTCACAAACCGCTTATACAGGGTGGCCAAGAAGTTGATGTCCAAAGCTAAAATTTTAAAGCCTCATGGTGATGAGTATCCGAATCACCCCTTTGTATGTTCTACGAATTTGCGTAGTTTAGGAGATAATAATTTTTTCCCCTTTTATCCACTTTTTTCACCTAATTGTGGTTTAGGACATGTTTTTAAATTTTTTAAACACTTAGTTAATTTTACTGTTGATAATTATTTACTACAGTTGCAATAACCACATAAGAAACTATGAATAGTTTAGACAATGCGGAACTTGTTTAGAATTAGTCCTAAGTTCAAGATTCAACTGCTCAAGCTAAATTCATGAAAATGGTTCAAGGTATCAAAAAATAAATAAAATTGGGAGCCTACGGCTTCTAACTATTTTCTATTAAAAACTTTCCAGAACATTGGCCAATAAAATGAGCCAAATTAAAATTTTAGCTTTGGACAAGTTTTAGTGTAATGTAAGACACTCAAGTTTTGTTTGACAAAAAAATATTGTCCTTGCCTTGATGATGTGGATAGCTAAGTTGACATCCACCTTAACCTCTCAAACTTGAACTTGACGACACCATATTATGCACTCGATATGTTTACGTTTTTGCTTGTATTGAGAAAAATACTCAATAGATCATTAATTGGGTCGGTTAACAGACAACCCAGCTGGACTACTGCTGCTAATAAGGACGCTTCACTACTCAAGTGTCGGTGGACTTATACACTCTTTGTTATTTTTAGTGAAGCTGTTTTACTTTATAGAACAAATTATTACACATAAGGCTATGAGTGCTAATAACAAATCTACAAAAATCCCTACATAATATCTCAATTTTAAAATGATTTTTTGCACTTACCCCATCATTATATTTGCTTATAATATCTGGACAGGACAAGGTGTCAAAGGGTTCCCATGTATCATTGTCAGCGCCATATCCCTTCCAACGAATCAAGTAATGCAATTTGCCTTTTATCTTTTTCGAGTCTACAATGCTCTCAACCTAGAAAGAATAATGACACAATCAAATTTTATGTCAAAAACTTTTACTCTAGAGCAATGGTGGTGGTATTAAGTTGAAAATAACATAGATCATTAATTGAACCAGTAACTCCAGCTAGGCAATTAATTCAATTAATTAGAAAATATGGCCATTTGTTATAATTTAATACTTTGCAGGTATATTAAAAACTATAATATACAATATCTAACTGACATAGAAAGTACAAAGAAATATAGAATAATCTCAAAAAAATTATTGTAAATTCTTGATATCTGTTTAGTTTGGGGCAAAGCAAACAGCTTTCAGCCATCAAAAATTATACTTATTTAAAAAAAAATAAGTATAATTGATGACACTCAGCTAGTAGTGAAAGTAATTAATCTTATGCTATCTAGTCATTAGTCTTATCAATCCCTACATTAGTCTTAACCCTGAAGTATGAAGGTATTTAGATTAATTTATCAATGAGTATTTTGTGGGTGGAAGTAAATAGTGTGACAATAGGTTCAATAAATAAATTCTAACATGGCAATTAACCAACAAACATAGCACATTCACACCAGTATTATGTTGTTTTTAGTTTATTATAATAACATTTGAAATTAGTTGTACATCTCATCTGATGAGTTGGGTGTCTATGTACTGTGCTTGTGAACCTAAATTCAATTCCATCTCAAAATAAGTTTATTTATGTTGGTACCTCATATTCTTCTTCGTCCTCAGACTTCTTACTCTGTCTCTTATCATTCTTCTTCTTAGATTTGCCTTTGTTTTTCTTCTGTTGCTCCTTTTTTGAATCGGTTTCAGAATCCTCATCCTTCTCCTCTTGCAATTCAGAATCTGGCCCCTTTTTACTATTTCGACCAGACTTACGTTTCTGTGAAGCCTTATTATTCTTTTTATTACTTAAAAATTCTGAATCACTGCCCGGATCACTATCAATATTTTCTTTCGACTCTGATTTGTCATGTTCCGTTCCGGATTGCTCAGCATCTTGTTGCTCTTCATTAGCCAACGATGTGGATCCATTAGTGGACGACGACACAACGTCGTCGTCTGCTCGATTTTTTGATACTTTGCGCATTTTGAATTTCGGAAAGTATACAATAATGATAATTTATACAGTCACTATCAAAAATAATAACAAATCGATATCGCACCAATTTAATTTCACTTAATTAGTAGTTGGAAATATGAAAAGGAGGGAAAACACTAGAAAACAGAATGCGTCCAAAAATCGTTTGCATTTAACCAAAGAGTATAATAATATATGGATTTAACGAACGAAACGACGCCACCACAGAATACTTAGAACTTAGAAGTTACAACATACTTTTATGTAGCGGTGGGCGATTCTGAGATATACTACTGAAACCATTCGATTATAAAAATTAGTAGTTACTGATTTAGTAATTAATTGTGTACGCGAGACGACGCAGATTAAAGCAAGCGAAATACGATGGCTGGTCGGGTCAACTTGAATCACTTTGGTCGAATTGACTGGTATGGCAGTAGCGTACATGACACGCTGCTTTCGCTTGCACAAATATAGTCACAGCAGTGTACCTACTACCTACTATGCTTTCACGCGTCGTGAATAATGTTGCATCTGACTTCTTTAATTATGTTATAAAACATAAATTGCAACAAACTGGTACATATATCTTTATTATAATGTAAGAATATTGTTTTCATGACGAGTGTTGGACTTAGGTACACAACTAAAATATATAATTTAATAAGTACAAATTCTCTTTAAAATACCATATAGGTGTTAGCATATTTAATAATACTAATCATTTATATTATTTTTTGTAAATCACAAACCCAATGGCAAACAGCCGTCAGCGACTCTCGACTTTGAGTCTCTTTATCTCTACTTATTACAACAGGATTAGTAATACTAATTGGTAACGTCGTTCTATTACGAAAATAAATTTGTTACTAATTTAATAATAGATTATCAACATAATTTTTTTTTGGTTCTGTTCGTCCATCTGGACAGGCAAAGCGAAGCATAGAGAATAGGGTGGAGCGCACTTGTATGGGTATTTTTTTTTGTGGAATATTGAAGTGGCGGGTATCGCAAAAGGTGCTCTGACACTTACTTACACTTTTGTATATTATCATTTATACGAAATATTATTAGAAGTACTGCCGCATGGCATGCAAAGTTTTCAATATTTGCGAAAAAATAGGTATACCTTCTTGACATTTTAAATGGCTTAGAATAAAATATTTTTCGTAAAAAATGCCTTTAGTCACTTATGAACAAGTACCACTAATGAAATAATACAAAAAAGATACACTATGTGGCCTATGGCGTCATATTTTTGATCCACCAATCGCGCATTGTTTTACCATATAAGGTAACATTGGCTGAGCGTTTCGTCGGGAGTCCAGGGGTCAGAGGCGAGAGGGGGGTTTCGGGAGTTGTTTGCGTCGCATCGATGACTGTGCAATTAGTCATCTTGCTAGATTTGACAAGGGATAACGTGCAAAATAGTACAATGAGTTTAAGAAGTAATTATTCGTCGCATATCTTCGGTGTTGGTTGTGAATTACCAAAAAATGTGCTGCCAACCTACAGTGATGTAATGAAATATTTATTATCGAATAATGAACTGATGTGGAAGTAAACACGAGTATAATATATTTATAATATAATCACAATATGAAACAAATACGGAATCGAAACATAATTCTTTCAGACAGATGTCAACACAAAAACATTTGACAATTATATCGTTCGTTTACCAAGAAGGTGCGTAGGCTAAAGGCTTTCTTAACATCCCGTCTCGTTTTTGGCTAGGCTAATCCTATAAGAGTGCTCAGCTTTTTTATCCGGGGCATGAATAGCGGCTTGGTTAGGAAGTCGGCGATCTACTTTAAGGACCTTAAGGCTTCCTATAGTCACACACTCGCGTACCAAGAAATGTCGTATCCGAATGTGATTCGTCCTCTGAGGCCTTTCATAAGGTGGGTCATGGGCTAAAAATATCGCAGACTCATTGTCTAGATGAAGTTCTGCATAGACATCCCCAATCACCATAAACTTAAGAACTCTCTTGAGCCATATGATCTCTCTGGCCGTTTTGCTGGCTGCCACTTTCTCCGCCTCTGTGGAGGAAATCGCAACTGAAGTTTGCCGCATGCTTTGCCAGGTGATTGCTCCTTTTGAAAATATACAGACCATTCCAGAAGTAGATTTCCCTGTGGTAAGATCTCCTCCATGGTCTGCATCACTATAGCTTTTAATGCATCTATTTGTTGCAGTGGAATATTGGTATGTTATACCATAATCAATGGTCCCTTTATGTAGCGAAAGATCCTCTTCACTCCCACCACATCTTCGGGATTAGGATTGTCTAATTTTCTTGAGACAACACTAACAGCGTAAGCTATGTCTGGTCTAATGCCAAAAGCTAAATAAGAAAGTGCCCCAACTGCTTCTCTATAAGGGAATGGAGCTGCTTCTTTCTCATTCTTTTGTAAAGTGGCGTCTTTGACTATCGGTGTCACAGCAGTTCTGCATGTCCATGCAAACCTCTCTAGGAGACGCTTCGCATAACTCTTTTGATCAATTTTAATTGATCCATCATGTTTTCTTTCAATTTCTATCCCCAAAAAGTATGAGGCAGATTTTGTCGTTATTTAAATCGCTTGTTTTATTATTTAAATTGATATAAAATACTTTCTGCCTCTTTCTGGTTCACTGAGGCGATCAACCCATCGTGTATGTACAACGCCAGGATCAGTTTCTTATCCTTGCTATCCTTTTTCTTACGAAGAGGCATGGATCACTCTCACACTGTTTAAATCCTATCTTTAGGATGTATTCGGTAATGCAATGGTTCCAACACCGAGGAGCCTGCTTCATACCATATAGACTTCTTTTGAGTTTGCATTCCTTACCTGATTTATCATTATAGCCTTCAGGAGACTTCATGTAAATCTCTTCATTTAATTTTCCATATAGAAACGCGGTCGAATTGTGACAAATCTAGATTTTCTTGCGCAGCGACACTCAAAACTGCTCTTATTGTACTCGTCTTTGCTACAGGACTAAATGTCTCATAATAATCCAGTCCTTTCTTCTGTGAGTAACCTTTTATTACCAAACGTGCTTTATATTTATCAACCATACCATTAGGATTGGTCTTGATCTTATAAACCCACTTACAAGGGATCGCTTTCCTATCTTTGGGTAGGTCTACCATATCCCACGTTTGATTTTCATTAAAAGAGTTGATTTCGCTTTCCATTGCTTTACGCCATTTGTCAGCTTCAGCACTTTCAATCGCTTGCTGGTATGTGGTCGGTTCTATTATAGGTCGATCTGATTTGGACTATGCATGACAAATATTACACACAAAATCTCTGTATCGATTTGGAGGTCTAAGATTGCCACGATTGCGTATTAGGTTCAGTGTCGATAACTGGTTTACTTCTGCAGGCTTTCAACATCTCATTACTAGGCAATACAGATCACCGTGCTTCTTTCTCTTTCCAATTAACCTCTTCACACCGTTTATTATTTTTTATAAATAAATTTATTAACGTGTATATAAATGAATTCTTTTCGCATGGATGGATTTATTTCGGTTGAGAGGCAATGTTGTAGATCTACGGTTGATAGGAACGAATTCTCTACTGATTCCTTTTGCGTTCGCATAACCAGCCATTTTTCCACGAGCTTTAACACCAACTCCGTTTCGAAAAAATTATTACAGGCCACTTGTGATATTGTTGCGACTGAAAACATCTGGAAAAGAGCCTCTGTACTAATAGTGCAGCATAAAACAATAGTGTCAAAAAGAAGATCCTGTCATGACAAACATCGCGCCCTTCTGAAATCCTACAAAAAGAGTAAAGACAACGAAAATTATAAAAAAAAGTGTGTGTGTCAGCTCCGACGCACGACTGCAGTTTACTCCTCAAGAACGATCTTCTTTGAACAGGTACTAAACAAAATCAAGTCCAATGGAGTCGGTTACAGCAGAAGCTAATAAAAGCGTATTAATTAAAAAAGATCGACATCATATGTAAGGGTAAATAAACGCATTAATGAAAGTTCTTAAAGAATATATATATTTTTATTTTACTAAATTTTTTACGACGATTCGGCGAAATATTATATATCAAATATTTTACATTTAAGTAGATCTTACATGATGACATCATTAGGAAGATTGATTCACTTATGTTATTTTATTATTATTATCTTTACTATTATTATCATTTTCAATATTAAATAGATCTATATTGTCATCATTATTAATCACCGTGACAAGAGGTTTATGGTAACTAAAATACGACACGTGAAGGTTGGTAGATCGTGAAAACACCGCATCAATGGTTGTACCATATCTCGTCGTCCCCATTGTTCTATCAGAAACAATATCTAAATCAAATTCAAATTTTAAAAACTGTATAAATCTCAATCCGTAATTTTTGTTAAAATCAATGTTAAAATCACCGCTAAGCAACAGTGGAAGTAAATGATACTGTTTTCTCAACAGTTTTGATCCACTCTCAGTATAAGCTAACAATGTCTCGTGAATAAAATCTATTATATCGATAACTTTTTGATTGACAGAAATATAAACTGTTACAATAACAATGTGTTTACCGTTAGGTAAAGTACATCTATCTCGTCTCGTCTCGTCTATTTCTTAAGAAAGTATCATTGCCACTAAGCACATGGTGTGAATCGTTAACATGTTGATAAATGCTGACCCCGCACCCACGATTAATACCTGGTCGTCTATACTGTGACATACATTTGAAATTTTCAATTGAAACCGAAACCTCGTTGCAAAGCCAAGGTTCTGATAATATTAAAATATGTGCTTTCTGTACAATGTTACCACAGAGATCACGTGCATGTGCCCGGAGACTTTGGCAAATAAGCGAAAAGATAATCATACCTCCTTCATTTATTTTATTGAGAATAATACGATCAATTGTAGTAAGGTGAACAGTAGAAAGTCTTGCAAACTTGGCGTAAGAGAAGCATCGTTTCGTTGCATTGTCTAACAGGATAAAAACGTTGACGGTTATTTGTAGAAACAATATGAAGGCCTTCTTGAGACGTTACTCTGGATAAGGCTACGTAGACCGAAGGTTGTTAGTGTGTTTTGTTGTATTTGTAAACAATTTCATCAAATGTTCCGCCTTGCGACTTATGAATTGTCAACGCGCATGCCGGTTTGAGTGGGAAATGAATTCTTTTCGCATAGATGAATTTATTTCGGTTGAGAGGCAATGTTGCAGATCTACGGTTGATAGGAACGAATTCTCTACTGAATCCTTTTGCGTTCGCATAACCAGCCACTTTTCCACGAGCTTAAACACCAACTCCGTTTCGAAAAAGAAGCCAAACGCGCAGTACTTCATTTTGAGCACCTAATTCAACATATGACAATTTACCTACCGCCCCGTTGGCTAAACCATCAGTGACATTGTTGTTATCATGTAAGGCTTATCTACAGCGAAATTAATTTCATAGGATAAACCTCCTGTATCGATACTAGCTTATGAGTACTGAGCTTATGAAGCTTATCTGTAGCAATCCTATCTTTTTCGCGATCACCATCACATGTTAATATTTTATCATTAGCAATAGAATTTGATGTTTCACCAGATGAGCTTAAAATTCTTAAATTGTAACTATCAACTAAATGGTTGTCATTGAATAAACGAATTCCACTAGGACGTTCATCCGCTTCTACATCTGAACAGAACGTCGATTCAATCATTTGCAATTGCTGTTCATCCAATTAATCTCCATTAACAATCTTTGTCAACAGTGATGAAAATTCAGCATTTTCTGGTCGCATGACTTCATTCAATTCATAAAAAGCAATTCCTCTCCATAACTGCTGACCATCGATTCACTGGATTTTTTTGTTTCCAAATTGGAGTAGCTCTAACAGGTAGCAATTGCCTCAAATCGCCAATGAGAATTATGAGTAATCCACCAAAAGTAGAATTAAAATTGCCTGTTATTTCTTTTAGTCTTATATCAATTCGTTGTAACATTTCTGCCCCGATCATGCTGATTTCATCAATAAATATCATCTTGACTTACTTGATGAAATATCTACATATACCCTTGATCTCGGTCGATAATGGTGATTGTAAACTCGAAAGCGTGATTTTGAAAGCAGTGTGAACAGTCGTGCCTCCTATAGAAACTGCGGCCTTCCCTGTAGATGCACATGCAAGATAAGCGTTACAGTAACCATCCGTATCAGTAAATCGATTACAAATTTCCATGATAAGTTTAATGAAGAAGGTTTTCCCGCATCCAGCAGGACCAGTCAAAAATAATTGTAATGGAAATGGATTTTCGAAATTCAATAACCATATAATATGCTGTGCCAACTGAAATTGCTTCGCGTTTGATTTTCTCATTAACTCGAGAAATTCTGGAGTCTCCATCAAGTTATCTTTTTTTTTCCATATTGCTCTGAGCTTATTCATCGTCGCTGCTATTACGTCATCGTTGATTCTTGAATTAGGATCTTGAAGAAGGTGTTGATAAGGATCAGGAACTTCCTCTACATTAACCAGATTTCGATGATCCTGTGACTCGTTGAGCTCAATTTCTTGCCAACATTATCGTGCGGAAATGTTCATAGTTTTAGCAAAATATAGATTAGATTCGAATTCATTTCGTCGCTCCATTTTAACTGCTTCATTTTCATCAAAAATACGTAGAAATTTCATGTCTAAAAGAATATCAAGTTCTTCAATCCTAAAAGGAAGATGTAGAGTAACCATTTCCCCTCTTATAGTCTGTTATTTCTTTTCCCATATCATAATTTCGATACCTTATAACTTTGGGAATTTTCCGTAGCTTAACATTTCCGTTAGCAGTGACATTATACCGAGAAACAAACTGGGCTAGAGTGACGTGATCAAGTTCAACGGGTCTCTTTTCATACTTGTCAAACCAATAATTCTCCTTCCATATGCGTATATCATCATCATCAAGTTGTTCTAGTTCTTTTAGAGTTTTTCTAATTCGTTGTGGCCAATAAGTCGGTATGTAATCAACAGATACCGACGTCTTGCACATCGGTTCCCGTAATAAAAACCAAGCAGCTTCTTGACTTGACATTTCAACACTATTAAGTACGCTGTCGTTTCTTGGTTGCAGCTATAACGTCAAAGTCTGGATTATCATGCATAATTTCAACGAGTTTGTGTTGCAAATTGCTGATTCCTCTGTTTGTCTTATTGACATAATCAACTGGGCGTATGACGTTACCACGTTAAGAATAAAAGGATTAAAACAATTACGCTATTTTTCCGAAGGTTGCCGTTTTATAAACATCCGCGGTCGAGTTTAATATCAAAATCCTATTAATATTATAAATGTGAAAGTTTGTATGTCTGGATGTATTTTTGTACTTCTTTAACGCAAAAACTACTGAATGGGTTTTGATGAAACTTTACAATAATATAGCTTGCACACCAGAATAACACAAAGGCTATTATTTATATAACTATCGCGTGAATTATACTATATATGGCAAAACAACGTTTGCCGGGTCAGCTAGTACTTATATAAAGGTGTCTCAACCAGATATGTTAACCCAATGGTTAACATATCTGGTTCAGATATGTTAAAAGATCTGTCATCAAACAATTTTGATAATTGAAACAGGTATATTAATTATTTGCCCGGTTATAGCGAAATGACCGTTAAAATGCCGCAATATCCGTATCTGCATAAAAGGAAGCCGTGGTGAAATAAATCTTTCAGCAATGATGTCTAATTCTAGTAAGTCCGCTGGTCTCTCTGGATATTTCAAGCCGTTAAAGGTTGCCAAAGACGGGATTTTGCCTTTTTCAACACCGACGTTGCAAGTCTTACACATCTTGACTTCACTAACGTTAGTAAAGCTCTAAAAAACAAAAAAATATCGTATGATAAATATAACTTCATAGTTAATAGTGTCAGGTACCTAATTATTAAAATCTGTGATCAGCGCCATCTATCGAAAACCGTTATGTTGTCGTATGGTACGGATGGTTACTGTAACGCTTATCTTGCATGTGCATCTACAGGGAAGGCCGCAGTTTCTATAGGAGGCACGACTGTTCACACTGCTTTCAAAATCACGCTTTCGAGTTTACAATCACCATTATCGACCGAGATCAAGGGTATATGTAGATATTTCATCAAGTAAGTCAAGATGATATTTATTGATGAAATCAGCATGATCGGGGCAGAAATGTTACAACGAATTGATATAAGACTAAAAGAAATAACAGGCAATTTTAATTCTACTTTTGGTGGATTACTCATAATTCTCATTGGCGATTTGAGGCAATTGCTACCTGTTAGAGCTACTCCAATTTGGAAACAAAAAAATCCAGTGAATCGATGGTCAGCAGTTATGGAGAGGAATTGCTTTTTATGAATTGAATGAAGTCATGCGACCAGAAAATGCTGAATTTTCATCACTGTTGACAAAGATTGTTAATGGAGATTAATTGGATGAACAGCAATTGCAAATGATTGAATCGAGGTTCTGTTCAGATGTAGAAGCGGATGAACGTCCTAGTGGAATTCGTTTATTCAATGACAACCATTTAGTTGATAGTTACAATTTAAGAATTTTAAGCTCATCTGGTGATATATATATATATTACAGTTACAGTAACCATCCGTACCATACGACAACATAACGGTTTTCGATAGATGGCGCTGATCACAGATTTTAATAATTAGGTACCTGACACTATTAACTATGAAGTTATATTTATCATACGATATTTTTTTGTTTTTTAGAGCTTTACTAACGTTAGTGAAGTCAAGATGTGTAAGACTTGCAACGTCGGTGTTGAAAAAGGCAAAATCCCGTCTTTGGCAACCTTTAACGGCTTGAAATATCCAGAGAGACCAGCGGACTTACTAGAATTAGACATCATTGCTGAAAGATTTATTTCACCATATATATATATATATATATTGGGCTGAACTGATGGCGAAAGTCATCTTTCAAAGTGTGTTTGAAGTTGTCACTGTGTACGTCACTGTCGGTGACGTGATTGAAGTTAGTTATTATTGTCCATCAGTAGAGCGCTCATTGAGAAGTCGCAGTCGTCTTCAAGCTAGCGCCCTCGCCTGTCGTGTGCACTGATAGATTTAAATAACATGGTGGATACCAACACCGTGACGCCCGATTTTAAATCCAAATAAATCTCCGAGAGCAGCGGTGGGATCGCCTTCGCAAACATCCGACTTGTTTTCTGCGACGTCTGCTACACGATACCTGGGATATTTGACGCCCGGGAACGCATTTACAACCATGCTGAAGTTGCGTGATTTTGAAGCGTGTGATTTCACGTGAGGCCTTGAGCAGTATTTTCATGATACAGCGATGCTTATGTCGTGGTGGACAGTGGACAGTCTGTGCAATGGGAGTGTGTGTTGGAGACGTAGTGTAATGGATCCTGGATAACTGTGTGTCACTGCCCAGTGGTGCCACTAACTGGCACCTGCATTTTTAGCTTTACCAAGCGTTACGTGCAACAGTTACGGAAAATTGTGGTGCGTTGCCGTGAGCTGATATTTTCATGCACGGTTTTACTCACGTTTTATCGGTGTGGGTACCAATTAGTTTCGGACCATTCGGAGGTCTTTCATCAGAGTAAGTGTAGTGGGTTCGCGATAACGTCCCGTCTTATAATGCGGATTTATGCTAGCTAACTACAATAAAGGAAGTTTGATCAATGATCTTACGGTCAGGGTAAGTTCGTACTCAGATGGTAAGTATGCCGTAGTTGACGGATGCTCTTCCAAGTGACGGAAATACGTAATTGATACTTTCATAGAATTCTGCTATTTAACAGCTGCTAAGGACTTAACTACGCGATCCGCTAGCTAAGCGTTGCAATATTTCGTTTACATATTCGGTACACACAAGCACATTATCTCTGACCAAGGAACTCCTTTCACGGGTCAAGAGTTCCAAGGTGTTTGTACGCAGTGGTCCATTGAATTCCGTGAAATAGCAAGTGGAGCCTGTCGGGGTACCGGACCTGCCCGTCTGAACGGATAATGCCGGTTTTAACTTATAATCTGTTCTAGTTGAGGTTAAACTTGCCTTATATTGCAAAATGTCTGGAAGTACTGGTAAGAGACCGATCCAGTTGCAAATTGGCTGTAATAGGAGTCCACCTAGATAAAACTCTTCGCGATAATCAGTATATCCAACACGAGCTTACAGTGATCCTACTCACAAGCAACTTCGTAAAGATTTGTATCTAAAATTATACGTCGCCTCTATCGGTCACCTGGAGAACTCATTTTGGTAGTATGAGTCATAACGTATAAGACCTATCGAAATCTTATTGCAAGCGAATAATGTTCTGCAGCGGTTTTTATAGAAAATTGGTACCATGAGTAACTTATTATGCCAGATGCTCTCGAGAAATACTGTTTCAAAATAATATCGGGCAGAAGTTATTTAGCTTGGAATATGTTAACGGTGGAATCAAATGAAGACGAAAAGCGTCAGCAAGGAAGGTTCCAAGGTTTACCTGTTATCGACTGCAGTAAGTGAACGCACGATTCGATTGCTAGCTCATGCTAGAGCTAGAGGATTTAATAGAAATGAGACGAGAAGCAGAACATAGGATGGACGAGCTAGTAAAAAGAGATAAAGTACGATACGATGCCGATAAGGCTTTAATTCATCCGTTGCGGAAGGCAACTTAGTTTTAGTACAAAGTTATCCTCGCATCAATAATAAATATGGTTTTCTTTATTGATAATTTTGTAGCATTGGAGATTGAAAGCTTCTACACTTTGTCATATTAGGATTGAAAGCTTCTACGCTTTGTCATATTAGGATTGAAAGGCTTTGTCCAAGTTTACTTCTTAGAGCTCCACGCTTTTGGTGGGGTATAGGATTGAAAGCCTGTCGCTTTGTCCAAGTTTACTTCTAAGAGCGCTACACCTATGGTGGGGTGAAGGATTGAAAGCCTGTCGCTTTGTCCAAGTTTACTTCTAAGAGCGCTACACCTATGGTGGGGTGTAGGATTGAAAGCCTGTCGCTTTGTCCAAGTTTACTTCTAAGAGCGCTACACCTATGGTGGAGTGAAGGATTGAAAGCCTGTCGTTTTGTCCACGTTTACTTCTAAGAGCGCCACGCTTGTGGTGGTGTGGATTAGAATTTTTAGTATAATCCCGGAGATGGGTTATATTGAAAGCTTTGACGCTTTTCTAGATTCCGTTAAACAGATGATGCTGAAAGCTGCAACGCTTTGCAGCGTGTTTTAAGTGCTGCCTCTGAGGAATGCTGAAAGCCCCAACGCTTTGCTATACGCCAGAGCTGTGACGTGCTGAAAGCTTTTACGCTTTGCTTTGTGGGAGGTTGAAAGCTGTTTGTAAACGCTTTACTTGTGTGCTATGCGCTGTGGCGTCTAGGTTGGACTTGACGTCGATAAATCAACGCGAGAGTGCGTTGGATTGCAGAATGGCCGTGTCGGAGAATTAGAATATAAAAGTAATATGGCCTGTTAATTATATTCTACTCTGTGTATTGGGCTGAACTGATAGCGAACGTCATCTTTCAAAGTGTGTTTGAAGTTGTCACTGTGTACGTCACTGTCGGTGACGTGATTGAAGTTAGTTATTATTGTCCATCAGTAGAGCGCTCATTGAGAAGTCACAGACGTCTTCAAGCTAGCGCCCGCGCCGGTTGTGCGCAGTGATCGACTTAAATAACATGGTGGATACCAACACCGTGACGCCCGATTTTAAATCCAAATAAATCTCCGAGATATATATATTTAAAATATACTTTGGTGTGCAGGACCATAATTATACATATAAGTACTCCTTTGTAATTAAATATGTCATCTCTATGGGTCTCTCGAATCTAATGGGTACCAGGTTGTGGTTATACTGCTCCATCTTTCGTTACTGTTACCATTTATATCTGGCCTGCCCGATAGAGTTTGCTGTTTTTGCAATTCTTATTACATCTTAGAGATAGATCAGAATAGAGTAACTACTCTTCATTCTTTGTTATTTTGTCTTTTAGCCCAATACTTAGTGTCTTTCTATAATTAAATGCAGTGTTCAGGAAAACGATAGTGTTCTGATCTGATTATAATTGATAACCATAATCATGAATGTGTCGATAAATTAAAACAACTCTTCAAGTTTACCATTTTGACCAATGACGTCCTATACATATGGACATATCATTCGCAGTCTGATAACGGAACGGCAAAAGTTTGCATAAAGACAATGTAAGCACACCTTTCTCCTTAGTCATGTGCTATAAAAAGTGCTTAAATAAATAATTAACGACTTAACAAAAGATGGTGTGAAATGTCATCGGTAAGGTTATTATATAAGATTGAAATGCAAAAAGCGGACGAATATTTTTTCATTAAATATGATACAATATGTATTATTGACAAGTCACACTTGTCAGAATGGAAAGATGAAAGGACACAGTCAGAAATGAAAACAATAGAGTCGCTCTTTATAACCGACTTCAAAAAAGGAGGAGGTTCTCTATTCATCGTTATGTTATTTATGTTTGTTACCTCAGAACTTTCGAGTGGGTATTATGATAATTCTCTTTTAACCGACTTCAAAAAAGGAGGAGGTTCTCAGCTAGTCGCTATGTTGTTTTTATGATTGTTACCTCAGAACTTTCGTGAACCGATTTTGATAATTCTTTTTTTTTATTTGAAAGCTGGTGCTTCCCGTGTGGCGTCAATTTGGTCCAGATCTGACAATGGTAACAACTCAATATCGCGCCAGCCGATTTTGTTACTTCTATTTTTATTGGAAAGGATATACTAACGTCACGTAAGTTTGGTGATAGTTTGGTTAGGTTCTGCTTATGGGATCCATAACAAAGTAACGGAAATCTTCAATTCTTAGGAGCAAATAAACGATTCTAGGCCGAATCTTTTTTATGCTATCCGGATATTTGAAACACCTACCATAAAGTCATTATGGTCAAGTAATTGTCGTAGTCGAATATGATGATGATCAATGGAACTCCTTAACGACTTACAGTAACGATGCGATCTGTCGATCAGAATTCCTAACTGTCTGTAATAAATTTGCAATGCACTTACGTTCATTGCTGGATTGCAAATTTAGACAAATTATTAGTAAGTGTAGTTCAGATTCACTAAAAATCTAAAAATTAAATGAAAAATAACAAAAAAACAACCGACTTCAAAAACACTATTCCAAAACAATAGATATAATATGCACTAAAAAGTATAAAAATTAATTACGTATTTTTATACAATCTAATTCTAGTAAAGATTATTGTTATTTTTGGTAATTTTATTTTTAGATTAGGCCTAGTGAACTATGATTAGCAATATTGTATTTTGTGTAATGTGTTTTGTGTACATGAACAATTAGTGCTTTTTACACGTTATCACGGAAGTATCGTTACCTAGTGATAATTGATACTTATTTACATCGCAATTATGTAAAAGCTAATATTTTTCAGCTTTCCCGTACACGAGATAATGAAAGAGAATTGGCGCCAGTTCGTAGAAAGAGACGTGAAGAAATTTACAAACCATATAAGGATATTTGTAATATTTCACCACTAAAGGAATTAAGTTTTTTGGATTAACACACATTTAAAATTTGACAAAAGCAACATATACCATACAACATATACATATACCAAAAAGATACCCTGGAAAAGATATCCAAGTCTAAAAGACAAATTTTATTTAATTCAAGGAACTTAACATTTAAATAAAAATATTATTTTTGAGTATTAGTTTCACTCATTAAAGGTTACACTTTAACTCATAAAAACACAAGCCAATAAATAAACATACAAACTTTCTCCTTTAAAATATGAGTGTGATTTTTTATTGAAAACGTAAAAACTTCCGGCGGAACAGATCTTGATCAAAAATAGGGACAGACTGACGAACGTAAAACTTATAGCAACCCTCTTTTTCGTCTGGGTTTAAAAAAATACCTACATACTACTCCACTGATGTCACTGTCCAAATAGTGTTTACATTGCTGGCTATTGACCAAAAAAATTTTAAAAAACTGGAGTAAACGCAGAAATGTATAGACATAGCAGTCCAAGGTTATTATGATGTCATTTGTGGCATTTGCCATATTTTGGCTTTGATTTTGTATGAGGTGCATTGACTTTAACCTTTAAAAGTTTTTAATTTTTTTTTTGAACAGAACCTGTGTCGAGTTTACCAAAGAGGATGAGAATACGACATAATAAGTGTTTCTATCTTACACTAAAGCATGGTGATTTTGTTTCACGTTGTGCGTGCACAAGAAATGGAGATTTTGTGTGAAGAATTTGTCTTATAGTGTGCCATTATTATTAAAGTTAATTAAAACTTTGTCATTTTCCTCAGATCATTTAAACGTCTAGATAGACTATGATATGTAACTGTGAAAACGTCGAAAAGAATATACTTTAGAACTAACCTCTATTTTGAGCAATTCACGCACACGAACACAAAGTGTCATACAAATCGCGAGTGTAAGACGTACCTCTTCACGTACACTAAACTAATATTCTTGGCCTGTTTTAGACACTCTCTAGATGTACATATTATCTAAGTCATTTAGCTTGTACTTAATACTTCCAATAGAAATGTGGGCTTTGGGATCTTGTTAGTATCATCAAAGTTCGGTGTACAACCAATGTCGGTTAGTCACTGATATTGACAAAGATACGCAATAAACCTGCAGGACTGTTAGAGGTCTCCGACTCTAACCAATCACTAAATGTAATATATTAGTATGTACACTAGATAAAACTACATTGATACACTATACTAATGCTTAAATCTTGCAAGAAAATGTGGTTGGCGGTGATCACTTAACATCAAATGACCCGTACAATGGTTTACCATACTCTTCTTAATTTTTTTTTAACCAAAAATAAAAATTCTGCGAAAAACACCTTCGTTTCCTTGACGTTCCCTGCTTTTTTTTCAAATCAATTTATTCTTTGTTAGTTGGTGTTGACACTTGACATTTCTATTCGTTTTGGACTTTGGTTGAGACTTCAGTCCAATTATTATTTATAGCTCATCATTGTATTACGGACCTATTTTAATTTGTACGCCGTCAAAATTAAAAAATAATTAACATTAATAAGTCGAAAACTACTTTAAAGATTCATGACTCATGTTGCTACTTAGTACCTCTGTTTATTTTGTGCCAGTTTTATTTTAATTTAGAGGATGAACTCGAGAGGCTCATTTAAGAACTCACGAATGAATTTTAAGTTTCAAAATGAATCAAACACTGAATATAAAGGTACAAAACCGATACGAGAACAATCGTCTATAACCGAAGTTCTAATTTTAATGATCGTGCACGTTTGTAAAAAGGTGTTGTTCTTTGACACAAATTTAAAAATAGCTTTATATCTAGGAACTCTCTTTTTGCTATCACTTATTGCAGACGTTCTTAGTTTTCCTAAAACATATTTCTCTAGAAGTGATAATGTATTTAACCAATATTTTGTTAAAATAGGATGGTTTTGGACATTACTTTTGTCTGTACCCTTTGTTTCGTTAACATCCTATGTTATAAATTGTGGAAAGAGGAATACTATTATCACAGCACACTTATCAAGATTGATAATTGCAACTATTTCATGGTACACCTGGACAACAATATTTAATGTTATTGAAATAAAATATGGTCGATGCAACTCTAATAAATTTGATAATAAAGTAACATGCTTAAAGAATGGCCATTTTTGGAATGGATTTGATATATCTGGGCATTGTTTTATATTAATTTATTCCAGTTTAGTATTAATAGAAGAGGCTAAAGCTATAAATGGTTGGGAAAAAATAAAAGACTACATACGTGATGAAGCCTATTCAAGAAGTCAAAATGATAAATCACCTAGTATGAACCCATTGAAAAACATTAAACCTGTGGAAATGGATATTCTACGAACCTCATATGAAAAGTTTACTCCATACATAAGAGCTCTTATAATTGCAATTGCGTGTCTTCAAGTTTTATGGGATGTGATGCTTGTGTCGACAATACTATACTATCATATAATGGTTGAAAAATTCATTAGTGGTGTAATTGCAATACTAACATGGTTTGTTACATATAGAGTTTGGTATACAATACCAGGTATTCTCCCTAATATGCCTGGCCAAGGTCTATTTAAGTACAATAATGGGAAAGTGGTACAAATTAATACAAGTAGAAGAAAAGCAAGTTTGACAAACACTAAGCACTTCATGGGAATGCCAATTAACACAGCTCAAGAGAATATTGAAACAAGTGAAGATGGAAGATAGATCTTATTCTCCCTGTTATTTTTGTCATGGATTGGTTTTTTAAGGGTTTAATGGTATGATGATGAATATCTTAACTAAAATAGCTATAAAACAAATCATAACACAAGTGTTGTATATTATCTTGCTATTTATTACTTGTGAGGATTTATTTAACATGGTTTTTGACTTTTATTAAAGTTATTGTTTTATAAAATATTTTTTTTCTTGTGTTGCTAAGTTGGAGTTCTTAAAAGGGGTTACATTAAAAATGTAGAACAGGATTAATAGGAGATAATAAAAAAAAATAAGTATTTATTGTTAACAATTAATATAATTCAAAAATATTATAATAATATTTTAATACTTACTCAGTACATTCAATACAAATGAAGAATAATAACACGGACAAATTCAGGCCATTGATTTAACATGGGGAATGTTTAAGTTGTTATAATTATTATTACTATCATTGAATTGAATCTTCAAAAAAAGTAAGCAAGGAGCAAAAATAATACTGATCGTTTCCATTATATGGTCTTACCTATATATAAGTTATCACTTGAATATTAAGATAAAATATAACATTTAATAAAAATATATTCATATTGTAAATTTTTACAAAAAATTCTGTGAATTATTGATCTTTGTAATTAATATGGGCTACTTAAGTAAAAGGAAAGAAGTCATTCAATGAATCAGCTTTTTAAATATGTATCCTATTGCAAGTACAACTCCCACAGACACGGCCCCTGCAGCACCAAGGTATGCAGGGGGTTGTGATGTTACAATCATTTTTATATGCACAGGCAGACTAGGAATAGTTTTCTTGAACGAATCACGCTCTTTGACACGGTTAAAAAAGTTTTCAATACAGGGCCTTTTTCCTCCTGTCCAATAACGTCCTTCAAGTCCTAACTCCCATAAGCGTTGCAATAAGATAGCCAAGTTGATGTCGGCTATTGTAAATGTCTCGCAACACAGCCAGTTACCTTGAATAGATGATCCGATGAAAATAAACATTGGCAATTATCAAATATGTCAAAAATATAGTGGCAATAATATAATATACTACCTTCACTCTGATTTGACAGTTGTTCTTCAACTTGTGCTAAAACTTCATCAACAATGTTTAAAACCTTCAGGTACTCCTCTTCATTGGCAATAATTTCATGTTTTTTTTCTTGTATCTCAGCTTTATACAACAATACCCTCTCAGCTTTTGGGTTTTCCTTAGCCAACTTGCGTAAATTCTTTGAGCTACTTAAGTCACCATCTTAAAATAACTTGTTAAGTTAATACATATTATTATGTCACAGTATTATTCTGAGTATAATTTCACTTACTTTTAAGAACCTCTCTAACTGGCAAAATAAAAGGCAATTTTGGTCTTCCACAAAGTTTGGGATGATAAAATGATCCAACAGTTATAAGTCCTGCAGGAAGTGCCTCTATCAATTCCCGAAACTTGTTTATATTTTTCAAAACTTTGGTATCTGAAGATACATTGATTAAGGGTTGTGTATCTAAAACATATTAATAATTTAATAGAACAGTTCAGTATAATAACATACATAATATATTTATTATATTAATAACTATCTTAGTTACCCTGATTTAAGTAAAATTCCAAATAATCTAAAATCCTAGTTGAATCAGGTATGATGGCATTATTTACTTTCAGAACAGGGATTTCTCCACGAGGGTTGATTTCTATAAACCAAGGCGAATATTGTTCACCTTTTGTTATATCAATCAGTAAGGGCTCAAACTCAATGTTCTTTTCATAAAGTGCCATCAAAACCTGAAATTTTGTAATTTATTAATAAGAACATAATATAAACGAAGGACCTATAGAAAAAACTAATTATTCAACTACCTTTTGAGAGTAAAAACTGTAATAACTACAGTAAAGATATATGTTTGTTTTATATCCATTATTACTTAAAGGTCGAATATTTGTTTTGCCGAATTGTAATTTTTCCAAATATTTCTGCAAATGATGCATTTCGGATATCACCAAAATAACAAGATGGAAATTAACATTAAAACTTAGAATGCTTATGAAAATTTAAATTAAAACTAGAAACAATCCAAACTAAACTACATAATATTACAAAGTAGAGCTAGAAATTTCAATTTTTTCATTCAAAAACAATCAAAGTACCAACATTCAGAAGAAAATCAGGTGATAATAAAGACAATAAATCAACGACACTTCCTGCACAGAAATCACAGAGTACATTTTATTATGATAAAAAAAGTTGGCAGATTGATCATCGGTGGGCCACAATAGGGAGAATAGAATAGACCGATTAGGCAAAATTTAAAATAGGGATTTAAAAAATAAAGCTTCGATAAACTTAAAAAAGTGTGTACGTGTCATCTTTATTGATTATGCGCGATTGAACGTGCTAACAGACGCATTAATATATTACAATAAATAAAGCCGTGTTACCAACTAAGCACTCACGTATTACTGAAGAGCTAGGAGCATTGTTCGATATTTTTTCTCCAAAAAGCTGACGATATAACTTCATCTTTTGAGCAAAGTTGGCATTTTCTCTACTAAAATAAAAAATGCCTTTATTAATATATAATATAATTAATATTATTTTATCAAGTGATATTTTTTACAAAGAATAATATAATGTTATACTTTGATATTATTATTCATCAGAATATAAACACATACACTTTTTACAGGTCAGATCATTACCAGATTCTTGATTTTCTCTTTTATTCTTATTTATTGATGAGAGAGTAAAATGTTTCTGGAATACCGCCATTTTATTTGACTGATTATTTTTTTCATTATTTATAATTCAGTTCATTGTCCATTCCCACATTTTAAGATTTTCACTCATTCATAAAATAATTAATAATAAGAAATTGAAGGTTATATTATTATTAGCACACATAAATATGACGTTGTTATTCAATATTAACAAATATGGCTGTATGGGCTCGAACCCTTTGCCTATCCTAATAGTGGAAACGAAAAACAAAAACCGAGAACAAATGTCAGAAAATTTCTGAATTTTTTTATATTATGTAATAGTAGTAATAAATAAACAAAAAAAAAACACTTGGAGATTTTAAAAAATATTACTGAGCAATTTGAAATATTTTTTAAAACCATTAAATTATAACGGCTTAAAAAAATATTTCGATTGACTTTGTACTGAGCATTACTTCCGTTAGAAAAAAATTCTGAGTTACCCCCAAGTCGCGCCTAAAGAAGTTTGACTTCAAAAAGAGGTAGTCCTTCTAGGAGAAATTATCTCTAAGCTGCGCGTGGCTCTCCAAAAATCATGTCCACTAGACCTTTATACGCTCACTCGCGCACGACCCGTCGTTACAAAATATATTCTTTGCGTCATTAACGTAGGTCTATGAACGCATATAATGTTAATATTCTAAGCATATAATACATGGAAGCAGTCTTGTCACTATCTAATTCAATTTTAAATGCGGTTAACATTTAAAATTTAATTGACCACATTAAGACGTTCTAAAAGTACATTAAACATTCGTGAGTCTTTATTAAATTATTTATTTATACAGCTTTACACACGTTTCATCGGTGTCGGTATTCGGACCATTCGGAGGTCCATCATCAGGGTGAGAGTGGTAGGTTCGTAGTGCTCGTAGTGCGCGGCTGGACAGGGCGGGGGCGTTGGTGGTGATGATGAGCACGGTGCGCGGTATCCACGGGTGCACAAAATGTACTGACAATGTCCGCTACATGATCATCGGCACTATGGGTCTAATTGCGAGAGGAGTTTTGTAACACAGGTTTCCAAGTTGGTAGCAGAGCCCATCTCTTGTCTCCATTAAAATTAGGTTGACGGTCAATTTCTATGGCTTTCAGCAGCTTGCGAGACACAAAGTTTTTATTGCGAGCTTTCACCTTATCGAACCTAATATAATGTGACGTGTCGGAGTTGAGGGCGTGCTCTGCCACTGCCGAGCTGTTTCTGTCTAACTTACGTACACTCTGGATGTGCTCGGTGAGTCTGGTTTTTATGTAGCGTCCCGTTTCACCAATGTAGCTTTTGCCGCACTCGCATTGAATTTCATTGACGCCAGGGCTCTCCAGAGGGTCCCGATCCTTAGGAGATCGTAGAAGACTACCAATCTGCGTCAGGGGGCGGAAAATTGTACTAATTGTGAATGGTCTGAAAGTAGTCGCTACCGACACCGATGAAACGTAAGTAAAGCTGTATTAATAAATAATTTAAATAAGTACATTAAACACTTATGTTTTTTAGGGTTTGTAAATAAAATGGGTTGATGATGTAGTTCTCACAATTTTAAAATAAAGTGCCCAGATGTGCTTAAATACCATAAAAAATAAACTTTCTCCCATCGGCAATCACAGATAAACAGTTATTTGGCAGCATTTTTTTTTATTATAGGTTACTCTACACTTTTGCCTTTAAAATAAGACCAAGATTGAGCCCCTACAGTACGTAGAACTAAAACCGCCGTTGTTTTACAAATTAAGGTGAATTTTGCTAAGATTAAATTAAAATAGCTGCAAACTGGCAGTGTTTTGGAATTTAACACATTCAAGGGGTATTTTCGTCGTTCAAATAGTTTATAGATATACTCCTAAAGTTTTATTCTATATGCCGGGCCACATTGTATACAGAAAAAGAGAGGTACGGCACTGTACCTATACTGTATGTACCGTCAGGTGCCGTACGTACCTTACCGTACGTACGAATAACCATTAACTCCTGAACACAATGTGCGTGCAAAATCTTACCAGTGTTTTGCAATGCAACGAGAAGGAAAACGAGATATAAGCATACCCTGTGAAGACTACGCAGCTAGCAAAGGCGTGTGGGCTTTGGTCTAAGGGCCTATTGTATCAAGTCTTTTTATGGCTTCCATCCACTTTTCTAGGTCAAAATCTAGAACATACAATGCACATTTACCTATTGAAATCGCGAACTCGACTAATAGAAAACTGAAAGGCGAATGCACGCAATGTGCGAGCCAAAAACTCCGAGATAATACTAAAAAAAAATGTATTTCAATTCGTTCGATTTGTCAAATGTCAATTAATATTTTGTTTGATAGTACAATAGCTTCTTTTCAATATTGTTTATTAAAAAGTTGTTCTATAAATATTTAAAAAAAGTGATTTTTTGATTATTGATACTCCATGTTAAACCTATCCTCCTGAGCTTATTTTAAATGTATCCGCATGTAATCCGTATGTGCAGATTGAAGCTATCGTAAAAAGATGGAGGCATCAAGCAACACTGACGCTGTTAATCTTGGGCTGGGAGAAGTCGACGATGAAATCGGTGAAGAGTTAAAACAGCTTGAAGAAGTTGTTAAAGACGCATTTGATACTCGCAGTGAAGTATCTAGTTCTTCATCTAGTTCTAGTCATCCGAGTATTAGCACAGTAAGCTCTAAATCAAAGGAAAAACGAAATCGTAAGCGCACCAAGTCAGAGAGTCGCTCTCCCATTGATAAAAAACGACGCCGGGTTTTAGGCGAGGCTAAAGTCAAGACCTATGACTATATGACAAAGTTGAACTACTTGTTTAGAGATACACGTTTCTTTTTGATAAAATCAAACAATGCTGAAAATATAACATTATCAAAAGCTAAAGGCGTTTGGTCCACTTTACCCCAAAATGAAGCAAATTTAAATCAAGCATTTAGGGAATCTCGAAATGTTTTATTAATATTCTCAGTAAAAGAGAGTGGCAAATTTGCAGGTTTCGCTAGATTAGCAAGTGAATCCCGTAGAGATGTACCTTCTGTGTCTTGGGTATTACCTCCTGGCCTCTCAGCTAAAGTTCTTGATGGAGTCTTCAAAGTTGATTGGATCTGTAGGAAAGAACTTCCATTTAGCAGCACACTGCATTTGTACAATCCATGGAATGAGGGGAAGCCAGTGAAAATTGGACGGGACGGTCAAGAAATTGAGCCAAAAGTTGCCGAAGAATTGTGCAGGCTCTTTCAAGAGGATGAGGGTATAGAGATGACACCCATATTACGAAGGTCAAAAGAATCCTCCAAAAAGAATTATCTGAAAAGCAGCGGGAGCTATAGGACCTACAGAGCACCCTTGTCTTCAAGGGGCTCTGGTTATCGGAACCGTCTGAGTTCATCCCGAAATAGACGTAAAATCTTCACATCTCCAAGGAGCCGGCTAGGATCATCATACAAGAGACGATCTCCATCTCCATACATGAGAGACAGGCTACCATCTTGGTTTGTGAGGGGGCGTGACAGTTATAGTGGCAATAGCTCAGCTGCAGCCGAAGCTTATGTGGCAGAATACATGAGATCAATGCATCACCAGCTGCCTCCATTACCATATGTGGCACCACCAGGCTTCCCTACTGCTCTTCCAACATATGATGGCTTACCACCACCACCGCCCCCTCCACCACGGTACTATGAATTAGCTGATTATCCTCGGTCAGTGCTTGTGTACGACAAGAGGTCATATGAACGTTCTGTGGATGAATTTCTGTGGCGTACATCAGACCGTTCTCATGGTCGTAGCCGTGATCGTGACTCACATAGATATAGAGAACGCCGATAATCACTTGTTTTTCACTGATGTATATTTCAATAAGTTTAAATAAATATTTGTGATTGAACTTTGAACTTTATTACACATGAGTAGCTATAAATAAAATAATTGGTGTTGTGATGAACATTCTTGAACTATGTGTTACATGTTATGTACGATTTTGTTAATAGTGTTATACAAAATACGGACTTAGTCTGAGTGAGTTATATGAAAATTATCAGTGATAGACTTGGCTCCATAATAGGTTCAATTTTGAGTCGTAACAATAATTATTTACATTAGCTAGGCACACAAATTGGAAACTAATAAGTAAAATACTATAAATCTTAAAGGCTGTGAAACTGTGATATTACATTTAATAGACATGTACGTCTATTTATTTATATATACAATATTTGTGATGTTTAATGGGTTTTATATTTTGTTTAGCCTTATTAAGCCAAAGTATATCTACTACTTGGAAGTTACATTTTTAGGTTTTACACACAAAAATGTAAAACATATATTTACACACTATATTAGCTACACTTTAATAACCAACTAAATTACAATATAATATTAACTATGTGATCATAATCTATTGATATCAATTATTTAATATTTAATTGATATAAAAAATAATAAATACTGATTAATTATCACCAGAGACCTAAATCGAATCATCACACATTCAATATAAGAATTGTTATTTTTTTTGATTAAAAGTACATTTGGCCATAAAGCAACTATTGATCTAATTTTTGGATCAAGTGATTCACTTGACATTCAGCTAGTTTAAAGAAAAAATTGTCAACAAAATGGTAGAGGAGGTTCTTCTACACATTCAAATTGAATGCTATTTAAAAGGCTGGATTTCTAGCTGCCAATAATGAGTAAACATTTATCCTGATTTTTTTCAGATTGTTCAAGCTTACTTTATTTCCTGGGATCAAAAAAATTGTGCCATAGTCTATATGGCTGTGAATTATGGAGTTGTACAATAATTTTTGGAAGGGGTGATCTTCCCACCAAAAAGCAGATAAAGAGCTAAAGATATTAATCCTTTTCTCACATTTCTGCCAGACATAATCAAAATGCTTTATGCCTGATAATTTGTGATCCAACCAAATACCCAACAGAGACTGAACAGAAACTTATTAACAGCAGACAATTTAACATTATAAATTTTAAATAAAAGTTTAAATAGTTCTACTCTTAGAAGTTCATAATATGACAATAAATATTTGGCAAGTTATTCAAATGTGTACTTTAAATAATTAGATGAATCTTGTATAGACTTGTCAGGAATATATTTACAGTATCATTTGCATATTGCATAGGTTAATAAGGGAGTAGACTAGGACTGATCCTTGAGGTACCCTAGGAGTAACCTTTCCAAACTTACTTAGAAAGGAGTTAGCAGGATTGGTCTGTAATGGTGATTGTTCTCTCCATTAACATGTTTGATATGAAGTGAGATAACATCACAGGAATACTCAGCTGGTTCAGCTTTCTACTGAGCAGAGTGATATATTATGCATATTCTATATCAAGGAAAACTCCCAAAAATTTATCTATTCTCACGAGTGCTATTTTAATGTCAGTTGTAAGTATATAGGTAAGTGTTCTAGGGAACTCACCCTTTATGAAACCGAACTGGGCCAACACCCTTTCCAATGAAAGGACATTGTTGTTTTAGGGACCAATCAAGTCAGTGTTTCATCATAGATTTTGTACCTGTTGCAATAGCAAAAGAGAGCAATTGGTCTAATGTAACTGGTGGTTTCAAATGGATTCTGACCAGGTTTAAGTAATGGAATAATTACCTGATTTTTCCAGGTTGCCACTTATTTGGGTCCATTATGCGTGCAGTATTGGTCAGTTACTCCAACCAGCCCAGTTCCTGGGTCTGCATTACAAATTCGCATCCTTATCTAAGGGTTGAGAGGTGGAGGAGGGGCAAGAAGGGGGAGGGATATGTTGCCCCTCCTTCCAATTCCAAGCTATTTGAGAATTGCCTTTGAACAATGATTATACACAACAAGTTTTTGAGACTAATTCAGGTCTGCGTGTCTCCGGCGCTGCGGGAAGGGCAGGCCCTCCGCCCTAACGTAACTAGGCACGGAAATCCATGCTTAATGCTCGCAAGGCTGCCCGTGCCTAATTAAAGCGGGCGGAGGCTGCCCTACCTCCGCACCTGCGGCTTTTATAAAACAATCTAGGGGTAGGGTAGACTGGTACTAACCGGTGGAAGTCGTGGTCCACTGATTAGCTTCTATCACGGTGTAGTGATAATAAATATTGATTGAAATAACTTCAAAAAACAAAAATAATATTATTAAATTTTATATTTTTTTTCATAAGTTGTATTAGTTCCAACGCAAATTACCACGAATTTCCGCGGGGTAAGATGAGAGTCAATTGAAAGAGGGATAAACCTCCATAAAATAAGACCCTTACCAACCCCAAATTCGGTAGGCGAATTTGTATTGCACACCCCAGCTCCTTACAGAAGTTCAGAACATTCCCTGGGGTGTTTGCAGACTTGGAGCAACCTCGTATTCACTTAGATTTCTGCCCGTTGGTTTTCCACCCAGGCACATTCCAGGATTACGTGTGTGACCCTTTCGTCGTCCGCTAGACAACACTGCACTGTCCGTTAGCCGATCCTGAATAGGTGTTTGTTCTGTGATGTGTGACCCGTGAGGGTGCCCACTATGATTCGGATGTCATGTCTGTTTAGGCTGATAAGTCGACGTGTCAGTTTGGGCGATAGTGCAGATATCGTTTCTTTTGACTGTCTACAGCTTGAGACATTTATCCATCGGGTGTTGTGTCCGCAACTCGACTACAGCGCCCCTATTTTGCGGATGAGAGAGCGTATCCATGAGCGCATTTGGGTGAAGGACAGCGGCAGGAGTGGTAATGGAACAGCAACTTGGGTTGTTGAGGCCCGCCTTGCAATCCGCTGCATCATCACCCAACATGCCGTTGTGTCTCTTTATCAATTGCAGAGTTACCCGGTTGTGAGAGGCAATTTGTTCCAGTATTTGATGACATTTGTATACTAGCGCTGAGTTGTAGGTGATGCTCCTCAACGCTGTTAGTACCGCCATACTATCAGAGAGAAATTTGATTTTGTGGCCATGTACTGTCCTTAGTACTGCGTTAGCAGCTTCCTTGATAGGTGTGTACCTATCAAGGAAGCTGCTAAGCTGCTTTGAGTGTGTACTCAAATTGGAAAATGGAGCATGTTCAGTTAATTTGAGAAGATATGCCGGCACCAGTTCCAGCAACCATTTTGGAGCCGTCTGTCTAAATTCTTAATTCATTTAAGTACACCCGGCAGAATTCCTTGGATGTAGTTAATGAATTTTTAAGTAGATTCAAATTCAAATATTATTATTAAAAAAAGGATTTAAAATCACTTATTGAACGTCAAAAACTACTTACCACCCGTTCGAAATAATGTGACTCAGACCTGAGAAGAACGAGCTCAAGAAACACAGCTGATTATTTTTTCATAAAAATATGGTTACAATTTAATATCGTATCTACAATAAACTTTTATGCTTAAAGAGATTGAGGGTGTTCGCTCCATTCCCAGTCAGTGCCCAGTTGTATCGTAAGGTCCTGACTGACTGACTCACTCACTTAAATCAACGCCCAGCCCAAACCATTGAACCTAGAAAGCTGATTTTTTCACAACAGGTAGTTTACATTACGCAAGTATCCACTAAGAAGGGATTTTTGAAAATTCCACCCTAAAAGGGGTGAAATGGAGGTTGAAAGTTTTAAGTAAGTGACTTGATACTTTGCGTTTGAACTCCTTATTACAATACAAGAAAATAAATTTCAGCATTTTAAAAAAATTCACCCCTAAAGGAGTTAAAAGGGGTGCAAAGTTTGTATGGGGATGGAGTAAAATTATAAGTAAGAGACTTGAAACTTTGCGTATGGACTCCTTATTACAATACAAGAAAATGAATTTCAGCATTTTGTAAAAATTCACCCGAAAAGGGGGTTGAAAGTTTGTCCGGGGATGGAGTAAAATTTTAAGTAAGAGACTTGAAACTTTGCGTATGGACTCCTTATTACAATACAAGAAAATGACTTTCAGCGTTTTGAAAATATTCACCCAAAAAGGGGTGCAAAGTTTGTATGAATAGGTTTAGATGAAATTTAGTATAGAGATAGTTTGAGACCCGGGGAAGGAAATAGGATAGTTTTTATCCCGGAAATCATCCCCTAAGGGGATGAAATGGGGGTGTGGAGTTTTGTATGGCGCTACAATATTTAAACGAGACCCACGTGGACGGAGTCGCAGGCAGAAGCTAAATAGGGGTGCAAAGTGTGTATGGGGAAACTTCTTTTTGAGCTATAAAAATAGGGAGTTAAATAGATTTTTTTGACATTTGGTTACATGTATGGTATGGAGTGCCCACCTCAATTTTTGTTAAGGTTCCGTTCCCAAAGGGCAAAAACAGGACAGTATTACTAAGACTCCGCTGTCCGTCCGTCTGCCTATCTGACTGTCGACTCGGTTAGTTTGCCATAGCAATCTTCCTCGAAATAAGATTAATATAATATGTTGGGAATGGGAGCGAAAACGGGAGCCGGAACTGGAATAGGACATGAGATAATCTTCAATTCCAAAGTTATTATTTCTAAAACTCTTTATCACCGCGGACGAAGTCGCGGGCATAAGCTAGTCATTATTATATAATATAAGGTTATATTATAACCAATACATTTTCTTGCGCCGCTTCTTTTCTCTCCGAGCGCCATTTCTTTCTGAAGCGGTTGTAGTGTCTAGTATATTAGAAATGACATCTAAAGGAATCAATTTTGAGAAAATAAATGCCTTGTAGGTACGCCTTTATAGCTTTGTCCGATCTGTTGAAGCAATAACGGCAGATGTCTACTGTGCCGAACTCCGAACAATGATAGCAAAACAAGCAGTGAAACAGCCCCGAGTCATGAATCGATCTTAACCATTTTTGCTCCATGATGACGCGAGACCTCATACAGTACGACAAACCATTTTAACTGTACAGGAACTGCAATTAGAAACCATTCGTCACCCTTCGTTTTCGCCAGACCTTGACACTACCATTTTTTTGTCATTTGGACAATTTTTACATATACATATTTTTATTTTTACATATTTTACGTGATAAAGAGTTTTCTTCTCAGGAGGCAGTACTTAATGCTTTCACACAGTTTGTCGAATCTAGATCACCACAGTTTTATCACAAAGGCATAAATCACCTTCCTATTAGATGGCAGCAATTCATAGATAATAATGGTAAGTAATTATTTTGTAATAAATATGTTAAATGGTTACGTAGTCACTAATATATAGATTTATTCCCGTGTATAGTATTTCTTGGATTGAGAATAGTGGATTCCACGCCCTAGGGATCATTTTGGATACAGGGGTGTACAAAATGGTCCTTTGTTAGACCTTCAGGAATATAAAATAAATAAAAAATATTTGGTTAGGATGATCATTCACCTTTCCCTATACAAATTCAATAAGGAATATTTCAATCTTTTTATCAATTCGATATTGATAAAAAGTTAACCTGAGAGATAAAATGAAACAGATTGACCTATATGTTTGTACCTATTAGTAATCACGGACTAGTAACAAAAGAAGGACTCCGCGCCGTGATATTAGCAAGTGAAGCACCGTTATGCTAGTGTGTGCGATTACGGGGGATACTAGTTACACAGTTTTTTCTCCCTTAAATAATCATATATCCATAAATACTTTTATATTATTGTTTTTACACTTTTTCACAACCCTCCACGGCATTTTTAGAATATTTTATTGCGAGGCAAACTGATCTATCACAGACGATGGCAAATCTCATAACGGCGGCCGATCGGCTTGTATTAGTGTAAGTGTATGCGTGGGGCTATGTATTTACACGTTTACCGGCTTGTTTTGGTGCCTCACTGTTATGTAAGGTGACACGGAGTCCTTATTTTTTTACTCGTCCGTGTTAGTAATTATTATTTAACGTTTAGATGTATAAGTTAATACTAATGCTTGCTGTAGATTAAAGTATTTATTCTACTTTGTAATATAAAATTAATATTTGTTTACAATTATAATATTATCAGGCTCGCTGAGTTTTCTGCGCCCGTCCTTCTAAAATCTGACTTCTGAGGCATATAATATTTCCGAATGGGTGGTAGACTTTAGCGGTCAATAAGTGATTTGAAATTCTATTTTGAATAAATGAACAAAACTTTATTCTTTCGAAGTTAATGTACCTAGGTACTTAAAAAATCATTTAGTCTAGATATATATAGATATGGCTTAGGTATTTGCTGAGCTGAATACATTAAAGCTTTGAGAGTGCTTCTTATCAGGTGAAGATGTCCAACACGACAGAATCGAAGACCCAAAAAATAAATGAAGGTGAATCAGCGCGAATCAAGAAAAACTATGTTCCATTTATTAGAACAGTCGGATCGACGTTAATCTTATAAACTAGAATGATCTTTATAGCCCTGTCTTACATTACGAGGATTTTTCCTGTCTGTTCATCCTAGCTTAGTGTAAGTTTAATGTTATTATTCATGTTGGGGGTTGGGGTGTTACGCAGGCGCTGTGCTGACTGCGCGGTGAGGGTGTGAGGAGCAGAGCCTTGGGAAGTGGAAAGGGTGCGTCAGTTGGCGCTCGGCGTCCGGGGGTGCAATAACGCACAGTGCGCCGCGCCCCATACGGCCATCGCGTGGCTCGGGGCGTGGCGCTTACGTAAACACGCGCCGCCGAGCACAGAGACCTCCCGAGCCAAGCCATCGTCCGTCCCATAACGACCCTATGTCATCCCGCTGCCTTCTGTTTTAATGTGGATAAATCAAAGGAAACTGCCGCGCCGCCGTCGCTGCCACTGCCACCATCGGTGTCCGCGCTTATAGGTATTTGATACGTCGATACTCGATAACATCACTAGTAGTGAGGTATATACATACTATAGAGTATGTAATGTGTCCCACCTAATACCTATCAATGGAAGATATATACATAACATGTCCTATATAAATATATATATATATCTCTACAATATATACTTATGTATAGGTGTGTATATTGTTATAATATGCTTATACTTACTGATAATTAACTATGATGTGTAAGTATAATAAAAACGTTTAACGTCAGGTACTAACTAACACAATATTAATAGGTACCACTTTCTACTCTGTGTGTCACACTGAGTAGACTATTAAACGGCAAACGGTGCACTTATTTGATAAAAATATTTCAAACGGCCGGAGAAGACGTGGTTAAAAAAAAACTATCTGAAACCCATAAAAATTAGGAAACATGATTATATTTAATTAAATCCAAAGGATCAGCGGTACGGGATTGTCAATACCTTGTTTATGAGAATCTAATATTACAAACCATCCAAATAAAAAATTAATACTGAACGAATAAAAAATAAATATAAAAAAACACAGTTTAATAGAAAACCAAAATAAAATTACAAAATAATACAAGAGACTTCTTGATGGAAATTGCTAGAACTACTTTATTGACAGATCTTGTTTAAACTCTGTGTATAAACTGTAGTCATTCTGAAAATATCTTAAAATGCCTCCCACTTTTTTTCAATAATAAAATACTAAATTTTTTTTTTGTTTATCACACCTTTGCTAATTTCGACTTATTGAAAATTATCATCGACTATTTAATTTTGTTTTCTATTAAAGCGTGATTTTTAACCGACTTCGAAAAAGGAGGAGGTTCTCAATTCGTCGGTATGTTCTTTTCTGTTTTTTGTTTTTTTTATTTATGTTTGTTATATTGTTTGATTTTCATAATTTTATTTTATTTGAAAGCTGCTGCTGCTTCTCGATTGGTCCCATTGTAATTTGGATCAGATCTGACAATGACATCCATGAGAATACCATAAAAGTCTTAAATTTGCTATACATACGTATAGCAAAGTGGATGATAAATTTACGAATAACTCAATATCGCGCCAACCGATTTCGATGATTCTTTTTTATTGGACAGGTTATACTTCATAGATAGTTTGGTTTGGTTCTGATCACGGAATTCATGACAAAGTAACGGAACTCTTCAATTCTTAGGAGCAAATTAACGATACTCGGCCAAAGTATAAAAATAATTGCGTCGTTTTATACAATCTAATCTAAAGTCCTCGAATGGCGACCACGTACCGGAAGACGCAATGTTGGCAGGCCCCCCACAAGATGGACCGACGATCTGTTCAAGATCGTCGGAATACGTTGGATGAGGGCAGCGCAGGACCGATCGTCGTGGAAATTTTTGGGGGAGGCCTTTGTCCAGCAGTGGACGTTTTCCGGCTGATGATGATGATGATACAATCTAATTAATTAATCTTATTCTTATTCAGATTATTGTAATTTTTGGAGTCGGTGTCATCCAAGATAGGTTTGTAACTACATGCATAGTTATAGGTGAGATGTGCTTGAGTCGTGAGGAGGCGAGAGGCGAGAGCGGGTCGCGGCGGTAGGACACCGATTCCAAAAATAACAATAGTCATAACAAGAATTAGATTAATTAATTAGATTGTATAAAAATACGCAATTATTTTTATACTTTTTAGTGCATATTATAGCTATTGTTTTGAAGCCGGTTGTTTTTTTGCTCAAATTTATAATTTATAAATTTATTTTACTTTAATTTCACTATTATTAATTCTTGCTTTTCTAGTCTTAAAATTTGAAATGATGGTAGTTTTGTACCATGCCTAAACATAAGAACAGTTTAGTAAAGACATCATAAAATATTTTGTTAGCTTTGACTAACAAAATATTTGTATAGCACCAAGAAATTGTTCAAGTTATGAAAAAGTCGAAATTGTTTACTCTATTTTTATCTAAGAACTTTACTTTGTTAATATAAACTAGGAACAATGAGGGACCTAATATTGATACCAGGGACGCACCCATGCGCATATTGTGATATCATTTCTAGTGATGATTTTTGCCATCTTATAATAAATCCAACAATTATAATAAGGTATAAAAGAAATTGATAAACCAACTCTTTACGTAAATTATACACTTACACTCTCCTTGTTACAACCTTCATAAAAAACGACACGATTCCCGATAATGCTTTAGATAAATTTCAAGCCCTGTAAGTACTTAAAGTGGAATTGGAACTTACAAAACATTACTTTCAATATTGCTATTACGTAACTACTTACTGTGTAACAAAATCCTGTACGATAATTCACACGGATATGAAGTAGAACGCGGAGACACTACTAAAATATAATAAAAAATCAAAACCCCTTAGATGCTACAGTAAAAAGAACATTTCATTTATTATTATTACAGCAAGCGTCGCAAATATGTTGTTCTCAGTGAGTCATACATCTTTGTGCCGTTTGGTGTCGAGACACGTGGCCCGTGGGGCCCAGAGGCGCGGAGAATGTTCAAAATACTATCTTCGCGCCTCAATAAGGCTACTGGAAACCCAAGCGCTGGCAGCTGTTTCGGTCAACGGATCAGCCTTGCTATCCAACGCGGTAATGCTGCCAGTATTCTTTTCGTACGCTTCCACGTAATGATAGTTTTAATTTTATGTAGTCGTAGTATTGTAAATATAGTTATAAGATTTGTTTTGATTAAATAAATATATTTTTTCATATTTAAAAAAATCTTGTGGACCACTGACTTATTTAATCTTCCAGTAAACTAAGGTCATCGCCCTGAACTCGGTCCAATGGCGTAGAGCTAGCGTCAGCTGTGTGGCGTCAAACGAAAAGGCAATGCCAGTAAAAGTTTGAATTTTTCCCAGAAAAAAATCCTTTTATTGACCCTAACAATGCAGCTCTTCTTAAACGTTTTACATTTTACAATATTTCTTTATTATTTGAACCCAATAAATGATGGCATGGAAACCATCCATAGATGCTTCAGCAAATATTCAAGACGCACTACCTACACCGCCACGGTAGCCTTAACAGCCTCCTAAAGACATTATTTTAAGGCGACACTAAACGCCAGCGACCTTGAGCGACATGAGCTCACGGCTGCCGGCCCGCCATCTATGTAACATAGCCAATCTTTTCAAAATTCTTGCGTGGAAAAGGTAACATTTAACAGGTTTTAACAGTTTTTATGCTTAAAATCCTTGTTATTCATTACTAATTTGAATAAATTCACCTACACAAAAAAATACAAGCTATTAGAATAACTTTTCTGAGAGTAGTACTAAAAAAATGCGTGATGCCATGCCAAGAAACTTGTTTAACTGCAAAGAAAAGTGGTAGTTCAAAAAGGCTGTGGAGTGTTAACTATAACCAACAGCAAGCATTAGCAACCTACAAATAAGACTTAAGAATATGTGTAACAGGATTAAGTAGTGTTCATAGCTCCAAATGCTACTTTTTCACCACAAAACTTGTGTAAAACCTTGTTTGCGTGTTTTCTGCTAACCCTTCGCCTTAATATTATATACGTGATACGTAGAACGCTACGGTTATCGGCAAAATCCTCTGATGTTACAAGTGTGTTCGGTGGTGATCATATACCGTCAGGTGATCCGTATGTATGCTCGTTTGTCCTCCTCTTCCATAAAATAAAGACTTAGGAGGATAAAATAATAGGGACTTAGATATATCACGTCTAAGAGCGCTTTCACACTACGTCCGATCCAAATCCGATCCGTACCCGTGAAACACGATCCGAAGTAGTCGTTTTTCTCGGGTACGGATCGGATGTAGTGCAAAAGCGCTCTAAGTCTGAATGGGAGCACTGTAAGTCACATGCCATTATGTGCAAAAAGTCTTAGGCGAATATTTATTTATTTGAAAACAAATACAGATAAATCAACATACACGACATTGATAAAATGAGAAAAAAAAATAGGAAGACGGTTGACCCTAAAGACCATCCCTGCAACTTCCCGCTAATTCCATACCTAAACGCTTCAAATTGTACTTAAGACGAAAAATATAATTTGTGTTGTTTTGAACTCCTCGAGCTCAAAGAGTTAGTTGTTCTATGTTTTTGAGCTCAAAGAGCTCAAAAGTCTCTAAATAGTTTAATAAAACACTATTTTCTCAATTTTCAAATATTTTTGAATAAATGAGCCGATTTTCACGCGGCGTGGTGGCATTCGACGCAGTTTCTTAAGCCTCAAATAATGTTTGGTTTATAATAAATATATAGCTAGTGTACCCAACAGACGTTGTCCTGTACACACGTCTTAAATTTGAAAAATCGGTACAGCCGGTTAGGAGGAGTTCACTAACATACACATGAGCAGGAGAATTATATTATGTGGACGGAATTGAGAATCTAAACCAATCTCAAATTCACTGAAACAAACAAAAAAATCATCAAAATCGGTTAAGCTGTTTAGGAGGTAGTTTAATTGTGAATCTAAACCATTCTCGAATCCACCTGAAGACACACACCAATCTCAAATTCACTGTAACACACAAAAATATCCTCAAAATCGGTCCAGACGTCTAGGAGGAGTTCAGTGACACACGCACACAAGAAATATATATATATATATATTAGGTTTTTTTCAGATTTCTTAAGATCTACCGTTCCGAATCGGTCCAAATTGTATTCAAATTCTAAGTTTGGTCAAGCCCTTTCAAACGGCTCCAACCGCGACTAAATCGGTCGAGCCGTTATAAGAGGTTTACATACATCCATACATACACACACATACACATACATACGGACGGTCACCATCGCGGGAATAGCCAGGGAAGCTTCCTAGGACCTTAAATCGACGAGATCTGATGAAAACTCGATTTTCGAAAAACGGGGCAATCTAATAACTTTCCGAGTATTTGTAAATTTTCAAATTTCTTAGCGGGAATTTAAAAAGGACATAGGGATGTCTTAAACAGTTTTACTATATAAATATAATTTTACTATTAAAATATATGGTAGGTTATAGGTATATTGGTATTTATTATTCAAACAAAACAATTTTATACTTAACTATATTTACAATACTATGACTACATACAATTAAAACTATCATTACGTGGAAGTGTACCAAGAATATTGGCAGCAATTCCGCGTTGGGTACCTAATTATAGGTATATCAAATAACAAATAAATATATCTGACATAAGTAGATTTCCTTTACTATTATTAAAAACTAGCCTACCTAATAAATACAAAACATGCAAAAAATTAATCAATGGTGATTTAACTTTAATATGTTAAAACTCTTACATAATTGTAAGAGTTGTGATTTGTCTTATCTTGAATTTATAAGTTTAAGGCGAAGAGTAACTAGAAAACACGCAAACATGGTGTTTCTAGACAAGTTTTGTGGTGAAAATATAGCATTTCGAGCTATGAACACTACTTAGTCCTGTTACACATATCCTTAAGTCTTATTTGTAGGTAGTGCTAGTGCTTGCTGTTGGTTATAGTTAACACTGCCGCGCCTTTTTGAACTACCACTTTTCTTTGAAGTTAAACAAGTTTTTTGGCATGGCGTGACGCATTTTTTTGGTACTTCTCTCAGAATAGTTATTCTTATAGCTTGTACTTTTTTGTGTAGGTTGATTTATTCAGATTAGTAGTGAATAACGAGGATTGTAAGCATATAAACTGTTTTCCACCCAAGAATTTTGAAAATATTGGCTTTGTTACATAGATGGTGGGCCGGCAGCCGTGAACTCATATCGCTCAAGGTCGCTGGCATTTAGTGTCGCCTTAAAGGAATGCGAAAACATATTTACATCATTCTTTATACGTTGAATTTTGAAGAGCAAACATTCTGTGCACGTGTAAGCCCGCCCTAATATTAATGAATTATGAAAGTCCATTGAATTTAGGACAAAGAATATATACTCTAACGAATTAAGGAGTGCTGAGGACACAATGTCACTCACACATACGTTTTCTCAAAGAGACACAGTCAATTAAACTGCGTCGATGGCTTCACAGCCTACGATGATAACAATTTTGCGGGTCGTCAGCTAAGATTTAAATTTAACTTGTTATTACAACTTATAATGATTACAATAGCTACTTTTAATCTCTTATCGTAATATTATGCATTTGATAATTTTTAATAAATAATAATTCATTTAAAACCTAGTTTAAAAAACACTATTAAAGGATTAAAACGCGTGTTTTCCAGATCTCCTGAAACTGAAACGTCGGGTTAACTAAAATAATAATATAAATGTAATTTGTATGCAAAAATCTAATGTAAAAACAATTACAGTTACAATTACACGCGTTGTATCCTTTAAAAGTGTTTTTTTTTAATGTGTAACCCTCGCGTTAATAATGAAAATACTATCAAACCTAGTTGATGAAAGAATTACCTACTTATTTAATAAAAGTATTAAATGCCCACATCGTGAGATGTTGCGAATTGGGAAGATATAAGCGAAGCGACATAAAAGGATGTACCGATGTGCCGACTACCCTGAGATTTACGATTTACGTAATTCTTCTGTAGTTTGATGCGCAATAGATGCCATTTGATCCCATAAAAATTTTACATAGTTTGGCAGTAGTTTTCATTTTATGAACATTTTTTATTAATTACAGCATCAAAAGTGGCGATGCAGGCGCGTATTTCGCTGATGGCTTTGGCCGCGCTGGTAGCGTTGGTGGTAGCGGGGGCAGAACGCGGGGCTGGCATCAAGATTGGCGGCGGCGGCACGGTCGGCGGTACTGGCAGGGAAGGCACGCGAGGAGGAGGCGTCCGACTCGGTGTGGACGGTCTCCGTCGGCCCCGCACTACTCCACCGCCGCAGGCCCCTCGAGCACCCTCTGTCATCACCGCCGCTCTCGTTGTGCCTCACAAAGCATTTGGCGCACGTGATTACACTCGAGCCGAGAAGGCAGCGCTTTCTAAATTGCCGCGAAAATTGAAACTGTTCTCGCAAGTGCGGCTCAATATAACGCTCTCGATGCAAGGCCTGACACCAAGCCCGATGTGTAAGTTTTGAGTACTTATTACACTTCACACACACGCAATAAATACTCAGATAAAATAGTACAGTGTTTATTTTATGGCTATATAATTAACTTAATTGTATAGATAACATTTATTCATAGCAAAACAGCGCATAATATATACCTATATTTACTGTACTTGATATGATGGCATGAAATTAACACTGATTTTCCTTATGCGCCGAAAGATACTCTGGCTCCTTCCTATGTCCAAGCTAGTTCAGTTGCTAGGGCTGCTGCTTCCACTGCCGAAGACAGCAAACGTCGTAAATATGTCGGTCTCAGTGAGTATTACATCTTTGTGCCGTTCTAAGTCGAGACTCGAGACACTTGGCCTGTGGGCCCTGAGGCGCGCATTCTCCGCGCCTCAATACTGCTATTACTGCAGCTATTTCGGTCAACGGATCTGCTTAGCTATCCAACGCGAAAATGCTGCCAGTATTCTTGGTACACCTCCTCGAAGTGATAGTTTTAATTTCATGTAATCATGTTAAGGATTGTAAATAATTATAAGCATTGTATAAAATATAGTGCACATTTGAGCATGTTTTCCAAATAGTCTACACAATATTTTATGATGTGCTTCTTGCTTAGATTGGACTTTAGTATTTCCATTATCTTACGTTATACATAAAGCTGTATCCAGGCTTTAGGAACTCTTCTAATATTTGTTTCATGAATATTGTATGCTGCTCGAGACTTCTCTTATCTATTTTAACTTGCACCATCTGCACTGTAATAACATAAACCTATCTTAACATGTAATTAATGCTTTCAGCTATCTTGGACTCGCTCTGTAAAGAATTTTTAGCAGTCAACGTGTCTGCCATACTTTATCTTATGAATCATGAACAATATGGGCGATCTACTGCCTCTGCACAATATTTTCTACAGTTAGCCGGATATCTAGGCATACCGGTAAAACTTTTTATCTATCTGCATGCATTCAACTCACAATAACTTTCTTCGCTGACAAAGTTAAAATTATTTCTGTAACTAGACAATACATGATAAATTTTATTTCGTTATCAGGTTATTGCGTGGAACGCTGATAATAGTGGTTTGGAAAAGCATGCTTCTCATGCGTCTTTAAGACTTCAACTCGCTCCCACCATAGAACATCAGACAGCAGCTATGCTGTCCATACTAGAGAGATACAAGTGGCATCAGTTTAGTGTTGTAACATCTGCGATTGCCGGCCATGATGATTTCATTCAAGCAGTACGCGAGAGAGTTAGTTCCTTACAAGTAGGTACTACTACTAATGTTAAAAACCTACTTTAAAAGTCGCCATATATTATAAATCAAAAAACATATTTCTAGGATCGTTTTAAATTTACCATCCTCAATGCTGTGGTTGTGAAAAAGCCGGCTGACCTCAATGAGTTAGTAACAAGCGAGGCTCGGGTGATGCTTTTGTATGCAACAAGGGAAGAAGCAGCTGAAATTCTCTCGACGGCTGCAGACCTACATCTAACTGGAGAAAGTTTTGTATGGATCGTTACACAGAGCGTTCTTGGTTCCATGCAACCACCCAACAAATTTCCAGTTGGAATGCTTGGTATGATAAATAAATAATAGCTTATTTGAAAATGGTAGTCATTTTCTTATAATATTTATTATTATTTTTATTTAATTCAGGTGTACATTTTGACACATCGAGCTCGTCGATCATATCTGAGATTGCCACTGCCGTAAAGGTGTTTGCTTATGGAGTGGAATCTTATGTATCGGAACCTGAAAACATACGCTACCCTTTGGGAACCAGGCTGTCTTGTGACGGTGCAGACAGTGGTGAAGCAAGATGGTCCACTGGAGAAAGATTTTATAGACATTTACGTAATGTGAGTGTAGAGAGCGAGACAGGAAGGCCTAGTATCGAATTCACTCCTGATGGAGAATTGCGAGCAACTGAATTAAAAATAATGAATTTGAGACCAACTTTAGGTGATCAGGTACTCACTCATATACATTCAGATTTCTAAGTGAGGCAGATAAGTTATAATTCATAAAAAGTCCCTAATTTGCAACATTTAATTCTTTCAGCTTGTTTGGGAAGAAATAGGGACATGGAATTCTTATCCGAAAGAGCATTTGGCAATCAAAGATATAATTTGGCCAGGAGGCTTGCACACTCCACCTCAAGGTGTGCCAGAAAAGTTTCACATGAGAATTACATTTCTGGAAGAGCCGCCCTATATTAATTTAGCACCCCCTGATCCAGTCAGCGGTCGCTGTTCCTTGGATAGAGGTGTCATATGTAGAATTGCACCAGAGGTGGAGGTAGTTGGGTAAGTTTTCATTATTACTTGCTAATAATTTAATTATGAGAACTTATTGGAATATTGTCATTACAGAATCGAAGCAGGAGCGGCTCATAGAAACAGTTCGCTATATCAATGCTGCAGCGGATTTTGTATAGACCTGTTACAACAATTGGCTGAACAGCTTGGATTTACATACGAGTTAGTACGTGTCGAAGATGGTCGGTGGGGAACATTTCAAGACGGAAAATGGAATGGCCTGATAGCAGAGCTCGTCAACAAGAAGACCGATATGGTAGTTGTCATTATTTCCCAGAAAGCAATAAGTCACTTCAAAATTTTTGCTCTAAATACATTTTTTCGTTGTAGGTTCTGACGTCGTTAGTAATAAATTCAGACAGGGAGGCGGTGGTGGACTTTAGCGTACCTTTTATGGAGACTGGTATTGCCATCGTAGTAGCGAAGAGAACAGGTATCATATCACCTACAGCATTTCTTGAACCATTCGACACTGCTTCTTGGATGCTTGTGGGAGCCGTTGCGATACAGATGGCAACATTTTGTATTTTCATGTTCGAGTGGCTTTCACCAGGTGGTCTTGATCGCTCTTTTGGACCGCTTAGTGCACAGAACAGATTTTCCTTATGTCGAACATATTGGATAGTCTGGGCAGTATTATTTCAGGTATTTATCTTTTTTTGCGTGTTATTTTATATTTCATTGGTTTACGTGTTTGTCTATGTTAAGTACTGTAATTACATATTTTCAGGCATCCGTTCATGTTGATTCCCCACGTGGATTTACTGCGCGATTTATGACAAACATGTGGGCTATGTTTGCAGTAGTCTTTCTTGCGATCTACACTGCGAATTTAGCAGCTTTCATGATAACGAGAGAAGAATTTCACGAACTTAGTGGTATTGATGACCCACGGATTGCTCGGCCTAAAGCATTTCAACCACCCCTTAAATTTGGAACGGTGCCTTGGTCACATTCTGATGCGACTCTGAAGAAATATTTCCCTGAGCCTCACTCCTACATGGCCTCGTAAGTTAATTAATATTGACAACGTCAAATATAATGTTGTTTAATTATTCATGCACACTTGTTCATCATCATCATCATCAGCAGCCGGAAGACGTCCACTGCTGGACAAAGGCCTCCCCCAAAGATTTCCAAGACGATCGGTCGGTATTCCGGCAATCTCGACCAGTTTTTCGGTCCATCTTGTGGGGGGGGGCCTACCAACACTGCGTCTTCCGGTACGTGGTCGCCATTCATACTTAATTAACACAAAATTTCTAATCAGAACTATTGTTTTATAAGAAAAATCTTTGTCTAGTAATGTTCAACTCCCTTTTGACTTAGAATATTATAAAAAAATTATCTGTATTCTAGAATATTCTGGCTCTAGTTGGAAGTAGAAAATGATAAAGTATTATATTTTCAGCTACAATCGAAGTACAGTTAGTGCAGGGGTAACAAGCATTTTAACAGGGGAATTAGATGCTTTTATATATGATGGTACCGTATTGGACTATCTTGTATCACAGGTTAGTTTGACATTTTAGTATCTGTAGTTAAATATAGAATAAATCATTATTTTACTTTTATTATACAAGAAGGGGAAACGGGCAAGACAACTAGCGTACATCCCATCAACAGTAGGGCAACAACATCAACCGCCCATAGACATCCCCAAAACCAGGGGGCAAAAGATGGTTGTATCGGGAAGACTGCAGCCGGTAATGGATTCCACAAAGTGGCTGTACGATGCGTGAAGTTCTTTGCCAAAAACGTGGTAGTTGAATGCCAGACGTCAAAATATTTGTATATTTCTTAACTTTGGTATAATTACCTACAGGCTTATCAGACATACTAACTTAAATCTAAGGGTGCACAGTAATATAATCACAGGTCGCTTTGTGATGCATTACGATCACATTATTTTCAGTGTTATGGGCAAGCAATGCCACTTTACATCATGGCACCATGCTATTTCCGTTATCCATCCAAAAAGCGGCAATTTTTGTCTATACCATCCGCCATTATGTTGACAACATAACAAGGAACACCGGTCATAGACACCCAGCGTTTAAATGGTAACAATATTATATACTTTTTAGTTAAAATATAAATTATTTTTTTGTTTTAGGACGAGGACTGCAGATTATTGACTGTAGGGGCTTGGTACGCAATGTCTGGATATGGATTAGCGTTTACACGTAACTCCAAATATCTCGGCATGTTCAACAAAAGATTGCTAGATCTGCGATCGAATGGAGACCTAGAACGATTACGAAGGTATATAACTATGTATAAATACATTTAATGAACAGCAAGCATTTTTGCTATTATTAATTTATTTACTAACCCTACCTGAAATATATGAAAATTAAATGAAGAGGTTTTTATACTGTACGTTTAGTGCACGATGGTAAGTGCACCGTATCACAGGACCGTAGTCATTACCAACCAGTGATAAAGAATTAGCTAAAAGATGCAGTAACTGAGCTAGGAACGACAAAAATCACAGGAGTAAAATCTTCAAGGCTAGAAAGGGCCCAACAGAAAAAGAAGCCGGGCCCGTAAAACAGGCTAATAAGAAAATACAGACAGCATAGATGGTTGGTGTGTGTACGCGCTTTCTAGATGGTGATGACCCAAGTGAAATCTAACTGAAAATACCGATTTTTTTTATGTTTGTTCAACTCGGCATCTCATTAACAAATACCCCTATTATAGTCGGTCAAGAATAAGTTAACATTTATTATTTTCAATCATTAAGCTATTTAGGCTGCGACAACATCATATACCTAACGGCCAAAACAGCTGTAGAACGAAACGGAAGAGTATGTGTGGCGAGGCAGTCCTTGGCTTTATATGCGGGCAAAGCTTTACTCGTTGTAATAATTATTTTAATATATCTCTACAGGTACTGGATGACGGGTACCTGTAAGCCCAATAAACAAGAGCACAAATCATCAGATCCGTTGGCTTTGGAGCAGTTTTTATCAGCATTCCTACTTCTAATGGCTGGTATATTATTGGCGGCTGCTATACTGTTCTGTGAACATTTGTATTTCCGCTACGCGCGGGAACATATTGTCAAGTCTCAACTACATCCTTGTTGTACACTCGTTTCCATCTCAATGGGTAAATATGAATTATTTTTTCACGATTTATAATTTTCATATTTTCACCTGTCTATCGACCTATGTAACGACTGAACAAATCTATTACGTAATTTCCAAGCCGTAATCACCAAGTACGATGACAATACATGTTTATTGTTATAATAACCAGTTTAGTAACATATTATTCTATATTACACTATATATTATTCTATATACACGTATTAATAGGATATTTAAAATATCGACTTATGTAGCACGAGAGAAAGAGAATAAAGAGAGATTGAGTGTTTTAATCATAATTTAATCAGGCAAAGGTCAGACGTTCCGAAATCATCAACAGACACCAGCTGGTAACTATCGTGATGGTGCCGACAGAAGAAGATTTAATAAATGCTAAAGCAAAATTATGCACAGACCGGCCTGCGTCGTGCGCAACCCAACCCATTCGTCAGTATGCCCGCTGAAATCACCCAAGACTATGATTTCAGTGGAGGGGATCTGTGCAAATACGTCGTCAATTGCCGTTTGAACGTAGCTCGTGAGATAATAATAATAACGTTTCTGCGTTACCATTGTGCTGCGCTTGTAGACACACGCATAGATGCGGACGCGGTCCTCAAAATCTTCACGCAGCCAGAGAGTGTGTGGCGGTCCTCCACAGTGCGGTTTTCAAGGAGCTTTCTTCTTTCTTCGTACTACAAAGCTGTGGAATGAGCTTCATTGTGCGGTGTTTCCGGGACGATACAACATGAGTACCTTCAAAAAAAGCGCGTACACCTTCCTTAAAGGCCGGCAACGCTCTTGTGATTCCTCCGGTATTGCAAAAAATGTGGGCGGCGGTGATCACTTAACACCAGGTGACCCGTACGCTCGTTTGTCCTCCTAGTCCATAAAAAAAAAGAGTTGAGAGGTCCCTACCCTTAAAATTATCAAGATGGCGATAGCGGATATCCTCCCTAGGGACAGACATACCCCGTATATATGATAAATGCGATAAAATATACTCAAGGTTGTACCAGGGGCAAGTAAAATATGCTGTGTCGCTCGGTCGAGATATCTGCGTGGACGGCGTTTAAATTGGAGTGCATTCCCCTGATGGGCGTGTAGTGGGTTGCAGTGATGAAAATGCTCGGGGAGGGATTCTCTGACTCCAGCAGAACCGGTACTCTCCTGGGGTAACATTTCTTTGAGGACCGCTGTCATATTTTGGTGGTGGGATGAGCTCCGGTCCTCAACACTATCCTGCGAAACATACCGACGCTAGGCCGGTACTTCACGCCAGTTTTCTGTGCGGGAGTGGTACTTATTCCGGACGAGGCCGGCCCTTTCGTGCTGTCGTCATAGGACACCAGCGTGACACGGCCACTTCTAAAAGCCCTAAGTCACCTCTTACGATACCCTTGGGCTTGGAACTACTCTATTATTTTTTCGCCCCCAGACAGGGCAAAATATGCCTATCAAATATTAATAGCGAGCCTACGTTTTCAGGGGACTTTTGACCTGGAAAGGCATTGAAACGTTTGGTTTATATTCTAGCAACTTATGTATGTAGTAATAGCTAGTTGACCTATTGGTATTGGTAAAGGGCTCCTGTTTCCGCAATTAGACCGCTTAATTGGGTCCATTTTGCGTGTAGTGTTGGCCAGTGCTAGTTGACCTAGTTGACCTATGAAGTAATAGTTATTTATCAACACTTTTCTTCTTTCTCAAACCACCACCGGATATCACGAGACCAATATAATATATATTGCTTTAAGCTTAATGTTATGGATAAAGTCCTAAAATTTGATTTTCTTATCAAAACTACACTAAAATATATTTGTTCACTAGGACAGTCACTGTCAATGCAAAATGCCGTGATGGAAGCGACTACGGACCATGGATATAGATTGGGTAAACGTGCTCATTGTCGATCAGCAGTCTGTGCTGCACAGGTAAGGCCTTAAATACATTATATTGTAAAACTCATTCACACTCTTCTGATAGAATATAACTAAGTTTGTTACAACAGCTACAATAACATTAGAATACAAAGGTAAATTTCGCCACTACATACAAGACTATAATAGGTCAGATGGGACATTGGGTGATCCGGAAAGCTAAAAACCTCGGTTCGAATCCAGATGTCCTATTACTTGTTTTTTTGTTCAAGTTTTGTACATTCTTAAAAATCCAAGCAAGGCTCGGTCGTCCGGATATTGATATTAAGTCGTGATAATATTAATTGCCAGATTTGGCGGGCTCAACACGAGCGTGACGCAGCGGTGGCGCGCTCGCGGCAGTTGGCCGTGGTGCTGGCGGCACACGGGCTGCAGGCGCCGCCACGGAGACTGGCGTCAGCTGCCACGCTGCACGCCGCGGGTCGCCACGACGCTACGCACCCGCGCACCCTACAAGTGCCGGCAGACCTGCTGCCCGACCTTGACAGACCGCTCTCTTGTGACGACTTACGAGCCAGGTTAACCAAAGCATATTATTATAATTTAAAACAGCTGTTTTCACCAGAATTTTGTAATTTTTGCGTTAGCGTTTAGTATAGACAAAAAATCTAAAAACCAAAATGGCGGACACCAAAAGATAACTACATTCCAAGCACCCCACGAATTAAATAAAAGAGCTTAAAGAAAAACAATGAAAAAGGTCGAAAGGATGATGAAAAATATTCAACAGATCTTGTTGAAATATGTTATGCCTTAGCATTAATCATAGACGGTAATGCAATGATTAGCTAAGTGTCCAAAAATCTAAAAAACAAAATGGCGGATAACTAAAGGACCTACATTCCAAGCACCCCCATGATATATGAGAAGTTGATAAAAGGATTTGTGGAGAAGAGAACAATAAAAAAGGAGGAAAGGGTGAAGATTACTACTGTCTATTCTCTTTCAAACACCAGGAAACCTAGATATATCATATTGCTTCAGCATCCCCACCCCAAAATTACCTATTACAATTAACATATCGTTATGAGCCGAAGAAGACAAAATATATTCTAAATGTTATCTCTTACTGTGCATAAAAGAGACATCAATATACTTGGTCATGGATTACGTATCTAGACACCTCCTGACTAATGCGTAGTTTTTAAATTCGATTGCCATAACTTGGAAGTTACACGTGTGTAGCTCTATGATACGTTGGACTTTCTGGTTTTGTAAGAAGTTAGTTTTACCCCCAATAAATAAACTCTGGAAATTACTGTCCTGATAATAACATGATTTGCAGAAATTTGTTATATGAATAATAGTATTGTAAATTGAGATGTATATTATTTATTATTTAAGCAAAACAAATCTTATAACTATATTTACAATACTATGACTACATAAAATTAAAACTATCATTACGTGGAAGCGTACCAAGAATACTGGCAGCATTACCGCGTTGGATAGCAAAGCTGATCCTTTGACCGAAAAAGCTGCCAGCGCTTGGGTTTCCAGTAGCCTTATTGAGGCGCGAAGATAGTATTTTGAACATTCTCCGCGCCTCTGGGCCCCACGGTGAGAGGTTGAGAATAACATAAATAATGTTATACTTTATTGTTTCAGGGAGCGGACTAGAGTAGAAATGGAAACAGTGCTGTGAGGTGCATATTGCGCCATTTTTTTTTCAATTCCTGAAGGCTGTTCTTACACCAAGTTATATACACGACGAAATTAGTTGATATATTTTACGTTAAAATAAGGACAGATAAAATAAAGTTGTAATTATTAAATAAAATATTCCAATTATTAAATCGGATGAACGTTGTAGATAGCGATGTGTTGTTGCGGACGAGCGCGCGGGGCAGGCTGGGCCTCGGGCGCGCGTCCTTGTGTTGTCTACTAAAATAAAATATATTTTTTGGACAATATTGTTTTGTTGTTTCACTCCAAAGTATTTTATTTATTTATATTATTTATACTAGTTGCAGTTTCTCAATGGCATTCTATACATATGGACATACCATTCGCAGTCTGATAACGGAACAGCTAAAGTGTGCGTAAAGACAATGTAAGCATACTTTTCTCCTTAAACGTGTTTCAATCAACAAGCCTAAGTGTGCTATAAAAAATGCTTAAATAATACATTAACAACTCAAAAAAAAGATCGTGTGACTTATCATAGGTAGGTAGGTTATTTTTATATAAGATTGATATGAAAAATCATAAGTAATTTAATAAAAACGAATATTTTTTCATTAAAATATATGCTACAATTATTGACCCCAGACAAGACCCGCTTGTCAGAAATCAGAATGAGACAGATGAAAGGACACAGAAATGAAAACAGTAGAGTCGCTCTTTTTAACCGACATCAAAAAAGGAGGAGGTTCTCATTCATCAGTATGTATTTTTTATGTGTCCGAGGTAACAGAACTTTCGACTGGGTGACTTGGTCCAGATCCGACAATGGCAACCATGAGAAAACCATAAAAGTCTTAAATTAGCTACAACTATGTGCGCAACAAATTTACGAATAACTGAATATCGCACCAACCGATTTCGATAGTTCTTTTGTTATTGGAAAGGATATACTTCATAGCTAGTTTGGTGATAGTTGGGCTAGGTTCTGCATAAGCAGAACCATGACAAAGTAACTGAACTCTTAGGATCAACGATACTAGACCGTAGCTTTTTTATGCTATCCGGATATTTAGGTCACCTACCGTAACGTCGTTATGGTCAAGTAATTGTCGTAGTAAATTATATATGATGATCAATGGAACTCCTTAACGACTTACAGTAAGGTTTATCTGTGGCAGATTTTCTAACAGTGTAATAATATTGCAATACGCTTACGTTATGAACAATGATTAGCAATATTGTATTTTGTGTAATGTGAACGGCTTACAAGAACGTGAACATACTAGTGCTTTTTACACGTTATCACGGAAGTATCGCTACCTAGTGATAATCGCTGCTTATTTATATAGCAAATATGTAAAAGCTAATATTTTTCAGCTTTCCCGTACACGAGATAATGAAAGAGAATTGGCGCCAGTTGGTAGTAAAAGAGATATGTGAAGATAAGAGATATAATAATAACAAACCGAATAAGCATATTTATATTTCACCACTAAAGCTTTTTTGGATTTAACCACATTTAAAATTTGACAAAACCTGTCATACATACATATGTTGATGTCCGCTTACACTACATATACCAAAAACATACCTAAGTCTAAAAGACAAATTTTATTTAATTCAAGGGACCTAACATTTAAATAAACAGTTTAACTAATTATTGTATGTGAATAAAAATACTATACTTGAGTATTTATTTCTCTTATTAAAGGTTACCTTAACTTATTAAATCCAAATCTATTTAGAACGAAAAGAAATAACAAATATAAACACAAGCCAATAAATAAACATACAAACTTTCCCCATTGTAATATGAAAGTGATTTTTGATTAAAAACGTAAAAAACCTCCGACCGAACAGATCTTGATCTGAAAATAGGAACAGACTGACGAACGTAAAACTTAGAGCAACCCTAATTTTCGTCTGGGTTTAAAAAAATATCTAACTGCTACTCCACTGTTTTCACTGTCCAAATCAGGTTCTAAATTCAAAATACGCGACTAAAACTGAAAAAGTGCATTGCTGCCTATTGACCAATAATATCTTAAAAAATTGGAGTAAACGCAGAAATGTCTAGACATAGCAGTCGAAGCTTATTATTGTGGCATGTGCCATATTTCGGTATAAAACGTAATTTCAGTTTCTAGCAAATTCCTTAATGTGCTTATGAACATACAGAACATTATCAGGAATATAATATAGTGATGCAACAGTCAAAATGTTTATTTCGTTAAAAGTCAATTAATTAATGGGTATGTGCTGGAAAACTATAAACGATGTTTCGAATCGAGATGCATAGAATAACAGAAAGAGATTACCTACCATAAGATTTATCTACGTACACGTCTTAATCAGCCACTTCGTAAAACTTATTTAATCCAGCATCAGGTCTCGAAGCCTATCCGACTGCGACGAAGATGATGTCAAGTGGCCATGCAGCACCTACTCCCGTAACAATTGGGAACTGTACTCTCGAAATTATTGACGAGTACGTTTACCTTGGACAATCAATCCGGTAAGGTAAGTCCAATTTGGCGAAAGAGGTCACTCGTCGAATCCAACTCGAATTGGCAGCGTTCGGGAAGCTCCGTAAAACCTTCTCGTCCCAAATACCACAGTGTCTATGTGTCACAGTGTTTTCAATCAGTGTGTGTTGCCAGTCATGACTTCTGGTCCGCAAAACGTGGTCGCTAACTATGGCCCTGATGAGAAAGCTCATCTATTTAAGTAAGTAGGTTTTCAAGCATTTAAGTAGGTTTAAGGGCTACGCTCGGAGTTTCCCTGCGAAATCGAATCAGAAATGAGGAGATCCGTAGGATTACCAAAGTCACCATAGCCAAAATGATTGCGAAACTGTAGTGGCACTGGGGAGGGCACAAAATTCGACAGACATAGGGCTGGTGTGGCTGAAAAGTATGGGAAGACGCAGTATTGGCAGGACGCCCCTACAAGATGGACCGACGATCTGGTCAACATCGCCGGATTACGTTGGATGAGGGCAGGACAGGACCGATCATGCTGGAGATTCTTGGCGGAGGCCTTTCACTAGCAGTGGATGTCTTTCGGCTGATTATGATGATGACACGACTTTATTTGAATTGTCATACCAGGCCATAAAATCTTTATAAAAAAAATGTATTGTCAAAATCATATGTTTTGTAACAGTTGACATTTCTCTATTGACTTATTTATGTAGGTTTGACAAGCGGTAAATCTTATAAAATCTCAATTCATTGTTGTTTATAAACGTATAAATATTTGTGTTTATACTTTTCTCAAATATGTCGAGAGATATAATAATTTTAGCTCCAAATGGAAGAAGAATTAAAGTACATTGCACTCCAGATACTAGTTTTTTGCAGGTCGGATAATAGTATATTATAATGAAAAATTTAAAAAACATTGTGTGGATTTTTTACGAAATTTTGTATATTTAGGTATTGGAAGATGTATGTGAAAAGCAGGGATATGAAGCTGGTGATTATGATTTGAAACATCACAACCACATAGTTGATTTGACTACAACTATTAGGTTTTGCAATATACCAAATAAAGCAACACTTGAGATGGTTGAGGCTGAACGGAAAAGAGTTGAAGCCAATGTGACTGTTGGTCTGATGTTGCAAGATGGTAATTCTTATTAATTTTGTTCCAGTTATCTACACCTACATCTAATATAATATAAAATTCTCATGTCGCAGTGTTTGTAGTTAAACTCCTTCGAAACGGCTTGACCGATTCTTATGAAATTTTGAGTGCATATTGGGTAGGTCTGAGAATCGGACAACATCTATTTGACATCCCCCTAAATGTTAAGGGTGGTCCACGTCCTCCTTTATTAATTTTTTTGACTTTTTTTATTAAATTAGTTTGATTATGAGTCAGCATTAAAAATACATACAACTTCAATTTTCACCCATCTACGATCAACAGTTTATTTTGTATCGCAATTTTTTTTTTATGATAATAAGGGACGAGACGAGCAGGACGTTCAGCTGATGGTAATTGATACGCCCTGCCCATTACAATGCAGATCCGCTCAGGATTTCTGAGCGGCACCACAATTGCGCTCGTCACCTTGAGACATAAGATGTTAAGTCTCATTTGCCCAGTAATTTCACTAGCTACAGCGCCCTTCAGACCGAAACACAGTAATGCTTAAACATTACTGCTTCACGGCAGAAATAGGCGCCGTTGTGGTACCCATAATCTAGCCGGCATCCTGTGCAAAGGAGCCTCCCACTGGTGATTTTAATATCGGCAATACACCATTTGCTGGGTCAGCTAGTGTTTATATAAAATGTTGGATTTGTGATACCAAAATAAAAAAGATTTTAGATAATATATAAATTATCAGCATAATATGTACGTACATGGTACTTATGCCAAAGTACCAATTTTTTTTTAAATAATTCTGTATAATGTATGAAACACCTGCAACAGTTTTGACTGGACTAGATTCAGGTATTGTTGGTTACCTTTTAAATGAAGGAGTTGCATTTTATACTTAGATTTAGGTTTCCCATTTAATATGATTAAAAATTATATTCACTGACCAGCTTGCCACTTAAACAACTTATGCATATGATGTGGTAGGTTGCCGGTGCAATAAATAAGTCAATACAATTTAAATGTTAAAACAGATTATTAGGTTATCATTTTTTAACTTTACCAACCTTTTTTAAAAGTAATTAACAAGCTCCTTATATACAAGGTAGTTCTAAAGCCAATCTGGACTAACGGTATCCAGCTCTTGGGATCAGCATGCAACTCCAACATCGCAATAATACAGAGAGCCCAAAATGGCATCCTTAGAAATCTATCAAATGCCCCATGGTTCCTAAAAAAGAACTTCATGAAGAACTTAAATTTAAAACTATAAAGGATGAAATTAAACAATATTCTTCAAATTATAAGGATCGCCTAGCAATTCACACAAACCCATTGGCAGTGGAGTTACTAACTTTAGAGCATCCAAAGAGACTCAAGCGAAATAGCATAGTCGAATTGAACTTAAATTAAATGGAAGAAAGGTCAATGGACCCCTCTTCGGACAAAATCCTAGACGTCCAACACATCTGGTCATAGTTTGGGGACTGATTGCAGATATAATAGAGGGGGAAAAAAATTAATTAACAAGATGATATGAATTTTGTTATTAATGGATGATTGCATTGCAATAGGTGATAGGAGGACTGCAGACTTTTCTCCCAACACAACACTCCACAGTATAATTGTGTCCTTGGCTGAAAATGAATTCTCTCAGTTGAAAAACCCCTCAGTAACATATATGAGACAAGAGGTGGTAGGTGTTGCAGCTCTTAAAGAAAAAACACTGAGACAATTAGGTTTGATAGCTGGCCGAGCCATACTGAGACTATTGGAGAAAACTGAACCTATGTAAGTAATAAATTTAAGAGCTAATTGAAAAGTAAAAGCAACTCATTTGATAATGTGTGATATATATTTTCATAACTTTATTTAGTATTGGATTGATTACTTTGTCTTAATACAAAAAGAGTCAATTTTCATTGCAAATAAATATATGGAATATATACTAATATTATGTACTATAAATGTGAATGTTTGTAATAATGAATCTAATGTCAATGCAAATTAAGTTGTGTGTAGCTCATGTAAAATTATTAAGTTTATTAGACAGGATGTTTTAATTAATTATTAATTGTAAAAAATCATAAATTCTAAAGCCTATATCTAATATTATTTTTACAGGCAAGCTAATGTATCTTCAGTTTATAGAAGTTCTAAACCAGAAAAGGATAAAATAGAATTGAGAGAACATAAAGAAGGTAATGTTGAAACACCTAATTATTCTGCAAATCTTGAAAAAGCTGAAGCCAGTGATAAAGAAGTTGCTCACATGGAAGTTGATAAAAACAAATTTGATACAATAACATCAATAATAAAGAACGAGAAACAAAGGGTTATCAATAAAGATAATGGGATACATATAAAAGATAGTAGTTCTGATCACACTGTTGTTAAGGATTCAGAAAATAAGAGCACACCTAAGGAAAAACCTGGTGTAAAAACCCAGAAACATGAAACACAAGAGGAGTTAGAAAGGCGTCTTAGAATTGAAGAAGAAGTGACATTTGTAAGTAGTAAAATATAATACATAATATACATTTTGTATTTTTATAAGGAGGTCTGAATTAAGTAGGAATAAAAAAATCAAATTCAAAATCCTTCAGCTATCATAAATTAGCAAAGAAACACAAGAAACAAATCAAATTTACAGGAGTATTCATATAAAGTTTGGGTAATTTTTGGATTGAAAAAAATGTTTTTGTTAATAAATGTTAATAAGATTTAATAATGATATATTGAACACGCGGACGAGTAAAAAATGAAGGACTTCGCTCCGTGATATTAGCAAGTGAAGCACCGTTATGCTAGTGTGTGTGCGGTTACGGGGGATACTAGTTACATAATTTTTAATAAATCATATATGACCACAAATACTTATATAGTATCGTTTTTACACTTTCACAACACACAACGGCATTTTTAAAATATTTTATTGAGACACAAACTGATCTGTCACAGACAATGACAATTGTCATAATGGCCGCCTATCGGCCTGTGGTAGTGTAAGTGTGTGCGTGGGGCTATGTATTTACACGTTAATCGGCATGTTTTGGTGCTACACTGTTATGTAAGGTGACGGAGTCCTTATTTGTTTTACTAGTCCGTGATTGAACACAATGATTACAATAGACTGTAAGACATTGAAACATTATGTGGAATGTTTAGGTTGGATCTCAAAAAGCAATAGCATTCATGCAACCAGATGAAGCACAAGATGAATTGTCAGATCTACCCGACGATTTCTACGAGTTAAGTATAGAGGAGGTTCGTAAAATATACCATGAACTGCAGCAAAAACGAATGGAAATGGAAAACACGCCACTTATGACGACGTCGAAGAGGGCAGAACTGAACAGTGAGGTATTGAATTATAATTTTCACTTGTTAAATATCATTCTGAATGTTTTACCTTGTTAAAAAAAGATTTGAAAGTGTTTGCTAAGGTTAAGAATATAATATAATAGTTTCAAGTACAGAAGTCTGTCTCTACAAAATCAGTTAATTAAATAGGTACTCTAGCGGCCTACATTTTTATTCACCTAGAAGTTGCCTCTCTTTCTATCACATGACTGTTCTGACGAAATTAGTGTTGTCTTCTTTCCTAAAACTGTACCTACCTACGGTAACTTAAAAATAGCTCAGTTTTTTCTATATTATAAATTAGTATGTAATCGTAATTTTACCTACATTCGTTGCAAAGAGTAATGTATGCGTTGGAAGACCACAACATAGTCAAACGAAGGTTTCCAATTTCGTTATTCCGAGAGTCATCAATTGCGTTACTATAAGGCAAAAGTTGCAGTCCTTCATTAATGAAACATTTCTACCAAGTGAAATTACCTTGCACTATGTTGCAAGCTCTTATGATAAGAAGATATCTGTATAACATACGACATGGGCACCTCCGAAAAAGCGCGTACATCTTGCTTAAAGGCCGGCAACGCTCCTGTGATTCCCCTGGTGTTGCACGAGGATATGGGCGGAGGTAATCACTAAACACCAAGCGTGATCCGTACGCTCGTTTGTCCTGCTTTTCCATAAAAAAAATGTAAAAAAAATATATTTCAGCTGTCCCAGGAAACATTAAAGACATACAAAAATGTCGTTGTCCGAGTACAATTTCCAGACAGAATGATTCTGCAAGGTGTTTTCACACCGAGCGACACAATCCAAGATATACAGAATTTTGTGCGAACTCACCTGCAGGATCCGGATAAGCAGTTTCAAATATGTAAGTACATAGTCTTATATTATGAAATGTAGGTACCAGTTGTGTGATATATTTTGAAGGTAAGGTAGGGTTTTGTAGGTAAGTATCTAATCAGAAGTGGGAGCTTTCTTTGGCACCTTTTTGTCATCAAGCAGTACCAGTATTTACCAGTCTCCTTTGCACAGGATGCCAGCTAGATTATAGGTACCACAACGGCGCTTATTTCTGCCGTGAAGCAGTAATGTGTAAAAATTGTTGTGTTTAGGTCTGAAGGGCGCCGTAACTTGTGAAATTACTGGGCAAATGAGACTTAACATGTTAGGTAACGAGCGCATTTGTAGTACTTAGAATTATTGGGGTTATTCAAGAATCCAGAGCGGCATTGCATTGTAATGGGCAGGACGTATTAATTACCATCAGCTGAACGTCCTGCTTGTCTCGTCCCTTATTTTCATAAAAAAAGTAAAGCTAGGTTCATACTTCTGTGTCAGTGCGCGCCAAAACGCTATCGGGTAGGTACGTTTATTGCCTACGACTAGATTCACATTACTAGTAGGCGCGGTCAATTCGCTCGACGCTCGGTCGGACCAGAGAGGTGGGGGGGATCTGTCGCGCCTCAAGAGTCAAGACGCTGACAATGTGAATATGTCATTACGACGCGTAACTGCAAGGGATGCAGTTCATTCCATAACTATATATTGCATGTTTTTGGTTTGTTCGAGTTTATAAAAATGTCCGATGAAGTCACCGAATTAGTATGGCAATATACAGTACCATATGACGACACTAAACGTAAATAATTTATGCATCACGGTATTTATTTTTCTTTTTAACCGACTTCAAAAAAACGAGGAGGCTCTCAATTCGTCGGTATTTTTTTGATGTTTGTTACATCAGAACTTTCGACTGGGTGAACCGATTTCGATAACTTTTTTTTTAAGAAGAGTCGCCAATAGTAGCGTTAATAGCATTGAATGTCCTCATCAAAAGCACTTTTTTAAGAAGAGTCGCCAATAGGAGCGTTAATAGCATTGAATGTCCTCATCAAAAGCACTGTCCGTATCAGATGATTCCATTTTAAAACACGTTTTGACGCCACACGATGAACTATCTGAAAATGCGCCATATTGCTCCTCAACACAGCAATATGAACCTAGCCTAATGTGAAATCATCATTATATTTCGGTATGAAAGGTGCCGTAGCTAGTGAAATTACTGGGTCAATGACACTTAACATCTTATGTCTCAAAGTATCGCAGTCACGGACCTGTATAAATACCACTGGATAGACATATATTTGACAGCAAATTTTTTGTGCTTATTTGAAGCGCCACTCGCGAGCGTCCAGAGAACTAATTTTGACGTAAAATACAAATGGCTGCGAAGGACCGTACAATACTCTGAAGTATTTTTGCATTTTGAATTAATTCCGATCGTTTTCCGTGTTATTTATACTTCAAGAATCAACGTAATAAAATACACAATTTTTTTTGTAAATCGTTTCTCACCATCTGTTGATGTTTGCTGGGGATGTCATCACTAGTTTTAGTACCACAGACTCTCGCTATATGGCCAACAGCGCCAAAATGGCGAATATCAAACAGGGCACTAAAACACTTTGAGAGCCGCCAGTCCAGTGGTATATAGTAGAGGTCAGTGATCGCAGCACATCAACGTTATTTAAAATCTGCCCAAGCCCGGAACCCCCGTTGTGGGCACTAATATACTTATAATACTTGTGACGTCACACTTACGTGATTAAGTTATATTATTATTTGATAAAAATATATTTTGTATGTTCTAGCGGGTAATTTAATTGAACATCCTTTGAAGTTGTAAAAATTTAATTAAAATCGATAGGTGTAAACGTGAAACTGTGATGTGCAATAGATTAGTCCTGGTGTGCAATAGTCAATCCGTTAGACGGACATTTTCTTGTTTAATTTTCGTGAACAAAAGAACTAACTTTTTATAAGTTTATTCGTGTCCGCCCCACAGGTTTGCCCCTGTGGTACTTTACAGTACTTTTTTCATTTTACTAAAGGGACTTCGAGCCATTTCAATTCTGGTCTTGATTTCGTGGTCGTTATTCCAGTTGTTATTGTATTTGCGCACTCTTACTAGTTTATGGCCTGACGACAGAAAAAAAAAAATTGACAACTTTGACATTACAGTAGAATATCAAAGTCGTCAACTTCTTTCTAAGATATGACCATGAGTTTCGTCTTTGAGGTGTACATCCTAAGACCAGGGGGCCTACCATCAACTTTTTATAAGCGATGCGCATCCGATGCAGTTCAGTTTAGGTACCGAAACTGAATCACTAAAATTCGTACCATGAAGTGCCTTTTACTGAATGGCGTTTGGATCGCTTATGAAGAATGAACAAAATAAAATTGCGTTTCGAAACCTTAAATGATTTGATTTTAGCGGTTTGTTTTGTGTAGAAAATATTAAACTACTTTTTATACTTATTAAATAATAGTAATATAAGTAAATATAGTTCTTTGAATTACAAATTAAATGTTTGCTTATGTGTTTTCGTAAAAATAACGAGATATGAATGCACCTCCATTGATGTTTGATTTGACAGGACCACAGAGTACATTTTTTTAATTCGTTCTTGCGAACAGTCAATAGCCCGGGCCCTTACTGCCTCGTCTTTAATATTTTCATTTTTGGTATTTATTTTACAAAAAAGTCCAATAAAGTATTCTCATCTCATCTTTAATCAATAAAATTTTTCTTTCCTATGTTTTCACTATTTTTTAAAAGTTATTAACAACACGATTCACTTTCCTCTAAGGAAGTAGCAACTTTTTTCGAATCGGTCACTTTGACAAATAAGCTATCCAGTTTAGGTTGAAATAACACCTCATGGTACGAATGAATGAACGAACTAAATCAGTTTGCGATTCAGTTGATATCATTTTTGACATTCAATTGACACCATTGCGATTAAATCAGTTGATTTGATGTCAACCTAAATTAGATAGCTCTAATCACGTCGTGGTACGAAATAGCAAAGCAGTTCATTTTAGGTTGTCAATTGAATCGCAACAAGAGTTCATGGTAGGCCTGCAGCTCTTTCGCTGCACTCATTTATTCGAGTGGCAAGTCTCTGAAGATCATTAGCAGATGATGCTATGAAGACTGTATCATCGGCATATCTTATATTATTTATGTTCTGGCCATTTATTTTGACTCCATAGTCTAAGTCCTCGACTGCTTCGGCTATTACGGTTTCCGAGTACAAATTAAATAGCGTAGGTTATAAAATACAGCCATGTCTGACACAACTTTTAATATCAACTTCCGCGGTCTCCTCATTATCAACCCGAAAAGTAACTCGTTGATTCCAGAACAGATTCTGGATGATTCGTATATCTTTGCCATCCAACCCGATATTTTGTAATATTGTAATTTAATTATGCACTAAAATGTTTGTCAATGATTAGTATTATACTTATTACTGACACTTTAATTTCAGTTTCCACACCGCTTAAGAAGAGTTTAGATCCAAAAACAACATTATTAGAAGCGAAATTTGTGCCTTGTGTTCATATGCATTTTAGATGGCTAGAAGAAAATTCTGGAAGTCAATATTTAAAACAAGAAATATATTCACGAAAAACGTCGAGTGACGCGGCCAGTATTTTAGCATCGAAATACAGGTATTTATGTACTTTGAATAACTTGACTATTTTATGTTATATACATAGGTTTTTTTATTAATTTATCCCATATAAGCCCGCCGCTAACCTTTGAACCTTGTCATCCTTATACAAAAAACAAAATATGAGAGAAATTAGCTTTATGAATTATCTTAAAACACTGTGGTTATATCTCTCTATAGATCTCAATAAGTAAGTCCTAGGCGAAATAAAATATAAACCTATGATCCATGAATGTAGATATAGGAAGTATATATTGACGACCGATATAGCCGAATGGTTAGTGACCCTGACTACTAAGTCAGAGGTCCCTGGTTCGAATCCTGGTAAGTGTAATCATTTATATTATGATGAATATGGATGTTTGTTTCCGAGTCATGGATGTTTATATGTATTTATGTATGTTTAAGTAAGCATATTGTACTAAATAAATCGTTGTCTTGTACGCATAGTACCGGCTATGCCTAGTTTGGGGCAAGATAATTTGTGTAAGAGTGTGTCAATATTATTATTATAATATAAAATAGCGTGTAATGGTGTATAGACCCTTCCAGTATTCAGAACCGCAGTACTTCTAGGCTGTTTTTTTATGAAAAAGAAGGAATAACGAGCGTATGAGTCAACTGGTCTTAAGTGATCACCACCGCCCACATACTCTTGCCACACAAGAGGAATCACAGGTGCGTTGCCGGCCTTTAAGGAAGGTGTACGCAATTTCTTTGAAGGTACCCATATCGTTTCGTTCCGGAAACACCCCACAAGGAAACTAGTACCACACTCATTCTTTGTTGTACGTGGAAGAAAGTTCCTTCAAACCGCACTGTGGAGGAACGCCACACATCCAGATGGTGAGGATTTGGGCACGCCCCAAAGTGGAATGTGCGAAGGTGGAATTCCGCAGCAAAAATCAGGCGAAACAGCTAACACTAGACAAAGTGGATACTAGACAAGAGATGACAGCAATACTCCATATGTGGCCGGACCTGCGCTTTGTAGAGCGCTAGAATGTGTGCCTGCTGTATTTATGACGGCTGGCTTCTTCAAAGGCAATTCCGCTTTTTCCAGATGACCGCGAAATTGGCAATTGCTAGACATTTTGAGACCCAGTATTCCGATACTAGGCGAGGCTTTAAAGGAGGACTTAAAGAGAAGTGATACGACTAATGGGCTTTGTTTTTAGTGGTAAACGCGCAAACTTGAGTTTTCTGGGATTTAAATTAGACAAGGTTCATTTAACCCCATTCGGCCACCTTCTCAAGAGAGGAATGCATCACCAATGCTGTCGTCTGCATAGCAATGTATGTTGAAGGTTTCCAACATATCATTGATATGCAGAAGAAACAGTGTAGGAGATAGCACACAGCCTTGGGACACTCCTCACGGGTTTCAGGTCCGAGCAATAACCGTCGACAACGGCCTGTATGCTGCACCCAGTTAGGAAGGTGGAGGTACACTTGCATAAACTCTCAGAAAGCCCAAATGATGGAAGTTTTGACAGAAGCGCCTTGTGCCATACACGATCAAAGGCCTTCGCTATATTTAGGCTAACTGCCAGGCCTTCTCCCTTGCTTTCGATAGCCGCCACCCATCTATGTACTGGTATACTAGAAAATCGCTTGCCGACCGACCATGGCGAAGGCTGTACAGTCGATCGTTGATAAACTGATGACCCTCTAGGTATACCAAGAGCTGGCGGTTCATTATGCTTTCCATGATTTTGGAGAGCAAGGAGGTAATAGATATAGGTCTGCAGTTTGCTGGATCCGAACTCTGTCCTTTTTTGGATCAGATGGACAAGGGCTAACTTCCACGAGTCAGGGACTAAGCCTTTTGAGTGTGAGTGTCGGAATAAACGCGTTAGCACCGGCGTCAACTCAGGGGCACACCTTCTAAGCACGATTCGAGCTGGAGGCGAAAAGAGTTCATAGAAGATCTGCTTTCTCTTTTGCCATCCTCAGCGGCGGCAGGGACGGCTGGTTTAAGTTACCAAGAGCAGCTGACGACAACGCCTAGAACTTGCGTGTTCTAGTCGGGTAACTAGAAAGCGGCTCGCCGATTTTGGCGACGTCCTTCAATTTTGCGCGGGCGATTTGCCGCTTAAAAATCTAAAGGCACATATTTCCTAACTATGCAGTTCGGATCCTTTGTGCCCAGCGCCGCAACCCAGTCGATATGCCTGGTTTTTGCAGTCATATGCTGCTTTAACTGACACATCGAACCAGGGCTGTGCTCACCGATCAGTATCAACTCAACTACTGCAACCTTGCCCCAAGAGTAGGATGCCAAAAACGAACGCATCTTATCCCAATCTGCTGACTTGTGTCTAGCGCCAAACGCGGCGGGTCGCTGGTGGTCTGCGACGTGGCCGTCGGACAGGCACTACACTGCTGACCAGGCTATAGTCGGAGGCTCTGAAAGGGGCGTTGACAGAGACCTGGTCACTATCGGGATGTGTATTCAGCAGAAGATCTAGTAAGGATGGAATGTCGCTATCCACTTCTGGGAGCCGCGTTGGTGACTCAATCAATTGGGACAAACCATACGCCAATGCAAAGTTATGCACAATTCGCCTTGCGTAGTCTGTGGTGCGTGAACCAAGTCATTCGGCATTGTGTCCGCTGAAATCACACAAGACTGCGATTTCAGCGGAGGGGATCTGTGCAAGCACGTCGTCAATTGCCGTTTGAATGCAGCCCATGAGATATACAGGCTATGGCTGTTAGAGGACTGATCCTGAATCAAAGGGAGATTTTTTTGTGGTGAACGCACAAATTTTCTGTACTACTTAGGACTAACTTTTGCCGGCACCATTCCGTTTGTTCCGATTTTTGTCGATGGTATCCCGGGGGATAAATTCAGAAAAAATAGTGTAGGGGACAGTACGCAGCTTTGTGGGACACCGGCGATTGGTTTTAAGTCGAAGCATGAAGTCGATAAAGCTAAGTACCCATTTGCACAACATGTAGGAAGCCCATAGGATGGCAGTTTCACTAAACATGCTTCGTGCCACATCCGATTGAAGGCCTTCGCTATGCCCAAACTCACCGCCGACGCCTCTCCCTTCAACTTAACCGCTTGCGCCTGTTTATGGGTGACATATACAAGATCAACAGCTGAGCGACCGTGACGGAAGCCGTTCTGGCAATCGCGAAATGAGCTGTAGCTCCTCTAGGTTTCCCAAGGGATGGCGGTTGATAATCGACTCCTAACTTGGGAGCTAATGGCAATGGGGTAGTAGTTGCACATCTTTCTTAGGGATAGGGTGCAGTAAAGCCGCCTCCCATAATATCGAGACTGATGAGTAGGAGAGCCGGAAATGACGAGTAAGGAGCGTCGCCAATTCTGGAACACAATATGTCCGCAGCACTATCAGGGGTATGCCATCGGGCCCGCTCGTTTTATGAATGTTTTTCGTAGATATTAATTAATAATTTGTATTTTCTCAGGGCGCCCAGTCGTCGAAAACTAGATGATAACACTGGAAGTTCACAAGCAACATCGTCCTCATCAAAACAGAGCAAAGTGCCAAAGTGGTTTAAAAAATAAGAATTTTATAAGTTTATTTATAATAAAGTTACTATGCAATACTATTTCTATCGTAAATTATTTAAAAATAATTATGTACTAGAAATGGACTTCTTATAAAATATACTAAGAGGCCAAATAGTCAGCAAAGCGATCATTGTTTACAGAGGTAATTGTGTCATCGTAATTATATTTTCTAAGGTAAGGATTACAAACTATTTTTTTTTTGAGGAAAGTGGCATCTTTCTTTCATGATATAAAATGAAATTTTTTTGATAATTTCGTGGCAACGTGGTAGAGCGAGGGTTGCGGACTGCGGTCGTATCTAGGTGGACACCCCCACAGTTTCCAAGTACCTACTACCAGAGAATAGAATGAACTTTCTTGCTGTTTACAGGAAGATAACGAGGCCAGCAACGCTCCTGATTGTCCTCTGGTGTAGGCGACGTTGAGTACTTGCAATAAGTCTGTAAGCGGTGTTTACTTGCCAGAATCGCAGTATCATCAGGACGGACTACTGACACCTGCTTTACAGGTATAGAATTCAGATCAGCATCTTTTATAACTTAAAACATCCGCCTTAGCAAGTATTTGAAAGTAGGAGTTTGGGTGATAAGTGTTTATTTTGCAGAAGAGGCCATAATGTCATGCCTGCTGGATGTCGAGGAATGCTCAATAGCAGTACGCTATATCTTCCATACATATAATACACTCTGTGGATTTACGCTATTGTACACATTATAATATGGCAGAATTATATCCCTAAGAAAATAATAAACAGATTATACTATAATAGGTTAAATACATGTGTGATTTCTAAGCCCAGTAGAGACTCCGATGAAAAATTAAAACCTAGGTATTGGAAACTTATAAAAAAAATAAGGGATAACATTATTAGTTTGTTAAGTAAAAATAAATTATCTTTAGATCTTTTGATATTGGTAATGTGCAAAACCAATGAAGTACTAAAGACATATGTGATAAATTTACTCAAACATTATTTAGCGAAATTGTTGATCTCATTAAACATATTGTGTTAACGGGTTAGACAGAAATTATTATCTATTTTAAAAGATAGATGTGAGTAGACATTTGTCGTAATACTAAAGTGAGCGATAAAAAAAATCCGGTTTTCATACGCATCTTATCTGTTGAACAATTAGAATTTCTAAACGATTTAAAAAAAGTACTTGTTCATCCTATCCATAAGAAATGTGCAAAAAGGTTTCTAATTAGAGGTTTTTCATCTTTTCCTTCCATTGTGAGTTCCACTTCCATCACAATTCCTTATAGTGAAGAATAAAATAAAGTATTGTTAATGTTCTGACTGAATGTTAACATGTATTCAAAAAGGAAAAAAAAATACTTACTAACCCTCTTTTGTCTAAATTTACCGACAAAATAAATAAATATTTAGGACTACATAAAAGATTTGGTGTTTATTAATGTTTGACTTTAAAAGAGCTTTTGATACTCTAGAAACAAATGTTTCCTCAAACCGCGTGAGGATAGGTGACACGACGTGTAGTGAGGACACAGAGATGCGGTGTGGAGTGCCGCAGGGATCTGGCAACGGACCCGTGTACTACTTGAACTGTGCGCGCTACGTTAGGGCAACGACCTAGTTAAGACCAGCCGCTTAGTGTGAAATGGCCCACAAAGCTTACTTTTGTAGGTAATTTCAAAGTTTTCCTGATTTACTTACGGGACCCGAAACATGGACAATCAACAACATAGCGAAACAGCTATTATCAGCTTTAGAGGTGTGGTGCTAGAGACAATATGCTGATACTACTGTGGACAGCTCAAAAACTTTCAAAGATCAAAGGCATCCCCAATTTTCAGGCAGCACGCAAGCAATTTTATTAATGAGGAAGGAAAGCGAATCTTTGGAGAGATTAATCTTTGTTGGAAATATTGAAGTCAAGAGATCATGTGATACCGTTTTATGATATGGTGAGGAGGGCGATGCATCACAATTGATAGCAGGCGTGCATTCGTGTCCATATGATAACACCAACCGTGATCATTAGTCATGATGGATACAACCAAGAAGGTATCTCGTAAGAAAATGAGACTTAACAAATCGACAAGGAAGTGTTATCTTTTAGAGATAGGAACCCCAAAAAAAGAGGAGTTATAAGCGATAGTCATTTAATTTTAAGTAAAAACATAGAAATAAATAAGTTTATTTATTACATTCTTTCCATTTTTCTTATTTATCATTTAAAAATAACACTTTGATGTTAGTATTTAGACAAAATTAATAACAAAAGTAAGGAGGTATCAAAAATATCTAATAACTTACAAACACTGAATATTGAAATTCAAATAATGTTAACTAATCATAAGTGTATATAAGATGGTAGATCACCTAGCTTGCATCTTGTTGGTTTTATGGCCCCACTGCTTGTGTCTTCACTTACAGTTTCTTTAAAGTACCTAGCTTCAACACATTCATTTATTACTTCAATGTCTTCTTCACCTTTTAATTTTGAATTATCCTTTACTACGTTTTTGTTCTGTCTTTCAGATGGCTTTCTTGTAATGGCTTTATTAATAAGCACTTTTCTTCTCACTTTACTAGGAGTTAACAATTTTGTTTGTGCCTCAGATACAGATCTACTTTTGATCAAAACATGTCTTAGTAAGCATTTGTCGCCTTTTTCACAGTAACCTCTTACAAAATCTGGACATATTTTTGTTTTCTCACTCAGTTTAACATGCAAGTAGGGACAGTTGTCTTTCACACACATTCCTTTAAGAAAGAAGAAACATGTGGGCATTTTATTTACAGAAACTTCATGTGATAGGGGACAATTTTTATCATGACATATGCCTTTTAAAAACTTCCTACATAATGAAACATGCTTTTTATCATGAACATATATGCATTTCCCATTGGAATTTCTTAAGCACTTTCCATACTTTGTATACAAACGACAAGGTATGTTATTTAATTTTAATTTGCCTTTATTTTCTCTAGTCTTCAACCTATTAGACAAGTATGTTTTACCAAGATCGCTTGACAAATTAAATTTCTTCAAATTCCTTGACAAACTTCTGTTCAGAGATGTTGAAAGCTGATTGCCAAGACTTCTAGGTGAGTTCAAATATAACTTCTTGGAGCATGTAAACTTTTGAGGTACTTTGACAGTAACATGTGTTTGTTTTGCGTTATCAACACTTATGGTTTTATACTTTCCAATTTTTATCATTCTAGAATTAGTTTGAACTGTAGCTGATGATATAACACTCTGCTTCTTTCTGACTAAACTATATCTAGATTTAGAAATTGGGGTAAGTGAAGCTTGTTTTGTCATTACTACAGAAGAATTCAAACTCGGTGCTTGTATCATATCTATTTGCCTATGAGACAAAACAGTAGATACATTTTCTTCGCAATGTATCTTTCTCACTAAACTGTAGCGTGATTTCGATATTGGACATGATATATCAAGATTGCTTTTGGGTAAAGAAACACCGGAAATTATAGGTGTTTTAGTATAAGTTTCTTCAAAACTTGAGCCTGCTGTGCAATTTTTTTCTGTGTATCTTTTAGCAGCTTGTAAACTTGGTATACTATGAGTCATACTACTATTTATATGTGTATTAGCTGAACAGTGATGGTCATAATAATTGTTCACAAAGTGTTCATTTACAGAATAATGATGGTCACTATTCACATAACCTTCAATATTTGAGTTTTTAGCTTTTATAAAATTTGGGTTTACAAATATTTTCCCCTGATTTGATATTTTATTATGATCATGAAAATTTTGATTCACATATATCCTACAATTGCTTGGTTTCAATGGTGCAACACTAATCTCAGGTTTCTTTTTATAATTTGGATTTATATAAACTATACTGCTTGATTTACCCTCCATTTTTTCAATCTAATTGGAACTGAAAATATTTATTTCCAATTTTGCAATGCACTTTATGTATCAAAACAATTTCACGATTATTTTCAGTATGTTTAGATAAAGTTTTATTTAGCTTCTCTATTAGTTCTAATATTTTTTGTTTACAATCACCATTGAACCATATTATACTCATATGAAATGATGGATCCTGGAAAAAATAAAATTCTGTTATAATTTCTCATACAGAATTTTCGAAATAATAACAATTTATCATATACACCAAAGAGGATATAACTACTACGTAATAAGAGATGTGACTGCTTGAGTAAAAATTTAAGTTAAGTATGAAACATGCAGTGATTTGACATAAGTTTGAAATAGTAGTAATTACAGTATGGCGATTGGTGGCGAAGTATTATCCGGCTAAGTTTGAAAGCGAACTATTGCTTAATACATAGTGGATTTCGGCTATCTTCGTTTTTAAAGGCATAAAAGGCATTTATTTTCTCAAAATTGATTCCTTTAGAATTCTTTTTGATGTCATTTCTTATACTACTAGCGCTTCGGAAACAAATGGCGCTCTGATAGATAAGAAGCGGCGCAAGAAACTCTCCCAGCATTATAAAAAATATACAATATTGTACAGTCATTTCTATCGCTATAAAATAATCACAATCTAGTCCCAGGCAGTCCAATCATTTAGATATTCAGCAGTGGAGTAATAGGATTTACGACAGAGCCATTTTTTTATAAAACATTTAAATTTATTTATAGATAATGCCTGAACAGTGGCTGGGACTTATTATAGAATTGTATACATTTACCCTTAAAGCTATTATGTATCTTATGAAGCCTACTAGAACTAGTTACAAGCAATCCCTTATTTCTAGTGTTATAGTAATGAAAATCACTATTAAGACCAAAAAGGTGACGATTTTCATCAACATATATTAAATTTTCATAAATGTACTGACAATGAACAGTCATAATATTTATTTCTTTAAATTTTTCTTTGAGAGACTGACAACAATTTTAAAAAGATTACAGCCGTCATCTGTCAATCTATCAAATACCTACTGCATGTTACATACAATCGAGTGAAACACTTTTTTCTTGGAATCGCTAGGCTGATATACTCTATAAGAAAAACACACTTACATCATAATATTTTGGCAGTGAAAATGCAGCAAGTACTTCATCAACTATTTGAGTACTTTTTAATAAAAATTTGTTACTAAAGAAATCTGCCTTCAGAGCTATGAAAGTCCTTGAATTATCTTCATTTACATATACATCCACGGAATCAAAACTCAATTCAAAGCTGAAAAAAATTTATATATTAGCTTTAACAATGATAGTGAAACAATTGAATTTGAATGTAATTAAAATAAAGATTATTACACAAATTAGATTTAAAAACAAAATTTATGAATGATGCGGGACTCGATCCTGTAGATGAAGCCACCACCTGAGAGTTTAACAAAGACATATTTTTTTTTATGGAATAGGAGGACAAACGAGCGTACGGGTCACCTGTTGTTAAGTGATCACCGCCGCCCACAATCTCTTGCAACACCAGAGAAATCACAGGAGCGTTGCCGGCCTTTAAGGAAGGTGTACGCGCTTTTTTTGAAGGTACCCATGTCGTATCGTCCCTGAAACACCGCACAAGGAAGCTCATTCCACAGCTTTGTAGTACGTGGAAGAAAGCTCCTTGAAAACCGCACTGTGGAGGACCGCCACACATCCAGATGGTGAGGATGATATCCTAACTTGTGGCGTGTCGTGCGAAGGTGGAATTCGGCGGCAGGAATCAGGTTAAACAGCTCTTCGGAAGACTCCCCGTGATAAATGCGATAGAAGACACACAATGAAGCGACGTCTCTACGCAACGCCAAGTGATCCAGCCGTTCACAGATCACTGGGTCCCTGACAATTCGAGCTGCTCTGCGTTGCACGCGGTCAAATGGATCGAGCTGATACTGGGGTGCGCCAGACCAGAGATGACAGCAATACTCCATGGCCGGACCTGCGCTTTGTAGAGCGCTAGTATGTGGGCCGGCTTGAAGTATTGCCGTGCTCTATTAATGACGCCCAGTTTCTTTGGAGCCAATTTGGCTTAGCCTTCCAGATGACCACTAAATTGACAATCGCTCGAGATTTCGAGACCCAGTATTCCGATACTAGGCGAGGCTTTGAGGGAAGTGTTGTCGAAGAGCGGTGATACGACAAAAGGGGTTTTTTTAGTGGTAAACTCACAAACTTGGGTCTTCTGGAGGTTAAATTGGACAAGGTTCAATTTTCCCCATTCCGCGACCTTCTCAAGAGAGGACTCGATAGAAGACACAAGTTTCTCCCGGCACTGGTCGACGATTTCCCGAGAGAGACCTGCATGGCCCGTGTTTACGGCATCACCAGTGCTGTCGTCTGCATAGCAATGAATGTTGGAGGTGACCAACATATCATTGATATGCAGAAGAAATTGCGTGGGAGACAGCACACAGCCTTGGGGCACTCCAGCATTCACGGGCTTCGGGTTCGAGCAATATCCATCGACAACGACCTGTATGCTGCGCCCAGTGAGGAAGCTGGAGGTCCACTTGCACAAGCTCTCGGGAAGAACAAATGATGGAAGTTTGGAGAGGAGCGCCTTGTGTCATACAGAAGATCACCTGCCGACCGACCATGGCGAAACCCGTATTGTCGGTCGTTGATCAACTGGTGACCCTCTAGGTATACCAAGAGCTGACGGCTAATTATGCTCATCATGATTTTGGATTTCATCCTTTTTTTGGATCGGATGGACAAGGGCTGACTTCCATGAGTCAGGGACTATGCCTTTAGAATAAGAGTGCCGGAATAAACGCGTTAGCACCGGCGTCAACTCAGGGGCACACGTTCTAAGCACGATTGGAGAAATGCCATCCGGCCCGCTCGACTTCCTGACGTCCAACGAAAACAGAGCTCGCCTAACAGTTTTCTGTCTGAACTGTACTTCAGGCACAGAGCTCTGACACCGCGGGATGGTCGGCGGTGTTTTTCCGTTGTCGTCAAGAGTCGAGATGGAGGCGAAAAGAGTGCACAAGAGATCGGCTTTCTCTTTTGCCGTATGGGCTAGGGTGTCATTCCTCATGTGCAACGGCGGCATGGACGGCTGGCTGAAATTACCAAGAGCAGCTTTCGACAACGACCAGAACTTGCGTGTTCCGGTCGGGTAACTGGAAAGCTGCCCGCCGATTTTCTAACCTAACCTATGCGAAACATAGCGGCACTAGGTCGCTACTTCACCCTGGTATTCTGTGCGAGTGTGGTAATTAACCCGGACGAGTCTGGCCCGATTGTGCTAACGTCAAAAGACGGCAGCGTGACTCTCCCACTTCTAAAAAGCCCTTAGTCGCCTCTTACGACAACCATGGGCCTGGGACTCCCCTATTCTTTTTACGCCCCGGGAAAAGTACAGGGCAAATAATATCAAGATTTATAAACTTTACACCACTCGAACGGTTCGGTCAGTGTAAGAGAGCTCGCACAGAACACGAGACGGCGCGGTTTCGAGTCCCGCATCATTCATAAATTTTGGTGTTTAAATTTAATTTGTGTAATTAATCCCAGAAGTGAGGGTTATCATTTTAAAAAATAACAAATTATAAAGATTTTTATTTCATTAGTGTTAGTTATACCTAAAATTTATATCAAAAGTTAATTAATATAATTTATTCTTGAGAAATCTCAATGTAAATTGAATAATGAAACATACCTTTCAAATTTCGCAAATGCTTCTCTTAAAGACTCTGTAAATGTTGTTATCATATGATACTTAAGGACCACTGTTTTTGAAATACTTATATGCAGATCGTCACATTTATGGCTTACTTCGCCTACTGATGCTAGAGCTACCTGAAGCTTGTCTATTAAGTTTAGGAGACTAGTTTCCCTTGGATCTGGAACAGATTAAAAAAATGCAATTACTTTACATCACTCCAAGAACCATTCCACCTTCGCACGACACGCCACAAGTTAGGATATCATCCCCACCATCTGGTTGTGTGGCGGTCCTCCACAGTGCGGTTTTCAAGGAGCTTTCTTCCTCGTACTGCAAAGCTGTGGAATGAGCTTCCTTGTGTGGCAACATAATACCATTTCCTTTTATAAATTAATGGCTACTTTCTTCCATCACACTTTTTTACTATAGCTCCACTTTCTATTATACTATTCAGCTGTCCACCATATTGCTTATCAATACAATTTTGCGTATTTAGTTTTTATTGTTACTTCTTTGATTTTTAATGAACACAAAGTTAGCAAGACAAGTCTGAATTTTAAAGAAAGATTTAACAAATCCATAATTTGATTGTAGAAAACAGAAATAAACTACAGTAAAAATAGTTCCGACTTGTGAATCTTCCACAAAACTTCCTTAAGTTAGGTCACAGCCAAAGACTTAAAATACCTAGTATTGTATAGATGATCTGACAGCCTGAGTATGTGTGACTAAATTTGAATTGTCTATGTGTGTGTTAGCTAGTGGTTTAGTATACAAAATTCTGTGAAGCTAACACCAAATGTGTTAAGGCTTATGACTTGTTTATCAAAATAGATCACAGTCATGGGCATGCATATCATATAGGCAATTAGGCAGTGCCTACCTCGTTATGAACCTAAATGAATAAAGTGTTAAAGTTAATTTAGTTTAATTTGCTTCCGTTATTATATAACCAAATGTTAGTGTTACCAACATATTTATAATTTAAATTAATTTAATATTATATGTTTGGTTGATTTTATTTAATTTGCATGATTTATTTAATAATCAATCTCATTGTTAAATTGTAATAATATATTAAAATGTAAAATAGAGACAGTCAACTGACAACACCAATGTGACGTTGTCAGTTCACCACGATTACAGGCATTCCAAGTTGTAGCACCGGTACTAGGTTGTCAATTAAAATGTTTTAAATTCTATTATTACAGTAATTTGTTACAAAAAAATATAATCTTTAAAATCCGAACTTTAATAATTATAAGGTTTGATCTAAAAACAGTGAACAGTGCTAATACAAAGTTTGAATACCATCACATAAAATGCTTCCTCACGCTAGATACTAAATACCTATGGTAAGCAATCTCCAGGTTGCATATTCCAAGGCTAAACTATGACTATGATCTGAGTGTGATCTACAGTGCCTACCTTGCTAGAAATGCACGCTCCTGATTACAGTAACAGTTATATATTCACTTTCCTTTTCTATCTTGATAAAACATGTACTTCTCTCACACACTTTGTCTTGCTTGACCCTAGTTTATTGTAATTCTATCTATGGTCTTTTTTTATAACTGGCTCCGTCGACTGAATGTCGACAATTCGGCCAATGTCTAGGTGGAGAGATTTTTTATTTTAATTTAGCTGATTGAAGTATATTAAGAGCTGATTTAAAAGGAAATGTTCGGTTGATATAGCTGTGGTTTTTTTGTGAACTGAAGAATAGGCAACAAGAGTTAGTACGGTTAGTAATAAACACCCATAACACAACAATATTAACTACCTTGTTAGTATCTAATCTAAGTTTAAGGGAGAAATGTGTGAATGTAAGTGAGAATATGTGCCTAATAGAAGCGTAGAAAGTATGGAGGATAGAAATTACAATTTAATATTATTGCGGGAGATAAATTTGTAAAGAATCTTTATGAAAGGGGAATGGTATAAAGTAAGAAGAAAAGGGATGTTGATGGGGCAAGGGATATCCTTTGGTAGAAGGTCATATAAAGGAATTGACAATTTAGGGCAATAGAAAAAAATATGTTCAAGAGTACCTTCCTCAAGGCCACATTCACATATAGAATGGTCCCTTACCCGGATCTTAGCCAAAAATACTGGGGAACAGACAAATCCCAAGCGAAGTTGTATGATGACAGAAGTGAAAAGTTTATTCTGTTTTTTTTAGGAAAGAACCAGGGCTTAGAAGGGATAAAGGGTTGGATAGAACCATAGAATTTACCTTTAGTTTGTTTTGTGGTTTGCCATAAAGCATTCCATAAATCAACCAGAAAGGGTTTAGACATAGCGCGTAGATCTCTAGGAAAATACTAATTAAATTTTAATGTTCCAGACTGAATCGACGCTTTAGCGCACAAGTCTGCAATTTCATTGCCAGTTATCCCTACATGGCTAGGTATCCAAGCTAATGCAACTTCTATTCCCATTATGTGACATCTGTACAGGAATGCCTTTGTACTAAGGAAATACATTGTTGGAGTATAAGTCAAGGATATTTTTGCTACAATGGAAATCATTTTCCTAAATTGACATTGAGTGGACTTGAGTAAAGGTCCAGGAAATGTCTTAGAAAGTGAAAAATTTGAGCATATGAAAGAGTTAATTTACCTTACAAGATAATACTTTTTCCATCACACCTGATATTTTTGAACTCAAGATTTATATATGTATGATTAATGTTTTGGTAGCATATTCAGTTCATAATATTAACATTCTTATTTCAAATTGGAACTTTATCAAAAAAATCTGACAACACTTCTATGTAAATAAATATATATAAGGATACATGAGATATAATTGGCAAATTCAAATATTTTTATTCAAAATAGGATATGATATCACTTATTTGTAATACAAAAATAAAGAAAGTCAAAAACTAACACCAATTCCAAAAGGATGCCTCAGAACTGAGAAGAACAGGGTCAACAAACACAGCAGGCTTCTTTTTCTTCTATAAAAATATAATTACAATGTAAGATTGTGCAGTAAAATTTATTATTTAATAGCCTGTGGGTGGTCACTCTATTCCCAATCATTAAAAAAGTCATTTATGTTATAGTAACCTTTACCATACAAATATTTTTCAACAATTCTTTTTAAAAATAAAAAATACACACAATATGTGAATATCATAAATGGGTGTTGTAAAGATTCAGTTATATACACTGTGATACAGAAGACTTCTCTAGCTCTTAATTCTGTTCAACTTCTAGTGTGCTCTATGCTATAAGTGTTTGGGTTTTAAAAAGATGCACACAGTTTTTTCACTATCATCACACACATCCATTATTTTTATCATAAAACAAGAGGCTTGATTGATGATAGACGATGATGCAATGGTCATGATAGATAGCCTTTAAGTGTGTGTAAATTTCATAGGTTTTGTTATTCATAGTGTTGAACCCAAATTTATATTCGAAAATAAAAGCATTCTAACTTACTTCTAACAACACGAGCTGTATGCCATTTTCGAAGATTAGAATAACAAAAATTGTTTCCAATTTCCATGCATTCAGCAGTTACTTAGTATAAAGCTGTTAGTTTATTACAAACAGATGGTTTTCTATTTAATGTTTAGATACATAGATTACTTACATTTAAAATATGCGTAACTAGCCCAATTTCCCCTTACATGAGGAAATGTACGATATCTCCCATCATGTAATTCAGGGTCATCAACATGATTTTCAATCGGAATCAATGCCACTCCGGACAAATCAGGTGTACGCAATTTAACCCTGAAATGTAATTAAAGTAAGGTAAACATTACAAAATAAAATTCATATTATTTATAAATACACCTAATTTACGTACTTTTTGGGCTTTGTATTTTCAGTATCACTTTCTTCGGAATCTCCGTAGTCGCACAAATATGATAAACCAGACATGAAAATTCTTTAGCGATATTTTCATGCATAGATAATACTTTTATTCTCTTTCTCTGACTGATTTGATTAGGTATTAGTTTTCTTGTGAATTAAAAAATAATAAATTAAAATATTAAGACCTGAACCACCTACCTACAACCTACCAATAATAAGTTACTCTATGTCTATGATAGGTACCATGGATAGAGTATAAATCTTGTTCTAAATATCTATTAAACATAAACTCCAATAAAATTAACAATACAACATGTATGTTTATGTTGGTGTGAACGCTATCAAAGTATCAGACTGGATCAAACATGTCTCAGACCCATATTATGTGAACGTAAATGTGTTTTATACTTGTATAAAGACTGGTAGGTAACACAGTGTGAACGAAAGTATTGTTCAGACATTTGCAATACATGATTAAAACAAATAACTATGTTTTGACAAGTCTTCTATCAAACAAGTTTTTGACATGTTTCTTGGTGTGAACGAGGGGTAAGTATTCTGTGCTAAAGTTAACTAGTAATTTAACAAGGCACTGACGAATAGTACAAGTACGCTGGGCTGCTTCTACACAAAATTACAGATATTTTTTGTACTGATGGGCTCGTTAGAGTAATAGTATTCTGTGGTCCTGCTCCTGGGTACTACAAATGTCATTTGGTGCAAATGGCCGCCGTGTTGTTTGGACACATCTTTGACTACTTTTGTGAAATTTGTGTGAATCGTGAAATCACTTTACTTTGTGCATTTTTCGGTTTATTTTGCGATATTTATCATGCGTGTATGCGTTTGTTGTAAAATACGCTACCAAAAAGGAAACGGAATAACTTTCCACAAGTAAGTAAATTTCATTACAATAATTATTATTAATGTAATATGTCTGTACTTCTAACTATTTACAATAATTAGAAGTAACGTTTTTATTATAAGGTATTTTTCATTGAAGTCCTATTTCCTAGTATTCTTAATAAAATAATAAATGCTTATGTTAATAGGGTTGTGAAAGTTGCTTATCGACAATATTATGTCGATAAATTTGTTTCGAGTATGTGTATATTCACTATAAAGCCGAATGTTTGTATGTGTGTTTGTTAATCCTTCTCGCTATATATACAGGATGTCCCAGAGAGAATGGATAATCCTTGAAACCCATCCGGGACAGCTCTCCAGCGCTCAGAAAAAAATAAATAATTCCAAGTGATACCCAAAATATGTTTTTTTTTTAAAAAATAAACGTTTTTTTTTACTTTACTTCACATTCATGTGCACAACGCCCACAAAGTAATGAAATTTGTGGCGTTTTGTTTAGACATGTTACATTTGTTACCAAAATAATTTTGACATAGTTTGAGTGTTTCATGTAAAAAAAAAGTATGAAAACATAAGTGGCCAGCTATTTTAAAAAAATGCGCAGTTCATACAGTATACAAAATGGTACATCATTTTATTTAATACCACTACGAAGTTATTGCTATCGAGATGCAAAAAGAGTAAATACGACTAAAAAATAAAAGATAAGTGTTATTAAATTTTAATAATAATAAAAACATCGGGTGTCCATAAATCGAGCTTTATTCACAACAGGTGTTCAAATTGTCTGCCACCGACTCTTATACACGCTCGACATCTTCTAATAAAGGCTCTACTAAGATAACGTGCATAGCGTCGTTCATTTATTTTTGAAACGGCCTCTTGAATACGGCTGCGTAATTCCTCCAAATTTGAAATTGTTTTCGAGTACACTTTTTCCTTTAGACAGCCCCAGTAAAAAAATTCCAGTGGGTTTAAATCCGGGGATCGAGGAGGCCACAAAATGGGACCCAAACGACCAATCGATTTATTTGGATACGTGGCATTTAAATAAGCACGGACGTTTGTACCATAATGTGCAGGGCGGCCATCATTCTGTAGCCAATGGGATTCCCTTACCTCCTCAAGCACTTCTTCCATTAAGTTCGGGAGATCATCTTGCAAAAAATTTAAATAACTATGAGAAGATAAATTTCCCGGCAGTTCGAAAGGACCAATAATTATCCTGTTTAATATACCAGTCCAATAATTTACTTTTAACTGGTATAGCGACCTCTCTTCTAGCATTAAATTTGCATTCGAGTGTTGCCAGCTGTGCAGATTATGCGTATTAAAGTATCTGTCTTTTTTTAAAGTTGATTCGTCGCTCCATAGAAAATCTCTGTCCAAGGAAATTTTTTCCAAAGAATTGTGGATCTCTTCTATTTTTGCAAGCATTTGTCGACGAAAAAACAATCTTGCATTGTAATCTCTTGGATGCAGAGCTTGGACGCGTCTAATATGGTAAGGATGATATTTATTTAATTTCAGTACACGGTGCACGGTAGTTTTCGGGATTCCAGTACGCCGTGATATTGTTCTTACAGAGGTCGACGGGTCTTGATGAATTTCGTCAAGCACAATGTCTTGTGTATTCGCTAGTCTTCCGGAGCTCGTACCACCAATGCCACTGCTAGGTATTCTGCCTTCCGAATAACATCTGTGAACTCTCACGAATACACGGTTATCTGGATGACGCGCATTAGGATATCTTTCTCAATAAAGGGCTGCAGCAGCACTTGCGTTGCTCCTGCACTCACCATAGATGAAGTGCATGTTGGCGTATTCTTGTGCCGTATATTGAATCCGCGGCATTTTGATATTTTATATTCTGAATCAGTCCAAATGCAAGCCAACTCGTCGTTAAATTACCAAACAAAGTCCAAATGAGTAAGCAAAACGAGTAGTCCAATAAATAGCTAGAAACCCCCGTTATAACACTGATTCAAACTCACGGAGAAATGCGAAAGGAATGCGCACATGCGATACCAAACAAGTCGAGAGACGCACTAAATAACTGAACTAAGTAAATGTTTTTGCTATGTATCTGAAACTGATCCGATAATGACCAAACCGGTGTACCGAGCGAAAAAAAGTCTTTTCTCTCACTCGCTCATACTCTACAAAATCAACCTATAGTTGTCTCGTGTAAACAACATATGGGCTTGGGCCATGCTCAGGTAGTAAATAGTAACCATCCCTAGTACAATAAAAAGGGACCCTTTTGTGGAACGCTATTGTCAATGTTACCGTCTAAGACAAGATAAAATAACATTTTACAATATTCTGTCTTTAGTCGTATTTACTCTTTTTGCATCTCAATAGCAATAACTTCGTAGTGGTATTAAATAAAATGATGGCTGAACGTGATGACTGTATGAACTGCGCATTTTTTTTAAATAGCTGGCCACATACGTTTTCATAATTTTTTTACATGAAACACTCAAACTATGCCAAAATTATTTTGGTATCATATTTCATGTCAAAAACTCAAGTTCTTATTTTGTTTTTGAAAAAAGTATCATAGTTTCTTATATTGTTTAATGTATTTCTAGTAGTATAGTCTATCAGGAATAAGATGACACAAAAAACGCCACAAATTTCATTACTTTGTGGGTGTTGTGCACATGAATGTGAAAAAAAGGGTTTTTTCTAAAAAAAATCATATTTTGGGTATGACTTGGAATTATTTTTTAGATATTTTTTTTTGAGCGCTGGGAAGCTGTCCCGTGCGGGGTCCAAGGGTTATCCATTCTTTCTGGGACAGCCATTGGTATAGTAGAATTACTCATTCCACTTGTGATGTAATTTGTTATTGTATTTTTTTTTATTGTTTTAGGTTTCCCACTGGTTCAGATCAGCAGTTATGGCTACAAAATATGAAAATGGAAAATTATTGTCTTAAACCTAATGATCTTCTGTGTAGTAAGCATTTTACAGAAGACTGTTTTGTGAGATATGCTAGTCGTACATCTTTGCAACAAGGAAGCTCACCTACAATTTTTATTGGTGACTATGATTAACATATTTTATCTTTTTAACCAATTTATTACTGCTTTGAACTTAATTTTTCATCAAAATTCGTAATAGGCAAAATCATAACATATACTTACCATTACCTCTCGAATATACGTTTTAAACCGACTTCAAAAAAGGTGGTTTCTTAATTCAACCATATAATATGATATAAGCACAGTAGTCAGTGTTTGTTAGCCCCACTTATACAGATTTAATTTTACTCTTTTTGAAAGTGGTATTATTTTTTTTTTAAATTTTCACATTATGTAGTTATTCCTTTATAAAACTTTTGCTGTGACAGACGCAAAAAATTGCAGTACATCATCAATATTTGAGAATATGGACACCTCCGAACCAAGTGTATTGGTTATATCTGGAGACAAAAAACATTTAGTATTGATGTCCATCATGATGACACTAAAATTGGTGCTACTTATCAAATTTTACATTACATAGTTCGAGTGATTGGATATGTTTTCTTGATAAAATATTTTCCTTTTTATAGAAGCAACTAGGAACACATCATCTATTCGTGAAGATGTGATTACTAGAACACCGTGTGTACCTGAGAAGGTAGGACTTAAAAAAAGAAAATTAAGCAGTATTGATGTCCATCAAGATATTGCAGCTATTGAAGGTAAACATTAAACCTGTTAAATTTTTTCCTTGCGATAAGATTCCTAGTTAAAATATTCTTTCACTATTTACAGAGGCAACCACAATCAAACCTGAGACGACGCTTAACATCATTCCTCTAGTACGTATAAAAGTTGAGCAGGATGACCACCATGAAAATATACAATGCAGAACTATCTCCGAAGTTTGTTCAAATATAAGACACGATCACCGATATGAAAATACTTCCGAGTCTACAAAAAAATCGATGGAGCGAGTTAAAAGATCTCTCAGTGTATCACGTGCTCGTGAGAAAATTTTATCACGACGCGTTAAAATGTTGAAGAGCCGTGTGTCTTCTTTAAAAACTATAATATCGAATCTAAAAAAAAACAAAATGGTTGATGATGCCTATGTGAACATGTTAGATCAATATCACGATTTTAGATTACAATTAAGTCAGAAGATATTAAACTATTAGTAGATTCAAGGCGTAAAACAGGATTTTTGGGGTTTTTCAACGGTGTTATTTCAGTGCTTTACATTTGTGATACAAATGTTAATTCTGATAAACCGGTGCTCAAATATTAAACTAACTTACAAGCTTAGCCAGGATCATCTTGTATTGTTTTTCTGTGCTATTCGAAGCCGCGATGGTTGGTGCCCGAATCCAACGGTAAGTACATAGTAGAAATTAGTACATCCACGGGTAAAGTCAGGGTTTAGTCAACGACGTAGCTATTAAAAGGCATAAAAGGCCTTTATTTTCTTAAAATTGATTCCTTTAGAATTCTTTTTGATGTCATTTCTTATGCTACTAGATACTACTACCGCTTCGGAAACAAATGGCGGTCTGAGAGAGAAGAAGCGGCGCAAGGAACTCTCCCAGCATTCTTTTTTTTTGCGCTCTTTTCAATAAAAATATACAATATTGTACAGTCATTTCTATCGCTATAAAATAATCACAATCTAGTCCCAGGCTATCCGATCATTTAGATATTCAATTGATTGACCACATCTGGTTCAAAAGTGGCCAAACTTAATAAGTTCGACATAGATGTTTACAGTGAAGCAGAAAACGTGCGTACTTTAAAAATATATTGCTTGGAAGACATTGAATTTCCTTCTCTACAAGATGAACTAGTGTATTTTTACACCAATTTTGGTATATTCTGAACTCTAACGTAAAAGAGACTTCAAACCAGTGTGTCGTATACATAGCTGGTATTCTTATTAGTCATTCGTAAAAATATTAAGTGTGATGACTGCTTTGTGGCTTGTGAATCTGTACCACAAGATGCTGTTTTAAAAGTGGTATAGCCCTCATTATTCAGAAATCGACAGGAGGTTGGACTGTGCCTTACCTGTGTACCACAAGTGTGGTAAATATTTGTTTATTGATATTTCGCCAAGCTTGCAAAAATAATAATGGTAAACCTCTAATCGAGCAAAATTTTCCACCTGTATTACCAGCAAAAGTATTAAGATATATTATGAATAAGACAAAAATATTATTTCCAGATTTAAAGTATCATTTTACGGAAAACTTACATGCTGATAATTTTACGAGCCATTTTCATATTGTAAAAAAAATATTTAAAAATACATAGATATTAGACTATATACTGCTACAAAAAATTACTCATTTTATATAACAAAGTCCGCATTTTTTTAACACGTCAAATTATTTGGGCTCGCAATAATAAAATAAGTAAGATATTTGAATGTTGTTTTTTTGTCCTTTACCATCCTAATGCACCAACTAAAAGAATTATGGTTCCTCCTTGTTTGGCAGAAATATAACATTTATTTATTTTTAAGAACTATTTATTTATTACTAGCTGACCCGACAGACATTGTTCTGTACATAATAAATAAAATAATGTTTTTATATGATTTTGTCAATAATATATCATAACATCAAAAATATCTTCGTAAAATATGCACCCTGCTGTCGTAATGAAATTGTTTCACAGCAGAACTGTCAAACCGACAGACACATCAAAGGAACATCAAATTTGTTATTTGTGCTTAATTTAGCAGCATTTTCCTATTTATTCACCTCTTAAACCTCTGGACTTCCACAAATAATTCAAGACCTAAATTTGCCAAATCGGTCCAGCCGTTCTCGAGTTTTAGCGAGACTAACGAACAGCAATACATTTTTATATATATAGATGGCAGAACTTTATTTCACATTAGCTGCACCTCGTGGTTTCACTCGCGTAATTTTCGAATCTGTAAGAATACCGGGACAAAAAGTTATCTATGAGCGCCGTCCGTCTATCTAATCGATCAATAAATTTTCCTTTAAAGAACCTTCCTTAAATTAATGTTAATTTTTACGATAATCCCTCAGGAATGATTTAGCTTACTACTGGTAAAAGAATTTTTCAAATCAGTCCAGTACTTTCGGGAGCCATTTAATACAAACAAACAATCAAATTTTTTCTCTTTAAAATATAGTTATAATATATTAATAAAGTATAGATTATCTAAATGTATTTAAGTGAATTTCTGCAAATGTAGAATTTGTCATGACTTTTTTAACGATTAACATGTCGCATCCCTCATATTAGTTCCATGGACGTTCACTCAACTAACAGAGCCAAAATGGCGAAAATCATTAAGGATGACTGCCATCGCGAATATGCAGTCCAGCGTATAAACTTGTACTATTCAGCAGTGCAATTCTCTAAGCAACACGACCTTCTAGTCGACACTGCGGCAACAATTTCTTTCGTTTTCACTAAGTTCGCTCACGCAGCACTAGCGCAACGAAGATTTATAGAACTACCCAAGATTGAATAGTTTGACATTTCTTCTATGACAATCGGTATTCGCAAATCAAAATACGCCTAGCCTTCGACGACCGCCTCGCCGATTCGCTCATAATAAACACAAACTGATGTAGATGCTACTTGAATATTTGTTAATACATTTTTGTTTAAAATGACTGCTCGTGAATTGTGCATGATCTATTTATTAAAACAAGCCAAAAAATCTGACGATTTACGAAAGCGTCGTGAAAGAACAATTTCTCGGGATGCCGAATTTATTTCAAATTATCTCTCTTTTATGGAAGTTAGTTAAATTAGTAATCAATTGTAGTTATTTCCTCCGCTGCACCGCTGACTGACCTTTTAACTAGGGCAGATATTTTTTACCTTTCCACTGAAATTAAGTGCTAGGAAATATGGTGTCATGTATAAAATACAACTATTTGAAATATTGGCAACGTCCTGCCAAGATGCTCTAGTATGGTTTCTAGCATTAACAGAGGCAAGAAACTTGTACCTATTGAACATTTAGAGACTGAGCGTTTGGAGATTAAATAAAACAACTGCTTGAGTAGTATGTAGACTGTGAGGAATATGTGGAAGATATATTTTACTTCAGTTACACGATATATATACAAGATCCTTAAAACTAGTTAACCAATTACAATTGTTACTTAAAAAATATTTACAAGTTGAGAAATTACACACCAATACTAAAGCTTACATTTTGACCAATAGTTAAACGTTTCATTCAATAAGAATTGAGAATAATATTATGTGTTCTATCTCGCTCTAAAACTAATGCTATCGCAGTAAGCCGGCCAGCGAGCGCTTGTGTAAACTCGCTCGATGCTCGATCGGCGGATGTCAACGAGCACCCACTGACCACTCCTGTCGCTCATTGATTAAAATTGAATGAATAGTGATCGACGCGCTGTAGTAGAGTACGCTCGGCCTTGCTGTGAGGTTGTGTAACGCGGAGCATATGACTGATCACGTGAGTATATCTGTGGTCTTCGAGAGAACGTGACGATGCTTGTACTTCGATGAAATGACTACTGGTGATCTGCATGATTCTATGACTTGATGTACAGCATTATGAAATGGTTCTTATAAGAGCTAATATTACGGTATATAAAATAATATGTTCTTTAAAGAACGAATCTTTCGGCATACGCTTATTACAGTTAATATGCACGATTTATATTTCTACGATCTATAATGCTACATGTTATATATTAGACATTTGTATTAATTGATGTTATTGGTTGTAGGTACAGCTACACAGTGAATGAAAAGTATCGGTTAGAAGCATAGAGATAATACTCGTACGACAAGTTATTTTATTCGGATTCCGATGACAAAAACTATACCTATCTTGAAATATTATTAAATAACTGAAACAAAAAAGCAAAAAAGCGATCGGGATATTTCCGTTAGGAGCCTCTAAAAGAGCCACCTTTAATGTAGTAATTCCTCTGCATGGCTCACTAGGAAACTCTGTGCAAAGCAAACCAATGATTTCTATCCGCTTTGTAATTTAATGTAAGACTATACAATTATATATCTTTATGCATATGCCTAACTTATAATATTAATTAAAAGAGAAAACAAATAAGAAGTTCGTTTCTCCAATTTAATAAACTGTTCAGTATGATACGAAATGATAATAATTAAAATAACTCAAAAATACGCGTAAGCTTATCAAAAGTATTTAACTCGTATCAAATAATTATCAACCCAGGTATTAGTTACTACTTTGTATTTTAAAAAAGCTCGTTTAGTATATTAATTGTATGCTGTCATTTTGTTATTGTATTCAAATTCAAATATTTTTATACAAAATAGGATGTGACATCACTTATTGAAAGTCAAGAACTACCACCCATTCCAAAATGAATGCCTTAGACCTGAGAAGAATGGGAGCAACAAACACAGCGAATCTTTTTTTCATCAAATAATAAGTTTACATAGTATATTGTAGTATATTGTTCAGTTAAACTTATTATTTAATAGCCTGAGGGCGTTCGCTCCATTTCCAATCTGTAGTATTATTAAGAAAGCCGTCTATGTTATAGTATTCTTTACCACACAAACGTTTTTAAAGAATTCTTTTGAATAACCTAATACTTTTGTTTTCTGGGATCTTGTTGTAAAAGCAAATACATCGCCCCACAAAATACTTACTAACTCGACTTAGTAGGCATCCCATTTCTTGACATGTATATTACGAGAAGTGCGGCATCTTTCGTAGACTTACCCAAAGCTACTTAAAAAAATTACTATTCAATATATGACAATAAAAAGCAACGAAATGTTTACAGAACAGCCTGTTACAGACACTAAAAAGTAAAAATAAACTATACTAGTACTACTATACTACTTTTAAAAAAAACGACTTCAAAATAATATAAGTATAAAGTAACGTAATAAAGAGTTAATTTAATACACCTCTTATGCAAACCTTTTCTGCCATATTCATAATAACTCGCTTTTCGAAGGTATAAAGCTATATTAGTTAAAACGTGTTTTAATCCTATCGAACGTTCGATAAAATTCTTTATTCATATTCGTTAGATAAATCTCCCATAACTAATACGTCTCTATAGTACGCAAAGCAGCCATTACGTACAAAAAAAACATGATTTTGACTAATTTAAAGAGAAACTGTCAATGGAAACTGACATCTTTTCAATGTCAATGATTTGTCAGTTGTTAAAAGTCGATGTCAAAATAATTTCAAACTTCAAAAATCAAAGTGTTGTCTGTCGGTTGTTAATCTACAGTGCGTTCACAGTTATTTATTAAAATTATAAAAATATTAAAACTAAGGCGATGCTACACAAGCGGTATAAGAAGACGAAATTACTCAGTGATTACAATAAATTCTCTTTATACAGAAAGTCCGTAAAACAAGAAGTTGAAGCGGCATATGAACAACACAAGGAAAAAATTCAGTGTCAGTTTTCCGCTGATCCGAAATCCTTTAGGGGATATATAAAAGCAAGAAGGGGGTCATCGAGTAAGCAATTAATTTTGAAAGATGGCAAACTTCTCACGAATGAAGAAAGTGCTTTGCAATTTGCTCAGTTCTTCGAAAGTGTTTACAGTTGCGAAAAGCCACATTTGGACGCAGGATCGGCGGCATGCTACGGGGCTAGCAGCGCGCGCATCTACTTAGAAGAGCTTACTGTGGCAGAAGTGAGTGAAGCTCTGGTGCGCCTCAAACCAAAGCGTTCCGCAGGCCCGGATGGCATACCAGCATTCTTGTTTAAGGATTGTAGTAGGGTACTAGCTGAGCCTCTTCAATACATTTTTAACACATGCGTGAAATATAGTACATTCCCTGAATTATGGAAAACCACGAGAGTTATTCCAGTCCTGAAGGGTAAAGCGGGACCAGATGTCAGTGGGTATAGACCGGTGGCAGTCCTATCAACGCCGGCAAAAGTGTTCGAGTCAGCTATACATCGCAAGCTGTACGCCCAAGTGTCAGCACAATTTTGCGACTCCCAACACGGGTTTCGTCCAGCCCGAAGCACTGCCACTAATCTCCTAAATCTGATGACATATTTGGTCCCAGCAATGGACTCTGGAATAGGTAGATGTGGTTTACCTAGATTTCCGAAAAGCATTTGACACTGTTGACAATGACGTATTGCTGAGGAAATTAGCGGATGTAGGTTGCTCGCCAAAAACATTACAGTTCTGGGCTTCTTACATGAGAGACAGAAAGCAGTATGTAGACTTTAATGGATACGAATCGGAGCCCTACTTTACGAGATCTGTAGTAAGTCAAGGCAGTAACCTTGGACCTCTTGAATTTATCATAACGATAAACGATCTGCCGGAGGTCCTAAGGCACAGCAAATGTCTCCTTTTTGCAGATGACGTAAAGTTAATCCTCCAAATAAGAGTAAAATCGGATTGCGACCACCTACAAGATGACATCTCAAAATTGATAGACTGGAGCAGGGAGAATAAATTGAACTTCAATCCTGCTAAGTGTTGTGTCTTAAGTTTAACCCGAGCCAGTAAACCTATATTGTATAACTACAAGATAGGCACGGATACAGTGCAGCGCGTGAAGCAGATACAGGATCTGGGTGTCTTGCTTACATCGGACTTGATGTTTAGAGAGCATATAATTAAAACCTGCAAAAAGGCCTATAGAAATTTAGGATTTGTTTTGAGACACTCTAAAGAGTTCACTAATATCACTACCGTCAAGGTACTTTATAATGCACTGGTAAGGAGTCGTCTGGAGTACAACTCGGCGATATGGGGCCCTTATGAGGACAAATACAGGTTGATGTTAGAGCGTGTCCAAAACAAATTCGTTAGGCACCTATACTTCAAGTTATATGGAGTATACCCATTTTACCCACTTATGTATCCGACACTGTTTGTGCTGGGTATGGTTGGGTATACTGAGTTGAGAGTCCGTAGGGATTTTTTTCTAGCAGCATATGTGGTGAAGTTGTTGCGCGGGAAGGAGCACAACCCGGGAGTTCTGTGCTGCTTGAGCCTTCGTGTGCCGGACCGGTACGTGTGGAGGCGCCTCCATCCGCCACTACTATCCATTCCGATGGCGAGAACAAATGTATTGGCAAAGTCGCCTTTAACTAGAGCCCTTCGCCATATAAATGAACTCCACAACAAAGTGGACATTTTTTAGTGTACGTGGAGTGAACTCACAAGGGTATTGTTATATGTAGTATGTTATGGTTAAGTTTTTTCTATTTCTGGTGTGATATATTATTTGTAATGTAATGTAGTTTGATTGTATGATTAGTTTTAGTTCGATTTGCTTGTTGTTTGCTGTGTTTGTTATTCTTGTTTGTTTGTAACTGTCGCATTAGGTAATACCTGTAATTATAGTTGCTATGTGTGTGAAATAAATAAATAAATTTTACCTCTAGCCGTTAGGCTACCTAACCTGAGCGTTATATTGCCATATTTAGTTTCTATTACTCCCTCAAACAACAAGTTAAATTTTACGGTACTGATGATATTTTTTTTCTTACAATGTAATGATTTGAACGTAAAGTTTGTAATAAGATATTTTGTTATTGGGACGGTTGAACGCATTTAAATTTATATTCGGAGTCATTACAGAAATTTGCTAACCAAATTTAAATTTTTGTTATTCAACGGTTAATTTTCAATAATAATTATTTCAGTGTGATATATTTATTATTATAGTCTGTTTTTCCTAACTTCCTAATAACCAGCTCGTACCGAGAGATAATTCGTACAGATGGGAATCATCGTACGCATGAACAATTGAACTTAATGGTTTTTATGCAGTGAATGAATAGTATCGGGTAGAAGAGTAGAAATAATACGACAAGTTATTTTAATAGTTTTATTATTCGGATTCCGATGATAAAAAATATACCTATCTCATAATATTATTATACCTATATTATAATATTATTTATACCTATCTTACTATATTAATTTCCGTTTGCTTTGTTACTTAATGTAAGACTATACCTTTATATATCTAATAATATTATTTTAAAATAAAAAAACAATTAAGTTATCGGGAGATTTCCGTCAGGAGCGAAGTTCCAATTTAATAAACTGTTCAGTAAGATACGAAATGATAATAATTACAATATGAAAAAAACTCAAAAAATATGTGTAAGCTTATCAAAAGTATTAAACTAGTAACAAAGAATTACCAACCCATTTATGAGTACTTTATATCTTAAAAAAGCATGTTTAGTGTATTAATTATAAGCTGTCATTTGTTATTGTATTAGTTACACAGTAATAACCACAATATATTTATCCGGATGATTATCTTAATCGGAAATAAAGTAATCTATTTGCGTTTTAGGCTACCTGTCATTCATAGCTATCAAACGTTTTTCACGATATTTCACTTTCTCACAAGAAATAGTGAAATAGAGTTTCGCACAGCATTTTTTCGTAGGTAGGTATAATTTTCCATAATGTAGTACGACGACAATTTATATAAATTTTTAACTCTGCGGTTAGAGTTTTTCCAAACTCAGTACCTCCTTTCTGACGGTATTACATTTCAAGAATTTTATTTCGAACGGCACATAGATCAAAATCATCCAAAATAAATTTATTTCTTGGATGCGTTTTTTTCTAGGCGTAGAAATTTATTGAAAAGTGGATAAAGCAACTTCGCCTTCTATAGTTATGGTGCTTACGGTTTTTTCAGATATTCCTGAAACAGGAAAATGTTTTATTATATAAAGCCTATTTTATTTTAAATTAAAAATAGCTGTGTATATAATAGGTCTATTGAATGAGTGCACAAGACTGTCGGCCAGCAGGGAAAAGTGGCGAAGTCTCGTGGGGCGCATCACATCTGCCCCAAAAGATTCCACTTCGTGATGATCACGATCGCTCTGTCAAGAGTGTAACGACGAAGAAGAAGATATAATATGTAGACAGATATTTCTTACCAATAATGTTCCTATTTACATTTTTACCTAATCGTATCAAATGCTACCAAACGAAAATTGTAGTTCTAACTAAAAAAATAGAGGTCAGCTTGGCATTTATATTATTTATTTATTCAAATTAAAACCACTCAAGGCGACTTATACTAATTGACAATGATTATTAAATTATTAAATCATATATTAAAAAGACAAATATAAAGGACATAGAACTTGTATATCTAATTGAAGCAAAAGATTGATTATATTACTATAAAAATAAAATATACAAAAAACATCACAAGATAGTTACTGTACTCGGAAGAACAACAAAAAGCAGTCTAACATTTATGGTGAGAGAAAATCAAAGTTGACGTGACAGAAATTATGTACCGATAGTATAATATTTCTTCCGCTACTTTGAATTATTTTCGGCATGCTAACAGATGAAATATCACAAATATGAAAGAAAAACGCTAGGAACTTCACATAACGACTCGACAGGAACACCAACATAAAGAAAACATATAATCACTTCTGTCAGAGTTAAAATAACTGTGAACGGACTGTATGACGGTTATCCAACATTTGAAGCTATCACATTATTTATCGAACAGCTGATCGATGTCGGCCATGTTTTTTTGCGTTCGAGTGCTTATAATAGGTTTATAGAAGGGTAGGTACTAGCTACTATAAGTCACGTCAGCTTTATCGAAGAGATAATGAGCGTTTTAGCTCTAATATGATGCGATTATGAATACCATTTATTAACAAGCGTATATTAGCGATGTTTTAAATCTTCGCTAAGTCATACTATTATTTGTATGCGGTACCAATTGATAGATTTGAAGTCGGTGCCAAGCCCCAAACAAAATAAAAATTCAGTTTCCATTCTCGATAATTCATTCTAAACGTACCATTTCTATAGCCAAACGTCAAAATCTTATGTTGATATGTTATCTGTGAAAATATGCTCTGTCATTTTTTCAATTTTAGCAAAAATAATGCATATAAGTAAAACATTAATTAATAGCTTTAGTGTTATTCATTGCGTGCGTGTTCCTGAAATAGTTATAAATGATGAAGACAAATCTAAAATGTGTGATTGTCCGAGAATACTTAAATTCATTCAAGGTAGTCTTTGTTTACTATTTTTGATAAGTAACGATAAATAGACTATAGTACGTGAGTGTTTTTATTTATTTTAAGGACGATTAAAATGAATCACGTTACAAAAATGTACTTACAGCACGAGATAAGATATGGTTAAGATAAATGTAGGTAAATAAATAGATACAAAAATATAGATGAATACTATTATTTTCAGATAAAATACATTATTAGGTTTTATATCATAAAATACATTATTACTACTATTTCAAACTTTGTACGCTTTATATTAAATTAAATTTAAATTTTTACTGAGGCAGTGCCGCTTATACGCAGTATTTACATCCTCTTTGCGTATTTCCTTAGTATGTCAATTGCCATAACTGAGTATTAAATAATAAATTGAAAAAAGCTTGGGGAACTTCGGCTCGATTGGTCGTATTATATTTATTTCGCTGAATTTTTTTTTGACATAATATGAATTTATAAGTTGATGTTGAAAGAATTTTGAAGTATAAAAAAAATGGAGGTCTAACCTACATTAAGATTTTTGTAGCTCATAAACCTAACGGGGGTTTTTCTTTAAAAATGATTTAAATATTCTTCAATTGTATTTTGGTTTGAGCTGATGGTCTTGTTACCAATGCTCGTAATAAATAGAACTACAACTTGCCCTTGAAAGCTGTCTGACACGTAACTAGTGGACGGTGACAACTGACAGCTGAGTAACGACAACATGGCGGCAAAGCATTATGCACGTCTATACAAATTACAAACGCTATTTTCTCAGAAACTTTCGCTTGCAGTAGACTGGCTAGGCCAATAATAGCATGCAGCTGCAGTTAGAGTTATGTCCATAAAACCTGTTAAAAAGACACATGGCGTCTTAAAACTTAATCCGTGATCAAGTGTAGTTTGTCTCTTTTATGCCCAGTTATGAAGACTAAGCACTATTCGGACCTAAAATCTAAAAATAATGTTTTATAGATTGATCAACCGTGGGAACTGTTATAATACTTAGGTGGATTATGTCTCCACTCTACAAGCGCAAAACGACCACCCTGACCAACTTTCAAGTTGTTTGTTACCTATACAAGCTATAGGTACAACACTAACCTACATAATTACTTCGCTAATCGTTTAGAATTATGAATTAAATATTATAACAAAATACATTTACTTAGGTATCCTAAACAAGATTCAGTAGATAGAAAAATCACGCTGAATATGTTTTAAATAATTGTGCTGCCTATTGCATTCAATAAAACATGGATTTAACTTCACAATATTATGTTCATTTTAGTTACAATTACAAACACCACCTTATCTAGCGGTAGCGAGTCGCGGTATCAATCTTGATACCAATAGTATAGTAACAGTAAACTTAGGTGGTATTTTTATCGTCTTATATTAATATCGTTTTAGTTTGTATAGAACTGTGGTGCAAAGCACGCGTAAGTGAATATGAATTCTTGTAAAATGGCACTGCAGACTAAAATGCCTCAAATTCTGTTGAACAGAGTGAACGCTAAAAACTTTCACAGTTCTAGATTGAAGGGAAAAGTAGCAATTGTTACAGCCTCAACAGATGGGTAAGTGCAACGGTATAAGAAGTACTGGTAATATTTTAACCTTTGACCGTTACCTTGTAAGGTTGATTGTTGTAGTAGGTAGGTGAAGTACTAAAACTTATAATAATTACATTACAAGTTGTAAAGAATAGTTATTACTTATATTAATAATTCTGATGATATTGTTTTATCACCAGCTTTGCCTATGCATGATAACGTACGTTGTAAGTCTATTATTTAATATGGTACGAAATTATGCCAAATGATTATTTTAGTATGTTAGGTATTTTTGTGTGATAGAAAATACTATCGTAACTAGATAGAAGTTATGAGAAAACCTAAGTGGGTAGGCTTAAGTACCTAGTTACCGACTGCCATCTGTAATAGTTAATTTACATATTACAAAGGCCTTTTTTTACTTTAAAATACTAAAAAGAAATAAAATAGGTACGTATATACTTTTACGGATATTTATAAACACACGGGGTTGGAACTTGGATAGTCAGCCGTCAGTCAGTCACCCAATGTGATTAAAGGCAATTATCGCTTTTATTGGAGCTAACCAGATTGTTTATGCAAATTTAGTTTGACGTAACTAAGTAGCTAGTTAGGTAAAATCGCAGAGTTTGGACTTTAGATACCATATATAGGTATACTTTTTATGTTAGCCATCAACGAGCGTAGGTCGGTCTCGCTGGATTGGTGTTCCGTGTTCCAGCCAATTGATTAAAAATTGGAGCACTGAAATCTTTCACAGATTGAGGCTGAAATGCACTCCTGGCATAACGATATTTAAAAAGTCAGAATTTATTTATCCTATAGTTACAATATAAATGTAATTTGAGTATTTTCCACATGATGAGAATACATGCAATATGAAGAAGATTCCTTAAATATAGTATATTCTGTGGATATAAACGGCATTGATGTCCTAAAACAGCCAAGTGCGAGTCGAAATTTTGTTGCTTCTTCTTTCTCAAACAGTTCAAGGTAGTTCTGAGCAGCCTGATCCCTTAAAACTATAATGTCATTAGCCATATGAACTTAGCAGATTACTTGCATTTAGGATTGGATATGCGATTGCAAAACGTCTTGGCAACGAAGGTGCGTCAGTTGTAATTAGCAGCAGAAAGGAAGACAACGTTAAGAAAGCGACAGAAACTTTACGCAACGACGGTATTCAAGTTGAAGGTGTTGTTTGTCATGTTGGCAATGCGGACCACAGAAAAAAATTATTCGAAGTTGTAAGTATTATTATTATAAATACTCACAAAGGGTTACCATTAACTATAACTAGAGGTCGCCCATAAGTGGAAATTCGTCCATATTATACTCCATCCATGTTCGGCCATCTTAATATAAATAGATCCAGTGTCCTGATGTTTGTTTCCAATGAACTCCTAAGCTGATGAACGGATTTTAATGGGAATTACTTCATGGAGTGCAGTTTAGTCCAACTTAGGAGACGGACTAGGTTTTATTTCGATTTGGGAGCCATAATTATTTTTATTCCTTATATTTGTTTTGTATGGACATATTTTCTATGAGAGAATTTATTGACGCATGGTTTGATAGTTCTGCTGTGAAACAATTTCATTTTAACAACAGGGAGCATATTTTACGAAATAATTCTTGATGTTATGAAACAAATTCATAAAAAAACAGTATTTTATTTATTATGTACAGAACAACGTCTGTCGTGTCAGCTAGTACTTTATAATTATTTTAAGTAGGTATTATGTTAATAGAATTATTTTTTATTTATACTTAAATAAAACAAATAGCACAATAAATTATATCTTTAGCCGTTTTATACTGGATTTTGTCGTTCGCCATTATTCTGATGCTTGTAACATGAAAAAAGAATTTAATTTATCAATTTATAAAAAACTTACATGTTTGTGCATTAAAAAAGAATCCAAACATTTCATCTTAATACGTATACCTATATAGATCTTGAGTAAACCCAACCGTCAGGTCTTGTACCTATTATGTCCCCCATGATACTGTGCTATTGTGTTGCAAAGTAACATGCTTGTCGGAGAGTGTTTGCCTAATTATCATATTCAATAGTTTAGAACTACGTTCTTTTTAGTTACAGTTGTAAAATCACTTGTACTGTCGTTTGAATGTTATGGGTACCGATGTTGTACAAGCACATGAGATATTCCACCTACAAGTCTCACATTAAGGGTGCTGTGTGTAAGTTGAAGGGGTCATCTCGCGGTATTTTACGCCTTAGGACTATGCCCACCATAAAGACCGGCATCACTCCTGTGATTCCTCTGAAGAGCACGGACGAAGTATGCTCGTTTGTCATATGCCAGAACATTCTGCGTATAATTTAAATTAACTGAAAGCCGTCATAGTAATATGACCTATGCGTGAAATAAATATTAACCTTAAAGGATATTTTCAGGCCCGAAGTAAATTTGGTGGCGTCGACATACTTGTGTCTAACGCCGCTGTGAATCCTGCGGTATCACCTGTATTGGAGGTGAGGAAACATCATTTAACACACACATTATAGATAAAAGATAAAATAGTTAATCGTGATAATGTTTATGTTATCTTTATACCGACACGAACCTGTAACTGTGTGGCTTATATAAAAAATCAAATATATCATCATGATGGCCACCCAAATGGCATATGCCTAAGACATAATATTACTTTGAAAATTTGTTTTAAGTACTTAGACAAGGGAAAAATTAACATACCTAGATACCTACTATGTTACAAGTACAAAATTGCAAATAGGTATGGCGAACAAAAACAATTTGGGCGAACCGGTGGGAACCGAAACTGAGCCCATTGATTGCGAGAAATTTACCTATAATCATATTTGATTTTTGCGCCTTTTTTTTAAAGAAAATTCGATGAATTTCAGACTGATGAAAAAGTTTGGGATAAAATATTTGAAATCAACGTGAAATGTTCATGGTTACTCGCTAAAGAGGCTTATCCAGAGTTGTTAAGAAGAGGCGGCGGTAATATTGTTTTCATTTCATCTATAGCCGCTTATCAACCAATGGAGGTAAGACAAAATGAACATAAATATACATAGGTACATAACACTTATAATGCGCATATCGTGGTCGGTTCTATTAATTATTTGAATAATATTTACTCCACAGGGATTTTGGGATAATAATATCGATCTCGCTAGGCCTCATCTTTGGGAAAACACGTTAGGCCGACTTCCGTTCTGTCCACAGTCCGTTCACACCAAGTACAACTAGGTTATCCAAATATGTAATGTGTATAATATTATATTATCTTAACGCATAGGTACTTGTCACTGGTATTAAATAATCATAAAAAACTATTACAATGTAAGCTGAAAAACTCAACGGAATTCTGTTCAAATACAAAATTCAACATTCACTGTTATCCCCAGAAAGTTACACACGTCTGGCATCAATCGCGTTTTCTGAAGTTACCTGTGGTAATACCATACGCGTATTGTTTATTGTACATTTACGAGATTGATAAATTTATGCCGAAACATGTATTGCTTTATTTTCATTGTAACCCTTGTGAATAGGGGTATATTTACTAAACACTTCAAAAAAGAATATTACAATTAAAAGCACCTTTTTATCTAATCTTTCAGCCCCTGGGACCATACAGCATCAGCAAAACAACCCTGCTTGGTCTCACTAACGCAATAGCAAATGAAGTAGCCCACGAAAATATCAGAGTTAATTGTGTAGCGCCTGGAATTGTCGCAACTAAATTTGCTTCAGCGGTAAGTCACAAAGTGAGGTGATAAAATGCGTAAAATATGACCCTCTCAAATAATATTTAAGAGCGTACTTCGCCATTTCCATTAAATCTTTCCAACTTTTCTTGATATATTTATAGAAATAATAAGTCATAGAAAAATCCCTAAGTCTTTTTATTTCTCTAGATATATCGGTGTCTCTACTTCTTGACCTCGTAGACTGCAGATAAAACCAAAGTTGCCTTTGCAAAATCATGCTAAAACAAACATATTTGCATTTCAGATAACATCTTCAGACATAGGAAAAGAGAAGTCTTTGTCTAATGTGCCTTTGAAAAGGTTTGGGAAAACAGATGAAATCGCTGGGGCCGTAGCTTTTCTAGTATCAGATGATGCTGCATATATGACTGGAGAAACATTGGTTGTTGCTGGAGGAATGCATGCACACTTATAGTTTTTTTTTTTCAGAAAATTTTTCATCAAATCGGAAAGGGTACTTGGGAGTTCTGGATTTTTGTTCTTAATATTATGTGGGTTTTTGATTTGTAAACAAGACACTTAGTTGTAAGTGATAAAGTTTTATTCATCATCGTCAGAGTCTAATAAATCCATTTTATTAATTCCGATTGTTTTCAATACATTGCTCGTTGGCCCAGTTATACCCTCCTCCTTCATACTATCAACGAAATTCTCTACTATTGAATCATTATCACTTTTTAGGTTCGTTTTTAATCTTGAAAGAACTTCGTCATCAATATCTTGACTAATATCTTCATCACTGAAGTCATCACTAAAATCACTATCAACTTTTGTATCTGATGTTACTATATTTAAAAACCTATTTATACAATCTGCAAATTCTTCAGTATCAAATTCTATTTTATCATTTTCATCATCTAAATCTTCAACTGGTCTTTCAATTCCCTCAAAATCAGAAGTTGTTTTAAGAAAGTCAGCTAGTGTTGATGTAATCTGATTTGATGGTTTTAATTTACTTTCATCCATATTATCTGATTCGCCGTATCTAGTATTAAGGATGTTATTGATTTGTTCTGGGCTTACATCTAACCAATCATCATCATCTTCACTCATATCTAAGTTACTGTTGCTTATTACTTTATTTTTTGTATCAACAAACACATCAAGCAACTTTAAATCACTTATTTCATGACAAACTTGGGTATTTATTGGACACTCTATGTTACTAAAATAGGATTTAGCTTTTTCCAATAATTGCATATAGTCCTTAGAACCTTCAATGTTATCTTTGAAATACCCATTCTTAGTAAGGCTACTTAAAAACTTTAAATATTCTGATGATGAAAATATGTCTTTAGTTGACTGATTCTCAATTATTTTAAACCCACATGTTAATTTTAATCCTAATTGATTTTTCTTATCGTTTGTATCAATGCTTTTAAATAATTTGAAACTCTTAACTGGTTTTGAATTCAAAAGCATTGCATATAAATATTTCGTAAATATTATCTGAACTTGAACACAATCATTAAATGGCACATTACGAAAGAGCTTTTCTTCTAAAATATCATGATTGCAATATGCATTCACTATTGGTGATATTAAATAGGGTTTCAATGTTAGAATAGCTGCTAAATCTACAGGTACTCTTACAATAGCTTTATGCAAATTATTATGAATTTTTTCAGGGTATTCTTTAACTCTATTCCAAATTGAGTCTTGTATTAATATATCAGCTTTAGTAGTTTCAGGATTACGAAATATGAATTGTATGGCATCACTTATGCTTAATTGTTTCTCCAAGTCGCTGACATCAGGTGGAATAATATGAACATTATTTTGATAAATAAATACCTGGAAATTAAAAATTCATCATTTTATGAAGGTGTTTGTCATGAGTTTAAAAATATTTTAATTTTTTGAAAGAAAAGAAAGAAAGAAAAAGTTTTATTTTGAAACATAATATAAGTAAGTAGTTTTGTACAAAGACATAACATAAAAAATAAATATAAACTTAAGATTGATAAACAAGCAAAAAACAAAAAGACTTAAACATTTCTATTATATACGATTAAAAAAAATGGTCCCAACTCAGCATGTTGCTGGTTTGAAAACCATTGCTGGTCTTCCATTGGTTTTTGAAAGTTATGATAATGACAGTTGGGAGTCACAACAAAGAGTTCCATGATACAAGTTATAACACTATGAACTTATTTTGTTATGTTTTCTAAAGTAATAACCCTCACTTCTGGGATTAATTACACAAATTAAATTTGAAAACAAAATTTTATGAACGATGCGGGTCCCGAACCCGCGACCTCTCGCGTTCCGTGCGAGAGTTGACCAAAGCATACAAGATTTTATCAACGATACGTCACTCGAACGGTTGGCTCAGTTGGTAAGAGCGCTGGAACGCGAGACATCGCGGGTTCGAGTACGGCAAAGTTCATAAAATTTTGTTATCAAATTTTAAGTCATTCTTTTCAATTGTATAGCAATCATTAGCTAGTAGGTTCATAATATTTTAAATATTATATATTTATATATAATATGTGCTTACAATAGAACATTACAGTGTATTGTGACTCAACATAATATATTATTACATATTTATTTACGTAAAATGTTGCTTTAATGATTCCCTGGCTGATATGCCAGTATCTTACTAAATGCATTACAGTAAAAGCTCCTTATTCGTGTTCTCATGATTTTGAGGATTCCAATTGTTATCCAAGCCAAAATCCTTTGTAAACGCGTCGTGAAATGGAATAATCTATATATGTATATAAAAAAAAATAATTGCTGTTCGTTAGTCTCGCTAAAACTCGAGAACGGCTGGACCGATTTGGCTAATTTTGGTCTTGAATTGTTTGTGAAAGTCCAGGGAACGTTTAAAAGGAATAAATATGAAAATGCTCTTAATCAAATAAAAACAATAATTTTGTTTTTCCTTTGAAGTGTCCTCCGTCGTTCAGAAATCAAATTGAAAGAATAGTTTCAAATGAATAACTAATTAGAATTTTTACATTTGTTTCTAACTTTCTCAGGAGGTAAAAAATAAATTTAAACTTAATTTTAACTAACTATAGTTGGTACATTAAAGTTGTTAACTATCGATAACATTATTTTTATGTAGATTGATAAATCTTAAGTTTTGTCACAAATTAAATTTCGCAACCATAATCTTTGACATTTGACAACCAACTATATGTAGATTGATAAATCGTACGTTTGAAACAATTTCATAACAACAACAGGGTGCATATTTTACGAAATAATTCTTGATGTTATGAAATATTATTGACAAATTCATAAAAAAAAAACATTATTCTAGTTATTATATACAGAACAACGTCTGTCGGGTCAGCTAGTAAATAATAAAAATACACCTTATTACAACAAATTGAAGGAGCTTTAAAAACAGCCAAGCTAGAAAAAAATTATAAAATTCTTTAAACCATTACCTTGGCCTGAACTCTGATGATAATAATTAATTAATATGGTCAAAAACTTGAATAAAATTGATATTGTATTTTTTATTTTGCCACCTAGGAACATCTCCCATATAATTTACCATTCCATATACACGGTTTCTGTATTCACAGCATATTAATTAAGGAACATATACCCCGAAAATAAAGAGCTTTTACTGTATATAATCTATAAATAACATCAGTACAAACCATCCATCCATGCAGTCATCAATTATATATGATTTAATCATCATAATTAAGTTATATATAATATGGACACACTTGATTTCTACTACACAACTGCAAACAGCAGAAATTGATATAGAAAGTAAGCTGAATTACTTATTTCAAAGCAATCTAGAGATTATGTGTACCAAACTACTTCTGCTCTCAATTATGATTGCTAAAACATGAGTAACTAGGCTAGGCTAGAGTTAAGCTGCAAAACATTGTAAGAGTACTCATTTACCATCAAGTGACCTACTTGGCATAGAAATTATTAAACTCACCCGATTCTCAGCACTTTCAGGATTTAACCAGCTTGGTAGGTGATTTGCAGCTTCAATCAATAAAAAATATCCATCATTATCTTCAACATGGATGAGTAAATCCTCATGCATTTTAGATATCTGTAGCACAAGATAAATTATAAACCATTCATCTTCTATATTATCACCAAAACATGTTATACTTAGTAAATGCATTGGAGTTTCTGTAAATTAGAATAATAATAGATTAATTTTTATCAAAAATATACCATACACATTAATTTTATCTGTGGGAGGTTTCTTAGAAACAGGGTGACAACTAGATGGAGCCATAGTTGATCCCACAGGCCATAATATTACATGCAGCAGTATATGTGTTTGAGTTTGAAACTTGCTATAGCTAGAGAAATTACTGGGCTAATAGGACACATCTCATGTCTCAGAGTGACCACCAAGGTTTACACATTAACCTTCCAAAATTGGCAGCGCCCCAGGGCACTTGATTTTTCAGATACAATAAAACTGAGAGTGCTGTATGACACACTATTCCCTAACCAACCTCTGACTCTTATTTTGTTTATAAGATGGTTTATTTTATGTTTCAATAGCATTCAGATACATTCACTAAAAATCATAGTAATTATGAGCAATCTATTAATACACATTGACAGAATGCTATGTGCACACCAAAATCATACCAATTTGAGGCATACTGCGCGATCTGAGTTTCCCGGAACGGACAGGTTAATTTTACCAGTTAGAGTTTTATTAGAAACAGGATAACAACTAGGTCCTAGGTGACTCCCACCATGGGGCCATATTATTACATGATGCAGTATATGTGTTTAAGTTTGAAACTTGCTTATAGGTAGCTAGTAAAATTACTGGGCTGGACACATCTTATGTCACAAAGTTACTCCAAAACTTTGGGTTCAATAAAATCCTGAGTGGAACTTCATTGTGAGAAGGGTGTATCATTTACCATTAGGAGAGTGTATTGCTTGTCTGTTTACTATATTTCATTAAAAAAACAAATACATACAAATTAATTGACCATCAAATACAGTGTGGACACCATTGAATGCAACTCAATTTAATAACAAATACCTTAAAACATTGAAATTCCTTTAATTGACTTAGTAATACACACCATGTAGCTTCACCCCCAAAATAAATGTGATCATTAATCAGTAAACATTACATTCTTAGTTACCAAAATTAATACAAACTGCAGCCTTATATGTTGTTTAGTTTTTTTTTTATTTATTTATCTAGCCGAAACTATGATACATAATGAAGATTTAAAGAAATTGATAGATGTTTATCTTATCTATGGTGGTTACCAGCCTGTCATATTTTATATTTTAAATAAATACTTATAGTAAATAACATTAACTTTTCTTCCATCTATTTAAAGGTGCATCTTACTATTGCCATAAAATGTGCTATCCCTTGATATAGTTAAGCAGAAAGACTACATTCAATTAGTATTATGAAGTTTACTATTAGACTTATTATTGTCCTCAAAATAAGTAAAAGCATAAGTAAAAGAGACACAAATGAGTTTTGATTAAGATTTGGGTGATCAATAGAAATCTGTCGGTGGTATTACTGTGTCTTGATATATTCATGACTGTTTATTGTTAGAGAGATAAGACATGTAATAAAAGTAGAAAGTTTAGTTTAACATGTATTTTTATACATAACTGGGTCATCAATTAAAATAAAATAGTAGCAGTAAATTAATGTATAGGTTTAATGTCTAAAGCTGCATATAATACTGACCATTGGTACAGCTGCTAAAAACAGGAAGGTATACTTTGAATTCGTCTCTATTCCAAATATAATCTGTAGATAGTGAGGCTATAGTGTTATTTATTGAATTGCTTAGCTCTTTCCACTCATTTTCATTCAAAGCATTGCTTGAAAAAAATGTACAATGTACGGTGTCGTCAAATTTTAGTGAATTACAAGAACTTTTCCTCATTTTTGTAAACTACACTATAACAAGTACCAACACAACGTGACCACAAAATATTATTCTAGATTGAACATTCACAAATAATTAATAATATTAATAATTATAATTTAAACTCCTGTACCAACAAAATTCTAACCCTAGTTACCTACACATACACAACTATCGAAGCACAACAGCACAAGTATGTTCAAAAATCAAAACATCAAATCAGAAGTCAAAACATTGATCTTTTTTTTTTTGGTGGGTGAGTGCTTGAAACAAGTGTTTGATTTGTTTATAGCAATAATTTCTAATTATTAATTAATTGTCGTGTGTGTCTGCTGCATTTTAATTTCTGTTGATTATCTAATTAGTAATTTGAGTGTTTATTTATAAGTGTGTTGTCTGTATAATTATTGTAAGTATTGCATTTGTATAAATATGATTGGTAGCGACCCTCCCCCCGATCCTGAGGGAGTCCACCATCCATCCCCCATGGGTAGTGTGAGGTAGATCCCGCTTCTTTTCAACTGACAAATAAAAATTCTATTTAACAAACAATAGGATCCATACAGTCGATATATACCTTGCCAGTATATGAAGGAAATAGAAAACGTTATTCGAATCAGCATGTTGCTCCTTTATTGGTACACGTGAGTAAAGACTGTGAACCTTCATCAAACACTATACTTCGACCAATTAAGTTTGGACACTTCTTACACCACAGTGAGATTAAAGGTGTAGTCAAGGATAGTGTTAAACGCATAGGCCGAAACCCAGTGTCTGTTGAATTTAAAACTGCTGATGCCGCGAATGCATTTTTGGATCACAACAGTATCCAACCCCAACGGTGGTACTAACATTCATAGGGCAAAAGCTCCCAGAGAGAGTGTATTATTTATTCACCTCATTACCAGTACAGACTACTACTACTACTACTTCTACCTACCATCCAATGCAACAAATGCTGCAGATTTGGTCATATTTCTTGCAATGCCGTTCAAAAGAACGTTGCTTCACCTGTGCTCAACCACACGCCGGAATAGATTGTACAAGTGCTTCTCTGACCCCTATTTGCCTTTTGTGCTCAGGAAATCATAAAGCCACTGCCCCAAAATGCCCCGAACACTCAAGACAGAAATCAATTAAATTAGTTATGTCTCAGGAGAATATTTCATATTCTGAAGCATCAGTTAGATTCCCTCAAGTGAGAAAATCTTTTGCTGATATTTCTCGTTTTTAATTAAATTCCTATTTCTTCCCACAGTAACGACATTTTTGCCGTTGCTATTAGAGCTAATAATATTTCTTTCCTTTCTATCTACATTCCTTACCCTAATCTTGCTCTCCTTTCTGAATTAAAATGTATTATTATGAGTCTTCCTTCACCCATCCTTATTTTAGGTGACTTTAATATTCATCATATTTCTTGGGGCTGTTATTACTGTGACTCTATTTCATTTTCTTTCCTTGATCTTTGTTATGAATTATATTTGTGTGTTCTGAAAGACGGGACTCCTACTCGTAGAGTCCCTCCATCCCAAAATCCAAAGACTGCACTTGATCTCTCAATAACTTCTTCTTCTCTGGCTTCTAGGCTGTCCTGGTCCATCTTTTCTTCTACTCATGGTAGTTATCATTTCACTGTCTTACTCTTAACTCCAGACTCCCTTTATCCTAATCCTATTGCAACTCTTCCTCCTCTCCTAAAATTCAACATTTACAAAGCTGATTGGTCTCTATTCAGATTCTATTTAAATCAAGAAATCTTGAATATTCCTTCAATTACCTGACAATGTCCTTTCCTCTTATGTATTGTTCAGAAACGCTATTCTAGACTCTGCGGATAAATCAATTTCTCTCAAGAATTTTTCTAAAAAGAAAATCTCTTCCCCTCCCTGGTGCAATCCGAAATGCACAGATGCCTGTAAGATTCGTTCAGAAGCTGAAGACACTTACGCAAAGGTTATGAGTCTTGAGAATTACATCTCTTACCAGAGACTTGCTGCCAAGACCACTAAACTTTTGTCAGAAAAGAAAAGATCTGGATGGTCGCATTTCTGCAAGGAACTCTCTCCTATTACTCCCCCTTCTAAGGTCTGGAAGAATATGAAATGCTATCGATACTCTGTTGTTTCTAGTCCTGTCATTTCATCTAACGACCCGTCGGACTGGATTGAACAATTCTCTTGTAGAATAGCTCCCTCCTTTTTACCTTCTTTGGAAGAACTTTGCCCACCCATTCTTCCTCTATATTCCCCTGATGATTTTGAATCACCTTTTTCTTGGGAGGACTCTCAATTGCACTAAAGGGCCTTAGAGACTCATTTCCAGGAATTGATGGGATTCCATATTCTTTCATCTCTAATAGTAGCGTCTCCGCAAAACAGGTACTTTTATCCATTCTTAACAATATACTTTTAACAGGTACCCCGCCAGAGGAATTGAGAACACAGATTATTATACCCATTCTAAAACCTGGCAAGTCCAGCTCTGACCCATCTAGCTATCGTCCAATAGCTTTGTCTTGCACAATGGCTAACTAACCAAGTAACCCTTTGTATATATTGTGTTTCCCTTTTTTGTTTTAGATACATCACCAGTGTTCTTTGCGGTGAATAATCTCAGCAGTAACAAATTTCTGAAGACCTTGTTTATTCACGAAGCCATATATAGCAGAGTTGATTAATATACACTCGTCATTGGCGAAATCTAAAAGGATCAAGCCAAACAATAATAATAAAAATGATCTTTTTTTAAATCAATTCGTCTATTATTTTAGATTTGTCCATCCAGGCCAGGCAAGGTTATAGACCACACAGCCTTATCAATCGTTAAAATATAATATATTTTCAGAGAATGTTTTAACGTCCTATTCTTCTTCTTGATTTAAACTATACTCGCATATGTTCTTCTTTAGGATATACTTTCAAAGTGATAAAATGGAGATCTAGCCTATATAAAGATTTTTTTCCAATAAACCTAACCGGGGTTTTTCTTCTAATCGAGTATATTGAAAAATGATTTCAAATATTTTTAGATTGTGTTTTTCCTATTCTACGACCCATTATTATTCCTCAATAGCATGGTTTCGTTAGCAATAAATCTGTGGAGTCCAACTTATGTGAGTTTGTTCATCAGGTAAATACCGCAATGGATCAAGGCTTACAGGTGGATGTTGTGTATACCGACTATTCAAAAGCTTTTGATAAAACCTGTCATCTAATCTTAATTCGTAAAATTGATGAACTCGATACACATGGCGACCTCCACCGTTGGCTTACTTTATACCTCAGGGATCGAAGCCAGGCTGTTACAATTAAAGTTACTGCTCTACGTTCGTACCTGTTACTTCTTACGTTCCTCAAGGATCTCATCTTGGACCCCTTTTATTTAATCTATATATTAATGCAGTATTTAAACTTTCTTCAATTCTTCTCTATGCTGATGATATGAAGATATATAAAACAATAAGTAAACTTTCTGATTGTAGCTTACTACAGGATGATTTGAATGAATTGTGTTAATACTGCAATGATAATCTCTTACAACTTCTTTTTCTCGCAAAAAAAAAGCTATTAAATTCAAGTACACTTTAAATGAAAATCTTATTATTATGTTTTATAGGTGAGAGATTTGGCGTTCACCTTGACTCCTCGTCCTCGTTAACCTTTATTCATCACTATAGATGTGTGACTGCAAAAGCTTATCGCATGCTTGGTTTTTTTTTCAGAGTTAGTAAAGATTTAAAACATATTATCACCCTGATTCTTCTATTTATTGCATTTCTTCGTTCTATACTTGAAATCGGCTCAGTTATTTGGAATCCTCATTACAAAGAAAATTCAAATAAAATTCTTAAAGCATTTATAATTTAGGTGTTCCGCTATCGATCTATGTGTTCGTTGTTGTAACTTAAACTCTGTGGAAAAACGTCGTAAGGTAAAGGATCAAACATTTCTGCTAAAATTAATTCATAATATTATTGACTCTCGACTTCTTTTAAATTGCCTTAATTTCCGATGTCCAAGACAATCTTCGCGAATTAAATCTTTATTTAACTTACATATTACATGCACTAACTATGCACAAAATGCCTTCATTCATCGTTCTTGTTTAGTATTCAACAAAGAATACTGTTCAATTGATTACTTTTCAGGGTCGTTACAGAAGTTGATTGAACAAATTAAGAAAATGTCTTAGTTTAAATTTATTCTCATTAGTATTAAATAATATTGCATCTCTTTTTTAACTTAAAAATGAATGCTCAATAATTTTCTGTAGATATTTTATTATTTTCAATTCAATATATTTAATTAATATTTATTATTTTCAATACAAATTAGTTCTTTTAAATTGTAATTAATTTGCTCGCATTTTTTTATATACTATTTAATTGTGGAAACTTTTATTGGTCAGTGATTTATATTTTAAGTTATATTTCTCAAGTGTATTAAGTTGTACTTTTTGTTTCCTGAAGAAAATAAAATAAATAAATAAATTACTAATTATGACAGTAATAACAATCATCATCATCACGAAGCATCCTTACACAAACGAAACATGAATTCAAGTTCTAAAGGTTGATGCAATGAAAATGTATAGTTGTACAGTTTATTCTTTATTACTTTTTATGAAATAGTTTATATTATTTAAACACGATTGATATATTGGATGCAGGACCATACAAATTAATTTGTTTTGTATACTACAGCCATTGTTATTTGATTGAAAAAATTAGCCACTGAAATTCTTGTATGCTCTTCTCATGAGCTCAATTTCCGAACATAATATGGTAGATTCAGTAATTTAAAAGAAATGCTCATAATGTATGCCTAATATATATGTAAGGGTATGCATGTAACTTATATTTAGGTCAAGTATTTTTTTTATCTTTATTATTATTGATTCTATCTGTTTACGCCAAATATGCCTAAAGGGTTTTTATAAATAGTGAAACAGTTACCGCATTGTTTAATTAATAAATTAAATATTTTGGGTGCACAAAGAGTTGCACTAATTCCTTCTCTTTCCTACCTGCACCCTCTCCCTCCCACTTACAGAGTAGCGCGAGCGCAGCTGATCGTTGCGTTCCACGAGGAGTAATTACTTAATTAGTATTGAACTTTTATTGAACTTGTCAACGCCGTGATAACTCATTAATTCGTCTCCTTACGTGTAATCTCGTGATCAAGTGTCTTGTGATCCCTTGTTTATTATTATTGAATTCGGGAAGAAAGAGTGGCCACTCAAAGAAAACGCCTACAAACTAAAGAGGGAAATTCGCGACCCGGCACGTGGTGGAAGAATCGCTGCTGCTCTGGTAAGTCCTCCTCTCGTCTTTCCTTACACCGGCTAATTCAAATTTTCACCTAGATCCAGCGCATACACTATAAATAGGTTTTTTTGTTAAACTACTGGTCCTAACAAAAGTCCTATAAAAAAAATGCTATTGGTTGAAGCGCAGTATGACGTCAAAGTCGAATCGAAAAACGAGAACCATATGATAATCATATTGCAATGTTAAGGTTCTGTTTTAAGGTTACATTTTAAAAGTAAAAAACAATAAAATTGTAAAGTACTTAATTAAAAACAACATATTCATTACTTATACTCATTTAAAACTTGGTATAATATACCAAAACAATATAAACAAGTTGTTGGACATACTTTATATCTTCTCATTGATTTTTTTTATGGAAGAGAATAATCACACGAGTGTTGCCGGTCCTTTAAAAGTAGACGTGTACGCGCTTTTTTTGAATGTCGTATCATCCTGGAAATGCACAAGCTCATTCTACAGCTTTATCACGCGTGGAAAAAAGTTCCTTGAAAATCGCACAATGGAGGAATGCCAAACGGATGTGTGGCGTTCTGGATATATTTTGGTGATGATATCCTAATCTGTGCGAAGGTGGAATTCAATGGCAGGAATCAAGTCAAACAGCTCTCCGGAACACTTCCTGTGATAAATGCGGTAGAAAAACGAACAATACACCGACGTCCCTACGCAACACCAAGTTATATAGCCGTTTACAGAGCACTGGGTCTCCGACAATTCGAGCAACTCTGCGTTGCACGCGTTCAAATGGCTATTGCTTACACCACATTACTCGAATACTTGAGTCTCATGGAACTAGATAAAATACTTTTATCTAGTACACTTTTCGAAGTATTTTTGCACATAGACAACTGTCTGGAACACACAAATAGAAGTGGGCTTTTGGTCAATGATTTTATAAATCTCAACATGTAATTAAATTTAACACAGGATTATTGCAAATTTGTTTATACAAGACAAGTGTTAACCCGGCAATAGCCTGCACCCGGTCCATTGTATGAATAATCATATTATTCTTTTCATGAAAAAAGGGACGAGACGAGCATGACGTTCAGCTGATGGAAATTGAGCAGCACAACAATTGCGCTCATCATCTTGAGACAAAAGATATTAAGTCTCATTTGCCCAGTAATTTCACTAGCTACGGTGCCCTTCAGAGCGAAACACAGTAATGTTTACACATTACTGCTTCACAGAAGAAATAGGCGCCGTTGTGGTCTCATAACCTAGTCGGCATCCTGCGCAAATTAGCCTCCCACTGGTAAATGTCATTGACTGACTTAGTTGTACTGCGAATTGATACAATCTTGCATTCACTACATTTTGCTTCCGATACAAAGGACATTATGAGTCACCAGTAACTAGAAATCTCAAATAAACAGCTAACAAAAAAAAGCGCGTATGCCTTCATTCAAGGCCGGCAACGCTCCTGTGATTCCTCTGGTGTTGCAAGAGAATGTGTGCGGCGGTGTTCACGTATCACCAGGTGATCCGTGCGTACGCTCGTTTGTCTTCCTTTTCCATAAAAAAATAATTGCCCTGCTGGAGTGATGGCATTTCGGTACTGTGAATTCTGCTAAGAAAAGTATGGTGCAACTTTTGAAGCAAATTCTCCAAATTTACTGGTCTCATTCTAACATAATTTCTGAATCCACTTCCGTCTTTTTTTCTTATATCATTCAATAAGGAGGGATAGGCCCCTTCTTGCTGTCGTCTCCTCAAAAATGATCGCGACCAGTACTTGCGTGGTTCTCTTTAATTTCCTTATTTTTTTATGATGTGAAAGTATACTGCACTCATGAAGCAAAGATCCGCAGTACTTTCACTTTCTCTTGTTTATACCAGTAGTCAATTGTGTTGGCAAATTCATTAACTTCTGCACTGACAAGTCTTAATCAAGTTTAGCTAGAAGCCTACAAGTATAAAACATGAGATCATATACATGTAGACAACAGGTGACAAACAATTTCATCAGACAAGTTTCATACAAATATTGCATACAACTTATATTTGTAATATGCATGAATCTTGTCAAATACGTGTATAATACCGTGGTGTAAACGAGGGGTTAGAATGTGAAGCATTGCTCGTCAAACATTAGAGATAGCTGAATTTCCGTAAAAGTTCCGTATATTAAAAATGTATTCTGTGGCCAACAGTCTTATTCTCGTTTGTGTAATAGGTACAATGACGTTCTATGCATATACCACATCCTATTTTGAATAAAAATATTTGAATTTGAATAGACAATGCACATCATACAAAATCAAAGCTGAAATATGGCACATGCCACAAATGACACCATAATAACCTTCTATACATTTCTGCGTTTACTCAAGTTTTATAAAATATTATTGGTGAATAGGCAGCAATGTAAACACTATTGCTGTTTCAGCTGCGTATTTTGAATTTAGAACCTGATTTGGATAGTGACATCAGTGGAGTAGCAGTTAGGTATTTTTTAAGCCCAGACGAAAAAGAGGGTTGCAATAAGTTTTACGTCTCATCCTATTTTGCGATCAATATCTGTCCAGTCGGATGTTTTTTACGTTTTTAATAAAAAATCACACTCACATTATAAAGGTGAAAGTTCTTGTGTTTATTTATTGGCTTGTGTTTATATTTGTTACACCTTTACGTTCTAAAGGGATTTAGATTTAGTAAGTTAAGGTAACCTTTAATGAGAAAAACTAATACTCAAAATTAAATATAATTTTTTTATATACATAAAATAATTAGTTAAACTGGTTATTTAAATGTTAACTTGCGTGAATTAAATAAAATTTAATTTTAATTAAAAAAATTGTCTTTTAGACTTAGATAACTTTTCCAGGGTATCTTTTTGTTATATGTAGTGTAAGCGGATATCAACATATATTTGTATACAAAGACAGCTTCTTGTCCAATTTAAAATTTGGTTAAATCCAAAACTTAAATCCTTTAGTGGTGAAATAATATAAATATGCTTTAAAATAGCACTAGTATGTAAGTGTCCACGTAAGCCGTTCACATTACATAAAATAGAATATTGCTAATCATTGTTAAGTAGGTCTTTAAAAATTTTTTAACAAAAAACAACAGACTTCAAAAACTCTATTCCAAAAAAATAGATATAATATACACTAAAAAGTATAAAAATAATTGCGTATTTCTATACAATCTCATTAATAAATCTAATTCTAGTAACGTAGTCGTGCGACTCAAGCACATCTCACCTATAACTATGCATTAAGTTACAAACTTATCTTGGCTGATACCAACTCCAACAATAACAATAATCGTTATTAGAATTAGATTTATTAATCAGATTGTATAAAAATACGCATTTATTTTTAAACTTTTTAGTGTATATTATATCCATTGTTTTGGAATAGTGTTTTTTTAATCTAATCTAATTTGAACTACACTAACTAATAATTTATCTAAATTTGTGTAGATCTACTAAATTTTGCAATGCAGCAATGAACGTTAGCGCACTGCACTTTTATTACAGACAGTTCTGCCACAGATTCCTTAGTGTTAAGGAGTTCCATTGATCATCATATTTTACTACGACAATTACTTGACCATAAAGACATACCCGTAGGCGACTCAAATATCCGGATAACATAAAAAAGATTCGGTCTAGTATCGTTAATTTATTCCAAAGAATTGAAGAGTTTCGTTACTTTGTCATGGATACCATAAGCAGAATCTAACCAAACTATTTAGAAACACAAAACCTTTGAAGTATATCCTTTCCAATGAAAAAACAATTATCGAAATCAGTTGGCGCTATATTGAGTTATTCGTAAATTTGTTGCGCACATACTTATATAAAATTTAAGCCAACCACACGGGAAGCACCAGCTTTTAAATAAAAAAAGAATTATCATAATCGGTTCCCCGGTCGAAAGTTCTGAGGTAAAAAATATAAAAATAACATACCAATGAATTGAGAACCTCCTCCTTTTTTGAAGTCAGTTAAAAAGAGCGACTCTACTGTGTTCATTTCTGACTGTGTCCTTTCATCTGTCCCATTCTGACAAGCGAGTCTTGTCTGAGGACTTGACAATAATGGTACCATATTTAGTGAAAAATATTTGTTTTATTAAATTACTTACGCTTTCTGTATATAAATCTTGTATAAATAAAATAACCTTACCGATGATAAGTCACACCATATTTTTTTGAGTCGTTCATGTATTATTTAAGCACTTTTTATATCACACCTAGGCTTGTTGATTGATACACAGTTGACACACGACTAAGGAGAAAAGTGTGCTTAAATTGTCTATAAGCACACTTTTGCCGTTCCGTTATCAGACTGCGAATGATATGTCCATATGTATAGAACATCATTGAATAGGTATGTAATTTGTAATTAATATATTCTTTGGCCAGTGGCCACAGTTGTCAGATGTCAAGTTGTCAGTTGCCGCAAAGAATTTATTTATGCATTGCGCGCATTTCTCTAGACTTGTTATAATTTACCGTCAAAATAATTTCATTCAAAGTTCAAACTTAGAATTTTTTTTTTGCTAGTCAGTAGTCACAAAAAAAAGGATAATGAAAAAGAAATATAATAATTTAGTATGATGGCACTCACTATCAGAAAACTATTTTATAGATATGCAAAATTATTAATTATAATTGTTTTAGCAATATTTTTTGCACAGCTAATCGTATCGATAATTTATTTTCCTTCTATTCATGACAATTTACTAAGACGGAGTGGATACACATCTTCTTTATCCATTGACATAAGCGACGTTTCTGCAAGAAAAGGAGGGCAAATTTTTGAAGACGATGAAGAATCATCAAAAAATAACGCACAAAAACTCGCCATGACTTTGCGGCTAGAAGAATTAGATTTTGTTCCAATGTGCGATGTAACAAACAAGGAAGCTATTTCAGCTATTCATAGAGCCAAAACTCAGTACTGCAAACAAGTATTAGTAAATAAAACATGTCAAATAGTAGAAGGTCATTTTTATCCAAAACAACTTACAAACAAATGTCGATCTAATATCAGAAAATATGGTAAACATTTGGGATGTTATCTGGATGAAAAAAAATTAAGATTGTTGTCAAGTTTTTATGGTAACTATGCAACTACAAATACACCAACATTTTGTTTAGATATCTGCTTACAAGCTGGATTGCCTTATGCAGGTGTTCAGTATGGGTAAGTACTAGTTAGAAGCGATCTGATAATAATAATTAATTTTTTGCCCTTACATTGTAAATATTTTATTTATATGTTCTTATTTTCGCTTTTGCTTGAAAAAACTATGTTCACAGTTATTTGACTAACACTTCCTTGTGAGTCACCTGATGAGCAGTGACAATAACACTATCTAACAACAGTAGAGGAATCACAGTTGGTTTGCTACTTTCAAGTGTTTGTACTGTGATTTTTTAGGTACCAATATAGAAATATTTTGGAAACACCACACTTAGTTTAAGTTGTTAGTGAATGAAAGTACTTGAATGCCTGACTGTGGAAAAAAAGAATAAACTTGTCACCTATATAATATTTAATCGTATAAACTTTATTAATTAACTGAAATTGTGCGTGTGAGATAACAATAAATCCCACATTCAATTTGAAGATCCCAGTTATTTTTTATAATTAAATTGTTTCACAGCAGTCAAACTGTGTGTCAATTAATTATTCATACAAAATATGTCCATACAATACAAAAATTCGATCGTGAATCGAATTAAAAACTATCCTATCTCTTAAGTTGAATTAAACTGCACTCCATGAAGTAATCCTCATTAAAATCCATTTGGAAGTTCACTGGAAACTTTCATCAGGACACTGGATTTCTATATATAAAGATACCTTTTTTTTTATGGAATAGGAGGACAAACGAGCGTACGGGTCACCTGGTGTTAAGTGATCACCGCCACCCACATTCTCTTGCAACACCAGAGGAATCACAAGAGTTGCCGGCCTTTAAGGAAGGTGTACGCGCTTTTTTTGAAGTTACCCATGTCGTATCGTCCCGGAAACACCACACAAGGAAGCTCATTCCACAGCTTTGTAGTATGTGGAAGAAAGCTCCTTGAAAACTGCACTGTGGAGGACCGCCTCACATCAAGATGGTGGGGATGATATCATAATTTGTGGCGTGTCGTGAGGTCAATGTGAATCAGGTTAAACCTTAGTATATATTAGTATTAAGCTTTAGTAAGTAATATATTCTTAAACATTTACATTTTTTTTAACAATAAAGGGGACAAGAGCTCTGGTTTATATGAAATGTATACCGCCATAATCCATTGGAATTTCCGTGACACCAAAAGTCAGAAATGCTTGATAGCCTTGAAGCTGAGAGTATGCACTCAACTTGACAGTCTCCAAGTCTAATTGCATTGGATATAATGTAGCTGGGAGTTCATTCCAGAAAGTAAACCTTATTGTTTTTGAATATATCTTATATTCTGATTACTTGATGGAGAAAATGTGTTTTTAGAACAGAGTGTTTTTGTGGCGATGTTGCTCCGCCTTCAAATGCAAAAATCTCAGAAAAGTCATGTGACATGAAATGTCCTGGAGATCAAAACAAAGTATGTGGTGGATACTTCACTATGAACATATACGAGACAGGCTTAGACAGTAAGTTTAAAAAAAATTTTTTTTTTGACATAGAGGAACATTTGAGTTCTCTCCATATTTCTACCATTACCAACTGATTATTAACCTTCCGAAATCAGCAGTGCCCCAGGGTACTAGATTTTTCAGACAGCAAAACTGAGAGTGCCATATGGCACACTATTCCCTCATCAAGTACTGATCCTTATTTTGTTTATAAGATGGTTTATTTTGCAAGCCTTATAGCTTGTTTCAATTGCTTTCTGATACATTCAGTCAAATCATCCTTATTATAAGCAATCTATTGATATATATAAAATAATAATCATTGACAGAATGCTGTGCGAGCTCCGAAATCATGAGTATCTTAAGCATAAATTCAAATTCAAATATTTTTATTCAAAATAGGATTTATAATCACTTATTGAACGTCAAAATCTACCACCCATTCAAAAGAGACTGCCTCAGACCTGAGAAGAATGGGCGCAAGAAACTCAACGGGCTTTTTTTTTATATAAAATATGGATTAAAATGTAATATCGTACAATAAACATTTAATATTAAAGAGCCTGTGGGTGTTCGCTTTAATCCCAGTCCATGGAGTCATTAAGAAAATTGTTTATGCTATAATAACCTTTCCCACACAAACGTTTTTTAACAATTCTTTTAAATTTCGTAACACATTTGTTTTGTACATTTTCTGGGATCATATTGTAGAAGCATATACATCCCCCAACAAAAGACTTACTAACTCGACCTAACCGAGTAGTAGGCATAACAAGTTTATGTTTGTTCCTCGTGTTAACATTATGAATGTCACAGTTTCTAGAAAGATCCTCAATGTGCTTATGAACATACAAAACATTATCAAGTACCTCTTGATACCTCTATCAGAGTTTTCCGGAACGGAAATATTAAAAGAGTTTTTAACACAGCACTTTGTTGTCATTCTATCTGTCCGTCTGATGCATAGTTCATTCATTAAAGGCCCAATATTTTATGTTTTGATTTACAAAAGTATAACTTTTGTAAATCAAAACATATCAGATACTTCATGTTGGATGTAATTAATATGAAATATGATAACTATGTTGGTTTATTTATAGTGGGAGTCATACTAGCACTTGTCTTTTAATTGTTGTGTGATAAGTTGTATATTGATCAGATATGGTTGTATACCATAGTTTCTCAACCTTATTTTGCTCACCTGACCAAAGTGGAAAAGAATATGTTTTTTTCTAGAGTATTTTCGTGTATTTTTTTGCCTTTTTAGGCTATATTTTTTAATCTACCCACACCCCATCTGTGCCATCTCAATGCCCTAATTAATAATTTTTTATCTAATTAAATAATAATAATAATTAATTTTCTCTGGGTCTTCTACTGGTACAAGGTACTTAACTTTCATACCTGCAAACATTCACTAGAAAAACAATTGCACTTATTATTAATATAATAAACATACCGATTGAGTTACTAAGCCTGTTACAAAAGAGATATTATTAAGTTTAGTACAACAAAAAGATTTGAATCTACCCTCCGCACTAGTTTTAAAAACTGTATTGCAAGTTGATATCTTATTTCTCAAAGTTAAAAATGCAATTGCTGCCTGTCAGAAGTTTGGGTTCAATTAAGAATCCTTAGTGGCAATGTATCGCAAATTCATCTTACTTGTGTTGCACTTCTTCATCAATATTATAAAGCTGCAGTGTTTGTTTGTTTGAACGCGCTAATCTCTGGTACTACTGGTCCGATTTGAATGATTCTTTCAGTGTTGGGTAGTCCATTTATCGAGGAAGGCTATAGGCTATGTTTTTTTTTTTAAATTAGGGATCCGTAATAAAATTGCTATTTTGTAACACAAGGTGTAAAATCGAAAACCTATTTTTGCGTGCGCTGCAAAAACTATTGACAAATAGAACAAAATGATGTACAGGCTATAATATAGGCAATATTTTATTACTTATAAAACTATCGCGTGAATTATACTTTATATGGCAAAACAACGTTCTATGGGTCAGCTAGTCTTCATATAAAAGAATGGTTATCTACTAAGTTGCTCAGCTAATAGTGTATGTGTGTAGCTATCGAAGTATCTGTGATTGTATTGAAGAAAATTCTAATGGTGGAATATTCTAAAGAAACTTTCAGTAAGCATTTATGATAGCTTTGACAAAATGGTTATGAAATACAAATAATTATTTTTTTCAGAATTTTTGCCTCAGACTCCGATCACTGGTGAAAAAGGAGACAATTCTGTGAGAATTGTTTTTCTTTTGACATTAAATGGCAGAGCGATAAGACAAGTACACAGGTTAATTAATGCGTTATATAGAACAAAGCATTACTTTTACATACATGTTGACAAAGTGAGTCGTAATCTACTCTTTTAAACAGTGGCATGGCTAAGATTATATCACAGGGTGAGCCAAGCTAACACAGGCAGTTGTTGGCCAATACAAAAAATGCACATCATTTTCAACAATTCCCAACCACAATCGTAATAACAACTTTGCATGAATATTCAAAATAAAGATGAACATCGCGCAATGTTAAATTATAGCAAGTGCCAAGCGCAACGAACTTCATACGCAAGCAAGCCGAGCTTCTTTGGTGCATACAAAATTTCAACGTATCGTATCTATTCATTCAAATTTGTATGGGAAATGATAGCAATATGCAAGCCTCATACGAAGCCAACATGCTAGAAAGAGACGGTGCGATACTCGGTCGCCACGGTTTCCACGGAAGAATTACTAGGGCCAGCCGGGCTTTTGGCTTGTATGATGGCACCGCCATTGCCTTGTAGTATTTTTTAAATATTATAACTTATTAGATTATTTCAATTACCTTTCCATTGCCAATCTTCTTGCACATTAAAAAGCCAATGTTGGTTTGTAGCACATGGCAGACTGAATGAAATTTGGGCGGGTGACTTACCCACGTCACAAATGTAGAAGTATCCTCTTTACCTTAAAGGGAATACCCACTAACCTTCCTTGCATTTCCATTTATGTCTAAAATAAATCATTAATATTTTTGGTACCTATGCTAAACAATATCAAAAATCTTACAATCCAAATGATTTGAGTTTTGTTTAGTGTTAATTCCGCCAATATTTGTCTTTAAACAATTCGACACGTGTTTCGCCTCTACACGAGGCATCCTCAGGACGTGTTGACTCGCCAAAATCTGGCACGAGACTGAACTCCTGAGTTGAATTAACACTAAAGAAAACTCAAATCATTTGGATAATTATGGATTTCCACATACCACAATGCATATCCACAATTTGGATTTCCGCCTACTTCAATAAATTTTCTAAAATCTTACAAACCAATTGTAATTCCTGTCAGAGTATGAGATGCCACATTCTTTGCTCTATTTATCTTAGTAGATAGTGGTTTCCAGGCCAACAACTTTCACTGTGTGTTAACAATTAATGTCCTATGATGTCTGATATATTTTTTTTTTCTTTGACTTATTATTATAACTTTTTGATTAAAATTGAACCCCAGGCTTGCTCATACACAAAAAGTGCAAAACATTTTTTTTATGGAATAGCAGGACAAGCGAGCGTACGGGTCACCTGGTGTTAAGTGATCACCGCCGCCCACAATCTCTTGCAACACCAGAGGAATCACAGGAGCGTTGCCGGCCTTTAAGGAAGGAGTATGCGCTTTTTTTGAAGGTACCCATGTCGTATCGTCGCGGAAGCACCGCATAAGGAAGCTCTTTCCACAGCTTTGTAGTACGTGGAAGAAAGCTCCTTGAAAACCGCATTGTGGAGGACCGCCACACATCCAGATGGTGGGGATGATATCCTAACTTGTGGCGTGTCGTGCGAAGGTGGAATAACATTATCAATATTTTGGTACTTTTTGCAATAATGGATAACCCTACTGTAATTTTTTGGAAATGTCTTCTTTCTTCACAGAAATCGATCGAGATATCCTTTTATGACATAGATTGAAACATTTAGAAATTAGAATGCCAAGTAGGGATTGCCATGCTTCAGTGATTAAAACATGCTGTCATAAGAAATCCTTCACGCGATATTTATGCACATAGTTTTTGTTTTAGCGTCAAAATTACATGCATCGCAAGTTACTAAAGCTACAGAGGAATTTCAACAATATTAGAATAGCTCCACTACGATATTCAACCATATGGGGTGGAGCGTCATTACTTCAAATGTTGTTAAGTTGTATGAGGGACTTCTTCGAGTTAGGCTGGCAATGGGACTATGTTATAAACCTTAGTGAAAGTGATTTTCCTATAAAGTCATTGGAGGAGTTAGAGACATTTTTATATCATAACAAAGGCTTAAATTTCGTAAAATCGCACGGAAGGGAGGTGCAAAGATTTATAAAGAAGCAAGGGCTAGATAAAACGTTTGTCGAATGCGAGACTCACATGTGGCGGATCGGAGAGAGAAAACTACCGCGGGGAATAACAATAGACGGCGGCAGCGATTGGGTCGCGCTTTCGCCCGAATTTGTATCTTATGTCACTGGTGATAAAGATGAACTGCTCAGAGGCTTGGATGTCGTTTTTGAACATACTCTGCTACCAGCCGAATCATACTTCCACACTGTTCTGAGGAATTCAAAATTTTGCAACACATATGTCGATAATAATTTGCATGTTACTAATTGGAAGAGGAAATTGGGATGCAAATGTCAGTACAAACACGTGGTGGACTGGTGCGGTTGCTCACCCAATGACTTTAAAACAGAGGACTGGCCAAAAATTCAAAATACAATAAATAGGCAACTGTTTTTCGCTAGAAAGTTCGAGCCTATTATAAACCAAGAAATCATTACGAGAGTTGAACAACTTATAGGAATTGATGATCACTACTTAATAAAGAATTTAGAAGCTTATTGGCAGAACGTTTACGACATTGAAGACTTGACGGCGAGCACTGACGACACAATTTTAACACACGCAAGCAGTATTTTACGACACAGTTCAAAAATACTAGCTTCAGAAGACTGCCAAATACTGTTAGGCGATATAATCGAAGTAAACAATTACAAATATGCCGATGTATATAAAGGGAATTTGATCCTACATAAAGTAGCTCTGAATAATAATTTAGAAGCTGTTCTCGAAACATGGTATAAGTCTAATAATGTAATAGAATTGAGTTCCGATAAACCATATTTGGACTTCATTCAAAAGTTCAAAGTCAGTTCAGAATATGACCAAAAAGAAATGACCTTTAGAAATTTGGGTGATATACTTGGTCCCTTCTCAGAACCAATATTACTGTATGAATTTTCTGCATTTAAAGCTTCTGGAAATCTCTCTGTACTGTGGTTAGATCCGGCTGGTGTACTTGCTGATGTGAATGTTATTTCCAGAGACGAGAATAACTTGACAAACTTCATTAAGCCAACAATAAAAAATCCACTTCTTCCTGGTGTTTGGAAAGTGGCGCTATTTGATCAAAGCGAATTATTAGAAGTCACAAAGTTTTTAATAACACCTTTAGAATTTTATTCTAATAAAGAAATAACACACCAAGAGGTAAACCTAATACACAGTGGATCACAGAATTCTTACAAGAATTTTACCCATACTAAAGGTAAAAACTTTCTGCCCAGTCGGGAACAAATGTTACATTATAGTGAGATATCTCACTCAAACACTATGAGAACTGGAGACGATCTAAGAGAATGGATAGATAGTATGAGTCCAGAGTTTTATACTATTTTAGGTACTTGTGTTGTTGCTTCTAGTAATCAATTGAATGACAAAGTGGTTTGTGGTAAATATAAGTTTGAATTCTGTGAGTTGAGTGAATGGAGCTCGAAGTCTCCTGATCCCAAAGGTACATTAGGTACTCTTGATAAAGGGAATGGTCGTTTAAAAAGAATATGACATAAACTTTCATTTTTGTAAAACAAAAATAGTATCAAATATTGATGAGATCAATGTGTATTATTGAATAATTAACTTACTGAACAACTTCATTCAAGACTGATGTAAATACTAAGTAATAGTCAAATAAATTTGTATTAAATCCTTAAATTATCAAGCTGTTTAAAAGTCCTTGTTCTTGGTCCTCAAACTTGAACTGGGTGATTTAAGATTTGAAATTACTTGATGAACAAGCAATAATAAAAAATTTAACTGGTCCTAAATTTATCTTGTTTTAATTTACTTCAGTATTAAGGGTCCAGTTTACTTCCTTTTGTTTTTGTTTCAAATAATATTTGTATATTATTATAATAATAAAAATTTATTAGGTAGGAATGTTGAAATTTTATCTTTGAATATAGTGGAATAGTATAATTCATAATATAAAGCCATACGAATGTAAGGTTTTCTGTACATGTTACATAGTTTGTTACAATAAAATGATTTTTAATAAATGTTTACTTATTATGCGGCTCCTTAAATATGTCCAGAAACGTAATAATAACATAATGAAAAATAATTAAAATTGTCAACAATATAAACGGCATTTATTTTCTCAAAATTTATTCGTTTAGAATTCTTTTGATGTCATTTCTAATTCAAATTCAAATATTTTTATTCAAAATAGGATTTATAATCACTTATTGAACGTCAAAATCTACCACCCATTCAAAAGAGACTGCCTCAGACCTGAGAAGAATGGGCGCAAGAAACTCGGCGGGCTTTTTTTTAATATAAAATATGGATTACAATGTAATATCGTACAATAAACATTTATAATTAAAGAGCCTGAGGGTGTTCGCTTTATTCCCAGTCCGTGGTGTCATTAAGAAAATCGTTTATGCTATAATAACCTTTCCCACACAAACGTTTTTTAACAATTCTTTTAAATTTCGTAACACATTTGTTTTGTACATTTTCTGGGATCATATTGTAGAAGCATATACATCGCCCAACAAAAGACTTACTAACTCTACCCAACCGAGTAGTAGGCATAACAAGTTTATGTTTGTTCCTCGTGTTAATATTATGAATGTCACAGTTTCTAGAAAATTCCTCAATGTGCTTATGAACATACAAAACATTATCAAAAATGTATTGAGAAGCAACAGTCAAAATGTTAATTTCTTTAAATTTTTCTCTTAATGGTTCTTTAGGACCTAGGTTATAAATCGCACGAATAGCCCTCTTCTGCAGCACAAAGATAGTATTAATATCGGCCGCACTGCCCCATAACAATATACCATAGGACATAATACTATGAAAATAACTAAAGTATACTAATCTCGCCGTATCTATGTCAGTTAACCGTCTAATTTTCTTAACCGCATATGCTGCAGCCTATTCGCCGATCCCTCAATATGGGGGCCCCACTGCAATTTGGAATCAAGAGTAATGCCAAGAAATATAGCAGATTCCCCTGGTTTTACCACCTCTCCATTTAATAAAATATTCGCATCTACATTTTTGACATTTGGCTCGGTGAATTTAATATATTTGGTTTTATGATTATTTAACAATAAGTTATTGGCGCTAAACCAGTACACGATGTCAGATAGAGCATTGTTTACTTCGTCATACAAAACGTGACTTCGTTTCACTTTGAATATAAGTGAAGTGTCATCCGCAAACAACGCCACCTTGTGTTTTTTTTCTACAAGGTTAGGTAGATCATTTATATAAATAATATACTAGATACTAGTACCGCTTCGGAAACAAATGGCGCTCTGAGAGAGAAGAAACTCCAGCATTTCTCCCATACGCTCTTTTCAGTAAAAATATACAATACTGTACAGTCATTTATATCGCTATAAAATAATCACAATCTAGTCCCTAGTAGATATTCAGCTGTGGACTAATAGGACAGAGACATTGATTTATAAAACATTTAAATTTATTTATAGATAATGCCTGAACAGTGGCTGGGACTTTATTATAAAAGTGTATACATTTACCCTTAAAGCTATTATGTATCTTATGAAGCCTACTAGAATTAGTTACAAGCAATCCCTTATTTCTAGTGTTTTAATAATGAAAATCACTATTAAGAGCAAAACGTTGACGATTTTTGGCGACGTATATTAAATTTTCGTAAATGTACTGACAATGAACAGTCATAATATTTATTTCTTTAAATTTTTCTTTGAGAGACTGTCTATAACCAAGCTGATATATAGCACGAACAGCGAGCCTACCATGAACTCTTATTGCGATTCAATTGACAACCTGAAATTGATTTTGACAAACAAAATGAAAATACTAAAGACGAGGCAGTAAGGGCCGGGGCTATGTCGGGCCTGTTCGCAAGAACGAATTAAATAAATGTATTCTATTTTCTATCAAATCAAACATCAATGCAGGTGCGTTCATAACTCGTTATTTTTACGAAAACACATAAGAAAACATTTAATTTGTAATTCAAAGAACTAAATTTATTGACATTATTATTATTTAATTAGTATAAAAAAGGTAAGCCCTTCTGGTTTATAATTTGACGCAATTGCGCAATTTTAAAATGTATTTTCTACGCAAAAAAAACCGCTAAAATCATATCATTTTAGGTTTCGAAACGCAATTTTATTTCGTTCATTCTTCATAAGCGATCCAAACGCCATTCAGTAAAAGGCACTTCATGGTACGAATTTTAGTGATTCAGTTTGGGTACCTAAACTGAACTGCTTCGGATTCGCATCGCTTATTAAAAGTTCATGGTAGGCCCTCAGCTCTCTTTTGCAGAGCAAACACTATATTAATGTCAGCAGCATGACCCCATAGTAAAATACCATAAGTACGTCATGATGCTGTGAAAATAACTGAAGTACACTAATCTAGCGGTCGCAACATTCGTGTACCTACTCTCTAATCTTTCTAATGGCAATATGTGGACCCCACTGAAGCTTTTTATCTAACGTGACACTCAAGAAGACCCTAGTGTCCACAACTTCCAATCTCTGGTCATTTATAATATGGTTTGTACCTCCGCTGTGTTTGGTGTAATGAACCGTTAACACTTTGTTTTTATACTGTTTAAATGCAGATTATTCGTTTCAAACCAACGCACCTTGAGAGTGCATTGTTTACCTCGTCATTAATATCTGCACATCGCTTCACTTTAAAAATAAGTGAAGTATCATCAGCAAACAATACAATCTCATGGTTATCATCTACCACAAACGGTAGATCATTAATATACATAAGAAACTAGAAAGGACACAGGTTTACCCGAAGACCGTTTGCCATTTACACCGACTATCTGAACTCTTTCGCTTAAATGTGATTTTAACAGATTTAGGGCTCTATTTATAACTCCATAATGCTTTAGTTTTAGGTGTAAAGTTTCATGGTGGACGCAGTCAAATGCTCTGGACAAATCACAAAAAATGCCCAATGCATCCGTGACTCTTTTCAGGCGTCAAAGATGTGCTCAATGAGTCTAGTACCCGCATTAATTGTTGAGAAGCCCCTAGTGAAATCAAATCGATTTTTGTTCATTACTTTACAAAAATGCATTTGTAGCTGTTGGAGCAAAAGTTTTTCAAAAATTTTACTAAAAACAGGCAGCACTGAAATAGGTCTGAAAATAGCAAGGTCAAAAGAACTGCACGATCTAAACAAAGGTATAACTTTGCTGTATTTCATGAGGTCAGGAAACACACCTTTATTCACCTGGATTTCTCAAATAAAGAAGAAACGGGATGAAATTAATCATAGGTTCCGAAATCTTCACTTGCTCATGGGTAGAAACTCTGTCCTGTCTACTGACAATAAGCTTCTAATCTACAATGCTGTATTGAAGCCCATCTCTACCTACGGAATTCCACTGTGGGGCTCTGCCAGCAAAAGCAACATCACGCTCATTCAACGTGTGCAAAGCAACATCCTGCGTACCATCACAAGTGCCCCATGGTTTTCCAGAAATGACGAGATCCATCAATATCTTGGCGTTCCCAGTGTTCAGTCGGAAATTGAAAAATCAAAAGGAAATACGCTGATCGCCTCTCGGTTCACCCAAATACCCTGGCTAATGATATCCTAATCCGTCCCAGAGCGATGAAAAGGCTGAAAAGGAAGGATGTGTTATAGGAAGGCAGATGAGACACTGGTCTCTTCGTCTAAACGTCATACTCACCCAACTCATCCGCTTATAGTCTTGCGACTGATTGCAGATCCGACTTAGATAAATAAAAAAAAATTACATTTAATCTATTATTAATAATAATTAGGGAACCTCCATGTATTGCCCTACTTCTACAAAACGAACTGACTACTTTATGTTCTCTAAAACTAAACTGGAGCTGATGACTTTTACGCCAATGTTCTGTTATACATAATATATCTATATTACAGCAGCTCAAAAACAGTTCAATTTCTGATTCCTTACTTGAGATACCTTGTTTATTCTGGTGAACAATATATTTTATGAGCTTTATATTATGATTATCTCTAGTAGTAACAGTTACCTGTTGCCTGTTTGGTATGATATTGCAAAAGTTGTCCTCCCTTGTCGAATAACTTAATTTAAATTATTTGAAGAAAAATCTTCATTGTTATATTTTTGTACATTAGTACTAATACATTCACCAATACAGCTTGTTTGTCAGTTATTTTACAATTTTTCCCAATAGAGGCTTGTATGTCAATTATTTTACAATTTTGCCCATTTAGGGCATGTTTAATAAATATCACTACAGAGCAAGTAGTGTGTTGATTAAAAGCATCTAACGTAGCCAGCCGTCGCTTAGTTAATTTCAGCTTATAATTAATGAAATTATTTATATGAAATAAAATTAAAGTTTTGATATTGTGGAATGTCACATTATACAAAGTTCTGTTTAATTTAAATATTTTTCTATTTTGCTCCTGGGAATGTACACATCTTCACTTTGGATTTGGTGTTATTGCAAATATTAATTAGTTTTTCTATATTTTTAATTAGGTCCTTATTTCTAATATTATGAGTATTATTACCAAACATTATACCTATGATTGTTTTATCTCTTGGATTTATTTTTGGTATGGAATTTACGAAATTATATAAATATTATATAATTTATAAAAGGTTGAAGTTGTGTTGTGGAGTTTTGCAACTTACGTCTATGATGCAGCAATTCAAGCCCGAGGGCTGAGACCCACCAGGATCTTTGTTCTTATTACTTGTGGCACCTTGACAGTTTATATCCAACCCAATGAAATCAAGGACATATTTAGAGTCAAAAACAAACAAGGCTCATCAATTGTGACGGAGGTTGACTGCAATCATCAAGAATATAATACTAAATGGTGTAAAGGGCTACTATACATCCAACCCAACCCATCAAACCCAAGTGGCTGGTTCATTGCCACTGCCCTTCAGCCAAATGCGCTCATGGATACGCTTTCTCACAACCTATGGATAAATGTCTCGAGCTGTAGACAGTCAAAAGAAGCGATACCTGCACTATCACCCAAACTGACACGTTTACTTATCGGCCTAAACGGACGTGACATCGGAATCATGGTGGGTACCCTAACGGGTCAGACATCACTAAACAAACACCTTTTCAAAATCGGCGTAACGGACTTACGGCAGAGGCTGTCTAGCGGTCGCTTACGTACTTAATCCTGGAATTTGCGGGGGCTGGGCTGGTTGGACTAACTGGCCAATGCTGCACGCTAAATGGACTCAACTAAGTGGTTTAACTGCGGAAACAGGTCCTATCACCATACCATCCAACACAAGTGAAAAATTATCAATAAGTTCCTATTGGGCCCTAAGATACAGGTTTGTGACTGAAAGCCTCATTAATAGAAGCCGCCGTTTGATTGCCGTTGCACGCGAACAAAGATAAATCATGGGCTTCAAATAGATAGATACTGCTTATTGTGATGCATTAGAAAAGGGGACAGGACACAAAAAATGAAAAAGGAACCATAAAATAATATATTAGAGATAACTTACAAACGTTACAGCCAACAGGAACTATTGTGACAATTTTATTGAATGTGAAACGCACTTTGGATTTAACCGCAACCTTCACAACATTCAAATTTGTGTTTGCGTTAGAAGGGTGCCGACTGCCGAACGGTAGCTTTAAAGCTACATTTCCTCAATAGGACAAGCATAAAATTGCGATGCTGCTCAAAATTTTGTGTTTTTTCAAGAGCGGCACTGCATTGTAATGAGTAGGGCTTATCACTTACCATAAGGTGTATGAAGGTACTAGGTACGTCTTGCACGTGTCGTTACTTTGAGGCATAAGATATTAAAATAGTCCTATAAATACTTTTTCAAATAGTACGTTACTCTTTGGTTTATACAGTTGCACAGAGTACTTTTAGTTATACAGAGTAGGTTACCGATTGCGATTAGGTATTAGAAGTCCTAGCTAATTTCCCCTAATTTAATATTCACAATCTGTATTTTTAATGTATCCGGAACACAGTGTTCTGTGAACCGGAAAGTAGAACTCCAAAGTTTTTACATACCTAATAATTAAGTTGGGTATTGTTACTTTGAACTTTCAAGTTTATATAAAAGTACTGTAAGATTGTTAGTTGTTGCCAAAAAGGACATAAGTTATAATTTAAAAAAATTTTTAAGAATTTATAATAAAAAATATCTAGCAGTGTCGGATTATATACCCATTTTGTAGATTTGAAAAATTAAAGTGCTAGAGCAACAGTTTATTCATCTTTGTAATAAATTTCGATATTTGTTATCAACTTACGCTATAGGTCTAATAATAAAGATTAAAATCCTCTGGACAAGTAATTAATATAAATTATTTACATGTATGAAGATTATATGTATTTTCATTGTGTGTGAAGATTCTTGCTTATAAAATAAATTGCATTGTACGTGAAATGGATTTAATTGATTCTATTAAAAAGGATAAAGCATATCTCAAATGTAAATCAATAGTAAAAACATGGGAAAAAGAATTTAAAAATAAGCATTCGAGAATTCCTTCAAAGTTTGACATAAAGGAAGCTCCAGCAAGTATTAAATATGCGTACAAAAAGTATTTCCAGCTTAAAACTGAAGCCCTTGAAAACTCTTTGTCAATATGTGATTTTGAAGATGAGGTCCTCAAATCTCCTGAAACCCCCAATTTATTAGAATGGGCTTCTAAAAACACACCTGAAAAGATTTCCCAAGAAACCTTACCCAATCTTCCAACTGGTCAAGAATTAGACACATTATTAACAACAGCAAAAATGAAAGAAAATAAAACACCAAGCAATACCTTTACTGAAAACTTATCAAAAAAGTTATTTAAAAGCAAAACATTTTCACTTAGAAATCCAAGAAAACTCTCACTACCTAAGCACTTATCACAATTTAGTCAAGAAAAGAAAAATGATAGTAACATAATTGAGGACAGCAGTTTTCATGATACATCAAATGATCTATGTGTGGATGTTAAGTCACAAGAGATTCAATCAAATGATTCGGGTAATGAAACTATTGCTAATGGGTCCTTAAATATTAGTTATATAAGTTGTGCAAGCAATAGGACTACTGATAGACAATTAAGTGTAACTAATTCATATAAAGATACTACACTACGACAAATAGATGTAGGTTGGATTGAAAGAGCTACTGGAAGTAGTAAAGGAAATATAAATTTTTCTACTGAACATTCTGAAAACTTAGAAACACATTCAAATGAGCCTGAATTTAAGGAAGTTGAACAAACAGGTAGTAAACACAATGATAACCACCAGAGGTTTGGATTGAGTAATATTCCTTCATGCAAATTGTCTGATAATAAGCAGGTTGATATTATTGAAAACAGTGAGTCAGACGATGATGACATTCAGTTGGCTAAGTTAAAGCCAGCACTGAAAAAACGTAAATTAAATATACCGAATAGGAATATGAATAATGATGAAAGGCATAAAGAAAACACACAGGAGAGTATATGTGTTAATAATAAAAATCAAACAGGTAAAAAAAGTAAGAAGTTGAAAAAAGACAAAGTTCCTAATAAATTGAACGACTTATCGAGCAAACCACCGGACTTGGTTGAGTTTTTACCCTTTGGAGTAGATGAGAAGGTTAATCCAAGACATTCTAATATTACTGATATTTTAAACACATTAGGAACAGTTCAAAGTAAGGAAGTTTCAGCTGAAGGAACCAAATTAGAAGGTATAATGCAAAAGAAAATTGAAAGTGGTACTTTGAATGAAAACTTTGTCAAAATTAATATAGAGAAAAAAGTTTATGCACGGGGTAAGAAGGGGATTAAGTATTCTAAATACAAAAAACAATTATGGAAGGATAAAAAAGCTCTTCATGCTGGAATGGAATTTCCAGATTCAGGAAAGATATCCTGTTTTAAATGTGGGTTACATGGTCATATGGCCCGCTACTGCACAGCTCATAAAGAAAATAATTTATTACCACTTGAAGATTTTGATGAAAATAGCATACCTACCCTTGATGAGATGCAAAATTTAGTCAATCAGAATACAAAGAATACTTTTGTTGAAGATGAACTACAATCATGTGTCTATGAAGGAAGCAAAATACCTGATACTTTTATGAAGATGCTGTCAGAAAATCCTGGCAATGACAACACTGTAAATCCAATAAATACAAGTCATGAAGAGCTTCTTAATGTATTACAGATGTTTGGATACAACACATTTAGACCAGGACAGGATACTACAATTAAACGTATACTATCCGGTTTATCAACTCTGTTGATTTTGTCAACTGGTGGTGGAAAATCTTTGTGTTACCAAATACCAGCATATATTTATAGCCAACATTATAAGTGTATAACATTAGTAATATCTCCCCTTGTTTCATTAATGGAAGATCAAGTGCTGAGTATGCCTGAATTTTTAAAAGCTGGATGTTTACATACTAATCAACCACCCACCCAGAGAACGAAAATAATTGATTTAGTCAAAGAGGGACATATAAACATATTACTGATTTCCCCTGAAGCTCTTATTTCTGGGGATAATTCTAATGGATTTGCTGGACTTTTTAAATCTTTGCCAAGAATTGCATTTGCATGTATAGACGAGGCACACTGTGTTTCTCAATGGAGCCATAATTTTAGACCAAGTTATTTAATGATCTGCAGAGTTTTGCAGGAAAAATTAAAAGTGAAGTGCATACTAGGTTTGACTGCAACGGCTAGTAAGACAACTATTGGAAGTATCATTGACCATATCAAGGTCCCGGATGGAATGAGTGGTGTTGTGACTAATCCATCATTACCAAATAATCTTTATCTATCAATGTCTATTGAAAAAGATAAAGATAAGGCCTTAATAGCTTTGTTGACTTCTGACAAAATTTATTCATTCTGCTCAATAATAGTATATTGTATCAGAAGAAATGAATGTGAAAGAGTAGCGGCTATAATAAGATCATGTTTATCAGAACCAGGAAAAGTGAACATGGAAGAGAAAAGTAAAAAGCGGAAAAGAATGTCTTACATTGCTGAAACATACCATGCTGGCATGTCGGCAGCTCAGCGTAAAAAAATTCAAAAACATTTTATGGATGGAACATTAAAAGTTATTGTAGCAACTGTGGCCTTCGGTATGGGTATAAACAAGTCAGACATAAGATGCATTATTCATTACAACATGCCCCCAAGCTTCGAGTCTTATGTTCAAGAAGTTGGTAGAGCTGGTAGAGATGGAAAGCCAGCTTATTGTCATCTTTTAATGAGCAGTGCTGAAAATGATAAAAATGAATTACTAAAGCACATTTATGCTAATTCTATAGACAGACCAATAATTAGAAAGCTTCTCCAAAAAGTTTTTATTCCTTGCAAGTGTGCACCACAATCAAATGATAATATGCCCTTGTCGAGATGTAATGGTCATGAAGTAGGTATCCCTATTGACAGCACAGTTGAAGAACTAGACTTGCCATCTGAAAACATAGCTACACTTTTGTGCTATGTGGAGCTGCATAAAAAACATTACATTAAAGTACTCAACAATGCTTACACAATGTGCAAAATCTCATCTTATGGAGGTCCAAACAAAATTTTAGAAGCTGCAAAGACATGCCCTCCTCTTGCAATGGCGTATTTAATAGAAGGTAAGAAGAACAATGATGTGACAAAGCAGAGCATATTAGAATTCAATATTATAGAAGTTGCAGCTGCAATTGGTTGGGAAAGTGGAATGACTAAATACCATATTAAAAATTTAGAATGGATAACAAACAATGGTGCTGCTAAAAGGTCCAATTTGAAAGTTGAGCTACATACACTTGGTTATAGAATTAAGGCACCAGGTGATCTAAGTGCTACAGAGCTGGACAATGTTCTGGATGATTTGCATAAACTTGTCACAAACCAAGAAAGGAGAGCTTTGTATCAGCTAGAAGAAATACACAACACATTCAAACAGCTTTGTACATATTCTTGTGAGAGGATGAATTTTACAGAAGAAGTCCTACAAGAAAAATCAGATGCACTGAAAAAAGTAATTGATAATTATTTCGAGCGAACCGAAACCGTTGCTGAAATGATGGTATTGGAGAAAAGACCAATCAATGTTGAACAAGTAACATCAGATGTTCGCGCATTAATTGCAACATATAAAGATTGCAGTTTTACTGGACGTAGTGTTGCAAGAATATTTCAAGGAATTTCATCTCCAAACTACCCAGCTTTAGTGTGGGGCCGCTGCCGATACTGGCGCTCCCATCTGTCAGAAGACTTTAATGAACTAGTCCAAATAGCAACTCGTCAAATAATTCAAATGAAATTGTAAACTTATATTTAGTTCTTGTGAATACAGTAATAAAAACAGCAGCCATAAGCCATGTTTTATTTAAGGACGCAATGAATATTTTTGTATTTAGAGGTTTGTCGCATTTGAAGTAAAAGATTTGTTCTTTTCATAATTTTGGTACCGAATTGGACGACAAAAGTGTGTATGGTTTGGTTTTAATTACACGATGATAAGTGATCACCGCCACATATATCTTCCTGCGTCATTTAAGGGATCACACACAGGCGCTTTGCTGGTGTTTTAGAAAAGTGGACACTTTTTTTCAAGTAGGTAAGCATGTCGTATCGAACTGGATGTTACCAGAGTTTCGTGCAAGCAAGTTCATTCATTCCATAGTTCGTGGAAGGTAAGATTCCTTGAAACTGTGGAAGAACTAAATAGATTTTGGTAGTAAGGATGGGTTCAAAGATGGAATTCTGCTGTAGAAATCAGGTCAAACAGATCTTAGCAACACTCACTTAGTGCGGCAAAAGACACATTGAAGCGACGTCTCTCCGCAGCGCTATCAGATCGGGTCGTAAATAGTACCTATAGTCCGACAACTACGTGCGCGACCGTCCCACGTGGTGACAGACGGTGGCGGGGTTTTATCACCCCGTACGGCAGTCTCACGCGTTCCCCGCGATGCCACTCTCTACCAGATAACATCTTTAGTACCCCGTCCCCTCCACCTTACGTCTGTCACCCCGTGGGACGGTCGCGCACCAAGTTGTCGGACTATAATTCCACACTTGGTACAGCTCTGAGCCCTGGATCATCTGATGCTAAGTGACCACGACCGCCAATGCCCCTTGCATTGCTAGAGGAATCTCCAGTGATATAGAACATTGAAAGATGGCTCCCAACAATCTAAGTTTTCATTTCTTTACAGAGTGTTAACTGACACTTAAGAACTTATACATAGGTAAACGATAATAAAAGAAATTCGATTGTGATATTTATTGCTGACTTTTCATAAATCTTTTAAAAAGCATGAGGTTGAAACAAAACATGAAGTAAACTCTGAATATATTTGCAAATACAACTGAATAATAATTCGCTTGTTGCCAAAAGACAATACTGTCAATGTGACCCGTTCGGGAATATATTCCAAAGAGTCCTAATCAGTTTACATGCGGTGGTACAAATTTGTAAAATATTTTCTTCGATTTTATTTATAATTTTCCCCACACTTGTTGTTGGGTTTGAACTTAATCTCGTTTTGACCAGACTGTAGATGTTTCACAAAATTAGTCAAACTAGCGGTTTCCCACTATTTTAGCTTTCGGGTTGGACTTAGTATCCCGATTCCCGTAGCACAAATTAGGAGGTAAAAAATGTTGTAGTTGATAGAGCGTTTCATTTACATGATTTACCCGTAATAGGTTCGAATTTTTTTCTTGAAAACTGTTCTTGAAAATCTTTATAATCATGGCCTAAAAAAGCTCTACCAACTACAATATTTTTTACCTCCTAATTTGTGCTACGGCATACTTAGTTTTGACCTAGCTTACTTAACAGATGACAACATTCATCACGTAATTTTTTTTCGAATTATGTACGTTTATTCGCCGGTTTATGAGGTCTGCAACACTTGTGATTTGTCTAGTGTTACAAGAGTATGACCCGCGGTGATCATATACCATCTCTCTCTCTAGTTCGTTCCCTTATGACCGAGGATCGTGGTCATCAACAAGTGGTCTAGACTATGAGTGACCTATTTGTTTCCATCGCGGCCCTGACGACGGAGCTAAACTCGGGGACCTGGATAATTTTATTTGGTCGGTCCATCTGGTAGGAGATCGGCCTCGGGCTCGCTTGCCATTTGTGTTCCCAACTACGATCATCCCCTTCGCATTATGTGGCCAAAATACGAAACAATTCGTTGGTGGCATATCGTGGACAGACGGGTTTTTATCTTGAGGTGTGAGAGGATCGTCACATTTGTTCGCTTGGCCGTCCAAGGTATCCTCAACATACGCCTCCAGCACCACATCTCCAAGGCATCGATCCACTGCCTCTCTCATATACCATCAGTTCACTGGTATTTTCTTATTTCATCTTTATATTTACATTCGATCGTATTATAAAGGCAGTAGTAATAGGTACACGCTGAAACACCTGAAGCGACAAATTACTTGACGCGGGGTAACAACGGCTCACAAAAACGTCGTACTTTCCCCCTTACTTGTCTAAAGATTGGATGGGAACGAGGAGATATATCTACAGTCTAGCAATACAGTTGTAATTTGGGAACAAACTTCTAACAGCTAGCTTTAGATTCCAAATAAGTTAATAATTATGCAACACTCACAATCTACACTCACCAGACTAATAATACAATTACATTATTTTATTTTTAATACAGTCGTTAAAGATGGCGTACCTAATTGTTAAACATGAACTTTCAGAGGCTATAATTATGATGGCGACAAATTCGGTCAAACTTTTACACAGCCTCGCGAAACTCTCTAAGAAAAAAACGAATCACTCGATTGTATCGAAACGTGCAGTGATTGACAGATGACGGCTATAATCTTGTAAGAAACAGAGAACCGAAATCCACTACGTTTTTAGCAACTGTTCGCTTTCAAACTTAACCGGATTATACTTCGTGGCCATATTGTAATTACTATTGTCAAATCGAACTGCACGTTTCATAGTTAATTTCATTTTACTTTGGCAGCCCCGCCTTTTATTCCGTAGTATTTACATTCTCTTTGCTTTTACAGTTAACTTTTAAATTTATAAGTCAATTTAAAAAAAATGTAGCAAGTTCATACAGAGAAAAAAATCGGATAGTTTTTTTACGAGGCAAAATGAATGAGACCGTACGACTTAGCATTAAATTTTCAAAATTAATTTAAATGTTTGTTTATTATATGTAATCAGATAACAATTAAAACTTAATTATTTTCACAGTAACATTTGTCGAAAATAGAATTGGCTGTAATGCGTACGATCCCATCACCTAATTTCGTTATAAAAAAAAGTCCAGTTGTAAAAACGCGCCATTTTCTGAAAGTATATTGAAATAAACATACCTATTTAATTCTTTGATTTATTTTTCGCTATTTCCCACAACTGTTTTGAAAAAAGTTGAGTGATATTCGGGTGTGTAGGTTAATATAGACCAGTGACATTAAAAACCCTCGCCTTCGGCTGGGGCTTGTCAATGAGAGCTCGTTGGTAATAATCTACTTTCCACCCTTGTATCACAATGTACTATTTAATACTTAAATTAACTAAACATTTCATTTAAAATTATTTAACATTCATATTATTATAACATAATATTAATAACAAAGAATCTAACTATAATCATACTGCTAAAATGTGTGGCACATAAAATCATAAATATTTCTATTATGAAAACAGTTTTTATATCTACATTCGACAGCATTTCTGTAGGACTGATATGAGTGAGCGAGCGCGCAATATCGACAATACTGCTCTATCATATTAAGACTTCACGTGCCAAAAAGTTTAGCGATACGTTTATTACTACTAATAAAGAAAAAATAACTCAATAAAATATAACTGTTAATTGTATGCATAAGCTCATATATAACAGAAATGATTTAATCGCAAAAGCTTGAAAATACACATTCTAATCAAAACGTTAGGTAGGAAGTGGAGTATCCAAAAGGAGTCAAGTGGATAAATAAATCTCTCTTCTATATTATTATGTAACCTAATAAATAAAGCCTACTGTGGCACTCGTGGGTAGTTTAAAAAATGTTTAGGGAAGCACTCATACATCCGCATCGTTGATGAGGAACATTCAATTAAATTATTAAAACTTTCGTGAGACATTATTTACTTATTTACTAATACGGCTTTACTCACGTTTTATCGGTGTGGGTACCGACTAGTTTCGGACCATTCGGTGGTCCTTCATCAGGGTGAGTGTAGTGTGTTCGCGATAACGTCTCGTCTCATACTGCGGACTTGTGCTCGTAGAGCGCGGCTGGACATTGAAGGGGCGCAGGTGGTGATGACGAGCACGGTATCACTGACAGTGTATCACTATTGGTGTCCACGGGTGCACTGTACTCACAATGTCCACTACGTGATTATTGGCACTATGGGTCTTAGTGCGAGATGCGTTTTGTAACACTGGTATCCATGTAGGTGGCTAAGCCCAACCCTTGTCTCTATTAAAATTAGGTCGACGTTCGATTTCTATGGCTTCCAGCAGCTTGCGAGACACAAAGTTTTTATCGCGAGCCAATAATTTCACTCTATCGAACCTAATATAATGTGACGTGTCGGAGTTTAGGGCATGCTCTGCCCTTCATATCATGCAGACCCCTGGTGTCTACGAAATTCTATGCGAGCACATTTGCAATGTACGAAAATTAGACAGCAACACCTCGCAGTGGCAGTAAGAGACGGGAAGTTGTCGCGAACCCACTACACTCACCCTGATGTAGGACTACGGAATAGTCCGAAACTGTAAGTACCAGCTCCGACAAAACGTGAGTAGCGTGATAATAAGGAACATTCAATTAAATATTTGACATGATAATAATTTTCATACACAATGGAATGGTTCAAAATGCGTGCAATCATTAACTCTCTGAACTGCCAAAATATATTATATAGAAATAATTCGTTTCTCCGTTTATATAACTTATTGATAAAATGTTGTATAAGTCCTAATGTTATTTAAGTACATGAATGTTCCCCTATTCTCTCCGCCACAATGTTTGACCGGACATTATTTACTCACACAAATAATTTTAGTATAATACAAGCTGATACCAGCGACTTCGTCCGCGTAGATAAAGGGTTTTTAAAAATAATAAGCAAGTTTGGAATTGAAGATTTACGATAAGATATGAATCCCATGTCCTATTCCAGTTCCGGTTCCCGTTTTCACTCCCGTTCCCAACATATAATATGAATCTTATTTCGAGGAAGATTGCTATGGCAAACTAAACCTACTATTGGTATAGTTATATCTCATCGACGTGAATTTCAGTTTTCCACAAGCCGCGCGGGAATCATGGATTTTTTCAGGTATAAAATGTCCTTTCCCAATCTCCAGTCTATCGCTGCACCAAATAATGATATTTGGTTAAAATCGGTTCAGTAGCTCCGGTGTAAATGCGTAACAAACAACTTACATTCACACTTATAATATTAGTAGTTATTTATTAAACAGCAAAAATAAAATGTCTCGCGGCTTCGAGGCCGCATCGATCATAAATTTTATTTTCCAATTTCATTTGTGTAGTTTGAAAATTATAAAAACAAACTAGCCGTTCCCGCCCGCTTCGTTGGGCAAATTTTAAAATCAAATAAATTAAATTTTATTCATCTTATTACAAATACAATAAAACAGAAATTTTTTGAATTTTCTAGAACGTTTTAGCAGCAATGTCATCAATTGTACACATTTTGGAACTTTCTAGATCATTCCAGAAAGTCTTAGAACTTTCTAGATCATTCCCGAGATTTTCAGAAGTTCACATTAGTTAGAGAAGGACAGATTTATATAATTTCACATTTTTGCCACCCACAACCACCCACTTCCACCCATCCCGACCAAACTCCCTTATTAGACACACCAGGGGACCGAGGGATATTTGCCATACCAACGGGAATTTGATCGAAGTTGCGGATGATAGAGAAAGCCGTGGACATACGTACGAACATTGGCATTTTATATAATAAATATATTGTAAATCTTGTTGAGTCAAACATTTGCTGAAGGAAGACCTTGCTTACTGGATCGTAGTACAACATGTCACTACACAGAAAGTGAGACAAAACTATTATATTGAGCTATATTACGTTTAAGTATATCGGCGCATAATCCTAGCACACGTTCGAATCTGAAAAAAAAAACAATAATGTTTATTTATTAAAAAAAAAGTGATTAATTATGTACATTCGTAAGAAGGATTACTTCATTCGCTGAGCTAAACAAAAATTACTCAGATGCCGTCTGGTGGGCACGACAGCAGCGCCTGCGTGTAGCTGTATATGTAATAATAATAATAAAATGTACAAGCGATATTGTGGTTCGGTTTGGAGGAAGCCAGTAAAATTATTGGTCTATCTAGTGAGACTGAACATCTTGAAACCACAAAAAAATTTGCATGTCTGTCATGACGAAACATGTGCGTGCTCTTAAATTTGTAACCACTTTACTTGTGAATGTTTCTGGCAAACAAAGAACTTTAACTTTGACGTATAACTTTTCCATGTTTTCTCTATACTGTAATCCTTGTAGGACTAGAAATGTAAGGACTCTCTTTGTACCAACTTCTCGATTGTGGACATCATATAATGCACCTGTTAAAAGATTATCTTGTTCATATAATGACTTAACAAATATCAATAACTGTATAGATATTTTATCTAATAGTCTTTGTAGTTTTCGACGCCTAGTTTTAGACAATCTGCGCCCGTTAGAGACTTAGCTTATCTTTACGTGCTTCATATTTATTTTTTTTTGAAATTTGTATTAGTTTTGCCTTATTGTATGTTATACTTATACTGCCTTATTCATAATAAAACGCTTTTCGAAGGTATAAAGCTATATTAGTTAAAACGTGTTTTAAGCCTATCGAACGATCGATAACATTCCTTATGCATATTCGTTATATAATGTAACATAACTTATGCGTCTCTATAGTACGCAATGTTGCCATTTCGCACAAAAAAACAAGATTTAAACTAATTTAATGAGAAACTTTCAATGGAAACAGACAACTTTTCAATGTCAATGGTTTGTCAGTTGTCAAAAGTCGATGTCAAAATAAGTTTTGAAGTCTGTCGGTAGTCAATCTATGACGGATATCCAACAACTTTGAGCGGGAAGCTATTTATCACATTATTTAACGTCAAATACGAGACAGCTGATCGATGTCGGCCATGTTATTTTGCGTTTGAGAGCTTAAAATAGGTTTACAGAAGGATCCTAGCTACTATAAGTCACGTCAGCTTTATCGAAGAGATAATGAGCGTTTTAGCTCTAATATACGATTATGAATACCATTTGTTAACAAGCGTATATTAGCGACGTTTTAAATCTCCGTTAAGTAATTATGAATAAGACAGATAATATTTAGGATATAATTTTAGTTTGTGTGTTTTAAATTTATGTATATGTTTTTTTATTAGTTAACAAGCTTACATGTATTTCCAAGCCCAAGTCGTGATAGGAACATAAAAATATTTATTGTATTGTATAATTCTACATTTATTAAAGTTAAATAACACGCCATCAGTTTCCGTTTAATTGACGAATATGTTAATCATGGTTTACTTAGGGGATGTTCCGATATGCACTGCGAGCACTGCACAGTGCTATCACTGTAGAAAAATTCGTTCCGTTATGGACTGCCAGTATACTGCCGCGGTACCTAATATGACGTCATAAATCGCCGCCATATTCTACTATGAGCACTGGCGTTTTCGACGTAAGGTACTCGCAGTACTTTGATCACGTGATCAGTCAAAACCACTCGAGTGCCTAACGTTTTATAAACAATACCATTTGACAATACTCCAACAACAGTTTTTTTAATGAACTAGAAAACTTTAATACACTCATTTGATGCTGCGTCAAAAAATGCGGCTGACAGTATACGGGATTGCGTTCCGTTTTAAATAGTAACCAGTATAACTGGCTATAAAGGAACGGCTTCACAGTATACTAAATTGACGTCACACTGTACAGTGTGACGCAGTGCATATTGGAACATACCCTTAAACTAGCGTTATTTTGTAATTATTAATACATGTATGTTGTATGGGAACCAATAAAATAAATAACTTTTATCTTCACCCATGCTTTAAATCTTCTATTAAAGATTCTAAAACAGTTAGCTTATTGCTAACATTAAAACACCCAATGTCCTAATAACCATTACATCATCCAAACGAGTGTTGTAATGAAATTCAGTACAACATTACATCATCCGTTTTCATAATAATACTCGTTTGCATGATATCATGGTTATAAGAACTCGCTTTTTTAATGTTAGCAGTAAGCTAACTGCTTCAGAATCTTTTATAGAGGATTCATATTACGATTGTAGATAAAGTCTTGCATGCATATTGCATGATAATTAGGTATTAAAACACTCATGTGATACTATTGTTACATGTTAGAGTTCGAAGGATTTGGAGAGAAAGACCTGCTGACTCTTTTGAAGACTTTATTCATTAGCACTAGGTCCAACACAAAGCACTAGGTCCAAACACTAAGCACTAACGATGTCCTAGGTCGTAGCCAAGTCGTAGGTTTCACTGGTATCACTCTTGATCACTAGTTTTCACTTCGTAGTCGCCTCGAAGGTAGCTCAAACTGAACTGAACTGGCTTGCGCCCCTACGGCTTTTTAGCTACGCTGAGCGCGAATGTGATCGACCGCCTTCAATGATTCTAGAAAGTTCGTGCGTGTACCCGGTTTCAAGATTATACTTCTATATAGTTCCACAGTCGTTCCTTCAACGCCATCTAGTATTGAGTAGGTGGTTTCATGTTGTCTTTGATCTTTGAGTGGATCTTTTACTGGTTAACGTTAGATAGCGCTAGTTACTTATCACACTCTGCTTCGCCTCGTGTGATAAACCCACATTCGTGTTTTAATACCCCATATTACACAACATTTGCATAAATAACTATTAAAATATAATGAAATGCTGTGGTCGTACCTCGCGCGGTCCAGTTTGACGCACTTGAGCGGGCCTGCAGCTCGCACTGTGGCTGCCCGAGGTCGGTCCAAGAGGAGGGCTATCTCACCGAAGTAGTCGGAGGGGCCGAGTCGCCCCACTTCCACCGCCTCACCCCCACTCGACCCCGCCCCCGGGCCCGCGCGCTGTTGCAGCACTACCGCTGTACCTAACACATAACGTGGCCATATTTACTTGTGTCTTTAATACAGGCTCTTCTCCACGGGATGCCGGCTAGATTATGGGTACCACAACGGCGCCTATTTCTGCCGTGAAGCTGTAAAGTGTTAAGGCAGTTAGAAGGGCGCCGTAGCTAGTGAAATTACTGGGCAAATGACACTTAACATCTTATCTCTCAAGGTGATGAGCGCAATTGTAGTGCCGCTCTGAATTTTTAAGTTTAATCTGTAGGTCTGGGTAGGGCTTATCAATTACCATTAGCTGAATGTCCTGCTCGTCTTGTCCCTATTTTCATAAAATATTAAAATAAAAATTGGCATACAATCAAAAGATTGCTCGTCAACGTCAGTCACCAACAATACAATTCAAATACAGTATGTATTACCTACAGATTATTTACACAAAAGTTTAAATATATTATAATAATAATGCAATCCAGTAAAAAAATACAAGGCTGAACCATAAAATACCTGTATAGCCGAGTGGTTAGCGATCCTACCTACTAAGCTAGAGGTCCCGGGTTCGAATCCCGGTAGGTGCAAGCATTTATATAATGAATATGGATGTTTAAATGTATTTATGTATGTTTAAGTAAGTATATTGTATTAAATATATCATTGTCTTGTAACCCATAACACTGGCTATATGTATATGCTTAACTTGGGGCAAGATAATTTGTGTAAAAAGTGTGTCAATATTATTATTATAAAATCCATTAAAAAAACAACTATAATATTATATACAACTATTCAATTCCACACTGTAATAAGCCTTCGGCATAAGTCTGCGTTTAAAATGGCTGCCTACAGGACAGGCTATGCCTAGTGCAGGGACCAAATAGTATATTAAGTGTCTGTATATAATAAATAAATGGTATTAACCTTCAACAATTATATAGAAGTCGTTCCCGGGTTCGCCCTGCCTCACGATGATCTCACCGTCATTGAACGACGCCGGCTCGAGAGCATCCGCCACTGTCAAACGCTCCCATTTCTCCAGGCTTTCTGAAATATAATATACTAGCTGACCCGACAGACGTTGTTCTGTAGATAATAAAAAAAAGAACTGTTTTATAGGAATTTGCCAATAATATTTTCAAACATCAAGAATGCTCCCTGTTGTTAACTATAATGAAATTGTTTCACAGCAGCACTGTCAAACCGTGCGTCACTAAATTCTCTCATAGAAAATATGTCAATACAAAATAAAATTGGAAATAAAAATAATTATGGGTCCCAAATCGAAATAAAAAGTATCCTATCTCTCAAGTTGGACCAAACTGCACTCCATGAAGTAATCCCCATTAAAATCCGTTCATTAGTTTAGGAGTCCATCGCGGACAAATAACGTGTCACGTAATTTATATACATATATTAAGATAAGATATAATATTCAATTTTAACTCTTAAATATGCTCCTATTTTTATATCCCCTGTCAGCACTAACTATCTTCAAAATTCAGCAATAAATTTAACAACCAGTTAACCAGTAACAACCTTTAATAACCAGTGGGAGGTTCCTTTGCACAGGATGCCGGCTAGATTATGTGTTAGCATTACTGTGTTTCGGTCTGAAGGGCGCCGTAGCTAGTGAAATTACTGGGCAAATGAGACCTAACATCTTATGTCTCAAAATGACTAGCGCACTTGTAGTGCCGCTCAGAATTTTTGGGGTTTTTCAAGAATCCTGAGCGGCACTGCATTCTAATGGGTAGGACGTATCCATTACCATCACCTGTACGTCCTGCTCGTCTCGTCCCTTATTTTCATAAAAAAAAAACAAAGTATCAAAATAATTCGATCTTGACTTATTCTGTAGCAGCTCTGATTACATTAAGCGTCAGTTAGGAAATCAGTTCTTTGGTCAATTTGGTGGTCGAGCTAATAATATGTACTTAGATAAGTAATTGATCCGTGTACATAACTCTCACATTGTTCCCGTGAGAATCTATAAATGGCTTTCTGTTACTTTATCGGGTATCTTTTGTAAAGTGTTCAGCTGTAGATTCTCCAATAATAAAAATAAATAAATATTATAACTACTAGGTGGGGGACAAACAGGCAAGACCACGTGATGGGTAGTGACAGGGGTGGGACAGACGCCTTAAAGTGACGTTTTCAGAAGACTGTAGTGCCATCTGTTAGATGGCCCGAAAATGAAAGCTTTGTCAGCTACACTCGCTTTGAAGCCTTTCAACTTTTCTTTAATTGTGTCACTGCCCACTGGTCATAAAATGGTGGCTACTTCTAGAGTTAGCGCATGAATGTAGCTCTCGTGTTCCATTTTGCATATTTACACTACTAAATCTATCCTTTATGTTCTATGTTGTGGCAAAATTAAATAACTAACTCTACGCGCAATTTCAATATGGTAAAAAATTGCAATATCTATATTAAAAAGTTTAGTTATTTATTTTATTGCGTCACAACATTAAAAATGAATTTTATAATTTCGAGTTTATAAATAGATATTTTCGGGGCCAATCTCCAGATGGCGCTAGTTTTCAAATAGACAGCTCATAATGCGTAGAGAGGGCTCTCTTTTCCCTATATATTATTATACTCTTTGGGTAGTGATGAGGCAACCGCAAAACCAGGGGTCAAGAAATGCGTTGCTGGCCTTAAAGGTGGGAGTATGCTTTAAGCTTGTCGGTTCCTGAGTCGTATCGGTTCGGGAAAAGCTCAGCCGGTAATCGAATCCATAAAGTGGCTGTGCGAATCAAGAAACTTCGCGCATTTTTTTGTTTTGGTTTAAGACATATTTTATTGTTCATAAAGGAATTTCCACTTAAGGCGACATTAAATTCCAGCGACCTTGAGCGATTTGAGTTCACGGCTTCCGGCCGCCATCTATGTAACAAAGCCAATATTTTCAACATTCTTGGGTGAAAAACAGTTTATATGCTTACATTCCTCGTTATTCATTACTAATCTGAATAAGTATACCTACACAAAAAAGTACAAGCTATAAGAATAACTTTTCTGAGAGTTGTACTAAAAAAATGCGTCATGCCATGCCAAAAAACTTGTTTAACTGCAAGGAAAAGTGGTAGTTCAAAAAGGCTCTGGAGTGTTAACTATAACCAACAGCAAGCATAAGCAACCTACAAATAAGACTTAAGGATATGTGTAACAGGATTAAGTAGTGTACATAGCTTGATTGCATCTTAGAGCGTACAGTAAATATAATGTAATCTAAACAGGTTAAGTAGGTAAGTATAGCTTATATACATTTCTAATTTCTAAAACAAATATTTTATAAAAATTATAATACTAGTGGGTAGTTTTAAAACACCATCGCATCAAAATCATACCGACCCGGGCCGGTCGACGTCAACAGTCGACGCGAGCCACGGTTGAGCCACTACTCGCTACTCAGTAACTCACAACTCATTACACAAGATAGATTCATCGATACCGAGTTACTAAATGTGACTACAGAACATTTTGACGTAAGTAATGTCCGGTGGTGTAATTCGGCTGCTGGTATCAAATTAAATTTAAACATCGTAATTTTGATACTTACCTAAATCTAATTCACATGATAAGTAAGGTTTTATACTCAAGATATATATAAGGTAATCATTTTGTAGCTTCAAAATCTATCTACATGTATGTATAAAACGGTTTCAAATTTTTTAACAATATCTGTTAAACTGTCTGACAAACGAGCGTACGGGTCACCTGGTGTTAAGTGATCACCGCCGCCTACATTCTCTTGCAACACCAGAGGAATCAAAGGAGCGTTGCCGGCCTTTGAGGAAGGTGTACGCGCTTTTTTTGAAGGTACCCATGTCGTATCGTCCCGGAAACACCGCACAAGGAAGCTCATTCCACAGCTTTTTAGTACGTGGAAGAAAGCTCCTTGAAAAGCGCACTGTGGAGGACCGCCATACATCCAGATGGTGGGGATGATATCCTAACTTGTGGCGTGTCATGCGAAGGTGGAATTCGGCGGCAGGAATCAGGTTAAAGGTTATTTGAAGATTAATGTCTGTACTTAGAAATAGCACCTTAATTAAGGACAAGCTGGTCCCGTCCAGTATTTCAATAATGAAGGTCAGAATGTAAGCGTAGATAAATATGCTTAGCGATACCCACTAGTTGAGGTATAGCATCGCCTATAAAAGCGAACATGAACACCAATGATTACGGATTACCATGGAATGATTGTTTTTCCTTCCATAGCTTACTTTCGGATATATATATTATAGCGTTTATGTGGACTCAACCTTAAATTCGTACCGAACTACCCTGGGAACTCAGAATAAAATTGACTCTTCGTCCTTTTCTGTACACCTGACAACATGTAGTATTTTTTTATTTTTAAGTGAGGCAAGAAAATCACTGAATATACTCCGAGGGTTCAGTCCTAAATTGGATTTTATAAGCTGTGTGCTAAATGATAAATACCTTTATATTATATATATCTCGAAGATACGGTGAAACATATTTTATAAAGTAGTTCTATGTTATCGATAATATTGAGGATTTTGGATAAAAATAAAAGGTGTGTATTTAAGGGTTTCATCTTAACTTACCAAGAATAGATACTCTGGACAAAAACTCATCATACATTCGCCGTTTCCGTATCGTGGAGCCCATGAGAATTCGCCGGTAAGAATCGCGGTCAAGGCCCCACAGCTTGAGCGGAGTTCGCGCCCGAACCGTGGCTGCTCGGGGTGTTCCATAAATCAACGCCAGTTCACCGAAACTGCCGCCCTCGCCGATCGTTGTCACAACTTCCCCGTTCACTAAAACCTACGGAATTTCAATAAGATGCAACCAACCGTTGTCTATTAGCTTAAGGCCCTTCCCACATTACGATACATGTGACGAATATCGCCCGCGTATCGCGTCTCCAAATCTCGGCAAAATGGCGGCCGGAACAACAGATTTTGATTAATCAAAAAAAAAAACGTAAAATAACCATGTATATAAATAAAAAACAAATTGCCTTTATATATAAGAAGAGATTATTATGTACTGCAAGTCCTTCTTCGTCAGTGAAGACTGGAGACATTCGACATAAATAAATACATACACGCGGTGTGTTTGCAAAGGCAAATGATTAAATTTCCTTTGATTTTCGTAATACGCTCACCTCGTACAATGTTCGAGTATTCTATTGACATGCGACAGTAGCATCGTCTTTTGCGAGTATCGTAATGTATTTACTAAAGTCTTTAGGTGCATCAATGATCTGTATAGGTTTGTAATTTGTACCACATGGGTCCTAATAAGCAATATATAGCCAGTCGTGGCCATAACAGACATATACAGATATTTATTTCACATTACACAAACATAAAAATTTATCACATCAAAAAAACAAATAAATTATACACTAAAGCATCACTAAACTAAAGGGGATTTTAAAATTATTTGAATTTACAATACAAAAAACGGATAAACTTTATTTAATATGGTATATAGTTTAATAGCGAAGAGAGGAATTTTATGGTTAAAACCTCATTACCTCAACTTCTCCTGAGTCTATGATATAAAAGTTGTCGCCTTCGTCACCCTGCTGAATCACCTTCTCTCCAACTAGGCACTGCACTGGGAACATGGCATCAAACATATCCGCCCTCTCTGATTCATCCAAGTGTGTAAACAATACATTTGATGCAATTGCCCTTGATAATGCACCCATAGTTTTGTAGTCCTTTGGCACAACCTAGAAATTTATTTCAGTTTAATTTTATAAACCTAACTCTATATATCATGAGCTGCGATGGACAGATTGAAAAAAATATGGAAGAACAGAAACATTACAAAAGCCACGAAAATCCGGCTCGTCCACACTTGTTTTTCCCATTTTTTTGTATGCTGCAGAGACGTGGACGTTGCGACAAGCCGAGAAAAAGAAAACTAATGCTCTGGAGATGTGGTGCTGGAGGAGAATGCTAGGAGTTTCATGGATCGAGTTTCGCACCAACGTCTACATTCTCCAAGAACTTGGCATAAAACAACGCCTTTCGGTGTTAATACAGAGTCGCATTCTTAAGTTCTTCGGACACGGGTCCCGGCACGAGGCTGAATGCATTGAGCGCCTTGTCGTTCAGGGCAAAGTGGAGGGTACCAGAGGGCGGGGACGGTCACCCATGCGTTGGACCTACCAAATTAAGTCCGCTGTGGGCGGTCCATTGAATGAGTGCACAAGACTGTCGGCTAGCAGGGAAAAGTGGCGAAGTCTCGTGGGGCGCATCACATCTGCCCCAAAAGATTCCACTTCGTGATGACCACGACCACTCTGTCAAGAGTGTTACGACGAAGAAGAAACTCTATAGAGAACGAAGCATAAATAGGTCCTATGTAATCCAGTGACCATACTTACTCCTTATTCTGTGTGAGTACATATTATTAAAGTGATAAGTTAATTATACCACTTCCAATTTTTACATCATCTAAGTAAAGTTGAATCATTAAATTCTATGATTGCTTTCAATTCTGTTTGGCCTGGTTGTCTAAAGCACCACAGATAAAGTTTGCTTTATGAATATGTAAAGCATAATATATGTAATTTTGTTTCTTTTCTTTTGGTTATTATACAATGTTATATACCAGTGGGAGGCTCCTTTGCACAGGAAGCCGGCTAGATTATGGTTACCACAATGGTACCTATTTCTGCAGTGATGCAGTAATGTGTAAACATTACTGTGTTTCGGTCTTAAGGGCACCGTAGCTAGTGAAATTAGTGGGCAAATGGGACTTAACATCTTATGTCTCAAGGTGATGAGCACAATTGTAGTGCCGCTCAGAATGTTTGGGTTTTTCAAGAATCCTGAAAGGCACTGCAGTGTAATGGGTAGGGCGTATCAATTACCATCAGCTGAACGTCCTGCTCATCTCGTCTCTTATTGTCATAAACAATTCATAAAAAAAACATATTTTTAATAATATGTTATTTTTTGAAAAGATGTTACACTTGCATTGTTCGTTGTTGCTTTCAGAAGATATTTGTTATTAATAGTGATGTGCTCATTAATATAAATACACTTAGAATCGCCTGCAAACCCTATACTTGCTATGTTTAAACTGTTTTGACGGCAGGTGGCTGCGATAATTTGTGTAATATTATCTACCTTTTACACTGAGAACTGAATATAGCTTTTATATCTTGTGAGATTGCAAGTAATTTGATTCACTTTTTATTGAAAATATTAGAGGAGAAGATGTTGACTCACCAAACTCTGGCACAAGACTCTTGTTTAAAGACAAATATTGGTGGAATTAACTCTAAAAAAACATTTGGATGAATATGGATTTCCGCAAAGTAACGCCTATTCCAGTAAAAGGTACAGAAAATTTTATGCAGTATGTTTTCTTACTATTACAGCCCAGATAAAACTTTACCTTTTTAACATAACTAGTTGCATCTTCTTCTGTAACTGGCTCAGCACTTATTCCTCCACGTCTACGTGGCAACTGCCCTCCTAGAACTGGAAGTGGAGACAATTCTCCATCAGCTTCACCTTCTGAAGTGGCAGCAGCTGCAGCAGCAGCTTTTACTTGTTCCTGTATTCATAAGTATTATTGATATGGAAAACTCATTAAATGTGTATATTGTCATATTACAGATATATCTTAATATTAAAAGTAGTTGTAGAAGTCAAATTATTATCCTCTTATCATCATCATCACAGCCAGAACATGTCCACTGCTGGACCAAGACCTCCCCCAAAATATCATGATAATCGGTCCTGCACTGCCCTCATAAAAATCCCTACAAACACCCCATCTTCTGGTATTTGCTTGCCATTCAAGGACTTTTCTGTACCCTGCCTATTGCCACTTCAGTTATGCAAACAGTTTGGCTATGTTGTTTACTACGGTTTGCCTTAGAGATCTCCACTTTTTGATTTTATCTTGCAGGAAAGCTCAGAGCATAGCAATTTGCATTGCCCTCTGAGGGACTATGAGCTTTCTCATCGGGGCTGTAGGTCAATTATTATCTTAAAAGTTATAAATTAAATTAATTTGTTAACATATTTCATGAATATAAGTTTGATGTTAAACCTTTCAAATGCTGGAATAAGCAAATGTGAAACTCTAGAAACAAATATTATAGAGAAGTTATTATATATATCTCAGCATGGAAACACATTTTTATGTGATATGTTAATGCATTGATTGTAAGAAATATGTAGTCTTACCATAGCTAAATATTAATATTTAAAAGACTTATGATGCAATTATATTTGACATGTACTTCACAGAAAGTCGCGCGGCACTTATACATAAAACTGAATCGCCTCCTCCGCATATGTGACACACTACGTAGTTATTAAAATTAGTTTTAACGAAATACATAAACTGATGATCTAAATAAAGCGAAAGGAATCTTACATATCTATTTATAAATACGTAGCTGTCAACTGAAGGATCGATTGTAGACAAACATTTATTAACCTAATTTATGATATTATATTATAAAACATATTTAATGGAGGTTTTCTGTCTTAAATATTGAGAGGCTTGTGATATAACTTACTCTTTCGAGTTTTTGAAAATACTGACGGAGAAAAGTCACAGGGTTCTCAGGCTTATTTAAACAAAGTTGTACAATACAGTCTTTTAATATTAACTGAACATTATGACTTTGAATATAATTTTCACACTGTTGTAAACATTGTTCTTCTTCCAATAATTCCATATTTTCTTTCATAATTACCGAAACATCATATAGAAAGTTTATAGTAGTATTATCAATAAACACAAGACAATAATTATTATGTGAAGATATTTTTTTATGAATTATGGCTCGGTTACTGAATATGATTGTGAGCGCCGCGGCGAGCGCGTAACTTCCCTCTGACGAGTGACGACTGCAGTTTGAGATAATACTATTTGTTCCCTTTAGTTTACTTCAAGTTTAGTCAATTGCATAGAATAATAACGCTACATCATTCTAAGAGTCCTGGTCAAGATCGCCGGAAGAGGCTGGATGAGGGCAGAGCAGGACCGATTGTCGTGAAGATCTTTCGTGGAGGCCTTTGTCCAGCAGTGGACGTCTTCCGGTTGAAATAATGATGACGATTCTGGTAGTTTTCCAATTACAGAGCATAATGCGACACAATGCCGGACTGTGCTGATCCTTAATTGGAACATGAATTAGTTTTAAAATGCACCAGCAGAGTGCGTGTGTACTAAGTTCAGTTCTAATAAGAAAATAAGATGTTGTCTTCTTCATTTTGATAAATATGTTCAGTTCCTAAAATTGCTTAAATAATACATTAACGACTCAAATAAGATGGTGTGACTTATCATCGGTAAGGTTATTTTATTTATATAAGATTGATATGCAAAAAGCATAAGTAATTATTGTATAAAAACGAATATTTTTTTATTTAAATATGGTACAATTATTGACAAGTCCCCAGACAAGACCCGCTTGTCAGAATGGGACAGATAAAAGGACACAGTCAGAAATATAAGCAATAGAGTCGCTCTTTTTAACCGACTTCAAAAAAGGAAGTTTCTAAATTCGTCGGTATGTTTTTTTATGTTTGCTATCTCAGAACTTTCGACTGGGTGAACCGATTTTGGTAATTTTGATAATATAATATACTCGTTCCTAGAATTAAATTGATTTATTGGATTACATAAAAATACGCAATGATTTTTTTACTTTTTAGTATATAGCATATTATATCTATTGTTTTGGAATAGTGTTTTTGAAGTCCATTGTTTTTTTGTAAGAAAATTTTTAAAGGCCTTGTGAACAATGATTAGCAATATTGTATTTTATGTAATGTGAACGGCTTACAAGAACGTGAACAATTACATACTAGTGCTATTTACACGTTATCAGAGAAGTATCATTAACTAGTGATAATCGATACTTTACATCGCAAATATGTAAAAGCTAATATTTTTCAGCTTTCCCGTACCCGAGATAATGAAAGAAAATTGGTGCCAGTTGGTAGCAAGAGAGATAAGTGAAGAAATTTACAAAACAAATACACATAATTATATTTCACCACTAAAGTATTTACGTTTTTTTAAAAATGTAAAAAACCTCCGACTGAACAGATCTTGATCGGAAAATAGGGACAGACTGACGAACGTAAAACTTATAGCAACCCTCGTTTTCGTCTGGGCTTAATAAAAAACCTAACTGCTACTCCACTGATGTCACTGTCCAAATCGGATTCTAAATTTAAAATACGCAGCTGAAACTGAAATAGTGTTTACATTGCTGACTATTGACCACTAATATTTTAAACAACTGGAGTAAATGCACAAATGTATAGACATAGCAGTCGAAGGTTATTATGGTGTACTTTGTGGGATGTGCCATATTTCGGCTTTGATTTTGTATGAGGTGTCTATATGTATAGAACGTCATTGCCGATAGTAAATATTTCTTAAAATTATTATTATTATATTATTTTTTAAAGTAAAAATTTGGATCAATGCCAACTTATAGAAAAAACACACGTTAAATTTTTGCCACTGAGTTGGTATCTTTTCTACTCATCACGCAAAAGCACTAAGCAGTACTTTTGAGATTGCTCGATTGTGCGAAGCGTTGCTGTAGTTGGAACACTCAACGTTGACCATGCCGCATAATGTGCTCTAGTGCTGTAAATCTGTAATTGGAAAACAGTCTCTAAAGCCCCATCCACACGCTTGACAAACAATGGCAAACAGCCAACAGCAAACAGCAAACACGGACGTGTGGGTGGGTGTGGGACGTGTGATGGGTGTTTGTCGTTGTTTACCTGCTTGTGTTTGTGATGGGCAGTGTTCGGCATCGGTGTCGGTTTTTCTTGCCAGATCAAAGGATGTTTGGCAAACAGTTTGCGACGTATCCACACGTTTGGCAGCGTTCAGTAATGCGCGCGAGCTTGCGGACGTATTTTCTTGCTACACTTTTTCGTTGGCGCGCAAAGCGTAAAAAATGTCTGATTGATTAGCAACTACGATTCTGACATTTTTGGAGGCTTATCAAAATGAGCCATGTCTCTGGAATCCCAAAGATGCCGATCACAAAGATCGGCAAAAGGTTAATGATGCATGGACTCGCCTCAGCATTATAATGAATAAAAGTGTCAAGGAATTGAAGACCAAAAAAGAAATACTGATGGCTACGTTCCGCAGACATTTGAAGCAAAAAAAAGATTCTATTCGGTCCGGTGCAGGTAAGTTTAAATAATCAATAAATATTTGTCTAAACACCCTTGCTATATTCCTTGCGAATAAATTTTATTTTAATTTTATTTTTTCAGGATCCGATGATGTTTATACACCGGTCTGGTTTGCTTATGACCTGATGGAGTCATTTTTAGGACCGGTATATACTTGCTCAAATAACGTAAATTCAGAGGAAGTAAGTAAAACGACTATTTTTCACTATGGTTTATTCATTCTTAATTAAATTTAAACTATCATTTATATAAAGATTTAATCAGATAAGGTTTTGATTATCTATTTGCAAGAATGGTAGCACTCTAGAAGACGTGACGTCGATTTAGAAGCTGATATTTTTTTCTGTATAGAGCTCGACATGTAGAACGATGTACTAAAATATTACATTGCGAAGCCTCATAATTTTCGAGAAAAAAAAATCCTAAAGTTACGAAAAAAAATACGATTGGCTTAAGTGTCGTTTGACAGGCGGAAGGGGCTATAAGTGGTTAAATCTGGTAGAGGGTGGGGCCCCGATTATAATGTTACCACTCTTATTACAAGGTAATGGATATTTTATCAGAAATTTCCAAAAAATGTTTCTAACTTCAAATCAGATAAAAAGCGTAATAAGTCTTCTGTATGAGCCGCAAGAATATAGCTATACAGTCTGTATCAAAAAGGTGCAGTAAAACTTAAAAAGGTTAATTTAATATTTGAATGACCTTTTGGCACCTTTTTGTTACATCCTGTGACCTTACTTATCATTTTTATATTACTTACTACTTACTTAATGCTACTACTACTTACTTATCCTACTACTTACTAATTACCTATCCTTTCTATGTTGAGGGATAATTTTTAAATAATGTAGAATGCTAAGTAAATCTATTACAAAAATATAACGTAAATTCTTCCCTTATCTGTTTGGCATGCATAGGTGACCTGCGGGGTACATTTGGCATGTTCTGAATTGCATTATATTCCTCTTCGTATTTTCGCCAAGATCCACGTGTTATTATTTCACCATTTCTGTCAATCGTATCAAACGTTCCTGGGGGGGTATATCTCTCTGGGGAATTTTTTTTGAAGGAAGTTATGTAGTAGTACACAGGTCATTGTTATTTCTGATACAGTAATGGGGTCTAAATAAATTGGACGACGGTAAATACGAAACACTGAAGCTAAAACTCCAAATGTGTTTTCGACTACTACCCGAGCTCTAGATAAACATTGATTGAATATTCTTTTTGGTGAACCGATGTTATGCTGTCCTGGGTAGGGTTTCATAACATGCATGCTCAATGCAAAGTAAGTAATGCAAAAAAGCACCATCTCCTATGAAAACATATGGAACGTTAACGTCCGATCCACGAAGGATATTCAATTTCATTTTTACAGATTTTTTTCCACAGTAATGAATTATTAAAGACGCCACCATCGCTAATCCTCCCTTGGGATCCTATGTCAACAAATATAAATTTGTAGTGGGCATCAACTAATGCCAATAGAACAATGCTGAACGTTTTCTTATAATTTAAATATTCAGTTCCGCTATGAGGTGGACTTTCTATATTAATATGCTTGCCGTCTATGGAACCAAGACAGTGTGGAAATTTTCTTCTAAGCCCTCTTTCTATATTCATCCAAGCATCAGCCGTTGATGGCATCTGAAAACAATCAAAATGAAGTAAATGAAAATTAATTATTTATTTCAGAGTGCATTGCCAGAAGAAAATGAAACTGCAGCTATAGAGGACGTAGAAGTTGTTGAAAATAGAGATTTAGAACAGCCTCTCCCTACACCAAAACCAGTGCGCCGTCGTCCAGCTACCGACACAGCGGAACGGCAAATGTCGTTTGCATTTGGACAGTTGACCAATATTTTAAGCAAAAGACAGAGGGAATATCCACCACCACCACCAAAAGAAGACGACGACTGCGAACTTTATGGAAAATTACTAGCGAAAAAACTGCGTGAACTTTCACCGGATGAGAGGAAACTATTTATGTATAATATAGACACATTGTTTATAAATAGAATTAAAGACAGGGTCTTTAAGCGACAAACCCCATCTCCCCAATCAGCCCCTTATCAGGCATATTCTGTGCCATTACCAAAAACTTCACCAATTCCAATACGACCATCAACTTCCCAAACATCATATTCCGAACCTTTGCCAAATAATTCACCATCGGCTCCATATCGACCGTCATCTTCCGAAACCTCGTATTCTGAACCTTTGCCAAATACTTTAGTTTTAGGTTCAAACCAGCTATCAACCGCCCAAACGTCACAGTATTTACCATTGGTAATCAATTCACCCCAACCATTCACTTCTTAAAATCACGTTTATTTCAACCAATCGGGCTCATCAAATTCTACTCCTACCATTCAAATAATATCCAATGAGTTGATTTCCCAAAGAACAGAAACAAACCGTGTAAATGAACCTTTAATTAAAGCTTATGAAGACTTTGATCGTGAAAATTGAGATAGATTAATCGGCTTAATTTTTCATGAATTAATTTTTTATTTCAAATTATTGATAATAAAAATAAAAATTTATAAACAACAACTCACCTTTATTTCATTTCTTAGAACATCATTAATTGCTTTGCAGACTTCAGGTATAATTTTTGATATTGCTTGGGGAGACACTTTGAATAAATAGTGTAAACTTTTGTAAGTGTCACCACTTGCGATAAACCTTAGTGTTATTGCTAGACGATATTTCGCTGGTATAGCTTCCCTGAAGTCCGTATCTTGTTTCGAAATTTTGTCTAGCAAATACTCAAAATCTGTGAAACTCATGCGGCAGAAGTTATGAAACTCCCCTGATGGTTCGTAAAGAAGCTCATTAAATTTTTTTTCTATAAATTGTCTGAAACGAATAAAAATTTTTAAGTAAAATTAAATAACACGGCAAATTAAAGCCCAAATAATAGGTATAAAGCAGTACCTTGTACGATTTCTATGTATTTTAATCATCCACAATCGTCTTTGCTTTCTTCTTTTTTTTCTTTTTTCTCTCTCTTGCTTTAATTTAAAATAAAAATATGTCAACCCGAAAGTAATAGCTGCCACAAGCTCGTCGTCCGCCATGTTTGCCGATTCGCAATGTTATGAACGTTCGCCAAGCATGTGGATGGCTGTTTGTGTTGGGTGATTGTGGTTGGTGTTTGGGACTTTGTTTGCTGTTTGCGGTGTTTGTGACAAACAACCAGCGTGTGGATCCGGCGTAAGAGGCAATTGTCAATTGTTTGTAATGCACCAGTAGTCGGTGATCACTTTTTTGATCGTGTGCCTAGTACTTACATCCTCTTTGTTTGATCGGGCTGACTGGTTCCTGATCTGACTTCTGACTCTGAGTTCTGACGGTCTTTGGTTAGATCTTGATTCTCTGATTCTCAACTTATTCTTTGTTCAATGCCCAATGGTTGTTAGCTTGTTACTTTACTGAGGGACTGATGATTAATTAAAATGGAAGTGGGTGATAAAAGTGGTCTAAGTTTAATTTTGTCTGAAACTGAATTAGTGAATATTCCGAACGAAATTGCTGAAAAAATCAATAAATACATCGATCAGGAGTTCGGAGAACATCTAACCGTCAAAGCTTTACTTGAAAGTACGAAGTGTCAATTCGGTAAGTTACCGGCCTATTTCTATTTTATATCCAATACGACTATAAAAAAGGTTTTTTATGCGTCTATGTTTCATCCAAAACAGCGATGTATGTGCCCATTCACTAACGTATCTCAAAATTTAGTCCAATAACACGCTAATCATTTATTTCGAATACAGAACAAGCTTTCAGTGGACGCACTGATTGGAATGTAGACACTCATACTTTTACTATGATATTATTTCTGATACATTAGGGTCTGCGTTTTAGAAGTTGTTTCAGGTTTGTTAGTCATGGGCAAGTTTTTTCTACATGCTATCTGTACTCTGTACAATGTTGCACAAAAGAAACAACTCATGCTTTCAATCAACAATTTTTAACATACCTAGGCATAATGTAAAGTGTTTAGAGGGTCTTAATGCCCACCATCATGGTAATTAAGCATGGAAGCAACCAAATTGTTGACCTTTGGAAAAAAAGACAATAAACAACTATCAATATTTGAATAGTTGCCATAAATACTCATTCATTTCTTTAATAACCCGTCCGTTGGGCGGCCTATGCCAGAAAGCACATGGCACCATGGCTGATCTTAAGCCGCCGCACATTACCGACTCCAAGATCAATGGCCTCGGGTTACACAATAAAATTGATTGCTTTTGAAGTGTTTTGCCTTGTTTATAAAAACAAGGTCAATTCTTTTGTTATTTAACAAGCTAGCCCTTTGTTAGATAACATAGTCAATAGATACTGCATAATTTAAACAAATTTCATTTAAAGTAGGGCTGTCATGCATATTTTATGAATTTTTTTAAATTTACCTACAGATTACAATTCGATTATTACTAATGAATATAGTAATTTTTTATAACTAAAACATACTTCAAAGTTACTAATTAGTAATAGAATAGTTACTAAAACATCATAGATAATACAAAAAAGAATTTATAAATCGACTGCTATAGATTATTTTTAAGGCTGACCACATTTTGACGGCTTGTCATATTTTACACAGATAAAGTTTTAAAATTAAATATTTTTACTTTTAAAGTCTGTTATATTACCTTTCTTGTGGTATATTGAGAACCCACATGAATACTTTTCCAAATTAGTATACCTACAATGGATGTCTATAACAACATAAATTTATATATGAATCCAGTATTCTTGGTATCCCCATAATGATAGTTTTAATTTTATGTAATCATAGTATTGTAAATGTAGTTATAAGTTTTGGTTTGTTCGAATAAATTATATAACAATAAATATAACAAAGAAATAATTCAAATTTTTTAAAGAATACTTGCCTTGTGTACAAACGATACCAAAGCCAAAAAAGTAGTTAAATTTAGTTTTGTCTGTATGTATGTCCAGGGAAAAGAAATAATCTACTGAATAGATTTAATTCAAATATTAGCAAAATCAAATTTTACAAACAACATGTAGGCTAACTCTTAACTCTAGAGTCTAGATGCAGGAATAGTAATATTGTTGCTTAATAGCATTCACACAGATGTAATCTGGGCAAGTAGTAGTATATAATATTATATATATAAAATATATATATATATATGTATATATATATGTATGTATATATATAAATATAAATAGAAACACAACAAACCTAGTAACCTCCCCTAGTTTTGAAGTTACATAAAATAGATTGATCATGCTGAGATTTTTTTTTCTATTATGGTTATGTTTTGTGAACAGTATACTGATTCTAATAATCACAATATTTGCATGATTCTGTATTGCACTGAGAGTAACTCACTGCTCTTAGTATTGCAGCACAGTTACTTAAATCAGAAAACTGTTCATGTCTATCTGTCCGTCAGTCAGTATGTCACAGCCACTTTTTCCCAAACTATAAGATCTATACCTCCTTCCAAAAATGGAAGAACAATTCGAAAAACAAACCATAAGAATAACAGAAAACGTCACAACTCAAGTCTCTGCAACTATCGACGAAAAATTAAAACCAATATTGGAAGAAAATCAAAAATTGAAAAAAGAAGTTAACCTCCTCAGAACAAAAATACAAAACTTGGACCGGGATTCTAGAAAAAACAATATAATCCTCCACGGAGTTACGGAAACTGAAAAACATCCTGTAGAACTTCTGGACCTGGTTTTAAAAGTGTTCAATGAAGCCAGCCAAAAAGGTGGTATTGATAATTGGGATAAATGGGAAATCAGCAGTGTCCGTAGACTTGGAAAACCAACTGAAAAGAAAATAAGACCTATACATATCACTGTTACCCTACAATGGCGCAAAATAGAAATGTTCAAGAACAAAAAATTTCTTCCACAAAACACCTATTTTAGCGAAGACTTCTCAAAAGAAGTCCTAAATAAAAGAAAAGAGCTAAAATGCAACAACAGGTGAAAATAAAAAATGGAAAAAAGGCCTTTATTCGATACGACAAACTTATTATAAAAGAAAAACCAATAGAAAAAAGAAAACGCTCACCATCAACGTCACCGAAAGTAAACATTCAGTCTGACGATAAACAAAGCACTGCGCCAACAAAAATAAATAAAACTAATTAAACGGAGCAAGTACACCGAGCGAGATCCAACTCGCTGAACATAACGAGAAAACAATAGCAACTAAAAGACAGAAAGAACCGGAACCCTTCTTCAAGCCGGCCGGTCACCGAGGAGAAGTACGACCAATACCCTCCAGTAAATATAATTCAAAACAACAAACCAAATACTCTACTGCCAAACCAACATCTTACCAATATAAAAAGCTCAAAACATATTAATAATGATAAACAAAGAAAGATACACACACACACATACACAAACAGAAAAACATAAACTCCCTGAAAAAGAAAACAACCTAAACATATGTACTTATAATGTAAGATCACTGGCAACAACAGAACGTCTACTTGAACTGAACCATGCGCTCGAAACAATAAATTATGATATTATTGGATTGGCCGAAATACGAAAAATGGGAAGTGAAATAGAAGAGCACCAAGAATACATTCTCTGCTACAAAGCAGAGCCTCTGCTAAAGGTCACTACGGAGTAGGATTTCTATTAAAGAGGGAATACAAACACAATATAGCCAATTTTGCCGGTATATCTGAAAGAGTAGCTCTGTTACAATTGAAATTCCAGGATCTAACAATATCACTGATACAGGCATACGCTCCAACCGACAGCTTAGATGACAAAGAAATAAATAAATTCTACTCTGACCTTTCATCAGCCCATGATCTAGCTGGTAAAATTGTACTAGTAATCGGAGATTTTAATGCCAAAATCGGAAAACCTAAAGCCCACGAGCATCCAACTATGGGAAAATATGGATATGGAAAGCGAAATTCCAGAGGAGAGAGACTACTACAATATGCATAATTTTTACGGCGTACCACAGGGCAGCGTTCTTGGCCCAACCCTATTTTTAATATATATAAATGACTTATGTGATATGAAGCTCAAGAATGCAAACATCTTCTCGTATGCCGATGACACTGCGATAGTATTCACTGGTGACTCGTGGGACAGTGTAAGGAAATATACTGAAGTGGGTTTGTGTGAAATTTACACTTGGTTAAATATGAACCTACTTACTCTAAATGCAGATAAGACCAACTACATGTGCTACAGTTTATATAACGATGCCCAAGCTGCTAGAGAATTCAAAATACAAATTCACGACTGCGTTAATATCGTACATTGTAACTGCCCAAACATTCAGAAAGTTTTTCAAACTAAATATCTCGGTATCATATTGGATCAGAGACTTTCTTGGCATCCACAAATAGACTACATAATGCAGAGGTTGAGAAAACTAACCTGGATTTTTAAATCATTAAGATACGTAGTACCGAGGCTGCCGGCTGGCCCCAAATTGGAAGACAAAGATCTCCTGAAAGAGATCTATACATCGTTGGTACAAACTGTACTAACGTATTGTATAACTGGTATGGATCTGGGGTGGGGCCACTAAAACAAAATTCCTTGAACTTGAACGAACACAACGTAATCTTATTAAAACAATGTACTTTAAAAAACGCAGATTTCCCACGGATAGCTTATATAAAGAAACTAAAATACCAACAATTAGAAAACTATATATTACAAACACTATTACAAGAAAGCATAAATCCCTCGCTTATGACCCTAAAATCCTGCAAAAAAGAAGAAAAGACATTGTGGCAGTAGTTCCTAAGTCAAACTCAACTTTTGCTGATAGACAGTTCAATAAGCGCTCTGCCAAATTATATAATTTAATAAATAAAGAATTACAGATATATTCAAAAAACGTATATGAATGTAAAAAACTTACATCTAACTGGTTAGAACCCAAATCCTATGACTGGGTAGAACAGTTGCTGAGTAGCTAGTTGTGTATGCTTCAATTATATTTATATAAATACACACACACACGCGCACACACGCACACACACACACACACACACACTTGCACACTAAACACTCATTTCCCTTCTTTCCCCTTTCTCTGATCATGTCTATTTTATATATAGTAGTAACGTAACGTATAATGGTAGAACTTTCATAAATAGTTTTAAAGTACATATTATTTCATTTGTGTAATTTGCATTGTAAAAAAAAAAAGGTCAAAATTATATTTTTATTAGTTAACTTTTACATGTATGAATAACTCTTAAGTATAATGTAATTTTGTTTGTTATAAATAAAGGTTAAAGAGCGGTGACTCCCAACACAGGCGATAAGCTTAACGGGAAACACCTGCCCCTAGTTTTTAAGTACTTTTTGTTAAAGAAATAAACAATTTATTATTTATTATTATTATTTATTTATGCAGCTGAATACAAACTAAGCATTATGAACACATATTTCAAAAATAAAGAAAGCCGCAGGTGGACTTGGATCTCACCCCATAAAAAGACAAAGAATGAAATTGATTTCATATTGAGTAACAAACCAAAATTAGTAACAAACATTGAAGTATTAAATAGAGTCAAATACCCATCAGACCACAGATTACTAAGAGCTACACTCAATATAAAAATACCTAAAAAGAGCCGAAAAATATATAAATCTCTACCTCATCCTCCAAAAACAGATAGCGAAAAATCTATGTATGTAAAAATCTCACAGAAAATATGACATCACTAAATGAAGTCGGAGACACAAAAGATGTACAACTCTATTATAACAAATTAGAAGAAATCATAACAAAAAGTCTAAAGTATAATATGAACAACAAGAAAACCCATAGAAAAAAGGAGATACTTAGTGAAGACATGTTAAAATTTATTAACCAACACACAGAAATCTGTTAAAAAAGAATAAAACCAAGGAAGATAAAAGAGAGCTCACAAAGCTATTTAAACTAACAAATAAAGCTATCAGGAAAGACTACAAAAAACACAGATTCATAATTATACAAAATAACCTTCTACAATACAGAAGCTCAAAACGAGCATACAAAGAACTCAACACAAACAAAATTTGGATTCAGAAAATGAAAACTAAAGGAGAAACAAAAAATAGATATGACATCATAATGCATGCCACAGAATTCTATACAGAACTTTATAAAGAAATACCAGAAAACCCCTCTAATGATGAACTCTCCCCTAACATTGCACAAACAGATGGAAATCAAGATGGGCTTGAAGAAATTTCGTTACATGAGATAATCAAACATACAAAGAAATTGAAACCAGAAAAAAGTCCAGGACCAGACAATATTTATAATGAGGCCTTAAAAGTAGGAGCCTTACCTATGTTGCTAACAAGCTTAGCGAAACTTTTTAATGTGGTACTTGAATGCGAAAAGGTCCCCAATCAGTGGTGCAACCCAAATATAATTTTACTGTATAAAAAAGGGAATCCATTAGACATCGGAAATTACAGACCAATAAGTTTATTAAACAGTATCTACAAGTTATTTGCATCAATCTTGAATAGCCGAATATCACCTGCAATAGATATGAATCAACCAATCGAGCAGGCGGGTTTTAGATCTGGTTTCTCTACAAATGACCATATGCATGTTTTGGAACAAGTTATTGAAAAATTTACAGAATACAACCAAATACTATACACAGCATTTATAGATTACTCAAAAGTATTTGATAGCATAACACACAACTCAATTTGGAAAGCACTAGAGAATTGCAAAATAAACCAAAAATATATACACATACTACAATACATGTACTCAAATAGCGTAAGCAGAATTAAACTAGAAACTTTTTTTTTTTATATGAGAGGGGGCAAACGGGCAAGAGGATCACGGGATGGGGAGAGGTGAGGCAACCGCCCATGGACATCCGCAACAACAGGTGTGTCAAGAAATGCGTTGCCGGCCTTTAAGGTGGGAGTATGCTTTTCTTGAAGGTCCTTAAGTCGTATCTGTTCGGGAAGACCGTTGCCGGTAGTTGATTCCACAGAGTGGCTGTGCGAGGCAAGAAATTTCGAACAAAACGCGCGGTTGTGGAATGCCAGACGTCTACGTGATGCGGATGGTACTTTGCACGTATTGTCCGGTGGTGGAATTCGGCCGCTGGAATCAACCCGAACAGCTCCTCTGAGCACTCCCCGTGATAAATGCGGTAGAAGATGCAGAGATAACCCACATCTCTACGCAATGCTAGCATTGCTCTCTAGAGAATCAAGCCGATCGGAGATGACTTGATCGTCGATGATTCGAGCCGCTCTTCGTTGTATGCGGTCAAATGGAAGAAGCTGGTACTGGGGAGCACCCGCCCAGAGGTGAGAACAGTACTCCATGTGAGGCCGAATTTGCGCCTTAAAGTTGCAGGCGGTGGCTTTTAGTGAAGTACTGTCTTGCCTTACTGAGTACACCAAGCTTTTTAGAGGCCAGTTTGGCCTTCTCTTCCAAGTGACCACGGAACTGAACGTCGCTCGATATATCGACGCCAAGAATGCCAATACAGGCTGTGGCAGTTAGAGGAGTGATCTCGAATCGAGGGATACGACAAAGGGAGACTTTTTAGTGGTGAACGCACAAACTTGTGTCTTATTGGGGTTGAATTAGACTAAATTATGTCGGCCCCATTCCGAGACTTTTCAAAGCATAGTCTCGATTTCAGACACAAGTTTGTTCCGGTTCTCGTCGACGCTATCCCGGGACATGTTGGCACGGCCGGTGTAGGAAGCATACCTTGTGCTGTCGTCTGCATAGCAATGAATATTGCTGATTTGCAGCATATCATTGATATGCAGAAGAAACAGCGTAGGGGATAGCACGCAGCCTTGCGGGACACCAGCGTTTATGGGTTTTAAGTCGGAGCATGCACCGTTGATAACAACCTTGATGCTCCGATCAGCCAAAAAGCTAGTGACCCATTTGCACAACTTCTCGGGAAGCCCATAAGATGGCAGTTTCGCTATAAGCGCTTTATGCCACACCCGATCAAAGGCCTTCGCTATGTCCAAACTCACCGCCAACGCCTCTCCCTTCGACTCAACCGCTTACTCCCATTTATGGGTGAGGTATGCAAGAACATCACCACCCTGACGGAAACCTTTTAACTTTTGGCGAATACTTTTCAATAGAAAAAGGGGTGAGACAAGGAGACCCTTTGTCACCCAAACTATTTATAGCTGTACTAAACGAAATATTTCAAAATGTAGATTGGAAGAACAAAGGCCTTTCTATAAGAAACCAGAGTCTGAATCATCTAAGATTTGCAGATGACATAATCCTTTTTGCCAAAACTGCACAGAAACTGGAGAAGATGATCCGAAAGTTAGACATAGAGAGTAGAAAGGTAGGACTGCAAATGAATACTACCAAAACCAAATTAATGACGAACGGATCTGAAACCCTATCTCTGTAGAAGGAAACAAAATAGAATATGTGAATGATTACATATATCTCGGGAAGAAAATATCATTTAACATAGTAGATAGAAGAATTCAAATCTCATGGAACAAATTTTGGTCTCAGAAAGAAATTCTAAAAGGGGAGTATGAACTGCACCTGAAAAAAACAATTATGGACACTTGTATCCTGCCAAGTCTCACATATGGATGCCAAACATGGATACTTACCAAAAAAACAAAAAACAAGATAACAACATGCCAACGCGCCATGGAAAGGAGTATCCTAAAACTAAGAAAAATTCAGAAGGTTAGAAATACAGACATCAGAAAAAAGACGAAACTGCCTGATGCCCTGGAACATGCCTTAAAACTAAAGTGGCAATGGGCTGGACATATATCTAGGTGCAGAGATGGAAGGTGGACGGAAACAGTAACGAAATGGACAGGACCACACGGCAAGCGGAAAGTGGGCAGGCCCAAGAAACGGTGGTCTCAAGACATTGTAGAAGTGGCTGGAAGAGATTGGATGTATGCTGCCCAAAATAGGAAAAAGTGGAAGAAAATGGAGGAGGCTTTCACCCAGACTTTGGGATCCATCAAAGACTAACACACAAACAAACTACCACTAACTTTTTTTAAAAATCTATTTACTAAAACGACTAACAAAAAATAACCACATGAAGTTTGTTTTAAACACCTACTTAATTGGAAAGATGGAAATAAAAAAGCTTAATTATAATTAATTATAATAAGAGTGAGATAAGTGATAACATGATATGAATTCCAATCGGAGCGATTTCCTTTATTTTTGTACAGCGAGCAGATCGAGATTCCTACATTCTTGCAAATAATTTCCAAAAGATCTCCCATGAATTAAAGTATCTCTCCACTGAGTTCATTGGTATCTACTGCCTTCGTGTTCTGTAATTTGATTGATAACATCTATAGTTCTATAACCTCCATTAGTGTTGGCGGGTTTACAAGACTTCGTGGATTGGAGAATCTAGGAGTGAGTTTATAAAATTCTAAATCAGCTGACCTGTCTATATTAAGCAAATGGCTCAAATGTTGCAGCCAACAATTTTATGGGCACAGCATTGTGGTGTTATTTAATTATAAAAAAATTAGAGGATTAAATGGTTTGAGCACTTAATCATTTGACTATTAAAAGAATGTTTACTCAGTAAGTGACAGAAAATCGTACCTCTATCATTATCATATTAAGAATATCAAGTGTAACTGCTTTTAACTTCCTCTTGTCTACAATTTCTGATAATTACTTTCCACCCTAAAAATTTCAGGTGTTAAATATAATTAATGATTTGAAAGAAAATGTCAATGTCAGTAGTTTTCTTGCCTGAGGATAGAACTATGGTTCTAAAAAACTTCCTTTGTTGGACATTTTCGCAGATTCTTGACATCTTCAAATACAAATGCATAATTCCGGGTTCTTGATTTTTTAACGAACCTTTTTTTTTTAATAATCTTAATTGTAATATTTCTTCTTTAATGCTTAATGCGCTTAATTTGGGTCACAAGGAAGGTAATCTAGGGTATCTAAATAGGTGGGCTGTAGCAAGGTATTTGTCAAAATTAGAAAAACATACTCAAACATTTTATACTCACATGAATACAAATATTAGAATAACATTTCAAACACACACATACATACAAATGGGAACGCTTATAAGAATAAAAAAGAACCAATCATACTTGAAACTAATATCACTTTATCTCTCATTTTCCATGCAATAACACAAAAATTATAACTGATAGTGTTCATTCTGCCTGGAGTGTAAACAGTTATTGTCCACATATAGAATAAATTATATCTTTCTTTTTTCCCACTCTAGGGCATTTGTTTGGTATAATATTATATTTTAAGGAAAAATGTTTTATTATGTTTGTATGTAATAGATTATTTTGGTTGTAACTTTAAATTTTGCAAATTTCTTAATTGCAGATGAAAAAATCAAGACATTTGAAGATACTCTTTTAGAAACTACCTCAAAATATGAAGACGCAACAAAGAAATTACTACTCGCTGAAGAAACTATTACAAAGTTGGAAGATAATCTCAAAATCATCACCACAGACTTACAAAAATCGCAAAATAGGGTCATAGTTATCGAAAATGAGAATATCTCCTTAAAAAGTGCTAGAGATGCAGCAGTTGCTGAAAAAAATGATCTAGCACGAATTGTAGAAAGGTATAACATGGAAATTGAAAGGCTAACTGCAAACGAAGTATCACTGTCGAAACAATTGCGTGCAGCAATAGATGCAAAATGTGAAGCTTGGGCCTTAAATGATGAAATAAAAAGCAAAGAAAATTCTCTCCAGTATCGTGAAAAGCAAATAGAACAAGAGAGAGCTTCATTAAATTCACGAATTAACAGCTTAACAGATGAAGTTGATAGACTTACATCTGAATTACAAACTGTTAGACTGAACAACACTAGCAGGGTTGTTAATTTAGAAACTCAACTTGCCGCAAAAGTGCAGGAACTTAAAATTGCTAAAGATCAAATAACTGAGCTTAACGAAATTAACAAAAAGCTTAATAACCGAGTTGAGAAACTAACACACAGATTAAAAGAACAGGGCGAGTTAGAAAACAAAATGGCTGAAAACTACAAAATGGAATTGGAAGCAAAAACCAAATTAGCTGACTTGTTCAAATCAATGCATGATGATGCTGAAGCTAAAACAACAGAGCTAACTGAGGGGATATTAGAATTACAAAAACTACTAAATGAAGCTACTGAAAAATATGGTGATTTAGAAACAAAATTCAAACAAGCTGAAATAGATCAGGAAGAATTAATCGAGAAGAAAAATGAAATTATATCTTCTTTGAAGACGGAATTGGAACATGCAAATGACTTATTAAAAGCTTCTCATGCTCAAAATCTAGAAGCTGCAGTTAGTGAGTTGGCACCTTCCGCTGCAGCTGCAAGTAGGCTTATAAAATCTGGAATGACTTTAACACAAATATATTCACAAATTGTAAAAATCTCAGATGAACTTGCTCGAGAAAAGGAAGAAAATAGGCAGTTGAATTTAGCGATCAATTCAATAGTGCAGGAGCTTGAGGAAAAAGCACCACTTTTAAAGAAAGAAAAGACTGAATATATTGAAGCTATGGAGACTAATACTGCATTGTCGCAACAAATTGAATCTCTTACAATTGAGTGCAATAGACTTAGAGATGATTATAGTGAAACATCTAAGATTGCAAGTCATTATAACAGAGAAAACACTAAGCTCAAGGGTGAATTGGCTGATTTAGGTAGACAAGTTTGCTTTTTGTTGAAAGAAATAGAATATAGCCGAGGGGGGCTTGTAAATGGTGATCATGATTCTTCTCACAGCAATACGACAAGCTCTTCTGATTTAAATAGCTCTCGTATGATATCAAAAACTCTTGTAACATTTAGCGATATTCAAGAGCTTCAAAGTAACAATCAAAAACTTCTTCGAATGATTAGAGAACTAACTGATAAGCAGGAAGAATTAGAACAGCAAAGGGAACAATTTGAAGGTGGTGCACTTGAAAATAAATACGAAAATTTGAAACAACGAGTCGTTGAATTAACAGAAGCCCAAGATCGACAGATTAAAATGATAAATGGTCTTATAAGACAAAGGGATATGTTTAAGAAATTATATCATGATCAAATGAAAGGTAAACGCCTTGATGAGTCACTCTTAGAACAATCAGGATTGGAAAGAAGTGAATCAATCTCTGCAGAAATAACTCAAGAGACAACAGGACAGAAAGTTAGTAATAATGAAGTTACTAAGATTGAAGGTAAATTGAAAGAGGCAGAAAAACATTTGGAAATGTTAAAGGAAGAATATAAAGTTTATAAACAGGAAAAAACTGCAACAGAGAAAATGTTACTTGAACAGGCTGAAGTCATGAGACAGGAGATAGTCAAGCTTACTGCAGCTAATAGTAAAAGTGCTTCGACATTAGAATACAATGATGAACGCATTAAAATTTTACAGACAAATATAACAACATACAAAAAACAAATATCAACATTGGAAGAAAAGAACGAAGCCTGCAATACTACGATTGCTAAACATGAAGTTTCTCTGCAACACTTAAGAGATGAGTTCTTAAATACCCAAGGAAAGCTAAAAGCAGCTGAGGTGCAAATTCAAAATTTAAAAACAAGTAATAAATTACTTAAAGATGCTGAGCTGAGACTTCAAACTGAAAAGGAAGTGTTGAACAGAGAAAGGCAAGGGCAAAGTGTGTTGCTTAAAAACCTAGAATTAATAAAGGCTAGTTTAGAAAAGAATGATGCAGATAATCGCATGAAAATAGAATCTAGGCTGGATGAAGCCACTCGTGAATGTGCAGCTTTGAGAAGGAGATTACAGGAAGAACAGGATAGATTCAGAGAGCTGTCTATCCATCTTGAACGTGAGACAGAAACCGCAAAAGCAAGGATGCAAGAAGAAAAGGATGCTGCTGACATATTGAGAACAGAGGTACAGCAATTAAAAATCAATATTTCTGAAAAAATTAAATTAAATGAGGACCTTTCCGAAAAGCTCAAATCAGGTTTGGGGTCGGTAACGGATGATTCCCTTATCACATCCAAAAAAATTCGGGAACTTGAAATCAAACTGTCTGATAAGGATCATGAAATAAGTTCTTATGTTGATCAGCTTAATAAAGCCAATGAACATATTAAGCAGTATTGTAATATTGCAGAAGATTCAGAAAATAATTTGAATAACCTGAATAAGGAATATGAAAATTATAAATTGGAAACAAATGCAAAGCTTGAACGTAATGCTAAGCAATTGCAAGTTTTGGAAGAAAAGTGTGCCGAACTTGAAGCAGAAATATCACTACAGGGGAATGGCGAATATTCAAATATTAATGATACTTTGAGAAATGAAATTGAAGCTACAAAAGAAGAACTTACGAATATCAAGGCAAACTACGAAGAATGCCGTAAAGATCTCGATGTTGCTCGTACTGAAATTAGTAGTCTATCAGAAGCCGTTCAAAAAGCCGAGGATAAATACAGCCATGAATTAATGTTGCATTCCTCTGATCTAAAGTTACTATCTAAAGCGAAAGAAGATTTATCCAGAGTAGAAAATGAACTGAATGAAATGGTAACCCTAAAAAATTCATTAGTAGAAAAAGTAGAGACTCAAGAAGCTGCTTGGGCTGAAAAGGAAAAAGTTTTAGCTAAAGAAAATGAAGAATTAGTACAGCGCTTAAAAGATCTTAATGATCAGAATTCTTTGTTACATGATCAAATCCAAGCATTGGGGACACAGCTATCGGTTAGTCATACATCTAAATCATTTTCTGAAAGCATAAATGAGTCTGCCAATGACTCCAACATTAATATTTCTGTTCATGAAGATGACGTAAGGTCTTCTGAACAATTATTCCAAATAGTGAAATTCTTACGAAAGGAGAAAGATATCGTTATGGCTAAGTTTGAAATGTTACAAGCTGAAACGAGAAGGTTAAAATCTCAGCTAGAAATAAACGAAAAGCAATTAGATGAAAGTAAGTTAGCTTTAGCAGCAGAAAGGGAACGGTCTGAGGTCACAATGGTGACTGTCGACAAACAGTCCGATATTTTAAGGAAATTAGAAGCATTCAATGCCATTACTGATAGTAATAGATTCTTGAGAGAAGAAAGCGCTAGTCTATCAGCTCGTGTAGAGGACCTAACCAAGCAAGTTAAAATATTAGAGGATGAAATGACGCCATTACAAGACAAAATTAGTGATTTAACTTCTAAGAATGAAACTTTACAATCTGAAAATAAATCCCTTAAGGCCGACTGTGCTCGGTGGAGATCTAGAGTAAATTCTTTAGTAGAACGTGCCAATAAAACTAGTCCAGAAGATTGGAAACGCCTACAGAATGAAAGAGAAACTTTAGCCAAAATGCTAACTATCGAAAAAGAAAACAATCGGAAAGTTACTGAAGAGCTCAGCGCAGTTAAAATTGAGAAAATAAAATTGGAAGAACAATATACATCAATATCGTATCAACAGAATAATTTAATAGAAGAAAATAATAAGCTTCGTGAAGAGCTACGAGTTATTAAAGAAGAAATGGAGAAGCTTTCAGTAGAACTGGCTAGAATAAAGAATGAAAATACATCTATAACCGATGCAAATACTAAAATGACCGAAGATTTGTCTAGCAAGGAAGCATCTCTTACTGACATACGAAACAAAGAAATGCAAATACGTAAAATAGCTAAAAAATATAAAGGACAATACGAGGAACTAGCCAAGACAGTAGAAGAAGAAAAGAAAAAACTTGAAAGTGATGCTGCTGCTGCGGAAGTTGCTATGGCGAATAATGTCAAACAGATTGAAGAGCAGCTAAAAGAGGTTCAGGCTAAACTAGAATTAGAAAAAACTAATAACGATCAACTAAAACAAGAGTTAGAAGTTCTAAGAACCGCGAATTTGGATAAAGAAGAGAAAGCTAAGGCAGTTTTAAAGCATGCTAAATCGAAAATCGTTCAACTGACTGAAATAAAAAATTCTCTTAGTCGAGATCTGGAAGAGGCACGCAGTAAGATTGAATCTGTTGAGCAAAGTAACCGAGATGAACAAGATGTTCGGCTAGCGTTAATTAAATCGCAATATGAAGGACGCTTGTCACGCCTAGAAAAGGAGCGTGGGGAGGCGCAAGCCGAGAAAAGTAGAGAAGTCGAAGCTTTGATGCAAAAAGTCAATTTGTTGCAAAGACAGTTGGCCAGTCAAGCTTCAGTATCAAAGCAACAAATTACGGCAGAAAAGTCTACTTCCGAACCACCAACGGCAAACATCAAACCAATGGCTGGTAAGTTTTACACTTCAACTACTTTTACTATTATAAAATTTGCATTTTTATTCTATTGTACTCCTAATATGTTATCTGAGTTGACCAACCAATATTTTACCCGGTCAATTATATTAACTACTATAACTTTAATGTCTAGACTAGTCAACAACTTCTTAATACTCGATAAAGCTCCTTAAAATATGAGCGATGTCTTATTCGATTCAGAAAAAAATGTTTCGAAAGTATGTATTGGAACATAAAAAATTGCAATTGTAATAACAAATTAATATGAAAATAATATAGCATTTAGTTTTTCGTTTATACATAAAAAATTGGGTTAGAAGTAACAAGAAGCAGTTGGTCAATTCAAATTCATTCTCAAAAAAATCAAAACAATGAATGAAGACAAATGAGCGTTCGGGTCAGCTGATGTTAAGTGAACACACTCTTGCATCACCAGAGGACTTATAGGAGCGTTGTCGGCCTTTAAGATAGATGTACGCGTTTTTTTGACGGTACCCATGTCGTATTGTCGTGGAAACACCGCACAAGGCAGCTCATTCCCCAGTTTGGTTGTCCGTAGGACAAAAGTTAATTGGAAACCGCCCCGTAGAGGAACGCCACACACGCGAACTTAGAATTGTGTGGCAGGAATCAGATCAAGCAACTCTTCGGAACAATCCCTGTGATAAATGTGGTAGAAGACACACTATGAGGCGAAGTCTCTACGCAACGCCAAGGGATTTGGTTGGGTTGCGAGTGGTGAAATACTTAACACATTTTTGGTAAACGGATTTCTTAAATATATTTTTGGGATTGAATGGACTAAAACAGGCAGATACAACATAGATTTGTTGGGTACTATTTGAGCCTTTTTGAGCAGTTTATACGGAGGCTGAAAAGATACGTGACGTGAATGAAACATAATGTAGGTGTAGCCCCGCAGAGCGTGTCGGCGAGGGGGCGCGGGGGCGACACGCCGCTGGCGTCGATCCGGCCCATGGCGCAGGTGGGCCCCACGGCGCCGCACGACGCGCACACCACCGAGTACATGCCCGCCTCCTCCTCCCGCCCGCTGACTCGCGCCGCGGTGGCTGCGTCCGCCGCGCCCGCGCCGCCCGAGTCTACCCAGGTAACATAATGTAGGTGTAGCGCCGCACGACGCGCATACCACCGAGTACATGCCCGCGCCGCCCGAGTCTACCCAGGTAACATAATGTAGGTGTAGCGCCGCACGACGCGCACACCACCGAGTACATGCCCGCCTCCTCCTCCCGCCCGCTGACTCGCGCCGCGGTGGCTGCGTCCGCCGCGCCCGCGCCGCCCGAGTCTACCCAGGTAACATAATGTAGGTGTAGCGCCGCACGACGCGCACACCACCGAGTACATGCCCGCCTCCTCCTCCCGCCCGCTGACTCGCGCCGCGGTGGCTGCGTCCGCCGCGCCCGCGCCGCCCGAGTCTACCCAGGTAACATAATGTAGGTGTAGCGCCGCACGACGCGCACACCACCGAGTACATGCCCGCCTCCTCCTCCCGCCCGCTGACTCGCGCCGCGGTGGCTGCGTCCGCCGCGCCCGCGCCGCCCGAGTCTACCCAGGTAACATAATGTAGGTGTAGCGCCGCACGACGCGCATACCACCGAGTACATGCCCGCCTCCTCCTCCCGCCCGCTGACTCGCGCCGCGGTGGCTGCGTCCGCCGCGCCAGCGCCGCCCGAGTCTACCCAGGTAAGATAATTCTTTACCATAGTGCTTTAATTACATATGCTACCGAACCTACCTACTTTATTATAGTTTTATACTTTATTCACCGAGGGGAGAAAGTTCGATATTACTAACGAGTGTGTAATTGTAGTCTGTAGACCGACTTAATGGACACGAGTCACATGAGTAAATAAACGGTGCAGAGATTATGCTTCTTAAGAGCGGGCAAAATTGTTACCTATTACAGTTAAGATTAATTAAACAAAACATATTTTATTCGGTTTGATTATCGATATTGCTGCTTCCGCGCCCGCGCCGCCCGAGTCTATCCAGATCAGTAATTCTCTCACCAAGAGCAATCAGTGGATAATAAACTATTTTTCTTCTGGACTGGAACGGACTCGGCATCAACATCAACGGCGTATACATCACTCACCTTCGATTCGCAGACGATAACGTAAACATGGCAGAGACCATGGAAGATTTAAGCCACATGCTCGATGGCCTCAATACAGCTTCCCAAGGAGTAGGTCTCAAAATGAACATGGACAAGACGAAGATAACGTCAAATGTCCATGTCACACCTACTCGCATAACAATTGGGAACTGTACTCTCGAAATTGTCGACGTGTACGTCTACCTCGGACAAAATCCAGTTAGCAGGTCCAATTTCGCGAAGGAGGTCACTCAATCGGATGGGCAGCGTTCGGGAAGCTCCGTAAAATCTTCTCGTTCCAAATATCACAGTGTCTGAAGACAAAGGTTTTTAACCAGTGTGTGTTGCCAGTAATGACTCACGGTACGCAGATGTGGTCTCTAACTACGGGCCTTATGAGAAAGCTCATTGTTGCTCAGAGGGCAATGGAGAGCGATATGCTCGGATCCGTAGGAGAACCAAAGTTACCAACATAGTCCAAATTATTGCGAAACATAGTTCGACTGAGAGATGGCCGTTGCGGCAGTAAAGTCCCCGAATGGCGAACACGTGCCGGAAGACGCAGTGTTGGTAGGCCCCACAACATGGACCGACGATCTGGTCAAGATCGCCGGAATACGTTGGATAAGGGCAGCGTAGAACCGATCGCCGTGGAAATCTTAGGGGGGTGCCTTTGTCCAGCAGTGAACGTCTTCCGGCTGATGATGATGAATTAATTTATTTAAGTCAAAGTATTTTAAACGCAATATACAAGTGGTCACATAATCTCAAGTATAATTTTTTGAAGGAGAATCTTTCGCTTAGCTTGGCGTACGCAGGTCACTATCGAGTCTAACCTATATAATGTCCAATTAACAAACACCAACACAATGGTTGTTAATCATAGACCAAGTATAGTAACTAGACATCGGTTTGGCGTGGCCAACATGAGACAGATATGCGTACATAATATGACACAAGTGTTCTTTCACTATCACTTTTACATCGTAAAACACTACATCCCACCATATTTATATTTATATTCTACTTAAAATTGTCACTGATGTTGAATAAATAGTGGATATTTCACACGTTTCACAACAATAATAGCTTGATTTTATAGACACAAATAAACAAAATATCTATGCATCGCTGTCAAGTTTGTTTAGCACACTGGGTGTGCTGACCTTGAAAAAACCGGCACGCATGGCGAAACAACAGATCTAATCACTCTATCTCATTTCTTTACACAAGACTCGCGTAAGTTTTTCTTTTTCTCGGGTGATTGAGACGGAAGCTATCAATTAGTCTAGTTACTATACTTGGTCTATGGTGTAAATAATCAAAGTAAAAGAAAGTCTTCTTTCGTTTCAACTTATGTGCCAAGTACTAAATACCAAGATAGATTTTAATCCAAACTCACATTACATCTAGTTTTGCCATAAAGATGATTACATAATGCATATGACTGTATTAAGTGTTATGGCTCGTCAATCTTTGAGAGGAAACTTTCGCCTATTTATTTTATTAAACTCATGTTTTATTTTGTATAAATAATTTTGAAGTTCGTCCAGTTTTCATTTCTTCGTCCCTTCAGGATATGGACACCAGTGAAGCAGGCATGGCCGGTGCTGGTTCCAGTGACAGCACAACGCAGTCGACAACACATTCGCAAACTCCTCAGCAGGTTTGTAGAAAGATTCATTTAAACGGAGCTGAAAACTTTATCATGGCGAGGTTAATAATACGAAATATTACTGTTATTTTTTGTTCTATGTTCATTAGGTATTAAAATTTGCAATATATTACAATTGTGTAAAAATTCCTCGGGTTATTTTTTTTATTTCTGATACATCCTCTGATGCGTAAAGCAAACACATTTCAATTTTAGATCTCTTTGGTAGCCTAATGTAGTATATTGCATTCATTTGTTTTTGTGAATTGGCGGCAAATCTAAAACTCTTGTTACACATGAAAATGAACCTAACGCGAGAAAATTTTCGTTCAATGATTTATTATGACTTTCGTTGTGGGCTTACTCAACAACAAAGCTATGATAGGCTGCGATAAGCATTTCATAATGAAGCCCCATCTCGTGCCACTATTAACAATTGGTTTAACGAGTTTAAGCGTGGACGTAGCAATCTCAATGATGATCCGCGTGATGGACGTCCTTTAACAGCGACTACTGAAGATAACACCAGTGCTGTGCGATCGCATTGACAGGTGATGAAAGCTGGATATATTGCTACGAACCAAGCCAAAAGAAAATCGGCTCAGTGGCTTTCGAGGATCGGCCACCTAAGGTAAAGAAAAGAAGAAGTCGAGGAAAAAAGATGATTGCTTTATGCTTTGGTCGGAAAGGTCATTTCGCGGCAATTGTGCTAGAAGATGGAAGGACAGTTACTGCATACTGGTATGTCAATCGCTGTTAGCCTGTTGTCTTGGAAAAAATTCGGCAGCAGCGCCCTCGAATCAGGATCCTCCTTTACCACGACAATGCTTCAGCGCACTCCGCAAAACGGACTGTTGAATATTTGACTATCGCAGGTGTCGAGATAATGAGTCATCCGCCATACAGTCCTGACCTGGCGCCCTGCGACTTTTATTTATTCCCAAGAACTAAAGATAAAATTCGAGGTATTCGCTTTACGAGCCCTGAAGATGCGGTGAAAGCGTACGAAAATGCCATAGAAGAGACCCCTAAGGAAGAATGGGCCCACTGCTTTTCTCAGTGATTCCATCGAATGCGACGATGTATACAGAGGAACGGAGAATGCTTCGAAAAACAATAAAAGTATTGGCAACTTTCTACATTAAGCCGTTTTTAATTTTTGTGTCACCTAGGTAAACTTAACATTTGATATACTTTTAACATTAACTACGTACTCTACGTCACCAAAAACGAAACCGGTAGGCACACCATATTGACACCGCCTCTTCACCAGTCAACCCCGCAATCATATTGCGGATCTTCCTATTTAAAAGATAATTTTGGAACCAGCTCCGTGTTAGAAGACTTATACCACAGTCATCCACTGTCTGTAAAAATGTATTGTGATCCAGGACATCGAATGCTTTGTTATAATCAAAAAATAGACGGTTGTTTTCCAGTCTCTTTCCAGAACATTTATATAATCAGAATTTGACAGTATGTTTTCATCTTCGTAATAATATTTTTTTAATTCACAATTTTATCTATTTACCATATAAATTGCTGTCTTGATTTAGAAATGGACCGTATGATTGCAACTTTCTACTGATCGGGATTTGTAGTACTATAAGTAATATATTTATAAACTTGGACTTAAACACTTAATATCATGTAGTAATTGTCATTCTTTTGCGTTCTTTGGAACTATTGTATAAAGCAGTTGTTCAAGTAGTAACTACTACATTATCATGCTCTATTTTACAATTTTATAACATTTTTGACATTTCGTAACTAAAAAGCGTCGGTGGCGTAAATATTTATTACTATCACCAAATTTCGTAGGCAACGTTTACTAACTAATACCAAAAAAATAAATAATGAGCACAAGGTAGGTAAGGATTTGTTGGTGTTGCAATGTTTTTAGTGATGCCTGTCCTCGGCAGCTCTTGTTACCCGTACGATGACGACCGAGCAACAGGGTCTTAATTATTAAAACGACTCGTAGTACACATTAATTTGCTGTGAGGCATTTGACATACTGTTTGGCCACACATTTGGCCGAATCGCAACCAATTCTTAAAAGGCTCACTCACTGATATAACATACAAACAAAATTTGAATATTTCAGGCGGTGGCTCTAGTATTGCCCCGCATCGAACAGCCGAGCGGAACTAGCGGAGCGAGCGGAGCGGCGAACACGCCCGCCACCGCTGCGGCTGGGGTGCAGCCACCTCCCACCGCGCCCGGCTCTGGTGAGTGATGGACGAACACACCACTTATTTATTATGTTATTATATTATATGTGTTGGGTAAAACATTACATTTTGTAATTAAATCCACAGCGAGCACTGTGGGCGGTGCAGCGAGCGGCGCGGGCCCGTCCAGCGTGAGCACGTCACACCCGACGGCGGCGGTGAGCACGTCGCACACGACCGCAGCTGTGGGCACTTCGCATCCGGCGCCCATTGTCACCACCTCGCACACCGCTTCCGGAATCAGCGCGTCACAGTCTGGCGCTGGGGTCAGCACGTCACATCCCGTCCCGGGGGTCAGCACATCCCACCCGGCCCCAGGTGTCAGCACGTCACATCCAGCCGCCGGGGTTAGCACATCGCACCCGGCCCCAGGAGTCAGCACTTCGCACCCGGCCCCAGGGGTCAGCACGTCGCATCCGGCCCCAGGTGTCAGCACATCGCATCCAGCCCCAGGTGTCAGCACATCGCATCCGGCCCCTGGTGTCAGCACATCGCATCCGGCCCCTGGTGTCAGCACATCGCATCCACCGGCGGACGCGCGCCCGCAGAAACGTCGCCTTCAAGCTAGACCGCTTGCTGCGAAACGTACACGAGTTGAGGTAATTGTCACAACATGTCCTCTGACGCATTTGATTTGATAACAATATAAACAGTTATGGATACATAACAACACTGAGACTAGGCATGGGAACAATTTTCTATGTGCGGCCGTATCTGCGCTTTATAGAGCGGAAATTTAATGTATTGTCTGTCTGTAAGGAGAGTGACGGCAATTGGGGAAATCTTTAAGGCCGATTGGTTTTAGCTTCAACTTTATGACTTCAAATTTTGAGACCCTTTACTCTGATATCACGTGAGACACTAAGAAGAGTGTTATCAAAGAGTTATGAAACGGCAATTGTGATTTTCTTAGTGGTAAACTGCATTTGCTCATAAATTTTTTGGTGCAATATCAACTGGTACAAGTGTATATTAATTAACAATCATGCAGGGATTCGAGAGATCAGAAGAAGTTGAATACCAAGTACCCACGTCGTCGCGATGTGATCAAGATGACGAAGGTGTTATTGTGGTTGACTCTGAGGAAGATGATGAACGCTGCTCAGGAACTATGTATCGAGTGAGTTTTTAATGTCTTTAAACAATTCTAACTTTCGAGTTGTATTCAGAGCTGATTACAGCTCGGAATATATGCATCATGTGAAGCTGCAGTGATAACTAAAAATCGAATAGTGTGATAAACAGATTAAAAATTGATTAAAATGTTGCAATTACCTATCTTCTGAAATTTTCTTTTTCGTTACGTAGGAAGGCGAAGAAGATGATGAGGACATTGAAGAAGAGCAAGATGACGAAGCAGGAGAGGAGGAAGAGGAAGTAGAAGGAGAGAACAGTGGAGATACAACCAGACAGGTATTTTATTGGACTTGAATTGAATGGGTAATCGCATCAAACAAATACAATGATTTAATAAATATAACAGATCGACCAGGCACCACAAGTAGCGCTCGTTCACAAGATTACGCATGGACCAGCCATCGTTCCCTTCGTACATATTTCAGGGAAGCACACGACCTGACACACGCCACCGCTGCAAACAGCACACAATGCTACTCAAGAAAATACTATGTATATGATAACTTTTGTTACTTAATTATACTAAAAACTTATTATTTAAATTGCACCACATTGAATACGTTTTACTTTTGATGTTAATCATGATAATATGTTCAGTAACAGATCGGCTACAAGAGTTATTTTGATACTCCCGACTTTGTTTATAGACATAGTCATTGAAATATGACTTATGTTGACCTACCATTAATTTTCTTCATATCGTATAATGTTAATGAATTGTTGCTGTTAGGACTCTCCCGCGCAATCCCCTGAAGCAGGAGATGCGGACGAAGCAGGCGAGGCGGGTGAGGTGGGCGAAGTGGAGGGTGCTCCAGACAGCGAGCCCGCTGCGCAGCACCAGCAAATAGAAGCCATTAGCAGCGGCACGGAGCGTAAGATCCTTTTTCTGTGATTATTGATGGCTGCCAGTGGTGGTATGAAGGGGATGTTGGAGGTATCGTCGCTCGCCCCGGATATATTGTTGGTCACGGCCGGGCAATAACCACTGGGATTGAAGGGGAGCCAAGTGACATTTGACAGCTGAAACTTGGAATCCAAGTGACTTTTGACAGCTGGCACTTGGATGCCAAATGACATTTGACATTTGACAGCTGACACTGATAACCTTTTTTTGCATATAATGATGTGAGAGACACACATTTTGATATAAAAATTCCTTGTTTGAAAATATCAATTGTATCTACATTATTAATGGCCATTACTGTTAGATTTTGATAAGCTCAATTGTTTTTACAATATTAATGGCGATTATTGTTTGATTAGGTTACAGGTAGGTGTTGAATGAAGAAGTTTATAATTTAAGACTGGTGAGCTCAATATTCCCGTGCTAGTAAATAGTGTCACGCATCGCGGTATATGTTTCTAGTCTTTTGTTTCCTGACTGGTGCAGAGGCGTGCATTAGTTTTCTAGCAAGGTAGGCACCAGATCTAAATAGTCGTAGGTGCGCGACAGTACGACATGAGTTGTATGAAACGCTACTTGCTTAGTATATGCAATCTGTAGACTGCATACCGTAGGTAGTAAATTAACTTTAACACGATCTAGTGCTATATCTATTTAGGCTCATAACGAGATAGGCACCGCCTAATTGCCTATATGATATGCACGTCCCTGGACTGGTGTCTGTATAAGATCACCTATGTTCCACTGCACACTATTTCCCTATTACAGCATCATGTCAGGAACTCCCCTGAAATTCTTTGTTTCTCGATAGAATCTTTGAATCAGAAGAATGTTCGCACCTTGACCTGCAAGTAAAGTAAACATCTGCAATTCCAATCCCGTCGAGTTCCATCACTCTCTAAACTGAATGTCGTTTTAGTACCGCACACGGCTTCGCGCTACCTCGACCGACTTTCCCCCGTATTATTTTACATGTAGAAAAAAATGCTTGTAGTTAGGATGAATTCAGTAATTTTATCTATAAACTATTGAAATATTTTAGAATAGTAAGTACAAATTTCCTTGCACTAAAATTTGAAATACTTATATTTTAAAATAAATGAGTATGTTCAATGAAAACAATTGGTTTTATTTGTTAGTGTTTATGGTTTTATAATCAACTTGTGCTTTCTAAAACAAAACTGTAATGCTTTTATAGTAATAATTTGACATATTCATGCCGACAGACACCAATAAAATTGATGATCAACAGACATAACGTTATTTCAACATATTCCAAACATAATAAACCATAAAAATAGATAGAAAAAGGAAGCAGTCAATTCACGTCTGTAAGCGTTTAGGTATTTTGAATAATTTGGCTATTTCTACTCGATATTATTCAACAAATATTATACTATTAACTATGACTATCTCTTGGACATATACCTACTCTAAATGTGTTATAAAAATAGCAACTTACTGATGTTTGGGCATAGATCTCGAAAAAACCACAAGCTACTGGGCATACCAGTACCACAGACATAACTGTTCGGCTTCTGTTCTGTTCTGAATGAGTGTTGTGTGGCATTATAGTCACCACCAGATTCAAATAGTTGTCGCAGAGGTGAATAATTTCTCATACCTACACTGTTTTGTCTAATTTATTGATATATAACTCCTTAGTATAATAGTTTAATGTCTCGTGGTGTCTTATCTTAATTTTTATTAAATTTGCATCTCCTCCATGTGCAGTTCTCTTCTGGGTGTGTCATGTGATATGAAAGTGAATGTGTGTGATAGTAATATAAACACATTTTTATAGATTTTGTTACACATTCTCTTTAAAATATCGTATGTGACGTCGTTTAACTATAATTACTAATAGGATCTTTCTTTATTTTAGCAAGCGGCACTCTATCGATTGGCGGTAACGGAGCTGACGAGGGAGACGACAGCATAGTGCCTTCCACGCCGACTTTATATGTTCCTAGGAGAAACGACGGGTATTTGATAAGATAATTTATTCTTACAAATCTGTTACAATAGATCTTAAATTTTTACTTATTTGGACGAGATAGAAAGAGTTTTTACTTTGTAAATTTTATATTCTGTAATTTTTTAACATTAAGGTGCAATTTATTTTTAATAGACCATTGGGAAATACTCTTTAAGTCATTTTGAAGGGAAATTGAGTCTAACGGTGTTTGAATAGCTTTAAAAATCTTTAAGTCGTCGGCAAATAACGCAAAATTTTAAGATTTTATATGGTCACACAAGTCGTTAATAAATACTAAAAATAATATAGGACCTAGATGGGATCCCTGAGGGACTCCAGATGGAGCCATGAATGGATCTGATTGATAACCGCAAACAACAACTTGTAGTTGTCTGTACGACAAAAACGACGAGAGCCACGACAGCAAAGTTCTTTGAATGCCAGCGTTATGTAGTTTACTTATTAAAATTGTGTGGTTGACCCGATCGAAAGCTTTACTAACATCCATATAGCGTCCACTTGGTGTCCCTTGTCTATATTATTGATTACTCGAGTTGTAAATTCTGTTAAATTTATTATGGTTAACATTTTATTGCGGAAACCATGCTGTTGAGGGACTAAAAGAGATTTCAAATGAAAAGAAAGATAAGGACATATCAGTGATTCGAAAACCTTACCAAAAATGGACAATAGAGAAATTGACCTGTAGTTCATTATATAATCCGCTTGTCCGCTTATCGGAATAAGCTGTCACGCAGGGCCAAGGCATCTTGCACTCTGGGCAATTCCAAGCCGCCTTGGCTTTTGAAGATAACTTCGAAAAATCCTTCTTCGACAAACCGATACATTCATAATGGTAGTAGTAGTTAGGACACAAGGAGCAGGTTAACCTCTCAGTAGGGCCGACAGATTGCTTACAACCACTACAAGAACTCATTGTTTCAATCGCAAGATTCAATCTTTTAGCCGAACAAAATATGTAGGTAATTAACTTGTTATGAATAATACCTTGTTTACGACGATCTAATTGCTCGTGTCATCGCTGCATAGCATGCTTGTGGCAAAAATGTCTTAAGTGCTGTGCAAGACGTGTCTCTTACGCGTTTCAGTGAGTTTGTCAGAATAAGATTTGTTTGAACTTGTTTAGTTCGTAGATCACTGTAGATACACTTATCAACTGTAATTTTTAGGTAATATTTAAGGTTTATATTTATTTAACATGAAACACTACTTTTAAGACAATTATTAAAATTTGAATCGCAATAAATTGAATAAAAATACGGAGAAAATATTCAAGCACCCGCACTTCACACCGCGCGGCTCGTAATTATGTACAGACAGTTCTGCGTCCATTTTAACAGGCAAACAAAATCATAAAACAGTTCAGCTAGCGTATTTAGAAAGATAATTTGTATAGCGTCAGTCTCTATGCAGTATTTTGTGCGGCAGGTTCGGAGAGGCTGTCGTTTCGCCGTTGGGCGGCGCGAACGTTGCGGAGGAGGGCGCGGGAGCGACCGGCGCGCGCTTCACGTTCGCGGAGGCGGCGCACCACGACACGCACGCCGACCTGGCCGCCGCGCTGCCGGCGCAGGGCCACGCGCGTACGTACCCGTCACACTACTTATATACTGCCATACAATGTACATGCAACTTGTGAGACACAGTACACACAGGATACTTGGCTCACGTTCGCGGAGGAAGGAGGCGGCGCATCACGACACGCACGCCGACCTGGCCGCCGCGCTGCCGGCGCAGGGCCACGCGCGTACGTACCCGTCACACTACTTATATACTGCCATACAATGTACATGCAACTTGTGAGACACAGTACACACAGGATACTTGGCTCACGTTCGCGGAGGAAGGAGGCGGCGCACCACGACACGCACGCCGACCTGGCCGCCGCGCTGCCGGCGCAGGGCCACGCGCGTACGTACCCGTCACACTACTTATATACTGCCATACAATGTACATGCAACTTGTGAGACACAGTACACACAGGATACTTGGCTCACGTTCGCGGAGGAAGGAGGCGGCGCATCACGACACGCACGCCGACCTGGCCGCCGCGCTGCCGGCGCAGGGCCACGCGCGTACGTACCCGTCACACTACTTATATACTGCCATACAATGTACATGCAACTTGTGAGACACAGTACACACAGGATACTTGGCTCATGTTCGCGGAGGAAGGAGGCGGCGCACCACGACACGCACGCCGACCTGGCCGCCGCGCTGCCGGCGCAGGGCCACGCGCGTACGTACCCGTCACACTACTTATATACTGCCATACAATGTACATGCAACTTGTGAGACACAGTACACACAGGATACTTGGCTCACGTTCGCGGAGGAAGGAGGCGGCGCATCACGACACGCACGCCGACCTGGCCGCCGCGCTGCCGGCGCAGGGCCACGCGCGTACGTACCCGTCACACTACTTATATACTGCCATACAATGTACATGCAACTTGTGAGACACAGTACACACAGGATACTTGGCTCACGTTCGCGGAGGAAGGAGGCGGCGCATCACGACACGCACGCCGACCTGGCCGCCGCGCTGCCGGCGCAGGGCCACGCGCGTACGTACCCGTCACACTACTTATATTCTGCCATACAATGTACATGCAACTTGTGAGACACAGTACACACAGGATACTTGGCTCACGTTCGCGGAGGAAGGAGGCGGCGCACCACGACACGCACGCCGACCTGGCCGCCGCGCTGCCGGCGCAGGGCCACGCGCGTACGTACCCGTCACACTACTTATATTCTGCCATACAATGTACATGCAACTTGTGAGACACAGTACACACAGGATACTTGGCTCACGTTCGCGGAGGAAGGAGGCGGCGCACCACGACACGCACGCCGACCTGGCCGCCGCGCTGCCGGCGCAGGGCCACGCGCGTACGTACCCGTCACACTACTTATATACTGCCATACAATGTACATGCAACTTGTGAGACACAGTACACACAGGATACTTGGCTCACGTTCGCGGAGGAAGGAGGCGGCGCACCACGACACGCACGCCGACCTGGCCGCCGCGCTGCCGGCGCAGGGCCACGCGCGTACGTACCCGTCACACTACTTATATACTGCCATACAATGTACATGCAACTTGTGAGACACAGTACACACAGGATACTTGGCTCACGTTCGCGGAGGAAGGAGGCGGCGCACCACGACACGCACGCCGACCTGGCCGCCGCGCTGCCGGCGCAGGGCCACGCGCGTACGTACCCGTCACACTACTTATATACTGCCATACAATGTACATGCAACTTGTGAGACACAGTACACACAGGATACTTGGCTCACGTTCGCGGAGGAAGGAGGCGGCGCACCACGACACGCACGCCGACCTGGCCGCCGCGCTGCCGGCGCAGGGCCACGCGCGTACGTACCCGTCACACTACTTATATACTGCCATACAATGTACATGCAACTTGTGAGACAGAGTACACACAGGATACTTGGCTCACGTTCGCGGAGGAAGGAGGCGGCGCACCACGACACGCACGCCGACCTGGCCGCCGCGCTGCCGGCGCAGGGCCACGCGCGTACGTACCCGTCACACTACTTATATACTGCCATACAATGTACATGCAACTTGTGAGACACAGTACACACAGGATACTTGGCTCACGTTCGCGGAGGAAGGAGGCGGCGCACCACGACACGCACGCCGACCTGGCCGCCGCGCTGCCGGCGCAGGGCCACGCGCGTACGTACCCGTCACACTACTTATATACTGCCATACAATGTACATGCAACTTGTGAGACAGAGTACACACAGGATACTTGGCTCACGTTCGCGGAGGAAGGAGGCGGCGCACCACGACACGCACGCCGACCTGGCCGCCGCGCTGCCGGCGCAGGGCCACGCGCGTACGTACCCGTCACACTACTTATATACTGCCATACAATGTACATGCAACTTGTGAGACACAGTACACACAGGATACTTGGCTCACGTTCGCGGAGGAAGGAGGCGGCGCACCACGACACGCACGCCGACCTGGCCGCCGCGCTGCCGGCGCAGGGCCTCGCGCGTACGTACCCGTCACACTACTTATATACTGCCATACAATGTACATGCAACTTGTGAGACAGAGTACACACAGGATACTTGGCTCACGTTCGCGGAGGAAGGAGGCGGCGCACCACGACACGCACGCCGACCTGGCCGCCGCGCTGCCGGCGCAGGGCCACGCGCGTACGTACCCGTCACACTACTTATATACTGCCATACAATGTACATGCAACTTGTGAGACACAGGACACATTAATTCGTATAAGTTATTTAAATTTAAGTATTTTGTTTAATCGATTTCACACAATTCTTCAGGTGCTGAAAGTGGTGAATCTAATGAGTGGGAAGAATCGCGTAATGAAGAAGAGGCCGCTGCAGTCAGCTCGCAGGGAAGCGAACCGTCTTCGCCCCAGCAGGTCTGTTATTTTAGAATTACTTTGTGTTCTGGCGTATAAGGAAATAATCACGTTTAAAAATAAATTGTGTGGCCAGAGGGCCTACCAGCAACTTTTAATAAGATAAATTGTATTTCCTATGAACAGTATATGAAATTAACTGTGGATTCAATTATAAAAAATCCAAAACATTTTTGGAGGTTTGTGAAAAGTAGTTCACAATCTCATTGTATGCCTAGTCTAATGACATTCATTAATAATAGCTGAACAACAAGTGGAAAACTATCTGTAATGCGTTCTCAACATACTTTCAAACAACATTTCTTAACCCCACGACACATAACAATAGAAGCATACCCTCTTATTATATATCAGATAACGGAGACTTGACTCTTGGTTCTGATTTAAATATTAATTCTGATATTCAAAATATTGATATTAATGTGCATTAAATAAAATTATTACTTGATAGGCTAGATATAACTAAATCTCCATGCCCTTATTACATTTCGTCATTTTTTCTTAGAAAATGCTCTTCCACTATTGTTCTTCCTATCTCCATGCTTTTCAGTAAATCACTTTCTACTGGCTCTGTCCCTAAGTTACGGAAATCGGCATTTATTACACCAGTACATAAGAAAGGGTCTCGGTCTGAAATTACGAATTATAGACCAATTTCAAAACTTTGCATCATCACTAAAGTCTTTGAGAGGATCATATATAAGCAATTGTATGCTAACTTAAAAAACACCTTTAGCCCCTTCCAACATGGATTTCTGAAAGGTAGATCTACTGTTTCTAATCTTTTACTTCTCAACAATTTTATTACAGACGCTATGGATAATGGTATGCAAGTAGATGTAATCTACACCGACTATAGTAAGGCGTTTGATAACATTGACTACAATACATCAATATGTAAGCTACCTCAGTCGGGAATACGGGGCGACTTGTTACGGTGGTTCTCGTCATACATAGATAATCGTTCTCAAGCTGCATTATATAAATAACTACATGTCTATTAGGGTTCCAGTTCCTAGTTGTGTTCCCCAGGGAGCACTACTTGGTCCACTTCTTTTTATTATCTATGTAGGCGATATAGATTCCTGTTTTAAGTCTTCCAATTTACTTTCCTTCGCTGATGATATGAAAATATTCTCTTCAATAACATCTATCCTTGATATGATTGCCTTTCAGGAGGATCTCAACCGCTTAGAGGAGTATTGTCTTATTAATAAACTAGAACTTTATACATCAAAATGTTCAGTAGTCACATATACCCGTAAGATTAACATCCTACAAACAAATTACACATTAAGAGGTCAGATGCTCTCTAGATGCAATGGTACGAGGGATCTCGGAGTTTACCATGACTCTAAGTTGCTATTCAATGATCACATTGATAAGATAGTTAATAAGACTTCAAAGGCATTAGGTTTTATTAAGCGAATTTCAAAGAATTTTAATAATATTAAGACTATTAAGATACTATATTGTACTTTTGTTAGAAGTAATCTGGAATATGCTTCACAAATTTGGAATCCTACATATATCCTACATATATGTTGACCGTCTAGAAAGTGTTCAGAGGCGATTTTTAAGATACCTTTGTTTTAGATTTAAGGTACCATCCTATTCTAACAACTATGTTGATTTGTGTAAAAAGTTTCACATTTTTACCACCTAAAGAACGGCGAAATATAACTGACTTTTTATTTATGTTAAAAATTATAAGCAATCATGTTGATTGCCCAGATCTGCTGTATAAAGTTAATTTTAATGTACCTCAAAAATCTCTTAGATATAGCCCTCCTCTTGGTGTTCCTGCTGTTAGTAGCAACTATAGGCAAAACTCATATATGGTGCCAGCGTGTAGAACAGTGAATGATGTTAGTTGATTATTAGATATTGACATATTTTGCTACAAGCATTTCCAAGGCAAAGCAGTGCATAACCCTCAACTTTTTTAATAAAGTATTGTTTTTTGTTATCTTTTTTAAAGTATCTTTATTGTAATGGTTTTTATATTACTTCTATTAGTGAAAACCTGTAATTGGCTGTCTGTTACTATTTAAGTTTCTAAAGAAATTGTATTAGCTGTTGGTTTTCTTTAAATAAATAATTTTTAACATTCAATTGACATCATTGCGATTCAGTCAATTGATTTGACGTCAACCTAAATTAGATAACTCTAATAACGTCGTGGTACGAAACAGCAAAGCAGTTCATTTTAGGTCGTCAATTGAATCGTAATAAGAGTTCATGGTAGGCCCGCAGGCCATTATTTTGTAACTATTATAAACTTTAAACTGATATGAAATAAAATCAATAGCGTTTTAAAAATCAAACGAGTATTATCCAAAAGTTTGATATAAAACACTCCCATACATTTAGTATGAGATTAGAAGAAAGGTTTTGGTTTTTTTTTTCAACACATAGTATTTGGTGACATTTCTTTGATTACATTTTTCACATACAACTATGAATAATATTAATCTATTATGTCAATATGTATTTAATGCAGGAGGTAGCCGAGGAAGGTCGCGAGGCGGAGGCTAGCTCGATGCCGCAGCGTGCGTCTCCGGCGTCGCCCGCGCCCGCACACTCGCGGTGGATGCGTGCCGCAGGTTAGTTAACAACATTTATCTACACCCATGCTTTAAGTCCTCTATTAAAGATTCTGAAACAGTTAGCTTATTGCCAACATTAAAACACCCAATGGTCTAATAACCATTACATCATCCAAACGAGTGTTGTAATATTGTACTGAATTTCATAACAACACTCTTATGTTTTTTTCGATCCCTTCATGCGCAAAGAGTTTCAACATACAGCCACATTCTTATTGCTCGATGCGTGGTATCTGTATGAATTTCAAAAAAAGAACATTTTCGTTTACGCGCGTTCCACACTGCCAGAACGTCGCGCGCCGTAAAAAAAAGTAGGTTATTCAAATCCCCGCCATTTTTCTTCGATATTTTTGAGCGATTCATTTTAAACGCTGCAAAAGAACATTATATTCGAGTGAATTTTAATTATTGCACTATACAAAATGTAAATAACTACTAAAATACTTAATTGTTTCATTAATACTTAGTTTATTTGTATATAATCAGTAATGAATGATATTAGGTTACTGCTAGGACTGGTGCTTTAACTTTTAATGTTAGCAGTAAGCTAACTGTTCCAGAATCTTTTAGAGGATTCATATTATGGGTGTAGATAAAGTCTTGTATGCAACTGTTGATAATTAGGTATTAAAACACTCATGTGATACTCTAAGCCTCGTGTGATAAATCCACATTCGTGTTTTAATACCCCTTATTACACAACAGTTGCATAAATAACTAATTATTAAGACATACCTTATCGACCCGACCACTCAAACTAAAACATTCACTTTACAATACAAGTACCTATATTGACCTAGACATAGCTTAGGGTTGTAAAGAGTAGAATATTTTTTATATTTAATAATTTACCAATGGGAGGCTCCTTTGCACAGGAAGCCGGCTAGATTATGGGTACTACAACGGCGCCTATTTCTGCCGTCAAGCAGTAATGTGTAAATATTGCTGTGTTTCGGTCTGAAAGGCGCCGTAGCTAGTGAAATTACTGGGCAAATGAGACTTAACATCTAATGTCTCAAGGTGACGAGCGCAATTGTAGTGCCGCTCAGAATTTTCAGGTTTTTCAATAATCCTGAGCGGCATTGCATTGTAATGGGTAGGGCGCCCTTATTTTCATAAAAAAAGAGTAGAACGAATGTTGTTATAACTGTAAGTATTGTATTTGCTAACATATTGAGGATATTTATTTTTATTTCAGATAGTGAGAGTGGATTACGCGGTCGAGGACGACCCAGAGGGCGGTCACCAAGGCGCTCTCACAACTACATGAGGTTCTAATGAGTTATTACGAGATGTGAATATTTCCTAAGAGACTTCTATTTACTAAGAATTGTAATCGATTAGTTAAGCTCATCATTTTTTATTGACGACGGAGTGTTTCATCTGATTGGCGTACTTATCATCCAAATTAGATTTATATTGTGAAGTTTATGTGGAATCTTTAATAGTGATTGGTGTTTTAAAGTTTATCAAAGATTGATCGGAAGCCCTATGAAATTGAATATCATTAACGAATTGGAGGGATTTAAAGGATGGCTCAAGAACATTTTTATGAAAATCCTGAATATAATCTTCGAAGCTACACATTAGCGATTGCGTGTAATTAGCAAGAATTGTTTATACAATAATAAATTAAACAACAAAGGTAATACTTTAATTTTGCCAATACTTTTAATGTAAATATCTATTAATAATTATTATATTTACTACCATAGATTATTGATTTATTTTCTACTCATTGTAACGGAATTATGGCAACACCAACAATAGTAAGTGAGGCATAACGAAAAATAATTTACATAGTATGCATACTATTTCTAATTTTTTTTTTCAAACTACTGATTTTGTAAGAGTTCCTGGACTTTCACAACGATATAGACCAGCTCCTTTAACAGTTTGTTGATCTGTAAGGTGATTCATTTAATATCAAATGAGAAACTTATGAGCTATTTCAACTATTGTCATTTTATCCTGAATACTAAAAAGAAATTCTGCGACAAAATCTCATAATCAATTAGATAAAGATAATTTTAATGTAACTGCTTATTTGTAGTCTGATTAATAAGTTGTCATTTACTGTTTATACTGTTTATTGTATAAGATTTAATATTTATAATAATTCTGAACATTTCCAGTTTATTGTATTACGTAGAAATAATAAATAATTGTGCTCTGTTCTTTTTTTATTTCACTCCTTTCAATTTAAATTATCCGACTCTCGTTACTTCTGGCGGTAGGTGCAGCTAATTCAGTGCTAGTTGATAATGTAGAATTATGTTGTTAAATAAAACAATGTTTGTTGTTTAAACAGGTCGGATGTATCTTCGAAAGTATAATATTCAAAGTCAAACAATTTCTTTTCGGTTATTGTGCTCTGTGACATATAATTTCCGTTAATTATTGTCAATATACATTCGGCATGGAGTTCTAGATTACTATAGGGCTCTATGTCAGAGAAAGATTATTTTGAAACATGATGAAAAGGACCTGAAAATCTGTCAGTTACCCCTATACATCTACAAAGTATATTATAAAATCCAGGCCGCATTCGTAATTAAATAAATATTGCGTCTCTCAAATCGAGGTGTTGCAGCTAGCTAGTAATTTTAGTAATAGTGGTATGGCTTTGTTTAAAATTCATCATCAGCCGGATGATCTACACTGCTGGACAAAGGCCTACCCCAAAGATCTCCACGACTATCGGTCCTGCGCTGGCCTCATCCAACGTATTCCGGCGATCTAGACCAGATTGTCGGTCCATCTTGTGGGGGGCCTACTTGCTAGCTTGAAATGGTTGCATTTTATCATGAAGTAGCACTCTCTGAACACTTTTTCAATGTCAGCAGTAACAGAAATGTTCTATTCAAGTCAACGCGTGATAAAAGCGAGACTTGGTTTTTGCCCATTGGACTTTTTGGTTTCGTCCTTTGTACATTCAATCATAAAGAATTACTCGTCAAAGTTTTACCACTTGCAGTGAGCAATAACTGTTCCAGTCGGGTGGCTTTCAAATATTCAAGATCTCTCAGACTGAATACTTACTGATGGTTGTTCAAATTCAAATATTTTTATTCAAAATAGGATGTGACATCACTTATTGAAAGTCAAAAAACTACCACCCATTCCAAAATATTCGCCTCAGACCTGAGAAGAATGGGCGCAACAAACTCAGCGGCCTTTTTTTTCATCGAATACATATGTTTACAAAGTAATATTGTACAATTAAACTTATTTAATAGCCTGAGGGCGGTCACTCCATTCCCAATCTGTGGTATCATTAAGAAAGTCATTTATGTTATAGTAACCTTTACCACACAAACGTTTTTAACAATTCTTTTGAATAACGTTATACTTTTGTTTTGAACATTTTCTGGGATCTTGTTGTAAAAGCATATACATCGCCCCACAAAAGACTTACTAACTCGACTTAGCCGAGTAGTAGTACGAGTAGCATCATAAGTTTATGTCTGTTCCTGGTGTTAACATTATGGTTATGACAGTTTCTGGCAAATTCACTTATGTACCTATGAACATACATTACATTATCAAGAATATATTGAGAAGCAACAGTCAAGATGTTAATTTCTTTGAATTTTGCTCTCAATGATTCTTTAGGACTTATGAAAATTGTATTAATATCGGCAGCGTTGCCCCATAGCAATATACCATAGGACATAATACTATGGAAATAACTAAAGTGTACTAGTCGCGCCGTATCTATATCAGTTAATTGTCTAATCTTTTTAACCGCATATGCTGCAGAACTAAGTCTGTTCGCCAAACCTTCAATATTCCCCATTGTAATTTAGAATCTAGAGTTATGCCAAGAAATATAGCAGATTCCACCGGTTCTATCACCTCTCCGTTTAGTAAAACATTTGCATTTACATTTTTGACATTTTACGGTAAATTTAATGTATTTAGTTTTCTTGCTATTTAACAATAGGTTATTAGCGCTAAACCAGTACACGATGTCAGATAAAATATCTTCCGTTGATGTTGCTTGGTTAGTTCCAAATCACTTATTGGTTAATGCCCGGTTAAAAATGATATTATACTACTGATAATGTAGGCACTATTAATAATAATAAATAATAACATTTGAAATTAATTTATAGCAAATTGATCAAAGACTGGTATGAAACTCGTAACGTAGGTTAACTGCCATGTATTCACGTTTCATAAGGATAACAATATGCAGTGTTTTGGTAACAGGGCGGAACACGGTGTGCTATGTTCAGCTGGCCTGGTTAAAGCTGACGATTATTGAAGTGAAACTTCTTTAGAATCGTTGTGATTTCGAATCGGAAAATGTCAGGTAAGAGACACAAATACAAAAATGTGTAGGATGAAGCCGGCAAATAATGAGACAGAAATATGCATACTATTGAAGTGAAAACTTCTTTATCATCGTTGAAACGAAAAAGCGACAGTGAAAAGAGCAGTCACATCAATTCATAATATTTAACATGAGGAGATAATGAGATAGGAAGCATAATACAATGTTTTGGTACCAGGCGATCATAGTTAAAAAAGAGATTGTCTTAAGTATGGCGCGAGTATACCTTAATATATTCAGACTCCAAGCGCACGACGTATTACTACATAGACACCAGGAGAACATATTATTATATATATATTAGTGGTGGTAGGAATGTCCTTCATAGCGGTTGGAATCATGTGTCATCCTAGCAACACGTACCAGGAATTCATATTATGCAGCTTAGAGGTTCATGCACCATGCAGGTTTCACTTCTGACATGTGTACTTTGTACGCAAACAATGTTTTTTATTATGATAATAAGTAAAGTTATTAATAAAAGCGTCTCGGAGCACCTGGCCAGCCTTGCTCCTTAATGCTCTCTTGCTTCAATTGAGCGACTTCCTGCACCCACACTGAATTCGATCAAATGGTTCAATTCCTTTGATGTTACCGCCACGCTTCGTAATTCACTTCCGGCATCCGACAACGAGCAATCGTTGGCGTTCGCTATGTCGTCCAAACTGGACTAATAAAGGCCGGCAAACCCAATTTGTTGGCGTTCGTTGAGCCGATGTGTAGGTACCAATGATATTATAGTATTAAAAGAGGTAGATATGTCACTAGCGAGCCGAAAATCAATCGCCTAAATTGAGTCAATTGGTTCATTTGGTCGTAGTCGCTCTCTCGATACGAAAACGGTACACACGCGTTTGTTTTTGACAGAATTGCTTACAATTTGATATAGGTACAACATTAAAATGCCGTCTTGTGTTATGGGAAGATGCACTAATTACGAAAGTTAAAAATCATAGAATTACATACCACAGTTAAGAAATCATGACATCATCATCATCTAACAAAATAAATATGTCGCCATGACAACGCCGATCGCCGCCAAGCCGATCATAGATTAACGCGTAGAAATGACAAAATATTGATGCTGTCTGTTGCGGGATGATCGAGGTAAAATATTTTAGGAAATGATGTAAAAGTCGTTGTTGCAATGAATGTAATACGAAATGTAATAATTTTTAATAAACAAGTTACACAGCTACCTAGCTGCAGTATCAAACTACTAAAACAAGTTTAAGGGTAGGTAGCGGATATAGATAGTGAGTGCTATTTGTTTACGTAGGAGTTTTTTCAGTAACACTGTCCCTTTCACTATATCCCTTACTAACTACAGAAGAATCAATGGATCATTTTCTTCTTCTCCCATTACCTTATTGTAATAAACCCTCAACAAAAAGACATTCATAAATAATATAAGATACAAAAAATAATAATTGTAATCTTAAAACTTTTTGGGAGCCCTCGTTAGTAAAATTGTAAAAATGGGACCCTTACTGTAGATAGAGCCTTTCGGTTTTGTTTTAGTGTCTGTATATTTTTTATTATTTTATGTATAAATTGATATCATCAATGTGGCTATATATTATAATAAATATTTTTTTTATGAAATCAATGACACATTATCTACCTAAGTTCAATGCAGTTTTACTACTTTATAGCTTTTACTACATGAACTCATGAATGAATCGTAATTTAGGCATAAATCACAGTGTACGGTAAAAAATCATATCTGATGAATTAAATGTATTTTTCTATTCAAATACGAAGCAATTAGCAAATTAGAGTTATCTCTTTTTCGCTTGCGATAATTGCATTTACTATCCTTCTTTGACGTGTAATCGTAATGTAGTGTGCTATTGTAATGTTAAATTATTCATGTGTGCGTTAGTGTATCATTTTCAAACACCGAATGTTGTCTACGTAACCTATCTATACTTTTAAATATCATTGATGTGTACGCATCATTTTGCGAGCATTTAAGTAAAACGGTCTATTGAAATTATAGGTTGAAGAATATATAGGGATGTGTTACGCAAATGAAAAATACCGTGCACATCTGAGATCACAAACAAAACTATTATGGATAAAAATAAAATGTGTTGTTAATTATCTTAATATAGTCAAAGTCAAAAAATCTTTATTCACTGTAAAACTTTATAAGTTATTTAGTGCAAGTAAGGATCTCAAAAAAAAACATCTCTAACCCCATAGTGGTGAAATTTGAGTAAAAGTGAAGTAAGGTTTCATGATGGACGCAGTCGAATGCCTTGGATAAATTACAAAACACTCCTAACGCATCACATGAATCCTCCCAAGCATCCAAAATATTTCTTATTAACTCGATACTAGCATCTGTGGTTGAAAGACCTTGAGTAAAACCATATTGTTTATTATGCATGAGGTTATTATTGTAAAAATGGTTAATTAATTGCGTTAACATAATTTTTTCGAAAATCTTGCTAAAGATTGGTAGTACTGATATGGATCTAAAATTGGTGGGTTCAGCTTTATCTCCCGACTTAAATAGACGAGTGATCTTGCTCTGTTTCATTAGGTTTGAAAATATACCGCAATCTACACACTTATTGAAAATAAAAGCTAAGTCTGTGGCTACAATTTCTATTACAGATTTCACTACGTTAACAGAGATTCCCCAGAGATCTTTAGTTTTATTAACGCTAATTAGTCTAAACGTTTTAATAATCTCTATGCGATCAACATGCTTAAATTTAAAGTTTATATTACATAAAGATACGTTTTTCTGCAGCAGTTTCATTGCAGATATAGGTGAGGAATTTAGATATTTTGACGTAGAGACCTGCATATCAGTAAAAAACTTCTCTGCAATTTCAGAATCTGTTTTTATGTTTCTCTTACCAATCTTTAATTTGAATTCATTATTTATATATATATATATATATATATATATATATATATATATATATATATATAGGATAGTTTTTATTTCGATTTGGGACCCATAATTATATTTATTTCCATTATTTGTTTTGTATGGGCATATTTTCTGTGAGAGAATTTATTGACGCACGGTTTGACAGTTCTGCTGTGAAACAATTTCATTATAACAACAGGGAGCATACGTTACGAAATTATTCTTGATGTTTTGAAATATTATCGAAAATTCCTATAAAGCAGTATTTTTTTATTATCTACAGAACAGCGTCTGTCGGGTCAGCTAGTATAATATATAGTTATTCAGTTTCTGTTTGGGATATTAGTCACAACCTTCCAAGACGTCCGTTGTGGTTGTGATCATCATAAATTTGTAAGTTTTGCATGAATGACAGTAGACAGACAGTGAGAGTAGACATCGTGATATCTTAATTAAGGCTTAATTGAATTAATTATATAAGGTGATAAAAGGCTGTAAAAGCAGTACGGAAATAATAAAACATAACCTTACGTAACATATATACCATTTTTAGCTAAAAATATAATTAATTAAGTAATATATGTATAATATAATGATAGTAGTATACCTATACGGTATAAATAATTCCACAATAGGTTCTGCGTTCACCGCTAATGATGTTCTCCCTTTATCGTATCCCCTTGATTCTAAATCGTGTCGTATCGACATACTCGGCGCCGATATATCGAGCGACGGTCAATGCCGTGGTCACTTAGAAGAGAAGGCCAACTTATTGGTCTCTTAAAAGGTCGAGGTGAAGCGGATGTAATCATCAACGATGAAGTCATCTCCGATCGGCTTGATTCTTTGGCGTTGCGTAGAGATGTGTGTTCTCTCTCTAAATCTTCTACCCTATTTATCATGGGGAGTGCTCAGAGGAGTTGTTCGGGTTAATATCAGCAGCTGAATTTCATCATCGGATATTACGTCAAAATGCGAAATTCCACATCTATACATATAAATAAAATTGGAGTGTCTGTAATATCGAAATAACCATTTTTTACTATATGTATATGTATATGTATACGGTACATACACCGAAATAACATTTTTTACAATTTTTGTCTGTCTGTTTGTTCCAGCTAATCTCTGGAATGGCTGGACCGAATTTGACGGGACTTTTATTGGCAGTTAGCAGATGTAATAAGGAATGTATAAAAACAAGTTATGTTGCAATGTCCAAGAAACGGTTTAGCTCTAAAAATAATTTATATGGCAAAACGACGTTTGCCGGGTCAGCTAGTTATATGATAATATTATTCAACAAAATCAGTTAGTTCAAATTATATATCTCAGAACTAAGATCAAGCTTTATAACTGGTTCAGGTTATGGGGTTGTTTGTCGCTTTCGAGTGGAAGCGTATTTCAAATCCACTTGATTAATCATCCAAAGCTAAGTCGAGTTAGTAAGTATTTTGTGGGGTGATGTGTATACTATATGCCTTTACAACAAGATCTCACCAAATGTTCAAAATTGATAAAATACGTGTGTGGTTTTGTAAAGGTATATCATAAATAACTTTCATAATGATACTACAGATTTGGAATGGAGCGACCGCCCTCAAGCTATTAAATAATAAATTTTAGGCCGGTGATAAGTGCTATGCGTTTTACCGCAGCGGTTAGCCGGGCCGGTTGGCTATATCTAAATGGCCAGCCGGCTAGCGCAACTGTAAGGGCTCCCGCACACGGGCCACCGGCCACAACCACAAAACGCCGCCACTGGCATATTTCCTGTAATTTTCATACATTTTATATGGACTCGCCGCACACGGTTGGCGCCGGTGGCGGCCACACGCTACAAATCGTCGCAGCTTGCATCTTGTGGCTCGCACCGGCCACTAAACGCCGACACAAAAAGCCGCCACACGCCACTCGCGCGATTCCGCGCCCCTCTCTCCCTTGCCTCAGTTAACCTGTGTAAGTCGACGGTAACGCACGCACGTAGTCTGTAGTTCATATATGTAGATAAATATGGATATAGAATTATTTATATCAGAGATACAATCCCGTCCTGCGATTTGGGATTCAAAAAGTGATAGTTATAGTAATAGAGGAGAAAAAGTGAAGGCCTGGGAAGAAATCTGCGAATTGTTTGTGGGAGATTTTTCGAATAAAACTGCCAAAGAAAAGAACATTGAAGGTAAGTTTAATAAAATAATATAAAACCATATATTTATATTCTATTTTCTTGCCACGGTATTGCTCCTTCATACATAAAATAATCTTTTAACGTATCTCTTGCAGTAGACGCTCGTGTTACTGGCCAGCCTGTATTTTGTATATTTTCGAGTCCCACTATTTTCAAAGTGTGCCGAAAATTGAAACCATCCCTTTTGCGAATAAAGTTGTGCAAAATGCAACAAGCTTTCACAATGTCTTCTGAGAAATGAACAGAAGTGTTTAATGGGCGATGTAATATTCTCCATTTGTTTGCTAGTACGCCGAAGGTACACTCAATGCAACGTCTGGCACGGCTTAACCTATAATTGAAAACTTTTTTGTCTAAGTCCAAATATTTTCCAGCATATGGCCTCATCATATTTTCACTGAGGCCAAATGCTTCATCACCAACAAATGTATAGTTCAATGGTTGTCGATTACCGACCTGTCGTGGTGAGGGGATATTTAATGTATTTCTGTGTATTTTATTACACAGTTCACTTTCTCTAAATATTGTAGAATCGGATGCTTTACCGTATGCCCCAACATCCACGAACGTAAAAAGTAAATTCGAGTCGCAAGTTGCAAGAAGTACTATTGAAAAAAATTTTTTATAGTTAAAGTACAAGGAGCCGGTATCGAATGGATGAATAATTCTTATATGTTTCCCATCTATGGCGCCTAAACAATTAGGAAAATTAGTATTTTGAAGAAATCCGCTGGCAATTTCTTTCCACATGTCTTGGGTCGGTTCTGGAATACAAACGGCTTTTAAATAGTTCCAAATTAGTTGACATGTTTCTTGTACTATTTTCCTTGCTGTAGTGGCCCCACGGTGGTAAGAGAGTTCAAAATCCTCAAACGAGCATCCAGTTCCTAGATACCTGAAACAAATTATATATATTTTTTTAAATAAATTAAATAAATTAATTTTTTTTTTTTTGTTACAGTAACTAAATTACAGAGGAAGTGGAAGAGTCTTCGTGACAGTTTTAATAGAGAAAATGCAAAAAACAAGAACGTTGCGAGTGGTTCGGCAGCAACAAGCAGTAAACAGTACATTTATTTCAATCATCTATCGTTCTTGAATTCCTTAAAAGAAGTGAGACCGCCTACCGATGTTACTAATGCAACTAATGATGCGGAAACATCTCGCCCGAAAATAAACAGAAACATTAATATAAAAAGGGCCGAAAAATCAGAAAATGAAATTCTCAGAACACTTTCGGAAAATTTAAAACGTAAACATGATCAAATAAGCGACCAAAATGACCCCGATAAGCAATTTCTGATGTCGCTGCTTCCACATGTAAAAAAAATTGACGAAAATTGTAAACTTGATTTTCAATCAGAAATATTACAGTTAATTAGAAAGTACACTCATAATCAAAATTATGAAACCTATTCGGCACAATATTATGGTTATTCTTCAGGAAATGCCAACATACACAAAAAGACACAAAAAGCTTCTACATCTGCCCAGCCTTCTCCACTTCATTCACATTATTCCGACAAGTCTATGCTTGACATGTCATACTCTACAGAAAACGCTTCTACATCTATCCCGTCTTCACCTATAATTCAGCCTTCTCCAACTCATTCATATTATTCTGACCAGTCTATGGACAACAGTTCTGTTATCGAAGACATGTTCCGTGATGATGACGAGTGATATCAAATTATAATAAACACACAATAACTAAATACAAATACCTACGTGTTTTATTTGTTAACTAGCTATTCTCTAGTAGAAAAAACAATGCATAGTGATTATAAATAAAGTATAGATTATTTTATCATAGTGTTCTGTGGAGTTTTATGCTAGTGATTATTTCCACTTACCTTAATGTGATAGCTAGTCTTTCCGCAGGTGCGATGCTTTTCCGCATGTTGGTATCGTGGTGCTTTAATCCAGCATATAATAGAGCATGTAGTTCCCAAAACGTACCTATGCTTAAACGAAAATGTTTGAAAAACTTTTTAGGATGGTTTAGAAGATTATCGAAATGTTCGTTGCATTTGTGTACATTCGTTAAAATTGGATGTATCCAATAACTACGGTTTCGTCTTCTACGACGACGTCTTTTTATCAAAAGTAGCGCAATTAAACCTTCTTCGTCAGAGTCCATTATGATACTGCACGTAAGGGTTAAAAAAAGTAGCAGCCACCGACCGCAAGTGTCGACCACCGGCCACAAGTGGCTGTCGCGCGCTTCAGCTACCTTTGTAGCCGCTTATAGCTTCTCGTGGCGGCGTTTGTGGCTGTGGCGAGTGGCTCGTGTGCGGCGACACTAATGCGGCTACAGCCACTATGAGCCGCGTGCGCCGCGTGCTTACACGACGTACAGACGTGACAATGCGATTTAAATACCGGAGTGGTCGCATGTACATTCGACTGCGCAATGTCTGTAGATCGAATCGCAGCTAGTAAACCGCATAATATTGTAACGATATTATATATTCTTATGAAAAAAGTGGCCCGCTGAGTTTCTTGTGCCCGTTCTCCTCAAGTCTGAGGCATTTTTCGAATCGGTGGTACTTTTTGACTTTAAGTCAGTGATTTCATAGCTTATTTTGAATTTGAAATTGAATATCACCTAGTTTTATTTATGGATTACATGATTTAGTAACATTTTGTTATTTAGGTACAAAATGTTAGGAAATGCCGTGATGGTTCTAGGAAGATAGGTACCTAACCTAATATTAAACATAAAACCAAATCTATTAATTTGATAAAAACATTCAGTTAGGTTGTCGTTTTGAGCTAGAACCATTCATTTTAAGTGTGCAATAGCAGTTCAGTTGCATATGGAGATAAGAATTTCAGAGTGAATAAAGGCATAAAAAGGCATAAAAGGCATTTATTTTCTCAAAATTGATTCCTTTAGAATTCTTTTTGATGTCATTTCTTATACTACTAGATACTACTACCGCTTCGGAAACAAATGGCGCTCTGAGAGAGAAGAAGCGGCGCAAGAAACTCTCCCAGCATTCTTTTTTCTGCGCTCTTTTCAATAAAAATATACAATATTGTACAGTCGCTATAAAATAATCACAATCTAGTCCCAGGCTGTCCGATCATTTAGATATTCAGCAGTGGAGTAATAGGATTTACGACAGAGCCATTTCTTTATAAAACATTTAAATTTATTTATAGATAATGCCTGAACAGTGGCTGGGACTTTATTGTAGAAGTGTATACATTTACCCTTAAAGCTATTATGTATCTTATGAAGCCTACTAGAATTAGTTACAAGCAATCCCTTATTTCTAGTGTTATTATAATGAAAATCACTATTAAGAGCAAAAAGGTGACGATTTTTGTGAACATATATTAAATTTTCATAAATGTACTGTCAATAAACAGTCATAATATTTATTTCTTTAAATTTTTCTTTGAGAGACTGTCTATAACCAAGCTGATATATAGCACGAACAGCTCTCTTTTGCAGAGCAAACACTATATCAATGTCAGCAGCATGACCCCATAGTAATATACCGTACGTCATGATGCTGTGAAAATAACTAAAGTACACTAATCTAGCGGTCGCAACATTCGTGTACTCTCTAATCTTTCTAACTGCATATGCCGCAGAGCTGAGTCTATCTGCTAGATGGGTAATATGTGGACCCCACTGAAGCTTTTTATCTAACGTGATACCCAAGAAGACCGTAGTGTCCACAAGTTCCAATCTCTGGTCATTTATAAGTACGTTGGTTTGTACCTCCGCTGTGTTTGGTGTAATGAACCGTAAACACTTTGTTTTTTTACTGTTTAAGTGCAGATTATTCGTCTCAAACCAACGTACTATCTTTGAGAGTGCATTGCTTACCTCGTCATCAATATCCGCACGTCGCTTCACTTTAAAAATAAGTGAAGTATCATCAGCAAACAATACAATCTCATGGCTATCATCTACCACAAACGGTAGATCGTTAATATATATAAGAAACAAGAAAGGACCGAGAATAGAACCTTGTGGAACACCTATTCCCACAGGTTTACCCGAAGACCGTTTGCCATTTACATCGACTATCTGAACTCTTTCGCTTAAATATGATTTTAACAGATTTAGGGCTCTATTTTTCACTCCATAATGCTTTAGTTTTAGGAGTAAAGTTTCATGGTGGACGCAGTCAAATGCTTTTGACAAATCACAAAAAATGCCCAATGCATCCTGTGACTCTTCCCAGGCGTCAAAGATGTGCTCAATGAGTCTAGTACCCGCATTGATTGTTGTCCCCCTAGTGAAACCAAACTGATTTTTGTTCATTAATTTACAACAATGCATTTGTAGCTGTTGAAGCAAAAGTTTTTCAAAAATTTTACTAAAAACAGGCAGCACTGAAATAGGTCTGAAATTAGCAGGGTCAAAAGAACTGCCCGATTTAAACAAAGGTATAACTTTCCTGTATTTCATAAGGTCAGGGAACACACCCTCATCTATGCATTCATTAAATATTATTGCTAATTCAGGTGCTATAATGTCAAGTATGTATTTAACAATATTAGTCGAATGGCCCCATAGGTCTTTTGTATTTTTTAGGTTAATTAATTTGAAGATTTTTATTATATCGCTACCTGTAACATACTTGAATTTCAAGTCAGTAGAAGATACTGGTACGTGTAATTTAAGCATATCATATGCTGCTTTTGGCGAAGAGTTAAGGTATTTGGTCGTGACAATCGGGATTTCGGAGAAGTATTTATCAAATTCATTTGCAATTTCTATTTCCGAATTTATAACGCGTGTATTAATATTTAAACAGATAGAGGTGTTACGGCAATTCGATCTACCAGTTTCATTGTTAATTACACTCCAAGTCGCTTTTACTTTATTATTACTGTTTTTAATTTTATCTGCAATGAAACGTGTTTTCGCTTCATGACAAACTATTTTAAAGAGCTTGGAGTATTTTTTACATATATTTTAAATTCTTCACTATTATTGTAATGTTTCTCGTAATAAAAGTCATATAAGCGTTTACGACTTTTGTGGATACCCATTGTTGCCCAATCATTAAAACTATGTTTGTTGTTTACTGTCACCGTTACTGGAGTAAAAATCCTGTCAAATTCCTCAAAGAAGGAATTGAAGACTAAGTTGTAGTGAAAATTAGCAGTTTCGCCACAGTGTAAAAATGGTATTGTATTTACCAAATTATTTCTAAACCTCTCAAGACGGCTACCCGTAACTGGTATAATCGTCACCTTTTTTGGTCTGACATTGTCCAATCTTGTATTTTAGTTTTTAGTTTACTAGTAATAGTAACATCTGTAAAAATATTATCTAAACAGGTAACTGTTGTAGAAGTGATTCTAGTAGGTTCCCAAAATACATTGAACAAATTAAAACTTTGAAATAAATTTTTAAGGCTAGTACAATTGGCCGAAGGTTCAAGCAAGTTTATATTAAAATCTCCACACACTATAATTGACTTGCTAGTTTTGCTAAATTTTGATAGTACCTCCTCCATTCTATGTTGGAATTGTTCATATGATGCAGTGGGGGGGCGGTATACACTTACAATAATAAATTGCTCTAGTTCTATACAAGCTATCTCAATTAGTTGATATATAGAGAGATTAACAATATCTCTTCTATTTTTACATTTTAATCTATTATTAATAATAATTAGGGAACCTCCATGTATTGCCCTACTTCTACAAAACGAACTGACTACTTTATGTTCTCTAAAACTAAACTGGAGCTGATGACTCTTACGCCAATGTTCTGTAATACATAATATATCTATATTACAGCAGCTCAAAAACAGTTCAATTTCTAATTCCTTACTTGAGATACCTTGTATATTCTGGTGAACAATATTTATGAGCTTTATACTATGATTATCTATAGCAGTAACATTTATATTTGGTGAATGTTGCCTATTTTGTATGATATTGCAAGAGTTGTCCTCCCTTGTCAAATAACTTAATTTAAATTAATTGAAGAAAAATCTTCATTGTTATATTTTTGTACATTAGTACTAATACATTCCCCAATAGGGGCTTGTATGTCGATTATTTTACAATTTTGCCCAATAGAGGCATGTTTATTAAATAATACTACAGAGGAAGTAGTTTGTTGACTAAATAAACTGTGGTATACTTCCTTTATGCTTTTATTTTTATGCTCACCTCAGCGTGTAGTAGTAAATATTTTTCTTGTACTGCAGGTATTTGTTACTCCTTCAATACTTGTCATAGAGGACTTCTTTTTTTAATTCACTCCTTTTTGGAGACCATGGCTCGCACATTCCATGCATCCGCCAGCTTCAAGTTTTCTTTCATTGATTCACATTGCAAATTTTCTTGTATGTTCTACTTGAAAGTGTTTTTAGTTATTTTAAGGTAGGGAATCGAATCACGTTACAAAAATGTACAACACGAGAATTTTGATATTTGATATGGTTAAGATAATTGTTAAGGTAAATAAATATATATAAAAAAATAGATGAATACATTATTTACAATTTAATATTATTGCTATAAATATATCTAGAAAGTATACTATACAATTTTTTAGAGAGTTTTTATAGAAGGGGGAAAGGGACACGGATGGGTATCAAACTATCTAAAAAGGAAGTTCGGTCATATTTAGGACAGGAAAATAATAAGTGATCCAGATCGTCAAAGTCATGTCCGCATTCTTATTGTGGACTATCTATAATATGAAACCTTGCAAGGTGGGCCGGACAAGTGGTGTGTCCAAGGCGCATTCTTATCAATATGGTGGTAATGATTTTATCAAGTTTAATGACAGAGAACCATGACTTGTTAAGATTTATTTGTTGAATTTCGCAATAATTTTTGCCTTTAAATTGGCCACTTTCCGCCCAGACTTTACCCCAGGAGGCCCTGAGATAAAGACCAGAAAGAACAGCTAAATCCTGAGTATATATTTTAAAGGGGAATTTGTCACAACACACACCATAGCTTCATTTGTAAGTAGGTATGTCGGCTGTTTCGTTGCCTATTATGCCACAGTGGCTAGGTATCCAAACAAAAGTGACTGAAAGACCTTTTGTTGAACACTCGTAAAGATTGCTTCTAATGTCTGCTATAATAGGAAAAAATGATTTTGATTTGAAGGGAAATCGCAAAAGAGCCTGTAAAGCACTCTTGGAATCACATAAAATTAAACTATTTTTAAGTTTACAAAGTTAAACATATTCTAATGCTTTGGCGATGCCAAGACATTCAGCAGTAAAAACTGACGTGTTAGATGGGCATTTTATTGATTGGGCATGATAAACTCCTACTCCTACAAAATCTTCTGACTTGTGTTTTGACGCATCGGTATAAATATGATGCCATCCTGGCCAGGTTTCTTGAACAACAGAATTAAAATAATTATTGGCATTATATTTTTCAATATTTGCAAGATAATGAACAGTCGGAATGGTAGATAAGGCTTTATATTTACATTTAAATAAATCAAGGTTTGGAGATCGATGTATCGGGTAGTGAATCGATTTATACCTCAAATAACTTTTTACCAAATAAAGTAGTGACTTGTTATTCCAATAACTTGATGATTTAATAATTGATGCTGGAAACAGATGCCTGGTGTGCAACGATTTTGGAAGAAACAATGAGATGTGGTTCAGATGCACCTCATGTGGGCTATAGGCTCACGCGGAATGCACTGGGTGGGACTCATCTGAAGGTTATGTCTGTGATATCTGCTAGACTTTGTTTGATTCCGATTGCCCCCAGGGTGACTACCATGTTTTTTTTAAACTTTAATTATATCCAAAGTTGATTGCCAAAGTGTCTGAAAATCATTTATAATAATAGTTAATTAAGTAAATAATGTTTAAAGGCGGATGCACAAAATAGTATGTTTATAATTGGAATTTTATTTGAATTCTCGCTTAAGTGACCCCCACTTTTACCCTACCTTTTACCCTACCTACATAAATAAATACCATTATTAGCTCAAAATTATATTTTTGATGTTATCGTCACTTGTGGCGTGTCGTGCGAAGGTGAAATTCGGCGGCAGGAATCATATTGAACAGCTCTTCGGAACACTCCCCGTGATAAATGCGGTAGAAGACACACAATTAAAGTAGTATTAAGTTTACAAAGTAAAACATATTCTAATGCTTTGGCGATGCCAAGACATTCAGCAGTAAAAACTGACGTGTTAGATGGACATTTTATTTTTTGGACAATATTATATTGGGCATGATAAACTCCTACTCCTACAAAATCTTCTGACTTGTGTTTTGACGCATCGGTATAAATATGATGCCATCCTGGCCAGGTTTCTTGAACAACAGAATTAAAATAGTTATTGGCATTATATTTTTCAACAGTCTATGAATCTTTATGAACAGTCGGAATGGTAGATAAGGCTTCATATTTACATTTAAATAAATCAAGCTTTGGAGATCGATGTATCGGGTAGTGAATCGATTTATACCTTCATTCCATTCAAAACAAATTAGTGAACAAATTAGAACAAATTTTAATTATTTAATTAAGTTGCCAGAGAAAACACAAATTATAAATACAAGAAAGGGCCGAAAGAAGCAATACGATACAATTTTAAAGTCAAAAAGAAAATAAGAATATGAAGAAAGCAGGGAGTAAGGAAAAAGAAAAGAGGTGGAAAGGTAAAGGTCGGGGAAAAAATTAATACAGAAGAAGGGCACTGAAAAGGTGAAGCGCCAGGTACTGCAGGGAAGTAACGAAACTTCTGTATCAGATGTTGGCATTGACAACTTATGCCAGGACGATGAAGATGACGACGCAGAAGATGCTGGAAACAGATGCCTGGTGTGCAACGATTTTGGAAGAAACAATGAGATGTGGTTCAGATGCACCTCATGTGGGCTATGGGCTCACGCGGAATGCACTGGGTGGGACTCATCTGAAGGTTATGTCTGTGATATCTGCTAGACTTTGTTTGATTCCGATTGCCCCCAGGGTGACTACCATGTTTTTTTTTAAACTTTAATAATATCCAAAGTTGATTGCCAAAGTGTCTGAAAATCATTTCTAATAATAGTTAATTAAGTAAATAATGTTTAAAGGCGGATGCAAAAAATAGTTTGTTTATAATTGGAATTTTATTTGAGTTCTCGCTTAAGTGACCCCCACTAACCCCTTTTACCCTACCTACATAAATAAATACCATTATTAGCTCAAATTTTTTTTTTTTATGGAATAGGAGGACAAACGAGCGTACGGGTCACCTGGTGTTAAGTGATCACCGCCGCCCACACTCTCCTGCAACACCAGAGGAATCACAAGAGCGTTGCCGGCCTTTAAGGAAGGTGTACGCGCTTTTCTTGAAGGTACCCATGTCGTATCGTCCCGGAAACACCGCACAAGGAAGCTCATTCCACAGCTTCGTAGTACGAGGAAGAAAGCTCCTTGAAAACCGCACTGTGGAGGACCGCCACACATCCAGATGGTGGGGATGATATCGTAACTTGTGGCGTGTCGTGCGAAGGTGAAATTCGGCGGCAGGAATCAGATTGAACAGCTCTTCGGAACACTCCCCGTGATAAATGCGGTAGAAGACACACAATGAAGTGACGTCTCTACGCAACACCAAGTGATCCAGCCGTTCACAGAGTACTGGGTTCCCGACAATTCGAGTTGCTCTCTCTAAACCTCTCAAGACGGCTACCCGTAACTGGTATAATCGTCACCTTTTTTGGTCTGACATTGTCCAATCTTGTATTTACTTTTATAAGTTGCCCACTATGGTCGGACTGAAGATTATTAATTATGAGTTTACTAGTAATAGTAACATCTGTAAAAATATTATCTAAACAGGTTGCTGTTGTAGAAGTGATTCTAGTAGGTTCCCAAAATACATTGAACAAATTAAAACTTTGAAATAAATTTTTAAGGCTAGTACAATTGGCCGAAGGTTCAAGCAAGTTTATATTAAAATCTCCACACACTATAATTGACTTGCTAGTTTTGCTAAATTTTGATAGTACCTCCCCCATTCTATGTTGGAATTGTTCATATGATGCAGTGGGGGGGCGGTATACACTTACAATAATAAATTGCTCTAGTTCTATACAAGCTATCTCAATTAGTTGTTCTATAGAGAGATTAACAATATCTCTTCTATTTTTACATTTTAATCTATTATTAATAATAATTAGGGAACCTCCATGTATTGCCCTACTTCTACAAAACGAACTGACTACTTTATGTTCTCTAAAACTAAACTGGAGCTGATGACTCTTACGCCAATGTTCTGTAATAAATAATATATCTATATTACAGCAGCTCAAAAACAGTTCAATTTCTAATTCCTTACTTGAGATACCTTGTATATTCTGGTGAACAATATTTATGAGCTTTATATTATGATTATCTATAGCAGTAACATTTATATTTGGTGAATGTTGCCTATTTTGTATGATATTGCAAGAGTTGTCCTCCCTTGTCAAATAACTTAATTTAAATTAATTGAAGAAAAATCTTAATTGTTATATTTTTGTACATTAGTACTAATACATTCCCCAATAGGGGCTTGTATGTCGATTATTTTACAATTTTGCCCAATAGAGGCATGTTTATTAAATAATACTACAGAGGAAGTAGTTTGTTGACTAAATAAACTGTGGTATACTTCCTTTATACTTTTATTTTTATGCTCACCTCAGCGTGTAGTAGTAAATATTTTTCTTGTACTGCATGTATTTGTTACTCCTTCAATACTTGTCATAGAGGACTTCTTTTTTTAATTCACTCCTTTTTGGAGACTTTGGCTCGCACATTCCATGCATCCGCCAGCTTCAAGTTTTCTTTCATTGATTCACATTGCAAATTTTCTTGTATGTTCTATTTGAAAGTGTTTTTAGTTATTTTAAGGTAGGGAATCGAATCACGTTACAAAAATGTACAACACGACAATTTTGTTATTTGATATGGTTAAGATAATTGTTAAGGTAAATAAATATATATAAAAAAATAGATGAATACATTATTTACAATTTAATATTATTGCTATAAATATATCTAGAAAGTATACTATACAATTTTTTAGAGAGTTTTTATAGAAGGGGGAAAGGGACACGGATGGGTATCAAACTATCTAAAAAGGAAGTTCGGTCATATTTAGGACAGGAAAATAATAAGTGATCCAGATCGTCAAAGTCATGTCCGCATTCTTATTGTGGACTATCTATAATATGAAACCTTGCAAGGTGGGCCGGACAAGTGGTGTGTCCAAGGCGCATTCTTATCAATATGGTGGTAATGATTTTATCAAGTTTAATGACAGAGAACCATGACTTGTTAAGATTTATTTGTTGAATTTCGCAATAATTTTTGCCTTTAAATTGGCCCCTTTCCGCCCAGACTTTACCCCAGGAGGCCCTGAGATAAAGACCAGAAAGAACAGCTAAATCCTGAGTATATATTTTAAAGGGGAATTTGTCACAACACACACCACAGCTTCATTTGCAAGTAGGTATGTCGGCTGTTTCGTTGCCTATTATGCCACAGTGGCTAGGTATCCAAACAAAAGTGACTGAAAGACCTTTTGTTGAACACTCGTAAAGATTGCTTCTAATGTCTGCTATAATAGGAAAAAATGATTTTGATTTGAAGGGAAATCGCAAAAGAGCCTGTAAAGCACTCTTGGAATCACATAAAATTAAACTATTTTTAAGTTTACAAAGTTAAACATATTCTAATGCTTTGGCGATGCCAACACATTCAGCAGTAAAAACTGACGTGTTAGATGGGCATTTTATTTTTTGGACAATATTATATTGGGCATGATAAACTCCTACTCCTACAAAATCTTCTGACTTGTGTTTTGACGCATCGGTATAAATATGATGCCATCCTGGCCAGGTTTCTTGAACAACAGAATTAAAATAATTATTGGCATTATATTTTTCAATATTTGCAAGATAATGAACAGTCGGAATGGTAGATAAGGCTTCATATTTACATTTAAATAAATCAAGCTTTGGAGATCGATGTATCGGGTAGTGAATCGATTTATACCTCATATAACTTTTTACCAAACAAGGTAGTGGCTTGTTATTCCAATAACTTGATGATTCAATGAGATCCGTGAGAGAATTTAATTTTGTTATTAAGGGGCTGTTTGAAAATTGCAAAACACGAAAAAATAGACGATCAGACAAAATCTGGCGCCTTAAATAAAGCGAGGGTTCGTTATACTCTACTTGTAATGCATTCAAAGGACTAGATTTCATGGCTCCAGTTATTATTTTCATAGCTTTTGATTGGATAGAATCTAGTTTTCTTAGACCTGCTAAATTACAGGGCTCTAACAAGAAGGTTCTGTAATCAAGGATACTACGTACTGTATCATTGTAAATTAGCCTCAGGGAAAACGGATGTGCACCCCACCAAACACCAGAGAGGCATCTCATTAAATTAAGAAGCTTTTCACATTTAGTAACTACGTATTCACAATGAGCCATTCCTATCAGTTTTGAATCTAAAACGACTCCCAAAAACTTGACATGGTTATTAGTTGGTATTCGACGATTATCGTAAATTATGGAAATTGGAGGATGTAAACGTTGACGCGTGAAGATTACTACCGAACTTATAAGACGTGAAATGCTGAGACCATTTCCATCCATCCAAAGTTTTAAACAATCTAAGGAATTTGATATTCGGCTACATAATGAACTAAATGAGTTACCCATGGCATATATTACCAAATCATCAGCATATTGAAGCATGCTAATAGAGTTCGGAAGTGAAGATTCCAAGTCATGAGTATATAAGTTAAAAAGTATCGGACTGAGTACAGATCCTTGTGGAAGTCCTTTCCACACAAGTCTACTTTGATCCCGTTGTTAGTCAAATTTTATTGTTCTACCTGACAGAAGGTTTATAATAAAGTTTGTTAGAATATCCGGAATAGCAAGTTTATTCATTTTATATTGAAGTATATGCAGATTGACATTATCATAAGCTGATTGCAAGTCTAAAAAGACTGCAATAGCTGTACCCACACAATCCAAAGTGCTCCTACCTTTCCTGATTCCAAACTGTGATTCGGGTAGTTCCACGATTTTCAATGAACCATTCAAGACGATTTTTTACCAAATTCTCAGCAAATTTTGCGATTACAGGTTATAATACTGTTTCGCGTTGCGTCTATTGTTAAAGGAGAATCGGGGATAAGAGCTACTGGAATAGTTCCATTTAATCCGGAAGTATTCACAGAAGATGATTTCATCGCTGCTGAAATTCTACAATCTGACACAATTGCAATCCAAGACTGCAATGAATCTCATGCAGCTACTAGCACGATTCCCAACACATCAAACGAAATTCCGAGTACTACAAAACAAATTAGTGAACAAATTAGAATAAATTTTAATTATTTAATTAAGTTGCCAGAGAAAACACAAATTATAAATACCCTACCTACATAAATAAATACCATTATTAGCTCAAAATTATATTTTTTTTTATGGAATAGGAGGACTAACGAGCGTACGGATCACCTGGTGTTAAGTGATCACCGCCGCCCACACTCTCCTGCAACACCAGAGGAATCACAAGAGCGTTGCCGGCCTTTAAGGAAGGTGTACGCGCTTTTATTGAAGGTACCCATGTCGTATCGTCCCGGAAACACCGCACAAGGAAGGTCATTCCACAGCTTCGTAGTACGAGGAAGAAAGCTCCTTGAAAACCGCACTGTGGAGGACCGCCACACATCCAGATGGTGGGGATGATATCGTAACTTGTGGCGTGTCGTGCGAAGGTGAAATTCGGCGGCAGGAATCAGATTGAACAGCTCTTCGGAACCCTCCCCGTGATAAATGCGGTAGAAGACACACAATGAAGTGACGTCTCTACGCAACACCAAGTGATCCAGCCGTTCACAGAGTACTGGGTCCCCGACAATTTGAGTTGCTCTGCGTTGCACGCGGTCAAATGGATCGAGCTGATACTGGGGTGCGCCAGACCAGAGATGACAGCAATACTCCATGTGAGGCCGGACCTGCGCTTTGTAGAGCGCTATAATGTGGGCCGGCTTAAAGTATTGCCGTGCTCTATTTATGACGCCCAGTTTCTTTCAAGCCAGTTTGGCTTTGCCCTCCAGATGGCCACGGAATTGGCAATTGCTCGAGATTTCGAGACCCAGTATTCCGATATTAGGCGAGGCTTGGCTTTAAGGGAAGTGCTGTCGAAGAGCGGTGATACGACAAATGGGGTTTCTTTAGTGGTAAACGCGCAAACTTGAGTCTTCTGGGGGTTAAATTGGATGAGGTTCAACTTACCCCATTCTGTGACCTTCTCGAGAGAGAACTCGATAGAAGACACAAGTTTCTCCCGGCACTGGTCGACGTTTTCCCTAGAGAGACCTGCATGGCCCGTGTATACGGCATCACCAGTGCTGTCGTCTGCATAGCAATGCATGTTGGCGGTGTCCAACATATCATTGATATGCAGAAGAAACAGCGTGGGAGATAGCACACAGCCTTGGGGCACTCCAGCGTTCACGGGCTTGGGATTCGAGCAATAACCGTCAACAACGACCTGTATGCTGCGCCCAGTGAGGAAGCTGGAGTTCCACTTGCATAAGCTCTCGGGAAGCCCAAATGATGGAAGTTTTGCGAGGAGCGCCTTGTGCCATACACGATCAAAGGCCTTCGCTATATCCAGACCAACTGCCAGGCCTTACCCCTTGCTTTCAATAGCCGCCGCCCATCTATGTGTTAGGTATACCAGAAGATCGCCAGTCGACCGACCATGGCGAAAGCCGTACTGCCGGTCGTTGATCAACTGGTGACCCTCAAGGTATCCAAGAGCTGGCGGTTAATTATGCTCTCCATGATTTTGGAGAGTAGGGTGGTAATAGCAATAGGCCTGTATTTTTCCGGATCCGAACTGTCTCCTTTTTTTGGATCGGATGGACAAGGGCTGACTTCCATGAGTCAGGGACTACGCCTTTTGAGTAAGAGTGCCGGAATAAACGCGTTAGCACTGGCGTCAATTCAGGGGCACACGTTCTAAGCACGATTGGAGAAATACCATCCGGCCCGCTCGACTTCCTGACGTCCAACGAAAACAGAGCTCGCCTAACAGTTTTCTGTCGGAACTGTACTTCAGGCATGGAACTCTGATACCGCGGGATGGTTGGCGGTGTTTTTCCGTTTTCGTCAAGAGTCGAGTTGGAGGCAAAAAGAGTGCACAGGAGATCGGCTTTCTCTTTTGCCGTATGGGCCAGGATGTCATTCCTCAGGTGCAACGGCGGCATGGACGGCTGGTTGAAGTTACCAAGAGCAGCTTTCGACAACGACCACAACTTGCGTGTTCCGGTCGGGTAACTGGAAAGCTGCTCGCCAATTTTGACGACGTGCTTCGATTTCGCAGGGGCGATTTGCCGCTTAAAAAATCTGGAGGCACGGTTATATTTCCTCTTCAGAACTTTGCAGTTCGGATCCTTTGAGCCCAGCGCCGCAACCCAAGTTCAATACGCCTGTTTTTTGCAGTCAGATGCTGCTTTAACTGACGCATCGAACCAGGGCTGTGATCTGCCACCGATCGGTACTACAGAGCTTGGTATAAAAATATCCATGCCCTGCAGTATCACATCGGTTACTGCAACGGGATCATCCGAAGGGAAACAAACCCTGCCCCAAGGTTAGGATGCAAAAAAGGAACGCAACCTATCCCAATCTGCTGACTTGTAGTGCCAAACGCGGCGGGTCGCTGGTGGTCTGCAACGTTGGCGTCGGATAGGCACTACACTCCTGACCAGGCAATGGTCGGACGTTCCGAGAGGGGCGTCGACAGAGACCTGATAACCATCTGGATGTGTAGTCAGCAGAAGATCTAATAAGGACGGCATGTGGCTAGCCACATCCAGGAGCCGCGTCGGCGACTCAACCAATTGGGACAGACCATACGCCAATGCAAAATTATACACAGATTGCCCTGCGTAGTCTGTGGTACGTGATCCAAGCCATTCGGCATTGTGCCCGTTGAAATCACCCAAGACTACGATTTCAGCGGAGGGGATCTGAGCAAGCACGTCATCAAATGCCGCTTGAACGCAGCCCATGAGGTGATTCGTTTCTGCGTTACCACTATGGGACCTGTAGACACACGCATAGATGCGGACGCGGTCCTCTAAATCTACGCCGAGCCAGAGAGTAGACAGGCCCCTACCCTCAAAATTGCTGAGACGGCGACAGCAGATATCCTCCCTAACGTACACACATACCCCGGCATGAGGCATGAAATTATGCTCAATTTTGTACCCAGGGTACGTTAAATATGACGTATCGCTAGGTCAAGATATCTGCGTCTCCATAAGGAAACACAAGGCCGGCTGCGCCGTCTCAAGGTGGTGGTGGGTGGCGTTTAAGTTGGAGTGAATTCCCCGGATGTTACAAAAGTCCACATTAAGCGTGAAGCGGGGTGCCGTGGTGTTGCTGCCCTGTTTGTCCTGTGATATACGCGGTACTGTGCCCTCCCCAGAATACGAGGGGCAGCCCGAGCGCGAATGCTCGGGGAGGGATTCTCCGGCTCTACAAGAGCCGGTACCCTCCTGGGGTAATGTCTCTTTAAATACCGCTCTCATATTTTGTTGGGGGGTGGGGGGAGAAGGACTGGGGGAATGGCCTCCGGTCCTCGACACTAACCTATGCGAAACATAGCGGCACTAGGCCGCTACTTCACGCCGGTATTCTGTGCGAGTGTGGTAAGTAACCCGGACGAGTCTGGCCCGATTGTGCTGACGTCATAAGACAGCAGCGTGACTCTCCCACTTTCAAAAAGCCCGTAGTCGCCTCTTACGACACCCTTGGACCTGGGACTACCCTATTCTTTTTACGCCCCGGGGCAGCACAGGGCATTAACTAATATATTTATAATATAATATATTATAATGATAGTAGTATATTTATACGGTATAAATAATTCCACAATAGGTTCTCCGTTCACCGCTAATGATGATCTCCCTTTTTCGTATCCCCTTGATTCTAAATCACTCCTCTAACTGCCAAAGCCTGTATCGACATACTCGGCATACATTCGACTGCGCCATGTCTGTAGATCGAATCGCAGCTTGTATACCGCATAATATTGTAACGATATTATATATTCTTATGAAAAAAGTGACCCGCTGAGTTTCTTGTGCCCGTTCACCTCAAGTCTGAGGCATTTTTCGAATCGGTACTACTTTTTGACTTTAAATAAGTGATTTCATAGCTTATTTTGAATTTGAAATTGAATATCACCTAGTTTTATTTATGGATTACATGATTTAGTAACATTTTGTTATTTAGATACAAAATGTTAGGAAATGCCGTGATGGTTCTAGGAAGATAGGTACCTAACCTAATATTAAACATAAAGCCAAATCTATTAATTTGATAAAAACATTCAGTTAGGTTGTCGTTTTGAGCTAGAACCATTCATTTTAAGTGTGCAATAGCAGTTCAGTTGCATATGGAGATAGGAATTTCAGAGTGAATAAACTATGGTATACTTCCTTTATGCTTTTATTTTTATGCTCACCTCAGCGTGTAGTAGTAAATATTGTTCTTGTACTGCAGGTATTTGTTACTCCTTCAATACTTGTCATAGAGGTCTTCTTTTTTTAATTCACTCCTTTTTGGAGACTTTGGCTCGCACATTCCATGCATCCGCCAGCTTCAAGTTTTCTTTCATTGATTCTCATTGCAAATTTTCTTGCATGTTCTACTTTAAAGTGTTTTTATTTATTTTAAGGTAGGGAATCGAATCACGTTACAAAAATGTACAACACGAGAATTTTGATATTTGATAAGATAAATGTTAAGGTAAATAAATATATATAAAAAAATAGATGAATACATTATTTACAATTTAATATTATTGCTATAAATATATCTAGAAAGTATAATATACAATTTTTTTTAGAGGGTTTTTATAGAAGTGGGGAAAGGGACACGGATGGGTATCAAACTATCTAAAAAGGAAGTTCGGTCATATTTAGGACAGGAAAATAATAAGTGATCCAGATCCTCAAAGTCATGTCCGCATTCACATTGTGGACTATCTATAATATGAAACCTTGCAAGGTGCGCCGGACAAGTGGTTTTGATTTGAAGGGAAATCGCAAAAGAGCCTGTAAAGCACTCTTGGAATCACATAAAATTAAAGTATTATTAAGTTTACAAAGTAAAATATATTCTAATGCTTTGGCGATGCCAAGACAGCAGTAAAAACTGACGTGTTAGATGGGCATTTTATTTTTTGGACAATATTATATTGGGCATGATAAACTCCTACTCCTACAAAATCTTCTGACTTGTGTTTTGACGCATCGGTATAAATATGATGCCATCCTGGCCAGGTTTCTTGAACAACAGAATTAAAATAATTATTGGCATTATATTTTTCAACAGTCTATGAATCTTTATGAACAGTCGGAATGGTAGATAAGGCTTCATATTTACATTTAAATAAATCAAGCTTTGGAGATCGATGTATCGGGTAGTGAATCGATTTATACCTCAAATAACTTTTTACCAAACAAAGTAGTGACTTGTTATTCCAATAACTTGATGATTTAATGAGATCCGTGAGAGAATTTAATTTGCTTATCAAGGGGCTATTTGAAAATTGCAAAACACGAAAAAATAGACGATCAGACAAAAACTGGCGCCTTAAATAAAGCGGGGGTTCGTTACACTCTACTTGTAATGCATTCAAAGGACTAGATTTCATGGCTCCAGTTATTATTCTCATAGCTTTTGATTGGATAGAATCTAGTTTTCTTAGACCTGCTAAATTACAGGGCTCTAACAAGAAGGTTCTGTAATCAAGGATACTACGTACTGTAGCATTGTAAATTAGCTTCAGGGAAAACGGATGTGCACCCTACCAAACACCAGAGAGGCATCTCATTAAATTAAGAAGCTTTTCACATTTAGTAACTACGTATTCACAATGAGCCATTCCTATCAGTTTTGAATCTAAAACGACTCCCAAAAACTTGACATGGTTATTAGTTGGTATTCGACGATTATTGTAAAATATGGAAATTGGAGGATGTAAACGTTGACGCGTGAAGATTACTACCGAACTTTTAAGACGTGAAATGCTGAGACCATTTCCATCCATCCAAAGTTTTAAACAATCTAAGGAATTTGATATTCGGCTACATAATGAACTAAATGTGTTACCCATGGCATATATTACCAAATCATCAGCATATTGAAGCATGCTAATAGAGTTCGGAAGTGAAGATTCCAAGTCATGAGTATAAAAGTTAAAAAGTATCGGACTGAGTACAGATCCTTGTGGAAGTCCTTTCCACACAAGTCTTCTTTGACTTGTGTGGTCATTGGTCAAATTTTATTGTTCTACCCGACAGAAGGTTTATAATAAAGTTTGTTAGAATATCCGGAAAAGCAAGTTTATTCATTTTATATTGAAGTATATGCAGATTGACATTATCATAAGCTGATTGCAAGTCTAAAAAGACTACAATAGCTGTACCCACACTATCCAAAGTGCTCCTACCTTTCCTGAATCCAAACTGTGATTCGGGTAGTATTCCACGATTTTCAATGAACCATTCAAGACGATTTTTTACCAAATTCTCAGCAAATTTTGCGATTACAGGTTATAATACTGTTCTGCGTTGCGTCTATTGTTAAAGGAGAATCGGGGATAAGAGCTACTGGAATAGTTCCATTTAATCCGGAAGTATTCACAGAAGATGGTTTCATCGCTGCTGAAATTCTACAATCTGACACAATTGCAATCCAAGACTGCAATGAATCTCATGCAGCTACTAGCACGATTCCCAACACATCAAACGAAATTCCGAGCACTTCAAAACAAATTAGTGAACAAATTAGAACAAATTTTAATTATTTAATTAAGTTGCCAGAGAAAACACAAATTATAAATACAAGAAAGGGCCGAAAGAAGCAATACGCTACAATTTTATTTTTTGGACAATATTATATTGGGCATGATAAACTCCTACTCCTACAAAATCTTCTGACTTGTGTTTTGACGCATCGGTATAAATATGATGCCATCCTGGCCAGGTTTCTTGAACAACAGAATTAAAATAATTATTGGCATTATATTTTTCAACAGTCTATGAATCTTTATGAACAGTCGGAATGGTAGATAAGGCTTCATATTTACATTTAAATAAATCAAGCTTTGGAGATCGATGTATCGGGTAGTGAATCGATTTATACCTCAAATAACTTTTTACCAAACAAAGTAGTGACTTGTTATTCCAATAACTTGATGATTTAATGAGATCCGTGAGAGAATTTAATTTGCTTATCAAGGGGCTATTTGAAAATTGCAAAACACGAAAAAATAGACGATCAGACAAAAACTGGCGCCTTAAATAAAGCGGGGGTTCGTTACACTCTACTTGTAATGCATTCAAAGGACTAGATTTCATGGCTCCAGTTATTATTCTCATAGCTTTTGATTGGATAGAATCTAGTTTTCTTAGACCTGCTAAATTACAGGGCTCTAACAAGAAGGTTCTGTAATCAAGGATACTACGTACTGTAGCATTGTAAATTAGCTTCAGGGAAAACGGATGTGCACCCTACCAAACACCAGAGAGGCATCTCATTAAATTAAGAAGCTTTTCACATTTAGTAACTACGTATTCACAATGAGCCATTCCTATCAGTTTTGAATCTAAAACGACTCCCAAAAACTTGACATGGTTATTAGTTGGTATTCGACGATTATTGTAAAATATGGAAATTGGAGGATGTAAACGTTGACGCGTGAAGATTACTACCGAACTTTTAAGACGTGAAATGCTGAGACCATTTCCATCCATCCAAAGTTTTAAACAATCTAAGGAATTTGATATTCGGCTACATAATGAACTAAATGTGTTACCCATGGCATATATTACCAAATCATCAGCATATTGAAGCATGCTAATAGAGTTCGGAAGTGAAGATTCCAAGTCATGAGTATAAAAGTTAAAAAGTATCGGACTGAGTACAGATCCTTGTGGAAGTCCTTTCCACACAAGTCTTCTTTGACTTGTGTGGTCATTGGTCAAATTTTATTGTTCTACCCGACAGAAGGTTTATAATAAAGTTTGTTAGAATATCCGGAAAAGCAAGTTTATTCATTTTATATTGAAGTATATGCAGATTGACATTATCATAAGCTGATTGCAAGTCTAAAAAGACTACAATAGCTGTACCCACACTATCCAAAGTGCTCCTACCTTTCCTGAATCCAAACTGTGATTCGGGTAGTATTCCACGATTTTCAATGAACCATTCAAGACGATTTTTTACCAAATTCTCAGCAAATTTTGCGATTACAGGTTATAATACTGTTCTGCGTTGCGTCTATTGTTAAAGGAGAATCGGGGATAAGAGCTACTGGAATAGTTCCATTTAATCCGGAAGTATTCACAGAAGATGGTTTCATCGCTGCTGAAATTCTACAATCTGACACAATTGCAATCCAAGACTGCAATGAATCTCATGCAGCTACTAGCACGATTCCCAACACATCAAACGAAATTCCGAGCACTTCAAAACAAATTAGTGAACAAATTAGAACAAATTTTAATTATTTAATTAAGTTGCCAGAGAAAACACAAATTATAAATACAAGAAAGGGCCGAAAGAAGCAATACGCTACAATTTTAACGTCAAAAAGAAAATAAGAATATGAAGAAAGCAGGGAGTAAGGAAAAAGAAAAGAGGTGGAAAGGTAAAGGTCAGGGAAAAAATTAATACAGAAGAAGGGCACTGAAAAGGTGAAGCGCCAGGTACTGCAGGGAAGTAACGAAACTTCTGTATAAGATGTTGGCATTGACAACTTATGCCAGGACGATGAAGATGACGACGCAGAAGATGCTGGAAACAGATGCCTGGTGTGCAACGATTTTGGAAGAAATAATGAGATGTGGTTCAGATGCACCTCATGTGGGCTATGGGCTCACACGGAATGCACTGGGTGGGACTCATCTGAAGGTTATGTCTGTGATATCTGCTAGACTTTGTTTGATTCCGATTTCCCCCAGGGTGACTACCATGTTTTTTTTAAACTTTAATAATATCCAAAGTTGATTGCCAAAGTGTCTGAAAATCATTTCTAATAATAGTTAATAAAGTAAATAATGTTTAAAGGCGGATGCAATAAATAGTTTGTTTATAATTGGAATTTTATTTGAGTTCTCGCTTAAGTGACCCCCACTACCCCCTTTTATCCTACCTATATAAATAAATACCATTATTAGCTCAAAATTATATTTTTTTTTATGGAATAGGAGGACAAACGAGCGTACGGGTCACCTGGTGTTAAGTGATCACCGCCACCCACACTCTCCTGCAACACCAGAGGAATCACAAGAGCGTTGCCGGCCTTTAAGGAAGGTGTACGCGCTTTTCTTGAAGGTACCCATGTCGCATCGTCCCGGAAACACCGCACAAGGAAGGTCATTCCACAGCTTCGTAGTACGAGGAAGAAAGCTCCTTGAAAACCGCACTGTGGAGGACCGCCACATATCCAGATGGTGGGGATGATATCGTAACTCGGCGGCAGGAATCAGGTTGAACAGCTCTTCGGAACACTCCCCGTGATAAATGCGGTAGAAGACACACATTGAAGCGACGTCTCTACGCAACGCCAAGTGATCCAGCCGTTCACAGAGTACTGGGTCCCCGACAATTCGAGTTGCTCTGCGTTGCACGCGGTCAAATGGATCGAGCTGATACTGGGGTGCGCCAGACCAGAGATGACAGCAATACTCCATGTGAGGCCGGACCTGCGCTTTGTAGAGCGCTAGAATGTGGGCCGGCTTGAAGTATTGCCGTGCTCTATTTATGACGCCCAGTTTCTTCGAAGCCAGTTTGGCTTTGCCCTCCAGATGGCCACGGAATTGGCAATTGCTCGAGATTTCGAGACCCAGTATTCCGATATTAGGTGAGGCTTGGCTTTAAGGGAAGTGCTGTCGAAGAGCGGTGATACGACAAATGGGGTTTCTTTAGTGGTAAACGCGCAAACTTGAGTATTCTGGGGGTTAAATTGGACAAGGTTCAACTTACCGCATTCCGCGACCTTCTCGAGAGAGGACTCGATAGAAGACACAAGTTTCTCCCGGCACTGGTCGACGTGTTCCCTAGAGAGATCTGCATGGCCCGTGTATACGGCATCACCAGTGCTGTCGTCTGCATATCAATGCATGTTGGCGTCGTCCAACATATCATTGATATGTAGAAGAAACAGCGTGGGAGATAGCACACAGCCTTGGGGCACTCCAGCGTTCACGGGCTTGGGATTCGAGCAATAACCGTCAACAACGACCTGTATGCTGCGCCCAGTGAGGAAGCTGGAGTTCCACTTGCATAAGCTCTCGGGAAGCCCAAATGATGGAAGTTTTGCGAGGAGCGCCTTGTGCCATACACGATCAAAGGCCTTCGCTATATCCAGACCAACTGCCAGGCCGTCCCCCTTGCTTTCAATAGCCGCCGCCCATCTATGTGTTAGGTATACCAGAAGATCGCCAGTCGAGCGACCATGGCGAAAGCCGTACTGCCGGTCGTTGATCAACTGGTGACCCTCAAGGTATACCAAGAGCTGGCGGTTAATTATGCTCTCCATGATTTTGGAGAGTAGGGAGGTAATAGCAATAGGCCTGTAGTTTGCCGGATCCGAACTGTCTCCTTTTTTTGGATCGGATGGACAAGGGCTGACTTCCATGAGTCAGGGACAACGCCTTTAGAATAAGAGTGCCGGAATAAACGCGTTAGCACCGGCGACAACTCAGGGGCACACGTTCTAAGCACGATTGGAGAAATGCCATCCGGCCCGCTCGACTTCCTGACGTCCAACGAAAACGAGCTCGCCTAACAGTTTTCTGTCGGAACTGTACTTCAGGCATGGAGCTCTGACACCGCGGGATGGTTGGCGGTGTTTTTCCGTTGTCGTCAAGAGTCGAGTTGGAGGCAAAAAGAGTGCACAGGAGATCGGCTTTCTCTTTTGCCGTATGGGCCAGGGTGTCATTCCTCATGTGCAACGGCGGCATGGACGGCTGGTTGAAGTTACCAAGAGCAGCTTTCGACAACGACCACAACTTGCGTGTTCCGGTCGGGTAACTGGAAAGCTGCTCGCCAATTTTGACGACGTGCTTCGATTTCGCACGGGCGATTTGCCGCTTAAAAAATCTGGAGGCACGGTTATATTTCCTCTTCAGAACTTTGCAGTTCGGATCCTTTGAGCCCAGCGCCGCAACCCAAGTTCGATATGCCTGTTTTTTGCAGTCAGGTGCTGCTTTAACTGACGCATCGAACCAGGGCTGTGATCTGCCACCGATCGGTACTACAGAGCTTGGTATAAAAATATCCATGCCCTGCAATATCACTTCGGCTACTGCAACGGCGCAGGCACTAGGATCATCCGAAGGGAAACAAACCCTGCCCCAAGGGTAGGATGCAAAAAAGGAACGCATCCTATCCCAATCTGCTGACTTGTAGTGCCAAACGCGGCGGTTCGCTGGTGGTCTGCGACGTTGGCGTCGGATAGGCACTACACTCCTGACCAGGCAATGGTCGGACGTTCCGAGAGGGGCGTCGACAGAGACCTGGTAACCATCGGGATGTGTAGTCAGCAGAAGATCTAATAAGGACGGCATGTGGCTATCCAGATCCGGGAGCCGCGTCGGCGACACAACCAATTGGGACAGACCATACGCCAATGCAAAATTATGCACAGATCGCCCTGCGTAGTCTGTGGTACGTGATGAAAGCCATTCGGCATTGTGCCCGTTGAAATCACCCAAGACTACGATTTCAGCGGAGGGGATCTGAGCAAGCACGTCATCAAATGCCGCTTGAATGCAGCCCATGAGCACGCATAGATGCGGACGCGGTCCTCTAAATCTACGCGGAGCCAGAGAGTAGACAGGCCCCTACCCTCAAAATTGCCGAGACGGCGACAGCAGATATCCTCCCTAACGTACACACATACCCCGGCATGAGGCATGAAATTATGCTCAATTTTGTACCCGGGGTACGTTAAATATGACGTATCGCTAGGTCGAGATATCTGCGTCTCCGTAAGGAAACACAAGGCCGGCTGCGCCGTCTCAAGGTGGTGGTAGACGGCGTTTAAGTTGGAGTGAATTCCCCGGATGTTACAAAAGTCCACATTAAGCGTGGAGCGGGGTGCCGTGGTGTTCCTGCCCTGTTTGTCCTGTGATATACGCGGTACTGTGCCCTCCCCAGAATACGAGGGGCAGCCTGAGTGCGAATGCTCGGGGAGGGATTCTCTGGCTCTACAAGAGCCGGTACCCTCCTGGGGTAATTTCTCTTTAAATACCGCTCTCATATTTTGTTGGGGGGTGGGGGTAGAAGGGCGGGGGGAATGGCCTCCGGTCCTCGAAACTAACCTATGCGAAACATAGCGACACTAGGCCGCTACTTCACGCCGGTATTCTGTGCGAGTGTGGTAAGTAACCCGGACGAGTCTGGCCCGATTGTGCTGACTCCATAAGACAGCAGCGTGACTCTCCCACTTTCAAAAAGCCCGTAGTCGCCTCTTACGACACCCTTGGATCTGGGACTACCCTATTCTTTTCACGCCCCGGGGCAGCACAGGGCATTAACTAATATATTTATAATATAATGATAGTAGTATAGTTATACGGTATAAATAATTCCACAATAGGTTCTCCGTTCACCGCTAATGATGATCTCCCTTTTTCGTATCCCCTTGATTCTAAATCACTCCTCTAACTGCACAAGCCTGTATCGACATACTCGGCATCGATATATCCAGCGACGCTAAATTCCGTGGTCACTTAGAAGAGAAGGCCAAATTGGTCTCTTAAAATGTCGACGTCTTAAAGGTACTTAGTGAAGCGGCTCTAATCATCAACGATCAAGTTATCTCCGATCGGCTTGATTCTTTGGCGTTGCGTAGAGATGTGTGTTCTCTCTCTAAATCTTCTACCCTATTTATCACTTGGAGTGCTCAGAGGAGTTGTTCGGGTTAATATCAGCAGCTGAATTTCATCATCGGATATTACGTCAAAATGCGAAATTCCACATCTATACATATAAATAAAATTGCAGTGTCTGTAATATCGAAATAACCATTTTTTTTATTATTTTCATTATTCAACAAAATCAGTTAGTTCAAATTATATATCTCAGAACAAAGATCAAGCTTTATAACTGGTTCAGGTTATGGGGTTGTTTGTCGCTTTCGAGTGGAAGCGTATTTCAAATCCACTTGATTAATCATCCAAAGCTAAGTCGAGTTAGTAAGTATTTTGTGGGGTGATGTACTATATGCCTTTACAACAAGATCTCACCAAATGTTCAAAATTGATAAAATACGTGTGTGGTTTTGTAAAGGTAACTATATAATAATATTAATAATAATAATAATAATAATAATATAATAATAATAATAATAAATTTTTTATTTGCGAAAAATTGCCACCAAATTTTTTACAAGTACAATAGATATGACAATTAACATTGTATAAAGAAAAGAAAAATAACAATACAAATGTTTAAAAAACAATAAAGAAAGATATATAAATGCTTTAAAACTAACTATGTAGAATGATAACAAACCAGGCAGCAGCGCGATTCGCAAAAAGGAAAGTTCTCAGCAAACGTTAGGACGTATTTTCCTAACACTGATATTATGAACTTCCTATATTTTTTTTTTCCGTGAAAGCTATTTTGGCAGTAATGAGTGAAACAAATAATTATAATATTTAAATATTTATCGTATCCTCTATCTAATAAACAAAGCTCAGAATTTAATAAATTTATAAATCTGAAAAGAAAATATTTAGATCAAGTAGTGATGCGTATACACGCATTTACGTACATCCCCACTAGCTAGACAAGTATATAATAAAAATATATATAAAAAATGCATGAGTAATTTAATATTATATAGATAAAATATATCCATTATGATACCCATCCTCACTACAGTCGATGTATTTAATTTAGTTTTTGCTCTTGCAATAATAGCTTTTTGTAGTTATTCTTAAAAGATTCCTTTGAGTGCAAATTTCGAAGTGGTGGTGGCAGGTTATTCCAACACTTAGTGGCTGCGTAGCGAAAGCTACCACGAAATGCGGTTGTGTGGAAGATGGGTATATTTAAAGAATCGTGCGAAGCGCGGGTCTTATGTGGAATGTTAGCATCACTTCTCCATTTTAACTTTTTAAATAGATAAATAGGGATTTCGTTCTTTATTATACCGAATAGTAAGGTAGCAAAGTGCAATTTCATACGACTCCCCATTTTTAATAATGACTCTCTATTTAAATAAGGGGTAACGTGGTCTCGCCGCGGAATGGAGAAACAATATCTTGCACAAGCGTTTTGAACACGTTGTATGAGACGTTTAGTACGCTCCAATAAGCGTGGACCTATGGCTGCATCCATATAATTAAATTTGGAAAGAATCAAAGATTCACAGAGGAGTACACGTAGGTCTTTTTTTATTGAGTTTCTGATTCGGTATAGTACTTTCAGTCTATAAAAGCAACTACGAACAATCTGAAGTATATATTTTTCGAAACGTAAGTTTTCGTCTACGAGCAAGCCAAGATTTCGGACCTCGGTTACCCTCTCTATTTGTTCATTATTAATTTTAATGTTGGGTTTACCAGTTACTACTTTTTTAACTTGATGCCGAGTACCTATAACCATATATTTCGTTTTTTTCGAATTTAATAGCAATCCATTGGATTTCGACCAGTCAAAGATCCGATTAAGGTCTGAGGTAATTGTATTGAAGGCTTCCTTATCATACGGCTTGAAAGACAGGTAAATTTGTATGTCATCAGCAAACATATGAAATTTACAATATTTGATATGTTGAACCACGTCCGCTGTGTACAGAGTAAATAATAAGGGACCTAGGATAGACCCCTGAGGTACCCCTTTTTTAATTGGGAGAGGCCGCGAAGTGGTCACATTTCCGTCATGGTTAGTAATTTCAACGAATTGATGTCTGTCACGTAAGTAGCTCGAAAACCACCGCAAAGTTCTTTCTTCTACGCCGTAGAATCGCAATTTAGCTAAGAGAAGATCAAAATTAATGGAATCGAATGCTTAGGAAAAATCTAATAGAACCATAACAGTAGCTTCCCCTTTATCTTGTGAAGAAAGTATATCGTCTATAACATTTATTAGGGCTGTAGTTGTGCTGTGTTGCTTCCTAAAACCTGACTGTAATGTAGGTAGAATATTGTTTTTTTCTAAATAGGTCAGAAGTTGACTATGTACAATCTTCTCCAAAATTTTGGGAGCACAAGGCAAAATACTAATGGGTCGTAATTCGTTAATTTCGAGCGGGTCGTTTTTTTTGGGGATAGGCCTTACTAGTGCATTACGCCAAATATCCGGAAATATATCTGAAGCAATTGATTTATTAATTAGTTTGGTAAGTGGACTTAGTGTATAAGGAAGAGATAACAACAGCATATTCAGTGAGACTCCATCGGGACCAATTGCGTTTGACTGCAATTTTCGAAAGGTATTTGCAACTTCAACCTCTGTTACAGGTTGAATAGTAAAAGAATAAGATCCGAATCTGTTCATATTGAATGAATCTATGTATGTCCGAGATATACCCTCTCCTCCTGGAACGTTTAAAAAATATTGGTTTATAGCCTCTCTGGGTCACATAAGTTGGGGGGAAGAATTTCGTCATGTTTACTCTCAAACATCACGTTTTGTTTAATGTGTTTCCACATAGTTTTAGGGTTATTTATATGAGTGCTTATATATGAATTAAAATATGCCTGTTTTTCTGATATTAATGCGTTCGATACAACTTTCTTAAGATCCTTATAGTACAGCAAATGACCAGGATGTTTACTTAAATGCGCCCTCTTATAAGCCTCGTCACGTCGCTTCATCATTAAACGTATGTTATATGTGACCCAGGGGTAGCAATGTTCCTTAATTCTAGCTATTTTAATTGGTGCAATGGTGTTAAAAACCTGTAACAAATTTGAGGTAATAACGGAAGCAAACTCATTTACACCAGACGGCACGTCCTCATTCCAGTTAATAGATGACATGCAGCTATGCAACTGAGCTGGATCTATATCTTTGATGGGTCTATACTTAATAAGTTTAATTTTACGTTTAGGTTTGGGCACATCAAGTTCGCACGCAACAAATGCATGAGAACTGAGAGAAGGAATGTGATCGACCCAAACATGTGACACATTTGCATCTGTACAGATAAAATCTAATAGGGTATCACTGTGGGTAGTGAAGTGAGTGGGCTCAGTAACATACTGTTGAAGAGAAAAGCTGGCCAAGAGGTCACGCAGAGCCAGAAGTTTTGCCTCATTTACTTTTAGAAAATCAATATTAAAATCGCCGAGTAGAACAATGTAGTCATGCTGTGATAGAGTTGAGATGGTATCACATAGGGCATTTATAAATGTATATGCACACAACCAGGGTGGGCGATAAGCTGTACCGATGGCTATTTTCCTGGAGTTAACGCGAATGCTTATCCACATTTGCTCAACTGAAGCTACAATAGGATGCTTGATAACATGTGCCTTAATTTCCCGGCGAATATAAAATCCAACTCCACCACCCCGACTGCGAACCTCTGAAGGACGAGGAATGTGACGAAGGCGATATCCAGATATACGTGGAGCTCGCATTTCCTCTCCTATTCCTAACCAAGTCTCATTAACAGCCAATACGTCTAAATCATTACGTAGTAACCCAGCCACAAAGTCTTCATGTCCTGTACTCAGTGGACAAGGATTGATTAGACCAACCTTCATTCTCTTAGGACCCATTTATATAATGAAAATATATACCCATTGCAATACATATATGACCGAAACGATGTAATGCTACAAAATGGCAATAAAAAATAAAAATAAAATAATCACAATACATACCTATATAAGAGACAAGACGTGTAACATATATGATAGGCAAATGACTATTTCCCTTTTGTGTTAGTTTATACGACTTAATAATTAACTCAATTTGATTAATTAATAAACTAAATAAATTTAATTTAAACGAATGAATATTTCTTTTGCGGAGCGCGCTGCTGTCATAGTTCGTAATGATTTCATTTTCATTTCGTAAACATAACATACGAAGTTCTATAAAAGAAACGAGGACTACTACTACATTATATTTACTCATTAATAACCAAAACGAATTATAGTTAATGCAATAATAAATGAAGAAAATTAACTCAAATACAGAACATAGTTTTAAAATAAAATACAATATAAAATAGTAAATGCTACAATTAATGAATCTCAAAATTTGTGCGTTTTTAATATGAAATACGAATAAAGATAACAAAAAAATGTATTTATTTTTCAATATATAAACAGCGTATTTATAGATTAAAGTACTATAATATGTGTAATGTATACAAGTTTTTAAATGTATATATACTAATGTAAAACCATACAAAAACGTTTTTAAAAATAATTTATGACACAGTATGAACCAATAAATTTTTTAGACAAAATCCTTTTTTAAGTCCTGTTCCGAACGGATTTGGTAGGATTTGGAAGTACTATTTCTTCTAGCAAAAATTCGTCCGCCTTTAGTCCAGACGAAACGCCAGTTTTTATTACGGCCAAGCTGCTCACGAGCAAGATGGAATAGTTTCCGGTTTTCGTACGTTAGATGTTCGTTGATATAGAAACGTCGCGCCTGGTCACCTATTGCAGTCCCGCTAGTGTCAGCTCCCCTCCTAACCCGCGCAGCATGAAGCAATTCGTCACGTAAGTGTCGTCGAGTCAGGCAGACCACAAGCGGACGAGACCGTGCAGTCCCCCCCTCTTCCACCGGACGCTTTGGACCGCGCCGCGCCGTATGAACAATATCGCGATCGTTAATGACCAGGCCGACCTTTTGAGCCATTTTAATTGCTATGTGCGTCAATTTTTCATTGCCGGTCTCAGGTATTCCTGTAATCTCCACGTCATTCAATAACTTTTCCTGCTCGGAATCATTCAATTTCTTTTTTAATTCATTTAAAGTACAAGTAAGCTCTTGATTTTGCACACTATAATCATCTACCTGTACTGCTGCGCAATTCAACTCTAGCTGAGAAAGTCGCGTCTCGATACTATCGAGTCTCGAACTGAACTCGTTGACTAGTAACGATATTCGACTCATGTCCTGTCTGAAGCCGGTCAGCTCGGTGCGAAGTAATTTAATTTCCTGGACAAGCGAGGACGACTCTTTCTGCTCCGAATCCAGGTACAGGTCTTCGTCTCTGACGCGATCTTTCTGTACCGGTCTGCAGGGCTTGGGTTTACATGTAGTGCACATCCATTGCTTATTCGTTTTCGCATCATGCATTGCTTGTGAAACGTTTCGCTACATTTGTTGCATTTAGCGCCATCTGTATTAGCGAAGAATTTTCCACACGTGTTGCATTTGTTGGTCATTGTGATGTGGTCAACGATTACCCGTGTCGATTTCGTATCAGTTAGATATCTCAGGTGTCACTAGATGGCACTTTAAAGCAAACTCCACTGAATTTATTATATTTTTTAATAACATTATGAAGTAATTGTCCTTATTTAGTGAAATTGGCCTGATAAAGTGTTCAAAATCAAATAAAAATAATTAATGTAATTAAAATAAAATAAAGTACGGAACAAAATTCGTAAACAGTTAGTTAGCGTTTTAACTTTCAAACCTTGAAGGTAGTTCCATCAGCTGATCGATTGCCGGATTCTTTAATCACTTTTTTTACACACAAACAAACACTATTTCAAATGGATAACATTTACAGTTGTAATTATAATATAAATTTACACTTTATACTAGTTCTTTTTATATTTAGTTACTTTAAATAATTCAAATTTCAAGGACAAGACAATAGCAACGTTACTGCTTGACAGCCGACACGGAAAAAAAGTAAATCGTAAATAACTTTCATAATGATACCACAGATTTGGAATGTAGCGACCGCCCTCAAGCTATTAAATAATAAATTTCAGGCCGGTGATAAGTGCTATGCGTTTTACCGCAGCGGTTAGCCGGGCCGGTTGGCTATATCTAAATGGCCAGCCGGCTAGTGCAACTGTAATGCGGCTACAGCAGCGCGACGCGACGTGCAATACAATGCGATTTCAATACCGGAGTGGTCGCATGTACATTCGACTGCGCAATGTCTGTAGATCAAATCGCAGCTGGTAAACCGCATAATATTGTAACGATATTCTTATGAAAAAAGTAGCCCGCTGAGTTTATTGTGAGCTTTCTCCTCAAGTCTGAGGCATTTTTCGAATGGGTGGTACTTTTTGACTCTAAATAAGTGATTTCATAGCTTATTTTGAATAAAAATACTTGAATTTGAAATTGAATATCACCACATATTATTAAAAGAGGTAGATATGTTACTAGCGCGCCGAAAATCAATCGCCTAAATTGAGTCAATTGGTTCCTTTTGTCTTACTTGTTCTCTCGATACGAAAACAGTACACACGCGTTTGTTGTTGACAGACTTGCTTACAATATATTGGTACAATGCCGTCTTGTGTTATGAGAAGATGCACTAATTACGAAAAAAATCATAGCATTACATACCACAGTTAAGAAATCATGAATTATAACATTTTATTTGATTTCATTATTTATCTAACAAAATAAATATGTTGCCATGACAGCGCCGATCGCCACCAAGCCGATCATAGATTAACGTACAGAAATGACAAAATATTGATGCTGTCTGTTGCGGGATGATCGAGGTAGAATATTTTAGGAAATGATGTAAAAAAGTCATTGTTGCAGTGAAGTAATAATTTTTAATAAACAAGTGCGTATATAGGTAGCTGAACTATCAAACTGCTAAAACAAGTTTTAGGGTAGGTAGCGGATGTAGATAGTGAGTGCTATTTGTTTACGTAGGAGTTTTTTCAGTAACACTGTCCCTTTCACTATATCCCTTACTAACTACAGAAGAATCAATGGATCATTTTCTTCTTCTCCCATTACCTTATTGTAATAAACCCTCAACAAAAAGACATTCATAAATAATATAAGATACAAAAAATAATAATTGTAATCTTAAAACTTTTTGGGAGCCTTTGTTAGTAAAATTGTAAAAATGGATGAAAATGGGACCCTTACTGTAGATACCTTTCGGTTTTGTTTTGGTGTCTGTATGTATTTTATTATTTTATGTATAAATAATTAATATCATCAATGTGGCTATATATTATAATCAATATTAATTTTTTTTTTTATGAAATCAATGACACATTATCTACCTAATTTGAATGCAGTTTTACTTCTTTGTAGCTTTTACTACACGAACTGATGAATGAATCGCAATTTAGGCATAAATCACGGTGTACGGTAAAAAATCATATCTGATGATATAACTGTATTTTGTCTATACAAATACGAAGCAATTAGCAAATTAGAGTTATCTATTTTTCGCTTGCGATAATTGCATTTACTATCCTTCTTTGACGTGTAATTGTGATGTAGTGTGCTATTGCAATGTGAAATTATTCATGTGTGCGTTAGTGTATCATTTTCAAACACCGAATGTTGTCTGCGTAACATATCTATACTTTTAAATATCATTGATATAATATCCAATATAAAGTAAAAAAAAATATGTATTAAGGTATTCTTATATAAGCCAATTAATTACTAATTCTAGTTACAATTTTTGTTATTTTTGGAATCGGTGTCCTCCCGCCGTGGCCCCACCCTCGCCTTTCGCCCTGTCACGTTGCACGGGCAACACAAGTACATCTCACCTACATAGGTTTTAAACCTACCGTGGCTGACACCGTCTCCAAAAATAACAATTATTGTAACTAGAATTATATTTTAGAGAGTGAGCGTTTGGCGATTAAATAAAACAACTGCTTGACTGTGAGGAATATGTGGAAGATATTTTTTATTTGAAGTTACATGATATATATATATATATATATATATACCAAATTCTTAAAACTAGTTACCCAATTACAATTGTTACTTAAAAATATTTACAATTTCAGAAAATACGCACCAATACTAAAGCTTACATTTTAACCAATAGTAAAACGTTTCATTCAATAAGAATTGAGAATAATATTATGTGTTCTATCTCGCTCTAAAACTAATGCTTTGATGTACAGCATTATGAAATGGTTCTTATCAGAGCGAATCTTTCGGCATACGCTTATTACAGTTATTATGCATGATTAATATTTCTACGATCTATAATGCTACGTTACAAGTTAGATATTAGACATTTGTATTAATTGATATTATTGGTTGTAGGTACAGCTACAATATAAATAAACTAATTAGATTGTATAAGAAAACGCAATTATTTTTTTACTTTTTAGTGCACATAATATATAATAAATATAAAGTAAAGTAATAAATAGTTTTGAAATAGTGTGTTTAGTCGGTTGTTTTTCGTTAATTTCTAATTTTTAAGTAAATCTGAAGTCCACTAACTATTTGCCTATGTAAACGTATACCTAAATATATGTAAATTTACTAAATTTTATAATGCAGCAATGAACATAAGCGCACTGCAATTTGATTACAGACAGTTAGAAATTCTGCCACAGATCGCATCCTTACTGTATGTCGTTAAGGAGTTCCATTGATCATCTTTTTCGGCCACGACAATTACTTGACTATAACGACGTAACGGTAGGTGACTCAAATATTCGGATAGCGTAAAAAATATTTGCCTGAGTATCGTTAATTTGCCTAAAAGAATTGAAGAGTTCCGTTACTTTGCCATGGATTCTATAATCAGAACCTAATCATACTCTCATCAAACTACCTAAGAAGTATATCCTTTCCAATAAATATTGCTTTATTCGTAAACTTGTCGCGCACATACTAGCAAATTAAAGACTTCTATGGTTTTCTCGTGGATATACTTACATTGTTAGACCTAGACCAAATTGCAATGGGACCACACGGGAATGACCAGCATTCAAATAATTTCATAATTTCAGCTGTCCAATGCCTATAAAATGGAAATGTAAGATTATGCTAGGCTTACACTCAGCTAAGTTTTACGTAAGTAAAGTCTGAGCATACCTTACCTAGTATGTCTCTTAGCTATGTCTTTGTGTGTGTCTAGAGTAAAAGTGTTCTGTGGTGTAGGTACCGTGTAGGTATGTGTTTGACTTTGACGTTTGATAAGTGTTATGGTAGTTGGTCTATACTGAGGTTTTTTTTGGCGGGAACGAGTGAACGAAGGAAGGCGCGCTTATCCAAAAAAAAAATTGTTTAAATTATTGTTCATAGTGCATATATTTTTCATACTTGTAAATTGTTTATCCTGGTTTATAAATATTCGAATTTTGTATATATAAATTGTTAAGTGCGCTTCCCCATCGCCATGGGGAAGCGTACAGGTAAAAGGCCGAAGAACGGCCAGAGCGACGCAGAACCAGCAGACGAACTTCCCCTATCCGAATCCTCGGTATCTGACGCGGAGGTGACTGAACGTCTCATTGTAAGAAGAAAGGATAAAGAGAAGTATACCCCTTATAGAGCGACAAATTATTATAGGTTATACGACGAAAATTCAAATAAGAAGGAATTTATTGTATTTCTCAATCGCAAGCAGGGTGAAGTCAAAATATCAGACAAGGACAGGTTGGGTCTGTCAAATGGAATCAGGAGGCATTGCGTATCGGGTGTGTTGCACCTGAGGTCCGTTAATGCTTTTAAAGTTGGTGTTACCTTTGACCTGCCTAACAATGCGAATGTATTTTTAAAAAATGAAAAGTTACTTAGCGAGTTGGATATGGTTGCCTCAATTCCGGCTTCTGAAACGGAGGTCACTGGAGTTCTTACTTCTGTTCCCACTGATTACTCCAACAAAAAAATTCATCAATTAATTGCATCGAGTAAAAAAGTTATTGCTGTGAGAAGGTTCATGCGGCGAGTAAAGGACCCACAGGGTGTTGTCTCCTTTGTTCCAACGCAAACTGTTGCAGTCACATTTGCATCAACGTTGTTACCTGAGTATGTAACACTTGATCACTGGAGGCATGAGGTTAATGTATATGTACCCCCTATTAAACAGTGTCTACGCTGTATGAAATTTGGCCATATTGCTAAATTTTGTAGAAACAATGAAGTTTGTTCCATATGTTCTGACAATCACAATTTTAAAATGTGTCCAAAAACTTTAACAAAATGTGCCAACTGTGGTGGAGATCACATAGCTATCTCATCTACCTGTCCTCTGAAAAAACAAAAAATTGAAGAAAACAAAGTGAAGTCCCGTAGTGTTAGATACTCAGATCTCTTCAATGAATCTGCTTTCCCTCAATTAAACTCAAAGTATATTGACACACACCTGAGCAATCTTATAAAATCTGACAAATTTATGAACCTCTTGGTTGAAGCAGTTTTACAAATTTGTACAAATAAAGATAAGTTAACTATAAATTCAAATAGTATTAAGGAAATTCTGAATAACACTTTTAGAAAAAAGACACCTAGTTAATTGTTATTATGGATACATTGAATATAGTGCAGTGGAACGCTCAAAGTATTATTAGTAATAGGCTTATTTTTACAAGGTTTTTATATGAAAATCATATCCATATTGCTATAATTTCGGAAACTTGGTTAAAACCACATCAGTATTTTTTAATAAAAGGCTATAACACAATAAGGAATGATTGTGGTAATAAACACAATGGTGTAGCAATTTTTATTCATAATAATATCACATTTTTTAACATAAATACATATTATGATAGTGCTCTACAAAATGTTTGCATTAAAATTAAAATTAATAACAAAGAACTGAGTATTGTGAGTTTTTACAGTCCTTCCAATTCAAATCCTCCATTTAATAAAAACAATTTAAACAGTTTAATTAAGTCCATTCCAGAGCCAATGATATTTGCAGGTGATTTCAATGCTCATCACATGTTGTGGGGATGTGTTGATACATTGCCTCGAGGTAAAGATGTTTTAGAGGTTATAGATGAGAATGGTCTTGTTATTCTGAATAATGGTCAAGCTACCACAATAGGATCTCCATCTTGGCGTCCTAATGCTCTTGACTTGACTTTGGTAACTCCATCTTTGGCTCTTTTATGTGACTGGTCAGTTATTGACAGTCCTCTGGGCAGTAGTTATCATCTCCCTGTAATAATAAAAATGGCAGTAAGTAGTGATAGTATTAGTTTGCAAAACACATTATGTAATAATCTACATTTGCCCACTCACCCTAATTATAAGCAGGTGAATTGGAATATGTATAGTAACTTAGTTGTTTCTTATTTGGATGATGTTAAATTTGACACTTTATCTTCAATAGATGCTTTTAATTCCTTTTGTAATATTTTACTTTCTGCTGCCAAGCAGTCAATCCCTAGCTGTCTGTTTTCCAAAAGTTCTAATAGTAATAATGCTACTAGTTCTTGTTCACAAAAATCTTTTAAATATCCTTGGTCACCTTGGTGGAATCAGAGGTGTACAGAAGCAGTTTTAAATGCTAAAAATGGTTACATTAATTTTAAAAACAACTCCACTGATGAAAATTATGTGGAGTTTAAGAGATTGCGGGCTTTAAAAAAACTTATCTTAAAAAGTGAAAGAAGAAATAGCTGGATAGGCTTGTGCAATTCATTTAATCGTTGTACTCCTTTGTCTTCAATTTGGAAATACATGCGCAAATTTAACAAAACTTACATTCCTGACAGTGTGTTGAATGATAGTTGGATTCCAGATTTTCTACAAAAGTATACTTCTGACTTTGTATCAAATGAGTTAACTAACTATGTAAATGTTGTTAATGATAGTAATAAATATTTGATAGAGCCTTTTTCTTTACAAGAACTAAAATCCGCTTTATTTACTAGAAGAGATACATCTTTCGGTCTTGATACCATTCCATATATTTTACTCAAAAAACTTAATTGCCACAGTCTCAACATCTTTTTAAATAATCTTAATCGCCTATGGAAGGAGAATACTATTCCTGCAGAATGGAAAACAGACTGTTTAATCCCAGTTTTAAAGCCAGACAAAAATAAAATGTTACCTGACTCTTATAGACCTATAGCTCTCACGTCTTGTGTTGGGAAGATATTTGAGCAGCTTCTAAAACAACGTCTCGAGTTCTTTATAGAACAAAATTGTCTTTTGCCTAATAATCAGTTTGGTTTTCGCAAAGGTCGGTCTTCTAGGGAGAGTATAGCGCAGTTACAGCTTGATGCGCATCAATGTTTAGCAAGTAATCAATATCTTTTGTCTGTATTTTTTGACATCTCAGGTGCCTTCAATAGTGTAAATATTGCCGTGCTTTGTGACGAGTTATCAATGTTAGGGATACCAGGTAAAATAATAAATTGGATGCAATCCTTTTTGACTGACAGAAAAGTATATGTAAAATTTAATAAACATTTGTATGGACCACGACTTTCTTCTCTAGGTGTTTGTCAGGGGGGAATATTGTCTCCTTTAATTTTTATTATGTACATAAGACGATTGAACCTTATTTTGGGGCCAAATATAGTAAACCTACAGTATGCAGATGACTTAGTCGTCTATGTATCGGGAGTTGATCTGATTAATTTAGCCGCTACTATTAATAAAGCACTTGTAAATTTATATCAATACTTTTCTTATCTTAATTTAAATGTAAATCCAACCAAATCAAAAGTCTTTGTGATTGGTCGTAAACGCATCATATTACCTCCCATTTTATACAATGGCATTCCACTGCCTATTTCATGTGACATAAAATTTCTAGGTGTAACATTTACTCCAAAACTTTCTTGGAAAAAATATACAGATAGTGTTATAATTAAAGCGAATAAAGCTTATAATGTATTAAAATCTTTGTGTGCAACGTCGTGGGGAGCGGACCCTAAAATATTGTTAATTTTGTATAAATCGCTTATTCGTAGTCATTTTGAATATGGCTTTCATTGTTTCGCCGCAGACAGCAAAATTGTTAATAGTCTGGATAAAATACAAAATAAATGTATGCGTACAATATTGGGTGCACTTAAAACTAGCCCAATAGCTGCTATGCAAATCGAGGCCAACCTTCCTCCTTTGTGTATTAGATTTAGTTATCTTAAAGAAAGATTTATTTTAAAGCTCTATAGCTTGCCGACGAACAATCTTCTTAAGAATCTTATTGCTTATCAATCGTCTTCATTTCCGAGACAGTTGTTTATCTTGCAAGATTTTTCTTCATTTTTTAAATTTCTACAAGATTTAAATATTCATCGGAATAATGATATACTTCCCTGCCATGCAGGTTCTTTTCGATGTAAATATTCTGCAATTAATGTTGTAATAGATCCAAATTTAACTTCAAAAGAGGAGGTTCATGTATTATTGTCAGAATGGTCTAATTGTAAATTTGTTTATACGGATGGCGCAAAAAACAATAATAATGTTTCTTTTGCAATCTACCTTCCTGAAATTAGGAAGGGTATTGGCTTTAAAATTAATAGATATGCCAGTATTTTTACTGCTGAAGCCGTTGCTATTCTTTTTGCTTTAAAGCATATTAAGAAACAAAATCAACTTAATAAGAAGTGGGTAATAGTTAGTGATAGTATGAGTGTGTTAAAAAGTTTGTCAAATAACAAAATGAGTGCTAACATCAATTACATCATTTTTGCTATAAAGGAATTGTGGTTCGAACTATGTTTAATCGATATTAAAGTGGATTTCGTTTGGGTCCCGTCCCATATAGGAGTAGCAGGAAACGAAAGCGCTGATTTTCTAGCTAGAACTATCATTAATATATCCGATCTATCCCTATATCCTGATTGCAAAGATCTAGACATTAACATACCATATACAGATATAATAAGTAATCTAAAACAGCGTATGACTCTTCTTTGGGGAAGATATTGGTACAATTGTACAGAAGTTGAAAATAAGGCTCATTCGTATACTTTGTTAGATAATCCCGTTAATAGCACACCCTGGTTTTGTAAGTTTAAAAATAACGCTCACAGAAAGTTCTATACTACAATAACACGAATGCGTATTGGTCACTATCGATTGAATTTTCATCTTCATCGCAAAAAAATTGTCTCCTCTCCTTTTTGTGACCATTGTAATAAGCAACAAGATCAGTCTCTGGATCACATCTTTTTTGATTGTTCGTCCTTTGGCATACAGCGCCTTGTGCTGATGGATGAGCTACTGGAAATATATGGTGCACCCAATATAATCCCGCTCTCAGTAATAGATCTATTAAAGGACACATCAACTTATATGTCCTTGTATAAATTTGTATGTAGTACTGTAAATACATTGTAATTTGTAGATACATACGTTGTAAATTTGTTTATAATTATGTAAATACGTTATAACTTGTACATATACAACTAGTAATAGCATAGCGCAATTCGCGAACTGAACAGATAATGTAAATAGGTAGGTATTATTCTAAAAAGTTATGCAAATTACACTGGATTTGACTTTAAGAAAAGGGGAAAATTATTAGAGACTATATTACTGGATTTGGACTTACTAAAAGGAAAACATGGAAAATATTCTTTAGAGAATTATACATTAACGGAAATGGTAAAATAACTGATGACTTTAAGACTGGATTGGATTTGATGAAAGAAACTACTATAAATATTCGCTATCGAATATACATAATTGGAAAAGGAAAATGGAAATAATGTAAGATGAAATGAGAAAACTGGATTGGACTTTTTGTAAAACAAATAATAAATACCAAAGAAATGAAAATACTAACGACAAGGCAGTAAGGCCCCTGGCTATAGCCTGTTCGAAAGAACGAATTAATATTAAAAAAAATAAAAAAAAAAAATGGTCTATACTGAATACGCTATGCTATAGTGTAAATTTTATTAAAAATTAAAACTATATTTTCTCTCTTTAACTGTGTATTTCTTATATTTATGATAGGAATTTATTATGTACAATACTTGTGTTTTTGAACATTTTATGAAAATTAAATTAGTCTCTAAGTGTGAACTTTGATAGAGACTCCTATAAAATGGAAGCCGGCGATGGGAACCACATAAGTCTTATTCTTTCTCAAAGGGAAATTTCGAAAGTATCAAACGATGTTGCTGGAAAAATCAACAAATACATAAATCAGAAGTGTGAAGAATACCTTGCAGCGAAAACTTCATTTGAAAGTACCAAGTCACAGATCGGTAAGTTTTCGGCAAATTTTCATCTTAAACAATTGGATATTAACCGTAATGTCTTTTATTGTTAAAAAGTATTTGAGTTTTCTTAAATAACGCGAAGTATCTACTATGTAGATTTACCAGTTTTGTCATACAATGAATTCTGAAGTATTTTTGTAACTTTTGAATTAACAAGTCACAGTCGTGACTATACAGTCAAATGTGTCCAGGTCTTTACAAAAGAGATGTTGGAGGGTATAACGGGGACTCTTGATGAAAAATAATTAACTGCACAACCTGGCTTCAGACGGAACTTCAGTACAATCAATATCATCCACACTGTTGAAGTTATTAACTGTCAAGATTATTACAAATTCCAAAAACCTTTGTACATAGCCATCATTGGTTATATAAAAGCATTTGACAAAATAAAGTATACCTTTTCCATATAAAAAAAACCAAGCAGTCAAGGCTGAGTTTACAAAAATATGAAGGAAGCAAATAAGCTTTGTCATACTAGAATCAGTAGGCCCACAATTGGGCATGGATTAAAAGATAGGATCATACCTTACCCACTTAAGATTTGCAAATGACATTATCCTTTTTGAAGAAAATCCTAAATACTTGAATGATGCTGAGAGCTAATATCTGGTGAGCAAGGAGTAAGGCCTAGAGCTGGTTTCAAAGAAAACTAAAATTAATAACAAACAGATAGGAACTAGAAATATCAGAAGATGGACAGTAAATAGAGAACAGAGTTATATATATGAGGTGGGCTAATATTACTTATATTAGCCCACCTCAGCCAAATAATATTTCCCCAACAACCAAATGGAAAATGAAATTGAAAAATTGATGCACATGGTTGAAATAAATATTGGGAATTAAAATAAATTATAAAAAGCAAAAATCCAACTATGAGTATCAACCAGAAAACATACCATACCTCCATGTACTTGCCTAAATTATGGCTGTGAAACATTGACAAGTTATGAAGAGGTTCATGATAGATCTAAATTTAGGGAAAAAATCAGTAGATCTGGGATCAAAGCAATACTAGGCTCATAATATTCTCTTATAGTACTAGGAAGTGGAGATAGTCCAGACAAGCAACAAGAAAAAAATGGTAAGAGACCGGAGGAATACCTATGAAGAGGTGGATGGATGAAATCAAATTTACTGCTAAAATAACAAATTAGAGGATACTTATGGATCTAAGGCACACCAAACTGGGAGAGATAATCAAAATTTCTTGTTTTTTAAATTCTAAACTTAAATCAATCTAAAGCAAGCCAATACTTAAAAACATTACCCATTTCTATTTTCAGTATTCTTAATTTCTAAATTTTGATCACTTGCCTGTCTCGATCAAGTTTATGCAATAATCAGATATGCAATAATAGAGAAACATCATTTAGGCCCTAAATGATGTTTCACTATTTCTGTATAAAAGTAGAGCTAAAAAATATAAATCAATTATATGCAGTGTAAGTATTAGGTATTACCTACCTACATTGTTAATTCAAGGCATAACAAAATAAATACCACATTTGCAATTAATTGTATTGCGGGTGCAACCAACAAGATTATGCAACAGAGTATCAATCTGAACCATTTGCTTGCATGCAACATGCAATGTAGGGTTCCCCAAACTCTGTCTTCAGTCTCTTTTTACATTAGAAATGTTATAGTACACTACAATAGACATGAATATCCAATCATACAATTGGCTCACTTGGTAAGAACTCTGGGATGAAATCCGAGAGACAGCATGGTCCATAAATTTTTGCTACAAATTTAATTTGTATAATTAATATCTAAAGTGAATGATATTACTTTAAAATAACAAATTGTATATAATAGTATTGATTTTTATTTGTTAAAACTTTTAATAAAATATGAAAATACCTAATCAACTGTTTTTTTATGTGATACAAAATTATTATTGTTATTAAACAGCTTTATTATTTATGTTTTAAACAAATATTTTATTTGTTAATAACAATTACAGATGAGAAAATCAAGAATTTAGAAGATACCACTTTAGAGAGCAACCTTAAATATCAAGATGCTGCCAAAAAGTTATTGTTTTCTGAAGAGACACTTCGTGAGTTGGAAAATAAGCTTAATATAATTACCGGAGAACTTCAAATTTCACAGAGCAAAGTTATAGTTTTGGAAAATGAGTATATGTCTATGAAAAGTGCAAGAGATACTGCAGTGGATGAAAAAAATGATCTAGCACGAGTTGTGGACAGGCATAATTTGGAAATTGAAAGGCTAACTGCGAGCGAATTGTCACTTTCTCAACAATTGCGTGTTGCAATCGATTCTAAATGTGAAGCGTGGGCATTAGCAGATGAAATTAAAAGTAAAGAAAATGTACTTCAGAATCGCGAGAAACAAATAGAACAGGAAAGGACTTCATTAAATTCGCAAATTCACAGTTTAACTGAGCAAGTTAATAGGCTTACATCTGAATTAGAAACAGTTCGACTTAACAACACTTGCAAGATTGTAGATTTAGAAACACAGCTTGCCACAAAAGATCAACAATTAAATATTGCTACAGATCAAATTAACGAGCTCAACAAAGTAAACAAAGATCTTACCAACCAAGTTGAAAAATTAACACACAGGTTAAAAGAACGGGAGGATTTTGAAAATAGGATGGCAGATAACTACAAAATGGAATTAGACGCAAAAGCGAAATTAGCAGATTTGTTTAAAACAATGCATGAGGATTCTGAAGCGAAAACAAAAGAGCTAAATGAAACTATAGCAGAATTACAAAAACAACTTAATGAAGCTAGTGAAAAATATAGTGAATTAGAAACCATATATAAACAAGTAGAATTTGATCAGAAAGAATTAATAAGAAAGAAAAATGAAAAAATAAATTCCCTGGAGACGGAATTAAAACATAACAATGATTTACTAAAAGCTTCTAACACACAAAATTTAGAAACTGCTCTGAGCAATCTAGCACCTTCTGCAGCTACCACAAGTAGGCTTATTAAATCCGGAATGTCCTTGACACAAATTTATTCAGAACTAGTAAAAATGTCTGATGAACTTGCTCAAGAAAAAGAAAAAAATAGACAACTCAATATTGCAATGGATTCCATAACCCAAGAACTTGAGGAAAAAGCACCACTTTTAAAGAAAGAAAAAGCTGAATATTTAGAAGCTATGGAAAGCAAGGATGCCTTGTCTCAACAAATTGAATCTTTAACTATTGAATATAATAGACTTAAAGATGATTATAGTGAAACAACTAAGATTGCAAGTCACTATAATCGAGAAAACACCAAGCTTAAAGGTGAATTAGCAGACTTAGGTAGACAGGTGTGCTTCTTGTTGAAGGAAATTGAACACAGCAGAGATACTGTCATTAATGGTGATCATGAAACTTCACAGAGTACTACTTCAGGCTCGACTGATTTGGATAGTTCTCGCAATATATCAAAAACACTAATAACATTTAGAGATATCCAAGAGCTACAAAGTAATAATCAAAAACTTCTAACCATGATAAGAGAGCTATCTGCTAAGCAGGAAGAATTAGAACAGCAAAAGGAGCAATTTCAATGTGGTTCATTTGAAGATAAAATTGAGAATTTGAAACAAAAAGTTGTTCAATTGACAGAAGCACAAGATCAACAAACCAAAATGGTTAATGCTCTTATCAGACAAAGAGATATGTTCAAAAAGTTGTATCATGATCAAATGAAAGGAAAACGACTTGAAGACTCTGCCTCAGAACAACCTGGATTAAAAAGCGATATACCAACCTATTTGGAAATAACTCAAAAAACAACATCACAGAATATTGAAAATAATGAAGTAGAAATAGAAACTAAATTGAAAGAGACAGAAAAACATTTAGAAATGTTGAAGGAAGAATTTAAATCATATAAAGAGGAGAAAATTACAACAGAGGGGATGCTATTTGAACAGGCTGAAAGTATGAGAAAGGAGATAGCAAAGCTAACTGAAGCTAATAGTAAGAGCGCTTCTACATTAAAATACAACAATGAACGTTTAAAAAATTTACAGACGAATATTGCAACATACAAAAAACAAATATCGATATTGGAAGAAAAAAATAAGGCCTATAATACTACTATCGCCAAGCAAGAAATTTCCTTGCAACAATTGAGAGACACAACATTAACAACTCAAGGAAAACTAGCAGCTGCTGAGGTACAAATTGAAAATTTGAAGACAAGTAATAAATTACTTAAAGATATTGAGCTGAGACTTCAAACTGAAAAGGAAGCGTTGAACAGAGAGAGGCAAGGGCAATGCATGTTGCAAAAAAATCTAGAACTAATAAAAGTTAGTTTAGAAAGAAAAGATGCAGAAAGTCGCATGCAAATCGAATCAAGACTGGATGCAACCACTAAGGAATGTGCAGCCTTGAAAAAGAGATTACAGGAAGAACAAGATAAATTCAGAGAGCTATCTGCTCATCTTGAACGTCAAACAGAAACTGCTAAAACCAGATTTCAAGATGAAAAAGATGCTGCTGACAAATTAAGAATAGAGGTTCAACAACTAAGAAATAGCTTAGATGAAAAAAATAAATTAAATGATGACCTTGTAAAGAAGCTCAAGTCTGCTTTATCGCCGGCAAATGATGATACCCTTGACACAATTAAAAAAATTAGGGAACTTGAAAATAAACTGTCTGATATGAATGGTGAAAGAAGTTCATTACTTGATCAGCTTAATAAAGCCAAAGAACAAATTAAACAGAAATGTGATATTGCAGAAGAAACCGAAAAACAACTTGAAAACATAAAAAGAGAATATGAAAGCTATAAATTGGAAACAACCACAAAGCTTGAAGTCGAAGCTAAGCAATTGCATGTGTTGAAAGATAAATGTGCTGAGCTTGAAGCTGAAATATCACTACAGGCTCAAGGGGAATATCCAAATGTCAATGTTTCTTTAAGAAATGAGCTTGCAGCTACAAAAGAAGAACTGACGAATGCAAGAGCAAAATGTGAAGCATGCCATCGTGATCTTTATCTTGCTCGTACTGAAATTAATAATCTCTCAGAAGCAGTTAGAAAATCGGAGGAGAAATATAGCCATGAGTTAATGCTTCATTCTACTGATTTACAGACATTGTCACAAGTGAAAGAAGATTTATCTAGAGTACAGAATGAACTGAGTGAAATGGTAGCCCTAAAGAATGGAGTAATTCAAAAACTTGAAACGCAAAAAGCAGCTTTGATTGAAAAGGAAAAGGTTTTAGTTATAGAAAATGAAGAAATAGTACAGCGCTTAAAAGATCTTAGTGATCAAAATACTTTGTTACATGATCAAATACAAGCATTGGGAAAACAGCTATCAGGTAGTATGTCTAGATCATTTTCAGAAAGTATGAATGAGTCTGCTAATGACTTCACCATAAATATTTCTGCTAGTGAAGATGATGGGAAGTCTTGTGAACAGTTATTGCAAATTGTCAACTATTTAAGGAAGGAAAAAGATATTCTTTTGGCTAAGTTTGGTGTATTACAAGCTGAAACAAATAGGCTGAAATCTCAACTAGAAATAAATGAAAAGCAATTGGATGAATGTAGATTGGCTTTAGTATCAGAAAGGGAACGGTTTGAAATGACAATGGCTACTGCTGATAGACAGTCCGATATATTAAGAAAGCTAGATACATTCAATGCTATAACTGATAGCAATAGATTCTTGAGGGACGAAAGGGCGAGTCTGTCTGCCCGTTTAGAGGAATTTGCCAGTCAAGTTAAATCATTGCAAGACGAAATAGCGCCATTGCATGAAAAAATTAATGAATTAACCTCTAAGAATGAAGCTTTAGATACAGAAAATAAATCTCTTAAAAGTGATTGTGCTCGTTGGAGATCTAGAGTTAATTCATTAGTAGAACGTGCAAATAAAACTAGCCCAGAAGACTGGAAACGCCTACAGAATGAACGAGAAACTTTAGCTAAAATGTTAACTAATGAAAAGGAAAGCAATAAAAAAGTTAAGGAAGCGCTCAGTTCAATCGAAGTTGAGAAAAGAAAATTGGAAGAGAAATATAAATCAATGTTGCATCAACAGAACAGTTTTAAAGATGAAAATAACAAACTTCGAGAAGAACTCCGAATTATTAAAGAAGATATGGCAAGGCTTTCCGAAGAACTGACAAGAATAAAGACTGAAAATACATCTATTAACGACGCGAAAACTAAAATGGCCGAAGATTTGTCTAATAAAGAATCATTTCTTACTGACATACGAAATAAAGAAATGCAAATACGTAAAATAGCAAAAAAATACAAAGGACAATATGAGGAACTGGTCAAAACAATAGAAGAAGAGAAGAAAAAGCATGAGAGTGACTCTGCTACTGCTGGAGCTTGTGCGACAAATAGCGATAAGCAAATAGAAGAACAGCTAAAAGAAGTTCAGACGAAACTAGATTTAGAAAAAACTAATAATGAACAACTAAAACAAGAGTTAGAAGTTCTTAGAACCGCGAACTCGGATAAAGAAGAGAAAGCTAAAGCAGTTTTAAAGCATGCTAAATCAAAAATCGTTCAACTGACTGAAATTAAGAGTTCCCTTAGTCGAGACTTGGAAGAGGCACGCAGTAAGATTGAATCTGTTGGGCAAAGCAACCGAGATGATCAAGATGATCGGCTAGCGTTGATTAAGTCGCAATATGAAGGACGCTTGGCACGTCTTGAAAAAGAACACGGGGAAGCTCAAGCTGAGAAAAAAAGTGAAATCGAAGCCTTGATGCAAAAAGTCACTTTGCTGCAAAAACAGTTGGCTAGTCAGGCCTCTGGATCAAAGCAGCAAATAATGATAGAAAAGTCAACTACAGAACCACCGACGGCGAACATCAAACCAATGGCTGGTAAGTATTAATATATGTGATCTTGTGCAACTAGTCCATTGACGTACAATATAAGACTAAACTCACAATCACACTAAAAAATACGGGTTGCACTACGGGAGTGACGGCAGAAGTGAAAACTTCAACATTAACACTGTGCTTTTTGGAATTTATAGGGAATAATTTCGCTTTTTTATTAGTATAAAAGTACTAGCATTTATGTGGTTTAATACAATATTCATTAATTGCGCAATCGTACACAAAAAATGATTAAAAGATCTTAGATTAAAAGATTATCTCTTAGAAAAATCAGCTATCATCCATAATAAACTGTAAAAATATTTCACGTCTGGGATTCGATCCTTCGACGTCGCGGTGTTTCGGCTCAATCACAATGATTCAACCACCGGTCCAATGACCGTATGATTATATTTAGTTAGAAATATAAATCTTTCATTCATAATTTCAACGACTTTCTTTCGAATTTGCGATCAGGCAACGTGTCCTGACGCGAGTTTAATATTTTATACCCATCCCAAAAAAGTGCTCCTCGCCTAAAGAAGTCAGTTCTATTTTACAACGACAAAGTGTTTAGTGAAAAACTGTCCAAATAACAGCATATCAAAACTTAAAAAGGATAGAGTGTCGTATTTCAGATAATTGCCCCATTAAATTAAAACAATTGAGTAACTGATTCGACGTATTCAAACATTTTGCTAAAAATTTCAATTGCGAAAACAAAGTGTTCTTTTCTCGTGTTCGCGCCCGTCTCGCGCGTGACGTAGTATTGCTACTTCTAATGAGCGTAAACAAAATAGACTAAATATTACGACCACTGAGCCAGCCACCAAATAATCTGATAATTTGAATGAATGTTTCAATGTTATCTATATAAGTTAATGTATACGTATATACAACGCTGCTCGGATATATCTTAATAGGCGAGTTTAGTTGTTTATTGTACATCAATGAAATAGTATTAAAATTTAATTCAATCATATTCATTTTATATTCGAATTAATGAACGAATTTGCAAAAACTGTGGCTCTTTTAGTTAGAAGGCTACAGGCGGTCAGATAAATGTCAAAAGTAACAGCAATAAAGTTCCATTTAAGCTCTAAAAGGACGCATGGAGGCTGTAGTGATATGTCAATATGTAAAGTGAATAAATCGGAATGTAGCCCCGCAGAGCGTGTCGGCGAGGGGGCGCGGGGGCGACACGCCGCTGGCGTCGATCCGGCCCATGGCGCAGGTGGGCCCCACGGCGCCGCACGACGCGCACACCACCGAGTACATGCCCGCCTCCTCCTCCCGCCCGCTGACTCGCGCCGCGGTGGCTGCGTCCGCCGCGCCCGCGCCGCCCGAGTCTACCCAGGTAACATAATGTAGGTGTAGCGCCGCACGACGCGCACACCACCGAGTACATGCCCGCCTCCTCCTCCCGCCCGCTGACTCGCGCCGCGGTGGCTGCGTCCGCCGCGCCCGCGCCGCCCGAGTCTACCCAGGTAACATAATGTAGGTGTAGCGCCGCACGACGCGCACACCACCGAGTACATGCCCGCCTCCTCCTCCCGCCCGCTGACTCGCGCCGCGGTGGCTGCGTCCGCCGCGCCCGCGCCGCCCGAGTCTACCCAGGTAACATAATGTAGGTGTAGCGCCGCACGACGCGCACACCACCGAGTACATGCCCGCCTCCTCCTCCCGCCCGCTGACTCGCGCCGCGGTGGCTGCGTCCGCCGCGCCCGCGCCGCCCGAGTCTACCCAGGTAACATAATGTAGGTGTAGCGCCGCACGACGCGCACACCACCGAGTACATGCCCGCCTCCTCCTCCCGCCCGCTGACTCGCGCCGCGGTGGCTGCGTCCGCCGCGCCCGCGCCGCCCGAGTCTACCCAGGTAACATAATGTAGGTGTAGCGCCGCACGACGCGCACACCACCGAGTACATGCCCGCCTCCTCCTCCCGCCCGCTGACTCGCGCCGCGGTGGCTGCGTCCGCCGCGCCCGCGCCGCCCGAGTCTACCCAGGTAACATAATGTAGGTGTAGCGCCGCACGACGCGCACACCACCGAGTACATGCCCGCCTCCTCCTCCCGCCCGCTGACTCGCGCCGCGGTGGCTGCGTCCGCCGCGCCCGCGCCGCCCGAGTCTACCCAGGTAACATAATGTAGGTGTAGCGCCGCACGACGCGCACACCACCGAGTACATGCCCGCCTCCTCCTCCCGCCCGCTGACTCGCGCCGCGGTGGCTGCGTCCGCCGCGCCCGCGCCGCCCGAGTCTACCCAGGTAACATAATGTAGGTGTAGCGCCGCACGACGCGCACACCACCGAGTACATGCCCGCCTCCTCCTCCCGCCCGCTGACTCGCGCCGCGGTGGCTGCGTCCGCCGCGCCCGCGCCGCCCGAGTCTACCCAGGTAACATAATGTAGGTGTAGCGCCGCACGACGCGCACACCACCGAGTACATGCCCGCCTCCTCCTCCCGCCCGCTGACTCGCGCCGCGGTGGCTGCGTCCGCCGCGCCCGCGCCGCCCGAGTCTACCCAGGTAACATAATGTAGGTGTAGCGCCGCACGACGCGCACACCACCGAGTACATGCCCGCCTCCTCCTCCCGCCCGCTGACTCGCGCCGCGGTGGCTGCGTCCGCCGCGCCCGCGCCGCCCGAGTCTACCCAGGTAACATAATGTAGGTGTAGCGCCGCACGACGCGCACACCACCGAGTACATGCCCGCCTCCTCCTCCCGCCCGCTGACTCGCGCCGCGGTGGCTGCGTCCGCCGCGCCCGCGCCGCCCGAGTCTACCCAGGTAACATAATGTAGGTGTAGCGCCGCACGACGCGCACACCACCGAGTACATGCCCGCCTCCTCCTCCCGCCCGCTGACTCGCGCCGCGGTGGCTGCGTCCGCCGCGCCCGCGCCGCCCGAGTCTACCCAGGTAAGATAACATATGCAACTGAACCTACCTACTTTATATATAGTTTTATACTTTGTTCACCGAGGGGAGAAAATTAGCAATTACTAACAAGTTTGCAATTGTAGTGAGTATAATGAGTAAATAAACGGTACAGAGACTATGCTTCTTAAGAGCGGGCAAAATTGTTACATATTTTGTTTGGGTTGTCATAAAAAGTTAAGATAAATTAAACAAAACATGTTTTATTCGGTTTGATCATCGATATTAAATAAGCCTAGATACAAGATTTCATACAAAAGTTATGGCTACTTAAAAGTGTCCGCATTAACATTATAAACATTATTAATATAAATTATATCTTACCGTCTTAACGTAAGGTTCAATTGACAAAGAAAAATCGAAATTATGAAAACTAATAGAAGTCTCGTTACAGCTTATGTCTAGAATAGCTCCTGAAGATGCCTCGTGTTGAGGCTAAATACACGTCAAAGTGATTTTTGTAAAGATTGGCGGAATTAACACTAAATATTATTATTTTTAAAATAAAATTGAAGTTACATACAATGTTCCGCATCTTCGCAAGGAGATCCCTCGTAAGATGGCAACCACCAGCAGCAGTTCGTAGTAAAAACGTGATTAGATATAAAAAAAAATAATTTACATACAAAATTCCGTGACTGTGCTATTATAACCGTTGAGGAGTTTCCTATTGAAGAGATAATCCTGGCTGCAGCAGCAGATTATGTATAATATCATGTTATTGAATTGCAAACAAAATTATGTATGTGGACAACATTTTAGCTCTATGAGATATCGGGAAGTGTTATAAACGTTACTTATAACAATATTTGAAGACCTAGGGACCTTGTAACAAGTGGGCTTAACAAATACCAACCCACCTATATAGTTATATAGAATAGAAATAGAATAGAAACACACTTTATTAGCAATAAAAAACCCTCACACAAAAAACAATAATTTATAATATTAAATCTTAAAATACTAAATTAAATAACGTAACAAATATTATAAAAAATGAAAAATAAATAAATAAAAATAACAGTGTGAGCGTGATTCCCTGCTAAAAGGAGCTGACTCAGTATATTGTTGTGTGAGTGCAGAAGACACCAACACAACACTGGTGTTCAGCAGCCCCTCGTGACATTTGAAGTAAAAAGTTCTTTTAGTCTTCCCATTGCAAATTAATTTGCGTAGGTATAAAAGTAAGTAGTGTAATAAAATAAAAATAAATAAATAATTGTAATAATATTAAATCTGTATCTGTATATAATTTAATAAAGGTGGCATTAAGTGCTATAAATGAGATATAAATATATTGGTGAATAATTAAATAATGATAAAAATACAGAATTGTGTTAATTTATAAGATACATTGCACATCAAGAGTAATTATTATATAATGATTCTAAAATAGTTTTTTTATATTTCAATCTAAAATTTTGGACATTTTTTAATAGTCTTAATGGTGGCGGTAAATTATTCCAGCACTTAGTAGCACTGTATCGAAAACTACCCCTGAACGCTGCGAATGATGCCGGGGCACCGCTAATATCTGCGAGGCAGATCTGGTCTTTATATTATTAGCACTGCGTTGCCCCAGCCATTCAAGTTTATTATACAAGTAAAGGGGTACTTTAGTGTGTATACCAACCAATCCACAAACAAATGTTAAGCAAATCCTTGCAATAACAATAAAATGGTGAAAACATGATGTACTCTCTTCCCATAAACAATAGGATCATACAAATATTAATAACAAATATTTATTTACCTATTGTAGTCTTGGGATAATTAAACATGATACATTTTTATTTTTTTCGCATTAATCATGCAAACAGTATAGTAAACATATATTTATAATATAATACCACTTTTTATGTTAAAATATTCAAGCTTGCAATTAATAAATAAATACGAGTGTCGCACTAACTCTGCTATTGTCAACTGTCTGTGCAATCGTCAACTGGTTTTTACCGGTTTTCGCCGCTTCTATGCAACAAGCGGCTACTGGACAATCATACATGCCCGGATCAATGTAGCAGTGCAACCATTACACGTGGTTGTATGAAGCTCTGTCTCTGTACCGTTTAATATACTCACTCCACTACTCGGAGTAGTGGAATCGCGCTTTCCTTCGAGTTATACAGTGATAGATAATTATCACGTCTCCGCAGCCTTAGTTATTCACACAGTTAGTATTCTCATTCTCACTGTTGGGCTTGTAACGTGGCTTTGATTTCAGATAGTATGAATATATCTGTCTTATTTATTAAGAGTTGTAAAAAGAGATATAACCTTGTCCAGTGATTAAACAAACCATGGATAGATATGATTCTAACATATTATGCGTTTATTTTTTTTTTAAGCGGCAAATCGCCCGTGCAAAGTCAAAACACGTCGTCAAAATCGGTGAGCAGCTTTCCAGTAACCCGACCGGAACACGCAAGTTCTGGTCGCTGTCGAAAGCTGCTCTTGGTAACTTCAGCCAGCCGTCCATGCCGCCGTTACACATGAGGAATGACACCCTGGCCCATACGGCAAAAGAGAAAGCCGATCTTTTGTGCACTCTTTTCGCCTCCAACTTGTCTCTTGACGACAACGGAAATACACCGCCGACCATCCCGCGGTGTCAGAGCTCTATGCCTGAAGTACAGTTCAGACAGAAAACTGTTAGGCGAGCTCTGTTTTCGTTGGACGTCAGGAAGTCGAGCGGGCCGGATGGCATTTCTCCAATCGTGCTTAGAACGTGTGCCCCTGAGTTGACGCCGGTGCTAACGCGTTTATTCCGGCACTCTTATTCTAAAGTCGTAGTCCCTGACTCATGGAAGTCAGCCCTTGTCCATCCGATCCAAAAAAAAGGAGACAGTTCGGATCCGGCAAACTACAGGCCTATTGCTATTACCTCCCTGCTATCCAAAATCATGGAGAGCATTATTAGCCGTCAGCTCTTGGTATATCTAGAGGGTCACCAGTTGATCAACGACCGACAATACGGGTTTCGCCATGGTCGGTCGGCAGGTGATCTTCTGGTATACCTAACACATAGATGGGCAGCGGCTATTGAAAGCAAGGGGGAAGGCCTGGCAGTTAGCCTGGATATAGCGAAGGCCTTTGATCGTGTATGGCACAAGGCGCTCCTCTCCTAACTTCCATCATTTGGGCTTCCCGAGAGCTTGTGCAAGTGGACCTCCACCTTCCTCACTGGGCGCAGCATACAGGTCGTTGTCGACGGATATTGCTCGAACCCGAAGCCCGTGAATGCTGGAGTGCCCCAAGGCTATGTGCTGTCTCCCACGCTGTTTCTTCTGCATATCAATGATATGTTGGACACCTCCAACATTCATTGCTATGCAGACGACAGCACTGGTGATGCCGTATACACTGGCCATGCAGGTCTCTCTCGGGAAATCGTCGACCAGTGCCGGGAGAAACTTGTGTCTTCTATCGAGTCCTCTCTTGAGAAGGTCGCGGAATGGGGATAATTGAACCTTGTCCAATTTAACCCCCAGAAGACTCAAGTTTGCGCGTTTACCACTAAAAAAACCCCATTTGTCGTATCGCCGCTCTTCGACAACACTTCCCTCAAAGCTTCGCCTAGTATCGGAATACTGGGTCTCGAAATCTCGAGCGATTGCCAATTTCGTGGTCATCTGGAAGGCAAAGCCAAGTTGGCTTCAAAGAAACTGGGCGTCATTAATAGAGCACGGCAATACTTCAAGCCGGCCCACATACTAGCGCTCTACAAAGCGCAGGTCCGGCCACATATGGAGTATTGCTGTCATCTCTGGTCTGGCGCACCCCAGTATCAGCTCGATCCATTTGACTGCGTGAAACGCAGAGCAGCTCGAATTGTCGGGGACACAGTGCTCTGTGAACGGCTGGATCACTTGGCGTTGCGTAGAGACGTCGCTTCATTGTGTGTCTTCTGCCGCATTTATCACGGGGAGTGTTCCGAAGAGCTGTTTAACCTGATTCCTGCCGCCGAATTCCACCTTCGCACGACACGCCACAAGTTAGGATATCATCCTCACCATCTGGATGTGTGGCGGTCCTCCACAGTGCGGTTTTCAAGGAGCTTTCTTCCACGTACTACAAAGCTGTGGAATGAGCTTCCTTGTGCGGTGTTTCCGGGACGATACGACATGGGTACCTTCAAAAAAAGCGCGTACACCTTCCTTAAAGGCCGGCAACGCTCCTGTGATTCCTCTGGTGTTGCAAGAGATTGTGGGCGGCGGTGATCACTTAACAACAGGTGACCCGTACGCTCGTTTGTTCTCCTATTCCATAAAAAAAAAAAAAATTCCTTAAGAATTGTGGCTTTAAAATATTTTTCTTAAAGAAAAATCAATTTAGATCATTTATTTATAATTTCTTAATCAAAGTGGCGATTTTTTGGTGTCGACTGTCGGGCGCTCAAATTCAAAGACCAGAATGGTCGAGAATAATAATTATTGTCACATTCGCTTATTCCCCAACCTGTATAAATAAAAGGATAAAGGTTTTCATTTGTTTGAGCATCACGGAATACCACTGGATAGATTTCAATTAAGTCTTCTAAGATTTATTCCTTAAACACTTGGCCCTTATCTGAAAAAAAAAATTATTAAAAGTATTTAGCAATATTGGATTTATATTTTGAAATGGGTAACGAAACTCTATGAAAGCTGCCTAATGAGTTATTGTAATCTTCACACAAGCTTCGAATAAATGTGTTGTTAGCATTTGTACTGCAAAGAGCCTCGAATAATATCAAAATAGATTTTTCGAACAATATGTCGGGAGACAAAATTTAAGGTATGTTGTTCAAATTATCAGGGAATTTAAATTTCACGAAAATTGTATTAATATTTTGACTACTGTATTTAAGTTGACGTTTTTTTTACTTTTTTTCTAGGATTTGGACACCAGTGAAGATGTGAGTGGCGCGGGTTCCAGCGACAGCACAACGCAATCGGCAACGCTTTCGCAAACTCATCAGCAGGTTTGTAGAAACATCAATGATTTCTGGACTTAACATCTTATGTCCCAAGGTGATGAGCTCAATATTCTATTGTCGCACAGATTTTTTTAATGATAATAAGGGATGAGACGAGCAGGACGTTCAGCTGATGGTAATTGATACGCCATGCCCATTACAAAGCAGTGCCGCTCAGGATTCTCAAAAAACCCAAAAATTCTGAGCGGCATTACAATTGCGCTCGTCACCTTGAGACATAAGATGTTAAGCCTCATTTGCCCAGTAATTTCACTAGCTACGGCGCCTTTCAGACCGAAACACAGTAATGCTTATACATTACTGCTTCACGGCAGAAATAGGCGCCGTTGTGGAACCCATAATCTAGCCGGCTTCCTGTGCAAAGGAGCCTCTCACAGAATTTTCGGGGCTTTTCAAGAGTCCTGAGCGGGACTGCATTGTACGAATTGGTGAATGTATTTAACGTCCTGCTCGTCTCGTACCTTATTGTCATTTAATAGTTATTTATGCAACTGTTGTGTAATAAGGGGTATTTAAACACGAATGTGGGTTTATCACACGAGGCGGAGTCTAGTGTGATAATAGTATCACATGAGTGTTTTAATACGTAATTATCAACAGTTGCATATAAGACTTTATCTACACCCACAATATGAATCCTCTAAAAGATTCTGAAACAGCTTACTGCTAACATTAAAACAGCTAGTCCTAGTAGTAAACTAATATCATCCATTACTGATTATATGCAAATAAACTAAGACTAAGTATTATTGCAGCGCTTAAAATATCTGGCGGTGTGCTGTCATAACTTGAATCGCTAGTTTTCGTAAACAAAACAATAAAAATGAAAATGGCGGGCATTCGAATAACCTACTTTTATTTTACGGCGCGCGACGATCTGGTAGTGTGGAACGCTCGTTAACGAAAATGTTCTTTTTTTTTTTAATTCACACAGATACCACGCATCGAGCAATAAGAATGTGGCTGTCTGTTGAAACTCTTTGCGCATGAAGGGATCGAAAAAAAACATACGAGTGTTGTTATGAAATTCAGTACAACATTACAACACTCGTTTGGATGACGTAATGGTTATTAGAACATTGGGTGTTTTAATGTTGGTAATAAGTTAACTGTTTCAGAATCTTTAATTGAGGATTTAAAGCATGGGTGTAGATAAAAGTATCTTAAAAATCGCATCTGAACACTTTCTAGACGGTCAACATACGTACTATATGTAGGATTCCAAATTTGTGAAGCATATTCCAGATTACTTCTAACAAAAGTACAATATAGTATCTTAATAGTCTTAATATTATTAAAATTCTTTGAAATTCGCTTAATAAAACCTATATCTTATTAACTATCTTATCAATGTGATCATTGTTTCAGAATCTTTAATAGAGGATTTAAAGCATGGGTGTAGATAAAAGAATTAAATGCGATCTATTTGTCAATTTCAGGCGGTGGCTCTAGTATTGCCCCGCATCGAACAGCCGAGCGGAACTAGCGGAGCGAGCGGAGCGGCGAACACGCCCGCCTCCGCTGCGGCTGGGGTGCAGCCACCTCCCACCGCGCCCGGCTCTGGTGAGTGATGGAACACACCACTTATATTATGTTATTATGAAATGGAAGGCTCTAGAGCATAGGTTCTCAACGTGGGCGATAACGTAGCGTTTGGATATCATCCCCACCTTGGATGTGTGGCGGTCCTCCACAGTGCGGTTTTCAAGAAGCTTTCTCCCTCGTACTACAAAGCTGTGGAATGAGCTTCCTTGTGCGGTGTTTCCGGGACGATACGACATGGGCACCTTCAAAAAAAGCGCGTACACCTTCCTTAAAGGCCGGCAACGCTCTTGTGATTCCTCTGGTGTTGCAAGAGAATGTGGGCGGCGGTGATCACTTAACACCAGGTGACCCGTACGCTCTTTTGTCCTCCTATTCTATAAAAAAAAGCGTTTGAGACTTTCGGGGGGGCAGTAGAAGACCAAGAGAAAATTAGGAGGCATTGAGTTAGCGCAGATGGGGCGTGGGTAGATTGAAAAATATAGTCTAAAAAGGCAAAAAAATACATGAAAATACTCTAGAATAACATATTCTCAAAGTGGGCGGTGAGCAAAATAAGGTTGAGAAACTATGCTCTAGAGAAAGAGGGAGACAAAAAAGAAGATGGAGTGATATTTTTACTCAAAGAGTTGGACCGGACTGGATGAGAAGAGTCAGAGATAGAGCGTATTGGAAAGGTTTAGGGGATGCCTTAGCCGTAGAGGCAACTACTACCTAATTTATTTATTATAGTTAATATACACTGGCCTGCAAAACTAAGTATCACACTTTTCAAATTAATTTTTTTTCTTAACTATAGAAGGTAGAAATTTAAGATTAAAAACGTTTAATTGCAAATTTTATAGGGTTTTATTCTTAGAAACTAAAATTATACATTAGTAAAATTTTTAACTTAAAAAAGATAAAACAATGAAAATAGACATTTTTAGTTTAGTGTAAAAAAATTCAACTAAAATGTATTACGTGTTATTTAATTTTTAATAACTGGTATTGCCTCCTCGAGCTCTGATTACAGCTTCGAGCCGGTTTGGCATACTGAACACTAGGTTTTGGAGCCAATGTTGGGGAATATTCTCCCATTCTTCTACCAGGGCCTGCTTTAGTGCCCTGAGGGTAGTAGGTGGTGGTCTGCGATTTCTGACTAGCCTCCCAAGCTCATCCCAGGCATGTTCAATCGGGTTGAGATCAGGACTTCTTGATGGCCAAGCCATCACGCTGATACCGACCTCCTGAATATACTCTTGTACGATATGAGCCGTGTGTGGCCGGGCATTATCATGCATCAGCATCGATCCATCACCCATATTTGCTAAATACGGCCCTGCATACTCAATGAGAATCTCTTGAGCATATCTTTGCCCAGTGAGGGTGCCATTTTCTATGGCTACTAGCTTTGTGCGACCTTCTGAAGATATGCCAGCCCATACATGTACACTGCCTCCACCGTATTGGACTCTTTCTGGGATGCAGGCTTGAAGGTATCGCTCACCAGGTCGCCTGTAAACACTTCGCCTTCCATCAGTAGTGTAAAGGGAGAATCGAGACTCATCTGCAAACAAAATTCTTGACCATTCTTCTTCGTCCCACTGCATGTGTTCATGGGCGTATCGCAGTCTCGCTACTCGATGCTGTCTCTCGAGTTTTGGGCCACTCGCTGGTCTTCGGGGTTTCAAATTTGCTTCAGCAAGTCTTCTTCCCACTGTACTGTCACTAATGTAGTCCCTCCGGGTCTGAAGTAGCTGTTGCTGGACTTCAACTGCATTTTGGTGGCGATTTCTTAACACAGTGGAAATAATATAACGATCTTCTCGGGCACTGGTACACCTAGGTCTGCCATTACAAGGTCTCCTCAGATGGTGTCCAGTCTCTTCGTACCTTCGCTTTACCTTCTGGACCGTTCGTACCGTCACACCCACCATTCTTGCAGTGCGACGCATACTGATGCCTAGTTCCAGAAAAGCCATGATCCTAGCACATTCTTCAACTGAAAGAGGCATGATAAATAAATGTTATGTGCTTTTTAGCATAAATTTTCAAAACAAGACCCATCGATCTTGAAAAAAATTTAAAACAGAAAGAAAAATGTGAATGGTAAAATTGTAATTCGGAAACGTCCACTGAAAAAGGATTGGTTTTGTTTTTGAAGTTTTTTTTCAGCCAATTCTTAAAAGAAGGTTACCGACTATAAAGTTTTTATGTACAAAATTAAATTCTCTTTGGAGTCCTTTTTATTTCGAAAGTATATCTTGTGAACTTAAAACGTTATCCCAAATTTAAAAGTGTGATACTTACTTTTGAAGGCCAGTGTAGTTGTAATAAATATTTAATTTATAGTTAATTTCAAGAAATGTTGTTTTAAGTTGTTAATGTTGTCAAAGGCTTTTTTTATTTATTGACCGAAGCGAAGCTGAGCGGAGCTCCCACAGGGTGACTCCAATTGATTTCTATGTTAAATTGTTTCTCGGCCATTTCTGGACCGATTAAAAAAAATTAACTCATAGAAAGCTTTCGAATTTTTCTAGGTTATTGTCGAGACAGAGTTTTAAATTTCGACTTGATTCAATTATTATAATGAAAAACAAACATGATTTACAAATTATTCTAAATTAGCACGCGCTGCTTATATTTATTTAAAAATTGAGCAGATTGATCATATCTTGTTTTGTTTTTATACACAGATTATACTTAGATTACCTCGCTTCGCTTATATATACGCCGCAGCGAAGCGGTACGACGAGCGACTGCGGCATCCTAGTTTATTTATGAAATCATAGGCATAATGGACGTAGTTCCTGAAAAACGTTCCAAGCCACAAACATTACACTTAAAGGAATTCGTGTTTAAAGTATAAAATATAAGTGTATTCCATACATGTGGGTTGGGCTACTTAGTCATGATGTTATTTAAAGAGTGACAGTAGGGCTGCCATTTTTTGTCAGTCCGTTGATATGAATCACGTGACCAGTTTTGTCTTCTTAGCTCAATTTCGACATGTGGTTTGTCTGAACGTTTTTCATGAATTCCGTCCATTATTGTGCTGGGTAAAACATTATAGTTCCAACATAAATCCATGATTCCATGTCAGGTGAATCTGAGCCTTTTCCTTTTGCCTTTTGTTTCATCGCGTATCCTAATTGTTCATTTGTAATGGTTTGTATGGCAATAAAGAATTTATTATTATTATACTTTGTAATGTAATCTACAGCGGGCACTGTGGGTGGTACAGCGAGTGGCCCGGGCGCGGCGTCCAACGTGAGCACGTCTCAGCCGGCGGACGCTCGACCGCAGAAACGACGTCTCCAAGCAAGACCGCTTGCTGCGAAACGTACTCGAGTTGAGGTAACTCTCATTATACTATTTCAAACATTTTATTCAAACCATCCTCTTTAAGACGTTATGTACACTTTCTATGTTAATTTAATTTAATTTATCGTAGCTGTACTAATCTTTTTTTTATTTATTTATTGGAACGCTAACAATAGGTATACATGACATTTGCTTACACAATATTAACATTCTTCTAGTATATCTATTACTTAAAGGTATTCACAGTATTTCATAATAGATATTTACAATAGGCAAAAACAAGACTTAAAAATTAAAACAAAATACTCGTAAATTAAATCTATTACAAGATATATATATATATATATATATTTATGAAATTAAGGGACGAGACGAGCAGGACGTTCAGCTGATGGTAATTGACACGCCTTACCCATTACAATACAGTGCCGCTCAGGACTCTTGAAACCCAAAAATTCTGAGCGGCACTACAATTGCGCTCGTCACTTTGAGACATAAGATGTTAAGTCTCATTTGCCCAGTAATTTCACTAGCTACGGCGCCCTGCAGACCGAAACACAGTAATGCTAACACATTACTGCTTCATCTACAGGATCTACTTAGTTACTTACTTAGGACTGTTGATAACCTGCTGAACCCCAATATTTGCATAATAGGAAATTGACTTGAGATGTCGCTCTTGCAAATCTTAACAATTTTTTATGTTATAAAGTGATATCCCTCACTTTTTTTCCTCAATTATACAAAAATAAAATTGTATGAACAATCGGTTGGCTCAGTCTTATGTGCCCTATGTACATACATACACGGTATTATCAGGAATAAATTGCGCCGTTGTGGTACCCATAACCTAGCCGACTTCCTGTGCAAAGGAGCCTCCCACTGGTAAAAACCTACCTTATCACTCCTGCATCAATCGTATTTGTCGCCAAATTAATACACTTGGGTACTCAAAATGATCAGGAACTCAATTTATTTAATTTTTTTATTTATTTAGAGACTTATAAAAGTGAAAACCATTTACACCATAATTTATAGGCCAAAGCATTAGACTAAAACTTAAGGCTGGTGATTGCAACTGGCAGCCCAATTAGACCTAAGCCTGTGCTAGGGCTGTCCAAAAGTCCTCGGCCTAATTGTTAAAAAATAAAATATTAAAGTTTTCAAATTTAATCTAAAATTTTAATCTTATGAATTATTTACCTAACTAAACTTAATTGTTATTAGTTTTATTTGGATTATCATACATATATAAGAAACAATAAGAAAAGTTATAAAAAAAGAATAATATATATAAAATATAAGTAATATTAGTGCAACAGTGTTATTGTATTAAGTTTGAAGTATAGTTACTTGTACATAGTAAATCTTGTCATAAAGACATTAAAATTTTTCAAAAGAGCAGACTAGCAAATATATCTTCATATCCAACTTTAATTTTTTTTTCGAGAGGGGTTTTGAGCACATAGGATTACATTAGTTGCCCCCGGAGGGAGGTTGTTGAATAACTTTGGCGCCGCAGCTGAAAAATGACTTTTTGCGAATCCAGACGTTCGCAGTGGAACCAAACATCTTTGTTTTCTTCGCCTAAGGTGACTCTGAACTCTGAATTCCAAGTCAACGTACTTTCGTCGTAATGTCACTGACTGCCTGCGTAAGGGAGCTAATTTGTAGAAATTAAAATTCTTTTTTTCACTACTTTAAATAATTTGTATTTCTCTAAATCTTTATCTGTGAAAATATATAATAAATTGCCCAATGAATTGAAAGATTTACCGTTCAAAGTTTTTAAAAGAAGACTGCATCAGTGGTTAACAAATAAGTGCTTCTATAGTTTAAATGAATTTTTCAATACAAAATGAATTAGTCTATTTGATAATAATATATGTAATATAATATACTTTTATGACATTGAATTTGTTAATATTATACATAGGTACTAAATGAATTATAAAGTTATTTACGTCTCATATTATAATATCTTAAAATTTCATTTTATAAATATTATTGATATCATTGTGAAATCCGACATGTTTCAATATAACAGTACGATTAGTGTTTAGACAATTTTGTAACATATTTTGCATGTCAATTGACGAAACATATTGGATTATCCATAATATTGTTAACACCTTAAGTACAATGTTTCCTGCAAATAAAATTTCATAAATAAATTTAATTTCATTTCATTTCTAAAATGTACAGCTATGTTACAGCTATTGATATTTTTGCATTGTGTCTTTTAGTTTTATGTCTCCTTGTTGATATTTTTACATTTGTGCATGAATATTTATTTATATTGTTGGAGAATCTACAGCTGAATATTTTACAATAGTCACGTGATAAAATAACAGAAAGCCATTTACAGATTCCCGCGAGTAGCTATGTAAAATAAAAATCAAAAACAAAGTGAGAGTTACGTATACAAATCAAAAGCTTAACACTAATGAATTAATTATCTAATCACATATTAACAGCTCGACCACCAAATTGACCAAAGAACTCATTTCCTAATTGACGCTTAATAAAATCAGGGCTGCTACAGAATAAGTCAAGATCTAATTGTTTTGATAATTTGTTGAAGTTATTTCTGAGACGTACGATGAATGAATTTTGACGATAGTTAGTGCTGACGGGGGATATAAAGATAGGAGCATATTTACGGGCTAAAATTGAAGGTGTGTAAAAAGATTTTTTCGATAAGAGATCTGGACAATCTATTTTATTAGTTGTAATGGCTATAAGCAACAAAATAACCGCAATTTCACGGCGGTATGATAGAGGTAAGAAGTGAAATTTTTTGCAGACGTCTAAATAATCTCCAGATTTATAAGGGACATGTAATCGGTAGCATAAAAATTTTAAAAATTTCATTTGTATTCGTTCTATTCTGTATATATATTTATAACATGGATTCCTAATTTGTGGTGCATATTCTAAGATGCTGCGTACGTAAGCACAAAAAATTTTTAAATGTTTTTGCCTTTTTGAAATCAGCGAAAATTCTCATTATAAAGCCTAGAGCTTTAGTAGCCTTGGTATATTGTTGGTTTGTCAAATAAAGTAAAGTAAAAAAAATATTTATTTCAGGAAATAAACAGTCACTTTCAGAACAGACCTAGCAGTTCCGTTGATTATTTAGAACTAAACTAAATATATTAGAGATACGAGTAGACTTGAAACATGTATGTTGATAAAGTAGCAAATGTGACAAGAGTAGAAAAATAATGTTTAAGCTAAGCAATGTAATCATATGTATTAAATTCTCGTGTCCCGGTGTTTGTTACCAAACTCATCCGAAGATAGGTCTGGGTGACCCACCCCAAAAAATTTTTTTTATGTTTTTGACAATTTTTTTTATTTTTATTTTACTATAATTCAACATTGAAAAATACATAAAACTTCTTCTTCTACGATCTCCAACTATTATTGTATCGCGATTTTCATATTATTCTGTTGCATCCACAAAACCGCTATAGGGTTGCAAGATGGCAATCGAATACAATAATTGTAGTACGATATATTTGGTATAATTTTAATTATTGATTTTTTTTTTAATTGCTTTATATACCAGCAAACGTTGTATGGCAATACAGTATCAGCAGGGTCTGCTAGTATTACATAATTTTTTACATGTACATCTTATATATAAAATTCTCGTGACACAATGTTCGTTCCCGTACTCCTCCGAAACGGCTTGACCGATTCTCATGAAATTTTGTGAGCATATTGAGTAGGTCTAAGATGGCCAACATCTATTTTTCATCCCCCTAAATGTTAAAAGTGGTCCACACGACATTTTTTTTTTAATTTGTTTGATTATGAGTCAGCATTAAAAAATACATACAACTTCAAAATTTTCACCCATCTACGAACAACAATTACTTTTGTATCGCGATTTTAATATCGGCAATACAACGTTTGCTGGGTCAGCTAGTTTTCCTATATATTCTTTGAGTAAAGAGTAACTATAATATCAATAAAAGGTATTTGGTTTTTATTTATTTTATGATAATGTCATATATGTATTTACTCCCAGGGATTCGAAAGGTCAGAAGAAGTTGAATACCAGGTACCGACGTCGTCGCGATGTGATCAAGATGACGAAGGAGTGGTTGTGGTTGACTCCGAGGAAGATGATGAACGATGCTCAGGAACTATGTACCAAGTGAGTTACAAAAACATTTTTTAACAATCCTGAAATTTTATTTATATAAGATTTGGTAAACTTCAAATTATTGTAGTAAAAGAAGCATTTAGTCCTTCTAGATATAGAAGACTTGTATATTCATCTTTGCAGCTCTCATGGGACAGTAGCCGCAGTGGTTTTCCGTTGCCTTCTGCGCCAAATATTTTTGGAGTAATTTATACTCCAAGGTCACTGTAACCTCTACCAGCCAGTTTCCTGGCCAGGTGTATGGATATACCGCCATTGGTCGGTCGCCGTAGCCTCGTCTGTTGTCTAGCAGGGGGTACCACGAGCAGGTGAGGTTGATAGTTGGGGCCGATAACATGTTATCATCGATTTCCCCCTTACCCCCCGGTTGTGGAGTGCTCCCGCAATGCTGCAAACCGTCAAAAGTGGAGGAGCATCGCGAGGGAGGCAGTGCGACCCATAACTGTGGAGACTAACGGCGACTAATGTTGCGTCATCTTGGCAACCACAACCACTCTGACAAGAGTGAACGATTGAGAAGAAGAAGATATATAAGAAATAGAAATGTATTTATTTGTCGTAGAGAGTGACGATAAATTATTGCAACAACACTTCATGAAGCTACATCGTAAGTTCGTAAAGAGGCTTTGACATGGGGACAAGAACTGATGAAAAACTCCCAGTCCAGCATTTAAATCATTTAACAACTTAGCCAATTAATATGATATTATACAATTTTAGGTGGCCTGCACAGAACCAGACAACAACCACACATTATTATCCTCTATATAATCTAATTAATATTAACATTCTTTGTCAAAGAAGCATTAATATATTTCTTGAATTTGTTCTCAGTAAGTCAGTCTAGTATACTTGTGGTATTTTGTTGTAAAATTGAATACCAAAACCTATGAAAGAGCCTTTAACTCTAGCTAACTTATTGAACGGCACTTACAGTTTAACAACAATATTTTTTCTTCTTGAATCAAACGAATTCAAACCACAATCGTCTTGAATTCAGTAATATTTTTTCTTGCATACATTATATTCATAGCTTTTAACAATAACAAACTGTATGACGTAATGCTATGGAAGTACGCAAAATAGACCAAACTAGCTGTATCCACATCAGTCAACTGTCTGATCTGTTCTTTGTCTGTTGAAAGCCTCTCCGTTTTAGTTTGAATAAAAATGCCGTGCCATTTAAAACTATATGTATCCACGAGTTTCTCTACCGTAAATGTAAGATAGTTAATATAGACTAAAAGGAGAAATGGGCCAAGGATCGAACCTTGTGGCACACCTATCTCTACATTGGAGCCTTTTCATTGTATACCGCAAATCTCTACCAACTGTTTACGACTCTTTATGTAAGAAGTCATTAATTTCAAAGAATTGTTGCAAAGACCATAAAACTTAAGCTTCAATAAAAGGATACTAAAATCGACGCAATCAAAAGCCTTCGAAAGATGACAGAAAATAGCTATTGCATAATGGAATACTCCCAAGAGTCAAACAAATTTTTAACAAGTGTCATTCCATTATCCATGGTTGACTTTCCCCTGGTAAAGCCAATTTAATTGGGGTGTAGTAGATTATTTACCGTAAGGTGTGAAAGCAATTGATTAAGTATTAGTGTTTTTCAAAGATTTTTACTAAACACAGGTAGAATTGCTGTAGGTAGTTGTTGGTCGGTGGTCCCTGACTTAAATAATGTTATATTATTCTAATAAGTTTCATCAGGTTGGGGAAGACACCCATACACAAGTATTCAATATATTTGCTCAATGTTGGACAACCACTTCAATTACTGATGAAAACGTTTTAACTGACATACCCCACAGATCTTCGATGACTTTAAGATTTTAAAGTTTTGACTAAAAATGTTGAAACTAGGACGCATAGCCAGTAGCACCGATATTTAGCTTTAGTTGGAGTAAAAAAAAAAGGCATCTCAAAAACACAAGCTACTTCATCTTTATCATTATTGCTATAAGTATTAACTCTATCCTATTTAGCATTAACAATTTTTCATACTGTAATTATTTTACGGTCTGAATTATTAAAATAGCTAGAGCTTATGCCATTTTACAAGTTTTTTTTAAAAACATATGGAGTATTTTCTAACATAATCGTGAAATGTTTCATCGTGACAAATGTTTCAAAGTTCTGCGAGAGATGTGTAAACCAGAAGACCGCCCATGGACAACTGCAAAACCACGGGTCATGAGAATTGTTTGACTATATATCTACAGTGATAAATATTTTATGTAGGATTCCCCGGCTCAGTCCCTCGAGGCGGGTGAGGCGAGCGAGGCGGGTGAAGCAGGCAGCGCTGCTGACAGTGAGCCAGCCGCGCAGCAACAGCAGATAGAGGCCATCAGCAGCGGCACGGAGCGTGAGTCCATTGCATATCTCCTTCTGACTCAGGATCCAGTTTCGATTCCATACAGGGCTATATTCATATATTTTTATGAATGTCTTCTGGAGCATCTTGAAATTTTATATGTGATAATATATTTAATACTTATATTAAAAGCTTGCTTCAGTTAAAATGTTTATAGAAAAGAAAAACTGTCTGTCGTAGATAGTGCACACAATGTGAAAACTTTTCGGCTGTATGATTCTTTCGGGAGAACGTCAAATGCGTTACGGCAAAGAGATTTAAGTAGGTATTGGACATACAGCGGTCATTAGCAAATCTCTTTGGTGTGACTGTTATGCGGGTATCCCCATGCTAAATGCCCGTAAAGAAATTTATATTTAAAAACCCGATTTGAACGGTTCTGATTATTCACTACTGATATGACGGTATTAACTTAGTATTATCAACTTTGAAAAATGCTTGCAACGAATAGTCGTTTACCTTCTATACAATAGTAGTCAATAAACCATTGTAGCCATGTAGCGTTTTTGACTTGAATGTAGAAATAACTCCAATCTTTATTTTAGCAAGCGGCACTCTATCGATTGGCGGTAACGGAGCTGACGACGGAGACGACAGTATAGTACCTTCCACGCCGACTTTATATGTTCCTAGACGAAATGACGGGTATGTGATACTATAACTATATTATAGTTATTTAGAATATCTTCAAAATATACAACTTTTTTGCAGTGCCAATTATTGTAATACTTTCTATTACGATAGTACAATGACGCCAATATGTTGACAAAGTTTTTAATGTCAATCAGTAACATGTATTATTTGTTCATCACAACTGCCGCGGCTGATACAATGCATCTGGCGAGGGCCGTGCGGGGAGAGAGGACATGTGCATAAAGACCGATTACCGTATATGAGAAAAAGTAATTAGCCAATGTAGATTGATTCAACATACATCTAGCAAGACACGAGTGAAGACTTTTTTAACCACCGCATACCGAATATATATTATATTAAATAAATAGGTACAAGATCAACCAGTGCTACGAACATACTGGAATACAGTCCACTAAAATATACTACTCTTACGAGATCCGTATCACGACATAAAGCATTATAATGGTCCTTTGAGCCGGATTTATAGCGATGAGTTTACGTACCTACCCTGCATAAAAGTATTTTTGTATTAGAATATTTATCGTAGATTTGTATATTTTACTCAACGGTGCTTGAAAATTTGAACATTATTTTGACAACCTTCTTGGAGATAAATCGAAATTGCTCCAGTTTTACTCAATGAAACATCGTTTTTTTAGCTTATTTCGGCGAACTCGCCAAGAACGCTAAGCCTATAACGCTATGGTTCATCTATTAAATGCTAAAATGCACAATTTTAATGAAGCATAACGTTTAAAAAAAACACATGACTTAAATGCTCAAAAGACAATCAAATGGATACAAGTGTAACAACTCAAAAATTTTCACCGCATCAAAAGTAAAGACTCGACCCTCATTTACACGTTCGTCCAATCCATGCCTCTTTTTTTTATGGAATAGGAGGACAAACGAGCGTACGGGTCACCTGGTGTTAAGTGATCACCGCCGCCCACATTCTCTTACAACACCAGAGGAATCACAAGAGCGTTGCCGGCCTTTAAGGAAGGTGTACGCGCTTTTTTTGAAGGTACCCATGTCGTATCGTCCCGGAAACACCGCACAAGGAAGCTCATTCCACAGCGTTGTAGTACGCGGAAGAAAGCTTCTTGAACCGCACTGTGGAGGACTGCCACACATCCAGATAGTGGGGATGATATCTTAACTTGTGGCAAGTCGTGCGAAGGTGGAATTCGGCGGCAGGAATCAGGTTAAACAGCTCTTCGGAACACTCCCCGTGATAAATGCGGTAGAAGACACACAATGAAGCGACGTCTCTACGCAACGCCAAGTGATCCAGCCGTTCGCAGAGCTCTGGGTCCCCGACAATTCGAGCTGCTCTGCGTTGCACGCGCTCAAATGGATCGAGCTGATACTGGGGTGCGCCAGACAAGAGATGACAGCAATACTCCATGTGTGGCCGGACCTGCGCTTTGTAGAGCGCTAGAATGTGGGCCGGCTTGAAGTATTGCCGTGCTCTATTGATGATGTCCAGCTTCTTCGAAGCCAATTTGGCTTTGCCCTCCAGATGGCCACGAAATTGGCAATCGCTCGAGATTTCGAGACCCAGTATTCCGATACTAGGCGAGGCTTTTAGGGAAGTGTTGTCGAAGAGCGGTGATGCGACAAATGGGGTTTTTTTAGTGGTAAACGCGCAAACTTGAGTCTTCTGGGGGTTAAATTGGACAAGGTTAAATTTACCCCATTCCGCGACCTTCTCAAGAGAGGACTCGATAGAAGGCACAAGTTTCTCCCGGCACTGGTCGACGATTTCCCGAGAGAGACCTGCATGGCCCGTGTATACGGCATCATTATGTTGGAGGTGTCCAACATATCATTGATATGCAGAAGAAACAGCGTGGGAGATAGCACACAGCCTTGGGGCACTCCAGCATTCACGGGCTTCGGGTTCGAGCAACCCGCTCCGTCGTCCTTCCCCCTTGCTTTCAATAGCCGCCGCCCATCTATGTGTTAGGTATACCAGAAGATCTCCAGCCGACCGACCATGGCGAAAGCCGTACTGTGACCTTCTAGATATACCAAGAGCTGGCGGCTGATTATGCTCTCAATGATTTTGGAGAGCAGGGAGGTAATAACAATAGGCTGAGGCTAAATGATCGGATGGACAAGGGCTGACTTCCATGAGTCAGGGAACTACGCCTTTGGAATAAGAGTGCCGGAATAAACGCGTTAGCACCGGCGTTAACTCAGGGGCACACGTTCTAAACACGATTGGAGAAAAGCCATCCAGCCCGCTCGACTTCCTGACGTCCAACGAAAACAGAGCTCGCCTGACAGTTTTCTGTCTGAACTGTACTTCAGGCATACAGCTCTGACACCGCGGGATGGTCGGCGGTGTTTTTCCGTTGTCGTCAAGAGTCGAGTTGGAGGCAAAAAGAGCGCAAAGGAGGTCAGCTTTCTCTTTTGCCGTATGGGCCAGGGTGTCATTTCTCATGTGCAACGGCGGCAGGGACGATTGGTTGAGGTTACCAAGAGCAGCTTTCGACAACGACCAGAACTTGCGTGTTCCGGTGGGGTAATTGGAAAGCTGCTCGCCGATTTTGACGACGTGCTTCGATTTCGCACGGGCGATTATCCGCTTAAAAAATCTGGAGGCACGGTTATATTTCCTCTTAAGAGCTTTGCAGTTCGGATCCTTTGTGCCCAGCGCCGCAACCCGACCGCAATGGTCGGACGTTCCGAGAGGGGCGTCGACAGCGGAGGGAATCTGTGCAAGCACGTCGTCAATTGCCGCTTGAACGCAGCCCATGAGTTGATCGGTTTCTGCGTTACCACTATGGGACCTGTAGACACACGCATAGATGCGGACGCGGTCCGCTAAATCTACGCGGAGCCAGAGAGTAGACAGGTCCCTACCCTCAAAATTGCCGAGACGGTGACAGCAGATATCCTCCCCAACGTACACACATACCCCGGCATGAGGCAAAAAATTGTGCTCAATTTTGTACTCGGGGTACGTTTAATATGACGTATCGCTATTACGAGACATCTGCGTCTCCGTAAGGATACACAAAGCCGGCTGCGCCGTCTCAAGGTGGTGGTGGGCGGCGTTTAAATTGGAGTGAATTCCCCTGATATTGCAAAAGTCCACGTTGAGCGTGGTGCGGGGTGCCGTGGTGTTACTGCCTCGTTTGTCCTCGGTCATGCGCGGTTCTGTACCCTCCCCAGAATACGAAGGGCAGCCCGAGCGAGAGTGCTCGGGGAGGGATTCTCCGGCTCTGGCAGAGCCGGTACCCTCCTGGGGTAATTTCTTTTTCAAGACCGCTCTCATATTTTGTTGGGGGGGGGGGGGGGGGTGGCCTCCCGTCCTCGACACTAACCTATGCGAAACATAGCGGCACTAGGCCGCTACTTCACGCCGGTATTCTGTGCGAGTGTGGTACTTAACCCGGACGAGTCTGGCCCGATTATGCTGACGTCATAAGACGGCAGCGTGACTCTCTCTAAAAAGCCCTTAGTCGCCTCTTACGACACCCATGAGCCTGGGACTCCCCTATTCTTTTACGCCCCGGGGAAAGTACAGTCTTTTGCTCGCCGCTGCAGTAATGCACTAAAGTTAAGTTCTGGAAAGAACACAACAATATATTTTGTTAGACGTCATTCCCTATGTACTATTATGTTCGCGATAGGTTCGGCGAAGCTGTGGTATCGCCGGTGGGCGGCGCGAACGTGGCGGAGGAGGGTTCGGGAGCGACGGGCGCGCGCTTCACGTTCGCGGAGGCGGCGCACCACGACACGCACGCCGACCTGGCCGCCGCGCTGCCGGCGCAGGGCCACTCGCGTACGTACCCGTCACACTAATTAGCAAGATTTTCGAAAAAAATATGTCAATGCAATTAATTAACCATTTTTACAATAATAACCTCATGCATAATAAACAATATGGTTTTACTCAAGGTCTTTCAACCACAGATGCTAGTATCGAGTTAATAAGAAATATTTTGGATGCTTCGGAGGATTCATATGATGCGTTAGGAGTGATTTGTGATTTATCCTAGGCATTCGACTGCGTCTATCATGAAACCTTACTTAAAAAAAAATACCACTATGGGGTTACAGATGTTTCTCTAGATTTAATAAAATCGTACTTGTGTAATAGGATCCAAAGAGTAGACATTAATGGAAAAAGATCAACTGGCTCTATCATATCAATGGGTGTACCACAGGGCTCAATTTTGGGTCCTTTTTTGTTCCTGGTTTACGTCAATGATTTACCATATCTTATTCAAAATAAACATGATATTATACTGTTTGCTGGCGATACATCTTTGTTATTTAAAATAAAAGCAAGCAAAAAAAAATCTGTCAGGTTGACGACGACATTGCTTAAGTAGTAAATTGGTTTAATGTTAATAACTTACTTTTAAACGAAAGGAAAACAAAATGTATAAGGTTTACACTTCCAAATATAGAGCACCAACAAACACCTATAAAAATTTATAATGACAAACTTGATGTAGTAGAAACTACAACATTCCTAGGCATTACATTAGACTTTAAGCTACAATGGGGTGCTCATATGAAAAACTTATGTAATCGACTTAGCACTGCAGTATTTGCGATAGAAAAAAATAGGCAGCTGATAGATGTTGAAACGGCTAGACTTGTATATTTCAGCTACTTTCATAGTGTCATGTCTTACGAATTATATTGTGGGGTGCGGCTGCAGATATTGACAGCATATTTGTGCTGCAGAAAAGGGCAATTCGAGCAGTCTATAAAATGCGTTCAAGGCATTTATTGAGAGAAAAGTTTAGTGAAATTAATATTATGACAGTACACTGCCAGTACATATACGAGAACCTCCTATACGCTCATTAACATAGTAGCAAATTTAAAAAGAATAGTGATGTACATAATGTCAGTACTCGAAACAAACATAAACTCGCAATTCTCCATCTACTAGGCTCCGTAAAATTGCTAAATCTTTTAAAGTGGATTGTGTTATATTTTATAATAAACTCCCAGATGATATTAAAATATCACCTATTAAAAAATTTAAATGTATCGTAAAAAATAAATTAACATCTAATTATAATCAATGATATTTAAAAAGTATATATTGGTTACCTAGACAACACTCGGGGTTTATATATAATACGCTAACGCACACATGAATAATTTAACATTGCAATAGCACACTACATTACGATTACATGTCAAAGAAGGATAGTAAATGCAATTATCGCAAGCGAAAAAGAGATAAATCTAATTTGCTAATTGCTTCGTATTTGAATAGATAAATACAGAATCATCCATCAGATATGATTTTTTTACCGTACACCGTAATTTATGACTGAAATACGATTCATTCATGAGTTCATGTAGTAAAAGTCTTAAAACTACATCGAAATTAGGTAAATAAAGTGTCATTGATTGATTTTATATATTATTTGTACTTTAAATAATGAAAAACATACAGACATAACAAAACAAAACCGAAATTTATTTACAGTATTGGTGCCATTTTTACAATTTTACTAACGACGGCTCCCACAAAGTTTTAAATTTACAATTATTATTTTTTGTATCTTATATTATTGATGAATGTATTTTTGTTGAGGGTTTATTACAATAAGATAATGGGAGAAACAGAAAATGATCCATTGATTCTTCTGCAGTTAGCAAAGAAGGATAGTAAATGCAATTATCGCCAGCGAATATACTACCTCGATCATCCCGAAACAGACAGCATCAATATTTCGCCATTTCTGTACGTTAATGTATTTCCGCACTCGAGACTCGAGTCACGTTGCGCTATTCGGCTTGACTCGGCTTGGCGGCGATCGGCGATGTCATGGCGTCATATTTATTTTGTTAGAGAATTAATGAAATCAAATAAAATGTTATAATTCATGATTTCTTAACTGTGGAATGTAAATCTATGATTTCTTTTTACTTTCGTAATTACTGCATCTTCCCATAACACAAGACTGCATTTTAATGGTGTACATATATCAAATTGTAAGCAATTCTGTCAACAACAAACGCGTGCGTACCGTTTTCGATTTAATAATTTAGGCGATTGATTTTCGGCGCGCTAGTGACATATCTACCTCTTTTAATACTATAATATCATTGATTATAATGTGAAAGATTATTTGAATGATAAAGATAGTTGGAATTAATGTTCTAAATTTTGTGAATGAATATAGTTATACTCATTTGAATGCTATTGTAACTTTTGTACTTTATCCTGACCTGCACTAAATAACTTATAAAGTTATACAGTGAATAAAGATTTTTTTTGACTTTGACTTATATTTATTTTAATACCGTTTTTGTGATTGTATTAGGTACGTACCCGTCACACTACTTATATTTATTTTAATGCTGTTTTTGTGATTGTATTAGGTACGAACCCGTCACACTAATTATATTTATTTTAATACGGTTTTTGTGATTGTATTAGGTAAGTACCCGTCACACTACTTATATTTATTTTAATGCTGTTTTTGTGATTGTATTAGGTACGTACCCGTCACACTACTTATATTTATTTTAATACGGTTTTTGTGATTGTATTAGGTACGTACCCGTCACACTACTTATATTTATTTTAATACGGTTTTTGTGATTGTATTAGGTACGTACCCGTCACACTACTTATATTTATTTTAATACGGTTTTTGTGATTGTATTAGGTACGTACCCGTCACACTACTTATATTTATTTTAATACGGTTTTTGTGATTGTATTAGGTACGTACCCGTCACACTACTTATATTTATTTTAATCCCGTTTTTGTGATTGTATTAGGTTGTTAACGTTCCAACTTTATATGCTTAATTAATTAATATGCAACTTTAACTTAAATTTTTAACCAATTTAACGATTCTTCAGAAGCCGAAAGTGGTGAATCTCGTGATAGCGAAGAATCGCGTAATGTAGAAGAGGCCTCTGCAGTCAGCTCGCAGGGAAGCGAACCGACTACGCCCCAGCAGGTGTGTAATTTTTTTATATAATACATATTATACATATTATATAATACATATATAATACAGAACAAATCAGAAAACGTCAATGCGCTCAATATCGAAGTGGTGTAAACTACGTCGGATGTTCGAATGTTCGTTGAATTATTGAGTAGCAATGGCCGACCCGCGAAGAAGACTGTTCGAGTATATTCGGGACTATTTTTACTTGTTTAATAGAAGCACGATTGGTTCGTTGATTCATTCAGTAACTGAACGATAAAGTGAACAGTGTAGGCGACATCTGTTAGTTCATCAGTATTAGAGTATATTACTGACTGTCATGTCATAATTTACTAGTCATCCCGTATGCTCTCAAGATACTTAAAACAGCAAGACAACCCGTTACGAAGATGAAAGGACTAAGGAGGTGGAGGACACATGCCCAAGAATATCTTCAATTTATAATACTTTTCTAAACAATTTTATGAACGAATGCGGAACTCGATCCCACGACCTCTCGCGTTCCGTGCGAATGCTCTTCCAACTGAGCTAACCGTTCGATATTGTTTTCAAATTTTATTTGTGTATTAATCCTAGAAGTGGGGTGGTATCACTTTAAAAACATAACAAATTGTTTAGATTTGCAAGAGCGACACCTCAAGTCACTTTCCTAATATGCAAATATTGGGGTTGTGCAGGTTATCAACTGTAAAGTAGATCCTGTAGGTGAAGCCACAACCTGAGAGTTGAATAAATCATACAAGGTTTTATGACGGTACGTCACTAAACGGTTAGCTCAGTCGGAAGAGCACTCGCACGGAACGCGAAGGTGGTGGGTTCGAGTCTCACGTCGTTCATAAAATATTGTTTCTAAAATTTTATTTGAATACTATTTTAATTAAGTGCTATTCTTCTACTCATATAATACTTTTCTATTGAGTAATGTGACACACAAATAAAATGTAATGAACGATGCGGGACTCGAACCTACGACTTGAAATGTCGCTCTTGTAAATCTAAAAATTTTTATGTCTTTAAAGTGATAACTCTCACTTCTAGGATTAATACCAGGGATGTTGCGAACATTCGCATCTGCATCCGCAAATGCGGAACATCCGCATTGTTTTGGACATCTGCATCTGCTTCCGCATCCGCATTAATCAATGCGAATGTTCATGCGGATGCGAATATTATACAAGTAGCGACAAGAAAGAAATTGGGCGGGGCCGGTGATTGACGCGTGCCGGTCGCACGTGACAATAACCAATGGGAGCGAAGAAATTAGTGACAAGATTCGACACGTTTGTTTGTTTTCGCTAGTGCATCATTTGTTTGTTCCTTTCCTTGCAAGTGGAAGTGAATAAATACGTGTTTGTTTGCGTTGTGAAGTGAAAGTGAACTACTTATCGTATCATAAAGATAAATAGGTATTTTTAATGTTATTGTGATACAGTGTGTAAATAAGAAGAGTTTACAAGAAAACTTTATATTATTTAAGACTAATATCCATAAGATCACAGGGTAACTTCTATTATATTACGCCGGTAATACGTTTTATTGTAGGAAAAAATATCGTTTTATGACGAAATTCGTTATTTTTCCAGTGTGATTCCCGTTATTGATAGTTTATCTATCTAACTATTTAGTCAACAATGTCACCACCGACCAAAAGTAATGTATGGGATTATTTTGAACCAAATAAAGAAGACCAGGATAAAGCTGATTGTAAAATATGCAAAAAAAGCTACTCTCGCAAGGGCCGCACCACGTCGTCTTTAAAAAACCATCTTAAGTCGATGCACTCAGAAGAATTTTCTACATTTGAGAACATTAGTAAAGAAAAAAAATTACAACAGATGAAATCTGACGCAAGTAAGTTTCATAATTAATAGTTTTAATTAATTAATATTTACTTGAGGCATTGTTTGGTTAGTTTAATAAAAGAATAGTTTTAGTTGTGGTTTATTGGCTAAGTTTCCACTCAATATTATAGTTATTTGCTGTCATATAAAACGTCAGTTGTAAAAAGACTAATATATGTAATTCATTTATCTACTTTTTTATTGTTTCAAAATAAAACAACCTGTACATAAATGTATATTTTTAATATGATATTAAAATATGAATAGTGAATTACTTAACTCAAAAACTATTCGGCTGATTGCAAAAATTTTATCACTATCAAAAAGTGTACCTTTTCTTTTTAGTGTAGTTTAGCTTCACGCTATATTTAATGTTAATGCCAGAAAACATTAGGGATCCTTCCTTCTTATAAATATTTATAAGGAATAAACTCCTTTTATTTTTATTTTTTGCAATATAAGTTGGACATTTGATAGAAAGGTTTTCTGGTGTTTTAAAATGTCCTCACTTTTTAATTACTTTTAAGTAAATAGTTTTTTACAACGAAAATTTTTATTTATTTGTGTATTTTTCAGATAAAGTTACCACTCCTCTGCAAGAATCAAAGAAACAACTTTCATTAGAGGAAATGGTTCTAAAAGAAAAGAAGTGGGACGTCAATAACTTGAATTCTAAAAAAATTGATAAACTCATTGGAGAAATGATTGCACTTCAAAATTTGCCGTTTAATTTTGTTGAAGGGCTAGGTTTTCGTAGACTGATGCAAGAATTAGCACCAAGATATAACTTTAGGGGACGCAATTTTTTTACAGATTTTGTATGCAAGGAATTATATAGCAAAGTGGCTCAAAAAGTTAAAGGATTAATCGAAAATTTTGATAACATGTCGTTTACGTCTGACATTTGGTCGGATCCTAGCTCAAACGCTTCTTTGCTTAGCCTGACTTGCCATGGAATTGCAGAAAACTTTGATAGATCATCGATAATATTGAAATGTGAGACATTTGACGGCCGTCACACTGGTGACATAGTTGCTGAAAAATTCAGTAACATGCTTTCTGAATGGAACATTAAAAAACAACAACTGCATTGCCTAATCAGAGATGAAGGGTCTAATATGAAACGAGCCGCGCGATTAGCAGCATTAAATGATATAGACTGTACTGTTCACAAGATACAACTGGCTATCCGTAGTTGTTTAGGTTCTCAAGAAAACATAAAAATACTAAAACAAAAATGTAAGAGAATTACGACCCATTTCAATCACTCTACCATTGCCCAGAAACAACTGCAATCAATTCAGGACAGACTGAATCAACCGCACCTGAAAGTGTTTCAAGATTGTGTAACACGATGGAACAGTACATTCTACATGTTCGAGCGTTTTTCAAAGATAAAGGATGCTCTGAGCCTTTACATGAATGATAATGAAATTGACCCTATTCTACCAGAAGAATGGAAAATGATTGAAAGTTTCATTCAATTACTGGGACCTTTTGAGGAAGCAACACGGGAACTGAGCAGCTCTTCTGCTCTTATTTCATCTGTGATACCGATAATACAAATGCTTGAAAAAAAAGTTGATGACTATTTATATTTAACAAGATCGCAAGAGTTTGATCCGATTCGTCAGGCTGTAACGACTTTGAAAAACGAACTTTCTACAAAGTTTTCTAGCTTGGGAGAAAACAATTTATATACCATCGCTACCTACTTAGATCCTCGCTATAAGCACAAATTTTTCACACCGGTGACTGAAGAAAAGATTAAAGATGACATTTTAAAAATGATAAATATTGAGAATGACAATTTTGAATCAGTTAATACCAATGCCAAAAGGGCTAAAATAACTGATTGCATGGAAAATGAAACAGAACAACTAGGACCAGGGACTTCAGGTTTCAACAAAAAGCCATGCTTAAAAAACGACCTGGCTATGATGTTAGATTCGTCGAGTGAAGACGAAAGTCAAGATGAGCCAGAAAATAGTAGCGTTGAAGCTGTATTAAAAAAAGAGTTACTTGCTTACCGTACTAAAAAAAGAATAAATGTGAGTGAAAATCCTTTAAACTGGTGGAGTGTACATCGAGGGGAATTCAAGGTATTATCGCCGATAGTACGAAGATTTTTATCTGCTCCACCGGGCAGTGTTCCTAGCGAACAACTATTTAGTAGCGCGGGATTAATTTACGAACCTCTGCGTAACAGACTAGAACCAGAAAAGGCGGCAATACTACTCTTCATCAAGTATAATGCTCCTATTTTTAAATTCAACTACTGATATAAAAAACAGAAGGTGTTCAGTTACATTATACATGACTTATATTTTTAACATAAAAATAAGTACTTAATTATGTTTGATTACAATAAAAATGTTAATAATTACGTTGTCATTGTTTTAATTCTTCATGGATAGACTTTATTTACATAATATCTTATACATCCGCATCCGCATCTGCATCCGCGGATGTGAGCCTGCTAAACTCCGCATCCGCATCCGTATCCGCGGATGTGAAAATATCGGCATCTGCAACATCCCTGATTAATACACAAACAAAATTTTATGAACGATGCGGGACTCGAACCCACGACCTCTGGCGTTCCGTGCCAGTGCTCTAACCAACTAACCCTTCGAGTGACACATCGCCATAAATTCAAATTCAAATATTTTTATTCAAAATAGGATGTGCCATCACTTATTGAAAGTCAAAAAACTACCACCCATTCCAAAATGAATGCCTCAGACCTGAGAAGAATGGGCGCAACAAACTCAGCGGGCTTTTTTTTTCATCGAATAAATATGTTTACAATGTAATATTGTACAATTAAACTTATTATTTAATAGCCTGAGGGCGGTCACTCCATTCCCAATCTGTGGTATCATTAAGAAAGTCATTTATGTTACAGTAACCACACAAACGTTTTTTAACAATTCTTTTGAATAACGTAACACTTTTGTTTTGAACATTTTCTGGGATCTTGTTGTAAAAGCATATACATAGGGTTATTATAATAATAATAAAACCTATTTATTTCCAATCTACTATTAAATTACATTCTTACAGTTATATTACAGTTATATCTATGATTACATCTATTATAATAAATATTACTTATTGTTAGCATTATTTACACAGATAAGAAATATATATATATATATATATATAATTTTTATTGTCTGTACTGTCATCATCATTATTGATTGGAACCCCTTCTTGGGTATAGGCCTCCTCCAGCTTGTTCCATGCCTCTCTGTCCATTGTTATCTTTTTCCATAAGTGTCCTGCTGTCGCTTGAATGTCTTCTATCCACCTTTTCCTAGGACTTCCTATTTTCCTTTTTCCTATTGGCCCTTCTCACATAGTCGCCTCTGAGGTCCATCTATTGTCTCTACATCCTGCTATATGTCCAGCCCACTACATAGGGTTATCAAATTCAAATATTTTTATTCAAAATAGGATTTATAATCACTTATTGAACGTCAAAATCTACCACTTTCTATCTATCACTTTGAAAACATGAGAGATGTGATGTGAAACGTTTAGCTGTTGTTTTCGCAGCAGGTGCAGGAGGAAGATCGAGAAGCGGAGGCTAGCTCTACGCCACGGCGAGGGCCCTCGCGGTCTCCCGCCACCTCTCACCCGCAGACGCGTTGGATGCGCGCTGCCGGTACGTTACATGCAACATTTGTTTGTCGCATTTGTGAAATAATACAGGCCTTTTACACACACTTGCCTATTTCTGCCACGAAGCAGTAATGTGTAAACATTAGTGGGCAAATAAGATTTAAAATCTTATGTTTCAAGGTGACTGGCGGCACTGCATTGTTATGGGTAGGGCGTATTAATTACCATCAGCTCAACGTCCTGCTCGTATCGTCCCTTTTTTTATTAAAAAAAAAACTTGCACAAATGTTACTTAGTAACACGTGTTTCTGTTATTTGTTACAATTCATTATGTTACTGCAATAATATGCCTGCACACATGCTGGTTGAGGACTGCAGGCTTTTTACATGCACTTGCACAAATGTTAATTAGTAACACGTATTTCTGTTATTTGTTACAATTCATTATGTTACTGCAATAATACGCCTGCACACATGCTGGTTGAGGACTGCAGGCTTTTTACATGCACTTGCACAAATGTTAATTAGTAACACGTGTTTCTGTTATATTCTAAATATATAAAAATGAATTGCTGTTCGTTAGTCTCGCCAAAACTCGAGAACGGCTGGACCGATTTGGCAAATTTAGGTCTTGAATTATTTGTGGAAGTCCAGAGAAGGTTTAAAAGGTGAATAAATAGGGAAATGCTGCAAAATTAAATAAAAACAACAAATTTGTTTTTCCTTTGATGTGTCCATACATAATCTCTATGAGAGAATTTATTGATGCACTGTTTGACAGTTCTGCTGTGAAACAATTTCATTACGACAGCAGGGTGCATATTTTACGAAGTAATTTTTGATGTTATGATATATTATTGACAGATTCATATAAAAACATTATTTTATTAATTATATACAGAACAACGTCTGTTGGGTCAGCTAGTTTGTTATATTTTATCGTGTTACTGCAATAATATGCCTGCACAGACTTCGGGCTTTTACGTACACTTGCACAAATGGTAGTTAGCAGCACGTGTGGGTGTTTGTATTAATTTGATATTACTATATTAAGTATATCGTTAAAAATATAGTCAGTTAATGTGTACTCGAAAATTATGCGTAGCTCTGTCGGCCTTTTAACCGTTATGAGTAGTATGCGGTGCACCACACTCTTTTTTTTATTATATGAGAGAGGGCAATCGGGCAAGAGGCTCACGGGATGGGGAGAGGTGAGGCAACCGCCCATGGACATCTGCAACAACAGGTGTGTCAAGAAATGCGTTGCCGGCCTTTAAGGTGGGAGTATGCTTTTTTCTTGAAGGTCCCTAAGTCGTATCTGTTCGGGAAGACGGCTGTCGGTAGTTGATATACTCTAATAGCAATTCATATTCATATATTTACTGTAGGAATAGATATTGATACTCGAGCTTATTTTACTTCAGCAACAGTCTTTTCACTTTCCATGATTTAACATTTCAGATAGTGGGAGTGGATTCCGTGGCCGGGGACGGGCCAGAGGTCGACCACCGAGGAGGTCTCACAACTATATGAGGTTCTAAATAAACCAATACAGATTGTAAAAATTAAAAAATAAATGAAGTTGTTATATTCAAGTATTGGAAATAAGTGATAAAACTTATCAAATGTACATTTTGAATATTACATTTAAAAAGTGAATTTCTTTAATAAAAATCATTAAACATTGATTGAAATTATATATTTTTTTTAATATGTATAACATTTAAATAGTTATTTTCTGTAATAAAAAACATTAAACATATTTCATTGAATTAATTACGGCGGTTTGGATAACATTTCTCTTGATAAAAATTTTGGATTTCCACGGATTAGGAATGATTATATACTAAAATACCTTATCAGATGTTTTTAATGTTATTCACCAGAGATAGACAACATGCCACAGTATAAATAGCGCAGAAGGTAATCTTAGTATTTTGATGTAAAGATTTAATATTGTGTATTCGCTCGTGTATGATTTATGACAAGTTTTATATTATAAGGTACATGAAAAGTAAACAGTAATAATTATAATGTTTATTTTATTTAAGTTCCTTTATGCTCATCACGATTGGCAATATACAGATATTTCTTTTTTTGTATTTCATGAAATCTACAGCACATCACTTATTAGCTAGATAATATAATACCAAACATTGACCGACAGATATGTTATATTATAAAGGCAAAACAAAAAACTTCATAATAGCCTACATAGATATAGCAAAGAGAGAAAAATTATAGTACCTTCTCATATTAAATTTTGGTTTGCGTTTGTCTAGGAGCTCGTGGGGACATGTGTAGTTTATGTGTGTGGGTATGATTGGGTTTTTTAAAGAGATAATTTTTCAAGGGGCTGTTATGAATGGGATCATAATTTAACATTAAGGATAATATATGTTTAACATTAAGAATAAATTTATTTTCGGTAAGATGGAAAATATCGAGGTCTTGGAAAATAAAATATTCGAAATGGCCTCTGTTGCTTTGATACATCAAATCTTTAAAACGATCTCCGCTAGGTTCCGCTGCCACGGTCCAAGCGCAACCCTCTTCTCGGCAATGTTTTAGAACCGATCATCACCCACCAGCTGATTACAGATTGCTCGTAGGGTTTCCGTCAGGATTGTTGAACTGAAAATGTTGTATTTCTCACTCATAGGTGGTCACAACTTAGCATCAAGGTTGTTATCAACGGTGCATGCTCCCACTTTAAACCGACTGCGTGATAGTGACCTATATCACTTCTGTGGACAAACTTGTGTCTAAAATTGGACGTAATTCCAGAAAAACGTTCCAAACCACAATCATGTCGAAATTGAGTTAAGAACACAAAACTGGTCACGTGATTCATATTAACGGACTGACAAAAAATGGCAGCCCTCATGTCACTCTTTATATATGACATCATGACTTAGTAGCCCAACCCACATGTATGGGACACAATGTATAAATACACTAATATTTATTAAACTTTAAACACGAATTCCTTAAAATGTGATGCTTGTGGCTTTGAATGTGTTTCAGGAACTACGTCGAATTGAGAATGGGACCGAATTAACGTTTAAACTGAACAAAGTAGGTAGGAAGATTTGTGTGAGGGCTAACAGTCTTCCTTTGTGTCTTCGATATGAGAACACTTAACACCCTTAATTGCTAGAGGTAGAATACAAATACAGACATCCTCGCGTCGATATGTCGAGTTACATTTAGTTCTGGGGTCACAGAAGTGAAGGCCGAATTGGCATCTAAAAAGCTTGTATACCTACTTAGTAAGGCGAGACAGTACTGAACTTCAAGCCACCGCATATCAATGCCAATGAAAACCATTGATACCATTCACTAATTTTATTTAACCCCGTACAACGAAGAGCAGCGAGAAAATAGTGAAGTTCTCGCCTTGCACCCAGCGGAGTTCAAACCTGCTACAACGTTGATAGTCAGGCATGTAGGTTACCTCACAAACTACTGGAATAAAGGGCTCGTCATAACACTTCTGAATCAGTCAAAAAGCATAATTAAGTTGGTACATTCGAGCCGGCTCGAAGGACCATGAAAAGGGGTGCTCTTAGGGGTAGATATATGGGTTTTATGGTAAAAGTATTTATTTACTTAAGATACTAAATTAATCTATGACACTTGCTAAATAACTATAATTATTGGTTCTACTTGTGAGTACGCGGATCTCTACTACTAATTGGTTAAAATGGTTACTCGGAGCAGTCCTGTAATGGTTATAGACAAATGGTTAATGGTAACTAGGACCGGACCGATCAATGGTTGCTCGCGTACTGCCTTACTAAAGGCAACACATGGTTATAAGTAATTAATAGTATTTACTAAGCAATATTTGTAATATAATGCTGTTCGATAGATTTACTTCGAACAAACACCTTGTAAAGGAATGGCTTTACATCTATATGGAATTACAGGTGTTGCCGGTCTAGCCATGGGCACATCGCACAGTTTGGTTGGTTCGTTTATACCGCCCTGTGGAGAAACGTGACACCACACATCGGGACGATACGACATGGGTACCTTCAAAAAAAGCGCGTACACCTTCCTTAAAGGCCGGCAACGCTCTTGTGATTCCTCTGGTGTTGCAAGAGAATGTGGGCGGCGGTGATCACTTAACACCAGGTGACCAGTACGCTCGTTTGTCCTCCTATTCCATAAAAAAAAAACACACATCCAAATGAGTATGATATCCAAAAATCTTCGCGACTTTCGTTGCAAATTTTAAAAAGTATCTTATTTGTTCATTAGATTCACTCATTCTGGCTGAAAGAAAAACAAATCAATGAAATATTAGAACAAAATAGAAACATTTTTATGTCATCAATAGCAACTAGATACAAATAGTACAGCCAAAAAGCTTTTATTACAAGTACACCTATATCATGTGAAGACTTTTCCCTGACCTAATAGTAGTATCTAGTATTTTAGAAATGACATCAAAAGGAATCAATTTTGAGAAAATAAATGTCTTTTAATACGTACTCACACTTCTGGGTGGGCGCTACCTAGTACTAGCATCTTACATTTGATAATAATAATAAAAAAATTGCCTTGATTATTGCCCTTAATCTAAGTATACAATATCAGCTTATAAACATACATTAGGACAAAAGGGAGTAGGCTCAGCTTATGCTGCTTGAAATATTTTCATGCAGCGCTGGTTTTCAGCCATCCCCATCTCCTGTGGGTGGGACACATAGTAAAAAGATCACATTCATATGAATTATCAGAGATCAAGTCTTCTCCAATGGACAAATTCCTTGGTGGTGTGTTTTTATTTATTTATTGGTCTACCAGCGATTTTACATAAAAATATTTCTTAAACAATTAACAATTTAAATTACATGTGCAGGGTATGCAAAATCATTTAAAGGTAAACACTACATGCTAATTTCGCTTATCGATACATTATTATAAATCTACAAGTGAGTTAATCTTCGTTTTCAAAAATGATCCCAAAATCGTTCTCTGCACTGTCGAGAACCTCGGATACGATACCCATGTTTTTGTGATCATAATCTTGCACGGCAGCCATCTCGGACTAAAAATGATCCCAAAATTGTTCTCTGCAACCTCGAGAACCTCGGACACGATATCCATATTGCTGAAAACATAATTGTGTGTGGCAGCCATCTTGTATTTCAAAAATGATCACAGAATTGTTCTCTGCACCCTCGAGAACCTAGGACTCGATATGCATATTGCTGAAATCATAATTTTGTGCGGCGACCATCTTGGATTGCAAATATGATCACAAAATCGTTCTCTGCATCCTTGAGAACAATTGTGTGCAGCAGCCCTCTTGGATTTCAAAAATGATCACAAAATCGTTCTCTGCACCCTCGAGAACCTCGGAAACCACGAAAACGAAGTGTAGAAATGTATAACTCTGTATAATTTACAGGGAGAAGTGGTACAGTTGCCAGCACAATTTTAACACCAGACATTATATCAAATGTCAACATTGTTTACATCTGGGATACCATAACAAAAGTTTCACTAGAAACTTCCAACATTGCACACCCACTTGGGGAAACTGTTATTAGTGCATACACCCATTTCAAAGGCGCACATATCAATAGACATTACTGATGTCCATGGACTGCTGGTTGTTTCTCTTTCCATCATCCGCTCTGATGGATAAAAATAAATTAAAAATAGTTGAATACCCCAAATATTACCCTTACATTACTCCATAGTTGTTCAAAGGACATGAGCTCAATAATACAGATTTAATTGCTTTAACAAATTTAAACATAAAAAAGGTTCATATCATTTGAAGAAACCAAGACCATCTGATAAGCTACTCAATTTACCTTTTTTTTCTAATAGCACCAAAAAGAAGGTTTCATTATTGACAATTTAGATTTAAAAATAAAATAAGCCATTAATTTAATATTATTTATTTCCCATTAAAAAAAAATGAATTACACTGTAATCTGGAATGAAATGCCAAACAAATTTATCTTGATACATTTAGACTTAACTAGTTCAAATATTATTTAATTCACTTGTCTTTAACTTGAATAAGATCATTTAGATCTAATGCTACACATATCTCTTTTGAGTCAGTTGGAGGATTGCGGTCTAGTATTTCCGTTATGGGATAGTAATTATCACGATTGTCAACATTCCATCCTGAATACTGCAAGAAAATAATAAACATTAATACAATATTATAAATCTAACCTATATCCAAATTTAAAACTAGTGGACAACATTACATTTATACACACACACACACATACTCACGCCTTGTTCCCGTCGGGGTAGGCAGAGACAATAGAATGCCATTTGCTTCAATCCTTACAAACCTCACGCGCTTCCTCTACATTCATTACTCTTTTCATACATGCTCGCCGGTTGCGGGTGCTTCGGACCTTCGGAATTTGATCGACGAATGTTCTACGAGGTCTCCCGCGACCGGCTTGCCCACACACACTTGCCTTATATATTTGATGCGTCATTCTTTCTTCACTCATTCGCTCCACGTGTCCAAACCATTTAAGCATTCCTTTTTCAGTCCTTGTCACAACATCCTCTTTCAAACCATAGCGCGCTCGTATTACCGCATTCGGAATTCTATCTGTCAGTCTTACCCCACACATACTACGCAGTGATCGCATCTCAACTGCGTTAATTCTGCTTTTATGCTTCTTCTGCCATACCCAACTCTCACTTCCATACATTAACGTGGCGACAAGCACTCCATTATGTACAGCCATTCGCGCTTCTATTGGCATCATGTTACATTTATAATAAGAACAAATATTTTATTTGCATTTAAATCTTAACCTTTACAATTACCTATATTAAACAATTTTCATCAATATCAATCAAGCAGTTCTTGAGTTATAAAAGGACAGACCAAGCCCCCAATTTTATATTATTACTTGTGTGTGTAAGTACCCAAAGAAATTTAAATAAGATATTAGAAATGTTAATCCTCGAGGTTCTATGTTACAATTTTAGCACTTTTTTTAACTATTAATGCAACAAGGTTCTATGTGTCATTAGCTATACTTTTGCAAAGGTGAAACCACTGGATGGCAGCACATTTATTACAAAATATTCAATTTTACTGTGTTGTTTTTAATTTACAAATGAATTAACTAAGTTCTATGTTAAACATAGAACGATTTCATTTTGGTTTTGATTTATTTGTAGTGTAACAACACTCTATGTTATATATAGAACAAGTTTACCGACATATATTCTGCAATAACTTCAATATATATTTCCACAAACCAAAAAAAGGTAGATGTTTTTTGTGTGAGGAGGTTGATATAAAATACAAAAAAGGACATAAATTAACATCAGATTTACAAGAGAAGATAAACAGGCACAAACTAGAAAAGGCGGCTGCAAAGAAAAATCTTGATGAAGACAGAAATGGTACAATTCCAGTATTATTATTCCAGCTTTGATCTAGATAATGTTTTATCCTGTACCAAGGAAGGAGAACACTGCTGGAAGAAGTGAAAATGATATAGCTAGTGACATAATTCAGCTAAACCCTATTGTATCATACAAACGAGTAGCAATGACTTCTTTAATTTTCAAGAAGTCTGTTCGAGGCTAAAATATTATCTGGTTCCTTTTTCCAAAGTGACAGAGCTTCAATTTACGAAGTCACAATTTGAAGTGAGTTAAATGATCACATACTGCAAAATCAAACACTGTAGCTAATGTAAGACCCCAGAAAACACGAAGTAATGTAAACACAAATTTTTTGACTGTACCAAAACTCAAAAATACCTGTATTATGCAGGACTTAATTAGATAATATACGGTCTATGTATAGATAACCTTTCAAGATGTTGAAACAATCAACCACATGAATTTCAATACCAATCATAGAATGGTACGTGGAGCACTTGCTAATATTGGGACAAAGAAAATTAGACCAACTATAACACCTACTAACTTCCTGAAACAAGAGATACCAGCAGAAATAATGGAGTTAACAAAACAAAATCTACAAAAACTAATTAATAAGAAATCTGTACAGGACAAATATGAGGCCTTACAAGAATAGCTTATCAGTCTGGGCAATAAACTTAGAGCAAATCCACAGAAAAAAGACAAAATTGGAGAACAAGCAAGGAAACTTATGACGAACAGAAAAAAACTACTGGAAGATAGGAAAACATATCAGAAAGAAATTGCGTCCATCAGCAAAGAAATAAACAAAAACATAAGAAAACACAGAAACATGATAAGAACTGACAGAATCAGATTTCATATAGAAAAAACAGGTGGGGTGAAAAAAGCCCTTCGAGAAATAAGAGACTCATTAACCTGGATTCCAAAACTAAAAAATAACAACAATAACGTTATAACAAAAAGAAAACATATAATTAATATTGCAACAGAGTTTTATCAACAGCTCTATAAAGATGACAATCCAATAAAATTCACCAATGATGGAAACAAAACAGTACAAAATGTTCCGCCCATAATGAAACAAGAGGTAGTTATAGCTGTGTTATCCCAAAAAAACGAGAAGGCCAGGATAGAATCACGAACGAATTATTAAAATCATCTCTAGAGGCCACATTAGACTCTGTAGTGGATATTTTCAATAATATATTAATATCTGAGGAGATACCAAAGCAATGGAAAACAACTACAATTAGATAAAAACCTACTACATAAATAAGGAGAGAAGGAGCAGATGAACAACTACAGACCTATAAGCCTTATGCCTAACTTATATAAAATATTTTCAAAAATAATCTTAGCACACATGACCAGAATACTTGAAGAAAACCAACCTATTGAGCAAGCGGGATTCCAAAGCAACTATTCAACCATGGACCATATACATACACTAAAGCAGATTATTGAGAAGTATAATAAATTTAGAAAGATATATTATGTAGCATTTATTGACTTTAATAAAGCGTTTGATTCCTTAAAACACCACAGCATCTGGGAAGCACTTAAAACCCAAGGTATAGAACAAAAATATATTAATATAATACAGCAAATATACAAAAACAGCAATGCAAGAATAAAATTGGAATCCATTGGTGAAGAATTTGAGATACAGAAAGGAGTTAGGCAAGGGGGCCCTTTGTCACCAAAGCTATTTACAGCAGTATTAGAGCAGATCTTCAGAATTCTTAACTGGGAAAGAAAAGGTATTATCGTAAATGGAGAATATCTACATCATTTATGATTTTCAGATGACATAGTGCTATTGAGTGAGAATCCCACAGAGATACATGAAATGATCAAACAATTAGATGAGGAAAGCACAAAAGTTGGGTTGACAATGAATACATCTAAAACAAAAGTCATGACAAATGGAATTAAGAGGTACAAGCGTAGAGTATATGGATGAATATGAATATCTAGGCCAGACAATCCCCAACGGATCAAATGGATAAAGAGATCAATAAAAGGATTGGTAACTCTTGGAAACGCTACTGGTCATTGAAGGAGATCATGAAAAGTAAGGAGATTCCAGCACTAGAAAAAGGCAAGATTTTAAACACCTGCATAACACCATGTATGTCGTATGGATGCCAAACCTGGCCCCTTACAAGCAAAAATATGAGAAAACTGGAAGTATGCCAAAACACCATGCAGAGGAGCCTATTGGACATAAAATTAAAGGACAGAGAAAGACTAACGGACATATGAGAAAAAACAAAGGTGATCCCCATAACAAAAACTGTGAAAAAACTTAAGTGGAAATGGACGGGTCATATGATCAGAGGCCCAAACAAGTGGTCACAGAAACTCATCCATTGGTACCCGAGAGATGCTAAGAGAAAGAGAGGCAGACAGATACTAAGGTGGGAAGATGACATAAAGAAGGTTGCTGGACCAGTTTGGAGTAGAGAAGCGTGGGAGAGAGAGCACTGGAAGGTCCTAGAGGAGGCCTATGTCAGTGGACAAGCAAAGCAAATAAAAAAAAAAAAAAAATAAACATGTTACTACATAACTAATGTCTAGAAATAAAGGCTATCTTTATCTTATGTATAGATGGATGCCTACAGTAGACAAGGAGTACTAGGAGGCAATATTCAAAAAATAAGTTATTACCTTACCTTTTAACTTTATTAAATATTGCATAATAAAATTTACTTTTAGTTTGATTTTGGCCAAATAAGCTTACTTTTTTGTAATAATAAAGTTACTTCACAGATATTGTTTTTTAATGCTACTAAGACATGATCATTTATATCTAATTAGTTCATGTGACTAAACAACTTAATACTAAACTAATATAATTAAAAAAATACATATAAAATTTGCCGACCTTTAGCATAATTTTTATAAAAATTATTTTAAGCCAAAAACCTACTTGCATTACTATTACTATGATAAACAATTTGGCTTCAACAACGGATGTTGGTGTTGAGCTAATCCATTATATTTTTGATGCCTGGGAAAGATCGCAGAATGCATGTGTGTTCAATATCCAATACTGTTCAGAAATCTTTGTCACTATGGCATAAAAGATTTTCTGATTTTATATTTAAAACCTAAGATCCTAGAGAATCTTAACTGTTGCCTCTCAATCTATTCCTGATAATGTCATGTATGTATGTACATAGGCACATAAGACTGAGCCAACCGTTTGTTCATACAATTTTGTTTTCATATTTTATTTTTGTATAATTGAGGGAAAAAAAGTGAGGGTTATCACTTTATAACATAACAAATTGTAAAGGATTGCAAGACCGACATGTCAAGTCAATTTCCTATTATGCAAATATTGGGGTTCAGCAAGTTATCAACAGTCCTAAGTAAGTAACTAAGTAGATCCTGTAGATGAAGCAGTAATGTGTTAGCATTACTATGTTTCGGTCAGAAGGGTGCCATATCTAGTGAAATTACTGGGCAAATGAGAATTAACATTTTATGTCTCAAGGTGACAAGCACAGTTGTAGTGCCGCTCTGAATTTTTGGAGTTTTTCAAGAATCCTTAGGGGCACTGCATTGTAATGGGCAGGGTGTATCAATTACCATCAGCTGAACACCCTGCTTGTCTCATCCCTTATTTTCTAATTTATAATTTAATCTTTGTATTATTTCAGAGGATCAATGTTCTAAGTTCTGGTTTTTAAATAAATATTTTTTTTATTCCAAAGTTCCATGTTATTTTAATTTCAATAATATTTTAAATTATAAAAGCCTTTCATACTCTTAAATTACAATATAAAATGTCACATAAGCTTAAGGCTACCATAAAATACATTTTACTAAAGTCAAAAATTTCAAAGTCCAATTACTAAAATTCATTAAAATTAACATAGAACCTTGTATTAGTGAGCCAGCGAGCTGTTGCCTGTATAGGCATATATGTAGAACTCTCTGAATATTGTGTGAATTGTGCAAAATGGCAGCAATCATATTAATTAAGATTCTCATAGTGTAAATGACCACAAACATCATATATTTTATTTAAAAACAGCAGTGTAGTTGAAAACACATATAGTTACACGTTGTGGAAGTCTCCACAACATAGATTTACTGAAATAATCTATATCTACTATATTTCACTTACACTGTTACAATTGTCATTAAGAGGTGACATGTTTGAGGCTATACCACTTCTGGTGATTATTTGTTGTTCAATATATTATTTAGATTCCCATGGTATATACACACAATAGAACAAAGTATTCACAATTCACAATGTTATTCATAAATTGCAAAAAAGCTATGTTTCTGGTAGCTTACAAATAGCCCCCCTTAAACAGTTCAACAGGTGGGTTTCTTTATCCAGAATACCAGTTAAGTGAGTTACATATTATTTCATTTATTAACTATATAATCATCATTTCATCAGTTGTAAAACATGTGTTAATCACTTGGTAGGTATAATATTATAAATTTTACAAATAAAAACGAACAACTGATATTAATGGAAATAAACAAAGAGTAAATGAAATCTCAACATGCCCAAATCTTATTCTTTTTTTTATGAAAAAAGGAACGAGACGAGCATGACGTTCAGCTGATGGAAATTGATATGCCCTGCCCATTACAATGTAGTGCCACTCAGGATTCTTGAAAAACCCAAAAATTCTGAGCGGCACAACAATTGCGCTCGTCACCTTGAGACATAAGATGTTAAGTCTCATTTGCCCAGTAATTTCACTAGCTACAGCGCCCTTCAGACCGAAACACAGTAATGTTTACACATTACTGCTTCATGGCAGAAATAGGCGCCATTGCGGTACCCATAACCTAGCCGGCATCCTGTGCAAAGGAGCCTCCCACTGGTTCAGATTCAGATGTAACAAATCTGGCAGCCTGGTGTATTAAGTATAATGATGTCCAGATCCAGTCCACATATTAACAGTTTTGTTATATTATGTTAAGATACTTACTACACATGTACACTTATGTAGGATCTTCCCATTAGATTCCATGGGAATAAACTTTTGAAGCAATGCTTTTCCATCAATTTTCCACAAGTTAAGCTCATCTAATTTTGTTGTAATCTTGTCACCATCCCATTTTACATCAGATTTTAGTAGAACAAAATTCCCACTCTATAAATTAAATAGTTATCAATTAAAATTATGTTTAAGAAAAATAATAATGATATACATATAACAGACATCCAAAACAAATTCATAAATCATTATGATAAATTCTATAATTCAGTCTTTTTTACATTAGCTTTTTCCTATATGGCAAGCGCACCATTTAGGGCACATTTGAAGTGAATGTCTATGAACAGATGCATTATCAGAAGTCTTGAAGATTTGTTGCCCACCTTTGACATGATATGTTGTTGTATGCATTAAAATGTAGTTTAGTAGGAATAATAATTCAAAATTATGACAGGTGAAAAAACACTTAAGGACATGGAAAAGGAAATGATTTCCATGTGGACATATGTAAATGTATATAAACCATTGAGGGGTGAGTCTAGTAGATACTAATATTTTATTGAAGTAGGTGTTACTTTGCAGAAATCCATAACTATCCAAATGTTTTAAGACTCAATGAGTCTCGTGCCAGATTTTGGCGAGCCAACATGTCCTGGGGATGCCTCTTGCAGAGGCGAAACACATGTCAAATTGTTTAAGGACAAATATTGGCGGAATTAACATTTAAGAAAACTTAAAACATTTGGAGATATTAATATGTCAATGAACAAGCATAAAACTGTACAATGGACTTGAACATATTTCTTTTTCTCATATTACACTGTATAATAAATGAAAAAAACATACATGGAAGTGCTTTGGTATGTCTTTAGACTGACTGGAATCCGATTTATTTCCATCAGACCCATTTTTCTCATCATCAGAACCTTCTTCTTCATCAAGCTCTGCTTCATCGTCATCACCTTCTTCATCTTCTTCTCCTTCACCTTCACTTTCATCAGATGTTGAATTTTTACGTTTCTTCTTGGAATTGTTCAGTGTAGCTTTTGTAGTCCGTTTCCGTCCTCGAACTGATGGTTCATTCTGAAAATATATTTCCCTTTCTAGTAATCGTATTATTATGTATACGTTTGATAAAATTAATATTTAAGTTCAAGGTTTTCATCCTAACCTCCAAAGGTCCTTAAAATTAAACAGCAATGCCCTTAGTTATATAAAATAAAATTTATTCTTTTCATAATCTATGATTATGTTAAATACAAAACTGAATCCAATAATTCTTAAAAATATACAAGAACACAAGCTTACAACCGAGTCAGCGTCCGGCGTCCAATCTTCTCCTGAGTCTTGAAATTCTTCTGGTTCACCGCCACCTTCAGAACCTGAGTCGTCATCGCCTTTTTTGAGCGATTTCCTTTTACGCATTTTCTTTTACAGATACCAACAGTAACTTGTAAATTATAAGCAAACTACCGCCACACTTCTCATTACACAAAACCTCAAGTTTTAACAAACGTCACACAAGACAACAAGTTTATCAAAATCTCAAAGCATCGGAAATCTATCAACGAAAGCTCGCTTCGTTTGCATTCGTATTTCTTCGGGTTTGAGATTTGGGTCGTGGAATATATTTACTCTGTGATATATAAAAAACGAGTAGAGCTTAAAGAACTTGTGTCCAAAGCCGTCATAAATTAATAAAAAAAATATATATAAATTATAGGGGAAGGATTAGGAAGTGTCATAGCATAGGTACTACTATTAAACTATTAGATGAACACCTTCCATATACGAGACTATTGGTTTGCTTACCTTATCTTTTTTATTAGTCGATAGTCGTTGCCTAGAGTAGAGCTAATAGTAAATACTCTCTGTCAGTGTAAACTGTCATATTTTGTTGGTATACATGACGGCAGCAAGTGCGTCATTGCATTGATTAACTTTGTTTTTTGACAATCTTTGGTGTATTAATTAGAACAATAACGCAAAAACAAAAAACAAGTCGCAATTTCATATTTTGGTCTCTACTAGCGTAAATTTCTGTAAAGATGAAGTTCCAATACAAAGAAGAACATTCATTTGAAAGACGAAAGACTGAGGGCGAGAAAATACGCAGGAAGTATCCTGACAGAGTACCAGTAATTGTGGAGAAAGCCCCAAAGGCCAGACTTGGAGACCTCGACAAAAGGAAGTACCTAGTACCCTCGGATTTGACCGTGGGACAATTTTATTTTCTTATCAGGAAGAGGATTCACTTGCGGCCTGAAGATGCATTATTTTTCTTTGTTAATAATGTAATCCCACCAACATCTGCTACGATGGGATCTCTGTACCAGGAACATCATGACGAAGATTTTTTCCTTTACATTGCTTTTTCTGATGAAAATGTGTATGGATATTGATTTGTATATTTTCAATTACCTACTTATTACTTGTATTGTTTTTTCATGATAATACAAGATTAGATTTAAGGCTTATGTATAATTATTGGTGTTTGTTTTGTTTTTAATAATGGTGATAAATTAGAATAATTTGCAAATTTCACATATGACATATTATTTCATGTTAATATTTAGAAACTAGTTCACACTTGTTTAAAAATTAAATTTAAGTTGAGTATGTATAATATTTGAATAAATAATAAATTATCTTAATTGTTTTTCATTTTTCTGCTCCAGTTAGTGTCATTGCAAAACAAAGCTACTATCTCAAATTTGTCTCTTAGGGACTTGATATCTATAAAACAATATTGCATGACTAAACTTGGAACATGTAAAATATTGTTTTATTGAAATGTGCTATAATAAACAGTCTGCTAATAATAATAATTTGAAAGAAGTTTCACCACAGGTTGCAAGGCTGCAACCATGATGTGTTCATACCTAGATAAAATTAAATATAAATCTTTTAATATTATGAGTATTGTATGTTTCATGAATAAATAATAATATAATTTTGTCCCCACAGACAAAGCATGTTATATAGTGAGTTGGTTTTTAAAGTATTGTGTGGTTCTATTTATGTAAAAATGTATTTAACAATTTTTATTGCTCAGTATTGGTACATTCAACATTCTTCTGTTCAGTGTTCATCTCGGTGTTAGTGGTGCAGTTGTGGTTTATTGTGTTCCATATTATTATCTTTAAAATGACAGGTCCTAAACAATCTTAAAATTTTTAATTTTCTTGCATTTATGCAAGCAAATAAAAAATTTTAATGGGGTCTAATAGTCAGAGATTATTTTTTAAGTCAGCAGGCTTTTTAAGAAGTTTTATTTTATGAGATGTATTGAGCCAGATGTTCAAATGATGTTAAATGATAGTCCCTGCCCTAAGGAATGTTGTAAAACCAAACAACAAAATACTGGTTGGTACTGGAATTATGCTTGTCTCTTTGAGGCGCCTGAAGTCTCATAAGCATGGTTAGCAAGGTGTGTACACTTTCCTAAGATGCTAACAACACTTACTACTGTGATTCCTTCAGTATTACGGGAGATTTGAAGATTCAAAAGCACTTAGTTTAAGTATCAGGTAACCCATTGGACATTATTCTCCTTTTAAAAGAAAAAATAACCTAGTTATTTCACTAGCCACTACACCCTTCAATCCAAAACACAAGTGTGCTTGCGACACCAAAAAAACTGTTGGGGTAATCACCTAGCCAGTACCCTGGGTTACGAAGCCTCCCACTGGTAAATTTGCAATCAGATTTGTTGTCAGTTTATGTTAACTGACAGCATATTATGTGATGTAGAGAGTGAAACATTGACTATGAGCTCTGTAACTCTCTTTCTGCCTCTCTGTAACTTGCCTCCCACTGGGGTAAATCTGCAATTAGTATTGCATTCAGTTCATCAGAACTGATTATTTTGATGTAGAGAGTGTGTTTCTCAGTGGAAACATCTACTCAGAATGCTGTAACTCATTCTCTGGAGTAAGATAACCTTGCTTCCACTGGTAAACCTATAATTCTATTTGTTTTCCTTTTATGAGAACTGACAGGATATGATACATAATATTTAGCTTTTAAACATCTCCTCAGACTGCTTTAACTCACTCTCTGGGTGAAAATAATGCACATCAAAGTTGTATAAGTATTTTTAGTAGCTGATATCTACAAGAACTATTGCTAGAATATTAAGTTTGCAAGCCGGAATTTTTGCATCTCTGGTGCTAGGTTGTATATCATGTGTGCCTTTCTTTGTAAATAACTTGTTGTACACACAATACCAATATTATCTCTCTCTCCAGGGTGTTCCTAAAGTTCTCATATAATTCTCTATGCAGCAGTTCAATAGTGCTGTGTTCGCTTTGAATGCCAAGTTGATGACTAGGTATAACTTTACTACCAAGTACTTACTGGCAAAACAAGATGGGCAAGAGACATAAGGGTGTATTTTTTTTATACTCAAGACTTTCATATATATACACTGGAGGCTCCCAATGAAAAAAGTTCTTATGTACCTATGTTGGCTTGGGATTTGAAGCAATTGTATGAGGATTTCCCTGGTAATAGAGTTGGGAGGCGGGTCGTTTCCATCCGTAAATTATTATGGTTGAGGGAGGCGCTGGCTGAACGGGCGCTACTTGTGGTGGCTGGATGAGCCTATTTTTAGAAACTCTGTGTCATGTTTTTAAAATTAAAGCTATTAATTTAATTTAAATATATTTATAGTTTTACGTTGAGCAGAAGAAACGAGTAGTACGAAGATGATTATGTATTCGTCTTAGCTCGGGTGTAATCGGCGTGCGATGCGAGTGCGGGTGAAACCGGGCGTCGGGCGAGCGTCGAACAGCCAGTCAGGGAAGATCTACCGAGCGCGGTGGTTGTGTCGCACGCACATGCCGGGAACACCACGTTCTTACATAATCATAGGCTTTGTGAAGGGTACCTACTATAACGATTGTGTTGCATTAGCAACAAACGTTACAATACGGTAGATATCATTATTAAATGATACCTACCGTGTACAAATTAAATTTGTAACCAAAATTTATGAACGGTGTGGGACTCAAACCCGCGATCTCTCGTGTTCGGTCTAAGCGCTTCACCAAATGAGGCAACCGTTCGAGTGACGCAAGGTTTGTAAATCTTGGCACCTATGTCTTGTTTAACTCTCAGGTGGTGGCTCCATCTCTCAGTTGATAACCTGCTCACCCCAATAATTACATATTATTAGGAAATAGACTTGAGATGTCAAATCTAAACAGTTTCTTATTTCTAAAGTAATAGCATATGTGGGATTAATTATGCAAATTAAATTTGTAACCAAAATTTATGAACGATGCGGGACTCGAACCCGCGACCTCTCGGGTTCCGTCCAAGCGCTCTTACCAACTAAGCCAACCGTACGAGTAACGTAAGGTTCGTAAATTTTGGCATGTCTTGTTCAACTCTCAGGTTGTGGCTCCATCTACCTGCAGGATACCGTGTGTTTTGCTTGCTGTCGTATTAAAATGCCCAGAACAGTGGACGGCCACGGGATCCTGACCATGACATGGCCGGCCTTTACTCAAAACAATTATTTTTTATATTTTTTTTGATTTGTCTGTAGGTACAGACAATCTAATCTCAGTAATAGCTAAACCAATTTTTTTATGGAATAGGAGGACAAACGAGCGTTACCTGGTGTTAAGTAATCACCGCCGCCCACATTCTCTTGCAAAACCAGAGGAATCACAGAAGCGTTGCCGGCCTTTAAGGCAGGTGTACGCGCTTTTTTTGAAGGTACCCATGTCGTATCGTCCAACACCGCACAAGGAAGCTCATTCCACAGCTTTGTAGTACGTGGAAGAAAGATCCTTGAAAACCGCACTGTGGAGGACCGCCACACATCCAGATGGTGGGGATGACATCCTAACTAGTGGCGTGTCGTGCGAAGGTGGAATTCAGCGGCAGGATCCAGGTTAAACAGCTCTTCGGAACACTCCCCGTGATAAATGCGGTAGAAGTCACACATTGAAGCGACGTCTCTACGCAACGCCAAGTGATCCAGCCGTTCACAGAGCACTGAGTCCCCGACAATTCAAGAAGAAGATTTGAATGCAGTTAAGGCATTGTGTGTTTGACGTTTGAGTACTTTGGTTGCATCACTTATCATATACTCTAGTACACAGTAAAATAATTTGTAGAACGATGAATGGGTTTCTTCATTCTTGACACTTATTTCAGCTCAGGTGTCTACTCTCGTTCTCCAAAACGAAACTTCGTAAACGAACGAAATCTAAACGATGTATCGGTAATGACCCTACACTATTTTGTTTTCGGACACATCGACGAAGTTCGGAACCATAGATAATATTCGTGAACGAATAGTGAACGATTGAAATTAATGCTGTATTTCTATTTTATGCCAATAGAGTAACTAACAGTGCCGCCGCAGCCGCGCATCATAATTTACGTAATAAATCAAATTGCTGGTTTAGCGCCGACTCAAAACTAGATACTTACATTACAAACATACTTAATATGGACATTCTTTACAATTAGGTACAACCTTATCGATACGAATTTTGATATATTTAATAATTACAAATATCACTTGTGTTTGAAGGTTTTTGCACTTACTGGTGAAAAGACCCTTTCCCGGCACAGAATTGACCTCTTTTTTGACACGTTATTATAGTGCAAGATGGTAAAATTCAACGTTTTCGCGGGGTTTCGTACGTCATTACAATAAATGTTCGGCTGTCAGCCGGTGAAACTATTTGCGGTGAAATATTAGCCGTCGCTCATATTTGAGGCGCGCCTGCCCCGCTTAAAGTTCTGTGATACCAATGAGCAACATTAGAAGTGTTCACGAATGTTCTCCAAAAGGTCTTTCAATAATTTTTGTGTATATACTGTTGCATAATAGGCAATGAAACAGCCGACACACTTGCTAATGAAGCTGTGGTGTACGGTGACAATTTCCCCTTTATAATATATTCTCAGGATTTAGCCGATGACTGCCGGAGTAAAGTCTAGGCTGAAAGTTCGTTTATCTCATCCATATCAAACAACAAAATTCTTGTGTATTTGAACTACCCTACTGTTCTGGACAGATGTCGTTGATAGGCTGCTGCATTCCCTCACTGAATGTAAGGCATAACATGCGCTATGCTAACGATGTACTAGTCATAGTGGTCAGGGTCCATAGTAATCAGATGAAAATATGTAGACCTGAAGTTGAGTGTTTCTAAAACGTGCAAAGTTCCCTTTACGCATAGCAGGAAAACTAACTTCAAGCATATTATGGTAGATAAATTACTTGAATGGAAAACGCTCAAAATGGTCCTGGGTAGCAATCTCAATTTCCGCAATCACGTGCAGGAGGTGTTATCTAAATACACCCGGGCACTCATGGTCTACAAAAGTTTAGCTGGAAGGAACTGAGGGCTATCTCTCTTCTGGGATTCTTCCTTCGTGAAATGTATTTATTAGTAGCTAGGCCCATTATCACATACGTTGTGTGGTGTGGGCAAATAAGACATCTAACGTAGCGGCGAAACTGCCTTACAAAACTGCAAAGGCTAGCGTCTGCTTCACAGTGATACACAGTTAGATCTTCCACCTCTGCAGCAGTAACAACGGCCGCCAGGATGGCCACAATCAGAATAAAAAATAGCGGGATTATAACAGGCATAAATGTGAGCCAGCGTGACCTTAAGATACTGGCAAAGTGCTCACACACCTGTTTATGCGGCATGACAGAATTCCCCAAATATTTTGATTTTAGCGGAAATTCAGGCTAATTCTTAGCAACAAGGAAGACTACTGCGATACTACGGTGCACCTAAATAGATAGTCATACCATTAAGTGGTGTACAGATGGCTCCAGGACGGTACCAGTGCTGGAGTCTTAGGCCCAGCAATCAAAAACCCTGAATGCCTCAGGTAAATTATTATCAACAATATACCAGGCGGAGGTACATGCGATAGACAGGTGCCTACAAATAACCTCGACAGGAATTACCAATTCAAGGACCTTGTTTTAATGTCCGATAGCCAAGCAGCTGTAAGGCATTGACGTCCTACACAATAACTCTACGATTAGTGTGGGAATGTAGAAGAAAACTGGATATGCTCTGCCAGAGCAACAAAATTACCCTGGCCTGGATACCAGGGCTCAAAAGCAAAGAAGTTTACGAGATAGGCGACTGGCTAGCTAAACATGGAGCATCATCTACTTTCATAGGCCCAGAACCTTTGTGGTGTCAGAGAATCTCTTATCTGCAATTTCCTAAGGAATCAATAGGAATTGGAATCAGCCAGTTACTGGTCCTTACTACCAGGCCATTCCTACTGGTCTGGCCATTGCTAGAATCAGGCTGGGGTGTCTTAAAGTACTTTTACTCAAAGCAGAGGACGTGCCCTGCCCTAAAATAAATCTCTAAACCCTCTGAGGATCCTACGTCTCGTAAAAGTAATAGGTCTTGAGGATATAATTCAAACTTCGGCACAGTAAGGGCAGGGCACGTTTCCTAGCTAGTAGGCTCGATAATACAGGGAGTTGAGGGCAAGCGCGCTTGCGCAACAGGGGGAACAATAGGTCCTAGGATTTAAGTGTATTTACATTCCCCTAATCTTAATAAAAAAGGGTGATTCGTTAGAATAAATAAAACCCAAAGAGATAAAACCACTTCAATGTGGAACATGTAAGAAAACACACAGTTATTAAATAATTTAAAAAAGGAATTGAAGCTGGCGGATGCACAGAAAGTGCGAGCCAAAATCTCCAAATAAATTTATTCTAACGTCAATTTTATATTCTTTGCTAACGTAAAAAATAAAAATATTACACTGTTTACGGTTTACCTACTTAAGTACCTACAAAAATTAAAAAATACTCCTTCCTTATATATTATTATAGTCTTTGAAATACTCATTAACAGCTGGCTTAAAATTTCAATTTCAATTTTGTTTTGATTTAAATTATTAATAATCATAAAAATGGTGGAAGACTCACTCACTCTATAGGGATAAATACAGAAAAGAGCAACACTACAAATTACAATGGAATCGGATTCAAAGAATGCGATAGGTAGGTTTACCCCATTGTTTAATAGTTTGACGAAAAACAATTTTTCGTCAAACTATTACATCGATATACCTACATTATCGTCTTCTCATTAATGTATTTCTATAATTCTTCTATTAGCAGATCAAGACTGTGCAGTTTGTATGCAGAAATTGAATCATCCAGCAAAACTCCCATGCGACCATATATTTTGTTTTCTCTGTGTTAAGGTAAATTTTGTAGTATTGCATGTTAAAACTTTAAAAAACTGATTTAATGGTCCAACTATTGTAGCTATTAATGAACCACTGTAGTGTTAAATTACAAGCACATATTGGACATTAAATGAAGCCTCAGTGTTAATGACAATAATAATAATAATATTGACACACTTTTTACACAAATTATCTTGCCCCAAGTTAAGCATATATAGCCTGTGTTATGGGTTACAAGACAATGATATATTTAATACAATATACTTACTTAAACATACATAAATTCATATAAACATACATAAATACATTTAAACATACATGACTCGGAAACAAACATCCATATTCATCATATAAATGCTTGCACCTTACTGGGATTCGAACCCGGGACCTCTAGCTTAGTAGGTAGGATCGCTAACCACTCGACTATACAGGTCGTCAATTACGATTAGTCTACAAGCTACTGAACAATTTTTTATGAAAAAAGATCAAATGTAAATACTATTAAACGAAATAATAAAATACTATGACATAATGATAAGTGGTATGGTGGTAGCAATATGATAATTAAAAATATAAACTAGTCGGTGCCGACACTGCCAAAAATGTGAGTAAAGCCGTATTAATAAATAATTTAATAATGACTCACGAAAGTTTTAATAATTATTTAATATGATAATTTGTCCTTAGTATAACAACAATATTCGTTATAGATGCAAATCATTATAATATAGTATAGAATTTTTCAGGGTGTTATTATACGAAGTCACAAGTGTCCTATGTGTCGTACAGAGACTCCAGAAGACTATTTAGACAATCCTGTACTTGTTAATGAAATGGGCGATGAAGAGGAAACACATGCAGAAGCTGGTGTCCACCAGTGGTATTATGAAGGGAAAGATGGTTTGTATAAAATTAATTAGAATTCTACTGCATTATATAATATGGAGTAGAATCTTAAGTCGAGCTTCAGAGAGATATTGAAAGGAAATATTTGGCTTGTTCTTCTTAAGAATAATTGGATGTAATTCTAGAAAATTGTTCCAAACCACAATCATGTCGAAATTGAGTTAAGAACACTAAGCTGACGGACAATGGACCGACAAAAAAATGGCAACTGTACTGTCACTCTTTAAATGATAACATGACTTAGTAGCCTAACCTACATGTATGGAATACACTAATATTTATTAAACTTTAAACAGAAATTCCTTAAAATGTGATGTTTATGGTTTGGAATGTTTTTCGTGAAATTATAACTAATTTTGATTAAGAGAGGGTAAATTCATTAAAACTCAAGTTTGAGTGGTAATAATCATATTTTTTTTGCTTGTATTGTAACATAATGTAGAAAATACAACAACAAAATAATCAACATATGTTTAAAATATCTATCTAAAAAGATATTTCTCTAGAACCAAACATTAAATGATAAATTTTAAACAACTACAAAAAACTGCTAAGTATCCATATGACACATGTGACACCTTGTTGAAAAGCATATTGATTCTGTTACATTGTTTTCTAAGAAACAAATGATGTAAATTGTTCGTAAATGCTTAGTCTGAAAGTAAATACAGTCAATTAGTTTCAAATGATGGAGTTGTGAAACAATATAGTAATTGAGATACAGAATGGCTTGTAGGAAATCACAGATTATTTATACTTGTGTTATGACTTTGTTTTGGTTTGTGGTTTTGTCTGTTTGTTTATTTTAACTTTTTCTATTGTCACATATTTCTGTTGTAAATGCAATGTAGAACATACGGCACTCCACACAAATCTATCCCAGCCTTATATCCCCTGATCTATTTTAAGTTAGGCCTTCCTTTATATACATAAATATATAATATTACAAAATTATTTTTTATTAAAATTAAGAGCATTCAACTGGCGGCTACTCAATTCTGTAATCAAGTGCTATGTTCTGCTTGATCTGAATTACATTCCCACACCTATTACAGAAGTCTAATACATACAGATTTCTACCTTGCAATTTGCAGACACATTGTGATCAGGAGCTTAAGACACTTTCTTCTACTAACTAAACATTATTTAAATCAAAATAATATAGTTGTGACGACATACGGAACACAGACCACCAGTGGGAGGATTCTTTGCACAGGATGCCGGCTAGATTTTGGGTACCACAATGGCACCTATTTCTACCGTGAATCAGTAATGTGAAAACAGTACTGTGTTTCGGTCTGAAGGATGCCGTAGGTAGTAAATCACTGGGCAAGTGAGACTTAAAATCTTATGTTTCAAGGTGACGAGCGGAATTGTAGTGCCCCTCAGAATTTTTGGGTTTATCAAGCATCCTGAGCGGCACTGCATTGTAATGGGTAGGGCGTATCAATTACCATCAGCTTAACGTCCTGCTCGTCTCTTCCCTTATTTTCATAAAAAAAAAACAGACATGATCGCTAATTATGGGCTTTATGAGGAAGCTCATTGTCGTAGCCCAGATGATTGCAAAACTGATGTGGCAGTGGGTAGGGCACATAGCTTGATGGACGATCGAATGGCGACCACGTACCGTAAGACCGACGACCTGGTCAAGATCGCAGGAGAATGCTGGATGAGGGCAACGCAAGATCGATCGTCACGGCGATCTTTGGGCCTGGCCTTTGTCCAGCAGTGGACGTCTTCCGTCTGAAATCGAATATAGTTTTAAAAACTAGTGTGTATCTGAAAGTGTGGATAGCATCTAACAATAAAACAGTATCATATAACTAAGTTGCAAGTACCTTATAAATATTAATTAATTAAAATGTCGTTAGGGTGGTGGAAGTATGATGAGAGAAGCAATGAAGATCTCGAAGCAGATTACAACGCTGGAAAAAGCGAATGTAAACTTTTACTTGCTGGATCAGTATATTGTGTGGATTTTACAAATATGTATCAATTTCGTCAAACAGATCCAAGACGAAAACGAAAAGTTAAACGAGACTCGAACAAACTTCCTACTAAAGGTAAATTGATTGTGAATGTCATATCTACATGATAATAACACGGACAAGTAAAAAAGAAGGACTCCGCGCCGTGATATTAGCAAGTGAACCACCTTTATGCTAGTGTGTGTGCGGTTACGGGGTATACCAGTTACACAATTTTTTCTCCCTTAAATAATCAGTTATCCACAAATACTTTTATAGTATTTGTTTTTACACTTTTTCACAACGCACGACGGCAATTTTAAAACATTTTATTGCGAAGCAAACTGATCTGTCACAGACGGTGGTAAATCTCATAATGGCGGTCGATCGGCTTGTGTTACTGTAAGTATATGCGTGGGGCTATGTATTTACACGTTTACCGGCTTGTTTTGGTGCCTCACTGTTATAAGGTGACAAGGTGTGACACTGAGTCCTTTATTTTTTACTCGTCCGTGGATAATAATAACTTTTTTATATATTATTTAATAATGTTACATGTCATTTAACTACTAAAAAATTGTTACACATCAATACCAATAACACACGGTTCTATAGCTTGTTATATCACACTGACTGTTCAATTCGACTGGTCAGTCACTAACGAATCAAAAAGTGTGCCTTGCATTTTATTTATACCTAAGCATTATTCTCCAATGATGTGGAACAGAGAAGCATTAAAAAGAACAAGTAAACACGTTGTTTCCGCTATAGTAAGCATTCTCGACCTTAGGATGTACCACATAAGGTCGCAATTTCGAATTGTTAGGTGGTAGAACTGAAACTGACTGCTGAACATCCTGCTCTTCTCGTTCCTTATTGTCATGAAAAAATCGAAGGATCTCCATCCGAAATCTATATACAATTTGTATAATTGTGTTCAAAGTAAAAAACATTTTATATAAAATATTTCATGCAAATGAGTAAATATATTGTTGCGTAGCAACGCTTTGAAGTATATGACGAGAGTTGTCAAACTCCAAGACATTTTTAATTTCAACAGCTCCGTCAGCAATGTTCGTAGCTCAGCGGAAAAGTGTTTACTTTAGACGCTGTAGACCCGGGTTCGATACACCTACCAGTGTATGGAATTTTTTGGGTTTTGTAAAGTTAATGGAAATTTCTAGTAAGTTCAGGATCAAATCGAACAGAAAAAAAGGGATGGAAAATGTGTAAGCAGGATAAAAATAGTTAAAAGAATTTTCTAGTACAATTTAAATTTAAAGATGGAATGGGGGAATCATTTTGAAAATGGAACAGATCCGGGGGTATATAAGCCGTACTAAGCGTGGCCTACGGCAGTTCTAGTTCTGACTCGAAAGTGTAAAGAAGAAGAAAAGAAGAAGTAGTGAAAAGTGGAAGTGTTCCAAGAAGAAGAAGATAGAAGAGACCTAGTGTTCGGTGCAGTGTGACGCGTTGAAGGTACTGCCGCCCACAAAAGGAACAGCGGCAGACCGGCAAGTGCAAGTTCAGAAAAAGTGAACGCAAATAAAGACTCATTCCTATAAGCGGAGTATTATTTCCAATCCCTGACCCACTCCCGTGTCAATTGGTGTTAGAAGTGGGATACGAACCCACGCCCACAAAAGTGGACTACGACCTGAACGCAGAGCCTTATCCGAAGGGCATTGTTTTGAACTGCCATAACCCTTTTCCGGTTGAAAAAGCCGTTTTATCCTTGTCTTTAGGGTCCAGATCGACTTGCCAGTAGCCACTTTTCAAATCAAGAGTAGAGAAGGAAAAAGTCATGGAAATGCAGATGCGTTATCTAGAAGACCATGTCCGATGGAATGCAAACATTGCATTCGTCAGGAGGAGAAAGATAATTTTATAATCCGGCTGATCAGAACAGATTCGATCGACGAGAACTGGAGCAACGATGCAATGATGAGAGCTCAGGAAAATGATAAGGATCTTCAACCACTTTTACATTGGCTTGCAAGTGGATCACTTAAACCAAAATGGTCTAAAGTGGCTAGACACAGTACGGCTACTAAGAGTCTCTGGGCACAATGGAACAGTTTGGTGATGCATGACGGGCTGCTCTGCCGGAAATGGGAAACCCCGCAAGGAAAGGATTGCCATCTGGAATTGGTCGTTCCCAGGGAGAAGGTGAACGAGATCCTGAGAGCTTATCACGATGGTTCTCCAGGTGGACATTTGGGAATAAGAAGAACTCTCATAAAAATTAAAGAACGATTTTACTGCTTGCATTACCGTGATGATGTGGAAGACTGGTGCCGTAAATGCAAGAGTTGTGCAGCTGTCAAAGGACCTCAGACCCGGAGCAGAGGAGCTATGAAATTGTATAATGTTGGGGCTCCGTGGGAGAGAGTAGCTCTGGATATAGCCGGACCGTTTCCAGTCACCAAAGCTAGAAACCGTTACATAATGGTGGTGATGGATTATTTCACGAAGTGGCCGGAAGCATTTGCTCTACCGAATCAAGAAGCAGTTACCGTTGCGACGAAGCTGGTGAATGAAGTTTTCTGCAGATTCGGTGTGCCTTTGGAGATGCACAGTGTTAACCGTATACTCACACACACACTTTGAAAATAAACTGCACTATTAAGGACTGTATCTCCCTAATCAACGCTCAAACAGTTTGCTATACAAAATCACGCAAAACAATGTTAGCACCTGCTAGCGGTAGGCTAGCGGCATCTAGCGGTAGTGGAAAGAACAACATAATTGAATCTAACTTAGTTTTCAACAAACTTAGGTTTAACATTATCGGCCTCCAAGGACAACATGTCCTTAAATAGAGGTAACTAAAACTAAACATAAAAACTTAAAGAATGATAAACAAGAAAACTTAATTACTAATCTATAGGTAACAGGCAAATCTTGGTGACTGGTCGCTTAAATAAGTTGTTCTTAAATTTAAGGGTTACTACTCTAGTTAATCCGTCTTTTCCGGGATGTTTCTCAATTATTCGACCCAACAGCCATTTCCCAGGAGGAAGTCTTTCATCTTTAATTAAAACAATAGAACCAATTTCTGGTTCTGAATTTTTCTTAGACCATTTATATCGGTTTTGTAGGGTTACCAAATATTCAGTGCTCCAACGAGCCCATAAATTTTGTAAAAGTTTTTGAATCATCTGCCAACGATCCAATCTAGAAATATTTATATTATCTAGACTTCCTTCTGTAACCGTGACTGGAACCTCTCCTATTAAAAAATGACCAGGAGTGATGGGAAGTTCATCATCAATAGAGGCGCTTATAGGTGATAAAGGACGAGAGTTAACACAAGCTTCCACTTGCGATAATAAGGTGGAATATTCTTCGAAAGTCAATAGCGTCTGACCGATAACGCGTTTAAGATGAACCTTGATAGATTTAACGCCCGCTTCCCATAAACCGCCAAAATGTGGTGAACCCGGAGGTATAAAATGCCAATTAGTTTTTTCATTTGCTAAAAGTTCAGCTATTTCTCCGATCGATTCTGACTTTCGATTTTTAAACATAATATCTAACTCTTTAGAAGCACCTATAAAATTAGTGGCGCAATCGGACCAGAGGTCGCTACAATGACCACGTCTCGCGGTAAAACGCCGAAAAGCAGCAATGAATGCAGCGCTGGAAAGATCGGTCACTAATTCCAGATGAATCGCCTTACTAACAGTACAGATAAATAGACAAATATATGCTTTAGTGGTTTTTTTACATTTCCCGGGGTAAAGCTTTAAATTAATAGGGCCAGCATAATCAAGACCACTAATGCGAAATGGTTTTGCTGGAGTTACACGACAAACAGGAAGTTGACCCATGAGTTGATTAATAGGTGCAGAAGAGTACTTAAAACAAGTGATACATTTTCTAAGGGTCCTTTTAATGAAATTTCTTGCACCGATTATCCAAAATTTCTGTCGAACAATATTTAAAGTTAATTGCGGTCCACCATGTAATGCATGAATTTGAGCGTCACGCGCAACCAGTGTGGCCAAATGACATTTATCTGATAAGACAATTGGACATTGGGTGTCATACTTAATTTTGGCATTACGAAGACGGCCAGAAACACGCAAAATATTATTCTGGTCTAAATATGGTGTCAAAGATTTTAATTTACTAGTTTCAGAAATTTTGCCTTCTTTCCGCAGATTGTGAATATCATCGGAAAAGTGAAACTTTTGTGAAATACGAATACAAACATTCAAAGCGTTTCTTAATTCTGTAACTGTCAAATATTGAGGAAATAAGTCTAATTTTTCTGGTGTTCTCTTGCATTCACAACGATATTTACACCTTTTTATAAATCTAAATATGTAAGCAGTTACTCTAACAAGTTTCGATAATTTAGAATAACTATTTAAAAAAACCAGTACTTCATCGTTCTGTTGAATATGAGCATGAACATTAATATTAAGTAGCTTACTTTCTATATCAGTAACAGGAATATCACTGGTCATTAAAGGAATAAATTTTGAATTATGTAAAAACCGTGGTCCATGCCACCACATATGACAATCTTTCAAATCATTTGGATGAACACCACGTGTTGCTAAATCGGCAGGATTATCCATAGACTTTATGTGATGCCACTGATCACTACTAGTAACATTCAAAATTTCTGTAGTGCGGTTAGCCACAAAAGTTTTCCATGAACTTGGTAGTTTACGTAACCATGACAAAACAATCGTAGAATCTGTCCACATATAAAGGGAATTATTATTAATATTTAAGCTTTTCTTTACTCCTTCAACTAACTTTGATAAAAGAACTGCTCCGCACAATTCTAACCGGGGTAAAGATACTTGTTTCACGGGGGCTACTTTAGACTTGGCTATAAGAAGTGACACATACGCTTTAGATTCAGTGAAAGTAAAGTAGAAGCATCGCTAAACCCATGTACTTCAATCCGCTCATAATCATCAAACTGAGTTTTAATCCAGCGATCTACGTGAATTGTATTCATACTCAATAATTGATATTTATAATTTGACCATTCTGCGGCTAGATCAGATGGAAGTTCATCAGTCCAACTAATACCAGTGACCCATAGTTTTTGCAAAAATATTTTTGCTGTTACAATAATAGGACATAAAAACCCTAATGGATCAAAAGCTCGAGCTATATCAGACAGAACTGTGGTTTTGGTGAAAGGTAAATTTTTTGCAGATATTTTAATATTTAATTCAAATACATCATGATTAGAATCCCATTTAACTCCTAAGGCTTTAATTGTATCATCCATTGTTATATCAATACTAGTAGTTTTAGCTTTATGTAAATCTGAAATGTCTGACAAAACCTCAGGACTGTTTGATGCCCATTTGTGCATTTCGAACTTACCCTTAGACATAAGTCTCGTTATTCTATTTTTTAATTCTAAAGCTTGTTCTTTGCTATTGGCACCCGACAACAGGTCATCGATATAAAAGTGTTTGTCAATAATTTCAACTAAATCAGGAAAATCAGCACGTTCATCTTGTGCAAGTTGTTTCAGAGTACGAATAGCAAGGAAAGGTGCACATGAAGTACCATAAGTAACTGTAAGTAAACGTTTTTCTTGTATAGCTGTTGTAGGGGAGGATCGCCAAAGAATGCGCTGATAATCAATATCCTTTCGAGAAACTAATATTTGCCGATACATTTGTTTTACGTCGGCAATCAGCGCTATTTTATGTGTTCGCCATCGTAGTATGACATTTCTTAAATCTTGTTGAAGTGGCGGTCCTACTAACAACTCATCATTCAAAGATGTTCCGCTTATTAGTTTAGCCGATCCATCAAAAACTGTTCGGAGTTTTGTTGTACTGCTAGATTCACGAATGACGGCATGATGAGGTAGATAATATACTTTCTGATGTGTTATGTTTTCACTAGGATTTATATCTTCCATGTGATGAAGTGATTGATACTGATCCATAAAGTCTTTGTACTCCTTTTGAAATGTGGATTGCTTAGCAAATTTCTTCTCTATGTGAAACAATCTTTGTTTTGCAATTTCAAAAGAATTTCCTAATCTTTCTTCATAACCTTCTTTAAAGGGTAGTCGAACTATATATCGACCTTCTCCATTTCTACTATGTGTTTCTTTAAAGTGCTCCTCGCAATATTTATCTAACAACGTTAAAGGTTTTTCTTGTGTTGAGGCCTCTTCGATCTCCCAAAATTTCCTCAGTAACTGATCCATTTCGATGAGTGTAGTGTTAACTGTAATCGTATTTGGGGATAGATCAGTTTTTGTCTTGGTTGTGCCTGACACTAACCATCCTAAACGTGAATTTTGAGCGATAAGAGATTCAAATTTTTTTAAACCTTCAAGTAAAATAAAGGCATATACTTCTGCGCCGAGTAATAGATCGATAGGACCCGGTTCATGAAGGCGAGGGTCTGATAAATTGAGAGAAGTAAGGCCGGATATTTGTGTAATATTTATTGCTTTCGTAGGCAACAGCGAAGTGAGTTTCTTCATAACGTGAGCAGTAACGTGCTTAATAGGTATGGAATCAAGTGGTGAGTGAATATTAAATTTAACAATTTTCTTTGATTTTTGCGCAGTATTTCCTATTCCTGTGACATTAGCTTCAAGTGATATCTTCTTTAAGCCCAGAAGTTGAACAGCTGACTCTGTTATGAATGTAGCTTGTGAGACTTGGTCAACGAGTGCTCTTAGCGTAATTAGACTTCCATTTTTATCAAAAATTCGAACTTGAGCTGTTGCTAGAAGAACTTGTCTACCACTTGTTGAAGCGTTCATACTAGTGATTTGTGGTGATTCAAGTTCTACTGATGCAGTGTGAAAAGCCGCATCGTGTAATAATGTGTGGTGCTTATGGTTGCAAGTTTTACACGAAGTTCTCTGTCTACAATTCTTGATCGAGTGTCCCTTGACCAAACAGTTAAAACATAAGCCATTGTTCTTAGCAAATTCTCTGCGCTGTTCTACATTCAATTGTGTAAATTCTGTGCAGTGACAAATGTAGTGGTTGTTAGTGCAGTACGTGCATTTTGTGTTTGTTTCGACAGTGAATGTCTTAATATTCCCAGAAAAAATAGGTAACTTAATTGGAGGTAGTCTAATTCTTGGCGTATCAGGTGTGACTAGCGTTTGTGATTGTAATTGTGACGTTTCGGGAGTATCTTTATATGATTTATATTCTTTTTGTTTACTTTTCATAAGTTCTTTCGTGCTTGCGTAAAGATCCTCAACTTCGAAATAAGAATCCATATATTCATCATTATCTCCGTACCGTAATATTTGTATATGATTTTCATAGAACTTAGCAAAATTCTTTTCTAATAAATTTAGATTTATTACAAAATTAGTTTTGTTTGTATATATATCCACGAAAATCTCTCTTTTGGTGTCTTTTTAAAATTAGAAACGGAACTTTGTATTTGTTTGCTCAAAATTCCTTGCTCTTCCAACAATGTATCACTCATTTTGTCTTATTAAAACTTAAATAATTTTAAATTCAAAGTTCGTTCCAATTAAAATTGTCTAAGTTAAAACTGAATCAAAATTTTCTAAGTCCAAATTTTTTTGATGTTAAAATTGAACCAAATTTTTCTAAGTTAAAACTGTATTGAAATTTTCTAAGTCCAAAAATTAACGATATTTTTCTAAGTTAATATTACACCAAATAATTCTAAGTTAAAACTGAATCGAAATTTTCTAAGTCCAAATTTACGAAATTTAGTAACTATTTTATGCAATGTCCAGTATTCGCAATAATAATTGTTCTAAGTCATTAGTTTATTCACTTCACTTTTGTCTTAGTTCACTAGTACTCACTGTTAAAGATCCGGCTCGAAGGACCAATGTTAACCGTATACTCACACACACACTTTGAAAATAAACTGCACTATTAAGGACTGTATCTCCCTAATCAACGCTCAAACAGTTTGCTATACAAAATCACGCAAAACAATGTTAGCACCTGCTAGCGGTAGGCTAGCGGCATCTAGCGGTAGTGGAAAGAACAACATAATTGAATCTAACTTAGTTTTCAACAAACTTAGGTTTAACACACAGTGACCAAGGGCGGAACTTCGAGTCACAAGTATTTCAAGAAGTTTGCAAGATCTTGGGAATCCATAAGACCAGAACTACGCCATATCATCCACAATCGGACGGGATGGTGGAGAGGTTTAACCAAACATTGGAGCGACATCTGGCAAAAGTAGTGGACAGTCATCAGGATAACTCGGATGAGTACATTCCACTGTTTCTTATGTCGTATAGAAGCGCAATACACGAGACGACAACGGTGACTCCTGCGTACGCCAATTTTGGAAGGGAATTGAAATTGCCAGCTGATTTACTCTCAGGCTGTCCACCGGATACTCCGAAAAGTATTACAGAATATGTGGATGAGTTACGGAAAAAGATGGTTGACATCTACGAGGAAATTAGAACAACTGGGCTTAAGGCAAGTGAACGGATGAAGACCCGCTACGATCGAAGAGCTAATTAATTCCTAGTTTTGAAGAGGGAACCCTGATTTGGTTACACAATCCTGTAAGGCGAAAGGGGAAGTCTCCGAAGCTCCAACCAAGTTGGGAGGGACCATACAAAGTAATCACAAGTATAAATGATGTGACTCTCAGGATCCAGCGTACCCCTCGAAGTCCCCCGAAAATCGTACATGTCGATCGGGTGGCTAAGTACTACGGAAGCAACGATGATCGGGACGATCATGTCTTGGGAGGGGGTAGTGTTGCGTAGTAACGCTTTGAAGTATATGACGAGAGTTATCAAATTTCAAGACATTGTTAATTTAACAGCTCCGTCAGCAATGTTCGTAGCTCAGCGGAAAAGTGTTAATTTAGACGCTGTAGACCCGGGTTCGATACACCTACCAGTGTATGGAATTTTTTGGGTTTTGTAAAGTTAATGGAAATTTCTAGTAAGTTCAGGATCAAATCGAACAGAAAAAAGGGATGGAAAATGTGTAAGCAGGATAAAAATAGTTAAAAGAATTTTCTAGTACAATTTAAATTTAAAGATGGAATGGGGGAATCATTTTGAAAATGGAACAGATCCGGGGGTATATAAGCCGTACTAAGCGTGGCCTACGGCAGTTCTAGTTCTGACTCGAAAGTGTAAAGAAGAAGAAGAAAAGAAGAAGTAGTGAAAAGTGGAAGTGTTCCAAGAAGAAGAAGATAGAAGAGACCTAGTGTTCGGTGCAGTATGACGCGTTGAAGGTACTGCCGCCCACAAAAGGAACAGCGGCAGACCGGCAAGTGCAAGTTCAGAAAAAGTGAACGCAAATAAAGACTCGTTCCTATAAGCGGAGTATTATTTCCAATCCCTGACCCACTCCCGTGTCAATATATATGTTTGTATATAGATGCTTGTTATCAATATAAAAAAACTACGTTTAAAAAAACCGACTTCAAAAACTGAAAAGTACCAAATAACAAAAAATTTAATTTAATTCACTTTTACCTTTAATATTAATAAAATACTATTATTTATATGTTCTACCTATTGATAGGTTTTAAGTCGTAGCCGTTGTTTTTAGTGTCAGTTAATAATTATAATATATAATGAAATAATAATAATATATGTACACAAAAAACATCATTGAGGTAAACAAAAATTTTCATAAAAAATGTTAATTCAATGAAAACTACTGGGTCAAACGGCATCTATTCTGCATCGAACTAAAGAAAAATTACGTAAATCATAAATCTCAGAGGAATCGGTGTACATACATAAAAAAAATACCTACCGATCGAATTGATAACATCCTTCTTTTTGAAGTCGGTTAAAAACAAGGCATAATTATGATCTTATATTTAACAAAATGTTTTATATAGGAGTAATTATGTAAATTGAATTTGAAGCTGTTCATTTGTGTCGATTTATTTGGATTTAAATATTTACTAAATGTTTTGTTTCAGGAATTGCAGGAATTCGAAAATTGAGTACGAAACCAGCAGAGATAATAGTTATTGATGATGACACTAATACCAATGTAGTCGACTTAACAAACAACAGTGACAGTAGCCCAGAAAACATGGATAATGTAGATGCCATTTCTGATAGCCTGAGGTAAAATAATATGGTTATTTCTGACATAAATGAAAGAAATATGGCCATCTTTTAATACAAATATTTTATTAAAACTATCAATTTGAAATTTTAATATAATACGACTGAATTAACTAACAACTTATAAATATTTATAGTAACTACTAAGACCACTACTGAATTTGTACTGTCTGCGTAAGCAACAAAACAAAATTATAAGAAAATAAATTAAGGTGAGTAGTGAAACTTTAAATCAAAAGCAGAGTGGCTTATTTTATAATTTTTTTTATCTTATTCTTTATTATAAACCATATTAGATAGATAAGAATTTAGCCTAGATATGGTCATTAATGTTTTATTCACTATTATTATTTTTGCATTGATGTATGGCCTATCTGAAAAGTTTGAGTGGTTCCCAGACTTGGGTAGCCACATGCCATCCCCTTTGAATATTCTGCTCCAACAACACCCTCCTTGAAATGACTGTACTGCCTATCAGACATCCTTGCTGTAAAATACCAATGACCCGTCGCCTAACACCTGAAATAGAGTTACTGCTCAACGAGTTTTGTTTTCGGTCAATGTTAAGAATATGAGAGGGCAGATGGCATTTCCTCCATTGTGCTAAGAATGTGTGCCCCTGAGTTGACTTCGATATTAACTGGCTTATTCCACCCATATTAAAAATTAGGCTTGAGGATTGCCTTTGTCCATGTGTCCGGCTACAGGCCAAAATATATGCTATAATATAACTTCCTTCTCTCCAAAATCAGGGTAAGTTTAAACTTATAGGTCGCCAGTTGGCCACCAGCAATATGGCTTTCGGCAATGTGTTCAATCGTTTATAGCACAGGGAGAAGTCCTTCATTCGAGTTTCGCCAGTGTACTTGTGAATACAACCAGCCTACTCTTAATAATAGTTAGACCGCATGTAAGTGGACCTTGCTTCTCAAATGATATAGTTTGCGAGTCCAGTACTTTGAACGGCTCAATCATTTGACACTGCGTAGAGTCTCTTTGACGTTTACCCTGATCCTTGCTGCCCAATTCCACCTTGGCACCACATGCACAAACTTAAAGTATCATCATCTCCATTTGGATGTGTGAAGACTTAAAAAATTCAGAACTTTGATCTGTAGACTATTTCGACTTTATGTGTCTGTAATATTTAACTTAAAATTATATTTGTGTAATTGATATAATTATTTTTTTAACAGATTTGTCAGTTTAGAGGAAGAACAATAATCTCAGGCGACAGCAGAAGATGTGCAATAGTATCATGCCGGTTTAATGAAGGGTATTTTTATAAAATGAATGGGGGCGAAATCAATTAAAAAACAGCTGTTACAACTAATTTAATGCACTTTATGTAACTTACTTATTAGAGCCTCCCAGTAACCTGTCTTGCTTGCAGGCTGCACACAGTTACCCCGAAGCCGTATGCAAGCAGCGGTTTGTGACTAAGAGGCTTAGAAAAATATATTGCTCTCTATTGTCACATTGTGTGCCACATAATTTGGCTGTAATCCTGAAAATCTTGTATTCCAGAAATGTATAATAATTTTAGTTATCATAGATTGTAATAGTAGTTAATATACCTACAGATTAAAGGAGTCTGTATAGTGGGCATAGCAAATGAGTCTAATGTAATCTTCCTAGTGTAGCAAGGAATTTTGATTTTATAGCCTGGAATTGTTGAGGTGTAAGTGTAGTACCCAGTGCTGCAAGTACCTATGTGGCATCGTAAGTGCCTGCTCGAATTTATTTGCATCTATTTGACAAAATGTTTTCACTAAATACAAGCTTCAGATAGTTCTAGTTACTATTATGAAATCTAGGTTGTCCTAATTGTAATTAGGAACCCTTTATTGGTTAATATTCAATTTATTTTTGTGTTTCTACAAATATTTACGTATTAACAAGCAACCAGTAAAGTTATTCATAATTTTATATGATGCCTTTGATTGCTTTTCTTCTTGAATGTTTATTAGGTTAGATTGATATTTGAAGTTGTGCAAACCAAAATTTTGCATTGGGTCAAAATTAGCATCAGTCTCAAATTGCCATCTTTTAGTTTAAAATTTGTTGAAATATGTATTAGAGTATTGTTAAATACAATAATTTATAATAATGTTAAATAAAAAAATTTAAAACATTTCAACACTATTTTATTTACTAAAATACCTTAAATCTATTAAAACACTCACTTCACCATGGCCTCACTTTACTTTGACTGGCATGAGTCAATATCCATGTATTAAGTGGTTTAGGAGCTCGGAGAACTTGTTTGTGCCTGGGACGTTCAGCACACATATTATAAAGGCGCCCATCTCTTGCAACTAGATAACAAGCCTTGCAGCGCCTCTTCACCTTACCCCGTACTTTTAGATTACAAGCGAAATTGAGAAGAGGTGACTGTACAGACAATAACTTATCTGGACCTATAACATTCTGTATTGCACTGTAGGTAGCTGATATTGGCTTTGTTGCTAAACTTGATGCACCAATCCATATCCTCGATAGTGAAAATATTCTCTGCATTGCTGAAATAAATATTTAGAATATTACATACATTAATCCGGAAATGGTTTGATATAAAAATAGACCAATATAAAACTATTTTGAACGAACTATCTTGAAAATTGAGGTTATTGAACAAAACAAATTATAATTAAATCTGCTAAGGTTGAGACAATTCAAAAGGTTTCTAGCTGTAATATGATCAGATAAGCATCAGTAAACCACACCTTTCAAAATTAATCGAAAATGCGAAACTTAAATTTTGTAAATAAATATAATCAATATTGTTTTTCTTTTTTTGGTGTTTAAGACCACAGAGTACCTATACCTTTACCCTGTATTATATAATTATACTCTGTGGTCTGTGACCTATTTTAATCTAGCGAGGTTATGGCTCGGTTACTAGCAGTGGGACCTTCCTAAAGCGTCTACTCAAGGCCCTTATAATATTGGCAATTTGATGGTGGGGATGAAATCGGCTATCTCACTGACCTGTTTATAATTTATATACCACTGGACAGACTGTTCCATATATTTGACAGCAATTTTTTGTGCCTATTTGAAGCGCCACTCCCGAGCTTCCAGAGAACTAGTTTTGACGTAGAATTTAAACGGCTCCGAGAAAAGCGTACAATACTATAGAACTTTTTATTTTCCAAAAAAAATTGTGTACTTTATTACGTTGATTTGAAGTATAAATAACACGGAAAACGAGCGAAATTAATTCAAAATGCAAAAATATTTCAGAGTACTGTACGTTCCTTCGCAGCCATTTGTATTATACGACAAAATTAGTTCTCTGGACGCTCGCGAGTGGCGCTACAAATAGGCACAAAAAATTTGCTGTGAAACATATGGAACAGCCTGTCCAGTGGCATTTATAAAGGTCAGTGTTAATAGTACAGGTCAGAAGGTTTGAAGGAGTCAAAGAAAAAGATTCCGTCCGTCGTGCGACCCCAATCGCCGATGGACACGACGCCGATCGCCTCCGCGCAGCACATCAGCGCAGAACCGCCGCGAGCGCCCGCCGCGTCTAAAACGCGCGTTGCGCCCAACAAGACGCCCCAGCAGACCCACAACGACACGCCCGTCGAGACCATACAGTGCGCTCCCCTGAAGCCCAAGACCGAAACCCTAGCACACAACATTATGTTGTTTAGCCAGAGCATGCTCGAATTTGTAGTCGCGCGCTTTAGTCTAGGGGTCGAGGTCGCGGGTGTTAAGGCGGAATATGCGCGTCTGCTCACGACCGCTATTCCTCTATTAGTGTGGAGAGCATCCTCGAGGAGATGCAGACCTGCAGCGCACCTCCATCAACCTGCAGCCAGCGCTCATCAACAGATGAGCACACCAGTATACGGGCGAGCACACCTGAGATTCCGCCACAGCAGAGATGCATCCCCAACTGCGAGCTTCGCTGCAGTTGTATCGTCTCCCGGCCGCCAAATAGAGACGCAGACTGCCCCCACGGCCACTACCAGCCCCACGGCCGCCACCACCACCCGAAAGGAAAAAATGCCTCCGCTGACGGTTGAAGAAATGCCCAAATGGATCCAACACCTCAAGATCCTGCACGAGAAGTTGGGTCGGGCCCCAAATGCCCGTCCATACAGCAGAGGGATCCGCTTCCTGCCAGCGGATGAAGCAGAGTACAGAGTGGTACAGCAGTACCTCTCAAGTCAAGAGGATATCACGATCAAGGAGATGCAGACCTACAGCGCACCTTCATCGACCTGCAGCCAGTACTCATCAACAGGTGAGCACACCCTTATACGGGCAAGCTCACCTGAGATGCCACCACATAATGCATCCCCAACTGCGAGCTTCGCCGCAGTTGTACCGTCTCCCGGCCACCAAATGAAGACGCAGACTGTCCCCACGGCCGCCGCCACCACCCGAAAGGGAAGAATGCCGCCGCTGGTGGTTGAAGAAATGCCCAACTGGATCCATCACTTCAAGATCCTGCGCGAGAAGTTGGGTCAGGCCCCAAATGCCCGCCCTTTCGGCAAAGGGGTTCGCTTCCTGTCAGCGGACGAAGCAAAGTACAGAGTGGTACAGCAGTACCTCTCAAGCCAAGAGGAAATCGTGAAGCTCCCCTGGTTCAGTTACTCGTTGCCGGCAGATCGCAGACTTAAGTTTGCGATTCGGGGCCTGCCGGTCGACACTGAACCAGCAGAAATTGAAGACGCTTTGCGCTCACGGGGGTACAGTCCCGAGTACTGCCGGCGAGTGCAAGCAAGAAGAGGCCGGCCAGGATGTATATATTTTATAATCCTGAAGAGATCTCCTGAAATTACCCCCGCCATATATGAGATAACTGAATTACTCAATATGGCGGGCATCAAGGTAGAACCGTGGCGCTCGATGAAAGGGCCAGCACAGTGCCACCGTTGCCAGGGCTTCTGACACTCGTCGCACGGCTGCCATCGGCAGCAAGCTTGCGTACGATGTGGCGGACCGCACCCAGCCAGAGACTGCAGCCGTCCACTGACGGAACCCGCCACCTGCGTTAACTGCAGTGGACCCCACCCGGCAAGCAACACAAGCTGCTGGGTCACAAAAAAGAGGCTCGCAACAGACGGGCAAGCACGGTAACGCGCACCGGCTCCAGAAAACCTGTTGCCTCGCCCACGCCGCCCCTCCCACAAATCGAGGCAAAAGTTGAGGAATATGAAACTACCCGCAGTGAGTTTTTTGAAGATACCCGCAATAACCATGAAGAGCTGTTGCGCCCAGAAAGAGGCGATCCAGAGCCGGCAGACGACTCCATACCCATGGCCTCGGCAAATCAAGCCCTGCCTCGAGAGGCCAAAGGAAAAAAGAAATCCAAGAAGCAAACAGAGAGTACTCGCATAATGGAAAAACCACCATTACCGCGACTTGAGGACCTAAGTGATGAGGCAATCGGAATGATGAACATCTCAACCTCATAAATGCATTCCAACAACACTTAGTCCCGGAATCCTTGAAGTCAAAAATCCTCGCCAACCAGCTGATGCCCGTGTATCCTTCCTACTACTTACTACGTGAAGTCTGAAATTAAAAAGAGCTACTAAAGATCGTTTCAACCTCAAAAACTTTTTGTTTGAAAGTTATTCATAGTAGACGCATTTACCCAAAATGGAGTAAATGCGTCAAAAATCTACATTAAAAAAACCCTTAAGAGAATGTAAATACTACATAACTTAGATCATTTTAAACGTCTAGATAGACTCACGGACTTGTATAAAAAAGAAGGACTTCGCGCCGTGATATGTGAAGTGCGCAGGTGAAGCATCTTTAAGCTAGTGTGTGTGCGGTTACGGGGTGTACCAGTTACACAATTGTTTCTCCTTTAAATAATCAAATATAAAATAAATACTTTTATAGTATTGTTTTTACACTTTTTCACAACGCACGACGGCATTTTAAAATATTTTATTGCGACGCAAACTGATCTGTCACAGACGATGGCAAATCTCATAATGGCGGCCGATCGGCTTGTATTAGTGTGTTTGCGTGGGGCTATGTATTTACACGTTTACCGGCTTGTTTTGGTGTCTCACTGCTATGTAAAGTGACACGGAGTTCTTCTTTTTTTACTCGTCCGTGGATAGACTGTAGCTGTGAAAATATCAACAAAAAATTGAGTTTAGAGCTAACCTCTATTTTGAGCAATTCACGCACGTTAACACAAAGTGTCATACAAATCGCGGGTGTAAGACGAAGCTTGTCACACACATGAGGTATTAGACCCAGCCTGTTTTTATTGGTTGTCTAACAGCAAGATACTATCTCGAATCTAGACGTATAAATTATCTAAGCATATTTTATTTAGCATATTTTGGCGGATTTTACAGTGTGTTGTAAAACTTTTAAGTTTGGATTATACTGGCTAACTTTTCTATTGCGTTTGTAGTCAATATTTTCGTTCTCCCTTCAATATCTTATGTAGTTCTCTTTGCCACTCTTTGAAATAATTTTCACATTCAGATTCAGTATTGGTCCCATCCCTTATAGGGATTTGGTTCCGCTCGATCCCGATCACACTTTTCGTAACGATCTCGTCACGCATTCACCAGCTTACTCCCCAAGTCAGGTGTGCATAGAGAAGGTTTGCTTCAAAAACTCCTAAGGATATATGTAGATATATCTTATAGATTGGTAGATACAAGTCTAGCTTGCTAAAAGCGTGCTATTTAATGTTTTGATGGTCAAAGTAAAAACACTAAGTTGACAAAATACCTACCTACATCTATGATTGACAAGCTGTTGTAATAAAAAGTTAGTGTCATCTTGCAAATGCAATATTAAGATTTTCAAATGATTATCAAGAATAATAATATCTTTAATTTACATTAGTCATTTAATAAGTTCTTGATAAGAATCGTTTTTAATGGAACTAACAGAGTTGATGTAACTGCCTAATCATAATTACTTACTGTTTCTTTTATTATCGAGCGAATTGTCGTGGACTCTTGACCTTATCTGTGACGTAACGATAATTTATAATTCAATTCAACGTGCAGCTGAATAAACGTGTCGTTAATAAATAGTTAATTAAAATGTCCGACACCGTTGCTCATAAAGTGACTAAGACTATTGTCACCTCTCCTGAAATATATAAACCAGTTGGACCTTACAGGTACTGAAATATTTACATCATTATTCATTGCTCATAATCATAATTTATTTATTTATTCAATAGAAACAAACGGTCACATTCATAAATTGATTACATAAATAGGATATTAAATCTAAAGATTCGTAATTTTTAAAACAGCCAATGCAGATATGAAAATTAGTGAGGTAGGTACAAGTAACAATATTTTTCTAAAGGTTACAAGTTTTTAAATGTATGGTTACAGCATTTTTAAATGAAGCTATTGACTTAAGCATGAAACCACTTGGAAAAATCAGTGTATACTACGTCAACTTGATGATTACCATTCATTGCATTTAATACTATGTTTGTGAAAGTCAATAAGTTAGTGTCGACACTACGACCACGAAAGAAACCATGCTGAAATATAATATCTAAGTATATCTTTTATTTACACATGCTCTAGACTTTTAATATAAGTAGTAGCTTAAAAACGAACAAAGTTTACAAGAGAGAAGAAAATCTCAAATGGAGGTATAGCAAGATAAGTATGGAAAGTTAAGCTAAGTTCGCGAAAAAATTTACCTTGTCCAATTAACCCCCAAAAGACTTAAGTTTGCGCGTTAAACACAAAATAACTCCATTTCTCATGCCTCACCAAGTATCAGAATACTGGGTCTCGAATTCTCGCGCGATTGCCGATTCCGCGGTCTGGGAGGCACAGCCAAGTTGGTTTCGAAGAAGCTAGGTGTCGTAAATAGAGCACGGCAATACTTAAAGCCGGCACACATTCTAGCGCTGTACTAAGCGCAAGTCGGGCCTTATATGGAGTATTGCTGTCATCTCTGGTCTGGCGCACCTCAGTATCAGCTCCAACCATTTGACCGCGTGCAACGCGGAGCTGCTCGAATTTTTTGGGATCCAATGCTGGTTGTACGGCTAGATAGGAGTTGCATAGAGACGTCGCTTCATTGTGTCTTCTACCGCATTTATCACGGGGAGTGTTCCGAAGAGCTGTTTGACCTGATTCCTGCAGCTAAATTCCAACTTGCATGACACGCCACAAAATTAGGATATCATCGACACCATCTAGATGTTTGGCATTTCTCCACAATGTGGTTTTCAATTAACTCTTCTTCTATTACATACAACTAATCTGTGGAATGAGCTCGCTTGTGTGGTGTTTCTGGGACGATACCTTAAAAAACATCTTTCTAAAAGGCTGGTAAGGCTACTGTGATTCCTTTGTTGTTGCAAGACAGTGTGGGTGGCGTTGATCACTTACCTAACATCAAGTGACCCGTGCGTTTGACAAACGATCATCCTCCTCTTCATAAAAAGCGAATCTTTTGTTACTGTATCCGATATGATTGACAAGCCATAAACAGTCAGCCACGCATGGAATAAGCTCCTTAATAATTTTTATATTAAACTAGCTAAGGCACGGTCACGCATTATAGGGTTGTCAGGTGGACTGTACGCTAGTATATTGTAAGTTTATGCATCTAAGTCTATTCTATAAAATATCTCAATAGTTATGGCCGTTCCCAATATACTATTTACAGATAGAGATAAATTACTACCTTCTACTGTCAGTAATTAGCTGCCATTAATCTGAAGCTGTCCCAATATACCCGATAAGTCATTCTTATCGCCTTATATTGGGACGCCTGAATTGCAATTTCCATAAAAACTTCTATCGCTGGTAAGCTATACGTCGTCCCATTGACAAACAACGTGTACGGATAAGTTGAGCTACCGTCGATTAGTTTATTGGGACAGAAAAGTCAGCGATAGTTACGATTTTTATCTCAAGTAGGCCACAACCGGAGATAGACTGAATATTGGGAACGGCCGTTATTAGCTAGTATGTGTAACCTAGTTAATAAATATAATAATATTTTTAAAATACTTATATATTTTTTAAAGTGCCAAGACTCATTTAAATTTTATTAAAGGAAATTATTACAATAAAGTTACATAAAGAAAATATAAAGTTATAATCGAAGTCAAGAGGATTTACATTATGAAAGCCTTTTTGGTAGCAATTCATTTATCAATAAAATTTTAATTATTAGAATTATTAGTAACATACGCAAAGGTAGGTATAGTTGTGACAAGAAACAGCGAGATCGCGGACCGGTTCAGGAGACTCGAGCAAGCGCGCAGACTGACCAGAACCACGTCCTCTTAAGCTCTGTTCAAACTGAGGCGAAAAACGCGCGGGACCCGGGACGGAAGTCGCTCGCGCCGATTGTTTCAGCTAACTTGTATGGACGTGTTCAAATTGACGCGAGTAGTCGCTCAAGTTGAAGCGAAACAAGAGCGGGACGCCCGGCGGAATTGGTTAATCTCACAATGCATGATGTACTCCATTGAAGAACCAAACATGACACGCGGGAAGTCGCGTTAGTTTGAGAGGCTTAGCGAGCGAGTGAATTACTCTAAAACGCGTCCCGCGTCCCGCGCGTTATTCGCCTCAGTTTGAACAGAGCTTTACTACTGTTAATTAGCCACGCGTATAGGGTGGTAACTAAAGTGAGATTGTTGGTTGCAGCCAAGCCATACTGACAGGACACACGCTGTACATCTCCGGCGTGTTGGGGCTTGACCAGCAGGCGCAGTTGGTTTGCGGCGGCGCCGAGGCGGAGGCGCGACAAGTGCTGAACAACATGAAGCACGTCCTGGAGGCTGGAGGCTCCTCGCTCGCTGCCGTCGTCAAGACCACCATCCTCCTTCGCGACATGGATGACTTTCAAGTTGTCAATCAAGTGTATGCAGAATGTGAGTCTCTAAACGTATCAATGACGAGCGCACAATGTCGATGAGACGAGCAGGACGTTCAGCTGATAGTAATTGATACCTTGCTCATTACAATGTAGTACCGCTCAGGTTTTTTGAAAAACCCAAAAATTCTGAGTGGCACTACAATTGCGCTCGTCACCTTGAGACATAAGATGTTAAGTCTCATTTGCCCAGTAATTTCACTAGCCACGGCGCCCTTCAGACCGAAACAATAATGCTTACACGTTACTGCTTCACGGCAGAAAAAGCCGTCGTGGTACCTATAATATAGCCGGTATCCTGGGCAACGGAGCCTCCCACTGTTATAAATTAACTGGGATTTTTACTTGGAAATCTTTCATACGCTACATACAAATTTTATTGGATTTATACTATAGCCGGAAACCTATTTCATAGTCTTATATAAAAGTAGTGTAAATTAGGACCTGTAACAAAAGCTATCTGCCATTGAGAGTCCTGTGAATATCACTTCAGTCATTGCGGGGATTGGACGGGTTAGTGTAAAACCTCACCACTCACCACCAGGGGGTTTTGTTGCTAAAAAACTTAAGAGGTGTCAACGGATGGAGCGAAGTTCCTTTTGATTAATTAGTGAAGGATTTGTAATAATTTTTTTTACGTTATAATAATATTTGTTTATTATTAACAAATATAATGTAATAACTATAATAATAATAACTTAATCAGTAGGGTCAATTTTTGTAATAATTGGCTTGTGGTAACTGAAGTAGGAATCATGTTTGGGATTCTATTTTATTTAAATGTCTTGAAAAAACTGCATCGATGGTAATATTATATTTTGTTGTTGATTCGAGCGAGAGAGAGGCAGACAGAGAAACACGCGCATGTCGCACGGCTTATAACTATAGCAAAAAGTGTCGTTACAACTTTTGGTCTTAATTTTTTCCGTCTAGCCCCCTTTCCCAATGCGCGATAAGGAACTTCGTTCCAAAAACGTCACGTTATGGGCAGCCCATTGAACACGATGTACACCAACTTCCAAGACGTTCGTTTTACTTTAAATAATGCACACAAATCAATAATCGCCGGCCGCCCGATTTCTTAACGTCAAAGGAAAACTGAGCTCGGCGAGAAGTTTTTTATCTGAACTGCATTTCAGGGACAAAGGTAGTAAGTAGGCAGGTACCCAATAGCTGCCGATTGCCAATCATTATTCAAATTCAAATATTCTTATTCAAAATAGGATGTGACATCACTTATTGACAGTCAAAAACTACCACCCATTCCAAAACGAATGCCTAAGACCTGAGAAGAATGGGCGGAATAAACTCTAAATTTTCAAATTATAACATTATTAAAGATTACCAATGATGCTGCAAATGGTCTTGTGGAATTTGGCTAAGGAATCAAATATGTCAATATCAGCTACGCTATAAGAATTTAAAATTTTACATAATAGTGGGACTGCGAAATTGGTACCTAGGATCGGAAATAATCATATATCTTTATTACGAAATAATACACTGCAATCGGCAATCCTGCTCTTGACACTTCTGCTGACAAAATGACCGCAAATGTACGTCGTCGAGTCTGTGTAATATCTGTCAAATACATTTTGCGCGCAATACAGACTTTTTGTGTGCCGCAGACTCGAAAAGTGTGTCATCTGCGCTATCGCAGGCCTATGCCTAAGGCCAACGAGATGAGATAAAGAACGTAAACAAAGCTTCAGGGGTTCAAAACATTTTTATTTGAGTATAGGTAATATACAAATTTTGGATATCCTATTCTAATCGCTGTCGTCTGTATTAGACAAAGATGATTCGTCGGAAGAGCCCGAATCAGCCGTATTTATGACAATATAACTCGGCAACGGTCCGTTTGTTTACATTATTTATTTTTGAATTTAAAACGTAAAGGGTTGAGCTAATGAGAAGAAGTATCAAGAAACTCATGGCCACTCTTTTAAATCAAGATTTACATTTTTCATCGTTTTACAAATCTTTTCCGTTACATTATATTAATACAAAACAAAAGTTATTGAGTAAAGTAGCTACATCATCCATAAATAAATAAAGGTATTCTGCGAGCATTTCATAAGCGATTGTATATTAAAATATATGTATAGTTATATAGATTCGCAACAAGGACCGAACCCATGACATTGCATTATTTTGACTAATGCTCAATGGAGTCAACGGAAACAACCTTAATACCCCTACGTGTTCTTTTCCAGATTTCCCAAGAGACTGTCCTGCGAGGGCCACTTACCAGGTAGCTAAGCTACCCCTTGGAGCTGCAGTCGAAATTGAAGCTATAGCACTGAGTGGCGATCTGGTCATCGCTGAAGCCGGACCCTGTCCTTGTTCCAAAGTTTAATTGTAATTGTTAATGTTAGACCAAACAAGGTCTTTAGACATTGATTTACAAGAACGTCATGGAAAATGCTGATAATATTTTTATCCAAATTCAGTTTGTTGATTTGCTTGTATTAATGTTTTTGTTGTTTTAATAAAACTTTATAGAATATGCGTTTTTGTTTTAATAGTCGGAGATGAAGAGGAATTCTAAAGGAATCAATTTTCAGAAAATAAATGCTTTTTTTTTGCCTATGCGAGTGTAATGATGTGATTCAAAAACTTATTACAACCATTTACAGTTACATTGAAAAGATGACGAAGCTTAAAGTTTAACAGAATCAGGGTTGTCGTCTGCAGCTGCGGAAGCTCTTATATCGGACAAACAAAAAGAGCTATTTCTCAACGCGTTAAGGAACACATCAACGCAGTCAATAACGTTCCTAAAAAATCTGCAATAGCCGAACACTTGCTTAAAGCCGGTACAAACGAAACCCACGAGTGATTTCTGCTGAACGCCAATACATCCCACGGCTTGTTAGAGAAGCTATAGAAATTAAAAAGCATCCTAAAAATGTTAATAGGGAGGATGGTTTTAGGCTAGCACAAACATGTAATCCCGTGGTCTCTCCCTGCAGTACAAATGCAACAAAAAGATCTGAAAGTATGGACGTTGTCAGAAGTGTGTGTCGTGAACCAAAAGGGAATCAAAGACCAAAACAAACTAGGCAGCAAATGTATGTTATCTGGTATTCCCCGTAACTGCACGCTAGCGTAATGTTGCTTCACTTCTTAATATCATGGCGCGGAGTCCTTTTTTTATTCGTCTGTGGTTGTACTTAAATAAAAGTAATGAAATGAGCATTTTACTGAGATCTGCATATTTAAAGCAAAAAGCCTTGAGGACAAGCTGTCTTAGCATCTAAATAATCCATTTTTCTATAAGTTTTCGTTTTTATATAAAATTGAACTCCAGTGCCTACGAGATGTACTATTTATTTATTTTGCCTAGAAGTGGGCATTAAGTTACCGATGAATTGGGGTCTTTAAATTGAGATCACTCTCAGAATTGCCTCTCAAGAGAGGTCCCATGTTAAACGAAGGAAAAAGACAGGATCAATAATATCAGCACCACTGCCCCTTAATAATACACTGGCCTGCAAAAGTAAGTATCACACTTTTCAAATTAAATTTTTTTCTTAACTATAGAAGGTAGAGATTTAAGATTAAAAACGTTTTGTTGCAAATTTTATAGGCTTTAATTCTTAGAAACTAAAATTATACATTAGTAACATTTTTAACTTAAAAAAGATAAAACAATGAAAATTGACATTTTTAGTTTAGTGTAAAAAATTCAACTAAAATGTATTACATGTTGTTTAATTTTTAATAACTGGTATTGCCTCCTCCTCCTCGAGCCGGTTTGGCATACTGAACGGAGGCGATGTTGGGGAATATTCTCCTATTCTTCTACCAGGGCCTGCTTTAGTGCCCTGAGGGTAGTAGGTGGTGGTCTGCGATTTCTGACTAGCCTCCCAAGCTCATCCCAGGCGTGTTCAATCGGGTTGAGATCAGGACTTCTTGATGGCCAAGCCATCACGCTGATACCGACCTCCTGAATATACTCTTGTACGATACAGGCCGTGTGTGGCCGGGCATTATCATGCATCAGCATCGATCCATCACCCATATTTGCTAAATACGGCCCTGCATACTCATTGAGAATCTCTTGAGCATATCTTTGCCCAGTGAGGGTGCCATTTTCTATGGCTACTAGCTCTGTGCGACCTTCTGAAGATAAGCCAGCCCATACATGTACATTGCCTCCACCGTATTGGACTCTTTCTGAGATGCAGGCTTGAAGGTATCGCTCACCAGGTCGCCTGTAAACACTTCGCCTTCCATCAGAAATGTAAAGGGAGAATCGAGACTCATCTGCAAACAAAATTCTTGACCATTCTTCTTCATCCCACTGCATGTGTTCATGGGCATATCGCAGTCTCACTACTCGATGCTGTCTCTCGAGTTTTGGGCCACTCGCTGGTCTTCGGGGTTTCAAATTTGCTTCAGCAAATCTTCTTCTCACTGTACTGTCACCAGTCCGTCCGTGTAGTCCCTCCGGGTCTGAAGTAGCTGTTGCTGAACTGCATTTTGGTGGCGATTTCTTAACACAGTGGAAATAATATAACGATCTTTTCGGGCACTGGTACACCTGGGTCTGCCATTACAAGGTCTCCTCAGATGGTGTCCAGTCTCTTCGTGCCTTCGCTTTACCTTCTGGACCGTTCGTACCGTCACACCCACCATTCTTGCAGTGCGACGCATACTGATGCCTAGTTCCAGAAAAGCCATGATCCTAGCACATTCTTCAACTGAAAGAGACATGATAAATAAACGTTATGTGCTTTTTAGCATAAATTTTTAAAACAAGACCCATCGATCTTGAAAAAATTTAAAACAGAAAGAAAAATGTGAATGGTAAAATTGTAATTCGGAAACGTCCACTTTGAAAAAGAAATGGTTTTGTTTTTGAAGTTTTTTTTTCAGCCAATTCTTAAAAGAAGGTTACCGACTATAAAGTATTTATGTACAAAATTAAATTCTCTTTGGTGTCCTTTTTATTTCGAAAGTATATCTTGTGAACTTAAAACGTTATCCCAATTTTAAAAGTGTGATACTTACTTTTGAAGGCCAGTGTATAATTACGTACCTATAATGCTGTGAAAATAACAAAATACTACCTTTTTTGTTTCGTTTATGTAGGTAGTTAATACGATATTAATAACACTAAACGGTTTTAGCATTTCGATATTATTAGTACTACGTTACAAACAAAGAATTTATTCATGAAGGTTGTAAAACAAATCCTAAACTAAGTAATTACGTCAATGTGGAAGAATGCTTTACATTCGTTTAATTTGAAAAACGCGAAGGGGGTGCGAGGTCGAGTTGGCGGGCAACTCCTCCCGTGAAACCTTTGCGATACAATCTGTGAAGTGCGCAGTCTGGTATGAGTGCTGCTTGCGAGTGGATGGTTGCAATTGCCTGCCCTCCTGGCGTGCCCTCCTGCCGTGGCCTCCTGCCGGTTCCTCTACGTCACAGGTTGTGTTTCAATGACAGCTTAACCATGCATCATGGGCTGCAACAGCAGCGGTCCCGTCGTCGCTGACTTGCAACCGAACGCAACAGGTATTCCGACTTCTGTGCCACTGCTTGTTTAAACAGTTAAATGTTGTTAACTTATATTATGGGTAAATTATTGTTTATTGTTATAACTCAAATACTAAGTAGGTATGTACTGCCGACAAAATTAACTCTTTTAAAATCATAAATGAGTTGATTTTATATTTCCATGAAAAAGATTGTATGACAATTGATTGACTGTCCGTGTCTAATAAAATGATAACAGTTACTTAGGAAATGTATGTTCAAGCTAATTTCGACCGACTTGTATAATATTTCGGCAGGAAAATAACTCGCGATTCAATTTAGCCGATAATACCTACTAAAATTTAAAAAATATATATATTATACAGTCTAAAATTGCAGTAAAGTATTAGAAAATTATTCCCAAACCCTACATACTCATTATTGTGCGTGCTACGACACCTAATTACTTGTTTATAAAATAGGTGAACTATATTATATTTTTCCAAGCGAAGCTATCAAACTTCTGATTTGCTTACGCACTAAAAATACATACCTACCGTTTGCACCTATCACGCTAGCTTAACCTTCTGTTAAAAGCTAATTAGAAAATGGCGCGTAAATGCAAAGTACCTAACCTCTAAATTGATTTTTTTTTATCTTAATTATTCCATTAAAGCTTTCTCGAGTCTACGAGTATATTAATCTATATCACATTCCTTCCAAAAGAAGTACCGAAAACATTATTTGAACCGCAAACACGTAATTTGTTAGAAACTTTCTAAGAAATTTACCTCAATAATGGGCACAGTATTTAATGTAGGTCGGGATTTATTTTCGCAGTTAGTATGTATAAACGAGTAACGTGACAGGACTGCCAAAACTACTCATCACATTATTTTCGATTATTGGATCATTAGAGAAACCATAGACAAGTATAGTAAGTAACTAGACTAAATGATAACTTCCGTCTCACTCACACGAGAAAAAGAAAAACTTATGCGAGTCTTATGTAAAGAAATGAGATAAAGTGATTAGGTTTTTTTGTTTCGCCATGCGTGCCAGTTTATTCAAAGTCAGCACACCCGATGTGCTAAACAAACTTGACAGTGCTGCACAGATATTTTGTTTTCTTTTATTTGCGTCTATAAAAATAAGCTATTATTGTTGTGAAACGTGTGAAATATCCACTATTTATTCAACATCAGTGACTATTTTAAGTAGAGTCGAAGGAAATATGGTGCGTGTTGTGTTTTACGATGTAACGTTTTAGTAAAAAACCTGTAACAACCAACCTTTCCATTTTTTTTATAATTAAAAGTGACAACCCCAATGCTATAATGAACAAACACTAACTAGGTAGTTAAAAAATAGGCCTTACTAGCTGAGAGCGCTAAAACTAAATAAAAACTTTTTAATTTAACAAAAACGAGAGGACAACCCTAACGCACAATTCGCGCGTAAGTATATATCTAAACAAAAAGGCATAGTTTCCGTACTTACTCCTTTATCTTATATATTATACACTATGAAATTTGAATACTTAATATACTATTATTAATTATTATTGTCGAAATCTGAAATCACAAGTACAGAGCATAAGATAAATTTTTACTTGATTATTTTTGGCGATCTTAAACCACATGAGTAACTAAACAATAGGCTTACTGCGAGTTTTTTTCTTCAGGTAAGGCTACACGTTTTGTAGATAATTTGAGTAGGTATGTATTATGTATTTGATAAAGCACTTACGGCCGTTCCCAATATACTATCTACAGATAGAGATAAATTACTACCTTCTACTGTCAGTAATTAGCAGTCAATAATCTGAAGCTGTCCCAATATACCCGATAAGTCATTCTTATCGCCTTATATTGGGACGCGTGAATTACAATTTCCGTACAAACTTCTATCGCTAGTAAGCTATACGTCGTCCCATATATCGTCGTATATGGTGAGTTACCGTCGATAAGTTTACTGGGACAGAAAAGTCAACGATAGTTACGATTTTTATCTCAAGCTTACTTGATATAGACAGGATAGACTGAATATTGGGAACGGCCGTTAGACACACAATATGTTTCGTAAGGTTAATTCAAGATCTTATTAAACCTGTCTATTCCATGTACCTAAGTATCTATATAAACAATAGTTGCACATTTCTGTTGGTCCTTCGTCTTAATTTTATGGAAAATTATTTTTATTATTATTTCTCCTAAATGAATCAGGAAAAAAGCCCTATAATACAGAAATAACTGAAATAATATGCATGTCCGTTAGAAAGCATGTGTTTATTTAGAAGTTTTCTTCTTCATTATTGCCTAGCTTCTTTGTATTATTTTGATATATGTATGTTCATTCTTCATTTGATGATATATGTTCATAGGCACATAAGAGAATTTTCTAGAAACTGTCATAACCATAATGTTAACACCAGGGGAACAGCCATAAACTTATAATGCCTAATACTCGGCTAAGTCGAGTAAGTAAGTCTTTTGTGGGGCGTTGTATATCCTTTTACAACAAGATCCCAGAAAATGTTCAAAACAAAAGTATCACGTTATTCAAATCAAATTGTTAAAAAACATTTGTGTGGTAAAGGTTACTATAACATAAATGACTTTCTTAATGATACCACAGATTGGGAATGGAGTGACCGCCCTCAGGCTATTAAATAATAACTTTAATTGTACAATATTACTTTGTAAACATATTTTTTCGATGAAAAATAAAAGCCCGCTGAGTTTGTTGCGCCCGTTTCTCTCAGATCTGAGGCATTCATTTTAGAATGGGTGGTAGTTTTTGACTTTCAATGAGTGACATCCTATTTTGAATAAAAATATTTGAATTTGAATTGTGACGGCGCCTTGGGGCGAGTTGTTTCCTTCCCTTAAATATGTGTGATAGAAACGATGGCTGGTCCACGCGTCATGCTCGCGAACGGGCGCTAATTGTGGATATATTTTCGTAATGTTGATATAATGCCCCCATAATAGCTTTTATCTACCTGTGAGTGTGGATTAAACTAAAGTAACTCTTTTGGTTTTTTAAACTAATAAAAAACTTTAACTTACCCTATTGAGTATTTTTGTTGCATAGCTGTCAATACAAAGTAAGGGCCACCACGTTTTTACAGTATTCTCATGAATTCTTGAGGTTTAAAGGTTGATTAATGATGAACGCAAGTCCATATGACGTTGAATTCTCGGCATAACTTTCTTAAAATGTTAATTCAGCTACGACGTTAAACAAAACTTACAATGTTTTTGACAGAATCGTCAATTTGACTGAGTTGAAATCCGTCTTAAAATCGGGTAGGCTCAAGTGTTTCCAATAAATTATCAAAAACTACCCACTTTAAACAACTATGCAGGTGGAATACTAAAATAATGTGTGTAAAGAAATAAGGTAACACCACGATAAATAATCAGCTACTTAAGAATGCATAAAAAATAAATTATCGCTAACGAGGTCAAAAAAATCAAGTGGCCCTTATTTTGTTTTGACTATATATCATCTGAATCTCGGAAAAGGCTCAAACGATTTTCATAAAATTTAGTATACAGGTGATTTCGGGTGCGATAATACGATCTAGCTAGGTCTTAATTTAAAAAACAATGTAGTTTTATCCGTGTTTTAATGAGAAACGAAGAACGAGAAAAAGTAAATTTCGCCACTATATACAACACTATAATAGCTCAGATGGGGACATTAGGTGATCCGGAAAGATATTGAAATCTGGGAAAAGAATGCTGGAAGAGTTTCGTGCGCCGCTTTTTTACTCTCAGATCGCCATTTGTTTCCGAAGCAGTAGTGGTATCCAGTGTATTAGAAATGAAATCAATAATAATTCTAAAGTAATAAATTTTGAGAAAATAAATGCCTTTTATGCCTTTTTAATTTAAGTGTTTTTAGCATAATTAAAATTGCATTAAGTCCGAGAATGTCACGGCTGTCGTTGTCGTGGAAATGTTAAGTGCCATGAAAGCCGGAAGCAGTATCGCATGTAATAACTTACGGCACAGTTGTCTACCTAACATACCACTTTTTCTTATCGCGAGGTTCCCTCCTTCAGAGTCGCTTAAAATATTAAATCAGATATATAAAGCTCATCAGTAATACTGCACGTTTACAACACTAATTAGTATTCACAGGGACTTACAGCGGAGGAAATTTGTGGAGGTAACAAGCATTTGCCACGCGACCTGATGCCGACTAATGGCATAAGAATGTTAAGTAAAATATTATTTAAATTACAATTGATAATAATGCCGTAATGCTCACTAAAATGGCTTGCGGCTGTTTCGTATCCTGTCCTATTTTATAAATATGTGAGTCGAGAACTATGGCTGGTCCATGCGGCAACTCGTGAATGGGTGCTGCTTGTGGTGCCTGGTCGTCCTGTTATCGTTAATAAATCATTGTTTTCGTTTGATGAGATAAGAAATTATGACTGTATCTAATCATGTTCGTGAACGTTATACAAACAATGAATTCAAGCTCTAAAGGTTGATACATCCAATTTATATATTATATATTTCATCCAATATGTTAAATATATAATATCAAACAATTACGATAGTCAAAATAACTAATGTTGTGATTACATATCCGTCTATAAAATTCTCATCATAATACCCAAATGCCCCACATAAGATATACACATACCCACACATACCCCACAACCCCACATACCCACACATACCCCACACACACACACGGAAGAAAATTTAATGTTAAACGTACTCACTTTGTTTCTCTTGTTTCAGTTTATCTTTAGGAAGCTATTTAAGAATTTTGTCTTGCCTAAATAATATAAAATCTCTGTTGGCCCATGTTTTGTCATACAATACTTTAGCAAATAAGTTATGTTATGTGATGTAGATTTTATGAAAAAAAAAAATATATGAATTATTTGATATTTAAAACGCATATAACTTTGAATATATATTGGATGCAGAACTTACAAACTTTGTTATGCATATTACAGCCACTGTAAAATACTCTAACTGATTTAAAATTATGGGCGTTGAGTTTCTTGTACACAAAGAATTGAAGACTACGCAAATTGCGTAAGTTAACGGCTATTATTAATGTCCACTTGTAACAGTATGATCGTTTAGCCTGTGTTTGAATAAAATGAAGCGGACAATGATATTTAAAAGTATTATATTTCCGTAGGTAGCATTTAAATATTTCACACAACTTAATGCTTGCTTAGACAATAAATTAAACTAAGTATAAGGTTCTACAAAATCATTAGAACTAAAATGATGATAGAAATACTCTGATATTAAATTAACCTTACTGCCCGCGTGAAATCTATACATATAAAGCACAGAGATGGCATTTTATTCCTCATCAACCGCATCTCCCAGGTGGGTACAGAGCCTAATAATATATCTTTGGAAAGGATTTAATGAGCAAAGCTTAAAGTCTTGAAAATCAAAGCTTAAAGTTCGGGTTTCTAGGTGGTTGGGATCAAAAGCTATTCAAATTGAAACATTTTACATAGAGTTAGTTAACCACCATTGCATATGCTTAACCAGGCATGCATACACGGGCAGGAGAACCGCAAGAGAGGGAGGGGCGGGCACTAGTTCCAATGTATAGCGGTTGACACTCTTACAAATTTAGGTATAAAAGTATCCAATTATTGTCCTAGCCAAACTATATCCATAGTCATATTACCAAATAGCAAATGAAATCAAACATTTTTTTCGTAGGTAAATTGCATAGCACTTGAAATATGTAATTTTTTCATACAGCTAACATTCGCAAGGCAGATATCCTTATAGAAGAACGAGCAAGGAACTCTAAGGTTCCTCATTTCAAAACAGAATGGTATTGCAAGTTCTTATTTTCAATTAAATTTACAAATCATTTCAATTACAATATAATCAAAGTGATGCAACAAAAATACTCAAACGTCAAAAACTAGTTAAATGGCTTACACGACCAAGTCAAAATGAAGTAAATTAATAATTATAAACACAAGTACTATTGAGATAAGATAGAAATAAATAAAGGTGCTAGCCTTTTATTAAATAAAATATACTATAATAACTAGAGATGAAACGGATATCCGGTAACTATCCGGTATCCGGCCTATCCGGCGGCCTTAACACTATCCGGCCGAATACCGGATAACTACCTATTATTCGGCCGGATAGGCATCAGGTCGAATTAAAAAAAATCTGTATAAAAAAAATATTTTTAAGTAATTATTTGCTTTATTTAGTTAGTTTTAGTATCACTTAGGAAATATAATTAGTTTTAGTTGTAAATTTTTAATCACACCAAAGTAAATGAATGTAATAGAAAAAAATTAATTAATTAGTACTCATACTGCACTAAAGGCAAATTATGGCGGATAAATACAAATTTCTCTACATTGAGAGGTTGCTAACTTGTTCATTAACGAAAAGAACCGAATCTAACCGAGTCTACTCGATAGTTCGCGCTCCGCCTACGCAAGTCTGTGTTTGTGTGTGCGATACACCAAACGGCTAAGTTCCGCCGGATATTCGGCTATTCGGCCATATGGTTGGCCAAATATCCGGTATCCGGTATTTGGCCAAACTGCTATCCGTTTCATCTCTAATAATAACCTTAATTTTAAAATACTTAATCAAATAAAAGAAATAAAAAAAAACATCAAGCAGACCTTCCGGTAGCAAGATCATTCAGCCACCACAAGTAGCGCCCGTTCACGAGCATGACGCATGGACCAGCCATCGCCTCCCTCGACCATATTTTAGGGAAGGGAATGACCCGCCCCACGTCGCCGCCACAAGCAGTGGCATTAAAGTGATAACAAAAATATTCTAAACCAATATAGAAGGTAAAAAGCAATTCCCACATCATAATAACCGTGCAGCTCGTTCTGTATCTATTTATAGCCATTTAAAAAGTAATTACCAGTTTCAATTTCATTATGCAACATGGCTTTAAAAAGACGTAATTGCAGCAGCCCGACATGAACGGCCTTACAAATAAAATTGGCATAAAGTTATAACTAAGCATAAACCAAGAATATGTAAAATGTTTACAAATAGACATTTTGCTTATGATTGGTTTGTTCGGACGTATAACGTTTCCCGCGTTTATTTGCAAGGCAGCTTATCATTGGGACAACGTCAGAATTATCATTGTATTGACAGTGTTGTCAACGATAATGTAAACATTTTGCATTTTCTTTGTTTATCATCAGTTATACTTATAACTTTATACCAAGTTTATTTGTAAGGCCGGAAATGTTTTAGCCATTAGTTTTGTTTTACGTCGGAATTGATGGTTGGTGATCAGATCAACATTTAAATAAGTCTAATAAGTAAATAAGTAATATTTATTCATACAAAACAAATATTATAACTATATTTACAATACTATGACTACATAAAATTAAAACTATCATTACGTGGAAGCGTACCAAGAATACTGGCAGCATTTCCGTGTTGGATAGCTAGGCTGATCCGTTGACTGAAATAGCTGCCAGTATTAGTCCTCAAACGCGTATCAAAAACAATAGGTGATATAACAGCGCTAATTGCATATCATGCATTCGTGGTTTCAGCTTTACGATATGGATTGGTCATATGGACCAACTCGGTGAGCATAGGGCATTCATTTATTGGACAGAAGAAGCGTATCATGACGGTTTCTGGAGCCGGCCACCTAGATTCTAATTGACCTCTATTTAAAAAAGATGTGGTGTCGTGGGTAGGACCACCAGGTAGGAACGAAGTTCCTTCGGCTAATGTAGAATCGACACAATTTGTAAAAAAAATGTGTTCAATTTTATGTAGGTTTTCTTGGTTTTTCTCTTAAATTTTGCAGATTAGTTTTTATTAACTACACGAAAGTATTTACGAAATTCAGTATTTTAGGAAATAATAAATTACGTAAAATAAAAAAAATCGTAATCCAAATTATCAATCAAAATAACAAAATATGTCTCTTTATTTTTGTTTGACAACATAAAATATCTTAAGGAACTTCGTTCCAAAAATTGAAAATGCTATCAACATATTTTGCATGTCAATTGACGAAACATATTGGATTATCAATAATATTATGTTAACATCTTAAGTACAATGTTTCTTATGAAATAAAATTTAATTTCTTTTCTATGTTAAGAAGTGTAAGCAATTTTGTTATTGTATATATCTTAGGTTTGTCTTCTCTTTTGTTCGTCAGCTGTCTTTCGCCATCATACATTTAATACCACAAGATCTGTATTTGGACAACTCTTCACTTGGGCCCCTATGAGTAGGTACATCCAAAATCAGTCCAGGAATATATTATGACCAGTGATCTTGGCCCCACCTACATTTGACCATTAATTTTGCGATCAATCAATTTAATAATTTTACGTATACTTTTTAATTGCATTTTCTTTTTAATAACTGTCAATTTGATTTTCAGAAACTGCAGAATCAAACACAGAAAAAGAAGAAAAAAAAGCTGACGGTGTAACAGAGAGTGACATGATGAACGTGCTTCCTATTTGTGACAAATTAATTGATAATTCACAAACAGCTGGCGATGAGGGCATGTTGAACTCCCGCGTGAGCTCCGAATCGCTTGAAAAAGGTATTGAATGAGATACAAAATATATTTTATAGTCAAACATCGAAGTCCCGAACTCCTGGGCTTGTCAAACCTAATGACATAAAGTGTTAGTCAAAGTCTAAATAATTGACTTTATTCTGCTTTGACTATAAGGAATTATTTGTCGAGGAGAAATCGGCGCATGAGTACCAAAAACTATTCCACCTCAATTTTTTATGCGATCCTCTTCAAAATGCCCTTCTCGTGATATAAACCAACAATATATAACCAACATAATATAAGGCAACCAAGTGCCATGTTGTTTAAATCGAAATTGTTTAGACAATTACAAGGAATTGTTATTTTGAACGGACTTTATATTATTCTTTATTAAAATACAAATAAAAAAGGTCCTAAGTATAACTTTTCACGATAAAGTAAATATTTCTAGAGATATGAATTTTTTTACCCATGGAAAATATATTAAACAATAAAATATAAATAATATATATTTTTAATACTTTAATCAATAGTTAATACGTTTCTTAATAGAGATGTAAAAAAAATTCATTGTCTATACCTGTTTTTTTATTGTTAATTATTCGCTCTTATTAGTATACGCTTACCTTTAATAAAACTAATTATTAACTTTATCAGAGCAATGTAATTAATAATTTAACTGTCTACAATTCGTTTTAAAAAAAAAACTGGAATCAATTTTACAAAAGTTATTTATAGCATGAATCGGAACATGTAAGTAATTAAAATTACCTTTTTGTAAGTTTATATTACTTTTTTGTTATTAAAGCAGAAAGTAATTACATTGAATAACTTCTTCAAATGAAGGTAATAAATAGATGAAGAAATATAAAATAATGAAACAAGATTTAAAAATAATTATTTATTCATTAACAATATCATAATATAAAAAATAATAGCTCAAACCATTTGACGGCCTGCTACGCAGAGCTGCTCTGTGAAGGGCTAGGTCGCTTCATTGGTGTGTCGCATTTATATCGAAAAGAGTTCCGAACAGCTGATTGACCTGATTCCTGCCCATATCACCTTTGAACGACACGCCACAAATTAGAATATCATCCCAACCATCTGGATGTGTGGCGTTCCTCCACAGTGCGGTTTTCTTGGAACTTTCTTCCACGTATAAACGAGCTATGGAATGAGCTTCCTTGTGCGGTGTTTCCGAGACTATATGACATGGGTAGGTCAAAAAAACGCGTACACCTTCCTTAAAGGCTGGCAAAGCTGCTGTAATTCATCTGGTGTAGCAAGAAAATGTGATCACTTAACATCAAGTGACCTGTGCGCTCGTTTGTCCTCCTTTTCCATAAATAAAAAGGTACAAATAAATGCGATACGACATGGAAACCTTCGGGAACGCTATACCTAATAGGTAATGCGTAACAAAAGTGTAACAGCAGAGGTATCCTGCAAGCTCTATTGCCCTAATGTAGCATTGAAAAAATATGTCCCCAAACTTTCTTTATCTTTTGTGCGTTAAAGGTGAGAAAAAGTGCCTTATTTATTAAAACGTATGAATATCGCTCACAATTGAGGATTTTTAACGACAAACCTAGCCATTAAATCACAATGAAACGTCTATTTAAAAAAAATCAAGAACAAAGTAATTTATGGAAAGTGGAGGAGAAAGGACGCTATTTTTAAAGTTATGTTTAGATATGCAAGAACTAAGCACAAACTTGCCGTATAATGCCACAGTAATAAATGTGTGTCGAGTAAAAAGCGACATTTTCATGAAATGTTTCTTTGTTGTCGTCTAAAAGTAACATAATTACAATGCTCCGAAGGTGAAGGTGTAAAATTGCACGAAACACAGTTGCGTGACTACTTCATTGTCTGCTAAGTAAATGCCTTTAGGTGTTAGAATATTTTCATTAAAGCTATACATATCTATGTATAATAATGAACTTTGACATATTATACCGAATTATCTACTACAATATTTTAGAGAAATACTTAACTGTGCAGCATTAGTAATCTAAAACTTAAGTATACCTAAACAATTTGTTATGTTTTTAAAGTGATAACCCTCAATTCTGGGTTAAATTACACAAATAAAATTTTTGAAAACAAAATTCTATGAACGATGCGGCACTCGAAACCTCGGCTCAGTTGGAAAGAGCGCTCACACGGAACGCGAGTGGTCGCGGGTACAAGTCCCTTATCGAGCATAAAATTTTGTTTTCAAATTTTATTTGAATGTATTATATTTCTATTGTACTTAGGTAGAGATTACAAAGCTCTTGAACAATAGATTGATCTAATAATAAAACGCAAGACATGGTAGAAGTGAAACCTTCAAAACTTTTGGCATCAAGATAATGAAACGAATGTAAAATTTCGGAAGACTATAATTGTAGGTTTTAATAATGATCATAGTAATACAAAGTTTGTTACTTATTTTAGATTTTTTTTCGTATATATTACATAGACTTATTCAGACTCAGAGCTTACATTTTCGATAAATAATACAAGAGACTTATGGTAACTAAAGTATGAAATAAATAGTTTGGTATTTTTATGGTCCATATATCTTTGGAATACTGTATCATAATTGATAGTAATCTGTTTTTGATGTTGTTGATACTGTGCGACTGCTGCAGATTTTCAAATTTAATTAGACGTCCAAAAACTCAATCAACAGAATCGCTGTATCCGATGCAAAATTTATATAAAACCTCTAAATTGCATATGAAGTCCTGGAACATGTTGCTCGGATGCCACATGGTTACAACCGCTACGAAAGACATTACTATCACCGCTACCATATTTATGTTCTCCTGGTGTCTATGTAGTAATACGTCGAGCGCATGACATCAGTCATAAAGGAAGGAATACACGCGTCATACATAAGACAATCTCTTCTTTAACTATGATACTTATTCTTAATTTAAGCTTATTGAAGGTAATTTTCTACTTTTAGTTTGGTTTTTTTTTATAGGATAGGCAAAGGAGCGTACGGGTCACCTGGTGTTAACTGATCACCGCCGCCCACATTCTCATGCAACACCAGAGGAATCACACACAGCGTTGCCGGCCTTTAAGGAAGGAGTACGCGCTTTTTTTGAAGGTGGGACCCATGTCATGGTTTTCTATCTACCCAGTTTTATTAAAATTTGGTAATAGGTAGGTACTTATAACAATAAATCAGATTAAATGAGCTTTTATATCGACTTGTCTATTATATTAGTACAAATGTCGATTTGAGACCTATTTTTTTTTCGAAACTGGGTCAAAGTTAGACAGAATGTAGGTAGATGGGTATCTATGTCCCAGGATAACTTCCAGCAGAATTTAAAGAAATCATAGGTCCGCTGAAGGGCCTGAAGGCATCATTATTAACACAGAACCCAGAATCTGTATGCTGTGATTATTAGATGGGTAGGTACAGGGGCGTGCATTTACTAGAAAGTAAGGTAGGGCACTGTGGGTCTAAGTAGTCGTAGTTGAGCTATGGAATATGAAAAGATTGCTTACCGTGGGTTTTTAGTATTTAGCGCAAGGAGAATTTTTATGAGTGGGTGTTAAATAAGAGTTTGGTTATAAAATAACGAAACCAAATTAACTTTAACACTAGTGCTATATTTATTTAGGTTCACAACAAGGTAGTCACTTCTCAATCGCCTATATGATAAGCACGCCCTTGGGTAGGTACCTGATAGGTATCTATTCATGTCATTCATGTACCTATTCATTCAGGTACCTGTTTGGATTTTTTTTTAATATATCTTTTTAACATAATGTTAACAAGTTTATAAGTTTATGACTAAATAAAATTAAAGAGCATTATTCTAGCCTATTTCTTTATAATTCAATCTCTTATCTTAGCACGCTATAGGTCTAAAAAACCTACATGAAAACGTCGGGGCTATGAGAGAGTGAACAAAGTCATTTACCTGCTGTTTATGTCTAGGCAAATATAACCCCAAAAATAAAATTAATATGGAATGGTAACGACAACTGCCCATTGTGTGTTGGCTATTAACACTTCGGTCGCTAACCTCGTGTTCAACGTGTTTTGTGAATTATTTTCTATTATAGCTCACGAAATACCTATTGATTGCCAACTTTGGCTTATGTATAAAATAAAATATGCTCGAGGTTACCTTATAGGGCTCAATGTACTTTATAATTAGTAGCACCTACTACTAGTTAGAGGGTACCTAACTGTTAACTGGTCGTAATAATTAATGTCTAATTAACTACTGAAAAGAGAATTAATTACTTAGAAAAGAGAGAACTGTCATATCTTATGCTGGCAACGCATCCTTAGTACCAGAGTACCTAATAATGACAAGTGTGCCCACGGGCGGTGGTTTTTACGGTTGAGCGACTCGCCCCCTCTAGTATAATAAAAAACTCATTTGCGTAAAATTAAAATATTTTTATTCAAAATCACTTATTGAACGTCAAAACCTACCACCCAGTCAAAATAGTCTGCCTCAGACCTGAGAAGAACAGGCGAAAATACAGTGGGCATTTTTTTTAATAAAAATATGGATTACAATGTAAAATCGTTACAATAAACATTTATAATTAAAGAGCCTGAGGATGTCCGCTTAATTCCCAGTCACTGGTATCATTAAGAAAATAATTTATGTTATAATAACCTGTCCCACACAAAAGTTTTTTAACAATTCTTTTAAATTAAGTAACACATTTGTTTTAGCACAAAGCTTATACATCGCCCAATAAAATACTTACTAACTCAGCTTAACCGAGTAGTAGGCATAGCAAGTTTATGTTTGTTCCTTATTGTCACAGTTTCTAGCAAATTCCTTAATGTACTTATGAACAGATAGAACATTATCAAGAATATATTGAGATGCAACACTCAAAATGTATATTTCTTTAAATTTTCCTCTTAATGATTCTTTAGGGGGCGTCCATAATTACGTGAGGTGTTTTTTTAATAATTTTCTGTCCCTGCCTCCCCCCCTGGTGAGATATCGTGAGATTTTATTCAACCCCCTCCCCCATCATCCAATCTCACGTGAGATTTTTTTAATGTGGGTTTCTTACGTAAACGCGTTGGATTGTTATTGTAAAAAGAAAAAAAATGCTTCGCGCTTAGATTTACGAGTTCAATTTAATTTAGTTAAGACTAGTAATCAATTTTGCTGAGAGTTATAAGTGGAATAAAAATTCTTTCGAACGAATTAGTGAATGATCTTAATCGTATTACGATTACGCTTAAGATTAAATCTTAAGCATGTACAATCTGGATTAAATGGACCGAATTAGTATATGTAATTTGTTTTGTTGCAATCAGAAAAAAAATTGCGTGATATTTGCCGAGCCCCTCTCTCTCTTCAACGTAAGATTAGATGAGATTTGACTCGACCCCCTCCCCCCCATAAACATCTCACGTAATTTGTGGACGCCCCCTTAGGACATACATTCTTGTGATTCCTCTGGTGTTACAAGAGAGTGTGGGCGGCGGTGATCACATACATACAAAAAATGCCTAGCCGCCACCCTGTGCAAGGGAGCCTGCCACTGGTAAATAAATATTAAAAGGTGTGATGGAAGGCCTCACACGTTTGAGTACCTTCGAGTGAAATGCGGATTCCATGTTGTAAGATCAACTTTGTGAACATCCCTACTCCTTGGCATTAAAATAAGCTCCATCAACAGTGCAGCACTAACGATGTAATGGGCGCCGCTGATGATACCAAGTCGGAGTCGAGACCAAGTGGTGATATAAAAAATATTGCTATTCGTTTTACTGTAGGGCTGAGATCTACAGAGCGTACTTAGACTTTGCTCAGACTTTACTTACGTAAAACTTTGCTGAGTGTAAGCTCAGCATAATCTTTGATTTTCTTAGATCTCAGACTAGGAGTTAACATCGTTCACTGTAACAAGGTTATGTCATCGGAAACCTTGTTTAATGTTGTTAAAATTATTGTTATTAATTAATCTTATCTTAATCTAATATATATCATTTACGTGACACGTTGTTTGTCCGCGATGGACTCCTAAACTAATGAACGGATTTCCATGGGGATTACTTCATGGAGTGCAGTTTGGTCCAACTTGAGAGATACGATAGTTTTTATTTTGATTTGGGACCCATAATTATTTTTATTTTCAATATTTGTTTTGTATGGACATATTTTCTATGAGATAATTTAGCGACGCACGGTTTGACAGTTCCGAGTTGGACTAAACTGCACTCCATGAAGTAATCCCCATTTAAATCCGTTCATTAGTTTAGGAGTCTATCGCGGACAAACAACGTGTATCGTAATTTATATATATTAAGATAAGCGTTAATATAATGGTCGCATGATACTTTACTTATTTTAGTGTGTGTGAATTGATGCATCTACTGTACTCAAATATAACTCCTGTAGGTTTTTTTTTAATGTAGATTTAATTTTTTAACTTAGTCATGTAAATCATAGAGTATTTAACTTTCGAGTATTATTGTATACTTAACTGTAATACTTAAATTGGAAAACATGGAGTTCGTAAATGTTTATTTAAAAGAATTAATAAAGAGTTTCTTGCAATTTCTTATGATTAAAGCCCAACGTTTTCCCAAGTGGTGGTAAATGGTAAAAAGTGTAACTTTTGATTTTCCTAAGTGTGATGTAAAGTGATTTTGATTTTATATAAATGTGTGGATAATTTCAGAAAACTCAACGTTAGTTAATGGAAATATGAAAGATCAAGAATCGATAGACGCTGCAGCAACCGATAGTGAAAAACTAACCACATTTAAGAAAGTGGCTGATATTGTCATTATTGATAAAATATTAGAAGATGTCCGAGCAATTAATGAAAATGACATACAAGATTTAGTTGGCACTGCCGCAGAGGAAGTAAATCAAGAAGATTTGAATCAAAATGAAAATGAGCAAGACCAAACCACAAATAATAATGAAAACATTGTTGAAATCGTTATAGATAATATGGAATTTAATGAAGAAGAAAACAGTTCTAGGTATGTAAGCTAAACTGTAAAAAGTGCCTTGCCTAACTATGTCAAATTTAAATAAACGATGCAAATTCAAAATTGATAAAATAATGTACAATCCACGGACTAGTAAAAATTAAGGACTCCGTGTCACCTTACATAACAGTGTAGCACCAAAACAAGCCGATTAACTTGTAAATAAGCCCCACGCACTTACACTACTACAGGCCGATAATGGCCGCCATTATAAGAATTGTCATCGTCTGTGACAGATCAGTATGCGTCTCAATAAAATATTTTAAAAATGCTGTCGTGCATTGTGAAAATGTGTAAAAAGGATACTATATAAGTATTGTGGCCATATATGATTATTTAAGGGGAAAAAATTGTGTAACTAGTATCCCCCGTGACCGCACAGACACTAGCATAACGGTGCTTCACTTGCTAATATCACGGCGCGGAGACCTTCTTTTTTTACTCGTCCGTGTGTACAATCCTATTTATTGGGTGTTTAGATATTCCTGAGGCTGCCCAGGGTTTATGCTATTTTATTTATTTATTTAATTTAGAGAGATCTCCATATATATTAGTAACAAAGTTTGATATGAACGTTTACCTTACCTTTATTTTTGGGACACCAGTACTTATTGGCTAAGTTAGATTTACGAAATACTCCGCTCTAGGTGGCGAACTCTTAAGTAAGGTTTTATTGTCCGACTTAACTTCGCCTCGCCAATTATATTTAATTAGCATTATTTTCTACTTATGTTTAGTAAAATCTCATGATAATAGATAAAATTCCAGTATTTTTTTATATTGGTGTTAGATGTTAAAAGAAAAAAAAATTGATATTCATAACTGTCACTTCATTGAGTTACATCTACATGAATTAAGGGTATGTTCCGATATGCACTGCGAGGACTGCACAGTGCCTATCACTGTAGAAAAATTCGTTCCGTTATGGACTGCCAGTATACTGCCGCAGTACCCTAGGAAAATATATGACGTCATAAATCGCCGCCATATTCTACTGTGAGCACTGGCGTTTTCGAGGTAAGGTACTCGCATTACTTTGATCACGTGATCAGTCAAAACCACTCGAGAGCCTAACGTTTTATAATAATAATAATAAATGTTTATTTCAGACACATATCCATATTGCATAATTTTAAAAATTTATAAACAATACCTACAGTTTAATCCCAAATATTTTTAATTGACAGTACTCCCAAGTTTTTTTTCCTGACAGTACTCCAAAAACAGTTTTTTATAATGAACTAGAAAACTTAAATACACTCATTTAAATGCTGCGTCAAAAATGCGGCTGCCAGTATACGGGATTGCGTTCCGTTTTAAATAGTAACCAGTATAACTGGCTATAAAGGAACGGCTTCACAGTATACTAAATTGACGTCACACTGTACAGTGGTCGCAGTGCATATCGGAACATACCCTAATTGATTTTGACTTGATTATACATAACTGTTATTATGAAGAAACGATTTTTAAGAATTATCTTTGACCTTCATCGACGGTTGTTTCAGAGAGGGCAGCGCAAAGGAACATCAAAGTCCCACACAATCAGAGTGCAGCAAGTCGACTCGTTGGGAAGCGCTGGCAGATATAGCGGCAGAGCTACCGCCTTCGCTAGCCGTAGACCCCGTCACTGGACATATTTATTCACTTGCAAAATAAAACATCACATTGAATTCTAAGGCCCATCTTGCAGAACATCAGATTTCATTGGCTCTCTTACATTCCATTACATTTACACTCAAAAGTTGACTACATATTGAGACAAATCTACAAATGTACAGTGCCTCAATATTTAACATAATATTATCTGTTATAGTTAAGTATTAAGTCAAATTTAATGTTAAGAGCTGACTTTCACAAATACTGCGGAATGTGTTGCACCATCGTATTCCGTGGAATAGTTAAAGTTAAATTGTGAATATCGAATATTTATTTGAAACTTTTGTCAGGTGCCTAGGTATTTAGCTATTTAATATTAACAATAGCTATACGGCCGTTTTCAATAACGTATCTCTAGTTACGGATACATTGCTGTCACCGTTTAATGACAAGATCTTATCTATCCATAGCTATGTCCAATATAGTTTAACGGCCGTTTTCAATAACGTATCTCTAGTTACGGATACATTGCTGTCACCGTTTAATGACAAGATCTTATCTATCCATACTTATGTCCAATATAGTTATAGTCCAATGCTTTATGTCGATAGGTTATTGAAATGTAAGTAAGCGTTAAAGGATAGATTTGTCTACCTATAGTAAGTTAAATTAAGGATAGATAGGTTATTGAAAACGGCCGTTAAACGGCGAACATTTGACGGCTACGGTTAACAGTTAAAGTTATGACGTCATCTCAAAATTGTCAAATGGTGTAACTCATTTCTTGCTTAACCGGTATTTTCATATGTTGGTACTAAAGTTAGTTGGTGCAACCAAGCCTAACTCTATTATAGTGATGCTTCTGATACAATTTCAGCTCTGTTACAACAAGAATAATAAATTATGAATTACTTAGTTTTTTTAATTACTTACCTATTAGTTTCGTCTAACATTCATTCCTAAATATGATAAACAAGACATGGCAGTTAGGAACCCATTTCATACTCATAAAATATTTTTAGATTAATTATGCAATTCACTAGTGCGATGGATTGGCGAAACGAAATTCCCTGCTCTCAAAAACTAAGCAGGTCATGATCCACCAGCTTCTAGCATATCTCTAGCTCAGTATTGTTGGAAAACCCAAAATTATGATTGATTCCAAATTGCAGTGGGGCCCCCATATTGAAGGATTGGCGAATAGGCTTAGTTCTGCAGCATATGCGGTTAAGAAAATCAGACGGTTAACTGACATAGATACGGCGAGATTAGTATACTTTAGTTATTTTCATAGTATTATGTCCTATGGTATATTGTTATGGGGCAGTGCGGCCGATATTAATACTATCTTTGTGCTGCAGAAGAGGGCTATTCGCGCGATTTATAACCTAGGTCCTAAAGAATCATTAAGAGAAAAATTTAAAGAAATAAACATTTTGACTGTTGCTTCTCAATACATTTTTGATAATGTTTTGTATGTTCATAAGCACATTGAGGAATTTTCTAGAAACTGTGACATTCATAATGTTAACACGAGGAACAAACATAAACTTGTTATGCCTACTACTCGGTTGGGTCGAGTTAGTAAGTCTTTTGTTGGGCGATGTACATGCTTCTACAATATGATCCCAGAAAATGTACAAAACAAATGTGTTTCGAAATTTAAAAGAATTGTTAAAAAACGTTTGTGTGGGAAAGGTTATTATAGCATAAACGATTTTCTTAATGACACCACGGACTGGGATTAAAGCGAACACCCTCAGGCTCTGTAATTATTAATGTTTATTGTACGATATTACATTGTAATCCACATTTTATATAAAAAAAAAAAGCCCGCTGAGTTTCTTGCGCCCATTCTTCTCAGGTCTGAGGCAGTCTCTTTTGAATGGGTGGTAGATTTTGACGTTCAATAAGTGATTATAAATCCTATTTTGAATAAAAATATTTGAATTTGAATTTGAATTTATGAGCAGCATCGCGATTGTGCTTGTTTTTGATGCATAAGATGAGATGTCTCGGTAATTATTAGCTACGACGCCTTCGAATCGATACACAAATATTGACTGCACACAAATACCCCGCGACAGATGCTGCGGTGTATGTGGGACCCATGTAGATGGCGTCCTGTACACATTCCCACATATAGGCAGGCAACAGATGTTACACATATCCATGGGCGGATATTTTCACTTTCCAATTAATAACCATAGAGTATGCAGGTTTTACCTATTTGAAATTAGTACATAACGAGGTACATTAACTAAAAATCGTAATAATCACACTCCTGTGTTTATTTCACGAATGTAATGGACAGCTAAGATGTAATCAAATAGTATTTAGCGTTTGATGAAGGATTGGTCTCCACTGCCCTCCAACTAGGTACCGCACTACCTAAGAACAATAACTTTTTTATTACGGCAACTATTAGATGCTTGTGTGCGTGGTATCTTGACACTCAATGGCATCTTTCAAATTTTGTAACATACGCTTCGTGTTATTTTACATTGAAATTAATAAAATACAAAATACTTACTGATGATATGTGATCCCAGTGTCTTTCTTATTATTTTTAAAAAGTTTTACTACGCAACCCGGCATTTTAGTTTCCATTATTAGCAAAGTTTAACAGAACAAGTGGCACGTCAACGTCACACATTGTTCGAGACTGGCTCCGTGGCTCGAGTAAGCCCACTTGTGCTTAGTATTAGTTGCCGCACTTTGCAACTACGCCTGCGTATCTAGTTGGAGCGCAGCGGAGACCAATCCTTAATCTAAGGATTTAGCTTTACTCCATGTTGTGTATGTAGATACTAAATATATCTTTCAAATCAAAATGCACTTTTTTGAACTTGAATTAGGGAATCAAATCGATTTGAAGGAATACAGACAATTTATAGAAAGTTAATGTTAGGAGACCAAAGTTAACGAATAAAACATTTGTTTGTCAACATATTATTGTATCCAGGCGACAGCGGGGTATGCGGAGGGTGCGGGGCCCGTTCTAGCGTGCTTCGCGCCGCGTCATGATGCCTAAACGTAGTGCATACATTCTCTTTGATGATGTCATTGATATCATGTTTTTAAATGTTTGACTGTTTGTGAACGATTTACAACAGTGTGGGAGCACCATAATAAAAATAACCGAAACAACTCTGAAAACAGTACATACCATAGATAGACTTTGAATATACAATAGTATATCTATACAATAGTATATCTATACAATAGTATAGAGTATAGATAACCTGATAGCCCCTTAATGCATGTCCAATTTCTATTTGTCAATATGTGTATTAGCTAGTGGTTAAGTATTCAAAATACTAACCCCCTTATTCATAATGGTCCGCTAACTTTGCAGCCGCTAAGGAGTGTTTTTTCTCATTCTGACTTAGGTCAATAGAAGAAGACCGAGTGCGAATTAGCAATGCTTTAAGTTAGTAGACTATTTTGAATAAGGGGGTAAGAAGCTAATGCCAAGTGTGGTAAACTGATTATGGACTTGTCTTCAGGGTTCACAACATCAGGCCGGGCAGCTATCGCACCCAGGGCCGTAAAATTTTCGTGCATGGATCAAAATTATAGTACCGATAAGGAAAATAGCAATAATACAATAAAAATTAAAAAATCTTTATGAAATATTCCAATAATCGAAACAAATCACATTGTACCTACCACGATTTAAAAGCTGACGATTGATATCAATCTACAGACTACAGAGTAGTGTGTTTCAAGTAACCATTGTTATTCCCTAACGTAAGTTCTAGGTTGTTCCTAAGAAAGAAATGAGACAATAGATGGCGCTGAATGCTAAAAACACCTGTAAATGTTATTGGATTATTACATATTCTTTGCTATTAATATAATTTTAAAATTTTGCGACATTATGGAAATTATCGTTTAATCTGTGTATGATAGTAGTGTACTATTGTCCATAGTTATGGAATTATAATTGTTACTACTACCACTGCTTATCTTGTTTTCTATCTTTCTGTAATTCTGTCACAGATGTTCTTCTCTCATACACTTTGTATATCTACCTCATCTGTATTCTGGGCTCTATATGTATAAATCTATATAATACTTAAGTATATATTTTAGTATACTAGATACTTTAAGTCTATGGTACAAGGAATTTATTATTCTAAGTTTACTCCAATTAAAAGCTTGAATAATTTATTTATAACTAGCTGACCCGACAGACGTTGTTCTGTTCATAATAAAAAAAAATGCAGGTGGAATTTCGTTAAATCCGTTCTTAGCTGACCTCTACTGGGCGAAAGGGATATTCCTACCAAATTTCAAGTCTCTACGGCTTATGGTTCCAGAGATATTGTGATGAGTGACTATATACATGGAAATCTCTTTTATCTTTATATATATATTTCTTGTGTGCGTGTGTATGTCACTGAACTCCTCCTAGACGGCTGGACCGATTTTGATGAAATTTTTTGTGTGAGTTCAAGGGGATTCGAGGATGGTTTAGATTCACAATTGAACTACCTCCTAAACGGCTGGACCGAATTTGATGATATTTTTGTGTGTTCCAGTGAATTTGAGATTGGTGTGTGTCTTCAGGTGGATTCGAGAATGGTTTAGATTCATAATTAAACTACCTCCTAAACGGCTGGACCGATTTTGATGATTTTTTTGTTTGTTTCAGTGAATTTGAGATTGGTTTAGATCCTCAATTCCGTTCATATAATATAATTCTCATGCTCATGTTTTTTTTTTTCTTTTTTATGGAATAGGAGGACAAACGAGCGTACGGGTCACCTGTTGTTAAGTGATCACCGCCGCCCATACTCTCTTGCAACACCAGAGGAATCACAGGAGCGTTGCCGGCCTTTAAGGAAGGTGTACGCGCTTTTTTTGAAGGTACCCATGTCGCAACGTCCCGGAAACACCGCACAAGGAAGTTCATTCCACAGCTTTGTAGTACGTGGAAGAAAGCTCCTTGTAAACCGCACTGTGGAGGACCGCCACACATCCAGATGGTGAGGATGATATCCTAACTTGTGGCGTGTCGTGCGAAGGTGGAATTCGGCGGCAGGAATTAGGTAAAACAGCTCTTCGGAACACTCCCCGTGATAAATGCGGTAGAAGACACACAATGAAGCGACGTCTCTACGCAACGCCAAGTGATCCAGCCGTTCACAGAGTACTGGGTCCCCGACAATTCGCGCTGCTCTGCGTTGTACGCGGTCAAATGGATCGAGCTGATACTGGGGTGCGCCAGACCAGAGATGACAGCAATACTCCATGTGTGGCCGGACCTGCGCTTTGTACAGCGCTAGAATGTGGGCCGGCTTGAAGTATTGCCGCGCTCTATTAATGACGCCCAGTTTCTTTGAAGCCAATTTGGCTTTGCCCTCCAGATGGCCACGGAATTGGCAATCGCTCGAGATTTCGAGACCCAGTATTCCGATACTAGGCGAGGCTTTTGGGGAAGTGTTGTCGAAGAGCGGTGATGCGACAAATGGGGTTTTTTTTAGTGGTAAACGCGCAAACTTGAGTCTTCTGGGGGTTAAATTGGACAAGGTTAAATTTACCCCATTCCGCGACCTTCTCAAGAGAGGACTCGATAGAAGACACAAGTTTCTCCCGGCACTGGTGGACGATTTCCCGAGAGAGACGTGCATGGCCCGTGTATACGGCATCACCAGTGCTGTCATCTGCATAGCAATGAATGTTGGAGGTGTCCAACATATCATTGATATGCAGAAGAAACGGTGTAGGAGATAGCACACAGCCTTGGGGCACTCCAGCATTCACGGGCTTCGGGTTCGAGCAATGTCCGTCGACAACGACCTGTATGCTGCGCCCAGTGAGGAAGCTGGAGGTCCACTTGCACAAGCTCTCGGGAAGCCCAAATGATGGAAGTTTAGAGAGGAGTGCCTTATGCCATACACGATCAAAGGCCTTCGCTATATCCAGGCTAACTGCCAGGCCTTCCCCCTTGCTTTCAAAAGCCGCAGCCCATCTATGTGTTAGGTATACCAGAAGATCACCTGCCGACCGACCATGGCGAAACCCGTATTGTCGGACGTTGATCAACTGGTGACCCTCTAGGTATACCAAGAGCTGACGGCTAATTATGCTCTCCATGATTTCGGAGAGCAGGGAGGTAATAACAATAGGCCTGTAGTTTGCCGGATCCGAACTGTCTCCTTTTTTTTGGATCGGATGGACAAGGGCTGACTTCCATGAGTCAGGGACTACGCCTTTGGAATAAGAGTGCCGGAATAAACGCGTTAACACCGGCGTCAACTCAGGGGCACACGTTCTAAGCACGATTGGAGAAATGCCATCCGGCCCGCTCGACTTCCTGACGTCCAACGAAAACAGAGCTCGCCTAACAGTTTTCTGTCTGAACTGTACTTCAGGCATAGAGCTCTGACACCGCGGGATGGTCGGCGGTGTTTTTCCGTTGTCGTCAAGAGTCGAGTTGGAGGCGAAAAGAGCGCACAGGAGATCAGCTTTCTCTTTGCCGTATGGGCCAGGGTGTCATTCCTCATGTACAACGGCGGCATGGACTGCTGGCTGAAGTTACCGAGAGCAGCTTTCGACAACGACCAGAACTTGCGTGTTCCGGTCGGGTAACTGGAAAGCTGCTCGCCGATTTTGACGACGTGCTTTGACTTTGCACGGGCGATTTGCCGCTTAAAAAATCTGGAAGCACGGTTATATTTCCTCTTTAGAACTATGCAGTTCGAATACTTTGTGCCCAGCGCCGCAACCCAAGTTCGATACGCCTGTTTTTTGCAGTCAGATGCTGCTTTAACTGACGCATCGAACCAGGGCTGTGATCTGCCACCGATCGGTACTACAGAGCTTGGTATAAAAATATCCATGCCCTGTAGTATCACATCGGCTACTGCAACGGCGCAGGCACTAGGATCATCCGAAGGGAAACAAACCCTGCTCCAAGGGTAGGATGCAAAAAAGGAACGCATCCTATCCCAATCTGCTGACTTGTAGTGCCAAACGCGGCGGGTCGCTGGTGGTCTGCGACGTTGGCGTCGTATAGGCACTACACTCCTGACCAGGCAATGGTCGGACGTTCCGAGAGGGGCGTCGACAATGACCTGGTAACCATCGGGATGTGTAGTCAGCAGAAGATCTAATAAGGACGGCATGTGGCTATCCACATCCGGAAGCCGCGTTGGCGACTCAACCAATTGGGACAGATCGTACGCCAATGCAAAATTATGCACAGATCGCCCTGCGTAGTCTGTGGTACGTGATCCAAGCCATTCGGCATTGTGCCCGTTGAAATCACCCAAGACTACGATTTCAGCGGAGGGGATCTGTGCAAGCACGTCGTCAATTGCCGCTTGAACGCAGCCCATGAGATGATCGGTTTCTGCGTTACCACTATGGGACCTGTAGACACACGCATAGATGCGGACGCGGTCCTCTAAATCTACGCGGAGCCAGAGAGTAGGCAGGTCCCTACCCTCAAAATTGCCGAGACGGCGACAGCAGATATCCTCCCTAACGTACACACATACCCCGGCATGAGGCAAAAAATTGTGCTCAATTTTGTACCCGGGGTACGTTAAATATGACGTATCGCTAGGTCGATATATCTGCGTCTCCGTAAGGAAACACAAGGCCGGCTTCGCCGTCTCAAGGTGGTGGTGGACGGCGTTTAAGTTGGAGTGAATTCCCCTGATATTGCAAAAGTCCACGTTGAGTGTGGAGCGGGTGCCGTGGTGTTACTGCCTCGTTTGTCCTTGGTCATGCGCGGTACTGTGCCCTCCCCAGAATACGAAGGGCAGCCCGAGCTAGAGTGCTCGGGGAGGGATTCTCCGACTCTGGTAGAGCATGTGTATGTTAATGAACTCCTCCTAACGGCTGGACCGATTTTTCAAATTTAAGATGTGTGTACAGGACAATGTCTGTTGGGTCCACTAGTATATATAGATAATTTAACAACATTGTTATAGTTAAATATTTATTTACACTTATTATGTTTAATATTAATCATAGCTACACCATTGTCTTCTGTGGTCCCACCGAAAATGACAACACACAGAGCGGCATCATTAAGACTCTCCCAGATGTGTTCTATCTGTCGATCAACTTCAGATATTTTCTGTGATACATCATCATGTTCACTGTCATCTATTTTTAAATGAGCCATTATGAAATTGTAATCATTGACCGTATCAGTCACTGTTGATATAACTTCCTCCACAGTGTCTACTGTAGATAACTTCACCTTTTTTAATTTCTTTTTTTTTAAATGATTGCTCAAACTATTCTTTGCTTGAGATAGATATGAGTGATAGTCGCCTGTTATATTATCACAGCCGACAACCAATGCGGTTTTTTCTTGCTCAATTATATGATTGAATATTGACATACCGTACTCTGGTTTTGACGCTTGTTCAATCAATCTTTCTTTAAAGCATTGTCTTCTTTTCTGCACCGAGTCACCAAACTCTATACATTTACTTAATTTTAACTGTACAAGTTTTAAGGCTGTCAATGCATCCTCGGCAGAACAATGTCCTGACTTGCCAGTTTGAATATCTTCATTGAGAAATTCTTTGGCTAATATTTTGAGCTTTGTTTTCCTGCCTCTATCACCCGAAAAGTTGTATATGCAACTAGTGTCTATGACATAAGGATGCATCATTTTTAAGGCATGTAAATCAAAGTTCAATGATTGTCCTATTAAAATTGCATCAGGGGGTAATAACTCTCTAAGATCATTTTGAACATCCTCGAGCCTTTTTGTCACATTTGACAAAGATGATTCTGTTATTCCTGAGAATCTAGTTAAGTAGTCTGTTATATTATTGTATGGTTTAACAAATGACTCATAGACAACTTCGTAGTTTTCATTTACGACAGACACCCTTGTAAGCTCTGAGCCAGCTTTTGTTATACACATTTCACAATCTAGTCCAAACATTGGAGATTTGGGAGTTACTGCTTCATACTTATTCTTAGATAATACATAATCTGCATACATTTTTTTGAATTTTCCTTTTAGTGGAACAGGGAAATTTTCTTCAATAAGTTGATATGATGATAAAATTAACTTTGTTCTAGGAAAATTATCATTTATATTTAATTCAGGGTTTGTTTTATTCATTGATGTATCTTCTCCATTGGTAAGAAATTCACCTTTCATCATTATATCTTTTCTCACATCCATTGCTGAGTTCATATCACCATATTTCTGTATTAATGTTTCCTTCTCTGTTTGAGAAAGGGGTACTAAAGCTAAATCCTTAACTAAGGATCCATTATATATCGCTGGTGTAAATATTTCAACACAATTATTAAACAGCTTATCAAACTTTGACTTTTCTTTAAATGTTTTCCAATGATTTATAGAAATGCCTTCAAAAATAATGCACATTGTTTGACTTATATGACTGCTATTATCAAAATGATACCATCTGGCTGGATGAGTATGATTTTGATTTCCCAAAAAAGAATGCAAAAGTAAGTTTTGAATGTCTGTTAGAACAAGTGGCAATCTTCCACCACAATCTTGTGATAATGAAGCAAATTTTCCCGCATTTTTTAAACGAAATTTAGGTTTAGAGATTCCATTCAATTTTCCAACATAATTCGAGCTATTTTTATGCGGGCTCTTCTCTGTAAACAAAAATAAACATATGAGTATTTTCTAAGGATAACCTATACAACTCAATAGTTGAGACCACTGAATAAAATAATATATAACCATTGGGTTCTGGATAACGTATACATCGCTTTTTCTTCAAAGGTTCGTCCGAAGCAACCAAAACGCTCATTTTTTTATATATAATTATAAATATCAACTTATTCAATACAAATCACAAACATGAAACAACCCAAAACAGACAGGGAAATAGCGGGGGCACGGGCGTAAACCGTGAAGTGTCAAATGTCAATTGTCAATCATGATTTAGCGTAGATAGAAGGTGAACACACTACTTGATTTAGTTAGTATTATTTATTTAGACTTTAGAGCATTGGTAACAAGATCATCAGCTCAAACCAAAATAAATACAAGAAAAGAATAATATTTAAATTATTTTCAATATACTTGATTACAACAAAAGCCCCGGTTACGATTATGGGCAAAAAAATTGTTGATGTAGGTTAGTCGGTGGGCCTTGGTTAGACCTCCATTTTATAAACTTTGTCAATCATGATCCAAATTATCACGTTATTAATTATTTTAAATATTTAACTGGACCTCTACACTTTAGGAAGGTGAGTTCAACAAAGGCTTCGTTTATGGAGGGAACTACCGCTCAAAGTTAGTGTATGTTCCGATATGTACTGCAACCACTGTACAGTTAACGTCAATTTAATTTAGTATACTGTGAAACCGCTCCTTTATAGCCAGTTATACTGGTTACTATTTAAAACAGAACACAATCACGTAAACTGTCAGCCGCATTTTTGACGCAGCATTCAAATGAGTGTATTAAAGTTTCATTAAAAAATACTTTTGTTGAAATACTGTCAAATTAAAAATATTTTAATTAATAATTTAGGCACTCGAGTGTTTTTAACTGATCACGTGATCAAAGTACTGCGACTACATTACATCGAAAACGCCAGTGCTCACAGTAGAATATGGTGGCGATTTATGACGTCATATATTTCCCTAGGGTACTGCCGCAGTATAATGTATACCGCATAACGGAACGAATTTTTCTACAGTGATAACACTGTGCAGTGCTCGCAGTACATATCGGAACATACCCTTAACCAAACAAAACCACAGACTATTGTCTATAACTGTATAGATTGTATACCTACAATTATTGTCTGTTGTCCTGAGCAAGGCCAGCGCAGACTAAAAATTCTCTCTGAAATCTATAAATAGATAGGTAGATGGAAAATATTATGTAAAACTAAAAACATATAGCATGATCATAAAGGGTCTGAGTTACAACTCTGCTCTCCATCTCGTTGTCTCTTTTACACATTTGGTAAAATAAATATTTGTATCTCTTTCTCAGATAATACGTTCAATTACAATTAATTCACTGAAGAATAAAGTATAAACATTCTTGTTGTACCTACTGTGTCTACTACTTGGCGTTTGCAGATTTGGAGTATTTCATCATTTTCAACACAGAATTATAGTAAATTTTGCACATTAGAAAGCCATGGATTCATTACGCGAGCAAGTAATGATAAATCAATTTGTGTTAGCGGCTGGTTGTGCTCGAGAACAAGCTAAACAATTATTGCAGGCTGCTCACTGGCAGTTTGAGGTAAATGAGAAAATATAATAATGTAAACAAACTTTACTAGCAATGGCAAATGGATGCTTGTTTTTATTTACCTTCAAATTTTGAGTATTTTTTTGATTTTATTAGTTCTAACAGTAAAATAACAGATGTTTTTATTGATTATTGCATTAAACGTAATATTGTACAAATAATTATCAATCACCTTGACCATATTATCTACAACAAGATGTGTACTCATTGATAAAAAAGGAAAATATACAAATTTAGTAGTTGTTTACGTTATCATAATGTTTTTATTTACCTGAATGCAGAATATGCAACTTATAATATATAAATGTTTTAATCATTCCCATCGTTTATGTATTCATGTTCGGGCAGATAGTTTTATAGGTTATTTATAATATTAATAAGTACTAATATTATTATGATTTTACCATCAAAATAAAAATATCAGAAAATTATTTCCACAATTTCAATATTTAAATTTGTTTGGAGTACATTATAAAGCACAAACAAGAATAATATTAATTTGATTCACTTGTATACTATTCAGTGCACAGTGTTTTAACCATTAGCCATGACCGAAAATGTTAACAATAGTAAAATTTTTTGACAAGATAGGTATGTATGTAAATGTTACAGGTGAAATATAACTTTGCATAAAAGCTATGTAAGTAAAACTATTGAGTTAACTATGATTATTTATATAGCTTTGTATTTCAAAATTTGGCACAACCTCAATTACTAGGTTTGTACAATTATGAAACAATCATGTTATTCCTGGATAAATTTACTTTGACCACTATTAAGCTCTTTATCTTTAAAAGGGAAATTATACCTACAATTCTAAACTCAATGAGAATTATTAAATTTATACTTCTATTTGCAATTAGTTGTCATACAAAAGCATATCTGTAGTGATGACTAGTGATATTAATGGTATCATTATTGATGGTGGTGCAAAGGTGCCCTTGCCTTTCATCCGGGAGGCACATTCATCTGGGATTTGTTTGTCCCTATAGTATGCAGTTGCTGTTTTAGTTTAATTGGCTCCAGTGGTGGGTAATTGTTCTGATTACTAATCTTAAATGGTGTCTGTTACTAATGTTTTTGTCCCTGAGACATCTCCCAGTACTGTCTCCGTTACATTAGAGTATATATCAAAACTTTTCAACTTGGCATGTTAAGGTACTGATGTTCTTCATCATTTTGTCTATCTAGATGGTATTTCAAACTGATGTTGGTTCACAGAATATTAGAAAACTATTAACTCATGGCTGGAACTCAGATGCAACACAAATTTTAATAGTTAGATCTAATCTTCACATTTTTTGATGAGTTTTGTGAATAAGCAAGGGGTCTGTAGCTACATTTCTACTAGAACCAGCTAAATTTTGAAAGTGGTCTATGAGAAAAAGATTCTTGGAACCTCTGGTTTAGATCCTAGACTGAATGTCACCATTTGTTTGGGTCTCCAACACCTTATTTGTAAGCAGCACTTGTTTCTCTCTGTATCATTACGCACATGCAGGTGAAGTTAGCATTTAGGTTAGTGAGATGTAACATCATACTCCCTGTCCTAGACAAAGATGTAGTTTTTTTTTAAATTATAGGTTTAAGGGACACCTTTGCCTACTCAAGATAATGCTACTGTGATAGCAGTGTAACTTAATTAACATAAATATTTAGTAGACTTACTTATTTTTTTAGATTTACCATTGGCAATTACATACACTTACTTATACTTATATTATACTACAAATTAGAAAAGCAATAGTTCTATAATCTAACAAAATGTAAGAAATGTACAAAATCTACCAAAAAAAGTTGAGATATAATAAACAAATACAGAATAAATATTAATCATTTATTTATAATATTTTTTTTTACATTTTTGTGATACTTGTAATATATCCTACCTACTAAGCTAGAGGTCCCGGGTTCGAAACCCGGTAGGTGCAAGCATTTATATGATGAATATGGATGTTTGTTTCCGAGTCATGGATGTTTATATGTATTTATGTATGATTATGTGTAAAAAGTGTGTCAATATTATTATTATCTCTGACAGTCTGACAGTTGGTCTGATCTGATAAACCTACTAAGCATTTATAATTTAACTGCAACACAGATGAATTGATTCTTGTTTTCATTCTTTAGTTCTTTTTCATATTTGAGTTGCATTATTAATACAAATACATATATAATCAGTTGTTTTAAATATATTATGTTGTTCTCATGTTCACAGACTGCTCTTTCAATTTTCTTCCAAGAAGTTGCAATACCATCTGCCAACGGCATTGCAGCACAGCATTATCCACAGGTAATTTAGTAATTTATTCTGTGCTCGTGTTTTAATTAATCTGGAAACTGATGATGAACTAAATAGTACCTAGTTTGGCCTAAACACAGATGCAGGAAATTGCTGAATAGCGTTATATAGACTGATGTTCAGCTCTGTAGTCACTTGGAAGAGAAGGTCTTTATACCAGTGGGAGGCTCCTCTGCACAGGATGCCGGCTAGATTATGGATACCACAACGGCGCCTATTTCTTCCATAAAGCAGTAATGTGTAAGTATTACTGTGTTTCGGTCTGCGCCGTAGCTAGTGAAATTACTGGGCATGAGACTTATCTTTTGTCTCAAGATGACGAGCACAGTTGTAGTGCCGCTCAGAAATTTTGGTTTTTTCAAAAATCCTGAGCGGCACTACATCGTTATGGGCAGGGCGTGTCAATTACCATCAGCTGAACGTCCTGCTCTTCTCGTCACTTATTGTCATAAAAAAAAGTCAAATTGGCTTCTAAAAAGCTTTGTGTACTCGGTAAGGCGAGGCAGTAGGTACTTCACAACAACTATATAAGGCGCTCAATTCGGCCTCACATGGAGTACTGTTCGGGGTGGACGCTTGCCACTACCAGCTTCTTCTATTTGACCACATACAACAAAGAGCAGCTTGAATCATTGACAACAGAGTGATCTCTGATCAGCTTTATGGTTTGGTACTGCAAAGAGATATGGGGCATATATCAGTGCTCAGAGGAGATTGATCTCGGGTTGATTGATCAGCTCCCAAATTTCACCACCGGACATTAAGTGACAATGCGAAATTCCGACCGCATCATGTTGACGTCTGACATTCTACAACCGCGCGTTTTGCCAATACCGGCTGCTGTTTTTTCGAACTGATACGAATTAGGAACCTTCAAGATTAGAGCATACTTACTTAAAGGCTGGCAACGCATCTCTTGACCTCTGGTGTTGAGGATTTCCATGGACGGCTGCCTCTTCCCATCACGTGAACCTCTTGCCCGTTTGCCCCTCTTGTATAAAAAAAAACGTTTTTTATGACAATAAGGGACGAGACGAGCTGGATGTTTATCAGATGGTAATTGATACGCTCAGGATTCTTGAAAACCTCAAAAATTCTGATCGGCACCACAATTGCGCTTGTCTGCTTCAGACATAAGATGCTAAGTCTCGTTTGCCCAGTAATTTCACTAGCTACGGCGCCCTTCAGACCGAAACACAATAATGCTTATACATTACTGATTCACGGCAGAGATAGACCCCGTTGCTCCATAATCTAAAAAAGATTGAAGACTGAAGATTAGAAGGGGGAAAAGAACAAAATTTGCCTGGAGCACGTATGAACGATACGGCTGCAAGAAGCCCCAAGTATAATCTCGTTTGTTCTCCTTTTCGATGTAATAAAACTAACGTAGATTGTTATATTTCCAGCAATTGATGACACCGTGCAACACACCAGCGACTCCGCCAAACTTCCCCGATGCTTTAGCCGCCTTCTCCCGCCTCTCCACCACCGGCAGCCCGAGTACTGCTGGCGGTCCCAGCGGCATGGCGCCGCCTGTCTCCCCCCTCGCGACCCACCCGCCCCCACAGAACATGCAGATCAACACATTCACCAGTACCCCCAACCAGCAGAATTACTCCACCATCTCTTGCTCAAGTGCAGTAAGTTTTTTTTAAATAAGAAAATACGGGACGCGAAAGATGTTACCCTGATTGTAATTGAAACGCCCTCTCTATTACAAGGTAGTGCCACTCAGAATTCTTGGAAACCCTAAATTCTGAGTGGCATCATGATTGTGCTGGCTACCCAGTCAGTAGCCCTGTCATTACAATAGCAAATGTTCCCTTTGCACTGAAACGCTGAACTAGGCTCCGTTGTGGTACCTTAGCATTAACATTTAACCTCTGGTAATCTTTTTTATGATAATTTCTTGCCAATGTTTTTCATCATCATATCGCGTGTAATGTGTAAAATCCCCCTGTTTTTCAAAACTAGTTTATAGGAACGAACTTAAAAAGATTATCAATATCAAATAATATTAGAACATATTACTGTTCTCATTTAAATAAAGTAACTAAAAATAATATTTTATACTTGAAAAAAAATTAAAGGTTAGTAATAAAAATAACCTATATGCTTTAAGTAGTAAATACATTATACAGTATGTAAAGATATAGGCTGGGGCAAAAAGGAAAACTAATATCTAAGTTAACATAATGCAATCATAGGTTTGAAAATAAAATAACTCAGTGTTTGCCTCCATTGTTGGTATTCTGCACTCAGAATACCTCTTGCGATCATTTTATATAACCTGCGATCTTTTCAGACGAAATAGCAGCAATATTCTGGATTATAAAATAAATCTGGTCTGGTTAGGTTAGGTTAAAAGCTTCCAGAATTTGAGGTGGTATTGATACACTTTTTCCATAATTGTCTGATGACACAAAGAGATACGGTAACACTAGCACTGTTTTCGTCAAAAAAGTGCTCACACACCAAATTCAGAAATGGCACACCAACCGGTAGGGGCCGTTTAGTGGCCGTTATGTTCACACTGCCATACCTGCAGTTTTGTCTGTTCTGCCTCATTACTAACGCCGAATGTTAGGAATATTACGAATTTTTTGATACAAAATGATGCGGCGGCCAAACTATCATTCTGTAAGCCATCCTGCAACCAGCTGCCTATACTGGGAAGCATCGTCCGGGGACAGAAGGGCCATTTGGCGTCTGTAAGAACATCCATCAATTTGTGGGTAGAGTCCGACATTTTTCTGGTTCTCTTTAAACGTCTGGCCTTGACGAACTTAGACCCTGCCGTTTATACAGCTGCCACGAATCTGTTATTGTAATTGTCCACATAAACGCAGAGGCAGTCGAAGCGGTTTTGCAATTAGAATTGAAAGTTTTCCGGGTTTTGGATCTGGAGGGGTGCAGGTCGGAGCGTAGACCTCACCAGTCAAGACCGCTCCAGTTTTGAATTGATATTCAATGTGCCCCTTACTATCACTCCCAGTTTTCACTGAGTTGATCACAGTTGATCTCATTTTTGGTGGCAGCATCCAGGCTGATGCAAGTCCATTTGCATTGTTCTGGCTTCATGAAGAAGGAGTTCATCAAATACAGATCTTCCTTCTCCATGAAGTTAGCCAGCATCTAGCAATGGGCTTTCCGATATCCATAACCAAATTGCCCCATTCTCGACACATCGTTTACCCATAACTACGTTGAAGTGGGTTTTAGGAGTGTGAATGTCTGTTGAGATGTCCTCACACATGGCCTCCACCTCCATGTCTGAGTGTGTCAGAGTGTAAACCTGAATGATCTTCAGCAAATACTGTTAAGTAATTCTGAGTACGAGGCACGTTACTGACAAGAGAGTGCCCTCCCGGAAGTAGAGAAGGTGTCCGGAATTTAGGATCATCGAGTCCTCACCCTGTCTTCGGACCACAGATCTGACATCCCATCGTAGTCTGATCAATGGTTCCTCTAGTTCGTCCAACTTCTCGTCGGTCCGCAGTGCCTTGACGCTGTATGTAAGTATGTTACCAGGGCCAATGGTCTTCGTTGGTGGTAGCGTTTCCGAACCCGAGGATTCTTAGCATCCCCTGCCTCGTTGCTTATGTGGCTGCTATCGTGGCCACAACGAGCGGTACCGCCTGGAACTGGAGGCCCGGCAGAGGCTTTACTGTGTCTGTTGTCATATTGGGTGGTTTTTGCCATATCGCCACGCAGTAGATGTTGAGGCTTCTCGGACGGATGTTGCTGCCTATCCTCCTTTCTATGTATCCCGTAGTCGCACCACACACACAATAATAATAATAATAGACCAATTGACAGCCCGAAAATGAGTAACCGTTCAAAGGACTAAGGAGCTAATGCTAAGCATTGCTTCTAAATCTGTTTCAATTAAAATATATTCGTTTTCTATTTCTTCTATGTCGAACCCTTGATTTGTCTATACACTAGCACGCCTCTCCCACTCCCCATGTAGGTATCGTAAGGTAATCGTAAGTATGTGCGGTGGCCTCTACAAACTAGGCCAGCCAGTAGGGACTCACGAGCGATCAGTGACGCACGCATGTACTTTGTTGTCACCTACTTCACAGATACGACCGAATTTTAAAATGGAAAAACATACATAAAGCAGAGTATATTAAGGTCATTGCGACCCAAATTAAAATTTTTAAGTTTCCTAAAGACGCTGAGACAATCTAATTGAAAGTGATTATTATTATAATGAAATTACTATTCATAATAGCTACCTATTTATTTTCTATATACTAAGTGTGAAAGCCACAACCTGAGAGTTGAATTTTATTTGTGTATTAATCCTAGAAGTGAGGGTTACCACTTTAAAAACATAACATATTGTTTAGATTTACAAGAGCGACATCTCAAGTCAATTTCCTAATATGCAAATATTGCGGTTGAGCAGTTTATTAACTGTAAAGTAGATCCTGTAGATGAAGCCACAAGCTGATTGAACAAAGCAAACAGGATTTTATAACGAGGCGTTACTCGAACGGTTAGCTCAGTTGGTTAGAGCACCGGCACGGAACGCCGGAGGTCGTGGGTTCGAGTACCGCATCGTTCATAAAATTTTGTTTTTTCAAATTTTATTTATATTATATTTAAATTATAGAAAAATCTGGGCTATTTTTATAAGATGGCCTTAGGTAGGTACAGTTTTAGGTAAAGAAGTCAACTCTAATGTCAACGTTAGAAGAGGTAAGAGTCATGCGATAGAAAGAGAGGCAACTTCTAGGTGAATAAAATTTTGGTTAGTAGCGCTGTGCAATCTGAATTACACCTTATTGTATGACCGCAAGAGTCCCTATTTCTTTAATTGTATTTGAGGAGTGAGACTTCCGTACTTGTACTGTTATATATTCTTTGACACAATTTGTTAGTTATGGTTTACACTAATCCAATATATCCTCAATGTTCTAACATCACTATCTACAATCGAAATCGTAGAGATGTCTCTGCCTCACCCTATAAGCGAGTAAACATTAACTTTATTTTTATTTTCCAGGTATGCAGAGAACAAATGCCAAGATAAATACAATTATAGTGTTAGGTTAGCCTATAATTTATTTTAGAAATGGCGTGAAGTGAGCTGTGGACTTTATCATAATATTTTCCGATACTCTTTGCAGCAGGAGCTGCCAGGCTATGTGTGAGGTGATAGTCAATCATGTTTAAAACATTTTTGCTCCAACAGTGGTTACTCGAAAGTGCACTACATTACAGTTTACGATACCAATAAGTGTATTACTGTGATTATATTAAACTAATCGGTATCTGATATTATAGTGTAACTTTATAAATATAAAATGTATTATAATAAAAATTATTTTCTCTTTAATATACTGTCGTAATTTCTACGCACTTGTATATCTATAGTTAAATCAAATTGGTGTTCTAATTATTGTATTATATTTATAATACTTGTATTATACACAGCTTCATAAAAGACAATATGAATGTAATTAAAGTAATTAATTAAGACTAATTGATCTTATTATTAGTCATAACCAATGTAGTGTTGTTATTTTAAGTTGTTTTAGTTCAAAGTAGTGTTCGAGGTGACTCATTTACAAAACGGAGTTTACTCGTTCAGTTTGGCATCAGCTCAGCTCAGCAAATGTTAGTCTTCTTAGGTACATAATAATATTCTTTTGACCTCTCCAGCACGAAAAGGGCGCTATTGCTACGTGAAAACGAGCGTGAGGCAAAGTGATTTAAATTTCGAACCCCACGTGACCATACATCCGGGAATTACTCCGCGTTAAAAAATTATGCGATCCGGTGCGTTCCAAAGCACATTTTCTAGCGTATTATCTCATTGTCACAAAAATTTATATGTTACATATCGAATTTAGATTTATAAATTTTACTATTGCCTTTTTAAAGACTCAATATTTAAAATATATACTTGTAATAGTTATTTCTCTTACTATAACCTAAATCACTTTTCTCGCTAGTCGAGGTGAAAAGTTGTATGTTTTAGACGAGAGCAAATTTTTTTTGTCTCGTGCCTTTAAATCACTCACTACCTCAGTAGTCTAGAAATGAATCACGAGCGTAAAGAGCTTCGCCAATTCGTGGTTTAAAGTCAGCACTCGCAGCAGAAAGTAACTTTGCTCACTTGTTGAACAAATAACTATTATTCAGATAGTAAAATTTACATACAATTATTAATTAAATATCTATCACTATCTGTTTGTCTATTGACAAATTCCTCTTCCAACTTCTTCCACTCTTTTCCATCTTTAGCTATCCTAGACCATGTCTTGCCTGCTATCGTCCTTAGTTTATCTCACCATCTCCTCCTATATTGAATGGAAGAGTCATGGCTTATGAGATCACGCTTCAGAATTAAATATTATGTTATATTAATATTACTTAAATAACTCATTAATTAGTTACACCATTACTGAACACAATAATTAGAAAAAATAGAAAACAAAAAGCTTTCTCACGGCAATAGAAAATTATTGACAGATTTGAATGAGTGTTATTCATGAGAATAATTTAATGATTGCGTACGCAAAATTCACAATTTTATTCTTATATCACAACTCAAAATTGATTACCACTTCCCTGCCCTGTTTCCACGATAAACATACCCGCCACCTATATCCTACATTGATACAATGTTCATTAATGCACGTAGTATTCTTTTTTGTTAGTGAGCATTACGTATATCCTATAATATTTAATAGAATCACACTGCGACCAGATGCGCATTAAATGTTGAGGGCGCCCTACACAGGCACATGTCTCGCCCCTCTTGCAAATCCACAATATATATAATCTAAGCACTCGGCTCTATGTACCAAGTTTTATCATAATCGATTCAATAGTTTTTACAAAACAACTATAGAATTCAAGAATCGTTGCTATTGCATACGTAACGGTTTCAAATTAACGGCTGAGGCTGGTTTTTGAAGGAAATCTTTTTATTACTACATTTGTGGCACGAATTCACGTTACCTAGAATCGATTATTCGATTCCAAATGTCGTTCGACAGTTCAAAGGATCCGGCAGCGATATCTAGACTCAGTTCTGTTAGAAGGTCTGTTTCTGGGAGATAACTATGTACTGAACCACGGGACCACCCTTTTTTTATCATTCAGGTGTTGAGAAATCGCAAATCTACATATTATCAAGAAGACTCGAGAAATTTTGCAAATCAGTTTATGGATAATCAAAAGCTTCTCGCTACCAAGTACGTAGTCATCACCCAGTCGATGGTCCTAAATTACTCCGTGAACAACGAGTGGTAAGGCTTAATTATAGATCAAAATGTGTGTCATGGACACAAAAGAAATGGGTTAGGGTAGTTTTCTACGATGAATCGAGTGAATAAGACACCTCTGTGGTAAAGCCATCGTCTTTAATAAATTAATCTCCACTACTCTCGTTTAATTTTCTACAGCCTTATTTAAAGGAAAGCGAAGTTAAACGACCTCATATTAATAAGAACGATAATTACAAAATAACGGTACAAATAGTTGCAATAAAATATTATGTAGGTTAGTATTTGGACGTTCATATTTTCCAGATGATCTGTCATGTAATGTTAAGTATCACTGGCTTCTTTTACTTTACCATTTCTCTAAGATTTGTCAGTATCTGTAGTATCTTTAACTGTATCAGAAATTTGTCGCTCTGCAGTATTTCTATCTTCTACTTCTTGACTCGGTGTTGAACTAAATACAGTTGATGGTTTACTCTTCTTAAAGATGAGCTGCAAAATATTATCTTAATTTATGAACCTGAACGAAGCATTTTACAAGTATCTCGGTTTTTTTCCTAAGGCGGTGATAATGCTATACGGTTGACCGGACCGGTTAAACCGCATCATTTAACCGCACACGGTTAGCTTAAATGTGTAGCAGCTGTCAATCTTTCTTGCATTCCAATATCAACTACGTTGAAAGAAGATTTCATCAAAACCCTATTGTTGCTTTGAATTGTGAATTTCATATTCTATTTTCGGAACTACGTGAAGACCAAAATACTTAATTACTTTCGGCTTTCAATAAGAAGCTTTGCTGAATTGTAAAAGTTGGAGTTTAAAAACATTACAATTAATTTAGAAATTATTTATTTATTATGGAAACAAACAGATACATCACTATAGTTAAAAAAGAAGTCATATAAATGTGTCTGTGTAAATAATTTAAGCTATGCAGATGACATGGTGTTGTTGGGTCCCATGGCCTGCTCGATCAGAGAATTGCTTCATTCGTGTGAGGAGTACGCTGCTAGACATGGGTTAGTGTATAACGTGGCCAAAAGTGAATACCTGATCTTTTAGGAACCTCGTCAGCAAGTGCAATATGAGCCTAGTGTCGCAATCAATGAGACTTTACTCAAACGAGTCACCCAATTCAAATATCTAGTTCACTATGTCACGGAGGACTTTAGGAATAAGGTTGACATAGAACGACAACGAAGAGCCTTAGCTGTAAGGTGTAATATGTTGGCCCGCGGGTTTTTTTTTATGAAAATAAGGGACGAGGCGAGCAGGACCTTCAGCTGATGGTAATTGATACGGCCTACCCATTACAATGCGGTGCCGCACAGGTTTCTTGAAAAACCCAAAAATTCAGAGCGGCACTACAATTGCGCTCGTCACCTTGAGACATAAGATGTTAAGTCTCATTTGCCAAGTAATTTCACTAGCTACGGTGCCCTTCAGACCGAAACACAGTACTGTTAACACATTACTGCTTCACGGCAGAAATAGGCGCCGTTGTGGTACCCATAATCTAGTCGGCTTCCTGTACAAAGGAGCCACCCGCAGGTTCGCCGGATGTAGCAAGGAAGCAAAAATTACGCGGTTTAAAGCCTTACCAATCTACCCTGGGGGCCTGTGGACCAACTACACTCAAAAGCCACTTGACACGCTAATGGTATGTATAGGTAACAATAGTTTCAGGATACTATCGGGCTTGCCGCGGTTTTGTTCGGCAGATGTCTATGCCATCATAAGGAAAAGGACGTCATCGGTCCTGGCAAGGCTGCGCTCGAGCTCAAACAGTATATAAACAGATAATGATAGCGGGAAAACTGGATTCGCTAATATTGCAGCGATTCATTCAAGTTCTTGTCCCGTAAACACGCTGTCTCAGACTGTTTCGAAGGTTATTATGTTCCCTATTATGAATTATAAGCAAGTGGGTATTACACTTATTAATTAAATTGTTATACTAACATAGTTTTTAAGCCTGTAACTAACAAAATATAAGCCTCTGTTGCCTCAATAAAGAAATTTATTATTATTAAAATAAAAATATAAAAAACAACTCCAAGACATTGCGCTGCCGAATGTACATGCGACCGCTCCGGTAGCTAAACCGCGTTGCACTGTACGACGTGCGCCGTGCACGTTGCTCATAGATTCTACAGCGCGACCGCGCTGCGGTAGCCGCATTATCTGATCCCCGACCGTAGAACCGCAACCGTGATTCGGATAGCTGTTTAGAACTGCAAGGCTTTATACAGTCATAGATAGCCGAACCGGCTAACCACTGCGGTGAACTGCATAGCACTATCACCGGCCTAATTTTTGTTTTAGTACTTTATTAGTAAATCTTATAGTTTTGGGCACGGGCCTCCAATTTTTCCTTAACCTGACGGATGTATTTTAAATGCTGTACAATTTATTCAGCAAAAACACCCACGGTCATAGAGTAACAGACAGGTATGTAAGTACATAATAGCTTAATTAAAGGCATCGCTCTTGCTCTTGGCAAGGCATAGCTTCGGTTCTTGGCGACAACGAACTGCATCGACTGGGCACTTTACTAATGTTCGTGATGCAGAAGGCGCCTCAATACGTAATTCCAGATGTGACACACTTACGGACATGGTACAGGACGTGTACTGAACTGTAAACTTCACCTTTACTGCCACCAATGTGATAAATTGTGATAGCCACTCTTCATCATTGACTCTCGTATCTTATCTCAGATGGTTGAAGAAGTGTTCTTCCCAAAAGATGCTACGTTTACGCGTTACTTAAAAGACCACATTTAATGAGCCTGAACCCCCGGGCATAAGTACACGCCCTTTCATACAACCGTTTTATGTTGGTCTGAATGCGGCAGCCAATTTGATTAGGGCGCATGGCTCTTATGAGCGGTTATAATTTATTTACATACCTTGTAAAGTTGTGGTCTTTCATAAAGCCATATAAATAGAATTGAAGCCAGAATAATGGCCAAGGAAAAGATTAAATAGTTAGAAAAATAGGAGTATGCATTGAAAAAGAATCCACATCGATACATTGTAAGCCGTGGCATTTTTTGAAGTCCATATTTGTCTGAAACAGAAATATACATTTAAAGTATATATTCACAATAAAAAGCTAGTTAAAATATTAAGGCGCGGTCGTATCTCAATATCCACAAAACTTGGTTTCTTAGAGAGTCGATTACAACATAACCCAATGAAAATATTCCGACGCAAAAAATACAGTGCACAAAGAACGACTTAAATTTTGAACCGAGTAGAATATTTTTATATAATTTGAAATATCCAATAAAAAATTTGGAAGTTGCTTCCCAAAACTAAACTTTGGAGTAAAACATCTCTGAATTTTCAGCGATAACAACATTAATTTTTTTAAAGAATTTAATAGAATTAGATCGTTTCTAAGACTTAAACCGAACAATTATTCAATTTATTATCAAAATTTTGATTAAACAACAGAAAATCAGTAAAATAAATGCCCCTTTGCGCCATCAGTCCGCGCCTTAAGGTACCACCTAAGGGTATCTTTAGGGGGCTATTAAAAATTCGAAGTGTCAAGTTTTAGATAAGTTTGACGATATGTGGCAGCGGTCACATATTATATGTGCGTCTAGTACAGTACCTACGTCTGTAGGTACACTCGTCAGAAACCAACATGACAACATGTCAAGCTAACATGAGCCTTTGCCACTTTGCTTTAGAAATCTATTAAAAGACTGTTAATATGATCGTGAAATATTATTTGTACCGATGAATGCTATCACATACAACGTCTTATCTATCGAGTTTTTGTAGGATCAAAAAATTACTTGGTGATATTTTTATTGATATTACAGTTTCTCTCTACTCTCCTCAAGACAAGCGAGAGCGTGCAGTTGAAGTTGAATGACTTCTCTACACTACGTCAAGCGATAAGTTCACCAAATACCAAGGTATAAGTCCCGACAGCTATAAGTAGCTAGTACTGGAGTTGTATGTAAATTCGAAATTTTTAGGTAGCTAATTCACATTTCACTGGTAACTACGAAATAGTTTCATTATTTAAGACGTAGCGCTTAATAACGCTTTTGGGTAGGAAATATGGAAACTGAAATATAAGTACAATAATAACTATTAAAATTGCCCAATTAATTGATCTTAATCGTCTTATTGTCATTGGGGATATTTTATTAGGTACGTAGCTAAAAGTAGAAAAAAAATACTCTTACCTTTAGGACATGCCGTAATCACGAAGTCTGGAAATAGTCACCTGTACAATAGGTACTTTAGTTCTTTCATCTTTATTTATATGCAGCAGATCAGCAATGACCTATTGTAGTAATAATAATTGTGATTTCGAATGATTACCTACCATAGAATATATAATTGTAATGTTATGTGAACTAAGAATTTACAGACAACTTGAAAAAAATATTTTAATTAATGTAGTATGGGCACCTTTTTTCATGATATCTCTGTTCTCTATTGCACATTTTTTAGGTTTAGTTTATGGTTTTTAGGGTAGTAATAGGGAATGACTCTACATACATTTAACATAGGTTGGGAAGTAATTTTGTAACATTGGAAAACAACTTAATAGATAGGTAACGTACATCGTTATGGTGATCTCAAGAGCACCCGGAGAGCGGGACCTAGTGAGAGGGTTTTAAATGAAATAAATGACATATTATTATAAATAATATAGAAACCGATAGGTACTACTCGGGCGAATCGCTTCGAAATTTCCCGTGCTTCCCCGGGGCGTTAAAAGAATTGGGGAGTCCCAGGCCCCAGGGTGTCGTAAGAGGCGACTAAGGGCTTTTTAGAAGTGGGAGAGTCACGCTGATATCTTATGACGTCAGTACAATCGGGCAAGACTCGTTCGAGTTAATTACCACACTCGGACAGAATACCGGCGTGAAGTAGTAGTAAGGCCTAGTGCGGTTTTGCTTCGCATGGCTAAGTGTCGAGGACCAGAGCCCTAAGAGAGTTAACGTACCCCGGGTAAAAAATTGAGCATATTTTTTTGCCTCATGCCGGGGTATGTGTGTATGTTGAGAAGGATATCTGCTTTCGCCGTCTCGGCTTAATTTTGAGGCTATGCGTCTACAGGTCCCATAGTGGTAACACAGAAACGGATCATCTTATAGGATAATTCAAACAGCAATTGACGACGTGCTTGCACAGATCCCTTCCACTGAAATCGTAGTCTTGGGTGATTTCAACGGGCATAATGCCGAATGGCTTGGGTTAGATTAGATCTTCTACTGACTACACATCCCGATAGTTACCATGTCTCTGTCGACGCCCCTCTCGGAACGTCCGACCATAGCCTGGTCAGGAGTGTAGTGCCTATCCGACGCCCACGTCGCAGACCACCAGCGACCCGCCGACGTTTGGCACTATAAGTCAGCAGATTGGGATAGGATGCATTCCTTTTTCATCCTACCCTTGGGGCAAGGTTTGTTTCGCTTCGGTTGATCCTTATTTTTAAACCAAGCTCTGTGGTACCGATCGGTGGCAGATCACAGCCCTGGTTCAATGCGTCAAAGCAGCATCTGACTGAATCGTATTAAATTAGGTTGCGCCGCTGGGCTCAAAGGATATGAACTGCTAAGTTCTTAAGAGGAAATATGAACGTGCCTCCAGATTTTTTAAGCGGCAAATCGCCCGTGCGAAATCTAAGCACGTCGTCAAAATCGGCGAGCACCTCGGCCGGAGCGACCGGAACACGCAAGTTCTGGTCGTTGTCGAAAGCTGCTCTTGCCTGAAGTTACAGTTCAGACAGAAAACTGTTCGGCAAGCTGTTTTCGTTGGACGTCAGGACGTAAGTCGAGCGGGCCGGATGGCATTTCTCCAATCGTGCTTAGAACGTGTGCCCCTCAGTTGACACCCGTGCTAACACGTTTATTTCGGCACATATTCAAAAGGCGTAGTCCCTGACTCATGGAAGTCAGCCCTTGTCCATCCGATCCAAACAAAAGGAGACAGTTCGGATCCGGCAAACTACAGGCCTTGCTATTACCTCCCTGCTCTCCAAAATGATGGAGAGCATAATTAACCGCCAGGTTTTGGTATACTTAGAAAGTCTCCAGTTAATCAACGACCGATAGTACGGCTTTCGCCATGGTCGGTAGGCAGGCGATCTTCTGGTATCCTAACACATAGATGGGCGGCGGCTATCGAAAGCAACAGGAAAGGCCTGGCAGTTAGCCTGGATATAGCGAAGGCCTTTGATCGTGTATGGCACAATGCGCTTCTCTCAACTTCCATCATTTGGGCTTCCCGAGAGCTTATACAAGTGGTCCTTAAGCTTCCACACTGGGCGCAGCATACAGGTCATTGTCGACAGTTATTGCTCGAACCCAAAGCCCGTGAACGATGGAGCGCCCCAAGGCTGTGTGCTATCTCCCACACTGTTTCTTCTGCATATAAATCATATGTTGGACATCTCTAACATACATTGCTATGCAGACGACAGCACTGGTGATGCCGTATACACGGGCCATGCAAGTCTCCCTCGGGAAATCGTCGACCAGTGCCGGGAGAAACTTGTGTCTTCTATCGAGTCCCCTCCTGAGGTCGCGGAATGTGGTAAATTTGCCGTATCACCGCTCGACAACACTTAGTATCGGAATACTGGGTCTCGAAATCTGGAGCGATTGCCAATTCCATGGCCATCTGAAGGGCATAGCCAAATTGGCTTCGAAGGAGCTGGGCGTCATAAATAGAGCACGGCAATACTTCAAGCCCACATTCTAGCGCTCTACAAAACGCAGGTCCACACATGGAGTATTGCTGTCATCTCTGGTCTAGCGCACCCCAGTATCAGCTCGATTCAATTGACCGCGTGCAACTCAGAGCAGCTCGAAGTGTCAGGCACCCAGTGCTCTCTTCTACCGCATTTATCACGGGGAGTGTTCCGAAGAGCTGTTTCACCTGATTCCTGCCGCCGAATTCCACCTTCGCACGACACGCCACAAATTAGGATATCATCCCCACCATCAGGATGTGTTGCTGTCCCCCACAGTGTGGTTTTCAAGGAGCTTTCTTTTACATACTACAAAGCTGTGGAATGAGCTTCCTTGTGTGGTGTTTCCGGGACGATACGAAATGGGTAATACTACCATAAAAAAAAATTTCATTGTTTGTTAAAGAACTTATGACCTGACTAGGAATAATATCTATTGTAATGTGTTTGATAAGGTCAACCAAAGTGTATTATATATAATTTTAGAAATATGAACACAATGCATCACATAGAAAATGTATTGTAACCATAAAATCCATTGTAACATCAATAAATGAGTATGTTCATAAAATAAATTCAAATTTATAAATTATAGTAGTGGAACCAGCATAAAACACTCACACATCCATATTTCACAATGTTTCTGATTCCTGTTCAAAAAGCTTATGTTTAGAATGTAATGCTACTACTATTACCAAAGAGGATGTAAATACTACATTATTAAGAGGTTGCCCAAAGAATATGTTTGCTCTAACAAGTAAAAATTGAAATTTAGTTCAGTATGAAACATGCTGTGATTCAACATAAGTATGAAATAATAGTAACTACACTATGGCAATAAAGTATAATCCGGCAAAGTTTGAAAGCAAACAGTTGCTTAAAACATAGTGGATTTCAGCTATCTCTACTTTTTACAAGATTATAGCTGTCATCTAGTAATGTATCAATGACTGCACATTTCATACAATCGAATGAATCACTTTTTTCTTAGTAGGCTGCTATTAAAACATTAGAACCTTTCACACTAAACAGACCATCTCTAAGGTGTCTAAATGCAGAATATTAGGGCTCGCTGCCCTTCAATAACTGCTACTATCTCTTGAGAGCTAGCTTAACATGAATGTGCTGTTAGACTGACGCCTCATTAGTTGAAGTGTCAATGTTGTATCATTTTACACTATTATATATTTAATGACATGCAATAATATGTGTTGCATTCTAACAAGACTTTTTTTATCCAAACAATTGTGCAAGAAAGTTAAATCATATCAGATAAATAAAATGAACATTAGTATTAAATTCCGCAGAACAACATTTGTTCTCATAGTGGCATTATAAAAGCAACAATAGAACATGGTTGTTCACATCCATTCTTGATTTAATACTGCAATCTATGTACTGTTCACTACATCACATGTATAATGACACTGCTAATGTCATGACAGCGACAATGATTGTTAACACATACATAATTCAGACTAGATGTCAAGACGCTACAATCTACACATCCATATGTCATTGAGTTGTGATTTTGAATCACTCTCAATGTTGTGACTTCATATTGTATTACTTTGTCATGCAGGTGTGACATTGTGTTGGTCAGTTGCAACCACATTCATAGATAAATGAGGGTTCAGCCTTACTAGTTTATATTAAGATTAAAAATAAGACCTCTAATTCGTCAACAAGAGCTAGCAGAACCTGATTACATAAATGTTAGTAATAATTTTAGAACACATTGTTTCCATTGTCCGTAATTATGTGCATTACAATAAAATTCTATATCCTTCAAATATGAACAAACAATCTTAATAAACTATTACAGAACAAATTAATGTTATCCTTACATGAAAAGTTTCAATCATCCTTCTGATTGTTCAACAATACCATGATTGCAATCATTTCATATTAAATCACAATAATTATGCAGTTTTCTTAACTACTATACTGATTTTCTCACAATACTTTAATGACATTTCAAATGTTTGTTTTTTCAAATTTAAACATTATCAGTTCAACTATAATAAATTAACCCTTTATTCATAATAGTCTGCTAACTTAAAGCATTGCTAATTCTCACTCTGTCTTCTTCTTGACATTATTTGACAGTATAGTTCACGATATATGATTGCTTTTTGCTTAAACGCTTCAAACATATCTGTTGGCTAGGAATTAGATCGGCTCCTTGCCAGTACCGACTTACGTAGTAGCTACGGACCCTCCAATTACGGACGGCTATTGACCTAAGTCAGAATGAGAAAAAACACTCCTTAGCAGCTGTTTTAAGTTAGCGGACCATTATGAATAAGGGGGTAAATATTTAAGGGAATACTTAATAATAATATAAAATATTTATATTAAAATCTTTAGAATTGTGATCTACAACAACGATACACAACGAAAGGCCATTAAATATACATCATTTCAGCCATTGAAGACATCTTTTTTGGTATATGGACAAGTGTTTCAAAGTAACTAGCAAGTTCATCAATGGTTACATCACAAGGTGGATTAAGAGCTTGCTGAGAACACGAACTAGAAGTATTTCTTTCAGGTGGAGTATCCCTAGTTACTTTTTCGTGTGTTGCATCATTCGTTCTCACTTTATACGCTTTCCTATTACTTGACTTATACTTAATTCCATTATTACTATTTGATATGTGCAGTTGGTTACAAGTGTCTACTAACGAATGTAAATTCAAGTTGTCATTTTTTGGGCTTCTTCTTGAACAAACCGAATACCTACCATAATCTGGGCAGTGGCCGTTTTTATTTTTGAAATTACACTGTGACAGTTTTAAGACTGGCTCTCTAAGAAATTTGCTCTGTTTTTTTTTGAAAATAGTTACATAACTTTTTTTATTGTGACATGAACATTTACTGTTTTGTGAATATACTTTAAATGTCAAGTTTCTCTTCTGCATAAGAACCATAAACGGGTTCGCTTTGGCGGTCTTGTTAATCTTCGAAGATTCTATCTCCAATCTTTCGACTCTGAGTGAAATATCTTCTGTTGACATCTTCAGACTGGAATGAAATCAAAAACATGTTATAATCTGATAAATAATAATTTATAATGGTTGATACACTTTCACACTAAGTAGCTAGAGCCAATTTAGTACACAGCCTTGAGGCACTCCAGGGTTTTGTGCTATCTGCACATGCTTTCAACAGGCCTTCAACACTCCTGTGATTCCTCTGGTGTTGCAAGACTGATTATAGGTGGAGGTCACTTAACATCAGGTGACCCATATGGTTGTCCTCCTCTCCCATTATAAAGTATACATTATGGTCCTCTATCCTTAAATGTCTAAGCATATCTTCTTAATGGCATTTATTGCTGCCTCTTGTTTCACTATTACCAGAGAGCAATTGTGGTAGTGATCACTTACCATTAGCTCAAGATTAGAGTGTGTTATTTGATCATATAACTTATACTAACCTATTATATCCTATACTATTATTACCTATTTGGCAATTATATCAAATATAAATAACCCAATATAACAATATAAATGTATTTTACAGGTAAATAGGGACATGTCTGGACTTTTAATATACAAAAATATATTTTTAATGTAATATACTGTTTAATAAAAACAAACATTTACAAATTTCATTCATAACATTGTATGTTAAAAACAAGTCGTTTGTCTTTACGTACTTCTTAATAGTAAAATACAATAATTTAAGCAGTTAGGTCACATATTTACAAATACAGTACTACGTTCTGCATGGAAAACAATTTTTGTTTACTTTAATAATACTATCTTGGCTCATCTTATCTTTTTATTTGTGTGACGAGCTAAACGGAGAACCTTCTACTAGTGTGTCATGTTATTCAACACATTCAACAATCATTTTACTTCTGGCCAAAAGCAAATAAACAAAGCTGTATTAATCATGATCATTTACCTGCTTGGCGATTACGGATGTAGCAATTACTTCACAGTTCACATAAACACTGTTATCACTATTAGCGTAATGAATATAACAAAAATCAGTATCCAAACAAATTATTTTGGGCTCAAAACTTGCTCAAAACTCAAATTTCGATGGCTCATGAAAAATTGGTAATGGATGGCGTTCACAGAGTACGAAATGGTAATTAGTTGCAAAGAGAATAATATAATCACTACGTCTTAGAAACAGCGTAGTAACAAACATGTACTGTCAATTATTATTTTTGACCAAAGGTCTTTAGAAACCACTTAGAAACTTAGTTTGTTTATTATTTCATACAATGACGTTCTATACATATGGACAAATCATTCGCAGTCTGATAATTGAACCACAAAAGTGTTCTTAAAGGCAATGTAAGCACACTTTTCTCCTTAGTCGTGTGTCAACTGTGTGTCAATTAACAAGCCTAATTGTGCTATAAAAAGTGCTTATATTACGGACATTACGGACTTAAACAAGATGGTGTGACTTATCATAGGTAAGGTTATTTTATTTACATAAGATTGATATGCAAAAGCGTAAGTATTTTAATAAAACGAATATTTTTTCATTAAATATGGTACAATTATTGATAAGTCCACAGACAAGACCCGCTTGTCAGATGGGCAGATGAAAGGTCAAAGGACACAGACAGAAATGAAAACAATAGAGACGCTCTTTTAACCGATTTCAAAAAAGGAGGAGGTTCTCAATTCGTCGGTATGTTTTTATTTTTGTTACCTCAGATCTTTCGACTGGATGAATCGATTTTGATAATTCTTATTTTTTTGTCCAATCTGACAATGGCAACCATGAGAAAACCATAAAAGTCATTAATTTACAATAAGCTTACATTAATGTGCGCAACAAACTTACGAATATGTGAATATCGTGCCAACCGATTTCAATAATTCTTTTTTTATTGGAAAGGATATACTTCAAAGGTAGTTTGGTGATAGTTTGGTGAGGTTATGCTTGTGGGATCCATGACAAAGTAAAGGAACTCTTAAATTCTTAGGAGTAAATTAACGATACTAGTCTGAATCTTTTTATGCTATCCGAAAACGTCGTTATGGTCAAGTAATTGTCGTAGTAAAATATGATGATCAATGGCACTCCTTCTTCCAGTGGAAGAACTGTCTGTAATAAAATTGAAATTCACTTTCCTTCATTGCTGCATTGCAAAATTTAGTAGGTCTGCACAAATTTAGACAAATTATTAGTTAGTTGTAGTTCAGATTCACTAAAAATCTAAAAATAATAACAATACTCGTTACTAGAATTAGATTCATTTATTAGATTGTATAAAATACACAGTTATTATTTTTATACTTTTTAGTGCATATTATATCTATTGTTTTGAAATTGGTTGTTTATTTTAAGGCCTAGTGAACAATAATTAGCAATATAGTATTTTGTGTAATGTGAACGGCATACACTTATATATTAGTGCTATTTACAAGTTATCACGGAAATATCGTTATCTAGTGATAATTGATACTTATTTTCATCGCAAATATGTAAAAGCTAATATTTTTCAGCTTTCCCATAGCCGAGATAATGAAAGAGAATTGGCGCCAGTTGGTAGCAAGAGAGAGATGTGAAGAAATTCACATACCAAATTCTATTCTATTCTATTCTTTCTAGTGGCTTCTGTGGAAGGGGCACCACAACTCGCCAATGTCACGTTTCAGTAGACCAACAAGCTTAGAGTGTGTAATTTGATCGGTGTAAACGAATTTATAAGTGATTATAGTAATGACCGGTGCCCAGAATCAAAACAGATTTATTTTCTTATTATACCTGAAACAAATATACATGCTGTTAGATTATAATGGACAAACACTGATAATATTACTTATATAAAACATTTATTGTGTTAGTTATAACTTAATATTATTCTGTTTAATATATTTACATAAAGTATTTACAAAAGGAGTGAAAACAAAGGTGAGGAGGCATTTCATGGAGGTGGGGCGGGGGATTTCAGGAGGTATAAAGTTGTACAAGGAAGACTTCATTAAAGGGCAATTAAAGAATAAATGGTCTACATTTCCCTCATCAAGTCCACATTCACATAGAGAATGGTCTCTAATTCTTAATTTGGCTAGGAATACTGGAGTGCAAGAGTGGTTTAAGCGTAACCGGCAAACTGTTGATATTATTGATTTATTGGGGAATCTAAATTTCGAGAACCACGGTTTTAAAGGGATTCCAGGTTGTATATCACCATAAAAGACGCCTTTAGCAGTTTTGGAAACCTGCCAGATGTTTGACCACCTCTCAAACATATTTATTTTCAAAGTGGAGCACAAGTCATGAGAGAAGATTTGAGAATGTTGTTGGGAACCTGTATGAGCAGCTGACCTGGCACAAGCATCAGCATTTTCATTGCCGATTATACCTGCATGGCCTGGTATCCATGCTAGAACTATGTTGATGTTGAGATCATAGCACTCTTTCAAGTTTTTTCTTATCTTAAGTATAATTGGAAACCTACTTTTTGAGCGAAATGGATTTGAGAGGATGGATTGAAGGCAGCTTTTGGAGTCTGATAATATAATAGAATTGTTTAGGCCATGGGACTTAATAAATAAAATAGCTTCAAGTATAGCAATTGCTTCCCCTGTGAATACCGAAGTGACAGTTGGGCAGCTATAACTTAATACAATTCTTGTGGAGGGGATCCATACTGCAACACCAACTGGGCTCATGTGTATTTTAGAAGCATCAGTGAAAATCTTATGCCAATTTTGGAAATCTGAATGCATAACATGAGAAAATGTTTTGTTAGCTTCTATGATGAACTTATTAATGCCCAGATCTAAAATTATTAAGGGTTGGAAGGTGAGTGCATTGAAAGGCATTGAGAATAGCGGTAATTTCGAAAGTTGAAAAAAGGGGTTAGGGAGTTGAGAGTACAATAGGTAACTATGGGCAAGACATGATCTCTTATCTTGAGAAATTTGGTTATTGTTGTATAGGCCAACTAATTGATCTAATTTATGCAGCAAAGGGTGATCCCGGAATTCCGCAAATTTAAAAAACAGTTTATTAGCGAGGAACTGTCGACGAAGCGAGAGGGGAGGTTCTACACACTCGACCTGCATAGCATTAATAGGACTAGATTTCATAGCTCCTAATATAATGCGCAAACATTTTGCCTGTAATTTGTCTAACTTATCTAAACCTGCCTTATTGCCTGGAACCAAAAGTAACGTGCCATAATCCATGTGGCTACGAATTATGGTATTGTATAGCAATCTTTGGGTGAAGGGGTGAGCCCCCCACCAAACGCCAGATAATGAGCGAAGGATATTAATATTTTTTTCACACTTTTGGGAGATGTAGTTAAAGTGCTTTACACCTGTCAATTTTTGATCCAACCATACACCCAAGAACTTAACATTATCGACAAAAGGAACTTCAATATTGTAAATTTTGACTTTGATTACAGGGAGACATCTTTTGTTGGTGAATAAAACTACCCTACTTTTAGAAGGTGATAGTGTTAGCCCATGTTGCAAGAGGTATGATGAGAGATATTCTAGAGCATGACTCAAACGAATAGAAGAAGCCTGTATAGACTTATCAGAAGTATATAGAACAATATCATCTGCATATTGCAAGATTTGGCAAAAGGGGGTAACTGTGCTAGAAATATCAGAGGTATACAGGTTGTATAGTAAAGGACTGAGAACAGAACCTTGAGGTAAACCTTTCCAAACTGTTTTAGGAGGTAGGTATGAGGATGGGCCTTTAATGGTAATTGTTCGCTCCATTAGCATATTGCATATGAATCGAGTTAACTTCGCTGGAATACTCAGCTGAATGAGTTTGCTCCTGAGCAGAGGAAGAGACACGTTATCGTATGCGGATTCTATATCTAGAAAAACTGCCAAAAGAGGTTCTTTTTGGAAAAGGGCTAATCTTATATCAGTGGTAAGGATACCCAAGCTATCTAATGAGCTCTTCCCCTTTCTGAATCCAAACTGGGAATCGGAAATGAGGTTATTGTATTCAACAAACCACTCAAGTCGATGTTTGATCATATGTTCACATATTTTTGCAAGAGCAGATGATAGGGCAATAGGTCTATAACTGGTGGCTTTAGATGGACTCTGACCTGGTTTGAGTATAGGAATGATCACTTGATTTTTCCAAGATGGAGGTATGGCACCGACATCAAATAGGTTATTGATAATTTTGAGATAATATTCTTGGGATCTGATTGAAGATTGTTTAAGGAAAGAATAGGGGATGCCATCGGCCCCGGGAGAAGTGTCAACTAAGCCATCCAATGCCAGAAGGAGTTCTGAAAAAGAGAAAGGGGAGTCTAAACTATGAGTTGATGAGAGAGGGATTGGAGGTGAAGGGAGATAGTCTTCATTAGGAACTGAAGGGGGTGACAACCTATCTGCAAAGGATTCAAGCCATATAGATGGATCTACACTTGAGTCATGCTCCGAAGGATTGTAAGAACCCCTAAATTTTTTAACTTGTTTCCATACAATTGTAGATGGAGTACAGGGAGATAAGCTCTGGCAAAAATTGATCCAACCTTGTTTTTTCTTTTTGGCAAATAAATTAGTGGCCTTGGCAGCAGCTTTTTTATAATTAATGAAGTTGGTCAAAGTCATGCTCCTATTATATGTTTTTATCCTCCTATTATACGGCTAATTTTCTATCCTTAGCAGCCTTGGTGCAATCTGAATCCCACCAAGGAGTTGAAATTTTACTATTGGCTGGTTTTTTTATGGGAAAATTTTGGTCAGCACTAAATATCATGGCCTCTGCTAATTTATTATAATTTTCAACAGCATTTGAATGGTTAGGATTGGGAAAGCTTAAAATTTTTTCATCAAGGCAAGTGGAAAATTGCTGCCAATTAGCATTTGTTAATCTGTATTTGAGAGAAGGGGAAAAATTTTGAGCAGGGATTACTTTATCAGGTAATGAAATGATAATAGGATAGTGATCACTGCCATTGGAATTTTGAAGGATGTTCCAAGAAATAAGAGAAGCAAGACAAGGAGAACATAGGGTCAGGTCAACTGCACTTTTTGGATTTTGAGAAGGAGCAACCCTGCGGGTTGGAGAGCCATCATTTATTATGCAGAGATTACATTCATCAAAAATATCAAGAAGGGAAAGAGAAAAATAATCAGTAGTGCTAGAGCCCCAAGACATGTGATGTGCATTAAAATCTCCCATTAGAATCATAGGAGAGGGAATAGACGAGATTAAATGGAGGATGTCTGCAATCATAGTTGAATGAGGTTGAGGGATGTATATAGAGACCATGGAGATGTTCAAAACTTTTGCAGCAACAATATTTATACCAGGATGTTGGTTTGGAAGGATTATTGGGGAAAAGGGAAGGGTGCGTCTTATAAATAAGGCACAGCCTGCACCAACACCATCTGCTCGATCATCCCTGAGGCATGCATAGCCCGGAACCCTGAAGTGTGATCCAGGGGCCAGCCATGTCTCAGATATGGCGATGGCAGAGGGAAGGTATTTATTTATAAGATGAATAAGGCTTGGTTTCCTAGGACGTAGGCTTCTGGTGTTCCATTGAAGGATGGTCACTGGGGCCATGATTGTTACAAAGGGATAAGATGTGAGATAGTTTATGGGCAACGTTGGACGGTATGTTAAGAGTGTTACTTGATATGAGGCTTAGAATGAGTGAAAGATGAACCTCCAGGAGGTTTTCATTCTGTACTGTAGAGGAGGGAATAGACTGATGCATTAATGCTGAGCCATTGGGGAACACTGAAGGTACCTCAGCAATAATGGCCTGATGAGCAGCTTTATCATAGGACTTGCTTAATGGGGCTCTAGAGTGTGGAAGAGAAGTAACAGTTTTCCTATATGAGGTAGTTGGAGCAGAAGGAATACTAGTCTGGCTCGTGTGGGTTGTAGGGGCATTATGAGATGAGGAAGGATTACTTAGAATTTCTGTAAATGGCCTTGTAGATTTTGGGCAACGCTTTGCTGCCTCTACATAAGAGATGTTCTCTTGTGACATTATTATTTTAATTGTTCTTTGCCTACCATGTTCAGGACAACCTTTGTTGGTGGAAAAATGTTGTCCAGAACAATTAATACAATTTGCATCTATTTCTAGTATATTACATGAGTCACCAGAGTGGGATTGGGCACATTTATAACACCTTGAGTTGGATCTGCATGTAGTTTTAATGTGTCCAAATCTGCTGCAGTTCTGACATTGAATGGTGGGGAAGAGGTAAGTTTCTACTGGAAGGGAGTTATGGAATAGGAATATTCTGGTAGGGAGTGATTGTCCTTGGAAAGTAATAACTATAGTTTGGGTTGGGATCCAGGAAACTTTATTATCCTCAATAACTTTTCTATTGAGTCTGCGAGCTTTTAAAATCTTTCCACAACCTGTGGGAAGATCAACTGACTCGACAAACTCATTCATGGATAAGTCCACCGGAACCTGGCGGACAATACCCATCTTTGTAATATTATAATTAGGTATATTTGCTTCATATTTGTTTGCAGTTAAAAGTGGGTTATCTAAAAATTTGTTGGCATCTGATGCTGATTTGAAGGTTACTGCTATTTTATTCCTACCAACTTTTTGAATACCATCCGGGCATATATTGGCAACTTTATGTCTGTGTAAAAGTTGACCAAATTTTATAGGTCTTATTGTTAAACCTGAAGAGGGATCTTCTTCAGTGCGGGAAACATGAATAATAAATGGACCTTTATCTAATGAAGTATATTCTTTAATCCCCACAACTAAAGTTGGGTGATTATATATATTCTGTATGGATGCAGAAGCCATATCGGTATCAATAATTGTCTTTTTAGAGACTGCATTTGCGTTATGTGTTGCGCTGTCCTGTAAGCGACGTTTCGATCCAGGTAATGGAATATCCGGAGGATCCGGAGGTTCTGGGGGGGTTATATCCATAATGGAGAAGTTGGTAGTAAGTCTAAGTTAGTAAGCACGCAATTAGATATCTATGTTAAATTGTTAATAAATACTTACTAGTAAAAATACTCCACCACCAATAAGATAATAAAAACTGCTATACACAAGTTATTAATAGGCACTGTGAGAAAATGTAATTATAAACTGTAATAACACTCGACTCACGCGTGTTAGCTACCGAAAAAAAAAAAGCCTTCAAAAAAAACACACAAACCAAATAAGCATATTGATATTTATATTTCACCACTAAAGGATTTAAGTTTTTTGTATTTAACCACATTTTAAATTTGACAAAAGCTGTCATACAAATATATTAAGTTGATGTCCGCTAACACTACGTATACCAAAAACATACCCTCGGAAAGATCTAAGTTTAAAAGACAAATTTTATATAATTCAAGGAACTTGACATTTAAATAACCAGTTTAACAAATTATCTTATCTAAATAAAAATGTTATATTTGAGTATTAGTTTCTCTCATTAAAGGTTACCTTAACTTAAATTAAATAAAAAAAATCCTATAATCCAAATCCCTCCAGAACGTAAACAATTAACAAATATAAACACAAGCTAATAAATAAACATACAAACTTTACCCTTTATAATATGAGGCTAATTTTTGATTAAAAACGTAAAATACCTCCGTCTGACAGTCTTGATCGGAAAATAGGGACAGACTGACGAACGTAAAAGTTATAGCAATCCTCTTTTTCGTCTGGGTTTAAAAAATACCTAACTGCTACTCCACTGATGTAACTGTCCAAATCGGGTTCTAAATTCAAAATACGGACCTAAAATTTAAATAATGTTTACATTGCTGCCTATTGACCACTAATATTAAAAAAAACTGGAGTAAACGCAGAAATGTATAGAGTAAAGCAGTCGAAGATTATTATGGTGTCATTGCTGGCATGTGCCATATTTCGGCTTTCATTTTGTACGAGGTGCAATGTCTATATTTATAGAACGTCATTGACTTCATATAATATATTATTGACTGCAGTAGACCATAATTACTTAACGGTGCTGTAGCCTGATGTAAATTTAAAAGGGTATAACTTGCCATTTATAAAGCGCTAGAATGTAGAAAGGCTGGCTTGAAGTATAGCCTCGCTCAGTTCATGACCCCCAGTTTCTTCGAATACAGTTTGGCAACTTTATATGACGGCGGAATTCGCGAGGCACTAACGGGAGTGTTGACGAAGAGGGGTTTCAATAAAATATTTTTTGTAGTTAACGAGGAAAGTTCTTCTGAAATTTAACAAGTTTTATTTAAATCTACTACTCTCGTTTGCATAACAATTCACGTATGCATATGCAGAAAAAACAGTATAAGTGATTGCACATATCGATGGGGAACACTAGCATTCACGGACAAACGGTCTGAGCAGCAACCGTCGACGATGATCTGTTTGCTGCGGCCCATGTGGAAGCTGGTGATCCACTTGCAAAAGCTTTTAGAGACTGAGCGTTTAGAGATTGAATAAAACAACTGCTTGAGTAGTATGAAGAATGTGAAGAATATGTGGAATATATAATTTATTTCAGTTACACGATATATATATATAAAATTCTTAAAACTAGTTAACCAATTACAATTGTTACTTAATAAATATTTACAAGTTTAGAAATTACAGACCAATACGAAAGCTGACATTTTGACCAATAGTTAAACGTTTAATTCAATAAGTATTGAGAATAATATAATGTGTTCTGTCTCGCTCTAAAACGAATGTTATCGCAGTAAGCCGGCCAGCGAGCGCTTGTGTAAACTCGCGTCGATGCTCGATCAGCGGATGTGAATGAACTCTCACTCCTGTTGCTCATTGATTATAATTGAATGAATAGTTATCAACACGCTTTAGTAGATTACGCTCGGCTTTGCTGTGAGGTTGTGTAACGCGGAGCATATGACTGGTCACGTGAGTATACCTTCGAGAGAACGTGACGATAGTTGTACTTCGATGAGCTGACTACTGGTGATCTGCATGATTCTATGACTTGATGTACAGCATTATGAAATGGTTCTTATTAGAGCTAATATTACGGTATATATAATAATATGTTCTTAGAAGAACGAATCTTTCGGCATACGCTTATTACAGTTAATATGCACGATTTATATTTCTACGATCTATAATGCTACGAAGGTATTACGTTAAAAGTTAGATATTAGACATTTATATTAATTGATGTTATTGGTTGTAAGTACAGCTACAAGCTCTTGGAGAGCCCATATGATGAAAGTTTCGAGGAAGGTTCCTTGTGCCATACATGATCAAAGGCCGGGCCGGGCAACTTTCTAGAACGTGGCATTGAGCTGCCGAAGAAATATCTTTCAGGGTTCAACTACCTAGCTGAAGTACGCAGCGATCGTATGAAAGAGCCGTCAGTTAGCCTGTTATACGGCTTTATGAAATAGGTGTCACAGAGTCTTGAGGTGTGTGAGCAAGTGGATTTACGTATTGTGGGTATGTTCCGATATGCACTCCGACCACTGTACAGTGTGACGTCAATTTAGTATACTGTGAAGCCGTTCCTTTATAGCCAGTTTTACTGGTTACTATTTAAAACGGAACGCAATCCCGTATACTGTCAGCCGCAGCATTCAAAAAAGTTTTCCAATTCATTAAAAAACTGTTGTGGGAGTACTGTCACATAAAAAATATTTGGGATTAAAAACTGTAGGTATTGTTTATAAAACATTAGGCACTTGAGTGGTTTTGACTGATCACGTGATCAAAGTACTGCGAGTAACTTACCTCGAAAACGCCAGTGCTCACAGTAGAATATGGCAGCGATTTATGACGTCATGTATATCCCTAGGGTACTGCGGCAATATACTGGCAGTCCATAACGGAACGAATTTTTCTACAGTACTGTGCAGTGCTCGCAGTGCATATCGGAACATAGGTACCCTGTAAATTCAGTGTCACTTGTTGACTTGACTTTGACAATTTGTGCATTGTCAGTCTGTCAGATGGTCTTTCTGTCTCTTGAAGCAGTGTATCGATTTAATTAAAATTTATAATATTGTTTCGACTTTCGCTAGGCGTTTAACCATTTTGTGTTTTATTTACAATTAACAAGTATTAGTAGTAATTGTGCTCTGTGAAGTTAAGTAAAAACTATGGAGCCCAATCCTGTAATTATTGCTTCTACAGCAAAACAGACGGCCACAGTAAGTTTTATTAATCTGCCTATATTTTTTATTAATTTTTATCTTAATATAATTTGTTACATAGATAAGGGTATTGAGTATTGAGCTCTTAAAAATATGATTTAATATTTTTCAGCTTATCTTTTTTCATGGTCTTGGTGATACTGGGTAAGTTTAAAATGTTTTATTCTTTTTGTTTTTAATTATTGCACTACCTGAATAATAATCATAATTATTTTCCTTAGACATGGATGGGCTAGCACAATAGCTGCCTTACGAGGGCCTCATATTAAAGTTTTATGTCCAACTGCTTCTCCTATTCCTGTTACATTGAATGCTGGTTTCCGTATGCCATCCTGGTTCGATTTAAGAACTTTAGATGCTACAGCTCCTGAAGACGAAGAAGGTATATTACGTGCAACAAGCCTTGTGCATGGGCTTATTTCTGATGAAGTGAAGGTAAGGGTACCACGATTTAGAAATAGATCATTCTGAATATTTTAATGTTTACCTAACTAGTTACATACATTATTGAATGGTGTCTCAAAGGTGGTATTAAATTCTGTGGATAACGCTAAGTTGACACATTTTTCGACTCTAATTATTTTCTGTCTAATTGGACGTAGTTAAGCAGAAAGACTCAAACCACACTTTGGTAAGAAATAGAGTTAAGGATGCCATTGTACTCCTGAAGGTCGTATCTGCAATGTAGTGGAGAGCCTATTTTTAAAATGTACACGGTAACTGTTTTTTGGATATTTATATGGACAATATTTAGAGCTGAAACTTCAAATATATTACTCAAAATTGCCTTTGTGTGGTTTGAGTCCTTTTTGCTTAACTACGTCCAATTATTGATGAATTATTTAAGTTTCTTGAACATAATATTATGCAAATTGGTGTACTTCTTGTTTTAAATTGAATGTATCTTTAAAAGTATTCATTGAAATATCTTAATTTTAACACACTGTTGAATCAATACAGAAACCAAATTATGAATTGTTTTGTAAAGATTATTGTGATTATTTGGTGGAAATTAATTCTTAAGGGCATAAGCTCTGCTATAAATAAAAATGCATATTTTTGTGACACAATATTTATATTAAAAATATTTGTATTTATTAAAGTCAGAGCAAAATAAACTTAAACTTTTCAAAATGACCACCTTTTGCTATATCTGGCAGGCTATGAATCTAATAATCACATATGTAGAGAGGGTCCGCACCTTCCAGCTAAGAAATGGTCTCAGACTTTGTGCCACCAAAGATGCAAGCATATTAAAAAGATAATATGCCTCTAGCATAATAACTGGATTAAGCATGGCTAACAGTTAATGAATGCTAACTCATAAATGATTGTTATTATTTATTTAAAAAAAAAGGGATTCGTAATATTCATATTACTTAGTAAAGAAGTTACACTGTCTGTTTTCCTTGGCCTTAAAAAAATCGAGCGGGCTGGATGGCCTCTCTCGTGATCAGATTGTGCACTTTAGCTAACTCCAGGGCTAACGCGTTTATTTACACACTCATACTTAGCGGCGTAGTCCCGAACTCATGGAAGCTATCCGATTCCAAATAAGGTGTCAGATCTGGTAACCTGCTTTCCAAAATAATGTGAAGCTTAATTAGCGGCAACATCTTGGTATACTTAGAAAGTCACTAGTTGATAAACGACTGCAAGTTTGGCTTTCGCCATGGTCGATTGGCTGGCCATCTTTTCGTATACCTAAGACAATAATGGGCGGGTGGCAATAGTACGCAATGCCGGATGGAATACTGGGTCTCGAAATATTGAGTGACTGCCAATTCCACGTGCACCTAGAAAGCAAAGCCGAATTGGCTTCAAAGAAACTAGGTCATAAATAGAGCACGGAAAGACCTCAAGCTGGTCTCCATTCTAGTGTTCTACAAAGCGCAGGTTTAGCCACAGTCGTATTGTCAACCGACAGTCTGGTGCTTTGTGAAGAGCTCTCGATCACCTGCTATTGCACAGATTGTCGCTTCATGGAGTGCCTACTACCGCATTTATCTCAGGGAATGTCTCAAAGAGCCGTTTGACCTGATTGCTGTCGTATACCACCTTTACTCGACACTCTACAAACTTCATCCTTATGGATGTTTGCCTCCAAAATTTCAATTTTTGGAATTTTCTGCCACGGACAACCAAACTGAAATGAGCTTCGTTACGTTGTGTTTTCAGGACGATATGACATGGATACCTTCAAAAACAGCGTTTACACGTTCCTAAAACACCGACAACACTCTTGTGATTCCTTTGGTGTTGCAGGACAATCTGGAGAGTGGTGGTCGCTTAACATCAGGTGACCCCGGCTCTCGTTTATCCTTCTCTTCCATAATATTAATTAACGAATGATCTAAATAATGATAAATAAATCAATAGTAAAACTGTGTAATAATTTTATCATTTATGTTAATGACGTAAACCCTATTAAGCTGTTTTCGTCATGCTAGTCATGCAGTCTAGATAAGGCCGATCTTAAATTAGGGCATTTTTCGTAATTTGGCCAAAATAAGACATTTCCCGTAATTATACTTCACCAAATTTACCCGAAATAAGTAAATTTCGACAGTACAATATGCCTTTACAGAGTACTTCCCAATTTGGCATTTTTAGTATATTTCATTAACGTGTTTCCATTTCTAGGCTGGTATACCTGCAAATAGAATCGTGCTTGGTGGATTCTCTCAAGGAGGTGCATTGGCGCTTCACTCTGCTCTCACGTATCCCGAAAGTGTCGCCGGCGTTATGGCGCTCTCGTGTTGGTTGCCAAGACACGCTCATTTCCCCAACGCAGTTAAGGCTCCAAAAGATTTGCCAGTAAGTTACCTTTTTAGTTACAAATAGCTCAAGTACTTCAAATTCATCGAGGTTCAGCGTCTAGATCTGTTGACCCTGGCACACTTCTTGAAATAATTCCCAATGGATGGTGATGATGAAGGAGGTCGAATACAGACACCCCCTGCACGAAGTTAGTAAAGTGGAGGCTGCAGCCTGCTCCCAACGAAGACTATGCTGAACATTGAGCACATTCAAATCAATAATAAACCACAAGAGTAAATGCATTAATTCACACACTGTAAATAAAATATAAAGTTATTATGCGAGCACTATATTATCCGGACAGATGGCCAGTGGGGCAGAAACCTCCTCGAATGGCGACCACGTACCCGAAGACACAGTGTTAGTAGGCCCCCTATAAGATGGACCGACGATCTGGTCAAGATCGCCGGAATACGTTGGATGAGGGCAGCGCAGGACCAATCATCGTGGAGATATTTGGGGGAGGCCTTTGTCCAGCAGTGGACTCCTTCCGGCTGATGATGATTATATAAACGATTATAAAGATATATTAAAATCTTCCGATTTGTGTCGCTTGGTTCCTCTTCCAATATCATGAATTAATCGCCGATCCAACTTGCCCATATTTATATGTGTGTCTTAGGAATATTGTCGAAGCAATATTTCAATATACTGCCAAAATTAGAACTTAAATTCCATTCATAAAACAAAACTTTAATTAGATAAATTTAATTTTTAGTTTTATGATATACTGGTGTCGAATAATACGGCATGTAGGTATCACAACAATAGCTAGTAATTACTTCCGGACTTATTATCAGATGTCAAGGTTATGTTCATTTAAAACGATGTTTTTATAGAGATTTGCTACTCGCTATTTGTCAGTCAAAATTCCAAACAGAATTTTCACTTATTATATAATTTCAATTGGAGTTTTGCTTGTTTTTAAAAATAAAGCAAATATTTAGTGCAATTTACCATGATAAAATCTTCCAGAATAATGCGATCTATATATTTATAATTTTATCGATTACTTAGCATATTAGAAGTATTACGCAATTCCAAGTGCATTCAACTTGGAATTGAGTAATATTTGCATTAGAGATCAAAGCAAAGGGCAACTCAGTCATATTTTGAAATTCTAATGAATAGACCTAGATTTTATGCCCTATAATAATATTTTTCATATAAATTCATTAGGGTCGACACACTAGAAATATTACAACGGCAAAGCTGTATAATAATTGTTTGTGTGGTCATATTAGGTCTTGTAGGCAACTAAATTTTCTATTGGAAGGTGTTTTTGTTAATAGTAAGTGGGTGATTTCGGAAAAATAAAGCTTTTCTCGAAAAAACACATTCTAACAGAAGAAACGCCACAGAAGTTATAATTGTATTTGCCAGTGAGAGGCTCCTTTGCACTGGATGCCGGCTAGATTATGGGTACCACAACGGCGCCTATTTCTGCCGTGAAGCAGTTATGTGTAAGATTTATTGTGTTTCGGTCTGAAGGGGGCCGTAGCTAGTGAAATCTCGAGGTGACGAGCGCTCCATAAGCTGTTCTGGCGTCTCTTCTGCATCCATGTATCTTCTTTATAAAGGGCTGTCTGTTACATCTATGATAGATAGATGTTTGTTGTTCAAGGAACAGTGACCGGTGACAACACCTACAATTTTATCAGGTTGCGGGCGAACCTCTTTGAGGGCACCGGAACCGCATTCCATTGTGTTAGATAGGATTGTTTAATTTTTTATCGCAGACACTTTTTAATTTGGGCCTCAGGTAGAGGCAGCAGTGGTTCCGGTCCATATGCTACAGCAAGTACGAGTTAATCGGTATCAACTGGCAAGTGCTCAACGTGCAGATTGTTTAAGGTTCTACCGTCAATATGGTGTAAATGGGACATAAATCGGCAGGGTATGGTGATTTTCACCCAGAAGTGCAAATGGCGTAATGGCGGTGGCGCAGACGCTAGCGATGTGATGGCGAGCATTTTCCTGAAGCCCGCATACAATAAGCTAGCCAATTGGATGGTCTCAACGTTATGTGATCTTCACAAATATCTCCAGACTCAATTATTACCATTAACTTATATGGCAGAGTCAAGTACTTAGCGCTATATCGAAGCGTTGGACCTCATAGGAGTGTGAGGGAGAGGACCTCACACACGCGCACAGCTAAAAGGTTTTCACTTCATCTTTGCCCGTGTAGTTGAGCTATGTCAAGCAACTTATTCTGTTATGGAAGACACGCACATTAAAGTAATACCGTGGCCAGCAAGTATTGCATCCCTAATCGAGAACATATGGGAACACTTGGCACGAAGGATAACCTGGTAAGAGAGGGAGCAAGAGGTATACCGGCGTCAATCAATAGCTAACTATAGTAGAAATGTGCCATGAACGGGATTCCAGCTGAAAATGTAGGGGTTTTTCAAGCCGGGATTCCAGCTGAAAATGTTAAGCTACAAGAGGAAGGCATATACGTTATTGAGAGACGAAATAAAAATTTAGTGTTTTGTTTTCACTGACTTTGTTCATGTTTTTTTTTCCTTTATTTGTAATTTTTATAAAAAGTTAAGGAATTTATTTATTGATTATTATTTGGGGCAGCTTTTAGCCAAACTGGCTTAGTATAAAAGTAATTTATGTTTACGTTAATAATTAAACAATGTATAATGTTTATAATTTCATCTTATTAAGTAGTAAATATACCTATTCATAATTATTTTATAAATCCTCGTAAGCGATATCTTTCAACAGGCTTGCTGTATACTAATAAGATTTTAGTTTATGAATTTTTTAATTTTTTTTTCAGATCTTCCAGGCGCACGGTGACTGCGATCCAGTCGTACCATACAAGTGGGGTCAAATGACAGCGTCGTTCTTGAAAACATTTATGACCAATATGGAGTTCAATACCTACCAAGGGTTGTCGCACAGCTCATCGGAGGCCGAGCTTAAGGATATGAAGGCGTTTATAGAAAAGAGATTGCCGTCAATTTAATAAGCCGTCGTCATTATAATGTTAAACTTCCACTGTCTTTTTGCCATGAATCTAAGAAAGCCAAAACAAATCGTTTAGCCTAAATATAGCAACGACATTATAACCCGCTCGACTTCTAATATTGTAATACTTTTATGTTCGCAATGCAAAAATCAGTCTACAAACTATGGTGGTGCGGTCGCAGGAAATGGGCGCTCATATTATTATTTCAAAGATCACAACGTATCGTACCTAATTGGTCAGGAGTTAATCGACAAATATCGTCAACAATTGGTACTTTGAATTTATGTAAGATAAATTCTCTTAAAGATACGTACAGACTGGTGAAACGTAACATGAAATGTATCATTCTACTTTTCACTGCATGTTCGCTGGAACCTTGGACGCATAGCGCACTCATACCGCGCATTCACTACAAACCTCCCGCGAAAGTCTGTTTTGCCATTCAAGCCGCGAACGCGCCCTTTCGTGTTCGTTCGCAAAACCGACAAATCACGGGTCGCTCCGCGCGCCGCTTGTAATTCAAATTAAAATTCAAAATCACTTTATTCATGTAGGTCACGGAAATGACACTTGTGAATGTCAAAAAAAAATATGATAGTTTAGCGCGCACAAGACACCCAAACTATGAGAAATTGTTGCAAAGTCTCCCCTTATTACCTTTCATGATACATTGTAGTAATGTGTACCTACGACGAATTCTTTCATTGCATGATACATATTATCTTACGTTTCACAAATCAATACGCACCATAACGGTACCTGAAATCGAACGCCTTTTTTAGGCGTCTATGTTCTATAAGATCGATGCTCCTGGGAGTTGTAAAAAAAACCTTCGCTAAGTTGCTTGTTGTAGCGCCGAATTTAGCATTTAGGATGAGATCTATAGAACGTACTTAGAATTTGCTCACTCAACTGACTCTTCGCTGAGTATTTTGCTGTCTTAGCTTAAGCTCTGCATAATTTCAGATGTGAAATGACTATAAAAACGAAATCAAATATGCTATGCTTTACGAAAGTAAAGTCTAAGCAAAGTTTTCAGTTCGCTCTATAGAACTCACCCTTAATCAAGATGGAGCTATATTGTCTTTCGGCGGTCTTTTTTCGATGCTTTTAATCGATAAGTTTTTTTTTATTTATTACGTGGCATTACACGCTAGTCCTTCAATAGAATAGCTTCATACATTTTTTGGGTGTTGCGAACACGAAGCACAGATACCCTGCCGCAATGCTTGAATAAATTTTATTTATCATTGGGGCAGCTCCAGAATATTTGTGCCCTTTGTACACTCGCGTGTAGAGCAGGGGCACTCTTCGTCTCTTGAGTTTATCAGTAACGAAACACAACTACAAAATAGTCTGGTATCTTTGTCTCTGTTCCGCTAATGCAGTGTGAAATTATTTTTTGGCCAATCAACTCGATAAGTATAAATACCTGAAATCCGATCAGTTTTTCCGTCCCCATACTCATGACTATAACTGATGTGTGGTCTTTTTTGTCTATGTTCACTGTCTTGTAATTCGTACCAAACGACCTCCTTGGGTTTTCCGCTATTACAATATTGGAGAATTAAACGAATATTGCTGCATTATGTGGAAACTTAACGGGTTTGTAGAGAATGTACTTAAAACAATTAAATCCAGTAGAGCATTCCATTACAAAGTCTTTTTGTCTGACATCTTTTATTGGCTCTCTTTACTGTGGATAATTGCAAAAATTATGGTATTGTATGAAAATGTATTAAGGTTAATGGGGGTAAGATAGAAAACGTAACGTAAGAAAAAAATCCTTCGTAACGCCAGATCTAGGCGATTTTTCGCAGGGCTATCAACACTGTGCTAACTACCCTTTCATTAGGGTAACCAAGTCATTCATTTCCTAATGTTCTAAATCCGTACTTGTGCGAAAAATATATAAACTTCTGCGTTATTAATTTTATGGAAACTCCTCGAGTGAGGTATCCGTGATGAATCGGCGTTGGCGTTTGGCGCAGCGGAAGATCGCGCACAGAACGCGAGAGGTCACGGATTCGAGTGAGATTCATTCATAAATTTTGTTTTCAAATTTTATTTGTGTAAATCTAAGTTATACATTTAAAAGAACTTTCAAATTATATCGCTCTTACCTTGATATCTTTTTTATCGTGCCCTTGTTTTATTCTCATGAAATTATTATTTTATATGATTTTTTATTTAATAGTCTAAATTTACAACAAATTTACTTTTTAGGTTAAAATAATAGTACTTATCTTATCAATAAAACATGACCGCGTCCCCCACTCACCAGATAGGTACGGAATTTTTTTTCCACCTGAACCGAGCCTCAATACTCATAAAAGCAATTAAAGTGCGGTGGAATTTTAATTTCATAATATGACTACTCGCATTAAATAAATCTAATAATATTATTTAAGATAATATGCTTGTCTATTGTAAATTACTACGATGGTAAAAAAGTTCTATTGAAATTATATTAATTCCTTAATTTTAAGCAAGTATTGGGAAACTCCGTAAATGAAATTCAATATATTATAGTCACTTGGGTCAAGTAGATACCAAATATTTATTTAATATTATTTAATTTTATAAATAACAGTAATGTAAGTAAAATATACACAATAAAGTTATTATAGCAAGAGATGTATTTTTATTAATTAGTTATTTTAATGTTATAAGAACATGCTGGATTTTATTAACTATCCAACTCACGAAAACATTTTTAACATCGAGTGCAGTTGACATACTGAAACCAAATTTATTCGCAAACGATTAATGTCCGCAACGTAAGAATTTATTGTACATACATATCCCGTGGTATGCTCAAAATAGTGGCAGAAACTGGAGGAATAATGTATTCACAAAGGGCCTTATTTAATAAACGTTACAATCCTACATATTTGTAAAAAAGTTAGTAAACTGTTTAATTAACGATGCAAATATGTAAGAAAGTTACAAATAAATAACTCACAATTACCATACTTATAAATGCTTACATAATATTATGTCAAAAACGCCTTCAGGGTCTTATGAAAATTGTAATTTACAAATATGTAGTGGTAAATTATAATGTTTAAATATGTAGTGTTAAATTACTAGTGACGTAAACGTATATAGTGAAGATTGTTAATTTACGACGGTAGTAAACTAATATAAACATAAACTATTAAACAGGGCGCGGGTATCTGGAATGAAATAGGGACTTAATACTTGATCAGACCAATAATTAAATAAATCATACAACCTTTTTACGAAATAGGAGACTAAAAGAGATTGCGCTAGAAATAAAATAACGTTATTTGATTTCCTTCTATTTATAATGAATTACTTGTTTTAAGATAGGACGTTCTACTACTGTAGTGAGAATTGCTTGAACGTGCAATACAATTAGTATAAAATGATAATGGATCAGGTGGAACGATAGGATGGAATGATACCTGACTTTATTCCTTCGGTAAAAATGTTAAAGATACAAATTGCACACGTAGGTATTTAAAACGCAGCAGAAGCCAAGAAAATGCTTGTGCTAAAATGATGCACCTACGGTTCCCGACTAATACAGCTACCCTCATGATACTTACAATGGTAATGATAATTCTTTTATACTTATTATTATACGTACGGCTCGCTATGATAGCCGTTTTGACGCTTGTCCACTCATGAAGTTTCGTTTAATAATTACATTGAAGGAGCAAATTACTGTTCTTTATTTTCAATTTTCGAGAATAAATTAACATTTCACATCACTATTAATATGTCAAAACGGCCATCATAGCCTGCCGCTAGTATAGAATAATGTTAAAATTAGAGACTGCGTGCTCCTTTGCTTCTATTGTCCAGTGCCAAAGAAAAAAATATTTCATGTCAGCAAACTGACAAGTGACAACCCCAATAGCGCTGACAGCTGATAACTATTTCTAAGATTGTTTCCTCGGAGTAAAAGTGTTCTGTGGTTTTCATTCAATATTCATAATCATAAATCGTTCAATTGATTACAAATCTGGTTAAAGTGTTCTGTGTTACAAATTATCTTACTACAATACAGTAAACTCGTTCATTTAGTATTTGTCTTGATAATGTTTGTTTTCACTAAGGAAATAGTGTTAACTTAAATAATTTATGCACTTTTGAAACAGTTTGAACCGCGCATGTTTATTTGGTGATGAGTGTAAAAGCCTACATACAAAATGAATACAGCGATTACAGTTTTGTTGACTTTATTATGTGTGATAAATAAAACAGCTGCTCATGATATTCTAGAAACAGAATTACACAGTGAAAGCTTCTACGAGTTTCGAGATGATAAGACCGATTTCTCAAGGTCAAAGCGAGATATTGTGCAAAACATTTCGAGTTCAAGTGAATCTACTCTGATTTCACCAGCTGTAAATAACTCATCGCAAAGTAATGTTTCGACTGAAAACCCTGTTGTATATGAGGTTGGATCCTCTAATTTATCAATACTGACAGTGGTGCAGTTAAATGCATCTACCGCAACAACTCCTAACACCTCTGATGTAATTCGCGCTGATTCAGCACCCCTTCCTGGAAAGAGTTCAGCTGAAGATGAACATAATAGCTCTATGGCAATATTCTTTGTACTATGTGTATTGGCTTTGGGTATACTTCTCATACATCTAATGTTACAAACTGGTTTTTCCTACTTACCTGAAAGTGTAGTTATTGTTTTTCTTGGTGCTTTGATAGGCATGATTATAAATCTTATGTCTATAAGAAATATTGCAAATTGGAGGAAAGAGGAAGCATTTTCACCTACTGCATTTTTCTTAGTACTCTTACCACCCATTATATTTGAGTCTGGATATAACCTCCACAAGGGAAACTTCTTTCAAAATATAGGATCTATTTTGCTATTTGCTATCGTTGGTACTGCTATATCAGCATTTGTTATTGGCGCTGGTATATACCTGCTAGGTCTTGCCCAAGTTGTATATAAATTGAGCTTCGTTGAGTCGTTTGCATTTGGTTCTTTGATATCTGCTGTGGATCCAGTAGCAACTGTTGCTATTTTTCATGCCCTGGATGTGGATCCAGTGTTGAATATGTTGGTATTTGGTGAGAGCATCCTGAATGATGCTGTTGCTATTGTCCTCACCACTGCAGTGTTGGATTCCAATGATCCCTTGATGTCCACCACTGAAGCTATTTTATCAGCCATTAATCGGTTTTGGCTAATGTTCTTTGCATCGGCTGGTATTGGTGTTTTATTTGCATTGATTAGCGCATTATTATTGAAGCATGTGGATCTGCGTAAGAATCCTTCTCTGGAACTTGGAATGATGTTGGTCTTTACATATGCCCCTTATGTACTTGCTGAGGGTATACATTTATCAGGTAAGATATTTTTTTTAGTAATTTATAAGTAATATTTTCTATGGCAGTAATTTATTAGTAATATTTTGCACGATCAAGTATTTACCCTATATTACATCATCTATTCTATGATGCAATAGAGGTTTTAATGTAAAATTAGAGAAATATAGAACTACTTTATATTTTACTAGCTGCCCCGACAGACATTGTTCTGTAGATAATAAAAATAAATACTGTTTTTTTTATGAATTGTCAATAATATTTCACAACATCAAGAATTATTTTATAAAATATGCTCTCTGTTGTTATAATTAAATTGTTTCACGGCAGAACTATCAAACCGTGTGTCAATAAATTTTCTCATAGAAAATATGTCCATACAAAACAAATATTGAAAATAAAAATAATTATGGGTGCCAAATCGAAATTAAAACTATCCTATCTCTCAAGTTGGACTAAACTGCACTCCATGAAGTAATCCCCATTAGTTTAGGAGTCCATCGCGGACAAACAATGTGTCACATAATTTATATATATTAGTATTATTTAAGTTCCTGTATCCCCTAGCTGGAGCATAGGGCGTCCACAGTGCATATCCATCATAATAAGTCATGAGCATTAACACTGAGGTTGCCAATGTGAATTGATATCCTCCAGTCTCTGACACACAACTCCCGGGATAAAAAAAATTGTGGTTGATATTTGTATAAATGTATTAAAATATGTTTTAAATTTTGTATGTGGTTTTAGGAATCATGGCAATATTGTTCTGTGGTATAGTTATGTCGCACTATACACATTTTAACCTTTCAACTGTGACACAAGTGACAATGCAGCAGACGATGAGAACTCTTGCATTCATAGCGGAAACATGTGTTTTTGCATATTTAGGTTTAGCAATATTCAGGTAAATAACAATTTTATTTAGTTTATGTCTGATCTGTTTTGTTCCAGTAGGTGGTACTACGTGCATGTTAAATTAACAAAATCTGTTGTATATATAACTCTATTGTTCTCCTTTTAAATAACTGGACCAAGGTAGCTGCTGATGCCGAGGTTTATATAAATTTTTATGTTTTACTGCTGGAATAAGTAAACTATTACAAATTTTTAATTGTAATACATATCAATTTTTCTATCAACTTGAAACATTGACAATATAATATAACATTACAAAGCAATGAAGTGTTATCACACCAATTGCAAATAAATTTAATTACTTTACCAATTCCGTTATAATATTTCAACTTTTTCCAGTTTCCGTCATCGTGTTGAGCCGGCACTAGTAGTTTGGAGTATAGTTCTCTGCTTGATTGGTAGAGCTGCTAACATATTTCCTCTTGCATTACTTTGTAACAAATTTCGGGAGCACAAAATAACTAAGAAGATGATGTTTATTATGTGGTTCAGTGGTAAGATATTTGTTTTGTCTAATAAATCTATTAATTGATTCAATCAACCATATCTATTTTGTAATTGATTCAATCAACCAATTTTGTAATCGAGCCCATTGGTCAATTGAATTTTATGTGTCCTAAGAAGCAATCGGATGTTGGCATGCTGGAGTTTGCAGAGCATGTCTGTAATTGAAAATTTATGTCAAAGTAATAAATTACTTTATGCTTATGTCAGTCAAGACAATAAAGTTAAGATACTGGTTGGCTTGAAAAGGATGAATCTGCTCTCTATTGTGGCCACTGTAACTGGACACTGTTTTGTGGATAGACAGCTGTGCTATACATTCCACTGACTGTCCCCTATACAGAGCATATCTGTAATTGAAAAATTATGTCAAAGTAATAAATTACTGCCAAGTCAAAACAATTTAAGATACTGGTTGGCTTGAAACGGATCAGTTTTCTCTTGCAGCCACTGTAACTGGGTACTACTTTCTGGATAGACACCTGTGCTATACTTGCCACTAACTCCCCTATGCACAGGATTTCTGTAATTGAAAAATTATGTTAAAGTAATAAATTACTTTAAGCTTATGTCAGCCAAGTCAAAACAAGTTAGGATACTGGTTGGCTTGAAAAGGACCAATTTTCTCTCTATTGTAGCCACTGTAACTGGGTACTGATTTCTGGATAGACACCTTTGCTATACATGCCACTGACTGTCCCCTATACAGAGCATATCTGTAATTGAAAAATTATGGCAAAGTAATAAATTACTGCCAAGTCAAAACAAGTTAAGATACTGGTTGGCTTGAAAAGGACCAATTTTCTCTCTATTTTAGCCACTGTCACTGGGCACTGCTTTCTAGATAGACACCTGTACTATACATGCCACTGACTGTCCCCTATACAGAGCATATCTGTAATTGAAAAATTATGTCAAAGTAATAAATTACTGCCAAGTCAAAACAAGTTAAGATACTGGTTGGCTTGAAAAGGACCAATTTTCTCTCTATTTTAGCCACTGTCATTGGGCACTTCTTTCTAGATAGACACCTGTGCTATACATGCCACTGACTGTCCCCTATACAGAGCATATCTGTAATTGAAAAATTATGTCAAAGTAATAAATTACTGCCCAGTCAAAACAAGTTAAGATACTGGTTGGCTTGAAAAGGACCAATTTTCTCTCTATTTTAGCCACTGACTGGGCACTGCTTTCGGGATAGACACCTGTGCTATACATGCCACTGACTGTTCCCTATACAGAGCATATCTGTAATTGAAAAATTATGTCAAAGTAATAAATTACTGCCAAGTCAAAACAAGTTAAGATACTGGTTGGCTTGAAAAGGACCAATTTTCTCTCTATTTTAGCCACTGTCACTGGGCACTGCTTTCTAGATCGACACCTGTACTATACATGCCACTGACTGTCCCCTATACAGAGCATATCTGTAATTGAAAAATTATGTCAAAGTAATAAATTACTGCCAAGTCAAAACAAGTTAAGATACTGGTTGGCTTGAAACGGATCAGTTTTCTCTTGCAGCCACTGTAACTGGGTACTACTTTCTGGATAGATACCTGTACTATACTTGCCACTAACTCCCCTATGCACAGGATTTCTGTAATTGAAAAATTATGTTAAAGTAATAAATTACTTTAAGCTTATGTCAGCCAAGTCAAAACAAGTTAGGATACTGGTTGGCTTGAAAAGGACCAATTTTCTCTCTATTGTAGCCACTGTAACTGGGTCCTGATTTCTGGATAGACACCTTTGCTATACATGCCACTGACTGTCCCCTATACAGAGCATATCTGTAATTGAAAAATTATGGCAAAGTAATAAATTACTGCCAAGTCAAAACAAGTTAAGATACTGGTTGGCTTGAAAAGGACCAATTTTCTCTCTATTTTAGCCACTGTCACTGGGCACTGCTTTCTAGATAGACACCTGTGCTATACATGCCACTGACTGTTCCCTATACAGAGCATATCTGTAATTGAAAAATTATGTCAAAGTAATAAATTACTGCCAAGTCAAAACAAGTTAAGATACTGGTTGGCTTGAAAAGGACAAATTTTCTCTCTATTTTAGCCACTGTCACTGGGCACTGCTTTCTAGATAGACACCTGTACTATACATGCCACTGACTGTCCCCTATACAGAGCATATCTGTAATTGAAAAATTATGTCAAAGTAATAAATTACTTTAAGCTTATGTCAGCCAAGTCAAAACAAGTTAGGATACTGGTTGGCTTGAAAAGGACCAATTTTCTCTCTATTGTAGCCACTGTAACTGGGTCCTGATTTCTGGATAGACACCTTTGCTATACATGCCACTGACTGTCCCCTATACAGAGCATATCTGTAATTGAAAATTATGGCAAAGTAATAAATTACTGCCAAGTCAAAACAAGTTAAGATACTGGTTGGCTTGAAAAGGACCAATTTTCTCTCTATTTTAGCCACTGTCACTGGGCACTGCTTTCTAGATAGACACCTGTGCTATACATGCCACTGACTGTTCCCTATACAGAGCATATCTGTAATTGAAAAATTATGTCAAAGTAATAAATTACTGCCAAGTCAAAACAAGTTAAGATACTGGTTGGCTTGAAAAGGACCAATTTTCTCTCTATTTTAGCCACTGTCACTGGGCACTGCTTTCTAGATAGACACCTGTACTATACATGCCACTGACTGTCCCCTATACAGAGCATATCTGTAATTGAAAAATTATGTCAAAGTAATAAATTACTGCCCAGTCAAAACAAGTTAAGATACTGGTTGGCTTGAAAAGGACCAATTTTCTCTCTATTTTAGCCACTGTCACCGGGCACTGCTTTCTAGATAGACACCTGTACTATACATGCCACTGACTGTCCCCTATACAGAGCATATCTGTAATTGAAAAATTATGTCAAAGTAATAAATTACTGCCAAGTCAAAACAAGTTAAGATACTGGTTGGCTTGAAAAGGACCAATTTTCTCTCTATTTTAGCCACTGTCACCGGGCACTGCTTTCTAGATAGACACCTGTACTATACATGCCACTGACTGTCCCCTATACAGAGCATATCTGTAATTGAAAAATTATGTCAAAGTAATAAATTACTGCCCAGTCAAAACAAGTTAAGATACTGGTTGGCTTGAAAAGGACCAATTTTCTCTCTATTTTAGCCACTGTCACTGGGCACTGCTTTCTAGATAGACACCTGTACTATACATGCCACTGACTGTCCCCTATACAGAGCATATCTGTAATTGAAAAATTATGGCAAAGTAATAAATTACTGCCAAGTCAAAACAAGTTAAGATACTGGTTGGCTTGAAAAGGACCAATTTTCTCTCTATTGTAGCCACTGTCACTGGGCACTGCTTTCTAGATAGACACCTGTGCTATACATGCCACTGACTGTCCCCTATACAGAGCATATCTGTTATTGAAAAATTATGTCAAAGTAATAAATTACTGCCAAGTCAAAACAAGTTAAGATACTGGTTGGCTTGAAAAGGACCAATTTTCTCTCTATTTTAGCCACTGACTGGGCACTGCTTTCGGGATAGACATCTGTGCTATACATGCCACTGACTGTTCCCTATACAGAGCATATCTGTAATTGAAAAATTATGTCAAAGTAATAAATTACTGCCCAGTCAAAACAAGTTAAGATACTGGTTGGCTTGAAAAGGACCAATTTTCTCTCTATTTTAGCCACTGACTGGGCACTTCTTTCGGGATAGACACCTGTGCTATACATGCCACTGACTGTTCCCTATACAGAGCATATCTGTAATTGAAAAATTATGTCAAAGTAATAAATTACTGCCAAGTCAAAACAAGTTAAGATACTGGTTGGCTTGAAAAGGACCAATTTTCTCTCTATTTTAGCCACTGTCACTGGGCACTGCTTTCTAGATCGACACCTGTACTATACATGCCACTGACTGTCCCCTATACAGAGCATATCTGTAATTGAAAAATTATGTCAAAGTAATAAATTACTGCCAAGTCAAAACAAGTTAAGATACTGGTTGGCTTGAAACGGATCAGTTTTCTCTTGCAGCCACTGTAACTGGGTACTACTTTCTGGATAGATACATGTACTATACTTGCCACTAACTCCCCTATGCACAGGATTTCTGTAATTGAAAAATTATGTTAAAGTAATAAATTACTTTAAGCTTATGTCAGCCAAGTCAAAACAAGTTAGGATACTGGTTGGCTTGAAAAGGACCAATTTTCTCTCTATTGTAGCCACTGTAACTGGGTCCTGATTTCTGGATAGACACCTTTGCTATACATGCCACTGACTGTCCCCTATACAAAGCATATCTGTAATTGAAAAATTATGGCAAAGTAATAAATTACTGCCAAGTCAAAACAAGTTAAGATACTGGTTGGCTTGAAAAGGACCAATTTTCTCTCTATTTTAGCCACTGTCACTGGGCACTGCTTTCTAGATAGACACCTGTGCTATACATGCCACTGACTGTTCCCTATACAGAGCATATCTGTAATTGAAAAATTATGTCAAAGTAATAAATTACTGCCAAGTCAAAACAAGTTAAGATACTGGTTGGCTTGAAAAGGACAAATTTTCTCTCTATTTTAGCCACTGTCACTGGGCACTGCTTTCTAGATAGACACCTGTACTATACATGCCACTGACTGTCCCCTATACAGAGCATATCTGTAATTGAAAAATTATGTCAACGTAATAAATTACTTTAAGCTTATGTCAGCCAAGTCAAAACAAGTTAGGATACTGGTTGGCTTGAAAAGGACCAATTTTCTCTCTATTGTAGCCACTGTAACTGGGTCCTGATTTCTGGATAGACACCTTTGCTATACATGCCACTGACTGTCCCCTATACAGAGCATATCTGTAATTGAAAATTATGGCAAAGTAATAAATTACTGCCAAGTCAAAACAAGTTAAGATACTGGTTGGCTTGAAAAGGACCAATTTTCTCTCTATTTTAGCCACTGTCACTGGGCACTGCTTTCTAGATAGACACCTGTACTATACATGCCACTGACTGTCCCCTATACAGAGCATATCTGTAATTGAAAAATTATGTCAAAGTAATAAATTACTGCCAAGTCAAAACAAGTTAAGATACTGGTTGGCTTGAAAAGGACCAATTTTCTCTCTATTTTAGCCACTGTCATTGGGCACTTCTTTCTAGATAGACACCTGTGCTATACATGCCACTGACTGTCCCCTATACAGAGCATATCTGTAATTGAAAAATTATGTCAAAGTAATAAATTACTGCCCAGTCAAAACAAGTTAAGATACTGGTTGGCTTGAAATGGACCAATTTTCTCTCTATTTTAGCCACTGACTGGGCACTGCTTTCGGGATAGACACCTGTGCTATACATGCCACTGACTGTTCCCTATACAGAGCATATCTGTAATTGAAAAATTATGTCAAAGTAATAAATTACTGCCAAGTCAAAACAAGTTAAGATACTGGTTGGCTTGAAAAGGACCAATTTTCTCTCTATTTTAGCCACTGTCACTGGGCACTGCTTTCTAGATCGACACCTGTACTATACATGCCACTGACTGTCCCCTATACAGAGCATATCTGTAATTGAAAAATTATGTCAAAGTAATAAATTACTGCCAAGTCAAAACAAGTTAAGATACTGGTTGGCTTGAAACGGATCAGTTTTCTCTTGCAGCCACTGTAACTGGGTACTACTTTCTGGATAGATACCTGTACTATACTTGCCACTAACTCCCCTATGCACAGGATTTCTGTAATTGAAAAATTATGTTAAAGTAATAAATTACTTTAAGCTTATGTCAGCCAAGTCAAAACAAGTTAGGATACTGGTTGGCTTGAAAAGGACCAATTTTCTCTCTATTGTAGCCACTGTAACTGGGTCCTGATTTCTGGATAGACACCTTTGCTATACATGCCACTGACTGTCCCCTATACAGAGCATATCTGTAATTGAAAAATTATGGCAAAGTAATAAATTACTGCCAAGTCAAAACAAGTTAAGATACTGGTTGGCTTGAAAAGGACCAATTTTCTCTCTATTTTAGCCACTGTCACTGGGCACTGCTTTCTAGATAGACACCTGTGCTATACATGCCACTGACTGTTCCCTATACAGAGCATATCTGTAATTGAAAAATTATGTCAAAGTAATAAATTACTGCCAAGTCAAAACAAGTTAAGATACTGGTTGGCTTGAAAAGGACAAATTTTCTCTCTATTTTAGCCACTGTCACTGGGCACTGCTTTCTAGATAGACACCTGTACTATACATGCCACTGACTGTCCCCTATACAGAGCATATCTGTAATTGAAAAATTATGTCAAAGTAATAAATTACTTTAAGCTTATGTCAGCCAAGTCAAAACAAGTTAGGATACTGGTTGGCTTGAAAAGGACCAATTTTCTCTCTATTGTAGCCACTGTAACTGGGTCCTGATTTCTGGATAGACACCTTTGCTATACATGCCACTGACTGTCCCCTATACAGAGCATATCTGTAATTGAAAATTATGGCAAAGTAATAAATTACTGCCAAGTCAAAACAAGTTAAGATACTGGTTGGCTTGAAAAGGACCAATTTTCTCTCTATTTTAGCCACTGTCACTGGGCACTGCTTTCTAGATAGACACCTGTGCTATACATGCCACTGACTGTTCCCTATACAGAGCATATCTGTAATTGAAAAATTATGTCAAAGTAATAAATTACTGCCAAGTCAAAACAAGTTAAGATACTGGTTGGCTTGAAAAGGACCAATTTTCTCTCTATTTTAGCCACTGTCACTGGGCACTGCTTTCTAGATCGACACCTGTACTATACATGCCACTGACTGTCCCCTATACAGAGCATATCTGTAATTGAAAAATTATGTCAAAGTAATAAATTACTGCCCAGTCAAAACAAGTTAAGATACTGGTTGGCTTGAAAAGGACCAATTTTCTCTCTATTTTAGCCACTGTCACTGGGCACTGCTTTCTAGATAGACACCTGTACTATACATGCCACTGACTGTCCCCTATACAGAGCATATCTGTAATTGAAAAATTATGTCAAAGTAATAAATTACTGCCAAGTCAAAACAAGTTAAGATACTGGTTGGCTTGAAAAGGACCAATTTTCTCTCTATTTTAGCCACTGTCACCGGGCACTGCTTTCTAGATAGACACCTGTACTATACATGCCACTGACTGTCCCCTATACAGAGCATATCTGTAATTGAAAAATTATGTCAAAGTAATAAATTACTGCCCAGTCAAAACAAGTTAAGATACTGGTTGGCTTGAAAAGGACCAATTTTCTCTCTATTTTAGCCACTGTCACTGGGCACTGCTTTCTAGATAGACACCTGTACTATACATGCCACTGACTGTCCCCTATACAGAGCATATCTGTAATTGAAAAATTATGGCAAAGTAATAAATTACTGCCAAGTCAAAACAAGTTAAGATACTGGTTGGCTTGAAAAGGACCAATTTTCTCTCTATTGTAGCCACTGTCACTGGGCACTGCTTTCTAGATAGACACCTGTGCTATACATGCCACTGACTGTCCCCTATACAGAGCATATCTGTTATTGAAAAATTATGTCAAAGTAATAAATTACTGCCAAGTCAAAACAAGTTAAGATACTGGTTGGCTTGAAAAGGACCAATTTTCTCTCTATTTTAGCCACTGACTGGGCACTGCTTTCGGGATAGACATCTGTGCTATACATGCCACTGACTGTTCCCTATACAGAGCATATCTGTAATTGAAAAATTATGTCAAAGTAATAAATTACTGCCCAGTCAAAACAAGTTAAGATACTGGTTGGCTTGAAAAGGACCAATTTTCTCTCTATTTTAGCCACTGACTGGGCACTTCTTTCGGGATAGACACCTGTGCTATACATGCCACTGACTGTTCCCTATACAGAGCATATCTGTAATTGAAAAATTATGTCAAAGTAATAAATTACTGCCAAGTCAAAACAAGTTAAGATACTGGTTGGCTTGAAAAGGACCAATTTTCTCTCTATTTTAGCCACTGTCACTGGGCACTGCTTTCTAGATCGACACCTGTACTATACATGCCACTGACTGTCCCCTATACAGAGCATATCTGTAATTGAAAAATTATGTCAAAGTAATAAATTACTGCCAAGTCAAAACAAGTTAAGATACTGGTTGGCTTGAAACGGATCAGTTTTCTCTTGCAGCCACTGTAACTGGGTACTACTTTCTGGATAGATACATGTACTATACTTGCCACTAACTCCCCTATGCACAGGATTTCTGTAATTGAAAAATTATGTTAAAGTAATAAATTACTTTAAGCTTATGTCAGCCAAGTCAAAACAAGTTAGGATACTGGTTGGCTTGAAAAGGACCAATTTTCTCTCTATTGTAGCCACTGTAACTGGGTCCTGATTTCTGGATAGACACCTTTGCTATACATGCCACTGACTGTCCCCTATACAGAGCATATCTGTAATTGAAAAATTATGGCAAAGTAATAAATTACTGCCAAGTCAAAACAAGTTAAGATACTGGTTGGCTTGAAAAGGACCAATTTTCTCTCTATTTTAGCCACTGTCACTGGGCACTGCTTTCTAGATAGACACCTGTGCTATACATGCCACTGACTGTTCCCTATACAGAGCATATCTGTAATTGAAAAATTATGTCAAAGTAATAAATTACTGCCAAGTCAAAACAAGTTAAGATACTGGTTGGCTTGAAAAGGACAAATTTTCTCTCTATTTTAGCCACTGTCACTGGGCACTGCTTTCTAGATAGACACCTGTACTATACATGCCACTGACTGTCCCCTATACAGAGCATATCTGTAATTGAAAAATTATGTCAACGTAATAAATTACTTTAAGCTTATGTCAGCCAAGTCAAAACAAGTTAGGATACTGGTTGGCTTGAAAAGGACCAATTTTCTCTCTATTGTAGCCACTGTAACTGGGTCCTGATTTCTGGATAGACACCTTTGCTATACATGCCACTGACTGTCCCCTATACAGAGCATATCTGTAATTGAAAATTATGGCAAAGTAATAAATTACTGCCAAGTCAAAACAAGTTAAGATACTGGTTGGCTTGAAAAGGACCAATTTTCTCTCTATTTTAGCCACTGTCACTGGGCACTGCTTTCTAGATAGACACCTGTACTATACATGCCACTGACTGTCCCCTATACAGAGCATATCTGTAATTGAAAAATTATGTCAAAGTAATAAATTACTGCCAAGTCAAAACAAGTTAAGATACTGGTTGGCTTGAAAAGGACCAATTTTCTCTCTATTTTAGCCACTGTCATTGGGCACTTCTTTCTAGATAGACACCTGTGCTATACATGCCACTGACTGTCCCCTATACAGAGCATATCTGTAATTGAAAAATTATGTCAAAGTAATAAATTACTGCCCAGTCAAAACAAGTTAAGATACTGGTTGGCTTGAAATGGACCAATTTTCTCTCTATTTTAGCCACTGACTGGGCACTGCTTTCGGGATAGACACCTGTGCTATACATGCCACTGACTGTTCCCTATACAGAGCATATCTGTAATTGAAAAATTATGTCAAAGTAATAAATTACTGCCAAGTCAAAACAAGTTAAGATACTGGTTGGCTTGAAAAGGACCAATTTTCTCTCTATTTTAGCCACTGTCACTGGGCACTGCTTTCTAGATCGACACCTGTACTATACATGCCACTGACTGTCCCCTATACAGAGCATATCTGTAATTGAAAAATTATGTTAAAGTAATAAATTACTGCCAAGTCAAAACAAGTTAAGATACTGGTTGGCTTGAAACGGATCAGTTTTCTCTTGCAGCCACTGTAACTGGGTACTACTTTCTGGATAGATACCTGTACTATACTTGCCACTAACTCCCCTATGCACAGGATTTCTGTAATTGAAAAATTATGTTAAAGTAATAAATTACTTTAAGCTTATGTCAGCCAAGTCAAAACAAGTTAGGATACTGGTTGGCTTGAAAAGGACCAATTTTCTCTCTATTGTAGCCACTGTAACTGGGTCCTGATTTCTGGATAGACACCTTTGCTATACATGCCACTGACTGTCCCCTATACAGAGCATATCTGTAATTGAAAAATTATGGCAAAGTAATAAATTACTGCCTAGTCAAAACAAGTTAAGATACTGGTTGGCTTGAAAAGGACCAATTTTCTATCTATTTTAGCCACTGTCACTGGGGACTGCTTTCTAGATAGACACCTGTGCTATACATGCCACTGACTGTTCCCTATACAGAGCATATCTGTAATTGAAAAATTATGTCAAAGTAATAAATTACTGCCAAGTCAAAACAAGTTAAGATACTGGTTGGCTTGAAAAGAACAAATTTTCTCTCTATTTTAGCCACTGTCACTGGGCACTGCTTTCTAGATAGACACCTGTACTATACATGCCACTGACTGTCCCCTATACAGAGCATATCTGTAATTGAAAAATTATGTCAAAGTAATAAATTACTTTAAGCTTATGTCAGCCAAGTCAAAACAAGTTAGGATACTGGTTGGCTTGAAAAGGACCAATTTTCTCTCTATTGTAGCCACTGTAACTGGGTCCTGATTTCTGGATAGACACCTTTGCTATACATGCCACTGACTGTCCCCTATACAGAGCATATCTGTAATTGAAAATTATGGCAAAGTAATAAATTACTGCCAAGTCAAAACAAGTTAAGATACTGGTTGGCTTGAAAAGGACCAATTTTCTCTCTATTTTAGCCACTGTCACTGGGCACTGCTTTCTAGATAGACACCTGTGCTATACATGCCACTGACTGTTCCCTATACAGAGCATATCTGTAATTGAAAAATTATGTCAAAGTAATAAATTACTGCCAAGTCAAAACAAGTTAAGATACTGGTTGGCTTGAAAAGGACCAATTTTCTCTCTATTTTAGCCACTGTCACTGGGCACTGCTTTCCAGATAGACACCTGTACTATACATGCCACTGACTGTCCCCTATACAGAGCATATCTGTAATTGAAAAATTATGTCAAAGTAATAAATTACTGCCCAGTCAAAACAAGTTAAGATACTGGTTGGCTTGAAAAGGACCAATTTTCTCTCTATTTTAGCCACTGTCACTGGGCACTGCTTTCTAGATAGACACCTGTACTATACATGCCACTGACTGTCCCCTATACAGAGCATATCTGTAATTGAAAAATTATGTCAAAGTAATAAATTACTGCCAAGTCAAAACAAGTTAAGATACTGGTTGGCTTGAAAAGGACCAATTTTCTCTCTATTTTAGCCACTGTCACTGGGCACTGCTTTCTAGATAGACACCTGTACTATACATGCCACTGACTGTCCCCTATACAGAGCATATCTGTAATTGAAAAATTATGTCAAAGTAATAAATTACTGCCCAGTCAAAACAAGTTAAGATACTGGTTGGCTTGAAAAGGACCAATTTTCTCTCTATTTTAGCCACTGTCACTGGGCACTGCTTTCTAGATAGACACCTGTACTATACATGCCACTGACTGTCCCCTATACAGAGCATATCTGTAATTGAAAAATTATGGCAAAGTAATAAATTACTGCCAAGTCAAAACAAGTTAAGATACTGGTTGGCTTGAAAAGGACCAATTTTCTCTCTATTGTAGCCACTGTCACTGGGCACTGCTTTCTAGATAGACACCTGTGCTATACATGCCACTGACTGTCCCCTATACAGAGCATATCTGTAATTGAAAAATTATGTCAAAGTAATAAATTACTGCCCAGTCAAAACAAGTTAAGATACTGGTTGGCTTGAAAAGGACCAATTTTCTCTCTATTTTAGCCACTGACTGGGCACTGCTTTCGGGATAGACATCTGTGCTATACATGCCACTGACTGTTCCCTATACAGAGCATATCTGTAATTGAAAAATTATGTCAAAGTAATAAATTACTGCCCAGTCAAAACAAGTTAAGATACTGGTTGGCTTGAAAAGGACCAATTTTCTCTCTATTTTAGCCACTGACTGGGCACTGCTTTCGGGATAGACACCTGTGCTATACATGCCACTGACTGTTCCCTATACAGAGCATATCTGTAATTGAAAAATTATGTCAAAGTAATAAATTACTGCCAAGTCAAAACAAGTTAAGATACTGGTTGGCTTGAAACGGATCAGTTTTCTCTTGCAGCCACTGTAACTGGGTACTACTTTCTGGATAGATACCTGTACTATACTTGCCACTAACTCCCCTATGCACAGGATTTCTGTAATTGAAAAATTATGTTAAAGTAATAAATTACTTTAAGCTTATGTCAGCCAAGTCAAAACAAGTTAGGATACTGGTTGGCTTGAAAAGGACCAATTTTCTCTCTATTGTAGCCACTGTAACTGGGTCCTGATTTCTGGATAGACACCTTTGCTATACATGCCACTGACTGTCCCCTATACAGAGCATATCTGTAATTGAAAAATTATGTCAAAGTAATAAATTACTGCCAAGTCAAAACAAGTTAAGATACTGGTTGGCTTGAAAAGGACCAATTTTCTCTCTATTTTAGCCACTGTCACTGGGCACTGCTTTCTAGATAGACACCTGTGCTATACATGCCACTGACTGTTCCCTATACAGAGCATATCTGTAATTGAAAAATTATGTCAAAGTAATAAATTACTGCCAAGTCAAAACAAGTTAAGATACTGGTTGGCTTGAAAAGGACAAATTTTCTCTCTATTTTAGCCACTGTCACTGGGCACTGCTTTCTAGATAGACACCTGTACTATACATGCCACTGACTGTCCCCTATACAGAGCATATCTGTAATTGAAAAATTATGTCAACGTAATAAATTACTTTAAGCTTATGTCAGCCAAGTCAAAACAAGTTAGGATACTGGTTGGCTTGAAAAGGACCAATTTTCTCTCTATTGTAGCCACTGTAACTGGGTCCTGATTTCTGGATAGACACCTTTGCTATACATGCCACTGACTGTCCCCTATACAGAGCATATCTGTAATTGAAAATTATGGCAAAGTAATAAATTACTGCCAAGTCAAAACAAGTTAAGATACTGGTTGGCTTGAAAAGGACCAATTTTCTCTCTATTTTAGCCACTGTCACTGGGCACTGCTTTCTAGATAGACACCTGTGCTATACATGCCACTGACTGTTCCCTATACAGAGCATATCTGTAATTGAAAAATTATGTCAAAGTAATAAATTACTGCCAAGTCAAAACAAGTTAAGATACTGGTTGGCTTGAAAAGGACAAATTTTCTCTCTATTTTAGCCACTGTCACTGGGCACTGCTTTCTAGATAGACACCTGTACTATACATGCCACTGACTGTCCCCTATACAGAGCATATCTGTAATTGAAAAATTATGTCAAAGTAATAAATTACTGCCCAGTCAAAACAAGTTAAGATACTGGTTGGCTTGAAAAGGACCAATTTTCTCTCTATTTTAGCCACTGTCACTGGGCACTGCTTTCTAGATAGACACCTGTACTATACATGCCACTGACTGTCCCCTATACAGAGCATATCTGTAATTGAAAAATTATGTCAAAGTAATAAATTACTGCCAAGTCAAAACAAGTTAAGATACTGGTTGGCTTGAAAAGGACCAATTTTCTCTCTATTTTAGCCACTGTCACTGGGCACTGCTTTCTAGATAGACACCTGTACTATACATGCCACTGACTGTCCCCTATACAGAGCATATCTGTAATTGAAAAATTATGTCAAAGTAATAAATTACTGCCCAGTCAAAACAAGTTAAGATACTGGTTGGCTTGAAAAGGACCAATTTTCTCTCTATTTTAGCCACTGTCACTGGGCACTGCTTTCTAGATAGACACCTGTACTATACATGCCACTGACTGTCCCCTATACAGAGCATATCTGTAATTGAAAAATTATGGCAAAGTAATAAATTACTGCCAAGTCAAAACAAGTTAAGATACTGGTTGGCTTGAAAAGGACCAATTTTCTCTCTATTGTAGCCACTGTCACTGGGCACTGCTTTCTAGATAGACACCTGTGCTATACATGCCACTGACTGTCCCCTATACAGAGCATATCTGTTATTGAAAAATTATGTCAAAGTAATAAATTACTGCCAAGTCAAAACAAGTTAAGATACTGGTTGGCTTGAAAAGGACCAATTTTCTCTCTATTTTAGCCACTGACTGGGCACTGCTTTCGGGATAGACATCTGTGCTATACATGCCACTGACTGTTCCCTATACAGAGCATATCTGTAATTGAAAAATTATGTCAAAGTAATAAATTACTGCCCAGTCAAAACAAGTTAAGATACTGGTTGGCTTGAAAAGGACCAATTTTCTCTCTATTTTAGCCACTGACTGGGCACTGCTTTCGGGATAGACACCTGTGCTATACATGCCACTGACTGTTCCCTATACAGAGCATATCTGTAATTGAAAAATTATGTCAAAGTAATAAATTACTGCCAAGTCAAAACAAGTTAAGATACTGGTTGGCTTGAAAAGGACAAATTTTCTCTCTATTTTAGCCACTGTCACTGGGCACTGCTTTCTAGATAGACACCTGTACTATACATGCCACTGACTGTCCCCTATACAGAGCATATCTGTAATTGAAAAATTATGTCAAAGTAATAAATTACTGCCAAGTCAAAACAAGTTAAGATACTGGTTGGCTTGAAACGGATCAGTTTTCTCTTGCAGCCACTGTAACTGGGTACTACTTTCTGGATAGATACCTGTACTATACTTGCCACTAACTCCCCTATGCACAGGATTTCTGTAATTGAAAAATTATGTTAAAGTAATAAATTACTTTAAGCTTATGTCAGCCAAGTCAAAACAAGTTAGGATACTGGTTGGCTTGAAAAGGACCAATTTTCTCTCTATTGTAGCCACTGTAACTGGGTCCTGATTTCTGGATAGACACCTTTGCTATACATGCCACTGACTGTCCCCTATACAGAGCATATCTGTAATTGAAAAATTATGGCAAAGTAATAAATTACTGCCAAGTCAAAACAAGTTAAGATACTGGTTGGCTTGAAAAGGACCAATTTTCTCTCTATTTTAGCCACTGTCACTGGGCACTGCTTTCTAGATAGACACCTGTGCTATACATGCCACTGACTGTTCCCTATACAGAGCATATCTGTAATTGAAAAATTATGTCAAAGTAATAAATTACTGCCAAGTCAAAACAAGTTAAGATACTGGTTGGCTTGAAAAGGACAAATTTTCTCTCTATTTTAGCCACTGTCACTGGGCACTGCTTTCTAGATAGACACCTGTACTATACATGCCACTGACTGTCCCCTATACAGAGCATATCTGTAATTGAAAAATTATGTCAACGTAATAAATTACTTTAAGCTTATGTCAGTCAAGTCAAAACAAGTTAGGATACTGGTTGGCTTGAAAAGGACCAATTTTCTCTCTATTGTAGCCACTGTAACTGGGTCCTGATTTCTGGATAGACACCTTTGCTATACATGCCACTGACTGTCCCCTATACAGAGCATATCTGTAATTGAAAATTATGGCAAAGTAATAAATTACTGCCAAGTCAAAACAAGTTAAGATACTGGTTGGCTTGAAAAGGACCAATTTTCTCTCTATTTTAGCCACTGTCACTGGGCACTGCTTTCTAGATAGACACCTGTGCTATACATGCCACTGACTGTTCCCTATACAGAGCATATCTGTAATTGAAAAATTATGTCAAAGTAATAAATTACTGCCAAGTCAAAACAAGTTAAGATACTGGTTGGCTTGAAAAGGACCAATTTTCTCTCTATTTTAGCCACTGTCACTGGGCACTGCTTTCTAGATAGACACCTGTACTATACATGCCACTGACTGTCCCCTATACAGAGCATATCTGTAATTGAAAAATTATGTCAAAGTAATAAATTACTGCCCAGTCAAAACAAGTTAAGATACTGGTTGGCTTGAAAAGGACCAATTTTCTCTCTATTTTAGCCACTGTCACTGGGCACTGCTTTCTAGATAGACACCTGTACTATACATGCCACTGACTGTCCCCTATACAGAGCATATCTGTAATTGAAAAATTATGTCAAAGTAATAAATTACTGCCAAGTCAAAACAAGTTTAGATACTGGTTGGCTTGAAAAGGACCAATTTTCTCTCTATTTTAGCCACTGTCACTGGGCACTGCTTTCTAGATAGACACCTGTACTATACATGCCACTGACTGTCCCCTATACAGAGCATATCTGTAATTGAAAAATTATGTCAAAGTAATAAATTACTGCCCAGTCAAAACAAGTTAAGATACTGGTTGGCTTGAAAAGGACCAATTTTCTCTCTATTTTAGCCACTGTCACTGGGCACTGCTTTCTAGATAGACACCTGTACTATACATGCCACTGACTGTCCCCTATACAGAGCATATCTGTAATTGAAAAATTATGGCAAAGTAATAAATTACTGCCAAGTCAAAACAAGTTAAGATACTGGTTGGCTTGAAAAGGACCAATTTTCTCTCTATTTTAGCCACTGTCACTGGGCACTGCTTTCTAGATAGACACCTGTGCTATACATGCCACTGACTGTCCCCTATACAGAGCATATCTGTTATTGAAAAATTATGTCAAAGTAATAAATTACTGCCAAGTCAAAACAAGTTAAGATACTGGTTGGCTTGAAAAGGACCAATTTTCTCTCTATTTTAGCCACTGACTGGGCACTGCTTTCGGGATAGACATCTGTGCTATACATGCCACTGACTGTTCCCTATACAGAGCATATCTGTAATTGAAAAATTATGTCAAAGTAATAAATTACTGCCAAGTCAAAACAAGTTAAGATACTGGTTGGCTTGAAAAGGACCAATTTTCTCTCTATTTTAGCCACTGTCACTGGGCACTGCTTTCTAGATAGACACCTGTGCTATACATGCCACTGACTGTCCCCTATACAGAGCATATCTGTAATTGAAAAATTATGTCAAAGTAATAAATTACTGCCAAGTCAAAACAAGTTAAGATACTGGTTGGCTTGAAAAGGACCAATTTTCTCTCTATTTTAGCCACTGACTGGGCACTGCTTTCGGGATAGACATCTGTGCTATACATGCCACTGACTGTTCCCTATACAGAGCATATCTGTAATTGAAAAATTATGTCAAAGTAATAAATTACTGCCAAGTCAAAACAAGTTAAGATACTGGTTGGCTTGAAAAGGACCAATTTTCTCTCTATTTTAGCCACTGTCACTGGGCACTGCTTTCTAGATAGACACCTGTGCTATACATGCCACTGACTGTCCCCTATACAGAGCATATCTGTAATTGAAAAATTATGTCAAAGTAATAAATTACTGCCAAGTCAAAACAAGTTAAGATACTGGTTGGCTTGAAAAGGACCAATTTTCTCTCTATTTTAGGCACTGTGAATGGGCACTGCTTTCTAGATAGACACCTGTGCTATACATGCCACTCACTGTTCCCTATACAGAGCATGTATGTAATTGGCTATAAATAAAAATCCATAATCTCATTTTGCCATCATAAACACAAAAATACATGTTATTTTGAAATTGTTGCAGGATTAAGAGGTGCAATTTCATATGCTCTGTCGCTTCATCTTGATTTCTCTGATGAAACCAGACACGTGATTATAACGACAACACTTATCATCGTGCTATTTACAACTCTATTCTTTGGCGGTTCTACCATGCCGTTACTCAAGTTTTTACGAGTAAGTAATACCTTTTACTTTTAAATGCGTTCAAGGATTTAGTTCTTGCATACATTTATAAAATTTAATTAGGCTATTAATGTAATCTTAGGTTACCTTATATATTTATATATATTTTCATAATGTTTATATGTATATATGCTTGCATTATACCTTTATTTATTAAAATTACTTATCGGAGAAGGCGTTCTTTTGCCGAAATCTATAAAAAGGCATAAAAGGCATTTATTTTCTCCAAATTTATTCCTTTAGAATTATTTTTGGTGTCATTTCTAATAACTACTTGATACTACTACCGCTTCGGAAACAAATGGCGCTCTGAGAGAGAAGAAGCGGCGCAAGAATCTCTCCCAGCATGCTTTTTTGTGCTTTTTTCAATAAAAATATACAATATTGTACAATCATTTCTATCGCTATGAAATAATCACAATCTAGTCCCTGGCTGGATCATTTAGATATTCAGCAGTGGAGTAATAGGATTTACGACAGAGCAATTTTTTTATAAAACATTTAAATTTATTTATAGATAATACCTGAACAGTGGATGGGACTTTATTATACATTTACCCTTAAAGCTATTATTATACAATTATTGTTAATTTTATTGAGTGTAAATTCTGATAAGATTTGTGTTAGAATTTGGCGAGTCAACATCTCCTGAGGATGCGTCGTGTAGAGGTGAAACACGTCGTGTCGAATTGATTAAAGACAAATTTTAGCGGAAGTTAAACTCAATAAAACTTACAACATTTGTACCTTCATTTATTTACAATATGTGTGTGGATTGATCCATCTACTGACACAATAACTCTTGTGGAGTTTTAAATTAATTTCAATTTCTTCATAAAGTTTGATCTAATAATAGTGGCAATAAATTCCGAAGTGGTGTTAAATAGTAGAATATTAAACTATAGATATGCATAAGTGTCATTTTTAGACCTAATTGAATAAATCTGATTTGAGTTAATATCAATGCTCGTAACAGCTGCTCATAGAGATTTGGCTGATTGAAGTTTTCTGATATCATAAAATAAAGATTTATACTTTTTGTATTCAATTTTAAAAACAGATCATATTAAACTTTAATATTGTTATTATTTTAAACAATTTTTATGAGTAGCAATATTTTTATAAATGGTCTGATCACAGTGTGGTCATGCCACCACATTAACGCTACAATAAAAAAGTAAACTACGTTTAAAAAAACCGACTTCAAAAACTGAAAAGTATCAAATAACTAAAAATTTAATATAATACACCTCTTATGCAAACCTTTACCTTTAATATTAATAAAATACTATTATTTATATGTGCTACCTATTGATAGGTTTTAAGTCAGTCCCAAGCCATTGAATTGATAACCTCCTCCTTTTGGAAGTCGGTTAAAAATGAAAAAAATGCGTGAGTACACATGTCAGGAGAGAAACCTGCATTGTGCATTACCCTCTAAACTGCATATGAACTTCTGGTTGTTGTTAGGAAATGTTGCTAAGATGACACATGATTTGAGCCGCTATGAAAGACATTAATATCACCGCTACCTTATTTATGTTCTCCTGGTGTCTATGTATGTAGTAATAAGTTTTTACTTCAAAAACATACTTACCTATATAATATATATTATCTCTGAAGTAAACTTATCTCAACCAATTGTAATATGTCTAGCTTCCTGCAAAAGTGGGAAACCAATATTGAAAGAAAAAACAAATTATTTTCAATATCTATATTCATAATTGGATGCAGTATTATTGTTCTTTGTTAAATGTTACATAAAACGAAATTTGTAATTTAAAAATTAAAAATTTTGTTTTTAGGCAAACAAAAAGACCAAGCGGCCGAGATCTTTGCGCAAGCAGAAGGAAGTAAGCTTATCCAAAACGAAGGAGTGGGGACAAACAATAGACTCGGAACATTTATCAGAAATAACCGAAGAAGAGCTAGAGGTAAAATATAATGCATGTTACACCACTTTATGTTTGGTAGAAGTCGTATTATGTATTTTTACGATATTAACATGGGATTAGGGCTTCCAATTTGAATCATAGAGAGATCCAAATTACAATGGGGCCCCCATATTGAAGGATTGGCGAGCAGACTTAGTTCTGCAGCATACGCGGTTAAAAAGATTAGACAATTAACTGACATGGATACGGCGCGACTAGTATACTTTAGTTATTTCCATAGTATTATGTCCTATGGATTATTGTTATGGGGCAACACTGTCGATATTAATACAATATTTGTGCTGCAGAAGAGGGCTCTTCGCGCTATTTATAGCCTAGGTCCTAAAGAATCATTGAGAGCACAATTCAAAGAGATTAACATCTTGACTGTTGCTTCTCAATATATTCTTGATAATGTAATTTATGGTCATAGGCACTTATGGGAATTTGCTAGAAACTGTCATAACCATAATGTTAATACCAGGAACAGACATAAACTTATAATTGCCGGCTAAGTCGCGTTACTGCCGTTCCCAATATACTATCTACAGATAGAGATAAATTACTACCTTCTACTATCAGTAATCTGAAGCTGTCCCAATAACGATAAGTCATTCTTATCGTCTTATTTTGGGACGCGTGAATTGCAATGTCCATACAAACTTCTATCGTCTATAAACTACACGTCGTCCCATTCACAGACAGCGTGTACGTATAAGATGAGTTACCGTCGATAAGTTTATTGGGACAGAAAAGTCAACCATAGTTACGATTTTTATCTCAAGTAAGAGATAGACTGAATATTAGGAACGGCAGTTAGTAAGTCTTTTGAGGTGTATATGCTTGTACAACAAGAAATAGAATATAATATAAATGGCTGTTAAATAATAAGTTTAATTGTATAATATTATTTTGTAAACATATTTTTTCGATGAAAAAAAAAGCCCGCTGAGTTTGTTGAGCCCATTCTTCTCAGGTCTGAGGCATTCGTTTTGGAATGGGTGGTAGTTTTTGACTTTCAATAAGTGATGTCACATCCTATTTTGAATAAAAATATTTGAATTTGGCAATCTTCTGGCAAATCAGTTGACCCTGAGCACAAAATATCTTTGTTCGAAACTAATTATTGTGCTGAGGATTTTGTAAATTTAATTAATAAGTATAATCCGGCTAAGTTTGAAAGCGAACAGTTGCTTAGAACGTAGATTTCGGCTATCTCCGTTTTTTTTTAATATTAGCCGTCATCTGTCAATCTATCAATGACTGCACGTTTCACACAATCGAGTGAATCGCTTTTTTGTTAGAGAGTTTCGCATGGCAGCACTTTTCACCCACAATTGATAACCACAGAAATATATTTTACAAATATAATATTTTTTTTAAAATATGAATCATACAGTTTTTCAGTTTTTGTCCAATTAATTTAATTGACTACCAACTTCAAAAAATCCTATATTATTACCACAGTATATCCTTACTATTACGGCCTTACAAATAAACTTGGTATAAAGTTCTATCTAAGCATAAACAAAGAATATGCAAAATGTTAACAATATCGTTGACAACACTGTCAATACAATTATAATTCTTCCCGTGCCACTAAATAAATTAAAAAAAACATGATAATTCTGAAGTTTTCTGACAAGCTGCATTGCAAATAAACGCGGGAAATGTTATGTGCCCGAATTAATCAATCGTAAGCAAAATGTGTATTTGTAAACATTTTGCATTTTCTTGGTTTATGCCTAGTTATAACTTTATGCTAATTTTATTTGTAAGGCCGTTAATGTTTAGAATTTAGGTATATACTTATAGGCCTCACAGCTTACTTTTTAAATTAATGGTTGATTGTGAGTGTGTAATTGACAGTTGAGGAGTTTCCTTGTCTGGAGCCGATTCTGGGTGCAAAATAAGGTCATACTTATCATAAAATTGTTTTGAAATTAGACTTGAGCCAACAAATTACGTTTAAATTCGATAGGATAAAAGGAAGTGGTTCTGGCTTACAACACAGTTTTAGCCTACTTTAAATAAAGTGTGAAGTGCATAATTTGGAAACTTATAGAGTTTTATTTGATTTCAGGTTAATTATTCAAATACTGCAAGATTGAAAGGATTTGTTCGATTTGATTTGAAGTATTTAATTCCATTCTTCACCAGAAGGTTTACACATCAAGTAAGTGTTCATTTTGATAATGTTATGTACTCGTATGTTCAGAGGGCACATTGGCGAACTTTCTAGAAACTGTGATATGTACTTAGTATTGTTGATATCAGGAATTTATATTTGTTAGATGTAAACGTGATATGAATTTCAAAATAATTGGAAACACGTTGTTGCTTAGGTTTCTTATTATGTAATAAAAGAAGTCCACTGAGTTTGTAGCGCCCATTCTCAGGTGTGAGGCATATATTTTCGAATGGTGGCTTTTATAATGTTTATTAAGTGATTTAAAGTTAAAAAAATATGTTTGACCTGAATTAGCTGATGTCTGATTAAATATTTTAAGAATTTAGCTATTCTGGTATAGGACAATATCAGTCTTATTAATTATGTCTGATATTATTTCTCTTTTAAGGAGTTTGTTTCTAACGTAATTATTATTTTAATCTTTTCTACAGCAGGTTCAACCTTTTAAGAAATAATTCAATAAAATAATTTTTTATTTTAATTAGTTTTGATAATTGTACATTTCATACGATTTTTTTCAGGAATTAAAGGATTGCAAGAGTCAAATGACAGATTTGACAAATCAGTGGTACCAGGCTATCCGAATATCAAACGACCACGACACTGATGAGGATGAAATCTTGCAGAACTCCTCAAATTCAAACTCACTCGCAAGCCTTCAACGAAATGTGTGAGAGTTTCGTTGGTACGGGTTGAACATGTTTAGACATAGTATCGCTTTTGTGTTTGGGTAGGTTTGAAGACCATTTGAGCATTAGCTAGAAAATTTCTTATCTTATCAGCACCTTGTCTCAAGATAACAAGTGCATTTGTTGTGGTATATTCATGTGTAAGCATTATTGTGTTTCGGTCTGAAGGGCGCCATAGCTAGTGAAATAACTGGGCAAATGAGGCTTAACAACTTATGTCTCAACGTGACGAGAGCAATTGTAGTGTCACTCTAAATTTTATCGTTTTTCAGGAATCCTGAGTGTTACTGCATTGTAATGGGCAGGGTGTATCAATCACTATCAAACTAAATGTCCTGATCCCCTAATTGTGTAGGTAGGGTGAATTACATTCCATTCAGTGAACAACTTGCTTGTCACCTCGCGTGAAAAAGAGGAGAGCAGACTCCTCTTTTATAAGAAAAAGCCGTATAATGTTACTTTCACTTTATATATCTTATGAATTTAGCCACATAAGTGCTTGTGTGTTAATAAAACCAAGAGTAAATATTGTTTAAATAAGTCATCATAGAGTTATTTATCGTAGTTGAATTCTTGCATTTAATGTAATTTTTCTTTATCAATTGATAAACATATTTGTGATCAATTAATGCAAAGAAGTAGAGTTTTGGAGTATATATAAAAAATCACTTTAATGTTTTAAGTCAATGTGTATTATTGTTAAAAGGTAAAGGTAATTAATTCACTAGACCCCGGGTTCGATCCGAGTGCAAGTCGGTCAACTTCACACACATTCTTTGAATTTACTCACAGGTATGTGTAGGTTGTCACGACATCTATCCAGAGCTATGTATGTCTTACACTTGCTAGTGACAGCATTATATAATAATGCATATATCAAGGTACAGTGCCTGTTGTGGTACAAATAAATTTGCAATTGCTTTGAAAGCAAGTGGCAACACACTTTAAAATTATTATACCCGACATATTATGTTGTTTAACCATGTTTGCTCCTAAAAGAGAAAGACCAGCATTGTATGGAGCTTAGGCCAAATGCAAATATTTTTGTGTTTCGATAAATGTTAGCATAAAGTAAGGCCTGAGTAGATATTTCACATAAAATATTTTTTGGTTAGAATCCCAGATTCACAGAAAAACAATTTTCTGTCTATGGTGGGTACCTAGGTACCTACACAGTTATTCTGATCCATTAACTAATCATGATTTAAAGAATGGTGTAAAAGTCACATATACCTATAAATAGGTATCACATAATAAAGTAAGTGGGTACAATACTTCATACTACATAGTTTAATTAATAATCTATAACACTCACTGTAATAGTTTTAGCATTTAAGGAGGAAATATAATTTGTATCTCAACTCGACGTAAAAAAAACACAAAACAATGGCATGGGATTGTAATAAAATTCAAATATCCTTTTCTGTTGCGAATAACGTGTAGGTAATTAGTTTATATCCAACTCTGTTGTATTTAGTACGCAAAAAATGACACTGAATATCGATGAAACCATAGACTCACCACACGACGAGTTTTTTCGATTCGATTTTAATTGATTAACGAGATACTATATTCCTAAAAAAATCGATCTTTTTAATTAACGTTCTATGAAAATGCCACTCTTAATCGATTATGATTCGATTAATAGCGATCGATTCTATTATTTTAATAAAGTACTTTTAAAATAAAAAATAATAATTAAAAAATAAAATAAATAATAAAGAAAATGTAATTTAAATAATCAAATATATTGTTGTCTGACACAACTATGGCCTATGTATGGTCAATCTCCTTCCATAACTTGTTGCTAGCAAGTCTGTGAGTGTGTACAAAAGTGATATATCATTGTATATAGAAAGTCCATAGTAGTATTATGCTTTATAAAGCTTTGTATAGTATTACAAATATTATTAAATGGCTAAGCATTGTTAAGTTAATAACTTAAACATGGTCTACTTTATTGTGATAAAATATATTGTATTATAAACAAGTATTAGTTTTTGCACAAATATATTTAAAGATGACACGGACGAGTAAAAAAAGAAGGACTCCGCGCCGTGATATTAGCAAGTGAAGCACCGTTATGCTAGTGTGTGTGTGGTTATGGGGAATACTAGTTGCACAATTTTTTCTCCCTTAAATAATCATATATGGCCACAAATACTTATATAGTATCGTTTTTTCACTTTTTCACAACGCACGACGGCATTTTTAAAATATTTTACTGAGACGCAAACTGATCTGTCACAGACGATGACAATTCTTATAATGGCCGCCTATCGGCCTGTAGTAGTGTAAGTGTGTGTATGGGACTATGTATTTACACGTTAATCGGCTTGTTTTGGTGCTACACTGTTATGTAAGGTGACAGAGTCCTTATTTTTTTTACTAGTCCCTTATAGATGATTACACGTTTTTTATATTTTGGTTGTGTTGAAATTGTGTATTCTATTTATTAATTATTATTGGTGATATTTTGTGCAATAATTGTACAAAAAATATAATAGTTATATTTTTTTATTTATTCATAATTTTTGACTATAAGTCTTTGTCACTAACCAGATTTTATGTGATATGTCGGTACTGAATCTGCACTTCAATTAGAAAAGATTATGTTTCCAAATTCTGATAGAGTATTTTTCACAATCATACAAATAACATTATGACATCCCATAGGATTAAAAAAAGAGATCATCAAAATGTCAAAATCAGGAAATTTATTAAAATATCAATATCGAATTGTGATTGAATATAAAAGTCTGTTGTAATTGTCTGTTCATATTTGGTATGTTCCGATATGTACCTACTGTGACCACTGTACAGTGTGACATCAATTTAGTATACTTACTGTGAAGCCGTTCCTTCGAACACAATCCCCTATACTGCCAGCCGCTTTTTTTGATGCAGCATCCAAATGAGTGTATTAAAGTTTTCTAGCTGAATAAAAAACTTGTTGTAGGAGTACTGTCAAATTTTAAATATCTTAATATTATTAATTGTAAATTGAATTTATAATATAATAAAAGTAAGTAGTTTTTCATTAAATCGATGATGTAAGATGAATAAAGTAGGGTACAATTATGGAGTATTTTAAATTATAAGTTTTTTTATCGAAAAAAGGCACCCAAGTGGTTTTGACTGATCACATGATCAAAGTGCTGCAAGTACCTTACCTCGAAAACGCCAGTGCTCAGTAGAATATGGCGGCGATTTATGACGTCATATATTTCCCTAGGGTACTGCGGCAGTATACTGGTAGTCCATAACGGAACGAATTTTTCTAGTGATAGCACTGTGCAGTGCATATCGGAACATACCCATTATCACTTGTTTTATTCAAGGATACCACTGTTTACTTTTAGAATAATAACATCATGTTGTCATTGGCGTATTATTTATTAGCTTTTATTATGTGCTTACTTGAAAAAAAACCAGTGAATATGTTTATTAATTTTTATTTTATTTTTTATAATAATTTTATCAAACAAGCATAACTTAGTAAATTATGTGACACCAAAACTGAAACAAGTTGTGTTAGCCAATGTGTATTACATATTTTGTGATTTGTTTTTAAAATAAATGTAATGAATAAATGAATATTCCTCAATTATCAGCTTTTGATTATCATCCTTGTATTATCTTAATATATATTTCTTCTGTGCGTGTGTATGTCACTGAACTCCTCCTAGACGGCTGGACCGATTTTGATGAAACTTTCTGTGTGTCTTCAGGTGGATTCGAGGATGGTTTAGATTCGCAATTGAACTACCTCCTAAACGGCTGGACCGATTTTGATGATATTTTTGTGTGTTCCAGTGAATTTGAGATTGTTGTGTGTGTTCAGGTGGATTCGAGAATGGTTTAGATTCACAATTAAACTACCTCCAAAACGACTGGAACGATTTTGATGATTTTTTTGTTTGTTTCAATGAATTTGAGATTGGTTTAGATTCTCAATTCCGTCCATATTACATAATTCTCCTGCTCATGTGTATGTTAGTGAACTCCTCCTAACGGCTGGACCGATTTTTCAAATTTAAGACGTGTGTACAGGACAACGTCTGTCGGGTCCACTAGTATATACATAAACTCCTTGATATTATTACATATTATTTGTATACCAGTGTATCCATCATCTGTTATCAATGAGTCCCAAGCTATTTTGGTCACATTGCCTATGGACAACTGTATACTCTAAAAAAGTGTGGACTTTGCATGCACACAAGAAGCTTTATGTCTATGGTGTATCAAAACAAAAAGTATTCCTCATGCTATTTTCCGTTTGTTGATAGAACAATATTGTAATAAAGAAGGTATTAATCACAATCAATGAAAATATTATAATAATTTTGTTAACATTAACTAACATTTATTTAAATACGATTAAATTGTTTTTTTACATTTTACACATATTGAATTTATTTAACTCGCATCCATGGTTGATTTGTTGTGGTTTAGTAGACATGAATGCAGGCATATGTTTGAAGTATACAAATGGTGAAGTGGAACAACTAATGTCATAATCATGAAAATTCACTCTGATTATTTTTCCCTAATGTGCCAAAAGAAGTATAAAGTCAAATATAGTTGCATGGGAGAAAATTAATGCAAAAGATAGCCTTTATCACTGACCAGAGAAGCAAAATGCCCTGTGACAGGCTGAGGACTAAATGATGTGGAGGCAACTTATTGATAATGCAGCAAAGGCCTACATGAAAAGCACGACTGTATGAATGATGTACATGAAAAGGAAGATGTTGAAAAACCCATACCGACACACCTCTTTATTGTGTAAATAAACAAGATTAGTTTATTTTATTATATGAATTTAAAATGACTTAGCTCCTATATACAGGTGTCAGTAACAACAATTTGAGGTCCTTGATGAGTTTGTGAGAACATTGGTCCAACCTTAGTATGTTCTTATTTTTATATACCAATAGAACACAAGTAAAGCCATTTTAAATAAATATAGTTAATAATATTCTTTTTAAATCTCTGGATAATCATTATAATATGATTATACTCATCTTCCTGTACATATTATTTTTGAAATCTCTCATACCTCACTTTATTAAGGTTTCTTTATTTAATTAGTACAATGTAAACACAAAAAGTTAAAAACAAAGGTATTATATAAATTGCATGTTCATCATTAGCAATCTAATGTATTTAGATGTTTAATATAAATATTTTACTCCTCTTCATTTTCCAAATTGATATGACTTCCGAATTTTCCATATAAATGAGCTTTCAGGTCATTCATCTGTGATTTCAGCTCCTCACATTTTGCCTCTAGTTCACTTATTTCTTCTTGTTTTTTGACCTTCATTTTTTCCAATGATTCCTAAAAAAAATTATACTACTTTTTTTTTGTAATAGACTACAAATTGATGATAAATCATCTATGATTACACTGGTGTAGAAGGAGAATATGGTGGTGTTGACTAGGCTTGTGCGTGCTTAGTTCATGAGCGGTCAATATAGTTCTCAACTCCTTAACAAATTAACTTGGTATTCGTTAGTTCCTTTCTCGAATCCGACACTGATCATTTGGCCCAATTCGGAGTTTACTAAAGTACTGTGAACTACAGTCAACATCCCCAGATGCAAACTAAAACTGTTATAGTTAGTGAACATAATTAGATACCTACTGATGCACAGAATATTTTGTACATCGAGCTTGCGCAAGATAATAATAAACAATTTAGTTTACGAAACAGATAACAGTATAAGAATTCGAAAAGGATCCATAGCATAGATAATAATATTAATATGTAGCATCCATAGGATTGTTAATGAACTAAGGAGCGGGAGGAGGAGGATCTGTTCAGATTTGTTTTTGCCTCCTTGATGGCTTTTGTGATTTGACTCACAGCCATATAAAAAATGTATTTGCAAACAAATAAAATTGATGTAATGTGAATGAAATATGAATGGTAACCACTAACCAGCAAGAGTAAATATTTTTTTGCTTACATACCATTGTATTTTCTAGGTTTTGGCAAATAAAAACTTCTCCGACAAGGAACGGAATTTTATCAGATTCATCAGCAAGGGCAAGTTCTTCGACAGCCTCTTCCAAGTTTTTTACATCATTAACTTTTATTTTTAATTCATCTTTAATATCGTCTGCTTTTGCATTGAGACGAGCGAATTTGTTAATGTTTTGTTGATCTTCATACGAGATGTGGACATCTGAATCCTAAAAAATATATTTGAGTTTAATTACTATTTAATTAGTATATTTGATAGGTGGAATTATCAACAAACTTATAAAATAATAATTTTTTGAAACCATACTGGTCGAAATGTTCCTTTTCCTGATGAAGTCATATTATTGTTTAAATAGTCGAATTTTACTTTTTTACGTTAATTTTAATTTGTTAATCTGTTGAAAATAAAATTTAAATAACAATTCACTATTCAATTATGTAGCAAATAGTAATTAGAAAGTTACTTATTTGTAACCTCAAACCTGAAACTTAGTATTTTGAAAATACCACTACCTACTTCATAATTCACAAGTGACAGAAGTCACTACTAAGTTTTTCTTTGAATTTCTATTGTTTTGAGCATTGGCGACGAGACTATCAGCTACCACCAAAATACAATAGAAGAATATTATTATACTGACTATTACTACATATTAAGGCTTTCATTTTCTTAAAATTGATTCCTTTAGAATTCTTTTTGATGTCATTTCTAACATACTATATACTACTACCACATCAGAAACAAATGGTGCTCTGAGAGAGAAGAAGTGGCGCAATATATTAACTATTTACCGAAGATAACTTAAAATGTTTAGATATAAACAAACGTTTTTTTTAATAGAATAAAATAAGATTTAAAAAATATTAAGAATGAAAAAAACGAGAAATATAAACTTGAAATAAAAAAAAATAGACGACGATTCACCGAAGGCGAGAGAAACAGAAGAGTTACCTTACTCTGGCATTCGTAATCTTTGTATATTTGCCAAAATACAGGTAAAATTATGGGAATATGCTCAGGAGCAATGATTTCAGTAATTATGTAAAGGTTTTTACATATTGTATTCATTTGCAGTAGGTACGAAGCCATTGTCCAAAATCTATAGACAAGATTTCAGAAAAATAACATTGACATTTGACATTAAAATGATGCAAAATCATCTCATGCGGCGGCCATCTTCGTTTATGCAAATGTTAATGATCCTAAATTATTTTATGCCATTCCAAGAAACTTTTTACTGTCTTATTCATAATAACTTAGCGGAGATTTAAATCATCGCTAATATACGCTTGTTAAAAAATGGTATATTGGTAATTCATAATCGCATATTAGAGCTAAAACGCTCATTATATCTTCGATAAAGCTGACGTGACTAGGACCCTTCTATAAACCTATTTTCAGCACTCGAACGCAAAAAAACATGGCCGACATCGATCAGCTGTTCGTTAAATAATGTGATAAATAAATAGCTCAAAGTAGTTGAATCTCCGTCATAGATTGACAACCGACAGACTTCAAAACATTGATTTTTGAAGTTTAAAATTATTTTGACATCGACTTTTGACAACTGACAAACCATTGACATTGACAAAAGACGTCTGTTTCCATTGACACTTCCCCATTAAATTAGTTATATTCCTATTTTTTTTGTACGAAATGGCAACATTGCGTGCTATAGAGACGTCTTAGTTATGAGAGATTTATCTAACGAATATGAATAAGAAATTTTATCGAACGCTCGATAGGCTTAAAACACGTTTTAACGGTATTGACTATTTGATGTTTAAGTATTTTTGTTGCTTCACTTTACATATATTGTAATTGAAATGATTTGTAACGATGAAAATGTAAATGTTGATTTAAAAGAGTGTCAATGAGTTTCTTGCATAAGTGTCATTTCCGTGACATACATGAATAAAGTGATTTTGATTTGAGTTGAATGGAATGTACGGTCCTGTGGTAGCAGGACAGGCGTAAACGACTCATTTAATTAAATCGGCTCTAATCATGATTCATGGGTGGTGGTGCCGACTAGTTTCAGATCATTCGGCGGTTTTTCATCAGGGTGAGTGTAGCGTCCCGTTTCGCGCCGAATGTTCCAAAACTAGTCGGTACCAATAGCGATGAATCATGAGTAAGGCTCGTTTATTTAATAAATACGAAAGTTTTAATAATTTAACGGCATACACAAGATAAAATAGTGATATTTAAATGCGGAACAAGTCTCGTAATATGCTTTGTCTTGTAATGATAACTTTTGTGAACGTGACTTCGCCTCCCACCTACAATCTTTCTCGCTTTGCAGGAAACATACTCACTAACACTCGGCCACAATTAAAGAAATTCCTATTTAGTGATGATGGACTTGTAAATATAGTAATATATGTCTCTAGTAGATGTCGTACGTATAGGTATATACATATAGAGGCTACGCAGACCTCTCTCGAAAATCGTCGACGATGCCTGATGAAACTAATATATTTGTATGAAAACCACTTCCTTACAAGTCGCAGCATGGGATAAAATGTCCCATTAATCCCCAGAAATCCCAAGTTTGCGCGTTAACCACTAAGGAAACCTCGCCAACACTTCTCGTATTGCCTTGGCCATTATCGGAATACTGGATCTCGAAATGTTGGAGCGATTGCCGAGTCCGTAGTCGTCTTCAAAGAAAAGCCAAATTTAGCCCAATGTAACATAATAAGGTCTTCAATTAGCGAGACAATAGTTCGATCCGGCCCGAATTCTAGCGTTTTATATGGTCCCATCCACATATTGAGAATTGTTCTCATTTCAGGTACGTTGCTACAATTTAAACACGGGCAACGCAGAGCTGAGAGTGAACATTTGCCCCCTTATTCATAATAGTCTGCTAACTGAAAGCATTGCTAATTCTCACTCTGTTTCTTCTATTTACCTAAGCCAGAATGAGAAAAAACATTCCTAAGAGGCTGTTTAAAGTTAGCAAACCATTATGAATAAGGGGTTGGAGTCTAGAGATCCGGTACTTGTGACACGCCACAAGTTAAGATACCATCCCCATCTGGATGTGTGGCGGTCCTCCACAGTGCGGTTTTCAAGGAACTTTCTTCCATATACTACAAAGCTGTGGAATAAAGTTCCTTGTGCGGTGTTTCCGGGACGATATGACATGGGTACCTACCTTCAAAAAAAGCGCGTACACCTTCCTTAAAGGCCGGCAACGCTCCTGTGTGTCCTCCTCCTCCAAGAATTGCTGTATCGCTGAGCGATACGTAGAGATGTCGCAAAAAGAACAAATCCTTTAGGGATACTTATCAAGGACCTAGTCTCATAAAATTTGGCGATTAACAAGACCTATCAGCACAAGTAAAGGAGCTTTACTGTATCCCCAATAGCTCTGCGTTGCACGAGTTAAAATGTGGAGCAGCTTGAATTATTACGCCCAGTTTTTTCGAAACCAATTAGACTTTTCATCCAGGAACAAACATAAGCTTGTTATGCCTACTACTCGTTTAAGTCGAGTTAGTAAGTCTTTTATTGGGCAATGCATATGCTTTTACGATATGATCCCAGAAAATGTACAAATCAAATGTGTTACGAAATTTAAAAGAATTGTTAAAAAAGTTTGTGTGGGAAAGGTTACTATAACATAAGGATTTTCTTAATAATACCATAGAATGGGAATGAAGCGAACACCCTCTTAATTATAAATGTTTATTATACGATATTACATTGATAATCCATATTTTTATAAATAAAGCCCGCTGAGTTTCTTGCGTCCGTTTTTCTCAGGTCTGAGGCAGTCTATTTTGAATGTGTGAATGGCAGTTTTTGACGTTCATAAGGAATTTTTTAATCCTATTTTGAATAAAAATAGTTGAATTTGATAACTGCGGAACTGGGATACGTTCGATTCGATTTGTCAAGATCGAATACAATTATTCTGTAACTGAGGCATTAAAACGAGTATAGTCGAAGAGCGGTGATCTAAGTCGTAATTATATAATTATATATTATATTCTTGATAATGTTTTGTTTACTCATAAGCACGTTAACGAATTTGCTACAAATTACAAGAGTCAAATGTTAACACGAGGTACAAACATAAACTTGTTACGCCTACTTCTCGGTTAAGTCAAGTTAGTAAGTCTTTTATTGGGCGATGTATATGCTTTTACAATAAGATCCCAGAAAATGTACAAAACAAATGTGTTACGAAATACAAAAGAATTATTAAAAAACGTTAATGGTTTTGATAATGATATCACACAATGGGAATGGAGTGAACGCCATCAGGCTATTTAATTATAAATTTTATTGTACGATATTACATATTATATTGTGGCAAAATAAAAAAAAAACCCGCTATTTCGAATAGGTGGTAGTTTTTGACGTTTAATAAATGATTTTAATCCTATTTTGAATAATATATTTAAATTTGAATTGACTTAGACCGAAAACTTAGTTAATTTCGGGTCTGCTAAGACTTCTTATGTCTCAACGTCGAGCGCAATCCCGGTCAGAAATGTGGGCTATTGGACAATGCGTATCAACCTAAGGTATCAACTGAATATCAGTGCCAGTAGATTGTTTCTGAACAGTGATAATTGGTTTATATAGTAATTGCATGTTGTTTAGTCTGGCAATAAATACTGTTACAATTAAAAAAATATATACATTTGAATTTGGAATGTGTCATTTTTTATGATTGTTCATCGTGGCGCCAATACATTGTACAAAATATTTTATCTCGGGAGATGAAAATAGCACCTAGAACCTTGTTGCGTATTTTAAAAGGTGACTTAGGACTTGCAGCCTATAAGACATGTATCTACTAGTAACTTCTTAACTGATTATCATTTATGGCCAGTTTTAGTTACGGCTTGCTCTAAACGCCATGATAATTAGGAGTTCCTAAAACAATCCATACGATTGGCAGTGAAGAATTTTCCAATGGACTCTTTCCATGGGAAAATTCGTGCTTCAAATCAAATCAAATCAAAATCACTTTATTCATGTAGGTCAATAAAATGACACTTATGAATGTCAAAAAAATTTTTTTCTTATTGAATCTACCGCTACTTCGTAAACTGTTGAGAAACTCATAGCCACTCTTTTATATCAAGATTTACATTTTCATCGATTTACAATCTTCTATTGATTTCTGGCCTCAACGTTTAAAGGACTGTATTGGAGCCAATGGAGACCACTTCGAATAAGCTGTTTATATTTTAAATTGTCTTACATTTATGTATTAAAGTAACACACTGTAAAAGTAAGAAATGTTATTTTCAATACAAAATTGTTTTTTTTTCTTTATTTCAGTATTTATGGCAAGACTAGGTATATACCTAGTATATAAAATAGTATTATTTAGTATTAGTAAAATAGTATAGAATCATTATCTATAACATTAATTATAATAAAATATCATTAATTTTGTAGTTATCATGCTATATATAGCTAGTTATAACAAGGTTCGTCATGCTCACTGAAATGACATTGTTTGCGGCGTCATCGTGTGCCAGGTCATCTCCTTCCCTCAAATATGTGCGAAGGGAACGATGGCTACTCCATGCATCAACTCGTGAACGGATGCTGCTTCTGGTGCCAAGTCGACCTGATAAAGTTAATAAATCATTGTGTTTCTTTTGCAATTACTAATTATGACGGTAATAACGATCATCAAGTTCACTAAGCATCCTCACACAAACAACGAATTCAAGCTGTAAAGGTTGATGCATCCAATATACGATAATTTATATTTATACAGTTTAGTCTTCATTACGTTTACTGAAATAATTTATATTATTTAAACACGATTCACATATTGGATGCAGCACCTTACAAACTAATTTCTTTTGTATATTACAGCAATTGTAAAATACTCTATTTCATTGAAAAGAGTGGCCGTTGAGTTTCTTGTATGTTCTTCCCAAGAGCTCTTCTTTTTCCGAACATATGGAAGATTCAGTAATTTAAAAGAAATATTTGTAGCGACTATTCAAAATCGCTTTTAAAAAATTTATACCTAATTGAATAAAGTTTTTTTGAATTTGACTTTCAAAAAAATTCAGCAAGTTGTTTCCCCGTTAGAGAAGATCTCTCTCTCGCACGCTTAGTTTGTCTATGCGCTAGTATATAGTAAGTCTATGCAACATTACAGCTTTGCCAGTACTTCACAGCAGTAATTTACATTCAGGCATTATCTATAAATAAATTTAAATGTTTTATAAAAAAATGGCTCTGTCGTACATCCTATTATTCCACTGCTGAATATCTAAATTATCGGACAGCCTAGGACTAGATTGTGATTATCTTATAGCGATAGAAATGACTGTACAATATTGTATATTTTTATTGAAAAGAGCGCAAAAAAACAATCCTGGGAGAGTTTATTGCGCCGCTTCTTCTCTCTCAGAGCGCCATTTGTTTCCGAAGCGGTAGTAGTATCTAGTAGTTATTAGAAGTGACATCAAAAAGAATTCTAAAGGAATCAATTTTGAGAAAATAAATGCATTTTATGCCTTTTTACTTTTTTTGTTGCCAAAGAGTTTGCATTTCACTATCACATTTTTTGTACAACCATCGTATGATGAGTTGGATTTTTTCTGTATAACCACTTTGGAGTAGGACATATCCATATTATGATATTACTCGCTTGGTGGTTAGTCATTACCGCCGCCCACTTAATCCGCCGAGCACTAAAATTAGGTACAACTGATGTACTAGGAAGTTGTTACGTAAGTTTGTCAACTTGGATGTTCTCAAATGCCTTAACATGCAGTTACCTTAATGACAAGGCTATGTAGTTCGCTACAATTAATATTAACGACACCAAAAAAGGAGGAGGTTCTTAGTTTGTCGGTATGTTTTTTTTATGTTTGTTACGACTGGGTGAACTGATTTTGATAATTCTTTACTGGTTTGAAAGCTCCTGCTTCCGGTATGGTCCCATTGCAATTTGGTCTAGATCTGACAGTGGCATCCATGAGAAAACCATAAAACTCTTAAATTTGCTATAAGTATGTGCGTGGCAAATTTACGAATAACTCAATATCTCGCCAACCGGTTTCAATGATTCTTTTTTTATTGGAAAGGATATACTTCAAAGGTGGTTTGGTGAGAGTTTGGTTAGGTGTTGATTATGGGATTCATGACAAAGTAATGGAACTCTTCAATTCTTAGGAGCAAATTAACGATACTCGGCCGAATCTTTTTTGATGCGAACCGGATATTTGAGTCACCTACCGTATCGTCAATGGAACTCCTTAACGACTTACAGTAAGGGTGCGATCTGTGACAAAATTTCAAACTTCCTGTAATCAAATTGCAATGCGCTTACGTTCATTGCTGCAATACAAAATTAAGTAGGTTTTTAGAAAAATCATTAGTTAGTGTACTTCACATTCACTAAAAATTAAAAAAAAATAATAACAAAATACAACCGACTTAAAAAAAAATATTCCAAAACAACCTATGCGGAGCATCTTACGATACGTTCACATCTCGAATGCTTCAATCTTTTTACGTAAGTCTTCCACTAAGGTTCATGCCTCACAACCGTATTTAACTTCACTAAATCACCCCCAAACATAGATTTCTAATTTTATTCATGGTAGGTTCACAAAAAGAAGCCGAAACCTATACTCGTGGATTCTCTTAGATTATTGGACACACTTATGCAATTTATGCAGGCTAGATTATCGGTAGGTACCACAACGGCGCCTGTTTGTGCCGTGAAGTATTACTTTGTTTCGGTCTGAAGGGCGCCGTAGCTAGTGAAAATACTGGGCAAATGAGACATGACATCTTATGTCTCAAGGTGACGAGCGTAGTTGTAGTGCCGCTCAGAATTTTTGGGTTTTTCAATAATCCCGAGCGGCACAGCATTGTAATGGGCAGGGCAGCTGAAAGTCCTGCTCGTCTCGTCCCTTATTTTCATAAAAAACATCACGCACAGGAGTAGAGCATGTGAGAAGAACATACAAGAAACTCAACGGCCACTCTTTTCAATCCATAGAGTATTTTACAATTGCTGAAATGTACAAAAAAATTAGTTTGTAATGTGCTGCATACAATATTTTGGCACTTGTAAAAGTTTTAAAAGTTGATCTGTTATAACGCCATCTAGTAGTGGATTACGATAAAGTGGACAGTATTGAAACCATCACCATGGTAAAAAGCTGAGAAATGCAAATTAAAAAACAAACTATCAACAATTGCCTGAGATTAAACATCACAAGGGTATTTTTATATATAAAGATTGTCAGGTTCGAATGAACGTTTGTCAACAATAATCGTAGCTGCCCCACCACCGTTGCGCTTTCATGTGCCTGTCCGTTCTCCGTTCACTCGAGACTCAAGCCTCACTGCTCGATAGAACGTTAAGCAACTCGCGCGCATACACAAGTTAAGCAATTCAAGTGAAGATTTTTGTCGTTATGGAGAAGGAGCATCAACCAGACTCCATGGCAACCATCACAATGAAACCAGAATACCCCCCATCTGAGTACAGCGCTTCTGAACCCCCGCCGGTAAGTTCCTCACTTAACATTCCAACTTAAACATTATAATAAATTAGCAAAGCTTACATTAAAATAACATTTGTATACTAAATTAAATTATTTACCATGATTTAAATTGTACAAAACATTGTTTGAAGTAATAATGTATATTATCCAACTTAAATTTCAAACACCGTCGACTTTACAATGTTAATAATATGTGTAATTAAAGTGCCGATATCGGAACATAAGCCTTAAAGGCTCGTTAACATTTGTCGTAGAATGGAAACGATGAATTTTCTATAATTTAAGTTAACAGCATATCTTAACGTTGGGAAAGTGCCTTTCTCTCATGCTGTGATTGTTAATTCGCTCGTGCTGGCGTGTCCATTTGCTTATCTATATAAATAATCATCTTAACAATTTATGTATACTAATATTTGTGGTATATTTTATTAAGTAAACTGTTGTAAAGTTAATTGTCTGTATAATTTTGATGTAAGTTGACTGTACAATATTGTAATAGAGTGTGATAGATACCAGCCAGTTTGCTGTTACTTAGAAGTTAGACGTCAGTTATGAATACAGATGAGATATTTAAAACTCGTCGTCGCTATAGGCGGCTATTGACGTTGGTCGATAAATATTTCTGTGTGGAATTTGTTGTCTTATTCTATGACAACAATAGGATATTCAATGAATGAATTGGATTGTTAATTTAATACTTAACAATTACCTAGATTATTATAATACAGTCGAATATAGTGTATCCATTAACGACGAGATGAAATATTTACGTATTCTTGTTTTTGTTTTTTTTTTCTAGGGAAATACGTAATTACTCATGCTTCGTGTATTCGGTTGAAACATATTATGCTTCTTTTATTTATGCCATCTTATATGTACCTAAAATAGAGTCTGTATGATATGTTTTATGTTTAGTCAACACTGAATGTATTTTTTACGATGGTTTAAATATACCTAGTGCATTTACAAAGAGAATATTACAGTGATTATAGGATAGTTCATGAAGGATTAAATAAATAAAAAAACTTGAAAAGACTCAATAGGTACTTGTTTTATTAAATTACTACAGAGACAGTCAGAGCGGGATTGTTTAGCGGGAATATATTGACAGAGCGTAGTGTAGTGACACTTAAGTTTCTGACAGCTAGGTGACAGGGTAACGTGTTCTATATTTCGATGAATTCATTCAATAGTTCAAAACCCATATTTTTTATTTACTCACTTTCTATCTGGTTTCAAATAATTCACGCAAAGTTGCGGATAATAGCTGGAACGAGCAAAAACACATTAAATAAAGATGTACCTACTTTCGATATGTATCTGCACTTGTATAGTACCTATATGTACATATAAAACTATGTTTAATGAATCCGCAATATGTGCCTTTAAATGTGGGAAATTCATTGTTCCATTGTTCCTGGCCGTCATTACCCTTAGTAATTGCTATCTAACATGCCAAGATATTTTGCAGTTACGAGTTTTCATTGACACTTAGTTGAAATAACTGAACATAGATAAGCGCAAATAAAAATAATACAAATTTATAATCGAAAATTTACTATGCCTAAAACTATAACTACATATATTTCCAATACTTAATCATATTACGTAGTATTTACATCCTCTTTGATCTATATATTTATAATACGTAAAGCGAAAACTTTGTACCCCTTTTTTATAAAACGCCGGAAATGATGAACAGTTAAGTTAAAGTTTATATGGAGACGAAGTGTATTAAGCGAACTATTTTTATACAAAATACCCTATAAATACATTTAATTATTTAACGTAAATATTACACACACTACTACTTGAATGACACACAACATATACATACATTCAATCAATTAAGTTCAAACTTAGTGGTCGAATTTCAAGCACTGGGCGACCACAAGTCATAGATGCATTATAGTGCATTATATTCTCCCATTTCTGTTTTACAATAATATATAACAATGTAGAGTAAGTATATTGTATTTAATTTATAAATATTGTTAGCATTTGTTAAGCCGATGCAAAGGCGTCCATATCATATAGGCAATTAGGCAGTGTTTACCTCGTTATGAATCTAAATAAATATAGTACCTACTAGTTGTTTATTTATTTGGACTTAAATTAAATAAAAAGCACTTACATTTTAAACGTGTATTCTTCATAAAAAAGACCAACAAGAGAAACCATAGATAACTCCAAGTCAGTATAGAACATAGGTACCATAAACAAATGTTTCTGAAGCATTCTTTATACACTAGTGTTAAAGTTAATTTACTATATATACATATTGCATATACGAAGCAAGCAGCGTTTCCACTTTTATCGTACTGTCCGATTAATACGTAACTATGGATTGTTAGGTCTACAGTGCCTACCTTGCTAGAAAACCAATACACGCCCCTGCACTGATAGTAAATCAAAATATTACAAATTTAATAAATAGGCCAAGGACGGTGATAATGATTTAAAATATCCAGTTTACAATAATATTGAAGTATATCGACGAACTAATGTAACGTAGCAAATCAAACAGTGGCTTTGGCGTGTCCAAATATTATTGTAATACAAAAGACTGTTATTTGAGTGTCGCGGCTGTATTGTAATAGATATAGAATTTTATCACCGTATTTATGTAAGTATATAACTAGCTGACCCAACAAACGTTGTATTGCCATATAAAGTAATAAAAAAATTCAATAATAAACATTTTTGGGGTATAAAGAATAGATGCAACCGATTCTCAGACCTACCAAATATAGCGTACCTACTACAATAATAATTATTATTCGGTTGTGTTCTTCCAACCCTATAGTGGATTTGTGGATGGATTTGGGCGTACTTGGAGCGCCATTTGTTTCCGAAGCGGTAGTAGTATCTAGTAGTTATTAGAAATGACATCAAAAAGAATTCTAAAGGAATCAATTTTGAGAAAATAAATGACTTTTATGCCTTGATAGACGCCCAAGGCACGACTAAACTAGACTAATAAATCAAGGCTACATTGATTACAGTCACAATATTGTGTTTTAGGTAGGTATTACTAATATAATTTAGTAACAAAACATGTTACGATGATGCACACAATCCATTAAGCCGCGTGAAAATCCATTAGCAGTGCTGCATAATGAGAAAGATATCACAGTTGATCCACTGGCGTTATAAATACCTAAATATTCGTATATTGTACCTTTTTGTAATGGTTGTGTTGTCGTGGAAAAACCCGAGAGTGTCTAGAATAAAAACAAGTTGGTCGCGCTCGGCTGTGTACCGCTCAGTGAAATCGTTATTGGCCAGTTGACGGAGTCACAGCGAACAATGACTATTGCGTCAGTGCCTGCCACATTTAGCAACAAATAAAAATCTATTGTCTATGTTTACATACAGCCGCCATTTTGATTTTACAAATAGGTAAATAATGGCGCATTCAGATAGATGCATAGATCATCAATAATTAATAATCTAAATATAAAAACATAATGGAAGTACCTCTTCATAAAATTAAAATAATATCTTTTAAAGTGTAAAATTATTATGCGCTGAGTAGGTACTTTATTTTATTAGTATTGATTGAGAGTGCTGACTGCTGAGTAAGCTGTCAAAAAGTAAAAACTGCTTAAAACTCTTGCTAAGGCAGGTTGCAACGTTCAGTGATTTTAAAATTCTGAATGAAAGTTTTTAAATTGATTTTCATTTCTGTGGTACACGCCGTTTTTAAAGTGTCTAATTGCATATGGATGACTTCAGATAAACTTAAAAATATTTTTTTTTTTTAATTTTTGACCGCCTGCTTTGTTCAAGATAATCAACGAAACAGCTGGTCTGGTTTAAAATAAACTTTCACTGGCTGATAGCTCTTGTTATAAGGAGTAACAATCTTATTTATTGTAGTGATGTAAACAGTTCCTAATACGTTCCGCGCGTTGAAATAAGACCCGAACAAAATCCAATATATTTTTAAATATACGTAGGCTAAGTCGTGAGCGATGTTCATCCCCAAACAATCAATATTGCTGAATTTAATACATTAATTAATATATTGAAGCCTGCCGTGTCGGTTTATAATATATTAGTAGTTTTTTTAGAATATTTGTCTCCTTGTCTTATCAGAATACAATGAACCGCATTTAGTAAATGCGGTTCACTGATGGTATCTATATAACTCCGTAAAACTTAATGTATGTTTAATTTCCATCGGTTCAAAAACAAAAAAAATACATAAATTGAAATAATATGGAGAAGCCTAAGTGGGAAGTCGCTCGCGACGGCTTGTATTATACAGTATATTAATTGGCAGGTAGTTGGGGGATGAGCAGGGGGGTAAAAATGGCGGCTTTGATCAGGATGGTCGAAACGTATTACTACTTAAATGTAAAGAGTATACGTTATCGAAAATATTATGTAGTTTATTATTTAAATCTGATGATAGATCGTGAAGTATTACAACAACGGAGTGTTTTTCTATCTAGGAAAATACAACTAATTATTAATACTGCTCGAATGGTTTGACCGCGTGCAACGCAGAGCTGCTCGAATTGTCGGGGACACAGTTTTCTATGAACGGCTAGATAACTTGGCGTTGTTTCCAGGACGATACGACATGGGTACCTTCAAAATAAGTGCGTATTCTTTTTTAAAGGGCCGGCGACGCACTTGGGATTGCTCTGGTGTTGCACCAGAATTTTAGCGGCAGTGATTAGTTAACAATAGCTGACTTATACGCTCGTTTCTCTTTGCTTCCTAAAAAATCATGATTCCGAACAGAATGATCTAAGTATAAAGCCAATCCTTTATAAGTTTATAATATAAATGACATCACCAGAGTCTCAATAATAACTTTTTATTTGATAATGCGCTGCCTTGGTGTGGTTACTACAAGCTTGAACTGCTGGCGACCTACCTCAAAATTGTTAGACTACGATCGATCGACTCTGACAGGCTTCAAGTATGTGTGATGAAAGATTGTCGTCTAGGTAGTGTCACGATGACATAAATATTAGCTTTGTGTACAATAATATGCATTTTTTTAGTCAAGGTAAGTGTAGGTCTGCTCTAAAATGTCAATGAAAAAAGTCATAATTATTCATAATTGCGAGTTTATTGGTTCTTGCAAAACAACCGCGTTCTAGTGTCTAAAGTTCTAAACTTAACTAAAGAGTAACTTTGGATGTTGAATCAGCATGACACTGCATGTCCTGAGCATACATTTCATAAAATAGTACGTAATTTCCGATTTTAGTTCCTCCTTAGTCGTTCACTCTTGACAGAGTGGTCGTGTAGATACACACAAGACTTATCTGTGGTGGATGATGCAGCCCTCGCAATGCTCCTCCACTTGCCACAATCTTCAGCGTTACGGGAACATTGGACTACGGTGGTTTGTGTCGCAGCTTTTATCAGATCTGTTCAATGATGAATGACCGACCTAGTGACCGCTTGCCTTCCATTCGTCCTTGGACGACGAGTCGTTCCATGGAGTTTTGGTTTCATGTAACGTGCCCAAAGTATTTGAGTACCGATTTTAGTTACCTAAAACAAAATTTGTGAATAGTTCTATATCGGATCGAGTGCTTGTTGAGACCGACTCAAAAAGCACACGCGATCGACCGTTTGAACACCCCTGTCTTAATAGAACTCCTGTAAACATAATTGATATAAGACGCGTCAAACATCGGTTGTAAGTTGAGAACAACTTCATTATAAGTAGGCACTTGTAATTAGCGTCCTGTGGTATCAGTATATCAGGTTATAAGTAAAACGTATTGCGTAACTACTATCTAATATGTTTGTCTATAACATACATACAGCATCTATTCCGACCATATACTGTTACGTCGTGGTATGTCAACATATATTTGAAACGCTCGACTGTAAGGTTATTATTATCAAAGAGGATGTAAATACTACGTAATAAGAGGCGAGACTACCTAAGTAAAAATTGAAATTTAGTTGGTAATGAAACGTGCAGTGCTTTGACATAAGTTTTAAATAGTACTAATTACAGTATAGCGATTGGTGACGAAGTATAATCCGGCTAAGTTTGAAAGTGAACAGTTGCTGAAAACGTAGTTGATTTCGGCTACCTGCGGTTTTACAAGAATAAAGTCGTCATCTGTCAATCTATCAATGACTGCACGTTTGATACAATCGAGTGAACCGCTTTTTTCTTAGAGTTTCGCTAGGCTGATTATTATATTTCTAGAGGCCCTTTTCTTCTGTGTTAGATGATAAAATGTTAAATAATAACATAAGATATCTGAATAAGTTCTACTCAATTTCATTTCTGTTTTTGTACATGATTTGACACGAAACAATGATTAGTCAGAAAATTAATCCGTTGCTGTATTTCACATTTAGTTCCAGTAACCTCTGTATTAATACATGATGCGAAAATATGTTTTTTTTAAAGATATTTTAATAAATATGTTGAGTATGGGCTATTGTAAGTTATGGGATAGTGAAACATTAGAGAAAATATACGAGTAAGAGGCTCTTTTGCACTGGATGCCGACTAGATTATGGGTACCACAACGGCATCTTTTTCTGCTTTGAAGCAGTAATGTGTAAGCATTTGAGACGAGCCGAGCAGGACGTTTAGCTGCCCATTACAATCCAGTGCCTCTCAGGTTGCTTGAAAAACACAAAAATTCTGAGCGGCACTACAATAATTGCGCTCGTCACCTTGAGACATAAGATGTTAAGTCTCATTTGCTCAGTAATTTCACTGGCTATCGTATCCTGTGCAAAGGAGCCTCCCACTGGGTCTGGAATGTCTGATACTCATTTAAATTAAACATCCGGCGCTTTAAGGCTTTTCGATGTGAAAGGGCGCTGTGGAAATTATATTTACAATTATTATTGTTGTAAATATCTTTGTTATGGGTGTTTAAAGACGTAACAACCAGCGGATAATCAATGTTGCCAATTATGAAATAGAAAGTTTCATCGTTGGATGACAACTGCCGTGTGTTACGCACAGCGTTTATAACTAACTATTTGTTTTAGAGAGTCGATATTGTTGGAAAGTTTCTGTAATAGTCATTATATTTTATATTAATATAACCGCAACTTCAATTCAATTTTATAGTTCTTGCTGTTGTAAACTATTTTCATAACAGTATTTTCTACATTTGTTATCCGGCCATTACTGTCAAATATCTGTTTTGACACATTCAACGTCGTAAGGAGCGTTGGAGTAAAATACTATAATATTCTTGCTTCTATGTACACCTGAGCTCCCTATAACGCGTTTTTACGACCACGTTTCAAATTATTTTAGTTTTAGTTTTACTATTATATTAACGTTTTTTGTACACAAATTTAATAAAATAATTTAAGTTTTACACACGTGCAAATGTACGCGAAGCTCATTATGAACTGTACAAATCATTATAAATTTCACAGTACAGAAATATGTAGGTGGAGGATCCCCGCGGTATATGGTGGAATGCCCATATTATACAGGGAATAATAAAATTGAAATTGCGTAATAGGAAAACGCGTTATAAGCACTCCACGTTATAGGGAAAGCTACTGTATAAAAGTAAATATGGTGAAGGTAGGACTTATTAATTTACAGACTAACTAAAGACTTATGGAGAGAGAGAAAAATCAGAGACTTATGGAGAGTTTATTATTATTATTTTTAATTTAAATATTATACTTGAATGTGTAGGGTAGCTTTAATGAGGTGTCATTTTTATTTTCATTTTTATTGAGACTTAAGCGAGCGAAGACTTTTTTTATGGAAAAGGAGGACAAACGAACGTACGAGTCACCTGGTGTTAAGTAATCACCGCTGCCCACATTCTCTTGCATACCAGAGGAATCACAGGAGCGTTGCCGGCTTTTAAGGAATGTGTACGCGCTTTTCTTGAAGGTACCCCTGTCGTATCGTCTAGGAAACACCGGACAAGGAAGCTCATTCCATTGCTTTGTAGTTCGTAAAAGAAAGCTCAGTGAAGCAGTAATGTGTAAACATTATTGTGTTTCGGTCTGAAGGGTGCTGTAGCTAGTGCAATTACTGGGCAAATGAGACTTAACATTTTAAGTCTCAAGGTGACGAGCGCAATTGTAGTGCCGCTCAGAAGTTTTGGGGTTGTTCAAGAATCCTGAGCGGCATAACATTGTAATGAGCTGGGCGAATCAATTACCATCAGGCGAACATCCTTCTCGTCTCGTCCCTTATTTTCATCAAAAAATATAATATATTTTTTACTACAAAGACAACCATAAGTAATACATAATCAATATTGTTATATAACTGCAAACCTAATTTTAATAATAATTGAATTGTCTCAACGATTTCACGAAAGTAAATTTCAAGAAAGTGTCTCAGCGTGCAATTCGACATGAGATTTATTTCGATTGTCGTGAAAATCTCGGTTAGCTCCGGTCGGTGCGGTGAGGGCATCTGGCGGTGATAGTAATGTCGGCAACACAAATTGAGCTCGTTCAATATTGCAAATGAAATCGTTTCCAATACAATGTTAAAACACTTTCATATCATATCGTAACAATAACCAAATCGAAATAAATTTGTATCTATTAAATTATTTAGTTTATTGCTTGATTGCGTGTATCTTTGTTGTGTAAATATCCATAGACAAACTGTGTTATTAATAATAATAAAATTTTATTTCAGACATTTGCTCCTATAAATCACAAATCACAATCCAAAATCAAAATCAACATCAAAATGAAGTTGAAATCAAAATGTAATGTTAAAATGAACATTAAACATAAATTTAAACTAAAAAAAAAACAATATTGAAATTAAAATGTTAGTAAACGCGAAGTAAAGTTATTCCATCTTTAAAACCTTTTGTCTTTCTTTGACGACAATAAGGGACGAGACGAGCAGGATGTTCATCTTATGTTAATTGATACGCCTTGCCCATTACAATGCAGTGCCGCTTAGGATTCTTGGAAAACCCAAAAATTCTGAGCGGCACTTCAATTGCGCTCGTCACCTTGAGACATAAGATGTTAAGTCTCAATTGCTCCAGTAATTTCACTAGCTACGGCGCCCTTCAGACCGAAACACAGTAATGCTTACACATTACTGATTCACGGCAGAAATAGGCGCCGTTATGATACCCATATACTAGTCGGCATCCTGTGCAAAGGAGCCTCCAACTGGTAAAAGTGCATGTCGGTGACCAGTGTCAGTGCCCAACGCGGCTATAGAAGATTTCACTTCAACAAATAAATTAAATTAATTATTTGTTCTCAGGCGTACCGTCAAAGAGTATCTTCGTCGGTTCAAATCGCGAGGATTGCAGCCTTGACTGTAGTCGCCTCGTCCTTCATCCTGGGTTCCTTCATTCTGGCCTCAAGCTGGGTATCTGCCCGCGCCTCCTGCCACCAGCTCGAGCAGCTGGATGCGATGCTAGACAAGGAACTGGCGTTGGAAGGAAGGGCATATGGCAACGACGGCCTCTTAGCTGTAAGTACTGTTTCAATTATTCAGTTCTCTTTGCAAGTTTGTTATATTTCAGGATACTTGGAGTACAAATGATTATGAATTGCTTGCAAAATTTTAATGACAATGTTTCGTAACAATGTTTGAGGGCTGCAGCGGGCAAAAGGAGCCCTGGAAAGCGGCAGACCTGTATTTGTTTTTTATGGAATAGGAGGACAAACGAGCGTACGGGTCACCTGTTGTTAAGTGATCACCGCCGCCCACAATCTCTTGCAACACCAGAGGAATCACAGGAGCGTTGCCGGCCTTTAAGGATGGTGTACGCGCTTTTTTTGAAGGTACCCATGTCGTATCGTCCTGGAAACACCGCACAAGGAAGTTCATTCCACAGCTTAGTAGTACGTGGAAGAAAGCTCCTTGAAAACCGCATTGTGGAGGACCGCCACACATGCAGATGGTGACCCGTATTTAAAAAATATAACCTATTAACAGTTGTTGAATTATACATATTTGAGTGCTGTATGTTTGTTCGAAAAAATTTTAGCGAATTTTGTAAACATGAAAACACTTCTCTTTTCCCATCCAGGGACCCCACAAAACTACAAGTTTTACCTTGCTGTAGAACTAGATTATTTCAGAGAAACTGTTCTTGTATGTGCATAAAAATCTATAATCACATCCCGAAGATAGTAAGATATCTATAAGTAAGGTATCGTCAAATAGGAATTTCTCATCTAAATTGAAAATGTACCCTAGTAAAAATTGCTTATATAGTAGCTCCACAAACCAATTGTTTCAGCACTGGCACGGAACGCCAGAGATCGTGGGTTTGAGTACCGCATCGTTCATAAAATTTCGTTTTTCAAATTTTATTTGTGTAGAAATATTAGTTTTTAGTGTGTGTGACAAGCTACGTCTTACACTCGCGTTTTATATAGTATTGTATAGTGTGCGTGAATTGCTCAAAGTAGAGGTTATTTCTAAACTCTACTACTAATCTAACATCAATGCAAACTTCTTTTAACTCGTGTTTTACGCAAAGTTCAATCTAAATAGTAAATATCTATCAAGAACTTATAACTCCATCTGTGGTGAAGTAGATATATTTTAAGATTCTTTACCTGCGTTTAAAAAAATATTACGAGATTGTTAGGCGCCAAATGATTGATGCTCTCCTTTTTTTTCTTTTCAAATTCGCATGTATCTTGATTTTATAATTTTTATTTTATTTTTATATTATTGTTCTCTTGGTGTCATGGAAGCAAAGACTGTGCATGTTGTGACACCTTAGTTTGTTGTACATTCAACTCATTATTTGTTAATATTTGATATATTTTAAGCGTATTACAACTACTGGTTGTCCTATAAATAAATAAATAAATCTACATTGAACATTGCCTGATAAATCATGAGTTCATGTTATTTCATTTCACTTGATTATTGTAATTGGTGTTGTAACCGTTTTAATCAAAGTATATAAATAAATAATAAAAAAAATCCTGAAATTATATAATTAGAACTTACTCTTAGGTCATACTAACGTATAAAACGAATAATTGATATATTTCTAGAAACATTAAAGAAACAATAGGTTCTTAAATGAAGATACTCCCGACGCATATCGTCTTAACGCGTTTTTTGAATAAAATTAGAAAACTACAGTAAAAGAATCTTTTTAAATGAATGAAGGCATTCCTGAAAAATAAAACAAAATAAGTTTTTTCGATTTTATAGAAACGCCGATAGTCGTATCATGAAAACAGTCCCGCGCAAACTTATCATTAGTTACAATGTTATGCGCTGTGTGTTTGGACCGCGTGTCAACTAATCACAAGTCGTAAACGGCATCATGTTTTTTTTTTCGAGAGGAGGAAAATACATTTACGTATTGAAGAACGTCGGGCTCGGGTGTAAATACCCACTACCGACTAAAAACCTCCTCTGTGCTGATAGCCCTAAAGGCTTTTACAGCGAAGCCGGGCGGGGGTCTTGGAGGCCGAAAATGTAGCTCACAGGCGCGGGGCGTCTCGGAGGCTTTAACCTCGCCTGCTCACTAGGCTGGAAGGAGAGAAGATCACTAACGATCTAATATATCTGTTAGTCCAACGGACTCTAGGTTTGAAGAGACTTCGCACTCGCCGGCGAGTGCGGTGATACATGTATGTGTGTTTGTAAATATGTGTGAAGCTTACGAGAAACATGTGCCAAGTGTGGCTACTAATTAATATTTTTTTGTTCTTATATATTGAGGAGGCAATATATTATGGCGTCTTTAGCTATAACATTTTACCTAATAGCCCAGTAACACGTGAACTAAACATGATATTAATATTAATTGGAAGGAAAGTTGCTTAGTGAGCTTAATAGCTTATTGTAGGTACATCTCAAATATCAACACAAAGAATTCGTAATTGATATTAAGATGGGTAATGTCTCGAGTTAAGTTTATACGTGTTTCCATCCTTGTATGGCATTAAGGTCATGGCCGTAGAACGTCCACTCAAAAGTTAGTTCACTGACAAATATGTTTAAGTTTATATTTCATTGAGTTTTAATTTAAAAATAGAACACTTTTAACGGATTAAAAGGCGTGTAATTGAAACACCAGTGGGAGGATCTTTTGCACAGGAAGCCCTGCCCTGAAGCAGTAATGTGTAAACATTACGTTTGTGTTTTGGTCTGAAGGGCTCCGTAGCTAGTGAAATTACTGAGCAAATGAGACTTAACACCTTATGTCTCAAGGTGACGAGCGCAATTGTAGTGCCGCTTAGAATTTTTGGGTTTTTTCAAGAATCCTGAGTGGCACTGCATTGTAATGGCTAGGACGTATCAATTCCCATCAGCTGAACGTCCTGTTCGTCTCGTCCTTGATTTTCATAAAAAAAATCTGTTTTAACATTCGATTTTTGCATAAAAGTTAAACTTTTTATTATTATTTTAGTTAAACCGACCGAAATGAGTCAAGATAGTATATGTCATAGTTTTTAAGTTTAGCACTGGGCGGACAGGTAGGTCCAGTCTCATGCCAGATTTTGGCGAGTCAACATGTCCTGAGGATGCCTCGTGTAGAGGCGAAACACGTATCGAATTGTTTATAAGACAAATATTGGCGGAATTAACACTAAAGAAAACTCAAAACATTTGGATAATTACGGATTTCCGCAAAGTAACGCCTACTTCAATGAAGTTTAGCATCATTCATTGCCTTGGAGGTGGTATTTGCTGTAGACAGATGGTTTTTAGTTTAACTTACTAAAGGTAGACAAATCTTTCCTTTTACGCTTACTTATATTTCAATAACCCATTGACATATAGCATTGGACGTAATAACGATTCAACGCGAACAAAGTCGCGGTTAAAAGCTAGTATATTGCTGACATGTATGTATATAAGTTTGTGTGTTCTGAGCTCTAAGATGCATCTCGGGGTTCGAATCCGTCACACAGAGTAAACATTACACCGTTAGTCTAACAGGCCGGTTGACGGCAGTGACTTACGGTTCCTGATTCATTTGTTTAATATTTTTCACACAGCCCCGTTCGATGCCTTTTCGTGACGCCCATACAAATATGTACATTGAACAATGCATTCAGAAGCAATTGTTTTGTTTTGTGTATAGATAATACGCGTTTACTGTTCAGATGTATTTGTGGCGACAATTTAGCCATTCTATTGAAGATGTGTTTTCCCAGCCATTTTTGGATTACATAGAATTGGTACCGATGGTACAATGCCTTCTTTCTATTAGCCAAATAGAGTTTGGACAAGTCTATTCTTTGTAGTACATCCCAACCCAATGAGGCGAATGAATTCTTATACACTAAAGTTCTTGAAACCCCTAGCTGGGGCAGAGGGAAACCACAGTGCATCTCCATTGCAATCGGCCCTGAGCATCTCTCTTAATTTCAATCCAGGTCTTTCCGATGTCTTTTGCTTCCTCAATGACAGTCCGTCGCCAGGTTTGCTTTGGACGGCCACGTTTACGTTTTTCATGAGGGTTCCAGTCTAGGGCTTGCCTCGGTATATGGTTGGGATTCCTCTGGAGTGTGTGGCCTATCCAGCTCCATTTGCAGCGTTTTATCTGTTGGTCTTCATGACAGCGTTGCCAAAGATGATCGTTGGAAATTTGTCGGGCTAGTGAATACCTATATTTCGAAGGAAAGAAAGGACTCCTAAAAGTTATCTTTATTGGCGTATATTGAATATGTCGCGTCTTATCATCTGGGGAAATGGCACAGGGGTACATCAAGCATTTGTTGCTCAAATAAAATGTACAGGTTCTACATCTGGAGTTGGTCCAACCTTTTCATGTGAAGAGTTATCTAAAATGTTTAATATTTTGACATTGCCTAATACGAGGGGCGGTCAAAAAGTTCGCGGAATGGCGGGGTTGGCGGGGGTGAGGTCGCTCCTCCAGGTAGCCGCTACTTGAGTAACTCATAATTACTATATATGCCAATTTCTAGCCTAATTGGGTCATTAGCTTTCGAGTTACAAACGAGTGAACAAGTAAATCGGGAACAAACTAGCCACTATGGAGAAAATTGAACATCGCGCCGTCGTAAAGTTCCTCACCAAACAAGGAAAAACGCCTCAAACTATTTTGCAAGAGATGTTAGCTGTTTACGGAGACTCTGCTCCTGGTAAAACCATGATTTACAAATGGCACGGCCTTTTCAAGCAAGGAAGGGAGTCAATTGAAGATGATCCTCGACCTGGACGGCCCATTGAGGCCACTACGCCGGAAATCATTGAAAAAGTTGAAAAACTTGTATTGGAAGACGGAAGGTTGAAGAAGAAACAACTTGCAGCATCAGTTGGAGTATCAGAAACCACAATTTTAAATATTCTTCATCAACATCTTGGCATGAGTAAAGTGTGTTCAAGGTGGGTCCCGAGAATGCTCACGCCGCTGCAAAAACGTGAGCGCGTCAACTGTTCCCGCGAGTATTTGGACCGCTGTGGAGAAGTTAGGGAAGAAATTATGGCCCGAATTGTAACCGGTGATGAAACTTGGGTTCACCACTATGAGCCTGAGTCAAAGCAGGAGTCGATGCAGTGGCACAAAAAAGGCACACCACCCCCAAAAAAATTTAAAGTGTCGCAATCGGCCGGAAAGATCATGGCGACTATTTTTTGGGATACTGAAGGTATTCTTTTGATCGATTATAAAGAACGTGGTGTTTCTATAACGGGAGAGTACTACGCTTCCCTATTGGACCGATTAAAAGAAGCTATTAAAGAAAAAAGAAGAGGAAAACTGACAAAAGGTGTACTCCTTTTGCACGACAACGCGCCCGTTCACACGAGTCATGTTGCGACGGCTGCCATTCATCGATGCGGTTTTGAACAACTACGCCATCCACCCTACAGTCCAGACCTGGCCCCTAGCGATTTTTATTTATTCCCAAAGATGAAGAAAGAGCTGCGTGGAAAAAAATTTAGAGACGATGATGAAGTCAAGTCGGCGATTTCGGCGTATTTTGACGCCCAAGACAAAACCTATTTTTTCGACGGTATTAATAAGTTATATGCCAGATCCCAAAAATGTATTCGTGTTAAGGGGGAATATATTGAAAAGGAAAAATAACATAATGTATCATTTCATCTTTTTTCCCAGTCATTCCGCGAACTTTTTGACCTCCCCTCGTATGTATATATTTGATGCATGTAAATTTGTAAAACAAAATAATCATTTATTTAATACAGTCATTAAATTGAATCCTCGTTCCACCCGATTACCGGATAGACTGGTTTATGGCCACTGTCCAGAAGTGCATTATACCTAAATAGTAGCTATCTCTAGAAATAAATAAATTTACCACTAAAACGATTTACTGGACTCCTGTTTAAATGGTTAGTGGAGAAATTTTTTATAGTTTAAAGGATTTTTTCAATTTAAAGTAAACTTGATTTGCATGCTAATTTAAATTTGCCGAATAAAAGACACTACAATAATCAAGATCTATAATGTATGCTGTACTCAACGCAATACATAGATTTGAAATTTCAAACCTATAATTTTATTTATGAAAATAGGGGACGAGACGAGCAGTACGTTCAGCTGATGGCAATTGATACGCACTGCCCATTAGAGTGCCGCTCAGGATTCTTGGAAAACCCCAAAAATTCTGAGCGGCACTTCAACTGCGCTCGTCACCTTGAGACATAAGATGTTAAGTCTCATTTGCCCAGTTATTTCACTAGCTACGGCGCCCTTCAGACCGAAACACAGTAATGCTTACACATTACTGCTTCACGGCAGTAATAGGCACCTATAAAGCCATAATCGGTACTGCAACATTATTTATAAACAAATAAACAAGGCTTCTGAGAGTGAATTATTTTGCCACAGATATACATTTATTATACTAGCATACCAGTGATGCAATTTTAAATGATTTTGATACTGTCCATAGGCCTAGCGCAACTCTATAAGAAAAAAGCTATTCACTCGATTGTATGAAACGTGTAGTCATTGACAGATAGCCGAAATCCACAACGTTTTAAGCAACTGTTCGCTTTCAAACTTAGCTGGATTATACTTCGTCGCCAATCGCGATACTGTAATTACTACTATTTCAAAATGTCAAATGACTGCACGTTTACCAGTGCCGCCTTTTAGTACATAGTATTTACATCCTCTTTTCTGTCTATAACCATCAAATGAAATCAAAAATCAAAGATTAACAATAAGAATTAGATCAAAGGTTCCATTTAGAAGTGGTAAGAAACTCATTACAATTACTTTCTACTTCCATACTTATACATCAAAAGTCGTCATACAGTTCTGTCACCGAGATACATCAAGGTAACTTAAATATATAAAATATCTAACTTTTATTGTGTTGGATGTTCGTGACCAGAGTTCACAGCAAGACCAACTGCACTGTGATTTATTTGTGCATGAAGGATTCTGAACAATTACGGTCCTTTCATTGCTTTTAACAATGATTTACTTCAACTGCTTGAGGGTTTTTTCGTGTCTCAGTTGTGTTGAACGAGTTACTATTGTAGAGTAAATTGAGTTATAGCTTCATGTCACTATCTACGTATCTTAGAAATCACACCACTACTCACAATAAAAACACGTACTGTATCTATAACTAGTATAACTCTTTATTAAAAAAAAAAAAAAAAAATCAAATTCCAAACTTCTATATTTGATATTAAAGTATATATACAAAATTACTTAAATCTACTTATTCAAGCAATTTACAATTAACCAATTTAAAATTATATGTAGGTATCAGAAAACTTATTTCTACAATCCTATCTACGTATTGAGGGATAAAACTTTATTATGCTTAAAAAGTTAAAAACTAATACATGAGGTTTGTGGGAGGGGGGGTGAATCCAGGAAACTGGGAAAACCTGGCTATTTGCTATTTACTCTCTTAGTCTCTTTATTATCGGAATTCAAAGGGATACACAAACATTCATTCATAGATTGGATGAGCGACATCTATCGGTGACTTAATAAAGCACGAATATTAACCTTGCTTGTTTTCTACGTAAGTTTGGACAACGTATTTATTTTACGTCGTGGATATTTCGATTTAAGTATTAAATGAATCTTGGGGAGTATTTTTGAGAATTGAGCACTACAACACGGCCACATTATGTCTGGAACTCGCTGAAACGTGAGGCCCCCTCCCGTTTCCCTTTCACCCCCCGGCAGTCGTCTTGTTGCGTCAGTACGGTTTGAGGTTTCATTACCGTTAGGTACATGTCGTGATGTTTTTGTTTTTGCAGGTTTCATTGTTTCTTTCCTTATGACAGTAAGGGACGTGCAGGACATTCAGCTGATGGTAATTGATACGCCCTGCCCATTGCAATGCAGTGCCGCTCAGGATTCTTGAAAAATCCAAAAAGTTTGATCGGCGCTACAAATGCGCTCGTCACCTTTGAGACATAAGATGTTAAGTGTCATTTGCCCAGTTATTTCACTAGCTCCGGCACCCTTCAGACCGAAATACAGTAATGCTTATACATTACAACTTCACGGCAGAAATAGGCGCCGTTGTGGTACCTACCTTTTTCACAGTTGTTACGTTTTGACATTTGTTGTTTTAACAGTTTCTGTTGTTCTGTGTCACTGTAATAGTACTGCCAGAAAAATAAATTCTATTTTCACTTATTGCCCAGATTATTTCATAAATTTTTCATCATTATAATAATAATAATCAGCAACACGACACAAATTTTCACGATTATTTTCCCAGAAAAATTCTCTCTCCAATTCTCAACTTAACATTCGAGACTTAGATAATAATTGCGTTTAACTTTAGTTTTCCCTACGAATTTGGGTTTATCATGTTTGTGAAGGATGTTAGTCTAAGAGCTGCATTACATTATTTACAAAGTAAACGTGTAAATACGAGTAATGAGGCAAACTCTTCGTCTATGTCACAGCAGGCACGATCCGGTGACCTTCAGGACTTGTTTGAGATTCAAAACGTGCCTCAAGTCGTGGGAAATGATTTTTGTTGATATTGTTGTTGTAAACGTACCTACCTACTGTGTAGGCTTCTCTAGACTCTTGACTGTAATATAATTGTAGGAATAAATCAAATCAAAATCACTTTATTAGGAGGTTACGGAAGAAGAAGTAGTGTAGTTATTTATAAAACTTATGAATGTTAAAATTTTTATTTTTTTACATCTACCACCGCTACGGTACAGAGAATAAGTGGCAAGAAACTCATAGCCTCTCTTTTAAGTCAACATTTACAAGTTTATCGTTTTACAAATCATTTAAATTACAATATATGCAAAGTGATGTAACCAATATACTCAAACGTCGAATACTTAATGCCTTAGACGAGTAAGTCAAAAAAAATTAATGTTTATTAATAAGCAAAGTTATTGAGTATAGTATATACATAAACACACACACACCGTAAATAAATTATAGAGTATAAAGCATTTTATTTGCAATTACAAAAATAATCACTTTAATTAAAAAAAAAATATGAAGCAAACTTCTTGGTAACAGGATCATCGAGCCACCACGAGTGTTAACCCGTTCGCGAGCATTACGCATAGTGCTACCGTTGTATCCCTCGACCATATATGCGGGAAGGGAACGACCCGCTTCACGACGCTGCCACAAGCAGTCGCGTTTAAGCGAGCACGACGAAGCCTGTCACAAGAACTCAACTAAATAACATAAAACGTGTTAATCTACATATTAAGCAACACTAAATGCCTCTACTTACAATTTGACCATTCTGTTTAAATTTACATAATATAACTCTCTCAACTGACTAACGCCAATGCAGAAATGATAAAAAAATGATGAATAGATTTACTATATTAGAATACCTATAGTTATTATATATACAGAAAAACTCACAGTTATTTAGGATGTCAAGGTGAATACTTTAACGAAGAGAACCTTTCATAATCACAAACTGTCTAATTATTAAACGCAATGTAAAGTTACTCCAAGTTTAAAATTACTTCTCCCTGTCACGTTATTCAGTAAGCGATAAAGGTGGGACAAAACACCAGTGGGAGGCTGTTTTGTACAGGATACCAGGTAATATTATGGGTATCACAACGGCGGCTATTCCTTCCGTGAAGCAGTAATTCAAATTCAAATTCAAATATTTTTATTCAAAATAGGATTTAAAATCACTTATTGAACGTCAAAATCAATCATCAATCAATCATTCAAAAGAGACTGCCTCAGACCTGAGAAGAATGGGCGCAAGAAACTCAGCGGGCTTTTTTTTTTTAATATAAAATATGGATTACAATGTAATATCGTACAATAAACATTTATAATTAAAGAGCCTGAGGGTGTTCGCTTTATTCCCAGTCCGTGGTGTCATTAAGAAAATCGTTTATGCTATAATAACCTTTCCCACACAAACGTTTTTTAACAATTCTTTTAAATTTCGTAACACATTTGTTTTGTACATTTTCTGGGATCATATTGTAGAAGCATATACATCGCCCAACAAAAGACTTACTAACTCGACCCAACCGAGTAGTAGGCACAACAAGTTTATGTTTGTTCCTCGTGTTAACATTATGAATGTCACAGTTTCTAGAAAATTCCTCAATGTGCTTATGAACATACAAAACATTATCAAAAATGTATTGAGAAATGTGTACTTGTAAGTGTTAAGTGTAACACTTAATGTGTAAGTGTTATTGTGTTTCGGTCTGAAGGGCGCCGTAGCGAGTGAAATTACTGGGCAAATGAGACTTAACATTTTATGTCTCAAGGTGACGAGCGCAATTGTAGAGCCGCTCAGAATTTTCGGGTTTTTCAAGAATCCTGAGCGGCACTTCATTGCAATGGGCAGGGCGTATCAATTCCCATGAGCTGAACGTCCTGCTCGTCACGTCTCTTATTATCATTAAAAAAAAAGGTAAGATAAAGACAAAAAGTTTTAAGGTTGGAATAACTTTACTTGACCCTTTATTCCCGCCACAACAATAGGATCGAAATATCGGCATCAAATTAATAAAATATATATCGTGAGTACTTGACATAATAATTACAACTTTACTTCGCGTTTATTAATAACACCTGAAGTGCCGAAAAGAAACGCCAAAACTTGAACAAGCAATATTATTATAACATACAAGCTGATCGCCATTCTATCCAAGATTATACCGCGCTTCCGCGGGAATTCCTAAAAATGTCATGATTAAATTACAAATACTTACAAATACAAATATTAAAGTGAAACTTTCATTACATCGTCTCAAACTTTTTCGTCTGTGTTGCATGTCGCGTGACGGTCGACCGTCGTACTCTCTGAGACACAGAGTTCAATTAAAATATTAGTTGGCGACTTAGTCTACTTTTGTTATTTCCCATTATCATTCCAATTTTCCAAGTATAAAATTAAGATTGATAAAGCGATTTTTATACCCTTAATGGAATATTATTACAAAAATTTTTAGTTAAATGTCTATAATATGAAAAAAAGTTTCACTTTTACCGTGGTTTCATAAAAACACACAATCCTTTTTTATTTATTACAACAAAATAAAATGTATCCTATATCCTTTTATTCTAATTATTTTATATTATATATTTTATATTGTGACTTGTGAACAGTTAAAGCGTGAAAGTGTTGCAAACAAATTGACAAATTTATTGAATTAGGCGTTACTTTGCGGAAATCCATAATTATACAAATTATTTAAGTTTTCTTTAGTGTTAATTCCGCCAATATTTGTTTTTAAAACAATTCGACACGTGTTTCGCCTCTACACGAGGCATCCTCAGGACGTGTTGTCTCGCCAGATTTTTACTGGCGGAATTAACACTAAAGAAAATTTAAATAATTTGTATATTCAAATTTATGTTTAATTCTTTATATCTTAGTCTTATTCCTTAAAGACTTGGCCCTAATCTAAAAAATATTCGATTGCATTTAATATAAAGTTATTAAAGTAAGGAGAAATAACGATTTTATGTGTGTGTATGGGGACGAAGTCTCATTAAGTCTATTAATAATTCAAAAAATATTTAAACAAAAAAACAACCGACTTCAAAAACACTATTCCAAAAAAATAGATATAATATGCACTAAAAAGTATAAAAATAATTGCGTATTTTTATACAATCTAATTAATTAATCTAATTCTAGTAACGATTATTGTTATATTTGGATTATCGGTGTCCTTCCGTCGCGACCCGCTCTCTCCTCTCGCCTCCTCACGACTCAAGCACATCTCACCTATAACTACATAGATGTGTCCAAGATAGATACATAAGTATGTAGTTACAAACCTATCATGGTTTTCTCATGGATGCCATTGTCAGTACCGGACTAAATACAATGGGACCACACGGAAAGCACCAGTTTTCAAATAAAATAAGAATTTTCACAATCGGTTCACCCAGTCAAAAGTTTTTAGGTAACAAACATTAAAAAAAAACAACAGAACCTCCTTAATCTCCGAAATATTAACGACATCTCTTATCGCTGTAAAGAAATGGATAAAGAAGCTTAATAGAATAATTTAATAATAGTTTTAACGTTTGTGATGAAATAAATAACTTGTTATTTAAGAGTTAGCAGTAAACAGCGATGGCACGTTACGACGTGTTCAGAACCCGTTCACCTTGGAACTTCAAACCTTACGCAAGCACTAACTCATCCTAATAATGCACTAACTGCCTATTGAGAAATCAAAGAATGAACTCTTGTGCCCTCTGTACGTGATAATGGCTCTCTTTGTATCTCAATTATGATCTGCACTGCTTCGACGGTGAACTCTATTTGGTATACATACTTTCGTCTGTAACATAACTTACAATATTGTCTGAGATATGAGATATGGAACTCTCAAAGGGAAACCAACTGGAAATCTCTTCCTCCTGCTCGCGTCATATTCCTCATTTCTGAGGTTCAACTTTTTCAACTGATTCAACTTTTTTGACAGTAGTTCGCCATCTGAGTGTCTTTGGCAACGTGCAAGAGCGTCATGTAGTCCGGTGTTCAGAGACGTGCTGATTTGGTCAGACCATCTTATAGGGCTGCGACCTCTGGAGCGTCGTCCGTCTACCTAATCTCTTACTAAGGCCGATATTTATACTTATACTTTGCTCAGTCTTTACTTACGCGAAACTCAGCTGAATATAAGCTTAGCATAAACTTCGATTTCTTTTTTGTAGTCATTTGATAGATGCTTAGCTTAAACCAAGACAGGCCAATACAAAAGGCAAGTTTGAGTTTCATCACACTCAGCTAAGTTTTACGTAAGTAAAGTCTGAGCAATGTTTAAGTACGCTCTGTAGATCTCAGGCTAAGACCTCGCTGTCATTCTGCTCATCTCTGCGTCTGTCAGCAGCCGTATCTTTTTTGAAATTATACTTCTTTAGGAGCGTTATGAAAAAATTATGAGAGTGAAATTGTAGTGACGTTTGTCTCATTCGTTATTTTTTTTTGGTTTCTTCGTCCATTATTAGGACAGGCAAAGGGTTCAAGCCCATACAGCCGTATTCATTATCTAATAATTAATTGTCTAGGCCATTTATGCGAGATTTTAACAAAATTGTTCTCTCTAAAAACGAAGAATAGAACGAGGAATAAAACATTTTAATGATTTTTGCTTCGTTAGGCCAAAGAAGTATAACTTCTTACGTGCATACATAACTACACACACACTTTTTTTTCTTTGGCACTGCTCAGTATGCGCATTCAGCTAGGCCAAATCTTATACACCGTAATTGTTAGACACATGAAACATTGACAGATTATGTTTTACTATTATTATAAAAGTACATATCGTGTTATTTATAGGATGTTATGGAACTTCGAATATTAGTAGGCTCATCTGGTTTTTAAGTCATCTTTCAAACAGACTTTTAATTTTAACATCGAGTTTTGATTTTTTTTTATGAAAATAAGGGACGAGACGAGCCGGACGTTCAGCTGATGGTAATTGATACGCCCTGCCCATTACAATGCACTGCCGCTCAGGATTCTTGAAAGACCCAAAAATTCTGAGTGGCACTACAAATGTGCTCGTCACCTTGAGACATAGGTTGTTAAGTCTCATTTGCCCAGTAATTTCACTAGCTACGGCGCCCTTCAGACTGTAACACAGTAATGCTTACACATTACTGCTTCACGGCAGAAATAGGCGCCGTTGTGGTACCCATAATCTACCCGGCATCCTGTGCAAAGGAGCCACCCACTGGATATCATCGAAAACTAAGAAACAAGAAAACATCCTAATCGCGGCCATTGAGTTTGTAGACGGTGGTTCGTTAACCCTAATGCTAAAATTTACACGCAGGTTCATATTCAAAATGGTCAAACTTTCCCTCTTTTGTCATCCATCTTAATTTTGATATTTAACCCATTTAAACTTATTTGAATCATCTAACACACACCTAAAAATCTTAAAATAATTATGAATTATCTGTTCATATAGATTTATCAAGTTAATTTATAATTTAATTGTCAATGGAATTTTTGGTATTTTAAAAACAGTTACACGTATCAGAAGTGCACATTTTTTTATTTACTTTGTACGTTGATCAACATCATGGCGGCGTTAAATTTATATTTAAAACAAATAAGAATGAATTCAATTCATAAATTCTTATAAGCTATATTTTTTATATTGAAAGATGCTACCAACAACTGTGTGCCATAGTATTATTAATTCAAATTTAAATGTTTTTATTCAAAATACGATTTCAAATCACTTATTTATCGTCAAAAACTACCAACTATAGCCTATTTTGAATAGAAATATTTGAATTTGAAAGTCATTATGTTCTAATAGTCTTTACCTCATAAACATTTATAACAATACGTCGCCGGTTTACATTTATAGTATAGTTTTACAGTAATGTATTGTTCTAATAATACATTAATTTAATAATATTGACGATGTGTATAATAAAACTCTACACGTTCCTGACTCGTATACACATTTCTTGGTATAATAATAATCGTAATTTTAGTCTCTAATGGATGTGGTCAACTAATTGGTTAACGAGCTATAACTTGTATTAATATTCAATTATATTTAAATACTTATAACGAGTATGGAGTCAGAATTAGCCTGCAGGACACAATTTGAAACGCGGCTATAAAAGTAAATACGATATTGGAGAGAGTGAATGGTAGATATCCGATATGGGATCGTAAAGGTGAAGTGGTCATATGTGCCAGTTTGAGTAGGTATCTGCTAGAGGGGAGACCTCGTATTACTAAAAGAAATGTAAAGAGACCGTCAATCACTGCCCTGTATAAATACCACTGGACAGGCTGTTTTGATATGTTTGACAGCAAGTTTTTGTGCCTATTTGAAGCGCCACTCGCGTGCGTCCAGAGAACTAATTTTGACGTTGTCATTAATACATGAGTTGTCATATCCTAAAATAAATATGTAAATTATTATGTAGATATAACTATTGAAAATCAAATTTAGGAATACATTACAATCATACAAATGGCTGCGAAGGAACGTACAATACTCTGAAGTATTTTTGCATTTAGAATTAATTTCTTTCATTTTCCGCGTTGTTTATATTTCAAGAATCAACGTAATAAAGTACTCTTTTATGCTAAATAGTTTCCAACCATCTGTCAATGTTTGCTGAGGTTGTCATCACTAGTTTTAGTAGCGCAGACTCTCGCAAAATTGCTTACAGCGACAAAATGGCCAATATCAAACAGGCACAAAAGCACTTTGACAGCCGCCCGTCCAGTGGTATATAGTAGAGGTCATGTCGCAATTAAATGGCAGACGAAGAAGTATTCGAATAATTTGTGGCCAAAGTACAATTAACAGGTCTTACAGGTCCGTGTTGCTATAGTATTGATTATCATATTCGTTGATGGGTGTGCAATTTAAAACCGATCATATTTATATGACGTTGAGCTTAACTACAAAATCAATAATCATTTGTTTGGTGAGTGATTGATAATTGGATATAATATTCTGTGAAAAACTTTGAATACATTCATCAGTTGTCAAAAAGACTAGTCATTTCTCAAAAAATATGTAAATTATTATGTAGATATAACTATTGAAAATCAAATTTAGAATTACATAACAATCATATTACATTACCCTTAGATTAACTAAATACCGAACTACCTAAGAACAATAGCTTTTTTTATTACGGCAACTATTAGATACTTGTGTGCGTGGCATCTTGACACTCAATGGCATCTTTCAAATTTTGTAACATACGCTTTGTGTTATTTTACATTGAAATTAATAAAATACAAAATACTTACTAATGATATGTGATCCCAGAGTCTTTCGTATTTCTTGTAGTATTATTTTTACAAAGTTTTACCACGCAACCCGCCATTTTAGTTTCAATTATTAGCAAAGTTTAACAGAACATGTGGCACGTCAACGTCATACATTGTTCGAGACTGGCTTGAGTACGCCCACTTGAGCGTAGTATTAGTTAGCGTAGCGGAGACCAATCCTTAATCCAAGCTATAACAATTTTAATTAATTATTGTGAAGTACTAGGTCGTTATATTGCCACAAAACCACTACTTGACAGATACAACAAAGAGTACACATCCGACCATAGAGTATATTAAATGAAACCTTTGACATTTAAACTCATTATAAGTTGCAAAGGATGGCTTGGATGTTGTCGTATTGCGTCACAGAGAAAGTTGCACGCGGTCACCGGCCCCGCGGATCACTCGGTCTACCCACACATGCAATGTTTACCTCCACACCTTTCTATTGTACATGCAACTCTTCCTGTAAATATAACATTAACTTCTTATGTTATTCAAATCCAAATATTTTTGTTCAAAATAGGTATAATGGCACTTATTGACAGTCAAAAACTACCACATATTCGAAAAAGTATGCCTCTGACCTAAGAAGAACGGGCGCAAGAAACTCAACTTCTTTTTGAATTTATACTTCTTTAGTCGCTTTATGAAAAAAATATTAAAGTGAAATTTTAAGATGCGTGCGCATCACTGTAATACAAAAGTAACAGGGTGAGGTTGGTTCCTAAAATTTTCTGACGTTTGCGACATTCGGTTTTTTTTTTGGTTTCTTCGTCCATTATTAGGACAGACAAAGGGTACAAGCCCATACAGCCGTATTCGTTATTTAATAATCAATTGTCAAAGCCATCTTTGCAAGATATTTACAATATTGTTCTTTCTACAAACGTAGAATAGCAGGAGGAATAAATAAGTTTGAGGATTTTTGCTTTGTTGCGCCAAAGAAGTATAACTTCTTGCGTAGTAGCGTAGTATAACTTTATTTTAAATAAAAATATGGATTACAATGTAATATCGAACAATAAAATTTGTTATTTAATAGCCTGAGGGCGGTCGCTCCAATCCCAATCTGTGATATCAGTAAGAAACTTTTTTTTTTACAATTCTTTTGAATTTCGTAATGTGTTTTGGACATTTTATGCACTTGTCCTTTCCCCCCCTGTAGCCCCGTGTATTAGTGTCCAAGCTTCCCAATTTATTTAATGTTGAAAGTAGAATTTTTATGTTATACAATATAGAAAACCGCATTATCAATACCGTGTCTAAATGTGCACTGATTTCAAGCATACAATGTTTATAAGAAACCCGACATGTTTCAAAAACATACAGTTTTAATAATAATAACTTAACATACTGCGGAAATTCCACAAATTTTCAACGTCTAAAATAAAGTCTTAATAATAATATTTTTTCTCTGTTTTGTTTTAAAACTTATTACTAACAAATAACTGATGCATTAATTAATGTTCATATTTAAACTGAATAGAGAATTTCTGTGTGTGCTAAGATTTATTTCATAAGATTTCAATAAATTTACAAACACACAGTACTAATCTAACACGGATTTTATCTTTTGTGTGCAAACCGCTAACAATGATCAATAAACATTGACTCAAGAAAGTAAGTAGCAAAGAACAGAAGGCCTACTCCTTAAATCGATATTCGATATATCGTGGCATTAGTCGTGTCAAATCCTACTCTTAGTTACATCGTATTCAACGTCGAAACGATGATTGAACGAACGAAACATTATTCGGTATTATCGTTTCTAACCCTACTCTTAGATGAAAATGTCAGAGACGAATATTCGAATTTGACAAAATAGTCAAACGTCACTTTTACGATAATCTCAACGACACCTCTTAGGCTCTCGTTGCTATTATCGTTTCAAGTTGTATAGATATATTGCCTTAAAAATATTATTAAATAATTAAATGTGATTTACAATAGTACAACACTTGAATACAACAGATTTTTTTACTACCGAGTAATTTAAGTCATTTTGTTGATCGTGCGTAGAAAGTAATGCAAATGGCCGCCGGAGAAATAGGAAATCGACGAGAAGGGTTGTTACTTTATTTACATTTAATTATCTGCAATTTTTGTATTACATAATTTTTTAATATTTATATTTTGTGTAAATGATATCAAATTGGTGGTGCAGAATCTGGCATGGCCTTAGCGCCTAAACTGTGTTTTGACTTTTGACACTTATCAGCGACATAGCACAGATAATATGTAGTTTTTCAAGGTTTGCGCATAATTCATTCACTCTAACACCGTAAAAAAATCAAAATATTAATCTATGGTTACGATAAACGATAAGGAATTCGAACATTTGTCAGAGTAGGGTAGTTGCGATATATTCCGAGTATTGTCGTATCGTACCGAATGTATCGTTGTCGATTTTGCGAGTAGACCTCCAGTAGCGAAACGCAGTGGTCTCCTTGAAATTTATGGCTGCGTCTAGGCGAAGCGCTAGGGTTGGTACATTACAAAAATATTTACTTAGTGCATATTATATCTATTGTTTCGGAATAGTGTTTTTGAAGTCGGTTGTTTTTGTTTATTAATTTTTAAGCTATTGCATAGCTTCTATCGCGGGCCTTGAGCGTGGAGACCGAATCCAGAAATTCCGTAACGAAAATAACCTAACACTTACTTACTAGATCTATATGGATATTTCTATGTCTTTTTGTGCAGAAGGTCTCAGGTTCGAGCCTGGGGTACGTCTTGATTTTTATTTAATTTCACCTGTCCCGTTGTCTGTCTGTAATCAAATCTTGCAAGCTAAATTTTACTCACTTCCCGTTTGCTTTTTCTTAAATTAATTTTATCAAAATAAATACTGCATAAGTAAAATAAATAAATAATTATAATTGCATAAGTTGATAAAAAATGCTATGCAAGCTTTACCGCGGCAGTCCCCGAGTGCCACACGTCTTTTTTTTATTATTGTTTTACAAATAATATCAGTGACAATATAATATGTAAATTGAATAGTGATACAACAAAACATACTCAAACTTCAAATAGTCAATGCACTACACGAGTAAGTCGAAAGAGTTTCTGTTGCTAAAACATTTTATTTTATTAGTACATCATAATTTTCAATATACCTAAAAACATATTTTTTAATTTCTCGATGATAAGGATATTAATTTGTAACCGAAATGAAACGTAACAATTTAATTTTACAATCGTTCAAAACCTATTTGTTGTCACAATTTTTCCAATTAGTAATAGTTCTTTGTGTTGTTCATTGATGGCATGTGTACGTCATTATTAACACATAATAGAGATCACACAATGCCTCTTAGTAATGAATAGCAGATCATCATTAATAACTTCCTTTTGTATTTCCAAGTGTGTTTAAGGTGTGGTTCCGTGGAAATGTTGTGCAACTCTTTGGCATCTCGTGGATATCTCTACAGGATGTAGATCGGACCTTAGTTGAGGATTTACAAGTAGATTTATTTACTGCACAAATATAGTATGAACGCATGAAACTCCATTACACATTACCAGTAGGCGGCTCCTTTGCGCCGGATGCTGGCTATATTATGAGTGCCACAACGGCGCCTATTCTGCGCCGTAGCTAGTGAAATTACTGGGATTAAATGAGACTTGACATGTTGTCTCAAGGTGACGAGTGCAGTTGTAGTGCCTCTCAGAATTTTTGGACTTTTCAATGATTCTTGACGGTCGTTTCGTGTATGTAAAAATATAACTTTTACGCAAGAATCTGGTGTAAAAAGCCCCGATACAATTACACGCGTTTTAATCCTTTTAAAAGTGTTTTATTTATATGTGTAACACTCGCGGTAATTAAAGAAAATACTAAAATAGCTAGTATGAAAGGATTGCAAAAAGAAACCGTAAGCGTAATAAAGCTAGTTTATTTACTTATTTCTATTCATAAAACCTTTTATTTGCGATACGATCAATAATTCATCTAAACTGATATTATAGTGGTAAAGTTTGTGAGTTTATGAGGTAGTCTCTGGATTTAAAGAACTAATTTTGAAAATTCTGCTAAAAATACAAAGCCACATCGTTTGCGAGCGTCATAGACTGTATATTAATCCGAAAATACTTTTTCGTGGTAGTCTGATTTGCATAGTAAGTCGAAGTGTTTTGTATATATACATGTAACAACATTAAAAATAAACAAAATTTCAACGAACTGATGAAAAATTTTATCTTTTGATCAAAAATCTCATCTTCTTTGATAAGCTCGGTGTGGCGTTTGGCATAGGTCTAGAAAGGCTCTGAATACCTTATCGAGTGAAGTTTAGTCAATTGTGTTTCGACTCTCTAAAATTACTAACTAGAATCCGAAACTTATGATTGCCATAAAAAAGTATTTGAAATTCCATGTTTTTTCGCCTTAAAAATTGATCTTTCGTACAGTCGTAGTTTTTGGGACTCACGTCCCCTTAAAGACCAAACGCTCACACAACGCACGCTATGGCTCATCTGAAGGCTAATGCTGGATAACAACTGCATTACCGGCCAATAGTCAATGTTAGCCGTTTTCTAAAGGAATGTCTTTATATCCTGCAAATATGCATTATTTATGTAGTAATTTCATTTAACTCCATTTATTATTCGGTATCCTGAGATCATTTTGTATTTATAAGTTTTGCAAACTTGTACTTTCCGTAGTTATTTTGTGTGGTTCGGCTTATGTCATACTGTGTAGGTGCTATTAATACCATCTGATAACTGGTACTGTGTTCTTGTTCGTACAACAATTGAAACTTAGCCCACACGCAACCGCGAGCACTATTCTACAGATTCCATACAAACATTTATCAAAGTTGATAGTGTGTTTTGGCTGTGAATTTTACGCGACGGACGGAGTTAGTTTTACGCTTATAATATTACAAGTATTTAGTTAATTATATGTTTTTATCTGTGTTATACGTGGAGGTTCCTTTGCACAGGATGCCGGCTACATTATGGGTACCACAACGGCGTCTATTTCTGCCGTGAAGCAGTAATGTGTAAGCATTATTGCGTTTCGGTCTGAAGGGCGCCGTTGCTAGTGAAATTCCTGGGCAAATGAGACTTAACATCTCACGTCTGAAGGCGACGAGTGCAGTTGTAGTGCCGCTCAGAATTTTCCGGTCTTTCAAGAATCCTGAGCGTTGCATTGTAATGGGGGCAGGGCATATCATTTACCATCAGCTGCATTAACATCCTGCTCTTTACCCTTATGGTAATAAAAAAGTACTTCTTTTAATTTAATAATAATACCTAAGAAGTTCAACGTGCCATTTGGCATAGACATTCTCGAACTCTCTCCATTGTCCTTTGAAACTCCAATCCAGAAAAGACCCGAGGTTACGACAAGACGATATGTCTTTCAATATTATTACTGAACGTATTTGTTTTCGAGTCTATAGTCATGCTTTCCTGTGGTGTTTTACTTATTCGATTTTGAATTTTGAAAACACCTATTTTAGTATGCATAACCAGAAGGAAGTAAATGAAAATTTCGTGCATTTTCGCGAAATTTAATGTTTGTAGCCCAGAACATAATCAAATGCTGTGTATAAAACATTGCGTCCATAACTTTGGTTTCTTTGTTTAGTTTTCTGGTAAATAACAGAAAATATAGGTGAGGTGAAACAATAATAAATGTATTCGTGTGAATAAGATAACGTCTCAACTCACGACGCGCGCTCGCTTCAAGCTTTCTATTATTAAAAACTGCACAACTTATTTCGGTACCACTAAATAATTTTTTGTATACAAACCTAATTTATATACTGAAACTTAAGGACCACATAGGATTCGAACCCGCTAGGGATACGCCCTAGCGTTCTAACAACTCGGATGCCAACAGCTAGGACAGTCATCCGGATGACGCATGATCAATAAATCTTTGTGTGACCATAAAACTCCCTGATACACTCCAGAATATCAACGATTGTCTTACGAATTTTCTATCAGGGCATGTGTCCTGACGCGAGTTTAACATTTTATACCCATCGGAAGAAAAGTGCTTAACGCTGCTAAAAAAGTATTCACTTCAAAAAAAAAAATAGTGGCACTCCGGAAGTCCCTACAGAAGTGAAAACTTGAACAGTTACGTGTGTATTTATGGAATTGCCAAGAAATATTTTATTGTGCACGAAATACATTTAAATTAAGTGTGTTTGGTAGCGGTAATAGCCTGAACACATGGTCGGATTTGGTCCGACCGAACCTTCGGACGCGCTCCGGTGTCGGTCCATTTTCGATGGTATGTGGCATCGTTCATCGCACAAAATCCGGTAATAATCATAATTTGTGCGATGGATCGCGTCCGATGGTTATGCCGTAAATTCGATCATGTATTAAGTCCAGCTAGTAAGTCTTTTGTTGGGCGATGTATATGCTTTTACAACAAGATCCCAGAAAATGTTCAAAACAAAAGTATTACGTTCTTCAAAAGAATTGTTAAAAAACGTTTGTGTGGTAAAGATTACTATAACATAAATGACTTTCTTAATGATACCACAGATTGGAAATGGAGCGATCGCCCTCAGGCTATTAAATAATAAGTTTAATTGGACAACATTACTTTGTAAACATATTTTTTTGATGAAAAAAAAAGCCCGCTGGGTTTGTTGCGCCCATTCTTCTCAGGTCTGAGGCATTTCTTCACAGTTTCGCAATTTCAATGGTTTTTTCCATCTCAAAAATTGCCCAACGTGCCTAAAACAGAAGAAGCAAATAAAAAAGAATTTATGTTAATAGTAGGTGATGAAATAACAAAACGTGCGCGAGTTTTAATTTCAATAATTCTTACTTGCTTTGTTAACGCTGTTTGAGTGTTAAATTTATTACGCGTGAAACATGGCCGATTCACTTTCGATTTCAGAATAAGGTGACTTCGGATTACGTCATATTAAAAACAATTGGAAACCTTAGCCCACTATTGTAATCGTTACTGAAGTGAAAACTTCTTTAACATCGTTGTGATTTGAAAGTGGATGAAGCGAAAAAGCGAGACAGACACATAAATTAATAATAACGTGGGGGAAAATGAGTTAGGAAGTATTATACAGAGTTTTGGTACCAGGCGATCATAGTTGAAGAAAAGATTGTCTTATGTATGATGCGAGCATACCGTAATATATTCTGACGTCAATGGCACGACGTATTACTATATATACACCAGGATAACATAAATATGGTAGCAGTGATAGTAATGTCTCTCATATCGGTTGAAATCATGTGTTATACTAGCAACATGTACCAGGACTTCATATGCAGTCTAGAGGTTCATGCACAATGCAGGTTTCACTTCTGCCATTAGTACTTTGTACACACGCAATTTTTTTTATATTTTAAAACATCTACACACTTATAAATGCTTGTTTTGTTTTTTGTTGTATACTAATGTACGATCTACATGATTTGTATTTAGATTGTTAAACAAAACATGAACTTGAATCATTTTTATAGGTTTTATGCTGTGTATATTGTTCTATGGAATGTTTTAAATTTAAATATCGATCCTGTTAATTCCCAATGTATTTTTACTATTTAATTAACGAAAATGTTGGCATAAATAATTTATTCTTAGTCTTAATAAGAAATCTACAAAAGCAGCCATGCTATATGTTGGCTCTTATCCAAATTTTAGTATAGCTTAAGTAAGCTTGCTCTTTACATTATTAATTTGCTAGAGTTTCACGCATAAAAGCAGTTTCTCTCACATTTTTGGTATTCTTAGGGTAAGGTAATTTAGGGAAAAGACGCAACAGGACGTGTTTTGAAGACGGATTTGATCCGATTCCTGCAAACTTACATATTAGGTACCATCATCACCAACTGTGCTTTTTTTAATGAAAATATGGGACGAGACGAGCAGGACATTCAGCTGATGGTAATTTATACGCCCTGCTCATTACAATGCAATGCCACTCAGGAATCTTGAAAAATCCCAAAAATTCTGAGAGGCACTCATTTGCCCAGTAATATCACTAGCTACGGCGCCCTTCAGACCGAAACACAGTAATGCTTACACATTACTGCTTTACGGCAGAAATAGGCGCCGATGTGGTACTCATAATCTAGCCGGCATAATCTCCAACTAATATTTTTATTGAACTCTGTGTCTTAGCCCTGGTTAAAAATATTGTTTGGAAAGGATGACATAAAACACTGACAAACAACATTTACATTAAACACTGACAAAAACAAACAAAATAGCGTGGAGCACTGGCATAAGTGAGAAATAGTCTATACACTACACGGTCAGCTGCTGCGAACTATAGGCGCCGCGCGACCGTCACGCGACATGCAACACACAGACGAAAAAGTGTGAGACGATGTAATAAAAGTTTCACTTTAATATACTCAGAAAAATTACCAAAAGATGAGCTATGATATAAGACGACCTGTATAGCCGAGTGGTTAGCGATCCTACCTACTAAGCTAGAGGTCCCGGGTTCGAACCATGGATCATGGATGTTTAAATGTATTTATGTATGTTTATATGAATTTACGTATGTCTAAGTAAGTATATTGTATAAAATATATCTTTGTCTTGTAACCCATAACACAGGCTATATATGCTTAACTTGGGGCTAGATAATTTGTGTAAAAAGTGTGTCAATATTATTATTATTATTCTTCTTCTTATCTTATTTTCTACATTTATATATATAACATATTTATAAAAACCAATATTACAAATATAAATATAAAAAATAGTCCCGCCGGCGTTAGTTCACGACAATTCCGCCGGTGGTTAGGGCGACAGACTGAGGTACTTCCGCACGATGCGTGCCGTTCCCAAAACAGCTACTTTCTGTAACTGACCCTTTATCCAGTTATTATTATTATAAGAAGTCGGTAGCCATAGAGTGTTTACATACAGTGATTATATTTAAAACACCATGATGTGTATTTTGATCAATTTACATCCATTGGCAGGCGGAAACAAACGATTTTCTGTTCGCTTATTACAGCTGCGTTCCGTTCTAACAACTGCGCGACCCGCCTACATAATTGTTTCAATTACGGCTCTAACATTTTCGTGACATTTTATGATTCTAATATTAATGTTAGGGTTTCAATTTTCGTGATGGGTTAAGATTAATAACAGTTTGACATAAATTTCAGTCGATCGGTAAAGCCGTTTAAAAGTTATTCTAAAAAAACGCATATGAAAAAAATTACGTAGTGTTTTTTGAGATCTCTTAAAATCTACCGGTCCGAATCGGTCCAAATTGTATTTTTATTTAATATATAAATATTCCGAATCTTAATTTGGTCAAGCTCTTTCGAATGGCGCCAACCGCGATGAAATCGGTCGAGCCGTTCAAAAGTTATAAGAGGTTTATATTCATCCATACAAACACACACACACAACACACACATACATAAACATAGATGTACGCATGCCTGTGACAGACATCGCTGGAATAATCAGGGAAGCTTCCTAGGTTCCTTAAAACGTGGAGATCTGATGAAAACTCGATTTTCGAAGAACGTGGTCAAACCAAAATCCCGGTGTTTGAAAATTTTCAAGCTGGAAGTTAAAAATAACAAATTAATAATAGAATAATTTATAATATGAAGAAGCGCCATAGTCAAGTGATATTACTGGGTTAGTGATGAGACGCAACAATCTATAGTCTCAAAGTAATGAGTGCAATTATTGTGATGCCTAAGCTGTATTGCATTATGAAGGACGACAAGTAGCCACGGACGAGTAAAAAAAGAAGAACTCCGCGCCGTGATATTAGCAAGTGAAGCACCGTTATGCTAGTGTGTGTGTGGTTACGGGAGATACTAGTTACACAATTTTTTCTCCCTTAAATAATCATATATGGCCATAAATACATATATAGTATCGTTTTTACACCTTTTCACAACGCACGACGGCATTTTTAAAATATTTTATTGAGACGCAAACTGATCTGTCACAGACGATGACAATTCTCATAATGGCCGCCATCAGCCTGTAGTAGTGTGTGTGCGTGGGGCTATGTATTTACACGTTAATCGGCTTGTTTTAGTGCTACACTGTTATGTAAGGTGACACGGAGTCCTTAATTTTTTTACTAGTCTGTGCATGTAACATGTATTCCTATCCAATAAATAGCACAAATGAAAACTCACTGTACTCAATATTATATAGATACGAAGGTACATGCTCACAATTTAACAAAAAATAGTGCTCCGCGGTACACGATAACACATTGAAATAACGTAAAATAAATGGCGTGATTAAAAGGTTTTCTTATTATTTTCGTTTAAAACGAAAGAAGATGATAGTGTTTAATGTTTCTAGTATTGTTCAGTGTCATCTTTGTGAAAAAAAATAATTACTCTCAAAATGCGTCCCTATTGGGACATATTCTTTTATGAGAATAAGGGACGAGACGAGCAGGATGTTCAGCTGATGGTAATTGATACGCCGTGCCCATTACAATACAGTGCCGCTCAGGCTTGAAAAACCCAAAAATTCTGAGTTGCACTACAATTGAGCTCACCACCTTGAGACATAAAATGTTAAGTCAATTTCGCTAGCTACGGCGCGAAATACTTTCAGACCAAAGCACAGTAATCTTTACACATGACTGCTTCACGGCAGAAATAGGCACCGTTGTGGTACCTATAAACTGGCTGGCATTCTGTGTAAAGAAGCCTCCCACTGGTATATTTTCTCTAATGTTTCACAATCCCATAACACTAACATATTTTCGCAACATGTATTGAAACAGAGGTAACTGGAACTAAATGTGAAATACAGCAACGGATTAATTTTCTGACTAATCATTGTTTCGAATACATATTTGAGTTGGAATAGTTTATTACTATGTACAAACAACGAAATGAAATTGGGTAGAAGTTATTCAGATATCTAATGTTATTATATAACATTTTATCATCTAACACAGACAGAATGGGCCTCTGGTACAGTTTTGGCTCAATAACATAATAATCTGCATAGATATCTGCTCCTTTTGGGTATATTATGACGTGATGGTTTGTATCCGGATAGACATCAGTCATTGTAATGATAATCAATACACGAATTACTTGAAAAGGTATTAGAATGTAATAAAAAAGGCATTACAAACTTTTCGCTTCTTCTATGGGTTTTTAACTCAATTAGATGACGTCTGCTTTTCAAAGAAACATTTTCCTTTAACAAAAGGAAAATTAAACTTTATTATATATTCAGCGTAGCTTCTAGATTGTTAGTGTTGTATTGAGTTTTCTTTCGAAAGTTCTGGAATAAGTATAAAGGGCACGGTGCAATTGCATTAAGGCTAGAAAAATAAGTATTTGAGCGAAAAGGAATAGAAAGGGTATTAATATTATTTGATTTTAAAACATTACTTTTTAGCTCGCGTTATTCAAGTCATTTATTTTTAATATTTTGCAGAAACGACTTATACGTGAGGCTAAGAATTTCACTCTTTTTCATTTTAGTTACGAAAGATAATACGACTCATATAGCCGAATGGTTAGCGACCCTGAATACTAAGATATAGGTCTCGAGTTCGAATCCCGGTAGGTGTAATCATTTATATTATGAATATGGATGTTTGTTTCCGAGCCATGGATGTTTATATGTATTTATGTATGTTTAAGTAGGTTTGTATTGTATTAAATATATTGTACCCATAGTACAGGCTAAACCTAGTTGGGGGCAAGATAATTTGTGTAAAAGTGTGTAAAAATTAATGTTATTATTATAGTATGTATTTCATTAAGTAATTAATTTTATTCGCTAGTAACATATAAATGTTATTAGCTGGCCCAGCAAACGTTGTATTGTCTAAGCCTATTGCTGATCTGTGGATGGAACAGAATAATAAAAAAATCACGATACAAAAATAGGTGTTGATCGTAGACGGGTGAAAATTTGAAGTTGTATGTATTTTTTAATGCTGAATCATAATAAAATTAAAGTAAAAAATTTTGTGAATGAAAAATAGAAAAAAAATGTTAAGGGTGAACAATTCTTATCACTTAGGGGTATGAAAAATAGATAGTACCCGATTCTCAGACCTACTGAATATGCATATAAAAATTGGTAAAAATCAGTAAAGCCGTTTCAGAGGAGTAAGGTAACTAGCATTGTGACACGAGAATTTTATATATAAGATTTAATTTACGTTCGTACTGACACAGTCAAACTTGAGAACATAGATTATAATATCGCCAAAAGATTTTAAAATGACACGCGAATTACAGTTTATGTCCTTCTAAAATCCGTTGAATTACATCTGTGAGCGACCACTTGTACTAATAACTGTTGCGTTATTCAAAGACCTGTGTGTACACACCGGATATAAGTAGTTATATTGATAGGGCTATTGTCATTATCATGGTATCTGTGTATCTCTGTATAGAAAACAAATTGTTGAAGTGACGCTGAGCACTTCGTTTTGAGGTTATTGAATGAAATTGTGTCGTCATGGTCGGATTTGTGACTCTTGTTCCAGTAAAGTCGGATCGACTCGACTAAGACAGTGTGATCAAGCACAATATAATTTACCAGAGTAATGTATACACAATTGTCATTATATTATGTAAATGTTATTACCTTAATCGATATTTCTGGTTAGAGTTTAAAGGTTATGTTGTCATGTAAAACATACATACATACATACATACATATGATGACAATTTTAATGGAGCGAATGAGTGAAGAAAGAATGACTTATCATCAAATATATAAGGCAAGTGTGTGTGGGCAAGTCGGTCGCGAGAGACCTCATAGAACTTTCGTCGACCAAATGTCCCCAACGTTTTAAAAAAAGAAAAGGTCCGAAACACCCGGAACTGGCGCGCATGTATGAAAAGAGTAATGAATGTAGAGGATGTGGTTTGTAAGGATAGAAGCAAGTGGCATTCTGTTGTCTCTGACTACCCCGGCGAGAAAAAGGTGTGAGTGTGTGTGTATAGAAGGTCTCATACCAAAATCTTAACGTCATACATGTGTGCGATATTAAAAGGAGATTCTACATATGCATGTAGCTATTTCTTTGAATTTTATGAGGTAAGTATGCTTGTTCATGTGTGTTTTTAACTACATTATACGCTATACGGCCGTTCCCAATATTCAGTCTATCTCTTACTTGAGATAAAAATCGTAACTATCGCTAACTTTTCTGTCCCAATAAACTTATCGACGGTAACTCACCTTATCCGTTCACGCTGTCTGTCTACCAGGAATAGAAGTTTGTATGGAAATTGCAATTCCGGCGTCTCAATTATAAGGCGATAAGAATGACTTATCGGGTAAATTGGGACAGCTTCAGATTATTGACAGCTAATTACTGACAGTAGAAGGTAGAAATTTATCTCTATGTGTGGATAATATATTGGGAACGGCCGTTAGTGTTACTCGTATATAGATGTGATTATAGTTAATTTATTGAATATATGCTATTCAAGTGGTTCGTAAAAGTATTTAATTATAATAATTTCTGTGAGTGAGTTGTTGATATAATGCTAATCCTAGTAGTAGAAACCATCCATGCACGCGATTGTCACAACCGCCGCAGATAGAAAACTATGATTACGAACAATTTTATCGTAACGTGCCCACAACACTATTACTGGCTTTACGAAACTAAACAATTGTGCAAGTTATTGCTTTTTGCTTTCATTATTCAACCGTGATTTCAGAATACATAAAAAGCCTCTTATAAGCGTTGCAAACCTAGTAGTTATATTATATTTCTTTAAGGCCGCTATCCCAAGAAATAGCCAAAATAGCACTTAATTGAAACTATTTCCTGACGGTCTATATAAAGCTTATATTTTTACAAAAAATAATTATATATATCCATTTTTTATCCACTTTTCTATTTTTTATTGACAGTGCGGAAAAAATCACCAAAATACCTCTAACTTTTACAGTTGGAGCCATGATTATCATACAATCTAGATAAAAATTGTACGAAAACTTATTAATTGTACACCAATACTATTAAACATGACACAGTTTTGTTAGCTTTTTAAAGAAAACTGTATTATGTTTGTAATATATAAAAAACGGTTCTAACTCTGAATTAAGACTATGGGAAGAGGTATCCTAGCTCCGCTCGATTCCTCAAGGCCATCGGCTCGGTCCCCAGCCTTAACATTTAAATATTCTTTAGCGACAATACTTCTTACCATAGCCTAGGGATAGATACGTACATATTAAGTTCTACTATTTAAACGTCAATAAGAATGTAAATAATGAGAAAAAAACTCAATTAATTTGTATTTCTTTAATGCATTTATATATAAGCATTCCATAAACATTAATTGATTAATTCACAGTCCGATGTTATCGTAATATTTTCTTTCGATATTTTGTACGAAACGAAAGTTCAGTAAGTGTTTTGGAAAATAAGAAAGGCAAACGTGTATTTATTTGGTCGGCAACACATCTTCAGTTACAGTTGAGAAATTTGAAGAGCGACAGGCAAATACATCGATGTCTAATAAATATCACTCCGAAGTAACAATTTCTCATAATGTAGGATTCCTTTGTGTCGGAATCTGTTCATTAACTCCTAAGCCTTAGTCATCAATCAATAATGAATTCCTTAAAAACTGCATCATTAATAGTTAAATGTTAGTTACCTACTCTAGAAAACAAATTCTAATTACTCTATCTTAAACCTAGAATAATGTTTTATTTATATGCTCTTCTTCTGTTTTGTATCGTCACTTTGTATAAGCTGTACCTATCCATGGAAACTTATAATTGTCACTTAATGTATTCTATATACTTCCAACTATTACTGTGATTCACACAAGGTTTAAAATTTGGAGTTGTATACGATATATAAATATAACGACCAACTAACTAACGACTGCGACGTCCTGGCTTGTTCATACAGTTACTTTACCATTGGGAGGCTCCTTTGCACAGGATGCCGGCTAGGTTATGGGTACCACAACGGCGCCTATTTCTGCCGTGAAGCAGTAATGTGTAAACATTACTGTGTTTCGGTCTGAAGGGCGCCGTAGCTAGTGAAATAACTGGGCAAATGAGAATTAACATCTTATCTCTCAAGGTGACGAGCGCAATTGTTGTGCCGCTCAGAATCTTTGGGTTTTTCCAGAATCCTGAGTGGCACTACATTGTAATGGGCAGGGCGCATCAATTTCCATCAGCTGAACGTCATGCTCCTCTCGTCCCTTTTTTCATAAAAAAAAAAAAAACAGGAACATGAATATGTCTTTGGCTAGTGCCTTTTCAACAACCAAATCAGATAATCCATTTCATAGCTTGAAAGTTGTGATGATTGCTCTTGATGATCATAAACGACGAAGGCCACTTTTCACGAAGCTTCACGGTCTGTTCATAGTCCCCTTATTAATGTACCAGTTTAATTCCCAACTCACGTGAACAGAAGTAATCAAGCAAAAAAACACGTTTTAATTTGCGGTCCGAACATGCGCGATATAGCTTGCCCACTAGCCGTGACAATTATATGCGAAACTATTAAATATTTTGATTGATTAGTGACAAAATTAAGGCAATCACGTGTGACTGTACTTCGCACCTAATAATACGTTTTCGTATCTAGTAGGACGTCGTCATCGGCGGACTTGTCATCAAAATGATGCCTGGACATGTTCTGATGTCAGCCAGAAACTTCTGCCTCGCAGCGGCACTTTTTGGAATCATCTGTTACTGACAGTATTCTGGAACTGAGACGTCCAAAGGACATTCAAGCTCAGTCTCTTTTTCTGCTTCGTGACACTCTTGGCAGAGTGGTCTTGTTCACGCAATGACATCATTTTGGGGCAGATGTGAATCGCCTCACGAGCATTTGCCACTCTTCCCCGATGGCCGACGGCTTGGTACACTCGTTCAATAGACCGCCCACAGCAGCAGCAGCAGCAGACTTAATTTGGTCGGTCCATCGCATGGGTGACCTTCCTCGCCCTCTGGTTCCCTCCACTGTGCCTTGCACGAGAATGCGCTCGATGGGCTCACTATCGCGATAAGAGACGTGTCCGAAGAACTTAAGTATAGGTTAAGATACCTATCGAAACGAAATTTAAATAAAAAAACTTTGAGTGTGATGAAGGCTATAGATCAGCCCGTTTGCCTTTTACCTTGCCACAATGAGATTGGACGTATCTTGCAGTTATCAGGTGGTGGACGATCTGCGATGAAGGAATACAAGCCGCCTACAAGACCTATTTTCTTTAAAAGCGTTCATCCATAAGATTGACTGTCATATCAACGGCAGTTACCAGCTGCTTGCGGGCTACCTGACTGTCTTACGTGCGATAGTACACCAAACGGCAAACAAATTGGCCATTACTAGTATGACCTAGCGTTACGATTTCATAGCTCGACTGGCCAAATCAAATCAAATGCATGATCAAGTGTATCTTGTTTCTCTCTCTTCATACCTATGTTTAAAAGAGACAACAAACGTGGTCATTCGAAATGATCCCGGGTTTCGACTTTCGTCAGCTATGCTATGCGATACCGCAGCCCGCTAGTGTTTGACACTTTAATGATATGGTCGCCATCTTGTCAAACATGACACAACGTGTTTTTATGTTCACTTAATGCATGTCGTTGTCAGAGTATGATAATTATTCTTTATGTACTACGTTGAGGAACAGGAATCAGTTCTAAGAAATAATATTATCACATCAGATCTGATTCTATTTGTGGTTACGATGACGCTATAAGAACGTGATCTATAAATATATGAGTTGTAAATTAACAACTAGTTGTTTACTGATACTGCAAGCCCATTTGCATCTTTGTTTGACTTATGTAACTTTAAGTTAAGCCACCACACGGTAGGTATATGATTACTTAAATAAACAATACTTCCGCAATTATAATGTGATTCTTGATTTTGGCAGAGAATTTCGCTGTGTAAGACTCGTAGCTATGGCGTGCCATCGGGAACTTTAAATAAAAAAGCTTAGATAATTCTAGATAGAGTCTCTTGCCGTTAGTGAACAAATAAAAACAGGCCAGGAACATTAGTTTAGTGTGCGTGACAAGCTACGTGTTACACTCGTGATTTCTGCGCGAATTGCTCAAATTACAGGTTATTTCGTAAGTCTATTTTTTTGACGTTTTCACACCTGTCATAGTCTATCTAGACGTAGATCTAAGTAAAAAAGTTCGTGGTCGCGACCCCATTAAATGTGAATATTCAAATTGCTATAAATATAGATTAAAAACCAATGTACAATCTAAAGTAAAATATCTGTACTTCATTGGTATGCTTGGCTTCAAATTTGATGTTTCTTGACAGATAGGTAGTTTTCTTTCACCGCCATTCGGTTTATGTGGAGTCGTCCTTAATTTCATACGACGATCCCTGGGAACTCTTTTTCTTTATTTTCTGATAAAATGTACCGCTGACAAAGAAGGTGCAAATACGATTATCGATTGGTAAAATGAAAATGTGAAATTGTAACAAAGGAACTCACATTCGCGTTTATAATTGTTTAAGTAAGAATAACTGTTTAACGGCCGTTTTCAAAAACGTATCTATCCTTAGCTTAACTTACTAGTGGTAGACAAATCTATCCTTTTACGCTTACTTACATTTCAATAACCTATCGACATAAAGCATTGCGGGCCTTACAAATAAACTTGGTATAAACTTATAACTGATGATAAACAACGAAAATGCAAAATGTTTACAATATCGTTGACAACACTGTCAATACAATGATAATTCTGAAGTTTTCCGAATGACAAGCTGCCTTTGCAAATAAACGCGGGAAACGTCATACGTCCGAACAAACCATTCGTAAGCAAAATGTCTATTTGTAAACATTTTACATATTCTTGGTTTATGCTTAGTTATAACTTTATACCAATTTTATTTGTATGGCCGTTGGACTATATCTATTTTGGACATAACTATGGACAGATAAGATCTTGTCATTAAACGGTGAAAGCAATGTATCCGTATAGAGATACGTTATTGAAAGCGGCCGTAAACTGATTATTGTGAACTAAAAGTCATAGTTTATCATCCACCAAACACAAATGGCTGACTGTTGACCACGTCATCGTTGTCTCCTTCTGATTCTTGTTGTATCTACGTTCTCGTTTTGTTGGTTATATTGGAGCTTTTGACTTTTATTATATTACAGAAATAATCCTTGTCTAATACTTAGCTAGTTTCTCCATAGGTTGTTTTAAATTTGTTATTATAATTCCCAATGGGAGACAGTTTTGCCCAGGATACCGGCTAGATTATGGGTACCACAACGGTGCCTATTTCTGCCGTGAAACAGTAATGTGTAAGCATTATTGTGTTTCGGTCTGAAGGGCGCCGTGGCTAGCAAAATTACTGGGCAAACAAGACTTAACATCCTCTGTCTCAAGGAGACGGGCGCAAAAGTAGTGCCGATCAGAATTTTGAGCGGCAATACATTGTAATGGGCAGGGTGTATCAAGTATCATCAGCTGAACGTTCTGCTCATCTCGGCCCTTACTGTCATTAAAAATATATAATACTTGACTACATACTAATCTTTTATAAGGACTTTCACCAAGAAAGTACCGAAACGTAATGCATATTTTATTTGATTGACGAAAGTACCAAATAGACCTAATGTATATTAGTTGTAGGTAACTTTAGGTAATCCGTTTGAAACGTCTTATTTAAGGACCAAAGAAAATTTATATCAAGCATCATCACCATCATCATAATCAACCGGAAGACGTCCACTGCTGGACAAAGGCCTCCCCCAAATATTTCCAGGTCGCTCCTACGCTGCCCTCATCCAACCTATTTCGACGATCTTGACCAGATCATCAGTCCATCTTGTGGGGGGCCTACCAACACTGCGTCTTCCAGTACGTGGTCGCCATGCGAGGACTTTCCTGTCCCACCGGCAATCTGTCCGTCGAACTATGTGCCTTGCCTACTGCCACTTCAGTTTCGCTATCATTTGGACTATGCCGATAACTTTAGTTCTCCTGTGGATCTCCTCATTCATTATTCAAGCATATTTTCATCTAATTATGACCTCCAATTGTTAGTTTTTCAACTGGAAATGTTGGCAATGAAATTAACAGTCACTTCTCTGTTAAGGTCATAATATAATCACAACAATATTTAAATTTATTTCAATTAATGATGACAATAGCAAAGGCAATAATTGTAATTGGAAAAGATTCTAATAGACCTTGATATTGGTCAGGTGACAAGATAGTTCTTAATTTTTGCAGCAATAGCAAAATATTTTTTTTTTACAACTTGATGGTTAGAGATACCTGTCGCTTCCGCCAAGCAGTGTCGCTCAGAATTCTTAAAAGAAAAATTAATGATGAGTGGTACTGTGAGGTTTTTAAACTAAATATAGGGTAAAAAGAGAAGAGGTTCACATAATGGAGAAGGAAAGACCAGCCGCTTATATACATCCACAATACTAAAGCTCAACAGATATAGGTACGTTGCCGGCCTTTAAGATGGGAGCATGCTTTAAGGCGAAGAGTAAGCAGAAAACACGCAAACAAGATGTTTTTAGACAAGTTTTGTGGTGAAAATATAACATTTGGAGCTATAAACACTACTTTATCCTGTTACATATACCCTTAAGTCTTACTTGTAGGTTGCTAATGCTTGCTGTTAGTTAAACTTAACACTCCAGAGCTATTATGAACTACCAGTTTTATTTGCAGTTAAACAAGTTTTTTCTCGGCATGATGTATTTGTTTCGTATACTGCTCTCATAAAAGTTGTTCTTATAGCTTTTACTTTTTTGTGTTGGTACATTTATTAAGATTAGTAATCAATAATGAGGATTGTAAGCAATTAAACTGTTTGTGCCTGTTAAAATGTTAAATTTTCCACGCAAGAATTTTGAAAATATTGGCTTTGTTACATAGGAGCCGTGAACTCATATCGCTCAAGGTCGCCGGCATTTAGTGTCGCCTTAAGCATATCCATTTTATTAAATTAAAATACACTTAAATCCTAGGATCTATTGTGCTTGTGCGAACACCCTAAATCTAAAAAAATTGATGTGGAAATCGAGGTTGCTAGATAGGAAACGTGTGATGTACTGATTAAAGTTTAAAGTATATCCTCAAGACCTATTATTACTTTTAAGAGGCGTAGGATCCTTAGTGGTTTTAGGCAGGGCACGTCTTCTGCTTTGATTAGTGGTACTTCAAGATACCCTAGCATCATTCTGGCAGTGGCCTCACAATCCAGTAGGATGTGTTTGGGGTCTTCAGTGGCTTAAGGCGAAGAGTAAGCAGAAAACACGCAAACATGGTGTTTTTAGACAAGTTTTGTGGTGAAAGTATAGCATTCCGAGCTATGAACACTACTTAATCCTGTTACACATATCCTTGAGTCTTATTTGTAGGTTGCTAATGCTTGCTGTTGGTTATAGTTAACACTGCCGAGCCTTTTTGAACTACCACATTTCTTTGAAGTTAAACAAGTTTTTTGGCATGGCGTGACGCATTTTTTTGGTACTTCTCTCAGAAAAGTTATTCTTATAGCTTGTACTTTTTTGTGTAGTTTCATTTATACAGATTAGTAGTGAATAACGAGGATTGTAAGCATATAAACTGTTTTCCACGCAAGAATTTTGAAAATATTGGCTTTGTTACATAGATGGCGGGCCGGCAGCCGTGAACTTATATTGCTCAAGGTCGCTGGCATTTAGTGTCGCTTTAAGCATAACCATTCAGGTCCTTATGTCATATCAGCTCGGGAATACTGCAGTCGGCAGTTGATTCCACAAAGTTACTGTGCCATACAACTTTTACCTTGTGGAACGAGCGCTTGTGCAAAGCCAGACATCAACATGGTGCAGGTCGAATTTGGCTGCATCTCTACGCAACGAAGTCAAAGTCAATTAAACTTTATTCAATTAGGCTTAAACTAAGCGCTTTTGAATCATCACTACAAATATTATTTTTAAATCCCTGAATTTACCATATGTTCGGAAAAATTAGAGCTCGTAAGAAGAACGTACAAGAAACTCAACGGCCACTCTTTTCTATCTATTGAGTGTTCTACAATGGCTGTAATTAATAATGTAGTAATTAATAATGTAACAAAACAAATTAATTTGCAAGGTGCTGCAACCAGTATATGGATCATGTTAGTTAAAAGCGTTTTACATATCAAATATCTCATAAAAAGTAATGAAGGATAAACTGTTAAATTATCGTATATTGGATGCATCAATCTTTAGGAACAAACATACACTTCTTGTGCCTACTACACTCGGGTAAGTCGAGTTAGTAAGTCTTTTATTGGGCGATGTATATGCTTCTACAATAAGATCCCAGAAAATGTACAAAACAAATGTGTTACGAAATTTAAAAGAATTGCTAAAAAACGTTTGTGTGGGAAAGGTTACTATAGCATAAACGATTTTCTTAATGATACAACAGACTGGGAAAGAAGCGAACACCCTCAGGCTCTTAAATTATAAATGTTTATTGTACGATATCACATTATAATCCATATTATTATTTTTATATATAAAAAAACTCAGGTCTGAGGCAGACTATCTTGAATGGGTGGTAGTTTTTGACGTTCAATTTGAATCCTATTTTGAATAAAAATATTTGAATTTGATTTGTTTGTGTAAGGATGCTTCGTGAACATGGCGGTTGTGATTACTGTCATAATTAGTAATTGCATTCAACAAATAAATGTAATAAATTCTATTTTGTTCTAGGATGAACCACTGCCTATTGGTAACGCACACGCACTTCACGCTGATCCTCCAACTCTCCATCTGTCATCAACAGTACCACCAGTATCACAAAGCACTGGTGCACCATCGCCTGACAGTCTTCTGAAGGAGGACCCTCTCAATCAAGCAGAGTCAAAGTTTGACGAAGACAAGCTACAGGTAGATTACCCAAGATATTTCTTTACCTAGTTGATAGTGATCACCGTGATTACGAGACCGTGAAGGTCGAAACGGCACGAAACGAATTAAATGTTTACAATTATTTTGAATGACTTAAAAATCTTGTCATAAGTGTTGTTTTGTCATCGTGCAGTTTAGTGAGCACTATTAATTTTTAATCGACTTAAGAAGGATACCATTCAATGATATATTTTTGAAGTGAAATCTTCCTTAGCGGCGTTGAGCACTATTCTTGGGATGCGTATAAAACATTAAACTCGCGTCAGGACACGTGGCCTGATCGAAAGTTCGTAAGACAGTCGTTGAAATTATGGATGACAGATTTATACTTCTCCCTCCTCGCGTCGGTTTCCTCAGTGCTGAGGGTCGTGATCATCTCGACAGAGTACTTTTTTGCGTATTATTTGCCGCCATCTGCCCCTTCTTCTAATAAATACTTCTAACTAATTATATTACGGCTTTTTTATGATCATATTGAACCAGTGGTTGAGAAGCCGAAGCACCGCGAAGTCTATGGATCGAATCTCAGCCGTGAAATATTTTTACAGTTTATTATGGACGAACGTTGATTTTTCTTAGAGATAAACTTTTTAATGTAAAACAATTTTAATAGTTCTGAAATTTAAATTTTTTTATGTATTACATATTGTCGTTTTTGTGTACGATAGCGCATTATTTCAATATTGTATTTAACCAGATAAATGCAAAAAGTACTTTTCTATTGATAATAAAGCAATTCGTGCGAAATTATTCCCTAACCATTCCAAAATATTTAAAAATGCACAACGGTAATGATCAAGTTTTCACTTCGGATTGCAACCCGTATTTTTTTAAGTTTGTTACCTCAGAACTTTCGACTCGGTGAACCGATTTTAATGTTTTTTTTGAAAGCTGGTGCTTTCCGTGTGGTGCTATTTCAATAATAACAGTAGGTAATTCCAATTCCAATAATAACGGTACATAACTACATTAAATTGCCGTAATAATTTGATTGACTTTGGTGTTCTCGTTTTATAGTATAAAAAAGATTATTGTAATTTTTGGAGTAGGTGTCATCCATGATAGGATTGTAATTACATATATAGTTATAGGTGAGATGTGCTTGAGTCGTGAGGAGGCGAGTGGAGGCGAGAGGCGTGGCGGAAGGACACCGATTCCAAAACTAACAATAATCGTAACTAGAATTAGATTAATTAATTAGATTGTTTAAAAATTCGCAATTATTTTTATAATTTTTAGTGCATATTATATCTATTGTTTTGGAATAGTATATTTGAAGTCGGTTGTTTTTTTTGTTAATATTTTATATTTTTTGATTTTTAGCAAATTTGAAGTACACTTACTTACGATTTGTCTAATTATGTGTAATATACAAAATTTTTCAATGCGGCACTGAACGTAAGCGCTTTGCAATTTCATTACAGATAGTTAGACATTCTGCCACAGATCGCACCCTTACTGTAAGTCGTTAAGGAGTCCCATTGATCATCATATTCGACTACGACAATTACTTGACAATAACTATGTTATGGCAGGTGACTTAAATATCCTTATAGCATAAAAAAGTTTCGGCCGAGTATCGTTAATTTGCTTCTAATAATTGAAGAGTGCCGTACGTGAGTACTTTCTCATTGATTCCGTAATCAGAACTTAACTAAAATCTCACCAACCTACCTTTGAAGTACATCCTTTCCAATAAAGAATCATCGAAATCGGTTTGCGTGACATTGAGTTATTTGTAAATTTATCATCCACAGACGTATAGCAAATTTTAGACTTTTATGCCATTGTCAGATCTGGACCAAATTACAATAGGACCACACGGAAAGCACCAGCTTTCCAATAAAAAAAGAATCATCAAAGTCGGTTCACCCAGTCGAAAGTTTTGAGCTAACAAACATAAAAAAAAACATACCGACGAATTGAGAACCTCCTCCTTTTTTTAAGTCGGTTAAAAAGTAATAGAATGATAACACTCGTGTAACATAAAAGTAAGATAATGTTATGAATGCGGCCAGGTTTACGACGACCAGTGTCCCCTTCATTACCCATTACGTGTCAAATGTCCCCACATTAAAGCATCACTCTTGTTAATAGCTGTGATAGCCCGAAAAGTCTCATTTCTTAAGGCTTCATATATCATATTATCAAGCTATTACCGGTATAAACTAGTTAGTTAATGTCTGTTTAGCTTTCTTCTTTAATGTTAATTTACTTATTCAATTCAAATAATTAGCCTGAGGGCCCAATCTGGGGAAAAGATTTATCTTATAGTAATCTTCTTTCGTGCATAAGTCAATATTCTCTCGGCCATTTACACTCGATCATTATAGTTCTATATTCCATTAAAAAGTACAAGTAAAACTTCTGGAAGTACACATACACACACTTGTGTGTGTGTCACACACACTTGCCTTGTGGCAAGCCGAGGCAAATTGCTTCTATCTTTATAATCCTCACGAGCTTCCTCTCCATTCATTACTCATTTCATACATGCTTTGCTTTTTTCAATACTTCTCCAATGTGGTCGACGAAAGTTCTGCGGGGTCTCCCACAACCAACTTGCCCACACACCCTTGCTATATATATTCAATAAGTCATTCTTTCTTCACTTATTCGCTTCACGTGGCCAAACCATTTCAGCATTCCTTTCTCAATCCTTGTCGCGACATCATCTTTCAGACCATAGTGCGCTCATATTACCGCATTCGGAATTCTGTCAATCAGTCTGTAATACTTCTGTGTGCCACACATACCACGCAGTGATCGCATCTCAACTGCGGCGAAAAGCACTCCATTATGAACCGCCATTCGCGCCTCTTTTTTCAGAGTCTGGCAGTTCATAAAGGCATGCAGCACTCCATTTACACAGTTTCCCGCCGTCACTCTCCTTTCAATATCTCCTTCACATCTTCCGTCTCTTGCAGACATGCTACCCAAATATAAAAATTCTGTAACTTGTTCTACCCTGTCATTTTCAATCAAAATATTACACTCAGTCAAACTTTCATCCTTCTCGAATACCATCACTTTCATCTTTCTTGCATTCACTTTCAAACCTCTCGCTTTAAAGCTCTTATTCAAGCAGTTCATCATTTGTTACAACTCATTCGCCGATGATGCAAAAATGACTTGATCATCGGCGCACAATAGGCAGAATTATTAATTAACAAACAACCCTTCCACGTCGATCGCGCATTCGATTTCTCTCATTTTATCCATGAATAAGGTGAAAAACCAAGGCGAGTCTGCACAACCTGTCTGACACCTTTGGAGATATCAAACCAGCCCTTATAAGCAACTTTAATCCAAACACAGGCTTGATAATCCAGAGCCAGAGATTTCAGAGCCCTCATCAGAAGATTGTCCACCCCATACATACACAACACCTTCCATAATTCCTTTCTATTCACCCTATCATAAGCCTTTTCCAAGTCTATGAACGCTCAATACACCTTTTGGTTTTTTGTCGAACCTTTTTCAGTTATGCAGCGAAAGGAAAACACATGATCCGTACATCCCACTCCCTTCTGAAATCCCGCTTGCACATCCCATACCTTGTCATTAGTCACATTAACTACTAATTCAATCAATACTCTGGCATATACTTTTTCAACAACACTAAGAAGATAAGATCCCGCAATCATTTTGGCATTTCTGCTAAGAACTTTAAGCCTTTATAACTTGGGACCATCACTACCTATCATCATTTCTACTATCATTTCTTCCAATTCATTCAATCGTCTGGTACTTGGCCGTGTATCCAACATAGATTAAAAAGGCGATGCAGTAGGCTTACTATTAGTCCATCCCAGCCTTCAACATTTCAGTCGTTGCTCGATCACACCCAGCAGACTTTCCTGACCTCATATCTCTTAATGTTTTCATAATTTTATCCATTCCAATCGGGACCACAAACATATCTATCATCTCTTCTTGCTCTATTTCACTTACACCTTTCTCAACTAAGCTCTTAAAATAATTCGAGCACTCTAGTATCATACTTTCTTCATTCATGACCTCATCTCGTTCATTCCGAATAACTTTCATCGATTTATTCATATTTTGCCCTGCGCGTCTTTCACGAGTTTCCAAAACAGTTTTATTCTGTCTCGGAAATTTGGTGCTGAATTGTTCCTCATATTTTTCCTTTTTCTCATTCTGAAAGTAGTTTGTATAAAATGTAAGCTTCACGAAGTAGATAAAGGTTTAAGCAAAACTAAACTTTATGTCAGACGCCTACGACCTATTCACAAATAAAAGGTAACGTCTTTAGTAATTTCACTATAAAATCACTTAAAAACCAAAGCAATCGATTCAGTAATCGATTGTGAGCAAATCTTTCTTAAGGACTTGCGGTGAATCTGTTACGTTGATACCAGGAAGTACTGCCATTGAGTTTTCAGAGCGCGGAACTGAGAGTTTTGTTACGTGAAAATATTATGTAAATTGGTACCTTTTATTTCAATAGTGTCCGGTGTACCGCACGTCACGCAATGGTTGAGTGCAACTGGTGACGTCATAAGGCTTTCACTTTGAAGTAGTGATGCACTGTGACCGGCGCGGCGCCAGAGTGCCCGAGAAAGTTTTGTTTGTGCCTTCCGATATTTGTGTATGTTATAACAAAATTGTGAAAGTACTATTAAGCTCTTGTACGGTGATTTTAGAAACAGGGTGAATGAGATACATTTTTCATATCCACTATACTTGACGACCCATACAGCCGAATGGTTAGTAACCCTGACTAGTAAGCTAGAGGTCCCGGGCTTGAATCCCGGTAGGTGCAATCATTTATATGATGAATATGAATGGTTGTTTCCGAGTCATGGATGTTTTTTTTTAATGAAAATAAGGGACGAGGCGACCTTTCAGCTGATGGTAATTGATACGCCGAACCCATTAAAATGCAGCGCCGCTCAGGATTTTTTAAAAACACAAAAATTCTGAGCGGTACTACAATTGCGCTCGTCACCTTGAGACATAAGATGTTAAGTCTCATTTAACCAGTAATTTCACTAGCTATGGCGCCCTTCAGACTGAAACACAGTTACGTTTACACATTACTGCTTCACGGCAGAAATAGGCGCCGTGGTCGTAGCCATAATCTAGCCGGCTTCCTGTGCAAAGGAACCTCCCAATGTTAATAATAATAAGTATTTATGTATGTTTAAGTTAGTATACTTTATGAAATATATTGTTGTCTTGTACCCATAGTACAGGCTATAGCCTAGTTTGGGGCAAGATAATTTGTTTAAACAGTGTGTCATTATTATTCTTATTATGAACGATTACCTAATATTTTATTGATCTTATTGCGGTTAATTATACAGGGTGTACCAGACAGCCTGGGATTGAGCATGGGTTTCTGAAGCTCCCTTTAATTGAATCAATGATAGCTATTGGTATCTTAGAGAGAGAAAATTCTGAATTTGCAGAAAAAAAATTTTGTGGTCAAAGTTTTTTGTAGACTTTTAAGCTTTGCAGCATTTTAATGCAATGTACATACAATATCTCCGTAATAAGTGTCATAGTCACTTGTATGATGTATCACGGCGGTTTCGTTGAAATATACCTTCATTTCTGCTATTTGGTTTCTTATAACTTTATTATGATTAATTAATAAAGTTAATTATAGTTAATTAATAATTTAAATTAAGTTTTTTCATTTCTTTTAAATTTAATGTCTTCCATATCAAAGTATAAACGGAAAACAACTTGTTAGCTTTCTAGTTGCAAAAGTGGATCAATCTTTTGACTATAAAACCTTTAATACAGCTGTGAAAAAGTCGAAACAAATTGAGTTTAGAACTAACCTCTATTGTGAGCAATTCGCGCACACTAACACAAAGTGTCATACAAATCGCGAGTGTAAGACGTATCTTGTCACGCACACTAAACTAGTATTCCTGGCCTGTTTTTTATCGGTTGTCTAACAGCAAGAGACTCTATCTAGATGTATAAATTATCTAAGTTAATTAAGTAGCTATGACTGAAAAACGGACTGCATCACATTTTTATTCTAAAGATCTCCATTTTAAGGATGTAGTGGTTTTATACCATAAATTACTAAACTAGAATGCAACCACAATCTTGCATTTATTGAATAGTAAGTATTGATTTGGTAGGTTTACGATTACGCGCCATTTTCACAGCCGTTACTAAACAATGACTTAGCTAAGATCAAGATTACCAACATTACAACACAAATCAAATAACAAAATGGTGGACATTTTAAGAGCACTTGACAGTTTTTGCGAGATTTGAAAACGTGATTTTAGTTGTTATACATATTTCATAGTAATCCGGTTAGCTCACGGTCGCTCAGATGGCAATGAAGAGGGCTATGCTGTGAGTTTCCCTGCGAGATCGAATCAGAAATTACGAGATCCTTAGTGGCAGTGGGCAGCTTGAAGGACAGAAGGCCGTTGGGGCGGCAAAGTCCTTAAATGGCGACCAAGTTCTACCGGAAGATGCAGTGTTGGTAGGCCTCCCACAAGATGGACCGTTGATCTGGTCAGGATCGCCGGTATACTTTGGATGAGGGCAGCGCAGTACTGAACGTTGTGGATCTTGTGGCCTTTCTTCAGCAGTGGACGTCTTCCGGCTGAAATGATGATGTAGATGGATCCATGATCTTAGGGCTATCTTAATAATCTTATCTTAGTAACATATTATTATAGGCTACGATTTGTGGAGCGCCCTGTTCTTCATACTAAAAAAAAATTGTAAAAATGTGCTGGTTTTATGACTTATACATTAAAGAATTTCCAGTGCTAATACTAGTTTGTTGGTCCATCGGATAAATTGGATCAGATTTATTCAGTTAGGTCAAAGAAATGACACTTAAATGTACAAAATTATAAAGTTTACCATTTACCACTATACCAGAAACTGTTAGCACGCATCTACAGGTGTGAAAAAAATTTGCAATGTTGCCAATGGGATAAACAACTATTTGAAAGACTCTCATATCAAAATCGGTCAGTTTAACCTTTTCAACATATACATTTGAATTGTATCAAGTGGGTGTGGGTGGCCACATCCGAAACTATCAGGAATGGCGAAATATAAATAAATCAATCAAATTTTTCATTAGGTCAAAGAAAAAACACATATGAATGTCAAAAATTATACTTTTAAGCATTTATCACCATTCGGAAAATGTTAAGTTTTATTGAGAAGGTAATTTATAAATAAACATTCACAGATTCCTCGTTTTACAAATTTTAACTCAAAGAAGTCTCGGACCCGAATGGCGCTAATAAAGAGTGATTTAATTACTCAGCAAATTTAAGAAAGTATTGGTTTTTAATAATCTATTCATATTTTAAATGTCTTCAATAATTCATACCTACGTGAACCTGCTCGAAAATCATTTCGATTGGACCAGTTCCTAAGACGTGTAATTTTTGCTGTTTTGACACTGACAGTTCAGCTCCTCATAAAAGAACTCTTCATTTATCAACACTACAGAAATGATTTGTTCGCAATTAATTATGAAAACCGGTTTAATTTATATCTTTGGTATGGCTACTGCATCCAAGGTTATCTCCTAACTAGGAAACCTGCAACGGCCAACAAGACAGTCATTAAAAAAATACAAATAATTTCTTACGTAATTCCTTTTCATCGTAAGAAGTTCGTTTAAATGTGCAAAAAATAAAATTATATTTCGTCAGAGCTTACTGTTAAGGTTCTTATTGATCAAAGAAAACGAAGGTAATATCTGTGTAGGAGGGAAATATAATCTTCAAAATTTTCTCATTATACCTTATAAAATAAGATATCATATTAATTTTGTTTTTCTTGTCAACTTAACATTTTACATATTTAGTTTATGAGATATTAGTTATCTATCGTAAATTCCATTTGTAATGACTGCTAAATCAATATTGTTACTAATTTTGAAATGACGATCTATCATTTGATTTAATAGTGATATGATCTGAGCCGTAACGCATCGCAATAAGACCTGTGGCGTAGCGTTAAATAACAACCTCTGATAACATCGTATCTAGTTTAGAAATATTCGAGTAAAATAACCTATCGTGTCCACCTGTATTAAAAATTATGGACAGTGTAGCGAATATTACCGGAATATGACCCGAGGGGGAGCAGTGGGGGGTACAGTTGTAAGTGATAGTGGAACAATGAGCCAAACGCATTGTCTATAGCAGGATGTCCGAACGCATTGTGTCAAGTAAACAGCACAGAACGAGACACGCGCGTTCGCCAATCAACATCAAAATCATTATCGATATTATACCACAGTATACAGATTCAGGCGATAACCAACTACTTATTTATTAACTGTGGTTCAACGTTTTTACAGTTCCATACCTCTAAGACCCGATTTCACCGATGACACTTCAAACTGAGTTTAATGAAAGTCAGTTTAATAAAACTCAGTTTTACGTAAACGATCCAATTGTTTTGTGTTTTCTTTAGTGTTAATTCCGCCAATTCGACACGAGTTTCACCTCTACCCGAGGCACAGAAGATGTTGACTCGCCAAACATTTGGATAATTATGGATTTCCTACCTACTTGAATATTTTTTTTTTACGTAAACGAGCTCAAATGTATGTATTGATCTCGATTTTACGTAAATGACTTTACATGTTATAAACAATAGAATGTGTCAAATATCTGTCAAAACTGTCATCGATAAGTATGAATAAAATTAAAATAGTTAAATATCAATGTTTCTATTACAATTATGACAGTGACAGCTCTTGAACGCGATCAAATATGTTGAACGTACCAAAATTCGGCAGTCAGCATTTAAACGCGTTTAGGCTATTAAATAACTGAGTTAAGTTACTGTTGGTGAAATCCGAATTGATTCTGTTAACTCATTTACAGACGTAAGCTTAGTTCACAGTGTTCTAATTGCGTTCTTCTTCAATGGTGAAATCAGCTCTAAATGAATTTTAATACCCGCAACAGTTAACCAAGTAAAGTCCGACTCGTATTTCAACGTATTTTTAAAAATATATATATACTATGATGAAAATAGTCTTTGTTTGAGGCTATTTCACGATTAAACCACTAATCGTATCAACATGAAACTACCACAGTTCGATGCGAAATTTATCCTAGATGGTTTATGGCTACTTTTTTTTATTATTTACTTTATTTCCCTTTAAAATTCGCCCATCGTAGCGGGCGGGAACGGCTAGTCTATGTATATATATTGAAAATGGTCATTGTTTGAAGCTCTTTCAAGCCTAAACCACTAATCGTATCGACATAAAACTACCACCATTCGATGCGAAATTTATCCAAGATGGTTTATGGGTTATTATTGTTTTATTGTATTTCTAATAAGATGAATAAAATTTAATTTATTTCCTTATAAAATTCGCCCAGCGAAGCGGGCGGGAACGGCTAGTATTCTAATATAAAGTCTATAATCTATAATCTAGTGGTGAAAATGTTTTTTCTTACGTCTCCTGCCACATAACACACACATCATTGACATACTATAAAGAACTAGACTTAAGATCACCTATTATAAGGTCATCAAAAATATCCGGTTGCATATACGTTAACATCAACTTATACTGATAACATTAAAAACACTTTCATATCCCGGGCAATACATACTTACAACACAACCTTCAGTCACGTAGATCTTTTCAGCATAAATAAATCTAAATTCAAATCAGAACTCATAGCTACTTTCAATGATACATCTAAGTAACTGATGCACTAACATAATATATTAATATGTTTATTTATTTTACCACATACAGTATACATATTTATGTATTACCTTTTATGTATATATTTAGTAACAGTTTTTTTTATGTAATGAAACGACCCATATAATCTCAAGAAAAATAAATCTCATTTTTGTTTAGGAAACCGTAATTTAATATAATATAATATAAGGGAAACCTGTTATTGGCATTATTATTGTAAAATATTATTAGTTATTTATCTAATCTGTAATATGCTGTTGGTTTTCTTAATAAAAAATAAAAAAAAAAATAAAACATTCATTCAAATGAGTAGCAAACCTATTTGGGACAAAATACTGCAAAAACCAGTTGATATAGAATAATCCGATTCCCGACACACACACACACACAGTTCACACCAGTGTGACTACGAGAATTTTTTTTCCTCGTCGTCACACCAAGGGTTTTACTACACCCTGTTGGTAATTGATATTATAAGTGATGTGTCAATTTCTATTCTCGTGATCTCGACATTCTCGATAGTTTAGATAACGAATGACTATGGATGGAAAATGTTTTTTTCCTCGTCTTCACACCACGGGTTTTACTGCACCTTAATTAAAGTAGTATTTCCGTAAAATGGCCTAAAGATATATAATTATTAATAAGTTTCGTTTGCGTATTAATAATCAATTTATCGTTTTAAAATTTCTCTATTTCCTTGGCTTTTTTTCAGTGTCAATTTCCACGTCCTCTTTAAGGACAGTTAATAGATTTTTAATTATCAGACAATTTTTGTTAATTATATTGTTTAGTGGGGAGTGCCTGCAATGAATTTGTTTGGCTTTGCCCTCCGTCTGGAGGGCAAAGCCAAACTGGCTTCAAAGAAACTGGGTGTCATAAATAGAGCACGGCAATACTTCAAGCCGGCCTACATTCTAGCGCTCTACAAAGCGCAGGTCCGGCCTCACATGGAGTATTGCTGTCATCTCTGGTCTGGCGCACCCCAGTATCAGCTCGATCCATTTGACCGCGTGCAACGCAGAGCAGCTCGAATTGTCGGGGACCCAGTACTCTGTGAACGGCTGGATCACTTGGCGTTGCGTAGAGACGTCGCTTCATTGTGTGTCTTCTACCGCATTTATCACGGGGAGTGTTCCGAAGAGCTGTTCAACCTGATTCCTGCCGCCGAATTTCACCTTCGCACGACACGCCACAAGTTACGATATCATCCCCACCATCTGGATGTGTGGCGGTCCTCCACAGTGCGGTTTTCAAGGAGCTTTCTTCCTCGTACCACGAAGCTGTGGAATGAGCTTCCTTGTGCGATGTTTCCGGGACGATACGACATGGGTACCTTCAAGAAAAGCGCGTACACCTTCCTTAAAGGCCGGCAACGCTCTTGTGATTCCTCTGGTGTTGCAGGAGAGTGTGGGCGGCGGTGATCACTTAACACCAGGTGACCCGTACGCTCGTTTGTCCTCCTATTCCATAAAAAAAAAAAATGAATATTTCATGTTTGGGCCAGTATTTCTTCATGTACGTTGAAAAATCTTTTACTTTGCCAACCTTACTTTAGTTTTTTTTGGTTCTTAATGTATGTTAGTTTTAAGTACATTAGATATATGTATATTATATTCGTAATTATTTTGATAAGTTTTTCATATTATTTGTTATTATATATTGTAAATGTTTGCCTGTATTTGGAGTGTTTGTTACAAATAAAGATATACTTACTTACTTAAATTTACACCTTATTTTGTGGCCGTAAAATTCAAAGTACGTCTCTTTCGTCGGCGATGTATTTTGTTTTAGTAATTGAAATGTAATTTTTTTAGCAAAATGATTAAAAACGTCAAGTTAATACAATATACTTACTTAAAAATACATAAATACATATAAAAAGGCATAAAAGGCATTTGTTTTCTCAAAATTGATTCCTTTAGAATTCTTTTTGATGTAATTTCTTATACTACTAGATACTACCACCGCTTCGGAAACAAATGGCGCTCTGAGAGAGAAGAAGCGGCGCAAGAAACTCTCCCAGCATTCTTTTTTTTGCGCTCTTTTCAATAAAAATATACAATATTGTACAGTCCCTATAAAATAATCACAATCTAGTCCCCGGCTGTCCGATCATTTAGATATTCAGCAGTGGAGTAATAGGATTTACGACAGAGCCATTTTTTATAAAACATTTAAATTTATTTATAGATAATGCCTGAACAGTGGCTGGGACTTTATTGTAGAAGTGTATACATTTACCCTTAAAGCTATTATGTATCTTATAATATATAAACATCCATGACTCGGAAACAAACATCAATATTCATCATATAAATGATTGCACCTACCGGGATTCGAACCCGGGAGCTTAGTTGTCAGGGTCACTAACCATTCGGCTATATTGGTCGTCCTATATATATATTTATTTCCAAATAAGCCATAAGATAAAGCACTTAAAACTTCAAATATAAATAAATATCAACTAAGATGTAAGCGGAGCTCTCAGATGTATTTGCCTACAGCTGACTAACAAGATGAGAGTCAATAACCCGAAAATGATCTGTTTGTCTGGAGGAAATTTAATATTGTCCACGTTAAACGATAATGTGTACAATAAAGTGTAAATAAACAGTCGTTTTATCGAGATCTGCCATTTTTTATGGAATAGGAGGACAAACAAATAGCGTATGGGTCACCTGGTATTAAGTGATCACCGCCGCCCACATTCTCTTGCAACAACAGAGGAATCCCAAAAGCGTTGCCAGCCTTTAAGGTGTACGCGCTTTTTTTGAAGGTACCCATGTCGTATCGTCCCGGAAACACCGCACAAGGAAGCTCATTCCACAGCTTCGTAGTACAAGGAAGAAAGCTCCTTGAAAATCGCACGCATCTGGATGTGTGGAGGACCGCCACACGTCATTTACATTCGGTAGAGAAATTTAGAAATGAGAGAGTAACATCTAATTCTAACATGAATTTTAACTTAATATCGCTGAACGGAATATACACGATAAAATCTTTAAGTGTTAACTAAAACCTTTCTACTAATGTATAATAATAATAATTATATTGACACACTTTTACACAAATTATCTTGCCCCAAATTAGGCATAGCCTGTGTTATGGGTTGCAAGACCACGATATATTTAACACAATATACTTACTTAAAAATACATATAAACATACATAAATATATACAAACGTCCATGACTCGGAAAAAAATCCATATTCATCATATAAATGCTTGCACCTACCGGGATCCGAACCCGGGACCTCTAGCTTAGTAGGTAGGATCGCTAGCCACTCGGCTATAGAGGTCGTCTGTATGGGAGTGTTTTATATCAAAATTTTGGATACTTCTCATTTTATATTTAAAAAGTTATTGATGTTATTTTACTGATTAGGTAACGTACTTTCGATATCAGTTTTTACCAGTGGGAGGCTCCTTTGCACAGCATGCCGGCTAGATTATAGGTACCACAATGGCGCCTATTTCTGTCGGGAAGCAGTAATGTGTAAACATTACTGTGTTTCGGTTTGAAGGGAAGTAGCTAGTGAAATTACTGGGCAAATGAGACTTAACATCTTATGTCGCAGGTTAACGAGCGCCGGTAGTGCCGCTCAGAATTTTTGGGTTTTTCAAAAATCCTGAGCGGCACTGCATTGTAATGGGTACCATCAGCTGAACGTCTTGATCGTTTCGTCCCTTATGTTCATATAAAAAAGTTTAAAGTTTTTTTAATATCTGTAATAGTTACGGAATAATCACCTCCTCACACTTAACGATTACATCTCATATCTGATGATTATATGCACCCTGTATATCTCATATCTGATTACTATTCTGTTCTGTATCACATGATATTTTGTATAAACAGTAACTCTATTACAAACACTCCACTGTCAGTCTGTCAAGGTGTATGCACGTCATAAACCGCAGTAGTTCAATAGCTGACATTTATCAGCGTGTGTCGCTGCTTTAACCCTCTTCTTAGACGGACGTTTAACGTTCCCAATATACTATCTGCAAATAGAGATAAATTACTACCTTCTGCTCTCAATATTTAGCTGTCAATAATCTGAAGTTGTCTCAATATACCCGATAAGTCATTCTTATCGCCTTATATTGGGACGTGAATTGAAATTTCCATACAAACTTCTATCGCTGGTAAGCTATACGTCGTCCCATTAACAGACAGCGTGTACGGATAGGGTGAGTTAATGTCGATAAGTTTATTCGGTTTATATTATTATTATTTTTATCTCAAGTAAGAGATAGACTGAATATTGGGAACGGCGGTAAGGATGCTGAGGATCGTGACTCATCATTAAAAACAAACATGGCGTATTCAAATTCAAATATTTTTGTTCAAAATGGGACATGTCACTCATTGAACGTCAACCGAAAAAGATGAAACTATTCGAAAAAGTATGCTCCAGATCGGAGAAGAACGGGCGCAAGATACTCAGCGTGCTTATTTTTTTTTACATCAAAATATGGTTAGAATGTTATATCGTGCAATAAAATTTATTATTTAATAGCCTGAAGGCGGTCGCGTAAATCGCGTGGTCAAATTAGTTCTGCACTTATGTGTGCCGTTTCTAATACGACTGTGTGTGACAAATTATTGTGCATAATACGCTACGTCTTAGGTCGTTTTATGAGGTTACAAGTTGTAAAGACGACTGTCATATCATATAGTCTGTGTAACGGTCAGTTGAAGCCACTAAATCCCAAAAGAAGGTTAGGTCAGCGGGAGCCTATTTTAATGTTGATCGAAAAGATTAACTGTTTTATTCATAATGACTTAGCGGAGATTTAAAACATCGCTAATATACGCTTGTTAAGAAATGGTATTCATAATCGCATATTAGAGGTAAAACGCTCATTATCTCTTCGATAAAGCTGACGTGACTTATAGTAGCTAGGACCATTCTATGAACCTAATTTAAGCACTCGAACACAAAAAAACATGGCGGACATCGATCAGCTGTTCGTGAAATAATGTGATAAATAGGTAGCTTCCCGCTCAAAGTTGTTGGATATCCGTCATAGATTGACAGCCGACAGTCTTCAAAACTTTGATTTTTGAAGTTTGTAACTATTTTGACATCGACTTTTGACAACTGACTAACTATTGACATTAAAAGATGTCTGTTTACATTGACAGTTCCTCATTAAATTAGTTAAAATCTTGTTTTTTTTGTACGAAATGGCAACATTGCGTACAATAGAGACGTATTAGTTATGGGTGTTTTATCTAACGAATATGAATAAGGAATTTTATCGAACGTTCGATAGGGTTAAAACACGTTTTAACTAAATAGCTTTATACCTTCGAAAAGCGTTTTATTATGAATAAGGCAGTAAGTATCGGCGATTTAAAAGATTTTCTACACAACAAATGACGTTCCATACAAGGACATGTATTTCAGAGTCTGATAGTGCATAGTTTCTCAACCTTATTTTGCTCACCGCCCACTTTGAGAATATGTTTTTTTCTAGAGTATTTTCTTGTATTTTTTTTTCCTTTTTAGACTATATTTTTAATCTACCCACGCCCCATCTGCGCCATCTCAATGCCCCCTAATTTTCTCTGGGTCTTCTACTGCCCCCCCGAAAGTCTCAAACGCCCACAAGGGGGCGTTATCGCCCACGTTGAGAACCTATGTGATAGTGGAACGGCAAAACTACACTACACAACAAATGAAATGAAGATTTTCTGTTTAATTTCAGAAAATTGACGAAGACAACGCGAAGGGACACACAGAGGATGATGAGAGCTCGGAATCAGACAGCTCGAGTGAGGACGAAGACGATGACATCCTCAGACCCATGCTGAAGCTTCCCATCCAGTTCGATCTGGACGAGCTCGCCGGCGCTTTCCTTGCTAACAATCAAAAGTAAGTATTGTGGAGTGGAGGTTGATTGTTATTGCTCACAGACTGAGATCCGGACACATGCCTTTGAATAAGTTTAAATTATTGATGAAAATTGCGGAGTCACCTTTATGTGAGTTATGTGGAATAATTGAGGATGTTGAGCACTTGTTAAAGGAATGTGTCCGATTTCAGTCTAGTAGAGACAAAATTGTAAGACTTATGGGTTTGAACAGATTTGATACGGGCATGTTTGTAAATATACTTGCCCGCCCTGCATCTAAGGATGCCATAAGTCTGTTTGATCTTATCTTATATTAGATCAATAAAGAATAAAGGAAAAACTATTGTGGAGTAGATTTATAGATCTCTTCGGGTTGAGATTATTAAGATTTGAGGGTTTGAAATACACTTAAATTCAAATTCAAATATATATATATTCAATATAGAATTCAAAATCACTTAACGTTAAAAACTACCACCCATTCAAAATAGACTGTCTCAGATCTGACAAGAACGGGCGCAAGAAACTCAGCAGGCTTTTTTTTTAAATAAAAATATAGATTACAATGTAATATCGTAGAATAAATATTTATAATTAAATAGCCTGAGGATGTTCGCTTCATTCCTAGTCTGTGGTGTCACTAAAAAAATCGTTTATGCTATAGTAACCTTTCCCACACAAACGGTTTTTAACAATATTTTGTTTTGTACATGTTCTGGGATCATGTTGTAAAAGCATATACATCGCCCAATGAAAGACTTACTAAGTCAACCTAACCGAGTAAGGCATAACAAGTTTATGTATGTTCCTCGTGTTAATTTTATGATTCTCAAAATCCTAGGATCTATCGTGCTTGCGCTAAAAAACTTGCCCTCAATTCTCTATGTCTAAAAGATGATATGTAGAAATCGTGGCTGCTAGCAAGGGAACGTGTGCCCTTACTGAGTCGAAGTTTAAATTATATCCTCAAGACTTTACTTTTAAGAGGCGTAGGATCCTCAGAGGGTATACTCAGGGCTCGTCCTCCGCTTTGAGTAAAAGTACTTTAAAACACCCCAGCCTGATTCTGGCAATGGCCTCACATTCCAGTAGGATGTTTTTGGGGTCTTCAGTGTCTTCACAGCAGAATCTGTACAGATTTGATTCACTGACGACCCTATGGTTAGTGACCCTATGGTTTATAAGCCCAGTGGTTAGTGACCCTGCCTACTGAGCCAGAGGTCCCGGGTTCCAATCCCGGTAGGTGCTGATATATATATGATGAATGTGAATGTTTGTTTTCGAGTCATGGATGTTTATTTGTATTTATGTATGTTTATGTAAATATATTGTATTAAATATATCGTTGTTTTGCACCCATAAGTACAGGGTGTACTATGCGTAGTTTGGGGCTAGATAATTTGTGTAAGAATGTGTCAATATTATATTATTATATTACTGAGACCCATTTTGGCCAAGTGCCAATTCTGCTTACAATGGCCAGAGAGGAACATGCGTGCTTTCAGTTGTCTCCTGTCCAAAAATTATTATTGCTTGGCTTGCTTACGTTGATAGTTGCACAGGAGCGGCTTTGGCCTTAAGTATGCCGATAATTAAGATAACTTAGATTTGATAGCACGGGACTTATACACTGCATATTTCTAAGCCACTTGTGTAGGTGTTTGAGCAAAATTTCCTCCTGGATAAGCCCGAAATTCGCTTTTCCCAGGTCTCACTGTATTGTATGTACACAGTAGATACACACAGACTCGAAGTAAATTACATTTACACCTCTCCAGCACGAAAAGGGCGCTATTGCTACGAGATAAAACAAGCGTGAGGCAAAGTGATTTAAATTTCGAACCCCACGTGACCATACATCCGGAAATTACTCCGCGTTAAAAAAATAAATAATCCGGTGCGTTCCGAAACTCATATTAGCCTAGCGTATTATCTCATTGTCACAAAAATGTATTTCTCTTACTATAACCTATAACACTTTTCTCGCTAGACGAGGTGAAAAGTTGTATGATTTACACGAATTAGAATCACTTGCTACCCTCCAATTTAATTCTAGACTACTTCGACAATTCGTGATTTAAAGTCAGCACTCGCAGCAAAAAAGTAACTTTGCTCACTTGTTGAACAAATAACTATTTTTTTTTCTCATAATGTGACCGAAATATTATGGCTTTCATTTCCTTGGAATTTTCCTCGACTGACATTTTATTATCATGTCATTCAAGTAGTTATAAACAAACACACATACAGCTGAACCTAATAAAAAAGCGTGTAATTAATATTATGATGGCTAATTTAGGTTTCACAGCAGCGGTTCTTTTTACGTGAAGCGTGAAAAACTAAAAGATTTTATTGAATAAAGTTCTATCCATGTTGATAGATGTCTGATATTGCTTACTAATAAAAACTTGTGAAGCGAGGCCTTACAATGGCCTTTCTACAGCCTCGCAAGGCTTGAATTATATTGAAGGTGATATTCTATTTTGTAGATTTGTGATATAAATATAAAAATATCTTGTTTATCAATGAGAGGAAAATACAAGAGTTCTATGATATTTTATTTTATTTTGGAAAACCTCCAGCGGTACGATATATAATAGGATTATTTTTTAAATATAAAACATGTTTACAAACAGATTACACATTCATAATAGTATTGTAAGATCAAGTACCTATATTTATATACTTGTAAAGTTACACTTGTTTAGAATAAATGACCTTAGATTATTTGTACATCTAGATAGTCTCTAGGCTGTTAAAAAACCCATAAAAACAGGCCAGGAATATTAGTTTAGTGTGCGTGACAAGCTACGTCTTACACTCGCGATTTGTATGACACTTTGTGTTAGTGTACGTGAAATCCTCAAAATAAAGGTTAGTTCTAAAAAAAATGGGCATAAAAAGGCATTTATTTCCTCAAAATTGATTCCTTTAGAATTATTTTTTATGTCATTTCTAATATACTAGATACTACTACCACTTCGGAAACAAATGGCGCTCTGAGAGAGAAGAAGCGGCGCAAGAAACTCTCTCAACATTCCTTTTTTGCACTCTTTTCAATAAAAATATACAATATTGTACAGTCATTTCTATCGCTATAAAAAAATCATAATCTAGTCCCAGGCTGTCCGATCACTTAGATATTCAGCTGTGGAGTAATAGGATTTACGACAGAGCCATTTTTTTGTAAAACATTTAAATTTATTTATAGGTAATGCCTGAACAGTGGCTGGGACTTTATTATAAAAGTGTATACATTTACCCTTAAAGCTATTATGTATCTTATGAAGCCTACTAGATTTAGTTACAAGCAATCCCTTATTTCTAGTGTTATAATAATGAAAATCACTATTAAGAGCAAAAAGATCTAAGTTCTAACCTCAATTTTTTTCGACGTCTTAACATAAAATCATATTTCATTATTTAAAAAATCTTATAAGCAATCATAGTAGCCTACAGAATGTGGGTCTTGTTTGCGATAGTAAAACGAAATTTCGTGTTTGACCTATATTTCATTCCAGGACTGGGCCGAATAAAATGTTATAGATTCTTCAACAAGGATTGAATTACTAATACCTGTGAATCAAAAGATAAATTATGAACCAAGATTTTATAAGATTGTATAGCTTACTTTTCCTCACCTTAATAGGTTGGTTATGATAAAACACTTTTCTGATTTGGACGTAGTCCCTGAAAAACGTTCCAAGCCACAAGCATCACATTTTAGGGAATTCGTGTTTAAAGTTTAATAAAATATTAGTGTATTCCATATATGTGGGTTGGTCTACTAAGTCATGATGTCATTTAAAGAGTGACAGTAGGGCTGCCATTTTTTGTCAGTCCGTTAATATGAATCACGTGACCAGTTTTGTGTTCTTAACTCAATTTCGACATGATTGTGGTTTGGAACGGTTTTCTGGAATTACGTTTTCTGGAATTATCAAATTCAATGAGTGTATTATATAAGCTTTTACATCTGAACCAATTTCGTCCATTTTTGGAAGAAGCACTGAATTTGCGTGTATAGGAATTTTAAAAATAAATTAAAATTGTTCGGTTGTTCTTAATTTAGTAACCATAAGCCTTATAGGATACATAAGTTTTGGAATAATATGATAATAACCAAGTTAATTAGTTTACCAGTGGGAGGCTCCTTTGCACTGGAAGCCGGCTAGATTATGGGTACCACACAGCGCCTGTTTCTGCCGTGAAGCAGTAATGTGTAAACATTACTGTGTTTCGGTCTGGAGGGCGCCCTAGCTAGTGAAATTACTGGGCAAATGAGACTTGACAACTTATGTCTCAAGGTGACGAGCGCAATTGTGGTCTTGCTCAGAATTTTTTGGGTTTTTCAAGAATCCTTAGCGGCACTGTAATGGGTAGGGCGTATCAATTACCATCAGCTGAACGTCCTGCTCGCCTCGTCCCTTATTTTCATAAAGAATAACCAGTGGTGTAGCGTGCCTTGGTGGGGCGCTGTATAAAAATTTGCTTGGGGCCCTTATAAAGGGTACAGATTTCTCACAAAAAAAAATGTTTGCATAAATTTAAAAGAAATTTTTATTCATCATGATTATCTATCTGTGTCTTATCGCTTTTCCAATATTCTTACAAACAATTCAAGTTAAACAAACACTCTCCTTGCCCCTTTTTTTGGCAAGCAGCAAAAGCTTTTATTATTATTATTTTTTATGAAAATAATTTGAATTATTTTATGAAAATTAGCCTGCTCATGTATATGTTAATGAACTCCTGACGTCTGGACCGATTTTTCAAATTTAAGACGTGTGTACAGGACAACGTCTGTCGGTTCCACTAGTCTATACTAATATTATAAAGCTGCAGTGTTTGTTTGTTTGTTTGAACGCGCTAATCTCTGGTACTACTGGTCTGATTTGAATGATTCTTTCAGTGTTGGGTAGTCCATTTATCGAGGAAGGCTATAGGCTATGTTTTTTTTTTCAAAATTAGGGATCCGTAATAAAATTGCTATTTTGTAACACAAGGTGTAAAATCGAAAACCTATTTTTGCGTGCGCTAAAATGATGACTATAATATAGGCAATATTTTATTACTTATAAAACTATCGCGTGAATTATACTTTATATGGCAAAACAACGTTTGCCGGGTCAGCTAGTATTATATAAAAACTTTCACATTAATAAATAAAGAATATTTTTTTTATTATTCTTTATTACTGTAACAGGACGTTCAGCTACCTACTTTATAATCTGGTACTTACTAAAATACTTACATCGTACATCTCACTAAATAACAGTACTTCGATATTTTTAGCTTATTCGCTCTAAACTTCTTTCCAGACGTTTGTATTTGAAATTTATTTTGAAAACTGCAATTTAGATTTCATTACACAGAAAAGTTTACGTTTCATTTTCAATAATTGTGTTATTCTTACTTTTATTTACACAAGTGTTATGATTCCATTTCACTAGAATGAAACATGGAATTAATGAAAACATAAAATTGCAGGGATCGTATGAACTGCGTTGTGGAGAGACGCCGCGAGGATCCGATGGAGCGACGATTCCCGTTCAACATTCTCGGAGCTTTTGCGCCACGGGCAGCTCAGGCTGAACGTATTGCTATCATCTGTCATGGAGGCGACGACAGGTACAGACTCAATATTTTTATCCAAAATCACAAATTGAACGTCAAAAACTACCACCCATCCAAAAGAGACTACCTCAGACCTGAGAAGAATGGGCGCAAGAAACTCAGCGGGTCTTTTTTTAATATAAAATATGGAAATGTGATATCGTACAATTAACATTTATAATTAGAGAGCCTGAGGGTGTTCGCTTTATTCCCAGTCCGTGGTGTCATTAAGAAAATCGTTTATGCTATAGTAACCTTTCCCACACAAACTTTTTTTAACAATTCTTTTAAATTTCGTAACACATTTGTTTTGTACATTTTCTGGGATCATATTGTAGAAGCATATACATCGCCCAACAAAAGACTTACTAACTCGACCCAACCGAGCGCATAACAAGTTTATGTTTGTTCCTGGTATTAACATTATGAATGTCACAGTTTCTAGAAAATTCCTCAATGTGCTTATGAACATACAGAAATAAAATAGGATATGATATCACTTGTTTGAAAGATAAAAACTACTACCCATTCCAAAAAGTATGCCTCAGACCTGAGAAGAACGTGTGCAAGAAACTCAGTGGGCTTCTTTTTTTTCGATATGAATGCAAAATTTCAGTTATTCACTGTTGTTGTTTGGAGTTTAAGTTTTAAATATGAAAATATGCACCTACAGTTAGGATATACATATTACTAAAAGTAAAATGTAAATTTTTTTTAACGGTCATATTTGACCACCATTGCATCTGTTTGTAACAGGTCTGAAAGGAATCTATAGATTTACGATTACTGGAGACAGTAATTCGAAAGTTAGCCATTTTCTCGAGAGACATTTCAAAGACTCGGTGACTGAACTGACAATAATTTGAAGTTCAAAAGGTTCGAGCTAGATGAGAGGATTTAAGTTTTTATTTATTAATTTACTATAACTAAATATTTAAATATTGCACTAAAACATTGCATTAACTTAAATATTGCATAAAAATAGTTCAGGTGTATGAGTCAATTACAGGTGCACACAACATGAATGAGAATCATTTCTATTAGGCACTTATATATTGAACACAAAGACTTATACTGTATATAAAAAAATATGGTAATTAAAAAATATGATGTAAGCGAGTTAAGGCGAGGTTTTCCCAACACTTTAGGCAAAAATCACTCGAACGTATTTATCTATAGCGTTAGATATACGTTCGACGCGGGCATGGCTGAGACACTATTATATTACATCATTATATTTACTATAGTTGCAATACCTTACGTTTAAATGCTTTGAGGCTATTACAAAATGGATCAGCCCTGGATGTCTCCAAAATATTATTTAATGAATGACAGACACGATATAGTGACGTGTTGCCGCCAACATTAGTTCTTACGGTGGGTAGATAGAAAAGATTGTGTTTGCTTCTTGCTCCTTATCTCGGTATGTTTAATGTTATTTTGCTATTGGGTGTATTTATATAAAAACGAGTGGTCAAGCATACGACGTCTATCAGACAGCTTATTCATTTTAAGAATCTTTAATCTTTTTTCATAGTTGCTTCTGTTGCTTATATTTCTATTGATAAAACATATGTGCTTGGTAAATGAGTGATTAATTGGTTCAATGCGATCCCTGTGGACAGAATACTGGGGGTCTTCTAAATATTTTTTAAAGGATTAAAACGCGTGTAATTGTTATTATATTTTAACTTTAGCTTTTTGCGTTTTTCAAAATACGTGCTGTTAACTAAATTAAAGGAAAAGTTTTGCACTTTTAATCCCTACTAATATCATAAATGTGAATGTAAGTTTGTTTGTTACGCTTTTAAGCCGGAGCTACTGAACCGATTTTGATGAAATTCGGTACAGCGACAGACTAGAGCTTGGGAAAGGACACGTGCTACATTTTATCCCGGAAAAAGCCATGGTTCCCGCGGGATTTGTGAAACACTGAAATTTACGTCGATGACCTATAAGTATACCCAATAGTAGGTTTAGTTTGCCATAACAATCTTCCTCGAGATAAGATACATAAAATATGTTGGAAACGGTAGCGAAAACGGGAACAGGAACTGGAATAGGACATGAAGTAATCTTCAATTCCAAACTTGCTTGTTATTTTAAAAGACCCTTTTTCTATGCGGATGAAGTCGCGGGCATCAGCCAGTATCAAATCGGTCATTATAATTATTATGATCATGTCAGTATTGATAACATATGCAACAGTTGTAAAAGGAGCAGTTAAATAATCTAACGTAAATCATTAATAAATATAGTTATAAACTATATTACGGTATAAACCAATTAACATAAGAACTTCCATGTTGTTTATTAATAAATACCAAGTCTTGCCATAAATAAATAATCTTGAAAAACCCAAAAATTCTGCGCGGCACTACGACTAAGATCAGTCTCATTTGCATAGTAATTTCACTAGCTACGGCGCCCTTCAGACAGAAACAATTATGTTTAAACATTACTGCTTCACGGCAGAAATAGGCTCCGTTGTGGTACCCATAATCTAGCCGGCATCCTATGCAAAGAAGCCTCCTACTGGTGAATGCTCTTAGTCACCTTTCATGAGACCACTGTACCTGGAACTGCCCTATTATTTTATGCCCCGGGGAAGTACAGGGCAGGATATCCGCTAGCCGGTACAATTAAATATTTATTTTATTTGCAGTTTAGTAGAAATAAAAAATTTTCTACAGCACCCACGTAGTTTACGCATGACGCCTTTGCATACTTCCTTTTGCTACAATCTATTATATAGGTATTACCTTAATTGTTAATGCGATTGTTATGAGGAGATCCGTAGGAGAATCAAAGTCACTGACATAGCCCAGTGGTTGCGAAACTGAAGCGGCAGTGGGCGGGTACATAGCTGGACGGATAAATGGCCGTTGGGGCAGTAAAGTCCTCAAATGGCGACGTACCGGAAGACGTAGTGTAGGCCCCCCACAAGATGGCCGACGATCTGGTCAAGATCGCTGGAGTAGGTTGGATGATGGCAGAACAGGACCGATCGTCATGGCGATCTTTGGGGGAGACCTTTGTCCAGTAGTGGACGTATTCCGGCTGAAATGCATGGTTAATGCGATGAGTAAGTATTGTATATGCATTAGTATATCCAAAGTAATTGTGAAATATTTTATTTTGTCGCAGAGTTATGATGAAAACAATTAATATTTAATATTCCATAATAAGTATCTCGCAAAATTTTCATCTCACGAATGAATAAAATAGCTTGAAGGAAATTGTGTATGTTTCACTTTATTACAAAATAAAACAAGTATAATAAAATTTTAAGACGTTCTCACATATTGTAGGCGCCGCGAGCTAAATTTGCTCACAAATTGAAGAAAAAGCTCTCGAGTCACAAGTATATAAGACAAATACCCAGAGGGCATACTTACAACAGTTTTGTTTCTAACAAATTTCTTATAAAGTACTTCGAAGACAGTCTAGACAATGTCGTTACTTAGAGTATTATGCCATTTATGCCACATTTGCTTTCGTTTTAACCCTGTTTTATATTTGCAGTTTATTTTCTTTTAATGTAGTTTCATACAGAGGACAGTAACCATGATCACCGCCCTTGATATATATGTATGATTGAGAGTAAAGATGATGTAAATACTACGTAATAAGAGGCGGAACTGCCTAAGTAAAAATTGAAATTTAGTTTAGTATGAAACGTGCAGTGATTTGACATAACTTTGAAATAGAAGTAATTACAGTACCGCGATTGGCCACGAAGTATAATCCGGCTAATTTTGAAAGTAAACAGTTGCTTAAAACGTAGTGGGTTTCGGCTATCTCCGTTTTTTACAAGATTATAGCCGTCATCTGTCAATCTATCAATGACTGCACGTTTCATATTACAATCGATTGATTCGCTTTTTTCTTAGAGTTTCGCTAGGCTGCACTAGAGAGTCGAAATCAAAATGGGTGCCCAGTTTTAGGCAGTTGAGCAGTTACCTAATCCTTGTATTACTTTTTGTAAAATGATCCTAAGCTCAGCTAAGGTCTCTATACCACTGACATATGATTTGGGGCTTATTAGTTCCTTAATCCTTGGCAATGTTACTGTATAATAATTGATTCTTTTTTAATATATATGTGTAGGTAACTAATGAAATACGTAAGCATCCATCCCTAATCCCTACTTATGTTATGATTTTTTAAGGTTCAGTTATATATGGATCAGCGCCATCTGTTGATATGTTTTATATGTACCTAAAGTAATCTCTACCTTGACATACCTAGCTATTTTGTAAACATGTTGTTTATTAATCAAGTTGTTTATGCTTTCTTCTTACTACCTACACTATTTAATATCATTGGAGATTAATCCTTCGGGTACATTTCGTTAATTGGGTCATTCAGTAAGCAATAAAGTAAACATTCAGTTCGATAGCTGTAACAACTACCTACTAATGTTCTATTGGTGATTTATGATGATCTGTCGTTACACATATATTAATTGGTGTTTTATTAAGATATACAATATCTTATAATCGATAACATAATGCTTTCAATTAATCTATGCACAAAATAGTTCCAATGTTTCACATCTGCCTAGCGTCCCGTGTAGACTCAATTGTTTCAAATAATTATAAATCTATTTTGTTTTTGAAGTTTTACTTCTTTAGGTGCGTTATGATAAAATGATGAGAGTGAAATTTTAAGATGCGCGCGCATCACTGTAACACAAAAGCTACAGGGTGAAGTTGGTTCCTAAAATTTTCTGACGTTTGTGACATTCATTATTATTTTTTGGTTTCTTCGTCCATTATTAGGATAGGCAAAGGGTTCAAGCCCGTACAGCCGTATTCGTTTTTTTAATAATTAATTGTCAAAGCCATCATTGCAAGATGTTTAAAATATTGCTCTTTCTACAAACGTAGAATAGCACGAGGAATAAATAATAACTAATAAGTATAACTTCTTTTTTGTTTCAGACCAATGCCAGTGTTCCCCGACCCACAATCACAAGTATTCGCATTCCCACTGTCTGGACCAGTTCGTCTCCCGATCAGACCTCAGCCAGAACGTATGCCGATGCCAGCCTCCGCTCCAGAGCAGAGAGGACCCTTCGCACCTTTAATGCAGAACCGTCCCGGACCCTTCCCGCTTCCTGTAAGTAATAGGCTAATTTTAAATAGGGATTCTTATCGAGGGGACGTTTAGCTGTAATTGATACGCCCTGCCCATTACAACGCAGTGCCGCTTAGGATTCTTGAAAAACACAAAAATTCTAAGCGGCAATACAATTGCGCTCATCACCTTGAGACATAAGATATTAAGTCCCATTTGCCCAGTAATTTCACTAACAACAGCGCCGCAGACCGAAACACAATAATGCTTACACATTACTGCTTCAAGGCAGAAATAGGTGTCGTTGAGGTACAGATAATCTAGCCAGCATACCGTGCAAAGGAGCCTCCCACTAGTAACACTTACTAGCAAGTACTAGTGCCTAGTTGATAATAAGATATTTTCGTTCGCAATATTCATTTATTTGAAGCAATTAATGTGTCGTGTTTAAAAAAACAATTTTGCAAATACCTATAAATAATACCACTGGATATGCCTCTAAGCCTCTAAGAGTGTATTGCACAGGCTTAGATAATTTAAACGTCTAGATAGTCTCTTGCTGTTAGACAACCGATAAAAACAGGAGTGGTATATTAGTTTAGTGTGCGTGACAAGCTACGTCTTACACACTCGATTTGTAACGTATTTGTTACTATCAGCTGAACGTCCTGCTCGTCTCGTCCCTTATTATCATAAAAAAAGTTGAGTTTCAAATAGGCCACCTGCAACGAATACAAAATATGTGTGAGATGCTTGTAGTTGACTTTCATCATGACGCGAACTAAGGTAAATTTCTTAATCAGTCTCTTGGATTCAAAATTTCACATTTCAGAATAAATTATTGGATTAAAACTAAGTATTAATACAATAAATAGACGACAAAATATTGAGGAAGAAAAAGGTGGAGGCCTTCGCCCAGCAGGACGAAATATAACTAGAATTTTAATTATACTAACAGTTTTGTGTAATTAAAAGAATTTTACGGCATAAATTAATAAATTAATACGTTTGGAAGGTTCAACGATATTGTAGATATATAATATTGTTGTCGTTTGTCGTCAATCTTACTACTCCACAGTTGAACATCTAAGTGATCGGACAGCCTGGGACTAGATTATGATTATTTTATAGCAATAGCAATGACAATATTGTATATTGCCTTAACAAGAGCGCAAAAAAAGAATGCTGGGAGAGTTTCTTGAGCCGCTTTTTTACTCTCAGAGCGCCATTTGTTTCCGAAGCAGTAGTGGTATCCAGTGTATTAGAAATGAAATCAAAATTAATTCTAAAGGAGTCAATTTTGAGAAAATAAATGCCTTTTATTGTAATGTTCCCAAGTAGTAATATCGTCACCTGCAGTCGAAACCAAATAAGGACCAATACCATATCTGTCAGCTAGTCCATTATCCCTTTGTTAAATGTTATTCAAATAGCCTGTTTTTCCACTTCTGTTTGTCGGTTATTCAGTTCCAGTAGCACCACTATTTTAATTTGAAAGTAGCAGTCTAGCGAAATTCTCTAAGAAAAAAGCTATTCACTCGATTGTATGAAACGTGCTGTCAATGATAGATTGACAGATGACGGCTATAATCTTGTAAAAAAACGGAGATGGCCGAAATCCACTGCGTTATATGCAACTGTTCGCTTTCAAACTTAGCCGGATTATACTTCGTGGCCATTCGCGATTCTTTAATTACTGCTATTTCAAACTTATGTCAAATGACTGCACGTTTCATACTAAACTAAATTTCAATTTTTACTTAGGAAGTCGCGCCTCTTATTACGTAGTATTTACATCCTCTTTGGAAAGTATATCCAAGATGTTTAACCTCTCGGGTGAATTTCGTAAAATCCGTCTTCGTAGCTGACGTCTACTTGACGAAAAGAACATGCATACCGAATTTTAGAGTCTCTGGGCCTTATGGTTCCAAAGATATAGTGATGAGTAAAAATGGGTGTATTTAAAGTGCATGATAACATTTAAATCGTTTTTTTTTTTTTTTATATTAATAATCAAACTCCTAAAAGGTCATCGAATGGTAATTCATGACTTAATACATCAGCGAAACTATCAAGTAGTTTGGATGGCACATTGTCAGTTCCAATCTCAGACTTAGTATCTTGGTCGGAGATGAAAGATACCATTTCTCAATTAACCGTTAAGCTTGAGATCAGGCAAAATGAACTTGATAACAGAATATTGGAAAATACCGATCTTCGAAGTCTAGTACAGAGGTTGACTGATGAAAACAATAAATTAAAATCATCACAACAAACTTCTTCGTCAGTGGAAAATATGTCTAGTAGCAGTATTAAAAATGCACAATGCACAACATCAACCCCTTTTTCGCCCAAAAATTATTCAAACGGCAACCCTATTTACGAAGATAGAACACTGTCCCTGAAAAAACAAATTACAGATCTACAGCAGCAGTTGGATAGCGCTAAAATTGAAATTTCAACTCTAATAAAACAAATAGAGACACTAACACAATACTTGCACAATAAAAGTGGGGACCTCAAATTGACAACGTCTCCTCCACCCGATACATGCACCCTTTCGATCACAACAAGAAAATTCGAGCACGAACCTAAACGAAGAATACTTATATTCGGAACCCAACAATGTGTCGGCTTGGCCTCAGCCTTATTGCAGTCGAGAAGCAATACTAAGTATGAAAAATACAGAGTTTTTGCGGAAACGAAGCCTAACGCGAAATGTTATGACATAGTGAAGAACTGCATTAGAACAGCCTTAAATCCGGACGATAAACTAGTGATATGTATAGGGGAAAATGATAACAATTTAAAGCAAGTCTTATCACAATTAGAATTAATACTACAGTCCTTTTATAACAATAGAATAATTGTATTAAATGCTTATAAAAGTCACTCCTTTAACACTTCAAAATTGAATTACAGTATAGAAAATTTATGTAAAAAGTTTAAAAAAAGCTACTTTATTAACAGTCGTTATTTTAAGTTTTCAGAGATCTGTAACTCTATAAATTATGTAATAGACTGTAACGACTATGATGAGACCTACTTGTACCCTAAGAATATTAGGGAATTTGTTATGCGTAATGCAACTAGCGGCAACACGACTACGTGTAGAAAGGAGCCTAAAAAAGGCACAATTCCTTTCTATTTCGATGTACAAAACTGTGATAAAAATAAACAAAATGTTAAGCCCACGGCATCTATCGAAAATGTAAGCAAAGGTACGATACCTTACTACTTCCCTGTACAAAAAAATAAAAAAAATCTTTTTCGAGCCTAACACCCGTACATTTCATATTATGCACCAAAATATTGCTAGTATTTTATCAAAACGGGAACTATTAGAAATAACAGTCCAGCAGTTAAAAGCGTCACAGAAAGATCCAGATGTAATATGCCTGTCAGAAACTTTTATAAAAAAAGGATATGAGCATTTTATCAAAATATATAATTATCAAATTGCTGCCAACTTCAGCAGAGAACAGCAAAGAGGAGGTACTTGTATCTTAGTAAAAAACGACATTCCTTTCAAAGATTTACCATACATAAAAAAATATGCTACCCAAAACACATTTGAAGCCTGTGGCATAGAGATTGAATGTTATAAACTGCTAGTTATTTGCCTATACAGAACACCTAACTCAGATCCCACCCAATTCTTATGTAAATTAAACGACCTTTTGAGCTACTCAAATAATAAATATAAATTTAAAATGCGTATAGTTATAGCAGGGGACCTTAATATAAACACGTTAAAAAAAGGCAATATTACTAATCATTTACGAGACATAACCTACAATTTTAACATGAAAATTCACATAGACGTACCTACTCGCAAGTCATCTTGCATAGATCATATTCTTAGCAATATTCCAAATGCTAACGCAACAGTCATGCCGCTTTATCTCTCTGACCATGACACAGGCCAAATGTTAAGTTTTTCTGTTAATGAAAAGCCGCAAAGAAGTACTACATATTTTATTTATAAAAGAGATTATAATTTGGACAATATTCGCAAGTTCAGGGAATGCTTAAACAATTTATCCTGGGCGCATATATATATGCAAAATGACGCAAATGCATTCAGTGAATTTCATGAACTATTATGTCTATTTTACAATCTTTGCTTCCCAAAAGTGAAAGTAAAAATAAATAACAAAAATAAATATAAACAAAACTGGATAAGTCAAGGCTTAAAAAAAAGTTGTTTGAATAAACGTAAACTAAGATGTAAATACTATAAAAATAAAAATACTAGTAATAAAAATAGATATAAGACATATTCTAATATTCTAAAAAAATGTATTGTGAATTCAAAAAAAAATGAAAACATTAAGTATATAAACAAACATGATAATAAATGTAGAGCCACATGGGCAGTAATTAAAAATGAAATACGAGACACAAACTGCAAAGGAAACATAGAAAAAATTATAGTTAACAACACGACAATAACAAAACCCGTTGATATTGCTACTGCCTTCAACAATCACTACATTAACTTAACACATAAAACAACACAAAAAAGTATTAAAAAATCATATAATATTAGTGCCCATGTAAACTCAATGTTCCTAAAACCCATGACAGAAAATGAGGTTAGACGAGAAATAATGTCTTTAACTAACTCCAATTCTGTAGGTTATGATGAAATCAACACCAAAATTATTAAAGAGTGTGCTAATCAATTAACTGCCATTTTAACACATTTAATAAATACATCGTTTGAGACGGGCACTTTTCCTGACGCCCTGAAATATTCATTGGTTAAGCCATTATTTAAAAAAGGTGAAAAATGTAATATTAATAACTATCGTCCAATAACTTTGATACCCATATTGTCTAAGATATATGAAAAGTGCATGTACAGAAGATTAAGCGAATATTGCGAAAAATTTCATATAATTAGCAACGAACAGTTTGGCTTTCAAAAAAATAAGTCCACTTCATTAGCGGTGTTCACTCTTGTAAAGTCTATAGTTACAAGTATCAACAATAGCAATCTAACTACTGCACTATTTTTTGATATCTCGAAAGCCTTCGACTTAGTCTCCCACAATCTGCTACTAGATAAGCTTGAATTAATCGGTATCAGGGGTCCTACAATTCAGTGGATAGCATCATATCTTAGCAAGAGGCAACAATGTGTCGTTATTGATAAGATAGATGACAATGGAGATATGGTCCCTTTCTTGTCCGAATACAAGCACAATAAATGTGGCGTTCCACAAGGAAGTGTGCTGGGCCCTATCCTATTCTTATTATATATAAATGATATTATTAACATAACCAAACATCAATGTGTGTTATTTGCTGATGATATCACAATCGTTGTAGCGTCTGAAAAAAATAATAACTGTATCAATAATCATGAGATTGAAATTAATAACACTATAAATAAATTAATACAATGGCTTGATATAAATAATTTGAAAATACATCTTAATAAATCCGTATATATCAATTTCAATAAATGTTATAATCCTAAATACAATATACAACTAAAAATAACGACAATTAAAGAAGAAGCACATACAAAGTTTCTAGGAGTAATAATAGATGAGAACTTCAATTGGAAAGAACAAGTAGATAATATATGTAAGAGAATAAATAAGTTCGTATATGCGCTTAAGCAAGTCAAAAGAGTAACAAGCTTAAAAACTGCTATAATGACTTATCACGCACATGTAGAATCGGTACTGCGCTACGGGCTTATATTATGGGGACACAGCACAGATATCAAGAGAGCATTTATTGCTCAAAAAAAGTGTATTAGGGCAATGTACGGGATGCATCCTGAGCAATCGTGTCAACCCATATTTAAAAAACTAGGATTGTTACCTTTGCCGTCGCATTACATCTTCGAGATATGTATGTTTGTAAAAAAAAATAAAGAATTGTTTAAATCAGCTAATGATCTAAATCCGCGGAAACGACGTGATCCACAAAGACTCGTTCTTCATGATGTTCCAAAAATTACCAAATATAATAAAAGTTTTGTATGTAATTGTGTTCGTATTTATAATAAGTTACCGAGTAGCATAAAAAATTTAAATTCTAGATTATTCAAGAATAAGCTATATAGTTGGCTAAATGATTATAATTTTTATAGTATTAAGGACTTTATGGAAATGAAATTCTGATTATATTCATTGTGTTTAAATATTTGCATGCTAGGAATAGTGCTGGCAAAACATGTAAGCTCTTATTATTTATTTAAATTTAAACACCATTGTATACTATGTTTTTTGCAAATAAATATATTATTATTATTATTATTATTATTATTAATTTTTCCTTCTAGGTTGCTATATTATAAAGTAAATAATTATTAGTTATCGAATCAATAATAATTGGTTTTTACCAAGGAAACAAAAAAAAAAAAAAATCAAAATTACGAAATGACACATAAGAATGTCAAAAAAAATGTTTCTTATTGAATCTACTGCTACTTCGTAAAGGGTTGAGCTAATAAGAAGAAGTAGCAAGAAACTAACAAAATCTAAATAATGATAAAAATGTAACTTATACGCAAAAACGTATGTAATAACACAGTTACAATTACACGCGTTTTAATCCCTTAAAAAGTGCTTTATTTAAGACTGAGGATGATAAATATGTAGTTTATGATTCAGATTAGGCATTTTTAATATCTAAGCGTAGATTCAGAAAATAATTTTCTCGTTGAGTCACTTGAAAATGCATTATTTTTAAACAAATAATTATGAGTATAGGTACCTTTAATTGTTATTTATTTTAATTGATTACTTTAGTAATACGGTAACTCTAACTGTTATTCTAATATAAAGGATTATAAGAGAATAAATGTTTATTTAATCAAAACAAATCTTATAACTATATTTACAATACTACGACTACATAAAATTAATTACTGCATTTGCCGCTCTTAATATACCAGCTGTTTTAGAGCCAAATGGTATTACCCGCCGCGATGGCAAGCGTCCTGATGGAATGACGCTGGTGGCTTGGGCACGAGGAAGGGCGCTGGTGTGGGACGCTACTTGCGTCGACACTCTGGCTCCTTCTCATGTCCATGTTACGTCAGTTGGTGCTGGGGCTGCTGCTTCGACTGCCGAAGACAGCAAGCGTCGCAAATATGTTGGTCTCAGTGAGTCATACATCTTTGTGCCGTATGGTGTCGAGACACTTGGCCCGTGGGGCCCAGAGGCGCGGAGAATGTTCAAAATACTATCTTCGCGCCTCAATAAGGCTACTGGAAACCCAAGCGCTGGCAGCTATTTCGGTCAACGGATCAGCCTTGCTATCCAACGGGGTAATGCTGCCAGTATTCTTGGTACGCTTCCACGTAATGATAGTTTTAAGAGAATAATAATTTGAATATAAATTAACATATTTTTACGACAATAATGTCACAACAGAAAATAAGACATCGTGTTTGTAGCTTTATATTGTAGTTCTTGCAAATGTCAAGTTCAAGTAGGTATGTTGCTCAACGTCACAATATGTCACTGTCACCTAATGTGATGACCGGTAATTAATCAAGATAATAAATTGTTTTAGCTGTATTATTATGAACAGACATATTTTGTTTTTGTTGTTGATACGCTACTTACTTGTCACACGAGTGAGTTGTTATTAATTTTACATAAATAGATAGTATTTAGAGAGTTTTTGTGACGTTCTTCTCTCAAATCGCCAACTTTTTCCGCAGTTGCAGTTTATTATAATATTAATCCTAGGAATTGCCAGTGTATGTAACAGGGTTGTTGCGGCTGCAGATATTTTGACATCCGCGGATACGGATGCGGATTTTTTAAAATATATTTAAATTTAAAGTCCATGAATAAATGGGAATCGTTTTAATTTTTCATGTTTTTAATAAATTACTAACAAACAAACTAAAACAATTTTATACATTTTACAATAGATGGAAGGATCAAATAATTATATGGCGTTAATAATGCTGATCTGAGTTATAAAGTATCACAAAATGACATAAACCTCGTTACGACTCCGTTGCAATGTGGTTTTCACCCTTAGATTTTATTATTTACTAGCTGACCCGGAAAATGTTGTTTTGCCATATAAAGTATAAGTCACGCGATAGTTTTATAAGTAATAAAATATTGCCTATATTATAGCCTGTACATCATTTTGTTCTATTGTCAATAGTTTTTGCAGCGCACGCAAAAATAGGTTTTCGATTTTACACCTTGTGTTACAAAATAACAATTTTATTACGGATCCCTAATTTTGAAAAAAAAAAAACATAGCCTATAGCCTTCCTCGATAAATGGACTACCCAACACTGAAAGAATCATTCAAATCGGACCAGTAGTACCAGAGATTAGCGCGTTCAAACAAACAAACAAACAAACACTGCAGCTTTATAATATTAGTATAGATTAAAAAAATTAAATAACGCACCTGTTTTATGTCAAAATTTATACATAAATCCTGAGCGGCACTGCATTGTAATGGGCAGCGTGCATCAATTACCATCAGCTGAACGTCTTACTCGTCTCGTCCCTTATTTTCAAAAAAAAAATCCTAAATATAGCATATAATTTACCCTAAGTATGGGACATGTTATTCTATGCCAACGGGTGAAGTGTGATCTGATCGAAATAGTATCGGCAGAATAGGTACATTAAGACATATTCGCAGGTGAAACTGCGGTGCCAAATTAGTAAATTATAACCGTACACAAAGGAAAAGCAGCCTTAACAGTCTACGACCTTGTATTGAATTTGATTAGACACGGTCTAGATTTTGAATTAAATTTAATCTTAATGTTTTGTATGCTTATTAAGTCGTGGTTTATTGAAGACTGCAGTAGAGTTATTTAGCTAAAACAAAATATTTAGTATCATATCCTAGCAATTTAGACCCGTGATAACAGACACAAGTGGGCTTTTTAAACTTCCATGGGCTGGATTAAACTTCCGCTATTGGAATTAGTAGAAATGATCAAATAATGCTTATGTTTATTATTATTTATATTACGATTAAACATACCTTCTACACGAAATATACTCGAAAAGTGACACATCTCAAACTGACGTATAAAACAATGCAGTGTTGAAAATTTGACAAGTGCAATTAGATATTTAAGTAAAATACTTTTTATTCAAATTTAGATTAACACAGCAAAATTTGATTTGATTATTTTGTCAACAATAGCATCATAATATATCCTGTATTACCTATATTACAGTAATTATTCTCTAAAGATTGAAATAAATATGTAATGCTAATTTTTTAGCAATTCACCAATGTTAAAATTCATATAACGTTAAAAAAGATGCGTTTCAACGTTTAGTAAGAATAAAATGTTGTCAACAACGAACGAGCCCCGAAACCCTTTGTTTGATGGAGACCCCGAAGTAGACAGGCCGAAGTAATTAAGGACTGTTTATTTTGATGGCGCGCCAATGAGTGCCAATGATTTGCAAAATCAGGGACGTTCGAGTTGGGTCGTTGTACTCGGGGCACCAGTTTTCGTCGTCGAAATGCATCCAAGCAGAACTTATGCAATATCAATCCGGTTTGATGAAGAACAACAAATATTTTCTGTTTTATTTTTATGTACTTTAGTAACTACGTCTTAACATATGACTTTGAGTTTTAAAAATGAATGTTCGAAAATTAATTAAAGTGTTTGTCTTGATTTACTATTTTGTTTGATTAACGCGAGTGTTACACATTTAAATAAAACACTTTTAAAGGATTAAAACGCGTGTAATTGTAACTGTATTCTTACATTACATTTTTGCGTAAACGTTACATTTTTATTTTTATTTTAGCTAACTCGACGTTTCAAGAGTGGAAAGGCCACATCTCGTCTTCAGGTAGGACTTCTTTTAACGAAAACTTTTACTATTTTATTTAAAATCTATTGTTATAATACACCCAAGTGACTATGTGTAGGTCTACATGTAAAGATTAAGCTTAGCTATAATGTATATTATTCTATTAATTGTTCCCTCTAACGAGCAGAGTTTCATAACATGTCACTTTCCGTAATGACCGCATGTTGTGTCGAGGAAAGTAAATTGAACAGTGGCAGAATACTGAATTATAATTAATAATTATTTATACGTACATAAATAAATTTTAAGTGCCTGTTTTTATTATCAATATAACAGTTTTTTATAGCCATATGAAAGATTACACAGTTTTTAAAAATTTATATTTTTGTGTCTTTTTCTGTCACCTAAACTCTATACGGCTAAACAGATTTTTAGGTTTTTGAAGAATTATGAGTGGCATCGCATTGTAATGGGCAGGGCGTTTCAATTACCATCAACTGATCGTCCTGCTCGTCTCGTCCCTTATTTTCATAAAACCTGAATAATATAATAATAATAATAATAATAATAATAATAATAATAATAATAATAATAATAATAATAATAATAATAATAATAATAATAATAATAATAATAATAATAATAATAATAATAATAATAATAATAATAATAATAATAATAATAATAATAATAATAATAATAATAATAATAATAATAATAATAATAATAATAATAATAATAATAATAATAATAATAATAATAATAATAATAATAATAATAATAATAATAATAATAATAATAATAATAATAATAATAATAATAATAATAATAATAATAATAATAATAATAATAATAATAATAATAATAATAATAATAATAATAATAATAATAATAATAATAATAATAATAATAATAATAATAATAATAATAATAATAATAATAATAATAATAATAATAATAATAATAATAATAATAATAATAATAATAATAATAATAATAATAATAATAATAATAATAATAATAATAATAATAATAATAATAATAATAATAATAATAATAATAATAATAATAATAATAATAATAATAATAATAATAATAATAATAATAATAATAATAATAATAATAATAATAATAATAATAATAATAATAATAATAATAATAATAATAATAATAATAATAATAATAATAATAATAATAATAATAATAATAATAATAATAATAATAATAATAATAATAATAATAATAATAATAATAATAATAATAATAATAATAATAATAATAATAATAATAATAATAATAATAATAATAATAATAATAATAATAATAATAATAATAATAATAATAATAATAATAATAATAATAATAATAATAATAATAATAATAATAATAATAATAATAATAATAATAATAATAATAATAATAATAATAATAATAATAATAATAATAATAATAATAATAATAATAATAATAATAATAATAATAATAATAATAATAATAATAATAATAATAATAATAATAATAATAATAATAATAATAATAATAATAATAATAATAATAATAATAATAATAATAATAATAATAATAATAATAATAATAATAATAATAATAATAATAATAATAATAATAATAATAATAATAATAATAATAATAATAATAATAATAATAATAATAATAATAATAATAATAATAATAATAATAATAATAATAATAATAATAATAATAATAATAATAATAATAATAATAATAATAATAATAATAATAATAATAATAATAATAATAATAATAATAATAATAATAATAATAATAATAATAATAATAATAATAATAATAATAATAATAATAATAATAATAATAATAATAATAATAATAATAATAATAATAATAATAATAATAATAATAATAATAATAATAATAATAATAATAATAATAATAATAATAATAAGTCGCTTCATTGTGTGTCTTCTATCGCATTTATCACGGGAAGTGTTCCGAAGAGCTGTTTCACCTGGTTCCTTCCACCGAATTCCACCTTCGCACGACACGCCACAAGTTAGGATATCATCCTCACCATCTGGATGTGTGGCGGTCCTCCACAGTGGGGTTTTCAAGGAGCTTTCTTCCACGTACTACAAAGCTGTGAAATGAGCTTCCTTGTGCGGTGTTTCCGGGACGATACGACATGGGTACCTTCAAAAAAAGCGCGTACACCTTCCTTAAAGGCCGGCAACGCTCCTGTGATTCCGCTAGTGTTGCGGGAGATTGTAGGCGGCGGTGATCACTTAACAACAGGTGACCCGTACGCTCGTTTGTCCTCCTATTCCATAAAAAAAAAATACTTATTGTTAAGTGAATGTATTCCGGCGTGAAATTACTTTGTTGGCTTACAAAGGATTGATCAGCTCTACACTCGCACGTTCGGGTTCTGTAACGGTACATGTAATGCCAATATAAAGTATGTATAAGACACAATGCAAGTGGGCAATGCCAATATAAAGTATGTATAAGACACAATGCAAGTGGGCCACACAATTGCTATCTCATTTCCAATAACCAAGCTAACTGTAACTGATGGCTTATCTCCTTTCAATAACGATTATTCATCTCGTAAGAGAACGTACAAACGAGGTGTTATGTAGCTGTTCTACATTGTGAATTTGCCTTTGTATGTATTGGGGTTCGGATAGTATTTTATGTATTTTAGTTTGTTGCATCATTTTACATATTATATTGTAATTGAAATGATTTGTAAATCGATGTAAATGTAAATCTTGATATAAAAGAGTGGCAAGGAGTCTCTTGCTACTTCTTCACATTATCTCAACCCTTTACGAAGTAGCGGTAGATTCAATAAGATTTTTTTTTTGACATGTATGTGTCATTTCCTTGACCTACGTGAACAAACTGATTTTGATTTGATTTGATTACGTTGGTATCGGTAGCTGGTAATTTATTGAGAAATTTGGTAAATACAGTATTTACTTTGATAAACGCAATTGTTACAAATTTAAATAAAACACTGTGTTTTTACACGCTTTTTATAAGCTTCACCTGTATGTTTGTATGTTTGTAACCGACCTCTTTGAGCGCGATTTTGACCCACTTTAAACGGCTAGATTTCGTTCAAACTTTGTAGATTTATCGAGGACCGATGACATTACACTAATTTGACAAGATTATTCCATTATACAATATGCAAAATAAGATTTTTGCCAATTTATATAATTTTATTATATTATATTTTTGCGTAAATAAAAATCACTCTACAGCACCTTATCAAGCAATACTCTGGTTAAATCAATGACAAAAATAATGTTCTTACAAAATATATAACAGTTCTAAGTATGGTTTGACAGCTAAATTACTTTGTAAGTTTTTTGATATTTTAACTTACTACAATATTTATTGACTTCTTTCAAAATCACTTTTTTTTAAATATAACTAGCTGACCTGAAAGACGCTGTTCTGTCAATAGAAAAAAATGATTTAGGCATCTGGGAATGATGCAGTCTAACGGCTGTTTTTAATAACGTATCTCTAGTTACGGATACATTGCTATCACCGTTTAATGACAAGATCTTATCTATCCATAGTTATGTCCAATATAGTTATAGTCCAATGCTTTATGTCGATAGGTTATTGAAATGTTAGTAAGCGTAAAAGGATAGATTTGTCTTACCTCTAGTAAGTTAAAATAAGGATAGATAGATTATTGAAAATGGCCGTAAAGCCATCAGAAATATGCAATCAAAGTTAATGAGTTAAAAATGTAACAAAAACGTATTTCTGAATGATTTTATAATATGTAGCAATAAAATGATAATGATTAATATATTACATTGTGAAAACAGCTTTTACATTACATTACATTACATTTCATTGAACTTTTCTGTAGACCTATATAAAATACACAATTCCACCCACGGACGAGTAAAAAAAGAAGGACTCCGCGCCGTGATATTAGCAAGTGAAGCACCGTTATGCTAGTGTGTGTGTGGTTACGGGAGATACCAGTTACACAATTTTTTCTCCCTTAAATAATAATATATAAAAAACAAATACTTTTATAGTATTGTTTTTAAACTTATTCACAACGCACGACGGCATATTTAAAATATTTTATTGCGACGCCAACTGATCTGTCACAGACGATGGCAAATCTCATAATGGCGGCCGATCGGCTTGTATTAGTGTAAGTGTGTGCGTGGGGCTATGTTTTTACACGTTTACGGGCTTGTTTTGGTGCCTCACTGTTATGTAAGGTGACACCGAGTCTCTCTTTTTTTACTTGTCCGTGAATTCCACCATACATAATTTTTTTATGTCTCAAAGGTTTTAGACAGCGTTTTCGTTGATACCTCCCAGAAGGCTTATTTTTTTCCGAAATCTCTAACAAATATCGTTAATGTATACAAAAACTCATCCAATTATATACTTAAACCTTCCTCGAGAATCACGCTATCCATTGGTGAAAACAACACGACAATCGATGCGGTAGTTTTTGAGTTTATCGCGCACAGACAGACGCGGCGGAGAGTTTGTTTTATAATATGTAAACAATATGGTATGTTTTTAAAGTGATAACCCTCACTTCTAGGATTAATACACAAATAAAGAAAGAATTTTATAGCGAGGCGGTAATCGAACGGTTAGCTCAGTTGGTTAGAGCACCGGCACGGAACGCCGGAGGTAGTGGGTTCGAATCCCGCATCGTTCATAAAATGTTGTTTTTCAAATTTTATTTGTGTATTAATCCTAGAAGTGAGGGTTATCACTTTAAAAACATAACATATTGTTTAGATTTACAAGAGCTACATCTCAAGTCAATTTCCTAATATGCAAATATTGGGGTTGAGCAGGTTATCATCTGTAAAGTAGATCCTGTAGATGAAGCCACAACCTGAGAGTTGAACAAAGCAAACAGAATTTTATAGCGAGGCGGTACTCACACGGTTAGCTCAGTTGGTTAGATCCCGCATCGTTCATAAAATTTTGTTTTTCAAATTTTATTTGTGTTCTAATATGTAGTATTTTGCCTGTTTGATTGGATAATATTACCATTACGACCTAAACAAACATTAGCGTTCAATTAATTATGAAATTAAAGTTCGTTTAAGTTGTGACTTCTGTTAGTGTTGGTAACTTTTTGGCTTAACAAGAGCAGTTAAATAGTTCTCCCATCGTTCTTTTTATTTAACTTTGTGAGGTTTGTTTAAGTAGGCTTACTTGAATGTTTTCTTCGCAATGAATGTTTTTTTTTAATGAAGAGGAGGGCAAAAGCGTATATGTCACTTGATGAAAAGTGATACGTTAGAGTAGTCGAGCTATTTGTTTAAATGTACCGATATCTTATCGTCTTGGGAACACCGCGGAAAGAAGTGTGTGTAGTGTGTGTTGGGAAGTTCTTTGACAACCGCGCTTTTTTTTTTTAAATATTGACACATGTACCAGTGGGAGGCTCTTTTAATCTTACTACGTACATATACGTGCCATAATTATGGGTACCACAACGGCACCTTTTTCTGCCGTGAAGCAGTAATGTGCAAGCATTACTGTGTTTCGGTCCGAAGGGCGCCGTAGCTAGTAAATTTAGTGGGCAAATGAGACTTGACAACATATGTATCAAGGTGACGAGCGCAGTTGTAGTGCCGCTCAGAATTTTTGAGTTATTCAATAATCCTGAGCGGCACTGCGTTGTAATGGGCAGGGCGTATCAATTACCATTAGGTAAACATCCTGCTCGTCTTGTCCCTTATTTTCGTAAAAAAAACTATGCATAAGCCTGTGCCATGGGTTGCAAGATAATGATATATTAACACAATATACTTACTTGAACATACATAAATACATATAAACATCCATGACTCGGAAACAAACATCCATATTCAACCCGGTTCGAACCCGGGACCTCTAGCTCAGTAGACAGGTTCAGTAACCGCTGGGTCGTCGGGCTGGTGGGGATGATAATTTATTTTGTGGCGTGTATTGCGAAGGGGGATTTGAAAGGCTGGTATCAGGCCCGTCAGCTCCTCGGAACACCTCCTTCCTTAACAAAACACTAACAAGTTCATCTGAATTCCATTAATTTGTTATATTGTTAGACTTTTTGCCAGTTAGTGTCATACGAGCTCATAGAAGAAGTCATTAAATTGAGGTTATTATGCCACTTGAGACAAGACAGCTAATTTTTCAATGTGCAATTAATATGTACAATTTCTATAAGTAATTATCAGTAATTATGACTGATTTGTTTTCGTATCACATATATTTATATAATTATGTTGTCTGTGATGTCCCCTGTGTTGTTTGATTAATAGATTTATTCGTAAATGATTTATAGTAGGATATCGAATATTGTTTGCAATCAATATCAATGGATGATATTCTTATCTAAATATATGTTTGGTTTTATCACGTTTATTAACAATTTACTGTTTATATAGGTATTATACCATAGAGAATAAACATTGTAAACCCAAATCGTTCGTTTCGTTCTAAAATCAAATATTTTCTCTTTTTGCCACTGTTTAAGTTTGACAACTGAACTAGGACTTAAATGATAAAACTTACTGCTTTAAGTATATACATTACATGATTTCTTCCTAAAAATAGATCAAATGTGCTCTCTGAAGATATTTCCATTCAGAAGCTAGGCTGTTGTATTTATTACAGAAACATTTTTGAAGTAAAAACTTCATTAGCATCGTTGTGATTTGAAAGTCGATGAAACGAAAAAGCGCGACAATAAAAAGAGACAGATACATGAATTCATAGGATTTAACGTGGGAGAAAATGAGATAGGAAGCATTATACAGTGTATTGGTACCAGGCGATCATAGTTGAAGAAGAGATTATCATATGTATGACGTGAGTATGACGCTACGTAGCGACATAGACACCAGGAGAACATGAATATGGTAGCGGTGATAGTAATGTCTTTTATAGGGGTTGAAATCATGTGCCATCCTAGCAACATGTACCAGGACTTCATATGCAGTTAAGAGGTTCATACACTATGCAGGTTTCACTTCTGACATGGTTACTTTGTACGCAAGCATTTTTTTCAATATATTTCTACATGCTAGGAAGTAATATGGGTTTCATTCATATATTTATTGTATATGACCCCCTGCATTAGTATCATTAACGCAGCCTTTTTATGTAACGTTACTCCCTGAGGTTAATCGTAGCAGAGACTAACAGTTATGATCATATTGCATATTATGTATCAACTAATAAGACAAATTTTTACGATAATTTATATATTGTTCTGTATTGTCATCTTATTAAAGATTTTTTATATTAGAAGTATTTATACAGGATGTAAATGGGACCTATAATTTGTTGTGGTTGTTCTATCCTTTATTAAAACAAAACAAATCTTATAACAATATTGACAATGCTATGATTACATAAAATGAAAACTATCAGTACGGGGAAGGCAACAAAAATGCGGATTTCAGCAATCTTTTTTAAGTTTTCAAAATTTTCTGGAGTTTCCTCATAATAATATGAATAATCTAAAACTTAGAGATACACGTGTAAAACTCACAAAACAGCTAGCGAATTTTGTTAATCACAGGAATTTTTAATCAGTGTTTGAGAGTTTTCATTGAATGCTAAACATTTCTCAGCTGCGTAATTATGTCGGCGGTAAATGAAGGGCGTTGGGTAAATGCCCTGTTTACTGCTGGGTCCTGGGTGTGGTGGGCAAGGGGGGGGGGGCAGTCTCCATTTAAATATTCTTCTTATGTGGGTTAATTATCACGAAATACAACCAGACGTTTAAGCGTTTCCTTTATATGTTCCACAGCTGAGTAACCTTATTAAACATAATTATTAAAGAATGCTAGGAGTGTTTCTTGCGCCGCTTCTTCTCTCTCAGAGCGACATTTGTTTCCGATGCGGTGGTAGTATTAGAAATGATATCAAAAAGAATTGCAAAGGAATCAATTTAGAGAAAATAAATGCCTTTTATTAGTGTGGTAACAGATCTGGTAAGGTAATTCAACTTATTATAGATGTTTACAATATTAATACGAATACCTTTAACTATAACTTTTGTATAAAATCTTGTGTCTAGGGATTTTAAATATCGATGATCAAATCCAATAAAAAGTTAATCAAACTGTTTTGTTTACTTAATCTTAACTTTGTGTGAAAACTCTACCAAAATAGGTAACAATAGTCTCTGTACTGTTTTATTTACTCATGTGCTACTACTATCTCCACAGTCCCCCTAAAAACTTGAGCCTGCAAAGGTCACGAAACGTTGGGTTAAATAAATAATTATCAACATGTAGCTTTTACGCAAAAACCTTATCTATATATATAAAAGAATGTATGTTTGTATGTTCCCTAATAACTCCTAAACTATCGATCTCAATGAAATCTTTTGTAATAGATTCGTTGAAGCTCAAGGAAGGTTTACGTATATAATTTATATGGAAAAACAACGTTTGCCAGGTCAGCTAGTGTAAAATACACACGCGTAAAAAAGTTAAAAATAAATGCACTCATGTTAAGTATTGAAAATAAAAAGTAATTTATTGGATGTTAACCATCAGTATTTCCCAACCATTTTTAGGCTATGTCCCAATTTAACATTTCTAAAACTTTTATGCCCCCCATACATAATTTTTAACCCTTAAAAATTGTTTTGTTCCCTTAATAAATGTAAATGATAAGTTTTAGAAAGAAATCACTATAAAATTGTTATCAAACCATCGTAAGTAAAATTTCAAAACATATAATGAAAAACTGAAATTCAAAATTATTTTAATATTGACTTTTCTATATTAATTTAGTGCGATTCTTGTGCTTGCTGCACAGAGATTTTATATTAGGTTCCAATTTACTTAGCTTTAATCTCAATTCTCCGCGTTGTGTTATATAAAGTTGATTTTTTTTTATCATTAAATCATTTACATAAATTATTCTACATTCAGCTAAATATGAAGATGAAAACAGTAGTAAAAGTTTTCTTGCACATTCTTGGAATTTGTATTTTTTTTCATTTAAATAACTCAAAACAAAAGGGTTAAAGACGTGTCGAGTCCATTTTAAATTGCCCCCCTTTAACTATAAAATTGCCCCCTTTTAACTATGAAATTGCCCCCCCGTGGGCGTGGAACATTTGGAAACACTGATCTAGATATTTCTCTCGCCACCGTACTTCTGCCGTGACCATGTGCATTGAACTGGGTCGTTATTTCGGACAGAATATTTACATATTGTTATTTCGATACAATATAAACATGTACTCAGAGTTTATATGAACATAATCACATTCACCGAAGTTACAATAAAAGAAGTGTTATTTATAACCTCCAGGCTGGGGAGGAACCGGTTGGTTCGGATATAGAATCTATTTTAATTATATTTTTATGAGATTTTACATCCATGAGTGATATTCTATGAGATTTAAATTTGTTGACGTTTCTGTTTGGTTGCAAAGCTTTGCTGTCGTTCTGCTGTTCTATATATAACTATTCACTGCTCCCTTGGAAACTCAGTATATTTCTTCTCTGTACCTCTGACAACGTGTGCGAAAGATAGAAATAGATAAGAAATCTACTCGGTTGGGTAGTACACTACCGTAACACTTTCACGGCTTTAGCCGGAACTGTCAAACTGACATTTTCATTTCTGTTCAATTTTACTTAAGGCGAGACGGTTCATTAAAAAGCGGTGAATGGTGACCAGTGAACGGCTCTTTGTATTTAGACGAAATATTAAAGCAGCACTGCATTGTAATGGGCAGGGCGTATCAATTACCATCAGCTGAATGTCCGGCTCGTCTCGTCCCTTATCTTCATAAAAAAATACCGACATTCAATTGTACTCAATAATTATATATGTACATAATTAGTTACATCCCGGTACTAAACGGACTAAGGCTATATAATTAGAACATATTGTGTATTTCTTGAAACTTACAAAATGTATTAAACAGCGGCCGACTTGTAATTTAAACGATACTAATAGAAGCTGCTTATTGGAGCGGTACAGGCCGTAGCAGTATAGGTTTCATCATTTACGGCCGTTTTCAATAACCTATCTATAGTGGGAGGCTCCTTTGCACAGGATGCCGGCTAGATTATGGGTACCACAACGGGGCCTATTTCTGCCGTGAAGCAGTAATGTGTAAGCATTACTGTGTTTCGGTCTGAAGGGCGCCGTAGCTAGTGAAATTAGTGGGCAAATGAGACTTAACATCTTATGTCTCAAGGTGATGAGCGCAATTGTAGTGCCGCTCAGAATTTTTGAGTTTTTCAAGAATCCTGAGCTGCACTGCTTTGTAATGGGCAGGGCGTATCAATTACCATCAGATGAACGTCCTGCTCGTCTCGTCCCTTATTATAATAAAAAAAAACCTTAGTTTGACTTACTAGAGGTTGACAAGTAAAGTAAGTAAGCGTAAAAGGATAGCCTTTTACGCTTACTTACATTTCAATAACCTATCGACATTAAGCATTGGACTATGACTATATTATGGATAGATAAGATCTTGTCATTAAACGGTGACAGCAATGTATCCGTTACTAGAGTTACTGTACGTACTGTTAACAACTACATTTTGAAATATATTTTAAAATTAATGAAAGCACATGAATTCTTACAAACCTTCTTATTCCTGAAAACCGTTCCTTAAGTTAGTTGCCTATTTATCTATTTACTGCGGCATTTTTCAATTTCTTCGATGGCTTTTAATGGCTCATGCACTTGCTTTAGTAGTATTAGAAAATAATAACAGTGTTGTCAATATTAAATACGCCTAAAAGTGGGGAAAAAGAATGTTGTGATTGCTAAGGAAGTGAAAGCTTCGCGGGTGAAGTTGAAATCCTAAATGGTAATAACATTAATTCTTAGACTCTTCGCTGTCAGTGCGCCCATCTGTCCCTCTGTATTTAATAACCCACACAAGACAGACAAATGAAGTTTTGACAAAGTGTTGTAATACTATACAGTGTTTAAATAATATTCAATACTCATTGTTGTATGATTAAATACTTCTTATTTTAACTATGACTAAATGTTGAATTTTCATCTGTGGAATGTTTTAAAATATAAATAATCAAATAATTGCACACACTTTTAAATGCGGATCCGAATGATTAAATAGATTAGTATACTGGAGATGTTTGGGCCGGAGATATTTACAAATGCCGGTCTGTTGCTGAGTCGGGAACAATCAAACCATGCATTTAGATATAATCTTAGCGCACCAAACCATCTGGGTTGAACATGACCTTGGCACGACGGAGGATAGAGTCTTTGCTAGCATCATACTGAAGCAGCACTTAATAAAAACAAGAATGACGTTTTACAAAATGGCTGCCATACAAATTCAAGAAGTGTGTCTCATACAAAGGTTTTTATTGATATATCTTGTACGATGGTATGCTACTCTTTGTATGCAAGTCCAACTCGTTTTTTATTATTTAAACCAGCAATACAACTCACACACTTCAAGACAAAGGTTCGTATTATATCGCGAGGCTCATTTCAATTTGGCGAAAAATTTAAACACAATATTTAAACAATTGTTATCGCTGCCGATATTAATTCAATATTTGTGCTGCAGAAGGGGGCTATTCGCGCTATTTATAACCTAGGTTCTAAAGAATCATTGAAAATTCAAAGAAATTAACATCTTGACTGTTGCTTCTCAATATGTTCCACCTTCGCAGGACACGCCACAAGTTAGGATAACATCCCCACCATCTGGATGTGTGGCGGTCCTCCACAGTGCGGTTTACAAGGAGCTTTCTTCCACGTACTACAAAGCTGTGGAATGAACTTCTTTGTGCGGTGTTTCCGGGACGATACGACATGGGTACCTTCAAAAAAAGCGCGTACACCTTCCTTAAAGGCCGGCAACGCTCCTGTGATTCCTCTGGTGTTGCAAGAGATTGTGGGCGGCGGTGATCACTTAACAACAGGTGACCCGTACGCTCGTTTGTCCTCCATATTTTATTACATAAAAAAAAATCTAGATAATGTAATGTATGTTCATAGGCACATATGTGAATTTGCTGGAAACTGTCATAACCATAATGTTAACACCAGGAACAGCATAAACTTAATGCCTACTACTCTGCTAATTCGAGTTAGTAAGTCTTTTGTGGGGCGATGTAAATGCTTTTACAACAAGATCCCAGAAAATGTTCAAAACAAAAATATTACGTTATTCAAAAGAATTGTTAAAAAACGTTTGTGGTAAAGGTTACTATAACATAAATGACTTTCTTAATGATACCACAGATTGGGAATGGAGCGACCGCCCTCAGGCTATTAAATAAAAATTTGAATTGTGCAATATTACTTTGTAAACATATTTTTTGATGAAAAAAAAGCCCGTTGAGTTTGTTGCGCCCATTCTCCTCAGGTCTGAGGCATTCGTTTTGGAATGGGTGGTAGTTTTTCACTTTCAAGTAATGTCACATCTTATTTTTAATAAAAAATTTGTATCTGAATATCATTGCTATTTAAACAATTGTAATAATTATTTACTAATGAACACCAATAGACTCTATAATATTTTCAAGCACTAACAGTGTAGTGTGAATGCACTCTCGGTCACTCACTTGACTTAAATTTAATTACGATTTCTTGGACGTAAAAACGACGCGCCGACAGGTCATGGAGCTTCATAGCTGACTCTGAATATTTGTAATTTCAAATCTGTTTTTTCGTCTGTAAGAAATTTGTGTATCAATTGTAACTGGCCGCTAAGATATCCAAAAAGTAACACCCCGTAAAACTGGTAGAAATAAATCTCACAGTTACCAAGCAGTTGTCATATCAATACGAAAATCATTACAAATGTCCTCAGATCTTTTACGGCCGTTCCCAATATTCAGTCTATCTCTTACTTGAGATAAAAATCGTAAGTATCGTTGACTTTCCTGACCTAATAAACTTATCGACGGTAACTCACCTTATCCGTACACGCTGACTGTCAATGGGACGTCGTATAGCTTACCAGCGATAGAAGTTTATATGGAAATTTCCATTCACGCGTCCCAATATAAGGCGATAAGAATGACTTATCGGTTATATTGGGACAGCTTCAGATTATTGACTGCTAATTACTGACAGTAGAAGGTAGTAATTAATCTCTATCTCTAGATATTATATTGGGAACGGCCGTTATACGTCTAGATAGACAATGACAGCTGTGAAAACTTCGAAAAAAATAGACTTTAGAACTTACCTCTATTTTGAGCAATTCACGCACACTAACACAAAGTGTCAAACGAATAGCGAGTATAAGGCATAGCTGGTCCTCACACTAATCTAATATTTTCTGGCCTGTTTTTATCGGTTGTCTAACAGCAAGAGGCGTATTATTTATCTAAGCAAATGTCCATCTCCCAGTGGAGTGGGATTGTGAATCTCTTTTTGAATCGGTCTTTTCTTTCAATCTCCCATCTATTCTTTATACGTGATCCCCAGTTTTAGTTATATAACTAAAACTATCATCCATATATTCGCTAAGCAATGTTTTGCTTAAAATGTGATTTCCAGAAAACAAACATCATCATAACTTGCACAATATCTGTAAATATACTTTCTCAAACTTTACATTGCATTTCTAACTTCTGTGAATATCAAATATTGCTATCAAATGTATTTCTTGCTATTGATTTTGTTCGTTTATTCAGACTTAATCATCTAAAGCCCTTTATATTAAGTTCTACAAAATCAAATAACTTTTGGGTTCGATGAAAATTCAGTAATAATTTCGAATGTCTAAATATTTAATAATAGAAGTAGTCTTTGTTGAACAAATCCAAATTCAGGCATTATCTATAAATAAATTTAAATGTTTTATTAAAAAAAGGCTCCGTCGTAAATCCTGCTATTCCACAGCTGAATATCTAAGTGATCGGACAGCCTGGGACTAGATTATGATTATATTATTATAGCAATCTCTCAATATTATAGGAATCTCTCTCAGAGCGCCATTTGTTCCCGAAGCGGTAGTAGTATCTATTGTAATAGAAACGACATCAAAAAGAATTGTAAAGGAATTAATTATCAGATAATAAATGCTTTTTATGCCTGTTAATGTCTTGAATTCTGTAAACACAATTAAATAAATAAGTTAGTTAATATTCCGTGAAATATTTGTATGTGCCTGGTGATTATGTTATTTTTTAGAATGCTAACGTAATTTCAAAAGCTATTGTTATAACAATCATGTTATGATTGTTAAATAATTATTGACAGCACAGAACTGCTGTTGATGATCAAACTATGGCGGCAAAAAATTAAAATCTCGTTTGTAGTTTTTGCGAAGATTTGTTTTGTCTGCAAAAAATGATGCGAGATCTTAAAATACCTAAACTATTAATGCGATGTTAAATGTAAATTTAAATATTGACTTGGTATAAATATAAGCACTCCAGAAAGTTTATTATTGGCAAATTTAATGAAAATCAAAGGGAGAATGAGATATATTTAAATTAGGATTAAGAGATAAATACTTTACAAATGATATTCATAAGTTTTGATGAAAGAATAGATGTTACTAATGTAGAAGAAATGAAGGAACTATCAATATAAATACTTTACAAGTGATACTCATAAGTTTTCATGAAAGAATAGATGTAACTTATGTAGAAGAAATCAAGGCACTGTTAATATAAATACTTTACAAATGATACTCATATGTTTTGTTGAAAGAATAGATGTATCTAATGTCAAAGAAATCAAGGAACTATCAATATAAATACTTTACAAATGATACTCATAAGTTTAGATGAAAGAATAGATGTAACTAATATAGAAGAAATCAAGGAACTGTCAATATGTACAAAGCGTTAGAAAGCATCGATTCGGGACTAGTTTTCTCGTAAATCTGTAAATTATTAGATTTAAATTAAGCTACGTCTTATGCCAAATAATATTTAATTAACGGCCATGTTCAATAACGTATCTCTAGTTGCGGATACTGTGCTGTCACCGTTTAATGACAAGATTTTATCTATCCATAGTAAAGTCCAATATAGTTATAGTCCAATGCTTAATGTCGATAGGTTATTGAAATGTAAGTAAGCGTAAAAGGATAGATTTGTCTATCTCTATTAAGTTAAACTAAGGATGGATAGGTTATTGAAAACGGCCGTAAGACGCTAGAAGAATTTTAGTACTTACGAATGTTTATTTTTATTTTCATTCGTAGCTAAATGCTAACATTTTAAATACCTCAGGCTCGAGATACTATTTACATGCGCCACTGGTTAGCCATGAAAAGAACCCGTTCAGAGGTTCGTAATATTAACAATGCAACGTTGTTATGTTGCGTAAATATATTATATGAATTATTGATTATACGAATTTAGAGCGCATGTACAGTATTACTTGCATTTCTTACGGAATTAGGACACGTACATATATTAAAAAGTCGTTTTACCAGCTTTCAAAATAATTCTTGCTTTCGTTGCATTAAGTCGGATAGCATTTTTCAATATACAAAATTCAAATAACTATTCTGCAAAGATAATGGGTATACCATAAATTCAGATTTAGTATTTGTATTGGGTCTTCATCTAATAATTTATTTTCGAATCTTTAAATGCTACAACGAATTGGATTTCAATTGTAATTTATCACTGCGACTATAAATCACGTTTGTAAAGAAAACAACAAAAGTAACGTCTAGGTTATTAAGTTTTATAATGTCATAATTTACATAATATAGTTTAAACACTAAATTCTCGGTCCATCAATCGCTAAAAACTATTAACTTAAAACGATCGATCACAGCCACTTTATTAACTGTCTCTACATATGTACCCGTGTATCTGGAACACGAAAGATGCGCCTGGCACAGGACAGGTACTATTTTTGTTTAGCTTCATTGCAGCCTTGACATTAACCGAGGCTTTTAATGCCACTAGCCCCATCTGCGGAATCGGTTGTATCTCGGCACGGCTAAGTACGGGTATCTAGCCGGCACATTAACGTGCTCTAGATTGTAGCCCCTTCTCTGCCTCACCAGCTCACCACCTTCCACTTTCCGAAGCGGTCGCACTATTTTCACGACGTTAGATTCCAGGATAACATTATCAGCTGCTACGGCATCTTCTGCTCTGAGTTTGGTAATCAGTTTCGCTTTCACTTTCTGGTTGTTGATGTAGTCTTCGTTGAGGATGTAGTCGTGTATTTTGGAGATCTGTCGGTATCTGTTCGAGTCTATTTCTCTTTCATATCCGAGACGCGCGGGAGATGTGCTCGCGGCTGCCGAAAGCGCGAGAATAATGACAACGAAAGACGCGTACATGATGCGACGTGCATTGACTGTTTGAGGCGCGCGACCTCCCCACACTTTTTATATAACCACCGATCGATGGCACACGCTCCTAATTTGAGAACATTTTTTTGTTTATTATAACCGTGATCCGACGCGTTTGGACTTCTCGCGCCGGTGTTCAACAAATTCTGGCTCTTAATTCGTAGCGACTGTTATCTATATTAAATAACATGATTCGTCAGGTTGTCTTTGTCGCACGGACTTGTATCTTGTTCTACTTTTTAACTATCTTATGATGATGACAATGCGGCCATTGCTGTTGGGCTCGGTGTAGGCTGTCACGATATTAAAGTTACTAATTATCATAATAATCACTAGATCGTTATCGCTTAGTTAATTAAAAGATTACTCTCATATTAATTTTAGACTTATTTCTGTTTTGTTGTTGATGTTTGTTTCCAGTGAACTTCTATTGAACGGATTTTAATGTACTTGAGAGATAGGATAATATTTATTTCGATAATCCCATAATTATTTTTATATTCAATATTTGTTTTTTATGGATATATTTTCTATGAGAGAATTTATTGACGCACGGTTTAACCACACTGCTGTAAAACAATTACATTATAACAACAGATAATTCTTGATGTTATGAAATAATATTGAAAAATTCATAAAAGACATTTTTTTTTAATATTATGTACAGAACAAGGTCTGTCGGCTCAGCTAGTAGTAACCATAAACAATTTGCACTTCGTAGATTTAATAACAAATGTATTGTTATATTAATGTAAACTTTTATTTTAGTACCTTATTAAAACTTGTTGTGACTGTGGTTTTAAATGAAATAGTATGTTTTTAAGTAAGCAGATGTGAATATCTTTATATTGAGGATGATGTATTAGGCTACATGAATAAATAATCAACGAGTTAGCTCCTTAGGTATATTATATTCAATTTATACTATATATTATTATACTATATTCATACTTATTAGTTTCACTTAGTAACATACTTACGTTCAACCTACTTTTAGTAACCATAGATACAGTAGAGTACTTATTGTTTTTTCTTTTTAGGGGGAGGTGTAGTGTGTGTGTAACGTTTATACACTTCACACAATCATATCTCAAACTAGTATATAAATACTTGTTACTTACATTAAAAAGGACTTACAATCGCACTATTACTACCCCAACCTCCAACATTATATTAAAATGCTTTTTATTTAATTTTTTTTGTTAAAATAAGGGACGAGACTAGCAGGAGGTTCAGCAGATGGTAATTGATACCTGCCCATTACAATACAGTGGCACTCAGGATTCTCGAAAAACCCAAACACTCTGAACGGCACTAAAATTGTGCTCGTCACCTGGAGACATAAGATGTTAAGTCTCATTTGCCCAGTAATTTTACTAGCTACGGCGCCCTTCAGATCGAAACACAGTAATGTTTACACATTACTGTGTTTCGATCTGAAATATGCACCGTTGTGGTACCCATAATCTAGCCGGCACCCTTTGCAAAGGAGCTTCCCACTGGAGCTAGCATTTTAGTTTGGGTATAGAAATAGCAATGAGAAAATATATTTAATCTCAGATCAGGCATTTTATGATTTCTAAGGTGCATGACCACTATAGTGTAAATTGCATGCTTATTACTTGGCACACGACTAACTCAAGGATAACATTAAGATTGGCTATAACGTGAATGTTAATGTAATGCTCACAGGATAATGTTTCGTCGTTAGGACAACTCAATTAAGCCGTCTTATATTGTTCAGTTAAATCATACTCTTGTTGGAACATTTTTTTTATGCAATAGGAGGAAAAACGAGCGTACGGGTCACCTGTTGTTAAGTGATCACCCCCGCCCACAATCTCTTGCAACACCAGAGGAATCACAGGAGCGTTGCCGGCCTTTAAGGAAGGTGTACGCGCTTTTTTTGAAGGTACCCATGCCGTATCGTCCCGGAAACACCGCACAAGGAAACTCATTCCACAGCTTTGTAGTACGTGGAAGAAAGCTCCTTGAAAACCGCACTGTGGAGGACCGCCACACATCTAGATGGTGAGGATGATATCCTAACTTGTAGCGTGTCGTGCGAAGGTGGTATTTGGTTATCTCTTTTCTCTATCCAGTACCAGATGCCGGCTAGACGATGGGTACCAAAACGGCGCCTTTTTCTCCCGTGACGCAGTTATGTGTAAGCATTATTGTGTTTCGATCTGAAGGGAACCGTAGCTAGTGAAATTACTGGGTAAATGAGAGTTAAGTCTCAAGTAGACCAGTGCAATTGTAGTGCCGCTCAGAGTTTTTGATTTTTCAAGAATCCTGAGCGACACTGCATTGAAATGGGCGGGGCGTATCAATTACCATCAGATGAACGTCCTGCTCGTCTCGTCCCTTATTTTCGTAAAAAAAATGTATTTGGAACTTAAGATTGACATAAAATGCAGATTCAGAATCGAATCAAAATTGACAAAATAGGTATTTAAAGTAATCTTAAATTACAAAGCGATTATTTTTAAGCCGTTTGTCGAAAATCATTTTCGAAATCATGAAATGGTAATTTTTAAATGTACAAATAGTGTTAAGAAATTCACTTAAATCACCTTATATTACGGAATTGAAAACTCGAGGTCGTCTTCAAACTGTACATAGAAATCGTATAAAACAGGAAGCGAATCATCTATTTAACCTTCCAATAGAAGATTTGATGTTACGTAAAGACTTAAATAGTAAAAGTCAAGTTTTTGGAGCTACGCATTCTGTTACAGAGAAAGTGAAAAGTTTTTATTTCAAAATATAAGAGGCTACGCAAATAGAAATCAATGAAAGTTGATCGATAAACTTTGAAATTTAAATATGGCGTTTGGCGATATGTTGTTGGTAGTATCTGTAGATTCAAGTATGGTGGCTGTGTATACATACTATGGAGGGTAGAGGCAAGAAGAATCATCTCATATAGGAGAAAAGTTGAAAAAGTGTCCCGCTTATGCTGTAAATAGTTCAAAAATCTTCCACAATGGCGCTGGTGTAAGCACAGCGTATGGTATGAAGTATGGTGAATGTAGCAGTTGTAAATTTATTTATTTATTTATTGGTCTATCAGCGATTTTGCATAAAAATATTTCTTATACAATTAACAATTTTAATTACATGTGCAGGGTATGCAAAATCATTTAAAGGTAAACGCTACATGCTAATTTCGCTTATCAATACATTATTACAAATCTAAAAGTGAGTTAAAACTAAAACCAGTGAAAAAAATTTATAAAAAATATTTTGTAAGTCTGCAATAATCAATTGAGAATTATTGTTTAAAGGATAGGTTAGGGAAACAAATAATAAGTGTTTTAATTACCTACACCTACTTAGGTGTAGGTAATTACTTATACTTATAACAAAAATCTAAATCTAAGTAAAGTAATTATATAACAAAATAAAATAAACTAATCTAACATTAAAATATATTACCTATGTTATAACTAACAGAGCAAAGTAATCTATCACACTCATGGCTGGCTGACTAGATTGCTGATAAATAATTTACGAATTGTGTTAGGGGAATCAATATTAATATCAATTATCGAACTAAATTTATTGTATACTTTACACAAGCGAGGGATAGTGCAGTTGGCGCCAAAGACTGTTCTAGTGCGTGGAGGCGCGACCGGAGTAATTGCAGTTCGGGGATATCGGCGTGAATTGAATTGTTAAAAAATTTAATATTACTGTCGACTAAAGTAGTTAATTATTGAAAATTTCAACAACTTACGTTGTACAAAATAATGTAGTAAATATACCTAGAGTGATTAGAATTATTTTATATTTGGCGCTTCTATTAAGATTTACCCTGATGTGACTGTAGCGCCACCCTAATTTAACGGATTGTTACGGACACTTTTTCATACACACAGATGATTCTCCTTACCTCTACCCACGAACGAGTAAAAAAAGAAGGACTCCGCGCCGTTATATTAGCAAGTGAAGCACCTATCATAACTAGTGTGTGTGCGGTTACGGGGGATACAAGTTACACAATTTTTTCTCCCTTAAATAATCATATATGTCCACAAATACTTATATAGTATCGTTTTTACACTATTACGCAACGCACGACGGCTTTTTAAAATATTTTATTGAGATGCAAACTGATCTGTCACAGACGGTGACAATTCTCATAATGGCCGCCTATCGGCCTGTAGTAGTGTAAGTGTGTGCGTGGGGCTATGTATTTACACGTAAATCGGCTTGTTTTGTTGCTACACTGTTATGTAAGGTGACACGGAGTCCTTATTTTTTTTACTAGTCCGTGACCTCTACCCCTCATAGTACATACCTATCTAAATGACATTGTATTTATTATTTTGTCGGCGTTTAGTGCCCGGATGTAGTTCCGGAAACAAGTTGATAAGTAAACGGAAATTATTATTAAAGATACCATTTTGTAATTAAATAACGATATTTAGTTTCGGCATGAAGGTCTAAGAGTACTATTAAAACTTTACGTGCATACTTTTTTGCTGTATAAATAAACTTTATTTCCGTTGAAATTAATATTTCGATGCAATTTAAAATAATTACAAATTGAATCTGTTTCAAATGCGATGCGAAATTACGCCCCAAATGCTTCAACCGCTAAATCTCCGAATGACGCAGGATTCATAAATATCAAATCAAATCAAAATCACTTTATTAGGTCACGGTAATGGCACTTATGAATGTCGAAAAAAAAAATTTTTATTGAATTTACCGCCAATTTTTAAGAAGTGTTGAGGGTTGAGCTAATGAGATGAAGTAGCAAGAAACTCATTGCCACTCTTTTAAATCAACATTTACATTTTCATCGTTTTACAAATTATTTCATTATTACAATTAAATATATGTGAAGCGATGCAACAAAAATACTCAAATGTCAAATAGTCAATGCCTTATATCGTAAAGAGCGAAACAGATGACAAACAGATTCTGCAAATCAAGTATTAAGATTGCTTAATGCAAATAAAATAAGTTAATGGATTATCCAAACGTCTTTTAACTTAATCCTTTATACATTTTTACATTTTTATATCAATAAATGATTGAAATATATATAACTCGTGAATAATGTTTAAGAAATCAAATCATGTAGTTAAACATTATTTAGAGTAACTATAATAATTACAATGTTAACTGCCAAGCATACCAAACATAATCCAAAAGGTTACGTGGACAATGGACAGACACCTCTTCCGTGTTGCTATTTGGTTCCGCATGTATCATGGAGATGTCTCTTGAATATTAATAACTTTTAACATAACACTAGGTATACATATCTATGAATACATTAAGTTTTATCATACACCTTACTGTTTCATACATATAAAAAAGCATGTGTGCATCTCGCACGTGGTAGAAATGAAAACTTCAAAAATTTTTGGCTTCAAGACGAATGTTAAATTTCGGGTAGATTGCAGGTTTTAAAAGGCATAAAAAGGCATAAAAGGCATTTATTTTCTCAAAATTGATTCCTTTAGAATTCTTTTTGATGTCATTTCTAATAACTACTAGATACTACTACCGCTTCGGAAACAAATGGCGCTCTGAGAGAGGATCAGCGGCGCAAGAAACTCTCCCAGCATTCTTTTTTTGCGCTTTTAGCAATAAAAATACACAATACTGTACATTCATTTCTATCGCTATAAAATAATCACAATCTAGTCTCAGACTGTCCGATCATTTAGATATTCAGCAGTGGAGTAATAGGATTTACGACAGAGCAATTTTTATAAAACATTTAAATTTATTTATAGATAATACCTGAACAGTGGCTGGGACTTTATTATAGAAGTGTATACATTTACCCTTTAGTAATGATAATAGTAATACAAAGTTTGTTAATTATTTTACATTTTATTCGTATATACACGGACTAGTAAAAAAAGAAGGACTCCGCGCCGTGATATTAGCAAGTGAAGCACCTTTATGCTAGTGTGTGTGCGTTTACGGGGTATACCATATGCACAATTTTTTCTCCCATGTGTAATCATATATCCACAAATACTTTTATAGTATTGTTTTTACACTTTTTCACAACGCACGACGGCATTTTTAAAATATTTTATTGCGACGCAAACTGATCTGTCACAGACGATGGCAAATCTCATAATGGCGGCCGATCGGCTTGTATTAGTGTAAGTGTATGCGTGGGGCTATGTATTTACACGTTTACCGGCTTGTTTTGGTGCCTCACTGTTATGTAAGGTGACACGGAGTTCTTATTTTACTCGTCCGTGCGTATATATTACATAGATTTATTCAGACTCGGAGATTACATTTTCGATAAATAATACGAGAGGCTTATGGTAACTACAGTATGAAATAAATACTTTAGTCTTGATATGCTCAATATATCTTTGAAAAACTGCGTCAATTACTGTTTTTGATCTCGTTGTAGATACCGTGCGACTGCTGCACAAATTAAATTTGGCGCTCAAAAACTCAATCAACGGAATCGCTGTATCGGATGCAAAATTCATATTAAACCTCTAAACTGCATATGAAGTCCTGGTACACGTTGCTAGAATGACACGTGGTTTCAACCGCTATAAAAGACATTACTGTCACCGCTATCATATTTTATGTTCTCCCGGTGTCTATGTAGTAATAGGTTGTGCGTATGATGTCCGAATATATTAATGTTCTTTTAACGAAAAAAAACATTAAGGAAAACAAAATGCAAATTAAACATATTCCTAAAAAATATTCGAAGTTGTTGCCAATTAAGGTTATTCGAGACAGTATATAAAAGTACAATAATGCAATGCCACAGAGTATATGAGTCCCTTCTTCTCGTTTCATTACCAAAACAGCTGTTATTTATTATAATTAAGCGATACCATATTGTAATCGTACCAATATCACTTACTTTAAAGTGAAGGTTTGCCCCTATATATATATATATTTTAATAAGTCTCCCGAGCCAATCATTTCACTAGATACCGCGCCCTTCAAAGTGAAACACAACAAATGATTGCTTAAATTTACTTCACGACACAAAAGGCGCCGCTGCGATACCCACCGAGCCGATATGATGTACAAAGAAGCCTCTTTTTTTTCCATAAAATATTTACATATCAATTGTACAAGAAATTAATTAATTCAGTAACTGCTAGACAAGCTCATTAATATTTTATTATGTATTTTTTTTAACTCATTATACAAACAAGAAGCGTTCTTACAACAATTTTTATTTTATTTCAATCGGTTGAAATATAAAAACCGCTAGTAATAATTATCGTAGATAGCTGTTCATTTGTTTTCCGCAGTAGGGTGATTGAGGGTATGTTCCGATATGCACTGCGTCCACTGTACAGTGTGACGTCAATTTAGTATACTGTGAAGCCGTTCCTTTATAGCCAGTTTTACTGGTTACTATTTTAAATGGAACGCAATCCCGTATACTGTCAGCCGTATTTTTTGACGCAGCATTCAAATGAGTGTATTAAAGTTTTCTAGTTAATTAAAAAGACTTTTGTTGGAGTATTGTCAAATTAAAAATATTTTAATTCATATTTTAGGCACTCGAGTGGTTTTGACTGATCACGTGATCAAAGTACTGCGAGTACCTTACCTCGAAAACGCCAGTGATCACAGTAGAATATGGCGGCGGTTTATGACGTCATATATTTCCCTGCGGCAGTATACTGGCAGTCCATAGCGGAACGAATTTTTCTACAGTGATAGCACTGTGCAGTGCTCGCAGTGCATATCGGAACATACCCTGAGTGTTGATTTTGTTCGGTGCCGTATTGCAGCGTTTGTTGAATGTACGCACCAACAGCTGTATCTCATAACACTGCGTTCGTAACTCAATAATGTTTTATTCATGACTAACTAACTACTCGCAACTTTATTACTCTTTGTTGTTATTATTTTGTGTCGATCCATTTGAATCTTACAGTGTTTAACCAAATGGAGATGACATTGGTGATCTTTCTACAGCGTCAATAAAAGAAAAACAAATGAATCTACCTGATGTAACATTAAGTAATTTGTTTCTTTTTGAATTTATAACTTCTTTAGGATCGTTAGATTAAATGCAAAAGCGACAGTAATAAAAGACAGACACATAAAGTGAGATAGGAAACATTATACAATGGTTTGGTACCAGGCGATCATAGTTGAAGAGAGATTGTCCTATGTATGAAACGAGTATTCTTCATTAATATATTCTGTCGTCATGTGCACCACGTATTTCTACATGGTCACCAGGAGAACATAAATACGGTAGCGGTGATAGCATGTCTTTTATAACGGTTGAAATTATGTGTCATTTTAGCAGCATGTACTAGGACTTCATATGCAGCTTAGAGGTTCATGCACAACGCAGGTTTCACTTCTGGCACGTGTACTTTGTACGCACGTATTTTTTTTAAATGCAACCTTTTCAATTTCATCAAAACCAGCCAGACAAATAGTACAGCTAAAAAGATTTTATTCCAAACGTAAACAAAATATATATAAAGACTTTTTCTCTAACCTTTGTTTGTAAAAATAACATCCCATCATCATTAGATTTTTCTTTATTTACAATTATTTGCAATATTCGGGAAGGGGCTACTTAAACATATCAGTTCTGTCGGGAATACTGGATGAGTATATTAATCTTCATGAAGGAAGGTTTACAAATATAGATGGAAACGTGCAATTCGGACTTCACGACTGAAATTAGGTACTTTTGCGAAAGACAATAAAAAAATGGTACTTGAAGTATAATGTGGAAATCGAAGTAACGACTTAATATGTCGAAATATACGATAAAGTTCGACTTCAAAATTATTGTTTAGATGAATGCACACATCTGTGCTTTTCCTATTTAATATTTGTTTAATATAATTAATTCTTGCATTAATTAAAGGTTACTAAAGTGAATTGTAACTTAGTTAATAGCTATGCATTGTACAATGTTTTGATATATTCTCCTTGAATCCTAGACGATACCGCCGCTAACTTATCGCTTACTATCTGTATTATTTATTAAAAATGAAAATCAGTTATGGCTAAACAATAGACAGACATTCCTGAGATTCGGAGGAGATATGTTCAGCAGCTGGGGACCCCTGCTTATCCTCTAGGAACTCTTCATGCTAAAGTTCGTGTTACTGTCCTCTCAGCGTTGTAGAGTTAAATGTGATTTAAGTTAGAACACCGAGAATTTTGATGCGATGCGATTGAGTCATTGACCACTGATGAATTATTAATTAATTTGTGACAATTTTGGTTACTGGTCAAGAGTCAAAGCCTTAGAATTGCCACTCAGATACCAATGCATCTGTTGTCTATGGGTATCTATCTGTTTCCACAATAAGAATCTGCACTATCGTTTGCCATAACAAAAAAATACAAAGAGAATATAAAATTGCGGAGCATCCACTATGAAAATCAGGTTAGCTACAGATGCCGTCTTCTATTAGTTAAATATTCCAAGATGTGAGTGGTGTTGCTTTATATTTGCGAGAAACAGTTTCCCGTTATAGCTTGACGTGGGCGAGTACCCACACTATCAATCACTGTGTGCCTCAATTCACATTAACTTATTCTCAGTCGAATGTGTATTAAAATGGTAACTCAAGCCAAGAAAATATCTCACACCTGAATAATAATTGGGTATGATTGTCGCCTCGCAATATTTTTTATCAATTAATTGAATCTTTTTGGAATAATTCTCTTGTACCTTTTCATATACGGAGTTTGAATTAGTCTTATGATGGCTTTCGTCGTTTTCACTGGAAGAGCTATAAAATTTATGTATTTTTGAGAAATATATGAATTGGTAATTGTTTTTAATATCCCGAAAAAGTTGAGCTCGGGTTGTTCTTGGGAGATGAATACGTAGGCCACATAAAAAGCTATTTTACATCAAAAAACTGGTTTATCAGTTACCATTATGGGAGTTGCCCATTCAAACACATTTATTTTACCGATTTGAGGCAAATGCGTCAATATTGTGGGTATGCTCACATCATACCATATCGCTAATTACTCAGTACTTTTATATTAATAAGCTTTACTTTAATTACTTTAGTTGCTGATCTCGTTGGGTTGTTACTTCAAGTCGAAGGTTCCTCTACGGATGCGTTTAAATCAAAAACACACAGTGCGATCATTACGGTTACCTCTTCAAACACAGCATCGATAGCAAGCTATTTCTACTGTGTTAGTTCCGCACCGGAACTCATTGTATAAAGTAGTTTAATTTTTCAATGTATCTACCTATCTTTACATACAAAGCCAAATTTAAAAACGATTGAAAGTCATACAATATCATCCCAACAAACACCATCTGGATGTGTGGCGGTCCTCCACAGTGCGGTTTTCAACGAGCTTTCTTCCTCGTACTACAACGCTGTGGAATGAGCTTCCTTGTGCGGTGTTTCCGGGACGATACGACACGGGTACCTTCAAAAAAAGCGCGTACACCTTCCTTAAAGGCCGGCAACGCTCTTGAGATTTCTCTGGTGTTCCAAGAGAATGTGGGCGGCGGTGATCACTTAACACCAGGTGACCCGTACGCTCGGTTGTCCTCCTATTCCATAAAAAAAAAACAATCCAATGTTGAAATGTTATTAAATCTATATATATAAAAGAGAATGTATGTTTGTATGTTCCCTAATAACTCCTAAGCTATTCGACCGATCACAATGAAATCTTTTGTAATAGATTCGTTGAAGCTCAAGGAAGGTTTACATATATAATTTATATGGCAAAACAATGTTTGCCAGGTCAGCTAGTCTAGAATATTCTAGCTGCCATATCAATGAAGTTTCACTAAAAAATTTCATAACAAAGTTTTATCCCAAATTACGCCAAAACGGCAATTACATACTTAAACCCCTGTCAAATAACCCAAAATATTATATTACTAGCTGATGCCCGCGACTTCGTCCACGTAGATAAAGGGTTTTTAAAAATAATAAGTAAGTTTAGAATTGAAGATTATCTCATGTCCTATTACAGTTCCGGTTCCCGTTTTCGCTCCCGTTCCCAACATATCATAATATGAATCTTATTTCGAGGAAGATTGCTATGACAAACTAAACCTACTATTGGTATAGTTATAATATATATTTTTCATAAATCCCGCGGTTACCATGGATTTTTCTTGCATGAAATGTAGCCTATGTCCTTTCCTAAACTGTAGTCTATCGCTGTACCAGATTTCTTCACTAATCGGTTCAGTAGCTCCAGCATAAAAGCTTAACAAACAAACTTACATTCACATTTATAATGTTAAGTAGGGATAGGGCTATCCCTATCCCTTGATGAACATCTATATGTTCACACAATACTAGAGAAAAAAGTGACGTTATGCGTGAGTATCGTAAAGAAATCATTATTTTCCCTAATATATATTTAACAATTCACCCATGATCCTGTCATAATGAAATATAATATTTTATAAATGTTAAAGCAGCCATAACCACTGATGTATAAAAAATATAAAAAGAAAAAGACTAAAGTAATCTTTATATAGGCATTAAGTAAGTAGACGTACTACATTTTTATTAAAACATACATTTAAACCTGTTAATTTTCCCTTCCTGCTTCAACCATTTGCATACTTTCGTGTTTTTTGAAAAGGTCTCTATTCAGGCAAATATTTAATGGAAATAGAAAATATTTCATAAACATCATTCAACAGAAAGTGTACTCAAATAAATCCAAAACTAAATTTATGAACTATCTCCTTCCGTGCGAGCGCTCTTCCACTGAGCTAACCGTTCGCGTGACGTATCGTTGATACAACTTGTATGTCTTGTTCAACTCTCAGGTTGTGGCTTCGTCTACAGGATATACTTTACAGTTGATAACCTGCTCAAACCCAAGTTTTACATATTAGGAAATTGACTTAAGATGTCGCTCATTCAAATCTTTAAAAATTTTGATTTATTTATTAACCTTCAATTCTGGGATTAATTACACAAATAAAATATATTTTTTTACTGAAAATCACAAAATCAATAATATTTACGAGTCTCTCATAACACTAAGAAGAAAACTTATGTTGATCAAAGCTTTTATTTGTTGCGATACACAAAGTCGTAGATAAAAAACAGGTTAGTGATCGCGTGGGCGAGGAACTTAACATTTAAAGAAGATAATGAAAAAAAAAATTTAGGAAAACAATAAAAAAGAAACCAGAGAACACGAGAGAACCAAATGGAAAAAGCCGGAAGAGGCTTTTGTTTAATTAGAACGAACAGATGCTATTGCCAATGTAACAATTATATCAAATAATTTCTGTATAAAATTGTATCTCAATAGAATTTTAAAACTATATTATTGTCTATTGTACTTACGTAAATGAAACTCTCGAACAGAAACTCGAGAATCGATGGCTTAATAACAAAGTCCCGTTGATCCTTCGGAGACCGGAAGCGGGCAAACTTATCGAAAACTTCGGAAGAAAATGTACGACCGTTCGGATTGCTATTATTACTATATTCCGCCTTCACATATGTTTTACTGGCCAATAATATTTCAAAACATCAATTATTTCATAAGAAATGCTCCCTGTTGTTATAATGAAATTTTTCCACAGCGGAACTGTCAAACCGTGCGTTACTAAATTCTCTCATAGAAAATATGTCCATACAAAACAAATATTGAAAATAAAAATAATTATGGGTCCCAAATCGAAATAAAAACTATCCTATCTCTCAAGTTGGACCAAACTGCACTCCGTGGAGTAATCCCCATTAAAATCCGTTCATTGGTTTAGGAGTCCATCGCGGACAAACAACGTGTCACGTAATTTAAATGTACTGAGATAACGTAATGCTGATAAGTTAAACGCTCCTGTGATTCCTCTGGTGTTGCAAGAGATTGCGGGCGGCGGTGATCACTTAACACCAGGTGAACCGTACGCTCATTTGTCCTCCTATTCCACAAAAAATATATGAAAATTGTCTTTGTTTGAGGCTCAATCACGCCTAAACCACTGATCGTATCGACATGAAACTATCACCATTCGATGCGAAATTTATCCAAGATGGTTAATGCTTACTTTTCAAATTCCTTGATTAATTATTTTCCTTTCAAAATTCTCCCAGCGAAGCGGGCGGGAACAGCTAATACATCTATACAATAATGGTTTGCTTTATTGTACACCCCCCCTTCGCCCAGGCTATATATTATGTATTGGAATTAGTGACGTTACGAATTAAGATCCGAGTCTTTACGTATTTTGCCTTTATTTAAGGAGACGCTCTTTAGAGAATGTATTATAACAGTATTACTTTGTACTTGGGTATATCTAAACCCCTATTACTTGTGTACAATATTAATTAGAGATAAAAGCCCTGAGACTTAAATTTGTAGTGTATTATGTCTTTTTTTAATGAAAATAAGTTCAGTTAATGGTAATTGATACGCCCTGCCTATTACTGCCAATCAGGATTCTTGAAAAACCCAAATATTCTGAGCGACACTACAATTGCGCTCGTTACCTTGAGTCATAATATGTTAAATCTCATTTGCCCAGTAATTTCATTAGCTAGCACTCTTCATACCGAAAAACATAAAAGTTTACACATTGCTGCTTCTCGGCAGAAATAGGTGCCGTTGTGGTACCCATAATCTAGCCGGCATCCTGTGTAAAGGAGCCTCCCACTGGTGAATGTCTATGTGAATAAAACCTCCTTCCTCATTTGTGTGCGTATTGTAGACAGAATACGTAAGATTACCGTTAAGTCTTATTTGTTTATCGTAGATGCCATGGGATTCATCTGAGGAGCAGGTGGGTGCTCCCCGCGAGATGAGGATCCACGTTCAGCGTGTGATGGCCATCCCCGCCAGCATGCCCCATCAGGAAACCATGGGCCCCTTCCCACCACCGCCGCCACCACAACAACAGGAACAGCAAGACGTAAGCGATCGATATGTTTTATGATCAATTAATGTATATTTCATTTAACGATCGAGCTGGACAATTCTATATTTACAGTAACCAGATATATAATGCAGCCAACGCAAGACTAAACATATATCCACAGACTTTATTACAATGCAAAAAAACAACCAAATGTTGGCTCCATGGGCTGAATTTCCATGAGACCGAGAATTTTACACAATAAAACAACTTAATAAATATAAACAAATCATAATAACATATCCATACACACACACACACACTCACACACACACATTCTTAGAAGTTATATTTTTATTTTATCTGATTTTGATAATTTGATTGACAATATAGGTAATGATATCTTGTACCGAGAAGTCTCTGACAGCTGAAACACAGTTCATACTAGTTTAGCTGTCTTTGTATGTAAATAATTAATAATATAATTTAGAACTATTTGTAACTTGTAACTCTTTGACTGGCTACTAGATCATACTACTGCGTCATACATCTTATGACAATGTTTAGCCTGTTAGGATGCTTAAATAAAACTAAAAGACAAAACTGTCGCTAATTTGTGATTTCGAGGCAATTAGAATTTTTAATAAAATAGTATACCAGTGGGAGGCTCCTTTGCACAGGATGCCGGCTAGATTATGGGTACCACAACGGCGCCTATTTCTGCCGTGAAGCTACTGGGCAAATTAGACTTAACATCTTATGTCTCAAGGTGACGAACGCAGTTGTAGGGCCGCTCAGAATTATTGGGGTTTTTCAAGAATCCTGAGCGGCACTGCATTGTAATGGGCAGGGCGTATCAATTACCATCAGCTGAACGTCCTGCTCGTCTCGTCCCTTATTTTCATAAAAAAAGTAAGAAACGCTCCTAGAATTCAATAGAAAATCCTACCCATTCTTTATTATATTCAATCTTCCTTCTTCTAATTTCATACTTCATCAAAATCAGTACGGCCATTTTGGAAATTTAAGTGAATAACACTATAACGGCCGTTCCCAATATACTATCTATAGATAGAGATAAATTACTACCTTCTAATGTCAGTAATTAGCTGTCAATAATCTGAAGCTGTCCCTATATACCCGATAAGTCATTCTTATCGCCTAATATTGGCACGCGTGAATTGCAATTTCCATATAAACTTTATATCGCTGGTAAGTATGGTCCTCCCATTGACAGCAAGCGTGCACGGATAAGGTGAGTTACCGTCGATAAGTGTAATGGGAGAGAATAGGCAACGATAGTTAAGATTTTTATCTCAAGTAACAGATAGACTGAATATTGAGAACGGCCGTAAGTTATGATGACAATTTGTAAATAATTGATCTCACATTATCACTAATTTCATCCTCCTTAGCGGTTTCTTTTTTCGATTGCAAATTACCATGATATTATTAACGCCATGGGATTCATCTTCATCATCATCATCATATACATGACAAAGTACAGCAATAACTCTATAAATCATGTTAAGAAGCAGTTAGGAAGTTGGTGATATGATGCGGGCGATAACATCTCTGAGCAGATTCTTGCATCCAATTTTCACCAAATTTAGAAAGTGATTACTACAAGGGGTGTGGCTCCAAGAAATCCGAGGAAAGGAAACGAGAAAAAAACTACAAATACTAATTTTAAGAATACCCAAGAGCTATTTGTAAGTAAGGAGCCAGTAGTATCGTTGCACGTAAAAATATTCATTATCCAATCACAAAACAAAAGACGAACACGTTCGAAATCAATCTACTTACAACTTTTCTGTTGACTGTATGTTCCGTAATAAAAGAAGCATTTTCGGCCCAGTAGTCTCGAAGGCACTTATTGAGAAGGTTCAGCATAAAATTTCTAGATGAAATGGGACAGCTGTGAAAACGTCGAAAAAAATTATGTTTAACTGTTAATCTCTAATTTGAGCAACGCACACTAAGACAAAGTGACATTTAAATCGCGAATGTGATATGTAGCTTGTCATGCACACTAAAGTAATAAACCTGGCCTGTTTTCGTCAGTTGTCTAGCAGTAAGAGGTTTTATCTAGACATATTATTTAAGTATTTATTGATATCTTTACAATCTTCTTGTTTCCACAGCGAATGTTCGCCGAGGAGCCAATGGGTGCCCCCCGCGGTATGCGCGTGATCGCAGTCCCAGCGCCCCACGAGATGCCACCAGCACCAGAGAACATGGCACATTTTGCAGCACCACAACATACTCCACAGCAACAGGACCAAGATGAGGTAAAATAATCAACAAAACATCCACACTGGGCTTTGGAAACAGATATTTGATACTTAAAATGGCTATAGTCATTCTGAACGTTTAAGCGTCTCCTATGTACACACATTAGACTACGGGACAAGACATAGAGAATAGAAAATAAAAGTAAAAAAAATATAAAAGTTAGCATTAGAAATTATCCAAATAGGTATATTCTTCAAAGTAGTTTGATATTACTACTCCTCTACGGTGCAACCGTACACCTTCGTCACTTAGCACTTTTCGCTACACGCGTGGTATTAACATCAGTATGAATTCGCAACGAACTCTTATCGCCTGTGCTCGTTAACATTAACAAGAAAATCTTTTTAATTTATTTATTATACGTAATTCCTGAACAACATTTTTTATTTGACTATCGTATTGCAGCAATAGCTCGTGCATAGTCAAAATGGTCCTTCGAGCCGGATCCCTTTATTTTAGTGTATTTTACATAATAAAATAAAGCTATGTCCCCTGTTGTTAGACTGCGCAGTGTATCGGGATAAGCAGCTTTACATTTACAAAATCGCGACTGTATCCCGAAAGGAAGCGAAGGATATGATTGAAAGTTACCTCCATTGACTGCCATAATGGCAATATGACAATCAATGGTCAAAATTCCTTACAAACACGCGCTGTATGTGCGGACAATCTCATATCATCCAAGTTATCTACAGACCAAACCACTACTCTTAAAATCGGATCTATTTTCTGTCAATTTGTGCGAGGAACAAATGGATCGAAATATTTGAATATTCAATTTTAAAACGCAATAGCACGATAGAAATTACACATAATTATTATAAAATAATGAAGCGAATGCATTGATGTTACAAATAATTGCAAATGTTCATTTATAATGATGTTTCTTGGTCTATTACGGTATATTAATTAAACGGTTGTATATAAAATCTATAAACTACAGTTCGTGTATTAAATACGAGCTTGTGTGCGTATTACGTAACTTCTATTACGTGGAATTCCGCATTAGTATTTTTTGCGCCCAGACAATGGGAAAGGGCTACCCTCCGGGATAGTCTGCGTTGGTTATGTGGGACTCACGTAAAATCTAAGTGCCTACCCACTAAACACCACCTGAGGTTGGCTTTGGGCAAGAGCCCTCTAAGTCTTCATCAAAGGCGACCTTCTCTTGGCGAGAGAGTTTCGCAATCGGCACTCCCTATGGAGTATCCACTGGTATAATCTACATTAGGTCCAATTACGTTTTTCTCTGATATCAAATTTTAAGCAGTAAATAATGTATAATGATGCCTATATTTTGAACCTATATGAAGTTTTCACTAAATTCGGAGATGTGCGCTCACATACAAACAAAAACAAAAAACCAATGGGAGGCTCCTTTGCACAGGAAGCCGGCTAGATTATGGGTACCACAACGGCGCCTATTTCTGCCGTGAAGCAGTATATGTAAACATTACTGTGTTTCAGTTTAAAGGGCGATATAGTACTGGGCAAATGAGACTGAACATCTTATGTCTCAAGGTGACGAGCGCAATTGTAGTGCCGCTCAGAATTTTTGGGTTTTTCAAGAATCCTGAGCGGCACTGCATTGTAATGGGTAGGGCGTATCAATTACCATCAGCTGAAGGTCCTGCTCATCTCGTCCTTTATTTTGATAAAAATAATAATAATAAAAAAAGACAGAAAGCACTTTTGAAATCATTGAGTTAAAACTTGTTTAGTATTTATAACTTTTGTTTCGTTGTACACAGACACCTAATCCTAGTGTTTTATTATAATACAAGCTTGTACCCGCGTCTTCGCCCGCGTGGACTTCCATCTCTTATTTCATCTCCAAATAGATGATTGTTTGCGTCTTATCAAGTACCTTAAGCAAAGTTTCATGGTTTATCTCCAAAAATGACGAAATCTTTCATCCCTTATTTCAACCCCTTCATGCCCTTTTTAACAACATAGGGTAGCTTATGTGTCTATTTTTGATCCAAATATGATCACAATCGAATAATATCGAACTTCCATCCCATATTTCAACCCCTCCAAGCCTTTTTCGCGATAAAACGTAGCTCATATCCTTTCCCAAGCTCTAGACTATCTTTGTATTGAATTTCATCAAAATTGGTAGATTTGAGTAAGCGTGAAAGCGTAACGCACAAACTTACATTCACATTTATAATATTAGAAGGGATTATATCGTATACACAGGCTCAATAAGATACGATGTGTAATATTGACACAGCGAGTGAGTTTGATCAAGATATTCAACGATACAGCCGATGTCGCTCCGATTCGCCAAAGCGTTTTCGCACCGAGGTTAAGGAACTCAGCTTGTTAGCATATCTCCACCTACGGGCCAATATTTATTCTTAAAGCCGTAAACGAAACGTTTGCGGTGTATGTATGTGTGTGTTTATTTATTCTCTTTTTGTAGGTTGGTTAACGGCTTTAGCGCAGAATCGAATTATCCTTTTATTAAAACCAACGTTATCTAAATCTTTGCACTCTCGTGCCAGAGTTAATTAACGCTAAAGAAAACTCAATAGATTTGGATAATTATGGAATTCCGCAAAGTAACGCCTACCTCAATAAATTTTCTTAAAACCAACGTGACTGTCCAACACTTTGTGTGCATGGAATTTAGCTAAATCGAATGAACATCTTAAAATTTTCGGGATAAAACACATAGCCTATTCAACCACAATGATTGTATATTAGGAAATTTAATTGAGACGTAGATTTGATCTTGGAAACTTGATATTTTTTCAAGTGATTTCCTTTACAACTGTAATTAAATATTTATAAAAATTATGTTGTGTGGAGTTCAATAGAATATTTTTCTGCAGCTGTGCTAAGTATAAATTATATGTTATTAGTGATAGTTCGAGACCCCAGCTGACAACGAACTGTTAAACTGCTCTTGACATACATATCAGTTAGGCTCGGTATCCACCGAAGCGGAGAGTAGGGGAGATTTTGATAGCCAATCTGATTTCGTTATTTCCATATCTCCTTTCTGCTAAGCTTCAGTGGAAATAGATCAAGCGGAGAGGAGAGGAGATGTCTCATTTGTCTAGAGAATTTTGAGCTGCGTGGAGCGACCAAGCGGCGCGGCGGAGCGGAGATGCGTGTAGGCTTCGGCCTTCGACTTTTCGTGTCCTCTTCCCCGCTGTCTTCTCCCCGCACCTCGCACACTCGAAAGCATTGCTAGAAACACAGCTCACATCTCCTCTCCGCTTTGGTGGATACCGGGCCTTATATCTCTTAGTACTGAGAGCACTCGACAGAGTTGATATCTTATATCTTTAAACGAGCAATTCTTGTATATAATCTGAATCTCGGAAATGGCTCCTTTTAAATATCTTTATGATAATGTTATCGGGCACTGGCAGTGTTAGTTTTGACATCGATGAAATAGAAATATATATTTATTTACCACTAGTTGATACCCCGCGAATTCGTCCGCATATACACAGGACTGAGCACGTAGTAGCGATATTTCAATTAAACTTTTAAATTAAATAACACTTATAACAGATGCTGTCGCAATACTTTTGTTAATAATGATGTGTTCTGCAATGTCGTAGTACAGTATATTATTCTATCAATACTTTTCGCAGCGCACGCGATATAAAGAATATTTGAGGTATTTTTTTACACCTTGGCTTACACTAGCTATATGGAATGACATAAACAAATTAAATAATTGTTTAGATACATATTTTGGTTGCACTCGACCCCTTGAGACATGGCGAACGTATTGAGGCGTAACGAACCAGTACGCCAGTTATTCTATATACTGTTTGGCGAAAAAAAAAGTGCTGCTGGGTTGCGCATCTAAATGGAGTCCTGTGCTAAGATGCCTCCCTCCCATAAACCCACACCATTCCTCGATAGGTGCTTAATTATACCATTCACCTATCGGGATCGTCCAGTAATTAAATATTGTAATTAGTTATTAAAACATCAATTGTCGAATCCATCTTCTCGTCCCAAATACCGCAGTGTCTGAAGACGAAGATTTTCAACCATTGTTGTTGCCAGTGATGACTTACGGTACGCAGACATGGTCGCTAACTATGGGCTTTATGAGAAAGCTCATGATCACTCAGAGAGCAATGCAGAGGGCTGTGCTCGGAGTTTTCCTGCGAGATCGAATTAGATATGAGGAGATCCGTAGGAGAACCAAAGTCACTGACATAGCACATAGTTCGACGGACAGATGGCCGTTGGGACAGTAAAGTCCTCGAATGACGAAGACGCAGGCCGACGATCAGATTAATGTCTTGTGTGCTAGCTTTTTAACATCTTACTACACGGTGGCCTCATGCCTTTGCCATATGGCAACGGCAGCAGACTGGAGGTTAAGATCGCCGGAATACGTTGGATGAGGGCAGCGCAAGACCGATCGTCATGGCGATCTTTGGGGTAGGCTTTTGTCCAGTGGTGGACGTCTTCCGGCTGATGATGATGTTCACATCACACTGTCGCACCATATAGCTCCACTGCTGCACCACCTTATCTGGGATTCAAAGAGTAGAATTTGAATTCACTCGTATGTGAAGCTATTTATTATCTTGATTTATGTATACGCTTTAACAAAAGCATCTACATGATAATAATATAGCTATTGAAATAAATATTTACTTGAATGTTTAAATGATACGACACCTCCAGTTTTGGGCTTTACGGCATGGCTCTTTCATAAAATACATTTTATTCGGCTATAAAATGGCTCCCGCTGTTTATCTGGCAATCGTTCTTTTTGCCCGAGGAATTTCTCTTGCATATGGGTTAATAATGAATTGTAATAAGTGTTAACATTTAATATTTGAATTTAAATCTGATTTAAATTGTTTAAATTCCAGCAACCCGCTGTTTTACACCAGTTCGTTCCGCAGACCGCTCCCACTCAACAGTCAGAACAGCCCGAGGTAAGTTTACAATGCATAATTTATAATTCAAGTGATTTAAGTATTTTCAAGTTAAATTTAGCTATATTGCGAGTAAATCTTGTTTTAAATTGAATCCTTAAAAGGTATGAATATTTAATTAGCAAACGCATTAAAATCATGTAATTTCTTATAATAATATCGCATCGTAAGGACCTCTGTCTGTAACCAGTTGGAGGCTCCTTTGCACAGGATGCCGGCTAGATTATGGGTACCACAACGGCGCCTATTTCTGCCGTGAAGCAGTAATCTGTATGCATTACTGTGTTTCGGTCTGAAGGGCGCCGTAGCCAGTGAAATTACTTGGCAAATGAGACTTAACATCTTATGTCTCAAATTGACGAGTTCAGATGTAGTGCCGCTCAGAATTTTTGATTTTTTGAAGAATCCTGAGCGGCACTGCATTGTAATGGGCAGGGCGCATCAGTTACTATCAGCTGAACGTCCTGCTCGTCTCGTCCCTTATTATCATAAAAAATCTATCGATAACTGTTATGAAAAAAAAATTGCCTGTAGTTATTTTAGTCACAAACAGTTTCCTTATTAACTATATGTTACACTAGTTTGTTGTTTAAAAGAATCCGTTATGTTTTTAAATACACCTAAAACACTTTTTATATTTTTTTGTATTGGCTGAAACTTAATATGCAGAACTAACTAATTTTCGGCATTACAAATAAGCTTGGTATAGAGTTATACCTGAGAATAAACCAAGAATATGCAAAATGTTATCTATATCGCTGACAACACTGTCAATACAATGATGGTTCTGATGTTTACCGAATGTCAGGCAATTTTGCAAATAAACGCGGGAAACATTATACGTCCGAATAAACCAATCATAAGTAAAAGGTCTATTTGTAAGCATTTTACATATTCTTGATTTATTCTCAGGTATAACTTTATACCAAGTTTATTAATTGTAAGGCCGTTTAAATTTATCAATGCGGGACTAATTGTAGATAATAGTTACAAAAACCGTACCTAACTTCACCAACTACCTACCTATATTTTTAACCGAATTCAAAAGAAGGAGGTCTCAATTCGATCGGTATTTTTTTATGTATGTACACCGTTTACGATGAGATATATGATCCGATTTACGTAATTCTTCTTTAGTTCGATACGGAATAGATGCCATTTGATACCATAAAAATTTTACATAGTTCAGTGTTTTTTTTTTGATAACCGCGAGTGTTACACATTTAAATAAAACACTTTAAAATGATTAAAACGAGTGTTGTTATAACGGTCTTACATTAAATTTTTGCGTAAAAGTTACATTTTTATTTTAGCTAACCCGACGTTTCAAGACCTTTCCAGATCTCGTCAGTCCCCCTGAAAACGACTACAGAAAACGAATGTAAAACCCTTACAATTACACGCGTTTTAATCCTATAAAAGTGTTTTATTTAAATAGTTCATTTTATGAACATTTAATATATTCGTTTGTAGTAGTAATTATTTATCTCCTCATATTTTATTCCGACATGGTCGCCTTTCACGAACATCTTATTATGACTGGCAAAAAGGCGTTCTGTGTTACATCTAAAAGGGTACTTAGAGAGGAGTTTTGCTGAACGTGCCGCGATGGTAAAAAAGAAATTTTGTGTTTTTATGATGTGATGATGCAAATTAAACTTTTCTTCACAAAATCATATATTATTTTCAGCATAATAATCGAATGATATTTATATATTTATACAGTAAATTCTTTATTACTTTTTATGAAATCGTTTATATTATTTAAACACGATTCATATATTGGATGCAGCACCTTACCAACTAAATTGTTATGTATATTACAGCCATTGTAAAATACTCTATTTGATTGAAAAGAGTGGCCGTTGAGTTTCTTAAATGTTCTTCTCACGAGTTCAACTATTTACGAACATATAATGGTTAATTCAGTCAAATTTAATAGAGTTTATTTGACTTTGAAAAAGAAGAAAAGTAAAACTAATTTTACTTGTTCATAAAATAAAAGTATAATATTAAAAAAAATCTTTGTTGGATGAGGGGTGCGAATCCACGCTCTCATGACATAACCTGACTTGAAATAAATAGCTGAATTTAATGATTTAACTTCATCATCATTTAATTTAGATGGCCAAAGTCATTGAGGAAGTATGATGATGAAGGATCACCACTGTTTTGAATAAACGATCGAAGATGAATTTGTAAAGAGGAAAATATATCGAACCAAAGTAATCATAACAAGAAAGCTACGAGAAATCATGATACCGGGTTGTTCTTTCTATAGGTATTTTATGATGTAATTTTATCATTTGTCGTGGCACCAACGATGTTGTAAAATAGTTTAATAATATAATTTAATAATAGTTCGTCCATTATTAGGATAGGCAAAGGGTTCAAGCCCATACTGCCGTATTCATTACTTAATAATTTCAATTGTCAAAGCCATCTTTGCACGAGGAATAAATCATTTTAATGATTTTTGCTTCGTTAGGCCAAAGAAGTATAACTTCTTGCGTGCATACATAAGTACACACACACATTTTTTTTATCATATTGTAAGTTTAACATTTTTTGAATTATTTGCCAGCGCGTACCACAAGAAGGCAGTCCTTTTTCGGTTCAGAACATGGAAATCATGCCGTGGGGCTTGTCTCAAGAGGAGATCAGAATGTTACACCGGCCCGTGCAGGAAGCCATCGCCAACCAGAGACGCGAACAACAGATTGACAATGACATGCAAGAGGTACATTACTCATTCACCACATTATACTTCCGAATTATTTTAAGAGAAAACTAGCTGACCCGTTCAGACGCTGTTCTGTTCATATTTAAAAAAAAACTCTACCGGGTGAAATTTCGTCAAATCTTGGATCACTTGGCGTTGCGTAGAGATGTCGCTTCATTGTGTGGCATTTATCGCATTTATCACGGGGAGTGTTCCGAAGAGCTGTTTAACCTGATTCCTGCCGCTGAATTCCACCTTCGATGACGACACGTCTCAAGTGAGGATATCATCCTCACGATTTGGATGTGAGGCGGTCTTCCACAGTGCGGTTTTCAAGGAGCTTTCTTCCACGTACTACAAAGCTGTGGAATGACCTTCCTTGTGCGGTGTTTCCGGGACGATACGACATGGGTACCTTCAAAAAAGCGCGTACACCTTCCTTAAAGGCCGGCAACGCTCCTGTGATTCTTCTGGTGTTTCAAGAGATTGTGGGCGGCGGTGATCACTTAATACCAGATGACCCGTACGCTTGTTTGTCTTCCTATTCCATAAAAAAATCTACTCGGCGAAAGGAATATTCCTCCCAAATTTCAAGTCTCTACGCCGCGCCGTATGGTTCCAGAGACATCGTGATGAGTCATAAGGTGTAAATATTATATACAGTTTGTTCCAGAAAGAATGGATAATACTGAAGCACCTAACGGCCATTCCCAATATTCAGTCCTTCTCCGGTTGTGGCCTATTTGAGATAAAAAATCGTAACTATCGTTAACTTTTCTGTTCCAATAAACTTATCGACGATAACCTATCTTACCCGTATACGCTGTCTGTCAATGGGACGACGTATACCGTTACCAGGGATAAAAGTTTGTATGGAAATTACAACAGTGAACTGGCGATAAGAACGACTTATCGGCTATATTGGGACAGCTTCAGATTATTGACAGCTAATTACTGACAGTAGAAGGTAGTAATGTATCTCTATCTATAGATAGTATATTGGGAACGGCCGTAATAGTTATCATCTATCAGGCGCTCAAAAAATAAATTCTAATTGGTGCTTACATTGGTTCAAAATTATTAATAAAAAGGATTCCAATAGGTATCCAACCCACTACTAAAAAAGTAAAAGTATAAGTACCTTATTACAACTAATTGAATGAGCCTTAAAAACTGCCCAGCAAAAAAAAAATACTAAATTCTTTAAGCCATTACCTGAGCCCGAAGAAAATAATTAATCAATTTGGTCAAAAACTTCAATAAAATAGTTCTTTTTTAATACAATACTAGCTGACCCGACAGATGTTCTGTAGATCATAATTAAAATACTGTTTTGATGAATTTGTCCATAATTTGTCAAATTTCATAACATCAAGAATTATTGCGTAAAATATGATCCCTATTGTTATAATAAAATTGTTTTACAAAAGAACTGTCAAACCGTGCACCAAGGATAAGTTGTATGAGAGAATTTATCTCATACAATACAACTAAAAACTATCCTATCTTTCAAGTTGGACTAAACTGCGCTCCATGAAGTAGGCCTCATTAAAACCCGTTCATTAGTTTAGGAGTTCACTGGAAACAAACATCAGGACATTGGATTTATGTATATTAAGATTCGTTCTTTATTTCGACACCTAGGAATGTATCCTATAATCCCATATAAATTACCATTCCATATTTACGGTTTCTGTATTCGCAGCGTATTTACGTAACATATACCCGCGAAAAAAGAAGTTTTCACTGCACTTTTGTTTGTTGAGCAGAACTCGTTTTAGCTTAACATTAGTACAGGGTCGGGCTATTCGGTAATCTTAAAGATGGCGTTACCCTTCAATTGAAGAATTCGTAATATTTCATATTTTCCTCTTCAGAGTAGATCCATGTATGCCATTAAATAAATCCGTCGTAAGTGGGGTCGTGCGGGATATAATAATTTATTTATATTTAGCCCGACGTTAAGGGTTGAATAGTATTAGGGGTAAGATTTACCTTCAATGTCGCTCAATATCTCGGTTACAATTTATTCATGTTTTTTTATTTTTTCGTTGTGAAGTAAACAATTGGTAGAAATTATTGGATTGCAGAATATTGTATTTCAATGCTTAAAAGGTAAGCGACGATTAGTTTTCTCTTCATCCCCTGTGTGGGGGCGGAAGCAGAGTGTCAGGGCCGAGCCCTATAACTGGCACTTCTTCTCCCAAGACATTGGGAGAGTCTTTTAATTAAAACGAGTCTTCGCTATACTTTGGATGACAACGTTATTTTTAAATATTTTTTGCGTTGTGTCCTTGCAATTAGCTTTGGCAGTCAGTCAGTCCTTATTCGTTTTCGGCCTCTTGTAGGATTGTTGCCCTTCTCTTCATTTGTGTAGTCTCTAGAATAAGCTTTCTTCGTTTATCCTCTTAATCCGGAGGTCATGCGTGTAGCGGGGCCATCTGCCGCAAATGTCTTTAATAAAGCTTAAGAAATACTCGCTTCAAACATTTATATTGTAGCGCTTGATACAGGTTAAAACGATAATGAACACCCTCGCTGCGGCTGCCGAGGCTGAAGCCCAGGAGCAGCAGTCACGTGGTGACGAGCAATCCCAGCCCGAAGAAGAACCCCAGGAGAACGACGCCCCAGCACCGCGCGCCGCTCGCACCCTGCTCTTGCCTCAGGACATGGACGGCAGGCCACACTGTGAGTAGCTTCTACTTTGTATTCGTTCCATTAATTACCAGTGGGAAGCTCCTTAGCCCAGGATGGCGGCTAAATTATGGGTACCACAACGGCGCCTATTTCTGCCGTGAAGCAGTTATGTGTAAGCATTACTGTGTTTCGGTCTGTAGGGTGCCGTAGCTACTGAAATTACTGGAAAATGAGACTTAACATCTTATGTCTCAAGGTGACGCGCAGTTGTAGTGCCGCTCAGAATTTTTGGGGTTTTTCAATCATTCTGAGCGGCACTGCATTGTAATGAGCAAGGCGTATAAATTACCATCCAGTAATTCTAAAAAAAGTCAAACGTCCGTAACGAAGTTTACACGTGTGACTTGTCAATTAATTTGAATATTATTTCCAGACATGCAGCCACGGTCTGTCCGCAGCGTGGACTCCATTCTGCAACGTGAGAAGCGCGTCAAACGTTGCTCCTGCGCATGCGGCGAGTAAGGGCCCCCCGTCCCCCGCAAGGCTCGCGCCACGCGTCGCTATCACCTCACGCGACTCATTCTAACCTAACCGTAGTGACGTCACTTCCGTCCCAACATTTACAAACACATTTGTTATACTTTTTAATGGTTTCGGTAACTGTTTGTAAATAAATATATTGTCATAAGACCGGTGGTATTTAATTTGTCACGTTAGATGTTATCGTTGTGCATTCTTTGATTCCAGTATTTTTTAGAATTGAATTTAGATGTAGTTTTTAAATATCGAACGTTATTGTATAAATATTTTTTATTAATGTTACAGTCTAAAGTTTGTTATAACGAGTTATGATTTAAATCACCGGCATTCAAGTCTGGATATCTGTATGTTACATTCAAAACTTTGAATAATTATTGTGATCCTCAAATAAATTTATGTAAGTTTTATTGTTGAGTTTCAATTGGTGTTTAGCCGCAATTAATTCCTTTTTTAAATTATCATTAAGTATAATAATAAAAATATTAGTGCAAATAAAACTGGGAATCTCATAGGACCTGAGCTGTCGGCCACAAAGTTTTTGATGCCTACATCCTTAGATAATTTATACGTCTTGAAAGAGCCTCTTGCTGTTAGACAACGCATGAAAACAGGCCAGGTTTGTTACTTTAGTGTGCATGACAGCTACATCTTACACCCGTGATACGCCAGTCACTTTGTTTTAGTGAGTCTAACAGCTTCTTCGTCACCGCTACACTTCTTACACAGACAGTTTAGATCTAAAAATATTATTTTTAAATTGTCGAGGTATAGGTACCCAAATAATAACCCATATTATATACATTAAGATCAGTCATAATAAGATACTTAATTAATGAGGTAAAGCAGGAGCATCTCCCCCTGCTTTACCTCACCCTCCTCCGCACGCCTCACCTCTCGCGCCTGCAGTGTAGTGCTGTGCTGAACTTGACAATCCTTCACTGCGACTCCACATTAGTGCCGTGAATATCTGTGAACAGGCGTGAACGTGAATGTTCGATTTTTGACGGTTTTCACGGTGTTCACGCGCTTTCACGCCTGTTCCCCGATCAGAGTCATTTTTAAAATGTGTGACGTCAGCAATTGTTGATTTGCTGGTGATCATTCATAATTGTATCGTCGAAAAAAAACTGCTCGAATATTTTTTAATCACCTTCGTATATTCCACGGGCAGCGTTATGACGTCCCAAATAGGTCCATACCGTACGACAGCCCGAGCACGAATTCCTAGTGTCACCAGCGTTTTTTAACAATAATTTCACATCACAAAAATGATAATTTATGAACTAATTATAACTCAAATGGGTAAGCTGAATAATTCTTGTTATTATAATAGGTGTGTTGTAGTATTTGCGCCGATACATATAATTATAACACAGGACATGAAAAACAGGACGTAGAGTACAACTCTACCGTTGATGTCTTCATTTAAATATGCACCAAATTCCCATCAACTGGAGACTCAACATCAAATAAACGCTTCCAAAGAAATTAATCATCAAAGAGTTCACAAAAATAAGGCTCGTATTTCTGCCGTGAAGCAGTAATGTGTAAACATTACTGTGATTCGTTCTGAAGGGCGCCGTAACTAAAATTATGTTATAAGAAATTACTGGGTAAATGAGACTTAACATCTTATGTCTCAAGGTGACGAGCGCAATTGTGGTGCCGTTCAAAATTTTTGGGTTTTTCAAGAATCCTGAGCGGCATTGCATTGTTATAGGCATGGCGTATCAATTACCATCAGCTGAACGGCCTGCTCGTCTCGTCCCTTATTATCATAAAAAAAAAAATTAGAATTAGAATGTGACGTGTTACTTACTTCAAGCTTTTTATTAATTGTGCATATATTATTGTGTTATTTTATTGCGTTCAGATCCGACATACGCTGTTCTGTTACTAGAAAAATAGATTTAGCTTTAAAAAACTAAAAAACACGCATTTAAAGACAAAATATGGATGGGTCACTGGACTACTACCATTTCAAGACAAATTAGAACTGTGTAACCTCTAGCTAAATGCCAAGTGATTAGGCAGATCGCAAGATATTATAGTAAAAAAAAAAAAAGAAAACCAAATAAAAACACATTTAATACTTGCTTATTTTATTTAATTAAAAATTCTTTATGGTATTCGAAAATTTATTAACATTATTTAAATCGGTTTAACGATAGATGAAATTTATATATGAACAAAAATCTTATTTTGCAAATTGAAAAATTAATTAATTTTATGAAATTAATGTTTTGTCGTCGGTCCTCGATAAATCTCGAAGTGAGATTAAAATGAAAGAAAAGCGTATTTTGTGATTTTATAATAAATTATGGAGTAATAAAATGATAAGGATTAATATCGTTTTTGTGTTAACAGCTTCTACATTACCGCTTTATAATTAATGTCAATTTTAGAATATTAAAACAGATATAGTATGTTATCCTTAAGAGATAAACATATGCCATTACGGACTTTCCTGTAGACCTAAGTAAGATACACAATTCCACCCTACATTATTTTGTAATATCTCAAATCTCGCGTTTTCGTTGAAAGTTCCATTCGGCAAATTTTTTTCCGACACCTCCAACAAATATCGTTATTGTATACAAAAGGTATACAAAAACTTACAAAATTATAAACTAAATCCTTCCTCGAGAATCACGCTAGCTTGTGAAAACATGATCAAAATCAGTCTAAGAGTTTTTGACTATATCACGAACAGACAGGCAGACACGGCGGAGGACTTTGTTCTATAATATGAAGTTATACACCGTGAGCCATAACATCAGAATCAAGAGAACACGAAAGCTGAGAGCTAAAATGTGTGTATATTTTTTATTTTCCTGGTACTCAAGGGAATTTCAACAGTCAATATGCTCAGTCGTAAGTGATACTTAGAAACGTTAATATTTATTAGGTTGATTAATTCACATTCGTTATATAACAGACTTAAGTAAGATTAACATTGGATTGTATTTGAATTACTGAGTTAAGCAATCAACATACAAACAATCAAAATGTAAGCAAATTATTTTGTCCAAAAACTATAATTCAAATCAAAATTATTTATTAATAAAACCGTCAAAAAAATAAGTAAATTAATAATTCTAATTAGGTATCAGTTTAAATAGGTATGGAAGTACCTAACTCTCAACAATACAATATTATGTAATTGATATATTATGTTATAAAAAAATTATAATTTTACGTATTGTTACGTATATAAGTATTATCTAGTCAAATAACTGGCATCTTGTAAAACTCCTCCATTTAGTAAAAAGTATGCCCGAGAAGCCACTTTTGAAGTTGTCTTAAATACCATTGTGGAAATTGCATCTTTTTTCCGGTAGCTTGTTTTAGACAGGTGGATCCATTATATAAACTGATCTCTACGATTTTTGCAGCATTGCAGTTCGAGATTGTTGCTTCGTAGAGATCTGGATGTATTAACAACGCCTTTTTGAAGTGTGAAAAATTTACAGCGCTATTTGACAAATAAGCTCGCAAGGTAGAGGCATGATTATTAGTTCTCTGAACAGATGTCTACAAGAGACTCACTAAAGAAAATCAAAATTGTTTTACAAAAACTTCGTACAATGCTAAAATAGGAATAAAATTATTCGTAATAGATATTCTTAAATTCAATACTTCGTTCTGGTACAACAGTCGGTTTAAAATGAGGTAACACTAAACACACAAACATGCAAAGAACTAGAAAGTTGGCAGTAATGCCTAGCACATCACGGATAAGCTTAGTTATAAACGATTTTATACACCACAATTTTATGACATCTCGTGAGAAAATATACAAATTAATCACTAAACACAATAGAAATATTAACACTGTCAAAGTTCTAGTGAATCTTCTAATACTATCTGTCAATACTTGATACAAAATCGTTAAATATACGCCTGTTCCAAGAAATATTGCTGGCCACCTGTAAGTGCAGGTAATTATTAAATATGCAGTCCAATCATCGACGCGTTTAGTTATAATCAATGCTACATATATCACACTGATCGGTATTGGAACTAACCACGACATCAATACAACTTTGTAGAAATTATTTCTCTTGAATTTGACTACAAATATAATCAAACTATCATACATGTGTTTTGTTAGTAACAATACCAATGTTGTACTAACAAGGTCTAAGTAGATTTCGAAAAAGATTATCACATAATTTGAGTGTATTGGGAGTGAAGCGAATTTTTTTTGGTTCAGGAATTCTATCAGAACAGTTGTGGTTTTTAATAACTGAGCGCCACTTATTTGCATTAGCATTTGATTTCTGTAGTTTCTTCGCCAGCACTTTTTCTTCAAAGATGCGATGACGCCGATTATTACTATAAGTATCATCAGTACAAGGTGAATGACGATAGTGATTCCGAATGAAGGAAATATAAAAGCTGTCTCTGTAGGTGTCGTATCAACAGATATAGTTACAGAGTTATTGTAGTGATCTGTAACTTCCTCTAGTTTCTCAGTTAATGTGGCACCATCAAGTTGATTTTCACTTTCATTTACACCATTAGTCATGTCTTTAGCTGTAGCTACATCTTCCATATCGTAGTTTTGTTAGGTTTACTTAAATATATTATTTAAAGTATTATTTCAATGCACTATTTACGTAATAACACATGCTTTACCACGAACTGTTTACTGGAATGTTTCGATACGTTCGCACTACCAGGACTTTGCATATTATAATGTGAAATAATAGGAAACAGGAAGTTTTAATATATATTATTCATCAATATTTAATGATTACTGTCAATGGAATTTGTGATTTCCTTGTAGGTAAGGTAGTAACCTCAATGCGGTTTTAGTTAATTTATATTTTTGGATGACATATTAAAATTGTAAACGGAAGACTCAATCGGGTACCTGGATATGATAAGATTAAATGTCATTTATCATCATGTTTCTGAGGAAATTACTCATTGTTATTATAAAGTGAAATTTAAAAAATTTAGAAAATTCACATTTTTAGAGTGATTTAATTATCACCACTAACATTACTGTCTTTACTTATTTTTTATGGATGAGAAGGCAAAAAGAGCGTAACGATCAGCAGATGTTAAATGATCAAAACCATCTTTCATCACCATAGCACCATATACTAGCGACTATTCAGAATTAGGTGTACATACGGCCCGCCAACTTTATCTGCAAACGACTATCTCAGAGAAGCATAAACATTTAACGTTTGGACCTATTCTGAAACAAAATAAAAGTGAAGTATGTAAAATTCCCCCACATAAAACATATCTGCCTACATTTCGACAGACGACATTTCTAGATTTACAGTAACCAAATATATAATGCAACCAACGCAAAACTAAACATATACCCACAGACTTTATTAAATGCAAGAATTATTATAAAATAGAAATTAGATTAGATAAGACAAAGAACATTTTTATTTCACAGTTTTATAATGTGATATGTATTATGAATGAAATAGGTTGGAGAAGAAAGACGATGGACAGATTATTGCGGAAAGGGTTAGCGGAGGCCTACGCCAAAGAGCAAATGAGTAGGTAATACCTGATAAAATATATTTTCACAAACAGTATTAGAAATATATAGTAAAAAATTGGATCATGATCGAGTTACGTCAGTTGGTGCTGGGGCTGCTGCTTCGAGTGCCGAAGATAGCAAGCGATGCAAATATTATGTCGGACTCAGTGAGTCATCTTTGTGCCGTTTGGTGTCGAGACACTTTGCCCGTGGGGCCGAGAGGCGCAGAGAATGTACAAAGTACTATCATCGTGTCTCAATAAAGCTACTGGAATACCAAGCGTTGGATGCTATTTCGGCCAACGGATCAGCTTAGCTATCCAAGGCAGACATGCTGCCAGTATTCTTGGGACGCTTTCAAGAAATGGTAGCCTTAATTTTATATAATCGTAGTATTGTTAATATACTTATAAGATATGTTTTTTTCTAAATTTACATCATCAAACAGTAGTAAAAAAGAGTTGATGTCAAGTTCAACTTTATATCTGTGAAAAACCATATTGGGAGATTATTCGGTTAGAGAGTTTTTTACTAAAGGGAGATTTATGGTACAAAACTTTGAAGATTTTAGTATGAACAACTCTGCTACATATTACCAACAAAAAAATTGAGATTGAACATCGAAATGTTATAAGTATTCTGGAGTGTAAATACATATATATAAACTAGCTGACCCTGCAAACGTTGTATTGCCGATATTAAAATCGCGATACAAAAGTAACTGTTAATCGTAGATGGGTGAAAATTTTAAGTTGTATGTATTTTTTAATGCTGACTCATAATCAAACAAATTTAAAAAAAAAATATAATAAAAAATCGTGTGTATCACCCTTAACATTTAGGGGGATGAAAAATAGGTGTCGTCCGATTCTCAGACCTACCCAATATGCACTCAAAATTTCATGAGAATCGGTCAAGCCGTTTCGGAGGAGTTCAAAGTTTAACACACGAGAATTTTATATATTAGAAGAATAAGGTATATTACGCAAAATAACGCCTAATCCAATAACTTTTTATTGAGGATGAAAACTAATAATAAATTTATTGGCATAATATACATAAAATATTTTAAAATAAAATTTAGCCAATGACATGGTTTGCGAGAGATCGATAGTTGAGCATGAAATGTAGGTCAATTGAGGATGACGCACTCAGGTGAATCCTCCTGCTCCTTTGATCTACGTACTTACTTAGGTAATTGCTATTTGTAAATGTATGCGTAAGTTATCATGAGCAAAAATAATGTGTTGGAGACAAGTTAACAAGAATTTTCGTATAATGTTATTGAGAAAACTTTTTACGTAAGCAGTTAGTCATCATGAGATTAGTTAGTAAATTTATGCGTAAGTTATCTTGAGCAGAAACAGTGTGTTAGAGAATTTTCGTATATTGTTATTGACAGTTCTTTTTACGTGTTTGAGAATTTAACAAGAATTTTCGTATAATGTTATTCCAATTCAGAATACGTTTTACGTAAGTTATCATGAGCAGAAAAAATGCTTTAGAGAATTTTCATATATTGTTATTGATAGTACTTTTTACGTGTTTGAGAATTTAACAAGAATTTTCGTATATTTCGTATACATAATTTATTTCGTATATACTAACAATAGTGAGAATAATCTTCACGTAAGTTATCGTGAGCAGCAACAATGTGTTGGAGTATTTAATAAGAATTTTCGAATATTGTTTTTGATAATACTTTTTTCTTAAAATAGGACCTACATAAAAATATTGTTTTGAACGTACGTTAAATTACCCAACTTAACTATTTTGTTATTGAACCGAATGGAATCAACGAAGCAATAAACATGTTACGGGCAGCTTGCCACAATACCACGTTTAAACTCATTGAACTAGTTGTAAACAGTGGCTCGAGGTAGGTCTTCATATTGTCAAAGTCAAAGTCAAAAATATTATATTGACGTAAAATCAAAAGATTGCTCGTCAACGTCAATCACAAAAAATACAATTCAGATACATACATATTAATTACACAAAAGTTTAAACATAAACATATTTTTAAAATAATGCAATCCAAGGCTGAACTATAAAATCCTTAAAAAAACAACTATAATACTATTCAATTCCATATTGTAATATCGTTCACGTGATCTTCAATACTGTAAAAAGCCTTCGACATAAGTCTGCGTTTTATAAAAGATTTAAATTTATTTATTGATAATTCTGATACACTTTTTGGTAATTCATTGTAAAATTTAATACCATCACATGAAAAAGAATTGTTTAATTTACAGAGCCAAGTAGCAATAGTAATGAAACTCTAATTAAAGTTTATATGTATTATATTATATAAACGTTCGCTTTAGCTCTTGTTAAATAAAATGTGCATAATTTGAACAAAAATGAAAGACAATCAGAAATCCGACATCTATGAAAATAGCACATCAGAATTTTTAGAGTTTTCTCAGAAAAACGTTAGCAATAGAACTTTTTAGGAAAGTATAAAGTAGACATCCTTTCTGTAATTGAACACTGGATGGAAAATTAACACCAGGTTTTTAAATTAACGTATTATTCTTGTGTTATTGTTTATTTTTATGATAATAAGGGATGAGACGAACAGAACGTTCAGCTGATGGTAATTAATACGCCCTGCCGATTACAATGCAGTGCCCCTTTGGATTCCTGAAAAACCCAATAATTCTCAGTGGCACTACAGTTCCGCTCGTCACCTTGAGACATAAGATGTTAAGTCTCATTTGCCTAGAAATTTCACTAGCTACGACGCCCTTCAGACCGTAATACAATAATGTTTCCACAGAACTGCTCCACGGCAGAAATAGGCGTCGTTGTGGTACCCATAATCTAGCAGGCATCCGGTGCAAAGGAGCCTCACACTGGTACATCAGAATTTTCTCAGAAAGGTTTTCGAAAAGTATAAAGTAGGCATCCTTTCTTTAACACCATTTTTTTTAATTCACGTATTATTCTTGTGTTACTGTGTTCCAAAGGGGCGGAAGCATCATTTTGGTAAGAAAGAACATAAAGTGTAAGTGCAGATAGATATATTATATAGACCATCGGATCCTCTTTCCGTTATTGAATCAGTAATTTCCATTCTGTTAAGTTTGTATGTAATAGTAAAAACCAAATAATCATATGAGGAGATACCAAGTACTTTTTTTTTAATATGAAAATAAGGGACGAGATTAGCAGGACGTTCAGCTGATGGTAATTGATACGCCCTACCCATTACAATGCAGTGCCGCTCAGGATTCTTGAAAAACCCAAATAATCTGAGCGGCACTACAATTGCGCTCGTCACCTTGAGACATAAGATGTTAAGTCTCGTTTGCCCAATAATTTCACTAGCTACGGCGCCCTTCAGACCGAAACACAGACATGTTTACACATTACTGCTTCACGGCAGAAATAGGCGCCGTTGTAGTACCCATAATCTAGCCGGTACCCTGTGCAAAGGAGCAGGTTTTCAATAGAAACAACTAGAATCCCTGGAATAACAGCTATCTGCATAGATAATATTACAGTCAAAGATATAAATCAATGAAAATTAATAACTGTCTAGAATCGAAACATTGTGCACAAGAACTAGTCATTTCAATTGAAAATCTACATTTTATCGATTAACGGCCGTTTTCAATAACCTATCTATCCTTAGTTTTACTTACGGATGCATTGCTGTCACCGTTTAATGGCAAGATCTTATCTATCTATAGTTATGTCCAATATAGTTATGGTCCAATGCTACCTGTCAATAGGTTATTGAAGTGTAAGTAAGCGTAAAAGGACAGATTTGTCTACCTATAGTAAGGCCGATTACAAAGATAACATTAAAGTTCTATCAAAAGTGTTCTTTTAGTTTTAACAAGCTTTATTTCCCGAACGGAGACCTCAATCAGATGTTCCGCGATTTGTTATCATCAGTGAAAGATATCCGATATTCGAAACGGTACGAGGGAACCTTCCCCGTAAAACCAATAAAATTTACCAAATACAAAAAATTCAATAACTGGGCAACTTCTGGATTACACACAAAAAATTGTGTAATTCTGCGTGTATTAAATAAAGGTTAAAGTTATATTTTTATTAATTAACTTTTACATGAGAATCGGTCACGCCGTTTCGGAGGAGTTTAACTACAAACACCGCGACACGAGAATTGATATATTAGATAATGTATTATAAAAACATTACTGAATTCAAAAAATAAATTTGATTTGAATTCATTCAATTCATGAAGAAAGAATAATTTTTATCTGCTGTTAGTTAGCTACGGTCAAGGGCTTCTTCATGGGTCTTGGTATTCAATTTTATAATAATACTAGCTGACCCGGCAAACGTTGTTTTCCCATATAAATAAATATATATATATATATATATAAATCACGCGATAGTTTTATAAGTAATAAAATATTGCCTATATTATAGCCTGTACATCATTTTGTTCTATGGTCAATAGTTTTTGCAGCGCATGCAAAAATACGTTTTCGATTTTACACCTTGTGTTACAAAATAGCAACTTTATTACGGATCCCTTATTTTATTAAAAAAAAAACATAGCCTATTGCCTTCCTCGATAAATGGACTACCCAACACTGAAAGAATCATTCAAATCGGACCAGTAGTACCAGAGATTAGCGCGTTCAAACAAACAAACAAACAAACAAACATTGCAGCTTTATAATATTAGTATAGATACCAGATATTATACTAAGACTCAAACACTGAGCTAAAATTCAAGAAATTTATAAAAATTTCTTTGACAAATAAGGCTTATTAGTATAAAAGGTTAAATATAGGGCATATAAAGTTATACAAACACACTACATGCTTACTTATTTACAAGGTTTTAAATAAATAAAAAAATCACACTAACACAGGGTGCTTATTTAAAAAAAGGATTTAACCAGAACTGTTACAGAAATAAGAAATATCAAAGCATTCTTTTAAGGCGAGTCTTCAAAGGCATATTACGTAATAATGATGAAACGTTTCAATAACATATGTGGGTTGTTTTATGTTTTATCTATTTTTCTTTTATCTTATCTATTTGGTGTCGAGACACTTGGCCCGTGGGGTCCAGAGGCGCGGGGAATGTTCAAAATACTATCTTCGCGCCTCAATAAGGCTACTGGAAACCCAAGCGCTGGCAGCTATTTCGGTCAACGGATCAGCCTTGCTATCCAACGCGGTAATGCTGCCAGTATTCTTGGTACGCTTCCAAGTTATGGTAGTTTAATTTTATGTAGTCACACTATTGTAAATATAGCTATAAGATTAATTGTTTTGTTTGAAAAATAAATATATAATTTTTCTAGCAATGTATTCAATTGTATACCTACCAAAATCATTGTGTGTAAATACTTACTTTTATTGTTAAAATGTTAATTTGTCATTTAAGTGACACTTTTAGGTCGTAATGAGAATAAAGTTATTTAAGCCTAAGTTACATGTTTAACCAGTTTGTAAATATGATTATAAGATGGGCTGGGAGTTTCTTATCATTTCTTCTCCCTTCTGTAACTTAGATTCAAATTTGTTATATTATTGTCACTCCCTTTGGTACATAAATATATTTCTATTCTATTCTCTTCTCTAAGACTACAACGAAGATCGTAACAAATCATAAAGGGAAAATTTCCTCGCGTTAAATTCATCATAAATCGTCGTAGTTCAACATACATGATGGCTACAAGAGAGTTCTAAATTCGAAATTCAAATAATTTTTCATTGGACTTGTTTCTTACCGTTACATGAATATTCATTGTGTTTTCTCATTTTCGCGCCAATGTGCGTTAAATATTCTTGTGCTATTAAAATTGAGCGAGGTGATAAAGAGAAGTAAATTGCAATGACAGCACTTATATACAGAGGTGTGGAGCTAAATTAAATTTTGAAACTCAGCACCGGATTGAGATAACTTTCAAAGTATGCATTATGCTCTATTGTCTATATGAAAGACGGCAGCAATATTTTTAGTGATGATAACGAAATTAAACTCGCACTAAGGGTTCCGTACCAACTTAGTAGATGCTCTTGGGCTATCCTGTCTAAAACCGGCAGGCCGTATCAGTCGTCACGCCAGCAATAATGAAGTCATCCGCAGGGCATTTGCCGCTCTTAATAAACCAGCTGTTTTAGAGCCAAATGGTATTACCCGCCGCGATGGCAAGCGTCATGGAATGACGCTGGTGGCTTGGGCACGGGAAAGGGCGCTGGTGTGGGACGCGACTTGTGTCGACACTCTGGCTGTTTCTCATGTCCAATTTACGTCACTTGGCGCTGGGACTGCTGCTTCGACTACCGAAGACAGCAAACGTCGCAAATATGTCGATCTCAGTAAGTCTCGTAAATCTTTGTGCCATTTGGTTTCGAGACATTACGCCCGTAGGGCCCAGAGGTGCAGATAATGTACAAAGTACTATATTCTCGCCTCAGTAACTAGCAGCTACTGGCAACCCAAGCGCTGGCAGCTATTTCAGTCAACGGATCAGCCTAGCTATCCAACGTGGAAATGCTGCCAGTATTCTTGGTACGCTTCCACGTAATGATAGTTTTAATTGAATGTTATCATAGTATTGTAAATATAGTTATCCCGTCCGTTGGGCGGCCTATGCCCAGAAAGCGCATGGCGCCATGGCCAGTCTTAAGCCGCCGGGCGTTACCGACGCCAAGTTCAACGGGCTCGGGTTACACAATAAAATTTATTGCTTTTGAAGTGTTTCAGCTTGTTTATAAAAACGAACGTCAATGCTTTTGTTATTAAACAAGCTAGCGCTTTGTTAGATAACATAAACAATAGATACAAACAAATTTCGTTTAAAGTCTTACGAATTTTCGATCAGGTCACGTGTCCTGACGCTAGTATAACATTTAATACCCATCCCAAGAAAACGCCGCTACAGAAGTTTTCACTTCAAAAATAGATAATAAAAATTATACTCCGATTATCTCTCAGAATTTGTTTAAGTATAACTTTGAATCATACCCAATTTGAATCTCAAAGACTTTGAATCATATTTTCGTAGGTCGCTTAGTTTCCCCAATTATCCAAACATTTTGCATTATCTACATAAAAATGAATTGCTGTTCGTTAGTCTCGCTAAATAGTTCTCGCTATTTGTGGAAGTCCAGGGTTTAAAAGGTGAATAAATAAGAAAATGCTGCTAAATTAAATAAAAACAACAAATTTGTTTTTCCTTTGATGTGTCCATACATAATTTCTATGAGAGAATTTATTGACGCACGGTTTGACAGTTCTGCTGTGAAACAATTTCATTACGACAGCAGGGCGCATATTTTACGAAGTAATTTTTGATGTTATGATATATTATCGACAAATTCATATAAAAACATTATTTTATTTATTATATACAGAACAACGTCTGTCAGGTCAGCTAGTTATAAATAAATCAAATGGAGGACAAGTGGGAAATTGGAAACGAATATAATTTTAAACTCAATGAACTACACAAGCCGTCAGTTTGAGACATAAGATATTAAGTCTCATTTGCCCAGTAATTTCACTAGCTACGGCGTCCTTCAGACCGAAACACAATAACTGCTTTACGGCAGGAATAAGCGCCGTTGTGGAACTTATAATCTAGCCGGCATCCTGTGAAAAGGAGCCTCCCGCTGCATAGAATTATTAATATAAGATGGAAGGTTAGTTTGGTGGCTTGAAATTCGCGCCAGCTGGGCGATAGTGAGAGCGGAGAGAAGATGGACCAAAGTGGCAGAAATAAATAGCTTGGTTTTGTTGTTTGCTTGAGAAATAGTGTAGTATTTTGTATGACTTAAATATTACTGTTTCGTATCCACGCGAGACTCAGACTTATCATCATTGCGAATACAACACCGACTTAATATTACTATTAGTTAGGTCTCTTACCAAAATCGTAAGCCAAAGTTTCGGTCCGGAACGAAAGAACGACGTTATTCGAATTTCCGTTTACCAAAGTAAAAGACTAGAACTAAATATACATAACCATAAAAAGTGAAGTTGTAGTTACGATCATAATAAAAAGGCATAAAAAGGCATTTATTTTCTCAAAATTGATTCCTTTAGAATTCTTTTTGGTGTCATTTCTAATAACTACTAGATACTACAACCGCTTCGGAAACAAATAATAATGTCAAACAACGATAAAGTAAATGTCAAGTGAATTTGGGAAAAAGGTAAACGAAAGACAAAATGTCTAATCGCGAACTTCGTATCGATGTTCGGATCCGAAACACTTTCGTAATAAAAAAATGTATGATCCGTCAACCGAAACTCCGTATTTTGATTTTGGTAATAGTGCTCCAGGCATTAGGCACATTAGAACAGCACAATGTCTTCGACGGATAAGTTTTCCTTCGCTTCCAACTGCCGGCAATCGTCACTGAGGCATGTGTCAGTGCTCCGTCTATTATGTTTTAATATCTCTAAGCTATAATCAAACTTATATCTAATATAAAAAATTCTCGTGTCATGGTGATAAACATTGAACTCCTCCGAAACGGCTTGACGGATTCTCATGAAATTTTGAGTGCATATTGGGTAGGTCTGAGAATCGGACAACATCTATTTTTCATCCCCCTAAATGTTAAGGGTGGTCCACACAATTTTTTTTTAATTTTATGACATTTTTTTAAATTTCTTTGATTATGAGTCAGCATTGAAAAATACATACAACTTCAAATTTTCACCCATCTACGGTCAACAGTTACTTTTCTATCGCGATTTTAATATCGGCAATACAACGTTTGCTGGGTCAGCTAGTAATTACATAATATTACCGGCCAGGAGCTATTTTAAGCTACCGGGCCATTCAGTTACATAATCAAATTACAAAGCCTTACTTATTAAATTTAATTCAAAGGGTTTTGCGTTAATTAACACGTTACTAAGTATAGAGTCATACTCAATAACATAAATGTAATTTGGACTGAAATTGCAGATACTTCATATAATATTAATTATGTTATCTGAGATAGCTTTATATGTACATGTGGCAGACTTTAGTTAGATACAGAAGTGCTTTTGACTGAAACTGTGGACTTCATAAGACTCACGGCCGTTCCCAATATACTATCTACAGATAGACATAAATTACTACTTTCTACTGTCAGCTGTCAATTATCTGAAGCTGTCCCAATATACCCGGTAAGTCATTTGCAATTTCCATACAAACTTCTATCAGCTTTACCTCGTTGCATTGACAGACAGCGTGTACGGATAAGGTGAGTTACCGTCGTTAAGTTTATTGGGACAGAAAAGCCAACGATAGTTACGATTTTATCTCAAGTAGGAGATAGACTGAATTTTGGGAACACTTCATAATAAGTTTAAGTCAACAATAATGACAGTTATCGATTACTTTTATGGGTATACAAATACTCATACCCAGTCTTCAAAAAAAGAAGGTTAGGATTTTAGATTATCAAGTCTTGTGTGGCTATATTCCAATTTTTGTTACCTCATCTTCGTCGTTTAGGGACCGAATTGGTAATTTGATTTCTTTGTATACAAGAACAACTAGTATAACTGTTTTGTGATAGACAATATTTATATTTCCAAACATAGTTACATAAATTATAGTAACTTAGCGTCACGGTTAAAATGCTTAATTATTAATATTTTAAAAGGTCTAACTAATACGATTGTCAATGAATTTAATAAAAAGAATGCTAAATTATTTAATGCTAACTGTGCACATAGACACATTCTTTTCCCTAGCCCCTAACACCAATATCCTAGTACCCTAGCCGGTACAATTTTAGACAATAATTGTAGCAAATCATCGTATTCCTGTTCGTCTGACGCCGTAATAGTGACTACTTCGTTAATCGTCCCACAGTCATATAATGTGGTTTGCCAGCACGCTCAGGCGAATATAGATGAGCCAAGAATCTTGGAGAAGAGGTGAGTACCGGCTTTCTCCTTCTATTTCTACGATTTCTTTTCTGTTCACCTGAGTAACTTTTATTCATTACAGTCCAACTTAATTTCCCTGATGCAGTCCCACCAAACATTCACAACCATATTGGTATCTAATTAAAAGTATAAGAAATACGTGATGCGACAACTTTGAATACATTATTAATAATAATAGTTTAAATAAAGATGAAGTGCATAAAACTAAGACGTGCACAACCGACGCATTTAAAGTAAAATAAAAGAATGAGGCTAGAATTGATGACTAAATAAGAAAAAACAATAACACTGGACCACACACATCTTTAGCCACTCACCAAAAAATTATAGTTCAGCTGGGAAGGGCTAATGCTTCCTTCATACAGACCTCACCATGTACCGTCAGATTTCCACGAGTTTCGGTCTTCAGAATGCTTCAGGTAGTGGCAGGTTAAAATCAAGAAAGAATTTTTAACAGAAGTTCCAAAACTTCTACAGCAACGCGATCATTTTACTCTACTTACAAGATAGCACATATATAATGCGATTATATGCAAAGAAAATGTCTTGGGTTTTCATATCTTTTTTATGTTTCTTTTCATACCAGTGGGAGGCTCTTTTGCACAGACTGCCGGCTAGATTATGCATACCACAACGGTGCCTATTTCCGCCGTAAAAGAGTACCTAATGTGTAAACATAACTGTGTTTTGGGAAGGGCGCCGTAGCTAGTGAAATTATTATGCAAATGAGACGTAGCATCTTATGTCTCAAGGAGACAAGCTCAACTGTCGTGCCACTCAGAATTTTTAGATTTTTTCAAGAATCCTGAGCGGCACTGCATTGTAATGGGCAGATCGTATCAATTACCATCGACTGAACGTCTTGCTTGTCTTGTCCCTTATTGTCATAAAAAAAATATAAAATTCGAAGAACTTTTACCCCTAACTTGATGATCTATGGGCGCTCTCTTCTAAGTGATTAAAGTATGTATATATTCTAGAAAAATAATATTAAGTCGTTCACGTAGCTGTATGCTATAAGGTTTTACAATAAGTTAAGAAAAATATAATGGATGAATCGCAAGATTAGCTTAGCTTATAACTTTAACTTTTTAAATACATTAGCAAGATTTCTTTTTAATTGCGTTAGGACTTGCGAAGCGGAGTGGAGTGGTTTGTGAATATTTAATATGTTCGAGGACGCCATTTTGTGGACCGGCTTGTTGTTACTATTGTAAGTAATGAGCTATTTTTCATCTGTAATAACACAATTAGCTAATTGATTCCTTCTTTCATGCGTTCTTTCACCCAATGAAGATTAATAAATGTGTATAAATTAATATTCAGGGAGGCTTAATGAGAAGTGAATTAACTGTAACCTTAAAAGGAAACGAGGACTACAATATAGGAGAAAGTCAGACGAACTAAAGGCGATAGCAGGCAAGACATGGTCTAGAATAGCTGAAGATACAAAAGAGTGGAAGAAGTTGGAAGAGGCCTTTGTTAATAGACAAACAGATAGTGAAAGATATTGAATTAAAGATAGTATTATTATTCGAAACTTTCCTATGCAAATCTTTGTTTATCGTCATCCGTTAAATCATAAGTCAGTGCAAAGTTTTCGAGTAATGTACATTGAAAATTTTCTTCTTTTTCTGATACCTAATTAGTAGCGCCAGGTCCACAAAGTGATTTTCATTATTATATCACTAGAAATAAGGGATTGCTTGTAACTCATTCTAGTAGGCTTCATAAGATACATAATAGCTTTAAGGGTAAATGTATACACTTCTACAATAAAGTCCCAGCCACTGTTCAGGCATTGTCTATAAATAAATTTAAATGTTTTATAAAAAAATGGTTGGAGCTTGTCTAGCAGTTACTGAATTAATTAATTTCTTGTACAATTGATATGTAAATATTTTATAAAAATTGCTCTGTCGTAAATCCTATTACTCCACTGCTGAATATCTAAATGATCGGACAGCCTGGGACTAGATTGTGATGAAATGACTGTACAACATTGTATATTTTTATTGAAAAGAGCGCAAAAAAAAAAGAATGCTGGGAGAGTTTCTTGCGCCGCTTCTTCTCTCTGAGAGCGCCATTTGTTTCCGAAGCGGTAGTAGTATCTAGTAGTATAAGAAATGACATCAAAAAGAATTCTAAAGGAATCAATTTTGAGAAAATAAATGCCTTTTTATGCCTTTTTTTAATAAGACAACCTTTTCCCTAACCCAAAACACATTTTTTCTAGCAACTTAGGAAGAAAAAGCCCCGAGCTGCAACATCCTTGGTCTCATGATGCACAACACATTCTGTCAAGTTACCTCCACGGACTAGTAAAAAAATAAGGACTCCGTGTCACCTTACATAACAGTGTAGCACCAAAACAAGCTGATAAACGTGTAAATACATAGCCCCACGCACACACTTACACTACTACAGGCCGATAGGCGGCCATTATAAGTTGTCATCGTCTGTGGCAGATCAGTTTGCGTTTCAATAAAATATTTAAAAAAAACCCGTCGTGCGTTGTGAAAATGTGTAATAACGATACTTTATAAGTATTTGTGGCCATATACAATGATTATTTAAGGGAGAAAAAATTATGTAACTAGTATCCCCCGTAACCGCACACACACTAGCATTACGGTGCTTCACTTGCTTATATCACGGCGCGGAGTCCTTCTTATTTTACACGTCCGTGGTTACCTTATGCGAAAGTTGAGCACCGCAACATTTTATCATCAATCTAGGAAATTTTCGTATTCCTGTTGATTTACCATTTTTATTTCAAAGTTTTTAAAAGAAGACTGCATCAGAGGTTAATAAATAAGTGCTACTATAGTTTAAATGAAATTTTCAATACAAAATGAATTATTTGGTATTATGAATTAGTATATTTGATAATAATAAACGTAAATTATGTAACTTTATGACATTGAAATGATTAACATTATACATAGGCACTAAATGGATTATCAAATTACTTACGTCATAAAATATGAATATATCTTTGAATTTTAATTTTATAAATATAAATGATTGCATTGTGACATGTTTCAATATAACAGTAGTGTGTTGGTATTTAGACAATTTTATAACATACTAGCTGACCCAGCAGACGTTGTAAAAGGCATAAAAGGCATTTATTTCTCTCAAAATTGATTCCTTTAGAGTTCTTTTTGATGTCATTTCTAATATACTAGATACTACTACCGCTTCGGAAACAAATGGCGCTCTGAGAGAGAGGAAGCGGCACAAGAAACTCTCCCAGCATTCATTTTTAGCGCTCTTGTATTGCCATATAACATATTTAAAAAAATCAAATATTAGAAATTTGAGGCAACCGATTCTCAGACCTACCAAATATATCGTACTACAATAATTATTGTATTCGATTGCCATCTTGCAACCCTATATCGGTTTGGTGGATGGAACAGAATAATACAAAAATAGTTGTAGATCATAGAAGAGCGAAAATTTAAACTTGTATGTATTTTTTAATGCTGAATCATAATAATAAAAAAAAAATGTCAAAAAAAAAAACTGGGTGGACTACCCTTAACAATTAAGGGAATGAAAAATAGATAGTAACCGATTCTCAGACCTACAAAAGAGTAGACTAAATCAGTAAAGCCGTTTCGGAGGAGTAAGGTAACTAACATTGTGACACGAGAATTTTATACATATAAGCATGTCAATTGACAAAACATATTGGATTATCAATAATATTATGTTAACATCTTATGTACAATGTTTCTTGCAAATAAAATTTCATTTCATGAGATCGTAGCCGCGACTACACAATGTGGCTTGCCAGCACCCTCAGGCGAACATAGAAGATCCCAGAACCTGTATAATAGTTAGTAGTTCTTTATAAAATACAGTCCACTTAAAATTCCCTGGCGCAACTACAAATACTACTCCTGACCACGGACGAGTAAAAAAAGAAGGACTTCGTGTCACCTTACATAACAGTGAGGTACCAAAACAAGCCGGTAAACGTGTAAATACATAGCCCCATGCATACACTTAGACTAATACAAGCCAATCGGCCGCCATTATGAGATTTGCCATCGTCTATGACAGATCAATTTGCGTCGCAATAAAATATTTTAAAAATGCCGTCGTGCGTTGTGAAAAAGTGTAAAAACAATAATATAAAAGTATTTGTGGATATATAATATAATAATATAATATTGACACACTTTTAACACAAATTATCTTGCTCCAAGTTAAGCATATATAGCCTGTGTTATGGGTTACAAGACAATGATATATTTAATACAATATACTTACTTAAATATACATAAATTCATATAAACATACATAAATACATTTAAACATCTATGACTCGGAAACAAACATCCATATTCATCATATAAATGCTTGCACCTACCCATATATGATTATTTAAGGGAGAAATAAAATATGTAACTGGTATACCCCGTAACTGCACACACACTGGCATAAAGATGCTTCACTTGCTAATATCACGACGCGGAGTCCTTGTTTTTTCTCTAGTCCGTGCTCCTGACATGTATTTTTGTAACAGTTTCAATCAGTTTTCGTATGGCGACCTTTAAAAGAGATACGAGTAGATGACGGACAAGATGAAGATTCATAACGAAATGCCGATTAAAGTCTCCAGCAATATTCTTGTTGGCGTAAGTAACAACAATCATCATGACAGAACTATTTTCTCGAGTTAAATTCATTGCACTTCCGGCAGATAATTTTCAAAACGATGCCACAGAGTAAAAACAACCAATCACACAAATTAAAATATAACCTACACTCTATTTTCAAGACGAAACTGTAATATTGATATTTTTAATGTTCATAATAATTATATTTTTTTTTATGGAATAGGAGGACAAACGAGAGTACCTGTTGTTAAGTGATCACCGACGCCCACATTCTCTTGCAACACCAGAGGAATCACAGGAGCGTTGCCGGCCTTTAAGGAAGGTGTACTTAATTGTATTTATTATATTTTCATAATAATTATTGATAATATATTCATATTTAATAACGTTAATTTTATACTTGAAAATAATTGTGCATAAATTGTTTATACTCTAATTTTTATTCAAAACAGGATGTGACATCACTTATTGAAAGTAAAAAAAATACCACCCATTCCAAAATGAATGCCTCAGACCTGAGAAGAACGGGCGCAACAAACTCAGCGGGCTTTTTATTTTTTCATAAAAAAATATGTTTACAAAGTAACATTGTACAATTTTCTTTATAATTTAATAGCCTGAGGGCGGTCGCTCCATTCCCAATTTGTGGTATCATTAAGAAAGTCATTTATGTTATAGTAACATTTTCCACACAAAAGTTTTTTAACAATTCTTTTGAATAACTTAATACTTTTGTTTTGAACATATTCTGAGATCCTGTTGTAAAAGCATATAGCTCCACAAAAGACTTACTAACTCGACTTAGCCGAGTAGTAGACAGTATAAGCTTATGTCTGTTCCTGGTGTTAACATTATGGTTATGACAGTTTCGAGCAAATTCAGTCGTACTACATAATATGGTTATACAACCCTTGTTGCGTAGAAAATAGTCCTATGATATCTGTATCGTATGGCATAGTAGTTAAAACGAGCTTTGGACCTTATGGAAAGTAATTACCGATGTTCAGTCTCTCCAGGAACCTCAGAGGATTTACATAATATTATGTCTATTAGAGTCTAGAGTCCCGTTCTCGTTTCAATTCCCATTTTGTTTACGGTTGTTTTGTCAACAAAATATTGAATAAAGGAAGGAAAGAATGAGATTTTTACAAACTAGATCTACCTATAATCACTGACCTATATAAATACCACTGGACAGGCTGTTCCAAAACTTTGAGAATAAATTTTTTATGCCTATTTGAAGCGCCCCTCACGAGTGTACAGAGAACTAATTTTTGACGTATAATGCAAATGGCTGCAAAGGAACGTACAATACTTTGAAGTAATTATGCATTTTGAATTAATTTCGTTCATTTTCCATGTTATTTATAATTCAGGAATCAATGTTATAAAGTACACAATTTTTGTTTTAAATGGTTTCCCACCATCTATCGATATTTGCTGAGGTTGTCATCAGTAGTTTTAGTACCGCAGACTCTCGCTACATAGCCAACAGCGCCAAAATGGCGAATATCAAACAGGCACAAAAAGCACTTTGACAGCCGCCAGTCCAGTGGTACATAGTAGAGATCACTGCCTATAATACATTGCCTATATACACATTATAAAACCCAGAAAATGTACAAAACAAATGTGTTACGAAATTTAAAAGAATTGTTAAAAAAGGGTTGTATGGGAAAGGTTACTATAGCATAAACGATTTTCTTAATGACACCACAGACCGGGAATAAAGCGAACACCCTCAGGCTCTCTAATTATAAATGCTTATTGTACGATATCACATTGTAATCCATATTTTAATATAAAAAAGGTCGCTTAGTTTCTTACGCCTATTCGTCTTAATTCTGAGGCTTTTTGAATGGGTGGTAGATTTTGACGTTCAATAAGTGATTTTGAATCCTATTTTGAATAAAAATATTTGAATTTTATTTTGTATGGAAATTCGTCATTTTCGGTGATAAAACCATGAAACTTGGTAGTAATTTATGAACATTTGTTCGAGCATTTTTGAAACTTTGATCTTCATGGGGTCATTCCCAGGGGATAACAGGGAGATTAAAGTTCACGGGGAAATATTATTAAAGATACTGTCCACAATGACAAGGGATATGCACTGTATCGTAGAAGAGCGCCTCCAGCAGTGGAAAGAGCAGTTTGTATGTGAGTATATTTGCAAAGTATCCTAAAAAATGATAATTTTGCCTAAAGTAAGTATTCCACGCGGACGAAGTCGCGAGTAAAAGCTAGTATAGTATGTATCTCGTGAGTTGCATGGGAGAGAATACAAAAATGGTCACGAGTACTCTCTGTGACGAAGTTTCAATTTTTTTTTAATGAAAATAAGGGACGAGACGAGCAGGACGTTCAGCTGATGGTAATTGATACGTCCTGCCCATTACAATGCAGTGCCACTTGAAAAAAACAATAATTTTGAGCGGCACTACAACTGCGCTTGGGAATAGATGTTAAGTCTCATTTGCCCAGTAATTTCAGTAGCCACGAGGCGCCGCTTTAGACCGAAACGAAGTAATGCTTTTTCAATTATATCAAGCAATAATTATAGACAGAAATAATACTTTAAACTTAGAGCAAGTCGAAGTAAGAAATGAATCTATCTATCGACTGAAAAGAAGTCCTGAGATTGGGGAATTTATTTATCTCAAATATTCGGTTTCCGCACTTGGCAGAGCTCGTCAAGTTTACTGAGACTCGCGTCTTTACCATCAAAAGTTTAATCTTTCGAGACAGGGGGAACAATACACACTTGGCCAAACCAATATTGAAATTTTAATAGATTTAACAAGATCCTATTGAATTTCTATCAAATTGTACTGGATATATAGATTAAAGAAGATTTATTTGAAAAGTAATGGATAACGAGTATGTGAAAATAAACTATGTTCTTATATTTTATCTACAACCACGCATTAAACCCTCTATTACAGATTCTGAAGCAGTTAGTGTATTGCCAACATTAAAACACCCAATGTTCTAATAACCATTACATCATCCAAGTGAGTGTTGTAATGTTGTACTGAATTTCATAACAAAAATTTTTTTTCGATCCCTTCATGCGCAAAGAGTTTGACACACGGCCACATCCTTATTACTCGATGCGTGGTATCTGTATTAATTTCAAAAAAAGAACATTTTCGTACCAGAACGTTGCGCGCCGTAAAATAAATTAGGTGATTCGAATCCCGGCCATTTTTTTTCGATATTTTTATTGTTTTATTTACAAAAAATGAGCGATTCAAGTGTTGATAGCACACCGCTAGATATTTTAAGCGCTGCAAAAGAACATAATATTCAAGTGTATTTTAATAATTGCACTATAAAAAATGTAAATTACTACTTATATAAGTATATTTATTTTTTTGTATATAATCAGTAATGGATAATATTAGGTTACTACTGGGACTGGCTGTTTTGATGTTAGCACTGTTTCAGAATCATTTAGACTTTAGAGGATTCATATTATGGGTGTAGATAAATCTTGTACCTATGCAAAACACGAATGTGGGTTAATTTTAGTGGGTGATAATAGTATCATATGAGTCGTCTTCAGCCCCTATTACACTACAGTTGTACAAATAACTATTATCTATATGCTTTAAATTCTCTATTAAAGATTCTGAAACAGTTAGCTTATTACCAACATTAAAACACTCAATGTCGTAATAACCATTACATCATCCAAACGAGTGTTGTAATGTTGTACTGAATTTCATAACAACACTCCTTGTTTTTTTTTCGATCCCTTCATAGGCAAAGAGTTTCAACATACAGCCACATTCTTTTTGCTCGATGCGTGGTATATGTATGAAAAGTTAGGTTATACGAAACCCCGCCATTTTTATTGAAAAAATGAGCGATTCATGTTTTGAATTTTAATAATTGCACTATACAAAATGTAAATTACTACTAAAATAAATAATTCTTGAGTTTATTTGTATATAATCAGTAATGGATGATATTAGGTTACTACTAGGACGGCTGGATGTTAGCAGTAAGCAACCTGTTTCAGAATCTTTTAAAGGATTCATATTCTGGGTGTAGATAAAGTCTTGTATGCAACTGTTGATAATTAGGTATTAAAACACGAATGTGGGTTACCAGTGGGTTTAGTGGGTGATTCTAGTAAGATATGACTTGTTCTTCAGCCTTTATTACACAACAGTTGCATAAATAACTAAAATACAACGCTTTTAGATTAAGAAATAAATAATTACCTATACAAGGACGAGCTGTCGAGTAATAGTCATAATTGTATGTCGCGGACGAGTAAAAAAAGAAGGACTCCGGGCCGTGATACTGTCAAGTGAAGCACCGTTATGCTAGTGTGTGTGCGGTTACGGGGATACTAGTTACACAATTTTTTGTCCCTTAAATAATCATGTATGGCCACAAATACTTATATAGTATCGTTTTTACACTTTTTCACAAGGCACGACGGCATTTTTAAATTGTTTTATTGACTGAAACTAAACTGATCTGTCACAGACGATGGCCGGCCGCCTATGGGCCTGTAGTAGTGTATGTGTGTGCGTCTTGTTTTGGTGCTACACTGTTATATAAGGTGACACGTAGTCCTTATTTTTTTACTTGACCGTGTGTCGCGGTTCCTTTTGCATGAACCCAATATAATAACTAATATAAAAAATATTCTTGCCGCTTATTTTTTTATGGAAGAGGAGGACAAACAAGCGTACGGAACATCTGATGTAAAGTGATCACCGCCGCCCACATTTTCTTGCATCACCAGAGGAATTACAGGATCGTTGCCGGCCTTTAAGAAAATTTTACCACATTTATGTACAGAACTCTCACAGACCGTGAAAAAAGACTCAAGCCCCAATATATTTTTATAAGTAATTTATTAATTATTTTATTATTATGTGAGTCTGTAATTATTTTTTTTATTATTATTGTATTAATTAATATTTTATTACTACTGACATGCAGACATATTTCATCATCTAACTTTGTTATGTGTATAATAACTTATACCATTTATTATGTTAAATTAATTTGCATGCCTAAACGAAACTGTAAAATTGTACCATCGTAACATACCATGTTTATACGCAAATATAGAATTTGATAGATTGATTGATTAGAAATAATGGCATTAGTTTGCATATTGCGTGACCTGAAAGTGTCCTAATTGGGAATAATTTTGACACTAACATTTGTTTACAAAGAGTATGACAGAAACTTAGCGAAGTCAAGTAAGTAACGTAACATGTGTTTTTTTCTTCTAGCAGTAATCACGGAAACCTTTTTATACCATTTCAAAGTGTTAGGGTAATGAACACTATTTTAGTGGTATAATATTACTGTACGAACCTTTTAAAACAATACAAGTAAGTCATCCGCAGGGCATTTGCCGCTCCAAATATACCAGCTGTTTTAGAAGCAAACGGTATTACCAGCCGCGATTGCAAGCGTCCTTATGGAATGACGCTGGTTGCTTGGGCACGGGATAGGGCGCTGGTGTGGGAAGCGACTTGCGTCGACACTCTGGCTCCTTCTCATGTCCAATTTACATCAGTAGGTACTGGGGCTGCTGCTTCGACTGCCGAAGACAGCAAGCGTCGCAAATATATCAGTCTCAGTGAGTCTTACATCTTTGTGCCGTTTGGTGTCTAGACACTTGGCCCGTGGGGCCCAGAGGCGCGGATAAATACTGTCTTCGCGCCTCAATAAGGCTTCTGAAAACCAAAGCGCTGGCAGCTGTTTCGGTCAATGGATTAGCATAGCTATAGATAGATAGCTTTTTTATTTTATGTCATTATAATATTGTAAAATAGTTATTTGTTTTGTTTGAATAAATGATTCCCATACACCCAAGTATTGCTATTAATAACATTGTGAGATAAATGTAAAGAGTATATTTATCGGAACAGCGGTATCCGACTGTGCGTCTGATCAAAGTTAATGTTTAACGAGTACGCCCGAGCCGTTCACAGTCAAACTGTAATAAACAGTAACGAGATAAAATACAATGTTTATTGTTTGAGGTGACGCCCTGATGACGTCAACAAATATTGTTCCGCCATTTGTAATAATTCACTGAACACATCTCTAAGGGTAAGATCGAACTGTGACTTTGCTCAAACTTACCAAGCGACTTTTAACTTAACAACGACTTAGGAAAACCATTGACAGTTATATACATTGACACACTTTTACGGGTTTTTATGGGTGCAAGATAACGATATATTTAATACAATATACTTACTTAAACATACATAAATACATAAAAACATCCATGACTCGGAAACAAACATGCATATATTCATCATATAAATAATTGCACCTACGGGCTTCGAACCCGGGACCTCTAGCTTAGTAGTCAGGGTCACTAACCATTCGCCTATATGGGTCGTCATAAATGTTATAAAATCGTGAGTGTGCGGCCTGTATATTATAAACGATTACATAAAATATATAAGAGTCTGTACAAATCTTATGAAAAACTCGAGTTGTTATCGAAATTGGAATATTCGGTGCGACTGTGTGCCTGACGGAATACAAAAAGGCCAATAACACTCCGCTGGTGATTTATTTATGTTATATTAAACTGACGAATGATATAGGGCAGTGGTTAGCGACCCTGCCTACTGAGCTAGAGGTCCCGGGTTCAAATCCTGGATAGTGCATATATTTATATGATGAATACGCATGTTTGTTTCCGAAGTCATGGATGTTTATAACTATATATATGAAGAACTATTCATAGCAAAAGAAAAGGCAAAGATGTGATAATAGACCGAATAGGTAGACTGAAGTGGAGATGGGCTGGCCACCTGCAAAGACTTAATATAAATCGGTGGTCTCTAGCAGTCACAAATTAGGCTCCTCGAGATACAAAACAAAGGAAGACGAGGCCATTTAAGAGATGGGAAAACGACGTGGTAAACATTGCCGGGAGACATTGGCAGAGAGAAGCCAGGGATAGATACCATTGGTGAAACTTGGAGGCAGCTTTTACTACCATAAGCAGTGGGTGGTTTCTAGCATTCACGGATTTGGGTTCCTCGAGATACAAAGTAAGGGAAGGGGAGGCCATTTAAGAGATGGAAAAACGACGTAATAAACGTTGCCGGGAGACATTGGCATAGAGAAGCCAGGGATAAATACCATTGGTGAAACTTGGAAGAAGCTTTTACCACCATAAGCAGTCCTCACACCTAACTTTTTATAGGTACTTTTAATATTTTAATTAAAATATATTTAAAAAATGTATTTCTAGTTGTTTTGTTGTATGTAAAAAGATGTGTATAGGAATATTCATAATGCTCCGCTAACTTTAAGCAGCCGCTTAGGAGTGTTTTTTCTCATTCAATAGAAGAAGACAGAGTGAGAATTAGCAATGCTTTAAGTTAGCAGACTATTATGAATAAGGGGACGATAATTAATAAATATATACACCGTATTAAAAGTATCGTTGTCTTGTACCCATAGCACTGGCTATGCCTAAGTTTGGGGCAAGATAATTTGTGTAAAAGTGTGTCAATATTAAAGCACTTTTGTAAATATAAGAATTTGTCTGTGCAATTGCTGATGAAGTTATCAAGATGAATAACTACTGGAAATACATCATGAAGGAAGGCATAGTAGATATATGTCGGACGTGCCGGGCTACTGGCGGGTTACATCGGTTATATTATTATGTCCGGTTATTTCCGGTTTCCGAAGAGTATTTGCAGAAACGTTCAAGTAGACAGGGTTATCCGTTAGCAACTTGCTCTTCGATACTATCGTATGTATTTTGAAGACCCATATGACAAGTATACTCCGGAGCCAGTTGTGGAAAACAGATTTACCAAGCTCTTTACTGGGACCGATCTTTTCATCAAACCCATACGTGTGGTGTATTTATGGATAGGTCTTCAAAAATTATATTGAGGCATATAATTTCCCTTTTTTAAACTGAATAGTTTGCGCGAGAGACATTTCCAAAGTGGTAAAACGTGTCCCCCCCCCCCCCCCCCCTGTAACTTCTAAAATAGGAGAATGATAAAACTAAAAAAAATATATGATGTACGTACATTACTATGCAAACTTCTACCGATCAAGTAAGTAGCTTTTTTTGACCACGTATAAATGAGCTCATTTGCACTGTATGATTTTGAGCAAAGATATTTTGCCTTTCCATTTAAATAATTATATTTCCTTTCTATATAACTTTTATAGCTAACATGCTGCTACGGAACCCTTCATGGGCGAGTCCGACTCGCTCTTGGCCGCTTTTTAACTGAATACCGCGTGAAAATACAACACTATGCTACAAGTTACCTGGATTATAACTCAAGAAAGAAAGTTTTTAAGGATACTGTCAAGCGAAAGTTGAGTTCCGTAACATTTTGTAAAATCACTGCCAAGATTGGCAATTTCAGAATAAATTGCCAGTCAAAGTTGAGGAAGTAATTAAGGTTTTAGTCAAAACGTCGCTTCGCCCAAGCATGCCGAGAACAACTAAATGGGGATGCCCCTGATGGGAACTGGGTTTGAATAATAATAACCTGTCCGTCCATTGTTGTCTTGTTACAAGACAACTGGAATAAAATACATACAAGCTTATACTCGTACTTTGTCTGCATAGACTTTAAAATTACAATTGACTAGTTTTACAAGTTATTAGTTTAACAAGTTAGGATATCATCCCCACCATCTGGATGTGTGGCGGTCCTCCAAAGTGCGGTTTTCAAGGAGTTTTCTTCCACGTACTACTCAGCTGTGGAATGAGCTTCCTTGTGCGGTGTTTCCGGGACGATACGACATGAGTACCTTCAAAAAAAGCGCGTAAACCTTCCTTAAAGGCCGGCAACGCTCCTTCGTTCCTCTGGTGTTGCAAGAGAATGTGGGCGGCAGTGATCACTTAACACCAGATGACCCGTATGCTGGTTTGTCTTCCTATTCCATAAAAAAAACATGGGATCCACGGTGATACAATTTTTTATATGGAATAAGAGGGCAAACGAGCATTCGGGGCACATGATGGTATGTGATCAACTGGTGAGTCTATCAGACATATTATATATACATGCACAGACACCATCAGTGGGAGGCTCCTTTGCACAGGATTCCGTCTAGATTCTGGGTACCACAATGGCTCCTATTCCCGCCGTGAAGTAGTAATGTGTAAGCATTTTGTGTTTACTGGGCAAATGAGACTTAACATCTTATGTCTCAAGGTGAAGAGCGCAATTGTGGTGCTGCCTAGAATTTTTGGGTTTTTCTAGAATTCTGAACGGAATTTTACTGTAATGGACAGGGCGTATCAATTACCATTAGCGAGGGCGTAGCCTTGTCATAAAAGAAGACCACACTCTTTTGTTACACTAGAGGAACCATAAGAGCTTTGCCAAAATTATCCTTTTTTTATAACCCCTTTGTTATATCAGAATACAAGCCTATGATTTGTTTGCGTGGAGTTTAAAATTAGGTCTACTGGCACTGGATAGTTACCGCTAGACAGGTTGTTCCATATGCTTGACGTCAAATTTTTTGTGCCTATTTGAAGCACCACTCGCGAGCGTCCAGAGAACTTATTTTGACGTATAACAAATGGCTGCGAAGGAATTTGCAATACTCTGAAGTATTTTTGCAGTTTGAAGTAATATCATTCGTTTTCTGTGTTATTTATACTTCAAGAATCAACGTAATTAAGTACACAATTTTAATTTTGTAAATAGTTTCCCACCATCTATCGATATTTGCTGAGGTTGTTATCAATAGTTTTAGTACCGCAGACTCTCGCTTTGGCCAACAGCGCCAAAATGGCGAATATCAAACAGGCACAAAAGCACTTTGACAGACAAAATTGCGTATTAAATAAATATGCGTCATGTCAGCAATCTTCAGTTACATAATAATTTTTTTTTGGTTCCATTAGCTATTCTTTTGTTAAAATCTTTTATGTGCCAATTCGGGAAATCTATTTATTACTAGCTGACCCGGTAGACTTCGTACTGCCTCAATCGATAAATAAGAACTAAACTTTTATATAAAATAAACTTATAACAAACAAAAGGAATCCTTTTTTTATTAAAACAAATAAAAAAAATGCTCGATATGAATGAAATTTTATTATTATTTTCGATTAATTACACATGATGAACGATTAATTGCATATGCAATTGCACAAAACAGAGTTTACATGAAATACTGGCTATTTTTAGGGTTTCAATTTGATATTGACAGACACACATGGTTATGATACAGTCTGTTAATCAATTTAAAGCTTTCTGATAAATTATATTTTATGTTTTGTTTTGTGGTGCGGTTAGGTTCAGATTTTTTTTGACAAAACTTAAGATTTATCAATCTACATAAAAATAGTCTTATAGATAATTACAACTGTAGTTAATCTACCTACTATTTCTGAACGACGGGGGACACATCAAAGAAAAATCGTTGTTTTTTATTTAATTCCGAGCATTTTCATATTTATTCACCTTTTAAACCTTCTCTGGACTTCCACAAATAATTCAAGACCAAAATTAGCCAAATCGGTCTAGCTGTTCTCGAGTTTGAGCGAGACTAACGAACAGCAATTCATTTTTATATTTAGACTAGCTGACCCGACAGACGTTGTTCTGTATATAATAAATAAAATACTGTTTTTTTTATGAATTTGTCAATAATATTTCATAACGTCAAGAATTATTTCGTACAATATGCACCCTGTTGTTGTAATGAAATTGTTTCACAGCAGAACTGTCAAACCATGCGTCAAAAATTCTCTCACAGAAAATATGTCCATACAAAACAAATATTGGAAATAAAAATAATAATGGGTCCCAAATCGAAATAAAAACTATCCTATCTCTCTGTTGTTGGACTAAACTGCACTGCATAAAGTAATCCCCATTTAAATCCGTTCATTAGTTTAGGAGTGCATCGCGGACAAACAACGTGTCACGTAATTTATATAGATTAAGATATACAATAAAAATATAGTGTATACAGATTGTCTATATCATTAATAAAGCTCATGTTTATTAAAACAACAAACAAACCGATATTAAATACGTCGATTCGACGGTTGAACGGCTTAAGCCATATTGATTCCACTCTGATCTCCACTCTCATCATGATATTATAAGTTTGTCAATAACTGATTGCTCATAGCGCTAGTGAAGCTTTCGTATGATTGTTTTACATAACATTCTCTTTTATTAAGGCACAAACATATCATATATATCTAAAGTAATATTATAAAGAGGATTTGTGTTTTTGTATGTATGTTTGTAATGTTTTCGCACAAAAAGTACTGGACAAATTTCACAAATTCTTTTACCATTTGAAAGCTGCATTTTCACTGACAAAGGCTATATAACATTTTCAAAAAAAAAAGTTGGGATCCCTACTAAAAATTCAATAATTCAAATTCAAATATTTTTATTCAAAATAGGATGTGACATCACTTATTGAAAGTCAAAAAAACTACCACCCATTCCAAAATTAATGCCTAAGACCTGAGAAGGATGGGCGCAACAAACTCAGCGGGCTTTTTTTTTTCATCGAATAAATCTGTTTACAAACGAATATTGTACAATTAAACTTATTATTTAATAGCCTGAGGGTGGTCGCTCCATTCCCAATCTGTGGTATCATTAAGAAAGTCATTTATATATAACTCAAGGTGTGAAAAAATCTGTCATAGTTATGTTTGTTTGTTAACATTAGAAATTTTATAATATTTTTTGAGACTTGTTTTGTCACATGTTTCTTTTACAGTTTCTTATTTTCTATATATAAGTGCGAAATAATATTACATCTAATATATAAAATTCTCGTGTCATGGTGTTAAACTTTGAACTCCTCCGAAACGGCTTGATCGATTCTCATGAAATTTTGAGTGCATATTGGGTAGGTCTCTCAGACCTATCGGACAACATCTATTTTTCATCCCCCTAAATGTTAAGGGTGGTCACACGATATTTTTTTTAAATATTTTTGACATTTTTTTTAAATGTGTTTGTTTTTAAATGTGTATTTTGATTATGAGTCGGCATTAAAAAATACATACAACTTCAAATTTTCACCCATCTACGATCAACAGTAACTTTTGTATCGGGATTTTAATATCGGCAATACAATTTGCTGGGTCAGCTAGTAATATATATGCCTTATTTACATTTAAAAAAACTAAATTAAATAACTAAGGCTGGGTTGAATTATATTATCAGTTATAGTTAAGGTTTAGGTCAAATTTAACGTTAACAGTACCGCTCACTTTAACATAGACTGCGGATCGTATTTTTTGGCAATGTTTAGCTTAACGGCCGTTTTAAATAACCTATTTATTCTTAGTTTAACTTACTAGACGTAGACAAATCTATCCTTTTACGCTTACTTACGTTTCAATAACCTATCGACATAAAGCATTGGACTATAACTATATTGGACATAGCTATGGATAGATAAGATCTTGTCATTCAACGGTGACAGCACGGTATCCGTAACTAGATATAGTTACATTATTGAAAACAGATTGGACAATTACGGTCAACAGTTAAAGTTATGACGTCATCTAAGAATTATCAAATGGTGTGACTCATTTTTTGCTTAAGGCGACACTAAATGCCAGCGACCTTGAGCGATATGAGTTCACGGCTGCCGGCCCGCCATCTATGTAACAAAGCCAATATTTTCAAAATTCTTGCGTGGAAAACAGTTTATATGCTTACAATCCTCGTTATTCACTACTAATCTGAATAAATTAACCTATACAAAAAAGTACAAGCTATAAGAATAACTTTTCTGAGAGAAGTACCAAAAAAATGCGTCACGCCATGCCATAAAAACTTATTTAACTTCAAAGATAGTTAGATGATAGGTAGTTCAAAAAGGCTCGGCAGTGTTAACTATAACCAACAGCAAGCATTAGCAACCTACAAATAAGACTTAAGGATATGTGTAACAGGATTAAGTAGTGTTCATAGCTCGAAATACATTCACCACAAATCTTGTCTAAAAACACTATGTTTGCGTGTTTTCTGCTTACTCTTCGCCTTAACCGGCACGGTCCTTTAACATATTTGTTATTTTAGTTTATGTTATTTAGTTGGTACAACCCAGTTTTGATTTATCAATTCTTCTCACTAGTATCAACTACATATTATAAAACAAAGTTATCCGCCGCGTCTGTTTGTCTGTTCGATAAACTCAAAAAGTAGGTACTAAACCGATTTTCATTACGTTTATATATATATATATATATATATATATATATCCACCAATGGATAGAGTGGTTCTCGAGGAAGGTTTTAATATATAATATGTCAAGTTTGGAATAAATTTTTGTGTACATTAACGATGTGTCGGAAAAAAAGAGCCGTCTGGGAGCTTTCAACGAATACACTGTCTAAGCCCTTTGAGATAAAACAAAACAATGTATGGTGGAATTGTGTATCTTAAAATGTTCTACAGAAAAGTCCACAATGGCATATGTCTATCTTTTAAGGATAACATACTATATCCATTTTAATACTTTAAAAAATTGGCAATTATAAAGCGGTAATACAAAAGCTGTTTACACAAATATGTACGATATTAATCCTTCTCATTTTATAACTATATATTATTATAAAATCATTAAAAAATACGTTTTTATTTCATTTTTAACTCATTAACTTTGATTGCACATTTTCGATGGCTTTAGTCTTCATTATTCCCGAATTCTTACATTGTTTTTCTGTTCTCAGAACAGTGTCTGTCGGGTCAGCTAGTATACTGTAAAAGTCAGTTGACAATATTCAATACGATTGTATTCTATAACAATAAACCTATATACTCCGTTCAATCTTTATACAACGTTGTATGTTATATATCTAAGTACCTACTCTACGTATGACCTCAATAATTCAAAAACCATTTAAACTTGAACAAATATTTCGTTCCCTCCCTTTAAGCCTGAAAATCTCCGCTACTTAAAATCTAATTCCTTTATAACTCGAATTAAGCAGTAGCTATCAAGCCGGTTTAAAACGTACTCCAAAATTTTAACATAAAATTACATTTCTATGTCAATTAATTTCAGACTCATCTATTCCAATATTTTGGATCTATTCATGAAGAAGAAATTATGAATCTATTCACGTTTTGATAACTAAAACACGCTATAAGTGTTTTTCATCTTCCTTAAACGTTACAGAGGAAATTCTGTTCTTAATTATATAAATAATAGTCGAACTGTGACAGTAAATACGTATATATGTATATCCCTCTATTTATCAACAATCCGAATCAATATATACCTAACTATAATGTAGTTACAGCACACAATATCGAAGCCAATAATTACAATCACGGTTGAGATCGGTCGAGGATCACCTGTCGCATATACGATCAACAGGAAGCTTATCTGGGAAGGCTCGCGGGAGTGCGAAGGCTGCGGGGAAGGCAGTCGCCGCCTAGCCGCCCTAGAGTCGAGTCCCGCGCCCGCCCTGGCTCGCGACAGCGAGATTCATTCATTAAATTTAAAATAACAGGCTTTACTTGACAAACTTACAGTTCACAGCTAAGTTTTGTTGTTCATCTGTGTGTCTAGCCTTGCGCTAACGAGGTGAGTTTGTTTTTTATCGTTTTGCGTTCAATTTATACCTTTAAGCTTGATTTGTGATGTATTGCAATCACTTAGATTGGACCTGTAACATTAAGTCTTGTTGAATAGTACCTTATGATTTGATAATTATTAAAATATAATAATAATTATTAATTTAAATATTTAGAAGCTGAGAAAACTCGACAATACTCATAGCATCGTAAATTATTATTTTCTGTCAAGCACAGTATTGCTACCTTGTCTGTTTCATTATACGTTATTCGTATTGGATAAATTAGCTTTGTTGTGAGTGTATACTTGATCTCAAGGCGACGAATGATTACGTTTGTTATTTAGGAGTGTCCTGCGGGAAAGGTTATAGTTATCATGTTTAAATTTAACGAAGGTACAATTATTTATTGGGTTCCGAACGGTAACTAAATTACTAAGATTAGTGTTTTCTTTGATTAAAGTGAGTGTTACACATTTAAATAAAACACTCTTTAAAGGATTAAAACGCGTGTAATTGTAACTGTTTTTACATTAAATTTTACGTGAAAGTTGTATTTTATTAATATTTTAGTTAACCCGAAGTTTCAAGAACTTTCTAGATCTCGTTTTCTGACCGTCTGTCCCGCTGTAACCTTTACGCAAAACCTAACGTAGCAGTTACAATTATACGCATTTTAATCCTTTAAAAAGTGTTTTATTGAAATGAAATACTAAGAATCCGCTGTCAGTCGTTCTGTCATAAACCACAATAGCTAGACACCTGCTTTTGACAGTGGGTGTATTAAAATATAAACGTAAGCATAGTATCCATATTCTTTAATTAACGCGAGTGTTACACATTTAAATAAAACACTTTTTAAAGGATTAAAACACGTTTAATTGTAACGGTCGTTTTGTGACCTTTTCAGAGCACGTTTTCAGGGGTGGGGTGTGGGGGGGGAGGTGTTACGATATTACTTTGCAATCATATTTTTTATGAAAAAAAGGAACCGGCTGAGTTTGTTGCGCTCGTTCAGGACTGAGACATACTTTTTGGAATTGGAAATTAAAAATTAAAGAAAGTCATTTATGTTATAGTACTTTTACCACACAAACATTTTTTAACAATTTATTTGAGTATCGTAATACATTTGTTTTGAACATTTTCTGGTATCTTGTTGTAAAAGAATATACATCGCCCCACAAAAGATTTACTAACTCGACTTATATGTTTATGTCTGTTCCTGGTGTTAATATTATGGTTATGACAGTTTCTAGCAAATTCACTTAATTAATAAATAAACTAAAAAATCAATATATTCTTGAGGATTCTTTAGGACCTAGGTTTTAAATAGCGCGAATAGCCCTCTCTACAGCTCAAATATTGTATTGATATCGGCAGCGTTGCCCCATAGCAATACACCATAGGACATAATACTATGGAAATAACTAAATATATATATAACATTTGGTTATTAGCGCTAAACCAGTACACCATGTCGGATAGAATATCGTTTACTTCGTTTCATCCATAACTTGGTTTCTTTCCACTTTAAATATCAGTGAAGTGTCGTCCGCAAACAATACTACAATACATTATATAGATAAGGAAGAGGAACGGTCTAAGAATAGACCCTTGTGGTACCCACATACTAAGAGCAGTCCCGGGGAATCTCCTATCATTCACGGCAACCTTCTGAATTTTATCTATCTAGATATGAAATCACAAGTTCAAGAGCTGTTCCTTAGATGCCGTAGAGACAGCTTCCTGACCAGCGTTGACTGTTGAACACAATCAAAAGCCTTAGATAAATTACAGAAGATGCCAAGTGCATTCTGCGATTACTCCCAGGCATCAAAAATATTCTTGATTAGCTCGACACCTGAATCCGTTGTTGAACGGCCCGAAGAAGTCCAGAAAATACGCCATGTTCAATACAATTTCTTCACTGTTCCACACCTACTAAAAACTACCGGGCTATTACCTAGTCTAAGATCATTTATACGTCTAGATACCTACACTATGACAGCTGTGAAAACGTCAAAAAAAATTGTGTTTAGAACTAACCTCTATTTTGAGAAATGCACGCACACTGACACAAAGTGTCATACAAATCGCGAGTCTAAGACGTAGCTTGTCACGCACACTAAACTAATATTCCTGGCCTGTTTTTATCGGTTGTCTAACAGCAAGAGACTCTATCTAGATGTATTAATAATCTACGTACCTAGTATTATATTTTGCCTAGTACGTCTAAAATCTAAACATGCTCTGTGACTGTGTCTATAACTCTATAGTCTAGCCTGATATCCATTATCCTTCTGAAACTTTAAAGTTCGATTTTAAATAGCGTTGGGCGCTTATGGGATATACTAATGACATCATTCGATTATAAAAATGTCGCGAGATATCTCGATTATAAAAATTAGTAGGTACTGATTAATTAATTATTGTGTCTGGGAGTCGACGCAGATCAAAGCAAGCAAACACAGTGGTTGGTCGGGTCAATGATCTAAATCCAAGTACACAACTAAATAATTTAATAAGTACAAATTGTCTTTATTATTCAAAATACCATAAAGGTTATATTTAATAACACTTATCATTTCAAGTATTTACTAAAAGTCACAAATCTAGTTTCTGTTTTTAAGTCAAAAAAGTTATTGCAACAGGATTAGTAATACTAATTAGTTACGTCATTCGATTATGATAATAAGTTTGTTACTTATTTTAACAATCGATTTTAAATATTAGTAATACAAAATAATTCAATTATAGAAATCAATCATAATCAATTAATCGCCCACCGCAGCTCTTACTTTTAAATATTTAATAAGAGTACATCTATCATAACTATGATAGAAGTTCACCCAGCAATAAAGTATTTGATGGTAAGTGATCACTATAATCTCTTGCAAAACACTAACATAACACTTCATACACAGTTATACTTTGATTCCGTTCACTTTATATCACGTGAATCTAATCTATGTACTTATGTAGTATCTATCCAACGAAATTAATAGCGTATAATTATTCCTTAGGTGTTGAAACTTGAAACTTGAAACATTAAACGAAAGACATTATATTATTTTTAAATTCTAATATTAATCATACTTTTAACATCAAAGCTTACGAATTATAATATATTAAGATAATTTACATTGTACATTGTAAAATTATATTTATATTTTATGATATAAATAAGGTTCTTCCATGACTGGAAGTTTCACCATTCAAAAAGTAAGTGATCCTGATTGATCACAGCAATCTATAGCTACTTTTACGTAAAGTAATACACTAATATAAAGAACGAAATTTTCACTAGAGCAATTATTAATGAATATATAAAGCGCGTACTAATTTTATACAGCAGCTTGAAACAGCGCCATCTAGCGGCAAATAACGTAACTTGTTACGAAATTAATGTGGAACTACGTGTTGAAGATATCATGAATATTGCTAACAGTAGTACGTACATGTTATTTGTTTTATTCAAAATGGCTGCCACCCGCGAATTTGACCGCATAGATTTCGCTTTCGTAACAATCTGACCAATGTTTCAGTTAAATATAATATGTTATTTTGATATTAGCCAGACTCCCACTTGATTTATATATTAGTACATGTTTTATTTTTAATAAAAGTGAAATTAAGGCTGTTACCGCCAATGCATTAGGCTCTTATTTTGTACTATCTAACCTATATCTAAGAGCTCTCCTTTAAGATGTTAAATTGTAGCTTTTATCACGTGAAACGTATTATTAAATCCTAAATTTTATTCTTAGCATGAAATAAGTTGAACTACTTTCACGCTTTGCTATATCAAAATAACAGGTTTTAAAGTAATAACTTTTTATACTTCCGTCAGAAAAAAAATCACAATTTTTGACCGTTATAATTTAATGGCTTTATTTTTAATATTTATGAACGATGCGGGATTTAGGATTAAATAAGAATTGTAACTAAGAATAATATTATATTTTATGCAATTTGTTAAGTTTTTAAAGTGATAATAGTGACTTCTCCAAAATTTTATGAAATATGGGCGGAATTGAACCCACGACCTCTGGCGTTCCGTGTCAGTGCTCTAACCAACTGAGCTATCCGTTTGGGTTTTTGTTTTTCAAATTTTATTTGTGTATTAATCATAGAAGTGAGTGCTATCAAATATTTTATATTTTACAAGATATTTTAATAATAAATAACCATTCCTAAAATTATCATATTATCATATCATCATATTATACATAACATAAAGAAATAACATAAGCTTTTCTCAAGTTAAACAATTTCAATATTAAATAGTTCAACTTAGATTTGTATAAGTTATCACTTCTGTCCGGTACGCACATGTTTTTTTTGATTGATCAATCAAATCAATTTGATTTAATTTGAATTCATTGGTAGATTGCCACTCCATTATAATAATATACAGATGGAATAAGTACGCGCTAATACTTGGTATAAACAATTATTTTTTCTCTAACCACTTTAAGTATATTTTACTTGTATTATTCTGTGTTGTTTGTTTTTGTAATTAAGGTTTCATTCATTCATTCATTCATACATTCATACATCCATTCATTCTTTCATTCACTTCTTTCATTCATTCACTACATTCATTCGTTCACTTCATTCATTCGTTCACTTCATTCATTCATTCACTTCATTCATATAAGGGTATAAAGCGAAGGCGTGGTATCTACATACATTACCTACTGCTACCGTCACACCTAATGCAATCAAATAGAGTCGGTAGAAGAAATTATATAAATATATTACTAGCTTTTACCCGCGGCTTTTACTTTGGCCAATTTCTATTTATTTTTTAGAATACTATTCAAATAATACACATACAAACTGCTCTTTCCGGAGATGGCAGCGCTCTTTTACAATACAGCGCATATGCCTTGTCAATGTGGACAGTCTCTTTAATAGTATTTCCCTGTGAACTTTAATCTTCTGTTTCATCCCCATGTGGGTCAAAGATTCAAAAATTCTCTCACAAATGTGTATAAATTATTTCTTATCAAGTGCTTACAAAGTTCCATGGTTTTATCTTAGATTATGACGAATTTCCATACAAACCGCCATCCACTATTTCAACCCCTCCAGCAATTTTGTTGCGATAAAAGGTAGCATATGTCCTTTTTCAAGCTCTATCTCTGTACTAAATTTTATCAAAGTCGGTTTGGTGGTTTAGGCGTGAAAACGTAACAAACATACTGTAAGTATTCACATTTATAATATTAATAGGGATGACAATAGCATGTAAATATACATAACTAGCTGACCCGGCAAACGTTGTTTTGCCATATAAATTGTATTGATCTTTTGCTTGCTAGTTGATAAGAGATGGCGCTAGTTGTATTCATTAGTAACAATCACACTTCTTTTTGTATTTTGTATAATTCACACTATAGTTTTGTAAATTATAGCCTATTTGTTATTCTGGTGTGTAAGCTATATTATTGTAAAGTTTCATCAAAATCTATTCAGTAGATTTTGCGTTAAAGAAGTTCAAACATACAACCTTTCACATTTATAATATTAGTAGGGAATTATTGCCGTTTTATTTTGCATTTGTAGGAGAAAACGTGGGATGGTTAGAAAAACAAAGTCCCACGCACAAAATAAGGAAAAATATAATGAATCTGTACGTGATTTTTCAAGCGGAATTTTTTAATACGATACGGCTTTCTTTATTTTCTCAATTTTGCCGCTTCGAGTGTTGAGGATTAAGAAATATTTGACTATGAAATTAACTTGTAAACGCGGTTTACATTTATTGATGAATTGGATATATCTATAGTTTTAAAACAACCAATACCAATGGAAGGCTCCTTCGCACAGGATGCCGGCTAGATTATGGGTACCACAAGGGCACCTATTTCTGCCGTGAAGCAGTAATGTCAAATGTGTATGAATTACTGTGTTTCGGTCTGAAGGGCGCCGTAGCTAGTGAAATTACTGGGCAAATGAGACTTAACATCTTATGTTAAGACAGGTGACGAGCGCAGCTGTAGTGCCGCTCAGAATTTTTGGGGATTTTCTAGAATCCTGAGCGGCACTGCATTGTAATGGGCAGGGATACGCCCCAATTACCATCAGTCGAACGTCCTGCTCGTCTCATCCCTTATTTTCATTAAAAAAAAAAGAATATTGCAAATTAATGCAGATAGCTCTGCCGAAACTACTTACGTAGTTTTGCAAATTGTACATTTGAAATTTGTAATGGCTACTTGAAACAATAATTAAAAAAAAACAGGTCAGACCAAATCAACTAGAATAATTTAAACACAATAACATGTATAATTACACTCACCATATTACACCTTAAAATATTTATTTCTTTTGTGCGTCGGTTGTAACTGAACTCCTCCTAAACGGCTGGACCGATTTTAATGAAACTTTCTGTGTGTCTTCAGGTGGATTCGAGAATGGTTTAGATTCACAATTGAACTACCTCCTAAACGGTTGGACCGACCGATTTTCACGACCGAGTTCCAGTGAATTTGAGATTGGTTTACATTCTCAATTCCCTCCATATAATATAATTCTCCTGCTCATGTGTATGTTAGTGAACTCCTCCTAACGGCTGGACCGATTTTTCAAATTTAAGACGTGTGTACAGGACAACGTCTGTCGTGTCCAATAGTAATATTATATTTATAATTTTGTTTTAGTGAAGTGAATTTTCTTATCATTATAAAAATAAACGATCCTTATTGTTAAGAGGACTATTCATCCACAAGTCGTAACCTTCGCTTCTCCCGTGTGACGTCATAATCTCGACTACTCGGAAATGATAGAGCTTGTCCCGCTAACTCACAGCTATTTCAATCTCTCTCTTGTCACGTCAGCTCTGTCACGCCTTTATTATGATTCTTTCTCTGTTACATTTGTAACCTTTTAATAATAAATAACATTGTCCCCTTAGGTTAAGAATTGTTCTCCTCTAAGCTCCAACTAGATACCGCAGGCGTAGTCGCAAAGTGCGGCAACTAGTACTACGCCCAATTAATTGAGCCAGTCTCGAACGATGTGTGACGATGACGTGCCACAATATGTTCTGTTTAACATTGCTAATAATTGAACTCAAATGCCGGGTTACGTTGTAAAACTATGTAAAAATAATACTACAAGAAATAAGAAAGACACTGGGATCACATATCAACAGTAAGTATTTTGTAGTTTATTAATTTCAATGTAAAATAACACGAAGCGTATGTTACAAAAATTGAAAGATGCCATTGAGTGTCAAGATGCCACGCACACAAGCATCTAATAGTTGCCTTAATAAAAAAGCTATTGTTCTTAGGTAGTGCGATATCTAGCACAGGGGAGACCAATCCTTAATGTTAGGCAGATAGAGGTCAAAAATATGAACGAAACAATGAAATTTCGTGTGTAATTAAGTATGACATGTGTTGTGGCGTTATTTAAGTAACATAAATATAATGTCTTCAAATTTTTCAATTTTTCTTATAATTTAAGAGGTTTTATATATTTTTAAAGATAATGAAAATTATATATGACTGTATATAATGGTTACAAATAAACATATAATATAGAAATAAGATTATTTTGATATATCATTTGTTTTGCAAACAATACAATATCCGTGTATTTCATTATTACATTTCGTGTATTTCAAAGCTTAAATTTTCAATTACCCGTTCAAAAATACCTGGATTCCAGAAGTTTCAAGCTAAAAAAATATTTTGGAAAACTTATATTCACACAAATCTTATAACTCAATAATCAATAATAATCTTGTCTTGTTCAACTCTCAGGATGTGGCTTCATCTACAGGATCTACTTTACAGTTGATAACCTGCTCAACCCCAATATTTGACTATTAGGAAATGGACTTGAGATTTCGCTCTTTCAAATCAAACCAATTTGTTATCTTTTTAAATTAAATATATAAGATTTATGAACCATGACTTATGGTTGATAAATCTCAAGTCGATACTCAAACGGTTGGCTCAGTGGAAGAACGCTTGCACGGAACGCTAGAGGTCGCGGGTTCGAGTCCCGTATTGTTGATAAATTTTGTTTTCAAATTTAATTTGTGTAATTAATCCCAGAAGTGAGGGTACTAGGCGAGGCTTTAAGGGAAGTGTTGTCGAAGAGCGTTGATAAGACAAATGGGGTCTTTTTTAGTGGTAAACGCGCAAACTTGAGTTTTCTGGGGTTTAAATTGGACAAGGCTCAATTTACCCCAATCCGCGATCTTCTCAAGAAAAGACTCGATAGAAGACACAAGTTTCTCCCGGCACTGGTCAACAATTTCCCGAGAGAGACCTGCATGACCCGTGTATACGGCATCACCAGTGCTGTCGTCTGCATAGCAATGTATGTTGGAGGTGTCCAACATATCATTGATATGCAGAAGAAAGAGCGTGGAAGATAGCACACAGCCTTGGGGCACTCCAGCGTTCACGGGCTTCGAGTTCGAACAATAACCGTCGACAACGACCTGTATGCTGCGCCCAGTGAGGAAGCTGGAGGTCCACTTGCATAAGCTCTTGGGAAGCTTTGGGCTTCCCAAGAGTGGTTTATTTTAGATGGTCTCATAGCCTGTATCAATAGCTTTTAAATACATTCAATTAAATCATCCTAATTTTAAGCAATCTATTGCTACATGTAAAATAATACGCGTTGACAGAACGCTGCGCGAGCGCCAAAATAGCACCGATTTGAAGCATACCGCGCGATCAGCGTTTCCCGGAACAGAAAAGATACAAATGGTCTACCTATGGTTGACCAGCTAACGACGGTGTCGCATTTGCGTGACGGTGTGCATGTGCATCATTAAAATTCAACCTGATAATATTTCCCTTACGCGCCAAAATAAATTCTTCAATAAATCAATATATAATATGGTTGTAATAAAGTAATATTCATTATTGAGCCGTTCGTGATAACAGTCGCGATATTTGCGTGTAAACACGATTATGAGGTGATAACTCTTAATGAATCCCCGCCGATGTTTACTTTGGCAACACAATACTGAAGGGACTCGTGTAGGATGTACTTCGTAGACACTCTCTGCCGGTCCTTATTGATTTAGGTTTCGTTGTAACTTCGCGATACGTGCCTTCAACTTAGGTGTTTGTTTTATTGTTTTATTTGTTTTTACTTTCATTATGGGTGAAGATGAAGTTCTAATGAGTTCTTAACATTGTCTTACAATAAACAGCTAGACTCACAATCACGCCCAAATATTGTATGAAGCAAATCTCTGCCTACGTGTATATGAGGCAAAGTTTTCATCCAGTTGTGTTTAGACCGCGCTTTGAATACAACGCCACGCAATGACAAAGTTATAAGTGTAATACTGTCCGATTAACAGCATATCCACACTTCTTTTATGAAAATACGGGACCAGACATGCAGGACGTTCAGCTGATGGTAATTGATACACCCTGCCCACTACAATGCAGTGCCGTTCAAGATTCTTGAAAAGCCCAATTATTCTGAGAGCTCTACAATTGCGCTCGTCACCTTGATACATAAAATATTAAGTCTAATTTGCCAAGTAATTTCACTAGCTACGGCGCTCTTCAGACCAAAATACAATAATGTTTACACATTACTGCTTCACGGCAGAAATAGGTGCCGTTGTGGTACCCATAATCTAGCCGGCATCCTGTGCAAAGGAACCTCCCACTGGTAAACACTTAAAAATGACGGAGTATCGTATTTAAGATTTAGGTAAGCCTGTTAATTAACAAAATAATTTAACTTACTTGAAGTTTTCATTGATTTTGCTAAATCATTTCATTTCAATTGCTAACACAAAATTATTTCTCACCATAATCAATTAGCCACGAAATAAAGTGTTAATTTGAATGAACTTAATGGTATCGGTACAAGTTAAAAAATACAACGTCGCTCGGACATTTTTGAAGACCTTTTAATAGTCGATTGATAGTCTTATTGTCTTATAGTACGTAAAAGGTTTTCAAAAGTAAATATCTATTTATTATAAGATTAAGTACTAAAGGGTTACTGTTGTTCAACATGCTAAAGCTAGACTAAATGAGCCTTTATTTTAGCCTATATAACTGTACTATATAAACTTATAATGCCTACTACTCGGCTAGGTCGAGTTAGTAAGTCTTTTGAGGGGTGATGTATATGCTTTTACAACAAGATCCCTGAAAATTTTCAAAACAAAAGTATTACGTTATTCAAAAGAATTGTTAAAAAAACGTTTGTGTGGTAAAGGTTACTCTATACCATAAATGACTTTCTTAATGGTGCCACAGATTAGTAATAGAGCGATCGCCCTCAGGCTATCAAATAATACGATTAATTGTACAATATTACTTTGTAAACATATTTTTTTGTTGAAAAAAAAGCCCAATGAGTTTGTTGCGCCCATTCTTCTCAGGTCTGAGGCATTCGTTTTGGAATGGGTGGTAGTTTTTGACTTTCAATAAGTGACGACACATCCTATTTCGAATAAAAATACTTAAATTTGAATTTGTGTGGTAGTATGATCATGGTAGCGCCAAATATTAGATACCCTTACTATGTACCTACCCCTTACTTAATCCGCTCACAGTATTAGCAATATAGGTAGGTATCTAAATGTGGGGAACTCCCGGAAGCTTAGTATGTCTCGTAATTATTAGCAATTTAAGCGGTATGATATCGTATTTAGAGTAATAATCTTAGTTCTTGTATTACGTGTCAATAAATAAATCATTTTTAGTACTTTTAAATTAACGAAATGAAAAGATACGACAAACGTGGGTATTGTATCTGCCAACTTCACCTGACAGCTATCAACACTGTCATATTGACAACATAAACAAAATGGCGCGTAACCGAAAATCGATGACGATTTGATATAAAATTTCTCTCATGCGTCGATAAAAAAGTTTCACTTCAAAAATACGTTATTGGTATCATTGAACAAAATATATCTACTTGCCTAGTTTTGAGGTTATGTTCGATTTAATAAAATATCTCCGAAGCCCGGGTTTTTTTTACAAAATAAACTTCTGTAGGTGTTATATAATATATGTTGTCTCTAAAAAGAAATGTTTGAATTTGAAGCAACATTATACAGAGTTCCATACAATAATGGGCATGTTCCTTTACCTAAATTTTCAATGGTTTGCGACTTGTGCTTGTCTTCATATATGTACAAATGTTGTATCTAGATATATTTGGTACATGAAGCTTACTTACCTACCTACTAACATTATAGTAATAATATTAATTCAAACTGCTTCGTTTACCGAATTTGAATATCATATGTAAATGGGTGATCAAAAATATTAGTAATCTAAACAACTAGTAAATAATACTATAGATAACATCCAAGATAAATAAATCCATATGATTATGCCTTAGATTAAGAATTGGTCTCCGCTGCGCTACAACTAGATATCGCACTACCTACGAACAATTTTTATTACGGCAACTATTAGATGCTTGTGTGCGTGGCATCTTGACACTCAATGGCATCTTTCATTTTGTAACATACGCTTCGTGTTACCTTACATTAAAATTAATAAAATACAAAATACTTACTGATGATATGTGATCCCAGTGTCTTTCATATTCTTTGAAGTGGTATTTTATATTCAATTATTAGCAATGCATAACAGAATATGTGGCACGTCAACGTCACACATTGTTCGAGTCTGGCTCGAGTAAGCCCAGTTGGGCGTAGTATTAGTTGCCGCACTTTGCGACTACGTCTGCGGTATCTAGTTAGAGAGCAGCGGAGACCAATCCTTAATCTAAGGGGACAATGTTATTTATTATTACATAGTTACAAATGTTATAGAGAAGGAATCATAATAAAGGCGTGACAGAGCTGACGTGACAAAAGAGAAATTGAAATAGCTGTGAGTTAGCGGGACAAGCTCTATCATTCCCGCGAATGCAAGATTATGACGCCATACGGGAGAAGCGAAGGTTACGACGTCTTGTTGATGTATAGTCCTCTTATAAGGATCGTTTATTTTTATAATGATAAGAGAATTCATTTCACTAAAAGAAAACTAAATAAATATTATATGTAAAATGGTTGTGTACAAATTATTCTAGTGAATTTCCTCTGACATATTTTTAAATTTGTTGGGCGATGTTTTTACAACATGCCTTCCAGTAAATGTACGAAACAATGATTTAATTTAAATTATCATAAGCCGGAAGACGTCCACTGCTGGACAAAGGCCTCCCCCAAAAATTGCCACGACAATCGGTCCTGCGCTGCCCTCATCCAACGCATTCCGGCGATCTTAGATTATCGATCCATCTTTTGGCCTACCAACACTGCGTCTTCCGGTACGTGGTCGCCATTTGAGGACTTAACTGCCCCAACGGCCATCTGTCCGTCGAACTATGTGCCCTGCCCACTGCCACTTCACTGGTTGTTTGTAATGAATTTAAAAAAAGCATACCGACGAAATGAGAACCTCCTCCTTTTTTGAAGTCGGTTAAAAATGCTTCTAATTCCGATTTAAAACTATGGCAATCTTGTACGTAAGAGAGGTAACCTGGCTTCGCTCGATTGCTGAAGGCCTTTGGCTCGGTCCCCAGCCTACTGTTTAATTGTGTTGTGTCTTTGGCCGTGAGTACTGGACATAGGGCGACCCCAGCTGACTCAGCCTTGGATATTTCCCGTATCATCATTCATGTTTATCTGATCAGAAGCCCAGTCACCCACGCGCGCCCGGCTGCCGTTTGACTCGCTAGGTAGTTGTTTACTGAAGCTAGGGTTGCCAACCGTACTCTAAAATAGAGTTTTTTTTAATGAAAATAAGGGACAAGACGAGCAGGACGTTCAGTTGATGGTACTTGATACGCCGTACCCATTACAATGCAGTGCAAAATTCTGAATGGCACTACAACTACGTTCGTCACCTTGAGATATAAGGTGGTAAGTCTCATTTGCCCAGTAATTTCACTAGCTACGGCGCCCTTCAGACCGAAACACAGTAATGCTTACACATTACTGCTTCACGACAGTAATAGGCGCCGTTGTGGTACCCATAATCTAGCCGGCAACCTGTGCAAAGGAGGTATCATGTAGGCGTACTCTATAATCTATAACACTGATAGAGTATGATAAAATACTCTTTTAAACACAATTTTTATAAAAACCGAGATGAACTTGTAACTAGTTCTAGTAGGCTTCATAATAATAGCTTTATTATAGCATATAAAAACTTTTGGGGTAAATGTATACACTTTTATAATAAAGTCCCAGCTACTGTTCAGGCATTATCTATAAATAAATTTAAATGTTTTATTAAAAAATGGCTCTGTCGTAGATCCCATTACTCCACAGCAGAATGTCTAAGTGATCCGACAGTCTGGGACTAGATTATTATGATTCTTTTATAGCAATAGCAATGACAGTACAATATTGTATATTTCATTAAAAATAGCACACAAAAAAAGAATGCTGGGAGAGTTTCTTGCGCCGCTTCTTGTCTCGCAGAGCGCCATTTGTTTCCGAAGCGGTAGTAGTGTCTAGTATTAATATACTAGATTTCTAATGAAATGACATCAAAAATAATTGTAAAGGAATTTTGAGAAAATAAATGCCTTTTATGCCTTTATTCGTATTTTGGAAGTCCGTACTCTTCTTTTATTTCCTTTGAAATCAGATAAAGTTTCGTAATGTTCTAATAAAAGTTGGCACCCCTAACTTAAACTACAATAAATATTTCATTTGGGACATTTTAAAAGTAGTGGATAAGGGCTTCGATAGTAATTCGTTTGTTTTATAGCCGGTGGGTTGTATTTGATTCAAAACGATCGTGAGGTATTTTCTTCACCACCTTCACCAAGCTGGTTATTGGATGAAAAAAAGCAAAGGTTCCCGGATATGATTAATTATCAATTAAAAAAAAATATTTCACCGATTTGTTTACTGACAAATTCTATACCAATCGAAAGTATGCAGTCCATAGTATAACAATAATAATAATATTGACACACTTTTTACACAAATTATCTTGCCCCAAATTAGGCATATATAGCCTGTGTTATGGGTTGCAAGACAACGATATATTTAATACAATATATTTACTGAAACATATATAAATACATATAAACATACACATAAACATACATAAATACATATAAACATCCATGACTCGGAAACAAACGAAAGCTTAGTAGACAGGATCGCTAACCACTCGTATAGTATATACAAAAGTTAGGTTGCCTATTTTTTTCCTGTCTCAACTCATGGGTTGCCAGGTATGAACAGGTTAATCGATACCAAATTCTTAAACCGGTCTGGTTATTGAATGAAACTTAAATAAAAATAAAGTCTATTTCATTACAAACACGGTGATATAGGGTTGCCTGCGAAAAATCAAATACCGGTTGCAGAATTTTAAAATTATTTCTTATTTTATTTATTTATTAATATTTATTGACATATTAAATTTCATAAGAAAATAGGTTTCATCCAGTAACAAGCTCGGTGAAGGTCATTCTATACCGGGATCTTAGACTATTATGGAAAATGTGGTGAAGCGAACATCTCTTATTGGAATGTCATCATCTGTAGTTATTCATAATCTAACTAACTTTTACTTCCTGCGCGTCCAATAATTACTTTGGGCAGCATTTTGTAATATACTCACTTTGCAAATAATACAACAGACTGCTGTGGTTAATAAATTTTTATAAGCTTCCAACTATAGAACTTTTATCTCCCTTTTTCACCCCACACCGGTCTAGACTATAAAAACGCTAGATCAAATATTTATCTATTTCTTATCAAGTGCCTTATTACAAATTTTCATGGTGTTCGATATTGACCAACTTTCATACAAAATTCCTCCCCCTGTTTCAACCCCGCCAAGCTATTAATTCGCGATAAAAGTTAGCTTAAGCTCTTGTCTATCTCTGTACTAAATTTCATCAAAATCAAAACAAACTTATATTCACATTTATCATATTAGTAGAATTAGAATAAGAAAATTATATTACTTACCTTTTTAAATGAACTGCCCAAATTCGTAAAACAGGCCCTGATCGTGAAAAATCTGAAATTTAAATTAAAAAGTTTTTCTGTCTCAATTAATGTTTTAATTAATTCATATAGATATAAAATATTTATTTTTCACTTTTATTAATAAAATATTCATTTTGTATAAAAATCAATAAAACTTTTATTGTTAAATTCTTTTGTTTGTAATGTTTTTCCTATTATGTTTTAGCACCTAAATGCCTATGCTTTTGTTTTTTTTATACATAATAATTAATATATGTATGTAGTTTTAAGTTGTTGCCTTTTTCTTTTATTTATTATTATTATTTTACTTTAAATTAAAATAATATTATCCATTCCGACGAAATTTTGTACACGGTAAAACTCGAATCACTTTACGTATGTACCAAAATCTTGATATTTACATGTAAATTATTGACAATAATAAATAAATAAAATAAAAAGTCATTAAAACTAGGTAGCTAGAAAATAGGGCACTAGGTATCCGTCCAATAGTACGAGTAGAGTGAGTAAACTAATTTGTCAATGTATTGTGAGTCCACTGTAGCTGTAAACTGACAACGACCAATAATGAATCTTATCAGCGGAGTGTTAAAGTAGCTAATTCTTTAAAAGATGTTGACTATGTGAAACTTCTGTTATTTGCCTCTTTATTCTGTGTCACTACCACCGCATCAGAAATAAATGGGGCTTGGTTGTGCCAGAGAATTTATTTATTTATGGTGTATGTGGATGATGCAGCTACTGTAGTCAATAACTTTTGTATTAATTTACACTTACTTTTTTGTCTTACTCGTGTAAGGCATTGACTATTTGACGTTTGAGTTTGTTTGTTGCACCATTTTACATATTATATTATATTGTTTTTTTTTTTATTTTAATAAGGGACGACACGAGCAGGACGTCCAGCTGATGGTAATTGGTACGCCCTGTCCATTACAATGCAGTGCCGCTCAGGATTCTTGAAAAACTCAAAAATTCTTAGCGGCATCACAATTGCGCCCGTCAGCTTGAGACTAAGATGTTAAGTCTCATTTGCCCAGTAATTTCACTAGCTACGGTGCCCTTCAGACCGAAACACAGTAATGCTTACACATTACTGCTTCACGGCAGAAATAGGCGCCGTTGTGGTACCCATAATCTAGCCGGCATCCGGTGCAAAGGAGCCTCCCACTGGTAGGAGCCTCCCACTGGTAAATATTGTATTGGAAATGTAAATCTTGATATAAAAGAGTGGCAATGAGATTCTTGCTACTTCTTCTCATTAGCTCAACCCTCTACGAAGTAGCGGTAGATTCAATAAGAAAAATTTTTAATGACATTCATAAGTGTCATTTCCGTGACCTACGTGAACAAAGTGATTTTGATTTGATTTGATTTGATTTGAAAGGGGGAACTTGGGGGAACAGAACAGAAATAATTGAAATAAAGGGAATAGCCGGTATTCACCATTTCTGCAAGATCCTGGTTTCTCTATACAGAAAGAAGGAACAAATGAATAGTTACATCAGTGCTTATCAAGGAGGAAGAATTTAATTTTAATTTTCGTTAAAAAAAATTCAACAGTCGATATAACTTTATTTAGAAAAATAAGTACATAATACTACAACCCATATAGCCCAGTGAATAGTGACCCTGTCTACTGAGCTAGAGGTCCCGGGTTCGAATCACGGTAGCTGCGAACATTTTTATGATGAATGTGAATATTTGTTTCCGAGTCACAGATGCTTATATAATATGTATTTTTGTATGTTTAAGTAAGTATGTAAAGTATTAAATAATATATCGTTGTCTTGTACCTATAGTACAAGGCATTGTATAGTTTGGGGCAAGATAATTTGTGTACTTACACTTAATACATTGCCTCAAATATTAAATGTACCACATAATTATTAATTAATTAATTGTTCATTTAATTTATAGCATAAGTTGTTGTTGAGTTGTGACGTATTATTAAGTGTTATTAGCATTAGTTGTTAACCTTTGTGGTTTTTTTTAGATGCTAATTTGACCTAGTTTTATATCGGTATATGTAATATGATAAAAAAAAAATATAAAACAAAGTCCTCCGCGTCTGTCTGCCTGTCTGTTCGCGACAAACTCGTAAACTGTTTTTTTTCAATCTGTCATTCAACAATGATCCATTAAGCTGTCTGAAAATGATTGTATTTTGGAGTTGTGTTTTTCTTTGCGTTGCCGGCCTTTAAGGAAGGTGTACGCGCTTTTTTTGAAGGTACCCATGTCGTATCGTCCCTGAAACACCGCACAAGGAAGCTCATTCCACAGTTTTGTAGTACGTGGAAGAAAGCTCCTTGAAAACCGCACTGTGGAGGACCGCCCCACATCCAGATGGTGAGGATGATATCCTAACTTGTGGCGTGTGTTTAGGAGAGGCTTTTCCGGTGAGAAGTCTCTCAATTCTTGTCCACAAATCTTGCTGCTTGTTGTGAATTTAAGGCTGCCGGGAACCTGAAGTTGAAAAGCAAGTTTGTTTCTATGACTATATTATGTTAAGTCTAAACTGGTAGCTCTTACTGTACTTTTCTATTTCTTGCCTAATGGTTTCCAGTTTTATGTCTGCGTACATCAGTTTGTTGTTAACATGCCAAACTCATAAACTACTGCACAAAATTTCATGCTGACTTTCACCAATGGATAGCGTGATTTTTCAAGAAGGTTTTAGTATATAATTTGTTAAGCTTTTGTTTATATATTTGTTGGAGTTGTCGGAAAAAAATGAGCCGTCTGGGAGCTTTCAACGAAAACGCTGTCGAAACCCTTTGAGATATAACAAAACAATGTACGGTGGAATTGTGTATCTTATATAGTTCTACAGAAAAGTCCGCTATGCATATGTCTATCTATTAAGGATAACATACTATATCCAATTAAATACTTTAAAAAATTCTCAATTATAAAGCGGTTATGTAAAAGCTGTTTACACAAATACGATATTAACCCTCATCATAAATTTCGATTTCCGAATACGTACATCAGTTTTTCCATTGAAAGAAAAGCGACTGTCGGATCAGGTTGTTATGTTATATTTTAAGGAGCGTCTATAGATGGAATTTTTTTATTTATTTATTTATTTAAGATGTACCAACAATAACTCAACTTAACATTAACAATTGATGGTTGACAAGGTTGGTTATTCTAATTAGGTACATTCTACATTTTAATTATGAAAAAATTAAGTAATTTAGTAATAAATCTTAATTCTATAAACTATACAATGTAAATAATTATAGAATGGTAAGTGTAAAATTACAAAAAATAAAAGTAAGAATTAATAAGTCATTAACAATCTAATACAAACTATTATCTACCGTTATCTTTATTTTTTCTAAAACTTTATTTAAAATATATCGATATCTATACTATAATATATAAAGCTGCAGTGTTTGTTTGTTTGTTTGAACGCGCTAATCTCTGGTACTACTGGTCCGATTTGAATGATTCTTTCAGTGTCGGGTAGTCCATTTATCGAGGAAGGCTATAGGCTATGTTTTTTTTTCAAAATTAGGGATCCGTAATAAAATTGCTATTTTGTAACACAAGGTGTAAAATCGAAAACCTATTTTTGCGTGCGCTGCAAAAACTATTGACAACAGAACAAAATGATGTACAGGCTATAATATAGGCAATATTTTATTACTTATAAAACTATCGCGTAAATTATACTTTATATGGCAAAACAACGTTTGCCGGGTCATAGTCATATAAATTCTATAATGTAAAATTTACTAAAGGATCTCCTTTCTGATTTACCGCCGTTCCCAAATACTATCTACAGATAGAGATAAATTACTACCTTCTACTGTCAGTAATTATCTGAAAGTAATCTGAAGCTATCCCAATATACCTACCCGATAAGTCATTCTTATCGCCTTATATTGGGACGCGTGAATTGCAATTTCCATACAAACTTTATATCGCTGGTAAGCTTATACGTCGTCCCATTGACAGACAGCGTGCACGGCTAAGGTGAGTTACCGTCGATAAAATTATTGGGACAGAAAAGTCAACGATAGTTAATATTTTTATCTCAAGTAAGAGATAGACTGAATATTGGGAACGGCCGTTAATGTGTACACAACCGACGCAGTTATCAGTAATATGCAGACAAGAAACAAAAACAACAATACGTACAAACAAATTGTGATCATACTCCTTCTTTGAATCGGTCAATAAGGTTGCAAGTGGCGTGGCGGGATATCGGCATGGATATTCGAATCAGTTCGTCTACGACTGCTTTGTCGCGCGAGAAGTATTTATTTCAATGCAAATTCAATCTGTTTTCATAATAGTCTTTGAACTGGAATTAGAATGAATATCTTATAATAATTGACATTAAGCTGTCTCAGATACGATTTTTTTTTATAAAAATAAGGGACGAGACGAGCGTTCGACGACGTTCAGCTGATTCAAACTGATCAAGATTATTGAAAAAACCCAAAAATTCTGAGCAACAGTACAACTGCGCTCGTCACCTTGAGACATACGTACATACATGTCAAGTCTCATTTGGTCAGTAAATTTACTGGCTACGGCGCCCTTCAGACCGAAACACAGTAATGCTTACACACTGCTTCACGGCAGAAATAAGCGCCGTTGTGGTACCCCTAATCTAGCCGGCATCTGTGCAAAGGAGCCTCCCTCTGGTAGTGTAATTGGTTGACTGACACGTCGACTTATCAGCCTTTAGAGACCCCCCAAACTGCAGACTTTTGATGCAGTTAGCAGGGTCTCTAAACAGACAGAATCATGTTGGGCACCATAACGGGTCACACATCACTTAATAATCACCTTTTCACAATTGGCGTAACGGACACTCCTACGTTCAGAGGCTGTTTGGCCGAGGACCAAACGGTCACTCATGTTTTCACGTGCAGGGGTGGTCAACCAACGGCAAAAGGACAAAAATCTTAGTTAAGGTCTATTACATTTATTAGTAACATCAAATTACCCTCCCATGTGCTCCTGTGTACAAGTGAACACGGCAAGCGTTTTTATGTTCCTATGCCACCGTGTCCACGTAGAAAGAGAGCCGTCAAAAAACTGCCATAATCTACTTATCCGTAGCCAAAAACACCAGATAATTTTTTCTACCGAGTGTATTATTAAAGTCAAAGTCAAAGTTTTTATTTACATAAACATGTTAGATTGATGTTACATAAATATTATAAAGTACATGTTTGCCACATTTATGACTTGTTTATTTTATATATATATACATATATATAGTTTATTTATTAATTGATCTTGGTTCTAATAAAACTAAGCGCAACGCTTTTGAAGACATTATTACATTATTTTATATTTAATCCCGGTAGGTGCAAGCATTTATATGATGAATATGGATGTTTGTTTCCGAGTCATGGATGTTTATATGTGTTTATGTATGTTTATGTGTATCTTTGTATGTATTTATGTATGTTTAAGTAAGTATATTGTATTAAATATATCGTTGTCTTGCAACCCATAACACAGGCTATAATATATGCCTAATTTGGGATAAGATAATTCCAAATAAACACCTTTTTTTTGACGAGTTTTCCAATAAATAATTTGAAGTCAAATATAGTTTATTTTAGTATCTAATAATAATAAATAAACATAATCAGAAACAAGAATTATTTTAAATTATATTTCATCAAACAAAACAGAATATCAAAGAAAAGTTGTTTACTAGTCTGTATTTGATAATTTTTTCCGAAGCCTCTATTGTGGGTCCCGGGGCTGTTGCACCGGTAGCCTTCCCCACAATCCGGCCCTGGACGGAAAATTAAGGTAGATAAATATTTGTCAAAAATTTTGTACTAAAAATAAAGCCGTCCTAAATGTGTAAACGCTCCTTCGGACACTAAAAAAATTTGAATAAAATACCTAGCTTGTGTCTTGTTAGGAGCCCTTGACAACGTGTCTGCAAAATTGCGTGATGATAAATTGAGTAGAAAAGCGTAACAAACAAACAAACAGATTTCATCATTTATAATAAAAGTTGGGAGAAAAAATATTTAAATATAATTAAAAGCAGAATAGGTAATATTTTAAAACAAAATTTATGAACGTTGCGGGACTCGAACCTGGGACCTCTCGCGTTCTGTGTAAGCGCTGTTTCCACTGAGCCAACCGTGCTAGAGGTCGCAGGTTAGAGTCCCGCATCGTTCATAAATTTTATTTGTGTAATTAATCCCAGACATGAGGGTTATCACTTTTAAAATATAAAAAAATTGTCCAGAGTAGGTAAGTCTGGGTTCTCTCTGCATTTTCTACCGCGTTTATCACGGGGAGTGCTCAAAGGAGCTGATAGGGTTGATACCAGCAGCCAAATTCCACCAACGGACGTCAAAATGCTAAATACCAAATATCACATTGAAAAAAACTTAGGTCGTTTTTAGAGGCTACAAGGTGTAGAGAAGACTCTCATATCAAATAGCTGGTCTAATGGGTAGTTGAAGCCACTAAGATTAGGCGAGAGTAAAGGGGTTAGAGATTACAAACATTAAGACATGTTTTTCTCTTTAAAGTACGGAATTTTTTTATAAAAAAGCAATTGTGTGGTTTTATGAAACCACGATGCAAGTGAAACTTTTTTTCACAATATAACATATCAGCATAGAAAAAAAATAAATTTATATATTATGCTTTACATTTTCATAATATAAAAAAAACCTTAATTCAGTGTGTGGGGTTCGAACCTACTCTTCCACCCGTACGCAATTGCATCCAATATGCGAACTATAGGCGCTGCCCGACCGTCACGCGACATGCAACACACAGACGAAAAAGTTTGAGACGATGTAAAAGTTTCACTTTATAAAGAAAATATTCATTAAATAGAAGAAGAAAACTTGAAACTTAAGCCTTGAAATGTTATCTCGGCACTAAAAGGACTTAATTCTAATTTTATACCCCGGTAACGAACGTGATAAAGACGCAGTTCACTATAATCTATGCGGGTTGAATATGTAAACAAAAGCACTTCAATTTGCCGCCAGATACCCAGCACTAAATCCATTAGTCCCTGAGCCAGCCTTGTGTCAGTTAATCTCACGCTCCCACAGAATTGCAACTCTATTCATTCGAGAACGTTCTCATATGCTTTGTTGAGTTCAGCTCCGTTTTTGGAACAGCTTTTGACTTAATGTCAAATTCAAAGATTTTTTGGCATGAACATTTTAACAGGATATTTATAATATTACTAGCTGACAGCAAACGTTGTATTGCCATATATATATTTCTTGTGTGCGTGTGTATGTCACTGAACTCCTCCTAGACGGCTCGACCGATTTTGATGATATTTTTGTGTGTTCCAGTGAATTTGAGATTGGTGTGTCTTCAGGTGGATTCAATAATTGTTTAGATTCACAATTAAACTACTAAACGGCTGGACCGATTTTGATGATTTTTTTGTTTGATTCAGTGAATTGAGATTGGTTTAGATTCTCAATTCCGTCCATATAATATTATTCTCCTGCTCATGTGTATGTTAGTGAACTCCTCCTAACGGCTGGACCGATTTTAGACGTGTATACAGGACAACGTCTGTTGGGTCCACTAGTATATATATAAAAATGAATTTCTGTTCGTTAGTCTCGCTAAAACTCGAGAACGGCTGGACCGATTTGGCTAATATTGGTCTTGAATTATTTATGGAAGTCCAGGGAAGGTTTAAAAGGTGAAGAAATAAGAAAGTGTTCAGAATTAAAAAAAAAACAACAGCTTTGTTTTTCCTTTGATGTGTCCCCCGTCGTCCGATATTTGTTTTGTATGGACATATTTTCTATTAAAGAATTTATTGACGCACGGTTTGACAGTTCTGCTGTAAAACAATTTCAATACAACAATAGGGAGCATATTTTACGAGATAATTCTTGATGTTATGATATATTATTGACAAATTCATAAAAAAAAAAAATTATTTATTATATACAGAACGTCTGTCGGGTCAACTAGTAAAGTAATAAAAAAAATCAATAATTTGGAGGAGGGCGAGATTGCATGTATTTTGGTACCCACTGAAAGAAATGGCGTACATCATGGAATCTTATTAATAATTGTAGAACGTAACAAAACTAAGAAAAAAGCATATCGTAAGTAAGTCTAAAAAAGTGGGAGAAAAATGATATACCTAAAAGATAAATATAACCTTAAATTATTAATCAATATCTATTGTTAAATCAATAATTAGTATCTTATATCTACGCCTAATTAGTACCTGCTAAAAGATAGTATATTATATGTGTGGAAGGTTGGCCAGCCGCTCATAATTGAGGATTCACAATTCATTATTATTTCAAGCAGGTATCGAATCTTTTAAAGATATTTACATACTGATTTTAGTATTAAAAACGACAATTATCCTATTGTGAATTACTACTGAATTACTGACTTGAGTAGGTATAGATGGTGTCGGAATATCCATATAAAAATTACTGTCATGTCAAAATATATGTAAAAAGACGTGTGGCACTCGGGGACTGCCGCGGTGAAGATATTGCATAGCATTTTTTATCAACTTATGCAATTATAATTATTTATTTATTTTATTTATGCAGTATTTTATTTAATAAAATTAATTTTAAAAAAAGCAAACGGGAACTGAGTAAAATTTAACTTGCAAGATTTGATTACAGACACACAACGGTACAGGTGAAACTAAATAAAAATGCTTGTCATATTATTATGAAAAATTAAGAAAATGCACGTTTTCTTCACAACGAGCATATGTGATAACCGCTGTTCCACGGCAACTGTAAGAAGCGTGGCGAAATATCTATATACCATTTATCGAGGAAGGCTATAGGCTATGTTGTATGTATGTATTTTTTTTTCAAAATTAGGGATCCGTAATAAAATTGCTATTTTGTAACACAAGTTGTAAAATCGAAAACCTATTTTTGCGTGCGCTGCAAAAACTATTGACAATAGAACAAAATGATGTACAGGCTATAATATAGGCAATATTTTATTACTTATAAAACTATCGCGAGAATTATACTTTATATGGCAAAACAACGTTTGCCGGGTCAGCTAGTATCTATATACATCTAGTAATTAAGTGTTAGGTTATTTTCGTTGATTTTTTTTTCTGAATTCGGTCCCCACGCTAAAGGCCCGCGATAGAAGCTATGCAATAGCTTAAAAATACCGCCAACGTGTTAAAAAGTAAACTTTAACGTAGATGGAATTAATTTCACTGATACCATATATTGTTTCAGGTTATTTTGGACTCGGAAGATGCTTCGTCAATGCTCAGCAGTGATACGCGGGTATTAGTTGAACTTTAAGTACACATGAGTTTTGTGTAAGCGCGAACATGAGTTTTCTTTCTTCGTTGAGCCAATATGTGGCCGGAGTGGCGGACAGTGTGGCCGGACTGGCCCTGTCGCCGAGACGTGCTCCACCATCACGTCACCGGTCTGCTGAAGAGTCGCAGAGGCAGCCACAGTCTTCAGCGGCGACTATGAGAGGTGATCTAGATATAATCTAGATTTTACTTAGCATTTTAGATATGGTAAAAAAACAGGAGGTCTATTATCAAAATCGAAAGCCGAAGTTTCGTCGGAAACGAAAGAAGGACGAAATTCAAATTAAATCCTATTACCAAAGTACTTCGGATCCGAATAGTGCGGACTTATTTCGTTTCGTTTCGGAACCATTGACATAACCATACAAAGTGAGGTTTTAGTTACGAGCTTATTAATCTCAAACAACGAAAAAGTGAATGTCAAGTGAAACTTCGTATTTTGATTTTGGTAATAGGGCTCCAGTGCCGCCTCGGGACGCCCGAAAGAAGCGAAGTTTTAAAAACGGTATACATAACTGGTACGTGGGTTACACTGAAAATGTTTAGAACTGGCCAGTTAGAAACATTGCTAATGAAAACTTTTTTTGAATTTCAATTTTAGAACTCTTTGGTAATCTTATGTTGCATTCATTTGTCATTTGTTTTTGTGAATTGGCGGCAAATCCAAAACTCTTGTTACACGTGAAAATGAACCTAACGCGAGAAAAATTTCGGTCAATGATTTATTATGACTTTCGTTGTGGGCTTACTCAACAACACAGCTATGATAGGGTGTGATTACCATTTCTTAAAGAAGCCACATCTCGTGCCACTATTTACAATTGGTTTAACGAGTTTAAGTGTGGACGTAGCAATCTCAATGATAATCCGCCTGAAGGACGTCCTTTAACAGCGACTACTGAAGATAACATCAGTCCTGTGCGACGCATGATAGAGGAAGATAAGAGAGTCATCTATCAGCAGATACGGGCATGCCTAGGCATTGGTATGAGTCAAGTTAAAAAAATATAACACGAACATTTAGGCGTCAGGAAGCTTTGTACCAGATGGATTCCGCATACTTTAACCGACGACCAGAAACACCTTCGCATGACTGGTGTCGCCAAATGTTAGATAAGTTCAACAGCGGTGACTCAAAGACTTCGTCACAGGTTATGAAATCTGGATATATTGCTACAAACCCGAAACCAAAAGACAATCAGCTCAGTGGGTGTTTCCATTCGAGGATCGGCCAACTAAAGTAAAGAAAGGAAGAATTCAAGGAAAAAAGATGATTGCCTCATTCTTTAGTCGGAAAGGTCTTTTCGCGACAGTTGTGCTAGAAGACAATGATCAATGGAACTCCTTAACGACTTACAGTAAGGGTGCGATCTGTGGCAGAATTTCTAACAGTCTCTAATAATATTGCAATGCGCTTACGTTCATTGCTGAAAATTTAGTAGATCTACACAAATTTAGACAAATTATTAGTTAGTGTAGTTCAAATTCACAAAAAATCTAAAAAGGCCTAGTGAACAATGATTAGCAATATTGTGTGTAGTGTAAACGGCTTACAAGAACGTGGACAATTACATAGGTACTAGTGCTATTTACACGTTACCACGGAAGTATCGTTACCTCGTGATAATCGTTACTTATTTACATCGCTAATAATATTATGAAAAAGCTAATAATTTTCAGCTTTCCCGTACACGAGATAATGAAAGAGAATTGGCGCCAGTTGATTGCAAGAGAGAGATGTGAAGAAATTTACAAACCAAATAAGCATATTTATATTTAACCACTAAAGTATTTATTTTCTTTAGATTTGACCACATTTAAAATTTGACAATACCTGTCATACAAATATATGTTGATATCCGCTTACACTACATATCCCAAAAACTTAAGTACCTTGGAAAAGATATCTAAGTCTAAAAGACAAATTTAATTTAATTCAAGGAACGTAATATTTAAATAACCAGTTTAATTCGAACGAACTGTTTTATGTGAATAATATTTTTTATATTTGAGTATTAGTTTCTCTCATTAAAGGTTCCTTACCTTATGAAATCCCAATCCCTTTAGAACGCAAAGAAGTAACAAATATAAAAACAAACCAATAAATAAACATACAACCTTTCCCCTTTATAATATGAAACCAATTTTTGATTAAAAACGTAAAAACCCTCCAACTGAACAGATCTTGATCGGAAAACAGGGACAGACTGACGAACGTTAAACTTATACCAACCCTATTTTTCGTCTGGGCTTAAAAAAATACCTAATTAGCTACTTCACTGATGTCACTGTCCAAATCGGGTTCTAAATCCAAAATACTATTGGCTAATAACATTTTAAACAACTGGAGTAAACGCATAAATGTATAGACAGCAGTCTAAGATTATTATGGAGTCATTTGTGGCATGTGCCATATTTCGGCTTTGATTTTGTATGAGGTGCATTGTCTATATGTATAGAACGTCATTGACTACACACTACAACACTAGAAATAAGAGATTGCTTGTAACTAATTCTAGTAGGCTTCATAAGATACATAAATAGCCTTAAGGTAACAACATAACAGGTATTATGTATTATGTACAGTTTTTTATTAAGTCCCAGCCACTGTTCAGGCATTATCAATAAATAAATTTTAATTTTTTATTAAAAAATGTCTGTGTCGTAAATCCTACTACTCCACAGCTGATATCTAAGTGATCGGATAGCCTGGGACTAGATTACGATTATTTTATAGCAATAGCAAGATAGTACAATATTGTATACTTCATTAAAAAGAGCGCAAAAAAAGAATGCTGGGAGAGTTTCTTGCGCCATTTCTTGTCTCTCAGAGCGCCATTTGTTTCCGAAGCGGTAGCAGTATATAGTATATTAGAAATTACATCAAAAACATTTCTAAAGGAATAAATTTTGAGAAAATAAATGCCTTTTATGCCTTTAGTGTAAGTGCATGCTTACAAGTATCACAAAACGTTATACAACATGCTCGTCCTCTAAGGCTGGGTTGCGTTGCTTTTGCTGGTTTGCCGTTTTCGCTCCCGTTCCCAACATATTATATGAATCTGCCCTGTACTTTCTCCGGGGCGTAAAAAGAATAGGGGAGTCCCAGGCCCATGGGTGTCGTAAGAGGCGACTAAGGGCTTTTTAGAAGTGGGAGAGTCACGCTGCCGTCTTATGACGTCAGCACAATCGGGCCAGACTCGTCCGGGTTAATTACCACACTGGCACAGAATACCGGCGTGAAGTAGCGGCCTAGTGCCGCTATGTTTCGCATAGGTTAGTGTCGAGGACCGGAGGCCATCCCTTCCCCCCCCCCCCCCACACAAATTATGAGAGCGGTCCGTAAAAAGATATTACCCCAGGAGGGTACCAGCTCTACCAGAGCCGGAGAATCCCTCCCCGAGCACTCTCGCTCGGGCCGCCCTTCGTATTCTGAGGTGGGCACAGAACCGCGCATGACCGAGGACAAACGAGGCAGTAACACCACGGCACCCCGCTCCACGCTCAACGTGGACTTTTGCAATATCAGGGGAATTCACTCCAATTTAATCGCCGTCCACCACCACCTTGAGACGGCGCAGCCGGCCTTGTGTTTCCTTACGGAGACGCAGATATCTCGACCTAGCGATACGTCATATTTAACGTACCCCGGGTACAAAATTGAGCACAACTTTTTGCCTCATGCCGGGGTATGTGTGTACGTTAGGGAGGATATCTGCTGTCGCCGTCTCGGCAATTTTGAGGGTAGGGACCTGTCTACTCTCTGGCTCCGCGTAGATTTAGACGACCGCGTCCGTATCTATGCGTGTGTCTACAGGTCCCATAGTGGTAACGCAGAAACCGATCATCTCATGGGCTGCGTTCAAGCTGCAATTGACGTCGTGCTTGCACAGATCCCCTCCGCTGAAATCGTGGTCTTGGGTGATTTCAACGGGCACAATGCCGAATGGCTTGGATCACGTACCACAGACTACGCAGGGCGATCTGTGCATAATTTTGCATTGGCGTATGGTCTGTCCCAATTGGTTGAGTCGCCAACGCGGCTCCCGGATGTGGATAGCCACATGCCGTCCTTATTAGATCTTCTGCTGACTACACATCCCGATGGTTACCAGGTCGTTGTCGACGCCCCTCTTGGAACGTCCGACCATTGCCTGGTCAGGAGTGTAGTGCCTATCCGACGCCAACGTCGCAGACCACCAGCGACCCGCCGCGTTTGGCACTACAAGTCAGCAGATTGGGATAGGATGCGTTCCTTTTTTGCATCCTACCCTTGGGGCAAGGTTTGTTTCTCTTCGGATGATCCTAGTGCCTGCGCCATTGCAGTAGGCGATGTGATACTGCAGGGCATGGATATTTTTATACCAAGCTCTGTAGTACCGATCGGTGGCAGATCACAGCCCTGGTTCGATGCGTCAGTTAAAGCAGCATCTGACTGCAAAAAACAGGCGTATCGAACTTGGGTTGCGGCGCTGGGCACAAAGGATCTGAACTGCAAAGTTCTTAAGAGGAAATATAACCGTGCCTCCAGATTTTTTAAGCGGCAAATCGCCCGTGCGAAGTCTAAGCACGTCGTCAAAATCGGCGAGCAGCTTTCCAGTTACCCGACCGGAACACGCAAGTTCTGGTCGTTGTCGAAAGCTGCTCTTGGTAACTTCAACCAGCCGTCCATGCCGCCGTTGCACATGAGGAATGACACCCTGGCCCATACGGCAAAAGAGAAAGCCGAGCTCCTGTGCGCTCTTTTCGCCTCCAACTCGACTCTTGACGACAACGGAAAAACACCGCCGACCATCCCGCGGTGTCAGAGCTCTATGCCTGAAGTACAGTTCAGACAGAAAACTGTTAGGCGAGCTCTGTTTTCGTTGGACGTCAGGAAGTCGAGCGGGCCGGATGGCATTTCTCCAATCGTGCTTAGAACGTGTGCCCCTGAGTTGACGCAGGTGCTAACGCGTTTATTCCGGCACTCTTATTCCAAAGGCGTAGTCCCTGACTCATGGAAGTCAGCCCTTGTCCATCCGATCCAAAAAAAAGGAGACAGTTCGGATCCGGCGAACTACAGGCCTATTGCTATCACCTCCCTGCTCTCCAAAATCATGGAGAGCATAATTAGCCACCAGCTTTTAGTATACCTAGAGGGTCACCAGTTGATCAACGACCGACAGAACGGGTTTCGCCATGGACGGTCGGCAGGTGATCTTCTGGTATACCTAACACATAGATGGGCGGCGGCTATTGAAAGCAAGGGGGAAGGCCTGGCAGTTAGCCTGGATATAGCGAAGGCCTTTGATCGTGTATGGCACAAGGCGCTCCTCTCAAAACTTCCATCATTTGGGCTTCCCGAGAGCTTGTGCAAGTGGACCTCCAGCTTCCTCACTGGGCGTAGCATACAGGTCGTTGTCGACGGATATTGCTCGAACCCGAAGCCCGTGAATGCTGGAGTGCCCCAAGGCTGTGTGCTATCTCCTACGCTGTTTCTTCTGCATATCAATGATATGTTGGACACCTCCAACATGCATTGCTATGCAGATGACAGCACTGGTGATACTCTCGAGAAGGTCGCGGAATGGGGTAAATTGAACCTTGTCCAATTTAACCCCCAGAAGACTCAAGTTTGCGCGTTTACCACTACAAAAACCCCATTTGTCGTATCACCGCTCTTCGAGAACACTTCTCTTAAAGCCGCGCCTAGTATCGGAATACTGGGTCTCGAAATCTCGAGCGATTGCCAATTCCGTGGCCATCTGGAGGGCAAAGCCAAATTGGCTTCGAAGAAGCTGGGTGTCATCAATAGAGCACGGCAATACTTCAAGCCGGCCCACATTCTAGCGCTCTACAAGGCGCAGGTCCGGCCACACATGGAGTATTGCTGTCATCTCTGGTCTGGTGCACCCCAGTATCAGCTCGATCCATTTGACCGCGTGCAACGTAGAGCAGCTTGAATTGTCGGGGACTCAGTGCTCTGTGAACGGCTGGATCACTTGGCGTTGCGTAGAGACGTCGCTTCATTGTGTGTCTTCTACCGCATTTATCACGGGGAGTGTTCCGAAGAGCTGTTTAACCTGATTCCTGCCGCCGAATTTCACCATCGCACGACACGCCACAAGTTAGGATATCATCCCCACCATCTGGATGTGTGGCGGTCCTCCACAGTGCGGTTTTCAAGAAGCTTTCTCCCTCGTACTACAAAGCTGTGGAATGAGCTTCCTTGTGCGGTGTTTCGGGGACGATACGACATGGGTACCTTCAAAAAAAGCGCGTACACCTTCCTTAAAGGTCGGCAACGCTCTTGTGATTCCTCTGGTGTTGCAAGAGAATGTGGGCGGCGGTGATCACTTAACACCAGGTGACCCGTACGCTCGTTTGTCCTCCTATTCCATAAAAAAAAAAAAAAAATCTTATGTCGAGGAAGATTGCTATGGCAAACTAAACCTACTATTGGTTAAGTTATAGCTCATCGACGTGAATTTCAATTTCCCACAAATCCTAGGAATAAAATGTAGCCTATGACCCTATTCCCAAGGTCTAGTCTATCGCTGTACCAAATAAATCGGTTCAGTAGCTCCAGCGTAAAATCGTTACAAATAAACTTACATTCACATTTATAATATTAATTAATAAATAAAATAAAATGAAGGTTGTGTTAAAACTTTTTATTCACAATATCCACAGTACCGGAGATCTTATTTGCGTTGGTGACAGTGATGCGTTACGTCTGTGGTATCATATTCTGTTGCAAGTTACTTTTTGATCCACTGAGCGTAGGTGAGAGGTCCCGCAGAGTAGTAGGGGGATGAGATGAAGCCTCCAGGAGCGCCGTACGAGTAGGTCAATGGGGAGGTGTTGTAGGAATAGGTGGAGGGAACGACCAGACCAACAGAGCGTTTCTTGATGAGGTGAGCGGCTGTGAAGAGAGGAGAGGAGTGCACGAGTGGTGTGCTGTAGGTGGTGGCATAAGGAGTGCTGTATGCGGAGTAGGAGCTAGCGTAGCCGAAAGGCACGGAGGCGGAGTAGGACCAGGGGGCGCCGTACGTGGTGATGACAGGAGCAGAGCGCTTCTTGATGAGGTGAGCGATGCCGCCGGGGTAGATAGCGGGAGATGAGTACAGCAACGGCGTGGCCGAGCGGTACAGTGGGCTGGAGTAGGTCACTGCAGGAACGACACCAGCTGAGTAAGAATACGCCAACGGCGAGCTGATGATGGTGTCCGGAGACGCCGCAGCCACAGCCACGAGAGCACACAGAGCGACTAACTTGAACATGTTGACGTATTGAAGGAACAATTACTTATTGATGCCCAGTGTCGCCCTGCATTAGTATTTATACAAATTTAAAAATAATAAGTTGTATGCTATTTGTTTTACAAACCGGTGTAGAAAGGAGCTGGTATTTGCAAATGATAAGGTCACCAAGTTGTTCATCAAAGATAACGACGCTTTGATTGCTCGCGTTAAATATAGCTTGTATTGCTTTTACTGTTTCCGGGTTTAACTTTATTGTCAGCGCTAGCAAACAGTTATTAATTGTGACATTTACAAATTAACATCGAATAACTACTTTTGCGGGACTTTTTTCTCTAACAGCCGTTCCCAATATACGGTCTACAGATAGAGATAAATAACTACCTTCTGCTGTTAGTAATTAGCTGTCAATAATCTGAAGCTGTCCCAAAATACTCTATAAGACATTCTTATCGCCTTACGGCCATTCCCAATATTCAGTCTATCGCCTACTTGAGATAAAGATCGTAACTATCATTGACTTTTATAAACTTACCGACGGTAACTCACCTTATCCGTACATGCTGTCTGTCAATGGGACGTCGTATAGCATACCAGCGAAAGAAGTTTGTATGGAAATTGCAATTCACGCGTCCCAATATAAGGCGATAAGAATGACTTATCGGGTATATTGGGACAGCGTCAGATTATTGATTATTAATTACTGACAGTTAAAGGTAGTAATTTATCTGAATCTGTAGATAGTATATTGGGAACAGCCGTTATATTGGAACGCGTGAGTTGCGGCAATGCACCCGGCATTTCGCATTTTAAGGAAAGTTGAAATTGAAATATTTCGTTATAAAAGTTGTTGAAAACAGTTCTCAGATTCCATAGTAACTAAAGTAACAACTGTTATTTAGTGAGCGAACACCATTCTTTCAATTAATGATCCGTTTGTGTAGTAAATGTAAATGAATAAATGAATTAATCTAATATATAAAATTCTCGTGTCATGGTGTTAAACATTGAACTCCTGATCGGACAACATCTATTTTTCATCCCCCTAAATGTTAAGGATGGTCCACACGATCTTTTTTTAAATTTTTTTGACATTTTTTTAAAAATTTGTTTGATTATGAGTCAGCATTAAAAAATACATACAACTTCAAATTTCCACCCATCTACGATCAACAGTTACTATTGTATCGCGATTTTAATATCGGCAATACAACGTTTGCTGGGTCAGCTAGTATAATATAAATATGTTAGACTCGAGTGGCATCCTGTTAGTTAATGTTTTTGGAAGTGTATTATTATAATGTATAAACACAAAATAAATGTGAAAACAAAACGATTATGAACGATGCGGGACTCGAACCCGCGACCTCTCGCGTTCCGTGCGAGCGTTCTTTCCACTGAGATGATGTGTTGTGATAAATCTTGTATGTCTTGGTCAACTCTCAGGTTGTCGCTATAGGATATACTTTACAGTTGATAACCTGCTCAACCCCAATATTTGCATATTAGGAAATTGACTAGAGATGTCGCTCTTGCAAATCTAAACAATTTTTATTATTTTTTAAAGTGATAATCATCACTTCTAATGTATAAATAAAATATTCTACATATTGATAGTCAATAATAATCACATTCTCTTTACAATTCGTCTCATTTTATAAGTCTTAATATATATATTTTTACTAGTGGACCCGACAGACGTTGTCATGTACACACGTCTTAAATTTGAAAAATCGGCCCAGCCGTTAGGAGGAGTTCACTAAAATACACATGAGCAGGAGAATTATATTATATGGACAGAATTGAGAATCTAAACCAATCTCAAATTCACTGAAACAAACAAAAAAGTCGTCAAAATCAGTCCAGCCGTTTAGGAGGTAGTTTAATTGTGAATCTAAACCATTTTCGAATCCACCTGAAGACACACACCAATCTCAAATTCACTGGAACACACAAAAATATCATCAAAATCGGTCCAGCCGCTTAGGAGGTAGTTCAATTGTGAATCTAAACCATCCTCGAATCCCCTTGAACTCACACAAAAAATTTCATCAAAATCGGTCCAGCCGTCTAGGAGGAGTTCAGTGACATACACACGCACACAAGAAATATATATATAAAGATTATTTTCGTGCAGCTTATCAGCTAAAAACTGTAAAATAAATTGTACAAATATTTACTCAGTTTTTCTGGTAAATAAATCTTATTCTTCTAATTTTGTAAAAACAATAACTTAATAGAATCTTGAGCTTATATTTTTTAATATCACAGTCTTGCCACAAATACTCAAACAATGAAAAAACACATTTATTATTTTTAATGTATGTTAGTTTAATACTTAATATTTTAATATCGCAAAATATTGGACAATGTATTCGCGCCAAAATATAAAACCTCAATGAACAATCATATAAAAATGACAAATTCCAAATTCAAATGTAATATTTTGTTTATTTTTAATATTGTAACAGTATTTATCGCCAGACTAAGGTGATTATTTCACGTTTTTTTTTATTCATGTCAATGATAGCACGGTTGTCTTTAAACTATCAATCAAAGTAAAAATATTTTACTTCCAACGACAGTTTGAATGCTTAAGCGCTAAGAATAAAAATCTGCCTTATTTGTCCTAGCAAAAATTAGCGCACTATCAAATACTTTGTTCAGTACAGGGCGGCAGTTGTATGTATGTTATACGTGTGTGGAATACATGATTGAAAAAATTAGGGAGGTAATGCTACCCGGTGTCACCTACGTTGTGTGACCCAAGGCCAACTTTTAATAAATTAGGAAAAAATAATATTGACAAACTCTTAAACAAATTATCTTGCCCCAAACGAGGCATAGCCTGTACTATGGGTACAAGACAACGATATATTTAATGCAAGATACTTACATAAGCATACATAGATACGTATAAACATGACTCGGAAACAAACATCCATATTGATCATATAAATGATTGCACATACCGGGATTCGAACCCGGGACCTCTACTTTCGTAGTGAGGGTCACTAACCATTCGGCTATATCGGTCGGCATTAAATTAAGTATTATATCTTCTCGCCTCAATAAGGCTACTGGAAACCAAAGCGCTGGCAGCTATTTCGGTCAACGGATCAGCCTAGCTATCCAACGCGGAAATGCTGCCTGTACTCTTGGTACACTTCCTCGTAACGACAGTTTTAATTTTATGTAATCATAATATTGTTAATGTAGTCTTAAGATTTGTTTTTTTTTTCAAATAAACTATTTAAATACTAAATGTGTTTTGTGACATACGAGAACATCACTTAATAGATTAACCGTTCGAGTGAGATATCGTCATAAAAAAATTTGTTTTCAATTTTATTTGTGTATTAATCCTAGAAGTCAGGGTTATCACTATATATATATAAAACGTAACAAATTGCTTAGATTTAGACAGTAGAAGCACGTAGATTCACGTGGTATTACTTTATCTCTATCTGTAGATAGTATATTGGGAACGGCCGATAATAAACCTCATTTTCAAAGACCGAGACAGAGCAAGCCGTAACTTATTTTCTTTCTCAGTTTCAAGTTCAAGTTGAAACGTTTTTACAAGTTTAATTAGTTCTTATTTGAACGCTTAATATAATTTAGTTATTCTCTTAAAAAAAACTAAGAAGAATTTGCTGTATGTTGCTATAATTTAATTTGGTTTGACTTCCGTATAAAAACTTAACACACATAATTTTTGAATAAATAAGAAGCATGTCATTATTAGTGAATCCATTTTATTCTTACTAATGTGGCTTCTGTGGAAGGTATACCATAAGTATACCACCACCAAGCTTGTTGTAATTGTTTTCAAATATTATTGGTAGTGATCGGTGCTAAAGATTGAAAAAAGTTTTATTTTCTTATTTTATACCTGAAACAAATATACATGCTGTTAGACTAGTATGGATATACACAAATATAATTACTTAAATTATTAAATATAAGTTCTTAGTGATATTTACAACTTAATCTTGTGCTATAAAAATTAAAGATTAGACGGATAATCTGACTGTTTGACTATTTGACATTTGAGTATTTTTGTTACATCACTTCACATATTATATTGAAATGATTGGTAAAACGATGAAAGTGTAAATGTTGATTTAAAGAGTGGCAATGAGTTTCTTGCTACTTCTTCTCATTAGCTCAACCCTTTACGAAGTCGCGGTAAATTCAATAAGAAAAATATTTTTTTGACATTTATTCGTTTCCGTGAGCTACATGAATAAAGTGATTTCGATTTGATTTGATCCAAGGTTAGGTACGTACCGGTTGTCAGATAACAATCTAGTTCAGGCACATGGGGCATCTTAACAGCTTCTCATGAATAAAATAAAATTAAATCAACTATTCATAATAAGAATTTTGTAAATAGTTTACTTTATGAGTTATACTTCTTTTAAATTACTGAATTTACCAGTTCCTAAAAAGTTGAGCTCGTGAGAAGAACATAAAAGAAACTCAACGGCCACTATTTTCAATCAAATAGAGTATTTTACAATGGCTGTATTATGCATAACAAATTAGTTTGTAAGGTGCTGCATCCAATATATGAATCGTGTTTAAATAATATAAATTATTTCATAAAAAGTAATAAAGAGTTAACCTTATAAATATAAATTATCATATATTGAATGCATCAACCTTTAAAGCTTGTATCTATTGTTTGTGTAAGGATGCTTCGTGAACATGATGGTCGTGATTACTGTCACAATTAGGAATTGCATCCAACAAATACAATTATTTATTAACTATAACCTGGCACCACAAGTAGCACCCGTTCACGAGTTGACGCATGGACCAGTCATTGTTTTCTTCGCACAAGGAGACGACCTCGGCACACGACGCCGCCGCAAGCAATGCCATTCAGTGAGCATGACGATCCATTATACGTTCGCATGATAGCTACAAAATTACAAAATGAATGCTCACAAACGAAGCCCACAATTGATTACATATAATGCAATTATAATATGAAGAATCTTTATTATATCCACGGACTAGTAAAAAAATAGGGACTCCGTGTCACCTTACATAACAGTGTAGCAACAAAACAAGCCGATTAACGTGTAAGTAGATAGCCCCACGAACACACTTACACTACTACAGGCCGATAGGCGGCCATTATGTGAATTGTCATCGTCTGAGACAGATCAGTCTGCGTCCCAATGAAATACTTTAAAAATAACGTTGTGCGTTGTGAAAACATGTAAAAACGATACTTTACAAGTATTTGTGGCCATATATGATCAATTAAGGCAAAAAAAATTGTGTAACTGGTATCCCCCGTAACCGCACACACACTAGCATAACGGTGCTTCACTTGCTAATATCACGGCGCGGAGTCCTTCTTTTTTTCTCGTCCGTGATTATATCATTATATTCTTTAATAATTCTTTATTATTAGGCGTACCAGGAGCATCTATTTTCCATACTTTTTTATCCTCTATATATTCTTTAATCGTATAGGCGGTTTTTTGAATAAGGCGATTCTTTATAACTTTTTTGAATTTAGAAGGTGTTACAGATGTGATCTTAGATTAAGTATTGTACTACCTAACAAAGTTTAACAGAACATGTGGCACGTCAACGTCACACATTGCTCGAGAGTGGCTCGAGTACGCTCACTTGGGCGTAGTATTAGTTGCCGCATTTTGCGACTTCACCTGCGGTATCTAGATGGAATCCAATATCTATTATGCTAATACTAGGTGCTGCACGCGACGTCATCCACGTGGAAGCTCTGAGTTGTCCCGACCCCACATAATTTTAATTGTTTTTTTTTAATTCACGCCCCCGCAAACCCATTTCAGGTGAAATTATATAAAATCCGTTCTTAGCTGTCCTCTACTCGACGAACGGAATATTCCTACCTAAATTTCAAGTCTCTAGTTTGTAATACCTTGCTGTGAAAAAGAGATTTCATATAAATTTCTATCCTCCATTAGTTTCTACAAAGAAAGCTGTATGCAAGCAAGAAAATATACAGTGCTCCCAAATTAATAATTTGCATACAGATCTTCGCCACTTTTCGGCAACGGTCGTATTTCCCGACCGTCGGGAGACGATATCTACATAGAGTGGTAAAATGCATTACTTTTGCATAATTTAGTAGAATTATATTGCAATAATAATAACAAGAGGGGTGTGTAATAGGAGCTCTATATAATTCCACATAGACTGAACACGTACAGTCGGCACCAATACTTAAAGACGACTGACTGACCGGCTACCACAGCCGACTTCCTATTTCTTTCGTACAAGGTGCAAAATGCAAGTGCATTGTTTAGGGCTCTTACGATTGAATGATTCGGGTGTTTCCGGGAATACGCCCATTAGCGAAGATCTGTATGCGCATTATTAATTTGGATTTTGGGAGCACTGTACTTCTTTGGCCAAACGAAGCAAAAATCATTAAAATGATTTATTACTCGTGCTATTCTACGTTTAAAAAGAACAATTTTGTAAAAATCTTGCAAAGATGGCTTTTACAATAAATTATTAAATAATGAATACGGCTGTATGGGCTGAAACCCTTTGCCTGTCCTAATAATAGACGAAGAAACCAAAAATAATAACGAAAGTCGCAAACATCGGAAAATTTAAGGAACCATCTTCAACCTGTTACTTTTGTGTTACAGTGATGCGCGCGCATCTTTAAATTTCATTCTCATCATTTTTTCATAACGCGCCTTAAGAAGTATAACTTCAGTCTGAGCATCTACGAACTCAAAGTAAATTCAGAAGAAGAATGCTCTTACCTACGTCACACTCATTCACGACCGCCTTTATCTCAAAAACTCATAAGCTTACCCCCTTATTCATAATGGTCCGCTAACTTTAAACAGCCGTTAAGGAGTGTTTTTTCTCATTCTGACTTAGGTCAATAGAAGAAGACAGAGTGAGAATTAGCAATGCTTTAAGTTAGCAGACTAATATGAATAAGGGGGTTAGTCTTTACCATGGTACATACAGACAAGATTTTTGGAAATTTGTTATAATCAATATGTTTATTATTCAGAGGTGCCTGACCTGATTCCTTCCATCACACGCCAACAATTTCATTACTGGGCAAATGAGACTTAACATCTTGTCTCAAGGTGACAACCCGCTCATAATATTTGTGATTTTCAAGAATCCTGTGCGGCACTGCATTGTAATGGGCAAGGCGTATCAGTTACCATCAACTGAACGTCCTGCTCGTCCCTTCCCTTATTTTCATAAAAAAATTAACTTAAACACTTTTAAAGGATCGTCCAGTCCCCCAAAAACGAGATCGGGGAAGGTCTTGAAACGTTAGGTTAACTAAAATAAAAATGTAATTTTTACACAAAAATCTAATGTAAAAACACAGTTCTAATAACACGCGTTTTAGTCCTTAAAAAGTCTTTTATTTAAATGTGTAACACTTGCGTTAATCAAATTCAAATATCTTTATTCAAAATAGGATTTAAAATCACTTATTGAACGTCAAAAACTACCACCCATTCAAAAGAGACTGCCTCAGAAGAATGGGCGCAAGAAACTCAGCGGGCTTTTTTTTTATATAAAATATGGATTACAATGTGATATCGTACAATAAACATTTACAATTAAAGAGCCTGAGGGTGTTCGCTTTATTCCCAGTCCGTGGTGTCATTAACAAAATCGTTAATGCTTTAATAACCTTTTCCACATAAACGTTTTTTAACAATTCTTTTAAATTTCGTAACACTCAGTAATCAAAGAAAATACTAACTTCATTATCATCACCATGTGATGTATGGCCACCACGTAGAGCCAAGCTTTGGAATTCAATATTTACCACTTTGCGAGGAGTTTCCAGGAACTTTAAATCAAAGCTCGATAATCGAAGTAAAGAGTAAGACGATAAGTAAATGGTAAATAATAAAAAGCACAAAAGGCATTTATTTTAGAATTATATTTGATGTCACTTCAAACACTACCACCGCTTCGGAAACAAATGGCGCTCTGAGAGAGAGCTCCCAGCATTGCTTTTGTTATGCGTTTTATTTAAATAAAATTTTCAATTATTACAAAAGTAATGCATGGCTGCTCAGGATTCTTCGTTGAACCTTGAATGAATGAATACAACAATGTTTGCACATTACTACTTCACAGCAGCCAAAAGTATTGCAGAAGCTTGTAAGCATAGACCAAGTAAAGTAACTAGAAATCGGTTGGGCGTGGCAGATAATGACACACATATATATAACATGAGACCGATAATATCCTACACACATATATATATATATATATATATATATACATAGGTACATAATATAACACAAGTGTTCTTTCACTATCACTTTTACATCGAAAAACACAACATTGCACCATATTTCCTTCGATTCTACTTAAAATTGTCACTGATGTAGAAAAATAGTGGATATTTCACACGTTTCACAAGTTTTCTGTGCAGCGCTGTCAAGTTTGTTTAGCACGCCGGGTGTGCTGACCTTGAAAAAACCAGCACGCATGGCGCAACAAAAAATCTAATCACTCTATCTCTTTTGTTTACATAAGACTCGCATAAGTTTTTCTTTATCTCATGTGAGTGAGACGGAAGCCATCTTGTAAGCTTCCCACAGGTACGTCCGGGTCGACCTTACCCAACACTTTCTCTCATACTTGGTCTCTTCCATTCCCTACACATGGTCGACATTTTCTTCTCAATAACTACCCATCTCTTCGTTTACTCCACAGCACTCTCTGTAATTACAATTGTTAGAAACTGTTACTTGAATATTGATAAAAAGACACATTTAGGGCTATATTTCACCGTGACTGGTTGTGTTGTCCGTAATCTACCAAACTAGGCACCATACAGACACCAGAGTCATGTGGCGTCCAATTGGTTGCGCCACCAAATATAGAGAGATTGAAAAAACGGGATATTTATAACGCCTAAAAATATTTAAGAGATATTTTCAAGTGGTGTGTAATAAAATCGTATTTACCGTTAGGCTTTCCACGCGTACTGCCAACGGAAGGTGCATCAGCTCTGAATGCCAGGCGACGGACGTTGGACTGCCTGGCACCAACTGCTCCGGCAAGACGCGGAGGTTCCCTGCGCGTGCCACGGAATCAACAGCCCCCAGAGAAGCCCAGCTTGGTATTCTGCAAACGTCGGCTTTCCTGGCCTGAAGTCGACAACTCTGTAAACTCGGGGTAAGTTTTGTGTAGTCGTGGTTTTGTGTGATGGTCATGTCAGGTCATATTTTAACGACCGAATTCTGTGCAAAGCTATCGCAATTTTAGAAGTTTTGTGTTGTGAAAAGAACAGAAGAAATTTAAGCAAAGAAATATAAATTTAAAAGATAATGAATAAAAATTAAAAGAATATATTATACGGTTCAAATCACGAAACATACATTTAAATACGACAGTGCGACGACTCATTCCGCAGGCATTGTAAATGAATGTCTGAATGAAGGCGGAATTACGGTTATAGGCTGGCCGTAAGAAGCCCGGATATAAAGTCCGTAGAACACCTATAGGATGAGTTGAAGAGACGAGTCAGACTCATGAGAAAACTCATGGAAGCAGTCATTAGAGTTCGGGCAAGAAATACGTGATACTGAATAAATTATTTTAAAACATTTTTTGCCATTTCATACAGTCTTTGTATGCCATTTAAAATAATATTTTTGATATTCTTAAAAGATTCTCAATAATTTTATGTACGCAAGTAACTAACATTATTATTTTTTGATTATTGTAAAAAAAAAACATAATAAATATCTTAATATATATATTTCTTTTGTGCGTCTGTTGTAACTGAAGTCCTTCTAAGCGGCTGGACCGATTTGAATGAAACTTTCTTTGTGTCTTCAGGTGGATTCGAGAATGGTTTAAATTCACAATTGAACTACCTCCTAAACGGCTGGACCGATTTTGATGATTTTTTTGTGCGTTCCAGTGAATTTGAGATTGGTTTAGATTCTCAATTCCGTTCGTATAATATAATTCTGCTGCTCATGTGTATGTTAGTGAACTCCTCCTAACGGCTGGACGGATTTTTCGAATTTAAGACGTGCGTACAGGATAACGTCTGTCGGGTCCACTAGTATATATACTAACTAGCTGACCCGACAGACGTTGTTCTGTACATAATAAGTAAATTACTATTTTTTATGAATTTGTCAATAATATTTCATAACATCAAGAATTATTTCGTAAAATATGCTCCGGCCTGTTGTTATAATGAAATTGTTTCACAGCAGAACTGTCAAACCGTGCGTCAATAAATTCTCTCAAAGAAAATATGTCCATACAAAACAAATATTGAAAATAAAAATAATTATGAGTCCCAAATCGAAATAAAAACTATCCTATCTCTCAAGTTGGGGCAAACTGCACTCCATGAAGTAATTCCCATTTAAATCCGTTCATTAGTTTAGGAGTCCATTGAGGACAAACATTGTGACACGAGATTTATCTTATATCTTTAAACGAGCAATTCTTGTATATATATAATCTGAATCTCGGAAACGGCTCCAACGATTTTCATAAAATTTAGTATATTGGTAGTTGCGGGGGCGAGAAATCGATCCAGCTAGGTTTTTTTTTTTAAATGTAGTTTTATCCGTGTTTTAATGAGAAACAACTACGATAACATTAGAATACAAAAGTAAAATTCGCCACTATATACAAGAATATGACAGCTCAGAGACATTGGGTGATCCGAAAAGCAGAAGACACCGGCTCGAATCCAGATGTCCGATAATTTTTTTTTTCGAGTTTTGTACATTCTCAAAAAACCGAGCAAGGCTCGGTCGTCCAGATATTATATATTGAGATATGTATGTATAAAAGGGCACCACAGATTTGTATCTAAAAGTAATAGGTAGGCTTATTTGCTTTATTTATTTATCTACATTTATTGGTGTGTTTGAAAACATAATGGAATAAAAAAACTTGGAAAATCTAAAAGTACGGTCTCTTTTACTCACTCTTAAAATGATCGTAGGCATAAATTTATTAATTTACCGTAGGTTGGTGGAAAATGTAAAAGAAACTGTAGTTACTAAAAAACTGTACCTATCGTAGGGCTAGTTGAGGTGATATATTATAACAAAAGAAGAAAAGAAAATGTATTTACCAACGGTCATATCGGCACCTGATATTCATCACGTGGTGAGTTTTGTCGTACTGCTGCTAGAAATATCGATGACAATTGCCACTAATGCGTCGATTTTGGTGATAGAAATGTACAAAAAAAAACATTAATATCTTTTAATCGTCTATGTCTTATGAGTAAGTAGCTATCTGACAATCAGTGTACTTTTGACCACACTACAGAAATAAACACAGCATCAATGCAAAATTATTCGAAATATATGTATTTTTCCTGTTAAATATATTATTTTACTCAAGTAAATTTTGCTCAATTAATCTTGTCAGTAGAATCAACTTTATCCGAATGAGCATTACATGACACACAGTAAAGAATTCACTACTAAATACTTTTTAAGCAAATATTACATCAACTAAAATCATTAAACAACTTATGCTATTGGATTTCATACTCAGATCTTTATTATGTAGAATATTCGCGATAAAAATTAAGTTCAGTCTTCCAGATATGTGGACATTTACTGCCTGCGGTGCCCTAAAGCCATTATTTTAGTTTCAATCATGGGCAACATGTTTATATCAGGAGAATGAAAAATACTCTGCGCTTATCGATAATAAGTAATACGCCACCCGCGTCGGGACAAACCCTGTCGATATTTTATGGCGCCACGGGCGACGCACTCGATCGAAATACAACTTACACAATAATACGAATGCACTCATTTTATTTATCGTTACATTTCTTATTGTCAGAAGTGTCTGATAAAATGAGTGCATTCGTATTATTGTGTAAGTTGTATTTCGATCGATTTCCCGTTAGGAGATGATAAGGTCGGCTATTTGCGAAAATAAAACGCCGTCTCGGCAATTTTGAGGGTAAGGACCTCTCTACTCTCTGGCTCTGTATAGATTTTGCGGACCGCGTCCGTATCTATGCGTGTATCCACAGGTCCCATAGTGGTAACCTAGAAACGGATCATCTCATGAGCTGCGTTCAAGCGGCAATTGACGAAGTGCTTGCACAAATCCCCTCCGCTGAAATCGTAGTCTTGGGTGATTTCAACGTGTACAATGCCGAATGGCTTGGATTACGTACCATATACTACGCAGGGAGATCTGTGTATAATTTTGCATTGGCGTATGGTCTGTCCCAATTGGTTGAGTCGCCAACGCGGCTCCCGGATGTGGATAGCCACATGCCGTCCTTATTAGATCTTCTGCTGACGACACATCCCGATAGTTACCAGGTCTCTGACGACGCCCCTCTTGGAACGTCCGACCATTGCCTGGTCAGGAGTGTAGTGCCTATCCGACGCCACAGACCACCAGCGAACCGCTTTGTATGGCACTAAAAATCAGCAGATTGGGATAGAATGCGTTCCTTTTTGCATCCTACGCTTGGGGCAAGATTTGTTTCCCTTCGGATGATCCTAGTGCCTGCACCGTTGCAGTAGCTGATGTGATACTACAGGGCATGGATATTTGTATACCAAGTTCTGTGGTACCGATCGGTTGCAGATCACAGCCCTGGTTCGATGCGTCAGTTAAAGCAGCATCTGACCGCAAAAAACAGGCGTATCGAACTTGGGTTGCGGCGCTGGGCTCAAAGGATCTGAACTGCAAAGTTCTAAAGAGGAAATATAACCGTGCCCCCAGATCTTTTAAGCGACAAATTGCCCGTGAGAAATCGAAGCACGTCGTCAAAATCGGCGAGCAGCTTTCCAGTTACCCGACCGGAACACGTAAGTTATGGACGTTGACGAAAGCTGCTCTTAGTAACTTAATGAGGAATGACACCCTGGACCATACGGCATAAGAGAAAGCTGATCCCCAGTGCACTCATTTTGCCCCCAACTCGACTCTTAACGCAACGGAAAAACACCGCTAACCATCCCTCGGTGTCAGAGATGTATGCCTGAAGTACAGTTCAGAAAGAAAACTGTTAGACGAGCTCTGTTTTCATTAGACGTCAGCAAGGCGAGTGGGCCGGATGGCATTTCTGCATTCGTGCTTAGAACGTGTGCTCCTGAGTTGACGCCGGTGCTAACGCGATTATTCCAGCCCTCATATACAAAAGGCGTAGTCCCTGACTCATGTCAACTCAAGGGCACACGTTCTAAGCACGATACGGCACGATACGGCACAAGTGCACATAGTGCCAAGCTTAGAATAATAATGCTAGGTACAACAACCCCTACTTTTTAAGAGTTAATTTGCAGTATGAGATAGCAAGTGTAACTTTGTACATATTTTTCATAACATCTCCTTTCTATATTTATATAGCTATCTATTAAACATAAAAAGCTTTAGAGCCATATATTATATTTTAATTTAATCCGAGTAAAAACTTTTTTCGTCAAAGCTTTTGTGTTGTACAAAAATGGAAAAATACTTTGTAGGGAAAATATAATCTTTGATGTTCCAAACCTTTTATGATTGAGAGTACGAAACACATTATTGCATTAAACTAGTCAAGTAGAGCCGCAATAGCTAACCGCGGGTTTTGTACCCGAATATTTACGTGGACGATACATTATGAAAGTTTATGTACTGGCCATTTATGAAAATTAAAAATTTTAACAATTCCAAAACAAAATATATAAAATATGACAAAGAGATATCAAAATCATTGCGTATTTTTATATAATCTAATTAATTAGTCTAATTCTAGTTACGATTATAGTTATTCATAGAATCGGTATCCTTCCGCCGCGGCCCCGCTCTCGCCTTTCGCCTCGTCACTTTGCATTTTATCTTTATAGGTACTTGAATTAACATAAAACCTTCATGGTTTAAGATTTTCCAGCGAATCTTTTTAATGTGGTTCTACTTTAAAAAAATGTGCAACATGCGATTATCGCCTTACAGTTTTATTTATTCAGCTTAGAAAGATGGATACTTTAAAAAAAATTGTGATTTTTAATACGAGTTCCGACGCGGAACTAACAAGGCAGAAACAACTTGCAATATCAATGTTGCGGTTGAAACTTTGATTTGAAGAATGAACCACGTGGAAGACCGCCCACTCAAGTGAATAACAATGAATTGAAAGAGATTGTGGAAGCCGATCCGAGCCAAACTACAGGAATTAGCGGTATGGTTTCACGTTACCTTACCAACAATATTGACTCATTTGCGTCAAATTAATCAAATAAAAACATATGAAAAATGGGTGTCTCATAATTTCACTGATCTGCAGAAAGAAGCGCGTGTTGAAACTTGTGTTGCCTTTTTGAATTGAAACATAAATGAAGGAATATTGGATCGAATTGTGACATGCGATGAAAAGTGGATTCTTAACGATAACCGTAAGCGAAAAATGCAATGGCTGACCCCAGGTCAAACGCTGCAACAGTATCCTAAAGCAAATCTTACCAATGATAAGGTAATGGTAATTTGGTGGTCTCAGCATGGTGTCACTATAGCTTTCTCCGATCTGGTCAAGCAATAACGGCGGATATCTACTACTACGGATGTGCAACAATGATAGCAAAACTACCAATAAAGCAGTCCCGACTCATGAAACGATCTTCACCATTATTGCTCCATTGATAACACGATTCTTCATACAGCACGTGAAACAGATTTAACTCTACAGGAACGGCAATGTATAGATAATAATGGAAATTAGTAAGATTAAATAAATAAATTAAATAAAAAAAAAAGGAAATTCAATTTTTCAGTACAAATCGGCAACTTACTTACATATAAAGACATTTACAATGTATACTTGTTACATTCAAAGCAAAACAATACTCATAACTATTGTTATAATAGTTGAGAACATCTTAGCAAAATGAAAAAAATACTTAAACGCAGCCTAGTGAAACTCTCTAAGAAAAAACCGATTCACTCGATTGTATGAAACTTGCAGTCATTGATATATTGACAGATGACGGCTATAATCTTGTAAAAAACGGAGATAGCCGAAATCCACTACTTTTTAAGCAACTGCTCGCTTTCAAACTTAGCCGGATTATTAATTGGTCGCCAATCGCCATACTGTAATTACTAGTATTTCAAACTTATGTCAAATTCATACTAAATTAAATTTCAATTTTTACATATGTAGTCCCGCCTCTTATTACGTAGTATTTACATCCTTTTTGCTTAAAATATTTAACATTAAGACAGACAGGTATTTTGGTTCTTTTCTCGAAAATAACCAGTACCGATTCACTCAATTTGTTTAATGAGTTCCAATATACAACGTAGCAGTAATACTGAACAGTCTCCAAGCGCTAGATGACTTCATTTATCAACAGGGGCTTCAGCCAATCCAATGGGATATTTGATTAAAATTCCGAATGCTATCGCCTGTTTATTTGCCCGGCGTCGCTGAATGGAATTTATTTCCACTAGTATCATTCGAATTGAGTTGTTGGTTAGCTTTATTTATTTCAGCACAGATTTAGCTCATTGATGGGGCGGCAGACACGCCCTCGTGGGTTCATTCACCACGACAATGCTGGTAGCAAGCTGGACTTTTAATTCGAATGAAAAAATCACCAAATGTTAGAAATCGGAGGTGGGCGAGCACAAATACAGAGACACATCCACAAACAGACAAACAATCTAAAAGAAAGGGGCCCCTGAGTTTCTCACGACCATTTTTTTGAAGCCTGAGAATACCTTTTCATTGGAAAACCATTGGGTAGGTAGATTTTGATGTTCAATATGTGATTTAAAAAATATATTTGGAACAAAATATTGAATTTAAATTTTATTTAAGAAGTTTAGTTAAGGTGTAAACTTGTTTCTCTCAGTAATACTGAACAAGGTTCGGTGTTTTCCATTCTTAAGAGAAGCGATTGTATATTATTCTTATTACAATTATTAAGGGTGTATGAAATTGCCGTTTTGTACCAGATAATTTCTATATCGAAGTTTTTATACATTTCTGTCATCTCACGGGAAAATTATTTGTGCCTCTACGTTAGAAGCCTAGGGTCGGAAAAAAATGTCCAAATAAAAAAGAAAAGGGTAGTCGCTAAGGGGCGGTTGTAGCAGGTTTTCTTAATATAGGTCCTGTAGTGTTAAAACGGTTTCTGGAGGCGTGTGAGATCTTGCAACGTTATGATGAAGCAATAGTGATGAAAATCTGTTGATGCGTCGGGGCTTGCTCACCATCACAATCTTTGACTTCATTGTTTAAAGCACCGCTTTAGGGAATTGTTGTGGCGTTTGGGCTCGCCCCGAAGTCGCCACGTTTCTGTGTCAGTTCAACATAACAATCTTCAACGTGTACTTCTCTCTGTAGGTCAGTTATATCATGGGCCACACATTTTTCAAGATTTTTATTTTATCGTATTGATATACAAATCTGTCAATATTGTGGCTATGCTAATATCAAATCCAGCTGCTAGTTCGTTGATAATTTGTTGCAAATTGGCTTTGACTATAGCATTCAGTTCGTCATTATTTTCATTAGTGACTTCGTCTAGATTCATTCCTAAAGTCGTAGTTTCCTCTTCGGAAGCGATTTAGACAATAACGAACGACGAAAACGCACGGTATGATTATTATCTGTTTCCTCTCCAAGCACAGCATTGCTATTGGAAACTGTTTCTGTGGCGATTTTTTCACACCAGAACTTTTATACAAAAAACACTCCAATTTTCCGTGTACGTACCTATTTCATTTTATTTTCATTTCATTTATTAATTATAATTAAATACATTGTTCTTCATGCCTAATATAAATTTACAGTCTCAGTCTCAAAAACAGAAACAAAGAGGCACCTTTAAATTAAATTCCTCTGGATGGCTCAATAGGAAACCCTGTGCAGAGCCAACCAGTGATTACCGTCTGCTTTGTAATTTTATTTAATGTTAGTAATTAATGAAATAGAACTAAGACTGACACTTAAACAATATTTATCTAACTTTGAAGCATACCTATCTTTATTTTATATAAGCATACCTACCATACCTATCTTTACCTATGTTTATTTTATTGTATCTGATGCAATTTTTTAAATCTTGAACATCCCAGCTGTCATGTTTCAAAGATTCACATGAAAAGGGAGATTCTAATTTAATACAAAATAGTCAGTCCTCCAAAACGTCAATTTTATACTTGTATAGCTATATTACGCTTATAAATGTTTTGTTACAGCAGCTACGAAATTAATTAACAATGTTAAGCCATGCGTAAATGAACGCGCAAACAGACCATCCTCTGTAACAATAGGTATATATAAAGGTTCATAGGCAGTGTAATTATTATTATCAACATATTGACTAATAGAATGTTGGCTTGGGTACCTCGGGCAATAGATAAAGTGTATCAAGAGGGCTGTAATTGAATTTCTCATGAGCTGCCGTATACTCGTCGACGTATTAATTGCTCTCTTTGTACTAACAACTGGCTGACCCGACAGACGTTGTTCTGTACATATTATTTACCAAATTCAAATTTCAAATATTTTTATTCAAAATAGGATGTGACATCACTTATTTAAAGTAAAAAAAAACTACCACCCATTCCAAAATGAATAAATACCTCAGGCCTGAGAAGAACGGGCGCAACAAACTCAGCGGTTATTTTGTTTCATCAAAAAATATGTTTACAAAGTAATATTGTACAATTAAACTTATTATTTAATAGCCTGAGGGCGGTCGCTCCATTCTCAACCTGTGGTATCATTAAGAAAGTCATTTATGTTATAGCAACCTTTACCACACAAACGATTTTTAACAATACTTTTGTATAACGTAATACTTTTGTTTTGAACATTTTCTGGGATTTTGTTGTAAAAGCATATACATCGCCCCACAAAAGACTTGTTAACTCGATTTAGCTGAGTAGTACTAGGTATTATAAACTTATGTCTGATCCTGGTGTTAACATTATGGTTATAACAGTTTCTAGCAAATTCACTTATGTGCCTATGAACACATTACATTATCAAGAATATTATCATAAAAAACAAAATACTGTTTTTTTATGAATTTGTCAACAATATTTGCATAACAATAAGAATTATTTCGTAAAGTATGCTCCCTGTTGTTACAATGAAATTGTTTCGCAGCAGAACTGTCTAACCGTGCGTCAATAAATTCCCTCATAGAAAATAATGTGTCCATACAAAACTCTCGGCCTATCTGGTCATGGCAGCGAACGCTCCTGTGGCCCTTAAACTATGCCGCGCGGATGTTCACCTATCCTACTGCTTCGTCTTTCACACCGCACATTCCCGTGGCCAGGCCGTATCTCAGGCGATCTTGTGCGAGAGAGGTAACATAGCTCCGTTCGAATCCTCAAGGCCGTTAGCTCGGTCCCCAGCGTTAAGGATTTTTGTTTTATTACGCCAAAGAGGTTTAACTTTTTGGGTGCGTACAATCCTCTGCATGGGTCAGATAAAAATCAAAATGGCTTATTTCGGAGACGAGACATTCTGTATACAACTTTCGCGGAATGCCTCAGATAGGCGCAATTTTGGCCCTCGCGTAGCGTTCTGTCAATACGTATTACTTTACGTGTATCAATAGATTGCTTATAATTAGGATGATTTGAGTGAATGTATATGAAAGCTATTAAAACAAGCTATAAGACTACGCAATATAAACAAAATCCTTACCCTGGTGAGAGAGTAGGGTGCCGTACGGCACTTTCAGTTTTGATGTATCTGAAAAATCAAGTGCCCTTGCCCAACTGCCGATTTGGGAAGGTAAAAAAAACATACAATAAAATTGTTAAACTGAATCTTTAGAAATCGCAACTGGTTCTGTTTGGTGTTCCACTTGTATTTGAGCGAGTTGCGTTTCTCACAGTCTCTTGTTATATTAAACAAGCAGTATATTAACTAATAGGAGCGTGCCCGAAACTAATCGTAGGTTATTAGTTATTTATACAGCTGTTATGTAATAAGGGGTATTAAAATACGAATGTGACAATAGTTTCACATGAGTGTTTGATTTACCCAGAATATGAATTCTCTATAAAAGATTCTGAAACAGTTAGCTTACTGCTAACATTAAAAAATCCTTTATTTATATGATATTATATATAAAGGAGTGTTAGTATGAAAACGTATGATATAATGTTGTACTGAATTTTATCAAAACACTCGTTTGGATGATGTATAATGGTTTTAGGACATTGGGTGTTTTAATGTTGGCAATAAGCTTACTGTTTTAGAATCTATACTAACCTATACTATATATATTATATATAATTTTATATATAATATATAAAGCTGCAGTGTTTGTTTGTTTGTTTGTTTGAACGCGCTAATCTCTGGTACTACTTTTCCGATTTGAATGATTCTTTCAGTGTTGGGTAGTCCATTTATCGAGAAAGGCTATAGGCTATGTTTTTTTTTTCAAAATTAGGGATCCGTAATAAAATTGCTATTTTGTAACACAAGGTGTAAAATCGAAAACCTATTTTTGCGTGCGCTGCAAAAACTATTGACAATAGAACAAAATGATGTACAGGCTATAATATAGGCAATATTTTATTACTTATAAAACTATCGCGTGAATTATACTTTGCAACAACGTTTGCCGGGTCAGCTATTCTGTAATATACAGAATTTAAATCATGGGTTCTATACCCAAAAATAAATTAATATAAATTAACTAACGATTAGCGATTAACATTAGCAAGTTTGTGCGTGAAAATCAGCAATCATCGAGAGAAACATTAATAAATAAACGCAGAATACAGTAACAATATAGGACGGTTCCCGAGGTCTCCGTTTGTAGGTCAGGGAACAACCTGTTGAGCCCCACTCTCCGGATCTGTGTCTACCTTCACTATTGTACTCGTATATCCTCCCTTTACACATTATTTACTTATTCTGTGTTCATATAATGAGATTCTGTTTCTATATCTCGTGAACTGCGACAGTTTGACTCCTGATAATTTCGCAGCCTGTACGTATTACTAACTTCAAAATGGCTGCCAAGGATATTTAGAATAGAATAGATTTGACAATTTACAGTATTTTTTTGAAACAAAACAAATCTTATAACTGTATTTACAATACTATGACTACATAAAATTAAAACTAAGCAAATAAAATAAAATAGCGTTGCAAATATGTTGGTCTCAGTGAGTTATACATATTTTTGCCGTTTGGTGTCGAGACACTTGGTACGTGGGGCCCAGAGGCGCGGAGAATGTTCAAAATACTATCTTCGCGCTTCAATAAGGCTACTGGAAACCAAAGCACTGGCAGCTGTATCTGGCAACGGATCAGCCTTGCTATCCAACACGGTAATGCTGCCAGTATTCTTGGTACACTTCCACGTAATGTTAGTTTTAATTTTATGTAGTCACAGTATTAATTACAATCTTAAAATACTAAATTTAATAAAATAGGTAATAAACATTATCAATAATAAAATAAAAAATTATAAAGAACTGTGCGGCGCGTGATGCCCTGGTAAATGGAGCTGACTCAGTACATTGTTGGTCAGTGCAGAAGACACCAACAAAACACTGGTTTTTAGCAGCCGCTCGTGACGTTTGGAGTAGACAGTTGCTGTAGTCATTGTAATTAATTTTTTGTTGTCAAAGGGAATGAATTAATGTTAATTTTGTCTTATGTTGAAAATGTATGAGTTGATATAATGCTAAATAAATAATTGTAATAAATATAAAATTATATCATAATTTGAACAAAATGTATAAAATATCTACATTTTAGGTGGCATTAGGTACTATTGTATGTAAATGAGATATACATTATAATAAAAAATAAAAAAAAATACATTTATATTTTAATGTAAAATTTGGAATATTTTTCAAGTGTCGTATTGGTGGCGATAAATTGTTCCAACACTTAGTAGCACTGTATCGAATACTACCCCTGAACGCTGTTGAGTGAAGCCAGGGCACTGCTAATATCTGCGAGGCAGATCTAGTTTTATATTGCCAATTGAATTGAGAACCTCCTCCTTTTTGAAGTCGGTTTAAAAGAAAACGTGATTATCCATTTATTTTTCGGAAGGTCTCACCTCAGTTGTTTGAGTGAATTTGTTGCATTGGGAATACTTTATTATTATTAGCCAATTTGGCTTTGCCCTCCAGATGGCCACGGAATTGGAAATCGCTCGAGATTTCGAGACCCAGTATTCCGATACTAGGCGAGGCAATTCAAGCTGCTCTGCGTTGCACGCGGTCAAATGGATCGAGCTGATACTGGGGTGCGCCAAACCAGAGATGACAGCAATACTCCATGTGTGGCCGGACCTTCGCTTTGTAGAGCGCTAGAATGTGGGCCGGCTTGAAGTATTGCCGTGCTCTATTGATGACGCCCAGCTTCTTCGAAGCCAATTTGGCTTTGCCCTCCAGATGGCCACGGAATTGGCAATCGCTCAAGATTTCGAGACCCAGTATTCCGATACTAGACGAGGATTTTAGGAAAGTGTTGTCGAAGAGCGATGATACGGCAAAAGGGGGATTTTTTAGTGGTAAACGCGTAAACTTGAGTCTTCTGGGGGTTGAATTGGACAAGGTTCAATTTACCCCATTCCGCGACCTTCTCGAGAGAGGACTCGATAGAAGACACAAGTTTCTCCCGGCACTGGTCGACGTTTCCCCGAGAGAGACTTGCATGACCCGTGTATACGGCATCACCAGTGCTGTCGTCTGCATAGCAATGTATGTTGGAGGTGTCCAACATATCATTGATGATTGATTGATGAGAAGAAACAGCGTGAGAGATAGCACACAGCTTTGTGGCACTCCAGCGTTCACGGGCTTGGGATTCGAGCAAAAACCATAGAAAACGACTTGTATGCTACGCCTAGTGAGGAAGCTGGAGGTCCACTTGCATAAGCTCTCGGGAACCCCAAATGATGGAAGTTTTGAGAGGAGCGCCTTGTGCCATACACGATCAAAGGCCTTCACTATATGCAGGCTAACTGCCAGGGCTTCGCCCTTGCTTTCAATACAAGGTTACAAGCTGACCTAGCAAATGTTGTATTGCAAATTACAGTAATAAAAAAAAAAATACATTTTTGGGGTATAAAAAATAGATGACGACCGATTCTCAAACCTACCAAATTTATCGTACATGAAATTTATCGTACTACAATAATCATAATATTCAATTGCCATCTTGCAACTCTATTGCGTATCTATGGATGGAATAGAATAATATTCGAATAGCGATACAAAAATAGGTGTTGATCGTAGACGGGTGAAAATTTGAAGTTGCATATATTTTTTAATGCCGAATCATTCTAAAATAAAAATATAAAACCCCTTATCATTAAGGGTATCAAAAATAGATGTTGGTCGATACTCAGATATACCCGATATGCACACAAAATTTCCTACATATCGGTTTGGCCGTTTCGGAGGAGTTTGGTAACAAACACCGGGACACGAGAATTTTATATATAAGATAATGTCGATGTTGACCGTTATACAATTTTCTATCTAAACAAAAGAGATTTTAAGTAACCGAATGAAAGATGCTAGTCAAGAGCTATTGAGACAAGTAATATCAGAATTGAAAATAAAATGCTAAACAAATATTATGAGGTGTACGATATGACGCGGACGCCTCAAGCAGGATACGTTGGAAAATAATAACGACTCCCTTACATAAGAGGAATCTCGAAAATGTCCGTTATTTTATGAAGTTCGTGTCATGCACGTATCCCCATTATGTTCGCTCTTATGAGTTCGTATGAAAACCTGTGTTGGAGGATATCTCCACAATTTCTCCTTTTACTCTGCGTTATACAAATGCTTAGTATAACAAAGGTTTGACATACAACACAACATTTTAGCTTTAAAAGTATACATTTGAAATAGATTAAAGAAGGGGAAGGCTCCTTTGCACAGGAGGCCAGCTAGATTATGGGTACCACGACGGCGCCTATTTCTGCCGTGAAGCAGAGCAATTATTGTAGTGCCACTCATTTTTTTTTAAGAATCCTGAGCTGCACTGCATTGTAATGGGCTGTGCTTATCAATTACCATCAGCTGAACGTCCTGCTCGTCTCGTCCTTTATTTTCATAAAAAAAGATCGAAGCAATGCCCCAAAAGATGTCACTTCGTGATGACCACGACCGCTCTGCCAAGAGTGTAACGAAGGAAAAGAAGAAGAATATAATATGTGTTTTCTCTATGACTGTGTACTGAATTGCAAACAATAATTTGAAAAACTTTAATTGCAATCGGATAAACGGTATTGCTGTTCAATAACTATGTAAAAATGAACAAACATTATGTTAATATTATACAGTCTTACAAGTAAATTGTACAATATAGAACACAGCTGTGGGCTTGAGAACTTTGGAGGAGGTCGATCAATTACACGTCACAACGCTCACACTTAGTGATTTACTTTTGCACCAACGAAAAGTATTTTATTTGAAAACCAAATAGCTCTTTGAAGCCTAGTAAGCACTTACTAGATATTCATATATTCTGTGTTCAGATGTAGGTTAGTATAATGGTTATGTTGAAGACAATACAACAAAGAATGTTAAACACTTTTGGTTATTTATATCTAAGAAAAAAGCAAAATGCAGCATTCCTTCCTATACAATACAACAGTGTTACAATAGAAATATCTTATCAATCGATTGAGCGTGACGGATTTACTAGAATGTTCCCTTTTTTTCACTCTGTATACAAGACTTCCTCTGTGTAGATTACGATACTAGATATTATTGGTACGTGGTCACTCTCACCACTGGGTTGCCTGATTTTTCCATGCTGGAACGGCTAATGCCACTTACAAACCTATACACTTAAAATTTTTAATAAATGTATCCTCAATGGTGTTAATGTAATAATACCAGTATATAAGATCAACTCTAAGTATTTTGTAGACAACTATAGTCCCGTTTCTATTTTATGTCAACTGGCAAACGTTTTCGAACGATTTTTTAATAATTAACTTTATCCTGCCATTTAATGAAACATTCACAAGAACATTCATCAATCAATATCATTAATAATTTTACTTCTATTCTGTTCTATAATATGGACAATAACGCTCAAACAGACATGATATTTTACACAGATTTTATGAAGGCATTCGACATGGTGGACCATAAAATTTCTTCTGTTATAAATGAGGTTATTTGTTTTGTTCTTATATTACATAAACAACTCAAATAGTAGTTAATGGGTTCCGTTGAAGATTTAGATTCCAGGTAAATTCAGGCGTACCCCAAGGCTCAATACTCGGACCTCTTCTGTTTAATATGTATATTAATGACGCAAAGCAGTGTTATCACCATGTGGATATTTTATTATATGCCAATGACATGAAAATGTTTGAGTCGATTACAAACGACACAGATTGTGATTCTATTTAAATAGATTATCAGATTACTGCAGCTATAATTAGTTACAATTAAGCTTACATAATTTTATCAACATTTAGAAAAACAAATATAATATAAATTAGAACAACTTTCGTTTTAATTTTCTATTTACTAGTCTTATCTGTTAGGGACCTAGAAGATACAAGGTGGACCAAAAGTCCGTTTATAATTGGAATGATGATTAAAAAAAACTAATTACAGTAGATCAAAACTGTTTATTGTTTTCGATAGTAAACAAAAGGGGAATTTATTTATTAAAAATTACATCATCCATATGTAATCCTTCATTATTCTGGCATTGCTGCAATCTAGAGCGGAAATTTTCGATGATAGCTTTACATGTTTCTGTTAAGATGTTTTGGATTTCTGTGCGAATACGATCCTTTAATTCGTCAAGAGTTACTGGGTTGGTTGGCTGGAATGCAGGGGTTTTTGAACACCATGACATAGTGTCACTCTAATAACGACAATTTTGTCTATTAACATGCCCATTTAGGTGGAAGTGTGCCTAGTTGAGAAAAAAATGTTTGTAAAACTGGTGAATCGCTCTACCATTTCGTTCGCAAACTGCAACCTAGTGGCATGGTCCTGAGGCCTTAATTCCTGCACCATTTGGATTTTATAGGAATGTAGACTTAAATCTTTCTTGAGAATGCGGCTTAATACATCATTATCTTGGCACGTTAAGGACAGCAGACCGCTTTCGAGTTGATAGTCCAGGTTGGTCACGAACAGACGATTTTACTCGCTCCACGTTTTCGGGGTCCCTCGACGTTCTAGGCCGGCCAGATCGAGGTAAATCCATTGTTGAACCCGTCTTCTCAAACTTGAGCACCCATTATTTAATTAACACACCTGATGGAGCTTGATTGTTGTGTCGTATCTTGTAATGATTGCAATACTTTCGTTGAGCTAAGGTCGCAGAATCGTTGTTTCGATAGTACTCGCGTACACAAAATGCACGTTGACTACCGCTAAACGACGCCATGGTACTAAATTCCCATTGGCCGCTCTTGCAATGCGTAACCCCTCCACCCCCCTCCGCCGCCGTTGCTAGACGTGGCAACCGATTCAAATGTAAACGGACTTTTGGTCCACCCTCTATTTTGGATAATATTACCTTAAATTACGTTTAAATCTTCACATTGATGTAATCGTCAACACTGCTTAGCAGGTCAAATTTTCACATCTGTTAAATTGGGATCAATAAAGGCTATATTTTTAAAATCAAGCTATCGAAAAAAATGTGATGGTTATTTTGAGTTATTAACCTTACAATTTTGGTTAGAATTACATAGCAAATGTAAGCATAAATTTATAATAAAAATTTAAAATGTGAAAATTTTATTTTTCTGCATTACCAGTACTTTTGTATGTACGAGTACGATTTACGAGTACAAAATACCACGCAGACGATTTCGCGGGCATAAGCCAGGGGCAAAGTATATAATGTAATTGTTGTGCGCAGGGTTCAAGATACGGATGGCTCGTACTTCGAGAGTTTCACGGCCTTGTCGTGGAGGCAGGAGAACAGAAGGCTGGCGGCTCTTCGGCTGGCTGAGGTCCGGGCGGAACGCCCCCCTCCAGCGGCTCACGACCTAGGGCTGCCCAGTGTATCTGCTCAGCTGTCCCATAAAGAACATGAACATCTTTATACAGAGGTATACAAGAATTACTTAAGATGCTCATATGGACTTGATTGTCAAGTCCATATAATATATATTATGATGTTATGACGAATGTAACTTAATGAAAACTAATTTTATCATTAAAATCATTTGTGAAAAGAAGTCTCTATTTTGGCCAAACAATCTGTAGTTATCTAGGATATATATATAGTTTATTATTTCAATAATGAATCTGTTTTAAGCGTGGGCTTATGTTATTGTTTCGTAAAATAAACTATAAATACGAGTACACTACTATCATCAAGTTCACCAGTTAAATACAAACCTTCATTATTGTATTAAAATAAAAAAATAGGTGAATGTAAATACTTACAATACAATGTACACGTGGCAACCCTATTGTTGCGACTTATTGAAAGCTGGCAACCATATTAAAATTTTTCAAATTTTTGAAAATGATCTAAGTGTCTATGCACATAAATAACATTATCATAAATATATTGAGATGTAACTGTTAGTATGTTAATTTCCTTAAAATTTTAGCTATAAATGCCGTAAATCTGTAGCAGCACCAAGATGGTATTTATATCGGCTACAGTGCCCCATAATACTACACCGTAGCACAAAATACCTTTTATAAAATAACCGAGATAAGTGCCTCATCTTTTAACTAACTCTATTAGCCAATATTACAACATGGGGGCCCAATTACAATTTGGAATCTAGAGTAATGCCAAGAAATATAGGAGAAAGACCGATTTTCCAAAATTATGTAATTTAGGAGCCGATGCCTATGCCTATATTTCGATCTCATCATCAAATCAGATTTTAATTGGAACATTTTAAATGTGGTTGGTAGGAAGAAGGTTTATTATTCTATTTGTGATCATAGTTAAGAGTTCGGTTCCCATTAGTGAATTGCAACAAAATTTAAAACATAGGCATAGTACTAGTTTATTAGGCTATTTCTAAATCAATTTATTTTTTAGTTTTTCAATAGCTCTAGTCGCGATTTAGCTTACATTATTTCTTAGTATGCTTATTACGATTGCCCTGTGCTTCCCCGGCACATAAAAAGATTGGGAAGTCCCTGGCCCAAGGGTGATTGTAAGAGGCGACTAAGGGGAGCGACTAGTGGGAGGATTCTTTGGACAGGTTGCCGTCTAGATTATGGGTACCACAACGGCGCCTTTTGCTGTGGTGTGTTTCGGTCTGAAGGGCGTCGTAGCTAGTGAAATTACTGTGCAAATGAGACTTAAAATCTTATGTCTCAAGGTGACGACCGCAATTGTAGTGCCGCTCAGAATTTTGCGTTTTCCAAGAATCCTGAGCGGCACTGCAATGTTATGGGCAGGATATATTAATAACCATCAGCTGAACTTCCTGCTCGTCTCGTCTACATTCAAATTCAAATTACCTACTTGGTGGGAAACTCACTACTCATATGCCCCTTTTGTCCTCCAATCTCTTTACCAAAATATTTTCTAATTCCTGCCAGCTCTCTTCTCTAAGCTTTACAATAAGATTCATGAGATGACTTTTATCTACATAATAAGCAATTTTGAGGTAAAAAAGAAAACCACCGCCTATCTTAATTAATTATCATATTCAGAAACGGAATGTCTAATGTAACCTACTTACTAAGAATTAAACACACATTTAATTTTTATTTAATATAACACTGACCTTTACTTTATATCACAAGACTGGCGGCTGTCAAAGTGCTTTTGTGCCTGTTTGATATTCGCCATTTTGGCACTGTTGGCCATGCAGCGAGAGTCTTTGGTACTAAAACTAGTGATGACAACCTCAGCAAACATCGACAGATGGTGGGAAACTATTTACAAGAAAAAAATTGTGTACTTTATTACGTTGATTCTTGAAGTATAACTAACACGGAAAACGAATGAAAGTAATTCAAAATACAAAAACACTTCAGAGTTTTGTACGTTCTTTCGCAGCCATTTGTATTATACGTCACAATTAGTTCTCTGGACGCTCGCGAGTGGCGCTTCAAATAGGCACAAAAAATTAGCTGTCAAACATATGTAATAGCGTCTATTTTAAGTATGTTGCGTTTGTCATTGTTATTTGTCGAGGAATCACTGACCCTGATGATACAGATTAACCTAAATTCGGGGTCAGATGTACACCCCTTTTGATATCGCTGCATAACCGATTTTGAATTTTATTATAATTAACAATAAAACCATGTAAATAATTAACTAGTAGGTACTATTTTAATTAACATAGCAAGTTATGTAATTTAAGTTATTTGCAGTGAGTTTATATTCACAACAAAATGGTACTAGGCACCACGACTCTGTCTGTCAAGACCTTTTATCTCGGAAATGCGTGGAGGTATTGAGGATAAAATTTAATTTAATTTCTTGAAGCTATGAAATAATCAGACTTTTAAGTTAACACGAAAAAAAGATACTGCTGTTTATGCCGCAAGAAACCTTATTTTCGACACTCTCAAGGGAATCAAACCTTTTAAGGTATTTTTCGTTGACCTAAAACTATGGAAATTGGCAAGTAATACCGTCTTATACTATAAGTATAGGAAAAAGACTGACAACTAAATACAATTGTAATTAAATCATTAAAAACAGGGTTTTAGGCAAGGAACGGCGGTCCTTATTTTGAATTTGTCTGGATTTTTGTTTTTGTGTGCTTTTCTTTTTAATATCTTACGTTTTACAAACTCTTCATACGAGTATTTTAATAAACATAGCAAATTAAGTTATTTTCAGTGAGTCATACTTATAATAAAATGGTATTATTTCCTTTCATTTTTAGTAATATATTTCTATACAAAGATTGATCCTTATCAGCAACAGAGTCCATTAGTTCAATAATACAGGCTGTATTTTTTTTTAAATCATTCGGGCTGTTTTCCGTCAAAAGTTCAAGAAATTAAAAAAAAACTAAATATGCAGTTAATGGTTTCTTATCACTCCTATCACGACTTTCCTCTAAGTCTCGTAGTTTCGGACTTGGCCATCACCGCCCTTCTCAAAGTCCAACCTGTATATATACATGTGACGTCAGTATTTTCAAATCTCAATAATGATATAAATATTAAAAATAATATTTTATCAAAGGTTATCATGAAATATATTTGCTAATAATTATAAACACATCAATTAATTATAAATTATCAATTAATCAGTGATTTCATCTTTCACACCGCTAATGTTTTTAAATTGTCTCGTTAACAATACCTATGTTCAAACAATCCATTAATATTTGTAAAATGAAGCTTGCAGTTTTTACCTTCCAACAATAATAAACTAAATTTACATTGTAAACGGACTTCGTTTTAATTCGGAGCTCCAACAAGCTCAAAACTGAAATGGAAGTTTCCGTTTCTGTAGCATAACAGGAAATTGTTTTGCAACATGAATTAGTATTAAATCTTCTACAGAAACAATTAATATAACATAATTTGTTGAATTCAATTCAATGATCATTTTTGAAGTGAAATCTTCTTTAGCATCGTTGTGATTTGAAAGTCGATGAATTAAAAAAGCGAGACAGTAAAAAGAGAAAGACACATAAATTCATAAGATTTCTTGGGAGAAAATGTGATACTCATCAAATATGTGAGGGTTATGCGAAAAAGCATAATCTTATATATTTATGTAATGTAAATAAAACAGAAATGATAATATTTAGATCGGGAGAGGTGCCTCAGAATATCCCCGTAGTTTGCATTAACGGACAACCTGTCAAGATAGTGGACAGCTTCAAGTACCTTGGCCACATTGTTTCGTCCTGTCTCAAGGATGACGCAGATATCGAGCGCCAAAGTAGGGCTCTTTGTGTGGTGGGCAATATGATTGTGATAAAGTTTAACCGTTCAGCGCCTGACGTGAGAATTACTCTCTTTAAGTCATTCTGCCAGTCGTTTTACACCTGTCAGCTTTGGACTAAATATTCTAAGAAGTTGCATGATGGCATACGAGTCGCCTACAATAACGTTTTTAGATTCCTTATGGGCCTGAAACGTTGCTGTAGCGCTTCAGAAATGTACGCGAAGGCTAGGATTGATTCGTTTAATTCTATCCAGCGTAAAAGAATTGCATCGTTTATGTCCAGGGTTGAGACGTCTAATAACGGCATTATCAGAAGTCTGTCTGACAGGCTGATGCTTTCAACAATGTATCGACGCTGGGTAGATATTGCAACCTAGTTTCTATTTGTAATTTATATTTTTGACTTTATTTTAATTACATATTTTATACTGTGTCTGTACTATGGATCAAGGGTGTGAAATAAAGTATTATTATTATTATAAAAAACATTATACGGTGTTTTGGTACCAGGCGATCATAGTTGCCCAAGAGATTGTTTTATGTATGACACGATTATACCTTAATATATTCTGACGTCATGCGTACGATCAATTACTACACCAGGAGAATATAAGTATGGTAGCGATGATTGTTGTTGATGGTTGTAATCACACTTATTATCCTCTTCCCGAAATTTTAGATTCGTCTCATTATCTTGAAGCCAAAATCTTTGAAGGTTTCACTTCTACCACGTGTGAACTGCTCACATGTTTTTTTTTATTTGCTCTTCGACTTAGTAAACAAACAAAGACTTAATAAGGATTATTATCTAATTATCAGTGATTTCATAATAACATTTTATCATATTCGATACCTATCTGATGGAAAGTAAAAGCGAGCCGCTTATTGACATCCGCTATGCATATATCTCTTACTTGAGATAAAAAATCGTAACTATCGTTGACTTTTCTGTGCCAATAAACTTATCAACGGTAACTCACCTTATCCGTACACGTTGTGTGTCAATGGGACGACGTATAGCTTACCAGCGATAGAAATTTTTATGGAAATTTCAATTCACGCGTCCCAATATAAGGCGATAAGAATGACTTATTGGGTATATTGGGACAGCTTCAGATTATTGACAGCGAATTACTGACAGTAGAAGGTAGTAATTTATCACTATCTGTAGTTAGTATATTGGGAACGGCCGTTACCCTGCAGGATTTCGCTGAGTCGTAACGGTTAGGTACAGTAGCTGTGTGAGGTAAAAGATTTATTGAGAAATGCACGGTTGCCATATTAGCTAATTTTTAATTTGATAAGAGATATTTTATTACAATAAGCAACTATATTTATGTACCTATATTCTGATCAGTAGTACCAAATTTCAAATTATCATCTTTAAAAAAAATATTAATCGAACCTTTAATGAAACAAATAATATTATTTAACAATTCTAGTTAATTATATTAACTATTATATTTAAAAAAAAATGGAGGAGGCCTTCACCCAAAGAGGGGCCCATACTACTAATTAAACATTAATTATTAAGAAATAGAAGAAACAATTTACTAACATAAAACTATTCTCTTTTTAAGTTCTTATAATATTAGACTTAAGTTAAGTTAAGTTAAGTTTAATAACAATAATTATAAGTTTGTTTTAATTTTTATATATAGTTTAACTTAATTATGTAATTTAGTATTGAAATAAAAGGCTTTTTTATTTTATTTTTATTTTATTTTTATAAATATAAATTAATAAATTCTCTCATTGAAATTATGACATCAAAGGAAATTTTTTGCTTTTTGTATTTTTTTTATGTTATTTATACTTTTTTTTTCGTCTATATGTTTTTTACTTGAATTATACTGTGTACTTTGTGTTTGTGATTAATAAAGTTTTCATTCATTCATTCAACGGAAAATACGTGACCCTTCTTTAGACACGTAAGAAGATAGAAAGTCTCCCAGTACGAACACATATATTGAGCATCTTCTTTCTCATGCAAGAAGTGATGAAAGTAATTTTACACAAATAATATTTTAAAACAAAATTTTATGAACGATGCGGGACACGAACCCGCGCCAACGAGCCAACCGTTTGAGTGACGTATCGTTGATAAAATCTTGTATGCTTTGTTCAACTCTCAGGTTGTGGCTTCATTTACAGGATCTACTTTACAGTTGATAACCTGCTCAACCCCAAAATTTGCATAATATTAGGAAATTCACTTGAGATTAACAATTTGTTGTGTTTTAAAGTGATAACCCTCACCTCTGGGATTAATCACACAAATAAAATTTGAAAACAAAATTTTATGAACGATGTTAATGTTGATCGCATAGAGATTATTAAAACGTTAAGACTAATTAGCGTTCAGAAAACTAAAGATCTCTGGGGAATCTCTGTTAACATAGTGAAATCTGTAATAGAAATTGTAGCCAAAGACTTAGCTTTTATTTTTAATAAGTGTGTAGATTGCGGTATATTTCCAAACCAAATGAAACAGAGCAAGATCACTCCTCTATTTAAGTCGGGAGATAAAGCTGACCCCATCAATTTTAGACCCATATCAGTACTACGAATCTTTAGCAAGATTTTCGAAAAAATTATGTTAACGCAATTAATTAACCATTTTTACAATAATAACTTCATGCATAATAAACAATATGGTTTTACTCAAGGTCTTTCAACCACAGATGCTAGTATCGAGTTAATAAGAAATATTTTGGATTCAAATATTTTTATCCAAAATGGGATGTGACATCACTTATTGAAAGTCAAAAAGTACCACCCATTCCAAAATGAATACCTCAGACCTGAGTAGAATGGGCGCAACGAACTCTTGCTTGCTTTCTTGGATGCTTGGGAGAATTCATGTGATGCGTTAGGAGTGTTTTGTGATTTATCCAAGGCATTCGACTGCGTTCATCATGAAACCTTACTTCAAAAATTTCACCACTATGGTGTTAGGGATGTTTCACTAGATTTAATAAAATCATACTTGTGTAATAGGATACAAAGAGTAGACGTTAATGGAAAAAGATCAACTTGATCTATCATATCGATGGGTGTACCGCAGGGCTGAATCTTGGGTCCTTTTTTGTTCCTGGTTTACGTCAATGATTTACCTTATTCAAAATAAACATGATATTATACTGTTTGCTGACTATACATCTTTGTTATTTAAAATAAAACGCCAGCAAAAAACTTTCTGTCAGGTTGACGACGACATTGCTGAAGTAGTAAATTGGTTTAATGTTAATAACTTAATTTTAAACGAAAGGAAAACAAAATGTGTAAGGTTTACACTTCCAAATATAAAGCACCAACCAACACCTATAAAAATCAATAATGAAAAACTTGATGTAGTAGAAACGACAACATTCCCATTACATTAGACTTTAAGCTACAATGAGGTGCTCACATAAAAACTTATGTAATCGACTTAGCTCTGCAGTATTTACGATAAAAAAATAAGGCAGCTGACAGATGTTGAATTGCTAGACTTGTATATTTCAGCAACTTTCATAGTGTCATGTTTTACGGAATTATATCGTGGGGTACGGCTGCAGATATTGAAAAAATATTTGTGCTGCAGAAAAGAGCAATTCGAGCAGTCTATATAATGCGTTTAAGGGATTCATTGAGAGAAAAGTTTAGTGAAATAAATATTATGACAGTACACTGCCAGTACATATACGAGAACCTCCTATACGCCCATAAAAATATTAGCCAATTTAAAAAGAATAGTGATGTACACAGTGTCAATACTCGAAACAAACATAAACTCGCAATTCCATCTACTAGGCTCCGTAAAATTGCTAAATCTTTTAAAGTGGATTGTGTTGTATTTTATAATAAACTCCCAAATGAAATTAAAATGTTACCTATTAAAAAATTTAATGTATCGTAAAAAATAAATTAACATCTAAGGCCTATTATAGCGTGAAAGATTATTTGAATGATAAAGATACTTGGAATTAATGTTCTAAATTTTGTTAATGAATATTGTTATACTCATTTGAATGCTATTGTAACTTTTATACTTCATCCTGGCTTGCACTAAATAACTTATAAAGTTTTACAGTGAATAAAGATTTTTTTGACTTTGACTGACTTTGATGCGGGACACGACCCCGCGCCCGCTAGCATTCCGTGCGAGCACTCTTCCAACTGTGCCAACCGTTTGAGTGACGTATCGTTGATATAATCTTGTATGCTTTGTTCAACTCTCACAGTAACAGACAGTAATTTTACTAATTATAACATAACAATAAGATTATTAAGTTTTAAAAAATTTCTCTGACACAGAAAACAAATCTGGCTGTGTTTTTGGGTACTGAAAAGTTGCTTAATGAGTTCACACAACGCAAGATGGTTAACTCATTTCTTAGAGGTCTGATAATAAAAGAAAATTCAAGAAATTGCTGTTGGCTGAGAGAGAGGCGAAGTTCGTGCATTAGTCCAGGTCCTTCGTGTGCCAAATCAGCTAATTTAAACAGTCCCTGAGACATAAGAATCATGTAGATGTCCTTGCAATGTACAACACCAATTACCTTCATTGCTCGTGTGAGCAACACGCCTCGCTAAATTTGTTACGAAACTGTTAGTACAGCGTTAGTTAGTTTCTTTCATGACAATAAGGGATGAGAGAAGCAGGACGTTCAGCTGATGGTCATTGATACGACCAGGAACAGACATAAACTTATGATGCCTACTACTCGGCTAAGACGAGTTAGTAAGTCTTTTGTGGGGCGATGTATATGCTTTTACAACAAGATCCCAGAAAATGTTCAAAAAGTATTACGTTATTAAAATTAATTAAATTGTTAAAAAACGTTTGTGTGGTAAAGGTAACTATAACTTAAATGAATTTCTTAATGATACCACAGATTGAGCATGGAGTGACCGCCCTCAGGCTATTAAATCATAAGTTTAATTGTACAATATTACTTTGTAAACATATTTATTCGATGAAAAAGAAAGAGCCCGCTGAGTTTGTTGCGCCCATTCTTCTCAGGTCTGAGGCATTCATTTTGGAATGGGTGGTAGTTTTTTGACTTTCAATATGTGATCTCACATCCTATTTTAAATTAAAATATTTGAATTTGAATTTGACCTGCCCATTACAATGCAGAACCACTCAGGATTCTTGAAAAACCCAAATATTCTAAGCGGCACTACAAATACGCTTGTCACCTTGAGACAAGATATTAACTCTAATTTTCCCAATAATTTCACTAGCTAGCGACCTTCAGACTGAAACACAGTAATGCTTACACATTACTCCTTCACACCAAAAAAAGACGCCGTTGTGGTACCCATATTCTAGCCGGCATCCTGTGCCCCCTGGTAACCTCCCACTCTCCCACTGCCATAAGTCGCCTCTTGCGACACCCGTGGGCCTGGGTCTTCCCTATTATTTTTATGCCCGAAGCACAGGGCATATTTCGACAAGCTAAGCTCATTTTGTAGGTTGTACAAAATTTTTCTTCTACCTCTCATACACAACTTACCTGACTAAGAACACGTAGATATAATTTTTAATGGAAATTGTTATTCCAGGTTCTATACTGTATAGAAAATGCAGTAGGAGCACCAGCTCCTGATGGTCAGTTTGCTGCATACAAAGAGGAAGTTATTGATTACGCTCGCCGAGCATTCAAGGTGTCAGCAGATGTCCACGCGAGGGCGCTGTGTGCGGCAGGGAGTGAGCGTCCTCCAACTGTTGTATTGGGGTGCTCAGTCATAGAGGCAGACGGGCTGGAGGCGAAGGACGCTAACGGTAAGAATATTTATATGTCATAGCAAGGGTAAATAAATTACCAGTGGGAGGCTCCACACGGTGCCTATTTCTGCCGTGAAGCAATAATGTGTAAACATTACTGTTTCGGTCTGAAGGGCAGCGTAGCTAGTGAAATTACTGGGCAAATGAGACTTAACATCTTATGTCTCAAGGTGTCGAGCGAAATTGTAGTGCCGCTCATAAATTTTGGGTTTTTCAGGAATTCTGAGCGGCACTGCATTGTAATGAGTAGGGCGTATCAATTATCATCAGAAAAGAACGTCGTGCTAATCTCGTCCCTTATTTTCATAAAAAAAATTATTAGTAATTACTGTGTTTCGGTGTGAAGGGCGCCGTAGCTAGTAAAATTACTGGGCAAATGAGACTTAACATCGTACGTCTCAAAGTGACGAGCGCAATTGTAGTGCCGCTCATAATTTTTGGGTATTCTAAGAATCCTGAGCGGCACTTCATTGTAATGGGCAGGGCGTATCAATTACCATCAGCTGAACGTGCTGCTCATATAATCCCTTATTTTCATAAAAAAAAGAATATGAATCTTGGGTAAACATGGCTTATTAAAATTCAGTCTCGTGCCAGATTTTGGCGAGTCAACACGTCCTGAGGGTGCCTTTTTATGCCTTTTAAAGATAACTCAAATCATTTGAATATTTATGGATTTCCGCAAAGTAACGCCTACTTCAATAAATTTTCTTAAACATGACTTAATTATAATTCATAAAATAAGCTCTCGTTATATTGAAAAGTTCTTGTTTGCTTCTACTTAAATGTATTGAAAGTGGATCCTGTAATAGCGACTAATTAAGACGGTTCCTTGTAATATTACACTTAGCCGGCTAATTGTTGCCGCAGGGCTTAACAACCTTAAACATGGCGAACCTTTGTGATAATAATCCTAATGGAACGTTTATATTTTGTTTGTTTTTCTGTTCGTAATGAATAAGTGCTTTGCTTAAAATTGTATATCCTGTCACGTTAAAATTATCAATAAATAATCTCAAAGATACTTTGGATTTCTTACGGCCGTTCCCAATATTCAGTCTATCTCTTACTTGAGATAAAAATCGGAACTATCGTTGACTTTTCTGTCCCAATAAACTTATCGACGGTAGCTCACCTTATCCGTACACGCTGTCTGTCAATGGGACGATGTATAGCTTACCAGCGATATAAAGTTTGTATGGAAATTGCAATTCACGCGTCCCAATCTAAGGCGATAAGAATGACATATCGGTTATGTTGGGACAGCTTCAGATTATTGACAGCAAATTACTGACAGTAGAAGGTAATACTTTATCTCTATCTGTAGATAGTATATTGGGAATGGCCGTTAATATCGTCCCTTACTGTCATAAAAAAAGTTTTCATATACATTCCAGATACATTTTTATAGAACACGTGGACAAATGAAATGGTATTTGAAGGCTGACCGGATCGGTCTTTGTACAAGTAGCGAAATAAAATAACATAATATATAAACTGAATCTATTTGAAGATTATGATACTCTTTCCTTTCTTTCAGTACTGTGTTAGAAAGAGAACAAATATTTTGTTCCTTGAATGGTCCAGCCATTTCATTTGTGAGTATTGGAGAGTTGGTTTCTCAACCTTTTTCTCTTTTTTAAATGCTATCACACCAAATATTTATATAACTCTAGAAATAAGGGGTTGCTTGTAACTAATTCTAGTAGACTTCATAAGATACATAATAGCTTTAAGGGTAAATGTATATACTTTTATAATAAAGTCCCAGCCACTGTTCAGGCATTATCTATAAATAAATTTAAATGTTTTATAAAAAAATGGCTCTGTCGTATATCCTACTACTCTACAGCATAATATCTAACGGCCGTTCCCAATATTCTATCTACAGAAAGAGATTAATTACTACCTTCTACTGTCAGTAATAAGCTGTCAATAATCTGAAGCTGTCCCAATATACCCGATAAGTCGTTCTTATCGCCTTATATTGCGACTCGCGAATTGCAATTTCCATACAAACTTCTATCTCTAGTAATCTATACGTCGTCCCATTGATAGACAGCGTGTACGGATAAGGTGAGTAACCGTCGATAAGTTTATTGGGACAGAAAAGTCAACGATAGTTACGATTTTTATCTCAAGTAAGAGATAGACTGAATATTGGGAACGGCCGTAAGTGATCCGACAGCCTGTTGCTAGATTATGATTATTTTATAACAATAGTAATGACAGTACAATATTGTATATTTCATTAGAAATGAAATGAAGAATGCCGGGAGATTTTCTTGCGCCGCTTCTCTTATCTCAGAAAGCCATTTTTTTTTCGAAGTGGTCTGATCTAGTATATTACAAATGACACCAAAAAGGATTCTAAAGGAATCAATTTTCATAAAATAAATGCCTTTTGATGCCTTTTATTTCTTCAAATAGAGAGCCATCTTTTTTTTGCGCTAAACTGCTTCGTGTATTTCGGAGGCATCATAATTTTAGTGTTTGTATAGTTGGCTTTTCATTATTATGTTAAATTATTCTTGTCAGCCATAGATCCTAACAGACATATGTGAAAAACTATGTATTTATCTATCAAAATCCTGACGACCTGTATAGCCGAGTGGTTAGCGATCCTACCTACTAAGCTAGAGGTCCCGGGTTCGAATCACGGTAGGTGCAAGCATTTATATGACGAATATGGATGTTTGTTTCTGAGTCATGGATGTTTAAATGTATTTATGTATGCTTATATGAATTTATGTATGTTTAAGTAAGTATATTGTATTAAATATATCATTGTCTTGTAACCCATACACAGGGTATATATATTAACTTGGGGCAAGATAATTTGTGTAAAAAGTGTGTCAATATTATTAAATATTATTATTAAAATCAATTATTTTCTTTTTTTTTATTACAACTACAATCTATGCAGTAGTTCATGTCAATTTAGACTGTCAACTCTTGAAAATTTCTACACAAATCCGTTTTACGTTCACATTAATTTTATAATAAAGTTTATCGCCATGAATATGGGAACAAATTAACAAGCTCTCGAAGTCAACTTTATGAGTTTTACGACAAAACGTGCTGAATTTGAATTCCCCTGACAACTCCGCGACTTTTATACGTTAGAAAAACATTTTTGTAATTCTATATCAATAGAAACTTCTTTTTTTTGTATGATAATAAGGGACGAGACGAGCAGGACGTTCAGCTGATGGTAATTGGTACGCCCTGCCCATTACAGTGCAGTGCAATGCAATGCAATGCGGCACTACAACTGCGCTCGTCATCTTGAGACATAAGATGTTAAGTGTCATTTGCCCAGTAATTTTACTAGCTACGGCGCCCTTCAGACCGAAACATAGTAATGCTTACACATTACTACTTCACGGCAGAAATAGGCGCCGTTGTGGTACCCATAATCTAGCCGGCATCCTGCGCAAAGGAGCCTCCCACTTCTACGTATATTGTGTTAGAGGTTGAAGTATGAAATTAGCGTTTAGTCCTAAAAATTTGTTTTTTTTTTCTAATATTAAATATATCTTTTTATTTAATTGAAGTATTTAACCATAACGAAAAGGTCATTTATGCCTTTGCGGTAAAAACATTGTCGATATAGGCTATCAGTTGTTCCCAATATACTATCTACAGATAGAGATAAATTACTACCTTCTACTGTCAGTAATTAACAGTCAATAATCTGAAGCTGTCCCAATATACCCGATAAGTCATTCTTATCGCCTTATATTGGGACGCGTGAATTGAAATTTCCATACAAACTTCTATCGCTGGTATGCTATACATCGTCCCATTGGCAGACAGCGTGTACGGATAAGCTGAGTCACCGTCGATAAGTTTATTGCACAAAACAGAAAATTATTGGGACAGAAAAGTCAACGAAGTTACGATTTTTATCTCAAGTAAGAGATAGAGTGAATATTGGGAACGGCCGTTAGAGGTTGAAGTATGAAATTTTCGTTTAGTTCTAGATTTTTTGTAATATCAAATATTACTATTTCTTTAAACGAAGTATTAAACCATAATGCGAAGTCCATATGCGTTTGCGGTAAAACTTTGTCGTTAGAGACTCAATAAACCTTGTGAAGGCATCTTGTATTGCTTATTGTGAAGAAAACTTTATAACTTGGAAAACTTTCCCAAATCGCGGAATAAATGATATTTCGTTTGGTAGTCTAGAGAGTACGCAGGTTAATTTCTAGAGAGGCAGACAGACGTATTGCTTCTTGTGGAGAATTTTTTTAACTTGGAAAACTTTCCCAAATCGCGAAATAAATGGAAGTTCGTTTGGTACTAGGTCTTCTAGTACAGAGGATAATTTATAGATAAAGACTTTGCAGAGTTTGTAGGTTTCTGGAGCCTTTTTATGTCTTGTGTTATAATGGAGCAAAAATGATGAAGATCGGTTAACGCCTCAGGGCTGTCTCACTTGGAGTTTCACCATCGTAGTTGGATGTCCAGTACAAAAGATATCTGCTGTTATTGATTGACCGAATCTCAGGAAGCTTCACTTTCGCTTCGGTTCGTGTGTGTATCGTACAGAATCCACATTTTATCACAGCGTGCCGTATTATTCATTCCTTGGTACTTAGGAGAAGCCTATCATCGCATTTCAATTAATGATTATTTACACTAGTATATTATCTTGCCCCAAACTAGGCATAGCCTGTATTATTGAGTCTCTCGCTTGTCGCCGCGTGAGTCGCACGATGGCTACAGTGCGCTCCCCTCCAAGGGATTCAATACATCGTGGTAACAGTGTCATTACTACAGTCACAAACGTACAGTGTTCTAGTTGTAAAGTCGTGATCAATGAACTGCTTACTTTTGTTGGTAACAAAGTGGATGTGCTACCAGAGACAGCCATATTAGAAATATGCCTGACATCATATTCTGCTGACGAAATCGAAGTGGCCCGTAGTATTGTGTACAAGCTATTAGCTCCTACTAAGAAATTTATGAGGAGAAAGGAAGGAGGTGAACAGAAAAGTATACAGGACATAATAAAACTTATAAAAGAATTCGACCCTTCATGTTTACCGATATTTGTCGCCAAAGACCTGAATAAAATACCACCCGTCTCATTTAACTATATCGATTCAACTTCGTTCTTAAAGGAAATAGCTATATTAAGAAATGACGTGGCTAGCATTAAGGCCAATAAAGTAATTAAAGAAAGCAGTTGTGATACAAATAATCAAATAGAAGGTTTAAAGTCAGAGGTTGAGGAAGTCAAAACAATTTTAAAAGAATTTCAGAAACATATATGTGTTTCCAATTTAAATACGCAGTGTCATGACAGTGCTAGCGTTAAATCAGTGCAACCGGAACGAAATGACAAAAATATCGCATCGCAGTCATTTACATTCGTATCTCAGGCGCGTGATGCTATAGGTAAGAACGAACGAGTCGCCTGCGCATCGAATATAACACATAACACGCATTCGATAATGCATAATATTTCACCGAGCGGAAGGCAGCGGCCGTTTGACAAATCGACACGAGTGCATGTACCGTCTTATCGCGATGTTATTCTTAATTCAAACAATTCAACAATGCAAGAACGTCATACTATGCGACATGATGACAGTTTTATAATTGTTGAACGTAAAAAACGTAGAAAGTTAAATAATAATTTGACCGGCACCGCACGGTGTTCTAATAAATTACAAACTGCTGATTTAACATCTGCTGTGTACGTATCTCGATTAAGAAAAACCACGACAGCTGATGATGTGAGAGATTATATCATGGAGAACGGTGAAGAATGTCTTAAAATTGAGTTATTGACACAGAGACATGACACCGATTTTTGTTCATATAAATTAACTGTACCAAGGCGCAAATTAAATACATTCTTGAGTAATGACTTTTGGCCTGAGGGCGTAAAATTTAGATTGTACCGTGAGCACACGGCGAGAGGAAATAAACCGTCTTAAAATTTACTACAATATGGATATCACAACCACAAGAATAAAAATATCATCTTTTAACTGTAAGAATATTAAGAAATCTTTAATGACTATAAAATATTTAACTGACACCTCGCAACTTATAGTGCTGCAAGAGACGTGGCTATTGGAACATGAGTTGAATTTCGTCCATAGTATTAATAGCCAGTTTGGATGTGTAGCAAAATCTTCTGTAGATTCTTCTGTTCTTCTTCGAGGGCGTCCTTTTGGAGGGCTCGCCATCATGTGGCACAAGGGTTTATTTCCAAACGTTATACCGGTTGAATGTTTAAATAATAGGATACAGGCGGTGCGTGTGTGTCTTCATTCGGGTTCATTTCTGTTAGTGAATGTGTATATGCCGACGGACCAAAGTGAGAATGTTGAAGAGTTTACAGAGTGTTTGGCACAAATTTATGCTATTATAGAGGAATCCGATGTCCAGGTAGCATATATCCTGGGCGACTTAAATGCTCATCCAGGTGCTAGGTTCGGTAAGCAGTTATCAAAATTTTGTGATGATATGATGTGGGAATGGGCCGACCTTAACCTTTTGGGGGATAACCCTAACATGTATACATTTCAATGTGTTGCGAGCGGTAGCAAGAGATGGTTGGATCACTGTGTTACGACCAGATCGGGGTGGGATACCATTGTTGGAGCCTACGTCACTCATGACGTCAGATGGTCCGATCATCACCCATTGAGTATCGAGTGTGATATCACCGGGGTGGCGACTAACTGTGCCATTTATAGTACACTCGATACACAAAAATTTGTAAGATGGGGCGAGAGATCAAGTGACGAAATAAACGCCTACCGTGAATTTTGTTTTAATAATTTAGATTTATTTTGTGATCCACCTGTGTGTGAATGTACTAATATTATGATGTGTAGTCATAGACAAGATTATAATTTATATATAGATAATTATTACAGGCACATTGTCGACGTCCTGCAGAGTGCAGCTATTGTAAGTTCTTCTCCATGTGAACATAAGCAGACAGGAAAACCAACGAGACAAAAAAGAGTACCTGGTTGGAACTATCACGTCAGGGATAGCCACGCAAAAGCTAGGCTTTATTTTAGATGTTGGACATTGGCTGGCAGGCCTTCCAGCGGGCTAGAATATGATAACATGCGGAGAAGTCGTACTGTATTTAAAAATAAAATTAAATGGTGTCTTAAGAACGAAGAGAGTATTAAAATGAATATTTTGGCGTTACATAAGAAAAATAAGAATTTTGTAAAATTTTGGAATGCAACCAAGAAACTAAATTATAAACAGACCTTACCTGTGTCAGTAGAGGGTTGCCAGACTCCGTCAGATATAGCCGAAGTATTTGCAAAAAGGTTTAAAGTTAACCCTCTGACTGTAGAGTATATGTCGGAGCCGAAAACATATCATAAAGATGATGATATAGAATTCACAAGCAAAGATATCGCGAAAGTCATCATGAGTATGAAGAGAGGCAAATCTCCGGGACACGATGGGCTCAGTATCGAGCATATACTCTGGGCCAGTGATAAAATATTTAATCATTTAAGTTGTCTTTTTAATCTTTGTATCAAATTTGCATACTTACCGGAAGCTCTAATGCATACGTTAGTTGTACCTATTGTCAAGAATAAAACAGGCGATCTTAGTAGTACAACGAACTATCGACCTATCTCCTTAGGCACTATAATAGGTAAAATATTAGAACGTCTTATACACCCTGTACTGCTTAAGAACATTAAGATTGATGATGCTCAATTTGGTTTCCGTGCCGGTCTTTCGACGGATGCCGCTATTGTTAGCCTGAAGGGCGCTGTGAGTCACTACACAACTCGTCACACGTCCGTATACGCTTGCTTCTTAGACCTTAGCAGCGCTTTTGACTTGGTTAACTATAACATCCTATGGACAAAGTTGTTGGCCTCACAGGTGCCTAAAAGTGTGGTCAATTTGCTGAGATTCTGGTACGGAGGACAAACGAACTCTGTAAAATGGGGCGACGCAACATCTAGCAAGTATAGGTTAGAATGTGGAGTTCGTCAAGGTGGGGTGACCTCTCCTGATCTTTTTAACCTGTATGTGAATGGTTTGATCGAGGAGCTCAGAGGTACCAAAGTCGGCTGTCACGTAGGAAATGTTTGTGTCAGTAACCTTAGCTATGCTGATGATATGGTGCTTCTCAGCCCCTCGATCAAGGGGTTGAGGAAGCTGCTTTCAGTCTGTGAGCATTATGCTAATGCTCATGGTCTGAAATATAACGTTTCCAAAACCAAAATGATGGTGTTTCCTGCAGGTGGAGGTCCGGATATGGTACCTGAGGTGTATCTAAACGGAACGGTTATTAGTGTTGTTAAGCAGTTCAAATATTTAGGTCACGTGCTTACGGAGAGGCTGCAAGATGACGAAGATATCGAGCGAGAACGAAGGGCCCTCGCTGTTAGAGGAAACATGCTTGCACGACGATTCGCTAAATGCAGTAGGGATGTAAAGACTACCCTATTCAAAGCTTACTGCCTAGGCATGTACACCTGTCAGCTGTGGGTAACATTTACACACAAAGCATTTAGAAGAATAAGGGTCCAGTATAATGATACATACAGGGCCTTTATGAATCTTCCGAGATGCTGCAGCGCATCAGGCATGTTCGTGGAGGGTGGGGTCCCTGACTTCTTCGCTGTAATAAGAACAAGAATCGCGACATTTTGGAGTCGATTGCGCAGCTCAAAAAATAAAATCCTCACGGCTATATCTGACGATATCAGGAGCCCTATATATAAACGATGGATATCTGTTCACATGGAGAATAACAAAAAATAAAATGGACATGTAATTAATATTATGAATTTTTATATTTTTTTTATATTTTTATATTTTGGACACCACACCCTTATACAGTGATGGTTTTCTAGTTTTTAAGTTTACTTTTAATTATAATAAATAATTAATGTTAACTATGGGACGTAATTGGCCTGAAATAAAAGAATTATTATTATTATTATTATTATTATTATTATGGGTACAAGACAACGATACATTTAACACAATATACTTACTTAAATATACACAGATACATATAAACAAACATCCATATTCATCATTTATATGATTGCACCTACCGGGATTCGAACCCGGGACCTCTAGCTTAGTTGCCAGGGTCACTAACCATTCGGCTATATGGGTCGTCATTTACCGTAGTTGCTGGTCTTTCACGGCGTTCATTCTTCAAGTCAAGTTTCTCTGTGATAGCGATAAAACAAAAAACGCGATATTGCGAGCTGTTTCTGCTGCCTTAGTTTCACAACGGAACTAGTATTCAAGTAATACTCAAAAGCTGTGATCTATAGAGCTTACTAAGACTTTACTTACGAAAAACTTATCAGAGTAAGCTTACTTGACATAATCTTTTATTTCGTTCTTATACGGAAATTTTCATTAACCTATCTATCCTTAGTTTAACTTACTAGAGGTAAATATATAACTATCCTTTTCGGCTTACTTTCATTTCAATAACTTATCGACATAAAGCTTTGGACTAAAACTATACTGGAAATAACTATGGATACATAAAAATCTATTCATTAAACAGTGACAACAATGTATCCGTAACTATAGATACGTTATTGAAAACGGCCGGTAGTCATTAGAAAGCTGAAATTATGCAAAGCTTAAGCTACGACAACCCAATGCAAGAGTTACGTTCATGTTTAATTACACTCAGCTAATAAATTCATAAAATTCGAACAGGCGGCATTAGATAGCTATATATATAACTTTTTTCCTTTTCTTTTATTAAATAGAGGATTAATAAAAGAAAAGGAAAAAAGTTCATTTTTTAATGTTATTTTATTTCTCTACTTTCTTTCTTTAAAAGTCTCTTTTCAATAATAAATATCCACCTTCAACCTTTATAATATATGAAGTTACTTTACAAATATATTATGACGAAATTATATTATGTTCTGACTCCGTCAAAATGCCACCCTATTAAGGCACCCCTTCATTGAATTTTTCGCTCTCGATTTTACGGACTATAAATAAATGTTACGCGTGTAAAAATTACGCCGACGGAAATATGCCTGGGACGGTCGTGGTGAATTTGATTTTAGTTTAATAATTTACTAGAAAAATTAAGCAAAGCTGCTAGACTTAAACCCTTTGAAAATACTCGCACAATAATATTATAAATGTGAGTGTAAGTTTGTTTGTTACGCTTAGTTGCCGAAGCCACTGAAACGATTTTGATGAAATTTGGTATAGAGATAGAGTAGAGCATGGGATAGGATAAATGCTACATTTTATCCCGAAAAAATCCATGGTTCCCATGGGATTCGATGAGCTATAACTACACCAATAGTAGGTTTAGCTTAGCATAGCAATCTTCCTCGCAATAAGATTCATATAATATATTGGGAACGGGAGCGAAAACGGGAACCGGAACTGGATTAGGACATAAAATAATCTCCAATTCCAAACTTGCTTGTTCAAACAAAACAAATCTTATAACTATATTTACAATACTATGACTACATAAAAAACTTTGCGAGTACCCAAACCACCAAACCGTATCGGTAAAGAGGCTTGAGATCATGCACGATCTGTAAACGCGCAATTCAAAATATTTTTAAGTGAAATATCAATCACATCAAGTAAATTTGGAAATTTCCATAACGGGCTAGACCTTACGAGGTACGTACATTTTGGAACAAATAATATACAAGACCGAATAATAGTTAAGGCCATATGAGAATTAATTTTCAATAAGCTGTCCGAAGCGTTATAAAATTTTTTCTAAGTCTAAGATCGTTGGAATTGAAACAGGAAATAGTGGAGCTCCAAGAAGGTGAAGTGAATTCTTATCCAAAACTTTAATATTGGGGGCCATAACATGAAATTTATTGGTAATATCAACCCGGTCTGAAATTTGGAAATTTTCGCCGATAAAAAGTTCGCATTTCCAAAAATTTTACTCAAGGCTGATTGAGTTAAAACTTTCAATTACATCTTTCAAATCATCTAGAACAGAGTCCACTTCACCACCCAAAGTACCATCATCCAAGTACCAAACATTAAATTTTGATTTTGGTTTTGTTATGGCGGAATGTGAACTGTGGTCATCTTTTTTTGCATGTAAAGTTGAATATGCGAACATGAACAAATGCTCCCAACTATTTTTGAATTTTGGTTTACTGTTCTCGGATCGCATGAGTTTGGAGAGTACAGTTGCAACAGTAATGCGAGCCCCTTTTGGAATTCGCTTTACTACTGGAACCGAATTCTTTAATTTTTCTAACAATTCCGAAAAATTTGTTGTAACATGATATGCGTTATTTGTCGAGGGCGAGGTGCTATGATGTATATCCGAAACTAACGCGGAACTATGCTTTTTACCGGTGTGAATTTTTAAGCCTCTTGCACCTCTAAACGTGTAGGAGAGCATAGGTCACATTTCACAAGAACACTGGCTTGGCTACAAGCATTGTTTATGTTTTGATTATTATCACTCATTAATTTATCACTCATTAATCTTCAGCTATGTCAGCGCCGCACTATAACAGACTGTGTAACTTTAAAGAAAATATGTACTGGTGAGCTGACATCTTCTGAGCTCCTTAGTCTCGTAGGCTTTCACGTCCCAGCCAGGTCTCTCCGCACATGCATTACTTTTGAGCTATCGTCCCCAAGAACAAACATTGGGTTTCGCGCGCCATTACACAGAATGTGTAAATCTTACAACAATAGTTTTCTCGACATCGACATATTTTCGTGCTCCCCTGCTGTGTTCAGACACAGTTTAGAATTAAAATTAAAATCGTTCTTATCGTTGCCCCAAGTTTAGTTTTAATTAATTTCATTTGTCTACATCTTTTAAATTTGTTACTTCTGTGAATGTTTGCGTTTTGTGACTGTATACCTTTGATTTTTCTTTTTGTTATTATTGTATTTGTGAAACATGTGTTAGGACGCATCTACATTTATATTTTGTATCTCTTTCCTATATTGTTCAGTTCTTGTGATGTGTTTGTTATGTTTCCTTGTAATAATAATAATAATAATAATTCACTATTCACTATTGGTCTATTTAACAGTCACTTCACACACAAGCTCAGCTATTGGTCCGCGAATAACACGAACTGCGCGTTGCTATGTGCAGAAGACAAAATCTGAAAACAATAAATATCTTAGCAACTATATTAACAGGACTAAAATACTTAGGAAATATACTATCCTAAAACATTGTGATGGGTAGCCACACCGACACACCAACACTTGTACCGATGCAGCACCACTTTCTGAGGCTGGGATGGGGCAGCAAGCGCTGATTTGCAGCGAAAATAATCTGAAACAGAATTAAAATATGGATCAGTAATATGCTCTGCGTAACAGATTTTTAAAACCCTTTATCTACACGGACGAAGTTGCAGGCATTAGCTAGTACAATTTTAGTGCACAGTTTGTTAATTTGCTAGAAAACAGTTCGCTGACACATCTCCTTTTGTGTGAACTTTACAATTGCTTTATGATTTCATATTAACCAGATGAAGGCCTTCTCTGCACGTGGAAAAAAATAGTGGAACTTTCACAGTTGTAAGTTGTAAAACAAAATAACCTAATAAAAATAATAATAATATTGACACACTTTTTACACAAATTATCTTGCCCCAAGTTAAGCATCTATAGCCTGTGTTATGGGTTACAAGACAATGATATATTTGATACAATATACTTACTTAAACATACATAAATTCATATAAACATCCATGACTCGGAAACAAACATCCATATTCATCATATAAATGCTTGCGCCTACCGGGATTCGAACCCGGGACCTCTATCTGAGTAGGTAGGATAACCGCTAACCACTCGGCTATACAGGTCGTCGTCGGCTATACCTAATGGAAATATTATTACAATTTTTATTATTTTTTGATATAAATAAATTTACTAATAAAATAAGACACTTAGATTTGTACTTAAGTACTTCTCTACTTCTTTGTTTTGCTTTCTAACGGATGCGAATCATAACTATAATCCATTTTCATTAGATTTAAGAAATTGAAACTGATTTTAATGATACTTTTTTTAAATGAGTGTTTACCGATAATATCACCCATTTTCCACTATCCACATAAAACTGGGTTAAAATTGCATGACGGATTTAATTATTTTAATAATTATTGCAGTAATTATGTGACGAACTGTGAGTTAACTGGTATGTTCAACCCAGATCACTGACTAAGATCACTGATGCACTCACAGATGCACTGGCAATAAAATAGGAATGGGCCGGACATATTGCACGGGAAGGGCCAACATCATGAAAACGAACTGTAGGAAGACGAATAAAATGGTGGGCTGATGACATAGAACAACTAGCAGGAAAAGAATGGATGCCGGAACAGACATAAACTTATAATGCTTACTACTCGGCTAAGTCGAGTTAGTAAGTCTTTTGTGGGGCGATGTATATGCTTTTACAGCAAGATCCCAGAAAATGTTCAAAACAAAAGTATTACGTTATTCTAAATAATTGTTAAAAAACGTTTGTGTGGTAAAGGTTACATAAATGACTTTCTTAATGATACCACAGATTGGAAGTGGAGTGACCGCCCTCAGGCTATTAAATAATAAGTTTAATTGTACAATATTACTTTGTTAACATATTTTTCTATAAAAAAAGCCCGCTGAGTTTGTTGCGCCCATTCTTCTCAGGTCTGAGGCATTCGTTTTGGAATGGGTGGTAGTTTTTGACTTTCAATAAGTGATGTCACAGATTGAATAAAAATATTAGAATTAGAATTTGAATTTGAAAGCTCTTGAAAGAAAGTTGTAGATGAAGTTGGAGGAGGCAATTACCCAATCTGGGAATCATATCTCATAAATAGTATAATAACAATTCTACTAACAACCGAGATTAAGCAAATATACTAACAAAAGCTGACAATATCTAAAATTTATATATTTTTAGAGATATGAAATCAATGGCTATATTATGTATTATGATGGTAGTTTACTGTACTCAATAACTTTTGTTTTGTATAAATTTACATTTACTTTTTCGACTTACTCGTGTAATGCATTGACTATTTGACGTTTGAGTATGTTTGGTTGCATCACTTTATATATTATACTAGCTGACCAGACAGACGTTGTTCTGTACATAATAAATAAAATACCGTTTTTGATGAATTTGTCAATAATTTATCATTGTAACATAATAATATGCTCCTTGTTGTTATAATGAAGTTGTTTCACAGCAGAACTGTCAAACCGCGCGTCAAAAATACTCTCACAGAAAATATGTCCAAACAAAACTAATATTGGAAGAAAATAATTATGGGTCCCAAATCGAAATAAAAACTATCCTATCTCTTAAGTTGGACTAAACTGCACTCCATGAAGTAATCCCCATTGAAATCTGTTCATTAGTTTAGGAGTCCATTGAGGACAAACATTGTGACACGAGATTTATATATATTGAGATTGTAATTGAAATGATTTGTAAAACGATTTTCTTGCTACTTCTTCTCATTAGCTCAACCCTCTACCAAGTAACAGTAGATTCAATAGGAAAAATTTTTATTTTTTTGACATTCATAAGTGTCAACTCCGTGACCTACATGAATAAAGTGATTTTTATTTGATTTGTTAGTTCTATCGTCTATTCTATTATAGTAATAAATTGCGCCAAAGTAAAAGATTTACTACGGAGAGTCTTTGAAAGGGAAACCTTAAGTTTCTCTCGTAGCTTAATGCAAGTTCTTAATTTTGTGCCATTATTATGTAAAAGGGTTTTTAATGAAACTTGAAAGCTTTAATGTGACGAACATCTGGACACAAAGTTTGCCGTTGGATCCTAAGTGGAGCGGACGATGAAATTTATAAATTTCAAACGAGGGTCACGTCTCCAACATCTTTTCTCATAATAACAGCTGTAAAGGAAGATCTGTCTTCGTCGACTCTTTATAATTAATATTATAATAAAGTCATAATATTTGTTGCCAGGGTTACTACCTCCTGCTTTGCCGGTTATTGCTTTTGTTGAGGATAATTTCAGTTAAACCGGATTAACATTCAGTATAATAGGTTTTATAATAAGTTATACACATGATTTAAGTTTTCTTTAGAGACTCGTGCCAGATTTTGGCGAGACAACACGTGCTGAGGATGACTCGTGTAGAGGCGAAACACGTGTCGAATTGTTTAAAAACAAATATTGGCGGAATTAACACTAAAGAAAACTTAAATCATTTTGTAGTCATACTTTATGTTTAGAAACCGATCTCTCGATCTCATCAAGAGAAAAATGCTGAAAGGTATATACATTGTGATTTATTATTGTCGTTAGCAAAAAAAAATAATCCTTATATTTGTCAAAATTATTATTACCTATACGAGTGGGCGCGGATACTTATCATTTTTTTTTAATCAACCTTACTTCATTCTTATAAGTTACTAGTGGACCCAACAGACGTTGTCCTGTACACATGTTTTAAATTTGAAAAATCGGTCCAGCCGTTAGGAGCAGTTCACTAACATACACATGAGCAGGAGAATTATGTTACATGGGCGGAATTGAGAATCTAAACCAATCTCAAATTCACTGAAACAAACAAAAAAGTCATCAAAATCAGTCCAGCCGTTTAGGAGGTAGTTTAATTGTGAATCTAAACCATTTTCGAATCCACCTGAAGACACACACCAATCTCAAATTCACTGGAACACACAAAAATATCATCAAAATCGGTCCAGCCGTTTAGGAGGTAGTTCAATTGTGAATCTAAACCATTCTCGAATCCACCTGAATACACACAGAAAGTTTCATTAGAATCGGTCCAGCCGTCTAGCAGGAGTTCAGTGACATACACACGCACACAAGAATTATATATATAAAGATTCATTCTTATAAGTGGCTGACACCGACTCCAAAAATAACAATATTCGTTTATACTAGAATTAGATTGTATAAAAATACGCAATTATTTTTATACTTTTTAGTGCATTGTGCATTTTATTGTTTTGGAATAGTGTTTTTGAGGTCGGTTGTATTTTTGTTATTTTTTTATTTTTAGTGAATTTGAAGTACACTAACTAACAATTTGTCTAAATATGTGTATATATATGCTAAATTTTTCAACGCAGCAAAGAACGTTAGCGATTTTCAATTTGATTACAGACAGTTAGGAATTCTGCCACAGACTTACTGTGAGTGGTTAAGGAGACCCATCACCAGGAGAGTGATCATCATATTTGACTACGACAATTACTTGACCAGAGTAAATGACTTAAATATCCTAATAGTGTTTAAAAGATTCAGCCTAGTATCGTTAATTTGCTCCTAAGAATTGAAGAGTTCCGTTACTTTGTCATGGATGCCATAATCAGAATCTAACCAAACTCTCACCTAAATACCTTTCAAGTATATCCTTTTCAATAAAGAAAGAATGATACAAATTTTTTGGCGCGATATTGAGTTATTCGTAAATTTATCATCCACATAGGTATAGCAAAATTAAGACATTTATGGATTTCTCATGGATTCCAATGTCAGATCTGGACCAAATTACAATGGCACTACACGGAAAGCACCAGCTTTCAAATTAAAAAAAGAATTATCAAAGTCACCCATCGTAAGTTTTGAGGTAACAAACATAAAAAATAACATACCAACGAACTGAGAACCTCCTCCTTTCTTAAAGTTGGTTAAAAAGCTGTATTATTTACGAATAGACTATATATTTAAAGAAAACTAAAAATACTTTTTCGTGGTAGTCAGAATTTCAAAATAGGTCAAACAAAAACGTTTCTAACGAACGCTTCCTTAATGATAAGATATAATTTATATGCATGTGGCAGAATTGGAACACCGAATAATATGAGTACCAGATTTACCAGATAGCGTTACAAATGGTTATTTATTAAGACACACCTTAACGTTTCCGAGATATTAGAAAATAGATTAATAAACGAGGATATCTCGTTAGTTAAAAATATATGTTTTGACGCTATAGGATTCAGCGATCCGTACTGCATGCTGGGCATCCAACCGGCTTCTCTGCCAGCATCTCCGCGTGCATCCGAAGATGAAGGTCGCAAGCACGGGTTCCGGCTCAGCTTCAAACGTCGCGAGGGTCGCCAGCAGAGAGACAGCCTGGGCAGGCTACCAGCCAGATACATCCGCGCCACGAGTGTCAGGCCCCACACACTCTCCCCTAAGTGGAATGAGACTTTCAAATTGTAAGTTACCCTCGCAATATATCATAAGCAAGTAGCACCTTTTTTGCCGTGAAGCAGTAATGTGTAAGCATTATTGTGTTTCAGTCTGAAGGGCGCCGTAGCTAGTGAAATTACTGGGCAAATGAGACTTAACATTTTATGTCTCAAGGTGACGAGCGTAAACGTAATGCCACTCACAAGTTTCGGGATTTTCAAGGATCCTGAATGGCACTGCATTGTAATGGGCAGGTCGTATCAATTACCATCAGCTGAACGTCCTGCTCGTCGCATCCCTTATTGTTATAAAAAAAGGATATTATTATGTTTATAGGCTTTTGAGCAGCCTCTTCCGTCGCATGGCTTAGAAAAGCGGGAATTGTTGAAATTTTCGACGCGCGATATAAGTTAATAATTTTCCTAAGAAATTTTCTCCAAAGAAATCTGTGCTAAGAAAGAAATGCGTATGTTTACCGAGTGTCAAGCTTAACATTATTTATGTCACAGTTAGCTGGTCGAATCCGTAATATATACCATAACATAGTTAAATGAATCATAAGGATGATGGCCGTCCTGATACGAGACGAGGACGATCTAAGAATGTGTCTCTATACTTATCTTGTGAAATAATAATTATATGTGATTCATTATAAGACTGTCTTATCAAAGAGTTTCATCAATCCGTTCTATATATAGTCATCAGATATCCAAGATATATTAAGTTATAAAAAAAGTAGTTACTTTACTTTACGTTTATATCCATCTTAAATGTGACATGTAGTTTAACATTATTTTGCATGTTTCAGACAGAAACTTTGTCAATTTTTTGTTTCATGAATTTTAAATTAAGACATATACGTCACTGATTTGGGATAACAAACATTAAAACATACGAATTATGAAATCAGTTAAAAGTTAAAACTGGATACAACAATATTATGAAAAATATTGTCTCTTATTTATTTATTCATTAAAATGAATGGTACGGAAGACTTATGGGGACTGTCTGTTATGGCAATTGTATCTATTATATAAAATACCGCTCCAATTTTTAATTGCTGTGTAAGTGATGGTGTCTTTTCCGAATTAATAAAGATAAGCATGGTAGTGGCCATATTCACGACTGGCTGGTCGGATAATACTAATTATAGGCCCATAACTATACTGCCGGCATTATGTAAAATATTAAAAAAAAAACATTCTCGAGCAACCTGCGGCACACTTTAATATAAATAGAATAAAAAAGCAGTTTACATAAGGCCGGTCCACTCAAGACGCTGATGTGCTGTGATCTGTGACCTCTACAAGGGATTCGACTGCGTCGATCACTGTACGCTAATTATACAACTAAAATTCTATGAAGTCTCTGGAACATCTTTGGATCTGATAAGATCCTATTTGTCTGGTCGTGAGCAAATAGTGTCCATAGTCGGTATCACTTCTGCAGATTCCTCAATGAAATGAGAGTGGCTTAAGGCTCTATACTCCAGTATTTATTTTAGTCCTTTCCTATTTCTAGTTTACATCAATGATCTTCCATATCTAGTAGATAAAATGTCATATGTAATTTTATTTGCAGATGATACACCAATTATTATATTTAAAGTAAATAGAAAAGATGAAGAGGTCATTGAAACTACTGAACGTTATTGCTAACTGGTTTTCTGCAAATTATCTTTTGTAGAATGCAGGTAAAACTAAATGTATGAAGTTTTCTCTGGTAGGTACATTTATTCAACCAATATTTAAACTGAACCAAAGACTTAGTTTCTTCTACAGTGTAACGTTAGATTCTAAATTGCATTGGGGTCCCCATATTGAGTATTTAACCTAATTCTTGTGCCCGCACTGCAACACTACTCGAGCCACAAACATAAACACCATCCAAGTTTTTTGGGCAGATGTAGCGATTATCCCATTAAGGCCACCCAAGCTCCTGTAACTCCCTTATGCTGCAAGAGGGTAAAGTTGATCACTTAAATTGCTATAAGCTCTCATGCCCCCTAATCCATAAAGAATTACAATCGATATATCCTTTCATTATTTCTCGTGTCTTTCGTTATTTTCTTTCCAAAGATAAATTATTCATGTTTAAAATAATGATAAACTATCATTAAATCCGTTAGAAATTACAATTTCATTTCGAGAGAAATATGTTTCATTAATAAAATATTTATATAATCTCGCTTTTCTTTGCCATCGCAATCTGATGTATTCATTCACAGTAACATTGAAAAATTCATCAAAGTTTACCTTGTCGAATGGAATTTTATTTTAAATGGAAAATTCCGCAATAGGAAGTGAAATTTCGTACAAAAAACCTGGATTTTTTTCCACAAAACATTTCTACAGAGACTACATTCTTTGACAAGGTGAAATAATTCATTGAAGCTCGAGTATTGTTTGTTATTAATAAGCTAGCTGACCCGACAGACACCCTTAAAAAAGCAGGTTGCACTCCGGGAGTGCCAGCAGAATGAAATGTCAATATTTGCAGATGAGCAAAGGTCGAGACCATGTCGAATTAATATATTGACTATTATTTGGTAAATATATTAACTCGTTAGATTCTTAACATATTAGATAAATTATATCAAAAGTTATGAATGCTAACGTGATTTCCAACGAGTCAGAAAGCTAAAAATATCGTAATGAACCTTCTTCTGTAAGAACTAGCTTTCAATTCCTAATGTTACAATTTGCCCCTAGCCTGTTACAACTAGGCCCAATCACGGGGTAAGTTGTAACACCCGTCAGTTTTTTTTTCAAAGACGTTTCTACAAAATGTCTTTACAGAATTGATCAAAAGTTTATTGGAAATCGATAATTGAATTGTTGTTAATTGGAAAAGTAGTGAAATATTTCATAAATAACAAACAATTAGTAAGCTTTCATAGCCAAGAAGCGAAAAATTGTTACAACTAGCCCCCCGCTCCCCTACTCCTTTAGAATATCCCTCTCAAATCTGAAAATATCCAGAAAAAGTTTTTACCCTTTTTATGTAACCGTACTCACGAAAGTTGTGATTCCTAGTCTCAACTCCCAAGTCCTATAAGCGACATTGTAAGAAGTATCATTTACTCCGTCTCGCTGCGCGATGTATGAATCCAGACATTGCTTTCTTACCCATAAGGTTGAATGTCCTGATCTTCACTCAAAATTTATTGAGGTATTCGTTTATTGCGCTACGAAAAGACGATTTATTAAAATGATCGTCACTCACCTACCAACTACATAAGCATAATAAACTAGGAAAAAGGAAATTATTCAATTATATCCTTCGATTAAGGATTGGTCTCCGCTGCGTTGCAACTAAATACCGCAGGCGTATTCGCAAAGTGCGGTAACTTTTACTGCGCTCGTGCCAGTCTCTAACAATGTGTGACGTGCCACATGTTCTGTTAAACATCGCTGGTAATTGAAACCAGGTTAATAAAATGCCGGATTGCGCAGTAAAACATTGTAAAAATAATACTGCAAGAAATATATAATATATTAATTTATATCGATATGGAACTGTTTTTCCTTTTCTGTCAAATACAGGAAGAGACAAAACAGTTTGAAAGTTAGTCTCTTCTGTGTGTGTTTGGTAAATTGGTTATGTTTAATGCGGAACTTTTTGTAATTATTTTTGTTATTATATTTTTGACCCTTTGCCATTTTTTTTTCGATATTTGAAAATGCTGACACTGTAAATAAGGAGTGGTAATGAGGTTCCTACCATTTCTTATCAATAAAAAGCTTTGACATTCATAAGTGTCTCTTTGATCTAAGTGAATAAATCATTTTTCTTTCTAATTCGTTTTTCCCTACTATACAATTGAGCCACAGCGACACATTGCTTCAATAAATCAAATTAAGAGATCGAATCCGAAATTGTGTTCGTTTTTGAGCAGTGACATAGATGACATATCGTCGGATGTGCTACACCTGGACATCTGGGACCACGATGACGAGAGCTCCGTGCTGGATGCCGTGTCCAGACTTAACGAAGTCCGTGGCGTGCGAGGCCTGGGCAGGTTCTTCAAACAAGTGTGCCAGAGTGCAAGACAAGGGAGTCAAGACGATTTTCTTGGTTAGTGTTTTAAATATTATATTTGTAATTTCTTTGTTTGAAAATTTCAAAACTTCAATAATGTACCTTAATTTTTAAATTAAATTTTTATGAATACGCTTTGGTAGCTCTACCCGTTCATTTAATGTCGCTATTGTAACGCGCGCCGTGCTGAATAATTTGTACACTTCGAAACAAAAAATAACTGACCTAGCAAACATTGTATTGCCATATAAAGTAATTTAAAAAAATTCAATAATTAAAATTTTTGGGGTATTAAAAATAGATGCAACCGATTTTCAGACCTACCAAATATATCGTACTACAATAATTATTGTATTCGATTACCAGCTTGCAACCCTATAGCGGATTTGTGGATGGAACAGAATAATATAATATAGCGATACAAAAATAGTTGTAGATTGTAGAAGGGTGAAAATTTGAATTTGTATATATTTTTCAATGCTGAATCATAATAAAGAAAAATTAAAAAAAAATGTCAACAAATAAATATATTATTTAGGGTTGACCCTTATCATTTAGGGGTATGAAAAATAGATGTTGGCTGATTCTCAGACCAACCCGATATGCACCCAAATTTCATACAAATCGGTTCACCCGTTTCGGAGGACTTTGGTAACAAACACGAGAATTTTTTATATTAGATAAACGCATCTTATTTTTTTTAAGTATTGAAATTAGGGTTTTCTGTGGCGAAAGGGAGTCTACACTAGTAAAAATTGAATGTTATTAATACCAGGCTAACATAAGTGAAGTAGCGATAACATTATCTGTTTTAAGGACAATTGTTTTGGCAAAATAATTATTATGACACCACACTATTTTATTAAAATCAATAACATTCACCTTATTATAAAATAAATCCTACGAGAATGTTTCTCATAACAAAATACTCCGGCTATTTTATCTATTTTTGAGAAGTACTTTTATGATTTATCACGTAGATATACTGATAGCATTGCGATACAAAAACCGTCGATCAATCTTGACGTTTCAACGTGGACGGTGGATGTAGCTATGACATTATAACATACGTTTTCAGAGAACCTTTTTACTTGTGTAAAAGTTGAAATGAAAAGCTGAAAAATTGGTCATAGCAAGATTGATGATACAGAGAGGCTCCTAAATTCATTTGCTAGGAAAAGTGGTACAAGCGTTTGATTTTTATGTAAAAGAGGAAATTATTCAGTACCATTTTCCGTTGGATTAAGCTATGATAGATGAAAAGTAACGTATTTGAAAATCTACATAAAATCATTCTACCGTAGTATTTCTACGGTTCCAGTGTTTTGACATGTTGTCTTCATTTCTTTATCTTAATTACTGCAGTTTCAGTAAAACACGATTACGAAAATAAATCTGCATAGATTTATGTTTAGAAAAGTAGGCTTTTTAATTGAATTGTTTACATATATAACATAAAACTATGATAGCTATCAACACAATACTTATATTATTCGATAGTTTATAAGTATTTTAAAATTTTCTTCGTGGGTTTTATCAATACGCTCGGTTCATGTCTCAGCCATGCCCGCGTCTATGCGTACCTATCTATTGCTATAGATATACGTTCGAGCGCTTTTTGCCTGAAGTGTTGGGAATACCTCACCATACTCGAATGTATGGTCTTATAAATTATTAGATTGGGATATTTATGCAGCTCGATTCTTATTTTTTTTTGCTTGTTAAATATTCAAATTGCGTCACCGAGACCGTCACCATCAAGCTTTAAATACGTAATTCGCTCTTGGTTGGATGTTGTTAGTAGTTCAATATCTCACCTTTAAGAAAATTTCTACAGTTGATTTTTTTGTTGAGTTGTTGAACTAATACTCTGAGTTAAATCGAAATAGCACAAGTAAAATTTGAAAACAATATTTGTGAACGATACGGGACTCAAACTCGTTCCAACTGAGCCAACCGTTCGAGTGCCAACCTAAGCAATGAACATAAATGAACGTGACGTCGCTCGAATGGTTGGCTTAGTGGAAGAGCACTCGCACGAAACGCGAGAGGTCACGGGTTCGAGTCCCGCATCGTTATTATTAATCCTAGAAGTAAAGGCCGGAACGCATTAGAGCGGCGCTGCGCAGCGCTGCACTGCGCGGCACTAAGTGTCATAATATTATTTCAACCATTTTGTATGGAACATATCGCACTAGAGCGGCGCTGCACTGCGCGTCGCCGCGCGTCGCAGCAGAGTTGCCTCAGAGAGAATATTTTGACGCGCAGTGCAGCGACGCTCAGTGCGACACAGCAAGCGGCGCGTCGCTTCAGTACGCATACTGTTAATTGTTTAAGTTTATTGAATTTTGTCCTATAATTTAAATAATTTTAATAACTAAATAAAAATAATTGTACTATTAATTTTATTAGTTAAGTTTTATTTTATTCATTTATATTAGATATTCTAGCCATTGTAAACTACTCTATTGATTGAAAAGAGTGGCCGTAGTTTTTCTCGTACATGTATGTTCTTTTCAAGAGCTCAGTAATTAAAAAGAAATTTGTATAGTGACGATTCAAAAGCGCATAGTTTAAGCCTAATTGAATAAAGTTTATTTGACTTTGAAATCTTATTTTTCTATTTCTCTACAATTAATTGGTTGTTCTTCTGCACACAATATAGAAATAATGACCAAATCCTCGTCACTATCGCTCATCTTCTAATGTTGCTCGCACGCGAACTGCTACAAAAATGACGCGAGCTGCCGCTTACTGCAGTTGTAATGCGATACGTACCGTCTAGCGACTTCTAAAAAGGAGGAGGTTCTCAATTCGTCGGTATTTCTTTTTTATGTTTGTTACCTCAAAACTTTCGACTGGGTGAACCGATTTTGATAATTCTTTTTTTATTTGAAAGCTGGTACTTCCCGTGTGGTCTCATTGTAATTTGGTCCAGCAGTCCAGTGGTGGTAATGGCGTCCATGAGAAAACCATAAAAGTCTTAAATTTTCTATACATACGTATAGCAAATTGGATGATAAATTTACGAATAACTCAATATCGCGCCAACCGATTTCAATGATTCTTTTTTTATTGGAAAGGATATACTTCAAAGATAGTTTGGTGAGAGTTTGGTTAGGTTCTGATTACGGAATCTATGGCAAAGTAACGGAACTCTTCAATTAAGCGCTTACGTTCATTGCTGCATTGAAAAATTTAGTATATCTACACATATTTAGACAAATTCTTAGTAAGTGTACTTCAAATTCACTAAAAATCAAAAAAAAAAAAAAAAAACAAAAAAACAACCGACTTAACAAACACTATTCCAAGACAATAGATTTAATATGCACTAAAAAGTATTGTGTATTATTAGTATTGTGTATTTCATACAATCTAATTAATAAATCTAATTCTAGTTACGATTATTGTAATTTTTGGAGTCGTATTTTTTTTCATGACATAATACAAATTTACTGTACCCATTCTGCACTTGTTCAATAATAACTTAACAAAAACAGATTGCTAAACTTTCTTAATTGGTACTTTAAAAGCTTAGCGAGTCAAAGCACGTAATAAAATATATTTTTTATACTATGTGCGATTAAAGTTATGTATTCTGTAAATACTCGCACTGACTTAAGCACACAACAGATTAAAGTAATCTTTTATTAACTGTTGTCAGCTTAATGTGGTTAACTCGATTCGTGTAAGTTAGTTGGCACTACAGTAGTGCCAACCAAACCCAAATTGTATCGAGTCATTTATTATAATAATTATTATTAGTGGAAATAGTAAAATACAGATTTTCTATTTTAAGTGCGTTTAAATTACCAAGCCCTTCTACACTATCTTATCTCTTTCAACTGTGGGATCAAGACTCTGCATAGTATCAATTATTTTAAGACCTTACGTTTATTTTTCATCTATTCTTTGAAAACTAAGTCTAGGTAAATTATAATTTTTAAATTTATCATCATCTACTTCAAAATTATTGTCTACGCTTGTCACTGTAGTCCTCGTAAGCGAAAACCCATGAAATTTTGTATGTATTTGTGTGGGTCTATTAGTATCAGTTGATTCATTTTCGATATTTTTACATATAACCGCAAAATTATCTCTTAATTAGTACCTCTTTTTCAGTTACGCTTTTGGATCAACTATATTTATTCCATTATTATTCTTTTTTTATTTACACTCTGAACAATTTGCTAGTAATTGTTTAAACAAAGTATCCACATGTTTAAATCTTGTTTGCACTTGTTTTGGATTACACAAAATCTCTTGCAATCTCTTCCATCTTGTACGAATAAAGTAAAATGCTTGTATTTTGTTTATGCAGGTTGTGTCAACATCCCGCTCCGTGAGATTCCGTCGACGGGAATTGAGGCGTGGTATAAGCTGGACGCTCGCTCGCAGCGCTCCTCAGTCCAGGGTCGTATTCGTCTGCGGCTGTGGTTATCAGCGCGTGAAGCCGGGAGACACGATGACGATAACTGGCAACAGGTATCTACGTTCAACAATTTATTTATTAAGGCTTACCAACTATTTATATAATTTAACATAAACGAATAAGATAAACATTAATAAGTGTTACTATTTATATATCTAAATTAATAATATGCACAGCGTTAGTAAACTAACTAATGCTTAAAACAATGCTTGTAGCAAATTAAAAAATAAAAGTAATGAATTTGCTACTAATTACATACTTACTAATCTATATTTAAGCTTTGTATATTCTCTGCCACTCTGGGCCCCACGGGCCAAGTGTCTCGACACCAAATGGCACAAAGATTCTACTAAGTCTACTCACTGAGACCAACATATTTGCGACTTTTGCTGTCTTCGACAGTCGAAGCAGCAGCCCCAGCACCAACTGACGTAACTTGGATATGAGATATCCAAGTTACGTCAGTGGAGCCAGACTATCGACGCAAGTCGCGTCCCACACCAGCGCCCTTCCCCGTGCCCAAGCCACCAGGGTCTTAATTAAAAATCTCTAATTAACTAAATTGTCAAGACTGTTAATAGTTAATAAGAGATTATTGCCCTACGTGTGAGCCTCAAGTCATGGTCACTCATGAATTTGTAGTCGATTTTTTATAGAAATATTAATACGACTTATTAAAGTGATTGCAAAATCCAATAATGAACAGAATAATTTGAATTTATTATATATAAGATGCATATCCAAACTAATATTGTAAATGTGAATGTAAGTTTGTTTATTACGCTTTCACGTCTAGGCCACCGACCCGATTTTGATAAAATTTCGTACAGAGATAGACTAGAGCTTGAAAAAGGACGTAGGCTACCTTTTATTGCAAAAAAATAAATAAATAGAGGGGTTGAAAAAGGGGATGGCAGTTTGTGTGGAAATTCGTCATTATAGAAGATAAAACTATTATTATGCACAGTATTAAGACACTTGATAAGAAATAATTTATAAACATTTGTTCGAGCATTTTTGAAACTTTGACCTACATGGGGATGAAATAGGAGATTAAAGTTTACAGGGAAATACTATTAAAGAGACGGTCCACAATGACATGGAATATGCGCTATATCATTGAAAAACGGAAAGAGGGGTTTGAATTTGTATTATTTGAAGTGTCCTAAAAAATAAAAATAAATACTCAAAGTAACTTTTAAGCGCGGACGAAGTCGCGGGTAAAAACTAGTTTTTAGTAAAAAGAAGACCTGTTATACAATTATTTTTTGTTTATTGAACCGGAAATGAAATTGTATTGAACAAAGTGTGACACAACTCAATATTCCATTTTCATTCAGGCAAAAGGTAATTGAAGGCGCGGCATATTTTGCCTTTCGATAAATTCTTATGCTTAGGCTTTACTTATAAACTGTATTGGAATTGAGTTTCATTTGGATTTGTGAATATTATAATTGTATTTTCTTTGATTAACACGAGTGTTACACATTTAAATAAAACACTTGTAAAAGTTACATTTTTATTTTAGTTAATCCGACGTTTCAAGACCTTTCCAGATCTCGTTTTCAGGGGGACTGCAGATGAAGTGTCGGGAAGTCGGGTTAACTAAAATAAAAATGTAACTTTTACGCAAACATCACATGTAAAACCGTTACAATTACACGCGTTTTAATCCTTTAAAAGTGTTTTATTTAAATAATATAATTATTATTGCGTCGAAAAGGTTTATTGTATTTATAATCGGCAAATGCAAGTTTGAAGAAAGATATGGCTCTGTGGCTGTGAAAATCATTTTAAAATCGATAGATCTATCATAAAAACCGTCGCGTAATTAACATTACGTGATAAAGTGATAACTTTTTTTTATTAAAATAAGGGACGAGGCGTCAAACCAGGAGAACACATTTTCTGAGCGCGGTGAAAAAATACCATCTTCCCGCACGAATTCTTAATGTCTAAGAAAAATTCTTCTCCTGTTATGTAAAACTAAACTATGAAGTAAGAAATAGAACCATCCAGTAGAGGCTATCAGATTAGACTCAACGGACAAAGAACCGAACTTGTTACTCAACTTCAGGGTCCTGGGAGCTTTAAATTCTCTAGGCTGAAAGGCCACAACATTCCGGGACTAGCAGTAAGATGAGTGGACAATCAGCGAGAGACTACTCACTGGGAAAGCTTCTCAAAAGCAACACCATAATACAGACATATTCAGTCAGCACTTTCACTCATTGTTAAAAGACATATTGATTTTCATCCGGAATCAAAAGTCATAAAAGGCATTTATTTTCTCAAAATGGATTCCTTTAGAATTATTTTTGATGTCATTTCTTATATATTAGATACTACTTTAGCTTCGGAAATAAATGGCGCTCTGATAGAGAAGAAGAGGAGGAAGAAACTCTCCCCAAATCATATTCAACTTCAAATATTTTTATTCAAAATTTATTGTAAAGAAAATTCTTGGCGAACAGATTTCTGTCTGATGTTCTTCTTCTTCGACAACTATGCAAAGTGTGCGGAGACGCGACAAATGATGCAAGCGAAAACTTGACTCTTCGGGAGTTTGTATAACTTAACATGGTTTATTTTACGCAATCCGATCTTCATAATAGACTCAACAGAAGATACAAGTTTTTTCCGATTCGGCTTGATGATTTATTGTACTCTTCCTTAACACAATATATATATATTTAAAGTGAAATCTTCTTAAAAAGCGCTCAGCACTCATTTATTTTGCGCGTATTGAATAAGTCTAAGTGTTACGCTCGTCTCAATTCGACTCAGGGGACGAGCGAGATCAGATAGAGTAAAATTTTACCAATGTAACAAAAATACAGAAAAATAAGTACAGTTATATTTAATAATATTATTACCCTCCCTTGATAAAGTTCGAGGAGGGGAGTAATAATAATAAAGTTAACCAGTGGGAGGCTCCTTTGCACCGGATGCCGGCTAGATTATGGGTACCACAACGTCACCTCTTTCTGCCGTGAAGCAGTAATGTGTAAGCATTACTGTATTTGGTCTGAAAGGCGCCGGAGCTAGTGAAATTACTGGGCAAATGAGACTTGACAACTTATGTCTAAAGGTGACGAGCGCACTCGTAGTGCCGTTCAGAATTTTTGGGGTTTTTCAAGAATCCTGAGCGGCACTGCATTGTAATGGGCAGGGCATATCAATTACCATCAGGTGAACGTCCTGCTCGTCTCGTCTCTTATTTTCGTTCATAAAAAAATGTTATAATTCATGATTTCTTAACTGTGGTATGTAATTCTATGTTTTTTTTTACTTTCGTAATTAGTGCATCTTCCCATAACACAAGACGGCATTTTAATGTTGTACCTATATCAAATTGTAAGCAATTCTGTCAACAACACAGGCGTGTGTACCGTTTTCGTATCGAGAGAGCGACTACGACCTAAGGAACCAATTGACTCCATATTTTAGGCGAATGATTTTCGGCGCGCTAGTGACATATCTACGTCTTATCTCTCTTAATATATAAAATTCTCGTGTCACGGTGTGCGGGACCGAACTCCACCGAAACGGCTTGACCGATTCTCATGAAATTTTGAGAGCATATTGGGTAGGTCTGAGAATCGGACAACAACTATTTTTCATCCCCCTAAATGTTAAGGGTGGTCCACACGAAATTAGTTTTAATTTTTTTGACATTTTTTTAAATTTGTTTGATTATGAGTCAGCATTAAAAAATACATACAACATCAAATTTTCACTCATCTACGATCAAGAGTTACTTTTTTAACCTACTTTTTAAGTACTACGTGAGAGATAGGATAGTTTTTATTTCGATTTGAGACCCATAACTATTTTTATTTTCAATATTTGTTTTGTATGGACATATTTTCTATGAGAGAATTTATTGACGCACGATTTGACAGTTCTGCTGTAAAACAATTACATTACAGTTAACAACAGGGAGCAATGACGTTCTATACATAATATAGAAAGTCATTGACAGCTAGCATATTTTACAAAATAATTCTTGGTGTTATGAAATACTAGCTGACCCGACAGACGTTGTTCTGTTCATAATAAAAAAAAAAACTCTTGCAGATGGAATTTTGAAAACCCCGCTACTTAGCTGACCTCTACTCAGTGAAAAGAATATTCCTACCAAATTTCAAGTCTTTAGCTCTAATGGTTCCAGAGATATCGCGATGAGTGACTATATGGTTATCGTAAGTTTCTTATACATATATATATATACAGATTATTGACAAATACATAAAAAAACAGTATTTTTGTTTATTATGCACAGAACAACGTCTGTCGGGTCAGCTAGTAATACTATAATATCATTAATATCTCTTATAATATATAATATATAATATGATGATTGACGTGCGGTTAGATGTCTTACCGGCCGGTACTTTAGATATCGTATAATAGTTATTTATGCAACTGTTGTGTAATAAGGGGTACTCATGTGATGCTATTATCACACTTGGCTTTGTGTGACAAACCCACATTCGTGTTTTAATACCTAATTATCAACAGTTGCATACAAGACTTTAAATCCTCCTCAAACAGTTAGCTTATTGCCAACATTAAAACTCCCAATGTCCGAATACCCATTACATCATCCAAACGAGTGTTGTAATAAAATTCACTACAACATTACAACACTCGTTTGGATGATAATATGATGATAATGGTTACTAGGACTGGCTTTTTTAATGTTAGCAGTAAGCTAACTGTTTCAGAATCTTTTATAGAGGATTCATATTATGGGTGTAGATAAAAAAGTCACTACATTACCAATCTAGTTTATATCTTAATTCTGCGTCTTTGTTTCTGCAAAAAAAAATACTGCTTCATATGGATGGTTACAGTGATTAGGATTCGGGCATCGAAATTGTAGCAAAAATAGTAGGAAAAAATTCCGTCTCGGAAGACGTGAAGTTTGGCCCCCTTTTGTGTACACTCATTTTTGATTTAATGCAAGGGCCGAAACAACAAAATAATTAATGCAGACACAACAAGACTTAATTTATAATTTAGCTTTACGTACAACTCATCCTATAAATACTGTGAATTAAAGTTACTTATTTTAACGTATGAATACTAACGAAAAACATCAACGTGTCCACGGCATTCACCGCATTGACAAAGATGTCAAAGTCAAATCGTCAAACTTAGCTACTTATTGCCATTGTTTGAATGAACGAAATTAGAATGAATAAAGGAATGCTGCCATGTGACACACGCCAATCGAGTTTAGTTGATCTGTCCACATTTTTGTTAGATCTTACGACAGTAGATTAAACTATCGATTATTTTTTATCTTAGATTACAAAGTCCATGGTTTAAACACCATTGATCTTACGTATTTTTTTGCATCACTTTGCATATAATGTAATTGAAATGATTTGTAAAATTAATATGAAAATAAGAATCTGCAACATCATTCAGTTTTTAAAAGAGCAACCTTAGAGTATCTTGCTCGTTCTTCTCTAAGGAAATCTGCCTTCCAAACGAGCTGTGAGAAAAAAAATACATATTTCAAGTGTAATGCAATTTACCTACGAAATAAAAATATTTTTGTTTGTTTGTTTACGGGCCCAAGAAATTGATCTTAATTTCATCATATAAAGCATAAAGTTAGCATCAGATTGATGTACAACATATATAATGTTCTATACACATAAACAGCTGTCGACCGCACATAGAAAACAAGTTTACGGTCTAATAGCTCTTAGCGAAAGCCCTATAAAAGTTTTACGTCTAACGCAGTAGTTTAGCAGATTGCCAATATGGGTTTCAAGTGCCATACCACAAGTTTAGTGGGGATATCTACTTTCATGACGCTGTAATGATTCTTAATATGTGCAAGTACCTTTTATGTTCGTATATATAACGTTTATTGCAGGATGAAATAGAAGTTATTAGAACTCTTTTCATTTTTGTAGATATAGAATACGTACCGTATAATACGTACCAATGTATACAGTGCCAGATTAACCACGTTACAAAGGGAGCAATTGCTACGGGCCCCGCGTAGAACGGGGCCCCGCATACGTGAAACCGTTGTTACACTTTCGCGCTTAAATCACTCAACAGATTTTCATGAAATTTAGTACAGAGATAGACAAGAGGTAGAGAAAGGTTATAGGCTACCTTTTATCGCGAATATAAGGCTTAGAGGGGTTGAAATATGGGATGGAATTTGTATGAAAGTTCGTCATCACCGAAGCAGTTTGAGGTGTATTATTTGCGAAGTAAATATATTAAGAAATAAAAAATGCTGCCCAAAGTAACTATTGCACGCGCACGATTATACTTATTGAAGTGAAACTTCTTTAGAATCGTTGTGATTTCAAACCGGATGCAACGGAAAACACGACAGGTAAGAGACACAAATACAAAAATGTGTAGGATGAAGCCGGCAAAGAATGAGACAGAAATATGCATACTATTGAAGTGAAAACTTCTTTATCATCGTTGTGATTTGAAAGTAGATGAAATGAAAAAGGGCGACAGAAAAAAGAGACACACACATAAATTCATAAGACAAGTGGGAGAAAATGAGATAGTAAGCAGTATACAATGTTTTGGTACCAGGCGATCATAGTTGAAGAAGAGATTGTCAATTATGTATGACGCGAGTACCTTAATAACGTCATGCGCACAACGTATTACTACATAGACACCAGGACAAAATAAATTTGGTAGCGGTAATAGTAATGTCTTTCATAGTTGAAATGGTATGTCATTCTAGCAACATGTACCAGGACTTCATAATATGCAGTTTAGAGGTTTATACACAACGCTGGTTTCACTTCTGACTTGTGTACTTTGTAGGCCCGCAATTTTTTTTTTACTTTAATCTCATAGCAGATCAAGGGCCATGACCTCAACAGAATTTGCTACGGGCCCCGCCCTTGCTTAATCCGGCACTGAATGTGTACATACTTTTATTTGAATTTAAGCCGACAACTATCAATTTAGTGACACATTTATTTTGAACATTTTCTGGGATCATGTTGTTTAATTTAATACATCAACCAACAGACCATTGTAGAGTGTTTTACCCACAGCATTGACAAATACGACTACAAGCTCCGGGTTGGAAACCTGATAGCAAGCATTTGTTTACCAGTGGGAGGTGATTTTGATCTCCGTTCGGGAAATGAAGGTTAATAATAATATCTCCATCTGCATTTACACTTTACGTTCTTTCTTACCAAAATGATGCTTCCACCCCTTTGAAACTGTTTTCTATTGAACACTGTAACACAAGAATAATACGTTTATTAAGAACCATGGTGGTACTTTTCCGTCCAGTGTATAGTAACAGAAAGGATGTCTACTTTATTCTTTCCTAAGAAGTTCTATTGTTAACGTCTTTCTGAGAAAATTCTGATGTACTAGTGGAAGGCTCCTTTGCACCGGATGCCGGTTAGATTATGGGTACCACAACGGCGCCTATTTCTGCCGTGAAGCAGTAATGTGTAAACATTACTGTGTCCGGTCTGAAGAGCGCCGTAGCTAGTGAAATTACTTTGCAAATGAGACTTAACATCTTATGTCTCAAGGTGACGAGGGCTATTGTAGTGCCCCTCAGAATTTTTGGTCTTTTCAAGAATCCTGAGCGGAACTGCATTTTAATGCTCAATTAATTACCATCTGCTGAACGTCCTGACCGTCTCGTCCCGTACTATCATAAAAAAAAAATTGTATAATAAACACTAAGTTTCTAAATCAAAATTCAAAGTGTATTTTTATTTATTTATTTATTTATACGGAACATCAACATCACGTTATATTTTACAATCAAGAATTATTGACGCACGGTTTGATAGTTCTGCTATGAAACCATGTCATTACAACAACAAGGAGCATATGTTACGAAATAATTCTTGATGTTATCCACACGGACTAGTAAAAAAATAAGGACTCCGTGTCACCTTACATAACAGTGTAGCACTAAAACAAGCCGATTAACGTGTAAATACATAGCCCCACGCACACACTCACACTACTACAGGCCGATAGGCGGCCATTATGAGAATTGTCATCGTCTGTGACTGTCTGCGTCTGTCATCAGTTTGCGTCTCAATAAAATATTTTAAAAATGTCGTCGTGCGTTGTGAAAAAGTGTAAAAACGATACTATATAAGTATTTGTGGCCATATAAGATTATTTAAGGGAGAAAAATTGTGTAACTAGTATCCCCCTTAACCGCACACACACTAGCATAACGGTGCTTCACTTGCTAATATCACGGCGCGGAGTCCTTCTTTTTTTACTCATCCGTGGGGCAGCTGGTTAATTATATTTTTACGGGACACGTGTATAAAGTGGGTGTTTTCGAAGCTACCAAGTAACGAATGAAGCGAGGCAACGACTCCAAGATAAATCCAATTTATTCCCATGAGGTATTTGATTCACTCTGGATTCGATGGCGCCGACTCTTTCACGCTCCGCAGGTTTTCACGTTCGAGTTTCACTCAAAGCACTTATAATGGATTAGTCACCCGCCCACGCTGTTTTGCTCAGAAAATTTATTCGCAACATCAATTATCTTAGCCATTTGCAAATTTTCTATTTAACTCATAATAGAATTACTATCACTATTGGTATAGATATTGTGAGGAAATTGCTTTCATTGTGAATCAGCCGACGTTTGTGTTAATTGCAAACTCGCGTTCTCAACATATGCGGCCTTTCTCAGTCATTTAAACATCATGCAAATGTTTCCGTGTGTCTATTACATTTGCTTGATTGCTGTATGATGAATGTATGTATATACTATTGGCTCTCGCGACTTTTCTCGCGTTGATTTTTACGTAATATCCAACAATAAATGTTACAGGGAGCCACAATAAATACACGAATGGACAAATTTAGCGGAACGCAAGAAAAAGGCGTACTGGCCACAAACATAAATAATTTTATAATATTTCTTTGAATTGTTTTTAATTTTTTTATAATATAATTATTGTGTATGTAGTGTTTGTTTTTATGCAGCGAAAATTTTCTCAACTTTTTAATTTGAGTTTAAATTATTATTATTTTTTTGCCTTGATTGCCTTATTTATCGTATTAAATACTTATCTTTACGGCAAATAAACTGAGATTGCCAGACCACTCAAGTTGGTAGGGCTGTTACTTACATTACGACAGGGCACACCTACAATCATGTGGCCAAAACACTACGAGTATCCAAATGTGTGATGCACCGAGCTATCAAGAGGTATCGAGAGACTGGACAGTGACAAAACTGTGAGAAGACTGAAATAAAAAAGATAAATATTGCGTGCGTACAAAGTACACATGTCAGAAGTGAAACCTGCATTGTGCATGAAGTCCTAGTAGATGTTGCTAGGATGACATATGATATTTCAATCGCTCTGGAAGACATTACTATCACCGCAACTATATTCATGTTCTCCTTATATCTATGTAGTAATACGTCGTGCGCATGACGTCAGAGTATATTAAGGTATACTCGCGTCATACCTAAGACAATCTCTTCTTCAACTATGATCGCCTGGTACCAAATCACTGTATTATGCTTCCCATCTCATTTTCTCCCACGTTAAATCTTATGAATTTATGTGTCTGTTTCTTTTTTACTGTCGCGCTTTTTCGTTTCGTCGACTTTTAAATCGCTTTTCCAATGATGTTTCCCTTCAAAAACTCGCACTTGCCTGTCACAGATCCCCTTCTCGCCACGAGCCATCGAGTATCTCTTGATTGCCCGCAATCATGAAAATATTCTAATTTTAACAGTGGCACGATAGAAATGGCAAGATTAAAAGAAATTGTAGTACTATAAGCCCTTTTAATAGGAGATGGTTTTCTTTTCACCACTGGGCATGCTCTCTTGAACACCAAGGATGTCACACGTGTGTCACTTCTAGTAAGACGCCCATTCTCTGAATGTAAATAAGGTGTTTCCAAAAACCCAAGTTCATTACACAGTTTTATGTAAAAAGTTCTTTACACTACCTAAGATGGAGTAATACCCCACGAGTAGATTATGTTGGGGGTGATATTTTAATAATCAGCAGTTATTGGTGACTTTATTTTTTTTAACTATATACTAAATCAATAACATTTTATGAATATCCCAGGTGTCTTTAAAATAATAATGCATTGCCTGCAGGTACAAGACAACGATATATTTAATACAATATAATTACTTAAACACACATAAATACATATAAAAATCCATGACTCGGAAACAAATCAATCATATTTAAATGTTTGCACCTACCGGGATTCGAGCCCTGGACTTCTAGCTCAGTAGGCAGGGTCACTAACTACTGGGCTAAATAGGTCGTCTGTTTAATTTTACATTATTTTATTTTATTCGAAAAACTTACCGTTTATACCAATACAGTTTTCGCTTATATGTTTTAACAATAGCAATTATTGTAATATACAGTAACGTAAAATACAGTTACTTAGCAGTAAAATACATATTATTTTTTTATAGAATTCTATAATACTAGCTAAATCTATTAAAGGAAGTACTTAATTAATTAGGGTTCCTTACTTTAAACTTTATTAAGGGCAAAAGTGATTGTCAACAGAAAATTGGGTCAGAATTATAGTTAATTCAGACTTACATTTAATTTGCTAAACTTATATTTCGAAAGTAATGAATTATTAGTGTTAGGCTTAGAGTTAAATATATCTAACGTGTTGAAGTCAGGAAAGTCAATTAAATTGTTAAGATTCCATACAGATCTTTCAGAATTTATTTTTATTGAACACAGGTACGCCAGCACGAGCGACTGTTTGGTGTGTTGCTGGCTCATGAGGTGGAAACAGCAGCTAATCTGGCAGCAGAAGGAGCGGAGAGTGAGAGCCACACTTGGGAAGGAGACCTGTGTGGAGCAGCACAGACCCTGCTGCACCAGCATGCTGTGCAGGGAGACATGAGTCCTCTGCAGGCTGCCATCGCACGCTACGCCGCAGCCTGCAGGCTCAATAGCGAGGCGCCGCTTGATCCCAAGTCAGCCTTCTTTCTATCTGTACTAATTAAGATTTTACATAGAAAATATTTGATTATATACGCATATAATCTATATGTCAAGTTTCATTTGCCCAGTAATTTCACTAGCTACGGCGCCCTTCAGACCGAAACACAGCAATGCTTACATATTACTGCTTCACGGCAGAAATAGGCACCGTTCTGGTACCAATAATCTATCCGGTATCTGGTCAAAGGCGTAACATCTCTAAAGACCACCAAGCTCTGTGAACGGCTGGATCACTTGGCGTTGCGTAGAGATGTCGCTTCATTGTGCGTCTTCTACCGCATTTAACACGGCGAGTGTTCCCAAGAGCTATTTAACCTGATTCCTGCCGCCGAATTCCACCTTCACACGACACGCTACAAGTTAGGATATCATCCCCACCATCTGGATGTGTGGCGTTCCTCCACAGTGCGTTTTGCAAGGAGCTTTCTTCCACGTACTACAAAGCTGTGGAATGAGCTTCTTTGTGCGGTGTTTCCGGGACGATACGACCTGGGTACCTTCCTTAAAGGCCGGCAACGATCCTGTGATTCTTCTGGTGTTGCCAGAGATTGAGGCAGTGATCAATTAACACCAGGTGACCCGTACGCTCGTTTGTCCTCCTATTCCATAAAAAAGAATTCCGTAGATCTATAGAACGTACCTAGTCTTTGCTCAGACTGTACTTATGTGAAACTCGGCTTAGTGTAAGCTTAGCATAATCTTTGATCTCGTTTTTATAGTCATTTGACTGATGAAATTATGTTGAGCTTAAGATAAGACAGCCCAATGCAAAAGTCAAGTTTTAATTTAGATATTGTGTTTTATCACACAACGTTGTGGTCTGAAAGAAGAGGTTGTGACAAAAATTGAGAAAGGTATGCTGAGATGGTTTGGACATGTCGAGAGAATGAATGAAGTACGATTGACGAAGAAAGTGTATGAGGCCAGTGTGAATGAAAGTGTTGGAAGGGGTAGACCTAGGCGGACGTTTCGAGATGAAATCAGAGACGTCTTGAAAAAGGCCAGGTCAAGAGTACCTTAAACAGAAGAGCATGTATGAAAGGAATAATGAAAGTGGACGAAGCAAAACAGTATGTAAGGATCGTAGCAAGTGGAAAGATGTGGTCTCTGCCTACCCCTACGGGAAAGAGACGTGATAATATGTATGTATGTATGTTTTTTCACACTCAGCTTCTTTTATTTAAGTAATTATTTACAAATGTCCATTTCATTTAACTGCTCACTCACATCGTCAGCTCCGCCGCGACCACGATTCACGCAATTGGATCGAAATATCGGCATCAAATTAATAAAATATTGTGAGTACCCGTCATAATAAAGGGTCTTTCAACAAGAACTTTGTTGTTTAAGGCGACACTAAATGCTAGCGACCTTGAGCGATATGAGTTCACGGCTGCCGGCCCGCGATCTATGTAACAAAGCCAACATTTTCAAAATTCTTGCGTGGAAATCGTAATATTTTAACAGGCGCAAACAGTTTATATGCTTACAATTCTCATTATTGATTACTAATCTGAATAAATGTACCTACACAAAAAAAAGAACAAGCTATATAAATACCTTTTCTGAGAATAGTACTAAACAAATGCGTTATGCCGAGAAAAAACTTGTTTAACTACAATGAAAAGTGGTAGTTGAAAATAGCTCTGGAGAGTTAACTTATAATCAACAGCAAACATTAGAAACCTACAAATAACCTTGAGGGTACGTGTTATATGATAAAATAGTGTTCATAGCTCCAAATGGTGTAATTTCACTAATAAATTTGTCTAAAAATGCCTTGTTTGCGTGTTTTCTGCTTACCATTCGCCTTAATTGTGGCAACACCAACAACATGACAGCATTGACAGTTCATTTTTTGACATATTCGTAGTAGATGCTTTGGCAATTGTTACAATGAATAAAATTTCGCTCGAAAATCGCATTAAAATAATTGAAGCCCACAATGAAAATGGTGGTTCTGTTAAAATTACATTCCGTAAAATTCGTGACATTTTCGGACAACATAATCGTCTTTCTGAGACCGCTATTAAGAATTTGATCGCTGAATTTGAGTCGACAGGCTCGGTACATAATGTGCCAACACCAACGCGTATTCGACTGGGCCGTTCAACTGAAAACATCGCAGCCGTGAGCCACAGTGTTGAAGAAGATCCAGATTTGTTAATTTCTCGACGTTCTCAACAACTGGGTTTAGCCAAACCCCCATATGGCGAATTTTGCGAGAGGATTTGGCTTGGAAGCCTTACAAGATTCAACTAGTGCAGAAATTTTGCTTTAATTACAATGTTTACGTTCCGCAATGATAATTTATGCAACTGTTGTGTAATAAAGTGTGATGATCGATAATAATGAGATAATCACTCATATGATATTATTATCAACTATCTACAATAATAAGAATAATCATATAATAAGAATCAAACATTCGTGTTTTAATATCTTATTATCAACAGTTGCATACAAAACTTTATCTACACCGATAATATGAATCCTCTATTCTATAAAAGATTCTGAAACAGTTAGCTTACTGCTAACATTAAAAAAGCCAGTGCTAGTAACCACAATATCATCCAAATGAGTGTTATTATGAAAACGGTTGATACTGTTGTACTGAATTTCATTATAACACTCGTTCGGATGACATAATGTTTATTAGGACATTGGGTGTTTTAATATTGGCATTTAAAGCATGGGTATGGATAAAAGTTTAAAAACAAATATATAAAGTTGTCTAGAACACTTATCACGTAACCTTCTCTTTCGAAATACTTTTCTAACTAAACCAACACAGTAGGTATATACGTATATATATCTACGTCATACCACTGCTGTACATTTATAATTGCATTATGTTCTCGCTGTCACAGGATGTTTTCAGTAACCATATCAGTCATGTACAGGATCGGTTAATTGATTCACTTATATAAACGCCCGTCCGGCTCACTTTGTCCTCGTAGATTACATTACCGATGACGTAAAGCCCTCGATACAGTTTCCAACGAATGATTAATAGTGCGGGTGACCGAAGCCAGTCTACGTGCACCTGTTTTTGACGGTTTATTAGTTATAACAATCTCAGCGTTCCGTATGCCGGGAGCGGTCTCACACACGCGTCAACTACAAAGAAAAATCTCTCTTTGTAGGAACTCTTTTTATATCAGTCCAATAAACGTAAACTTAAAGCTAATATCAAATATAATAGACTTGTATAATGGTTATTCTTTGTTGATTTTGATGGCAAGTAAAGAGATTCAAGTGCAAAATATAGTTTAAGATTATTATAAGATCGATAAATCTTTGAAACACTTCGGACCTTTTTTGGTATGGAATTATTTTAATTGCGGTAGGTGTGGATTGATGCATCTAACGTATAAATACGTACTTTAAATATGTACTCAATAACTATAACTATGTACTCAATAACAAATACTATCTTTGACTCACTTCATTTGCAGTCACCCTGAAAACGAGATCTGGAAAGGTCTTGAAACGTCGGGTTAACTAAAATAAAAATGTAACTTTTACAATTACACGCGTTTTAATCCTTTAAAAGTGTTTTATTTAAATATATCTATGTTTTTACTTATTAATTCAATTTTTTTTTAATTAACTCGTGTAACGGCATTTCCCAATATTTATTCTATCTCTTACTTGAGATAAAAATCGTAACTATCGTTGACTTTTCTGTCGGAATAAACTTATCGACGATATCCGTGCACGCTGTCTGTCGATGGGACGACGTATAGCTTACCAGCGATACAAAGTTTGTATGGAAATTGCACTTCACGCGTCCCAATATAAGGCGATAAGAATGACTTATCGGCTAGGTATATTGGGACAGCTTCAGATTATTGACAGTAGAAGGTAGTAATTTATCTCTGTAGATAGTATATTGGGAACGGCCGTAAGGTATTTAGTAGTTGACGTTTGAGTATTTTTGTTATTTTGTTTTGAAAAGCAACCTTAGAGTTTCATGCTCGTTCTTCTACAAGTTCTTCTCTTCTATATATCTGTCTTCCGAACGAGCTGTATGAAAAAAAAATACATATTTCAGGTGTTATGCAATTTTACCTACGAAATAATATATTTTTGATTGATTTATTGAACGCCGAACACACTATCCCACCAAAAATGATAAAGTATACATTAATTGGATCAAAATTATTAGTAACCATCATCCTATAGTATCAGTTTAGGACTATGATAATAAAAATGATTATAACAATTAAAATTGTTAAAAACAATTGATTATATTTTATATAATTGAAATTCAGTTATATTTTAATTTCTGTATATAGATATTTTTTTTAAATATTGAAAATACACTTAATTTTTTTAATAGAACCTGTTCTACCTTTTGGAACTGTTGTTGTGTGTGTAGAACAGTATTTTAGAGATTTTTTTTTAATTTTTATCAAAAATGTATATTTCTTACTTACATGCATGTGTTTTAATAATTAAAATGAAAAAAGGGATTTATGGCCAATGTACCTGGCCAGTATTGTGGTGTACCTAGGACACATAGAGGAATTGGGGGTAGTTTATGGAAAATATAGAATATATATACAAAACTATTCTTAACACACATCGACACTGGCCACGCTCCTGTGATTCCTCTGGTGTTCCAAGAGATTGTGGGCGGCGGTGATCTTTAACACCAGGTGACCCGTACGCTCGTTTGTCCTCCTATTCCATAAAAAAAACCAAACCGTTTTATTCGTTTAAATGACATATTTAACAAAAAATAACTCGCAAATTCTGAACAAAATCAAAATGATATTCATACAAGTTTAATAAATTAAACTTTTGTAATGAAATAGTTAATGGTTTCCCCGCGTAACCTGAAGACATTTATCTCGTTAGCCGCTGTATTAAAATAAATCTTGATAGGCCCAAAAACTAACATGTCTAGTGGTTGCATATATTACTAAGATGTGGATACAACATCTAAATGTACCAAGGTACAACTGATTGACAGTGACCGAGGTACAACACTACTCCAACTTCAACAAGACGGTGGAATTGAAATAATTTGAGTTTACTAATCTCGTAACTTTATAATTGTTTTAATACTAGTTTAGGAAAAGAACCAACCGCATATGAAAGTCCAGTGACTCTTAAAAAACTTTGAAAACTATCAGACTTCAAAGTATATTAAAAATACTGACTTTTTCCCCAAAAAACTTTTTAACGTCGATTACACCAAACACCGGCTTTATAAGCGACTACTTTCACATTGAATAGTCCGTAGTGATATACAGAATAGAATTAAACATCGCAGGAATTTTCGAAACAAGTACACAATATAGTGCCATGGTTCAACATGTTCCCCTACTATATTAATAAGTTGATAAAAATACTTCCCCAAAATCTTATAAAAGTAGAAATAATCTTTGCTAATTTGTGGAGCTTATTCTCTGCAGTACTACGAATGGCTACAGTGTTTTATTGTGATCAAGTGGGGCAGTAGACATCATGCGAGGAAATCAATAACATCCGTTCTGTTTTGCTCGTGTTCTCTAAAAATGGCGGAGTCTAACCACTTGGATGAACTATACTTCAAAGGGGCTTTTAGAGATCTTTTCTTGGAAAACTTGTTTCTACGAGTTCATTTTTTTAAGAGAAGGCAAACAAGAGACTTACGGTATGCTGGAGTGTTGAGGCAACCACCCAAGGACATTCGCAACAACAGGTGTCAAGAGATGCGTTGCCGGCCTTTAAGGTGGGTGTATCCTCTTTTCTTGTACATCCCTGAATCGCATCGGTTCTGGAAAATAGCAGCCAGTAATTGATACCACAAAGTGGTACATGGGCGAAGCAAGAAATTTCTTGCAAAACATGCGATTGCGGGATGCCAGGACGTCAACGTGAATTTTGACGTGGTCGAATTCGGTCGAGTGGAGCGCGCTCATTGAGGTCCTAAAAGTATTTCACTTAGAGTTTGTATTGTTCAGGTACATGTTCAAACAGCTCAACGAGTTGGAGAGTGAATGGCGTGCCAGTGAGGCACTGGTGGGGAGCGGCAGCGGGGATGCGGCCTGCGCCTCCCGGGACGAGGAACGCTGGCTGGCGGACTGCTTCGGAGAGTTTGTGGACAGAGCGCTGCATCAGCTGCGGCTGCACAGAGACTTGTATCCTGTGCTGCACCATCTCAGCCTTAACAAGTACGTTGGGTGATATGACTCAAGCTATTTAAGCTGATAAAATCAGCCGGAAGACTTCCACTGCTGGATAATGACCTGGTTCTGCGCTGCCCTCATCCAAAGTATTCCAGCGATCTTGACCAGATTGTCACTTCTTCTCAGCAGGCCATTTACCGATGCCTCTCGAGGTGCCGGTAGAGCAAAAAAGTATGACGTACGATTGAATCTCCATGACACATACTTATTATAAAGAAAATCATTTTTTTTAGTTTTCTTTAACGCCTGTTTGGTTAAAGTTGGGTCCAATAGCAAAGGGAACGGGATCACTAAGAGCAACATTTACTAGACTCTTGCTACTAGAGCAACATAAATACAATATTAATTAAGCCTAGACGTGGTTGTTATGGGCATTATGGCTTATGACAAAGCTCATCTTCGCTCAGAAGGCTATTTCCCCGTGAGATCGAATAATAAATGAGTCAACAAAGTCACCGACAGAGCCCGGATGATTGCGAAACTGAAGTGGCAGTGGGCAGGGCACATAGCTCCACGGACAGATGGCGTATGGCCGCCGCATCCTCCGAGTTGTGCTAAGTAGTGTTAGGCCCGGTATCCACCAAAGCGGAGAGGAGAGGAGATAAGCAGCGGAGTTGGCTGGTTATTTTCACCAAAACGGAGAGGCACAACAACGGTTCGGGTGTGTGATGTGCGGGAAAAGGGCGCACCCCTTCCTCGACGTGATACAAAATTCTATAGGCAAATGAGACATCTTCTCTCCTCTCCGCTTTAGTGGATACCGGGCCTTAATCGTATGATATTAGATTAAACAAACATCTCTCAATCTTTGGTCTCATAGATTGTAGAGTGTGTAGATTCTGTAATAGTGCAGATGAAACTCCTATAAACGTCCTCTTTGAATGTGGTCCATTAATTCGTAAGCGTAGCATATCATTGGGAAGTCCAATTCTTCATCCACTTGTTATACGCCAGCAATCTTACCAGTGAGCTATAGTTAACAGAGGCTATCACAATAGATCAAATTGGTTGCAGTGAATCAGGGCAGAACTTTTGTATTTATGGAAAAGGAGGACAAACGAGCGTACGGGACACCTGATGTTAAGTGATCAAGCACCAGAGGATTTACAGGAGCGTTGTCAGCCTTTAAATAAGGTGTACGCGTTTTTTTTTAAGGTACTCATGTCGTATCGTCCCGGAAACGCCGCTGTGGAGGACCGCCGCACATCCAGATGGTGGGGATGATATCTTAATTTGTGGCATCTCGTGCGAAGATAGAACCAGGAGAAACAGCTCTTCGGAACATTCCCCATGATAAATGCGGTAGAAGACACACACTGAAGCGACGTCTCTACGCAACGCCAAATGATCCAGGCGTTCACAGAGCACTGTATTAAACCCGCAACCCATAACCATAAGTAGTGTTGGGTTGTTCTGACATTGGGCACATAGGAGATAGATATAAGGCCAGTTAAATGGGGGTGCGACATACCTCTGACTATATACAGCCCTCCGAGTGGGTACAAGAGTAACTCTACATAAATACATTTTTAATTATTGCACAGGTTAGAATATCTACTGCGGTGCTTGAGCTTCGTGTCACAAATGAGAGCCTTCTGGCGGTGCTGTCCCTTCAGTAAGGAAATGAGGTTTGTTATTTATTACATTAGCTACTTTTATAACCTTAAATTATATAATAATAATAATATTGACACACTTTTACACACATTATCTTGCCCCAAACCAGGCAGAGCCTGCACTATGGATACAAGACAAGTATTTAATACAATATACTTATTTAAACATACATAAATACATATAAACCTCCATGACTCGGAAACAAACATCCATATTCATCATATAAATGATTGAACCTACCGGGATTCGAACCCGAGACCTCTAGCGTAGTAGTCAGGGTCACTAACCATTCGGCTATATGGGTCGTCAAAATAAATCCAATGTCCTGATGTTTGTTTCCAGTGAACTCTTAAACTATTGAACGGATTTTAAAAGGGATTACTTCTTTGAGTGCAGTTAGTCCAATTTAAGAGACAGGGCAGTTTTTATTTCAATTTCGGATTTTTTTTAATTACTTTTATTTCCAATATTTGTTTTGTATGGACATATTTTCTATGAGAGCATTTAGTGACGCACGGATTGACTGTTCTGCTGAGAAACTATTTCATTATAACAACAGGGAGCATATTCTACGAAATAGTCCTTGATGCTATGAAATGTTATTGACAATCTCATAAAAGACAGTATTTTATTTATTATGTACAGAACAACGTCTGTCGGATCAGATAGAAGGATATAGATATCACGCCACAAGTTAGGATTTCATCCCCACCATCTGGATGTGTGGCGGTCCTCTACAGTGCGGTTTTCAAGGAGCTTTCTCCCTCGTACTACAAAGCTATGGAATGAGCTTCCTTGTGCGGTGTTTCCGGGACAATACGACATGGGTACCTTCAAAAAAAGCGCGTACACCTTCCTTAAAGGCCGGCAACGCTGATTCTGATTCCTCTGGTGTTGCAAGAGAATGTCTGCGGCGGTGATCACTTAACACCAGGTGACCCGTACGCTCGTTTGTCCTCCTATTCCATAAAAAAACAGATAGTATGATATATTATTACAAAACTTATGTATCTCTCAAGTTGTTAAGTATTTTTATATGTACTTTAAAATTTTTTTTTTTGCACAATATGGACATGAAAAAAATAGACCTTGATTAAAATTATGTTTTTGCTCTTTAGAAACCCAAATAAATCGACTTTTTTCAGCAATACACTTTCGTGAATCCACAGTTCATTGAATTGGAGAATCGCTTTATCTAAATAAGTCTTAATTTGATTTGGAATCAGATGGAGTTGGCGTGATTCTTGCCATTCGTTTTACTTGTCACTGTTCCTTAACAGCCTCTTGATGTAATCGTTATGGAGATAAATAGAAGTTATACCTTTTTTTATGAAAATAAGGGACGAGACGTTCAGCTGATGGTAATTGATACGCCGCTCAAGATTATTGAAAAACGCTCGTCACCTTGAGACATAAGATATAGATGTCAATTCACATTTGCCCAGTAATTTCACTAGCTACCCTTACACTGAAACACAGTAATGCTTACACATTACTTCTTCAAGGCAGAAATAGGCGCCGTTGTGATACCCATAATCTAGCCGGCATCCGGTACAAAAGAAGCCTCCTACTGGTAAATATCTATTTTAAATATTGAAGTTGTATAAAAATCAAACTTAACGGGTAACTTAGGTTGCTAACCTATAATTATTATTAACTTATGCACTGAGAATTATATAAATAAACAAATATATTAAAATAGTTTAAATGTACTTAAATTAAATGTTGGCACAACGTTACTAAATACATGTGCTATTTTAAAAATCTAAAATCAACAATTTTTAGAAAGATATCAATGTTTTCATCTGTATTACAAATTAATATATAAAATTCTCGTGTCATGGTGTTAAACTTTGAACTCCTCCGAAACGGCTTGACCGATTCTCATGAAATTTTGAGTGCATATTGGGTAGGTCTGAGAATCGGACTACATCTATTTTTCATCCCCCTAACTGTTAAGGGTGGTCCACACGATTTTTTTTTAATATTTTTGACATTTTTTTTTAAATTTGTTTGATTATTAGCAGCAGTAAAAAATACATACAACTTCAAATTTTAACCCATCTACGATCAACAGTTACTTTTGTATCGTGATTTTAGTATCGGCAATACAACGTTTGCTGAGTCAGCTAGTATTATTATATAATTGTAACATTAGCTGTAGGGGGGAGCTTAAGCCATAATTACTGTGGTGGAAATAAATGTGCATGGGGAAAAAGTACTAAGCCGACAATTGAAGGCATGCACATGCAAACCAATCTATACTAATATTATAAAGCTGCAGTGTTTGTTTGTTTGTTTGAACGCGCTAATCTCTGGTACTACTGGTCCGATTTGAATGATTATTTCAGTGTTGGGTAGTCCATTTATCGAGGAAGGCTATAGGCTATGTTTTTTTTTTTTTCAAAATTAGGGATCCGTAATAAAATTGCTATTTTGTAACACAAGGTGTAAAATCGAAAACCTATTTTTGCGTGCGCTGCAAAAACTATTGACAATAGAACAAAATGATGTACAGACTATAATATAGGCAATATTTTATTACTTATAAAACTATCGCGTGAATTATACTTTATATGGTAAAACAACGTTTGCCGGGTCAGCTAGTTTGTGATAAAAGTGTGTTTAAAGTTTTGGGTTTTAATTTAAATATTATAAAAATTACACGCGTTTACTAACCTTCAAATTCTTTAATTCCTTATCAGGGACTTATGGATATATTTCTGACTAGCTGACCAGGCAAACATTGTTTTGCGATATAAATTGTTTTTAGAGTTCCACCGTTTCTTGGACATAGCAACATAACTTTATATTTAAAATGAAAGATAGTTTCTTAAATAAACGTAGCCTATGTTACTCCTTATTACATCAGCTATCTGCCAATAAAAGTCTCGTCAAAATTGGTCCAGCTATTTGACAGATTAGCAGGAACAAAGAGACAGACAGAGAGACAAAAATTGTATAAAATGTTATTTTGGCGTAAGTACCGTATATATATTGGCGTCCCTTATTTTCATAGTAAAAAACAGTTATTTCAATATTACAAACAGACACTCCAATTTTATTTATATGTATAGATATCTTGGATATAGAACAATATTTAATATTGCGAAAAATTATTTGCTTTTGTATGAGTACTGAGAATTGATGAAAGAGCGGTTCCACGTAATGTTATAATATAATAAACTTATTCTGAACTCAAATAAGATTAAATTTTGACATGTGAGTCTTCAGTAATTGCACGTAGAGCTCTTCTTACATAAAATAATAAAATCATAACTGTGTATTCTGATTTATAATTATATATCATAAAAAAATATTGATTTATTTTACGTTTTACTGGTGGTAGGCTATTCTGCACAGGATGCCGGCTAGATTATGGGTACCAAAATGGTGCCTATTTCCGTGGAGCAGTAATGTGTGAGCATTACTGTGTTTCGGTCTGAAAGGCGCCTCAGCTAGTGAAATTACTGTTCAAATGAGACTAAAGATCTTATTTCTCAGGGTGTTTTCGGTTTTTCAAGAATCCTGAGCGTTGTAATGGTCAGGGCGTATCAATTACCATCAATTGCACTTCTTGCTCGCATGAAAATATATATATTATTTTACATGTATTTAAGAAATCAGCTATAACTCCAATCCATAAAACTGAGTGCAAACTGTCAAAATAGGACTATTGCCATTCTCCCCTCCCCACCTATTCTCAAATATTAGAAAGAATACTTCGTAGCAAGTTCATCGATTCGTTATAAGAGAAAACACTGCCAATTACTTATGTCCAAGTCTTTGAGCTTACTTGACAAAAAAGTACAAGATAGATCCTTCCGGAAAACCCTTCTGTTATTCTAGCGCGCGTGCAGCGGTCTGTCAATGCGTATTATTTTACTTGTATTAATAGATAATTAGGATGATTTGAGTGAATGTATTACAAAGCTATTGAAACAAGCTATAAGACTATGCAAAATAAACCATCTCAAAACAAAATACGGGTCAGAACGTGGTCAGGGTGTAGTGTGCCGTACGGCACTTTCGAATGTACCTGAAAAATCTAGTGCCCTGGGGTAATTGCCGATTTCGGAAGGTTAAGACTTATAGAGATTATTTACAATGCTTTGTGCGAATCTCTAATTAAGTGCTGTGTTCACACTTGTGGAGACCGAGGTTACGAAAGCGCATTTGATCACACTAGAAGCTATTCGCATAATCAGTCAATTCCTTTCATTCTTGTATCATTAATGAATAAATGAAGCTAAGTAAAAAGGTACATTTTTAACTTATGCTACAACATAACATACTAAATGATTATAATTTTATTTCACCTTACATATACTAAATATATCTTATGTTATTTCATTCAGAGATACATTTGCTACGATTAAAATAGAAATGAAACCCAATATACACCTATTAACTTGATTTATTTAAGACGGCTTAACCTACTCACGGTTTGCCGGATTAGGTACTGACTTATTTCGGACCATTCACAGGTTCTTCATCAGGGTGAGTTCAAAGTGATGTTCCGTCTCATGCTGGGGATTTGCGCTCGCAGTGCGCGGCTTAACATGGCGGGGGCGTGGGGTGCGCCGTCTGTATTGACACGCACAGAAGCACTGAAACTTTTATGTCACTATTGGTGTATTACGGGTGCACAAAATATACTCAAAATTTCCACTGTTTAGTCCCCAAATTGTTCTAGGTCCTCGGTTCCTGGGTTTCTAGAAGGCTGATATATTGACAACGACAAAATGCCAAACATACTAGCGCTCTACAAAGCGCAGGTCCGGCCACACATGGAGTATTGCTGTCATCTCTGGTCTGGCGCACCCCAGTATCAGCTCGATCCATTTGACCGCGTGCAACGCAGAGCAGCTCGAATTGTTGGGGACCCAGTGCTCTGTGAACGGCTGGATCACTTGGCGTTGCGTAGAGACGTCGCTTCATTGTGTGTCTTCTACCGCATTTATCACGGGGAGTGTTCCGAAGAGCTGTTTAACCTGATTCCTGCCGCCGAATTCCACCTTCGCACGACACGCCACAAGTTAGGATATCATCCTCACCATCTGGATGTGTGGCGGTCCTCCACTGTGCGGTTTTCTAGGAGCTTTCTTCCACGTACTACAAAGCTGTGGAATGAGCTTCCTTGTGCGGTGTTTCAGGGACGATACGACATGGGTACCTTCAAAAAAAGCGCGTACACCTTCCTTAAAGGCCGGCAACGCTCCTGTGATTCCTCTGGTGTTGCAAGAGATTGTGGGCAGCGGTGATCACTTAACAACAGGTGACCCGTACGCTCGTTTGTCCTCCTATTCCATAAAAAAAAAAAAAGTCCTATACAGACACGAAAAAATAATGTGTTTTATAATTTACCTAATCATCGGTACTAAGAGTCTTGTTCCGAGTTGCGTTATAAGTAAAAAGCCGTTTTAAATAAATAAAGTTTATAATGTCTCACGTAAGTATTAATAATTTATAATAACAATAATAATATTAACACACTCTTACACAAATTATCTTGCCCCAAATGAGGCATAGCTTGTACTATGGGTACAAGACAACGATATATTTAATACAATATACTTACTTAAACATACATAGATACAAATAATCATCCATGACTCGGAAACAAAATACCTATTAATTTTAATGTTTTCCATGTTTATAATCTAAAACATTCTTTACTTTCCCATTTAATATTCTGGTCAATAACATAAATAATGAACTAAAATTACAATGAGTTAACTTGCAAAATGATTAAAAACTTATACTTGAAGGCTTACAACGTCTGGACAACACTGACACTGAAAATTTACAAAATATTTTAAGATAATATTTTCTTCTAAGCTAAGGTGAGTATAATAACAGGCCAGGTTTATTACTTAACTGTTTGTGACAAGCTACGTCTTACACTTGCGATACGTATTTCACTTTGTTTTAGTGTGAGTGCTGTTAATAGAGGTCAACTGTTCGCCGCGTTTTTTTTTTCGACGTGTTCACATCTGTCGCAGTCTGTCGAGACGTATAAATTATTTATTTATTATTATTATTAGCTATTGAAATTACTGGGCATTATGGCAAATCTTAGGTCTCAAGGTGACGAGCGCAGTTGTAGTTTCGCTCAGAATTATGGGGTTTCTTCAAGAATCCTGAGCGGCACTGCTTTGTAATGGCAGTATTAATTACCATCAGCTGAACGTCCTGTTCGGCGCGTCCCTTATTTTCATAAAAGAAAAACCTGATTTGATCTGGATTAACACTGTTTAGGAAAGGAATAAGATTTAATGAATTAATTGAGTTATTTAAAAGCGTTTATATAAGAGGACAATTCAACATAATGGTGGTAAGTCATCACCGCCTCCTTGAAGAAGAAGAAAGAAGAGCGGACACCCCGTCCGCTCTTCTTTGAGGGTCTACAGTTTGGTAAATAGAGTACGGATGGACCTTATACTGAACTCCCTCTGTACAATTATATATTTATAAAAATGAATTGCAGTTGGTTAGTCTCGCTAAAACTCGAGAACCTCTGGACCGATTTTGCTAATTTTGGTCTTGAATTATTCGTGGAAGTCCAGAGGGGGTTTAAAGGGTGAATGAATATGCAAATGCTCGGAATTAAATAAAAATAACAATTTTGTTTTTCCTTTGATGTGTCGCCCGTCGTTCAGAAATCAAATTGAAAGAATAGTTTAAAATGAATAACTAATTTGTTTTTTTTAAGTATATTTGTAACTATTTCTATATATATTATAGATTTAAACCCTAGTAATAGGTAGCACATACAAACAATAGTATTTTATTAATATTAAAGGTATAAGATTTGCATAAAATGTGTATTACATTAAATCTATATTAATTTCACGGACTAGTAAAAAAATAAGGACTCCATGTCACCTTCTATAACAGTGTAGCACCAAAACAAGCGGATTAACGTGTAAATACATAGCCCCACGCACACACTTACACTACTACAGGTCGATAGGCGGCCTTTGCGTCTCAATAAAATATTTTAAAAATGCCGTCGTGCGTTGTGAAAAGGTGAAAAAACGATACTATATAAGTATTTGTGGCCATATATGATTATTTAAGGGAGAAAAAATTGTGTAAGTAGTATCCCCCCTAACCGCACACACACTAACATAACGGTGCTTCACTTGATAATATCAAGGCGCGGAGTCCTTCTTTTTTTAATCGTTTGTGATTAATTTATACTTTGAGTTTTTGAAGTCAGTTTTTTTAAACTTAGTTTTTTTTTAAATATAAATGTTCTCTACATAATAAATATTATGTACAGAACAAGGTCTGTCGCGTCAGATAGTCTTGAATAATTATCTTAATTTCAGGAGCGAAATAGTGAGCGCATTACGGAAGGGCACCACGGAGTGGTACGAGGCTCTTTGCGCTCAGGACACTGAGTCGGAGAGAGGCGAGGACCTGGTCAACCTCATCACCCTGGTGCAAATAGACCTGCAGCAAGGTCTCACCTACTATCACCCGATCTTCGAAATGTAAGATCTGCTAAATTATTTAATATGTACATAATCAAACGGTATATATTATGTAGATTAACCCTACAGTGATCGCGCATATGATCATACCATTAGAGGTCGCGCGGATGACAGGCGACATCCATTTTCTTACAACGATTAATAATAATATTATCAGTACTTATTTTGTATTTATTTATTGGATACAACAAAAATTTAATAACTTACATAACAGAAGATAAAGGTAATAAAAAATTCTTTTGTTTTGCAAATTAGGATCAGACAACCAAGTCTTTATAAATTCTTTGGAACTAAATTCAAAATTTGACTAAACTACTATAGTCAATTAAGAAAAAGGGTCATAGCTGTAATTTTCGTAACAACTTTTGCACATATACTTGCAATGATCTTGGCAAGTAAATTTGGCGCAGGTTTTGGAAGATATACGTGTGTTTTTATTGCATTTTCTTCCGCACAAAAACCAGCGACCGCGCGCGCCTTCACGACGGGTACTTACTACTTCTCGTGATTGTTCTCGTAACTTTCCCAAAAAGTAATTTTTGTAATATTTACGTTGCTCAATAAATATGCGCTCATTTGTAGAATTAGTAATTATAGTACTATTCCATCATTGAGAAAGAGAGACATACAATCTGTTGGTGTAGTTTTTTATTTTGCTTTTTGGTATATGGTCCTACCGAGCCGCGTCCGATGGTTCGGCCGTTACAAATCCATGTATAGTTTTTTTAAGTTATTTCTTTGTTTGCAGGTCAAATAACGTGCCATACTTTAACGTTATCTTCTCGCATATCGACAAAATGGTAAGCAATTTAAATTACAATTCTTTTTTTATATAAAAAATACCTTTGCTCAGATTGTAGGTAGGTTTCTTGTAATGTCGTCACAATTGCTATTATTTCGCGTATATTATCCTCGTCCGTTGGTTGTGGTTCAGAAGACATATGAGTTACAAGAGGCTTGGTAGCTGAATGTATGAATATGGTACAAATGGTCTGGTTGACCAGCTAAGGTCAGGGTTTCGAATTTGCATGACGGTGTGCGCGCGAATCGTAAAAATTCACTTTGATAACTTTTCCCTTACGTGCCAAATGAAGTATATCTTCAAAATTATGTAATAATTTTCTCATAAATAATTTATGTTAAGGTATCTGATGATGTAAAGCAGTGTGTCGAAATCTGGATATCTGAGGGATGGTGCGGGGTGGCGGAGGAAGAGGGATATGACGAAAACGGTGTCCTGGGTAAGTTATTATCCTTGCGAGTGCTCTAACCAACTGAGCTAACCTTTCGAGTGTGGTATCGAAATAAAATTTTGTATGCTTTGTTAAACTCTCAGGTTGTGGCTTCATCTACAGGATCTACTTTACAGTTGATAACCTGCTGTACCCCAATATTTGCATGTTAGGAAATTGACTTGAGATGTCACTTTTGTAAATCTAAACAATTTGTTACTTATGTTTTAAAAGTGATAACCCTCACTTCTAGGATTAATACACAAATAAAATTTGAAAACAAAATTTTATGAACGATGCGAGACTCGAATCCACGACCTCTTGCGCTCAGAGCACTCGCACAGAACTATAAGTGAGGGTTATCACTTTAAAAACATAACAAATTGTTTAGGTACATAAATATTAAAATAATAGTAACTGTACGACTCGGTCCTGACAGCTTCTTTTGTGTGCACAGTTTGCGTGGTGTCCGCGAAGACATTGCCGTTCGAAGTATTAGCGGCGGTGAGGGAGCTATACGCCACGGCTGTACCGACTCCTCCCTCCAGCACCTCGTACGAGCCCCCTCCAATGATCGCAGATGCATACCAGTAAGTTTTTTTTAATGAAAATAAGGGATGAGACGAGCAGGACGTTCAGCTGATGGTAATTGATACGCCATGCCCATTAAGATGCAGTGCCGCTGAGGATTCTTAAAAAACCTAAACATTCTGAGCGGCACTATAATTATGCTCGTCCCCTTGAGACATGAGATGTTAAGTCTCAGTTGCCCTGTCATTCCACTAGCTACGGTGCCCTTTAGGCAGAAACACAGTAATGTTTACACATTACTGCTTCACGGCAGAAATAGACGCAGATGTGGTACCCATAATGTAGCCAGCATCCTGTGCAAAGCCTCCACTGGTAAAGAAGTACAGACTTTTCTTATAACCTCACAATGTAGTACTTTTGTTTGCTAGAGTACGACAAATATACATAGGATAAATTCGAGTCATCTGTATGTGTTTTTGGCATGATCGCCACGCTTAGAAGGTGGGTTGGCGATAGCAGTAGATGTTGATGCTCTTTCGGAAAGGTGCTGCTACCTATACTCCGTTCTTTGTATCCGTTAGTTGCCTCTTACCGCGTACCTCCCACGGGAGGAGATGGGGTGGTGCTTATCTGGTGCGACACCATACGCTCAATACGAAAATCTTGTTTAATGTCCATGTCGCACTCAACAAGAAACACTCAAACGCTGGAACAGCTCAACAGGTTTAAACAATTCTAAAGCACTCATAACGGCATTCAACAGCAGATACGCGATTGAAGCCCTATCATTGAACAGGAAAAATCTATGCATACATACCAGGATTCTAACTGGGCACTGTCGCTTATACAAAGCACCTCAGTGCGTCATCAAAAACGATTAAACTTGCAGATTTTGCCTTGAGGCTGATGACGCCTCTTCATATACTCTGTGATTGCGGCCCACTAATGCATAAGCGTAACACCATCTTTAGTGACTACAACTTGCTCCCAGATGTTGTTTGTAATACTCGCGTCAAAAAGATACTGCGGTTCGTAAAGGCGGCAGGGCTTGCCGACGAGCTATAAGTATGAGTGGCGAACACAATTGTTCAATTTTCGACGCGGTGCTATTAGGAATCATTAGGGCCAGACAAATAGCCACCCTCTTCAAATGATAATCTCGTACCTACTCCCGTAACAGTTGGGAACTGTACTCTAGAAATTGTTGGCGAGTACGTCTACCTTAGACAAACAATCCAGTTAGGCCGGTCGAACTTCACAAAAGAGGTAACTCATAGAATCCAACTCGAATGGGCAACGTTCGGTAAGCCCCGTATAATCTTGTGTCCACGGTGTCTCAAGACCAAGGTTTTTAACCAGTGTGTAACCATGGCCTTATGAGAAAACTCATGGTCGCTCAAAGGGCAAGGGAGAGGCTATGCTCGTAGTTTCCCTGCGAGATCGAGTTAGAAAACAGGAGACTCGTAGGAGAATCAAAGTCACTGACATATCCCGTATGATTGCGAAACTGAACTGACATATAGCCGTTGAGGCTGTTAAGTCAATGGTGACCACGTACTGGAAGATGCAGTATCAATAAGCCCTCCACAATAAGATCGCTGTAATAATCTATCTAACCACGTGTGGGCATTACAGGACCAATTGTCGTGGAGATCTTTGGATAGATCTGGATAAAGGTTACCGGCTGAAGTGACGACATAACATATGTGATTACCGCGGTCTATACTCTCGTAAAACTAGAGGATACACAAGTGCGTTGCTGACCTATTAAAGGGACGAATCAACTGACATAATATTATGAATTATAAAGAAAAGACTGAATGAGTGATGAGAGTCACCACTGTTGGGTGCTGCCTCAGGCACGCCACTATTGACGAAGTACATGCACGTGTAATAGATGGTAAAGAAAAGGACATAGATTACGTTAAGATTTTGGGGGAATAATGCGAATGACGGCGCAAAAATCGATGGAAGGAAGGAGAAGCATTTCCAAGGTTCTCGGAATGACACTAATTGATTTTTTTTGTGAATATTATAAATATTATTTATTATTATTCAATCATTAATATATATTCATAATATCTAGAGTGAATGTACTCGAGCCAGTCTCGAATTATGTACGACGTTGACATGCCACATGTTCTGTTAAACTTTGCTAATAATTAAAACTAAAATGCCGGGATGCGTAGTAAAACTTTGTAAAAATAATACTACAAGAAATAAGAAAGACACTGGGATCACATATCATCAGTATTACTGAATAATTAATAAAATAAAAGGAAGCCTGTGTTACAAAATTTGAAAGACGCCATTGAGTGTCAAGATTACACGCACACAAGCATCTAATAGTTGCCGTAAAAAAAGCTATTGTTCTTAGGTAGTGCGGTATCTAGTTGGAGCGTAGCAGACGGTACTGTTGTTCGAGACTGGCTCGTGTACACCCGCTTGTGCGTAGTATTAGTTGCCGCACTTTGTGTCTACCCCTGCGGCATCTAGTTGTAGAGCAGCGGAGACCAATCCTAAATATAAGGGTCGGATGTAAACTTTAAACATCAGCGGCCTTACAAATAAACTTGGCATACAGTTAACTGAGTGAACCAATTATATACAAAATGTTAAGTACCTATATCGCTGACTACACTGTCAATACAATAAGAGACAATGATAATTCTGAAGTTTACCGAAAGTCAGGCAGCCTTGCAAATAAACGCGGGAAACGTTATACGTCCTAATACACTAATCGTAACCAAATATCTATTTGTAAACATTTTGCATATTCTTGGTTTATTCTTTGGTATTTAAGCCAATTTTATTAACCGACTTCGAAAATGGAGGAGGTTCTCAATTCGTCGGTTTTTTTATGTTTGTTACCTCAAAACTATTGACTGGGTGAACCGATTTTGATTATTCTTTTTTTATTTGAAAGCTGGTGCTTCCCGTGTGGTCCCATTGTAATTTGGTCCAGATCTGACATTGGCATCCATGAGAAAACCATATAAGTCTTAAATTTGCTATACATACGTACAGCAAAGTAATAAGATGGCAGTCCAACCGGAACGAATTCTTCTACAGTGATAGCACTGTGCAGTGCTCGCAGTGCATATCGGAACATACCCAGAGTGTCTTGCTGTTAGACAACCGATAAAAGCAGGCCAGGTATATTAGATTAGTGTGCGTGACAAGCTACGTCTTACACTCGCGATTTGAATGAAACTTAGTGTAGGTGCGTGAATTGCTCAAAATAGAGGTTAGATCTAAACTCAATTGCTTTCGACGTTTTCTCAGCTGTCATAGTCATATCTAGACGTACAGATGATATAAAGGTTATATAATATTAACTTATTACTATTTAATAATATTCAATTTATGTATGAAAAGTTTATTTAAATGCCAATGATGTATTTACAGAAGTTAAATTTACAGAATGTATTTATCACTTTGGAAACGGAATTTTTTCATGATCTTGTTCTGGGGTATCTTCTTTGAAGCTCTTTATTTACTTCTTAATGAAAGTAGGGTAAGCGAGATGTCCTAAAGAGTGGAGGGGAGCGCCGTAAGCAGATGTGATATAGGGGGAGCCGATGCCAGCTGAGTAGGCCAATGGAGATGCGCCGTAGAAGGTGTCAATGAGAGGAACGGACCGTTTCTTGATGAGGTGAGCGAAGTCGTTGGGGAAGATTGAAGATGAGTACAGCAGAGGTGATGCGGCGGTGTTGTACAGTGGGCTGGAGAAGCTCAGGCCAGGGTACGATAGGTGAGAGCTGATGATGGTGTCCGGAGACGGCGCAGCCGCTGCCAAAGCCACAAGAGCACACAGAGCCATTAACTTGAACATCTTGATTGTATTTGGTTATAGTTGCACGGATGAAGACCGACTGATGCCCCAACAACTTGGAGATCCCTTTTTATACGAATTAAGATCACTGTCACCGGTGCAGAGCATGCTCCAGGAAGCTGGTATTTACACACGTCAAGGGCAAGACAAAGCTCAAATCAACAAAGTTAATCATTCGCGGTATAAATAAAAAAGTTTAATTTGAATGTCAGTGGTCAGTACCTGTGGAACTAATTGCTATTTCTTTTGTAGAGTTCTTGCTCACTGTGCCTCCTAGAGTGAATCAATAACATGCCATGGACAATAACAACAGGTGACATTTAATAAACTATTTCGCAGTGCATTGCATAGGGAAAAAACGGTATGTAGAATCGTAATTGTTTATAAAGAATATATTTACGAATTATTAATTCAAATATATTTGAAGGATGACACTAAATTTAGGGACATTATTAGTTGAAGAACTTTTAAATCAAACACTTTTAAAGGATCAAAATGGGGCTGTGCCACTGAAAACGTGATCTGGGTTGAAACGTCAGCTTAACTAAAATAATAATAAAAATGTAACGCAAAAATATAATGTAATAAAAAAACTGCGTTTAAAAAAACCGACTTCGAAAACTGAGAAGTATAAAATAACTTTATAAAGATTTAATTTAATACACATCTAATGTTATGGGTACCTTTAATATTAATAAATAACTTTTATTTGTACGTGCTACCTATTGATAGGGGTTAAGTCGGTGACTGGCCACTTGGGTTTGGTTCTAGACGAAGCTAGCCCGCTCAAGTCACGCGTGGCGAGTGTAGGTACTTGCCATTACATTTGGCTTGGCACCGACTTCAACAGTATTCAACAGTATTTTATTAATATGAAACGTATAAGATTTGTATTAGTGGTATATTAAATTCAATCCTTATTAGTTATTTTATGCTTTTTAGTTTTCGAAATCGATTTAGTAAACGTATTTTTTTTTATTTTTTACATTTTAGTATCATTATTCAGGTAAACTATAAGATTTCGTTGCTTTTAATTGTCACATATGTTAATTAGTATTTTTTAAGTAGCTATGTGTAGGCCTACGAAAGTTTCCGCGAGCCTAAAACAATATAAATCCCCTATTTCACGTTCTTGTGAGACACTAAAATAGTGGGACCACCACCACCAGTGGGAGGCTCATTTGCACAGGATGCCGGCTAGATTATGGGTACCACAACGGCGTCTATTTCTGCCGTGAAGCAGTAATGTGTAAGCTGTAAGTAAGTAAGTAAGTTTTACGGTGTTTCGGTCTCAAGGGCGCCGTAGCAAGTAAAATTACTGGGCAAATGAGACTTAACAACTTATGTCTCAAGGTGACGAGCGCAGTTGTAGTGCCATTCAGAATTTCTGGGGTTTTTCAAGAATCCTGAGCGGCACTGCATTGTAATAGGCAGGGCGTATGAATTACCATCAGCTGGACGTTCAGCTCAAGTTGTTGAGCTCAAAGTCAAAGTTTTTATTTGCATAAACATGTTAGATTAATGTTACATAAATATTATAAAGTACATATTTGCCTAAAAATACATTTCTAAATCATTAGTTACAATAATATCAATCCTACTAATATTATAAATGTGAAAGTTTGTCTATGCCTATGTCTGGATGTATGTTTGAACTTCTTTAACGCAAAATCTACTGAATAGATTTTGATGAAACTTTACAATAATATAGCTTACACACCAGAATAACAAATAGGCTATAATTTATAAAACTATAGTGTGAATTATACAAAATATAAAAGAAGTGTGATTGTTACTAATGAATACAACTAGCGCCATCTCTTATCAACTAGCAAGGAAAAGATCAATACAATTTATATGGCAAAACAACGTTTGCAGGGTCAGCTTGTAATTGATAAATTTAATAAATTATTAAAGACTAGCTGACCCGACATACGTTGTTCTGTTCATAAAAAAATCTCTTGCGGATGGAATTTTGGAAAATCCGAAATTCTTAGCTGACCTCTACTCGGTGAAAAGAATATTCCTACCAAATTTCAAGTCTTTAGCTCTTATGGTTCCAGAGATATCGTGATGAGTGACTATATACGTGGAAATCTCTTATATATATATATATAGAAGATATTTAAATTATTTAACAAAATATTAGTAGCAGTATTATATAGTATATAGTCAAGTTTTTAATTAATAATATTCTTCTTATGAATATAAGCAGTTTAATAAGGTATATTTTCAATTTAGATGAGAAATTCGTATTTGCCGATACCTCTCTTATTATCTTTGGGATGTGATTATAGATTTTTATGCACATACAAAAACGGTCCAAACTATGTCAAATATGGGACCAAATGGCAAACATTCTGCATCAAACTAAGGAAGAATTATAAAAATCGGATCATAAACGTTAGCGTAATCGTTATACAAACATAAAAAAAAAACCAATCTAATTGAGAACCTCCTCCTTTTCGAAGTCGGTTAAAAACACAGTAACAACACGCGTTTTAATCCTTTAAAAGTGTTTTATTTAAATGTGTAACACTCGCGTTAATGAAAGAAAATACTATATAAAGACATTAAAAAACAACAACCTTTCAACGAAAGCAGATTTTTTTTTTTATGGAATAGGAGGACAAAAGCGTACGGGTCGCCTGTTGTTAAGTGATCACTACCGCCCACAATCTCTTGCAACACCAGATGAATATATACACCGATAATAAGTTTATTTAGATTAATTACGTAAAAAAATTGATGACTATTTTAAGCAGAAATAGGTGATTATTAGCTGTGTATTTTAACAAATATGTCGGATTGAATCAAACATTTGATTTAATTTTTCAAACAAACGAAGATAGTCCGTACAACATCCTGTTAGGCATAAAAGGCATTTATTTTCTAAAAATTGAATCCTTTAGATTTATTTTTGATGTCATTTCTAATATACTAGATACTACTACCGCTTCGGAAACAAATGGCGCTATGAGAGAGAAGTAGCGGCGCAAAAAACTCTCCCAGCATTCTTTTTTTGCGCTCTTTTTAATAAAAAATATACAATAATATCTGACCCGACAGACGTTGTTCTGTAGATAATAAAAAAATACTGTTTTATAGGAATTTGCCAATAATATTTCAAAACATCAAGAATTATTTCGTAATAAATGCTGCCTGTCGTTATAATGAAATTGTTTCACAGCGAACTGTCAAACCGTGCGTCACTAAATTCTCTCATAGAAAATATGTCCATACAAAACAAATATTGAAAATAAAAATAATTATGGGTCCCAAATCGAAGTAAAAACTATCCTATCTCTCAAGTTGGACTAAACTGCACTCCATGAAGTAATCACCATTAAAATCCGTTCATTAGTTTAGGAGTCCATAGCGGACAAACAACGTGTCACATAATTTATATATATTAAGATTGTACTGTGTTTGTTATATTTTCAAATGTTTATAAATATCTATAACTTTGAGAAATTTTGGAAGCCCTGCTTTCAGAAGTAATTTTAATAACTAAAGGTTTCCATCTAAAATCATCGCTATCAAAGTATAGAAACTGTCCCTTTTGCGCGGATATGAAAAAGGAAAAGTCACACTTTATTATTGGAAATTTTCGTTCGGGATTCGTGTCACGTCTGACCGGACGAAATCTGTTGCTATTTTGTAAGAATTAAATTATCCGCTACGTTATTGAAATCCCTATAGAATTCAGGGTTCCGCTCAACTATTATTAATAATTGAAAATCGGGAGGCTACCAGTGGGAGGCTCCTTTGCACAGGATGCCGTCTAGATTACGGCTACCACAACGGCGTCTATTTCTACCGTGAATCAGTAATGTGTAAGCATTATTGTATTTCGGTCTGAAGGGCGCCGTAGCTAGTGAAATTACAAGGCAAATGAGACTTAACATCTTATGTCTCAAGGTGACGAGCACAGTTGTAGTGCAGCTCAGAATTTTTGGGGTTTTTCAAGAATCCTGGCTGGACGTCCTGCTCGTCTCGTCCCTTATTTTCATAAAAAAAGCCCGGAAATAAAAATATAAATTTAAGAATATTTTAAACTTAGATTAAGGATTGGTCTACCCTGCTCTCCAACTAGATGCAGGCATAGTCGGAAAGTGCGACAGCTAATACTACGCCCAAGTGTTTGTACTCGAGCCAGTCACGAACAATGTGTGACGTTGACGGTGCCACATGTTCTGTTAAACTTTGCTAATAATTGAAACTCAAATGCCGGGTTGCGTAATAAACTTTGTAAATATAATACTACAAGAAATAAGCGCGTACACCTTCCTTTAAGGCCGGCAACGCTCCTGTGATTCCTCTGGTGTTGTAAGAGATTGTGGGCGGCGGTGATCACTTAACAACAGGTGACCCGTACTGACCCGTACCCGTTTGTCCTCCTATTCTATAAAAATAAAAAAAATAAGAAAGACACTTGGATCACATAATATAATCTTTAAGTATTTTCTATTTTATTTATTTCAATGTAAAATAACACGAAGCGTACGTTACAAAATTTGAAAGTTGTCAAGATGCCACGCACGCAAGCATCTAATAATTGCCATAATAAAAAATCTATTGTTCTTAGGTAATGCGGTATCTAGTTGGAGCGTAGCGGAGATCAATCCTTATTTTAAGCGTTTTATCATTCGTCTATTGTCTAATATTGATTGTAGAATAGTGTATATAAAGACCATGTGATCTAATAGATAGAGATAAATTACTACCTTCTACTGTCAGTAATTAGCTGTCAATAATCTGAAGCTGTCCTAATATACCCGATAAGTCATTCTTATCGCCTTATATTGGCACGCGTGAATTGCAATTTCCATACAAACTCTATATCGCTGGTAGGCTATACCTCGTCCCATTGATAGACAGCGTGTACGGATAAGGTGAGTTACCGTTGATAAGTTTGTAGGAACAGAAAAGTCAACGATACTTACGATTTTTATCTCAAGTAAGAGATAGACTGAATATTGGGAGCGGCTGCTAATAGACCTAATAAAGCCTCTTACTGCTAGCCAACCGATGAAAACAGTCCAGGTTTATTACTTTAGTGTACATGACAAGATACGTCCTACCATCTCGATTTGTGTGTCGCTTTATGCTTGGATAGTTTTTATACATCTACATAGAGCCTATTGCTGCTAGACAGCCGATGAAAACAGTCCAGGTTTATTATTTTAGTGTGCGTGACAAGATACGTCTTACGATACGTATTAGTGTGCGTGCATTGCTCAAAATAGAGGTTAACTGTCAGCCTTAATTTTTTCGACACTGTCTATCTAGACGTATAAATGATCTAAGATTATATGATTACTATATTCTGCCCGCGACTTCGACTTTCATAAATTCGTATTTGCACATTATATATTTCGTATTTGACAATATGGGACGAGACGGCAGGAAGTTCAGCTGATGGTAATTGATACGCCCTGCCTATTACAATGCAGTGCCATTGAGGACTCTTGAAAATCCCAATAATTCTGACGGGACTACAACTGCGCTCGTCACCTTGAGACATATGATGTTAAGTATCATTTGCCCAGTAATTTCAATAGCTACGGCGCCCTTGAGACCGAAACACAATAATGCTTACACATTACTGAAAGGACGGCAACGCTCCTGTGATTCCTCTGGTGTTGCAAGAGAGTGTGGGTGGCGGTAATCACTTAACAACAGGTGACCCGTACGTTCGGTTGTTCTCCTATTCCTTAAAAAAAAAACTGCTTCACGGCAGAAATAGGTGCCGTTGTGATACCTATAATCTAGCCGGCATCCTGTGAAAAGTAGATTCCCACTGATAAGTTTTATTTATTATAGAATCCAATATATATCACACCTAATTACTAAACACCAAAACATAAGTGTAAGTTTTCATACTAACGGTCATCAACAATGTTGCTTTTTATCTTATATTAAGCCCAGTCTAAAAATTTGTTTTACAAAAGTCACTTTTTTTAATTTAATTAAATTTCACTTTACAAAAGCATTAACACGGGGAGTGTTCCGAAGAGCTGTTTAACCTGATTCCGACACGCCACAAGTTAGGATATCATCACCACCATCTGGATGTGTGGCGGTCCTCGACAGTGCGGTTTTCAAGGAGCTTTCTACCACGTACTACAAAGCTGTGGAATGAGCTTCCTTGTGCGGTGTTTCCGGGACGATACGACATGGGTACCTTCCAAAAAAGCGAGTACACCTTCCTTAAAGGCCGGCAACGCTGTGATTCCTCTGGTGTTGCAAGAGAATGTGGGCGGCGGTGATCACTAAAGACCAGGTGACCTGTACTCTCGTTTGTCTTCCTATTCCATAAAAAAATAGTCACCGACATTGCCGAAATGATTGCGAAACTGAAATGGCAGTGGGCAGGGCACATAGCTCGACGGACAGATGGACGTTGGGACAGTAAGATCCTCGAATGGCGACCACGTACCGGAAAACGTAGTGTTGGTAGGCCCCCCACATGATGGACCGACGATCTGGTCAAGGTAGCGCAGGATCGATCGTCATAGCGATCTTTGGGGGAGGTCTTTGTCCAGCAGTAGACGTCTTCCGGCTTATGATGATGATAATAATGACAAAATAGCAGGCACTGATAGCATACTTAAATGAATATGTGTCAAATATTTGGTTTTGTTTTTTATTTGGTAAGTCGGCGAGCTTATGTTTATCTCAGGTATAGAGGGTTTATGAGGAAAACCCTAAAGGTTATCCGCGAACTCTGGCATAAGATTACTTGACGAGTTTTAAGTGATCTTATTTACATGACATTATCAGAAGCGCACTTTAATTGTCCAATCGAGTACGTAAATACATTCGCAAAGGAATGCACCACTAGGATTCCGTTTTGTTTTTTTTTTAATGAAGACGAGAAAGGTTATGCTTTCGAACCCGAAGTTTTAACAACGGCAACCAAAAAAAAACTGTACACGCTCAAGTTTTAAAAAATATATCTTTTACGATGGCGGATTTTTTTTGTAATCAGATTCGTACCTGACTCTTTTTTTTTAGCCTGGCTCTGTTCTGGGACCAACTTAGTTTCAAAGTTTGTAGCGGCGATACAACAGACCGACAGACATGAACACCAGGGGCTTAGGATAGGAATCACTTTGTTTCACTTTGTGTACGAAACCGTAATTTTTTTATGACAGTAAGGGACGAGACGAGCAGGACGTTCAGTTGATGGTAACTGTTACGCCCTGCCCATTACAATGCAGTGCCGCTCAAGATTCTTGAAAAACCCAAAAATTCTGAGCGGCACTACAACTGCGCTCGTCACGTTGGATGTTTAGTCTCATTTGCCCAGTAATTTCACTAGCTATGGCACCCTTCGGATCGAAATACAGTTATGCTTACACATTACTGCTTCACGGTAGAAATAGGCGCCGTTGTGGTACCCATAATCTAGCCGGCATCCTGTGCAAAGGAGTCACCCAATGGTACAATAATCGTATAATAGTTTTTTTTTATTTATTTATGGTTGGTTCTGATCGGATGTCCTTCGGCAAACTATTTAGCAGATATGGTATGCTTATCTTTAAAGTATTATCACCAAAGTAATAATTGTTAACTCTTGGTACTTTAAGTTTGCCTGATGTCGTCTAACGAGTGCCATGATTATGACTCATCAAGTTGTGATCTTGAAAGCCATGGTTATTTTTAGACTGAGGTTAATAAAAACCTTATTTGCAATGCTTCGAGTTTATCAATATACTTTTTAAATGTCAGACCATTCATATCAAAATCGTAGCTCATAATTGAATCTGCTAATGAATTATTTAAATGATTTAATGTATTTAATGGTCTTCCATATGATGCTTCTTTCTTGGCCGGATACTTCATAAGCCGGTTATGGTACCTGGTGTACTGGGCAGTGTGAGAGGCTCCTTTGCACAGGATGCCGGCTAGATTATGGATACCACAACGGCGCCTTTTTCTGCTGTGTAGCAGTAATGTGTAAGCATTATTGCGATTCGGTCTGATGGGCGTTGTAGCTAGTTAAATTACTGGGCAAATGAGACTTAACATCTTATATCTCAAGGTGACGAGCGCAATTATTGTAGTGCCGCTCAGAGTTTTTGGGTTTTTCAAGAATCCTATGCGGCACTGTATTGTAATGGGCAGGGCGTGTCATCATCATCATCGTTACCTTCAGCATCATCCTTCACCATCATAAAAAATATATAGCTCGCCTAACTTCTAACTTGTTCCAACGTTGCTGCGAAAAGTGGCACAGCTACATTAAAAAGAGTGATTTGGGGGTCTTAAATCATATATTTATTTATTTATTCATAAAGGCTTACCAACTAAATACAATTTATTAACTTATGCACTGAGAATTAAACAAATATAATAAAATAGTTTAAATGTACTTAAATTATAGGTAGGCACAACATTACTACACGAAATACATGTGATATTTTAAAATCTAAAATCTATAAATTTTGGAGAGCAATATAAATTTGATTGTTAAAATTAGGAATATTTGAAAAGAAGACATCAATATTTTAATCTACATTAAAAATACAATTATATAATTGTAACATTAGCTGTAGAGGAGAGTAGAGGAGGAAATCGTCAAAACCATTAAAGCCTTTTTCGACGTACATGAAATATATGCAATTAAATAATATTTACAGGAATTGTACGTTTGTAAGAATTTATTTCATACTAGCTGACCCGGCAAACGTTGTTTTTCCGTATAAATTATTTTTGGAGTTAGATCGTTTCTTGGACATTGCAACATTACTTTATTTTTCTAAAATAAACGTAGCCTAAGTTATCAGCTACCTGCCAATAAAAGTCCTGTCAAAATCGGTCATGCCATTTCAGAGATTATCCGGAAAAAACAGACAGACAAAAATTGTAAAAAAAAATATTTTGGTGTATGTACCGTATATATATATTCATATACATGTCGTAAAAACGCTTCCTACGCTTCGATTGTTTGGCACCCACTGACATAAAGCTAACGACCAACGTATTATTAGACAGTAAGAATATGATCTGATATGATAATAAAAATAACATTGTAATGAATGGATTACTCAACTAACTTGATGACAAAAGAGCTTCTAGTAACAACTAATGCGTTTTTATAAAAGTCAAGGCTCAGTTCGTATCGCTATTATCTGATTGACAAACAAAAAAACTTTAGATCCCTTTTTTGTACACTGCACGCACGGAAATGTTATGATTTGGTAAAGTGTTGACATAGACTAAGCAGTATGCTAAGACAACATTGTAACGCATTAAAAAGAAGAAGAATAATCCAACACTGCTTACGTTCTCTTTCACAATGTCAAACAAGAGCCAGAATGTCAGATAAATTTAGAACAAATTTGGTCGATTTGAAGAATAATCCAACGCTGCTTAATTTCTCTTTCAAAATGTCAAACAAGAGCCAAAATGTCAGATAAATGTAGAACAAATATGGTCGATTTGAAGAATAATCTAACGCTGCTTAATTTCGCTTTCACAATGTCAAACAAGAGCCAAAATGTCAGATAGATGTAGAATAAATATGATCGATTTAAAGAATAATCCGAGTCTGCTAACGTTTTCTTTCACAATATCAAACAAGAGCCAGAATTTCAGATAAATTTAGAACAAATTTGGTTGATTTGAAAAATAATCCAACGCTGCTTACGTTCACTTTCACAATGTCAAACAAGAGCTAGAATGTCAGATATATGTAGAACAAATATGGTCGATTTGAAAAATAATCTAACACTGCTTACGTTATCTTTCACAATGTCAAACAAGAGCCAGAATGTCAGATAAATGTAGAACAAATATGATCGATTTAAAGAATAATCCAAGTCTGCTAACGTTCTCTTTCACAATGTCAAACAAGAGCCAGAATGTCAGATAAATGTAGAACAAATATGATCGATTTAAAGAATAATCCAAGTCTGCTAACGTTCTCTTTCACAATGTCAAAAAAGAGCCAGAATGTCAGATAAATGTAGAACAAATTCGGTCCATTTGAAGAATAATCCAACACTGCTTACGTTCTCTTTTACAATGTCAAACAAGAGCTAGTATTTCAGATAAATATAGAAAAATATGGTCGATTTGTTGATGAGTGACATTTATTAACTATATAATAAAAATCATAACCATGACGTCACTCCTCTCTCTCTGTCCACTGCTGCTGTAGTCGATATCTAGATCCGAATCAAACTTTTGAATTATTTTCTATTACAAGATACAAGCTATCTTCATACATTGACTTCTGTTTCTATCTTGATGAATTGAGTTTCAGTCATTAGAATTAATCAATCATCCTTATCATAGTAGTCATATTTCATTTTGTCACTATTACCAAACTCTCCATTAATAATAATTATCATATCAACTATCAGAGTTATTTTAGATATCATATCATCCATTTTATCGAAATATATTAAGCAGTTCGGGACCACTTACTCCTTCGACTTACAAACAAATTACATTCAAGGCTAGCTTAGAGGTGTAGCCTTAAGGCCTAAACACATGATCGGATTTGGTACGGCTCAACCATTGGACGCGGTCCGGTAAAGTAAAGTAAAGTAATCATTTATTCATGACAACACAAAATGTTATATACATAGTAAAATTAACAAATTTAAAAATACGGCGTCACGAAAAGGACACCCACTCAGCATTTTTTGGAATTGAAATAAGGATCACCTAAATCCCAACACTGATTTTCAGTAGGTACCTACCAAGTCGACCTGTTGACAGGAGTAGACAACACGGTTCCTTTATTTATAGGTCTTAAAAGTGACCGTCTACAAATATTACAAAAAGAGAAGAAACTAAACTAAACTAGATTGAATTTAATGGGAGTTTAAAAGTTTTTTTATCATAATAAATAGGGAATATTTTTATTATTATTATTGAAGCTGTTTATTTTCTGATTATTATTGGAACGAAGTTCCTTACGGCAGGCTTGGAGGGGATAGGGATTTTGCTGCGCGACCGAACTGAAAAAAATGTGATAGTAAAACCGTAAGAAAAAATCCGTGGAAAAAAGTGCGTGGAATAAAACCGTTAAATGAGACGTGCGCAGGCGCGACAGTCGCATACACAAGCGAGTAGTGTATAATACCTATCTCTTTCTCCCTCTTTTTGTCGATTCTACATTAGCCGAATGAACTTCGTTCCTACCTGGTGTCCCACGACACCACATCATTTTTTATTATTATTTTTGTGCCTCTAAACACTTTTGTTTCTCTAATAGAAAAGATTTAAGTTTGTTTTTAAAAGAGAACAAACTTTTTTGATCTTTAATACGTAGCGGACGATATTCCATGGTATGTGGCATTGTCCATCACACAAATTTATAATTATAACCGACCGGTCCGTAGCGAGTCCGACAGCGGACCAATTGCGGCGTACACCCACGCCCGCCGAGCCTTCCGATGGTCCGGCCGTACCAAATCCAAACATGTGTTTAGGTTATTATGCTCGAAAACTTAAGCAATTCCTTATGTCATTCCCATTCCTGCCTATATATACATTAGCGCGCACAAGCAGACACACAAACATACAATTTTTTCAGCTTTATTATATTAATATTAGAGTTGTGTGACAGATGTGTGATATGTTGGCAGGTGGTTCGAGCCGCTGATCGATCGCTGGTTGGCGGTAACCAAGACGATGGCGTTGCAGAGGGTCCGAGCGGCGGTCGAACTGGGTATGTACCTGATGATCAAACCAAATGATCACTTTGAATGTGGTACTATACCCACCACGGAACTGTGTTCACGACCACTATACTTCTAATAAATTTACCGAGCTTAATATGAATAATGATTAAAATGAAATCTATGAATGAAGAGGACAGACGAGCGTACATGCCTACTATCAACTTTTAATTAGCGATTAAATTCGGATGCAGTTCACTTTAGGTACATGAACTAAGAAAGTAGCAAATTTTTTTTGAATCACTCACTTTGACACAAGCTATTCACTTTAGATTGAAATATTACCTCATGGTACAAATGATTAAAGGAACTAAAGCAGTTTCGATTCAATTTCCGTCTTGATTTGACGTCAACCTAAATTGGAAAGCTCTAATGACGTCGTGGTATGAAATAGCAAAGCAGTTCAGTTTAAGTCGTCAATTAAATCGCAATAAGAGTTCATGGTAGGCCCGCAGGTCATCTGATGTTAAGTTATCACCGCCGCCCACATTCTCTTGCAACACCAGAGGAAGAACACAAGCCTTTAAGGAAGGAACAGATAAAGACAAGGTACCCATATCGTTATCGGAAACACCGCACAAGTAAGCCCATTCGACGGCTTGGTTGTATAAATGAAAAGATACAATGTGTGTTCAAGACATGAGTGAAGCTTAAAACTAAATCTAGCCAATAAACCGTAGGTGGACAACAGGCGGACCTCTGACCGACAAATATTGTAATGTATTGAATAACAGCTACATATTAATACATAAATAAGGTATAATATACCTTTAATTATTGAAATAGTATTATAAAGCTCATTGAACATAATTCCAGAAAAACGTTCCAAACCACAATCATGTCGAAATTGAGTTAAGGCGAAGAGTAGGCAGAAAACACGCAAACATGGTGTTTTTAGACAAGTTTTGTGGTGAAAGTATAGCATTTCGAGCTATGAACACTACTTAATCCTGTTACACATATCCTTAAGTCTTATTTGTAGGTTGCTAATGCTTGCTGTTGGTTATAGTTAACACTGCCGAGCCTTTTTGAACTACCACTTTTCTTTGAAGTTAAACAAGTTTTTTGGCATGACGTGACGCATTTATTTGGTACTTCTCTCAGAAAAGTTATTCTTATAGCTTGTACTTTTTTTGTGTAGGTTTATTTAGTCAGATTAGTAGGAATAACGAGGATTGTAATCATATAAACTGTTTTCCACCCAAGAATTTTGAAAATATTGGCTTTGTTACATAGATGGCGGGCCGGTAGCCGTGAACTCATATCGCTGAAGGTCGCTGGCATTTAGTGTCGCCTTAAGAACACAAAACTGGTCACGTGATTCATATTAACGGACTGACAAAAAATGGCAGGCCTAGTCCGTACTGTCACTTTTTAAATGACATCATGACTTAGTAGACCAAACCTATGGAATACACTAATATTTTTCAAACTTTAAACACGAATTCCTTAACATGTGATGTTTGTGGCTATAAACGTTTTTTAGGAACTACGTCCAATTATGATAAAGAAAAATATGAAAATTGCAAAAAAAAATAGCAATTAATTTAGCCACTATGTTTGGTATGTGTTTCTCCACAGAGGAGTTTTCAAGGATTTTTCTTCCACTTACAACCAGGCTGTTTAATGAGCTTCTTTGTGCGGTGTTTCCGAGACGATACGACATGGGTACCTTCAAAAAAAGCTCGTACACCTTCCTACAAAACGCTACTGTGATTCCTCTGGGGTTGCAAGAGAATGTGGGCGGTGGTGATCACTTAACTCCAGGTGACCCGTACGTTCGTTTGTCCTCCTATTCCATAAATTACAAATAAACTTTATCACTTGAAAAATGAGACAATAATGTGCATTGCTCTCCATGATAGCCATCTAGCATGCATGGGCATGGAAGAGCGTCTTTTTGTTTGCCGTGATGGCATGTTGGTCGTATATTACTGCCAAAGTGCGCCAATCGATGTTCCACATTAAAAAGATGAGACCGAGAACGTGTATTGAACTCAATCTCATTCTCTCGCCGGCTCAATCCTATACATTTACCTGTTTGTGTCTCTATCGTCTCGCTTTTTCGTTTCATTGAGTTTCAAATCACAACGATTCTAAAGAAGTTTCACTACAATAAATAATAGTTAAAAAACATGTTTTTTATATAAAACCGAACTCAAAAATAGAAAATTAATTTTGAAATTTAATATTAACATCAATAATTTTATCAAATTAATGTATTGTCATCGGTCCTCGATAAATCTACGAAGATTGAACTAATTCTGGCCATTAAAAGTGGGTCTAAATCTCGCCCAAATGAGTCGGTTGAGTTGAGAGACAAACAGACATTCATACATACATACAGGTGAAACTAATAAAAAGCATGTAAAAAGAGAAGACTGACGAAATGTAATCTATAAGAATACATTACACATTTTGAACAGAATAGAGTGTCTCATTCTCTCGCCGGCTGAATCCTATACATTTACCTTTTTGTGACTCTATCGTCTCCATTTTTCGTTTCATCGAGTTTGAAATCACAACGATTCTAAAGAAGTTTCACTTCAAAAATAACTCAATCATAAAAAAATACACAAACAATAAGAAAGAAAAAGTAGAAAGTCGTAACTATAGCAAGTGCCGCCTTTGTTACCAAATAAATACAAGAGTCTATAAAAATGTACGAAAAATAAAATGCGAAAGTGTGTCGTAAAGAGATACGATGAACGGGAAAACTTAGAAGGCTTTGTGTAGAACTATGACGCGAACTCGAATGAATAGAGGCGTTTGGAATGAATATCTAATTGTAGTGGGAGTGAAAGGTGAAGGTTTACACCCTACGGCACCAGAGATTACCATCAGGATGTTACAGTAGCGTAACACGACAGCTTTTATTGATCCAGGACAGTTGCCGTGAAAATAATACCAAAGATAAGCGTGATTGATGTGTTTGTGGACACGACTAGAGTACGCCTCCCGAGTTTGTCTACATTCAATATGTCAACCGCATAACAACTTTATAGTATTATGGAGTGTTATTTTAAACGGAAAATAGATTATAGACAGGTTTTAGACCTGTATTTGTTGTATTTCTCAGCACTGATACTTCCCAATTAAAATGCCTTATAGTTGCAGTAGTTTAGGATCATTGAGAGCAATACTTAAAGTAATTAACATCTTTACTGTTGCTTCTCAATATATTCCGGATAATGTAACGTATGCACACAGGCACAAAAGTGAATTTGCTAGAAACTGTCATAACTATAATGTTAACACCAGGATCAGACATACTACTCGGCTATGTTGAGTTTGTAAGTCTTTTGTGGGGCGATGTGTATGCTTTTACAACAAGATCCCAAAAAATGTTCAAAACAAAAGTATTAAGATATTCAAAATAATTTTTAAACAACGTTTGTGTGGTAACGGTTACTATAACATAAATGACTTTCTTAATGATACCATATATTGGGAATGGTGCGTCCTCAGGCTATTAAATAATAAGTTAAATTGTTCGATATTACTATGTAAACACATTTTTTATGAAAAAAAAAGCCCGCTGAGTCAGACGCAACAAGCGTCTGTTCTTCTCAGGTCGAGGCATTCCTTTTGGAATGGGTGGTAGTTTTTAGCTTTCAATAAATGATATTATATCCTATTTCGAATAAAAATATTTGAAAATTTTGAAAATTTGAATATGCGGTACAATAATAAAACATTTAACTAATTAATTTAATTTGGCGACCTGTATAGCCGAGTGGTTAGCGATCCTACCTACTAAGCTAGAGGTCCCGGGTTCGAATCCCGGTAGGTGCAAGCATTTATATGATGAATATGGATGTTTGTTTCCGAGTCATGGATGTTTAAATGTATTTATGTATGTTTATATGAATTTATGTATGTTTAAGTAAGTATATTGTATTAAATATATCATTGTCTTTTAACCCATAACACAGGCTATATATGCTTAACTTGGGGCAAGATAATTTGTGTAAAAAGTGTGTCAATATTATATTATTATTATATATTATATTTAACAAGTTTAAGTTCAAGTTTTTATTCATAATTATTATTACACGTCATACATACATACTTACTACCGTACTACATTATCTCTGGACATAACGTCGATGACGTCACATCCTCGCTTTGGTACGATGTGGTAAAACAAGCACCACTAGGATATGATTATTAATAAATAAACTACGATTTATTTTGTCAGTATTAAACATTGATGAAAAAATATTATGTTCTGATGCTCATTATTATTATATTATAATGATAAAAAATCAATTGATTCTACTCCATAATCTAATCTACGATATAAACAAACTTAATACAGGAAATTAATAATTAAATGCAATTCAAAAGCCAATTCAAGTTCGAGCTAGGCAGACATGCCAGTAGAGCGACAAAAATCGTTAAATAACAATCTAGGCCTTCTACTTAATCATATTCATAACTCAAAAATAATTATAAATTACACACGCGACAGTGCGGTTTTCAAGGAGCTTTCTTCCACGTACTACAAAGCTGTGGAATGAACTTCCTTGCGCGGTGTTTCCGGGACGATACGACATGGGTACCTTCAAAAAAGGGCGTACACCTTCCTTAAAGGCCGGCAACGCTCCTGTAATTCCTCTGGTGTTGCAAGAGATTGTGGGCGGCGGTGATCACTTAACAACATGTGACCCGTACGCTCGTTTGTCCTCCTATTCCATAAAAAAAAACTCACAGGAAAAAGATGTGGGCCGTGATCCGATGTGACAGATAATCAATTCCAATTGTGTTGGAATGACGCAGAGAGGATGTAAATACTACGTAATGTGAGGCGGGAAAGTAAAAATTTAAATTTAGTTCAGTATAAAACGTGCAGTGATTTGACATAAGTTTAAAATAGTAGTAATCACAGTATGGCGATTGGCGACGAATTATAATCCGGCTAAGTTTGAAAGCGTGCAGTTCCTTAAAACTTAGTGGAATTCGGCTATCTCCGTTTTTACAAGATTATAGCCGTTATCTGTCAATCTTTTAATGACTGCATGTTTCTTGATTTATATGGAAAGGAGAACAAACGAGCGTACGGGCCACCAGGTGTTAAGTGATCACCGCATCACATTCTCTTGCAACACCAGAGGAATCACAGGAGCGCTCCCGGCCTTTAAGGAAGGTGTATGAGCTTATTTGAAGGTACCCATGTCGTATCGTCCCGGAAACACCGCATAAGGAAGCTCATGCCACAGCTTTGTAGTACGTGGAATAAAGCTCCTTGAAAAGCGCACTTTGGAGGACTATCACACATCCAGATGGTGGGGATGATATCGTAATTTAAGTAAGTAATTAGAATCAGATGAATAGCTCATCGGAACACTCCCCGTGATAAATGCAAAATCATCTTTATTGAGCTTACTCTGGTTTACCGCGACGAACGTAATTTATGAAATCCGGCTTTACAGAACATTCATTATAAAACTGTATTAATGTTAGTTACAATGGGAAAACAAAAGGGAGCTGTCCGTGCTATATATCAGCTTTGTTATAGACAGTCTCTCAAAGAAAAATTTAAAGAAATAAATATTATGACTGTTCATTGTCAGTACATTTATGAAAACTTAATACACGAGTACGTTCACAAAAATCGTCACCTTTTTGCTCTTAATAGTGATTTTCATTATTATAACACTAGAAATAAGGGATTGCTTGTAACTAATTCTTGTAGGCTTCATAAGATACATAATAGCTTTAAGGGTACATGTATACACTTTTATAATAAAGTCCCAGCCACTGTTCAGGCAATATCTATAAATAAATTTATATGTTTTATAAAAAAATGGCTCTGTCGTAAATCCTATCACTCCACTGCTAAATATCTAAATGATCGGACAGCCTGGGACTAGATTGTGACTATTTTATAGCGATAGAAATGACTGTACAATATTGTATATTTTTATTGAGAAGAGCGCAAAAAAAGAATTGTGGTAGAGTTTCTTGCGCCGCTCCTTTTCTCTCAGAGCGCCATTTGTTTCCGAAGCGGTAGTAGTATCTAGTAGTTATTAGAAATGACATTAAAAATAATTCTAAAGGAATGAATTTTGAGAAAATAAATGCCTTTTATGCCTTTTACTACAGCAACTGTCAACTCAACCGTCTACAACTGTCGCGAATGACTGCTGAAAAAAAAAGTGCTGTGTTATCGTTATGGTTTGAAAAGTGGCTTTAGTACAGTTCGGTGCAACTAATTTGATCCAATGTGATAGCCACTGTTAACTATAGCTCACTGCTAAGATTGATTCTTTTAATGAATATTATTATATCTCTTGCAGTGAGCTGACGTATCTCAAGTAGTTGTAGAATTGGACTTTCCAAAGAGATGCTACGTTTACGCATTAAAGTCCACATTCACAGAGAATGTGTAACGGGGTTTCATCTGCACTATTACAGAATGTACACGCTCTGCAATCTCTGAGACCTAAGATTGAGATGTGACTGTTTAATCTGCAGTGCCCCGTTAGTGTGTCCTGTGTGTTCCTCATGCGCAGCCTTTATAAATTTAGTATTGTAAGATTTTGATTAATATTGTAAATTGAAGGTGTTTTGTGTTTATGTTGCTATTAAAGTATTTTTTATTATATTCCATGCAGATCGTGCTGTTGAAGGAGAACACATCGTGAAACACAGCACCTCATCGGTAGACACCGCTGCTTGGTAAGATATTATGGAATCTATTTCTTACATTTTACTCAACTTGCTTCAATTCAGAATCCATCAACTTGAAATTTAACGTTTAATTTGAGTACACTTTAGAGACAAAATATTGAATTTCTTTTAATTAAACGATTGAGCCTGAAGCTATGAAGTCATGCTATCGTCCGAGTGACGTCAGCAAAAAATTTTTGTATGCGAATAAGTTATTAGACATCCAAGAGTCGTGTTATGGCCATGGAACACCAGAGGAATCGTTGCTGGCTTTTTAGAAAGGTGTACACGCTTTTTTTAAGCTAACCATGTGTAATCGTCGTGGAAACACCGCACAAGGATCTTCATTCCACAGCTTGGTTGTAAGTGGAAGAAAGTTCCTTTAAAACCGTACTGTAGAGGAACGCCACACATGCAGATGGGGGGGGGGGGGGGGGGGGGGTGATATCGTAATTTGTGTCACGTCATGCGAAATTGTAATTCGGCGACAGAAATCAGGTCTTACATCACTTCGGAACACTCCCCGTGATAAATGCGCTAGAAGACACATACAATGAAGCGACGTCTCTACGCAACGCCTAGTGATACGTTCACAGAGCACTGGATCCTCGACAATTCGAGCAGCTCTGTGTTGCACGCGGTCAAATGGTTCGAGCTGATTACTGGGGCGCAACAGACATGACAGCAATATTTCAAAAGTGTCAATAATAATACCCTTTAAAAAAACTTGTGATTTAAATGCCGTAAAATCTTTATTCGTTAATTAATCTTAAAGCATAATGGTATGATCACAGAATAATATCCCGTGATCAACACAGGTTGAAGGGCACACACAGGACCTTTATTAAATATCCAATATTCATCCAATCATTCCATCAAGTCTCTTTTATGTCCAATAACCTATTCAGTGTTGTGTGCGTGCATGTTGTTTTATGACGTCATATAAATAGCTTCATTTCTTATGCTTATTTTTACATTATCAATAGTCAATACTTAATATTAATGAATGTATAAGTTTTCTTTTTTCATTCAATGTATTTAAATATTCTATAATTGTCTTTATTTAATTTAGAACTTTATGGAAAGAACAATGACATTAATAAACAGATTTAGAATCTTAGATTAAGGATTGGTCTAGATACCGCAGGCGTAGTCGCAAAGTGCGGCATCTACTATTCCACCTTCGCACGACACGCCACAAGTTAGGATAACATCCCCACCATATGGATGTGTGGCGGTCCTCCACAGTGCGGTTTTCAAGGAGCTTTCTTCCTCGTACTACTAAGCTGTGGAATGAGCTTCCTTCCTTCCTTTCGGGACGATCCGACATGGGTACCCTCAAAAAAAGCACGTACACCTTCCTTAAAGGCCGGCAACGCTCTTGTGATTCCTCTGGCGTTGCAAGAGAATGTGGGCGGCGGTGATCACTTAACACCAGGTGACCCGTACGCTCGTTTGTCCTCCTATTCCATAAAAAAAAAACAAAAAAAAATCTAATACTACGCCCAAGTGGGCTTACTAAAGCCAGTCTAGAACAATGTGTGACGTTGGCATGCCACATGTTCTGTCAAACTCTGCTAATTGAAATGCCGGGTTGAGTAGTAAAAATTTGTGATAATAATACTACAAGAAATAAGAAAGACACTGTGATCACATATCATCAGTAAGTATTTTGTATTTTATTAATTTCAATGTAAACGAAGCGAATGATACAAAATTTGAAAGTTGCCATTGAGTGTCAAGTTGCAACGCACACAAGCATCTAATAGTTGCCGTAATAAAAATGCAATGCTTCTTAGAACGTGCGGTACTTACCAGTGGGAAGGCATCTTGTGCAAAGAATTGCACAAGATGCCGGCTAGATTATGGGTACCACAACGGCGCCTATATCTGCCGTGAAGCAGTAATGTGTAAGCATTACTGTGTTTCGTTCTGAAGGGCACCGTAGCTAGTGAAATTACTGGGCAAATGTGACTTACATTAGAGTTAAATCTTATGTCTCAAGGTGAAGAGCGTAGGTGTAGAGTTGTAGTGCCGCTCAGAATTTTTGGGGCTCTCAAGAATCCCGGGCGGCACAGCATTGTTATGGGCAGGGCGCATCGATTCCCATCAACTGAACGTTATGCTCGTCTCGTCCCTTATTTTCATTAAAAAAAAACTTAGTTGGAACGCAGCGGAGACCAAATCTTAATCTAAGCTTACAATCAACATTTTGATGTGATTTTATACAATATTTTTAAATTAACTTCATCACAATAATGACTAGACGACAATCATCTTTAGCCACTCAGCTAAAAGTAGGAGAGATTGGCTTTAGACTTCTATGTCAGGTCAGGTTAACAAGAGAAGAACAAAGAGTATGTAATGTAATAAGAGACGGGACTGCCTTAGTAAAAATTTAAATTTCGTTTAGTATGAAACGTGCAGTGATTTGACATAAGTTTGAAATAGTAGTAATTACAGTATGGCGATTGGCGACGAATTATAATCCGGCTAAGTTTGAAAGCGAACAGTTGCTTTAAGCGTAGTTGATTTCGGTTATCTCCGTTTTTTGCAAGATTATAGCCGTCTCTGTCAATCTATCAATGACTGCACGTTTCATACAATCGAGTGAATTGCTTTTTTCTTAGAGAGTTTCATTAGGCTGAAGAGGCCTGCCAAAACTACTTATCGCGTTTTCCAAACAGAAGGCCCAAGGATATCTATAGCCCCGGAACATGTCACTAACCTACAAGATAATAAAAAATCATTGAGAAAAATAGCACGTTATATGCTGAAATTAAATGTAAAAATTCTTTGAAAATATAAAGAGTTATAATATAAAAGAAACTTTTTATCCCAACCGTACGGATTCAAGTTGCTTGAATTAAAAAACATCTTTTGATTCTCCTTCCAGTGGGAGGCTCCTTTGCACAGGAAGCCGGCTAGATTATGGGTACCACAACGGCGCCTATTTCTGCCGTGAAGTAGTAATGTGTAAGCATAACTAATACTGTGTTTCGGTCTGAAGGGCGCCGTAGCTAGTGAAATTACTAGGCAAGTGAGGCTTAACATCTTATGTCTCAAGGTGACGAGCGCAATTGTAGTGCTGCTCAGAATTTTTGGGTTTTTTGAGAATCCGAGCGGCACTGCATTGTAATGGGCATGGCGTATCAATTACCATCAGCTGAACGTCCTGCTCGTCCCTTCTTATAACAAAAATATCCAAAAATCCTTCAGAATATACTCCAGAAACAAGTACATACAAGTATCTCTTCATTGTGGGTCTTCTATCACGTTTATCACGGGGAGTGTTCTAAAGAGCTGTTTCACCTGATTCCTGCCGCCAAATCCCACCTTCGCACGACACGCCACGAATTAGGATATCATCCCCACCATCTGGATGTGTGGCGGTTCTCCACATTGCGGTTTTTTAGGAGCTTTCTTCCACGTACTACAAAGCTGTGGAGTGAGCTTCCTTGTGCGGTGTTTCCGGGACAATACGACATGGGTACCTTCAAAAAAAGCTAATACACCTTCCTTAAAGGCCGGCAACGCTTCTGTGATTCCTCTAGGTAATCACTTAACACCCGTACGCTCTTTGTTCCTCCTTTTCGATAAAATGTTGCATAGAAGTAAGTTATAATATTCTGCTTTATCATTTCCACTCAGTAATTATATTTTGAAATAAATGCACTGCTCTTTGTGCTCGAGAACAAGACCTAGTTTACTATATTAAATTAAATTTAAAACGAATTGCATTCTCTAACAAATGAATCCCGGCCTTTATGAATCAGTCTCATACTTTTTAAAAGATTATTTAAAATCTAATCTAAATGTATTAAAATTCTTCGTATTTCACGTGCTGCCATTCCGTGAGCATAATAAAAGGTTGCTAATTTATTGCTTCCACAAGATATTATAGAAATAATAAAAATAAAAATGCTTTTATTAAAATTAATCTCTGTTACTTATATACTACATGAAGGAGGGATGAACAATGAAGCGTGGCTGAGTTTAGTTTGAATACAAAAATATTTTAATATTTCAGAGAACTATTAGAATATACTCGTATATTAAATATTTTTAAACAAATGGGAGGCTCCTTTGCACAGGATGCCGGCTAGATTATAGTTACCACAACGGCGCCTATTTCTGCTGTGAAGCAGTAATGTGTAAGCATTATTGTGTTTCGGTCTGAAGGGCGCCGTAGCTAGTAAAATTACTGGGCAAATCAGACCTAACATCTCATGTTTCAAGGTGACGAGAGCAATTATAGTGCCACTCAGAAATTTTGGATTTTTCAAGATTCCTGAGCGGCACCGCATTGTTATAGCAGGGCGTATCAATCCTGCCCGTCTCGTCCCATATTGTCATAAAAAAAAATTATGAAACCACACTATCTGAGTGGGGCAACTGACGCAAGAATTGAAGTAAATTAAATTGTAAGCATATTAAATGTTAAAAATAAACAATAACTAAGTACGTATTTCACCAACTCTTACAATTGTCAGTGGTAGTAAAATCCAAGATTTGATCATAACTATCTAATTATCCAGCCTATACCACATGAGGATGGTGTGGCGCTCGATCGGGGGAGCAGAAGAGGGGACACTGGTTGGTAGTGTCCGATTGTTGGAGGCAGCCTGTGCAACTGCACTGCATTATGCTGATCTGGTACATGGAGCTCTGGCAGACCAGGGATATTATGAAAACCATGGTAACTATAATCTATTACTACTAATATTAATAATTAGTTCAGCTAACTACTACTTTAACTGTCTCAAAACCATTTTTAACCGACTTCGAAAAGAAGGACGTTCTCAATTGGTATTTTTTTGTATGTACACCGATTAATCTGACGTTTATGATCCGATTTCCGAGATTTTTCTTTAGTTTGATGCAGAATGTTTGGTCCCAGGTCCCATTAAAATTTGACATAGTCTGGCCCAGTAGTTTTCATTATATAGATATTTTTGTTCACGTGGATGATGTAAGTATGGTTTGTGTACTGCTTTCTTAGGAGTTTTCATTTAGTTTGATTACATATTATTATTATTAGCCCGTTTGCCGATAAGTGGTCTTAGCGTACCTGTCATTCATAGCTAACAAACGTTTTTCACAATATTTCAGTGTCTCACAAGAACGTGAAATATGGGATCTCTATATTGTTGAACGGCCGTTCCCAATATTCAGTCTATCTTTTACTTGAGATAAAAATCGTAACTATCGTTGACTTTTACTGTCCCAATAAACTTATCGACGGTAACTCACCTTATCCGCTGTCTGTCAATGGGACGACTTACCAGTGATAGAAGTTTGTATGGAAATTGCAATTCAGGCGTCCCAATATAAGGCGATAAGAATAACTCATCGGGTATATTGGGACAGCTTCAGATAATTGACATCTAATTACTGACAGTAGAAGGTAATTATTTATTTCTATCTTTAGATAGTATATTGGTAACAACCGTAAGACACGTGGAATCTTTGGTAGTCCTACCCATACCTACTTAAAAAAATATTTAATATATGACATTAAAAAGCAACGAATCTTATAGTTTACCTGATTACTGACACTAAAAAAAACTATGTTTAAAAAAACCGTAGCAATAGCTACCTATTGATGCAAAAAAATAAAGGTATTTTATTAATATTAAAGGTATAAGATTTGCATAAGAGGTGTATTAAATTTAATCTCTATTGTGTTATTTTATACTGAGTTTTTGAAGTCAGTTTTTTTAAACGTAGTTTTTTGAAGTGAAACTTCTTTAGAATCGTTGTGATTTCAAACCGGATGCAACGGAAAACACGACAGGTAAGAGACACAAATACAAAAATGTGTAGGATGAAGCCGGCAAAGAATGAGACAGAAATATGCATACTATTGAAGTTAAAACTTCTTTATCATCGCTGTGATTTGAAAGTAGATGAAACGAAAAAGCGACAGTAAAAAGAGCAGTCACATCAATTCATAATATTTAACATGGGAGATAATGAGATAGGAAGCATAACACAATGTTTTGGTACCAGGCGATCATAGTTAAAGAAGAGATTGTCTTAAGTATGGCGCGAGTATACGTTAATATATTCTGACTCCAAGCGCACGACGTATTACTACATAGACACCAGGAGAACATATTATTATATATATTAGTGGTGGTAGGAATGTCTTTCATAGCGGTTGAAATCAGGTGTCATCCTAGCAACACGTACCAGGAATTCATATGCAGTTTAGAGATTCATGCACCATGCAGGTTTCACTTCTGACATGTGTACTTTGTACGCACGCGATGTTTTTTTTTATATAATAACTAGTTGACACGACAGACATTGTTCTGTATATAATAAATAAAATACTGTCTTTTATGAATTTGTCAATAATTTTTCATAACATCAAGAATTATTTCGTAGAATATGCTCCCTGTTGTTGTATTGAAATTATTGTTTTACAGCAGAACTGTCAAACCGTGCGTCAATAAATTCTCTCATAGAAAATATGTCCATACAAAACAAATATCGGACGACGGTGGACACATCAAAGGAAAAACAAAATTGTTGGTTTTATTTAATTCCGAACACTTTCATATTTCTTCACCTTTTAAACCTTCCCTGGACTTTCACAAATAATTCAAGACCAAAATTAGCCAAATCGGTCCAGACGTTCTCGAGTTCTAGCGAGACTAACGAACAGCAATTCATTTTAATAAATATAGATATACTACTGTTATTCTTTGCCCACAATTTTTGAGATATCTATTTTATTCCTTTTAGCTAATGCAGATATTACCTTTGAGCATACTGTGGCATTCTTAAACGTTACATAAAACTGGATGTCCATTAGAAATAAATAAATAAACAAAACTGGTGGCTCATTAATATGAAATACATTTCCAACTAAAACATTATTCATTATTCACTTGCTTCTGTGCAGCTTTTGAATCTTTTTTCGCGAGCGTTAGGCAAACAGCCCTAAGGATTGTAATGTACTTTGTGAGTGTAGCTATTTGAAGTGAACCCGATAAATTATGGGTACCACATTGGCGCCTATTTCTGCCGTGAAGCAGTAATGTGTAAATATTACTGTGATTCGGTCTGAAGGGCACCGTAGCTAGTGAAATTACTGGGCAAATGAGACTTAACATGTTATTTGTCAAGGTGACGAGCGCAATTGTAGTGCCGCTCAGAAATTTTGGGTTTTTCAAGAATTCTGAGCGGCACTGCATTGTAATGGGCAGGGCGTACCGATTACCATCAGCTGAACGTCCTGCTCGTCTCGTCCCTTATTCTCATAAAATAAAAAAAGTAGTTCGACCCCTGTGTTTATTTAATGTCACTGTTGTAACGCCACGCTGTATACATATATATATATATACATACATACATATATATATGACGGTGGAATACTGAATCATCTTCGTATTCCCTTATTGGCTCGACGTTCTTGACTACGACATATACAGTATCGATTGCATATCTATGAAATAAATAAAAATATAACTAATAAAGAAGTAATGCAAAAATAATTATTTATAAAAAAATCTTTAAATTGAAACAGTGAAATTTACAAACAAAATAAATATTTAAATAAATTTAGAAAGAAAAAACTCTCTGTACTACTCTGTACTGTAGTCACTGCAAAATGTGGCAAAGAGTGAGAAGCAAACAGACGGCAACGTCGCTTTGAATATGTCGAACGTCCAGCGACTTTGGACTTGAGGCTGAATCGCGCGGGACGGCAACATCGCTTTTTAATGTTCAAAGATTCAAGTTCATTGAATCATTTACCTAGTGACTCAATTCTACAGCACGGTCATATTTGCTCAAAATTAATAGTCGACATTTTGACCTAATTAGTGCATTATTTCGTGCATGTCTTGTGTATCGTCAGCAATTGCGATAATAAGTATATAGCTACATTTGATTCACATATGCAAAAGTCATACTGCATAAGGTAGTAGTAACTAGTAATTATACAAATGATTTAAGTATTCTTTAGTGTTAATTCCGCCAATATTTGTTTTTAAACAATTCGACACGTGTATCGCCTCTACACGAGGGATCCTCAGGACGTGTTGTCTCGCCAAAATCTGGCACGAGACTGAGTCAAGTGAGCCGGAAGCCGCTCTTTTACACCCTCGTCCTATGAAATGACGCGCTGTGATTGGTCGGCTATTGTGACGTATTACCCCCGGAAGAGATACGTAACAAAGGTGATGGGACTAAATTTGTTTGTTCATTCAACAATGTAAACATGTTATTTTTGTGTTTTATTATTTCTAATTGCTCTAACACATTTAAGCGAAAATAACTAATGACTAAAGGACTAGTAATAACAAACAAAAAAACAGAAGTTGTAACAACAAAGTAACATACAACTAATCTAATTACGGCCACGTCCTTTTTGAAATTGGTTAAATATGCAACATTAACTTAAGTTCCATAGAACAGAGTTGCGTGATGAGCAGTGAGAGAGTAATTGCCGACTGCTTTGTGTAGAATATATGTAGAATATGAAGCACCACTTATGTCAAGCACTCTCCACAAGTGCACACCTACGTCGCTGAACACAGTTGTTATCAAACAACTACAATACCACTTTCCTATTGTTGGTTCATGAACACGTGTATGGATTGGTGCATATGTTAGATATATTTAAGATTACCTAAGTCACCGAAACAAAGAATATCAAAACCTAGTTGGATTCAAACAAGAATAAATATAGTGGCTACAAAACTGGAAGTTTTGGAAGTAATACTCACCAGACAGGAGCACACCTCTTTTGCCAATTCACACGTAACTAATACTTAATGTTTTGGTAATCCTATATAACTACTGGTAGACTTAGCAATATAACTTGAACGTACACAGTTTTTCGGGCGATTGATCGATCTTGGACCTTAGTTTTCTATACTTTTCGTGAGCAACGATGCGGTTACGCACGCGGCCATTAAGAGAGTTTGATTTTGACAGTTTGCCAGATGGCGCACATCACGGATGTGCATATAAGGAGGGAAAGTTTGAAATGTTTTGAATTTATGGCTTTCAGGACAAGTATAAGGGATTGTTCTGAAGCCGCAACACCTATTGTTATGTAATTGTTTGATTAACCAATAAGTAGGGCCTTGAATTTTTTTAATATTCATGCGAACATCAGTAAAGTTTCTGGTGCATAGAATGTATCGAGTGAATCGAAGACGGATGATTTCCTTTTTAAAAATGATGTTTAGGCAAACATAAACTACAATTAACAAATTATGTTACGAAAACTATGCAGTTTGAGGATGCGCTACTATTAAATGATTTTCCGAAAGATATATTTGAGGAAAAATCTTATCCAAATTTAAAAAAAAACTGTCAAACAATAGTTTGTTATTTTAGAACATAGCGTGTTTTTTAACAAAAATACTCACACCAATATTTGTTATAAAGTAATTTGTTATGAAGTAGCAACTGCAATTAAATCTTTAAGAGATACAAAATCAACAGGTTACGATGAGATCTCTACCCAGCTGCTAAAACACTGTAGTAGGTTTACGTTATTTGTCGAACTCCTCATATATCTAATAATTTTTTCTTTTTTTACGTTAATGATTCTATGCAATGAAATGTGAATTTAAGTTTGTGTAAAGTGTAAATAAATTCAAGTGCACGACAGCGTATCAAGTGGATTTAAAAATTTCAGCGCAAGACAAGACTACGGGGGAGATCTGCACGATCGTGAATAACTTGGAGTACGTGAGGCGCTCCCTGGCTGAGTACGACGACGAACACGTGTGAGTGCATCAGCCTTGATCACTTTTATGTTGTGCTGTTCTAGTTTTACGTATACAGACTGTTACTCATTGTCGATATTCAAATTAATTATTTTTTATGAAAATACGGGACGAGACGAGCAGGACGTTCAGCTGATGGTACTTGATATGCCCTGCCCATTACAATGCAGTTCCGCTCAGGATTCTTGAAAAGCCCAAAAATTCTGAGCGGCACTACAATTGCGCTCGTCACCTTGAGACATAAGATGTTAAGTCTCATTTGCCCAGTAATTTCACTAGCTACGGCGCCCTTCATACCGTAACACAGTAATGCTTACATTACTGCTTCACGGCAGAAATAGGCGCCGTTGTGGTACCCATAATCTAGCCGGCATCCTGTGGAAAGGAGCATCTCACTGGTGATTCAATAGCTTTTATTTAAAATTGGACTTTATCACTTAAACCAGTCGGAGGCTCCTTTACACATAATTCGGCCTGGATTATGTGTACCACAACGGCATTTTTTTTTGCCGTGAAGGAGTAATAATGCCTTATTGTGTTTTGATCTGAAGGTCACCGTCGCTAGCGAAATTAATGGGCAAATGAAACTAGACATCTTATGTCTCAAGATTTGCCACTTTTAGGTTTTTCAAGAATCCTGAACGGCACTGCATTACAATGCAGTTGCAATGCATTACAATGGGGAGGGCGTATTGATTATTTGCAAAGGAACCTCCTACTGGTAAATACCCCTAGTCACCTCTTACGACATTAGGCATTGGACTTCCCTATTCTTATTGTGCCCCGGGGAAGCCCAGGGCAATCAGGTGTTAATCAGGTAAGTTTCATCACAATTCCAGTAAGCCCAGAAGTGTCTAGGACCCGGGACTTCATAATCAGACCAGATCGAGGTCTTTTGCATAACTCCACTTCTCCAAATGCCACTTTCAATATCCAAATACTCGATACGCCAAATTTATAATCTATTTCACTAAGAATAACATGACAGGGAGAAGTAATTTTAAAGTTGGAGTAAATTTACATCGTGTTTATTAATACAACAGATACCTACAAAATAGTCATATATCTTTTCATTTACGAGTTAATATAATATAGCCTATGTCTCTCAGATATTTTTTTTTAAATATCATGTTTTTATACTTTAGCCAGTCTCTATATTTTTCCGGCTAACCCCCGAAACGGCTTTACCAATTTTGACGTGCCTTTCACTGACAAATAGAGAACGTTATTTGATAATAATAATAATATTGACACACTTTTAACACAAATTATCTAGCCTGTGTTATGGGTTACAAGACAATGATATATTTAATACAATATACTTACTTAAACATACATAAATACATTTAAACATCCGTGACTCGGAAACAAACATCCATATTCATCATATAAAGTGACTTTTTATTGGTAACATAAATTTTGAAATCGGTTCAGTAGATCTACAGATTCTCACAACCTCACAAACCTCACCTTTTTTTTAATATTACTAAAAACAGATTTGAAAATGAAGATTGAAATGCAGATTGAGGATCTATTCACAGATTACATACAGGGTGGCCGAGAAGTTGACGTCAAAAGCTAAAATTTGAATGCCTCATGGTGATGAGTATCCGAATCACCCCTATGTATGTTCTACGATTTTGCGTAGTTTAGGAGATAATATTTTTTTTCCCCTTTTATCACCTAATTGTGGTTTACGACTTTTTTCAAATTTTTTTGAACACTTCTAGTTAATTTTATTGTTTATAATTATTAACTACAGTTGCAATAACCACATAAGAAACTATGAATAGTTTAGACAATGCGGAACTAGTTTGGAATTGAGTCGTAAGTTCAAGATAACTGCTCCAGCTAAATTCATGAAAATGTTCAAGGTATCAAAAATAACATAAAATGGGGAGCCTATGGCTTCTAAATATTTTTATAAACTTCCCAGAACTTTGCCCAATAAAATGAGCCAAGTTCAAATTTTAGCTTTGGACGTCAACTTCTCGGCCACCCAGTATAACAAAAAAACTATTCCAAAACAATAATTATGGTATACACTAAAAAGTAAAAAACTATTGCGTTCTTTTTTAGAATCGGTGTCCTCCCACCGCCGCGCGGTCCCACCCTCGCCTCTCGCCTTGTCACGTTGCGCGTGCGACACAAGCACATCTCACCTATAACTATGTATATAGTTACAAGCCTACCTTGGCTGATACCGACTCCAAAAATAACACGGGAAGCACCAGCTTCAAACAAAAAAAAGAATCATCTAGATCGGTTCACTCAGTCGAAAGTTCTGAGGTAACAAGCATAACAAAATACCCACGAATTGGGTACCTCCTCCTTTTTTGAAGTCGATTAAAACTCATGACCATATATGCAATTAACGATCGAATATTAAAAGCGAAACCCATAGCGATATTGTTCTAAAATTTGTATCAGAATATGGCAACATTATTTATTACATTAAACATGATTGAATGAGCTTTTGTGTTGGCGAAATATTTTGCGATCTCTATATAAAGTTGCCATTTTATTGTGACTTTTATTCGGTCCTGATATATTAAATAACAAGACGCTTCTTATAAAGTCACATATTACATTCCGTTTGTATACTTTTGTACACCTGCTTTGTGAACGCCTAGAGCGGGATTATTATATTTAATATGTCGGCAAGGAACGTACGTGCCAGGAATATCAAACATTTTATGAGAACGCGAACATACAGCTGTCAAAAAGTGCGAAATGTTGGTGTGTATCAGCAAGAAGATGCAAATGAGTCCACCATCTTTTTTTTTATGTTATAGGAGGACAAACGAGCGTACGGGTCACCTGGTGTTAAGTGATCACCGCCGCCCACATTCTCTTGCAACACCAGAGGAATCACAAGAGCGTTGCCAGCCCTTAAGGAAGGTGTATGCGCTTTTTTTGAATGTACCCATATCGTATCGTCCCGGAAACACCGCACAAAGAAGCTCATTCCACAGCTTTGTAGTACGAGGAAGAAAACTCCTTGAAAACCGCACTGTGGAGGACCGCCACACATCCAAATGGTGGAGATGATATCCTAACTTGTGGGGTGTCGTGCGAAGGTGGAATCCGGTGACAGATCAGGTTAAACAGCTCTTCGGAACACTCCGCATAATAAATGCGGTAGAAGACACACAATGAAGCGACGTTTCTCCGCAGCGCCAAGTGATCCACCATTTTGAAACTGGACATACATTGTTTAAAAGGCATAAAAGGCATTTAATTTCTCAAAATTGATTCCTTTAGAATTCTTTTTAATGTCATTTCTAATATACTAGATACTACTACCGCTTCGGAAACAAATGGAGCTCTAAGAGAAAAGGAGCGGCGCAAGAAACTCTACCAGAATTCTTTTTTTTTTTGCGCTCTTTTCAATAAAAATATACAATATTTTACAGTCATTTTTATCGCTATAAATAAACATAATCTAGTCCTAGGCTGTCCGATCACTTAGATATTCACCTGTCGAGTAATAGGATTTACGACAGAACCATTTTTTATAAAACATTTAAATTTATTTATAGATAATGCCTGAACGGTGGCTGGGACTTTATTATAAAAGTGTATAACATTTACCCTTAAAGCTATTATGTATCTTATGAAGCCTACCAGAATTAGTTACAAGTAATCCCTTATTTCTAGTGTTATATTAATGAAAATCACTATTAAATTTTGTATTTAAAATTTATAATAATTGTTTTATCTGACACGAGTAACTGAAAGAATTTTACCATTTTGTTGATAATGTTTATATTACGATTTGTCCATGTTGTTCTCTCAGAAATCATGGGTTATCCACTTTATTCTCTTTGATTTGATTTCATTGTAAAGATTCTTATTAATTTGTTATGTTTTTAAAGTGATAACCCTCACTTCTAGGATTAATACACAAATAAAATTAGAAAACAAAATTTTACGAACGATACGGGACTCGAGCCCTCGACCTCTGGCTTTCCGCGCCATTGCTCTGTCAACTGAGCTAACCGTATGAGTGACGTATCGTCATAAAATCTTGTATGCTTGGTTCAACTCTCAGGTTGTGGCTTCATCTACAGCATCTACTTTACAGTTGGTAACCTACTCAACCCCAATCCTTGCATTTAATGAAATTGACTTGAGATTTCGCTCTTGTGTCGAGATGTCGGTCGTGGGTTCGAGTCCCGCATCGTTCATAAAATTTAGTTTTCAAATTTTATTTATCCTTCTTATTAATATATGTTTGGTACTTACAAGAATGGCTAATCAATACTTTTTTTTTTCTTACACAACTTTACACAGATTATTTTGCCCCAAACTAGGCATAACCTGTACTATGGGCACAAGACAACGATATATCTTATACAATATACTTACTTAAACATACATAAATACATATAAACATTCATGACTCGGAAACAAACATCCATATTCATTCTCTAGCTTAGTAGTCAGGGTCACTAACCATTCGGCTATATGGGTCGGGTATTTACACACTGCAAGAATTTTGTCATTAAAAAATTAATGTACAGTTTTTAATTTGTTAAGATCGGTGGGAGATTCGGATCATATTTACGTATTTAAAAGCACAAAAATTGCATGCAACGTTTATTGCTACACGTGTCAGCTTTGGGTCAACTGCACTAAAAGTGCACGAAACAGCATCAGAGTGCAGTATAATAATGCATACCGCACTCTGATGAGACTGCCCAAATATTGCAGTGCATCGGGCATGTTATCCGACGCCAGAGTCCTCGATTATTTCGCAGTAATAAGATCACGAGTTGCTGCTTTTTGGTCTCGCATTCGCGAATCCGAAAACGAAATTCTCAGTGTATGCTCTGACCACCCAGAGAATATTATACTCCATTACTGGCTTTCGCTGCATCGTGACATTAACCGAATATAGTTTTATCATTACTCTTTGTACGAACCTCCTTTGGGGCAATTTTAGTTTTCAGTTTATTTATTAAGTACTGTCATGTATAGTAATTTTATTGTTATATCTTATTCTATGTTAGAGTTTTAAGTACCTGAAATAAATGACATAAATGTCATATAAATATATTGCCTACTGTTGGTAAAGTTGCCCACAGTTCCCGTGTAGCTTTAGTGTCCAATTGTAGCTGCTTAACAAGCGTTCATATTAACATTAAGTAAAAGGAGTACTTAATCTTAGAACCAGTAAACACAAAGCGATAACGCCTCGTAGAACGTTAATTGTTTTACTGCGGAAGTTGGCAGTTACATAAATGTTTTGGTTTGCTTATTAAATTATATATTTATGTGGTTTTTTGTCATCACTTTACATATATTGATTTGTAAATTGATGTAAATGTTGATATAAAACAGAGGCAATGAGTTTCTTGCCTTCTCATTAAAGCTCAACTTTTTTTAAAGTGGTGGTAAATATAGAAAGAAAATTTCGGCATTTATTAGTACCATTTCCTTTGCCGATATTTTTTATGACAGTAAGAGACGAGACGTGTAGAACTAATCTCAGCTGCTGCTAATTGATACGCCCTGCCCATTACAATGCAGTGCTGCTCAGGATTCTTGAAAAACCCAAAAATTCTGAGTGTCACTGCAATTGCGCTCGTCACCTTGAGACATACGATGTATATGTCGTAGGTATATTGTCAAAGCCGTGATATTACAATTCCACTAGTGATATTATAATTAAACGGTATATTGTCAACCGCCTTCATTTCTTACAATATATCGGCCAGGTTTTAGTATCATTGGTACACTACAGTGATATTATATTAGATCAAGGTAATTATATTACGAATGAAGCGGCGTGAGACGTCGAGCGTTCTTATTGGATTTTTTTTTTATACGCAATTTGCAAAACTGTAATATAACAGAACAAAAGACGAAAGATGATTATAGATCAAGGTAATTATATTACGAATGAAGCGGCGTGAGACGTCGAGCGTTTTTATTGGATTTTTTTTTTATACGCAATTTGCAAAACAGTAATATAACAGAACAAAAGACGAAAGATGGTCCAAAGTAGTAACGAATTGGTACCCTATAAATAGGAAACGAAATCGAGGCAGCCCTAATAAGAGATGGAGCGATGACATAGTAGAAACAGCAGGAAAGATGTGGACAAGAATTGCAAGAGACAGGAACAAGTGGAAATCAATGGAGGTGGCTTTAACCGCTAAAGGCGGTCCTTATGTCGAAATAAATAACTAATTATACTAACAAAATTGTATTTTTATTTAAAACAGTGAAATACTAACACAAACTAACAAATACAATTTATAAGTAAATATCTTTATGTATAGATGTAAGGAAATAAAGCTATAAATAGAATAAATAGTAAACATTGGATATATATATATATATATATATATATATATATATATATATATACACACGCCGGATATATATATATATATATATATATATACACGCCGTATGCAATTTTCCATCTGAAATTATTCCTTGTTCACTCAACGGCTGATTCGCAATTGATTGACAAAAAGGCCGATTCGCTTAAAAGACAATTGGTTGAATAAACTAATGCATAACAAAAAATAAACACTATACAATAAATACTAAAACAAACCAATCAAAGATCGGCCTCATATACTAAAGTTAGTCAAAATATCATTGTCTTACAATATCGCTATTAAGTGTACCCGTGACATTACAATGTCACTAAAAACCAGGCCGTTAAATTGTAAGAAATGAATTCGATTGATCCGTTAATTATAATATCACTAGTGGAATTGTAATATCACGGCTTTGACAATATACCTGCGAGATATACATGAATAAAGTTTCTTGAATTGATTTGACATGATATGTCAAATGGCCGTCTACCCATGGCTCTAGACATCTTAACATGTACTACATTATATTATGTTTCATTATCACCTTTCCAAATCATTGAACATGTGCATAGCTTCTTATCAAGTTTCACTTAAACAACAGACCTTTGTTGGCGTAACCCTTTACTTAACCCTTTAAATATTGAAAGTGTTAAATACATAGAACAAAGACTGTATGTTCGATACAATCAGCTCTGTTGTCCGCCGACTTCGTATTATTAGGAACCGTACTAAATCTTGTTCTAGTCTTTGGTTGAGACAATAGCACGCTGTTTCCCCACTAATTCTGAATTATATTAAGCTAGTACGTAGTTAGTAAACTTTAACCTGTAACATTTTTGAAAGTGAAAATTTCTTTAGCCGCATTGGGCAATTTTTGTAGAGGAAAATCTTATATCACCGACATTTTAATGACTGATGCACGCGGTAAATAATTAATTAAAAAAAAATGGAAAATCCAAAAGTGCACGCCTCGAACGCTCATGCACGATGTTTTTAACCGACTTCAAAAAGGGAGGAGGTTCTCAATTCGTATGTCTTTTTTTATGTTTGTTACCTCAAAACTTTCGACTTGGTGAACCGATTTTGATAATTCTTTTTTTATTTGATTATTTATATGCTGGTGCTTCCCATGTGGTCCCATTGTAATTTGGTCCATGGCATCTATGAGAAAACCATAAAAGTCTTAAATTTGCTATACATACGTATAGCAAAGTACATGATAAATTTACGAATAACTCAATATCGCGCCTACCGATATCGGTGATTCTTTTTTTATTAGAAAGGTATACTTCAAGGATACTTTGGTGAGAGTTTGGTTAGGTTCTGATTACATAATCTATGACAAAGTAACGGAACTCTTCAATTCTTAGGAGCAAATTAACGATACTCAGCCGATTCTTTTTTATGCTATCGTTATAATATGTATTACGTTCATTGCTGCATTGAAAAATTTAGTATATCTACACATATTTAGACAAATTGTTAGTTAGTGTACTTCAAATTCACTAAAAATCATAAAATAAAATAAATTTTAACAAAACACAATCGACTTCAAAAACACTATTCCAAAACAATAGATATAATGTGCACTAAAAAATATAAAAATAATTGCGTATTTTTATACAATCTTATTAATTTATCTAATTCTAGATACCATTATTGTAATCTTTTGAGTCGGTGTCATCCAAGATAGGTTTGTTACTACAAACATAGTTATAGGTGAGATGTGCTTTAGTCGTGAGGACGCGAGAGCGGGTCGCGGCGGAAGGACACCGATTCCAAAAATAACAATAATCGTATCTAGAATTAGATTAATTAATTAGATTGTATAAAAATACGCAATTATTTTTATACTTTTTAGTGAACATTATATCAATTTCGAATAAAATCGAATCACCTCCGTTTTAAAAAAAAATGAGAAGGCGTACAGTAGTGATTTTCGAAAGGAACTTCCTCTGCTTAATTCTGAAAATTGTAAAAAAAAGTTTAGTCGTTTTGCCAAGTTATTCTCGGGATGCAGAACTAAGCCTATTCGCCAATCCTTCAATATGGGGGCCCCACTGCAATTTGGAATCAAGAGTAATGCCAAGAAATATAGCAGATTCCACCGGTTTTACCACCTCTCCATTTAATAAAATATTCGCATCTACATTTTTGACATTTGGCGCGGTGAATTTAATATATTTGGTTTTATGATTATTTAACATTAAGTTATTGGCGCTAAACCAGTAGACGATGTCAGATAGAGCATTGTTTACTTCGTCATACAAAACTTGGCTTCGTTTCACTTTGAATATAAGTGAAGTGTCATCCGCAAACAATACCACCTTGTGTTTTTTTTGTACAAGGTTAGGTAGATCATTTATATAAATTAGGAAGAGGAAGGGTCCAAGAATAGACCCTTATGGTACCCCCATATCGAGAGGAGTCCCAGGAGATCTCCTGCCATTCACCTCGACCCTCTGAATCCAATAATTTAAATATGAGATCAGAAGATCGAGTGCAGATCCTCTTATACCATAGTGGCATAGCTTCCTGACAAGCGTTGAATAATGAACTTTTTTTATATTAATACGTATTCGACAACTTATGCGATTAATTTTCAACGAATGTTTTGGAAATTGTTTTTTATAAGTTGGTGAATCAACGATCGGTCTTCACTTATGATTATATGGTTACGACATAATAATATATAATTTGCCTCGTTATGCATTACATGAGAAATATTGATTATTTTGTACATATAAAAATAAAATTTTTACATAAAAAACAGCCAATTAATGTATTTTCACTGAAATATTGTAAGCTGCGACGGAAACTATAATGAGTCAATAAATACCACTGGACAGGCTATTCCATATGTTTGACAGCAAATTTATGTGCCTATTTGAAGCGCCACTCGCGAGCGTCCAGAGAACTTATTTTGACGTATAATTCAAATGGCTGCGAAGGACCGTACAATACTCTGAAGTATTTTTGCATTTTGAATTAAATTTGTTCGTTTTCCGTGCTATTTACAATTCAAGAAGCAACGTAATAAAGTACACAATTTTTGTTTTAAATAGTCTCCCACCATCTATCGATGTTTGCTGAGGTTGTCATCACTAGTTTTAGTACCGCAGACTCTCGCTACATAGCCAACAGCGCCAAAATGGCGAATATCAAACAGGCACAAAAGCACTTTGACAGCCGCCAGTACAGTGGTATATAGTAGAGGTCAGTGCATTAAAAAATATGAACGCTTCATTTTAAAATGGACAAGCGCTTTCATGTAATGTTTGTTTAAAACAGTACAATGCTGTCGAGTGCTTTGTAAAGCTAAACTAACTATGTTAGGTTCGTGTCGTGCATTCATTATTGTATCCGTTTAGGAGACGGTCCTTTTTATTTATTTTAACAAAAAGTACATTTGCATTAACATAGTAAATATTTTTTGAAAATTTATCTTTTCAATCTATTTTAAAAATTCAAAATAGGATTGTATTTTTTATGTTTACTACCTCAGTACACAGAAATTTATTGGTGATATTAATTAAGGTGTTAATTAGTATGGTTATATTTTAGTTAAACAATTCCGATATTCAAAACTTACTTACACGCGTACCCTTCGTCAAATACAGGAACATTTCTTGAGCCAGACACGCTCCGAACCGCAACATGTCTACGGCTTGGGGTTCCGGTCTGCGGTCCTCATAAATGTCCATGTGGCAGTGATGTCGACAAGCTAGGAGACATCACGGACTGTCAAGCCAAAAAAAAAATTAACAAAAAACAACCGACTTCTAATACACTATTCCAAAACAATAGATATAATGTGCAATAAAAAGTATAAAAGTAATGGCGTATTTTTATACAATCTAATTAATTAATCTAATTCTAGATACGATTATTGTTTTTTTTGGTATCAGTGCCCTAGCGCCGCGACCTGCTTTCGCCTCTCGCCTCCTCACGACTCAAGCACATCTCACCTATATCTTGGATGACACCGACTCCAAAAATTACAATAATTTTGACCAAATTATAATAGGACCACACGGGAAACATCAGCTTTCAAATAAAAAAAGAATTATCAAAATCGGCTCACCCAGTCGAAAATTTTGAGGTAACAAACATAAATTTAAAAGAACATACCGATGAAGGAGGAGGTCCTTTGTTGAAGTAGGTTAAACAATTGCTGGCCGCTCCTCAAGACATGCTGCACTTAACGATCATACGCCGATCCCTTGTCACCGTCAACGTGCCAAATCTACTTGAGCGGACTGGTAGTCTAGGTATTCAAAGGGGGAACGCTGCCAGTACCTTCGGAACCTTGCCAAAAGGGACTCCTTTTAATAATTTAAGCTATCATATTATAATTTTTAAGGTTTTTAGATTTAGATTCTGCTTAAATTTGTAATTTCTAATATTATTTTAGTTAGTTATTTAATGACAACAAATATTATTTACTAGCGGACCCGACAGACGTTGTTCTGTTAAAAATAAACTCTTGCGGATGGAATTTCTTTAAACCCGTTCTTAGCTGATCTCTACTCGGCGAAAGGAATATTTCTACCAAATTTCAAGTCTCTACTCCTTATGGTTCCAGAGATATTGTGATGAGTGACTATATACGTGGAAATCTCTTATATGTATATAGATAAATATTATATTAAATATAATAATTGAAAATATTACTATATACCATTCAGATTTGATGATCATATCTATTAGTAATTAGGAAAACTCATCAAACTTTATGGCCATATAAGAAAGCCATTACTTACATGCGTCTTATGTATGATTTTTAAAAATATTTTTAATTTGATTTTTTATGCATCCTAAAGGTTATCAAACACATCCATTTTCAAATCAAATCTCACCTTCGCAGGACAACGCCACAAGTTACGATATCATCCCCACCATCTGGATGTGTGGCGGTCCTCCACAGTGCGGTTTTCAAGGAGCTTTCTTCCTCGTATTACGAAGCTGTGGAATGAGCTTCCTTGTGCGGTGTTTCCGGGACGATACGACATGGGTACCTTCAAGAAAAGCGCGTACACCTTCCTTAAAGGCCGGCAACGCACTTGTGATTCCTCTGGTGTTGCAAGAGAGTGTGGGCGGCGGTGATCACTTTACACCAGGTGACCCGTACGCTCGTTTGTCCTCCTATTCCATAAAAAAAAACATCCAATTATTGATAAGAACATTCTTCTTGAATTATTTTAATTCAAGGTATATATATCCCCTACATGTGGCACAGCCGTGGGACACTCTGCATTATATATAAATAGTTGGAAGCATTACTTACCAGTACCATACCAGTGGGAGGCTCCTTTGCATAGGATGCCGGCTAGATTATGGGTATCACAACGGCACCTATTTCTGCCGTGAAGCAGTAAAGTGTAAGCATTACTGTGTTTTTGTCTGAAGAGCGCCGTATCTAGTGAAATTACTGGGCAATTTAGACTTTACATCTTATGTCTCAAGGTGACGAGCACAGTTGTAGTGCCATTCAGAATATTTGGGGTTTTTCAAGAATCCTGAGCGGCACTGCATTGTAAACGGGCAGGGCGTATCAATTACCATCACCTGAACGACCTGCTCGTCTTGTCCCTTATTTTCATTTAAAAAAAACCTGGCTTATGTAACCTGCTCATGTCAGCTTATAAAAATATGTTCTTTCAGCCCAGGGGCGTAGCTACCGCCGTATCTGCAATGAGAAGGGTGACGTGCGTAAACAAAAATTAATAAAACTTTTGCTGCTTGCTGAAAAAATGGCAATGAGAGTGTATATACAATTTGAATTGTTTGTAAAAAATTTTGGAAAAAGTGACAGATAAATAATTATGATGAATAGATATTTCTTTTGATTTTAAGCAAAAAAAAATTTTTACACGCTTTATATCAGCTTCACTTGTATGTTTGTATGTTTGTAACCGACTTCTTTGGGCTCGATTTTGACCCACTTTAAACGGCTAGATTTCGTTCAAACTTGTAGATTTATCGAGGACCGATGACATTACACTAATTTGATAAAATTATTAAATTTTTCAATTGCAAAATATGATTTTTGTTAATTTATATAATTTTTAAATAAATAAATCACTAATAAGCGCAATCCAGTAATTTATTGTAAACTACAAAGGAAACGCGCGACATGTCCCTGCCCTGTGCTGCCCCGGGGCGTAAAAAGAATAGGGTAGTCCCAGGTCCAAGGGTGTCGTAAGAGGCGACTACGGGCTTTTTGAAAGTGGGAGAGTCACGCTGCTGTCTTATGACGTCAGCACAATCGGGCCAGACTCGTCCGGGTTATTTACCAAACTCGCACAGAATACCGGCGTGAAGTAGCGGCCTAGTGCCGCTATGTTTCGCATAGGTTAGTGTCGAGGACCGGAGGCCATTCCCCCCCCCCCCCCCCCAACAAAATATGAGAGCGGTATTTAAAGAGAAATTACCCCAGGAGGGTACCGGCTCTTGTAGAGCCGGAGAATCCCTCCCCGAGCATTCGCGCTCGGGCTGCCCCTCGTATTCTGGGGAGGGCACAGTACCGCGTACTCACAGGAGAAACAGGGCAGCAACACCACGGCACCCCGCTCCACGCTTAATGTGGACTTTTGTAACATCCGGGGAATTCACTCCAACTTCAACGCCGTCCACCACCACCTTGAGACGGCGCAGCCGGCCTTGTGTTTCCTTACGGAGACGCAGATATCTCGACCTAGCGATACGTCATATTTAACGTACCCCGGGTACAAAATTGAGCATAATTTCATGCCTCATGCCGGGGTATGTGTGTACGTTAGGGAGGATATCTGCTGTCGCCGTCTCGGCAATTTTGAGGGTAGGGACCTGTCTACTCTCTGGCTCCGCGTAGAATTAGAGGACCGCGTCCGCATCTATGCGTGTGTCTACAGGTCCCATAGTGGTAACGCAGAAACGGATCACCTCATGGGCTGCGTTCAAGCAGCATTTGATGACGTGCTTGCTCAGATCCCCTCCGCTGAAATCGTAGTCTTGGGTGATTTCAACGGGCACAATGGCTTGGATCACGTACCACAAACTACGCAGGGCGATCTGTGCATAATTTTGCATTGGCGTATGGTCTGTCCCAATTGGTTGAGTCGCCGACGCGGCTCCCGGATGTGGATAGCCACATGCCGTCCTTATTAGATCTTCTGCTGACTACACATCCCGATGGTTACCAGGTCTCTGTCGACGCCCCTCTCGGAACGTCCGACCATTGCCTGGTCAGGAGTGTAGTGCCTATCCGACGCCAACGTCGCAGACCACCAGCGAACCGCCGCGTTTGGCACTACAAGTCAGCAGATTGGGATAGGATGCGTTCCTTTTTTGCATCTTACCCTTGGGGCAGGGTTTGTTTCCCTTCGGATGATCCTAGTGCCTGCGCCGTTGCAGTAGCCGATGTGATACTGCAGGGCATGGATATTTTTATACCAAGCTCTGTAGTACCGATCGGTGGCAGATCACAGCCCTGGTTCGATGCGTCAGTTAAAGCAGCATCTGACTGCAAAAAACAGGCGTATCGAACTTGGGTTGCGGCGCTGGGCTCAAAGGATCCGAACTGCAAAGTTCTGAAGAGGAAATATAACCGTGCCTCCAGATTTTTTAAGTGGCAAATCACCCGTGCGAAATCGAAACACGTCGTCAAAATTGGCGAGCAGCTTTCCAGTTACCCGACCGGAACACGTAAGTTCTGGTCGTTGTCGAAAGCTGCTCTTGGTAACTTCAACCAGCCGTCCATGCCGCCATTGCACATAAGGAATGACACCCTGCCCCATACGGCAAAAGAGAAAGCCGATCTCCTGTGCACTCTTTTTGCCTCCAACTCGACTCTTGACGAAACGGAAAAACACCGCCGACCATCCCGCGGTGTCAGAGCTCCATGCCTGAAGTACAGTTCCGACAGAAAACTGTTAGGCGAGCTCTGTTTTCGTTGGACGTCAGGAAGTCGAGCGGGCCGGATGGCATTTCTCCAATCGTGCTTAGAACGTGTGCCCCTGAGTTGACGCCGGTGCTAACGCGTTTATTTCGGCACTCTTATTCAAAAGGCGTAGTCCCTGATTCATGGAAGTCAGCCCTTGTCCATCCGATCCCAAAAAAAGGAGACAGTTCGGATCCGGCAAACTACAGGCCTATTGCTATTACCTCCCTACTATCCAAAATCATGGAGAGCATAATTAACCGCCAACTCTTGGTATACCTTGAGGGTCACCAGTTGATCAACGACCGGCAGTACGGCTTTCGCCATGGTCGGTCGACTGGCGATCTTCTAGTTTACCTAACACATAGATGGGCGGCGGCTATTGAAAGCAAGGGGGAAGGCCTGGCAGTTGGTCTGGATATAGCGAAGGCCTTTGATCGTGTATGGCACCAGGCGCTCCTCGCAAAACTTCCATCATTTGGGCTTCCCGAGAGCTTGTGCAAGTGGACCTCCAGCTTCCTCACTGGGCGCAGCATACAGGTCGTTGTCGACGGATATTGCTCGAACCCAAAGCCCGTGAATGCTCGAGTGCCCCAAGGCTGTGTGCTATCTCCTACGCTGTTTCTTCTGCATATCAATGATATGTTGGACACCTCCAACATACATTGCTATGCGGACGACAGCACTGGTGATGCCGTATACACGGGCCATGCAGGTCTCTCTCGGGAAAACGTCGACCAGTGCCGGGAGAAACCTGTGTCTTCTATCAAGTCCTCTCTTGAGAAGGTCACGGAATGGGGTAAGTTGAACCTTGTCCTATTTAACCCCCAGAAGACTCAAGTCTGCGCGTTTACCACTAAAAAAACCCCATTTGCCGTATCACCGCTCTTCGAGAACACTTCCCTTAAAGCCTCGCCTAGTATTCCGTGGCCATCTGGAGGGCAAAGTCAAACTGGCTTCAAAGAAACTGGGCGTCATAAATAGAGCACGGCAATACTTCAAGCCGGCCCACATTCTAGCGCTCTACAAAGCGCAGGTCCGGCCTCACATGGAGTATTGCTGTCATCTCTGGTCTGGCGCACCCGAGTATCAGCTCGATCCATTTGACCGCGTGCAACGCAGAGCAGCTCGAATTGTCGGGGACCCAGTACTCTGTGAACGGCTAGATCACTTGGCGTTGCGTAGAGACGTCGCTTCATTGTCTGTCTTCTACCGCATTTATCACGGGGAGTGTTCCGAAGGGCTGTTCAACCTGATTCCTGCCGCCGAATTTCACCTTCGCACGACACACCACAAGTTACGATATCATCCCCACCATCTGGATGTGTCACGGTTTATATCATTTATATCACCCACGGTCATCCACAGTGCGGTTTTCAAGGAGCTTTCTTCCTCGTACCGCGAAGCTGTGGAATGAGCTTGCTTGTGCGGTGTTTCCGGGACGATACGACATGGGTACCTTCAAGGAAAGCGCGTAAACCTTCCTTAAAGGCCGGCAACGCTCTTGTGATTCCTCTGGTGTTGCAGGAGAGTGTTGGCGGCGCTGATCACTTAACACCAGGTGACCCGTACGCTCGTTTGTCCTCCTATTCCATAAAAAAAATGTCAAGACAGTTCCACAAAATTAAAGTATCTAATTCGTTTAGAAGCGAATAGATGGCGGTGAATTTATATTTCCATTAGAAATTATTAATGCGTTTTTTTTTTTAAATATTTAACTGAGCTAATTATTATAAGAGCTAGTTCGGGGATCTCGGGCTAGCTGAATTAAGTGATCATTCAATATAAATAAAATATTTTTATTCGCAAATATTAAAATCCCTTCATTCAATCTAAAAAAATAACTAAAAAATGAAAAATAAATAATAGTTTAAAAAAAACTAAAGAACACGCTTTATATAAAATTCAACTAAAAATAGAAAATAAATTAATAATATTAATAATATTTTTTACACTATTTTCAATTTAAATTTATTTTCTATTGTTTAGTTGAATTTTATATAAAGGGTGTTCTTTAGTTTTTTTTTTAAACTATTTTATTTCTTTTGTGAGATATCTTCATACCACGCAAATTTTTATACGGTGCCCTGACAAGACATGCTACGCCTCTGTTTCAGGCACAGTCTGTTCTGCTACTGTAAATCTACCGCTAGCCATTATTAAACTGCGATATGTTACACAGTGCGAACGATGAGAACTCTCGTCAGTTGGTGCGTGGAGCCCTGGGGACACTTGAATGTCGCTCCATGCGGGCAGCGGTTCCTCTGGCAGTCCGAGCGCGCGCCCCTCTCCGGAAAGCCGTGTTTCATCTCGCCTGGTCTCCAGACTCCTTGCCCACAGAGCAGGTAACGTAATATTTGACTTTGTTCAATTATCTAAATATTTTGAGTTTTTTTTAGTGTTAATTCCATCAATATACGGCTACGATGTCTGTCAAAGACTGTCTCGTGCCAGAGTTTGGCGAGTCAAAATCCCTTGAGGATGCCTCGTCTAGAGGCGAAACACGTGTCGAATTGTTTAAAGATAAATTGGCGGAATTAACACCAAAGAAAACTCAAAACATTTGTATAGTTGTGGATCTCCGCAAAGTAACGCCTACTTCAATAAATTTTCTTATTCAATTATGTTCTTTGAACATTACAGCTTCAGTTTTAATAGTGATTTAGTGTTGATGTGTTTGCCTGGATGTTTTTTTTATATCAGAGGGGGAATAAGCAAAATCGACTATTGACGATCTCTTAATCCTATCGGTTCTGGAAAACAGCAGTTAGTAATTGATTACAAAAAAAGGTGTTTTAGGCAAGAATTTACTCGCAAAAAGTGCGGACGTTAACATAATGCGGAATGTGGAAGCAGTTTGACGTTATGTCGGGTGGAATTCAGCTGTTGGTATTAACCCAGACAACTCCTTTGACCACTCCCCGTGTTAAAAGCGGTAGGAGATGCAGAGAGAACCCACATCCCTACGCAACGCTTAAGAATTAGGTCGATCAAAGTTTACTTGGTCGTCGATGATTCGAGCCGTTCTTCGTTGTATGCGGTCAAATGGAAGAAGTTGGTTCTGGGGAGCACCCGCTCAGAGGTGAGAACAGTAGGTACTCCATGTGAGGCGGAATTTGCTTCTTATATAGTTATAGTGTAGTTATATAGTGGCTTGTAAGGAAGTACTGTTCCGCCTTACTGAGTACACCAAGCTTTTTAGAGGCCAGTTTCGCCTACTCTTCCAAGTGACCACGGAACTTCAATCGATTAATTTTATTTTTAACAGATTAAATATTTTATTTTGTGATAATTATTCATAATGGCCAATGATGTAGAGATAACCCACATTTCTACGAAATGCCAAAGCATCAAGCCAATCAGAGATCGATGATTCGAGCCGCTCTTCGTTGGGTGTGACGCCAATATGACATCACTTAGATTGAGGCTTGTCCGCATTCCAAATCACTAGGATAATATTATATCAGTGATTGACCGATGATATCATTCTTGGTCAAATGGTTCAACTGCTCGTACTCTTTATTACTCTCTAGCAAAAATATATGAATTAATTTGACAACCCCTATAGCCCAGAGGTTAGTGACCCTGCCTACTGAGCTAGGCAATCATTTATATGATGAATATGAATGTTTCTTACCGAGAAATGTATTAATAATCTGAATCTCGGAAACGGCTCCAACTATTTTAATGAAATTTAGTCTACAGGTAGTTTCGAGGGCGAAAATTCGATCTTGCTAGGCTTAAAGATGGGACATTGGGTGATTTGGAAAGCTGAAGACCCCGGGTTGAATCCAAATGTCCTATTAGTGATATTTTTTTATCAAGTTTTGTACATTCTTAAAAATCCGAGCAAGGCTCGGTCGTCCGAATATTTATAGAAACATAGCAATATCTACCTTTCATCAGCAGTGACTATGCGCGTGATTTTATTTTCGGTGCAAAATACAAACGGCAAAAATCGCGTTAGGTACATTTTCACGTGTAACAAGAGTTTTAGATTTACCGCCAATTCACAAAAACAAATGACAAATGAATGCAATATACTACATAAGGTTACCAAAGAGTTCTAAAATTGAAATTCAAATAAAGTTCTCATTAGCAATGTTTCTAACTGGCCAGTTCTAAACATTTTCCGTGTCACCCACGTAACAGAACGCAATGCACAGAATTCAATAGAATAAATGACAAGAACAAAAAATGACTCCACAAAGATGTGCAATGTATATAGTTTTAGTTACTCTAAATTTCAACTTGGCACCCCTTTACAGTGTCTAAAATTTTTTGTAGCTATGGGTTTTATTATGCCTGAAATAAATACCTTTTATTTTTTATTTATTTTATTTATAAATCGGTACCACCACGCCGATCGACTTCATTAGCGCAACCGCAGTAGTTGAGGCACTATTTTTATTTATTAAACAGAATATGATATCACTTTTAAAGCATAAAAGGCATTTATTTTCTCAAAAATTGATTCCTTTAGATTTCTTTTTGATTTCATTTCTAATAACTACTAGACACTACTACCGCTTCGAAAACAAATGGCGCTCTGAGAGAGGAGAAGCGGCGCAAGAAACTCTCCCAGCATTCTTTTTTTGCGCTCTTTCTCAATAAAAATATACAATATTGTACAGTCATTTCTATCGCTATAAAATAATCACAATCTAGTCCCAGGCTGTCCGATCATTTAGATATTCAGCAGTGGAGTAATAGGATTTACGACAGAGCCATTTTTTTTATAAAACATTTAATTTTATTTATAGATAATGCCTGAACAGTGGCTGGCACTTTATTATAAAAGTATACACTTACCCTTAAAGCTATTATGTATCTTATGAAGCCTACTAGAATTAGTTACAAGCAATCCCTTATTTCTAGTGTTATAATAATGAAGATCACTATTAAGAGCAAATTTTTATTACTTAGAGCAAGCCAATTCGAGCGGGGTTAGTAATACGTTTAAAATAAAGTTCTTTTACTTAATACCTTAGTTTTTGGATATTGAATCTTTTCTCTAATAGCGCCAATTGTCACAAATTAAATCATAGAGTACCATGGGAGCATCCCTAGCACAGGAGGCCGGCTAGATGTATGGGTACCACAACGGGCGCCTATTTCTGCTGTGAAGCAGTAATGTATAAGCATTATTGTGTTACGATCTAAAGGGCGCCGTCGCTGCCGTCGCTAGTGAAATTACTGGGCAAATGAGACTTAACATCTTATGTCTCAAGGTGCCGTTCAGAGATTTTGAGTTTTTAATGAATCCTGAGCGGCACTGTATTGTAATGGGCAGGGAGTATCAATTATCATCAGCTGAACGTCCTGATCTCGTCTCTTATTGTCATAAAAAATAAATAAAAAAACCTAGGTTATAGTAAATTATGGAGTCAATTATTTTATAGAGCTTCCACATTTAATTTACAAAATTAATTTATACTAGAACTAAAACCCTTTTATTCTACGAAAGTACTTCTTCATTGGCCTGTACATTGTTGAAGTTCTGACGGAAGCTTTTCATCGTGCTTTTAAAAGTAAATTCGATTATGGTTTTCCAATACATGTTCATTAAACAAGAATGAAAAGCAATTTTAAGTTTTTGAAAGCGTTGTGCCTTCAACAGTGTTTTTAATTTTCACCGTTTAAAAGTCACATCTTTCAGTTTTTATTTTTTATTTATTTCAAACTTTATAAAGTGAATGTTTTGACATTGGAGGTTGTACTTTTATATGACTACCTACATGCCATTCACAGTGATTGTCGTATTAAAGTGCTACAAAAAAGATAAACATGTGTTAAATCTTTTTTTATATATTATTTAAACAAATATTTATTTGTGTATTAATCCTAGAAAAGAGGGTTATCACTTTAAAAACATAACAAATTGTTTAGATTTACAAGAGCGACATCTCAAGTCAATTTCCTAATATGCAAATATTGGGGTTGAGCAGGTTATCAACTGTAAAGTAGATCCTGTAGATGAAGCCACTACCTGAGAGTTGAACAAAGCGTACAATATTTTATAACGATACGTCACTCGATCGGTTGGCTCAGTTGGTTAGAGCACCGGCACGGAACGCCGGAGGTCGTCATCGTTCATAAAATTTTGTTTTTTTTAATTTTATTTATGTGTTGAACACGTCTTGTTTTTAAAAAAGTTCTATTAAAAAGCTGTATCTTTCGGTTGTTTAGCGTTCAACAATCTTTAGACATGGCTTAGCCTTAAATCACGAGTCCAAGTTTGTTTAAGGTGTGTCTAACGAATAAAACATATTCGTTAGACACACGAATATATTTTATTCGTGTTTAGTATTCACGGACTAGTAAAAAAAGAAGGACTCCGCGCCGTGATATTAGCAAGTGAAGCACCTTTATGCTAGTGTGTGTGCGATTACGGGGTATACCAGTTACACAATTTTTTCTCCCTTAAATAATCATATATCCACAAATACTCTTATATTATTGTTATTACACTTTTTCACAACGCACAACGGCATTTTTAAAACATGTTATTGCGACGCAAACTGATCTGTCACAGATAATGGCAAATCTCATAATGGCGGCCGGTCGGCTTGTATTAGTGGAAGTGTGTGCGTGGGGCTATATATTTACAAGTTTACCGGCTTGTTAATAGCAATGGCGTATGTATTCTTGCTATTAAAAGAAATTAATACTACCTACTACTTTAAACCGTTTAAATGTAACATGTTAAGTATAATAAAAAATTTAATGTATTTTAATTAATGGCAATTGAAATAAAGTGCATAGTTTCTTCAATAAATTCACTGTCATTGGTGTTCATCAAGAATTTATTATTTTAGCGCACTAAATTTGTTTGGGCAAAGAAACTCCTACGTCAGTTTTGAAGTTAGCGTGTAAAGAAATGAATGAAGTCAATTTCCTAGTATGCAATTAATGAGGTTGAGCAGGTTATCAAGTAGATCTTGTTGATGGAGCCACAACCTGAGAGTTGAACAAGACATACCAAAATTTACGAACCATGCGTCACTCGTACGGTTAGCTCAGTTGGTAAGAGCGTTCGGACGGAACCCGAGAGGTGCGGGTTTGAGTCCCGCATGGTTCATAAAATTTGGCTACAAATTTTAATTTGCATAAAGCATACTATTATCTCTTTAATAGCGCGACTTTTTAATGAAAATAAGGAATGAGACGAGCAGGACGTTCAGCTGATGGTAATTGCCCTGCCCATTACAATGCAGTGCCGCTCAGGATTCTTGAAAAACCCAATAATACTGAGCGGCACTACAATTGCGCTCAGCATCTTGAGACATAAGATGTTAAGTCTCATTTGCCCAGTAATTTCACTAGCTACGGCGCACTTCAGACCGAAACACAATAATGCTTACACATTACTGCTTCACGGAGGAAATAGGTGCCGTTATGGTACCCATCATCTAGCCGGCATCTTGTGCAAATTAGCCTCCCACTGGTAGTCCGGATAATCGCGAATCCGCATAACTGATGGCCGGATAATCGAGTTTCTACCTTTAAAATCTTGCACAACCATAGTTAATATTATATCTTCTAATTAAAAAAAATCCATTTTATTCAACAGGCAATAACACCCCTTCTGGAGTTTTTGGACCAGCATTTATCTACACTAAACACATGGCTACTGCCGCGCGCTTTTTCGAGATCCTTGGCTGCCTGTTGGAACTCTGTGCTAAAGGAAGTCTCAAGTCAAGCAGACTCAGGGGGTGCAGAGAAACCCAGGGTGTACCATCAGAGATTGAAAGAAGCACTCGATTTGCTTGCGGAATTCTTCCATGCTGAAGGAAAAGGTAAATCATCTGTAAATTTTGTTCAGTGTCTAGTCTTATTTTGGAGGGTGTAACAGATTGATCCGATTCGATCCGAGATTGGGAAAAGTGTCCGTCAAAATGAGTTAAATTAGGGTGGCGTTACAGTAGCATCAGGATAAATATTAAAAGTAACGCCAAATTTAATATAATACTAATCACTCTAGGTGCACGTTTCCCCACAATCATTCTTTATATATATTTACTACATTATTTTGTACAACGTAAGTTGTTGAAATTTTCAATAATTAACTACTTTAGTCGACAATGATATTAAATTTTTTAATTCGGTATACTTCAATATATTTACAATTGTTACATTCACCATACTTCACACCATACCCTGTGCCTACACCAGCGCCATTGTGGAAGATTTTTGAACTGTTTTTCACAGCATAAGCTGGACACTTTTCTCCCATATGAGATGACTCATCTTGCCCCTACTCTTCATTTACAAAATAATACAAAGATGACACAATATTGAGAGTTACTAAAATTAAGATGAGTGTCAACTTTGAGCGAAACAATATTATGTTGTTTATCATCTCTCCTGTAAGGAAGAGATTTACCAGAATTAAAAAATGTTAAAGGCATACAAGGCATTTATTTTCTCAAAATTGATTCCTTTAGAATTCTTTTTGATGTCATTTCTAATATACTAGATACTACTACTACTACCGCTTCGGAAACAAATGGCGCTCTGAGAGAGAAGAAGCGGCGTAAGAAACTCTCCCAGCATTCTTTTTTTGCGCTCTTTTCAATAAAAATATACAATATTGTACAGTCATTTCTATCGCTATAAAATAATCACAATCTAGTCCCAGGCTGTCCGATCATTTAGATATTCAGCAGTGGAGTAATAGGATTTACGACAGAGCCATTTTTTTATAAAACATTTAAATTTATTTATAGATAATGCCTGAACAATGGCTGGGACTTTATTATAGAAGTGTATACATTTACCCTGAAAGCTATTATGTATCTTATGAAGCCTACTAGAACTAGTTAGAAGCAATCCTTTATTTCTAGTGTTATAATAATGAAAATCACTATTAAGAGCAAAAAGGTGACGATTTTTGTGAACATATATTAAATTTTCATAAATGTACTGACAATAAACAGTCATAATATTTTTGATTATATTGTTTGTGACTAACTTTCGTACTGCTAGAAATTCACTGACGAAGTATAAGTTCAATAGTACAGAAGTACAGAATATAATGAAACTAAAAATGTATTTTTTGGAAAATATAGATGATATAATTTAACAATATAGGATATCATCCCCACCATCTGGATGTGTGACGGTCCTCCACAGTGCGGTTTTCAAGGAGCTTTCTTCCACGTACTACAAAGCTGTGGAATTAGATTCCTTGTGCGGTGTTTCTGGGACCATGCGACATGAATGCCTTAAAAAGAAGCACGTACACCTTCCTTAAAGGCTGGCAACTCTCCTGTGATTCCACTGGTGTTGCAAGAGAATGTAAGCGGCGGTGATCACTTAACACCAGGCCCGTCCACTCGTTTCTCCTCCTTTTCAAGTGATCCAGCCGTTCACAGAGTGCCTATTTCTGCCGTGGAGCAGTAATGTGTAAGCATTACCATGTTTCGGTCTGAAGGGTACCTAATGAATTTACTGGATGAAATGAGACTTACCATCTTATGTCTCAAGGAGACGAGCGCAATTGCTCGGAATTTTTGGATTTTTTAAGAATACTGAGCGGCACTGCATTGTAATGAGCAGGGCGCATCATATTTGGACCGTGGTGTCTTTATCTTATCCACAGCTGTAAAGAATTGATTATTTTATATAACTAGCAACCTAACTTCTCAAAAAACGAAAACTTGGTGCATAAATTACATTTTGAATATTTGCCATAGGAAACAAAAACGCCTAATCCAATATTTTTTTTCATTAAGCAAGCCTCACGCTCATCACTTGGGAGACTGATTAAAGCAATATTGTTTAAAAAATTCGTTCCTTGCATTTTCCTTTCCCATATCCGATGGGGAGAACTATTATTCGACAGAAACTCGTAACAACAAAATTGATGAAACCATAATATCCTTTGATCCTTCCCGTCATGACCGCAGACCGTCCTAACAATATTGTACAATCATCCTCTACGGAGCGTGTCTATCCTTAATACTTTAGGTAACGGCCGAATGTTAATTTCTCTATAAATTTCTTCTTTAGTTGAAATGCGTGTACCAATGGATGGTTTTGATACTATTTAAGACCGTTTAAATATGACTTGTAATATTTGTTTAACTTCTACGTTGTTGTGGATTAAATTTGGTAATGTCATATTTAAATTTTTTTGGCTATACGCGGTCAATGTCCTTAAAAAAACTAAAAAGCACGCTTTCAACTAAAAAATAGAAAATAAATTTTATTAAATTTAAATTTAAAATATTGTAAAAAAAAGCTTGAGGTGCTTTTAAGATATTATTAAAATAATAATCCTTCTTATTATTTATTTTTAATTTTTAGTTAAATTTTCTATAAAAGCGTATTTTTAAAAGTATTAAGTACTTTAACATCAATTCCTGCCTTATCGACTATAGATAAAAATTATATAAATTGACAAAAATCTTAGTTTGCAAATTGAATAATGGAATAATCTTATCAAATTAGTGTATTGTCATCGGTCCTTGATAAATCTACAAAGTTTGAATGAAATCTGGCCTTTTAAAATGGGTCAAAATCGCGTCTAAAGTTACAAACATACATACAAACATACAAGTGAAGCTAATATAATGCGTATAAAAAGGAAAAAGTACTTTGCAACCGCGGTTTTAAGATTTCCTTGCGCACTCGTTTACGCTGGGCTGTTACATATGGCCCATACTTTTATACGGATGTGAGGCGTGTACTATTCTAGAATCCCTCAGAAAAAGTATCGAAACTTTAAAATGTGGGCATATAGATATATGTTGGCCCTTAATTGGACTGACAAGATCACGAATGTGGAACTTCTACGCCGCGTGAATCAAAAACGCGAACTCATGCAAACCATCGAGATGAGGAAAGCCCCTTTTTTTTTTTCATTTCTCATACTCGGAAAGTAATGTTGTCTTGATCTGATTATTCGGTGGAAAATGCTGCTTACTTCATACAAATTACTTTCCACCTAAGGGCCGGAATGAACTTCAAAACTAGAACTGCTTTCAGCTATGAAGAGTTTTATGTAAAAAAAAACGAATTAAAAAAAAGCTGCGGCCATGTGACTTTCTAAACAGCCAATGTGAACTTAACGCAAACTTTTTTGAGCGGAATAAGCCGCAAAAATTACGCGGAGAGTTCCATATTTAAAATTTAAAAAGTCGTCATAAATTGTCTTAATTTGACAATAAATTTTAAATAGGTACTGCTTATATCATGATTTAATATCAATAAATAGTTTAGATAAATAACTAGTTTTATTTGCCTCATATTCTAAATGAAAAGTAGAGTGTTTAACACGGGTAAAATAATCAATTCCTACTCGGACTATAGGCTCCCTTGCTGCGCTCGGGCTAAATACCTCGGTAATTGATTCTTTCAACCCTAGGTTAACAATCTACTATTATTTATTTATTCAGGAAAGCAAACAGTTATTAACAAAATATAGTAAAATTTAAATAAAGCACAAACAAACTTAAAGTTCCATAAAAATTAAACACACACTTAAAATTAAAAATCAAAAGTGTGGTCGTTAAATATATTTCACAAATGTTCAATTAAAAACTAACATTTACATTGTTACCTACATTAAACATCTAATGAAAATAAAAAGAAGAAAAAACATTAAAAAAAAACATCAATTCACTTACTTTTCTAAAATTAATAAAATAATAGAAAATGAATAAAATCTTTATTCTTTTAACTCATTAACTTTGAATGCATATTTCCCATGGCATTATGAATAGTCTATACTAATAAAGGTAGTCTAAACTACCCCCCTTATTCATAATGGTCCGCTAACTTAAAACAGCCGCTAAGGAGTGTTTTTTCTCATTCTGACTTAGGTCAATAGAAGGAGACAGAGTGAGAATTAGCAATGCCTTAAGTTAGCAGACTACTATGAATAAGGGGGTACATCATTACAAAATACTTACATCATATTATTTTATTTAGACAAAACAGAGTCTGTCTGGCTAGTTATAAATATACCATTATTTCTCTATGAAAACATTGTATTACTTTGAACCAAGGTCTGCCAATGTCTGAAGTCCACAACGCGGAATGGAAACGTCTAGAACAACGTATGCAGTACCACCAGGCGCCCACTGAGGAGCTCATAGAGCTGTGGCTGGCGGACAGACTGGAGGAACAGGCGCGCACCCCACTGCCGTCTCCATATGGATCCATTTTGATAAGGTTTGCAGTTCGTTTCTTAAACTTAAAAGTGAGATTAGAACATCAGATCAGTCGGAAGCTCGTTTGCACAGCATGGCGCCTAGATTATGGGTGGTACCCATGATCCAGCGGCGGCTATTTCTGCCGTGAAGCAGTAATGTATAAGCATTATTGTGTTTCGGTTTGAAGGGCACCGTAGCTAGTGAAATTACTGGGCAAATGAAGATGCAGAATGCAGATGAAGAATGCAGAATTTTTGGGTTTTTCAAAAATCCTGAACAACATGCTCGTCGCGTCCTTAATGTCTTTTTTTTTTTTTTTTTAGAGGAGGAAATACTGTTACGTATTTACGCCCCAGAACGGGGCGTAATATGTCGGACTCGAGTGTCCACTTAGGCGGACACCCCATACCGACTAAAACCTCCTCTGTGCTGTTAGCAGCCCTGGCTTTCACAGCGAAGTAGAACGTGGGCCGTGGAGGCCGCAAAGACTACGCAACAACAGTCGCGGGGCGTCTCCTAAGGAGACTCGAACCTCAGACCGGCTGTGTGCTTGTGGGAGTCCTTAATGTCATAAAAAAGAGCGGTTTAATAAAATATGATTACATTCTTTCTGAGCTCCAGTTTGCTAGAGTGGATGAATGAAGAACTTGATGCAAGCGGGCCAGTTTAATGTGTGTTGTACTGCCGCTTCCTGTCACACATCGCAGCCCTTATGAAAGGCATGACTGTTGCGTGGATACATCGTTGCATTATGCTTGGAATTAACTTGTACTTACAACTAAACCCTGCAATGAATACGATACCATATAGACTCGTAATAACTCCTACAACTATTCTGGTATTTCTTCCTCAACACTCGCATGACTCCTTAGGTGCTGGTGATATCTCTATTATCTCCCCAAAAAAATAATTTGTAACGCGTTCACCTTTAGGAAAGGAAAGTCTTAAACCTCTTTTATTTTCCCAAAATTTTTTCCATCAAATTAATTTTTAACTTCATTAAATTATTACCTACCATCACAATTTATATTCTGTGCCGACACAGCGGATTGGCCATTTCTCAAATTTGCAATCGTGCCTAAAGTTATTGACCAGTTTAGTAATATTAGTAAGGAACTGTTTCCTAAATTTTAATTTTCAATGATCTTCAAAACAATGGCGAAAAGTCTATTTGGGTGATTTTAGGAAAACAATAATATAATATTATGCACTAAAATGTAAGTTACTTGCGTTTTATTCTACAACTAAATAATTAAACAATATAGTTACAATTATTGTTATATTTGGAGTCAGTATCAGCCAAGGTAGGTTTTTAACTACATACATAGTCATAGGTGAGATGTGCTTGTGTCGTACGTCGCGCGTGGAGATGCGAGAGCGAGGCCGCGGCTGGAAGACACCAACCCCAAAAAATAACAATAATTGTAACTACATTATTTGATTATTAAGTTGTAGAAGAATACGCAATTATTTTACATTTTAATGCATATTATATTTTTTTTTTCTTTTTGAAGTCGGTTGTTTTTTGTTAATTATTTTTTTATAATAAAGTGTACTCTTAATACATACACCCAAATATGTGCCTGATAAATTAGTTTAAAATTCGTATGTGAGGTGATTTAAACAAAATATTTTTAATAAATTTAAAGTAATCTTTAATATGGTACGGGTAATGTTAGATACTAATCTTTTTTTCAGGGTTTACTTCAACCATGACTCATTATGCGTGGAGGTACTTTCGGCGAGGGACGTCATCCCTCTCGACCCGAACGGACTGAGTGACCCGTTTGTGGTCCTCGAACTGTTGCCAAAGAGGCTGTTTGTGAAAACCCAAGAGCAAACCACTAACGTCCAAAAGGTATTCAAAGTCAAAGTCAAATTAACTTTATTTAATTAGGCTTAAGTTAAGCGCTTTTGAATTATCACTATACATATTTCTTTTTAATTACTGAATCCACCATATGTTCGGATCACTGCCGCCCACATTCTCTTACAACACCAGAGGAATCACAAGAGCGTTGCCGGCCTTTAAGCTTAGTCCACAATTATAATGCTATCACTTTTATTACAAGGTAATGCACCCTTTTCAAGAAAATAACTAAACTAAAAATTCGAACCTAAAACGGTTAAAACACGTAAATAAAACGCTACATAACCGCTGAAATGGCGGCGTAAGGCTTTAGAGGTGAGAATATTTTTCGTTATTTTCTTGAAAACGGTGCATTACCTTGTAAGAGCAGCGGTATCATTATAATCGTGGACTAAAGCTCTATCAACTACAATATTTTTTACCACCTAATTCGTGCTACGGGATACTAAGTCCAACCCGAAAAAGCAGAGCTCGTGAGAAGAACATACAAGAAACTCAATGGCCACTATTTTCAATCAAATAGAGTATTTTACAATGGTTGTAATATACTGTATAACAAATTAGTTTGTAAGGTGCTGCATCCATTAATATCAAATATTTTATAACGTATATTGGATGCATCAACCTTTAGAGCTTGAATTCATTGCTCGTATGAGGATGCTTCGTGAACATGATGGTCGTGATTACTGTCTATACTACTCTTGGGCTAGTTAATCATTCTAATCTCATAATATTATTATATCTCGAGTTATTGAGCTGATTAGTGTTGCCTTCCGGTGTATGTGACTGATGATGAAGACTTTCGCAACTCTTTATCACTCACTAATTTGTTTTTATGTGATAATTGGTTCATGATTGAAACAATATTATCGCTTTAAATAACGTTAATGTGTGAAGCGTCAGGATTGCAATAGATAGACATTGATAGCTAAATAACTAACGGGCGTTCCCAATATACTATCAACAGATAGATATAAATTACTACCTTTTACTGTCAGTAATTAGCTGTCAATAATCTGAAGCTATCCCAATATACCCGATAAGTCATTCTTATCGCCTTATATTGGGACGTGTGAATTGCAGTTTCCTTACTAACTTCTATCGCTGATAAGCTATACGGCGTCCCATTGACAGACAGCGTGTACTGGTAGGGTGAGTTACCGTTGATAAGTTTATTGGGACAGAAAAGTCAACGATAATTACGATTTTTATCTCAAGTAAGAGATAGACTGAATTTTGGGAACGGCCGCTAAACAGCTTATGTCACGTCCAATCGATGTTGGTACCGAGGAAGAACAAAGGATTTTGATCAGGAGCTTTCGCCCTGTACTTCCCCGTGGCATAAAAATAACAGGGAAGTACCAGGATCAAGGGTGTCGTTAGAGGCGACGAAGGGCATTTACCAGCGGAGGGCTTCTTTGCACAGGATCGGTACCGCAATGGCGACATTTTCCGTGAAGATTTGGCCGTGTATCAGAAATGTGTAAGCATTCTTGTGTTTCGGTCTGAAGGGCGCCGTATCTAGTGAAATTACTGGGCAAATGAGACTTAACATGTTATGTCTTGTGGTGACAAGTACAGTTGCAGTGCAATATTTTTGTTTTTTTTTCACGAATCCTGAACGGCACTGCATTATCTGTAATCGGCAGGTCATATCAATTAGCTGAACGCCCTGCTGGTATCGTCTTATTATCATAAAAAAGACGTGTGGCACTCGGGAACTGCCGTGGTAAAGCTATTGCATAGCCATTTTTATCAACTTATGCAATTATAATTATTTATTTATTTTATTTATGCATTATTTTTTTTTGATAAAGTTAATTTTAAAAAAAGCAAACGGGAAGTGATAAAATTTAACTTGCAAGATTTGATTACAGACAGACAACGGGACAGGTGAAACTAAATAAAAATGCTTGCCATAATAATAAAAATTAAAAGAAACGTGATAAAAAAAATAAAGAAATTAAAAAAAATCAAGATGTACCCCAGGCTCAAACCTGGGACCTTCTGCACAAAAAGCATACCTGATAACCGCTGTTCCACGGCAACTGTAATAACCGTGCCGAAATATCTATATACATTTAGTAAGTAAGTATTAGGTTATTTTCGTTACGGAATTTCTGGATTCGGTCTCCACGCTCAAGGCCTGCGATAGAAGCTATGCAATAGCTTAAAAGGGGCGGAGTAGGTACCTCAATGACTGGACATAATTTGTTGTACTAAAGCATTAAAGGAAATCTGCCTGATGGATTTATATTGTCACTAATTAAATTAAATACATATGTCTTCCGTGGCGATTTCTGCTGTACGAATGCATACCCTTAAGCCATTATGTGGGCCCAGCATTCATTTTTTTTATTCATTTGGTAATCTTACAGCGATACAATTGAATCAGTAAAAATGTATAGGCCAAAAGTGGATATCACTTTTAAAATTACAATCGAAGGTTAAATTGTTCCTGTGTTGTGTGTGTGTGTGTCTTTTTATAGTATTACAGAGTAATGTTTAAGAAAAAAAATCAAAATGTATTTTATTTAAGGTAAATACCTTATTCAAAACATTAACATAATTTGGGCTATTGTCCTTTGGTAAGCATAAAGCTGTGTCTTTCAATACTGCCTGTATTGAAAGAGCGGTGCTCTTCCTCCATTTCAATTCTTAACATAATTCTTACATGAATTAACTAAAAAATAAATTAACATAATCTTTGATACATTACTTCTAACTTAATTTATTGGTTTAAATTTAATGTATGTATGACTGTGTGGTGTATGATTATGCGGGTATGCACGTATGTGTGTATATGTGTGTGTGTGACTGTGTTTTTGAAAATATGTACACCTGTCGTACCTTTACATATATACATTATTAAATTTATATTTCTTTATTATTTCTTCAGTTCCTATGTAGTCAATGGTGTTTAGATATGTATTTATAGCTGTCCTAATGTTGTTTACAGAAAACCCTGAACCCGGTGTGGGACGAGTGCTTTGAGTTCGCGGTGTCGCTGGAAGCTTGTCGGTCGGGACAAGCCGCACTGGCTCTGTCGGTGTGGGACCGTGATGTGCTGACCGCGGACGACTTCGCAGGAGAGGCCTTCGTGCCCCTGGCTCGTGTGCCCGGAGTCCACAGCCACGCACCGCCTGACCCACTGCGACCTGTCGAACTGCCGCTCATGCAGCTCCATGACCGAAGTAACATCCATTCACCTTATAGCCCTAAAGCCTAACAAAGGTTTAACTACCGCTCATGCAGCTCCATGATCGATGTAACTTCCAACTATATTATAGCCCTAACGCCTAATAAAGGTCGAACTGCCGCTCATGCAGCTCCATGGTCAAAGTAACTTCCATCCACCTTATAGCCCTAACGCCTAATAAAGGTTGAACTACTGCTCATGCAGCTCCATGATAGAAGTAACTTCCATTCACCTTATAGCCCTAACGCCAAATAAAGGTTGAACTACCACTCATGCAGCTCCATGATAGAAGTAACTTCCATTCACTTTATAGCCCTAACGCCTAATAAAGGGCGAACGCTCTCAGATACCTTTCCTTTGTTGAGAGGAAGAAATATAGTACGCACCTAGGGAGAAAAGTAGATCATTCTCACCCGCGGAATATTGAGACAATCGCGTGTTGCAATGTCCTACTTGTCTCTCCTCGAGCGTATACGATTTTTTTCCCACCTGGATAAAAAACTCGCTTTTAGTCCCTGGTACGAATGAGAAATCGTCTTACCGGGAGAGAATCGGCCACTTTTCTCCCTCGTACCAGGAACAAAAAGTGAGCTATTCATCGAGGTGGGAAAAAATACATTTACGTTTTTCTAAGGTTTACATAGGCGGACATCTCCCACCGACTATAAACCTCCTCAATGCCGGTAACATAAATAGCTTTTCCAGGCGGGACCCAATCGGCCATAAAGACGAAGGCACGTGCACACTTTTTTGCTGTCGTATCATCCTGCAAACACTACTCAAAGACATTTCACAGTTTGGTTGGTGGCAGGAATCAGATCAAACAGTAAAAAACTCTTCGTAACACGTGATAAATGCGGTAGAAGACACAGATTATGACTGTTATTGATTCAAGTCTGTCTAATCCCCATAATTATCTCAAGCTTAATTTCTAAATCTTTTAAGTGTAGAAATCCTTGATTATAGATTGAAACATTTGTGCAGGGAAACGTTAGAAAAAATGTCAAAAGCAATAAATGTATTAAAATATAAATCTCGCTGCCAATTAAGGATTGCGATTGAATATAAAAAAGGGGTCGGAATCAGTTTAGTAGCTGACACTCGTAATATTTATAGTTATTTAATCTCTTTGGAGCAGTTGAACTCTTTCGAATTAGAACATAATATTTTTTTTATATATAAGAGGGGGCAAACGGGCAAGAGGCTCACGGGATGGGGAGAGGGGAGGCAACCGCCCATAGAAATCCGCAACAACAGGTGTCAAGAAATGCGTTGCCAACCTCTAAGATAGGACTATGCTTTTTTCTTGAAGGTCCCTGAGTCGTATCTGTTCGGGGAAACTGCAGCCGATATTGATTCCACAAAGTGGCTGTGCAAGGCAAGAAATTTCTTGCAAAACGCGTGCTTGTGGAATGCTATATTTCAATGTGATGCTGGTGGTACTTTGCACGTAATATCCGGTGGTAAATTCAGACAAAATGAACCCGAACAGCTCCTCTGAGCACTCCCCGTGATAAACACGGTAGAAGATGCAGAGAGAACCCACATCTCTACGCAATGCCAAAGAATCGAGTCGATCTGTACTGTCTCGCCTAACTGAGTACAAACTGTTTAACTGAGTTCTCCAAGTTTTTAGAGGCCAGTTTGGCCGTCTCTTCTAAATCACAACGGAACTGATCGACGCCAATTATGGCAATACAGGCTGTGGCAGGTACAGGAGTAATCTCAAATTGAGGGAATACGACAAAGGGAGGCTTTTTAGTGGTGAAAGCACAAACTTGTGTCTTCTTGGGGTTGAATTGGACTAAATTTTGTCAGCTCCATTCCGAGACTTTGCAAAGCATAGTCTCGATTTCAGACACAAGTTTGTTCCGGATCTCGTCGACGCAATCCCGGGATATGTTGCCACGGCCGGTTCAGGAAGCAAACGCTGTGGTGTCTTCTGAATAGCAATAAATACTGCTGATTTGCAGCATATCATTGATATGCAGAAGAAACAGTGTAGGGGATAGCACACAGCCTTGCGTGACACCAGCGTTTATGGGTATTAAGTCGGAGCATCCACCTTTCATAGCAACCTTTATGCTCCGATCGGGCAAAAAGCATGTGAACCATTTGCACAACTTGTCGGGATGCCCATAAGATGGCAGTTTCGCTATAAGCGCTTTATGCCACACCCGATCGAAGGCCTTCACTATGTCCAAACTCAACGCCAACGCCACTCCCTTCGACTCAACCGCTTGCACCCATTTATGGGTTAGGTATACAAGAAGATCACCAGCTGAGTGTCTCTAATCAGCTGGTGCTCCTCTAGGTATCCTAAGAGTGGCTGTTGATGATCGACTCCATTACTTTGGAGAAAATGGAGATAATGGCAATTGGGCAGTAACTATTAATAATTTCGGGACTACGCCTGATGAGTAGGAGAGCCGGAAAAGACGGGTAAGGTCCGGCGCCAGTTCCGGAGTCCACAGAACAACTGTCGAAATGCCATCGGGCCCGCTCGATTAATGAATGCCGGATTTTTACCTCTGGCATGTATGACTCGCACTGCGGAATATGCAGTGGTGGTGCACCTTGGTCATCCAGAGTCAAATTGGACGCGAAGAGGGAGCCCAAGAGATCAGCTTTCTCTTTCGCGTCATGGGCCAGCGTGTCATCGTCCCTGTACAGTGGCGGTATGGCTGGTTTGCAAAAGTTTCTTTGGACAGCTTTGGCGAGCGACCAGAACGCACGAGTTCCCGACGGAAGGCGTGAAAGTCTCTCGCCAATTCGCAATTCGCAAATAACTCTTTTGAGAGAGTTGGAGGCATGATTGTAGTGTTTTTTAACTTCGCTGGAATTCGTGAGAGGCCATTTTGCAGGAGCAGTCAAATCATGGTTGGGACCTGCCACCGATAGGCATAGAGGAGGGTGGAATGAAATCTGCTGACCTATAGTGCTACACGCGGTGACAGCGTAAGAAGCGAGGCCGTGATAGGCGCGTGATCGGCACGCTGCTCCGGTGCAGTGGTCTTGTGATCCCAGAGGAGAGTCAACGGAAACTAGGTAGCCGTCCGGATGTGAGGTCAACAGAAGGTCCAACAGTGAAGGTGTATGATCTTCCACATCTGGGATTCGCGTTGGCGCAGTAACTAGTTGCATCAGAACTCAGGTATATGCTAAGGCGAAGTCATGAACAGATCTCCCTGCATGATCAGTTGTACGCGAGCCTAGCCATTCGGCGTGGTAGCCATTAAAATCGCCAAGAAACATGATCTCTGCAGTGGGGATCTGCTCCAAGGGAATCTGTAGCCATTTGGATGTGCTCGAGAAGCCGTCAGTTTCTGCGTTACCGCTATGGGATCTAAACAGGCATGTGTAGATTCGTGGATGGTTGTCACAGTCTACACGCAGCCAGATGATGGATAACTCCTTTCCTTCAAAAAAACTCAGGCGTCCAGAATAGACATCCTCCCTGACGTAAACGCACACGCCAGCCCGCGGTATAAAGGAGTGTTCCAGATTATACCCCGGGTATGAGAGGTAAGATGTATCAGCCAAAGAGGATATCTGTTTCTCGGTTAAAAAGAGCAGGGCTGGCTGCGCCGTTTCCAGGTGGAAGTGGGCGTTATTTAAATTTGAGCGAAGCCCCCTGATGTTGCAAAAATCCACAGCGAATGGGTGGTTTGAGCTTCCTGCTATGTTTGCCCCGAGTCAGCACAGGTTTGCCCTCTCCAGAATACGCGGGGCAGTCAGGCATCCACTATAAGTCCTAATTGTGGATGCCCAAGGACGGAGTTCATAGGCACATAAGTGAATTTGCTAGAAACTGTTATAACCATAATGTTATCACCAGGAACAGACATAAACTTATAATGCCTACTACTTGGCTAAATCGAGTTAGTAAGTCTTTTGTGGGGCGATGTATATGCTTTTACAACAAGATCCCAGAAAATGTTCAAAACAAAAATATTACATTATTCAAAAGTTTTGTTAAAAAACGTTTGTGTGGTAAAGGTTACTATAAAATAAATGACTTTCTTAATGATACCACAGATTGGGAATGGAGTGACCGCCCTCACGCCATTAAAAATATGTTTAATTGTACAATATTACTTTGTTAACATATTTTTCGATGAAAAAAAAGCCCGCTGAGTTTGTTGTGCCCGTTCTTCTCAGGTCTGAGGCATTCATTTTGGAATGGGTGGTAGTTTTTGACTTTCAATAAGTGATGTCACATTCTATTTTCAAAAAAAAATATTGAATTTGAATTTGAAAGAAAGTCGATTTCCCATATTATCGTCGATACACATATATCAGTACCACGTCTTATCATAATATAGTCACGTGTCCGGTGTCGATTATAATGCACTGATTTATTTTTAATTAATATCGATAATATCTATTTATCACAATGTCATCAATAATTTCATAGGTATATCACATTTTCAAGTATATTACATGTATTTATAGAAAGTACATAAACTTTATTATGAGTGTAGTGCCATGTTGGGCCCAATTAGACACAAGGCCGGCATGACCGGTGAAATACCGCTCTCCCACTAGAAACTGGCGTGAAATAGCGCCGCTGTGTTTCGTCCGGTATGTGGGGTATCCGGAGGCCCCTCCAGATACAAAAGGTAGCCGGACGGGACGGTACCAGGCTATGTAGTCCTGGTACCGTCCCGTCCTGGTTTAACATTATGGTTATAACAGTTTCTAGCAAATTCACTTATGTGCCTATGAACATACATTACATTATCAAGAATATATTGAGAAGCAACAGTCAAGATGTTAATTTCTTTGAATTTTGCTCCCAATGATTCTTTGGGACCTGGGTTAATTATGTACTGCTTTGTTGATGTTGTTTTGAAACTGAAAAATATAAGTGAAGCCCAGAACAGGGATTGGTCTCCGCTGATATCCAACTAGATACCGCACTTCCTAAGAACAATAGCTTTTTACTTTTATAATAAAGTCCCAGCGACTGTTCAGGCATTACCTATAAATAAATTTAAATGTTTTATAAAAAAATGGCTCTGTCGTAAATCCTATTACTCCACAGCTGATTATCTAAGTGATCAGACAGCCTGGGACTAGACTATGATTATTTTATAGCAATAGCAATGAAAGTACAATATTGTATATTTTTATTAAAAAGATCGCAAAAAAAGAATGCTGGGAGAGTTTCTTGCGCCGCTTCTTCTCTCTCAGAGCGTCATTTTTTTCCGAAGCGGTAGTGGTATCTTGTATATTAAAAATGACATCAAAAATAATTCTGATGGAATCAATTTTGAGGAAATAAATGCCTTTTTTATTACGACAACTATATGCGTGTGGTAGCATCTTGACACGCAATGGTATCTTTCAAACATTGTACGCTTCGTGTTATTTTACATTGTAATTAATAAAATACGAAATAGTTACTGATGATATGATGTGATCCTAGTGTCTTTCTTATTTCTTGTAGTTTTATTATCACAATATTTTTACCACGCAACCCGGCATTTCAATTAGCAGAGTTTGACAGAACATGTGGCATGCCAACGTCACACTTTGTTCGAGACTGGCTCGAGTACGCCCACTTGGGCGTAGTATTAGTTGCCGCACTTTGCGACTACGCCTGCGGTATCTTGTTGGTTGCGCAGCGGAGACCAATCCTTAATCTAAAAAGTAAAGTTTCTAAACCAAAACAAAACATACCTTCAATTATTGAATGATCATATTTTGTTTCTTATGTCAATATCTTTTATTCTTTTATCAACGAACTTTCCATTATTTCCATTTCCATTATTCTGTCAGTCTTTTTACTCGAGCGGCTTGTGGGTGTCATATTCGCGCGGGGCTTATAGCGTTCTACGTGTCACATATAATAATGCGTTTAGGAGGCTTTTGGGGCTACCGTGGCGCTGTAGTGCTTCTAGAATGTTTGCTGATGCATATGTGGATGGTTTCCATGCCATAATGCGCAAAAAAGCGGTCTCCATGTTGCAGCGTCTACCTGTAAGCAGTAACAGCATCCTAAAGATGATTGCTGCCAGAGCTGACTGTTCCTTCCAGAAACACTGGATACAGTTAGCTCTAGGTTTATAAATATATTTCACTAATAATACTAATGTTGCTCATAAGAAATATTGTTACTAATACATTTACTAATATATATGGAGATCTCTCTGAATTTAATAAATAAATAAAATTAACGATACTTTTCTAGTTTGACGTTATATTATACTAGTTTATGTGACTGTACACAATGAAGGGAATTTAAAACGCGTGTGGGTCTGTGAAACGAGCCGAACAGCCCAGCGAAACTCTCTAAGAATAAAGCGATTGTACGAAACGTGCAGTCGTTGATAGATTGACAGATGACGGCTATAATCTTGGAAAAGACGGAGATAGCCGAAATCCACTACAGTTTATTATTATAATTCGTCGCCATAATATAGTAATTACTATTTCAAATTTCTCCCACCTCTTATTACGTAGTATTTACATCCTCTTTGGAGCCGAAGGCGGGTAATGGCGGTAATGAATAGTTTTCTGGTAGCTGTCATAGTTTTTTTTTATTCAAAGACAAACCAGAGTCGGTCCCAACTAACATAACTTTCGTTACTTACGTAAACTGTTACTATCTTGCCATCCCACCTTACCTGACCCTTATACGTATTCGGACAGTAGTTCTATTACATTCCTGGACTCTGCATTCAACTCGCACATTTACTGAAGCTAAAGTCAAAGTCAAAGTGCTTTATTTGCCAGAAACATTCACAAGAAAAGTTGTTACAAATTTAAGAGCAGCCACATGTTTCGTCGTGACAGACATGCCAATATTTTTTTTGTGGTTTCGCTTCACAATATTATAAACTTAAGACAATCAATAATTACTGCTACATTTAATTTGACCAACGTAAAGCCTACTAACAGACCCTACAATACACAATTACAATAATTTAAAAGTAAAAATAGTATTGGTGCCAGTTACCACTTCGTTTGATAATATTCGTAAATGTAAATCTATTTACCACTGTCTCCTCTCTTATTTCTTTTGGTGATTTATTAAATATTTTTACACATATAGCATGACAACATTTTTGGTACAAAGTGGTTGTAATGTGTGGTACTCGAAGTCTAGTAGGATCACTCGATGTAAACAAAGAACAGTCGCCCAGCCTAGTCAATAAATATGAATATTTCTTAGCAAATAAACTAGCCTTTAATACATTAATTTCGGTTACAGTCAGTATGTTTAAATTAAAAAATAGTGGTCTACAGCTATCGAAGGGCCCTATACCAGCCACAGCTATTATGCATCTCTTATTATCCAGTTATATTTTGTTTTGTCAGTACCGGAAGACGCAGTGTTGGCAGGCCCTCCACAAGATGGACCGACGATCTGGTCAAGATCGCCGGAATACGTTGGATGAGGGTAGCGCAGGACCGATCGTCGTGGAAATTTTTGGGGGAGGCCTTTGTCCAGCCGTGGACGTTTTCCGGCTGATGATAATATTTTGTTTATGTTTGTGGAGTAGCATAGCTAGATACCCCATAGCAAGATACCATACCTAATTATAGATAGTTACACCAGTCAGTCGGTTTTTAATGTTAATAATTTGATAAATTTATTTCAGATCATCCCATTTTGCAAATACTGGAATCACGCACAACTGACAAACTCGCCATAGACTTCGTTAAAAAACAAAAACTTCGATTCGCTGAATGAATTTCTTCATTACACACGATGCTTGAAACTATCACGGATCACACTTCAACAGTCACATACAGGATATCTTTCTTGATGTACGCTTTTTATGTGCTCCTGGTGTTATGGCACTGTTACCCCCAAGTATCCCGAAGCCCAATATGGTATCCTGTAAGTGTACATAATTAAACGTTTGACTATTATTTGTTTAAACTTGTATTTTTTATATTATTATATTTGTCCCGTTGTTTCTGTCTATGCACAACGTCCATTTAAACATTTCGACAATATTCAAATTATATTTTTTACTTACTTATTGCTAAATTATATTAAATCAGCAAAAAAATTAATTCATACGGATTTTATATTATATTTTAGCATTTTATCAGTATTATTATCTAAATAAATATTGTAACAAAGACTGTTGTCATTCTTTTACGAGAGAGATATTAAAATATAATAATTTATCTTAGATTAAGGATTGGTCTCCGCTGAAGATATATAACGTACTATCTAAGTACAAAGCTTTTTTATCACGGCAAATTTATATTATAATGTGTATTGGCTATTTGTAAAGATGCTTGTGTGCGTGGCAACTTGACACTCAATGGCATCTTTCAAATTTTGCAACATACGCTTCGTTTTATTTTACATTGAAATAAATAAAATACAAAATACTTACTGATGATATAGTCCGGTCAATTTAGACATTCGAAGTTACATAAAGTCCCAACAAGCTGATCCTGTTGTGATACTGTTGAAAACATAATTATAAACAATGTTTAAAAGTTCCCCATCATTCCCGTGTATGGAATTTTTTATTCAAGGTCAAAGGTCAAAAAAATGAGATTTTCGCGATTTTCAGCAAAACGGTAAGTTTTATCATAAAAGTACCTGGGCCAAAATTGTAAATCATAAAATTATCTATAAAAAATGTATCAATACTTTTTTTCTTACGAGCCACCGTTTCTGAGATATAACGATTCAAAAAGTTATAAGAGTTGTTATCGTCATAATATGCACACGTTTCCACGCCACCTATGATACAACTACGATTTTTAACTTAACGTAACTTCACTCTCATTTTTTGGTCTAAATTGACCGGACTAATATGTGATCACAGTGTCTTTCTTGTTTCTTGTTGTATTATTTTTACAAAGTTTTACTACGCAACGCGGCATTTTAGTTTCAATTATTAGCAAAGTTTAACAGAAGTTTAACAGTTCGAGACGTAGTATAAGTTGCCTCACTTTGCGACTAAGTTGGAGCAAAGGACACTAATCCTTAATCTATGTAATTTAATAATTATCTTTAATGTGGACTTCTTAAATATCGTCGTTGTAAATTGTGTGTAGCCAGCACTCTTGAGAGCTTATGTCCCTAGTTGTTAGATTCTACTAGAAACTCCTGACCAAGTATGTACTCTAAGACTTGTTGTTAACTATTATTTTTATACACCTGTTTATATATTTCTATTGATGTTAGATCGGAGCTCTTGCATTCTCTTGTATCGCTTTTAAAAATGGCAGCACACGCTTTGGAAAAGGTTGTTTTCACAGACATAGATCCAAGTGGATAACGCAAATCCCTCCGTCTGTATGAAAACCAAACGTGCCCTTTTTTGTACCAACTGTGACGTCGTAATTAATGCTAGTGTATCGAGCCTAACGTTTAGCCTCTCACCTCATCATTAGTTGACGTTTTCATTACATCAATAGTCGGTAATGCTTATTAATAAAATCGGCAATGTATCGGCATAATAAAAAATAAATTAAAAGCGTCAAAGGAAGAGCATTGCTCCTCTTTTTGTCATCTTTTTGACATGCGAAGTACATACACTAGCGGCATCTATTTGGATCCATGTCTGTGGTTGTTTTAATATGTCCGTAATTCGTGCTCTGTGGTATCGTATTGTCTCTCTCGCCGTCTTTATTACTGTGTAAGAAAGAGACATAGCACACGAGACCACGGAGCAAGTGTTGAGACGCCGCCTGGATACGTCATACGGACCCTTGAGATAAATCTATCTATATATAACTTAATTTGTTAAAATATTTTGTAATATATTAGCTGCTAACGCTTCTACCACAGAGTCTCCTCTTGGTCATAATATTTGAAACAACGGCGATATATTGCAAAATTCATAACTATGAAAGCTACCAAATAGCAGAATTATTATAACATTACCGCCAGTACGCATTGAGTCTCGCCTACGTGCGAAAGAGAGCGCGATATCGGTAATATCGCTCGGCAGCTGAGTAATAAATACTGCGGTATGATAAAAACTTAAAGAATGGGCAGTTTTTTATTACAATTTCCATTTCCATGTTTATTTCATTCATTTATGATAAAATATTAGCAGCTAGTATATTCACAAAATACAAGTACTTTCAATAGTTATGTAATACGATATTAAAGATATGACCTATATAACTTATATAATTCGCTTTCAAACCAAATGGGATAGTCCTCAAACGGGAAGACCAATTAATTTTCATTCTGTACCATCATGCAATATAAAATACTATTAACTTTTTAATTAAACACTTCTGTTTATGATAGATTGCGGTTTATGTGATACAGCTCTCTGACAGACAGATGATTGGACACCGCGTTTATTATGTTTTACATGTTTTAACCCTTTGGTCACCCCTTCGGATGCGGAACCCTTTAACGGATAGTTCTTGCGATACAAATCAGCATTTGCATGAAACGTAACCAAAAAATTAAAACTCCACAGCCGCTAACAGTCTCTCGTGATTGCTGTGCCGACGCTGTGGAGGTCACAATATATTTATTTATTTATAACACTATTACAATATTAGGTAAACTACCACCCCTGTGTCTGCTCCAAAAGGCTTCATCCCATTTTGATCACCCGCCCATTATATACTAATTATCGTGTTTTGATGTTCCTAATTTGAATTTATTATTTATTAAATGTACATAATTTTAATACTACCCACAAACCTATGCTCCCAGGCCTGTTTTACATTGCACCCAATTATCGGCACCAAAAGTGTCCGCACACTTACACAAATTAAATTTGAAAACAAAGCGACCTCTCGCTTACGTGCGAGCACTCTTACCACTCAGCCAACCGTTCGAGTGACGTATCGTTGATAAATATTGTATGTCTTGTTCAACTCTCAGGTTGTGGCTTCGTCTACAGGATCTACTTTACAGAAGTGAGGGTTATTATCAATTTAAAAAAAAAATGTTTAGTGTAACACTTACCGACAAATATATGTGAACGATACGCAATGGTCGTGCTTTTGTCGAAGTAGAAAGACAGCCTCCACCGAAAAAGAAAGAATACACATCTAGCACGGGTTACTTACAACACCTCTTGTGTATTTCTATCGTTTTCTTTTGTCTGTTGTTGGTTAAAAGACGGCCGAGTGAATGTGAAACAGGCCTTATGCTTACGTCACCACCTTGGCTGTTCTAGTATGATAACTTTATGCTAACTGATATACAATTGTTGTAATTAATTATCATCGTATACCTCTGTGCGGTCGAACTTTTGAATGACGCCTGAACTAAATATATACCTATATATGATAAGATACAAGCTCTTGTATCCATTTCTAGTACATATTCTTCTACATACTAACATATAAACATATGAACGTATCCTTAGCACAAACAATACGTATTAATCAGTCACACTCGATGTTTTAGCGAGCATGATGGTCTTCTGGTATTTCTTGAAACGCCAATATAATGTTGGCTTGAACTCACAGGAGTTTCAAAAAGACTTGTCGTCACATTTTGCTTCCGTTACCCGGGCATATTTAGCAATTTGTGTCAAATGTTTATCGGCCGTTCCCAATACACAATCTACAGATAAAGATAAATTACTACCTTCTACTGCCAGTAATCAGTTGTCAATAATCTGAAGCTGTCCCAATATACCAGATAAGTCATTCTTATCGCCTTATAAGGCGCAATTCACTGCAATTCACTTTGCAATTCACGCGTCCCAATATATTGGGACGCGTGAATTGCAATTTCCATACAAACTTCTATCGCTGGTAAGCTATACGTCCCCCATTGACAGACAGCGTGTACGTATAAGAGGAGTTACCGTCGATAAGTTTATTGGGACAGAAAAGTCAACGATAGCTACGATTTTTATCTCAAGTAGGCCACAACCGGAGATAGGCTGAATATTGGGATCGGCCGTTAGCCAATCAGCTTGGCCTGATGATTAAAATTTCAATCAATACCTTTCAGTGATTTCAAAATGTTTATGCTTCTCCTACTTGAATAAATATTAATTATAAGCGTCAGCTCCGAAGTAAAATAATGAAAAATAAATTGTATTCAACTTAAATTACATACTTAGAAAAACTTCGGGATGTTTCTTGTTTGCGAAAAAAAGTGGTCACGCACTTAACTTGATACGATATCATTGCATTAAACATGTATTTTTTATGTGAGCTCTCAACGGGGTTTCTTGATGGTATTTCCACCCATCACATCCTTAGTAATGCGCCTATCGAATATTTATATACATATTTAACTCACGAAATACGGTCGAAAGTAAAAACCATCACCCCATGGACATCCACAATTCCAGATGTGAAGGGATCCTCTGAAGTGACAGTGTGCTCGTAGCTAGAAGATCCAGTATTGATTTGGAAATACTCAGCTGGCAAATGATACCACAAACCCGCTGGGCGCGGCAATGCGGTTCTTGTGGAACGAGCGGTTCATGGACGCTATACTTCAAGGTAGTGCGTCTGAAATTTGATTTGAATGTAGTAGAATTCAGCTACTTCAACAATTCCCGAAAACCCACTGGGATCACTTAAGTTCCTGTAACCCCTAGCTGGGGCAGAGGGTATCCACAGTGCATCTCCATCGCGATTGGCCCTGTGCATCTCTCTTAATTTCAATCCAGGTCTTTCCGATGTCTTTCGCTTCATCAATGACAGTCCGCCGCCAGGTTTGCTTTGGATGGCCACGTTTGCGTTTTCCTTGAGGGTTCCAGTCAAGAGCATGCCTCGGTATATAGTTGGAATCCCTCAGGAGTGTGTGGCCATTCCATCCAGCTCCATTTGCGGCGTTTAATCTGCTGGTCGATTGGTACTTCATGACAGCGTTGCCAAAGATGTCGAAATTTTGTCGGGGCCGCCAGAAAACCCCCTATGATCTAAGAAGTACTATTTCACCCTATTAAGCACACCAAGTTTTTTATCGCCAATTTGCGCTTCCCTCATAGACAGGGGCGTGCATACTATATAGGCAGTTAGGCAGTGCCCACCTAGATAAATATAGCACCAGCGTTAAAGATGATTTAGTTAAATTGGGTCCCGTTATTCTAAAACCAACACCCGCAAATTAAATTTTTCATGCAAACACTCTGTGGCACCATTCAAGACCGTCTTCTAGATATTACATTATATTATATTATTTTTCAACATGAAATGCTCAACGGTTATACACTAGTCTTAAAAGGCAGAATTCTAATGGGATATATTCTGTATTATATTGATCTCTAATTATTAATATATGTACTTGCGTATGGAAGTCAGATCACGAGTGTTAAGGCGAGTTCCGGAGACCTGAACAGAGTTCTTGTTCATTCCATGTTGCCGATAAATGCTTCATGTTGTCAAGGATCCGAATGTTATCGGCGTTTCACGAAAACCAGGTCCATCATCTGTTTAATTATATTGACATTATAGAAAATAATATCTATTATTGTAATATTATTTGGATGTAATTCAATTACTTTGTCTATAAGCTATGAGTTACACCTAGAGCGAGTGCACAAATGTATTAATTGATAGAAAATATGTAGGGTAGGGAGGGGGGAATAGCGCTCACTGGGTAATGGCGCTCACCTCTGTAACTCTGTTAAGGCGATACTAAATGCCAGCGACCTTGAGCGATATGAGTTCACGGCTGCCGGCTCGCCATCTATGTAACAAAGCCAATATTTTCAAAATTCTTGGGTGGAAAAGTTACTATATGCTTACAATCCTCGTTATTCACTACTAATCTGAATAAATGAACCTACACGAAACAGTACAAGCTATAAAAATAACTTTTCTGAGAGAAGTACCAAAAAAATGCGTCACGCCATGCCAAAAAACTTGTTTAACTTCAAAGAAAAATGATAGTTCAAAAAGGCTCGGCAGTGTTAACTATAACCAACAGCAAGCATTAGCAACGTACAAATAAGACTTAAGGATACGTGTAACAGGATTAAGTAGTGTTTATAGCTCGAAATGCTATACTTTCACCACAAAACTTGTCTAAAAACACCATGTTTGCGTGTTTTCTGCTTACTCTTTGCCTTAAAATGCAACGGAGCAACATGCCACGTCCCGTGAAGCGCGAGGGAACTTTCTTTGAGCTAAGAATTTGGAAAAAAAAACCTATCGCTGTACTACCATTTACACCCGTAAATGGTGGTACAGCGGTGGTATGTAGGGTCATGCCATATGTTCAGAGTGGGATTCGCCAGAGGGATATCTCTGTGATTGATGTGTCCAAAAATAAAATATTTCTAATTTGAACTACCTCTAATAATTATTATCATTTTATATTTAAATAATTGAAGTTGATTTGTTATCGAAGACTTTCGTGATAGCAGACTTTTTTTTATTGTAAAAGGTTGATCTCATAAATTTTTCTTAAATTAAAATCTTTCTTTTCAAATTCGATAAAACATGGTTGAGCGTCATTACCCCTTACCCTGAGCGACATTACCCACAGTCAAAGGCAATGCCGCTCAAAAATAGTTTTTTTTAATGTTTTTCTATTACTAGTAGGTTAAAGATATATGCTTTTGTTGTTAAATTGGTGATAACTCGATAATTAAAGATTTTGTTACTTTGTTTAATTTTGATTTATAATAATTTATTTGAAAAATACACCATGTTTTCCTTAAGTGAACGCCATTCCCCCTCCCTACCCTATAATAAATCGACAAGAAATTCTGATCACATCTTACTGCGACCATCACAATTTGAGAATTAAAGTTTTAAGGGAAATTGTAATGAAAAAGTTTTATAGTATCAAGATTAACATCAATATTTTGAGAGTTGGCTAAAAAAACTATTGCCTACATGAACTCAAATACATATTTGTAGTCAAACTCGTTCTAGGAGAACTTAATGTGTGAATCTATCAAATTATTAAATATCTCATGGTTCATATCCTGTTGACTGATTTTCATCATTAGTGTAAATATTAATCAAATTATGATTATGGATTTTTATAAATGTACCTACTTATTCGATATGTGTTTACAAATAATATATGTATTTATTAAAGGAAATGTATAGATGTTTATAAGTAGTTTAAATAGATGGTAGATTAAATGTGTATTTTATTAATGAATGTTAATTAATGTAGATTTTTGATAATCGCAAGCTTCGTTGGGTTTCATGAGCGAAATATTATCACTGTGAACATTATATCTATGATAATAAATGATAAGAGACATTCGCGTGTGAGAATATGAATGTAACTTGGGTACAGTACCTTAGTCAGAAAAACACCAACACTTTTTCATACGCTCACACTTTTTTACTTTCATATACTCAATACGCCACACATAGAAGGCCAATATAAAATATGAAGCACTTAAACAAACGCTAATAATATTTACTACATAAATCACTCAATAACTAAATACAATACTTTAGAAATTAATTAACAAGATTATTTAAAAGAAACTAGCTGACCCGACAGACGTTGTTCTGTATATAATAAATAATATAATGTTTTTATATGATTTTGTCAATAATATATCATAACATCAAAAATTACTTCGTAAAATATGCACCCTGCTGTCGTAATGAAATTGTTTCACAGCAGAACTGTCAAACCGTGCGTCAATAAATTCTCACATAGAAATTATGTATGGACACATCAAAGGATCAACAAATTTGTTGTTTTTATTTAATTTAGCAGCATTTTCCTATTTATTCACCTTTTAAACCTTCTCTGGACTTCCACAAATATATCAAGAGCAAACTTAGCCAAATCGGTCAGGCCGTTCTCGAGTTTTAGCGAGACTAACGAACAGCAATTCATTTTTATATATTATATAGATTACAATTATGAGATGCGTGAGCTTATACTTTCAATGATAAAAATCTAATGACATTCAAGTATTTAGTTAAGATATTCAGACCAAAAATATTTTTGCCTACCCGCATAATTTCAGATTATTTAGTGGCATACTACGTGTGGTATACGCGTATATAAATATGAAATAAAATATTTAAATACTTGTTTGTGTAGTATATACATACATTACTGCTTCAAGGCAGAAATAGGCGCCTTTGTGGTACCCATAAACTAGCCGGCATCCTGTGCAAAGGATCCACCCACTGATTATAACGTAATGTTTCCAAAAATATTTTTGAAAAGTTTTTATGATGCAGAATTGTTAAAATAAGATAGTTTAGTTTGTCCGTTTGTCAATTTTTATACTTTTTTTTTTGTCAATCTTTTTTTTTTTATTTATTATGATTCAGCATTAAAAATTACATACAACTTGGAATTCTTACCCATCAACATTCAACACCTATTTTTGTATCGTGATTTTAATATTATTCTATTCCATCCACAGCATCTGTGAGTGTGTTTGCAATAGATTTGCTAGATGGCAATCGAATATAATAATTATTGTAGTACGATAAATTTTATGTACGATATATTTGGTAGGTCTGAGAATCTGTCATCATCTATTTTTTATACCCCAAAAATTTTAATTATTGAATTTTTTTATTACTTTATATAGCAATACAACGTTTGCTAAGTCAACTAGTATTATTATATTCAAATTCAAACATTTTTATTCAAAATAGGATGTGACATCACTTATTGAAAGTCAAAAAAAACTACCACCCATTCCAAAATGAATGCCTCAGACCTGAGAAGAATGGGCGCAACAAACTCAGCGGGCTTTTTTTTTCATCGAATAAATATGTTTACAAAGTAATATTGTACAATTAAACTTATTCTTTAATAGCCTGAGGGCGGTCACTCCATTCCCAATCTGTGGTATCATTAAGAAAATCATTTATGTTATAGTAACCTTTACCACACAAACGTTTTTTAACAATTCTTTTGAATAACGCTATACTTTTGTTTTGAACATTTTCTGGGATCTTGTTGTAAAAGCATATACATCGCCCCACAAAAGACTTACTAACATGACTTAGCCGAGTGGTAGGCATCATAAGTTTATGTCTGTTCATAAGGTCTGTCATAAGGTGTTAACATTATGGTTATGACAGTTTCTGGCAAATTCACTTATGTGCCTATGAACATACATTACATTATCAAGAATATATTGAGAAGCAACAGTCAAGATGTAAATTTCTTTGAATTGTGCTCCCAATGATTCTCTAGGACCTAGGTTATAAATCTCTGCAGCACAAATATTGTATTAATATCGGCAGCGTTGCCCCATAGCAATATACCATGGGACATAATACTATGGAAATAACTAAAGTATACTAGTCGCGCCGTATATATGTCAGTTAATTGTCTAATTTTTTTAACCGCGTATGCTGCAGAACTAAGTCTGTTCGCCAATCCTTCAATATGGGGGCCCCATTGTAATTTATATTTAATAAGTTCACAGTGGTAATATCTAGACAGTGTTTGCAAACATTTATATTATACAATTGATTATTATTATACATTTACCAACCATACAAATAATATTACTTATACAAAGTACCTACCCACGATAAAAACAACGCAAATATAAGTAAAACGTTGTATTTTTACATATTTTTGAAAGTATTTTGTCAAATCCAGAGTCCAGAATCATATCCTACCAAAAATGTCCATATCGCAGAGCTTATTAATGAGAAAAAAATTGAAATAATATTATTATTATATCAATAATTTGATAATTAAGTTTTTTATACTTACCCTTTTATATTTAAAAGTATATTTGAGGTCAATTAAAATATAAGTGCAATATAATATTACACTTTGAATTAATGTTAATTTAAAATATGTATTTTTCGTTTCCCAAATACATATTTGTCATGAGTTTTGCAATGGAATACCTAATATAGTTAAACTTAAGATGGTACGATCTACTGTATTTTTATTATTGTGTACTATTAACACCATATTTTATCATTTTATATTAGAAGCCGCTATATCATTACAGTAAAACCCGCTTAAAACGGCTAAAAAACCCAACCAAAAACGCGTCGCGAGAAAGCGTTATAAGGATATAAAACGTAGTAAGTACTAAATTATATTGTGTTCTAATATCGTATATGTAGGTATTAAATAATACATTTTAAAGTAATCACTTTTATTGATTTGACAGAAACATTTTGATGCATTAGCAACTACAAGATTTTCAACATAATTTAACTTTTGCAGTGCGTTTTCGCTTTGACTTAAAGAGGCTGCAAGGCATCTTAAATCACTAATAGCTGTTAATGCCTGGGCGATTGGCAAAATCGGAGTTGACTCCTGTTCGTCTTTTATCATTCTCACTTAAGGCGCGATCTTTCCTCAATATCCACAAAAATTGGTTTCTTAGAGACTCGATTACATAAAGAAAATATTCCGACGCAAAAATACATTGCCCAAAGAAAATTTTGAATCGAATAGAATATTTATATATAATTTGAAATATCCAATAAAAAGTTGGAAGTTGCTTCCCAAAAATATACTTTGGCGTCGAAAATCTCCGAATTTAATTATAACAACATTCTTTTTTTTAAGAATTTAACAGAATTGATACTTTTCTACAACTTAAACCGAATAATTTTTCAATTTAATACGTAAATTTTGAATCAGTCAAAATCAGTAAAATTAATGCCCATTTTAGCCACATGATCAACACAAATATTGTAGGGTTGGTTGTAGCGTTTACAATCCTAGTCAGTCCACGCCTTAAGGCTCCTTTTTGTGTGTTATTAACACTCTCAATAAAATCTTCAATTGATTTAATTTCGTATGGTGCCACATTGTCATCAATGGAGCGGGTTCTACTGTATATATTTGCTAGTATCATTTTTTTTTGACAAGCTGTGATCATGTTATACTTAAATATTAAACGCTATTTATAAATTTAATGTTATTAACAACTAGTGAAATGATTCTTGTCTTCGATGTATCCATATCTTATTTGGCAACATGCGAAAAAAGAAATTACATCATTTTGTCGCTTTTAACAGTATCCCTTTATTTGCAAGAAGCTTCTACTAGTGCGATGATACATCGGACCAAAATTGTCGACAAATTAGAACAAAAAGTCTCAACTTCAAATATAGAGATCTCCCAAAACTGTTCTTTAATAACTTTGTTCTACTCGTAGTAGCTAAAATATATAAATGTATTAAATATTGTCTCAATTATGATGGCTTTTGATAATAAATGTCTACCTATTAAATGAATGTTGTGAACAATTATATATTATGTTATTAGATTGTAAATTATAATGTATGAAAATATTTTCTTCATTTGCCGTGGCCAATACAATAAAGAAAATATTTAGTGAGTTTTATTTTTTCAAATCCTCTCATTTAAGTATTGTTTAAATTTATCTTTGAAGGGCTAAAAGCTTGGGTCAGAAGAAATAATAAACGGTGCATTAAAAATAATAAATTATATTCTTATTAATAGCCTCATTTGATTCTTCATGCGTTTTCAATTTTCCTTATGTCACGTATAACTCTGTCAAATACGTAATACCTAGCATTTGTTCCCCACATAAAATCAACATGACTGAATGTCTTTTGTGAAACTAATATTTTTTCCTTAGGTCCACCTAACTCGTCGTAAAGGCGGTCGACGTCTACTGCAGCTACTCTGGTGTCACCTTCCGAAAAATGTAGGAATACTGGATTCTTTATATTACTCAAGTTGTAGTTTGGTGGAATCGCGGAGCCATATTTTAATACGTTGAGGACCAGGCCATAGTCGTAGCGGCGAAATCTCTTGCTTGCTACGTTTTGAGAGAAATGGGCAAACTGTCTCAAAGCTGCACCGGCGGGTGTATGTCCAAATTTAACAGGCAACATCGTCTGAAAACGAAACAATCATTGCAATTTCACTGATTTATTAAGGCAGGGGACCGAGCCAATGGCCTTGAGGAATCGAGTGGAGCTAGGTTAGCTCTCCCGTACAAGATCGCCATAGTTTTAATTCGGAATTAGAAGCATTTTCAATTCATTACCAACATAATACACTTTTATTTACAGAACTAACAAAACTATGTAATGTTAAATAGTATTGGCGAACAATGAATTAATTTTCATACAATTTTTATCTAAATTGAATAATTAGTATGGCTCCAACTGTAAAAGTTAAGGTTATTTTGGTTTCGCCTTCTGTATAACAAATAGAAATGTAATGAAAAAAATAATTCTCTTCACATATTCTGTAGATATATAAATATTTTACGTAAAAATATAAGCTTTATATAAACCGTCGAGAAATGGTTTCAACTATGCGCTATTTTGGCCATTTCTTGGGATTGCAGCCTTAACAAAGTTCCTATAAACACAGGATGTAGCAACTAAAATGCTGATTAGCAAACCATTTTGGGACAAAACACTGAAAAAACCAGTTTTTTATGACGATCTAGAATAAGAGTTACTTTAGTTTTTTCTTTGGTTCTTGATGTAAATAGTTTTTAATTAGATTAGGCATGTATATTATACCTATTCGTAATTATTTAGATAAGTTTTTCATTTTTTTTTCTTATTATTTCTTATTATATTTTGTAAATGTTTACCTGTATTGGAGTGTTTGTTCCAAATAAAGATATGCTTACTAGCAGTGCCGGATTAACCACGTAGTAAAATTAGCAATTGCTACGGGCCCCGCGCGAAAGGGGGCCCCGCATATTAAAACCATCTCTCTCTAACTCATCTCTGTTTGAGCGTAATTTTCGAATGGAACTTATTAAGATGTGGTTTATTGAATTTACTTGAAGTCACAAAAACGTGAAACATTAACAATTACTAAGACAATCTTTGTCAGGCACTCGGTAACAGACTATTTCCAATATAGACCAAGGGCTCTCTGAAAGAATTTGCTACGGGCCCCGCGTTTGCTTAATCTGGCACTGCTTACTAGCTTGTACATATTGATATCTTAACGTGACGTAAGTCTTAACCCATAAACGATCTTGATGAACAGATATTGTTTATTACCGACATTTATCAGATTTCTTGTTTGATAAAAATTTAACGCGTGCCTCACATCTTATACCTATACCTTCTCTTATCTACCTTAACATTTTGTTTCTATCTGTAGACAGATTCTTTTTTGTATTTTACTAGTGATACTTGAGCTGTCAACAGGTCGACTTGGTACCCACTGAAATTCAGTATTGGAATTGGGGTTATCTTAATCTCAATTCTAGAAAAGCTCGGTGGGTGTCCTTTTCGTGTCATCATATTTTTTTTGGTTTATTTTATTATGTATCTAATATTTTATGTGTTATGAATAAATACTTTACTGATATCAACACCTACCGCATTATGTTGATCTTCATTCCAGCCACCAATCATAAATACGATGGTACTGCAGAGCTGTTGAGTAATTGCCTGATCTCTGCACAATGCTAGGCCTGCCGCTGCCAATAAATCACTCCTGGGAAACATTTCACCATATCCGAGCGTAGTTATAAACGACTAAAACAAAGATATGATCCTATTAATTTTAAAACATATAAGATAAAACTAATAAAAGACCCTCACGAAACCTATATCCTTACCACAATGTTTGCCGCTACCGGAGCCAATGCATCCACCAAAGCATTTCTTCCTTGTGTTGTGTAAGCGACAGGTGCTAAGGCGTGCATTGATAGAATTTTTTCGCTGTACTCTGGCCTTAAGGACCCCATGATGAAGAATACTGTTGTGCCTTGTGACATTCCAATGTAATGAAGACCTGATCTGCCAGTTCTCCTCAAAATATAATCTACCACAGCAGGCAAATCAATGTTTCCTATCTCATCCAATGAGAATTGCCAGAATGAATTGTTATCTTCATCGGGATTCAATAGCAAATGTCGGCGAGAGTAAAAATTGCCACGAGCATTTCCTAGCCATACGTCAAATCCTTCTTCAGCTAAGATGTAGGCTGGAATACAGATATTGTAATTCAATATATTAAAGGTATTAAAAAGATGTAGTTGACAATTAAAATGTATCGTAGAGATGCTTACCTAATGCGGTTTCGGGACCCATTAGAACCCAATCGGCAGAGGATCCTAGTAACCCATGCATAACAAGCACCGCAGGCTTGTTTCCAGGGGTTGTATTACTATCGCGACCATGCGGAATACGATGAAGCCCAATAATGTAGCCATCTCGAGTTATAACCGAATGTTCTTCTACTGGATAATTGTATTTTCTGATTAAGTCAGGCTAAAAATGATAAAGCACATCAGACTATATATACTATACAAATATTTGCGTGTTTATAAACGCATCAGAAAATAAAAGCAATTATTATATTGCATAATAGACTCTAGTTTGGGTTACGAAGAGACTGGAGGTATGTAACAAAGTAATACTTCAAGCCAGCCAACATTCTAAATCTCTCTTTAAAGCTGCGCGATATGTTTTCGATCCAGCGCCCTGTGAACGGCTCTAAGGACATTCCTGCATTGTATATGTTCTACCGCATTTATCACGGATAATGTTTTGAAGAGCTGTTTGACCTGATTCCTGCTGCCGAATTAACCCTTTGCACGATATCTTCTGATATCATTCTCAATATTTCGATATGTGGCGTTCCTTCGTGATGCTATTTTCTGCCACGTACGACCAAACTGTGGAATGAGCTGCTTAGCACGGTGTTTCCAGGACGATAAGACACGGTATCTTCAATAAGCGTGTACACCTTCCCCTTAAGACTAAGGGAGTCAGAAATTGGGAAGAACAAGGGTGCTCTTGCAAAAGAACGATTTTAATCAAGATAATACAACAATACAAATAATATGTCGATGGCCGTTGGGAAGAAAAGTCCTCGAATGGCGACCACGTACAAGAAACGACGCAGTGTGGGTAGGCCCCCAACAAGATGGACCGACGATCTGGTCAAGATCGCTGTAATACGTTGGATGAGGGCAGTGCAGGACTGATCGTCGTCGAGATCTTTGGGGGAGGCCTTTGTCCACCAGTGGACGTCAGCTTCCGGCTGATGATGACGAATATGCCGAAAGTCACAAGAACATTGCACCATGAGGATCACGGATGTTAAACATAAATGGATGACTTACCACATCGAGGATAGCATCTTGAGCTATATTATCAGATACCCTCCCAAAAAAGTTGTTTTTTATCAATTTCTCGATACTATCTGCTTGCGGAGACCTGCCTGCGGCTGCCAAAGTAATGCACACTGACAGCAATAACAAAAACATCATCGTATTTTCGGTACTAAGCTTATGCGTATTTTTCAAACAATTACTGATTTATATATGAATGCATTGAGATTAATAATGTTTATATCTAGCAATCAATCGGATACCAAAGAATATCTATCAAAGTTTATCAATAACATTATTAGCCAAACATTATCGTGACGATCACATACCTAATGTGACTATAACGGTACTTGATGAATGAATTATATCATTATCGATATAAAACGTGGTAATAATATATAGATACACATACAAAACAAAGAAATCAGAGTGTAAATACCAGTTTCAGCTAGTTATAACCATGTTTTATCGTTAGGAACAACAATCACTTTGGAAGAAAATTAGCCAAGTAATCTGTTCTTTTTTTTTTTATATAAAGGGCAAATGGGCAAGTGTCTTAACTGATCTAAATTGATATTCTGCAGCCTTCTAGATGTGAGCATACTCTAGTCTTGATGCTCAATCCTAGATCGGGAGCATTGCAGCAGGTCATTAGTGGTACCCACGGACGAGTAAAATAAGAAGGACTCCGCGCCGTGATATTAACAAGTGAAGCACCTTTATGGTAGTGTGTGTGCGGTTACGGGGCTTACTATTTACACAATTTTTTCTCCCTTAAATAATCATATATGGCCACAAATACTTATACAGTATCCTTTTTACACTTTTTCACAACGCACAACGACATTTTTAAAATATTTTATTGAGACGATGACAATTCTCATAAAGGCCGCCGATCGGCTTGTATTAGTGTGTACGTGGGGCTATGTATTTACACGTTAATCGCCTTGTTTTGGTGCTTCACTGTTATGTAAGGTGATACGGAGTCCTTCTTTTTTTACTCGTCCGTGGTGGTACCTAATGAAGTGCGGTAGTGGAATTTTGCCGCTGATAATAAGCTAATCAACTCCTCTGAGGTCGGTTTCTTATTATACTTTTATGATTATATTTCAGATCACTTAGGACTATGCTGTCAGAAAAATTTATGAAAATAATAGAAAAATCATTTAACATAATATTCTGCTATATCAACAGGGCATTTGACTTGTTGTCAGACTTAATAAAGAACAAAGTATTCAATAAAAATTGCACTGCTTCATGTTGGCTGTGACAATTACCTAAAAGATTACGCAATTTAATTGAAGCTTTGTTAACTGTCTCTAAAATATAGTAATCAAATTACTTACCGTAGTACTCATAGTCGTTCATAGGCACATAAGTGAATTTGCTAGAAACTATCATAACCATAATGTTAACACCAGGAAAAGACATAAACTTATAATGCCTACTACTTGGCTTAGTCCCACAAAATGTTCATAACAGAAGTATAACGTTATTCAAAATAATTGTTAAAAAACGTTTGTGTGGTAAATGTTACTATAACATAAATGGCTTTCTTAATAATTCCACAGATTGGGAATGGAGCGACCGCTGTCAGGCTAATAAATAATAAGTTAAAATGTACAATATTACATTGTAACCATATTTCTGGATGAAAATAAAGCCCGCTGAGTTTGTTGCGCCCTTTCTTCTCAGGTCTAAGGCATTCGTTTTGGAATGGATGGTAGTTTTTGACTTTCAATAAGTCATGTCATATCCTATTTTGAACAGAAATATTCGAATTTGAATTTAAATAGCTACTTAGTATACTCCTATAGTCGATTGGATTCCTTTATAGGCCTAATGAATACTTAACTATAAGTTAAGGAATGGTATTAACGTGAAAATTTTGAGATAAACATGTCTATTTCTGTAAATGGAATATTATAGATGAATATATTTTAATTTAAATATATAATAAGTGATTAACATTAAATACATTTCATTTTTAAAAGTTATTGATAGTGCACTCATTTTCTATAGAATAAGGCTGTATGGTAGATACGTGCTGAACTAAAGTGAGAAGCCTTACACTAGAGTAGCGACTAATGCCATACAATGATATCAAAAGTCATCTTTTTTTATGGAATAGGACGACAAACGAGGTCACCTGGTGTTAAGTGATCACCGCCTCCCACAATCTCTTGCAACACCAGAGCAATTACAGGTTACGCGCTTATTTTGAAGGTACCCATGTCGTGTCGTCACGGAAACACCGCACAAGGACGCTCATTCCACAGCTTTGTAGTATCATATATATCATCATCTCTGGGAAAACGAATTTTCCCGAATTTTCACATCGATTTGAACTCGTTCATCCAAGCATTGAGCTTCAATATAACAACGAAATACATAAATAAAATAGCAAAACGCCTTTTCTAATTAGGAATTAAAATCATCCAAATATGACGCACTATATATTAGATTTCATTGAATAAGTATAATTTAAACAAACTTTCTTTTAATTTACATTAGAGGGGGCAAACGGACAATCGCCTCACCTAATGATAAAACTGATCGTAAAGAATATAATATAACTAGCTGACCCAGCAAACCTTGTATTGCCATATAAAGTAATAAAAAATATTCAAAAATTTAAATTTTGGGGTATAAAAAATAGATAACGAACGATTCTCAGGCCTACCAAATATATCGTACATAAAAATTTATAGTACTTCAATAATTATTATATTCGATTGCAATCTTGCAACCCTATTGCGGATCTGTGGATGTAGCAGAATAATATTATTATAAAAATCGCGATACAAAAATAGGCGTTGATCATAGAAGGGTAAAAATTTGAAGTTGTATGTATTTTTTAGTGCTGAATCATAATAGAGTAAATTTTTTTGTCAAAAACATGGGTCATTTAGGGGTATGAAAAATAGATGTTGGGCGATTCTCAGATCTAACCGACATGCACACAAAAATCGGCTCAGACATTTTGGAGGCGTTTGGTAACAAACACCGGGACACGAGAATTTTATAAGATTCTTAGTACAAGTACAGGAGGCTCAATCCAAAAAATAGATTAAAGAAATTGGGGCTCTTGCAGCGATATAATTAGGTGCAATTCAGATCGCACAGCGCTTATAACCAACATTTGTATTCACCTAGAATTTGCCTCTCATTCTATCGCGTGACTATTACCTTGTCTGACGACGTTAGGGTTGTCTCTTATTTAAAAAATAATTTAACCTGAATATTTATTACACTACTTACAATACTTACACAATAAATTTGTGGCTCCATCTACATGATCTACTGTACAGTTGATAACCTTCTCAACCCCAATAATAACATATTAGAAAATTGACTTGAGATGTCGCTCCTCTTCACTCTCACTTCTGGGATTAATTAAATTAAATTTGTTACCATGAATTTTCATGAACGATGTGAGACTCGAACCCACGACCTCTCGGGTTCCATTCGAGTGCTCTTTCACTGAGCCAACCGTTCAAGTGACGTATCGTTCGTAAATGTTGGTATGTCTCTTCGATTCTCTCAAAGGACTGGTAATATTTTGTTTGATCTCCTGTTTATTTATTTGTTTTCAACACTTACATCAAGCTTTACAGGATTGTTGTTCTCTTTTTGGCAGATAAGCTCCAGTGATGACAGAACATGCCACTCCTTTTTATCTTTTTGCGCATTTTTTTCCGCACAAAGATTTTGCACTGATTTCGTTTGCTCTAATTGTTGAACTATCTTAATTCTTGTATTCTTTCCCGCGTTGTTTGACTTCTTTATTAAATATTCTTTTATATATTTTCGTCTTTCTCAGATAATCTTCACCTACTAAGTTTTCTTGTTTTTTATGTGTTAGAAGGAAATCAAGTATGAATTTCAGGTGCAGGCTTAACGGTTTAAGCGACATAATCTATGGGTTTTAGGTGGAGCCTTAAAGTTTTAAGCGACAACAAACATGGAGTATTAGAGCAGGAAGTCTTCATCTTCATCTTAAGTTAAAATCACTAAAGTTTGTGTCTCAACAATCAAGCAGATTCAAACTGGACATAAATTTATTAGTGGTTCAAGTGCCGCAAATATGCTCAGATTGTCACGGAACCGCACCAAATGACGTAGAAAAATTACGTAGCATATCAGAAGCAGCTGCTGGATTTTCATATGTAGCTATGCGAGCTGTATATTCAGTTCCCACAAGGATATCCTCTGTAGAAGATCAAAGGTGTATAAGGAAAAGGAGGTACAGGAAAGGGCCCACAGCCCTTGGGGGATTCCACCTTTAATTTCACCTAATCTGGTTCTGTCTGCACCATAATTGATATTAATAAAAATAAATGGCCATCTTTTCTCACCATGACATTTTAATTTAAACTATTGAGATATTGGATAGCACAGTCCCAGAGACCCATTAAATATTGTTTCTTTCATTACAGATTAAAAAAATAGTTAAGAACAAAACAACTCATTTCTAGTTTTAGTTTTATTTTAAATTAAATATGATAAAAATATTTTGTATAATTTGATTTAAATACGAGTTAATTTGATTACAGATCGTCCCTCACTGTATATAAAGTTATTATCTCTATCAAAGGCTAATCCGTAACCATCTTGTAGGGACAATAGCTTCTCTAGTTCCCAGTTCTGTTGATCAATGAAATATATACCATTATTACATACCATGTGTGGTACACCGTATACATCTGTAACTAATCCTCTAACATGGCCAACACTTAAAGTAAACCAAACAGGAGTCGCTTTTCCGTGCTCGATGTAGAACAATCCATTTGAATTACACAAAATTATGTCTCCATTACCAGCAATTGTGAAATGTTGTATACCATCCTCCTCAATCGAAGCTACAGGACGTTTTTTACCTTTATCCAAAACATATAAATCTAGGTCGGATGTGTCAATAAAATAAAGCTGATTATGATAATGCATGTCAAAAATATCAACTCCTGAGAATATTGCAGGCCTTTCTACATCTCTTAAGATATGATTGTATTTAAATATACCATCACTTCCTGCTAGGTAAATGGTACCGGTGTCATGATCAACAGCACTAGCAAAGCCATTACGTAAACCTGGTACTACTATTGGTATTCCTGTGTTCAAATCCAATGCTACTGATTGGAAGCTTTGATTGGAAAACTCGTCCGCATTGATGCAAAAGAAAAGGTTATTCTCATGTCTATCTACTGAAAATTTATAAGGGACGTTAACATCAACCAATATTACTTGCTTCGTATACGGAATCCCACTTATTATAACATGTGGTTCATCAGGTTTATCCATTGCTTTGTATATACATTTTAAATTGTATTTATTTCAGATTTCCCATATTATTTCATAAATTTTGTTGACATAACTTTTGACTCGTTATTTGACATATTTTTTTGAACTATGTATAATGGCTTGCGGTGTCAATAAGTACTTTTATATATTTTGACTTTAAAACTTAGATTTAGGATTGGTCTACGCTGCACTCCAACTATATACCGCACTACCTAATAACTTTTAACTAAGCTTTTTTATTACGGCAACAATACATGCTGGTGTGCGTGGCATCTTGACACTCAATCGCATCTTTCAAATTTTGTAACTTCGTGTTATTTTATATTGAAATTAATAAAATACAAAATACTTTGCCCCTTATTCATTATAGTCTGCTAACTTAAAGCATTGCTAATTCTCACTCTGTCTTCTTCTATTGGCCTGAGTCAGAATGAGAAAAAACACTCCTAAGCGGCTGTTTAAAGTTAGCGGACCATTATGAATAAGGGGGTAACTGTTTATGTTTATATTTATGCACAAATAAAATTTGAAAAACAACATTTTATGAACGATGCGGGATTCCAACCCACAACCTCCAGCGTTCCGTGCCGGTGCTCTAACCAACTGAGCTTTATTTGTGTATTAATCCTAGAAGTGAGGGTTATCACTTTAAAAACATAACATATTGTTTATGTTTATGTTTATTTATTTATTAAATTCCGCCAACAAGGTAAACACTAATATAAACACAGTATAATACAAAAACAATAACATTCACATGGTAAGTGATGCCTCAATTATAGGCGAAAATGACATGCTATTCAATTAATTTAAGCCACAAAATAAAATTAGAACTATAAATTATTATATATCTATGAATACAATATTAATATAAATTTACACAAAAAAGAAAAATAACGATTGAGGTCATCCCTCCCTTGAAAGAACCGTTTTAATATATTTTTTAAATTTATGTAAGTTATGATCAAATATGTCGACTTCATCGTGATGACTATTATATTCCCTGGTAATTCTGTTCAAGGGAGAGAAATAGCCTCAATTATTATTATATATTATGATATATTTATGTTTTTAAACTTTTATCATCCCGGAACGGCGATAAACACTTGACACTCGCAGCCCCCGCAGTTCCGCCACGACCACGATTCATGAATCGTGCATTTGGATCATGCATGCAATTGGATCGAAATATTGGCACCAAATCAATAAAATATATATAGTGAGTACCCGTCACAATACTTGCTCATGATATGTGATCCCAGTGTCTTTCTTATTTCTTGTAGTATTATTTTTACAAAGTTTTAATGCGCAACCTGGCATTTTACATTTAATTATTAAAAAAAGATTAGCAGAACAAGTGGCACGTCAACGTCGCACTTTGTTCGTGACTGGCTCGACGACGAGGACACCCACTTGTATCAGTTGCCGCACTTTGCGACTACGCCTGTGATATCTAGTAGGAGCGAATCGGTAACTAAGTATATAAATCAAAAGTTTTACCCTAACATCTGACTGGTAGTGCACTCATCTGTCATCAAACTGTAAGAGTAATAGTTATACTCAACAGGTATAAATAAAAATTGAATACGCAATATGAAATTTAAACTAAACTACGTTAAATTCTTTTTGATGTAATCTGTGATTTAGGTAAGAAAACATTTCAATGATAGTGCTCCAATTTAACACCAAATATTGTACTGTTTTTAACTGACTTCAAAAAAGTAGGAGGTTCTCAAATTGTCGGTATTTTTTTTTAATATTTTTTACCTCAGAACTTTCGACTGGGTGAACTAGATGGCCAAGGTCAACGCTGCCGTAAAATCCTTATTGTTTTTAATAAAATATTAATCCACCATCAACGTATGACATGAGCTTTCTCATCAGGCCTATGGGCTATGGTTAGCGACCACGTCTGCGTACCGCTAGTCACCACTGGTAACACACAATGATTGAAAACCTTCGTCTTCAGACTCTATAGTGTTTGAGAAGAGAAGAACGCTGCTCATCCGAGTTGGATACGATGAGTAGCCTCTTTCGGGAAATTGGACCAACCTTACTGGATTATTTATCGACTTGTAACTGTTCTTAAATGAGTTATGACTAATATACACAGGATACCAATATATTATGTAGATGGAAAACAAATAGACTACGTTAACGAATATGCGTATCTCGGTAGTAGCAGAAATAGCAATGAAGAAGAGGTAGACCAATGAGTGAACATAACTTGGAAATAATTTTGGGCACAAAAAAAAAGAAGTTCTAGAAAAAAGAAGATTTAAAGGAGGTAAAATGTAAAAGAATTAAAGAAAGTAAAAAGAAATTCTCAAAGAGGATTACAGCTTGGCACAAAAAAAAAATGTGATGGATACTGCCAAGCCTAACATACGGAAGTCAAACATGGGTTTACTCAAATTAAATAAAAAACATAATTACAACAACACAAAGAGCAATGGAACGAAGCAACCTAAAGCTAAGGAAAATACAAAAATTATAAGAAAGAAAACCTAGCTTTCAGATGCTCTTGAATATGCTTTAAAGCAAAAATAGCAGTGGGCTGGACATATCTGTAGAGTAAAAGACAAAAGATGGACACTGAAGATAGCAAAATGGCAAGGGCCGATAGGAAAAAGACAAGTCGGAAGACCCAACAGACAGTGGGTCGTCGACATAAAAGAGATAGCGGGAAAGGAATGGATGAAAACAGGACAGGATAGAGAACAATGGAAAAATATGGAGGAGGCTTTTACCCGAAAGGGGTCCGAATTAAACCAATAAATAGCATTAATTTTAATTTTAAATGATTTAACTAACTTAGTTTACTTTAGAATTAACTGTTTTAATTTAAGTTTAAAATCTTATTTAAGTATACAAAAACAAAATGTAAGAAGTGATTCGGAATAAATAAAGCTTTATTATTATTATAACTGTTCTTACTATGATTTTGTTTAACAATTTTATTTATTTCGTGTCACTTGCAAAATTTCAAAGCAAGTAGGCGCAGAGTTACGCCTACTCGTTAACTTATAATCTAAGTTAATTTGTTTTTTACATAGCAATAGCATTGTCACTCAATTTGTCAAAAAAATTTGTTATATTTCGTGGAAGTGTCGAATTCGCCTGTAGGTTTTCATACTTGCACATGAAAACCTACAGGCGCTTTAATATTGCGCGCTTTCAATTTAGAACTGTCGTGAATTATTGCAGTTATCTGATATGATTTTATAATAATGTCATTTAATTGGACGTAGTTAAGCATAAAGGACTCAAACCACACTTTGGTCAAAATAGAGTTAAGTATGCCATCGTACCCCAGAAGGTTGAATCGGTCATATAGTGAAAACCCTATTTTTAAAATGTACACGGAAACTGTTTTTTTTTTTTTTTTTTTTTTTTTTATATAGGATATTTATATGGAAGATTATTCAGGGCTGAAACTTCAAATGCCTATAACTCAAAACTCTGCCTTTGTGTGGTTTGAGTCCTTTCTTAACTACGTCCAATTCAGGTAATATCTATCTCCTCATCGGTTGTACACCTCTTATTGCTAAGGTAGTTTATCAAGGGTCACACAAAATAAAACAAAACAGTTAAAAAAAATATAAGTAAATGATTTTTGACAACAGTGTTACAATGATTGACATCAATTTAACATTGATATTGAAAAAAATGTCAAACACGTTAACGCATTCCGTTTAATATATTTTTATTGAATAAAAATTTAATTTTAAGCACCAAGATTTAAAACGATAAATAGGTTTTTTTTTTATGAAAATTAGGGACAAGACGAGCAGGACGTTCAGCTAATGGTAATTGATACGCCCTGCCCATTGCAATGCAGTGCCGCTAAGGATTCTTAAAAAACCCCAAAAATTCTGAATGGCCCAGTAATTTCACTAGATACGGCGCCCTTCAGACCGAAACACAGTAATGCTTACACGTTTCACTGCTTCACGGCAGAAATAGGTGCCATTGTGGTACCTATAATCTAGCCGGCATCCTGTGCACAGGAGCCTTTTTTTTCTATTTTATTTAAGGTGGGAATATGCTTTTTTCTTGAAGGTTCCTAAGTCGTATCTGTTCGGGAAGACCGCTGCCGGTAGTTGATTCCACAAAGTGGTTGTGCGAGGCAAGAAATTTCGGACAAAACGCGCGGTTGTGGAATTCCAGACGTCTACGTGATGCGGATGGTACTATGCACGTAATGTCCGGTGGTGGAATTCGGCCGCTGGAATCAACCCGAACATCTCCTCTGAGCACTCCCCGTGATAAACGCGGTAGAAGATGCAGAGAGAACCCACATCTCTACGCAATGCTAGAGAATCAAGCCGATCGGAGATGACTTGATCGTCGATGATTCGAGCCGCTCTTCGTTGTTTGCGGTCAAATGATAAGCTGGTACTGGGGAGCACCCGCCCAGAGGTGAGAACAGTACTCCATGTGAGGCCGAATTTGCGCCTTATAAAGTTGCAGGCGGTGGCTTTTAGTGAAGTACTGTCTCACCTTACTAAGTACACCAAGCTTTTTTGAGGCCAGTTTGGCCTTCACTTCCAAGTGACCACGGAACTGAACGTCACTCGATATATCGACGCCAAGTATGCCAATACAGGCTGTGGCAGTTAGAGGAGTGTTCTCGAATCGAGGGCATAGGACAAAGGGAGACTTTTTAGTTGTGAACGCACAAACTTGTGTCTTCTTGGGGTTGAATTGGACTAAATTTTGTCGGCCCCATTCCGAGACTTTGCAAAGCATAGTCTCGATTTCAGACACAAGTTTGTTCCGGTTCTCGTCGACGCTATCCCGGAACATGTTGGCACGGCCGGTGTACGAAGCATACCCTGTGCTGTAGTCCGCATAGCAATGAATATTGCTGATTTGCAGCATATCATTGATATGCAGAAGAAACAGCGTAGGGGATAGCATGCTGCCTTGCGGGACACCAGCGTTTATGGGTTTTAAGTCGAAGCATGCACCGTTGATAACAACCTTGATGCTCCGATCAACCAAAAAGCTAGTGACCCATTTGCACAACTTCTCGGGAAGCCCATAGGATGGCAGTTTCGCTATAAGCGCTTTATGCCACACCCGATTTATGGGTGAGGTATGCAAGAAGATCACCAGCTGAGCGACCCTGACGGAAATCGTACTGACAGTCGCTGATCAGCTGGTGCCCCTCTAGGTATCCCATGAGCTGGCGGTTAATGATCGACTCCATTACTTTGGAGAAAATGGAGGTAATGGCAATGGGGCGGTAGTTGGACGGATCTGAGCGTACACCTTTCTTAGGGTGCACTAAAGCCGCCTTCCATAATTTCGGGACTACGCCTGATGAGTAGGAGAGCTGGAAAAGACGGGTTAGGACCGGTGCCAGTTCCGGAGCACATGTCCGCAGCACTATCGGGGGAATGCCATCGGGCCCGCTCGATTTGTGAATGTCCAAGGTGAGAAGCGCCTTAAGCATGGTGCCATGCCGGATTTTTACCTCCGGCATGTATGACTCGCACCGCGGAATATGCGGTGGTGGTGCACCTTGGTCATCCAGAGTCGAGTTGGACGCGAAGAGGGAGATCAGCTTTCTCTTTCGCGTCATGGGCCAGCGAGTCATCATCCCTGTGCAGTGATGGAATGGCTGGCTGGCAGAAGTTTCCTTGGACAGCCTTGGCGAGCGACCAGAACGCACGAGTTCCCGAGGGAAGGCGTGCAAGTCTCTCGCCAATTCTGCCAATGTGCTTCGACTTCGCGTTCTTCGCGCCTCTCACTGGTTTGATGTTAGTATAATTGCTATTAATATTTTGAAATCAAAACTGTTCAAAGAGGTTAAAATTTTACGTATTAATGTATCTTTCTATTTTTATAAGTATATAATATATAGAATGCATTTACTATGTTTGTACATGAAATGTACTTTTTTGCCCATGTCTATTTACTACTTACTGTTGTTTACTACGTAATAAATATAAATAAAAAGCCTTTTATTTCCGAAATGAGGACAAATTTATCTAAAATATAAAAATTAAAAGTAAACTAAATTGAAAATAACTGATAAAAAGTAATAGGGTACCGCTTATTGCAAAGGTAGTAAGTTTATCAAGGGTCACACAAAATAGTAAAAAATAATACAAATGAATTTTGACAACAGTGTTACGATGTTTGACATCAATTTAAAAAAATGTCAAACACGTTAACGTATTCCGTTTAATATTTTTGAATGAATAAAAATTTAATTTTAGGTATCAAGATTTAAAACGGTAAACAGGTTTGATGTTAGTTTAGTTGCCATTAATATTTTGAAATCAAAACTGTTCAGAGAGGTTATTGTATCTTTCTATTTTATATAGATACTTAGTCTGGCCATAAATACTGTTACAATTAAAAATAAACGAAATATAACATTTGAATTTGGAATCTGTTAGTTTTATATGATTGTTCTTTGAGATTTTACATTTTGGCGGCAATACGTTGCACAATAATATTAATATTGATAATAATAATATTGACACACTTTTCACACAAATTATCTTGCCCCCAGTTAAGCATATACAGCCTGTGTTATGGATTACAAGAAAATTATATATTTAATACAATAAACTTACTCAAACAAACATATATTCATATAAACATACATAAATACATTTAAACATCCATGACTCGGAAACAAACATCTATATTCATCATATAAATGCTTACACCTACCGGGATTCGAACCCGGGACCTCTAGCTTAGTAGGTAGAATCGCTAACCACTCGGCTATATAGGTTGTCGAACAATATTTTGCGATATTAAAATGGAGTGGGGCTCTAAAGAGAACCGAATAACTTTGACTGCATTACACAAAGTAGGTATGGAGCCAAATGCAATTTTCAAAACTCTCCATAAGCTTGGTATTAATGCTTGTATACCGGGCTATTTATAGGTACAAATAAGACCTCCTCAGTTTGTGACAGAAAAAGATCTGGTCGTCCACGTAGTGCTCGTACGAAAAAGGTGGTCAAAGCAGTAAGGGAAAGAATTCCAAGAAATCCGGTCCGAAAGCAAAAGATTTTATCTCGGGAGATGAAGATTGCACCTAGAACCATGTATTTAAAATAGGGCTTAGTACTTGCAGCCTATAAGAGACCTACTAGTCATTGTTTAACTGATAATTTAAAAAAGAATAGGGTGGTAAAATTGAAACGGCTACTGCAGCGGCACGCAAAGGGAGGTCACAGAAAAATTCTGTTTACGGATCAGATTTTTTTTACAATTGAGCATCATTTTAACAAACAGAATGATCGTATTTATGCTCAAAACTCTAAGGAAGTTTCCCAATTAGTCGATAGAGTGCAACGTGGGCACTTCAGTGATGGTTTGGTGGGGTATTTGCTGAAAAGGAGTGACTGAGCCATACTTTTGTGAAAAAGTTATCAAAACATCGGCACAAGTGTATCAAGTTACGGTAATTTTCAAGTAGATCAAAATATTTTTTACGATAAACTAAAGCATCAGTGGATTCTTTACTAAAATTGCTGAGGGATAAATCCACTCTAACATTGTTTTTTGTCCATGGGGGAATAGGATGAATATGTCGAGCAAATAATTTAGGTAGGGAAATATTTAGAGTATCCAAGTATTTTTTTAAGCGTAATCTTAGTGGAACTGGCAGTCTTACTTCTGTCTGCAGTAGGTTACGTAGATGTTCGACCGAAATAATATGGTTAACAGGATTTAACGGAGTTGAAGTAACATTATACGCATAAGAAAGACAAAGCTTGATTCTCCTAAGCCACAGAGGAAGTTCACCTGATTCTACAATTAGGCTGTGAGAGGGACTAGTTCTGAATGCCCCTAAACATAACCTTAAGGCCGTATTTTGAATTGAATTTAAACTATTTAGTGAATTTTTATTGGATGAATCATAAATTATTGATCCATAATCAAGCTTAGATCTTATTACAGCACGATAAACATTTATCAAACAATTTTTATTAGAACCCCACGTGATAGACGACAAAACTTTAATAATATTTAAATGTTTTAAACAGTCGGCTTTTAACTTTTTAATGTGGGCTTTCCACGTATGTTTACTATCAAATAGCATACCGAGTATCTTAATACAATAAGTTCTAGTAAGCGGATGGCCATCAAGATGTAGTGTTACATTATCGAAGGGATTATTTTGTCTAGAAAATATTATGAACTCTGTCTTAGATTTAGAAAACTTGAAGTCATTTTCGTGAGACCATTTCTGTATTGAACTGAGAGCATTTTGAACCATCTGTATAGATGTATAAATATTTTTACCAATGCAATACAAAGTTAAATCATCAGCGAAAAGCAAACCTTTGACTGGAGACTTTATGACAGTAAGGACATCATTAATAGTTAAAATAAATATAATTACACTGACTACAGAACCTTGAGGAAGTCCATTATCGATTTCAACAGGATCAGAATATTTGTTGTTAATTTTAACTTTAATTTTTCTATTGGATAGAAAATTATTTATAAACATTGTTACATTTCTTGTAAATTTAAGACGTCTTAAGGTACGAAGTACTACCTTTTTTGAAACCATTTCGTAAGCCTTCTCAATGTCCATTGATACTGCTAATAGAATTATTCTTCTTGATACTGCTAATAGGGCCTTTTATAGCTAAAGCGTCACAAATAGCTGAATCTAGTAACACTAAATGGTCATTAGTCGAACGAAATTTACGAAAGCCACTTTGAAATGGTGATATAAGTTTTTCGTGTTCTAATTTCCAACGAATGCGATTTGCAATAACTTTTTCCAATATTTTGCAAAGATTACAAGTCAAAGCAATGTGCCTGTAATTTTGAGGATGGGTATGATCCTTGCCTGGTTTTGGAATAGGGATAATGATCGATGTACGCCATATCTCAGGAAATAAATTATTTTGCCAAATTTTATTGTATAACTTTAAGAGATATGATATACCAGTTTTTGGCAGATTCTTAATTAGGCAATTAGGAATACCATCAGGGCCAGGAGAAGAATTTTTACAGTTCCTTAAAACAAAATGAAGCTCCTCAATGGTAAGTAAGCTGTTTATTGTGTTTTCCTCTTCTAAAATAGTGCTATTATCTATATTGCTAGCTAAATCAACGTGGATATTTGAGGTATATGAGATAAATTCATTACTATATTTAGAATTTGACGAATTTTTTGCAAAGTTTTTTGCTAAAGCATTACATTTATCAATATTGTTTGTAATTTTATTTGAATCATCATCAAGTAAGAAAGGGGAAAGTGTATTTATATTACGATTTCTTAACCTGTTTATTTTATTCCAGATTTCTGAAGACGGAGTTTGAGGAGTTATTGAAGAAGTGTAATCATGCCAGGATTTAAGCTCAGTTTCTTTCAAGAGTCTTCTAGCAAAAGATCTTGTTTTTTTATAATTAATCAAATATTCGATTGACTTAAATTTTAGATATTTTCTATGTGCCCTTTTGTAATCTTTTATAGCAGTAATACAATCATTTGTAATCCAAGGCAATTTTTTTCGATTATTTTTATTACCACGCGACTTTGAAATGGCTTGGTTTGCGGAATCAATTATTAAATTATTAAATTTAGATAAACATAAATCAATCGTAGTTTCATTAACTAAATGAATGTCACATAATTCTCCAATCCCTTTATCTATAAGCGATTTATATATATCCTAATTTGCTTTTAGAAAAATCCATTTAGGAACGTGAGAACTATTTTCTTCCGAAGAAGATGAATGACTTAATATAATAGGATAGTGGTCACTATCATGGGGGTTATCTAACACATTCCACTGAAACAATGGAGCAATAGCGCACGATGATAACGCTAAATCAATCGCGCTAGTTGTAGCATTGGCGACATTTAAATGAGTGGGACGATTTTCATTTAATACAGTTATGTCATTGTATGAATCTAGAATATTAAGGATAATTTTACCACGAGAGTCCGTTTTATAACTCCCCCATGATAAACTATGGCTATTAAAATCACCGATTAAAAGAAATGGCTTCGGTAGTTGATTGATTAAATCTATCAAATCTTGCTCGATTAAAGCAACACTATTTGGTAAATAAATATTACATACAGTCATTTTGGTAGGAAAATTTATAATACATGCAACGGCTTCTAAATTCGTATTAAGATTGACTTCTGATATAAAAATATTGGACCTAATATAAGACACTACTCCCCCACTTGCATGGGAAATATTATTCCTATTTTTAAATATAGCATTATATCCTGAGATTTGATGACAATAATTATTTTTAAAGTTAGATTCTTGTAGACAAATACAACTAGGGTTCAATTCATGTAATAAAATTTTTAGTCTTTGCTTACGCCGATAAAAGCCGTTGACATTCCATTGAAGTATATCTAACCTAGACATTTTTGTTTTTATATAATAATTTAAGTTTTCGTTGTAAGCGAGTTATGCGACTTTTAATACTTCTATTATTAAAATGAGGATATAGGTCCGTTAACATTCTTAATATAGTGGAAGGGTCCTTAGAATACTGATCACAAATAATACTTATATCTTGAACTCCATGAGTGTTTTCTAGAAAATTCTTAAACTGTAGTTGATCCATCGGGTAGTTTTGAGGCGACGTAGTGATGATTGTACTTATCTTCTCCCAATCAGCTACCACAAAGTCACTAGTTGATGAGGAGGTTCTCTTCTTTTTGCGTGAATTCTTGGCCAAATCTTTTGATGACAGTGTGTCACTTAAGTAAGTTGTGTCCTCAGACATATTCTCTGAATCTGTATCGCTCATTGAAATTTGTTCCGAATTTAAAGTTTCAGTAAATTGGGGTTGCGGACTATCAATAGTGTGGGACGACTCAGTTGTGGGTGGGTGTGGCCTTTTGAACGAGTCTAATGGTAGAAAATCTGAAGTAACGATACTTGTTGTATCCTTTATTTCAGTAGGTATAATTTTATTTGCCGTGTTTACATTTTCAGGACATTTGCTGGCGACATGTCCCACTTTTTTACAAATGAAGCATGTCATGGAGTCAGAAGAGGTGTAGATCCAGTATGTGCTGCCATCGAAGTCTATTTGAATACGGTCAGGCATTTTTGGTAGGTCCTCTGGAGAAATGTATGTTTGACGCCGAAAACTTAAAATGTGGCTAAAACCAGGATCATTCAAGCCAGCCTTAATAAAAGTCACTGGAGATACTAATTTTATATCGAATTCTGTCAATTTGTTCTCCAGTATGGCATGTGGAATAATTGGACAAACGTTGGAGAATATTATACGTTTATTTTTGGTAATTAGGGGTCGAATAGGTCATTTTTTGTTATTTATTAAAATGCACTGGTGTTTATTTACTAGCTCATCAGCGATATCTTTAGAAGATACATAAACGCAGATTCTATTATTCGACATTCGACTTAGGAATCTTATTTGGGTGGAATCGATTATTTTTGCAAACGCATACGCGTATTCTTTAATAGGGGAGTCGTCAACTGTATCTATGATAACGGCTTGTTCTTTGCTGGGGAACGCGACAGTTTGGGTAACAGACGAGTAACTAGGTTGAGATTCCATCGTCCCTGTAGTCAGAAACGACGGAAGGATCTATTGTCAACTACACTTAATGGCCTCGCGCGAGCGCGGGCGCAGTTCACTCGGAAAGATACTTCACTAAATAAACACGTAAACGATTTAATACGCGCACGTGCAAACCTAGCGGCGCACCGATAACGACTGTAATATAATTTTATTATAATATTTAAATAAATATACAAATAGATAGCGGTACTGCTATCTATTTGTATATTTTTTTTTGTTTAGAAGACGTACATTGACCTCTGGATCGTCGGCTTCACCTTTGATTTGTTTGAATAATTGCGACGACGAAATAAAAATTCTTATTAATAAAATGTTCATTCTTACGAACACTTTTATTTCGGTATAAATTAACTGAACTTTAAATTCAATATTGTGCATCTTGTTTTATATTCAAAAAAACTCACCCGTATTCGCAAACGTCATTGAAAAAAATAAATAAAAATAATTAAATCAAATTCACCGTAAAAGCAATAACAATTAACAAACTTAAAAACACAATTAACACATGTACACACATACAGTAGTAGAAAGTGTCTATTTCAGCTTGATTCATTCGAAAGGCACACACAATCTATTCGCCCTGAAGACTTGCGGTACACTGGTCACTGATGAGTGTTGACTGAAGTAGTGACACATTCAAATAACGAAAAAAAAATAAGTCTCTAATAGGGAATACCTCCCAATTATAGTTTATCGATACTTTTTTAACATTATTTAGCAACCATTACCAAATACCTACCCAACGATGGGATACAACTATTTTTGTGTTATTCGAATGTTATTATAATTTAAATTATAAATTTAATGAACTTCTAGCAAGTATTTTCTTACGATTAAACTAACGAAACTACTGTTTTGTTAGTTGTGAGTGACTAAAAGGGTTTTGGCAGAGTCATGCTGTCGTCCTACGATGACAGTACGATCGGACCAGACTCGTTCGGATTAAGTTCCTCACTCGCACAAGAAAAACGGCGTGAATAATAATATGGGTATGTGTGTTCGTTGAGGAGAATATCTGCTGTCAACGTCTCGGCAATTTCAAGGGTAGGATGTACTCTCTAGCTGCGAGTAGATTTTGAAGACCACGTCCGGTCATGTCTACAGGTCATCTGGAAGGTGTAAAGGAAGCCAAATTGGCTTTAAAGAAGCTGGGGGTCATTAATAGATCACGGTAAGACTTCAAGCTGACCTAGATTCTAGCGCTCTTCAAAAGCGCAGGAACACCTGATATTGTTGTCATCTCTGGTCGCACCCTAGTATCATATTGCCCGCGTGCAACGCATAGCTGCTCGAATTGTCGGGGATCCAGTGCTCTGTGAACGGCTAGATAATTTGGCGTTGCTGGGAGTTTTCCGAACGACTTCTTAAAAACGTTATTGTTATTTACTATAACTCCTTTGTTTACAATTATTATCTGTTTTGTACTTAAGCAAATAAAAATAATTTTAATAAATTCATTTTCATTTCATTTCATTAGAAACACTTAGTATTTTAGTAAGCGTAGTGTTTTAAGGTTTTTTATGATATTTCTGTAAACATTGTGCGCTGAGTATTTAAATTTTAATAGCTTTTTGAATCGGGTATTATTTCCTTAAAAAGAAGATTGTCGATAAATTGTGCCCAACCCTAAGCCCGTTCGCGTTCTATCGCTGTAGGACGGTCCGACGCGTTTGAAGTCACCGCGAGGAGCGAACAGGCAACACCGCTTGTGTTCTATCTGACAAACGTGAAACGACTAGTGTCTTTGAACTTGAAGAGCACGGAATGGCAACATCGCATTTTGATGTGCAAAGATTAAAGTTCATTGAATCATTGAGTGTTGACCCAGTAACCCCGTGACCCGATTTTACAATGTAAAGCATGTTAATATTCGCTCAAAATTAAAAATCTACATTTTGACCTATTTAGTGCACCGACTTCGTTCATGTTTTGTATATCGTCAGCAAATGGTATAACAAGTATGTGGTTACATTTAATTCATAAATGTAAAATACATACTGTATATTGTAATATCGACACCGTTGCCCAATATAAGGGCTGGCAACGCAGCTCTTGATTTTTATCTTTTCATTCCTGGTTTTGCGGATGTCCATGGGCGGTTGCCTCACTACTCTCCACGGCGTGAGCCTCTTGCCAGTTTGCCCCCTTTTTATGACATTAAGGGATGAGACGAGAAGGACGTTCAGCTGAATAATTGATACGCCTGCCAATTGCAATGCTGAAAAAACCCAAAAACTCTGAGTGGTACTACAATTGCGCTCGTCACCTTAAGGCATAAGATGTTAAGTCTCATTTGCCCAGTAATTTCACTAGCTACGGCGCCTTTCAGACCGAAACACAATAATGCTTACACATTACTCCTTCACGGCAGAAATGGGCGCCGTTGTCGTACCCATAATCTAGCCGGCATCGTAATTCCATCTTATACAAAAAAACTCGTAATTTTTTCTAGATCGCTAATGGGAAACGGGGTCGCTATCCATCATGACGTAGTCTAATGCACATCCGTTAAAGGGTAAAATTAATAAGCTTATCAAAAAGTAAGGATAATAAATATCTATAAACAACAAGAAAATCTTTATTGCATAAATTGTAACAGTAACAGTTGAATCCAAATTATTTATTTTGATTTTCCAGTGACGTGATTTTATTAATAACATAGTCGTACACTAAAGACGTTGCATTTATTCCGTACAGATAATCGATATGACCGTAGTTACTGTCCGCGTTCAGAAACTTCTCTGCAAACGGTAGTTCATTGTACAATCTCTCAACATCGAGTACGCCGGATAACGCGTCATTCTCTGAATAGTATAGAAAAACGGGCGCAGTAATTTTGCCCAAGTTATAATCTGGTGGACTGATACTTCCATAAATATTTTGATTTCTCAGCAAGCCAAAGTTGTAACGCCGGAATCCCTTCTGTGATATTCCTTGCAAGTAATGAGTAAACTGTCTGATGGAGGATCCTGCGGGAAAGTGACCAAATATCACTGGCAGCATAGTCTGAAATGTAAATATTATTTCAAGTTATTTTTACTTATGTAAGCTAGTATTTTTTTTTGCATAGTAAGATTGAGTTGCGTTGCTTGCAGTGGGGACATGTGCCGGGACGTCTCCTTCGCTCAATGCGTAAACTCGTGAACAGGTGCTGCTTGTGGTACCAGGTTGACCCGTTATAGTTAATAAATCATTGCATTTGTTGGATGCAATTACTAATTTTGACAGTAATCACGACCATCATGTTCATGAAGGCATCCTTACACAAATAATAAATACAAGCTCTAAAGATTGATTGATTGATCCGAGGATAATAATTAAATTTATACAATTTACTTTATTATTTATTTTAATTTATACATTCATATATTGGATGCAGCACCCTACAAATTAATTTGTTTTGTATAATACAGCCATTGTAAAATACTCTTTTGATTCAAAAGAGTGGTTGAGTTCCTTGTATGTTCTTCCCACGAGCTCTACTTTTTTCGAACATGATATGGTAGATTCAGTAATTTAAAAAATATATTTATAGTGACAATTCAAAAGCGCTTAGTTAAAGTTTGACTTTGATTTCGAATTTGAAAACAATCACAGGGATCTGATCGGTAGGTTACATACTCCAAAGTTTTATTTTTAAATTGCCTTGGCAATTTTCGTATTTATAATTATTGTCAGAATAAGTTACCGTGTTTAGTTGGTCCGGACTATATCCACTGAGTAGGAATAGAATATTGCTACAGACTGGTTGGAATACTGCCTCGTCGGTACATAAAGTTTGGCCAGCCCATGTGTAAAAAGCACTGTGTGACAAAAGTTCACCAATACCAAGCAGATTGGTTACATCCTGGAAAAAGAAAAATGAATAGAAAAAAGTAAATATTTCGAAAATCTTGCGCAAATGTGCGTACTTTTGCGCACTTATTACATGATATTTACCGCAATTTGTGTAGCAAATGGAGCCAGTGCTCTGAATAACAGACTTGGAATGTTGGCCATGTACGCTACAGGCGCTAGGGCGTGCATTGAAATGATTTTGTCATTATATTCAGGCCGGAGCGATCCCATCACAAAGAACGACGTAGTGCCCTGAGAGAAACCAATGTAATGCAATTGTTGCTTGCCAGTATATTCCAGTGTATAGTCTATCATCGATGGTAAATCAATGTGTCCAATTTCATCCCAAGAGAAATTCCAAAAGGCAGTATTCAATAGTGCATCAGGCCGTAACCATTCATGTCTTCGGGAGTAATAGTTTCCACGAGCGTTACCCATCCATACATCATATCCCTCTTCAGCTAGTAGATACGCTAAAATAAAAATTACCAAAAATTGTATTATAAATTTGATTCATTATCATCATCAGCCGGAAGACGTCCACTGCTAGACAAAGGCCTCCCGCAAAGATCTTCACGACTATCTCTCCTGCGCTGCCCTCATTCAACGTATTCCGGTGATCTTGACCAAATCGTCGGTCCATCTTGTGGGGGGCCTACCAACACTGCGTCTTTCGGTACGTGGTCGCCATTCGAGGACTTTTCTGCCCCACCGGCAATCTGTCCGTCGAACTATGTGCCCACTGCCGCTTCAGTTTCGCAATCATTGGGCATTTTTTTAAATAAAAGAAAATTATATCTATTATATTCGTTATTTAAAAATAAACAATTTTACACTAAAAGCTTTTGCTTAACGCACCCAATCCTGAACCCGGGCCCATTAGAATAAAGTCGGCAGATGATCCCCACAGCCCGTGCATAACAAATACGACGGGTTTGTCTCCAGGCTCATTGTTGTTGTCTCGGCCATAAGGAATACGATGCATCTGCAAAATGTATCCATCGGGAGTGACGACCGTGTGTTCCTCTAGTGGATATCTGTACTTCACCGCGAGATCAGGCTGAAAATATATTTGTGTTTCAACTTGGAATGCTATTGTTGTTCTTCATTTTTTATAAACAAAATAAACTATTGGGAGGCTCCTTTGCACAGGAAGCCGGCTAGATTATGGGTACCACAACGGCGCCTTTTTCTGCCGTGAAGCAGTAATGTGTAAACATTATTGTGTTTCGGACAGAAGGGCGCCGTGTAATTATTGGGCAATTGAGACTTAACATCTTATGTCTCAAGGTGACGAGCGCAATAATTGTAGTGCCGCTCAGAATTTTTGGGTTTTTCAAGAATCCTGACCGGCACTGCATTTTATTGAGTAGGGCGTATCAATTACCATCAGCTGAACGTCCTGCTCGTCTCGTCCCTTATTTCCATTAAAAAAAATCTTAGCTTAACTTAAGCAGACACTATATCTATATATAAAGTGTCCTGGCATATAGTAATAAAACTTTAGGAATAAATTATAAACTATTTCATTGACGAAAATACCGCATATAGGACGTCAATTCCAAAACCCTACCAGTCTGCCTTTAATTTTTAATTTAGCAAAATTCACCTTAATTTGTAAAACAACGGCCGTAGAACTAAAACCGCCTACTACTTACTCAATGTAGGTGTGGGGACAGCTGTCGACGTGTGCAAATGACGAGTCGCGAGTCAGTTGTCTCCGGGCCCCGTTGCGCATTAGACGAATGTTTATTAATAAATAATGGAAGTGTAATTACTCGTTTGCTTTAATCATGGCCCTTGAGGAGATGACTCAATATTGGTGACTCCGACGAACACCGACACTAAAAAAAATTTTTCGGTGGTGCAAGTGACTTTCGTGAACTATTCAGTGGACAAATTAAGTGCCAGTTTTGATGATGAATCCGGTACCAGGACAGTTATCTTAGACTGCTGCCCAGCAGGGGCCACTGCAAATCAAACCGGAGCTTAGTGACGTGTCGGTAATTTCTGTCACTAACCGTATTCCCGAATTTTGGACTGACCAGCCAAGAGTATGGTTCATCAGAGCGGAAGCGGTTCTAGGTCCTCAAAAGATTGCTGATGAAAAAATATGAAGCTCTTAAGAGTAGGTTTCTGACTATTTATGAGGAATCGGAGAATCGCCAGATACAAAAACTGATTGGCGAAATGGAGCTAGGCGACCAAAAACCGTCGCAACTTCTTCGCCGTATGCGCAATCTAGGACGGGAGAAAGTACCTGACAATATGTTAAGGATACTGTGGCAGGGCCATCTTCCCACTGCTGTGCGAGCCGTGCTAGCCGTAACGGAAACTAAGGATATGGATAATCTGGCCACTGTGGCCAACAAAATCATGGAGACTTCGCAGCAGCCACAGATTTCTGAGTTATCCTCACCTCAACCGATTGTGAACTGTAACGTAGCTTCTGTGACCACTATTGACAAAAGTCATCCATACTGGGATGTAATTTGTAAATACCCAGATATTAGTAAACCTGTTAATTATAAGAATAGTCCAAAGCATGTGTATCACTACATAGAAACTACAGCTTCTACAGTTCATGCTCGTGCTCGACAACTTCCGCCAGATAAGTACAAATGTGTAAGGGAGGAATTCAAGGTAATGCAGGAGATGGGGATATGTCACCCATCGAAAAGCCCATGCTCTAGTCCGTTGCACGTAGTATCTAAGAAAAACGGCGAGATTAGGCCATGCGGAGACTATAGGCGATTAAACGCGATAACAAAGCCGGATCGTTTTCCCGTACCGCGTTTACACAATTTTGCTTATCTGTTGGATGGTAAGACTATTTTAAATTTCAAATTCAGTGTTGTAAGCCCAGCAGAAATAATTAAAATTTTCAGATCCTTAGAAATGACAAAAAACTGCTGATATATGGGGCATATCTGTAAAAATAATAAGTTCTGTTATTGACGTCATTGGACCATATCTAGCACTAGTTTTTAATAGCTGTATTGAACATGGCGTGTTTCCTGACCTTCTGAAGTATAGTAAAATTACACCAATATTTAAATCGGGACTCACTTCTGACACAAATAACTATCGCCCTGTTTCAGTGTTGCCGACCCTGAGTAAAATTTTTGAAAAAATTATTTTAAGCCAAATGCTTACTCACTTTAACACTTATAAGTTACTTCATATAGAACAATTTAGCTTTACTAGGGGACGCTCGACTACGGATGCAGGTGTTGAACTCATCAGAAATATTTTGAGGCCTCGGAGGAATCACAGAATGCACTTGGTATCATCTGTGATTTATCTAAGGCGTTTGATTGTGTTCAACATTCAACGCTGGTCAGGAAGCTATGTCACTATGGTATAAGAGGATCTGCACTCGATCTTCTGTTCTCATATTTAAATAATAGGATTCAGAGGGTCGAGGTGAATGGCAGGAGATCTCCTGGGACTCCTCTCGGTATGGGGGTACCACAAGGGTCTATTCTTGGACCCTACCTCTTCCTTATTTATATAAATGATCTACCTAACCTTGTAGAAAAAAAACACAAGGTGGTATTTTTTGCGGATGACACTTCACTTATATTCGAAGTGAAACGAAGCCAAGTTTTATATGATGAAGTAGACAATGCTCTATCTGACATAGTGTACTGGTTTAGCGCCAATAACTTACTGTTAAATAGTCATAAAACCAAATATATTAAATTCACCGCGCCAAGTGTCAAAAAATTAGATGCGAATATTTTATTAAATGGAGAGGTGGTAAAACCAGTGGAATCTGCTGTATTTCTTGGCATTATTCTTGATACCAAATTGCAGTGGGGCCCCCATATTGAAGGATTGGCGAATAGGCTTAGTTCTGCAGCATATGCGGTTAAGAAAATTAGACGGTTAACTGTCATAGATACGGTGAGATTAGTATACTTTAGTTTTTTCATAGAATTATGTCATATATTGTTATGGGGCAGTGCGGCCGATATTAATACCGTCTTTGTGCTGCAAAAGAGGGCTATTCGCGCGATTTATAACCTAGGTCCTAGAGAATCATTAAGAGAAAAATTTAAAGAAATAAACATTTTGACTGTTGCTTCTCAATACATTTTTGATAATGTTCTGTAAGTTCATAAGCACATTGAGGAATTTTCTAGAAACTGTGACATTCATAATGTTAACACGAGGAACAAACATAAACTTTTTATGCTTACTACTCGATTGGGTCGAGTTTGTAAGTCTTTTGTTGGGCGATGTATATACTTCTACAATATGATCCCAGAAAATGTACAAAACAAATGTGTTACGAAATTTAAAAGAATTGTTAAAAAACATTTGTGTGGGAAAGGTTATTCTACCATAAACGATTTTCTTAATGACACCACGGACTGGGAATAAAGCGAACACCCTCAGGCTCTTTAATTATATATGTTTATTGTACGATATCATGTTGTAATCCATATTTTATTTAAAAAAAATCCGCTGAGTTTCTTGCGCCCATTCTTCTCAGGTCTGAGGCAGTCTCTTTTGAATGGGCCGTTTTTGACGTTCAATAAGAGATTTTAAATCCTATTTTGAATAAAAATATTTGAATTTGAATTTTAATTAACTCGAATTGACGTTATTAGAGCCTACCATTGCATACCTATTTTCCCGGATGACATTGAAAAGACCGCGATCACGACACCCTTTGGACATTTTGAATTCCCAATGATGACTTTCGGTTTACGTAATGCAAGTCAAACTTTTCAACGGTTTATAGACCATTGGGTACTTCAAGGTTTTGATTTTTGATTTACATTTATTGATGACGACATAAAGAACATTTACACAAAGTTTTTGAACGTTTTAGTAAATTCGGTTTATCTATTAAAATCAGAAATTGAATTTTTAGGGCATACAATATGTAAGAATGGCATTCGACCTTTAGTTAGCAAAATCGAAATTATTAAAAATTATCCTAAGCCTAAAACGATTGATGAGTTACGTCGCTTCTTAGGAATGGTAAACTTTTATCGTTCTCATATTCCCAACGCAGTTAAGTATCAAATAGTTTTAAATAATTATTTACGTGGTGCGAAGAAAAGACACAAAACACCAATTGTATGGACATCCTGTGCTGACGAAGCTTTCAGATCGGTGCAAGGCGTTTTTACAAGAAGCGGTCACGTTATCTGCCCCGCATTGCGAGGTTCCAATTTCATTAATGACTGACGCTTCAAATTCTTGCGTTGGAGCAGTCTTACAACAATATGTATATAATAAGTGGAAACCGTTAGGTTATTTTTCGCCAAAAATTTCAGATGCTCAAACCAAGTATTCCACTTATGATCGCGAATTACTAGCAATTTACTTAGCGATTCGTCATTTTAAAGATTTAATAGAAGGCCGTAAGTTACATATTTACACAGATCATAAGCCCTTAATTTACGCTCTTAAAAAGACTATATGCGAAAAAGAAATTAGCGAAAAAGAAGAAGAAATTAGCATTCATTAGCGAGTATACTACCGACATTAGACATATTACAGGTTCCGAAAACGTGGTAGCAGACTCCTTATCACGCATAGAGACGATACACTGTCCTACCTCTATTAATTATGAGGAGTTGTCAGACGCTCAAGGTGCGGATGAGGAGCTCTCACACATCATCAATGACGTTAATAAGCGAACTCAATTCAAGAAAATAGTTATGCCCATGTGTAGCAAACCTATTTTCAGTGAAATATCGACGAACAACATTAGGCCGTACTTACCTAAGCATTTTCGTAGATTAGCTTTTGACACAATACATAATTTAGGACATCCAGGCATACGCTCATCTAGAAAAATGGTGTCTAGTAAATTTTTTTGGCCATGTATGAATCGTGACATTGGGATTTGGTCTAAGAACTGTTAAGCATGTCCACGCACAAAAGTAGTTAGACACTCTAATTCAGCCGTGCAAGCTTTTCCATCTTGTGGTAGATTTGAACACGTGCACATAGATCTCGTTGGACCTCTTGCAATGACGTCAGAAGGATTCAGGTATTGCCTGACTATGATACACAGACGCACACACTGGCCGGAAGCATTTCCTCTTAAGGATATTACTGCGGCAACTGTAGCCAAGTATGTGTATGATGGTTGGATATCACGTTTCGGTTGTCCTTTAAGGATAAACAGCGATCAGGGACGCCAGTTTGAGAGTGACTTATTTGCTAAGCTTATGGTGTTGCTAGGTATCAATAAAATCCGAACAACCCCATATCACCCACAAAGCAATGGCGCCATAGAAAGGTGGCATAGATGTTTAAAAGTTTAATTAACAGCGCAGCTTTATATTTAATCAAAACAAATCTTATTTATTCTTAGCAGCATTACCGCGTTGGACAGCAAGGCTGATCCGTTGACCGAAATAGCTGCCAGTATTAACAGCGCGTTTAATTCAAAAATCATCATCCTGGGTTGACGAATTATCGTTATATTATTTATATAGTAAGGTCTTAAAGCAGCTATTCGAACGGACAGTAAGCTTAGTGCAGCCGAAATGACGTATGGTCAAACACTTCGCCTGCCGTCCGATACTTTTAATAAGGAGATAATCACAACAGGTGGTGATTTCACCTACGTTCAAAAGTTGCGTGGCATTCTGAACGGTTTAAGACCTCATTCCAAGACTCATTCGTCATTTTTTGTTCATTCTGATCTGAAAGACTGTGAATATGTTTTCGTTCGTAACGAGGTACTGTCCATTAAAGCCAACATATGACGGTCCGTACCGTGTGTTGAGTCGTAAATCTAAGGTGTATAAAGTTGAGTTTCCTAACAGAAATGTTCAAATATCTATTGACCGATTGAAACGAGCATATTTCTTAACGAATTCAAGTGCGACAGTTAACATGACGATGAACATGACTCCGACTAACGTACTATGACGACACGCTCAGGTCGTGTTACTCGGAGACCTATACCTCGTTTTGCTGATTTTAATTTTAAGTGCCCCTTGCACCAAATATTTTAAGCTAATGTTTAAGCAATTGAATAACATTACAATTTTTTTTTTTGATGTGTTGTGTGTTTCGCGCTAATAAATAGGAGTTATTGCGCAGAAAACATAATATTATATTTCATTTCAACGTTCAGTTAACAACTGTTTGGTTTTTGTTTTGCATTATTAATTAATATTACCTTTTTATAAAATGGGCAATTATAAGTCTAAAGAAGTTAACAGTAATGTAGCTTTGGCCCAGGCCCAAGTAACTACGGTGCAAGAGAGTGTAGAAAACAAACTGAATACATTAGGAATTGTATTAATAGTTATCACGGTGCTACTTGTCATCGTGGTTCTGTATGGAATGAAAAGATACTGTAGAGCGAAAATGCAAGATTGGTTGACGCAACCGATACACGTGCAACAACAACCCTCTGTTGTATAATTATTGTAATTATATTTTTAAGTGAAATGTTTATTATGTAATATGTGTAATGTGTAAACAGAAAATAATATTAAAAAAGCAAATAACTTTTTTTTTGTGATTGCCGAATGGAGAAAGTTCATTTTTTTCAGTACTTGAGTAAATCTGGGCAATGCAGGTCTTGTTGCATGAGAATTTTCAGCAGCGTGTGTAATTGCAAAACAAAATGTAATCCCCGTTCTTGAAATTTAATAAATTTAATAAGGTGAATTTTGCTACGATAAATATAAAAGTAGCTGCAGGCTGGTAGAGTTTTGGAATTGACCCTCTATATGGGGTATTTTCATCGATAAAATAGTTTATAGTTACTATTACTAACTAATGCCGGGACACATCATTGATATTGCCGTTTCTTTCCTTCGGTTATACTGCGAAAACTACTGAACGTACTAAACTACCATAAGATGCAGAATATTTTGGGGGAGGTTAAAGTATTTAATTTATGGTGATTACTTATCTGGAACCTACATTTTTTGACTAAGGGGCTGTCTCACAATGTACAAGTAAAGTTACGAATAGGCTACTTGCCACTTATCTATCGAATACATACATCTTTTGCGTTTCACAATATAAGTATATAAATAGTGTATTGAATAAGATATAGCAGATAATCGGCATTTATATTATAGGAAGGATCTAGTAGCAAATATCATAGTTTTTTTATGGAATAGGAGAAAAAACGAGCGTACGGGTCACCTGGTGTTAAGTGATCACCGCTACCCACATTATCTTGCAACACCAGAGGAATCACAGGAGCGTTTTAAAGGAAGGTGTACCAGCTTTTTTTGAAGGTACCCATGTCGTATCGTGCCGGAAACACCGCACAAGGAAGCTCATTCCACAGCTTTGTAGTACGTGGAAGAAAGCTCTATGAAAACCGCACTGTGGAGGACCGCCACACATCCAGATGGTGGCGATTTTATCCAAACTTGTGGCGTGTCGTGCGAACGTGGAATTCGGCGGCAGAAATCAGGTAAAACATCTCTTCAGAACACTCTCCGTGATAATTGTGGTAGAAAACACACAGTGAAGCGACGTCTATACGCAACGCCGTACACAGCTCTGTGTCCCAGACAATTGTAGCTGCTCTGCATTGCACGCGGTCAAATGGATCGAGCTGATACTGGGGTGCGCCAAACCAGTTATTTGCTATCTGCTGCTATCAAGTTAATGTCAATTTGGAATGTATCTATTGGATTGTGAAGGTACGTGATAACGGAAAAAAGCCGGTTTGCATGGTGGTGGCGGTCATACGAAGAGGTAGAAAATAGGAAAAAAAATCTTTTTCAGAGCGTCATTGAAAGGAGATGTTAAATGAACACTCTTATAGCTCCTATTCAAAAGACTGACTATTCTAATGGCAACACATGGAATGACATACTCAAATTACCTAGATCGATAAATATCAAAACAACACTGGAACATACAGATCCAAACCCACAGGGAATGATGAAAAACAATGACTATTATAGCTAACAACGCATCCAAAAGAAAGATTTCAAAAGGAGGTAGAAATTGATATCGTAATCGTAGTAAAAAAAATTGAGATTACCATAGCATTTGACCATGTTGACCTTGATATATTATTAAATAAATTCAATTTAGTAACAAAAACACAAATCATAATATGTTTAAGAGTTTAAGTTATCAAGGTAAATTAATTGAAGAAGTCCCTACTCTAAAATTCCTTGGTAAATATTAGACTGGAAGTCTCACATAGAATCACTGGTTTAAAGGATAAATAGATTTGACTTTGCTCTTAGGCGAACCAGAAAGACTATATCAAAAGAAGCTGCAATCATTGAATATCACGGCTATGGGGTAACTCCACAATCATAAACAAAATATTACTACTATTAGTTAAGAAAAATTTAAATTTATTCACTCGGCTCGGCGACAGATTTTTGTTTCCATCGCGTGATCCTACTATACTTCGAGTACCCTACATTAGAACCACTTTGTACCAAAATAACTGTCATGCTATGTGTGTAAAAATATTAAAAAAAAATAATAAAATAATAGACGAGATTAAAAGTAACTAATAAAGTAATAACTAAACTAACGAGATAATAAGAGAGAAGACAGTGTTAAATAGATTTATATTCAAATTATTAACACTACTAATAAATATTGTTTTACTCAATAAACGAATATTATCGAACGAAGTGGTAACTGGCACCAATATTATTTTTACCAATAATATTATATTTTTTTGTGATTACTTTTACAACATTTTCTTTAGGATTTCATTAATTATTGTAATTGTGTACTGTAGGGTCTTTTAAATATGACTTTACGTTGGTCAAATTAAATGTAGCAGTAATTATTGATTGTGTTAAGTTATAATATTGGGAAGCGAAACCACTAACATATTTGCATGTCTGTCAAGACGAAACTTAAGCGTGCTATTAATTTTGTAACAACTTTACTTGTGAATGTTTCTGGCAAATAAAGAACTTTGGCTTTGGCTTTGAATAAGTTGAGATATCATCTAAAAAAAATATCAGATTTTTCTATCTCAGAATGTGAAAATCACCTCTATCCTCACTCTGATAGCGATACTTAGAAAAAGATAATTTATAAAAAATACTTTGAGAAAGATAATTTTTGTAATAATCACACTTGATAATTTAATCAATCAAATAATAAAGCTGTATCTAATTACAGTCATATTAAATAAGAAAGTATCAGATAATAATTATTACTGAATTTTTTTTATTGATTATTGATTATAATGGTGGCACTTCACAACGAAGTCCGATTAGATAACAGGAATACACCGCCTATACATCGCTCATGAACAGTGAATATGTTGAGCATTTTCGAATATTTTCGAACAGCATCGAACGAAAAGATGGCCGTGTTGACTACAGTAGCAGCGTATTCATCTTCTTCGTTACACTCTTGACAGAGCGGTCGTGGTCATCATGAAATGACCTCTTTTGGTGCAGATGTGATTCGCCCCACGAGCATTCGCCACTTTTCCCTGCTGGAAGACAGTCTGGTGCACTCTTTCAATGGACCGCCCACAGCAGACTTAATTTGGTCGGTCCATCGCATGGGCGACCTTCCTCTTCCTGTGGTGCACTTTGCCCTGTATGACAAGGCGCTGAATAGTCTCACTCTCGCGCCGGGAGACGTGTCCGCAGAACTTAGGAATTCGACTCTGTACTAACACCGAAAGGCATTGTTTTATGCCAAGTACTTTAAGAATGGAGACGTTGGTGCGAAACTCGGTCCATGAAACTACCGAGGGGCGTATTATCTACCTAAAAAAGCGGCCAAGTGGGATCCGTAGCAGCAAGTAACAGAATATAAAAGTTCTTGTAGTTCGTTGTAACTTTGATCGATGTTTTAATAATAGTGTTTTTTTTTTCAATTAAGTTATATACTACTATAATAAGATTTATGGCGTATTAAAAAAAGCTACTTACTACATTTCGTTCAAACCAATTGATCATTGAAAGAATGCGTGGTAATGTGAAAAATATGATTCTAGAAATCTCAATATCATTTTTGAAGACCTATCGTATGGGTTGATTGAAAAAAAAATTAAGAAACCCCGAAATTTATACTTTTATTTCTATTTTTGTGTGAAAATCTTAGGGCGGTTCACAGAATACATCTACTTGCCAAGTTTAACCAGTATAGTTTTTATAGTTTCGGAAAAAAGTGGCTGTGACATATGGACGGACAGACAGACAGACATAGCGTATCTATAAGGGTTCTGTTTTTGCCATTTGGCTACGGAACCCTAATAAAAAACATTTAAACGTGCATAGACAATAAGGTAGACGGCAATCGAACATGAATCGGTAAATTCGTAATCGTTTGATATGTTGCAAAAAACCGAAAAGGGGGCTGATACGGATGCTCGTGTATTCGTCTTATTCTTGAGAATAGGCAAATATAGAAAAATAGAGCCACTTCATATAGTTGTATTTGGACGAAAAAAACAAATCAGTCTTATCTTTTCTTTGTATGTCATTGTACGGCATTCTGTAACTTGACTAACATTACTAGTTCACAATTGAATCAGTACCTATTTACTTGCTGTGGCTTGCTCATTGCTCGTTTGGCTAGATTTAAAGTTTGACCGACGGTCAGCGCTAACGTCGGTCAAACGTAGCTATAACAATGATAACATAATAGTATGTACGAGTACAGTCTAGCACATCAGCTTGCAATTGCTACGCGCGTACAGCTACGTCACGCTGACGAGAATCGTTAGTCCAGCTCGTCGGTCTTGCGTACGTCAAATCGCTGCCTTGTAATGGCGAATTGACGATATATAAAATATACGTTCAGTGCGAGGTTGACCGAGCGACCGACCGTACGCGCGTGCGTAACATCGTAATTGAAAATTGTAGACAAAAATTAATGTTAACAATATATATTGTATAAATTTCTCCCTCAATTAGGCACTCTAATAATTGGGTAAACATGATATCTTCTCCTACTTTTATTTCGTAATTGTACTTAAGTAGTACGCACATATTAACAAGGTTACAAAATGAATTAATTTTTCTTCACAATTGTACACGTCCAATCAAGGTTGATGTCAGCTGAGCACTAAATGCAACATGGGTACGCGCTACGGTCGGCCGAGCAAAGAATTAAGCTTTATTATGATTTCGTATGTGTTTTGTTTGGTGCTTGCCGATGTTTTGATTGGTTTCTCGATTACTCTTCATTCTCAACAACCGCTATGTTTTGATTTTCATGGACTCTTTCCGTGCCTACCTTGTATGACCTTGCTTGCACACTGGATACCGAAAATGGCTCACTGACATGTAAATATATTGTAACCTTGGATTTTAACGCCGTCTTGAGGATTGTTTATTGTAGTAACTATGGATGTGCATATGAATTGTAAGATGTGCATTACTTATCTTCCCACTGGGAAACTCGAGATATTCTGCCAAGTGAAATCAGGATCGTAGCATAACGGAACAAAAGGTGTCTAACTTACCTTGAAAGAAGATGTACCAATGACCTATCTAACAGGATGATGAAGTCGTGCCTAGAATATTATAGTCACTAGCCATCCGATCTATAAAATTTTCACTAAGATCATGCAATCTAATACAGCTTGCGGTCTTTAGCTGCTTTTATGTTATAAAAGGACATATTATTATAAAGATGCACAAAAATAAAAATAAATCGTAGAATTGTGGCAGGTCTATCATCAGGCGTTTTTGATTTCATAAGGTACTAAAAATTACATAAAAAAATAATTACAGATGAGGCTACAGATCTATAAGGAGAATATAGAAAAACTTGATCTATGCTACTTACAACATCCAGTAAAGCATCTTCTACAACGCTGTCCGAAATTCGTCCAAATTTGTTGTTTCTTATCAAGTCGTCAACATAATCAGCGTTCGGCGATCTACCCGCATGCGTAACTGCTACACAAAATAGAACCAAAAGAGCAGGCAGCATTTTAGAAATGGTTGCATTTCTCGAAAATAATTCAGTCTTATATAATTAATTAACATCAGATAAGTCTTATAAAATTAATTAATATCAGATAAAGCGGATACAAATCATAATTATGGTATTCAATGATAAAAATCATATAAATGTGAATATGATCCGAAAGACGATAATTAATAATACTAACACATTATAGACCAGTTTCTATTGTACCTACAAAAAAAAATAAATATAATATTAAATCAAATATTAAACCATTTCTCTGGCAAACATATCTAACATTCCAAACAATTTGGTTTAACGAAAGGTCGACACATATTTAATGCTTGGGAGAAATCAGATAACGCTTTAGGATTATTTTGTGATCTTTCGATAGCATTTGATTGCGTAGGCTATTGCTCCAATTATTACTTGATCTTATTACGTCATACTCATCTAATAGAACCCAGAAAGAAGTAATTACTAATGAACATTCATCAGGAGCTGTAATGCGGATGGGATTACTTCAGGGTTTAATCCTAAGACCTTTCTTATTCCTCGTCTACATTGATGATTTGCCATTTGCAGCCTCGAAATAAACCATAAAATCAACCCTTAAAACTTGTAGATTCTACTTCGTTTCTTGGAATAGTATTAGATGGAAAACTTCAATGGGGCGCTCATATTGAGGAAGTCTCAAATAAACTCGATGAACACAGCTAGATTGATTTATTCAATCGAGAATCGTGAAAGATCGTGCCTGCACGCACTAGAACAGTCTTCGGCGCCAATTGCACAATCCCTCGCAAAAGTAAAGTGTATATGTAATGTGTCAAGCGTAATAAAAATAGGTATTTGAAGAAACTATCGCTGTCGCGCTGTACGCGAAACCCAACTGTCTCTGTGTGTGTGAATAGCCCATATTTTGTGTGAGTAATGCGTATGATAGGGTGCGCGCACGCCACAAATCCCGTTACATTTAATAACTTACTCCGTACTCGCTCATAATTAGTTTTTGACCCTGGCTATTGATACAGGGATTTGAAACGTTGCTTTTCTTTGACTCTGCTCGCTCTCGCCTTGTGAATCGGATTTTGAGTAGGTAATTATTTTTACTACCTACTGAAAAATTTATGTATCAATATACATTATGGTATGCAAATATATGAAATAAATGAAAATACAAGTCATACTGGTACACAGAAGTATAGTAAAATTAATGATTAAATTAAAATCACTAAAATATAAAAAAGAAATTTTCGAAGAAACTAATTATCAAAATTGTATTAGAAAAAAGAAAACAGTCTGTTTAGACTACGTACTTTGATCCCGAGGAGCGACAACGTAGCTCACGGCAGCGAATTGACTGTTACTTCTCTTCTCGTAAACAAGCTCTTTACAATAACATAATTATTACCGAAGAAATGAAAATTGATTGAAATATTTCACTTGAACTTTAGGAAAGTTAAATTAATAAATACAACTTTAACTTTTTCAACAAAAACTTGAAACAATAGCGGCCTGCGTAAAGCTCTCGCTTGGACACTCCAGGCATCGGACACACATTCCGAAAGCTCACGTTAAACTGAATAACAAATTACAAATACTTAAATAAAGTGGCGAAAATAAATAAAGGTGTAAAAATGGCATACCCCACAATTCCAGTTTATCGATACTTTATTTACAATTACTTACCAATAACCTAAACAAGGCAGTAAAAACTACTTTTGTGTTATTCGAATGTTTTAATATTTTTAATATTTAATAAATTAATGAATGGATAAGCTTTGTAATAAAATAGTTTGTTTTCGTAACTTCAGTACTTACGTCGTACAACGTACAACAAGTAAGTTGGTACGATTTTTGATAGGTGCCTTTCAAATTACTAACACTTAATAAATTGTTATTGTTTAGTTCTTCCTTATTCACAATTATTACGTCTGAACTACTTCATAATTTATAAAAATAAAATTTCTGAAGCTGTTTAGTTGGAAATACTTAGGTACACCCTAATTTAGTTAATGAGTTAATAATTATTTTTACAATATTCATTACAGATCAATTTCAAAATAAACTTAAACAGCGTATTGTTTATCGGTTACAACTCACTTTAAAGAAAGCTAATTATCGATAGAAGATGTCTTTATCCTTCGCCGTCCGAATTTCGACCTTGCCTTTGAATAGCGCCGCCGTAGAAGAGATACCGCTGGCATGTATTTTATAGGCTAAACACATGGTCGAATTTGGTACGGCGGGACCATAGGACGGTACAGTGGGCGTGGGTGGACGCCTCGCACCAATTGCTCGCCGTCGTATTCAGAACGGTCCGGAGGGTAATAATAGTAATTTTGTGCGATCGACAATGCGACATACCATCGAATATGGTCGAACCCGAAGCCCGTGAACGCTAGAGTGCCCTAAGGCTGTTTGCTATCTCCCACGCTGTTTATACTGCATATCAATGTTATGTTGGCCGTGCAGGTCTCTCGTGAAATCGTCGATCAGTCCTGGGAGAAACTTGTGTCTTCTATCGAATTCTCTCTTGATAAGGTCGTGGAATGGGGTAAATTGAACCTTGTCCAATTAAATCCCAAGAAGTCTCAAGTTTGCGCATTTACCATTAAGAAACCCCATTGTCGTATCACCGCTCTTCAACAACACTGCCCTTAAAGCCTCGCCTAGTATCGGAATACTGGTTCTCGAAATCTCGAGCGATTGCCAGAACGGTGGCCATCTGGAGGGCAAAGCCAAATTGGTGTCGAAGAAGTTCGGCGTCATTAATAGAACAAGGCAATACTTCAAGCCAGCCCACATTCTAGCGCTCTAGAAAGCGCAGCTCCAGCCATCAAATATTGCTGTTATCTCAGATCTAGCGCACCCCTGTATCAGCTCGATCCATTTGAACGCGTGCAACGCAGAGCAGCCAGAATTGTCGGGGACTCAGTGCTCTGCGAACGGCTGGATCACTTGGCGTTGCGTAGAGATGTCGCTTCATTGTGTGTCTTCTACCGCATTTAAGACAGGGAGTGTTCCGAAGAGCTGTTTAACCCGATTCCTGCCGCCGAATTCCACCTTCGCACGACACGCCACAAGTTAGGATATCATCCCCACCATCTGAATGTGTGGCGGTCCTGGCATGGGCTTTTTTCCACGTACTACAACGTTGTGGAATGAACTTCCTTGTGCGGTCTTTCCGGGACGATACGACCCACCTTAAAGGCCGACAACGCTCGTGTGAAGTCAGTGGTGTTGCAAGAGAATGTGGGTGGCGGTGATCACTTAACACCAGGTGACCCGTACGCTCGTTTGTCCTCCTTTTCCATAAATAAAAAAAATGTTCCGGTACCAGACCGCGGCCGCTGTTTCAGCTGGGCCAAATCCGACCATGTGTTTAGGCTATAAAATACACTTGCTGGCGGTATCTCTTTAACAGCCGCGGGCGGCGCAATTCAAAGGCAGCTTTCCAGCGCTGCTATTAAACTTTTGCACGGCATCATAAAGTGGCGTTTTTTGATATTTAAATATTCAAGTTCATTGAATCATTGACCCAGTAACCCAAATCTTACAGGACGTTTAAATTGGCTCGAAATAAAAAGCCTACTTTTGACAAAACCAATGCACGGAGTTCATTAATTTTTGGTATATCGTCAGCAAATATCCTAATAGAACACAATAAATATGCTAATAGGTCACAGCAAATATGCTAATAGGTCACAGAACCGTGCATGACCGAGGACATACGAGGCAGAAACACCACGGCACCCCGCTCCACGTTCAACGTGGACTTTTGCAATATCAGGGGAATTCACTCCAATTTAAACGCCGTCCACCACCACCTTGAGACGGCGCAGCCGGCCTTGTGTTTCCTTACGGAGACGCAGATATCTCGACCTAGCGATACATCATATTTAACGTACCCCGGGTACAAAATTGAGCACAATTTTTTGCCTCATGCCGGGGTATGTGTGTACGTTAGGGAGGATATCTGCTGTCGCCGTCTCGGCAATTTTGAGGGTAGGGACCTGTCTACTCTCTGGCACCGCTTAGATTTAGAGGACCGCGTCCGTATCTATGCGTGTGTCTACAGGTCCCATAGTGGTAACGCAGAAACCGATAATCTCATGGGCCGCGTTCAAGCGGCAATTGCCGACGTGCTTGCACAGATCCCCTCCGCTGAAATCGTAGGCTTGGGTGATTTCAACGGGCACAATGCCGAATGGCTTGGATCACGTACCACAGACTACGCAGGGCGATCTGTGCATAATTTTGCATTGGCGTATGGTCTGTCCCAATTGGTTGAGTCGCCAACGCGGCTCCCGGATGTGGATAGCCACATGCCGTCCTTATTAGATCTTCTGCTGACTACACATCCCGATGGTTACCAGGTCTTTGTCGACGCCCCTCTCGGAACGTCCGACCATTGCCTGGTCAGGAGTGTAGTGCCTATCCGACGCTAACGTCGCAGACCACCAGCGACCCGCCGCGTTTGGCACTACAAGTCAGCAGATTGGGATAGGATGCGTTCCTTTTTTGCATCCTACCCTTGCGGCAAGGTTTGTTTCCCTTCGGATGATCCTAGTGCCTGCGCCGTTGCAGTAGCCGATGTGGTGCTGCAGGGCATGGATATTTTTATACCAAGCTCTGTAGTACCGATCGGTGGCAGATCACAACCCTGGTTCGATGCGTCAGTTAAAGCAGCATCTGACTGCAAAAAACAGGCGTATCGAACTTGGGTTGCAGCGCTGGGCACAAAGGATCTATCGAGCTCTATGCCTGTAGTACAGTTCAGACAGAAAACTGTTAGGCGAGCTCTGTTTTCGTTGGATGTCAGGAAGTCGAGCGGGCCGGATGGCATTTCTCCAATCGTGCTTAGAACGTGTGCCCCTGAGTTGACGCCGGTGCTAACGCGTTTATTCCGGCACTCTTATTCCAAAGGCGTAGTCCCTGACTCATGGAAGTCAGCCCTTGTGCATCCGATCCAAAAAAAGGAGACAGTTCAGATCCGGCGAACTACAGGCCTATTGCTATCACCTCCCTGCTCTCTAAAATCATGGAGAGCATAATTAGCCGCCAGTTTTTAGTATACCTAGAGGGTCACCAGTTGATCAACGACCGACAGTACGGCTTTCGTCATGGACGGTGGGCAGGTGATCTTCTGGTATACCTAACACATAGATGGGCAGCAGCTATTGACAGCAAGGGGGAAGGCCTGGCACTTAGCCTGGATATAGCGAAGGCCTTTGATCGTGTATGGCACAAGGCGCTCCTCTCCAAACTTCCAGCATTTGGGCTTCCCGAGAGCTTGTGCAAGTGGACCTCCAGCGTCCTCACTGGGCTCTCTTATTGCTCGAACCCGAAGCCCGTGAATGCTGGAGTGCCCCAAGGCTGTGTGCTATCTCCTACGCTGTTTCTTCTGCATATCAATGATATGTTGGACACCTCAAACATACATTGCTATGAGGACGACAGCACTGGTGATGCCGTATACACGGGCCATGCAGGTCTCTCTCGGGAAATCGTCGACCAGTGCCGGGAGAAACTTGTGTCTTCTATCGAATCCTCTCTCGAGAAGGTCGCGGAATGGGGTAAATTGAATCTTGTCCAATTTAACCCCCAGAAGACTCAAGTTTGCGCGTTTACCACTAAAAAAACCCCATTTGTCGTATCACCGCTCTTCGAGAACACTTCTCTTAAAGCCGCGCCTAGTATCGGAATACTGGGTCTCGAAATCTCGAGCGATTGCCAATTCCGTGGCCATCTGGAGGGCAAAACCAAATTGGCTTCGAAGAAGCTGGGCGTCACGGCAATACTTCAAACCGGCCCACATTCTAGCGCTCTACAAAGCGCAGGTCCGGCCACACATGGACTACTGCTGTCATCTCTGGTCTGGCGCACCCCAGTATCTGCTCGATCCATTTGACCGCGTGCAACGTAGAGCAGCTCGGATTGTCGGGGACTCAGTGCTCTGTGAACGGCTGAATCTCTGGGCGTTGCGTAGAGACGTCGCATCATTGTGTGTCTTCTACCGCATTTATCACGGGGAGTGTTCCGAAGGGCTGTTTAACCTGATTCCTGCCGCCGAATTCCACCTTCGCACGACACGCCACAAGTTAGGATTTCATCCCCACCATCTGGATGTGTGGCGGTCCTCCACAGTGCGGTTTTCAAGGAGCTTTCTCCCTCGTACTACAAAGCTATGGAATGAGCTTCCTTGTGCGGTGTTTCCGGGACAATACGACATGGGTACCTTCAAAAAAAGCGCGTACACCTTCCTTTAAGGCCGGCAACGCTCTTGTGATTCCTCTAGTGTTGCAAGAAAATGTGGGCGGTGGTGATCACTTAACACCAGGTGACCCGTACGCTCGTTTGTCCTCCTATTCAAAAAAAAAAAAAAAGTATGTACTATATTTCATATAAGCTATTTCCATACTGTATATCGGCAGCGTTGCCCCACTGCAATATAGCTGGTAACGAATCTCTTGATTTTCATCTTTCCATTCCTGGATTTGCAGATGTCCATGGGCGGTTGCCTCACTACTCTCCATGACGTGAGCCTCTTGCCAGTTTGCCCCCTTTTTTATGACAATAAGGGACGAGACGATAAGGACGTTCATCTGAATAATTGATAAGCCCTGCCCATTACAATGCAGTGCCGCTCAGGATTCTAGAAAAACCTGAGCGGTACTACAATTGCGCTCGTCACCTTAAGACATAAGATGTAAAGTCTCATTTGCCCAGTAATTTCACTAGCTACGGCGCCCTTCAGACCGAAACACTATAATGCTTACACATTACTCCTTCACGGCAGAAATGGGCGCCGTTGTCGTACCCATAATCTAGCCGGCATCGTAATTCCATCTTATACAAAAAAACTCGTAATTTTTTCTAGATCGCTAATGGGAAACGGGGTCGCTATCCATCATGACGTAGTCTAATGCATATCCGTTAAAGGGTAAAATTAATAAGCTTATCAAAAAGTAAGGATAATAAATATCTATAAACAACAAGAAAATCTTTATTGCATAAATTGTAACAGTAACAGTTGAATCCAAATTATTTATTTTGATTTTCCAGTGACGTGATTTTATTAATAACATAGTCGTACACTAAAGACGTTGCATTTATTCCGTACAGATAATCGATATGACCGTAGTTACTGTCCGCGTTCAGAAACTTCTCTGCAAACGGTAGTTCATTGTACAATCTCTCAACATCGAGTACGCCGGATAACGCGTCATTTTCTGAATAGTATAGAAAAACGGGCGCAGTAATTTTGCCCAAGTTATAATCTGGTGGACTGATACTTCCATAAATATTTTGATTTCTCAGCAAGCCAAAGTTGTAACGCCGGAATCCCTTCTGTGATATTCCTTGCAAGTAATGAGTAAACTGTCTGATGGAGGATCCTGCGGGAAAGTGACCAAATATCACTGGCAGCATAGTCTGAAATGTAAATATTATTTCAAGTTATTTTTACTTATGTAAGCTAGTATTTTTTTTTGCATAGTAAGATTGAGTTGCGTTGCTTGCAGTGGGGACATGTGCCGGGACGTCTCCTTCGCTCAATGCGTAAACTCGTGAACAGGTGCTGCTTGTGGTACCAGGTTGACCCGTTATAGTTAATAAATCATTGCATTTGTTGGATGCAATTACTAATTTTGACAGTAATCACGACCATCATGTTCATGAAGGCATCCTTACACAAATAATAAATACAAGCTCTAAAGATTGATTGATTGATCCGAGGATAATAATTAAATTTATACAATTTACTTTATTATTTATTTTAATTTATACATTCATATATTGGATGCAGCACCCTACAAATTAATTTGTTTTGTATAATACAGCCATTGTAAAATACTCTTTTGATTCAAAAGAGTGGTTGAGTTCCTTGTATGTTCTTCCCACGAGCTCTACTTTTTTCGAACATGATATGGTAGATTCAGTAATTTAAAAAATATATTTATAGTGACAATTCAAAAGCGCTTAGTTAAAGTTTGACTTTGATTTCGAATTTGAAAACAATCACAGGGATCTGATCGGTAGGTTACATACTCCAAAGTTTTATTTTTAAATTGCCTTGGCAATTTTCGTATTTATAATTATTGTCAGAATAAGTTACCGTGTTTAGTTGGTCCGGACTATATCCACTGAGTAGGAATAGAATATTGCTACAGACTGGTTGGAATACTGCCTCGTCGGTACATAAAGTTTGGCCAGCCCATGTGTAAAAAGCACTGTGTGACAAAAGTTCACCAATACCAAGCAGATTGGTTACATCCTGGAAAAAGAAAAATGAATAGAAAAAAGTAAATATTTCGAAAATCTTGCGCAAATGTGCGTACTTTTGCGCACTTATTACATGATATTTACCGCAATTTGTGTAGCAAATGGAGCCAGTGCTCTGAATAACAGACTTGGAATGTTGGCCATGTACGCTACAGGCGCTAGGGCGTGCATTGAAATGATTTTGTCATTATATTCAGGCCGGAGCGATCCCATCACAAAGAACGACGTAGTGCCCTGAGAGAAACCAATGTAATGCAATTGTTGCTTGCCAGTATATTCCAGTGTATAGTCTATCATCGATGGTAAATCAATGTGTCCAATTTCATCCCAAGAGAAATTCCAAAAGGCAGTATTCAATAGTGCATCAGGCCGTAACCATTCATGTCTTCGGGAGTAATAGTTTCCACGAGCGTTACCCATCCATACATCATATCCCTCTTCAGCTAGTAGATACGCTAAAATAAAAATTACCAAAAATTGTATTATAAATTTGATTCATTATCATCATCAGCCGGAAGACGTCCACTGCTAGACAAAGGCCTCCCGCAAAGATCTTCACGACTATCTCTCCTGCGCTGCCCTCATTCAACGTATTCCGGTGATCTTGACCAAATCGTCGGTCCATCTTGTGGGGGGCCTACCAACACTGCGTCTTTCGGTACGTGGTCGCCATTCGAGGACTTTTCTGCCCCACCGGCAATCTGTCCGTCGAACTATGTGCCCACTGCCACTTCAGTTTCGCAATCATTGGGCATTTTTTTAAATAAAAGAAAATTATATCTATTATATTCGTTATTTAAAAATAAACAATTTTACACTAAAAGCTTTTGCTTAACGCACCCAATCCTGAACCCGGGCCCATTAGAATAAAGTCGGCAGATGATCCCCACAGCCCGTGCATAACAAATACGACGGGTTTGTCTCCAGGCTCATTGTTGTTGTCTCGGCCATAAGGAATACGATGCATCTGCAAAATGTATCCATCGGGAGTGACGACCGTGTGTTCCTCTAGTGGATATCTGTACTTCACCGCGAGATCAGGCTGAAAATATATTTGTGTTTCAACTTGGAATGCTATTGTTGTTCTTCATTTTTTATAAACAAAATAAACTATTGGGAGGCTCCTTTGCACAGGAAGCCGGCTAGATTATGGGTACCACAACGGCGCCTTTTTCTGCCGTGAAGCAGTAATGTGTAAACATTATTGTGTTTCGGACAGAAGGGCGCCGTGTAATTATTGGGCAATTGAGACTTAACATCTTATGTCTCAAGGTGACGAGCGCAATAATTGTAGTGCCGCTCAGAATTTTTGGGTTTTTCAAGAATCCTGACCGGCACTGCATTTTATTGAGTAGGGCGTATCAATTACCATCAGCTGAACGTCCTGCTCGTCTCGTCCCTTATTTCCATTAAAAAAAATCTTAGCTTAACTTAAGCAGACACTATATCTATATATAAAGTGTCCTGGCATATAGTAATAAAACTTTAGGAATAAATTATAAACTATTTCATTGACGAAAATACCGCATATAGGACGTCAATTCCAAAACCCTACCAGTCTGCCTTTAATTTTTAATTTAGCAAAATTCACCTTAATTTGTAAAACAACGGCCGTAGAACTAAAACCGCCTACTACTTACTCAATGTAGGTGTGGGGACAGCTGTCGACGTGTGCAAATGACGAGTCGCGAGTCAGTTGTCTCCGGGCCCCGTTGCGCATTAGACGAATGTTTATTAATAAATAATGGAAGTGTAATTACTCGTTTGCTTTAATCATGGCCCTTGAGGAGATGACTCAATATTGGTGACCCCGACGAACACCGACACTAAAAAAAATTTTTCGGTGGTGCAAGTGACTTTCGTGAACTATTCAGTGGACAAATTAAGTGCCAGTTTTGATGATGAATCCGGTACCAGGACAGTTATCTTAGACTGCTGCCCAGCAGGGGCCACTGCAAATCAAACCGGAGCTTAGTGACGTGTCGGTAATTTCTGTCACTAACCGTATTCCCGAATTTTGGACTGACCAGCCAAGAGTATGGTTCATCAGAGCGGAAGCGGTTCTAGGTCCTCAAAAGATTGCTGATGAAAAAATATGAAGCTCTTAAGAGTAGGTTTCTGACTATTTATGAGGAATCGGAGAATCGCCAAATACAAAAACTGATTGGCGAAATGGAGCTAGGCGACCAAAAACCGTCGCAACTTCTTCGCCGTATGCGCAATCTAGGACGGGAGAAAGTACCTGACAATATGTTAAGGATACTGTGGCAGGGCCATCTTCCCACTGCTGTGCGAGCCGTGCTAGCCGTAACGGAAACTAAGGATATAGATAATCTGGCCACTGTGGCCAACAAAATCATGGAGACTTCGCAGCAGCCACAGATTTCTGAGTTATCCTCACCTCAACCGATTGTGAACTGTAACGTAGCTTCTGTGACCACTATTGACAAAAGTCATCCATACTGGGATGTAATTTGTAAATACCCAGATATTAGTAAACCTGTTAATTATAAGAATAGTCCAAAGCATGTGTATCACTACATAGAAACTACAGCTTCTACAGTTCATGCTCGTGCTCGACAACTTCCGCCAGATAAGTACAAATGTGTAAGGGAGGAATTCAAGGTAATGCAGGAGATGGGGATATGTCACCCATCGAAAAGCCCATGCTCTAGTCCGTTGCACGTAGTATCTAAGAAAAACGGCGAGATTAGGCCATGCGGAGACTATAGGCGATTAAACGCGATAACAAAGCCGGATCGTTTTCCCGTACCGCGTTTACACAATTTTGCTTATCTGTTGGATGGTAAGACTATTTTAAATTTCAAATTCAGTGTTGTAAGCCCAGCAGAAATAATTAAAATTTTCAGATCCTTAGAAATGACAAAAAACTGCTGATATATGGGGCATATCTGTAAAAATAATAAGTTCTGTTATTGACGTCATTGGACCATATCTAGCACTAGTTTTTAATAGCTGTATTGAACATGGCGTGTTTCCTGACCTTCTGAAGTATAGTAAAATTACACCAATATTTAAATCGGGACTCACTTCTGACACAAATAACTATCGCCCTGTTTCAGTGTTGCCGACCCTGAGTAAAATTTTTGAAAAAATTATTTTAAGCCAAATGCTTACTCACTTTAACACTTATAAGTTACTTCATATAGAACAATTTAGCTTTACTAGGGGACGCTCGACTACGGATGCAGGTGTTGAACTCATCAGAAATATTTTGAGGCCTCGGAGGAATCACAGAATGCACTTGGTATCATCTGTGATTTATCTAAGGCGTTTGATTGTGTTCAACATTCAACGCTGGTCAGGAAGCTATGTCACTATGGTATAAGAGGATCTGCACTCGATCTTCTGTTCTCATATTTAAATAATAGGATTCAGAGGGTCGAGGTGAATGGCAGGAGATCTCCTGGGACTCCTCTCGGTATGGGGGTACCACAAGGGTCTATTCTTGGACCCTACCTCTTCCTTATTTATATAAATGATCTACCTAACCTTGTAGAAAAAAAACACAAGGTGGTATTTTTTGCGGATGACACTTCACTTATATTCGAAGTGAAACGAAGCCAAGTTTTATATGATGAAGTAGACAATGCTCTATCTGACATAGTGTACTGGTTTAGCGCCAATAACTTACTGTTAAATAGTCATAAAACCAAATATATTAAATTCACCGCGCCAAGTGTCAAAAAATTAGATGCGAATATTTTATTAAATGGAGAGGTGGTAAAACCAGTGGAATCTGCTGTATTTCTTGGCATTATTCTTGATACCAAATTGCAGTGGGGCCCCCATATTGAAGGATTGGCGAATAGGCTTAGTTCTGCAGCATATGCGGTTAAGAAAATTAGACGGTTAACTGTCATAGATACGGTGAGATTAGTATACTTTAGTTTTTTCATAGAATTATGTCATATATTGTTATGGGGCAGTGCGGCCGATATTAATACCGTCTTTGTGCTGCAAAAGAGGGCTATTCGCGCGATTTATAACCTAGGTCCTAGAGAATCATTAAGAGAAAAATTTAAAGAAATAAACATTTTGACTGTTGCTTCTCAATACATTTTTGATAATGTTCTGTAAGTTCATAAGCACATTGAGGAATTTTCTAGAAACTGTGACATTCATAATGTTAACACGAGGAACAAACATAAACTTTTTATGCTTACTACTCGATTGGGTCGAGTTTGTAAGTCTTTTGTTGGGCGATGTATATACTTCTACAATATGATCCCAGAAAATGTACAAAACAAATGTGTTACGAAATTTAAAAGAATTGTTAAAAAACATTTGTGTGGGAAAGGTTATTCTACCATAAACGATTTTCTTAATGACACCACGGACTGGGAATAAAGCGAACACCCTCAGGCTCTTTAATTATATATGTTTATTGTACGATATCATGTTGTAATCCATATTTTATTTAAAAAAAATCCGCTGAGTTTCTTGCGCCCATTCTTCTCAGGTCTGAGGCAGTCTCTTTTGAATGGGCCGTTTTTGACGTTCAATAAGAGATTTTAAATCCTATTTTGAATAAAAATATTTGAATTTGAATTTTAATTAACTCGAATTGACGTTATTAGAGCCTACCATTGCATACCTATTTTCCCGGATGACATTGAAAAGACCGCGATCACGACACCCTTTGGACATTTTGAATTCCCAATGATGACTTTCGGTTTACGTAATGCAAGTCAAACTTTTCAACGGTTTATAGACCATTGGGTACTTCAAGGTTTTGATTTTTGATTTACATTTATTGATGACGACATAAAGAACATTTACACAAAGTTTTTGAACGTTTTAGTAAATTCGGTTTATCTATTAAAATCAGAAATTGAATTTTTAGGGCATACAATATGTAAGAATGGCATTCGACCTTTAGTTAGCAAAATCGAAATTATTAAAAATTATCCTAAGCCTAAAACGATTGATGAGTTACGTCGCTTCTTAGGAATGGTAAACTTTTATCGTTCTCATATTCCCAACGCAGTTAAGTATCAAATAGTTTTAAATAATTATTTACGTGGTGCGAAGAAAAGACACAAAACACCAATTGTATGGACATCCTGTGCTGACGAAGCTTTCAGATCGGTGCAAGGCGTTTTTACAAGAAGCGGTCACGTTATCTGCCCCGCATTGCGAGGTTCCAATTTCATTAATGACTGACGCTTCAAATTCTTGCGTTGGAGCAGTCTTACAACAATATGTATATAATAAGTGGAAACCGTTAGGTTATTTTTCGCCAAAAATTTCAGATGCTCAAACCAAGTATTCCACTTATGATCGCGAATTACTAGCAATTTACTTAGCGATTCGTCATTTTAAAGATTTAATAGAAGGCCGTAAGTTACATATTTACACAGATCATAAGCCCTTAATTTACGCTCTTAAAAAGACTATATGCGAAAAAGAAATTAGCGAAAAAGAAGAAGAAATTAGCATTCATTAGCGAGTATACTACCGACATTAGACATATTACAGGTTCCGAAATCGTGGTAGCAGACTCGTTATCACGCATAGAGACGATACACTGTCCTACCTCTATTAATTATGAGGAGTTGTCAGACGCTCAAGGTGCGGATGAGGAGCTCTCACACATCATCAATGACGTTAATAAGCGAACTCAATTCAAGAAAATAGTTATGCCCATGTGTAGCAAACCTATTTTCAGTGAAATATCGACGAACAACATTAGGCCGTACTTACCTAAGCATTTTCGTAGATTAGCTTTTGACACAATACATAATTTAGGACATCCAGGCATACGCTCATCTAGAAAAATGGTGTCTAGTAAATTTTTTTGGCCATGTATGAATCGTGACATTGGGATTTGGTCTAAGAACTGTTAAGCATGTCCACGCACAAAAGTAGTTAGACACTCTAATTCAGCCGTGCAAGCTTTTCCATCTTGTGGTAGATTTGAACACGTGCACATAGATCTCGTTGGACCTCTTGCAATGACGTCAGAAGGATTCAGGTATTGCCTGACTATGATACACAGACGCACACACTGGCCGGAAGCATTTCCTCTTAAGGATATTACTGCGGAAACTGTAGCCAAGTATGTGTATGATGGTTGGATATCACGTTTCGGTTGTCCTTTAAGGATAAACAGCGATCAGGGACGCCAGTTTGAGAGTGACTTATTTGCTAAGCTTATGGTGTTGCTAGGTATCAATAAAATCCGAACAACCCCATATCACCCACAAAGCAATGGCGCCATAGAAAGGTGGCATAGATGTTTAAAAGTTTAATTAACAGCGCAGCTTTATATTTAATCAAAACAAATCTTATTTATTCTTAGCAGCATTACCGCGTTGGACAGCAAGGCTGATCCGTTGACCGAAATAGCTGCCAGTATTAACAGCGCGTTTAATTCAAAAATCATCATCCTGGGTTGACGAATTATCGTTATATTATTTATATAGTAAGGTCTTAAAGCAGCTATTCGAACGGACAGTAAGCTTAGTGCAGCCGAAATGACGTATGGTCAAACACTTCGCCTGCCGTCCGATACTTTTAATAAGGAGATAATCACAACAGGTGGTGATTTCACCTACGTTCAAAAGTTGCGTGGCATTCTGAACGGTTTAAGACCTCATTCCAAGACTCATTCGTCATTTTTTGTTCATTCTGATCTGAAAGACTGTGAATATGTTTTCGTTCGTAACGAGGTACTGTCCATTAAAGCCAACATATGACGGTCCGTACCGTGTGTTGAGTCGTAAATCTAAGGTGTATAAAGTTGAGTTTCCTAACAGAAATGTTCAAATATCTATTGACCGATTGAAACGAGCATATTTCTTAACGAATTCAAGTGCGACAGTTAACATGACGATGAACATGACACCGACTAACGTACTATGACGACACGCTCAGGTCGTGTTACTCGGAGACCTATACCTCGTTTTGCTGATTTTAATTTTAAGTGCCCCTTGCACCAAATATTTTTAAGCTAATGTTTAAGCAATTGAATAACATTACAATTTTTTTTTTTGATGTGTTGTGTGTTTCGCGCTAATAAATAGGAGTTATTGCGTAGAAAACATAATATTATATTTCATTTCAACGTTCAGTTAACAACTGTTTGGTTTTTGTTTTGCATTATTAATTAATATTACCTTTTTATAAAATGGGCAATTATAAGTCTAAAGAAGTTAACATTAAATGTAGCTTTGGCCCAGGCCCAAGTAACTACGGTGCAAGAGAGTGTAGAAAACAAACTGAATACATTAGGAATTGTATTAATAGTTATCACGGTGCTACTTGTCATCGTGGTTCTGTATGGAATGAAAAGATACTGTAGAGCGAAAATGCAAGATTGGTTGACGCAACCGATACACGTGCAACAACAACCCTCTGTTGTATAATTATTGTAATTGTATTTTTAAGTGAAATATTTATTATGTAATATGTGTAATGTGTAAACAGAAAATATTTAAAAAAATGTTTATTATGTTATATGTGTAACGTGTAAAAAAAAATATTAAGTAACGTTTATCATGTAAAAGTTTTTTTAGAAGGGGGTGGGGACAGCTGTCGACGTGTGCAAATGACGAGTCGCGAGTCAGTTGTCTCCGGGCCCCGTTGCGCATTAGACGAGTGTTTATTAATAAATAATGAAAGTGTGTTTAATTACTGTTTTGATTTAATCATGGCCCTTGAGGAGATGACTCAATATAGGTGTTATTTTAAAGGTATAGACTATAGAGTAACTAATACAATAAAAGCTGGCAAATAACTTTTTTTTTGTGATTGCCGAATGGAGAAAGTTCATTTTTTTCAGTACTTGAGTAAATCTGGGCGATGCAGGTCTTGTTGCATGAGAATTTTCAGCAGCGTGTGTCATTGCAAAACAAAATGTAATCCCCGTTCTTGAAATTTAATAAATTTAATAAGGTGAATTTTGCTACGATAAATATAAAAGTAGCTGCAGGCTGGTAGAGTTTTGGAATTGACCCTCTATATGGGGTATTTTCATCGATAAAATAGTTTATAGTTACTATTACTAACTAATGCCGGGACACATCATTGATATTGCCGTTTCTTTCCTTCGGTTATACTGCGAAAACTACTGAACGTACTAAACTACCATAAGATGCAGAATATTTTGGGGGAGGTTAAAGTATTTAATTTATGGTGATTACTTATCTGGAACCTACATTTTTTGACTAAGGGGCTGTCTCACAATGTACAAGTAAAGTTACGAATAGGCTACTTGCCACTTATCTATCGAATACATACATCTTTTGCGTTTCACAATATAAGTATATAAATAGTGTATTGAATAAGATATAGCAGATAATCGGCATTTATATTATAGGAAGGATCTAGTAGCAAATATCATAGTTTTTTTATGGAATAGGAGAAAAAACGAGCGTACGGGTCACCTGGTGTTAAGTGATCACCGCTACCCACATTATCTTGCAACACCAGAGGAATCACAGGAGCGTTTTAAAGGAAGGTGTACCAGCTTTTTTTGAAGGTACCCATGTCGTATCGTGCCGGAAACACCGCACAAGGAAGCTCATTCCACAGCTTTGTAGTACGTGGAAGAAAGCTCTATGAAAACCGCACTGTGGAGGACCGCCACACATCCAGATGGTGGCGATTTTATCCAAACTTGTGGCGTGTCGTGCGAACGTGGAATTCGGCGGCAGAAATCAGGTAAAACATCTCTTCAGAAAACTCTCCGTGATAATTGTGGTAGAAAACACACAGTGAAGCGACGTCTATACGCAACGCCGTACACAGCTCTGTGTCCCAGACAATTGTAGCTGCTCTGCATTGCACGCGGTCAAATGGATCGAGCTGATACTGGGGTGCGCCAAACCAGTTATTTGCTATCTGCTGCTATCAAGTTAATGTCAATTTGGAATGTATCTATTGGATTGTGAAGGTACGTGATAACGGAAAAAAGCCGGTTTGCATGGTGGTGGCGGTCATACGAAGAGGTAGAAAATAGGAAAAAAAATCTTTTTCAGATCGTCATTGAAAGGAGATGTTAAATGAACACTCTTATAGCTCCTATTCAAAAGACTGACTATTCTAATGGCAACACATGGAATGACATACTCAAATTACCTAGATCGATAAATATCAAAACAACACTGGAACATACAGATCCAAACCCACAGGGAATGATAAAAAACAATGACTATTATAGCTAACAACGCATCCAAAAGAAAGATTTCAAAAGGAGGTAGAAATTGATAAACGTAATCGTAGTAAAAAAAATTGAGATTACCATAGCATTTGACCATGTTGACCTTGATATATTATTAAATAAATTCAATTTAGTAACAAAAACACAAATCATAATATGTTTAAGAGTTTAAGTTATCAAGGTAAATTAATTGAAGAAGTCCCTACTCTAAAATTCCTTGGTAAATATTAGACTGGAAGTCTCACATAGAATCACTGGTTTAAAGGATAAATAGATTTGACTTTGCTCTTAGGCGAACCAGAAAGACTATATCAAAAGAAGCTGCAATCATTGAATATCACGGCTATGGGGTAACTCCACAATCATAAACAAAATATTACTACTATTAGTTAAGAAAAATTTAAATTTATTCACTCGGCTCGGCGACAGATTTTTGTTTCCATCGCGTGATCCTACTATACTTCGAGTACCCTACATTAGAACCACTTTGTACCAAAATAACTGTCATGCTATGTGTGTAAAAATATTAAAAAAAAATAATAAAATAATAGACGAGATTAAAAGTAACTAATAAAGTAATAACTAAACTAACGAGATAATAAGAGAGAAGACAGTGTTAAATAGATTTATATTCAAATTATTAACACTACTAATAAATATTGTTTTACTCAATAAACGAATATTATCAAACGAAGTGGTAACTGGCACCAATATTATTTTTACCAATAATATTATATTTTTTTGTGATTACTTTTACAACATTTTCTTTTGGATTTCATTAATTATTGTAATTGTGTACTGTAGGGTCTTTTAGATATGACTTTACGTTGGTCAAATTAAATGTAGCAGTAATTATTGATTGTGTTAAGTTATAATATTGGGAAGCGAAACCACTAACATATTTGCATGTCTGTCAAGACGAAACTTAAGCGTGCTATTAATTTTGTAACAACTTTACTTGTGAATGTTTCTGGCAAATAAAGAACTTTGGCTTTGGCTTTGAATAAGTTGAGATATCATCTAAAAAAAATATCAGATTTTTCTATCTCAGAATGTGAAAATCACCTCTATCCTCACTCTGATAGCGATACTTAGAAAAAGATAATTTATAAAAAATACTTTGAGAAAGATAATTTTTGTAATAATCACACTTGATAATTTAATCAATCAAATAATAAAGCTGTATCTAATTACAGTCATATTAAATAAGAAAGTATCAGATAATAATTATTACTGAATTTTTTTTATTGATTATTGATTATAATGGTGGCACTTCACAACGAAGTCCGATTAGATAACAGGAATACACCGCCTATACATCGCTCATGAACAGTGAATATGTTGAGCATTTTCGAATATTTTCGAACAGCATCGAACGAAAAGATGGCCGTGTTGACTACAGTAGCAGCGTATTCATCTTCTTCGTTACACTCTTGACAGAGCGGTCGTGGTCATCATGAAATGACCTCTTTTGGTGCAGATGTGATTCGCCCCACGAGCATTCGCCACTTTTTCCTGCTGGAAGACAGTCTGGTGCACTCTTTCAATGGACCGCCCACAGCAGACTTAATTTGGTCGGTCCATCGCATGGGCGACCTTCCTCTTCCTGTGGTGCACTTTGCCCTGTATGACAAGGCGCTGAATAGACTCACTCTCGCGCCGGGAGACGTGTCCGCAGAACTTAGGAATTCGACTCTGTACTAACACCGAAAGGCATTGTTTTATGCCAAGTACTTTAAGAATGGAGACGTTGGTGCGAAACTCGGTCCATGAAACTACCGAGGGGCGTATTATCTACCTAAAAAAGCGGCCAAGTGGGATCCGTAGCAGCAAGTAACAGAATATAAAAGTTCTTGTAGTTCGTTGTAACTTTGATCGATGTTTTAATAATAGTGTTTTTTTTTTTCAATTAAGTTATATACTACTATAATAAGATTTATGGCGTATTAAAAAAAGCTACTTACTACATTTCGTTCAAACCAATTGATCATTGAAAGAATGCGTGGTAATGTGAAAAATATGATTCTAGAAATCTCAATATCATTTTTGAAGACCTATCGTATGGGTTGATTGAAAAAAAAATTAAGAAACCCCGAAATTTATACTTTTATTTCTATTTTTGTGTGAAAATCTTAGGGCGGTTCACAGAATACATCTACTTGCCAAGTTTAACCAGTATAGTTTTTATAGTTTCGGAAAAAAGTGGCTGTGACATATGGACGGACAGACAGACAGACATAGCGTATCTATAAGGGTTCTGTTTTTGCCATTTGGCTACGGAACCCTAATAAAAAACATTTAAACGTGCATAGACAATAAAGTAGACGGCAATCGAACATGAATCGGTAAATTCGTAATCGTTTGATATGTTGCAAAAAACCGAAAAGGGGGCTGATACGGATGCTCGTGTATTCGTCTTATTCTTGAGAATAGGCAAATATAGACAAATAGAGCCACTTCATATAGTCGTATTTGGACGAAAAAAACAAATCAGTCTTATCTTTTCTTTGTATGTCATTGTACGGCATTCTGTAACTTGACTAACATTACTAGTTCACAATTGAATCAGTACCTATTTACTTGCTGTGGCTTGCTCATTGCTCGTTTGGCTAGATTTAAAGTTTGACCGAGGGTCAGCGCTAACGTCGGTCAAACGTAGCTATAACAATGATAACATAATAGTATGTACGAGTACAGTCTAGCACATCAGCTTGCAATTGCTACGCGCGTACAGCTACGTCACGCTGACGAGAATCGTTAGTCCAGCTCGTCGGTCTTGCGTACGTCAAATCGCTGCCTTGTAATGGCGAATTGACGATATATAAAATATACGTTCAGTGCGAGGTTGACCGAGCGACCGACCGTACGCGCGTGCGTAACATCGTAATTGAAAATTGTAGACAAAAATTAATGTTAACAGTATATATTGTATAAATTTCTCCCTCAATTAGGCACTCTAATAATTGGGTAAACATGATATCTTCTCCTACTTTTATTTCGTAATTGTACTTAAGTAGTACGCACATATTAACAAGGTTACAAAATGAATTAATTTTTCTTCACAATTGTACACGTCCAATCAAGGTTGATGTCAGCTGAGCACTAAATGCAACATGGGTACGCGCTACGGTCGGCCGAGCAAAGAATTAAGCTTTATTATGATTTCGTATGTGTTTTGTTTGGTGCTTGCCGATGTTTTGATTGGTTTCTCGATTACTCTTCATTCTCAACAACCGCTATGTTTTGATTTTCATGGACTCTTTCCGTGCCTACCTTGTATGACCTTGCTTGCACACTGGATACCGAAAATGGCTCACTGACATGTAAATATATTGTTACCTTGGATTTTAACGCCGTCTTGAGGATTGTTTATTGTAGTAACTATGGATGTGCATATGAATTGTAAGATGTGCATTACTTATCTTCCCACTGGGAAACTCGAGATATTCTGCCAAGTGAAATCAGGATCGTAGCATAACGGAACAAAAGGTGTCTAACTTACCTTGAAAGAAGATGTACCAATGACCTATCTAACAGGATGATGAAGTCGTGCCTAGAATATTATAGTCACTAGCCATCCGATCTATAAAATTTTCACTAAGATCATGCAATCTAATACAGCTTGCGGTCTTTAGCTGCTTTTATGTTATAAAAGGACATATTATTATAAAGATGCACAAAAATAAAAATAAATCGTAGAATTGTGGCAGGTCTATCATAAGGCGTTTTTGATTTCATAAGGTACTAAAAATTACATAAAAAAATAATTACAGATGAGGCTACAGATCTATAAGGAGAATATAGAAAAACTTGATCTATGCTACTTACAACATCCAGTAAAGCATCTTCTACAACGCTGTCCGAAATTCGTCCAAATTTGTTGTTTCTTATCAAGTCGTCAACATAATCAGCGTTCGGCGATCTACCCGCATGCGTAACTGCTACACAAAATAGAACCAAAAGAGCAGGCAGCATTTTAGAAATGGTTGCATTTCTCGAAAATAATTCAGTCTTATATAATTAATTAACATCAGATAAGTCTTATAAAATTAATTAATATCAGATAAAGCGGATATAAATCATAATTATGGTATTCAATGATAAAAATCATATAAATGTGAATATGATCCGAAAGACGATAATTAATAATACTAACACATTATAGACCAGTTTCTATTGTACCTACAAAAAAAAAAAATATAATATTAAATCAAATATTAAACCATTTCTCTGGCAAACATATCTAACATTCCAAACAATTTGGTTTAACGAAAGGTCGACACATATTTAATGCTTGGGAGAAATCAGATAACGCTTTAGGATTATTTTGTGATCTTTCGATAGCATTTGATTGCGTAGGCTATTGCTCCAATTATTACTTGATCTTATTACGTCATACTCATCTAATAGAACCCAGAAAGAAGTAATTACTAATGAACATTCATCAGGAGCTGTAATGCGGATGGGATTGCCTCAGGGTTTATTCCTAGGACCTTTCTTATTCCTCATCTACATTGATGATTTGCCATTTGCAGCCTCGAAATAAACCATAAAATCAACCCTTAAAACTTGTAGATTCTACTTCGTTTCTTGGAATAGTATTAGATGGAAAACTTCAATGGGGCGCTCATATTGAGGAAGTCTCAAATAAACTCGGTGAACACAGCTAGATTGATTTATTCAATCGAGAATCGTGAAAGATCGTGCCTGCACGCACTAGAACAGTCTTCGGCGCCAATTGCACAATCCCTCGCAAAAGTAAAGTGTATATGTAATGTGTCAAGCGTAATAAAAATAGGTATTTGAAGAAACTATCGCTGTCGCGCTGTACGCGAAACCCAACTATCTCCGTGTGCGTGAATAGCCCATATTTTGTGTGAGTAATGCGTATGATAGGGTGCGCGCACGCCACAAATCCCGTTACATTTAATAACTTACTCCGTACTCGCTCATAATTAGTTTTTGACCCTGGCTATTGATACAGGGATTTGAAACGTTGCTTTTCTTTGACTCTGCTCGCTCTCGCCTTGTGAATCGGATTTTGAGTAGGTAATTATTTTTACTACCTACTGAAAAATTTATGTATCAATATACATTATGGTTTGCAAACATATGAAAATACAAGTCATACTGGTACACAGAAGTATAGTAAAATTAATAATTAAATTAAAATCACTAAAATATACAAAAGAAATTTTCGAAGAAACTAATTATCAAAATTGTATTAGAAATAAGAAAACAGTCTGTTTAGACTACGTACTTTGATCCCGAGGAGCGACAACGTAGCTCACGGCAGCGAATTGACTGTTACTTCTCTTCTCGTAAACAAGCTCTTAACAATAACATAATTATTACCGAAGAAATGAAAATTGATTGAAATATTTCACTTGAACTTTAGGAAAGTTAAATTAATAAATACAACTTTAACTTTTCAACAAAAACTTGAAACAATAGCGGCCTGCGTAAAGCTCTCGCTTGGACACTCCAGGCATCGGACACACATTCCGAAAGCTCACGTTAAACTGAATAACAAATTACAAATACTTAAATAAAGTGGCGAAAATAAATAAAGGTGTAAAAAGGGCATACCCCACAATTCCAGTTTATCGATACTTTATTTACAATTACTTACCAATAACCTAAACAAGGCAGTAAAAACTACTTTTGTGTTACTCGAATGTTTTAATATTTTTAATATTTAATAAATTAATGAATGGATAAGCTTTATAATAAAATAGTTTGTTTTCGTAACTTCAGTACTTACGTCGTACAACGTACAACAAGTAAGTTGGTACGATTTTTGATAGGTGCCTTTCAAATTACTAACACGTAATAAATTGTTATTGTTTAGTTCTTCCTTATTCACAATTATTACGTCTGAACTACTTCATAATTTATAAAAATAAAATTTCTGAAGCTGTTTAGTTGGAAATACTTAGGTACACCCTAATTTAGTTAATGAGTTAATAAGTATTTTTACAATATTCATTACAGATCAATTTCAAAATAAACTTAAACAGCGTATTGTTTATCGATTACAACTCACTTTAAAGAAAGCTAATTATCGATAGAAGATGTCTTTATCCTTCGCCGTCCGAATTTCGACCTTGCCTTTGAATAGCGCCGCCGTAGAAGAGATACCGCTGGCATGTATTTTATAGGCTAAACACATGGTCGAATTTGGTACGGCGGGACCATAGGACGGTACAGTGGGCGTGGGTGGACGCCTCGCACCAATTGCTCGCCGTCGTATTCAGAACGGTCCGGAGGGTAATCGAGGGGTTCTCGAAATCTCGAGCGATTGCCAGAACGGAGGGCAAAGCCAAATTGGTGTCGAAGAAGTTCGGCGTCATTAATAGAACAAGGCAATACTTCAAGCCAGCCCACATTCTAGCGCTCTAGAAAGCGCAGCTCCAGCCATCAAATATTGCTGTTATCTCAGATCTAGCGCACCCCTGTATCAGCTCGATCCATTGGAACGCTTGCAACGCAGAGCAGCTCGAATTGTCGGGGACCCAGTGCTCTGCAAACGGCTGGATCACTTGGCGTTGCGTAGAGATGTCGCTTCATTGTGTGTCTTCTACCGAATTTAACACGGGGAGTGTTCCGAAGAGCTGTTTCACCTGATTCCTGCCGCCGAATTCCACCTTCGCACGACACGCCACAAGTTAGGATATCATCCCCACCATCTGAATGTGTGGCGGTGGGTTGTGGAATGAACTTCCTTGTGCGGTCTTTCCGGGACGATACGACCCACCTTAAAGGCCGACAACGCTCGTGTGATTCCAGTGGTGTTGCAAGAGAATGTGGGCGGCGGTGATCACTTAACACCAGGTGACCCGTACGCTCGTTTGTTCTCCTTTTCCATAAATAAAAAAAAAGTTCTGGTACCAGACCGCGGCCGATGGTTCAGCCGGACCAAATCCGACCATGTGTTTAGGCTATAAAATACACTTGCTGGCGGTATCTCTTTAACAGCCGCGGGCGGCGCAATTCAAAGGCAACTTTGCAGCGCTGCTTTTAAACTTTTGCACGGCATAATAAAGTGGCGTTGCCGCTTTTTGATATTGAAATATTCAAGTTCATTGAATCATTGACCCAGTTACCAAAATCTTACAGGACGTTTAAATTGGCTCCAAATGAAAAGCCTACTTTTTGACAAAACCAATGCACGGATTTCATTAATTTTTGGTATATCGTCAGCAAATATGCTAACAAGTATATACCTACATTTATTTCATACAAGCTATTTCCATACTGTATATTGTAATATCGGCAGCGTTGCCCCACTGTTATATAGCTGGTAACGAATCTCTTGATTTTCATCTTTCCATTCCTGGTTTTGCGGATGTCCATGGGCGGTTTCCTCACTACTCTCCATGACGCGAGCCTCTTGCCAGTTTGCCCCCTTTTTTATGACAATAAGGGACGAGACGATAAGGACGTTCATCTGAATAATTGATAAGCCCTGCCCATTACAATGCAGTGCCGCTCAGGATTCTAGAAAAACCTGAGCGGTACTACAATTGCGCTCGTCACCTTAAGACATAAGATGTAAAGTCTCATTTGCCCAGTAATTTCACTAGCTACGGCGCCCTTCAGACCGAAACACTATAATGCTTACACATTACTCCTTCACGGCAGAAATGGGCGCCGTTGTCGTACCCATAATCTAGCCGGCATCGTAATTCCATCTTATACAAAAAAACTCGTAATTTTTTCTAGATCGCTAATGGGAAACGGGGTCGCTATCCATCATGACGTAGTCTAATGCACATCCGTTAAAGGGTAAAATTAATAAGCTTATCAAAAAGTAAGGATAATAAATATCTATAAACAACAAGAAAATCTTTATTGCATAAATTGTAACAGTAACAGTTGAATACAAATTATTTATTTTGATTTTCTAGTGACGAGATTGTATTAATAACGTAGTCGTACACTAAAGACGTTGCATTAATTCCGTAAATATAATCGATATGACCGTAAGTACTGTCCGCGTTCAGCTCTGGAATAGGGTAACAAAGGATTATCCACTCTGTGAGGCACCATGTGATAAGATACCTAAAACAAATACCTTCCATAAAAACTATCACATACAGCTATATGAGAAAGATGCTGACCAGTCAGGTGTAAACGAATTAAGAAATTACACAGACGGCTCGAAAATGGCTACTGGAACTGGTGCCGGCATATTCTCACAGGAACTAAACATACACATTTCCATACCCTTGGGCACACACAGCTCCATCTTCCAATGTGAGTGCGTAGCCATCAAGGAAGCCGCCAGCGCTATATTAAGAAGAAAGGTACATGGCCACAACATCAGATTTCTTTCTGACAGTATGGCGGTACTAACAGCACACAACTCAGCACTAATACACGAATGTCACCAAACCCTGGAGCAAGTTGCCTCTTATAACCAGGTAACTCTGCAATGGATCAAGGGACATAGTGGTTCGTTGGGTAATGATGCAGCGGATGAGCTTGCAAGGCGGGCATCGGCAAATATAGTGTCTGGTCCATTGCCACTTCTGCCACTGCCCTTCAGCCAAATGCGCTCATGGATACGCTCTCTCACCAACGACCTACACAACACCCGATGGATGAATGTCTCAAGCTGTAGACAGTCGAAGGTGGCGATACCTGCACTATCGCCCAAACTGACACGTAGACTTATGAGCCTCAACAGACATGATATCCGTATAATGGTGGGCACCCTAACGGGTCACACATCACTAAACAAACACCTTTTCACAATCGGCGTAACGGACAGTCCTAAGTGCAGAGGTTGTCTGACCGAAGACGAAACGGTCGCTCACGTAATCCTGGAATGGGCGGGGGTGGCCAACCAACGGGCAAAAACCTTAACCAATACGAGGTCGCTCCAAGAAGTCTGTGAACACCCCAAGAATGTTCTGAACTTCTCGAAGGAGCTGGGCTGGTTGGAGTAACCGGCCATTACTGCACGCAAAATGGACCCATGCTAGTGGTTTAATTGCGGAAACAGGAGCCCCTACACCATACCATACCATACTATACTCGTAATTTTTTCTAGATCGCTAATGGGAAACGAGGTCGCTATCCATCATGACCTAGTCTAATGCACATCCGTTAAAGGGTAAAATTAATAAGCTTATCAAAAAGTAAGGATAATAAATATCTATGAACAACACGAAAATCTTTATTGCATAAATTGTAACAGTAACAGTTGAATACAAATTATTTATTTTGATTTTCTAGTGACGTGATTGTATTAATAACGTAGTCGTACACTAAAGACGTTGCATTAATTCCGTAAATATAATCGATATGACCGTAAGTACTGTCCGCGTTCAGAAACTTCTCTGCAAACGGTAGTTCATTGTACAATCTCTCGACATCGAGTACGCCGGATACCGCGTCATTTTCTGAATAGTATAGGAAAACGGGCGCAGTAACATTGCCTAAGTTATAATCTGGTGGACTGATACTTCCATAAATTATTTGATTTCTCAGCAAGCCAAAGTTGTAACGCCGGAATCCCTTCTGTGATATTCCTTGCAAGTAATGAGTAAACGCTCTGATGGAGGATCCTGCGGGAAAGTGACCAAATATCACTGGCAGCATAGTCTGAAATGTAAATATTATTTCAAGTTACTTTTACTTATGTAAGTTAGTAATTTTTTTTGCATAGTAAGATTGGATAGCGTTGCTTGCAGCGGGGACATGTGCCGGGACGTCTCCTTCGCTCAGTGCGTAAACTCGTGAACAGGTGCTGCTTGTGGTACGAGGTTGACCCGTTATAGTTAATAAATCATTGCATTTGTTGGATGCAATAACTAATTTTGACAGTAATCACGACCATCATGTTCATGAAGGCATCCTTACACAAACAATAAATATAAGCTCTAAAGATTGATTGATTGATCCGAGGATAGTAACTAAATTTATACAATTTACTTTATTATTTATATTAATTTATACATTCATATATTGGATGCAGCACCCTACAAATTAATTTGTTTTGTATATTACAGCCATTGTAAAATACTCTATTGATTCAAAAGAGTGGTTGAGTTCCTTGTATGCTCTACTCACGAGCACTTCTTTTTTCGAACATAATATGGTAGATTCAGTAATTTAAAAAATATATTTATAGTGACAATTAAAAAGCGCTTAGTTAAAGTTTCACTTTGATTTCGAATTTGAAAACAATCACAGGGATCTGATCGGTAGATTACATACTCCAAAGTTTTATTTTTAAATTGCCTTGGCAATTTTCGTATTTATAATTATTGTCAGAGAAAGTTACCGTGTTTAGTTGGTCCGGACTATATCCACTGAGTAGGAATAGAATATTGCTACAGACTGGTTGGAATACTGCCTCGTCGGTACATAAAGTTTGGCCAGCCCATGTGTAAAAAGCATTGTGTGAAAAAATTTCACCAATACGAAGCAGATTGGCTACATCCTGGAAAAAGAAAAATGAATAGAAAAAAGCAAATATTTCGAAAATCTTGTGCAAATGTGCGTACTTTTGCGCACTTAATACATGATATTTACCGCAATTTGTGTAACAAATGGAGCCAGTGCTCTGAATAACAGACTTGGAGTGTGGGCCATGTACGCTACAGGCGCTAGGGCGTGCATTGAAATGATCTTGTCATTATATTCAGGCCGGAGCGATCCCATCACAAAGAACGAAGTGGTGCCCTGAGAGAAACCAATGTAATGCAATCGTTGCTTGCCAGTATATTCCAGTGTATAGTCTATCATCGATGGTAAATCAATGTGTCCAATTTCATCAAAAGAGAAATTCCAAAAGGAAGTATTTAATAGTGCATCAGGCCGTAACCATTCATGTCTTCGGGAGTAATAGTTTCCACGAGCGTTACCCATCCACACATCATATCCCTCTTCAGCTAGGAGATACGCTAAAATGAAAAATACCAAAAATTGTATTATAAATTTGATTCATTATCATCATCAGCCGGAAGACGTCCACTGCTGGACAAAGGCCTCCAGCAAAGATCTTCACGACTATCTCTCCTGAGCTGCCTCATCCAACGTATTCCGGTGATCTTGAAAAAATCGTCGGTCCATCTTGTGGGAGGCCTACCAACACTGCGTCTTTCGGTACGTGGTCGCCATTCGAGGACTTTTCTGCCCCACCGGCAATCTGTCCGTCGAACTATGTGCCCACTGCCGCTTCAGTTTCGCAATTATTTGTTTTTTTTTTTTAATTAAAGAAAATTATATTATATTCGTTTTTTAAAAATAAACAACTTAACAATAAAAGCTTTTGCTTAACGCACCCAATCCTGAACCCGGGCCCATTAGAATAAAGTCGACAGATGATCCCCACAGCCCGTGCATAACAAATACGACGGGTTTGTCTCCAGGCTCATTGTTGTTGTCTCGGCCATAAGGAATACGATGCATCTGCAAAATGTATCCATCGGGAGTGACGACCGTATGTTCCTCTAGTGGATATCTGTACTTCGCCGCGAGACCAGGCTGAAAATATATTTGTGTTTCAACTAGGAATGCTATTGTTGTTCTACATTTTTTATAAACAAAATAAACCAGTTGGAGGCTCCTTTTCACAGGAAGCCGACTAGATTATGGGTACCACAACGGCGCCTTTTTCTGCCGTGAAGCAGTAATGTGTAAACATTATTGTGTTTCGGACAGAAGGGCGCCGAGAAATTACTGGGCAAATGAGACTTAACATCTTATGTCTCAAGGTGACGAGCGCAATTGTAGTGCGGCTCAGAATTTTTGGGTTTTTCAAGAATTCTGAGCGGCACTGCATTTTAATGGGTAGGGCGTATCAATTACCATCAGCTGAACGTCCTGCTCGTCTTGTCCCTTATTTTGCATTTTGAATTTTGCTATGATAAATATAAAAGTAGCTGCAGGCTGGTAGAGTTTTGGAATTTCCCTCTATATGGGGTATTTTCGTCGATAAACTACCATATAGAGGGTAGTATGTACATCGATAAAATAGTTTATAGTTATTATTACTAATGCCGGGACACATCATTGATATTGCTGTTTCTTTCCTTCGGTTATACTGCGAAAACTACTGAACGTACTAAACTACCATAAGATGCAATGTATTTTGGGGGAGGTTTAAGTACTTTTTGACTAAGGGGCTGTCTCACAATGTACAAATAAAGTTACGAATAGGCTTCTTGCCACTTATCTATCGAATAAAGACATCTTTTGCGTTTCACAATATAAGTATATAAATAGTGTATTGCATAAGATATAGCAGATAATCGGCATTTATATTATAGGAAGGAGCTAGTAGCAAATATCATAGTTTTTTTATGGAATAGGAGAACAAACAAGCGTACGGGTCACCTGGTTTTAGGTGATTACCGCCACCCACATTATCTTGCAACACCAGAGGAATCACAGGAGCATTTTTAAGGAAGGTGTACCGGCTTTTTTTGAAGGTACCCATGTCGTATCGTGCCGGAAACACCGCACAAGGAAGCTCATTCCACAGCTTTGTAGTACATAGAAGAAAGCTCCTTGAAAACCGCACTGTGGAGGTCCGCCACACATCCAGATGGTGGTGATTACATCCTACCTTGTGGCGTGTCGTGCGAAGGTGGAATTCGGTGGCAGAAATCATGTAAAACAGCTCTTTGGAACACTCTCCGTGATAATTACGGTAGAAAACACACAGTGAAGCGACGTCTCTACGCAACGCCGTTCACAGAGCTCTGGGTCCCCGACAATTGTAGCTGCTCTGCGTTGCACGCGGTCAAATGGATCGAGCTGATACTGGGGTGCGCCAGACCAGTTATCTGCTATCTGCTGCTGTCAAGTTAATGTCAATTTGGAATGTATCTATTGGATTGTGAAGGTACCGTACCTGTCACCGCACGTGATAACGGAAAAAAGCCGGTTCGCATGGTGGTGGCGGTGATACGAAGAGGTAGAAAATAGGAAAAAAAATCTTTTTCAGAGCGTCATTGAAAGGAGATGTTAAATGAACACTATTATAGCTCCTATTCAAAAGACTCACTATTCTAATGGCAACACATGGAATGACAGACTCAAATTACCTAGATCGGTAAATATCACAACAACACTGGAACACACAGATCCAAACCCACAGGGAATGATGAAAAAGAATGACTATTATAGTTACCAACCGACCAACGCATCCAAAAGAAAGATTTCAAAAGGAGGTAGAAATTGATAAACGTAATCATATTAAAAAAAAATTGAGATTACCAAAGCATTTGACCATGTTGACCATGATATATTATTAAATAAATTCAATTTAGTAACAAAAACACGAATCATAATATGTTTAAGAGTTTAAGTTATGAAGGTAAATTAATTGAAGAAGTTCCTACTCTAAAATTCCTTGGTAAATATTAGACTGGAAGTCTCACATAGAATCGCTGGTTAAAAGGATACATAGATTTGTCTTTGCTCTTAGGCGAACCAGAAAGACTATATCAAAAGAAGCTGCAATCATTGAATATCACGGCTATGGGGTAACTCCACAATCATAAACAAAATATTACTACTATTAGTTAAGAAAAATTTAAATTTATTCACTCGGCTCGGCGACAGATTTTTGTTTCCATTGCGTGATCCTACTATACTTCGAGTACCCTACATTAGAACCACTTTGTACCAAAATAACTGTCATGCTATGTGTGTAAAAATATTAAAAAAAAATAATAAAATAATAGACGAGATTAAAAGTAACTAATAAAGTAATAACTAAACTAACGAGATAATAAGAGAGAAGACAGTGTTAAATAGATTTATATTCAAATTATTAACACTACTAATAAATATTGTTTTACTCAATAAACGAATATTGTCAAACGAAGTGGTAACTGGCACCAATATTATTTTTACCAATAATATTATATTTTTTTGTGATTACTTTTACAACATTTTCTTAAGATTTCATTAATTATTGTAATTGTGTACTGTAGGGTCTTTTAGATATGACTTTACGTTGGTCAAATTAAATGTAGCAGTAATTATTGATTGTGTTAAGTTATAATATTGGGAAGCGAAACCACTAACATATTTGCATGTCTGTCAAGACGAAACTTAAGCGTGCTATTAATTTTGTAACAACTTTACTTGTGAATGTTTCTGGCAAATAAAGAACTTTGGCTTTGGCTTTGAATAAGTTGAGATATCATCTAAAAAAAATATCAGATTTTTCTATCTCAGAATGTGAAAATCACCTCTATCCTCAATCTCATAGCGATACTTAGAAAAAGATAATTTATAAAAAATACTTTGAGAAAGATAATTTTTGTAATAATCACACTTGATAATTTAATCAAACAAATAATAAAGCTGTATCCAATTACAGTCATATTAAATAATAAAGTATCATAATATTTGGAAGCATATTCGAGTATACTGCGTACGAATGTGCAGTAAAGAATTTTAAATGTTTTGATGTTTTTGAACGAAGCACATGTGCGTTGTACAAATCACAGGGCGCTTGAAGCTCTTGACTATATGTTCAATATGATCATCAAATAACAGTTTAGAGTCATATAAATCTCCAAGATCACGCACAACAGTGTTTTTTGTTAGTGTTTGACTTTTTAATTTATAATCCGATGGTATAATGTTATAGTTACGTGTAAAAGTAACTACAGAGCATTTGGAGGGATTGAGATCAAGCTTATTGGTTTGGCAATAGTTGTCCAGTCGGTCTAGGTCAGCTTGAACCTTGAAACCAACCTTGAACCAAAAATGCTTAGGATCCTTTTCGATAGAACTTTCTACATTTGCTATATAGTTCTCATAACAACGTTTTTCGAGTGATTTGGTTCTGTCGCGCAACAAAAAGTAAGTCAATTGATCAGATTTATTGTTGTACGTTTCATATTTTTTTAGATATTTGTGTTTTTCTTTTAGCTACTTAAGCAGTGCAGGCGTATACCATTTAGGATAGGCTTTTCGCATTATACGTTTAGTCTTTATGTACTTTTCAAATAATTTATCAAGGATTTTATAAAATAATGTAACAGCTTTATCTACGCTATGTAAGGAAAATTTGCTATGCCAGTCAGTTTCTAATAATTCCTAATTAATGGCATTATAATCTCCCTTATTGAACAGATAAGTTGATCGAACTAGAGGTATTAATAGCGGAGTATCCACAAACTCCACCTTTATTACAATTGGCTTGTGATAAGGATCAATTTTTGAAAGGGCGTCGTCACATTCAAACACATGCACAACGTCATTACATAAAACAAGATCAAGAATCCTTCCTTGATGATTAACAACCCAGTTGTATTGCTGCAAATCTAAAAGAGTAAGGTCATCAATGAAGTCTTTGTGTTCGTCGGTAGTTACATTATAGGGCATCATGTATTGAGAGACATTACAGCGGGACCACATAATTGAACTGAGATTAAAATCGCCAACTATCAAGTACTTATCATTTAAGTTCATTAAGTTTTGATAAGAAATTTTGTAGCTGATCTGAAAATGATAGCCACATTTCTGTTTACATAAATATATGGCACACAAATTGATTTTAATACAATTTTTAGAATTGCTTTGTTTTAGTGTTATTGTGACCCATAAGTCTTCAGCCGTAGAATGAAATTTGGACTGTGTCATAGTGATAATGTCCCTACGTACAGCTATAAGGACACCACCCCCCATAGCTTCCTGGGTTAAATCATAATCCCTATCTCGCCGCCATACGATATACCTGTCGTCAAATAACTCTGAACTAAGAATACTATGTACCAACCACGTTTCCGTTAATATAATAATATCATACGAATTGAGACAGAGATTTCGATAAAAGGTTGTTGTTTTCGTTCGTAATCCCGAGTATTTTTATAGTAGACATTAATTTTGCCCGTGTTATCCATTTTTAAAGCTATAGTATAGAACAAGAAAAGTAACAGTGTATAATAGCGCGCTTGTAAACATTATGAAGTTTGCGTTTCGAAAAAATAAGTGTAAAATATAATAAGAAGCTATTAAAATAGTGTAGTCGCGTGTGGAGGATATGAGCTTAGTAAATTTACACACATAGGATAATAAACTATTTTGTATGATACCCTGTCCGACAGTTCCACAATTTGGTTGTTGCTGAACTCGTTAGCAGCCTTGAGGTCTACGGTCTCTTCTTTAATAGTGTGGACATCTACAATTAGGCCAGGTAAACCAGACAGTTGGGTTTTGATGCACTGAATCTCTTTGAGTAGCATCTCGAGGGTTACAGGATTACAATCCACGATAGGAACTGATGGGGCTGGCGATGATACCCTGCAAGTGTTACACTTCCACGAACTACGCTTTAAGGATCCAAGCTTCCTCCATGAGATTTCCGAGATTTGTGCACACCCGAAATCAACTTGCTTTTTGCAGAGGCTGCATACAACTCCATCATTGAAATCAACACTACACAAGGAGCACTTCATATTATTAATCAGTTGGTATGTAAAACGCGAAGACAGTAGTACTAATGAGTCGCGTATATATTGACAATGTTTCGACTCTTTGAAAGCGCTCGACACGACTTTGACCGATGGTCAGCGCTAACGTCGGTCAAACGTAGCTATAACAATGAGAACATAATATTATGTACGAGTACAGTCTAGCGCATCAGCTTGCAATTGCTACGCGCGTACAGCTACGTCGCGCTGACGAGAATTGTTAGTCCAGCTCGTCGGTCTTGCGTAGGTCAAATCGCTGCCTTGTAATGGCGAATTGGCGATATATAAAATATACGTTCAGTGCGAGGCTGACCGAGCGACCGACCGTACGCGCGTGCGTAACATCGTAATTGAAAATTGTAGACAAAAATTAATGTAAACAATATATATTGTATAAATTTCTCCTTCAATTAGGCACTCTAATAATTGGGTAAACATGATATCTTCTCCTACTTTTATTCCGTAATTTTACTTAAGTAGTACGCGCATATTAATAAGGTTACAAAATGAATTAATTTTTCTTCACAATTGTACACGTCCAATCAAGTTTGATGTCAGCTGAGCACTAAATGCAACATGGGTACGCGCTACGGTCGGCCGAGCAAAAAATTAAGCTTTATTATGATTTCGTATGTGTTTTGTATGGTGCTTGCCGATGTTTTGATTGGTTTCTCGAATACTCTTCATTCTCAACAACCGCTATGTTTTGATTTTCATGAACTCTTTCCGTGCCTACCTTGTATGACCTTGCTTGCACACTGGATATCGAAAATCGCTCAATGACATGTCGTTATATTGTTATCTTGGATTTTAACGCCGTCTTGAGGATTGTTTACTGTAGTAACTATGGATGTGCATATGAATTGTAAGATGTGCATTACTTATCTTCCCACTGGGAAACTCGAGATATTCTGCCAAGTGAAATCACGATCGTAGCATAACGGAACAAAAGGTGTCTAACTTACCTTAAAAGAAGATGTACCAATGACCTATCTAATAGGATGATGAAGTCGTGCCTAGAATATTATAGTCACTAGCCATCCGATCTATAAAATTTTCACCAAGATCATGCAATCTAATACGGCTTGCGGCTTTTAGCTGCTCTTGTGTTATAAAAGGACATATTATTATAAAGATGCACAAAAATAAAAATAAATCGTAGAATTGTGGTCGGTCTATCATAAGACGTTTTTGATTTCATAAGGTAATAAAAATTTCATAAAAAAATAATTACAGATGAGGCTACAGATCTATAAGGAGTATATAGAAAAACTTGATATATGCTACTTACAACATCCAGTAAAGCATCTTCTACAACGCTGTCCGAAATTCGTCCAAATTTGTTGTTTCTTATCAAGTCTTCAACATAATCAGCGTTCGGCGATCTACCCGCATGCGTAACTGCTACACAAAATAGAAACAAAAGAGCAGACAGCATTTTAGAAATGGTTGCATTTCTCGAAAATAATTCAGTCTTATATAATTAATTTACATCAGATAAGTCTTATAAAAGCAATTCATATCAGATAAAGCGGATATAAATCATAATTATGCTATTCAATGATAAAAATCATATAAATGTGAATATGATCCCTTAGAGACTGAGCGTTTGGCGATTAAAAAAACAACTGCTTGACTGTGAGGAATATGTGGAAGATATGATTTATTTGAAAGTTACATGATATACATACAAAATCCTTAAAACTAATTACCCAGTTACAATTGTTACTTAAAAAATATTTACAAGTTCAGAAAATACACACCAATACTAAAGCTTACATTTTAACCAATAGTAAAACGTTTCATTCAATAAGAATTGAGAATAATATTATGTGTTCTATCTCGCTCTTAAACTAATGCTATCGCAGTAAGCCGGCCAGCGAACGCGGTTTGTGTAAACTCGCGTCAAACCTCGATCATACGATGTTAATGAGCATTCAGCACCTACTCTGTCGCTCATTGATTAAAATTGGATGAATAGCGATCGACCCCGTCCCGACGCGTCATTCGAGGACGCTCGGCCTTGCTGTGCGGTTGTGTAACGCGGAGCATATGACTGATCACATTGATGAGATTATTACTGGTGATCTGTATGATTTTATGAGTTGATGTACAGCATTATGAAATGGTTCTTATCAGAGCTAATATTACGTTATATAAAATAAAATGTTCTTTTCAGAATGAATCTTTCGGCATACGCTTATTACAGTTATTATGCACGATTACTATTTCTACGATCTATAATGCTACGTTACAAGTTAGATATTAGACATTTGTATTAATTGATATTATTGGTTGTAGGTACAGCTACAGGAGTCCCCTTCAAGTGAAATGCACCGGCAACTTAATGTGTCAGCCTGTCCTTGACATTTTGATAGGCTGGGACGTCAAGTTGTTCGTAGGGTCTGGTAACTTGGTATTTTGGGTATTGGTGGTATGTTTGTCAGGTATGGTATCGGTAAGGTTTTTGGTCACTTGTACAGGTAAAGGTAATGAATATAATGTTTTGTTTTCTTCAGTTTCATTTAATAAATATGCAGGCTTTAAACGGTCGATCGATATGTTTGTTTGTCGACCTGGTAACTGAATGGTATAAACTTTACCGCTTCGTTTGATAACATGGTACGTTCCTTCATATGGTGTTTGTAATGGTGGTTTTACTGAATCTATTCTAATAAACACATGTCTGCATGTATGTAAGTCTTGATGAACAAATATGTGTTTGTTCTTACGATGTGAAGTAGGTGAGTGTGGTTTATTAGCTGTGATATGGGTACGTAATTTATCAACGTAGGTATGATCCAATGAGGTAGATGATGTTTGTGTGTTTATGTCGAAGAAATCACTTGGTAGACGAAGGTTATAGCCGTATGTTAGTTCGACGGCGCTAACGCCTGTGTCCGATCGTAGAACTGCGCGCAGGCCTAATAATATGGTTGGTAGTTCATTGACCCATGCACAGGTGTTCGTTAACCTTGAACGAAGGGCTGTCTTCAAGCAACGATGAAAGCGTTCTACCTTTCCGTTACTCTTTGGGTTATAGCTTGTACTTCGTATCCGTTTAACTCCCATAGTTTTCATGAGGTTGGTAAACAGAGAGCTTTCGAATTATCGACCTTGATCGCTTGTTAGTGTCGCTGGGCATCCAAATCTTGAGATCCAGTAATTGTATATGATATCTGCAATTGTCTCGGCTGTTGGTTGTAGGTACAGCTACAATCCGAAAGACGATAATTAATAATACTAACAAATTATAGACCAGTTTCTATTGTACCTACAAAAAAAGATGAAATATAATATTAAATCAAATCTTAAACCATTTCTCTGGCAAACATATCTAACATTCCAAACAATTTGGTTTAACGAAAGGTCGACACATATTTAATGCTTGGGAGAAATCAGATAACGCTTTAGGATTATTTTGTGATCTTTCGATAGCATTTGATTGCGTAGACTATTGTTCCATTGTCCGTAAACTAAAAACTAAATTATTATTACTTGATCTTATTACGTCACACTCATCTAATAGAACCCAGAAAGTAGTAATTACTAATGAACATTCATCAGGAGCTGTAATGCGCATGGGATTACTTCAGGGTTTAATCCTAAGACCTTTCTTATTCCTCGTCTACATTGATGATTTGCCATTTGCAGCTTCGAAAGAAACCATAAAATCAACCCTTAAAACCCTTAAAACTTGTATATTCTACTTCGCTTCTTTGAATAGTATTAGATGGAAAACTTCAATGGGGCGCTCATATTGAGGCAGTCTCAAATAAACTCGGTGAACACAGCTAGATTGATTTATTCAATCGAGAATCGTGAAAGATCGTGCCTGCACGCACTAGAACAGTCTTTGGCGCCAGTGTGACGTAATAAGATCAAGTAATAATAATTTAGTTTTTAGTTTACGGACAATGGAACAATAGGCTACGCAATCAAATGCTATCGAAAGATCACAAAATATTCCTGAAGCGCTATCTGATTTCTCCCAAGCATTAAATATGTGTCGACCTTTCGTTAAACCAAATTGTTTGGAATGTTAGATATGCCTGCCAGAGAAATGGTTTAAAATTTAATTTAATATTATATTTCATTTTTTTTGTAGGTACAATAGAAATTGGTCTATAATCTATTAGTATTATTACTTATCGTCTTTCGGATCATATTTACATTTATATGATTTTTATCATTGAATAGCATAAGTATGATTTACATCCGCCTTATCTGATATCAATTACTTTTATAAGACTTATCTGATGTTAATTAATTATATAAAACTGAATTATTTTCGAGAAATGCAACCATTTCTAAAATGCTGTCTGCTCTTTTGGTTCTATTTTGTGTAGCAGTTACGCATGCGGGTAGATCGCCGAACGCTGATTATGTTGACGACTTGATAAGAAACAACAAATTTGGACGAATTTCGGACAGCGTTGTAGAAGATGCTTTACTGGATGTTGTAAGTAGCATAGATCAAGTTTTTCTATATACTCCTTATAGATCTGTAGCCTCATCTGTAATTATTATTTTATGTAATTTTTAGTACCTTATGCAATCAAAAACGTCTTATGATAGACCGGCCACAATTCTACGATTTATTTTTAATTTTGTGCATCTTTAAAATAATATGTCCTTTTATAACACAAGAGCAGCTAAAGGCCGCAAGCCGTATTAGATTGCATGATCTTAGTGAAAATTTTATAGGTCGGATGGCTAGTGACTATAATATTCTAGGCACGACTTCATCATCCTGTTAGATAGGTCATTGGTACATCTTCTTTCAAGGTAAGTTAGACACCTTTTGTTCCGTTATGCTACGATCCTGATTTCACTTGGCAGAATATCTCGAGTTTCCCAGTGGGAAGATAAGTAATGCACATCTTACAATTCATATGCACATCCATAGTTACTACAATAAACAATCCTCAAGACGGCGGTAAAATCCAAGATAACAATATAACTACATGTCAGTGAGCCATTTTCGGTATCCAGTGTGCAAGCAAGGTCATACAAGGTAGGCACGGAAAGAGTCCATGAAAATCAAAACATAGCGGTTGTTGAGAATGAAGAGTAATCGAGAAACCAATCAACACATCGGCAAGCACCATACAAAACACATACGAAATCATAATTAAGCTTAATTTTTTGCTCGGCCGACCGTAGCGCGTACCCAAACGCGCTGCCCATGTTGCATTTAGTGCTCAGCTGACATCAAACTTGATTGGACGTGTACAATTGTGAAGAAAAATTAATTCATTTTGTAACCTTGTTAATATGTGCGTACTACTTAAGTACAATTACGGAATAAAAGTAGGAGAAGATATCATGTTTACCCAATTATTAGAGTGCCTAATTTAAGGAGAAATTTATACAATATATATTGTTAGCGTTAATTTTTGTCTACAGTTTTCAATTACGATGTTGAGCACGCGCGTACGGTCGGTCGTTCGTTCAGCCTCACACTGAACGTATATTGTATATATCGCCAATTCGCCATTACAAGGCAGCGATTTTACGTACGCAAGACCGACGAGCTGGACTAACAATTCTCTCAATATGAATTTTCTCCCTTCGGCAATCACAACAAAAACAGTTATTTGCCAGCTTTTTATAGTATTAGTTACTCTACAACCTTGCCTTTAAAATAACACCAACATCGAGCCTTTGCATGACGTAGAACTAAAACCACCGTTGTTTTACAAATTAAGGTGAATTTTGCTAAATTAAAAATAAAGTAGCTGCAGACTGGGGTTTTGGAATTGACCTCCTATATGGGGTATTTTCGTCGATCAAATAGTTTAAAGTTACTATTCCCAAAGTTTTATTACTATATGCCAGGACACTTTATACATAGATATAGTGCCTGCTAAAGTTAAACTAATTTTTTTTTAAATAAAATAAGGGACAAGACGAGCAGGACGTTCAGCTGATGGTAATTGATACGCCCTACCCATTAAAATGCAGTGCCGCTCAGAATTCTTGAAAAACCCAAAAATTCTGAGCCGCACTACAATTGCGCTCGTCACCTTGAGACATAAGATGTTAAGTCTCATTTGCCCAGTAATTTCTCGGCGCCCTTCTGTCCGAAACACAATAATGTTTACACATTACTGCTTCACGGCAGAAAAAGGCGCCGTTGTGGTACCCATAATCTAGTCGGCTTCCTGTGAAAAGGAGCCTCCAACTGGTTTATTTTGTTTATAAAAATGTAGAACAACAATAGCATTCCAAGTTGAAACACAAATATATTTTCAGCCTGGTCTCGCGGCGAAGTACAGATATCCACTAGAGGAACATACGGTCGTCACTCCCGATGGATACATTTTGCAGATGCATCGTATTCCTTATGGCCGAGACAACAACAATGAGCCTGGAGACAAACCCGTCGTATTTGTTATGCACGGGCTGTGGGGATCATCTGTCGACTTTATTCTAATGGGCCCGGGTTCAGGATTGGGTGCGTTAAGCAAAAGCTTTTATTGTTAAGTTGTTTATTTTTAAAAAATGAATATAATATAATTTTCTTTAATTAAAAAAAAAACCAATAATTGCGAAACTGAAGCGGCAGTGGGCACATAGTTCGACGGAATGATTGCCGGTGGGGCAGAAAAGTCCTCGAATGGCGACCACGTACCGAAAGACGCAGTGTTGGTAGGCCTCCCACAAGATGGACCGACGATTTTTTCAAGATCACCGGAATACGTTGGATGAGGCAGCTCAGGAGAGATAGTCGTGAAGATCTTTGCTGGAGGCCTTTGTCCAGCAGTGGACGTCTTCCGGCTGATGATGATAATGAATCAAATTTATAATACAATTTTTGGTATTTTTCATTTTAGCGTATCTCCTAGCTGAAGAGGGATATGATGTGTGGATGGGTAACGCTCGTGGAAACTATTACTCCCGAAGACATGAATGGTTACGGCCTGATGCACTATTAAATACTTCCTTTTGGAATTTCTCTTTTGATGAAATTGGACACATTGATTTACCATCGATGATAGACTATACACTGGAATATACTGGCAAGCAACGATTGCATTACATTGGTTTCTCTCAGGGCACCACTTCGTTCTTTGTGATGGGATCGTTCCGGCCTGAATATAATGACAAGATCATTTCAATGCACGCCCTAGCGCCTGTAGCGTACATGGCCCACACTCCAAGTCTGTTATTCAGAGCACTGGCTCCATTTGTTACACAAATTGCGGTAAATATCATGTATTAAGTGCGCAAAAGTACGCACATTTGTGCAAGATTTTCGAAATATTTGCTTTTTTCTATTCATTTTTCTTTTTCCAGGATGTAGCCAATCTGCTTCGTATTGGTGAAATTTTTTCACACAATGCTTTTTACACATGGGCTGGCCAAACTTTATGTACCGACGAGGCAGTATTCCAACCAGTCTGTAGCAATATTCTATTCCTACTCAGTGGATATAGTCCGGACCAACTAAACACGGTAACTTTCTCTGACAATAATTATAAATACGAGAATTGCCAGGGCAATTTAAAAATAAAACTTTGGAGTATGTAACCTACCGATCAGATCCCTGTGATTGTTTTCAAATTCGAAATCAAAGTCAAACTTTTACTAAGCGCTTTTTAATTGTCACTATAAATATATTTTTTAAATTACTGAATCTACCATATTATGTTCGAAAAAAGAAGAGCTCGTGAGAAGAGCATACAAGGAACTCAACCACTCTTTTGAATCAATAGAGTATTTTACAATGGCTTTAATATACAAAACAAATTAATTTGTAGGGTGCTGCATCCAATATATGAATGTATAAATTAAAATAAATAATAAAGTAAATTGTATAAATTTAGCTACTATCCTCGGATCAATCAATCAATCTTTAGAGCTTATATTTACTGTTTGTGTAAGGATGCCTTCATGAACATGATGGTCGTGATTACTGTCAAAATTAGTTATTGCATCCAACAAATGCAATGATTTATTAACTATAACGGGTCAACCTGGTACCACAAGCAGCACCTGTTCACGAGTTTACGCATTGAGCGAAGGAGACGTCCCGGCACATGTCCCCGCTGCAAGCAACGCTATCCAATCTTACTATGCAAAAAAAATTACTAACTTACATAAGTAAAAGTAACTTGAAATAATATTTACATTTCAGACTATGCTGCCAGTGATATTTGGTCACTTTCCCGCAGGATCCTCCATCAGAGCGTTTACTCATTACTTGCAAGGAATATCACAGAAGGGATTCCGGCGTTACAACTTTGGCTTGCTGAGAAATCAAATAATTTATGGAAGTATCAGTCCACCAGATTATAACTTAGGCAATGTTACTGCGCCCGTTTTCCTATACTATTCAGAAAATGACGCGGTATCCGGCGTACTCGATGTCGAGAGATTGTACAATGAACTACCGTTTGCAGAGAAGTTTCTGAACGCGGACAGTACTTACGGTCATATCGATTATATTTACGGAATTAATGCAACGTCTTTAGTGTACGACTACGTTATTAATACAATCACGTCACTAGAAAATCAAAATAAATAATTTGTATTCAACTGTTACTGTTACAATTTATGCAATAAAGATTTTCGTGTTGTTCATAGATATTTATTATCCTTACTTTTTGATAAGCTCATTAATTTTACCCTTTAACGGATGTGCATTAGACTACGTCATGATGGATAGCGACCCCGTTTCCCATTAGCGATCTAGAAAAAATTATTATAAAAATTATTACGGGTTTTTTTGTATAAGATGGAATTACGATGCCGGCTAGATTATGGGTACGACAACGGCGCCCATTTCTGCCGTGAAGGAGTAATGTGTAAGCATTATTGTGTTTCGGTCTGAAGGGCGCCGTAGCTAGAGAAATTACTGCGCAAATGAGACTTAACATCTTATGTCTTAGGGTGACGAGCGCAATTTTTTATTTATTTATTTGTTTTCAACACTTACATCTAGCTTTACAGGATTATTCCTAATGCGCTAGTGTAACATTCATCTTATAAACTACAAAAATTAAATGAGCATAAACTAAAAAATAACATACGGTACCTTATCTAATTATATACACTTAATCTTATATTATAAAATTAATACCAAAGAACCTTATCTAATAATTATTATGCATAACTATCATAACATATAGCCCACATTGCAATCCTTGTGAATTCACTGAGAGTACAACAAAACAGGTCGATCCGCTCGGACACAATGTTGAGAGTACTAAGTGCGCGCGCCAGCGGCGCCTTCTCGACCAGGTCCGGCACTCGAAGATAAACCTGCCCTAATACGTCCGCATTAAATAACTTGCCTCTTATAATTTTAAAAATATATAGAACAAGCGCTAATTCCCTTCTAGACCTTATCTCATTGTATCCGACCATACCTAAAACAAATAGTGTAGGGTACATTAATGGGTAAAATGGGTAAATCCCATAAAGCCTCATGTACAGGAATCTAACAAATTTGTTTTGCACCCACTCCAACATAGGACTGTATTTAGCCTCATGTGGAGCCCAAATGACTGCGTTACTTTTTAGTTGACTTCTTACCAACGCGTTGTATAATGCTGTAATAGCACTTATGTTAGTGAAACCACTAACGGTACGGAGCAAGAAACCCAAATTTCTGTAAGCTTTCTTACAACAATGTATAATATGATCACGAAACGAAAGCTCAGTGTTAAACCTGACTCTGACTTCTAAAACTCTCGAGATTGGTATCCCCTCCATATTATAATTATAATAAATAGGGGCCCGTAATTTAGAGAAAGTGATGACTGAACATTTTGAGCTATTAAACTGTATTAGGTTGTCCTGGCTCCATGTCACCACTCTATCTATATCCTCTTGCAGCTTCACACAGTCATTTTCGGCATTCACAGTCGAAGAGAGCTTAAGGTCGTCCGCAAATAACTAGCATTTAGCATCCTGGACCACCTGCGGTAGATCGTTTATCATTAAAATAAACTGCAAGGGCCCTAGGTTGCTGCCCTGACTGACACCTGACCTTGTGAAATATCTCTCATATAACTCGCAAAAAAGTTAAGTAAATGTGGAGTGAACCCGACTGATGCTAACTTTTTGAGCAATACATCGTTATCGACTAAATCAAAGGCTTTTCGAAAATCAAAGTATGCTACATCAGCCTGTCCCCCACCGTCCACTGCTGGAACTATATGAGACATATAGCCGAGAAGATTGCTGGTAGTGCTTCTCGAAGGCCTAAATCCATGCTGAGACTCTGATAGTTGCGCACTAACTTGAGTATAAATACTATGAATGGCGGATTCTAATACTTTGCAGTTGGCATCACTGCAACTGGCCTGTACCCCTCAATCTGTGTTCCACCCCCATCTTTCGGCACTGGGACGACTCGGGTCACTTTCCACTTCTCGGGAAACACAGCTGCCTTCAGGCACAGATTGTATATATGAAGTAACGGCTCGGCCAGGACAGACCCGCAGTCTTTAAATACATAAGGTGGTATACCATCCGGCCCCGCAGACTTTTTCGGCTTAAGTTTTTTAAGTGCCTGTCTTACCTCGTCTAAGGTCAAGTGGCCTATGTGCACCCGCGCCGCTCCGTTCACTCCACCCGCTGCCGCTACTGCTGCGCTAACATTCAGTTCAGCTCGTTGTGAACTGTAGACTGAATGGAAATACTTGCCAAACTCTACAGCGCATTGCCCGTCAGTCAATACCACCCCACTCTTCAAAATTTTTTGCGGACCCCTACTACTTTTTTTTTTATTTACATAGTTCCAGAACGACATCGGATCCTTAAGTAACTGGTTCTGAACTCGATGCTCATAGTGCCGGTGGGTGAAATCTATCATGGTTTTAACACTCGCCCTACACTGAGCGAACGCTTCGTAATCATACCTGGACTTACTCGCCTTATACCGTCGGTGAAGCTTTGCTTTTAGTTCTATGTTGCGAATTATTTCAACCGTGTACCATTCGGGGTAAATGTACCTCGAGGTTACCGGACTTCGCTTTTTTTTTGCAACGCAGTCATCAGTGATTGATGTAAGAATATCATAAAAACAGTTCAAGCTTTCGTCCAAATCTAAATCATACAATATAGACCAGTCTACCGCGGCAATAGACGAATACAATGATGGGAAATCCACCGGCACCGGCGGCGCCGCCGCCGCGCACACGGTCACCGTCCCCGTCGAAAGCGAACTTAAAACTAAGTCCAGATATCTGCCATTACAATTCCCTACTTTGTTGCTCTGAATGAACTCACAATAAGTTTGAAAATATTCAAAATAATTATTAATAGACGTAGAACACGAATATAAATTAAAATCTCCTACAACTACTACTTCACTAAATTTTGTACAGTATTCCTCAATAATACTAAACAGTAGCATATATTCCGTATCACTAGTGCTAGGCGGTATGTAAACTATACATAACAAAAATAAGAATTTCTCGCGCCTATAGACACTCGCACAAACTAGTTCGAAGGAATGAGCGTCAATGTTGACGTCACTGTGTACTCGCCGCAGTTCGAGGTGCGGTGTGGCCACGAGAAACGCGCCGCCCTGCTTACGTCCATCTGCTCGGTCACACCTTATAATACTGTAACCAGGCAGAATTATTTCTGCATCGTAAATAGATTTATTGCATCCCGTTTCCGTGATTGCAAATAAATCTGAATTTGCGGAAGCCAACCCCGCATAAAATTCTTCTAATTTTGTGCGGAGACCTCGTACGTTTTGATAAAAAATCTCAATCGATTTGACCTGCTTTCTTTGTTTTAGATCTTTTATCTGACCGACGAAACCACACCCATTCAGAAAATTCGACATTAACAGGCCAAATTTCTGGTTCACATAATTTTGCATACAAACTTTCCGGTACTCCTATTATAAATGAAGCATAGTCTCTTTCGGTTTTATGTCTTATTTTCTCAACCTTAATTAATTTTTCTCCACCACATACTTTTTTAATAATATATGATTCTAAGTTTTCAATTGAAGTTTCTTTTTTCAGACGCCACACATGCAGATACTTTTTCCTCTCTGTTCCTTCAATGTCCTTGGAATTTATCATTCCTCCTTTTTTTATCTCCTTATTTGGATACCTACTTTTTCTCGAACGAACATCTGTCCATACATTATCCTCTATTATTTCATTAGTTCTTATTTGCGGTTCCTCAGCGACTTGTCTGATAATGTAGTTAGTTGCCCGCTCTTCAACTACAATATTTTTATCGAGTTCCATCAGTGAATTATTCTTACTACTGGTCTTTGAAAGTAAACCAATATTTGTTGATACTGCATTTTTTGTGGCCACACTTGGTTTTGCATCCACCTTCATTTGATTTTATGCTGCAACCTTTGCAAACGACATCGATTGTTTATTAATGCTCGATTTGGATTTTTGTTCTAGATTCCTAAATTCTTTTAAGCATGTTTCTAGATCTATCTATAGACTATCGTTAAAATTTAAGATCGTAATATTATCGTTAGATATATCTTTTGATTTCATTCGGTTGCCACGCTTTGCGTTAACATTTACAAAATTACTATTTGGAGCGAATGTTTGATTTAAATTCTGACCCCGGGCTGGAGTTTCTGAGTTATTACTTTTCGGGTTACTACACATACATTCAGGACATACCCATTGATTCTTAGCTTCCTCGGTAAGCACCGTAAATGGTTCCGATGTCATTGCTAAACACTGCACATGGTATAACTTTTTACATGTTTCTTGCGAACACTTCATATAAGCTATATCAAATATCCCGGCACTACAACCATCACATTTTGTCTCCATTTCAATGGAATAACAACAATTTATATTAATTATATGAGAAATTACTATTATTCACCATCACAAACGTACACGTCCGCCTTCGTTCACGCGCGAGTATAACCGTATTGTAGTACCGCTCAGGTTTTTCTAGAATCCTGAGCGGCACTGCATTGTAATGGGCAGGGCTTATCAATTAGTCAGATGAATGTCCTTATCGTCTCGTCCCTTATTGTCATAAAAAGGGGGCAAACTGGCAAGAGGCTCACGTCATGGAGAGTAGTAAGGCAACCGCCCATGGACATCCGCAAAACCAGGAATGAAAAGATGAAAATCAAGAGATTCGTTACCAGCTATATAACAGTGGGGCAACGCTGCCGATATTACAATATACAGTATGGAAATAGCTTGTATGAAATAAATGTAGGTACATACTTGTTAGCATATTTGCTGACGATTTACCAAAAATTAATGAAATCCGTGCATTGGTTTTGTCTAAAGTAGGCTTTTCATTTGGAGCCAATTTAAACGTCCTGTAAGATTTTGGTAACTGGGTCAATGATTCAATGAACTTGAATATTTCAATATCAAAAAGCGGCAACGCCACCTTATGATGCCGTGCAAAAGTTGAATAGCAGCGCTGGAAAGTTGCCTTTGAATAGCGCCTCCCGCGGCTGTCAAAGAGATACCGCCAGCAAGTGTATTTTATAGCCTAAACACATGGTCGGATTTGGCCCGGCTGAAACTGTACTGTACTGTCTGGTACCGGAACATTTTTTTTATTTATGGAAAAGGAGGACAAACGAGCGTACGGGTCACCTGGTGTTAAGTGACCGCCGCCCACATTCTCTTGCAACACCACTGGAATCACACGAGCGTTGTCGGCCTTTAAGATGGGTCGTATCGTCCCGGAAACACCGCACAAGGAAGTTCATTCCACAACATTGTAGTACGTGGAAAAAAGCCCACGCCAGGACCACCACACATTCAGATGGTGGGGATGATATCCTAACTTGTGGCGTGTCGTGCGAAGGTGTAATTCGGCGGCAGGAATCAGGTTAAACAGCTCTTCGGAACACTCCCCGTGATAAATGCGGTAGAAGACACACAATGAAGCGACGTCTCTACGCAACGCCAAGTGATCCAGCCGTTCGCAGAGCACTGGGTCCCCTACAATTCGAGCTGCTCTGCGTTGCACGCGTTCAAATGGATCGAGCTGATACAGGGGTGCGCTAGATCTGAGATAACAGCAATATTTGAAAGAAAGAAAGATTTTTATTTTGAAACGCATAAGTAAGTAGTATACAAAGACATAACATAAAAAATAAATATAAACTTAAGATTGATAAACAAGCAAAAAACAAAAAGACTGAAACATTTCTATTATTTATATACGATTCAAAAAATGGTCCCAACTCAGCATGTTGCTGGTTTGAAAACCAACGCTGGTCTTCCGTTGGGCCATTTTGTAACGTCACGAAAAATATTTATATATAAATTAAAAGCAAAAACTTTTTACTGGTAGGAAACTAAAAGTAACGTGGTATAAAAACTAAATCTTATAGACTTACATAAGGTTACCTAATTTAAAATTAATTTCTTAAGTGTTTCTATCTGATTATAATTAACAATGGGCAATGAATGAGTTAGAATGTTCTACTTGTATACTCAGTGGCCGCATGTAAATAAATAGATAATTTCTGTTCGTTGCTTGTTACGTTAACTGTCAATTATAATTAATCCCAAAAAAAAATTTTGTTTATGTTTTGAATTGAAAAGATAATGGAGAAAACAATATTTGGTGAGTACCTATTCTTGTACATTGTTATAAGTAAAAATATATTAGGTAAAATACTTTTATAAAGTACTGGTGTCATGTCTCAGTGGTTCCTCTTGTTTCTGATGATTTAACAAAAACTGTTTGATTTTTAATTTAAAACTTTGTTTTTTGCATTGCAGGCTCCTCATTGGTGGTGGAATATTGTTCCAACACTTGGACGCAGCATAACGAAAACTTCCTCTAAAGGCTGCTGAACTGTGTTGAGGTATTGTGATTTGCATAGCAGCTTTTCGAGTATCACAGGACCTACGATCTGAAAACCAGGAAAGCTTTTTATATAAGTAAGTAAGAACCTTGTATTTTATAACATCAAAAAGCATGCAGGCTAAGTGAAGCTTACGTCTATGTCTCATTTTTAGGATGCAATGTTTATTTAGGAATGGTGTCACATGGGCCCTTAATGGAATGTTAAAGCTAAAACGAGCACATGCATTTTGAACACGCTGGATAAGATTCTGGATTTTTTTTAACAAGCGAGGACCAAAGGCTGTGTCCATGTAGTTGAGTTTTGAGAGAATTTGTGACTCAGCTAACTGAATACGTAAACTGTCATTAATGTAGGGTCTTAAACGATACAATATTTTCAGCTTATAGACACAGTTCTTAACTGAGTGTGCAACATGCTTCTCAAATCGCAATTCACTGTCCATTATCAACCCTAAATTCTGTACTTCATATATTTGCTCAATGGATCTTTAAGCCTCACTTTCTTTACTGTACTGATTTTACTAACTTGATGCTTAGAACCACATATCATGAACTTGGTTTTATCTGGGTTGAGTAACAGTTCATTTTTCTCAGACCACATGGCTATTCTAGCCAGGTCTACATTTAGCTTTTGTATAGTTTGATCAATGTCAGCAGGCAAGCAAGAGATATATACCTGTATATCATCTGCATAAATGTGAAAATTGCAGTACTGTATATGGCTTTTAATATCAGCAGCATATAAAATGAAAAGAATGGGACCCAAAATAGAACCATGGGGTACTCCCCTTTTTATATTTACCTTATTTGATAATAATGTAGTCCCATCATTTTTCTGTAATTTCACATATTGAGAGTGATTGCTTAAGTAACTATTAAACCACTTTAAAGCATTGTTATCAACACCATAATATCTGAGTTTGGATAACAGCAAAGTAACATTAATTGAGTCAAATCCTCTAGAAAAATCTAGCAATACTAGTAATTTACACATCCCATTATCTTGTGCATGTAGTATATTGTCTGTAAAAACAAGCAAAGCTGTCACTGTACTTCGACCCTTTCTGAATCCCGACTGTAGTTCAGGCAAAATATTATTCTCTTCAAGATATTTTGTAAATTGTTTACAAACAGCTTTCTCTAACACCTTTGATAAACATGGCAATACACTTATAGGCCTGAAATCGTTAATCTCACAAGGGTTTGAATTTTTTGGTAAAGGCTTCACAATTGCTGTTTTCCATGTGTCAGGGCATGTGGATGTGCTAAAAGACATATTTAAGAAGTTTTTTATAACCTCTAGTGTATATGGAAATGTCATAATAAGCATGTCCAGAGTAATGTTATCGCAACCCACAGCATTTGACTTAAGACTTTATAATTTCGAAAATTTTATCAAAATCAACCATCTTAATTTGAAACACAGCATCACTGTATTTATGATATTCATAGTATGTTAGCTGCGAGATACTAACATTAGAGGGACCTGGTATGTCTAAAAAATAGTTATTTATCCTGTCCGGGTCACTGAAATACATGGGCAGTTTTTAGGTAATAAAACATTTCTTAGGTTTTTCCAGAGCAGTTTTGGTTGATTTATTTTATTATTTATATTATGTTTAAAGTATGCAGATTTCTCAAAATAAAGTGCTCTATTTACAAAAGATTCTAATATTTTATAATAGTCTTTTTTTGAAGGTCGCTTTGTCTTATGAAAATCCTTCAACTCCATAAGGAGTAATCCTCAGCTGCATCGTGGTTTTAATTGTGTCAGTTATCCATGGGTGCCTGGGTTCTTTGACAACAATGTTTTTATTAGGGGCATGAACATTAAATATAGTTAAAATGCCATGGTTCAGTGCCCTGACCATTTCATTAACATCTTGAAGTGATGATATCATGTCCCATTTAACAGATCTCAAGTCATTATCAAAAACCTGTGCCAATAGGCCTGTATATTATTGTCTTAGGTGTGGGTTTATTTTGCTTAACACTAAATTCACAGACAACAAGACAATGTCCAAATAAAGAGCCTAAAGGCTCTACTATAATATTCTTATTGTGTAAATCGGTACATACAACATCAATAAGAGTTTGACTAGATGTTGTGAAATGAGTTGGTTCTGTAACAACTTGTGTCAGGTTAAAACATGTAATGAAGGTATTTAATTTACATGTGTCAGTGTGATTTGTTCTAAGCATATTAATATTAAAACCTCCAAGCAAAATTAAATTATCATAAATAGGAAAAGAGCTAATTGTGTCTGTTAATGCATTAAAAAATAAATCCATGTTCATCCAAGGTGGCCGATATGCAGTGCCAATCACCAACTCCTTTCCATTAAGGGTCATGGTGAGCTACATTTGTTCAACTGAACTATGAGAAGGATCTATTGGGTGACAGAGGATATGCACATTTATATTTTTTTTTGGTATAGAACCCTACACCACCTCCTCGCGAACGCGCCTGTACAGGGCGTGGTATGTGTCTAAGTTGGTAACCCTGCAATGTAGGGGCTCGACCCTCTTCACCAGATCTGAGCCATGTCTCATTTATGGCCAATATGTCTATGTCATGCCTAGTCACTGTGGCTATAAAGTTATCATGGTTAGTACTGAGAGAGCCTGCATTCAGCAAACCAGTTTTTAAATGATTACTAAGAATTATTATCTATATATAGTGGATGAACAAGAGATTATGTCACTAGTATGACAACTTCAACTAAAATGTAGCTGCGGTGCTGATGAACTACCGTCAACTCTTATAAAAAAATGTGCCGAAGAACTAGTTCCGCCGTTAACTTTAATCATAAATCAGTCTTTTTCTGAAGGAATATATCCTGAATTTCTAAAAATTGCTATTATAAAACCAACAAACAAGAAAGACAAAAAAACTGACCCCAATAACTGTCGACCAATTGCTCTATTACCTGTAATTTCAAAAATATTTGAAAAAGCCATGTTCAAACGATTATATTCCTTTTGCCAAACATACAATATTTTTGATGACGCCCGACATGGCTTTAGGAAAAACCGCTCGACCACTCTGGCAACGTATAAATATATAAATGAAGTATTGAACATATTAAATAATCAAAAATACGCAATCGGGATTTTATTTGACATGAAGAAAGCATACGAGACAATTAAATACGAAATTCTTTTAAATAAACTATATGACATTGGTATCCGCGGTGTAGCTCATAAGTGGTTTACTTCCTTTCTCAGCAATCGTTCACAGTACGTCGAAATAGATTATCTAGATGAAAGCTCTAAAACTATATCGCGCGTCAGGTCGAGGGCCCAGCAGGTGTGGACTCAATTCCTCAGGGGTCCGTACTCGGATGTGTCCTCTTTCTTATTTACATCAATGACTTTCCGAAAGTTATTGATGTACATTGTGTTATGTTTGCAGACGATTTTTCCGTTGTGTTCCCTTGTATAAATAGTAACAAACTTAATGAAAAAATGGAAACAATTACAAATAAGGTAAAGGAGTGGCTAAGCGATCATAATTTAGAGATCAATTTCAGTAAAACAAAATTAATGCAATTTAGACCGAGGCAAAAAAATGAACTAGACATAAATTATACATATTATAATAAAACAAAATTAGAATGTGTTCAAAATTTCTCTCTGCTGAGTATAAATATAGATTATAATGTGAATTTTAAATCACATATACAAAAAAACAAATTAAAATTATCACAATTTATATACGCTTTAAGAGAACTAAAGAAATCTACTAATTTAAAAACGACAGTGACAGCCTACCACGCCTACGCACAAGCGTGGCTAAACTACGGCGTCATACTGTGGGGCAACAGTGTAGATGCACACGAACTCTTTATTTTACAGAAAAAATGTATTCGTGTGCTTGCAAATATTAAACAAAGAGAAAGCTGCAAACCTCATTTTCAAAAACTAAATATTCTTACATTACCCTGCACATATATATTCGAAATATGTAAGTTTGTAAGAAAACACCCAAATCTATACACTAAAATCATAGACGTGCCCCGGCACAACACACCTCGCTATAAAAATAATCTTTGCAAACTAACTCTAAATTAACATTACATAGTTCAGGTCCCTACCCAATGTCAGTTAAAATTTATAATAAGTTACCAGAACACTTAAAAGCCGAAACCAATATTAAAAAATTGATAACCTCTTTGAAAAAGTTACTGTTGGAAAAATGTTACTATTCCATTAATGAATACCTAGAGGAAAAATATATTTGAATGTCTGCCCCTCTGTCGTTCATTGCTATGCGTTATTACGAGGTGCATGTGATAATTATTTAGTACTACAATTTTGTTTAGTAACTAAGTCACATGTAACGCAATTTAATTAAATAAATAAAATATATAAAAAAAAGAAATACTTACATATATAATAAATGCCTTGTATAACATAGAACACCCAGTACAATATAATAATATTTATCTCACCTTGTATAAGTGTACTTCCTTAAGATAAATTGTTAACTTTGTTGTTTCAGAAACTCCACAACATAAAGTAACCATTTTTAGAAGTACAGCTGGGTGTGGTGGATGTATAAGCATCAATCTGATTAGGAATAATGTTCCATGAAATTTGGGCAGTGTTTAAATCACCAGCTACTAATGCATCACTGTTATCTATCAGAGTAATAGCACTCACTAGTGATACAGTATAATTGATTTTCAAGCCAAAGCAAAACAAAACAAAACATTGTTAAAGGTGGCGGCAAGTATACATCACAATTACATAAACTATTAAATATATTTTTATCAGGCATTTGTGATTTTATTTTTATCCACAAATCCTCTATTGTACTTTCATAACAAAAAAGCCTTGAATATTCTAGTTCCTTTCTGATTACTATCAGGTCTCCACCGCCATCAGATTTAGCACTATTTGTGTTACACCTATCTCTACTATATATTTGGTAATTTGGGTTAGGTACCTCTGCATCGAAAATATTATTATTGAGGTGCATTTCTGTGAGAATAATTAAATCATAACTACAGTTTAAGCTAGCTGTGTAAAGATTCTGCAACTTGCCTCGGGTGCTTCGTGAATTTTGGTAATAAATATTTAATTCATACATTTAACTTAACCTACAGATACATATCATGTTAATACAAAGTTTTTTTTTTAAAACTACTTATTTACAATATTCCTTAAGATTTCAGCATTCTTTACCCATACTGCCGAAGTAGAATCATCTTTTCTTAACATTACTCGACCATTACGAACCCAAACATATTTGTTCTGGTTTTCCTTTTTAAAGATGCGGGCCTGAGCATGCAGCTCTCGGTTGCTTGGTGACAAGTGCTCCATTAGATAAATTTGATGGCTGGAGCTGCGCTTTGTAGAGCGCTAGAATGTGGGCTGGCTTGAAGTATTGCCTTGTTCTATTAATGACGCCGAACTTCTTCGACGCCAATTTGGCTTTGCCCTCCAGATGGCCACCGTTCTGGCAATCGCTCGAGATTTTGAGACCCAGTATTCCGATACTAGGCGAGGCTTTAAAGCCGGGTTCATCCACTATGTTCGCGAGCCTCTTGCGCTCCGCGCTCCCGTAACGTTACATTTTACATACAACACTTAAAACTGAAATACTCTAAGTTCAATAAACTTATAACTCTTACTTATTACACATTAACACTTTCACTTACAAATTTGACTTACACTGCAATACTAACTTTAGATAACCATATTTTTTTTTTATTTATTTATTCTAAGCACTTTATGATAGACCCATACATTTTACAAAATAGTTTTGTTGAATTTTAGGCAAAGGTTTTGTTAATATATCAGCAAGTTGATCCTTAGTTGACACATATCTTACTATAATAACACCTGCCTCTAGTTTCTCTTTAATAAAGTTATACTTTACATCAATATGTTTTAACCTCTTTTGATCTGGATTCTTAACAGTTTTAATACAGCTTTGATTATCCTCAAAAATAGTAACATTTTCTATCATAATATTCAAATCTTTTAACAACTTAATAAGCCAACATGCTTCCATTGATGCTTCACAAAGTGATATTAATTCTGACTCAGTAGTGCTTAAGGCAACAGTACTTTGTTTTCTCGACTTCCAGATAACAGTATTATTAAACAATTTAAACAAATATCCAGATGTGGACTTCCTATCAACAGTGTCTCTACCAAAATCTGCATCTGCATATCCTACCAATATACCATTTGAAACATTATCTTTCTTAAAACATAATGAATAATTAACAGTCTGCTTAATGTATCTTAAAACTCTCTTAATAGATTTATACAAGTTTTCACAAGGTTTTGATTGAAAGGGACTCAAGTTACAAACTGAAGTTGCATATCAGGCCTTCAACCAATCATAGCATACATTAAAGAACCAATAAGTGATCTACATTTATGTTCCAAACTTAATTCAATCTCAGAGTTATCAATTTCTAAAATAAAATTTTGATCCATTGGTGTGTCACAACATTTACAATCCAGTCATACCCCATTTGTTTAATACACTTTTCATATAATCTGTTTGGTTTATAAAAATGTCTAGTCATTTACTATCCAAAAGTTTCTGATTATTTTTCTTAGGGACTTCTTTCCATGTCTGACTTTCTTCTAAAACATCTATTTCTTCTTTAATCGCTTTTAACCATTCTCTTTTATCTTTCCTGTTCTGTATTTCTTCAAAACTTTGTGGTGCATCTTGATTACTAGCCAATAATGCATATAGAACTTCTGTATCATCATCAAAATCTAGAACATAGTTTTCATGCCATTTTGGTTTAGTTATTTTCCTTTTACTTCTCCCTGTTTTTTCTTCATTTTTCTTCATTTTCCTATTCAACTTTAACCTCTTGTTTTACTTCTTGACGCTGTTCACCTTCCTCATTGTCTTCATATAATTCTTCACTCCTTGAATAATCTTCATCACACTCTTCATTAGGCTGATCTTTATATGATCTATATTTTCATTCGTTCTGCGACTGCATTCATTTGTGGATTATACGGTACTGTATATTGTAATTGAATACCTACCTTTACAGGCGCCTGTTAACAGGGGTACCGAATTTTACAACTATAAGGGCAATTTCAGTATTGTGTTATTTATTTTGGCCGATGCTCATTACAAGATTAGGTTTGTCGATGTCGGTTGTCAGGGCCGAATATCTGATGGTGGAGTATACAAGAATACTAAACTATACTCTTTGATGGTAAAAGGTGAATTGAAATTGCCCACTCCGACACCTTTGGAAGGACGTAATAAAGTTATACCATATTATTTACTAGGTGACTCTGCATTTGCATTGACCGAAAACATGATGAAACCATTTCCCGGCAAAACACATGCGACAGGTACTCTTTAAAGGGTGTTCAACTATCGTTTAAGCAGAGCACGTCGTGTTGTGGAAAATGTTTTTGGTATAATGGCACAAGTCTTCAGAGTTCTAAGGAACCCTCTTATGGTAGAACCAGATAAAGCAGCAGTTATAGTACTGACGGCCGCTCACTTGCACAACTATTTACGAGCTCATTCAGATACTTACTCTTCTGGAATAAGAGACTGCGAAAGTTTAAGAAAGGATTATGAAACATTACAACCAATAAGGAACTGTGCACGTCGGTCTCCTGACAATGCAAAAGATATAAAAAAGAAATTAGGGGATTATTTTTTAAAGGAAGGAGCTATTTCATTAAAATAGACTGTCTGAAACGCACGTTTTCAATTTAATTATTAAATACTAGCTGTCCACCGCGACTTTGTTCACGTGGGATAAGTTTTTGTCCCGGGATAAAAGTTTCGTAAATGAAATTGAATGCCTTTGTTCTTTATTTTGAGAAATCTGCATACTTTAAACATAATATAAATAATAAAATAAATCAACCAAAACTGCTCTGGAAAAACCTAAGAAATGTTTTATTACCTAAAAATAATATTGAACTGCCCATGTATTTCAGTGACCCGGACAGGATAAATAACCATTTTTTAGACATACCAGGTCGCTCTAATGTTAGTATCTCGCAGCTAACATAGTATGAATATCATAAATACAGTGATGCTGTGTTTGAAATTAAGATGGTTGATTTTGATAAAATTTTCGAAATTAAAGAGTCTTAAGTCAAATGCTGTGGGTTGCGATAATATTACTCTAGACATGCTTATTATGACATTTCCATATACACTAGAGGTTATAAAAAACCACATAAATATGTCTTTTAGCACATCCACATGCCCTGACATATGGAAAACAGCAATTGTGAAGCCTTTACCAAAAAATTCAAACCCTTGTGAGATTAACGATCTCAGGCCTATAAGTGTATTGCCATGTTTATCAAAGGTGTTAAAGAAAGCTGTTTGTACACAATTTACGAAATATCTTGAAGAGAATAATATTTTGCCTGAACTACAGTCGGGATTCAGAAAGGGTCGAAGTACAGTGACAGCTTTGGGACATGCTGAGTTGGGACCATTTTTTGAATCGTATATAAATAATAGAAATGTTTCAGTCTTTTTGTTTTTTGCTTGTTTATCAATCTTAAGTTTATATTTATTTTTTATGTTATGTCTTTGTATACTACTTACTTATACGTTTCAAGATAAAAATCTTTCGTTCTTTCTTTCAAATATTGCTGTTATCTCAGATCTGGCGCACCCCAGTATCAGCTCGATCCATTTGAACGCGTGCAACGCAAAGCAGCTAGAATTGTCGGGGACCCAGTGCTCTGCGAACGGCTGGATCACTTGGCGTTGCATAGAGACGTCGCTTCATTGTGTGTCTTCTACCGCATTTATCACGGGTAGTGTTCCGAAGAGCTGTTTAACCTGATTCCTACCGCCGAATTCCACCTTCGCACGACACGCCACAAGTTAGGATATCATCCCCACCATCTGAATGTGTGGCGGTCCTGGCGTGGGCTTTTTTCCACGTACTACAATGTTGTGGAATGAACTTCCTTGTGAGGTATTTCCGGGACGATACGACCCACCTTAAAGGCCAACAACGCTCGTGTGATTCCAGTGGTGTTGCAAGAGAATGTGGGCGGCGGTGATCACTTAACACCAGGTGACCCGTACGCTCGTTTGTCCTCCTTTTCCATAAATAAAAAAAATGTTCCGGTACCAGACAGTACAGTACAGTTTCAGCCGGGCCAAATCCGACTATGTGTTTAGGCTATAAAATACACGTGCCGGCAGTATCTTTTTGACAGCCGCGGGCGGCGCAATTCAAAGGCAACTTTCCAGCGCTGCTATTCAACTTTTGCACGGCATCATAAGGTGGCGTTGCCGCTTTTTGATATTGAAATATTCAAGTTCATTGAATCAGTTACCCAAATCTTACAGGACGTTTAAATTGGCTCGAAATGAAAAGCCTACTTTTTGACAAAACCAATGCATGGATTTCATTAATTTTTGGTATATCGTCAGCAAATATTCTAACAAGTATGTACCTACATTTATTTCATATAAGCTATTTCCATACTGTATATTGTAATATCGGCAGCGTTGCCCCACTGCAATATAGCTGGTAACGTATCTCTTGATTTTCATCTTTCCATTCCTAGTTTTGCGGATGTCCATGGGCGGTTGCCTCACTACTCTCCATGTCGTGAGCCTCTTGCCAGTTTGCCCCCTTTTTTATCACAATAAGGGACGAGACGATAAGGACGTTCATCTGAATAATTGATAAGCCCTGCCCACTACAATGCAGTGCCTCGTCACCTTAAGACATACGATGTTAAGTCTCATTTGCCCAGTAATTTCACTAGCTACGGCGCCCTTCAGACCGAAACACAATAATGCTTACACATTACTCCTTCACGGCAGAAATGGGCGCCGTTGTCGTACCCATAATCTAGCCAGCATCGTAATTCCATCTGATACAAAAAAACTCGTAATTTTTCTAGATCGCTAATGGGAAACGGGGTCGCTATCCATCATGACGTAGTCTAATGCACATCCGTTAAAGTGTAAAATTAATAAGCTTATCAAAAAGTAAGGATAATAAATATCTATGAACAACACGAAAATCTTTATTGCATAAATTGTAACAGTAACATTTGAATACAAATTATTTATTTTGATTTTCTAGTGACGTGATTGTATTAATAACGTAGTCGTACACTAAAGACGTTGCATTAATTCCGTACGCATAATCTATATGACCGTAGTTACTGTCCGCGTTCAGAAACTTCTCTGCAAAAGGTAGTTCATTGTACAATCTCTCGACATCGAGTACGCGGGATAACGCGTCACCTTCTGAATAGTATAGGAAAACCGGCGCAGTAATATTGCCCAAGTTATAATCTGGTGGACTGATACTTCCATAAATTTTTTGATTTCTCAGCAAGCCAAAGTTGTAACGCCGGAATCCCTTCTGTGATATTCCTTGCAAGTAATGAGTAGCCTGTCTGATTGAGGATCCTGCGGGAAAGTGACCAAGTATCACTGGCAGCATAGTCTGAAATGTAAATATTATTTCAAAATACTTTTACTTATGTTAGTTAGTAATTTTTTTTGCATAGTAAGATTGAGTAGCGTTGCTTGCAGCGGGGACATGTGCCGGGACGTCTCCTTCGCTCAATGCGTAAACTCGTGAACGGGTGCTGCTTGTGGTACCAGGTCGATCCGTTATAGTTAATAAATCATTGCATTTGTTGGATGCAATAACTAATTTTGACAGTAATCACGACCATCATGTTCATGAAGCATCCTTACACAAACAATAAATACAAGCTCTAAAGATTGATTGATCCGAGGATAATAATTAAATTTATACAATTTACTTTATTGTTTATTTTAATTTATACATTCATATATGATGCAGCTCCCTACAAACTAATTTGTATTGTATATTACAGCCATTGTAAAAAACCTCTATTGATTCAAAAGAGTGGTTGAGTTCCTTGTATGTTCTTCTCACGAGCTCTTCTTTTTTCGAACATATGGTAGATTCAGTAATTTAAAAAAAGTGACTGGTTGCGCCAGGGAATTTAAAGTGGACTGTATTAATAAAAAGGGGACTCAGGTGAACAGAACAGGAATAATTGAAGTAAAGGCCGGTAATAGCCGGTACTCACCTCTTCTGCAAGATCCTGGGTTCTTCTATATTCGCCTGAGTGTGCTGGCGAACCACAATATATATATCGCGGGAAACTTAACGAAGAAATCACTATGATCTCACGACGGCAAATCGACAGGAATACGAGGATTTCCTGGATTTATACTAAAATGATGCGGGAGCTCAACCTTCGCCTGCGGTTACTTGGCGGAATGTGTGTTACGCCATACGACCATAGATGTCTCGGCTCGCGATTTATTCTTAACTTGTACCGGCAAGGTTGCTAGGATAAAGGTGTAAGGGGTTAAGGAAAAGGTTGTGTGTTATTTGGACAACTGTTGTTACCAGTGACAATTCAAAAGCGTTTAGTTTAAGTTTGACTTTGATATCGAATTTGAAAACAATCACAGCGATCTGATCGGTAGGTTACGTACTCCAAAGTTTTATTTTTAAATTGCTTCGGCAATTTTCGTATTTATAATAATTGTAATAAGTTACCGTGTTTAGTTGGTCCGGACTATATCCACTGATTAGGAATAGAATATTGCTACAGACTGGTTGGAATACTGCCTCATCACTACATAAAGATTGGCCAGCCCATGTGTAAAAAGGACTGTGTGACAAAAATTCTCCAATACCAAGCAGATTGGCTACATCCTGCAAAAAGCAAAATGAATAGAAAAAAGCAAATATTCCGAAATTCTTGCGCAAATGTGCGCACTTTTGCGCACTTAATACATGATGTTTACCGCAATTTGTGTAGCAAATGGAGCCAGTGCTCTGAGTAACAGATTTGGAACGTGGGCCATGTACGCTATAGGTGCTAGGGCGTGCATTGAAATGATCTTGTCATTATATTCAGGCCGGAGAGATCCCATCACATAGAACGAAGTGGTGCCCTGAGAGAAACCAATGTAATGCAATTGTTGCTTGCCAGTATATTCCAGTGTATAGTCTATCATCGACGGTAAATCAATGTGTCCAATTTCATCCCAAGAGAAATTCCAAAAGGCAGTATTCAATAGTGCATCAGGCCGTAACCATTCATGTCTTCGGGAGTAATAGTTTCCACGAGCATTACCCATCCATACATCATATCCCTCTTCAGCTAGGAGATACGCTAAAATGAAAAATATCAAAAATTTTATTATAAATTTGATTCATTATCATCATCAGCCGGAAGACGTCCAGTGCTGGACAAAGGCCTCCCGCAAAGATCTTCACGACTATCTGTACTGCGCTGCCCTCATCCAACGTATTCCGGTGATCTTGACCAAATCGTCGGTCCATCTTTTGGGGGGCCTACCAACACTGCGTCTTTCGGTACGTGGTCGCCATTCGAGGACTTTTCTGCCCCACCGCCAACCTGTCCGTCGAACTATGTGCCCACTGCCACTTCAGTTTCGCAATTATTTGTTTTTTTTTAATAAAAGAAAATAAAATATAATTTTTTTAAAAATAAACAAAATTAACAATAAAAGTTTTTGCTTAACGCACCCAATCCTGAACCCGGGCCCATTAGAATAAAGTCGGCAGATGATCCCCACAGCCCGTGCATAACAAATACGACGGGTTTGTCTCCAGGCTCATTGTTGTTGTCTCGGCCATAAGGAATACGATGCATCTGCAAAATGTATCCATCGGGAGTGACGACCGTATGTTCCTCTAGTGGATATCTGTACTTCGCCGCGAGATCAGGCTGAAAATATATTTGTGTTTCATTTTGAATGCTCTTGTTGTTTTGAATTGCTCTTTGTCTACATTTTTTATAAACAAAATAAACCAGTGGGAGGCTCCTTTGCACAGGAAGCCGGCTAGATTATGGGTACCACAACGGCGCTTTTTTCTGCCGTGAAGCAGTAATGTGTAAACATTATTGTGTTTCGGACAGAAGGGCACCGTGAAATTACTGGACAAATGAGACTTAATATCTTATGTCTCAAGGTAACGAGCGCAATTATTGTAGTGCTCAGAATTTTTTGGGTTTTTCAAGAATACTGAGCGGCACTGCATTTTAATGGGTAGGGGCGTATCAATTACCATCAGCTGAACGTCCTGCTCATCTCGTCCATTATTTTCATAAAAAAATGTTAGCTTAACTTAAGCAGGCACTATATCTATGTATAAAGTGTCCTGGCATATAGTAATAAAACTTACGGAATAGTAACTTTAAACTATTTTATCAACGAAAATACCCCATATAGAAGGTCAATTCCAAAACCCCAGTCTGCAGCTACTTAATTTTTAATTTAGCAAAATTCACCTTAATTTGTAAAATAACGGCGGTGTTAGTTCTACGTCATGCAAGGGCTCAATGTTGGTGTTATTTTAAAGGCAAGTTTGTAGAGTAACGAATACTATAAAAAAAGCTAGCAAATAAATGTTTTTTTTTTTGTGATTGCCGGAGGGAGAAAATTCATATTTTCCAGTATTTGAGTACATCTGGGCGATGCAGGTCTTATGGCATGAGGATTTTCAGCAGCGTGTGTCAATTGCAAAACAAAATGTAATCCCCGTTCTCGAAATTTAATATATTTAATAAGGTGAATTTTGCTACGATAATTATAAAAGTAGCTGCAGGCTGGTAGAGTTTTGGAATTGACCCTCTATATGGGGTATTTTCGTCGATAAAATACCCTCTATATGGGACATTTTCGTCGCTAAAATACCCTCTATATGGGGTATTTTCGTCGATAAAATAGTTTATAGTTACTATTCCTAAAAATTATATTATATATTCTATTCCTGCAAAAACTACTGAACGTACTAAACTACCATAAGATGCAGAGTGTTTCGGGGAAGATTTAATTTGTGGTGATTACTTATCTGGATTCTGAATTTTTTGACTAAGGGGTTGTATCACAACGTTCAAGTAAAGATAGGAATAGGCTACTTGCTACTTATCTATCGAACAAACACATCATTTGCGTTTCACAATACAAGTATATAAATGGTGTATAGCATAAGATATAGCAGATAATCGGCATTTATATTATAGGAAGGATCTAGTGGCAAATATCATAGTTTTTTTATGGAATAGGAGAACAAACTAGCGTACGGGTCACCTGGTGTTAAGTGATCACCGCCGCCCACATTATCTTGCAACACCAGAGGAATCACAGGAGCGTGTTTAAGGAAGGTGTACCAGCTTTTTTTGAAGATACCCATGTCGTATGCGTATAATGCGTATATTATTTTTGTTTTATCATTGTCTTATGGTAGGTACAGGAGGGACACATTTTACCACTTTGGAAGTGTCTGTTGCAAAAACATTTTAGTTAAGAAAAAAATGATTCTAGAAACCTCAGTATCATTTTTGAAGACCTATCGAATGGGTTGGTTGAAAAAAAAATGGGGAATCCCCGAAATGTATATATCTTTTATTTCTGTCTTTGTGTGAAAATCTAAGGGTGGTTCACAGAATACATCTACTTACCAAGTTTAAGCAGTATAGTTTTTATAGTTTCGGAAAAAAGTGGCTGTGACAGACGGACGGACAGGTATAGCGTATCTATATGGGACCTGTTTTTGCCATTTGGCTACGGAACCCTAATAAAAAACTAATTTAAACGTGCATAGATAATAAGGTAGACGGCAAACGAACATGAATCGGTAAATTCGTAATCGTTTGATATGTTGCAAAAAACCGAAAAGGGGGCTGATACGGATGTTCGTGTATTCGTCTTATTCGTGAGAATAGGCAAATATAGACAAATAGAGCCACTTCATATAGTTGTATTTGGACGAAAAAAAAACAAATAGCGAATACGAATAGCAATGTGATGTTGCCACCGTAAGATAACTCAGTCTTATCTTTTCAGTGTATGTCACTTGCACGGCATTCGCCAACTTGACTAACATTACCAGTTCACAATGGAATCAGTACCTATTTACTTGTTACCTGCTGTGGCTTGCTCATTGCTCGTTTGGCTAGATTTAAAGTTTGACCGATGGTCAGCGCTGACGTCAGTCAAACGTAGCTATAATAATGAGAACATAATATTATGTACGCGTACAGTCTACCGCATCAGCTAACAATTGCTACGCGCGTAAAGCTACGTGGCGCTGACGAGAATCGTCAGTCGAGCTCGTCGGTCTTGCCTACGTCGGTCCGCTGTCTTGCAATTGCGAATTGGCGATAAATAAAATATATGTTCAGTGCGACGCTGGCCGAGCGACCGAACGCACGCGCGTGCATAACATCGTAATTAAAAAATATATTGTATAAATTTCTCCTTCAATTAGGCACTCTAATAATTAATTGGGTAAACATGATATCTTCTCATATATTTATTCCGTAATTGTACTTAAGTAGTACGCACATATTAACAAGGTTACAATATGAATTAATTTTTCTTCACAATTGTACACGTCCAATCAAGTTTGATGTCAGCTGAGCACTAAATGCAACATGGGTAGAGGTGTTCGTTATATTAGATAGCTGATAAAATAATCTAATATATATTTATAATCATATTACCTATTATTTATTAAAACTGGCAAGCGTTATTTAATGTTAATGTGATACGCGATTATTGTCACATCCCAAATTATGCTCTAAGAGGACTGCATAAGAACTAAATTCAAATAAAGTCATTTATAAATCATGCGATGCGCTATTTTTGTCACCAGCCAAATTATGCTCTAAGAAGACTGCATAAGAACTAAATTCAAATGAAAGTCGTTTATAATTGAAGCGATACTCTATTTTTGTTACCTGCCAAATTATGCTCTAAGAAGACTGCATAAGAACTATATTCAAATAAAAGTCCAGTTGTAATTGGAAATATATTAGGCAAAAGAATATATTTTGTTTGGCTATGCAACGCGTTAGATTATTTTTTGGTTGAATAAGTATCAAATCTGTGCTCTAAGACGACTGCATAAGAACTTTATTCAAATAAAAGTCGACAAACGAATACAATTTGTTCGGCTATCCAACGTTAGATTATTTTGTTTGTTTGAATAAATATTAAGTCAGATCGGATATAACGCGCTTGCGGCTCACTTGACTTCGTATGACGTAGGTATTTTAATTAGTATTGAACATTGATTATTGACTATCGTGCGTTTGTGAATGATTTTGAATTGATTGTTTGTAAAGTTTATTTTATAGAATAGCTTAAAAAGTTTTATAAAAATTGTATCTAAATTTAGTTTTTTATCAGTATAGTGTAAATAGAAATAGGTTGAGTATTTTCTGTATAAATAGTTTCAAATAACTATTGTACATAAAATCAATGCACTTTTAAGTACCTACGCCTGACAATTTAGTATTTACTGAGTAGAATAACGAACTAGAAGATTAAATTTAAACTGCATAAATAAAATCAATAAATAATAGATATTTATATTTTATTATAAATCATAATTTCAGTCAGACAGTCCTAAGCATGTATAAAAAGTACGAAGGAAATTCAATTTTTTTAATAAGTAGGTACATTATTAGTAAGCACTTTTAAAAGCTCACAGAACAATAATGTATAGAATAATACTGAACAGCGCACGATACATCAACATTCTGTAAGGAATAGCAACGATAATCAAACGCATCATATGTCATAACGAAGTGTACTAATATATTATAGCGTATAAAATATTTATAGCCGTTGCGAACACCTCTGAACATGGGCAGCGCGTATTTGTACGCGCTACGGTCGGCCGAGCAAAAAATTAAGCTTTATTATGATTTCGTATGTGTTTTGTATGGTGCTTGCCGATGTCTTGATTGGTTTCTCGATTACTCTTCATTCTCAACAACCGCTATGGTTTGATTTTCATGGACTCTTTCCGTGCCTACCTTGTATGACCTTGCTTGCACACTTAATACCGAAAATCGCTCACTGACATGTAGGTATAAATTGTTATCTTGGATTTTACCGCCGTCTTGAGGAATTTGTTTTTGTAGTAACTATGGATGTGCATATGAATTGTAAGATGTGCATTACTTATCTTCCCAATGGGAAACTTGAGATATTCTGGCAAGTAAAATCAGGATCGTAGCATAACGGAACAAAAGTTGTCTAACTTACCTCAAAAGAAGATGTACCAATGACCTATCTAATAGGATGACGAAGTCGTGCCTAGAATATTATATTCATTAGTCATCTGATTTATAATTTTCACCAAGATCATGCAATCTTATACGGCTTGCGGATTTTTCGCGGCTCTTGTGTTATAAAAGGACATATTATTATAAAGATGCACAAAATTAAAAAAAATCATAGAATTGTGGTCGGTCTGTCATAAGACGTTTTTGATTTGATAAGGTAATAAAAATTACATAAAAAAATAATTACAGATGAGGCTACAGATCTATAAGGAGTACATAGATAAACTTGATCTATGCTACTTACAACATCCAGTAACGCATCTTCTACAACGCTGTCCGAAATTCGTCCAAATTTGTTGTTTCTTATCAACTCTTCAACATAATCAGCGTTCGGCGATCTACCCGCATGCGTAACTGCTACACAAAATAGAACCAAAAGAGCAGACAGCATTTTAGAAATGGTTGCATTTCTCGAAAATAATTCAGTCTTATATAATTAATTAACATCAGATAAGTCTTATAAAATTAATTGATATCAGATAAAGCGGATATAAATCATAATTATGCTATTCAATGATAAAATTCATATAAATGTGAATATTATCCGAAAGACTTAATAATAATAATAAGGATTAATAATACTAACAAATTATAGACCAGTTTCTATTGTACCTACAAAAAAAATGAAATATAATATTAAATCAAATTTTAAACCATTTCTCTGGCAAACATATCTAACATCCCAAACAATTTGGTTTACCGAAAGGTCGACACATATTTAATACTTGGGAGAAATCAGATAACGCTTTAGGAATATTTTGTGATCTTTCGATAACATTTGATTGCGTAGACTATTGTTCCATTGTCCGTAAACTAAAAACTAAATTATTATTACTTGATCTTATTACGTCACACTCATCTAATAGAACCCAGAAAGTAGTAATTACTAATGAACATTCATCAGGAGCTGTAATGCGGATGGGATTGCCTCAGGGTTTATTCCTAGGACCTTTCTTATTCCTCATCTACATTGATGATACGCCATTTGCAGCCTCGAAAGAAACCATAAAATCAACCCTTAAAACTTTTAGATTCTACTTCGTCCCTTGGAATAGTATGAGGTGGAAAACTCCAATAGGGCCCTCATATTGAGGCAATCTCAAATAAACTCAGTGAACACAGCGAGCTTTATTTATTTAATCGTGAATCGTGAATGATCGTGCCTCCACGCACTAGAACAGTCTTTGGCGCCAATTTCACAATCGCTCGCATAAGTAAAGTGTATAATTAACTCAGTCCGTTAATTGATATTGTTGCGTAGCAACGCTTCGACGTATATGACGAGAATGTCAAATTTAATATCGCGCAGCAATGAAAATGACGAGAGTGTCAAACTTCGAGACATTGTTAATTTCAACAGTTCCGTCAGCAATACTCGTAGCTCAGCGGAAAAGTGTTTACTTTAGACGCTGTAGACCCGGGTTCGATACACCTACGAGTGTATGGATTTTTTGGGTTTTGTAAAGTTAATGGAAATTTCTAGAAAGTTCAAGATCAAATCGAACAGAGTAAAGAGGATGGAAAATGTGTAAGCAGGATAACAATAGTTAAAAGAAATTTCTAGTACAATTTAAATTTAAAGATGGAATGGGGGAATCATTTTGAAAATAGAACAGATCCGGGGGTATATAAGCCGTACTAAGCGTGGCCTACGGCAGTTCTCGTTCTGACTCGAAAGTGTTAAGGAAGAAGAAGAAGAAAAGAAGTGTGAAAAGTGCCAAGTGTTCCAGGTGAAGAAGAAGAAGCTAGAAGTGACTTAGTGTTCGGTGCGGTGTGACGCGTTGAATGTACCGCCGCCCACAAGAGGAACAGCGGCAGACCGGCGAAGTGCAAGTTCTGAATAAGTGAACTCAAATACAGACTCGTTCCTATAAGCGGAGTATTATTTCCAATCCCTGACCCACTCCCGTGGCAATATGAACATTGATTCCCCTAACACTTTTCGCAAATTAAGTATCAGCAATCTAGTAAAAATAAAAGTTAAAAATAAGAGCGACCATTATTAAGACAAAATATTATAAATGTCATAGTTAAATTAAAAATTATGTTCAAAATACGCAGTTACTAAATACTTATTTGTCAATGTTACTTCAAGGCTTTAAAGTCATTTTCTATTAAAAATTCACTGATCTTATAATAACATTTATGCACTAAATATATTTTAAGTTTATGTTTAAATTCCCTTTTAGGCTAGTTTCTCACATGCTCTGGTAATTTATTATAAATTTGTTATGCCATGCAGATTATACTTGAGTGTTTTAAAGTGGTGTTTGATTTCTCCAGACATACAGTTTTGTAAAAGTGGGAGTTGTCTTTTACGAAGACAGCTACTTCTAGAATATATAGCGCAGGTACCGTTAAAATACTGTGTTTTTTAAAGTAGGGTACGCAACATTCTGTCCTTTTTAATTTAAACATAGCTACACTAGCTTACAGCTTTTTTGTGAAAGAAGTACTGCATGGCCTCCGCTACTGTTGCCCCAAAATATAATACCGAAGCGAAGTATAGATTCAACTAACCCGTAATATGCAGACAGAAGGCCTTATATGGGTAATCTTGGATAGATGAAATAGTGCGTATGCCTGCGAGTTCACCCTTTTTACAATTGTCTCCGTCTGTTGATTCCAGGATAGTTTATTATCAATTGTTATACCTGAGAATCTAGCTGTTCTGGATGCATTTATATATTGATCTTCTTGTTTAATTTGGAGATTCCCAAATTTATTATTTCTTAAATAAAATTGCATAAAACTAGTTTTTTTTAGGTTTACTAATAATTTATTTGCATTAAGTCACAATATTGTTTTGTCCAAGGCGTGATTTATGTCTGATCCAAAATTTTCCTTATCATTACATTTAATAATTACGGTGCTATCATCAGCAAACAATGTCATTGGGTATGGAACGTGTTTATAATTTATATATAACAAAAAGAGCAAAGGGCCCAACACACTTCCCTGTGGAACGCCTCGGACAACTGTGAGCTCTGAAGATTGATATGTGATTTCATTTTTCGTTTTTTCACAGATGCGCTTTATCTCCGTATGCTGCTTTCTTCCACATAAATACGACTTTAACAAGTTAAAAATATTTCCTCTAAGACCATATTTCTCTAATTTTTATAGTAAAATGTTATGGTCCACTAGATCAAAGGCCTTGGTCATATCCATATAAAGCGCACAGATTGGTATTCGTTCGTCTACAGAATTAACAATTATTTTCAAAAAATCGTAAGTTGCCATGCTAATTGTCTTACTTTTCTGATATCCTTTTTGTTCCTTTGCTAAGGCGTCATTTTTAACCAAATAGTTATAGATTTCCTTATATATTACCTTTTCAAACAATTTAGAGATAATTGGTAACAATGCGATTGGACGGTAATTTTTCAATTCTTCTGTATTGCCCTTCTTATAAAGAGGTTTTATCACGGCATGTTTCAATTTTTCTGGAAAAACTCCGTGCACTATACTCAAATTAACTATATGGTTCAGCGGTTCTGAGAGATAATGAGCAACATACTTAATTACTTTTGTGGGAATGCCATCATAACCTACACTATGTGTGTTTTTTAGTGATTTTATAATTTTAACAATCTCTTGAGGTTCAGCCGTACTCCAGATATTTCAGTTCGAACAACTGTGTAATGTATGTAAATTGGAAGTCCATGCCTGTTCCGTAGACGCTACGCATCACGCCAGGCTAAGTAGCAAATACAGTTTCCACTTTGTAGCACTCCGAACCAGGGGCACACCGTTGGATTAATTAATAATGAAAATATAAAAAAAACACTAAAACTTTTTCATAAAATGCAATTAAACCGTAAACACAATATGTAGTTTAACATCGTGTCCTGTTCCGTTATGTTCTCTTTCGTTCGAACATGACCAAATGTGTCCCTGTCACCGATTCATAGCTAAGGGACATTGAGCTGGCTGTATCATGCCAATACTATGCAATGCATCACATGCTGTCCTGCACTACGCATTGCAGCACACTCGTTCCTATTTGTAACCAAAATTCATTACAAAGTTTCAAAATTCATTGTAAATATCATAATTAAAGTTTCTCTCATGCTTAGCATAATGGGACTTATTACTCGTCACTTTCGGAAAACTCACAAGTTATGACATGTCATAAGGCATCAGCTCAACGCATTAGTAAATTTACTACTTTTATTTGGAACACAGTGTTTATTATTAAGTTGAAGTCCTCTGAGTGTCTTATCTTTATCTTTTATATTTTGGACAATCATGCGCCGCTGATTCGCGTAGTTTTCGGCGTATCTATACTGTCAACTACATTGCTTGAGCAACTTTACCTGAGCAAACCCGTACTACATAACATGAAATATTTTTTATATGTCGGATTAGATGCAAATTTTATCTTTAACGATCACATAATTGGTTGTTACATTTTACCCAGGCATAAATATAATATAATGTAGAAATAAACAGATGACGTTTGGGAGCGCGAAATCACTCTAAAAACCTTGATCTGTTGAATTTGCTCCATTAAGCATGAAAAAAAAACATTAAACTTATTTCATAAAATGCAATGAAAACGTAACACTATGTAGTTTAATATCGTGTCATGTTCCCTTATCTTCTTCGGTTGAACCTGACCAAATATCCCATCCCTGTCTAGTAAATGCAAAGATCTCACCAACAATGTCACCGACACACGGACAATAGCCATAATCATAGCCAAGGGACATTCGCCAGTGATATTCCATCGCTTGAGCCTCGCTGTATCATGCGAATACTGCGCAAGGTATCGCGTGACATCACACGCTGTTCTGCACTATGCATTGCAGCACACTCTTTCCAGTATGTAAACAAAATTCATTGCAAAGTACAACAGCTGTAAACATCAAAATTAAAGTTTGCACATGCTCAGCATAGTGAGATTTATTACTGGTCACATTCGGAAAACTTATAAGTTACACCACGTCTTAAGGCAATAATAATATCCCAGCGGTAAAAACTTATAACTCATCAGTAAATTTACTTCTATGATTTAGAGAAAATACAATCACAAAATAGCAACTCACTGAACAACTTCATTCTTATAGATGTTGCTACAAATAAGTGCTCACCACTCATAATATGGTATCTTTTTTTTTTACTTATACAAAATTTAAGTATCAAATATTGACGTTAGTGTGAACTTTACTTTCACAAAAATCAATTTCTTATAAATTCGAACACTTAATTCAATTTGTGCGTAATGAGGGGAGCGAAATATAGTTTTTCGCTGTCACACTGCTTTTTTCACAGTAGCTATCAAAATCTTTTTAGGTTTTAAGACTACCTTCAAAAATTACATCCAATAATCGCTAAATTTCATTCCCGACTCGTGGTCACACCAGTGTGACTACGAGTATTTTTTTTTCCTTGTCGACACCAAGGATTTTACTACACCCTATTGATAATTGATATAAGTGATGTGTCAATTTCTATTCTCATGATCTCGACATTCTCGATAGTTAAGGTAACGAATGACTATGGAGGGGAAATGTTTTTTTCCTCGTCTTCACACCACGTATTTTACTACACTTTTTATATCTTAACGTTAGTGGTCTGATAAGTACAATGTATTACTTTTTATATATTTTTGTAACTCCTGCTGGCTTTGCGGAGCAAACATGAACAGCTCGCAAATTGCAGCTTTATTTTCCTACTTCTTGACACTTATCGTTATATTTTGGATAATACACACTATATCTTTATAAAAAGTAGCCTTTGTGTTATTCTGATGTGTAAGCTATATTATTATAAAGTTTCATTAAAATTCATTATGTACGTGAAGACGTATCAAACATACACACACACTCACAAACTTTTGCATTTATGTGTTAGTAGGAAGGATTACTATTAATTCTTTTATCGATGACTGCGTTCCAAAAAAATACTGCGAAATCCGAATACCCCGAGTAGTACACGGTTGAAATAATTCGCAACATAAAATTAAAGGCTGACCTTCACCGACGATATAAGGCGAGCAAATCGTCCAACTATTACGAAGTGTATGCTCAGTGTAGGGCAGATTTATAAAGCTTGATAGCTCGTGCGAAAGAACACTATGATCAGCGGGCTCAAAATGAGCTCTCAAGGGACCCATTGTTGTTCTGGAACTACCCAAAAAAAATTAAAAGATGGGGTTTTGCTAAGTGCTGAACTATTTTCAGTCAGTCTATAGGATAGAGCGAAACGATCTGAGTGTGTGCGCGGTGATAGCGACAGCGGGGGGTGGAGAATGGAGCAGCGCGTGTCCACCTGGACCGTCTGTGACGAAGTGAGGCAGGCGCTTAAACAACTTAAGGCCAACAAGTGTGCGGGCCGGATGGTATACCTCCTTACATTCTTAGAGATTGTCGGTCAGTGCTAGTGGAGCCGATACTGTATATATATATATATAAATATATATAACCAGTGTCTGAATAAAAATAACTCGCGTTGTTACAGAACCGAAAGTAAGATTTGGCACAGTTGGACGGATACAGGCCAGTCGCCGTGTTGTCGACTCCTGCAAAAGTTATTGAATCAGTTATTCACAAGAGCGTATACAACCAGGTAAGCGCGCAGCTCTCGGACACTCAGCATGGGTTCCACCCAGCAAGAAGCACGGCTAGCAATCTCCTTAGCTACATGTCCAGTTTGTACAAGCATTTGACAGGGGGAGTCAGACTGATGCTGCTTACTTCGGTTTCCGAAAAGCCTTCGATCTCGTTGATAATGATGTCTCAAAGAGTTAGCAGAGGTCGGGTTTACCCCACATTTATTATATTCTTTTGCAAGTTACATGAGGGATAGGCAACAATACGTCGAATACAGAGGGCATAATTCCCAACCGTATTGCGCAAGATCCGGGGTATTTATTATTATTATGGTTTGATTACAATGCACTTAAATCCTATTTTGCCCATTCAGCTTGCAATGGCCGAATAGGAACCCCGTGAGGGCTCTCAGTTGTGTCCTGTCCAAGCCTGTGCATTTTTTGGCACGCTTACGTTGATAGTTGCCTAGGAGCACCTTAGCTTGCCGATTGCCTGGTAGTGAGGACCAGTAACTGGCTGCCTCCAGCATTTCTTGATTCCTTAGGACATTGCGGATAAGAGATTCTCCAGCTCCACAAAAGGGTTAAATGAAGGGGGATGAGGCTCCATCCTTAGCTAGCCGGTCAGATTTCTCATTACGTACTATACCTTTGTGCCCTGGTATCCAAGCCAGGGTAACTTTATTTCTCTGGCAGAGGATATCCAGTTTTCTTCTGCATTCCCACACTAACCGTGAAGTTATTCTGTAGGACGTCAGTCCCTCTAGAGCTGCTTGGCTATCTGAAATTATGGCAATGTTCCTTGACTGGTAATTCCTGTCCAGGTTCATTTGTAGGCACCTGTCTAGTGCATATACTTCCGCCTGGTATATAGTTGCTGATTTACCTAAGGCTTCATGATAATTGATTGCTGGGCCGAAAACTCCAACACCGGTACCGGCTTCTGTCCTGGACCCATCCTTGTACCACTTTATGGTATGACTATCTAGGTTTACCGTGGTATCGCAGTAGTCTTCTTTGTTGCTGATATTAAGCCTGAAATTCCGATCAAAGCAAAATATTGGGGGAATATTGTCTTGTGGCATAAACCAGGTGTGTGAGGACTTTGCCAGTAGTTTTAGGTCACGTTGGCTTGCATTTATGCCCGTTCTAATCTCGCTGTTTTTTATTCTGATTATAGCCATTCTGGCAGCAGTTGTAACTGCTATATGCAGAGCTGGAAGATCTAATATCACCTCCATAACTGCTGTTGGGCAGGATTTCATAGCGTCTGTGACATGACGCATGCTAGCCTTTGCAGTTTTGTAAGCCATAGTTTCACCGCTACGGTAGATGTCTTATTTGCCCACACCACACAACCGTATGTGATAATGGGCCTAGCCACCAATAGATACATTTCACGAAGGATTTTGGGGGTAGGCCCCAGTTCCTTCCAGCTAAACGTCTGCAGATCATGAGTGCCCGGGTGGCTTTAGATGATTTTCTTGCACGTGTGTGTAGAAATTGAGTTTGCTATCAAGGGTGATTCCCAGATATTTCACTTCTGTTTTCCATTCAAGTGATTTGCCAACTACCGTAATAGGCTTGAAGTTGGTTTTCCTCATGTGCGTAAAGTCATAGTCCATGCACGTTTTAGAAAAATTCAACTTCAGGCCTACCGATATACACAATTTGATTACTATGTAGAGGGCGTTCCGCAGAAGCTCGCATAGAGTACAGTCAACTTTCCCTCTGACCACAATGACTACGTCGTCAGCATAGCCTATACATGCTATGTCTTGTGCAGTAAGGGAATGCATCAGCCCATCAACAACTACTGTCCAGAACAGTGATGATATGACTCCACCCTGAGGCATGCCTCTGGTGGTTTTCCTGGTTGTTTCATGGCTGACCACCAACATGTTTTTGTGCAGACTGTCTGCCCATCTGACAATGGTAGGTTCAACCTTCTTGTTATTGAGGGCTTATGTGATGGCTTGATTTGAGGTGTTCTCAAAGCATCCTTCAATATCCGTGAAAAGACAGAGTGCTGACTCCTTGTTATCTATAGCATCTCTGAAGAGATTGGTTAATTCATAAAGAGCCGTGTCCGTCGACCTGCCAGCACGGTATGCATGCTGGCTGGGATGCAGAGGGCTCGTTCTCAGAGCAGTATTCCTTATATAGTTGTCCAATGTCTTCTCTAATGTTTTAAGTACAAAGGAGGTAAGACAGATGGGTCTATATGATTTAGGGGACGAAGTGTCCTTCTTACCAGCTTTGGGTATAAATATGACTTTAGCTCTTCTCCATGGCTCAGGAATGTATCCGTATACCAAGCTTGCTCTACATATCCTTATTATGTGAGATAGAAGGCTCTCTTTGCCTTTTAACAAGAGGGCTGGGAAAATTCCATCCAGACCTGGAGATTTGAAGGGCTCAAAGTTAATTGCCCAGTCGAGTCGATGCGAGGAGCAGATCATCGCGGCGACCTTCCAGTCCTCACGCAGAGGCCTCCTGTAATTTACTGCTGTTTCTGCACTGTCCGTTGGGAATGAACCTTGAAAATGTGTTTCAAGCAGTAGATTAAGATGCTGAGAATTGCTGCAGGTGTAGGTCCCGTTAGGCATTCTCAGCGATGAAGCCCCTGTGTCCCCTCCTTGGCCATTGTTCTGTACAATTTCGTGCCCCCCAGGGCCGAGCGTATTTTTGAGCAGAATTCTTTCTAATCTGCTTTCTTGGCCCGGCGGATGTCTTTGTTGTATGAGTATAAGATCCGGGGTAAGTCAGGGCAGCAACTTGGGACCTTTGCAGTTTAACAGTACTACAAATTACATTTCTACGACATTTTATAAAGATACACTTGATTGACGCTATACTATGTCAATGTTATACTGTAACTTGTGAGGACTGTGAATGGTAAACGTAAGCTATTAAGTAAACTGTAATCGAAGCGCAACTTGGCGCCTTGTAGCGCAACTGAAATTATATTTGTGCGGCGGATGGTGTACGCAATAGTAATTGTTATTTCTTTTAAATTTTTACGAGTGTTTGTGATTTGTACATAAATTATTTTCTATTCCTTCTTTTGTTGTCATTTCTTAAATTTTGTGTCGCATTTTTTTCCGCAATGGAATCATCATTCATTAGGCTATCAAGACTAATACCAAAAAAAATATAAAATAAAATTTAAAATATTTTTTTAAATTAGTCAACGAATAACCCTCTTTTGACATTTTAGTTTTCCTACTAACATTGGCGTATGGCTTGATTTTCTTTCTCCTTGTTATAGTTACTAGCACCACTTTTTGGAAGCGAAAACACACAGTTTTTTTTTTACTTACTTGCACCCTACTTCAAAATTTGACGTCTCTCCAAAGCCTAAAATTCATCATCACTCTGACCAATTGTAAAATGCTGAGACATATAACTTATCAGACTCTAAATTCTAACCGATTTAATAACTTTCCAAAGAATCATCAGGACCCGCTAATTTTTAGTTTGCAGTCCAACAATGCATCCAGTGCCGGACGCTGACCTAAATACACTTTTATATGAATGTTTTGCCTAAGAGCCATCTTCAACTACTGCTATCATAGGACAGTAATCTTTAACCACTTCTCTATTTAAAATGGCAAATCTATTTTCTTGTTCACCTGCTGCGATCATCTCAGTGGCACTTCTTCCATTTTTGTTGTCAAACATTTTTCAGTGTTTGTGTATGCGGTATTATAAATTTCATTTAACTGGGCATATCCATTTCCTGAACAGAAAACTAACCCACATTCCTTCCACATAAGCTTTATTTATACTTACTTTCAAATTTAGGTTCTCATTATACACTATTTTATTCTTTCTTTACATTTCACATTCGTGTTTGAATTTAAAATTATTATAAAGTATATTTGCTTACAAAACCCATTCGTTTCTCTGTTTCAGTAATTGTGCAGTGAGTATGCTCGTGATACTTGAAGTTGAAAAAAAAATATATCGACTATAATTTACGCCCTGATAATGTATCATTTTTCAATTCGTTATCACCGACTCCGATATCGTCATTAAATTATATTCAAGACATCTGAAGAAGTTTCTGATGATGCGGAGCTTATATTATGACGTATACGTCATATTATAAATATTTGAATCTTATAAGATGCAAATATTTCTCGATTTCCTTTGAAAGTTGCAGGCAATGATTTTGTGTAATTTTAATAGTTAATGTAGGCTTGGTTGCATCATATCAGCTGTAATAGTTAAATTATAAGTCAAATTGGTGCGAAATGTGTTCCTTGAAATGTTCCGTGAAATCATTTTCCTTGGCATAGTTTAAAGATTAGGTTAAAAAGTGAAATATTAAGTCAATATAAAATATTTATTTGAATTTTTTGCAGGTCGCTAAGTAGCTATTTAACTTTAACAATAGCCTGAACTGTCGAAGATTAGAAGAGTTGAAGTTATGACGTCATCAAAAAAAATTTAAATGGTGCAACTCATTTTTAGCTTAACCGGTACTTTACATTTTTTTTCAGTAGGTAGTGAAAATAATTACTAAATTCCGATTCACAAGTAGAGTCTGAGCAGACTCAAAGGCAAAATTACAAATCCGTGTATCAATAGCCAGGGTCAACAGCTAATGTGTCTTGCCATGTGGAGGTCACGGCTAAGCACCTCAAAGGATACAACCTCAGTTGGCCTATCTGGAAGTCGCTCAACTACCTCAGAGCAGGAGTGGGGAAATCTAGGGCAAACTTAGCGAGGTGGGGTTTCATCTCTGGACATGATACGGAGTGCATCTGCGGTCATCCGAGACAGACCGTTGCGCACATGACAGGGTGCCCTGCGTGCCCGACAACATGCACGAACGAGGAGCTACACGAGGCTACCGACCGAGCTATCACGGTTGCGGCTTTTTGGGCTGCCCGTTTTGAGGTGACCGTCGACTCGATAAGAAGAAGAACAGCTAATTATGAGCGAGTACGGAGTTAGTTGAACAATGGAACGGGATTTACGCGCACCTCGTCATACGCATTACGCACACCGACTATTCACGCAAACATAGATAGTTGTGCTTCGGGCGAAGAATATGACTGTAATAGTACAAATCTTCAGGCGCAGCGCGATAGCAATAGCTTCTTCATATACCTATTTTTCAAATTATCCTCATCTTCTGTTTCATTTTGCCTGAGATCTATAAAGTGTACTCAGATTTTTCTCACGTAAAACTCAGCTGAGTGTAAGCTTAGCATAATCTTTGATTTCATTTTTATTGTCCTTTGACAGCTGAAGTTATATTGAGCTTAAGCTAAGGCAGTTCAATGCAAAATTCAAGTTCGCGTTTCATCACACTTAGCTAAGTTCTACGTAAGTAAAGTCTTTGACTGCAGGATGAAGTCTCTTGTAAAACATAGTTGTTTATCTGAATGTTCTGAGTTTTCCTTAGTGTTAATTCCGCCAATATTTGTCTGAAAACAATTCGATACGTGTTTCACCTCTACATGAGGCATCCTCAGGACATGGTGACTCGCCAAACTCTGGCACGAGACTATATTGGCGGAATTAGCACTAAGGAAAACTCAAAACGTTCGGATAATTTAGGATTTCCGCAAAGTAACGCCTACTTCAATAAATTTTCATATTAATTGATACTATAGGAGTTTATTCAATTGGTGATATTTATAAATATCGCAAAAAACTAATTTTAAGGCAGGGTTATTAGCAAATTTTTTTTTTACCGTTTTCTAGTTCAGCAAGCATTTAGTAAATGGGTTAAGCATTGTTCAAAGTTCTACCACTATAGTAGTTATTAAAGTGAAACTTTTATTACATCGTCTCAAACTTTTTCGTCTGTCTGTTGCATGTCGCGTGACGGTCGGGCTGCGCCTATTAGTTCGCAGCAGCTGACCGTGTATAGACTATTACTCATATGTGCCAGTGCTCCACGCTATTTTGTTTGTTTTTTTAGTTAAATGTCTATAATGTGGAAAAGTTTCACTTTTACCGTGGTTTCACAAAACCACACAATCCTTTTTAATTTATGAAACAATCTGACTATGAGAAAATCGGAGTTAAAAGTAATGTGTCCAATAATACTATGACTAATAACAGGACATTATTTGTGTTATCTGGTATCCCCCGTAACTGCACACACACTAGCTCACTTGTTAATTCTAGGTACTTCATAATTACCAGTGGATATCAGTAGAGTGATTATGCATGATTGAAAGTGAGTTATGTTTCAGATTGCCATGATTATCAATGGTCAATAAGAACTTATATTTTAAACTTACAGGCAATACTTATCATATTTTAAGTAATTATTTTCATCTTTTTAGCTGAGAGAGAAATTTTAAAAATGTACTAAGTATGTGTTTTGCATCAATCTACTTAAAGAGTCATGTGGGGTAACTGTGAGCAACGCTGTGTGCGCAACTTCTTTATTTGTTGGTGAAAAATTAGCTTAAGTAATGAATAAAAGAAAACAATAAAAATTCGTCATGTCTGCCTGTCTGTCCGCCCGTAAGTCACAGCCACTTTTTTCCGAAACTATAAGAAATATACTGTTAAAACTTGGTAAGTAAATGTATTCTGTGAACCGCATTAAGATTTTCATACAAAAATAGAAAAAACAACAATAAATTTTGGGGGTTCCCCATACGTAAATTTGTGTGTGTGTATAAATAATAAACCGCAATTTACCTTTCATTCAATCAACTCTAATATATAAACAAAAAATATTATGTTACTTGCTGCTACGGAACCCTATATGGGCGAGTCCGACTCGCACTTGGCCGCTTTTTCTTACGTCCTGCACTTGAGCTTCAAACAGATTGATTACAATCTATTTGATCTATTAAGATCAAACCTACACGTGCCATATTTACTTAAAATCTTAACAATATAACCAATTTGGGCAATATAATAGTTTCATTAAAATCTTTAACTAAAAAACTTTCTTACTCGTGAGAGTGCGATACGCATGATAACTACAAAATTACAAAAAATATTTTGTTCTAGTTTAGTGTGCTCACAAAGCAAACCCACAAAACGATTTAAAATATACATATTATATTCATGTTACATTCATAAGATTTCATAATTAAAATATGAAGAATTATTATTTGGTGTACCAGGAGCATTTATTTTCCATACTTCTTTATCCTTTATATAAATAATAAATTTAATAAATTTCGTTTATTTCAAAGATTACATATACATTTTTTAGTGGTTGAGACTTCCCAGTAAGTTGTCTTACTCTTTATATACTTATATACGCCTTTATATACTCTTTAACTGTATAGTAGACTTAAATAAGGTGATTCTTTATAATTTATTTCAATTTAGAAGGATTTATTATTTGAAATTTTATTAAAGAACTGCACACTGAGACATACCAACGAGTTTTGTATTTTACCGAGTCTGGTTTTTGGAATAGCGATTTTATTATTATTTGTTGTATTGATCGTAAGTATGAATGTATCCTTTTTTTTAATGTATTTATTCTTTATTTTAAAAACTCTCCTGGTATTATTATAAATGAATTGGGGTCCTATTGTAAGAATATCTAAGTGATTTCTAAAGGATTCTCTAGAATTCAGATTATAGATCGCTGTATTAGTATCAGTAAGATTTTCAACTCTTCCGATAGTAAAAGTCGCAGCACTTAAGATTGCCTTACAAGTTTTAAAAGTTTCCCATTGAATATTATGGTCCTTGATACATTTTTACATTTGGTATGGATGTTCATTCAGTTATTAATCATAGCTAATTTACGCATGTAGCATCTAAGCTATGCGATGCACACACAAAATAGTCCCATCGGTCGATGCTGGAGGACAGGTGGATGTAATATTTTGATTTTCAAAAACCCTTCGATACGGTTGATAATGATATTCTACTTAAGAAAATGGATAAGATGGGTGTACAACACACACATATTGTCGTTCTTTGCCAGCTTAAGAGGCTGGCAACAGTATGTTATCCGTAGTGGATTCCATACTGAGGCATAGTATACTAGATCTGGTGTAAGTCAGGGCCATAATTTGGGACCCCTCCAATTAATTATTATTAAAATGGAGTCGGGATAATATGTTAATGTTAAAATATAAACAATTTGTTATATGTAAAGTGACTACCCTCACTTCTGGGATTAGTAATTATAAAAATTAAATTTGTAACTAATATTTATGCACATCATGAAGATGAAGCCACACCTGAGAGTTTAACAAGATATACCAAAATTTACGACCCATGCGTACTCAAACGGTTGGCTTAGTTGGAAGGGATGGAACCCGAGAGGTCACGGGTTCAAGTCCCGTGCCGTTCATAAATTTTAGTTACAAATTTATAATTAATCCAAGGAGTGAGGGTTATCACTTTAAAAATATCAAATTGTTTAGATTTGAAAGAGCGACATCTCAAAGCAATTCCTAATATGCAATTATTGGGGCTGAGTAGATTATCAACTGTAAAGTAGATCCTGTGGATGGAGACACAACCTGAACTTCGCACAAACATAGGGACCATAATTTTCAGGGGGACTGGACTGACAACGTGATCTGGAAAGGTCATGAAACGTTGGGTAACTAAAATAAAAATAAAATATAAACGTAAAACTATTACGAATATTTTAATCCTTTAAAAAGTGTTTTATTTAAATGTGTAACACTAGCGTTAATGAAAAAAAATCAATATTAGTTCAGTTTAATGGAAATTATTAATTTAGATTTTCTATAGACCTGATTAGATTGATAACGCGGTTGTACACTAATGTTGTTGCATTAATTCCGTACAAGAAATCTAAATGACCGAACGTTCTTTGAGCGATACTAAACTTTCCAACTGGGTTACCAAGTTCATTGAACAATCTTTCGACATCGGTGACATGAGCTAACGGATCACTTTGTGAATAGTGTAAGAAAACCGGTGCTCTAACATTGCCCAAATTATAATTGGGCGGGCTGAAACTTCCATAAATTCTTCTATTTTTAGTCCAGCCAAAGTCATAACGCCGGAATCTCTTCTCTGATATACCTTGACCATAATGGGCTATCTGTCTGACGGAAGATCCTGCGGGCTTGTGACCAAATACCACGGGCAGCATTGTCTGAAATATAAATAATATTTTATACAGGATGTAATCATTAAGTGTGATCAGGTGATTATTCCGTGCTTATTATAGATACTAAAAAACTTAAATGATATCGAAAGTACGTTACCTAATTAGTAAAATTTCATCTAAAACTTTTTAAAAATCAAACGAGAAGTACCTATCCATGATATCAAACACACCCAAACATTGGGGGGCTAACAGTTCTCCGCTATTTTTTCTTCGTGTTCACAGCTGTCAAAGTCTATCTAGACCTTAGATCTAGACATATATATAAATTATTTAACCTATTAGTTTGAAACTCATTTTTTCAATGTCAATTTCACTGATCTGTATAAATACCATTGGAGAGGCTGTTCCATGTGTTTGACAGAATTTTTTGTGCCTATTTTAAGCACCACTCGCGAGCGTTCAGAGAACTAATTTTGACGTATAATACAAATGGCTGCGAGAGAAGAGTACAGTACTCTGAAGTATTTTTGCGTTATGAATAAATTTCGTTCGTTTTCCGTGTTATTCGTGAATCAACGTAATAAAGTTCACAAATTATTTTTTTGTAAGCAATTTCCCACCATCTATCGATGTTTGATTAGCTAATTATCGTCATCACTAATCTTAGTACCGCAGACTCTCGCTATGGCCAACAGCGACAAAAACGCGAATATCAAACAGTCACAAAAGCACTTTGACAGCCGCCAGTCCAGTGGTAAATAGTAGATAGAGGTCAGTTGTCTATTGTCATTCAGTTTTCAATTGCAATATCAAATTATTTATGCATTTAAATATGAAATTATATAACCATTCGTTTTTAAGCTATTGCATAGCTTCTATCGCGGGCCTTGAGCGTGGAGAATACAGAAATTCCGTAACGAAAATAACCTAACACCCCACTTACTAGATGTATAAAGATATTTCGCCACTGTCCTTACAGTTGCCGTGGAACAGCGGTTATCACGTATGCTTTTTGTGCAGAAGGTCCCAGGTTCGAGCCAGGGGTACGTCTTGATTTTTTTAAATTTCTTTATTTTTTTTACCACGTTTTTTTATTATTTTTTATTATTTACATTTCTCCGAATCCAAAATTGGACAAGGTAGAGCATTTTATTCATCGCACTTTACTGGAGTACACTGAAGAAGGGTCGAAAATACTTGGTACAAATGGTAATAAATTTCCACTTATTTTGGCTGGCGATTTCAACATCAACTTCGCTGATAAAAAATCAGAGCGGTTGACAACTTTTCTTTCAAAAATATTGAATTTTAAAATGAATAATGATCCACAAGAATCCACAACAAAATATGGGGCCACCATTGACGCGGTATTTTCCAGATATTTAGAAGATATCAAGTCTGAAACTTATGTTTCTTATTTCAGTTACCATAAACCTATAGTTTCAATAATAAATATTCCTAAATAACTTACATGTATTGTAAGATAATAAAAATATTTTGAACTATATTAACTTCTCATTTATTTAATAAAAGAAAAAAAAATTGTTTTCTTATCGGTCACCACGCTCAAAAAGTGTAACTTGAATTATTATCAAAGAAAAAAAATAAAGGAAAAAAAATACTGCATAAATAAAATAAATAAATAATTATAATTGCATAAGTTGATAAAAAATGCTATGCAATAGCTTTACCGCGGCAGTCCCCGAGTGCCACACGTCTTTAATTATTTGTATAAAATGTCCACTATCTTTGCTACGAACATTAAACCGATTTTAATCCAACTATCTCAATCACTGCATGTGAACACGTTGTTCAGATAATAAACTTAATTTAATTGAAAACAATCATACTCAGTGACTAATATTAGTAAGTACTAAGTAAGTATACAGGTTGGCTTTTAGAACCATTTTTAGTAATATATTTCTTTGCAAAGATTGATTCTTATCAGCTACAGAGTCCATTCGTCCCATAATACATGGTGAAATGTTATTGAATAATCATTCGGGTTGATTTCCGTCAAAAGATTAAGAAATTTTAAAAAACTAAATAAGCAGTTATTGGGTTCTTATAAATCGAGGGCATGATTCCTTTCACGACTTTTTTCCAAGTCTCGCTGTTTCCGTCTTGGCCATCACCGCCCTTCTCAAAAAATCACCCTATACATGTGTACAATAGTTTTTTAATTCATAAACAAAAAAAAAATTAAATATCTTTATAGGTAGGTTACCGTGTTTAGTTGGTCCACATTCCATCCACTGATTAAGAATAAAATACTACTACAGACTGGTTGGAATATTGCCTCGTCTTTACAAAACGTTTGGCCTGCCCATGTAAATACCTGTCTATTCGGTAAAAATTCTCCAATACCAATCGATTCGGCTAAGTCCTGAAAAGAGTATGCAAAACAGCTAGAATAGAGGAAATATTGCAAATCAAAAAGTCCGCACACAAAACAGAATATTTACCGCAAGATTTCTAGAAAATGGTGCCAGTACATTGAAAAGACGGATTTTATTATTAGCCATGTACGCTACAGGAGCTAGGGCGTGCATTGAAATGATCTTGTCATTATATTCAGGCCGGAGCGATCCCATCACAAAGAACGAAGTAGTGCCCTGAGAGAATCCAATGTAATGCAATCGGTTCTTGCCAGTGTGTGCAAGAGCATAGTCGATCATAGATGGTAAGTCAATGTTTCCAATTTCATCCCATGAGAAATCCCAAAAGTCAGTATTCAATAGTGCATCAGGCCGTAAACTTTCATGTCTTCGTGAGTAATAGTTACCACGAGCGTTACCCATCCATACATCAAATCCTTCTTCAGCTAGGATATACGCTAAAACAGATGAAAATATTATGAATAATTAATTTGTCAAAGATAATATAAGTTAATAAAATGATGTTCAACGCACCCAATCCTGAACCTGGGCCCATTAGCACAAAGTCGGCAGACGATCCCAGCAGCCCGTGCATGATAAATATGACTGGTTTGTCTTTAGGCCTATTGTTGTTCTCTCGGCCATGAGGAATACGATGCAAGCCCAAAATATACCCATCAGGAGTGACGATGGTGTGTTCTTCTAATGGATATCTGTACTTCCTCACAAGATCAGGCTAAAATATTATCAACTATGAATATGGCATTCATCATCTTTCTTTATATACTTTTATAAATAAATTTTGTGGTCTTATTATTCTCCAAATTTTTGTGGAATCAAAATTAGGAAGTTAGGAATTATTCAAGGTATCGACGCTACTCACAACATCCAGTTTCGCATCTTCTACGACGCTGTCAGAAATTCGTCCAAATTCGTTGTTCCTTATCAAATCTTCAACATAATCAGCGTTCGGCGATCTACCCGCATACGTAACTGCTACAGAAAATAGTAACAAAAGACCGGACAGCATTTTAAAAACAGTAGGATTTCTCGAAAATAATTGCGTCTTTTATATAACTAATTAACATCAGATAAGGCAGATATAAAATCACAAATTATGTTATTCGAAGATGATAAAAGGTAACAAAATAAACATGATAATATTTGCGAATTAGATGTAAAACATGATAATTAGTAATAAATTTTCACAAGTGAATGTAAAAAATCATATTTTTACAAGGTTGGTAGTATTATCATTGTTAATATAGATACGAAATAAGTCCGCTGTGACTCAGAAGATAATAGTCGTCATAGTAAGTGATCAGAAGGTTCGGGCTTATACTGAAGTAAACCAGAACGATTATGAGAGCAACACTGTACTGTCTCGGTCTATTCCTTATTGAACGTTAATTAGTAGGTCATGAAGAAAAAATGTCACTCTATTCATGATAATTTCTCCGCACCAAATTTCACTTTACATTGTAGATCAACAAGAATCTGGTAAGTGATTGAAATTTGTTTTCAGATATTAGCTGTATCCACTCTATGGCTTTAAGCTAAAATTAACTACGTCATTCTGCGTCCTTCTCAAAAGAGAACTTGGCAGCAGACAATAATTTCTTTCAGGACCCATCGACCATTGATCTAGAGGGTTCAGAAGCGCATTGTGTCAAAAGTGATGACAGATTTCGCTTTTCATCAACCGTGCTCTCGATGTGGGTAACTCCATCCCGATGTAAGAAACTCTTACCTAAAGTAGTAGTATCGAACTCATAGAAGACAGTCCTGTCTATCCGATCCCAAAAAACAGCTCGGATCCGACTAATTATAGGCCTAATGTTAAACCTCTTTCCTTACAAAACTCATGGAGAGCATTATAATAGAATAATTAAATAGCAGCTTTTGCAATATCTAGAGATAGTGAGTTATCGTCGATAGGCTGGCGATTTTCTAGTTATACCTAAGACATAGATGAGCGGCCATCATCGAAAGCAAGGAAAAATGCTTTTCAAATAAAATAATAATAGCAAAGGCCCTTGATCGAGTATAGCATAAAGTGCTACACTAGAAAGAATACGTCGCTAAAAAGTCTTTTCGCGTATAAAATCTCTTTGGCTATACTACATAATTTTGAATTTGGTTCTTATTAGAAAGTACTGACAAAACTAAAATGTTCTAAATTAAAAATATTTCAAAACTATTAAAAACTAAAATGTTCTAAATTAAAAATATTTCAAAACTATTAAAAAATTTCAAAACTATTAAAAATTATAATATTCGATTCGAGCGTTTGCTAGTAGTCTGTGTTTAGATATTGTGCTATAAATAAAAAAAGATATATTTTTGTAATTTTAATGAATTGATGTTGATGTAAAATTTTTAAATTGGTTTTACGTGACAAATTTTATACCATACCTGTCACCGGTAAGTCTGCATAATGTTTTTATTTCGTTTTTGTAAATTCAATTTATTATATTTTTTTATATAATTGCAAATATAAAGCTAGCATAATGCCTTTATTTATTTACGGTATTTTTTACTTGTCTAAGGCATTTTGTATTTGACGTTTGAGTATTTTTGTTGCATCACTTTGAACATATTGTAATTGAAATTATTTGTTTACTTACTTTATCTAATTTGAAAAGAGAAACCTTAGAGTTTCATGCTCGTTCTTCTCTAAGGATTGAAAGCTAGGCAGAAGGCCTGGCCTGGAAGCCTGGATGTAGTGAAGGCCTTTGATCGTGTATGGAACAAAGCGCTTCTCTCAAAACTTCCATCATTTGGACTTCTCGAATCTTTATGCAACTGTCCGTCCAGCATCCTCACTGGGCGCAGTATACAGGTTGTTGAGAGGCGTTGTCAACGGTTATTCATCGAACTCGAAGCGCGTGAACGCTGGAGTCCCAAGGCTGTGTGCTATCTCCTGCACTGTTTCATTTATTGGAGGTGTCCAACATATCATTGATATGCAGACGACAGCACGGGCAATGCCGTATACACAGGCCATGCAGGTCTCTCTCCGGAATTCGTCGACCAGTGCCCGGAGAAACTTGTGTCTTCTATTGAGTCCTCTCTTGAGAAGGTCGCTTCGTCGAATGGGGTAAATTGAACCCTGTCCAATTTAAGCCCCAGAAGACTCAAGTTGCGTTTACAACAACACTTCCCTCAAAGCCTTGCCTAGTATCGGGTCTCGAAATCTCAAGCGATTGCCAATTCCGCGTTCATCTGGAAGGCAAAGCCTAATTGGCTTCGAAGGAGCTGGGCGTTATAAATAGAACACGGCAATATGCTTGATATGTTAGACCGTTTCTTGGACATTGCAACATTACTTTATTTTTCTAAAATAAAATATCTTTCCTAAAATAAACGTAGCCTAAGTTACTTCTATAGTAGTTATTTTGGTGTATTTATTCATATACATGTAGTAAAGACGGTTATTTCAATATTAGAAGCAGACACTCCAATTTTATTAATATGTATAGTCTAAGTATTTTAAGTAGGTAGCAGTAAATAAAATATTTTATTGTTATAAACTATTATTTAATAAAAACAGTTCTGTATCATATTTGTATAATCTTTTAATTACTAATCAGCATTTAATTGAGTTTCCATTGACCAGATAAGATTAATTACCCGATTGTAAACATACGATCTGGCATCAATACCGTACACAAAGTCCAAGTGACTGAATGACCTGTCCGCTATTCTGAACTTGCCGACTGGCTGCCCGAGCTCCTCGAACAGTTTATCAACATCATTTACGTGAGCCAATGGGTCGCTTTGTGAATAATGTAAGAAAACCGGTGTCTTAATATTTTTCAGGTTGTAATTTGGTGGGCGCGAGCTTCCATATAATCTTCTGTTCTTTAACCAGCCATGATCATAGCGACGAAAATGATTCGCAGAAATCCCTTGACCGTAATGTGCGAACTGTTGGATCGAAGCTCCGGCCGGTGTGTGGCCAAAGATAACTGGCAACATTGTCTAAAAATTTCCATATTAATTATTAATTTTGAATTTATTACCTAACGCACAAGTAGCAGCAGAACTATATAATATGCTATATATCTTTAAGAGCGAAATTTCAATACACAAACGTTTTGACTGTCGCATCTCAATATATTCTTGATATTTTTTTATGGAAAAGGAGGACAAACGAGCGTACGGGTCACCTGGTGTTAAGTGATCACCCCTGATCACATTCTCTTACAACTTCAGAGGAATCACAGGCGCATTGCCGGCCTTGATAATGTCCTTTATGTTCATAAGCACATTAACGAATTTGCTAGAAGCTCCGATAATCATAATGTTAACACGAGGAACTAACAAACTTCTTATGCCTACTACTCGGTTAAGTGGAGTTAGTAAGTATTTTATTGGGCGATGTGCTTGAACAACGCGATCCCAGAAAATGTACAAAACGTCTGTGTTGTAAAGGTTAGGTACTATAACATAAATTATTTTCTTAATGATACCGCAGACTTTGCTCAAGGCGAGATTGATAATTCAAAATACATCTGTAACTACATGAAGAATAATATTTACAACATATTATATATTATAATCACGGACTAGTGAAAAAATAAGGACTCCGTGTCACCGAACATAACAGTGTAGCACCAAAACAAGCCGATTAACCGTGTAAATACATACACACGCCCACACTCACACTACTACAGGCCGATAGGAGGCCATTATCATAATTGTCATCTTCTGTGATAGATAAGTTTGCGTCTCAAAAAATATTTTAAAAATGCCGTCGTGCGTTGTGAACAAGTGTAAAAACGATCCTATATAAGTATTTGTGGCCATATATGAAATTATTTAAGGGATAAAAAATTGTTTAACTAGTATCCTCCATAACTGCACACACACTAGCATAACGGTGCTTCACTTGCTAATATGACGGCGCGAAGTCCTTCTTTTTTTACTCGTCCGTGATTGTAATTAAAATTGAGTATCAAATAATCTTGTAAATTATTGTGCTGTGACTGAACGCGCTGTCAGACTTTCCCCGAACGAGTGTTACATATCCAAGCGTAAGGTAAGTCCTATTCACGACAAAATAGCTAAGATAAGCGCGCCTAAAGAAGTATTTACTTGCTTTCACAGTGCTTACTTAAAAATCTAAATTTAAACTTTACATCTATTATCACTGTAACTATTATTCAAATTGTTCACAAGATATAGTCATTTCAACAAAAGTAACAAAATATTTCAGGTGGGCTCAGAAAAAAATCCTATTAATTTTTCACATATTTCTCTTTTTCATTTATGTCTAAACGTGATGCAATATGGTTGATTTTATTTTATAACTGCCATGTTTTTATAGCAACAATATTTTCTAATATTAAACATACGCATACTGCTATTAATTTCATTTTTTTAAATTAATTCTTACCGCATTATGTTGATTCACATTCCATCCACAGATTAAGAATAAAATACTGCTGCAGACTGGTTGAAAAATGGCTTCATCATGACAAAATGTTTGGCCAGCCCAATTAAATATTATGTTATTTGGTAGAAATTCGCCCATACCGATCAGATTAGCCAAACTCTGTAAATACAATATATTATAACGCAGAAGAGTAAGGTAGGGTTAACCAAAATTAAGGTTCCAATAGTTATTTATTTTATTATTTGATAAATCTCAGGTTTGCCTACAAAGAATCCTGAAATATTTCGGAGATAATCTCAAAAGACTGATGGTGACGGGGAAGGTAGAGGGTAAAAGACTGAGAGGCCGAAGTCTGAAGAGATGGTCGGATCAGATATCCGAACATCTGGATATCCATGTCAACGTCAAGCACTGCACCAGGCAACCGACCGTAACTGATGGAGGCCTTCTTTTGACAGCCTACGGAGTCATGATCCTCAGCAGTGAGGGGACGACGAAGAAGAATATTAAAAATAATATAATTAATATGATAAAATTAATAAACACATAAAGGCTTTAGATGAAGAATGATAATTATAATTGGCATTATAGCTAAACTATCTCATTTTAGTTTCATATCTGACGGGCGCCGGTGACTTTACTTGTGTAGATTAGTTTAAGAGGAAATCTGACAAGCTGCTAATTATGGTCGGAATATTAAAGGGTCTTTTTTATAGAAGAATAGAAGGTACATCTTAATATGACCTTTCTGAGGGTAAGAGTCCTGAATTCCCTGTGCTTCCCGGGGCTTAAAAAGAATAGGGAAGTCCCAGGCCCAAGGGTGTCCTAAGACACGACTTAGGGAAATTACCAGTGGGAGGCTTCTTTGCACAGGACGCCGGCTAGATGACGGCGCCGTGTAAGCATTATTGTGTTTCCGTCTGAAGGGCGCCGTAACTAGTGAATATACTCGGTAAATGAGATTTAACATCTTATGTCTCAGGGTGACGATCGTAATTGTAGTGCCGCGCAGCATTCAAGACACCTGAGCGGCTCTGCATTGTAATGGGCAGTGCGTATCAATTACCATCACTTAAATCCTGCTACTTCGTCCCTTATTGTCAAAATTAAACGATGTGCCATTTCAGAGCTAAGCCGCACTAAACAGATTACAATTTAAATAGTTTCCTTATACATTTCGTTATAGTGTACCTAAACATTCACACGCAAATGGTAAAAAACTGTAAGTTTTTATATTACAAACAGATAATTCTATTCATATCATGTAAGCAGGGAGGCGGACACTATACGTTAGTTACGAAATATACCGGAGTGGATCGGGATTTCTACAGTCGAACAACCATTCAGATTCACCAGTGATAGAGGAGAATTCAAAAAGCTGGCCTTTATGGCTGAAGAGGCACTTAGGAAGAAAAAGTAGATATACGATAGGAGGGAGACTCTATTATGACTAAATAAAAAACATTCACATCATTAACGTCGTTCATAACATAATAATTGTAATATATATGAGGAATTTTTTACCGCTATATTTCTAGAGAATGGAGCCAGTGCATTGAATAAAAGATTTCTATTGTGAGCCATGTATGCTACAGGAGCCAGAGCATGCATCGAAATGATCTTGTCATTATATTCAGGCCGGAGCGATCCCATCACAAAGAACGACGTAGTGCCCTGAGAGAAACCAATGTAATGCAATCGATTCTTGCCAGTGTTTTCAAGAGTATAGTCGATCATAGATGGCAAGTCAATGTTTCCAATTTCATCCCAAGAGAAGTCCCAAAAGTCAGTATTCAATAGTGCATCAGGCCGTAACCATTCATGTCTTCGTGAGTAATAGTTACCACGAGCGTTACCCATCCATACATCAAATCCTTCTTCAGCTAGGATATACGCTAAAACAGATGAAAATATTATGATTAATTTATTTGTCAAAGATAATTTATAACTTAATAAAATGATGTTCAACGCACCCAATCCTGAACCTGGGCCCATTAGTACAAAGTCAGAAGACGATCCCAGCAACCCGTGCATGAGAAATATGATTGGTTTGTCTTTAGGCTCATTATTGTTGTCTCGGCCATGAGGAATACGATGCATGCCCAAAATATACCCATCAGGAGTGATGACAGTATGTTCCTCTAATGGATATCTGTACTTCCTCACAAGATCAGGCTGAAAAGCAGAAGGTTCAAACATTTCAGAAGCAAAACTGTAAGTTAAGTTAAAGCTAAGTCTATCCATCTCCTGTGTTATTTGTTCTGCTGACATCAGCGGACACCGACAGTGCCTAAAATTTTTGTGGGATAATGTGGACGAGATCCGGAACAAACTAGTTCCTTGGAGCTACAAAAAATTAAGTCAACGCAGACAAAAGCAGACTCTATGTGATTTTATCCTAATACTGAACTGATTTTTAAATGTATTATGTTTTTATGTAGATTGCGTATTGAGGTAGGTAGAAAAAGAGCTTCGTGATGCATGACGGAAATTTAATAAATATTGTGTGAAACACTTTGTATTTCGTGATAATCATGACGTGAAGCCATTTCGCATTAAGATTATGATATTTTTTAAATCTTTTATTTGAATCGAAAAAATATGCTAAAGCAGAATTTCGAAATGCCCCCTCATGCTCGCATACCTATCAGCACCACTTCAAAAGGTTTGTTCTAAGATGACGCAAATTGTTAGTAGCGATTTCGTGAGCAGCTGGGGTTTTGCTTGCTCGTCAATGTTAAAAGGTTTCGACTAAGCCTTATCTTTTAAACAAACCCAATAAAAAAATCTAAAGGTTTTAAATCAAGACACCTTGGCACAGTATCGTTCCAAGCCTGCCAATCCAACGCCCGGGAATGGCTTGTTTTAAATATTCTATTACTTATCGGGCGTAATATGCCGCGTTGTCCTGTTTTAAATCCCTTAGATTTTTTTATTGGGGTTCCTTAACAGATAAGGTTATTCGAAACCTTTTAACACTGAAGCTCAGTTACACCAGAGAAAGCATAACCCCAATAATATTATGCACTAGTAGTTTGCGTCGTCTTAGAACAAACTTTTTGAAGCGGTGCCGAATGTATATTCGAGCAAGAGAGAGGCACTTAGAATTAATTTAGTTTATTTTTATTTACTTTTTCGATTCAAATAAAAGATTTAAAAAATGTTTTATTTCATTAGTAAAGATTAAACTTTACTGTCACGAATGGGTGCATTGAAATTCCAAAAAATTGCGGGCCTTTAGTAAAAAAGTGAATTTTTTTCACTTTGTTGTGCAAGATACAAGATTTGCAATAATACTACCAGCTTCGAGTCCTCATTAGTTCAGCAAGTTTTTAAGATAGTTTCAAATCAAGTCCGTACATTTTTTGTACAAGGCTAATAGCATATAGCCAATCGAACTTAGAACAAAAAAATTGACGCAAACCGAAAATTAAGAAATAAAGCACTGCAAATTCGACATCTACATCATTTCACAAAAGAATAACTTAACAATTAATATCTAGTGTAGAATCACACAAACAAACTGAGACAAAAAATGGGGTATCATTTTTCCCTTATTTCCAAAAAGCTCAATAACTCAAAAACCGTCGTACTTTACCCAACTTTCTTTTGCATAACTGAAAGCTCATAGACCAGTCATTCCTATCGCTCTTATGGGACACCCAGTATAATTAGATATATTTTTTATTTATTGGTAATCCTTTTCTAATAACCAGTTGTATGGTTTACTTACAACATCCAGTCTGGCATCTTCTACTATATTGTCTGAAATTCGTCCGAAAGCATTGCTTCTGATTAGTTCTTCTAAATTGTCACTAGTTCTAGCGGCGCTAGTTGCCACAAAACAAAACAGGACGATAGCACAGCGCAACATTTTGAAATCGTTTGCCAATTTTTCAAATCTGTTCTTTTATAACGGTAAACTAGCTAATAATACGATCTGATAATACTAAAATTGATATCTTAAATAGATAAATTAACTAGGATTAACTATTCGTAATTTATAATCTCGTTTCCGTCATTTTATCTTGGTAGGTAGGCATTTAATTTGCAGTGGGTAGCATCGCTGTTATGATATCTAGTATTAAATATGAATAAAAATATAAATGAAAACATTTTAACCGACTTCATAAACGGAGGAGGTTCTCATTTCAACTGTTTTTTTAAGTTTGTTACCTCAGAACTTTCGACTGGGTGAACCGATATTGATGATTCTTTTTTTATTTGAAAGCTGGTGCTTCCCGTGTGGTTTAGCTCTGACAATGGCATCCATAAGAAAATCATATAAGTCTTAAATTTGCACTAAGTATGTGCGCGACAAATAAACGAATAACTCAATACTTAAGGCCGGCCCACATTCTAGCGCTTTACAAAGCGCAGGTCCGGCTACATGTTGTGATCATCGGGGACCCAGTGCTTATGAACGGCTGGATCGTAGAGACGTCGCTTCATTGTCTGTCTTCTAACGCATTTATCACGGGGAGTGTTCCGGGACGATACGACATAGGTACCTTGAACCTTCAAAAAAAAAGCGCGTACACCTTCCTTAAAGGCCGGCAAGACTCCTGTGATTTATCTGGTGTAGCAAGATAATGCAGTGGGCGGCGGTGATAACTTAATACCAGGTGAGGAGTAAAATCGTTGGTTGTGTTTATTTTTTGGTGACATCTACAATTCCTCTCGTTTTCTTTTCTCCATCTCTTGTTTCACGTATCATGATTTTATTTATTTTTCTTTCTCTTATCGAATATTGTTTTGTTTTTGTTATTTGTTGCATACTTACTATATGAGACAACCAAAACAAAGTTTGATTGATTTTATCTTTATCTTGAATAATATAATTTTAATTCCTTAAGTACTGTAAATTATCAATGAATCAAATCTTTTTTTCCAAACCAGGAATTAAATTTATTCAAACTTATTACGAACTTCCACCGGTATCACATTGATAGGTTATCAATTATACGTAATGAACTATTTAATAAAAGTAGTAAGTGAGGTTCATGAAACTTACTACTAGATAATTTACCTATACTCGTATCTGGGTACATTATAACGACCTGTAACATTACATATCGTTTAGATTATAGACTCGTCTTAGGTATCTACCGCTATTCAAAGTCTAGACAATCATGGGTATTCATATATTTCATAGGTATTTATATGGGTATTCAGTCTTCTACCGCATTTATCACGGGGAGTGTTCCGAAGAGCTGTTTCACCTGATTCCTGCTACCGAATTCCACCTTCGCACGACACGCCACAAATTAGGATATCATCACCACCACCTGGATGTGTGGCGGTCCTCCACAGTGCGGTTTTCAAGAAGCTTTCTTCCACGTACTACAAAGCTGTAGAATGAGCTTCCTTGTGCTGTGTTTCCGGTACGATTCGACATGGGTACTTTCGCTCTGTCTATTCTACGTCAACCTGGTCAAGCAGATCAAGCTTATACAGACACATCTCCGGGTCATTTATTCAATAATATGGTGACATCGGAAGAATTATTATGTTCAGGGGTTTAGCCAACATCAACCGATATTTACCTGACCGCGACTATCCCAGAAACTATGTACTAAGTTTTAGTGATTATAAAAGAAATAATTAATAAATAATTAATATTAATTTTATAAAAGACTATCTACACTATATACTGCTCAATGGATTGGGTGTCCAGAGGAATTATCTCAAGGGTGTTCATACAAATTTTTATTTTATTCTTATTTATTTACTGTCCAAATAGTACGGCAGTGCCACTTACATTAATTAGACGAAACACAAAAAGGACGAATTACAAAAAAGGAATATTATAGTACAATTGAATTAACTTACAATTTCAATGCTCTCGGCGTACCTTAGTATTTCAGAAACTAGGAAAGTCCACCCATCATTGAATGGATCCCATTGAGCATTCTTGTCCAAGAGCGCGTTGAAAGATGCAAATGAAAGCGGTATAGGTGCTATGGCTGGGGCAACGGTGCGATGAAGTGGGACTACGAAAAGTTTATTTTTTGAAGATGAATGTACCAAAAAAATACAAAGACCAGTAAAAGGATTGTGTGGTTTTATGAAACCACGGTAAAAGTGAAACTTTTTTTCAAACTATAGACATTTAACTAAAAATAGCGTGGAGCACTGGCACTAATGAGTAATAGTTTATACACTACACGGTCAGCTGCTGCGAACTATAGGCGCCGCCCGACCGTCACGCGACATGCAACACACAGACGAAAAAGTTTGAGAACATGTAATAAAAGTTTCAGTTTAAAAACATTAGGGTAAAAAGTAAGTAAGATAAGACAGATATAGAAGAAATTTCAAAATTACCATGATAGACTTATTAACAGGTTAATTCGTTTGATCCATGCGTGCATCATTATCTTACAACACATGCCCAAAAAAAAATACACAACGATATAACAATAATGCAAAAGGATTTTATAAGACAGCATCCAGAGTAAAATGATGCTTTGAGACATACAGTTATCATGTTTCCGTCATGAACATTCGCTAGACTTGGACATGAGGAGTGATAACCGTGCGAAAAATTGCAACTCTAAATCCCTACCATGCGAAAAACGGACAAGATCTTGAGTGTGATACTTGCAATCTATATACAAAACATAAGGAAAAATATGTAAATGCGCGAAAGCAGTATGATGCTGCTCCCATGATAGAAAATCTCAATAGAAGACGTTTTTTATCGGTGTGGGTACCGACTAATTGCGGACCATTCGGAGTTCCTTCATCAGGGTGCAGGGGCGGATCTACTTAAAGGCTTTTTGGGCTGCAGCCCAGGGCCCCGTGGATACAGAGGGCCCCCAACCGAACTGAAAGCAATAGACATTATTGTCAATAATAAAAATTATCTAGAATTAAAAAAATCTGATCATAAGGTTGGCAGCACTTCGATCAATCAACCCGTGTGCCCATCTATTAAACGGTGAAACTTGTCGGTGTATTCCGTGTATTTTCTTTTACTGGGGACTTCCCTTCGATTATCGCCTGACGAAATTTTGTTATTTTTCCGCACTTCTGCTATCGTCGACAATATTACCGAATTGACTTTGTTATTGTTACAAATTTGTTTAGTGCGTGTTTAGTTTACTAAATGATAGATACCTTAAAAGTTATAAGGCCCGGACCTTTCTTTTAATCTACTAAAATTAGAAAAAGTAGACTTCCTACTTTTAGTAGGCAGTAGGTAAGTAAAAAGAACTATAAAACATGACCTTTTTTATTTCAGTTTTCAAAATGAATCGAACTCTTTCAATATTTTATTATAATTTGTGAATTGCCACAAAAATTTAAGTTCTTTGTTTATTTTCAGAAAAATATCCTTTTTTACAATAGGTGTATAAAAATAACAGTTTGATCGAGATAAAGAAAGAAAGAATTGCGCAAAAACGAAACTTTATATACAGAACTTATAAACGCGAATTACGCGCTATAAATCCATTAAATGACGTAAAGTAGTATTTTATGCGAAGAGAATCTAGCCGAAGGGAGCAAAAAATCGTAAAACCAGGAAAAAATACAAGTGATGAAAATATGCAAGATTTTGAAAACCAGAAAAAAAAAAACAACTATGAAAATGTGCCAGATCTTGACTTCCAGCAAGACTCTGATTCCTTTGAAAACGACATTGGTATTCAGCAAAAGGAAGATAACACCGATACCGAGGTGGAAAGAAATTTAGAAAATATTAAGGTTTTAGTTGAGAGTTTTAGAAATATGTTGACGTGGGTTTGTGGCAAGATTTGCTGAATAATGATTTTATTAATGACGTCCTCTCACATGAAATGACTGAGTTACAAAAAAAGGATCCGAAAACTATAGATTCAGCTTCAAGAAATACAAAGAACAAAACAGATCTTTTCCAAATAGGTATTTCACTAGGAAAATGAAAAATGGCCAATTACTAGAAAGATCTTGGTTATGTTATTCGAAAGGGGTTATTATTATTATTATTATTTGAAGAGGGTGGCTATTTCCTGGTCCTAAAAGGTTCCTAGTAACACCGCGTCCAGAATTGGACTATTGTGTTCGCCACTCATACTAAAGCTCATCGTCAAGCCCTACCGCCTTTACGAACCGCAGTAGTTCCTTGACGCGAGTGTTGCAAACACTATCTGGTGGTACGAAGTAGTTACCAAAGATTGTGTTACCCTTATGCATTAGTGGGCCGCAGTCGCAGAGTAGATGAATAGGTGTTTCATCATCCTCAAGGCAGAACCTGCAAGCTTTGTCGCTTCTGATGCCGACCACACTGAGGTGCTTGTTTAGGCGACAGTGCCCGGTTAGCATCCTAGTGAGTATGCATAGATTTTTCCTGTTCAATGATAGGGCTTCATTCGCATAGCTACTGTTGAATGCCCTTATCAGTGCTTTAGAGTGGTTTAAACCTGAAGAGTTGTTCCAGCGTTTAAGTGCTTCTTGTTTACATTGGTTACTCAGGGTGTGTCGGATGGCGCTCTTGGGCAGTCCACAAATGGGTTCCGGACCATATCGGACTGCTTTAGCCCCAGCTCTTGCGAGCTCATCGGCCATTTCATTGCCTATGATTCCGGCATGCCCTGGGACCCATCTGAGAATCACTCTGTTTTTCATGCCTAATGAATTCAGGCATTCAACGCAATTATTGACTAACTTAGACGACGTCAAGTCAGCGTCTAAAGCCAACAATGCTGCCTGACTATCAGAGTGAATGTATATGTTATGATTGAAGTAGCCTTTTTGGATATTGGTTTCCGCGCATTCCAGGATGGCGTACACCTCTGCTTGAAATATGGAGGTAAAGCTTCCCAGGTTTGTGCTGGATTTAAACCTGGGGCGTTCTCCATAGACCCCACAGCCGACTTCATTTTCCATTTTGGACCCATCGGTGAACCACATGAGGCTCCCGTCCTTCCACGTGACTTTGTTGTTCATCCAGTCGTCCCTGGAAGGTAGTTCCACGATATAGTGTTTAACAGAGATTAATTGTGGAATCATCTGATCAGGTAACATGCCTAATATGTGGTCTCGCAGAACTGAGTCCTCTAAGGTCCTAAGCGTTTGCGACATCCAGTTACATGAACCCCCCTGGGCGATTGCCCTCAGCATGCTTGCCTTCGCCTCTTGCTGTATGAACAGTGGAAGAGGCGGTAGGTTTAGCATTGCTTCAATGGCCGCACCAGGAGAAGACGTCATGGCTCCGGTTACCAACATACAGCCAAGTCTCTGCAGGCTATTTAGTCTGTCTGCAGTTGTTTTCTGGTTGGCTTTGTTCCACCACACAATGGAGGCGTATGTGATTGTTGGTCTCACAATTGTTTTGAATAGCCATAGGAGGATCTTGGGGCGCATTCCCCAATGTCTCCCGGTAGGGACCCCGACGTCTGGTAAGACGTCGACATACACCCAAGGTTGTTTTAGCCTTTTTCACGGCTTTGTCGATGTGAGAATTCCATGTGAGTTTCTGGTCGAATGTGACTCCCAGATACTTAACCTCAGCTGAGAATTCCAAAGTAGAGCCATTCAAGGTGGGAGACTTCAGTTTGTTAAGTGTCCGTTTCCTCGTGAATGGCACAATAACAGTCTTTCCTGCGTTGACTGACAGTTTGTTGGCTGTACACCACTGTGAGATGGTGTTTAGCGCCTTTTGCAATATAGAGCTTAGTAAGCTTTGGCAGAAACCTCTGACGATAAAAACTAGGTCGTCTGCGTACCCTAGTGCATCAATTCTGAGTTCTGCTAGCTTACTAAGTAGTTCGTCTACTGCTAGTGTCCATAGAAGTGGCGAAAGAACGCCACCTTGTGGGCAAACTCGCGTAGTGTATAGCTCCAGTGATGTCCCATGGAGGGAGATTAGAGCTTTGCGATTTGAGAGCATTGACCTTACCCATTTGACAGTGGTGGAGTCTACATTTTTGTTAATTAGTCCCTTCACTAGCGTGTCTGTCGGGGTATTGTCAAAGGCGCCCTCAATGTCTAGAAACGCACAGAGTGCAATCTGTTTGTCTTGTAACGCCTTCTCGACTCTATCCGCAAGTTGTAGAAGGGCCGTTTCTGTAGACCTGCCTCTACAGTAGGCATGTTGAGAACTATGAATGGGCTTTAGGCTTAGAGTGAGTTAACGAAAGGGGTTGGTACTGTTTTTTGTTTGACTTGCAAGCTTTTTTCTAAAACTCCTTCTCAAAACACAACAAGATTTTCTGATTGGAAACATAGGATTTTGTTTAGAAAATCACGAAAATTCTAATGAACATAAGAATTCAATGTTAGTGTGGTTGACACGAAAAGAAAATAAGTTTATTTTAGACAAGTAGCTTCAGGAGCAATTAAATAAAGAAACAGAGTATTATCGCAATGTCCTAAAACGGGTTATTGCAGTACTAACATTTTTGAGTATAAGAAGCCTCTTATATATATTATATATACTAAGCCTAGTATTAAGAGGTTCGGAGGAAGTATTATTATTATTATATTATATAAGTATACAGTGCAACGACCAAATAAAAGAATTTGCAGCACAAAAATGCAGAAAAGTTGCTTTATAATTTATATAACATAACCATTCATAATCTGTTAATTTATTTTGCAATAAATAATGTTTTAATAAATAAATAAAATATTTGGTTTTCCTATTTTCTACCTGTACTTAACATAATATATTATATATACCTACGACAAAATGGCAATTGGTTGAGTAATTAGGTAGGGCCCCTAAGCAGTATTAGCCCAGGGCCCCACAAATTCAAGATCCGCCCCTGTCAGGGTGAGTGTAGTGGGTTTGCGATAACGCGTCCCGTTTCATACTGCGGATTTGTCCTCGTAGTGCGCGGCTGGAAAACTAAATTTATGTCACTAAAATACGGTTTTATTATAAGCTTTTTAATTGATAGTTACATGCGGCAATTTAAAACAATACACTCGTTGCTTTAATAAGGGTACTTCAAAATCACCTTACTTTAAAAAAAACAGTATTTATAACCAAAATAATATAATAACTAATAATAAACATATAGATATAAGTTAATAGGCTGGCTATAAACATGCTGCAATTTAAAAGCTCAAAGCTATCAAAAGCTTGGCATGTTCTCAAATCTTATTCAAGGTATTTTGTGTGTAACTCTCGGTTTAACTACAGTAGATTGTGAGCAATTTTGCACTTTAATTTTGGGGAGTTTCAAATAATTCATATGTTTGGTTGATATTATGATTATTTACTAAAATTTTATTATTAATTACTAAGGCCGATAGTCGTTTTTAAAAGACTTTTATTATTTTTTCAAATTTAAATATAAATAATATAAAAAAAATTGAGAGCTGACACCTTTTTCTTTTACTTCAATCCTCTATTCACTTTGGCGTACATTCAAATTCAAAAACCCCACAGTTTAAAGAGGAATAAAATATTTACTCGATTCAAATATGAACAGCTGTGACTGTGGGTAATGGCATTATCAAGATATTTAATTTTTAAAGTATAATTTTATGTATTTGTTCTTTATTTGTCACTGTTTATTTTTATCACAGTCACTGTGATATTATAATATAGTATTGCTATCGGAGATTATTGAATTATTAACAGTATTAATAGGTTTATTTACTTAATTTTTATTTTATTTATTTGAATTAGAGGCAACATTGATCCATCAGCTCAGATCAAGCTTCATAATGCATGTATTTAAAAGTTAGCACTTATTTTGGCCATCACCTCAAAGCAAAACATAATATCAAACAAAAATATGTAAAAATATTTTTTGTTCAATTTACACAATTATCAGAGTTAGCCGTCTTACAGTCTTTTCAGCTGATAGTTTTAGAGGATATAATAGGTAGCCTATTCTAAATGACATACCAAAACCATCCCTATCTCTCTCTCTTAAATATCTCTAGTAAATTCAGAGAAATTACCATAAACACAATGTAGATATAAATCTCTCCTACTCTCTCTGAATTGCTTTTTTGGATTGGGAACTATTTCATCACTTAGAAATACTATTCATTATGTCTACTGATTTTGAAAGTATAATTTTCATTATCATAATTGTATTTTTTCTAGAACAGTTCCTTTTTTTTAAATATAGCTGAATTTTAATTTATGCTAACAGTTCTCAATATTCTGGCCAGTGATTTATCTAATAAGTAAGAGTTAATTTTAAGTAAAGTAATTTTAAAGGGATGTGCCATTCTAAGAAAAAATACATAAATTAAAAAAAAAACTTAATAAAACAATTATTTTCCTTTATTAAGTCTATTTTTTATAAAAATCTGTGCTTGTAATATTTATTTATGTAGAAAAAATAAGGACACTTCTTGCCTCAATACAATAATACACCTCCTAGATCCTCCAGAAAATACCTTTAAAATTTATATGACACATGTAAATATGGTACTAAAAAAAGGCATTTGAATGAAATCAAAAACTTCAAATGCTTGTACTGTAAATTGTGTTCTTTTAAATAACTTTACTTTTCAATTAACTGACAACATGAATTCATTTCCTCATTAAAAATGTAATTGCCTATTTTTATTTGCAACAGAATTTACAGCCAGGCTTAGTAGATATAGAGCAGTAACAATAAATAAGTGTTATAGATATGTATTAATGCATGAAACAAAATTTATATTTTGCTTTTGTTTGCTTTCAAATCTGATATCAAATTTTAATTCCTTCACTCATCTTACCTAGCAGAAGCTTAAAGTAAAGATATAATATAGATGAGTATAAACAAACATTATTAAGAATTAGTCTAGTTAAATTGACTTGGTTATCATTAGGTACTAAAGATCGTCATCTGAATCCAGAGCAGCTCTTCTCCTGTCAAATTTCACTGTGCTTGTTGATCTGGGCATCTGCTGATTAACAGACTCTAAGAGTTGTATAAGCTCCTGTTCAGATATTCTTGTGTTCACTTGTCCCATCTGGGCCATTCTGCAGATCATATTTTCGACCATTTCCCCCTTTTCTGGTTTACTTAGTTTTATTGTGTTCACTGAAATAAGTATGAAATCAGTTTAACCAAGTTTTTTTAACAACTCACTAAAAATAGCTTTAACTTTGTGGTTAAGTTTGATTGCTCTCTGTGTATGCAAATTAAACAATAGATTTTTAAAACATGTAAGCAAATTGTTACATCGAGCTCTGGCATCCTGACTAAGGGCTTGTGTAAGTATTGTATGTTTGGCCTCCTGCATAGCTTGCATCCGCTCCTGTTGCGCTTTTGCCTGTTTTGGATCTCCCCCCTGTAAATGTATTAAATATTAGTAATTTTTATTGAGAGAACTAACATTGATCATAACCTACTAGGTAATCTTTTTCTTACCCCATGATTAGCTTGTAGTTCTGCAAGTCGCTGCTGTCGTATTTTTTCCAATTCCGGATCATTCATGATTGTTTCTTATGAAAATAAACTTTATAGCTAACTATACTAAAAACTTTATAGCACAATTTAGCATTCCCACTTCGCAGAACATTAACATATAAATTGTTGCTTTTCAGTTCTCCCGTCTCGGTAATCCTTTTTTTTAGTTTCGTCCAAAGAGAATTTAAGCACTACGTTCAGCCCATTATTAGGACATGCACGGGGTTCACGCCCATACAGCCATATCTTCGACGTTCCTCTTCTTGTAACGTCTTCGCATGTGAAGTGTGATGTAATTATTTTAAATCAAGCCAAGTCTTTTTTAAATTCAGTATACCACTTTAAATATATTATACCATATATAGTCCATTTTATTAATAGTTTTTACAAAGCTGGACAGCCGGCAAGTTATAGTGATGTACTAAAGGTCGTAAATATCGATATCGCTTATTTTTTTTTTTTATAAAAAATATAATATAATATTCATATTTATTTATATATATTATTTTCATGTAAATAAATATGAAAATAAAAAAAACATGTGTGCATTGACACGTTGTAGAAGTGAAACTTAAAAGTATTTTGGCTTCAAGATAATGAGACGAATGTAAAATTTCAGTGGTAACAGTCACATTTATTTTGAATGAATGAATTCCCATGACACACGTCCCATGACACTCAAAACAAACAAAAGAGTTGAATATATTATGTTAGAACGAGACAGCGTTTTTGAGCCAATTTCTTCTTCTGCACAGTGTGCAATGCAAATTATTAATGGGAGACAAAAAAAATATCCATGTCAAATAAACTTTATTCAATTAGGCTTCAATTTAGCGCTTTTGATTCATCACTATAAATTGTTCTTTTAAATTACTGAATCTACCATAATATTCGCAAAAAATAGAGCTCTTGAAAAGAACATACAAGAAATATAACGGCCAATTTTTTCAATCAATAGAGTATTTTACAAAGGCTGTAATATACATAATAAAGTAGTTTTAGTTTAGTTTCATGCAATATAGTTATATGAATAAAATAATAATTAAATTAAACTAATAAAATTAATAATAACAATATTTTTATTTAGTTATTAAAATTAATTAAGTTATAAGACAAAATTCTATAAATTTAACAATTAGCGGCATGCATACTGAAGCAACGTGCCGCTTGCTGTGTCGCACTGAGCGTCGCTGCACTGCCGCGACGCGCAGTGCATCGCCGCTCTGGTGCGACATGTTCCGTACAAAATGGTTGAAATAATATTATGACGCTTAGTGCCGCGCCGCGCTAATGCGTTCCGGCCTTAAGAGTCTAATAGATAGTTGCGCCAGGCTGGTGCAATCTGGGACAAAGTGTAAACAATTATTTTCATTTCAGTCTAAGTAACATTCTAACTCCAACGAGTTTTACTTCTCTTTTTCAGTTTTATGTATCAGTTATTGTCGATTGAAAGTATACGAATTATGAATAATTACCGGATGACATATTTTTAAAAATGTAGAAAACTTGAACAAAAACCTCTGGATTCGAACCGGGGTATTCTACTTTCCGGATCACCAAATGTCCCATCTTAGCTATTACAGTCTTGTATATAGTAGCGAAATTTACCTTTGTATTCTAATGTTTTTGTAGCTGTTTCTCATTAAAACACGGATAAAACTACATTTTTTTAAAATGAAACCTAGCTAAATCGATTTATCGTCCCCGAAATCCCCTGTATACTAAATTTTATGAAAATGGTTGGAGCTGTTTCCGAGATTCAGTATATATATACAAGAATTGCTCGTCTAAAGATATTTATTTATTGCACCAACAAGTATACACTAACTTCAACCAGCCGTCCCTGCCGCCGTTGCACATGAGGAATGACACCCTGGCCCATACGGCAAAAGGGAAAGCCGATCTCCTATACGCTCTTTTTGCTTCCAACTCGACTCTTGACGACAACGGAAAAACACCGCCGACCATCCCGCGGTGTTAGATCTCTATGCCTGAAGTACAGTTCAGACAGAAAACTGTTAGGCGAGCTCTGTTTTCGTTGGACGTCAGGAAGTCGAGCGGGCCGGATGGCATTTCTCCATTCGTGCTTAGAACGTGTGCCCCTGAGTTGACGCCGGTGCTACCGCGTTTATTCCGGCACTCTTATTCTAAAGGCGTAGTCCCTGACTCATGGAAGTCAGCCCTTGTCCATCCGATCCAAAAAAAAAGGAGACTGTTCGGATCCAGCAAACTACAGGCCTATTGCTATTACCTCCCTGCTCTCCAAAATCATGGAGAGCATAATTAGCCGTCAGCTCTTAGTATACCCAGAGGGTCACCAGTTGATCAACGACCGACAATACGGGTTTCGCCATGGTCGGTCGGCAGGTGATCTTCTGGTATACCTGACACATAGATGGGCTGCGGCCATTGAAAGCAAGGGGGAAGGCCTGGCAGTTAGCCTGGATATAGCGAAGGCCTTTGATCGTGTATGCCACAAGGCGCTCCTCTCCAAACTTCCATCATTTGGGCTTCCCGAGAGCTTGTGCAAGTGGACCTCCAGCTTCCTCACTGGGCGCAGCATACAGGTCGTTATCGACGGTCATTGCTCGAATCCCAAGCCCGTGAACGCTGGAGTGCCCCACGGCTGTGTGCTATCTCCCACACTGTTTCTTCTGCATATCGATGATATGTTGGACACCTCCAACATACATTGCTATGCAGACGACAGCACGGGCGATGCCATATACACGGGCCATGCAGGTTTCTCTCGGGAAATCATCGACCAGTGCCGGTAGAAACTTGTGTCTTCTATCGAGTGCTCGCTTGAGAAGGTCGCGGAAGGGGGTAAATTGAACCGTGTCCAATTTAACCCCCAGAAGACTCAAGTTTGCGCGTTTACCACTAAAAAACCCCATTTTTCGTATCACCGCTGTTCGACAACACTTCCCTTAAAGCGCGAGCGATCGCCAATTTCGCGGCCATCTGGAGAGCAAAGCTAAATTGGCTTCGAAGAAACTGGGCGTCATAAATAGAGCACCGCAATACTTCAAGCCCGCCCACATTCTAGCGCTGTACAAAGCACAGGTTCGGCCACATATGGAGTATTGCTGTCATCTCTGGTCTGGCGCACCCCAGTATCAGCTCCATCCATTTGACCGCGTGCAACGCAGAGCAGCGCGAATTTTCGGCGACCCGGTGCTCTGTGAACGGCTGGATCACTTGGCATTGCGTAGAGACATCGCTTCATTGTGTGTCCTCTACCGCATTTATCATGGGGAGTGTTCCGAAGAGCTGTTTCACCTGATTCCTGCCGCCGAATTCTACCTTCGCCCGACACGCCACTAGTTAGGATATCATCCCCACCATCTGTATGTGTCGGTCCTCCACAGTGCGGTTTTCAAGCAGCTTTCTTCCACGTACTACAAAGCTGTAGAATGAACTTCCTTGTGCGATGTTTCCGGGACGATACGACATGGGTACCTTCAAAAAAAGCGCGTACACCTTCCTTCAAGGCGGGCAACGCTCCTGTGATTCCTCTGGTGTTGCAAGAGAAAGAAGTCGCCCGAATGAAAGGCACAAAGGTGTACAAAAGCTAATGAAGGATATACATCCTGATACCAAATTTGTACCTTGCTCAAACCATTCTCTTAGAAAAATTCGGTGACTTTCTTTGGTACCTACGTTTGAACGCTGCTTCGCTTTCTTTTAAATGTCTACGCACTCGTGGGAACTTTTCATGGCAGCCACAGCAAATGGTTTGCAGTGGGTGCAGGACACACGTTGGAGCGCTAGAGGCGATGCTATCAATTATATTAGAAATTATTACAAAGACAGATTGATTGTACTAGATCTTATATCTGGCAACTGCGTGAAGTGATTCTCAAAATTAGGTGCAGAAGGCCTAAATATAGATTACTGTCCTCAAAAAATAAGCGCTTTACAGACGATACTGCAAGAATAACGAGACGAATATGTACACAATATATGCTAGAAGTTTATCTTTAGAGCTGGGTATTTCTCTTAAACCCCCGAGACAAATTGAGAGGAGGCATATTTTTGGCGATGGAAGTCGAGATGTTTAATTGTCATATGAAGACGAATTTCTCTTCAATAGAGAGAGCGAGTGCTGAGATTCTAGAAAGATTTGAGCAGTTGCAGAATCTAGCAGGAAAATATGAATGATGGGCCTAAGAGACCTGCGAATATACTAGGCATCGACGGACTTGATCTCAACCAAGCTCCTTAAGACATTCATATTATAGAAGAATTCAAACTAGAGCACGCACGTGTACGGGCTTTCGTAGCAGCAGAACCCTATTGTAAAAAAATATATATAAAAAATATATAACTATCGCCTTAGGAATTGTGAAATATTTTTATAGTAATTTATTATGAATGAAAGATGGTTATTCTGAGGGATAAACTTTTTAATGTAAAATAATTGTAATAGATTAATTTTTTTATGTAATATAAATAAAAATATAGTAAAATTTTGTGTACGATAGCGCAGTAAATAAATATTGTGTTTAATAAAATAAATGCTAGTACTTTTATACTGTTTATCACAGCTTCTCCTCGAGTCGATACTTCACGCGTTCCCGCGTTAAGGGTCTTAACAGACAGACGGGCGGCCGTGTGGATGGCAACAAAATGATCAAATGATTTTCAGGTAAGCAACCCTAAAAAAACAACGTATTTATTCTTTACTTTTTATTTTAACCAGCCATGATTGATTCTCAGCCTTACTTCTTTAAAGTAATGTCGCTTGCCACTGTGGCACTCACAGACTAATATGATGCTTACGCATGCATTACGGTGGCACTTGTCATTGCTGTGCCACGTTGTTGTCTGAGATCGCACTTAGTGTGCTGCAGGTGCGTACTGCGTACATGTCATGACACTTGAGTCGGACCAGATATTACCCAACAGTACTATACCAGCAACATTTCACGATGCAGTAGTCATAAGAGATTCATCATCAGCCGGAAGACGTCCATTGCTGGACAAAGCTCTCCCCCCAAAGATTACCATGACGATGCTGCCCTCATCCAACGTATTCCAGCGATCTGGACCAGATCGTGGGTTCAAAACAAAAATTTTTTTTTTCTGACAGTACTATTATAGCGACACTGAATAACAGAAACTATAGAACTATTAACAACAAAAGTCAAAACGTAACAATGAAAACTTCAAAAACAGTGCAGCGATTGCACAAAAATATCACATGTAGGTACCTGTACGGTAATAAAACTGCAAACCGTACTGACGCAACAGGACGAGCGCGAGGAGGTGAAAGGGGAACGAAGTCGTGTTGTACAAATATATGTAAGTATGCTGTTACAAAGATACACTCGTAATTTTATAAAAATATTAAACATTAACACTGTCATGCCATTGTATCGTTTGATACTCTATTTTATTTATATTATTGAAAAATGCAAGTACGGCTAGCTTATTGACTGCGACCGATAATCGTCCAAAGGCAACAATAGTCTTTGGATAAAACGACGTCTGGTTACTAATACATCTCACCATGTAGCCTGCGTGGAACTTGACTGGATCACCTGGGAATATATAGGAATGTTAGTATTTGAATACCTATCATATTTATTTTGTAGTGTGCAATAAAGATATATTTCATTTCACATATATACGAGGTCGGGGGAACTGCGTCGGTCTTAAATAGGCATCATCATCATCATCAGCCGGAAGACGACCACTGCTGGACAAAGGCCTCCCACAGAGATTTCCACGATGATCGGTAATGCGCTGCCCTCACTGCGGCGATCTAGACCAGATCGTCGGTCCATCTTGTGAGGGGCCTACCAACACTGCTTCTTCCGGTACGTATTCGCAATTCGAGGCCTTTACCGCCCCAACGGCCATCTGTCCATTAAATAGGCATACTACAACATGATACCATAATTTTCGCGGCCTAACAAAAAAAAATATTTTATAACTCTATTCCACCTTTAAACTAAGTACAGTTATGCTTAAAATGAATTGAAAATATACAAGAATTTTGTTGATAATAATCCCAAATATTCTCCAAAGTTATGGAGTCGATAAACAAACGCCAGGTTTAGGATACTTAGAAGAGCACCACCTCATCTTCAACTTCCAGCATGGTTTCCATCAGGGTCGCTCAGCTGGTGATCTTCTTGCATATATGGGTGGGATCCATAAATGGGCGCAACTGGTTGAGGCGAAGGCTTAGGCATCCTATAGGATTATTTAACATTGCGTAGAGATGTGGTGTGTTTCTGCATCTTAAGATTTTTCGAAAATAAAATCGAATAATTATATACATGCTATTTGAATGGAGAATATCCGAATAATATGGATATTTTTATTTAAGGACAACATAGATGCAACTGACCGCAGGCATAAGGACAACGGTCTGTAAGACATGTTTTTCCCCTACGGAAATTTTATTCATATAGCAGTACATTTAGCATTATTAGAACAAACAATAAAATCACCTGGGTAGAGTAACAAGTCCGAGCCAAACTTTGATCCGTTTGTAATACAATATCCTTTTTTCCATAAATCCTTAAATACAGCACATTTAATGACACCAACATCATCTAACACACTCGGTACCAAAGCATCCAAACTTGCTCTTCTTTTCTCTGCAAATAATAGTATTCATATTATTATTTTAGCATTTAAACTGGCAATTAGTAATAATGATGATAAAGATTTGTAAATTTCGAAAGCATGGATGTTGATAAAAATGCACCCTTGACTTTCAAGTTGAGTTTATAACAATTACTTTATGGTAGGTAGCAAAGAGAGCTAAACTAGTATGAACTACATTTCAGCTGTCAGTGACTACTCCTCGATGCATAGTAAACTAAAATTCTTAAAGTAAATCAAAATACAAAATTGAAAAGTAAACTTCTAAGAATGGGTGTGTATAAGTGTAAGGGTGTGATAGTGTTCAAGTTTGACTCTCAAAAACTTCTGTAATGTCTTAATATATCCCTTTTGTAATTCTGCTGTATTGGCTTTTATTATTTGTTGTGATATTGGCAACAGCAACACACAATTTGTCAGACCCTGACAGCCTGACTACTGCGGCTGATGAGAAACAGTCCACTGATAGACACCACTACTTCTATGATTATAATATAGTGGGTAATCATCCATGAAGAAGACTAATGAGACATTCTTCTCAGACGATGACTCTGTATGTTGCATAGTACAGATGCAATTTATTAAATAACATCTTTACCAAAATAAAATTCTAATTCAAGTATTTTTATTCAAAATTTATTGAAATTCGAATTCGGTCAAAATTCAACGGTTTTCAATAAGCTTTAATGGTTTTCTTAACTTTGTGAATGTAATAAAATACTATGAGTCTGAGCTGATAAGATATAATGAATGGATATTGTTATATAATAAATAGATATACTTTAAAAATTGTCATCATTACTTATGAAAAATATTACTTATAACATACTTGAACTTCATTATATAAATAACGCATAAATAGCCCATGCTTCACTATCAGATCCCTATATACTCTTAATCGCTACCATCTTGACACATTGTTCTTATCAGTGGAGTTTTGTTATTATATGGGGGTAGATGTGATGAACTTCACAATATGTTGCCGTCATCTCTGTGAGAAGTCAGAAAGCTCATCATTCTGGCCACTCATGCACGGAACCGCCTAGAACAGATTTGACTTGGCTGGTCCATTGCATGGATGACATTCCTTGTGTTCTAGCATATTCTACTTTAAGTTGGAGGATTTTATAACATACATTAAAGTTACCTGTTACAATATGATGTTGTGTGGGTAAATGAATAAGAAGATGTTCAGGAGATGGATCACTAATCTTGTTGATTTCCTGTTGTAATAACTCATTCTTGTCCAAATCCACATCTAAAATTTGAAGAAAATTTTACAACAGCTTGATTGTTTCTCTCTTGTTTAATGGATTGAAAGAAGGATATAAACAAGCATGCGTGTAACCTGGAGTTAAGTGGTCACCACCACCCACATTCTTTTGAAAACCAGAGGAATCACAGGAGAATAACCGAAAGTTTTGAAGGTACCCATGTTGTATAGGTATGTATTATCGCAGAAACACCACACAAGGAAGCTCATTCTATGGCTTTGTAGTACATGGAAGACAGTTCCTTGAAAACCTCACTGTGGAGGACAGACCACACATCCCGATTGTGGGGATGATATCCTAATTTAATGATAACTTACTATTTATTTTTGTATATACATGGGATAAATTTATGTGAGTAAATAACCTGCATCTGACTGAAGTTGTTTTTTGGATGTTGTCACAAAAACACCATGAAAAGGCGAGTTCTGTATGAATACTTATTTTGTTTTACAAATAGCAGCTGAAGACTAGTTTTGTTTTTAACTAACAATGTTTTTTGTACATTTGGTTATTTTATAAGTAGCAAGTAGGTTAAATATAATTTGTATGTATATTTCTCTAATTACTTAAAACTCTGGTTTTTGTGGGGAGAATAACACTTTTATTTGATAATATATAAAACATAGTCTATAATAAATAAAGATTTATTGTGCAACAACTACGGAATTCCATATGATTGTGGTCATTGTCCTTCGATTTAATGGAATGGCAATAAGTTTCTTGCCACTTCTTTTCAGTTCAATGTTTTCCAAAGCAGTGGTAAATGGTGAAATGTATAACTTTTGATTTTTATCTACCTATGACAATATTATATATATATATACATTAGCAACATTGGTATCAAAAATCTATCTATTAGTGAATATCTGTAATTAGCTCTAAGTTTTTATTGTATTTTTATTTTGTGTAAATAGCTGTTGATATTCCTAGAAATAAATAAAAAAAAAATATCATTGTAATATAATTAACATATCCTTACCTATTATTCCCTTTGATAATAGCTTCTGTTTCTTACCAGCAAATATTACATCTATTTTTTGTGTTAACTGTTCAATTTTTTTCTTTTTCAAACACACTTTTTGGTCTTCCAATACCCTGTTGATTCAAAATAAGTAATTTTTGCAACATCTCAATTTATTTTTATAGATTTGAGACAATAAGAACTTGTTTACCTTCTGTCTATCTCATCTATTTCTTGCTTAAGCTCATCTAAAGGACATTCATGAAGGTGAGGTAAATGATACAGTTCACATATACCCTCATTAACCAATAATGAAGTCTCTTCAGACATCAGAGCCAATGGTAGACCTTTAAAAGTGAAAATATATATTTTACTACTGGATCCAAATTGGAATATATCTTAATAACTACAAGGGCTAAGAACACTTAGCAATTATATTTTATCGACTAACAGACAATAGGTATACACCAACCTTGAAGCTCATTTTGCCTTGGATGAGAAGGCAGGGAGCCTATTAGAGAACCACATATTCGATATTTTGTACGCAGCACATACCAGTCTGGAAGAATTTTAAGTTACTTATTAGGAAATAAAAATGATGAGCAAAATTATAAGTAGGTATTATGAAAACTTACCATCAGAATTCCACACATATGCCACTCCACAGTCCAAAAACAGAGGTATCATTGTAAAAAAACAGTGTTTATAGTATGGTATTATTCAACTTTCAATTTTTTTTAATAATATTAGCTGAGAATATTAACATTATTTTTAAAAGCCTCTTCTTAAAGCTGATTTTATTAGCTTTGCCGTTATATATGTTTTTTTATAAATATAATTTATTGCCTTCTTAAACAGAATCTCTACAATACTATATATATTCCTTATCATCTACGTAATCGTAAGTAATGGTCCAATTAGGATTATTCGAAAAGATACATCATTCTCTTTATGTCTTATAGAATAGCATGGATATTGGTTCCAACCAACAAGTTCTTTTGAATATTCTATAACTTCAGTAATCCTCATTGGGCAAATATGCTGATCCACATCCAATATATATCATATACCCATTTATTATTATTTACGTAAATTTAGAGCATTGATCTCTAATGTACATAAGTTCTTTTTTTTTTTTCTTCTTTTGGCAATAGCGTTTACTTTTTGCCAATAACGTAAATTAAAAGATTGGGAAACTTAAGTTAAAAAAGGATACGGAACACGGGAAAGGATCAGATAAGTAGAAAGAGGATTGAAACGGATATTAAAAATTTCATAAATATACATATATACTTGCTACTTACACAACATTACAAATATTTAAACTTTGATATGATTCTGAAGAATGAAAGATGACAATATTTTATAAAATTTACATGGATACATTATAAGACAGGATATACAGGTAGGAAAAGGAACATTCAGGAATGAGGAGCGGTCGTATAGAGAACATGAAAAGAAAATGTGATCTAGATCACATTTATCGGATTCACATTCACACATGTCAGTAGATACAATGCCTAATCTATTAAGATGAACAGGAGTGCAAACATGACCCAAACGCATTCTTATGATAGAAGAACATACTAACTTATTGCATTTGGCACGGAAAAACCATGGTTTAAATGAAATAAGTGGCTGAAGGTTAAAATATTTCCTGCCTTTTGATTGACCAGTTTCAGTCCAAAGTCTATTCCAACAATCCTGAAGGTGAACTATAGGAAGAGCACCTAGATCCTGGCAAAAAACTTTATAAGGGAAAATGTCGCCATGGACCACGGCTTCATTAGCTAGTTGGTCTGCTTTTATATTACCAGGAATGTCGCTATGGCTGGGGATCCATACAAACAACACAGAAAGACCAAAGTGATTGCATTTATTTAATAGATTTCTTATTTCTATGACAACAGAAGAAATGTTTTTTGATTTAAATGGGAACCTATTGAGAGACTGTAAGGCACTTTTTGAATCAGAGAAAATTATTGTTTTTGGAAGTTTAAATAGAATAATATATTCAATAGCCTTAAAAATACCATAACATTCCCCAGTAAACACCGATGTTTCCGGAGGTAGTTTAATTTTCTGTGATATTTTAAATTGAGCGTGATAGACACCTACACCAACGGGATCCGAGGAGGAATGTTTAGACGCGTCTGTGTAAATATGATGGTAATCAACCCAAACAGTATTTTTAAGAAGATTAAACGAAAAATTTGTACTAATATCGTGCTTATTTAATTCTGAGTCAAAATTAATTTCTGGAAGCAACATTAATGCTTCAAAGCTAGTACTGAAAAGAGGATAATTAATGGATCGATGAATAGGAGCTTTTATGTTGATAAATTTCTTAAAACTATTGATTAGACAAGGTGGTTTTTTATTTGACCAATATGCAGATGAATCTATATAATGACAAAGTTTCTGAAGTTTGTTATAAAGAGAGTGGTTAAGAAACTGAAAAGATCGGAATATAAATTTGTCTGCTAAATATTGACGACGTAGATGTAGTGGAGGATCACCACATTCTACTTGAAGAGCATTGATAGGACTTGACCGCATAGCACCAGAAACTACTCGTAAAGCTTTGGACTGTATGAGATCTAGTTTTTTAAATGCCTTAACACTACCAGGCTCCAGCAAGAATGTACCATAATCTAATATACTTCTTATAAGAGCATTATATAACAATTTCATGCAAAAAGGGTGCGCACCCCACAAAACACCTGACAGACATCTTAAAATATTAAGAGTACGCTCACATTTAGCATTTAGGTAATCACAATGTGGGATACCAGTTAGTTTCGAATCTAAGACAATTCCCAAAAACTTAACATTATCTTTAACTGGAATCTGATAACCCTCATAAAATATAGAAATAGGAGGAGGAGTTCTTGATCTCGTGAATAAAACTATTGTACTTTTTTCAGGTGATAGATCAAGGCCATTTAAGTCCAACCAAGTTTTTAAATTTATCAGCGGTTGTGTTATAGAAGAACTAGCTTTTTCAATAGAAATATCACGACAGTAAATTAATAGATCATCAGCATACTGAAGAACATTTACACAATTAAGTGATGATTTTAAATCGTGTGTATAAATATTATACAATATTGGGCTAAGTACTGATCCCTGGGGGAGGCCCTTTGAAACAAGTCGAGTAATTGACTTCCTATCATCTAGTTTCAGGATTATGTATCTTTCGGAAAGCATGTTTATGATAAAATTTGTTAATAGCAGAGGTATATTAAGTTGTAAAAGCTTACTCTTTAAAATACTTACTACGACATTATCATAGGCACAATTTATATCTAAGAACGCAGCTATTACTGATTTGTTATTTGAAAATGATAATTGAATATCAGAAATGAATATACTTAAGCTATCAATAGTACTTTTCCCACGTCTGAAACCGAATTGGGATTCACATAATAGACCGTTATGCTCAACAAACCATTCTAAACGATTTTTTATAAGATGTTCTGTAATTTTCATCAAAACAGAAGAAAGTGCGATTGGGCGATAGGCAGAATGGTCTGAAGAACACCTATTAGGTTTCAGTACGGGAATTATTTCTTGACGTTTCCACGTGGAGGGGATGTTACCAGATGTCACTATGGAATTTATAAGAGATAAATAATAAAATAAAGCATCATCATCTAAATGAGAGATAAAGGAATACGGAATACCGTCCAGTCCTGGAGCAGAATCCTTAACATGAGACAATACACCTTTTAGTTCAGTGAGAGAAAATATACTGTTTAAACCAAAACAGTTATCATTATTTATATTTATTACAGGGTAACCAATTATTAAGTCTTCAGGAACGAAAGGTGGAGCCAATTTATCTAAAAAGCTATTAACTAAATGAAAAGGGATTGATTTTGGAGATGAATCTTTGTATGCAGATCTAAAGCTTCTTATATTTTGCCATACAAGAGATGGTTTGACATCAGGTGATTTTGAATAGCAGAAATTTTACCAGCCATCAAATTTCTTTTTCTTTAGAAATTTTGAAGTTTCTGACATACTCTTTGTAAGATTTTCAAAATTCTCATCAGTGGAACATTGACAGTATGTAATTTCAGCATATTTTCTTCTCTTTACTGCCTCAGTACATTCGTTATCCCACCAAGGAGGAGAAGGAATAAAACCCAAAGAGCTATTTTTACTTGGAAATATCTCATTGGCAACCTCAATAAAGATTCTTGCTAAAGAATCTGCACACTGCGATTCTGTACCTGGATTAATTTTTGGAAGTGTAATAATTTTGTTTTTTATTAGATCTTTATATAAATCAACATCATTAAGCTTATATTTTAAACGAGGAGAATAAGTTTTATGTAATACTTTATTGTTATTATTGCAGGTTGGAAATGATAATAATAGTGGGAAGTGATCACTACCAAAAGTAGATCGTAATGGATCCCAGGACAAAGAAAGAAGCAAGATTAGGTGTAGTGACTGTTAAATCTGGAGCACTTGGGCCCTCATCAGGATGAGAACGTCGTGTAGGACGACCATCATTTAATATACACAAATTCACTGAATCAAATATATCTATTAATGTGTTACCATAACTATTAGAAGATAAGTAACCCCAGGATTCATGGCGACAGTTAAAATCACCAAGGATCATAAAAGGCTTCGGAAGAATGGAAATAATATCTTTAATTTCATTTAAGATTGCAGAAGAAGGATGAGGTATATAAATAGATACATAACAGATATTTTCAACTAAAGCAGCAATAATAGAAAAATCATTACTGTGAGAAGGAATAGAGAAGAGAGAAAAGGAAAGAGGGTGTTTCACAAGCATGGCTACTCCGCCATGCCCATCCACACGATCTTCTCTGAGACATGAATAACCACGAATCTTAAATAAAGATCCTGGTTTCAACCATGTCTCTTGAAGAGCACAGATATAAGGTTTATATTTATTTAATAAATAAATAAGATCACTTTTTTTAGGAGTGATGCTTTGACAATTCCATTGAAGAACTTTGTCCATTATTTGGTTTACAAATTTGAGTAATTGCAGAAACTAATAAGGCAGCGTTGGACGGTGAAAATTCATTCGATTGACTAAGAGATTTTATAAGAGAAATAATTAAATCAATTACTGAGGATTCCAAAGGATTTTCATTTACTTTGTTAATTAATGCACATCCATTAGAGGGTTGGGGAATATTAAAAATCCCTTAAAATTTCTTGGTGAGCAGATTTGTCATATCCTTTGCTAAGTGTAGGTGGAGGCTTTGGTTTAACAAAAACAGTTTTTTTATATGAAGTATTGTTTATAGCTTTAGGTGTTGAATGTTGATGCTGGGTTGGAAAAGTATTAGGAGTGATGTTAGGTGATGAGAGTAATGTATCTGCATATGAAATTCGAGAGACAGATGGATGTATCTTTGAAGCTTCTGAATAGGAAATACAGTTTTTAGCCATTGATTCCTTTATAGCTCTTTGTCTTTCATATTCTAAACATTTTTTATCAGTTGCAATATGGGAACCTTTACATAAACAACAAGATATAAAATCATCTTGAACAGAGCAGTTATCACCACTATGTCCTTGACCACATCTAAAACATCTTGGTTTAGATCTGCATTGAGATTTCACATGACCAAACCGACAACAATTGTAGCATTGAATAGTAGGATATATATACAAGTCTACAGTAAGAGAAGTGTAGCACATATATACTCGTTTAGGCAAAAACTGTCCATCAAAAGTAAATACCACAGACTCAGTACATTTAAGATGGTTTTGTCCATCAATCATCATCTTTCGTTTTATTCTCCTAATTTTTATGATTGGGCCACAGCCAATAGGAACAGAAACATTATCTTTTATTTCCTCTTCAGACCACTCAGCTGGTACTCCTCTGACTATTCCTATCCTACTCACAGAAAATGATGGAATAAAAGCCTTATATTTTTCATTTTCTAAATTTTTGTTTTCAACAAAGTCATTTGCATCTTGGTACTTAGAAAAAGAAATAGATAACCTATTCCGGCCTATCCTTTTTAAACTTCCATTCACAATATTTTTAATAGAATTTCTTTTGAGAAAACGACCAAATATAACTGGATGTAAAGTAACATTATCATCGGGAGATGAATACTGTTTCTGAATGTGTACAACAAAAGGAGCAGCATCTAATGAGTTATATAACAGCCTTGCAACAGGGGGCTGTGGCTGTTGTGGAGTGTCTGTGTTATTTTTTTGTATGGTCTCTACTACTATAGAAGAATTATTGCAGGAATCGACTTCGGAAAGAATTTGTTTATCACTAATGTCTACACATTTGCAATCACTTTCCTTAATATCCTTCCTATCACCACGGTGTTTTCGTCGTCTTTTATTACAGTGTCTGCATATTCTGGGTCGAGCTGACACTCTTTTACGGCCACTAGATGTCTGAGACACAGAACCATCTGTATCCATCGTGCTACCTTCGTCATTATTAGAAATTGTCACTACATGACCTATATCAGGGGCTGTCCCCCCAGGATCATCCGGGGGGTCCATCATATCATAGAAAAGTGAAGAAAAGAAGACTTACCAATAGGATGAAATTTACACAAATTAACACTTTAATAAAAACTAACTACTAAAATATATACAAACTACAACTTATCTGATCAAAATATCGAAATATTTACATGAAATTTAAAAATAAAATGAAAAATTATCAAAATTACGTGCGACCGATCTTAAGTTTCCCGCCCTTTTTCTCCATAAGTTCTTTGGTAGCCTTGCGAAATTACCTCTCTTTTTTTTTGTGGCACGGGATGCAAGTACCTCTGTGGATTGTGGAAGTTAGTTAATAACACAGAGTACATTATATAATATAGGTATAGAGTTGTCAGTCAAGGCGAAAGCGACATCGCGTGGGAAGTTGACGAAACTTTCCTCGGTTATACCTACATAAAGGTATAACATAAATACCTGTTTTATGGTTGTTTTAATTGTAATATTAATTTTACACAGGAATTCCGCCATCAATTTAATGGCAGAATTACTAAAATGTAGATATTAGGAACTTAAGTTACAATAAAAAACATTTTATTCCCTTCTTCTTTTATTGTAATACTGTATAGCGAATGTTTGCATTATATCCTCCTCATCGTGCGTCGAAATTGCTCCTCGAAGTATTTTATTCACAGAGTACCTTATATTAAATTTTATTGATGGACCGCACCAATTTCATATAAATATCATAGTAGATATAGTAAATATCTTGTCAGTCAATTCAGAACTATGCTTTTTGCATTTTAAGGAAATAAACGGAAATCAGTATATACCCAACACGCAACGAACACCAAACAACAACAATAATGAATAAGCAAAGCGATGCCGATGGAGGCAAATAAATTAATAAATAACATGGCGATTGGCGGCTACCTACCTACCTACTGTGTAGGCGGGCGATGCAGGTCTGTGTATCAATCAGTGCCCTCTATAGACAAGTTGACAAATTAATTTTAATGTGATGGTATTGTATGAATCAAGAAATGTTCTAAGTGCAAACGCCGTTGTTATTAACTTTATAACTTATCTAGCCTAGCGAAACTCTAATTAGAAAAAAACGATTCACTCGATTGTATGAAACGTGTAATATAAACGTATAATATAAACACGTGCAGTCATTGATAGCTTGACAGCTCACGGTTATAATCTTGTATAAGGCTGGTGTACATTTTGGCTCAGCCGCCGCACACGCACGGAAATTTCAATTTAGATTCGCGCAAGCTTTGCTGCGAGTGGACGTTTGTAGACTCGTCGTAGGAATCACAAGAGCGTTGCCGGCCTTTAGGAAAGGTGTACGCGCTTTTTTTGAAGATACCCATGTCGTATCGTCCCGGAAACACCGCACAAGGAAGCTCATTCCACAGCTTTGTAGTACGTGGAAGAAAGCTCCTTGAAAACCGCAAAACATGTTATAAGAGTTATTTCCGTTCTTACAAACCGAACGCACAGGATCGAACGTTAGGTTTTTAATAGGTTAGGAAACAATAAGAATAATGTGCGCCTTGTTGAATATTTTTATGTAATTAGAACATTCAGGTTTCCGAATCCGAATTCCTGATCAGGAAACCTAATCCGGTTTCCTAACGTTTGTGCCCAGCCTTATACAAGATTAGTACTAAGTATTATCTGTAATTAATTTAGAGGTTATATTCTCTTTGATCAGTAATATCAAATAATTTGTCAATGGCCTAAAGGTCTATATATAAAGGACTACCAAGCCATAAACTCCAAAAAAAAAAAAATGTCAATTGTCACCCTTCCCCTGCATTGCCTGGTTGCCTGCACTGGATTTTAAATCAAAACGGCACAGCCTTGCAAATGCAAAATAAAGTATAAATTTTAGGTTCTTAGTAAAAGTGAAAACTATATATTTATTTTCATTAAACTGAAATACAATCACGAGAAGATTCAAAGAAAGTTTTATCAAGCTACGTAATGCTTAAGTATTTTGAAAAATACGGTAACTCTACAATAATTTATTTTGTCAATCTAATAACCTATCAATTTCTTTACTTTATTTAGTTCTATAAGGTGTATGTACAACATTTTCAGATGCCAAGTCTAAATAATAGTAACGTTGGACCTAGACAGCCAGAAAATAGTAAAATGCAACTCGAATCTTTAGAACTTGCTGGTTGCACTTTAGACCGGTATATTACTTGTGATAATTCCCGCCCTTCGTTTCTGGAGGTATACATTTTGTTTTTATTTATTAATTGTTTTTAAATTAGCAATATTACTTTATACCTGTATGTATATTACTTTTTCCACACAGATAACTGGTATTGCTGCACAAGGTACCCCAACATGCAGTGGCTTAAATGCTGGTGATTACAGGAATCTCGCAGCATTATTGAATCATGCTAACTTATCACAGCTAAAGATTGTAAATAAAGTGTCCCTTCCGCCTGAAATAATGGAGCACTTTGCCCGTATCCTTTTAAAAATTGCTGCTCAATGTTAAAGAAAATTGAAGAAACTGCTTGTCTGATCTGAACAGTCATCTGACATTGGTTAAATTGTGATGTCATTGAAGAGATTTATTGTTTTTAAGAATGCTTATCTTGTCGGACTAGATTAAAGATACATTCATTGTTTTCTGTAGTGTTCTTACACTTCCATCAAGTAAGAATCTAAATGGAACAACTAGAACAATAATAAAAGCTTGTGTTAATTTAGTATTAATTTTGAAAGAAAGAAAAATTTAATTTTTTTTTAAAGTAATTTGTACTAATACAAAAGATATAATATAAAAATAAATATGAACTTAAGATTGATAAACAAGCAAAAAACAAAAAGAGTAAAACATTTCTACTATATACAATTAAATAAATGGCCCCAACTCTGCTGGTTTGAAAACCCACCCTGGTCTTCCGTTGGGCCATTTTGAGAGGTCACAAAAAATATTGTGATATAAAATAAAAGCAAAACTTTTTAATGGTAGGAAACTAAAAGTAAAATGGTATAAAAACTAAATCTTATAATTTTACAAAATGTAACCTATTTTAAAATTATTTTTTTAAGTGTTTCAATCTGATATATTTTACAATGGGCAATGAATGAGTTAGTATGTTCTACTTGTATACTCAGTGGCCGCATGTAAATAAACTGATAATTTCTGTTTGTTGCTTGTCACGTCACCTATCAATTATAATTCATCCCAAAAAAAACGCAAATGTATAACAAATAACAATCGTATATAGTTCATAAAATTGCTAACAGTCAAGGATAAATAACTGATAACTGCCTAATTTATATATTTAAAGATCTAATCAAGAGTTTATTTTTTGAATTGAAACAAACTTTACCTCACAAAGATAATGGAGAAAACATATTTGGTGAGTACCTATTCTGGTACATTGTAATGAATAAAATATATTAGGTAAAATACTTTTATAAAGTACTGGTCTAGTCACGTCTCAGTGTTTCCTCTTGTTTCTGATGATTTAACAAAAACTGTTTAATTTTTATTTTAAAACTTTGTTTCTTGCATTGCATTTGCTCTATTGAATGTAGACAGTGTTAGTAATATGCCCTTGTGATATTTTGAAAATTAAAATGTAAGTATGTATAAGTTTCTATAGTGAAAATGATTTTTCATCAATTTCCTTTACTTCACTTAAGATATGCAATGCCACTGCCTTATGGGGGTGTTTCCAGAAATCAGTCGAGTTTGGCTTGCAATAGACAGCAACATATATGTCTGGGCATTTGAGCATGGCAGTGATGTGGCTTATTTTGATGGCTTAGGAGAAACCATTGTTAGTGTAGGCCTTGTAAAACCAAAGCCAGGAGTCTTTCAGAGTTTCGTTAAATATTTGCTAGTACTAACGACCACAGTTGAAATTGTTGTTTTAGGTAATGTATATATTATTTAAATGAAGTATTCTTAAGTATCAACATAATTAACAAACGTAAGAAGCATATGTAGTCCAGGTAAATTTGACGAACTCATCTGTATCCTACATTCCTTTTACACATAGTTCTACTAACTGAAACATGGATAAGGTCGAATACACAAGTACAACAATTTCGAATACAAAACTACACTCATTACTATAACATCAGACCAGATATCGTCGGAGGCGGTGTATCTATATATGTGTATAACAACTTTAAACACAACACGACATAACTACATCATAATTAAATGCCTCATACATTTTTCCGTATTTGTAGTTGTTTTTTTTTTTTTTGTTATATTATTCAGTAGTAGTTCTCTATAATATTACAGGGGTAACATTTTCCAGTAGCAAACAGGATGGTTCAACAGAATTGGAAGAGATACATTTGGTGCCAGAGCCTGTGTTTGTATTACCCACCGACGGTGTGTCAATGTTATGTGTCAAATCCACATCCAAGGGTAGAATGTTTTTGGGTGGAAAGGATGGATGCCTTTATGAAATCACTTATCAGGTAAATAGTTTAATAATGTTCATTTATACTGACATGTTATAAGAATTACTTAGACCTACCTGTGGGAGGCTCCTTTGTGCAGGATGAGGGCTTGATTATAAGTACTACAACAGCGACTGTTTCTGCCATGAAGCAATAATGTGTAAACATTATTGTGTTTAAGGGTGCTGTAGCTAGTGAAATTACTGGTCAAATGAGACTTGTCTACTGTAAGACTGTTTGTGGTTATAATAAGTTACCGAGTAGCATTAAATATTTAAATTCTAGATTATTTAAGAATAAGCTATACAGTTGGCTAAATGCTTATTATTTTTATAGTGTTAAGGAATTTATGGAAATGTCATTCTGATATTCATTGTAGTTAAATATTGCTAGGAATAGTGCTAGCAAAACATATAAGCTCATTATTATAATATTTAAACACCATTGTATACTATGTTTTTTGCAGCTAAATATATTATTTCTATTATTATAAGAATCTGCAATGTAATCTTGATTTAAATGATATGTTATATACCACCACTGTACCAAGGTGTGTTTCTGATTTTGTAACGAATATTTGTAATATAAATAAATCACTTCAATATTTTTCTCAGGCACAGTTAGGGTGGTTTGGTAAGCACTGTAAAAAGATAAATCATTCAACCAGTGCCCTCTCGTTCTTAGTGCCTTCATTCTTGAATGCTGCTCTGTACGATGAGGATCCGATTGTGAAAATTGAAGTGGATAACTCCCGTCATATAATCTACACGCTAAGTGAAAAGGGATGTATAGAAGTATTTGATATGGGTTATGATGGTGAAAGTATGTGTAGAGTAACGAGGCTGAGTCAGAGCAAAATTGTGTCGGCAGCCACAGAAGTAGTAAAGTAAGTACAACTTCTATTTACTCACTTAACACATTTTTTTCATATATCTAAATGGACATGCAGGATGATACCAGAATATGTTTGCACTTTATTAACCAACTTGAAAAAGGAAGGAGGTTATCAATTTGATAGTATATTTTTTTATGTTTGTTACCTCTGACTGGGTGAACCGATTTTGATATTTCTTTTTTTAATTGAAAGCTGGTGCTTTCCGTGTGGTTCCGTTTTGTCCAAATCTGACACCGGCTTACATGAGAAAATCATATGAGTCTTGAATTTGCACTATGTATGTTCATGACAATTGGACCAATATCACACAAACCGATTTGGATTTCAAGGGACATAGCGGTTCGTTGGGTAATGATACAGCGGATGAGCTTGCAAGATGGGCATCGGCATCAATCTAGTGACTGGTCTATTGCCACTTCTGCCACTGCCCTCCTTCAGCCAAATGCTCTCATGGATACGATGTCCCACCAACAACCTACACAACACCCGATGGATGAATGTCTCAAGATGAAGACAGTCGCAAGAAGCGATATCTGCACTGTCGCCCAAATTGACACGTAGACTTATCAGCCTCAACAGACATGATATCCATATAATGGTGGGCACCCTAACGGGTCACACATCACTAAACAAACACCTTTTCACAATCGGCGTAACGGACAGTCCTAAGTGCAGAGGCTGTCTGGCCGAGGACGAAACGGTCGCTCACGTAATCCTGGAATGTGCGGGGGTGGCCAACCAACGGGCAAAAACCTTAACCAATACGAGGTCTGCGAACACCCCAGGAATGTTCTTAACTTCTGGAAGGAGCTGGGCTGGTTGGAGTAAATTGCCAATACTGCACGCAAAATGGACCCATGCTAGTGGTTTAATTGCGGAAACAGGAGCCCCTATACCATACCATACCGATTTGGATGATTCTTTTTTTATTAGACATCATATACTTCAAGGGTAGTTTGATGAGAGTTTGTAACTTTTTACTTTTTTTTATTTTTCTTAAGATAACTCTAAAAATAAGCTCATTATTAAGTTGTAGAAGAATACACAATTCCTTTGTTTAGTGCATATTATAATGTTTTGGAATAGTTTTTTTTTTTAATTTTGATTTGATGTGATATGGGTACCTTCAAAAAAGCTCTTGCACCTGCCTAATAGGCCGTCAACACTCCTGTAATTCGTAAAGGAATCACACGAGTGTTGTTATTGTTGCAGGAGTGGGGGTGATTACTTTATTCTTGCGCCATCTCTCTCAGAGGTGGTGGTTAGTGGTTTTAATGACATCAAAAAGAATACTCAAAAAATCAATTTTCGAAAAATCAATGACTATATTTTAAAGCTTCAGCCATAACATTAACATTACATTACATTTTCTTCACAACTACATAGACATTGTGTTGAAAATGTTGCGTGAGAAATTTAAGTGACTGTCTTTAAAAGCAAGGAGCATGATTGATCCTCGCTGAGGTCTTAATGTCTGGGTGTTTTAATCCTATTTAAACATTTTAAAAGTACTTTCTTATATACGAATACTGAACAACAACTAATAAGATTTATGAAATAAGATTCTGCAGTTTGTAGAAATGTAGATGAGTCCGAAAAGATGGTTAAGTAGCAAAAGATTAAGTCTTGAGTTTTTTTTAGGACAGTTGAGGCGAGTAATTTTAAGCCCGTAATAGCAATATCAGCTGTGGAGGAATCCGAGTCGGAGCATTTGAATCTAGTTGCTATCACACAGGCTGGAGCAAGATTGTACTTCACTACTGGAATTTCTGAGTGAGTTGAATTATTAATATATTAAGAAAACCGGTGTTACTTACAGTCATAGCTGACTAACCTGCTCAAAATATCGCGACATTTTATAAGATATGTTAGAGTGAACTGGTTAAGCTATATTTCTACCCCCTTATTCATACCTTATAAACCGTACCATATAAACCTTAGAATTGCGAAGAAATGCGTCACAAATTCTTTTCTTATATAAATTATTAAATAATCAATTAGACTGTCCATTACTTCTATCTAAGATTGGATTATGTGTACCACCTTATCCTTGTCGTATTAGTACATATCTGCCAGTACATGTACGATTTTTCAGAAACAATTATGGCTCAAATTCACCTATCCAACTTATCTCAAAATTATATAACAGTAAATTCCATAGTAATAGTAGTATAGATATAAATTTTAATACATTTGGAATTTTAAAAAATACGCTTTTGAACCCTTATAATTTGGATGTATAAAATAATAGTTTTTAGTAATAGTAAACACATATTGTAGTAGTATTACTTAACTTACAATAATAAATGAAGGCAACGCTGTGCATACCTATAAGTTAGATATACAAATATAAATATAAGAAATTTTATATTATAAGTAGTCATAATATTAATTGTGTGTCTAGTTGGTAAGCCTTTTCTAATAAATAAATAAATAATGGTCCGCTAACTTTAAACAACCGCTTAGGAGTGTTTTTTCTCATTCTGACTTAGATCAATAGAAGAAGACAGAGTGAGAATTAGCAATGCTTTAAGTTAGCAGACTATTATGAATAAGGGGGTAAGTCTTCAATATTTGTTGGTAGTTATTCCCTCTGGTGACGCCAGCTCTTTCGTTTAGTGTAATTTAATAAGAATAGATGCGATCATACCGCCGTAACCTCCCGCCTCCCACTCGCTTTCCCCGCGTCCTTCGACATGCCTACAGTAATCTTCTAAGCTCGCCCGCTATTTGGGAACACACATTATTCCGAACCACTTACTTTAATACTTCTATTTTAATCTTCCTACTATGGCTCCTGTGGTAGGTATACCACAAGTTTGCCAATGTCACGTTGAGGTAGACCACCAAGCTTAGAGTATTTGTTTACAAATTTTAATGGTAGTGATCGGTGCTAAAGATTGAAACAAGTTTTATTTTCTTATACCTGAAACAAATATACATGCTGTTAAGACTATAAAGGACATACACTAATATAATTACTTGAATTATTTAATATAAGTACTTAGTGATATTTACAACTTAATCTTAATCACAAAATATGAGAGGGGACATTTAAAGGAAGTTGGAATTGACAATGATTGGTTTCGTCATCATCGATACAGAACAACAGGCGGCCATTTTAACCTCGACGTGCATGTCAGTAAAGACATCTATCTGTATGGTTCTACAGGCGAATTTCCAGCCTCCTGTATACAGTCCACTTAAATTCAAAAATATAATAACCGCCTTTTCGCAAATTCGCCTAAATAAATGGGCGTTTATCCACCTCCCTCGTTTACCACACCTATATTAGAAAATCTTGTTCTGTTATTTTGGTAAACCAAGGTGCATTTGAAAATCGCTTTAGACTAGTGAATGATAAATAACTTGGATGTAATTGTCTGTCCCAGATTTGGTCAACATGTCAAAGGTCATGTGTGTGTTTATGTATGTTTATATGAATATATGTATGTTTAAGTAAATATATTGTACTAAATATATCATTGTCTTGTAACCCATAACACAGGCTATATAGGCTTAACTTGGGGCAAGATAATTTGTGTAAAAAAGTGTGTCATGTTATGTTAAATACCAAAGTCAGTGAATCATAAGTAGAAATAAATTATGCAAATTTACGAAAATAATTAATGTTTAAATGTAATTGTTATTACATGCGTGTTAATTCTTAAATTTAGTTTTAATATGTGATACTCGCGTTATCAAAAGAAGATACTCTGAGTTGAATATGTTAAAAATAGATTAAAGTAAATGTTTCAGTAAATTGGTAATTAATTAGAATTAGATAGTGTCGATCATCGAATCAAATAAAACGTTTAAATTGGTATGAAACTTATGGTGGTACTTGGTGTCCATATTTTGGGTGTAAATTCTCACAGCTTTGAGCGCCAGGTGGTGCCAGTAGACAACTTATCTACACAAATAAATAAAATTTGAAAAACAAAATTTTATGAACGATGCGGGATTCGAACACACGACCTCCGGCGTTCCGTGTCGGTGCTCTAATCAACTGAGCTAACCGTTCGAGAATCGCCTCGTTATAACATTCTGTTTGCTTTGTTCAACTCTCAGGTTGTGGCTTCATCTACAGGATCTACTTTACAGTTGATAACCTGCTCAACCCCAATATTTGCATATTAGGAAATTGACTTGAGTTGATGTTTTTTTTTTAAGTGAACTTATCTATTTTCAAAGTTATGCATTATATATGAATTACATAATATCTTAAAGACATTAAATAAATGTATAGTACTTAATTAAATAAAACTATTTTTTTAAAGCTATTATACAATTAATTATTAAGGGGAGTATCAATATGTTCACCTGTCCTTCTGGTACTATTCTGAATACCAAACAGCTATTTAGAATATTATAAAAATACGGGAACAGATTATGGTGAAGGAAATCAACTTGCCATTGACAATAAAAAATAATATATTTTTATATTATTGCTTGATATTTTATAGAATATATATCAGCAAAAAATTCACTTCCAGCAATGTTCAATGTTCTTAATCCAGTGGCTTGTACTAATAATAAAAAAAAAAGTTATATCACTGTGCTCCCTTCCATATCTTTAATCTAGATATTATGATAACTTTTTATTTGTTTATCTACAGCCATGCTTTAAATCCTCTATTAAAGATTCTAAAACAGTTAGCTTATTGCCAACATTAAAACACCCAATGTCCTAATAACCATCCTAACGAGTGTTGTAATAAAATTCAGTACAACATTACAACACTTGTTTGGGTGATGTAATGGTTACTAGGACTGGATTTTTTAATGTTAGCAGTAAGCTAACTGTTTCAGAATCTTTTATAGAGGATTCATATTATGGGTGTAGATCTTGTATGCAACTTTTAATAATTAGGTATTAAAACAACAGTTGCATAAATAACTAATAATTTTTAATAAGCTGTTATAATTTCAGTCCCAGTCAAGGAAGACCCAATAGTAGACCACTAGATCTAATACTGCTTCATGTAAGACTACCACCTGGATTTACACCAAATGCTTCAGTGTTGAAACCCAAACAAGTACACAATGCTGTGTATGATAATGGTAAATTAATTCTAATAAAATAAGATTTAAGTACATACAGTCTAGAACAATTTCTAATTGGCTTCATTATTTAAGTAAGAACAGACATAAACTTAAAATGCCTACTATTCGGCTAGGTCGAGTAAGTTAGTCTTTTGTGGGACGATGAATATGTTTTTACAACAAGGTCCCAGAAAAAATTCAAAACAAATGTTTTACGAAATTCAAAAGAATTGTTAATAAATGACATTCTTAATGATACCATAATGATTGGGAATGGAGCGACCGCCCTCAGGATATTAAATAATAAGTTTAATTGTACGATATTATTATATACTTTGTAACCATATTTTTTTTTATAAAAAAAGAGCCCGCTGAGTTTGTTGCGCCCGTTCTTCTCAGGTCTGAGTCATACTTTTTGGAATGAGTGGTAATTTTTGCTTTTAAATAAGTGATATCTATCCCTCTAATATACAGGATGTTTAAAATCCCGTACAATATCTTTAGGCGTTTAATGGTATCAAATAGTGAGAAACATTTATTTTCAGGAAGCATAAGCACATTAAATTTTTATACCCAAGTATAAAAGGTTGGACACCTCTGTTGTCAGCCATTTTGATTTTTCCCCGCCCACCTATTTCATTCAGTTAACTGCGGCGGGTGGGCGGCGATCGCGCATAGCTTGCACTCGATCATGTGTATTGTTGGATGTTTGTTAAACAACGACCACATTCTGCAATACATAAGAAAAATCACAGGAGTGCTGCCGAACTGGAAAGACGACTTAAAATTGCTGTCTACATGAGTTCTTTTTGTCTGTTTTTTTTAATTTTTACCTACCTTCAATAACATTAATTCACGATAACTCTTCGTCATTTTACAGGAACATTAGTAATGGTTTGCTCAACTGGTGGCGGTGAAGCTGAAACACTGTGGTGTTTGTCGCGGGCGTTAGGTGGCGCTGCATTTAGCGAAGCACATTCCCTTCTGCCCCTTGATGGTCCTGTTTGGGCTCTGACGTCAATACCCACCGTCCAAGATGCATTATTATCTCCCGCACTGCTTGCCAAGAAAGGTGCGTATTATTTATTATTTTTCTTTCAAAGTGTTTTGACATTTACAGACTAGAGGAGCAGATGATTGTTCTTAAAGTTGCAGTTGTGCTCAGATCACTTGGTTCCAAATGCGTTTTGTTGCCTTTTTTTTCTCTTGGAATGTGCGTCACCCCAGGAGCGAACATTATATCGACTCTACTCGTGTGGCCTATAATTTCAATGATCACAAATTCTAAAGCAGATAAAGCAACAAGAAATAATACCTCCAAAAATTTAACACCTCAAACCCTGACTCGAGAGATCTTAATTTTTTTATGTGCTAATAATACTTTTATATATTGAAAGCGTAGTTATATACTAGATAAGGTTATATATTTATTATTTTTCTCCTACTACACATATATATATATATATTTATAACGCGAAGACGCGTGATCGTCCATGCGGAATCATTATTTCAGCCGAAAGACGTCCACTGCTGGACAAAAGCCTCCCCCAAAGATCGCCATGACAATCGTCCTGCGCTGCCATTTGAGGACTTTACTTCCCTAACGGCCATCTATCCGTTGAACTATGTGCACTGCCACTTGAGTTTCGCAATCATCTGGGCTGTGTCTGTGACTTTGGTTCTCCTATTCCTCTCATCTCATCACTCCATTGCCCTCTGAGCGAGCATGAGCTTCCTCATAAAGCCCATAGTTAGTTGAAAGAGTGATATGTCAAGTCAATTTACTAATATGCCAATATTGGGGCTCAGCAGGTTATCAGCTGTAAAGTAGATCCTGTAGATGAAGCAAAAACCTGAGAGTTGAATAAGACATATACGATTTATCAACGATACGTCACTCGAACGGGCGGTTCACTGGAAAGAGCGCGGAACGCGAGAGGTTGCGGGTTCGAGTCCCGCATCGTTCATAAATTTTGTTTTCATATTTAATTTATGTAATTAATTCCAGAAGTGAAGGTTATCACTTTAAAAAAATAACAAAATATTGTTTTTTTTCTAGATCTGTGGTCTGGGTCCCGTTGGGCTGTCGTGAGTGCATGGGGTGCAGCGTTGATAGCCGCGGGTTCGCCTCCAGACTTACTCCGAACTTTATTGAGAGACTATCGCGGACCCGACGCACAGCCCGTTAAAGATTTTTTTCAGGTAACTATTATTATGCTTCCTGTTATTAATGAAACCAGTTAATTTCAGGTCCATAAAGTGGCGAGATGCAATATGGCGACGCCCAGACTAGCGAACATCCAATCCAAAGCAGTCACTCCGTCAACCAGCTAGTTATTCTCAATACTGAAGTAGTCTTTGTAGTATATTAGTGTAGTAGTATGTGTGTGCTCATCTCTTAAGCATTTAATTTAATTGAACTGAACTAAAACATTATTCAATGATACAATAGTTATTATTTGTGTATGCAAGTATATATAAAAAGATAATATATGCTTTTAAATAAACTGAAAGTGGCAGCAAATCAATGTATGAAATCAATCTTTTTAATGAATCTTATCGCTGAGTGTACTAGTTGATGTAGCATACCTATCTACACTTTTAATTATATCTGTCAGAACATATGTCTGATGTCTATCCAACCTGATGATACAGTTACTCACAGGTTCCTCATTTAAATAATACTTTGTTTCAGCTTCAAGGGTACGACCTGGCCTGCGCATGCGCATTGTATCTTGCCTGCGAGGACACGTCCAGTGGTGACATGTCCATAAGTGAATGGGCTTCAAGAGCCTTTCTTATTTACGGCAGCCACGTAGCACCCTCCTTGCAGATGACCCAACAGTCTTCACATCTACCTTCTATGAGTAAGAATCACTTTTGACGTAAATTTGGGTCATATTAAAGATGGCACCAATCTCTAATGTCTCTCAGTGACTCATAGGCTGAAGTCGATAGAGCATACTCCGACTTCGCTCAGACTTTACTTACGTAAAACTCAGCTGAGTGTAAGCTTAGTATAATCTTTGATTTCGTTTTTATAGTCATTTGACAGCTGAAATTATTCTAAGCTAAGACAGGCCAGTGCAATAGTCAAGTTTGCGTTTTATCACATTCAGCAAATTTTTACATAAGTGAAGTATGAGCAAAGTAGGTACGTACTATAGATCTCACAGTCAGACTCACATACACAAGAAAAACAATGGCCGATCAGAGAATACCATTTCTCATTAAAGTATCACGAATTTTAAATTTGTGTATATAACGTACAGTTTTTGTTTTAATTTTTGTTTGCGATTGTAAGTGACTGAAATTGCTATACTGTTAGCTAATGGTAAGTGATACCGCCTTAACGAAACAAAAATACTAAGCAATATTAGCATGTGATGTTAAGCCTCAGGAGCTGAGTATTTTAATTTGTATCTGTAGACAGCACCCTGCAACTCCAAGAAGAAATAGTTCTTGCACACTACTTGCTTGATAACAGGCGAAAGAGGTGTCGGTGTGAGGTATACTACAGGTGGCTCCGGCGAATAAACTCATTAATTATTGTATTTAAAACCAATCAACAATTTAAACCTTTTATTGGAAATTTATATAGAACTGAACTCGGTGCTAATAGTGTTTTAGAAAGGATCTGCCGGGAGCACAATAATCTTTTCAAAACTACTCGTGTTGACATCCACTCCTCCTCCCCTCCGCATTACAAAAAATTATTGCAGCAATTTATCAGTGCAGAAACCACATAACTTATGCTTTGTTTTGATTTATATCCAAAATTTAATTTTTAGTTTTTTTTTTCACTTTTTACTTCTACGTTATAATAGTACAATACAATATTTTTTCATTGTATACTTGCAACCCCGCACTTGTGCAACTCAAAAATGCATGCTGGTTTGCCTGTAATTGGATTTACACCATAATTTATACTTATTTTGTTATTTTTATAAGCTAGTAATAGTGTATACTCTGTTGGTGAACCTAAATAAAAAAATGTTACACTATGTTGAATGATACCGTTGAACATGAGTAAAGTCTCCTATGCCCTCACAGTATGCATAAAAGCTGTCAATTATTTCTGATTTGAAACGGTGGAAATGTTTTGTTAGTGTCGAAGGTCTCCAGGAAGGGATGAATGAAAAATGAAGAACTACTCCAAATGTAAACTAATTATTTATTAAAACGCCCTAAATTAAATTACATCTAAGACTGTGAGACACTGTAGTACAGAGAGTGTAGAAAAGGTGGTCTGTCAAACATACTGACATGTCTATGACATTTAGTTTTTTTTTAATTGTGTTCTGTTTCATTGTCTATTCACAACATGTTTTTTGCCGGTTGTTATGTCAGCTCAATGTTTCCGATGTGGATTTAAATATAATTTTTACTCGATAGAAATAATTATCAGTGTCTATTTTGGATTACCACGAATAAGTTATTTTTGATGTCATTCATCTAGTAGTGTTTAAATTGGCGATTACACCCAAGTATTGTATGTAATACTATACTCGCGTGAAGAAGATACTGCGGTTCGTATAGGCGGCAGGACTTGACAACGAGCTTTTTTTTTATATATATGAGAGGGGGCAAACGGGCTAAAGGCTCACGGGATCGGGAGAGGTGAGGCAACCGCCCATGGACATCCGCAACAACAGGTGTGTCAAGAAATGCGTTGCCGGCCTTTAAGGTGGGAGTATGCTTTTTCTTGAAGGTCCCTAAGTCGTATCTGTTAGGAAAGACCGCTGCCGGTAGTTGATTCCACAAAGTGGCTGTGCGACGCAAGAAATTTCGAACAAAACGCGCGGTTGTGGAGTACAGACGTCTACGTGATGCGGATGGTACTTTGCACGTAATGTCCGGTGGTGGAATTCGGCCGCTGGAATCAACCCGAACAGCAAACGACGACGAGCTATAAAATATATGAGTGGCGAACACAATAGTTCAATTCTGTACGCGGTGCTACTAGGACTCATTAGGACTAGACAAGTAGACACCCTCTCCAAATAAATAAATAAACTTGTCAAGTCACTATTGCTGCATTAGTACCAATGAACACACCAGTATATTCTTTGTTGTAGGTTCACCAAAGTTTTCACCGAGGCAGGTATCAACACCGATGACGATACGGGGACAAGAACAAATCAGGACAAATCAATCATACCAACAAACACAGATGAATCAATCAATGGGCATCGGAAACCAGTCCATGTTGCCATCATCTCCTTACCAACAAAACTTGAGGAGTCCTACAGGATTCAACCAGTCTTCGTTGACTGGGAATGTCACCCAACAAGCCAGAGATTACCAGTTGCAAGTGGAGTATAGTGCCAAACACAATGCCCTGTATATATACATTGGAAGGGTCCTAGCACCTATATGGAATTTGAAATGTGTTACGAAATCACTCACTCCAGATAAAACGGAGTTTGTAAGTATAATTCCTTTTAAATTATATTGTTTTTATTATTATTATTGCCTAATAAAATGACAATTATTGATGCAGCATAAATATTTATATCATCATCATTTTAGCCAGAAGACATCCACTGCTGGACAAAGGCCTCCCCAAAAAATTGCCATTCGATCAATAATTATAAATACCATAAGATCAATGTTTTCTGGTAATAAATCTCTTAAAATAAGGTTAACTTCACATTTTTCTTTACATGGGCTCACCCATGCTAAACATAGCTGTACTAGGCCGATACTTCACGCAGGTATTCGCCGAGAGAAATGGCTCGAATAACTTAAATGTGCACATTCCAGTCGAAATAAATTTGAGTAGCAAGAAAAACTAGTATATATCTAAAAAAAATTAGGTCTCATATCATATATCATTAAAAGTGGGTTCTTTTAATGGTACTATTAATTTTTTTAGATAAAATTTTTCAAATTAGTTCGTAAACTATGGAGGTATATAAAACATAAAAAATAATAAATTAGATAATGTATATTATGTCTAGATAGAGTCTCTTGGTGTTAGACAACCGATAAAAACAGGCCAAGTTTGATAGTTTACTGTGCGTGACAAGCTACGTCTTACACTCGCGATATGAATGACACTTTGTGTTATTGTGCGTGCATTGTTCAAAATAGAGGTTAACTCTAAACTCATTTTTTTTCGACGATTACAAAATCTTAATTTTTTTATTACAATAAGGGACGAGACGAGCAGGACGTTCAACTGATGCAATGCAAAGCCGCTCAGGATTCAACAGCGCTCGTCACCTTGAGACATAAGATGTTAAGTCTCATTTGCCCAGTAATTTCACTAGCTACGGCGCCCTTCAGACCGAAACACAGTAATGCTTACACATTACTGTTTTACGGAAGAAATAGGCGCCGTAGTGGTGCCCATATATGGTATATTCTAGCCGTAATTCTGTGCAAATGTGCCACCCACTGGTACAGTCTATCTATACGTATAAATGACCGAAGGTATTTACTAAGAAAGGGATGTTTGTCGTTCTGTAAACACTTAAGATACCAATTCTGTATCAATCCTTTCTCCCTCGTGACAGATGTTGAGCAACGTGACGGGCGAAGACTGTGCGTTCGTGGCTCGCAAGCTGCAGCGAGCGGCGTCCTTCTTGCAGAGGGTGGTAGCCTCGCACGCCCAGAACACCGACGAAGCGGCCTCCATACAAGCACTCAAAGTATTCATCGGTGAGTCCAAGAAAAAATTAAAAATTATAAGAAAAAATTATTATAATGTTTTTATGAATTTGTCACTAATATTTCATAACATCAAGAATTATTTCGTAAAATATGCTCCCCGTTTGTTACAATGAAATTGTTTCACAGCAGAACTGTCAAACCGTGTGTCAATAAATTCTCTCACAGAAGATATGTCCACACAAAACAAATATTGGGAATAAAAACTATTCTATCTCTTAAGTTGGACTAACTACACTCCATGAAGTAATCCCCATTAAAATCCGTTCATTAGTTTAGTATTTCACTGGAAACAAACATCAGGACACTGGATTTGTATATATTAAGATAGTACAAACTATATAGCTATTGTCAAACATAAATGCGAACCGAACCGAACTAAAGCATGGAGAATGCGAACCGAAACGTCAAACTACAAAGTAGACACAGCAAAACTTCGCCACTTAAGCCTTGGCCTTGAGGAAGGTACTCTTGAACATATTTTTTTCTATTGCCCTAAATTGTCAATTCCTTTATATGACCTTCTACCGAAGGATATCCCTCGCCCCATCAACATCCCTTTTCTTCTTACTTTATGCCATTCTCCTTTCATAAAGATTCTTTACAAATTTATCTCCCGCAATAATATTAAATTGTAATTTCTATCCTCCATACTTTCTACGCTTCTATTACGTACATATTCCCACTTACATTCACACATTTCTCCCTTAAACTTAGATACTAACAAGGTAGTTAATATTATAGGTGTTTATTACTAACCCTACTAACTCTTGTTGCCTATTCTTCAGTTCACAAAAAAACCACAGCTATATCAACCGATCATTTCCTTTTTAATCAGCTCTTTATATACTTCAATCAGCTAAATTAAAATAAAAAATCTCTCCACCTTGACGTTGGCCGAATCGTTGACATTCAGTCGACGGAGCCAGTTAATATAAAAAAAAAACCGTGCTTCGCTCTGGGCCTAGGATAAACAGCGAGAGCATCTACCCCCCTGTTTACCCCAGGCCTCAACTGCATCCAACTCGCGCGCCTATTGTCACTAGCTAACTTCAGGCGACCTTGAGTGCTAACTACCACCGCCAGAATGTAATAGTTTTCTTAAGATTAGCAGGGCGGTAAGACTATTGCTGCTACCACAAGGGTGGTCGGTGATTAACGGACCTTTGTTTCCACTTTGTCAAGGCCGGCGTCAGCCCACCGTCATCAAAGAGTATGTTAATGCCCCTAGCATTACACAATTAACACAAGTCACGAAATTATCCTTGCTTATTTCTCGCAAATAAAAAGCTAAAGATAGTTGATAAGTTCAAATACTTAGGTCACATCATTCCGAATAGCATTCTGCCAGTATTTTTACTCGAGCGGCTTGTGGGTGTCATATTCGCGCAGGGCTTATAGCGTTCTACGTGTCACATATAATAATGCGTTTAGGAAGCTGTTGGGGCTACCATGGCATTGTAGCGCTTCTGGAATATTTGCTGAGGCATCTGTGGATGGTTTCCATGCCATAATGCGCAAAAAAGCGGTTTCCATGTTGCAGCGTCTTCGTGTTAGCAGTAACAGCATCCTAAAGATGATTGCTGCCAGAGCTGACTGTTCCTTCCAGAAACACTGGATACAGTTAGCTCTAGGTTTATAAATATATTCCACTAATAATACTTACGTAGTACATAAGAAATATTGTTACTAATACATTTACTAATATATATGGAGATCTCTCTGAATTAATTAAATAAATAAATAAATTACCCAACTGTTGAGGATCTTCGGCAGCATAACCGGGATAAAGTCTCTTGAAAGCTTATTTCAATCAACCAACAATGTATAGCCATTAACTTTTCTATAGCCCTATCTAATACTTCAAATCACTCCAGTGTTATGTTTCTCAGCTCTATCTGACATGTCCACTATGTCTATGTCCACTAGACAATCATAAAACACATGATTACATTCTGCACCAAACTCCAATGGCAAGATTATTTTGTCGCATTCAGAACTTAAATTTGGTAATATTTATTTTATTTTTGAGATCCATAAGTCTATATATAGGGATCACACGAAACGATCGTACCAGGGGTGGTATTGACTCTCGTTGATTAGTTAATGTTATAAGGCCATGTTTTATTGTTATAATTTTTGTTTTACTGTCGCAGGCATGGCGATAGAGATGTTGAGTCTATGGAAGGTGCTGTGTGAGCATCAGTTCCACGTGATCGCGGCCAGTTTGCCCCCCGAGCAGCAGAGCGCGTTACATGCCGCCAGCTTCAGGTATTCCCGCAACCGCAGCGACGCGGTACAAGCCGCCAATAGTTATTTATGCAACTGTTGTGTAATAAGGGGTATTAAAACACGAATGTGGTATCACATAAGTGTTTTAATACCTAATTATCAACAGTTGCATACAAGACTTTATCTACACCCAGAATATGAATCCTCTGAAAGATTCTGAAACAGTTAGCTTACTGCTAACACTAAAACACCAGTCCTAGTAGTAACCTAATATCATTCATTACTGAATATATACATTTAAACTAAGTATTGAAACAATTATTTATTTTAGTAGTAATTTACATTTTGTATAGTGCAATAATTAAAATTCACTCAAACATAATGTTCTTTTGCAGCGTTTGAAATGAATCGCTCAGTTTTTGTAAACAAAACAGTTAAAATATAGAAGAAAAATGGCGGGGATTCGAATAATCCACTTTTTTTTACGGCGCGCGACGTTCTGGTAGTGTGGAACGCGCGCAAACGAAAATGTTCTTGTTTTGAAATTCATACAGATACCACGCATCGAGCAATAAGAATGTGGCTGTCTGTTGAAACTCTTTGCGCATGAAGGGATAAAAAAAACATAGGAGTGTACTAATTTTTGAGTATTTCAAGAATCCTGAGCGGCACTGCATTGTAATGGACAGGCCGTATCAATTACCATCAGCTGAACGTCCTGCTCGTCTCGACCCTTATTTTAATTTAAAAAAAAATACAAATATTTGTAATTTATACACATATGAATCATAGTATTTGCATCAGTGTTGCATAGAACTCTATATTTTTGTAATCTACACATAGTAAAATCTTGGAAATAGATATCACTTGGATCGGTGTGGTGCTGACGTCATCATGTGGTTTAAGGCATTAATTATTGATCCATAAAGGAATTTCTACTTAAATTTCTTACAGGCTTTGTTATCAATAGTGGGTTACAAATTTGCATCTGAAAGCGTACAGTAAAATATAGTTATTAAAATAGGTAAAGCAGGTAAATATAGCTTATATATTTCTAATTTCTACTACATCTTGTAATATTTTATAAAAAATATGATACTAGTGGGTAGTTTTAAAGCAGCATCGTATCAAAATCATACCGACGCGGGACGGTCGACGTCAACAGTCGACGCGAGCAACGGTTGAGTCACACAACATTACTGTGTTTCGGTCTGAAGGGCGCCGTAGCTAGTGAAATTACTTGGCAAATGAGTCTTAACACCTTATGTCCCAAGGTGACGAGCGCAATTGTAGTGCCGTTCAGAATTTGCCTGAGCGGCACTGCATTGTACTGGGTGGGGCGTATCAATTACCATCAGCTGAGCGTCCTGCTAGTCTCGTCCCTAATTTTCATTAAAAAAAAACTACTCGCTACTCAGCTACTCACAAATCACTACACAAGATTAAGATATCACATCGTCAAAGATATTTTGAAATAGGGAACTGCTAGTGGGTGGACAAGAAGTGGCGTGCCTGTTACTGGGCTCGCTGGTTGCCGGTTACCTTCGGGACAACGCCTCAGTGGACGGGATCTCGCAGAAGCTGCGGCAGTTATGCCCCACGCTGTACCGACAAGAAGATGCGACATGTTCCAAGGTATGATAGTTCGCTTTATCTTAGCCCTCAATGATATTGGTATTTTCTAACGCGAGTGTTACACATTTAAATAAAACACTTTTAATAGTTATTTATGCAACTGTTGTGTAATAAGGGGTTTTAAAACACGAATGTGGATTTATCACACGAGGCGAAGCCGAGTGTTATAATAGTATCAGATGAGTGTTTTAATACCTAATTATCAATAGTTGCATACAAGACTTTATCTTCACCCAGAATATGAATCCTCTAAAAGATTCTGGAACATTTAGCTTACTGCTAACATTAAAATACCAGTCCTAGTAGTAACCTAATATCATTCATTACTGATTATATTCAAAAGAACTAAGTATTAATGAAACAATTATTTATTTTAGTAGTAATTTTTCTTATAGTGGAATTCATTTAGTATAGTGCAATAATTAAAATTCACTCGAATATAATGTTCTTTTGCAGCGTTTAAAATGAATCGCTCATTTTTTGTAAACAAAACAGTAAAAATATCTAAGAAAAATGGCGGGAATTCGAATAACCTACTTTTTTTTACGGCGCGCGACTTTCTGGTAGTGTGGGACGCGCTTAAACGAAAATGTTCTTTTTTTGAAATTCATACAGATACCACGCATCGAGCAATAAGAATGTGGCTGTCTGTTGAAACTCTTTGCGCATGAAGGGATTAAAAAAAATAAAAGGAGTGTTGTTATGAAATTCAGTACATTACAACACACTTTTGGATGATGTAATGGTTATTAGAACATCGGGTGTTTTAATGTTGGCAATTGTTGGCAATAGTTGGTATGGCTTTTTCAGAATCTTTAATAGAGGATTTAAAGCATGGGTGTAGATAAAGAATTATAACGCGTGTAATGCAATTGTGTTTGGTCACCGTGGCTCATACTCTTTTGTTACACTAGAGAAATCACAAAAGCGTTGCCCACCTTATAAAGAGTATTTAGCGCTGTATGTGGATACGTTGCCGACCTTATAAAGAGTATTTAGAGCTTTGATGCTGGGTGTGGAGGATAAATATAAAACTGCATTTAATTATTTATCAATGTATTTCTCACATAAGACATGCGTTTACTAATCAGGGACGCGGATGTGACTAATGCAGTGTAGCGCCTTTCGTTGCCACAAACAGTTGCTGAATAGGGCGAACGTGATAGTACGTGATACCAACTCATGCAGTGTCGCGCCTTCGATGCCACACACAGTTGCTGAATAGGGCGAACGTGATAGTACGTGATACCAACTAATGCAGTGTCGCGCCTTCGATGCCACACACAGTTGCTGAATAGGGCGAACGTAATAGTACGTGATACCAACTAATGCAGTGTCGCGCCTTCGATGCCACACACAGTTGCTGAATAGGGCGAACGTGATAGTACGTGATACCAACTAATGCAGTGTCGCGCCTTCGATGCCACACACAGTTGCTGAATAGGGCGAACGTAATAGTACGTGATACCAACTAATGCAGTGTCGCGCCTTCGATGCCACACACAGTGGCTGAATAGGGCGAACGTGATAGTACGTGATACCAACTAATGCAGTGTCGCGCCTTCGATGCCACACACAGTTGCTGAATAGGGCGAACGTGATAGTACGTGATACCAACTAATGCAGTGTCGCGCCTTCGATGCCACACACAGTTGCTGAATAGGGCGAACGTGATAGTACGTGATACCAACTAATGCAGTGTCGCGCCTTCGATGCCACACACAGTTGCTGAATAGGGCGAACGTAATAGTACGTGATACCAACTAATGCAGTGTCGCGCCTTCGATGCCACACACAGTGGCTGAATAGGGCGAACGTGATAGTACGTGATACCAACTAATGCAGTGTCGCGCCTTCGATGCCACACACAGTTGCTGAATAGGGCGAACGTAATAGTACGTGATACCAACTCATGCAGTGTCGCGCCTTCGATGCCACACACAGTGGCTGAATAGGGCGAACGTGATAGTACGTGATACCAACTAATGCAGTGTCGCGCCTTCGATGCCACACACAGTTGCTGAATAGGGCGAACGTAATAGTACGTGATACCAACTAATGCAGTGTCACGCCTTCGATGCCACACACAGTTGCTGAATAGGGCGAACGTGATAGTACGTGATACCAACTAATGCAGTGTCGCGCCTTCGATGCCACACACAGTTGCTGAATAGGGCGAACGTAATAGTACGTGATACCAACTAATGCAGTGTCGCGCCTTCGATGCCACACACAGTGGCTGAATAGGGCGAACGTGATAGTACGTGATACCAACTAATGCAGTGTCGCGCCTTCGATGCCACACACAGTTGCTGAATAGGGCGAACGTAATAGTACGGTGATACCAACTAATGCAGTTTCGCGCCTTCGATGCCACACACAGTGGCTGAATAGGGCGAACGTGATAGTACGTGATACCAACTAATGCAGTGTCGCGCCTTCTATGCGACACACAGTTGCTGAATAGGGCGAACGTGATTAGTACGTGATACCAACTAATGCAGTGTCGCGCCTACGATGCCACACATAGTTGCTGAATAGGGTGAACGTGATAGTACGTGATACCAACTAATGCAGCATCGCGCCTTCGATGCCACACACAGTTGCTGAATAGGGCGAACGTGATAGTACGTGATACCAACTAATGCAGTGTCGCGCCTTCGATGCCACACACAGTTGCTGAATAGGGTGAACGTAATAGTACGTGATACCAACTAATGCAGTGTCGCGCCTTCGATGCCACACACAGTTGCTGAATAGGGCGACCGTAATAGTACGTGATACCAACTAATGCAGTGTCGCGCCTTCGATGCCACACACAGTGGCTGAATAGGGCGAACGTGATAATACGTGATACCAACTAATGCAGTGTCGCGCCTTCGATGCCACACACGTTGCTGAATAGGGCGAACGTGATTAGTACGTGATACCAACTAATGCAGTGTCGCGCCTACGATGCCACACACAGTTGCTGAATAGGGCGAACGTGATAGTACGTGATACCAACTAATGCAGTGTCGCGCCTACGATGCCACACACAGTTGCTGAATAGGGCGAACGTGATAGTACGTGATACCAACTAATGCAGTGTCCCGCCTACGATGCCACACACAGTTGCTTAATAGGGCGTACGTGATAGTAACGCACACTATCATAGTCTGTGTCACCACACGTCGAATAAACGTTTACAATATTATGAATTCGAAAACCAAAAACACAATGGTTGGTGACGAGCACCGTAGAAAGAGACAACGGTGCTACCTATTGCGTCTCTGAAGGGTTTATGTAAATAATTTTATATTCTAAAGTTATATAATATGACTAGCTGGTGACTGGTGCGCTTCGCTTCAAGTAAACAATTGCATATATATAACATTTTAAAAAAACATTGCGATCATTATATTAATTAATTCGTTTCGCCTCGTTTTATTATAATGAAATACCAACCTAATGTCACAGCGGTACTGTCAAAGTGTGCGTTTAAAGTTCATCTCATACAATTATTCATATTAATTTTATTTATTTATTTTATACAACAATAGGTCCATATATAAATGTTAGTGAAACCTCCTTAATCTATGTTAGAAAATACAGAAATAACTTACATATAAATGTTAGTAATAATGTAATTCTATATTAGTTGATATAATTAATACATTTACAAACTAAAGCAGACATCCAGTGCGCTTTGAATGCGATGTCCTGTCTGTCGGCTATCACCTTCAAAATAATATTGGGACTCCTCTCCAACATATTTTTGACGGAGGCGATTCTTTTTCGTATGATTGCGGAGAAACCATCGACACGGTTCTCCACACACATACCGGACGCGCTATAATACCGAGGCAGTCCCAACATTATCCTGGAGATGTTATTACATTGGACACGGAGAGCTTTAATAGATTTTTGGGTATAGTCAACTCACAGACTGCACGTGTAAAAGCTCTGACAGAATGACTTGAACAGCGTCATATTTACATCTTTTGTGCATCGTGCAAACTGCGAGCTAACATATTCCCTCTAACCCAAATATTAAAATAATATTTTAAATAAAAAATATTTAAAGTTTATGGTAATCGAAATTAAAACTATCCTATCTCTCTAGTGAGATCAAACTCTCAATTTGGTGAAAAATTTTATTAAAATCAGTAGTACTTTAGGAGTTCAACGCGAATAAACAACTCGACACGATTTTTTTTATGTATAAAGATTTAATATCCTTTGATCTGTTTACAGGCAAACGAATTGTTAATATTTGCAAAACAGCAGAAAAATTCAGCAGAGCGGATGGAAATGTTGCAACAGGCTCTGAAGCTTTGCAAGGTAATTTCTCAATACAATCGAAAAAGTTATTTTTAAATGTTATAATTTAACTATTCACAAGAAAAAAAAAATAGTCGTCAGTGAGTTTCTAACAAGTTTTTTTTTCTTCAGGATGTTGCACCAAATGTCAATCTTCCTTTGGTGTGTTCGAAGTTATTGTCTGTTGGATACTACTCTGGCATCGTGGAGTTGTGCGTCACATGCGCAGCTAAGATGGACCCCCAAGACAGAGCCATGTACTATTACAAGAGTGACCAACCGACACAGGACCGAGAGGGACATTTACTATATTATAAGAGGTAACGTTACATTTATGAGAAATAAAATGGTGATGAAAAAAAGTTCAGTATAGTGTTTGGAGGCAAGAGATAGACACTTGCAGCCAGTCTGTTTCCAAGAAAACATATCTATCTGTTTTCCGACATCTACAGGTACTTCTGTAGGTATCTGTATACCGCGCGAGTTGAATGCAGAGTTCAGGAATGCGATAGTGATGTTACCTAATTATAATCGATGGCCATAATCACGAGTGTGTCGATAAATTTAAAAAAAGTGTGTGTATACTTATATATGCATGCAAGAAGTTATACTTCTTTGACGTATCAAAACAAATCCTTAAAATTATTTATTCGTCGTGCTATTCTACGTTTGTAGAAAAAACAACACTAAAAATCGTAAATAAATTATTGAATATGGACGAATACGGTTGTATTGGCTTGAACCCATTGCCTGTCCTAATAATAGACAAAGAAACGAAAAAAAAAAAATAATGCCGCAAACGTCATTATGTTTTGCTTTTATGTCAATGTAACTTTGCAGTTATAAAACCTATTTAAATATTCTTTTATTGTATGTTGGTTTGGTTTGGACTTCTAAATAAATAAAACAAACAATCAATGTTATTTGTCAGAAATGTGTCAAATGTCAATAATTGTTAATTGTCAATGTTTAAAAGACATATTTTGATAACCAACTTCAACCCTTCAACTTTTGGGTTACGCGCATCAGCGCGCGCATCTTAAAATTTCACTCTCATCATTTTTTCATAACGCGCCTAAAGAAGTATAATTTCAAGAATGCTTTAAGTTTACCATTTGACATTAAATTATAATGACCTATAATAAAACCTCGTTTATTTTTGGAATGGCACCTAATGGACTCGGGTCAGTCATTATTAGAATAAAAAAAAGTAAAACGGCATCCCAACATTAGTATTAACACGATAACGCGGTAAGCGTACGATAACTGTCAAGGACGGAATAGCACTACACTAGGCTCGCGAGGCGAGGTGTGCGGACAGCGGGGGGGAGATGCTCCCGCTCTTTACCTCAAGCCTCAACTGCATTCAACTCGCGCGCTATCCGTAGTAAACAAAACTAGAACTAACAAAATATTTCTGATTTTTATTTATGACATTTTGTTTTCAAATTTAATTTGTGTAATTCATCCCAGAAGTGAGAGTTATCACTTTAAAAAATAATTTTGTTGTTTAATAAATAAAGGGACGAGACGAGTAGGACGTTCAGCTGATGGTAATTGATATGCCCTGCCCATTACAATACAGTGCCGCTCAGGATTCTTGAAAAACCTAAAAAATTCTAAGCGCTCGTCACATTGGGACATACGATGTTAAGTCTCATTTGCCTAGTAAATTCACTAGCTACGGCGCCCTTCAGACCGAAACATAGTAATGTTTACACATTACTGCTTCACGGCAGAAATAGGCACCGTTCTGGTGCCGATAATCTAGCCGACATCCTGATTCCTGGGCAAAAGATCTCATCACTGGTGTGTTGTTTGTTTTTTGTTTTATATATTTTTAGATGTTTCGACAAACAAATTGTTTAAATTTATATTTATTCCAGTCTATTTGTCCTGGGATTGAATAATATATAGCGTGTTGTTTGATATATCTATGCAGGATGGAGATATATCGAGAGGTATGCAACGCTCTGGAACGTTTGTACGAACGCAGCTCTGAAAGCAATGGAGATACAGCACCGGCTAAAGTTCAGGAGTCCACTGATCCGCTACTGACGTTGTCTCCGGCGGACGCCAATTATCAGGTATTTATTTACAATTTTACTTATACTTGTTCACTTTCGACAAAAAGTGCTCTAAATCTTGAGTTTTAATTGCCATTCCTCTAAGCGCTGATTTCACCATTGAAGTTAACCGCGATTAAGAACACTTTGGACTAAGCGTACGTCTGTAAAAGAGTTTACAGATTCGATTCGGATTTCACCAACACAAACTAGACGCAGTTATAGTATAGCATAAATGTGTTTAAATGCTGATCACCGACTTTTGGACGTTCAACATATTTGATCGCGTTCAAGAGCTGTCTCTGTGGTTATCGTAATAGAAACATTGACATTTAAAAATTTTGATTTTGTTCATACTTATCGATGACAGTTTTGACAGGTATTTGATACATTATTTTTATGTCAATAGGTAGGTAAAGGTATTGGTGAAATCTCGTTGCGTTATGGAGGGTAGAGGTAAGGAGAACCATCTCTGTAAATCTGTGTATGAAATAATGTCCGTAAAAACGCGTCCAACAAAGGTGGCGCTGCGGTAGCCTAAAATAACTTTTAAAGAAAGCTCTAAAAGCAATACAAGGACCGAACAATTTCCGCAGTGTTTTCCGAACTTTTGAAACAGAATATATGATATATTATTATTAATTAACGCGTTATTTTACAAGTTATTGTTGAAATCAGCAAACTTCACTCCATTTACAACAGCTATGTTTATGTCGTAACTATTCGATCGCCAGCGCTATTCTGGAACATACTGGAAGCTTTTTATCAGTTCACACAAGTTCGGCAAAACGTAGCGGAAATTGTTCGGTCCTTGTTTATTTCTCTATCTTATTCTAATTACTTTTAGAGCTTCTTTAAAAGCTATCGTCGGTTACCCTTATTGGACGCGTTTTTACAGACACTTTTATACACAGATATACAGAGATGGTTGTCCTTACCTCTCCCCTCCATACTTTGTGTTTATTAATCGAGTTTATGACTGGCATTTGAACTCAGTTTTATGAAACTCAGTTTGAAGTGTCATTGGTGGAATCGGGGCTAAATTCCGTTCGATGACCTGAACACGAAACTGGCGAAGTGGAGGCAAGATGATGACGGACTCGTTTGGAGTGTAAAATGTGGAACGCTTACATTTCAGGGACGAAAACTAGTTTCCGAGTGTTTATCGAGAGATGATGAGCTGTTGCATGTTGCCGTATACGAGTGGCTCATATCCAAAAACTTAGGCTCTGGTAAGAAATTCTTTCTTTGTATGGTCCTTAAATGAAAATATATGGAACAGACCCGATTTTTGTGATATTTACCAACCCAACTATCCTTAGCAATAGCAAACATGTTAAAGTACCGGTTAAGCACAAAATGTATTGCACCATTTGACAATTTTTAGATGACGTCATAACTAACTGTTGGTTAAAGCTGTTGTTAATGTGAAATAGCTAAATGCCAAGGAATACGATGGTAAAATACATTCAGCAGTTTATTTTAAAGTCAGCGTAACTGTTAACGTTAACTTAAATCTTAACTATAACGGGTAATATGATGCAACCCAGCTTTTATGTTTACAAGTTTTAATTATTATTCAGATACTGCCAATAATGCTTTGCATGCTTTTGGCATCCGGTAGTTGAGCTAATGTGAAATTTTGGCATTATGTGTTCTGATAAATAATTCGAAATATCTGAAACTTAATATATGTAGTAAAAAAATAACAATTAAATTCTAAGCATTTAATTAAAAGTTGAAGCGTTTAAAAGATGTGACAAAGCACGTTAAATATAGTTGTAAATTGAAACGTTTGGTCAGAGTTGTATCTCCTACAATATTATTGGCCCTTACACACGCGTCCACTCACTTCCGTCATTCACAGCGGACTGACCGTATCACGACCGCACGTGCGCTAGAGATGGCACAATACTTCCTTCTCTTTCACTTATACACTACAAATGAGTACGTTGACTTTGTCAACTAGCTTTTAGCTGACGTTTATGGTTATTGTGAAATCACATACATCTGTAGTATACACCCCAATTATTACACTGGACGGAGTGATAGCTTCAAATGCGTGCCAATTCTTAACTATATGCGTATGTCATTTCTACTATAGTATGCGCGGAAGCTGAACTATCATACTGAGAACATGTAAATCTTTATTTTTTATCGAATGTCTAATACAAAAGTATAATGAATAATCAGTTGTTATCAACTTACGTATGAAAAGATCATTCTGGATCTTTTGCGCCTCCTTTTGTTGTTCTTGATGAAAAAAATATTTACATCAACACATGACATATTTTCATCTTTTCAATAGATTTTTAACAAAACACATGAAATGTATGAATATTTTACTTAATTACGCACCAATTCGCATTGTTTAGACCGACTAGACCGACTCGGTATCATCCAAGCTGATACAATTTACACATAGAGTGCGACGTTGCCAACTTACATGAGATATCCTTATTACTCGTGCAAAGATTTCGAGGAATGAATAAAGATATAAAATACAAATAGACAAATAGTATAAGAGTGGCAACAACTCAAAGCAAGCTATAGCTCCGTCCAGTGTAATAATTAGTCCGAGCCACAGTCAGTATTGACATATTTGTCAACAGAACTGGTGTCTGTGAGCGGCGTGGCTCCTGCGTCGCTCCGCACGTACCTGACGGCGGCCGCACGCCAGGCCACGGGTCGCACCGCGCTGCTACTGCTGGACTTGCTCTGGAAAGTATTGGAACGTGCTGGAGATCACCTGGCGGCCGCTGAAGTTCTCGAAGGACTGGCTACTCGACCTGGGTGTGTGTTTTCGTCATTCTGTAATTTCCTATAATTCTTTTCATAGTTTCGTTTCGACCATCAATGTTTGTTCTTAATAATAATTATTAATCCTACTAATATTATAAATGTGAAAGTTTGTATGTCTGGATGTATGTTTGAACTTCTTTAACGCAAAATCTACTGAATAGATTTTGATGAAACTTTACAATAATATATCTTACACACCAGAATAACATATAGGCTATATTTTATAAAACTATAGTGTGAATTATACAAAATATAAAAGAAGTGTGATTGTTACTAATGAATACAACTAGCGCCATCTCTTATCAATTAGTAAGCAAAAGATCAAAACAATTTATATGGCAAAACAACGTTTGCCGGGTCAGCTAGTAATTAATAATGTAGTAAAAGAAATATATTTATATTTTAATTTGATACTTTAAGACTCTAGAAAATATAAAAAACATTGAACAACAATAACGTTGCACCGAGTAGGTACTAAATAACAATTGTTAAAATAGCGTTTCAATGCGGACATTCAATGTCTGTTATATTGGCGCGTCTGGTTTGTATTCACAACCTAGTTGACAACTACAATCACACAAGTGGACGGTGGTCGGTTTTCAAATAGAATATTCTTGATCTTTTTGCCCTTTATGCGAAGTGAAGTGATTAGTAATAAAAAATTTATTTATAAGGATAATGTTTGTCTTAATATATATAGGTGGTTTTAATTTGAGTTTACTATTTTATTTATAATTATTTTTTGTATTTATGTTTTATACAAGTCTTCCATTAAAAGACTGATGATTATGCTACCTTTATACAGTCAATAAATATTTTATGATAGTCATATGACGAGAGGGACGAGACGAGCAGGACGTTTAGGTGATGCTAATTGATACGTCTTGCCCATTACAATGCAGTGCCGCTCAGGATCCTTGAAAAATTCAAAAATTTTGAGCGGCACCACAATTACGCACTTTGAGACATAACATATGAAGTCTCATTTACTCAGTAATTTCACTAACTACGGCGCCTTTTAGACCGAAACATAATAATGTTGACAATATACTGCTTCACGGTAAAAAAAGGCGCTGTTACGGTACTCATAATTTAGCCAGGATGTTGTGCAAAGGAGCTATATCCTGCAGCCATATTGTCATAAAAAAGAAAATAGTTATTTGTTCAATAAGTGAGCAAAATTATTTTTTGCTGCGAGTGCTGACTTTTTTCTATATTCTAATATAGACTACTGAGGTAGTGAGTGATTAAAACGCACGAGATAAAACAAAATTGCTCTCGTGTGAAAAGTTGTACTTTTCAGCTCGACTAGTATAGTAGGAGAAACAATTAAGATAACATTTAATAATGTTTATTATAGATATCAAACCTTCATAAAAAAATCAAAAGTTGAAAAATTTATGAATCTAAATTTCGATAAGTAACATATAAATTTTTGTGACAATGAGATAATGCGCTAGGCTAAAATGAGTTTCGGAAGCGGACCGGATTGCATTGTTTATTTTTTTTATGTACACCCATGCTTTCAATCTTCTATTAAAGATTTTGATACAGTTAGCTTATTGCCAACATTAAAACACCTAATGCTTTAATAACTATTACATCATCCAAAAGAGTGTTGTAATGTTGTACTGAATTTCATAACAACATTCCTATGTTTTTTTTATATCCCTTTATGTGCAAAGAGTTTCAACACACAGCCACATTCTTATTGCTCGATGTGTGGCATCTGTATGAATTTCAAAAAAAGAACAATTTGGTTTTTGCGCGTTCCACACCACCAGAACGTCGCGCGCCGTAAAAAAAAGTAGGTTATTCGAATTTTCGCCATTTTTCTTCGACATTTTTATTGTTTTGTTTGCAAAAAATGAGCGGATCATTTTAAACGCTCCAAAAGAACATTATATTCGAGTGAATTTTAATTATTGCACTATACAAAATGTAAATCACTACTAAAATAAATAATTCTTTCATTAATACTTAGTTTATTTGTATATAATCAGTAATGGATGATATTAGGTTACTACTAGGACTGCCTGTTTTAATGTTAGCAGTAAGTTAATTGCTTCAGAATCTTTTAGAGGATTCATATTTTGGGTGTAGATAAAGTCTTGTATGCAACTGTTGATAATTAGGTATTAAAACACTCATGTGGTACTATTATATGTGGAGTAATACCCGGATGTATGGTTACATGAGGTTCGAAATTTAAATCACTTTGCCTCACGCGAGTTTTCACGTAGCAATAGCGCCCTTTTCGTACTGGAGCGGTGAATATGAACCGTATTGTTGTTGTCAGGACTGGTGCGAGCCTGGCGCAGCGCATCTCGTGGGTGTCTGCGGGCGTGGTGTGCGTGCGGGGGGCGGGCGCCGCCGCCGGTGCGGGCGCGGCCGAGTTGGTGCGGCGGCTGGAGGAGGCGGCCGAGGTGGCGCGGGTACAGGCGGCCGTGAGGACCGCAGCCGCCGCGGCCAGCCCGCCGCCGCCGCCGCACCTGCTGCGGCGACTGGACGACCTGCTCGACATCACGCAGGTACGGGGCCGCACACGGGGCCGCACACGTGGCCGCGCTGTGACGTCACACTTGGTGACAATCATTCAGCCATCCTAACGAGCCCAACATTTCCAAAGCATCAACAGGTTTCCTTCCTGTCATATTATTTTTGTATGACGGTATGAGAAAAATATGGAGAGTAAAAGCTACTCATCCAAAGGGATAGTAACGTTTTTGGCGCGCGTCATTTCTCGCGCACCTTTCACTTTTCAGTTGCGTGTGTGTGTGTGTATATACTTGTGTATAGCCAGCATACACAGTATACTGCGTGATTACATATGTAATATAATATATATATATATATATTATATTATGTAATATAATAATATACCTATTAGGCTGTGCCAAAATGTAACTTCCTTGATGGACTTGAAGACTAGTGACCATTACATTGGAGGTGGTACAGGACCGAGATAAATCGAGTGAAGCAGAAGGGAGGCTGATAAAAAAATAAACAAAAATAGAATAAATCGAGTAAATTTTTTTTTTTATAAAAATAAAAAGCGAGACAAGCTGTACGTTCAGTTGATTGAATCCAATACGGCCTACCCATTATAATGCAGTGCCGCTCAGGATTCTTGAAAGACACAAAAATTCTGAGCGGCAATACAATAGCGCTCGTCACCTTGAGACGTAAAAATGTAGTCTGATTTGCCCTTTCACAAGCTACGGCGCCTTTCAGATTAAAACACAATAATGCTTACATTACTGCTTCTCCTCCCACTGGCATGCTACAAACAGTGCTTAATGAAAAATAATCAATTTTCTCCCACTTTAGTAAAATAATTCTTTATTTATAAAACTTTTGTCAGATAAGAGAATAGCGTAGCTCCGCCGCAGCGCCGTGCGGTCGCTGTAATGCCACAGTATTTCCACTTTACTCTTTTGATTCTATGAGGCTTCAATTCAATGTTGACACAGATAAACCAAACTATTACATATAATAAGCTTGTAGGGCGTTGTCGCAAATCAAATATAAGATACATTATCTTACAGTGTGCTATGTCGTAGATTACATCGAGCATTTTCTCGACACAGTGGTGTAGCCGAGCCCAGTCATTTTATCTTCTATTTTGTAACCTATCCCACCTTCATGCAAAAACTTTTCTGGGACTAAAAATAAAAGGAGTGCAAGCAACTCAGCACTAATAGACTCTATTAAAAGATTCTTAATCTGTATTTTTGTTACAATATAACAAATGGAATATTTAAACAATTTGTTATCGTTAAAGTGATACCCCTCACTTCTGGGATAAATTATAGGAAATTTGAAAAGTTTTAGATTTGAAAGAGCCACATCTCAAGTCAATTTCTTAAAATGAAATAATTGGAGTTGAGCAGGTTATGAACTGTAAAGTATATCCTGTAGATGGAACCACAACCTGAGAGTTGAACAAGACATACCAAGATTTACGATCTATGTGTCACTCGAGCGGTTGGCTCAGTTGGAAAGAACGCTAGGAAGGAACCCGAAAGGCGCTGATTCGAGTCTCGCATCGTTGATAAATTTTGGTTACAAATTTAATTTATATAATTAATCCCAGAAGTGTGGTGTGATATCACTTAAAATAACAAACTGTTTAGATTTGAAAGGGCGACATGTCAAGTCAATTTCCAAATATGCAATTATTGGGGTTGAGCAGGTTATCAACTGTAAAGTAGATCCTGTAGATGTAACCACAACCTGAGAGTTGAACAAGACATTCAAAATTTCGGTCGATGCGTCTCTCGGACTGTTGGCTCAGTTGGTAAGAGCGCTCGGACGGAACCCGAGAGGCGCGAGCTCGAGCCCCGCATCGTTCATAAATTTTGGTTTCAATTTTAATAAGTATAAATTGAATATCATTCTGCTGTTCCAGCTTTACGAAGAGTATGCAGACCGCTACAACCTGTGGGAGTGTAAGCTGGCGATAGTGCAGTGCTCGGGTCACAACGACCCTCTGCTAGTCGAGAACATCTGGAGCAACATTCTGTCGGACGCGGAGGCAGCCGCGTCCAGCCTGCTCACTCCTGACGAGAAGCTGTCTTCTGTACTTAGTAAAGTGACTACACTAGGAAAAGAATACGTTAATTCGGGCCATTGCTTCCCATTGTGTAAGTTGACAGTTAAATTGGCCCTTAACCCTTCGTATTACGTTATTATTCACTCTAAGATAGATTATTTTAGATTGAGGAATTTTCTAGAAACTGTGACATTCATAATGTTAACACGAGGAACAAACAAACTTGTTATGCCTACTACTCGGTTTGGTCGAGTTATTAAGTCTTTTGTTGGGCGATGTATATGCTTCTACAATATGATCCCAGAAAACGTACAAAACAAATGTGTTACGAAATTTAAAAGAATTGTTAAAAAACGTTTGTGTGGGAAAGGTTACTATAGCATAAACGATTTTCTTAATGACACCACGGACTGGGAATAAAGCAAACACCCTCAGGCTCTTTAATTATAAATGTTTATTGTACGATATCCAATGTAATCCATATTTTATATTTAAAAAAAAAAGCCCATTGAGTTTCTTGCCCCCATTCTTCTCAGGTCTGAGGCAGTCTCTTTTGAATGGGTGGTAGTTTTTGATGTTCAATTAGTGATTTTAAATCCTATTTTGAATAAAAATATTTGAATTTGAATCTAAATTAACATCACAAATTGGTATCAAAGCACCCAATAACTCCACCAGGACAAAATGAACAATATATGTTCCTCATTGCAGTACTAATTACAGGCAACATTCATATTTTATGTGTCCACAAGCAATAAATCAGATATTAGTTGACTTGCCTGATTTTAATCTATTCAATACGTTATGGGGTAGATTGACGAAGCGTTAGATGAATGCTTGTTCTCTTGAATGCTGAATACATGAATACTATAATTTCCATTCATTATGTCTTCGTGTATTATATCTATATATTTTTATTGTATTACTTCTTGATTTTTTTTTGTATATTTGTTCATTATTTGTAACACGCTTATAGTTTCTTATATGCGAAAACTGTCAATGGTAAATAGATGTATACTTTTTAAACCTATTTATGTCATGTAATACTGTTTCTTTTCCAAATAAAATAAAATAAAATATTGGTTGCGATATTCATATTGCATCACATGAAACAACTCAATGAGCTGTAAATTTACCTGTGGTGGTCTCTAGCTTAATATTTTTTTAATTCAGACTAAATGTCACGTAACCTCACTACCTATTTACCTGTATATAATTTTGCTATTTACTATATTGTCCCCATATTTTTGAGAAATCACTGCCAAGATTTGCTTCACAAATTTGTTGCCAGTGCAGGAATAATTATATTTGTTTGACGAATAATATAGCCTTGTTAGTGACCCTGCTTGATGAGCTAGAGGTCCCACGTTAAGTGCCAACATTTATATGATGATTTTGGATGTTTCTTTTCGAGTCATGGATGTTTATCTGTATTTATTATGTTAATTCTTAACAGAGGTTGGCACACCATAAAAGCTATAATATATTGTCATACTAGATACAGGCTTATATCTATATTTGCTGCTCGTAGTGCACACAGACGACATCGCAGACAGCAGCTAGTAATTTATGTACAAAATATATACCCTTCAAAATAATTTATATATAGACAACAATGTAGTATTTCTTTCTTGCAGACTTCATCGTCCGCCAGCTGGAGATAATGAGTTGCAAGTTACAGGCCGAGAAGAGTTTAGTGTTTAAGACTGTGTTGAAGATCGGCGTGTCTCTGGAACAAGTTTTAGATATATATGTCAAGTAAGTATCATATACACCCTCTGACCTCTACTATATACCACTGGACTGGCGGCTGTCAAAGTGCTTTTGTGCTTGTTTAATATTCGCCATTTTGGCGCTGTTGGCCATGTAGCGAGAGTGTACGGTACTAAAACTAGTGATGACAACCTCAGCAAACATCGATAGATGGTGGGAAACTATTTACAAAAAAAATGTGTACTTTATTACGTTGATTCTTGAAGTATAAATAACATGGAAAACAGACGAAATTAATTCGAAATGCAAAAATACTTTAGAGTATTGTACGTTCCTTCGCAGCCATTTGTATTATACGTCAAAATTAATTCTCTGGACGCTCGTGAGTGGTCGCGTTTCAAATAGGCACAAAAAATGTCTGTCAAGCATATGGAACAACCTGTCTAGTGGTATTTATACTGGTCAGTGTATACACCTCACAACTAATATAACTTGCAGGCGCCTTATAAAGGGCAAATGCAATCAGATACTTGTAGGAAAATAGATATTTAATCCACAGTAGTAGTGAATTTTTCCATTTGTGCCAAGTTATATACTTAGGCCAACGAGAGTAGATAAAGAATATAAACAAACGGACCGTTACTGAGTTACATTGCGCTAGCAAGTGACCTTTACCTCAGTCCGTATCGCTTGTTCCAATAATGGCGTTAGTTGGTAGCTGCTGTCGTTGCATGATTCGTGCTACTAGAAAGCAGTCAGTACTGTAGTTTGTGCATTTGGCCCGGTATTTTGTGAACAAGTTCATTCAGAAATAAAATTTGAAAATAACATTTTATGAACGATGCGGAACTCGAAGTCACCAACTGAGCTAACCGTTCGAGTGACGTATCGTCATAAAATCTTGTATGCTTTGTTATACTCTCAGATTGTGGCTCTACTACTTTAAATGACGCTATTTATTTGGTCACTTTCGGTGAATTGATGTATATGGTAACGATGGGTGTTGCCATGTTTTTGAATACAATGGGTGACGCAATCTTTTTGTAGCTGACTGTACATGAACACGTTATTCATTAGTGACACTCCACAAATTAGGATATATATGGATGTGTGGCGGTATTCCACAGTGCGGTTTTCAAGGAGCTTTCTTCCACGTACCACAAAGCTGTGGAATGAACTTCCTTGTGCGGTGATTCCGGGACGATACGACATGGATACCTTAAAAAAAAGCGCGTACACCTTCCTTAAATGTCGGCAATGCTCCTGTGATTCCTTTGGTGTTGCTAGAGAATGTGGGCGGCGATGATCACTTGGTGACCCGTACCCTCGTTTGTCCTCCTTTTCCATAAAAAATAATAATAATAGAGCAGTACCAATTACCATAGACCTCATTTATTACAAGATGTTTTAAAGTTTGTCATGCCAAAGCGCATTTTGCCAACAGTATAAAATATGTAATGTTTGTCACTTCAGGCTGGTGAGCGTGAACGAGCGCGTGTGGCTGGGGTGCGGCGACGAGTCGCACGTGTGTGCGGCGGCGGCGGCGCTACTGCGGCACGCTCGTACGGACGTGGCGCCGCTCCCGCCCGCCGCACGACGCCGGGCCCTCGCACGGTGCAAGGACCTGCACGAGGCTGCGCTGTCCGCGCTGCAGGTACGGCCACGATGCACACCTACTGGCCAACTATCTTTCTTTTCGAGACCTCCACAATAATGTAATGGTAGCTTAAGAACTCAGTTATCGTAGCCGAACTTAAATCAACTTTATTGAATTAGGCGTAGGCCTATTGCAGACGACAGACTATCCGTGACGCACTTTTTAGTCTGTTATAATAAAACCGATAAAATTATATGCAGTAATACGACGCGCAAAAAGTCTGACACACAAAATATCCTCCTAGATCTGACAGACCGCGCCGCACCGCGCCGTACAAAAAGTGCGCCAAAAAATATAACGTTCGCTTTAACACGCGCTAACGCAGACGACACTTTAGTCTGTAGTCACTAGTGATTGACGTGAATCATGGCGCTAGACATCGATGTATCGATGTTTAGAAATAGAAAACAGACCAGCACTGTATGATACATCTTTGGCAGAGTATCATAATATAAATTTAAAAAGAAAATTGTGGGATAAAGTGCCAATGACTTTGTGTGCCGCAAGCACAAAAAGTGTCATGTGCGATAAGCATTAAACTAAGCGCTTTTGAATCGTCTCTATAAATATATTTTTTAAACACTGAATCTACCATATTATGTTCAGAAAAAGTAAAGCTCTCGTGAGAAACATTCTACACAACATACAAGAAACTCAAGGGCTGCTCTTTTGAATCAATAAAGTATTTTACAATGGCTGTAATAAGGTTTTTAGATATCTCTGGCACACAATCGCCAATGACATAAGGACAAAAAGGAAATTGTCCATAATAAAATTTCCTATATTATGTATTATCATTGTTAAAGACAATATGGATAAATAAAAAAAAATATAATCATGGAATAGAAAATGGACAATTTGTTATGTTTTTAAGTCATAACCCTCAGTTATTAATTACACAAATTAAATTTGAAAACAAAATTTTATGAAAGATTCGAACCCGCATCCTCTCGCGTTCCGTGCGAGCGGTTTTACCAACTGAGCCAACCGTTGGAGTCCCGCATCGTTCAAAAAAAATTGTTTTGTCACTATAAAACATAAATTGTTTAGATTTGCAAAAGCGACATCTCAAGTCAATTTCCTAATATGCAAATTTTGGGGTTGAGCAGGTTATCAACTGTAAAGTAGATCCTGTAGATGAAGACACAACCTAGGAGTAGAACAAAGCTCACAAGATTTTATCAACGATACGTTATTGGAACGGTTGGCTCAGTTGGTAAGAGCGATCGCACGAAACGTCTCTCGCGAGTTCTAGTCCCGCACAGTTCATAAAATCTTGTTTTCAAATGTAATTTGTGTAATCCCATAAGTGAGGGTTAACGCTATAAAACATAACAAATTGTCTATTTTCTATTCCAGGGTTTTTTTTTATCTATCAGGGAACATATTTTATACTGTCTTTATGAAACAAATGATATACGTAATATAGGACATTTCATAAGGTCGCGGGTTCGAATCCCGCATCGTCCATAATATTTTGTTTTAAATTTTATTTGTGTAGAAAATAGACGCTGAAGTGTTTCGTCTTATGTTTAATATTATAATAAACTTGCCTTTTTTAAACGTACTTTTAATATAAATTTTTTAATTCCTGTGTATTTATTTATAAACATACTTAATTTTTCATTTCAGAGTCGACCGAACACTCAGATCCTCATTGATAAGCTAACAGTGGCACAATCATACCTAGATAGAATGGACTAAGTTTAAGGACTAAGACTAAGAGATAATGCATTCGAAACTCCATTAAGCTTAATGAATTAATTTATATTTATAATTATGCATTAATAACTTTGGCAGTGATATCTAACAATATTACAAAATTCACATAAATTTTTGTTTAAGGAAAAAACATACGGAAACTGTGTTGTATTTCTGTTTATTAATTAATTAATTTAAAACTATCATTATCAGTGTGCTAAATCGGCAGTGACATGTTTAAAAATTACTTTGTTTTTCATATATTAAAATTATGTGAGAATCAATTCAGTGTATTAATATTAAAAACAGAGAGTTTCTAATTTTGTAAATAAATCAGTTTCACAAATTCTTTTTCTTTAATTTTCTTTATGCAACCCAAAATAGAGAAAAGTTAAATAAATGTTACCATATGATATTCGAGGTATTGTTCCTGGCAGCAATGAAATATAAATATCTCAATTAATTAAGTCTTATAGTAACACTTAAGTTTCATCGTCAAATGGATTTGTCTTCACCTGGTGACCATCGTCTTGATATGAGTAGAGGCCCGGATAGTTAGCACTCGGTATACCCACTGTGTTAATCGGAGACACAACTCTACCGTATCTGTTCACTGTTCCTGCATTCGGCTTGATAATTGTAGTGTAGGTAGGTGTTGACTTTATTGGTATGTCTTTTATTCTGGAAGCTGCGCGATAGGATCCGTATTCGTCTGGTGGAGGGGGGAGAGAGAAGCCGTCTGATGCCTGAGTGATTTCGGACGTTTCATCACTTATATCCCTTTGTGACTTATTTTTAACTTTTCTTGGCATCGTGTAGAATGTATTCATCTAAAAAAATATAACTACATTTAAGTTTTTTTTTATAAACTATGTAACTATAATTGCTTATTCTCATATATATTTAAACAACATAGCAGTGTTGTGGTACGAGCACCGAACGCGTGCAAATTATTCAACTTCAAATATTTTTCTCCGAAATTGAATATGATATCACTTATTGAATATATATCAAAAATATAGTCAAAACTATCACCCATTCGAAAAAATTTGCTTCAGACATGAGATGAACGGGTGCAAGAAACTCACTGGGCGTGTTTATTTATAAAAATATGGTTACAGTGAAATATTGTACAATAAAACTTATTATTTGATAGTCTGAGAGCGGTCGCTCCATTCCCAATCTGTGCTATCATAGCAACCTACAAAGGTTGACGTTTATTTGACAACAATTAAACGTCTTTTAACAATTCTTTTGAATTTCATAATATAATTGTTTTGAACATTTTGTGGGATCTTGTTGTAAAAGTATATACGTCGCCCCACAAAAGACTTACCTACTAACTCGAATAAAGAAAGATTTTGTACACGACATTCACACGCATAAATACGAGTACCGATTTGCAATGGCACAAATCGGTATAATCACATACGGCGCGGGCAGGAGATTTTATGATTTTCAATATAGTATGGTAACGTACCGGAGGAGGTAATTTATAGTTTGTTTCGGGCGGTAAGTGCATGACGAGGTTGTCGCTGAATACATCCGTCTCTCTCTTGCGACTGATGTTCTGCAGCGAGTGAACGCGACAGCTAGTCCGCCGCGGCTCCGCACGTGTGTCGGGTTCAACGTCCTGCATGTATCTAGCAGAATGAAACGAACTTGTTCTGTTTACGTCGTAGTTTTTTGGCGGACTTTTAACGACCGCCTTACGGAATGTTTCCGATCTTCGCATGTTATATTCGCTGCCGTCTTCGCTGTCATTGTAGGTCTCGCAATTTGATTCTGCGAATAATATAAGTATGTTTATTAAGAATTATAGACTTTATTATTTCTTCTTTGCAAGTGTGCAAATATATTCGTAGATCATCTGTATTATCTTTCTCCACAGTGCTCTACAAAGCTGTGGAATGAACTTCCTTGTGCAGTATTTCCGGGACGATACGACATACCTTCAAAAAAGCGCGTACACCTTCCTTAATGGCCGGCCACACTCCTGCGATTCCTCTGGTGTTGCAAGAGAATGTGGGCGGCGGTAATCACATAACACAAGGTGACCCGTACGCTCGTTTGTCCTCCTATTCCATAAAAAAGGTCGTAGACAAACCAGAATATATCTAAGGTAAATGCGAATCTAGATTCAATCATATACAAATCTCCTGCCAATAGAATCAACTTTGTTTTTGTTAATTAATAGGCTACCTATGTAATATTACTTTACGGTCTGTCAGCATTCCAGAATTTTCTAAGGGCATTATAGAATAGAATGTATAGAGCATGCAGAACATTGTTTTGAATCTCTCCATTGACATACACATACCTAGACGGTTTATATTAAATGGTGAACGATAAGTTTAACTTTAACTTTGGAGTTTTATCAATAAAAAGTTTTAGCAAAGCATACTTAATAGTTTTTATTCAACATTTCTACACTGAGTTCGTAATCTCAAAATGGATGCAAGATCAAGCTCTTCAAGTAGACAGTTTGTTCAGAACATGCAGATGGATGGATGGAAGGCCTTTCTTGAAGGTACTCATGTCCGCACAAAGCTCTTTCCACAGCTCTGTTGTACCTGGAAGAAAGCTCCTTGAAAACCGCACTGGAGGTGGTGTGTCGTGCGAAGAAGGAATTCGGCGGCAGATATCTGGTGACACAGCTCTGCGGTTCCGAAGAGCTGTGTCACCTGATATCTGTAATACTCCTGTAATAAATGCGGTAGAAAACACACTATGACGCGAAAAGAATTCCCTTGCTTAGCTAGAGTTTGATTGTGCAACCTCATCCTCAAACCTTTACCTTTAAGAAGGATCAAGATAAAATAAATCAGAATGAAAATATTATGAACTAGCCGTGCCTGCCCGCTGGGCGAATTTTAAAAGCAAATTATTTAATGAAAGAACCTTGGAATTCGAAAAATAGCCATAAACCATCTAGGATAAATTTCGCATCGAATGGTGGTAGTTTTATGTCGATACGATCAGTGGTTTAGGCGTGATTAAGCCTCAAACAAAGACCATTTTCATTACATATATATTTTTTTAATTTTCATTATATAGAGTAGGAAACTCACCGTCCGTATTATAAGCACACAAGGGTGGTTCACGCTTATCATGCGGCAGGTCGTGTCGTTCTGCTCGTTCGTGTGCGCACAGAACGAGCCCGCACGCCGCGAGCGCCAGTAAGGCCACGCCCCCACACAAGGCGAGCGCGAGCGTTGTTATATTCGTCACCGCGCTTATTGTGTGTTCAGGATCTTAAAATAATAGAATAATTCTATACTACTATAGTATATTGTGCAGCAAGTGCGACAAGTATTATATAAACTTTTGTAACATAAATTATAACTTTATTTATTAAATTAAACTGTCAGACGCGTCAACCTCAATTCAGTTTTGATATTTCGAAATTTGCGTGTGCCAAGTATAATTTGCGTGTGACAAGTAAACTTTTCGCGCTCAATGCACGCACGTAATTTTAAAATGAGCAAACGCCTCTTTTTCAAGCGCAACAGCGAGCGCCAAGATACTATTTTTCCCGCATGAATAATACATTATAAATTTGTAGCCTCTATAATTGTTATACAACTGACTGACAATAAACATATTCTTGAAATTTCTGTCACTCTCTGTAGGATGTCCCCTATGTTCTTTACGACGTGCTTAGATATTGCGGGGTGATTTGGCGCTTAAAGAATTGAGAGGCACGGTGGTATTTCCAAGTCTGATATACAGAGAAGTGTTATCAGAAATAAATAGGCATACTAGGCAACAAATATATCCATCTATATGACATGCCGAGATAGATTTAGGTTCACGCTAATGAAGTAGCGGGCACAGCTATATAGTATAGTATAACCCCCTTATTCATAATAGTCTGCTAACATTATTATATTAATTAGCATTGCTAATTCTCACTCTGTCTTCTTCTATTGACCTAAGTCAGAACGACAAAAAACACTCCTAAGCGGCTGTTTAAAGTTAGCGGACCATTATGAATAAGGGGGTAAATATATACCTTATAATAAGTATTGTGTATAAAATTATTGTATTTTACCTTTTCTTTCTTCGACAATGTATTTCTTTTCAAGCTCTAAGCTTTTACTTTCTCCTTTATCGTTAAACGCTACAATAACAAATTTATAATTTTCTTGTTTCGGCTCCTGGATCATGAACGTTGGCTCTTGGCTTGTTATGGATACTATTTGTTCGTCTGAGTCCAACGAATGAGCAGTAAACTTAAACTTCTGCGAAAAAAAATGTAAATGACATTAGGCATATTGAAGAAGCAATAATATGTTTTTTTTTTATATAAGAGGGGCAAAGGGCAAGAGGCTTTTTTTTATATATAAAAGGGGCAAAGGGCAAGAGGCTCATGTGATAGGAAATGGTTAAACAACCGCCATAAACATTCGTAACACTAGAGGTCAAGAGATGCGTTGCCGGCCTGTGATTTGGGAGTATGTTCTCTTCTTGAAGTTAACTGTAAATTATCTGAAGCTTTCCCAATATACCCGATAAGACATTCTTATCGCCTTATATTGGGACGCGCGAATTCCAATTTCCATACAAACTTCTATTGCTGGTAAGCTATACGTCGTCTCATTTGCAGACAGCGTGTACGGATAAGGTGAGCTACCGTCGATAAGTTTATTGGGACAGAAAAGTCAACGATAGTTACGATTTTTATGTCAAGTAAGAGATAGACTGAATATTGGGAACGGCCGTAAGTCGTGTAGTGAAACTTTGTAAAAATAAAATTAATATAATTAAATGAATTTAAAGATATTTTAATTATATAAAAATAAATTAACTTTAACCTTTAACCTATTATTGTATAAAATATTTATTTCTTATATTACTATAACTTTTATTATTTTCGTACTAAATAAATATATTGTCAACGCACAAACAACCACAGCGGACACAATTTTGTTATAGCGATGAATGCAAGGAAACATCTGTTTCTAACTGCGAATGCGTACCGGTTTGTGGTTAAGATGTATTGAAAGGCATAATTAGTATGTCTCCCATAGTGATCGACGCAAGACCTATGTTACCTTATACAATTTTATATCAAATCTTCTAATCTTAATTTTTAGTGTGTTTCGTGTAATAGTAGTCATTAAGTATATATATATGTACTAGTGGACCCAACAGACGTTGTCCTGTACGCACGTCTTAAATTTGAAAAATCTGTCCAGCCGTTAGGAGGAGTTCACTAACATACACATGAGCAGGAGAATTATATTATATGGACGTAATTGAGAATCTAAACCAATCTCAAATTCACTGAAACAAACAAAAAGTCATCAAAATCGGTCCAGCCGTTTAGGAGGTAGTTTAATTGGGAATCTAAACCATTCTTGAATCCAGCCGAAGACACACATCAATCTCAAATTCACTGGAACACACAAAAATCTCATCAAAATCGGTCCAGCCGTTCAGGAGGTAGTTCAATTGTGAATCTAAACCATTCTCGAATCCACCTGAAGACACACAGAAAGTTTCAATAAAATCGGTCTAGCCGTCTAGGAGGAGTTCAGTGAATTACACACGCACACAAGAATTATATATATAAAGATATCTGTGCTCCAATAGTAATCCTGTCAATTCTTCTATGTGTACTTAGTATAATAAATTCTATTTTGAAAGTAAAGTCGTTTAGAATCATCAAACCGGCTAAAGTCGTATCGGTTGCGTTAAATAAATGTAAATATATGTGTCTCTGGTGATAAAACGCGAACTTGGCTTATGCATTGGGCTGTCTCAGCATAATCTCAGCTGTCAAATTACTATAAATACCAAATCAAAGATTGCTCCAAACTTGAACTCAGCTAAGTTTTATGTAAGTAAAGTCTGAGTACGCACTATAGATCTCAGCCTTAGTGTCAATATTGGCGACCCAATTAAAATATTCTCTTTTAACGTGAGTCTTATCCTAATGTTCAAATTCAAATATTTTTATTCAAAATATGATTCAAAATCACTTATTGGACGTCAAAAACTACCACCCATTCAAAATAGTGAGGCCTCATACTTGAGAAGAACGGCACAGCGTTCTTTTTTATAAAAGTATGGATTATAATATATCTATCTATTATAATAATATAGTACAATAAACATTTATAATTAATGAGCCTGAGGGTGCTCGCTTTATTTCCAGTCTGTGGTATCATTAAGAAAATCCTCTTTGCTGTAGTAATCTTTCCCACACAAACGTTTTTAACAATTCTTTTGAATTTCGTAACACATTTGTTTTGTACATTTTCCGGGATCATATTGTAGAAGCATACAAATTGCGCAATAAAAGACTTACTAACTCGACTTAGCCGAGAAGTAGGCATAACAAGTTTATGTTTGTTTCTCGTGTTAACATTATAATTGTCACAGTTTCTAGAAAATTCCTCAATGTGCTTATGAACATACAGAACATTATCAAGAATATATTGAGAAGCAAAAGTCTAAATGTTTATTTCTTTAAAATTAAGAGAACTTAATGATTCATGAGGACCTAGGTTTTAAATAGCGCGAATAGCCCTCTTCTGCAGCACAAAGGTGGTATTAATATCGGCTGCACTGCCCCATAACAATATACCATAGGACATAATACTATGACAATAACTAAAGTATACTAATTGGGCGGTATCTATGTCAGAACACAGTATTGTTTACACTAACTGCTTCAGAAAAAGCCGCCGTTGTGGTACTCATAATCTAGGAGAAAGGAGTCACTCCCTCCCCTGTAAATGGATTTATATTAGTAGGTAATAGTAAATTGAATGGCTTATGGAATTGAGTCGCGCCGTATCTCAGTTAACTGTCTAATTTTTTAACCGCATATGCTGCAGAACTAAGCCTATTCGCCAATCCCTCAATATGTTTGTATGTATCTCCACAATAACATTAGTTGTCGGTATTCAAAGTGCTGCAGGTTGTCTCGTCTATTGTATTGCATTATACCTGAGGCAGTCCACCATCGTGGCCCGGCGTACAGGTGACAGTTATGTCCTTCATCACAGTCCTCACAGCGACGCAGGAGGAGGGCGCCTGCGGAGCTGTCTCATCCGTCACCATGAACTGGCATCGTGTTTGCGGCAATGTTTTACTTTTCACTGAGTTGAGTCCCCAACAGTATACCAACGCTGTAAAATGTTTGTTTGTTTATGAAAATAAGGGACGAGACGAGCAAGACGTTAAGCTGATGGTAATACGCCCTGCCCATTAAAATGCAGTGCCGCTCAGGATTCTTAAAAAAAAAAATTTTGAGCGGCACTACAACTGCGCTCGTCACCTTGAGACGTAAGATGTTAAGTCTCATTTGCCCAGTAATTTCACTAGTTACGTCACCCTTCAGACCGAAACACACTAATGTTTACACATTACAGCTACACGGCAGATATAGGCGCCGTTGTGGTATCCATAATCTAACCGGCGTCCTGTGCAAAGGAGCCTCCCACTGGTGAAACCCCAGACCCGAGAAGAACTTAGCGGGCACTTGTTTTTTTTTTACTAAAATTTCATTTTAATAAAAAATAATACTTAAATAGCCTGAGGGCTCCATTCCCAATTAGTGGTATCATTGAGAAACTAATTTATGTTGTAGTTTCTACCACATAAACGTTTTTAACTATTCTTTTGAATTTCTTAACACAGTTAATTCTTGGTTTAATCTCAGGTAAATTTATACCGAGTTTATTTGTAAGGCCGTTAAAATAAGCTTTGAACTAGCCTCCTACATGTCGTCAGAACGACTCATGATTCTATCTCTAATCAAACACATTACTCACCGCCATATTATTTTGTTCAACAAACGGGACCAACGAACTATATATACGTCGAAGGCGGAAGTCGTTAGGTCAGGATATAGGGCAAGACACGCGTCACCCTCATTACTCTTCAATCAGTGGGAGGCTCCTTTGCACAGGATGCCGGCTATTTCTGCCGTGAAGCATTAATATGTAAACATTATTGTGTTTCAGTCTGAAGGGCGCCCTAGGTAGTAAAATTACTGGGAAAATGAGACTTAACATCTTATGTCTCAAGGTGACGAGCGCAATTGTAATGCCGCTTACAATTTTTGGGTGTTTCCAGAATCCTGAGCGGCACTGCATTGTAATGGGCAGGGCGTATTAATTACCATTTGCTGAACGTCCTGTTCGTCCCGTATTCTCATAAAAAAGCAGATTATTATATCTTGTTCACTTAAGTTCGACTGGTACCAATAGAAATGAGCCTGATATAGATATGAGATAGTTACATAGCCGAGCGTTACGATAAGTCTCATTCAGAACGATTGACGTATCTACAATACACAAATAGACTGACTATCATGCTCAAAGTGTCAAGCCCTAAGCAAAACTATGCGTACGCGTCTATTAGGCAGTTTTCATTATATTTTGTTTTGACCGCGCTTTGAAAACAACGCCACGCAATGACTGTGTTGAGTGTAAAACTGTCCAAATAACAGCATATCTAAACGTAAAAAGGATAGAGTTTACCTTGTAGTTAGTAGCAGTAACTTGACGTTTTTGATCATTTAGCTTAACAATCACATTTCAATTGGTAAAACAAAATAGACGACTCATTTATTATGGTGCGAAGAGATGGAATTAGCTCTCATGAGCTTCTTTTGAGTGCATACCTAATTTAAACATTACTGCCGCGGAATAAGGTGTTAATTTGAATGTTTTAATGTAATCTGTTTAAGTAAATGTATACATATCTACAACGCCGCTTGAACATTTTTGACGACCTTCTAATAGGCGATTGGAAGTCTAGTTGTTATGTTGTTCTACCCACAGCTTCATGTACCTACCCAACGCGTCTTAAGAATTAGTCACTTCAACAAAAGTAAAAAAACCGTCCAAGTGCCAGTTGGACTCAGGTACATTAGTTGCCGTACCATTATCTATTAAAACATCATCTAAAATCTCGTTTATTTTATGAGCCCCCTTAAATATTTTTGATATTTTGTTTTTTTAGTATTTAAAGCAGCAACAGAAATACATCATGTGTGAAAATTTCAACTGTCCAACTATCAGGGTTCATGAGATACAGCCTGGTGACAGACGGACGGACAGCGGACTATTAGTAATAGGGACCCGTTTTAGCCTTTGGATACGGAACCCTAAAAACACAACAGTACATAAGTGTATTGTATTTCTACAGCTGCGAAATAGTGTTCATACTGGAACCCCACCCTAACACCCAAACACTGACAATGGAACTCCACCCTAACACTCATACACTCACAAGGCACACGTACCTGTTGTATCATTGGGTCTCTGGTAGAGCAGCGTGGGTTCTAGAGTCTCCACAGTCTGGGAGCGGTTGGCGTGCAGCACGCCTCCTTCCAGCTCACTGATGATTAGCCAACGATATCCGTACGGTGCCGGACGGGCTCTCACTTTGCACGTCAAGTTCACGTAATCTTCTGCGGTCACACCGTACTCGATTATGATTTCGTCTTCGCAGTATGGTGGAACTGTAAGAATTCATATTTCATTTTATATATCTATATGTCATACTCAAGAACGTATTAGCTCGGGTGTAAACGGCGTGCGATGCAAGTGCAGACGGAGATCGGCCGGGTGAGCAGGCAGTCAGGGAAGAACTATAGAGTGAGGCGGTTGTGTCGCACGCGCATTTAACGCTACGTTCTTGTTTTGTAATCTATTGTACATTTGTGAAGTGAAAGGTAACTTGCTGATACCGTGTGTTTGTAAGACTGTTTTAATTACTATCGTGTTCAACGCCCACAAGAATGAATAAACACAATTATTATAACTATGTGTGCGTCAAATATTTAAAAGAAATCACTTATAGAACACAAATTAAATTTAAAAAAAAAATTACGAACGATGCGGGGCTCGAACCCGTGACCTCTCGCGTTCCGTGTGACGGTTCTTCCACTAAGCCAACCGTTCAAGTAATGAAAATTTCATAAATCTTGATATGTCTTTGTTCAACTCATTTACAGGATCTACTTTAATTAAGAAATTGACTTGAGATGTCGCTCTTTGAAATCTCAACAATTTGTTATTTTCTAAAGTGATAATCCTCACTTCTGGGATTAATTACACAAATTAAATTTATGAACAATGCGGGACTCGAACCCGCGACATCTCGCGTTCCATGGGTGTTTTTACCTACCACCGATTTGAAAATATGTGCCTCAGTTCTGAGCAGAACTGGGGTAAGAAACTCAGCAGGCTCTTTTTTGAATAGAATTTCATTTCAATGAACAAAAATGTTTAAAATGCCTGTGGCCTGAAGACTCCATTCCTGATTAGTGGTACCATTGAGAAAGTATTGCAGGCCTGTGTCTACAGAGTACCTGCACAGGTCTTGCATTGTTTGGGATATCCGTGGGTAGAATAAAAAATTCACGACATAATTATAAAGGTTGAAAACGCTTATACAATTTGCCTTTTCCTCCCAGTTACAATCCGTCAGGTAAACAACTCACAAACAACATCTAGGAACACCGGCTCACTGTATGAAGAACCTTCATCGTTGGTGGCGGCGCAGACGTACTCTCCGGAATCATTCTCAGAAACAGACCTCAGTTCCAATATCGGATGCAACGACACCTTTTCCTCCGTTTTCTGCTCCAGTATATCATCCTACAACATAACAGTGATATAAAATGGAATGCCTCAATTGGTTCACCTTTTTGCCATCGATAACTTTACCTTTCGAATAACGGGGTGACTTTAGATTTTTTTTAAATAAGAGGGGGCAAACGGGCAAGACGATCACGTGATAGGGGGAGTGGTTAGGCAGCCTCCCATGGATATCCGCAAAGCCAGGGGTCAAGAGATGCGTTGCCGGCCTTTAAGGTATGCTCTTTTCTTGGAGAACAGCAGCGGGAAAACAGCAGCCGGATTCCACAATGTGGCTATACGAGGCAAGAAAATGTCTTTATATTAATGAATTATTTGTGGGATTTGCTAAAGTTTTTCGTACATTTTTGCCAAGGTAGTTATAAATTTTTCTTTATATATTTGAGGGACAAAACTGCTATGTGGTTCGCCAACATAGGAAGTGAACACTGCCGCACATGGAGAACTGCAATACCAAGTTTTGAAGTCAAACTATGCTCTGAGCTTGAAGTCGTACCTATCGTGCAAGAATATTGCTGCCAGAAGACGGCCGGTGGTTACGTGAAGTAAGCGCGAGGCAAGAAGTCTATTTGCAAATCGCGCGGTTGTAGAACGCCAGACACCAGATGTGGTCCAGGTGACTTAATATCCAGCAATGACTAGATGTGTTGAAATTGAGTTGAAATGAATGCTGTGATACCACGGCCCCTCAGAAAGCGTCTCGAATCTCAAATATAGGAGGGGGTTAGCGGGCAAGAGACTCATGTGATAGGAAGTGGTGAGATGAGGCAATTGATAGACAGCAACGGAAATCTGCAACACCGGTGCAAAAGATTCGTTGCCGACCTTTAAGTTGGGAGTATGCTTGAATAACCCTGAGTCGGAAAACTGCAGCCGACACGTCCACAAAATTGGTGTGCGAGCAGAAGTTCCTCGCAAAAAGGCGCAGCTGTGAAAATGGAAGAAGCTGAGCATGAAAGAGACAATATACCTACACTTGATTACGTAATTAGATGTGCGGACGGGGAATTGACCATTCATCGTCAGCTTGTAAATGTCGGCAATCAAACACTGGAACGATGCTCAAAGTAAAGAGGTTAGGTATTAAATAATGGTTCATAATGGAGTGCTTTTCGCCACGTTAATGTACGGAAGTGAGAGTTAGGTATGGCAGAAGAAGCATAAAAGCAGAATTAACGCAGTTGGGATGCGGTCACTGCGTAGTATATGTGGGGTGAGACTGATTTATAAAATTCCGAATTCGGTAATATGAGCGCACTGTGGTCTGAAAGAATGTGTGACAAGGATTGAGAAAGGAATGCTGAAATGGTTTGGACACGTGGAGCCAATGAGTGAAGAAGGAATGACTAATCATATATATAAGGCAAGTGTGTGTGGGCAAGTCGTGCATGGGAGACATCGTGGGACATTCGTTGACCAAATTGGGAACAATTAAAAAAAGGGAAAGGCCCAAAGCACCCGTAACAGGCGAGCATGTTTGAAAAGAGTAATGAATGTAGAGGAAGCGCGTGAGGGTTGTTAGAACAGAAGCAAGTGGCATTTTGTTTTCTCTCCCTACCCCGACGGGAAATAGGCGTGAGTTTTTGTATGTGTATTAAATATTGAATGTAGGTCTTACAAATGGTCCTACATTTGATGATTGATGAGCAGTGCAATTAAAAACACCATTACCTCGTGAAACCAAATGAGTTGGTAAATATTTGGATTCGCTTGAAACGTACAGTTGAGGGAGACATCGCAGCCCTTAACGATTGTTAGTGTTTCGTTTTCTATGCCGCCCTCCGCTTCTATGTTCAGTATTGGAGCATCTGAAATAATACATTCCTTATTGGCATTACTATAAGTATTATAACTAGGTGATTGTATCAACTATTGATTATTTTATTTTTATTTATTTGATTTACAGAGATTCCAGAAGCACTACAACGCCATGGTACCCCCAAAAGCCTCCTAAACGCATTATTATATGTGACACGTAGAACGCTATAAGCCCTGCGCGAATACGACACCCACAAGCCGCTCGAGTAAAAAGACTGACAGAATGCTTGGAATAATAGTGTAATACCTGTGGGTGTGCAACTTGCTTCTCCCTGAGAGCTTTAAACTTGCCGCGTATACTTCAGAACATTCTTAATAATAATAATAAGCCTTAATTAATTCCAACAACGTTCAAATACATAATAATATAATCTTAACACTACGCGTATAATATAAAATATAAAAGTTATGTTATTGGAACCCCACTGTGGGTATAGGCCTCGTCCAGCTTACTCCATGTATCCCTCTTCTGTGCTTTTCCTCTCCATTCTTTTCCTGCTATTTTTATTATGTCATCTACTCATCTGTTTTTTGGGCGGCCTCTTTTTCTTTGGCCAGATGGTCCTTCCCAAATTGTCGTTTCTACTGTCCATCTTTTGTCCATGAATCTCGCCACATGACCTGCCCAGCGCCACTTTTGTGTTACAGCGTACTCAAGAGCATCCAACAGCAACAGCAAGATTAAATTTGTCCCTTTCCTAATGCTATCACTTCTAATCTTTTGAATTTTTCTGATTTTCAACATACTCCTTTCCATTGCTTTCTGGCAGGTCGCTAGTTTTATTTTTGTATTGTATGTAAGAATCGGTAGAATGCGGGTGTCCATAACAATCTTTTTGAGATGCAGAGGGAATGACCCTTTTAAAATTTCTTTTAAGCTCCAGATTTTTTTCCAGCTTATATTCGTTACTACCCTTCGTTCAACTGCTTCCTCCTCGCTGTTATCTCTAAATGACAATAATTTTCCTAGATAAATGTAGCTATTTTCGTATTCCAAAGGTTTTCCGAGCAAACTGATTTTATTGTTTTTGCTGTTTGTAATTACCTTGGTTTTATCAGGATTCATTTTAAGACCGACGCTCTCACTCTCTATATGTAAGAAATTTATCATTTTTTCAAGATAGTTTAGTAGTAGTTTCATCAAACAAGACAGTATCATCAGTGAATCTAAGGTGTGTAAGCCGTTTTTCTTTTATGATAATCCCGTACGCCGACCAGTGTAAGTAATCAAAAATGAGTTGTAGCACTGCTATAGAAAGCTTTGGTGACAGAGGATCACCCTGTCTCACTCCTCGGAGGATTTGTATGTTTGCTCCCCGTTGTTCTAGTTTAACCCTGCTGATACTTCCGTTATAGATGTTTTTGAGACTGTTATATATTTGTTATGAACGTGGCATTTCTCTAGAGCCTCCCATATGGAATCGTGTGAAATTGTATCGAATTCTTTAGCATAGTCGACAAAAGCTATGTATAGTGGTCTGTTGAACTCTTTGTATTTTTCTATGACTTGTTGCATAACATGTACATTATGTGTTGTGGAAAACCCAGAACGGAATCCTGCTTGTTCGATAGATTGATGTTCGTCGATTTTTGGAGTCATTCTGTTTTGTAGAATTGATGTGAATAGCTTATATATACACGGTACAAGGCTTATAGGCCTATAGTTACCTATATCTTGTGGATCTCCTTTTTTGTACAGCAAAATTATATCAGATCCCTTCCACTGTTCAGGTACCTGGCTAGTATCTAAGACTTTATTGACAGAACATTCTTAATTGTATGAAAGTAAAATCAGATAAATTAATAAGTTATGGTACCTGCAGAGGTTGTTGATGATTATATTAGTAATACGGGACAAAGTGGGTAATTATGTAATGAATTTAATTCGAAGTTACTGACAATCACTTAAATAAATAGAAGGAGAACTTCCTTCACCAAGGAAATATACAGAAAGGAATTGTTTCAAAATGGACCATGTCGTAACTTTTACTAGATATATCAGCTTACTCAAAAAACTTATGATTAAGTACCATTTGTTTGATATTTTTCCTCTTAGATAATTTATACGTCTAGATAGTCTCTTGTTGTTAGACAACCGATAAAAACAGGCCAGGAATATTACTTTAGTGTCGTGAAAAGCTACGTCTTACAGTCGCGAATTGTATGACACTTTGTGTTAGTGTGCGTGCATTTCTCAAATTAGAGGTTAGTTCTAAACACAATTTCTTTTTACTTTTTCACAGCTGTCATAGCCTATATAGAAGTAAAAATGATTAGTTTAGTTAGAAGTATAAATAGTTAGTTTAATAAACTAAGGTTTACTAAACTAACTATTGGCAACGGGGGGCGGCAACAGCAGCATTGGCACCCCCTATTGCAGAGTGTGAACATTGTGATGGCGACCATAACATACACAGTACAGTGAGGTATTGCGCGGCTGTGCACACGAACTCTTCGGAGTCTCGGCCGCGGCGATAGGACGGCACGCAGCAGGTGATGCGGGACTCGTCATACTCGTGGCTGATGCTGAGCTGAACCTCGCTTATCATCAGCTGCTGAGACGGCTCCATCTGAGTGATATTAGAGGTTAGATTCTTTACCTCAAAACGGCACTCAAATTAAAAAAAAATTTGAAGATGTCTATGATATTTGCATTCGCTCCACAGGTCCTGTTTAATTAATATCTTTCCTTGGTGACTGTAAAAAGATATGTTTACAAATGAGTACTTACACGTTTTTTGGTCTTGTTTAATGTTAAATTTCAGATATTGCCAGGACCAAATAAGGTTAGATGCAAGTGAACAAAAATATTTGAAAGAAAACTATCAGCAGTTTGTGCCTTCCAACGTAGTTCTTCATTCTGACGATACATCCGAGTGACCAAACAACAAATGGCGGTTTAGGGACTACGCGCACTTATTCAGCTCTTTTCAGCTTTTGTCCATAGAAAACAACAATTTTGTATGGAGACGTGTACGCGTCGATTCAGCTTTCCGCGTCTATTCTGATTTCGCGGCAAACCAGCATAAAATGACGATAAATGTGTTTTTATTATGCGAATGCTATAGAGAGCATTCGGCGCTGTTCCGCCGCATACAGCGCTGTTTGCCGTCGAATGTGGCGGAACAGCTCTTTACAGGGATGGTTCGCGACTCCTTGTCGACAATTGCGACCCGTATTGTTCCTGCATTGATTTTACGTAATCATTATGCACGCAAAGATTAAAGAGTGCAGACGTGATTTAAAGTTATTATTCTCATTCTTACGACGCCGTACGCGGCTGATAGAAGCAGAGCTGTACCTATAAGTGTGACCAAAATCGTTCAGCGAAACGCGAATGGAGTTGAATAAATGCGCATAGTCCCTAATAAGCATGAAGCTAAAAGTAACACTTACTGTAATATTCTGATGAAGGCTCATAAGATGCGAGTCATCCAATCGCCAGATCACAGTTGGCAAGGGTCTGGCGCCAAACACTCGACACTGCAGCGTCAGCATATCGTTGCAGTGCACTCGGCCGCTGAACACCGACTCACCAGTCTCGCCAGCTACACGGATTGACACCAGCTCTGGAGGTACTAGAGAAACAGGGAAACTATTAAAGGCTATTGTTATCTTCTCTGATCACATCCACAGCTACAAAAGAAAAAATACAGCACTCTGTTATTTCCTCACACTCTGTTATGTGCTTTCGCTAATATGTGTAACATGTCTTATTTTGAAATTTAGTCACTAATCGAATCGAACCTAATCGGTCGAATTTAATATAATTTCTCACGGTTTTAATTAATTTAAAATTTTGAAATACTAATACATTTTTTATATATTGTTATTAATTTACTAAAACGTAAGTAATGCTCTGTTTGTGTTCGTTTGTTAATTGCTCTCGATTTGCACCCATAATTGGGGTGTCACTTAAATAGTTATATCTATGTTATACAAATGATTTAAGTTTTCTTTAGTGTTAATTCCGCCAATATTTGTTTTTAAAAACAATTCGACACGTGTTTCGCCTCTACAAGAGTAGCCTCAGGACGTGTTGTCTCGCCAAAATCTGGCACGAGACTTAAATCATTTGTATAATTATGGATTTCCGCAAAGTAACGCCTAATTCAATAAAATTTTCTTATCTATGTTAGTTATTAAGGAATTGTATTGGAGCTCACCCTGTTGGAGCAATAAATAAAGAAACAGACACGGAAGTAGTAGGGCTATTACAGAATGTATCAATCTGTATGCCTGTTACAAGCACTCACTTACACATTAGTCACTCCTTGGGGAACATGCTCTACCGTTATAGACCGGGCGACAAACTTGCACCCTTTCTAGTTTCTACCGGTACGGTTGAAGCGCTTTTATTGACACCAAAAAGAATTTCAAAGTATCCAGTTAGTTGTTGGAGGCTCCTTTGCACAGTATGCTGGCTAGATTATTGGTACCACAACGTATTTCTGCCGTGAAGCAGTAATGTGTAAATATTATTGTGTTTCGGTAGCAAATGAAATTACTGGGCAAATGAGACTGAGATGTTAACATCTTATATCTCAAGGTAAACAGCGAGTTAAGAGTGACAGCCCTACCCAAATTACAAGGGGTTTTACAAGAATTCTAAGCGGCACTGCATTGTCGTGGGCAAGGCGTATCAATTATCATCAACTGAACATCCTGCTCGTCTCGTCCCTTATTGTCATAAAAAAATCAACATTGAGAAAATAAAAGCCTTTATGCCTTCGATGTAATACTTACAGTACATATCAATTGAAATATCAATGGTGAGGGGTGATGTATTCTCATTGTTGCTCGTTACACAGGTGAAGACCTGTCCATGGTGCTCTCGGACTAGGGGTCCAAAACTCAGGTCTCCTCGAATTCGCTGCTCCGAGAGTGGAGTGGTTTCGTTGTTCAGCATTCGCTGTTCTGACCACCACTCTAGTGTAGGCTGCGGTTTTCCTGTCCACAAACATTATTTATCCTTAAAACATATAAAGGTAGAAATACGCTATTAAAGTTTTCTCTGTCTGCACAATTTGACGTACACCACAATGCTTATTATATAACACACTCATAATTTTTTATCACGACATAAAATTAATCAAAAAATTTATTCTTTATAACTATATATAAATAGCCAGCTATATCTCAAACAGGGTCCTTGAACATGGGACCGAGTCTGGCCTATTCCAGTTTCAGATCACATGAGGTGTCCGCCAAGGTTCTGTGATGGGCCCGCTCTTTTGCGACATGTATGTTGACAATGCTCGGGAAAACCCATGTCGGCAAAATATTGAAGTTCAGTATTACCCAGGTATTACGAACCTCCAAACGCTACGCAGCAAAGATGAAGAGTATCGCCTACGTAGTAAGGTCCGATGTTCCTGCTTGTGTTCGAACCCGCAGTGGCAGTAGCGACACGAGTTCCATTCTCATGTATCACCCACAGCTTCTGAGGAGGTTCTGATTGAAAAGAAAGCTGATTATATTATTGAATTATTTAGTATAAGGCCTTCGTCTCGCTGAACAAACTCTCTCGTTAGATACCTTTGGAAAAAATTGTTATATTATATTGCCGGCCAGCCGTACAACTAAGTGTGAAACACTTAAATACCATAAGCTTAATGAAATAATAATGGTAAATGTGTTTAAAAATTCAGAAGCTTAGTAATATTATTTTTAAGCCTTGCTTATAGTTATAGTTTGATAATGATGAGACATACCTTTCTTACCGCGTCTTTTTATCCAGTAAGGATGCGTGTATATACCTATACCCCATTATGAGTTAAGTGTACACATTTAAATATCATATCATTACTTTTATTTGATACAAATAGAAAACAGACATGTATTTGTTTATTCTACTAAATTCGATCAATATATTTTTGTTTTTATAGAAAAAAAGGATAGCCTTAAAAATTTCATGCGGAGTCAGATAACCCGAATCCCGGCTCTAATAGCCAAAAAGTCTAATCGGCAGTCAATGTTCCTTCTATTCACGGCTTTTTAGAAGTGGCGGTAGGTGTAAAATATATATCTTAATCTTTACATTTATACTGTTAGACCTAGATAAATTCTACTTAATACTATTTTCAATCAATATATTTTTTGTTTTCTAAGCCCTAAAATTTGTTGTGTCGAATGGCTCTAATAGTCAAAAAGCCTAATCGGCAATCAATATTCATTCTATTCACGATTTTTTAGAAGTGGCGGTAGGTGTAAAATAATAAATTTAATCTTTACATCAACGGCCTTACAAATAAACTTCGTATAAAGTTATACCTGAGAAACCAATAATATGCAAAATGTTGACTATATCGCTAACAACACTGTCAATACAACAAGTTACAAAGATAATTCTGAAGTTTACCGAACGTCAAGCAGCCTTGCAAATAAACGCGGGAAACGTTATACGTCCGAAAAAACCAATCAAAAGCAAAATGCTTATTTATAAACATTTTTACATATTCTTGGTTTATGTTTAGATATAACGTTATGCCAAGTTTATTTGTAAGGCCGTTATTCTTTTAGACCCAGTTATATGTCTTTTGATTTTGACTTTGACATTTCATGTTCACAACGCTGACAGGCTAAACTTCGAGGTATGTTTTAGGTACTTATTTCAAAGGTTTCGTAAACTATACATATAAATAAAATTGATGTGTCTGTTTGTAATATTGAAATAACCGTTTTTTACATGTAAATGAATTTATATACGGTAAGTAAATACACCAAAATATTTTTTTTTACAATTTTTGTCTGTCGGTTTGTTTCAGCTATCTCTGAAATGGCTGATCGATTTTGACGGGACCCTTATTGGCAGGTAGCTGATATAAGAAGGAGTAACTTAGGCTACGTTTATTTCAGAAAAAATCTTTTATTTTAGAAAAATAAAGTAATGTTGCAATGTCCAAGAAACGGTAGAACTCTATAAATAATCTGTTTGGCAAAACAACGTTTGCCGGGTCATCTAGTTATAAATATAACGCGTATGTTATAAATTCAACTAGATAGCTACTTAGCTTTAAATGCAAATGACACAATATTTACGGCGTAATTGTTAGTGGAGTGAATTGTTCCGGTTGTGCCGGCTTCCTCATTAAACACCGCTCTCCAATTAATAAAACCCGCAGCCACCAAATATTGACCAACAGTCAATATTTGGTGGCTGTTCTTGTTAATTGTGCAAAAAATTTATACTATGTTAAAAGCCGCAGAACAGCTATTTTAATATTCAAATCCAGTACTACAAGTATCCAAGCCTATATTTATACCGGAGTAACCAACATTATTATAAAAAACTATGTAGGTATACCACTGACCTGTATAAATACCACTGGAAAGGCTGTTCCATATGTTTGACAGAAAATTTGTGCCTATTTGAAGCGCCACTCGCGAGCGTCTAGAAAACTAATTATGACGTATATTACAAATGGCTGCGCATTAACGTACAATACTCTGAAGTATTTTGCATTTAGAATTAATTTCGATCTATTTCCGTGCTATTTATACTTCAAGAATCAACGTAATAAATAGTACATTATTTTTTATCGTTTATATATTTATCAACGTATCAATATTTATCAACGTAATAATAGTACACAATTTTTTTTGTAAATAGTTTCCCATAATCTATCGATTTTTGGTGAGGTTGTCATCACTAGTTTTAGTACCGCAGACTCTCGCTACATGGCCAACAGTGCCAAAATGGCGAATATCAAACAGGCACAAAAGCATTTTGACAGCCGCCAGTCCAGTGTTATATAGTAGAGGTCAGTGAGGTATACTAACAACACAGAGTACATAACTAATTTGTGAAGGAACTTATAATTGGCGTATCTGTGCTATAGCCTATTGTTTTTATTTATTATCGCAAAACTTTTTCTTGAAAAGGTGAGAGTAAAAAAGGTAAATAAACTATTTATTATGATTTTTTTTATGGAATAGGAGGACAAACGAGCGTACGGGTCACCTGGTGTTTAAGGAAGGTGTACGCGCTTTTTTTGAAGGTACCCATGTCGTATTGTCCCGGAAACACCGCACAAGGAAGCTCATTCCATAGCTTTGTAGTACGAGGGAGAAAGCTCCTTGAAAACCGCACTGTGGAGGACCGCCACACATCCAGATGGTGGGGATGAAATACTAACTTGTGGCGTGTCGTGCGAAGGTGGAATTCGGCGGCAGGAATCAGGTTAAACAGCTCTTCGGAACACTCCCCGTGATAAATGCGGTAGAAGACACACAATGAAGCGACGTCTCTACGCAACGCCAAGAGATCCAGCCGTTCACAGAGCACTGATTTGAATGATAGTCCAAGTAACAATAAGTGCAGCCTGGACTGTTCGACCAACAAACCGATTTGCCAACGATATAGTCAATAGCTTGATCAATTATTCTTTAGAACTCGTATACACAGCTTGTACATGAGCAGTCCATTTGCTCCACCTCACACACTGGTTCTCTTTCGTTTAGCAACCCTTCGTCACACCTGGACTCAGCCACATATCTACTGATGTTTCCTTACCTATAACTATAAGTCGCACAAATGTCTTCCTCGCAGGACTTGCCGCGAAGTCCACATTGCAGTGGTACAGGTCAGCATCCGAAGGGCGTATGTTGAGTATTTCTAAATTGTCAACATCATCTTCCTCCGAGGCCAGCAAGCGGTACCTCTTGCTCGGGGACATCACGTTGCCTGAACCTCCACGGAGATCGCGGCTGCTAATACAATATTTAATAATGGCATATGATAATTATTGAAAAATCATAAGCAAATGACCTACCAAGTACAATATTGCATGAACTGTATTTTTTTAAAGAGCGGAATAAAAATATGGAGACTTTCTTCTCTCTTCGTTTTCAAAGCGGTGGCAGTGTTCCGATGAACATTAAAAATTTTATACGAAGCCATTTTAAGAAAATAAATGATTCTTTTTCTTAATTCGTGGGCGGGTTATTTCTCTGTATATAGCAGCCCGAAAACCCTTTTTTAATTTGACTGATTAACTGGCATCAAATTCATTAACACTGATACACAGCTCTATAGATACCTTATAACACTTTTGAGATTATTTTGAGAGTTTTAAAGTAAGTCTGGTGCAAACATGCATAAATTATATAAAGATCTTGTAAATTGCTGAAATTGCAGTGTCATTATTTTGACTGGAATTAATGTAGACGCTATTCTTAATATGTACTCGACGTAAACATTTACGAATGAACCAGAGTTAATAATATCGAATAATTTAAAAGTCCGTTAATACCGACATCTATAAAGTAAATAGGTATGTTTTTGTTTTAGTATTTCTTATGAAAATAAGAGACGAGACGAGCAGGACGTTCAGCTGATGGTAATTGATACGCCCTGCCCATTACAATGCAGTGCCGCTCAGGATTCTTGAAAAACCCAAAAATTCTGAGCGGCACCTTGAGACGTAAGATGTTAAGTCTCATTTGCCCAGTAATTTCACTAGCTACGCCCTTCGGACCAAAACACAATAATGCTTACACATTAAAATAGCAGAAATAGGCGCCGTTGTGGTACCCATAAACTAATTAATAAAAAATGTAATCTAAATATGTGCAAAGGAGCCTCCCACTGGTAAAAGTTGTAAGCACAATATTATAAAATATAGACCAACACGATGGATGATAGTGCTATGTAGGTACGTACTTCTTTTCTCAACAGGGACATGAGTTTAAGAGTACGAAAATTAACTTGCGAAAATTATTTGTTTATCGTTTCAAAGAAAAAGAAATTGAATTGGTTTAAAAATGCCTTAATCCCTTTTAAATTACAAAAAAAATAGTTTAAGTTTTTTTTCGTATTTTTTCAACAAACCATTTCAATTATCATGGGGGCTTCTTTGCAGTGTCTATGATGTTGATCTTTGAAGAGTTCCCTCGTTAAGATCATTGAGCTCAGGAGCTTAGATATTTTGACTGATAAAACCGCAAACCCTATTCTGTCCGTCCATGTATAAAATATCGGCTCAGTCAGTTAAGTATTTAAGATTGAAAATTAGGTTGCAATATTTAACTCCGACATAAATACATACATTAAGGGGCTGGGCAATGTCCAAATAAAGTAGCAGATTTTAATAGCTAATAGGCTAGATAAATAATGGCTACATAAAAGTACCAGATATAACAGATTGCGTTTCACAATCACTATATTTAATAGATGAATTATCTGGCAGATCGGTCTGGCAACCTCGTACTCAATAGTTCCGTTTGACGAAATGAAAATATTAAAAAAAGTCATAACTTAACGTGCCACAGATTATAGTAGAGGAGCCCAAGCGGGGATTTTGGGATTATGTTATTCGCGTGCGTCAGAATAACATAAGAGAGACAAACTTGCACCTTGTGAAGTACCCAACATACCTGTGGCCTGTATATAGGGTCCAGATAAGCAAAATATATCGATACTTAGAACAACTCCACCGCTCCAGATTGAGGTAAGTTAATTATATGCAGTAAAGTGTGCATTTCAATAATCTAATATTTTGAGCGTTACATTAGAAAATCGGAAAGCCAAAAACCGCCAGGTTAATGGAATTTTTCCACACAATAGTCATATTAATGGGTTAGGACGACGAGGACATTCAGATGAACCGTCTGTATAAAATCTTACACGCTTAAGTATTCCATGGTCACTTTTTTTATATATATGTCATAACTTTTGGTCACGTCCAAATTGTCAATCTTTTGACCAGGAGGTACAATAGAATTCACTTAGCATCTCATCTCAAAAGATTTCTTTTTCCTATTTTTTACCCCTTCGTTTGGCCACCCCCAAAATGCAAACCGGTAGATTAATATTTTTCTGTTATCAGTAACACGTGGGGCGCATACACTATTAATATATGAAGCGCTTGAGTAGGTATTTGACTCCTTTTTTACATTGAGTGACAGGTAACACATCATATATACTTTTTTTTCTTTTTTTGCATCTAACCTACACAATCCAATAGGTGCCCACGACGCTCGAGTAAATTCCGATTTAGTGTTGGGCTCCCCTACCATTATATAAATTGACATTATTTTGTCAAATGCTTGTCACTCAGTCGATCCATCAGAAGACTACGATATGCGCTACTACATCCATCCTATAATTTAAATGGTAATACCTGCTAGATAACACTATCTAAACATTGTGAATCGCAAATGTCTTTATTCGATAGGTAAGTAGCAAGTAGCCTATCAGGTACTTTACTTTGACATTGTGAAACAGCCACTAAAAGTTATAAAAAAGTTCCTTACAATTTCAGGTGAGTTATTTAAGTTACGTTACGTTAAGGTATTTATGTTAAAATTAAATTAAATTTAAATTCAATCACTTCACCGTTATATTTACTTACTAGATGAATTATCTGGCAGATCGGTCTGGCAACCTCTCACTCAATAGTTTCGATTGACGAAATGAAAGTATTAAAAAAATTGTTTATTATACGAAATAACGTAACACAAGCTTATTGACTTTTATTGAGATGATTTGATTTGAGAATTTTATTTCATACTAGCTGACCCAGCAAAGGTTGTATTGCCATATAAAGTAATAAAAAAATGTTTGGGGTGTAAAAAGTAGATGCAACCGATTCACAGACCTACCAAATATATCGTACTACAATTATTGTAAGTATTGATCCATTGCCATCTTGCAACCCTATAGCGGATTTGTGGATGGAACAGAATAATATAAAAATCGCCATACAAAACCTAAATGACTTATCAGTCTACATAAAAATAATCTGATAGATATTTAACAACTGTTGTTAATCTACCAACCATAGTTAGCTAAAATTAAGTTTATTTTTTACCTGAAAAAGTAAGATATACAAAATCTTATTAGTTATTCATTTTAAACTATTCTTTCTATTTGATTTTGGAGGAATCACAGAATGCACTTGGTATCTTCTGTGATTTATCTAAGGCTTTTGATTGTGTTCAACATTCAACGCTGGTCAGGAAGCTATGCCACTATGGTATAAGAGGATCTGCACTCGATCTTCTGATCTCATATTTAAATAATAGGATTCAGAGGGTCGCGGTGAATGGCAGGAGATCTCCTGGGACTCCTCTCGGTATGGGGGTACCACAAGGGTCCTAATTTATATAAATGATCTACCTAACCTTGTAGAAAAAAAACACAAGGTGGTATTGTTTGCGGATGACACTTCACTTATATTCAAAGTGAAACGAAGCCAAGTTTTATATGACGAAGTAAACAATGCTCTATCTGACATCGTGTACTGGTTTAGCGCCAATAACTTATTGTTAAATAATCATAAAACCAAATATATTAAATTCACCGCGCCAAATGTCAAAAATGTAGATGCGAATATTTTATTAAATGGAGAGGTGGTAAAACCAGTGGAATCTGCTATATTTCTTGGCATTACTCTTGATTCCAAATTGCAGTGGGGCCCCCATATTGAAGGATTGGCGAATAGGCTTAGTTCTGCAGCATATGCGGTTAAGAAAATCAGACGGTTAACTGACATAGATACGGCGAGATTAGTATGCTTTAGTTATTTTCATAGTGTAATGTCCTATGGTATATTGTTATGGGGCAGTGCGGCCGATATTAATACTATCTTTGTGCTGCAGAAGAGGGCTATTCGCGCGATTTATAACCTAGGTCCTAAAGAATCATTACAAGAAAAATTTAAAGAAATAAACATTTTGAGTGTTGCTTCTCAATACATTTTTGATAATGTTTTGTATGTTCATAAGCACATTGAGGAATTTTCTAGAAACTGGGACATTCATAATGTTAACACGAGGAACAAACATAAACTTGTTATGCCTACTACTCGGTTGGGTCGAGTTAGTAAGTCTTTTGTTGGGCGATGTTCTACAATATGATCCCAAAAAATGTACAAAACAAATGTGTTACGAAATTTAAAAGAATTGTTAAAAAACGTTTGTGTGGGAAAGGTTATTATAGCATAAACGATTTTCTTAATGACACCACGGACTCCATATTTAAATAAATAAGGTAATCCATATTTTATATAAAAAAAAAGCCCGCTGAGTTTCTTGCTTCTTGCTCCCATTCTTCTCAGGTCTGAGGCAGTCTCTTTTGAATGGGTGGTAGATTTTGACGTTCAATAAGTGATTATAAATCCTATTTTGAATAAAAATATTTGAATTTGATTTGATTTGCTTCTGAACGACGGGGGCACATCAAAGGAAAAACAAAATTGTTGTTTTTATTTAATTCTGAGCATTTTCATATTTATTCACCTTTTATACCTTCCCTGGACTTCCACAAATAATTCAAGACCAAAATTAGCCAAATCGGTTTTCGAGTTTTAGCGAGACTAGCGAACAGCAATTCATTTATATATATATATATATATATATATATATATATAGATTTTACAGTTTTCTATTTGTATATATTTTTAAATAGCACTGATTGTTAACCGCAATCTGTGTTATCTGGGACTTTTATGTAGCCATTAATTTATCTAGCCCATAACAATCTGCTACTTTACTTGGACATTGAGAAATGATTGAAAAAAGCCCCTAAGCCTAAGCCCTTATTGTTTGTAAATGGTTATTATGTATTATATCGATGTTATAGTTAGAATAATGGTCGTAGATTATCAAAGCACACCAAGGCTAGGTTGGTATTAAGTAACTGTAACAAGAGTACATATCCTTATCACAAACCAAGTTCCAAGTATATGCTTGAATGATTTTTACCATTAACCATTTGATCAAATTACATAAAATATGACATTTTAATCTTAATTTATTCTGTAATAAATAGGTTGACTTTGCAATCGTAGTTACTAAATATTTATATTGTATTACTTACTTGTGAGATACATTGTGTTTTTAATTTAAAAAAGTTAGGGTTGCGCTCTGGGAGTACCAGCAGTAGTGAAAACTTGAACAAAGAAATATAAGTATAACTATAGCCTAAGGGAAAGACTTTGCTAATGACAAAGCTTAAAACCAAACAATTAAACTCAAAAAATATTTCACGGCTGAGATTCGGTCCCTCGACATCGCGTTGTTTTGGCTTCGCAATCACAATGATTCAACCACTGGTCCAATGACCGCATGATTGTTAAGTTGAAATAGCCGAACTATAATTATTAGTTAGAGGAATAAATATTTCATCAATAATTTCAACGACTGTCTTACGAATTTTCTATCAGGCCACGTGTCCTAACGCGAGTTTGACATTTTATACCCATCCTAAGAAAAGTGCTCAACGCCACTAAAGAAGTTTTCACTTCAAAAAAAAAAGGAGATAATTACATTGTGTTTTCATGCGATGGCCAACTAAATCTATTTATTTAAAATATAAAAGATTTTTAAAATTGATATGGTCACTGTAAGATCTTGTTATGTTCGCTAAACGTAATAACTTAAGACAGAAGGAATTAAATTAAGCAGGGACTGAATAAATTGACCGACTTGGTTATTTCATGATCTCACCACCAATGTAGAAGAACGGAGTTGCGAGATTTTTTTTTTACTAGTTTTCAGCTATGTTTTTTAAAGGCATTTGCGGTAAAGTTTATAGGTACGTACATATTCCTTAATCTTAAGCAATACATATCAATGAATGCTCAAAAAAAATTATAAGCAAAAACTGGATTTTATTCCGAGAAAGTTCAGTAAAATTCAACTTATTATGTGTTTAGCTTATAGTTAATAAATAGGTTGTTTGGTAGGTACTTAGGAAATTCAAATTTTACAAGCTATTAAATGATCAAGGACAACAAATCGCCGCACAGGAAAACTGCACGTCTCAATTTAAATATAGATAGTCTTTCGATTCTTACAATTCAAATTCAAATATTTTTATTCAAAATAGGATTCAAAATCAATTATTGAACGTCAGAAACTACCACCCATTCAAAAGAGACTGCCTGGGCATTTCTTTAAGAATGTGCATATTACGCGGCGGATGGTAAAGAATCTTCTACAGTGCAAATATTTGAATTTTGATAAAACTACATATGAATATAAGTACTACAGATCTAAACTAGACTATTAGAAACCATATTTTGTTTATTTAATTTAGAGAAATTTGGTTCCAAGCATCCAGATTCTAATTACCATTCGTGTCCCATTTTACATTTTGATTAAGTTTTTGTTCAATATAGCTAAATCCCTTTTGAAGAATGTAATTATAGATCAATATTCTTAAATAGCAATAGTTTCCTTAGCCCTATACACAAGTTGTTTTACATAAATAACATAAATTAAGTAGAAAGAATGCTCTTAAAGTATGTCTTCGGGTAACTTTATAATTACCGTTTAAAAAATATTCGCCTTAATTTACTACCTAAAAATTTGAGGATTCATACCCTTAACTGCCTTAACAAGTTTGCGCCAGTTTGCGCTCGGCGCCCGACCAAACTACACGCATCATAGACCGCATTTTTTGGCGCCATATTAAAATTTCTCGTCGTGTTTTGCTTTTGTCGAAATATAGTATAATCGCCATTTTCAATTTTTATGGTTAGGAGATGATTATTTTTTTAAACTGAAACGTTTATTTAAGTTGTTATAAGATCCGTTTTTAGGCAAAGTAGGTAATAATTTCATAATCCTTATAAAGAACTCTTTATTCAACAAAATGTTTGAAATCCTAATTACCAGTTGCATAATTACCATATTTTCCATTACTCTAAATTAAATGGTAATGAGTAAATTTTGGAAATGGTAATTATAATAATTTTTAATTGTGATTCCTGTGTTGTGCACTATCGAATCCGTTTAATCGTTAAAACCGTATGATTTCTTATATTTCAATGTGTTTTAGCCGCGAAAATTTTAAAGAAATTAGTTATTTTTTGACAGGAATTTCACAATGCCGCGCACTAAAGAATAGATACTAGAGAAGGCTAAATTAGCTCGGAGAGAAAGATACGCTAAAATTAAGTCTGATCCAGAAAAATACGCTCGAGAAAAAGAGAAGGAAGGGCAGAGGTACTTCAAAAGAAAAGAAAGTAAGAAAATTTTAAGTATTAAACATTTGACACCAAAAGCTAAAAAGTTACAAAGGAAAAAATGGAGAGAAAATTTCAATAAATTTTACCAAAGGAAACTATTACTGAAACGAGGATAACAACTTATGGATGTTAATACTCCGAATGATAGTGAAACTGACCCCTTAAGAAATGATAATGATGAGGAACATGAACAGCATGATATACGAGACCACGATACAAACCCAGAACCAGAACATAGAAATGACGAGGCCAATCCGATTTTTCAGAATTTAAATAAGAAGATAACAAAACTAAAGTACATGATGCAGAAAAAAGAAAAGATGTATACATTACAAAAACAAGAATTTCAGAGAAAACTAAATAACTACAGAAAACTTTGTCAGAGACTGAAAAAACGAGTAGAAAGTCCAAATTCTAAAGCTCTGAGACTAATAAATGACAAGTCAAAGGTAAATGAAGTCAAGAAAAAGGTTTTGTTTGGTGAAACTATGAAAAAAACGTTGGAGACTAATTATCAGGCGCTGAAATCAAAAAAAGAAAAAAAATATATTTAGTGACCACATACTTCAACAAACATCAATACTAAAAGAGCATAAGGTCTTGTCTGAAACTAAACACTTTTCTGTTAGAGAAAGAAACGAGGAAACAATAAAAAAAAATATTATCAAAAGTTAAAACAGGATATTGTAACCTTTTTTTACAGAGACTACATTTCAAGAATAACTGCTGGAAAAAAAGAATGTATATCCCGGGACAAGACTAAAAACAACGAATATATTTATTAGATTCTATGAAAAATCTCCATAAAATTTTTGAAGCAGAAAATACCAAAGTTAGTTATTCATATTTTTGCAAGCAAAGGCCATTTTGGGTACTCATACCAGATGTCAGTGATAGAGAAACATATTTGTGTAAAACTCTAACTATTGTTGGTAGTATTACATTCTCGTAAAATAATCAAAGAAAAGGACTCTGCAGAAGTTATCAATAGACTATGTTGTTCCAATACATCATGCTTGTTGAGTAGATGCGGTACCTGTAAAGATAAAAAGCTTGAATACTTGTTAGATAAAGATGAAGCAATAACATACAGTTAATAGGAACATAAGAAAGAGACATACGTCACAAGGGGTGTGGAAAAAAAAAAGAGTTATCGCAAAGGTAAAAGTAACTGCCCATCGAAAAGAAGCTGTTGCAATATTTGAAAGTCTGATTCCAGAATTTTTGAAGCATGAAGGAAAAAGAAGATGGCAATATACTGCTTTGAAAGATCTAAAATCTAACTTGAAGAAATGTGAAGCCATAGTTCACATTGACTTTAGTGAGAACTATGGCTAGTAGTTTGTTGAAAAAAATTATATAATATATTTTTAAATAAAAGTTTATACTTTTATCTTCTTGTTATTTGATTTATAATTACCATTTCTCATTACCTTTACCATTTTCTAATTACCATTTACTATAAATATCATTACCGTTCACTGAAAATGTAAAACGCCGGTCAGTTAAAAAGTAAAAGACTAAAATAGTTCCCTTGTACAGTTTCTTTAAGTGTATGTTTGCTGCAATGTAAAATTTACTCAAAGAATGCGTTTTGTCACAACTTTTATGCAATCTCCTAACATGAGGCAATATGCGCATTTTCAAAGAATTGCCCGCCTCAGACCTGAGAAGAATGGGCGCAAGAAACTCAGCGGGCTTTTTTTTTAAATATAAAAATATGGATTACAATGTGATATCGTACAATAAACATTTATAATTAAAGAGCCTGAGGGTGCTTTATTCCCAGTCCGTGGTGTCATTAAGATTATCGTTTATGCTATAGTAACCTTTCCCACACAAACGTTTTTTAACAATTCCTTAAAATTTCGTAACACATTTGTTTTGTACATTTTCTGGGATCATGTTGTAGCCGATACATCGCCCAACAAAAGACTTACTAACTCGACCCAACCGAGTAGTAGGCATAGCAAGTTTATGTTTTTCTTCGTGTTAACATTATGAATGTCACACACATATATATATATATATATATATATATGTATATAATATATATACTTACATACAAAAAAATATTGTGCTATATATCATCGTTAGTCATAACGAATGTGAGTTTAGTGGGATAGTATTCACCTGTAAAATGCTGTAGAAGAACCATTCTTATACCAGGCCAATATGTTGAGTTTGTCATCCTCTTTTTCCGAGGTTACGTTGCAGGGCAGCTCAGCGCTTTGCCCCACTACAGCTTCCACTGCGTAATATATTTTGTTTAATTAATAGATATTTATAATATCTTGTCTATAAACGATATGACATAGCCCAGATGGTTGCAAAACTGAAATGGCAGTGGGCAGGGCACATAGCTCGATGGACAAATGGCTATTGGGGCTGAAGTCCCCGAATGGCGACCACGTACCGGAAGTCGTAGTGTTGGTAGGCCCTACTCGACAGGATGGACCGAGGATCCTGGTCAAGATCGCCGGAGTAGGTTGGATGAGGGCAGCGCAGGATCGATCGTCATGGCGATCTTTAGGGGAGGCCTTTGTCCAGCAGTGGACGTCCGGCTGGAATGGAAACGATACTAGGCCCACATGAACACTAGCAACTACAGTAAGTATTTATTTTTATAAGATTTAAATATAAAAAAAAAACATTATAATTAAAGTCGCCTTATTTGATAATTTGAGCTCGAATTCTGGGTAAAATATTTAACTGAGCATTTAGTTATTTGATTGATATATAGTTATTTAATTCAAGATTATTTTAAACCACTGGGCTGTTGGTTCGAGTTCCATTCCATTCAGCGCAACCATAAGATTCTGTCCAATAATATATCTTTTCAAACTATCAGAAGATCATTAAAACATTCCATTTAAATAACATATTTTATATATTTACCTGTAACGACATCTTGCGAAAGAACACAATTGTTTCCCGCTATTATAAAATAAACTAAAACAATAATTAGTATCATCTTTCACTATTCCGCTCAACAATTGTCTCGAGTGAGAACGCGCACATTATTTGCGAAATATATCACGATCCGTGTTAGGCATCACTCGAACGGACACGGCGCGTCAATTGGCGCGTTTGGCTGCAATGAGGCGAGTGTCGACGTCCAGGGAACAGGGTCCGCTACCGGTGACACCTCCCGGCCGCTTCCGGAGCGCCCGACCTCGTGACGTCACAGGCCACCGCTCCGTGGATCACTCCCGATGCCAGCTCAACATTTACCTTACACTTTTAATTGGGGAGGTCAAACCAATTGGGTCACTGGATTTACTTGTTGGGCAAACAAGTTCGTTATTTTAGAGATAATTTTATGTTTCCGACCGAACATCAAACTTTGTTCGCGTATTTTTATGCGACCCTATTCGAGTTAATTTCGACGGAAAATGCCACTTTTGGTCGGACGAGTGAGTGCAGTCGGTATTCATAATCGAAGTCAATATTGATAAACAGCATCTTTGCCAAAACGACAATTATTACGTCCAGGCAAACAAACTGTTGAACAAACATTATTGGTAACAACTCATAAACGCAGTCTATTGTCTAGAAGGTATTTGTTTAGTTACATGCTGCAAGCAAGTAATAAGGTATTTTCAATTAGTAGGTATTTTTATTAAGTTTTATAATAATACTAGGTATGTTTGTATTTGACGACCTGTATAGCCGAGTGGCTAGCGATCCTACCTACTAAGCTAGAGGTCCCGGTTTCGAATCCCGGTAGCCGAAAGCATTTATATGATGAACATGGATGTTTGTTTCCGAGTATAGGATGTTTAAATGTATTTATGTATGGTTAAGTAAGTATATTGTATTACCTAAATATATCGTTGTCTTGCAACCCATAACACAGGCTATATATGCTTAATTTCGGGCAAGATAATTTGTGTAAAAGTGTGTCAATATTATTATTATTATGTACCTATTTGCTTTAGTACTTTTATTCACATACCTAGAGAAATTATACCTTATAGGTTAGTTACCTATAGCCATCTATAGCATATTCACATTCAAATATTTTTATTCAAAATTGGAAAAGAAAAATTTATTGAAAGTCAAAAACTACCACGCATTCGGAAATTTATGCCTCAGACCTGAGAAGCTATTGTTTCCTAAGAGATTTCGACGACCCCTTTTGCCATTGGTTAGTAGGTAACCCTGACTGCTACGGTAGGGGTTCCAAATCTCGGCTAGGGGCAAACGTTCGCATAGTGATTAGGTTTGTTTATGAGACTTATATTTTTAAATATATAGTTCAGGCTACCGGAAGCTACTTACCCAATTTGGGCCGGTTAGATAATAGATAAGAGTGAAAATGTGCCTATTTCTTATTATTCTAGGTACCTAATATTATATTTTAAGTGGATAACCCTTTATAATATTACTATTATAATATTACCTAAATCTTGGGGGCGGACTTTGCATCAAAAGTAATATATTTCTGCTCTTCTGTTGCGAGGTGTCAGTCTAATAAAAGGTGCGTACAGACTGGTGAAACGTAACATGAAATGTATCATTCTACCTTTCATTGCATGGTCGCTGCAACCATGGACGCAAAGCGCACGCGTCTGCTTCCGCCATTCTGCCGTGAACGCGTTTGATATTTTTTCCTTACGCTTTTCGCGACGAATTTTTGAAGAGAGAGACTATCAATTTTGTTGTGGCATTTTACTTCCGTCATTGACATGAACTTTGCGATTTCGGACCACGCATCTTCCTTAAGATTTTTTTAAATAAGTAGTTTGATTTTGGTAGATTCCATAGAATTTCACGAACTCTGTATGTATCTAGGCCTCACTCATCTGTCACTCTACGATGTGGCCTCTTGTCTCTACATGTTCATTGCGCGCACGTGCTGATTTCCGAAAACTAGATTGTCCGTGCGGCTACTAATGCTCGTAACGTGCGCGGGAAATGCTCATTCTGCGCCCACAAGACGTCCAAACTATGAGAAATTGTTAGAAAGTAAGTGTGTAATAAAGTGTTACTGTTGACCATACATTGTAGCAATGTGTACGGAGAATTCTTTCATTGCAAGTTACATTTCATGTTACGTTTTACCAATCTGTACGCACCTTTAATGATTCTTGCACGTACTGTATTCCATTCCTTTTGCGCTTTAAACTAACTACCTACAAAAATAATCAAATAACGTACCTAGCTGATTAATAGTTGTATTTTTTATGTATTTTGTCTTCCTGTGTATGTGTAATACGTCTAATAACCCACTAACATTTCAACCCAAATAACGAGGTAGCCTTATGATATTGAACCTATGAGGACCTACCTCCTAGGTTCCTATACCTATTTAGTGTGTTACCTAATTATAACAGAAAGATTCGAATCTTTTTAAGAAAAAGAAAATGTAGTTGAATTTTGACCGAGCCCTTTACTCTGTTAATGTAGAGCGGAAGTAAACGTTCTCGTCCCTTCTCAACACTACTAATATATATTTTGTTTGCCGGCGAGACCATACAAGACGATTGCAACATTTTTCACAATAGATCGATATCTAGTCTATCTCAGTCATCCAGCATACTTAGTAGGTAAATGCATTTACCTACTGTAGGTGCTCAACAAACTTTAGTGTTCTTTTTCTTTTTTAAAATAAAATTTATTTTACTAACTTATGTGTTATAAGGCACAATTTCGGCCTCACATGGAGTACTGTTCTTACCTTTGGGCGGACGCTCCCCAGAACCAACATCTTCCATATGACCGCACACAACGAAGAGCGTCTTGAAACATCGACGATCAAGTGATATTCCATTGGCTTGATATTTGGCGTTGCGTAGAGATGTGAGTTTTGTACCGCATTTATCACGGGGACTGCTCAGAGGAGTTGTTCAGGTATTACCAGCAGCTAATTCCACCATCAGACATATGTCAAAATAAAAAATTGATCATGTTGACGTCTGGCATTCGGCGAGAAATTTCTTGCCTTGAACCAATGATATTATAGTATTAAAAGAGGTAGATATGTCAGTAGCCCGCCGAAAATCAATCGCCTAAATGGAGTCAATTGGTTCATTTGGTCGTAGTCGCTCTCTCGATGCGAAAACGGTACACAAGCGTTTGTTGTTGACAGAATTGCTTACAATTTGATATAGGTACAACACTAAAATGCCGTCTTGTGTTATGGGAAGATGCACTAATTACAAAAGTAAAAAAATAATAGATATACATACCACAGTTAAGAAATCATGAATTATAACATTTTATTTGATTTCATTATTTATCTAACAAAATACATAAGTCGCCATGACAAGGCCGATCGCCGCCAAGCCGATCATAGATTAACGTACAGAAATGACAAAATTGATGCTGTCTGTTGCGGGATGATCGAGGTAGAATATTTTAGGAAATGATGTAAAAAGACGTTGTTGCAGTGAATGTAATACGAAATGTAATATTTTTTAATAAACAAGTGCGTATATAGGTAGCTGAACTATCAAACTACTAAAACAAGTTTTAGGGTAGGTAGCGGATGTAGACAGTGAGTGCTATTTGTTTACGTAGGAGTTTTTTCAGTAACACTGTCCCTTTCAGTATATTCCTAAGCTAACTGCAGAAGAATCAATGGATCATCATCATCTTCTCTCATTACCTTATTGTAATAAACCCTCAACAAAAAGAAATTCATAAATAATATAAGATACAAAAAATAATAATTGTAATGTTAAAACTTTTTGGGAGCCGTCGTTAGCAAAATTGTAAAAATGTAGATACTGTAGATGTAGAGACCTTCCGTTTTTCTTTTGGTGTCTGTATGTTTTTTATTATTTTATGTATAAATAATTGATATCATCAATGTGGCTATACATTATAATAAATATTAAATTATTTTTTTATAAAATCAATGACACATTATCTACATAATTTCAATGCAGTTTTACTACTTTACAGCTTTTACTACATGAACTCATGAATGAATCGTAATTTAGGCATAAATCACAGTGTACGGTAAAATATCATATCTGATAAATTAACTGTATTTTTTCTATACAAATAGGAAGCAATTAGCAAATTGGAGTTATCTCTTTTTCACTTACGATAATTGGGTTTTTGAAAAAAATTTTTTTTGTGATAAATGGAAAGATTATATATTAGTTTTATAACAAAACTATTTTTTTTTTCGCAATAATTCAAAAGTTATTTCAAAATAAAAAAAAATTTTGAATCCAGTACCGAAGACACGCCGACAACTCCCGAACAAACCCGAGCGCGTGTGACGTCATAATGTTAGTTTTCACTCATTGCAGTTGATAGAAAAATAATAAATACAGTGTTTTGATCTATTTAATTTTGTTGTCATTATTAAATATTTAAATTTATATTAAAAATGTCGAACCTCAAATGTTATCGTTCTTGTTTTGTACCATTATGTAAGAATACTACAAAGGCAACTCCTGATAAAATGTTTTTAAATGTTCCCCAAGATGACAAACGTCGAAATAAATGGTTTCAAGCCACTGCTTATTATCACGGTGCACTCACCGTGATAATCCCCAAACAAAATCGAATTTTTTTTGACTTTTCATTAATAGTTAAAGTAACTGAATAAGCTTTACTCCGAACTCGGTGTTCTGGACATACCCGTCCTTTCACAATACAAATATTATTTTTACGACTTAGTTGAACATAACCTATAGCTTTGTCGCCGTAACTCTCACGCGATGCTCTGCAATTTATGAAATAAATAATTATATTTAATGTAATGGAGAATAAATAATTAAATATTTTCATTTATTATATTATTTTTTAACAAACTTACCTTGATGCCTTGGCACCTCGAACTTCAGCAGAATTAAACCGAACGTCATTTTTTAAAAAATCGGTGATCATAAATATATCAACATCAGGAATATTATCAGACTTTGCCTTAATAAATCCTTTATCACACATAGCTAATCGAAACCAACTAACAACTCGTATTTTAGCAATAAATTTTTAATATTATTGTCTAGACACGTGTAATAGCCGTAAACGCTGTACTATTATTAAATAGCTATAACATTATGACGTCACAACTATGGTGACCAATCATGGCGCGTTTATAGTCACGTGATTTTTATTTAAATTTCATCAATTTTTAATTGTTTATAATTAATTGAAAAAAATTTTTTTTTGAAGTTTTTTGCATTAAATATCAATATTATTAATAATAAAGTTTTAAAATACATAAAAAAAATCAATATTTTTTTTTTTTCAAAAACCCAATTGTATTTACTATCCTTCTTTGACGTGTAATCGTAATGTAGGGTGCTATTGCAATGTTAAATTATTCATGTGTGCGTTAGTGTATCATTTTACAAACACCAAATGTTGTCTATGTAACCTATCTTTACTTTTAAATATCATTGCTTTGAACCGTCACTTGTGGAATCAATTACCGGCTGCAGTTTTGTCCGGGTGTATCGACCCGACTTAGGGACATGGTCCCATGGGCGGTTGCCTCACCACGTTCCATCACGTAAGCCTCTTGCCCGTTTGCCCCTTATATAGTCATTGAGTACCTTTATTTCGGTATTTGAGTTTTTTGTTGCATAACATCTACGTAGATTATAATTAAAATAATTTGTAAAATTCAAGTCAATGTTATGCAAATTAAATTTGTAACGCTGCGGGATTCGAACCCACGCCTCTCGGGTTCTGTCCGAGCGCACTTCGAGTCAATGCTGATTTAAAAGAGTTGCAATGAGTTTCTTGCTACTTCTTCACATTACAGCTCAACCTTTTCAGAAGGTGGTAAATATTAACAAATGCTTGCAACTTTTGACATTCTTAACTCATAAGTGTAATTTTTATATCGATTTCAATCAGCCTAGCGAAACTCTCTAACAGCCGTTCCCAATATACTATCTACAGATAGAGATAAATTACTAGATAGATAAATCTGTATTGTGACTTGGAGATCTGTCTATTTAGCTGCCTATACTGGGAAGCATCGTCCGGAGACTGAAAGGTCATTTGGCGTCTTACATCCATCAATTTGAGGGTAGTATCTGAGATTTTTTACGAGCAGGGCTGCCGAGGACTGCAGGCCGGGGCCTAAAAGTGTCTATCATTTTTGGGAGGTTTTGCCATAATCGCCACGCTTGGCAGGCGGGTCGGCGATCGCAGTAGATGGAGGTGCTCTTAACGAAAGATGCTGCCGCCCACCCTCCGTTCCTTATTCGACTCTTACGACACTCACGGGAGGAGATGGGGTGGTGCTATTCTGGTGCAATACCTACCAGTTGCAAATTAAAATTTAATTAGATCTGTATAATATAACACAGATATCATGACTAACATGCTAAACATATAATACAGATAATTTTTCCATATAAAACTCTTTATTCAACAATCATTTTGTAACAACAATTTTCACATTGCTCAATGTTCATTATCACGTTGACTGAGAAACTATAATCTTAACAAATATTGGGTCTTACAAGTTTTATGTACAAATAGAAACATGTTTTTCATAAACACATTACAGTGATCTGATATGTTGACTTCAATGGAGGTAACATTTGGTTTCTTACTCTAAATCTAGGAACCTACATGTGCTTTAAGGAACGGATGAAAAGTACCGACAGCACACCAACAGCTATGGTTCCAAACGCACCGACGAGTATCTTTTTATTTCTTCTCTCAGACGATTTTGAAGACAAACTCTAAAAATGCAAAGTCACTAGTTAACACACATTGACACCATTTCAAATATATTTTACTTTTATTGTGAATTATCGTAATAATTCCAGTCACCTATTCATAAGTATCTGTGTGTATTATAAAAAAAAACAATCATTTTTCAATAAGAATAGAACTGTTACCAGCATGTTTTTAAAAAAAATCTGTACGTTTCTCCAATGAATAAATATTTATTATATTATTACTACTGTTTCTTCTGCATATCTATTATATTTTTGACCTCTCCAACATACGAGGGCGGCACTGAAAATTTCGGGAATCAAGGAAGTGACACAACATTACTATTTAAAAATGTATTTATTACTTTTCGATTGCTTTTTATAAGTATTCTCTGCGAAATTTGACACATTCTTCCATACGATGGAGCTAATCATTGAAGCAACCATTCCATTCGGAAGTTGGGGTCTCCAAAATGGCCGTTTTGTAGGCGTCTTCAGCTTCTTCAGTTGATGAAAATCTCTGACCACGCAATTTATTCTTTATTTTAGGGAAAGTATAGAAATCATTAGGGCTTAGGTCGGGGCTGTACGGCGGATGGTCTAAAAATTCTATGTTTTCTTGCTCTAAAAACTCTTTTGTTCTGTGCGCAGTGTGAGAACTCGCATTGTCGTGATGGAGGATGATGTCGCGGTTCCAGTTCTCTTTACGGAGTTCAGAAACGACCTGTGGCAAACAAATGCTAGCATATATACCATTCTGCATTAACCGTTATTTGTTACTCAAGAGGAATAGTCGCAACATGGCCGGTTTTGGCGACACGTGGCCACCATTTTTTTTGCAACACTCCGTGAACGAACAATTTTTGTTGGCTTTAACTCATTTTCGAACACCCAAACTCGTGACTGGTTTATTGTTTCGGGTTCGTACGCGTATATCCAGGATTCGTCACCTGATACGATGTTGTACACAGCATTTGAGGATCCTGCGTGGAATCTTTCGAGAGTTCTGACGCACCAAGTAACGCGAGCCGCTTTTTGCTATGCAAATGCGGTATCCATCGGGAAAACAACTTTTTTACACCTAATTGTTCATGCAAGATTATTTGTATTTCATTTATTTATTTATTTAACCAATATTTTGACTCATGCCAATATCTAAAGTTGCCTGAATTTCGCGGTGTGTCACATGTCGATCTTCCTCAATCAGCTTACGCACAGCATCAACGTTTTCTTTGGTGACTGCAGTTTTTGGACGACCTTGACGGGGATCATCACTGAGCTTGACACGTCCACGTTGAAATTCAGCAAACCAGCGATAAATTGTGGTTTTGGATAGGGCTTCATCACCAAATGCAGAAATCATCCGGTCAACACACTGTTTTTGTGTTAAACCACTTCGAAAGTCATAATAAATCATCGCTCAGTTTGAAAAGACCTTGTGACCAGACTGGGAATCTTTTTTTAAATAAATAAATGGTATTCGATTTTTAAAACCAAGGAGTTTTCAATTAAAAAGATTTTAATATGACAGGAACAGTGGAAATATTCCATTCCCGATACTTTTAGTGCAGCCCTCGTACATTGCTATGCAGACGACAGTTCTGGAGATGCCATATACACTAGCCATGCAGGTCTCTCTCGGGAAATCGTCGACCAGTGCCGGGAGAAATTTCTGTTTCTATCAAGTTCTCTCTTGAGAAGGTCGCGGAATGGGGTAAAATGAACTTTGTCCAATTTAACCCCTAGAAGACTCATGTTTTCGAGTTTACCATTAAAAAGCCGCATTTCTCGTATCACCGCTCTTCGATAACATTTCCCTTAAAGCCTCGCCTAGTATCGGAATACTGGGTCTCGAAATCTCGAGCGATTGCCAAGTCCGCGGTCATCTGGAGGGCAAAGCCAAATTTGTTTCAAAGAAGCTGGGCGTCATAAATAGAGCACGGCAATACTTTAAGCCGGCCCACATTCTAGCGCTCTACAAAGCGCAGGTCCGGCCACATTTGGAGTATTGCTGACATTCATAGTCTGGCGCACCCCAGTATCAGTACGAACCATATGACCGCGTGTAACGCAGTGCTGCTAGAATTCGTCGCTTCATTGTGTGTCTTTTACCGCATCTATCATGTGGAGTGTTCCGAAGAGTTGTTTGACATGATTCCTGTTGACGAATTCCACCTTCATACGACAAGCCACAAATTAGAATGTCATCACCAATTCAATCTGAAAGTGTAGTATTCCTCCATGGTGCAGTTTTTAAAGATCTTTCTTCCACATACAACCAAGCTGTGTAATGAGCTTCCTTATAATGTTACAGGGACGATACGACATGTGTACCTTCAAAAAAACCGCGTAACCTTTCTTAAAGGCCATCAACGCTCCTCTCCGGTCATTCCTCTGGTATTGCAAGAAAATGTGGGGGGCGGTGATCAAGTAACACCAGGTGACCCGCGTACATTTGTTTTTCCTCCTCTTCTATAAAAAACAGGTATGACTGCTGATACCTTATGCCGATATTAAATATATACATTTAATCTAATTTTAGTGACATAGAGCTGTGATAAAGTATAAAAATAAGGCACCTTAAATTTTGTATGTAATGCCAACTCCATAGAATTTAATAAATTGTTCATATGGCTCAATGTACAGAGGCACACATCAGATGCATATATGTCTTGATGTATCAAACAATCCGTCACTCTCTTAGATTTCTTTAGTGAAATGTTGTTTGCCATCATACTTAAGTGCAATCTGTACAAATGCTGGGAGCTTTCTTCAAGTACTTGTATTATTTCCAAAGGCCCCAAATTAGGTTCTGTATTACATCTGCAACATAGAATACACTATAGGTAGGTATAATAATGAAGCCTTTTATACAGTTAGAAAAGAACAATAAAAATATAAACTTTAACGATAGTCCGACAACTACGTGCGCGACCGTCTCACGCGGTGAAAGACGGTGGCTGGGGACGGTGAACGAAAGATGTCAGCGGGTAGTTCGTGGAAGGGATGGTCGAGCAGGAAGTTGTCGGACTATACTAATATGGTTCTCACGGATTGCCCTCTGACATTGACATCTTTAGTACCCCATGCCTGCCACCTTCTGTAATTTTCTGCAGTCTGTGTACTTATTTGGACAAAGACCTCCTCCAACTGTAACTATTCTTCTCTGTCACTACCAATCTTGACAATGACAACTTTTATTAACTCTTTTTCATGTGACCTATCTCGCTTTCTTTGTTCGTTTTTGTGTGTGACTAAACCTGCTTTGCAGCTAACTCTGTCCAGGTCACATAGCATTTGTTACATTTTTTAAGGGTTACAGTTAGTCTCGATTGATTACTTTTCGCAATCCAGGTGGCGGCAGATTACCCCAAGAGCAGCTGTAAAGAGTTTGGGGTGAAACAGGATCTCTCTGGCGAACACCTGTTTTCAATTTGAATTCCTTACCCTATTTATTCAGTTTTATTTTTCTTTGCTGTTTTATATGCATTTGGAGTATCAAAGCATATTTATTTGTAACTCCTAGATCTTTCAGGACTTCCCTTAACACCTCAAGTTCCAGTGATTCAAAAGCTATAAAATTTTACTGTATTGTAGGCCTTTCTCTAATACTTATTACCTGACATGTGTGTAACAATTGTCAAGGTCTAGTGTAAAATATCCTTCTCAATCCTGCTTGTACCCTCGAATGACTCTTATAGGTAGGTTATAACTTTAGACATTCACAAGCATTTTTGTGCAACTCAATATCTAATATGTGCCTATTTTGTGTGAAAACAACCCTGATTTAGAGCACTTTGGAGCTCATCAATTTTAATTAAAGACTCTGGCCCAGTGTGATTACTTTTACTTCACAGGTGTGTATATATTTTAGACAATGTTTTGCCCCAGAGTAAAAATTCGAAATAGGAAACACATTGGTATGTGGTGTTTCTCTGCACCATTAATGCTCTATCCTAGTATGTATGAATAGATTTATTACAAGGCTCTTAACTATATATTGACGAAGAGTTTCGTCATCAAAAGAGGTTCAATTCAGAAGAGACAAACAAGAGTATGGATCACCTAATGGTAAGAGGTCACTGCCCACCACATTCTCCTGGAATATTAGAGAACCACTGAAGTGTTGCTGGTCTTTTAGGAAAGTATACAAACTGCTTTTAGAAAGCACCTATGTCATATTGTTCTGGAAACAGTGTAAAGGGATTTTATCGACAGGGGGATAGACATTCGACAGTTTGGTTGTTTATCACTGAAAGTTCCTCGAAAACCAGAGGTTAGAGGAACACCATATATATCCAGATGGTGAATATGATATCCAATGTTGGGACATGTGGTGGATTTAGCTCAAACATCTCTTTGGAATGTTAAAAAATGAACATGACCAAGTGCTGCTCAGGATTCTTGAAAAACCTTAAGTGGTAATACTACTATGCTTGTCACCTTGAGACATAAGATGTTAAGTCTCATATGCCCAGTAATTTCACTAGCTACAGCACCTTTCAGATCGAAACACAATATTTCTTATACATTACTGCTTCACAGCAGAAACAGTCACTGTTGTGGTATTCATAATATAGATGGCATCCTGTGCAATGGAGCCTTCCACTGTTATGTGTCTTTACCAAAAATTAATCATTAAAAATAAATATAATGTATGTGTTGATTCCATATTAATAATATTTTGTCCAACTAAAGATGTGGAAGTAATAGATGTAATATTTGGTCACAAAATTGAGCCCTCTACTCATTCCTCAATAGCTATTTCCACTCAACAGAGGAGTTTGTTAGAATTGTCATTCTTACAAGTTATTAGATTGTTCTCGATAAATTGGTAAATTCTTCACTTCATCAATCAACTTCTTTCGTATATCAATATCATCAATTCCTAGTTTTATTAAATCTTCATCATTCAATTCCATAAGTGTACATTGCCCAATGTTGTGTTTTCTGAAATGAAAACATAGGCCATTAAGAGAAATATTTACAAAAATACACACTTAAAAGTGTTACCTCTTAATATATTCTTGATACTATAATGTATGTATTTTTAATTAATTTATTTATTCAGGCAAGCCAAACAGATTACAATAATTTCTAACATAATGTCCTAGTTAAATTACATTTAAATCTTATTGATATCCTAAAGGGTCGCACACCTTGATAATCAATGTATGTAGGCACATTACCAATTTTCTAGAAACTGTTATATTATATGGTAAACATAATGTTAAACCCAGGAATAAACATAAGTTTGTTATGGCTACTACTTGGTTAAGTCAATTTAGTAAAACATGCTGGGCAATGTATATGCTTTTACATCAACATCCCAGAAAATGTACAAATAAATATGTTATGAAATTCAGAATTGTAAAAATATGTTTGTGTGCTAAAGGTTACTATAACATAAATTACTTTTAATTTATTATATATATGGTATAATTTTAGATTTGTAGGTGCACTAAATTATAAAATTGATTTAAAATCGTGCTAGAAATAAAACACTAAATTGAAATATTTACATGAAATATATAAATTGATGTTGTTATGACTGTTTATGATGATAATAATCTGGGTAGGTGGTAGGAATGCATTATAAAAAAAATTATAAGGTAACAAACTACTTGCAATAAACTTTTAATCAAAATATGCTCAAAAGAGAATTGGAGTTGCAGTGAGTAACCACCACCCAACTATATTATATAAATGTTGTATTTACGAACACATAAAATGAATCTCACCTGAATATTGGTATGTATTTTTCAGCACCTACTCCAATTAATAACGCTCCTACCGTTACATCAAAGCTTGCAGGATCTGTATTACTGATTAGTAATTCTGATGTTTCAGCAGGATTAACTTCCATGATGAACAATAATAAATTTATAAACTATGTACTGGATTCATAAAAACAGCTTCACAGCATCAAATAACGTTGTAACTTTCAAGTATAAACTTTTTAAATAAAAGCTTGATTTTTTGAAAATAATTTCAAAATAAATACTTAACTGTCATAAACATAAACAAATATTGTTGCCAATGTCATATGATTTGACAATTGACTTATGCCTATTGACACTAAGATTTTAACAGTACTTTATAATCTATATTATTCTAAACAATTTGTTGTGTTACAAAGTGATAACCCTCACTTCTAGGATCAGACCAGCGTTAGCAACTTGAAGTGGACTGACTATCGTACCAGGGGCGTAAAATTATCGTACATGGATCGAAATTATCGTATTTTTTAGGATAATGTCTATTATAGATAAATAATCATTGCTGCTCTAGAAAATTACTTCTTTCTTCACTTAATTTGAATAATTCCGTTTGTCAGAGCGAATACAGACATATAATCATAATAATATAACGAAATAACTGCCAACTTTTCTACACAAAATATACGATACATATGAAGTGTGAACATAATCGAAATATCGAACTTATATTCTCTTGTTCGCATTGGTAGATGCTATACTAACCAATAAGAAAGCGTCTACAGCAGGCGCTGGATAAAGTTACAGTATCGGCAGTGGTGAAACTTAGTAGAGCGGATCGTAAGGACCAATAGGAATAGAGAACTTGTATTTTCCGGTATATTCCCAAGATTTTATTGGACAAAATAAAATCATGCTACTGCGATTTAGACTATCAACGCATGAGTGAAATAATATAAATTCTCAAATTTTGCATCATGATAGAAATTATCCTACAATCTGCGTACGATAATAATATGCTATCGTACATCGTACGTAGGCACAAAATTATCGTATGTGTACGATAATTATCGTACGGTTCCGAACGCTGGATCAGACACAAATATGATAACAAAATTTTATGAACGATGCGGGACTCGAACCCACGACCTCGCGCGTTCCATGCGATCTAAAAATTTGATTTTTACAGAATACTACAAGAAATAAGAAAACACTGGAATAAAACATCATCCGTAAGTATTTTGTATTTTATTAATTTCAAAATAACACGAAGCGAATGTTACAAAATGAATGTTATTGTTCTTAGGTAGTGCGGTATCTAGTTGGAGTGCAGCGGAGATCAATCCTTCATCAAAGTTTAAAGTTAATAATATTCTTGAATACTTAATGAAGTTTTAGTAAATCTTATAAGTTTAACTATATTTACAATACTATGACTACATAAAATTAGAACTATTATTACGTGGAAGCGTACCAAGAATACTGGCAGCATTTCCACGCTGGATAGCTAGCCTGATCTGTTGACCGAAATAGCTGCTAGCGCGTGGGTTTCCAGTAGCCCTATTGAGACGCGAAGATAGTACTTTGAACATTCTCTGCGCCTCTGGGCCCCACGGGCTAAGTGCCTCGACACCAATAACGGCACAAAGATGTATGTACTCACTGAGACCAGTCGAAGCAGCAGCCGCCGCACCAACTGACGTAACTTATACATGAGAAGGAGCCAGAGTGTCGACGCAAGTCGCGTCCCACACCAGCGCCCTTCCCCGTGCCCTAGCCACCAGCGTTATTCCGTCCGGACGCTTGCCATCGCGGCGGGTAATACCATTAGACTCTAAAACAGCTGGTATATTAAGAGCGGCAAATGCCCTGCGGATGACTTCATCAATTCTGGCATGACGATTTTAGGCAGGATAACCCGTCACGCCCAAGAGCATCAGCTGCCTGAACGCCGCATCTACATTAGTTTTAGTTTCTTACGTAATTTATCAAATATATCTCATGCTTATACTTAATTATTATACAATACTTCAATGTTTTAAGGTTGTTGAAAGGCTACCAGAAGTAATTTCAAGGACTAGTAGTAAGTACTTGTCACGATAAGTATGATAAGATACTTTTGATTATCTGTGGATAAGATAGTACCTAGGTAAGTACATAATATACACTTTTAGTAAACAAAGTATTTTTTATTGAAATAGTTGTTACTTTGCGGAAATCCATAATAAGTACATATAATAAAGTACTCGATAAATTGGGTGGTAAAAGGCTTTATTTCAACAATTCTTACTTTATTTGCATGTAGGAGGCTGTTGCACTCACACTAATTTACACGGACACATTGTGTTTTTTATGGAAGAGGAGGACAAATGAGAGTATGGTCCAGTGACCCTCATGGTCACCTGATGATATGTGAACACCACAGACCAGACGAATAACAGAAGAGAGTTACCAACCTTATAAAGCGACGAATAAACATCATGTTACATAAAATGGTAAAAATAATAACAATATTTATTTTTACCTTCTCATTAAGCATATTTAGTATTAGTAAAACCACAGACATAGATCCAAGTAGATAACGCAAATTCCTCCTATGAAAACCAAGCGTGTCCTTTTTTTTGTACCTACTGTGACGTCGTTAAAAATGCTAGTGCATCGAGCCTAACGTTTAGCCACTCACCTCATTATTAGTTGACGTTTTCAGTACATCAATAGTCGGTATTACTTAAATCGGCAATGTATTAATCATAATAAAAAATAAAATAAAAGCGTCAAAGGAAGTGCATTGCTCCTTTTTTTATCGTCTTTTTGACACACGAAGTACTTACACTCGCGGCATCTATTTGGATCCATGTCTGTGGGTAAAACATTAGTCAACGCTCTTTAATTGAATAACTAGGGCATACAATCCTGCATATCGCAACCCTTTTCATCTTTTCCCTCTTCATTCGGGATCCCGTGCATAATTTGCAGAAATAGGCATGTCGGAGCAGATACTAAAATAAAAACTTCCTAGTCGAAGCCATTCAGCTCTTGAATTAGGAAGTACTCCAGACAGTGTTGATTATGACGAATAATTCGAAGTCAAAGAGTTAACGAAGAAATTGAGTTATTGCCAAAGTACAGTGACTGCGCAAAGTTGTATCAAAAAGTTGTCAAATTCCAACATGGCCGCCACGGAAGTAACAAATAATATTTCGTTTACAAAAGTATTTAAAAGTACCGACACAGTTTTATTGTATACAATGTTAGAGAACCCGTAGTGTGTAAGTCTGACTAACCATTGCCGTACTATAAACAAATAGACTCAAATTCACCTATTAAAAGGTCGCCAAAAATGTCCGAGCGGCGTTGTATTTCTTATTTTGTTTTAGCAATTGAAATGTAATTTATCATAATCATTCAAAACGTCAAGTGAGTAACATTATTTTGTAAATTAAAAAAAAACTTAGCTGAAATATGACACTCCATCCTTTTTGTTTGGATATGCTGATAATTCGACAGGTTTTCACTGAACACTTTTTCATTGCGTGGCGTTGTATTCAAAGCGCGGTCACAACACAAGTTTTGTTTGAGCGTGATTGTGATTCTAGTTGTTTATTGTATGTACGTCAAAGGTTTCAACTTATCATATAGAGAATTTAAACGAATACTGATATGCTACTAAATGTCTAATATAACTAATACTTATACTAAATACGTGCCTAATAAGTCAATAATATAAATAAAGAAGTTCTACCGCAGGAACTGCTCAATTCACAGAGCTCTGGAGGAGAAGACGAATGGCTGAATGGCTCACCCAATGGAAAGCGAGGTCTGCCTGAACATCTGACACACCGGAAGACTCACAGGTGCGTTGCCGGCCTACGGGATACTAGTCTTCTTACTTTGCGTCTATTCTTTAAGGCTGAGATCTATACTTACGTAAAACTTAGCTGAATGTGATAAAACGCGAACTTGACTTTTGCATTGGGCTGTCTTGGCTAAAGCTCAGCAAAATTTTAGCTGTCAAATGACTATAAAAACGAAATTTAAAGATTATTTGCTAAGCTTACACTCAGGTCAGTTTTACTTAAGTAAAGTCTGAGCAATGTCTAAGTACGCTATTCGATCTTAAGATCTTAGCCTAAGACTCGAGGTTCGTTCCAGTACTAACTCAGAACAGCCAAAATGTTTAGGCTCGGAAGTCCTAATTACTATCATTATTTATTTACATGTAGTAAGTACTGATCACGATTCCAAATTATCAACAATAGCTCGAACAGCTTGCCAGGTTTCCCTTGCTGTCGCGACTATCTGAGATCCAGGCAATAGGAATCCGTAAGGTCCAAATGAGTCCCGTAGATCAATGTGGTAGGAGTATTTGATACCAGCACGAGCCTTGGCCCAGTCGTGGGACATGCCGGACGCGGGCTGTCTGATATCAGCTGCTGTTCCAACCTGTAGCAATAGAAATGTGTTGATAAACATTTATCCGGTATTTCGTCTATAAGAATGTGTGATGGATTAGTAACAGTTATTGAGCTCTGTGAACGGCTAAATCACTTGGCGTTGCGTAGAGACGTCGCTGCATTGTGTGTCTTCTACCGCATTTATCACGAGGAGTGTTCCAAAATCCACCTTCGCACGACACGACACAAATTAGGATATCATTCCCACCATCTGGATGTGTGGCGGTCCTCCACAGTGCGGTGTTCAAGGATCTTCCATGTACGACAAAGCTGTGGAATGAGCTTCCTTGTGCGGTGTTTCCGGGACGATGCGACTTCAAAAAAAGCGCGTACACTTTCCTTAAAGGATGACAACGCTCCTGTGATTGCAAGAGAATGTGGGCGGTGGTCGCTTAACACCATGTGACCCGTATGCTCCTTTGTCCTCCTTATCCATTAAAATAAGTACATTGGGCTTAATCGAGACCGAAACGGTGTTGTCACGAATATTGTCGCGTCTATTTCCTGGGATAGCCTCCCTGTACATGAGTTTATTTTATTCACTCACCCCACTTACAATTGCAGTGAACAGTATCTCGGAATGAACCTATTAATTAAACCTCACCTAATTTAACTGCACATCGAATCTGCAACTCTTTGCGTCAACTTTTGATTGAGACAATGCGTTTGTCTTCAGTCTTTTCTTAGAAAAATGTTGTATTTAGTCGGGCTTTAAGGAATTTTAACCCTTATGTGAGTGACAAATAAAACACCTTTAACAGAGTGACGAGGTACCCGGGTACCTTTAGCGTTATCAAATTTATAGAAAACTATGTTTGAGGCCCTTTAGGTAGCTGGGATTTCTTGAGAGATCTTAAGTATTTATAAATTATATATTTTTTAATGTTTTTACTCAGTTAAGTACTAACAATGTTTTGTGTCAACCAAAACATATTTTAAACTCACAATAGTGTGACAAGGTAACCGGGTACTTCTTTCGATTTTTGTATGATTATTTAAGTATTAGGTAATTTCATATAGCAATGAAATGATCAATATTTGTTAAAATTTTTTGTTTCTATAAAAATTACAAATTCTTTTTCATTTCTCATACTCGGAAACTATGGTTGTTTTGATCTGATTATTGGGTAGAAAATGCTGCTTCCCTCCACAGAGAGGGAAAAACTCATACAAATTACTTCCCACCTTCCCGGCCGGAATGAACTTTAAAAATAGAACTGCTGTCGCTGTGAAGAGTTTTATGTAAAAGAAAAACTAATAAAAAAAATGCTGCGGCCATGTGACTTTCTAAACAGCCAGTGTGAACTTAGCGCAAACTTCTTTGAGCGGAATAAGTCGCAAAAATTACTTTTTTTTTTTAATATTAATTCATTCTTTCGAACAGGCTATAGCCAGGGGCCTTACTGCCTTGTCGTTAGTATTTTCATTTCTTTGGTATTTATTATTTTCACTATTTTGTTTTACAAAAAGTCCAATCCAGTTTTCTCATTTCATCTTACATTATTTCCATTTTCCTTTTCCAATTATGTATATTCGATAGCGAATATTTATAGTAGTTTCTTTCATCAAATCCAATCCAGTCTTAAAGTCATCAGTTATTTTACCATTTCCGTTAATGTATAATTCTCTAAAGAATATTTTCCATATTTTCCTTTTAGTAAGTCCAAATCCAGTAATATAGTCTCTAATAATTTTCCCCTTTTCTTAAAGTCAAATCCAGTGTAATTTGCATAACTTTTTAGAATAATACCTACCTATTTACATTATCCGTTCAGTTCGCGAATTGCGCTATGCTATTACTAGTTGTATATGTACGAGTTATAACGTATTTACATAATTATAAACAAATTTACAACGTATGTATCTACAAATTACAATGTATTTACAGTACTACATACAAATTTATACAAGGACATATAAGTTGATGTGTCCTTTAATAGATCTATTACTGAGAGCGGGATTATATTGGGTGCACCATATATTTCCAGTAGCTCATCCATCAGCACAAGGCGCTGTATGCCAAAGGACGAACAATCAAAAAAGATGTGATCCAGAGACTGATCTTGTTGCTTATTACAATGGTCACAAAAAGGAGAGGAGACAATTTTTTTGCGATGAAGATGAAAATTCAATCGATAGTGACCAATACGCATTCGTGTTATTGTAGTATAGAACTTTCTGTGAGCGTTATTTTTAAACTTACAAAACCAGGGTGTGCTATTAACGGGATTATCTAACAAAGTATACGAATGAGCCTTATTTTCAACTTCTGTACAATTGTACCAATATCTTCCCCAAAGAAGAGTCATACGCTGTTTTAGATTACTTATTATATCTGTATATGGTATGTAAATGTCTAGATCTTTGCAATCAGGATATAGGGATAGATCGGATATATTAATGATAGTTCTAGCTAGAAAATCAGCGCTTTCGTTTCCTGCTACTCCTATATGGGACGGGACCCAAACGAAATCCACTTTAATATCGATTAAACATAGTTCGAACCACAATTCCTTTATAGCAAAAATGATGTAATTGATGTTAGCACTCATTTTGTTATTTGACAAACTTTTTAACACACTCATACTATCACTAACTATTACCCACTTCTTATTAAGTTGATTTTGTTTCTTAATATGCTTTAAAGCAAAAAGAATAGCGACGGCTTCAGCAGTAAAAATACTGGCATATCTATTAATCTTAAAGCCAATACCCTTCCTAATTTCAGGAAGGTAGATTGCAAAAGAAACATTATTATTGTTTTTAGCGCCATCCGTATAAACAAATTTACAATTAGACCATTCTGACAATAATACATGAACCTCCTCTTTTGAAGTTAAATTTGGATCTATTACAACATTAATTGCAGAATATTTACATCGAAAAGAACCTGCATGGCAGGGAAGTATATCATTATTCCGATGAATATTTAAATCTTGTAGAAATTTAAAAAATGAAGAAAAATCTTGCAAGATAAACAACTGTCTCTGAAATGAAGACGATTGATAAGCAATAAGATTCTTAAGAAGATTGTTCGTCGGCAAGCTATAGAGCTTTAAAATAAATCTTTCTTTAAGATAACTAAATCTAATACACAAAGGAGGAAGGTTGGCCTCGATTTGCATAGCAGCTATTGGGCTAGTTTTAAGTGCACCCAATATTGTACGCATACATTTATTTTGTATTTTATCCAGACTATTAACAATTTTGCTGTCTGCGGCGAAACAATGAAAGCCATATTCAAAATGACTACGAATAAGCGATTTATACAAAATTAACAATATTTTAGGGTCCGCTCCCCACGACGTTGCACACAAAGAATTTAATACATTATAAGCTTTATTCGCTTTAATTATAACACTATCTCTATATTTTTTCCAAGACAGTTTTGGAGTAAATGTTACACCTAGAAATTTTATGTCACATGAAATAGGCAGTGGAATGCCATTGTATAAAATGGGAGGCAATATGATTCGTTTACGACCAATCACAAAGACTTTTGATTTGGTTGGATTTACATTTAAATTAAGATAAGAAAAGTATTGATATAAATTTACAAGTGCTTTATTAATAGTAGCGGCTAAATTAATCAGATCAACTCCCGATACATAGACGACTAAGTCATCTGCATACTGTAGGTTTACTATATTTGGCCCCAAAATAAGGTTCAATCGTCTTATGTACATAATAAAAATTAAAGGAGACAATATTCCCCCCTGACAAACACCTAGAGAAGAAAGTCGTGGTCCATACAAATGTTTATTAAATTTTACATATACTTTTCTGTCAGTCAAAAAGGATTGCATCCAATTTATTATTTTACCTGGTATCCCTAACATTGATAACTCGTCACAAAGCACGGCAATATTTACACTATTGAAGGCACCTGAGATGTCAAAAAATACAGACAAAAGATACTGATTACTTGCTAAACATTGATGCGCATCAAGCTGTAACTGCGCTATACTCTCCCTAGAAGACCGACCTTTGCGAAAACCAAACTGATTATTAGGCAAAAGACAATTTTGTTCTATAAAGAACTCGAGACGTTGTTTTAGAAGCTGCTCAAATATCTTCCCAACACAAGACGTGAGAGCTATAGGTCTATAAGAGTCAGGTAACATTTTATTTTTGTCTGGCTTTAAAACTGGGATTAAACAGTCTGTTTTCCATTCTGCAGGAATAGTATTCTCCTTCCATAGGCGATTAAGATTATTTAAAAAGATGTTGAGACTGTGGCAATTAAGTTTTTTGAGTAAAATATATGGAATGGTATCAAGACCGAAAGATGTATCTCTTCTAGTAAATAAAGCGGATTTTAGATCTTGTAAAGAAAAAGGCTCTATCAAATATTTATTACTATCATTAACAACATTTACATAGTTAGTTAACTCATTTGATACAAAGTCAGAAGTATACTTTTGTAGAAAATCTGGAATCCAACTATCATTCAACACACTGTCAGGAATGTAAGTTTTGTTAAATTTGCGCATGTATTTCCAAATTGAAGACAAAGGAGTACAACGATTAAATGAATTGCACAAGCCTATCCAGCTATTTCTTCTTTCACTTTTTAAGATAAGTTTTTTTAAAGCCCGCAATCTCTTAAACTCCACATAATTTTCATCAGTGGAGTTGTTTTTAAAATTAATGTAACCATTTTTAGCATTTAAAACTGCTTCTGTACACCTCTGATTCCACCAAGGCAACCAAGGATATTTAAAAGATTTTTGTGAACAAGAACTAGTAACATTATTACTATTAGAACTTTTGGAAAACAGACAGCTAGGGATTGACTGCTTGGCAGCAGAAAGTAAAATATTACAAAAGGAATTAAAAGCATCTATTGAAGATAAAGTGTCAAATTTAACATCATCCAAATAAGAAACAACTAAGTTACTATACATATTCCAATTCACCTGCTTATAATTAGGGTGAGTGGGCAAATGTAGATTCTTACATAATGTGTTTTGCAAACTACTACTATCACTACTTACTGCCATTTTTATTATTACAGGGAGATGATAACTACTGCCCAGAGGACTGTCAATAACTGACCAGTCACATAAAAGAGCCAATGATGGAGTTACCAAAGTCAAGTCAAGAGCATTAGGACGCCAAGATGGAGATCCTATTGTGGTAGCTTGACCATTATTCAGAATAACAAGACCATTCTCATCTATAACCTCTAAAACATCTTTACCTCGAGGCAATGTATCAACACATCCCCACAACATGTGATGAGCATTGAAATCACCTGCAAATATCATTGGCTCTGGAATGGACTTAATTAAACTGTTTAAATTGTTTTTATTAAATGGAGGATTTGAATTGGAAGGACTGTAAAAACTTACAATACTCAGTTCTTTGTTATTAATTTTAATTTTAATGCAAACATTTTGTAGAGCACTATCAAAATATGTATTTATGTTAGAAAATGTGATATTATTATGAATAAAAATTGCTACACCATTGTATTTATTACCACAATCATTCCTTATTGTGTTATATCCTTTTATTAAAAAATACTGATGTGGTTTTAACCAAGTTTCCGAAATTATAGCAATATGAATATGATTTTCATATAAAAACCTTGTAAAAATAAGCCTATTACTAATAATACTTTGAGCGTTCCACTGCACTATATTCAATGTATCCATAATAACAATTAACTAGATGTCTTTTTTCTAAAAGTGTTATTCAGAATTTCCTTAATACTATTTGAATTTATAGTTAACTTATCTTTATTCGTACAAATTTGTAAAACTGCTTCAACCAAGAGGTTCATAAATTTGTCAGATTTTATAAGATTGCTCAGGTGTGTGTCAATATACTTTGAGTTTAATTGAGGGAAAGCAGATTCATTGAAGAGATCTGAGTATCTAACACTACGGGACTTCACTTTGTTTTCTTCAATTTTTTGTTTTTTCAGAGGACAGGTAGATGAGATAGCTATGTGATCTCCACCACAGTTGGCACATTTTGTTAAAGTTTTGGACACATTTTAAAATTGTGATTGTCAGAACATATGGAACAAACTTCATTGTTTCTACAAAATTTAGCAATATGGCCAAATTTCATACAGCGTAGACACTGTTTAATAGGGGGTACATATACATTAACCTCATGCCTCCAGTGATCAAGTGTTACATACTCAGGTAACAACGTTGATGCAAATGTGACTGCAACAGTTTGCGTTGGAACAAAGGAGACAACACCCTGTGGGTCCTTTACTCGCCGCATGAACCTTCTCACAGCAATAACTTTTTTACTCGATGCAATTAATTGATGAATTTTTTTGTTGGAGTAATCAGTGGGAACAGAAGTAAGAACTCCAGTGACCTCCGTTTCAGAAGCCGGAATTGAGGCAACCATCTCCAACTCGCTTAGTAACTTTTCATTTTTTAAAAATACATTCGCATTGTTAGGCAGGTCAAAGGTACTACCAACTTTAAAAGCATTAACGGACCTCAGGTGCAACACACCCGATACGCAATGCCTCCTGATTCCATTTGACAGACCCAACCTGTCCTTGTCTGATATTTTGACTTCACCCTGCTTGCGATTGAGAAATACAATAAATTCCTTCTTATTTGAATTTTCGTCGTACAACCTATAATAATTTGTCGCTCTATAAGGGGTATACTTCTCTTTATACTTTCTTCTTACAATGAGACGTTCTGTCACCTCCGCGTCAGATACCGAGGATTCGGATAGGGGAAGTTCGTCTGCTGGTTCTGCGTCGCTCTGGCCGTTCTTCGGCGTTTTACCTGTACGCTTCCCCATGGCGATGGGGAAGCGCACTTAACAATTTATATATACAAAAATCGAATATTTATAAACCAGGATAAACAATTTACAAGTATGAAAAATATATGCACAATGAACAATAATTTAAACAATTTTTTTTGTATAAGCGCGCTTTCCTTCGTTCACTCGTTCCCGCCAAAAAAAAAAAAAAAAAAACGCAACAATTACGCGGTGAGTTCTATATTTAAAATTCAAAAAGTGGACATGCATAATTGTCCTAATTTGACAATTAAATTTAAATAGGTACTACTAATATACATACATATTACATATTATCTATGAATACTTTAGATAAACAAATAGTTTTATTTTCCTCATATTCGAAATGAAAAGTTTAGAGTGTTTAACACGGGTAAAAAAATCAATTCCTAATAAATTCCTCAGGAATTGATTCTTTCGACCCTCGGTTAACGATCTGCTATTTTATACAGGAATTAGAATGTTATATGTTGGACGAGTAACTTCATGTTCATCATAAGCTGGTATTCTGCAGTTAGTGCAAGCTTTTTGTGTTTTTAACCGACTCCAAAAAGGAGGAGGTTATCAAATCGATCGGTACTTCTTATGTATGTACACTCTGAGATTTATGATCCGATTTACGTAATTTTACTTACATTTGGCTTGGCTTAAAACCTATCAAATAGGTAGCACATAATTATGAATAATAGTATTTTATTAATATTAAAGGTATTGTTTTGCATAAGAAGTGTATTAAATTAAATTTTTAGTTATTTGATAGGTTCCTTTCAGTTTTAGTAGTCGGTTTTTTTAAACATAGTTTTTTTTTATATTTTAAATAAACAATAACAAACCTGATATTTAGTTCCATACATATCAGCGAGTGCGTGAGTGGCCAATTTGCCCATCTCCATGAGGATACCATCGTCGGAGAATGACGCGAAGGTATGTGAACTTGGAAGTAGCCATGCTTGAGAATATGCGTGCAGGGACAAGTACACCTGAAATTATAAAGTAATTATCAATACAGTGATTGTGTTACTATGTTTAGACTGTGGGGTCATGCTGCTGACATTGATATAGTGTTTGCTCTGCAAAAGAGAGCTGTTCGTGCTATATATCAGCTTGGTAATAGACAGTCTCTCAAAGAAAACTTTAAAGAAATAAATATTATGACCCTTCATTGTCAGTACATTTATGAAAATTTAATATACTTTCACAGAAATCGTCAACTTTTTGCTCTTAATAGTGATTTTCATTATTATAACACTAGAAATAAGAGATTGCTTGTAACTAATTCTAGTAGGCTTCTTAAGATACATATTAGCTTTAAGGGTAATGTATACACTTCTATAATAAAGTCCAAGCTACTCTTCAGACTTATCTATAAATAAATTTAAATGTTTTATTAAAAAATGGTTTCTGTCGTAAATCCTATTACCCAGCTGAATATCTGAGTGATCGGACAGCCTGGGACTAGATTATGATTATTTTATAGCGATAGAAATGACAGTACAATATTGTATATTTTTATTGAATATAGCGCAAAAAAAGCATGCTGGGAGAGTTTCTTGCGCCGCTTCTTCTCTCTCAGAGCGCCATTTGTTTCCGAAGTGGTAGTAGTATCTAGTATATTAGAAATGACATCATAAAGAATTCTAAAGGAATTAATTTTGACAAAATAAATGCCTTTTATGCCTTTATGTAAGGCATATTCACACGTTTTAGTACCAGGCGAACATAAGTGAACAAGAGATAGTAATGTTTGAAGACTAATATATTATACTGCTATACAAATCTGTAGCCTCTGGCTGTAGCTCTATCGTTTTGTGAAATTTTGTGATAACATTCTGTTTGCCTTGTTCTTTTTTTTATGGAAAAGGAGGAGGAGCGTACGGGTCGCCTGGTGTTAAGTGATAAACGCCACATTCTCTTGCAACACCAGAGGAATCACAGGAGCGTTGCCGGCCTTGAAGGTAGGTGTACACTTGTTTTTTTTTGTACGCGCGTATAACAACCAGCCTAGGAACAAAGATAAGAACGAAAGAAATTACTATACGCACTAGGTATAGTAAATCCCTACTTATATTATAAATGTGAATGAAAGTTTGTCTGTTACGATTTCACGCCTAAACCACTGAACTGATTTTGATGAAGTTCAGTGCAGAGACGTACTAGAAAGGGCATAGGCTGCCTTTTATTGCGAAAAAAACTCTTGGAGGGGTTGAAATTGCGGATGAAAGTTTGTCATAATCAAAGATAAGCACAGCATAATTTCAGCTGTCAGATGACTATAAAAACGAAATAAAAGATAATGCTAAGCTTACACTCAGTTTAGTTTCCCGTAAGTAAAGTCTGAGCAAAATCTAAGTAATATCTCTACACATCTCAGCCTTAGACATCAATATATTAGATTGTTTTATATCTAAAACATTTGCATAAAAAAATAAGTGATCTGACTCTAAAACAAATAAGTATTAATCTACCTATAACTAAAATTCAAATCAAGCTTTCACAATTTACCTAGATTTTTAGAAATACCGCGTCTTAAAAATGACAGAATATGCTCATGATGAAATATACGAAGTTGGTAGGCACTACTTTGTAACTTTCGCTTATTTTTAACTCATCTACATTTGGTAGGTACTTACATAAATTAACTTTCCCTTTTTTTTGATTAAAGCATTAAAGCTGTTAAATTATTAGGTAATGATTAACTGAATAAACCAGAAGATGGGTAGAAAGACTGTTTGAAATATATCTCTTATGTCTGGCCGAAAATACTGTTACAATTAAAAATAAACAAAACATTACATTTGAATTTGGAATCTGTCTTTTTTATATTACGATTGTTCATTGAGTTTTCTCATTTTGGCGCCAATACATTGTACAATATTTCGCTATATTAAAATGGAGTGGGGTGATAAAGAGAACCGTATCGTTGTGATTCATACATCAACAAAGTAGACAATACCATGTTCAATAACCAAGAATGGTCCTTCCAGCGAGACTCTTCACCGGGTCATAAAGCTCGATCTACCCAGTCTTGGTTGGAAACGAATGTTTCGGACTTCGTCAGAGCTGAAGACAGGCCGTCGTCTAGACTCATTGGTGGATTATGATTTATGGTCATTTTTAGAGGACTAAACGCCTTGATTTGCAGTCCCTAAAACAATCCGTACGATTGGCTGTGAAGAATTATCCCATGGAAATAATGCGTGCTTCTATTGATAACAGGGCTCAACGTTTAAAGGACTGTATTGCAGCCAATGGAGAACACTTAGAATAAGCTTTTTATATTTTACATTGTTTTATATTTTTGTATTAAACTAACACACTGTAACAGTAATAAATGTTGTTTGCAATCAAGGACTAGTAAAAAAAAAAGGACTCCTGATATTAGGAAGTGAAGCACCTGTGTGTGAGGTTACGGGATATACCAGTTACACAATTTTTTCTCCCTTAGATAATCATATATCCACAAATACTTTTATATTATTGTTTTTACACTTTTTCACAACGCACAACGGCATTTTTAAAATATTTTATTGCGACGCAAGCTGATATGTCACAGACGATGGCAAATCTCATAATGGCGGCCGATCGGCTTGTATTAGTGTAAGTGTATGCGTGGTGCTATGTATTTACACGTTTACCGGCTTGTTATGGTGCCTCAATGTTATGTAAGGTGACTCGGAGTCCTTATTTTTTTTACCCATCCGTGTTTGCAATATAATTTTTTTTCTTTGTGTTTCAGTATTTATGGCAAGACTAGGTAATTTCAATTATATTATCTGTGCCTACATAAAACTCGTTTTTGTCATTAATTTAGCCACATTATGTCCTAATTACCTCGTTTATAAATACTATTAGAAAGGCAAAAACTTTCTAATAAACCTAATTTTGGATACTTATTAGATTCGAAAAAGTCGTAAAGTTTTGAAAGTAAACGTATGTTACCATTTGACATTTTCTCCGTGACCCACATTTATTGTAAATGCTTTAAGCGTACTGAGATTTCCAAAAACGATAAAATGTGGTTTACCTCAGATCGTTGTACCTATAACATACAATAGACAATAGACAGCAATAAAATATAAGATAGGTACTAAATGTCTGTATTCTTTCATAACAAATGAAGAAATTAGCAAAAAGCTGTTGTTTCCAGCTATTTATTATTCTTATTTTCATTTGTTTTTTTTCTTTCCGTCAAAATTTATTGTAATAAATTGGTATTGTTATTTGACATTCAAACTAGTACCAACATTCAGTTATAATAATATTAATAGAATACACAAATAAAACTGAAAAAACTATTTTTTAAACGATGCGGGAGTCGAACCCGCGACCTCTCGCGTCCCGTGCGAGCGCTCTTTCCAACTGAGCCAACCGATCGAGGCACGTATAGTTCATAAAATCTTGTATTGTTCATATCTCATGTTGTGGCTTCATCTACAGGCTCTACTTTACAGTTGATAACCTGCTCAACCCCAATATTTGCATATTACGAAATTGTCTTGAGATGTCGCTTTTGCAAATCCAAACAATTTGTTATGTTTTAAAGTAATAACCCTCACTTCTAGGATTAATTACACAAATAAACCAATTATCATTTTGCATAATAGAAGGAGATTAACATGAAAAAAACACTTCCAAATAAAGCGAACTAACTCAATCTCAAGTACAGGAGACTACTGGTTGTTGGGCTGAAACTCAATATATCAGTCGACAATAAGTTGCTTATTTATAAAACTGACCTAAAAACGGGTTTGGACCTATGTGGTATGCAACTATGGGGGTCTCAAACAGCGAACCATGGCTCAATGGCCATGGTTCTAAAAAAACATAGAAGTCCATTATCATCCTGGTATCGAAACAGTAAAAGATGAAATAAATTTTTACTCCAAAAATTAACTGCGAATTAAAGACCGCCTTTGCTTGAGATATTGTATATTATCAACAGATCTGCTCACAGTCAATAACCTGATTGCATGGTTTTCTTGGAGAAAAAAAATAATTGCTATGAACTACTCTAACAAATTTGAGGTACAATTTAATATATCTTTGCAAGCTGTTTCTTCTCAATGCCACCATGATCCAAATTTCTTACTCGAAGACGATTTTCCCTATATTGGGGACATACACAGAGAAACAGCTTTTATAAAGTAATAACGAGGTATCATCATCGCAGGCTCTTGTTCTATCAAATTGACTAGATTATTATACGATACTAGCTGAGCCGACAGACGTTGTTCTGTATAATATAAATAAAATAATGTTTTTATATGAATTTGTCAATAATATATCATAAAATCAAAAATTATTTCGTAAAATATGCACCCTGCTGTTGTAATGAAATTGCTTCACAGCATAACTGTCAAACCGTGCGTCAATAAATTCTCTCATAGGAATTATGTATGGACACATCAAAGGAAAAACAAATTTGTTGTTTTTATTTAATTTAGTAGCATTTTCCTATTTATTCACCATTTAAACCTTCTCTGGACTTCCACAAATAATTCAAGAGCTAAATTTTCCAAATCGGTCCAGCCGTTCTCGAGGTTTAGCGAGACTAACGAACAGCAATGCATTTTTATATATATAGATATATAGACTAGCTGACCCGACAGACGTTGTTCTGTATAAAATAAATAAAATAATGTTTTTATATGAATTTGTCAATAATATATCATAACATCAAAAATTATTTCGTAAAATATGCACCCTGCTGTTGTAATGAAATTGTTTCACAGCAGAACTGTCAAACCGTGCGTCAATAAATTCTCTCATAGAAATTATGTATGGACACATCAAAGGAAAACAAATTTGTTGTTTTTATTTAATTTAGCAGCATTTTCTTATTTATTCACCTTTCTGGACTTCCACAAATAATTCAAGACCAAAATTAGCCAAATCGGTCCAGCCGTAACGAACGAAAGAAGTGTGTGTTGTAGTTATAGAGGTAAGGAGTATCATCTCTTAGGAGAAAAGTTGAAAAGGTGTCCAGCTTATGTAGTAAATAACAGTTCAAAAACCTTCCACAATGGTGCTGGTGTAGGCACAGGGTATGGTGGATAATAAGTGTACAAGTATGGTGAATGTAGCAATTATAAACGAATTGGAGTATGCTGAGTTAATAAATTTAATATTATTGTCGACTAAAGTAGTTAAATAGTGAAAATTTCAACAAATTACGTTGTACAAAATAATGTAGTAAATATAACCTTAAAGAGTTAGAGAAAACGTGTAGCTAGAGTGATTAGTATTATTTTAAATTTGGCGCTTTTTTTAAGATTTACCCTGATGCGACTGTAGCGCCACCCTAATTTAATGCAATTTTGACGGACACTATTTCATATACACAGATGATTCTTCTTGCCTCGACCTTCCATAGTTGTGGTTTGAGCTATCGATGACAGCTAGATGAGAGAACTATGCTCGTGAACGGGTGCTACTCGTGGTGGCTGGATGATCTTGTTACCGGGAGGTGTGATTGATGTGTTTTTTTTTTATTATTATTTCCTTTAAAGTTATTATATATTTTATGTTATGAAATGCTCACATAATGCCTCTATTTATTTACGGTATGTGTGGATTGATGCATCTACTATACTCAATAACTCTTGTGTTTATAAGTATTAATTTTCTTTTTTTGACTTACTCGTGTAAGTCTTTCAGTTTGTGATATTTGAGTATTTTTCTTGCGTCATTTTGCATGTATTGTAATTGAAATGATTTGTAAAACAATTAAAATGTCTTGCTACTTCTTTTCATTAGCTCAACCCTTTACGAAGTAGCGGTAAATTCAATAAGAAAAAATATTTTTATTTTTGACATTCATAAGTAGAGACCGGATTATATGCAAATGCATATTGCTTTTGCATATTTAGTACCTTTTCAGCGGTAGTTTCGTATCGTTTAAAAAAAATCTCGCTCTGATTAGGACTCATTTTGCCTACATACCTACGAGTATAAAAACGCTCGAAACTCAAGGATTGCAGTTGAATGAATCTATTCAGCTTATAAAGAAAATTCGTCTTGTGAACTCCTCGTTGCCAGAGTCATTCAACCAACAAAGGGTTTGAACCCTTGTGCGAAATTGATAGTTTCATCAACGGGATGGATGAAATTGCACCCAAATTTAAATTCTGCCCAGTAGCCTCAGTAGACGTAGAACGCTCCTTTTTCGCTTACAAAAATTTACTAAGCGATCGTAGACACAATTTGTCTACAGAACATTTAGAACACATACTTAGTAGCACATATTTTTAAAGGTAAATCTTAAATTTCATTGTTACCTAAGTAGGTATATCTTGTAATAGCTTTTTTCACAAATACGATCATACAATCCTTTATAAAATAAAAATAAAAAAAATATTTAAAAATATGACTTTTTACTTTTTCCTGTAATTGTATGCATATTTTGGCCCTTTTTATGGATTTTCGTGCATATTTTAGCCATTTTACTTGCATATTTGCATGCATATTTTGGGCATTTTTTGTAGCATATAATCCGGTCTCTATTCATAAGTGTCATTTCCGTGATCTACACGAATAAAGTGTTTTTGAATTTACAGGTAATTTCATGCGAATGTGAGTTTGTTTGTTATGCATATTTGATTTTCAAGAATGAGATTTTGCTTTTGTGTAGGTAGGGAATTTTTGTTTGAAATTTGGACGAGAGCCTGAAGCCTCGCTATCTCACGCTGGTACTAAATAAATTCTTTAAAACATAACCGTATAGTATTTGTTTTATATTTTTTTATGAAAAAAGGAGGGCAAACGAGCGTACGGTCACCTGGTGTTAAGTGATCACCACCGCCTACATACTTTTGCAACACCAGAGGAATCTAGAGCACGGCAATACTTCAAGCCAGCCCACATTCTAGCGCTGAACAAAGCGCAGGTCCGGCCACACATGGAGTATTGCTGTCATCTCTGGTCTGGCGCACCCCAGTATTAGCTCAATCTATTTGACCGCGTGCAACGCAGAGCAGCTCGAATTATCGGTGACCCAGTTCTCTGTGAACGGCTGGATCACTTGGCTTTGCGTAGAGACATCGCTTCACTGTGTGTCCTCTACCGCATTTATCACGGGGAGTATTCCGAAGAGCTGTTTTACCTGATTTCTGCCACTGAATTCTATCTACGCACGACACGCCACAAGTAAGGATATCATCCCCACCATCTGGATGTGTGGCGGTCCTCCACAGTGCGGTTTTCAAGCAGCTTTCTTCCACATACTACAAAGCTGTGGAATGAACTTGTGCGGTGTTTCCTTGACGATACGACATAGCGACCTTCAAAAAAAGCGCGTACATCTTCCTTAAAGGCCGGCAACGCTCCTGTGATTCCTCTGGTGTTGCAAGAGAAAGTGGGTAGCTAGTTGCTAAAGAATAGATTATATGTTTGTTTATTTTATTAAAAAGAGCGCAAAGAGAATGCTGGGAGAGTTTTTTGCTTCATTTCTTCTCTGAGCGCCATTTGTTTCCGAAGTAGTGAAAGTGTTAGAAGTGACATCAAAAACAATTCTAAAGGAATCAATTTTGTGAAAATAAGTGCCTTTTGTATGCCTGTTTTTGTTGTACTTTACAAACCTTAATTTGGCCCCGCCGTTGCTCAAGGAAGTTGGAGACGGCTCTCGTCTCTGGTTCACTGAACGGGTTTGGGCCGGCGTAATTGTCAGAACAAGGATCCATTGATGAATCCTGTTCGCCCCAATGGAAATCCCAATTGCGGTCTGGGTCTACCCCAACACATTCACTGCGGCCCCAGTTCCATGGCAACCTGTAATTGATACACATTTTTAATTTCAATTTTTATACCCGTTTAATTGAATCACTGTATCACAAAAGTAACGGGGTGAAGTTAGTTCCTAAAATTTTCTGACGTTCTCATTTTTTTTTGGTTTCTTCGTCCATTATTAGGATAGGCAAAGGGTTCAAGCCCGTACAGCCGTATTCGTTATTTAATAATTAATTGTCAAAGCCATCGTTGCAAAGTTTTTACAATATTGTTCTTTCTACAAACGGAGAATAAAACGTAGATTTGCACGAGGAATAAATAATTTTAAGGATTTTTGCTTTGTTAGGCCAAAGAAGTATAACTTCTTGCGTGCAAACATAAGTACATACACACTTTTTTTTTGTTAGTTAGTTAAAAATAATTCTACATAAAGCCCTTAAGTGATTCCTGCCCGTGTAAACTAAGTGGGGGACCTCACTAACTTACTACGCTCACCCTGATCTGAATGATCCAAAACTAGTCGGTACCCATACCGATAAAACGTGAATAAAGCCGTGATATTAAATAAGGTTACAATGCCTTACGAAAATTTTAAATTTTTGTTATTCTACAGCAACTTTGATTTGCGTAGAACTTACAAGTTACTTGACTGCTTATAACTTTTTATTTAAAAATATTTTTTTAAGGCAAACTAGTTAAACACGATTTTAGTCCTTGTATGGCAATGTAAATGTACGACAGGATGTTTGTACAATTTTGTCGTTTGATAAGAAGTCTGGAATTTGCTTAACCATTAAGATAAGTAACACACTTGAACATTTCCAAAGTGTTATATTCGGACAATAAATTACACACATTTTAAAAGTAACGGCAAATGCTTAGAATGGTGAAATAATTGAATTAAGAACACCATTTGCAATTAAAATGATCCTAAAATTGCTAATTTATATTCCATACAAGAAGTCAGAAGTGGTCTCTCGTCTGTAATATAATTTAAAAAGATCAACATCGTTTTAAAATTGATGTTAATAGTTGCACATCGTAAAAAATTAATGACCATCTCTTTAGGCTTTACAAAACGTAACATCAAAGTTGGAATGGTACACAATATAAGCCGGAAACTCATAACACATATATTTTTTTTATGGAACAGGAGGACAAACGAGCGTACGAGTAATATGAAGATAAGTGATCACGCGCCCACATTCTCTTGCAATATCAGAGAAATCACAGGATTGCAAACGCTTTTGTTGAAGTTTTTGTCGTATCGTCCCGGAAACACCGCACCAGGAAGCTCATTCCACAGCTTCGTTGTAAGTTGAAGAACGTTCCTTGAAAACGGCACAGTGGAGGAACGCTACACATTCAGCTGGAGTGGATGATATCCTAATTTGTGACGTGTTGTGACAGTTGACAGTGACAGTTGGAATTCGGCGTCAGGAATCAGGTGAAACAGCTCTTCGGAACACTACCCGTGATAAATGCGATAAAAGACACACAATGAAGCGACGTCTCTACGCAACGTTATATAATATGCCAAAGTGTTTTAATGTAAAGGAAAACACGTGAGTGTTTAATATGTTGGATTGTGAGCCTTAAATTGAAGAAATAAGATCCACTTTACGGGCAAGTGTGATGACAAATATAAAAAAAAAAATGTAAATACGAGGTTATATAAATTATTAAATGATAAATTTAGTAAACTTAAGCCACTAAAGCAGATGCTGTGCTTGACTCATATTTCCAGTTTGGAGACAGCACACTCTTGGTCTTGTAGAGAAGAAGAAGAATGAGCCGGAATTTATTGTCGGGATCTTTCCTGTTACATTCCAAGTGCTTCCTCATTACAACAACAGTAGAGATCTACGACTTAATTAAGGATCTCCTCGGGGAGATCTGCAGCTAAAAAATATCTGACCTGTGCCACTCCATGGGAATCCCTTAACATGACACCGATCTGTGATGGGGTAAGACCTTTCTTGCCACGTTTAAATATTTGTTCTTTGACATCATCTGCTGTTAATTTCAACCAAGTTGGTACACTTCGGCGGTATGATAAAGTTGACTTCAAAATACCTTTGCTATTTGCGTGCATACGACTCATGGTTGCGGCTATTCACAAAATTTGCTCTTAATGCTCATTTTCATTATTATAACTCTAGAAATAAGGGACTTGCTTGTAACTAATTCTAGTGGGCTTCATAAGATACATAATAGCTTTAAGGGTAAATGTATACACTTTTATAATAAAGTCCCAGCCACTGTTCAGGCATTATCTATAAATAAATTTAAATGTTTTATAAAAAAATGGCTCTGTCGTAAATCCTATTACTCCACAGCTGAATATTTAAGTGATAGGACATCCTGGGACTAGATTATAATAATTTTATAGCGATAGAAATTACTGTACAATATTGTATATCTTTATTGAAAAGAGCGCAAATAATGCTGGGAGAGTTTCTTGCGCCGCTTCGTCTCACTCAGAGCGCCATTTGTTTCCGAAGCGGTAGTAGTATCTAGTATATTAGAAATGATATCAAAAAGAATTCTAAAGGAATAAATTTTGAGAAAATAAATGCCTTTTATGCCTTTTAAATCGCCCAATTGACAACGACAACAACGAAACTGAAAAGATGCTGACTTTCGGTATGGAAACAAAGTAAAGAGGCCCATATCACTTACCAGCCAGAATAATCTTCAGAATCTCTTCTCGACCTGGTCTTCCTCCAGAGTCGGTCGTGCGTGTGAGAGTGCTCATAGCCATCCGGATTCACCACTGGCATGATGTAGAAGTCTGCTACTTTTAGCATTTCGTAGTCAGCACCTGTTATTGACATAACTATCAGCATATTACTGACCTTAGGTAATTTATACACCTAGATAGAGTCTTTTGGTTAGACAACCGATAAAAACAAGCCAGGATTATAGTTTAGTGTGCGTGACAAGCTACGTCTTACACTCGCGATATGTATGACACTTTGCGTTAGTGTCCGCGAATTGCTCAAAATAGAGGTTATTTCTAAAGTCTATTTGTTTTCGACGTTTTCACAGCTGTCATATTCAATCTAAACGTTTTACGGCCGTTTTCAATAACCTATCTATCCTTAGTTTAACTTACGGATACATTGATGTCACCGTTTAATGACAAGATCTTATCTATCCATAGTTATGTCCAATATATTTATTGAAATGTAAGAAAGCGTATAAGGATAGATTTGTCTTCGTCTAGTACGTTACACTAAGGACAGGATAGGAGGATAGGATATTGAAAACGGCCGTAAATGATCTTAAGTTACTGGCTTTATAGTTACATTTATGTTTGCTTTGGGTTTACTTCATAGGATGCTTATTAACAATACGACTTATCATGCCTAAGCTCATAAAACCTCTATTTTTCTACTATTGACCTGCTTCCTTTCCGATACATCTCTGACGGTGACCAAGCACCTCTCATAACAAGTCCAAGTTCTGCCCTTTCCATCCCAAGGGCATAAAATAATAGCGAAGTCCTAGGCCCAAGGGTGTCGTAAGAAGCGACGAAGGCCATTTACCAGTGGTACCTTTGTAAGTTTGTTCATGATCTCGGCTAGATTATGGGTACCACAACGGCGCCTATTTCTGCCGTGTAGCAGTAATGTGTAAGCATTATTGTTTCGGTCTGAAGGGCGCCGTAGCTAGTGAAATTACTGGGCAAATGAGACTTAAATCTTATGTCTAAAAGTGATGAGCGCAATTGTAGTGCTGCTCGGAATTTTTGGGTTTTTCAAGAATCCTGAGCGGCACTGCATTCTAATGTTCAAGCCGTATCAATTACCATCAGCTGAACGTCCTGCTCGTCTCGTCTCTTATGGCCTTAAAAATAATACTTTTATATGATGTTTAAATATAATTTCATGATTAAATCATCCAGGTAAATCTCAAGAGTTGATTGTAAGTTGTCCTTCTACAATCACCAAGTAACTCACTAACACTACCACAAAATTATAATCAATAACACCAATTAAATTTGAAAACAATTTTGTTTTTCAAATTTAATTTGTGTAAATAAGCCCAGAAGTGAGTGTTATCACTTTTAATAAAAATAGTTTAAAAAACTAAAAAACACGCTTAGTTTCAAAAGGAATGGTTGAAATTTAAATTGAACGTCAATTCCTGTCTTATGGGCGATATAAAATAATATAAATTAACAAAATTCTTATTTTGCAAATTGAATAATGGAATTCGATAAATCTACGAAGTTTGAACGAAATCTCGCTGTTTAGGTAAATTGGGTCAATATTGCGCCCAAATGAGTCGGTTACAAAACACAAAAATCGTGACCTTAATCGTGCTCTTAACAGTGATTATAGAAATAAGGGATTGCTTGAATCTTAATCTAGTAGGCTTCATAAGATACATAATAGCTTTAAGGGTTCCCAACCACTCTTCAGGCATTTTCTATAAATAAATTTAAATGTTTTATTATAAAATGGCTCTGTCGTAAATCCTACTACTCCACAGCTGAATATCTAAGTGATCGGACAGCCTGGAACTAGATTATGATTATTTTATAGCAATAGCAATGACAATACAATATTGCATATTTGATTAAAAAGAGCGCAAAAAAAATGCTGGGAGAGTTTCTTGCGCCGCGTCTTCTCTCTCAGAGCGCCATTTGTTTCCGAAGCGGTAGTAGTATCTAGTATATTAGAAATGACATCAAAAAGAATTCTAAAGGAATCAATTTTGCGGAGATAAATGCCTTTTTTTATGCCACTCAAGAGTCAAACCGGCTACCATTATTGTAACTGTAGTGATACACTTAACGTATGTATTCCGCACAAAAATTGTGTAAATAGAACGCATACATTAAATTTTATTGTGTGAATATTTTAAATGTTAGAATGTTATTTATCAAAGTTATGTTAGTAGACCACTTGCACCACGCTTTGGAATATGAGGTGACATCCTCAAAGGATGCTTCATCATTATGCACTACATGCTCCAAGCTTATATAACATAACCGATACGACTTACGGCCGTTGCGAATATACTATCTGTAGATAGAGATAAATTACTACCTTCTATTGTCAGTAATTAGCTGTCAATAATCGGAAACTGTCCCAATATACCTAATAAGTTATTTCTATACAAACTTATTTCGCTGGTAAGTACTTAGTTTACTTATACGTCGTCCCATTGACAGATGTGTACGGGTAAGGTGAGTTACCGTCGAAAAGTTTATTGGGACAGAAATGTCAACGATAGTTACGATGTTTATCTCAAGTAAGAGATAGACTGAATATTGGGAACGGCCGTAAGTCAAATAAGTAAATGTAAATTAATACAAAACAAGGGTTATTGAGTTTAGTAACTGCCGTACCGTAAATAAATAAATTTAAAACTTTTCGCTTGGACTTGCGGCTAACTTCACTTCAGTCGTACAATAATAAAATATAATGAACTTACGAAACTATCATCAACCGTTGACGTGGGTGTGATATTTTATTCAATAATTTTAAATTTATAGAATTCGATGGTTGATTTTAAATATTACTTACCTAAAATTATAGGTTGATAGTTAGGTATACATCATCTTTAATCTGTAGTAACGTAAATAGCACGAGGCATATTTTTTTTAAGGATTTTGTTGTTTTTAAGCCAAAGCAGAATAACTTTTTGCGTGCGTACATAAATACACACAGACATAATTTTTTAATAAGGTGCCTTAGATTAAGGATTGGTTTCCGCTGCGTTCCAACTAGATATAGCAGGCATAGTCACAAAGTCTGGAACAATCTGTGACGTTGACGTGCCACATGTTCTGTTAAACTTTGCTAAAAATTGAAACTAAAATGCCAGTTAACACTTTGTAAAATTAATACTAGTACAAGAAATAAGAAAGACACTGGGATAACATATCATCAATAATTATTTTGTATTTTATTAATTACAATGTAAAATAACACGAAGCGTATGTTACAAAATGAAAGATGCCATTGAGTGTCAAGATACCACGCATACAAGCATCTAATAGTAGCCGTTATAAAAAAGCTATTGATCTTAGGTATCTAAGTTGGAGTGCAGCGGAGTCCAATCCTAAATCTAGGTATGGTGTTTAAAAAACAAAATCTACGAATGATTCTCTGTACCTGTTCCTGTTCCTTTCTCCCCTTCAACCAAGTTGTGTATCATCCAGGACGCTACAGCTGGTGCTATCCACTCCCGTCCATGAACCCCACCTTCGATCCAAACTGCTGGCTTCATAAACGTTCGTAATTTATATTTTTTCTTCCGTCCCTTATTAACGCCTTTTCTTGTTTCATTGGAGGGGACTGAAATCTAAAGGAACAATATTCACGTCACCTTTTTGCTCTTAATAGTGATTTTCATTATTATAATACTAGAAATAAGGGATTGCTTGTAACTAATTCTAGTAGGCTTCATAAGATACATAATAGCTTTAAGGGTTAATGTATACACTTTTATAATAAAGTCCCAGCCACTGTTCAGGCATTATCTATATATAAATTTGAATGTTTTATTAAAAAATGGCTCTACCGTAAATCCTACTACTCCACAGCTGAATATCTAAGTGTTCCGACAGCCTGAGATTATGATTATTTTATAGCAATAGCAATGACAGTACAATATTGTATATTTCATTAAAAAGAGCGCAAAAAATATGCTGGAAGAGTTTCTTGCGCCGCTTCTTCTCTCTCAGAGCGCCATTTGTTTCCGAAGCGGTAGTGTTATCTAAGTTTATATACTTATCTTTTTGATGTCATTCCTTATATGGAATGACATCAAAAAGAGTTCTAAAGGAATCAATTTTGAGAAAATAAATACCTCTTATGCCTTTATGCCAACTTCAAACAAAATATTAATTTATTCATCTAACAAGGTATCTATTTATTCTATTGCTTATGTCTTCGAAAAGAAACCTACTTAAAAACAGCTTTCGCGTAAAATATAACTGTTTTTCAACTTTTGTCGAAAGAAAGGTCTGTGTAAAATAAAATTAAAACACAAATAAATTAATTTGCACTTATTATAGTAGATTGTTGATGACCCCTTACCACCCACCCTTATTGTTATATAAGCATTCTTTTCCATTAAAGGCCGGCAACGCATTTCTTGACACCTGTTGCTTCGGATGTCCATGGGCGGTTGCCTCATCTCTCCCCATCCCGTGAGCCTCTTGCCCTTTTGCCCCCTCTTAAAAAAAAATCTTTTGCTACACGTAAAACAATACACATAGATAAACACTTTTGCACGCAAAAATTCACGCGCCAAAATTTGCCGGTATTGAAGGGACATTCAAGGCTTAGAGAGCCCGGAACACGAAGGGCTAAACAGTAAACCGATATTGTAATTAAAAATAAAACTCACGGGGACCGGTAATATAATGTACTTACTTTACATTACCTCTTCTCTTCAACTATAGCAATATTCAAAATTCTAAAATCATTTATCAACTTAGGTCAAACAATAACACTTATGAATGTCATATATACATTTTACCATTCAGCACTATTTGGAGTAGTAGAAAAGAAAATAAGAAAAGTATCTTTTTTTATGAAAAATAAGAGACGAGACGAGCTAGACGCCATTACGATGCAGTACCGCTCAGGATTATTGGAAAACCCAATACTTCTGAGCGGCACTACAATTATTGCGCTGGTCACCTTGAGACATAAGATGTTAAGTTAAGACAGACCGAAACACAATAATGTTTACACATTACTGCTTTACGGCACAAATAGAGGCCGATGTGGTACCCATAATCAAGCCGGCATCCTATGCAAAGGAGCTTTCCACTGGTTCTCTTCTCTCTTTCAATCTCTTCGCTCTTTCAATCAATATTTACATCTTCATCAAACTTGCAAAGTTATGATTATAATCGAAACAAAGGAATTCAATAATAATACTAAAATATTTCAAAGTACCTAATTAAGTTAAGAATAAAAATACTAAATATTTTAAATACAGGTAAGTGCTATTAAAAAATGTACTTAGCCAAAAAGTAAAAAGTAGCTGAAATTGAAGAAATTATCTCTTCAACATTTTGAAGTCGAATAAAACGTACCAATGAAAACTTAAAAAAAAACAGTGATAGCCCGTAAATATCACGACATGCACCTAACGGTAATAAAACTGTTGTATATATATATATATCTAAAACATATTATAAAGAGGCAACATTTGTGTTTTTGTATGTATGTTTGTAACGTTTTCACACAAAAACTATTGGACCGATTTCAAAAATTATTTCACCATTAGAAAGCTGCACTTAGTGACATGGGATATAGTAGGCATGAAATGATATTTTTTAAAGACCGTTTTAATACGTGTCAAATACTTTTTAAATTATGAAAATCGGAAATTCCATTCACAAGAAACAAGGAATTTAAAAATGTGAATCTAAAGAAATAATAATATAATAATTAAGTCAAATAAAACTTATGTTAACAAAAATAAATCTATAATCCGACTTAGTAGACTTTACGCGAGTGAAACCGCAGGAAATTGCTAGTAATATAAATGTATACACTTTTATAATAAAGTCCCAGCCACTGTTCAGGCATTATCTATAAATAAATTTAAATGTTTTATAAAAAAATGGCTCTGTCGTAAATCGTATTACTCCACAGCTGAATATGTAAGTGATAGGACAGCCTGGGACTAGATTATAATAATTTTATAGCGATAGAAATGACTGTAAAATTTTGTATAATTTTATTGAAAAGAGCGCAAAAAAGAATGCTGTGAGAGTTTCTAGCGCCGCTTCTTCTCTCTCAGAGCGCCATTTGTTTCCGAAGTGGTAGTAGTATCTAGTATATTAGAAATGACATCAAAAAGAACTCTAAAAGAATCAATTTTGAGGAAATAAAAGCCTTTATGCCTTTAATAGTTTATTTGCGTCGTCTGGAACATATTCATAGAACAGCCCGATTTCCAATTCATTTGAGTTTTGTTTAGTGTTAATTCCGCCAATATTCACGATTTATATACATACGGAATATGCACGAGACTGAACACTAAGGAAAACTCAAATCATTTGGGTAATTATGGATTTCCGCAAAGTAACGCGTACTTCAATAAATTTCCATCCCAATTTCACCGATTTAATTTTCGGTTTCTGTTCGAGTTAAGATTTCTGTTCTAATTATGTAAAAGTTGATATATTCCGTACCTTAACAGCAACCAGTGGTAGACCTTCAGATGATCGCCCAAGTGACATTAGCTCAAGAATATCTGGATACGAATGCTGCAAGTACTCCAAATATCGTATTATATCAGAATAGCGATGGTAACGTCTCCAGGTCATTGGGTGCCCTCGCAATTGTACCAGTTCTAGTTTCTGCTTTTTGGACAGTTTTGGATTCTCATATGAAATTGCTTTCTGTGAAAACATTATTATCATTAGTGTTGTGCATGAATAGTATTGTATTACAAATGCGATGGTTTATGTATTATTGCAGACTACTTATTCGTTTTTATACTTTTGTAACTAAAATTATAATTTTATTTACTCAATTAAACTGTCAGACGCGTCAACCTTAATTCAGTTTTGATATTACGATGGTGTTTTGTTTGTTATAATCTTATATATTTTAGCAATTTTATCTAAATTTGCGTGTGAGAAGTAAACTTTTGGCACTCAAACAACGGTTTCAATTACGAAAAAACTCACGCGTAATTTTAAAATGGGCAAACGGCTCTTTTTCAACCACAACAGCGAGTGCCAAGATAATACTTTTCCCGCATGAGTAAAGGATTAAACAATACGTTATCTCAAAAGCTACGATGTATGTTGTCTGTCTGTCAGTTTACGTCTCTCTCTTTATTTCAATAACCCTACGAGGCAGTATACAATCCTAGTTATGCCGTGTTTAAAACATTAACCCCCTTATTCATAATAGTCTGCTAACTTATAGCTATACTAAAAGCATTGCTAATTCTCACTCTGTCTTCTTCTATTGACCTAAGTCAGAATGAAAAAAAACACCCCCAAGCGGCTGTTTAAAGTTAGCGGACCATTATGAATAAGGGGGTAAGTATTTTTTTAAGAGCAATAATTTTTATACGTTATTTTGTAATTTATGGATTTATCGAGCCGAGGCCAAAGAATAGATTTTGAAGTTTTATCTGTTTATCGGTTTGTCTATTAGTGCTAGCTAATCTAAGCGACGGCTAAACCGATCTGATGTTGATTTATCATAATAATAACACCGACCCGTTAATTATAAAATTAATCACTTAGTGAAATCATGACAATTAATTAATTAATAAGAAGTATATGATATATATACCTGTAGATCCCATATTATTACATCAAAATCGATATTAGATGATTTTAAATGATCTTTAACATCTATTAGTAAGTCTGGAGGCACCAGAAGGTCAGTGGAGCCGTTGAGGGAAGGTAGAGTCCACCACATCACACCAGAACCTTCACTCTCCTCTTGCAGGTCTAGCATAGACCGAATCTTCCACTGCTGATCAGGAAATGCCCGAAGAAGTTGATAACCGTTGTAGTTCTTCTTAATAGACTTCTTTTTGGGCGTCACCGCTAAAACAAAATTACTTTCATCGTCTCGCTGTCACAAATCAGTGAAAGTTAATGGACGAAATTTGGTTTCTAGTGTAGTAACGAGGCTTAATACGGAGATGGGTAATGAGCCGTCGGTTTACTCGTTAGTATGTGAATGTGAACTTACTGCCATCATTAGCGGATGCGTTGTCATTCTCTTCCGAATCGAGGAGCGTTTGAAACCAACCGGGCGTTGACGTCGATGGAGGAATAGGCGTTGTCGATGTGGTGGTCGGCCATTTTGTTTCCGCTTCTTCAAAGAAGCCGCCATTAAACCAAGACGACTTCGATTGTACAATCCAATCGTACAGTTTTGAAAATATTCCTAAAATAATAACATAAAGGTAAAAGTGGCCGTAAGTTATTTGATATCTTGTTTTGAGTTTTCTTTAGTGTTAATTTCGCCAATATTTGTCGTTAAAAAAATAGACACGTTTTTCGCCTCTACACGAGGCCTCCTAAGGACATGTTGACTCGCCAAAATCTGGCACGAGACTCATTCAGTCTCGTGTCACAACATGTCGAAACACGTGTGGAATTGTTTAAAAGACAAATTTTGGCGGAATTAACACTAAAGAAAACTCAAAACATTTGGATAATTATGGATTTCCGCAAAGTAAAGCCTACTTGATTAAATTATCTTATTTATATCCAAAATAGTTAACAATTATATCAATAATACTCGATAAAATATCTTTCATTGTACCTTCGAGGTATCCGCGTAAAACTATTCGTAATACATTTAGCAGACCTCTTATAAAAACAAATTTAGGACTGAACTGCCAAATTATCAGAGCTGGCGAACAATATATCATGCTTCTTAGAAACCAGCCAAATGTAGATATATTCATTGACTCTCATGGCTCACTTAAGAATAAAATACTAACATACTTTTAAGTCATACTATAAACTTACTATAAAGCTAGTAACTTAAATAAATTTTCACATTTACTTTCATTTGTACTTAGTTATAAAACACTTGCTTTAAATTATTATTAGTCAATGCTGTGCATTTCTCTTATAGGTGTGCATAGAATTGTGAACAATGTTAAGTTTATATTTATAAATGTATTAATATATATTCTGTTGAAGTGCCTAATAAATAAATAAATAGTTGATAGCAAGCAATTTTGAATTTGCTATAGATGTCTGTCATATTAAAGACCTTTGATAAATGCGGTAGAAGACATACAATGAAGTGACGTCTCTGCATAACGCGTTAGATCATTTATACGTCTAAAAAGACTGTGACTGCTGTGAAAACGTCGAAAAAAGTATAGGCCGACAGTTAACCTCTATTTAGAACAATCCACGTACACTAACAACATTAAAGTGACATACAAATCGCGAGTGTAAGACGTAGCTTGTCACGGACACAATAGTACATTATACTAATTTTCCTATGAAGTTGCGCAAACTTCGACCACTATAACTATTTTCAAACATTCCCGCACGTTCACCACATTCCCGCACGCTCAGCTATATTCCCGCACGCTCTTGTCATCGTGTGGGAAAGTGGTTGCGAACGCAAATGCATACGCAAAATCGAACTTTGCGCACGATAATAGGAAAAAGTAATAAACCTGGCCTGTTTTCATCGGTATCGGTACGTATAACTTATCTAAGATTTTATGATTAACCCCGGCGGCAAAATGAAGAGTGTTATAAATTTGATGTGTTTATCTGTCTGTGTGTTTGTCTATAGTAGATAAGTATTGTGACTCCCAAACTAAAGTTTATTGTTGGGGACTTTAAATTTTAACTATAAATTATATTAACTGGCATTATATATATACATTTGTTCTGTGCTGCTTGAGTCTCCGTGTGCCGCACCGGTACGTGTGGAGGCGCCTCCATCCGCCACTACCATCCATTCCCTTGGCGAGAACAAATGTATCGGCAAAGTCACCATTAACTAGAGCCCTTCGCCATATAAATGAACTCCACAACAAAGTGGACATTTGTGTGTACGTGGAGTGAACTCGCAAGGGTATTGTTATAAATAGTATGTTATGGTAAATAGTTGTATGTTCAAGTTTTTTGAATATTCTGGTGTGATGTATTTTTGCTAATGTAATGTTTGGTTTATTAATTATTGCTATTGTATGATTCGTTTTAGATTGATTTGTTTGTATAAATGTTATTCTTGTTTATTTGTAACTGTCGCATTAGGTAATACCTGTAATGATAGTTGCTATGTGTGGTAAATAAATAAATAACATGTAATAGGGTTCAGTTTAGTCATTCAAGTGCAGATCATTTATCTATACAGGGGTGCTAACAGAAATATTAATTTTTATTACTAGCTGACCCGACAGACGTTGTTCTGTAGATAATAAAAAATACTGGTTTACAGGAATTTGCCAATAATATTTCAAATCATCACGAATTATTTCGTAAAAAGTGCTCCATGTTGTTATAATGAAATTGTTTCACAGTGGAACTGTCAAACCGTGCGTCAATAAAGCCTCACATAGAACATATGTTCATACCAACCAAATATAGGAAATAAAAATAATTATGGGTCCCAAATCGAAATAAAAACTATCCTATCAATATAGTTGGACTAAACAGCACTCCATGAAGTAATCTCCATTTAAATCCGTTCATTAGTTTAGGAGTCCATCGCGGACAAACAACGTGTCACGTAATTTATTAAGATTACAAACATTGCAATATATATTATCATTTTTGGTAATTTAGTCGCTGATTTATAGTTACTCCAGTAAATAGTGGTTATTTAATTGTAAGGTGAACTTTAGTTCCTATAACTAGACATTAAGGCTGAGATCTAGAGACTTTGCTCCTTACGTAAAACTTAGCTTTTTTTATGAAAATAAGGGACGAGACGAGCAGGACGTTCAGCTGATGGTACTTGATACGCCCATCACAATGCAGTGCCGCTCAGGATTATTAAAAAACCCAAAAATTCTGAGCGGTACTACAACTGCACTCGTTACCTTGCGATATAAGTTGTCAAGTCTCATTTGCCCAGTAATTTCACTAGCTACGGCGCCTTTGAGACCGAAACACAGTAATGCGTACACATAACTGCTTCACGGCAGAAATAGGCGCCATTGTGGTACCCATAATCTAGCCGGCATCCGGAGCCTCCCGCTGGTAAAACCTGAGTGTAACTTAACATCATTTAGTTTTAATAGTCATTCGACAGCTGAACGCAAAATTCAAGTTCGCCTTTTATCACACTCAGCTTAGGTTTACGTAAGTATATTCTGAGCGAATCTAAGTACGCTCTTAATAGCCGTAGAGACGTGGAAAATATTAATTATATTAATATTGTGATCTCTGTATAACACAAGTTAATTGTTATTTTTCTGCTGAAGACATAAATAATCGTGTATACATTTTGTTTATATTGTAAAAATATATTGATAATTTTAAGCACTTACGGGATTTGTTGTAATTTTATAATTGATTTATTGATGTTATAAGAACATATTTTATTTTGTTTTAAAGGTCAAGCTATGACTATATTTACAATACTATGACTACATAATATTAAAACTATCATTACGTGGAAGCGTACCAAGAATACTGACAAGTTATGACTTACCTATTATTTATTCAAACCTATTGTTATTTTATTAGTATGAATAATTTTGGCAATTACTTACCGATGTTACGATGTTATGATATAATGTTATAATTATGTTCCATAACGGCCGTTTTCAATAACCTATCTATCCTTAGTTTAAGTTACGGATACATTGCTGTCATCGTTCTTATCTATCCATAGTTATGTCCAATATAATTAAGGTCCAATGCTGTCAATGGGTTATTGAAATGTAAGTAAGCGCAAAAGGATAGATTTGTCTACCTCTAGTTAGTTAAACTAAGGATAGATAGGTTATTGAAAACGGGCGTAAATAGATAAGTGTATTACTAACAGATTATTTATTTATACTTTTTTTTATGGAATAGGAGGACAAACGAGCGTACGGGTTACCTGTTGTGAAGTGATCACCGCCGCCCACAATCTCTTGCAACACCAGAGGAATCACAGGAGCGTTGCCGGCCTTTAAGGAAGGTGTACGCGCTTTTTTTGAAGGTACCCATAACGTATCGTCCCGGAAACACCGCACAAGGAAGTTCATTCCACAGCTTAGTAGTAAGTGGAAGAAGGTGACCCGTACGCTCGTTTGTCCTCCTATTCCATTAAAAAAAAGCTTTTTGAACCAAATAAACCTTTTAATTATTATTATTAAAATATGTCTCTAATAAAATATTACATTGAATTAAATATACACGTGTTTGTTTTATATTTAGTTTTTAATATGTGACTCTATAGAAGGTATTGCCCTCATTGCCTCTTCAACGTCGCTGTGCCGCTGTGAAAGCAATTTTAAATTTGCTATAGATGTCTGTCAATGTATAAGAGGCTCGAGATTTTAGTAATGATAATAAAAATTCATAGTCTTTGTGATTTTTACTTTTACATTTGATTAATGAAGTGAATTGAAATGAAGCTAACGCGCTTTTGATAAATGCGGTGCGAATGTGATAAATGCGGTCAAGAAACACAATGAACGACGTCTCTACATAATGCGATAGATCATTTATACGTCTAGATAGACTGTGACTGTGTGAAAACGTCGAAAAAAAATTAGAGGTTAACAGTTGACCTCTATTTTGAGCAATGCACGAACAGTAACACAAAATGACATACGAATCGTGAGTGTAAGATGTAGCTTGTCACGCACACTAAAGTTAAAAACCTGGCCTGTTTTCATCAGTTGTCTGGCGAAAAGAGACTCTATTTTGTAAACCATTTAAGCGCAACGCCAAATGATCTAACCTATAGGTTCTCAACGTGGGCGATAACGCCCCCTTGTGGGCGTTTGAGACTTTCGGGGGTGGTATAATATAATATAATACTATATACTATAATATAATATCTTACGTTTAAATATAATTTAAATTCGCGACAGATGGTAAGTAATATTAAGATGGGGGGCTCTAGAAAAAAAACATACTCTCAAAGTGGGCGGTGAGCAAAATAAGGTTGAGAAACTATGAATTCTAGCCGTTCAAAGAGTACTAGATCTTTGATTATTCGAGTTATTGCGTTGCACGCAATAAAATGGTTTATGCTGATACTGCACGAGAGACTAGAGCAATACTTAAGTTATGGCCTGACCAGCGCTTTGTCCAGGGACCAAGAAAGGAAGGCATCTTCACTACTCCCATCCGCATAGCAGTGGAAATCAAATCAAGTTATTTATTTGCATAGATTAACCCCCTTATTCATAATGGTCCGCTAACTTTAAACAGCCGCTTAGGAGTGTTTTTTCTCATTCTGACTTAGGTCAATAGAAGAAGACAGAGTGAGAATTAGCAATGCTTCAAGTTAGCAGACTATTATGAATAAGGGGGTAAGTGGGTACATTAGATTATTACACACAAGATTATTGGTGTAATATTATAATAATTTTACCAGTGGGAGGCTCCTTTGCACAAGATGCCGGCTAGATTATGGGTACCACAACGGCGCCTATTTTTGCCGTGAAATGTGTAAAAATTACTGTGTTTAGGTGTATAGGGCGCAGTTACTAGTGAAATTACCGGGCAAATGAGACTTAACATCTTATGTCTCATGGTGACGAGCGCAATTGCAGTGCCGCTCAGAATTTTTGGGGGTTTTCAAGAATCCTAAGCGGCACTGCATTGTATTAGGCAGGGCGTATCAATCAGGGACCATCAACTGAACGTTCTGTTCGTCTTGTCTCTTATTTTCATTAAAAAAAAATGATAGGTGTTTACAATCTGCCGGGTAGGTATGCAAAAATAATATTTTTATAATTCTAACTCAACGTCTAAGTTTACAGTCAAAATAAACAACATAAAAACACGGACGAGTAAAAAAATAAGGACTCCGTGTCACCTTACATAACAGTGAGGCACCAAAACAAGCCGGTAAACGTGTAAATACATAGCCCCACGCATACTTACACTAATACAAGCCGATCGGCCGCCATTATGAGATTTGCCATCGTCTGTGACAGATCAGTTTGCGTCGCAATAAAATATTTTAAAAATGCCGTCGTGCGTTGTGAAAAAGTGTAAAAACAATAATATAAAAGTATTTGTGGATATATGATTATTTAAGGGAGAAAAAATTGTGTAACTGGTATACCCCGTAACCGCACACACACTAGCATAAAGGTGCTTCACTTGCTAATATCACGACGCGGAGTCCTTCTTTTTTTACGTGCATAAAAACAACATTATTCATAAAACTGTACCTAATATCCATTATAATATTATTAGAATGTGAAAAGTAAAAATTGTTTACTTAATGTATGTTGGAGGCGTCCATCAGTGACATGCAGAAGAAACAATGTAGGGGTGTTTTCATTTGTATGAAAAAACCCTTGAGCATAGTAATTTTTTTTCATTGACAAATGTGTAATATCTGAAACAGGATGACATTGCATTCAAAGCAATCCAGGCTGTAAAAATGGGGTTGTAAAAAATAAAATTTGAAAAACAAAATTTTATGAACGATGCGGGACTCAAACCCACGACCTCCGGCGTTCCGTGCCGGTGCTCTAACCAACTGAGCTAACCGTTCGAGTGACGTATCATAAAATCTTGTATGCTTTGTTCAACTCTCAGGTTGTGGCTTCATCTACAGGATCTACTTTACAGTTGATAACCTGCTCGACCCCAATATTTGCATATTAGGAAATTGACTTGAGATGTAGCTCTTGTAAATCTAAACAATTTTTTATGTTTTTAAAGTGATAACCCTCACTTCTAGGATTAATCTATACTAATATTATAAAGCTGCAGTGTTTGTTTGTTTGTTTGTTTGAACGCGCTAATCTCTGGTGCTACTGGTCCGATTTGAATGATTCTTTCAGTGTTGGGTAGTCCATTTATCGAGGAAGGCTATAGGCTATGTTTTTTTTTTCAAAATTAGGGATCCGTAATAAAATTGCTATTTTGTAACACAAGGTGTAAAATCGATTGACAATAGAACAAAATGATGTACAGGCTATAATATAGGCAATATTGTATTACTTATAAAACTATCGCGTGAATTATACTTTATATGGCAAAACAACGTTTGCCGGGTCAGCTAGTACACAAATAAAATTTGAAAAACAATTGTTTGGGTTGTATATTGTTTATCATTTCCTACTTTCTAGTCACATAAGGCATTATGCATGTCATCACAAATTATTTGAATATATTTGGGCATCATTATTATTTTGCTCAATCAACCACCGGAAATTATTAAAATATAGTTATTGTTGACCCCGTGGTCTCTCCAGCTAGAAGGTGCTAGAAGGTTCGAGCTTTTCAAGAGTGAGTCGAACATACGTATCGTGGGTTCCGTTATTCAAAGTGAAGAGCAGTTATGTCCGTGATAATTTTGTGTTATAATTAATTATACAATTAATAAGATTGATTTATAATTCATTCAATTCATGTTACACATATATTTCAAGTATTTTTTTACTGAACGCTAATAAACAATTGGCGTCCCATATAATCGGCGTCCCATATAATCGGCGTCCCATATAATGGTTAGTGACCCTGAGTGTGAGCTAGTGAGCTAGAGGTCTCGGGTTCGAATCCCGGTAGGTGCAATCATATATATGATAATTATAAATGTTAGTTTCCGAGTCATGGATGTTTATATGTATTTATGTATGTTTAAGTAAGTATATTGTATTAAATATTTCGTTGTCTTGTACCCATAGTATAGGCTATGCCTAGTTTTGTTAATAATTTGTGCAAAAGTGTGTCAATATTATTATTATTAAAACAAACGAGATCACAATTACGGTCAAAAATTGTCCGAAGTAAAACACTGCATACGCGTCAATTAGGCAGTGTTTTCGTTCATAGAATTTGAACGTTACCTCTACGAAATAAGGTCCTAATTTGAATGAATGTTTTAATGTTATCTGTTTTTGCTAATGTGAGTTTTTGTTCATAGACTGAACATTACTGCCACAAAATAAGGTATTAATTTGAATGAATGTTTTAATGTTATCTGTATATGTTTATGTCAACGCCGCTCGGACATTTTTTGACGACCTTTTAGGGTTTAACTAAGTGATTGGGAGTATAGTAATTGTTTATAGTACTAGTTGTTTATAAAATAGTTGTTTATAGTACTAGTTGTTTATAAAATAGTTGTTTATAGTACTAGTTGTTTATAAAATAGTTGTTTATAATATAGTTGTTTATAGTACTAGTTGTTTATAAAATAGTTGTTTATAGTACTAGTTGTTTATAAAATAGTTGTTAATAGTACTAGTTGTTTATAATATAGTTGTTTATAGTACTAGTTGTTTATAAAATAGTTGTTTATAGTACTAGTTGTTTATAATATAGTTGTTTATAGTACTAGTTGTTTATAAAATAGTTGTTTATAGTACTAGTTGTTTATAAAATAGTTGTTTATAGTACTAGTTGCTTATAATATAGTTGTTTATAGTACTAGTTGTTTATAAAATAGTTGTTTATAGTACTAGTTGTTTATAAAATAGTTGTTTATAGTACTAGTTGCTTATAATATAGTTGTTTATAGTACTAGTTGTTTATATTCTATTTGTTTATAATATAGTTGTTTATAGTACTACTTGTTTATAAAATAGTTGTTTATAGTACTAGTTGTTTATAATATAGTTGTTTATAGTACTAGTTGCTTATAATATAGTTGTTTATAGTACTAGTTGTTTATATTATATTTGTTTATAATATAGTTGTTTATAGTACTACTTGTTTATAAAATAGTTGTTTATAGTACTAGTTGTTTATAATATAGTTGTTTATAGTACTAGTTGTTTATATTATATTTGTTTATAATATAGTTGTTTATAGTACTACTTGTTTATAAAATAGTTGTTTATAGTACTAGTTGTTTATAATATAGTTGTTTATAGTACTAGTTGCTTACAATATAGTTGTTTATAGTACTAGTTGCTTATAATATAGTTGTTTATAGTACAAGTTGTTTATATTCTATTTGTTTATAATATAGTTGTTTATAGTACTACTTGTTTACAATATAGTTGTTTATAGTACTAGTTGCTTATAATATAGTTGTTTATAGTACCACTTGTTTACAATATAGTTGTTTATATTCTAATTGTTTATAGTACTAGTTGTTTATATTCTAGTTGTTTCTAGTCTAGTTGCATATAGTACTAGTTGTTAACAGTCTAGTTGTTTATAGTATTCATTCAGAGTTTGTCGAGTCCCCGTCTTGAAAAGGTTAGGAAATAAGATAAAATAAACTTTGATCTATTTACCAACATTCCCCTTTTTGCCTCACCTAGTATCGGAATACTGGGTCTCGAAACCTTGAGCGATTGCAAATTTCATGGTCGTTTGGAAGGCTTAGTTAAAGTGGCTTCAAAGAAACGTCAATGGTATGCTCACATCGTACCATGCCGCTAATTTCTCGGTAGTTTGATGAATCGGCTTCTACGATCACATTTCATTCATAATTATTGACCATTGAGGCTGGTTTTCCTCGGAATTCATTAATTTAAGTCTCCTGTACGGAAGCGATTAAGCAAAAAACGTACCTACAGTGCCTTTATTATCACAGCACTGTTATTAGCACCTGTTTCTGCTGTGTTAGTACGCCGGAACTCGTATTAAAAATTGTTCTCATCTTCAATATTTAATTTAAAAATAGAAAGTCAAAAAATACATGAATGTTCTACAGTTTTGAAATATGTAATTTTCTAGATGTCATATGAATAAAAGTTTTAGTACGCTAAAACGGTAATTTTTTACTTGAAGCCCCTGTTATAAAACTTATGTCCACCCTGAAGCTCCATAAAACAGTGTGGTGATTCTATCGAATAGGTATTTGAAGGAAAAAATATAAACTTAGAATTTACTATTAAAAAAAATAAACGAGTACCAAGAACTAAGAAGCACTTCTCAAGAAAGCACTTCCAGGAAAATATCTCGTAACGGATTCCTCATCATTAAAACATTTTTCAAATGAATCGTTTTTCTGTTAAAACTATGTCGAATTCAATAAAGGCACCATTTGTTGTTTTATAACTAAAATATGAATAAAAAAGCGGACATGCTGGTAGTTAGACTGGCAGTTAGATGAGATTAAAACATATTTTAAATTATCAGTCTATCGGAAAAGATATCATGCAGACACTAGAAACAGTACGTCTATAGATACTGCGCGAGTTGAATGTAGAGTTTAGGAATGCGATAGTGCTGTAGCCTAATTATAATCAATGACCATAATAATGAGTGTTTCGATAAGTTCAATGCTTTTAAGTTTACCATTTTATATTGAAAAAACTAATAAAATAATTTTTCATCATTTTAACCTAATTATTATCTCAAATTTTCAGCGGAGGGAGATGCTCTTTACCTCAGACCCCGTCTGCATTTAACTCGCGCGCTAACTGTACGTGTCTCTGTGCACTCTACGATACTCATTGCGTTATCAATTTTAATTTCTATAATTATTCTTCTAACCAGAATTGAAGCCGGCCAGTAGAAATTCCTGTTTTTCTAACCGGCCAAGTTTTAACTATCATATATTTTTCTTTTTATATTATTAACCCTTTTATTAGTAAATTATGAGATAATTTATTTTTTAACTAACCAATAAGCTTGATACTAGAACAAGCTTAGGTTCCTATACCCATACAGATACAATTGTATTAATTAAATCCGTTCAGTTATGTAAGACCTAGTTCCAAGTGAAATTTTATGGTTATGGTCAAATTAGTCAGTAGTTCAGTAAGAAAATATGCGTGTATACTCAATAATGTACACACACAAGAACTACGCACCTCCACTAAAACTTTATGGTGCTGTTAAATAGAAGATTGCCAATTTCTAAATCATCGAAGTGTGACCATATTATTCATCTTACTAATTTGAATACTAATGAGAAACCTCACACGTGCATCTTTACTGTTTAAGTAATTACTGTAATGTAAATTAATAAAATTGTAATGAGTACAAAAATAATAAATGCAGTTCAAATAACCCTAATTAAATATTGCTATAACCCGCATCACGTTGACGTCTGGTATTCCACCTGTTGCTAATTCTCACTCTGTCTTCTTCTATTGACCTAAGTCAGAATGAGAAAAAACACTCCTTAGCGGCTGTTTAAAGTTAGGGGACCATAATGAATAAGGGGGTAAGGACCTTCATGCAAAGAGAGTAGTCCTTGACCTTGACCCCTGGTTTTGCGGATGTCAATGGGGGGCTTCCTCACCACTTCCCCCTCCTCTCTCCCGATTACCTCCTCTTATATAAAAAAAAACCTCGATATTTTTTGTTTAAGTCATACTGCGTTATAAAATCGGTGTTCATTCATTGTTCACTCAATGAGGTTACACAAGAAAGAATGATATATTGAAATTACTACTCAATATGTTGATAGTATGATAATATAAATGATTTGAGTTTTCTTTAGTGTTAATTCCGCCAATATTTGTCTTTAAGCAATTCGACACGTGTTTCGCCTCTACACGAGGCATCCTCGGGACGTGTTGTCTCGCCAAAATCTGGCACGAGACTGGATGGCACGAGTCTTGGAATTGTATTTAATTGTATTGGCGGAATTAACACGAAAGAAAACTCAAATTATTTATATAATTATGGATTTCCGCAAAGTAACGCCTACTTCAATAGATAGTTTTATCAGTAGTCACTTTACTACTGCACTCAATAATAATGTAAAGTCCATTTATCGCGATAAATGGCTTGTGTACATCTTTAAAAAATTGTAGAAAGTGGGTCAGTAACACGGTATACATAGTAAATAAATCTGACTCTTAATAATAAAGAAATAAATATAGCTAAGTCGCTTTCTCAAATAATATATAAAGATTTTTATATTTAGACCTAGACCTCAGACATTAAACAAACATTTGGCCGCAATCTTAATATATATAAATTACGTGTCACGTTGTTTCTCCTCGATGGACTCCTAAACTAATGAACGGATTTTAATCGGGATTACTTTATGGAGTGCAGTTTAGTCCAAATTGAAAGATAGGATAGTTTTTATTTCGAATTGGGACCAATAATTATTTTTATTTCCCATATTTGTTTTGTATGGACATATTTTCTATGTAAGATTTTATTGACAAACAGTTTGACAGTTCTGCTGTGAAAAAATTTCATTATAACAACAGGGAGCATTTTTACGAAATAATTCTTGATGTTTTGAAATATTATTGGCAAATTCCTATAAAACAGTATTTTTTTTATTATCTACAGAACAATATCTGACGGGTCAGCTAGTAAGATAAATAAAGAAAAAAAAATATAGATAAATCCAGTCTGCTGTTTGTTTCCAGTGAACTCCATCCAACTTGAGAGATAGGATAGGTTTCATTTCGATTTAGGATCCATAATTATTTTTATTTCCAATATTTGTTTTGTATTGACATATTTTCTATGTGAGAATTTATTGACGCATGATTTGACAGTTCTGCTGTGAAACTATTTCATTATAACAGGGAGCATATTCTACGAAATAATTCTTGTTGTTATTCACAAAGGATTTTCTTTGAGTTACGCGAGTGTTACACATTTAAATAAAACACTTTTAAAGGCTTAAAACGTGTGTTATTGTAACTGTTTTTACATTAGATTTTTGCGTAAATGTTACATTTTTATTTGAGTTAACCCGACGTTTCAAGACCTTTCCAAATCTCGTTTTCAGGGTGACTGCAGATAACTTTTACGCAAAAATCGATTTTAATCCTTTAAAAGTGTTTTATTTAAATTATTCACAAATTCATAAAAAAACAGTATTTTATTTATATTGTACAGAACAACATCTGTTAGATCAGTTATGAGGATATATTTATTATGCATCTCAATTTTAGTAATTTCACTTTGCTAAATAACATACCTATTAACCAACCTGATTTCTCTTGTATTTTTGGAGTCTTCTTTATTCTGTTGTCGATCAATATATTGTCAGCAGTGCATCCCGCAATTTTTTTGTGGCATGGTAGCTTGCGTGTTCTCTTTGTGGTTTTTGACCAAGCTTTTGTTGTTATCCTTCTCGTTGGAAGGTTTCGTACTGTGGTACTCTGGGGCTGTTTCGTTGTAGACGGACGCTGGCTAGGGCGTCTGGTGTTGGGTTTTCTAGAGGTAGATGTTTTCCTTCTGCTTGGTGGCGCTGCTGTGGACATATTAACACCTACCCACAATTGTTCCTCATAGTTTTGCACATTTGTTTCTGGCAACACTGTAACAACATCACTTATAATATTCGTAGGCGGACGCACAGTCACTATAATATTAGTATGGCTTGAAATATTGATAGTAGTTTTGTAAATACGCTTTTTACCATCACTTTTATTTTTAACAGTCACGTTTAACTTTGGAACTTTACGTAGTATCACTTTGTGGTTCTTCGGGCACGGTGCTGCTTCAGGGGAGTCCGCGTAGTCGAAGAAGCCGAAAGACTCGTCGGAGTCCAAGGTTTTCGTGTAAGAGACGCACGAGGCCACGAGCAGGTAGGCCAGGAGCGCGATGTGCGCCGTTCGCGCCATGTGGCGAGTGTGTTTGCATGGCGAAGTGCGCGAGCACTGTCACACCGTCTGGCCACGGCCGGGCAACACCCTCCCTGCCTATGTCGCTTTCAACTGCCACCACTAGGTCAAGTCGACTAACCCATCTCTCCGCTTCATTATCATAATCTTCAGTTTCCTCATTGAAAACTGACTCAACTCAGCCGCACTTATATAGTTTTAGAATATTAGTTCTACGTACGAATGTTTTAACTATTTACAATGTTTTTAGAAATGTACTTAGTAATGTAATATGCTAAAGAATGTGACTCGTGAAATATAATGATTTCATGGATGAAAACTGGCTCAACCCCGACGCACTTACCTATATAGTTGTTGTTGGTGATAGGTCGAAGAGATTAAAACAATTATAAACTTGATATAAACATTTACCCCCTCATTCATAATAGTCTGCTAACATAAAGCATTGCTAATTCTCACTCTGTCTTCTTCTATTGACCGAAGTCAGAATGAGAAAAAACACTCCTAAGCGGCTGTTTAAAGTTAGCGGACCATTATGAATAAGGGGGTTATTGTAGAGAACACATCCACAGCAATAACTATAATATAAAATACAAGAAAGAATCGAGATGTTTTATATTAAGATTATTAAAATGTATACACTTCTACAATAAAGTCCCAGCCACTGTTCAGGCATTATCTATAAATAAATTTAAATGTTTTATAAAAAAAATGGCTCTGTCGTAAATCCTATTACTCCACTGCTGAATATCTAAATGATCGGACAGCCTGGGACTAGATTGTGATTATTTTATAGCGATAGAAATTACTGTACAATATTGTATATTTTTATTGAAAAGAGCGCAAATAAAAGAATGCTGGGAGAGTTTCTTGCGCCACTTCTTCTCTCTCAGAGCGCCATTTGTTTCCGAAGCGGTAGTAGAATCTAGTAGTATAAGAAATGACATCAAAAAGAATTCTAAAGGAATCACTTTTGAGAAAATAAATGCCTTTTATGCCTTTTTATGCCTTTTATTAAAATTCTAATTTTAAATACATTTTTTTTCTATCTATGGTTGTTATGCCAAGTGGAATCATCGCCAACAGTTGTGGTAATGATTCATTGATGTAAGTGGTTGTAATGTTATTTAAAATGTACTCCGACCTGTTTGCCAGTAACTGTGACGAGTTAAATACTTCCTTCGTTCCTTGTGCGGTGTTTCCATGTTGATACGCCATGGGTACCTTCAAAAAAAGCGCGTACACTTTTTTAAAGGGCCTGCAACGCTCTTCTGATTCCTCTGGTGTTGCAAGAGAATGTGGGCGACAGCGATCATTTAACATCAGGTGACCCGTACGCTCGGAAGTCCTCTCTTCCATAAAAACTTATGATGATGGATCCTGGATGAAAACTGACTCAACTCCAACGCACTTACCTATATAGTTTGAATATTTTATTTTTATCTAATATTTTAACAATAATATATTTTAGTTTATCTTAAAACGAAGCTATTTAAATAATGAAGTAGTGGTACCCTGTAATTGAATATACCTATTTAAATTATTACTATTTATATCAGTAAGCATATATATCACAACTTTATACCCCACGTGTATTTAGAATATTATAATGCATTTATTTAAACAGAAATAAAAAATATTAACTAGAATGATGAACCTAAAACTAAAAAAACGGATTGTGTGGTTTTATGAAACCACGGTAAAAGTGCAACTTTTTTTTACATTATATATTTAACTAAAATCCTAATATATAGTAGAATCCAATTGATTTAACTAACTTACATCCTCCTCGCGTCGTTTTCCTTATGTTACGTATGAGTCCCCTCCATCTGCTGCGATCCTTAACCTTATTAAGGGCATCATGGAAGTTGATGTTTAGAGAAGATCGTATTTGGTCCGACCATCTCGTGGGACTGCGTCCTAATATTACATTAAGGGTATAAAAATCGCTTTATCAGTCTTAATTTTATACTTGGAAAATTGGAATGATATGAATAATAGTCTATACACTACACGGTCAGCTGCTGCGATCTATAGGCGCCGCCCGACCGTCACGCGACATGCAACACACAGACGAAAAAGTTTGAGACGGTGTAATAAAAGTTTCACTTTAAAACCTTAAAAAATATAAAATAGTAACTAAAATATATTATTAAAAGGAGTCCCTTTAGGCAAGGTTCTGAAGATACTGGCAGCGTTCCCCCTTTGAATAGCCAGCTCTTCGGTCTCTTGTGGTGTCGACTAAAATTTATTATTACAAACATACATACACACTCACGCCTTGTTCCCGTCGGGGTAGGCAGAGACAATAGAATGCCATTGCTTCTATCCTTAAAAACCTCACGCGCTTTTTTTTTTAAAGAATAGGAGGACAAACGAGCGTACGGGTCACCTGTTGTTAAGTGATCACCGCCGCCCACAATCTCTTGCAACACCAGAGGAATCACAGGAGCGTTGCCGGCCTTTAAGGAAGGTGTACGCGCTTTTTTTGAAGGTACCCATGTCGTATCGTCCCAGAAACACCGCACAAGGAAGCTCAATCCACAGCTTTGTAGTACGTGGAAGAAAGCTCCTTGAAAACCGATTAATCCTCTACATTCATTACTCTTTTCATACATGCTCGCCGGGTGCTTCGGACCTCTCCTTTTCTCAAAACGTCCCCAATTTGGTTGACGAATGTTCTACGACGTCTCCCGCGGCTGACTTGCCCACACACACTTGCCTTATAAATTTGATGCGTCATTCTTTCTTCACTCATTCGCTCCACGTGTCCAAACCATTTCAGCATTCCTTTTTCAGTCCTTGTCACAACATCCTCTTTCAAACCACAACGCGCTCGTATTACCGCATTCGGAATTCTATCTATCTAAAATTTGTTATTACTTGTAATTATTAGCGTTTTATTGACGTGAGTGATTCTAATATTATAAGAAATGTACTTAGAATAGTTTGTAACTGTGATGCGTGAAATATGGGGCATTATGTTCGGTTCGTTGAGCGAGGCTCTATGACTACTGTGGTGAGGCTCTACCGCCTTCCGTACGTGTCACTGCATATGTAATGGTTGTTATCTCGCCTCAAATTATATATTCTGGTAATATTTTCACTTTAATATTAGCTCTTGTTTCGCGAAACATATACTTTGTTGGCTTTCCACATATAGTTTTTTTTAAAGATGTTAGTTAAATGACTCGACGAGCTCGTAAATAGCTTGCTTTGAATCGCCATTTATAAGTGTTCCGTAGCCAAATGGCAAAAACGGACCCCTTATAGATTCGTCATGTCTGTCTCTCCAATGTCCTCTTCCAAAACTATAAGAACTATTCTGTTGAAAATTTGGTAATTAGATGTATTCTGTGAACCGCATTAACATTTACCGCATTAACCGCATTAATAGGTTCATACTTAGAACTGAAACTCAAAATTTTTTTTTCAAATCCATTCGTGTATATCTATGGATAGGTCTTCAAAAATGATATTGAGGTTTCTAATATCATTTATTTCTAAACTGAATAGTTTTCGCGAGAGTACATATTATACGATTTAGGTTTGAACGAGATCTAGTAAGTAGTTTTTTTTTAATACGTATAAATGATTAGGGCTCATTTGCACTGTATGCTTTTTTCATTTAAATAATTTTATATAATTTTTCTTTCTATATTACTTTAATATTATGTTACTTGCTACTACGGAACCATTCATGAGTGGGTCCGTCTCGCACTTGGCCGCTTTTTTGAATTACGGTCCCGGGCTGCATCTTCGATAGGCACTTCAAATTCAAAATACATTTGTGATATAACTTATTGAAAGTTAAAAACTACTACCTTTTCGAAAAAGTATGCTTCAGACCTGAGAAGAACGGGCGCAAGAAACTTAGCGGGCTTATATTTTTTCATAATAATATTGTTACAATCTAATATCGTACTGTAAAATTTATTATTTAATAAATAGCCTCAGGGCGGTCGCTTCTTTCCCAATCTGTGGTATCATTAAGAAAGTAATTTATGTTATAGTAACATTTACCACACAAACGTTATTCTGTACAAATACTGTATTAAGAAGGGTGCCAATATTATAAAAATTTAAGGAGAAAAAAAATTATATTACTAAAGTTGTTTAAAATAAGTTCAATTAGGCCAATTAAATATTATGTTACGTAAGTGCTAATGTGTACTTTAGTGATGTCTAAACTAAGTAGGTAAACGACCCCTGTAGCCCAGTGGTTAGTGACCTTGCCTACTGCGCTAGAGGTCCCGGGTTCGATTCCCGGTAGGTGCAATCATTTATATGATGAATATGGATGTTTGTTTCCAAGTGATGGATGTTTATTTGTATTTATGTATGTTTAAGTAAAAAATATAGTATTACATATATCGTTGTCATTTATGTCATAGTAACATATATACCACACAAAAGTTTTTAACATTTTCTGGCATCTTGTGGGAGAAGCATAAAATGCTTATGCGATGTATATAATATATGTATTTTATACATCCCCCCCCCAAAGACTTACTTACTCGACTTAGCTGAGTGGTAGGCATAACAAGTTTCTGTTTGTTCCTGGTGTTAACATTATGGTTATGACCGTTTCTAGGGTATTCACTTATTTCCTTGTTATATTTCCTTGTGCGGTAATTCCGGGATGATACGACATGGGTACCTACCTTCAAAAAAGCGCGTACACCTTTCTTAAAGGCCGGCAACTCGCCTGTGATTCCTCTGGTGTTGCAAGAGATTGTGGGCAGCGGTGATCACATAACAACAGGTGACCCGTACGCTCGTTTATCCTCCTATTCCATAAAAAAAAATTGCCTATGTACATAGGAACATAATCAAGAATATATGGATATAACAATAAAAGATGTTAACTGTGAACTTTAACTTTAACTGAAGTCCAAAATCGTGGGGGCACTCATTATCTATACTAATATTATAAAGCTGCAGTGTTTGTTTGTTTGTTTGAACGCGCTAATCTCTGGTACTGCTGGTCCGATTTGAATGATTCTTTCAGTGTTGGGTAGTCCATTTTTCGAGGAAGGCTATAGGCTATGTTTTTTTTTCAAAATTAGGGATCCGTAATAAAATTGCTATTTTGTCCCACAAGGTGTAAAATCGAAAACCTATTTTTGCGTGCGCTGCAAAAACTATTGACAATAGAACAAAATGATGAATACAGGCTATAATATAGGCAATATTTTATTACTTATAAAACTATCGCGTGAATTATACTTTATATGGCAAAACAACGTTTGCCGGGTCAGCTATAAATAATATTCGTAACAACGGACCACTGTGCGTATTACTAATTTAATGACCAATAGATGTATATGTCCATTATGGCATCAATTTATAAATTCGGAAGTTATGAACTGATTCGGCGAATGGCAAGATAGAGATACCGGATAAAAAAATGAGTTTAGTATTAGATATGCCGGCCGGCCACTACGTCTGCTTGGAATTTAAAAAACAGTATAAAAAAATATCATATTAATAATAAATTGATAAAATCCATTAAGCCATCATCATCATCATGATAAGCCGTAAGTCGTCCACTGCTGGACAAAGGTCTCCCCCAAAGATTTCCACGATGATCGGTCCTGCGCTGCCCTCATACAACGAATTCCGGCGATCTTGACCAGATCGTCGGTCCATCTTGTGGGGGGCCTAACAACACTGCGTCTTCCGATACGTGGTTGCCATTCGAGGACCTTACTGCCCCAACGGCCATTACTTATTTTTATTAAGCCATATTCCGTCGTAAAGAGTATACTTCTAGGTTAAGAACTAAACATCTAAATGTTCCTATATGTGTGTATATCTTAGATTAGGGATTGGTCTCCGCTGCGCTAATACTCGAGCCAGTCACGAACAGTGACGTTGACGTGCCAGATGTTCTGTTAAACTTTGCTAATACTTGAAACTAAAATGCCGGGTTGCGTAATAAATTTTGTAAAAAGAATACTACAAGAAATAAGAAAGACACTGGGATCACATATCATTAGTAAGTATTTTGTTGTTATTAATTTCAATGTAAAATAACAGGAAGCCTGTGTTACAATTTGAAAGATGCCATTGAGTGTCAAAATGCAACGCACACAAGCATCTAAAAGTTGCGGTAGTAAAAAAGCTATTCTTCTTTGGTAGTGTAGTGTAACCAATCCCTAAGATTTCAGCATTTGAACTGATATGACAATTAGATTAAGGGTAAGCAGAAAACAAGCAAACAAGTTGTTTTTAGGCAAATTTTGTCTTGGAAATATTGTATTTATAGCTATGAACACTACTTTATCCTGTTACACATACCCTTAAGTCTTATTTGTAGGTTGTTAGTGATTGCTGTTGGTTATAGTTAACACTCCAGAGCTATTTTGAACTACCACTTTTCTTTGCAGTTAAACAAGTTTTTTCTCTGCATGACGCATTTGTTTAGTACTACTCTCAGAAAAATTATTCTTATAGCTTGTACCTTTTTTTGTAGGTACATTCATTCAGATTAGTTATCAATACGGATTGTAAGCATATAAACTGTTTGCGCCTGTTAAAAAGTTACGCGTTTTCCACGCGAGCATTTCGAAAATATTGGCTTTGTTACATAGATAATAAGAGAGGTATCGTAAAATAGGAATTTCTCATCTAAATTGAAAATATACCTTAGTAAAAACTGCTTATATTCATTAGACGAATATTTTCAATTAAAAACTTGACTATACTGCTACCAATCTTTTGTTAAATTGATATTTTGTAACTAACGATTTAGAAATGTATTATGTAAAATTTTCAAGTCATAAATGTGGCAAACATGTACTTTATAATATTTATGTAACATCAATCTAACATGTTTATGTAAATAAAAACTTTGACTTCGATGGCGGGCCGGCAGCCGTGTACTTATAACGGTCAAGGTCGCATGCGTTTAGTGTCGCCTTAAGGGGATATAAAGAAAGATTTGTCAATCTTCCTGTGAACACACTTTTCGTGTGTGTTTAAGTTTATGTGTGTGCTGTGTATGAGTGAATGGCAAGATATTATTACATGTTCTCTTCGTGCGATTACTGTAGTTTTGTTTGTAATAGGTTCACGATCTCATTGCGGTCACGTCGTAGAAGTTTCAAGATTCGTCGAGTACGTATAATAATATCTAGTAATTGTATATTACGCACCTAGGGAGAAAAGTAGGTCATTCTCATCCCCGGAATATTAACAATCGCGGGTGGCAATTTCCCGATATATATGTATACGATTTATTTTCCCACTTGGATGAAAAGCTCGCTTTAGTTCCTGGTACGAGGGACAGAAGTCATCTTGCCGGGAGAGAATCGGCCACTTTTGTCCCTCGTACCAGTGCCTAAAACGAGCTTTTCATCAAGGTGGGGAAAAAAATATTTATTTTACTAGCTTTTACCCGCGCCAATAGTAACTTTGGGCAGCATTTTTTATTATTTAATATAATCACTTTGAAGATAATGCACTAAAACTGCTGTAGTTAATACTTTTTTTATTAACTACCCACTAAAGAACTTTCATCCCCCTGTTTCACCCCACACAGGTCTAGATTTCAAAAAACGCTAGAACAAATATTTTAAAGTTTCGTGGTGTTATCTGCGATAGTGACGAACTTTCATACAAACTTCCACCCCTATTTCAACCCCTCCAAGCCTTTAATCTACGATAAAAGGTATATGACACAGACATAGATCCAAGTAGATAACGCAAATCCCTCCGTCTGTATGAAAACCATGCGTACCCTTTTTTTGTACTTACTGTGACGTCATTAATGCCAGTGCATCTAGCCTAACGTATAGCCACTCACCTCATCATTAGTTGACGTTTTCAGTACATCAATTGTCGGTATCGCTTATTACTAAAATCGGTAACAATGTATTATAAATTATAATAAAAAATAAAAGCGTCAAAGGAAGAGCATTACTGCTCTTTTTGTCGTCTTTTTGACACGCGAAGTACATACACTCGCGGCATCTATTTTGATCCATGTTTGTGGTATATGTCCTTTCCCAAGCACTTGTCTATCTCTGTACTAAATTTCATCAAAATCGAGTGGTTTAGGCGTGAAAGCGTAACAAACAAACTTAAACATACACATTTATAATATTAGTATTGAATGAGAAGATATTCTAATGTACAAATACTGTATTATAACGAAGGGTGCCAAACTTATAGAATTTGAGCAAATATTTTATTTAACTAAAGTTGTAATTTTATTATAAGCTCAATAATTAGGCCAATTAAATATTATGTTACACTAGCTGACCCGACAAACGTTATTTTGCCATATAAATTATCTTTAGTGTTTGACCGTTTCTCCTGCGATTTTTTAAGGCCGACACTCAGGAAAAATGTGGCTTTCTAATGGTAGGTAACAGATCGGTTCAGTAGATCCAGAGATTATCATTATTAGAAAATATTTTTTTTTTGTAACTACACACAGATTGCAGGTTTTTTTCCTACTACTTGACACTTCTCGTTATATTTTGGATAGTTCACACTGTAACTTTATAAATTACAGCCTATGTGTTATTCTGATGTGTAAGCTAAATTATTGTAAGGTTTCTTTGAAATCCATTCAGTAGTTTTTGCGTGAAGACGTAACAAACATACACACAAACACAAACTTTCGCATTTATAATATTAGTGGGATTAGTGCTAATGTACACTTTAGTGATGTCTAAACTAAGTAGGTAAACCACTAGTGTCTTAAAACATTAAATTATCTAATTGAGGCTCTATAAAAGACTTCCTTGTCAACTTATTATAACTTAACTTACCGCTAAAATTTTTTATCTTCTATATGAAATGTTTAGGAACATCCCATAGATAATTTAGAGAGTCTTTTGCTGCTAGACAACCGATGAAAACAGGTCAGGAATATTAGTTAAGTGTGCGTGACAAGCTACGTCTCACACTCGCGATTTGTGCTGACACTGTGTTAGTGTGCGTGCATTGCTGAAATTCAAATCCAAATATTTTTATTCAAAATAGGATGTGACATCACGTCTTATTGAAAGTCAAAAACTACCACCCATTCCAAAAATAATGCCTCAGACCTGAGAAGAATGGGCGCAACAAACTCAGCGGGCTTTTTTTCATAAAAAATAAGGTTACAAAGTTATATCGTACAATTAAGGCGAGGTTTTCCCAACACTTTAGCGCAAAAATCACTCGAACGTTTTTATCTATAGCGTTAGATATACGTTCGACGCGGGCATGGCTGAGACACTAGCCGAGCGATGAGGGTCAACGACCCCACCCCGGAAGGACCGCGCAATATTTTATAAAAACGGTTGCGCAATAGTACGAAAAGCTGTAATATTTTTATGCATTTTGAAGTGAAACTTCTTAAGAAAGGAACGTTATGGAAATTTTTTTGTTCAAGGGAAAGAGCGATTGACACCGATTGAGGAAGAATATTTCTTACTCTTGGGCTTCCTTACTAGCCTTGTATCGTGCAGGTATAGCGCGCGGCTGCTAGTAAGTAGAACATCTTCCCTACTAGCCTTGTATCGTGCAGGTTTTTTTTTGAAATCCAAAACGGCCGCCGCTCAAAATTATGATTACAACATTATGGGTATCGTGTCCGAGGTTCTCGAGGGTGCAGAGAACGATTTTGGGATAATTTTTGATATCCAAGAGGGCCGCCGCGCAAAATTATGATTACAGCAATAATGTTGTACCTCGGATACGATACCCTTAAGGGTATTCTTTAAGGTGCAGAGAACGATTGAGGGATCATTTTTGAAATCCAAGATGGCCGCCGTGCAAAATTATGATAACAACAATATGGATATCGTATCCGAGGTTCTCGAGGGAGTCGAGGACGAATTTGGGGTCATTTTTGAAAACCAAGATGGCCGCCGCTCATAATTATGATTTCAGCAATATGGATATCGTGTCCGAGGTTCTCGAGGGTGCAGAGACTATTTTGGGATCATTTTTGGAATCCAAGATGGCCACCGCTCAAAATTATGATTACAACATTATGGGTATCGTATCCGAGGTTCTCGAGGGTGCAGAGAACGATTTTGGGGTCATTTTTGAAATCCAAGATGGCCGCCGCTCATAATTATGATTTCAGCAATATGGTTATCGTGTCCGAGGTTCTCGAGGGTGCAGAGAACGAATTTGGGATAAGTTTTGAAATCCAAGATGGCCTTGACAGTGGTCACGGGCGTACTGCTGGCATGAGCGAGCATGCAACCAATGCGTCGCGTTTGGTTTATTACGAAAAAAAAATAATATAAAATAATTCACAAAGCGTATTGATAAAACCCACAAGGAAAATTTATAAATACCAATAAACTATCGAATAAAATAAGTTTTGTGTTTATAGCTATCATAGTTTTACTATAATATAAAACAATTCAAATAAAATAGACTATTATTCAAAAAATAAATCTATCGATATTTTTTTCGTAATCGTGTTTTCGAAACTGCGATAATTTGGATAAAGAAATGTCAAAAAATTGGAACCGTAGTAATTGTAGAAGTATTTTAAGTAGATTTTCAAAAATGTTACTTTTTAGGACTATAGCGCCTTAAACTTAAATTTAATTGCCTGAGGGTGGTCGCTTCATTCGCAATCTGTGGTTTCATTAAAAAAGTCATTCATGTATGTAACCTAAAGGTGAGGCTAGAGGGTAGTTCTAAATTCAATTTTTTTCGATGTTTTCACAGCTGTCATAGTCTATGTAGACGTATTAAATTAATGATCTAAGTAATATAATTTTTTATTGAGACCTGGGCAATAAATTCATATTATATTTGTCAATTTTCATAATTAATGGTCGGATTTAGAAAAAATGGCATGTTTTAAACGACATGCTGACATCGTTTCGCTAAATGAATCTCTAGAAGAAGTAGTGAAACTGTGCCTTAATAACTAGTCTGGCCATAAATACCGTTACATAAAAACTTTTCTTTTTTTCAACTTTTAAATTATTTTGAAATTAGAACACATATATTTTTTAAAAACTTATTTCGATTTTGCACCATTTCACATATTTTTTACTGTTCATTATCAAATTGCATTATGGAATGGGGTGTTAAAGAAAATAGGATTGCAGTGATCGGCTGCACAAATTGGGTATCGAGCCGTCGATCATATTCCAGACACTTCAAAAGCTTGGTATCAGCCTTATGTTCGTATATCGTACTATCAACAGATACAGCAACACTTCGTCTGTTGAAGACCAGAAAAGATCGGGGAGGCCGCGTGTTGTTAGAACTACAAAGGCTGTTAATGCTGTTAAAGCCAGAATTAAGATGAAAAAAATTTCAGGCTTGAAGAACACTACAATAAGCAAAATAATAAAGTGTACGCTCACAGTTCTAAAGAAGCTGCTCACGTTGTCAGAAAGGTACAACATGGTCATCATCCTGCGCCAGTGATGGTTTGGTGGGGGGTGTCTTATCAAGCAGTCACAAAACTGCATTTTTGTATAAAAGGAGTGAAAATTTCAGCCAAAGTGTATCAAGATACAGTCTTGGATTATGTTTTGAAACCTCTCAGCAATACCTAGAAGTGGGAAGTGGTATTATAAATACTTAGAAGTGAAACTCAAAATTATTTTTTCATCAAACCCATACGTATTTATCTAAGGATAGGTCTTCAGAAATGTTATTGAGGTTTCTAATATCATTTTTTTCTAAACTGAATAGTTTGCGCGAGAGAGACTCCCTGTAGCATTTAAAATAAGAGAAGGATAATACATATAAGAATATATGATGTAGGTAAATTACCGCAAATTGGTTTGAACGAGATCTAGTAAGTAGCTTTTTTAATACAGGATGAGACCTCATTTGCACTGTACGATTTTGAGCAAAGAATTTTTGCCTTTTCCATTTAAATAATTAAATATCATTTTCCTTTCTATATAACTTTCATACTTTGTTACTTGCTGCAACGGAACCCTTCATGGGTGAGTCCGACTCGCACTTGGCCACTTTTTTTATAATTTCGTTGCACTCACACTTCGAGTGGCATTTTATAACGAAGCCCCATCTCCTGCGACTTATTATGAGTGGTATTGTTTGAAGTCATAGACCAAGTAGGTATAGTAACTAGACTAATTGATAGCTTCCGCCTCACTTACACGAGAAAAAGAAAAACTTATGCGAGTCTTATGTAAAGAAATGAGATAGAGTGATTAGAGTTTTAGTTTCGCCATACGTGCCGGTTTTTTCAAGGTCAGCACACCCGGTGTGCTAAACAAAACTGTGAAATGAAATATCCACTATTTATTCAACATCAGTGACAATTTTAAGAAGAATCGAAGGAAATATAGTGCGATGTTGTGTTTTACGATGTAAAAGTGATAGTAAAAGAACACATGTATTATATTATGTATAGGATATTATCTGTCTCATGTTGGCCACGCCAAACCGATGTCTAGTTACTATACTTGGTCTATGTTTGAAGTATAAACAAACATAAATCACTGTCTAAATACAATCAAGTACGACGCTTTCGAGGTATGAAATGTGCGCTAATGTCATATCTGCAGCTTTTGATATATTTGTCATTGACTACTTGCAACAATAGCGATATATTCACCATGGTACGAAGATGCAATAATAATAAATTTAAAGTTAAATGCGCTTGGGACCTCGACGATATAAAGCGGAGATTTTCCACTTCAAATAAGTTGTTTGGCGAGATTGACACTGATATTGAGTTCAAAATGAGTTTGGGAGCCTAGTGGCCTGGTGATCTTAGCACAGAAGAATGTCGACATTATTAAATAATCAAGGATTAGATGTTTTAAGGAAAAAAAATTGCGTGCGTACAAAGTGACTATGTCAGAAGTGAAAACTGCAGTGAGCAATGAACCTCTAAACTGCATATGAGGTCTTGGTACTTGTTGCTAGGATGACACATGATTTCAACCGCTATGAAAGACATTACTATCACCGCTACCATATTTATGTTCTCCTGGTGTCTATGTAGTAATACGTCGTGCGCTTGACGTCAGAATATATTAAGGTATACTCGCGTCATACATAAGACAATCTATTCTTCAACTATGATCGCCTGGTACCAAAACTCTGTATAATGCTCCCTATCTCATTTACTCCCACATCAAATCTTATGAATTTATGTGTATAGCTCTTTTTACTGTCGCTTTTTCGTTTCATCAACTTTCAAATCACAACGATAATAAAGAAGGTTTCACTTCAAAAATATGTAGTTGGATTAAGTATGTAATATGATGGAAAATATATATGAAGTATTCTAGAAAATAACACACCTTTGATATACAAATTGAGACTAAAAAATTTTCAATAGAATAAAAGTTTAAAATACCTCAATCGACCAATCATCAAATGTTAAATGAAACATGAATGACGTAACGGCTCAATAAAGAACAACACGCCGCCTGAAGTCTATTTTACTATATTTAAATAAAATACTTTTTAAAGGATAAAAATGCATCTAATTATTGTAACTGTATTACACGGTTTTTGGGTTTTTGGTCATTCTCCAGGAAATTGGCATAAAACAACGCCTTTCGGTGTTAATACAGAGTCGCATTCTTAAGTTCTCCGGACACGTCTTCCAGTGCGAGAGCGAGTGCATTGAGCGCCTTGTCGTGCAGTGCAAAGTGGAGGACACCAGAGGCGGGGAAGGTCGCCCATGCGATGGACCGATCAAACTATGTTTGCTGTGGGCGGTCCATTGAACGAGTGCACCAGACTGTCGGCTAGCAGGAAGAAGTGGCGAATTCTCGTGGGGCGAATCACATCTGCACCAAAAGATTTCACTTCGTGATGACCACGACCGCTCTGTCAAGATTGTAACGACGAAGAAGAAGAAGTTGTTTTTTGGCGAAATTTACGGACAGTGTCCTCTTCTTGTTTGATATGTGTAGTTTTGGGTTTTAATTTTAAGATTAGTGGATCCCAGGTGATTTATAATTTTAGCCCATAGTTAAGTCTGTATTTTACTAAAAAGAAGTCAATTGTTTACTGCAGAAATAAAGTTGTTTTGCAAAATTGTAGACACGTGATGACATTATAGAAGAGGAATCTGTCACCATGCCTTAACAGTACAAACGTACTACCCGGCTATTATCTCTGGACCTAACGTCGATGACGTCACATCGTCGCTTTGTAACGTTGCAAAACAAGGATACGGACCACTAGGATATCTTATATCTTTAAACGAGAAATTCTTGAATGTATAATCTGAATCTCGGAAACGACTCCAACGATTTTCGTAAAATTTAGTATACAGGGGATTTCAAAGCGATAAATCGATCTAGCTAAGTTTATATTGGCAATATAGGATCTGACATCACTTATTGAAAGTCAAAAACAACAAAAACACCCATTCCAAAACGAATTCCTCAGACCTGAGAAGAATGGGTGCAACAAACTCAGCGGGCTTTTTTATTTCATCAAAAATTATGTTTATAATGTAATATTGCACAATTAAACTTATTGTTTAATAGCCATGGTCGATCCATTCCCAATCTGTGGTTTCATTAAGAAAGTCATTTATGTTATAGTAACCTTTACCACACATACTTTTTTTAACAATTATTTTGAATAACGTAATACCTTTGCTTTGAACATTTTCTGGGACCTTGTTGTAAAATCATACACATCGCAGCATAAAAAATTTACTAACTCAACTTAGCCGAGTAGTTGGCATTATGAGTTTATGTCTGTTCCTGGTGTTAACATTATGGTTATGACAATGTCTAAAAAATTCACTTATGTGCCTATGAACATAAATTGCATTATCAAGAATATATTGAGAAGCAACAGTCAAGATGTTAATATCTTTGAATTCTGTTCTCAATAATTCCTCAGCACCTAGGTTATAAATAGCGTCTAGCGTACTGACATAACAGGACGGGCGCAGGTTTCTCGTTCCAGCGAGATCCAGAGATTTTGTTGCCTTGTAGTAGTCTCGTCTCAGTACGGAATTATAACGCCACCCACTAGACACATTATTCACGAAAACTTTTACTAAAGCGGACTACAAGAACACAGTTACGCGTATTTTTTTGAATGTAATTAAGTATGTTAATGAGTTAATTTTTGAAGGTAATCTCTAAATATGATAGTTAATTATAACTATTATGATGTAGTTTAAGCTTATCGTTGAGATCTCACAGACCTAAACTCTATATTACAATAATTTGGAAAGTTTGATGTGATTAGATGAAAATTTCAGCATGTTTTGTTCAACTCTCAAGTTATGGGTCTGTCTACACTCTACAGGATCTACTTTACAGTTGATAACCGGCTCAACCCCAATAATTGCATATTAGGAAATTGACTTGAGATGTCGCTCTTACAAATCTAAACATTTTTTTTTATGACAATAAGGGACGAGACAAGCAGGACGTTCAGCTGATGGTAATTGATACGCCCTGTCCATTACAATGCAGTGCCGTTCAGTCTTCTTGAAAAACCCAATAGTTCTGAACGGCACTACAAATTGCGCTAGTGACTTTAAGATAATAAGATGTTAAGTCTCATTTGCACAGTAATTTCACTAGCTGCGGCGCCCTTTTGACTGAACACAGTAATGTTTACACATTACTGCTTCACGGCAGAAAAAGGCTCCGTTGTGGTACCCATAATCTAGCCGGTATCCTGTGCAAAGGAGCCTCCCACTGGTAATCATCTATAGCAGTAGTTCATAACCAGTGGGACACAGACCACCAGTGGTCCGCAGGAGTCAGAATATAATTCCAATACGTGCACGCTGCACATTGTGAAGAATTATTGATTTCACCAGATCTGGAAACAACTTCAAAAGGTATGGACGTTATGAACCCAATATCGGAATATTTTCAGAATCATAACATTAGCTGGGAGAAACTTGTTGGTTTCTATACGGGTGTCGCTCTGGCCAGCAATGTTGGTATCACGCACTGGTCTGGCAACGTTAGTAAAACAGAAGAATTCTAAGGCAACAACAATGCCTATTATCATCCACCGTCAGGCGTTAGCTTCGAAGACTCTTCCTCGATGCCTTAAGAATACAATGCAAATGCAAATAAATTTTTAAATTCTACTTTTTGATTAAAGTTTATTTTCGGACTGATTCAGTTTATTTTTCTTGTACATCGTGGTCCCTGCTTACAATAAGAATAGAAATCGAAATGGTCCATGGCTGTCCAATAAAGGTTGGTAACCACTGATCTATAGTATCTTTTTTACGGATGATAACCTGCTCAACCCATATAATTACCTAATTTCTGCCGCCGAATTCCACCGTCGCACGACACGCCACAAGTTAGGATATCATCCTCACCATCTGGATGTGTGGCGGTCCTCCACAGTGAGGTTTTAAAGGAGCTTTCTTCCTCGTACTACAAAGCTGTGAAATGAGCTTCCTTGTGCGGTGTTTACGGGATGATACGACACGGGTACCTTCAAAAAAAGCGCGTACACCTTCCTTAAAAGCCAGCAACGCTCCTGTGATTCCTCTGGTGTTGCAAGATTATTTGGGCAGCGGTGATCACTTAAAACCAGGTGAAAAAATAAATAATTTGTAACCAAAATTTATGAAATAAAGTTTATTTTTTGCTCAATCCGTTTATTTCTCGCCACAATCATCGGAACGTCATCTAGATGGCGGTGGTGGAGAGGTGACAGAGCACTGGGTCCCCGACAATTTGAGCTGCTCTGCGTTTCACGCGGTCAAATGGATCGAGCTAATACTGGGGTGCGCCAGACCAGAGATGACAGCAATACTCCATGTGTGGCCGGACCTGCGCTGTAGAGCTCTAGAATGTGAGCTGGCTTGAAGTATTGCCGTGCTCTATTAATGATGCCCAGCTTCTTCGAAGATAATTTGGCTTTGCCCTCCAGATGGCTACGGAATTGGCAAACGCTCAAGATTTCGAGACCCAATATTTGATACTAGGCGAGGCTTTAAGGGAAGTGTTGTCGAAGAGCGGTGGTATGATAAATGGTTTTATTTTTTTGTAGTAAACGCGCAAACTTGAATCTTCTTGGGGTTAAATTCAACAAGGTTCAATTTACCCCATTCCGCAACCTTCTCAAGAGAGGACTCAATTGAAGACACGAACTCTCTCTCTTTTCTCCCGGAACTGTTCGACGATTTCCCGAGAGAGACCTGCATGGCCCGTGTATACCTACTGCGTCAGAACCCGTGCTGACGTCTGCATAGCAATGTATGTTGGAGGTGTCCAACATATCATTGATATGCAGAAGAAACAGCGTGCCAGATAGCACAGAGCCTTCGGGTTCAAGCATTAACCGTTTGCTGCCTCTCGGGAAGCCCAAATGATGGAAGTTTTGAGATATCCAGGCTAACTTTCAGGCCTTCCCCCTTGCTTTCGATAGCAGCCGATATCTATGTGTTAGGTATACCAGAAGATCGCCTGCCGACCGGCCATGGCGAAAGCGGTATTGTGGGTCGTTGATCAACTGACGACCTTCTAGGTATACCAAGAGCTGGCGGTTAATTATGTTCTCCATAATTTTGAAGAGCAGGGAGGTACTAGCAATAGGCCTGTAGTTTGCCAGATCGCCACTTTCTCGTTTCTTTGGATCGGATGGACAAGGGTCTACGCCTTTTGAATAAGAGTGCCGGAATAAACGCGTCAGCACCGGCGTAAACGCAGGATTGGATTATCAATAATATTATGTTAACACCTTAAGTACAATGTTCCTTGCAAATAAAATTTCAATTCATTTCAACAAGCTTTCTTAAGCGACTTGATGTCGGTGTGTCGTCTAGAGCAGATCATGTCTTCTAAAACTGACCATAATTCGTAGTCCACGGGGTTCAACTTTGGGTAAAACGTCGTCTTCAGCTCTTATAAAGTCCGGAACGTTGACTTCAAGTCAAGCTTGGGTAGTTCATGTCTTGTACCAGATGCAGAGTCTTGCGGGACAGTCCAAAGTACATTTTTGAAAAGCGTATTGCCAAGTGATTTCACAACAAGACATGACAGTCTTTTTGATACACGTTGGCTGAGTTTTCACCCCATTTTCAAAATATAAGCTTTTCATTGTTTAGACATCATAAACCATCACTGACGCAGAATTATGACCACATTGCTTTTTCCCGAATATTTGTGGAGCTTCTTTGGAGATATGAGCGTACACTTAATGCGTAATGTATCGTGAGTACCCGTCATAATAATTACAGTGTTAATGTTCTGCGATGATAAAAGTTTAAAACATATATTTAATACTAGCTGACCCGGCAAACGTTGTTTTGCCATATAAATTGTATTGATCTTTTCCTTGCTAGTTGATAAGAGATGGCGCTAGTTGTATTCATTAGTAACAATCACACTTCTTTTATATTTTGTATAATTTACACTATAGTTTTATAAATTATAGCCTATATGTTATTCTGGTGTGTAAGCTATATTATTGTAAAGTTTCATCAAAATCTATTCAGTAGATTTTGCGTTAAAGAAGTTCAAACATACATCCAGACATAAAACTTTTCACATTTATAATATTAGTAGGATAGACAAATAAAATTTGAAAAACAAAATTTTATGAACGATGCGGGACTCGAACCTACGACCTCCGGCGTTCCGTGCCGGTGCTCTAACCAACTGAGCCAACCATTCGAGTAACGTATCGTTATAAAATCTTGTTTGCTTTGTTCAACTCTCAGGTTGTGGCTTCATCTACAGGATCTACTTTACAGTTGATAGCCTGCTCAACCCCAACATTTGCATATTAGGATATTGACGTGAGATGTCTCTTTTGTAAATCTAAACAATTTGTTATGTTTTAAATTTTTGTATTTAATACTAGTTGACTGAATTTTTAGAGATACACCGTTTCTTGGACATTGCAGCGTAACTTTTATTTTTCTAAAATTAAAGAATTTTTCTAAAATAAACGAAGCCTAAGTTACTCCTTATTACATCAGCTACCTGCCAATGAAAGTCCCGTCAAAATCGGTCCAGCCATTTCAGAGATTAGCCGGAACAAACAGACAGAGAAAAATTAAAAAAAATATGTTATTTTGGTGTATTTACCGTATGTATATTCTTATTATACATGTAGTAAAAAACAGTTATTTGAATATTACAAACAGACACTCTAATTTTATTTATAGGTATAGATGTATAGATTATGTAGCTGTATTCGCATATCATAGACATATTTCTTTGGACTTCCCTACGAACTTTCATCTCCTATTTCACCCCCATTTCGGTCAAAAACACTGCATCAAATATTTATTGACCGATCGATCAAGTATCTAATTACGACCTTTCATGGTTTATCTGAAAATGACGAATTCCCATGCAATCTTTCATCCCGTATTTCAACTCTTCCAGGTTCTTTTTTTCCAAAAAAATGTATGCTATAACATTGTTCGCCATCTTCAGGGTGTTCTCGTTCCCTCAAATATGTGCGAGCGGAACGATGGCTGGTCCATGCGTCAACTCGTGAACGGGTGCGGCTTGTGGTGCCACGTCGACCTATTATAATAATAATAATAATGACACTCTTTTTACACAAATTATCTTGCCCCAAGTTAAGCATCTATAGCCTGTGTTATGGGTTACAATACAATGATATATTTAATACAATATACTTACTTAAACATACATAAATACATTTAAACATCCATGACTCGGAAACAAACATCCATATTCATCATATAAATGCTTGCACCTACCGGGAGTCGAACCCGGGACGTCTAGCTTTATAGTTAATGAATGTATTTGTTGGATACAATTACTAATTATGACAGTAATCACGACCATCATGTTCACGAAGCATCCTTACACAGACAATGAGTTCAAGCTCTGAAGGTTGATGCATCCGATATACGATAATTTATATTTATACATTTAATTCTTTATTACTTTTCATGAAATGATTTATAAAGCATCTAACTAATTTGTTATGTATATCACAGCCATTATAAAATACTATCTTTGATTGAAAAAAGTAGCCGTTGAGTTTCTTATATGTTCTTCTCACGAGCTCAACTTTTTACGAACATATTATGGTCAGTAATTTAAAAGAAATATTTATAGTGATGATTCAGGAGCGCTTAGTTTAAGCCTTTAAGCGGTTATTTCTATGCGTTTATGTCCTTTCTCAAGCTTGACTCTATCCCTGTACAAAATTTCAACCAAATCGGTTCATTGGTTTAGGCGTGAAAGCATAACAAACAAGCCTACATTAGTAGGGAAGTAGGGATGTATAGCATTGATAACAAGAAGTCGTTTAAATGTCGTTTTTGTATCGAGAAAATTTATTTTAAGCGTGTTTCGACACTTGTACCTGATATTAATACGTGATGTAAACCTGTTAGCAGACTGCGTAATTAGAAGCAGAGTAAAAATAAACTGTGTTGGACCATTAATTATTGTTTTGAATTATCTTTAGTTGTTGCCAGAATCTCGTTGCGTTACGTGTGTTTAATAATATTGCTTTAAAGACTTCGTATTCAGTTGCAAGTATTAAAAATACGTAAGTACACATAGGATTATAGAATAGAATAAAGATATTGCCTCACTGACAACAAAAAAATGGCGTGCGTACAAAGTACACATGTCTGAAGAGAAGCTTCGTTGGAAAACTAATTTTTAAATCTTGTTTATATTACTTATCCTAATCTGTTCTCTAAACCAAATGTTTTTTGTTAATCTTAGAAATTATTAGATGTTCTACTTACTCGTCGCCACGCGCTAAACCTGCACGATACAACGCTAGTAGGGACGATGTTCTACGTTTTCGCGGCCGCGCGCTTCTGGTAAATCGGTGTCAATCGCTCTCTCACTTGAACAAAAACCTCCCACAATTTCGTGATGCTCTATTGCGTTTGATTCGTTAAAAAATTTCCCTAATGTGCCTAAAGAAGTTTCACTTCAATAATTTGGAGTTTAAAAAAGCATTTTAGCAACTAACGAAAATAACAACCCCAATAAACTGAATGTTGTATATTAAAAGCTAATTATATCGCTTCGATGCATACTGAGTTTAGTTGGATTGTTAAAGCACGAAACACGACAACGAAAAAGACAAATGAAATTCAATCTTATGCATCAGAAATTAAAATCTGTTATGAAAGTTAATCATTTTTTGTTTAAGTTGCCCACGTATTCACAGCAAGCGGCATCTATGATTCTTAAAAAAGTTTAGTTATATAATAAATATGAATATGAAATAAACCTAAAATAAGCAAATAACGATAAGTGCTTAAATAAATATTAGTTAATATTTGGTTGAATTAAAAGTCCTTCATTGTATGCTTATCGTTTTATCTACACCCATGCTTTAAATCCTCTATTAAAGATTCTTAAACAGTTAGCTTACCAACATTAAAACACCCAATGTCCTAATAACCATAACATCATCCAAATGAGTGTTGCAATGAAATTCAGTACAAAATTACAACACTCGTTTGGATGATGTAATGGTTACTAGGACTGGCTTTTGTAATGTTAGCAGTAAGCTAACATTAAAATCAGATCTTTTATAGAGGATTCATATTATGGGTGTAGATAAAGTCTTGTATGCAACTGTTGATAATTTGGTATTAAAACAGTTATGTGATACTATTATCACATCAACATAAACCCACATTCGTGTTTTAATACTTCCTCTTTACACAACAGTTGCATAAATAGCTATAAACGCCCACTTCTAGATATTGGCATGGTAGGTACAATAATTCAAGAGTGAAATTAAGAATAATAGTAAACGGAACCGCTCGTTTGTAGGCAGATTGATTCCAACAAGGCTCGTCTGGTTGTTTTCCTTCATCTAGGCGAGTTGATTCCTCGCTAAATGATGGTAATGAATGTTGGGATGACATTTGCGAAGTTACTTTTACTTAGTTGGAGTTGATTTGTAAGACAGACAGTGTCGTAAGTGAATGACGTTGTAAAAGAAGAGGTACAGTTTGCGCGCGAGTTGAATGTAGTCGGGGTTTGTGATAAAGGATAGAGTTGTGGTTAATCGTTAATACTACTTAACTCGTTAAATTTTCATACGAAAAAAAGTGTGTGTCCACTTATGTACGCTCGCAAGAAGTTATACTTCTTTGGCGAAACAAAGCAAAATCCTTAAAATGATTTAATCCTAGCATAGAATAGCAAGAGGAACAATATTGTAAAAATCTTGCAACAATGGCTTTAACGATTAATAATTAAATAACGAATACGGCTGTACGGGCTTGAACCCTTAGCCTATCCTAATAATGGACAAAGAAACTAAAATAAAAAAAAACGAATTTCGCATCAAACGTCGTTTATTCAAAACGCGCCTAAAGAAGTATAACTTCAAAAATAACTTGATGCGCAAAACGCTTATTATTATAACACTGTTAAAAATCACAAGTAACTATACAGCGTTATATTTTACTGCTAAGTCATTTAACACCATTTGTTAATATAACATTAGCACAACGTTTTATTCATGTTAACAACTAGGTCATACTAGTTACTATCAATTACAATATTTAACAATCTACATAGGTTTATTTTCGTATACCTGATTCAGTTACTGAGTGTTAGACAGGTCACTAGACTTGGCGAGAGGTACTAGGTTCAACGTGTTGAAATGAAATAGACACCAATCAATGAATTTCACTTAATTCTTAAATAGGCTTAAGATTGTCTACAGCTTAAGAGCGGGTGCATCTCCCCCCGCTGTCCGTAAACCTCGCCTCGCGCGCCTGCAGTGTAGTGATGTGCTGTAGTCGTCGCTTACCGTGCTATAGCGTTAATACTAAAGTTGCGTAGTTGCTATATTTTTGATTTTAATAATGACTCATCCGAGTCCCTTAAGTTCCGTTCCGAAAAAAACGTTTTTATTCATCGAGATATGGCGAAAATGTTCAAGACATTTGTGTTGAAGAGAGGCAGAACAAAATTTGAGATTTAACTGAATTTAAAATAATGAATAAACTAATAGCATAGGTTTTTCATAGTTTAACCTAGTGTAAAATGGTAAACTTGAAGCATTGTTAAAATTTATCGATACACTAATGACTATGGTCATCGAATTATAATTAAGTCACAGCACTATCGCATTCCTGAACTCTGCCTTCAACTTGCGCGATATCTGTAGGTATTATTGTACTGTTTGTATCGCGATATCTGTAGTGACAGTTTTAGGTGAAAAAATATGACGGCATAGTCATAATATAAATGGGATAGATGCAAGTATATATCAGTACATGGGGAATTAAGTACAGGGGAACAACGAAGAAGTGTGAGAAGAGGTCGACCTGAGCGTTCAATACACGTTCAGGTCGGGGTTGTAGTAAAAGGGGGATATCATCCTCACCATCTGGATGTGTGGCGGTCCTCCACAGTGCGGTTTTCAAGGAGCTCACTCAAGAAGCTCATTCCACAGCTTTGTAGTACGTGGAGCTTCCTTGTGTGGTGTTTCAGGGACGATACGACATGGGTACCTTCAAAAAAAGCGCGTACACCTTCCTTAAAGGCCGGCAACGCTCCTGTGATTCCTCTGGTGTTGCAAGAGATTGTGGGCGGCGGTGATCACTTAACAACAGGTGACCCGTACGCTCGTTTGTCCTCCTATTCCATAAAAAAAAAGGAGTCTATTTACACATACGCTATACGCGTTGTGATTTTATTGTGACTGTTTTTTTATACGTATCTTTTGCGTAAAAGTTAAATTTTTATTATTATTTCGGTGAACCCGACGTTTCGTAAACATTTTAGAGCTCGTTTTCAGGAGGGACTGCGGTTGACACACAAAAATTTAATGAAATTGTATAAGATACGCAATATTTTTTTTACTTCTTACTGCATATTATATCTATTGTTTTAGAATAGTTTTTTCTTGAAGTCGGTTATTTTTTATTAATTTATTTGATTTTAGTGAATCTGAAGGACACTTACTAAAAATTTGTCTAAATATGTGTAGACCTATAAAACTTTGCAATGCAGGTATCAACGTAAGCGCATTGCAATTTGATTACAGACAGTTAGGAATTCTGCCACAGATCGCACCCTTACTGTAAGTCATTCAGAAGTTACATTGATCATCATATTTGACTACGACCATTACTTGACCATAACGACGTTACGATAGGTGGCCCACATATCCGGCTAGCATAAAAAATATTCGGCCGAGTATCGTTAATTTGCTCCTAAGAATTGAAGAGTTCCGTTACTATGTCATGGATCCAATAATCAGTACCGAACCAAACTCTCACCAAACTACCTTCGAAGTATATTCTTTCCAATAAAAAAAGAATCATGAAAATTTCTTCTAACATAGATTCAAAGAGTTGCCAAACAAAACAATTAAACAACAATAAAATTATTAAACATAACTTGTCGAATTATTTCTACAAAAAAAATATCGTTCACCGCATAAAAACCAGTTCAGTCGTTCATTCGTTGTAATTATAAAAAAAAATCTCATCCGTAAACAAAATTTCTCTGTGACCTCCCTTTGCGTACCACTTCAGTAGTTGATTCGATTTTACCCCCAATGATCAAAAATGACCAGTACGTATCTAATAGGCTCCAAGTCCTAAGTCATCTTTTAAAATACGCGACATGGTTCTAGGTGCTATCGTCAACTCCCAAGATAAAATTTTGGTATCGGACAGGATTTCTTCGTATTCTTACCATTACTGCTTTGACCACCTTTTTCGTACGAACACTACGTGGACGGCCAGATCTTTTTCTGTCATAAACAGAGCAACAATATTGATAGCCCGGTTTTTAAAAATTGCATTCGGCTCCATACCTACTCTGTGTAATGCAATCACAGCGATTCGGTTCTATTTATTACCCTACTCCATTTTAATATCGCAAAATATTGTACAATGTATTGGCGCCAAAATGAGAAAACTCAATGAAGAATCATATAAAATGACAGATTCCAAATTCAAATGTAATATTTTGTTTATTTTTAATTGCAACAGTATTTATGGCCAGACCAAGTAGATATTATTAGGATATCTGATAGTAATCGCTCCAGACATACCTTTATCCAGAATAAAGTAATTTAATCGCATTTATTTGCACTTTGATACTAAGTCGGGTTAATTATGCGAAGCAGTACGCAGCTGTCGGGCAGACAAGTTCCCTCGGGTACAGCAACGAGGTCGGTCGTGTTGCCACGTGCGTGAATGTGAATAATTGTGGATGTAAAGTTGGGGCCACGATAGTTCACTTCTAGCGAGGTCTACGGGGTCATTGTCGCAGGCGGCAGAAGCGGTAACGTTCCGTACGTGAAATACCCATTCATGTAGCTTTAAATAACGATTAAACGAAACCGGTTTGTGTTGTAATTGTTTCTACAGTCGGTAGGTTTGACAATACGATTTCAAAACGGGATATATTTTATTACAGAAGGGAAACCTGTTGTACCTAGGATAATTTTTTAGATATCTATTATTTATTTTATTTGATGAAATGTACTCAAACCAATTTTCTATATTTTGAAAGGTTAATCATTTGAGTATTCACCACCAAAATATCAAAAATGTATATTTCATACTTTTACGAAAATTTTTTTTTAATGAAAATACGGGACGAGACGAGCAGGACGTTCAGCTGATGGTTATTGATGCGGCCTGCCCATAACAATGCAGTGCCGCTCAGGATTCTTCAAAAGCCCAAAAACTCTGAGCGGCACTACAATTGCGCTCGTCACCTTGAGACATAAGATGTTACGTCTTATTTGCCCAGTAATTTCACTAGCTACGGCGCCTTCAGACCGAAACACAGTAAAGTTTACGTATTACTGCTTCACGGCAGAAATAGGCGCCGTTGTGGTACCAATAATCTAGCCGGCATCCGGTGCAAAGAAGCCTCCCACTGGTAAATAAATATGTGTTTTAATAATTAAAATGAAAAAAGGAACTAATGGCCAAGGTACCCTATGTACCTAGGCCAGTGCTATGGTGTACCTCGGAACACATTGAGGAATTTGGCATAATTTATGGAAAATATAACTATTCTTAACTAAAACCATTTAATTCGTTTAAATAACATATTTAACAAACAATAACTCACAAATTCTGAACAAAATCCAAAAACAAGGTTGAACAGGTTCCCCTATATATTAACACTAATTAGGCTGACATCTATAGAACGTACTTTGTGTTTGCTCAGACTTTACTCACGTAAAACTTTGCTGAGTATGATAAAATGCAATCTTAACTTTTGCATTGGGCTGATTTAGCTTATTCTCAGCATAATTTCAGCTGTCAAATCACTATAAAAACGAAATCAAAGATTATGCTAAGCTTACACTCAGCTAAGTTTTAAGTAAGTAAAGTCTGAGCCATGTCTAAGTACGCTCTAATAGATCTCAGTCTAATAACAGAATGCTAAAGGTATTTAAGAATACGTGTCATCAGGTTTATAATCCGTCACCAGGTGTATTGTTGTCTCTTTTATACATACCGTCATCAGGTGTATTGTTGTAGCTTTTATACATACAATCTTAATGCGGCCCACTACACAGATTGGTCGACACACATGACAGACTTTTTAATGACCTTGGCATTTTCTTTTCAACAAAACCAAAATTTAAAAAGCAAGTAAATGATATTTTAAAGTGAACAGGATTAATATATATAGATTTTTTTATATAAAATCTCATTAGGTAACTCTTTTGTTTAAATGTAAAGTAATTTTGTAAATAACTTAGTTTTTAGATATCAAATTTTATATTTCTTTCCTCTTTTTGTATGTACATATTACTTTAATTAATGTTAAACTTTGTTATTCATCATGTAAGATACTAGTAATTATAAAATTAACCTGTTAATAACGGCGTGGGTTCTCACTAAATTAACTTAATATCTACTATGCTTTGAAATTGTAAAATGTATTGTGTGAACTGTTTGTTGTCCCTAAGAAAAAAAAAATACAGGGTAGTTTTTTGAGAAGGGCGGTGATGGCGAAGTCTTTATAGCTACGAGACTTAGAGGAAAGTCGTGAAAGAAGCCATGCCCTCGATTGATAAGAAACTAATAACTGTATATATTTTTTTTTTATTTCTTGAACTTTTGAGATCGTACTCGAATGATTTTTAAAAAAAATTTCAACCTGTATTATTGAACCAATGGAATCTGTTGCATTCACGACTTAAGTCTCGTAGTTTCCGACTTGTCCATCACCGCCCTTCTCAAAAAACCATCCTGTATTCCTGTATATGTATATAAATCCAGCTGATGTTTGTTTCAAGTGAACTCCTAAACTAATGAACGGATTTTAATGGGCATTACTTCATGGAGTGCAGTTTTGTCCAACTTGAGAGATAGGATAGATTTTATTTCGATTTGGGACCCATAATTATTTTTATTTCCAATATTTGTTTTTTGTGGACAAAATATTCTCTATAAGACAATTTATTGACGCACGGTTTGACAGTTCTGCTGTCAAACAATTTTATTATAACAACAGAGAGCATATTTTACGAGATAATTCTTGATGTTATAAATTTAATTCATAAAAAACAGTATTTTATTTATTATGTGCAGAACAACGTCTCTCGGGGTCAGCTAGTTTTTTATACATTTCAAATGATAGAGAAATGAAATGAAATGATATTTTATTTGCAAGAAACATTATACTTAAGATGTTAACATAATATTATTAATAATCGAATATGTTTCTAATATGTTGAAAATATGTTATAGTGTTGTCTAAGTATCAACACACTACTGTTATACTGAAACATGTCGGATTTTACAATGCTATCATTAATATTTATAAAATTAAAATTTAAAGATATTATAATATAAGACGTAAATAATTAATAATTAATTTAGTACCTATGTATAATGTCAGCATGTTAAACGTCATCTCCTCCTCGCGTCGGTTTCCTCAGTGCTGAGGGTCGTGATCATCTCGACAGAGTACTTTTTTGCGTATTATTTGCCGCCATCTGCCCCTGTCGAAAGCAGAGTGTAAAGCGTCGTGGACAGTGGTTTCAAGGGCAGTGCGAATCTGATCGGTCCATCGCATGGGGCTCCTTCCTCTTGGTCTTCTTCCCTCCACCTTCCCTGTTACCATCAGTCTATCCAGGTTGTCTTCATCCCTTCTGGCGATGTGACCGAAGTATTCTAGGACCCTACGCAAGCAGATGGTAGAGAGCCTAGTCACAATGCCCAGCTGTTTCAGGATCGACACAATATTAAAAATTTAAATGTCATAAAAGTATATAATTCAGCGAAACTAAGCTGAGCGGAGCTCCCACCGGGTGACTCCAATTGATATCTGTGTTAAATAGTTTCTCGGCCATTTCTAGACCGATTTAAAAAAAAAAAAAACTCATAGAAAGCTTTCGAAATTTTCTAGGTTATTGTCGAGATAGAATTTTGAATTTCGACTTAATTCAATTATTATGATGAATAAGCATAACTTTCTCATGTGCAATGTTAGATACAAAATGTCTCGCGTTTTCCTTAATTTACTGTTATGTTGATATTGGTCAAAATGTTAAATATGGCCAGATGTATGTTCAGGCAAAAATCCATAGTGATTCGACTGCCAGGTTCTTAGTTTTTGAATTTTCAAATCAGCACATGTTTCTCATGTGGCGTTCTCATAAGGCGCTAATTCCTCGTGTTTAAATATGGCGCCAAATTCCAGAAGATTCTTTTTATCGTTTTTGTTTGGATTTATTTTGTTTTGTTTTTGTACACAGACTTAGTTTATTTAATTCATAGTAATAATTCATTTTGTATTGAAAAATTATAGAAGCACTTATTTATTAACCATCGATGCAGTCTTCTTTTAAAAACCATGAAAGGTAAATCTTTCAATTCATTAGTGACAAAATATTCATAACACGGATTCCGTGCTGCGTTGCCTGTTGTATGTAATATGGAGCTCTGGTTAGGTGATGATGAATGACAATGATGGCCTGTTGTTAAATAACCGGTCTGGAGACCGACTTACACACTAGAAACCCCAGCCGTAGAGTTCCATACCATCGTACAATTTACATTCAGTTGAAAAAGTATCGGGAATGAGTGCTTTTTTTAAAGTTGCAAATTTTTTTTGTTAGATTGAAAATATTGAGTTAAATGTTATACATATTTGAAGTCTATTTTACTTTACTTTTTAATATATCTATATATATATAAATTAATTGCTGTTCGTTAGTCTCGCTAAAACTATTTGACTAATTTTGCTCTTGAATTATTTGTGGAAGTCCAGAGAAGGTTTAAAAGGTTGAATAAATATGAAAATACTTGGAAGTAAATAAAAACAACAATTTTGTTTTTGCCTTTGATGTGTCCCCCGTGCGTCGTTCAGAAATCAAATAAAAATAATAGTTTAAAATGAATAACTAATGAGAATTTTTATATCTTTCTAACTTTCTCAAGAGGTAAAAAATAAACTTCCTTAAAACACGGGTAATAACACATAAAAAACGATTCCTTTTGTTTGTTTTAAGTTTATTTTATACAAAAGTTTGGGTCTTTTATTTATCGATTGAGGCAGTAGGAAGTCTGCCGGGTCAGCTAGTATCAGAGTTAGGCTGACTAGGTGCTCCTTCGTCCAACTGGCTCATTAGCCTTCCCATATCGGCAGTGCCCCGGGGCACTGGATTTTTCAAATACACCAAAACCGAGTGTGCCGTATGGCACCGTATTCCCTCACCAAGTTTTCACCTTATTTTATTTATAACATGGTTTATTTTGCATGGTCTTATACCTTGTTCAATCAAATCATCCTATTTATACGCAATATATTGCTACATGTAAAATAATACCCATTGACAGAACGCTGCGTGAGCGCCAAAATCACTCCGATCTGAGGCACACCGCGCGATCAGTTTCCTGGAACGGAAAGGCTAGTCAGTTGCAAAAAGGACGAATAGCCAATTGTGTGTGTTGTAATAATAAATAAAAGATTACAAATTATTATAATTTACTAGCTGACCCAGCAAACTTTGTATTGCCGATATTAAAATCGCGATACAAAAGTAACTGTTGATCGTAGAGGGGTGAAAATTTGAATTTGTATGTATTTTTAATGCTGACTCATAATCAAATAAATTAAAAAAAAATGTCAAAAATAGTAAAAAAAAATTGGCGTGGACCACCCAAGGACACATTTAGGGGGATGAAATATAGATGTTGTCGGATTCTCAGACCTACCCAATATGCATTCAAAATTTCATGAGAATCAGTCAAGCTGTTTCGGAGGAGTTTAACTACAAACACCGCGACATGAGAATTGTATATACTAGACTAGCTGACCCGACAGACGTTGTTCTGTATATAATAAATAAAATAATGTATTTATATGAATTTGTCAATAATATATCATAACATCAAAAATTACTTCGTAAAATATGCACCCTGCTTCATAATGAAATTGTTTTACTGCAGAACTGTCAAACCGTGCGTCAATAAATTCGCTCATAGAAATTTTGTATGGACACATCAAAGGAAAAACAAATTTGTTGTTTTTATTTAATTTAGCAGCATTTTCCTATTTATTCACATTTTAAACCTTCCCTGGACTTCCACAAATAATTCTAGACCAAAATTAGCCAAATCGGTCCAGCCGTTCTCGAGTTGTAGCGAGACTAACGAACAGCAATTGTTTTTATATACACTGGCCTGCAAAAGTAAGTATCACACTTTTCAAATCAATTTTTTTTCTTAACTATAGAAGGTAGAGATTTAAGATTAAAAACGTTTTGTTGCAAATTTTATAGGCTTTAATTCTTAGAAACTAAAATTATACATTAGTAACATTTTTAACTTAAAAAAGATAAAACAATGAAAATAGACATTTTTAGTTTAGTGTAAAAAAATTCAACTAATAAAACAAACTAATTACATGTTATTTAATTTTACTCGCCTTACTTAATTACTTAATTTTATTGCCTCCTCGAGCTCTGATTACAGCTTCGAGCCGGTTTGGAACATACTGAACACTAGGTTTCGGAGCCGATGTTGGGGAATATTCTCCCATTCTTCTACCAGGGCCTGCTTTAGTGCCCTGAGGGTGGTGGTCTGCGATTTCTGACTAGCCTCCCAAGCTCATCCCAGGCGTGTTCAATCGGGTTGAGATCAGGACTTTTTGATGGCCAAGCCATCACGCTGATACCGACCTCCTGAATATACTCTTGTACGATATGAGCCGTGTGTGGCCGGGCATTATCATGCATCATCATCGATCCATCACCCATATTTGCTAAATACCGCCCTGCATACTCATTGAGAATCTCTTGAGCATATCTTTGCCCAGTGAGGGTGCCATTTTCTATGGCTACTAGCTCTGTGCGACCTTCTGAAGATATGCCAGCCCATACATGTACACTGCCTCCACCGTATTGGACTCTTTCTGAGATGCAGGCTTGAAGGTATCGCTCACCAGGTCGCCTGTAAACACTTCGCCTTCCATCAGAAGTGTAAAGGGAGAATCGAGACTCATCTGCAAACAAAATTCTTGACCATTCTTCTTCATCCCACTGCATGTGTTCACGGGCGTATCGCAGTCTCGCTACTCGATGCTGTCTCTCGAGTTTTGGGCCACTCGCTGGTCTTCGGGGCTTCAAATTTGCTTCAACAAGTCTTCTTCTCACTGTACTGTCACTAATGTAGTCCCTCCGGGTCTGAAGTAGCTGTTGCTGGACTTCAACTGCATTTTGGTGGCGATTTCTTAACACAGTGGAAATAATATAACGATCTTCTCGGGCACTGGTACACCTGGGTCTGCCATTACAAGGTCTCCTCAGATGGTGTCCAGTCTCTTCGTACCTTCGCTTTACCTTCTGGACCGTTTGTACCGTCACACCCACCATTCTTGCAGTGCGACGCATACTGATGCCTAGTTCCAGAAAAGCCATGATCCTAGCACATTCTTTAACTGAAAGAGGCATGATAAATAAATTTTATGTGCTTTTTAGCATAATAAAACAAGACCCATCGATCTTGAAAAAAATTTAAAACAGAAAGAAACATTTGAATGGTAAAATTGTAATTCGGAAACGTCCACTTTGAAAAAGGAATGGTTTTGTTTTTGAGGTTTTTTTTCAGCCAATTCTTAAAAGAAGGTTACCGACTATAAAGTTTTTATGTACAAAATTAAATTCTCTTTGGAGTCATTTTTATTTCGAAAGTATATCTTGTGAACTTAAAACGTTATCCCAATTTTAAAAGTGTGATACTTACTTTTGAAGGCCAGTGTATATAGATTATTTATAAAAGAATATGTTATCTCAGAACTTTATTTTTATTTAGTCCTCTACTAATACTGATGATATTCTTGTAATATAACAAAAATTACCAGTTACCCTCCATTGCACAGGATGCCGGCTAGATTATGGGTACCACAACAGCGCCTATTTCTGCCGTCAAGCAGTAATGTATAAGCATTTCTACGTTTCGGTCTGAAGGGCGCCGTAGCTAGTGAAATTACTGAAAATGAGACTTAACATCTTATGTCTTAAGGTGACGAGCACAACTGTTTTTCAAGAATCCTGAGTGGCACTAAATTGTAATAGGCAGGGCGTATCAATCACCATCAACGTCCTGCTCGTCTCGTCCCTTATTGTCATAAAAGAAAGAATTTCTATTACTGAATTAAATGACAGATATTCTCAAGAAATTTAAGTTTAAAAATAAATCTGTCAAAAACTTATGATGTCACCTTAGTTTTTTAATGAAGCATTCAAATATGAATAATTTGAAAGATTGGAAATTATATTCGTAGGTTTTGGTCTACTTCCCTAGCTTATCTACTCAGCCTATCTCTACTAAATACTGTAAAAATGGTTACCTATGTAAGAAAAAATATATTGTGTAGTATCGCTATTAATATTTTATAACGTTTTATTTTCAGGAACAAAAAATGTCGAAGATAATTCTATTTGTGCTAATAACATACTTCTACTGTTTTGTTGGCGGTAAAGGAATAGAAATTACTTCTGCGCCGAACGTGGTTCAAATAAAGGATATCAACAAAGAGAATCAACTGGCTAATAGCGATGCAAAAGTAAGAGTTAAACTTTATTTTATGTTCACGACCCCTATAGCCCAGTTAGTGACCCGGCCTATTGAGTTGTAGGTCCCAGGTTCGAATCCAGGTATGTGCAATCATTTATGTGATGAATATGAATCTTTGTTTCCGAGTCATGGATGTTTATATGTATTCATGTATGTTTAAGTAAGTATATTGTATTAAATATATCGTTGTCTTGCATCCATAGTACAGGCTTTGCCTAGTTTGGGGCAAGACAATTTGTGTAAGAGTGTGTCAGTATTATTATTATTATTATTATTATTAATAATTATTATATATAATTGCTTTACCACGACATAGCTCCCGTATGTTCATGTACTTAAGGCCGCTATCCCAAGAATTCGCCGAAATAGCGCATAATTGAATCCAACTTTCAAATAATTATATATCTGCAGAATATGAGAAGAAAATTAATTTTTTCTTTACATTTGTATTTTTATAGAGAGTGCGAATAAAAATCAACAAAATACTCCTAACTTTTACAGTTGGAGCCCTTCTAAAGATTCAATCTAAATAAAAATTGTACGAACATTTAATAATTCTACACCAATACTATTTAACGTGACATAGTTTGGGTAAATATTTGTAATAAATTCAAAATGGTTCTAATTCTGAATTAAAACAATGGCGATCTTGTGCGAAAGAGGTAACCTAGCTCCGCTCGCTCAAGGTCATTGGCTCGGTCCCTAGCCTTAACTCACGTAATCTAAACTGGATTTTTGAAGGTCGATCTTATATGCCCTATCCAATGAAGTTCTACACATATAAGGACATATAAATCGCCGTCTGATAGCGGAACGGCAAAAGTACGCTTAAAGATAATGTAAGCACACTTTTCTCCTGTGTCGTGTTTCAACCGTCACTGTCCGAATCGCGTTCTAAATTCAATCAAGTAACTAAACTGAATACAACTTTACAAAGCTGCTTACTGACCAAGAATATTTTAAACAACTGGAGTAAATGTGGCAATGTAAAAATTATAGCAATCGCGCGTGCGACACAAGCACATCTCACCTATAACTATGTATGTAGTTACAAACATATCTTGGCTGAAACCAAACTTCCATTTGACTCGCACAAGTTAGGACATATATTTTTTATTTGTTTTTCTGATGAATGCAACTGTCAGTACTGGTCCAGCTTTCTGGGCAGCACCAGCTTTCAAATAAAAAAGAACCATCAAAATCAGGTCGAAAGTTCGAAAGTTCCTGGGGTAACAAATATAAAAAAAATTACAGTCGAATTGAAAACCACCTCCTTCTTTGAAGTCGGTTAAAAACTAGGCATAGCTTGAACTATTGGTGCTAAAGAACCATAAAATAACACAACACACATTATTGTATATTTATGTCTCGAAGTCCTACATTTATATTCATCATACCAACTTTACTACTTACCGGGATTCGAGTTGTGACCCGGGGGTCAGGGTGAGCTGATGCTAACCAAGTCGTCAACCTGATATAAGTGCTGTTACCGGCAGCCTATACAATGCCTAGGCATTGTATTCTATACTATACCTAGACAAAATTGAAAAGGCATAAAAGGCATTTATTTTCTCAAAATTGATTCCTTTGGAATTTATTTGATATCATTTCTAATATTTTTTTTTTATGGAATAGGAGGACAAACGAGCGTACGGGTCACCTGTTGTTAAGTGATCACCGCCGCTCACAATCTCTTGCAACACCAGAGGAATCACAGGAGCGTTGCCGGCCTTTAAGGACGGTGGACGCGCTTTTTTTGAAGGTACCCATGTCGTATCGTCCCGGAAACACCGCACAAGGAAGCTCATTCCACAGCTTTGTAGTACGTGGAAGAAAGCTCCTTGAAAACCGCACTGTGGAGGACCGCCACACATCCAGATGGTGAGGATGATATCCTAACTTGTGGCGTGTCGTGCGAAGGTGGAATTCGGCGGTAGGAATCAGGTTAAACAGCTCTTCGGAACAATCCCCGTGATAAATGCGGTAGAAGTAAGTAATATACTAGATACTACTACCGCTTCGGAAACAAATAGCGCTCTGAGAGAGAAAAAGCGGCGCAAGAAACTTTCTCAGCATTCTTTTATTGCGCTCTTTTTAATAACAATATACAATATTGTACTGTCATTGCTATTGCTATAAAATAATCAAAATCTAGTCCCAGGCTGTCTGATTACTTAGATATTCAGCTGTGGAGTAGTAGGATCTACGACAGAGCCATTTTTTAATAAAACATTTAAATTTATTTATAGATTATGCCTGAACAGTGGCTGGGACTTTATTATAAGAGTATATATACATTTACCCTTAAAGCTATTATGTATTTCATTAACCCTACTAGAATTAGTTACAAGCAATCCTTAATTTCTAGTGTTATATAATGAAAATCACTATTAAGAGCAAAAAAGTGACGATTTTTGTGTACGTAGTATATTAAATTTTCAATATCCGGACGACCAAGCCCAGCTCGGATTTTTAAGAATATACAAAACCTGAACAAAAAAAACTAATACGACACCTGGATTCGAACTCATTAAAACACGGATAAAACTACATTTTTATAAATTGAAACCTAGCTAGATCGATTTATCGCCCCCGAAATTCCCTGTATACTAAATTGTATGTACATCGTTGGAACCGTTTTCGAGATTCAGATTATATATAATATGTATATACAAGAATTGGTCGTTTAAAGATGAACTGTACTGACAATGAATAGTTATAATATTAATTTCTTAAAATTTTTGTTTGAGAGACTGTTTATATCGAAATTTATATTCCGGCAGACCTTAAAAATGGATTCTAAGTAATATACAACTAGATGAAGATCTAATATAGAAAGCGACCGATAAATAATAATTTCTAAAACTTTCGTGTGCGAAATTAGAATCTAATAGTTACTCACATTTGTCAGTCATTACGAAACAGCAGCCCGACATTCAATATTTTTTGTAGCATGTCTAAGAACGCGTTGCGAAACGTTCACTCATCTCTCTCTTCATCTGTCAGCGTTTTAATCTATCAAACATATTGAAAGTTTAGAGTACGTAAGCAGTAATGTGTAAGCATTACTGTGTTTCGGTCTGAAGAGCGCCGTAGTCAGTGAAATTACTGGACAAATGAGACTTAACATCTAATATCTCAAGGTAACGAACGCAGTTGTAGTGCCACTCAGAATTTTTGTGCTTTTCAAGAATCCAAGGCAGCACTACATTATAATGAAAAAGGCGTATCAATTACTATCAGCTGAACGTCCTGCTCGTCTGGTCCCGTATTTTCATAAAAAAAAACATAAAAAAGATCGTTCTAGCTGTTTCTGAGAGTACAAGTTTTTTCGAGTTTTTCCGTCGACCAGAGCACACCCAGGTCCAACTACCTCTGCCGTGAAGCAGTAACGTATAAGCATTTCTGTGTTTCGGTCTAAAGGACGCAATAGCTAGTGAAATTACTGGACAAATGAGACTTAACATCTTATGTCTCAAGGTGACGAGTTTTTGTTTTTTTCAAGAATCCTAACTGCATTGTAATGGACAGGGCGTATCAATTACCATCATCTAAACGTTCGGTTCGTCCTGTCCCTAACTTTCATAAAAAAAGTGTTTTCAATACAGTATGGATTCGGAAATTAAGCCATAAAAAAGGCATAAAAGGTATTTATTTTCTCTACATTAATTCTTTTAGAATTATTTTTGATGTCATTTCTAATAATATACTAGATACTACTACCGCTTCGGTATCAAAAATATTGAAAGTTTAGAGTATATAACATAAAATCTCTACAATTTATAATAAAAACAATATTTTTTCAGTTGGAAAGAGACCTCGCACGGAACGCGAGAGGTGGCGGATTCGAGACCCGCATCGTTCATAAAAATTTTGTTTTCAAAATTAATTTGTGTAATAATATGAAAATTAAAAAAAATAGTGGTACCGTCGTTCAAAGTTCAGTTATGGTTATCTACATAATTCATACGCATGTATTTCAGATTGTCAGAAACATAAGTATCGTAGACAATGAGTTTATGTTGGAAGGGCGACCATTCAAGATCTGGTCCGGATCGCTTCATTACTTCCGACTTCCCCACCAGTATTGGAGAGACAGACTTCAAAAGATCAAAGCAGCAGGACTGAACACTGTTTCAACGTGGGTATATTAATTTTAATTATTATTTATTACCAGTTTTATTGCTAATTAAAACTAGCTGTGTTGGGACGCTGACAGATTTTAAGCATCGACTCAATTAATGGATGTTTTTTTTAAATTAATATGGCTTGGTTAAAAATGTATTTATACTAGCTGACCCGACAGACGTTGTTCTGTATATAATAAATAAATTACTGTTTTTATTCATTTGTCAATAATATTTAATTACATCAAGAATTATTTCGTGAAAAATGCTCCCTGTTGTTATGATGAAATTGTTTCACAGCAGAATTGTCACACCGTGCGTCAAAAAAATTATCTCATAGAAAATATGTCCATATAAAAGAAATATTGGAAATTAAAAATAATTATCGGTCCCAAATCGAAATAAAAACTATCCTATCTCTCAAGTTGGACTAAACTGCACTCCATGAAGAAATCCCCATTTAAATCTATTCATTAGTTTAGGAGTCTATCGCGGACAAACAAGGTGTCACGATATTTATATATATTAAGATATTATGTCAGCAATACTGATTACTTGATGTGTAAATAAGCGCTGCCAACGTCATGAACTGTCATAAGACATTTGACAGTTTTAAAATTATTTGACATCATAAGTTCACGATATATGATTGATTGTTTTAGACAATCCAATTAATTATAACATTAATTTAACTACTTACTGTCTTAGTACTATTTTATATAATACTAGCTGACCCAGCAAACGTTGTATTGCCGATATTAAAATCGCGATACAAAAGTAACTGTTGATCGTAGATGGGTGAAATTGTATGTATTTTTCAATGTTGACTCAAATTCAAACAAATCCTTCACGTTATCAAGTCAGGAGGCCCAGAAACGCCCTCACCGATCCCTCTAACCAACTCGTCTGACCAGGTTCGCCTCTTGGCATCCGGGGATAATCAGACGCATTTAGATTCACGCAATTAGATAGCACCTTATGTGTTATATCTCAGGAGATACTCCATAGGGAGTGCCGCTTGCGACTCTCTCTCCCTAACAGAAGGTCGCCTACGATGAAGGCTTAGAGGGCACCTGCCCAAAGCCAGCCCCAGATTGTGTTTAGTGGGTAGGCACCTAGGTTTTTTTTCGAGTGAACATTACATAATGTGAATTCTAAGTGGTAACGATGCCCAAATTGTATTCAATTATTATAAATTTATAGTGGAAACTGTAAAATACAGATATTACAATTTTAAGTGCGTTTAAATTACCAACCCCTTCTACTTACATAATGAAATTTTTATTTACACAAAGTTTCATCAAAACGCTTCGACACGTGTTTCGTCTCAACACGAAGCATCTTCAGAAGTTATAATGATTTTGCAAACGCTGGAACTGGAATTTAAAAGAGCTGGAAAAAGATTATAAAAAAATATTATTTAGTTTATAAAACATGGCGGGATGAGTATAATGCAACAAAAACTGTCGCTACTGGGTAAAAAATACCACAATAGATTTATATTGTAAACATGGAGGTTTCATATGGGTATTTATATATTTTTCACAAAACAATGTGTGAATAAAGTATTTATCTGTTAATGTAACATATTTTCTTTTAAATGAATTCACAGCCTAAAAATAGAAGTAGCTGAACGCCGCGCCGCGGCGTCGCGCATATACTGGCCGCTTATTCAAAATGGCGGACGATCGCACATTCCTCGAAAGGTACCTGAAGTGGCGCGGCAAAGTTAAGCAGAAGATAAATATTTCCGAATTTAAGAGCTATGTGCTAAATTTTACCCGTTAGCTGCCGGTCTCCTGCCGAGTTAAATAATAAAATCATTAATTAAAAATCTTAAGAATTTAGAAGTCTCTATTCTGCCGTTGTTGCGCGAACAGGTCTGAACTGAAATATTAGATGTTCCACATCTATAAGTGAAAAATAGGGGGCTTGATGCCTCAATCGACATTAGGAGATCATTCCATCGTCAGCCACGAGCTTAAATAATTTATACGTCGGTCTAGATAGAGATGCTAGACAACCGCTTTAGTGTGCGTGACAAGCTACGTCTTACACTAGCCACTTGTATGTCATTTTGTGTGCGTGCGTTTAAATTACTAGAGGTAGACAAACCTATCCTTTTACGCTTACTAACATTTCAATAATCTATCGACATAAAGCGTTGGACTATAATTATATTGGACATTTTTATTTATGAAAATAAGGGACAAGAGGAACAGGACGTTCAGTTGATGATAATTGATACGCCATGCCCATTACAATGCAGTGCCGTTTCTTCTTGAATTACCCAAAAATTCTGAGCGGCACTACAATTGCGCTCGTCACCTTGAGACATAAGATATAAGTCTCGTTTGCTCAGTAATTTCACTAGCTACGGTGCCCTTCAGACCGAAACACAGTAGTGTTTAAACATTACTGCTGCACGGCAGAAATAGGAGCCGTTGTGGGTACCACACCCATAATCTAGCCGGCATCCTGTGCAAAAGAGCCTCCCACTGGCAAAATAACATACTGGATAGATAAGATCTTGTCATTAAACGGTGATAGCAATGTACCCGTAACTAGAGATACGTTATTGAAAACGGCCGTCAATAATTTAAGGGCCAAAAGATCATCTTAAATTATATCAGCAGCACAAGAATTACTTCTTTTGTCAGACGTTGAGACGCATCTCAGATCTCTATCAACTCGACTTCCGACGCCATCTTTAATTTAACCGATGTGATTGTACCTGTGCATGATTTCTCCGTAATAACTAATTACTGAACAGACGTTCTCCCAATTTCACAGTTAGCGAATGTAAGTATCCGTTAAAGATGATTGACATAAAATCTTGATGCTTTCTCTCTTTGATTTATCGTCTATCAATTATTCAGGGTCGTGTAGAATATTTTGAGTATTGCAGAATTCAAGTTTCACATTCATTCAAGCGTCGCAAATATTTCGGTGCCAGTGAGTCAAAGATCTTTACAGTGCCGTTTGGTGTCGAGACACGTCTTGGCCTGTGAGGCCCAGAGGCACGGAGAATGTACAAAATACAATCCCGCAAACAGTCGCTAAGGAGTATTTTTTCTCATTCTGAATTAGGTCAATAGAAGAAGACAGAGTGTGAATTAGCAATGCTTTAAGTTAGCAGACTATTATGAATAAGGGGGAATATCTTTGCGCCTCAATAAGGCTAGTGGAAGCCCAAGCGCTGGCAGCGATTTCGGTCAACAGATCAGCCTAGCTATCCAGCGTGGAAATACTGCCAGTATTATCTGTACGCTTCCACGTAATGATAGTTTTAATTTTATGTAGTCATAGTATTGTAAATATAGTTATAAGACTTGTTTTGTTTGAATAATAAATTCATGCTTCAAATGTTAAAAGTTTCAGCCTCGAATACATGAATAATGCTAATGGAACCTTTCCGATCTAGGAAACTCTGATCGCGCGGTATGTCTCAGATTAGCGTGATTTTTGCGCTCGCGCAGCGTTCTGGGTACGCGTATTATTTTACGTGTATTAATAGATTGCTTATAATTAGGATGATTTGAGTGAATATATCTGAAAGCTATTGAAACAAGCTATAAGACCATGCAAAATAAAACATCTATAAAAATTATCAGAGTTGTTAAAATATATGAATAAAATCAGGGAAAGTACAAACAAAAAGACTAAAACTCTTGTCTAAATTGAACGGAATTGGCAAAAATGGACGCTAATAAAGTACTGGAAGTCTACAGCACAAAACAAAAAAAGAAAACTGTCCTTAAAGACAGTTTTCCTTAAATTTTTCTATTGTTTTGACAATTTCATAAATCTATACATAGGTACTTAAACTTGTAGAAATAAACTAGACGTTTGATACTTACTTCAACTTATTTTATTTTTATTTATTTATTTTACCTTAAAAATACGGTCGTAGACCATAAATTAAACTAATAAAATACATTTTTTTAACAGAAAGTAAAAAAAATACAAAATTAAACTCGAGAGAGAACAATGCGGGACTCGAATCTACGACCTCTCGCGTTCCGTGTGAGTGCTCTGCCAACCTGAGAGTTGAACAAAGCATACAAGATTTTATGACGATACGTCACTCGAACGGTTAGCTCAGTTGGCCCACATCGTTTATAAAATTTTATTTTTCAAATTTTATTTGTGTATTAATCCTAGAAGTGAGGGTTATCACTTTAAAAACATAACAAATTATTTAGTTATTGTTGTTTTTTTACCCATGTGCAAGGGGCACACCCCGGGCTTACCCCTCACACACTTTATGGTAAGCCCTTACTTGGTGGTAAGGAATCACATTGACAATATTGATGTCCTACTGATCTAATTCAATGATATTCGATCCACGAACATAATTAACGACCTTCTCGGTATTTTACAGTTATGTGGAATGGAGTAGTCACGAGCCTGAGGAAGGAGTTCATTCTTTTTCAGGAGACAATGAAATCACAAAATTTGTCAAAATAGCTCAAGAAGAGGGATTACATGTCTTACTTCGACCAGGCCCATATATTTGTGCTGAGAGAGACTTGGTAAGCTAATTTACACCAACATTTAGATAACTGTTTTTTTTTTTAATTTCCTGAATTGCTTGGCACGGGGAAGTGCGCTGGTCTAGGACGTGACTTGCGTCGACACTCTTGCTCCTTCCCATGTCCAAGTTACGTCAGTTGGTGCTGGGGCTGCTGCTTCGACTACCGAAGATAGCAAGCGTCGCAAATATGTCAGTCTCAATGAAAATAAGGGACGAGAAGAACAAGACGTTCAACTGTTGATAATTGATACGCCATGCCCATTACAATGCAGAGCCGCTCAGGATTCTTTAAATACCCAAAAATTCTGAGCGGCACTACAATTGCGCTCGTCACCTTGAGACATAAGATATATAAGTCTCATTTGTTCAGTAATTTCACTAGCTACGGCGCCTTTTAGACAGAAACACAGTAATGTTTACACATTACTGCTGCACGGCAGCAATAGGCGCCGTTGTGGACCCAAAATCTCAATGACTCTTACATCTTTGTGCCGTTTGGTGTCGAGACACTTGGCCCGTAGGGGCCAGAAGCGCGGGATACTATCCCAAAAGTATAAAGTACTATCTTCTCACCTCAATAGAGCTACTGACAACCCAAGCGCTGGCAGCTATTTCGGTCAACGGATCAGCCTTGCTATCCAACGTGGACACAGACGTGGCAATGCTGCCAGTATTCTTGGTACGCTTCCCCGTAATGATAGTTTTAATTTTATGTAATCATAGTATTGTTAATATAGTTAGGTATAAGATTTGTTTATATCATATTGTATTGTATATTTGTTGATATATATTACATTGACAATTCACAAGAGAACATAACTTAAAATATAAACTTGACGTAAGTATAAAAGTAAGAACATGTCCTTAAATTATTTGAAATAATGTTTCAGGGAGGATTGCCGTATTGGTTACTTGGAAAATATCCGAACATAAAACTTCGGACTACTGATAAAGGTAAATATTTAAATGAATTGATAATTGTTTATGGAATTACCAGAAAAAGCACAGGAGTGTACAATGTCGTAATCTGAAAACATCTGATTTTCATTCATATTAACAGAGAACAATTGGGTATTAGAGTCTTGATCTAGTTTTGAAGTTTCTTTAAAATGACTAACGATCTGCAATTTTGTTTTATTTAACACCCCACCCTTTAAATGGTGCTTTACTTCGAAATAAATATTATATATAATGGCGGGAAATTATTTATGTTTCTAACGTATTTAACGCGTTCTAAATTTGGATTAAAAAATATTTTTTTTAGGTTTAAAAAATATTTATCGCTACTTAAATATTATTTAAAGTTTTTCTTCTCGTTATTTAAAAGCTACGGATATTTAAATAAAACATCTACTTATTAATAATAATTTAAACATTCAGTTTTAAGCATTTTAATCCTTTCTTTGATCAAAGAAATTTCCTAATAACTTCTTATACACTTATATGCTAAGCCCGTTATGGTAAACGAGAGAAACTAATTTATTAATTATTATTTTTTACAGATTTTATAAATGAAACTAAAAGATGGTTCTCGCTATTATTCTCCCAAGTAAAACCATTATTATATGGAAATGGCGGCCCTATTATATTGGTACAGGTAAAGTTGTTTTTGACAAATATTAATTTTTTGTATGGAAAGAAGGATAAAAGAGCGTACGGGTCACCTGATGTTAAGTGATCACCGCCGCCCACATTCTCTTACACCACCAGAGGAATCACAGGAGCGCCGGCCTTTAAGGCGAAGTTCTTCTCAGGTCTGAAGTATACTTTTTCTAATAGGTGGTAGTTTTTGTACTTTCAATAAGTGATTTCATATCATATTTTGAATCAAAAATTTTTAATCCAATTTAATAAAAATGTTTGATTTCCCAAAAAAATATGCTTTATGGATTTTCTGACCTTAACTTAACATACCTAAATTACAATCTTTGTATTTTAAAAACGGGAACAAGGCTGACGTTGCTTAAACTTTAACATTGTTTAAGCCTATGTTTTTCTCATATTTAAGAAAATTTTCACGTTTTTCCATTAAAATCAATGGTAAAGTCATTCAAGTTTTCTAGCAAGCTTCGTCATCATTATCATCATAATCAGCTGGAGGTCCACTGCTGGACAAAGGCCTCCCCCAAAGATTTCCACGACGATGAGTCCTTCTATGCCCTCACCCAACGTACATCGGCGATCTTGACCAGATCGTCGGTCCATCTTGCCTAATAACACTGCGTCTTCCGGTACGTGATCTAGCAGGCTTATTGATTCTTAAATATTTATGATGTGCAGATCGAGAACGAGTATGGAAGTTACGGAGCTAATAAGAGATACTTGGAACAGCTTCGAGACATCATTGCTGGACATGTTGGAGACGCTGCTCTCCTGTACACCACGGACGGCCAGTACAAGTCATACTTCATGGATGGATATGTCAGTGGGGCACTGACTACTATTGACTTTGGTCCAAGTGAGTCAATAGAATAAAAAAAGTGTGTGCGTGTAATCTTTACGCGCGATTATAAAACCTAATAATAATTAACTTTAAGAATAATTACTTAATAGATATATACATATACATATAATAAAAACATTCACTTACGTATTGCTGAAGAGCTAGGAGTATTGTTAGATTTTTTTTTCTCGGAAACGCTGGCGACGTAACCTCAAGTTTTTGAGCAAAGTTGGCATTTCATTCTCTACCTAGAATAAATAAAATCTTTATTATTATATTATCTTAACAAGTGAGATTTTATTTATTTTACAATGAATGATACCTATAGAGTTATATTGATATTATTCATTAGAAAATAAACACTTTCTACAGGTCAAGTCATTATCAGGTTCTTGATTTCCTCTTTTATTCTTGCTTAAAAGAGAGAGAGAGAGAGGAATAGTACAATGTTCCTCAGATTCCGCCATTTCATTTACCTGATTATTATTTTTATTTTATACTCTATTTATAATTCATTAATACCACTTGCACGGTTTAAAATTTTCATTCATTCGACATTGACATTTTTTTTCTATGCTTTTTTTTATGAATATTCTTATTTCAAGTATTTTATTTATTATTATTTATTTTATTATTCTTTAATTAACCGCGTAGTACAGTAGAACTTTAAATTTTACAAACCATGGAGACTAATAACATTACTCTGAGAAAAAGAAAACCCAAATTTCACACTTCATTTTGTCTAGAACAAGACGAGTCAATGGACTCATTATGTTCGGAAACAGCAAGAAGCCTGCCAGACTTGTCTACAAAACTCTACAGACTTGTCTACACAAGAAGAAATTATTGATTTAAAAGAAGAAATCACAAGTCTTAACTGCATATTGCAGCTAAATAGTGCACACACGTAGATTTTCACACTATCAGAAAAATTTAATGAATTGAAGAAACTAATAACGGAACAGAGAAATCAAATAGAAGTCCTTAAAAAAGTGTGTTTTAGTCCAAGAAACAATAGCCCTATAAACACTTCTTTAAAAAAAAGGAATAATCCTAGATTATTGGAATTAGCTCAAACCTTACAATTAGATTCGGGTTATACTGAGGAGTTCAAGTACTAAGGAGTTCATACAAGAATCGGAGTCATCCTGCATTTGTTTAGAAAAACCTTATGAGAAGACAGCAGTATGTTCAAGTGAGGGATGCGTCCCTACGCCAACTAAGAGTACACAGGGAGAAACCTTCAAAATAAGGGAAGAAGAAATAAATCCTTTATCGGTTAGTGACACGGACACCAAACCTGAAAATTCAAAAGAGAATTCAGACAAAATGCGAATTATGATACTTGACGGACAACAATGTGTAAATTTTGCAAGATCCCTTATCCAATCATGTCAGAATACTAAATACGAAAACTATCAAATATTTTCTTTCGTTAAGCCTCATGCAACGTGCGATGAACTAGTTGCGACCTTTAATAATTCTGAATTTAATCATAATGATAAAATAATTTTGTGTTTAGGCGAACAGGCTAGTAATCCTTACAATATTATAATAGAACTTGGTTTTTTCTTAAAGCGTCATAGTAAAGCAACAGTTACTGTAACCAGTGTACTGCAAAATTACTACATTAATGAAAGAAAATTGAATAATTTATTGGAATTGACTTGTAAAAATTATAAAAATTATACATACTTGACTTTAGCAAAATCGTACCCTGGCAAGAAACACTTCATTTATGATTTTTGTTATAGAATAAATAAGCTTATCGACTCGATGTATTATAGGCAAAAATATTTAGTACCCGGTAGTAAAATTATCATGGCTCGTGGTGCGAAAGGCAGTCAACATCAAGCTGCCAAAACTATCACCAATAGTAAAATAATAAAAGGTACTATACCATATTATTTCAAACTAAAAAGTAAAGAACAAAATAATGATCTCAATAGCGATTCATTTTTTCGAGTCCAAATTTTATCTTAATATTATGCATCAGAATATAGCAAGCGTTTTAAGTAAAAAGGATCTACTAAACACAGCTGTAACTGAACTTTTTGAAAATTGAAAAGTAGTAGATGTTATATGTATATCAGAAACATTCGTGAATGCAGCAAACAGATCTAATATTAAGTTGAATGGATATGCTTTTTGTAGACTTAAGCAAAAGCGTGGTGGGGTCTGCATTCTAGTCAGAGACTATATTGAGGCTGTAAAATTTGATGTCATGGATGAGCTATGTGCAGAATATTCTTTCGAATGTTGTGGTTTAAGAATACCAAAGCACAAATTAATTGTGATATGTCTATACAGGACGCCGAATTCGAACGTTGCTGAATTTTTGAATAAGCTTGATTTACTTTTACACAAATTAAGATATTGGGAGACCAGTAATATTGTGATTGTTGGTGATTTTAATATCGACACTCTAAAAAATACTAAAACGAATCTGGAGTTTACTAATTTATTGCGAAATTATAATTTTTTTAAACATATTAATGAACCTACTCGGCAAAAATCCTGTACTGACCTCTTTGTTAGTAATATAGAAAATGCCACAGGGGAGATTCGTCATTTAGGCCTGTCGGATCATGACACAGCATAATTTTTAGTAGTACCGACAAAAATAAATAATTCAACACCGTCGTATAAGTTAATTTTCAAAAGAGATTTATGTAATCAAAACATAAACAAATTTAAGGACTGTATAAAAAGTCTTAACTGGATAGACGTGTATGATGCTCAGAAATTGGACGATTCTTTTGATGAATTTTACAATACATTAATCATATTTTATAAATTATGTTTCCCTCTTCTTAAGTATAAAATTAATATTTCAAATTCAAAAATAAAATGGTTGCCCAGAGGTATAAAAAAATCATGTGCAACAAAAAGAAAATTAAGGTATCAATATTATAAGAATAAAATACCTGGCAACAAAAACAAATTTAATAATTATTCTAAGATTCTCAACAAGTGTATAGACCTAGCTCAGAGAAGTAGTAACAACAAATATATACTTTACTCGAAAAATAAATGCAAAGCGTTGTGGAATGTGATTAAAAATAAAACTTACTCTAATGTAGGAAGTATCGATGAAATTATTTATGAAAATAAAATTATGAATAATCCAACTCAGATTGTTACTATTTTTAATAATTATTTTATAAATACAGTCATACAAAGTCAAAGTCAAAATGTAAAAAATAAAAAAACCTGCATATAAATTTAAACATAACAATTCAAATATTTTCTTAATGCCAACTGATGAAATGGAGATAATAACCGTTATTAAGTCACTTAATAATTCAAATTCCACGGGCTGCGATGAAATAGCAACAAATGTAATAAAGGAATGTGCAAAGGAACTAGCTCCAGTCCTAGCCTACTTAATAAATCTTTCTTTTGAAGAAGGTAAGTTCCCATCAAATTTAAAAAAGTCAAAAGTAACACCTTAACTCAAAGCGGGAGATAAAAAGGATGTTAACAACTATCGACCAATCACACTCATTCCTGTTATCTCAAAAAATATTGAAAAGATACTGCACAAGCGATTAACATCTTTTTTAACAAAACATAATATCATTTTGGAGGAACAAAATGGTTTGCAAAAAGGAAAATCAACAACTTTAGCGTGTTTTTCGCTAATAAAAGAAATATCGGAATGCATGGACACAAAAACTCCAGTAACATCAGTATTTTTTGATATGAGCAAAGCTTTTGACAATGTTTGTCATGAAAAACTATTAGATAAATGCGCTCAATATGGTATTCGAGGTCTAGCAAATGACTGGCTTAAAAGTTATCTTTCAAACCGTACTCAATACGTTGAAATTGCTAAATTAAATAATAAACAAGAAGTAATACCTTATCGATCAGAACTTAGACTTAAAACAAAAGGTGTACCACAAGGAAGTATATTGGGTCCACTTCTATTCATAATCTACATAAACGACTTACCTAGCATTACTACTAATAACTGTACTCTTTTTGCTGATGACATCTCTATTGTAATTAAATGTTACAATGAATTGACATATGATATAGAAATTAATAAAACAATAAAGGACACAATTGAATGGCTTACTGAAAATAACCTGACTGTAAATATAAAAAAAACAATGTATATGCAGTATTATAATGAGAATGGGAAAGGAAAAGATATTAATGTTAATTATCATAATGAGAATATTAAAGAAGCACAACTTGTAAATTTTCTTGGTATTTAGACAGCAACTTATCCTTCGAGTCACATGTTGACAAAATTAGCAAAAAAATTAACCAACATGTATTTGTCCTCAAACGCGTATCAAAAACAATAGGTGAAAAAACAGCGCTAATGGCATATCATGCATTCGTGGTTTCTGCTTTAAGATATGGATTGGTCATATGGGGCAACTCGGTGAGCATAGGGCATTTATTTATTGGACAGAAGAAGTGTATCAGGGCGGTTTGTGGAGCCGGCCCCCTAGATTCTTGTCGACCGCTATTTAAAAAATTGAATATTCTATCGCTGCCATGCCTATACATTTATGAGATAAGCCTATTTGTTCAAAAACATATGTGTGATTTCTATACAAAAAAAAAGCCAGAAGGTTTTAAACACAAGGTATCCAAATAAACTCATAATGTTCTTCTGTAGAACTGCATCTTTTAGTAGAAATTGTTACAGCATGTCTGTGAAAATATATAATAAATTGCCCAATGAATTGAAAGATTTACCGTTCAAAGTTTTTAAAAGAAGACTGCATCAGTGGTTAATAAATAAGTGCTTCTATAGTTTAAATGAATTTTTCAATACAAAATGAATTAGTCTATTTCATAATAATATATGTAAATTAATATACTTTTATGACATTGAATTTGTTAATATTATACATAGGTACTAAATGAATTATTAAGTTATTATTTATTTACGTCTCATATTATAATATCTTAAAATTTCATTTTATAAATATTATTGATGTCATTGTGAAATCCGACATGTTTCGGTACGAGTAGTGTTTAGACAATTTTGTAACATATTTTGCATGTCAATTGACGAAACATATTGGATTATCCATTATATTGTTAACATCTTAAGTACAATGTTTCCTGCAAATAAAATTTCATTTCATTAAATAAAATAATGGACAATAAGAAATTAAAGGTTAAATTATTAATTTCCACATATCAATATGACGGTGTTACTGAATATTAATGTATAATGAATTACGGCTGTATGGGCTCGAACCCTTTGCCTGTCCTAATAATTGTATGAAGGAAACAAAAACCGGATGAAAGGTACAGAAACATGAGTCATGACGCCATCTTGCCGTAACGGATGTAGTAGTCGCGCCAAGACGAAAAAAATTCAATAATAATTGTTGTTCGTGCTGAAAATTTAACATTTTGTTCATATTTTTAGCCGATAAGGTCGCCAATGCGTTCAGAGAACTTCGTAAGTTTATGCCGACGGGTCCCCTGATGAACTCCGAGTACTACCCTGGCTGGCTGACACACTGGACGGAACACCTGCAGCAGGTGTCAACAAGGAGGGTCGTGGACACGCTCACGGATATGGTCAATAACAGCATCAATTTTAACATGTATATGTTTTTCGGCGGCACTAATTTTGGATATACATCAGGTGATTAATTTTTTACATTAATTATTAGATATAATATTAGATACTATATACAGGGCGGTTTTTTGAGAAGGGCAGTGATGGCCAAGTCGGAAACTACGAGATTTAGAGGAAAGTCGTGGAAGATATTGTCGCGTAGCAACGCTTCGACGTATACGAGAGTTGTCAAACGTCATATCGTACAGCAACGTACATGACGAGAGTTGTCAAACTTCGACACATTGATAATTTCAACAGCTCCGTCAGCAATACTCGTAGCTTTGGCGTAAAAGTCTTCTAAAGTCTACACCTACCAGTGTATGGAATTTTTTGGGTTTTTGTAAAGTTAATGGAAATTTGTAGTAAGTTCAGGATCAAATCGAACAGAAAAAAAGGGATGGAAAATGTGTAAGCAGGATAAAAATAGTTTAAAAAGAATTTTCTAGTACAATTTAAATTTAAAGATGGATTTTTTTTTTTTGAGAGGAGGAAATACGGTTACGTATTTACGCCCCGGAACGGGGCGTAATACGTCGGACTCGAGTGTCCGCGTACGCGGACACCCCATACCGACTAAAACCTCCTCTGTGCTGTTAGCAGCCCTGGCTTTCACAGCGAAGTAGGACGTGGGCCGTGGAGGCCGCAAAGACTACGCAACAACAGTCGCGGGGCGTCTCCTAAGGAGACTCGAACCTCAGACCGGCTGTGTGCTTGTGGGAAGGAGAGAGAATGAAGATGAAGATGAAAGATGAAAAGGTGATAAGAACACACTCGCCGGCGAGTGTGGTGATGTTTTGTGTAATGTATGTAAGTGTGTATGTAAGTGTTAATGATTGTATGTATGTGTGTTTGTATGTATGTACGTAGTGTAAATGTTTGTGTGCATGTATGTTTGTGTTTGTGTCTGTTTGTGGAGTGTGTTTGTGATTGTGTAAGTGGTGTATGTCAGTCCGTGTGTGAGCGAGTGTAGTGAAGCGATTACAGGACGAGGACTAACGTCTCGTCGGGTATCAAAACAATGTGTGGTGTATCTAGGGTGCGGGCCGCTGGCCATCGTCAGAGCGACGAGTGCCAGTGGTTTGCGGTGGTTGACCGCGCCTACGCCTGCGAAGGCGGTGTGTGCGTGTCTGTGTCGGTGTTTGTGTGGGTGTCGCGTTCGCGATGGTGATGTCGTCATCCGGGTCTACCGTTTCCTAACCAATATGTTGGGATGGTTAGGCGCCTTGTCAAAGAAGCGTCGCGAGATCTCTTTAAAGTGTTGAGCTATCGTCGGAAGCTCTAGGTCGCGGTGAAGGTCAACGTTTCGGATGAACCACGGGGCTCCGGTTGCCATGCGCGTGAATTTATTTTGAACTACTTGCAAACGACGTAAGTAGCTCGGTCGGATGTGCGCGAAAACGACGCTTGCGTATGACAGTATGGGCCGTACGATGGTTTTGTACAGCGTCACTTTGTGTTTGAGCGGAAGTTTGCTTCGCCCACACACAAGTGGATAAAGGCGACTGAGGACAAATCGGGCTCTATTGCATACCGTATCAATATGTTTCTTGAAGTTCATATTGCTGTTGAACGTGACTCCTAAGTATTTGTAATCCTTCACCCACGGTATGGGTGTTTCATACAATTTAATGACGTCGGTCGGTCGTTTTTTAGCGCGGATGCTATTCGCGTTACCGAAGAGTACCGCTGCACTCTTGGTGGGGTTCACTTCAATCCGCCATTTTCTGAACCAGTTGCCTAGTTCATCGACGGCGGCTTGAAGCACTTTAATGTTCCTGCTCAAGGTTGAGCGGTTCAATAGAGCGGAGCCAAAGTAGAGTGTCGTATCGTCAGCGTACTGAGCGAGCTGGACACTCGGAAACTTGGGAATGTCACTCGTGAAGAGCGAGAAAAGAGTGGGAGAGAGGACTGAACCCTGTGGCACGCCAGACCTGATGGGTCTGGGTGAGGATAGGGTGCCCTCTGCTCGATATCGGAAGGAGCGATCAGTAAGGTAGGCTCGTATGATGCGCACGAGCCTATCTGGCACTCCCAGTTGATAAACTTTAAAGATGGAATGGGAGAATCAGTTTGAAAATGGAACAGATCCGAGGGGTATATAAGCCGTACTAAGCGTGGCCTACGGCAGTTCTAGTTCTGACTCGAAAGTGTAAAGAAGAAGAAGAAGAAAAGAAGAAGTAGTGAAAAGTGGAAGTGTTCCAAGAAGAAGAAGATAGAAGAGACTTAGTGTTCGGTGCGGTGTGACGCGTTGAAGGTACCGCCGCCCACAAGAGGAACAGCGGCAGACTGGTGAAGTGCAAGTTCAGAAAAAGTGAACGCAAATAAAGACTCGTTCCTATAAGCGGAGTATTATTTCCAATCCCTGACCCACTCTCGTGTCAATATCATGCCCTCGATTTATAAGAAAGTAATAACTCCTTTTGCGACTTTCGTCTAAGTCGCGTAGTTTCCGACTTGGCCATCACCGCCCTTCTGAAAAAGCCAACCTGTATAATACAATACGACATGGGTACCTTCAAAAAAACCGCGTACACCTTCCTTAAAGGCCGGCAACGCTCCTGTGATTCCTCTGGTATTGCAAGAGAATGTGAGAATTTTTTAAGATTCTGTGCATTTTTTCTTTAAATGTAAGAACCTTCTAAGTATTTAAAAACTAAAAAACAACGATGAATGATATCGATAAAGCTGTTCTCAAGTTATAGCGTCACCATGTGAAATAGGGGTTCATTTTTATTAATAATTGAAGCAAAGACCTTCCACAATATGGAGGTTGATGGCATTTATTTTCTCCCCTGGGTGTTGCAATCATTTAGATGATGAACATGAAACCAGCGTGCCATGATGGTGTTGCCTTCTTCTCCTCGGCAATAAAGCTGTGCCCAGCAAACCAATCACATATTCTACGATTTTGGTTGAGCTCTTTAAGACGACAACGTAAATCAATAACTTTACAGACCCTTATTAGCCTCTTACTCATCATCATCATCGTCATTTAAGCCGGAAGATGTCCACTGCTGGATAAAGGCTTCCCCCAAAGATTGCCATGACGATCGGTCCTGCGCAGCCCTCATCCGACCTATTACGGAGATCTTGACCAGATCAACGGTCCATCTTTCGGAGGGCTTACCAACACTACGGTACGTGGTCGCCATTCGAGGATTTTGCTGCTCCAGCGGCCATCTGTCCGTCCAGCTATGTACCCCGCCCACTGCCATTTCAGTTTCGGAAACACTGGTCTATGTCAGTAACTTTGGTTCTCCTACGGATCTTCTCATTTATGATTCAATCTCGCCAGGAATCTCCGAACATAACCCTCCCCATTACCCTCTGAGCGACCATGAGCTTCCTCATAAGGCCCACAGTTAGCGACCACGTCTGTGTTCCGTTTGTCATCAATGGCAACACACACTGATTAAAAACCTTCGTTTTAAAGCTCTGTTCAAACTGTGGCGAATAACGCGCGGGTTGCGGGACAAAAGTCGCTTGCGCCGATTGTGTCAGCTAACTTGTATGGACGTGTTCAACGCGAGTAGTCGCTCAAGTTGAAGCGAAACAAGAGCGGGACGTCCGGCGGGATTGTTTGATGTCACAATGCATGATGTTTTTCCACTGTAGAACCAAAAATGACTCGCGGGAAGCACAGAACACTTTTACTCTAACGAAGTCGCGTCAGTTTCAGAGGCTAAGCGAGCGAGAGAATTGCTTTAAAACGCGTCCCGAGCGTTATTCGCCTCAGTTTGTCAGCTTAAAGTCTTTTACAGCACCAAAATATTTATATCTTGGAAAGTAATAAATTATGTTAATCCCTCAGGTGCTAATTATGGCCCAACATATCAACCGGACATTACGTCATATGACTACGATGCCCCACTGACGGAAGCCGGTGACCCGACACCTAAGTACTTCGCCATACGAGACGCCCTTACGAAGGTCAGTTTATTCACAGCCTTCAGACACATAAACCTCTAATTAAGTAATTTGAGATGTAAATATTTGACATTATCTATCGTACATAGTGAAATTACTACTTTATATCTGAGACATATCTCAGACCACGAGCGCAATTATAACCATATTATAACCATCGAGCATGCCTGGGCCAACGTGTGCGCCTGCAAAATTTGCAGCCATCACGCTTCGTGAACTGAAAGAAGCACTGATAGAAGAATGGAAGAATATTCCTCTACATCGGCTCAGAATTCTATGAAACTTCTGTATTATAGTTAACGTATCACCTTTAGCGAAATCGAAGTAAGAGTTTCATATTTACTTAACTTTCTTTTGTTCATAATAGTGTCCATAACCTTTAATTTTTTGGCATTTATTTCAGCACTATAAAATTGTCTTTACTACAGTATTCAAGCTAGCTCCAACATTTTAGAGCTTTTTAGGTTTTTGTTATCAACCCGCATTGTTTGCATCCCTATGAACATCTATCCACAGCACATTAGATACATCCGGACCGAATTTTTATTTATATTATAGTGTAAATTAAAAAAGACATCGATTAGATAGGTCCTGTACGTTCACGTTACCAGTGACTGGGTTACTAGCTAGGTGAGCTTATAGGACAGACCGCGATGTATCTATCACTCGTTTCTACTCATGGCCGTGCGCCAGAGTGCCCTTTTCCTTTGACTGTTTCTTATCTTTAAGCAAATTGCTCATTTCTACTTCTGTTACAGTTCAACCCCGCAGTTAAAGACATTCCAGAACCTGGCACCACTGAGAAAGGAAAATATGGCGAAATAACCTTGGAACCGCTTCAAAACTTGCTATCAAAAGACGGTCGAAGTGCTTTAGGCCATAAATATAGAGGTGTTACCGGACCAGTGCTGCCCACTTTTGAAGAATTGCGACAATTTTCGGGACTTATGCTGTATGAGACAACTTTGAATGAAGGAGATGGTGTATTGGAAATAACCAAGCCTCGGGACTGGATACTCGTTTATGTTGATTATGTAAGGCCAAAACTAATTTAGTGCTGTATACATATACAAATTACAGGTTGATAGTGCAGGGGAAGGTGGAGGGGAAAAGAGCGAGAGAACGCTCACCCACACGATAGACGGACCTTATCAAAACAGTGACCCAGACACCTGTTGTGGAGTGCTCCCGTAATGCTGCAAACCGTCAAAAGTGGAGGAGCATCGCGAGGGAGGCAGTGCGACTAATAACTGTGGAGACCAACGGCGACTAATGTTGCGTCATCTTGGCAACCACGACTACTCTGACAAGAGTGAACGATTTAGAAGAAGAACACATACAAAGGATGTAACCGTAAAGTGTGACCAGACGATAAATCCCTAACTATTTGCAGACATCATAAAAATTTAAACTATATTTTATGTCATTTTTCTGATATGGTAATGTAGTTTATACATCTCTCTAATGAACTTACTTTGTTCACATCTACGTAACATAAGCACGAATACACTCTCAACTTGTTAAAGAACTCTACAAAAACACATAATTATTAAGCGTGAATTCTCATCACTTTTCGGATCCGATAGATCATCGTATCGAACACATTTCTTTACTCAAACTAAAACAGCCAGTAAGAAGTGAAAGGCATTTATTTTCTCAAAATGGATTCCTTTCGAATTCTTTTTGATGTCATTTCTAATATACTAGATACTACTACCACTTCGGAAATAAATGGCGCTCTGAGAGGGAAGAAGCGGCGCAAGATTTCTCCCAGCATTCTTTTTTGCGCTCTTTTCAATAATAATTGTACAGTCATTTCTATCGCTATAAAATAATCATAATCTAGTCCCAGGCTGTCCGTTCACTTAGATATTCAGCTGTGGGGGAATAGCATTTACGATAGAGCCATTTTTTTATAAAACATTTAAATTTATTTAAAGATAATGCCTGGACAGTTGCTGGGACTTTATTATATAAGTGTATACATTTACCCTTAAAGCTAATATGTATGTTATGAAGCCTACTAGAATTACTTACAAGCAATCCCTTATTTCTAGTGTTATAATAATGAAAATCACTATTAATAGCAAAAAGGTGACGATTTTTGTGAACATGTACGTGAACGTGCGTAGTAGATAAAAGATAAAAAAAAAATCAACCCGTCGCTTATTGGGCACAAATTCACATCACTCAACCATGGGGCCCATGACCTCATATCATTGAGACTGCACCATGATAAATGTGTGGTTTTTATTATATCTATTTCTACGCTATCTAGGAGAAGCGGATATTAAGGTGTGGTCACAATGGGCCGAAAAACATTTGATAGCGAGACTTAGAAAATGGCCACATCAAACATTTTATGACGCTAGATTAAAGTATGTTAACCTGGACTCACCTAAAACGCGCCATAAATTCATTGATCTAATATCTAATATATAAAATTCTCGTGTCACGGTGTACGTAATCAAACTCCTACGAAACGGCTCGACCGATTTTCGTGAATCTTAGCGTGCACATTTTTTTTTTTTTTGATTTTTTTTTTTAATTTGTTTAATAATTATGATTCAGCATTAAAAATACATACAACTTCAAATTTTCACCCATCTACGATCAACAGTTACTTTTGTATCGCGATTTTTATATTATTCTAATCCATCCACAGACACGTAATAGAGTTGCCATATGGCAATCGAATATAATGATTATTGTACGATAAATTTTATGTATGATTATTTTATAATGGTAGGTCTGAGCATGAGGTCGTCTATTTTTTACCCAAAAATTTTTATTTATTGATTTTTTTTATTACTTTATATGATGGCAATACAACGTTTGCTGGGTGAGCTAGTGCATGTATAAGGTTTTAAAGCATCATGTTCATACTAAAATGTTGTCTAGGCTTTCTCAATACTATAATCCTTGTAGGACTAGAAATATAAGGCCTTTTTTTGTCTGTTGTGGACACGATATTTAAATCACCTGTTAATAGATTATATCGGTCATGTAATGACTAAGGATAGATAGGTTTTCAATAACCTATCTATCCTTAGTTTAACTTACGGATACATTGCTGTCACCTTTTAATGACAAAATCTTATCTATCCATAGTTATGTCCAATATAGTAGTAGTCCAATGCTATCTGTCAATAGGTTACTGAAATGTAAGTAAGAGTAAAAGGATAGATTTGTCTACCTCTAGTAAGTTAAATTAAGGATAGATAGGTTATTGACAACGGCCGTGTCTAGGCCAGTTACGGCAGTTCCAAATATTCAGTCTATCAAGAGATAGAACTTGATCGAGTAAGAACTTGAAATTAAAATCGTAACTATCGTTGACTTTTCTGTCCCAATAAACTTATCCACGGTAACTCACCTTATCCGTACACGCTGTCTGTCAATTCGACGACGTATAGCTAACCAGCGATAGTAGTTTGTATGGAAATTGCAATTCACGCGTCCCAATATAAGGCGATTAGAATGGCTTATCGGGTATATTGGGACAGCTTCAGATTATTGACAGCTAATTACTGACAGTAGAAGGTAATTATGTATCTCTATCTGTTAGAGATTTAGCTTATCTTAACGTATTTTATATTTATGTATTTTGAAATGCGTATCGGTTTTGGCTTATGTTATAATATTTACTATATAATCTTACATCTTATATGTATTTTAAAATCTATATTATTTTTATTAGTTAACACGTTTACATGTATTTGCCTAAGTCGTGGTAGTAACATAAACTAACCTTTTGTATATAGATATAATTCGGTATAATGACTAATAAATAAATACTTAATCTCAAGTACGACAAATTAAATAGTCTTAATATAATGTACTTAATGTAACAAACAATTAATTAGGTAATTATATATAATACTAGCTGACTCAGCAAACGTTGTATTGCCAATATTAAAGTCGCGATACAAAAGTAACTGTTGATCGTGGATGGGTGAAAATTTGAAGTTGTATGTATTTTTAGTGGCTCATAATCAAACAAATCTAAAAAAAATAATAAATTTGGCGTGCAACCCTTAGCATTTAGGGGGATGAAAAATAGATGTTGTCCGATTCTCAGACCTACCCAATATGCACTCAAAATTTGATGAGAATCGGTCAAGCCGTTTCGAAGGAGTTTAACTACAAACACAGCGACATGAGAATTTTATATATTAGATTAAAAATCACAAATAGTATGATAGCTAAAATATATTATTAAAAGGAGTCCCTATAGGCAAGGTTATGGCAGCTTTCCCCCTTTGAATAGCTAAACTAATTCTTTGTCCGAGGTAGCTGCCAGCTCTTCGGTCTCCTGTTATGTGGACAAACCTTTGCTATATAATTCTACATTTATTCTAGTTAAATATCACGCCATCATTAGTGTTTCCATTTAATTGATTAGTATACTTTAGTTATTTTCATAGTATTATGTCCTATGGTATATTGTTATGGGGCAGTGCGGCCGATATTAATACTATATTTGTGCTGCAGAAGAGGGCTATTCGCGCGATTTATAACCTAGGTCCTAAAGAATCATTAAGAGAAAAATTTAAAGAAATAAACATTTTGACTGTTGCTTCTCAATACATTTTTGATAATGTTTTGTATGTTCATAAGCACATTGAGGAATTTTCTAGAAACTGTGACATTCATAATGTTAACACGAGGAACAAACATAAACATGTTGTGCCTACTACTCGGTTGGGTCGAGTTAGTAAGTCTTTTGTTGGGCGATGTATATGCTTCTACAATATGATCCCATAAAATTTACAAAACAAATGTGTTACGAAATTTAAAAGAATTGTTAAAAAACGTTTGTGTCGGAAAGGTTATTATAGCATAAACGATTTTCTTAATGACACCACGGACTGGGAATAAAGCGAACACCCTCAGGCTCTTTAATTATAAATGTTTATTGTACGATATAACATTGTAATCCATATTTTATATTTAAAAAAAATAAGCCCGCTGAGTTTCTTGCACCCATTCTTCTCAGGTCTGAGGCAGTCACTTTTGAATGGATTTTGACGTTCAATAAGTGATTTTAAATCCTATTTTGAGTAAAAATATTTGAATTTGAATTTGAATTGGCGTATTTGTTAATCATGATTTACTTAAACTAGCGTTATTTTGTAAAGATTGATACATGTATGTTGTTTGGGAACCAATAACAAATGATCATTTCTAATTTTTTTCAGACTTTCCAAGGTGTTATTAATCGGATGCATAAATTATACAAACTTAAGCTAAAAGCTAAGCAAGGATCAACTTTATCTTTACTGGTAGAAAATCAGGGTCGAATCAATTATGGTCATAAACTCCACGACTTTAAGGTTTGTAATACTAGCTACACATTTTTCTTTTTGTTTAAATAAAACACTTTTGAAAGTATTAAAACGCATAATTGTGTTTTTTTACATTAGTTATACAAATAAAACTGTAAACAAAATTTTATGTACGATGCGGGACCCGAACCCGCGACCTCTAGCGTTCCGTGCGAGCGCTCTTTCCAACTGAGGGAACCGTACTAGTGACGTAATAAAACACTTTTTACAGGATTAAGACGCGTAATTGTATCTGTGTTTTTACATTATTTGCACAAACACAACTGGGAACAAAATTTTATAAACGATGCGGTACGCGAATCCGTGACCTCTCGTGCGAGCGCTCTTACCAACTGAGCCAACCGTTCGAGTGACGTATCGTTCATAAAATGTTGTATGTATTGTTCAACTCTCAGGTTGTGACTCAAGCGAATGACCGTTCAACTTCGCTTTCGTGGGTGATCGACAAATAGTCGCACTTGTTGCAAAATATACGATTCCCGCATAAGTAACACAAATTATGCTATCGAGTTGTTTACATGATCGTTATTGGTATATTAAGAATACTTCCCTTTTTTGTAAAATTTCGCTAATTAGGTATTAATTATGCTCATAGTACCAACACACTACTGTCATACTGAAACATGTCGGATTTCACAATGCCATCATTAAAATTAATAAAATTTGTAATTTAATAAAATTATGTGTATTTTTATAGGATATCATAATTTTGCACATAACGTCTTCAAGCTTTAGTTTATTCTTAAAAATATTAATAAAGTGTTTTATAATTATTTCAGGGCATATTAAGTCCAGTGCTGTATAACAATAAAAGCTTGGATGGAAACTGGTCTATAACCGGATATACCTTGGATATTAAAGAAGAAACCGCCCCAAGAAATTCTAGTGACGATTTAAAGGCACAGGACAGAGATGATGGAGGAACTCAAGTGCACAATGGCCCCGTACTTTACAGTGGTAGTATTACATTGCCTGAGGGAGCGAAGCCTTTAGACACCTTTGTCGATATGACAGGATGGGGAAAGGTATGCTATTTAAATATCCGGGAAAATATTGATAATCTTTTTTTATGACAGGACGATTAGCTGATGGTAATTGATACGAACGTCCCATTACAATGTAGGGCCACTCAGAATTCTTGAGAAATAAAATGTTAAGTCTCATTTGCCGAGTAATTTCACTAGCTACGGCTCCCTTCAGACCGAAACACAATAATGCTTACACATTACTGCTTCACGGCAGAAATAGGCGCCGTTGTGGTACCCATAATCTAGCCGGAATTCTGTGCAAAGGAGCCTCCCACAGGTAATCTGAGAATCACTGCCAAGAAGAATTAAACTTGTTTTAAATAGAATATAATATATGATTTGTACTTTACCATCGGATGATTTCTTCATGCCAACCGTAGCGGGGGCTATTTGACGAGTTTATCTTGGAGTTATGTATCCAATTCACTAACAGAGACTGTAACACATAATTCCCATTTCATGGGGTTAAAATAATCACTTAATGGTGTACCATTATTGCTTTATTTTGTATATAGGAACCTTGAGGAATTTCATGTATTTCATCATGAGAAATACGACCCTGGGTAAAATAGAGGGCATGCCAAACACTGAACGAAAAAATATTTCACAGCTCCAAAACACCCGAAAATGACCGATATCAATTGAGTCGAAGTGCTGTTTCACTTGGCACTAAACAGGACGAAGTTTGTTGAGCTGACGACTGACTTTCAGTACATGGATAAACAGATTTAGGAACCCAATAATTGATATTTAGCAAATACAATCTTATGAAAAGTTTATCATCTTCATCATTTCAGCCGGAAGACGCCCACTGCTGTAGAAAGGCCTCTCCCAAAGATGGCCATGACGGTCGATACTGCGCTGCCCTCATCCAACGTATTCCAGCGATATTGACTAGATCGTCATTCCATCTTTTAGGGGCCTGCCAACACTACGTCTTCCAGTAGGCGGTCGGCCATCTGTCCGTCGAGCTATGTGCCCTGCTCACTGCCATTTCAGTTTCGCAACCATCTGGGCTATGTCAGTGACTTTGGCTCTCCTACGCATCTGATTGCATTTCTGATTCGATCTCAGGGATAAGGAAAAGTCTATAGATTTTGTATTATTTTATTACAGGGTTATTTAATAATAAACGGGCATAACCTAGGGAGATATTGGCCGCAAGTTGGACCCCAGGTGACGCTCTACGTACCAGGGGTATGGCTGAAACCAGCGCCGGAAAAGAACACAATATACGTGCTAGAACTACATGAAGCAAGGAGAAATCTTAGCATTAATTTTATCGATTATCCGATACTAAATAGGACTAGTATTGTTGATTTTACAAGTTTGACGCATTTCTAATGTATCTCATGGTATTTTTAATTTGATCTAAGTTTACTCAATAGTAACACCAACTTCTCGATATAATATTTTTTTAATTGAACTTAATAATATTTGTTTTAGTCGATAATACTTGTTACAAATTTATTTTAATAAAATAAATGAATATCAACCTTAGATCATTTACGGCCGTTCCTAATATTCAGTTTATTTCTTACTTGAGATAAAAATCTTAAGTATCGTTGACTTTTCTGTCCCAATAACCTTATCGAAGGTAACTCACCTTATCCGCGCACGCTGTCTGTCAATGGGACGACGTATAGCTTACCAGCGATAGAAGTTTAGAAGTCACAATTAATATTTTCAATGTATTTCAAAATCTAATAAATATTAAATTTAAAACGTTCTTTTAGAGAATATATATAATTTTTTTATGAACATAAGGGACAAGACGAGCAGGACGTTCAGCTGCTGGTAATTGATACGCCCTGCCCATTACAATGCAGTGCCGCTCAGGATTCTTGAAAAACCCCAAAAATTCTGAATGGCACTACAACTGCGCTCGTCACCTTGAGACTTAAGATCTAAAGTCTCATTTGCCCAGTAATTTCACTAGCTATGTCGCCCTTCAGAGCGAAACACAGTAATGCTTACACATTACTGCATCCTGTGCAAAGGAGCCTCCCACTGGTAAAATATTATATAATATATTATATAATATTGTTCTGAAAGCAGTTGATAATATTACTGTACTAACTACTTGCAATAATAATTTTTAAACAAAAATACCAATAATATACCTACTTAGAATCTCCTACTAGGAAGTAACTAGCAAACTCTACCATTAATGTAATAGGTAACTTATAATTATCAATAGAATACAATTATTACTTTTTAGGGTACCGTAGCCAAATGGCAAAAAACGGAACCCTTATAGATTGGTAATGTCTGTCTGTCTTTTTTATGAAAATAAGAGACGAGACGAGCAGGACTTTCAGCTGATGGTAATTGATACGCCCTGCCCATTAAAATGCGGTGCCACGCAAGACTCCTGAAAAACCTCAAAAACTCTGAGCGCCACTACAACTGCGCCCGTCACCTTGAGACATAAGATGTAAAGTCTCGTTTGCCCAGTAATTTCACTAGCTACGTCGCCCTTCAGACCGAAACACAGTAATGCTGTCTGTCCGTCCGTTTGTCACAGCCACTTTTTTCCGAAACTATTAGAACTATACTGTTGAAACTACCCAGTTTAGATGTATTCTGTTAACCGCATTAACATTTTCATACAAAAATAGAAAAAAACCTTTGGGGGTTCCCCATACCACAACTGAAACTCATGTTGCACCAAACCCAAACGTGTGGAGTATCTATGTATAGGTCTTCAAAAATGATATTGAGGTTTCTAATATCATTTATTTGTAAACTGAATAGTTTGCGCGAGAGACACTTCTAAAGTGGTCTATTGTCCCCCCCCCCCCCCTGTAACTTCTAAGAGAATAATAAAACTAAAAAATATATGATGTACATTACCATGTAAACTTCCATCGAAAATTGCTTTGAACGAGATCTAGTAAGCAGTTTTTTACGGATCCCTTCATGGGTGAGTCCAACGCCTTGGATAGCTAGGCTGATCCGTTCACCGAAATAGCTGCCAGCGCTTGAGTTACCAGTAGCCTTATTGAGGCGCGAAGATAGCACTTTGTACATTCTCCGCGCGTCTGGGCCCCACGAGCCAAGTGTCTTGACAATAACGGAACAATATTGTAAAATGGCGACCTCCATATTTGCAACGCTGGTTGTGGCCTGCCGATTTTAGGCAGGACAGCCCGTGACGCCCAAGATTCCCAAGAACATCTACCTGAACGCCACATCGTCATTAATGTGGTTAGCTATTCCTTTTTTGATTTGCATTTAGTGTTAGTGATTTCCCTAAGCAGCTTGAACGTAGAATAGAGGTTGTATTTTGTATTTAGCTATCAAAGCACGTACATACATACGGGATACGTTCGATCCACATATTTAAACATAACCCCGAATTATAGTCATCTTTAATTTGAGAACGGTGAGAAGCCAGCTGGAAATTTCTTAATTAAACATTTCTACGACGAGTCATACAGGTCCTTTTCAACACACACGACTATATAAATAATGTGGAAATATATTTAATATACAAACAGGGTCAGATTAGTGCAGCCGTACGGAAAAAACGAACAACTGTGAGGCACTTTTTTATGGAAGAGTTATGATGTTAAGTGTTCACCGCTGCCCACATTCTCTAGCAACACTAGAGGAATCACAGGAGCGTTGCAGACCTTTAAGGAAGGTGTGAGCTTTTTTTGAAGAAACCCAGGTCGTATCGTCCCGGACAAACCACACAAGGAAGCTCTTTCCACAGCTTGGTTGTACGTGGAAGAGAATTCCTTGAAAACCACACTGTGGAGAAACGCCACCCTTTTTTTTTTTTTGAGAGGAGGAAATACTGTTACGTATTAATATGTCGGACTCGAGTGTCCGCGTAAGCGGACACCCCATACCGACTAAAACCTCCTCTGTGCTGTTAGCCCTGGCTTTCACAGAGAAGTAGGACGTGGACCGTAGAGGCCGCAAAGACTACGCAACAACAGTCGCGGGGCGTCTCCTAAGGAGACTCGAACCTTGGACCGGCTGTGTGCTTGTGGGAAGGAGAGAGAATGAAGATGAAGATGAAATGAAGATGAAAAGATGAGAAGAACACACTCGCCGGCGAGTGTGGTGATGTTTTGTGTAATGTATGTAAGTGTGTATGTATGTGTTTATGATTGTATGAATGTATGTTTGTATGTATGTAAGTAGTGTAAATGTTTGTGTGCATATATGTTTGTGTTTGTGTCTGTTTGTGGAGTGTGTTTGTGATTGTGTAAGTGGTGTATGTCATTCCGTCAGTCAGTCCGTGTGTGAGTGAGTGAAGAGAAACGATTACAGGACGAGGACTAACGTCTCGTCGGGTATCAAAACAATGTGTGGTGTATCTAGGGTGCGGGCCGCTGGCCATCGTCAGAGTGACGAGTGCCAGTGGTGTGCGGTGGTTGACCGCGCCTACGCCTATGAAGGCGGTGTGTGCGTGTCTGTGTTGGTGTTTGTGTGGGTGTCGCGTTCGCGATGGTGATGTCGTCATCCGGGTCTACCGTGACGTGCCTGGGACGTCTTAATGGGTTGAGACTATGGTGAAGGGGGGTGTACCCACATGCCTTCCTAACCAAGATGTTGGGATGGTTTGGCACCTTGTCAAAGAAGCGTCGCGAGATCTCTTTAAAGTGTTGAGCTATCGTCGGAAGCTCTAGGTCGCGGTGAAGGTCTACGTTTCGGATGAACCACGGGGCTCCGGTTGCCATGCGCGTGAATTTATTTTGAACTACTTGAAAACGACGTAATTAGCTCGATCGGGTGTGCGCGAAAACGACGCTTGCGTATGACAGTATGGGCCGTACGATGGTTTTGTACAGCGTCACTTTGTGTTTGAGCGGAAGTTTGCTTCGCCCACACACAAGTGGATAGAAACGCCACACATCGAGATGGTAAGGATAATATTCACATTTGTGGTGTATGGGCCACTCGCATCCTATTACTTAATACATGTGTTTATTATCATGCGATTTATTCGCGCGCGGTTGCAGGAGGGAAATTGTCTTGGGTGTGGCTAGGAGCGTTCTTCTTCGCGCGGATCGCGCGCGCACGGTTGGAAATCCCCATCACAGGAAATATGCCTTGAGTCTCACTCATCAACATACTGTACAGTACAAATAAAAAGCGTAACCTAGGATGTAAGTATGGCTTGCAGTCAGTTAGTTTCAAGCGCCACGTTGGACAGACCAGCTGACATAGTGAAACTGTGATTTGTACCTTCTTGAGGGAACTAGGCTTCACCCGTCAAGTGACAAATTACTAAGTTCTTGCTCGTGGTACAAATACTATCAGTATGTTAGTCAGACATTAGAGTAACCTACCAACAATCGCAGCAATAACACCAAATGATAAATAAACTAAATTAAATGAAACAGAACCTGAAAATAAACAGGAGCTTTCTTCGTTGAGTTTGTTTTTTTTTTTAGGCGATTATGGTGTAAAATTATATATACTTTTACAACATGATCCAAGAAAATCTACAAATCAAAGAAGACCTTTACGTGGTAAATGTTACTATATCATAAATGAATATCTTAATGATACCACAGAATGGGAATGAAGCAACCGAACTCAAGCTATTTTTAAATTGTGAAATTTGATTCTAACGACATTTTATTTATTTATTTATTTATTGGAAAACAAACAGCTTAAGTTATATACACATTGTAACACATAATTTATATTACACAAGCCAATAAAGTTTCCACTTAAATATAAACAAAGTAGGAGTGAATATTGTACGGTCAACAGCATGTCGACTGTACATCACGTTTCGCGTATCAGCGTTTACGTCGCCTCGCGTTATTTCCTAAGTAATATTGTAACCAGTTCGCGACAAGCCGCCGATCGATTCGCGTGCTCATTACCATACCAACATTTTACCATTTTACCATATAGCATAAGTTAAGGTTTCAATATACCATTTGAGCCTAACTTGTGTTTTACTCTGTACGGAACCAAACCACCGTACATTGTGGTCCTTCGGCCTTTTGTTAACCAGTGACAAATTTTTTTTTTTTAACCATTCCAAGGACATTGTGGTCCTTCGGCCTTTTGTTAACCAGTGACAAATTTTTTTTTTTAACCATTCCAAGGACATTGTGGTCCTTCGGCCTTTTGTTAACCAGTGACAAATTTTTTTTTTTAACCATTCCAAGGACATTGTGGTCCTTCGGCCTTTTGTTAACCAGTGACAAATTTTTTTTTTTAACCATTCCAAGGACATTGTGGTCCTTCGGCCTTTTGTTAACCAGTGACAAATTTTTTTTTTTTAACCATTCCAAGGACATTGTGGTCCTTCGGCCTTTTGTTAACCAGTGACCAGAATTTTTTTTAACCATTCCAAGGACATTGTGGTCCTTCGGCCTTTTGTTAACCAGTGACCAGAATTTTTTTAACCATTTCGAGGACACAAAAACATTGTGATCCATCGTTCTATTAACCAGTACCATTAGTTAACCATTTTAACCAAAATTCGTCGCGTGTGTAGTGAACCAAATTAGTGTTGACCAAAGTGCTTGTGTGTGGAGTGTAACCAGTTCACCAGATCGGCGATACTACCAGCGACTACCAACGGGGAGACTGCTGAGGACACACCAGGTCACCACGTACCAGTCTTCAAGTAAGATCTTTCCTTTTTATCACTCACCACTCTTTACCACTCTCTTTTGACCCGGAACCATGGAGGCTCTATTAACCACCCAAAACCAGATTATGTCCGCGATTAACACGCAGTGTGTTAATTTCAAGAAGGACGGGCCAGAACGAAAGACACCCGCCTATATTGAAAAACGTCTCAACGCTTTAGACTCGTACTGGAGTGAATTCCAGACCAACCATACTAGGCTTTGTGCTGAGTTTGAAGACCCTAACCATCGCTACTTCGCGGAAAACCATTACCAGCGGACGAAAGATTTTTACCAGGAAGTTAGGAATATGATTTCTAATTACGTAACCAGCGATCCCAGCAAACCATTACTGAGACCTGCTACACCATTATCGCAGGGCTCAGATAGGCGCGATATTTTCTCTCCCGCTCAGGAGGGTCCCTCTTTTAGCTTCCCTGCACCAAAGCTATCGAACCAGGGCAACTCCAGTAGGGTCGAAGAAATGCTGCGAAAGCAGAAGAGCAACTTCAAGGCGCTATCCCGTACCATAGAGGCTGTCGACCTTGAAAGCTGCTCCGACCGCTGGGAGTTCGAAGATATTTTACGAACTATCCAATCAAGATGGTCGGTCATCGATTCTCTTCACTGGGACATCGACAGCGAAGGGCTGCTCGACAACGAAGAGTATGAGACAGCATTCGCTGAGATGGAGAAGAAATACAACACCATGAAGAAGGCAGTGAACAGACAGATGTGGTCGTCATCTTACAGGGAACGTTCAACCCCACAAATGGACATTCCCACCTTCAGCGGAAACTACCAAGATTGGATATGTTTTAAAGATTTATTCTCCGAAACAATTCACCATAATAAATCTTTACCAAATGCGCAGAAAATGCAATTCTTGAAAAGTAAGCTCCGTGGCGAGGCTGAAAAATTAGTTCACCATTTACGCATCAATTCTGAAAACTACGAAGTATGCTGGGACATATTAAACCAACGTTACCATAATACTAGGTTAATATTTAATTCTCACATACAATTGTTACTAACCATGCCTACGATTCAACATCAATCTGCAGCGGTCATCAAAAGGTTACATGACACCACCAACGAGTGTCTTAACTCTATAAAAGCAATGGGCATCGACATTTCCAACTGGGACCCATTGATCGTCTATATTTTGTGCCAAAAGTTAGATACTGAAACCCATAATGATTACATTGTGTCGCTTAAGAATCCAAAAGAATTGCCTACTTTGTTAGATTTTTTGAAATTTTTAGAAATTAAATTTACTTCGTTAGAAAGCTCTCGTCGTAAGCAGGACTTCAACAAATCAAATTCATCCCAGGTACACCAAAACCAATACCAAAAACCATGGGCTGAAAAGCATACCAATAACCATTTACATAATTTTATGAACAGAAATTTTAAACCAAGACCAGCTGTAATAAACCACGTCAATACGAAACCAGTACATATTGCGCCACAACGGAAATGCATACTCTGTAAAACGTGTTGCCATGAATTGTTTAAATGCAAACAATTTCTAGAATCCGCACCGCTGAATCGACTTAAGGTCATTGAATCCAACAAATTATGTAAAAACTGTTTAATTAACCATTATGACAAGGAATGTTCTTCGGAAAAAACTTGCCGTTTTTGTAACCAGCAGCATAATACTCTTCTGCATAATGCTCTTGTCACTTTTGCACCATCTACTTCTAGAAATACCGAGATCGAAAATTCTCCTAGAAGATCCAATATATGCGTTACCAATGCCCCACAAGAAACCATGCCCAAATTATTAGCAACAGCTAAAGTTAATATTATGTCTATGGATGGCTGTCACCATACCATGCGAGCCCTCATAGACCCGTGCGCGGAGTCATCTCTCATTACAGAGAATGCCGCTCAACTTTTAGGCCTACCCAGGATTAAGCGCCACTGTGTGGTGGTCGGAGTAGGCGCAAAAGCCAACAATAGTAAGGGAGTCGCACAGCTTTCAGTGTCATCTCTTCATAATAATTTCACATTTAAAACGGAAGCCTATGTGATGAAGCATGTCGTCGGGAATTTACCACACGAAACATTAGAAAAACCAGCTTGGCCGTATTTACAAAAGTTACCACTCGCAGATCCAGAGTTTTATAAAAGTAGACCAATAGATTTAATTTTAAGCGTTGAAGTTTACGAATTAATTATTTTACCAGGTTTAATTCGTAATGGCACATCACTACCAATCGCGCAAAATACCAAGCTCGGTTGGATTCTTAGTGGTACCATAAAACCAAACCAAACATATTGCAACGTCGTCATGGTCGACTTGCAGGATATACAGCGGTTCTGGGAGATTGAAGATATCTCAGACAACTCTGTAAATATTACGGATGAAGATAACCATTGCCTTCATCATTATCAACAGCATACTACGCGCAAACCAGACGGACGTTATGTTGTACGGTTACCATTAAAACCAGAGATTACCGAAAAATTGGGTGAGTCTAAAACCAAAGCCGTAGCCCAATTTCGGCAATTAGAACGCAGATTTTGTAAAAATAAAATTATCGAACAGAACTACAAACAATTTATCCATGAATATATTAATTTAAACCATATGAAGAAATGTAATAGTAATCCGATACTTCAGTGCTATTTACCTCACCATTGTGTAATCAGAACGGATTCCACGACGACTGCCACGCGAGTTGTTTTTAATGCCTCAGCGAAAACTTCGACTGGACTTTCGTTGAATGACCTTATGTACTCTGGACCAAATTTACAAGAGGATTTGTTTACTCTCATATTAAAGTGGAGGCAGTACCAAATAGCCTTCACAGCCGATATAGAGAAGATGTTCAGATTTATAGATGTCCATGATGATGACCAGCCGCTCCAGAAGATCGTGTGGAGGGACTCTGAAAAGCAACCATTAGAAGAATACCAACTTACCACTGTCACATACGGCACCAAGGCCGCACCATTCCTAGCCATGATGACATTGAAACGTCTGGCTAAGGATGAAGGTCACCGTTACCCAGAAGCAGCAGAAGTTCTGGCTACCAGGCTCTACATGGATGACCTCCTCCATGGACATCATGACCTCCAGTCTGCAAGGAGGCTGATTTCCGACCTCATAAATCTCCTTAAGTTAGGTGGATTCAATCTAAGGAAGTGGTCGTCAAATCAACCAGACGTACTACCAGATAACCAGTTACCATGCGAAGACCAAGCATATGTTTTTAAATACCAGGAATCAACCAAGGCATTAGGACTTAAGTGGCATCCCGACGAAGATTATTTCACTTTTCAATTGAATTCCGAACCAGTCAGTAAACTCACCAAAAGAAGTTTACTCTCGAATATATCGAAGATATTTGATCCGCTTGGATGGCTTTCACCAGTTACCACCAAGTTGAAACTACTCTTCCAGGAAGTATGGCTCTTAAATCTTCTGTGGGACGACGAATTACCAGCTGACATCAACACAAAATGGAAAACCATAGAGGCTGACATCACGAAAATTAGCCATATTACCATACCAAGGTGGTTGCAGTCTTCTAAGAACGACACCATTGAATTACATGGGTTTTGTGATTCATCACAAAATGCCTACGCTTGTGTTGTATACTGCAGAGTCAACAATATTACCAGCAACCAGTCTTCTGTAGTATTAGTAGCTTCGAAGTCTCGTCTCGTACCTGTAAAGAAAAATGTATCGTTACCTAGATTAGAGTTATGTGCAGCGGTTCTACTTACCAAGGTCATGAAGATCACCTGTAAATGCCTATCAGATTACAACATCAAAATCTACGGTTGGTCTGATTCGACAGCTGTGTTAGGCTGGCTCAACGGCGACCCATGTAAATGGAAACCATTCGTCGCGAATAGGGTGAAGCAGGTCATTGACATTATACCATCGAGTAGCTGGCATTATGTGTCAACAAAGGACAACCCAGCTGACTGCGCAAGTAGAGGCATTACCACAGAACAGCTGATTAACCATTCCATGTGGTGGATAGGTCCCCACTGGCTAAGATCGTTTGAAGAGTCCAAATTAACCAATAAATTATATACAACCTGCGAAGAGCTTAAAAAACCATTATTAAATATAAATGTAAACACAATTAAATATCAAAACAAGGTTATAGATAGTATAATTAGCAGATACAGCGATTTTACGCGAGCTTCAAGAGTGCTTGCGTGGGTGTTACGTTTTACACCTAAGTCATTTAATACTAATAAAACAAACTACTTAACTATATTAGAAATAAGAAAAGCTAAAAACTTAATTATAAGGCATATACAACAAGTAGAATTTTTAGAAGATATACAATATATTAAAAACCATAACCAACCTAACCCTAAGAGTAAATTATTAAAATTGAAACCATTTATTGATAACCAGGGGCTCTTGAGGGTTGGGGGGCGATTGACCAACGCCAAAATAGAAGATAGTATGAAACATCCGTGTATTTTACCACATAACCATTTGCTTACTGACATGATTATTGACCACGCGCATAAGATGACCTTTCATGGGGGTCCCCGGTTAACCCTTGCTTGGCTGCGTCAAGAATATTGGATCCTGGGAGGAAACAATGCTGTAAAGAAGAGGCTACGGAGATGTGTGCTATGTAGAAGGCACGACCCCCTGAAACACGACCAGTTGATGGGAGACTTACCACCTGCAAGAATCAACAGGACCCGCCCCTTTTACCATTTGGGGGTTGATTTTACTGGTTTTGTTGACGTCAAGTCTGCGAAGGGTAGATCAGTGAGATGTACCAAAGGATATGTCGCCGTCTTCGTGTGTATGGCGACCAAGGCTGTACATTTGGAGTTGGTCTCTGATCTCACCGCCTCAGCATTTTTGGCAGCCCTCAGAAGACTTGCGGCCAGGAGAGGATCGCCCGGTCACATTTACAGTGACAACGGGACGAACTTTATAAAAGCAAATAGAGTTTTGCAAGAGGAGATTGTTAACTTGAAAACCATATTGAATGCCCAGTTTTATGCAGAAATAGCTGAAATGTCGATAGAATGGCACTTCAACGCACCATCTTGGCCAAGCGCAGGCGGTCTCTGGGAGGCTGCAGTGAAGAGCTTGAAATACCACCTGAAGCGAGTAATAGGAGAACAAAAACTCACCTACGAGGAGTTCTCTACTCTTCTAGCTCAGCTAGAAGGATGCCTTAACTCCAGACCTCTGTGCCCGCTGAGTGAAGACGTCGAAGACTTAGATTGTTTGACCCCTTCTCATTTTCTGTCCAGTGGACCAACATTGACCATTGTTGAGTCAGAACACGACTTACGAACCAGATGGCAGTTAGTGCAGAAGATTTACCAAGATGTGTGGAAGAGATGGAGAGCGGAGTACCTCACACAGTTGAACGCTAGGTCCAAGTGGCGACGTTCACAACCAAATTTAAATGTTGGCGGCATTGTAATTATACACGATGCTAACCTGCCACCGGGTAAATGGGCTCTCGGTCGAATCGTGCAGCTACATCCGGGGCAAGATGGGCTAGTTCGAGTAGTCTCTGTTAAAACCAAAAATGGCATTATGAAGCGACCAGTAGTCAAACTATCTCTTTTACCTATTAACCACTCCAACGACGAAGACAGTAACCAAATTCATGAAACCACTGACCATAACCAGCCGAAACACCAGTCGAACGACGATTTACCAAAACCAAAGCGACGAGCTAGAAGAGGAATTGTTAATTTATTTACCATGGCACTTATGTTGTTTACCTTTTTATTTTCACCAGCCACGTGTGCATACAACGCTATAAACTTCAACGACAGTCAAAGTTTATATTTAGATAAAATATCAACCATGCGACTAGTTCAGGACGAATGGAAACTAGTTGTATACTACGATTTAAAACCATATTGGCAAGGCAGTAAATTGTTATCCAAATATATTGATCATATGGAATATATTTGCAAGGAATCGTCAGTCAGAAACCATTGTGAATCTATTTTAATACAATTACAGCACAGTTATACAGAGTTATCGCATTACAATAACATTCTGTCGACGCAGCAGTTCCCACGCGGGCACGCGCGGCGCAGGCGCGGCCTTATCAACGCTGTGGGTAATGTTGCACACGCGCTGTTCGGTGTACTCGATGACCAATTCGCTAAGCAGTATATTCAGGACATCGATTTAATTAGGGAAAACCAAAACCATCTTGCTGCTCTATGGAAAAACCAGACTTCCGTAATAGAAGCAGAATATAATGTATTGAAGAGGATGCAAGGCTCAATTGACAAACAATATAAAATATTTACTCATTACCTTAACCAGTTAAAGAACGCTACCAATGATGTCAAGAGTCAATTGAAAGACGTGGAAAACAATAATGAATTTTTATTATGCGCTATGGCAGCTAACAGCTTGGAGTCGAATTTGAAGAATGTGCAGGATGTTCTTTTAGATACTGTTTCGGAGGTGTACTTTGGGAAGTTCAACATACATCTTTTGAAACCCGACCAGCTTCTAGAAGAATTAAATATTATTTCCGGAAGATTGTCCAACGATTTAAGTTTACCAATAGAGAACACGCATACAGAATTAACCAAAATGTACCATTTACTCAAGGTCAGAGCGAAAATGCTAAATGACTATTTTATTTTTGAAATTAGAATACCATTAGTGAGTAGAGACCATTACCAAGTATATAAAATTTATCCTGTACCAAGACGGAACGGCAAAACCATGGTCACCCTAGTTCCAGTTTCGGATTACATTGCGATCAACTTACGAAGAGACTCATTTATGACCATATCACACTTAGAATTAAATAATTGTCTTCATTTAGATACTGAGACACAACTTTGTCCTTTGGAAAAACCAATTTCTCATATGAGTCATGATGACGTCATGTGCTCCAAAGACCAGGAGACGAAGCAGTGCAGAACCAAAACTGCCAAATGTCTAGATTGGTGGTCTCAGCTAAGCGAGGTCAATACATACTTTTTCTTTTGCTGCGACTCGTATCCAGTACGTATCATCTGTGGAGAGCAAATGTTTTCCAATCATCTTAATAATAGCGGCATTATTAGGTTGGGTCCAGATTGTGTTCTGAAAGGACAAGACATTACCATTTATGCTCGGAGGCTTCAGAACAATACATTAACCATACAGACGGATATACCAGCTATAGACATTCACCCCATCAACCACATCTTTAACCAGAATAAGACGTTCGTGTCGCTGATTTCGGAGCCAGCATCAGTGATGGGTGGTTACGATCAGGAGCTAGATGATATAGGCGCAAAAATAAAACAAATGAATTCAGAGAGTGGTCTAAAGGGTGGTATATCTTATCACGACGTTCACCACTACGTCGCGATATACGTGGTGGCGGGTGTGCTGGTGGCCGGGGCCGCCGCGTACGCCGTGCGGCGGTGGTGCCCGCGCCGCAGCCGACGCCAGGACTCCAGCGCGCCGCCCGCGCCGGCAGCCGCTGGCGCAGGGCCAGCCGCGTCGCACCCGCCGCGCCCTGAGCCGCGGGGTCTGACGAACGCAGCGTTTGTGTATAGTGTTAGTGACCAGTGTGTAAGTGTAGTTAACCACGGGCAATCTAGTGCTAGTAAAAATAGTGATAAGTGTAGTGATGAAGTGAAAGACCAATCCACTTCTCCTGTAGTGCATAGGCATAATTTTAGTGATTACTGTGGCTAGAGACATTAAGGTTACCATTAGATAATGCAAATTTGTTTATCACCTTGTCTCACGTCACTCGCTAACCATAACCATTTCTTTTTTGTACCATCTTCACCACCACTCTTTCTTCTCTCGCGGTGGCAGCATGTACGGTCAACAGCATGTCGACTGTACATCACGTTTCGCGTATCAGCGTTTACGTCGCCTCGCGTTATTTCCTAAGTAATATTGTAACCAGTTCGCGACAAGCCGCCGATCGATTCGCGTGCTCATTACCATACCAACATTTTACCATTTTACCATATAGCATAAGTTAAGGTTTCAATATACCATTTGAGCCTAACTTGTGTTTTACTCTGTACGGAACCAAACCACCGTACAAATATAATACAAAATATAACGATTTTATATACAATTAAACATAAGGCGAAAAAAGTACACAAAAATACAAATTTATCAAATTTATCGGTTGGACATATTTTAAGAATGTTTAAGATATTCTTTAATTTTTTTAGTAAAAGTTGGATAGCTGCTATGAAAAATGTCTAAGTGACTATAATTATTATTATAAGTCTTGCATGCTCTTATAATAAAACAATTGCTAGTATAATTAGTTCTACGAACAGGGATAAAGAATGTATCTATAGAACGTGTATAATGTTTTGGACAGTTAAGTTTAATGTTACTTAAAATACGATTGGAATCAATTAAGTCATGTAATATTTTGAAAAGGAAAACTTGATCTCTGTATTCTCTACGCTGTTGTAAAGATAGGTAATTAAATTTAGGAGTATTACAATTTTGAAACTTATAATTTAATCTTTTAATAAATTTATTTTGTACACTTTCTATAGCATCTATATATTTTGTATAACGTGGGTTCCAAGCAGTCGAGGCATATTCTAAATATGGTCTGACATAAGCATTATATAAAAGATTAAAAGTATGAATATTTTTGAAGTCATTTCCCTGTCTGAATATAAAACCAAGCATTTTATAAGCTTTTGCTGTCATATTGTCTATATGATTTTCAAATAAGAGAGCCGAATCTAGCGTTACCCCAAGGTCTTTTATTTCTGACACCCTTTTAAGGGGTTTATTGTTTATTTTATATTTGAAGAAAATTGGCATTTTTTTCCTCGAAAATGTTATCATACAGCATTTGTCAACATTGAGGTATAAGTCATTAGCGGAACAATAGTTTCCTAACTCAATTAAATCGCTTTGTAGGTCAACACAGTCCTGTTTTTCTTTTATTATTTTAAATATTTTGGTGTCATCCGCATAAAGTAAAATATTAGAATTTTGAAAAGATTGCAAAACATCATTAATAAATATGTTAAATAACAATGGGCCAAGGTGAGAGCCCTGAGGAACGCCCGATGTAACAGGGACAAAACTAGAAATAAATCCTTTAACAGCTACCGCTTGTGTTCTGTTACGGAGATACGACTCCAGCCATCTTAGAAGATCTCCTTGAATACCGATACGCTCAAGTTTAAATAATAGTCGAGCATGCGAAATTTTATCGAACGCCTTTGAATAGTCGGTATAAATTGTGTCTACCTGGAATCCATTGTTTAAGGCATCCATTACTTCATCTAGAAATTCGCAAAGGTTAGTTTCCGTCGAGCGTTTATTTACAAATCCATGTTGCTGTGGAATAATTAGTGGTCGTAATAAAGGAAATAAAGTGTCATAGATAATTTTTTCAAATAATTTTGGGATGACCGATATCTTTGAAATCCCACGATAGTTTTTAATATTATGTCTGTCACCACTTTTAAAAATGGGAACAATTAAAGACATTTTCCATATTGATGGTAAACTACCTGAATGTAATGATTTCCTAAAGAGTATATCTAAAGGTATTGAAATTTGTCTACTACATGCCTTCAGTAAAATTGGGTGTAAATGATCGGGACCACTTCCTTTGGTTGGGTCAAGTTTTAACAAGTACTTTTCACGTGTAATGTCTATTGTTCTCGCAAAAGTTTGAGTATAGCTTAATGGTAAGTTATCATGGCTAAATCTAGTATTAGAATCGGCTGTAAAAACGGAGCTAAAGAATGTGTTAAACATATTAGCTATCATTTGACCGACTGATCCAGTATCATCATCATAGTACATACAGTCTGGAATGCAATTACTACTTCGCTTAGATTTTACAAATGCCCAGAATTTTTTAGAATTGTTATAAATATTATTTTCGGGCTTATTAATAAATAAATCATAGCATTCTGCTTCTAAACGTTTTGTTTCACGGCGTAATTCCGAGAACCTATCATAATCACTAGATCTTCCGTATATTTTCCATTTTTTATGAGCTTTCAGTTTTTTCTTAATTAACTTTATTAAAGATCTAGAGTACCACGACGGAAACTTATCATTTTCATGCACTAGTTTTGTAGGGACAATTCGATCTATAATATTCGATATAGTATAAAATAAAATTTTCCTACGGCACATGTTATATCTTCTGATGAGAGCTCTTCAACCCAGTCAATTTTTGATAATTCATCATTAACTGCATTGTAGTCGGCGTTGTGATAACAACAAACAACACGAGTCGGTGCTCGTAAGTACATGTTATTTTTTTCACTCTCAACCTTCACCACTAAGGATGGATGATGACCGTCTTCTGGCAATGCTAATGGTTTTGTTCTATTGACCACACAAACAGTATTAGATAAAACAAGATCTAATAGTCTATTATTATTGTTGTAAATATTATTATACTGCTTAAATCCTGTAAATGTCATAAATGCAAATAGCTGATTAACTAAATTATTATAAGAAGTGTTTACAATGGTAATATGTCCTCCGGGAACATGCAGCCATGTTGCATCCTTAACATTGAAGTCTCCTAATACTATGAATTTATCATTTGGGAATTTAATTACTAGATCAGATAAATATTCAAAAAATGTAGCTTGAGAGTTACTTTGTGGTGTGTTTTGTGGAAAATAACAGCAGAAAACCCTTAACTTTTTTCGGGTTGTATACTTTTCCAAAAGTAGGTCCAGAGAAGTAATGTCCGCATCAGGCAAACATGGAGGCACGTAAGAGTGACGCATGTCTACAGTAACACAACTACGACGTACAGCAATCAGTGTACCCCCACCCATAGTCACTCCTAGACGCTTGTAATCACGATCATTTCGGTATACACTATATCGCGAGTCAAAAAATTCTTCATTGAAAAATCCTTCTGACAACCATGTTTCGCTCAAACAAACTATATCATAATTCATATTATATATAAAAAATATATATAAAAAATTAAAAAATTAAAAAACCCGCTGCTTTTTTGGCGCCCGTTCTTCTCAGGCTGAGGCACACAATTGTATTTATACGTTTAATAAGTGATATGAAAGATTTAAAAAGTGAATTATATCGGACTTCATTTGTTACTATTCCTTACAAGACGTGTCTTTATAAATTTTACATCTATACCAACACAATATGGCCATATGACACTTAAGTCATTTTGACAGACATTGATAAACAAACAATATAATCTTATAGTTTGCTAATGAACATTGCTATAAGCTATTGCTATAAGAGTGAATCTACAGTTATTAACCCAACTAAATTACCAGAAGTAGTACAGTAAGTTTCCAGTTATATTTTTAGTACTTTAGAAGTGCTACTACGCTTGTTCGCTGGTAGCACACAGTAGTTAAGGGCACAAACGGTAGATGCCGATTTTCCGCGATCCTTTTATCTGATTCTGTCTCAAATTATAAATAGGAAATAGAAAAGTAAACGTGGTAAAATTAAAGTTTAAGAAATTCTAAATGGAATGTGTATTTTCTATATATACAAATATAACCACGTTTTCGTAAATAGCACAATTCATTGTAAAGTTACAACTTTTTTTTAACCAACTAAAATTGACGATACTTACATTCCAAACTATAATACTAAACAGAAAAGTACTAAGAAGTATGCATGAAACAATTTTATGACGTGTAATAATTTTTATTTCAGTAAATAAAGAATAGCAATTTAATATTTGGCCCAATATTGCGCAGTGAATCATCTGTAGTTTCTGCTGTACTAATCAAATAAAATATTACGTCACTTTTAATTAACTTTGAAATCCGAGATTAACCACCATCAAAAAAGATTATGATTCGCATTTGAATTTGGGATAATTTTTTTAATCCCAGATGGCCGTTCGGATGGGCAGCGTTCGGATAGCTCCGTAAATATTTTTGTGCAGTAATAGGCCATTTTTAACCAATGTATGTTGCCATTGGTAACATACGGAACGCAGACGCGGTCGCTAGTTATGGGCCTTGTGAGGAAGCTCACAGCCGCTCAGCGGGCAATAGGGAGGGCTATGCTATAAATTTTTCACATTAATTTTGAGGAATGTGAAAAAAGTGTGAAAACAAAAGTTGTAGATCATTTTATCACCTACAACTTTGCCATTTAACTTTTTTCCATAGGACTTGTAGTTTCGCCGGAAATCGAGATCAACAGTTTTTTACCTACCCCCCCCCCCCCCCTTATTCACTTCCCAACCTCAGATCGCCCGTAATTTATTTTTCCTATCATTTTTGCTATATTCTCTTCCTTTTCCAATGGGTTTCATCCTACTATTATATTTTTTTCAGTTTTTATCATTTTCAAAGGCTTCAGCACTGGTCCATTCCTTGTTTCCGCCGTTGGAATATTTTAGTTGCTTGGTTGCAGGTGAAAATCTTTATCATAATGTCAGAGATCGGACAAAATCATCTTCTGACCAAAAATGAAAAATCCTGTCAACGTTGTAACTGGAGGATTGTTTTTAAATTATTTGGTGTAAAGGAGTAAAATATCTAGCAAATTTCAAATGAGTATTTGTGTAAACAGTTTTTACATTAACGCTTTATAATTGCCAGTTTTTTAATGTATTATAATGGATATATTATGTTATCCCTAAGAGGTAAACACATGCTCTAGCGGACATTTCATTAGACCTATATAAGATATACAATTCCATCGCGACAGACAGGGTTTTCGTTGAAAGACGGCTTACTGTTTACTTACTTACTCCAACAAATATACAGAATTGTTTAAAAAAAACTTAGCAAATTATATACTAAAACCTTCCTCGAGAACTAAGCTACCCATTGATGAAATCAGGTATAGGAAAATCTGTGCTGTATTTTTTGAGTTAGACAGACACGGCGGAGGACTTTGTTTTATAATATCTAGTAATGCGTTGCAGGTAAAAGTAAATATTTTAACTTCACGTATTTTTCCAATCACCTGCAGTCTTCCCTGCTGACATTATTCCTTCAACCTTTAAGCTCTGTTCAAACTGAGGCGAAGCAAGAGCGGGACGCCCGGCGGGATTGTTTGATCTCACAATGCATGACGTTTCTCCACTGAAGAACCATAAATGACACGCGGGAAGTCGCGTCAGTTTGAGAGGCTAAGCAAGCGAACGAATTACGCTAAAACTCGTCCCGCTACCCGCGCGTTATTCGCCTCAGTTTGAACAGAGCTTTAAATATTCCCACTTCAAAGGCCGTAGTATTAACTTGTATCGATATACAGATACATACCCCAGTGGCAATCGAATTAGTGATTTGTTACTAAGCCGACAGGAATTATAAAGGCGTACTCAGTAAACAGGATCTCCTTCTTTGCAATCGAGTTATTCTCTATTTGTCTGTTTATAGTCGTGGGAATTATTAAAATTTAAGTCGTGAGCCGCTGCATATGTCTCGCAAATGGAAATAAGCATTCAAAGTCCTCGGATTAAGGGACTGAGCAGAACCATATCATCTGCGAAACTACGCATTACATTTGCGAATTTCCATCACTCTTACAAATTGACTGTCACTCTTGTTGCTATGATTCAGTAACAAAACAGGTTACAAGAAAATATAATGTTTAACAAGTTAAAATATGCGGTGTTTACAATTTCCACACGATAATGGGAGGTTCCTTTGCACAGGATGCCGGCTAGATTATGGGTACCACAACGGCGCCTTTTTCTGTCGTAGAACAGTAATGTGTAAGCATTATTGTGTTTCGGTCTGAAGGGCGCCGTAGCTAGTGAAATTACTGGGCAAATGAGACTTAATATCTTATGTCTCAAGGTAACGAGCGCAATTGCAGTGGCACTCAGAATTTTTGGGTTTTTCAAGAATCCTGAGCGGCACTGCATTGTTATGGGCAGGGCGTCACAACTACGTCCTGAACGTCCTGCTCGTGATGAAAATAGTAATACAAAATATTTAAATTAAAAATATGCGGTGTTTACAATTTCCACGTGACATACCAGTGGGAGGCTCCTTTGTACAGGATGCCGGCTAGATATTGGGTACCACAACGGCGCTTTTTTCTGTCATGGAACAGTAATGTGTACGTATTGTGATTTGGTCTGAAGGACAGCGTAGCTAGTGAAATTAATGTTCAAATGAGACATGTCAATATCTCAAAGTCACAGAGTGCCGCTCAGAATTTTTATGTTCTTGAAGAATCCTGAGTGGCACTGCATTGTAATGGGCAGGGCGTATCAATGACCATCAGGTTAATGTCCTGCTTGTCTTGTCCGTTATTGTTGTAAAAAATATATGCTAATCAAAAAAGAGCTTGTTCTGATCCTCTGGTGTTGCACATGAGCATAGGCGGCACCATTCTCCGCTTCCATAAGAATACCTGGTGAGTGGTGAATACTGAATGTACAAAAAAAGTGTGTTTGCTTTTGTATGCACGCAAGAAGTTATACTTCTTTGATCTAACGAAGCAAAAATCATTAAAATGATTTATTCCTCGTGCTATTCTACGTTTTTAGAAAGAACAATTTTGTAAAAATCTTGCAAAGATGGCTTTGACAATTTAATTATTACAGGCTGTATTATTAAAAAAAAACGAATGACGCAAACGTCAAAAAATTTTAGGTACCAACTTCAACCTGTTACTTTTGTGTTATAGCGCCTAAAGAACTTCAAACAATTTCTGTTAATATTAGTGTTAATATTAGAATGTACAATGTACATCACCAATTATTTCAAGCTATAACATGGTTCGTCATGCTCACTGTATAGCATTGCTTGCGGCGGCGTCGTGTGCCGGGTCGTCTCCTTCTCTCAAATATGTGCTAGGGGAACGATGGCTGGTCCATGCGTCAACTCGTGAACGGGTGCTGCTTGCGGTGCCAGGTCGACCTGGTATAGTAAATAAATCATTGTATTTGTTGGAAGCAATAATTTCACTATTCACGTAGCATTCTTACACAAACAATTAATTCAAGCTCAAAAGGCTAATGCATCCAATATACGATAATTTATATATTTTATACATTTAATTCTTTTATAACTTTTTATGAAATAGTTTAAATCATTTAAAGAGGTCTCATTTAATTGGATGCAGCACCTTACAAACTAATTTGTTTTTGCATCATTGTAAATTACTCTATTTGATTGAAAAGAGTGGCCGTTGAGTTTCTTATATTATGTTCTCACGTTTTTACTAACACAATATGCAAACTCAGTATTTTAAAAGAAATATTTTTAGTGACGATTCAAAAGAGCTAAGTTTAATCCTAATTGAATAAATTTTATTTGACTTTGTATGAAACTCAAAAACTACTGCATCGATTTTTATTCTGTTTTCGTCATATTTGTATACATTAACGATATTTGTTGGTGGTGTTGGTAATAAATAAGCCGTCTGGGAGTTTTTAATGAAAACGCTGTCTAAAATCTAAATCCTTTGAGATATAACAAAATAATGTATGGTGGAATTATGTATCTTATATAGATAGGTCTACAAAAAAATCCGTGATGACTAGTATTCTAGTACATTTCATAAGAAACATAATAGCTTTAAGGGTAAATGTATACAGTTTTATCTATCTATAAATATAGATGGCTCTGTCCTAAGTCCTATTTACTCCACAGCTGAATATCTAAGTGATCGGACAGCCTGGGACTAGATTATGATATATAGCGATAGAAATGACTGTACAATATTGTATATTTTTATTGAAAAGAGCGCAAAAAAAGAATGCTGGGAGAGTTTCTTGCGCCGATTCTTCTCTCTCAGAGCGCCATTTGTTTCCGAAGCGGTAGTAGTATATTAGAAATGACATCAAAAAGAATTTTCTAAAGGTATCAATTTTGAGAAATTAAATGCCTTTTATGCCTTTATCTCTAACATACTATACCATGTTAATACTTACTTTAAAATATTGGCAATTATAAAGCGGTAAAGTAAAAACTGTTTACACAAATACTATATTAATCCTTATCATTTTATTAAGTACTACATATTATAAAAATCATTCGGAATCACGTTTTAATTTCATTTTTAACTCATTAATTTTGATTACATATTTCCGATGGGTTTAGTTACATTATTCCCGAATACTTACATCACTTTTTAAGACATTGACATTATTTAGTTGACATCAACCATGAATTAGACACTCATAAGTCACAACTCAGTTCAGGTTACTGCAAGTACGTAGGTACTCGGTACTACGTAGTTACTAGGAACCAACTTCGCTCCTCACATCAATGACCTTCCCATTGTAAGGTCCAATGAAAGGCGCTTATACGTTCAACGCAGATACGAAAGAGATAGATATAGAGTAACTGGTTGTACTATTGTGACGTATCATATGGCTGTGTGTGTGTGATAAGATGTATAATTTATTCCTTCTTTAGCGACTGCCTCACGCCGGCGGCCGGTCTGTCGTTATTAAGAATTCGACAGCGTCGGACCTTTTGGCGTGACTTATAAAACAGCACGTGGCCGGCAAACTAGCCCAAAATATGTAAGTAATGTTGACTTACTGTTATGAATTTGTGATGTATATGCCTGGTGTCAGTGGCCTCTTGCTTACTTCTATGAACTTAGCTAAATTTTCATGGCACGACAACTAGCACATTTTGTGAATATTTGAGCACATGTTTATTATATCATTTAAAGTTTTACCGTAAGCAAGGTTTGAATAAAATTACTATAAAGTTTAATAGTAACAACATATTTACGACGTAAACTGTTGTTTGAGTTTGGTTTAAATATTTAAATTCTAAATCCGCTTTTATCATTTTTGTAAAGTTTATTTTTATGTGCATCAATCTCAACGTAAGAATTATATGTTTATTTTTAAACATGATTCTATTGTAACTTATTAAATAAATTATATACTTACCTTATTAAATAATTTTCCTTACGTAAAATATTTGGGCTTTTGACTTCAATTTAGAATAAACAAAATAGGCCTAATCAATTGTTATTATATTATTATCTATTCGTATATTAACCTATTTTTTATGTAAATACTTCTTCCGGTAACTTATCAATGTAGATTATTACTTTAGTAGCCTAAACATACTTCTATTTCACTAAGAGATATTTCAATTTATATCCATACATATATATATACATATAAATAAAATTGGAGTGTCTGTTTCTAATTTTGAAATAACCGTTTTTTTCTACATGTATTATAAATATATTTGGTATATACACCAAAATATTTTTTTTTTACAATTTTTGTCTGGCCGTCTGTTTATTGCGGCTAATATCTGAAAGAGTTGGACGGATTTTGACGGGACTTTTATTGGCAGGTTGCAGATATAATAAGGAGTAACTTAGGCTGAAAAATTAAGTAATTTTGCAATGTCCAAGAAACAGTCTAACATTAGAAATAATTTATATTACAAATCGACGTTTGCCGGTTCAGTATTTTATAAATATAATATCTCTAAATAATTTATAACAGCTAGATGCACAATTTTAAACGTCTTTTTCTGGTGATGTGGAATAATATTAAAGTAAAAGTAAAGATTAAAATCGCATAGATTTCAGTATGGATGAAAATCAGGATCTGTGTTGTGATGTTGGACCACCGTGCTGCCTAGTGTTGAGTGATGGAGCCGTTTTCCGAGGACGAAGTTTTGGTGCATCAGTCCCCGTTGATGGAGAAGTGGGTACGTATATCTCTCTACCGTCAACTTAACTTGGGACCTGGCTTGAATGACAGTTCTAGGATGTACGGTCAGCAAGAAAAACTTAAAAAAAGCGGTTTAAAAAAGAAATAGGTAGTTTTAACAATATTTAATTTAGTGTATTCATTTTTAACTGACTTCAAAGAGGAAGAGGTTCTCAATTCGATTCACTGATCGATGATCCCATTTCTATGATTTTTCTCTTCCCATAAAAAATTTACATAGTTTGGCCCGGTACTTTTCATTTTATGAACATTTTTTATGATTTTTTTTTGTTTACGTGGATGGTGTTAATATAGTTTGTGTACGGCTTTTTTAGGATTCTTATTAGGCCTATTATCTTGGTTGCTTATACAATATTATTAAGTATTAAGCCGTTTGCCCATAAGTGGGTCTTTCTATGTCCTTTCTGTGTTTCCTGTCATTCATAGCTAACAGACGTTCTTCAAGATTGGCGCCTATTTCTGTCATGAAGCAGTAATGTGTAAGCATTATTGTATTTCGGTCAGAAAAGGCAAATTACACTTAACATCTTATGTCTCATGGTGACTAGGGCAATTGTAGTGGCTCTCAGAATTTTTGGATTTTTCAAGAATCCTGCGTGGCACTGCATTGTAATGAGTAGGGAGTATCAATTACCATAAGCTGAACGTCCTGCTTCTCTTGGTCCCTTATTGTCATTAAAAAAAAAGATATTTCAGTCAGTGTATTTCGTTTGTAGTGTAGAGTTTCAACAGCATATTTTCGGAGTCGGTTAATTTTTTTGGTCTCGTTTATTGGGATCTATATTGTTTGAGGCGCACGGCACCTTTCATAGGCCTACCCATAGCTACTTAAAAAAATACTATTCAATATATTATGACAATAACTCTTATAGTTTACCTGATGTTTTAAAGTCGGTTTTTTAAACGTAGTTTTTTTTAATAAGTATTTATACATCTTGATGTATTGTAACATTATACATAGGTGTATATATAAAGTGTATTTTTTTTTCAAGTAAGTTATTGTTAATACGATTTATTACGTATTAAAAAAACTACTTACTAGATCCCGCTTAAACCAATTTTCGGTGGAAGTTTACATGATAATTGTTTATATTTTTTAGTGTTATCAATCTCTTATTTTAGAAGTTACGGGAGGGGGGACATTTTACCACTTTGGCAGCGTCTCTCGCGAAATCTATTTAGTTTAGTAAAAAATTATATTAGAAACCTAAACCTAGAAAAAAAAATTTCTGAGTTTCAGTTCTAAGTATGGGGAACCCCCAAAATTTATTGATTTTTTTTCTATTTTTGTGTGATAATCTTAATGCGCCTTACAGAATACATCTACTTACCAAGTTTCAACAGTATAGTTCTTATAGTTTCGACAAAAAGTAGCTGTGACATACGGACGGACAGACAGACATGACGTATCTATAAGGGTTCCGTTTTTTTCCATTGGGCTATGGAAGTTACTAAAGTTGTTATAGGCGTTTATGTGCCGAATTAAATTCATATTGTGACAGAACAAGGCCTGTATTAGTAATTGGGGTACGAAATATCGTATATTTATGAATTTCGTGTAGCTACTGTGGATCTAACAATTAGTAGTTGAGCTTTGGAAGATTGCTTAAGGTATTTACAGTCTTATTCATAATGACTAAGCGGAGATATAAAACATCGCTAATATATGCTTGTTAAAAAATGGCATTCATAATCGCATATTAGAGCTAAAACGCTCATTATCACTTCGATAAAGCTGACGTGACTTATAGCAGCTAGGACCCTTCTATAAACCTATTTTAAGCACTCGAACGCAAAAAAACATGGCCGACATCGATCAGCTGTTCGTTTAATAATGTGGTAAATAGCTTCCCGCTCAAAGTAGTTGGATATCCGTCATAGATTGACAACCCATAGACTTCAAAACTTTGATTTTTGAAGTTTGAAATTATTTAGACATCGACTTTGACAACTGACAAACTATTGACATTGTAAAGATGTCTTTTTCCATTGACAGTTCCTCATTAAATTAGTTAAATTCATGCTTTTTTTGTATGAAATGGCAACATTGCGTACTATAGAAACGTATTAGTTATGGGAGATTTACCTAACGAATATGAATAAGAAATTTTATCGAACGTTCGATAGGCTTAAAACACGTTTTAACTAATATAGCTTCATACCTTCGAAAAGCGTTTTATTACGAATAAGGCAGTTAGTATCGAGGGTAAGGAATAAAATTATGAGTGGGTGTTAAAAAGAGTTTTGGTTATAAAATTACGGAACCAAATTAAACTAAATTAACTTTAACACTAGTACTATATTTATTTAGGTTCATAACGAGGTACTGCCTTATTGCCTATATGATATTCACGCCCCTGGTACCTACAGCACGAATTAGTAATCATATTAATATTTAGTTTTCCAGACTGGTATGGTTGGATACCCTGAATCCCTCACTGATCCATCTTACCACACTCAACTCCTGGTGCTGACTTATCCATTGATTGGTAATTACGGAGTGCCAGACGAACAGGAAAAAGATGAACATGGATTACCCAGGTAATAAATAACCAAGAATAAATGTTCATTCATTAGTGGTTGCCTCTATGCGCCGTAGGCGAGGGCGTAAATCAGCCGAGTGTCTTTCTTTTATGAAAATAAGGGACGAGACGAGCCGGACGTTCAGCTGATGGTAATTGATACGCCCTGCCCATTACAATGCAGTGCCGCTCAGGATTCTTGAAAGAACCAAAAATTCTGAGCGGCACTACAACTGCGCTCGTCACCTTGAGACATAAGATGTCATGTCTCATTTGCCCAGTAATTTCATTAGCTACGGCGCCCTACAGACCGAAACACAGTAATACTTAGACATTACTGCTTCACGGCAGAAATAGGCGCCATTGTAGTGCCCATAATCTAGTCGGCATCCTGTGCAGTGGAGCCTCCCACTGGTAATAGTTGCTAGTGAGTAAGTTTCTCATAAGTAGCATACGCACTTTTTAACACACGAGGAAAACAAACAAGAAAATTATGGGGTAGGGCGCGCATTCTTTTTGCACGCGCCAAATGTAAAATTAATGTAAACATAATGAAATCATTTTACATTTTGAATCTTACTTATTTACATCATAATATGATGCAGCTTACTTAAAATTTATAATTTTTGTGATTAAATGCATTTACTTTGAACAAATTATTGTGAATCTTAAATAATTTGATAATAATAAATGTTTTTTGCCTGAATTTACTTATTCTTGTTACTATTATAGGGACATTTTTATTTATTCCAAAAATGTAAATGAATTTTCAGCGACATAAAACCTCTTTGTTACAAAAAAACCTGTATTACCCGGTTTAATTGAAAATGCTCTGTTAACTCATATATAATTTGCAGTTAGGTACTAACTTAACTTTGTAGAAATAAATCTATTATTTTTTTTCTAGAGGTGGAAAATACATTTACGTATTTAGTTACTTAATTAATTATTATTGATTATTTTTATATATTGAAGACCCCGAAACGGGGGCCATATGTCAGGCTCGGGTGTAAACATCCTTCCCGACTAAAAACCTCCTCGGTGCTGATAGCCCTAAAGACTTTTACAGCAAGCCGGGCGGTTTATGGCGTAAATAACGATGGGACCATTCTTATTCTAAATATTTTTATTTTTTGTTATTATTTTTACCACATTTGTATACATCTCTTAACATCATATTAATTATTTTAGGGTTTTTTATGTCTTTACGTTGGCCAACTTAAATGTACCAGTAATTATTGATATATGTTATTTTATAATAATAATCTGGACATCTGGATGTGTGGAGGTCCTCCACAGTGAGGTTTCCAAGGAGCTTTCTTCCACATACTACAAAGCTATGGAATGAATTTCCTTGTGCCGTGTTTCCGGGACGATACGACATAGGTACCTTCAAAAAAAGCTCGTACACCTTCCTTAAGGGCCAGCAACGCTCGTCTTGTGATGTAAGAGAATGTGGGCGGCGGTGATCACTTCACCAGGTGACCTGTACGCTCGTTTGTCCTCCTTTTCCATAAAAAAAATGATTAAACGAAACCACTAGAAAACTTTAACTTTGATGCAATAAGGCTCACTTTACAAGCAAGTGTTGAAACAATTATTTTCTACCACAGGTGGTTCGAGTCCTCGCGAATTTGGGCAGCTGGTCTGGTTGTTGGAGAAGTAAGCACACACGCTTGCCACTGGCGCGCTAAACAGTCACTGGGCAAATGGTTGAAGACCTACAACATCCCGGGAATATGCGACGTGGACACAAGAGCTCTTACATTCCGATTACGAGAGGGGGTGACATTGGGGAGGATTGTCCAAGGCATTCCACCCTTTGGACCATTGCCAGCCCTTGCCGATCCTAATACTAGAAATTTAGTCGCAGAAGTCTCTGTTAAGGTATGCCGATCATTAGCTATTATGCGGCATTGTATGCAGCAAAAGTTCTTTTTTCGAGGGGGTATATATAAGTAAGTAAGTAAGATCTTATCTGTGGGCAAGCAACATTATAGATGATTTAAATGCATTTTAGCTCTCCAAGTCGTGCCCGTTATTGAACATACAAACATTTGACATATAGAAATTATAATCAAATCATAAAAATTATCACAATACAAAATCTTCGGGATTCGAACCCACGACCTCTCGCGTTCGGTTCGAGTGCTCTTCCAACTGAACTAACCATTCGAGTGACGTATCGTCATAATATCTTGTATGCTTTGTTAAACTCTCAGGTTGTGGCTTCATCTACAGGATCTACTTTACAGTTGATAACCTGCTCAACCCCAATATTTGCATATTAGGAAATTGTCTTGAGATGTCGCTCTTGCAAATCCAAACAATTTGTATGTTTTTAAAGTGATACCTACTTTGACCCTACTTTTTTATATTTTTTTTATTAGTGTCAGTTAATAATAATAATATATAAACAACCTGAATGAAAACTCCTTTAAAAAATCGTACACAAACTACAATATACAACATCCACGTAAACAATTTTTCTATAAAAAATGTTCATAAAATGAAAACTACTGGGCCAAACTATGTAAAATTTTTATGAGACCAAATGACATCTATTTCTTCAAACTAAAGAATAATTACGTAAATCAGATCATAAATCTCAGCGTAATCAAACATAAAAAAATCGAATTGAGAACCTCCTCCTTTTTAAAGTCTGTTAAAAATATAAAATATAACTACCTATTTAAAACCAATTGAAAGAGCTTTACAAACTGACAAGCAAGAAAGATTACAAAATTCTTTAAACCATTAGCCTGAAGATAATAATAGTTAATCAATATGGTCAAAAATTAAATAATATAGTTTATTTTATTTTATTTATTTATTTATTTCTTATTAACAAATAACATATTATAGGTAACACAATTATTGTACATACATAAACTCATTTGAGTTTTACCGTGTACAATAAGGTCGTCGGAAGACATATAATATTATTTAAATTAAAAGTTTAATACTTAATTAACTACTTAAATTAAATTACTTATTTTTAAAGAAAAATGAAACAACTTAAAACTACATACAAATATTCATTATACAGAAGAAAAACAAAACAAAACAAAGGCATAAACATTTAAGTGCTAAGAAATTTTATGAACAACATTACAAACTAAATAACTTACAAATACCCTCAATATTAACACTACAAGTATTGTTGCTTTATCTACAGAGTGATTATTTTATTTATAAACAATAGAAATATCAAATATTTATTCGTTATTTCGTCACCCAGGAACGTATCCTGCTATAGTCTTATATAAATTACCATTCCATATTCACGGTTTCTGTATTCTCGGCGTATTACTAGTGGTAATATAGAGTAGTATATTCATTTACTTCATCATCATCATCATATCAGCCCGAAGACGTCCACTGCTGGACAAAGTCCTCCCCTAAAGATCTCCACGACCCACCCACGATCGGTAATGTGCTATCCTCACCTAACGTATTCCGGCGATCTTGACCAGATCGTCGGTCCATCTTGTGGGGGGGCCTACCGACACGGTGTCTTCCGTACGTGGTCGCCATTCGAGTACTTTACTATCCCAACAGGCATCTGAAGTATGAGCTCTGCATATTAAATAATATATAAATATTCATATACTTATTAACCAACTTAAATCCTGATCGAGTGTTTCATTGCAGGAACCCGTTGTATTCAATCCAAATGGGACCATTACTGTTGTGGCAATTGACTGTGGACTGAAATACAATCAACTCCGATGTTTAATTAAGAGAGATGCAAAAGTTGTAGTTGTTCCGTGGAACAGCAAAATCAACACAAAAGAATACGATGGACTATTTATAAGTAATGGACCCGGTGATCCACAAATTTGCAAAGCTACAGTCGATAATTTACAAAATTTAATAAAAGATAATAAAAATGTAAAACCCATTTTTGGTATTTGTCTGGGCCATCAATTACTAGCTACCGCAGCTGGTTGTACTACTTATAAAACTAGGTAACTATTTTTAAAAACATCTCTATAATTTCATAATAATTATTTTGAGTAACTAAGAATCCATAGGTAATATAGTAAATAACACTTAAATCTAGATAAGTTGCTACAGATACAAAACAAGAAACGTAATCCTCATATACAAATTCATTCTACAAACAAAATAGCGCGAGATGCTGTTACTGCTACCAAAAGGCTGGTGGCCCAGGTACCTGTTCCTCTTCGTTATTGTTGTATGAAAACGACTTGCTCTGGCTGTTGCCAACAACGCTGATGGGCTTAAATAGCAGGTTAAAGCAACCTGAAATCTTAATTATTATAACCACTGTTACGTTTCGAACTACCAAAATTGTTAGGCAAAATATTTTTTTTATTAAGTTTAATATATTTTTGCAGATACGGAAACCGTGGGCATAATTTACCTTGTACGCATAATGGGACAGAAAGATGTTTTATGACATCGCAAAATCATGGATTTGCTGTTGATACTAATTCTATGCCAGACAATTGGGAAATATTATTTACAAATGAAAATGATAAAACGAATGAAGGAATATATCATAAAACGTTACCTTATTTTAGTGTGCAATTCCATCCTGAGCATACAGCAGGTCCAACTGATTTGGAATGTCTATTCGATGTTTTTATTGAAGCAATAAAATTAACTAAAAACAAAAAACAGTTTTCCATAAACGACATGATAAGCAATAAAATCAGATTTACCCCCGCAATACCAGATAGGCCAAAAAAAGTTTTAATCCTTGGATCAGGAGGATTGTCCATTGGCCAAGCAGGAGAATTCGATTATTCCGGATCTCAAGGTGTTAAAGCAATGCAAGAAGAAAAAATACAAACCGTTCTCATTAATCCAAATATTGCTACTGTCCAAACCTCAAAAGGCTTGGCTGATAAAGTATACTTTTTACCTATCACACCGGAATATGTGGAGCAAGTCATAAAAGCTGAAAGGCCTACTGGTGTTCTACTTACTTTTGGCGGTCAGACAGCTCTAAATTGTGGTGTAGAACTAGAGAAAAATAAAGTATTTGATAGATATAACGTAAGTGTTCTAGGTACGCCGATACAATCAATAGTCGACACAGAAGATAGAAAAATATTCGCTGAAAAAATTAATGCTATTGGTGAAAAAGTTGCACCTAGCGCAGCAGTTTCTACTGTAGATGAAGCCCTAGCAGCTGCCTTGCTTATTGGATATCCAGTAATGGCTCGATCTGCTTTCTCTCTTGGAGGGTTGGGCTCGGGTTTTGCAAATAATGAGGAAGAACTCAAAGTTCTTGCACATCAGGCACTATCTCATTCTGAGCAGCTCATAATTGATAAGTCCTTAAAAGGTTGGAAAGAAGTGGAATATGAGGTAGTTAGAGATGCTTACGATAATTGCATAACAGTTTGTAACATGGAAAATGTTGATCCGTTAGGCATACACACCGGTGAGTCCATCGTAGTCGCACCTAGTCAAACATTGTCGAATCGTGAATACTATATGCTACGTAGTACTGCTCTTAAGGTGATAAGGCATTTCGGAATAGTAGGAGAGTGCAATATTCAGTACGCACTAAATCCCTGCTCTGAAGAATTTTTTATAATAGAAGTAAATGCAAGATTGTCAAGAAGTTCAGCCTTAGCCAGCAAAGCAACAGGCTATCCATTAGCATATGTTGCAGCTAAATTAGCTCTCGGTATACCCTTACCAAAAATAAAAAATTCAGTGACTGGTGTAACAACTGCTTGTTTTGAACCAAGTTTGGATTACTGCGTGGTTAAAATACCTCGTTGGGACTTAGCTAAGTTTAATCGCGTTAGTACAAAGATTGGAAGCTCAATGAAAAGTGTAGGAGAAGTTATGGCTATTGGCAGGTGTTTTGAAGAAGCTTTTCAAAAAGCATTACGAATGGTTGACGAAAATGTAAATGGATTTGATCCATACGTCAAAAAAGTAAATGAGAATGAGCTTCGGGAGCCAACTGATAAACGAATGTTTGTACTAGCTGCTGCCTTAAAGGCAGGTTACTCGGTTCAAAAGCTTTATGAACTCACCAAAATTGATCTCTGGTTCTTAAATAAGATGCAAAATATCATTCAATACTATACACTACTGGAATCCATAAGTGGACCCATTACTTCAAAATGTTTGAAATCGGCTAAAAAAATGGGATTTTCAGATAAACAGGTTGCAGCAGCTATAAAAAGTACAGAATTAGCTGTTAGAAAGCTTAGAGAAGAATACGGCTTAACTCCGTTCGTGAAACAAATTGATACCGTTGCTGCTGAATGGCCGGCATCAACTAATTACCTGTATTTAACCTACAATGCATGCACACATGATTTAGATTTCCCAGGAGAATTTACTATGGTCCTTGGGTCTGGGGTCTATAGAATAGGAAGCTCAGTTGAATTTGACTGGTGTGCTGTTGGTTGCTTGAGAGAATTAAAGAATCAAGGGAAAAAGACAATAATGATTAATTACAATCCTGAAACAGTGAGTACTGATTATGATATGAGTCATCGATTATATTTTGAGGAAATTTCCTTCGAGGTTGTTATGGATATTTATAACCACGAACACCCTGATGGTGTAATTCTGTGTATGGGTGGACAGCTACCAAATAATATTGCAATGGATTTACATAGGCAGCAAGCAGTTATTTTGGGTACATCACCAGACATGATTGATAATGCCGAAAACAGGTTTAAATTTTCGAGACTACTTGATCGTAAAGGTATTTTACAACCTCGCTGGAAAGAACTTACTGATCTTGAATCAGCCATTAGTTTTTGTGAAGAAGTGGGATATCCTTGTTTAGTAAGGCCGTCATATGTATTGAGTGGCGCGGCAATGAATGTAGCATATTCCCATCAAGAGTTGGAAACCTACTTAAAATCTGCAAGTCTTGTGAGCAAAGAACATCCTGTTGTGATATCGAAATATATACTAGACGCTAAGGAGATTGATGTAGATGTTGTAGCCGTGGATGGTGTTATTCTATGTATGGCCGTGTCGGAACATGTCGAAAATGCTGGCGTTCATTCTGGAGATGCTACATTAGTAACACCGCCTCAAGATATAAATAATGAAACACTTGGAAGAATAAAGGAGATTGCTCGAATCATTGCTGAAACTCTAGATGTCAGCGGACCGTTTAATATGCAACTGATTGCTAAAGACAATGAGTTAAAAGTTATAGAATGTAATGTGCGCGTATCAAGATCTTTTCCGTTTGTATCAAAAACACTTGATCATGACTTTGTTGCGATGGCTACTAAAGTCATACTCGGTATACCGGTTGAACCAGTGAATGTTATGAATGGATGTGGGAAGGTTGGTGTAAAGGTACCACAGTTCTCATTTTCACGATTATCGGGAGCGGATGTTACATTGGGTGTCGAGATGGCTTCAACTGGAGAAGTAGCTTGTTTTGGCGACAATAGATATGAAGCATACCTAAAATCTTTAATGAGCACCGGATTCAAGATACCCAAAAAAGCAATACTGCTTTCAATTGGAACATTCAAGGTATAATCAATACTGAACAGTTATCCAGAAAATGTTAATGTAACGATGAACAATGTGTGCTATTAACTTATTACTTTACTTTTTTTTAGCATAAAATGGAGCTGTTACCAAGTGTTAGGATTTTACATAAAATGGGATTTAAATTGTATGCAAGCATGGGTACAGGAGATTTTTATACTGAACATGGTGTTGAAGTGAGATATTATAACATTCTTAATATCTTTGATAATTTATTGAAATATGGACACTTATTTATAAAAAATCTTAAAAATGTTTAGGTGGAAAGTGTGCAGTGGACTTTTGATCACATTGGCGATTTGGACGATGCGAGACTTGATGGGGAGTTAATGCATTTAGCTGACTTCATGGCGAGACGACAGTTGGATTTAGTAATTAATTTGCCAATGAGAGGAGGTGCTCGACGAGTGTCTTCGTTCACAACTCATGGATATCGCACGCGGCGGTTAGCTGTTGATTATGCCGTTCCATTAGTTACTGATGTCAAATGTGCCAAGCTTTTAGTACAGGTAAAATTTATATATTATGTGCTGGTCATACTATAAAACAAAAACGATAAATGTGTAATATTATAATAATAATTAACTTTTGGTAACTAGAATAATAATCACTTACAAGATTTTTTGAAATTCTCCAGTTCGTTAGACATCACGTGCAAATTCATAGTCTTTTATCAGATTTTTTTAATCATGTTTCAAATATGTTACCTAATAATTATTTTTGTCGACAGGCCATGCTGCGATGTGACGGCATACCGTCGATGAAAACTCACACAGACTGCATGACATCACGAAATATTATTAAATTGCCCGGTTTTATTGATGTGCACGTTCATGTGCGCGAGCCAGGTGCCACCTATAAGGAAGATTTTGCTTCATGTACCGCATCAGCACTCGCTGGTGGAATTACTTTGATATGTGCAATGCCTAACACAAACCCTCCTGTGATTGACCGAACTTCGTTTGAATACGTATCAGCCTTAGCTCGAGTCAGCGCCCGGTGTGATTACGCTCTGTATGTTGGAGCATCTACAACAAATTGTGATAGTGCATCTGAGCTAGCACCACAAGCCGCTGCATTGAAAATGTACCTTAATGAAACATTTACCACACTTAAACTCGATGATATGACGATCTGGCAAAAACATTTGCAAAATTGGCCCAAAAAAGTTCCTATATGTGCGCATGCTGAACGTGAAAAAACGGGCGCAATCATTCTAATGGCATCGCTACTTGACAGACCCATACATATTTGTCATGTTGCTAGAAAAGAAGAAATATTAATAATTAAAGCAGCAAAGGAACGTGGGCTTAAAGTAACTTGTGAAGTGTGTCCACACCATTTATTCCTTAGTACCAATGAAATAAACCATATCGGTGCAGGTCGAGCGGAAGTGCGTCCTGTTTTATGCAGTCCCGAAGATCAGGCAGAGCTTTGGAAAAATATGGATATTATTGATGTATTTGCCACGGATCATGCGCCCCATTCTGTGGAAGAAAAAAACAGCGAAAAGCCACCTCCAGGATTCCCGGGCCTAGAAACAATATTACCTTTACTTTTGAATTCTGTACATCAAGGCCGACTCACAATTGAAGATCTGATAAATAAATTTCATAGAAACCCACGCAAAATATTTAATTTGCCTGAGCAACCGAATACATATGTTGAAGTAGACATGGATTACGAATGGACTATTCCCAATGCAATGGAATTCACAAAATCAAAGTGGACTCCATTTGCTGGTATGCACGTTAAAGGTGCTATTCATCGAGTAACGTTACGTGGTGAAATTGCATATGTAGAGGGACAAATTTTAGTCCCGCCAGGATTCGGTCAAAATGTTCGAGAGTGGCCAGCACCCAAAAAGCAAACATTCCCGGTTTATCAAATTGAAAAAGTCGATAAAGAAATAAGTCGTCCTAATTCTGCGTTAGATTTTCACAGTTCTCTAGAAGTAAGTAGATATAGCGATTATGAGCTTGATCAAACAGATCAAATCAAGCCAGATAGTAAATTAAATGTTCACTTTAATGAGCAGCCTGGATTCAGAAGTATGTCGCCATTACCTCAGCAGACTACAACAAGGCAAAGATGCGATAGTTCTTCTTTCTATAATCCACCACAATCTGGACCATCGCATCGTCAACGAAGTGAATTATTTGGAAAAAGTATCATAACTGTCGATTCGTTTAGCAAAGAGACTCTTAATGATATTTTCAATTTAGCTCAATTTATGAAAACCAGTGTCAGCAAAGGACGCTTCTTGGATGACATATTACGAGGGAAAGTGATGGCATCAATCTTCTATGAAGTTAGTACACGTACGAGCTGTAGTTTTGCAGCAGCTATGCAGCGCCTTGGAGGCTCAGTAATTCATAGCGATTCTACAAGCTCTTCGGCTAAGAAAGGTGAAACTTTAGAGGACAGTGTTGCAGTGATGGCTAGATATTCAGATATTGTTGTTTTACGTCATCCCGAACCAGGCGCTGTAGCTGTAAGTATTTAAAAATAAGCAAATAATCATTAAACATTACTGCCCGTTATTTTAATATTGACTTTACTGAGATGTTACAATATGTTCTTTTTTATTATTAGCAATCATCCAGACAGTGTCGTAAGCCTATTATAAATGCTGGTGATGGTATCGGTGAGCACCCAACTCAAGCTCTGTTGGATATCTTTACTATAAGAGAGGAAATTGGAACTGTCAACGGACTAACAATAACAATGGTAGGCGACCTGAAAAATGGCCGTACTGTACATTCGCTTGCTCGTTTGCTTACACTATATCAAGTCCAACTGCAGTATGTGAGTCCACCAGGTTTGGGTATGCCAAAACATATTATGGATTACGTGGCTAATAAAGGTGTACCCCAAAGAGTTTTCGATAAACTCGAGGATGTTCTTGGAGAGACACATGTTCTATACATGACTAGAATTCAGAGAGAACGATTTGAAAGGCCGGAAGATTATGAAAAGGTGAGTAAATAATATTAGTAAATCAATTTTTTCACTACATTTATTGCACTTCTCTACTTGTAATTTCTAATAAAATATTTTAATTACCTTATAAGAATATAGATTTACAATTACTAATAAAAATATTGTTAAACTTTGCAGATCAAGGGACTTTTGGTGGTAACTCCCCAATTAATGACCCGTGCACGGCGCCGTATGGTAGTCATGCATCCTCTGCCGCGAGTTGATGAAATATCTCCGGAATTTGATTCTGACCCTAGAGCCGCCTACTTTAGACAAGCTGAATATGGCATGTATGTACGAATGGCTTTGTTGGCCATGGTCGCTGGTAGCAATCCACTCATTTAATTGTAAGCAATAAATTATATGATTATAATTGCCTCATAGCTGTTTTATTTTGTATTTATAATAATAAATCACATTTTAATATTACTAATCTTAAACTAGCATCCAGATATAATATATAACATTCTCTATTGCTCATAATAAAACCGAGATTCTATTTAATTTAACCAAATTTCGTTAAGTCAAATTATAAATAAAAAATAAAAATGATATCACAATTCGTTGTCGAAATAATATAGGTACATTAAACTAAATTTTAATGAAATTTAATTTCTGCTATAACTTCGACTCTTCTGTTTCAACAATATCAAAATATGATTTAACATTAGACTTTTTTGTATTATCAGAGTGAACATCTACGAATGTAAATGGTGCAATACCAATACTTTCTGTTGGCGAATCTTGACTCATTATGTGCTCATATTTGGGTCTATGCTTGCGTATAACATTAGAATCTGTTATTCGATCATGGGACAGTTTGTCACGAACAGACACTTTATACCCAACTTGCTTAGCTAACATTCGCTGGCAATCTGCTAACTTATCACGAATTACATCCAAATATTCATGAGCTGTAACGTCACCAGCAGGTTCTTCACTGAGGAGAATACAGAGACGCTTTGCTTGCTCTAAGTATATAACAGCCTGCCGTATAGTACCAAACTTTTCACTAGAACGTGCCATCGCAATAAAATGAGGAATGAACAGTTCTAGGACTAAACGTCGTCGCTCAGTCTCCATTTTAGTCGGTATAATTATCTAAAAAGAAAATATTATCATATTATAATCAGATATTATCACAAGTACACATTATCAGCTAATAATAATATTGAAAATATAATTGGTCTATAAATAGTTTTACTTACATTTTTATTCATCTCTATATGTTCTTTTCCAGTATTCTTTCCAGTTTTCTTATTGTTTAAATTTGCTTTTCTTCTTTCTTTGATCTGTCGTTGTCTCTCTTTTTTCCATTGGTATTGTTTATCAGTAGCTTTCGCTTTATCCCATATATTATTTATATGTTCGTCTTCATCGCTATCCGATGATTCATCGCAATTTGTACTAATTATTGGTAGGTGAGGGTTGATAATACGTAATGGATTTTTACAAGTGAGAATTTCGTACAATTTACGACAGTCAAATGTTGGATAAAAATCTTTTTTAATGTATTTGAGTTTTTCAATTGCATACAATACATGCATGACGGGCGCTTCTAAAATATCAGCCAATTTCCTTTGTACCTTTAGTAATAATGGTTTCGGAATACATTTAAACTCATTGCAGTTCTCGATAAAATAATTTGGAAATCGTGACTGCCCAAAATAAACGTAAAACCTTCTCAAAAATAATCGCAATGTTTCTCCAAGTCGATCTTCTGGCCATTTAGCATAATTATCTTCACATTCCCAAAACAAATGGTTCTTTATATGACTTGCATCGATACCTATTTTAGATGTTTCATTTTCTATAAAAGTTTTGTGCAAAGCAAGTGCAAATAAATAACATCTCATGTGAGAATGTGCTAAACAACTTTCAAGATATCTTTCAGCTGCTGGAAATATTATCCTCCACTGTAGTTTTTGATCTGGGTTCAAGCCTCGCTTTGGGCGAAAGCCAACAGGTATTAAGAGACACCCGAAACCAATAGCTTTGTTTACCATGTGTTTTGTTGGCCACTGATAACTAAAATTAGTTCTTGGATTTTGTATAATTTTTCTTTCTCGTATAATCCACTGGTTGGCTGCATTTGGCCAAGCCGCTAATAGAGCAGGATATACTTCGTAGCTGGTTTTTGATCCATTTCTTAAGTTATCACAGTATACACTAGCCCCTTGAGTCAAAGCATTTTTTATAACATCTTGTTGAAATCCTAAGCCAGATCCCAAACTTATAATAAAATTATCAACAAAGTTGTTCATAAATGAAACAGAGTTAAGATACTGATGACTTTCATACAGATTTTTCGAAATAGATAAATTCGATGACGCATCATTTTCCTCTTCTTCGTCATCGCTCCAATTAAATGTTTTTTCATTCATTGTAATCCAACATTCATCGGGTAGTACTCCCGAGGATGCTGAGTCTTTTGATTGATAGCTAAGTTCAATCTTTTTTGGAGTAGTAACTTCGGTAATAGTTGAATATCCATAATCAGATTCTGTTTCACTGGATTCAGTCTGTCGACTTGAATTAGATCTGTAGCCTGACGTCTCGGTATCATCAGCTATGTGAATGTTTTCACTGGATTTATTTCGCTCATTTTTAATATCGTTTGTTGATTTTTTTAATATTGACTTCCTTGGTTTTGTTCTACTTCTGTCTAAAGAATGTTCAACACTTGTTGAACAACTATGAGTTTCACTATTGATATTGACGCTAAGCTCTGTCGAAATAGAATTTAAATTCAAATATCTACTACGATTTTCTATTTTGTCATTCGGGATTTTCCCCTTTGCGTTCGGTCGACACGTAAGCTCACCAGTATCACCTACATATAGTGAATCATCTGATGCATTTGATTCTTTTTCGGAGTCTGTATATATACTATCGTCGGAATGAGTATTTGATACATCGATGTCTTTGTGATGTGCACTTTCCAACACTTCCAGTTTCTTTAATTTAATGTACCCTGGAAATTGAATTTTTTCTCATTAGTGTCTTTAAATGTACTGTTGTAAGGTTACACCCAATTTATGATAAGATGGAAACCTACCTGGTTCTTTACAATCTTCCACACGCAACTTGTAGAACGGTGCATCTAGAACAGCACAATAATCAGATGTATCGCCTGGTTCACTAGCCTCAACATTATCATAGATAATGAACAATCTTGGGGCTGCAAGAGGCTCCAGCAAATCCCTTTGTCTTTGATAGCCCACGCATTCCTGTACACATTCTTGGAGCCTGTCCGCAAAGAACACGTGCTTATGTCGCTGTACCATAGCAGCGTCCATGGTGTGCTGCCGTTTTGTTATCGGATTGTCTTTTACAGTCTGAAGTTCTCTAAAATAAAAGAAAGCTATGCATAATTTACAATCATAAAACTACAACCTATGATTCGATCAATATTTCAAAAATATATGTATATAAAATAATTCCAGGTATTTAAATATGGATTAACATTGTTATTATGTTTTCAAAGAAATCTGAAGAAGCTGATATGAATTTAAATGGTATTTAAAAAGAAATCACCGCAATTGATACGAACGATAACAATATCTACGTTTAAGTGTGTTCTTGAAATATTATCATTAGTTATTCATTTATTTTATAATCATATCCGTATTAAAAGGCATGTTAATGTCGGAACATTCTTTAGAGTTAAGACTAAAGTACCCCGTGCACTTGAAAAATCTGCTTCAACGGGCACTCGTGCGGCGTACTAATCATTGTGGCGGTACTTTACCGTTTATACAACACACAACACATTCTTTAATCTTTATGATTATAAATGTGACGTCATTATATCGCTCTGCATCATACTTTAGAGAAATAACTTATCAATCTGGGATCATCAGTAAAAAATCAAAAAATTTCAATAGCACCAAATAATCCCTGATTATATTCACAAGAGCATTAAACGGATTAGCAAAATTATGTGTATCGTTCATTTATCAATACAATTTAGCAATAAATATATAAATTGTTTCTATTTATAAATTGTGCCATATACTACAAATATTTAAAGACATACTATAACATACGACAGACATAAAAGTATACTCTTATCTAATGAAGAATATAGACGATATAATAATATATTGCCGTATTAATTCTTCATTTTTCTATTTTATATCCAAAGATGTATTTTCAAATTTAGATAATGTTTTTAGACTAAGCAAATTAGAGCCAAACATATTTTATATGTTTAATATTGTCACTGTGTTCTGTGTTTAAATTATATTAATTTAATCAATGGAACATACCTCTCATAGTTTTCAAAGAACTGCACAGAAAGTAGTATGTTATTAAGCAGGAACGCATCCGAGTCATGATTCAATTGATGTCTCATCCGATCTAACGCTTCTTCATCGTACGAACGCACTAGTGAAGGCGGGGGCAACGGAGACGCCCGCAGGGTGGGTCCACTCATGGCTGCAGCTGGGTTTATCGGCGGCTCCTTGACTGCCGTTCTCTTGTTCACCGGGTTTGCATGCTTCTTCTTCTTCTCCTCCTTTCTCTGCTCCTTCCAACGTTCTCGTTCAAAAAACCGATCCGGCTCCTTTTGAGCCTTCTTTGACTTTGTGTTTCCCATCGCTATTGTGAACACATTTCCACAGTAATAAAATGATCCCAAGACCGTCGCGTTGAGGTGTGTTATCCTCTCACATATCTTAATAGCACTGATTAGCTTATTTGCTTTCAATTTTCAATTGGAATCTTATCACTAGATAATTATTTATTGATTTTTTTATAGATACACTTTAGCGATTACGGGTGCCTATACTGTCATGCATTGTGATAATATGCGTAGGAACATACTGAATGATTATATTTTAAAAAATAACGCTATTTTCTCTGTTCCACATTTAAATACTTCTTGTCGATGTTGTAATATGTTTACAATTAATAATATTGTCGGTCAACCAATTGCTAAGTATCTATGTTCTTTGTTCATTAACAATTATTAATATTTAAAAAAAAACAATCTGATTAGAGGTTTGTTTGTTGATATCAATTAAATGTTTTGAAATTTATTCTTTGATTTCACCTGAATCATCATTGGCCACTCATAAGTTATGACCGTTATCAGTTTATCTTCAGATGAGAAGGTTAATGTAATTAGGTTTTGAGGTAACTTCAAGCAAAGCAGGTAATTTTAAGTAAGTCTTAGACTAGGCTCTCAAAAATGATTTTAACAAAAACTTACTCTACCTGCGCGCCACATATCCCCAGATTTCTGGAATAAGCTGGTTGAGCTTTGCCATTCGATATTTAAAATTGATGACTATTATAATCATACGAAGACAAGGCTGAAAAGCGAAGCGACCTCTTTTGTCATTGGGCTGAATGCATGATGTCTATTGCCAGTATGATGGTTAGATGTACGCGAACTTTTTGAAAGAGTGAAGATTTTTTTTTTATATCCTTACCGCCCTAGGGCTTTTCTAGCTACATTATTACCCTAGAGCGCTAATTGGTCACCTACAAGTCCCATTTGGGGGTAATAAGGACCTACTTACCGAATATGAGAGATGTAAATGTTATTTAAAATACGTTTCAAATTTATCCTATTATATAAATCCTATTATTTATTTTCCCATTTAATTTGAAACGTGTATAGTTTTAGCAGTTTCATTATTTATAATAATAATGTTAACAGCTCATTTATAGGCCCGCGGCGCCGGTCCCCGGCTGTTACCGCGGAAACCGCTATGTTCCTGTATTTTAAATCTGTAATATCTTCGAAAATATTCAATTAAATTAGATGCCGTAATCGGTTAATTGATTTACATTGAATGCAAATTGGATAAGTATTAATTTATGATAATCACGTACGCCGACCAGTGTTAGTTATCGAAAATGAGTTGTAGTACTGCTATAAAAAGCTTTGGTGATAGAGAATCACCCTGTCTCACTCCTCGGCGGATTTGTATGTTTGCTCCCCGTTGTTCTAGTTTAACCCTGCTGATACTTCCGTTATAGATGTTTTTGAGTACTGTTATATATTTGTCATGAACTTGGCATTTCTCTAGAGCCTCACATATGGAATCGTGTGAAATTGTATTGTATGGTTTAGCATAGTCGACAAAAGCTATGTATAGTGGTCTGTTGAACTCGTTGTATTTCTACGACTTGTTGCATAACATGTATATTATCTATTCTGGAAAAACCAGAACGGAATCCTGCTTATGGAGTCATTCTGCTTTGTAGAATTGATGTGAATATTTATATACACGGTAGAAGGCTTATAGGCCTATAGTTACCTATATCTTGTGGATATCCTTTTTTGTACAGCAAAATTATATCAGATCTCTTCCACTGTTCAGGTACCTGGCTAGTATCTAAGACTTTATTGAATAGATAGGTATGGGGTTCTACAAGCAAAGAATAACCATTCTTTAGTACCTCATTTTGTAAGCCATCGCGTCCTGGGCTTTTATCTTGCTTTCTCTTTTGAATGTGTTTTATAATTTCTTTACCATCTATTGGTATTATGTCGTCAACCAGAATGGTATCCGTAGCCTTGTGATTTTTTCTAGAATGAAAAGTGGTTGAGTTCGAGGAGGTGTCAGTTTTTCTATCGTTATATAATATTCTGTAGAATTCTGTAGCGCAATTTATTACATCATTTCTACTTTTGGTCTCATTTATGTTGGTTTTTAGAGTCTGGATCCAGTTTTTGTGTGTTATCAGTCCTTTTTGCCTCTTTTCGAACTTCTGTGTTTTTGTAGGTTGTCGTGTATTATTTTATTTCTGTAATTTCGGTAGTCATTTTAAACGGCTTTGCTTGTACTTTTGTATAAGTCACTTAGATCCCCTTTCATTTTTTTAGTTTTATGCTTTATTTTCACTAATTCTTGTCGTTTTGAAAGATGTCCACTGTTTCTTTTCTTAGAATTTTCATAACAGTGTCTATTTTTAGCTCCTTTTGTTTTGATGTCATCTTATTGATTATGTTTTCTAATATATTATAAAAGTTTTGAAAGTCTTGCCCGCCCTCTCGTGTATTCAATTCCTTTATGTTTTGTTCTAAGTTCTTCAAATAAGAATTTATATCTTCTGTAGTTTTTAATGACTTTGCTTGTGATTTAAATGATTTTCTACTTTTCTATTATTTTCTAACATGTACCTAGCTCTAACAAGGCGATGGTCTGATCTGAATCCTAATCCATGGAGAACTTCTATTTTTCTTATATTTTTCAGATAAAAACTAACTCATTTTTAGTTTTTTCGTCTGGAAATTTCGTCTTGGTTATCCCAAGTCCGTTTACGATTTTTCCTCGCTTTGAAAAAGGTATTCATGATGGAAAGTTTATTTTCTACGGCATACTGCACAAGCTTTTCTCTTCTCTCACTCCGCTTTCCGTTTCCATATTTTCCAAGCACTAAGTTGTCAGTTATGCTTGTTTGGCCTATCTGAGCGTTAAAGTCACCAGTAAGAAGGACATGTTTTCCTGCTTGGTTAAGCGCTGTTTCTAAGGTCTCGTAAAATATCCTCTTCTGGTGCTCTTTCTGTAGGAGCGTAAACCTGTATTATTGACAGCGTCTTTTCGTTACATTTTATTTGCAGAATAGCAACTCGTTCAGATAGTCCTGTGAAGTTAAGAATCTTGTTTTTATGTTGTTTCTTAATTAAGAACTCCCACTCCATGCAAACCTGGTGTTGACCCTTTGTAGCAGAAGATGTAATCTTCATGTTCTTCTATGTTGCATCCATATCTCCTGACTTCTGCCATATCTAGTATGTCTATTTTTATTCTTTGTAACGAGTAAATCAATTCTAAGTATTTTTCTTTTGATAAGAGGGATCTAACGTTAAATGTTCCAATTTTGAGAAATTCTTTTTTCTTGTAGCTTAGCTGGAGGGTTGTGGTCTTTTTACCCCACGGAGACCAGCCGGCTTGGGGGAGATTTTGTTGCTGTTGTATTTTGTGTGTTATTTTTATTTATTTATTTAACCAATAAAGCCCCTATCCTGACAGAGTGACCTATTGCAATCGAGGCTTGACTTAAATTTAAGTATTTAAATTAATATAAACATAAATCTTACTAACAATCTATACCTACTATAGTAGATTATTACTATACTAATTACTATTACTCGAACATACAACAACTACTCTAATTTTAAACTCGTTCAGTGAGCAAGCAAACAAGTCAATCCTATGCGAAAGTTCATTTAAATTTCGTAGAGCGACTGTAAAAGGCGTGTCTCGCATTAGATTGGTTGTCGCTCGCGGAATTACGAGCAGCTGCTGTCGCCTTCGCCTTGTAGCGCATCCATCCGGTACCCACAGACCTATTCGCTCCAGTAAGGCTGTATGACTCACCATACCACTCAAAATTTTCCATTAATATATAACCAGGAGTACGTCCCTCCTAGTTTATAGTTTATTATACCCAACCATGCCAAGAATAAAAAGTGTAGGATATAGAAGTGGATATCCTGGGTATACTTTGTAGAGTTTTAGATACATAAACCTAACAAATTTATTTTGTATTCGTTCCAACATGAACTTGAATTTGGCTTCACGTGGAGCCCATATGATAGCATTTTCTTTTTATTAATCCGGTTACAGGTATTTTTTGATTGCCAGATTTTTTTTTTCTTTAAGTGAATTAATGGCTTTGCTTGTTCTTTTTATGTGTACAGGATATCTTTTTCTCTTTATATGTTACAGGATATCTTTTGATTAACCCCACGGAGTGTACTTGCTTTTTTTGGGAAGTTCGCTAGTTAAAAAAAAACAATAGTACATTATGATTATTCTATAACTTTATAAAACTTTTACTATGATACAGGAATATGAGATTTATCCATAGGAAGGTACTTATATACATCGTCCATTGACATACTATAAATAACTTAACTCCCAATGGCCTATTAAAAGGTCGTCAAATATGTTCGAGCGACAATATTTCTCTGAACACTGTCATTGCATGGCGTTCTATCCAAAGCGCGGTCAAAACACAACTGAACCAAAACTCTGCCTGATAGACGTATAGACAGAGTTTTGTTTCAGACAATTTTTGAGCGTGTTTGTGAGTCAAGTTGTTAATTATACGTCGAAGACATCGTCACTTATTATAATATAAACTACTATTATTTATTTTACAAGGTATAATATAATATGTGTCTAAATTAAAACAAAGGTATTATACAAATGAAAAACTTAATAATATATTTGATTAATATCGATATAATGTAGGTTTTTGGTTATCAAGTCTCTACTGTACAAACAGTATTCATAACATCGTAGACACACAGAAGCAACATGCTATTTCTATACTATATATTATATCTATCGAAATAACTTAAGGGAGCGAATTAAAGGTGACAAACCATTTTACTTTCTTTCATTTAAATATTGTTTGTTTAATAGCGATGGGACTTATTTAGCGTGAACGAAATTAGACCGTTCATTTTCATTCATCGACTAATTCGAATCGTGGTCTGTAGTTCACTTCCGACTTGAATGTAGATTGTAGTCGCTAAAAGGTTTACGTTGCGCTTGCGAGACGGAACAACCGAATCGACTGTCGGGCTCGTCGCGACCGCCGTGGTTAGAATAGACTTTGTTGATACGTAATAATGACTTCATTTGAATTTTATGAGAATTGTAAACTAAGATTTTTAATTTATACTACTTATATAATTTATACGTATATATAGAGCCTCTTGAGACAACCGATGAAAACAGGCTAGGTTTATTAGTTTAGTGTATGTGACAAGCTACGTCCTATACTCACGATTTGTATGTCACTTTGTGTTAGTGCGCGTGTATTGCTCAAAATAGAGGTTAACTGCCAACCTCAATTTTTTCGATGTTTTCACAGCTGTTACAGTCTATCTGTTTAGAGAGACTATAGTACTTTATACAGATAAATGATCTTAGTTATACTGACTAAATTAATAATATTAGTTTACAATTCACATTATGTTTTAAACTGACGACAAACAATCTCCTTCAACAACTCCTTGAACAAGCAGTCTAGCGAAACTCTCTAAGAAAAAAGAGATTGTATGAAACGTGCAGTTGATTAATAGATTGACAGACGATGGCTATAATCTTGTAAAAAACAGAGATAGACGAAATCCACTACGTTTTAAGCAACTGTTCGCTTTCAAACTTAGCCGGATTATACTTCGTCGCCATAATATTTTGCTTACTATTTCACACTTATGTCAAATCACTGCACGTTTCATACTAAACCAAATTTCAATTTTAGCTTAGGCAGTCCCGCCTCTTATTACGTAGTATTAACATACTCTTTGTGAACAAGTCCATTAGAAATACGTGAACTGTGACCGGTTGATTGAACTGGTTCGTTCATTCAACGCCCATCACTATTGTTTAATATTAAGCAAAATACTTTCGGCTCCGTATGGTCTTGATGATAACGATAATCCTGCCAATTCCCAAGGCCGTGCCGCTGCTCCTTGTTCTATCTAAACAAACGAAATTAATTTAAAGAGGATTGTTAGTTGTTAGTTACCAGTAGGAGGCTCCTTTGCACAGGATGCCGGTTAGATTATGGGTACCACAATGACGCCTATTTCTGCCGTGAAGCAGTAATGTAAACATTACTGTGTTTCCGTCTGAAGGGCGCCGTAGCTAGTGAAATCCTAGGCAAATGAGACTTAACATCTTACGTCTCAAGGTGACAAGCGCAATTGTAGTGCCGCTCAGAATTTTTGGCTTTTTTCAATGATTCTGAGCGGCACTTCATTGTATTGGACAGGGCGTATCAATAACCATCAGCTGAACGTCCTGCTCGTCTCGTCCCTTATTATCATAAAAAAAAGTTGTTAACTACAAATTTATTGGAAAGGTGCCTTATAAATATTAATACCAAAGTATAGGGAGTGTACCTAAGGGTTGAGATCTATAGAGGGTGCTCAAACTTTACTTAGGTATGTAAAACTTAGCTGAGTGTGATGAAACGCACACTTGACTTTTGCATTGGGCTGTCTTAACTTAAGCCCAGCATAAGTTTAGCTGTCAAATTACTATAAAAACGCAAAAAACCGTTTGGTGTCGAGACACTGGGCCCGTGAGGCCCAGAGGCGCGGAGAATGTTCAAAATACTATCTTCGCGCCTCAATAAGGCTACTGGAAACCCAAGTACTGGCAGCTATCTCGGTCAACGGATCAGCTTAGCTATCCAACGCGGAAATGCTGCCAGCATTCTTGGTACGCTTCCACGTAATGATAGTTTTAATTTTATGTAGTCATAATATTGTAAATATTGTTATAAGATTTGTTTTGTTTGAATAAATGTTTTAGAACAAATTGTTTAGAAAAGAATTCGACACAAAAAATAAAGTAAAGTCTGAGCAAAGATTTTGTACGCTCTAGATCTCAGTCCTAGAGTTAACAATATGTTTCAAAGTTACGTTCGCAATTGCAATGCGACAATAATATTGTGTTTTCAAGAATTCTGAGCGGTCCTCCATTGTGATGGTCAGGGCGTATCACTTAACATATCTTAACACTTCTTCTCCGAGTGCGGAAGCCTTGGTGACCAAATCACTTATGTCAGTCTTATGTACCTTTTAATCATGTCATAGCCGTCAAGAGCTAAGCTTAGGTCACCGGATATAAAATGATCACTGCCGCCCACAATCACTTGCAATACCAGAGGAATCACAGGATCCCTGCCAGCCTTTTAGAGAGGTGTACGCGCTATTTTTTAAGGTATCAATTTCGTATTGTCCTGGAAACACCGCAAGAGGAAGCTCATTCCACAGCTTGGTTGTACGTGAAAGAAATTTTCTTGAAAACCGCACCGTGGAGGAACGCCACACATCCAGATGGTGGGGATGATTTCCTAATGGCGTGTCGTGCGAAGGTGGAATTTGGCGGCAGGAATCAGGTCAAAAAACAGCTCTTCCGAACACTTCCATTTTGATGGATTCTAATGAGTTATTCACCATCATTATCAGCTCGCTGACGTCCACTACTAGACAAAAGGCTCCCCCAAAGATCGCCACGATGATCGGTAATGCGCTGCCCTCATCAAACCTACTCCGGCGACCTTGCCCAGATCGTCGGTCCATCTTGTACGTCGGCCTACCAACACTATGTCTTCGGGTTACCATTTGAGGACTTTGCTGCCCAAACAGCCATCTGTCCGTTGAGCTATGTGCAATGCCCACTACACTGCCACTTCAGTTTAGCAACCATCTATGCTATGTCAGTGAGTTTGGTCACGAATATTTACCCAATTTATGAGGTCTATGGTGTATCGCTTATGATTTCAGCCGGTGCAGGGCTGTCTCCAGTATCCTCCATGTGGTCAGCTATCCGGATAACATCACTTTGTGTGGTGTTTACTCTTCTTTGGCTCTTCTTCCTTCTTATTTGGCCCATTTTCCTATCCAGCATTCGTCTGAAATAATTATCGTAAAATTTTAACAGACGCCGTCATAAGCCTAAAATTATAAGCTAAAATATGAGTCTTATAGGTATGGGATCTATCCCTAAATGTGAATGTTAGTTTGTGTGTTATGTTTTCACGCCTAAACCATCGAACCGATTTTGATGAAACTTAGTATAGAGATAGACTAGAGATTGAAAAAGGACATGTTTACCTTTTATTGCAAAAAAAACTAGATTGAGGGTTTGAAATAGGGGATGGCACTTTATATGGAAATACGTCAGCATCGAAGATAAAACCATGAAACTTTGTATTTAGGCACTTGATAAGAAATAATTTATAAACATTTGTTCGAGCATTTTTGAAACTTTGACCTACATGGGGATAAAATAGGAGATTATAGTTCACAGGGAAATACCTACTATTAAAGAGACTGTCCACAATGACAAGGGATATACGCTGTAGAGCAGTTTGTATCTGAAATATTTGAAAAGTATCCTAAGAAATAAAAAAAATCCCAAAGTAACTATTCAACGCGCACGAAGTCATGTGTAAAAGCAAGTTATCTATATATATAGAGCACAAAGTCGTCCAAGTCGTTAGAAATTTTGTTCCTCAGCAACCACTATATGAACAAACCCCCATGGTATATCGATGGAAAGGTCTTGATGAGACCTCCTCACCAGTGGGAGGCTCCTATGCACAGGATGCTGGCTAGATTATGGGTACCACAACGGTGCCTATTTCTGCCGTGAAGCAGTAATGTGTAAGCATTACTGTGTTTCGGTCTAAAGGGCGCCGTAGCTAGTGAAATTACTGGGCAAATGAGACTTAACATCTTATGTCTCAAGGTGACGAGCGCAGTTATTAGTGCCGCTCAGAATTTTTGGGGATTTTCAAGAATCCTGAGCGGCACTGCATCGTAATGGGCATTGCGCATCAATTACCATCAGCTGAACGTCCTGTTCGTCTCGTCCCTTATTTTCATAAAAAAAAAGAAAAACTTAAATCGTTGATTTTAGGTTCCTAAGTCGAAAGTTAATTATGTTGAAATATTGCGTTACATTAAAAATGAGGTTTATTCAGTAGAACCTACCAACATTTGCGATTTTGAACAAATTGGTTTGCTTACATTTTAAGTAATTTTTTTATTATGTCAGTTAACCCGACGTTTTGAGACCTTTCCAGATCACAATCTGAAAGGTGCCGTAGCGAGTGAAATTACTGGGAAAATGAGGCTTGACAACTTATGTCTCAAGGTGACGAGCGCTGTTGTAGTGCCGCACAGTTTTTGGGTTTTTCCAAAAAACCTGAGTGGCACTGTATTGTAATGGGCAGGGCGATCAATTACCATCAGCTGAACGTCATACGAATATTGTCATAAAAAAATCACGTTCACGTTCCGTTCACGTTCAGGTTCCAATCTAATGTAAAAACACATTTTACTCACTCGCGTTTTACTCCTTTAAAATGCGTTTTATTTAAATATGTAACACTCGGGTCAATCAAAGAAAATTATAGATTTTTTTTTTAACAAAAAAACAACGGACTTCAAAAACACCATTCCAAAACAATAGATATAATTTGCCTTAAAAAGTTTAAAAATAATTGCGTATTTTTATACAATCTATTTAATTAATCTAATTCTAGTTACGATTATTGTTATTTTTGGAATTAATTATCAAAATTGGTTCACCCAGTCGAAAGTTTTGAGGTAACAAACATATAAAAAAAAACATACCGACGAATTGAGAAGTCGGATAAAAAATACGTAGTAAACCTGTGATATAAACAGAATTCTAGTTATTTCCTTGGGACCAGTAGTGTCTGTAATATATAATTTCAGAAAATATCTTATTTATCTATTTTTTTCTAAAATTCTCTAGACGGACTCTAATTAAACGTAATTAAAAATAAAAAAGCCTTCTCTATTTAAAAGAGATCTTAAAAATTTCTTAGTTTCAAAATGCTTCTACGATTTACTCGAATTTTTTAATTACACTAAGTGTAAGAATTAGTTACAACATAGAAATAAATAGTTATAATAATAATAATAGTTGTGTCAACTGTCTTTTTAATAACTGTTTTCTTATGTATAAAAGTTATTTATTTTATTTTTTGATTATTTATAATAATTATAGTTTTCATACATAATAGCTTTAAGGGTAAATGTATACACTTTTATAATAAACTCCCAGCCACCGTTCAGGCATTATCTATAAATAAACTAGCTGACCCGGCAAACGTTGTTTTGCCATATAAAGTATAATTCACGCGATAGTTTTATAAGTAATAAAATATTGCCTATATTATAGCCTGTACATCATTTTGTTCTATTGTCAATAGTTTTTGCAGCGCACGCAAAAATAGGTTTTCGATTTTACACCTAGTGTTACAAAATAGCAATTTTATTACGGGTCCCTAATTTTGAAAAAAAAAACATAGCCTATAGCCTTCCTCGATAAATGGACTACCCAACACTGAAAGAATCATTCAAATCGGACCAGTAGTACCAGAGATTAGCGCGTTCAAACAAACAAACAAACAAACAAACAAACACTGCAGCTTTATAATTAGTATTAGTATATAGATACAAATGTTTTATAAAAAAATGGCTCTGTCGTCAATCCTATTACTCCACAGATGAATATCTAAGTGATCGGACAACCTGGAACTAGATTATGATTATTTTATAGCGATAGAAATGACTGAACAATATTGTATATTTTTATTAAAAAGAGCGCAAAAAAAGAATGCTGGGAGAGTTTCTTGCGCCGTTTCTTCTCTCTCAGTGCGCCATTTATTTCCGAAGCGGTAGTAGTAGTAAGGAATCAATTTTGAGAAAATAAATGCCTTTTATGCCTTTTATATAAAACATTTCTGTGCCCTTGAAGGGCGTCACATATTGTCTACCCATCTAATGTCTCACCATTTTGTAAAACGTGACTTAAAGATATTTTGATTTGATTACGAAAGACTTCCAAGAGAAAGGACGAAGTGATAACGTATAAAATTAGTACACTCACTGTTGCCTCCAGTCGATAAGAATGCCCAATACGAAGACGATGATAATGGCTATTAATATGAGCACGGTGACTCCCAGTATTGCCGTGACCGTCAGCGCTGGCGCGTCTTCCGCTATCATTGAGACGCTGGGGTCGGCTGTTGACTCCGACAGGTCTGCAAGGAAATATTTATCAGTGGGAGGATACAGGATGCCGGTTATATTATAGGTACCACAACGGCACCTATTTCCGCCGTAAAGCAGAAGTGTGTAAACATTAGTGTGTTTCCGGTCTGAAAGGCGCAACATCTTATGTCTCAAGGTGACGAGCGCAGTTGTAGTGCCACTCAGAATTTTGGGTTTTTCAATAATCCTGAGCGTCACTGCATTGTAACGGGCAAGGCGTATTATTTACCATCAGCTGAACGTCTTGATCTTCTCGTATCTTATTTTCATTTAAGAAAATCTCAGAATTGGCTTCGAAGAAGCTTGGCGTAAAAATAGAGCACGGCCGCTCTACAAATCGCAGGTACGGCCTCACATGGAGTATTGCTGTCATCTCTGATCACTCCACTGGCGTACTCCAGTATCAGGTCGAACTATTTGACTGCGTGCAACACAGTCTGGTTATTGCTTAAGTGTTCCCCTTAGCTGCTTAATAGCCTAAACACATGGTCAGATTTGGTCCAGCCGATCCAACGGACGCAGTGCCGTGCCGGACCATATTCGATGGTATTACGCATGCTCCATCGCACAAAATTTGTTGCATCACTTTACATATTATATTATATTGTAATTCTAATGATTTGTAAATCGAAGGAAATGTAAATCATGATAAAATATCATAAGTGTCATTTCCGTGACGCACGTGATTTTGATTTGATTGTTATTATTACCGTCCGGACCGTACCAAGTACGACGCCAGATAAATTGGTCCAATACGCCCACCGGAGCGTCCGATATTCCGGCTGTTCCAAACCAATGTGTTTTATTTAAGATTACATGAAAAAAATTAAACAAACTTTATTATAATTATGTATTCACTTGCCGCGGCAATCCCAACGACTACCTGCTTTTTTCACCAATGGCACCTGAGCGATGAATGAAGTAATTTAAACAGTAGGTAAAATTATAATGGCAGCCTTACCTGTGCCCCAGTCTTTCGATTCTTCCATTGTCACTTGTGATCCGTAATGCTGGTCACGCCACTGTTAGCACCTCAACTGTAAATAAATAAAATATTTTACATTTCTGGATGTTTACAATGTAACTTTGCCTTTATTTATACATCGTTGTAATCTTAGGACAAAGATGTATTCGACATTTGATTTTAAATTTCATTTTCAACTTAAAATAACTTAAAATCACTACATATTATATAAAACAAAGTCGCTTTCTCTGTCCCTATATCCCTACCCTAGGTATGCTTAAATCTTTAAAACTACGCAACGGATTTTGAAGCGGTTTTTTTTAATACATAGAGTGATCGAAGAGGAAGGTTTATATGTATAATAACACCCATTAAATAGTGGAGAAATACTGTTATTTTTGAGTTTTCTAATGCGATGTTGTAAATAATCATTCATAGGCACATAAGTAAATTTGCCAGAAACTGTCATAACCATAATGTTAACACCAGGAACAGACATAAGCTTATAATGCCTACTACTCGACTAAGTCGAGTTAACAAGTCTTTTGTGGGGCGATGTATATGATTTTACAACAGGATCCCAGAGAATGTTCAAAACAAAAGTATTACGTTATTCAAAAGAATTGTTAAAAAACGTTTGTGTGGTAAAGGTTACTATAACATAAATGACTTTCTTAATGATACCACAGATTGGGAATGGAGCGACCGCCCTCAGGCTATTAAATAATAAGTTTAATTGTACAATGTTACTTTGTATAATATGTTACTTTAATTCCAAAACATATTTTTTATGAAAAAAGCTGAGTTTGTTGCGCCCATTCTTCTCAGGCCTGAGGCACTCATTTTGGAATGGAGGGTTGTTTTTTTTGACTTTCAATAAGTGATTTCACATCCAATTTTGAATAAAAATATTTGAATTTGAATTACATTTTTACCGCTTACATTGCAAACGCAGTCTGAACCCTACGAGATTTATCAAAATAATGTTCTAAGTATTGTACACATTGAAAAGGTCCACAGAAAACTCCGCTATGGTATATGTCTATCCCTTATGGATATCGCACAATAACATTTTTTTTTGTCATTTACTTTTTACGACAAACAATGGCTAATATCCGAAGCGATTTTAACCAATACATCTAATTAAATACCGTTAATACATTGTTGATTTAATACAGATCTATGTGGCCCTTTACAGCATTTTTTCAGTGAATGACTTATGGTATATATTTTTTACCCGTGCGAAGCCGGAGCAGGCTGCTAGTACATTATATGTTGAAGATAAAATTCAAATATTTCTATTCAAAATATGATAAGATATTACTCATTGAAAGTCAACTACCCGTCTATTATCCGTTCGAAAACGTATGCCTCAGACCTGACAAGAACGGGCGCAATAAACTCAGCGGGCTTTATAAAATATGGTTAGTACAATGTAATATCGTACAATTAAACTTATTATTTAATAGCCTGAGGGTGGTCGCTCCATTCGATAATTTGTGTAAAAAAGTGTCAATGAACGAAATATTGGTACAATATGGAGGTAGATAATATGTAACGCCTATGAAGGGCACAGCAATATTTTATATTAATAAAATTATATGAGGAACGACTTTTTTTTTATGAAATAGGAGGACAAACGAGCGGACGGGTCACATGTTGTTAAGTGATCACCGCCGCCCACAATCTCTTGCAACACCAGAGGGATTTTGAAGCGCTTTTTTTGAAGGTACCCATGTCGTATCGTCCCGGAAACACCGCACAAGGAAGTTCATTCCATAGCTTTGTGGTACGTGGAAGAAAGCTCCTTGAAAACCGCACTGTGGAGGACCGCCACACATCCAGATGCTGGGGATGATGAGGACTTCTGTTTATTTCTAAGATATTATCTACATTATAGGTAATTTTCGCAATTATTCTTATCTTATCTTTTTCTTATCGTATTTGAACAAAGTTTCACAATAAATACAAAAGCTCAGTCACCTCTTTGTCTTAAACGACTGCGTGACTTATTGTCCGTTTTTTAAACAAATGCATTTTTTTATTATAATGCTGCCTAAAACTATTTATTAACATAATAAAAAGGATTGTATGGTTTTATGAAACCACGGTAAATGTGAAACTAAAAAACCGCCTGGTAGCTTTCAACGAAAACTGTCTAACGGCCGTCCCAAATATTCAGTCTACCTCTTACTTGAGACAAAAATCGTAACTATCTTTGACTTTTCTGTCCCAATAAACTTATCGACGGTAACTCACCTTATTCGTACACGCTGTCTGTCTATGGGACGACGTATAGTTTACCAGCGATAGAAGTTTGTATGGAAATTGCAATTCACGCGTCCCAATATAAGGCGATTAGAATGACTTATCGGATATATTGGGACAGCTTCAGATTATTGACAGCTAATGACTACTACTGACAGTAGAAGATAGAAATTTATCTCTATCTGTAGATAGTATATTGGGAACGGCCGTAAATCCTTAGAGATATAACAAAATAATGTATGGTCGAATTGTGTATCTTATAATAGAGTTTTTGAAGTGGGTTGTTTTTTGTTATTTTTTTTACATATATGCATCTACAATATGATCCCAGGAAATGTACAAAACAAATGTGTTATGAAATTTAAAAGAATTGTTACAAAACATTTGTGTGGGAAAGCATAGCATAAACGATTTTCTTAACGACACCACGGACTGGGAATAAAGCGAACACCCTGAGGCTCTTTAATTATAAATGTTTATTGTACGATATCACATTGTAATCCATATTTTTATATAAAAACAGCCCGCTGAGTGTCTTGCGCCCATTCTTCTCAGGTCTGAGGCAGTCTCTTTTGAATGGGTGGTAGTTTTTGACGTTCAATAAGTGATTTTGAGTCCTATTTTGAATAAAAATATTTGAATTTGAATATGAATTTACATGTCCACCTTACTACTTACTCTACAAAACAAGAAAAGCGTATAACCGAATATATATGACCGAATAAATTTTTGAAAATGCAACCTTATTTTAATTCAAAACATGTCCGTATTTTAATAAAATTCTTTAAAATTTGTATGTTTTTTAAATGCAAATAATAACAATATTGACACACTTTTTACACAAATTATCTTGCCCCAAATTAGGTATATATACCCTGTGTTATGGGTTACAAGACAACGATATATTTAATACAATAAACTTACTTAAACATACATAAATACATATAAACATGCATGACTCGGAAACAAACATCCATATTGCTCATATAAATGCTTGCACCTACCGGGATTCGAACCCGGGACCTCTAGCTTAGTAGGTAGGATCGCTAACCACTCGGCAAGACAGGTCGTCAAATGAAAGTAAAAATCACAAAGTCAATTTACACATAGAAGGGATGGACACGAGAGTATGGTTGTGTAAATCCGCTCTAAGTAGATTTTGCCAAGAAGTCTGCGAGGATCCTAAACACATCCTTCTGGAATATGCGGCCATCGCCACAATAAGGGCAGGTTGCCTCAAGGTCCTCAATATCCAGGCAGAAGACCTACTCCACCTGTAGCCACTGAGGATTCTGCTCCTCTTAAAGGTCATAGGACTGGAGCATGTAATTTAGATAAAAGGCATTTATTGTCCCAAAATTGATTCCTTTAGAATTCTTTTTGATGTTATTTCTAATATATTAGATACTACTACCGCTTCGGAAACAAATGGCGCTATGAGAGAGAAGAAGTGGCGCAAGAAACTCTCCTTACAAATTGAACTCCGAATATGCAAGGAACATTCTCTGAACGTAGTCCAACTGCCTCATCACAATAGATCTACAGATTTAAGTGCTTATTTCTCCAAAAATAATAATAATAATAATAATGGTTGTGTTCCCCAAATATGAGATAATCTTAATATTTCAAAATACATTTATTTGTTATGATTTTAAAGTGATAACCTTCACTTCTACGATTAATACACAAATAAAATTTGAAAAACAACATTTTATGAACAATACGGGACTCGAACCCACGACCTTTCGCGTTCCGTGCGAGTGCTCTGCAAACTGAGCTAACCATTCGAGTGACGTATCGTCATAAAATTTTGTATGCTTTGTTCGACTCTCAGGTTGTGGTTTCATCTACAGGATCTACTTTACAGGTGATATAACCTGCTCAACGCCAATATTTGCATATTAGGAAATTGACTTGAGATGTCGCTCTTGCAAATTTAAACAATTTGTTATGTTTTTAAAGTCATAAACCTCACTTCTAGGATTAACACACAAATAAAATTTGAAAAGAACTTTTTTTTTTGTGTATTAGGCATTTAGTGTATTGGCAGAGCACTCTCACGGAACGCGAGAGGTCCTGGGTTCGAGTCTCGCATCGTTCAAAAATTTTGTTTTCAAATTTTATTTGAAACCTACTTATATTTATTCCCAAAACAAACGATTAAATACAAAAGTATCTATGAAGTTCATACATGACGTATTGGATTTAATAATCAATGCTATTTTAATATAATCAACGAAAGATCTTAAATACAAAAGAAAAACAATTCTGCGAAATAAGTAGATATGGCCGGCGGCTGGTCGTTTAGATTACTCGATAAAATTCACTCCATTTTGTGTTCATTTCTCGTTATCGCTGTGACCGCGTCTAGTTAATCGTAGCTCTTCAACGGTAACCGGTAATGTATAAGGCCCGGCGCCCATTATCGGCATCGGCAAGGAAAAGGATCCTTCGGCATCCTACATGCAAGCGCACACTATCGGCAATTATGCTTTGGCATGCTGCAACGTTCTTAGGGATGACGAGGCGTCCTTAAGGATGCCGCACCGTCCTGTAGCTTGCCGAAGCGTCTCAATATCGTATTTCTCATCACAACAGTCTCAGTGTTGTTACAAGCTAGCTGTCTGAATTGTATTTAATATGGTGGACTGGGATCTAGTGTTCATAGCAACTCTTGCTGAAGAAGAAGAGAAATCTAATCAATCAAGAAGATTTTGGGTGAACAACCTTTGGAAGCAACGATATATGTCCGGTGAATTCAACAATTTATTCAATGATTTGCGTTATGACGTATGAAAATTTTGAAAGTCTGGTTCATTTGCTACGACCTTACATGGAGGATGCCGAAGGATGCCGAAGCATCCCGAAGCATCCCGAAGCATTCTCAAGGCTGCCGATACAGCAGCCTCAAGCATACCGAAGCGGTATTTTTGTTATTACGACCACATATCATGGAAATTTCTACTTTATTGCCATTATGTTATAGTATATTGCTATTTGCCACCTAAAATCCTCAGTCGTACCGATGCCGATAATGGGCGCCGGGCCTAAGGTACCTTCAAAAATTGTTATGTGGTAGTTATGGTCTGGTTTTGTAATACTATAATATCATACTTTACTCAAGGTGAAGAGCGCAATTGTAGTGCCGCTCAAAATTTTTGGGTTTTTCAAAAATATAGATAATAAAAAATATAGAAATGACTGTACAATATTGTATATTTTTATTGAAAAGATCGCAAAAAATTAATGCTGGGAGAGCTAATTGCGCCGCTTCTTCTCTCTCAGAGCGCTATTTGTTTCCGAAGCGGTAGTAGTATGTTAGGAATGACATCAAAAGGCCCTAAAGGAATCAATTTTGAGAAAATAAATGCCTTTTATGCCTTTTTATCACCCGGAGCCGACTCTTGCTGGAAGGACCATTCTTGGTTATTCGACATGGTGTTGTTAAGGGGCTTCACTACCTCCTCAAGATAAAATCATTTGCTTTCGGACGGGATCTCGAACTCTTGCTCTTACTGCTATGGGCATCTTTTTCGCTCGAACACTACGTGGACGGCCAGATCTCTTTCTATGACAAACAGAGGAGTTCTCATTGTACCTATTGATAGCCCGGTTCACAAACATTTTACTAATACCAAGTAACTCTTACTTGCGCCGCTTCTTCTCTCTCAGAGCGCCATTTGTTTCCGGAGCGGTAGTAGTATCTAGTATATTAGAAATGACATCAAGAAGAATTCTAAAGGAATCAATTTTGAGAAAATAAATGCCTTTTATGCCTTGTTATTTTTATGGGCAATCAGTCAATTTATCAATTACCATCAGCTGAACATCCTGCTCGTCTCGTCCTTTATTGTCATTAAAAAACTAATAATTTCGATCACGCCTAGTATTTAAAATTGGTATTAGGTGAAAAGAAAATTAGGAGCCGAAATAAGAGAAACTTAAATTGTTCCGATAGAAGAAAAAGGTTGGCAGTTGTAGAGACTGCCAATAGAAGTGAAAACTTAAAACTTTTAGTATTAATATTTGAAATTTTATAATGCTTAACAACGATTAAATTATTAATTTAAAATTATTTCTTAAACTTAATTTTCAATAATATATTAATCAAACAAGAATCTATTTCAACAATGCACAGTATATATACAGGTTAAAGTTTTCAATAAATCCATTAAAATTCACACATAGCTACAGATATACTGCTTTAAGCATTTCGGTGACGCGAGCTCACTAGATTTCACCCATCCAAAAAGATTCTAACTACATATATATTTATTTTTTTAAATTATTCATGTTGGTGACCCGAACCCATAAGAATTTCCCCTATCAAAAAGTGCCCAACGCGGTTAAAGAAGTTTTCATCTAAGTTTTATCTACTAAGAAAAGCAATTTTAAAATCCATACGCCTTATGGTTCCAGAGATATCGTGATAAGTCAATTCATAGGTGGAAATTTCTTATATGTATATAATATGTCGACTGACCGTCGACCCTCGAAGCGAGTACGAAGATATTTCGGTATTCGACTTGGCTTGGGTGTAATGGTCGTGCGGTGCGATTGCGTGCGCGAGCGGGAGTTGGCTTAGAGTGGCCGGGGACTGGGGAGCAGTCAGTCAGGGAAGAACTATTGAACGAGGCGGTTGTGTCGCACGCACATTCCGGAAACGCTACGCTGTGAAGTGAAACGTTTCTTGCTGATTATTATACCGTGTGTTTGTAAGACTGTATTTTACAACAATGGACCACCACGAGGATCCTGACCATGTGACCATACTTGCACCATCATAATATATAAAAACAACCTGTATAGCCGAGTGGTTACCGATCCTACCTACTAAGCTAGAGGTCCCAGGCTCGAATCCCGGTAGGTGAAAGCATTTATATGATGAATATGTATGTTTGTTTCCGAGTAATGGATGTTATATATTTTAGACATATGATCTTGCCCCAAACTAGGCATAGCCTGTACTATGGGCCCAAGGTAACGATATATTTTATACAATATACATAATTAAACATACATAAATACTTATAAACCATGACACGGAAATTAACATGAATATTCATCATATGAATATTCATCATATAAATGTTTGCACCTACTGGGACTCGAACCTCTAGCTCAGTAGGCAGGGTCACTAACCACTGGACTATAGGAGTCGTCGGTATTATAGCTAGGCATTAAACATAGTGCGAAAGCTAAAAAATTATCTATGAAATTGTTTTATTTAGCGCGAATCTTGAGCAATAAGTGAAATAAATGTGAAGTTAAGGCGAAGAGTAAGCAGAAAACACGCAAACAAGGTGTTTTTAGACAAGTTTTTTGGTGAAAATATAGTATTTCGAGCTATGAACACTACTTAATCCTGTTACACATAAACTTAAGTCTTATTTGTAGGTTGCTAATGTTTGCTGTTGGTTATAGTTAACACTCCAGAGCCTTTTTGAACTACCACTTTTCCTTGCAGTTAAACAAGTTTTTTGGCATGGCATGACGCATTATTTTAGTACAACTCTCAGAAAAGTTATTCTTATAGCTTGTACTTTTTTGTGTAGGTGTATTTATTCAGATTAGTAATGAATAACGAGGATTGTAAGCATATAAACTGTTTTCCACCCAAGAATTTTGAAAATATTGGCTTTGTTACATAGATGGCGGGCCGGAAGCCGTGAACTCATATCGCTCAAGGTCGCTGGCATTTAGTGTCTCCTTAAGTATAAAGTATAATATGGTCGCTACGGCCTACGGATGCTTCGTGCGATGAGTGATTTTTTAATACAATATTCATCATGTATTTTCGCCGCAAATTGATAGAGGGACATACCACCATATTTGTGAATCGGCATACACTTCCAAAGATCAGAAGAGATTATTATGTCTTTATTGTTGGTACTTTAATATGGGTAGAAAATTAAATAAAACATTCGTGCTGATATAAGTTAACCTTAAAGGTGAAGGATAAGCAGAAAACACGCAAATAAGGTGTTTTTAGGCAAGTTTTATCATGAAAATATAGCATTTGGAGCTATGAACACCACTTTATCCTGTTACACATACCCTGAAGTCTTATTTGTAGGTTGCCAGTGCTTGCTGTTGGTTATAGTTAACATTCCAGAGCTATTTTTAACTACCACTCTTCTTTGCAGTTAAACAAGTTTTTCTCGGCACGACGCCTTTGTTTAGTTACTACTCTCGGAAAAGATATTCTTATAGCTTGTACTTTTTTTTGTGTAGGTACATTTATCCAGATTGGTAATCAAATCAAAATCAGTTTATTCACGTAGGTCACGGAAATGACAATTATGAATGTCAAAAAAAAATTCTAATTGAATCTACCGCTACTTCGTAAAGGGTTGAGCTAATGAGAAGAAGTAGCAAGAAACTCATTGCCACTCTTTTATATCAAGATTTACATTTGAGTACATCGATTTACAAATCATTTCAAATTACAATATAATATGTAAAATGATGCAACAGAAATCAATAAGGATTGACTATTGATAAGAACTGTTTGCGTCTGTTAAAAGGCCCCTGGCTATTACCAGTCTTATTAATGACATAGTGAGACATAATATTCTTATTTTCACTGAATTCGACACTGAATTTGAAATCGCAGTCACGTATGGGTTACCATCCATCCGGGTTTAAACTACATACTAACATATATATAGTGCTATGTTGCTATGTGTTTTCGGTTCTATTGTACGGTGTGAAATCATGGACTAAAAAATATGATCAACCGCTTAGAGGCCTTTGATATGTGGGTGTACAAAAGAATTCTGAAGATATCGTGGACGGATAGAATATCGAATGAAAGAGTTTTGCAGATGATGAACGAAAAAGGTCTTGAAAAGATCTTGAAAACTGACAAGACACGCAAGCTGCAGTACTTTGGCCACATAATGCGTAATGTTAAATACGACCTGCTTCAACTCATCATGCAAACTATAATCCAGGGCAAGCCCACCAGGAAGAAGGCGTACTTCGTGGCTTAAGAATCTACGGGCATGGTTCAACCCTAGCACAGTACCAAAGATAAAAATAACACTAATGATAGCCGACCTCCGGTAGGATATGGCACCTCAAGAAGAAGAAGAAGATTAATGAATAGAAATAAGTCTTTCATCTTTACATGAAACTAAATCTAAACGAGATCAACTAAAAAAAAACGGACTTTTATCGAAATGCCTGTCTTTTAGTCAGGACTTTTCAAATTACTAAATGGTAACCCTACGTATGGCCGAACTACAAAGTTGAGAGAGACAGAAATAGCCCCGTTATACACCTAATGCAATATTCTACCGATATTATCTACAATCTGATAATTGAAGATATTATCATTGCTAACTTTGATACTATCTCAGATTATACAGAGATGATAAAAGACAAACACACTACCTTTATGATAACATTAGTAACAACCGCGTCAGGCTTTTTAATATTGAAGTTGTAATCACCAATTGGATATTAATTTGAGTTTGAATAATAATGAGGATGAATATTACTTTGTAACAGATAACACAGCAAATTAATTGTTTTCTAACTGCTGAACATTCGGGTTGGTTACTGGTTTTTGATTACAAGTCCATTAATAGCAAAAAATTTTAACATAGACTTTGATTGTTTCAAATAAAAGTCCTAAACCAGTAAGAATTCTACGTAAACCTATTAGTTTGTCCTCCACTTCGTCGAAACATCCTAGGTACCAATTCCCCAGTCCCACGGTTATGTAAAATTTTAAATTCTTATAGCGTAGCCGAACTGATGCTAGTTTTTAGTTCTACTTTTTATATTTGTGTGTATTGTAAGTGATTGTAAATAAAGCTAATAAATAAATATTATTATTTTTTATTTATACATATCTTCTTCTTCCCGTGCCTCTATGACTAGCGATGGTTGGCAATCAGCTTTGTAAATTTGTTTTTCGCCAGGCGAAATAGTTCTGCCGCACTCGCGATTCCTGTCCACTCTCGTTCGTCAAAATCTACCGCTACTTCGTAAAGGGTTGAGCATTTACATTTAAGTACATCGATTTATAAATCATTTCAAATTACAATATAATATGTAATATGTAAAATAATGCAACAGACACACTCAAACGTCAAATAGTCAATTTCTTACACGAGTAAGTCAAAAAAGTAAATGTAAATTAATACAAAAGTTATTGAGTACAGTAGCTGCATCATCCACACACACCATAAATAAATAAAGGTATTCTGTGAGCATTTTATAAGCGATTATAAATACACAATAACTTTTAAGAATCTGAAACCGAGTCTCCGGCAACAGGATCATCCTGCCACCACAACCAGCGCCCGTTCACGAGCATGACGCATGAGCCAGCCATCGCCTCCCTCGACCATATTTTAGGGAAATGGACGACCCGTGCCATGTCGCCGCCACAAGCAGTGACATTTAAGCAAGCAAGACGAAACCTGTTACGAGAACTCAGCAAACAACAATAAAATAATCCTAATCTACATATCATGCAATACTCACCAAATACCTCTACTAACAATTTGACAATTCTGCTTAAACTTGTAATTAATATTATATTTTTAATAACAATAATCAAAAGCTCAATCCTTTAGGGTAATCAAATCAAAATCACCTTATTCAGGCAGGTCAAGTAAATGACTTTTCTTTTTATATCCACCTCCTTTGAGTGTTGAGCTTTAATAAGAAGAAATTGCAAGAAACTCTTTGTGACAATCACTCACTCACAAATCATTTCAATTACAATATATTTAAAGTGATGCAGCAATAATACTCAAACTACAAATACTAAAAAAAAATGTAAATTAATACGTAAAAACAAGAGCTATTGAGTACAGTCACGGCCGACTACTACTGTATCAACAATAATACCAGGCCATGGTACAGTAGATACATCAATCAATCGGTTGTACCTACTAGGCTACTGATGTTTTTACAATGAATATGCTGGGGTTTCATTATCGGGCGATGTCTAGGCCCAGTATCCACCAAAGCACTGACAGTCTCTTAAAGAAAAATGTAAAGAAACAAATATTATGACTCTTCATTGTCAGTACATTTATGAAAATTTAATATACTTACGTTCACAAAAATCGTCACCTCTTTGCTGTTAATAGTGATTTTCTTTATTAACACAAGAAATAAGGGATTGCTTGTAACTAATTCTAGTAGGCCTCATAAGATACATAATAGCTTTAAGGGTAAATGTATACACTTTTATAATAAAGTCCCAGCCACTGTTCAGGCATTATCTATAAATAAATATAAATATTTTATTAAAAAATAGCTCTGTCGTAAATCCTACTACTCCAAGTTGAATATTAGATACTGAGAGAAACTGTGATCCGACAGCCTGCGACTAGATTATGATTATTTTATACAACATTATATATGACAGTACTATATTATATATTTCATTAAAAAGAACGCAGAAAAAGAATACTGGGAGAGTTTCTTGTGCCGCTTCTTGTCTCTCAGAGCACCATTTGTTTCCGAAGCGGTAGTAGTATCTAGTATATTAGAAATGACATCAAAAATAATTGTAAGGGAATCAATTTTGAGAAAATAAATGCCTTTTATCCCTTTTAAACCAGAGGTGTATTTTGATAACCAATCAGATTTCGTTATTTCCACATCTCCTCTCCATTTAGCTTCGTTGGAAATGGATCGAGAGGAGAGGAGATGTCTCATTTGTCTATAGAATTTTGTGCTGCGTCGAGCGATCAAGCGGCGCGGCGAAGTGGAGATGCCTTTTTGTGGGTATACGTGGCTTTTACACCATTCTTTAAATTATGAGTGGTTATTGTTTTAGAATAACTCTGTAAGTAGGTACCCACCAAAGGCAGTAAATTTCATGCAAAGGAGCGGTTCCTTCATGATAAACTAGCCTAACCTAACATTCTTTATAATTGTTTTTCTCTAAATCTGGGATTCTAACCAGAAAAATATTTTTATGATTGAAAATAGAATTATCACGCTTTATTTTATGCTAACATTTATCGAGAAATAAAAAAAATTGTATTTTTTTTTATGAAAATAAGGGACGAGACGAGCAGGACGTTCAGCTGATGGTAATTGATGCGCCCTGCCCATTACAATACAGTGTCGCTCAGGATTCTTGAAAAACCCCAAAATTTCTGAGCGGCACTACAACTGCGCTCGTCACCTTGAGACATAAGATGTTAAGTCTCATATGCCCAGTAATTACACTAGCTACGGCGCCCTTCAGACTGAAACACAGTAATGCTTACACATTACTGCTTCACGGCAGAAATAGGCGCCGTTGTGGTACCCATAATCTAGCCGGCATCCTGAGCAAAGGAGCCTCCTTGTATGTGGCCCAAGCTCCATACAATTCTAGTCATTCTCCTTTGGCCCTTATTTTTATATTAGTTGACGGGATGTTGGCGACCCGAACTCGTGACATTTTAAAAAACAAATAAAATAAAAAATCTTATCACTAAATAATATTTAGGTACACCAATCTTTACAATGGCCCTTCGGGGTAGACACCAAGCTATAGGTATGATGTGTTTTGCGGTTTCGGAAGGGTTAAAAAAAATTACTAGGCATAAAATTTTACTTTACAAGTATTTTTTGGTCAACTTTTCTCAACAGTGTCAGATTTTTTGGTCAACTTTTCTCAACAGTGTCAGATTTGCGGACGATTTGAAGCTTTATGTTACCGCATCCCCTGTCTCCTGTGCACAACTACAAGCCGATTTAAATAGAATATGGACATGGTGTAACACTAACCATATGTATTTAAATATCAGCAAGTGCTTCCTTATAAAATTTACGCGCAAAAAGAAACCATCGACTTTTGTTTACACGTTAAATAACACAGAGATACAAGAAGTAAGTGAAATCCGTGATTTAGGTGTTCTTATCGATAATCAACTGACATTCAATTCGCACATAGACTCAGTCGTTCAAAAACCTACGCAGATGCTTGGCTTTATGAGACGCAACACCAATAAATTCCGTCGTGTAAAAACCAAAATACTACTGTTTGATGCTCTGGTACGAACCCATATTGAATACGCAAGTGTTGTTTGGAATCCTTTCTACAGTTTGCAGTCGCAACGCATTGAATCAATACAGCGGTCTTTTTCGAGACATTTAGCTTTTTCAACACCTGGAATATTTAATAGATGCCCTTATACCCAACGCCTTGACTTCTTTAAACTTCATTCACTAAAATCTCGTCGCAGCTACCTAGATTTATTATTTCTGCACAAAATAGTTAATAATAAAATAAATAATTCTGACCTTCAAGAATGCATATCCCTCTCAGTACCCTTTAAATACCCAAGACAGACGATATCCAAGATCTTTCACATTCCTTACTGCAGAACAAACATTGGACTCAACGCCCCCATCGTCAGGCTTTGTAGATTATACGACGAAGTTAACTCAAAAAATTCAGAAATCGATATTTTCAACGATAATTCAAAAAAGTTTGTAAAAATTCTCGCACATCAAGCTAACCTGTGAACTTTTTTTTTCCAAGTAGTATGTACCTATATCCTCTTCATTATAAAACCATATAAATTATATCCTTACTTTATATACATTTAATACTCAGACATTTTTGACTGTATAAATCACACTGTTCACTGTTACCATTGAATGATGTGTTCATCTTTAATTGTTACATATATCAGAATAATTGTTCCCAGCATGAGTTTATATAAATGTGTAATATATGTAATGTTGATGATCCAAATAAATAAATAAATCATAGTATCATCATCAACTGTAGTTAATCTATCAATTACTATAGGTAGCTAAAATTAAGTTTGTTTTTTTAACTCCTGAGAAAGTTAGACAGATACAAAGATTCTAATTAGTTATTCATCAAACACACATCAAAGGAAAAACAAAATAGTTGTTTTTTTTTTTAATTCCGAACATTTTCATATTCATTCACCTTTTAAACCTTCTCTGGACTTCCACAAATAATTCAAGACCAAAATTAGCCAAATCGGTCCTGCCGTTCTCGAGTTTTAGCGAGACTAACGAACAGCAATTCATTTTTATATATATAGAATATTATTTATAAAAGTCAAAAGTCAAAGTCAATATGTTATGTTTTCTTTTTCACGCAAATTTCAAAATGCTTCAGTTCGTAAGCACATCTTGGTTTTAATTATTTGCCACAATGTATGTTGACACAGAATGGCAAAGAATGTGCCGTTGATTAATATGTAATTGAGGAAACTTTTTTAAATAAACTATCATATTTCTCGATATCTTTGCCAGATGCTAACGGATTTAATTACTTTTGTATTAATCTCTAGTTTATTTTAAATATTTATATAGTTTACGTCGCTTTTATAATTCGGCCGACGTATTATTACTATTAGTACTATTAGTACTATTATCAGTCAGGAGTTTCAATGACCTATCATGAAATAGCATTCCTGAAACAAAGAGAACAGTTATTTGATCCTTAGATAATTTATACGTCTAGATTGATCCTCTTGTTGTCAAAAAAAACGATGAAAACAGGCCAGGTTTATTACTTTAGTGTGCGTGACAAGCTAAGTCTTACACTCGCGATTTGTGTGTCACTTTGTGTTACGTTACGTGCGTGCATTGCTCAAAATAGAGGTTAACTGTCAACCTCAATTTTTTTTGACGTTTTCACAGCTGCTAGACAAATAAATGATCTAAAATTTGAATATTGTTCTTCGTCCCACCAGTCCGAGAGACACTTTGTGATGGTTACGTCAATGTTTTAACAGAAATGTTTAAAACCATAGCATTTTTGCTTCGCATGACCGCAATTAGATCTGTTATAGTTATGCTTGAAACCATAAAGGCTGGAAATGTTTAAAAACATTAGGATTGTTTTCACACAGCACTTGTTCTCCGTACCTAAACAATACTAGTAGTTATGTGCACTGTATGGCATAGCAAACTTATGTACTCATAAAGCGTTCTAATTTAAGATTGCTATCTTTTAAATAATAATTATAACAATTTGAGTTATAAGTCATAAACACCATTCTCTGTGACCGTTATTTATAAAAAACTAGCTGACCCGACAAACGTTGTCCTGCATAATAAATAAAAAACAGTTTTTATGAATTTGTCAATAATATTTCATAACATCAAGAATTATTTTGTAAAATATGCTCTCTGTTGAAGATAGCTTTAGGCGCGTTATGAAAAAACTTATGAGAGTGAAATTGTAACACAAAATAAAAAAGGGTGAAGTTGGTTCCTAAAATTTTCTGACGTTTGCGACATTCTCTATTATTATTTTTTTTGGTTTCTTCGTCTATTATCAGGATAGGCAAAGGGTTCAAGCCCGTACAGCCATATTCGTTATTTAATAATTAATTGTCAAAGACATCTTTGCAAGACTTTTACAAAATTGTTCTTTCTACAAACGTAGAATAGCTCGAGGAATAAATAATTTTAAGGATTTTTGCTTTGTTAGACCAGATAAGTATAACTTCTTGCGTGCATACATAAGTACACACACACATTTTTGGTATACACAGCAGAACTATCAAAACGCGCGTCAATTAATTCTCTCATAGAAAATATGTCCATACAAAACAAATATCGAAAATAAAAATAATTATCTACAAAAAATTACTAAAAATAATTAATTATTATTAATCCCATCTTTATAGTATGTCATTGCCAAATCTAAATAAAAACTATCCTATCTCTCAAGTTTGATTAACTGCACTCCATGAAGTAATCACCATTAAAACCCGTTCATTAGTTTAGGAGTTCATTGGGTACAAACATCAGGACATTGGATTTTATAACATTCAACGACATCTTTGTACTATATATATATATATTGATAGATTTCATTCTGACTATGACTGTGACCATAGACAATTGAAGTTGTACGTATTTATAAAAAGGAACGATATTATAATATACGATATAACGATTTAAAATTTTTTTTTCACATACGCGCATGTGTGCTTTATCGAAATGTATTTTATATCTTAGTTGTGACTATAAGTTACTTTATCCGTGGTATTTAACTGCAAATAGGTATTGAAAAAAATTATCCTTAAGGAAATAAGCCCTTTTTAATATAATTTCGTATAATTGTACTTATTGTTTTTTTTAACATAACATGCCATTTAGCTGCGTCATTTACTACGATAGAAAGTTTCCTATACATTCATCCAAAACCTGTTTGTTGTTGCGTCATTCAGTAACGAGAAAAACCTCCAACATACAAACTTTGACGATATCAATATAAGTTGAGAATTGATATTTTATTGTACCTAATAAGTGGTCGTCAGGTAATTCCACCGTGTGTGGAGTTCCGACAATGCAACAATACGTATTCTATGAGCAAATATTTAGGAAAGTTTAAGAATACAAGTTTACTTACTTAAGTTAAAGTTAAAGTAAGTAAGCATTTGGCTTAAAGATTTTTTTTTTTCAAAAATGTTACAAAGAGTTGGTAAAACCGACACCGGACCGTGTTAGTTATTCGGGGCAAAGTGCATCCCGACTTAAATATTGGTGTAATTTTTCTATGTATTATTAAATTATACCAGTGGGAGACTCCTTTGCGTAGGATGCCGGCAAGATTTTGGGTACCGCAACCGCGGCTATTTCTGGCGTTATTGAATGTGTGAACATTATCGTGTTTCGGTCTGAAGGACGTCGTAGCTAGTGAAGTTACTGCGCAAATGAGACTTAACATCTTATGCCTCAAAGTGACGAACGCAGTTCTAGTGCCGCTCAGAATTTTTGGTATTTTTCAATATTCGTAATTGCCGTTAGATTATATATTATTATTATAATATTGAACCCGACGTCTCGTGACCTTTTCAGAGCAAGATATAACAATGATTTTTAAGATTCGCACATAGCGACATTTTTGCCTTAGATTTTTTGAAGTTAGTCGAAGTTTATCTCTGATATAGTGTACACGAATGGTTGCGCCAGGGAATTTAACGTGGACTGTATTAATAAAAGGGTTACCTACTCAAGTGAACAGAATAGGAATCATTGGAATAAAGGGAATTACCTGGTAATCACCTCTTCTGCAAGATCCTGGGTTCTTCTATATTCGCCTGAGTGTCCTGGCGAACCACAATATATATATCGCGGGATACTTAACGAAGAAATCACTACGATCTCACGGCGGCAAATCAACTGGAATACGAGGATTCTCTGGATTTATACTTAAGTGTTGCGGGTGCTCAACCTTCGCGTGCGGTTACTTGACGGAATGTGTGTCACGCCATATAACCATAGATGTCGCGACTCGAGATTTGCAGCCATATTGTCACAAGAAGAAAAAGAAGTATAAGAATTTACGTATGTATGTGCGTACTTATGTGTGAGACTTCATTTTCTTTTTCTTTTTTAAGGCCGGACCGCACTAGAGCGGCGTTCCACTGCGCCTCGCTTTACGTCGCTAGACGGTATCTATCGCATTACAACTGCAGTAAGCGGCAGCTTACATCATTTCTATATCTTTATTGTGTGCAGAAGAAAAACGACTTATAGAAGAGGAAAAAAAAGAAGAAATGGATTGCTAAATACCAAGCTCACGTTAACAAGAAGGCGAATATCACTACGAGTATTTCACGCTTATTTCAGAATTTCGTAACAAAATTCTATAAACTTAACATTAAACAGTATGCATACTGAAGCGACGCGCCGCTTGCTGTGTCGCACTGAGCGTCGCTGCACTACGCGTCAAATCAAATCAAAATCACTTTATTCACGTAGGTCACGGAAATGACACTTATGATTAAAAATTTTTTTTTGCTTCTTATTGAATCTATCTTATTGAATAGTCAAAATATACTCTCGGAGGCAACTATGCCGCGATGCGTAGCGACCTGCAGTGCATCACCGCAGTACAGCACTACTTTGGTGCGACATGCTCCATAAAAAATTGTTGACATAATATTTCAACGCTTTGTGCCGCGCAGTATAGCGGTAATGCGTTCCGGCCTTTATTTTTAGTACCGGTAACTTGATCGCAGTTCTTGGTAAGGAACAATGACGGTTGAACCTACAAATGCGAAACTCGTCAAGCGTAATATTGTACGGAATTACTGCGCGAATAAGAAGCGCTTAATAGTTTAATGTAATCATCCTATAGTATATATTTATAAGCATTGTTTTGTTTCAATAAATATGTAAAATGCGAAACAAAAAATAATTAAAAATGGTAGTTGTAGAGACTGTCAATAGTAGTGAAAACTTAGTACTCTTCGTATTAAAATTTGAAATTTAATGTTTAAAAACAATTAATTTTTAAAACGTATTTTCAATAATAAACAGACAAACACTATTTCAATAATGCACAGTATATACACATTGAACTTTTCACTAAATCCATTCAATTTCACTTGTAAGATAAACACAGCACTAATGTTTCACAATACGTCAGCTGTATAGCTACAGATATCTAAACTATAAGCATTTCGGTAACGCAAACTCACGTGTGAGTGAGTAAAAAGTGTCTATATATTTATTTATAGCGTGCGCCAGTCATGAGGATGTCGGTGACGAGAACCCATTAAATTTTCCCCTATTAAAAAGTGCCCAACGCGGCTAAAACTAAAATGTTTTCACTCCAAAATAAGAAGAACTGAAATAAAACAATATTTACGAATAGCTGTCCTCTGTTCTCTGAAATCGGACGAAATACTTAGTATTTTTCTTAGTTTCTTAACACTCACTAAACTAAAACAATAACCATTAATTTGTTAAATACTAGCTTTTACCCGCGACCTCGCGTTGAATAGTTACTTTGGGCAATAATTTTATTTTTTTGGATACTTTTCAAATAATACGCAATATAGAGACTGGTCTTTCTGTTCTTCTATGATACAGCGCAAAGTACTTGTCATCGTCGACAGTCTATTTAATAGTATTTCCATATGAACTTTAATCTCCTGTGTCATCCCCATGTAGATCAAATTTTCAAAAATGCGCGTCCCACACGAGCGCCATTCCCCGTGCCCAAGCCACCAGGATCATTCCATCAGGACGCTTACCGTCGCAGTGGGTAATATACCACTTGGCTTTAAAATAGCTGGTATATTAAGAGCGGCAAATGCCCTGCAGATGACTTCATTAATGCCTGCGTGACGACTGATACGGTATGCCGATTTTAGGCAGGATAGCCCGTGACGCCCAAGAGCATCTACCTGAACGCCACATTTACATTGATGTGGTTCATTCAGTTTTATACCTATCAGGAGTGATACGCAGATTGACAATGTCATATCGTCAAGTAGCGTTCCAATCAGCGCAGAAGGCAAAGCTAGTAACCAAAAGCCCGATTCATTTTGTGTCACGGCCAAATACTAGTACGCTGTGTTCTGTCAGTAGATATGATCAAAGGCTGACTTACAAAGAAATGCGTCCCATGCCTATTAACACTTTAAATCGTGTGGAAAATTTTGAATATTTGCATTATTTAGCCAAGCATTGTTAACTTTGTTCAAACATGCAATTTCTGAGTTACCTGGTGATTTACAATTCTGGTAACCCAAGGCTGCGCACTATGAACTGAAGATAGAAATGCTGGAAAAGCAACTCCCGAAACTGTACCTGTACACAAACCACCTAGCCGTATCGGTACAGAGGCTTGAGACCATGCACAATCTGTATACGAGCCATTCAAAACGGTTTCTAAAATATTTTTAAGTGAAATATCAATCACATTAAGTAAATTTGAAAATTTCCATAACGGGCTAGAGCTAGACTTTAAGCGGTACGTAACTTTTAGAACAAATAAACAAGACCGAATAATAGTTAAGGTTATATGAGAATTAACCTTCAAATATAATCTGTCCAAAACGTTATTAAATATTTATAATATGATCGTCTTAGATCGTTGGAATTGAAACAGAAAATAATGGAGTTCCATGAAGGTGAAGTGAATTCTTATCCGAAACTTTAATATTGGGGGCCAGAACATTAAATTTATTGGTAATATCAACCCGGTCTGAAATTTGGAAATTTTCGCTAGTAAAAAGTTTGCATTTCGAATAATTCGTCTCAAGGCCGACTGAACTAAAACTCTCTATTGCAAAAATTTTCAAATCATATAAACCTAGTGCACTTAGTGATCCTAATTTTATTATGGAAGAATGAATAGCTAGGCTAAGTTTTGCTGGACCTTTTATATACATAAATATTATGATTTTTGAATAATAATTTGGATGGTTTACATTGCTAAATATAATAATAGATTGAAGGAGTTGAATTTTTAACTTCTCTCAGCAGAGCTCCCCTATCAACAGAGTTAAAAGCATTTTTTACATCTAATTTTAGAAAGACATCAGCAGATTTACTTTACCAGTGGGATGCTCCTTTGCACAGGATGCTAGCTAGTTTATGGGTACCACAACGGCACCTATTTCTACCGTGAAGCAGTAAGTAATGTGTAAATATTACTGTGTGCCACTAGCTACTGGGCCAATTAAAACTTAACATCTTACGTCTCAAGGCGACGAGCGCAGAATTTTTGGATTCTTCAAGAAAACTGAGCGACACTGCATTGTAATAGGCAAGGCGTATCAATAATCTTGAGCTGAACGTCCTTCTCGTCTCATCCCCCATCTTTGCAGTGGCAACCCAACTGAGTTGGGATGAACTTAGTTGATAAGAAAGGAAAAATATGTCTACAATAAATTTTAGAGACTAGGCGTCGAAATGGCCACGGCTATAGGTCGATTACCACCATCTTTTCTTAAGAGGGCATATATTCGCACCAAATCTCGGTAACTTCTAGAAATTATGAGATTCACAATAAATTGTATTTAACGAGTAATTATCAAATACGCAGTTAAAAAGTGAATCGGAAATTAAAATTTCGCACTGCTTCATGATTTGTGTGTAATAATTTGTAACCGAGAACTAGCGAACTGTATAATATAAATTTAAAACGAGTTATTGTGTTTTTGTTACTTGCTAAATAATAAAAGGCTAAATTATAATGAACGAGTATTACACAAGATAATGAATCTATTTGATCATTTAGTTGTTTTTCTTAGTACCTATGTAGGTAATATAAAGTTCTTGTTTTCATTTACTGCAAAGTGTTGAAACGTCGGGTTAAATAAATAATATATTTAGTAATAATTATCCAAAATAATGTAGGTTACAATTCAGGTACAATTAATAATCACATTTTAATCCTTTTGAAAAGTATTTAATTTCAATGTATTCATATTGAAAAATCTTCATTCACTGTAAAACTTTATAAGTTATTTAGTGCAAGTCAGGATGAAGTACAAAAGTTACAATAGCATTCAAATGACTACATGTATAAAAATATTCATTAACAATAAACTTAGAAACATTAATCCCAACTATCTTTATAGTTCAAATAATCTTTCACATTATAATAGGCCTTAGATGTTTATTTTTTACGATACATTTAAATTTTTTAATTGGTTATATTTTGATATCATTTGGGAGTCTATTATAAAACATAACACAATCCACAAAAGATTTAGCAATTTTACGGAGCGATCTACAGACGTAGATGGCATTAGTAGCGTAGGAACGGGAATTGTAGCCAATCTTATTAAAATGAAGGCAAAGGAAGCGGTAACGAATGAAATATTAATTTAACAAAATTTATAGGATTTGTTTAATAATTTCAAAAATTTACAGTACATGTGTAAATACCCATTCGAAGAACATTCAACATATTCTGATATTGACTTATCATTGTTCATATTTCCGCTAGTTGTGGAGTAGTAAGATTGACGACAGAGCCATTTTTTAATTTAACTTTTAAATTTATTTATAGATAATGCCTGAACAGTGTCTGGGACTTTAATATAAAAGTACATTTACCCTTAAAGCTATTATGTATCTTACGAGTATAAAGCCTACTAGAATTACCTACAAGCAATCCCTTATTACTAGTGTTATAATATTGAAAATCACTATTAAGAGCAATAAGGTTGCCATTTTGATGAATGAACAGTCGTAATATCTATTTCTTTAAATTTTGGAACAAAGTTCCTTACGGCAGGATTGGAGGGGATAGGGATTTTGCTGCGCGACCGAACTGAAAAAAATGTGATAGTAAAACCGTAAGAAAAAATCCGTGGAAAAAAGTGCGCGGAAAAGTGCGTGGAATAAAACCGTTAAATGAGACGTGCGCAGGCGCGACAGTCGCATACACAAGCGAGTAGTGTATAATACCTATTTTAAGTAATTTATTATTTCCTAAAATACTGAATTTCCTAAATACTTTCTTGTACTTAAATAAAAACTAATCAGCAAAATTTAAGAGAAAAATCAAGAAAACCTACATAAAATTGAGTACGATTTTTTTGCAATTTGTGTCGATTCTACATTAGCCGAAGGAACTTCGTTCCTACCTGGTGTCCCACGACACCACATTCCTTTTTCTTTGTTTGGTTTCTTGGCGCGTACACAAATAAAGCTGATGGTTTTCCAACGCGGGAGCAGGCAACATACAACTGCCCATGAGAGAAGCATGGGTTTTCGAGATTAGCACCGCAAATACGAGTACTTAAAGACTGACCCTGTGATTTATTTACGGTCTTTATGATAGCAAGCTGCACTGGAAATTGAAGTCATTCCTAGACTTCCTATCTGTGAAAACTTTTAATTGACCTACGCAAATAAAATTTATTGTGCGGGCGCTCTACCAAATGAGCCAACCGTTCGAGTAAAGTTGATCCTGTAGATGAAGCCACAACCTGAGAGTTGAACAAAGCACACAAGATTTATCAACGATACGCCACTCAAACGGTTGGCTGAGTTTGGAAGAGCGCTTGCACAGAACGGGAGAGGTTGCGGGTTCGAATCCCATTATCGTTCATAAATTTTGTTTTCTAATTTAATTTGTGTAATTAATCCCAGAAGTGAGGGTTATCACTTTAAAAACATAACAAATTGTTTAGATTTGCAAGAGCGACATCTCAAGTCAATTTCCTAATCACTTTGTAATAATGGTCTTTGTAATTTTGAGCGACGTTTGGCAACAGTTTTTTGATGAGCTCGAATGTTGTTTCAGTAAACTGACCAATATCTACAGGAAATGCAATGTTTGCCAGTTGAATCATCAACAGGGATTTGCCATTACCAAGATCAATGAGTTGTTTGGAAAATATTTCTCCGAATCGATCATTTTGCAATTCGACACGCATATTTTTGCTAAAGTATACTTTCTTGACGTATATCCAGTAAATTAAGGACTTTGAAGATGCATTAAGTTCATCCGCTGGCTTTGATCGTGTAATCACTGGTAATGTTTGACGGAAATCTCCTGCTATTGAAGTCATCACTCCAACTAACGGCCGTTCCCAATATACTATCTACAGATAGAGATAAATTACTACCTTGTACTGTCAGTAATTAGCTGTCAATAATCTGAAGCTGTCCCAATATACCCCATAAGTCACTCTTATCGCCTTATATTGGGACGGTGATTTGCAATTTCCATACTTACAAATTTCTATCGACGGTAAGCTATACGTCGTCCCATTGACAGACAACGTGTACGGATAAGGTGAGATACCGTCAATAAGTTTATTGGGACAGAAAAGTCAACGATAGTTACAATTTTTATCTCAAGTAAGAGATAGACTGAATATTGGGAACAGCCGTAAGTCATCACTCCACTTACGGCCGTTCCCAATATACTATCTACAGATAGAGATAAATTACTACCTTCTACTGTCAGTAATTAGCTGTCTCAATATACCCGATAAGTCATTCTTATCGCCTTATATTGGGACGCGTGAATTACAATTTCCATACTTACAAATTTCAACGAAACGTCAACGAAAGTTACGATTTTTATCTCAAGTAAGAGATAGATTGAATATTGGGAACGGCCGTTAATCGGTTTTGATTGTTTCGCAGATCTTTCACAGCTCTGTCTAATGCTTCCAAAGACTGTTTATGTGCCATCCTGCATCCATCCTACACTATCAGCTTACATTTCTGCAAAACCTTTGGCATTACCGAGTTCTTCGAAATGTTACAGTTCGGAGTTTCATTTCGTTGAATATTCAATTGTAATTTTTATTTATAAAGTTAGACTAGCTGGCTCAGCAAACGTTGTATTAAAATAATAAAAAAATTCAACAATTAAAATTTTTTGGGTAGGTATTAAACGACTGATTCTCAGATCTACCAAATACATATATCGTACTACAATAATTATTATATTCGATTGCCATCTTGCATCCATCTGTGGATGGATCTGAATTAAAATTGGAATATAAATCACGATACAAAAATAGGTGTTGATCGTAGACGGGTGAAAATAAACTCTATGTATTTTTTAATGCTGAATCATATAAATACTAAATAAAATAAAATTTAAAAAAAGTCAAAAAAAAATAAAAAAAAATATTTAGGGGTTATCATTTCGGGGTATGAAAAATAGACGGAGGCCGATTCTCAGACCTATCTGATATACACACAAATCTTCAAACAAATAGGTTTAGCTGTTTAAGTCAATATGTTTGAAAGGAGTTTGGTAACAAACACTCCCGGTGTTTGTTACACTAGAGTTTTAAATATAAGATGATTTATGTCAACTGTTGGAGTGCTAGTTTTAACGTGAAAAGAACACTCTTGTTTTTACTATTTTCCACGCGATTTTTATTTTTATTTTATACTTTACACGTTTACGTTTATTCAAACAAATCTTATAACTATATTAACAATACTATGATTACATAAAATTAAAATTATCATTAGGAAGCGTACCAAGAATACTGGCAGCATTTTCACGTTGGATAGCTATGCTGATCCGTTGACGGAAACAGCTGCCAGCGCTTGGGTTGCCAGTTGTACATAAGTAAGTTTTATACTTATTTTTATTTAAACCTACCCTTAAAAATAAGCCGAATTGACCGAGCCGTTCTCAAGTTTTTCGTTATCCAACATTTTATCTTATACAGGCACGGACGTTATGCTAGTGTGTGTGCGGTTACGGGGGATACTAGTTAAACAATTTTTTGCTCCCTTAAATAATCATATATGGCCACAAATACTTATATAGTATCGTTTTTACACTTATTCACAACGCACGACGGCATTTTTGAAATATTTTATTGAGACGCAAACTGGTCTGTCACGATGACAATCGTCATAATGGCCGCCTATTGGCCTGTAGTAGTGTAAGTGTGTGCGTGGTGCTATGTATTTACACGTTAATCGGCTTGTTTTGATGCTACACTGTTATGTAAGGTGACACGGAGCCCTTATTTTTTTACTAGTCCGTGTAAACAGGATGTAATCGTTAAATGTTACCAGGCGATGATTCCGTAACTATTACAGATATGTACATACATTACAAAAATCTTTAAACTGATATCGAAAGTACGCTACCTAATCAGTAAGATGACTTAAATAAAAGTTATTTAAAAATCTTTTTTTTTTATGACAGTAAGGAACGAGACGAGTAGGACGTCCAGCTAATAGTAATTAATACGCCCTGCTCATTACAATGCAGTGCCGCTCAGGATTTTTGAAAAACCCCAAAAATTCTGAACGGCACTACAACTACGCTCGTCACCTTCAAACATAAGATGCTGTCTCATTTGCCCAGTAATTTCACTAGCTACGGCGCCCTTCACACCGAAACACAGTATTGCTTACACATTACTGCTTCACGGCAGAAATAGGCGCCGCTGTGGTACCCATAATCTAGCCGGCATCCTGTGCAAAAGAACCTCCCGCTGGTAATATATAAAACATATATATCACTTCGGATCCTCAAGGTTGTCAGCTTCAATATTGTACAAGTGTACAAAAATTGACAAATAACAATTGTGACGATAAGTTGACCTTGTTTTTATTTGCCGGAGTTAATAATATATTTACATCTTTAAGTTGTTTTGTTAATAAAAATCGATATTCATGTGTGAAGATTAGGGCAAAAACAAGACAAAATTGTTGCATATCATGCATCAATATAAGTCGCTTCTGTTTATAGTAATGTTCATCGTAAAAAAGACGCGCTGGATGAAGAAAGAAATTCTGGCAATGGAGTAATCGAGAGTGAATCAACTGTTGCTTCTGGCCAGTGATAAGGACAAATGCAAAAAGCTGAAGGCCAACTTTCACTCCAAAGAGGCCTTAGAAGAAGAAAAATATATCACGGAAACTTCAATCACATATAAATAGGTTAAATAGTCTACTAGACTAATAAATAATTGTATTTGTTGGATGCGATAACTAATTAAACAGTGAAATCGACCATCATGTTCACGAAGCATCCTTACACTAACAATGAATTCAAGCTCTAAAGGTTGATGCATCCTATATTGTATATAAGATCATTTATATTAACACAATTTATTTTTTACTACTTTTTATGAAATTTTTTATATTTAAAATGATTTTAACTAACACGATTCGTATATTGGATGCAGACAGCACCTTTGACTTTGACTATATATATACTGACGTGTAAAAAAATAAAACTCCGTGTCACCTTACATAACAGTGAGGCACCAAAACAAGCCGGTAAACGTGTAAATACATAGCCCCACGCATACGCTTACTTTAATACAAGCCGATCGGCCGCTATTATGAGATTTGCCATCGTCTGTGACAAATGAGTTTGCGTAGAAATAAAATATTTTTAAAATGCCGTCGTGCGTTTTGAAAATGTGTAAAAACAATAATATAAAAGCAAATGTGGATATATGATTATTTAACGGAGAAAAAATTGTGTAACTGGTATACCCCGTAACCGCACACACACTAGCATAAAGGTGCTTCACTTGCTAATATCACGGCGCGGAGTCCTTCTTTTTTACTAGTCCGTGTATATACGAGTATATCGCTTTTAAGAATTATTTACACAGCTGGTCGCCCAGAGCTCGCAACGCAAACGACATTCATTAAATATTAAATATTTTACGTATTGAGAGTTCTGGTCAAAGACAACGCAAGTTTATATTCGTCATTTTATAATAATTATTTTGCGACAATCTTCTAGTCAGAGGTCAACCTCTTTTAATATCACTGCAAAACCGTTTTTCAATGTTAGTATTATTACAATCTTTATATATATAAATGAATTGCTGGTCGTTAGTCTCGCTAAAACTCGAGAACGGCTGGACCGATTTGGCTTATTCTTGAATTATTTGTGGAAGTCCAGAGAAGGTTTAAAAGGAATTTTGAATAAATTTGAATAAGTTCGGAATTAAATAAAAACAACAATTTTATTTTTCCTTTGATGTGTGTCCTGCAGAAATCAAATTGAAAGAATAGTTTAAAATGAATAACTAATTCGAATCTTTGTATCTGTCTAACTTTCTCAGGAGATAAAAAACAAACTTAATGTTGGCTACCTATAGTTGGTAGATTAACTACAGTTGTTAACTATGACGTTGATAATACAACGTTAGCTGGATCAGTTAGTTAGCGAAAAAAGATGTAAATAATTAGTATTATGTAATAAATATTGTAGTTACATTTAGTTATTTGCAGTGAGTGTAAAAGAAAATGAAATAAAGTATTACTATTATTATTATAGTCTTAGTGCCTCTTCTAGTATTGGAATACTGAGTCTAGTAATCTGGAGCGATTGTTAATTCCGCACTCATATGGAAACTGAGGACCATAAATCGAGTAAGGCAATTCTTCAAGCCAGTCCACATTCTAGCCATTTATATTATTTCTTTTTGCTTTATTCTAGCTGTTTGACCTGGTTCCTGATACTGAATGCCACCTTCGCAAAACACGTCACAAACTTGAATATCATCTCCACCATCTGGTTGTGTGGCGTTCCTCTACAGTGCGGGTTTCATGGAACTCTCTTCCACGTACAACCAAAATGCAGAATTAACGGGTACCATAAAAATAGCGCGAACACTTTTCCTAAAAGGCCAGGTAAATTCACAGGAGAATGAGTGGTGGTGATCGGTTTGTCTGTACGTTTGACACAGAAATCAAACATTCTAACTTCTTTTCTCAATATAAAATTTAGTGTTCTCAATTTCATAATCCGCCATTCGCGCAATGCGCATGAAAATGTTCTGAACTGACTTATTTTGACACGTAGTTACGTACATACCTATTTATCAATTAAATTCAAACCTAAACAACTGGAAATGGAAATAATAATAATAATATAATATTGACACACTTTTTACACAAATTATCTTGCCCCAAGTTAAGCATATATAGCCTGTGTTATGGGTTACAAGACAACTATATATTTAATACAATATACTTACTTAAACATACATAAATTCATATAAACATACATAAATACATTTAAACATCCATGACTCGGAAACAAACATCCATATTCATCATATAAATGCTTGCACCTACCGGGATTCGAACCCGGGACCTCTAGCTTAGTAGGTAGGATCGCTAACCACTCGGCTATACAGGTCGTCATTCCGAAATCATAACAAATACTTGAATTTTGAATTGCCAATAATGTTCTGATAGATCTACGCAATTCCAAAACGACGCTTCGAGTACGAGCATTTAATATAATAGTTTTAACGGCGAATTTCTAAGTAGAGTTACTGAATGCGCAGAAATCAAAAACAGGATCTCATTGGCGGAAGGCGCGGGGGGAGACGCGGATATTAATCGCACGGAGCCTACATATTGCAGACTACAATCGACTTGCTATACTATTATATATAATATACAGTGCTTTACGCCTTATATAATCAAATATGAGCAAATATAAGTACACCTAGACACTCCTACATCTTTTTATCAAAGTAAACCTACTCATCATCAGCCGGAAGACGTCCACTGCTGGACAAAGGCCACCCCCAAAAATTTCCACGACGATCGGTCCCGCGGTGCCCTCATCCAACGTATTCCGGCGATCTTGACCAGATCGTGTGGGGGGTCCATCACTGCGTCTTCCGGTACGTGGTCGCACATCAGAGGACTTCACTGTCCCAACGGCCATCTGTCCGTCGAACTATGTGCCCTGCTCACTGCCACTTCAGTTTCGCAAACATTTGGGCTATGTCGGTAACTTTGGTTCTCCTACAGATCTCCTCATTTCTGATTCGATCTCGCAGCGTAACTCCGAGCATAGCCTCCATTGCCCTCTGAGCGACCATAAGGCCCAATGTTAGCAACCACGTCTGCGTACCGTAAGTCATCACTGGCAACACACACTGCTTGAAAACCTTCGTCTTTAGACACTGTGATATTATCAAAGTACAAATTCTGCATAATAAACCTACTGTTGTGATATCTATTAAGAACAATTCTCCATTTTAAGTGGATATTAATATAAAACGCAAATCAATTCCAGTTTACAACAACATGAAAATTGCAGGTTAGTTTTTTTTATTTATTTATTTATTTCATAAAATCTACAGCACATTACATCTCTTATTAGCTAGGTAATAAAGTACAGATCATTGGCCAACAGTGATTTTATATTATATAGGCAAATACTAAAAAAGAATCATGAATTCATAAATAATCTACTCGAGATAAAACAAATATAGCAAAGCGAGCAAGGAAACAAAATAAATGTACGCATAATATCATTTTTTCTGTGTGTGTGTGTTTGGGTGTGTAGTGTGTTGTTATTATGAGTCTTTTTTTAATAATTTGGGTGGTTTGACTGATGTCATCTTTGTTTAACAATATATTTTTAACATTCAAAATAAATTTATTTTTGGTAAGGTAGAAAATATCTAAGCCTGTGAAGGACGTATTATAGATGTTTGGAATGCGGCTCGTTCTGACGATTTTGAGAGTATCTCGAGTGACACTGTGATACAAAAAACATGAGCGTAGTGCATTGAGGATAGTATTTAATAGTTCAAGACTATCTATGGTGCCGTGACAGATATCGTATAGTAAGGACATATCTGATATAATCGTTCTATCTTTAAGAGTTGATAGTTTGAAATGCCTACACGAGCTTAAGTAGTCTTTGCCCTTATACTGCGAGCGATATTCAAGGTGATGTATGAAATTTTCTCGCATTCGTTCAACATTTTTCTGGTGTACAACAAAATGCAGGTTCCAAATTGAACAGCAGTACTCAAGGTGACTGCGAACATATGCGTTATGTAATAGTTTGATAGATGCAATATCTGAAAATAGCTGACTTGTACGGATAACAAAATCAAAACTTTTATAAGCTTTGTTGACTGAAGCATTTATGTGTTGTATGAATGCCAGTTTAGTATCAAGGAGTACCCCTAGATCTTTAACAGTGTCTGTCCTGGGAATAGCAGAGTTGTTAAGGTTATAGCTATATTTAATTGTATTTTGTTTTCTCGAAATTGTGGTTTGGCTGCATTTTGTAATGTTAACAGTAATTCTATTATCCCTGTAATAATTTGCAAGTCTATTCAGGTCATCCTGCAGCAATCTACAATCCTCAACAGTCTGTATTGTCATGTAGATATTTTATCGTCAGCATAAAGTAGAAACTTTGCATTTTGAAAGCAGCGCTATGTCGTAGATGTACATCATATAATAAAGGTGCAAGAAAGGAGCCTTGTGGTACCCCAGAAGGTATCGCAACAAAATCTGATCTTAATCCATTCAGAACAGAATAGAATTGATTGAACTGTTATTGTTGTGAACAATGAATTAATAAAAAGCTATTTTTCAACACGGATGTCAAAGTAACCACGTCCCAGTCAAGTCAAGCCTTCGGGCGCAGAAAGTAAGAATTAAGGTCAAGCGAACACACGTTACGAAAGAAAAACAACACGTGAATAATGAATAACAAATAACATTAAATATTTTCATTAATATCTAAAATTAATGCTATCAATTAAACTCGTAAGAAATAGCACAAACGGAAACGACCTAGAATTATTACGAGGAAATTCATTGCAATAACTAGAATTAACAAATTTTTGTCAGCTCACCAAATTTGCAATCCTTTTTTAGGTAACACTCAAGTTTTCACTAGAAACTATCACACTTAACAATCACTTTTAACTATATTTAAAACGATTTTAACTGACTGTATGTCGTGGTGCTAGTAGAGCCATGCGCACGCGCAATAGTCTGAGGCGCGTCTCTTAGTAGCCACCAGTCACGACTGTCTCTACAGTCGACACAATAGTTGCACAACTTGCACAAGCAAGATCCCACCATCAGAAAGTATGAATCGAAGCCTTATTGGCTGTATTGTGATTTTTTACAGCTGCCTGTTGCTTAAACACGCTCGAACGAAGAATAAGAAGTTCGTTTTACTTCATTAGTATGAAAGTAATCACACTAGTTAACATCAGACCGTAGTTAAGTACATTTTGTATTTCATGTATACTTAATTATTTATTATAATTTATATTATCTTATTTACCAGTTAATAGATTAGTGGTACCATAACGGTGCCTATTTCTGCCGTGAAGCAGTAATGTGTAAGCATTATTGTGATTCGGTCTGAAGGGCGCCGTAGCTAGTGAAATGACTGGACAAATGAGACAACATCTTATGTCTCAAGGTGACGAGCGCATTTGTAGTGCCGCTCAGAATTTTCAAGAATCAATGGGCAGGGCGTATCAATTATCATCAGCTGCACGTCCGGCTCATCTCGTTTCTTCTTTTCATTTAAAAAAAATGCTCTTAGAAGTCATATCTTTAAATACTTTGTCGAAGTTATTCGCTCGTTCAAATTATCTTAAAAAGGCTATTTCTCACGATAATTAAACTTTTATCAGATATCTCATTAGTTAATGATGCACAAATTATATAAATGACAATTTTATTAAATTGAAACATAGCAATTCCACTTACTTTAATTAATTGATTCCATTCACCTTATCATTTTAAAATTACCTGGGCAAAGTACTAATGTAAATCTTTGTCCATTTACCAAATTCTCTCAAGTATTTCCATTCTACTTTAGAGAAATCTTATATTTCAACATCTTTTCTCCCCATAAATATAATATAATTTAAATTATAATCTTTAGTAATTACTTACCCAGATAATTAAAAATCATTAAAAATTATCTGTTATTATAAAATTATAGATATTAATTCCTTACCATTTACCGTATACCTTTTCCAATTAATATTTGAAAATTACTACATAACTGTCAAACATTCCAATATGTTGATCCATAGCAAATCAAATAAAAATAAAAACATTTTATTTCATAGATAAATCATATTACACTTGAAATATGTATTTTTTTCCTACAGCTCATTCGAAAGGCATATTTCCTTAGAGAAGAACAAGCAAGAAACTCTAAGGTTGCTCTTTTCAAAACAGATTAGGTATTACAAGTACTTATTTTTAATGTAATTTACAAATCATTTCAATTACATAGCTTTCTCGAATCACAATACCAAGAGCCTAGATACTTATAACCTGTTCTAGTACATTCAAAATCATAAAGTATTCTCGTGTAGGTACCCTACTTATTTTATAAGTCAAATAACATAAAAAAACAAAATTGTTAACTGTTAAATTGAATGCGCATTAACGGGGCGGCCTCATGACTCATATTCACAGAACACAAGCCAAACAGTTAAACATGTTCAATGACGTCACAACGAGTTGATAATATTATGATCCGCCCCTTTACCTACGTGACCAAATAGATAACAGAACACGGAAATACAATGTTACAATATTATCTTTTTTAAAACTGTGTATTTTATAAAATAAACTAGCTGACCCAGCAAACGTTGCATGGCCGATATTAAAATCGCGATACAAAAGTAACTGTTGATCGTAGATGGGTGAAAATTTTAAGTTGTATGTAGTTTTTAATGCTGACTCATAATCAAACAAATTAAAAAAAATACAACATTAAAATTTGGCGTAGACCACCCTTAACATTTAGGGGGATTAAAAATAGATGTTGTCCGATTCTCAGATTGGGTAGGCCCAATATGCACTCAAAATTTAATGAGAATCGGTCCAGCCGTTTCGAAGGAGTTTAACTACAAACACCGCGACATGAGAATTTTATATATTAGAGATAACCTCGAGCGCATTTAGAAAACTGAATTTTAGAACGGTGACAGGTAAAAAAAAACACCAAAGGTTATTGTGCGACGCTTAACTCGTTAATTCAATTTAGTGAATGATTGAAGTCAAAATTATATTTGGCTCTGGTTAGACTTTGTACTTTATAAGAAAATATAATTATCACATTAAAAATTATGTTTTTATGTACATAATATTATGCTTATGGACGGTTTTGTGCATTTGCAAATGAATCTCGATTATTAACTAGATTATTAAACATTTATCAAAATAAATCTTATACTAGATTTACAATACTATGACTATAAAATTTAAACTATCATTACGGGGAATCGTTTAAAGAATATTGGCAGCATTTACGCGTTGGATAGATAGCTAGGCTGATCCGTTGAAATATTTATATATTAACTAGCTGCCCCGACAGACGTTGTTCTGTAGATAGTAAAAAAACAACTGTTTTATATTTCAAAACATCAAAAATTATTTCGTAAATATGCTCCCTGTTGTTAGAATGAAATTGTTTCACAGCGGAACTGTCAAACCGTGCGTCACTAAATTCTCATACAAATCAAATATTGAAAATAAAAATATTTATGGGTCCCAAATCGAAATAAAAACTACCCTATCTCTCAAGTTGGACCAAACTGCACTCCATGAAGTAATCACCATTAAAATCCGTTCATTAGTTTAGGAGTCCATTGAGGACAAACATTGTGACACGAGATTTATATATATTATTAAGATAAGATAACTTATTATATTTTTATAGATACGACGCTCGCATGAAATTATTGTCAATCTATTTACCCGACTGCGCCAGAAAGAGGGTTATGTTTTTCGAGGGTATTTATATGTGTATGTGTTTGGCACGCCCTGCGACCTGCACGGCTCAATAAAGTGTCGTTAAATTCGTATTTATTACACAAGTGACACTTTGTATAAACACAACATAAGGTGGTGCTGGTACCTCCACGCGGTGAAGGCCGTTAAAACGTCTAAAATAGCTAAAACTTCCATAATTAATAATGAATATACAAGGTAATGTAGAAGGCGAACTTTATCATATCATTTAAATGTATCTATTAGTTAGTTAACTACATGAAACGTATTTAATATTGCAATAATGTTCACACAAACCGGTTAGATAGCGTGCCGAAGCTACGTCGTGATAAACATTAGCGGTCGTTTTCAATAACCTATCTATCCTTAGTTTAACTTACGGATACATTGCTGTCACCGTTTAATGACAAGATCTTATCTATCCATAGTTATTTCCAATATAATTATAGTCCAATAGTTATTAGTTAGTTATTGCAATTTAAGTAAGCGTAAAAGGATAGATTTGTCTACCTCTAGTAAGTTAAACTAAGGATAGATAGGTTATTGAAAACGGCCGTAAATCGTCTCACATAGATACTACCTACCTACATCCCGTACCCCTCCTTACAGCCTTGGTGAGCACTGTTTAAATTTCATAGTATTATATAAAACAGCTAATAACTATTATTATATTTTTATTTCTTATATATTTACACACCAACCTTTTTTTTGTAATTTTTACTATTGTCGTTGTTTATTTTTAGTAAATTTTTTTTGTAAATCTATTTTTGTATAATATTTATTTTACTGCCACAATTAATTATATTTTGTTTTTAAAATATGTCAATTCAGCTCCAAACGTCACACAATGGGGTCACTGAAAATCCAGTGCCATATTTAGTATTGCAATTTTTTCTTTTATACTAAGTAAGTTAAGTATTGAGATTAAGCATATATTTTGTTTTCGTTATATATTTGTGTGAATGTGTCAGTTTTTCTTCTAAAATAAATTCATTTTCATTTCATTAATATTAGATGCTTTCCCCTTATTTGGCCGGAATACCATGTTATGGATATCTTTACATTGTGAGAATAAGAAACCTGTTGACACAACCCAAAAAGTTACGCTCTGGTGTGACAAGAGAATTTGGGTCGCGGTGCTAACTTACAATCAGGTTACGCGTACATTCATCTCTCATAGAAACACATATTAACTACGATTTCCCCTTAAGGCGCGGTCATACCTCAATATCCATAAAAATTGGTTTCTCAGAGAGTCGAGAACAACATAACGCAATGAAAATATTCCGACACAAAAAATACATTGCATAAAGAAGGACTTAAAATAAATTTTGAACCAAATAGAATATGTAAATATAATTTGAAATCTCCAATAAAAAATTTGGAAGTTCCTCCCCAAAAATAAACTTTGGAGTCAAAAATCTCCAAATGTTGCAGCTATAACAAAATTCTATTTTTAAAGAATTAAATAGAATTAGTACTTTTCTAAAACTTAAACCGAACAATTTTACAAATTTAATATGTAAATTTTGAATAAACAAAAGAAAATCAGTAAAATAAATGCTTATATGCAGCTTAGCCACATGATCAACACAAATATTGTAGAGTTGGTTGAAGCGTTTACAATCCTTGTCAGTCCGCGCCTTAATAAAATAATCTTTAAACTTAGATAATTTATTCGTCTAGATAGAGTTTCTTGGGAAACGCATGAAAACAGGCCAGATTTAATACTTTAGTTTCATGACAACGTTTTAGACTCTCGATATATATGTCCACATCGTTGCGTTGAAATTAGAGGTTACTCTCTCTCTCTCTCTCTCTGGAGTCGAGCCCTCATGTCTAAGGATCGTGGTCAGCAGTAGGGTCGCATCTGGAGCAAATGATCTGTCTCTACCAGATTCCCACGTATCTTGATACCAAGTAGAATTTTTGAAAGTGAAAATGACGAGTTCTTTAACTTGGTCTGTCCATCTTGTTGGAGAATGGATGCCTTCGTTATTTCATTTCGTATAGAGGTTAACAGTTCATCGCTATTTTTATGACGTGTTCACAAATTCAAATATTTTTGTTCAAAATAGGATTTTATATCAAAAAAGCATACTCCCACCTTAAAGGCCGGCAACGCATTTCTTGACACACCTGTTGTTGCGGATGTCCATGGGCGGTTGCCTCACCTCTCCCCATTCCGTGAGCCTCTTGCCCGTTTGCCCCCTCTAATATAAAAAAAAAACCGGATGCATTTTTGGCGTAGGTGGCAGAAGGAGTATTTGTCCAAACTCCAACAAAGATCAAAATGGAGGACTAATGACTCTTCCCTGAACGTTGGTGATCTAGTACTGCTAAATGAGGATAACCTGCCACCACTATGCTGGCGTATGGGCCGCATCATCAAACTATTTCCTGGCCCTGATGGTGTAAGCCGTGTAGCTGACGTTCAAACTACCCATGGATGTTACCGGAGGCCCTTCATACGACTCTGCCCCTTGCTAGCCGTGGAGGAACTCATTGAGAGTTAAAATTCGGAGACTTTTAACGGCCGGGAGGATGTTCAGGCGTATAAAAACGTGCACGGCGGTACTTCACAACGCGTCAATATTTTTCTAACATTACCCACAATGTGGTAGTTGGATTTGTCACATTGATTTTATAGACACGTAATGGTTGTTGCTCGCATCATTCATTATATCAAACTTTGATTGTAATTAACGAGTACTTACAATAAACCGTTTCTACAATTTATTCGGTATTATCATTTTAAATAAGTACTCCAGTGTACGAGTAACGTACACTTTTAAATTTCGTATCACATTTGTTTTGTTCATTTTCTGGGATCATATTGTAGAAGCATATACATCGCCCAATAAAAGACTTACTAACCCGATATAACCGAGTAGTTGACAAAACAAGTTTATGTTTGTTCCTCGTGTTAACATTATGATTGTCACAGTTTCTAGCAAATTCCTCAATGTGCTTATGAACATATAGAACATTATTAAGAATATATTGAGAAGCAAGAGTTAAAATGTTTATTGTTTAAATTTTTCTCCGAAAGTGCGTCGTCTATTTATTATGAACATAATACATGAGGGCGGAAACGTATGATAATCCATTGCTAACACGTTCTTCATTTGTTTTTTGTTTGTGTATTCCATATTTTGACATTGACTCGTTACATTGACCAGTGGGACGCTACTTTGCACAGGATGCCGGCTAGATTATGGGTACCACATCGGCGCCTATTTCTTCCGTGAAGTAGCTAGTGAAATTACTGGGTAAATGAGACTTAACATCATATGTCTCAAGGTGACGTGCGCAATAGTAGTGCCTCTCAGAGTTTCTGGGTTTTTCAAGAATCCTGAACTGCACTGCATTGTAATGGGCAGGGCGTATCAATTACCATCAGCTCAACGTCTGTTCGTCTTGTCCCTTATTTTCATAAAAAAAAATACAGACAAACTATGTGACAGCCAGTGACAACCGTTTTTGAAGTATGCAAAAAGACTTCAAAAAGGCTCTCCGTGTTCAATTATTTATGTCATCATGGAAAATGTATGTTGCAATTTATCGGCTAAGTCGTCCTTCCTCTACTAAGGCTTCAATAAATTGCGCCCTCCTTAAGAATCACTGTCTTTGTCCCCTTAGCGATCAGCCTACTACTTTCTCATTATTTATTTTCTCTCAAAAGCATAACGCACGCGCTCCGCTCCCGCGGCGGTAAGAGGTTTCATTTATTTAGGGCGAGGTATTCCCAACACTTTCGGCAAAAATCGCTGCAACGTATATCTATAAGATTCGATAGGTACGCATAGACACGGGCATGGCTGAGACACAAACCGAGCGATGCGGGTGAACGACCTCCACTCCGGAAGGACCGCGTAATATTTTTTAAAACCTACAGTTGTGCAAGAGTATGAACTACATATAACTATATTTTTTATGTTTTTTTGAAGTGAAACTTCTTTATCGACGTATGAGAGAAATGTTATTTTACGCGCAAAATTATGATTTCAACATTATGGATAAATTATGTAATCGAGGTTCTCGAGGCTGCAAAGGACGAATTTGGGATCATTTTTGAAATTTTTGAAACGAATGCCATTGATCACAGTGATTTGGTCACTATTTAACATTATGGTTTTATCATATCTAGAAACAAATCTAGTGATTTGACCAAATGCCAGAGTTGGTTCCAGGAAATGACAAAAAGTCTATCTTTGGTATATAAAAAGTTTATTTGGTAAGACTTAGACATAATTTGGTAAGAATTAAGTATCGTGTCTCAGGCGGAGGGGGCGAGCGGGGAAGGGGGAGGGTGGGAGATGTTCTCTGTCCCCTGGCTCCGCTCCTATGGAAAGGTAACGCACCATTCTCTTGAAAATCAAATCAATGTAACCTTACTTCAAAACAGATAGAAGTTTCTTTAAAGGCCGAGTAGAAGCCCCGCTACTCGGTGCCCATATTATTAAAAAAACACGAAGGGGTTAGGTAGAAAGGCCATGCCCGTCCTACCGCCGTTCTACCTAACCTGTCCGAGTCGGGGTCTCAACTCAAGTCTGAAGCTCGCTTTTACATCCTAAGTTCATCTAGTGGCGTCACTTATTGTCATTTCGCTGAACCAATTATGTTATTTGATCAAATCACTAGATTTGTTCCGAGAAATGAAAAATCGTGTTGTTTATTTTAACGTCGGTACTCCGTGATTTGACCAAATCTCTGTTATTATCATAACCCTGTGACACATATATGTCGTAGACGTCAGTGGCACTAGGAGCGAATCGCTGTGTGAGAAGGCACTCGAGTGAAGCTATCGGGTATTATCATTTATGTCGTCCCACTTTCACAGTACCGGATATCAAGACCGGTAACGAAAGTTGACACATTAGTTAAACAATTTGGATAAATTAATGATGCTTTATAATATAACTTATAGAATATTTTTCTCTCTCTCTCTCTCTCAGAGCTATTTATAGGTGTTTCCTATCACGCAAGCTGCCAGCGCGGATTATGCGGATAGGTTGCAAGGTGGGACATTATCTTGCGTGTGGGCAGGAGCGTTCGGAGTAAACGCATGCGGATTAGCTCCACAGGCAGATGGAAAATATTAATAAAATATAAATATTATTAATATTTAAGTACTGTTACACAACTTTATCGGGCTTATAGTATATTATTTAATAGTGTATTTATAAGTTAATATTAATATTTATTGTAGGCGATAATAGTATTTTTTTCTAACAACGGACAAACCTCTGTGGTTTTTTGGCTTCTTATATATTTATAAATTGTAATTCTATTTTTCATAATAAATAAATAAATAAAAAATCCGCGTGACAGGAAAACCGCCCTAAAATAATAGAATCCGGGTGGAACGCGGATGATATTCCTACATAATGAAACGATGAAAAATCATGAAATTCCTTCATAATGATGATGCTATAGGCATTTAGATTTTAGAAGCTTTAAAGCATTGCCGGTGTTACAAATTATCTTGTTATCGAGTTAGATCTGAGAATAAACCAAGAACATATATTGGTAAATATAAACATTTTGGTTACGATTGATGATGAGCTCAAAACAAACTCTTATAGAATCTTTTTCGCTTTAACTTCTTAAGCAACCGAAGAGGTCTTCGAAAAGACAAACATTTTCAGTGCATCTCAATAATATTTATAATATACCCTACTACTAGTACGAAAATTACTAACAAATGATATTTTTTTATTAAAGTGAAACTTTTATAACATCGTCTCAAACTTTTTCGTCTGTGTGTTGCATGTCGCGTGACGGTCGCGCGGCGCCTATAGTTCGCAGCAGCTGACCGTGTAGTGTATAGACTATTACTCATTTGTGCCAGTGCTCCACGCTATTTTGTTTGTTTTTGTCAGTGTTTAACGTAAAAACTATTCCAAAATTGTTTAGTTAAATGTCTATAATGTGAAAAAAAAGTTTCATTTTACCGTGGTTTCATAAAACCACAAATCCTCTTTTATTTCATATTATTTGACAAACCAACAATATTCATACACAAATGTAAAAATATCAATAACTGGCATGTACGAAAGATTTGCGGCTGTTCCCAATATACTATCTACAGATAGAGATAAATTACCACATTCTACTGTCAGTAATTAGCTGTGAATAATATGAAGCTGACCCAATATACCCGATAAATCAGTCTTATCCCCTTATATTGGGACGAGTGAATTGTAATTTCCATACAAACTTTATATCGCTGGTAAGCTATACATTGTACCATTGACAGACAGCGTGCACAGATAAGGTGAGTTACCGTCGATAAGTTTATTGGGACAGAAAAGTCAACGATAGGTACTATTTTTTTCTCAAGTAAGAGATAGACTGAATATTGGGAACAACAGAGAGACATACAGATTATTTAAAGTAGAATATCAAAAGTAATAGTAATTTATATTCATTCATTCAGAAATAAAATTGACGAAAAAGAAACAAGTACAAAAAATTAACACTTGCATGAATGAACTTAGGAACACTGACGACATAATCTCAATCCTTCCAAGGACCTACGAAGAAAAACGGTTAAAATAATAACATGTATAAAGGCAGCTTTATAACAAACTTCCTAAAGAAATCGAAATAAATATATATATACAAAAACTTTATTTAGCATTACATCATTAATATAAAACCAGTTAAAATGTAATCCGTAACCTAAACATAATGGAAATATTTATACAGTAATACTAATAATTAATACCATTTAAAGTTGACTAATAAGTTCCGGAAGTCCTCTATATATCTTTGGCACGAATTACATCAACGCCCTATGCGATGACAGAAATCTGCAAAACATAGATCATAACTAGCTGACCCGACAGACGATGTTCTGTAAATAATAAAAAAAAAATACTGTTTTATAGGTGGCCAATAATATTTTAAAACATCAAGAATTATTTTGTAAAAAATGCTCCCTGTTGTTATAATGAAATCGTTTCACAGTGGTAGTAATTTTTATTACAAAAAATTTAAAAAATAAATATTTTAGCTTTAAATTAAATTTTTACCTACTGTCAAACCGTGCGTCACTAAATTCTCTCATAGAAAATATGTCCATACAAAACAAATTTTGAAAACAAAAATAATTATGGGTCCCAAATCGAAATAAAAACTATCCTATCTCTCAAGTTGGACTAAACTGCACTCTATGAAGTAATCCCCATTTAAACCGGTTTTAGTTTAGGAATCCACCGCGGACAAACAACGTGACACGTAATTTATATATATTAAGATTCAAAATACTTTGATCAGCACTTACTGATATATTGTACGTTTCTCAGCCTATTCGAATATTAAATATAACTTAGTTAGTTCTCATGTACGTGAATTGTAATAATTCTTTATGAGAACATTTATAACGTTTCCCGCGTTTATTTGCAAGGCTGCTTGACATTCGAAAAACTTCAGAATCTAAGTTCAGAATTATCATTGTATTGACAGTGTTGTCAGTTATATACGGCCTTTTTTCAATAACCTATCTATCCTTAATTTAACTTACTAAACGTATACAAATCTATCCTTTTACGCTTACTTACATTTCAATAACCGATTGACAGATAGCATTGGACTATAACTATATTGGACATAACTATGGATAGATAAGATCTTGTCATTAAACAGTGACAGCAATGTATCCGTAAGTTTAGCTAAGGATAGATAGGTTATTGAAAATGGCCGTTAGTGAACATTTTGCATATTCTTTGTTTAAGTAAGGGTTATGTTTATTTGTAAAGCCGTTCGTATTTAACCTATAGATATTTTTTGTATGAAAATTTAACCCACTGTACTTCGTGGCCTCAAATTGAGAATAGGGCGTGCGCTATCAGGCAACTTCATGAAAAACTTTTATATATAATTAAGGGTCGCAGTCTTGTCTTATGAGGTCTGATTCCTGCTGTCCACTTCCACCTTCAAACGACACGCCACAAACTTGGATATCGTCCCCAACATCATCATCGGTAATCCAATTTTGAATTTGTATTTGATTTGATATAGGTAGGTTCAAGAAAGGCCGGCACAGCTCTTATGATTTCTCTGGTAATGCAGGAGAATGTGGGCCGGCGGTGATCACTTAACATCAGTAAGGTAAAGTAAAGCAAAGTATACATTTATATATGACAACACAAAACATATATACATAGTTAAATTAACAAATTAAAAATACGTTATAAAAAGGACATCCACTCAGCATTTTTGGAATTGATTTCCAACACTGATTTTCATTAGGTACCAAGTGGACCTGTTGACAGCAGCCGTAGACAACACGGTCCCTTTTGACTTTAAAATTGACCGTCTAAAAATAGTAGAATAAGAGAAGAAACTAAAAAGAATGAATTCGAATGCGAGTTAAAAGCTTTTTTTTATTTTAATTTTATAATTTTTTTTTATTTTGTTGTCTCGTTTGTCCTCTCTTCCACAAAAAAGTGATTATTATTATTATTATTATTTTATTTTTATAATTTTTCTCAGCCTTTCGCTGGTTTACGGGTTACTTTTTACGGGTTACGGGTTGAAACCAAGTAAATGCAGCGTGTGGTGGGTTAAATTTATGTGTCGGGTGGAATGTCGTGTTCGTCAATTTGTAAGAACTTTCTAACGATTCGGTTACGCATGTATTAAGGATGTCGGCTTTTTGTAAGGTGATGTAAAGAGTATCCTTTAATTATAGTAGTTTGAGACTATGTAACAGATGGTTTGGATAACACCTGTGGTAGAAAGGACTATTGGAATTACGTATACTTTATTTTGGTTCCAGATTCTAGCCACTTCATCCTTCAGTTCAGTATATATGTTGTTTTGTTTTTTGTAAGTTATGTTTAAATGGTGCCAAATAAAGTGATACCGATATCCATCATCATCATCAGCCGGAAGACGTCCACTGCTGGACAAAGGCCTTCCCCAAAGATCGCCACGACGATCGGTCCTACGCTGCCCTCATCCAACGTTTTCCGGGCGATCTTGACCAGATCGTCAGTCCATCTTGTAGGGGGCCTACCAACACTACGTCTTCCGGTACGTGGTCGCTAATCGAGGACTTTACTCCCCAACGTCCATCTGTCCGTCGAGCTACGTGCCCTGCCCACTGCCACTTCAGTTTCGCAACCACCAGTTTCATTAGCATTAAATAATTTAAAATAACAATAACAGTAACAGTATCTCATGACATGTTTTTCGCTACATTTATTTGTGTAATTCTTACTTTCTACACTACTACTAAATATTAAAATATATGCAGGTAAAAATTAAATGAAACTCTCATGTTAAATACAAAAGGATATATTATTTAACAATGGAATGAAATAAATAAAATAGAGTTATCTAAAAAATAAACATGTAGTTACACGTAGATAATCTAACTAATATGTTAAATATTGGTATTCCAGTGATTTACAATAATAATAGAAATATTCTTATTTATGTCACTCGCTAAATTGCCTCAATTTTTTATACATCTAATATATAAAATTCTCATGTCGCGGTGTTTGTGGTTAAACTCCTTCGAAACGGCTTGACCGATTCTCATGTGAGTGCATATTGGGTAGGTCTGAGAATCGGACAACATCTATTTTTCATCCCCCTTAGAAATGTTAAGGGTGGTCCACGCCAAATTTTTTTTTTTAATATTTTTGTAATTTTTTTTAAAGTTGTTTGATTATGAGTCAGCATTAAAAAATATGTACAACTTAAAATTTTTACCCATCTACGATCAAAAGTTACTTTTGTATCGCGATTTTAATATCGGCAATACAACGTTTGTTGGGTCAGCTACTATATATATATATATATTAGTAACTGGGTCAGCTACTATATATATATATAAATAACTGATAATTTATTGCCGCCCGGTTTGACAGTTCTGCCGTGAAACAATTTCAATAGAACAACAGGGAGCATATTTTACGATATAATTATTGACGTTATGAAATATTATTGACAAATTCATAAAACACAGTATTTTATTTATTATTATCTTTTATATATATATATATATATATATATAATATATATATAATAAAAGAGAATATATGTTTGTATGTTCCCTAATAACTCCTAACCTATTCGACCGATCTCAATGAAATCTTTTGTAATAGATTCATTGAAGCTCAAGGAATGTTTACATATAAAATTTATATAGAAAAACAACGTTTGCCAGGTCAACTAGTTAATAAATAAAATACTGTGTTTTATGAATTTGTCAATAATATTTCATAACGTCAAAAATTATGTCGTAAAATGTGCTCCCTGTTGTTCTATTGAAATTGTTTCACGGCAGAACTGTCAAAACGTGCGGCAATAAATTATCTCATAGAAAATATGTTCATACAAAACAAATATTGGAAATAAAAATAATTATGGGTCCCAAATCGAAATAAAAACTATCCTGTATCTTACGTTGGACTAAACTGCACTCATGCTCGGTTTCTAAAGTACTTTTAACCACAGTTTATCTATTCGATAGAGCTATTGGTTCGATAACTGACAAAAGTGTGTTTCTGAACGACGTAACACTAGTAAAACTCCGTTTAAACTACAGTTAACTTAACTGACCAATGTGTGCCGTTTAACTGTTCCATAACTTTATTCGACGTTTCATTTCAGTTTTAGGTTATAATATAAATAATAAAGTACCTACCTCTGTGTTTCAAATATATTAGCAGTATAGTTATTCGTGAAAGTTAAATATTTTTTTATTATTCGGATTACGGCATAATGGTTTTTCCGAGTAGTTCCTCAGAATCTGATTTGGAATTACTGGAGTTTATTTCTAATATATCTGTACCAAGAAACTTAAGACGTAGGAGGAATCCTTTTGAAATGCATACGGAACAAGAATTTAAATTAAGGTATCGCTTTGATAAGAATACTGTGCTTCATATTAGTAATGTGATTAGCCCTGTTCTAGCTCCCGTTATGTACCGCCAATACACATTATCTGTTTTAGAACAAATATTCATCTTATTTCATCATCTGATTTTATGCTACAGGTACTTTCCAAGTAGTAATTGGTGATGATTTCATAAAGTAAGCAAGGAAATAGCTAAGCTGGGTAGGATTTATATAAGTATGCCAAATTATGAAGATACTAGGGATGTTAAACCACAATTTTTTAAAATTTCACGATTGGCCTGCACGGTAGTGCCGTCCGTCTTTTTGTTGTCAATAATGAATAGAAATTCTTTGGCTACTTCGATGAGAAGCACCTTCTCTCTTTCGGTGAAGTTTTTGCTACGTTTGATGGATTCCATCTTTTAATTACAGAAAAAAAAACAAGAAACAAAATATTATATTGAATGTTAAACGAAATGCACACTACTAAGTTCGAAATACGAATAACGAAACGAAAACAATTGAATTTCGAAAACAATAGTTTCATATTGACATCTTTTTTCTTAAATTAACACCCAACGCTATTGTACATACAGCCACTGATAAATAAAAAGTATTATTATGTTTCCAATTTATTATAAAAGCACTTATTTATCATTAAAGAAAATAATATTGTACTAAAAACTAAATTATGAATTAATGATGAATTTAAATGAATATTATTAATTTAAACTTACCATTTAAAACAGAGCCCTCTAGTGGCACAATAAGGAACCAGTTATCGATTGCATAACTATTGATCGATGCGATCGGTATTCAGAAACGAAGTGACAGTTAACCGACGCTTATCATATACATAACTTTAACGGACCAATAGCTAATAAAAGTTTATCAGAGAGCTTCAGAAACCGGGCATCAATGAAGTAATCCCCAATCAAATAAATAAATATAATAATATTTAAACAAAAACGATGATTTTACCAAACAGTTACAGTTTGTTATTAATATTTATGAAAATATTGGAAAGCGCAGGAAATGTTATAAAAATATCAATAATCAAGTTGACAATACACAATAATTATTAGATCAAATATATCGGGCAGATTATTTTGAAACATTGTGTTATAGTTAAGGCCTAAATACATGATCGGATTTGGTACCATATTCGATTGTGTGGTATTTGTCCATCGCACAAAATTATTATTATTACCGCCAGGAGCGTACCAAGTACGATAGAACAATTGGTGCGAGGCGCCAACCGTACCGTCAGATGGTCCGGCCATACCAAATCCGACCATGTGTTTAGGCTTTTAGGTTCGTTTATAAATTTTTTCCTGTAGGATAGTGGCATCAGTCACCGGATTCCCTTGAAGTATTTGTAGGATATATAGGCATCAACACCGTGTACTATCCCAACCACGACGCCAATATACTGCAACAACAAATAGATTTTTTTATTTATATCACACTTACGGCCGTTTCCAATATTCTATCAACAGATAGAGATAAATTACTACCTTCTACTGTCAGTAATTAGCTGTCAATAATCTGAAGTTGTCCCAATATACCCGATAAGTCATTCTTATCGCCTTATATTGGGACGCGTGAATTGCAATTTCTATACAAACTTTATATCGCTGGTAAGCTTTACGTCGTCCCATTGACAGACAGCGTGCACGAATAAGGTGAGTTACCGGCGATAAGTTTATTGGGACAGAAAAGTCAACGATAGTTACGATTTTTATCTCAAGTAAGAGATAGAAGACTGAATATTGGGAACGGCCGTTTCAGGTGTTAACTTGAGTGCATTTATATCAAGTAAAATAATCTGTGAGGTATATAAAATATATTTCAATAACAATTACTCTGTTTAATATAGTAAATAATTATATAAAAAATAATGTTATCTGGCCGTTAGTGTGTCTGTATTTATGTATAGGCACATATGGTAGGGAATTTCAACCAATTTTTCGACAAATTGGTTGATTTTCGATTAACTGTTAATAATTTTTAAGTGGACGTGAACATATTTTTTATTTTTTATGTTATTCTTAAACTTAGATGGCTTTGGGCTGGAATTTCTTTTGTTTTTTAATGGAAAAGTAGGACAAACGAGCGTACGGGTCACCTGGTGTTAAGTGATCACCGCCGCCCGCCAGAGTAATCAGAGGAGCGCTACCGGCCTTTAAGGAAGATTTACGCGCTTTTTTTTAAGGTACACATGTCGTATCGTCCCGGAAACACCGCACAAGGAAGCTCATTCCACAGCTTTGTAGTACGTGGAAATTAAATTAAAATTTTTACGGTAGTATTTTACAGTTGGCAACTCTACATGTTATTGTGACTTACATAAACGGCTGTCATGGCGGGGTAGGCAGCGTACATGTTGACAAGAGCGTATCTTGGATACAAGTACAAGTTGACAGCGACGCCCATGTACGACGACGCCGATAGATACATGAAACACGCCACCGAGTTGAACATACATTCCTGAAACATGGGACACGATCAGAGTATTCACCCACTTTGGCATTAAATTCTGCTACAAATAAAAATGGATTTATTTTACATGACATAATGTAGGTAAACAAAACTTATTGAAGTCTCAGCAATGAATAAAAAATGATTCTATTCAAAATAACATTTTGCTAGATTGCAGAAATTACGTCTGGCCTGTTATCTATGAATTTACGCACTGTTTTCATGCGAAATTTAGCCGCTGGTTGATTTAGATTTGCGATTCTTAACCGACTCGGTGTCAGTTGATCAGAGCACTTTTTGAAAACGGATAATTTATAATCCAAGGGGTTCACACCTGGGCTAAACGAGGGTCAATCTTCAGGTCTTAAAAAGTCCGGAAGTGAACTTCCAGTCAAGCTTGGGTGATTTGTGGGCAGTGCTTGGAATGCAACGTCCAAGGTACATTTTTAAAAAGGGTGCTTTACAACACAATCTACGACAGTCTCTCCTGTGACTCCTTGATAAGAAAACCCCTATCCTTCCCTACAATCAATAACACAGGGTCATGAGCGTACATTTTTTCATTGATTGCTGTAAAGGATATATCTGTACCCGCGTGTCGGGACATCAAGTATTTTGATCGAACCTCTCTCTAACTATAGGGATTGATAAGGATATGTCCTGTGTATCGAAGAATGATGAATAAGCCCCAGGTCTTCTTTAACGTTACGTGAAAGAGTCCAAGCAGGAATCTTCATTTCTCAAATTCTGGCTTTAGAGCCTTTTTTATACAAACAGCACGTGGTCACCCATTTGAATATTTTTTAAGTAATAACTTTATTTCCCAAATTTTGCAATTATTAATCGTATTACAAGTTAAAAATATGTTTCTAAATTGTATTATTAACTAGCTGACCCGGCATACGTTGTTTTGCCATATAAATTATTTTTAGAATTAGACCGTTTCTTGGACATTGCAACATTACTTTATTTTTCTAAAATAAACTTTGCCTAAGTTACTCCTTATTATATCAGCTACCTGCCAATAAAAGTCCCGTCAAAATTCGTCCAGCTATTTCAGAGATTAGCCGGAACAAACAGACAGACAGGCAAAAATTGTAAAAAAATTCATATACTTTTTTTTTTGAAAATACGGGACGAGATGAGCAGCTGATTGTAATTAATACGCCCTGCCCATTACAATGCAGTGCCGCTCAGGATTGTTGAAAAACCCCAAAAATTCTGAGCGGCATTACAACTGCGCGCGTCACCTTGAGACATAAGATGTTAAGTCTCATTTGCCCAGTAATTTCACTACCTACGGCGCCCTTCAGACCGAAACACAGTAATGCTTACACATTACTACTTACGGCGGAAAAAGGCGCCGTTGTGGTGCCCATAATCTAGCCGGCATCCTGTGCAAAGGAGCCTCCCACTGGTAAATGAATGTAAAAAACATGTAGTAAAAAACAGTTATTTCAATATTACAAACAGACACTCCATTTTATTTATATGTATAGATTATTTACATAAAATACAGGCAGCAAATACAGCTAAACTATTTCAGCTGTCAGCGACTTCTCGGTACCAGATATAATTATCAAAATCAAAAAAAATACTGTCTAAATACAAAAGTGAAATTAATATTTAAAATAAAAATGTATTACTTCTATGAATGTGTGTGTGTGTGTGTGTGTGTGTGTGTGTGTGTGTGTGGGTGTAATAGGGTGTGATAGTGTTTAGATATTGAATAAATGATTTTTCTTTATTTCGTTCGAACACCGGAGGAACCTTGTTGGTGGCTTTTAGGTCGGTGTAGGTGCATTTTGGAAACCCATGTCGTATCGTCCAGGAAATGCACATGGATGTACATTCATGGTTTGGTTGTGCACGGAAGAAAGTTTCTTGAATCGCTGTGGTCCTTCACAATCCCAAAGGAATAATTCGGGGTGGTGAGGATGGTAATTATGTTTGTGGTGTGATGGAGCCACCACCAGAACCAGGCCATACAACATACTTACATTCAAATTTAAATTCAAATATTTTTACTCAAAATAGGATTCAAAATCACTTATTGAATATTAAAAACTACCACTCATTTAAAATAGACTGCCTCAGACCTGAGAAGAACGGTCGCAAGAATATCAGCGAACTTTTTTTTATTAAAATTTGGATTACAATGTATAATATTATCAATAAACGTTTATAATTAAAGAGCCTGAGGGTGTTCATTTCATTCCCAGAATGTGGTATCATTAAATTATAATTATCAAGAAAATCGTTTATGCTATAGTAGCCTTTCCCACACAAACGTTTTTAACAATTCTTTTAAATTTCGTAACACATATGTTTTGTACATTTTCTGGGATCATATTGTAGAAGAATATACATCGCCTAATAAAAGAATTACTAACTCGACTTAACCAAGTAGTAGGCATAACAAGTTTATGTTTGTTCCTCGTGCTAAGATTATGATTGTCACAGTTTCTAGCAAATTCCTCAATGTGCTTATGAACGTATACAACATTATCAAGAATATATTGACAAGCAACAGTGAAAATGTTTATTTCTTTTAATTTTTCTCTAAATGATTATTTAGGACCTAGGTTATAAATAGCGTGAATAGCCCTCTTCTGCAGCACAAAGATGGTATAAATATCGGCCGCACTGCCCCATAACAATATACCATAGGACATAATACTATGAAAATAACTGAAGTATACTAGTAGCGCCGTATCTATGTCAGTTAACTGTCTAATTTTTTTAACTGCATATGCTGCAGAACTAAGCCTATTCGCCAATCCTTCAATATAGGGGCCCCATTACAATTTGGAATCAAGAGTAATGCCAAGAAATATATCAGATTCCACTGGTTTTACCACTCCGTTTAATAAAATATTCGCATCTATATTTCAAACATTTGGCGCGGTAAATTTAAGGCAAACTAGGCCACGTTGCTCTTTAATATGTGCACGAACTAAGTTTAATGTAAATGAATTAACAAGTTGTTTATTGATGCAGTGCAATCATAATCTAAGGAAACCTGTTTGCATAATGATAACCCTAATTGGCTTCAGCCGGTGTTCGCGGGAAACTGATGTTGTAACTATAATGTTTGATAACATCCTACATTGTTAAAAATATTTTGTAATCTTGTGTTAGGGCGCGGACTGACAGGGATTGTAAACGCTTCAACCAACCCTACCATATTTGTGTTGATCATGTGGCTAAATTGCACATATAGGCATTTATTTAACTGATTTTCTTTTGTTTATTCAAAAGTTACATATTACATTGAAAAATTGTTTGGTTTAAGTTTTAGAAAAGTACTAATTCTATTAAATTGCAAAATTGCTGCAACATTTGGAGATTTTTGACTCCAAAGTTTATTTTTGGGAAGCAACTTACAAATTATTTATTGGATATTTCAAATTATATATAAATATTCTATTCGGGCATACTTTTCTTTAAAGTCCTTCTTCGTGCACTGTATTTTCGGACTCTTAGGAACCCAATTTTTATGGATATTGACATGTGACCGCGCCTTAAGGTCGGGGCATATGTGAATTCGGCTTCATTATGGGTACATTAAAACCTTTTCTCACCATTACCTTATTCGACAAAGCTTCAAAAAATAAATATGTTAATCTAGGCAATACAAAGCATGTCCTCTTGAATTAAAAAAAATGAAATCATAAATAAATACGCAAAGTAGCCTCTAATTTTGTAATGAAGAACCATTTTTCTTCTAAACTATCAATAACAAGATTTTTTTGTTACCCTCACCATCTATACTTATAATGAATCTGTAGAGATCAAATTATACTTATAATAAATCTGTAGAGATCAAATTTCTGTACAAAGAAAAAAAATTATCAAAATCGAGTCAGAGGAATGTAAGAAGAGAAATAGAACAAGTCCTATTTTTTTTAAATTTCTTATTTCTCTGTCTGTTTGTACGGGCTAATCTTTGAACTATGGGACCGATTTAATTGAAATTTCGCTTGATGATACTTTACATCCCCGGTCAACATCTTAGATACTTTTAATCCCGGAAAATTGAAGAGTTCCCGTGGGACTGTTAAAAACCTCTACTTACTTAAATAGCGTAGTACACAACAACGTATGCACATAATTTAATAAAATTTGGCATGTTCATATCTTATATTGCCTGTCAACATCTTAGATACCTTTCATCCCAGAAAATTAGAGTTCCCGTGGGATAACTTATCAGTAAGGTAACATATTTTGCTTAGTAAACAATTACTTATGCACATAACCTAATAAAATATGGCAATTTGATAATTATATTGCCGGTCAACATCTTAGATACCTTTCATCCTGGAAAACTATCGAAAAATATAGTTTCTTATATAGCTTAGTCCACAACAACTTATGCATCTAATTTAGTAGAATTTGTCAAGTTGATACCTTATATTGCCGGCAAAGCAATGTGTAAGTATTATAAAATTAAAAAATCCCATAAAAGCGACGGGTTCCCGCAAAAAAGTAAAAGATTACAAAAATATAGCCCAGCTTAGCGTCATTCATATTAAATCAATTGTGTGTGACGGACATCATTTCCTCCTGAGGCAAAAAGTGAGAACGACAGGTCATTTAGGTCAGACATATATATAGGTACATCGATACATACTAAACCTAATCTTACAACCCTGTAAAAATCTCAGCCCTACCTTCTAGCTTTCCAAAGAAGTATCTACTCATATTATAAATACGAAAGTTGGATGAATGTATGGATGTCTGGATGTATGGGCCTGTGAAAATCTCAGCCCTACCTTCTGACTTTTAAAAAAAGTATCTACTAATATTATAAATACGAAAGTATGTAAGAATGTATGCAAGTCTGGATGTATGGACCTGTGAAAATCTCAGCCCTACCTTCCGGCTTTCGATAAAAGTCTCCACTAATATTACAACTTCGAAAGTTTGTAAGAATGTATGGACGTCTGGATGTATGCATGTATGTTTGTTGCTCTTTCACACGAAACCTACTAAATGGATTTTATTGAAACTTGACAATAATATAGCTTACATATCAGAATCATACTTACATAACAGATATGTAAAGTAGATAATCTCTGTCTTTACTATATTATTTGAATAAATATTTGAATAGTTATGACGATGACTATAAACAACCGAGTGCGCGATATTATGGTGCAGTCCGGTGGCAGGCGGTGGGACGGGCTTACGGGCGACCGGACGGCTGCGGGTGGAGGGGTTGCAGTTCTTATTAATTAGAATTTTCAGACTCAACAAATCACCCTCTTCTTTAGGGTCAAACCCTAAAGAAGCAGGCATACATTTGGCATGCCATGTTTTTCAGATTACGCAAAACAACGTTTGCCGGGTCAGCTAGTATTATAATATGGGTATTCCCATAGAATCCTCGGTTTATTTATGTAAATAACTTTCTTTCTTATTTGTAACGATTTTTTCGCGTAATCGATACTCGAAAATTGCGTGGACAGGGGGAAGCTCCTTTCTCCTAGATTATGAGCACCACAACGGCGCCTTTTTCTGCCGTGAAGCAGTAATGTGTAAACATTACTGTGTTTCGGTCTGAAGGGCGCCGTAGCTAGTGAAATTACTCAGCAAATGAGACTTAACATCTTATGTCTCAAAGTGACGAGCGCAATTGTAGTGCCACTCAGAATTTTTGGGCTTTTCAAGAATCCTGAGCGGCACTGCATCGTAATGGGCAGGGCGTATCAATTACCATCAGCTGAACGTCCTGCTCGTCTCGTCCCGTATTTTCATTAAAAAATATCCTAGTAGTGTCCAAATAGCATATTCAAAGCAATCTCGATTTCATACAACTTATGTAGAAAAATGTTGGTCAAAGTAATACGATAACAGAAAAAAGTATGCTATTTATGCTTGTAACGTTTTAAAATACGACCTTCACAATTTAACAGCGCTATATAAGCAAGCTTACCTTGCTGAACGAATTTTATAGCGAGACTAGCTGACCCAACAAACGTTGTATTGCCATATAAAGTAAAAATTATTTGGGGCTTAAAATTCTGATTCTCAGATCAACGAAATATATCTTACATAAAATTTATCGCCCTACATGTATTGCATTCGATTGCCATCTTGCAACTCTATTGCTGATCTGCGGATGGAACAGAATAATAATAATAATATTATTGACACACTTTTTTTTTATGGAATAGGAGGACAAACGAGCGTACGGGTCACCTGGTGTTAAGTGATCACCGCCGCCCACACTCTCCTGCAACACTAGAGGAATCACAAGAGCGTTGCCGGCCTTTAAGGAAGGTGTACGCGCTTTTCTTGAAGGTACCCATGTCGTATCGTCCCGGAAACACCGCACAAGGAAGCTCATTCCACAGCTTCGTAGTACGAGGAAGAAAGCTCCTTTAAAACCGCACTGTGGAGGACCGCCATACATCCAGGTGGTGGGGATGATATTGTAACTTGTGGCGTGTCGTGCGAAGGTGAAATTCGGCGGCAGGAATTTTTACACAAATTATCTTGCCCCAAGTTAAGCATATATAGCCTGTGTTATGAGTTATAAGACAATGATATATTTAATACAATATACTTACTTAAACATACATAAATACATTTAAACATCCATGACTCGGAAACAAACATCCATATTCATCATATAAATGCTTCACCTACCGGGATTCGAACCCGGGACCTCCAGCTTTGTAGGTAGGATCGCTAACCACTCGGCTGTACAGGTCGTCAGAATAATACAAGAATCGTGATATAAAAAGAGGTATTAATTGTAGAAGGGTGAAAATTTGAGGTAGTATGTATTTTTAATGCTGAATCATAATAAAATAAAAATAAAAAAATTGTAATAAAAATATATTTAGGGGTGGGTAATTGTGTCATATATCACATGAAAAATAGATGTTGGTCGATTCTCAGACCTACCCGATTGCACACCAAAATTTCATACATATCGGAGCCGGATATTAAGCCGTTACGGAGGAGTTTGGTAACAAGCACCGGAACACGAGAACTTTATATATTAGATTAGATAAAACTGCGAACCATATGTTCGTTCTAAAGTTCCCTGTTAGTCCACCACACGTCAGGTGGTTGCTAACCGACTTTCAAATGCGTGGGAAACGAAGGCTGAGATATATAGCGTAATTTTTTTTTATAAAGATAAGGGACGAGACGAGCAGGTCGTTCAGCTGATGATAATTGATGAGCCCTGTCTTTTACAATGCAGTCCTGCTCAGGATTCTTGAAATATCCAAAAATTCTGAGCAGCACTATAATTGCGCTCGTCACCTTGAGACATAAGATGTTAAGTCTCATTTGCCCAGTAATTTCACTAGCTACGGCGCCCTTCAGACTGAAACACAGTAATGTTTACACATAACTGCTTCACGGCAGAAATAGGCGCCGTTGTGGTACCCATAATCTAGCCGGCTTCCTGTGCAAAGGAGCCTCCCACTGGCAAATGCGTGGGAGATAAGTCTCATTTGCCCAGTAATTGCACTAGCTACGGTGCCCTTCAGACCTAAATTCAAATTCAAATTCAAATATTTTTATTCAGAATAGGATTTAAAAATCACTTATTGAACGTCAAAAACTACCACCCATTCAAAGAGAGAAGAATGTGCGCAAGAAATTCAGCTGGCTTTTTTTTAATATAAAATATGGATTACAATGTAATATCGTACAATAAACATATATAATTAAAGAGCCTGAGGGTGTTCGCTTTAGTCCCAGTCCGTGGTGTCATTAAGAAAATTGTTTATACTATAATAACCTTTCCCACAAAAACGTTTTTTAACAATTCTTTTAAATTTCGTAACACATTTGTTTTGTACATTTTCTGGGATCATATTGTAGAAGCATATACATCGCCCAACAAATGACTTACTAACTCGATCCAACCGAGTAGTAGGCATAACAAGTTTATGTTTGTTCCTCGTATTAACATTATGAATGTCACAGTTTCTAGAAAATTCTTCAATGTGCTTATGAACAGAACATTATCAAAAATGTATTGTGAAGCACCAGTCAAAATGTTTATTTCTTGAAATTTTTCTCTTAATGATTCTTTAGGACCTAGGTTATAAATCGCGCGAATAGCCCTCTTCTGCAGCACAAAGATGGTATTAAAATCGGCCGCACACAATATATCATACGACATAATACTATGAAAAAAACTAAAGTATACTAATCGCGCCGTATCTATGTCAGAACACAGTAATGTTTACACTAACTGCTTCACGGCAGAAAAAGGCGCCGTTGTGGTACTCATAATCTAGGAGAAAGGGGGAGGGGGAGGCCCCTGTAACTGGATTTATATTAGTAGGTAATAGTAAATTGAATGGCTTACAAATATTGACTGTCGAATAAGATGCTGGGAATTTGATGAGAGCACATAGCAAGCGATAAGAAGAGATGTAGTGAGGAGACATGCTGACGCTGTTGTGAGGAACCCGTGAAACGCTGAACCCATGCTGCTAGCTTCCGGGAGACCGTACTTCACCAGGAGACTTTGACATAGTCCGCCGAGTAGCTAAAACAAATAATTAATAAATAATAAATGAAAAATAGTCCAAATAATTGCAACTAAAGTGGCAGTGGGCAGGGCACATAGTTCGATGGACAGATGGCCGTTGGGGCAGTAGAGTCCTCGATTGGCGACCACGTACCGGAAGACGCAGTGTTGGTAGGCCCGAGTCCACGACCGATTGTCGTGGGGGAATTTTTGTTGAAGTAGGCGTTACTTTGCGGAAATCCATAATTATCCAAATGTTTTGAGTTTTCTTTAGTGTTTATTCCGCCAATATTTGTAACGTCAGTCTCGTGCCAGAGTTTGGCGAGTCAACATCTCCCGAGAATGCCTCGTGTAGAGGCGAAACATCTGTCGAACTGTTTCAGGATAAATATAGGCGGAATTAAAACTAAAGAAAACTCAAACCATTTGAATCTTTGGGGGAGGGCGTTGTTCAGCAGTGGACGTCTTTCAGCTGATGATGATGATGACTAACTTGTTATTACATAGCTTGCCTGTGAGAGTCAAGGCAAAATCGGTTCAGCCGTTTCGGAGATTAGCCGAAATAAGCAGAAAAAGTATGTGCGTGTGAGTATGACTATGTGACTTGAGAAGTTATTCTTGTTTGAGATATAAAAAGTACTCAAAAACTTTATATAAATATTTAGTTTTTTTACCATTTTTACTAGTAGGAGGCTCCTTTGCCCAGGATGCCGGCTAGAATATGGGTACCACAACGGCGCCTATTTCTGCCGTGAAGCAGTAATGTGTAAGCATTACTATGTTTCGGCCTGAAGGGCGCCGTAGCTAGTGAAATTACTGGGCAAATGAGACAACAACTTATGTCGCAAGGTGACGAGCGCAGTTGTAGTGCCGCTCAGAATTTTTGGGGTTTTTCAAGAATGCTGAGCGGCACTCCATTGTAATGGGCAGGGCGTATCAATTACCATCACCTGAACGTCCTGCAGTATAGTATGGTATAATTTCACACTATACTAGAGGAAGTATCACTAACGCATCGTATCTCTCTTAAAATTGTTTTCCAAACGAGATGTAACAAACTTTTAATACTATTTATAATTTAAATAGCCTGACGGCAGTTGCTCCATTCCCAGTCTGTGGTATGGTTAAGAAAGTCATTTATGTTATCACCTTTACCACATAAACGTCTCTTAAAAATTCTTTTGAGTTTCGTAATATATTTCTAAAGAATATTTAAGAGAAAAATTTAAAGAAATAAATATTTTTACATTTGCATCTCAATGTATTCATGATAATGTTCTGTATGTTCACTAGAAACTGCGACTATCATAATGTTAACACGAGGAACAAACATGAACTTGTTATGCCTACTACTCGGTTAAGTCGGGTTAGTAAGTCATTTATTGGGCGATGTATATGCTTCAACAATATGATCCCAGAAATTATACAAAACAAATGTGTTTCGAAATTTAAAAGAATTGTTATATATATTTGTGTGTTAAAGGTTATTATAACATAAATTATTTTCTTAATGATACCACTGGGAATGCAGCAAAATCCCTCAGGCTATTTAATTATAAATGTTTATTGTACAATATTAGATTTTAATTATATTTTTATGACAAAAAACCCGCTGAATTTCTTGCGCCCATTCTTCTCAGGTCTGAGGCACACTATTTCGAATGGGTGGTAGTTCAATAAGTGATTTTAAATCTTGGATCTTCTTGTAAAAGCATTTTTTTTATTATTTATCATAATTCATATACCGATATAAAACTAGTTCAACTTAGCATCTAAAAAAACCACAAAGGTTAACAACTAATGCTAATAATACTTAATAATACGTCACAACTCACAACTTATGCTATAAATTAAATGAACAACAGTGAAAATATTTTAAAAGACATATAAACGAATAAATATAACTTTTAAATATGACTTAGCAGGTTCAAATTCTCTATGCTGCTATAATTTATTTTATATATTTATTTACTTAAGCAAACATTACAGAATTGCTATTCTACAAATGAATACTAAAACTATATTCATGTATTTCCTTACAACTACAAAGTTTGGCAGGTTAAATTATAATGAAATATTAACGCTGGTAATGAATTAAGTAATTATATAAAAAAAGAAGAAGAAGTTCTGAATAATGTGTGCGTGTAGTATGTATGAATATGTGAGAGTGTTATGAGTTGTGTGTAGTGTGTAGTGTTCAGTCTATATATATATATATCGCCATATATTAAATATTGATACTTACAGCTTCAGCCACTTTTATAATGCCATGCTGTGAAGTCAAGTATCCGAAATTGATACATTCACAGCATCTGCAACAACAGCACTTGATTCCTCGACCCCCCGAGCCGGGAGCCACCCGAACTATTGTCGGTCCGCGCGTCATTTCCACGGTCAACAAAAAAATTCCTGCACACTCACTCGAGAGCCAGACGAACACTAATTTGACCCGACAGGAAATTCAGGACAGTTGAAGCATTCCGTGTTAGTCAGTTAAATATTTTTAGACACTTTCAGCGTGCGTAAAGTTCGCTGAACTGACCTATAAACAAAGATTTTCTATATTCGATCGGGTGGGGCTGTTATTGTAAGATCAACTGAAATATTAGATGTACGTCTTTACAGATTGAAGAAGTTCTTTGGTTTGAATGTCACACGTGTGAGACAAATCCTGGTACAGAAATAGCCGGTCGCACGCGCGCCTTGGGGAAGATGGCATCTATTTTGAACCCTATGTTTATTCAATCGGATGTCCCTTCACTTTTGATGCCAATCAGGGCTGTCACTGCTTGTAAAGAACAAGTTTAAATTTTTGTGTCAAATACTTGCCTCACGCACGGACGAGTAAAAACAGAAGGACTCCGCGCCGTGGTATTAGCAAGTGAAGCACCGTTATGCTAGTGTGTGTTACGGGGGATACTAATTACACAATTTTTTCTCCCGTAAATAATCATATATAGCCACACATACTTAAATAGGATCGTTTTTACACTTTTTCACAACGCACGACGGTATTTTAAAATATTTTATTGAGACGCAAACTGATCTGACACAGACGATGACAATTCTCATAATGGCCGCCTATCGGCCTGTAGTAGTGTAAGTGTGTGCGTGTGGCTATGTATTTACACGTTAATCAGATTGTCTTGGTGCTACACTGCTATGTAAGGGGACACGGAGTCCTTATTTCTTATTTAAATTTCTATAAAAATATTGATTTCAAATACACTTTTGAGATAAGGTTAATATTAATTAAAAACATGTGTTTTTTTATTAATGTCTATCTGATGTGATTAAATGTAAATTCACATTACTATTGAATCAATTATTTACTGATTTAAAAACACTTTTATTTGGTAATTAAGTCGATCTTGATTTGTTTTAATTTGATTTTTAGGACATTACTCATTTTGACAAAAAAAATAATGTAACTTCAATTGACTTTCTCCATTATTTACTTAAAGTTACAATGAATAAAATAAAAAAATATACATCAAGTGTGGCCTAGACTAGCTGAAATACTGCAATTCTTCTCGGCATTCTTTGGGAGAGGTTTGGTTATGAGTTCTTTGGGAATACCACAGATGTTCTGCGGGCTGCCTGTATCGATCTAATCGTCGCTATAGAAAGTCCCCATAAATGCTCAAATGGAATTGAGATCGGGACTTCATGCTGGCCAATCTTAGGGACGGATCCCGTCTACGTTACCCGCTTGGTGTGCTCAAGCATTGTCGTCCATAAACACAGCAGCACTTCTTGAACAGCTAACGATGGTTGTTTATGAGGAATTAGGATTTCCGTGATTTATTTATTAAAGCAATTATTTATCATATGCAATACAATTTTCTTAATTTTATGTTACAATTAGTAGTTCTAAAGTACAGGACAATTATGGTGAACATAAAAATTACAAAAAATTATCCCTAATTACTAATACTATCGATAAATTTGACTTATTCATTGTAATAATAGAAACGAAAAACTACTTATTTGACTAATGCAGAAGTACCAGCTAAGTATTTAACAATACTTTCTTTGAATCTGACCAGCCCACTACCGAATATATCAAGTTCTGAATTGGTATGCACAAAGCTACTTTGTGCATTTAGAGAGCCATTTTCAACGAAAGCTAACTCTGTACGATATTCAGAAGTTATGCCAGCACCAATGATACAAACATACCTCGGCATAATGCTCTCCTGGTCTATCTGTCCTTTACTTTCATTATTGTTGGGGATATAATTCCACCTTCGCACGACACGCCAGAAGTTAGGATATCATCACCACCATCTGGATGTGTGGCGTCCTCCACAGTGCGGTTTTCAAGGAGCTTTCTTCCTCGTACAACGAAGCTGTGGAATGAGCTTCCTTGTGCGGTGTTTCCGGGACGATACGACATGAGTACCTTCAAAAAAAGCGCGTACACCTTCCTTAAAGACCGGCAACGCTCTTGTGATTCCTCTGGTGTTGCAAGAGAATGTGGGCGGCGGTGATCACTTAACACCAGGTGACCCGTACGCTCGTTTGTCCTCCTATTATGGAATAGGAGGACAAATGAGCGTACGGGTTTTTTGTATGGACAAAAAAAAACATGCCTCGGCATAATGTACTCCTGGTCTACTTAGCAACTTGCGTCATCTGTCCTTTACTTTTATTATTGTTGGTTATATAAACACTTAATACCGTAGATCTATTGTGCCCCCTGAGTATGCTTAGACGCACGCCCAAGCGATGACTATGCTCATTGTCATGAGACAGTTGGGCAACGCACGTTTAGAGATTTTTTTCCTTGCATATTCAGAGTTCAATTTGTATGTAAATCACATACTCCAGGCCTAAGACCTTTAAGAGGCGGAGTATCTTCAGTGAACACAGGTGGGGTAGGTCTTCCGCCTGGATATATTCCAGAAGGATGTAAGGATCCTCGTTGCCCTCTTGGCAAACTCTACTTACAGCGGGTTCACTGAGGCCTATCTTTGCCAAGTGACCTTCAGTCCTTACCAAATAAAGAGATTATAGCTTCATCAGAAATTAAAACCTTGCTTCTTTCTACATCTGTCCACGTCGCACTATTTTGGGAAAATCTAAACCTTGCAATACGGTGCCCCCGGTGTAATTTAGAACCCCTAGCTATGTCGATTTCTAGAAGTCTCCTCCTGACAGTCCATACACTAACACTCATATTACTAACATCTTCAAGATTGTTTTTGATGTTATTGTAGGTAGGCTACCGATTTCATTGATTCGAATAATAATAATAATTTATTTCATTATGCAAATTATTTTTACGGAGAATAAAAAGTCTATGTAAAAATCTAAATAAAAATCTATTTATGTCTCATTAACATTGTTTTTTTTTTTTATAACTGGCTCCGTCGACTGAATGTCGACGATTCGGCCAACGTCAAGGTGGAGAGATTTTTTATTTTAATTTAGCTGATTGAAGTATATAAAGAGCTGATTTAAAAGGAAATGATCGGTTGATATAGCTGTGGTTTTTTTGTGAACTGAAGAATAGGCAACAAGAGTTAGTACGGTTAGTAATAAACACCCATAACACAACAATATTAACTACCTTGTTAGTATCTAATCTAAGTTTAAGGGAGAAATGTGTGAATGTAAGTGGGAATATGTGGCTAATAGAAGCGTAGAAAGTATGGAGGATAGAAATTACAATTTAATATTATTGCGGGAGATAAATTTGTAAAGAATCTTTATGAAAGGGGAATGGCATAAAGTAAGAAGAAAAGGGATGTTGATGGGGCGAGGGATATCCTTCGGTAGAAGGTCATATAAAGGAATTGACAATTTAGGGCAATAGAAAAAAAATGTTCAAGAGTACCTTCCTCAAGGCCACATTCACATATAGAATGGTCCCTTACCCGGATCTTGGCCAAAAATACTGGGGAACAGACAAATCCCAACCGAAGTCGTATGATGACAGAAGTGAAAAGTTTATTTTGTTTTTTTTTTTAGGAAAGAACCAGGGCTTAGAGGGGATAAAGGGTTGGATAGAACCATAGAATTTACCTTAAGTTTGTTTTGTGATTTGCCATAAAGCATTCCATGAATCAGCCAGAAAGTGTTTAGACATAGCGCGTAGATCTCGAGGAAAACAGTAATTAAATTTTAATGTTCCAGACTGAATCGCGTCTTTAGCGCACGAGTCTGCAATTTCATTGCCAGTTATCCCTAGATGACTAGGTATCCAAGCTAATGCAACTTCTATTCCCATTATGTGACATCTGTACAGGGATGCCTTTGTTCTTAAATTAATTGTGAAGTTGTTTGAAAATTTGAAAGGATTTTTTGTTAGGTCCAACAAGCAGCTTAATGAGTCAGACAAGATTAAAGCCTTGTTGATCTTTTGTGATTCAACATATGACACCGCCTCTGACAGGGCAATTGATTCGCCAGTAAAGATGGAATTCTGCGGGAGACTTTTGTAATCTAGAATTATACGGAACTTAGGGATCCAAACTGCAGACCCGACCCAGCTATTATTGGATAATTTGGATGCGTCCGTGTACAACGTCACCGAATCAGACCAATCAGAAAATAGAATAGAATTAAATTTTCTATTGGCTTCAGGGCAGTGTTTAGTAATTCCAAAGTCAAAGAAAATTTTTGGTTGGAAAATGAGAGACTGATATTCTACTTCAAAGACTGGGCATAAGGCTGATTGGTAAATGGGAACTGGAAAGGCTTAAAATTTAGTATAAGAATTAATTAACGGAGGCGGATCTTTATGAGACCAAAATAAAGAAGTTTGAATAGTTAAGAGACAAAAAGTGCAGAATATCAAGAAGGGGGTGTGCGCTAAATTGGATTACGTTAGTTAGGAATCTATCGGCTAGGTACTGACGGCGAAGGTGAAGAGGTGGGTCTACACACTCCACTTGGAGAGCGTTGACGGGAGAACATTTCATAGCACCAGTTATGATTCGTAAGCATTTGGACTGGATTTTCTCTAATTTGCACAGGGCTATTTTGCTACACGGCTCAAGTAAAAAGCTACCGTAATCAAAATGACTACGAACGATAGCATTGTATAAAAGTTTTTGACAAAATGGGTGGGCACCCCAGCGTACCCCCGAAAGGGCCCTCATAACGTTTACACCCCTCTCACATTTCTTAACGATGTTCTTCAAGTGGTGAATACCGGAGAGCATAAAGTCAAGAAAAAGACCTAGGAATTTAACATTATCCTTAAACGGGATTGATTCATCACCTACTGAGAGATTTATGACCGGTATAGTGCGTTCTCGGGAAAAAATAACCGCAGTACATTTGGGAACAGAAAGAGTGAGGTTGTTGTCTAAGAGCCATTGATTCAGATAATATAAAGCAGAATTTAAGCAAGATAATGAATAGTTAAAAGAAGATGAGATGGAGTATAGTGCAATATGCTGATGCATATTGAAGAATTTTGCAGAATGGGCTAACAGTAAGGCCTAGGTCAGAAGTATATATATTATATAGGATAGGACTTAACACCGAACCCTGTGGAAGGCCCTTCCAGACAGTTCGAGGTGGGAGGAGGGTTCCTTGATGGCGGACGGTAATAGAGCGACCCATCAACATATTACAAATGATATTGATCAACCTAACAGGAATACTCAGCTGGTGCATTTTCTGCCTGAGTAGAGGAAGGTGAACGTTGTCATATGCCGCTGAGACATCTAGGAAAGACCCCAACAACATGCTCGCTTCTAGAAAATGCTAAACGAATTTCAGAAGTAAGGATGATTAGGTTGTCCAGCGTACCCTTACCTTTCCTAAAGCCATATTGGCTATAAGAAAGGAGATTTTTATTTTCTATTATCCATTCTAATCTGTTTTTTACCAAATTTTCCATAATTTTGGGCAGAACTGACGACAAAGCAATGGGACGATAGGAGGAAGCAACCAATGGGTCCTTGCCAGGTTTAAGGATGGGTATAATAATTTGTGTTCTCCAAGAATTCGGGATTACACAGGAGGAACAGAACGAATTGAGAATATTAAGAAGGACTTTTTTGCTAGTGGTACACTTCTCTTTTCCCATCCAGGGTCCCCACAAAACTACAAGTTGTCTGTTCTCCAGTATTTTGGCCAGGATCCGGGTAAGGGACCGTTCTATATGTGTATGTGGCCTTGAGGAAGGTACTCTTGAACATATTTTTTTCTATTGCCCCAAATTGTCAATTCCTTTATCCTGCTACCGAAGGACATCCCTAGCCCCATCAACATTCATTTTCTTTTCACTTTATGCCATTCCCCTTTCAAGATCCTTTACAAATTTATTTCTCGCAATAGTATAAATTTGTAATTTTTATCTTCCATACTTTCTACGCTTCTATTAGGCACAAATTCCCACTTAGATTCACACATTTCTTGCTTAAATTTTGAATAGATACTAACAAGGTAGTTAATATGGGTGTTTATCACATACCGTACTATCTCTTAACTGCCTATTCTTCAGTTCACAATAGGAAACCACAGCTATATTAACCGATCATTACCTTTTACTTAGTTCTTTCTGTACTTCAGGCAGCTAATAAAAATAAAAAATCTCTCCACCTTGACGTTGGCTGAATCGTCGACATCCAGTCGACGGAGCCATTTAATTAAAAAAAATGAGGTCACAAGAATATTTAACACAGTTTGGCGCGAAAATGCGAGATCCAAATTCAAATGTCATATTAATGTTTTTTTTGTCACAATATTTATGGCTAGACAAAGTTTAATTACGAACTATCTGGAAGGTAGAGAATAAAACAAATAATAAAAAATTACAAATTTATTAATACATTGAAAGCTTTGTTTACTCAATAGAGGCACTTCCGGAAGCTCAAAGCTCTATCGCAACTTTTGTGAATCCTATTAAAAGACAAATATTTGAAACAAGAACTCTAGATTCATCATCCTTGGATAAAACATGATAAACTAATACTTTTTTTTAAATGACCTAATATTCTTGGTTCGCCTTCGTAATATCTGTAGCGTTCGTCTAAACACAATAATTTTATTTCAACCGATTTTGCTTACGACCGGATTGATAAGTGATCGGATAGCCTGGGACTAGATTATAATTATTAATTTATAGTAATAACAATGACAGTACAATATTGTATATTTCATTAAAAAGAGCGCAAAAAAGAATGCTGGGAGAGTTTTTACGCAGTTTCTTCTCTCTCAGAGAACTATTTGTTTCTGAAGTGGTAGTGTTAGAAGTGACATCAAAAAGAATTCTAAAACATCAATTTTGAGAAAATAAATGCATTTGTGCCTTTATACGTATAGCAGGGCGAGCTATACTCGATACCAAAATTAAGACATTTATTTTGGTCATCGATACAGACCCGCTGTCTTAAGGCGCGGTCATACCTCAATATCCATAAAAATTGGTTTCTTAGAGAGTCGATAATAACTAAACGAAATGAAAATATTCCGACGCAAAAAATACAGTGCACAAAGAAGGACTTAAAGAAAATTTTAACCCAATAGAATATTTATATATAATTTGAAATATCCAATAAAAAATTTCGAAGTTGCTTCCCAAAAATAAACTTTGGAGTCAAAAATCTCCAAATGTTGCAGCTATAACAACATTCAATTTTTAAAGAATTTAATAGAATAAGTACTTTTCAAAAACTTAAACCGAACAATTTTTCAATTTAATAATATGTAAATTTTGAATGAACAAAAGAAAATCAGTAATAAATGCCTATATGCAGCTTAGCAACATGTTCAACACAAATATTGTAGGGTTGGTTGAAGCGTTTACAATCCTTGTCAGTCCGCGCCTTAAGTGGAAATGCTTCAAGTTTTCTTGGTACATGGTATTGAAAAGGGAGTGGTTTCGACTGAGCACTATATCTGTCCCCACAGGACCATATAGGAACACAGCTACTAAAAAGCTTTAAAGTTAAACTCAGCTAAAACAATGTCGGGGTAGTTAAGAGACGTATTACATTTTTTATACAAATTCATGATTTTTGACGCTGTAATTCTCAGCAGCAGTAAGATATTTTAATTATTTGATTATGAATAAAGATTCCATTCTTTCTCTTGTAAGTTGGAGTTACACATTTTCATTTTTCTTTTCATGTAATTTTTCTTTAAATATTTCAAGAACTCAGTTTGCAAGAAAACCCGTCGCCGATGCAACTTTAAAGCTCAGATTCACATTGTTACAGTCAATTCTTATAAAAACTATAATTACTATATGATAAGTTGAATGTTTTACTTGTGTATTGGAGTTCTAGAATATATATGAAAAACTTATGAACTAAAAATAAACTAGAAAAATATTAGTCATTCTTATGCCTAAAAAGTTCTTTAGAAAACATAAGTTATATTAGCTTAAATCTAAAAAATAAATCTCAGATACGAAATTATAAAACAATTAATTGGCCGGAGAGTAGGTACTTAATAGTAAACTGTTATTTAACATAACATAAAATGCGTAAATAAGTAACAGAAACATTTAATAATTGCATTAGAAATACTACATTTATAAAACTATGGTTTTTTACATTAACATTATTACTTATCGGTAAAGGTTAATAAATATTAATATTTCTGTGCGTCATAGAAACTTATCTTATATCTTTAAACGAGCAATTCTTGTATATATATATAATCTGAATCTCGGAAACGGCTCCAACGATTTTCATTAAATTAAGTATGCAGGGGATTTCGGGGGTGATAAATCGATCTAGCTAGGTTCAATTAAAAAAAAATGGTTTTATCCATGTTTGAATGAGAAACAGCTACAATAACATTAGAATACAAAGGTAAATTTCGCCACTATATACATGACTATTATAGCTCAGATGGGACATTGGGTGATCCGGAAAGCAGAAGCTTTCCGGATCACCGGTTCGAATCCAGATGTCCTATTAGTTTTTTTTTGTTCAAGTTTTGTACATTCTTAAAAATCCGAGCAAGGCTCGGTCGTCCGGATATTAAAGTATAAATGGCGGCATGTAAGTCTAGCGCTGAAGTTAAAAGGTATCTTGGGGGGCTTAGAGGGGTGAAGGGGGGTTAGAGCGGTGAAGGGCGAACTTGCTTAGTGCCGATTGGCTCGCCAGTCGTATTCCCTCCCCCGTACCGATACGGCACCCCGGGCACTTCCAGTGTACAGTCACGTTCTGAATTATATTGTTATTGGCTGACATTTTTTAAGTTGTTTATTGTTAAGCTTGAGTTGCACTGTTAAATACACGCACATATACTCACGCACACATACATATTCTATTGTTGAGAATTTTTTGACGACTCTGGCACGTAATTAACTTTGTACAGAATTACTTAACACTTTAATATTAAATAATTTTTCAAAGTATTATTTGCGTTCTCAACAAAACCTGGGTTCCCATACGCTATAAATAAGGGATGAGATGAGCAGGACGTTCAGCTGATGGTAATTGATACGCCCTGCCCATCACAATGCAGTGCTTCTCAGAATTATTGAAAAACCCATAAATTCTGAGCGTCACTACAACTGCGCTCGTCACCTTGAGACATAAGATGTTACGTCTCATTTGCCCAGTAATTTCACTAACTACGGCGCCCTTCAGACCGAAATACAGTAATGCTTACACATTACCGCTTCACGGCAGAAACAGGCGCCGTTGTGGTTCCATAATCTAGCCGGCATCCTGTGCAATGGAGCCTCCCACTGGTACATTCCGCCCTGTGCTAGTTTAATTATTTGTCATTACATTAAAATAATGTCATTAATATTATTATTATACTATTAATTCATTAAAGTTATATTTGTAATGTGTGCGCGACAGTACCCATGCGCAGCTATCCCCTCCACGTTTCGTTCAGCGCTAGATTTACGTTCCGACACTTATAATATTCATGGTAAAGTTGACACAATACAAGATACATCAAATGAAGCAACAAATAAATATAGAGTCTTATTTATCTAAATAAATCATTAAAAATCTTACAAAATGCAATAAACTGTAATATATAAATTATTAATAATTCTTAAAGTCCACGATAAGATCGATTTGCCAGGAACGTGCTTAATAAATAGAGAACTGCCATAACCAATCCCATTATCTGAAATTTAAGAAAAAAAAGCATTATTAGGCAATATTACATAATTTTTAGTACAACCTGTCAACTTGTAGAGGGCGCGTCTCACATGCGAAGGATATCATACCACCGCACGAAATAACACTAAACACAGGCCGTAAGGGCCTTACAAATAAACTTGGTATAAAGTTATACCTGAGAATAAACCAAGAAATTTAATGAGAGTTAAACAAAGCATACAAGATTTTATGACGATACGTCACTCGGACGGTTAGCTCAATTGGGAGAGCACTGGCACGGAACGCCATAGGTCATGGGTTCGAAACCGCATCGTTCATAAAATTTTATTTGTGTATTAATCCTAGAAATGAGGGTTATCACTTTAAAAACATCCAGATGGTGGGGATGATATGTTTATTTGTAGTGTGTTGTAAATTGTTTTGAAACATTATGAAAGTTCAATTTCTAATACTAAAAGTTTCACTTCTATCGGCAGTCTGTAAAACTGCTTATATTTTTAAAATTGCCACGTCACAGAAGTATTAATTACCCACATTAAAGTAGAACCTTGTAGTAAATATTGTAAATAACTGTCGACTTACCGCAGCGGCTAAATACGGCTCAAAATCTCTTCTGTATCCACTGCGCTGGTGATTGACTTCTATCATCAGCGTGAGACCCGCTGCCAGGTAAAGAACGAACGCTAGGCCATGGTAGATCAGTTCCTAAAACATAAAATTATGCCATTATAATATACTTAGAAATAAACTACAACTGCACTCACCACATTGAGACATAAGATGCTAAGTCTCATTTGCCCAGTAATTTCACTAGCTACGGCGCCCTTCACACCGAAACACAGTAATGCTTACACATTACTGCTTCACGGCAGGAATAGGTGCCGTTGTGGTACTAATCTAGCCGGCAGCCGGTGCAAAGGAGCCAAACTGGTAAAAGTACCTAACATAGATTTTTTTAAATCTCCCAGCTAACTTACTGCAGAGTAGGCCCTCGAAGATGATCATTTCATGATACCAAGCGCCTTAACATCTTATGTCTCAAGGTGACGAGCGCAAGAGCAGTGCCGCTCAGAATTTTTTGGTTTTTCAAGAATCCGAAGTGGCACTGCATTTTAATGGGCAGGGCGTATCAATAACCATCAGCTGAACGTCCTGCTCATCTCGTCCCTTTCTGTCATAAAAAAAGGAATTTTTTTCTCTTTTAGTTTATTTAGTAAAGAAGTAAATACACAAAGTTGTCTCTGTGAAATTAGTTTTTCAATTTATTAGAATTATAATTTTGTTTCACTTAATTCAAAATAACACTATTTGTCTAAGTATGTCAAATTAAGCCATTAATAATGTCTTAATTTGAAAATTGTAAAGTAGATGTATATATATATCGGCGAAAATTTAAAAATATTATTATTTTTAAATTTATAAAAACGACACACCTATTATAAAAACGAGAATAATTCAGTTTACGTCGTAACGCTGCCCGTTGAATAAACGAAAGTAATAAAATACTTACTCGTGTAGTTTTCTTTGTAACAACCAATGAGTGATCTTCAGCAAGATAGCAATTGTGATGTCAACAGTAATGACGTCACACCTTTTAAAAAAACAATACAGAGGTTCTTTCCTCGTCATCAGAAATGGGATAGGACCTGATCAACTGCGACCAACCAACATCCAGCAGAAGGGACCGTTGGTAGATAACAATACGCCATTGGAAGCAGGGTCACAAGGACTGCAAGCATACCCATATTATGGAAATCAGATGGGAGGGATACCAAGTCCTTTCTTGATGAAAATGATGGACATTTTCATAAAGAAATGACTTGGTGACAATGCAGAAAATTTCGGTGCACTTATGTGCTTTATCTACCGAAGCGAAGATAAAGGATTCTAGTCTACTTAATTAGACTGGAACGAGTGCGCTGCAGTACTGGTGAACAGTTGACCGTATTAGCGGAAAACGAATTACCCACTCACAGAGATCCTATTGCACAACACACCCAGCCCATTCCATCAATCATATGAGAAAGGCTGTCACTGCAGCCACACTAAGACTCAGTGTGAAGATAATCAGAGTAAAGGGAAGTACCTCTATTCAATAATTAAAAAAAAAACCAGACGAATATTTTTTATAAATCCACGAGGGAGTCCTACGAGAAAAGTGCCTGAAACGTGGTAGCTCTGGCGGTGGTAGCTCAGGCTAACAACGTCATACATTTGTGATAACCACGTTTGCTTGATGTATCCATCAGAGATACCGTTGGGACGCCTTGTGGAATCGTGAGTAGACTCGTAGACGCCACAGATCCGTATGAATATCAGGAGAGTGGTACCTCTGAGCTAATCATGTCATAAACTTGGATAACCTCGGACCCATGATGTATCCATAAGAGAACCATGGAGATACCGTTGGGAAGCCTTGTACAATTGTGATTAGACACGTACACACCACAGATCCATACGAGTGTCTGGAGCGTGTTACCTCTGACCTACTCACGTTTCACACTTGTGTTAGCCACGGACTCTTGATGGATACACAATGTGAACAGTTTTATTCTATAATTCAAAACATCCTGATGGAAACCTTTTATTAATCTACGAGAACTCTACGAGACCCTCCGACAACTCTACGAGACCCTCCGAGAACTCTACGAGATCCTCCGAGAACTCTACGAGACCCTCCGAGAACTCTACGAGACCCTCCCAAAAACTCTACGAGACCCCCGAGAACACTGCGAGACCCTACGAGAACTCTTCGAGAACCTTCGAAAAGCCTCATAATACTTTATATTTTTGCAGTTCAACGAGAACTCTGCGAGACCCTCCGAGAACTCTACGAGACCCTCCGAAAACTCTACGAGAATCCCGCGAGAACACTACAAGACCCTCCGAAAACTCTTGGGAACCTCCGAAAAGCCTCATAAAACTTTTTATTTTTGCAGTTCAACGAGAACTCTACGAGAACGTATGAGAATCCTCAGTTATAATTATAGCATTTGTGTTTATATAACTACAACAAAGGAACTCAAGTTGATAACAGATGCACTACTCAGAAAAACTTTCTATACTTGCAGGTCAACAAGAACCTACGAGAATCTGCGAGATTCCCGAATCCTCTACGAGAACCTCCGAATCCTCTACAAGAATCTCCGAGAACTCTGCGAGAATCTCCGAGAACTCTGCGGGAACCTCCGAAACCTCTACGAGAACCTCCGAATCCTCTACGAGAATCTCCGAGAACTCTGCGAAAAACTACCAATCCTCTACGAGAATCTTCGAGAACTCTACGAGAACCTTCGACAACCTACAGTTACAATAACAGTCGATAAGAACTAACGAGAATCTATAAGAAGCCACCACAACTTACAAATACCAACCAGGCTGGTGCAGAGCGCGCACCGCCTGTCAGAATGGCCGTATCGGCGCAAATAGTACAACACACCTATTATAAAAACGAGAATAATTCAGTTTGACTAATTTTAGTTAAAATTAGTTCATTAGTTTATTGTGATGTGAAATTATTGTAAAAACAACACGAATTGAAAACATGTGGATTAGCACGTGCGCCAGTTCCTATAAATACAGCCGCACGGTGGACACTTGAGTCAGTCGTGCTCGGGCTGTCGTACGGTACGGACCTCTCTGGGACGTCGCAACGCTGCCCGTTGAATAAACGAAAGTAATAAAATACTTACTCGTGTAGTTTTCTTTGGAAGAACCAATGAGTGATCTTCAGCAAGATAGCAATTGTGATGTCAACAGTAATGACGTCACACCTTTTAAAAAACAATACAGAGGTTCTTTCCTCGTCATATATAATGGCCCATTCTATATATTTACATCTACTATACAATTTTAGTACAATATGTATAATTTTACTAAGATTGTTAAGCATTTTATACAAACTCATCAGATAATTTAAATAACTTGCTGACAATGATTCAGTTGGATGTTCGACTACTGAACTGATTCCGAGCCATAAAAACCAACAACGTCCAATTTAATGCTTTGTATATCCGAGAAAAGTATTCGCCATCGTTATTCATAGCCTCATTAAGTGGATGTATCCAGTATCTTCTGTGTCGTATATTTAAAACAGAGTAATGGCTTCTTAATAACAAATAAGCAATAATTTTCTTACAACGATACCACAGACACGTCTATTTACAATAAAAAAAATCACGACGAACTGGTTACCCTACTAACGATAGTAAAACGCTCTTTTTCGCAACGCCGCAACGCAAACTGCCGATTTCAGCGGCGCGGTGCTCAACGCGGTTATGTTTTTCGGCCCTTACTAGACAACCGATGAAAATAGGCCAGGAATATTAGTTTAGTGTGCGTGACAAGCGCATTTATACCCGTGTTTTATATGATTTTTGTTAGTGTGCGTGAATTGCTCAAAATAGAAGTTAGTTGTCATAGTCTATCTAGACGTATAAATGATCTAGGTCTTCCACATAACATTCACACAAAATTGATCTTAAAGTCTCATCAGTATATACTTACATAGATTGTTTTGGATATCATCGAGGCTGTTGTAAATGATATAAGACAGGAGAGCAATAGGCAGAATGTTCCGATGAGGAAGGCGACTGATACAAGAAGGAAGAACAGTTCAGGCTTCTGTCCATTGTAGCGCGTGTAGCCCGGTTCTAAGTAATACCCGACGACGCCAACACAAGCCGCGCCCAGCAGCTGAAAAATAACAGGAACACTTATAGTCTAAACACATAATCGGATTTGGTACGGGCGAACCTTTAGACGCGCTCTAGTAACGGATCATATTCGATGGTTTGTCGCATTGTTCCTTCCGTCCGAACCTTCCGATGGTCCGGCCGTCCGTGCGACCATTTGTATAAGCTAGTAGCATCATTTCAGCCGGAAAACGTCCACTGATGGAGAAATGCCTCCCCCAAAGATCGCCATGACGATCGGTCCTTCGCTGCCCATATACAACCTATTCGGGCGATCATCGATCCATCTTGTGTGGGGCCTACCAACACTGCGTCTTCCAGTACGTGGTCGCCATTTGAAGACTTAACTTCCCCAACGGCTCTCTGTCCGTCGAGCTATGTCCCTGCCCACTGCCACTTCAGTTTCGAAACCACCTGCGCTATGTCGGTGACTTTAGTCTTGGACAAACAATGATTAGTTAGCTTATCCACGTTAAACATTAAACGTTACAATTGCTTTAAGATCTATTAAAGATTTGTGATTTAATTACTGTACGGTCAACAGCATGTCGACTGTACATCACGTTTCGCGTATCAGCGTTTACGTCGCCTCGCGTTATTTCCTAAGTAATATTGTAACCAGTTCGCGACAAGCCGCCGATCGATTCGCGTGCTCATTACCATACCAACATTTTACCATTTTATCATATAGCATAAGTTAAGGTTTCAATATACCATTTGAGCCTAACTTGTGTTTTACTCTGTACGGAACCAAACCACCGTACATTGTGGTCCTTCGGCCTTTTGTTAACCAGTGACAAATTTTTTTTTTTAACCATTCCAAGGACATTGTGGTCCTTCGGCCTTTTGTTAACCAGTGACAAATTTTTTTTTTAACCATTCCAAGGACATTGTGGTCCTTCGGCCTTTTGTTAACCAGTGACAAATTTTTTTTTTTTAACCATTCCAAGGACATTGTGGTCCTTCGGCCTTTTGTTAACCAGTGACCAGAATTTTTTTTAACCATTCCAAGGACATTGTGGTCCTTCGGCCTTTTGTTAACCAGTGACCAGAATTTTTTTTAACCATTCCAAGGACATTGTGGTCCTTCGGCCTTTTGTTAACCAGTGACCAGAATTTTTTTAACCATTTCGAGGACACAAAAACATTGTGATCCATCGTTCTATTAACCAGTACCATTAGTTAACCATTTTAACCAAAATTCGTCGCGTGTGTAGTGAACCAAATTAGTGTTGACCAAAGTGCTTGTGTGTGGAGTGTAACCAGTTCACCAGATCGGCGATACTACCAGCGACTACCAACGGGGAGACTGCTGAGGACACACCAGGTCACCACGTACCAGTCTTCAAGTAAGATCTTTCCTTTTTATCACTCACCACTCTTTACCACTCTCTTTTGACCCGTAACCATGGAGGCTCTATTAACCACCCAAAACCAGATTATGTCCGCGATTAACACGCAGTGTGTTAATTTCAAGAAGGACGGGCCAGAACGAAAGACACCCGCCTATATTGAAAAACGTCTCAACGCTTTAGACTCGTACTGGAGTGAATTCCAGACCAACCATACTAGGCTTTGTGCTGAGTTTGAAGACCCTAACCATCGCTACTTCGCGGAAAACCATTACCAGCGGACGAAAGATTTTTACCAGGAAGTTAGGAATATGATTTCTAATTACGTAACCAGCGATCCCAGCAAACCATTACTGAGACCTGCTACACCATTATCGCAGGGCTCAGATAGGCGCGATATTTTCTCTCCCGCTCAGGAGGGTCCCTCTTTTAGCTTCCCTGCACCAAAGCTATCGAACCAGGGCAACTCCAGTAGGGTCGAAGAAATGCTGCGAAAGCAGAAGAGCAACTTCAAGGCGCTATCCCGTACCATAGAGGCTGTCGACCTTGAAAGCTGCTCCGACCGCTGGGAGTTCGAAGATATTTTACGAACTATCCAATCAAGATGGTCGGTCATCGATTCTCTTCACTGGGACATCGACAGCGAAGGGCTGCTCGACAACGAAGAGTATGAGACAGCATTCGCTGAGATGGAGAAGAAATACAACACCATGAAGAAGGCAGTGAACAGACAGATGTGGTCGTCATCTTACAGGGAACGTTCAACCCCACAAATGGACATTCCCACCTTCAGCGGAAACTACCAAGATTGGATATGTTTTAAAGATTTATTCTCCGAAACAATTCACCATAATAAATCTTTACCAAATGCGCAGAAAATGCAATTCTTGAAAAGTAAGCTCCGTGGCGAGGCTGAAAAATTAGTTCACCATTTACGCATCAATTCTGAAAACTACGAAGTATGCTGGGACATATTAAACCAACGTTACCATAATACTAGGTTAATATTTAATTCTCACATACAATTGTTACTAACCATGCCTACGATTCAACATCAATCTGCAGCGGTCATCAAAAGGTTACATGACACCACCAACGAGTGTCTTAACTCTATAAAAGCAATGGGCATCGACATTTCCAACTGGGACCCATTGATCGTCTATATTTTGTGCCAAAAGTTAGATACTGAAACCCATAATGATTACATTGTGTCGCTTAAGAATCCAAAAGAATTGCCTACTTTGTTAGATTTTTTGAAATTTTTAGAAATTAAATTTACTTCGTTAGAAAGCTCTCGTCGTAAGCAGGACTTCAACAAATCAAATTCATCCCAGGTACACCAAAACCAATACCAAAAACCATGGGCTGAAAAGCATACCAATAACCATTTACATAATTTTATGAACAGAAATTTTAAACCAAGACCAGCTGTAATAAACCACGTCAATACGAAACCAGTACATATTGCGCCACAACGGAAATGCATACTCTGTAAAACGTGTTGCCATGAATTGTTTAAATGCAAACAATTTCTAGAATCCGCACCGCTGAATCGACTTAAGGTCATTGAATCCAACAAATTATGTAAAAACTGTTTAATTAACCATTATGACAAGGAATGTTCTTCGGAAAAAACTTGCCGTTTTTGTAACCAGCAGCATAATACTCTTCTGCATAATGCTCTTGTCACTTTTGCACCATCTACTTCTAGAAATACCGAGATCGAAAATTCTCCTAGAAGATCCAATATATGCGTTACCAATGCCCCACAAGAAACCATGCCCAAATTATTAGCAACAGCTAAAGTTAATATTATGTCTATGGATGGCTGTCACCATACCATGCGAGCCCTCATAGACCCGTGCGCGGAGTCATCTCTCATTACAGAGAATGCCGCTCAACTTTTAGGCCTACCCAGGATTAAGCGCCACTGTGTGGTGGTCGGAGTAGGCGCAAAAGCCAACAATAGTAAGGGAGTCGCACAGCTTTCAGTGTCATCTCTTCATAATAATTTCACATTTAAAACGGAAGCCTATGTGATGAAGCATGTCGTCGGGAATTTACCACACGAAACATTAGAAAAACCAGCTTGGCCGTATTTACAAAAGTTACCACTCGCAGATCCAGAGTTTTATAAAAGTAGACCAATAGATTTAATTTTAAGCGTTGAAGTTTACGAATTAATTATTTTACCAGGTTTAATTCGTAATGGCACATCACTACCAATCGCGCAAAATACCAAGCTCGGTTGGATTCTTAGTGGTACCATAAAACCAAACCAAACATATTGCAACGTCGTCATGGTCGACTTGCAGGATATACAGCGGTTCTGGGAGATTGAAGATATCTCAGACAACTCTGTAAATATTACGGATGAAGATAACCATTGCCTTCATCATTATCAACAGCATACTACGCGCAAACCAGACGGACGTTATGTTGTACGGTTACCATTAAAACCAGAGATTACCGAAAAATTGGGTGAGTCTAAAACCAAAGCCGTAGCCCAATTTCGGCAATTAGAACGCAGATTTTGTAAAAATAAAATTATCGAACAGAACTACAAACAATTTATCCATGAATATATTAATTTAAACCATATGAAGAAATGTAATAGTAATCCGATACTTCAGTGCTATTTACCTCACCATTGTGTAATCAGAACGGATTCCACGACGACTGCCACGCGAGTTGTTTTTAATGCCTCAGCGAAAACTTCGACTGGACTTTCGTTGAATGACCTTATGTACTCTGGACCAAATTTACAAGAGGATTTGTTTACTCTCATATTAAAGTGGAGGCAGTACCAAATAGCCTTCACAGCCGATATAGAGAAGATGTTCAGATTTATAGATGTCCATGATGATGACCAGCCGCTCCAGAAGATCGTGTGGAGGGACTCTGAAAAGCAACCATTAGAAGAATACCAACTTACCACTGTCACATACGGCACCAAGGCCGCACCATTCCTAGCCATGATGACATTGAAACGTCTGGCTAAGGATGAAGGTCACCGTTACCCAGAAGCAGCAGAAGTTCTGGCTACCAGGCTCTACATGGATGACCTCCTCCATGGACATCATGACCTCCAGTCTGCAAGGAGGCTGATTTCCGACCTCATAAATCTCCTTAAGTTAGGTGGATTCAATCTAAGGAAGTGGTCGTCAAATCAACCAGATGTACTACCAGATAACCAGTTACCATGCGAAGACCAAGCATATGTTTTTAAATACCAGGAATCAACCAAGGCATTAGGACTTAAGTGGCATCCCGACGAAGATTATTTCACTTTTCAATTGAATTCCGAACCAGTCAGTAAACTCACCAAAAGAAGTTTACTCTCGAATATATCGAAGATATTTGATCCGCTTGGATGGCTTTCACCAGTTACCACCAAGTTGAAACTACTCTTCCAGGAAGTATGGCTCTTAAATCTTCTGTGGGACGACGAATTACCAGCTGACATCAACACAAAATGGAAAACCATAGAGGCTGACATCACGAAAATTAGCCATATTACCATACCAAGGTGGTTGCAGTCTTCTAAGAACGACACCATTGAATTACATGGGTTTTGTGATTCATCACAAAATGCCTACGCTTGTGTTGTATACTGCAGAGTCAACAATATTACCAGCAACCAGTCTTCTGTAGTATTAGTAGCTTCGAAGTCTCGTCTCGTACCTGTAAAGAAAAATGTATCGTTACCTAGATTAGAGTTATGTGCAGCGGTTCTACTTACCAAGGTCATGAAGATCACCTGTAAATGCCTATCAGATTACAACATCAAAATCTACGGTTGGTCTGATTCGACAGCTGTGTTAGGCTGGCTCAACGGCGACCCATGTAAATGGAAACCATTCGTCGCGAATAGGGTGAAGCAGGTCATTGACATTATACCATCGAGTAGCTGGCATTATGTGTCAACAAAGGACAACCCAGCTGACTGCGCAAGTAGAGGCATTACCACAGAACAGCTGATTAACCATTCCATGTGGTGGATAGGTCCCCACTGGCTAAGATCGTTTGAAGAGTCCAAATTAACCAATAAATTATATACAACCTGCGAAGAGCTTAAAAAACCATTATTAAATATAAATGTAAACACAATTAAATATCAAAACAAGGTTATAGATAGTATAATTAGCAGATACAGCGATTTTACGCGAGCTTCAAGAGTGCTTGCGTGGGTGTTACGTTTTACACCTAAGTCATTTAATACTAATAAAACAAACTACTTAACTATATTAGAAATAAGAAAAGCTAAAAACTTAATTATAAGGCATATACAACAAGTAGAATTTTTAGAAGATATACAATATATTAAAAACCATAACCAACCTAACCCTAAGAGTAAATTATTAAAATTGAAACCATTTATTGATAACCAGGGGCTCTTGAGGGTTGGGGGGCGATTGACCAACGCCAAAATAGAAGATAGTATGAAACATCCGTGTATTTTACCACATAACCATTTGCTTACTGACATGATTATTGACCACGCGCATAAGATGACCTTTCATGGGGGTCCCCGGTTAACCCTTGCTTGGCTGCGTCAAGAATATTGGATCCTGGGAGGAAACAATGCTGTAAAGAAGAGGCTACGGAGATGTGTGCTATGTAGAAGGCACGACCCCCTGAAACACGACCAGTTGATGGGAGACTTACCACCTGCAAGAATCAACAGGACCCGCCCCTTTTACCATTTGGGGGTTGATTTTACTGGTTTTGTTGACGTCAAGTCTGCGAAGGGTAGATCAGTGAGATGTACCAAAGGATATGTCGCCGTCTTCGTGTGTATGGCGACCAAGGCTGTACATTTGGAGTTGGTCTCTGATCTCACCGCCTCAGCATTTTTGGCAGCCCTCAGAAGACTTGCGGCCAGGAGAGGATCGCCCGGTCACATTTACAGTGACAACGGGACGAACTTTATAAAAGCAAATAGAGTTTTGCAAGAGGAGATTGTTAACTTGAAAACCATATTGAATGCCCAGTTTTATGCAGAAATAGCTGAAATGTCGATAGAATGGCACTTCAACGCACCATCTTGGCCAAGCGCAGGCGGTCTCTGGGAGGCTGCAGTGAAGAGCTTGAAATACCACCTGAAGCGAGTAATAGGAGAACAAAAACTCACCTACGAGGAGTTCTCTACTCTTCTAGCTCAGCTAGAAGGATGCCTTAACTCCAGACCTCTGTGCCCGCTGAGTGAAGACGTCGAAGACTTAGATTGTTTGACCCCTTCTCATTTTCTGTCCAGTGGACCAACATTGACCATTGTTGAGTCAGAACACGACTTACGAACCAGATGGCAGTTAGTGCAGAAGATTTACCAAGATGTGTGGAAGAGATGGAGAGCGGAGTACCTCACACAGTTGAACGCTAGGTCCAAGTGGCGACGTTCACAACCAAATTTAAATGTTGGCGGCATTGTAATTATACACGATGCTAACCTGCCACCGGGTAAATGGGCTCTCGGTCGAATCGTGCAGCTACATCCGGGGCAAGATGGGCTAGTTCGAGTAGTCTCTGTTAAAACCAAAAATGGCATTATGAAGCGACCAGTAGTCAAACTATCTCTTTTACCTATTAACCACTCCAACGACGAAGACAGTAACCAAATTCATGAAACCACTGACCATAACCAGCCGAAACACCAGTCGAACGACGATTTACCAAAACCAAAGCGACGAGCTAGAAGAGGAATTGTTAATTTATTTACCATGGCACTTATGTTGTTTACCTTTTTATTTTCACCAGCCACGTGTGCATACAACGCTATAAACTTCAACGACAGTCAAAGTTTATATTTAGATAAAATATCAACCATGCGACTAGTTCAGGACGAATGGAAACTAGTTGTATACTACGATTTAAAACCATATTGGCAAGGCAGTAAATTGTTATCCAAATATATTGATCATATGGAATATATTTGCAAGGAATCGTCAGTCAGAAACCATTGTGAATCTATTTTAATACAATTACAGCACAGTTATACAGAGTTATCGCATTACAATAACATTCTGTCGACGCAGCAGTTCCCACGCGGGCACGCGCGGCGCAGGCGCGGCCTTATCAACGCTGTGGGTAATGTTGCACACGCGCTGTTCGGTGTACTCGATGACCAATTCGCTAAGCAGTATATTCAGGACATCGATTTAATTAGGGAAAACCAAAACCATCTTGCTGCTCTATGGAAAAACCAGACTTCCGTAATAGAAGCAGAATATAATGTATTGAAGAGGATGCAAGGCTCAATTGACAAACAATATAAAATATTTACTCATTACCTTAACCAGTTAAAGAACGCTACCAATGATGTCAAGAGTCAATTGAAAGACGTGGAAAACAATAATGAATTTTTATTATGCGCTATGGCAGCTAACAGCTTGGAGTCGAATTTGAAGAATGTGCAGGATGTTCTTTTAGATACTGTTTCGGAGGTGTACTTTGGGAAGTTCAACATACATCTTTTGAAACCCGACCAGCTTCTAGAAGAATTAAATATTATTTCCGGAAGATTGTCCAACGATTTAAGTTTACCAATAGAGAACACGCATACAGAATTAACCAAAATGTACCATTTACTCAAGGTCAGAGCGAAAATGCTAAATGACTATTTTATTTTTGAAATTAGAATACCATTAGTGAGTAGAGACCATTACCAAGTATATAAAATTTATCCTGTACCAAGACGGAACGGCAAAACCACGGTCACCCTAGTTCCAGTTTCGGATTACATTGCGATCAACTTACGAAGAGACTCATTTATGACCATATCACACTTAGAATTAAATAATTGTCTTCATTTAGATACTGAGACACAACTTTGTCCTTTGGAAAAACCAATTTCTCATATGAGTCATGATGACGTCATGTGCTCCAAAGACCAGGAGACGAAGCAGTGCAGAACCAAAACTGCCAAATGTCTAGATTGGTGGTCTCAGCTAAGCGAGGTCAATACATACTTTTTCTTTTGCTGCGACTCGTATCCAGTACGTATCATCTGTGGAGAGCAAATGTTTTCCAATCATCTTAATAATAGCGGCATTATTAGGTTGGGTCCAGATTGTGTTCTGAAAGGACAAGACATTACCATTTATGCTCGGAGGCTTCAGAACAATACATTAACCATACAGACGGATATACCAGCTATAGACATTCACCCCATCAACCACATCTTTAACCAGAATAAGACGTTCGTGTCGCTGATTTCGGAGCCAGCATCAGTGATGGGTGGTTACGATCAGGAGCTAGATGATATAGGCGCAAAAATAAAACAAATGAATTCAGAGAGTGGTCTAAAGGGTGGTATATCTTATCACGACGTTCACCACTACGTCGCGATATACGTGGTGGCGGGTGTGCTGGTGGCCGGGGCCGCCGCGTACGCCGTGCGGCGGTGGTGCCCGCGCCGCAGCCGACGCCAGGACTCCAGCGCGCCGCCCGCGCCGGCAGCCGCTGGCGCAGGGCCAGCCGCGTCGCACCCGCCGCGCCCTGAGCCGCGGGGTCTGACGAACGCAGCGTTTGTGTATAGTGTTAGTGACCAGTGTGTAAGTGTAGTTAACCACGGGCAATCTAGTGCTAGTAAAAATAGTGATAAGTGTAGTGATGAAGTGAAAGACCAATCCACTTCTCCTGTAGTGCATAGGCATAATTTTAGTGATTACTGTGGCTAGAGACATTAAGGTTACCATTAGATAATGCAAATTTGTTTATCACCTTGTCTCACGTCACTCGCTAACCATAACCATTTCTTTTTTGTACCATCTTCACCACCACTCTTTCTTCTCTCGCGGTGGCAGCATGTACGGTCAACAGCATGTCGACTGTACATCACGTTTCGCGTATCAGCGTTTACGTCGCCTCGCGTTATTTCCTAAGTAATATTGTAACCAGTTCGCGACAAGCCGCCGATCGATTCGCGTGCTCATTACCATACCAACATTTTACCATTTTATCATATAGCATAAGTTAAGGTTTCAATATACCATTTGAGCCTAACTTGTGTTTTACTCTGTACGGAACCAAACCACCGTACAATTACATTAATCAAATTAGAATATCATCCCCACCATATGGATGTGTGGCGTTCCACCACAGTGCGGTTTTCAAGGAGCTTTCTTCAAATTATAAACAAGCTGTGGAATGAAAAGCTTCCTTGTGCGGTGTTTCCGGGACGATAAAACATGGGTACCTTCAAAAAAAGCACGTACCGCTTCCTTTAAGACCGGCAACGCTTCTGTGATTCCTCTGGTGTTAAAAGAGAATATGGGCGGCGGTGATCACTTAACATCAGGTGACCCGTACGGTCGGGATAACCTCAATAATGATGCAAGACGTGATAACCTCCATCCAGGGGAATGAGAATAAAGACTACAATCAAGAACCACGGATTTCAGCGCTTGGCCATCCCAAGAAATCCTCATAATAGCGCATAATTGAAACCATTTTTATATAAAGCTATATATATATATATTTACAAAAAATAATTATTTATGTACAGAATATGAGAAGAAAATTCATTTTTTCTTAAGATTTCTATTTTTTATAGACAGTGCGAAAAAAAAACACCAAAATAGCCCTAACTTTTACAGCTAATAGTTCAATCTAGATAAATATTGTTCGAAAATTTATTAATTGTATACCAATACTATTTAACATGACATAGTTTTGTTATAAGGAAGAAGATAGAAATAAAACTATGGCGATCTTGTGCGAGAGAGGTAACCTAGCTCCGCTCGATTCCTCAAGGCCATTGGCTCGGTCCATAGCCTTTTAGCTCAAACATATAAAAAAAATAGCTGCCATTATTCTTGAGACGAAAATTAACAGAGTTTACGCCCGCATAAATAATACGTTTTGCGTAAAATCGAGTTTAGTGTAAAACGGTGGCTGCTCAATGCCAGAGGATAACGAAAATAGACATCGAATGAAGTCATGGCCTCTGTTTGCACTAACACTTAATATAAAATATGCTTATCGCAGGTACATAGATGATAAAATGTGAATTAGTGTATAGTCTATAAGGGCTATAAAACGAAATCTACACAAATATACATGTCGGTGAGCTTTTGTATGATTTAAAAGGCATTTATTTTCTCAAAATTGATTCCTTTAGAATTCTTTTTGATAACATTTCTAATATACTAGACACTACTACCGCTTCGGAAACAAATGGCGCTCTGAGAGAGTAAAAGCGGCTCAAGAAACTCTCCCAGCATTCATTTATGCTTTTATTTTTAATAAATACAATATTGCACTGTCAGTGCTATTGCTATAAAATAATCATAATCCGGCTGACGGATCACTTAGATATTCAGCTGTGGAGTAGTAGGACTTACGACAGTGGCATTTTTTAAAAAAACATTTAAATTAATTATAGATAATGCCTGAACAGTGGCTGGGACTTTATTATAAAAGTGTATACATTTACCCTTAAAGATATTATGTATCTTATGAAGCCTACTAGAATTAGCGACAACATACAAGTTAATTGCTCGACAACTAAACAGAGGAAAATATAAAAATCAATAAAGTACTTGTAAAGTATAAAAAGAACCCTTTTATATCATTGAGTTTATCTTCTGTCCATGTATCCGTCGAGGCTTCATCGAGGTATTATGTTTCCCATAGATAAACATTGTGCCATCCAAAAGATGCCAGACATCCCATAGATAAAGTGCTGCCTGACGATTAATCAATTGACGAGAGATAGAGAAGAAAAGGAAAGATGCTTAGATTATTAATACGTCTAGATAGAGTCTCTTACTGTTAGACAACCGATGAAATCAGGCCAGGAATATTAGTTTACACTAGCGATTTGTATGACACTGTGTGCGTGAATTGCACAAAATAGAGGTTAGTTCTAAACACAATGTTTTTCGACGTCTTCACAGCTGTTATAGTCTACCTAGACGTATAAATTATCTTAGGAAAAATAGTTAATAGTTTTACCATAAACACGCCAATAATGTATTTCCACGCCCCATTTCAATAAATTGTTTTTTAAATAAGTAACTTTATACAGTCAACCCAAGAAGTGAAAAACAAGAATACACCTATTATTGGCCCATACTTTAGAACTTATCTAAGAAGTATGAGACTTATTTGCTTTGTCGAAGGTAACTTGTAGGCTTAGATTATGTATACGTCGAGATTGACAATGACAGCTGTTAAAACGTCGAAAAATATAGCCTAGCCTCTATTTTGAGCAATTTACGCACACTAACACAAAGTGTCATACAAATCGTGATTGTAAGACGTTGCTTGCCACGCACACTTAACTAATACTCCTGGCCTGTTTCTATCGGTTTTTGTAACAGTAAAATACTCTATCTAGGCGTATAAATTATCTAAACCTGTAGGTTATTAAACATTTATCAGGTTAAATAACACTAAAGATTCACGGTCGATGTTGCATTTTGCCATTGAAGTAAGCAGTCTAGCCATTTTTGCGCCAATGTCAAAACTTACAATTAAATCTACTTTTAACATTAACATATTACTCACAACATACCTAATACGTGACGTAAGCATGACATCATAGTGCTGTTTATTGAAGGGAAACGCACAAATAAATGTTTATGATATGTTAAAATATGATACACTATGCTCTGGAGAATTTTATTGGATTATATTTTTAATCTATTAAAATATTTTAAACGTAAAACAGTCATCTGGTTAAGTGATCACCGCTGCGCACTTTCTCTTCCAATACCACAGGAGCGTTGCCGGCCTTTAAGGAAGGTTAACACGCTTCTTTTGAAGGTACCTATGTCGTATCATACCGGAAACACCGCACAAGGAAGCTCATTCCACAGTACGTGGAAGACGGTTCCTTGTAAACCACACTGTGGAGGACCGCCACACATCCAGATGGTGGGGATGATATCCTAATTTATGGCCTGACGTGCGAACGTAGAATTCGTCGACAGGAATCAGGTGAAACAGCTCTTCGGAACACTCCCCGTGATAAATGCAGTAGAAGACACACAATGAAGCGACAGCGACGCAACGCCAGGTGAACCAGCCATTTTTTGTTTGTCTGTTATGTTGTTCTATCACGACTGAACAACTCAATTCAAATTAAAGACATTTACCCCCTTATTCATAATGGTCCGCTAACTTTAAACAGCCGCTTAGGAGTGTTTTTTCTCATTCTGACTTAGGTCAATAGAAGAAGACAGAGTGAGAATTAGCAATGCTTTAAGTTAGCAGACTATTATGAATAAGGGGGTTAGGATGGAGCATTAATATTTTGAATAATTCAGGCGGGAATGTTGTTCTACCTAATGCTTGCATTTTATAATGTTTTTGAATTCGGTTTTATTGTCGTATTTTGGCAAGTATCTCGTAACATATGATTTTTGTTTTAATCATATCGGTTGAAATACAAAGAGTAACTTAATTGAAAAAAAGCAATCGCTAGGTGGCATTTCAAAATATTCGAGTATTGTTTTTGCAACTAACAGCCCAAACACATGATCGGATTTGGTACGGCAGAAAAATCGGACGCGCTCTGGTAGCGAACCATATTCAGTTTATAAACTTTATTCCCATTAAGACAAAAAGTCACTTACATGAGAGATAACTTAAATAATAAATAAGGTTAGTATTAGCATAAGTAAGGTTAGTATTAGCGAACCATATTCAATGGTATATCGCATTGTCCATCATATAAAATTATTAGTGCTACCGACCGGACTGTTTTGTATTTACTAGTAATACGCCGGACCAATTGTTGCGAGGAGCCCACCGAACCATGGTCACGCCGTACCAAATCCGATCATGTGTTTAGGCCTTAAAATATCAGAGGGAAGCTTCGTCGAGACACAGGATGTCGGTTGGGTGGGAGGTGGGGAGGGGGAGCCACAGCGGTTCATTGGCGCCTTATAGTGTTAGTTATAGAGATATGCTGTCAGCGTCTTGTAAGTGGAATGTCTGGTCTGTGTAAAAATGTGTCTGTGCATTTTAACAAACTGAATTTATTAAATCGTTATACATTTTTCAATTCTCAGTTGAATTTATCACTTTTCTGAAGCGGTAATGTGTAAGTATTATTGTGTTTCGGCCTGAAGGCCACCGTTACTATTGAAATTACTGGGCAGATGAGAATAAACATCTTATGTCTCTAAGTGATGAGACGAGAGCCATTGTGATACCGCTCTGATTTTGGGTTCAATTAAGAATACTTAGCGTCACTGCTTTGTAGTCGGGGCGTATCACTTACGATACGGTGAACGTCTTGGCTCGGATCGTCACTTTTTCTAATTAAAATGTTTTATATATATAGTTATTTAGTTACTATAAACTACTTCATCGACGAAAATACCCCATATCCATAGTTATGTTAATTTGTAAAACAGCGCCGGTTTAAGTTGTACGTCCCCTTGGGGCTCAATGTTGGTCTTATTTTAAAGGCAAAATAACTAACACTTTAAAAAAAGCTGTCAAATATCTGTTTTTTTGTGATTGCCGTAGAGAAAAAGTATTTTTTTACTGTATTTGAGCACATCTGGGCGCCTTATTGTAAAACTGTGCGAAAACTACACCATTAACCCATCTTTTTTTTCTAATTTCATAGTAATATTTACGTTGTCTAGCAAATTGATATACGAATAACTGCTCTCGATTTAATAATTTAAGAGTTGCTCTTGATGAAATAGAACCCTTTACTTACAGACGCAAGCGCAGATAAGAAAACCTTGCTCCTTTGTTGCATTATGTGTATATCTAATATATATTTATAATGAAAATGTGTGAAAAATACATGAAACTACCACTATTCGATGCAAAATTTATCGTAGATGGTTTATGGCTACTTATTTTTTTTTTTAGTATAATAAGATGAATCAAATTTAATTTATTTCCTTTTAAAATTCGCCCAACGACCGCTTCGTTGCGGGAACGGTTAGTTTAGGTATAAAATGGATAGCTAATTTCAGACGCAGATGTTTGAAGCGTTTATAAAGTTATGAGAAAATACATAGGCCTAAGGAATATGGCCCGTTCGGCCGTACCAAATACGATCATGTGTTTGGGCTATTAGATGCGCCAATTAGAGTTATTGACTCATTCAAGTTCGAGCAATTAACACAGCGTGTTAACTATGGTCTGACAAATTAATTCCCAGAACGTGGAGATGTTTCCGAAGACAATTTTAAAACTTTGTGGTCTCATCAGCGTAAAAGTACAATGTTTACACTATTTACTAACAAAATGCCGAGTAAATCGCAGAAAAAACTGAATTAAAAAAATCAGCTAAATTAATTGGCACTGCTGATTGCAACCTGATGAAATAAAAAAAAATCGGGAAAATTTATTGAAGTAGGCGTTACTTTGCGGAAATCCATAATCATCCAAATGTTTTGAGTTTTCTCTAGTGTTCATCAGTTCATTTGTCTTTTAGCAATTCGACACGTGTTTCAAAGAGTCTCGTGCCAGAGTCTGGAGAGTCAACCTCTCCTGAGGATGTCTCGTGTAGAGGCGAAACACGTGTCGAATTGTTTAAAGACTTTGTCTACTAATATTTGTATTAGCAGAATTAACACTAGAGAAAACTCAAAACATTTGGATAAAAAAATCGGGAGTCATAGCCTGCTTATAGAAGTTTAAGCTTAAAATTAAAACTTTCTACTACATTATTTTCGCTCCGTATATCTGAAGTCTGAACGCAACACAGACAGACATTGACCCGAGACACTCAATGTCTAATAAATAAATAAATTTCGTTTATTTCAAAGATTACATATACATTTTTAGTGGTTGAGACTTCCCAGTAAGTTGTCTTAGGACCGTTGTATTGGGAATATCTCGCAACTTCCTTAGCAAATACATTTTAATTAATAAACAATAAAAAAATAATCAGAAATGATTAAAAACCAAATTTTACAATGAAAACAAGTCTGAAAACTGTGTGTGTGTGTGTGTAAGTGAGTGTGTCCATGTGGGTTTGAATTTGGACCTTTAATGGGGTCCATCTATACAATGCGTGTGTTTGTCATGTCAGTCTGGTCAGAAGATTTTCCACTTCATCAAAAGCAAGACAAGTTAGCCAAGGATATACAGTATGGAACTAACTTCTATGAAACAAATGTGGGTACATACTTGTTAGCATATTTGCTGACGATATACCAAAAATTAACGAAATCCGTGCATTGGTTTTGTCAAAAAGTAGACTTTTCATTTTGCACAAATTTATACGCACTGTGTAGTATTAGTTAACTGGGTCAAGGGTTCAATGAACTTGAATATTTCAATAGTGTCATAAGACGGCCTTGCCGCCAGTGGCGGTTTTCTTTGGCAGCGTACACGTGCCGGCGGGTTCTCTTTGACGGTCGCGGGCGGCGCGATTCAAAGCAAGCTCGAAATTCGTACGGGCGGGGTAGTGTAAAGATATATTCTATCGATAATTAGCTTTCTTTAAAGGGAGTTGTAATCGATAGACAATGAGTTATTTAAGTTTATTTTAAAATTGTCCTGTAATGATTGTTGTAAAAATACACTACACCCTAGGTACTTAAAACTAAACAGCTTCGTGATTTTGTTTTTATAAATTATAAAGGAGTTGAGAGATAATTATTGTGAGTAGGGAAGAACTTAACAATAACGATTTATTACTTGTTTGACATGTTACGTAATTGAAAGCAACCTATAAAAAATCGTACCAACTTACCTATTTGCTGCTCAAGAAATCACTCAGAAAACAATGGTTTTGTAAGTTGAACTTACCAAAATAATTTATTTGTTACAAAATTTACCCATTCATTAATTTATTAATAATTGTTATAGTTTGTAGGCTAGTTTATCTTGTTGGTGTATGTGTAGGATAAAAGTATAAGATAAAGTATCGATAAAATAGAATTGTAGGGTAGGTATGCCTTACATCTTACGTAATACAAAGCAATCTAATTGTTAAAAATCGTACCAACTTGCCCGTTTGATACTCAGGATTTTTTATGGAGAAATGAGCATTGCTAGACCTTTAGAAATATGTACATACTTTTTTTGACATTTGTCCACGATCATTCATTCCACAGCCTGCTAGGTTGTACGTGGGAGAAAGTTCTTTGAACACTAATAAAAAAAGTTTATCTAATAAATAATTTGTTAAATTTATTAAGATATTCGAAAAACACAAAAAAAGGAAAAACACAAAAAAATACTTTTTTTGTGTTACCAACCAAATAGCAGCATGGCAGTAGCCATGTTTAGGTAGTTGGTGAGGGTTGCTAAATAAGTATAAAAAAGTATCGATAAACTATAATTGTGAGGAATTCCCTATTAAGGAATTATTTTTTCGTTATTTTAAGTGAGCACTGAGCACCACTTTAGTTTATCGCGAGTCTTCTGGGCATATAGGCTAATTTGTATTTCGCAGTGATTTCATACTTTTTGCGCGATTGCCTCAAACGATTGACTATGAAAAACTAATTGAGGTATTGTAATTTGCATGCCCTTTTTGGCTAATGTGTTGATTCGTATAGAATTATTTTGATAACTTGTATACACACATTATGCAAATAAAGAATTATTATTATTATTATTTGTTAGATAACATAAACAATAGATACTATAAGTACACTGATTGACAGCTAAACTCTCGTTCAGCAAAAGGAGTGCGAACAGATATACTCATCTCCACCCCAAAGTAATAGAAATATTAATATTTAGTTATGGCTCTGGCTATTTATAGTATTTTATGCAACAGTTGTATAACAAGGATCAAAAAACGTGAGTGGTGTGACTTGCGTCGCAATGAATAACGCCACGAGCGTTTTTGACCTTAGACCGCATATTATAATTTTTCTACGACAAAGTTATTTAAAATTAAACAATAACCACAAATTTTCGAGTTGCCGCTTGAATGGGCAGGAAATGTTTTGTATGCATAGGTTATCTCTGGTGAGTGGTTTTATTTTTACTTCAAGGAATGGTAAAGGTACACCCATACAGCCAACGCGGGAAATATTAAAATGTTTAGTCTAATGACGGAAATAAAGATATAGGATAGGATAAAGATGGAAATATCATGTTTGTAATATGTATAAACATGTATTACCTAATATTTCTATGAACCTACCATACCTAACCTAGATTTAGTTGTCTGTGGCACAAAACAACTATGCATTTTTGGCGACCTTAAACTACGTTATACAATGCTTTCTTATGCCATAGAGTATAGACTTTTTCAAATACTAAATAAAGTATGTACTTATATTATATTAAAAGAGTGCTCGTGGTTATATAAATGACAGATAAAAGTAGAGGTGTACAAAAAAGTATTAATAATATGATTACCAGTTGCGCAAGTTTGAGTAGTCCTGGTAAGGTACCGAGGTAGCCCGTGTTCACGAACAAGGCTGTGCCAGATGTGGTAGCGGTCGTCCTCGTTATAGTCACAGTGTGTGACATTGTGCCAATCTGAAATATTGAAGAGATACTTTTAACGCAGGGTTTTGAATTTCTGATCCGCAAACTTTTTGTGCGACGCTCGTTGGGGTAAACTCGGCTCGACTCGAATAAATGCTACTTCATACTTTCTGTATGAGGCAAGAGGTTCCTCACAAAGCCCTAGGTTGTAAAATGACAGACGTCAACATGATGCGGATGGATTTTCCCATTTTGACGTAATGGCCTGTGGTAGAATTCCTCTGAGCACTCCCCGTGATAAATACGGTAGATGATGCAGGGAGTAGCCACAACTTTACGCAACACCAAGGAAAAAAGCCGATAGGAGATGACGTCTTGGTCGTGAACCTATGAAGCACCCAGTGCTCGACAGGTGGAAGGCTGAATCACTTGGCGTTGCGTAGAGACGTCGCTTCATTGTGTGTCTTCTACCGCATCTATCACGGGGAATGTTCCGAAGAGCTGTTTGACCTGATTCCTGCCGCATTCCACCTTCGCACTCGCCACGAATTAGTACATCAAAAAAATTGCGTCGATAATATTTATTATTTACATATTTCCCTTTGGAAATTCCGAAGAGTAACTAACAGAAATGCTCAGTCTGTCCGTCCATCTGTCTGTCGGACAGCGGTGTGTTTCTCATAAGCCGCAATAATTAGATATCTGAAATTTTGACAGAGTGTGTGTAATACGTCTATGTTATATTTGCCGTTATAACAACAAAAAAACATGCTGTCAAATTACAAAATAGCTTCCATGTAAATAAACAACAGCTTTAGAAAAGTATTAAAATGAACACAGTCTTTATTTTATTTTATGTCGTATGACGGTAAGGAACCCCGAATATGACAAACACTTGACTTGATTTTAGATTTTAGTACCGTAACAAGCAGATTTCATTATTATATTCAGAGTTCATTATCATCAGCCGGAAGACGCCAACTGCTGACAAAGATTTCCACGACAATCGGTCCTGCCCTCACCCAACGTATTCCGGCGATATTGACAAGATCGTTGGTCCATCTTGTGGGGGGCCTACCAACACTGCGTCTTCCGGTACGTTGTCGCCATTCGAAGACTACTGTCCCAACGGCCATCTGTCCGTCGAACTTTGTGCCCTGCCCACTGCCACTTCAGTTTCGCAATCATTTGGGCTATGTCGGAAACTTTGGTTCTCTTACGAATCTCCTCATTTCTGATCCGATTTCGCAGGGAAAAAGTGGCTCACCTGGATTAAAACGGTATTAGTTGCTCGATTGACGAGTGAAGACAATATCTGACTCGTAACGCATGATAAGACAATTTAAAGTGTAGCGAACACTATATTATTAGCATAACGAATTGCATATTGTACTATACCTTCCTCAGCTGATGATGAGCGGAATCCAAAATAAACTTGAATCAGCAAGTATTCTTGGCTTCGCTTCCACGTAATGAAAGTTTTGATTTTATGTAGTCATAATATTGTAAATATAGTTATACGATTTGTTTAATATTATCTTTATTACATTACTGATATACTTATTTAAACATACATAAATACAAATAAACATCGATGACTCGTAAACAAACATTCATATTCATCACATAAATTTTTGTACTTACCGGGATTCGAACCCGAAATCGGGAAAACCTCAAGTTAATCCAACCAACGAATCAATATCAGTTTAAAGTTTTTTTCGCCTTGTCACACATCAATTACTCCCTGTATATTGATGTTAAATATATGATTTGAACGTAGGATGTCATCGCCGAAAACGTCACCGCGACCGCGTCGGCAACAGTACCAGGGTTGTCAACCCGACTATATAATATAATATCCTACTATTTAAGGTGTCTAACTACTATTACTTACAAAATATAATATAGTAGGCGAAACTACTACTTTTGTTTATCAGCATACAGACCGCATATTTTCTGTAATGAACTAAGTGGAAAAATAAGCGGAATAGAGTCAGTATCAGAACAGGTATTGGTTTTATAAACGGTAATGGTGTTTTGTAACTAGAAATAGATTGTAAATATACTTAGTTACGAAAGGTTCCTTTAAAATGTAAACCTATCAAAAAAAGCTCAGGAAAATATTCTTTTAAGAAATGTTTTACAAATATGTGTATTAATTTGTATAAACCCAATATCTACTATATTTTTTTTGGATACTGAATTGAAGAATACTATATTCTAATTCTAAGTCAAATATTTTTATTCAAAATAGGATGTGACATTACTTATTGAAAGTCAAAAACTACCACCCATTCCAAAAATAATGTCTCAGACCTGATTATTTAATAGCCTGAGACGGTCGCTGCATTCCCAATCTGTGGTATCATTAAGAAAGTCATTATGTAATAGTAACCTTTACCACACAGACGTTTTTTAACAATTCTTTTGAATATCGTAATACTTTTGTTTTGAACATTTTCTGGGATCTTGTTGTAAAAGCATATACATCGCCCCACAACAGACTTACCAACTCGACTTAAACGAGTAGTAGGCATTAATTTAAGAACTTCCTAAACGCTCATAAACACATTAGCCATTTTAAAAAGAATAGTTATGTACATAATGTCAATACTCGAAACAAACATAAACTCGCAATTCCATCTACTAGGCTCCGTAAAATTGCTAAATCTTTTAAAGTGGATTGTGTTATCTCTCTCTAATATATAAAATTCTCGTGTAATGGTGTTAAACATTGAACTCCTCCGAAACGGCTTGACCAATTCTCATGAAATTTTGAGTGCATATTGGGTAGGTCTGAGAATCGGACAACATCTATTTTTCATCCCCTTAATGTTAAGGGTGGTCAACACGATTTTTTTTTTTTAATTTTTTTGACATTTATTTTTAAATTTGTTTGATTATCAGCATTAAAAAATACATACAACTTCAAATTTTCACCCATCTACGATCAACAGTTACTTTTGTATCGCGATTTTAATATCGGCAATACAACGTTTGCTGGGTCAGCTAGTATTTTTTAATAAACTCCCAAATGATTTTAAAATATTACTTATTAAAAAATTTAAATGTATCGTTAAAACCAAATTAACATCTAAGGCCTATTATAACTATAATGTGAAAGATTATTTTGAATAATAAAGATAGTTGGAAGTAATGTTCTAAATTTTGTTAATGAATATTGTTATACTCATTCGCATGCTATTGTATCTTTTGTACTTCATCCTGACTTTTCTTTCTTTCTTTTAAAGTTTTACACTGAATAAAGATTTTTTTACTTTGACTTTGACTTATACATAATCGGTCTAAAAAAATGTAGCAGCCCTAAGCCGGACCGCGGACCAAGGCATGTGAGGAAACAGAGCTTTATATTGTGTCGAGGTCGACTGCCGGCAAGCACTGTGCGGCCTGAATATACCGACGAGGTTAATATAATCTCAACGTTGCAACACCGGCTTGCACAGTCTTTAGAATTATTTATTCGCGCTATTTATAACATAGGTCCTAAAGAATCATTAAGAGAAAAATTAACTCTCAATATATTCTTGATAATGTTCTGTATAAGCACATTAAGGAATTCGCTAGCAAATGCGACAATCATAATGTTAACAAAAATATACTTCCTTTGCGTAATACTCGGATACTCGGAAGTCGAGTTAGTAAGTCTTTTAATGAGCGATGTATATGCTTTAACAACACAATCCCAGAACATGTACAAAACAAACGTTTAATTATTATTGTACGATATAACATTGTAATTTGTAACTATTTTTTATGAAAAAAAAAGCCCGCTGAGTTTCTTGCGCCCGTTCTTCTCAGGTCTAACGCATACTATTTCGAATGGGTGGTATAGTTTTTGACGTTCAATAAGTAATTTTAAGTCCTATTTCAAATAGAAATATTTGAATCTGAATTTTCAAACAACAAAAATCAGGGGATATAACACGAGTTCCCCCCACACTTTATATGATATAAAAATTAAAAAATATATATTTGCAGTTTCACTAACTATAATATTATCTAACTAACTTTAGCGATAACAAACATGTTCAGGTACCGGTTAAGCTAAACTTGTTGCGCCTTTGACAATTTTTAGATGACTTTAACAGTATACTGTCCAATCTTCGTCAGTTAAAGGCTAAATCTATTGTTATTTAACTAAATAGGGACCTATCTTACCGATATTGACTCACTTTTTAACTTGAACTATGCCAAGGAACACATTCTGCAGTCTATGTTAAAGTCAACGTTAACTTGAGTTAAACCTTAACTACAGATAGTGTCAAGAGAATAGAATGTAAAATCCTAAAAAATAATGTATTATAGTCATATAAAACCTAAGTAAGTTATAAAATATCTAAACTATTCTATTATAGTATTGGAAGCGACTTAATAATGAACTCTACAATTCTTTGTGTCGGTGTATTGGACGTCCGGTAGTAGATATTTTTTTAGATAGAGTGATCATTAAAGAAATTATATTAATATAGCAATTATGCTCTGTCAGTAATTGCATTACGACTTAGAATGGAATACAGATGTTTTTAATTTGTAGTAGGTACCTAAACGATAAGGTATACAACACTATCGCTTGGTATAGTTAGTAGAAGGTTAATAACATAATTGAAGAATACTATAGAGTATGTACTTACGTTTTAAAACAGATAAAGCGAAACTGCGAATTTTCCACACGCGTTAACACGACGAGTATTGAAGTATCAACTGTCTGCAAACAGCTCGTGCCTCATATCATCGTACGCGTAGGGTGTGTGGTGAGTCACTTGTTGGGCCGCGCATGCGTGATACCATTCAATAACAATTGAACAATTTTCGCATGAAAAGCTTATAAGTAGATGGCAAAAATATTCAGGATTCTGGATACCATTCAATACATTACTAGCTATTAATTAGCAATACCTTTCTGCTTTGTATTTTATACTGTCTCTTACAAATTTTAGTCCGGTCCAATTAGATAAAAAAATAAGGGCAACCAACTGAAAATTGGAAAAAAAATTACTCGGGGTCAAAGGTCACAAAATCGGGTCTTTTCGCGCTTTATCATAAAATTAAAAACTGTAAGTCAAGATAGGGACGGTAAGGTATTAAAACACCGATTAATTTTACGATAAAACTTACCGAAGTTTAATCATAAAATTAGTCAAGACAAAAATTATAGATCAGATATAAAAAATATATATCTAGAAGAAAGTCTAAATAAGTCCATTTTTTCCTAAGAGCCACCGTTCTTGAGATACATGTAACAATTCAAAGAGTAAATAAATTATTATCAGTTAGCGACGTACTTTTTCGCATTTCAGATAATTTTCAGCTGGTTGCGAATATTTGTATCATGGGATGTCTAAATTGAAAAAAAATGCTCCTATCAGTACAAAAAGGATGCCCAGTTTCATGATTAAACTGCTTGGGAGTTGTTTTATAGGAAACTTAGATTAAATATATTACTCTTATACTATCTTATTAATAAACGCAGCGTAAAGTTACTCCAAGTTTAGAATTACTTCTCCCTTTCATGTAATTCTGTAGTGACAAAGGTAAGATAAAGACAAAAAGTTTTAAATTTGGAATAACCTTAATTCGAGTTTATTAGAACACAGAATAATATGTTAGTATTAATGAGCGTAAATAAAAAAACAATCTAATGTATTTTAAACTAAAATTAATATTAAGTGACATGTTGTATTTTAGTAACTGCTTTACATCGGCGATGCATTGACTCTATAATTTTTTGTCATTTCGCAAGAGAGATAGATATTATACTCTTCAAAGAGAACATGTACAGCTCTCTTAAACTGCCATACTGTCGATTTGAAACCATTTTCTTGACTTCGCACCAAAGATGCTCTGGATAAGTATTCAATGATAGCAATTCGTTAATGGTTCATGCTATACCCTGGATCATGATCGTGCTGGAATGTTCAAATAGCCAGAACGGTGTATTCAACGTAATGTAACACTTTGTCTTTTAATACATGTTTATACTGAAAATGATCCATGTTACGATCCTGACGTTAGCTAGCACAATTCAGCTACCAAGCCTCTTGCTCATGTAAAGGCATAAAAAGGCATAAAAGGCATTTATCTTAATAAATCGATTTCTTTATTCTTTTTGATGTCATTTCTTATATACTAGATAATACTACCGCTTCGGAAACAAATGGCGCTCTAAGAGAGGAGAAGCGGCGTAAGAAACTCACATTACTGTTCCACGACAGAAAAAGGTGCCGTTGTGGTACCCATAATCTAGCCGGCATCCTGTGCAAGCGAGCCTCTCACTCGTAAAACGTGTTTTTTAATATTACAGATGGTCGGATATTTCTATGCTTAATGTATTGTTACTTACCTTGTATATTATATCGATACTTTTATTTTTCCTCATTAGTTTCATATGAAACACGAAACACATACTACACGGCCTTATCTCTGGACCTCGCTGGAACGTGAAGCCCTCTCCCGTTCTCCATTCACCCCCTCGCTCTCGTTCTGTTGCGTCAGTACGGTTTGCAGTTTCATTACCGTTAGGTACATGTCGTGATATTTACGTGCTATCACTGCTTTGTTTTTGAAGTTTTCATTATTACGATTGGACTCTTGTTGTTAATAATTCTATAGATTTTATTGTTACGTGCCGCTATAATAGAACTGCCACAAACATAAATACTTTTTGTACTTGACTCAGATTCTTACATTGATTTTTCATCATTATAGTAGATAACTATAAAAATATGCATCACAACACAACACCTTTACTGAAAATAATAGTGAAAAAATAAATCCCAATCTATACTAATATATAAAGCTGCAGTGTTTGTTTGTTTGTTTGAACGCGCTAATCTCTGGTACTACTGGTCCGATTTGAATGATTCTTTCAGTGTTGGGTAGTCCATTTATCGAGGAAGGCTATAGGCTATGTTTTTTTTTTTCAAAATTAGGGATCCGTAATAAAATTGCTATTTTGTAACACAAGGTGTAAAATCGAAAACCTATTTTTGCGTGCGCTGCAAAAACTATTGACAATAGAACAAAATGATGTACAGGCAATATTTTATTACTTATAAAACTATCGCGTGAATTATACCTTATATGGCAAAACAACGTTTGCCGGGTCAGCTAGTATAATATAATATCTTAGTGATGCTTGATAGTTGTTTTGCTCACCGTAACAAAGCGGCGATGTGACGTCATCAACGATCTTTAAGACTAAGACAATTATATGTGTACAACAGAATGGACGAAGAAGAAGCAACAGAATATTCTTTATTTAAATTTGATTAAAAAAATATAGGTACTATTCAGGTGACCAGCCAGTAAGTAGTAATACGTAGGTACTAAGTTCAGATCTAGTTTATTTTATGGGAAATCATGTGTGTCAACGGACACGAATGATACCACAGATTGGGTATGGAGAGATCGCTCACATTCAGGCAATTAAATAATAAATTTTAATGTACGATTTTACATTTTAATCATATGATCATCAATCATATAAAAAAAAGAAGCCCGCTGAGTTTGTTGCGCCCGTTTTTCTCAGGTCTGAGGCATATATGTCTATACATATATGCCTCAGACCTGAGAAAAATTGGGTACTATTACCCATACCATTTAAACCTTAGAAGATTGCAGCATCAAGAATTTGGAAGATTTGAAAAAGACGTAGGTACATTCATAAAATTATTCAGAAACGAATGAATGAATGAACTTCCATCGATACCAACTCCAAATACCCAGCAGTTGAAAGAAGATGACTACACAAAAAGGCAGAATTATGCTAGGCTCGTTCTGGAGCGATTTCTCTACGCCTACGCGTTTATGCTCCGTTTTGCTGTGACGAGGCGCATATTCATAATGGGGGGGGGTACCTTTTAAACAGAACATGTGTTATACCGCACGATTATGGACACCTTTTTATATACCGGATCTGCATACCCATTTTGTCTACATTAACATATATCATTTGCAGCACGATTAAACCCAATGACCACAGTGAGGGCATACCGTGGCCCCCTAGATCACCAGAGTTGCGAGTATGAGATTTTTTACCTATTTGAACGTCTAAAAGTTAACTATGATTTGTATGGCGTCGAAAGAGCGCCATCTAGTGACAGTAGATAAAAAACCTCATATCAACAATACTGTATGGAGTACCCAGAAATGCATGACAAAATAAAACAAAACTTCTGTTAACATAAGTTTAGTTTATTTATACAGATTAGTAAGTTAAGCTAACAATGGATTATCTCTTCCTCATAATTTAACATTCGATACATACTTAATTCAATAACATAATATTTAAAATTAACAAGAACTAGTTAAATAAAAATATGTAACATATTAACGATAACCATTAACTGTTGAATATAACAGATACAATAAGTTTGATTAATGTCAAAGTGTAACTGCCCTCAGAGTCTGTGGCAACAATTAACATAAGATTATCTGTGGTCTGGTCTACATGTTGGTCGGTCAGTCACACATCGGTAACTTAGGGTATGTTCCGATATGCACTGCGACCACTGTACAGTGTGACGTCAATTTAGTATAGTGTGAAGGCGTTCCTTTATAGCCAGTTATACTGGTAACTATTTAAAACGGAACGCAATCCCGTATACTGTCAGCCGCATCTAGTTCATTTAGAAAAACTGTTGTTGGAGTACTGTCAAATTCAAATTATTTGGGATTAAACTGTATGTATTGTTTATAAAACGTTAGGCACTCGAGTGGTTTTGACTGATCATGTGATCACAGTACTGCGAGTACCTTACCTCGAAAACGCCAGTGCTCACAGTAGAATATGGCGGCGATTTATGACGTCAAAAATTTCGCGGCAGAATACTGGCAGTCCATAACGGATCGAATTTTTCTACAGTGATAGCACTGTGCAGTGCTCGCAGTGCATATCGGAACATACCCTAAAAACACAGTGTTTGACATTTGATTTCCGTATTGTACCCCTACGATAATTGATATAACGTTTTGTTATTTGGCCAATAACAAGTTAACTAATACATTATTAATAGCTAAAATAAAAATATTCCCTCAGTCACCGTTAAACTGGACAGTAAATAAGTTAAACTGGACAGCCAAATGATGTTGGACTAAATAAATGTTGTCAATATAGTAAAGTCAGTTTGAAAAGTGTTTCATTTTAATAGAGGACATGGTACCTAAGCAATTTGGTTATTTTTTTTACTTTTGCTTGTGTGGAAAAGTGTATTAGACTTATGGTAAGAAATTCGAAAAAAAATTGAGGATGATGTAGAATATTTTGCCATATCTTAAAAAATACCCTTAAAATTAGATTTCAATTTGAAAAAAGTTATGCGAATTATTGGATAGTTTTATTTTAATTAGAGTCTCGTAGTAGTCCGAAAGATGAAGAAAGGACGCGTCTTCCAGTGTCCTGTCAGGTTCCCGAGGGCAGGGAGAGTTTCACATTCGTACAAATGTATATTATTTGTCATATATATCAATCATTTTTGAGATTTCATGTAATAACTCTCTAGTACTCGTACTAATATTACATTTAAAATTTATTACCAAAGTTACATCGGACATCGACTAGTCGTAGCAAAAATTGCGTTCTATATAAAAAAGTTTGCATTTAAAAGTGCATTGTGTTATAATCCGTAAAAAAGTTTACATATACGTGTAATATACAAATACTTTTTCTAAGAAAGGCCAATATTAACTTATTTGTGGACGGTATAAGTTGTCAATAAAATAAAGTATTATTAATTAATTATCTTAAACTTTGAAACTGACAACAACATTATACCAATAATAATCTATATAAAAATTAAGTAAGTAGTAAAAATACAGTCACTCTCATGAACACAAATATAGTAATAAATAACTGCATGTACCAAAAATATCTGTAAATAATAATATGTCTATTTCATCTTTTTTTTTTTCAACTTATTGAATGTCGAATACCGAATTATTTAAATTATTACTTATAACGTAATAAAATTATAATACCAGAGTAAATAAAATATTTTTAGATTTTATTACTTTTTTTTAAATTGTTCGGAGGTTGTATGGCATTACCATTCTAATGTCAGGTACATTCAATGCCCATCGTCGCGTAAATCATTGGTGCGCTTTTTGTGTCATTTATCGACACTGACCTGTATAAATACCACTGGATAAGCTGTTCCATATGTTTGAAGCGCCACTCGCGAGCGTCCAGAGAACTAATTTTGACGTATAATACAAATGGCTGCGAAGGAACGTATAATACTCTGAGGTATTTTTGCATTTTGAATTAATTTCGTTCGTTTTACGTGATATTTATACTTCAAGAATCAACGTAATAAAGTACACATTTTTGTTTTAAATAGTTTCCCACCATCTATCGATGTTTGCTGAGGTTGTCATCACTAGTTTTAGTACCGCAAACTCTCGCTACATGGCCAACAGCGCCAAAATGGCGAATATCAGGCACAAAAGCACTTTGACAGCTCCCAGTCCAGTGGTATATAGTAGAAGTCAGTGTTTATCGATAACAAGAAGCTCATAGTTGACCGATGATTTATGCGACAGCGGGCAGCTAGTTTACGACATTAGTAAAATGTGTTTACTGTAAATACTCTACTGTGTAATGGTAGCAGCGCCCGTTCTGTGCTCCTGGTAGAGAATATATGAGCTGTAGCCGTACGCCAGCATATTGATGATACCAAATACCTGAAAACAACATACAATATTAAGCAAAATAATCACGATAATATATATTTTTCTTAGAAAGTGAAAGTATATGTAGTATTTTAAATCCTATTTTGAATAAAACATTTTAATTTTTTTACTCTACTTTACCAGTCCTCTCCTTTGCACAGGATGCCGGCTAGATTATGGGTACCACAATTGCGCCTATTTCTGCCGTGAAGCAGTAATGTGTAAACATTGCTGCGTTTCGGTCTGAAGGGCACCGAAGCTAGTGAAATTACTGTGCAAACGAGACTTAACATATTCTTATGTCTCAAGGTGACGAGCGCAATTGTAGTGCCGCTCAGAATTTTCGGGCTTTTCAAGAATCCTTAGCGGCACTGCATTGTAATGGACAGAGCGTATCAATGACCATCAGCTGAACGTCCTACTACTAAAACTATCAAACATGTTAACTGAATCATGAATGACGTGTCCATTAATCACTTCAAGTTTTGTTTTTTATAACGCGTTTTCATTGATTTCTGAGTCGTGACGTCATAATCGGCCGCCATGACACATCGCGTCTTCGGTTGTGATTCAAAGTAGATTGGTAAGCATCATTGACGTACAATAAACAACTGGACTCACATTCACGCTCAAAAATAGACTGAAGCAAAACTCTGCGTACGCTTCTGTTAGGCAGAGTTATCGTTCAGTTGTGTTTCGACCGCGCTTTGAATACAACGCCACGCAATGAAATTGTGTTTAATGAAAAGCTGTCCAAATAACACCACATACAAACTTTAAAAGGATGAAGATTCGATTTTCAAGTAAGTTTAAATGAACAAAATTATGTAACTAACTTGACGTAAAAAAATGTAACTAACTTGACGTAGAAACAAAATACATCACCGATGAAATGTGCGAAAGAGACGGCCGCCTCTTTCGTTTGTTTTAATGTTATCTATATCACTTAATACGTATATACAGCGCCAATCTGATATTTTAGACAACCTTTTAATATGCACTTGGGAGTTGGGAGTCTAGTTGTGTACAGTAATGGTATGTCAATGGTAAAAATACTGTAATTTTCGGTACAGATTCTTTTTTTTCGTAAACCTTAGACGTATCCAGATAAAGAAGAGGAATTTAAAATCTGTCATCATGCCTATAGTAAGTATTTCTTTTTTTGCTAACTGTACTGCTTTTATTTGCGAGTACTGGGCGCCATTCTATTTTATATTTTTTAATAACTAACCTTATTCAACTACTGGCATATTAGTTCAGTAATACGTGAGCATCATGACTTTTGAAACAACGTTTAAAAATCGAAATAATAGAGAATTCTAGAATAGTTGAACTTATGAACAATAAAGATGAGATTCTTAAACATTATATGCAACGTATTGTTCATCCTGACAGTCCATCAGTTACATCCTGTTTATTCTGATTGTCTCTCGCACTGATAAGTTTTTACAAATACATTATGTTGAAATAATCAATATTTTAAGCAAACAAGCGGTCTCTGATGTATAATTTCACATCGCGTTTTACGGTTGTGATTTTAGATAATAATAATATATAACAGTTTAAAAAAAACACGCTAAAGAGCAAAAAATTCTCTTTGGTATTCGAAAATATCCTAATATTAGATAATTCAGCCAAAATTAATGCTTGAAATTTAAACATCAATTCCTGCTTTATCGACGATAGATGAAAATTATATAAATTAACAAAAATCTTGTTTTCCTATTGAAAAATGGAATAATTTTATGAAATTAATATATTATCATTGGTCCTCGATAAATCTACGAAGTTTGAACGAAATCTGGCCGTTTAAAGTGGGTCAAAATCGCGCCCAAATGAGTCGGTTACAAACATACAAACAGGTGAAGCTAATAAAAAGCGTGTAAAAAAAGGTTTTTGTCAGATTAAATAAAAGTTTTGTTTAGTATTCCTAACAGCTGAAAGAATTTTAATAGTACCTAAGAATTATTAATTTAAATTAACAAATTTTAAAGACTAATAATACCGCCTGCATCGGGTAAGTAATATTCCAGTTAAAAAAATATATGTAGAGTAAGAAGTGTAACTTCTTTATGACCTATCATATTTGTACTATTTATAACTTCACAGAAATTGGGTAGATAGAGCTTAAGAAAATAAAATTCTTAAGCCTTATATTCGTATTCAATTTATCACTTTCAAACAAATATATTATTCTTTAAGTCACTATGCTGAAATTTAATAAAAAGAAACAATATGGCGCGTAACTGAAATTCGTTACGCCATTGCTGTAAAATTTCTCTTTTCGAAAACAAAGTTCCACTTCCAATATTATTTGAATAGTATCTATTAGCAATGCACAAAACCCTACTGTCCAGCATGGATGAAAAATGGCGCCTCGGGCAACGAGTGTTTGACATTTTTTATAATAAGATACTTACACCAGCGGCAACGTTCCGTCCGTAGGTGCCGTACACAGACGTCAATATCACAATGAAGGCGATGAAGTAGAACAGAGTCTCCACTGTTGTGCTGATCAACTCCTGCAAATATAAACATGAATCAAAATCGCTGTCTCATCATATTAAGCATAGACCAAGTATAGTAACTAGACATCGGTTTGGCGTGGCCAACATGAGACAGATAATATCCTATATATACAGGTACAATAGGTACATAATATTATACAAGTGTTCTTTGACTATCACTTTTACATCGTAAAACACTACATCGCACCATATTTCCTTCGATTCTACTTAAAATTGTCACTGATGTTGAATAAATAGTGGATATTTCACTCGTTTCACAAGTTTTCTGTGCAGCGCTCTCAAGTTTGTTTAGCACACCGGGTGTGCTGACCTTGAAAAAACCGGCACGCATGGCGAAACAAAAAATCTAATCACTCTATCTCATTTCTTTACATAAGTGAGTGAGACGGAAGCTATCAATTAGTGTAGTTACTATATTTGGTCTATGAGATTAAGACTTGATACTGTAATGAACGTCAGTGTCACTTTCAATAATTGTAAGTCAGTCTTCTTTGATTTAGTTGACATTGACATATTAGCGGCTAATCTGTGGCTGTGTTAATAGGCTATATTAATTCTTAATATTAAGAACATTAGTTTTGCATATTGTACTGAAATAAATACTTCATAATTTAACAAACATTTCATTATTACAAAAACTATCATATAAAACAGATATTGAACACAATAACACTAACTTCGATCAAAGAGAAACATGGCCAACGTGGTAAAAAAGCACTTCTGTGACACAAAAAATGTCTGTATTTCTTATTTTATGTGCGGAATGGTTAACAGAGTATTAAATGAATGGGTTTTTTTTAATAAAAATATTTGAAATTAAATTATATTAGAAAAACTATTCATATGACATAGGAAAAAGACACTTCAGTTTGATTTATACTTAGTCTGGCCTTAAATACTGTTACAATTTTTAATGTCATAAAGCTCGGTCTACGCAGTCTTGGTTAGAAACGAACGTTTCGGACTTCATCAGACCTGAAGACTGGCCGTCGTAAAGTCCCGATCTTAATCCGCTGGATTATGATTTATGGTCAGTTTTAAAGAGTACGGCTTACTCTAAGCGCCATGATAATTTGGAGTTCCTAAAACAATCCGTACGATTGGCAGTGAAGAATTTTCCCATGGAAAGAGTGCGTGCTTCTATTGACTATAACTGGCCTCAACGTTTAAAGGACTGTATTACAACCAGTGGAGACCACTTCGAAAAGCTTGTTATATTTTATATTGTTTAATATAAAAATGATAAAAAATTTGCAATAATTTTTCGCTATTTAACATCAGTTCAGGAGGTTTCAATGAATTTAATGCAAACTGTTGCACACACATCACAATCATAATATTGCATCATACACTTACAGATAAAACCCAATTGATGGGTATCTTCAGGGCTTCTCTGATGCTGAGCAGGTACACGAACGACCACATCAATGTCGTGATGAAGGCTGTGACTGCGACGAACACGTACCATGCTGAGGCCCACGGTGTCCCCAAAGACATGCATACTATGCCAACAATCTGAAATTTAAATTATTTTATTGAATTATGAGCCCATAATAATAGTAATTTATAAAATAACAGTGCCGTCTATAGAAAAGAAGTATTAAAATACGAAAGACGAAGGTATCCAACGGCGCAGTACTAAACTAGGTATTTTAACAAAAATATTTTTTTCGATGCAACCGGGTTCAGACTTAGACCATATACTTCAAAAAAAAAACCTGTATGATAATTGACACGGATATGAAGTAGAATGCGGAGACACCACTAAATGTAAAATAAAAAAAATAAAATCGCTTGGATGAAATGCTACAATAAAAAGAACACTTCATATGTTTTACTTATAATTTGTCAAATTCAAATTTCATTGTTGTCATTTCTTACAAGAAGTAAAAACTTATCGATCGGAACTTAGACTTAAAACGAAAGGTGTATCACAAGGAAGTATACTGGGTCCACTTCTATACATAATCTACATATACGAATTACTTAACATTACTACTTATAACTGTACAGTTTTTGCTGATAACATCTCTATTGTAATTAAATGTAACAATGAATTGACATATGATATAGAAATTAATAAAACACTAGACTATAAAAAAATGATGAAATGAAATGAGATTGATGTGAATTATTTATTCCGTTAATACAACTAGCAAGCAAATTAACAATTTAGTGTAGAAATACGTGAGTGGTTTCCCAGTACCACTACGCCAACGGTACCGGTTACCTGGTCAATATCCAGCCATTAGGGTTGCAACCGTAAATACTCACTTAAATTGTTTTTCAATCTTTTAAATTGAATGTCTCATTTATTTTAATGTCTCATATGGGATTGTTGTAACTCTAGTAGGCTTCATAAGATACATTAATAGCTTTAAGGGTAAATAAATGTATACACTCTCATAATAAAGTCCCAGCCACTTCAAAATAAATGCCTTTCATACACACCGACACGTGTTGCTCTATGGTCTCACATTATAATTATAAAAGCGATGTTTGGTGCCATTTCTTTTATATAAGGGGGGTAAACGGGCAAGAGGCTCAGGTGATGGCGTGTGGTAAGGCAGCCGCGCATGGACATCCGCCGGCCAGTCCTTAAGTCGTATGGGTTTGGGGAAAACAGCAACCGGTAATTGATTCCACAAAGTGGCTGTGAGAGGCAAGAAATTTCTTGCAAAACGCGCGGTTGTAGAATAACAGATGTCAACATGATGCGGGTGGTATTTAGCAGTTTGACGTAATGTGGTGGTGGAATTCGGCTACTGGTATCAACCCGAAAAACTCCTCTGACCACACCCCGTAATATATATGGTAGAAGATGCACAGAAAATCAAGCCGATCGGAGGTGACTTGATCGTCGATGATTCGAGCCGCTCTTCGTAGTATGCAGTCAAATGGAAGAAGCTGGTACTGCGGAGCGCCCACCCAGAGGTGAGAAGAACATTCCATGTGAGGCCGAATTTGCTCCTTATATAGTTGCAGGCGGTGGCTTATAGAGAAGTACTGTCACGTGTTACTGACTACACCAAACTTTTTAGAGGTCAGTTTGGCCTTATCTTCCAAGTGACCACGGAACTGACCGTCACTCGATGCCGATGCAGGCTGTGGCAGTTAGGGTAAGTGATCTCGAATCACATTGACCTTGAAGTAAACCGTACTGCTAATCGTTGATCAGCTGGTGCTCCTCTAGGTATCCCAAGAGCTGGCGTTTGAGAATATACTCCATGACTTTGAAGAAAATTGAGGTAGTAGCAATGGGGCAGAACTAATAAATAATTAACAATAAAAATCACAAAACTTATTTCATATTTCAATCAATGTTAAGATGTAACATCTTGAATGTGTATCAATATAATTTATAAATCTAATTCTACGATCTTTTTGTGAGGTATAAAACATTCAAGTATTTTAAACTAATGTCAAACACATATTCGTTGAACACCATTAACTGTGTGAGTGGGTACAGTAAAATTTACTTACTGGATATTCAAGTTAATGATTAATGTAGACACGGATTTACAAGGCACGTATTTATAAAGCTAGTATGTATTGTGGAAATCAATAAATTTGAATGACCTTGTTGGTAGTTTGAGCCGTATGAGGTAAACACGAAGTTAAATGTTTTTATGTGTAATGACGTCGTTTTTATTGAGAAAATTTATCATATTTTAAGTATCAAACAAATAGAACTTATAGACATGTAATATGTTACACTTTGCATTATAAGCAACCGGTAGCCAGTTCGATTGTTTCATGACATATATATTCCTGTTGCAATTGTCATAGAGAAGTAAGTAAGTCCCGAAAGTACTACGCAAACTAAGGAAGGTTATGATTCCAGTACAACTTGTCGATCACGAATCCTCCAAAAATCATAGCAAATTGTTATGTTCTAAATGAAAGATATTATCTACACAATTGGGGTTGAGCAGGTTATCAACTGTAAAGTAGATCCTTTAAATGAAGCCACAGCCTGAGACTTGCTACAAAGACATCAAGATTTATGAACGATACGTCACTCGAACGGTTGATTCAGTGGAATAGCGCTCGCACGGAAAACCAGAGGTCTCGAGTCCCTCATCGTTCATAAATTTTGTTTTCTAATTAATTTGTGTAATTAATACCAGAACTGATGGTTATCACTTTAAAAAATAAACAGATATTGTCTAACCTTTTAGCAATGATACCATAACTACCTCTTGCATTATATGTAAATAATTTCCCACATCCACTAAGTAGCTGCCACTCAAATTATGCTAATGCATAGAACATAACAATTGACAGCCCTGACTGAGCAAAGCCCTCCCCTCACCAAGACCGGTTTCATATCGGCCGCGCCAATGCCGCGACCGGCACGCTAAACGACCTAGCTGTCGTAATTGTTCGCAAACAGGTGGTATTTCTATACATTCTTGTGATGGATTTTGTTCATGAGGAACAATACATACACGCCGGTACCAAATACCTACACAAGCTGCTTTCATGTTTACGATTCGGCCGTTATACGAGACAGCTGTGTGATGGGACTTCAATAGATTTTTATTTATCGCGGAGAATAAAAATTTGCGATTTGAATTTTGTAAAGCGATCATTCATAAAAGGTTTAACAGATAGAGAATTTTATTACATAAGGTAAAAGATAGAAAGGGTGTTACAGATAAAGTATAATTATTAAATAAGGTAAAAGTAAGTTTTAGGGATTTCGCAGGGGCGTGCAATGGTTTTCTCGTCGTAGTTTAGCTTTAGAAGATGCAAAGATTGCTAAACGTAGAAATTTACCCAATTTACCCCCTTATTCATAATGGTCCGCTAACTTTAAACAGCCGATTAGGAGTGTTTTTTCTCATTCTGACTTAGGTCAATAGAAGAAGACAGAGTGAGAATTAGCAATGCTTTAAGTTAGCAGACTATTATGAATAAGGGGGTTAGTATCTAACGTATGGAAAAAAATTATGATTGGATGTCCAATAGAAGTTTGGTTATAAATAACGGAACCAAATTAAACTAAATTAACTTAAACACTAGTGTTATATTTATTTAGGTTCATAACGAGGTACGCACTGCCAAATTGCTGTATGATATTCACGCCCCTGGGACTTCGAATAGTAAGTAGAAGAAGTCCGGCTTTCGGAAAGATTCTCAAATAGTAGGGGCGTGATCGTGGCAACAGGTAACCAATTCTTATTTTTTTAAATGTGAAAACTACTTTTTTTTAATTGTTAGAACTGTTCAGATGAACGCGGTATAAATACAAACAAGAACCGTGACAATACAAAAGAAACCATTGTTATTATGAGAACGTTGTTGCAACAAAATCTTTATGAGTTCTCCACTCATTTTTTACATACAATATTGACTTGGAACAATTTTGTAAGTTTCATCACATTCCGCTTATAGACGTTTTTAGCAGGAGTGATTAAATTAAATTTATTTTATTTGACAAACCAACAATATTCATGCACAAATGTATAAGTAACAACAAGGAGACTTTAAACTTAAAGACACAGCAAAAATATCAATAACCAGCATTTACAAAAGATTTAGAGACATACAGATTATTTTAAGTTGTGTAACAAAAATTATAGTTATTTCTACAAATTAGCTCCCTTTCGCAGGGAGTCATTGACATTACGACGAAAGCAGGTTGATGTGGAATAAATAAATTGAGTTGCTGATTATTTTGAGTAAGTGTGTTAAATTGGCGACAAATACGATTGATGCAGGAGAGATAAGCTAGGTTAGTACGATTATCTCTAAATATTTTGTTGGTACAAACTGAGCCTTTTTGGGCATTTTACAATTGAAAATTATTCTTGGTAATAATGAAGTATCCGTTTAATTATTAATTATTTATTCATATAAGTGATTAAGACAAAATCGGTGATGAAATAGCTTGTAAGAAGCATTTATTTTTTCCTATCAGGTCGATTTATATATTTTATCTCTGACACTATCATAATATAGGCACTTCATACAGGTGTGTCAGAGATGTGACTTGACATTAACTTAACATTTTCTTAAATTCAAAGGTAAGTTTCTCAGACGACTCTGGGATTATTGTGTTTGACACCGGACGTTATTATAGAGAAATTCATGGCTCCAATCAAGCGTGCAGGTCATATATAGGTTGAGCTATCTAATGTTTTGAATTTGAATTCGGCTATAAAAAAGTTTTTTTTTCTAATTTATATTGTTTTGTTGGAAAGGTTGAACTTTTTCATTTAAGAATGGAACACAATATCATTCATATGACCACCACGCCTGGCTCGGCAGTACCCCATCCGATCACCCCATTTTTCAGTAAATTTTTGATTGTTTCGGCTTGAATCTCTTCAATAACAACTTCGATTTCACGTTTCAACATTTCAATTGTCTCTGGATGGTTTGCGTAACATTTATCGTTAATGTTACCCACAGAAAATAATCCAAAGGGTTCAAATTACAGCTCCGTACTTCTATTAAAAATAGGATATAAAATTACTTATTGGAAGTCAAAAACTACCCATATGAAAAAGTAAAGTAAGTTTTCGATTTTTTTCCAATTTTGTTCGCGCATATAGTGTCCCATTTTGCAAACATTCAACTTACTTCCTGTCAAAAAATGAATGTCATTCTACCTTTCAGAGTCAAAGTAATCGGTACTTCATATTTAAAACACTAGATTTAATTATAAGCTAAGGTAGTATCGAAACAAGACTTTTGTTGGCATAAGCGTCTACGCATCAATTGAGCGTTATCCTCTTATTTTTTGTAAAATTTAAAAAGTCTGGACAAACGAACGTCGAATCACTTGATGGGCAGTGATCACTGCCGCCTATCTCTCTTGTCACATCAGAAGACTCACACGGGAAGGCCTTAAAGATACCCATATTGTATCGATCTGAAATCACCTTAAAAAGCTCAATCATCCTATTGGTACAGTTTAGTTGTTCTAAACTCGTTTTGCCAGATAGTGTTTCACTTAACTTCCTAAACCAAGTATATTTTGTCACCTTCAAATGTGTTCTTTGTTGTTGAAATTCGGTAGCAGGAATCAGAAAAACTAGCTCTTCTGAACACTTGTCATGATAAATGCATTCGAAAACACACAGTACAGTTCTTCCCATGTCATAGCCCCTTTACGAACTGATGTAGCTTCATGTATTTTATCAAGTATTGTTGCAATAGGTTTTTTCACTCCCTATGGTGAATAATCACCATCTGGATGTGTGGCGGTCCTCCACTGTGCGCTTTTCAAGGCGCTTTCTTCCACTTACTACATAGCTGTGGATTGAGCTTCCTTGTGCGGTGTTTCCGGTACGATACGACATGGGTACCTTCAAAAAAAGCCCCCTGTGATTCCTCTGGTGTTGCAAGAGAATGTGGTCGGCGGTGATCACTTAACACCAGGTGACCCATACGCTCGCTTGTCCTCCTTTTTCCATAATTGAAAAAAAATCTATTTCTGGTCTTCGTGTTTGCATTTATATAGTATGCGGCCGTATTCAATGTGGAGCCACAGTTTGACGCCACAAATGATCTGGTGTGCGGTCGGAGCGGTAACGAGGGCAGAAATCCATGTCACGTGACGCAGTGTGAAGGTGAAAATACATTGCGACACACAAACACGGGGAGTTCAGAATGAACGTCGTTCTTCAACGCTCAGTGACATTTCCATAAACGCTCTTGCATGTAAAATTTGCTCTCAATAATGGCACGATGCCCGGATGTCCGAAGCCCATTCTGAATACTAATAACTTAATGAAACCTCGTAAAACCTTAGGTCAAATGTAGGTGAGAAAAATAGAAAGTGTAAAACAATGTTTTTTTTTAGAGATAGATAACCCTCACTTCTGGGAGGTTATCATTTATCGTTTCTTCTTCTTCCGCACTCTCGAACGGTTGGCTCAGTTGGAAAGAGCGCTCGCACGGAACGCGAGAGGTCGCGGGTTCGAGTCCCGCATCGTTCACAAAATTTTGTTTTCAGTTTTATTTGTGCAAAGAGAAAGTGTACAGATGGTCTGGGTATAAGTATAATCGATTCTTGCTGGAGACAGATGCTGAATCATTGTTTTCCATGCCTGTATAGGTATTTTTTTGATTTTTGAAGTGAAAGCTTCTTCAGCAGCGTTGGGCACATTATGGTAAAGGAAAATGTTATGAGTTCGCGTCACCGACAAACTCATGGCTGGCGCACGCACTATGTAAATAATTTCAAAAAAAATTATAGTTGGATACTTTTGGGGTGGGTGAAAACTCGTGAGTTCGCGTCACCGAAATGCTTAAAGCAGTATATCTGTAGCTATACAGCTGTCGCATTGTGCAATATTAGTGCTGTGTATATGTTATAACCTATAAGTGATAAAATCGGATTTAGTGAAAAGTTCAATCGGCATATACTATACTATGAAATATTGTTTCTGTTTATTTATTATTGAGAATTAGTTGTAAAAATAAATTGAAATAAATAATTTAATTGTTTCTCAACATTATGAAATTTCAAATTTTAATACTCAAAGTTCTAAGTTTTCACTTCTACAGTCTCTAAAACTGTCATTATTTTGTAATTCTTCGATCTAGCAACAAAACGCCGTACACTAAAATGGCATCAGTAAATATTCTAAGGTCCGTATTCTATATTGACGACCTGTATAGCCGAGTTGTTAGCGATCCTACCTACTAAGCTAGAGGTCCCGGGTTCGAATCCCGGTAGGTGCAAGCATTTATATGATGAATATGGATGTTTGTTTCCGAGTCATGGATCTTTAAATGTATTTATGTATGTTTATATGTATATTTATATGACTTTATGTATGTTTAAGTAAGTATATTGTATTAAATATATCATTGTCTTGTAACCCATAACACAGGCTATATATGCTTAACTTGGAGCAAGATAATTTGTGTAAAAAGTGTGTCAATATTATTATTAACTGTGATGGTGTGTTTTGTCACTGTCTTCATAACATTGAGACAATATACCTACACTTATGGGATGCCTTCTTGTATATAAGTCATAACCATAATGTTAACACCAGGAACAGACATAAGCTTATGATGCCTACTACTCGGCTAAGTCGAATTAGTAAGTCTTGTGAGGCGATGTATACGCTTTTACAACAAGATCCCAGAAAATGTTCAAAGCAAAAGTATTACGTTATTAAAAAACGTTTGTGTGGTAAAGGTTACTATGACATAAATGACTTTCTTAATGATACCACAGATTGGGAGTGGAGCGACCGCCCTCAGGCTATTAAATAATAAGTTTAATTGTACAATATTACTTTGTGAACATATTTTTTGATGAAAATAATAACCCGCTGAGTTTGTTGCGCCCATTCTTCTCAGGCTTGAGGCATTCGTTTTGGAATGGGTGGTAGTTTTTGACTTTCAATAAGTGATGTCACATCCTATTTTGAATAATAATATTTGAATTTGAATTAGAACTATGTCGAAAAATAAAATTAATATTATCACGGAAAGTTTAGTGTTTATTGGGCTAGTTACTAAAAAGAAATAATAATTTTACAGCTAATATGCTTAAATATTTTTATTATACTTACATATTTTAATATTTAACAGTAACAAAAATCATATCATTTATTGCAGTTGTATTGTTATTAGATAAGTTTATTTTTAGATAAGTAAAAGTGACACAGATAAAACATGAATGTCAATGAATTGGCCGGCCAACGCACCCATAATAAGTGTGTTGGCTATCGAATTTGTCAAGTATATATAACCAATAGGAAACGCTATGCACATGTTAATCACTTTAACGGAACTAAAACGTCTTAAGACTGACACCCCAAGACATATCGTCTTAAGTTTAACCATGTGTGTAGTGTCAATATATTCCGCTCGATAAAGTAGAGTTAATTGTCTGCTACGTCATATCTTCAGTGATACGGGCTATTCATCATCATCGGAAGACGTCTACTGCTGGACAAAGGCCTCCCCCAAAGATTTCCACGACGATCGGTCCTGCGCTGCCCTCATCCAACGTATTCCGGCGATCTTGACAGATCTCCTACCAACACTGCGTCTTGCGGTACGTGATCGCCATTCGAGGACTTTACTGCACATACGGGCTATTGAATATCATAAATCTTAAATTCAACTGTCCAAATCAATTGAGCAATTTGCTAAAATATTTAGTGTTCTGAAAAGCTGTTTTAGCTGATTCCTGCCGAAGAATTCCCCTTCGTACGACACGCCACAAATTAGGATATCATCCCCACTATCTGGATATATGGCGTTCCTCCACAGTGCGGTTTTCAAAGAGCTTTCTTCCACGTACTACAAAGCTGTGAAAAAGGCTTCGTTGTGCGGTGTTTCCGAGACGATACGACAGGGGACCTTTTATAAAAAGCACGTATACTAAAAGGCCGGCAACGCTCCTGTGATTCCTCTGGTGTTGCAATAAATGTGGGCGGCGATGATCACTTAACATCAGGTGACCCGTACGCTCGTTCTTCTCCATAAAAGGTCACTAAATAGCATTAGGAAATTCTTTTATCTATGATCTATTAAAATTCAAAGAAAGAAATAAGTATGTAATAGAACCATCGCACTTAACATTCGGTCCAAGAAAGTGTGTGAAGCTTTGAAAAGAAAATCTTGAGCATTCCGTGTATTTACGTAAAGACGCAAAGAGAAATCAACTAAACACACAACATCAAACAATTTATGAGTTAACTGTGGGCCGTTCCCAATATACTATCTACAGATAGAGATAAATTACTACCCTCTCCTGTCAGTAATTAACTGTCAATAATCTGAAGCTGTCAATATACCCAATAAGTCATTCTTATCGCCTTATATTGGGACGCGTGAATTGCAATTTCCATACAAACTTTATATCGCTGGGAAGCTATACGTCACCCCATTGACAGACAGCGTGCACGGTTAAGGTGAGGTACCGTCGATAAGTTTATTGGGACAGAAAAGTCAACGATAGTTACGATTTTTATCTCAAGTAAGAGATAGACTGGATATTGGGAACGGCCGCGAGCGAATTTCTCATAATACACACTGTCGTACTTTTTACTAACAGTCTCTATATAACGTAACATATGTCTCGACTTTTTTAGTACCTGTTCAAAGACAATCGTTCTTGAGGAGTAAACTCCAGTCGTGAATCGGAGCTGACACACACACTTTTTTATTTGTATTAGTCAAATTAAATTAAATTTTAATAACAGAATCTACCTACAGTTTATTTGGCAGGATTCGTTAGTACCTATTACAGAAAAGTACGTTTCCTAGGCACTGCCTTACTAGGTAATAAGGTGTAAAAAATAAATCATGCAGTTTTACAATTTTCAGAATTTAAAATACTGCGGTACATAAAGTAGTTATGTTATTTTACTCTGAGTTACACATATCAACAATACTAACTGTATATTAGCTGACATCTCCAGTGGGTTAAGTATGTCGTCGACTGCTCACCGACCATGCTTCCGTGATCATTGTGAAAAACAAAACACATTAATTTCAACATTGTGTAAAAGTATTTAGTATTTTGTAATGCTGACAATGAAATAGTATATAATTATCATAACATATAATACATAAAAAGCTAATTAAATTGTGAAATTAATTTAATCCAATTGTTAATTTATATTAAACAATATAATTTCAATTCCATTCCGCCTTTCCAATAACACCTTTGCTTATCTCATAAAAAGAAAGCCTAGCAAATTTCGAAGGTCACGTCATTTGCAATTTTCGGGAAAGTCATAAATCCTAGATAGGTACCAGAGTAAGGGAAGCTCGACGTTATGCTTCAGACACTAAGGTCGAGTATGACATAACTTAGTGTTACATAAACAATAATGTTTCCTTCTCCTGTTTTATTGTTTACTTCACTGTACGGTATCATTCGAGATAAATCCTTAGGGATATATATATGGAGTATGGGTATGTATTATCGAGATCTTCTTCTCAATCGGTCACTCTTGTCAGAGTAGTCGTGATCGCTAAGATGGGTTGACCCAACATTTGGGTCGCACTGTCTCCCTCGCGATGCTCCTCCACTTTTGGCGGTTTGTAGCATTGCGGGAGCACTCCTCCACAGGTGTACTGGGTCACTGCTTTGATAAGATCCATCCATCGCGTGGGTGAGCGTCGTCTCGCTCTTTTCCCCTCCACCTGGTCCTGCACTATCAATCGCTCAATCGATCCTTCATTTCTGGAGATGTGACCAAAGAACTTCAGAATTCGTAGTTGCACATTAAAGCTAACAATTAGGTTAGCGAGTTAATGCTACCTAGTAAGAAGTATTACTGACAGCCTCAAAGTGTACTAAATAATCTTTCGTTTCTTCTTCTTCCTACCTTTCTTTCGCCATCGTTTATGTTTAGTGGATCTGGCCTAGACACAGTTAAGCCTTCGACTTTACTCATTCTCATTCTACATAAAATAAAGTAAGTTCATTTCCAGAATATGTCGATTTAAATGTGGCTCATTCAAGCCTAATTAAATAAAGATCATTTAAATTAAGATATGTGTTAAATACTTAGTTAAATAATTTAAACTTTATTTGAAAGAAAGATTTATACACACACACACACAAATAACAAAAATCAAACAACTTAAAAATATAAAAACGTGTGGTGTTTAAAAAAGGAGCCACTCAGCATGTGTTCCAACACAAATGTGTTGCAATGCTGATCATCTGTAGCCCCCGCGTGACACATGACTTCAAGGGGGACACGTCGCCTGAATTAAATTGACTATACTAATTAAACCTAAATGAAATAACGAATGTCGCAAACGACAGAAAATTTTAGAAACCAACTTCAACCTGTTACTTTTGTGTTACTAAAATTTCACTCTCATCATTTTTTCATAACGCGCCTAAAGAAGTATAACTTCGAAACAATTTCTACATTTTTTTTTATTTTTTTTATTTATTCAATGAACAAAATTATCTCAATATATATAATAGTATAGACATACTCGCAAAACCTCTAAGGTTTATGTGCGAGCAGTAAGTTTGCATTACAATATTTTTTTCATTACTTAAGACTTAATATAACATATAGTAGTAATATTAAAAAATACATCATAGGTATTCCTGGTTATTAGATTCTAGGTAGTATTTTTTTAGCTTTACTTTGAATGTTTTCTTTTGTAGATTACGGACGGTTAAAAAAAGAAGGACTCCGTGTCACCTTACATAACAGTGAGGCACCAAAACAAGCCGGTAAACGTGTAAATACATAGCCCCACGCATACACTTACACTAATACAAACCGATCGGTCGCCATTATGAGATTTGCCATCGTCTGTGACAGATCAGTTTGCGTCGCAATAAAATATTTAAAAAATGCCGTCGTGCGTTGTGAAAAAGTGTAAAACCAATAATATAAAAGTATTTGTGGATATATTATTATTTGAGGGAGAAAAAATTGTGTAACTGGTATACCCCGTAACCGCACACACACTAGTCCGTGTTGTAGATATCTAATATATAAAATTCTCGTGTAATGGTGTGCAGGACCGAACTCCTCCGAAACGGCTTGACCGGTTCTCATGAAATTTTAAGTGCATATTGGGTAGGTCTGAGAATCGGACAACATCTATTTTTCATGTTCATTCACACGATATTTTTTTTTAATTTTATTGACATTTTTTTTTTATTTGTTTGTTTATGAGTCAGCATTAAAAGATAGATACAAATTCAATCACCCATCTACGATCAACAGTTACTTTTGTATCGCGCTTTTAATATCGGCAATACAACGTTTGCTGGGTCACCTAGTATATCTATAAGATCTTCAGGTTGTGTATTTAATATCCTAGGTAATACATAGTTACAGGTTATTTTACCATTTTTACATTATTTGTTCTAATAATTTAAAAGAGTAGACATTGTCTTGCAATAATGGCGCTCACAAATAGAATTTTTCATGTCAACGACCTGTATCTATGCCTGATCTATGCACTTCCCGTTACCACGCCTCACATCATGTGTTGCTTTCCCCATAGCAACACGGCTAAAAAACCGGCTAAGTGAGAGTTGACGCACAGAGTCGGGAACCAAAACGAAAATCACGTGCGACAATTATGAATATGCGGAGTTCATGTTTAAAATTTTAGGATGCGCGCGTATCACTGTATCACAAAAGTAACGGGGTGAAGTTGGTTCCTAGTTCCTAAAATTGTCTGACATTTGCGAAATTTGTTATTATTTTTTTTGGTTTCATCGTCCATTATTAGGACTGGCAAAGGGTTCAAGCCCATACAGCCAACTAATTGCCAAAGCCATCTTTACAAGACTTTTACAATATTGTTCTTTCTACAAACGTAGAATAGCACGAGGAATAAATAATTTTAAGGATTTTTGCTTTGTTACGCCAAATAAGTATATTAACTTCTTGCGTGTATACATAAGTACACACACACTTTTTTTTAAATATGTCATAGTTTTGATTTATTTATTACGGCACATAAATCAACAACACAATCATTCGAAAATCGTTTGCCTGCAATTTCTGATGATGCATTAAATGCAGAACAAATTGGGAACAAAACATGTATTCAACAAGGTATAGGTGCATATGGAAGAACTTCGAGTCAGTCAAGATAATTGGATGGACCGTGGTAACAATAATTCACTCAGATTGCGAACTGCAAAGTAGTCCTTATCCTGTCTTACATACAAAGAGCAGGGACTAATAAAAAAAGAAGGACTCCGCACCGTGACATTAGCAAGTGAAGCACCTTTATGCTAGTGTGTGTGCGGTTACGGGGTATACCAGTTACACATTTTTTTCTGCCTTAAATAATCATATATCCACAAATACTTTTATAGTATTGTTTTTACACTTGCTATGTATTTACACGTTTACCGGCTTGTGTTGGTGCCTCACTGTGATGTAAGGTGACACGGAGTCTTTATTTTTTACGGAATTGCCATCTACATTACAATACAATTATTTAAAAAACAATAACGGTATTTGAAAATGGAACTCTCCGGCAGTATGTCAGTTTTTGTTTGTGTGAATGACATTTGTTTATACATAGTAGCATCGTTTGTAATATTTTCGAGTATAATATATTCGCACCATAATTTTTATGATTTTCGCTGTGGCTAAAACTTTGGTGATTGGCATAATTTTCTTTTACTGACACTGCGGATTGGCATTGTATAAATAACACACGAAACCCTCCAAAGACAAAACATTCTTATTTTAAAAATGAGTCAGTCATCAAACGGCCTATTTATAAAGCGGTAATTACAATAGATCACACTTGGTTGGATGACGTAACACTAATCTATTTCATACTTCAACGCAAGGTCCTAAGCTATGTCGTTTTCTTATACCCGTTCATTAATAGGTCATAGGACTGTTCATGACTGACTCTGTGTACTCGAATTTATTGTACTGGTAGCATGTTTAAATAAAAAGAAAATTTTATGAAAATCGGCACAGCCGTTAACGAAGGGTGTAGTGACAAACGCTCATACAGACAAACTGACGGAAATAAACGCTTTTGCACATAAAAGTTATAAGACGCTGTAACACTCTTTTGTTTTTGGCTTTTGCCCTGTGCTTCCCCGGGGCATAAGAATAATTGGGATGACACAGGCTCAAGGGTGTTGTAAGAGGCAACTAAGGGCATTTTCCAGTTGGAGGCTTATTTACCCAGGATACCGGCTAGATTGTACAACGGCGCCTATTTCTGACATAAAGCAGTATAAGCATTTTTTTTTGACAAACGAGCGTACGGGTCACCTGTTGTTAAGTGATCACCGCCGCCCACAATCTCTTGCAACACCAGAGGAATCACAGGAGAAACACATTTTTGAAGGTACCCATGTCGTATCGTCCCGGAAACACCGCACAAGGAAGTTCATTCCACAGCTTTGTATTACGTGGCAGAAAGCTAAGTGAAAACCGCACTGTGGAGGACCGCCACACATCCATATGGTGGGGATGATATCCTAACTTGTGGCGTGTCGTGCGAAGGTGGAATTAAATTATTGTGTTTCGGTCTGAAGGGCGCCGTAGCTAATGAAATTACTAGGCAAATGAAACTTAACAATTTACATCTCAAAGTGACAAGCGCAATAATTGTAGTGCCACTTACAATTTTTGGGTTTTTCTAGAATCTTGAGTGACACTGCATTGTAACGGGCAGGGCGAATAAATTACCACCAGCTGAACTTCCTGCTCGTCTCGTCCTTTATTTTCATAAAAAAATATCAAATATAACAAATAAAACAAAATAGTTAGGTTTTAAGTTCTCATGTAAGTGAATTGTACCTAGTAATTATTTATGAGAATAAATATCTTAATCTATAAATTCGAATGTATATGTAATGTATTCGAATGTAACGTCCTGCTCGTCTCGTCCGTTATTGTCATAAAACACCCGGTCACACAATCTCTGCACCCGGAGCCGTTGACATGACATGAACTAAATTACGATACAAAATGGGAAGGTAAGAGGGGGACAGCAATCCGAGCAGGTACTCAGACAACACTCATTTAACATTCACACTCCGAACGAAATAATAGATACAAACCGGTTTTAACCATTAATTACTGATAAATTTACAAGTGGTTCCAAGTGTTGTTCGTAGTAATAGTTCGCTTTATGACTTCCAATGTTTTTGTAAGCAGCTCTGTGATTTATTGACAATAATATTGGTAGTGAAATGTATTTTACCTTCTCGAAAAAACATTGTTTCGCTTTGACAAGCTTTAATGTAAACAGGACCACGGACGAGTTATAAAAGAAGGACTCCACGCCATGATATTAACAAGTGAAGCACCGTTATGCTAGTGTGTGTGCGGGGGGTAATGGGGGATACGCGGTGTTACGGGGGATACTAGTTACGCAATTTTTTCTCCCTTAAATAATCATATATGGCCATAAATACTTATACATATAGTATCGTTTTTACACTTTTTCACAACGCAAGACGGAATTTTTTAAATATTTTATTGAGACGGAAACTGACCTGTCACAGACGATGACAATTCTCATAATGGCCGCCTATCGGTCTGTCTATAGTAGTGTAAGTGTGTACGTGGGGCTATGTATTTACACGTTTATCGGCTTGTTTTGGTGCTACACTGTTATTTAAGATGACACGGAGTCTTTATTTTTTCCTAGTCCGTGAACAGGACCAGTAATATAAAATTGACTGTTAATTTTCACAATAATGACTTCTTATCAAACAAACAAACAAAAATATTTTTATTTCGTAGGTAAATTGAATTAATGTTAGCAGTAGGTACCTAACTGTCAGAATCTTTATTTAAAGAGGATTCATGTTATGGGTGTCAATATTACATAACGGGATCTTCTCGGATTACTAAGTAATAAACTAACGCTAAAAAAAACCCTCTCAAGATTTTGTTTTGCACAAAATTTAAGAAAATGTAATTTATTAGGTATACAGTACTAAAAGTAATAAAGTTAATATAGTTTTATACATACGTGTTATATCGATTTCAGTTCGTAACAATTTTAATGTTCAAAATTCAAATTATAGCCGACGTTAATAGTGTTCCGTTCAGTACATATGACTCATTACATCTACGGTTTAAGGAAATAAGATATTCATGCACGTAAACAATTTTTTTTTCAAAAAAAACGTGTAGTATATATATTATTTATAATCGTTTATAAAATGCTCACAGAATACCTTTATTTATTTATATACGGTTTGTGCGGATGATGCAGCTACTGTACTCAATAACTTTTGTATTAATTTACATTAACTTTTTTGGCTTAGGGCCTCGTTCACCATGTCCAAGTAAAGCTGTGATTAGTAACTTCTCAATTAACGTTAATTGGAAGCTTCATGTTATGAGTATCTTTTTCCAATTTCACAAGGGAAACTTATGTCTTGAGTAACTACTGATTGGTTAAGTGAGTAATGAATCTATCACACGTCATATTCGTTCAATTTTACGTCAAATATCACTTGTCAAACGTCATTGCAGATTGTCATTTATGATTTTGTCAAATGTTGAGCGTTCATTTCACTGTTTAGCGCCAGATGCTTGTTTACCTTTGAAACTAGAAAGCATCTGGAAATAGTATAATACAGTTTTTGTCAATTACTGGTTACTGGTGTGATTATCATTATTATGAATAAAATTAAAAGAGAGAGAAGTGCATACTTTACACGAGAGGTGATATCTTGGAATTTAAATATACGCATACTTGGTATTTGTTCCATGGAAGAATAATCTCAACTCGTCCAATTATGATCACTCAAATCGAATAAACCCATATCTAAGAATTTATTTTTATGCTACCTCTGAAAAGATGCACAAAACAACAAATGATAATAATAGTAGGCACATAATATCATGTAACTGTCAAGTAACCGTGCTAATTGGCAGAAGATGTGGCAAGTTAGTTACGGGACAGTTAATCTTAAGATTAGTTAACACTAAGATTAACTGTCCCGTACTTTAAGGTCGTGAAATTCGCATGTTATGTTACTATTGACTTTACTCAGTGATTAGCTTACTTGATAATTTACTTGAATGTGGTGAAAGAGGGCCTTACTCTTGTAAGGCATTGAATATTTAACGTTGTATATGTAGTACTAGTGAGTATGTGTGTTGCATCACTTAACATATTTATATTATATTGTAATTGAAATGATTTGTAAATCTAAGAAAATGTAAATCTTGATATAAAATAGTGGCAATGAGTTTCTTGCTACTTCTTCTCATTAGCTCAACCCTTTACGAAGTAGCGGTAGATTAAATAAGAAAAAATATTTGTTGACATTCATAAGTGTCATTTCCGTGACCTAAATGAATAAAGTGATTTTGATTTGATTTGAAATAAAAGAGATATAAACACGATATATCATAGTTAAGAAAAACAATATTATCAAATTGACTTTTTGTCTTTTAATCGTTTCTTGATAGCAAGAATCACGATTATAATTTAACCCTTAAAGTCTAAATTGTACATTCCTTTGAACCTAATTTGTTTTAAGCTGACAACACGATTTTCACTATTGCCCTAGTACATTTTAATATCACTGACACGTTTAATAATTATTTTTCCCATTAAAATGCAACAAATTCACATGAGAATGACGTGTTCTGAGGTTAATTAATGTAATAATTTATTGCTGCAACTTAGGCAGTGAATTTTCTAGAAACTGTCATAACCATATTGTTAACACCATGAACAGATATAAACTTATAATGCCTACTACTCGGCTATATCGAGTTAGTAAGTCTTTTGTGGGGCGATGTATATGATTTTACAAACGTTTGTGTGGTAAAGGTTACTATAACATAAATGACATTCTTAATCATACTACAGATTGGGAATGGAGCAACCGCCCTCAGGCTATTAAATAATAAGTTTAATTGTACGATATAACTTTGTAAACATATTTTTTATGAAAAATAAATAATAGTAAAAAAAACTAAAAAGCACTTTTATATAAAATTCAACTAAAAAATAGAAAATAAATTTACATTGAAAATAGTGTAAAAAAAAATATTTTATTGTAAAAAAAAGCGTGGAGTGCTTTTAAGATATTATTAAAATAATAATTCTTCTTCTAATTATTTCTTTTTAATTTTTTAGTTAAATTTTCTATAAAAGCGTATTTTTAAAACAATTAAGTACTTTAACATCAATTCCTGCCTTATCGACTATAGATGAAAATTATATAAATTAATAAAAATCATATTTTGCAAATTGAAAAATTGAAAAATTTATCAAATTAGTGTAATGTCATCGGTCCTCGATAAATCTACAAAGTTTGAAAGAAATCTAGCCGTTTAAAGTGGGTCAAAATCGCGCCCAAAGAAGTCGGTTACAAACATACATACAAACATACAGGTGAAGCTAATATAAAGCGTATAAAAAAAGAAGCCGCTGAGTTTGTTGCGCCTGTTCTTCTCAGGTCTGCTGCATACCTTTTGTAATGAATGGTAGTTTTTGACTTTCAATAAGTGATATCATATCCTTTTTTGATTAAAAATATATAATTATTGCATTAGTGTAAGTTCTTTCTTGTGAGGCGAAAAAACAGATAATATTATTATTAAAAACTAGCCGACCCGACAGACGTAATTGTTCTGTATATGATAAATAAAATAAATGTTTTTATATGAATTTGTGAATAATATATCATAACATCAAAAATTACTTCGTAAAATATGCACCCTGCTGTCGTAATGAAATTGTTTCACAGCAGAACTGTCAAACCGTGCGTCAATAAATTATCTTATAGAAATTATGTATGGACACATCAAAGGAAAAACAAATTTGTTGTTTTTATTTCATTTTATTTTCAGTATTTATTCACCTTTTAAACCTTCTCTGAACTTCCACAAATTATTCAAGACCTAAATTAGCCAAATCTGTCCAGCCGTTCTCGAGTTTTAGCGAGACTAACGAACAGCAATTCATTTTTATATACATATAGATTAAATTAAAAATTGAAACAAGCTGTCAGTCTAGGACCGCACATCACAAGTGCAAAACATGTCAATAAATTAGTAAAGGTACTTTTCAGTTTTACATAAAAATGTATTGTTTTTTTCATATTTCATGCATTATACAAACAATTCTCGCATTATTATCGTCATATTTAAAAACGGATACTATAATTATTATTTTTCTAATATATAAAAATCTCATGTCGCGGTGTTTGTAGTTAAACTCCTTCGAAACGGCTTGACCGGTTCTCATGAAATTTTGAGTGCATATTGGGTAGGTCTGTGATTTCAAATTCAAATATTTTTATTCAAAATAGGATTTAAAATCACTTATTGAATGTCAAAATCTACCACCCATTCAAAAGAGACTCCCTCAGACCTGAGAAGAATGGGCGCAAGAAACTCAGCGGGCTTTTTTTTTTTAATATAAAATATGGATTACAATGTAATATCGTACAATAAACATTTATAATTAAAGAGCCTGAGGGTGTTCGCTTTATTCCCAGTCCGTGGTGTCATTAAGAAAATCGTTTTTTAACAATTCTTTTAAATTTCGTAACACATTTGTTTTGTACATTTTCTGGGATGATATTGTAGAAGCATATACATCGCCCAACAAAAGACTTGCTAACTCTACCCAACCGAGTAGTAGGCATAACAAGTTTATGTTTGTTCCTCGTGTTAACATTATGATATAGAATCGGACAACATCTATTTTTCATCCCCCTAAATGTTTAAGGTGGTCCACGCCAAATTTTTTTGTCATGTTTTTTTAAATTTGTTTGATTATGAGTCAGCATCAAATTTTCACCCATCTACGACCAACATTTACTTTTGTATCGCGATTTTAATATCGGCAATACAACGTTTGCTCAGTCGTTGGGTCAGTTAGTATATTATATTATTTAAATAATATAATAGGCTTATGGGTACTAAAATAAGAAACGAATTATTTCTGTCAAAAATTCAAATACAAGACATCAAAGAGATTTACGAGTATGTCGAGGTCAACAGTGACGCGAGTTCATACGGTTTTCCCCTACCAAAAATGACACAACCCGACTAAAGAAGATTTCACGACAAAAACTATTTATTTTACAAAAACCTTGTAAACTTAAGCCACTTTCAATTAGCTTGGTTATTGAAACTGTTCATTTAGGTAGTTCGACGTCCACCAGTCCACCACACCGCACAACCTTGACGTGCGACATTCAATACTGTTACCTAGTTACAACATACGTACTCGTAAATATACGAGACATTTTCAGCGAAAGTTAATGGCTGCCCTCGATACGCAACAACCGAAAGAGATTCGAAGAAGAAAGTTAATATTTACAAACGGTTTTGTCAATATCCAATGGAAAATTATTGAAATTATTGATGCGTTGTTTAATTTGAAAGGTAATTTTACTGGCTGGTTACAATTTAAATTCTGCATAGTATTCTTAATTAAAACTAGCTGACACGACAGACGCTGTTCTGTTCTGTCAATAAAAATAAATGGATATAGGTAGTAGGTATGTTATCCCTAAATAGAAAGACATCGCGGACTTTTCTCGAGACCAATATAAGATACACAATTCCATTATTTTAGTATATATCTATGGGGTTAGACTGCGTTTTCGTAACTCCAAGACGGCTAATATTTTTCCGACACGTATCGTTCAACAAATATCGTTAATGTATACATAAACTTAACAAATTATATACTTAAACCTTCCTCGAGAACCACGCAATCCATTGCTGAAAACAGTATGAAGATCGGTGGTGTAGTTTTTGAGTTTATCGCGAACAGACAGACGCGGTGGAGGACTTTGTTTTATAATATCTGATGATAAAAAAAGTGTGTATGTACTTATGTATGCACGCAAGAAGTTAGGTATACTTCTTTGACCTAACAAAGCAAAAATCCTTAAATTTTTTTATTTCTCCTGCTATTCTACGTTTGTTGAAAGAACAATATTGTAAAAATCTTGCAACCATGGCTTTGACAATTAATTAATAAATAACGAATACGGCACATAAAATTTCACTCTCATCATTTTTCACAACACACCTAAAGAAGTATAACTTTAAAAGCTCATTAATATCACATTGGGTGGGGGGTTTAACTTTTAAGCTCAGTCTGTTTCATTATGGCAACCAATGATGTAATTAGATTTTCATAATAAATACATTTAACATATTTGAAACCTGAATCTATCACCCAATAGCAATAATGGAACTGGGCTTCAAGGTTAAATTTAAATGAAATTTCGGGAAGTAATTGGTTTACCCCGTTTTTCGAAAATCGAGTTTTCATCAGATCTCTTTTTTTTTATGGAATAGGAGGACAAACGAGCGTACGGGTCACCTGGTGTTAAGTGATCACCGCTGCCCACATTCTCTTGCAACACCAGAGGAATCACAAGAGCGTTGCCGGCCTTTAAGGAAGGTGTACGCGCTTTTTTTGAAGGTACCCATGTCGTATCGTCCCGGAAACACCGCACAAGGAAGCTCATTCCACAGCTTTGTAGTACGTGGAAGAAAGTTCCTTGAAAACCGCACTGTGGAGGACCGCCACACATCCAGATGGTGGGTATGATATCCTAATTTGTGGCGTGTCGTGCGAAGGTCGTGATCTCTACGTTTTAAGTACTATCCCCGTGCGTATGGTGTTCGTACGTCTGTATGTAATCGTCATAAGTACAGTTTGAAGCGAACATGTATGGAACTAGCGGGGATGGCCTTTCGGGTCAACCATTTTCCTATTTTTTTTTTGTAAACTTGCGTATTCTGGTAAGACCTACTGAAGAGATTGATCGCTTAATAAGAGGATCAGGTTATATAGCTCGCTTGTGATATTTCTATGAGTAACAGCATAAAAGACCATAATTGTTAATTAGGAAGTCGCTCAGGGGTCACCACTTGAACTGCCTCACACATCCTGCGGTAATTTAGTTAAGTCTTACGACAGATGAATCTAACTGGTGCTTGCATGTGTGTAACATTATAGCTGACTCCATCGTTTGTGTATTTCGGTGGGCATGTTATTACGTAATAACTTGCACAATGTTAACTTTAATATAGGACTTACGTCATCACCTTTTAATATTCTCAATTTATTATTGGTGGGGATACAAACGAGTCTGAGGCAGTGAGTCAGCTGAGGCTGTGGCTTTAGGATAGGTCCTTTTAGTACTTCCATGTGTTTCCGAAGCGGTAGTAGTATCTAGGATATTAGAAATGACATCAAACAGAATTCTAAAGGAATCAATATTGAGAAAATGAATGCCTTTTTTTTGGAAGATGTAGGTAGGTACGCACTTTTAATACTTAAATATATGTCAAAAAGCTCAATTAAGTTTGGTTGTACTTAAAAGATAAAACAAACTAAGTACTTAAAGTAAGTACTTAGTTAATAACGATAATAATTAAATAGAAACCCGAGTTGATGATACATCATCTTGGGGTTCTTTTTATTAACTTTTTTTTAGTTTGTTAAGTTAGTTAAATTAATGTACTTAGATTATAATGGAGCTGACATGTACATACATATAAAAGCCTCTAAATAAATAAAGAAAAAAAAATCATCTTGGGGATAAGCATGAATGTTGAAAAAATGAGGTTCTCAAATCATCTCTACTGCATAATGTTTTTCAGTAATAACTTATTTGGAAGAAGTTAAGTAGTTAACCAATAAATTCCTGCGGGCGACGTATCGCCGTTCGTAATTATAACGTGTAAGTGCGAATCAAAGAATCCAGTTTCAGTTTAAGATTCTACAAAAAACGAATGCCATTCGTTTTTTTTTTATAAATGTGAATGTAAGTTTCTTTGTTACACTTTCACGCCAAAACCACTGAAACGATTTTCATAAAATTTAATAATGAGATAGACAAGAGCTTGGGAAAGGACATAGGCTACCTTTATTACGAATAAAAGGCTTGGTGGGGTTGAGAAGGGGGTGTAAATTTGTATAAAAGATCGTCATTATCGAAGGTAGGAAGATTTGTATTTAGGCACTTGATAAGAAATAAATAAATATTTGTTCTATCGTTTTTAAATTTACCTGTGTGGGGATGAAAAAGGGGGATGAAAGTTTTATAGTTGGTAGCTTATAAAAATGAATTTACTAATCACTGTAGTTTGTAGTGTATTATTTGCAAAGTGAGTATATTAAGAAATAAAAAATGTTGCCAAAACTATTTCACGCGCACGTCGTCGCGGTAAAAAGCTAGTAAAGAATAAAAAACTTAGGTTCTAAAGGACGTATCATATAAATTTATTAACAGAAAACATCATCTAAAAGAACAAGGGAATAGATAGCTCCAAAAATAGCAGCCGACAGCCGACTGGGCGTAAAACAAAATAAACAACCTGGTAATGTAAACAAGAATAGACAGGAAGATGATATTCTATTACTACTAACTATTTAAACATTAGTGTGAGGTCCGCACACCTGACGTGATCAGACGGCGCGGACATCTCAAATACGTGTTAGAGGGCAATGATATTTATAGTATTAAATGGTTAGAGGGGAGGTTATTTAAATACACACAATTCTTGTAATCACTGTATTTGGGCAGCTCGAATTGTCGTGGACCCGGTGCTCTGTCAACGGCTGGATCACTTGGCGTTGCGTAGAGACAGCGCTTCATTGTGTGTCCTCTACCGCATTTATCGTGTTCCGAAGAGCTGTTTCACCTCATTCCTGCCTCCGAATTCCACCTTCGCACGACACGCCACAAGTTAGGATATCATCCCCACAATCTGGATGTGTGGCGGTCCTCCACAGTGCGGTTTTCAAGGAGCTTTCTTCAACTTTCTACAAAGTTGTGGAATGAAATTCATTGTGTGATGTTTTCGGGACGATACGACATGAGTACCTTAAGAAAAAGCGCGTACATCTTCCGCTCCTGTGATTCCTCTGGTGTTGCAAGAGAATGTGGGCGGCGGTGATCACTTAACACCAGGTGACCCATACGCCCGTTTGTCCTCCTTTTCCATAAAAAAAAGAGTTCAAACTATAAATTCACAATAAGTCATGAATACTCGAACTTAGCACTCTAGCTTATATAGCACGACAGCTGGCCTTAGTGTCAACTAACTTACACGAATCAAATTGAACTAACGATCCGAATATTTACAGTTTCTAACAGAAGATTCACTATTTGGTAGCGATTTTTCGAAAATACTGTTAATTAGGAAAAAAATTTTACCAATTGTTCTGAAAACAATGCTGTAACCATATTACGAGACAGACAAAATTAACTTCATTTTGTTGTTTATCAACATCATATTTTTCTTTAGTGTCGGGAAATGTTAGAAATGTTTTCAGTTAAAGACTACAAATTTTTAATTTGGACGGCTCTCGCATTGTGTAATATAAATATTTGAACAGGAAGTAAGAGAACATCATTTAATAAATATCAAATAAAAACGTTTCGAAAATATAAGGAAAGTGAAAGCGAAATTTAAAAGTCGTACCGTAACTGTGCTAAATGTTTAATGTTTTTAAAGTTTCGCTGTGAGTCAATTACAATAAGGTACCTACCAATTTTATTAAATATTATTTTATTCATATATGCTCCCCCAAAGATCTCCACGGCGATCGGGTCTGCGCTGCCCTCATCCAACGCATTCCGGCGATCTTGACCAGATCGTCAGTCCATCTTGTGGGGGGCCTACACATACTGCGTCTTCCGGTACGTGGTCACCATTCGAGGACTTTACTTCCCCAAAGGCCATCTGTCCGTCGAACTATGTGCTCTACCCACTGCCACTTCAGTTTCGCAATCATTTGGACTATGTCGGCGACTTTGGTTCTCCTACGGATCTCCTCATTTCTGATTCGATCTCGCAGGGAAACTCCGAGCATAGCCCTCTCTCCTTTCTCATAAGGCCCATAGTTAGCGACCACGTCTGCGTATCGTAAGTCATAACTGGATACACACTGGTCGAAAACCTTCGTCTTCAGACCTTATTCATATATAATATAAACAAATCTTTAAACCCGTCTGTAAGGCCCATTATAATATGTCTTATCGTCGGTCTTTGATACAGGCTGTGGCAGTTAGAGGAGTGCTCACAAATCGAGGGGATACGGCAAATTGACACTTTTTAGCCGTGCACACATAATCTTGTCTTCGAAGTTAAATTGGACTAAATTTTGTCGGTCTTGTTTCAAATCTTTGCAAAGCATGGTCTCAATTTCAGAAATGTTTGTTCCTGTACTCGTCGACGCTTTCTCGGGAGATGTTGGCACGTCTGATGTACGAAGCATACGATGGTCTGTCTTCACTCTTTGCTATGCAGCAATGATATGCTGCTAATCAGCAGTATTCATTGCTATGCAGAAGTAGAAACAGTGTAGGGTAAAGAACGTAGCCTTGGGGGACACCAGCGTTTATGGGTTTTAAGTCAGAGCATGCACCGTCCATAACGACCTTGATGCTCCGGTCTGCCAAAAAACCTGGTAACCCATATGCTCAACCTCTCGGGAAGTCCATATGGTGGCAGTTTCGCTATAAGCGCTTTGTGCAACACGCGATCAAAAGCCTTCGCTGATAGCCATATGATAGTCTCTTAATTTGCTTTACTTACAGGTATCCGATCTAATATTAATATAATATTCTCAGGAAGTACCAAACTATGAACTTCTTTTTTCAATTCGTCAATACCAAGAAAATCTTTTTATCTTTTAATTAATAGAGAATTATATAATCTTATATATAAAATTCAAGTGTCACAATGTTAGTTACCTTACTCCTCCGAAACGGCTTTACTGAATTTTACCAAATTTTATATACATATTCAGTAGGTCTGAGAATCGGCTACTATCTATTTTTCATCCACCTAAATGTTACGGGTAATCCCTAATTTTATTTTTTTGAACGTAATTTTTGTTTTTATTTTTTTATGATACAACATTAAAAAATACATACATCCCTAAATTTTCAACCCTCTACGATCAACCCCTATTTTCGTATCGCTATATTTATATTATTCTGTTCCATCCACAAATCCGCTATAGGGTTGCAAGATGGCAATGGATCAATACTTACAATAATTGTAGTACGATAAATTTGGTAGGTCTGAGAATCGGTTGCATGTACTTTTTACACCCCAAAAAATTTTATTACTTTATATGGAAATACAACGTTTGCTGGGTCAGCTAGTATTATATAATATATAAATAGTAGTAGTAGATACATAATAAATAACAATGACTTCATTTTGTTTATGTAGTGTGTTGTGCAACAATGCGCTAATCAAGAGTCCTTGAGACGCGTCAGGTTTCTGCGAGATGTGATTTTTATTATAACAATAATATGTACAACATGGACAATCTTGTATAACTGTTCTATAACTTACTACAAATTGCATTTTACTTACATTTATCCTTGGCAACTCAAACACGGATAGCAAGAGTTTTTGTTCCGTTTCAAATGGCATTCATCCATCATTGTTTCGAAGTAAATAGGTAGTACGTACCTATTACCTAACTAACAAATTCGTTTTGTATTTACTCTATGTTTAGTAATTCTACAGGCGTTTAGTTGTGTTACACGAGAATAGTCTTAATTATTGCGTTTTAAACATAATTTTCTATTATACAAATGTTTTGAGTTTTCTTTAGTGTTAATTCCGCCAATATTTGTCTTCAAACAATTCGACGTGTTTCGGCTCTACACTAGGCATCCTCAGGACGTGTTGTCTCGCCAAAATCTGCCACGAGACTCAACGAGACAACACGTCCTGAGGATGCGTCGTGTAGAGGCGAAACACGTGTCGAATTGTTTAAAACTCAAATCATTTGTATAATTATAGATTTCCGTAAAGTAACGCCTACTTCAATAAATTTCCTAATTTTCTATTGTTATTATGAAATTGTAATACCTATTTGGTAATTTACCTAAATGTACAGAAAGTGAAATGATGAGAAACGCTAGGTTGTAACACCGGCTACGCTGCTCCAAAAGCGTTGGTTCCAATATGTTGGCTGTGGGGGACTACTTTCATTTCTATAACAGCTTTCACCAGCCCGATACGACACTACATACGATACCATACAAATGCGTAGAAATCACACAAAACCAAGTTGTTTTAGTGGGTGTTTTTATTACCAGAATATTGATAGAAATTGGCGGAGGAGTAGGTACATATCTGTCATTATATAGAAATGTTTACACATTACTGCTTCACGGCAGAAATAGGCGCCGTTGTGGTACCCGTAATCTAGCCGGCTTCCTGTGCAAAGGAGCCTCCCACTGGTTATTTATTTATACTTTTAATCTGTCATTAAAAAGTTAACTCCGTTGACTTAAAAGTATGTCAAGCCACGACATCACCGTGTGACCTGTTCGTTAATGAATTACAGTTGTAATGTGGTTTTAATCACAGTAATTGAGTTCATATTGTAGAATGATATTATCAAAACACTCAATATTCTTCTGCCTTAAATACCTACTTACCTATACCGCAAACAAGGCCAGTACAACTTAATAAATATAATCAAATCATAATAACACATACACACACACACACATACACACACACACACATACACACACACACACACACACACACACACACACACACACAAGTTGCCCAAAGTAAATGGGAAGAGGCGATAAAAAGCACAACCAGGATTCAGCCAGAAAATATTATAAACATACTGCTGGAATCACAGGAAGCTTGGGATGCTACAAACGGCTATGCAACCGAAGTGCTAAAGGAGCTACGCACCCAAGAGAGGGAAAGATCCCAACTAAGTCAAGCATCGAGTGGAAGTAGCTGCTAACAGCTAAGTCCCTAAGTAGCTGCTAACAGCTAAGTCACTCCCCGTGACGAAATGCTTGACGGCAATCCCGCGGGGAACAACGAGGGAACAGAAGAAAGAGGCGGTTTTTTAGTCGGTATAAGACTGGATCCGACATACGGGGTCCCTGGCATCCTGACCCCACGATACGTAATAGTATTTTTCCCCTCAGAACAAAAAAGACACACACACACACACATATTCTTAGAAGTTATACTTTTATTTTATCTGATTTTGATAATTTGATTGACTATATAGGTAATGATGTCTTGTACCGAGACGTCTCCGACAGCTGAAACACAGTTCATACTAGTTTAGCTGTCTTTGTATGTAAATAATTAATAATATAATTTAGAACTATTTGTAACTTGTAGCGCTTGTAGCGCTCTACAAAGCGCAGGCCCGGCCACACATGGAGTATTGCTGTCATCAGGGGATCATGGAGTATCTGCTCGATCCATTTGACCGCGTGCAACGTAGAGCAGCTCGAATTGTCGGGGACTCAGTGCTCTGTGAACGGCTGGATCTCTTGGCGTTGCGTAGAGACGTCGCATCATTGTGTGTCTTCTACCGCATTTATCACGGGGAGTGTTCCGAAGAGCTGTTTAACCTGATTCCTGCCGCCGAATTCCACCTTCGCACGACACGCCACAAGTTAGGATTTCATCCCCACCATCTGGATGTGTGGCGGTCCTCCACAGTGCGGTTTTCAAGGAGCTTTCTCCCTCGTACTACAAAGCTATGGAATGAGCTTCCTTGTGCGTTGTTTCCGGGACAATACGACATGGGTACCTTCAAAAAAAAAGCGTACACCTTAAAGGCCGGCAACGCTCTTGTGATTCCTCTGGTGTTGCAAGAGAATGTGGGCGGCGGTGATCACTTAACACCAGATGGCCCGTACGCTCGTTTGTCCTCCTATTCCATAAAAAAAAAAACTTGTAACTACTAACTATTATTAATTATTGTAATGTTTGGGAAATAATGTTATTATTATTATTTGTTCCTTACCTTGTTGTTCCTTACAACTACGGATTTTTTTAATATCTCACTATAGTGCAGAACAGAAAGCCCTCAAATATTTGACTATATTTCACAGGCCTTAGTCATACTTATTCCTTTGGGCTATATAATCTGCCAAGATATTACAAGATAAACACTGGTTTATGATAAGAGTTCACATATTTGTAATGTTTTTGGCTTTTATCAGTTTTCACTTCTTTTGTTTTTATTAACAATTGTTTTTTGCCCTGGGCTTACAAACGATCTTGATAACAGAGTTTTATACCTATTGTGTCTTTACGTTCAATGTATTTATGATAAACTATTCTGTACTTTACCTTGGTAATATTGAATTATAAATGTATAAGTTTAAAAGGTCGTACTCAAATTTCATCTTGTGTTTTTTCTGCAATATTAAATGCGTAAATTTATATTAAGAACTTACGTCACGGCTTAAGTTCCAACTTGGAATTCATAGTTCGTCTAGATTGCTATGAATATTTAAACAATTAATCATTTATTATTATATAATATAGGTAGTATAATATAGGTAGGTAGTAGGTACCTATTTAGAAATCAAAATATAGCCTAGGATTCTTAAATAATCTAGAAAGGACAATAGCGTACTATAAACTGACTAACTAACTACCTACTTAAACTAGCTGAAGTCCGCGACGTCATCGAAGCAGCAAAAATGTGTTTTTTTTTATGAAAATAAGGGACGAGACGAGCAGGACGTTCAGTAGGTGGTAATTGATACGCCCTGTCCATTACAATGCAGTAAAACCCGAAAAATTCTGAGCGGCACTACAATTGCGCTCGTCACCTTGAGACTATACTAATATGTTAAGTCTCATTTGCTCAGTAATTTCACAAGCTACGGCGCCCTTCAGACCGAAACACAATAATGTTTACACATTACAGCTTCACGACAGAATTAACCTACCCATAATCAAGTCGGCATCCTGTGCAAAGGAGACTCTCCTGACCTCGTATTTAAAATTCACGTAAAATTTGATTCGCTTTTTGTCCGGCTATATAAGTAGGTAAATACTGACCAGACAAAAATTCTATAAAGTAGGTACTTTTTTGGATTCGTTATTATTTTTTAATACACAGAAATTCATCAATGTGCAGTTTTGACTTTGTACGATTTAATAATATTATGTAAAGATATAATATGACTAATGATGTTTCATAGTTATTATTGTTCTAGATAAGAACATCCTTCGGTTATACTTTCTGCGATACACGAACCACGACGATGTGTTGTCTCTTACTATCAATGACTCATAGATAGTTTTGGCTACAAGATAATATATGTCCACCGAAGATAACTTTTCAAGTTATAGCTATGTATTTTCTACAACTTAAAAAGCCATATAAAAAAGATGTTACAGACAAAATTAAGTAATCTTACTCTATTTTTTCTTAAAGCACTATGAGGGCACAGGATCTCTTGGCAATAGCAGATAATGTTATTCAAGTTAGCGGAGATATATTCGACGAGGGGGCTTTTAATGAAAAATCTTTGACATGTCATTTTCTCTGTCAATTCCTAGCATTAGAAACACCACAGGAATCGAGAGCAAACTGTATTTCGGTCATTTCTTTGTAGTCCAGACTCCAAAGAGACTCCTCATCTATCAAGAATATTAAGTCAGTACCACTTGTACACAAATTGACGGAAACCTGCTGACCAGTGGGAGGCTCCTTTGCACAGGATGCCGGCTAGATTATGGGTACCACAACGGCGACTATTTCTGCCGTAAAGGAGTAATGTGTAAACATTACTGTGGTTCAGTCTGAAGGACGCCATAGCTAGTGATATTACTGGGCAAATGAGACTTCACATCTTATGTCTTAAGGTGAAAGAATCCTGAGCGGTACTGCATAGTAATGGGTAGGTAGTATCAATTACCATCAGCTCAACGTCCTGCTCGTCTTGTCCGTTATTTTCATAAAAAAAAAAGAACATGAGGGAAGTACCACTTGCAAACAAAGTGACGGCTACTTGCTACATTACGAATAAATAACAATATATGATACGGTTCTGTTCCAGTCCCAACCTATTAACACATCAGTAAACAGATGGACAGTAAAAATTAAGAACTTAATAAACGAAAATTTTGTTTTTACCTTACAGTATAGGTAATCGAAAATTATCTATAATTTCGAAACTACTCTCTGGATTTTAATGAAACAATTCTAGTGTATTTCTAGGCATACCTTAGCATAAGATATATCCATAAAGTTTCAAGTTTTTTGACGGAGTTTAGAATCCTCGAAATTTTTATTAAGAATTCAAGAAACTACTACATAAAAGATGTTTTTAGGAGTTTTTAAACAAGTTCGAGATGAAAGGATTAGGAAATTTAGGCATTACTCAAAAAAGAAATGAAATAAGTACTTATAGAACAAATTGAAACGGTTGAAACCCACGCCATGCTGATAACTTCGACAGTGACCGATAAAGCCAAAATCGATAGGCACGCTAGCACAAGGCCCTTTGTAACTTGAATAAAGAAACTTGATTAAGCATATAATTAATGTTACCTACACTGTATTTTATTATATTAGATTGATAAATATATATTATATACATTACAAACTACAAAGTCAAGATAGAAGAAAAGTCAATGGTGTGAAAATTAGTGCGAGAGAGCGATATCGGTAATGCCGCTCCCACAATATTCGACAAAAAATTCTACCTACATTACGCAGTCTTTTTTCATTAGTAATTCAATACTTGGGGTGCTCAATAGACCGAGACTAAAATGATATCAATCCTCTTCCTGTAGGCCTTCTCAATAAATATCGTTTTTTTTTTTAATTTGCTTATAATTATTAACAGAATAAAAATGAGGATCTGACCTACATTAATTTTTTTTTGCCCATATGTCTAACAGGGGTTTTTTTTGTTTTCCGTTATATTGAAAAATGATTTAAATATTCTTCTTTCATTGTATTTTGGTTTGATCTGATGGTCTTGTAACCAATGCTCTGAATAAATAAAACAAAAAAAATATAAGTAACAGATTATTTACACATATTATTCAAACGAGCACCTACTTTTATGAGCGAAAACTTGACACTCCTTTAGTGTACCAAGTTTTTTTTTTATGAAAATAAGGGACGAGACGAGCAGGATGTTCAGCTAATGGTGATTGATACGCCCTGTCCGTTACAATGCAGTGTCGCTCAGGATTCTTGAAAAACCCAAAAATTCTGAGCGGCACTACAATTGCGCTGGTCACCTTGAGACATAAGATGTTAAGTCTCATTTTCCCAGTAATTTAAGTTAGTGTAAAACTGTTTCTAAACTATTATTTGTATTGGTAGGTATTTGTTTTTCTCGGCTATATTTTCTTTCAGGCAGTCACTTCGTAATTTAACTGTAAATATATTAGATAAGAATCTTGTCAGTACCTACACGATGCACCCACGGACACCTAATTAATGATGAGATCACAAAGTAACAAGCAGCAGTAGGAACCTACTAGATACTTTATTAATATTATACTCGTATTAGGTACCTATATCAATTCGATAAGTATGAAAATTTATATTGAAACTAGTAGTGTTTACGCGAGACTTCGTCCGCGTAGAATTGTTCATCCTTTATTTAACCTTTTCATGCACTTTTGTACAACAAAAGGTATTTAATGTCCTTTCGCAAGGTCTAGTCTATTTTTGCACCAAATTTAATCAGAATCGAATTTTAGTTAGGCGTGAAAGCGTGACTTTCTTTAGACTCCATACGAACTTTCGTCCCCTATTTCATTTCCCTCACAGGTCTGAATTTAAAAAATTCTAGAACAAATATGAATTTATTTCTTATCAAGTGCCTAAATACAAAGTTTCATGATGTCATCTTCGGTAATGCCGAACGTCCATACTAAATTCCATCTCCTATTTCAAACTCTCCAAGGCTTTTTTCGCAATAAAAGGTAACTTATGTCCTTTCACAAGCTCTTGTCTATCTCTTTAATAAATTTCATGAAAAACGGTTCAGTGGTTTCGGCGTGAAAGCGTATCAAACAAACTTACATTCACATTTATAATATTAGTAGGAATTATGTTATATTGTAATTTCCGTATACATATAATATGCTTCAATTGTACCTATTGCCTATTGTACTTTCCAGTTTCGATATCGAGTGTATATTTCGTAATTAAAATATTACCAAATTTGTTAATAGTGTGCCATCAGTATTGGGCTTAATTGTCCAAATAATTAGCAAATTAATTTTTAATTAGGTGTCTAACTCAATGTGCAAATGCATTGTACACTATTATCATTGCAATATTGTATTTGGGTTTTCAAATACTTTTTCGATTTTTCTGGTTTTAGGAGCAATTTACACTTTTTTTAATGTATGTGGACTTAGGTAAAAGGTACCTAGTCACTAAACGAAATAGAGCGAGCTTCGATTTTGACATAACATATATAATATAGGCACGGGCTAGTAAAAAAAGAAGGACTCCGCGCCGTGATATTAGCAAGTGAAGCACCTTTACGCTAGTGTGTGTGCGGTTACGGGGTATACCAGTTACACAATTTTTTCTCCCTTAAATAATCATATATCCACAAATACGTTTATATTATTGTTTTTACAGTTTTTACAACGCACGACGGCATTTTTAAAATATTTTATTGCGACGCAAATTGATCTGTCACAGACTATGGCAAATCTCATAATGGCGGCCGATCGGCTTGTATTACTGTAAGGGTATGCGTGGGGCTATGTATTTAGACGTTTACCGGCTTGTTTTGGTGCCTCACTGTTATGTAAGGTGATACGGAGTCCTTATTTTTTTCTCGTCCGTGAATATAGGTAGCCGATATAAGCAAAGGCATACACACAAAGATTATCAGATTAAGCATCGTCATCTAAAGAATCTATCTGGTTTAACGAAAACTTATCTGTATGCAAATGACTAGATTGAACAAATTGTCTACAGATGGAATTTAACAACTGAGTGTGTCATACTAACACTTGCGCCAACGCATATTCGAATTAGGGTAGGACGGAAGTTGTACCTAAGCATTTCAGTGGGCTTATACTAGTTATTGAAATATAATTAATTGCGTCATGCAGCGCATTCGGTGTGTTTATACTTTATCATGTATTTTCAATTACTTTGGGAACACACCTAGTAATGTTAATCACCCGATACAATTACATATTAAAAAGGTACCTACGTGCCAATATAAAACGACAGAATGCTAAGTACGAAAATAAACATTATCGCATCACGCATGACATCAATTTATACAATACAAAATGTATTTCTATTCCAAGAATAAGGAAACGATGCGGTGGCATTGTAACAAATTATACCTTAAGACAGTCCGTTTGTTTCGTGAAGTGTGGGCAAAACATTACTCACCAATTGTATCACTTTGAGTAATCCGGGTGTAGTTTTGAAATATTCCACATTGACTTTAATCCAGTCCAATGAGCCGCCGTTCTGCTGAGGCGTCGCCTGAGGAGAGTTAGGCTTGTTGTGGTCGACGGTCACAACTGTCTCGGGAGCCATCATCCTACTATTATTAGTTATATATTTTGTGTATAATAATTAAAATACTACGAGTAGGGCACGAGCACAGACACTTGAAACTTTAGCACACTAAAGACGCATGACACATTTTCGTCCGGCGTGTGTGAACGTTGTTTATTGAGTACGGCGACGGCGCTCGAGTCTCGACTGTCGAATGGCGGGGAACAAGTTATAAGAATGGTGCTATTGCCTATTGGACGGCGAGTGGCGACCGGCGACCGTCCTCGAGAGTCGGCTGACTAGTCACTCGTCGCTTGGTTTTACGTTCATACCTATCGCGTGGCGTTTTGGTTTAGATACTTAACGTCCTTATCGATAGCATTCGACAATCGATCATTGCCTTTCCCACTTGTTTACAAAATTAGGGTTGCGAGGCTGAACATTATTTTTTACTGAACTATTCTGGGATTGCAATATAATTTCTAGTTGCACATTTTCCACGGTCTATGTGATATTTTTAGATACTTATTACTTATCATTCTTACAGATACCATTCGACAATCGACCGTTGCATTTCCTACTTGTGGAATCAGGGTTGAGAGGCTCAAGCTTATCTTTTACGTAACTATTCTGATATTATATTTTGTTGTTCGAATATATTAAGTTACATCTCCACGGTCTATGTGAAATATATATTCAGAGACATTAAAATAAACTATCTATCCTATTTTCCCTAGTTAGTACCTACCTAATCCTATATATACAACCACAATAATTAATGCTAGTAAATACATTAGTTAAAATTAGCCTCTTGCTCCGCATCTTGTAGGAGATTTTCAAGGTTCTAGCGGTTTTATATATTATGGCTTTATAGAACCTGGTAAAGAGTTACTGGAAAAAAACTCTTCGATATATAAACTCTAAAATAGGGCTTTTTTGGAAGTAGGACTTATCCTAGCAAGTAAGTAATACGTATATACCTGCTTGTAAGCGTTTTGCTATTGAACCTTGCCAGGCAGCTAAAATCAGAAGCACGCATTTTTCATTCATTTCGGTCTTTCGAATGCACCACGCTCATTACATACAATATTTTCCATATTATTCTTTAAACTTGCGTTCAGAAATCTGATTTGGAAAAAATAAATCTCCCTCGGAATATCGTACATTTGGAATTTACTAATGTATACCTACACTTTTATAATAAAGTACCAGTCGTTGTTCAAATATAAATAAATTTAGTTTTAATAAAGAATGGCTTTGTCGTAAATCCTTCTACTCCACAGCTGAATATCTAAGCGATCGTACAGCCTGGCACTAGATTGTGGCTATATCGTAGGAATAACTTTTGTAATAATTGTAGGTATTTTTATTAAAAAGAGCGCAAGAAAAATGCTAGGAGTTTCGTGCGCCGTTTTAGCTCTCTCAAATTCAAAGCAATTTTGAATTAATAACTAAGTAATAGTATTGTGTATTAGTAATAGTGTAGATAACTTACAAATTAGGTATAGTTTAATTTATTAAAGATGCACGATATTATAATATACTTAGTCTAAGAGCGTAAACTCGCCAACAAACAGTTGCAACAGTTTGGCGAGATGTAAAATTTAAGTACCAACTGTGCATACTTTTATAATTAGATATTTATGATACAAAAGGGCGGTGAAATAATACTCAAAGAGAATTTAATCACTTCGTTCATATTGTTATAAATTCGATACTATTAAACAACGAAACAATGTGTGGTGAGGCGAGTCGTAGATGGGAAGGGGAGACCGTTCGCTGCATTTGATTCGCTGTATGAGGACAAGGCTTCATACAATTAGCAAAGTACCTACGTGGAGTGCGGGGGCCCGAGAAAGTAGGACATCTTCCCTACTAGGGTTGAATCACACATGATTGGCGCGAGACCCGTCGGAGGAGTCGATATCGCATCGAGGAACAAATTTTCGATTGAACTTTTTTTTGTGGCACAGCTAACATCAAATCTATAAGACTCACTTATACTCCTGTACCTTTTTAATATTTTATTAAAAAGTCACTTAAATTTTCATATAAAACACCTACCTGCCTACACAACAGAAAACAATGACGTTTTAAAATAATCTTATTATTTGATACCTATTTAAAAATAATTTCTAATTAGCGGATATTAACACGTGATCACCACCTCTTGTAACAACAGAGAAATCACAGAGGCGTTGCTGGCATTTTAGAAAGGTATACTCGCTTTTTTGAATAAAACCATGTCGTCCTGTGAATACCGGCTCAAGGAAGCTCATGCTACAACATGGTTAATGTGAAAACTGCGCTGTGGAGGAACGCCACACATCCAGATGGTGGGGATGATGAAACGGGCCGTATTGTCCTGTTACGGATAAAATGGACGCCGTTTTTGAATAAGTAGCAAAGTTATAAAACAAAACATTCTTGACCCAAAACGTAGAGCTCACTGAAAGAAACCTGTCTACTCATGTTCGGTTCTTTATTGAGACGCAATTAAAATGAACCGTTTTTGAATAGAATAAGATCACGTCCCTGAACGTCTGAAGAAGGTCATGGTGGGTCACAAACTGACAAAACCCGCATTAAGGTTATGATGGGATTGGAAGCACCTAGCAGAACCTCCGGACCTCGACACTAACCTATGCGAAACATAGCGGCACTAGCCCGCTATTTCACGCTGGTATTCTGTGCGAGTGTGGTAAGTAACCCGGACGAGTCTGGCCCGATTATGCCGACGTCATAAGACGGCAGCGTGACTTTCCCATAGTTAGATATATAGTTATAAAGGCTCCATTGCTTCTTACACCGTATTACGACTTAGTTTTACTATCCTCTGGTGAGGTTATAAAGCCTAAGTTATAAATATAATGTAGTGGTATCGGTTCTTGATGATCGATCTTTACCATTACATATTCGATTGATATTGTGATTTGTTCGGAATATTGTTTTTCTAAAATATTTTATATGATTTTGGACCAATATATTATTACTAAAGTACCCACATGATATTTGGTATCTTATTGTGATGGAACGGAATAAAGTTTTTTCCATATGACTTGTAGTTTCGGTGGAAACCGAGATAAACCGTTTTTTTTCCATACCCCTCCTTGCAGTTGCAAAAATATTTTTTTTTCGCTCGAGCCGAATATCATCTTGTTCGTTCCGGTACCTTTTTCTCTCCTCCTCAGCACCGCGCAACAAATCGGCGAGGATGTACCTATGTGCACGCGTTTGTCTCGGATGAATAAAAAACTAGCGTCATGCGTCTGACACCTGTTAGGTGGTTACGTGATTTTTTTTATGGAAAAGGAGGACAAACGAGCGTATGGGTCACCTGGTGTTAAGTGATCACCGCCGCCCACATTCTCTTGCAATACCAGAGAAATCACAGGACCGTTGTCGGCCTTTAAGGTGTACGCGCTTTTTTGCAGGTACCCATGTCGTATCGTCCCGGAAACACCGCACAAGGAAGTCCATCCCACAGCTTTGTAGTACGTGGAAGGTGAGGATGATATCCTAACTTGTGGCATGTCCTGCGAAGGTGGAGTTCGGCGGCAGGAATCAGGTGAAACAGCTCTTCGGAACACTCCCCATGAGAAATGCGGTAGAGGACACACAATGAAGTGATCTAGCCCTTCACAGAGCACTGGGTCTCCGACAATTCGAGCTGCTCTGCGTTGCACGCGGTCAAATGGATCGAGCTGATACTGGGGTGCGCCAGACCAGAGATGACAGCAATACTCCAAATGATTTTTCTTTCATTTTATATTTTTGTTTTAGTTAAAAAATGGCTCTCAGTGATTTAGACATTAAGTGGTGGTTCGAAAAAGATTTGTCCAATGACGAAAACATATGAAACCGGAGATAATATTATTTTATAAACAAACAAATTGGAGTGGCCAAGCTCCATCAAACATGCTCGCAGTTTTTTACCGTTTACTTGAAATTGCTGCCTGAAATTGTTGTGAAGCAGGTTCAAATTTATAAGGAAACTAGCTGAACAACTGACGAGGCAATACTTGCAACGCGCGGAAACCCAGTCGACTCTAGCTGCAGTTTCAAAAAGCAGCAGTGCTGGAGAGAGGTTCGGCTTGAAGAAGCCTTTTTAACCTGCACGGTAACAAAGAAATTCAAAACACAATACATGTCTTTCAAATGCAAAGCTTTCATTGTAAATTATTTGGCTTCAATGCTCATACAAGTTATGTTGTAGCTGTCGAGTTTTAATTGTGATTATTAGAGCGTGTCCACACGGCGCGTTGCGTTGCGTTGCGTCGTCGCAACGCAAATATTTTGACGCATAGCCGGCCACACGGGCGCTGCAGCGTTACTATGACGCAGTCAACGTTCCGTCGGCGCAGCGGCGACGCACAGTTGCGGCAAGTATTTTGAAAAAAATTCGCAGTCAGTCTATAGCAAATCATGGATCGGAAAAGACGTCTAGCATTGCTCCTATTACTACGTCACCGCCGAAATCGACGCAAGATCACAAGACGGTACTGGATCAGTCCTTTCATTTCATTAAGAAATCGTGATGGACAGTTTTTTTTTTTAGAATATCGGGAGTTGCTATTAGACGAAAAGAAGTTTTATAATTTTTTTAGAATGAGTGTATCCAGCTTCGAATGTTTATTGAAGTCCTTAGAACCACACATACGAAAAAACTATACTAATATGAGGAATCCAGTGGAACCAGTAGAAATGCTGGGAATCACTTTAAGGTAACTATATAAATATATTTAAGTAATAAAAATATAACAGTTTTTTTGGTTTGTTTAATTAGTAATCAACTCACAAATAATCAGCAATTGTCATAATTTTAAATTTAGACATTATTTAAGAGAGTAATCAACTCACAAATAATCAGCAATTGTCATAATTTTAAATTTAGACATTATTTAAGAGAGATATCATCCAGTAATTACAAATTAGAAAAATCGTATTCAGTTTCTTCACTTGCTTGAGATGTTTCTGGAGATGTAATTGAATTATTAAAATCAGAAATGTATGTACTTTGAAAATTTGCTGTTTGATACCCATATGGTGGTTGGTGAGACGTTGATGGGCCACTCACATATGATGATGTTTGTCCATACCGCATTTCATCTATAATTTGTATAACTTTACTTTGGAAACGGAGAGTTTCTCGGTCGGAAAATTCTTGAATAGATGGCAATATAGCTCTGAAAAAGGACATATGGCGATTTTCCGGCTCCTTGAGAAGTTTTAGTCCTTCTCTTTCAAACTCATCCATTTGCATTGCCCTTTTGCGCGCGACTGGAACATAGCGCGGAGTGTTGTCTGTGGTAATGTCATCATTTGTAGACGTAGATTCATTGTTGATTTCTCTAGGCGAGTCTAAGCTAGATTCGGTGGCATTTTGTTCCACTTTTCTCAAAAAAAGGAGTTGATTGTATAAATGATACTTCTTCAGTTTCGTAGCGCCCGAGCCCGATTTTGATGCTTCTTTTAATTTTTTTGAATATCTGAAGTAATTATCTTTTACACTTCTCCATTTTTTTATTAAATCATTACCTGCAAAACCAATAGTAAACATGATTTAATAATTTATACATAGTGAATTTCTCGATAAAATTTAATGACATATTCAGATATCGTTAACAAACACTATGTGACCGACTCTGGAATCGTGAAAATATAACAGCTGTTACATACAAAAAGCAATACCTACTGAATCAAAATGTATGCAACAGCTGCTATTTTTTTCGCGATTCTAGAATTAATTGGTTACATAGAGAAAGTTATTTGCTATCGATGTCTGAATATGTCAGTATTTTTTTTCGGGTATCTATCTATCTCATAAATGCATATTATAATAATTATTTTCTTTTCAGATACCTAGGAAGTGGAAATTCAATAACTGATTTACATTTCAAATTCAAACGGGGAAAATCTACTATTGCATATATAATACAAAGAGTTTGTCGTGCTATATGGACCAATCTTCTTCGAGACAACATCCCTGAACTGACAACTGAAAGTTTCCAAACAATAGCGAGGGGTTTTGATGTAAAGGCAAATTTTCCTCAATGTGTTGGTGCCATCGACGGCAAACATATCCGCGTGTGTAATCCTGCAAATAGTGGCTCACTTTTTTTTAATTATAAAGCCTTTTTTTCGATTGTGTTGCTAGCTATTGTGGATTCAAATTACAAATTCGTATTTGTCGACATCGGTGCATACGGAAAAGAATGCGATTCAACCATATTACAAAATTCTAAACTGTACGAGCTAATGATTAACAACAACTTACCACTACCTCAACCCCAGCCACTCTCTGGTAGCAATATACCAACCCCGTATGTATTTGTGGGTGACGAAGCTTTTGGACTGAGCAAACATATTATGCGTCCATATGGCGGTCAAAATCTCGACTTACAACAAAAGGTTTTCAATTACCGTCTAAGCAGAGCCAGAAGATATGTCGAATGCGCTTTTGGGATTATGGCTAACAAATGGCGCATTTTTCACAGACCGATAGACGTGTCCTATGACTTCGCTACTGACATTATAAAAGCATGTTGTGTATTTAACAATTTTGTCGCTGATCGAGATGGTTTTAGACAAAGAGATAAATTTGCTATAAGTGTTGATGAATTTCTCCCAATACAACCCGTACATGAAGAACAGACAGCACCGAATGTCATAAGACAGCAATATGCGACCTATTTTATGACTAGAGGAACTCTGCCTTGGCAGCTAAATAAGGTATAATTGTATTATGAGGGTTTTCAAGATTTTCTTGCACCGCCAATTCCGCGATCAGTAAAAAAATAATATTTTATACCTACTCAGCGTAGTCTAGGTTAGTTTTGAGCTAAGTAATAAAATAGTACTCACGCTAATCTAAATTCCCTAAGTTTTAAAATTTTAGAGTGTCGAGATATTAATTTTGTACTGATCGCGGAATTGGCGGTGCAAGAAAATCTTGAAAGCCCTCTTAAATAAAAAAAACAATAAATATCTGTACTGTGAACTCACCAACTTTATTTTTTCGTTCAGCTGTGAAATTCTCGTAATCAGGAAATAAAACTTTTGATATGTCTTCCCAGGCTTTTGTTTTTAAATTTTTATTTTTAAAATCTACGTTTGACTTGTCCCATATAATTTCCCTTTCCTGTATCAATGTAATCAAGTAATCTATGTCAATTTCTTCAATGGTATTCATTTTACCCTGCAAATAAAACTAATTACCCTGCAAATAAAACTAAATACAAAAACGTAAACGTAAAACGAAATGAGCTTCCGTGTATCCTCTCTGTCAACGCACAAGCAACTGAGCGCTGACGCTCCGACGTCGCATGAGTACACCCCCTCCCGCTTCGTCTCGGGGGCTGCTGTCCGTCATGTGTGCGTTGCGACGACGCAGCGCGCCGTGTGAACACCTTGGTTATTTGTATGTAAAACAACGCAGTGGTAGCGCTGCGTCGACGCAACGCTGACGCAACGCGCCGTGTGGACTGGCTCTTATTTGAATTTAAATTATAAAGAGTTATAAAAAAGTTCCTATTTTATATTGTACTTTTTATCAATCTCATTTTCGAAATATGTTCGTTTGTAGGCCTAATAACAGAGACATTGACAATTATTAGAAATTAAACATAATGTTGATTGGAATGTGCCTTTTAATTAATAACAAAATCTTTCCTTACAAATATTATCAAAATTAATCCGGGGTAATACAGACGTATAACAGGTGGTTGTGTGACAGAAATAGGTGGTTAGGTAGTTAAGGGTTAAATTACTGAGATTATTGAGACATAATATTATTACGTTCGGAAAAAGTAGAGCTCGTGCAAAGAGGTGCTGCATCAAAAATGTGAAAAATGTGAATCATGATAAAAAGTGCTTTAAATATCAAATATTTCATAAAAAATATAAACTGTATCAATATAAATTCATTGCTTGTGTAAGGATGCTTCGTGAACATGAAGGTCGTGATTACTGTCATGATCAGTAATCGTAGGTATCAAATTTACGTATGTATATCGTTTATCTTGTAGAAAATTAATAAACCAGGTGTTTAGTAAAACAAGATAAGTCTGATTAATAGTACCTATGACTCACGAGAATGTTTGCGATAATATTAATTTATTTTAAACAAATTACAGTTCATATTTTTGTTTGATTATTCATTATTATAAAATGTAGTCTTATTATTACAAATTCTATAGTTGGTCTTAAATATAAGAACGTATTAATAAATATTTGTTATAAGAATGCCCCCCTGTCTATGATTCTGTATTTTTTCCTAAATAGTCGGCAACATTAAACAAAGTTAACTAGTTATTGTATATTTCATAGAGACCGCAAACAAACTCTATGTACGGTAAAATGGGGTGAATAGACTCAAATTTCAAATTCTGCACTGATTTTCTTACATATTTTGTATCCGAGCTTATGACAACTCAAAAGACTAAGTAAGTGACACTGGCTACTGAACTAGAGGTCCCGGTTTAGCATTACGGTAGGTGAAAACTTTTGTATGTTGAATATTAATATGTGTTTCCGAGTCCACGTGTGTATATATGTTTACTGTATTAAATATAATATTGTCTGGCACCCATAACATATACTACAGGCTTTGCTTTAATATTCCTTATTTGTGGCTAGATAATGTCATTGTGAATACTGAGGGTAGTATTCAAAATGTTTATACTAAAAATAAGAAAAATATAACGGTTAGGTATTAAGAGAAATTTATTTATTGGTTCACCTTTGTATCCTGGTAAATAGTTCAAATCAATCAAATATGTTGGCTTTTATTTTTTCATGAGGCTACATCAGTTAGTAAAGGGGATTTGACATGGGGAGAAGAAATTATAATTTTTTATTTTTATTTTATTAAAAAATAATCATTTACAAAAGAAAGTAAGAAATTGAAAATTATTGCTTCAAATTAGTTTGCTGAAACCTGGACGGTTACTGTTGAACAAATCTATTTTCTGAAGTTTCTCATTCTTATTGAACTATTTGCAAGCATGCCTTACAAATACATTGGATTGGATAACACGTCCTACAAGGAATTGAAAACAAAGCTGTATTCGTGTATTGACGCTGACGACAACGAGGGACTCTAAGGTTAATTTGATGGAGTAGTGAGGGGACGTCCATTTCACCAGTGACCAGTGGGAACCTCCTTTGCACAGGATGCCGGCTGGATTATGGGTACTACAACGGCGCGGTCTTCGGTCCGAAGGGCTAGCTAGCTAGCGTAGCTAGTGAAATTACTGGGCAAATGAGACTTAACATCTTATGTCTGAAGGTGACGAGCGCAATTGTAGTGCCGCTCAGAATATTTGGGTTTTACAAGAATCCTGAGCGGCACTACATTGTAATGGGCAAGGCGTATCAGTTACCATCAACTGAACGTCCTGCTCGTCTCGTCCCTAATTTTCATAAAAATAAATCCATAAAATAGCTACCATAAATATGGCCGGTTCTAAAATCAAGAGCTATTACCAACTTTTTTGTATCATTCCAATTCTTTCGTTATGAACAGCATGGCTGCCAACAAAACTATTAAACAGATTTTTTTTATATAGTTTTCCGACTTGCAAGATGAACCCAAGCTGCTTATAAGCTTTTTTTACTACTGAATCCAGATGAGGTATCAATGAAAATTTAGAGTCCATAACAATACCAAGATCACAGATTTGCGTGACTCTATACTCACGACGACGACAATGCTAGATTCCATAATTCTGGAATTTTTCTTGGCATTACTTTAGATAGTAGACTCAAATCAAATCAGGGGTCTAGATGAGAGAAATCTGGATCATTTATTTTTCAAATGCCCTTTAATGCAACCTTCTTTGTACAATTTTATACCTCCTGAAGCCCAACTTCCTTTACATGTCTCCTCTCCCTAGTTTTAACTCCTATTGTATATATTTTATGTAAATATATTAAAATAAATAAGATTAAGTTGTAAATATCACTAAGTACCTATATTTAATAATTCAAGTAATTATATTAGTGTATGTCCTTTATAGTCCTAACAGCGTGTATATTTGTTTCAGGTATAAGAAAATAAAATTTGTTTCAATCTTTAGCACTGATCACTACCATTAAAATTAGTAAACAAATACTCTAAGCTTGGTGGTCTACCTTAACGTGACATTGGCACAATAGGAAGTAAAAAAAATGTAACTTAATACAAAACAAACTACAATGGAACCCACATTATCAACTATCAGTAACTTGGCAATTTAATTGAGTTATTCAGCTTTTGCCCGTAAAAATATCAAACAGTTCGACTGATGTGAATACAGATAATTTATTTAATTAAGCATTATTTTGCGGAAATCCATTTTTTATTCAAGTGTGGTGAGCCTTCTTGAGTGTAAATTCCGCTAAGATTCGTCTTCAATCAATTCGACACGTGTTTCGCCGCTACCCGACGCATCCTGAGGAGGACGAGGATCGAGAAGATGTTGACTCGCCAAATTCGGGCACGAGACTTGAGTCTCGGAGTCAATTTAGTTTTGTTTCTTTTTTTATCATGAAGGAAAATAAGTTTTGTTTGGTTTAATCACGGACTAGTAAAAAAAGGACTCCGCGCCGTGATATTAGCAAGTGAAGCACCTTTATGCTAGTGTGTGTGCGGTTACGGGGTATACCAGATACACATTTTTTTCTCCCTTAAAAAATAAACCATATAACCATAACAAATACTTTCATAGTATTGTTTTTACACTTTTTCACAACGCACGACGGCATTTTTAAAATATTTTATTGCGACGCTAACTGATCTGTCACAGACGATGGCAAATCTCATAATGGCGGCCGATCGGCTTGTATTAGTGTAAGTGTATGCGTGGGGCTATGTATTTACACGTTTACCGGCTTGTTTTGGTGCCTCAGTTATGTAAGGTGACACGGAGTCAAGAATTGAACTTCTCAGAGATGCTATGTATACACATTAAAGAACCACATTTGGAGTGGATGTGAAATGGGGTTTCATCTGCTCTATTACAGAATCTGCAATCAAAGTGTTTGTTTAACCTGCAGTGCCCTGTTAGTGTCCTGGTTAAAATGCGTAAGTTTTTCCCCTACATAACCCTAGTGACTCATGCACAGCCTTCTAGTTAGCTAGGATTGGTTTTGGAATGGATCAATACATACTATAAATTGTAGCAATCACCAATAAAAGCAAGCAATTAATTTACTAGGATATCACTCATATGGCTTAGTAATGATATATGTGAAAATCTAAAGCTATGTTACTGAAATTAGCCAGATAATTTAAATTCATCATCAGCCGGAAGACTGCTGGACAAAGGCACCCCCCAAAGATATCCACGACAAACGGACCTGCCCTCATCAAACATTTTCCAGTGATCTTGAACAAAAAAAGAACACTGCGTCTTCCGGTATGTGGTTGCAATTTGAGGACTTTACAGCACCAACAGCCATCTGTCTGTTAAACTATGTGCCCTGCCCCCTGCCACTTCAGTTTTGCAATCATTTAGGCTATGTCGGTAACTGATTTGCTTTTGGATCTCCTCATTTCTGATTCAATCTCGCAGGGAAACTCTGAGCATAGACCTCGTGAGCGACCATGAGCTGTGAGTTATGTTAAATTACATGCTAGCTATTCTATTCTAAAAATACTATTTCATATTTAACTCATCTGCCCGTAAACAACTTTTATAGAGAAAATGAAAAGATCTTATTTGAATCTCATTTTTTGGGGGGTTTTGGGGGCCTTATGAAGAAGATCATGGTCACTAAGAGGGCAATGGAGAATGAGAGATCAAATCAGAAATGAGGAGATCTATAGGAGAACCAATGACACTGACATCCTTAGATGGTTACGGAACTTAAGTGGCAGTGCACATAGCTGGATAGACAGATGGCCATTAGGACAGTAAAGACCTCGAATGGCAACCATGTACCGGAAGAAGTAATGTTGGTAGGCCTCCCACAAGATGGACTGACAATCTGCTCAATATTGCCAGAATAGGTTGGTAGAGCAGGCCCCACCACTCTCTAACGGCGATCTATGGGAGAACTTTGTCCAGCATAAAAAGGGAATTTATTTTCTCAAAATTGATTCCATTAGAATTCTTTTTGATGTCATTTCTAATATACAAGACACAACTACCGCTTCGGAAACAAATGGCGCTCTGAGAGAGAGGAAGCAGCACAAGAAACTCTCACAGCATTTCTTTTGCACTCTTTTTAATCAGCAGTGGACTTCTTTCGGCTGCAATGATGATGATGGTTTGGTTCTCAATGGAATTTGCTTTTAAAAAAAACTACAAATACATTTTAACTTAATGTATTAGATTAAAAGAAGAAACCTAATATTTTTCCTCCCAAGTGTTTCCGTCTCGCTTCTTCATGGTCCATGATACCACCACTGGTAGTAAGCACTAGGTATCTGAAAATGAAACACAATATTAAATTGATTTGTAATAGAGGTAAATCATAAGGAACTGATAAATTATTTATAAGTTTTATGGGCTAAATTGCTTGTTACATTGAACAACCAAGTGGAGATTTGATCAAATCTAAGGTAAATACCTTCAAGTCATGCTTAGTGTTCAAATTAGAACACTGTTGGGTGAACTGTGTTCTTTCTTATCTCTTTTTAGCTCAAATTCTTAGTTTTAAGTTGAAGATGAAATTTATATTTTACCAGTTTTTGATTACATAGTGTTAAAATGTTTAACTTAACACATTCACTGCTAACCTCATAATGGAAGGAGGGGTGTTTTTAGACCTGCTGGTTAGGTATGATATAGCTTGATGACTAATTATTTATAATTAGTACTGAATATAAGTTTTTTAAGGAAGTGGAGGACAAATGGATGTACGGAAGGAACACCACTAATCCAGATGGTGAGGATGATGTCCTAATTTATGGTGTGTCATGCGAAGGTGGAATTGAGCAACAGGAATCAGGTCAAACACCTCTTCGGAACACTCCCCTGTTAAATATGGTAGAAGAGACACAATGAAGTAATGAGTTAGGCTATATATTAATGTCTTGTGTGCTAAACAAATAACAGAGTACTAAACGGTGGTCTCATGAAAGAGAGAAGAGGTCTCTCAGCAAAGAGGAGGTTAATACTTTTCACTTATATGAATACTGGGTAAATATAAGATTCCCTGTTTTAAGCATAGGTAAATGATATATTTATATTATTATTACTTTAAAAATATGTAACAAGTGGAACAAAAAAATCAGAATAAGTAACGTACATGGCCTACCAAATAATTGTCTCTATAATTTGCCCTAAGATATAGGTATTAGTCAAACCATGACTGAAAGAGCTAGGTATGGTACTTAGATACAGAGAGCTGTAACTTTACCCACACATAGATACAATATGTAATGAAAGACATCTAATATGAAAGAGTGTGAGTGAAATGTAGAATGATTGTGTCCTCCCATTGGCTAACATTCCTCAGTGTTCTTGGTGTGGACATATATAAACTTTTGATAGTGAAAAATGGATGAACAGTGGATTCTCTCAATGAGCCATGTGGAAAAGTAAATATGAAAAACTGAGTCTACCTGCCAATTTAGTAATTTTAAACAATGAATATTTATGTTTGATATGTACTGATAAAACTTTAACATTTACAAGGTACAAGTAAATAAAATAGTTAACATATTGCCTGTTTAGAGTATTTTGGTTAAGTACCTGTGACATCAAATTTTTTACAAGTAATTTTTATTCAAATAATAATGCTTTATAGTAAGTCTGTTCAAGTTAACAGCCTGCAAAATAATAAAGATATAGTTCCCACAACCTGTCAATTAAATCCAATTTAAAAATAGGCTCATTCATTCATTACATGTAATGCACAGACATCACAGCTGAACCAAAAATGTATTATAATAATGCACAAACAGGCAACATGCTAATAAATTATTTTAGCAGAGGTAAAGGCACCCTTAACCTTAAGAGGGGACTTATCAGGCTTAATCATAGACAGCCAGGTTTTTTTAACACATTAGGGCTGTCAAGTGATCACAATTTATATTGTGTTTTCAAATTCAATTCCTGTGTGATATTTATCTCACCTAGCATTATTCAGTCTGTAGGACTTCTCTACAGATAGCCGTGAATGAGTATAGTATATATAAGGTGATCACCTAAAATGTATAGTTTCGTTAATGAATTCTAGCCACTATTGGGGGAGGTTATAATACAGAGTGCAGCATCTCCATCATATGGCAGCCAAAAAATTTTTATTTTGATTTTCTGTCTCATTTCAATTTAATATAAGACTCAGAATAAAGTTTAAAAACCAGGACAGATTCAAGTTACTGAGACATAAACATGTAAGACAGTTCAGCTTATGGACTGGGATTAAAACGAACACCCTCAGGCTCTTTAATTATTAATGTTTATTGTACGATATTACATTGTAATCCATATTTTATATAAAAAAAAAAGCCCGCTGAGTTTATTGCGCCCATTCTTCTCAGGTCTGAGGCAGTCTCTTGAATGGGTGGTAGATTTTGACGTTCAATAAGTGATTATAAATGCTATTTTGAATAAAAATATTTGAATTTGAATAATAAGCATAACTCAACATCCAGTACGAATTCAATGCTTGAAATATGTCTAATAAAATTTATATTTAAATTTTTTATTAAAACCAAAGAAACACCATGAAGGTGTGGGTTTTGCTTTGTCCGCAATGGCAGTAACAGCGTTTGCTAAAGAGCAACATCACTTGATACCAAAGTCTTATGATATAGCACAACATATCAAATAGCAACCAACAAGATCTATTGGTGATTCGCGGTAGTTGTGCGTACTCCTAGTTTTAAATTAAATATCTTTGATAACAATGGTTATAGGCTTTGGTAAACTTAGAACTTACCCAAACTGTCGGGAAGGTAAAAGGTTGGTCCACCTCTCAATGTCGTTAATAGGTACATCAAATCTAGGCGATATAACACCACATTTATTTAATCTTCCTGTCAAGTTGACCACAATTTTTCCAGCTCTGTGATCATCTACGATTTCAAACTCTCCAATATAGCCATGCTTCATCATCACAGTCAGAAATTTGACGATTACTTTTGAGCAAGGCCGGATCAGCACTTGCCTTTTCCCTCTCTTCTCAGCATTGTGGATAGATTTTAACGCATCACTCAATACATTCATACGCACCATGGCTGAAATATTAAATGCATTGCAGTACAATCAGTTCAAATATTTATAACCTCCGTAAATGGAAGAAACAAAAACACAAGAAAATAAGTAATGTCTACGTAGACATAACAAAATAAAGAGTTAAAATTATTAATAAGGTGTCACGGTCTCGAATTAGAATAGATTTATACACTTTTATGCCATATTTATTATGATTACCTAGGATTTAAAACCCGCCTCAACTTGCTAAAATGACAGGTTAGCTAAAAAGAATTGTTTTTCACTTTTCAGAAATTTGGTGAACGCATTAAAACGTCACTGTCAAGTGTCGATTATCAGTTGTCAGTTTGTCACAGTAAAACTAAGATAAAGAATGTTTTTGGAAGCCAGAGCCACTCTTTCACCCTAATCTCTGCCGTACATGTTTTCCAGAACGACATTCTGAATTTCTTTTTGTTATTCGCGCTTCTAAGTGCACACTTATACAAACATATGTTGCGCACATAACTAAGGCCTAATGTGTGGCACATAAGCGAAAAAATATTTGAATTAACGAGTGCAAATAAATGTTATTTTATAATTATATGATAATAAATATAAATAATGATAATTCAGTAATAATAATTCAATTCATAAAAGTATGCAATTTTTTTAAATGTTTTCTTATGACATTATGAAGTAATTATGGTCCATAAAACGACTTTACAGACAACCAATTTTACAACCCATTGAGGGTGACTGTTTAGAGCTTACTATTTATGCTTCTATACGCGTCATCAGGGTGCAATACAATGATGCGTATGATAAGCATCCTGATTAAGTTGCCTCGGTACTGCATGCGTCAGATATGTTTGCCGGGGCCAGAGTACTGGATTTCTTTGCGATAATGAGATTGCGTAGCGCAACATTCTGGAGCCGGTTGCCAGAATCCAAGAATGAGATCCTGAGCACGCTGGATCAGAGTTTGTCATTTCTCAAGCATTGGCGTTCGGTGGACCAGGAGGCTAATAGAAAATAAATAGACCTAAGTACAGAATTGTATTCAAATAATGTCAAAATTTTAATGTATTCATTACTGTACTTTATTAATACATCATTGTAATTTTAACTTGGCTCATACCTGGGTTATTATGTTGTGGTGGTATAACTGAACCGCACAACGAATATTTGTCACATTCTCTTATCCAACAACTTTTGTAGTAGTAATTCGCCATTTTTATTAAACCTTTAAATTAACCATCTAACCTGCGATTTATTGAAGGCAACTAAAAATATGAGAAGAAAACACACAGAATAGATGGGAATCCTAGTCTATCAGAGAAATGACTTCCATAATGCTGAGCTATTGAACAATGATATAGCAAATATTTCAGTTGCAAGGTTCACAGAGCTTTCAGTTGATTTCATTAATATTATTAGAATACGGCCGCTCCGACAATTTTTTGAAGGTCGCCTATGGACTTGCATTTCGTGCCAATACAAAATCATTAATTTTTGGATCTACACCTGAACATAGACCTTAAATTCTATTTGTCTACACCTACCTTCTTGTTTGTATCTACGCAGTCAGTAGAACAACCAGTACAGTAGATACTGTCAATGTCAAATTGTCAATTTGCTGGCAAGTGCTAGCGATTGGCCAATTGCCATTCCTCGCTCTACGTTAGAGCGTAGACGGTAGTGCGTGTTTTCTAGCGTCCTTCAAAATAATGAATTGTGGAAATAAGTTTTGAAACTTTGCGAAAGTTTTTCTTTTTATAAAAAATTACTGTGTTATCGTTTTTATGTGATAAAAACTAAATTGTGACATCTATAAAGAGTTTAATGTACCAGTTTGCATGTTTTAGTGACTTATATTATTCCTTTCTGGCTATTACTTGTAAGGTATTCCACAGGTGTTATACCTTTATGTTGTGATATTTGGAATCCTAGCAACGTTTCCATAATGAGGCAACTTTTGAGAAGTGAAATGCATAAGAAATGTATTTATATTGAATACAACGAAATACTTTTTGTGTGTATCGGATTGTTCTGAAAGTAATGAGAAAACGTGTTTTTGTGTTGTGGGTGAGCCGGAGAAGTTGACCAAAATGTTTTCACTGAGGAATGGCTTGTTTTTGGTCGTGTTTACATCTTGCATGCGATTATCAGCGAGAGGTGATAGCTCAGGTATATTTATTTTTTCTTTCATGTAAATAACTTAGTTTTAGTAAAAAAAAATAAGTTTATCAGTAGACATATTTATTCTTAAGAAAAACTAGCTTACAGTCAAAATTGAGTGTGTTTATTTTAAACGTTAAATTGAAATTATTAAATATAACAATAAATTTATACTCTTAGTCTTAGGAGAGAAGATTAGTACCAACACTTTTCATAGCATAATAAACTTTTTCTATTTCTATACTATTTATCACTGTATACATTCCCTCTACGAAAGTGAATTGCTACTATGTAGGAATTCTCTCCAACAGTAGATGGTGTTAACTGCTGTAGAGTAACTAACACTTTTAAGTCTAGGCTAATCTACCACCAATCATATAAAAAACAATACTTAATAATTCAGTGACTACAAAGGATCAAGGGACACAATGCTTCTTAGGTAACAATGTAGCAGATAAACTCGCCAGGCAGGTCTCTATGACTCATGAAAATTTATTGAAGTAGGCATTACTTTATGGAAATCCATAATTCTACAAATGATTTGAGTTTTCTTTAGTGTTAATTCCGCCAATATTTGTCTTTTTGTCTCATGCCAGATTTTGGCGAGACAACATGTCCTGAGGATGCCTTGTGTAGAGGCAAAACACATGTTGAATTGTTTAAAGACAAATATGATCAAGGTGACAATCTCCCACCAATTGTAATACCAACAACCAGACTGCCCCAAGTGCTGAAGCTGACTGTTTGTTTATAAGACCATCACTAAAGTAATACTCAAATGTACAGGAGTGGATGACGAACACACTAAACTCCTTGAAAATATGAGGTTACTCTAAGAAATAACAGGGAGGATGATTGGAGCGTCTGGCTAGGTTTAGACGAGGCTTTCGGTCATTATACTATAACTTAAATTTTAAAAGTTTTTTATTTTTCACACAAATTTCTATTCTTTTTTATTTAGAGCAAAATTTTTGGTTTTCATAGTATATAGACTGATTTTGGGTCAGATTCCAGCACTAAAGACATTCACAACTATTATAATATTATTAATAAATAATAAAAAATGTTTCTCACCTCAAATCAAATAAAAATCTAAAACGAAATTCTATTCTATTCTTTCTAGTTGCTTCTGTAGAAGGGGCACCACAACTAGCCAATGTCATGTTTCAGTAGACCACCAAGATTAGAGTGTGTCATTTGATTGGTGTTAACGAATTTAGAAGTGATTATAGTAATGACCGGTGCTCTGATTCAAAACAGATTTATTTTCTTATTATACCTGAAACAAATATACATGCTGTTAAATTACTTCACCTGCACTGCTACACATATCATTTGAGTCTTGCATGTTGCTTGTTTACAGCAAATTTCAATACCTCAACTAACACTGTAGTGCTAATTGATGTATTCTACCAGTTTACACTGCATGAATCCTGCAATAAAACTGCTACAAGTAATGTTACCATTTATGAATTTTGACCAATTAATAATTGCTCAAAGAGAGATATAAATTAATATTAATTAAATGGTTACTAAAAGCTAAAAAACCTAAAGAGGGTTAATTAAAAATTGCTTTTCCGTAAAATATTCTTGTCTGAAAATATGATTTAACCGTGGCGCGCAGCAGTGTGGTTGTATGTATTTAATCAATCTAAAATAAGGTTATTTAGATATTTGAGTTTTTATATTAATATTACTTATCCTTAATTTTTGCATAATAATGATTACAATTAATTATATTATATTACACAACTGACCATTATCTCGTAAACCCAAACATTTTAAGTATGATTTATTTGAAACGACAGTAAAAGTAACCTGTTCTAAAATTACTGCAAATTAACTGCATGAATACTGCTGTTCCAATCTTTTCTTGCAGTAAACATGCAGTTGCAGTGCTGCACAATAACTCCAACAGATCTGCTCAGTGGATTATTTACTGTTATGTCAGAATTTGATCTTTACGACAGGTGTCGGGTTGCAGTGTATTTGCAGTTTTTAGCTCTTCATTACCAATAATCTAAGTCTAAAATCAATCAACAATAATAATGATTTAATTAATGAATATCTGAGGAGAAGAGATATAGAAAGACATCGAAGTCAATGTTTTTTATTTGCTAGAAACATAAGTAAAATTATTGTAAGCTTACCTTAAAATTCTTAAAGTAGTAAAGCATAGTAGAAACCTTACACCTTATATGTAAGAAAGAAACCATGAACGGGCGGGAGATGGGAAGTCCTGACTCTTTCGCTCTTCATGCTAAGTTGTCCTGGTGCAACTACTTTTTATATACACATAGATCATGTATTTTTCACTAATCATAAAACCTATAATCTACTTTAAACAGCTCTCTGAAGCGCTTGACTATCAATAATCGCACCTCAGTATGTTCGTGTCATCTGTAACTCACTTTGAATGTTCAATGTTTTCGTTCAATCCATTTTACCTTTTTATCTCATTTGTTGTGTTTTTTTTATAATTTCTCGAGGTATATGGGTTATTCTTTTAAAAGTTAAATACCTTTTACGGCCATTCCCAATATTCAGTCTATCTCTTACTTGAGATAAAAATCTTAACTATCGTTGACTTTTCTGTCCCAATAAACATATCGACGGTAACTCACCTTATCCACACCTTATCCGTGCACGCTGTCTGTCACGTATAGCTTACCAGCGATATAAAGTTTGTATGGAAATTGCAATTCACGCGTCCCAATGTAAGGCGCTAGAATGACTTATATTATTATATAGGGTATATTGGGACAGCTTCAGATTATTGACAGCTAATTACTGATATTAGAAGGTAGTAATTTATCTCTATCTGTAGATAGTATATTGGGAACGGCCGCTATCCCGCAACTCCTGCCAAATGATACTATATTCAACCTAAATATTGTAATACTGCTCAACTCTTACTGTTCGCGCCATTTTCGTGACTAATCTTAATCATGACCTCGCTCCACCTGGGGTGAAGAATGGGAACCACTTCGCGTCAGCTGTATTAAAAAACGAATCGTCAGTCTTCGGATGAAACTCCTGCCGACGCACACTATTAGATTGGAATTGGCAGAACTGCATCAATATTATTAGTAACTTAAGTGTTATGTTACGACTTCTATATACCCCAGGGTTTGTTGTGTGAACTAGTGATACAATTTTGAGCACTATGAGCTTAGCACCGGAATATTTTTTTTAATGAAAATAAGGGACGAGACGAGCCAGACGTTGATGATAATTGTTACGCCCTACCCATTACAATGCAGTGCCGCTCAGGATTCTTGAAAGACCCAAAAATTCAAATTAAGTCTCATTTGCCCAGTAATTTCACTAGCTACGGCGCCCTTCAGACCGAAACACAGTAACGCTTACACATTACTGCTTCACGGCAAAAATAGGCAAATATCAAGTAATTCCCCTAGTGGTAAGGTCACGTTTATATTGGTATTAAGAGAATACGCCCCCACCATTACATTTTTTAAGTACTAATCAAAATAAGTCCCAGAAAGGCAGTATGATACGAGCCATTGGCTTATTCACCTCCAAATGTTACTCTATTCAATCTAAATATTGCAATGCAGCACACATCTGTTTACCAAATCAATCTTTAAAGTTTAATCGCGCGATACATGCATTTTGAATGCCCACTTCAGAGTGAGGACTAAGTTAAGACATTATTAACTCATGCTCCATGATGAACTTAACAACTAACTTAAAGTGGTGTTAAAATATTCACGCATTTCAGACTTGTAGCAAGTGTTGATGTAATAATGCGACTAGAGCGTTTCGTGTGAGAATTTTATGAATATGAGTTATTCATATTGTTCATAAAATTCAAAATTCTATTTTTAATTTTTTGAATTGACAGGAATCGATCATGTCCCGCCATTTATTTTTAACGAGGTTAATATTAAATTACAATAATGTAATTAAAGAAATTGATGCTGGAAACTGGCCCTCGCCTAGCCCAGAGTGCCAAAAGGGAGATTTTTTAACCGACTTCAAAAAGGAGGAGGTTTAATCAATTCTATCGGTATTTTTTTTATGTATGTACACCGATTACTCTGAGATTTATGATCCGATTTACGTAATTCTTCTTTTGTTTGATGCAAAATAGATGCCATTTGCTCCCATAAAATTTTTCCATAGTTTGGCCCAGTAGTTTTCATTTTATGGACATTTATATCAAAAAATTAGTCTATTAGGTTCTGCCGTACCAAATCCGATCATGTGTTCAGGCTATTATAGTAACAACACGACATCCTGCGTAAATGAGGAAAAGATGTTTCGCTTCGGTGATCACGACACAAAGGGGAGGGTTATTGTAAATATCTAACAAATAACACTAGTTCATATTTATATGAAAAAAGCTATTTAGTTGTTAAGCTATATCGAGTGGTTAGCGACCCTACTACATTTCATCCCTACCATCTGGATGTGTGGCGGTCCTCCACAGTGCGGTTTTCAAGGAGCTTTCTTCCACGTACTACAAAGCTGTGGAACGAACTTTCTTGTGCGTTGTTTCCAGGACGATACGACATGGGTACCTTCATCATCAGCTCGATTTGTGGGGGACCCAGTGCTCTGTGAACGGCTGGATGACTTGGCGTTGCGTAGAGACGTCGCTTCATTGTGTGTTTTCTACCGCATTTATCACGGGGAGTGTTCCGAAGAGCTGTTTAACCTGATTCCTGCCGCCGAATTCCACCTTCGCACGACACACCACAAATTAGGATATCATCCCCACCATCTGGATGTGTGGCGGTCCTCCACAGTGCGGTTTTTAAGGAGCTTTCTTCCACGTACTACAAAGCTGTGGAACGAACGTTCTTGTGCGTTGTTTCCAGGACGTTACGACATGGGGATCTTCAAAAAAAGCGCGTACACCTTCCTTAAAGGCCGGCAACGCTCCTGTGATTCCTCTGGTGTTGCAAGAGACTGGGCGGCGGTGATCGCTTGACACCAGGTGACCCGTACGCTCATTTGTCCTCCTTTTTCCGTAAAAAAAATTAAACAATACTAAGCTAGATGTACTGTGTTCGAATTCCGGTAGATGCAAACATTTATATGATGAATATGGATGTTTGTTTTCGAGTCATGGATGTATTTATGTATGTTTAAGTATATCGTTGTTTTGCAACCCATAGCACAGGCTATGCCTAATTTGGGGCAAGATAATTTGTGTGGCAAAAATAATTGTTCCATTAATAGTAATTCCACCCTCAGCACCGCCTAAAGTAATGATAGTTTGGTGAGCTTATATTTATAAACAAAACATTTAACGAATAGTAAGTCAAATAAACATACCTTTTTTTTAAGGGCATCTAATCTAATATATAAAATTCTCGTGTCATGGTGTTAAACTTTGAACTCCTCCGAAACGGCTTGACCGATTCTCATGAAGTTTTGAGTGCATATTGGGTAGGTCTGAGAATCGGACAACATCTATTTTTCATCCCCCTAAATGTTAAAGGTCCACACGAAATTTTTTTTTTTAAATTTTTGTTTTTTTTTTTAATTTGTTTGATTATGAGTCAGCATTAAAAATTACATACATCTTAAAATTTTCACCCATCTACGTTCAACAGTTACTTTTGTATCGCGATTTTAATATCGGCAATACACAGCGTTTTCTGGGTCAGCTAGTGTTTATATAAAAAAAGCTTTTTTAGTTGTTATATGTATAAGGGCGTAAGGTATTCCATTTTCGTCACATTAGATGCAATATTTAACGATTTACTGGAAGATTTAAACACATTAACGACTGATGATAATACACGGCCACATAATCTCTGGATCTCGCCGGAACGTGAAGCCCCCTCCCGTTCCCCCTGCACCCCTCGCGCTCGTCCGTTGTGTCAGTACGGTTTGCAGTTTTATTACGTTGTCGTGATATTTTCTTGCTATTACTGCTTTTTTTAAAGTTTTCATTGTTCAGTTTTGAATTTCGTTGTTAATTGTTCTGCAGTTTCTGTTGTTCCGTGTCGCTATAATAGTAAAAGATTATTATTTTTTTTTACTTAATCCAGATTCTTTCATTGATATCTCAACATTAATTAAATTGCAGTGGGGTCCCCATATTGAAGGATTGGCGAATAGGCTTAGTTCTGCAGCATATGCGGTTAAGAAAATTAGACGGTTAACTGACATAGATACGGCGAGATTAGTATACTTTAGTTATTTTCATAGTATTATGTCCCATGGTATATTGTTATGGGGCATTGCGGCCGATATAAATACTATCTTTGTGCTGCAGAAGAGGGCTATTCGCGCGATTTATAACCTAGGTCCTAAAGAATCATTAAGAGAAAAATTTAAAGAAATAAACATTTTGACTGTTGCTTCTCAATACATTTTCGATAATGTTTTGTATGTTCATAAGCACATTGAGGAATTTTCTAGAAACTGTGACATTTATAATGTTAACACGAGGAACAAACATAAACTTGTTATGCCTACTACTCGGTTGGGTCGAGTTAGTAAGTCTTTTGTTGGGCGATGTATATGCTTCTACAATATGATCCCAGAAAATGTACAAAACAAATGTGTTACGAAATTTAAAAGAATTGTTAAAAAACGTTTGTGTGGGAAAGGTTATTATAGCATAAACGATTTTCAAATGACACCACGGACTGGGAATAAAGCGAATACCCTCAGGCTCTTTAATTATAAATGTTTATTGTACGATATTACATTGTAATCCATATTTTATATTAAAATAAAGCCCGCTGAGTCTCTTGCGCCAATTCTTCTCAGGTCTGAGGCAGTCTCTAGAATGGGTGGTAGATTTTGACGTTCAATAAGTGATTTTAAATCCTATTTTCAATAAAAATATTTGAATTTGAATATAATAATAATAATAATAAGGATCACAACACAACACCTTTACATCAATCTGTAATATTAAAAAAATAAATCGTTGTCCACTTATTTAGTGTACACCGTAACAAAGCGACGATATGACGTCAACGTCTTTAAAATTTAGTATTGATGAATTTGTAGTTATTTAATTAAATTGTTATTTTACGGTATCTTCAAAAATTGCCATAGTAATGCCAATGATGACTACCAAGTTAAATGGTTTACTGTTCATTATAGCTCTTTTGATCCCACGATACAGCCTTTTTTTTATGAAAATACGGGTAGAGACGAGCAGGACGTTCACCTGATGGTATTTCATACACCCTGCCCATTACAATGCAGTGCCGCTCAGGATTCTTGTAAAGCCCAAAATTATTGCCAACCACAAATAACCTTTTTCATTGTGCGTGTTGAAATATACTAAAACTAGTGGACCCAACAGACGTTGTCCTGTACACACGTCTTAAATTTGAAAAATCGGTCCAGCCGTTAGGAGGATTTCACTAACATACACATGAGCAGGAGAATTATATTATATGGACGAAATTGAGAATCTAAACCAGACTCAAATTCACTGAAACAAACAAAAAAATCATCAAAATCGGCCGTTTAGGAGGTATTTGAATTGTGAATCTAAACCATTCTTGAATCCACCTGAAGGCACACACCAATCTCAAATTCACCGGAATACACAAAAATATCATCAAAATCGGTCCAGCCGTCTAGGAGGAGTTCAGTGACATACACACGCACACAAGAAATATATATATATAAAGATATCATTTTAAAATGTTGTATGTATTTTTAATCAAAATAAGTTTATTATTAAACTACCTAGAAAAATGTTGATAACCTCTGAATTGTCAAATTGACAGTGACATTTCTTTGTTTACATTTTTGATCTCGAATTACATTTCCGACTATAATTGAATCATTTAATATGTGTTAGTCATCTCAAAGTTCCTACATTCTGAGCTGAATCTTCTGCCATACTATGCAATTTATATTGTAGTACGCCTGCTCTGCCAGTCTGTCGGGTCAACAACACCAGTGAAAATAACAGGACTTCCTGACCGGGTGATTCGTATTCATCTCATCCTTGAGCACCAAACAGAATAGAATTAGTAATGTATCGTAGACTTAGATGAATCTTAACATGAATAAAAATAGGAATTGTTTTAATTATATATTTAATAGTGACCCATATAGCCCAGTTGTTAGTGACCCTGCCTACTGAACTAGAGGTCCTGGGCTCGCATCCTGGTTGTTGCACACAATTATAATATGATGAATATAGATGTTTGTTTCCGAGTCATGGATGTTTATTTGTATTTATGTATGTTTAAATAAGTATATTGTAATAAAATATATTGTTGTCTTGTACCCATAGTACAGGCTATGCCTAGTTTGGGGCAAGATAATTTAATGGAATTTGAAAGAATTTAATGTAAAAGTGTGTCAATATTATTTTTATTATTAATTGGTGTGAAGTAATGTAGTATGGCTTGTAATGAATTTTTTTATACTTAATTATGTATGTATATATATCAGAAAAATATAGCTATTTCGCTTACTTTGAGCTATTTCGCATCTTCTAACTCAGTATTGAATTCAATATAATGTTAAAATGGCTAAAGATAGAAAATGGTTAGTTCTTATATTGTGAATTTTGTAAGAATGTTAAAATAGCTTTAGTCTCTTAATGTTAGGTTTTTATAAAATATTTTAAAGCTGCAATACACGATTTTGTTTGAATTAAAAACTTTTTTCCACAATGGCCGAGCCACAGTGTAACTTTGAGGTAGAAACCAAAGAAAGGCTCTAGTTAAACAATACTCACAATATAAAGAGAGGCAAAAGTAAGGCCACTCCTCGAAACAACCACGAAGTACAGCGGATGAAGAGTTTGAAAAGTTGCGTTTGGCTCCATACCTACTTTCTTTACTTACGTATTGTCACAGCAATGATTCCCTTTATTATCCCAGTACTTTTTGATTCACATGAAGTTTAAACACCGTTTGGCGGGATAATGAGAAAACAGAAATAATTACAGGTTCCAATTTTTTATTATTTACTAGCTGACCCAGCAAACATTGTATTGCCATATAAAGTAATAAGAAAAAAAAATCAAGAATTAAAATTTTTGGAGTATAAAAAATAGATGACGACCGATTATCAGACCAACCAAATATTAAATCGTACATAAAATCTATCAACTAATAGGTAGTTAAAATTAAGTTTGTTTTTTATCTTCTGGGAAAGTTAGAAATATATAAAGATTCTAATTAGTTATTCATTTTAAACTATTCTTTCAATTTGATTTCTAAACGACGCGGGACACATCAAAGGAAAAACAAAATTGTTGTTTTTATGTAATTCCGAGCATTTTCATATTTATTCAACTTTTAAACCTTCTCTGGACTTCCACAAATAATTCAAGACAAAAATTAGCCAAATCGATCCAGCCGTTATCGAGTTATAGCGAGACTAACGAACAACAATTCATTTTTATATATTAAATTGAATAAATATGAAAGTGTTCGGAATTAAATAAAAACAACAATTTTGTTTTTCCTTTGATGTGTCCCCCGTCGTCCGATATTTGTTTTGTATGGACATATTATTTTCTATGAGAGAATTTATTGACGCACGGTTTGACAGTTCTGCTGTTAAACAATTTCATTATAACAACAGGGAGCATATTTTACGAAATAATTCTTGATGTTATGATATACTACTGACAAATTCATAAAAAAACATTATTTTATTCATTATATACAGAACAACGTCTGTCGGGTCAACTAGTTATAAATAAAAATGAAAGTAATTATACAATTAATTGTTAAGCATTAGCTAATTAAATTCGACAGTTAATGAGAATATTAATGAAAAACATAAAAATCCTGTTTTAAATTTACTGTAATTCTGCTTATTAATAAAATAACGTTGCCTTATTCAAAAATTTAACGGTTAGCAAAATAAACAGCATTAAGAGCCAGCTCTCGCCTGATGTCTCTCAGTGATGTAACAGAGAGGGACCGTCTCTTATTCCCACTGTACCCATTAAAGTGCAAAAACAGCGCCGACATTTAAGTGCTCTTCAGTATTTTAATGTATACCCATGTACACAAAGTATCACGTAGTATACAAGAAAAAATATTTAAAACTATTTTCAAATTCAAATAATTTTATTCTAAACTAATTGACCCGACAGACGTTGTTCTGTATATAATAAATAAAATAATGTTTTTTATGAATTTGTCAATAATATATCATAACATCAAGAATTATTTCGTAAAATGTGCACCCTGTTGTTGTAATGAAATTGTTTCACAGCAGAACTGTCAAACCGTGCGTCAATAAATTCTCTCATAGAAAATATGTCCATACAAAACAAATATCGGACGACGGGGGACACATCAAAGGAAAAACAAAATTGTTGTTTTTATTTAATTCCGAACACTTTCATATTGTTTATTCACCTTTTAAACCTTCCCTGGACTTCCACAAATAGTTCAAGACCAAAATTAGCCAAATCGGTCCAGCCATTCTCGAGTCTTAGCGAGACTAACGAACAGCAATTCATTTTTAATATCCGGACGACCAAGCCTTGAAAATCGTTGGAGCCGTTTCCGAGATTCAGAATATATATATATATTCAAGAATTGCTCGTTTAAAGATATAAGATATATATAGATATAATTTAATACATTGAACGTCAAAAACTACCACCCATTCTAAATAGTTCTCAGACCTGAGAAGAACGGGCGCCGGAAACAGCGGGCTTTTTTTTTAAGTTTTCGTTACAATATAATATACTTACAGTAATATCGTAGAATAGCCTAAGAGTGTTTGCTCTATTCGCAGTTCGTGGTATCATTAAGAAAAACATTTATGCTATAGTAACCTTTATCACACAGACGTTTTTAACAATTCGTTTGAATTTGGTAAAACTTTTGTTTTGTACATATTCTGGGATCATGTTGTAAAAGCATATACATCGCCCATTATACTGATAATAATAATAATAATAAAAGCCTTTATTAACAATCTATAAATAAGTGCAGTTACATTTCTAATCTTAAATCTACTATTTTAATTTGATTATATAAAAGTACTTATGTGATAATTTACTATATTAGACACCGGTTTCTAGATTGTTTTGCTTTTTAGCATAGGCCTCCCCAAGTTTTCTCCACAAAGATCTATCTCTTGCTTCGTCATCACACATCGCCCATTAAAGACTTATTAATTCGTCTCAGCCGAGTAGTAGGCGTAACAAATGTTTATGTTTGTTCCTCGTGTTAACATTATGAATGTCACAGTTTCTAGAAAATTCCTCAATGTGCTCAACAGTCAAAATGTTTATTTCTATTTTTTTCTTAATGATTCAACGTGATTTGTGTGTAGCCATGCTTCACAAATATTTAGATTTTATTGGCTTTGAAGTGCGTTTGAATTATGCAAGTGTAACACCATAATGGGAAGCGAACCCACCAACGGGTCCAATACTTCACACCGCATGTCCTTAGTCAGGAGTTTCAACGACCGCCGTGTTCAGTTTCACCCCAAACTACTACGAATGGATAGCTGATTCGTTCCTGAGCTAAACCGCGATTTCCCCTAGTCGATATACTGGTACCGAAGTTATTGATTACCCTTTCCGTTCCAGGAAACTCTGATCGCACGGTTTGCCTCAGATCGGCGTGATTTTCGCCCGCACAGCGTTTTGTCAATGCGTATTATTTTACGTGTATTAATTATAGATTTCTTATAAATGAGTGATTGTATCTGAAAGCTATTGAAACAAGCTATGAAACCATGCAAAATAAACCATCTTAAAAACAATATAAGTGTCAGAAATTGGTGATGGAATAGTGTGCCGTACGGCACTCTCAGTTATGGTGTATCTGAATAATCTAGTGCCCTGGGGCGCTGCCGATTTCGGAAGGTTACAAGAAATGTTGTAATAATGAATATGTACCACAAATGTATATAGTATACTTAACAAAACTTACTACAGAGCTCGCTCTTTGTGACTCTGGTTGTCGGAGAGGTCGGTACAATTTCCGGACCTCCATTTGCCATGGACTCTTCCATACATACCTGCCTGGCTTCTTCAAGTCGCATCAACCTTTCCATTTTTGGGCCACGTAGTGGACTCGCACACAAGAACCACTACATACATTCAGATATACAATAGCGTATTATATGATGCTATAAACAATTTACTCGCCAAAAGTACCCGACGTGTGGCCCGACTACATCTCCTAACTGGGGGGCGATTCTTAACTATCGGGCGGTCGAAATGAATGATGGGTGGATGACAATAACAACAATTATTTCTCGCATTCTTCATTTCTGAAGGTCGTGTCCATAATTCAACGTTTTCATAACCTTGGTCACTAAAGCCTTCCACTCCCTTCGGTCCTCGGCCTTCTTTATAGCGGTCGTAAGTGGTGGGCCTTCGTGAGTGTTTTATCTGGCCCGACCATAGGCTGGGAGATCGTCCGCGTGGTCCTTGTGAAGTCCATAATAAATACTTATTTTAAACTGATTTATTTATTAATAATTATGTGCAGTATGTATGTATGTAGTATGGCAACATCATCTTATCCTACGTTCATATTATAGTGTATACGTCGAATATGATACGCAGACTGAATAACTCTTTAAGGCCTTCAAGGATGTGAATAGGCACTAGTCGCGTCACAGAATGCATTCACGAGCACGAGCGATGACGCACGCAAAGTGGCCGGGGGGGGGGGGGGAGACCAGGGCTACGCATTACATTGTTAACCAGAATACCGCACATAATGAATTGACTAATATGAATTATATTCGTATACAGTTACCCATGTATATCCGCGCGGCATGAGAACCGGGTGCGACCAGCGACCATTTAGAACCGAGATACCTGCGGTCAACCATAGGGTTGCCAACCGTACTCTAAAATAGAGTATTGTACTCTATATCATGTAGCCGTGCTCTATAATCTATAATAATAATAGAGTATGCTAAAAAACCGACTTCTAAAACACTATTCCACAATAGATATAGGTAATATGTATATATATATACAACCTAATTAATTAATCTAATTCTAGTTACGATTATTGTTATTTTTGTAAGTCTTTAAGGAGTTCCATTGATCATCATATTTGACGACTCAAATATCCGGATAGCGTAAAAAAGATTCGGCCTAGTATCGTTAATTTGCTCCTAAGAATAGAAGAGTTTCGTTACTATTGGATCCCATAATTAGAACATATCCAAACTCTCACAAAACTACATTTGAAGTGTATCCTTTAAAATAATAAAATAATTATCAAAATCGGTTCACCCAGTCGAAAGTTCCGAGGTAACAAACAAAAAAATACTGTCGAATTGAGAAGCTCCTCCTTTTTTCAAGTCGGTTAAAAATCCTCTTTTTGTACACAATGTTTACTATACTATATGACGCCTGTCATGTAATATTATGCAAACACATTTTATTTTTATAATTTGATTGTATTTAAAAATAATAAAAATAAATGATATTCTTTATGGAGGTCCGTAGTCAACCAGCCAGAAAGTCGGCAAAGCAAGTTTCTATCTCGATACTAGCTTACGACATGGGTTTTCAATATTAAAAACTTGTCGCTGACACTACTTCGCCCGGTTAATTGTTAATAGCCGAGTGGTTAGCGATCCTACCTACTAATCCTCTAGATTAGTAGTCCCGGGTTCGAATCCCGGTAGGTGCATTTATATGATGAATATGGATGTTTCTTTCCGAGTCATGGATGTTTAAATGTATTTATGTATGTTTAAGTAAGTATATTGTATTAAATATATCATTGTCTTGTAACCCATAACACAGGCTATACATGCTTAACTTGGGGCAAGATAATTTGTGTGAAAAGTGTGTCAATATTATATATATTATATTATAATTATTATTGTATCAAGCTTGGTTCCATAACATCCATTTGTGCGCAAACTTTAATAGAAAACTGTTTCATTAGTACTGCGGATATTATTTTATTGATAATCTGGCATTCTCCCTTAGTGCGGTCTCAAGGTGTTCCCACCAGCCTCCAAACTATAAAACGATACTATTCTCATGTGCATTTTCCTAGAAACCACCTGTTCTAATATAATCAGAGAATTTTCTTTTTCATTGATTAACGCGAGTGTTACACATTTAAATAAAATATTTTTAAAAGGATTAAAACGCGTGTAATTGTAACTGTGTTTTTAAATTAGATTTTGCGTAAAAGTTAAATTTTTTCAGTAAAATTTTCCCCCTGAAAACTAGATCTGGAAAGGTCTTGAAACGTCAGGTTAACTGTAATAATAATAAAAATTTAACTTTAACGCAAATCGAATGTTATAATACAGTTACAATTACACGCGATTTTATCCTTTTAAAAGCGTTTTATTTAAAAGATATTTTTTTAGTAATGGCTGCCGACTTAATGACAGGGGTCATCTGATTGTCCTTAAACGCCGTTGGAAGATAATAGATCAATCTCTGATCAAGTAATTCACCAACCATGCACACTAAAATTAAAAACATACCGACTGCATTCTTTTAATTCAATTTTGAACAGCTTTTCGTTTGTGTGTCATTAAACTTTTATTACCAGCTTGCATGTCAACACGACTAGAGAATAATAGAATCATGTCGCGATACTGTAAAGTAATACATAAGTAATGTACAGTCGCGAGCAAAAGTTTGGAATCACTTACGTCGTTAGTTCTTCACTTAATACGGGATAGCTTCTTAAATACTGGCTTGATTTTAATGAATTCGGTATCAGTTTAAAGTTAAGAGTTGAACCTTTAAAATGATATAGTTTTTATGATAATTAGAAATTTATTTAGTAGGTAAGCAAGATCGCGCGGAAGCAATTTCATGTAAGTGATCCCAAACTTTTGCTCGCGACTGTAGTAAATGAGTTCAAAGTGCATTTCATAAAGCGGCCCACCTGCAAGCATAAACATCGGCATAAAAGTTGTAGTCAGCGCGGCTTCATCGAAACAGGTGCAGGAGCTCTTCGTGTATGGGAACCTATTAATATTAAAACGTGCGCTAGCCGAGTAAATACAGGCAATCTAGCGACGCGCTGCCACAGTACAGGTACGACTCGCGGGAAACTGACGACAAACTGTACGCAGGTACCGTGTGCATGGTTTGAGGAAGCAACGCAAATGATGTTCTTAAAATTAAAAGTACAATTGGGTAATATTAAGGACTGTGTAATAGACTTAGTTCTACAGTATACGTAGAGTACAGTATAGGACTTACTAATGGCTGATGTTAATTAATACGCCCTGCACATAACAATGCACTCGGCACAAGATTCTTGAAAAACCCCAAAAATTCTGAGTGGCACAATTGCTCGCGTCATCTTGAGACATACGATATTAAGTCTCATTTGCCCAGTAATTTCACTAGCTACGGCGTCCTTCAGGCCGAAACACAGTAATGCTTACACATTACTGCTTCACGGCAGAAATAGGCGCCGTTGTGTTATCCATAATCTAGCCGGCATCCTGTGCAAAGGAGCCTCCCACTGAGATATGGGTTGCAACACAACGATATATTTAATACAATATGCGTAAACATACATAATTTCAAATAAACATCCATGAATCGGAAACAAACACGCATATTCATCATATAAATGTTTGCACCTACCGGGATTCAAACCGGGGACCTCAGTAGGCAGGGTCACTAACCACTGGGCTATGTATATTAGTAAATAAAGATGAAGCCTACTTTAACGAAACATTATTTTCTATATTTGTCTTTTTGTAACGCTTTTAAAACGTGTTTTTTTGTTGTGGTGATCAGATTAAGGCTTACATGAAATATCAAAGAATACGCTAGTAAAGTTAAATACAACTTACAATAGAAATTTTTATTTGTTCCTCAAGTCTATCGCCATCGTAAGCAATGTTAATGGCCGCACATCAAAAGAAAATAGCGACTCCCTATTTTTACCTGCTGGCACGGACGAGTAAAAAAATATGGACTCCGTGTCACCTTACATAACAGTGAGGTACCAAAGAAGCCGGTAAACGTGTAAATACCTGGCCCCACGCATACACTTACACACTAATACAAGCCGATCGGCCGCCATTATGAGATTTGCCATCGTCTGTGACAGATCAGTTTGCGTCGCAATAAAATATTTTATAAATGCCGTCGTGCGTTGTGAAAAAGTGTAAAAACAATACAATAAAAGTATTTGTGGATATATGATTATTTAAGGGAGAAAAAATTGTGTAACTGGTATCCCCCGTAACCACACACACACTAGCATAATAGCTAATACCACGGCACGGAGTCCTTCTTTTTTTACTAGTCCGTGCCTACTGGATGTACCTTAACTGTGGCAGTGATTGAAGTTCAATGCCTTTTCCCCTGTTTCTCTGTGATTTTGACGAACGAGTATGCTGTAAATAAAGTTGTGTGATAACCCCATGAAGCGATAACGTCGGAACCGCTATCCTAATCCTGTTTAATTATATATAACATATTGTCGCAGTGTCTGTCTGTCTGTTCGCTAAAACTAAACTTAAAAACTACTTCACCGATTTTCATGCTGTTTTCACCAATGGATAGTGTGGTTCTTGAGGAAGGTTTAAGTATATTTTGTTTTTGTCTACACTTGTGTATAAATTAACGATATTTGTTGGAGATGTCGAAAAAAAATAAGCCGTCTCTTTCAATTAAATCGGTAATAATAAAATAATGTGCGGTGGAATTGTGTATCTTATATAGTTCTACAGGAAAGTCCGATATGGCATGTCTATCTCTTAAGTATAACATACTATATCCATTTTAATATTTTGAAAATTATCAATTATAAAGTGGTAATGTAAAAAGCTGTTTACACAAATATGATATTAATCCTTATCAGTTTATTACTACATATTATAAAATCATTAATTTCCGATGGCTTTAGACGACATTATTCCTGAACACATAGGTACATTATTTACTTTTTTATTAGCTTCATATGTATGTATGTTTGTTTGTTTGTAACCGACTCATTTGGCGCCATTATGACCCACTTTAAACGGCCACGTTCAAACCTCATAGATTTATCGAGGACCATTTTAATTGTCCTCGATCAGAACAGTGTCTGTCAGGTCAGCTAGTAATTATTTGGAACACCCATATACTCACAGCATATCATTATCATCAGACGGTAGACGTCTACTGCTGGACAAACGCCTCCCCCGAAGATTTCCACGACGTTCGGTCCTGGGCTGCCCTCTTCCAACGAATTCCGGCGATCTTTATCAGATCGTCGCTCCATCTTGTGGGGCGCCTACCAACACTGCGACTTCCTGTACGTGGTCGCCATTCGAGGACTTTACTGCCCCAACGGCCATCTGTCCGACAAACTATGTGCCCTGCCCATTACCACTTCAGTTTCACTCACAGCATATACTATACTAAATTTCTACTGTTATGAAATGTCTCTCAGCTCAGTTTGTCGTTTTGGCATAGCCCTCCTTCAATGTAAGCTTTCTAGAACAACAACCATATGAATACCTATAAGTCGTTTGGTAGTCGCTGGATGGGAAGACGTCGACCGTTGGCGTAGATTGTTATTATTGTTAAATTAATATATCATAAAACTAGCGGACCCGACACAGGTCCTGTACACACGTGTTAAATTTGAAAAATCGGCCCAGCCGTTAGTAGGTGTTCACTAATATACATATATATGAGAAGGAGAATTATGTATATGGACTGAATTGAGAATCTAAACTAATCTCAAATTCACTGAAACACACGTACAGAAGAATTATATATATATAATAATACTGACACACTTTTTACACAAATTATCTTGCCCCAAATTAATTTGCAAGACAACGATATATTTAATACAATATACTTACTTAAACATACATAAATACATATAAACATCCATGACTCGGAAACAAACATCGATATTCATCATATAAATGCTTGCACCTACCGGGATTCGAACCCGGGACCTCTAGATTTGTAGGTAGGATCGCTTACCACTCGGCTATACATGTCGTCCATATATAAATATAATCAAAAAGCTAGACATACACTTAGACGTCTTAAACGCCTTTCAGCACGGCATGCGTGTTGTGAGCTTGCATGAAAGATGTGAGTTGTTTAAAGAAGTATACGAGGACTCTATTAGCTGTTTGACCTGATTCCTGCCGCCCAACTTCATGCCACATTATGGTACCCATAATCTAGCCGGCATCCTGTGCAAAGGAGCCTCCCACTGGTATTCTGAGGGCATTAACGCAAAGGTTCGATTGTCAGTATCTGAACCACTGCTGTATGATACATGTGCTGACAATACGGTCCTGTCCTAGGTTAGAAAGGCTCATATTTTAAGATATCTTGTACTAACAGTAGGTTTAAGGTTACTTTGTTATAAAGAATTTATTATACTCACCCTCTGGACGTACTATTTCGTATCGCTAAAGGGCTGTTTTCAAGGAACTATAATCACGCACAACCAAGCTATGGAATAACCTTAACTAGGCTTGATACTGACTTAAGACTTTAGTTAATGCGGCTTTAATAAAAATACTTTGCAAAACAATAGAAGTGGCCAATATAGCCGGGTCAGATATACAGCGTAAGTTAGGATGTTCTTACCTGGTCTAAAGCTATCGACAAGCTAACGTAACAACGTTTGTGCATCACCGCTAAAAGTCTCCCTTTGTCGTTTCCCCTCGATTCAAGCCCTCTAACTGCCACAGCCTGTGTCGGCAAACTCGCCGTCGACATATCGAACGACGTTCAGTTCCGTGGTCACTTGGTAGAAGGAAGGACAAACAAAAAATTGCCACCTTCCATGTGACCGCATACAATGATTTTTTTTTATGAAAATAAGGCACGCCCTTTACAATGCAGTGCCGTTCAGGATTCTTGAAAAACCCAAAAATCTGAGCGGCACTACAATTGCGCTTGTCACCTAGAGATATAAGATGTTAAGTCTTATTTCCCCAGTAATTTCACTAGCTACGGCGCCCTTCAGACCGAAACACAATATTGCTTACACACAATTGTTTCACGGCAGAAATAGGCGCCGTTGGGATACCTATAATCTAGCCGGCATCCTGTGCAAAGGAGCCTGGTGATGAAGAGCGGCTCGAATCATCTCGATGAAATCTTGACGGCTTGACTCTTTGGTGTTGCGTAGAGATTTGGGTTCTTTGCTACCACATAAATCACGGGGAGTTCTCAGAGGAGTTATTTGGGTTAATACTAGCTCCGATTTCCACCACCGGACATTACGTCAAAATGCGAAATACCACCCGCATCATGTTGACGGCTGGCATTCTACAACCACGCGATTTGCGAGGAATGTCTTGCCTCGCACAGCGACTTTGTGGAATCAATACCGGCTTCAGTTTTCCCGAACCGATACGATATCGGGACCTCAAGCATAGAGTGAACTTAAAGTCCGCCAACGCATCTCTTGATCCCCTGCTGTTGTGGATGTCCATTGGCGGTTGCTTCTCCAGGTCCCATCACTTGAACCTCTTGCACGTTAGCTCTTGAACCTCTTATATAAAAAAATACATGTTGCACGGGAGTGCCGGCAGAAGTGAAAACTTGAACATTAACGTTGTGCATTTTTGAATATTTTAGAATGGTTAGGAAATAATTTCACACAAATTACGTTTAAAGATATTTATTTCTCATTAAAAACATAATATTGTCACTTACATGAGAACATAAAAATATGATGTAATAATTTATCCGCCGTTCTTTAGATGTTCAGTACATACATGTTACACATTATAGTACTTATTCTTCTTCACAAAATTTAAGATTACACACTTTTACAGGGCACTGTCACATAACAAACAATTTCAGACAAATTGCTTTATATATTAGTTCTTACATAAAAATACTAGCACTTATACTCGTATGGTTAAATACAATATTCACTTATTTATCGTACATAAAAATGACAACTTATATACATAAATACACCTCAAAACTATTACAATCATTTTACATTAAAAAGTTTATCTCTCAAAAAACTTTCATCCATAATTTCAACGACTGTCTTACGAATTTTCGATCAGGTCACGTGTCCTGACGCGAGTTTAACATTTTATACCCATCCCATGGCACGCTGCTAAAGAAATTTTCACTTCAAAAAAACTAAGTAAATTAATAAGTTAACATATTTAGTCAGATTTACTTGTGGATTTGTGAAGAAAACATAAGTTAACTGGGTAAATGTAGGCTCTTTGTTTTTCCCAGCGGCTGTAACCTTAGCGACCCTTCTAAATTATTTAAGTTTCTTGACACATTCACAATGCAGGTAACATGGGTCAACACTCACCTCATAAAACTTAACTTACACACGCATCTATATTGTAGAACTAACTGAATTGAACATACATTACTTTAGTCGAGAAATATTTTAGCGTGCGCAGCGTGGGGGAGTGGTATTGCCGATGTTGTGGTCTCGCTTACACTACATTATACGTCTTTACCTACCATTACGTTAATCTATATATATAAAAATGAATTGCTGTTCGTTAGTCTCGCTAAAACTCGAGAACGGCTGGATCAATTTGGCTAATTTTTGTCTTGAATTATTTGTGTGGAAGTCCAGAGAAGATTTAAAAAGGTGAATAAATATGAAAATTCTGGGAATTAAATAAAAAACAACACTTTCGTTTTTCCTTTGATGGGTCCACCGTCGCCAAGAAATCAAATTGAAAGAATAGTTTGTATCAATGAATAACTCATTAGAATTTTTATATCTTTCCAACTTTCTCAGGAGGTAAAATATAAACTTAATTTTAGCTCAAATTTGAAATCAAATTTTTTATGAAGCATGAATCTTAAGTTTTGTCATAAGGAATAAAGATTTTTACAAGTATTTTTACGAGCTTATTCATGTGTGTACGCGGACGAAGTCGCGGGTATCAGCTAGTTTTGATAATAAAATCAATTAATTATGTTTCAAAATGACTGCAGCGCTGCGACGTAGGTATTTCTTACTGCCAACAAATTAATAAAAACTAACTTCCAAAAATATTTCTAAAAACGCTAAGTGACCTTGATAGATATTAATTTACTTAAATAATTAGGTGGGAGGCTCCTTTGCACAGGATGCCGGCTACATTATGGGCACCAAAACGGCGTCTATTTCTGCTGTGAAGTAGTAATGTCTAAACATTATTGTATTTCGCTCTGAAAGGCGCCGTGAAATTACCGGGCAAATGAGACTTAACATCTCCGGGTGACGAGCGCAATTGTAGTAACGATGAGAATTTTGTGTTTTTCAAGAATCATGAGCGGCATGGCATTGTAATGGGCAACGCGTATTTTATAAAAAAATTAAAGTACCTACATTTTATGGTTTGTTTATACTGTTATACGATTATCTTTCTGTCAAATAGCCAGACAATTTCCTAATATGCAATAATATCATCAACTGTAGATGGTTGCCAGAGTTGAACACAACATACCAAGATTTACGAACCATACATCACTCGAACGGCTGGCTCAGTGGAGGAGCGCTCGGACGGAACCCCAGATATCGCGGGATCGTGCCCCGCTACGTTAACAAATTTTTGCTAAAACACCAACAGTTACGGAAAATACTGTTTTTTGATTGGCATTAATTTTAGTCTCCGTGTGCGGGGTCCTAATAACCTATGGAATATTTACATATGCCGTAGCGACCTTTTTGAACATCATGAAAGGATTCTAATCAGCCTCTTTGGGCTCTCTTTAAAGGAAACCCGGAGGTGAAACATTAAATATTGAATACTACGTAATAATTTATTTATAAGTAACGAAATACGTGTTTCTATTTTAAATGAGCGCTTACTTGGCCTACATGTGAAAGCATATGAATTTTGGAATTTATATCAAGTTGTTAAATTCACTTTTAAATTATTTTTTAACAGATACTAGTAGCTAGACCTGTATTCGCTTAGGCAGAATTTTATGTTATTGCTCTTTCACTAATTAAATTTAAAAACAAAATTTATGAACGATGCGGTATTCGATACTGCGACCTTCGCGTTCCTTGCGTGTGTTTTTTTTATTTGTGTTATTAATGAAGCCCAGAAGTGAGGGTTATCACTTTAAAAAATAACAAATGACTTGAGATGTCTCTTTTAAATCTAAACAAGATTTAAAAGAGACATATGCAAATATTGGAGTTGAGCAGGTTTTAAACTGTAAAGTAAATCCTGTAGACGAAGCCAAAACCTGAGAGTTGGATAAAGACAAGATTTATGAACTCTACGTCACTGGAACGGTTGGGTCAGTGGAAGAGCGCTCTCACGGAACGCGAGCGGTCTCGGGTCGCCACAATTTTTATATTTGTTCATATACATCGTATTTGGACAGTGACACGATCGTGACAGCTTAATCTCATTCATTATCCATAATATACAGTGCTTTTCACGCCTAACGCGTAAACCTTTCAAAAAGGCTGGAAACGTTCCTGTGATTCCTTTGGTTTTGTAAGAGAATGTGACGGCGGTGATCACTTAACATCAGGTGACCCCGACCCGCACCTTCCCTCTATAAATAAAATATTATATCAGTAAAAATAGATTGCTTGGGGCTCAGTTTCTGGCAGGTTCCCCGGCGTATGTATACGTTGCTATCAGGGCGACATGACCTTAAAGAATATAAAGCTACAAGGCGGAAGGCAAAGGTTGCAATAGAGCGTGGCGGTGATCACTTACCATGCAGTGAGTCGCTTTCACGCCTAAACCAATTTGGATCAACCAGTACATAGATAGACTAGAGCTCGGGAAAGAATATAGGCTACCTTTTATTGCGAAAAAGGCTTGGAGGGGTTGAAATAGAGGATGGAAGTTTGTATGGAATTTCGACATTATCAAATATAATGAAAATTTGTATTTAGGCACTTGATAAGATATAAATAAATATTTTTCTAGCGATTTAGAAATTTCGACATGTGGGGGGATACAAGTTCGTTTGGAAGTCCAAACAAACTCACGCTTTCACGCCTAACTCCGAACTCGATTGTGATTATATTTGGTTCAAAAATAGACCAAGCGTTGATGTTAAAAAGGGCATGATGGGGTTGGAATAAGGGATGAAAGTTTTCATAAAAATTCTTCATTTTTGGAGATGAAACATGAAACTTTGCTTTAGGTACTTGATAACAAAGAAATAATCATCTATTTGAAGATGAATGTCCACGAGTTGCGGGTAAAAGCTAATTGTCTATAAAAACAGCAAAATATCACGTTTGTAGTAAGTATAGAAGCCCCCATAAAAAGATCATAGTTCATGAGATACAGAAAGCCTGGTGACAAACAGACAGACTGACGGACAGTGTCGTCTTAGTAATAAGATTTCGTTTTTACCCTTTAAGTACAGATCCCTAAAAGAATATAAAATGACGTCGTTATTTGTCACTCAAACCTTACTGCTAACATTATTCAGACGCAAATCAAAAATATTTTATTTCAAAGGTAAATCATATTACACTTGAAATATCTATTTTTTTTTTATACAGCTCATTCGGCAGGCAGACTTCGTTGGAAAAGAACGAGCAAGAAACTCGTCTTTTAAGGGGCCCTTAGTTTCTTGAAATTTGCTTCAGACAATTTTTCTGAATCTAGTTATATATTGAACGTAAATGTTAAGCAATAATAAAATTATCTAGATTAATTGCTTACATGAAAGCACTTCAATATTGTGTAATAGCTTGGGGATTTCTTGCAAAGGCCTCACTATTCTTGGCGTTTTATTATTGGAGTGCGCCCGCAACCCGTCACATCGCCCGCGTACATTGCAATTACGTGGCAATCTGAATATTGTATCCAACCATTTTGATTAATAAATAATAGTTAAAAAAAACTAAAAAGCACGCTTTATATAAAATTCAACTAAAAAATAGAAAATAAATTTTACTAAATTTAAATTTAAAATAGTGTAAAAAAATATATTTTATTGTAAAAAAAGCGTGGGATGTAGAAGAATTATTATTTTAATAATATCTTAAAAGTTATTAACTTAATTCTTTTCTATTAATTTATTTTCTATTTTTTAGTTGAATTTTGTATAAAGCGTGCTTTTTAGTTTTTTTTAACTATTATTTATTTTTAATTTTTTAGTTAAATTTTCTATAAAAGAGTATTTTTAAAGTATTAAGTACTTTAACATCAATTCTTGCCTTATGGACTAGAGATGAAAATTATATAAATTAACAATAATCATATTTTGCAAATTGAAAAATTGAATAATTTTATCAAATTAGTGTAATGTCATCGGTCCTCGATAAATCTACAAAGTTTGAACGAAATCTAGCCGTTTAAAGTGGGTCAAAATCCGCCCACATTCTCTTGCAACACCAGAGGAATCACAGTAGCGTTGCCGGCCTTCAAGGAAGGTGTACGCGCTTTTTTTTAAGGTACCCATGTTTGCTGAGTGTGATAAAACGCAATCTTTACTTTTACATTGGGCTGTATTAGCTTAAGCTCGGCATAATTTCAGCTGTCTAATGACTATCAAAACTAGTCCCAGCCACTGTTATGTATGTTAAAAATGGCTCTGTCCTACTATTCCACAGTAATATCTAAGTGATCGGTCAGCCTGGGACTAGATTATGGTTATTTTATAGCAATAACAATGACAGTACAATATTGTATATATTATTAAAAAGAGCTCAAAAAAAGAGAATGCTGTGAGAGTTTCTTGCGCCGCTTTATCTCTCCCAGAGCGTCATTTGTTTCCGAAGCGGTGCAGTGGTAGCACAGTATACAGTGGTGGTAGTGTTAGAATTGACATCAAAAATAATTCTACTCCTCGCCTCCGGTGACGTCATTTTATGTAAATGATATATTATCTCTATCTAGATATCTATGTGATCGGCAAGCCTGGAACTAGATTATGGTAATTTTACTAGTTGACCCGACAGACGTTGTTCTGTATATAATAAATAAAATAATGTTTTTTTATTAATTTGTCAATAATATTTCATAACATCAAGAATTATTTCGTAAAATGTGCACCCTGTTGTTGTAATGAAATTGTTTAACAGCAGAACTGTCAAACCGTGCGTCAATAAATTCTCTCATAGAAAATAATATGTCCATACAAAACAAATATCGGACGACGGGGGACACATCAAAGGAAAAACAAAATTGTTGTTTTTATTCCGGACAATTTCATGTTTATTCACCTTTTAAACCTTCCCTGGACTTCCACAAATAGTTCAAGACCAAAATTAGTCAGATCGGTCCAGCCGTTCTCGAGTTTTAGCGAGATTAACGAACAGCAATTCATTTTTATATATGTATATAGATTAAAAAGAGCGCAAACTAGAATGCTGGGAGAGTTTTCTTGCGCCGCTTTATCTCTCCCAGAGCGTCATTTGCGGAAGAAGCATAAAGGAATCAATTTTAAGAAAATAAATTCCTTTTATCTTGTGTAAATAATATCTTATATCTAGATAAATATAATATTGAATGTTACACGTAGCAGTTTGCAATTAAAATCATTATTCAAAAGTGTTACGAGTTGGGTGTGATGTTATAAGGTCAGGTGGGTAGGATTGGAGCCAAGTTCTACACTTATCTTGTAAAAGTATGATCGATCAAATTAATTGTTTTTCACGTATTTTTTCTCTAAGAGCATTCTTCTGATTTCGTTCACGTTTTAATCGAATGTATTTTTTTTTGCTTTGAGTCCTAAATATCCCGTTTGATCGGTTTAACACATTCACAGATAAGCCGGGACAAACAGATAGATATTTGTTTAAATGGTAATACTTCAAGCAGGCCCACATTCTAGCGCCCTACCTAGGTCTGGCGCACCCCAGTATCAGCTCGAACCATTTGACTGCGTGCAACGCAGAGCAGCTCGAATTATCGGAGGTACCCAGAGCTCTGGGAATGGCTGTATCACTTGGCGTTGCGTAGAGACATCGCTTCATTATCTGTCTTCTACTGCATTTATCACGTGTTGTTTCACATAATTCCTGCCGCCGAATTTCACCTTCGCACGACACGCCACAAATTAGGATTTCATCGCCACCATCTGGATGTGTGCCGGTCCTCCACAGTGTAGTTTTCTTTCACGTACTACAAAGCTGTGGAATGAGCTTCCTTGTGCGGTGTTTCAGGGACGATACGACATGGGTACCTTCAAAAAAAAGCGCGCACACCTTCCATAGAGGCCAGCAACGCTCCTGCGATTCCTCTGGTGTTGCAAGATAATATGGGCGGCGGTCATCACTTAACACCAGGTGACCCTACGATCTTTTGTCCTCCTTTTCCATAAAAAAAAATTATAAAAATAAACACTTATAATATAAAAATACTAGAGCGGTTATTTTAAATGAGTGCCAGATTTTGATGGAACATTAATAACACTTGTAAACCCCGCCGGTAGAGGATACTTCTGTCACTCGGCAGTGTGTACTATATACCAGTGGGAGGCTCCTTTGCACAGGATGCCGGCTAGATTATGGATACCACAACAGCGCCAATTTCTGCCGTGAAATAGTAAATCAGTGTAAGCTTTACTGTGTTTCGGTCTGAAGTGCGCCGTAGCTAGTGAAATTACTGGGCAAATGAGACTAAACATCTTATGTCTCAAGGTGACGAGCGCAGTTGTAGTGCCGCTCAGATTTTTTTTTTTGGGTTTTTCAAAAATCCTGAGCGGCACTGCATTGTAATGGGCAGGGCGCATCAATTACCATCAGCTGAACGTCCTGCTCGTCTCGTCCCTTATTTTCGTAAAAAAAAGAACACATTTATGAAAATTTTTGATTGCACTATCAAAAGACTGTTGGGAATATTCCCATAAATATAAAATTTTAAAAGACGCGCAATAATGCAAACGTGACGGCAATGAACTCGTTCAAGCAGAAGTCCATCCGGTTCAACGATACACCGCCACGCAGGTGCGGACTGTCTGTTTTAGCCTCAGTTTCTGAATTTTGTCAACGCTGCAAGTAAAATAAATTGGCACATCACCGTGCAATGGACGAAGAATTTTATATAGAGAATAGGATTCAGAGAAAGTAAAAACTAAAGTCTAAAGTAAAGTGGCAGTGGGCAGGGCACATAGTTTGACGTACAGATAACCGGTGGGGCAGAAAAGTCCTCGAATGCCGACCACGTAGCGGAAGACGCAGTGTTGGTAGCCCCCCACAAGATGTACCGACGGTGTGGTCAAGATCGCCGAAATACGTAGGATGAGGGCAGCGCAGGACCGATCTTCGTGGAGGTATTTGGTGGAGGTCTTTGCCCAGCAGTGGACGTCTTCCGGCTGATGATGATGATGATGATGAGACAGAATTGTCAAAATTCCAGCAGCTACGTCATGTAGTGCCGCTCAGAATTTTTGGGTTTTTCAATAATCCTGAGCGGTACTGCATTGTAATATGCAGACTGTATCATTTACCATCAACTGAACGTCCTGCTCGTCTCGTCCCTTACTGTCATAAAAATGTAGTTTTCATACATGTGCATGTTATTATAATAATCCCCTAGAGGAAACGGAGACTGCAGAACCCCATTTGCCCGTCTGGATTTTCCGACTCGCACAAGCTAATTAATAAAATGCAGTGATGACATGTCATCAGGTGTCCCGGATTCCTCGCATTGTCTCGTGCTCTTCTTCTTGCTACATTTGCCCTGGCCCACCCTTTTAATTTAAGGGTTAAAAAATATTATCTAACCTACTATATATATAACTAGCCGTTGCCGCCCGCTTCACTGGGCGAATTTTAAACTGAAATAAATTAAATTTGATTCATCTTCTTACAAATAGAATAAAGAAATAAGCCATAAACCATCTAGGATAAATTCGCATCGAATGGTGGTAGTTTCATGTCGATACGATCTGTGGTTTGGGCGTGAAAGAGCCTCAAACAATGACCATTTTCATTATATACACTAACCAGGATGCTAACTTGGCACTGTCGCTTAAACGGGCACCTCAGTGTGTGCGTCAGTCAGTCAAAAACGAAAGAACCTACAGATTTTGTCTTGAGGCCGATAAAACGCCTCTCTCCTCTGCGATTGCGATCCGCTAATGCATAAGCGTAACACCAGCGCCTATTTCTGCCGTGAACCAGTAATGTGTAAACATTACTGTGCTTCGCTCTGAAGAGCGCCGTAGCTAGTGAAATTACTTGGCAAATGAGACTTAACATCTTATGACTCAAGGTGATGAGCGCGATTGTAGTGTCGCTAAGAATTTTTTGGGTTTTTCAAAAATCCTGAGCGGCACTGTATTGTAATGGGTAGGGCGTATCAATTACCATCAGATAAACGTCCTGCTCGTCTCGTCCCTTATTTTCATTAAAACAAAACTTGACGACAAGCTATTAGTATGAGTGGCGAACACAATAGTTCAATTCTGGACGCAATGTTACTAGGACTGTCCGGATTATGAAATAGGCAACCTCTCCAAATAAATAAATAAAACTCATCTAACCTGAAGTTAAAACTTTTCTCCTTTTAGAGAGTAAATGATGCCTGTAGCTGGTAACACAGGTTGGTAACAAGTGACACGAATAATGGGATCAATTAGATGCTATTTTTACTCTTCGGGGCAGTTATGGGTCGCGCCCGACCGCTCGCTTTAGTTGAACATAGCCTTCTACACAAAGGATCACGAAATTGAAACTCAAGTGCTTTTTTGTGTTAAATTGCCTAAACCTTCATTCACTGTTCTAAATTTTACATTATATTATCTGTCGGGTGATATATTTCCATGTTCTGAATTATTTTTGGATATTAGAAACTGTTCATTACTTACATTCTGTTGTTTTAAATATCTCACTAGAATGACGCCTATGACGTTCATGACTACCTCTCTATATTAGGTTTTTGTTATTTATATTTTAAAGGCATTTATTTTCTCAAAATTGATTACTGAAGAATCGTTTTTGATGTCATTTCTAATACTACTACCGCTTCGGAAACAACGGCACTGAGAGAGAAGAAGCGGCGCAAGAAACTCTCCCAGCATTCTTATTATTGCGCTCTTCTTAATAAAATGTACAATATTGTACTGTCATTGTTATTGCAATAAAATAATCATAATCAAGTCCCAGGCTGTCCGATCACGTAGTTATAAAGTAGGATTTACGACAGAGATATTTTTTAATAAAATATTTAAATTTATTTATAGATAATGTCTGAACAGTGGCTGTGACTTTATTATAAGAGTGTATACATTTACGCTTAAAGCTATTATGTATCTTATGAAGCCTAATAGAATTTTATTTTTATTTATGTTGCGGTTGGTTATATGCGCCGTACCTAATTACAGTACTGGGCTACGGAAACTCAAAAACTTATGTGTCAATGTGACGAACGCTATTGGGATGCCGCTCAGAACTACGGGTTTAAAAAAAAGCACTGAACGGAACTGCATTGTAATGAGCGTATCACTAACAATCAAGTGAACTCTTTGCTAGTCTTAAATTATTTTTTTTTATAAAAAATAAGTGACGAGACGAGCAGGTCGTTCAGCTAATGGTAATTGATACGCCCTGCCCATTACAATGCTGTGCCATTCAGGATTTTTGATAAACCTCAAAAATTCTGAGCGGTACTACTCTTGCGCTCGTCACCTTGAGATATAAAATGTTAAGTCTCATTTGCCCAGTAATTTCACTAGTTACGGCGCCCTTCAGACCGTAACACAGTAATTAGTGCTTCACGGCAGAAATAGGCGCCGTTGTGGTACCCATAATCTAGTCGGCATCCTGTGCAAAGAAGCCCACTGGTGAATACTAAAACTTTTCAAGACTATTTCACTATAAATTGAACTTTTCAGTAAAAGATTGCATGGTATTTGAAAACTGCTGACATGCATAAGAGGCGCCGGAAAGGTGAAGTTGATAACTATGCTCTAATTTGACTATTGACAATCAGATGCTCTAATTGGGAAAGTTGCACGAAGCAACTTTTGAAATTTAAGCTTGTCTTGAATAGCATCTAGGAGCTCGTTCCATATATGGAGGGAGTGTTGCCGGGAGGGGAGGCACTAACAAGTTGATAGTAACGGGATGAACCTGTAACGTCACATACCTATGTGAGTAATTTATGTGTACGACTATAAATATAACATTTTAACTGTAAATGAGTGCTGGATCAAAAGCCGGTTATTAATTTACACTTTTTATTGGTTATTTCAACAACTATTCTTAACGTTATATTAAATACTAGATTTTTTATGAAAATAAGAGACGAGACGAGCAGGACGTTCAGCACGAACGCAGTGCCACTCAGGTTTCTTGAAAAAAACCAAAAATTCTGAGCGGCACTACAAATGCGCTCGTCATCTTGAGACAAAAGATGTTAAGTCTCATTTGCCCAGTAATTTCACTAGCTACGACGCCCTTCAGAACGAAACACAGTTATATTTACACATAACTGCTTCACGGCAGAAATAGACGCCGTTGTGGTATCCATTATCTAGCCGGCATCCTATGGAAAGGAGCCTCCCACTGGTAAACTTGTCCCTGTCATGTAGTTGTCTAGTGGCAAAGATAAGATAAAAACAAAAATTTTTAAATTTGAAATAACTTCGCGTTTATTAATTGCGCAGAGTTTATTAGTTATTTTAACTTAATATTCTGAATGTTATATCAAAATGGGTAATATTAACAATGGAATATGGTGAGCAGTCTGTTACAGTGACGGGCCTAATGCTAGGTAATAAAAGGTTTAGTGTCGCACCAAGCGAAGCCTTCGAATTTGCCTCTTGAGCAAGCACGAAGCCTGCCATGAAAAAAAAAAATCTTATCCAAGTCGAGGCTTATATTGGAGTTGGGGTATTCTAGGTGATAGGAATTTTAATGTCATATAAATATTTGTTCGATGTAACGAAAACTGAAGCATTTTAAATATTCCAGAGATAAGTAACGCTTTACTACGCCTTCCCATATTAGTGCGAGTGAGTGCGTGATATTGATAATACCGCTCTTCCGATTAATGCTTACTTTAACTCCCTCCCATCTTACGCGTATTACCCGTCCCAGCATTTAAGATCTTTTTACATGGCGTATAGATAAATGTTTTTATTCCATAAATGAAATGTTGACACAGTATATTAAATTAAATTGACTTTAAATAATGACTTCTAATAATAATACATATAATTTAAATTGACCTAAGTGCTTAAAATATAGAGTGTAAGGTGGGGTTTTGCTGGACACTTGTTATAGTGAAAAAACTCTCAGAATCTCAGAGATTAACTATTTATTGGTCTAACGTACAACTTAACAAATTTAGTTTTACTACAATGAAATACTTAACAAAGTTTCACACTAACGTGTAAGCGCTCTGTAAGTATCCCCATATATATATTAATGTCCCAGAACAGTCGCAACTAGCGTGTAAGTAGTTGAAGAAGCTATATTTAAAACGAGTAACAGTCCCTAGCTTAAGAATAATGGATAATACGAGAGTTGAAGAGCTAACGTGACAATTTTGCAAAAAGTTGTTTATGTGCGATTTAATATTCCAATAGCGCCATCTCTGGTTCACCTTTGGAACTAAATATATGAATGACACTTCTATTGTGTTACAAGAGTTTATTAATGTTTAATCAATTGTAATAATAACTAGAATTTTGAATGAAAAATGAATTAATACTCAATAGTAATTTTGCATGCCAGATATGTCCAATTACATTGATACCTTAAAGTTATTTACACCCACTGTTACATATTTTCTAGCAAAATAAGGGATTTATGATTTAAATGACCAGTTATCTAAAATTTGATATTTTTGTTTCAATTTCTTAGACAACATGGCAACCTTAGATAATTTATACGTGTACATAGAGTTGCGTGAATTGCTCAAAATAGAAGTTAGTTTTTCTTTTTTTAAATTAAATTTTTCTGTCTAAACACAGCTGGCATAGTCTGCCTAGAGTCTAGACGTATTTAAATGACCTAAGATGGCGACAAAGATTCTGATCGTAATTAATAAGCATTTTATAGATTAATGAGAATTACGACGCAGTTATGTAATGCATCGCCTGTGATTTAATCAACTGTGAAAGGTGAATGTGGTTCTCTGGTATTTTCTTCGCCAATAATGAATTGAGTCGGGACCGGTTTCATGGGATTGTTCGCTCCGTTGTGGCTCGCCAAGGGCATGCTTAGAACTATATTTATTGTTCGAACATACAATGAACTATATATTCAATTGAAATGAATGAAAGGGGCATAACGTAACTTATAGCTTTCGTAGCTAAATTTTAAAAGGCATCGTTTGCAAGGACGTAGCAGATAATGCTAGGAATGCTCACAAACCGTAAGGTTATATTACGTAGGTAGCCCATTATTAATGAACAATCTAATATATAAAACTCTCATGTCGCGGTGTTTGTAGTTAAACTCCTTGACCGATTCTCATAAAATTTTGAGTGCATAGTGGGTAGGTCTGAAAATCGGACAACATCTATTTTTCATCAACCTAAATGTTAAGGGTGGTCCACGCCATTTTTTTTTTTAATTTCTTTGACATTTTTTTTTAAATTTGTTTGATTATGAGTCAGCATTAAAAAATACATACAACTTCAAATTTTCACCCATCTACGATCAGCAGTTACTTTTGTATCGCGATTTTAATATCGGCAATACTCTTTTGCTGGGTCAGCTAGTAATATGATAAAATAGTTTAAAAAAACACGCTTTTTATAGAAAACTGAACTAAAAACTAGAAAAATTTACTCGCCTTCAACATGATTTCTAGTTAAAAAATCGCTAATGTTATATGCGGTTTCACGCCAAAGCAACTGTCAAACTTTAACAAAAATGCAACATCATCGCGCTCTGTATCATATTTAAAGGTGTAAGGAATGTTTGGTATACATCAATCCATCCGGTCCTATCAGGTTCATCAGAAGGCTGGATCTTCCTAGTGTACACCTGTAGCCTTTTCCACGCGTCAGCCCGGCTGACGGAGATGCTATCCACGCTAAGCTCTGGGGGTGGTCTTGCGTGCTCCATGATAATAATTATAATTATCCATGTTTTTTTTTTTTATGGAATAGGAGGACAAACGAGCGTACGGATCACCTGTTGTTAAGTGATCACCGCCGCCCACAATCTCTTGCAACACCAGAGGAAACAGGAGCGTTGCCGGCCTTTAAGGAAGGTGTACGCGCTTTTTTTGATGTCATGCCCATGTCGTATCGTCCCGGAAACACCGCACAAGGAAGCTCATTCCACAGCTTTGTAGTACGTGGAAGAAAGCTCCTTGAAAACCGCACTGTGGAGGTTCGCCGTTCAACCGCCACACATCCAGATGGTGAGGATGATATCCTAACTTGTGGCGTGTCGTGCGAAGGTGGAATGATTATACTATGATTGTACTATGAACGGTTTAATCTATATTTACTGATATATTCTTGGTTTGTCTACACCTGAACCTCTTAAAAAAATCCAAGCTGCGCCCTTGAACATTTGACCACTTAAAGCATGAATCTACAAATCTTTAACTGCAAGTGGCCTTTTTTTATGAAAATAAGGGATGAGACGAGCAGGACGTCCAGCTGATGGTAATTGCCCTACCCATTACAATGCAGTGCCGCTCAGGATTCTTGAATAACCCCAACAATTCTAAGCGGCACTACAACTACGCTCGTCACCTTGAGACAAAAGATGTTAAGTCTCATTTGCCCAGTAATTTCACTAGCTACGGCACCCTTCAGACCGAAACACAGTAATGATTACACATTACTGCTTCACGGCAGAAATAGGCGCCGTTGTGGTACCCATAATCAAGCCGGCATCCTGTGCAAAAGAGCCTCCCACTGGCCTCCAACAATATCCATCTGTAATGCTTACATATTAATATTGAGCGTATTTCAACGGCGCGTATTGTCTACGAGAAATTTTTATTGCTCTGAACAGCCACTTTGTGGTTTACCGGTTGCAGTATTCCCACAACTGATACGCATACGCCTTCCTTAAAGGCCGGCCTGCGAGATCGCATCAGAAATGAGGAGATCCGTAGGTGAACCAAAGTTACCGACATAGTCCAAATGATTGCGAAACTGAAGTGGCGGTGGGTGAGGCACATAGTTCGACGGACAGATGGCCGTTGGGGCTGTAAAGTCCTCGAATGGTCACCACGTACCGGAAGACGCAGTGTTCCGATGACCGATGATCTGGTCAAGATCGCAGGACAATACGTTGGACGAGGGCAGCGCAGGACCGATCGTCGTGGAAATCTTTTAGGCAGGCCTTTGTCCTGCAGTGGACGTTCCGGCTGATGAATATGATGAAGGGCCGGCAAGGAATCTCTTGATCCCCGGTGTTGCGTTGCTTCATGTCATGCTGATTTCCATGGGCTTCACCACCATCACGTCAGTCTTTTGAACATTTACCCCCTCTTAGATAAAATATAATAAACTACCTGACCCGACAGACGCTGTTATGTCAATAAAAAAAAGGGATGTAAGTATATAGAATAGATAGAGCCGAATGTGTAATCAAAGCTAATGAGTTAAAAATGAAATAAAAACATTTTTTTAATTGATATTATAATAATGCAGTAATAAAATGATAAGGATTAATATCGTATTTGTGTGAACAGCTTTTATAATATTACTTCTTTATTATTGCCTCTTTTTTGAAGTATTAAAATGGATATAAGTAGTATATTATCCTTAAGAAATAGCCATGTGCTATCTCGGACTTTTCTATAGACCTATATTATATAAAAAGATACAAAATAATTCCACCATCCATTGTTTTGTTATATCTGTAAGGGTTTATGTAGTCAGCGTTTTCGTTGAAAGCCCCAAACGACTTATTTTTTCCGACACCTTCAACAAATATCGTTAATGTACACAAATATGTAGAAAAAATATAACAAATTATATACTAAAACATTCCTAAAGAACCATGCTATCCAATGGTGAAAACTCCATGAAAATCAGTGCAGTAGTTTTTGAGTTTATCGCGAACAGACAGACAGACGCGGCGAAGGACTATATAGTGAATATAGTGTCACCATTGGTTATTGTAACGTACAGGTACGGAACAGTAAGAACTAAATAAACACGCTTAGTAACAAGCTCAACTGAAAAGTTTGAAAATATTTTTAATATTTGAGATATTTTTTTAATTTAAGTAATCAACCAGCGAACTGTATATTCCCTAATGAACAAACTGTCTACTTCTGTTAAAAAAATATGTGTAAATAAACATTTATGTCCGGCTTCTTTACCGTGTTTTTTAAGTATTATTTACCTACATATACGTAGGGCGTTCGATGAAACTCTGTCGTTTTCAAGTTCAAATATTTTTATTCAAAATATTATATGATATTAGTTATTGAAAGTCAAAAACCACCATCCATTCGAAAAAGTATGCCACAGAACTGTGGAGAACGGGCGCAACAAACTCAGCGGTTTCTTTTTTTTTTTCATAAAATATAAAATATGGTTAGAAAGTAATATCGTACATTAAAACTTATTATTTAATAGCCTGTGGGCGGTTGCTCTATTCCCAATCTGTGGTATAATTAATAAAATCGTTTATGTAATAGTGATACCACTCAAACGACTTTTAACAATTCTTTTTATACATTACTTAAACAAATTCGTAATTAATACATTTGTTTTTAACATTTTCTGGGATCTTGTTGTAAAAGCATATACATCATCCCCACAAAAGACCCACATTCTCCTGCAACACCAGAGACATCACAGGACGTTTTCACATCTGTCACAGTCTGTCTAGAGTCTAGACTATATATTATGATCTAAGACCAATACTGTGTATTTTTCCGCATATGCTTTGGAACTATATAATTATAAACGATAATTGCCTGAAAACAGACACAGGTATTTTTGCTAAACAAATATATTTTAACCATTAGAAATATAAAACGCAATGTTCCATTGTTTTAATGCGCGTATCTCTCGAATGAACGAATGCCCGTTGAATACAATGGCTAGCAGTAAATTAAGATCATATCAATTGTACTGCATCTATAGATGTAATCCGTCGTACCTAGTTATTTTAACCATTATGGGATTCAATTTTTGAAGTAAGCACCTTATCCGCTAAGGGCACTTTTTGGTAGGGGAAAATCGAAATCTCGTGAGTTCGCGTCACCGAAATGCTTATAGCAGTATATCTTTATATATATAATTCTTGTGTGCGTGTGTATGTCACTGAACTCCTCCTAGACGGCTGGACAGATTTTGATGAAATTTTTTGTATGAGTTCAAGGGGATTCGAGGATGGTTTAGATTCACAATTAAACTACCTCCTAAACGGCTGGACCGATTTTGATGATATTTTTGTGTGTTCCAGTGAATTTGAGATTGGTGTGTGTCTTCAGGTGGATTCGAGAATGGTTTAGATTTGCAATTAAACTACCTCCTAAACGGCTGGACCGATTTTGATGATTGTTTTGTTTGTTTCAGTGAATTTGTGATTGGTTTAGATTCCCAATTCCGTCCATATAATATAATTCTCCTGCTCATGTGTATGTTAGTGAACTCCTCCTAACGGCTGGACCGATTTTTCAAATTTAAGACGTGTCTACAGGACAACGTCTGTTGGGTCCACTAGTATACTATATATATATTATACAGCTGACGTATTGTGCAACATAGGTGCTGTGTGTATCGTATAATTGAAATTGAATAGATTTAGTGAAAAATTAAACGTGTATACACTGTGCATTGTTGAAATAGTGGTTTTGTTTGTTTACTATATTATTGAAAATATGTTTAAATAACTTTTTTACCAATGGGAGGCTCCTTTGCACTGGATATCGGCTAGATTATGAGTGTTTTTCTGCAGTGAAGCAGTATGTGTAAGCATTATTGTGTTTCGGTCTGAAGTTCGCCGTAGCTAATGAAATTACTGGGCAAATGAGATTTAATATCTCTGGTGACGAGGGCAATAATTGTAGTGCCGCGTTTTGTGTTTTTCAAGAATCCTGAGCGACACTGCACTGAAATGGACGGGCCGTATTAATTACAATCAGCTGAACGTCCTGTGCGTCTCGTCCCTTATTATCTTAAAAAAAATTAAATAAATAATTAAATTCTTTTAAATGCTATAAAATTTCAACTTTTAATACAAAAATTTCTAAGTTTTCACTTCTATCGGCAGTCTCTACAACTGCCATTTTATTTTTGTATTAAGGCGCGGACTGACTAAAATGGGCATTTACTGGTTTTCTTTTGTTTATTCAAAATATACCTACATATGTAATTGAATAATTGTTCGGTTTAAGTCTTAGAAAAATACTAATTCTATTGAATTCTTTAAAAAAAAATTTTTTTGACCTCAAAGTTTAGTTTTAGGAAGCAACTTCCAAATTTTTTATTGGATATTCCAAAGTATATATAAATATTCTAAATTTTTCTATGATTCCGTCTTTGTGCACTGTATTTTTTGCGTCGGAATGTTTCATTATGTTGTAATCGACTCTCTAAGAAACCTATTTTTGTGGATATTGAGGTATGGCCGCGCCTTAACTAATATTTTAATGTAAGTTAAACCCGGTTGAAATCACGCAATGGATCCTACTACATAATATGATAATATTAAATATGACATTATTCTGGAAATGTAGTGTTAAGTGGCTCAAGACCTAGATATTCACTGGGATGGCAAACAGAATTATTTAAACATGGTTGATTCGAGCATTTAAGTTAAAATAACAATACAACTCTCAAATAAAATTCGCAGCCCGCAGCAGTTTGAATCCGCTTTGTATAAAGTTAAATGCTTGTACAGTAAATTCGGTTGTTTATTTTATATAAGGCAGTACCGATGATTTTAACCACGGAGTCCGCCCGCTAGCTACATATGCACCAACTTATTATCACTTATCGAATTCATATTATGTACCTTCTTTAGATGCTTTATTTTTAAGGGCTTTTATATGTATGTACATTTTAGCGCCGTGATAATCTGAGTACATTAACACTCAAACAAAGAAAATCTTAAGTAACTAAAACAATATTATAAAAAGAAAAGCAAGATATACAGTTTTCAACAAATAAGACTTCATCCTTAGATGCAGGACGGGCAAGTGTATTTACAAACACGAACCCATAAGAGTATCCCCTACTAAAACGTGTACGGACACGTTTGTCAAAGGGAGAGGAACCAGAGTACAAATACTGAACATCCGCCTCATTGTGGAGAAGTGCTACGAATATAACACCCCAACTTTCATGTGCTTCGCGGATTACCAGACGGCCTTTGACTGTGTCAAGTGGGCAAAATTATGGCAAGTGTTGACCGAAGTAAGGGTCACCAATCAGCTCGTATCGTCGATTCGCAGTCTATATGAATCGGGATATGGCACAGTCACGGTAGGAAAAGTTACGTCCAGTCAGTTCAAGCTTCAATAAGGAGTTTGTCAGGGATGCGTGATTTCTCCTATGTTATTTAACATATATGGATAATATATAATGCGTCAAAGTCTGGAGAACTAGCATTGTGCGGTGTTAAGATAAACGGTGTCAGACTATCCAATCTACGCTATGCAGACGGAAATCGCGGAACTGATGAATCTTCTAGAGACAGTCAGTCTAGAAATGGGTATTGCCATCAACATGTCCAACACCAAACTCATGGTGACTGACCGTTTCGGAGCCATCCAACGTACCAACCACCTACAAGAATATGAGACTGTGGATCAATTCCAGTACCTTGGATCTACCATAACCAACAAGGGCAGCAGCTAACCCGAATATTCAGATAAGCTTATAGTGGTATCGGAAGGAAGAAGGTTATGGTCGCGTAACTCAACTTAAAACTAAATAATACATAATGTGTATATCTTTACTCAAATCATGTTGTTTTTAACGATAAACATCGCTTAACTTAGTAAATGATCTTCAATAGAGACAATATTATATTTAACCTATTCTTGCGAAGTTATTAAAATAAATTGAGTAAAAGACTGCTTTATACTAGGTACTGTAAAAACTCTCGACTCTTTAAATTGCTTTCTTTTTGTTGGTGCGATTTTATTACTTAGTAAATTTGTAACCCCTTCGGCATAGTTAACATAGCATGGTTAAACTTTTCTAGCGATATTTTTTTTTAGATTTTCTTAGTTGCATAAATTGTAGGTTTATAAGTAACAATATTATATTATGCTGTATAGCGGATTGATACTAAACTGTAAGTACGTGTTTTTCTGAATAAATAGAAAAATAAAATAATGGGAATTATAAAATTTTACTTTAGTCCGTCCATTCCGGGTCATCTCAAAAACCGTTAAGTATTACTTAATTTTTATGAGATGCAAAGAGACCGACAAACAGCTTAAAATTTGACAGGAACTACCGTTTTTACTAAGACATAATAAAAACAAGATGGCGAATTCTAAGATGGCGACCGTGCTAAAAATGTATTTAATTGATAGAATTTAAAAATAATTATAATATCGAATAATTATAATTGTAAGATGCAGGTACCGAGCCCTTAATTTCCGAAACTGACTTTTACTTAACCGGTTATTTACAGTTTCGGTTATCAAAGTGATTACCACGTAACCTTAGTATGGAAAGTAGTACCATATAAACATTAATGAAATGAAAATGATTTCTTTAACGTAGACTTATTTGTTGACGACCCTGTAGCCAACTGGTTAGTGACCCTGCCTCCTGAGCTAGAGGTCCCAGGTTCGAATCCCGGTAGGTGCGATCATTTATATGGTGAATATGAATGTTTGTCATGTCTTTGATGTTTCCGAGTCATGGATGTTTATTTCTATGTGTAAGTAAGTATTAAATATATCGTTGTCTTGCACCCATAGATAGTACAGGCTCTGCCTAGTTTGGGGCAAGACAATTTGTGTATAATCATAAATGATAAAATGAATACAAAATAAAATTGCGAAAAAGCGTCAAAAAGTAAATTACAGAAATAATTAAATATAATATGTTAGTAGTGGATGCTACGGGCTCGCAGAGACTTGCGCTATAAAGCAAGACGCAAGACAAACTTCTCTTCATCTATACTAATATATAAAGCTGCAGTGTTTGTTTGTTTGAACGCGCTAATCTCTGGTACTACTGGTCCGATTTGAATGATTCTTTCAGTGTTGGGTAGTCCATTTATCGAGGAAGGCTATAGGCTATGTTTTTTTTCAAAATTAGGGATCCGTAATAAAATTGCTATTTTGTAACACAAGGTGTAAAATCGAAAACCTATTTTTGCGTGCGCTGCAAAAACTATTGACAATAGAACAAAATGATGTACAGGCTATAATTTTAATTAATTTTATTACTTATAAAACTATCGCGTGAATTATACTTTATATGGCAAAACAACGTTTGCCGGGTCAGCTAGTCCTCAATATAAGTGCTCTTTAATATTATAATCCTAAAGAATCGCTGAGAGCAAAATTCAAAGAATATACATCTTGACTGTTGCTTCTCAATGTATTCTGGACTAGCTGACCCGGCAAACGTTGTTTTGCCATATAAATTATTGTATTGATCTTTTGCTTGCTAGTTGATAAGAGATGGCGCTAGTTGTATTCATTAGTAACAATCACGCTTCTTTTATATTTTGTATAATTCACACTATAGTTTTATAAATTATAGCCTATATGTTATTCTGGTGTGTAAGCTATATTATTGTAAAGTTTCATCAAAATTTATTCAGTAGATTTTGCGTTAAAGAAGGTCAAAGATACATCCAGACATACAAACTTTCACATTTATAATATTAGTAGGATAATGTAATGTATGTACATAGGCACATAAGTGAATTTGCTAGAAACTGTCATAACCATAATGTTAACACCAGGCACAGACATAAACTTATAGTGCCTACTACTCGGCTAAGTCGAGTTAGTAAGTCTGTTGTGGGGCGATGTATATGCTTTTACAAAAAGATCCCAAAAAATCTTCAAAACTAAAGGATTACGTGATTCAAAAGAATTGTTAAAAAACGTTGTGGTAAAGGTTACTATAGCATATATTACTTTCTTTATGATACCACAGATTGGGAGTGGATCGATCGTCGTCAGGCTATTAAATAATAAGTTTAATTGTAAAATATTACTTTGTAAACATAATTTTTTGATAAAAAAAAGCCCGCTAAGTTTGTTGCGCCCATTCTTCTCAGGTCTGAGGCATACATTTTGGAATGGGTGGTAGTTTTTGACGTTCAATAAGTGATGTCACTTCCTATTCCTATCATATATGTGCGGTACATACACCAAATTAACATTTGTTACAATTTTTTTCTGTCTGTCTGTCTGTCTGTTTGTTTGTTCCGGCTAATCTCCGAAATGGCTGGACCGATTTTGACGCGACTTTGATTGGCACGTAGCTGATGTAATAAGGAATAATATACGGGGAATAGGCTACGTTTATTTTAGAAAGATAATGTTGCTATGTCGAAGAAACGGCCTAACTCTAAAAATAATTTATATGGCAAAACGACGTTTGCCGGGTCAGCTAGTTATAGAATATAACAGAATTTCCCAAAAAATGACGATGAGATGAATGACTATAACCGGTGTATAATACCCTCATTATTGTGACGAATTCAGTCGAACGGAATGTACAATAGTCGAGCTGTAGTACGTGTACGGCTTCGTCGTAACACGTGAACAAATCGTGCGATGACGAAAGGTTTCTCTGGCCAATATCGCGGGTGCGGTTTAGCTTGTATTACAAGTGATGTACTTCAAGTACCGTTTGATTGACTGATTGACCGACCAACAAGCCTTACTTTGTGGTAACGCGTTTACTCATTTCGTACTAAACTTATAATAATACTAAATCATAAAAATAAGTGTGTGTGTACTTATGTATGCACGCAAGAAGTTATACTTGTTTGACCAAGCAAAAATCCTTAAAATTATTTATTCGTCGTGCTGTTCTACGTTTGTTGAAAGAACAATATTGTTAAAATCTTGCAACGATGGCTTTGACAATTAATTATTGATTAACGAATACGGCTGTACGAGCTTGAACCCTTTGCCTGTCCTAATAATGGACGAAGAAACCAAAAAAAAAAAAAACAAATGTCGCAAACGTCAGAAAATTTTAGGAACCAACTTCACTTTCAACCTGTTACTTTTGTGTTACAGTGATGCGCGCGCATGTTAAAATTTCACTCTCATGATATTTGCATAACGCGCCTAAAGCAGTATAACTTCAAAAAGCGGCCAAGTGCGAGTCGGACTCGCCCATGAAGGGTTCCGTAGCAGCAAGTAACATAATATAAGAGTTATATAGGAAAGAAAATAGTATTAAATTATTTAGATGGAAAAGGCAAAAAATCTCTGCTCAAAATCATACAGCACAAATGAGCTTATTAAAAAAAACTACGTAATAGATCTCGTTCAAACAAATTATCGGTGGAAGTTTTCATAGTAATATACATTATATATATTTTTTAGTTTTATCTTTCTCTTATTTTAGATGTTAATAATAATAAAAAAATAGTTATTATTATTAATCGGTTCAATTTTTTAAATAAAATATATAAATAGCGCGTGCTTATTAAGAATAATTTGTAAATCATGTTTGTTTTTAATTATAATAATTGTATCAAGTCGAAATTCAAAATTCAGTCTCAGATAATAACCTAGAAAATTTCGAAAGCTTTCTATGAGTTCAAAAATTTTTAAAATCGGTCCGACAATGGCCGAGAATCAATTTAACACAGAAATGAATTGGAGTCACACGGTGGGAGCTTAGCTTCGCTTCACTTCGCTCGAAAAAGCCCTACATGATAAATTTCGTCCTCCTATAAATCTGGCTTGTTTTCATCGGTTTTTTAGAAGCAAGAGGGTATTCAAATTCAAATTCAAATATTTTTATTCAAAATAGGATGTGACATCACTTATTGAATGTCAAAAAACTACCAACCATTCCAAAATGAATGCCTCAGACCTGAGAAGAATGGGCGCAACAAACTCAGCGGGCTTTTTTTTCATAAAAAAATATGGATACCAAGTAATATTGTACAATTAAACTTATTATTCAATAGCCTGAGGGCGGTCACTCCATTCCCAATCTGTGGTATCATTAAGAAAGTCATTTATGTTATAGTAACCTTTACCACACAAACGTTTTTTAACAATTCATTTGAATAACGTTATACTTTTGTTTTGAACATTTTCTGGGATCTTGTTGTAAAAGCATATACATCGCCCCACAAAAGACTTACTCGACTTAGCCGAGTAGTAGGCGTCCTAAGTTTATGTCTGTTCCTGGTGTTAACATTATGACAGTTTCTGGCAAATTCACTTATTTATATCTAGACACATAAATTATCTAAGATTTTTAACATATTACATTAAAAAGTGATTATAATTTGTGTATTTAATAATAATTGTTCTATCAATTTAATGTTACAACTTACAGCTAAGGTATTTATAGAAATACAAAAAGGTTGTAACTAGAAGCGATTGAGCAAGCTGTCTGAGTGTATATCGTATTCAAGGGTTCCTTATTGAAATCAATAGATATATTGGTTCCTACTCAAACAAGACTATAACCCAGATTGATTTTGTCATTACTAGCTGACCCGGCAAACGTTGTGTTGCCATATAAATTATTTTTAGAGTTAAACCGTTTCTAGTACATTGCAACATTACTTTATTTTTCTAAAATAAACTTAGCCTAAGTTACTTCTTATTACATAAGCTACCTTCCAATAAAAGTCCCGTCAAAATCGGTCATTTAGCCATTTCAGAGGTTACCCGGAACAAACTGACAGACAAAAATTGTAAAAAAAAAATGTATATATATTCATTGACATGTAGTAAAAAAACGGTTATTTCAATATTAGAAACAGACACTCCAATTTTATTTATATGTATAGATTATGCGGGTGAATTTTATAAAGGTTTTTAATTTATGGTAAATTTTGAAACCTGTATAGTTATATACAGTCGCGCAGTCGAATAGATAATAATATCGTTACCAAGATTGGATCATGGATCAGCTGGGTATAAATCCCAATCGCGCCTTTACTTGCAGATGACATTACTTAAAAGTATAGAAAGTACTTTTAATTAACGAAATGGCTTCATAAATGACAGGAGTTCAAAGGAAATACAAAAAGAGGGTTCGCGTGTAAACTTTACGGGCGATTGAAGTAGAACATTATCACTGAAAAGATTTAACTTAAGTTAAAGTAAATATCACATCATTACAATGACTAATATAATTTTAAATTGATATTAATCATTAAAATACAAAGCGTAACTCTCGCTCTTTCTATCTTCACTAACGTATATCTTAATTTAACTTCCGTTCGCCTCGCCCGATCACACTTTTCGTAACGCTCTCGCCATGCAGTCACCAGCTTACTCCCCAGGTCAGGCGTGCGTTAATAATTATTACTTTAAAAATTAAGAGGATACTTCTTTTTTATAATAATACTAGCTGACCCAGCAAACGTTGTATTGCCATAAAGTAATTTAAAAAAATTCAATAATTAAATTTTTGGGGTATAAAAATAGATGCAACCGATTCTCAGACCTACCAAGTATATCGTTCTACAATTATTATTGTATTCGATTGCCATCTTACAACCATAAAGCGTATTTGTGGGTGGAACAGAATAATATAAAAATCGCGATACAAAAATATTTGTACATCGAAGAAGGGCGAAAATTTGAAGATGTATGTATTTTTTAATGCTGAATCATATTAAAATAAAAATTATTGTCACAAAAATAAAAAAAATATATATTTAGGGGAGGGTCACCCTTTTCATTTAGGGCTATGAAAAACATATCATTCATTGGCCGATCCTCAGACCTATATAGCCCACGAAATTTCATATTAATCGGTTCAGCTGTTTCGGAGGACTTTGGTAACAAACACCGGGATACGAGAATTTTATATATTAGATTTTGTTAATAAGATACGGAACCCCGAGGATCATTATTCGTGTGTTAGTGGCCGCAGCCCCGAGCAAACGTGCGTGCCAGTCGTGTGAGTCACGTAACGGAAACTCCTCGGCCACTTGAATGCATTTCAATTTTTATATATACATATAGTTATAAGTGTATGGACACACATATCATTGTCATAATCACCTTCTATAAACAATCCCGTAGTCAAATAATTTTATTTGCATTATAAACTATAATATTCAGGATGTAATCGTAAAGTGTTTCAGTTTTATAACACTACAAATAAGGGATTGCTTGTAACTAATTCTAGTAGGCTTCATAAGATACATAATAGCTTTAAGGGTAAATGTATAACGTGTTTTATAATAAAGTCCCAGCCACTGTTCAGGCATTATCTATAAGTAAATTTAAATGTTTTATTAAAGAATGGCTCTGTCGTAAATCCTATTACTCCACAGCTGAATATCTAAGTGATCGGACAGCCTGAGACTAGATTATCATTATTTTATAGCAATAACAATGACAATACAATATTTTATTAAAAAGAATGCTCTCTCTCATAAAAACTCTCCCAGAGTTTCTTGCGTCGCTTCTCTCTGAGCGCCATTTGTTTCCAAAACGGTGGTAGTGTTAGAAATGAAATCAAAAAGAATTCTAAAGGAATCAATTTTGAGAAAATAAATGCCTTTTATGCCTTAAAGAATGACCAGGCGATTATTACGTAACTATGACAAATATCAAAATCTTTAAACAGATGTAGAAAGTACGTTTCCATATCAGTAAAATGACATCAATATATTATTAAAAATCAATCGAGATGTATCCAACATTTTGATATTAAACACTCCCATACATTTAGTATGAGATTAGTAGAAAGGTCATTGAATCGCGCCACAAGGACGCCACTTCGAACATCTGATTTGAATACAAAATAATGTACTTAAGTACTAAGAAATAAATATTACTCAATTAAAATATCGTTTTATTGGTTTGTTGAAACTTGAAGTGTAACTTCTTTAGAATCGTTGTGATTTGAAACTCGATGAAATGAGGAATTGTGCGCGCATGCGTAGTAGGTACCTACAAAGCTTGAGAAAAGGCATCACAGTATAACATCTACCCCCTTATTCATAATTGTCCGCTATTTTTAAACAGCCGCTAAGGAGTGTTTTTTCTCATTCTGACTTAGGTCTGAGAATCGGACAACATCTATTTTTCATCCCCCTGAATGTTAGGGGTGGTCCACGGCATTTTTTTTTATAATTTTTTTGACATTTTTTTTTAAATTTGTTTATTATGAGTCAGCATTAAAAAATACATACAACTTCAAATTTTCACCCATCTACGATCAAAGGTTACTTTTGTATCGCGATTTTAATATCGGCAATACAACGTTTGCTGGGTCAGCTAGTATTAATATATATTGCTTTTGTGCGTCTGTTGTAACTGAACTCCTCCTAAACGGCTGGATCGATTTTAATGAAACTTTCTGTGTGTCTTCAGGTGGAATCGAGAATAGTTTAAATTCACAATTGAACTACCTCATAAACGGCTTGACCGATTTTGATGATTTTTTTGTGTTTCAATGAATTTGAGATTGGTTTAGATTCTCAATTCCGTCCATACAATATAATTCTCCTGCTCATGTGTATGTTAGTGAACTCCTAACGGCCTGACCGATTAAGAATTGTGTACAGGACAACGTCTGTCGGGTCCACTAGTATATTATACGCTTTTCTTGAGATTTTTCATCATTTTTATAGTAAAATTCTTCATCATTTTTGAAGGTTTTACTTCTACCACGTGTGAATTGCACACATGAATGTTTTTAGGTTAATAAACAGTTTCCTTTAATATCAGTACTAAGCTAGAATAACCTAATAAGTCTTCCAAATATTTGGATCGCGGATTGCTACAAATTATGAAGAATCATTGAGAGCAAAATTAAAAGAAATAAACATCTTTACTGTTGCCTCTCAATATATTCTTTATTATGTTATGTATGTATATAGGCACACAAGTGAATTTACCTGAAACTGTCATAACCATAATGCTAACACTATGAACAGACATAAACTTATAATGCCTACTACACGGCTAGGTCGAGTTAATAAAGCTTTTAATGTATTACAGAATTCAAAAGAATAATTTTTAAAAAACGTTTATGTGGTAAAGGTTACTGTAACATAAATTACTTTCCTAGCGATACCACAGATTGGGAATAGAGCGACCACCCTCAGGCTATTAAATAATAAATTTTACTGTACGATTTTACATTGTAACCATACTTTTATATAAAAAGAAGAAGAGCGTTGAGGTTCTTACGCCCGTCCTTCTCAGGTCTGGTGTATACTATATCTACTGATATATCGAATTGGTTGTATTTGACTTTTTTTTTTATAAAAAAAAGGGGCGACGTTCAGCTGATGGTTATTGATATGCCCTGCCCATTACTATGCAATGCCGCTTAGGACTCTTGAAAAACCCAAAAATTCCGAGCACTACAATTGCGCTCGTCACCTTGAGTTGAGACAAGATCTTATGTCTCATTTACCCAGTAATTTCACTAGCTGCGGCAATGCAGTAATGCTTGCACATTATTACTTCACGGCAGAAATAGGCGGCGTGACTTTCAGTAAGTGATATTAAATCCTATTTTGAATAATTAAGAATTTGAATAAATTATGGCCTACATACTGTAAATACACTGTACTGTGACGCGTCTGGAATTGTAACATTTGTCGCAAACCAGCTGCGTTCCCGACTTTTGTTTAATAATTGTACTTCTTTAGACTTGTTACAAATTGAAACAAAACATTAATGGGAGAGCTATGCCTCCATATTGTACTCAGACGTAACTCTGTAATTTGTTCGGAAGCCGTTCGGCTTAATGACGCTTATTGATAATGCCAAAGTAATAATATTGCATTATAATACTAGCTTTATCTTGTGCCTTTGCTCGCGTACATCAAAAAAGAATTATGTTCTCATGATAAAATATATTTACATAAGTTCTCGCTTTGTGGTAATTTATGTGAGAAAACCGCTTCGCATTTTAAATGACCGTTACGAGTGACTTAATCAAGTCCTTTTAATTGCGTTCCTTTTAGGGCACCGTACGCGAAGGGTTAAAATGGAACCCTATTACTAAGACTACACTGTCCGTCTGTCTCTCTGTCATCAGACTGTATCTCATGAACCGTGATAGATAGACACTTGAAATTTTCACAAACGATATATTTCTGTTGCCGCTATAACAAATAAATATATAGCTAAGGGACCTCCTATACAAAAAAACGTGAAAAATCACGTACAAATACAAAAGTATAGATGATGATTTAATAGATCGAATGGTACGGAACCCTTCGTGCCTGAGTCTGGCTCGCACTTGGCTGTTTTTTTTTTGTTTTAATCAATATCTTATTGCGATTTATCGATGTCAACAGTTTAAGCAGTGCGAGGCTTCTTTGCACAGGATGCTGGCTATTTGGGTACCACAGTGGCGCATTTTCTGCCTTGAAGCATTATTCGGCTTTTGAGGGCGCCGTAGCCAAGGAAATTACTGGATACAAAGTGACGAACGCAATTGCGAGGCAGCTCGGAATTTTCCGTTTTTCATGAATATTGAATGTATGAAAACACTTTTGCATTGCCAATAAAATAATACATTTGCCCCTTTTTAAAAATTTATTGCCGTTGTTAGCCATCTGAATGATATGCAATTAACACTTAGCTAGAGGTTATGACGTTTTTAACGATATATGTTCATTGGTCACTTACGGCAGTTCCCAATATACTATCTACAGATAGAGATGAATTACTACCTTTTACTGTCAGTAATTAATTAGCTGTCAATAATCTGTAGCTGTCCCAATATACCCGTTAAGTCATTCCTATCGCCGTATATTGGGACGTGTGAATTGCATTTTCCATACAAACTTCTATCGCTGGTAAGCTATACGTCCCCTCACATTGACAGACAGCGTGTTAGGATAAAGTGAGCTACCGTCGATAAGTTTAATGGGAAAGTCAACGATAGTTACGATTTTTATCTCAAGTAGGCCACAAACGGAGATAGACTGAACAGCGTTAAATGCCTTCAAAAAAAGCGCGTACACCTTCCTTCATGGCCGGTAACGCTCCTGTGATTCCTCTGGTGTTGCGAGAGAATATGGGCGGCGGTGATCACTTAAGACCAGGTGACCCGTACGCTAGTTTGTACTCCTTTTCCATAAAAAAAAATGTTCTGTAATATAAAATATCAATACTAAAGAAAACACAGCTCACAGCAGCCGACGTTACAAATTGTTTTCCTTTGAAATCAAAACAAAATACACAGGTGTTCCAGTGTCAGTTACATGGAATTTGACAGCGAAGTCAAACTTGTCTAATAGTTAAATGTGTACTTCCACGTTTGCGAAACAGTTCAGAATTTGGCATTCAGTCAATACTGAATGGCATCTAGGTTACGCACATGGGTTCTGTATGTTTTCATACTTAGTCTGTACAATATGTTATGTTTTTAAAATGATAACTCTCACTTCTGGGATTAATACACAAATAAAGTTTGAAAAACAAAATTTTATAAACGTTGCGGGACTCGAGCCCACGACCTCCGGCGTTCCGTGCCGGTGCTTTAACCGACTGTGCCAACCGTTCGAGTAACGTATCGTTATAAAATCTTGTATGCTTTGTTCAACTCTCAGATTGTGGCTTCATCTACAGGATCTACTTTACAGTTGATAACCTACTCAACCCCAATATTTGCATAGTAGGAAATTGGATGTCGCTCTTGTAAATCTAAACAATATGTTATGTTTTTAAAGTGATAACCCTCACTTCTAGGATTAATACACAAATAATTAGTTTAAAAAGTTAGTCTGTGCTTAATTGTTTTTAGTTTAATTACCACAATTAGTTCGATTAGCGTAGGCTTCACTTATTGGTAGGTCATCCACCTTTAGAACAGAATGTAACCATGTGATCGGGGTCGTGTCGCATTACGCTTGGCCTTAAATCATTTTTAATGCGTTGCGGCTCAAATCATGCTGTGAGTACTGGGCATATGACGTCGCTTAATTATCAAGGGGACCATCGGCGCATTTCTCCACTTCAAAAAACCAAAGTATCGAAGAAGAATCCAATCGATTCCATGTTAAAAGTAATCAAGGTTGTTATTGAGAGTATTGATGTATAGTAATTCCTTCTTCGTCCGTACAAGTGTCAAATTTAATGAACTTGTAAATGCTTACCCCGAAATTGATACACTTTTAACTAAATCTAGTGCAATTCGGCATCAGATAACCAAATCATACTTTCTCCACTAAGTATCAAAGTATGGTATCAATAAAATCAATTTAAACTTAAATTATATTATTATTATTCTCTTCATTGTAATTGCAATTAATATTACGAATATAAATATAAAAAATAGAGTCCCGCCGGCGTTGGTTCACGACAATTCCGCCGGTGGTTAGGGCGACAGACTGAGGAACTTCCGCACGATGCGTGCCGGTCCCAAAACAGCTGCTTTCTGTAACTGACCCTTAATCCAGTTATTAAGCGAGAGCCTCTTGAGATGATGGTCGAGGCTCTTTGCTATAAGACCGTTTACGGAAACGACTATTGGGACAATTATTGTTGTATCAACATCCCACATGTCAGTAACCTCGTGTGCTAGGTCAGATCTTCGACAATTTGTTTATTTCAGCTTTCACAAGGTTATCATCACACGGGTCGGTGATATCAACAATAAATGCCCGACGCTCTAACCGATCTACTAACACAATATCAGGCTTATTCCGACCAGTTCTGTCCGTGAATGAAAGATCGGTTCCAGTAGAGCTTGGCACGACTATTTTCAGAACTGGCTCCGGAGAATACTTATAATATCAAAATGCACAAGATTGTATCGAAGAGCAAGTTGCTGATGGATAATCCTGGCTACTTGGTTGTGTCTGTGCAAATACTCTCCATTGGCAAGACGAGAACACCCGGAAATAATATGTCTGATAGACTCATCAGGAGGATGGTGACACGCCCCACATATGTCTACTGTTCATGATGTATTTTCGGTAGTTATTCGTATTGATAACAACATCAGCAATTGCACAGGCTAATCCTTCAGTTTCCCCAAAGAGGTCACCAAATCGTAGCCAGGTCAAAGACGAAATCGTGTCTACATCAGGTCCGTAGTTATTATTATTATTAACTGTAATTATATTTTATAAGTTACAACTTCTTGCTGGTATCTTGGTATTCTTGAAACACATGGAAAATACAAACAAAAATATAGTTACTGCTACTACTACTAGTACTGAGTCTATACTTAGAAATAATGTAATAGATTATAAAATATCATTACTCTCTAGTAATTTTTTAAATTAATTAGAATCATATACGTGAAAACTAGTAAATGGCTTTTTGTTACACGAATCGATGTCAACATAGTTATAACTAGCTGTAAGTTTTCTAATAAATAAATAAAATAAATAGGTTCTAGTTATTACGGTCTTACCTCAGCATGAATTGATTTTTTAGGAACTATCAACTATGTATTTACCAGCCAGCGGGCTACATTTCATAAAACGTAATAATTAGGCAGCTGATTTGACAGAGTGTTTAATGCGATATCTAAATATATATAAAGTGACACGTTGTTTGTCCGCGATGGACTCCTAAACTAATGAACGGATTTTAATGGGGATTACTTCATGGAGTGCAGTTTAGTCCAACTTGAGAGATAGGATAGTTTTTATTTCGATTTGGGACCCATAATTATTTATATTTCCAATATTTGTTTTGTATGGACATATTATGTTCTATGAGAGAATTTATTGACGCACGGTTTGAAATAATCTCATTATAGTTAACAACAGAAAGCATTGACGTTCTATACATAATATAGAACGTGATTAGTCACTGACAGAGACATATTTTACAAAATAATAATTCTTGGTGTTATGAAATATTACTGACAAATTCATAAAAAAACCGTATTTTATTTATTATGCACAGAACAACGTCTGTCGGGTCAGCCAGTATAATAAATGATATATAAAAATGAATCCCAATTTCCCTTGGCCACGCCATCACGCGTGAACGGCTGGACCGAACTCGCTAATTCTTTTTTTTTGTGTTTGTTACTGTCAGGAGAAGGTTCTTATGCATGAAAAAATTAAGAAAATTTGGGAGAAAATTTAGGAATAGCTCACCACCATATAAAATTATTTTTAATCTAACCTTAGCGCTTTGGACAAACTTTATTAACGTAACCTTATGACATTTGACATAGAATTGATAGAAAACATGCTACAAACATCGTTAAAGAGGGTGTTAAGGGGTTAAGGCTACATTATACCCGACTTCATCATTTTTTTTTCTTTTGACAGAACAGCGTCTGTCGGGTCAGCTAGTATAATATGTATACCAAATGACCGCCAAGTAGAATGTAAAAGCTTGTTTATATTTGTTATAATTTGTTTATGTAATTAATTGTACTATGGCCGATAATACAACACTAATAGTAAAGTTTCAAGGGCGGGGGGTTGTTTGTGTCTGAATCGTGGCAGCCCTTAAAGGTGGGAGTGCTAGTGTGTTGTTAATATTTTTATGTCCGTCGTCAACGATAAGGGATATTACCCTTATAGTACACCACCGCTCGATTCTACAGGTACTTGTTTTTTTTTTAAAACACTAATTTTGAATGAATCTTTTGTGAGTATGCAAAGTATTAGAGATAGGTTGCCTATAAAAATTTGGCCGTAAGTACTTGTTATTGATTTTTATATAAAACTCCGATTTTTTACTAAAATAAAAAAAACAGTTGACTGTATATACTTAACAATAATATAGCTGTTTACACCTGGTAACCCTAACGTTGCGACTGACTGAAAGCTGGCAACAATTTCTTTTTTCAATTCCTTACATAATTTCCTATAAAATTACGTAAAATTGATTAAACACCATACTTGCTCACACTTAACTGGAGCGAGAATCGTTTATTGAACTCATTATAACCTTTGCTGACTACCATGGTTTATCGTAAATAGTTGTTAAATATTGTTTTGAATTTTGACATAATTTCCTTTAAAATGACGTACAATTTTTAATAAAAGAATATATAGTAGCAATTTACATCAGAAAACTAATTATAATAAAGTAAATAACAGGTACCTACTTGCTGCCAATATTTTATAGGCAACCTATCGGTAATGCATTGCTTCCTCCCTAAACGTTCATTTAAAATTAGTTTTATCAAAAAACACATACCTGCAGATCTTAAGGCTATATTACCTTGATGGATTGTAGTATTCACTAACAATGTCTTTCGTCAATCGTGTTTCCTGCACTAAGTCGTTTAAGTTCAGAAGACTTTTTTCCGAATACCCTCTTAAATACAAACTCTCAAAATTCGAAATAGAATCAAAAAAGTTTCAATTAAACTCCAGAATTTTATGAACGGCTCGATGGCTTAGCTTTGTGTAGAGTTAAAAGACATTCCGTAGGTATTTTCTATACGCAATGAAGCGACGTGACGTCTCGTTTCGTATTTGCATTTAACTCGGGGAGTGTTCCGAAGAGCAGCTGATTGGCCTGATCTAATGAACAATGAAACCTATACCAAAGAATGTGTGGTGCTTCTCCCAGTGCGGATTTCAAAGAACTTTAGAATTAATTTCCTGACGCGATGTGTCCAAAATAAGCGTCACCTACACCTAAAAGTGCGGCTGCAGGTTTTTTTCTAATGTTACAATGGAGTATGGGCGGCGGCGACCTCTTTTTTTATGAAAATATGGGACGAGACGAGCAGGATGTTCAGCTGTTGATAGTATTATCGCAATTTAAGAAATATCTGATCATTGTAAAGAAAAAAGGATGTCCGTGGGCGGTTGCCTCACCACTCACCATCACTTGAGCCCCAAAGCTCTCGTATCATTCAACTAAATACCCACTTTCGTCAATTATTACCTGTGCTCCACTTCTTTCTCTACCAACAATACCTTTAATTAAGAATATCGGTCGCATAACTTTTGAGGTCAAATCGTTTACACCAAGAGTGGCCACGCACATAATTCAACCAACTCGCCGTCTCACGATAACGTTGTGCCAGTGTAGGGCGCACGTGAACACGCAACCTATCCGAAACAGTTAGTTTTTATTGGTCAAAGGTTTTCGTGGAATGAGATTGGTCGTACAAGAATGGTATTTTCTTAATGAGATATGTATATCTCTATCAATTTTGTGTATTTCTTAGTTCGTATTTTTTAATTAAATGGAAAAATGAGTCATTCTGTACACTTTTGTGAAACCGAAATGGAGGCTTCCCTCTGGTCCGTTCTGCAAAGTCTTACGTGACAGTCACTTTACTCACTCCTGATTCAAGTAGGCCGTTGCAGACAAAACTTGAACAAATGGCGCTCAATTCACGAATGATACCAGAATCCGACGTGCCGAATTGGTTAAAGAGAAATCTGTGATACGAGATTTATGTATATTAAGATTATAATTACGTATTAGTATAAACAATTCTGACAGTTTGACGCGTAACTATTGTATGTAGTTGATCGTTACGAAATATGACAAAATTACAAACTTAGGTTACCTACGTTTGTGGTTAGCATTTAGCAATACCTACGGTAGGTATTGTTAAATGCTAACCACACAACATATTGTACATATCCGCATTGAACATGACAAACGATCAAATTTATATACTCATCATAGTAACAAAAAAACATTAAATTTTGAGCTTAGATATACGCCTATTATAATAACTTATGTCTTGACTAGATCCAAATGTTTTGAGTTTTACTTAGTGTTAATTCCGCCAATATTAGTAGGCAGAGACAATAGAATGCCACTTGCTCTTATCCTTACAAACCTCATTATTATCATTGTTTTTAATTAAACGTTATGAAATTTCAATTTTAATCGGCAGTATCTAGAGACATTTTTTTTAACTTACAAGTGTTATCGATAAACTGAAGAGAACAGTAGACGAATCTAGTAAACTCATTCAATTTCAACGCGACTGTAAATTTCCGCTAACTGAAATTCAAAATCTAGTCAAGACAATTTATTGAAGGAGGCGTTACTTTCCGGAAATCCATAATTATCAAAATGTTTTGAGTTTTCTTTAGTGTTAATTCCGCCAATATTTCTCTTAAAACAATTCGACACGTGTTTCGCCTCTTGTTATGTTGACTCGCCAAACTCTAGAGACGAGACTCACGAGACTCTCGAGTAGAGACGAAACAAGTGTCGAATTGTTTTAAGACAAATATTGGCGGAATTAACACTAAAGAAAACTCAAAACATGTGGATAATTATGGATTTCCGGAAAGTAACGCCTACTTCAATAAACTGTCTTGACTAGATTCAATTTAAGTTATCGGAAATTAACAGTCGCGTTGAAATTGAATGAGTTTACTAGATTCGTCTATGTCCTCTTCAGTTTATCGATAGCACTTGTAAGTTAAAAAAATGTCTCTAGAGACTGCCGATAGAAGTGAAAATTTAGAACTATTACTATTATAGTTGAAGTGGCATTCTATTGTCTCTGCCTACCCCGACGGGAACAAGGCGTGAGTTTATGATGATGATTAATTAAAAACAATAAAATTATCAATATCATTTTATTTTTAAAAGCACTATTTCAACAAATACACAGTGTATACACATTGTACTTTTCACTAAATCCAGTCAATTTCACTTATAAAATATACACAGCACTAATATTGCACAATACGTCAGCTGTATAGCTACAGATATACTGCTATAAGCATTTCGGTGACGAACGCACGAGATTTCACCCATCCAAACAGTGTCTTACTACATATACATACTTATTTATATTTTTAATTATTTATTTGTCACGTGCGCTAGTCATGAGCATGTCGGTGACGCGAACCCATAAGTTTTACCCCTACCAAAAAGTGCTAAACGTGTCTAAAGAAGTTTTTTACTTAAAAAAGTGTATAGCTACAGATACACTGCTGCTATAAGCATTTCGGTGACGCGAACCCACGGGATTTCACCCATCCAAAAAGTGGCTAACTATATATAATATTATAATATAATAATATTTACACACTTTTTACACAAATTATCTTGCCCCAAGTTAAGCATATATAGCCTGTGTTATGGGTTACAAGACAATGATATATTTAATACAATATGCTTACTTAAACATACATAAATTCATATAAACTTACATAAATACATTTAATCATCCATGACTCGGAAACAAACATCCATATTCATCATATAAATGCTTGCACCTACCGGGATTCGAACCCGGGACCTCTAGCTTAGTAGGTAGGATCGCTAACCACTCGGCTATACAGGTCGTCATATACATATATATATATATATGTATGTATTTATTTTGACAATTTTTTTTTTTTTCGCGTGCGCCACACATGAGTAAGTCGGTGACGCGAACCTATTAGTTTTACCCCTACGAAAAAGTGGCAAACGTGTGTAAAGAAGTTTTTACTTCAAAAATAAAATGACAGTAAAATATACAGTAAACTACCGTTGCATTTCTCTCTATTAATTGTTTCACCGTACCTAGTAGTTATTCAAGCTGCCCAGTGATTCATTGCTAAAGTTACGCGTTACCTTCACCGGTATTATTCATCTCCTGTGTCCGCGTTCGGTGCTCTAGTATTAACATGTGGATTTATATTCCGAACCGTGACCGCCTCCATTAACAATGAATGGAGCCTAACTTATCGCTTTCAAATCTGTGAAAATGTCACCATTGCGCCACCGTGACCTTTCGCCACTTTAGTTATCACAGGGCAGCGTTCGCATAGTACTTTATTTATTATTTTTAATTATTAAAGTGAAACTTTTATTACATCGTCTCAAATTTTTTCGTCTGTGTGTTGCATGTCACGTGACGGTCGGGCGGCGCGTATAGTTCGCTGCAGCTGACCGTGTAGTGTATAGACTTAATATTAGTTAAGATTAAATATTAGTTGGAGACTTAGTCTACTTTTATTATTTCCCATTATCATTCCAATTTTCCAAGTATAAAATTAAGATAGATAAAGCGATTTTTATACCCTAACGGCCGTTCCCAATATACTATCTACAGAGAGAGATAAATTACTACCTTCTACTGTCAGTAATTAGCTGTCAATAATCTGATGCTGTCCCAATATACGCGATAAGTCATTCTTATCGCCTTATATTGGGACGCGTGAAGTGCAATTACCATACAAACTTTATATCGCTGGTAAGCTATACGTCGTCCCATTGACAGACAGCGTGCACGGATAAGTTGACCGTCGATAAGTTTATTGGGACAGAAAAGTCAACGATAGTTACGATTTTTATTTCAAGTAAGAGATAGACTGAATATTTGGAACGGCCGTAAATGGAATATTATTCCAATTTTTTTTAGTTAAATGTCTATAATGTGAAAAAAAGTTTCACTTTTACCGTGGTTTCATAAAACCACACAATCCTTTTTTTATTTTTTATAAAAAGCACTAAAACGCGTGTAATTTTAACTGTTTTTACATTAGATTTTTGTGTAAAAGTCACATTTTTACGAGGGGAGGTCAAAAAGTTCGCGGAATGACTGGGAAAAAAGATGAAATGATACATTATGTTATTTTTCCTTTTCAATATATTCCCCCTTAACACGAATACATTTTTGGGATCTGGCATATAACTTATTAATACCGTCGAAAAAATAGGTTTTGTCTTGGGCGTCAAAATACGCCGAAATCGCCGACTTGACTTCATCATCGTCTCTAAATTTTTTTCCACGCAGCTCTTTCTTCATCTTTGGGAATAAATAAAAATCGCTAGGGGCCAGGTCTGGACTGTAGGGTGGATGGCGTAGTTGTTCAAAACCGCATCGATGAATGGCAGCCGTCGCAACATGACTCGTGTGAACGGGCGCGTTGTCGTGCAAAAGGAGTACACCTTTTGTCAGTTTTCCTCTTCTTTTTTCTTTAATAGCTTCTTTTAATCGGTCCAATAGGGAAGCGTAGTACTCTCCCGTTATAGAAACACCACGTTCTTTATAATCGATCAAAAGAATACCTTCAGTATCCCAAAAAATAGTCGCCATGATCTTTCCGGCCGATTGCGACACTTTAAATTTTTTTGGGGGTGGTGTGCCTTTTTTGTGCCACTGCATCGACTCCTGCTTTGACTCAGGCTCATAGTGGTGAACCCAAGTTTCATCACCGGTTACAATTCGGGCCATAATTTCTTCCCTAACTTCTCCACAGCGGTCCAAATACTCGCGGGAACAGTTGACGCGCTCACGTTTTTGCAGCGGCGTGAGCATTCTCGGGACCCACCTTGAACACACTTTACTCATGCCAAGATGTTGATGAAGAATATTTAAAATTGTGGTTTCTGATACTCCAACTGATGCTGCAAGTTGTTTCTTCTTCAACCTTCCGTCTTCCAATACAAGTTTTTCAACTTTTTCAATGATTTCCGGCGTAGTGGCCTCAATGGGCCGTCCAGGTCGAGGATCATCTTCAATTGACTCCCTTCCTTGCTTGAAAAGGCCGTGCCATTTGTAAATCATGGTTTTACCAGGAGCAGAGTCTCCGTAAACAGCTAACATCTCTTGCAAAATAGTTTGAGGCGTTTTTCCTTGTTTGGTGAGGAACTTTACGACGGCGCGATGTTCAATTTTCTCCATAGTGGCTAGTTTGTTCCCGATTTACTTGTTCACTCGTTTGTAACTCGAAAGCTAATGACCCAATTAGGCTAGAAATTGGCATATATAGTAATTATGAGTTACTCAAGTAGCGGCTACCTGGAGGAGCGACCTCACCCCCGCCAACCCCGCCATTCCGCGAACTTTTTGACCGCCCCTCGTATATTAGTTAACCTGACGTTTCAAGCCCCTTGCTGATCTCGTATTTAGGGGGTGTCCCCCTAATTAATAAAATTGTAACTTTTACGCAAAAATCTAATGAAAAAACAGTTACAATTACACGCGTTTTAATGCTATAAAAATGTTTTATTTAAATGTGTAATACTCGCGTTAATAAAAGAAAATATATTTTTAAATTTTTAAACTTTTTTTCCTTGACCTAAAACGTTGGACTTAATTTAATTGATTATTTAGCGTTATGGACATCATTTGATTTTATATAACTCGAATTTTTTTTGTATTATTATAAAATAATATCATAAGATTGTTTTTTTTTTTTCATTTAAAATTAAAATCTAATTTTGTTATTTTATTTGTATTTCTGGGACTACCTTGTAAACGCTTTGAGTAAAACTGTAAGTTTACAAGTTTATATAATAATAAATAAAATAAATAGTGTGCTGCTATATTTCTGCTAGACATGTTCAATTGTAATTTTTATCATGCATGGCTCAGTTTATTGAGACATAAACTAAGTTTTTATATATTAATGGCTTTTCTTGTATCGCTAAGTTCTTTAAATACCGGAAGACGCAGTGTTGGTAGGCTCCCACAAGATGGACCGACGATCTGGTCAAGATCGCGGGATACGTTGAATGAGGGTAGCGCAGGACCGATTAGCGTGGAGATCATTGGGGGAGGCCTTTGCCCAGCAGTGGACGTATTCCGGCTGATGATGGATCAGGTAGCGTCCTTGAAAATAAATTCGTGGCAAATACAGGATCTTATCCTTTGCCTGAATAACAAAATCATTTGGCAATGTCTGAAAACTACCTGTCGCTTATAGATTAGTTACCTACTTCACAAACATTGTTAGCTTAAGCATTTAAATCAATGACTTTGACAAATGTTACATCAAGCCTCGTTACTGAAATAAGATTTATTCAGAGCTTTGAACAACTTAGGTTGAACTTTGTATTAATACAAACTTTATGAAATGAAGTGTCAAGTTATACCGACTTACAACATTCCCTGCGGTCACGCGAACTTTAGCGGTGTCTACAACATTGTGCTCAATGTATTTAATAACTGTCACATTTACTAATACTACAGCCCTATTACATTTTTTATTTATCCTGAAATAAGTTCTTTATTGGACAAATTCAATCCATTATCCTACCCTTTAAAAACCAATTTTATTTTAGCTTTCTCAACTTATCAGTACTAATCCCGAACTGGCAATGATTCCTGTAGAATTCTTTTTGTTGTCATTTCTAATGTACTAGACACTACTACCGCTTCGGAAATAAATGGTGCTCTGAGAGAGAAAGAAGCGACGCAAGAAACTCTCACAGCATTCTTTTTTTGCGCTTTTTTAATTAAAATATACAGTATTGTACTGACATTGCTATTGCTACAAAATAATCATAATCTAGTCCCAGGCTGTCCGATCAGTTAGATATTTAGCCGGATTTACGACAGAGCCATTTTTTATAAAACATAAAAATTTATTTATAGATAATGCCTGAACAGTGGCTGGGACTTTATTATAAAAGTGTGTATATATATTATATACATTTATCTAATTTATATTATAATATACATTCACCCTTAAAGCTTTTATGTATCTTATGAAGCCTACTAGAATAAGTTACAAGCAATCCCTTATTTCTAGTGTTATAATTTTTCGTTTCCTCTTTTTAGTATATTAGGCCAAGATTTTTACCTTATATAACGGATCACGCCAGGGAATTTACAGACCTACAGAAATGCCGAAAGATAATGAGGCAAAAGAAAGCCGCCACATTGTTCATATTCATTATTCATAGTACCAAAGTTTACCAGTATGAGGCATCTTTGGTACAGGATTCCGACTAGATAATAGGTACCACAACGGCGCCTATTTCTGCCGCGAAGCAAGTAATGTTTTCCACATTATTGCGTTTCAGTGTGAAGGGCGCCGTAGCTAGTGGTCAAATGAGGCTTAACATCTTACGTCTCAAGGTGACGAGCGCAATTGTAGTGCCGCTCAGAATTTTTGGGTTTTTTAAGAATCCTGAGCGGCACTGCATTGTATCAATTACCATCAGCCGAACGTCCTGCTCGTCACGTCCCTTATTTTCTTTCAAAAAAACTAAGAAGTCTTTAATTCAGTAAGTTTGAGATTAGTTTGTGACATTGTAACATTAACGATAACTCAACAGTACCAAAGAGAAACAAGTCGATAGGTGAATACGGTTTAGTTTGTAACTTCCAATAAATCGAGTTGTTTTTTTAACCGGCTTCAAAAAGGAGGAGGTTGTCAATTCGATCGGTATTTATGTATGTACACCGATTACTCTGAGATTTATGATCCGATTTACGTAATTCTTCTTTTGTTTGGTGCAAAATAGATGCCAGATTTGGTCCCATAAAAATTTTACATAGTTTGGCCCAGTAGTTTTCATTTTATGAACATTTATATGAATATTTTCATTTACCTGAATGACATAATTGTTTTCAGTGTACGGCTTTTTTTGGAGTTTTCAATCAGATTGAATATATATTATTATTAACTGACACTAAAAAGTAAAAAAATAAACTACGTTTAAAAAAATCGACTTAAAAACTGAAAAGTATCAAATAATTAAAAATTTAATTTAATACATCTTTACCTTTAATATTAATAAAATACTATTATTTGTATGTGCTACATATTGATAGCTTGAAGTCGGTGCCAAGCCAAATGTAAATAGTAAGTACCTACACTCGTCACCCGTGACTTTGAGCGGGATAGCTTCGGCTAGAACCAAGCGGACAGACAGACACGCGTGGCCAGATAACCTAAATAATTACAGTAAGTAAGCTGTTTATAATATTAAGTTTTATTTTGTTTAGGGCTTGGCTTCGACTTAAAACCTATCAATAGATAGCACATACTAATAACAGTATTTTATTAATATTAAAGGTAAAGGTGTATTAAATTAAATTTTTAGTTATTTGATACTTTTCAGTTTTTGAGGTCGGTTTTTTTAAACGTATTTTTTTTATTTGTATGAAAACCCTTTTTGCATTTTTACTCTTTGGTATGATATGTACTCGTAATCGTAATTAAATGCATAAAAAGTAGGTTACATTGATAGCACACACTAGGTGCTGTGTACGTTATCTTGCGTGTGCTCAGCCCACTATTACCTCCTTCCTCTTATCTTATCGTTTTATCGCCTTTTATTGCAACAGCGCAATTTAATTTGTGTCACCGCGAAAAATTTTGAACAATCATTGTATTCTTCAGAAAAAGATGCTTGGATTTTTTTTTATTAATGTTGAGATTGTCATTAGACATGTCTTCGGGTGAGATCTTAATTTTGGAAGTACAGAAGGTACTTAGACTTTGCTAATGAAATCAAATCAAAATCGCTTTATTCATGTAGGTCATGGAAATGACACTTATGAAAGTCAAAAAAAATATTTTTCTTACTGAATGCTACCGCTACTTCGTAAAGGTTTGAGCTAATGAGAAGAAGTAGCAAGAAACTCATTGCCACTCATTTATATCAAGATTTACATTTCCATCGATTTACAAATCATTTCAATTACAATATAATATGTAAAATGTTGCAACAAACATACTCAAACGTCAAGACTAACCCCCTTATTCATAATGGTCCGCTAACTTTAAACAGACGCTTAGGAGTGTTTTTTCTCATTCTGACTTAGGTCAATAGAAGAAGACAGAGTTAGAATTAGCAATGCTTTAAGTTAGCAGACAGTATGAATAAGGGGCTAAGACTTTACTTACTTAAATCTTAGCTGAGTGTACCTAAGCCTTACATAATCTTTAATTTCGTTTTTATAGTCATTAAACAGCTGAAATTATACTGAGCTTAAGCTAATACAGCCTAATGCAAAAATCAAGTTTAAGGTTTATCACAATCAGCTAAAAAAATATGAAACAAAATTTATGAACGATGCGAGACTCGAACCCGCGACCTCTCGTGTCCCGTGCGAGCCTACCGTTCGAGTGACGTATCGTTGATAAATCTTGTATGTCTTGTTCAAATCTCAAGTTGTGTAATTAATCCCTGAAGTGAGGGTTATCACTTTGAAAAAAATAACGAATAGTTTACCCCAGCTAAGTTTAACGTAAGTAAAGTCAGAGCAAAGTATAAGTTCGCTTTATAGATCTCGGTCTGAGTGTATAACTACGCGTAACCGAATGAGCTGTAGACTTCAACAGATCATTTACGGCCGTTTTCAATAACCTAATGACATATAGCATTGGACTATAACTATGGATAGATAAGATGTGATCATTAAACGGTGACGGCAATGTATCCGTAAGTTAAACTAAGGGTAGATAGGTTATTGAAAACGGTCGTTAGAACTGAGTCATGAGTGAGTAACTTGATGGCTTCAGTCGAAGGTATCGTACACTTCGTTGTTTGTTTAAGGCGTGTACTTCATAGGTGAAGGGTCTGGAGCAGGTATATTATACTGCTAAGTCGAGTTAGTAAGTCTTTTGCGGGGCGATGTATATGCTTTTACAACAAGATCCCAGATAATGTTCAAAACAAAAGTATTACGATATTCAAAAGAATTGTTAAAAACGTTTGTGTGGTAATGGTTACTATAACATAAATATAAACGACTTTCTTAATAATACCACAGATAAAAAATATGAATGTTTGTTACTGAGTCATAGATATTTATAAGTTTTAATGTATGTTTAAGTAAGTATATTATATTAAATATATCGTTGTCTTGTACCCATAGTACAGACTATGCCTAGTTTGGGGCAAGATAATTTGTGTAAAAAATGTGGCAATGTGTCAAAAAATACATTTAATTGTACGATATTACTTTGTAATCATATAACAGCGTTTGTCGGATCAGCTAGTTCTTTATAAAATCATAAACAACAATCTTCAAAGACGGATTACTGACCTAACGTTCCTCACGCATATATCGTAAAATTAACCGTTTCGTATAAATGATATAAAGTCCAAATACGAGTACATTAAGATTAAAGAGTGTTTATTATATTGACGTGAATTGTAACACGTGTGTTGGTAACCGCAGTCAATCAATGGCGCGCGTAAAACTAAACAAATGAGCGGTTTCGGCAAATAACTCCCCATCTGTTCGCACGTCGCAGGAAGCATTATCTTCAAATATTTATATTTTAATATTTAACACGCTGCTATTGGGGCTATCTGTGTAATATCGGAACTTATGATTTGCTTGCTGGACTACTATCTCCCGAGTTGAAGAATGCGATAGTGCTGTGACCTAATTATAATTTATAAGTGACTAGTGGACCCAACAGACGTTGTCCTGTACACACGACTTAAATTTGAAAAATCGGTCCAGCCGTTAGGTGAAGTTCACTAACATACACATGAGCAGGAGAATTATATTATATGGGCGGAATTGAGAATCTAAACCAATCTCAAATTCACTGAAACAAACAAAAAATTTATCAAAATCAGTCCAGCCGTTTAGGAGGTAGTTTAATTGTGAATCTAAACCATTTTCGAATCCACCTGAAGACACACACCAATCTCAAATTCACTGGAACACACAAAAATATCATCAAAATCGGTCCAGCCGTTTAGGAGGTAGTTCAATTGTGAATCTAAACCATTCTCGAATCCACCTGAATACACACAGAAAGTTTCATTAGAATCGGTCCAGCCGTCTAGGAGGAGTTCAGTGACATACACACGCACACAAGAATTATATATATAAAGATGACCATAATCATGAGTGTGTCGATAGATTTAAGGCCGTTCCCAATGTTCAATCTATGTCTTACTTGAGATAAAAATCGTAACTATCGTTGACTTTTCTGTCCCAATAAACTTATCGGTACCTCACCTTACCCGTACACGCTGACTGTCAATGGGACGACGTTATAGCTTACCAGCGATAGAAGTTTGTATGGAAATTTCAACTCACGCGTCCCAATATAAGGCGATAAGAATGACTTATCGGGTATATTGGGACAGCTTCAGATTATTGATAGCTAAATACTGACAGTAGTAATTTATCTCTATCTGTTGATAGTATATTGGGAACGGCCGTTAAACAATGCTTCAAGTTTATCATTACACACTAGATTAAAATGGTGAAAATTTTTTCATACCTAACCTAATAATATTAAATATATTCAAACAAAACAAATCTTATAACTATATTTACAATAATATGATTACATAAAATTACAACTATCATTACGGCGAACCAAGAATACTGGCAGCATTTCCACGTTGGATAGCAAGGCTGATCCGTTGACCGAAGTAGCTGCCAGCGCTTGGGTTGTCAGTAGCCCTATTGAGGCGAGAAGATAGTAATTTATACATTCTCCGCACCTCTGGGCCCCACTGGCCAAATAATTAATCACACATTTTTCTTCTGCCTTTCTTCAATACACAGTCATGTACATATAAAACATTTTAGCTCTTTCTCGTGCTTGGCGATGAATAATAACTCGTTTTTTTGCAACGGAACCTGATGGTCAGTCATTATTAAAAAAAAACAACAACTTTTGTATTAACGCGATAACACGGTAAGCGATGATTACTGTAGAGCACTATACTGTAGGCGCGCGAAGTTAGGTACGACAGAAAATAATATGAAATTGAATGATGAAAAGAGATGGGTGAAATGAGTGTGAAATACGCTGTCATGTGATACAGTGAAACATGACTAGATGAAGTAATACAAATGTTTGGATGATCGAATTCGAAAGATATATAATAGCAGGGACTGTAAATAAGATATGCATAAGAGGTCGAGGAAAAAGTATGGCGCAAAAATGGCGTCCGTTTTTATAGGTAACAGGGCGACGAGGAGAACCAAATTTTGGTGAGAATATTGGCCTACTAAAGTCCAAAATTTGACATAAACATTGCAAACGCTTAAACCAAGTTTGTGCTACTCTTACTAATAATCAGCCTAGCGAAACTGTCCAAAAAAAAGCGACCCACTCGATTGTATTCAACGTGCAGTCGTTGACATATTGACAGATGACGGCTATAATTTTGTAAAAAAAGGAGATCGCCGAAATACACTACGTTTTATGTAAGTGTTCGCTTTCAAACTTAGCTGGATTATATATACATAGTCACCAATCGCCATTCTGTAATTACTACTATTTCAAAGTTATGGCAAATGACTGCGCGTTTCATACTAAACGAAATTTCAATTTTTACTTAGGTATTACTCTTATTACGTAGTATTTACATCGTCTTTGCTAACAATGGTCACAGTCAGAGGGCGAGTAAAATAATTAGATTAGATGATAAACAGGAAACAGGAATTCCGAGAACATAGCAACAATTTGACGTCTATATTTCTTCGAGATAAGTTCAGTAACACTATAATTATCCGTGTAATCTGTTTGATAGTACACCAAAGATGATTGTTGAAATACGTGAGAAAGTATTAGTTCCGCGTCGTTGATACAGAACAAATAGTAAGCAATTAACGAATAGGAAACTAGATAACATCCGCAGCAATAAGCGAATGCCATAAGAGATTCAACACTTACCTAATAGGGCAAATACGATTGAAACCAATTTTTTTTTATTATAGAATTCTTGAAAAACCCCAAAAATTCTGAATGGCACTAACACTGCGCTCGTCACCTTGAGACATAAGATGTTAAGTCGCATTTGCCCAGTAATTTTACTAGCTACGGGGCCCTTCAGACCGAAACATAGTAATGCTTACACATTACTGGCTTTACGGCAGAATTAGGCGCCGTTGTGGTACCCGTAATCTAGCCGGCATCCTGTGCAAAGGAGCCACCCACTGGCAATTAGTAGATTTACTGTAAGGGCAGCCATATTTTAAAACGACCAAAGAGCATGTGGCTCGCCCGATTGTCAGTGAAATCGCTGCTCCTACACAGAGGTTAAAGATAAAGAGAGGTTATTTGTAGTGAGAGTATGATATAAGCTGTAAGGTTCGGAAATATTGGTAACCCACAATAGTATTCCACAAAGTGCCCTGTGCTTCCCCGGTGCATTAGAAGAATAGGGAAGTCCCAGGCGGAAGGGTGTCGTATAAAACGACTACTTTTACAGGGCATTTACCAGTGGGAGGTTCTTTTGCACAGGATGCCGGCGAGATTATTGGTACAACAACGGTGCCTTATTCCGCCGTGAAGCAGAAATGTGGAAGCATTATTATGTTTCGGTCTGAAGGATGCTGTAGCTAGTGAAATTACTAAGCAAATGAGACTTAACATCTTATGTCTCAAGGTGACAAGCGTAATTGTAGTGCCGTTCAGAATTTTTGGATTTCTCAAGAATCCTGAACGGCACTGCATTGTAAAGGGCGTATCAATTACCACCAGCTGAACGTCCTGCTCGTCTCGTCCCTTATTTTCATTAAAAAAAAAATGAACTGTAGGAAGAGCGCTCTGTCCACTTGGCTTAGAAAAAGACTAGAGGCTACTTCATCAGTAATGCAAATTCTCCAATACGGCCCGATAACACCTTTATCGCGTCACCAACATAAAATTACTTAATTGGATTGCTTCTATTTGAAGGTTCCCAAAAGACATTTAAAAATGAAACTGTATCATCGCATTTCAAATAGTTAACTCGAGTCAAAAGTCATCCATAAAGATAAATTCGGTCAACAGGCTGTGCAGCGAGATGATTGGTCATCTCTTTAATTAAATGAGATATCTCCTGTTTCCTCCATTTACGTTGTATCTCGAGTCACGAAAACGTGCAATGTGTTTATGATTTTATAAATTTCTGGCTAATTCTCGTTATCTACTTACATTTAACGAGAATTTTACATTTAAATAAAACACTTTTTAAAGGATTAAATCGCGTGTAATTGTAACATTGTCTTTACTTTGATTTTTGCGACAAAGTTAGATTTTTATTGTTATTTATAATTAGGATTGGGAAAGGGAAAGGTCCGGAGCACCCGCAACCGGCGAGCATGTATGAAAAGAGTAATGAATGTAGAGGAAGCGCGTGAGGTTTGTAAGAATAGAAGCAAGTGGCATTCTATTGTCTCTGCCTACCCCGACGGGAACAAGGAGTGAGTGTATGAATGAATGAATTTATAATAATATATAGTATTAATAATTTATAACAATAAGACGACCCCTATAGCCCAGTGGTTAGTGACCCTGCCTACTGAGCTAGAGTCCCGGGTTCGAATCCCGGTAGTTATGACATTTATATGATGAATAAAAATGTTTGTTTCCGAGTAAAAAAAGTCAAACATACCTACATATGTTTATTTGAATTTAGGTATGGTTAAGTAAGTATATTGTATTAAATATATCGTTGTCTTGGACACATAGTACAGGCTATAACTTGATTGGGGCAAGATAATTTGTGTAAAAGTGTGTATATTATATTATTATTTTATTTAACTCGACGTTTCAAGACCTTTCCAGATCTCGTTTTCAGGGGGCAGATGAAATGAATCAAGATAGTAGGTGCCATTATGAAGTTTAGCGCCATTTATTGCCTCGGAGGTGGTATTAGCTATCGTCGCTTTAACTTAAATAATAATTAAAATGTAATTCTTACGTATAATGTAATGTAAAAACACAGTTACAATTACACGCGTTTTAATCCTTTAAAAAGTGCTTTATTTAAATATGTAACAATCAAAGAAAAAACAAGAATTTAACATTTTATTTCTATGATTAGCGCTATTGTTCGCAGCTTTGTCTGCGTTGAATTTGTACTCCTTATATTTATTTATTTTTATTCAATATAGGATTTTAAGTCACTTTAAGTATTCAAATTCGAATTCAAATATTTTTAATCAAAATAGGATTTAAAATCACTTATTGAACGTCAAAAACTACCACCCATTCAAAATAGACTGCCTCGGACCTGAGAAGAATGGGCGCAAGAAACTCAGCGGGTTTTTTTTTTAAATATAAAATATTAATTATTACAATGTGATATCGTACAAAAAAGATGTATAATTAAAGAGCCTGGGGTTGTTCGCTTTATTCCCAGTCCGTGGTGTCATTAAGAAAATCGTTTATGCTATAATAACCTTTCCCACACAAACGTTTTTTAACAATTCTTTTAAATTTCGTAACATATTTGTTTTGTACATTTTCTGGGATCATATTGTAGAAGCATATACATCGCCCAACAAAAGACTTACTAACTCGACCTATTGAACCTCAGAATCTGCCACTCGAAAATATATACTTCAGACTCGAGAAGGGCCGTCGCTCCATTACCAAGGTGTGCTCTGAAATCTATACTAATATTATAAAGCTGCAGTGTTTGTTTGTTTGTTTGTTTGTTTGAACGCGCTGATCTCTGGTACTACTGGTCCGATTTGAATGATTATTTCAGTGTTGGGTAGTCGATTTATCGAGGAAGGCTATAGGCTATGTTTTTTTTTCAAAATTAGGGATCCGTAATAAAATTGCTATTTTGTAACACAAGGTGTAAAATCGAAAACCTATTTTTGCGTGCGCTGCAAAAACTATTGACAATAGAACAAAATGATGTACAGGCTATAATATAGGCAATATTTTATTACTTATAAAACTATCGCGTGAATCATACTTTATATGGCAAAACAACGTTTGCCGGGTCAGCTAGTTGTGGTATAATTATACGTGGTATGATGGTGGTGAAGAAAATAATTTATTTTATAGTAACCTTTACCACATAAACATTTTTTAACAGCTATATGAAATTTCGTAACACATAATATGTTTTGATTGTATTTTTTCTAGGATCATGCAGTTGTCTGAGAATAAAAATCTTCGAGTTACTTATATTTTTTAGCCATATTAGCACTGAATTCATATTTCTTAGGGTAAAAACTCTACAAATAACAGTCTTTCATAATTTAATTTTGATAGATGAAACTTACCTATTGCACTAGCATTCTCTTGATTAAGAATACAACAGTAGGTACTGTACAAAATCTGTTTGAGACAGAAACAGATGACGTCGTGAGTTCTTTTCTTTCTCAGGCTTCAAATCAGGAAGCTTCAGTGTCCTTAAATCGGCTATTGATTAACATCAATGGATGTTTAGTTAAGCACTAACATTTCTGATAGTATGTCTCCCTTAAAGACTCGCCTAGTATCGGAATACTGGGCTTAGAATCAGGAGCGATTGCCAATTCCTCTGTCATCTGGATGGTAAATACAAAATGGGCTTTGAAGAAGATGGGCTTCATTAATAGAGCACGGCAATACATCAAGCCGGCCCCCATTCTAGCCCTCTACAAAGCGCAGGTCCGGCCACATATGTAGTATTGCTGTCATTTCTCTTGTCTGGCGCACCCCAGTGTCAACTCGAACTATTTAACCCCGCGCAATACAGAGCTGCTCGATTTGTCTTAGACCCAATGCTCTCTAAACGGCTTGATGACCTGGTGTTGCGTAGAGAGTCTTCTATCGTATTTATCACGAGGAGTGTGCCGATGAGCTGTTTCACCTGATTCCAGCCACTGAATTCCACCACTACACGCCACATATTACGATATCATCCCCTCCATCTGGATTGTGGCATTCCTTCGCACTGCGGTTTTCAAGGAACTTCCTCCCACGTACAACAAAGCTGTGGATTGAGCTTCCATGTGCGGTGTTTCCTAGGCGATATACGACTTGAGTACCTTCCAATAAGGCACATACACCTTCCTTAAAGATCTTGCAAGAGAATGTGGGCGACGGTGATCCCTTAAGACCAGGTGACCCGTACGCTCGTTTGTCCTCCTCTTTTTTCATACTACTTCCAGTTGTGGTAAAGAATTGCCGCCTGTGATAAACAGAGTCGAAAGGCCTTTTCGAGCTTACAATATATCCACAATAATGGCGTATACACACAAAAAGCTATGAAGTGTCAGCAGCGTGTGGTCACCCTAGCCGGCCGGCGCAGACGGACCGTTACTCATAAAAATGATTCGTTCAATGACGCAACACCACTTTCGACACAATATAACAACTCACTTGATTGGAATCTAAACGAAGCCAAACAACAAACATCAAATAACACTAATGGTAGTACAATTTAACATTAAAGTTCTATCTTAGTGAGGCTAATATTAAAGCTATACCTACCTAGTTAGTAAAGACACCAGTAGGTTTTTAAGATCTCTCACAATACATAATAAAAAACTATTTTTAATGTATTTGTCAATAATTTTTCATAGCATTAAGAATTATTTCGTAACGTATGCTCCTTGTTGTTGTAATGAAATTGTTTCATTTCCATTGTTTATAGACAGTGCGAAAATAAATCACCAAAACACCCTAACTTTTACAGTTGGAGCCATGCTGATCATTTAATCTAGATAAAAATTGTACGAAAATATATGAATTGTACACCAATACTATTTAACATAACATAGTTTTAAGCCTTATGTTATATTGCTTAAATTATTCATAGTTATACATTTCATTAGGACATGTTCATAAGGACATTGAGGTATTTTCTAGAAACTGTGACATTCATAATGTTAACACGAGGAACAGACATAAACTTGTTATGCCTGAGTTTAGTTAGTAAGTCTTTTGTTGGGCGATGTATATGCTTCTACAATGTGATCCCAGAAAATGTACAAAACAAATGTGTTACGAATTTTAAAAGAATTGTTAAAAAACGTTTGTGTGGGAAAGGTTATAGCATAAACGATTTTCTTAATGACACCACGGACTGTGAATAAAGTGAACACCCTCAGGCTCTTTAATTATAAATGTTTATTGTACGATATCACATTGTAATCCATATTTTTATATATATAAAAAAGCCCGCTGAGTTTCATGCGCCCATTCTTCTCAGGTCTGAGGCAGTCTCTTTTGAATGAGTGGTAGTTTTTGACGTTCAATAAGCCCCAACCTAAGCGTTGAACAAGATATACCAAAGTTTGGAATCATGCGTACTCGAACGGTTGGCTCAGTTGGAAAGAGAGCGCTAGGACGGAACCCGTAACGTCGGGGGGGGGGGGGGGGGGGGTCGAGACCGCATCGTTCATGAATTTTGGTAAAAAATTTAATTTGTATAATTTATTTATTATTGTTTTTGTTACAGCACAAATGCAGCCACCTCGCTTTACGATGCAACCATCGTCTTCCAACAGTATAGTCAGGGAGGGAACGACCAAGATTCTACAATGTTCTGCCACTGGTCAGTTATTTCTTTTAAATATTTTATAAAGTTATCTTCGAATCATTTATTTTATTTATTATCCGTTATTTTACATACAAATATATATAATTCAAAGAATATAAACTGTTTATAATTATTCTAGGTGTTACGTTTTGACTTTTTTTGTTAATAGGTCTTTATTTTGTGTCTATAATAGTTCTTTCAGAAATATTCTTTAGCCTAGATCCTTTCATTTATTTTTCATCATTATAAGAATAATAATCAGCATCACAACAAAACACCTTGGCTTGTTTTGCACACCGTACCAAAGTGACGATGTGACGTCATCGACGTTAGGACCAGAGATAATGTAGCTGGGAATTCCAGATGGTTCTTAAATTTGATAAAGCATAAAACATTATTATTAATGATTTTCAACACACTTGCTCGTAAAGTGAGCCTTATTGCATCGTTCTTATAGCCATAAACCGAACTACAACGCACATGTGCTTAATAATATTACACACTAGTACATAATAGAATTATCCCTACAAACTTAAGTTAGTACCTAACTGCAAACTGTAAAATAAAAATATGAGAGTAAACAGAGCATTTTCAGTTTAACCGGAAAGTAATTTTTTTTTTGTAACAACAAAGAAGTTTTATTCCGCTGAAAATTCATTTACTTTTTTTGGAATAAATAAGTATGTCCCTAAATAAGACGAAAAAACATTTATTATTGCGAAATTATTTATAATTGACAAAATTTTATGAATGTATGCTTTTTATCACTAAAATTATTATTTTAAGTAGGCTGTATGGTTGTATTATAATCAATCACTTTACTATTGGCGCGTGCAAGCAAAAACTTACGCGCCATTTCCCATAAGTTTCATATTTTATTTGTATCGCATTTGTTGCTGTGTGGTAAATAACTGTAAAAAGGTCAAGTTTTAGTACAGAAGATGAACAATTGATAAAAATAATCACGTCAGAAATACTAAATGCAAACGAATCCTCATTATCAGCCGGAAGACGTCCACTGCTGGACAAAGGCCTCCCCCAAAGATCTCCACAATGATTGGTTCTGCGCTGCCCTCGTCAAACGCTTTCCGGCGATCTTTACCAGATTGTCGGTCCAACTTGTGGGGGGCGCCTACCAAAACTGCGTCTCCCGGTACGTGGTCGTCATTCGAAGACATTTCTGCCCCACCGGCCATCTGTCACTGCCTCTTCAGTTTTGCAATCATTTGGGCATTACCTGCTTACGATAGTTTACATATATTTTGTTTATTCCTCGCAAGTGTGTTGAAAAAGTGCGCATGAAACTCGTGAGCAACTTACCCACTAGATTAGCTGATTTACGCCTTCGCCTACGGCTCGGGCTGGCCTCGTGTGTAATGAGCAACTTAGCTCACTTGAATAATAATATGCTGTTATTGTAGGTATCCCGCAGCCCATGTACCGGTGGTTGAAGAACGGCGCCGCACTGGGCGAATATTCCTCCGAGCTGTTCTTCAAGATCCACAACACGCAGCGCCAGGATGCAGGAGCCTACCAGTGCATAGCCAAGAACGACGTGGGAGCTATATTCAGTGAAAAGAACAACATAGTTGTCGCTTGTGAGTTGACAATTGTTTTGATACGTGTCCAGTTCTGGGAATGGTTGCGGCTTGTAATCAGTGTACCTTAGCACGTCTGACTAGCATGTTTATTAGTTATTTCATTCTATCATCAAAACTTTTTACAGCGCACGCGATATCAAGAATATTTTAGGTTGGGTTACATTATTGGAGTTTTAGTAAGGATCTCTATTTTTTTGAAAATATAACATAGCCTATGTCACCCACACACACTGTGTATATAGGGGATAGTGTAGATTCCCAACAGTGAAGGAATTTTTCAAATCGGTTTAGTAGTTTCTGAGCCTATCCATTGCAAGCAAACTTCTTTTCTTTCTTCTTTATAATACTCGCATAGATTATCTTAGTTTTAATTTCGTCTTAAAATGTAATACTTTTCTTATACCAGTTATACATTTCTCAATATAGTTAAATCCGAACAATTTCAGAGATATCATTTGTCCCTTAGATTATTTATACGCATAGAAATCTTAATAATAGAGCCTTATTATTAAGATTTCTATGTTTATACGTCTAGATAGACTATGGCAGCTGTGAAAACGTCGAAAAAACCTCTATTTTGGGCAATTCACGCACACTTACACAAAGTGTCATACAAATCGCTAATATAAGACGTATATTGCCACGCACACTGAAGTATTAAATCTGGCCTGTTATTATCGGTTGTCTAACAGCAAGAGACTCTATCTAGACGTATAAATTATCTAACATTTGTCCATTGGTATTTTATTTAATGATGAAACGTCAAGTAGATATTTTATTATTTTTTTGTGTTTCACATCAATAAATACAATTGTTGTTCCAGACATGGGTGTATTTGAAAATACAGTTGAATCAGTGATAAAAGTTGAATCAGGGAAAGCGGCCATTATCGACTTCGCCCATATTGAGTCCGAACCGCCGCCCTCGGTTATTTGGCAAGACGAGAACGGAGTCAACGGAGCTCTACGCTACGACCAGAAATATGCCATAACGGACAAACACCAACTTGTCATTTTAAGTGCATCACAGGATGATCAAAGAGCATATAGGTATATTTATATTTATTTCAAACTCTATTTCATTAAATTATGAGGAATTACTTTTTTGTTATTAGGTATAGGTCAAAATACTCAATCCAATAGTAGAACAAGACAATATTGTAGTATAAAATGTTTTCTTCCGTATATAATGTGTTCAATACTCTTATCGTGGCTGTCGAAATAGTAGCTACAAGCAGATGCAGTTAACCATCGTCTAAGTTAGAGGTTATCAGAGTAAATTATCACACAGGAAGACCAATAACATAATTGTAACACCCGTTGTATTTTGTCCTACAGAGCACGAGCGATAAATACGCAACTAGGCAAAGTAGAAAACAGTCCTTATACAAGGTTAAACGTATATGGAGATGAGAATAGAGAAATAGCCCCAGAAATAATAATAAAACCGCAAGACACAAGAATTATAAAGGGTCAAGAATACACGATACTTTATTGTATAGCTAACGCTCGGCCGCTTCACGAACTGGAAACGTTATGGTTCAAAGACGGCGTATTGATCGACCTGGCGGGGATAACGTACGACTTGAATGACCAGTGGAACAGAACGTTAACCCTCATATCGGCTAATGCTAATCACACCGGCCAATACATGTGTCAAGCAAGGTTGAAAACCGGAGGCTTTGCAATCGTGACGGCTGCTGCGAGCATCACAGTCTTCGAGAAACCTATTATGTTAACTGCTCTCAAGTCTGAAACGTACGGAGAGTACGGGAACGATGTTGTGCTGGAATGTAACGTCCAAGGAACTCCGCTACCAGGGATTACTTGGTATAAGGATGCTAGGAAAATTGCTAGCGTTGGCGCCGAGGCTGGCGAGGCTGACACGGACGTGCATGATGGAGAAGGACGCTACAGGGTTGAGGTGGATAGGTCTTTGGTGATCAGTAATCTGAAAATGGAGGACATGGGCATATACCAGTGCATCGCAAGTAACGAGGCAGGAGAGTCTTCAATCTATACTTGGTTGAAAATTAAAAGTAAGTATAGTAGCTTTCGTTCGCCTTGACATTCCTGCTTAAAAGAGGATCAAAAACAGTTATAGTCCGGCAACTTCGTGCGCGACTGTCCTACGGGGTGACAGACGGTGGCGGGGGACGGGCTACGGCAGTATCAACGCCACCCGCTACCCGCTGACATCTTTAGTACTCCGCCCTGACACCGTCTGTTACACCATGGGACGGTCGCGCACCAAGTTATCGCTCTATAACTGTTTTTGATCCACTTTTAAAATAAACTAGAGTTCAAATTGCTGGCAAACACCGCTTCCGGGTGTTTGCCAGCAATTCCTACTTTCACACATTGCAAGGGCTATTAAGTTCAGTTTGTGAATCAATTATAATGGGTCACTTCAAGCAACGCGTGAGATCCCAAGCTCAAGTTGATTGGTGACACATAAATATTTAAATAGGTTTAATTGTTTTTAATTAATAATGATGAATGATACAGCGGAGAACAGTGCGCGCGTCCGTCGCAGTCAAATGAAGTTAATCAGAATGCGGACTGCTGACAAAAAACAAAAGTCGTTCAGATTCGACGCAGGCAGTAAGCGACCCGTCGTCTCCTGTACTTGTTGCACATAAATAGGACGAGTTAATTGTTTTATTTCACAGAGTGTTTGCTTCATGTTTTAGTTGGCCCACGAACACGTGATGTAGTTTTATTATTTTCGGCGTCCGTTTTATTTTGATCCAGATTGTTAAGCGCACGTTTTTATAGTAATTTAATTTAAGCATGAATTTTTTTATAATTGATCACTAAAGTTTATTTCTATTTTTTAACGATTTTTTTGTATGAGGAAGTAAGGAAGGTCGTCCACTAATATTCTTGCCCTGAATCGTTGATTAACCGGATTTATCCTGTTTAAATAGTAGTGCACTTATGTTGTGTTCTAGTTTGAACGGGAGGGGTGGTTTCTGGTGTAATTACAGTCACACGAGAGATTTCATATTAAATCTCAGGGTATGGTATCACATGACACTATGCCTCAGGTGGGTTTGTGTTGCTGCCCGATAGTTAGCATACGGTTGATCTGATCCGTGGTCACTTCGTGATTGTATCACTTTGGATTCGTTGCATAAAATTTAGTGGGCGACCTCCCTTACTTACATTGTGTCAGTAAGTGTCATTGCCGAGTGCAACACGTATTTTGATAACGCATGCCGTGTATTTCAGTATCATGTTGTGAACTAACCGGCACACCCTTTGCAAGTTAAACTACATGGAGGTGACAGTATAACTTAATGGTTGTATAACTTAACGTAACTTTGGAAACTGCGCTTATAAGTTTTATAATAACGCTTTTGTATTTTAATATAAATGTGAAGCTATTTAAGTACACTAACGTCATGAACATAATTCAGTTGGTGTGCGCTCTTGTTTACATTATTGGTAAATATATTATCGGTATTGAGGGCCAGTTACATAAACCGGAGAATGTTATCATTAGTGTCATTTTAAAAGGCATATATTTTCTCAAAATTGATTCCTTTAGAATTCTTTTTGATGTCATTTCTAATGTACTAGATACTACTACCGCTTCGGAAACAAATGGCGCTCTGAGAGAGAAGAAGCGGCGCATGAAACTCTCCCAGTATTCTTTTTTGCGCTCTTTTTAATGAAATATACAATATTAAACAGTCATTGCTCTTGCTATAAAATAATCATAATCTAGTACCAGGCTGTCCGATCACTTAGATATTCAGCTGTGGAGTAATAGGATTTACGACAGAGCTATTTTTTAATAAAACATTTAAATTTATTTATTAATAATGCCTGAACAGTGGATGGCACTTTATTATAAAAGTGCATACCCTTAAAACCAATTTTTTGTACTATCTGTGGATTCTTCTGAGGGGCATACATTTGAAATGTTATGAGCGTGGCTTAAACCCTTGGTAATAACCATTACTAGGTAAAAGTCATAGCAAGTGCGTAAAGTCTATTTGTGAATTTTCATTTTCTTGATGAATGGAGGCAAATGAAAAGTTTTAGTAAATTATCTTGTAAAGTATAGCTGATACCCCGCGACGTCGTTCGCGTACATATTTTTACATCTTGGGTTTCATTATTGGACTTTTAGTAGGGATCCCTAATTTTTTTGAAAATATTATGTACCCTATATCAGCCGGGGATAATGTAGCTTCCCAACAGTGAAAGAATTATTCAAATCAGTTCAGTAGTTGTGGAGCCTATTCAATACAAACAAACAAACAATCAAATCTTTCCTCTTTATAATATTAGTATAGATTATTAAAATAGATCGAGTCTAGTCTGTCGTAAATAACATCGGGGGAATTTTGCTTTGGTGTTTTTTTCTACTGAGTAAATTTAATCTTTATATATATATAAGAGATTTCCACGTATATAGTCACTCATCACGATATCTCTGGAACCATTAGAGCTTGAAATTTGGTAGGAATATTCTTTTCACCGAGTAGAGGTCAGCTAAGAACGGATTTTCCAAAATTTCATCCGCAAGAGTTTTTTTTTATTATGAACAGAACAACGTCTGTCGGGTCAGCTAGTTTAATAATAAAGTAAAAATTAGATATCTAATGTGTTAGCACACGTCATTATGGAAAAAATGACAAATTAAACAGGAATTTTTAAGGTTATGCGATTAAATTTTCGTCTATTTTGATTCAGTTGCTGGCATGTTGATATCAGTCTCTGTCAATCAACTGTAGCCTCCTGTCAGTTTAGTGAGCAAAGGCACAGTACAAGTAATAGAACAGTAGCGTAACACAGCGGTCTCCTTGAAATTTATACCTACGTCTGGGCGCAGCCCTAGGGTTCGTACATACAGGGGCGTGCATTGGTTTTCTACCAAGGTAGGCAATGTGGATCTAACTAGTCTTAGTTGAGCTTTGGAAAAAGCAAAGATGGCTTACCGTAGTGTTAAGTATCTAGCGGCAGGAAAAATTTTATGAGTGTTCAATAGAAGTTAGGTTATAAAATAACGGAACAAAATTAAACTTAATTAACTTTTACACTAGTGCTATTTTTATTTAGGTTCATAACGAGATAGGCATTGCCTAATTGCCTGTATAATATGCACGCCCTTGCGTACATGCAAAAAGATATACGACGCGGACGGCGTGGCGCTCAATAGTTTAGCCTCCCCATGACTGCTTAGCGGCCGCGTAAATCGTTTGGATGTGTGCGTGCGTCGATTCGGACGCTCTTTCATGAAGTTAAGTTCTGTTCTATTACTGTATTGTGGTAAAGGGGGTATATTAGTTGTATATTAAAGAGTTGTGTGACAGTGTTCGTATGTAGTCCGCGCTCCCACTAACCAGCGCGTGCTTGTAGCGTCCCCGCCCGTAATGCAGAGCGCGCCTTCCAACCTCACGGTCCTCGATGGCAAGGACGCCACCGTCTCCTGCCGAGCCGCGGGCGCCCCTACACCCAATGTCACTTGGTACTTCAATGGTAAGTTTCCCGCAGCTGTTCCCACAACACGCCATTACATGGTCGGACACGTGAATGGTGAGCGAAAAGGAATAAGGAAGTCCTAGGCTCAATAGGAGGCTTCTTTGCACAGGATGCCGGCTAGATTATGGGTACCACAATGGCGCCTTTTTCTGCTGTGAAGCAGCAATGTTGTGTTCCAGTCTGAAGGTTAGTAGCTAGTGAAAATACTGGGCAAATGAGACTTAATATCTTATGTCTCAAGGTGACGAGCGCAGTTGTAGTGCCGCTTAGAATTTATGGATTTATCAAGAATCCTGAGCGGCACTGCATTGTAATAGGCAGGACGTATCAATTACATCAGCTGAACGTCCTGATCTTCTCGTCCCTTATTGTCATAAAAAAATATGCGCACGTGTGCAGTCGAGTACTGATATTGCAAAAATATCTTAAAATCACCTGATATATAAAATATCAGTAACAGCAGCGCACACATACATTGGTAGTACCAATTAATTAAATTGAATGCCCGGCATATTGAGCCTCTACACAATATTCCTTCACCAACCTTGGAATATATAAATGATTTACGCAAGCTTAGTTTGCAGAATTATTTTCTTCATTAAACGCAAAAACGAAAAAGTTTGTGAGGCGCTGTTTTGAAGGATAATTATAAGCAGCCCTTTTAATTAAAACAACAAAGTACAATTATTTGTGGACCGAGAAACATTAAAGAATCTCGTTTTAGATTAAATGTATATTTTCATCAACCAGTGGGAGGCTCCTTTGCACAGGATGCCGGCTAGATTATGGGTACCACAGCGGCGCCTATTTCTGCCGTGAAGCAGTATTGTGTAAGCATTACTGTGGGCGCCGTAGCTAATGAAATTACTGGGCAAATGAGACTTATCATCTTATGTCTCAATGTGACGAGCGCAGTTGTAGTGTCATTCAGAATTTTTGAGGTGTTTCAAGAATCCTGAGTGGCACTGCATTGTAATGGGCAGGGCGTATCAATTACCATCAGCTGAAAGTCCTGCTCGTCTCGTCTCTTATCTTCATAAAAAAAAACCTTAGTTGTAACTTACTTACTTAACAATCACCATACAACAAAAAATACATAGATTTCAATAATCTAATTGCAATGGAATCTCGTAATGTAGGTGGGTTTGTACTAAAAAATGTTTTACAATGATTTTGTAGTTATAATTAACCAAAAGCATTTCCCAGCTTTAGTTAAAAATTGTATAGAAGTGCCTGTGTGTGTGTGTTAAGGCGGCTTCACACACGGCAGCTATAATATAAAAATGTACATTATAGCACGATACATCTCATTACATCTTTCCATAGAAATCAACATAAGACCACACACGACAGCCATAATGTACATGTTCACATCTTCAAGTCTTAATATACAGAGCGATACGAAAATATACAATCATATTTCGTTACACCTTTTAAAATCTCAATACAAAGTCGGGTCGTATAATTTATAGACGCGACCAGTATACTTTAGTTATTTCCATAGTATTACGTCCTATGGTATATTGCAATGGGGCAACGCTGCTGATATTAATACAATATTTGTGCTGCAGAAGAGGGCTATTCGCGCTATTTATAACCTAGGTCCTAAAGAATCATTGAGAGCAAAATTCAAAGAAATTAACATCTTGACTGTTGCTTCTCAATATATTCTTGATAATGTAATGTATGTCCATAGGCACATAAGTGAATTTGCCAGAAACTGTCATAACCATAATGTTAACACCAGGAACAGACATAAACTGATGATGCCTACTACTCGGCTTAGTCGAGTTAGTAAGTCTTTTGTGGGGCGATGTATATGCTCTTACAACAAGATCACAGAAAATGTTCAAAACAAAGGTGTTACGTTATTCAAAAGAATTGTTAAAAAACGTTTGTGTGGTAAAGGTTACTATAACATAAATGACTTTCTTAATGATACCACGGATTGGGAATGGAGCGACCGCCCTCAGGCTATTAAATAATTGGTTTAATTGTTCAATGTTACTTTGTAAATGTTACTTTAATTGTAAAACATATTTTTGATGAAAAAAAAAAGCCCGCTGAGTTTGTTGCGCCCATTCTTCTCAGGCCTGAGGCATTCACTTTGGAATGGGTGGTAGTTTTTTTTGACTTTCAATAAGTGATTTCACATCCTATTTTGATTAAAAATATTTGAATTTTAATTTGAATATATAAACTGTTGTGTGTGTGATACATTAAGATAATTTAAAGCTATACATCCCGGAATGTAATGTAAATTAATATACATTACTAGCTTACCCGGCAGACTTCGTAATGCCTTCATGAATAAATAGAAGACCTAAACTTTTGTATAAAATAAAGTTAAAGTTTTATTAAAACAAATAAAAAAAAATGCTCGATATGAATGTAACTTTATTATTATTTTCGATTGATTACACATGATGCTGCTTACTTACAAAACTACTGGCTATTTCCTAAAATAAAGGCTATATATAAGGTTTCAATTTGATATTGACAGACACACACATTTATGATACAGTTACTCAATTTAAAGCTTTCTGATAAATTATATATTTTGTGTACGTTAACGGGGGAAAAACTTTATTACGTTTTTATTTAATTCCGAGCATTTTCATATTTATTCACCTTTTAAACCTTCTCTGGACTTCCAAAAATAATTCAAGACCAAAATTAGTCAAATCGGTCCAGCCGTTCTCGAGTTTTAGCGAGACTAACGAACAGCAATTCATTTTTATATACATATATGTATATAGATAGTTGCCGTGTGAAGCCCTTTATTCACATACAGAAAAAATAAATCCATACATATGCCAAGCTTGTAAAAGCTTCTGTATATAAACAATTGATTCACTGTAATTAATTCACTTGTTTGTATTTTCGATTGATGACTGACTGAGAGTATTCAACTATAAGGAGACGCAATTTACACGAGTTAAATTTTAAAAACAAAATTTATGAACGATGCGGGAATCGAAGCGCATACAAGACCTTATGATTCTAATTTAAAAAAATATCAAGTAAATTAAAAAAAAGTGTAGTGCGTGCGTGAAATATTGTTCTTAAAAATGTATCGCTATGAGCCATGAAGTTGTTCTTAATACGGGAAAGTCCCATCGTTTATAAACGTCTCCTATTGTTAAATACTCTTAACCAGGCAGCCACAATAGGGCTGCCACGTAATGTTTACACTCAAATGTATTCCAGATTCACTGATCATAAACTTGTCTGGAAGACTGCAGGCGCTAGAAGAAGGTGACTTGCTAATCACCAGCACAACTACAGCTGATAATGGGAAATACACTTGTGTTCGCGCTAACGAGGCCGGAAGCGTTTCTGGAGAAGCATATCTTACCGTTTTAGGTACCGCACTCATTATAAGTAACAATGTTTATTAATTAATGTTATTAGAGTTGTTGTAAGTTTCCCGGAATGCCTTTTGATCAGCCGCGTGCGATATATATTCCACGAGAACTTATCGCGTAATAAAAACTCTTTCAATTTAATGGCGGATATGTTTATGAAAATGATTGGTAATGTTTTTTGCAAGCCCTTCTCAGTAGCGTCATGATATTGTTATATGATCTGCGCATATCGCGTCCATAAACTTTGGAGAGGAGGTAAATAAATTTATATATTGAAGACCCCGAAAAGGGGCCCATATTTCGCGCTCGGATGTAAACACCCGACCCTACCAACTAAATACCTCCTTTGTTCTGATAGCCCTAAAAGCTTTTTCATCGAAACTGGTGCCCTTGGAGGGCGAAAATGTAGCTCGCAGGTGGGGGCTTTCGGAAGGAGACTCGGACCCCGTCGGTCCAAGTCTCCTTTCTCCTCTCGTTAGGCTGGATGGAGAGAAGATCACTAACGATCTAATACATCTATTAGTCCATTAGACTCGAGGTTTCCTCCGTAACCTACGTCAGTGAGACAGTCAATGCGATCACTTAATATTCGATCAAGGCCTTCTCATTCTGAGCCAGAAGAAAGAAAGAGAGAAAAAACCATTTAATCAATTATGTCAAAAGTACACTTAAAAGGCATTTATTTTCTCATAATTGATTCATTTAGAATTCTTTTTGATGACATTTATAATTCTACAAACGCTTCGGAAACAATCGACGCTCTGAGAGACAAGAAGCGGCGCAAGAAACTGTTATGATTGGCAAATATGCTAACACCACTTCGGAAAAGTTGATCTTTAATGAGAAGAAGTTGCAAGAAACTTATTGCCACTCTATTTAATTTACAGTTTTTATATTTACAGTTACAGCATTTTATATTATATTTTTATACAATGTAAAGTGATGCACCAAAATTATTCAATCGTTTTGAGTTACTTGTTTTAGAACCTTAAAAAAAACTCAAAAGAATAACAAATGCATAAATGTATCACTTCTCATACACTGTAATTAAGTAAAGGAATTATATATTTAAACAAATAACTTAAAATGGTACATATATTATTAATTTAAAAATAAACGACAAAGATCCCCGAAGCAGGTCCAACCAGACACCACAAGCAGCGCCTGTTCATGAGCATACCAGTAGGAGGCTCCTTTGCACAGGATGCCGGCTAGATTATGGGTACCACAACGGAACCTATTTATGCCGTGAAGCAGTAATTAGTAATCATTATTATGTTTCGGTCGGAAGGGCGCCGTAGCTAATGAAATTACTGGTCAAATGAGACTTAACATCTTATGTCTCAAGGTGACGAGCGCACTTGCAGTGCCGCTCAGAATTTTTGGGCTTTACAAGAATTCTGAGCGGTACTGCATTGTAATGGACAGGGCATAACAAAAATTTTCATACAAAAAATTAAGGATATACAACCGACATTATCATTTAAATTTCATTAAAATACAAATAAAAATAAAGTCTTCTTTCAGTAAAATGTTACATCTACAATATTTAAGGTACATCCCCTCCATGTGGCATAGCCGTGGGACGCCCTGTATAATATTATATTACATTAATTATTCTCTTAGTATAAGATACCATTTGTTGACCAGTGAGGACACAGATCATCGCGCCGCCCGTGGACACCCGTGTCCTGCTCGGTCACACCGCCACCCTCCAGTGTAAGGTGTCCAACGACCCCAACGTCAAATACAATATAGATTGGTTTCACAACAATCAGTAAGTATTCTTGCATGTGTATATCCCCAACGGATAGTAACATGAACATGAAACTTTTAATATTTCTTTAAGTTTTTGTTATAAAAAATATTTAAAGGTTATCATCATGGTTCTTAGTTCTTGCTTTCTAATCTATCTCTTAAATGAAATTAATATTTAAAAATATATATCTTTCAAATACCTAAACTAGATGGTAAGATATAATGTGGACAGCTTTAACTGTAACTTTGTCAAAAATCTTGTATCTACCTTTATTTACTATCGATGGTCAATGCCAATAAAAAGCTAATAAATTTTTTGTTTAATTCCTCCTAACTTTTTGTGACAACCCTACCAAATTAGGTAACAATTTTTCCCACTCTTAAGAAGCTTAGCCTCTGTACTGTTTTAATTACTCACGTGCCAATAGCTCGGAATTACATGTTGAAATTATCGCGTCAATGTTGGACATCTCCTATAGGTAATAGTAGTTTATGTGATTGTACATAATGAAGGGCATTAAACACGAGTGTGGGATAATAATAGGTAACAACATACGAGTGTTTTAATGTCTAATTATCTACAGTTACATACTATTTTATGTACCCACATATCATAATTCTCCATGATGCATTCAGGAGTCGCATATTAGGACCACATAAAGTCAGATATAATTAGTTTTTAATTATAAGTACATAGATCATTAAAATAATTGAATTTTACATTAGAAGTAATGACAAAAGCCCCGTATTCCTCAGTCCCTGTGTGCAACGTGCAGTTTACAACAGCGGTTTATATAAACACATTCGAGCCGATCTCCCAATGCAGCCAGGATGCTGTTGTTGCTCCTTCGAACTCGGCGCACCAGTGACGTGCCTCTCTCTCGCATTATTGCGTAGAAACAGTTAACATCGCTGAGGCGCTGCAATAGCGAGGGAGCCTCAACAGCATCCTGAAAGCATTATTTTACTAGACCCGAAGGAGCCCGCTGTACGATATTTGCGTATAAAAGAGTATTCTTAACATGAAGAGTACTTTGCAAACCTACTGATGACCATATTAGCTCTTACCGACATCGCCATACTTATCGACATGAAACTACCAGCATTCGATGAGAAATTTATCCTAGATGGTTTATGACTACTTACTTTTTTTTAATTTACTTCCTTTTAAAATTTAGTGAATTATATAAAAATGTACTAGGGCGATGACGGCCGGATCCCGCGTGCTGATATCGGCCGAGGGCGCGCTCCAGGTGCAAGCGGTGCGCGCGAGTGACGCGGGCGAGTACGTATGCGTTGTGACGTCACCGGGCGGCAATCACACGCGGCGCGCTACGCTCGCCGTCATCGAGCTGCCGTTCTCGCCCACCAACGTGCGCGCCGAGAAGTTGGACGCGGCCTCGCAGCGTGCCGTCAACGTGTCTTGGACGCCCGGCTTCGACGGCAATTCCCCGGTGCACAAGTACATCGTGCAGCGCCGGGTCGTTCCCGAGTTTGGTACGTATCTATACATGGATTTCTGGAGAGAACTTCCCTTAGATTGTTTCTTCGTTTAGAAAGACTGTGACAGCTGTGAAAACGTCACATAAGATTCATAATAGCCCATACAGACTCACGCCGAAAACCCCCGAGAATACCCGAGAAGCGTGAGTGTTAGGAGTTTCTGGCTGTCTCGTTCTCGCGCTCGCCTGTTCTCCGATGATTGTCGGCATTTTTGGCCCCTTCAAAGGATTTCTCGGGCGAGAAAAGAGAATACTATCACACTCACGTTTTGTCTCAGTGCCTCAATAAATAAATATTAAATTAAAATGTTACCAACTTTGTTCTGTTTCGATGAATTTGCGTTACCCACCATCGTCTGGCTTTTCTTTTTTTTTAACTTTATTTTGAGTTACGACGTTCACAAAGTTATAATACCCAAGTCCACACAGAGCCAAACCTGCTGCAGTTTGAATATCATCTATAATGTCGTCCATACCGGATGGGAAACAGATCACGAGTGAGAAAAATGAGAGTGTGGATAAATTGCAAGTTCTCGCGAGAAGTCTCAGCCAAATTTCTCGCCGAGTCTTCTCGCCTTGAGTCTGGATGGGGTATAAGATTTAACGTTGGTGTAAAAATGAGAGAGGAAGCATTATACAATGTTTTGGTACCAGGTGATCATAGTTGAAGAAGAGATTGTCTTATGTATGATGCGAGTATATCTTAATATATTCTGACGTCATGCGCACGACGTATTACTACATAGACAGCAGGAGAACATAAATATGGTAGCGATGATAGTAATGTATTTCACAGCGGTTGAAATCATGTGCCATCTTAGCAACATGTACCAGGACCTCATAAGCAGTTTAGAGGTTCATGCACAATGCACATCTTAAAATTATTATACAAGTGCTGACCTGTTGTTGTTGTTCGTTGGTGTGCTTGGTTCTCTTTGTGGTCTGCTTCATACCCCCTCCACTCATGTTTACCAAGGCACACTTGCTTGGGCCTCAACGTTGTACTTGGGTTAATACGTGTTTGTGCGCGCATACGTAGTACGATCTTGAGAAAAGACATCAAAACATCAGTGGTATTTTGTATATGTGTGCGTATTTTACATTTGTAGAGATTTTTCATCATTTTTATAATAATATTCTTCATAATTTTTGAAGGTTTCACTTCTACTAACTAATTGCTCGTCAAATACTTTATGCCAAAATACCGTTCATCTTTTGTATAGAAAGTGTATACCCAAGTTACTCATCATTAAGTAGTGATGGTACTAATATCGCCTCAGTTTAATACTTCTTTGCCGACCCAGCCTATTCTTAGTAGAAGAAAACAATATTCCTCAAACTTAGACTATCACAGAAAACTTAGATAACTCGTTAATTGCAGGACCGACGCCAGATCCGCTTCTAAACTGGGTGACGGAGCCCATGAACGTGTCTGCTAACCAGCGCTGGGTGCTGTTGACAAGTTTGAAGGCGGCTACTTCATATCAGTTCAGGGTATCTGCTGTCAACACCGTCGGGGAAGGACCACCTTCAGATCCCACTGAGGTCGTCACATTGCCACAGGAAGGTACTTGGTTTTAAACCAAATATTAATTGGTCTAATTTTTTTGTAAGACAATGGCTAAGTGTAAGCGTTGTTGCTTAAACTTAAATTTCTTCAGATAAGCTTATTAATAAAATGTCGCTCAGTGACTTCGCTAAAGTATAATGCGGCAATGAAGTTTCATGAGACTGTGGCGTCAAAACGTTCAAAGTCTAAGCCTCGGTTTCACCAATGACACTCAAACTGTAGGAGGCTCCTCTGCACAGGATGCCGGCTAGATTATGGGTACTACAACGGCGCCTATTTCTGCCGTGAAGCAGTAATGTGTAAGCATTACTCTGTTTCGGTTTGAAGGCGCCGTAGCTTGTGACATTACTGGGCAAATGAGACTTAACATCTTATGTCTCGAGGTGACGAGCGCAATTGTAGTGCCACTCAGAATTTTTGGGTTTTTCAAGAATATCGAGCGGCACTGCATTGTAATCGGCAGGGCGTATCAATTACCACCAGCTGAACGTCCTGCTCGTCTCGTCCCTTACTGTCATAAAAAAACTGAGTTCAACAAAACTCAGTGTGCTTCTTGAGTACTATTGACGTATATGTACGTACGAACGTAAAATTTCAAAATTGTTGAATGTCAATGTTTCTATTACGATAGCGACAGTGACAGCTCTTGAACGCGATCAAATATGTTGAACATCCAAAATTCGGTGATCAGCATTTAAAATGCGTTTAGGCAATAACTGCGTTTAGTTTTTCCGAATTAATTTTATATTTGTTTCCGAAGCAGTAGTACTGGTCAAAAAGAACTCTAGAGGGATCAATTTTGAGAAAATAAATGCCTTTTCATGTTTTTAGTTTTCGTTGGTGTAATCCGAATTTAAGCAGGCGTAAGCTTGGTTCAAACTGTTCTAATCGCGATTAACTTCAATGGTGAAATCGGGGCTAAATATTGAATTATTTTACACAGTTTTCATATTTACTACTGTGTATCCGAATACAAAGTGAAGTATGTAAACGCGACAGGAGATCACCCAGTTGGACTTAATTTAGAAAATATATTTTTACATTTTTTCAAGGTCATGCATACATCTCCGATCTAATTTGAACAAGTAAAATTTAAGACTTATTTTAGTTAAAACATGTTTAAAATACTTGTGTAAATCATACCATTCTAATATTTTCTCTGTACGGTCAAGCAGCCAGTGACGTAATATGCTGCCAAGGTACGACGACACGTAACCCACCCTACGATACTATTCTAATTGCTCCTATTTTTTTTTTTTTTGTGTTCGTCTCGTTGCAAGTTTTTATCATTTTTGTTATCTAAATTAATATATGCATGCATCGGCCTGAGTAATAGATAATTAATAGTACGTATACCTATTAGACGAAGATATGGCACCTTCCTAAAATATTATTAACGAGTGTCAAAATTAAACTATAAAATATAATAAGTATTACTAATACTTTGGTATCTATGGCTTACTTTTGATGCGCTGCTTCGGTGGCTTTAGCCAATTCAAAATAATATATAATAAATTAGCACAGATGCTGGGCCTAAAGTAAAACGACCTGCAAACGCAGAGTTACCAAAGAGGATGTAAATACTACGTAATAAGAGGCGGGACTGCCTAATTAAAAATTGCGATTTAGTTTAGTATGAAACGTGCAGTCATTTGACATAAGTTTGAAATAGTAGTGATTACAGTATCGCGATTGGCCATGAAGTATAATCCGGCTAAGTTTGAAAGCGAACAGTTGCTTATAAAGTAGTGGATTTCGTATATCTCCTTTTTTCACATGACTATACCCGTCATCTGTCAATCTGTCAATGACTGCATGTTTCATACTGAATGAATCGCTTCTTTTGTAGTTTCTCTAGCCTAAGGTGACTTTCACTATTCGCTGAACGGGTTTCCACTGGGAAATATTATACTCATTGAAATAAGCTGTAATGACGTACTATACTATGAAGTGAGCTCCTTTCTTGTCCGTTGATGGATGTAATTATTAACTAAAAAAAATATTAACAATGTATACTTCTCAGGAAAACCTTTCATTTGATATATATTTGTACCTATAAATGACGCAATGATGCAATTTGGCGAAATACAATGAGAAGTTTGCGTTCGCCGTTGTTTTATGTGGGCAGGGCTTTACAAAATTTCAGTTTAATGGATTGCGGAAAAACTATTTTGAAATTCAACAACAATGTTACAAGATTTGTGTCCTTGCCTACTTGGCAAGTTAATTAAAAGCGGATCAACGGTGATTCCATTCCTTCAAGAATATAAAATTAATTCGTGGCTAAAAATTCATCGGACATCCGGGTGTCAAGAAATGCGTTGCCGGCCTTTAAGGTGGGAGTATGCTCTTTTCTTGAAGCTCCCTGAGTCGTATTAGATCGGAAAAGCAGCAGCCGGTAATTGATTCCACAAAGTGGCTGTACGAGGCAAGGAATTTCTTGCAAAACGCAACGTTTCTTGTCGAATGCCAGACTTGAACGTGATGTGGGTGTGATTTAGCATTTTGACGTAATTTCCGGTGGTGGAATTCACTCCCCGTGATAAATGCGGTAGAAAATGTAAAGAGAACTCACATAATTATTTGTTTTAATTGAATTAAAACTCACAGTACAGTACAATAAGTTCACGCACTGCTGGCCGACAACAAACACACCGGTTAATACCAGAATATGGTTTACTGCGCATTAAGTTGCAGCTATTACTTACCGCCTGCTAACAAATGTTTTTACAGTTGACGATATAAGCATTGCATTTGCATATTACATATTATATTCACAGACTAGTAAAAAAATCAGGACTCTGCGCCGTGATATTAGTAAGTGAAGCACCGTTATGCTAGTGTGTGTGCGGTTATGGGGGATACCAGTTACACAATTTTTTCTCCCTTAAATAATCATATATGGCCACAAATACTTATAAAGTATCGTTTTTACACTTGTTCACAACGCACGACGGCATTTTTAAAATATTTTATTGAGACGCAAACTGATCTGCCACAGACGTAGACAAATCTCATAATGGCCACCTATCGGTCTATAGTAGTGTAAGTGTGTGCGTGGGGCTATGTATTTACACGTTAATCGGCTTGTTTTGGTGCAACACTGATAAGGTGAAACGGAGTCCTTATTTTTTTACTAGTCCGTGATTATATTATTTGTTATGTTTTAAAGTGATAACCCTTACTTCTGGGAATAATTACACAAATAAAACTGAAAACAAAATTTTATGAATGATGATTTAGTTTTGCAAGAGGCGACATCTCAAGTCAATTTCCTAATGTGCAAATATTGGGATTGAGCAGCTTATGAAGCCACAACCTGAGAGTTGAACAAAGCATACAAGATTTATTCACGATACGTCACTCAAACGGCTGGCTCAGTTGCAAAGAGCATTCGCACGGAACGCGAGAGCTCGCGCGTTCGAGGCCCGCATCGTTCATAAAATGTTGTTTTCAGTTTTATTTGTATATTATATTATAGTTATATAGGAATTCAAAACCTGCTTATATGTTGTTGTGTAAATATAGAAATATATATGTAATTGTTGATTTGAATTTAATTACGAATTTAATTACATTGCAATTCCCACGCTCCATAATTACTTCTCAATACGTGCCGTATCTTCGTCTCTTTTTTCCATTTCTTTAATGATTCTTATAAACCTCGTATAATATAGGACACGTACACTGCTAAAGCTGCATGAATTACGCGAATTTTACTTGACGATCTCAGCTAATTAAGTATCTACTACTTAGCACCATCCGGACCACCGATTGGCTTCATGGGATCCGCCAGATCATCGTCAGAAATCATCACTCAATGGCAACCACCATTAGAAGAACACCGCAATGGACACATCCTGGGCTATGTCATCAGATACCGCCTCAAAGGATACGACAACAGCCCGTGGACTCACCAAAATATCACAAACGAAGCGCAGAGGAATTATCTAATCCAGGATTTGATAACGTGGAAGGATTACAACGTGCAAATCGCCGCGTACAATGATAAAGGCGTGGGCGTATTTTCTGATAGCTACATTATTAAAACCAAGGAAGGAGTGCCCGAAGCACCGCCCGACAATGTGCGCTGTGAACCACTTAACTCTACGGCCATTACTGTGTGGTGGACACCGCCTAACCCGCAGAAAATTAATGGTATTAATCAGGTAACACAACAATTTATTATGTTTTAAAATGATAACCCTTACTTCTGGGATTAATTACACAAACAAAATCTTATGAACGATGTGGGGACTCGAACCCGCGGTCTCTCGCGTTCAGTGCGGGAGCTCTTACCAACTGAGCCAACCGTTCGAGTGATGTATCGTTGATAAAATCTTGTATGCTTTGTTCAACTCTCAGGTTGTGGCTTCATCTACAGGATCTACTTTACAGTTGATAATCTCTTCAATCCCATTAATTGCATATTATGAAATTGACTTGTAATGTCGCTCTTTCTAATCTAAACAATTTGTTATTTTAAAGTGATTTTCTCTTACTCCTGGGATTAATATAAAATAAATTTGTAACCAACTAACTAGAGCTAAAACTGTCTACGACGCTATATGCTTAGAAAATTTATAGGTCTAAATAGTGTCATGCTGTTAGAAAACGGATAAAAACAGGTCAGGTCTACGACGTAAACTCGCGTGTCTGCGTGAATTGCTCAAAATAGAGGTTAATTCTACACAAAATTGTTTTAGACGTTTTCGCAGCTGGCATAGTCGACGATTCATAAACAAACAAACTGGTTTTCAGGGATACAAAATCCAAGCTTGGAGGTGGGATGACAAAGAGAACGCATCGGTGGAAGCCAGACTAAGCAGTGTACCTCCGAACCTGCTGGATCCTCTGACGGAGCAGTCAGCGGTGCTGAGCGGCCTCGACAAGTTTACAGAATATAATATAACTGTGATGTGCTTCACTGAGCCCGGCGACGGACCTCCGAGCCCATTTGTCTCAGTGAGAACCAAAGAAGATTGTAAGAAGATATTTTTTTTTATGATACAATAGTATTAACATTTTATGTAACTAAATTAGTAAGTACTAAACTACCTATTACCTCGATATTCACAATATTGTCATATGACATGAATATCAGCCGGAAGACGTCCACTGAAGATCGGTCATGTGCTACCCTCGTCCAACGTATTCCGGCGATCTACACTCGATCATCGGTCCATCTTGTGGGGGCCTACCAACACTGCCTCTTCCGGACGTCGTCGCGAGGACTTTACTGTCCGTCAAGCTATGTGCCCCTGCCCACCGCCACTTCAGTTTCGCAATCATTTGGACTACGTCAGTGACTTTGGTTCTCCTACGGATCCTCCTTATTTCTCCAATTCCTCCATCCTACTCGTCATATCTGATTCGGGTTTAGCCGTCTCCATTGCCCTCTGAATGACCCTGAGTTTTCTTATCAGGCACATAGTTAGCAACCATTTTTGTGTAAAGATGATATTATTATACCAAAATGATTTTTGTATTGCCTTGATTTGTGAAAGGTACCTAATCTAATTTCGTCCGAATCAAATTAAGCATATACAATACCATATCCTTGAGTATAATGTATTTTTCAGTGCCGGATGAAATATCGAATTTGCAATTCGATGACGTGTCGGATCGCGCCGTTCGAGTATCGTGGTCTCCGCCCAAGAAGTCGAACGGTGTTCTCATCGGGTACAAGGTGTCGTACCAGGTGAAAGACGACTCCGACACGCTGAAGGAGGAAGTGCTGCCGCCGAACGTTACTAGTGTGCGCGTGGAGCATTTACAAGTAAGTTTCTTTATAAGGGGTAGCTCAAGTACCGCCTAAAACTGGTTATTTCAATGTGATCTTTCGGCAAGTCATTATATAGTAGGGCTCCCTCAAACTGTATAGTTTTCTTACCATAATTTGTCCTAGCTTTAGTTAATTGTAGTTTATGTTTGTTGCATACAAGACTTTATCTACACCCATAATATGAATCCTTTATAAAAGATTCTGGAACAGTTAGCTTACTGCTAACATTAAAAAAGCCATTCCTAGTAACCATAATATCATCCAAAGGAGTGTTATTACTTAAAATGTGATGTTTGTGGCTTGGAACTACGTCCAATTGTGACTGCAATGTTACCTTTCCCCACAGGCAAGTACTCAATATAACTTCTGGGTGAGTGCAGCGACGGCGGTAGGAGAAGGTCCCCGGAGATCAGCCTCGATGCAATCCGGAGTCGAGCCGGTGTTACCCGCCGCTCCCAGGAATCTGGCATTGTCCAATATAGGCGCTTTCTCTGTACTACTGCAGTTCACACCCGGCTTCGATGGCAACTCTTCCATATCGCTCTGGACTGTTCAGGTAAATTTATTATTTAACTAGCTGACCCAGCAAACGTTGTATTGCCATATAAAGTAATTAAAGAAAATTCAAGAAATAAAATTTTTGGGTTATAAAAAAAAGATGCAACCGATTCTCAGACCTACCAAATATATCGTACTATAATAATTGTATACGGTATTCGATTGCCATCTTGCAACCCTATAGCGGATTTGTGGATGGAACAGAATAATATAAAAATCGCGATACAAAAATAGTTGTAGATCGTTAAGGGCGAAAATTTGAAGTTGTATGCATTTTTTATCATAATAAAATAAATATATTTATGGGTAGCCTTTATCATTTAGGGAAATGAATAGATGTTAGCCGATTCTCAAACCTACCCGATGTACACACAAAATTTAATAAAAAACGGATCAGCCGTTTCGGAGGAGTTTGGTAACAAACACTGGAACACGAGAATTTTATATATTAGAGAAAATGTGTCTATGCATGGTATGAAAGTATTATATTATAATGTGGCCGAGTTTAACGGATTATTATTAGATTTACATAATGTGTGTATTACTTGTTGTTTGACGTATACAGACAAACTTGTATAAATTGAGGCTGACCGAATTGGGACACTCGCGAGCGACTAGTATCTCGTATGTTATAGTAGGTATGTTGCCTTAATCATTAACCGGAGGACGTCCACTGCTGGAGAAAGGCCTCCACCAAAGATTTCCACGACGATCGTTCCTGCGCTGCCCTCATCCAACGTATTCCGGCGATCTTGACCAGACCTTCCGGTACGGTCGCCATTCGAGGACTTTTCTGCCCCACCGGCCATCTGTCCGTCAAACTATGTGCCCTGCTCACTGCCACTTCAGTTTCACAATCATTTGGGCAATGTTGGTTCTCCTCGAAACGCAAAGTGAACTCTAATTAATACCTGCAAAATCTAGAGAAACGTACTTACCTGCTTACGATAGTTTACATATTTTTTTTTCCTCGCAAGTGTGAGCAACTTACTCCCTAGATTTGCTCATTTACGCCTTTGCCTACTACTTTACTGCCCCAACGGCCATCTGTCCGTTGAACTATGTGCCCTGCCCACTGCCACTTCAGTCTCGCAATCATTTGGTTTGTTGCCTTATTTGGCTATAATTTGTTTTGTCAGGCACAAACAGCCCGCAACTCATCGTGGGTTACCATATACGAGGTGAATGCGCCCGACGCTCAATCGATTCTGGTGACCGGCCTGGTTCCGTTCACCACGTATCGCCTGCGCGTGATCGCCAACAACATCGTGGGGTCTTCGCCCCCCTCGGAGCCCTGCAAGGAGTTCCAGACCATTCAGGCGCCGCCGCAGCATCCTCCAAGAAATGTGACAGTGCGAGCTGTCAGCGCGAACAACTTAAGAGTCAGGTGGATTGTAAGTATTCTATTAATATTACCAGTGAGGGGCTCCTTGGATGCCGGCTAGATTAAAGGTACCACAACGTCGCCTATTTCTGCCGTGAAGCAGTAATGTGTAAGCATTACTGTGTTTCGGTCTGAATGGGCGCCGTAGCTAGTGAAATAACTGGGCAAATGAGACTTAACATCTTATGTCTCAAGGTGACGAGCGCAGTTTTAGTGCCGCTCAGAATTTTTGGGTCTTTCAAGAATCCTAAGCGGCACTGAATTATAATCGGCAGGAAGTATCAATTACCATCAGCTGAATGTCCGGCTCGTCCCGTCCCTTATTTCCATAAAAAAAAAGTTATGTCAGTCAGGCAGCGTTGGCTCTAGTGATAGTAAAGTAGGTGGTGGTTCACGCCTTGACTTTATACTCTTGACTTCTCTATCTTTAATTTTATTAAACCAATGGGAAATTTACATATTAAGGGGCTGGTAATATTGAATAATATTAGCAATACAACCGAAAAAATTAAAATTTACTTTTTCGGGATAACTAAAGACAAACAAATGTTAAATCGTTTTCAATTCTATTTTACTAATGTTTTTAATCTTTCATTTAAGTTTTTATAAGTTTAAAGTCTCCTAAACTCAACATTTCGCCTCGCTCAATGTCTCGTTAAACTCTATGCGGTCGCGGTAATTTTATGTCACGATATGGCGTTAGTTCGGGCCTAGGCTGACATTTAAAGTCCGTTCTTAGACTTTGCTCAGACTTATGTAAAACTTAGCTGGGTGTGATAAAACGTGAACTTGACTTTTGCATTGGGCTTTGTTAGCTTATGCTCAGCATTATTTCAGCTTTCAAATGATTATAAAAACGACATCAAAGAATATGGAAAGCTTACACTCAGAAAAGTTTTACGTCTGAGCAAATCTAAGTATGCTCTAAAGATCGCAGCCTTAGTGTTATTAAAGTAATAATCCTCACTTCTAGGATTAATACACAAATAAAATTTGAAATAAATTTTTTATGAACGATGCGGGACTCGAACCCACGACCTCTCGCGTTTCGTGCGAGTGCTCTCCCAACTGAGCTAACGGGTCGAGTAACGTATCGTCATAAAATCATGTATGCTTTGTTCAACTCTCAGGTTGTGGCCTCATCTACAGAATCTACTTTACAGTTGATAACCTGCTCAACCCTAATTATTGCATATTAGGAGATTGACTTGAGATGTCGCTCCTGCAAATCTTAACAAGCCAAAGAACAAAGCATACAAGATTTTATGACGATACGTCACTCTAACGGTTTGCTAAGTTGGGAAAGCACTCGAACGGAACGCGAGAGATCGTGAGTTCGACTCCCGCATCGTTAAAAAATTTTGGTTTCAAATTTCATTAGTGTTATTGGCCATTATCTTAATACCCTTGTTAAGCTCTACCAATTTGTACTACTTCCAGCCGCTGCAACAAAGCGAGTGGTATGGCAACCCCAAGGGCTACAACATTACATACAGACGCAGCGGCGCTAACGACACACTATTCGCGGTCATAGAAGATCACACTGCCAACTCGCACGTGCTCGCAAACCTGGAGGAGTGGTCCGTGTACGAGATACGAATGACAGCGATCAATGAAGTGGGCGTGTCCGAAGAGAGCCCCACCGCCACGGAGAGAACAAGGGAAGCCGGTAAGGGAATTAATTAATTCAACAGTCGACATGCGAATGAAGCCCTGTCTTTGAACATACTTACAAGGATGCTAACTAGGCACTGTCGCCTAAACGAGCACCTGAGTGTGGTCGGCATCAAAAACGATAAAACATGCAGATTTTGCCTTGATGCGCTGATGAAGCGCCTCTTCATCTACTCTGCGATTGCGGTCCACTAATGCATAAGCGTAACACCATCCTTGGTGACTACAACTTGCTCCCAGATGCTGTTTGTAATACTCGCCTCAAGAAGATACTCAGCTGGCTCAGTGGAGAACACAATAGTTCAATTTTGGACGCGGTGTTACTAGGAATCATCAGGACTAGATAAAAAGCCACCGTTTTTAAATAATAATAATAATAAGGGAAATAATATTAACAAATATTGACTCTGTGAAAATACATTTCTGCCTTAAGCTTGGGCCTGTCTATTTATCACCATTTAACTGTTGCTGCCGCCATATCTATGTGTATTCTGGTTTGAAGGATATGGATGCAGGTGCAGATACAGCCGCTTGGGACATCTTTAAGGCACGGGTTGACGCGTAGGGTAGCTGCGAGAGTATTGTTATGGGGATTGTAGTATTGTTCACCAAACATGTTTTAGATAAACATAAAAAGTAGTACTAAAATTCAATAATATTTATGTAACAGTGCCATCTAGCGGCCCATTGAACGTGACAGCTAACGCGACGTCATCGACCACCGTGGTGGTGGTATGGGGTGAAATCCCACCCAACGACCAAAACGGCCTCATAGAGGGCTACAAGGTGTGCTACGCGGCTGTCGTGCCTCCGCCTCGACCTGAACACAAAAAGGTAATAAATGAAAGACTATAAATTTCTTGGCACTTTTAACTAAAGCTCAACTTTTCCGAAGCGGGTGTATCTAATGGTAATGTATAACTCTGACATTCATACTATTTATTTCTAACAAAACAAATCTTATAACTGTATTTACAATACTATGACTACATTTAAATAAAACGTAATGGTACACTTGTTGGTAAACCTTACTCGCAGCATTTCTACGTTGGATAGCTAGGGTGATCCGTAGCTACCAGCGTTTGGGTTTCAAGTAGCCACATTGAGGCGCAACGATAGTACTTCGTACATTCTCCACGCCTCTGGGCCCCACGGACCAAGTGTCTCAAACACAAACAGCAGTGCGTATCAATTACCATCAGCTGAACGTCCTGCTCGCCTCGTCCCTTATTTTCATTAAAAAAAACTCAAACGGTTGATACAGTGGAAAAGCGCTCGGACAGAATCCGAGAGATCATGGGTTCGAGTCCCGATTCGATCATAAATTTTAGTTACAAATTGAAATTGACTAGCCCATGAGTTCGTTGAGGATGATGGTTAGTTATATTTGCAGGTGGAGTGCCACGCGATACCGTCAAATTTGACATACACCGTGACGCTGACCGAGCTGAGGAAGTACGTGGTGTACCAGATCCAGGTACTGGGCTACACGCGCCTGGGAGACGGAGCTCTCAGCGACCCGCCGGTCACTGCCAGAACATTTGAAGATAGTAAGTTTCATGTATCATTTTTGAAGTTCCTTTCACTCCGTCTGCCTATCACCAACCGCAGTAGTTGAGCCGCTGCAGCTTTTACAGAGTTCGTTTTGCAGCTATACTAAAAATGCATGATACAGTACCAGGCGGAGTATATTATTATACCATGGGCGCCAAGTCAATCCAGACAGTTGAGGGATGACAATACAACGAACATACTAAATCTGTTTGACCATGGTTACCGTAAATAAATAAAGTAACATTTCGTATATAAAATTCATTATTAGTCACGATATAGTTTACTATGTACTTGTAGCTGATATTTCGACTCAGTTACAGGACCTGTGATTCTGTGATTATCACAGAAGAGAAGATGAGATAGCGGAACGGCAAAAGTGTGCTTAAGTTATTCAAAAGAATTGTTAAAAAACGTTTGTGTGGTAAAGGTTACTATAACATAAATGACTTTCTTAATGATACCACAGATTGGGAATGGAGTGACCGCCCTCAGGCTATTAAATAATAAGTTTAATTGTACAATATTACTTTGTAAACATATATATTCGATAAAAAAAAAGCCCGCTGAGTTTGTTGCGCCCATTCTTCTCAGGTCTGAGGCATTCATTTTGGAATGGGTGGTAGTTTTTTGATTTTCAGTAAGTGATGTCACATCCTATTTTGAATAAAAATATTTGAGTTTGAATTTGTATTTGAATTTGAAAGACAATGTAAGCAGACTTTTCTCCTTAGTCGTGTTGTGTCAACAGTCATTGTCCGAATACGTTACCTAAACTGAATAGATGTTTTACATTGGTGTTTATTGACCAAGAAGATTTTAAATAACTGGAGTAAATGCAGCAATGTATGAATATAGCATTGGAAGCATATTATGGTGTGATTTGTGGCATGTACCATATTTCGGCTTTGTTTTTTGTCTTAAGTGAGTTTTCTATCGTGTATCGAACGTCATTGTTAACCGTAATAAATTTTTACAGCGCCGGGCCCGCCGTCGAACGTTTCATTCCCGGATGTGTCGTTCACAACCGCAAGGATTATATGGGACGTTCCCGAAGACCCCAATGGAGAGATACTGGCTTACCAAGTGACGTATCACCTCAACAGCACGACCCAGCACATGTTCTCGCGAGAATTTCTGCCCTCCGATAGGACGTTCCGGTAAGTTTTCTTTAATGGAAAAGATTAAATATTCACCGCTAACGGCACTACCCTGCAATACTGGAGGAGTCGCTGGAGCATTTTTTAATGAAAATAAGTGACGAGATGGGCAGGACGTTCAGCTGACAGTTATTGATACGCCCTGCCCATAACAATGCAGTGCCGCACAGAATTCTTGAAAGACCCAAAAATTCTTAGTGGCACTATAACTGCGCTCATCACCTTGAGACATAAGATGTAAAGTCTCATTTGTCCAGTATTTAACTAGCTACGGCGCCCTTTAACACCGAAACACATTAATGTATACTCATTACTGCTTCACGGCAGAAATAGGCGCCGTTGTGGTATCCGATCTAGCAGGCATCCTGTGCAAAAGAGCCTCCCATTTGCAGCCTATTTGAAATATGTATGCGCTTTTTTACCAATGTCGCATAGTCTGTGGTATACCGCGCAAGGAAGCTAATCTATATAAATAAAACACTTTTTAAAGGACCTTTATAGAGCACTTTCCCCCTGAAAACGTGCACTGGAAATGTAACGAAACTTCAGAATAACTATGATAAAAAGTAAAAATTTCACTTTAACGCAAAATCTTATGTAAAATCTCAGTTACAATTAATTACACGCGTTTTAATCCTTAAAAGAGTGTCTTATTTAAGTTTGTAACACTCTCGTTAATCAAAGAAAATACTAAGCTTATCCATAGTTTGGTTGTACGTAGAAGAAATACTATTTTAATGATGATGAAATGAATGATCACAGAGCGACGGAGCTGTCGTCGGAGCAGTACTACCAGTTCACGGTGCGGGCACAGACGCGTGTGGGGTGGGGTGCTACTGCTCGCGTGTTGGTGCTCACGACGGCCAACCGCGCCTCGCCTGCAGCGCCGCCCCGCCCTAACGTGGCGCGTTCGTTACTACAGCCGCACCAGATCACTTTCTCATGGACGCCCGCCGATGACGGATACGCACCGCTAAGGTACATTGCTAACTAGGGCTGTATTTATTTATTGAGGAAACAAACAGATACATCACTATAGTACAAAATGAAGTTAATTAAAAATACAATATTGAATATATCCTAGAATAGTTTCACTAAGAACACAAAATAATACAATTATACAGACATGACAACAGAACGCTAAGATAAGTAAACAATAGAATATTTAGGTGAATACACAGTATTATATAAATCCAGACACAGACAGACATACCAGTGGATATAATAATGAATAAAGATACAAGGTTTAAGGTAAGGACAGTAATTGTTGTTTTAACTTATTCTTTAATGAAGCAGTAGAGCAGTAGAGAGTGCGAATACAGGTCGACATTAGTGTGAGAATCGAAAGATGTTATTACTATTGTTCGAATTTAAACACTGTATTTGAATGTTGAATAAAAACGATAAATTATAACTTTCCTTTTATTAATGGCAGAAGCTTCTACTCTTAACTTATTATGATTATTTAAATATGAAATTTATTGAGAGGAAACAGTTACAGTTCCTATTTTATAAGAATAATTCGAAATTGAGGAGTACCTTTTAAATTCCTTTATGAGACGGTGCTGTTATGTGTGCCCGCCCTCACTCACGCGTACAATACCGCACCGCCTAAATGTGTATTATAAAGCTTTCGTGACTACGATTAAAACTATACAATTCATCATTATTTCTCGACTTATAGTCGACAGTTGATACTTTTTAGACTAAAGCTACATGAGCGGTTCTCTCACGGTGTGAGAGCGATTTTCCGCTGCGTTTAACAGCGTAAAACCGCCGGGAATAACCGCTTCTTTAAACTACACGATGGCGGTGTCCCGTTCTCGCTATGGAAGATGTGCCCGTAGAGAATCAGCCTTGGGATCGAACAAATTCAGGATAAATACAATTTTCTTTTAAAATTTTATAAAAACCATTTCTATTCGCAGCAATCGAAAGAAGTTCACGTAATGCATCTATTAAATCTAATCATATATTATACTTATTACCACAGATACTACACCGTCCAGCAAAAAGAAGATGGCGGAACGTGGCAAACCCTTCCCGAGCGGGTGGACCCATTTGCGACCTCGTATACCGTGGATGGTCTGAAGCCCTACACCGCGTACCAGTTCCGCATCAGGGCGACCAACGACATCGGGCCCAGTCGATACAGCAACGCTACGGAAACCGTGCGCACCCTGCCAGCAGGTAATGAACTCAGGGCGTACAAGTATCATCTTGCAGACCGAACTAGTTGGCCATACTTTGGTACATATTATCGTCATTGGAAAGGCAAAAGTACTAAAGCGCCTAAATACCTAAAATGAGTTTGTAATATCGTTGAGTTAGTTTTTCTTCTTCTATAGGTTGAGGTCTACAATCATTTAGGTCTCGTGGCAATCTGACCATTATTTTACAAGTTATTGGCGCTTTAGCAGTGGCATTTTACGTTTTTGTCGATTTTTGAAGTATTTTTACCTTGCTGCCAAGTGCCCATCAAACAATGATTATTAACCCAAAGTGGGTTATTCAGTTAATTGTTGTCCAATGAAAAAATTGATAGACGTAAACGCTTAGTACTTTTTTAGTAAGTCTGCTATATTGATCTATTTTTGTGCTTGCACAGATACATCCCTTAAACTACACATGGCAATTTCAAATTCAAATATTTTTATTCAAAATAGGATGTGACATCACTTATTGAAAGTCGTTTAGGACCTAGGTTATAAATAGCGCGAATAGCCCTCTTCTGCAACACAAATATTGTATTAATATCGGCAGCGTTGCCCCATTGCAATATACCATAGGACGTAATACTATGGAAATCACTAAACTATACTAGTCGCGCCATATCTATGTCAGTTAATTGTCTAATCTTTTTAACCGCGTATGCTGCAGAACTAGTCTGTTCGCCAATCCTTCAATATGGGGGCCCCATTGTAATTTTGAATCTAGAGTTATGCCAAGAAATATAGCAGATTCCACCGGTTCTATCACCTATCCGTTTAACAAAACATTTGCATTTACATTTTTGACATTTGGTACGGTAAATTTAATGTATTTAGTTTTCTTGCTATTTAACAATAGGTTATTAGCGCTAAATCAGTACACGATGTCAGATAAAATATCGTTCACTTCGTCATACATAGCCTGGTTTCTTTTCACTTTGAAAATCCGTAAGTGTCGTCCGCAAACAATACTACCTTATGTTTTTTCTCTATAAGATTAGGAAGATCATTTATATAGATAAGGAAGAGGAACGGTCCAAGAATAGACCCTTGTGGTACCCCCATACTGAGAGGAGTCCCAGGAGATCTCCTGCCATTCACGTCGACCCTCTGAATTATATTGCTTAGATATGAAGTCAGAAGATCAAGCGCAGTTCCTTTTATGCCATAGTGATATAGCTTCCTGACCAGCGTTGAATGTTGAACACAATCAAAAGCCTTAGATAAATCACAGAAGATGCCAAGTGCATTCTGCGATTCCTCCCAGGCATCAAAAATATTCTTGATCAGCTCAACACCTGCATCCGTTGTTGAACGTCCCCTAGTAAAACCAATTTGTTGTAAATGAAGTAACTTATGAGAGTTAAGGTAAGTAAGCATTAGGCTTAAAATTATTTTTTCAAAAATTTTACTAAGGGTCGGCAAAACCGACACAGGACGATAGTTGTTCGGGTCAGAAGAGCATCCCAACTTAAATATTGGTGTAATTTTACTATGTTTCAGAAGGTCAGGAAAAACGCCACGATTAATAAAATTATTAAAGACTATTGCAAGATATGGTGCTATGACATCAATTATTGAACTTATTATTTTGAGAGAAATGCCCCATATATCAGCAGTATTTTTCATGTCGAGAGACTTAAAAGTTTTAATTATTTCTCCAGGGCTAACAAAATTAAAATTGAAAGTTTGTTGGCATTCTTTAACATTTTCCAGAAGAAGTGACTCAGCAACACTGGCAGAGGAGACAAGAGTGCTTGTGTCTGAAACTGGAATGTCAGAAAAAAATCTCTCAAAAACAGAAGCAACTTCCTGCTGAAATTGAATAATTGTATTGTTTATTGATAGATTGTATTCAATGTTGCGGTCTTTCATTCTTTCAGATTCCCAGTTAATCACATTCCAAGTCATCTTTATTTTATTCGGTGCATTTTTAATTATCTGCCTGATATGCATAGACTTTGCAATAGAACAAACACTTTTAAATAATTTAGAGTATTTTTTAACATACTCGAGAAAAGATGCATCATGATTATATAATGATCTTTCACTATATAGTTCATAATATAGCCTTCGTCTGCTCCTATGAATGCCAGCTGTTGCCTAATCATTAAATGAAAAATCTGTGCATAATTTTGCATTTGCGTATGATCTATCTCAATTGGTTGGTTTAAAAAGCTAACTGATAATAACAATCAAAATTTTGTCATTTTCTTTATGGACGTAAAAGAGACGAATCACACATATGCCCATATATAACAATGGGCATTCATCCGCAACATCAAGGCGAAGAGATGCGTTGATTTATAATATAATTATGAGTTCTCTAGTGCTATACGAATAAACCTTATTAGTCCGACTCGCACTTGGGTATTACTGGTGTGCTGTGAAACTTTGATGAACAAAAATTGTGCCGCTAAAACCAAAAGGTTGAAAAAGCTTGCTCTATTCCATCTATACATTGGTAGTTACATATATCTGAATGAGTTATAATGTAGCTGTAATAATGATTATAAAAAATTATGATAAAGTACTTGTGTTTTCAAAACATCTGTAGATCTTAACTAATATCCTTGCTGAGCTATAACTGAAGATGAATGAATTAAGTCACAGCAGCGTGTTGTCTGTGCGTGCAGCTCCCAGCAAGGCGGTGGAGGCCGTGCGCGTGGTGCCCATCACTCCCAGCAGCGTGCGCGTGCAGTGGGCGCCGCTGGGCGACGCGCACTGGAGCGGCGACGCGCGCACGGGCGGCTACCGCGTCACCTACCAGCTCGCGGACTACCCCGCGCCCGCCGCGCTCGCCACCGCGCTGGCGCGGGACGTGCCCGCCGTCAAGGTACCATCACTCCCAGCAGCGTGCGCCGCTGGGCGACGCGCACTGGAGCGGCGACGCGCGCACGGGCGGCTACCGCGTCACCTACCAGCTCGCGGACTACCCCGCGCCCGCCGCGCTCGCCACCGCGCTGGCGCGGGACGTGCCCGCCGTCAAGGTACCATCACTCCCAGCAGCGTGCGCCGCTGGGCGACGCGCACTGGAGCGGCGACGCGCGCACGGGCGGCTACCGCGTCACCTACCAGCTCGCGGACTACCCCGCGCCCGCCGCGCTCGCCACCGCGCTGGCGCGGGACGTGCCCGCCGTCAAGGTACCATCACTCCCAGCAGCGTGCGCCGCTGGGCGACGCGCACTGGAGCGGCGACGCGCGCACGGGCGGCTACCGCGTCACCTACCAGCTCGCGGACTACCCCGCGCCCGCCGCGCTCGCCACCGCGCTGGCGCGGGACGTGCCCGCCGTCAAGGTACCATCACTCCCAGCAGCGTGCGCCGCTGGGCGACGCGCACTGGAGCGGCGACGCGCGCACGGGCGGCTACCGCGTCACCTACCAGCTCGCGGACTACCCCGCGCCCGCCGCGCTCGCCACCGCGCTGGCGCGGGACGTGCCCGCCGTCAAGGTACCATCACTCCCAGCAGCGTGCGCCGCTGGGCGACGCGCACTGGAGCGGCGACGCGCGCACGGGCGGCTACCGCGTCACCTACCAGCTCGCGGACTACCCCGCGCCCGCCGCGCTCGCCACCGCGCTGGCGCGGGACGTGCCCGCCGTCAAGGTACCATCACTCCCAGCAGCGTGCGCCGCTGGGCGACGCGCACTGGAGCGGCGACGCGCGCACGGGCGGCTACCGCGTCACCTACCAGCTCGCGGACTACCCCGCGCCCGCCGCGCTCGCCACCGCGCTGGCGCGGGACGTGCCCGCCGTCAAGGTACCATCACTCCCAGCAGCGTGCGCCGCTGGGCGACGCGCACTGGAGCGGCGACGCGCGCACGGGCGGCTACCGCGTCACCTACCAGCTCGCGGACTACCCCGCGCCCGCCGCGCTCGCCACCGCGCTGGCGCGGGACGTGCCCGCCGTCAAGGTACCATCACTCCCAGCAGCGTGCGCCGCTGGGCGACGCGCACTGGAGCGGCGACGCGCGCACGGGCGGCTACCGCGTCACCTACCAGCTCGCGGACTACCCCGCGCCCGCCGCGCTCGCCACCGCGCTGGCGCGGGACGTGCCCGCCGTCAAGGTACCATCACTCCCAGCAGCGTGCGCCGCTGGGCGACGCGCACTGGAGCGGCGACGCGCGCACGGGCGGCTACCGCGTCACCTACCAGCTCGCGGACTACCCCGCGCCCGCCGCGCTCGCCACCGCGCTGGCGCGGGACGTGCCCGCCGTCAAGGTACCATCACTCCCAGCAGCGTGCGCCGCTGGGCGACGCGCACTGGAGCGGCGACGCGCGCACGGGCGGCTACCGCGTCACCTACCAGCTCGCGGACTACCCCGCGCCCGCCGCGCTCGCCACCGCGCTGGCGCGGGACGTGCCCGCCGTCAAGGTACCATCACTCCCAGCAGCGTGCGCCGCTGGGCGACGCGCACTGGAGCGGCGACGCGCGCACGGGCGGCTACCGCGTCACCTACCAGCTCGCGGACTACCCCGCGCCCGCCGCGCTCGCCACCGCGCTGGCGCGGGACGTGCCCGCCGTCAAGGTACCATCACTCCCAGCAGCGTGCGCCGCTGGGCGACGCGCACTGGAGCGGCGACGCGCGCACGGGCGGCTACCGCGTCACCTACCAGCTCGCGGACTACCCCGCGCCCGCCGCGCTCGCCACCGCGCTGGCGCGGGACGTGCCCGCCGTCAAGGTACCATCACTCCCAGCAGCGTGCGCCGCTGGGCGACGCGCACTGGAGCGGCGACGCGCGCACGGGCGGCTACCGCGTCACCTACCAGCTCGCGGACTACCCCGCGCCCGCCGCGCTCGCCACCGCGCTGGCGCGGGACGTGCCCGCCGTCAAGGTACCATCACTCCCAGCAGCGTGCGCCGCTGGGCGACGCGCACTGGAGCGGCGACGCGCGCACGGGCGGCTACCGCGTCACCTACCAGCTCGCGGACTACCCCGCGCCCGCCGCGCTCGCCACCGCGCTGGCGCGGGACGTGCCCGCCGTCAAGGTACCATCACTCCCAGCAGCGTGCGCCGCTGGGCGACGCGCACTGGAGCGGCGACGCGCGCACGGGCGGCTACCGCGTCACCTACCAGCTCGCGGACTACCCCGCGCCCGCCGCGCTCGCCACCGCGCTGGCGCGGGACGTGCCCGCCGTCAAGGTACCATCACTGTTGTAAGGCCGACGAGAACAGATAAATAATGTAAACAAAGCTTCAGGAGTTCAAAACATTTTTATTTCAATAAATTATATACAAATTTTGCATTTCCTATTCAAATTCAAATTCAAATATTTTTATTCAAAATACGATTTAAAATCACTTATTGAACGTCAAAATCTACCACCCATTCAAAAGAGACTGCCTCAGACCTGAGAAAAATGGGCGCAAGAAACTCAGCGGGCTTTTTTTTTTAAATATAAAATATGGATTACAATGCAATATCGTACAATAAACATTTATAATTAAAGAGCCTGAGGGTGTTCGCTTTATTCCCAGTCCGTGGTGTCATTAAGAAAATCGTTTATGCTATAATAACCTTTCCCAAACAAACGTTTTTTAACAACTCTTTTAAAATTTCGTAACACATTTGTTTTGTACATTTTCGGGGATCATATTGTAGAAGCATATACATCGCCCAACAAAAGACTTACTAACTCGACCCAACCGAGTAGTAGGCATAACAAGTTTATGTTTGTTCCTCGTGTTCATATTATGATATTATGTTATATTAATAAATATAAATATATATAATATATTATATTAATAAATAAAAAAAAATATGAATGTCACAGTTTCTAGAAAATTCCTCAATGTGCTTATGAACATACAAAACATTATCGAAAATGTATTGAGAAGCAACAGTCAAAATGTTTATGACCTAGGTTATAAATCGCGCGAATAGCCCTCTTCTGCAGCACAAAGATAGTATTAATATCGGCCGCACTGCCCCATAACAATATACCAAAGGACATAATACTATGAAAACAACTAAAGTATACTAATCTCGCCGTATCTATGTCAGTTAACCGTCTAATTTTCTTAACCGCATATGCTGCAGAACTAAGCCTATTCGCCAATCCTTCAATGTGGGGGCCCCACTGCAATTTGGAATCAAGAGTAACGCCAAGAAATATAGCAGATTTCACTGGTTTTACCACCTCTCTATTTAATAAAATATTCGCATCTACATTTTTGACATTTGGCGTGGTGAATTTAATATATTTGGTTTTATGATTATTTAACAATAAGTTATTGGCGCTAAACCAATACACGATGTCAGATAGAGCATTGTTTACTTCGTCATACAAAACTTGGCTTCGTTTCACTTTGAATATAAGTGAAGTGTCATCCGCAAACAATACCACCTTGTGTTTTTTTTCTACAAGGTTAGGTAGATCATTTATATAAATTAGGAAGAGGAAGGGTCCAAGAATAGTTCCTTGTGGTACCCCCATACCGAGAGGAGTCCCAGGAGATCTCCTGCCATTCACCTCGACCCTCTGAATCCTATTATTTAAATATGAGATCAGAAGATCGAGTGCAGATCCTCTTATACCATAGTGGCATAGCTTCCTGACCAGCGTTGAATGCTGAACACAATCAAAAGCCTTAGATAAATCACAGAAGATACCAAGTGCATTCTGTGATTCCTCCCAGGCCTCAAAAATATTCCTGATGAGTTCAACACCTGCATCCGTAGTCGAGCGTCCCCTAGTAAAGCCAAATTGCTTTATATGAAGTAACTTATAAGTGTTAAAGTGAGTAAGCATTTGGATTAAAATAATTTTTTCAAAAATTTTACTAAGGGTCGGCAACACCGAAACAGGGCGATATTCTAATCGCTGTCGTATTTATGATAAAACATTATATTATTTTTAATCATCTTGTTAATATTGCTATACAAATTGTCTTCCTGTTTCTTGATATGATCCACACAAAATTTACGATTTAAGCGTAGTGAATTGTGATATCTTTCAGAGGTTGTCTAGTGCTCCAAGGCTATTATTTCATAATTAAAGTCAACAACTACGAAAATCAACATGAAAACTAACAGTTACGGGTTAATAATTACAAAAACAAAAAAATACGTATCACTTCGAACGCAATTTAAACAGGATTGAACTTGTTCAGAAAATGGCGTACCAAATGTTGACTACTGCTGTACTGACTGCTTCCCTGTACCACGAAACACGCAACAACAACAGTTGCCCAGCAACTGACGTCAACAACTGAACCAACTGACTACTACGTACGTGTGATAAGAACAAAGACAATAAGAACTCGCTATCGCAATGTAACTTCGTAACAGTCCGTCTGTTTACATTTTTTATCTCCTCTCGTTGCCTTTAGTATATTACATACTAGAAACCTTACCATTGTAAAGTGACAACTACATTTGTGTTGAGTTGAGGACCCGCCGAGTGTGCAATGAAACTATTTTGGCAATGCGTTAATATAAAAATAGTTCTACACACATTGATAATCCTCGCATATAGTGATCAAATAGAATATACCTTATCCAAGTTCTAGAGACTATGACACCACTGTCAACCCAATATCACATTTGTGTACACTGTATAAGTAGTCGAGAACGTCGAGCCACGAGCGAGTTCGGAGATGTTTCTTACTCGTCTTGGCTCCGGTGTAATCGACGTATCGTGCGAATGCGGTCTGATTGGACGATCGGCGAGTTCCAGGCAGCCAGCGGGCAGTCAGGAAAGAACTATCAAGCGAGGCAGTTATGTCACTCGCGCATGCCGGGAACACCATGTTCTTATTACGATTGGAACGTTTATTGCTAATAATACTATCGTGTGTTTTGCTTGCTGCCGTGATCAACGACCATAACAATGGACAACCACGGAGATCCTGACTATGGTGACATTTGATACAGCCAAAAATTAAAACAATAATCAATCTTTTATACGTTTTTTGTCTGTCTCCCAATAAAAAATACAGTAGTTATTTTTACTCGTATTTTATTTTCGTGTGCAGAGTGACGAGGTGGTATTAACGGACCTGGCGGTGGACCGTAATTACGAGATCAGCGTGGTGGCGGTGAACTCGCAGGGCCAGGGCCCGGCGGGAGTGCCAGTCGTCGTGTGGGTGGGTGAAGCCGTGCCCACCGCGCCGCCGCGTGACGTCACGCCGCAACCCATATCCCCGACCGAGGTTACGCTCACCTGGAAACCACCGCTCCTGGCGCAGCAGAATGGCGACCTGCTTGGATACAAGGTACTACTTGCAGTAATCGTGGGATTATTACATCCACCCTCGCATTTTACGCTTGAGAAACCCTGCCTCCCGGTAGAGGCAAATCTTCTTGAAAACACCGCAAGCGACCTCATTCCATCCGCTCCTCCAGTTTGGTTGTACGTGGAAGAAAGTTCGTCGAAAACCGCACTGTAGAAGAACGCCACACATTCCTATCCTTATTTGTGGAGTGTCGTGAGAAACTAGAATTCGGCGGCAGGAATCAGGTGAAACAGCTCTTCGGACCAGTCCCCGTGATAAATGCGGTAGAAGACACAAAGAAGCTACGTCTCTACGCAACGCCAAATGATAGCCATTCACAGAGCACTGGATCTCCGATAAGCCTAATAAGATAATAAGGTCATTCGTACAGAGATTTCATTGTAAGCGACACAGCAATATGATGTCTGATTTTACATTTTTATTATATTTCAATATATTTACTTGAGTTAGTTGGCATTCGGACATCGTACCGGGAACGACTGTCTTATCACAATCTCATCTCACCTCATTAGATTAGTCCATTGTAGTATCTAATATTAATAAATAAATATCCCTATTATATCTCTATAATATACACCAGAGATGACAAAAATACTCCATATGTGGCCGGACCTGCTCTTTGTAGATAGCTAGAATGTGCTGGTTTGGTTTGAAGTATTGAAATGTTCTATTTATGAAGCCCAGCTTCGAAGGCAATTTGGCTTTGCCTTTCAAATGAACGCGGAATTTGCAATTGATCGATGTTTCGAGACCCAGTATTCTGATACTAGGCGAGGCATTAAAGGCATTAAAGTTGAAGAGCTGTGATACGACAAATTGTTTTTTTGAGTGGCAAACGCGCCAACTTGAGTCTTCTGGGGGTTAAATTGGACAAGGTTAATTTTACCCCATTCCGCGACTATCTCAAGAGAGGACTCGATTTCCTTCTATCGGGTCCTCTCTTCTTCCATCCTTTGAAGGAATATAGGGTAGTCTTTGACACAATTACTCGGCGTGCTATGAATTATTATGAATATCACAATATGTCTTGCGACCATTCACGTTTTGTTTTGGTCTTTTTTTTGCATAAAAAGGTTTGAAGGTCCCGCGCTGGTACTTCAACCCTAATAAGAATTTTAGAAAAGCTTGGGTGCGTTTATCTATCTATCTCGTAAAAACTATAAGTGTTTTACAAAGTACCCACGAGAACACTATTGGATTTTGGTTCCTTTAATCAGTCTTCGGTGTTCTATATCTAAATACTTTTTTCTTTATATCCAGATATTCTACTTGATGACCGAGTCTCCAGAAGAGCAGGAACCAGGCCGTCGAATAGAGGAGGAGATAGAAGTGGTGCCAGCATCTGCCACATCCCACTCGCTGGTGTTCCTCGACAAGTTCACGCAGTACCGGATTCAGGTTATTATTACCACATGTTATTAACATATAAATAAAAATACAAAACATTTCTGTAAAACTGAAAGACGTACAAAACAAAGATATTGTAAGATAAGGTTTTATTACATGGAACAGGGGGAAAGCCTAATCCAGAAGACATACAGAAAAACTGTCTTTGGCGAAACTTCTGGAAAAAGTGTTTGCAACACATTTACACATGAAATGGTGTAAATAAGGATGGTGTGATTTAAGCTATAAAAAAAGAGGACATCTAGTGTTCGTCACTTCAAACTTTGTGTAAACAACCGATACTGACAAAATAAGGGCTTTCCCGAGTGAGTCAAAGCGAGTGCCTGTAACATAATATAAGCTAATATACTTTAAAATAAAACACTTTTTAAAAGATTAAAACGCCTGTTCAATTGACCTATTGTAACTATGTGTGCGACATTTCTTGTCATTTCAAGAGCACGTTTTCAGGGGGACTGACAGGACTGTCTAATATTAAAATGTAACTCTTCCGCAAAATTTAATGTAAAAATACAGTTACAATTACACGCGTTTTAATCCTTTAAAAAGTGTTTTATTTTGTGAAACACTCGTTGTAATCAAAGGAAATATTACGCTTATATACTATTATATATATTATAATTAAATATCCGGACGACCGAGCCTTGCTCGGATTTTTAAGAATATAAAAAACTTGAACAAAAAGAAAAACTGACATCTGGATTCGAACCGTGTCTTCTGCTTTCCGGACCACCCAATGTCCCATCTGAGCTATTATAGTCTTGTATATAGTGGCGAAATTTACCTTTGTATTCTAACGTTATTGTAGCTGTTTCTCATTAAAACACGGATAAAAGTACATTTTTTTTAAATTGAAACTTTAAAGCTACATTGATTTATCGCCCCCGAAATCCTCTGTATACTAAATTTTATGAAAATCGTTGGAGCCGTTTCCGAGATTCAGATTATATATATACAAGAATTGCTCGTTTAATGATATAAGATATTATTACCTTAAGGTGCTGGCGTTCAACCCGGCTGGCGACGGGCCCCGCTCCAAGGCGGTTCTAGTCCGAACGCACCAGGGGCTGCCTTCGGCCCCGCGCAATATCTCGTTCAGCGAGATCACCATGAACAGTCTGATCGTGGCGTGGGAGCCGCCGCGACGCCGCAACGGTCTCATCCACTCCTACCTGGTCACCTACGAGACCATTGAGCAGGACGAACGTGAGTATCATTCATTTATTTATGCAATACTACTAGCTACTAGGACTCTCTCCATCCATGTATTTCAGTGTGTTAAGTCCACTGCCGGATAAAGGCCTCCCCCAAAGATCGCTATGACGGTTAGTCCTGCGCTGCCCTCATCCAACCTACTGCACTACAATAGAAAGTATACTAAATTAAAGTAAGAAAGGAAAGAAAGCACAATATTGTATATTTAAATCAAACAGAGCGCAAAAAACGAATGCTGGGAGGGTTTCTTGCGCCGCTTCTTCCCTCTCAGAGCGCCATTTGTTTCCGAAGTGGTAGTAGTATCTAGTATATTAGAAATGACATCAAAAAGAACTCTAAAGGAATCAACTTTGAGGAAATAAATGCCTTTTGAATTATAAAAGTATTCCAAAGTTATGTGATTATAACTTTTTTTTTTAAATAAGTGGTAAAAAGCGGGTGGTGTTAACTTCTTTGGATAATTGAGAAACGGAACGCATTTTTAAATACATGACAGCAGACAGTGTACATTATACGGAAATTAATTGATAAAATAAATTGAATAACAATAATTGTGATGACGCAAGAAATTGTTAATCTCCTTTTTGTTCGGCTTATAGTCTAAATTTTTCCTAAGTCGTCGTTACGTGAGACTTAAGCTTAGCTCACACTCGATGTTTATAACTACGGACTTCGACTTAACTCTCTAGATAAGTCTCACCAAACTCGCAGTACACTCTCAGCCTAAGATGTCTTTGTTTACCCGTGATCTCCAAACTCGTTTGTTTAATGAAAATGTTATCTCTGTCTTTTTCTTTTAAAATAGTACATTACCTAAAGCTAGTTTTAAAATAGCTGTTATTGTTGTATTTTAATAGTTATTAATTTATGCTAAACATGCTGTGTACACACCCTCGTGGAGTTGCAGCCTATCTTGTATTATAGCTGATAGTTTTTTTTTTGTTAATTATGTATTTGTTGTAATTCTGTTGTTGGTACCTATTAAATAAATAAAATGTAACATCACTAAGTTATTCTATTCTATTTATACAGGATTCAGTAAGCAGGTGAAACAAAAAGTGAGCGAACGTCGCTTGGCGGTGGGCGGGTTGGAGGAGGAGGTGGAGTACAAGTTCAGTGTGAGGGCCGTCACCATAGGGGCGGGGGGAGCGGGGGAGGGACGAGTGAGGACCGGCCCGCAGGTAATAATAGTAATTCTTTATTTGAATAATGTGTGTATATATATCCTATACGCATCAACACATTAGCCAAAAAGGGCATGCAAATCACATCAGCTCCACATCATTATATGATAATAAAATTCTAGCGTTACGGCACATAATACTTCATTGATACATTATATTAGCATCTACACAAAATGTACATGTCATATACATGTGTAGTCAAAGTTAAACACAATATTATAAAAAGGAAAATTACAAATTTAAAAAAAGAGTATTTCTATTTATGTACACGCGTTAAAAGTTATACTTTCTTCTCAAATCTATAAAATATGCACTCAAAACAGTTTATTCAAATCAGTTTTATCACTAATATTCAATATATATAGATATACTAATAAATTATTAGTAAATACTATCACCGTCGTATATGAAATTGATTTAATAAAAACACCAAAATAATATTTATTTATTCACACTGTTTAATTGTACTGTTACGAAACACTACTAGAAAATACTAGAATATACAACTTTAACATAGTTATCGATTTTAGAACTAACTTCACGATGTAGAATTCAGGTGTCGGTGTGCGCGCGCATCGTAAAAATTCACTCTCATCATTTTTCTCCATCGCGCCAAAAGAAGTATAACTTCAAAAAGTCAGATACAGCATAGAAATATTATAGTAGACTAGACATAGATTTTTAAATATTTGAATACACATGGCATGACAATTTTTAGTAAACGATAACTGATACAGTAGCACTTGTTTTTGATATTACAACTATTTCTGTTCGCTCGGGTATGACCAGTGGGAGGCCTGGATTTTGGGTACAACGGTGCCTGTTCCTGCCGTGAAGCACTAATGTGTAAGCATTACTGTGTTTCGGTCCGAAGGGCGCCGTAGCTAGTGACATTACTGGGCAAATGAGACTACACATGTTATGTCTCTCAAAGTGACGAGCGAAGTTGTAGTGCTGCTCAGAATTTTTGGGGTTTTCCAAGAATCCAGACCGGCATTGCATTGTAATGGGCAGGGCGTATCATTTACTATCAGCTGAACGTCCTGCTCGTCTCGTCCCTTATTTTCATAAAAAAAAATGGTACGCTCTTTTGGGTGAACTCGGATCGTATGGTGAAAGTAACAATATAAATGTGTCTTATCGACGCTAGGCGCGATTTAACTGTTAACAGTTAACAGTCATTAAATAAATATGGATATTTAATTACCACTCTTAAAGAACACCAGAACGTATCTCCTAACTTCAAATTACCGTATTTTTTTTGATAAAACAATAAAGCGCTAATTTGTGCTTCTAAACAAAAAAACCCAAGTTCTCCCTGCGATCCACCGGATCTCTAGTGCGTTTTTTAAGTTATTACATTTAACTAATAACTCTGCGGTTATTACATAGTTCCAGAGATGTTATTTTTAAGTGAAATTCCTCACTTCTGGGATTAAATATACGCATTGACATAATGGTCAACAGTTTATATTTGTAAGAGCGACATCTCAAGTCAATTTGCTAATATGCAATTATTGGGGTTGAGCAGGTTATCGACTGTAAAGTAGATCCTGTAGATGGAACCACGACCTGAGAGTTGAACAATACAGTCAATGCATCACTCGGATTGTTGGCTCAGTTTGTAAGAGCGCTCGGAGGATACCCAAGAGGCGCGGGTTCGAGTCCCACATCATCCATGAATTTAGGTACATACTACTGAATGACTTCCAGGTGGGGTCTCCGGAGCCACCTCGAGGGTTAGCGCTGCGAGCAGACCCCGCGGCGCTTCACCTCAAGTGGACCAACGCCCCCTCGGGCCGAGGTCCCCTGCTCGGGTACTACATCGAGGCAAGGAAAAAAGGTATTGAAATGTAATCTTTGAAATAAAATGTTTTTTTATCTTATATCTTTAATTAAGTAATTCTCGTATACATATATAAATATGAATCCCTGAAACGGCTCCAACGATTTTCATAAAATTTAGTATACAGGGGATTTCTGGGGCGATAAATATCAATTTTAAAAAATGTAGTTTTATCCGTGTTTTATTTGAGAAACAGCTACAATAACATTAGAATTCAAAGGTAAATTTCGCCACTATATACAAGACTGTAACAGCTCAGATGGGACATTGGGTGATCCGGAAAGCAGAACACCCTGGTTCGAATCCAGATGTCCTATTAGTTTTTTTTGTTCAAGTTTTGTACCTTTTTAAAAATCCGGGCAAGGCTTGGTCGTCCGGATATTCAGTATTAAAATGAGGATGCATCCAGTGCCTAGTACACATGGGTTGAGAATACATAGCCCGCGAATCTTTACTTAATATTAATCATTTATTCTTAGATCATTTATGCGTCTAGATACATTGTGACAGCTGTTAAAACGTCGAAAATAATTGACCTTAACAAATAACCTCTATTTTGAGCAATGCAAAGTGATATACAAATCGCGAGTGTAAGACGCACACTAAAGTAATAAACCTGGCCTGTTTTTATCAGTTGTCTAGCAGTAAGAGGTACTATCTAGACGTATAAATTATAATGCTGCATATTGTAGAACTTTAATAATTGGTCAGTGAATATTTTTAGTAGTGTAGTAATTTAACATAATAATGAAAGGCTATCTTTAAATTTAATTTGGGACGCAGCGAAAGAAACATGGCAGTCATGTAAGTTTGTTTACTCTCACACATAAAGATCGTAGGATGAATTGACAGAATTTTGTTCATCTAAGCGACTATATAAATTTAAAGATTACACCATAATTATAACAAGGCTCAGTTTGTTGTCGATCCTCGTGGAGTATATCTGAGTATGACAAGGACGTTGTGCAGTGTTAATGAAAACAAACCAGTAAAAATTTACAAGTGTGTCGTTAATCCATCCGAAAGCATTCAACTTAACCGTAGGCCATACATTTTTTTATATAATACTAATCAATTGAGTGAAAATTTATGGACAAAACAAGATGGACCGACGATCTGGTCAAGATCGCCGGAATACGTGGGGTGAGGGCAGCGCAGGACCGATCGTCGTGGAGATCTTTGGGGGAGGCCAGCTGTAGACGTCTTCCGGCTGATGATGAATGAAAATATTTTTTCTAAACCTGCATATCCTGGAACCCATTGAAGTGTAACTCTGTTTATTTCTCCCAGAGTATTCAGTATATTCCGGAAGTTCGCTACAAGTCTTGCGTCTGTTCTGTTCGAGTTCACAGCGGGCAGAGCCGCCTGTAAATACATTTTACATCCAGGATATCCAGAAGGATATTTACATTCAGGATGGTTTCCGCACATTCTATTTTTGCGTATACCTCCGACTGGAAAACGGAGGAACGGTTGCCCAAGTTGACAGATTTGCCAATTTTGGAGTAGTCTCCGTAAATTCAACAGTTAACGTCAGATCTCGATTTGTATCCATCGGTATACCATATAAGGCTTCCGGTATAATTCGGTTGTTTCACTAGTCCTTTCTTGATTCATTGCTTATGTTGCTGATGAAGTCGAATTTCAGCAACATGGCGTCATTTACTTTACCTAGTACAGGACTTCTCAGTAAGGATTGCTAAAATAGCCGTAGCGAGTTTGAGAGCCACTTCGTCCGCGTATAGGTCACAATTCTATGCAATTTGTAGATACAAGTTTATGGGAGGCAGGTTCAGAAGCGCATTTAGACCTGCTTCTTGCGTAGTCGTCATAATTCCTGTTTTTATAGCGCATGCAGTTCTTTGAAGCTTGGCAATTACAGTCTTTTGTGTAATTTCCTTCACCAGACCACAGGCCCTACGATATAATTGTAAGACAATGGCTGTGTAGCCAAAGGAACGTGTTGGATTGTAGTCAACTACTTTACACATATTTTGCCTTTTGCACAATACCGTCCACTTAGCTTTTCCAGGTTAATTTCTAGTCTAATTTGAGCCCCAAATATTTTACATAAGTGGAAAACGATATAGAATTAGTCGCCGGGATGTAAGGCCATCCAACTTCCGCTTCCTAGTAAAAGGCACCAGGACGGTTTTTTAAGCACTAACTGCCAGTTCATTGTCGAGATATTACTTTACGAGATAAAATCATTATTACGATAGAATCATTATATATATGTTTTTATAGCTCGGTGAAGTGGACTTTCAATGATTATCCTATAAGTGACAATTGTAAAAACTTAAAGCTTAAAACAGTGCATTCTTCTTATGACATGGTAATAAAAAACTTAAATATAATTTTTTGCCAGACGACACGAGATGGGAGACCATAACGCGCACCAGCAACGGCATGCTGGAAGAGTTCACGATCTCGTACCAGAGCCTGCTGCCCTCGACGGCGTACTCGTTCCGCGTGATCGCGTACAACACGTACGGAATCAGCATGCCCTCGTACAGCGACAAGGTGATCGTGACGCCGTCCAAGTTGTACCTGGAGTACGGCTACCTGCAGCACCGGCCCTTCTACCGCCGCACGTGGTTCATGGTGGCGCTGGCGGCCGCCTCCATCATCATCATCATCATGGTGATAGCGATACTCTGCGTCAAGAGCAAGAGCTACAAGTACAAAAGTAAGTTTCTCGATTGTTCTTTGTTTCTTTTTATGACAGTAAGGGAAGAGACGAGCAGGACGTTCAGCTGAAAATTCTAAGCGGCACTACAATTGCGCTCGTCACCTTGACACATAAGATGTTAAGTCTTATTTTCCCAGTAATTTCACTAGCTACTTGGAGTACTGATCTTCTCAACGCTAGGCCGAGACGTGCTAACCGCGTTTCAATGTCGTAATTTATGAATGGAACATTCCTACCACTCTGAGTACACTAGAACTGCAACCAGGTGTGAATAAATATGTAATGGCTTGGAGAAATTTGACAGTAATGACAAATTACAGGAAGCTAAATCGAATTAAATTAATTACAAATTCATACATGAAATAAATCAATCTTGTATTTTACTGTTTATAAAACTTTACTACTATAAAAGCTCAGTAATGTTTATTCAATAATATTATATCTAAATTATCGTATATATTTAAATCATTTTATTCGTAACAGCTGTTGAGTGAATAACACTACAGAAATCAAATTCTCTTCAGTATAATGTTAAAATTGAACCATGAGATATATATTAATCTATTTAAGGGAATTATATCGGTCTCACAGAGGAAGCGCAGAGGACGTTAGAGGAGTCACTCGGCGAGACTGAAGAGCGCGGCTCCCTGGCGCTCGACCTGTACCGGTCGCGCGCGGGGTCGACGACCGCGAGTAACTCCACCACGCTGCGACGGAAGCCGCCTGCCGCACTCTCCAAGTGTCCCCCGCGACCCTCTCCCGCCTCCGTCGCCTACCACAGCGACGAGGAGAGTCTCCGCGGCTACGACGAGAACCCTGACGACTCCTCCCTTACCGAGAAACCCTCCGAGATCAGCTCATCCGACTCGCAGGTAATCACCGTTAAGATCACGGTCGTCTAGTGTCACCGTGGCCGCGCACTAATTACAGTTTTTTCCCCCGTACTCTACCGGCGGACAAGACGGTAAATATAACATAACCTAATAATCTATGTGTCTTTGTCACGCTTCTCTATCAGCACACGTACGCTTAAAATGCTCCATTCTGTGAATACATCAATAGGACTGCTTTTATTATATTTATCACAAAACATGACAGCACCACGAGGCATCACCAAAGTATTCATATCATTTAATTGGATAAACTTGAACATAAAGGCTCAAGGTAGTCAGTAAATAGATCGTAACTGATGAGACGTCGCTGCATGATGATAAATGTTAAGATTGAGTTTATTTTGTGGCAGAACTCCGAGAGCGAGAACGAGAGCGTGCGCTCGGAGCCGCACTCGTTCGTGAACCATTACGCCAACGTGAACGACACGCTGCGGCAGTCGTGGAAGCGGCAGCGGCCCGTCAAGAACTACTCCAGCTACACGGACTCGGAGCCCGAGGGCAGCGCCGTGGTGAGTCTCAACGGCGGCCACATCGTGATGAACAACATGGCGCGCTCGCGGGCGCCTCTGCCGGGCTTCTCGTCCTTCGTGTGACCCGAGCCCGCGGCCGCCACCGGCCACGCCCCCGAGCCGCAGCGTGCGTTGACGCACGAACCCACCATACATATCTAAACACTGTGCGCCCAGACAAAGGGCTTCCCTCCGAGATAACGATGCTAGTGAGGTGGTGAATGCTCATGAAAACCAACGTGAAACTTACCCCACCTGAGGTTAACTTTGGGCAAGTGCCCTCTAGCCTTCATCTGAGGCAAACCTTCTCTTGGGGAAAGAGAGGCGCAAAAATACTACCCTTTTCCATTTATTTTTATACGAGCCCCGTCTCAACACTGTAAATATTATAATATAACATATTCCTCTGAATTTAAGTTATAAATTATGTGATGAACAAATTAATGTGACCAATTTTCATGTCATTTTAAGATTAACGTGATTGGACGGAGTTCCTGAAAAACGTTCCAAGCCACATACATCACATCTTAAGGAATTCGTGTTTAATAATAAATATTAGTGTATTCCATATATGTGGGTTGGGCTACTAAGTCATGATGTCATTTGAAGTTGTCAATATGAATCACGTGACCAGTTTTTTGTTCTTAACTCAATTTCGACGTGAGTGTGGTTTGGAACGTTTTCTGGAATAACGTCTAATTATTATCTAGTATAATTTGTATATATCTTTACTATTCGTGATCTCGGCACGTTCGTTATGTAGTGTACGTTACTAGTAACTAATTTAATATATATCACATTATTTGTAATACGCACGAGAACTAAATCTTTAGTGGTACAATTTATAAGAAATATCATTCGACTATGTTTATATAATAACTAGGCGAATTTAAAAGGAAATAAATTAAATTTAATTCATCTTATTACAAATACAATAAAAAAACAAGTAGCCATAAACAATCTAGGATAAATTTCGCATCTAATGATGGTACTTTCATGTCGATACGATCATTGGTTTAGGCGTGATTGAGACTCTAACAATGACCATTTTCATTATATATAATATTATATAGACATACCTAACCAGACATAATTTTGAATAATTTATTCACTCATTTTATATAATTTAGTTTTTTACTTTAAATTATAATTTTACTAGTGAATTCTATTATTGTTAGTAGTTTTTTTGCCATTATTATATAAAATTTTAGAGGTTATTTCCATACATTTGCTGTCTAATTAAGACATTTTTAAATCAAATTAAACTTATCAACAATTCAAAGTAAAATAAATACTTTAGTACAGCTAGTTATTGGTAGCTATTATGTCAATTGCAATCATGGAGTGCAGGGCAACTTAATAGTTATTTGTTCAACAAGTGAGCAGTTTTTTTTTTTTTTTGCTGCGAGTGCTGACTTTAAATCACGAATTGGCGAAGTAGTCTAGAATTGAATCACGAGCGTGGCGAGTGATTCTTATATAGATTACTGAGGTGGTGAGTGATTTAAAGGCACGAGACAAAAAAAATATGCTCTCGTGTGAAACATACAACTTTTCACCTCGACTAGCGAGAAAAGTAGTATAGGTTATAGTAAGTGAAACAATTAAGATAATATAATATTTAACAATGTTTATTATAAATAACAAACCCTCATCAAAAAAAAATCAAAAGTTGAAAAATTTATAAATCTAAATTTCGATAAGTAACATATAAATTTTTGTAACAATGAGATAATACCCTAGGCTTAAATGAGTTTCGGAACGCACCGGATCGCATTGTTTATTTTTTTAACGTGGAGTAATTCCCGGATGTATGGTCACGTGGGGTTCGAAATTTAAATCACTTTGCCTCACGCTCGCAGCAAGAAGCGTTTTTGCTGCGAGTTTTCAGGTAGCAATAGCGCCCTTTTCGTGCCGGAGAGGTGAAAATAATATATGATGTCTAGGGACATATTAATTAATGTGTAATTTTAAATCAAGATTTAGAGGTAAGACAATATGAGAATTGTTAAATACTATTAAGATTTCGTGTTCAATTAAAAGTTTAAAGCATTAAATAAAATTTGACTGATAGGATTAGCATAACTTATCGCTTTAAATAACAATGTTAACATATTAATAAGGAACGCCAGGGAATCTCGACAACGTGCTGTTTTTATTTGATAAAAGTGACGCAACAATCACAGTTTGTATCATTTTCACACAACTTTTTCTTCTAGAGGGACTTAGAGATTTAAGTTTAGCGCTTACAGGCTTATTGCACTTGACTGAATTTAGTCGTCTTAATTCAGGCATTACTTAATTTAGAAAAGTATAGTCGCATTCAGCAAGCTAGCATCATAAATTCAGAAGCTAGTGTGGTGTCAGACTGACTAAATAATTTGGAAGCCTAATTAGAAACGCATTTAGGAAGGTGTAATCGCATTTAGTTACTACTGATATCAGTCGCACGTGGGTCTTCGTGCGTGGAGGACGTATTTAAGTTTTGTTTTGTGTTCCCCGATAAAAAAGTAGGGGTTCGTATATTAAAGAACTGAATTTTAAATCTTGTTATGAATTTCCTATTGCAATAAATCTTCGAGCAATCTTTCTTTTGCACTAATACTGTCTCGTAGGATAGTATCTTGCTTTTATATAAACGGTGTCAGAAGATTTAATAATATGTCAAACGATCTCGAAATTTCTAACAGCTCTCCAAATTTTTAATATCTGCTGGTTCTAAAACACCCATAATATTCATGTTTGCTAACTTTCGTCGCAGTTATAAATCTTCTTTCACATTTCTTCCTTTTCTTTTTTCAATTTTAATTGAGCCAACGGCCAGGGCTAGGCAAAGGCCAATTTTTTGGTGCCTGGACAACACTGGAGCCATCCTCGTACTTATACGACACGTCCGCATTCGTCGCGCTCTAAGTGGTGACTGATTCAGTAACTAAATTTAGGACAGTGTGATCAGAAACTTCTAATGCGTTTCTAAATTTGCTTCTGAATTAAGATGACTAAATTCAGTCAAGTGTAATAACCGCATTAGATCATTTATACGTCTAGATATGACACCTGTAAAAACGTCGAAAACTAAGTTTTCTTCTATTTTGAGCAATGCTCGCACACTACAAATCCCAAGTGCAAGACGTAGCATATCAAGCACACTAAATTATCAAACCAGGCCTGTTTTCATCGGTTATCTAGCAGTAAAATGCTCTATCTAGACTTATAAATTATCTATGGTTTAACGTCACTTCTGTCAAAAAGTATGTTTTCTGCAGCTTCGCTCGTGTTCGCTTCGTTTGGCACAACATATTAAAAATATCTGTGATGTATTCTTATGTTCAGTGAAATTCATAAATACATAGCCATAAGACTTAAACAGTAATAAATTACTATTGTTAGTATGAAGTTAATTCTTTCTCAGTGTTTAATAAGATAAATAGTTATGTAAGTAAATGAATTTTAAAAGTGCACCTATAAATTATATACTTAATGACTAAACGGATTGCTAAAGTTAATTTAAGATTACGCTTATTTTTTACTACTCCGGAAGATAATACAATGGATTTTGTGGATATTTACATTTGTATAATATAATTTAAAATTTATTGAAGTAGTCGTTACTTTGCAGAAATGCATAATTATCCAAATTTTTTGAGTTTTCTTTAGTGTTAATTCCGCCAACATTTGTCTTTAAACAATTCGACACGTGTTTCGCCTCTACACGAGGCATCCTCAGGAGATGTTGACTCGCCAAACTCTGGCACGAGACTGAATTGAATGAGCCGGAAACCGTTCTTTTATAAACTCGTCACATGAAATGACGCGCCGTGATTGGTCGGCTGTTGGTTCGTATTACCCACGGAAGAGATACGTAACAATGGTGAAGGGACCAAATTTGTTTGTTCATTCAACAATGTAAACATGTTTTATTATTTCTAATTGCTCTAACACATTCAAGCGAAATCCTTTTTCACATGTATGTAAGATATTAAAATTATTATTGTTTTCGAGTTAGTTAATGGACACTAGTCACTCATTGTTTAAAGACACATATTGGCGGAATTAAAGAAAACTCAAAACATTTGGATAATATAATTTAGTAAAATCCATAGCTTTATCAAAACTAGGTTATATTTCTGTATGTTGTGAAATGAATGGTCTTTATATACGTTACTGTTTAGTTCAAATAGTACTCAGTATTATGTCAGCTATAGTTTACCGGCTGACTGTTATTGATAAGTTGGTGCCATTATTATTGTTCTGATTAAAGTTTTGTATTCCATGTGTATTATTACGCAACTTCGTATAATTATACAAAGACTAGAACATAAATAAATCAATGATAAACGTTATTTTTTTTTCATTTTGTTCGTTTCCATTACCAAAATACACTGGCCTGCAAAAGTAAGTATCAAACTTTTCAAATTAATTTTTTTTCTTAACTATAGAAGGTAGAGATTTAAGATTAAAAACGTTTTGTTGCAAATTTTATAGGCTTTAATTCTTAGAAACTAAAATTATACATTAGTAACATTTTTAACTTAAAAAAGATAAAACAATGAAAATAGACATTTTTAGTTTAGTGTTAAAAAAAATCAACTAAAATGTATTACATGTTATTTAATTTTTAATAACTGGTATTGCCTCCTCGAGCTCTGATTACAGCTTCGAGCCGGTTTGGCATACTGAAAACACTAGGTTTCGGAGCCGATGTTGGGGGTTATTCTCTCATTCTTCTACCTGCTGCGGGCCTGCTTTAGTGCCCTGAGGGTAGGTAGGTGGTGGTCTGGGATTTCTGAATAGCCTCCCAAGCTCATCCCAGGCGTGTTCAATCGGGTTGAGATCAGGACTTCTTGATGACTAAGCCATCACGCTGATACCGACCTCCTGAATATACTCTTGTACGATATGAGTCGTGTGTGGCCGGGCATTATCATGCATCATCATCGATCCATCACCCATATTTGCTAAATACGGGCTTGCATACTCATTGAGAATCTCTTGAGCATATCTTTGCCCAGTGAGGGTACCATTTTCTATGGCTACTAGCTCTGTGCGACCTTCTGAAGATATGCCAGCCCATACATGTGCACTGCCTCCACCGTATTGGACTCTTTCTGAGATGCAGGCTTGAAGGTATCGCTCACCAGGTCGCCTGTAAACACTTCGCCTTCCATCAGAAGTGTAAAGGGAGAATCGAGACTCATCTGCAAACGAAATTCTTGACCATTCTTCTTCAACCCACTGCATGTGTTCACGGGCGTATCGCAGTCTCGCTACTCGATGCTGTCTCTCGAGTTTTCGGCCACTCGCTGGTCTTCGGGGTTTCAAATTTGCTTCAGCAAGTCTTCTTCTCACTGTACTGTCACTAATGTAGTCCCTCCGGGTCTGAAGTAGCTGTTGCTGGACTTCAACTGCATTTAGGTGGCGATTTCTTAACACAGTGGAAATAATATAACGATCTTCTCGGGCACTGGTACACCTGGGACTGCCATTACAAGGTCTCCTCAGATGGTGTCCAGTCTCTTCGTACCTTCGCTTTACCTTCTGGACGGTTCATACCGTCACACCCACCATTCTTGTATTGCGACGCATACTGATGCCTAGTTCCAGAAAAGCCATGATCCTAGCACATTCTTCAACTGAAAGAGGCATGATAAATAAATGTTATGTGCTTTTTAGCATTAATTTTTAAAACAAGACCCATCGATCTTGAAAAAAATTAAAAACAGAAAGAAAAATGTGAATGGTAAAATTGTAATTCGGAAACGTCCACTTTGAAAAAGGAATGGTTTTGGTTTTGAAGTTTTTTTTCAGCCAATTCTTAAAAGAAGGTTACCGACTATAAAGTTTTTATGTACAAAATTAAATTCTCTTTGGAGTCCTTTTTATTTCGAAAGTATATCTTGTGAACTTCAAACGTTATCCCAATTTTAAAAGTGTGATACTTACTTTTGAAGGCCAGTGTAGTTTATCTTTTGGGAAAATTAACTTTAAACTACAGTATACTATTCTTACTACATCCCAAGTTAATTCACTTTATCTAATAATTACGTTATTTATTTACAGAGTGTATTATATACAATGACGTTCTATACATATAGACAATACACCTCATACTATAATATTTTTATTCACATAAAATAATTAGTTAAACTTGTTATTTAAATGTTAGGTTTATTGAATTAAATATAATATGTCTATAAGACTTAGATATCTTTTTGGTATATATGTAGTGTAAGTGGACACCATAATATCTTGGCATGACAGCTTTAGTCAAATTATAAATATGGCTAATTGGACTTTAAAATTGACAAAGTATATTGACTTTCGAAAGAGATTTCAATAATTTGAATATTAAAAACGTTTTATCATATGTTAATGAGCATGAATTTTTAAGCGCTTAAATCTTTTAGTGGTGTTTATAATATAAATCAACCTCGAGTAAGTGATTCGAAAAAATGCCACTCGTGTTATTTGGTTTGTAAAATTCTTCACATCTTTCTCTTGCTACCGGCGCCAAATCTCTTTCACTATCTCGTGTACGGGAAAGCTGAAAAATATTAGCTTTTACATATTTGCGATATACATAAGTGTCGCTTATCACTAGGTAACGATACTTCCGTGATAACGTGTAAATAGCACTAGTATGTAATTGTTCACGTTCTTAGCCGTTCACACTACACAGAATGCAATATTGCTAATCATTGTTCACTAGGCCTCTAAAATTTGTTTTTAACAAAAATACAACCGACTTCAAAAACACTATTCAAAAACAATAGATATAATATAAAAGTATAAAATAATTACGTATTTTTACACAATCGAAAATATTATTTTAGTGATGAGAATGAATTAATTGATGATGGATTAAAAAACTGCGCAAGTTCCCGCCCACCGCAGCTACGAGTTCTGGCGAGCTGAGCGTGGGTTTCTGATCGATGCGCACAAGAAGCAGTAGTATAACTTTATGATTTTGAATTATCTACAATAATATTACATATGCATGTCTGCTGGTTTGTTATACACGACGAAATTTGCCATGGACATAATTTAAACTCTGGGATGCCTGGTTCAAACTACGAGTATATCCTACTCGTAGATTATGAAAATATTGTCGTGGTCGTTACCTAGATGTCCTACCGGTACCTACCAGTAGAACCAATCACAGTAATTAGTAGTAATTAAGTCTGAAGTTGATGATATATATGATAAATTAGTTGAATAAGATCAGTTTCGATAATTTTTATTCATCGGAATCCACGCAATTGCTTAAAAATCATTAAAATTACTATTACATCAGCTGTCTCTTCTACTTCAGGTATTGAAGGACTTTTTTTTATTATTTTCGTTTCCTTATCTTTTCCATCTCTTCATGACATTCTCTTACCGTATCTAATCTACCGGCCTTGTGGTCCGATATATCTTTGTGTCTTTTTTTTATTTTAATGACTCCACGGTTACTTCTCACTGTCCCGAATAGTAAAAACAACCTTTACCGACAAGTAATATTTAGTTGTCCTATGACTTGAAAATACCGAGTAGCAGGTTTTAAAAATAATAGCGGGCTATTTGTGTTGATATTTTGATTTTCCATGATTTGATCCAAATAAGTTTTTTAAATTTAAACCGAATGATACTTTTTTTTACACAAAATATCTTTCATTAAATTTCCAAGACCTTTTTCCTTTTAGCGACTCTTCCAAAATTTTAAAAACTTAGTTTTCTTAACTCTAATATAGATAAGTTTTCTTTTGTGATGTAGTAATTGGCTCCAGTGCTAAATGATACGACCGCTGCGGAGCACCGAGATTCGTATGAGCGTATGCATGGAAAAATTTAAGCGTTTTCCATCCACAAATTTGGCAGCCCCTATATAAAACCTTTCGACAGCATTAGTATCCTCGTACACATACACTTAATGTCTTTCACGGACAGCACTTCTTACTTTACGCATTATATTACTTTTTTGTCAGTCATCAGCTTTCTGTGAGCAGTAGAATTTAAAATCATTGAACGTCAAAATCTACCACCCATTTGAAATAGTAGCCTCAGACCTGAGAAGAACGGGCGGAAGTCAGCGGGCATTTTTTTCACAAGTATTCATAATAAGTCATAAATATCTTTTCCGATTGCCCTCAGTTTTTTGGACATATTGCGCACAGTGTGGTTTCGGCGTTCAAACTTTTCGGCAACACCCTTAACATAATGACTAGCAGTTAAACAAATTTAATACCTATGTAGGAGAATCTTCATTTGCTATGATGACTTTTGCCATATATAGTATATGGCAAAAGTCCATCTTAAGACCTGTTAAAACTCTCACAAGTACCTAATGTCAGACTCCATGGTTGACGAAGAGCGTCTGACATTAATATAAACAAATTTTTTTAGGCTCGCGTATACTGTATATCAAATGTGCGAAAATTTCTACATCTTCTTGGTTGTCGACTAAATATGGTAAATATTCTTCGCTTGACTCGAATCCCATATGTAAGTAGGGGAAGGTGGGGTAAGACGGGGAGCTTAAGGTATTTCATGAATAAAACCCATGTTTTTAATTGCACTATGTAGGAACTCTCATTAAGAAAATAATCAGCCTTTCTTCCTTTAATTATAATCAGTCAAAACAAAAAAATATAATTCTTCTCAAAGAAATATCGACTTTAAAAAAATATTTATATCTCCCCATCTTACCCCACTTATAGGGTAAGACGGGGTATCCCTTTAGGTGGGGTATAGAATATTTAAACGTTGTCAAGGTATGGACGGCTTCGTCATCGTTATCTTCCACTCCTGCACAGCCACAATGCGCCCACTCACCGCAAGCCTAGCAAGTGATCCATTCTTCAGTAGACTCGAAATACATGCCGTGGCAATACAGACATTCTGTATCTTCTTCTTCTGATGTCTGACCTTCACCGTCAGCTTTCTTGGTTTTTTGAGATCTCTTATTTGTTATTTTCTTTTTGTTTGTTACAGTTGGTTTCGGTTTCTTACTGTTTTGTCTTTAATTCTGTTTTATATGGATAAGCAGTGATAATGCTTTTCCTCTTCAAACTTTTCTTGGTATTTTTTCGGCGCTTTGTGGATAAGGTTTCAGGCTAACCAGATGGCATTCCATGCAGCATTCTGCATTATCCAAAGATTCATTTTTTTTTTGTTTTTATTATGAAAAATAGAATTACAATTTATTATTATATAACAGGCCAAAAACCACAGAGGTTTGTCCGGCATGTTAGAAGAAATACTATTATCGTCTACAATAAATATTAATATTAACTTATAAAATATAAATACACAATTTAATAATATAGGTATATATATAGGTTGTACCTTTATAAATTGTGTAACGAAAAAATTAATGTAGGTACAACAACAACAGTACTTATTGTAGCACGGGTGAGTCGCATGGCCTGCCACCGCAATGTATTGAATTTTTGAGTGACCGTCTGTTTAGATATATTAACTGTTATTTACTGTTGCTTGCTGTATAGGTCGAGTGTGTGTTGAACAATTTCAGGCGGTGCAGGTGGCCGTTTGAGTATCAGGAGCTGACTCTTGACTGCTAGTTCCTTGTGAGATTGCTGATATCGATGGTGTCGAAGTTGTATCAGCTTCGGATTCCTTTTCAGCGTTCAATTCGATTTCGGTGGCCTCTTTTGCAATAAAGTTATCTTCAGTAAAAATCTGTGCATTGAAAAGGTGAGATCCCACATGCTTTAAATGCTTAAATTTTTTTTTAATTCATTTATTTCCATATTACAAAATAAAATTACAAATAAGATATAAATATAAGTGAAGTTTAAAACATTAGATATAAAACATAAACCAAAAGTGTACAATTAAAAATAATAAAATTACACACGGTAATTTTTGGTTCTCGCTGTGGTACACAGACAACCAATGCCTGAAGAAATGACTATCCGGGCAATCACTGATGGTTCGAAGGATACGATTCTGAGCGCCGCGCAGACGACTCCAGAACGACTCGATGCGGAGAAGCATTATCGCAAAAAAATCAGCAACTCCTGCCTCGGCGAACATGCCCGATGCGCTACAGTAGGGAGGTTTTTTCATTAATATTCGAAAAGCGTTATTGTACTGCATTCTGAGTGAGCTATATGATTTTCTGTTATATGATGACCAAAGTTGAAATGGTGTAAAAATTTTGACAAAAGGTTGTAAACAAAGTAAGTTTAGCCTGATTTGGCGAAACATTTGGCGAACCTCCGCGCGAGCATGTTGCACCGTACTGACAGGGCTCGCCTTTCCCGCTCCATATCCTGGTCGTCCTTCAAATCATCGGTAAGTATGTGCCCCAGGTATTTAAAGGGTACAAATCTAAACAAACTTCAGGTACCCTCTCCGGGCCTCTTTTCCATTTAAATATCACCATTTCTGTCTTGGCGTTGTATTTAAGACCATGTGATTCAGCATATTTAACGCATACACCAAGAAGTTTTCGGAGACCCCTGATCGATGGACTGAGGAGGACCATATCGTCAGCGTAATTCATGTTATTTACACACAAATCCCCGATATCAGGTCATTGATATACAAATTGAAAAGGTTGGGAGAGGTCAACCCCCCCTGCCGCACACCGCAAGCTAGCCTATAATCACTAGAGAGCGTGTCGGCCCATCTAACATTGTTAATTTGGTTCTCGTACCAGTACCGCAACAGATCCACAATACTTCACGTACCAGTACTCAACATCCGTTTTAGCAAGTTTCGACCAAAGTAAATCATAGTTTACAAGATCGAAAGCGCGGCTAAGATCTAGGAAACATGCATATACAGAGGTTTCTCGAGCAACGTAATAATTAACGGTATGCTTCAAGCTAAATATTGCGGAATCTGTCCCGAGACCAGTACGAAAACCAAATTGAGAATCATCTATCTCGATCTCCCTTACCAGTGCGGGTTGTAGCAGTCTTTCGAGTATCTTACCAATAATAGTTCCAAGTGAAATAGGACGATAAATATTAATTTAGATAAATCACCAGTTTTATTTTTAGGGACTGGAACCACCACGATTCTCATAAGGTTGCACGGCATCCATATTTTAGGCATGCATTAAAGAGTTCGGAAAGAACTATAAATATTCCAACACCCGCACACTGTATATGTTCGATACTGAGGCAGTCGAAGCCAGGTGACTTTCCCCGCTTCATTTGACGCACTACAGTCGCGACGTCGTCAGGTGAAAAAGTCGTAGGTATATGAACAGCCCCATCGGTGGCTGCCTCAGTTACAGACAAAGCAGTGTGGGTGGGAGCTGATGGCTCAACCTTGAAATGCTTAGCGAACAGGTCTGCAATATCCTTCCGATTTTCCAAATTTTCAACTGTAATTGGCGCACTAGATTTACCATTTAAAACTTTAGTATCTTTCCAAAATTTTTATTCTTTCTGCTTTCGGCTAAAATATTCATTTTAATATATTCTTCATTATCCTGACACCACCTTAACTTTTTCTTAAAAAATTTACAGCTATTGCACATTCTTTCAAACATAAAACCGGTTCTAGGCTTACCGGTATTAAGCCAACATGTGAAGTCTTGGCGCGCTTTTGCATGACTTTGTTGAACGTGGTAGTTCCAACCCCACTACTTTTTTGTTTTTCTGACGACCACAGCGAGTACCACTAGTTAAAATGGATGCAGTGTAAATTACATTTATAATTTTAGCATATTAATAATATTTGGCACATCGGTCAGTCTAGATTTTGATATGATTACATTCATATTACAATGCATCAATAGTAGGAAATGATCTGACCAACTAACATTGTAGTCTACTTGTAGTTTAGTTACAGTGTCCCACGCAGCATAAGTAGTTAGACAGTGGTCCAGCCAGAGCCGTGAGTCATGAGCGTCACTCATAAACGTGAAGGTATCAGAGTTAGATCCTAGAAACTCCATATCCGCACACAGCAACTGCTGTTCCGTACAAAATGATAACATTTCATCAGCGAATCTGGTACCGGGATGTGAGTTGAAGTCTCCTAGCATGTAAGACACTTCCAGACCACTGTCTTCCACTATGGAATACATGCTAGCTAACACATCAGTATACTCAGGGAGATTGTCTAAACAATCCACTGGCATATACACATTAATGACTAGAAATTCATTGGCACCTGTATTAACACGGACAGCACATAAACGGTCACTACTACTTTCCACTATAGTCACTCTGGAGAACTTGGACTTGCGCCATAGGATGGCCAGCCCGCCGTAGGGACGCCCTCTCAGGATTCCTACACTCGTGTCAACCGATGATTTTCCCGTGTACCCAAAATAATCGTCAATTTCATTTAGGAAGCAGCCACGTTTCCTGAATGGCTATGACGTCAGCCCTCTTACAGAGTGATCTTATGTGTTGAATCGTTCTTTTAATAGACTTACAGTTAAACGAAGCCATTATAGCAGTATTATCTTTGTTTGTACTGTTCATGTTCTATGTTTATTAGGTTTCTTGGGGACGCTAATTGTCCTTTTATGCTCCCAATAACGGCGGAATACAGAACCTACTGGCCAGAACTCCTTAACCCAAAATATAGGTAGTTGTGTAATTGCAGTTGGCATTGTTGCTGCCCGAATAAATGCTTGCCCGAAGAGTTCAGCTACCTGAAATATTGGGAAACTACTTTCCCTAGATTAGATCTTAACCGTCCTGTTAGAGCCTCATCATAAAAGGTACTCAAAGGCCGCATAAAACCAACATCCCTAGGCTGTAGTTTGTGAATCGTGTGTGGTGGGAAGCATATTATTGTCACGCCTTATTTATATTTTAATAATATTTTAATTAAACAAACGAATGACGATATTTTGAATTAAATTTACATCCAAAAATAATAACAAATCAAACGGGTAAGATTGGGTACCAACCCCGTCTTGCCCGCAAGTAGGTACCCCACCCCATCTTTCCCAAACTGTATTTATAAGTTGTATTAGATTTATTGAGGTTATAAATAAATGTCAAACGGATCGAATTAATGAGTTTAGAATAGTAAAATAAACAAACATTAATAAAAAAATATCTCAGGCAGCTTGTATAACATATATTACGAACAGTCACGTAGTTTACATACGTCAATAGTTAGATAAACCTATTTAAAATTAAAAAAACATACTTGCCAACAAGAAACGTGCACTTCTCCGACAAAACTGTTTGTAACACTAACACCTAATGCTAAACCCCGTCAAATGGCGTTAAAAAAAATTGCTTGTGACAGTGCATTACCTATTTTGGTAGGGTCCCCATCTTACCTCACTACCCCGTATTACCCCACCTTCCCCTATATATATCATATAAACATAATATGGAGAAGTGTTCTTACACATATTAATTATTATAATTATAAGAACACTAAGCGAAATAACGTCTTATTTCGAATTTACTTCACCACTATTTATTAAAATATACTTATCTGTAATGGGTGTTAAGCTTTGCTTTAGGTAGGTTGCCCCAATCTCTTATTAGTATTCATGCAAAATTTAAATTAAATCTTTTCAGTAGTTCTTGCGATTTGCCCGGACGCAAACAATAATTCTATAGTTCTTTTTTAGATTCAGTATTGTTTGTAAAACATACAGCAAGTTTACATTTTTTATACTAGTTACAATTTTATAGTATATTTTTGTATGGAAGAGGAGATCAAACGAGCGTGGGGTTACCCAATGTTAGGTGATTACCGCTGCCCACATTTTCATGCATCACCAGACAAATCACGGAAGCGTTGCCGGCATTTAAGGATGGTGTACGCGCTTTTTTTGAAGATACCCATGTCGTATCGTTCCGGAAACACGCTTGAAAAAGCTTGGTTGTACGTGGAAAAAAGTTCGTTGAAAACGCCACTTTGGATGAACGCTACACATCCAGATGGTGGGGATGATATACTAATTTGTGGCGTATCGTGCAAAGGTGGAAATCGGCGGCAATTAGGTGAAACAGCTCTTCGGAACACTCGCCATGATAAATGCGGTAGAAGATGTACAAATAAGCGACGTCTCTACGCCAGGTAAGCGAGCCGTTCACAGGGCACTAGATCCTCGACAATTCGAGCACCTCTGTATTGCACGCGGTCAATTGATTCTGTATACTGGGGGCCCCATACCAGAGATGACATCAATACTACATATGTTGCCGTACCTTTGCTTTGTAGAGAGCTAGAATGTGGGCTGGCTTGAAGATGCCGTGCTCTGTTTATGACGACCAGCTTCTTCTACGTCAATGTGGCAAATTGGCAACTACTGTCGTTTTTAATTTTCAATACTTTTTAAAATGAAAATATTATGTATATTATTACAAATTTATTTCTTACATACAATAGGTTTACCTTAGTAATATATAATATAACTAAACACTACTGAAGTAACTCATTTAGTCAGCTAACATAATATTTTTTTTTTCTTAAGAAAAATGTGTACATAATATTCTTAGGCACAGAGCCTTATCAGACGAAGCTCAGAAGTCGTTTGTAAAAAGCATTAATATACAAAATAGAATAAATACCTAATATGAGTTTTGCTGACATAACAAATAGTTTTTCAGGGACATTTTTTACAAATAACTAGCTCTTGTAAATTAATTTTACAATTTACAGATCAAACGTATCATATTAACTAAAATAATATACAACAATATTGTTTTCACAAAACACTCACTGTCAGCAACATGCTGTCCCAACTGTCAAACACACATTCACTTCATTATTATGTTTCCATCAATTTTTCACGAAAGTACTTAATTTTTTGTGCAAAAAATCCTTCTAGACTGTCCGCACACCGATAAAACTCAGAGTCTTTAGGATTGAAATATCGACAGTTGTCAAATATCTTAGTCATATCACCAATAAACTCACTCAAAGTACTGTACGTTTGATCATTCACTTTTCTTTCCACAGTTTGTAAATCTGAAACAAAAACAAAAATCAAAAAAAGTTAAGGAGATTCTTTTTTTCAGGGAACATACAGTTTTTAACAAATGATGGTTAAAACTTAGTATCCGATAGCACGAATATGAGGTAAAAATATTGTAATCGATATTGCTTTAGTCCATGACTATAATGCTACTTCCTTATTACAAGCTAATGCACCGGTTCCAGAGAAAAAAGCATTATAACCTAACCTCAAATTATGACATTTTTAAGGGTTGGGACACTTTTATGGGGAAAGAAAGGGACACGCCTACAATTCATTTCTGGCACTTGTTTTGCTGCCGCGGCCTGCTACGCTGGGCTCGTGCATTGTTTTAACATAACCTAACCAAAAATATTTTAAATTGTTGTAATTATTTTTATTTTATTTCCTATACTTTATTCCGTTTTCTTATAATGTTTATTCCGTTTTTATCGTAGTTGCGTGAATGTTCCTGTTTTCAGTGTTTTATTTACGTGTTTTACCCGTTTAGAAGTTAGAATATTTTTTGTTATATTCTTGAAAACTGTGCATTACCTTATTTGCATAGTTCGTATGGCACATATCTATGGAAAATAATTTGCGGGAACGAGATGATTTTCTTGGAATTCTAAAGCTTATTTTTTTTAGAAAGGGTGGCTCGACAATGTTATTTAATATTTTATATAAGAATATAGTGACTAAATATCTACGCCGACTGCTATGTAATGGGATATTATGACGATTAGCAGAAACATGAGTCTAAATTTATCGTGCGGTAATCAAGTTGTTATATAGCTTACCCATTGGTTCTTTAATTATTTTGTAGTAGGTGGGAGCCTCCCTGGGATCGACAGGCTCGATGAAAGGCCACGCGTTCTTGTGTAATTGTATTTGTTTGACAAGCCTTTTGAGATTTTCATAATCCTTTTGTGTGAGCTCTTTCATGTTTGCAAAGTTGACTGAACTGTTCTTTTGACAGTTTGGACAAATGTAGTCATCAATATTGTCTGCTTCTGACTGCAAGATGCCCACACAGCGACCGTGGAACCAATCCTGGCATCGATCACAACATATGTAGAACCTGAAAAATTAAAAATATATATATGTTTAAATATATTATGTTCTTCATAACTAATTAATACATAATTATTATTAAATAATAATAATATTAGTTAGAAGTTTGTATATTGTAGGCTTGTGCATAATAGTTCGACACTGGGAGCGGTCAATGTGAATGTGAACTAATCACAGCACCTTAACGAACTAGGTCGGTATTTTAGTTCGTTAGTTCCTTTCTCGAATCCAATACTGATCATCCCCAAATGCGAACTAAAGCTATTAGGCCTATCGCAGATGACACACGTTTTGTACTATCGAATCTGCGGTACACAAACAGACTGCATTGCGCGCAAAATGTCTTTGGCAGATATTAAACAGACCAAACGCACACGACGTACACTTTCGGTCATTTTGTCAGCAGAACTATGGACGAAGGACATACACGCAATGGAAGTACAGAGATTGCAGTGTATTATTTCGTACATGAGATATAAGAAAAGAAGAAGAAATAGAGAATTTTGGGTTTATCGTATTCTTTCAGAAAGATTAAAAATTTCATATTAAACAATCAATTCTAAAACTATATCCAAATAAATTTGCACAGTTCATCCCCCAAATTATCTTTATAAATTTCTGTCATGATACTCTGCCAAAGATGTATCATACGGTGCTGGTCTGTTTTCTTCTATTTCTTGAATCAACATCGATACATCGATGTCTAGCGCCATGATACACGTCAATCACTAGCAAGTGCAGACTACAGACTAAAGTGAACGTAGCGACTAGCGTTAGCGCGTGTACACGCGAACGTTATATTTTTTAGCGCACTTTTTGCACGGCGCGGTGCGGATTGGCACGGTCTGTCAGATCTACAAGGATATTTTGTGTATCAGACTTTTTGCACGTCGTATGCGTTACTTACTGCTTATGATTCTATCGGTTTTATTATCACAGGCTAAAAAGTGCGCCACGGATAGTCTGTCGTCTGCGATAGGCCTTATAGTTAGTGAACATAATTAGATACCCACTGACAACTATGCGCAGCATATTTTGTATATCGGGCCTGCGCAAGATAATAAACAATTTTGTAATTTAGTTTGCTAAGTACATAACAGTGTTGGAATTTGAAAAAGGATCTGTAGCACTGATTACTAATATTATGTAGCATCCGTAGGATTGATAATGAACTAAAGAACTAAGGAGCGAGGGATCTGGGAACTAATTCCCGTAGTTCTTCTGTGGGTCTTTCGAACTACACAAGACTAGTAGATTGATGTCTCATACAATCAGGGGCGTGCATTCCATATATGCCAATAGGCATAGCCTACCTACCATATTTAGAGTCTAATTAATATACCTACACTAGATTCCAAGATAATTCAGATAAATTTAGTTCTTTTATTCTATAATCGAACTTCTATTGAACACCCAACCAGTAAGTTTTTCGTTACGCGATATACTAAATACTCACAGTAAGCAGTTCCGATAATGCTTACTAGAGCCTAGTAGAATACGTTCAATTTCTTTAACAAAATTTATTTGTCAAGGTAATACGACCGTTATACGATGTATATCGTTCTTAAATATGACCATCGCTATTTGACATCTTTAACACATCCGGGGTAGGCCAGCTAATGACACTTCGAAATGACAACCGAGCTGTCACGGATTAAACCAACGAAATAAATTATGCCTACATTATGATTTATGAGTAATTATTATGACGTGTCTCGTTCGCTTAGTGTCCGAGTTTCAACCTTATTGCGCTGCCATAAGAGTGTTGACATCGCACATGACGTGATTCATGATTGTGAAATATAAAATATGACATTTCCCGAAATAAAAATATATTGTTCAGTAATCAACAATAACAGCGCCATTTTTTAGTTATTGTGTTTATGTGTACTTTATATCACGGTCGTGAATTATTAAGCTAATTACATTAGTTATTTGTTTTGTGCTGATTTGTTTATTGTAAATTATATTTAGTGTTTATATTGGAAAAAGAAGTTGCTGTGTATTTTGTGTTTAAAATAGGTAACTAGTAAGGAATTAAAATATAATGGAGGAATTCCATTGTCGGGATTGTGGCGACATTACGATTTGTTTACATAAATAAGGTATTTGCACAATTTTCGTTCGTAGATAAAATAAAAATTGTGTCTCTTTATAGACCAATGCAAAAATATTAGTTTAACTCAACAAAAAGGTAAAATTATGAAATATTTCAATACCAAGTATTACGAAAAATACACTTGGCTAGCTGGATGCCGCCATTCCAATTTATTGTTCTGTTTCCCCTGCTGATTATTTTCTACAACGAAAACTGTGTGGAATGATACTGGTTACGGTGACTTGCATAACTTGACAAATCTTGCTAAAAAACACGATCAATCTGACAGAAAATGTTGGTAAGTGAACTTATATTTATCTATCCTTATAACAGGAACTAAATTTTTTAATATTAATCGCAAATACGACTAGTTGGACTTCGAGTGCCTACCACACGAGTGATACCACAGACTGGGAATGAAGCGATATATATATATATATATATATATAATATTATATATGTATATATATAATTATTATTATAAATGTTTATTGTACTGTATTGACGTTCAATGATTTTGAATAAAAAAAATTGAATTTGACTTTACTTTGGTACACAAATACAAGTATATCTTACTGTGAGTTATCGTAGGGCTGTCGACACAGACAGTACAGTTCCTGTGTCTCCTCGGCCCTCTTACAATCAGCACACACGTACTCCTCCATGGTCTTGCTCATCTCTTCCGTCACACCGACACAGTCGCCGTGGAACCAGTTACTGCAGTGCTCACAGCCAACGTAAAACCTAAAAATATTATATCGTTTATAACGGTGTCTATACCAATAGGAACTATTGAAATGTTTTGAATTCAAATAATTTAATAAATGGAATTTTATCAAAACTAACAACTCCACTAGATAAAAATAATGACTAAATAGACTGTGACAGCCGTGAAATGTCGAAAAATTATGAGCAATTCACGCACAGTAATACAAAGTGATATACAAATCGCGAGTGTTAGACGAAGTTTCTCACACACTCTAAAGTTAAAAAACCTGGCCTGTTTTCATCGGTTTTCTAGCAGCAAGACTGTATCTCTCAAGGTTCTATCTCTTTAAATTTAGGCTGAACTGAGTCATAAGTGTAAATTTATTACTGAAATGCAATGTGTCTCTATTGTTTCACACTTACTTAGTATCATCATAGGGAGTCCGACAGAGACAGAGTAGTTTCTCCTTCTTATTGGTTTTTTTGGTCCGGGGAGTGGAGTCCCGGTTGGCGGACGTGGTGCGACGCTTGCCTCTCACTTCCTCCTGCTTGCTGCGCTCAGCTCGGGTTCTCACTGCCAGCTCCGCTGAGAGCTCCTTCTGTTGGAAAATATGTTTAATATTAGATAATATATCTAAATAATAATTGTTACGACCTAGCCGTCTACAACAATTTTATTTTTACCTTCTGTTTTGAGTATTATCATTTCAACATACTTAGTATATTCAATAGTCGAAGGACTTGCGGCTGTAATCGCGACGGCCGCCTTTTTGAAGGTAGCTACTGAAAATCAGTGTTGGGTTATTCCCAACTAGTATAATGCTGAGTAGCAAGCCTTTTTGCGACAAAACTCAAAAAATCACTAGTGAAATTGTAATATCACGGCTTTGAATTTTCCATGGTATATTGATACCTGCGACATATATAAGTATAGTTAGTATATAGCTACAAGTTTGAAAATTTACCGATAAGAAAATCAGATATATCAACTTCTATGAGAGTTAATAAAATGTATTATTTGTATAATTGGTTATACACGAAGACAAAATGAATGGAAATTATAGTATTCATGTATTCAGCACTCAAGAGAACACGCACTCATCCAACGCCTCGTCAATCTACCCCTTAACGCGTTTGGTGACGTATTGAATAGATCAAAATCAGACAAGTCAATTAATATCTGATTTATTGCTTGTGGACACCTTATAAAATATGAATGTTGCCTGTAATTAGTACAGCAATGAGGAACGTGTAGTGTACATTTTGTCCTGGTGTAGTTATTGGGCGCTTTAATACCAATTTGTCATGTTAATTTAGAAGAATCTATCTTGGAGTAGAAAACTGTATCGGCTATTTGACGTCTTATTTGTAATGGTAGTATGTGATGTGATGCCTTTTACATCTTATTATATAATCTGCATATTTATTACACTTATATCGTAAATATCTTAAAAAACTTGTTTGAATTTTTTCAAGTCTATTAATGTGGGCTTCATATTGAGGGTTCCAAACCTGAGAATAATATTCAAGGGTGCTTCGAACATATGAACAGTATAGTATTTTAATGAGTTTTAACGCTAGAAAATTGAGAACATATCCGTTTGATGAAACCAGAAGATTTCTTGGCTTTTTTACTATATTGTCAATGTGTTTTTCATATGTAAGTTTACTGTCATGTGTAACAAACACCAAGGTCTCTTAATTCATTATCAGAATTAAGAACAACGCCCTTTATTTTATATTTGTGTTCTATTATATTATACTTACGTGAAAAAGTAATGGAATTAAATTTTAACACGTTTAGGTCTAGTTTATTAAGATGACAGTATGCCTCATATCTTTCTAGATCCGCTTGAAGAAGCTGAATTGTGAATGCATTCTGAATCTCTGATGATATTTAAGAATATTTTCATGTCATCAGCATACAGCAAAAAATTTGAAGATTCAAAGCAAGCGCCTACATCGTTAATATATTAAATAATAGAGGGACTAGTAATGAGCCTTGTGGCACTCCAGAAGAAACAGTATTCCAAGAAGAGGCATAGCCCTTTACAACAACTTGTTGAGACATATTTTCAATGTAAGAGCTGAACCATCTGAATAGATTTCCATTTATTCCACAGCAAATAGAAGTTTCCGTAACAGTATGAACTGATCAATTCGGTCAAATGCTTTACTAAAATCGGTGAAAACAGCATCCCACATCTATGGAAAAAAAAGTTGCGGGAACTAGATTCTTAGCTAATTTAACATATTATATTAAACTTTGTATATTTTATGTGCCATGTTTAATTATTTGAGCAATTTAGGTGGTTAAATACAGTAAGGGGGGTGAGTGGTAACGCAGGTTCAGTATTTGTAGGCGGCAGTTGATACCAACGTGGCCATGGGATGCAATTGATTTCTTTCTTGTGATAAGAAGATACTGATAGACCCCATATCTCTAAGAAATCCAAACTTCTCTACGTTACATGCCGTTAAGTATAGCTAGGAATCCCTCGCCCAGATCACCTGCATGGCAATTACGTGATTGGCAGTAAATATAATTCATCAGTCAATCTAGTGAAGGGCCACTTAAGTACGGCGATTCAAGTAAACTAACTCAGACTTACTTTTTTATGAAAATAAGGGACGAGACGAGCAGGACGTTGATCTGATACGCACTGCCCATTACAATGCAGTACTACAATTGCGCTCGTCACTTTGAGACATAAGATGTTAAGTTTCATTTGCCCAGTAATTTCACTAGCTACGGTGCCCTTGAAACCGAAACATTACTGTGTTTACTGCTTCACGGCAGAAAGAGGCGCCGCTGTGGTACCCATAACCAAGCCGGCATCAGACTTACTTGTATTTCGATGCCGAGCTCCTTCTCTAGAAGACCGCGTTTCTTGATGATGTCCTTCTTGAGCAGCTCCTTGTGTTTGAACAATATCATCTGGAGGCGCGAGTTGGTGGAGGCGGCGCGGCGCCGCTCGTCGAGCGCGCTGGGGGCGGGGCCGGCGGGGGGCGCGGGCGCGGGGCGCGCGGAGGGGGCGGCGGGCGGCGCGGGGGCGGCCTGCGCCGCGGGGGCGGGCTGCGGGGGCGGCGAGGCGGGGCGCGCGCGGGACCTCTTGCGGGGGCTGCTCTCGATCCACTCGTCGTCGTCGTCGCGGCGCGGCGCGGGTCGCCGACGCGGCGCCGGCGGCGGGGACGGCGCGGGCGAGGGCTGCTCCACAATCGCCTCCACCACGCGCGTCTCTCGCTCCCTCTCCCTCTCCTTCTCCCGCTCCACCACACCCTCCGGCTTCATCTGCTTCTCCTGGTACCGCTGCAGCTGTATCAGCTTCTCCTCGATCTCCGGATTTAAGTTCTCTTGCTTCAAGGCACTCTTGATAGCTACACAATAACAAATATTATTTTATCAATGTTTAATGTATGTAATTTGATTATGTAAAAACATTGTCTAAACAGTTATTTTTATTTTCTTTTTATGTATAAATATGCTTAAAAATATATATTGATTGACTACAGCTCTAAATTTAATTTATTAAAATTGACAAGTATCTATGATTAATTGATTATATTATAGAACTGGGTATTATCACAATTTTTACACAAAAATTATTGAAAAGTATGAAACTTACTTTGTTGGATGTAGTCGGGTGTAAGTACAAATTTTTTGGCATCTCGAACAGCATTAACAATATCAGTTTTAGTATTGTTTCCTTGAATATCCTCGGGCTTTGATGGTATCGCCTCTTTGTTACTAGCTACGGCGACCTTATCTTCACCGTTAACAAAACATTTTAACCTCTCTTCTTCATTTACTTCCTAAAAGGTACATCAATAATCACACTAAAGCTACTAATAAAACCAAAATTGAAATTATCAGGACACAAAATCAAAGTAAAATAAAAGTAAAGAAAAGCTAAAACTTTGTGGGAACATATGTTTTCTTTTATGTATTAATTGAATCATTTATTTACAATAATTTTGTGTTTCGCTAAATCATGCATGTCGGAATAGCCATAATTATTGCCCATACACCCCCACAAAACATTAGCATCAACAACTATCAACATAACTTTACAAAAATAATAAACAAGGTCAATTTAAATAAATGAAAGTCAATTAATTTTTTAAAGAGTTTATTTTTTACCGGTTATATTGCACTGTTCACTTTATAATAGTTACATTCTGGTGGTGTATGAGCAATTGTAAATACTGTTAATACTTACTAGCTATGGAGAAAGACATCTTACTATGTCATATTATAAAATAAAGGCTGGGGTATCATTACGTTATATAATATTTAACACAAACATATTATTTTCACCAACAATAATGGCACAAAGTGAAGATATCAAAATCTGTAATTCTGAACTTCTAATTGATACCCGACCCCCAAAATTAAATGGCTATAATTTTGCTAATAACCCTATTCAAATTCATAACTTAATTTCATAGTCAACAAATAATTATTTTAAAAAAAAAACAAATGTTATTGCACATATTTTAGTTACTTATAATATAATTTCTAATCTTAATTAATGATAACACCACCTATAATATATCGTGTTCCTATTTGTAATGTTGCCCTGTGGCTAATGGAATATCTTACATGGGGCAATCATTGCCATAAAGTAAACAATTAATAACTAAAATGTAATGACTTTTTAGTATAAATAATACTATTTATATGGTTCATTGTGCTTAACTGAACCAAATATTATGTAATAACTAAGAATTCAGTATTTCTTTGGTATATATTATTAAAAACATATATTATTACTTCATAAGAAAATGTTTCCAGTCTTTCATTATAAAAAACAGTATCTAGATAGCGCAGTTATATGTTTAAGCGTAGTTAAATACAAAACTATTTATAATATTACACGGGGGCCACTTTTGATACAGAGCTCCCTCGACTCTGTCTTGTAAAAGCAACAATAACTGTTCATTGTAAAAGGTGGAGATATATTTTATATTATAATAATTGATATCTGATACGAATGTATAAAGGTGTAGAAATGCATTTAATTATTAATAATCCAACATTATGGAGAGATAATTTTACAACTCCTAAAGTATGTGAACAGTATATGCCTTCAATAATTAATGTTAACAAACTCTTCACAAACAACCATAAATAAAGATTTTGATAGTTCAATAACTATATTATTGTAACGATATATTGTTTTTTGGTTGTGACAAACAACATTTTCCAACAGTCAAACCAAAAAGCAAAGGCAAGATTAGCAGTCAAATAATTCAATTTGTATGCTACTGTTTGAGTCTTTACACATTACATTTACACACCCTTATAAAATGTCAATCCTACAACTTAACTTTTAAGAGTAACGCGCATTAGAGTGTAATTCACATGAAGAATTATTACAGCCTACAATATTAATTATTTGATGAAAATTGCAAGTGTTTATCACATACTTCCATACTCTTGTAGTTCTAGACTAGTGTCCAGAGGCAAGATTAAAAAAATTCCACTAAATTGCTTTATTGACTATCATTAGCGTTTCTTATGTAGATTGTCTAGAAGCTGACATGACATCATTTACACTTATGGGCTCAGACAGGTTTCAGCTAGAGGTGGGTGTTGAAAGATAACATTTAATTAAACATATTCGGTGTTATTACAAAAAGATAATTAAAACATAGCTTACACACGTGTTTTGTTATTTCATGTATATGCTTTTACAACATGATTTCCGAAAATGTGGTACGAATTGTAAAAAAAACGTTGATGTGGTAAAGGTATAAGTAATATAAATTAATTTCTTAATGATAACGATATGGAATCCAGTAGGCACACTAAGGCTATTTAATTATTAAATATTATTGTAGTGAAAACTTATTAAACAAAAAGGAAGCCAACAAAGTTTATATTTTCGAATGAGTGATAGATTCTGACGTTCAATAAGTTATTTAAATATCCTATAATATCCTATAATAATAATTTTCAATAATTACAGAAAACTTTCTGCTATTGTTAAATAAGCAAAAGATGATTTAAAACAAAGCAGTAAAATTCAATGTATCATAATAATTAACTTTCGACACCACCTCTAGTTTCAACAGTCACACTAAAAAGTCATAAAAATTCTATGACAGTCAAAAATTAACTAGTCAAGTGTAAATGTCAGCATATGCAGAAACATTTAATAAGATTTACAAATGAACTGAACTTATCAATAATTCAGAAATGCTTCTTCACTCCACAGTGCAGAGATCATGTATTTGTTTATAGAGATACTAAGACCATTTATACGTCTAAGCAATAATTAGCAATTGAGTTTAGAGTTAACCTCTATTTAGTCATACAAATCGCGAGTGTAAAGCGTAGCTTTTGACACACACTAAACTATAAACCTTCCAAAATCGGGAAGTGCCCTTTGGCACTAGATCTTTCATATACACCAAAATCGAAAGTGCCGTACGGCACACTACGCCCTGACAAAGTTCTGCCCATCATTTTGTTTTAAAGATTATTTTGCATGCTCTTAGAGCTTGTGTCAATAGCTTTCAAATACATTCTCTCATATCATCGTAAAATAATACGCATTTACAAGCCGCTGTGCGCGCGCCAATACCGCGGTGCGGGGTACTTGCCGATTACGGAGATTTGCCTGTTTTTATCGGTTGTCTAAGTGCAAGGGACTGTATATAGACGTATAAATTATCTGAGATAATCACGGACCAGTAAAAAAAATAAGGACTCGGTGTCACCTTACATAACAGTGTAAAACAAGCCGATTAACGTGTAAATACATAGCACCACGCACACACTTACACTACTACAGGCCGATAGGCGGCCATTATGAGAATTGTCATCGTCTGTGACAGATCAGTTTGCGTCTCAATAAAATATTTTAAAAATGCCGTCGTGCGTTGTGAAAAAGTGTAAAAACGATACTATATAAGTATTTGTGGCCATATATGATTATTTAGGGGAGTAAAAATTGTGTAACTAGTATCCCCCGTAACCGCACACTCACTAGCATAATGGTGCTTCACTTGCTAATATCAGGGCGTGGAGTCCTTCTTTTTTTACTCGTCCGTGAAGATAATATGTGATTTTTCAGAAACAAGGAACATGGCAGCCCGTATGACCTATGTCCAGCTAGTAGTAGTATATTACCTGTGGCATCGGCGCCGGTACGGGCAACGTGTGTATAGTCTGAATGGGCTGGGCTGCTCCCGGGGATGGCTGCACTGCCAGATACATCTTACGAGGTCCCAACATTCCTTGGTTACCCGTCGATTCTTGTGCTGCATGAAACAATATATCCAATATTATACAATATTTAAAAAACAAATTGACAGTGGTATCATTAAGAAAATCGTTAATGTTTTTTAACTTCTTTTCAATTTCGTAACAAAATTGAATATTTTCTGTGATAATGTTGTAAATATCAGAAGTTGTATTTATTACAAGTATTAAAGTTTTAGTCAAATTTTAACTATCACATATTCTCTATAAGAATATGTTGCTTCAGGAATAAAATTAGGCTATGTAGAATTTCAACTCACTAAAACATTCATAAGTTATAGCTCATTAATTTATAAGAGTACTGGTAAGCATTTCCAACACATAATACAAGCAATTTCTGGTTTCTTGCCTTTAAAAAGATACTTTACTTTTAAAAGTTACTTTACTCTAAAAAGTTACTTTACTTTTAAAAGTTACTATACCTTTTAAAAGTTGTTGCTTTACTTGATGTTGCACTAATCCTAGCTGTTGTGGTGTTAGGTTGTATCCGTGTAGACCTTGCAATACTATACTTGGGCCACTACTAGTCTGCATAACCTGAAATTAAACGATAAAATGAAATCATGACATTGAATTGAAGTAGAAGATTTAACCTTCGACTATTAACCTGTCTAGATCAGCATTTCCCATTAGCCGGGTCACAACCCGGTGCCGGGCAAATAAAATAAAAGATTATACAATTGCCAATTCAAGGTATGCATGAATAATAGTTCTACCGTAATAAAAACGACAGGGAGAATAATAGATGAAGAAGCCAGAAGGGTGACCCATAAAATGTCTGAGCTTAAGTTAAACATTGATAACAACCCTGGAACGTCGGATTGCGAAGTTGCAACAATTTTCGAAACCTTATTTACAGATATACCTGTTTTCACCAAAATTTTGTTGAACTCATCACAGGACTCCGCTCTTTATCATTGAAAGATTCTTGAATGTGACATGATGTTATAATTGCTTTTAAATCTATTAAAAATAAGGCGACAAATAATATTTGGGGCATATCAGTTAAACACCTGTTGTTGCGGAATCCATGGGCGGTTGCCTCACCTCTCCCCATCCTGTGAGCCTGTTGCCTGTTTGCCCCCTCTTATATAAAAAAAAACTTGTCAAGTCTGCAAAGTTGCACCAGATTTAGCTGTTAGAATTAACAATTGTATAGGTACCATGGGGAATTTCCTGACCTAATGAAACTTATTAAAGCATCACTGCTTAAATTTAATGTTTGAGTATTTTTGTTGCATCAGTATACATATTATATTGTAATTGAAATTATTTGTAAAACAATGAAGCAGTAAATTGACATTTCAAGGAGTGTCAATGAGTTTCTTCCTACATCTTCTCAAAAAATTCTACAAATTTTTCAGAGTGTAATTTCCGTGACATACATGAATAAAGTGATTTTGATTTGATTTTAATACAATTATTTCGGTTTGAAACTACCAAAAGTTGGAGACTTGGATCTTGATTCCCCGTAACTTCAGTTAAAATAGAAATTATAATATATGAACTTATGGGGTGTTACAATTAAAATACTCATGAATGAATAATCTGTTAGAGCTGTTACAGCTTCTTGGATCTTATAATATCTTGTCCCTCTTCTTTTTTGTTTCTTCTGCTTCTAACTCTCAGTATCTCTTTTGCAAGCTGTGGCAATTTCTAAGTGGGTCTACAATTTAACAATAATATGCAAGTACCTCATTTTGTTTAGTTTAATAATGATTAATTGTAACCCATTGATTGTCCTTAATAAATAAATAAATAAAATAAAAAATCTGTACCTGTGCAGTAACTGCTTTGATGACAGTTCCGGGTGGTTGTCCCGCCAACAACCGCTTCTCGACAAGTTGGTCTTCCGTCAGTTGCTGCGCAGCGGGCGCCAGGGTGGGCGTGGCCGGAGCCAGCGCGGGCGGCCGGATCACAGCGGGGGCGGGGGAGGGCTGCGGGGGCGGCGGCTGCGGCGCACTCACGGGGCTCTGTCCGATGTGCGCCACGATCTGCGCCTGGTTGTGGCCCGTGGGCCGGATCAGCACCTGCTGCCCGTTCACGGTGGCCAGGTGCACCTTGCCGGCGGCGATCTGCTGCGCCAGGGCCGAGTTGTTGACCAATATCTGCTGCGAGGCGGGGCGGGGCCGCGCCACGGAGGGCGGGGCGGCCGCTCGCTGCAGCAGCTGGCCCTGCAGCAGCACGGCTTGAACCCGCGGCCCGGGCGCCCGGCCGCCCGCCTGAACAACCATTTGATGCGGCGACTGAACCATCACTTGCTGCGGTGTTTGCATTACCACCTGCTGATAATGATAAAACTCTTATACAACAACTTATCCTGCAGTTGTCTGTCACTGTGATCACTGTTATCTTGACAAAAATAAAAACATTAAATTTATATGAACTTATTATTAATTTAAGTTTTATTCTATGTAGTAGTTAGAAGTAAACAGTTACTGCAACTAATTTTTCAAGGTCTTATATAAATTATTTTTTGTATACTTTAAACTGTACCTGGGTAGCGGGCTGCACGACAATATGCCTTCCTGTTGGCGTGCTCACTTGTGACTGTGTCGTTACGCGACTCGATATTATTTTATTATCTTCTTGGCTAATTTTCACTGTCATTTTTTCATTATCATTTTTATCTATTTCCGTGGACTTTGCAGGTATGCTTGCTATAACTTGCCCTGGAAGACCTGTTTGCCCTGCTGATGCAACATGTAATTTTCCATCAGGCAATTGTAGCAACTGTTGTCCAGGTAGGAGACCTTTGATTGTTAATTTTCCATCTGGTGCTCGTATTATTTGTACTCTTTGAGGCCCATCTTTCTGGGTAGTCCCAGCTTTGACTGTGCTCTCTGTCTTGGCATTTGTTACCGGTTGACTACTAATGACTCTTGTTTTACCATCAGCACCTTTCGTCATAATTATTCTTCGTGTACCTATAACAGTTTTCTGATTCCCTGTTGTAGGAGTATTTGTTGTTAGCAGTGATGTTAATGTACTTTTGCCAGAATTGGGGGTGGATTTAACTGAATCTGCAAAATTTGAAATAATTCATATTCATATAATAACTTACATGCAACATAATATACAAAACTTTAGTAACTCAGTAAACTACACCATTATACACCACCTAACTACTTTATTACATTCTACCTCTGCAATATAATTCGGAGAATTGATATGAATGGTGTATTATTATTTGGTTCACATGTAGCAATGGTGGCGCCACATGGCTCAATATTAGGGCCATTTCTGTTTGCTATCTGCATTAACGATCTACGTAAACGTCTGTTAGAGGACGAAAAAAATTCGTAACCAAAAACCATATCACATTTACTTTAGTAACTTTCACAGCACCATGTGGCCCGTTACTGTGCAGTAATGCCACAGATATTGACTCCATCTTTGTGGTCGGAAGACCGATGTCCGCGCCATATATAGAACTGCACGTGAGTCGCTAAGAGATAAATTCAAGAAGATAAAAATAATGACTTTTTACTCTCAATATATATTTGAAAATAATTTGTATGTACATTAAAACAAAGAATGTATTAGCATTAATTGTTATTTATATACTCTTTTGAATGGTATTCAATATTTGTCAATAAATAGATTTAAACTATGTATATATAAAGTAAATTAAATTATAAGACCTTATGCAGTTTAAAATAATTCATTCAAAGGTGCTTAAAAGTGAAATAGATTAATTCTCTTAATCAGCTATGTTGTTTATTAGCTATTAATTATTATTGTTTATCATTTATATTGAAGATTTCTTCACTATTAAAGTGTTCCTTTGTTCCATTGATTTGAGATCACTCCTCTAACTGTCACAGGTAGTATCGGCGTCGATATATCGAGCAACGTTTTGTTCCCGGTCACTTGGAAGAGAAGGCCAAATTGGCCTCTAAAAAGCTTAGTGTACTCAGTAGGGAAGGACAGTACTTCACTTCTGGCCACCGCGTGCAACTATATTAGCCGCAAATTCGACCTCACATAGAGCACTATAATCAACTCTGGGCTGGCTCTCCCCAATACCAGCTTCTTCCATTTGACCGCATACAACGAAGAGCAGCTCGAAACAATGACGATCAAGACATCTCCGATCGGCTTGACTTTTTTGTGTATGTGACACTTACTAACGCACGCACGGCATTCTCTAACGCACACGCGGAAGTCGTTAACGCACACGCAATTTTTTTATGAAAATTGTTGACGAGATGAGCAGGACGTTCAGTTGTTGGTAATTGATACAACTTCCCCATTACAACGCAGTGCCACACAGGATTGAAACATAAGATGTTAAGCCTCATTTGCCCAGTAATTTCACTAGCTACGGCGCCCTTTAGACCGAAACACAATAGTCTTTACACATTACTGCTTCACAGCAGATATAGGCGCCATTGTGATACCCATAATCTAGCCGGCATCCTGTGCAAAGGCGCCTCCCACTGGTAAATGGTAGCTAATCTGTAATCACCATTACGATCGGCCCTGCGCTGCCCTCATCCAATTCCGGTGATCTTGACCAGATCGTTTCATCTTATGGGGTCCTAGATTTCCTTAATTTAATTGCAAACCAAAGAGACCTAAATATGTTCTCACAAAAAAAGTATCATTGAGTTTTTTGTGGCTAAAAGCTTAAATGCTAAATTTAGCATTTAAGCCTAACAATTCTAAATGATTATTTTGATCATCCATATATATCTACACACCTTGAGACATTTCATGTGCCCTCTTCTGTTGATGTGCTGCTCGTTGCTCCTTTAGCTGTTGCTCCATTTTGTCTTTTAGCTCTGAAGGATTAGTAGGTGTTGGTGCAATATTGCGTGTTGGAAGTTTCCCAGTTGTAGTCCGAGTAACAGGCGTAATACGATCAGCCCTTTCGCCGTACTGCCGCACTTCCCATAACTCTAGTTTATCTTCATCAACCCATTCCTCTGAAACCTACAATTTTAATTTATATAATTAATGCAAATAGGTCAGTTTCATCTATCAAAATTAAATTATGAAAGTATGCTATTTATAGTGTTTTTGCCATTCGAAATACGTATTCAATACTAATTTAATATAAAAAATCGAGAATTATTCATATTTTCAAAATGAAAATCATAGTTTTATTATCTGTATCTGTTTAATTTGATATTAGCAACACACCAACGATACCGACTATGAAGTCATTATTTTTGAAAAATCAATTAGGATTGAACCGCACATTTGACGTTTCTTTGTTTATATTATAACGTCACGATCATGGCGGCTCTCTTTTTGGCGCGACTATATATAATTTAAATTATCTTTTCTTTGAATAAGGTGGAAATATTTTGAAGAAATAAAAATACCACTTGAAAAATTGAAGAATAGCCTATTGTATCATATTATGTCGTACTTGTCATTGTAGGAATTTATTACATGTCATTCATATCGTATAAACTATAAATTTAAATAATATTATTACCTGGGGTTCAGTATTTTGTGGTGACTCCGCACGTTTTCTCTTCCGTAAGCCACTGCGAATAGAAGTTACTTCTCGTACAGTTTTAGGTAGTTCTAGAGGTATCACAACCTTCCTTCTTAGGTATTGTGTCCTATCAGAAAACTGACCAATATGTCTATGTTTCAGCAACTCAAGGGATACAATTTCAGTGTCAGTTGTAAGCTGATGCTTACCATCAGCAGTAGCAGCCTTGGCTGCCATATCATCCCATCGTAAAGATGCCCACATAACTCTCAACTGAAGAGCTGCACTTGAAAACCATTGCAAGTTTACTGTTCGATACAACCAACAAGTCTTAAATAAAGGCCTGGCACAAGGATATGGCCAAACTAGTTGATTCGGTTTGGCACTTTGGCTGAATCCAGGAACTGTACTGTGACCTGCTTGTCTGCAAAGCTTTTTTAACTCATGATCTGGCAACACCAATATTGTTTTTGCTTTACTTTTAGTATGAAATGTGGAGCATAATGGGTACTTAACAGCAGTTCTTTTCTTTTTACTCTCAACTGAAACAGATTTCACTTTTTTTAAATAAATTTTTCCTCTAGCATCAGGATTTGAATAAATTCGTACAATTCCTTCCTCTTTTACTTCTTCTTTAATAGTTCTGTCTTCTTTTTTCATTGTTTTGTTACCACCAAATCTTCTATTAACTAATGCACGATATTGAGGTGCCTCATTTTTTTCTGTTTTTACAGAACATTCATAGTTCTTTGACTCTTTATTTAACTTCACTGATTTTCCTCTAGTGATTTTAAGCTTTGGAATTGGTGGACGTATTTCTTGGCTATCTTTATCAGCATTATCATTATCAGTTAATTCTTTCAATGGACCTATCTCAACTTCATTATCCTCAATGTTGTTATTTCCTATATCTATATCCATTTCATTTCCAACTGCAGGAATTGCACTTTCTTCTAATGTAGTTTCATTTTTGAGGAAACATTCATCTTCATTATTTTCCAATTTATGTTGAGCCTCAAACTCATTTGATCTCCGCTTAACGAAAGTTTCCACCTTTTTATTATCACATTCTTGAGCACATACTACTGCTGACAGCAGATCAGTTAAAATGTTTTCGTTAGAATTAGATCTTTTACCCATAAGGTATTGTTCTAATATTGATAGTTTATTACTATCACTTGACTGTAAATTTGTATTGTTTGCAGCTTCAGATTTTAATAATGCTAAAAGTTTATTTAACATATGCTCCTTTTCTATACATAAAGGTGAATAGCAATTAAGCTTGATATTGTCCTTAAGAACAACAGCCTCTAAATTATTACAGTCTTTTGAATAGCATTTATAATGCCTTGTTAGATTGCTAAGTTTCAAATAATTTTCTCTAAGCACATCAATATTTTTGTTCTGTAAATATAAATAATTATCTTTTTTACCATCACTGCTGCACATTGCAGATGTGTCTGAAGAATCGTGAGTTTCAACATCAATATTTTCTTCTTCTTCGCTTTTTATATTACATTCTTCTTTTTTAACATTGTTTAGTAAATTTCCTAATTTTTTTTCCTCCAGTAATTTTAAATATGTCCTTCTTGAAAGTAAATCATCTAATTTTGATTTTCTTGCTATTTTTGGATAATATCTTCTTGTTGATGAACTCAATGCTTTTTCTACATCAAGTTCCTCAATATCATCTATTTCTGTTTCTAGTTTCATGTTTTGGATTGATGGTGGTACTGAAAATAATAAAATACATATTATAAATAATATTAAGTATTAAAAATGTTAATTTTAGTATAATAATAAGGGTATAAGACTTAAGTATAAAATGGCAATTTTACTTTGAATTAGAATAAAAACGTCTTGATTCGAAATTTCATACTGCATCTCTTTTGTTTTGTTACATGACAGCTATTCTACAATTTCGATTGCTTTTATATTCGGCCTTAATAGAAAAGATGGATATATTGGTAATTACAGCAGTCTATCGTCATAGAAGTAACACAGCAGCAACAGCTTACAATGTGAATGTAGAAGATATGGTTAATTCATCACCCATTTGAAAGGGACGGTAACTATTTGAAGACCACTTCGTAATGCAATTCACTACAGGTTCCACAGACTCAGTTAAGTAATAACAGCCAATTTCTATTGTACTAAACTGCGGACCGACACTGGAAGAGACAGCCCCGAATCATCAACAAATCTTCATCACTTTTGCTCCATAACAGAAGTGGTCCCACAGTTCAAGAAACCATTTTAACTTTGCATTACCTACATTTAATAACCCTCTGACAACCTCCATAGTAATTGGACCTGGCACCAACCGACTACCATTTTTTCAGCAGTTTAAATAATTTTTACATGGTAAAAATAAATAATTTCAAGGAGCAATAGACCTGGACCTGTCAGTCCAGGTCACCAGAGAGCTATCACAAAGGCATAAACAGTATTTCCCTGAGATGGCACCAACGAAAAAGTAAAACTTTGAGGGGTAAAATAATAAAAAAGAAAAAAAAATGTTTGAATTTTTCAAGACCAAAAGGCAAATAAGTAATATTAGGGGTTACACTATGAAAATATATAAATTTACAGTTATTTGTTGAATGCTTACACTTTGATATTGCATCTGGATCATTCGTGTCATTGGATGTCAAATATTCATATGTTTTTGGTTCTACAGCCAGCACTTTAATTGTATTTCCCTCTCTAACTCTCACTGCTATTTTGGCAGGTCCATTACACAAGCTTAATTTATTTGATGTGTTCAGTTTTTTCCATTTTCTTGTGATTGAGTTCCATAGCCAACCCCACTGTCCATGAATCCTATACTCTTCACCTTTTTGTTTCCACACCTATAAATAAATTTCGTCAGCTCTAAATAGTTATTCCTAGAATATTATATTTATTACTTTGATAACATATAAAGGAAATATTTTGATTATAGTTATAAATTACCTGATGACGTAAGCCTAATGAGTATTTTACAAAATTGAATGCAGTTCTATTTCTCTCCTCTTCTTCATCTCTTTCTTTTTTCTCCCTCTTATCCAGCTTCTTACGCTCTTCACGGTCTGCTGCAGTGGTGCGAATGAGATGAACATGTCCCAGCTGTTCATGCCAGGCTGGTACCCACACAGCACTTTTAATGCACGCCTACAAATATTACAGCAATTTAAATTAAGTCAATTAAAGTAAACCATCTGATGTATCAAAATCATGACATACATAAACTTACTTGCAATACACATAGAGCTCTTGAGAAATCCTTTGGCGCTTGGCAGAGCTGCACAGCCTGTACCCAGGGTTTTCGTAGAAGATTCCAATTTGGATGCATGAATTGTATGACAATACTTGTCTCCAACTGCAGTAGGGTCTGTCTTAATGTTGCAATAAGGAATGGCTTTGTAGCTAGAATGTAATAATTAAGACTTAATATTTTTGTGTTTTTATAAATTATTTTAGCATTGTTGTATCTCAACTATAGCATGAACACTTAGTTATTCAATAAATGAATTTGTGTATGTGGAAAAAAAATTCATCAATTTTATTACCATTCAATAAATTCATCCATTTGAATTCTTGAGCTGATGACAATGAAAATTTATGTGAAATATAACGTTTTTTATCTCTTTCTTCATTTCTTTGTGGTTTATTTAAAGCCAATGGATTTGAGGTATACTGATTCACATAAGTTTTGAAGGTGTTCTCATTGCCCAACTTAAACAAGTAAGTCCCATTGGATATTTGATTCAATTTGTGTCTAGTTACTCTATCTGAAACTGAAATACATATAATATAAATAAATTCATGATGATAATATGATGTTTATGAAATAATGCTCACTAAAACTTAAGTCTTTACCTTCTTCCTTCTTACTTAATGATATAGATTTACATTTATTTTTTGGTTTTGACTCATCCTCGATAGTTTCGTCATAATCTTTACTTGTCTTTTCTTCATTGCCCATTGTAACTTCGGAAGCACCATCTTTATCAGAAATAATTGAAAAGTCATTGTCGAGTTTTTCTTCCATGTAACCTCCAGATCTTCTATTTTCTTCCAATTTTCTTTGCTTTATAATATTAGTATTCTGTACTTCCAAGTAAGACTTCCTATTGCCTTTAACCTGATTTGTAAATTTCTCTGTGATATCCATTTGCCTTATAATTTCTTGCTTCATTTCCAATAATTCACGAACCAAAGGTGCTTCCATTTCTTTACCATCTAATACATTTAATAGTTCTTGTAATTGTTGAGATGTTGTGTAATACCAGACTTCACCACTTTCAGACTCACTATAAAATTTTAATACAATTAGATTTAGATCATTAGCACAATTGGATGTTATTCCAGAAAAATGTTCCAAACAACAATCATGTTGTCAACAATTTAGTTAAGAACACAAGACTGGTCATGTGATTCGTATTAACCGACTGACATAAAATGGCAGCCCTACTATCACTCTTTAAATGACATCATGACATAGTACAACCCACATGTATGGAATACACTAATATTTGTTAAACTTTAAACACAAATTCCTTAAAATGTGATGTTTCTGGCTTTCGGAACGTTTTTCAGGAACTACGTCCAATTGATTCATTCATACTATATTCCTATCATATTTGTCTATATTGCTCAAAACATAATTTTATTTTTAATTTTTTAAAATAATATTGTTTAAAAAAAGAACTTTTTAACCATCAATATTTTAACTAATAAAACAACTACACCTTGTTAAAATATCACTTGGGCTTTTACGGTCCAAGTTAAAAAGACATGACAAATAAGTGAATATTCTCTAAATAAATCTTCATTAAATAACATTTAATCAAGGTTTTAATAAATAAGACAATAATGAGTTTTAATACTACCAAAATATATTTAAACACAGTCCTTACATAAAAATTCTTCTTGCAATGAACCAATATTTTCTGCCATGCCTGTCAAAACCCAAATGTTCATGGCGACACAAGAGTCCCTGTTTCTCAGCATCAGATAAGCAATCAGTTACTCCAACAGTTTTATGTTGCTTACAAAGTGCACATTGCCAATCTTCTGAAGGTACATCTTCTAACGGTGGATCAACACATTCAAGATGATATACCGCTGGACAAGTTTCGCAGCATAATAGATCACCAAGCCTGTGGCAAACCCGACAGTGGTCATCATAATGTATAGGAGCTGCAAACCGAAAGTTAAAAATAAGCCTTCACAGTATTTTCTTTGGATTAAAACATGTGTAAGTGTAACTGTGTTTTTACATTAGATTTTTAATATGAAATGATTGATATTTATACAATATTTGTGCTGTAGAAGAGGGCTACTCGCGCTATTTATAACCTAGGTCCTAAAGAAATATTGAGAGCAAAAATCAAAGAAGTTAACATCTTGACTGTTGCTTCTCAATATATTCTTGATAATGTAATGTATGTATAACCATAATGTTAACACCAGGAATAGACATAAACTTATAATGTATACTACTTGGCTAAGTTGAGTTAGTAAGTCTTTCGTGGGGTGATGTATATGCTTTTACAACAAGATCCCAGAAAATGTTCAAAACAAAAGTATTACATTATTCAAAAGAATTGTTAAAAAATGTTTGTGTGGTAAAGATTACTATAACAAATGACTTTCTTAATGATACCACAGATTGAGAGTGGAGCGACCACCCTCAGGCTATTAAATAATAAGTTTAAGTGTACAATATTACTTTGTAAACATATTTTTTTGATTAAAAAAAAAAGCCCGCTGAGTTTGTTGCGCCCATTCTTCTCAGGTCTGAGGCATTCATTTTGGAATGGGTGGTTGTTTTTGACTTTCAATAAGTGATGTCACATCCTATTTTGAATAAAAATATTTGAATTTGGATTTTGCATAAATTTTAAATTTTTGTTTGTTTATTGATTATTGTTTGTTTATTATTTAAGCTACCTCGACATTACTAGATCATGTTTTCAGAGGAACTGTGGTTGAAATGAGTTAAGACAGTATTTGTCATAGTTGACATTATAATGTTAAGTGCCATAAATGGCATTTTAATCCTTAAATAAGTGTTATATTTAAAAGATAGCCTTTACACTCAATAACTAATAGATCAGTTTTATATGTTATGACAGTTCAAAATTAGTTTCTGATAATTCGGGAGCACCAATCTGTCATGCACTATGGTTGGGTGAACTTTTGTAAAATTTGTTGATTTAGCTCCCAGAGACTTGAGGAATGATTTTCACAAAATTGTTTAAAATAAGTTAGTAAATGTTAAAAAATAAGTTTTAACTTTATTGGTGATTAAAAATTTAAATTATTAAATGTTTCACATACATTGGCAAAGCATGTTACATTAGGAATAAAATGAAATAGAAAAGTCAGTACACTTGCATATGTTGATCAACTATTTTGATCAATGTTCCACATTTAAAAATCACTAAGTCACTGTTAACTGAATATGCATGATATGGTTATAGCGTTGGAGTGTCAAGTGACAAAGTCATTTTTGCAACAATCTAGAGTCTACATGGAAGAGATAATGAAATTCTCTGCCCCACAACCTTGAAATGCCTCCTATCCCTAGTTTGTCACTCCTTTTCTAAATATTCAATGTAAATATATTAAACAAAATAAATGTCGTATTCACAGACTATTTTCCTACAGCTTGATGTCTTCTGTGTGCCTATTTTGTGTCCACCCTGGGTTTAAGCCCTTGTATGCCAGTTGGTCCATTTTTACACCGCCTGTGAATGTCTTTGCAAGTTTGTGAAAAGTTTCCTAACAATGTTTGCCTTCACCAAAAGAGTGTTGAATAAACATACATAACATATTGGTATATAGGGGTTGGACTATTGAACCAGAGATTCCCGGATGAAAGGCAACATCACTAACTTTTGTGCCACTGAACATCAAATCCACAAGTTTTATAGGGTGATCCAAATCTTAATCCACTAGACCAAAATGGACTATAATCACATATCAATCAAACTTATCTATTCATGCGAGATATAAGAGAATTATTTTATATTTTATACTACTCGCGCGGCTTTCCACTAGCTAACTGTGCAGATGTTATAATTCAAAAGTAATAGATAACTATTACTTTTGAATTATAACTTACCATAAGGAAAAAAGTAGTTATATAAAAAGGTAGGTAGATATGTAAAAAGGGATTCATTCAATTTAAATTGTTAGTCTTACCTTCACTTATTAGATCATCTCTCACTGGATTTGTGATAAGAAATTGATTACACAGAAATTGAAGTACTGTAAGTCTGTCTTCAACACTAGTAAATGGATATTCACATGAATTTAATATTCTGGAAACATTTTGGCCAAACATTTTGTCACTATCCACATAAACTCTTAAAATTTCAGGCCATGTCATTGCATCCAACAAAAAGAGAGTTATGTTAACACTGTCCTTATGGTCCAGAGGACCAAAATGTGTTTGTTGTGCATCTTCTTCTCTTAATAATGCTTTCAACAACATTATATGGACTTCAGTAAGTAAACTGCTTTGGTCTTCACAACTTAATGCTGCACATAAGTCTTCTAATCTAAATGGTGACAATCTTACTAGATGTCTGAAATGGCGCAAGACCTCATATATACCAACAACCTGTAGCACTAAGTTTTGAGGCATTATCAAGTCATCAGAAGATGGAGGGAGTTCTAGGTAGGGTATATGTCTTTCCTGCAGCCAAAGAGGCTCAGGGCTTGGTGGTCTAGTATAGTTTGTGGATACCTTTCGGGGAGTTCCAACATTAGAATTGAAGCTGCTAACAGAAAAAGCACTATCACTTGCAGCACCATCACTGACAGACCCATCAGAGCTTTCACTAACATGATCATCTTCTTGTTCTGATCTATCACTGGATTCATCACCAAAGTCAGAGCCATAGTGATATTCAGATTCGTGATAGTCAGCAGCTTGGGGGTTGTATCCTCTTCTTGAATATGAATTTGATAACCCTCCTTTTCTGCTTTTATGTGTCTTACCCCTTTGTTTCCGTGTACTGCGTTTACTAGTATCACTTCCTTGTGGCGATGATGCCCTAGAGGCTGAAGGTGTACTAGTCAATGATCCTGTCGATATATTTTGCGCTTGTAAATATTTTGGTTTTTTTAACAGATGATATTGGAATTTTCTACTTTTTTCAAAGTTTCCCGATTTTGGGGGACGTCCGCGTTTTTTTGCCCCCCTTCCTGACATCATAACAACTGTCAATTGTCCACAATTTGCACGTGTATCGCAAACATAATCTTGTTTACAATAACAAAATATTAGTCTTTATTTGAATGTATATTCATCATAGATTGAAAGGATCCTTATTCATAGCCTTATATGAGATTGCACGTTTGAAATGTGTTTTAAGTCACAAAAACGATAATTATAACATTTTTCGTAGCATAATTCGAATTTTTATCATCACAAATAATTACAGCATCAGCACGCAATTTTTAATTTCTGAAGGCACCAAAAAGCAAAATGACGCGAAATGTGAGTACCTATAATTTTGAAACGCTTGAATCTTGCTTCTGATTGGTTGATTATGAATCCGCCATGTCAGTTGGTGGGTTATTGATATTAAATTCCGTATGCATTTTACAAATGATATTAATCACAAAAAATATAATAACATAACACAATTGCAATTTAATTATGAGTACTTCCCGTAAAAATTCTTACACTGAGTTGTATAATTGAAATAGATAATTGGCGGCCATTTTATTTGCAGACATTCATTGAAACGTCTAGTGAATAAAAAACAAACTAAGTACTTTTTATTAAAACCAATATTTATATAGGTATTAATATAAAAACTGCATATCCTTAAAATTATGTTATTATTAAACAGTAGGAATGCTTCATATTTCGAGAAATAGAAAATCGGAATTATTGTACGGAAATACAATTAAATACAACGAATTGTCTATGCCTGAGCATAGATCAAAACATTAAAATAATATTGCAACAGGCAATTTAGCCAATTTTATGGTTCCGAAGCTTACAATATTAAGTTCTAACATATTGACACTAAATTAATATAACAATCACGTTTACCAACGACGTTCTATCTGTCAAAAATATGCAAGTAACCATGGTTTACTTTATAATGAAAAAAAAAGTAATGTTTTAGTGTTTCGGTCGGGGCGAGGTCCTGACTGCGTCCCTCCAATATATCTCAATAGAAAAGAGTTAGTAAATGTTAATCAATTTAAATATTTAGGCCATTTTGTTACCAGCACTCTAAGTGATGATGATGATATATAGAGAGAGAGAGAGAGAAGAAATTTGTCAGTTAGGGCGAACATGATAATTAGAAGATTTCAGAAGTGCAGTAGGAATGTCAAAAAGCTACTGTTCACCACCTACTGTCAGTCCTTTTATACAAGTAACTTGTGGGTGAAGTATACACGTAAAACTATGAACATTTTTAGAGTTCAATATAATAATGCTTTTAGGATGTTCTTGGGATTACCACGTTTTTGTAGTGCATCTCATATGTTTGCCTTATACAGAGTAGATGATTTTTATGCTATTCTGAGGAAAAAGATTTTTTCAATTAGGGATAGAATTAATAAAAATGAAAATAGTATATTAAGAGTCTTAAGTAATGTACATAATTTTATTAATAGAAAATGGAATATTATTCTTAAATCTAAAAATAAATCTTTGTAATATTACTAATCCTAGAATAAGTTAATACCAACAATATATGGGCAATGCTGCCTGAAATAAATAAATTTATTATTATTATTATTATTATATACAAATGGACATATCATTCTCATTTCTCAGTCTGATAGCGGAGCGGCAAAAGTGTGCGTAAAGACACTGTAAACACACTTTTCTCCTTAGTCGTGTGTCAACTGTGCGTCAATCACCAAGGCTAAGTGCGCTATAAAATAGTGCTCAAATAATACATTAACGATGCAAAAAAAGATGGTATGACTTAGCACAGGTAAGTTTATTTTATTTGTATACGATTGGTTTGCAAAAAGCGTTAATAATTTAGTAAAAGATTTTTTTTATTAAATATGGTACAATTATTGACAGATATTCACATCCCTTTCTCTGCCGCTAGTCAGAATGAGACAGATGAAAGGACGGCACCAGCACACAGTCAGAAATAAAAACTATAGAGTCGCTCTTTTTTTAAACGCCTCGTGAACAATGATTAACAATATTGTATTTTGTGTACAGAAAATTTTTGCCGATAAAGTAGCTCGGTTTTTCAAAGGCCCAGTGAACAATGATTAGCAATATTGTATCTTGTGTACAGAAAGTCATTACATAATTGATACATATTTTACACCGCAAATCTGTAAAAGCTTATATTTGTTCAGCTTTTCTGTACACGAGATAATGAAAGAGAATTGGCGTCAGTTGCTAGCAAGAGAGATATATGAAAAATTTCACAAACAAAATAAGTTTGAAAGTGAAAGCAAATATAACTGCTACAAAAATACCCTGAAGCTAGAATCAAAATTGTATCACTGACCTTCGACGGATGCAAATTCAATTGCATGAAAGCACTCGATTATAACCTAGAAAATTACGAAAATATGAATACACTCTCAGCACCCGAGCAGGGACTAAAGAGTTTCTGTGTTCTTAGACAAAAATTTTGAAATTTAAAAACTAACACACAACTACCAAACTAACGACAAAAATTTTACTTTAGAAATACTCTAGAAAATAGATAGATAGATAAACACTTTAGATTTAAAAAAAAACCATTGGATTACAAAAATTGCAGCAGATGTTAAGTATGTCTTTCTGTGCCGAAACAAAAAAAGTACTTGTTTTCCCTGAAAACAAACAAACTTAATACAGAACCCCGCATTGCATTTTAATACTAATTCATTAACTCCAATCACCATAGAAAAAACCCCTATCTAATTTGGAACTAAGTTCCAAATTTAATGGAAATTCTGTTTATCTTGATAGTTTCCCTCTTTTGCATAGTGGTTTGAAAAACATCAACAACTCTGAGTGCAGTTGTCGCCATGAAGACATAGAAGGAGACACCATATAACTGCAACGATAGTGAAAAAACGGCTCAATGAAGATGCATCAGAAAAACATCATAAAAGTAAATGCTATTGTAGGTGAAACTCCAAACAATGAAGTTAAGAACTAAATAGTTGGTTCAATTTCAGCATTTGTGATATACTAATTACTTAAATAGTTACAATTTGATGTTTGAAAAAGCCACGGAAAATTACTCATTTTCACACGTTCCATAAACTAGTCATTTAAAGGTACTAAGGTGACTTATGCTTTGTATCGGATGATTTATTATTGATAAATGTTAAAACAGAAAACATTGTAAGACATTATAATAAAATCAGCGGTGGCAAATTCGTGCTCAAAAACTATGATTAAACTTATTTAATATCAAAAGTATTGAAATCCTTTCGAATGTCAATATGTTTAGTCAAATTGTCGCACACACAAAAGACCTACTTAGCCACACTTATAATGTGACAAAAGCTGTTATACAAAGATATTTTGATGTCCGCTTACTCTACATATAATGCCATAAAGATGCCCTGGAAAAGATGACAAGGCACCAAAGACAAGTTTTTAACAAATTACATATATTTCAGGGAACTTTTCATTTTAATATCCAGTTTGCCGAATTATTTTATGTAAATAAAGGTATAATATTTTTCAAAAGTGCTTGTTGCTGTCATTATAGACCTTAATTTATTAGATCCAAATCCAAAGGAGTTGCAAATATGCACACAAACCAATAAATAAACTTACAAAGTGTCGCCTTTGTAATACAAGTTTGATTTTTGATTAAAAACATAAAACACTTCCGACTGAACGGACACTACGACAAAAATTGTGTAAAACTACTTGTTCCGACAGAAACCGTGCGAGTGAAGAAGTGCGAGAATGCTTGTGTATGATATACAATATAATTTGGAAAAAATAACTACTGAACTACATTGTACGATAATTTTTCCAAGTAAAGTAAATATATTTCAACATATTCCAAACTAAATAAACAGAAAAAAAACATAGAAAGGAAACGACGCTTCAAAGTCAATATTCAATTTGAATGGAATCTTGCATGAAACCCTATTTCAAGTCTAATTTACATTAACAAATACTATATATCCATACTATTATAATTATATAATATGATTATGTTATAACAATTGTTTATTATGATTGTGAATTAAATAGTGTTTGTTTCTCTCATTATAGCTTAACTTATTAGATCCAAATCCATTAAGAGCATTAAGAAGTAACAAATATACATAGAAACCAATAAATAAACTTACATACTTTCGCCTTTATAATATTAGAGTGATTATTGATTAAAAAACTAAAAAACCTCCGAACAGATCTTAAACAGATAATAGGGACAGACTGACAAACGTAACACTTATAGCATCCTCTTTCTCGCCAGGGCTTATAAAAACATCTAATTGCTACTCCTCTGATGTCACTGTCCAAATCGGGTTCTAAATTCAACACAATATGCACTGAATATTTTTTTTACATTGCTGCATATTTACTCATAATATTTCAAGCAACTGGAGTAAACGCAAAAATGTATAGATCTTATATAATAGCAGTCGAAGCTTATTATGATTGTTATTAGTGGCATGTGACTGGGCATGTGCCATATTTCGATTTTGTTTTTGCATGACGTGAATTATTTATATGTATAGGACGTCATTGGATGCACCTTTATCTTATATCCTTAAATGAGCAATTCTAGTATATATATATATAATTGGAATTGGAATCTCGGAATCGGCTCCAACGATTTTCATAAAATTTTGTATATAGGTGGTTTCGGGGGCGATAAATCGATATAGCTAGGAATCATTTTTAGAAAATGTCATTTTATTCGTGTTTTATCGATAATCAACTTAAACATAAACTTGTAAGAAAAATAACAAAAAGGAGGCGTTTGAGTAGTCTCAACTGAAAAATATGACTCTTCCTGACATCTATTGCCGAATAATAATACTATTTTTTGTGAGCAACCAATTGCTTTAACGACACAACAGCAGATGGCGTTGTTAAGTAACACGAAGTCAATGAGTGTTTGCTTTGAGGTTAGACTAAAATCAATTGTTTATGTTATTATTATTTATGTCTTCTTAATGCACGTGTTCACTTAAAAATGCCTAAACGATCTTGGAAAAAAACGCTTATAAACAATCTAACTTCACGAAGCCGCAACTCGTCTCAAGAACACCTTGAAGAGCATCGTCATCAAACTGATCAGGATTCTCAAACTTCTCACAGTGAAGACTCATTAAATACAGAACATAATCAGGTTTCTGCTCGTCCCACACGTGCTGCTAAAGTGAGATGCTTGCAAAATTTGACTGAAATTACACGAGCAGAAAGGTCTTATGATTTAGATGTTTCACGAGAGCGTGCGGCCCAACGTGTAGCTAATGAAAATAACGAACAACGAGAGCGACGTTTACAAGATTTGCGGCAGCGTGCGGCAGAGCGTGTAGCTTCTGAGAATGACGAACAACGAGAGGTCGTCTGCGAGATTTGCGGCAGCGTGCGGCACATCGTGTAACTCCTGAGAATGACGAACAACGAGAGCGTCGTCTGCGAGATTTGCGGCAGCGTGCGGCACATCGTGTAGCTACTGAAAATGACGAACAACGAGATCAACGTCTGCAAGATTTGCGGCAGCGTGCGGCACAACGTGTAGCTAATGAAAATGAGGAACAACGAAAGCACGGATTAGAAGAACAAAGACGTCGAGACGGAAGACGACGTAGGGCTTTAGAACTTAATAATTGTTTGCCGACTTATAAATGTGCCGTTACTGCAGCTGTGCAATATCACGCCTTAGGACCATTTGAAATTTTTTGTATCCATTGTGGTGCATTGCATTTCGCTGAGGAACGCGTTTCTAATCGTATAAATAGAAATTCTTTTGGTGACTGTTGTTTGCATGGACGAATTGTAATGGAGCAACCAAAATTTTCAAATGAATTAGTACGTCTCTTTTTAAACCGTCACCCATATTCGGAAGAATTTCATAAAAAAATAAGAAAGATAAACGCATCTTTTGCTCTAGCATCCTTCAATGTAGAAGACGATAGAACAATAAATAGCCATGGAATTTATAGTTTTATTGTTTGCGGACAAGTATATCATAAAATGAATATGGCAGCACATCCGACCCAAAATCATGTTGGTGTCTTTGAACGGCTACAGTATGGACAACTACACTTTTTAGACCTTGATGAAGCCGTGAATGAAAGAGTTAATCATCCACTCAATTCAGGAATTACTACCTCAATGATGAAGTTATTGGAGTTTAACATTCGAGCGCAAAATCGTTATGCACAGGGATATATAATGATGCGAGAAGTAGAGGATGAAATGAATATGTTAACTTCTGCCCAAGGGTTGGCCCCACCATACGTTATTTAGACTTCCAGATGAAGCTGATCGCAGAAGGTTCAATATACCGGCGTGTAATGAGGTTTGTGCAGTTTTTACACTAAGTGCTGATCAAAGCTTTCCAAAAAATGAAATGATTGTTCATCAGCGCAATAAAAAAATTGTCTCTTTAAGTAATGTTGATAAGCGAGTTGAGCCATTTACTTATCCATTATTTTACCCCGCTGGCACGGATGGTTTTAGCCCAGATTTGAAGTTACAAACGCCTTATGCAAGCCACAGTCATTTAACTCGGCTTGAACTGGCACAATATAGGCTTTCGTTTCGACCAGAATTTGTTAAATTTTTAACAGAGTCTCCATCAACAGAAGTACCCGATGTACGGGAACTTCCATTTAATGCACTGCACTTTGGGGGTCGATTATTTCAACAATATTTAGTGGATATTTACATTCGTGTAGCGCGTGACCATATTCAGTGGATGAAATACAACCAAAATAAAATTCTAGCTGAACAATATACGGGAGTAACCAGTTTCATTAACCAACTTGCCGAGAAAAAAAATGCCAGAGTTGATGAAAAGATTATTTTACCCTCTTCTTTTCCTGGTTCGACGAGGTATTACACAGAAAATTTTGAAGATGCAATGGCAATCGTTCGATGGCTTGGATCACCTGATTTCTTTATCACCATGACATCAAATCCTAACTGGCCAGAAATAAAACAGGCATTGCAAATAAATTTAGAAGATAGAACAATCTTGTAACAGCTTCCGCAGGATCGTCCTGATATCGTGGCTCGAGCTGCTAAGTTAAAATTTTACCAATTAATAGAAGATTTAGATAAAAAACAAATCTTTGGAAAAGTATCGGCTTTTGTATACACTATAGAATTTCAGAAACGAGGATTACCACATATGCATCTGCTAATAATTATGTCATCTGATGACAAGATTCATCAACCAGAAGAGCTCGATGACTTGATTTCATCCGAAATACCCGGAAATGATGACTTAGAGTTAAGAGAATTAGTACTCCAATGGATGATTCACAACCCATGTGGTGATTTAAATCCCAATGCAACGTGTATGGTTCATAAAAACGGAAGAACAAAATGTCGGTTTGACTTTCCAAAATCGTACCAGGAAGTTACGTCTTTAGTAGATGATGGTAAACCAAATTACCGACGACGCTACAATCCGCAGTTGGACCCTCAGAGTCCCCAATTTTCACACGAATATGCGGTTTATCGCAAAGACATAAACGGTCGTCGTATAACAAGAGATAATCGTCATGTAGCCCCCTACAACGCCTATTTATTGAAAAAATATAATTGTCATATAAACGTTAAGTACGTAGGGAGTATTTTGGCTGTGAAATATCTTTACAAATACATTTATAAAGGACACGACTGTGCATCGAACAAAGTTGTAGAAGAACAAAGGACACTGATTTATGATGAAGCAAATACATACATTGAAGGACGTTGTGTCACGCCACCAGAAGCATGCTGGCGATTATTTGCTTTTGAAATTCAAAAAAAAAGTTATAGTGTCCAACGACTGGATATTCACTTACCAGGACAGTATCGGATCGCAAACTTGGACCAAACCCATGAAGATTTAGCCGATATTGGCCAAAAAGGGTCTACTCTAGAGGCTTATTTTAAGCACAAACAGAAATTAAAAGACATAATCATTCAAGCGATAATGTCTCACGTCAATATCATTTTTATTGGCAGATGCCTGAAAATTTTAAATGGATCGGAAAATCTAGCAAATGGGAGCCAAGAGTTCGTCATTTGCGAGTCATTGGTAGGATTCATAATGTAAATTTCGTTGCTCAACCGGAACTTTACCACTTGCGATTGTTACTATTTCATATGAAAGATGCGACAAGTTTTGAAGACCTTCGAACCGTAACAGATATCCAATATCAGACGTATAAACAAGCCTGCTTAGCACGTGGCTTGACTTACGACGATCAACAATGGATAGAAGGATTACAAGAATCCGCATTATTTAAAATGCCTGTAGCAATGAGAAGCCTTTTTGTTCAAATTTTAATTTACGGATCTCCTGAAAATCCAAAGCGTTTGTGGGAAACATTTAAAGAAAATTTGTCAGAAGATTTTATACATGCAGCCCGGCAAAATGGGCAGCCTATAGAAAATGCAATTAATCGTGGTTACAGAATTATTGCTAAAAAATTAAACACTGAAGCAACAGAAGGCCGAAATTTCCAATACTGGGTACAAACTTTTGGCTTTGAGGACATTGATAATTACGATCTTGAAGATAATAAAGATAATTTAAACACGGATGAATCAGCAGTATTAGGAGAGCAAATGTACCAGTTACTAAAAGGAAAGCAGATAGAAGTAGTTAATTCTATTCTTCAAGCTGTAAATAATACAGCTTCTGAAACGAAATGCTTCTTCATTGATGGTCCGGGGGGTACTGGGAAGACATTCATATATAAAACATTATACTATATGCTGATTGGAAAACGATACAAAGTAAAATGTATGGCTTTTACCGGTATTGCTTCCATATTATTACCTAATGGACGTACTTCTCATAAAACTTTTGGACTAAAAGTATCACTGACACCAGATTCAGTCTCAAGTATCAAACCTAATTCTTCTAAAGCTAGACAATTAGCAGAAATAGATATTTTTCTTATGGAAGAAGCTCCGATGCTTCCAAAATATGGTTTGCAGAGCATTGATCAACTTTTACGATCCATTGGAAATTCGGATCTCCCTTTCGGTGGAAAAGTAATAGTACTAGGAGGAGATTTTCGCCAACGTCTGCCTGTACAGCCACGTGCAAATAAAACTGAGTTAATAGATCTTTCTATCAAACGATGCTCCTTATGGTCTGTTTTTAAGACTTTTAAACTAGAAGAAAATATGCGCGTTGATATAGAGCAACGTCAATTTGCTGATTATTTACTAAAATTAGGCAACGGCGAACTGACTTTAAATGCTATGGAAGAAATTGAATTGCCACAGAATATCATTTCAAGCAACAATCCTATTGATGAAGTATTTGGTAACTGCTTAGCCAATGAAAATTATGAAGGGATGAAAGATAGAGCAATTCTCGCGCCTCTTAACAAAGATGTTGAAAAAATTAATGATGATATAGTTGCTAAACTTCCCGGAGAGTACATAACTTACTATAGCCATGACTGAATGAAAGATCAACCTGAAGGAGGAGTCGAATTTACAACTGAATTTCTCAATAGTGTCAACATTTCAGACTTGCCACCACACGAACTAAAATTGAAAAAAAATGCGTTAATAATGTTGTTGCGTAATTTAGACGTGTCAGAAGGACTATGCAATGGTGTGAGACTCATGGTCACAAGTCTGTGCAATCACATAATAAAGGCTAAAATTGTTACTGGTGAACAATCCGGTCACCAATTTCCCGTTAGATCTGCATTTGCCATGACTGTTCACAAATCCCAAGGGCAAACTTTTGAATCTGTTGGGGTTGACTTAAAGTCAAGTCCGGTCTTCATGCATGGCATGTTATATGTGGCATTTTCTAGAGTTAAGCGATCCACTACGTTAAAAGTCAATCTTTCAAATGAAAGAAGTATTAGATTAAAATCCGATTTCAAAATTAAAACTGTGATGACATAAATATATATATATATATATATATATATATACTTACGTAATTGATTGATAAACTGTAAAAAATTAAGTATTTGTTTCTAATATAAGATTAAACTAATTGCACTCATGATTTTTTTCTTTAAATAACCAACCAACCAATTAAATTTCCAAAAAACACAATTAAAAAAAAAATACCGAGCAAAGCTCGGTCATCCAGGTACTAAGTATTACGCGATACGCGACCTTACGTTGTTTCTTTTTATAATCACCTGATTAGGTTATTATACGGATGAGCCATATTTATAAGCAAAGCGGATTAATATGGCACCTCGCTTCATCTTGATTCTTGACGGTCGCCTTTCAAGGCAGTAGCGATAGCAGAGTCGGGTTAGTCATTAACAGTTATTTATGCAACTGTTGTGTAATAAGGGGTATTAAAACACGAATGTGGGTTTATCTCACGAGGAGAAGCCGAGTGTGATAATAGTATCACATGAGTGTTTTAATACCTAATTATCAATAGTTGCATGCAAGACTTTATCTACTACCAGAATATGAATGCACAGTTAGCTTACTGCTAACATTAAAACACCAGTCTTATTAGTAACCTAATATCATTCATTACTGATTATATACAAATAAAGTAAGTATTAATGAAACAATTATTTATTTTCCTAGTAATTTACATTTTGTATAGTGCAATAATTAAAATTCACTCGAATATAATGTTCTTTTGCAGCGTTTAAGATGAATCGCTCATTTTTTGTAAACAAAACAATAAAAATATCGAAGAAAAATGGCGGGGATTCGAATAATCTTCATTTTTGTTACTGCGCGCGACGTTCTGGTACAGTGCGTTCACAGTTATTTTACCTCTAGCCGTTAGGTTAGCTAACCTGAGCGTTATATTGCCATATTTAGCTTCTATGACTCCCTCAAACGACAAGTAAAATTTTACGGTATTGATGATATTTTTTTTCTTACAATATAATGATTTGAACGTAAAGTTTGTAATAAGATCTTTTGTTATCGGGACGGTTGACAAATTTAAATTTATATTTGGATTCATTACAGAAGTCTGCTTACCAAATTATAATTTATATAACATAAGGTTAATTTTCAATAATAATTACATCAGTGTGATATATTTATTATTATAGTCTATTTTTCCTAACTTCCTAACAAATGTGGCGTACAGAGAACCAGCTCGTACCAAGAGATAATTCGTACAGATGGGGATCATAGTACGCATGAACGATTGATCTTAATGGTTTTTATGCAGTGAATGAATAGTATCGGGTAGAAGAGTAGAAATAATACGACAAGTTATTTTAATAGTTTTATTATTCGGATTCCGATGATAAAAAATATACTTATCTTATTATTTATACCTATCTTATTGTATTAATTTCCATTCGCTTTGTTATTTAATGTAAGACTATACCTTTAAATATCTTAAAGAATATGCCTATCTAATAATATTATTTTAAAATAAAAAAAATGTGAGCCGTCACGGGACGCCTGGCAGATGTGAAACATGGAATAATTTTGTAAAAGTAATATGCAGAAAAGAACATATTGTGATAGGAACTAAATATGTCATAATGATAAAACAAAATATTTCGATTTTTTTCCAGATAACGATGACTATTTATTGAATAAACATTTATTTTCATTAAATACAAAAATTTACGAATTTATTTCAAATCGTGACTACTTAATTCGTTTAATCAGTGACTTCGGTAATAGTTATATTCGATGTTGCCTCTGAGGACGGTATTACTGAGACAAGTCGACGCGTCGCCACGGCATGCGTCGCCACGCCAGAAATCGGTTTTACGTGCGGCTATAGATGTTTCACATGAAAAACAATTAACTGATCGGGAGATTTACGTCAGGAGCGAAGTTCGTTATTCCAATTTAATAAACTGTTCAGTAAGATACGAAATTATAATAATTATAATATGAAAATAACTCAAAAAATATGTGTAAGCTTATCAAAAGTATTTAACCAGTACCAAAGAATTACCTACCTATTTATGAGTTGCTACTTATCTTAAAAATCACGTTTAGAGTATTAATTGTAAGCTGTCATTTGTTATTGTATTAGTTATACAGTAATAACCACAATATATTCATCCGGATAATTATCTTAATCGGAAATAAAGTAATCTATTTGCGTTTTAGGCTACCTGTCATTCATAGCTATTAAACGTTTTTCACGATATTTCACATTCTCACAAGAAATATACAAATTAAAAATAGCTGTGTGTATATTTATAAAGAGCTATTTCTCACAATAATGTTCCTATTTACATTTTTACCTAGTCGAATCAAATGCTACCAAACGAAAATTGTAGTTCTAACTAAAAAAAATAGAGGTCAGCTTGGCATTTATATTATTTATTTATTCAAATCAAAACCACTCAAGGCGACTTATACTAATTGACAATGATTACTCTATATAATTATGAAATCATATAATATATTAAAAAGTCAAATATAAAGGACATAGAACTTGTATATAAAATTGAAGCAAATGATTGATTATATTACTATAAAAATAAAACATACAAAAAACATCACAAGATAGTTACTGTACTCGCAAGAACAACAACAAGCAGTCTAATATTTATGGTGAGAGAAAATCAAAGTTGACGCGACAGAAATTACTTACTGATGGCAGTAACGCTAGGACATCAAGTTTCCACTAAAATTGGGAAAAATACTAAAGATGGGTAACCCTAATTTACACACCCGTCATGGCGGCAACTCGTTGACGAACATTTCCAAATGGAATTAAAGGAGCATTATTTTATTTTTCTCTTTCACAGAAATCACGCACCGATAGTATAATATTTCTTACGCTACTTTGAATTCTTTTCGGCATGCTAATAGATGTAATATCACAAATATGAAGAAAAACGCTAGAAACTCCACAAAACGACTCGACAGGAATACCAACATAAAGAAAACATGTAATGACTTCTGTCAGAGGTAAAATAACTGTGAACGGACTGTAGTGTGGAACGCGCGTAAACGAAAATGTTCTTTTTTTGAAATGCATACAGATACCACGCATCGAGCAATAAGAATGTGGCTGTCTGTTGAAATTCTTTGCGCATGAAGGGGCAAAAAAAAGCATAGGAGTGTTATGAAATTCAGTACATCAATACAAGTTGTATGGTTGTACTGAATTTCATAATTGTAATTTACAACACTCTTTTGGATGATGTAATGGTTATTAGAACATTGGGTGTTTTAATGTGCAGTAAGCTAACTGTTTCAGAATCTTTAATAGAGGATTTAAAGCATGGGTGTAGATAAAATTGTTAACTTAAAACGTTAATTATTACAACACTGTTAAAAATTCAAAGTTACTACAGTGATATATTTTTCTGCGCAGTTATTTAAAAGCATATTTTGTCACATTGTTGTCATGAAAATTGTTAACTTAAAATGTTAATTATTATAACACTAAAAATTAAAAGTAACTACAGCGTTATATTTTACCGCGCAGTTATTTAACAGCATATATTATATATTTTTTAACAGCATATATTTTGTTGTAACATCTGCACAACATTTTTAAGTTAGCAACATGGTAATTAGCAATTATTATACAAACTACCAAAGAGGATGTAAGTACCTACTACTTCGTAATATGTGGCGGGGCCAAAGAGAATGTAAAAACTATGTAATATGAGGCGGGACTGCCTAAGTAAAAATTGAAATTTAGTTTAGTATAATAGTGTATGGCGATTGGCGACGAAGAATAATCAGCTAGGTTTAAAAGCAAACAGTTGCATAAAACGTAGTGGATTTCGGCTGTCTCCGTTTTTAACAAGATTATATTCGTCATCTGTCAATCTATCAAAGACTGCCCGTTTCAATCGAGTGAATCACTTTTATCTTACTTCACAGTTTCGCTAGGCTGCAAGTTCTATAAATTTCACGTAATCTTTATACGTTTTTATGGATCGATTACTGGGAGCTATAAACTATATCCTACGACCCAAATAATAAATAAATTATATTTGCAGTAATTTAAAATTTAAATTTTTTTGTACACTTAACACATTATTTACATTAATGAACTATAAGAATATTAAAAAAATATTATTAAACCAAAACTTAACTCAATTATAAATCAAAAATATTTCCGAAACAAAAAAGAGGCAAAGCACAGGCAAACACAGGCTTTATGAAACCACGATGCAAGTGAAACTTTGTTTCACAAAATAACAGCACAATATCCGAATAAATAAAAACTTATGCTTTACTTCTTTATAGAAATTTATATATAATATGATGATTAAGATAATTAATTTGTCAGACGTGGGAGTTAGCTGTGAAGATCGGGTTATTTTAATTTATAAAGTTTTGTGAAGTCCCAGTTCATGGCTAACAGACGCTAGTTTTTCCATGATTTCGCCCACAAAATGTGCCATGAGTACGTATTATTATATTTTATAGTTTCAGATGAATCACCGCATGATTCTGCCGTTAGCTGTGAAGATCGGGTTATTTTAATTTATAAAGTTTTGTGAAGTCCCAGTTCATGGCTAACAGACGCTAGTTTTTCCATGATTTCGCCCACAAAATGTGCCATGAGTACGTATTATTATATTTTATAGTTTCAGATGAATCACCGCATGATTCTGCCGCTACAAGAACAACAAGAACTGCCGATCATAAATTCCGTAAAACCAGATGCTCAGATTGGCCTGGAGCAAATAATATACGTCTTATTTACGATTGTAGCCGCTGCACTGGAGAAAAAGCATTGGAGATTTGAGGGGCCATTCTTCAACTTCGGGACAAATAAACAAAGAGTCATCGGTTGGCGATTAGCTTGCGAATAGTATTTTTATGATTTTATTATTTTCAAATATATTTGGTGCGATATAGGTATTCATCATCAGTTATAAAACTTTACAATATGCTTGGGTGTAGTGTGTCTAGTTGCTAAAGCCGTAAAGCTATTTAAAAAACCCAATACAATGACAGCGAGAATGTTGCCATAAAACAGATGTAGTTTTACCAATATTATATGATGTTTTGTTTAAATGATTTTTTTAAGTGAAATTTAAAGAAGCGGCGTTCAGCATTTTTCATTGGATGAGTATAAAATTACATTGTGGATGAAAGATGATTTTTCGGAGCACCCTCGAGAGCCTCTCGAGGGGGTCAATTGTCAAAATAATTTAACAGAATACGATTATATTGCAGTAACCGTGCAGTTCCAGGACAAATTTATAGCTAAGTGCTAACTTACTAAAACTAAAGCCATTGAATAGCTATTCCTGCACCATAACATTTGGACTTTAAAATAACTCAAAATTTAATCTTTTTGACAAGCGTCGCTTAGCAACTGCTAAAAAGATCAAACTGAACTCAGTTGCATTTTTTTAGTGGAATAATTCTTGCCCCTGTATTTTTTTAATCTGTGGTTCCCTGGTGTTCATTTGTTGATATTGAATTGCGCATGCGTTGAATTTTGACAAATTGAGATCCGCCATATTTAAAATGTTATGACGCATAAAACAAGATCATAGGTCTCCGCCAGTGACGAGTCTTCATACAGTTGACGTGGCTACTACGTACCGTCCCGTTCGCCCACTCCGGACGCAGCATATACAGTGACGAGGAATACGTAACTGGTGAGTGCTTGTATTGAAGACATCTTGCGGTCTGTCATAGTGCACGATTTCGAGTTCGTAACTAAGTGATAACTTTGGTTACAACTATGTATTCTATACTACGAGATGTACAAAGCCTAAAATAATGTACTAAGCTAACAAACGCAATAGGAAAATTTTCCTGATTATGACGCGATGGGTCAGTTTTAGTGTGTCATCAGTGGTGATTATTGTTGGTACAAATTAACAAAACCCTACAAGGACCGTGTTTCAGATACACTAATGGCCTAAACAAAAATATAATATTGAGAAGTATGACAAACAGAGAATGTGACCTTGAATATTTTAGGTGACCTAAGTGGGCATGGACGGAATGGTGGAGGAGAACGGTACTACAAATACTACAAACGTCACAGATGTTTTATCGAGTCCGGGGTCGTCGTCTGGAGCGACACCACAACATCAAGTTGTCACAAGTATTGTACAACTAACTTTACCAGCACAAGCGCCTTCAGCACAGGTTGTTTTGATTGTATACATAAATACAGTTTTTAACAAGACAAACTCCTTACTTATATATTGTTCATACTTTGCAGGTCCAATCTGTAATACAACCCAACCAGCAATCAGTAATTCAAACAGCATCTAATATACAGTCAGTGCAATTACCAAAGGGAAATGTTATACTTGTTAGTAAACCAAATTCTGTTATACACACTACTACACATGGAACATTACAAACATTACAGGTAATAATGAAGGGACTAGTATGTAGTTGTATTATGATAGATAAATAGTGAAAGTTGCATTTAATGTTAAGCTATAGTTCATTCAAATATTGATGTATTAAGCTTTTAAAACATGATCCCAGATAATCTACAAAACAATTGTGTTACAAAATTCAAAACATTTGTTTGATGAAGGTAACTATAACATAAATTACTTTCTTAATGATACCATAGATTGGGAATGACTGCCCTCAGACTAATAATCAATTAATTGTAATAACAATTTTGTTGTATGATATTACATTGTAACAGTATTAGTGCCCTGTGAGTTTCTTGTCCATTCTTCTCAAGTTGGAGGCAAACTTTTTTAAATAGGTGTTTAACATTTAAAAAATGATTTTAACCTTTTTTTGCACAAATGTATTTGAATTATTTGTAAACTATTAGATAGTACATAAGTAATTTGTTATAATTATACTATAATAATAAGTAACAACTTCATTGTTTTTTTCTGTATTTGTACAAAATCAGGGACAGGGAGTTAAATAAGGAGTATCGCAATGTATTTTTTAATTAGTTAAAACTTAATTATTTTTAGATAAAACCAGAACCAAATAGCATCATAAGTGCACAGGGGCAGTCTGGTAGTGATGATAGTGGTAGTGATGATGAAAGTCCCAAAAGAAAATATCGAGAAATGTTGACGAGGCGTCCATCTTACAGGAAAATATTAAATGACTTAGGAGGTGCAGAAATTGCTGGTAAGAAGATTTTTATTTTCAAAGTTGCCTAAGATGGATTACCATTACACAGATACCCTCCTTTACACCATTAAATTACAACTATATTCTTAAACAAAGAAATATAAGGATTTACTAACTTAAAAGATATGGGAAAATTATTACTGAATATTTATTTTATTTTTTAATTTGAAAAAAAAAATAATTACTTATTAATTGTTTGGGATCCAAAGAAGGCTCTTTACTTCATATGAGAAATAATAAAATTACAGACAATCGCATGGGAACTAAACCAGGACCCGAAAATGAAGTGTCGCTGACATCCCCTTTGTCATTTGCACCAGGTTAGTTTAATGTGCTGCTGACACTTTTTCTGTGTGCAACATGTGTCACTAACCTGTTACAATGCATCATAGTACCTCTTTTAAACCGTGACATCACGGCTTTTAATCATCACCTACTTGTACACCTCATTTGTCTCATAACACACTCCCGTCATTGGCTCGGTCTTGATTTAGTGTCTCATGGTGGTTTCTTGTATTCATTACATGTTACATATGCAATCATTTATCAAATTATGTCTTCTTTCAATTAACATGTTAATTTTCAAGTACTTATAGGAATTAACTTCATTAGAATTTTTAGGTATAACATTATAAAAGAAGGAAAATGTGCTTGCCAATAACCTGAAGGTAAATTTCACTTCTTCTAAAAATCAGAGTAATTAATAACATAAAATTATTATATGGATAAATATTTGTTTCTTACATTATCAATTATTGATTATATACATTATCAAATATTATGATTTTAAGAAGATATAGCTGTTGAGAAGGTTGTGTTATTGTTTGGAAAATTTGTCCTAGTATACAATGATTAGGTTAGATACTAATAAGAACAAGGTAAACCCTTTAATCCTCTAAACAAATACCAAGAATTAAATGTGTTTTTAAAATCCAAATGGTGTATGCTAAGCAATTTGTGATTTTAAAGTGAAAGCCCTCACTTCTGAAAGAACAACATCTTAGGTCAATTTCCTAATATGCAAATATTGGGGTTATGAAGCCACAACCTGAGAGTTGAATGGTTGGCTCAGTTGGTAAAATCATTTGAACGGAATCTGAGAAGTGCGGGTTCGATTCCCGCATCATTAATAAATTATGGTTACAAATTTAACTTACATTTAGGATTGGTCTCTGCTGCGCTACTAGTTACCGCAGGCGTAGTTGCAAAGTGTGGCAACTAATACTATGCCCAACTGGGCAATCTCAAACTATTTGTGATGTTGACATCCACATGTTCTGTTAAACTTTGCTTATAATTGAATCTAAAATGGCAGGTTGTGTAGTAAAACTTTGTAAAACGAATACTGCAAGAAATAAAAAATCTGGGATCACATATCACCAGTAAGTATTTTGTACTTTATTAATTTCAATGTAAAATAACGCAAAGATACCATTTAGTGTCAAGATGCCGCACAAACAAGCATCTAATAGTTGCCGTAATACATAATATTATATAAAACTATTGTTGTTAGGTAGTGTGGTATCTAAATGCAGCACAGCGAAGACCAATCCTTAATCTAAGGCTATTAACATATTATTATATTATTATTATGATTGATCCCACAAAGCCTATATTGTAACTTTCTGAGCATGAAAGTGGGTGTGTATGAAGTAAGACTGACACACAGTAAAACATATTCGATCAAACAAACAATTGCTATTTTATTTGATTAGGAATGACTAGTTTAAAATTTATGATATATAATAATTATTCGATACAACTACTGGATGCCAGTATATTAAATACTTGTTATCTTCAAAGCTATAAGTTTTATTATAAATTTGTGCCAGCATCATTTGGAGATCATCTTCTTTGCCAGATTACCAGGGTTGTACTATTTTCATTTGAGCTCGCTTATCTTTATTTGAAGTCTGTGAAGAAAATATGTTGTTTTATTTATTTAAATAGGATAAAATGCCATAGATAACTAATACAGTTCATAAAATGTTTGTGTCTAATATATGAGTATTTTTCTTTTAAATATCTGCAGTTAGTCTCCAAACTATGAGCAGATGTGTTGAATATCTAGAATTGTGTGGGAAAAGTGGTCCATCGACTTCTTCTTTGACAATGCTATTTCGGTTGAGTCTCTTTAGATGGTTATTAGTAACTTGACTGTTGCTTCTCAATATATTCTTGATAATATAATGTATTTTCATAGGCACATAAGTGAATTTGCTAGAAACTGTCAATACAAACAACATACAAATTTATAATGCCTAATATACTAATATATAAAGCTGCAGTGTTTGTTTGTTCGTTTGTTTGTTTGAACGCGATAATCTCTGGTACTACTGGTCCGATTTGAATGATTATTTCAGTGTTGGGTAGTCCATTTATCGAGGAAGGCTGTAGGCTATGTTTTTTTTTTTCAAAATTAGGGATCCGTAATAAAATTGCTATTTTGTAACACAAGGTGTAAAATCGAAAACCTATTTTTGGGTGCGCTGCAAAATCTATTGACAATAGAACAAAATGATGTACAGGCTATAATATAGGCAATATTTTATTACTTATAAAACTATCGCGTGAATTATACTTTATATGGCAAAACAACGTTTGCCGGGTCAGCTAGTGCCTAATACTTGGCTAAGTCAAGTTAGTAAGTCTTTTGTGGGGCGATGTATAAACTTTTACAATAAGAATCCAGGAAATGTTCAAAACAAAAGTATTACATTATTCAAAAGCATTGTTAAAAAATGTTTGAGTGGTAAAGGTAACCATAACATAAATGACTTTCTTAATAATACCACAGATTGGGAATGGAGCGACCACCCTCAGGCTATTAAATAATAAGTTTAATGGTACAACATTAATTTGTAAACATAATTGTAATTTTGTTTTGATGAAAAAAAAGCCCGCTGAGTTTGTTGCGCCCGTTCTTCTCAGGTCTGAAGCATTCGTCTTGGAATGGGTGGTAGTTTTTGACTTTCAATAAGTGATGTCACATCCTATTTTGAATTAAAAATATTTGAATTTGAATAAATAATATTGAATAAATTATGAAAACAGTACTTGATTTGAAATGTTACCATGGTATGTAATAAATGCTAAATCTATTTCAATAGCGATGACGTAATCGCTCTTTAGAGCAAAGGCGATGACGTCATGCCAGCAGCTGTGCGACTTGTAATGTTTTTAAAGGCTAAGTTATGCAAAGTGTAATGAAAATTTAAACTGCTAAATTAACTATTGTAGATTTATCTTTTAACAGAAATACTAACAAAAAAAAGAGTGTTTGTACTTATGTACACGCGTTTGAAGTTATACTTCTTTGGCGTATGGAAAATTAAATCAAATTTTAACAAATAGTTAAGATCAAAGATAGTATAAACACTCAGCATTTAAGGTTAATATAAACAAGTATAGAAAATTAGTTAATTTTATAAATGCATAAAATTAGTTAATATACCAGAAATAAAACAAAACAAAAAAAAATAGTTTTTACATAATAATGTAATAATTTTTAATTAACGATGTAAATAAATTATACATTCCGACAATAAACCTCAAATCTATAAATGCACTCAAAACAGTTTATTCAAATCAGTTTTATTACTAATATTCAATAGATATAGATATACTAATAAATTATTAGTAAATACTATCACCGTCGTATATGAAATTGAATTAATAAAAACACCAAAATAATATTTATTTATTCACACTGTTTAATTGTACAGATTTGATACAGCTAAACCAAATATTAATCTTTATTAGTTACATAAACCAAGTAACTTATATTTTTAAGCTTCAGTACCAAAGTAGGTGTAGCGCTAAATTTTAAAATTGTCTGTTGAGAAAATTAAAGCTACTTACTACGAGCGTGAGAAGAGAACTTTGTTGAACACAATCCATAATTCCAGTGGGAGATTCCTTTGCACAGGATGCCGGCTAGATTATGGGTACCACAACGGAGCCTATTTCTGCCGTGAAGCAATAATGTGTAATTAATTATTCTGGTCTTTGGTCGGAAGGGTGCCGTAGCTAGTGAAATTACTGAGCAAATGAGACTTAACATCTTCTCTCAAGGTGACGAGCGCATTTGTAGTGCTGCTCAAAATATTTGGGTTTTTCAAGAATCCTGAGTGGCACTGCATTGTAATGGGCAGGGCGTATCAATTACCATCAACTGAACGTCCTCGTCTCGTCCCTTATTTTCATAAAAAAAAAATCTATGTGTCCCTTATTTTCATGAAAAAAAATAAACTATGTGTCTCTTATCTCTCATATTTTTTTCCATCCAGTTTGGCATCCAAATGATCAAATATGATTTCAATTAATAAAGATATTTTGACTTTGTGAAAAGGAGCCTCCAACTGGTAGTACGGACATATTTTTTTTTATATGAGAGGGGGCGAACGGTCAAGAGGCTCACGGGATGGGGAGAGGTGAGGCAATAGTAATCAACAATCAGCCACTCCCTCGACATTACGGTGTTGTTCAGTACCGGATTAGGCAAGCGCGGGGCCCGCAGCAAATTCTGTTGAGATCTTTGCCCTCTAGTCATTTACGGAGCCTGAAAAATAGCGTCAGTAATGAGTAAGCAATATATGGCGTACAAAAATGGGCAAATGAGGTGGTTTTGTAAGAATAATAGCGGATAATCAAGAAAATGTCTCTTTATTTTACGTACAATTGTAACTCATTATAGTAACCATACATAGATTAGGGTTTGGTCTCCGCTGCCCTTCAACTAGATACCGCAGGCGTAGTCGCAAAGTGCGGCAACTAATACAACGCCCAAGTGGGCGAGCTCGTGCCAGTCTCGAACAATGTGTGACGTTGTCGTGCCGCATGTTCTGTTAAACTTTGCTAATAATTGAAACTAAAATGCTAAAAGTAAAATATTTAAAAAATAATACAACAAGAATTAAGAACATCAAAAAGAATTGTAATAAATTTTGAGAAAATAAATACCTTTTATCATCAGTTAGTATTTTGTATTTTATTAAAATCAATGTAAAATAACACGACGCGTATATAAGGTACAAAATTTTAATGATGCCATTGAGTGTCGTGGTATCATATCATAGCCTTACAATATGTACCACCGTATAGACGCGGTGACAGTTCTCTTCTGAGTGACCAATTTGGATTTGGTTTGGTTGATATGCTTAAATATTCAAAATACTTAGGAGCTTATTCCAAGTGTGGCTGACTGTCTCCGCAAAATCTGTTATAGTATATTCGCTTATCTTTTTTAAAAGAACAGTACCAGTGGGAGGCTCCTTTGCACAGGATGCCGGCTATATTATAGGTACCACAACCTATTTCTACCGTGAAGCAGTAATGTGTAAGCATTACTGTGTTTCGGTCTGAAGGGCGCCGTAGCTAGTGAAATTACTGGGCAAACGAGACTTGACATCTTATGTCACTGTGTTGACTGTCATGTCAATGTAAATTTTTGGGTTTTTAAATACTCTTGAGCGGCACTGCATTGTAATGGTCAGGGCGTACCAATTCCAATCAGCTGAACGTCCTGCTCGTCTCGTCAATTATTTTAAAAAAAATCTAGCAGAGTTTATATCACTGTTAGAGCTGTTCTTTTCTCGTGCTGAGTGATACACTCATTGATGTACTCGTCACTTTTATTACGTTGAGCCGTAGATGGAAGATGGACACTAGATTCGCTGTCACCGTTTGTAAATGAGATAGCAATAGTCTGTGAAGTGTGTTATGTTTCATGTTTTCGTTCTGGACGATTTGTACAACGTAATAGACAACAACGTCCCATATTTTAATAATAACTGAATTAACACTAAATCACTCAATTACGTATAAACAATTAGAATTTATTAAATTACAAATTAAATTAAATAGTCACGGACTAGTAAAAAAATAAGGACTCCGCGCCGTGATATTAGCAAGTGAAGCACCTTTATGCTAGTGTGTGTGCGGTTACGGGGGATACCAGTTACACAATTTTTTCTCCCTTAAATAATCATATATGGCCATAAATAATTTTATATAATTGTTTTTACACTTTTACACAACGCACGACGGCATTTTTAAAACAATTTATTGCGTCGCAAACGGATCTGGCACAGACGATGGCAAATCTCATAATGGCAGCCGATCGGCTTGTATTAGTGTAAGTGCATGCGTGGGGCTATGTATTTACACGTTTACCGACTTATTTTGGTGCCTCACTGTTCTGTAAGGTGACACGGAGTCTTTATTTTTTTTGTCTGTGAAAATAGTATTGCACCATGCCAACCATTGTTTGTTGGGAGCCGATGGACTCCATGGTCCAAACAAAAAAATCGCATACGCGAAAGGGATAGTAGATATTGTAGTGTATCTCGCTTACTCTCAATACCAGTCTAATTTATGTGTCTCTGTCACATTATTATTGTTATTTTAATGATTCAATTGTTCATCTTCTATCTACGCGTTGAGCACTACTGTCTCTCTTGCCATTTATGGGTTAGTTAGTTATAATATCAAACCGTGAAAAATTGTAAAACTCGATCGTTAATTCGTCAATCTTTTAATATTAGTAGAGCTCAAATTGCTTAATTTTACGAATATTTATTAAAAATTCAAATAGCGTAGATTACTAATTATGGGAAACTATTGGTAATTAAAAAGCTCTAGGTTTTATGTTACGTATCACTCACTGGAGGCGTTAAGATTTGAAAATTTTTGGTTGCGAATGGACTTTTAAATTTAGATTTTAGAGCAAGCCGTACTCTCTAAAACTGACCATAAATCATAATCCAGCGGATTAAGATCGGGACTAGACAACGGCCAGTCTTCAGCTCTGATGAAGTCTTTATGACCCGGCGCCGAGTCTTGCTGGAAGGACCATTCTTGGTTATTGAACACGGTGTTGTTAAGGGGCTTCACTACCTTCTCAAGAATGGTATTTTGATACACTTGTGCCGATGTTTTGATACCTTTTTCAAAGAAGTGTATGGCTCAGTCACTCCTTCATAGCTAATACCCCACTAAATCAGCACTCGGATAGTGCCCACGTTATACTCTGTCGATTAATTGGGAAGCTTCCTTACAGATCAATACGGTGATGTTTTTTATTAAAATGTTGCTCAATTGTAAAAAAAAATCTCATCCGTAAACACATTTTATCTGTGACCTCGTAGTAATTTCGATTTTACCGCCATATTCGTTTTTAAATTATCAGTTAAGAAATGATTAGTACGTCTCGTATAGGCTGCAAGGCCTAAGTCATCTTTTAAAATACGCGACATGGTTCTTTTGCTTTCGGACAGGATTTCCTCAAATTCTTTCCCTTACTCGTTTGATCACCTTTTTCGCATGAACACTACGTTGACGGCCTGATCTTTTTCTGTCAAAAACAGAAGAGGTCTCATTGTACCTATTTTTTGTACCATTGTACAAACATTTTTACTAATACCAAGCGTATGGAGAGTTTTAAAAATTGTATTTGGCTCCATACCTACTTTGTGTAATGCAATCACAGCGATTCGGTTCTCTTTATAACCCAACTCCATTTTAATATCGCAAAATGTTGCACAATGTATTGGCGCCAAATTGAGAAAACGCAATGAACAATCACAATATAAAAATGACAGATTCCAAATTCAAATGTAATATTTTGTTTATTAATTAATGGTAATTGTAACAGTATTTATGGCCAGACTAAGTAATCTTATCATTTGACAACAGACCATGCAATTACTTTAGATTTTTTGCTGGACTATTTTAAGCCTCTTGGTTGGCCATTGTGTTTCCTTGGGTATAATTAAATTATTATGGAGATAACTTAAAACAAGATTCCTTTCCTTACGTCCTATTATTGTCATGCCTACTACGCGAATTGGTGGATTTAGTGAGTCTGTAGTTGAGTGCGGTATGTAATTTTATAAACAACTTTGTAGACGCATATATACCACCTACCCTAAAAGCGTACAAAATACATGTGTCGAAAATTTGAAAAAAAAAATTGTGAAAAACATTTGTGTGGTAAAGGTTACTCTATGATGTACTTAAATTACTTGATACACCTTGGAATAGGGGAATTCGACACCAGGCTTATATTGCCCATATTATTTTATGATAACAAGCTAATATTACTACTTTAGATAAAACCAGTGGGAGGCTCCTTTGCACAGGATGCCTGGCTAGCTTATGCGTACCACAACGGCGCCTATTTCTGCCATGAAGCAGTAATGTGTAAGCATTACTGTGTTTCGGTCCGAAGGGCGCCGGAGCTAGTGAAATTACTGGGCAAATGAGACTTGACATTTTATGTCTTACGGTTGTTAGCGCTGTTGTAGTGCCGCTCAGAATTTTTGGGTATTTTAAGAATGCTGAGCGGCACTGTATTGTAATGGGCAGAGCGTATCAATTACCATCAGCGGAACGTCCTGCTCGTCTCGACCCTTATTTTCATAAAAAAAAAACCTCAAAGACCAGTTGAATACTCATATAACACTTAATCAGATTCTAAGTGGGTTCCTAATACTATAGAAACTTATCAAGAGTTACCTTATTTCAGTGATACCCGCTGGAGCTCTGCAAACTGAAGGGGGTCTACATACACTGGCGGTGTCCGGTACGACGGGCGGAGGGGCTATCGTGCAATACGCAACGGGGCAAGATGGACAATTTTACGTGCCGGGTATGTGCCTAATGTCATATAGTATATAAATATCATCCGGATTTAGTGCGCACGAAAATATTTTTGAGTAAATGATCAAATGGTACCATACTTACAGGTCCAATATTAGAAGATCAGACTCGTAAGCGTGAGTTACGTCTCATGAAGAACCGGGAGGCTGCCCGGGAATGTCGTCGTAAGAAGAAGGAGTACATAAAATGTTTAGAGAACCGAGTCGCTGTTCTGGAGAATCAAAACAAAGCATTAATAGAGGAGCTCAAATCGCTAAAAGAATTATATTGTCAGCAGAAAACCGAATGAGGTCCAGCCGGCTAGCCAGATGTGCCACTGAAATGCTGGCAGTCATTGAAGGCACACCAGTTTTATGCTGGACACGAAAGAACCTCGGGTTTTGTGGAAACACTGGGGTAAATTTTCAAATTCATAGAGTTAAGTCGGAAACTGTGTCACTAACTTCAATGAAGTTGTGTCATGTATTATGGCTAGCACCTCAGAGAAATGTCGAATTACAAAGACATTAATATATTTGTTATGAAGGGTATTAAACGTAACATGTGAACATAGAAATTACAAATGTCATAGGCCATCTAGTAGCGTGGGGGTCTATCCAAGATGAATATGATTGTATTGTTAAAAGTGATATGTTTATCTATTTTATAATAATTAGTATTTAATGTTGTTTATTTCTTCAGTTACTTGATGAAGATTTACAGTCTCGTAACTGTTTTTATTCTATTGAAAAAATGGGCACACTTACCGATCAGTTGTTGTAATGTGATGGTTTTTATCAGATACTATATACTGACCCCAAAGAGATTAAGAATGACAATTTTTGTATTACTAGTAAGTGAAACAGATTCTACAGTAACAAATGTGTTACTGAATAAAACTCAATATTTAACTACAGATGGTAGCTGGAATGTACAATTGATCTAAGAATATCTTTGCTTTTGTTTTCATCTGTGTTCGTATCTAAAATAAATATACGGTCTTACAAATAATTTTGTAATGAGAATAAACCAATAATATGCAAAGGCTTGTGTTTTTCATTCGTATGTATAAAGTTTCCGGCTTTTCTTTGAAAGACTGCTGCAGAAAACTTTAGAATTATCATTATATTGACAGTGTTGTCGGTATATATATTGATATAGTCAACATTAAGCATATTAATGGTTTTTTCAGCTATAACTAGTTTACATGTAAGGCCGTTAGTGTCAAGATTGAAATCTTCTGCCAATTTTCAATAGTAAAACTCGTCTCACAAGGTCCGATCAAGTTCAGAATACTGCAAATAAAGTTTGTCTGAGGATACCATTGTCAACTAATATTTTTATTCATGTGATGATATTTTTGCATTGAAGTGATGTGACATTTATAATAGAACCCAAGAAATATTCTGTTAAAGGATGTGTGCCATCGCTGTTGCAATTTTCGGTTTATTCGTTGTTTACAATTGTATTATTATTAATGAATTTTAATTGATAATGTTTTTATCAACATAATTGTACAGTTGTAAATAGTTATGCATTACAAAATATTATGGTTTCAATTTGGAATGATAATGTTCACTCATTGATTGATTGACTATCCATTCTAAGTTAGTTTAGATACATCACCAAATGGTTTTATAGGTAAGCCAAAGTTAATTATTTAATTTACCTGTGCAATAAGTTATTGCGTTGTACAGTTTTGACAGTACTTGAACGATTGTTTCCGGCTCTTGATAAAAAGAAATAGAATGTACAGATAGCATAGATTTATGTATAGAGTGTATTTATTTAACAATTTATTGTACATATTCCATAGGGAAATATGAAAGAACAGATGATTTTGACACATTTCGCATATCACATGAAATTTTATGCCCGTTAGTTTTTACAAAGAGTCATATTTTAATATTTTTTTTTGCAATGTGAAAATTTACTATCTGTTAAAATTTACTAATTTCTATGAAGTACTTTATAGTTTCTTGGAGTATATAACTGACTTTCAACTAAATAATAAGATTTTATTAGTGGTTCATTGTCATTGTTAATATCTTTAAATGTACTTTTTGTATAAATTATTATTGTTCATAGGCTTAATAATTATGTATTTTTGTTGTTTATTTTTAATACGCATATTAATAGTGACAAATGACCGCGATTTAATGTAAGACATTGTGGAAAGTGCCTTTTTAAATTAGATTAAATAAAGTTTATACCAACATAGCTTTTTATGTTATAACTGATGCGATTTATATTATTAATAATTATTATTAACTGTTTGATGTAATTGTGGGTTATTTTATTTAAGCTCTATTGAGGTGGATTACTTAACTGTGATGGAATCAGAATTAATAATGAAGTAAAATGTCTATTAATTTCATGTAATTTTTGAATTATGCTGTATCCTTATTACACTAGCATATTTATCTTTATGACATCTTTACACTTACCCATATATTTGGAAAGCAACTATTGCTACTTTAAAAAAAAGCACAATAAAAAAATATATTTATTGGCATATTGAGTTGGTTATCACTTGTTGAAATAGGTGTCACAGCAATTTATTTGGTATTCGTTTATTATTCAGTAATCATTTTATAATGTGTGAATAGAGAAATGTACAATAAAAAAGTAAAAGTAAGAATTTACCTCCTATGGTAAGTGATGAACATAAAAAGAAGTATCCTGAATGTTCCAGCCATATAGTATAATGTTGGTTAAAACCAACATTATACTATATGGAACAACAAAGTAAACTAACAAAAGAGAATTTGTTGTAAACAACAAATTCTGTTTTTAACGTTTCAAGTGCGGACCGTCGGTTTTCGCGCCAAATATCGGAGGAGCGCGGGCCCCGTTTAGCAGGTTAATATAAAAATTTGCCTTAAGTCACGTGGTCTTTGTGGCATTTTCGCAGAAATAAATATATCGTGGATATTCCCTGCAAATTGGTAAGAGAATAATAATTGAGAGACATGCCGAGATCAAAGCGAAATTAGGTCCAAGTGGGCGTGGGTATGATATCTTGAGGAAATGCATACCACTCCTCTTTAATTGCTACTCGCAGCTCTGGAAGCCTTGTTGGAGCAGGTACCCGGGCTTGAACCCGACGTTTCAGCTAATCCCATAAGTGTTCTATCGAATTCAAGTCCGGGCTTCGAGCTGGCCAATCCATTGTATGAATGCCGACGTTTCGTAGATACTGGGTCACCACTAGAGCAACACGAGGCCGTGCAGTATCATGCATCAGCTGCATATTCTGTCCGATATATCCTGCCTGAGGTTGGTACCACACGGTCTGCGAGGATTTCAGTAATGTACCGATGAGAAGTTTTTCAACGTGCACGTGCGGTTAATGAGATGCCATCCCAGACTGTTACAGATCCTACTCACACACTGAGAATAACGTTCTCCAGGGCGACGATATACTCTCTGACGTCCCACCCTAGTGAAAAGAACATTACTCCACTACTATAACACATCCAATGCTCTCAAGCAAATTCAAGTCGAGCTCTACGGCTAGCTACCGTTAGTACTGGGCTTGTTGTAGCCTTCTTTGGAGTCATGTTCCGTTCAGCAACTCTAATTATGACGGTATCTGAACTTATGACCACTTAGCATTCGTGACGCAGACTTTGACTTGAACTGCGTTCAGGCGGCAATTTCATAGAACAGTAAGTTAGATATAACGATCATCTGCTGTTGATGTAATCCTAGGTCTGCCCGTACCTGGATGGCGCTCGAATCCTCCAGTCTCTAGGTATCGTCTACAAACTCGTTGCACTGAAGATCTGCTAATTAGAAGTCTTCGAGCGAACTCACGTTGTGTAAGGCCTGCTTGAAGTAGTGCTACAACTTGAGCTGCAGCCTGAGGTGTATCCATTTTCGACCGAAAAAAGTAACAAAAATTCGCGCGTCTGATCAAACGATTGTCTAAAACTAAAGAAATGATAAGAAATATCCGACTACCTTACTTACCTACCTAAACGCTAATCGCAGTCTCTAGTCAAAACAGAGAAAATCGTTAGAATCGTGGTAGTTGCTTGATTGCAGTGTGATTTGTTGTTAGTTTAGAATAAATTTATAATAGTCATATTAATCTTCATGAAACGTACTTTCTGTAAGTAGGTATAATTAGGATAGATGTAAGTCTTATACTTTCTGAGAAAATGGAATCAGAGATCCGAGGTAGTTCGTGGCCCGGTTTATTTTCTGTCCAGTGTAGTAAATACAATATGGCGACGATGTATAATCCGTCTTAGTTTGAAAGCGAACAGTTGTAACGTAGTGGAATTCTCCGTAATAATTATCACTGTGCGTTTCATACAATCTCTATTTTCTTTTAGAGAGAGTTTCGCTAGGCTGCCTATTGCACTATTGAACAAAATGAATTAATAATTATCATGGGATAGTGTGAATTCTTTTTTATGGAAAAAACTAACGAGCGAAACGGGTAACCTGATGTTCTCCTCTACATTGCAGTTATCACCAGTTTCATAACTGCTGCAGTTGTAACATTTTGATGAGCATTGTAATTACGTATGCCCAAATCGACTAAAATTTAAACATTGGTTAGTAGGGTTATAATTTACTCGTCTTACCTCAAAGAGGATGTAAATACTACGTAATCAGCGGCGGGACTGCCTCTTTCGCTAGGCTGGTCATACCTTATGAACGTTACCACAACCACTAGGCACAGTTCTTCAATTAAGTACTTCCTCAATTGGGCAGTCAGAGGGCACTCCCTTTACAAAGCTCATGCGTATTATTTGAAAAGATGTAATAAATGCTTTCAAACCCATCGTTTCTAAGTTGGAATTATCAATGAATGTGTTGGCATTAGTTAAACTCGAGAAAGCTAAATAATATTGTTTCTACCTATTTTCTTTTACAGAACCTATAATATTTCGAATATTTTTTTATGGAATGATCATATCTTATCAAATGAAACTGGGTGCAGAGTTGTAGGTACTATCGTTTTGGTGATTTTGTTTCTTGTAAGTGCGTAATAAATGAAGTCATTTTCCTTGTAGGTACGTAGTATTTCCAATGGAAATGTAAGCTTTGGGCTCGGGACCGCTAGAGGGTATTGAAGGAATTATTTGATTGTTTTAAATAGATAGTTTCTTAACATTCATTAGTGGTTTCTCTAGTAGTGTCACTAACTCCACTGTCTCCATAGCGACATTCTGCCTGAGCGTGCTTCCTACCTTTTCTGATTGCAAGTTTAACAAATTTTAGGTATTCAATTGAGATCTTTTGCGACATGTGCGCTTAGAAACAGAACTATCCGAACATTTCATCTCCACCTCCAATACTGGTAAGTCGGGCGGCTTGTTAATACGAGGGCTGCACTAAAAGTATCGGGAATGGAATATTTCCACAGTTCCTGTGATATTGAAATCTTTTTAATTGAAAACTCCTTGGTTTTAAAAATCGAATATCATTTATTTATAAAATGATTCTCGGTCTTGTCACAAGGTCAAACTTGTTTAGTCGTTGAGAAAATGGAATTGACTCGAGAAAATTCTAGAGCGATAATTTATTATGACTTTCGAAGTGGTTTAACACAAAAACAGTGTGTTGACCGGATGGTTTCTGCATTTGTTGATGAAGCCCCATCAAAAAACCACAATTTATCGCTGGTTTGCTGAATTTCAACGTGGACGTGTCAAGCTCAGTGATGATCCCCGTCAAGGTCATCCAAAAACTGCAGTCACCAAAGAAAACGTTGATGCTGTGCGTAAGCTGATTGAGGAAGATCGACAAGTGACATACCGCGAAATTCAGGCAACTTTAGACATTGTTGTAAAAAAGTTGTTTTCCCGATGGATACCGCATTTGCTCTGTGAAGAGCAAAAAGCGGCTCCCGTTACTTGGTGGTCAGAACTCTCGAAAGATTCCACGCATGATCCTCAAATGCTGTATACATCATCGTATCAGGTGACGAATCCTGGATATACGCGTACGAACCCGAAACAAAAAACCAGTCACGAGTTTGGGTGTTCGAAAATGAGTTAAAGCCAACAAAAATTGTTCGTTCACGGAGTATTGCAAAAAAAATGGTGGCCACGTTTGTCTCCAAAACCGGCCACGTTGCGACTATTCCTCTTGAGGGACATAGAACGGTTAATGCAGAATGGTATGCTAGCATTTGTTTGCCACAGGTCTTTTCTGAACTCCGTAAAGAGAACTGCAACCGCCGCATCATCCTCCATCACGACAATGCGAGTTCTCACACCGCGCACAGAACAAAAGAGTTTTTAGAGCAAGAAAACATAGAATTATTAGACCATCCGCCGTACAGCCCCCGACCTAAGCCCTAATGATTTTTATACTTTCCCTAAAATAAAGAATAAATTGCGTGTTCAGAGATTTTCATCACGTGAAGAAGCTGTGGACGCCTACAAAACGGCCATTTTGGAGACCCCAACTTCCAAATGGAATGGTTGCTTCAATGATTGGTTCCATCGTATGGAAAATGTGTCAAATTTCGCGGAGAATACTTCGAAAAGCAATAAATACATTTTTAAATAGTAATGTTGTCTCACTTCCTTGATTCCCGAAATTTTCAGTGCCGCCCTCGTATTATGAAATCATTCACGTACTATAAACAACTAAGCCTAATCTGGGCTAATCCCCTAGTGAAAGGTCGTCAAAGAATGTCCGAGCGGCGTTGACATAAACTTATACAGATAACATTAAAATACTCATTCAAATTAACACCTAATTTCGTGGCAGTAATGTTCAAAGTCTATGAAAGAAATCTCTGCCTAATAGACGCATAAGCAGAGTTTTGCTTCGGACAGTTTTTGAGCGTGATTGTGTTTTTCGTTGTTTATGTATAAGATAGATACATGAAAACTTACCCGAGTCCAGACTCTTAACACTAAAACTTATTTATTTATACTAGTTAAATATAAATTATATAATTTACACTTTACGGCGACACATATAGACCAGTGGCTAGTAACCCAGCCGACTTGAGCTAGAGGTCCTGGGTTCGAATTCCGGTAGGTGCCAACATTTATAATATAATGTTGATTATGGAAGTTAGTTTCAGAATCGTGGAATTTTTATTTGTATGTAAATATATCGTTGTCTTGCAACCCATAGCAAAGGCTATGCTCAGTTTGGGGCAAGACAAGTTGTGTGTCATTATTAAGAATTAAAAAAAAATACTTAAAATCTTAATCAAAAATACAAATTCGGCGAATGAAAATTGGACCAATCGATCCGTTTACCGCGCTTTTTTGAGGACTTGTACCTTTGTCATTGAACAAAATTGTATTGTCATCGAGCCAAATAAATACCCACGCGGTACAAATTAGTACAACGCTTTTAGAAAGCATCGTGAATTTCTTCTTGGATAAATAGAAATCTTAATTGATAAAATGAAATGAACATAACGAATAACTCTAAATAATGATGCTAATCCATCAATCATCATTTAATCCAAGATATTCATAATTATCATTGCGAATCCCGTCTTATAGGAATCTAAATTTAAAATAATTTAAACCTACAAACTAACTTATAATCCGGTATGTATTCGTTTAGTTTAGTATGTATTTCGTTCGTGTATGTAGTATAGTTTCGTTGTTAAAAAAAATGTAAAACCGGTGATATTATCGCTCTTCAGGAGACATGGCTTCTCCAGCGCGAACTCCACTTTGTATATCAGATAGATGATAATTCGCATCATTCTCGAAGTCATCCGTGGATGTCCCTACGGAGGTTTAACTATCTTGTGGCGTCTCTTTTTTTTTCCGAAACGAAATGAAACGGTCCATATGTCAGACTCGAGTGTCCGCGCAAGCGGCACCCCCTACCGACTAAAAACCTCTATGCTGTTAGCCCTGAAGGCTTTTACAGCGACATAGGACGTGGGCCGGAAAGACTACGCAACAACAGTCGCGGGGCGTCTCCTAAGGAGACTCGAACCTCGGACCGGCTGTGTGCTTGTGGGAAGGAGAGAGAATGAAGGTGAGAAAATGAGAAGAACACACTCGCCGGAGAGACTTATTACAATAAGGAATAAAAGAAAATGGTCCATTGATTCTTCTGCGGTTAGCAAGGGATATACCGAAAGGGACAGTGTTACTGAAAAAACTCCTACGTAAGCAAATAGCACTTACTGTCTACGTCCGCTACCTACCCCAAAACTTGTTTTTATAGTTCTCGATTATTCCGCAACAGACAGCATCAATATTTCGGTCATTTCTGTACGTTAGTATATTATGTCGGACTCGAGTCGCCTTGCGGCTTGGATCGGCTTGGCGGCGATCGGCGATGTCATGGCGTCATATTTATTTCGTTAGAGAAATAATGAAATCAAATACAATGTTATAATCCATGATTTCTTTACTGTGGTATGTAATTCTATGATTTTTCTTTTTACTTTCGTAATAAGTGCATCATCCCATAACACAAGACGGCATTTTAGTGGTTTATCTATGTCAAATTGTAAGCAATTCTGTCAACAACAAACGCGTGCGTACCGTTTTCGTATCGAGAAAGCACCTACGACCAAAGAGGCCAATTGCCTCCATTTAGGGGATTTGTTTTCGGCGTGCTAGTGACATAATCTAAGTACCTCTTTTAATACTATACTATCATTGGGTTTGTGCGGATATAGATGTATTAGGAGCAGACTCGGGAACATTTTCCTTCCTTAGTGAGTCTCATGGAACGATCAAGTGGCTTGATCATTGCCTGACAACAATTGCTGTATGTGGATAACAGTGTTAGTTGGTCTGATCATTTCCCACTGTTTCTTAACTGTGATATTAAGCTAATAACCAAGAAAGTAGATAGTAAGGAATGTAATTATAATTTAAATAAGGATATCAGATGGGGACAGAGAAATAAATACGTGTACTAATTTATGTACTGAAAATCTAAATAAGTTACTTGACTCTAGTCACTATAATGCAAAGAATTTAATTAGCTCTCCTTAGAGCTGTGTTTAGATCCGAGCACCATGAAAATCGGCGAGCGAGCATGTTTATTTATTTTTATTTACTACCCGAACTGGTGTCTCATCTACTAAACCTGGTGGTTACCAGCTCTAAGATTTCTAATTTGGCGTTACTTTCGCTAATTATGTCGTTCTTTTCGTTACTAATTTACGGAGACCATTTATTGAGGGGCTACGTAGCACCGTGTCATCAACGTAGCGTAGGGTAGTAAATAAAAATAAATAAACATGCTCGCTCGCCGATTTTCTAGGTGCTCGGAGGATGTTAAAATTACGTTGTTTAACGTACTGTATGAGTTTTTATACTTCACAATTATGGATCACCTACACCAAAAGATCCTTTAACATCCTCAGGGTACAATATAATGATGCAATTCGCATTTTATTAGAAATGCCGGGGCATTGTAGCGCGTCGGGCATGTTCGCCGACGTTGAAGTCCCGGACTACTACGCCATTATACGGAATAGAATAAAGGGTTTCTGGGAAAACGTCTGTAATTGAAATAATAAGATGATTAAAGTCGTCGCTCAAGCATGAGCTGACAATGTGTTTTGTTTACAAACACTGGCTAAGGATACACCAGATCCCTAACGTTAAATGTCTACTATTTTTTTTAAGTGACCTTAATTTTTATATTATTTATTGTCTGTATACTTAAATATTTTAATTTTTATTAAATTTAAAAATATTCTGACTACCTTATTATATGTAAACAGGTTTTATATGGGTCCCTGACCTGCAATAAAATGATTATATTTTTTTTATTTAGTTTTAAAATAAAGTGGAATGAGAAAGGCCTAGTGCCTTTCTCATTTCATGTGCTTTTTTTTATACAGGTGTAATATTTAAATGTGACCAGGCGATTATTACATATATATATCCGATATCAAACAACTTTATACTGATTTTGAAAGTACGTTACTTATTCAGTAAAATGACATCAATAACTTTTTAAATCAAACGAGAAGTATATAAAATTTTGGTATTAAGCAATTCAATACATTTAGTATGAGATAAGTAGAAAGGTCATTGTATCGCACTACAAGGACGTCACTTCGAAAATCTGCTTTGAATACAAAATGTTGTAGTTACTAAGAAATTAATATTATTCAATTAAAATATAGTTTTATTACTTTGTTAGATAACTAAAGTTTCCTTTAATATACAGTACCTACTAAGCTAAAATAAGGAAACTAAATCCCTTCTAGTAATCTCATTCTAAATGTATGGAGTGTTTAATAAAAAAAATGGATATGTACTTACCTAGGTACTTAATAACTCTCGTTTGATTTTCAAAAAAAGTTACGTCATTACTGATTGGGTAACGTACTTTTGATAGGTATCAGTTTAAAGTTTTTGAAATGTGTAACAGTTAAGGATTAATCGCCTGGTTACACATAACAATTACACCCTGTATAGAAAGAGTTGTAGTCGATTAAAAAGTACCAAAAAAAAAGAAATCGACCTCAGAATACCATACCACAAAAAGGTAAAATTAAAAACAACTTCGGTTTGTAACTAAATATTTTAATTGCATGATAAAAAGCTTATTATATTTATTTCATACGTCTAGTAGACTATGACAGCTGTAAACACGTCGAAAAAATACCAGCTAACTTAGCAGCACCTATTTTTAGCAATTAATGCACTTTAAAATAATGTGACTGACACTATATCATTTAAATACGTCTTGACGTACTATGACAGCTGCTGTGAAAGCGTAGAAAAAAATTTAGTTTAGAACTAACCTCTATTTAGAGCAATGCACCCACACTGGCACAAAGTGTCATACAAACCGCGAGTGTAAGACGTAGCTGATCACGCACACTAAACTAATATTCCTGGCCTGTTATTGACGTATAAATAATCTAAAATAAAAAGCTTGTAAAATGTTCTATGCCATCTTCTTATAAAATATTTTATTGTATTTAAAAGTAATTGGTCTACTTACACGTGAAAAGTGATTCCACTACTTTACACTTTCATCTCCACATACACACAATTAATACTTGTGTACTTAGTTATTACTTTTAGTTAATTTCTTTATTTGATTAGATAAATTTTAATTGCTTGTTGTATATTTATAAGCCGCTTGTATACTTTTATTTTCTGTTAATTCTACTATTTTCCCCACGAGACCATTCTCGTTACAGTAAGTGTTCTGTGCACACGAGACTGGCAACGCCTAGTCTGGGGGTCAGTATAAAATGTTAATTTGTACAAGTGCGAAATAAATGATTTTGTATTTTTGCATTTTTTTAGTTTAATATTCTTACGTTATTGTATAACCAAACATTTTACAACCTAATAAGATTTTTCCTTACGCTAGATGCTAAATACCTACGGTAAGCAATCTCTGGGTTGCATATTCCAAAGCTCAACTACAAATAGTTACATATTTTTAAATTAAGGTACTCCGTATATACAGCGCCGCCTACCTTGCTAGAAAACTAATACACGCTCGTTAGAGTAAAACTGTTCTGTGAATGCACGCCCCTGGTACGACGCGACGATCCGTAGGTGTGAGTTCTGCACAACATTACGACCCTAAAATGATTTTAGATCCTTGAATCTGTTTATATATCCCGTACAACCATTATCGGATCGTGCTCACTCGCCTTACAAAACTCATACGCGTGTAACGGTACAGTTTGTATTTTGTAAGCCCTGCCCACTACGGATAGTTTAAAGTTTTAGTTGCGCTATTTTAAAGTATCAGAAATGCTACCATGTTTTATAATGTGTTCACTAGTATCTTAAATTCGTTGAAATGTATCCGATATGACATTCAATCTTTCTTATTTATTAGTATTTTACAAATTACATGTGAAATAAAAAATGGTCGTTTATCAATTTGGAACATGTCAAATAAAAATTATGACAAACACAATAACAGTAAATTAATCATGATTATTAGGCTGCATTCAAAGAATATATATTTTAAGATTTCAAATAATTGCTTTAGCCTATGCTTCTATTATACAAAAAAAAAAAGACTAGGTCTTATATTAAGGATTGGTCTCCGCTGCGCTCCTACTACATACCTTACCACCTCAGAACAATAGCTTTTTTATTACGGCAACTATAAGATGCTTGTGTGTGTGGCATTTTGACACTCAATGGCATCTTTCAAATTCTCTAACATATGCTTTGTGTTATTTTACATTGAAATGATGATATGTGATCCGAGTGCTTTCCTTATTTCTTGTAGTATTATATTTACAAATGTTTACTACACAACTCGGCATTTTAGTTTCAATAATTAGCAAAGTTTAACAGAACTTGTGGCACTTCAACATTACACATTGTTAGAGACTGGTTCGAGTACACCCACTTGGTCGTAGTATTACTTGCCACACTTTGCGACTGCAGTATCTAGTTGGAGAGCAGTGGAGACCAATTCTTAATGTAAGGATTAGGTATTAAAAGAAAATATTTTCTTCTGACAAGTTACTCACCAGTCCAGAAATTCCAATCAAACTGCAAAAAGCCTAAGCTAATTTGACAAATCACACTTACACATCACACATTACATGACACATAATACAATATGAAAACATACTCTGCAAAGATCACAAAACCAATTGTTACTTAAATAAATTATAACAAATGTAAATGTTTCTTGCAAATACCTGTAAAGTATTTTAATTAAATATGACATTTAAATTATTTATTACATATTTATTACCTTGTTCCAAATGTAACTGAAATTATTACATGAAAAAATGAAAAATATGAAGTAGTCCTATATATACTCACATAGCACCCATTTTTTAAGGTTCTTTTGTAATGCATTTGGAATTCCCTGTACAATACATATGCAGGCAGGCAGAAAAGTTATGAAGGGGTAAATAACATAAAAGCATGACTTTTAGAATTTTTGGAATAATGAAAATAAATATCCAATTAAAATTTTTGTATACAAAATTTAATTTTAATACAACTTAAGAAGTACTGAGTAGTACAAGAAACAATGACAACAGTGGGTGTAAGTAAATTAACAATGGATAATCAATATCATTGAGACAAAGTGATATTATTCAAAAAATATTAGCTTTCTTGCAACAATCACTTTATAGAAAAAAAAAAAAACAAAGCAAAAAATGTAAATATTAGAATTTGGTTATTATTTTGCAACAGTATTCTATGTCTCATAAAATTAATAACTTTTGCTAAGTTCAGTATTTATTCATCAAAGTTCTGGGATAAGAGAAAGTTTGCAGCAAGGTTTTCATTTTTTTCACACGCGAAGTATGCTTGAATTACCATATGCTCAGGAAAGCCAAGTGCTTTTAGTCTTTCAATTGCTTCCTTATCTTGAGAAGACACATGTATAACATTTTGTCCCGGCTGAGGCCCTTCAGTCTCTGGGGCTGGGACTTCATCAGGAACAGCTCCACCAGCAGGTGCACCCGCAGGCTCATTTAGCATTCGAACAAATTCTTGTTGGTGTTGACTAATAACTTGAAGAAGAGCTGGGTTACTTTGGCCTATTTGTTGTAAAACAGTATTTAACAGGCTAGGGTTTTGTTGAACCACTGCACGCATTTGTTGGAATTGTGGTTGGTCTCTCAGAAATCCTAAAGGATCCTCATCTGAATTTTCCTCAGCCTCCTGCTCTTGCAGCAATTCTTCAGGTATACCAGTTATAAGGTATTCCACGGCTCTCTCTCTATTGTTGAATGAAGCACGTAAAGCTTGTTCTACTTGTTGTCTGTTATAACCCATATCCATTATACTTTGTACTGTGGCTTCAAAATCAGGGTCACTTGGAATTGCTAAGGGTTCAACAGGGCGCTCCGGTTCTGTAGGTGGTGTAACTTTTGGCGTTTCATCCGTTGTTTTGGATTTAGCGTCGCCACTCTCGGTTGACGCACTTTCACCTGCTGCTGCTACGGCCGTAGATGCTTGCGGAGCTTCCGTTGTTTTAGGTTTCGTTACCATTATAACAATAAATTTTTTTTCATCTATATTATACGTATGAAGTTTGTTATCGTCGAGTAAAATTTTACCAGCGTAAATAAGCCTCTGATGTTCGGCGGCATATTCTTTACCTTTTTCAACTTCGATCTTGAGCTTTAACGATTTTACAGTTTCATCCGGATCTATTTCCACTTGAAATGTTTGCTGTTGAAGAGTTTTAAGTGTGACTAACATTTTCAGTTAATAAGTTTATTTATTTAGCTAGTTGTTTCAATTCAATCTTATTCTGACTCGACAAAATCGTATCTATCCAGTAAACATAACCTAAAAAACGACAGTGACATAACAATTTTTGTATCTAGAAAAGAAACTGTAGAAAGAGAATTAATTTTAACGTAGATGGAACAAAAAATTTTTTTTTTTAAATACTACCGCTTGGGAATGGAGTGACCGTTCTCAAGCTATAAAATAATATATTTTTTTTAATGATATAACATTATAACCATATATTTATGAAAAAAAAAAATAACAAAAGAACAACGGACTTCAAAAAGACTATTCCAAAACAATAGATATAATTTGCACTAAAAGTATAAAAATAATTGCGTAAACTATGTTATGGTAGATGACTTAAATATCCGGATAGCATAAAAATGATTTGGCCGAGTATCGTTAATTTGTTCCTAAGAATTGAAAAGTTCCGTTACTTTATCCTAACCAAACTCCACCAAACTATCTTTGAAGTATATCCCTTCCAATAAAAAAAGAATCATATCGGTTGGCGCGATATTGAGTTATTCGTAAATTTATCATCCACTTTGCTACATATCATACGTAAGTATAGCAAATTTAAGACTTTTATGGTTTTCTCATGGATGCTATTGTCAGATCTGGACCGAATTACAAATGGGACCCGGGAAGCACCAGCTTTCAAATAAAAAAGAATTATCATAATCGGTTCACCCAGTCGAGTTTGAGGTAACAAACATAAAAAAAAATACCGACGAATTGAGAACCTCCTCCTTTTATGAAGTCTGCTAAAAATAGCATTGATGCATGACACTAATTTTTATACATCAATCGGCATATCTAACCAAACATTATTTTATATGATTTACTTGAAACTCCCAAAATTACAGTAAGTACAAAATAATCTTACGATCTACTTGATTAAACCTGCAAAATGACTGCACGGAAGCTGCTGTCATCACAATTAAAATGTCAAAATAATTTAACAGTGCAGTTTTATTAGTGGAATATCTGTTATTTTTGTAGGAATGTTGCGGTACACATTCTTGCAAAAATAACTGACATCAAAATTTGATCTTTTTGTCAGGCGTCACGTTGCAGTGCAGTTGCAGTTTTATTAGTGGAATCTTATTGTTTGCGCTTTACTTCTGTATCTGTTGAGTTGATTTGTTTACTCATGCATAATTTATTTATTTATTCAGGAACAAAGCAGTCTTGTACAATAGTTAGGTGAATTTTATTAGTTTAATTCAGTTATTATTTTATTCATATATATTGCATATATTATGATATATATGGATACCCTTACAAACTAATTTATTTTGTATATTACAGCCATTGTAAAATACTCTATTGATTGAAAAAATTGGCCGTCGTATTTCTTGTATATTCTTTACAAGAGCTCTACTTTTTCCGAACATTATGGTAGATTCAGAAATTTCAAAGAACAATTTATAGTGACGATTCAAAAGCCCTTATTTGAAGCCTAATTGAATAAAGTTTATTTGAAATTTTTTTTTCGGCCGTCCATTAATAATTTTACTATCGCTCCTCTTGTAATTTTGCTCGCACGCGAAGTGCTACAGAAATGACGCGAGCTGCCGCTTACTGCAGTGTAATGCAGTTGTAGTGCGGTAGGTACCGTCTAGCGATGTGAAGCACGCATCGCAGCGCCGCTGTAATGCATTCCAACCTATCTATTTCAGTAAGATGTAAATTGTAAAAACTACAAGAGCGCCTCACAAATGTATTTCCTGCTTAATTGGTTTTATTAGGTGATACATAAAAAGTAATCTTAGAACGAGAGGAAATGCGCGCAGTTTTAAATTTAATTAAATTTAAAAATAATATTATAATCATCACACAGTGATCATCATATTCGATAAATTCTTTTGTTAGTGTTTGTGACAATATGATTTGTTAATTTGTGAAATAACAAAAGAGAGTGTCATAATGATAATGATATATTAATGTTGTAGAAGGAAAAATAAATGACTTGAAAATTATGTTCTTGTGTTATTACTATATTATCCATAGTTATGTAGGTAACAGTAGTAATTAAATACTAGGTATAGGTATGTATAGCTAAAGTTTTAAAAATTATCAAAACACGCTAACAGCCCACTTCTGCTCTTCCCGTTTTAACAGTTGAGATAAGTCTCTATTACTAGTTTACATACAGTACTTTATTTATATTTTGCCAAAAAATTGAGGTCGTACCTACATCAAGATTTTTTATGCCAATAATTTAAAGCTTCGGTTTGAGCTGATGGTTTTGTTACCAATGCCCTAAATAAAATATATTAAAAAACAAAGGTGCAATGTGTCAACTGTCAAGTGTCATGGTGAGAAAGGGCGGGAAACTTAAGATCGGTCGCACGTAATTTTAATAATTTTTCATTTTATTTTTAAATTTCATGTAAATATTTAGATATTTTGATCAGATAAGTTGTAGTTTGTATATATTTTAGTAGTTAGTTTGTATTAAAGTGTTAATTTGTGTAAATTTCATCCTATTGGTAAGTCTTCTTTTCTTCACTTTTCTATAATATGATGGACCCCCCGGATGATCCTGGGGGGACAGCCCCTGATATAGGTCATGTAGTGACAATCTCTAATAATGACGAAGGTAGCACTATGGATACAGATGGTTCTGTGTCTCAGACATCTAGTGGCCGTAAAAGAGTGTCAGCTCGACCCAGAATATGCAGACACTGTAATAAAAGACGACGAAAACACCGTGGTGATAAGAAAGATATTAACACATTCAATGCCACCACGATTTTCTAATACTTCCCAGCGATGCCGCCCTATAAAAAACGCAAACATGCTAGGTGTGCTCGCGGCACTGCAGGATGGAATTACGTAGCACGCTAGGCGTGTTCACCGGCACTGTTAAGAGGTAAAATCAAAGAAAGCGTTATTTCGGCTTCAACCGTGTTTATTGATCAGTCTTTCTCGAGTTACTGAAGAGATATTTTGTTTTTAGCAGTGTTTGTGCTTTTGAAAGTTAAATTATGGCAGTTAGTAGATTCCAAGGTAAGTATTTATCGTAATTTGATCAGTGAATTTCAACCTTTGGTTACTTATTTATGATTTTTTAGGGAAAACAAAATATGTGCAAGAAACAGTGGAATATGATGATGATGCGACGCAAGCAGATAGCCCACCCTCACAAAAACGCCCAAAAGTAGGAGGTGAGCCGATAACATATTTCTCTTATCTTGTCTTAAAACTTTTAGTGCACTTATTGTGACGTAGTGGATTAGTGTTAAATTGTAAATCATTCGGTCGGTACCTGGTACCTACTTTATGATATGCAGGTACCTATAGATAGCACATTATATTGTCAATATTAACGTATTTCATAAGGTTTTTGAAGCAGCACCGCAAGTAATTAACCGCATCAATTTTACACAAAAGAATTAAGGAACAAAAAGATTCTTAAAAAACCGACGATTGTGTTTGAAAACATTATTTGCACTGTTATATATTATCGCTAATAACACAATAAACAAGCCGTGCTGACTGCTGACGCATCTATTGTTTTACAAATAGGCTGATAACATTTCAACTCCAGATGTTTAAAACGTTACAGGAATCTGTCTACAATTCTAAGAAGTTTAGATTTTAATTTGGAGACAGTAAATGTTTTGAACTTATTGATCCGATGTCGAACACTTCGAACACTGATGTAAGGAGCTATACTAATGTTAAAGACTTGCTGCCCGTGGTGCAATAAAACGTGGGAATAGGACGCCGCCTGTTGCGCTCTCTGTTACAGACCTTACGGCAGGCATGGTAACGTCCCAATGTGCGGCTCACCTAATCTTTTTATGACACTCGGGTTTGTTTTATTACCAAAAAAATAATTGGCAAGCAACTGAAGTAAATGGTATTCCTACTAGGGACTTTATTTATAAACGATCGCCAAACGTATCTAATATTAGCAGTGCCCCGCGGTTTTACCCACGTCTTACGGGAACCATTTACTTTTTAGGGATAAAAAGTAGCCTATAGCCTTCCTCAATAAATGTGCTATCAAACACCGAAAGATTTTTTCAAATGGGCCCAGTTATTCCTGAGATTAGCGCGTTCAACCAAACAAACAAACTCTTCAGCTTTATAACATTGGAATAGATCCTGGGCAGGGTTTTGTCTTCTTCCGATGAATGAAAAGATATTGGTGAAAGAGAGAGAAGGAAACAGATCCGAGTTACACAACAGCTGATAAGCGTTTATAATTAGGTACCTAAAGGGGTACATTATAGGTAAATATTTTATGCAATTTATTTTATCTTTTTTGTTCAACCTAAGTGCCAAGGAATAAAATAAATGATAACTTATAAAAAATATTCTATATATTATTATTGGCATTATAAATGTAGTAAATTGACCTAATAATATAAAAGATTGAGAACTGCTGGAGATGAACACGCCTGGTATGTTCGCGGCATTACATAATAGATTATTTTTGATGAACCTTAAAAAAATATCAGATCCTGGAACCACTTCAGAATACTTTAGCTTACGGCAGAAAGTTTATGCTCAGAGTCTTTCGGACAATAATATTGTCTAATCTTTGAGATATAGATGAAAAACGGTGAGCACGCCCGGCGTGCTGGCGGCATGCAGATAAGAATTAGTGTGGACACGCTAGGCGTGTCAATGGCACTGAATGTGTTAAGGAAAGTGATTGCAAATGTGTAGACATTACTGACAAACAAATTCTTTCCAAAGTCGATTCCTGCAATAATTCTTCTATAGTAGTAGAGACAATACAAAAAAATAACACAGACACTCCACAACAGCCACAGCCCCCTGTTGCAAGGCTGTTATATAACTCATTAGATGCTGCTCCTTTTGTTGTACACATTCAGAAACAGTATTCATCTCCCGATGATAATGTTACTTTACATCCAGTTACGTTTGGTCGTTTTCTCAAAAGAAATTCTATTAAAAATATTGTGAATGGAAGTTTAAAAAGGATTGGCCGGAATAGGTTATCTATTTCTTTTTCTAAGTACCAAGATGCAAATGAATTGTTGAAAACAAAAATTTAGAAAATGAAAAATATAAGGCTTTTATTCCATCATTTTCTGTGAGTAGAATAGGAATAGTCAGAGGAGTACCAGCTGAGTGGTCTGAAGAGGAAATAAAAGATAATGTTTCTGTTCCTATTGGCTGTGGCCCAATCATAAAAATTAGGAGAATAAAACGAAAGATGATGATTGATGGACAAAACCATCTTAAATGTACTGAGTCTGTGGTATTTACTTTTGATGGGCAGTTTTTGCCTAAACGAGTATATATGTGCTACACTTCTCTTACTGTAGACTTGTATATATATCCTACTATTCAATGCTACAATTGTTGTCGGTTTGGTCATGTGAAATCTCAATGCAGATCTAAACCAAGATGTTTTAGATGTGGTCAAGGACATAGTGGTGATAACTGCTCTGTTCAAGATGATTTTATATCTTGTTGTTTATGTAAAGGTTCCCATATAGCAACTGATAAAAAATGTTTAGAATATGAAAGACAAAGAGCTATAAAGGAATCAATGGCTAAAAACTGTATTTCCTATTCAGAAGCTTCAAAGATACATCCATCTGTCTCTCGAATTTCATATGCAGATACATTACTCTCATCACCTAACATCACTCCTAATACTTTTCCAACCCAGCATCAACATTCAACACCTAAAGCTATAAACAATACTTCATATAAAAAAACTGTTTTTGTTAAACCAAAGCCTCCACCTACACTTAGCAAAGGATATGACAAATCTGCTCACCAAGAAATTTTAATATTCCCCAACCCTCTAATGGATGTGCATTAATTAACAAAGAAAATGAAAATCCTTTGGAATCCTCAGTAATTAATTTAATTATTTCTCTTATAAAATCTCTTAGTCAATCGAATGAATTTTCACCGTCCAACGCTGCCTTATTAGTTTCTGCAATTACTCAAATTTATAAACCAAATAATGGACAAAGTTCTTCAATGGAATTGTCAAAGCATCACTCCTAAAAAAAGTGATCTTATTTATTTATTAAATAAATATAAACCTTATATCTGTGCTCTTCAAGAGACATGGTTGAAACCAGGATCTTTATTTAAGATTCGTGGTTATTCATGTCTCAGAGAAGATCGTGTGGATGGGCATGGCGGAGTAGCCATGCTTGTGAAACACCCTCTTTCCTTTTCTCTCTTCTCTATTCCTTCTCACAGTAATGATTTTTCTATTATTGCTGCTTTAGTTGAAAATATCTGTTATGTATCTATTTATATACCTCATCCTTCTTCTGCAATCTTAAATGAAATTAAAGATATTATTTCCATTCTTCCGAAGCCTTTTATGATCCTTGGTGATTTTAACTGTCGCCATGAATCCTGGGGTTACTTATCTTCTAATAGTTATGGTAACACATTAATAGATATATTTGATTCAGTGAATTTGTGTATATTAAATGATGGTCGTCCTACACGACGTTCTCATCCTGACGAGGGCCCAAGTGCTCCAGATTTAACAGTCACTACACCTAATCTTGCTTCTTCTTTGTCCTGGGATCCATTACGATCTACTTTTGGTAGTGATCACTTCCCACTATTATTATCATTTCCAACCTGCAATAATAACAATAAAGTATTACATAATACTTATTCTCCTCGTTTAAAATATAAGCTTAATGATGTTGATTGGGATTTATATAAAGATCTAATAAAAAACAAAATTATTACACTTCCAAAAATTAATCCAGGTACAGAATCTCAGTGCGCAGATTCTTTAGCAAGAATCTTTATTGAGGTTGCCAATGAGATATTTCCAAGTAAAAATAGCTCTTTGGGTTTTATTCCTTCTCCTCCTTGGTGGGATAACGAATGTACAGAGGCAGTAAAGAGAAGAAAATATGCTGAAATTACATACTGTCAATGCTCCACTGATGAGAATTTTGAAATTCTTACAAAGAGTATGTCAGAAACTTCAAAATTTCTAAAGAAAAAGAAATTTGATGGCTGGAAAAAATTCTGCTATTCAATATCACCTGATGTCAAACCATCTCTTGTATGGCAAAATATAAGAAGGTTTAGATCTGCATACAAAGATTCATCTCCAAAATCAATCCCTTTTCATTTAGTTAATAGCTTTTTAGATAAATTGGCTCCACCTTTCGTTCCTGAAGACTTAATAATTGGTTACCCTGTAATAAATATAAATAATGATAACTGTTTTGGTTTAAACAGTATATTTTCTCTCACTGAACTAAAAGGTGTATTGTCTCATGTTAAGGATTCTGCTCCTGGACTGGACGGTATTCCGTATTCCTTTATCTCTCATTTAGATGATGATGCTTTATTTTATTATTTATCTCTTATAAATTCCATAGTGACATCTGGTAACATCCCCTCCACGTGGAAACGTCAAGAAATAATTCCCGTACTGAAACCTAATAGGTGTTCTTCAGACCATTCTGCCTATCGCCCAATCGCACTTACTTCTGTTTTGATGAAAATTACAGAACATCTTATAAAAAATCGTTTAGAATGGTTTGTTGAGCATAACGGTCTATTATGTGAATCCCAATTCGGTTTCAGACGTGGGAAAAGTACTATTGATAGCTTAAGTATATTCATTTCTGATATTCAATTATCATTTTCAAATAATAAATCAGTAATAGCTGCGTTCTTAGATATAAATTGTGCCTATGATAATGTCGTTATAAGTATTTTAAAGAGTAAGCTTTTACAACTTAATATACCTCTGCTATTAACAAATTTTATCATAAACATGCTTTCCGAAAGATACATAATCCTGAAACTAGATGACAGGAAGTCAATTACTCGACTTGTTTCAAAGGGCCTCCCCCAGGGATCAGTACTTAGCCCAATATTGTATAATATTTATACACACGATTTAAAATCATCACTTAATAGTGTAAATGTTCTTCAGTATGCTGATGATCTATTAATTTACTGTCGTGATACTTCTATTGAAAAAGCTAGTTCTTCTATAACACAACCGCTGATAAATTTAAAAACTTGGTTAGACTTAAATGGCCTTGATCTATCACCTGAAAAAAGTACAATAGTTTTATTCACGAGATCAAGAACTCCTCCTCCTATTTCTATATTTTATGAGGGTTATCAGATTCCAGTTAAAGATATGTTAAGTTTTTGGGAATTGTCTTAGATTCGAAACTAACTGGTATCCCACATTGTGATTACCTAAATGCTAAATGTGAGCGTACTCTTAATATTTTAAGATGTCTGTCAGGTGTTTGGTGGGGTGCGCACCCTTTTTGCATGAAATTGTTATATAATGCTCTTATAAGAAGTATATTAGATTATGGTACATTCTTGCTGGAGCCTGGTAGTGTTAAGGCATTTAAAAAACTAGATCTCATACAGTCCAAAGCTTTACGAGTAGTTTCTGGTGCTATGCGGTCAAGTCCTATCAATGCTCTTCAAGTAGAATGTGGTGATTCTCCACTACATCTACGTCGTCAATATTTAGCAGACAAATTTATATTCCGATCTTTTCAGTTTCTTAACCACTCTCTTTATAACAAACTTCAGAAACTTTCTCATTATATAGATTCATCTGCATATTGGTCAAATAAAAAACCACCTTGTCTGATCAATAGTTTTAAGAAATTTATCAACATAAAAGCTCCTATTCATCGATCCATTAATTATCCTCTTTTCAGTACTAGCTTTGAAGCATTAATGTTGCTTCCAGAAATTAATTTTAACTCGGATTTAAATAAGCACGATATTAGTACAAATTTTTCGTTTAATCTTCTTAAAAATACTGTTTGGGTTGATTACCATCATATTTACACAGACGCGTCTAAACATTCCTCCTCGGATCCCGTTGGTGTAGGTGTCTATCACGCTCAATTTAAAATATCACAGAAAATTAAACTACCTCCGGAAACATCGGTGTTTACTGGGGAATGTTATGGTATTTTTAAGGCTATTGAATATATTATTCTATTTAAACTTCCAAAAACAATAATTTTCTCTGATTCAAAAAGTGCCTTACAGTCTCTCAATAGGTTCCCATTTAAATCAAAAAACATTTCTTCTGTTGTCATAGAATTAAGAAATCTATTAAATAAATGCAATCACTTTGGTCTTTCTGTGTTGTTTGTATGGATCCCCAGCCATAGCGACGTTCCTGGTAATATAAAAGCAGACCAACTAGCTAATGAAGCCGTGGTCGATGGCGACATTTTCCCTTATAAAGTTTTTTGCCAGGATCTAGGTGCTCTTCCTATAGTTCACCTTCAGGGTTGTTGGAATAGACTTTGGACTGAAACTGGTCAATCAAAAGGCAGGAAATATTTTAACCCTTCAGCCACTTATTTCATTTAAACCATGGTTTTTCCGTGCCAAATGCAATAAGTTAGTATGTTCTTCTATCATAAGAATGCGTTTGGGTCATGTTTGCACTCCTGTTCATCTTAACAGATTAGGCATTGTATCTACTGACATGTGTGAATGTGAATTCGATAAATGTGATCTAGATCACATTTTCTTTTCATGTTCTCTATACGACCGCTCTTCATTCCTGAATGATCTAATATCTCTTAATGTTCCTTTTCCTACCTGTATATCCTCTCTAATTATGTATCCATGTAAATTTTATAAAATATTGTCATCTTTCATTCTTCAGAATCATATCAAAGTTTAAATATTTGTAATGTTGTGTAAGTAGCAAGTATATATGTATATTTATGAAATTTTTAATATCCGTTTCAATCCTCTTTCTACTTATCTGATCCTTTCCCGTGTTCCGTATCCTTTTTTAACTTAGTTTCCCAATCTTTTAATTTACGTTATTGGCAAAAAGTAAACGCTATTGCCAAAAGAAGAAGAAAAAAAAAAGTGTCATGGTGAAAAAAATTAGACCTCGTTAGAGTAAAAGTGTTCTGTCTCTGTGATTCAGAACAATATTGAATTTTGAACACACTTTCAAAGTTTCACTTTGATTTCATGATTTGTGTTAGTGATAACTTTGTTCGTTTTACAAAATGTATCATATGAAAAATATTATACCATTTGATGATATCGAGTTACCACAGATTTTGTATCCCTTAAAACCAATGTCTACTACTACACGGGTGGAGAGTGAAATCAATATTCGTGAGCAGGTTATCAAATTTATTAAGGTTTATTTTGTTATTATTTTATAATATAATAATGCATGAAAAATTTTCAGTATGTTGTACTATATATAATATTATGTTCAATAGTTGTTTTAGTCGTTTTAGAACTAGTTTAATTTCATAGGTCACCCTTCAGTTCACCGGCTATTTTGATTTACTCTTTCATACTAAAAACTTTGTCACAATATTCATTTTGGTCAAACAAATGAATGAAAATGAAACTTTTGAATGTAAATGTTTAGTCTCATTTAACTATTTACCACCACTCCAAAAAAAGCACTTTGAGAAGTGGGCAAGTGGCAAGAAACTCGATGTCAATGATTTAATAAACATTTTCAGCATCATCATTTTACTAATTATTTTAATTATTATCATTAAATACAATGTCATGCAAGAAAAATAATCAAGGTTTTTACTCATACTTGACATTAAGTTATTTTATAAGTTCTAGAAATATTATTTTATATACTTACATGAGTATGTTAAAAAATAAAAGTTAATTTAAAAAAAAATCAAAGAGTTATATAAATACAACTAGTGGACCCGACAGACGTCCTGTACACACATCTTAAATTTGTAAAATTGGTCCACCCGTTAGGAGGAGTTCACTAACATACACATAAGCAGGAGAATTATATAATATGGACGGAATTGAGAATCTAAACCAATCTCAAATTCACTGAAACAAACAAAAAAATCATCAAAATCGGTCCAGCCGTTTAGGAGGTAGTTTAATTGTGAATCTAAACCATTCCCCAATCCACCTGAAGACACACACCAATCTCAAATTCACTGGAACACACAAAATTATCATCAAAATTGGTCCAGCCGTTTAGGAGGTAGTTCAATTGTGAATCTAAACCATCCTTGAATCCACCTGAAGACAAACAGAAAGTTTTATCAAAATCGGACCAGCCGTCTAGGAGGAGTTCAGTGACATACACACGCACACAAGAAATATATATATTAAGATATACAAATGTCAATCTTAAAATGTTTGAACCTTTTTATGTGTTGTTTCTTGTAGCACCTAGCAATATTATTGTCAAAAAGATGGGGTTGATTATTAATTATAAGGTTTTTCATACCCAAACATGTGTAAGTAGGTATTTTACATCAAAATATTTGGTAATAAAACTTGTCTTTACAAACAGATAGACAGTGAAGTAAAAATATAGGTATAACCATTCCTTTTAATATATTAATTTTAAGTCTTAATTAATTACAGAACCCACAAAGTAGAAATTTACTTGACCTGGAAGACAGGCAGATTCAGCTTCTAAAGAAATTAGATTTTCTCTATGAAAAGATAAAATTTATCAGCACAACATGTCAATTATCAGATAGCAATAAAAATGTGTCTAAAGGGTCTATGGTGAGTTATTTCATTTTATTTGCCTTGTATTAGTTTGTGTTGGCAGTGGGAAGAAGGAACTCAACACAAAACCTATATGGGCAGTGTTTGTCCAGGTCTGCCTTCACATCAAAGTCTGCCTTGTAAGAGATGCTGATTGTATGGCATGTTACTTTTGAACTGCTGCAATGACACAGATACCCCTGCTGGAACTTAACAAATTTTTACCTGTCTATAATAAAATATCATTTTTATATGATTCTTGAAAAATAAATTTAATAAGCATTAAAGTTGTTCTTTTTTTAGGTTAATAAAACTGATGAGATTGTGTTGGAAATGAATTCTGATAGATTACCATGGTTCTTAAGATATTTTTTAAAACAAAATAAAGATTTATCTTTATTATGGCATATTCACTCTTCAACTCCATCAACCAAAGTACAAAATTTAAAAAAGTTTTTTGAGGATTTGAAAACAATTACCAATAACAAGGATAATGATAGACCTAACTTGAGGCTGATTTTTAAAAATGGTATGTGAATATTTGATTATTGGAAATAAATGTGATGTTTTTCCAAAAACATGACTTACAGAAAAGTTAAACAAGCATCATGGGAAATAATGGACATTAAATGGTTGCATGTCATTTAATATTGCAATTTTACAAGAATAACTTTGCTTGATGCAAGGCATTTTCCATTCAAACTATGTATGACATAAATATGTGGTTGTGATATTTTTCAAAATATAAGAATTTGTTATTATTACTATGCTCTTTATTATTATTATTTCTATAATAAAAAAAATATTTTAGTAAAAAAACAACCGACTTCAAAAACACTATTCCAGAACAATAGATATAATATACACTAAAAAGTATAAAAATAATTGCTTATTTTTATACAATCTAATTAATTAATCTAATTCTAGTTACGATGATTGTTATTTTTGGAATCTGTGTCGTATGTCAGTTCGATTCTCAGACCTACCGATATGCACACATAATTTCATGAGAATCGGTCAAGCCGTTTTGGAGGAGTTTAACTACAAACACTGCGACATGAGAATTTTATATATTAGATAAAATGTACCTAAATTATTATACACCTGTTAACACAATCGGTCTCTACATGCTAAATATAGTTTAATTATAGTATCTTGTACAATTTATTTCTGCTAACTACAACCTTAATACAAGCCACTTAATAAATTAAATTACCTACAGTTTCAGCTGACACAGAATTGAAAATATCAGCTCTTGGAGTACCAATAATTGGAAGTGTTAATGTTATCAGATATCTCTGTGAATTATATCCAAACTCATTGGGGTATGACTACAACGATTATGTTGTGGAAGGAATACTGGATAATTGTTACACTTTAGAAAAGATGACTGGCAAACACAAACAAGCTTCAATTAAAAAGATTTTCCAATCCAACAATATGTTGCTTAGTGGAAAGTTTACTATTGTAGATCTTGTTTTATTTAATGAAATCAAACAGAGCAGTGCATTAAGCGGTGACTTCATTCCACAGCAGTGGTTAGACAAGTGTAAAAAGGAAATAATGTAAAGAATAAATTTTATTTATTGCTTAACGATATTATTTCATTTAAATTAAGTTTTAAGTCACCTAAAACAGCATTACCCCAGGAGGCTACTAACCCTAAGGCCTACTAGGACTCCCTCCCTATTTGTAATTGTATCCTGGTGATACAGCAATGCTTCTTCCCAGACAAGTGGGGTGGCCACATAAAAGTGCTTCATGCCCTTGAACTTTGGAATATTGACACTTCATACTCTCTCAATTCTGTCTACCACCTTGTGAGATGCTTCTGACATGAACTTCATTCAAAATTATGGAGAGTATTGTGAATCACCAGCATGCCTACAAGTTGATGAACGATCAATAGGATTTTGCCATGGCTGATTACTTGATGGAAATGGAGTATTGCTGTCATCTCTGGTCTAGCGGACTCCAGTGTCATCTCGAACCATATGACCGCGTGCAGCGCACAGCTGCTCGAATTGTCGGGGACCAAGTGCTCTATAAACGGCTGGATCATCTGACGTCGGGTAGAGTATTAGACCTTCGCACGTAACGCCTTACGTTCTTAAAGACCGGCAACACTCTTGTGATTCTTCTGAGGTTGTAAGATAATGAGGGTGTCAGTGATCACTTAACACCAGGTGACCCATACGCTCGTTTGGCCTATTACATAAAATAAGAGGGAAAGTAAGAAGAAATACCTGGCTAACAAGTGAAACTGAAAAAGGGTCGAACATCCTAATTGGTTGAGTCGCCTACGCGGCTTCCGGACATCGATAGCTATGTAGCTCTGGTTCGAAGCGTTAGTTAAAGGAAAAAAAACTATAGAATGAGCTTTTAGGGTGTTTACAGGATGAAACGACAAGGGGCACAATACTTCACTTGGCTTTGCGGAGAAACGTCACTTCCTTGTATGTCGTCTACCGCAGTTATTATGGAGAGTGTTTCAAAGAGCTGTTTGCGACCCGATTTCTGCCGCCAAATTCCACCTCTGCCTCTGCCCTCTTACCATCTGAGTGTGTGGCACAACAGGTGAATCGAACCTGCCTTGCGGCGCTTAAAATAAGAGATCCGAATTGGAGAGTTCTGAATAGGAAACATAACCATGCCTCCAGATTCTTTAAGCAACAAATCGAGCATGCCATTTCTATCTTAGTCATTATAACTAGTTATAAATGTCCGCAATACGCTGGTAACTGCAGTCCGCATGGGGTATGGTTCCCTGCCCCATAAGGTAAAGACAGGTTCCAATCTACAGGCTACACATCTACTTTTTTATAGACTAGTAGTAAATAGACTTTGAACAACAATGGAAAGCACCGCCGACCATCTCGCAGTGCCAGAGCTCTATGCTTGAAGTACAGACAGAAAACAGTTCGTCGAACTCTATTTTCGTTAGACGTTAAGAAACCTAAGACCGGATGTAATTTCTCCCATCGTACTCAGTAGGTGTGCCTTTGAGTTGAAGCGGGTACTAACGTTTATTCCGGTGGGTCTCGAGGAGATTCAGTATTTATTCCTCGGATTCCCCTAACACTGCATTTAGCATAACGAATTCATGAGAGCGCAGTTTCCCATCAAAGATTTTACATTGTAAATATGGTTTATAAAAAAAGAAGCCCGCTGTGTTTCTTGCGCCCATTGCCCCTTGCGCCATAGCTTCAAAGATTTTCACATATCTTTGACGACTTTGCAAAGCATTTGAACACATATTGACGTAACCTGCCCGACTTGCTTCGCAAACATTTTTCTCCACAGCATGTAGACAACAAACAAGATGGACGACGATTTCGTAGACTCAGTGTGCTTGTATTATATGTGTGCATGTAATTATTTTTTACATGTGCAAGAAAACAATAATACTGTTTTAGTCGATTCCTTGATTTTCTTTAAATGTTCTCTATATTGTGTCAGCAAACTATTTCTTTTCTTTTTTAATTCTTCAACAGAACAGAGCACAGAATATTTGTTCATTATTCTCACCCACGCGTCATTTACTAAGGTTCTATTTTTGTGTTTGTTGTTTTTCGGGTTCCATATACATGGTTTCCCCTGTAATGGCTCTACAAATTCTAGAACGCACTCGCTACTCCAGTCCATTATATAGCCGCACGCAGTATTGCACGCACACAACCGTTCTGCTCAACAACGCTCGAGCAACTGAACACTGAACAAGTGTGGCAGGCTACGCAAACATTTGAACAAATTCAACTTTGAACGCTTTGATGTGTCGAAAAAGACCGACACCGCATGGCAAAGTGCAAATCTTTATTCAAACTTTGAACACATACCTAAAGTCCCGTGCCACACTTAGCAATCAAACCTGTGTTCAAACGTGTGAAGCTAAGTCTGGCGCCCGCATCAGGTTGTAGCTTAGCTAGCGTTGTTATAATTTTTTAGAGTTTGTGTGTATCTATGTGTATTAGCAATAATGGAACATGCGAGACCACCGCTGGAATTAAGCCTAGAACTAGGGCCGGCGAAGCGGCGCTCGTGTGATAAATGTGGTGGATCCTGGTGTGATAGTGGTTATAAATGTCCAGCGAAAACGGCTGTGTGTTTATTTGTGATACTATAGGGCATTTTAAAAATCTCTGTGCATTAAATTCACGTAAAAATGTATATGAAATAGTGGAAAACAGTGCCACCGATGAGGAGCTATATATCTCGATGATCGACGGTACGGTAAGTACTCTACGGTGATTCACAGTGTGAGGACGTAAACAGATGGTATGAAACTTTACAATTACATAATATATCGATACCGGGTCGGAACTTAACGTTATGTCTTTGGAAAATTTTAAACAGCTAGGGTGTCTCATGTCATCTGGTAACTCAAAATAATATTAGGGCCCGATCCTTTTGTGGTAATAACATTCCTATATTTGGTACATGCTACATTACTTGGATGTATAAGAATAATGTACATAACCTTAATTTTTGTATTTGTGAGAATGAATGCCAGAGTGTATTAGGTAAATATGCCTGTGAAAAACTAGGTATTATTAAACGGGTGTTAACTATAGATATAGATAGGTATTCTGATTTGTTTGGAGGATTAGGAAGGTTATCGGGCGAGTATAAAATTATTATCGATCCAGCGATACAACCGTCGCGCGTCGGTCTGTCCAGTCAGAAAAATACCTATCGGTGTTCGTGATAAGCTACAAGTGGAATTAAAGCGTATGGAAGATATGGATGTCATAAGGAAGGTATCGAATCCTACGGAATGGGTGAACGCGATAGTAGGGGAAGCCAAGAAAAACGGTACTATTCGAGTGTGTCTCGATCCGCGACCGCTGAACCGAGCGGTGCGGCGTGCGCATTACCCGTTGCCGACCCTCACGGAAATAGCAGCCTAGTTGCAGGGCACGCGATACTTCAGCAAGCTGGATGCTCGCTCAGGGTTCTGGATGATCCAGATTGATAATGAAAGTGCGGATCTGTGTACATTTGGAACGCCCTTCGAGCGATATCAATTTTTACGTTTACCTTGCGGAATCAATTGCGCCTCTCAGGTATTCCACGCTAGGGTGCGGCATCTCTCGGAGGATCTGGAAGGTCTACACCTCGTTCATAGACGATATCTTGGTATTGGTAGATAACGCAGCACGATGAAAAATTAAAATGTCTATTAGAAAGGGCCGGGCAGGTAGGTATAAGATTTAATAGAGAAAAGTGCGATTTTAGTGTTCATGAAGTGAGTGATTTGGGGCACACGCTTAGTGCTCGAGGCATGGCGATCGATAAAGGAAAGCTCAAGGCTATCGAAGAGATGCTTACCCCGCGGAATAAGGTCCGATTTAGAAAGGAAATTTTTGGGTATGGTCAATTATTTATTTTATATTTTAAATTTGCTGTTGGCAAGAAGCGAATGATAATGCCGTGCGCGAGCTCAAACAGAAGCTGTGTGCGGCACCTTGACTGGCGCTATACTCGCCGCACGACCCCGTGCTGCTGTCGGTGGACGCGAGCGCGTGCGTCCTGGGTGCGGTGCTGCTGCAGGCGGGCCGACCGGTCGGGTTCGCGTCGCTCACGCTGACCGAAACTCTACTACTCGCCATTGTTTTTGCCTAAGAGCGATTCCACCAATATGTTTACGGCAGGAGTGGCGTAACGGTGGAAACTGATCATAAACCGTTGGAAAGCCTATTCAACAAGCCCTTAGACGCGGTGCCTGCCCGACTGCAGCGCATGATGCTGAGAGTTCAAAGGTATGACTTTAAGGTTGTATATAAGCCAGGAAAATATATGTTTGTTGCGGAAACACTATCGCGTGCTCGTTTACCTGAGCTGTCGAAGAGTGATATATCGATCGGAGTCGAGGAGCAATCTTGTTTTGTAATGAGAACGAGAATGTTCGATTTAGCAGTGAAAAGCTTAACTCGGTTAGAGCGGGCGTCGAAATGGATAAAGAATGTCAAACTATTATCAGGTATATTAAGAATGGTTGGCCAATATATAAATATGATACCGATCCGTGCGTGTGGCACGTATGGTCTTACAGGGAATGCTTCGAATACATAGATGATATTATTTTGAAAGACAGTTTAGTCTATATACCTCGAAGCCTTCGTTCAGAAATAATAAACAGAATCCATGAGGGGCGCATGGGCATCGACCACTGCAAGCGACGTGCGTGCGACGTGATGTTCTGGCCGGGCATGTCACGCGATGTGGAGCTCGCCGATGCGCCACGTAAGCGCATCTCGATCTACGGCCGCTGCGTGAGCCCATGATACCGCACGAGATTCCGAGCCTCCCGTGGTCAAAAGGCTCAGATATTTTCCACTATCGTAAGAGAATATTTTTAATTCTCGTAAATTACTTCTCAAACTTCATTGAAGTCAGTTCGCTGAATACTAAGTAAGGCGGTAATAGCGGCGGTGAAGGCATGGAATTCCAGCTCAAGTCCTGACGGCCAACGGTCCGGCCTGCAGTTCGAAAGAATTTGCTGATTTTCGGGCTAAATGGGGTTTTTCGCATATTATTGCGTCACCTAACTATCCTCAGGCTAACGGCCGGAGTGAAAAAAGTGTACAAACTATAAAGAATATGTTAATTGAAGCGACTCGGGATCAGATTTTTATTTAGGTTTGTTGAACTTTCGAGCGTTCTCTCGCGACGGCTTAAGCTCACCCGCTGAATTGCTCATGGGACGCAAACTAAAGACCAGGCTTCCGGCGCACGAGCGTCAGACCGCACCGCGATAACTCTTCGGACTACCAGACCATGTTAAGTAAGCAGGTCAAGAGTAAAAATTATTATGATCGACAACTGACACCGGGGCATAGTGTGGTTATGGTCGACGATGGAAGACGCAAGCACGCTAGGGTGCAAAGTGCAGCGCCTCAACCGCGCTCGTACTTCGTCGAAGACTTCTCCGGGAGACGATATAGACGTATTAGACGTCACCTACTTCGCATGCCTCCACTGGAAGATTGCACAATGCCAAAGGATGAGGATAAGTGGAGTAGCTCAGATAGTGAAGGCCCAATGACGCCCCAGGATATGCGTACTACCTCTACTGCTTCAGCGGATACCCTTCCGGTCTATGAAAATATGACTATACAAAACGCTGTCCATCAAAATTTTAATAATAACACAGACAGGCAGACCGGCAGCTATCAGAGCTCGTAATAATATAAAAAATATGAAATAACGATAAGTTAGCATGATTATTACAAAGTATACATGTATACATAAAGTTATTTTTTTTTATATAAAATAAAGAATGATGTAGTTAAAAATATTGTTAAAGGTACATAGGTAGATGATAATTAATTAAAATCAACGTTAACGGTTTTATGGAATGCAGCATGCTTAAATAATAAATAGTATCTAATTATAATAATAATAATAAAGTTCTTTATTGGTTTTAACAAATTCACCATACTAAATAGTGGCAAGAACCTCCTTTTAAGCATAATATAAAGAATGCTTGTGCCAGGAGGCTCCGTCTCGTCTTTCTTAGCTGTAAAATAACATACTTAGAGAACGCGTGCGTGCGTGTGTGTGTGTGTGTGTGTGTGTGTATATAAGTAATAAGTATGTGTGTTTTAGCGTTTATGTCGTAAGAGCAACTCAGTATCATCATAATTTAGTGGTAGTGTCCAGGCGATCAATGCAATTTTACATTCATGGGCGTTTCTATTATATATATTATGTAACTGTTTGTTTATTTTATTATAAAGAGATGCCGCACGACATTTATACTGCATGCTAGAGAACTCGGTCCTAAATGGTGTAACAAAGGCAACTTTGTCTTTCCTTCGTTTGTGTTCAATATTAGGATCGTATGTTATTGTTTTTTGCAATTTTAGAACTCATTGTACAATGTATAACTTTCTATAATTATAATATTGTATAATGATATGACCTAGAACTTACTCAAGTTAAGTCAATGAAATGTTAAGATGGATTACATATATTATAATAATTAATTAATAATATTAATAATTAATAACGTATACATAATTCCAGTTACTTGTTATTTTTAGTATATTTTATGTGAAATGTTTCTTTTAACTTAAAAAAATAAGGGAAAAGATGTGATGTTTTTATTATCACTATATTAATATGTAGGTATCTTTAAATAAAGTCAGTTCTCAGCGAGCGGTTGTTTGATTCACAACAGTTTTTAGATAAGTTAGTAGTTTGATATCCATCCTTTCCCTACAGTTATAAAAACCCCTCTCCCTAATTCTGTTAGTCCTATATTATTTAGTATACTTTCTAAATATATGTATAGTAATAGCATAAAATTGTAAGTAATGTATAGTAAGTACAGTAGCGTGTTTAATTTTTTTTTATTTAAATTTAAAATATAATCTGATTCTTAAGCTTGACGGCCAACCATAGAACAATGTGTAAGAATGTATTTTGTCTGTAAATTATAGTTTTCATGTATTTTTTGTATCTATTTATTTAGGATTTTTACTCACCAATTAACCATATCAAATCTTGGAATAAATAAAAACACTTCGATATACACGATGCATTATAACTTCCAAAGAAAGAAAATTCTAAGCTGGCTAATGTATGGAATGTACCAGCCAAAATCTTCGAAAGGGAGTGGAAATTAAAAAAAATACAATTATATGTTTGTAACTTGGAGCTTTAGCTATAGCTATTATTTATTACGGATAAATTCTGTATTATTTCATATTAAAATGTTAATTGGTATTAATCACAACATTGTGAATTGTGGTTGCAAATCGTGCGCATTTTAGAACACATAAACAGTGGTGGTTGTTCAAAATACTAATAATGAAAGTTATTACTAAGCGTTAACAGTGATTCACACCTATTTGTTTATTATTGCTTATTAACTTTAAAAGCATAACTTAAGTTAAAGTTACAAGGAGGCAAAGCAAATATTTTTGTTAATAATGACCTCAATTTTTGAAAGGCATTATAAAGAAGGATCGAAAGTGTATAAATGTGGAGAGTATGCTACTAAGGTTTCATCAAGTTTAAACCATTTTAGAAGCAATGGAAGATTTTGTGACCTAGAATTAATATCTGGAAGAACTAAAGTTCAGGTGGGTGACCCATTCTTATTAAGTATAGAAAAGGCGCTCACTTTTCCGTACTTACCTCCTTTTTAATCAAATAATAAAATTTCCAGGCTCATCGCGTAGTTTTAGCTGCCAGCTGTGAATACTTTGATGCTATGTTCAATGTAGGGCTAGAAGAGAGCTTAAATGGCAGAGTTATGCTACATAGTGTACCTCCTTCAATATTACCCTTGATTATAGATTTTATATATACAGGTATTATTTTTTATTCTGGTTATCAAATTTTATCTGCTAAATCCTCTAAATCAGATAAGTAGTGAATGACAGAATTCCAAGTGATAACTGAACTAAATTTCTGCATGCTGTATTTTTTTATAGATTTGTCTTTAAAAAATGTCAGTTTCTGTGAGTTCTAGAATCATGAAAAAAATTTACATGCTGATTTTCAATTCTATATAATATGAACATAATAATTATAAACCTTCTGTGTTTTTTTAATTTGGTTCTGGGTTTGCTTGATCCTAAGATAATGTAGAAAAGCAGCATGACCAAGTGACAACAAACACATTAATGAGTTGTGTTCAGGATATAACTAACTTACTAACCAGTCTGGGCTATAGATGTTATTAATTTTTTTTTGCAGGTGAAATTGTAATAGATAAAGGTTCAGTACAGAACCTACTTATTGCTGCTGATATGTTGCAGTTGAGAGAGCTTGTAGTAGGATGTGGAGAATTTTTAAAGAGAGAGCTTCATCCCACAAATGCTCTCGGTATATTTAGGTAAATTTAAAGATATTTGATAGAACAACAAGTACATGGATATTAGATACATATTTTTTTATATATAATATAAGAGGTGGATAAACTAGTGTATGGGTCACCTGATGTTAAGTGATCACCTCTACCCACATGTTCATATTGCCGGACTTTTTTAAAGATACCTATGTCATATCACCCCGGGATCACAACACAAGGAAGCTCATAGTTCAGGAATGTACCTTGAAAATCACACTGTAGAGAAAGGTCATGCATACAGATGTTGGGGATGATATCCTAATTTAGTATTTTCTTTGATTAACTCAAGTATTTTTAACAAGTACATTTAAATAAAACACTCTTAATAAGATTAAAACATGTGTAATTTTAGCTTTGTTTTTACATTTAATTTTTTAGTAAATGTTGAGTTTTTATTATTATTGTACTAAATGCGAGATTACAAGACTTTTCCAGATTAAGTCCCCCTGAAAACAAAATTAATTATTAAAAAAGTTATTGCGTTTATGAGAGCAGTTTGTTTTGTTCAGCAGATGGTAATTGATATGGCCTGCCCATTACAATGCAGTGCTACTCAGGATTCTTGAAGAACCCAAATTCTGAGTGGCACAATTGCGCATGTCACCTTACAGACACGATGTTAAGTCTCATTTGTCCAGTAATTTCACTAGCTATGGCACCCTTCAGAGTGAAACAACAATAATGCCCACACATTACTGCTAATTATATTATTATTATTAAAGTGGTGCATAAATGGGAGGAGTAATATTATGTTCAATATAATTGAAGTGTTTATGCTTAGGTTTGCAGAAACACACAATTGCATGGAATTAGCTGAAGAAGCTCTTGCACATGCGCAGGCACATTGGGATCTTGTAGCAAATGGTGATGAACTCGTAGAACTACCCTTACAGCAGTTGGTAAAACTACTATCATCGGAACAACTGAAAGTGGATAATGAGGCACAGGTGATTAATTATTTCACAAGTTATGAAATAAATCAAAGGTTTTCAACCAGTGTGTGTTGCCATGCTGAAATATTGTATGCAGATATTGTCGCTAACTATGGGCCTTATTTGAAAGCTTATGGTCGCTCAGAGGGCTATGCTCAGAATTTCCCTACGAGATTGAATCAGAAATGATAAGATCCGTAGGAGAACCAAAGCTACTGATATAGCCTAAATTATTGGGAAACTGGCAATGAGCAGCCCACATAGTTCGACGGACAGATGACCACATACTGGAAGACACAATACACATACTTGGTAGGCCCCCCACAACATGGACTGACATTGGATGACTTCAGCACAGGAACAATTGTAGTGGAAATCTTTGGGGGAAGCCTTTGTCCAGCAGTGGACGTCTTCCGGCTGATGTTGATAAATCATGTAAATTACAGTGATTATGAAGTTCATTCATATTTACAGGTACTATATCCAGCGCTGAAGTGGTTGGAGCATGATCCAGCCACTCGCAGAAGGCACTGTTTCGAGGTTCTCAGCCATGTGAGACTGCCTCTAATATTACCACAAGTATTGGATATCGCTATCAAAAATGTACAGGACCCATCAATAGCAGTTGCACTAAAAACAGTTGGACTTGATATGGTAATTGATTCATTAATCATAACTGTATATAATAATATTGACACACTTTTTACACAAATTCTCTTGCCCCAAGTTAAGCATATACAGCCTGTGTTATGTGTTACAAGACAATGATATATTTAATACAATATACTTACTTAAACATACATAAATTCATATAAACATCCATGACTCGGAAACAAACATCCATATTCATCATATAAATGCTTGCACCTACCGGGATTCGAACCCGGGACCTCTAGTTTAGTAGGTAGGATCGATAACCACTCGGCTATACAGGTCGTCTATATAGTTGAACCTTGATAAGTTGAAAACCTCCAAATCACAAAAAAATGTGATGCTCCCTTCCCTTCAAACTAACAAAAACCTCCATTACTGAAAATCTCCCTCTATTAGTCGAAATAATCAGTGAGTCGCTCCGAGAATATTAAATTTTACTACTGTATCTTGAACATAGCAATATATTATTTTATAACCTTTATCTACACCAATGCTTTAAATCCTCTATTAAAGATTCTAAAACAGTTAGCTTATTGCCAACATTAAAACACCCTAATAACCATTACATCATCCAAACGAGTGTTGTAATGTTGTACTGAATTTCATAACAACACTCCTTTGTTTTTTTTTTCGATCCCTTCATGCGAAAGAGTTTCAACAGACAGCCACATTCTTATTGCTCGATGCGTGGTATCTGTATGAATTTCAAAAAATGAACATTTTTGTTTACGCGCGTTCCACACTACCAGAACGTCGCGCGCCGTAAAAAAAAGTAGGTTATTTGAATCCCCGCCATTTTTCTTCGATATTATTATTGTTTTGTTTACAAAAAATGGGCGATTCATTTTAAACGCTGCAAAAGAACATAATATTCAAGTGAATTTTAATTATTGCACTATACAAAATGTAAATTACTACTAAAATAAATAATTCTTTCATTAATAAATACTTAGTTTATTTGTAGTAATGGATGATATTAGGTTACTACTAGGACTGGCTGTTTTATTGTTAGCAGTAAGCTGTTTCAGAATCTTTTAGAGGATTCAAATTCTGGGTGTAGATAAAGTCTTGTATGCAACTGTTGATACTTAGGTATTAAAACACGAATGTGAGTTACCCCTTATTACACAACAGTTGCATAAATAACTATTACAACAGGTGAATTTCTACCTCTATAGTTGGCAAGGTAAATAGGTACACCATTGTTTCTTAGAAAGCAATTAAGGAGTTAAGAAAGAAGAGAATTACCATGATTTAATGACTCACGTTAATACGCGTTTGCTTGCTTGGTGTCAGGTGTTTAATTTTATTATTTTTGATTTATAATAAATAAAAATTATAATGAATCTCAACCTCTTTATGTCAAATCAAAATCCGCCTAAGTAGAAATTGTCTATAACCCGAATTTTGTGACGTCTCTCTTGATGTTCGACTTACGGCTGTTCCCAATAAACTATCTTGATCTAGAGATAGATTACTACCTTCTACTGTCAATAATCTGAAGCTATCCCGATATACCCCGATAAGTCATTCTTATCGTCATATATTGGAACGCGTGAATTGCTATTTCTATACAAACTTCTATCGCTGGTAAGCTATACGTCCTCCCATTGACAGACAGCGTGTACGGATAAGGTGAGTTACCGTCGATAAGTTTATTGGGACAGAAAAGTCAACGATAGTTACGGTTTTTATCTCAAGTAGGCCACAACCGGAGATAGACTGAAAATTGGGAACGGCTGTTATAGAGGTTCGACTGTTTTTATACATAATAAAATTTAATACTATCAGTTGAGCCATACTTCAGCAAATTTGAATTCGAAAGATATGTGAGAGTGAATTCTTTAAGAAATTTTGTTAAAGGTCAAGTCTAGTGTAATACTAGTGATTTAGTAGTACTGTTGATGTCTTATTAAAATAAGGGACGAGACGAGCATGACGTTCAGCTGATGGTAATTGATACGTCCTGCCCGTTACAATGCAGTGCTGTTCATGATTCTTGAAAGTCACCTTGAGACCTAATATGTTAAATCTCATTTGCCCAGTAATTTGACTAGCTACGGCGCCTTTCACTACCTCACGGCAGAAATAGGCACCGTTGTGGTACCCATAATCTAGCCGGCATCCTGTGCAAAAGAGCCTCCCAATGGTGATACATAATAAGAAAGGCACTGATATCTAGGATAGATGATAGATAGGATATGCTGTAATTGTGTTTTCTTTTATAATTATTAGAAGTCTGGCCGTGGTGCATTAGTGTCTTTGTCTGCGGAGCCCCGGGCTCGCGCCCGTCGCTTATTGGTGGTCGTCGGCGGCTCCTGTCACAACACGGCACAGCATCCTCCACTCACTACGGATAATATTCTTTTTTCCGCACTTAAATTTGATCTTCACAAAAGGTATGAACTGCTCATATATGGAAGTAAAAGTATGTATAGTCTTCTTTAGATTAATAGCTTCAGTTATACGTAACAATGTGAAGATGGATAATTATTTTTTTGTTTTGATTGGCACTTTTACATTTTCATCATAAATCATTTCATTGTCTATCTGTTAATACAGCTATTCTCAGGAACGCTAGTAGGCAAGTTGAAATTAACATCAAAACCTTATCTTTAAAAACATAATAAATTGTTTATATTAGCAAGAGCGACATCTCAAGTTAGTTTCCTAAAAGCAAATATTAGGGTTGAGCAGGTTATCAACTGTAAAGTAGATTCTGTAGATGAAGCCACAATCTGAGAGTTGAACAAAGCATACAAGATTTTATGACGATACGTCACTCGAACGGTTAGCTCAGTTGGGACAGCACTCGCACGGATCGCGAGAGGTCGTGGGTTCGAATCCCGCATCGTTCATAATATTTTGTTTTCAAATTTTATTCGTGTATCAAGACCTTCTTGTCCTTGGATATCCTTTGAAAATAATAAAAGCTTCTAAATCAACCCGATCCAAAAGATATGCTCATTTAAGGCTCAATTTTTAACAAAAAAAAATTGAATTAGGCGTTACTTTGCGGAAATCCATAATTATACAAATGATTTAAGTTTTCTTTAGTGTTAATCCCGCTAATATTTGTTTTTAAAACACGTCTCACGTTTGAGTCTCGTGCCAGATTTTGGCGAAACAACAAGTCCTGAGGATGCCTCTACACGAGGCGTGAGTGAGTAGTGAAACACGTGTCGAATTGTTTTAAAAACAAATATTGGCGGAATTAACACTAAAGAAAACTTAAATCATTTGTATCAATTTTTAACACTAAGGTAAATCAAAACATAGAGACATCATTCAATTGATAATGAATTTTAAAATTTGGTGAGTACCAATATTTAATTGCATGATTAAAGAAAAATCCAAGTCATAATTTGTTTGAAAAATACTTCAATTTTTTTTTAGTGTATGATGTGCAAAGCCCTTTAGCATCTGCATTGTATTACATATGTAATTAAAACATTTTAATGGAAGTGAGCTAGTCAGACTTTTTTACTCATTTTTTTTTTTTAGAAAATGGGAAGATATGTCAGCCATGGGGATAGCCCGGATCCAACCGGGGGTGGCGACGTTGAGAGGAAAAGTTTACGCCGTAGGTGGAGAGCAAGGCAGCAAAATACTTGCTAACGGGGAAGTGTTCGATCCACAGGTAGAAAGATACATAATATGCTATATTTTAACTATTGAAAATAAGTTGTTTTATTAAGGCTATATTTCACCGGGACACCACCGTAGCGCAACCTGTCGCGCCGGTGTCCATTAGCTACCAAACTAGACACCAGAGGCATGAGTCGTTCGGAACCGGACACCAGGTGAGTAACTCCCTATATAGCTGTATTTATTGTGTTGTTAGCGGCGACTGGTTGCGCCACCATGGTGTCCCGGTGAAATATAGCCCTAAGAGTAGGGTTACATTTACTGACCATCTACTATTAACCACTGGACTGGCGGCAGAGTGCTTTTGTGCCTCTTTGATATTCGCCATTTTGGTACTGTTGGCCATAGCGAGAGTACGGTACTAAAATAAGTGATGACGACCTCGGCTAAACACACATATACAGATGGTGGGAAACAAAAAAAAGGGGACTTTATTATGTTGAGTGCTGAAGTATAAATAACACGGAAAACGAACGAAATTAGTTCAAAATGCAAAAATACTTCAAGAGTACTGTATTCTTCTGTCGCAGCCATTTGTATTATACGTCAAAATTAGTTCTCTGGATGCTCGCGAGTGGCGCTTCAAATTGGCACAAAAACAATTCTGTCAAATATATGGAACAGCCTGTCCAGTGGTATTTATACAGGCCAGTGGTTACATTTCAATAAAATTTCGCATCAGTTTAATAAATATATGATGCATGTGACTTTTTATTTGCTTTTTGTTCACGAGTTGTTAAACAAGTATAACATATTAAAACTTAATAATTAAAGAACATAAAATAATTTAGTCAATGACTTTTTTTTTATGGAATAGGAGGACAAACGAGCGTACGGGTCACCTGGTGTTAAGTGATCACCGCCGCCCACACTCTCCTGCAACACCAGAGGAATCACAAGAGCGTTGCCGGCCTTTAAGGAAGGTGTACGCGCTTTTTTGATGGTGGTTGGATTATTTATTTAATTATTACATTTTTTGACACCACAGTAACAAAAAATTGCGCAAATGGCGATCTTATCACTACATAGTGATCTCGTTCAGGCAACCATTTGTTATAAAATAAAAGTGAAAACAATAAATTAAAAGGGTAAGAAAGTGTCAAAAATATACACACAAATACATATATGATTTATACTATAGTAAAATATACATAAATATTTTGTAAAAATAAATAGTTCCGCTCGCGAATAGCGAAATCCGCACACGAGCGTACGCTTCATCTGTCGTTAAGTGATCACCGCCGACCAGATTCTCTTGCAACACCAGAGGAATCACAGGAACACTGCTGCGCTTTTAGGAATGTGTACGTGATTTTTATGAAGGTACCCGTGTCGTCTTGGAAACAATTCGCAAGGAAGCTCTTTCCACAGATTGTTTTTGCGTGGAAGAAAGTTAATTGTAAACCACAGTATAGAATTACGCCACCCACACATCCAGGTGATAAGGGTGATGAGTAAGTTTATTGAGTCCAGAGGATTCACCAGACCATTTAAAAAAAGATTATTGGATTTATGTATTAAATAAAACACTTTTAAACCCGATGTTTCGTCCACAGCACTTTATTTTGCTCAGGAAAGGTCACGAAACGTCGGATTGACTAAAATAATAATAGACATGTAATTCTTACGCAAAAACTCTTGTAAAAGCTGAGCTGTTATAATTATACGTGTTTTAATCCTTTATCTACACCCATGCTTTAAATCTCTATTAAGGATTCTAAAACAGTTAGCTTATTGACAACATTAAAACATCCAATGACCTAAGAACCATTACATCATCCAAACGAGTGTTGTAATGAAATTCAGTACAACATTATATCATCCGATTTCATTACAACACTCGTTTGGATGATGTAATGATTACTAGGACTGCCTTTTTTAATATTATCAGTATGCTAACTGTTTCAGAATAGATAAACTCTGGTATGTATCTGTTGATAATTAGGTATTAAAACACTCATGTGATACTATTATCACAAGAGGCGAGCCCACATTCGTGTTTTAATACCCCTTAATACACAACGGTTGCATAAATAACTATTAAAAAGTATTATTTTAATATTTGATTTAAGTCAAGTTTAATAATAGACAGAGAAATGGTCGGACATCGCGCCTATGAAAGAGGCCCGTTGCGAATTCGGTATGACGGCGTGGGACGGGCGGCTGTACGCGTTCGGCGGCTGGGTCGGCTCGGACATGGGCTCCTCCGTCGAGGTGTACGACCCGGTCACCGACGAGTGGACCCTGGTGGGCTACATGCCCGAACCGCGCTTTGGAATGGGTGTCGTTACCTTCGAAGGTACGTGCTACATGTCCGGCATCAATACAATTTTGTTTTTAAGCGACTTCAAAATGGAGGAGGTTCTCAATACGATCGGTAATTTTTTATGTGTGAACACCGATTACGCTGAGATTTCCGCAATTCTTCTTTAGTTCGTTGCGGAATAGATGCCATTTGGTGCCATAAAAATTTTACATAGTTTGGCCCAGTAGTTTACATTTTATAAACATTTTTTATGAAAATGTTTGTTTACGTGGATGATGTAATTGTTTTTTGTTTAAGATTTTTTTAGGAGTTTGCATTCAGGTTGATGATTAATATATAATTATTATTATGAACTAAAAAGTAAAAAATAAAACTTAAATATTGAAAAGTATAAAATAACTTAATAAAGCGTGAAGTTTGTATTGTAAGGTGTTAATTGAAGTCGATGATGGCATTGTGAAATCCGACATGTTTCAATATGACAGTATTCTGTTGATATCTTGAGCATAATTCGCTAATCAGTCACCAAATCACTTTTAAGAGCAAAAAGGTGACTTTAACAAGGACCCTAGAAAGGATGGTATGATTGAAACCCGAGTGGTTTTAGAGTCTAGAGCTAAAATGACATGACAAGCTAATGTTCTCTCAAGAAATCTATGTTATAAGTTATGTTCAGACTGATAGCATTGAAGTCCGGACCTTAATACTTTAATAAAAATGGATAAAATTATAATGTTTTAAAAATAGTACCTATAGAAATTTTGCCGTGTCAAGGATCCAAATTTTACATTAGTGTCGTCGTCATTACCAGTCCATAGAATGGTTTGCATACTGACGTCATATTATAGTTAATAGGACAAGGTTCTTTCCCTGTTCCATCGCGCGGGGACAATGTAACTTATACAGTTCAAATAGATTCACTTGACGGTGAATATCGATGTGAGTCGCTAGCGTTCTTTTGTTACACACAAAACAAACAGTTTAATATAATATATATTAAAATAAAATAGGCATATCTATTCATAGCTGGGTTACCAAACATTCGATTAATTTGTAAATTGCAATTTTTAGCTTCATATTTTTTTATGTAATGCTAGCGCAGGAATTCGTTGGCGCTAACCTGGGAATAGTTTAAAATAAGTGGAAGTTCCCTTAAACTTCGTTAGATTGGGAATGGAAAATGTATTTGACGACCCCTATAGCCCAGTGGTTAGTGACCCAAAGGACTACCTACTAAGCCTACTGACCTAAAGGTCCCGGTTTCGAATCCCGGTAGGTGCAAACATTTATATGATGAATATGGATATTTGTTTCCGAGTCATGGATGTTTATATATGTATTTATGTATGTTTAAGTAAATATATTGTATTAAATATATTGTTGTCTTGTACCCATAGTACAGGCTATGGTTAGTTTGGGGCAAGTTAATTTATGTAACAGTGTATCAATATTATTATTGTTTACAATATGTACACTGATGACATATGGGCTACAAATTATCTAATTAACTATTATAACAACTCATGATAGTAGCTATTATTTTAACTGTTAAAATCAATAAAGATATTATTAATTATTCATCTAAAGTTTTATTATTATTAGTAGAAAATCAAAAGGGTTCAGATGCATAAATAAAAAAACAAACTTAACTAAATAAATATTTTTTTCTCTTTTCTACTATTTTTAATACGGTCCCTTTTAAGACCATCAAAAGCAACCGTGTTGTCTACGGCTGCTGTTCGACAGGTCGACTTAGTACCTACCCATTGAAAATCAGTGTCGGGATCTTTTTCATGACTTTATATTTTTATTTTGTCTATTTTATTATGTATACAGGAACAGACATAAACTTATGATGCCTACTACTCGGCTAAGTCGAGTTAGTAAGTCTTTTGTGGGGTGATGTATATTCTTTTACAACAAGATCCCAGAAAATGTTCAAAACAAAAGTATAACGTTATTCAAAAGAATTGTTAAAAAACGTTTGTGTGGTAAAGGTTACTATAACATAAATGACTTTCTTAATGATACCACAGATTGGGAATGGAGTGACCGCCCTCAGGCTATTAAATAATAATTTTAATTGTACAATATTACTTTGTAAACATATTTATTCGATGAAAACAAAAAAAAGCCCGCTGAGTTTGTTGCGCCCATTCTTCTCAGGTCTGAGGCATTCATTTTGGAATGGGTGGTAGTTTTTGACTTTCAATAAGTGATGTCACATCCTATTTTGAATAAAAATATTTGAATTTGAATATATATGTTGTGTCATGTCACCTTATTATGTGTGGTCTAGGATTAATATACGTAGTGGGCGGGTGTACCCACACGTGGCGCCACACCCGCGATCTGTTGAGCTACGACCCGCGCACGCGCGAGTGGCGCTCGCTGCAGTCGATGCGGAACGCGCGAAGCCAGGCGGCCGCGCTAGTGCTTGACAATTACCTGTACGTCGTAGGCGGGAACGCACCGCGCCGAACGGTACTTTCGTCCGTTGAGAGATACAGCTTTGAGGAAGTAAGTGATATATATTTGATTATTATTATATCATATCCTCAAAATGTTTAAAAATTAATAAATAACCTTCAAATGACACTATTTCATTAGTTTTATTAATTAATTAAATTCGGTATATTACTTTGAGTCTTATCTAGATTTGGTTTTCTGAAATATTACTATAAATACTGGTTGTTGCCCGGCCTGCGGTAGGGTTCATATGTATTTATGTTCTAACTTAACCTAACCTACCTAACTTAAGTTTCTAGTAAAGGATTTGGTTTCCAGATTAGTTTTAACTTGGTATAACTATAATCTTTAATCTCATTTAGATTCTGTTATCTGAAATACTACAATAAATAGTGGTTGTTGCCCGGCCTGCGGCCAGGCTCATATATTTTTTGTGTTCTAACACATAACCTACATTTAGTTTCTGGAAAAGGATTTGATTTTCAGATAGGTTTTAGCTTGGTATACCTATGATCTTTTATCTCATTTAGATTCTGTCATCTGTAATATTACAATAAATACTGATTGTTGCACGGTTAACTTAACATAACCTACTTTTATTTTCTGGTAAAAGATTTTATATGCTCAACTTTAATTATATAGGGATCGGGCTTTCTTGGTGATAATAAAACTTAATTTTATTTATCTACATGCTTTATTGCATACATTAATTCCATAAAAGGATCCTTTTTGTCTTGACGTTCCGCTTCCACAAATATTCCATAATGAAATCTGCAAAATTTTCTGCATTATAGTAATTTTCTTTGCTAAAAAATCTTTTGACTAATCACTTTCGATATGCTGAGTATGTATGGGTACCATCTTCAGCCACAAATGGATTATCTGGGTTAATATGATTCACCTCTTTGTGGATGTACCCATACTAAGCTAAGCAATCGTTTGGTCGCCAGCAATCAGTGTGTATAGTGGTGCCATTCTCGACGCGCTATATGATAATGATGATGAGGACATCGGCACGCCTATATGTTCCATATATGTCCCCAGGGCACACTGGAAGCCTAAGGTCTTCACTGCCATCTTCAATAAGGCCTAGGACCCCTTCAATGTCTCTTCCTAGAAAAAATTGCACTTATTAAGAAATAGACATTGATATATACAGATATTTAGATATTGCGTGTATGCCATCAAAAAATATTTCGAACTAAACTTCTAAAACAACTCTATTAGTAGGATAGACAATCACATGGAAGTCATGAGCTTTGAATTGCAAAACTTTAACAATTATAAAAACTCAACCAAAACTTAATTTATATTTTTTTTTCTCAGAATTTCACAGAATTAATATTAATCCAATAGTGTCTGTTGCAACATACCTATTTAAATATTATTAATAAGTAATATATTATCTTTATTATATTTAAGCATCCAAAATGTGCTTTCGTCTATTTGGACGATTTTCCCAGGGCCATCATCTTGCCAAATTCTTGTTGTTTCTGTATTTGGTACAAAACAACCACTTTCTCGGCAATATGAGTAACAGTCACATATTGTGGCTGTTGACAATCTATGCTCTTCTTCAGTAAAATCTTCATGAATTGCTACATCGTATGAAAACCTAAGTGCATAGGCATACATTAAATAAAACACTCGAGGCATTTTTATTTTAATATTCTCAAATCAAGTACTCTTGGCTCTGAACACCTTTGACTTGACACGGCACTTGCCTTTGTTGAATACAAAGGATCAAACTGTTTTATTAAAAGGCATAAAAGGCATTTATTTTCTCAAATTGATTCCTTTAGAATTCTTTTTGATGTCATTTCTTATACTACTAGATACTACTACCGCTTCGGAAACAAATGGCGCTCTGAGAGAGAAGAAGCGGCGCAAGAAACTCTCCCAGCATTCTTTTTTTTGCGCTCTTTTCAATAAAAATATACAATATTGTACAGTCGCTATAAAATAATCACAATCTAGTCCCAGGCTGTCCGATCATTTAGATATTCAGCAGTGGAGTAATAGGATTTACGACAGAGCCATTTTTTTATAAAACATTTAAATTTATTTATAGATAATGCCTGAACAGTGGCTGGGACTTTATTGTAGAAGTGTATACATTTACCCTTAAAGCTATTATGTATCTTATGAAGCCTACTAGAATTAGTTATTGGTGCTGTATTCTATTTGCATTGGCATACGATACTGCTTAGAGGCAGGAATCAACCCATGATCTTCAGAAAATGCTTTGCATTGTACACGGGTCCGTAACTGAAGAACTAACGTGGCTAACCCTCCACATAAAGAACACCTCCGCTAAATAAATGTCGTTTTACCGGGGGTTCTTCACTCCCTACTCCAGAGCTGGTGGATGGTTGTTCCATTATTATCGTAGAACTGAAACAAACTCCAAGAAACAAAGCAACTGCAGAAATACAGTGTGCGCGCGAATGTCGGTTAAAAACAGGCCAATTAATCGGTATTTAAGGTAAAGCCAAAATCGTCGTAAAAATCCACAAGCGAGCAAAATAACAGAACATTCACGTAACGAAAACAGAAACGGAATGTCAGATTGATACATCAAACAAGCCACAAAGCATTCAAAATGGCGGCCTTTGGCGGCAAAAACAATGTCGTGAAATTCTGACGTCTGTGACAAAACAATATACTTTTTTCTATTTACTAATAATAATTACATTTACCTGTAAGCACTATAAATTTATAATAGTACCTAAATGTTATTATTTTGTATGAACAGAATCGTAAAATATTTCTCATCGCAATCACTAACTGTCAAAGGCAAACTTCATAAAGAAGTTATAATATGAAATATTTAAAACTTTTAAAATTCATATCTCGTAAAGAAGAAGTAGTTCCTCGCAAAATGAATAGTACCATAGGATTCCTGATTTTTTTCTGTTATAATAGTAACCTTGTTTTATCGAAAATCGTGCCAATGCATTCTAAAGCGTAGCCTATTAATGTGTTTTTTAATAGAAACCGTTTCAGTATGAGTCCTTCTCACACTAGTACGAATGGTTTAGTCTTTATTACTGTGTTGTTATTGGGGCAGTAGTGGAGGTCCAAAAAATTTAATTGAGTGTCTCAAGTTCTACATTTTACCATTTACTAATTTAAAAAGTTGACTTTTATGAGAAGATGTGGCAAAAAGCTAATTTCCACGTTTATTTACAGCTTCACCATTTTACAAATTATTTATATACATTTGGTTCGCTCTTTAGCCCGTTTGATCGTTGAGATGTTCTTTTAATATTTCATTTAAGATATCCATTGTCTTAGGATATATGGGAAGATATGGGAAGCCTGAGAGAAGGTCGAGCTGGGTGTGCGGCCGGCGCGGCCGAGGGAGTCATTATAGTGGCCGGAGGTGACAGCGAGAGTGGAGGGGAGAGGACCTTCTACCGTGCGAGAACCACGCTCGACTCGGTGGAGATCTACGTCCCTTCTGAGGATCTGTGGAAAGCTGGACCTCCCATGCCTCACTCCAGGGCTGAAGCCGGATCGGCGCTGCTCTGACACGATGAGATACTTGCAATCAGGTAATGTCATCGTAAAGGCATTCGAAAAGAACTGATAACAATTAGGATTTCTGTAGTAATCTAGCGACTTTGACATTCACTCCAGTATATAATCGATATAATAAGTACAGATTACGCGTGAGTTGAATGCAGAGTTTAGGAATGCGATAGTGCTGTGATCTAATTATAACTGATGACGATAATCATGAGTGTGTCGAATATATAATATAATTAACAATGGTTTGAGTTTACCATTTTACTCTTGGATAAAAAAAAATAAAAATTAACAAATTTATTTAAAATATAAAAATTCATAAAATATTTTTTATCAAATTCTTGTCAAATTGGGAGATGGCATAAAAGGCATTTTCTCAAAATTGATTCCTTTAGAATTCTTTTTGATGTCATTTCTAATATGCTAGACTCTACTACCGCTTCGGAAACAAATGGCGCTCTGAGTGAGAAGAAGCAGCGCAAGCAACTCTCCCGGCTTCTTTTTTTGAGCTCTCTTTAATAAAATATACAATATTGTACTTTCATTGCTATAAAATAATCATAATCTAGTTCCAGGCTGTCGGATCACTTAGATTTTCAGCTGTGGAGTAATAGGATTTACGACAGAGCCATTTTCTAATAAGACATTTAAATTTATTTATAGACAATGCAGGAACAATGGCTGAGACTTTATTATAAAAGTGTACACATTAACCCTTAAAACTATTATGTATCTTATGAAGTACTAGTATTAGTTACAAGCAATCCCTTATTTGTAGTGTTATACTCCCCGACTGCATTCAACTCACGCGTACTTTTAATATTTTCACGTTTTAAACAACTGTTTAATATCATCCATCTCGGTGTATTCATTTGTTTCATAAAGTGGCACTTCTACTTATAATGTTAATTGATGAATTACAAATAGGAAATATTTTATATTTTTATACATCTTTACCAGAGTACTTCATACATTTGTCTTGACTGTGAACACCATTTAATAGTGAGTTTGATATTATCTAGATATTGCTTGATATATGAATATAATTTAATGCGTAAAAATTTATGAAGTGAATCAATTTAAGAAGTGAAATTTAATGCTAAACTATCACAATCCCAATTTTAATATTAACATAATATTCAAATGACATACAAGAGATTCATTTTTTTTCATTATTACAACTAAAGACACACTTATTAAGAAAACGCATGGCTACAAAACTTTATCAAGGCGCAGTTACTAATGCGAAGTACTTCTTGTAGTATGCCCACCAAGCGGTTAACCCTAAAGCTACGTTCACACGGAGTCACATTTTGCCGGATCTTATTTTCATCGGATCTGGCAAAACCGAATGTTGTGTACACTCGGCATATCTTGCGTTTTTGGGATCCCGAGTGAACACACCATCCGGTTTTTTTTTAATGCGCACAATCCCTGTTTGATGTGGAAGCAATGGATGTGAACAGTAGTCTTGCTATAATTTAAGCCTAATTATGGCTGTCAGCGTCGTGGAAAAATAAAATACTCACTTGAGTCTCGTGCCAGATTTTGGCGAGACAACACGTCCTGAGGTTGCCTCGTGTAGAGGCGAAACACGTGTCGAATTGTTTCAAAAACAAATATTGGCGGAATTAACACTAAAGAAAACTTAAATCATTTGTATAATTATGGATTTGCGCAAAGTAACGCCTAATTCAATAAAGTGTCGTGGAAAAAGATTGTGGTTAAACCCAACATTACAAAGACGATCCAACAGTTGGTGTATTCCATGGCAAATAACCGACTCTTTTGTGTGCGCTATAATGTCACTACACTGGATCCTACATGCAGTACGGCCGGACCGGTTTGTAGTCGCCAAATCAGATGTCAACTTCAGCAAGATTCGGTATTTTTTTGCCTTGTCTTGAAACTGAATGCATGTGTGAACTCATGTATCATATAAATACTGTTGCCACTGGAACGAACACTGAAAAAACCGATCGGAATAAACACATACAGTTGAGCTGTTTCGGCTAAAAGTGAAACATATAACGAAGATTCGTTTTGGGCTGAAAGTCCTGTTTCGGCCAGAGAATAAAAATAACATGAAAATATAGATTCGAATAGGTATTATTTTAGTAGGTAAGTTAAAATAAGGAATTCAGTTTGTATAGACAATTTTATTTAGGCAAAAAGGCTAGATTAAAAAATATGAGATCATAACATAATTGGATGTAGTTCTTGAAAAACGTTCCAAGCCACAAACGTCACATTTTAAGGAATTCGTGTTTAATGTTTAATAAATGTTAGTGTAATCTATACATGTGGGTTGGGCTACTAAGTCATGATGCTATTTAAAGAGTGACAGTAGGGCTGCCATTTTTTTGTCAGTCCGTTAATATGAATCACGTGACCAGTTTTGTGTTCTCAACTCAAATTTCACATGATTGTGGTTTGGAACGTTTTTCTGGATTTACGTTACGTCCGATTTAAATTTGGAAACAATCAGATACTGATATAATATGATGTACATCAGAACGAACATAAAGTTTACAAACAAAATGCCGGAAATAAAGCATCCATTGGTTTATTTATGTCTTCTGCCAAGTAAATTCTCCCGAGCAAACCTTCAAACAGTGAAGCAGGTCGGTCTGGTTGATGTAACTGGGATCCCGGTCTTTCCAGAGCACACCATTCCATAAAACAACAAGCTCTGTACAAGTGAACTGGTTTCTGTAAATTTTAAACTTTTCGATTTAATTATGATTAAATATGAGATGTTATAGGGTTGTTCCGATATGCACTGAGACTACTATACAGTGTGACGTCAATTTAGTATACTGTGAAGCAGTTCCTTTATAGCCAGTTATACTGGTTACTGTTTAAAATGGAACGCAATCCCGTATACTGTCAGTCGCATTTTTTGACGCAGCATTCAAATGAGTGTATTAAAGTTTTCTAGTTCATTAAAAAAAACTGTTGTTGCAGTACTGTCGAACTAAAAATATTAGGCGTAAAAGTGAGGCACTCGAGTCGTTTTGACTGATCATGTGATCAAAATACTGCGGGTACCTTACCTCGAAAACGCCAGTGATCACAGTAGAATATGGCGGCGATTTATGACGTCATATATTTCCCTAGGGCACTGCGGCTGTATACTGGCAGTCCATAACGGAACGAATTTTTCTACAGTGATAGCACTGTGCAGTGCTCGCAGTGCATATCGGAACATACCCTTAATATAATTCAACACAAGTAGAATAGTAAAAGAGATTGTGATTGGACAATTTTGTGTTGTGCCCCACAGCATGTGCATTATTACATAATATTAAACTTTTAACATAATACTAGCTAACCTTAGATCATTTATACGTCCAGATATGCTATGACAGCTGTGAAAACGTCGAAAAATATTGTGCATTTAAATCTAACCTCTATTTAGAGCAATTCACGCACACTAACACAAAGTGTCATAATCAATCGCGAGTGTAAGACGTAGCTTGTCACGCACACTAAAGTATTATTCCTGGCCTGTTCTCAGCGGTTGTCTAGCAGCAAGAGACTAGACGTATCACGGCCGTTCCCAATATTCAGTCTATCTCTTACTTGAGATAAAAATCGTAATTATCGTTGACTTTTCTGTCCCAATAAACTTATCGACGATAACTCATCTTATCCGTACACGCTGCCTGTCAATGGGACGACGTATAGCTTACCAGCGATAGAAGTTTGTATGGAAATTGCAGTTCACGCGTCCCAATATAAGGTGATAAAAATGGCTTAGCGGGTGTATTGGGACAGCTTCAGATTATTGACGGCTTATTAATGAGAGTAGAAGGTAGTAATTTATCTGTATCTGTAGATATTATATTGGTAACGGCCGTAAATCATCTAAGTAGCTAACACTATTAAAATACAGTGTGCTGTAAATTACAGTAAAGTCTGTCAATGTTCAAACTGGCCCTCTTTTAATGAATTATGAATACATCCACGTAATACAAAACACAAGTGGAAGTGCCACAGCTATTACAGGTCACATAATAGGCTATGCTTCGATTTTTTTTTAATTATTTCCTAAAATGATCGTAAAGGATTGGACAGTCAACTGATATTTTTATTTTCTCAAAATAATTCCACTTTATGCTAAGAAAAACTGTTTAACATTTAAATGATAAATAGTCGCGCCAAAAGGTAGCCGCCATGATCGTGACGTCATAATAATGTAAACAAAGAAACGTCTAATGTGCAGTGCAATCCTGTGTGTTGCTTTATTCAAATTGTTTCTGCTATAGTGACGTCACAAGTAGGTGGTCGGCGTTTTCGGTCACGTGACATAAATATAATAAAACTGTTATTTGAATTTTGAAAATATAAATAAATCTTAAGTTTTTACAACAAATTAGAATTGAATTCGTAATTTTTATGCTAAAAACACTATAAATAACATACTTTCATAATTTAATTTTAATAGATGAAACTGGCCTATTATGCTGAGGTGTTATATATGAAAAATAGTACAACCACAAATAGTTTCATTAAGCAATAGATAACAGTTTTATGCGATTATGACATCTATTTTATAGGTATTAGAGTTAGAATATGTCTGCATATACACGACCTGAAAGCCCGATAATGCTTGACCAATTTTAATAAGTCAATGTGTGCGTAAGGAACTAAAGCCAAGCGTGGTTAATAATATATTCACTTTACTTTTGTATTTTGCGGTTAGACATAACACTAGTATATTTATAAGTCTATGTATATGCAATATTAGCATGCCAAATTGGCACTGACCTCTACTATATACCACTGGACTGGCAGCTGTCAACGTGCTTTTGTGCCAGTTTGATATCAGCCATTTTGGCGCTGTTAGCCATGTAGCGAGAGACTGCGATACTAAAACTAGTGATGACAACCTCAGCAAACATCGATAGATGGCGGGAAACTATTTACAAAAAAAAGTATAAATAACACGGAAAACGAACGAAATTAATTCAAAATGCAAAATTCAAAAATACTTCAGAGTATTGTACTTCGCAGTCATTTGTATCATACGTCAAAATTAGTTCTCTGGACGCTCACGAGTGGCGCATAAAATAGGCACAAAAAATTTGCTGTCAAACATATGAAACAGTCTGTCCAGTGGTATTTATACAGGTCAGTGCAAATTTGGAGTAATGTGGTTACAGCGTCCTCTGGCATTTAAAAGTCGAAATTGTTCTTCATTAGACTCATGTACGTACCTATTAGCACTTTATAAGAGGTGCGTGCAAATATGACATCAATATTCAAGATTTTAAGTGTTCTTATGTACATACTTACATACGTTGGTCACCGCACCCTCTATTGTAAAATAGCAAAATCAATTGTTCATTGTTAGCTTGAGAAAGCGATAACAGTTGCAACATTTAGTTCTAAGTTATGAGAGTGCTTCCTGGAGTGAGACTATTGTCTTAATTTAAAATAACGCACGAAATGTCGAGTGAGACAATCGACTTAATATAGATATAGATTAGTGTTCTCTAGCGTTGATTGGTCGAATAAATGCTTTAGTGCTCGAATTGGATTTTGGAGATCGAAAATATATCTTTATTGATCTTGACAATTTTCACAGTTAGCCCAAGGAAGGTGAACTTATCACCTATAGAATATAGGTTATTTAAACGCTACAAAACATGTATGGCCACTTTAACAGCACATTTATATTGTATGTAAAAACATATTTGTATAAAATGGCTTTCATCGAATTCGCCTTTGTAAATTGTAGCCAATTATAACATTATTTTCTGTGTATTACAAATACATTTTGGTTCGGGCGACATAGTAACGAAGTTTAAAGGCGCTTTCGCATGGTTTGACTATTCACTGTACACATCAATAACAGTTATTGAAATTTGTTAGTGATTTGCTAATTTCTTGGGATATTTTATAGTAATTTTTGGTATTTTTAAAATAGTGGCATGATAGTACATCTCATCAAAATAATTTATATAGTTCAGCCATGAAAGAGTAACAGATAGACACAGTTACATCAACGGTATTATGTGTAATATATATCATTTATGTATTTGTATTATACCTATATTCTTATTTTTTAACGAACTAAATAATCGTAGTTTAATCCTATTTAATAGTGATATTTCTCAGCCATTTACTGGTATATTAATATAGGATGTTGGTATTGTTCCGACAAATTAAGGGCAGTTGTTAGGTATACATAAATAAGAGTGAGTAAACATTTTTTGAACCGGATTGAAGTGTGCCGATATATGTACATCAGAGACCATAACCTGAGGGTGACGAGCGCAGTGCGATATAATAAGTTTTTGGTGATCAGTAGGTCGAACTCAATTTTACCTTAGTTATTTGATATAGTTGTAGGAACGCGTATGTATTGCCACTGACGCCATGACAAATACTGTATCCTTTCGTGCACAAGCCTCGCTCCCACACAACTTCACCACATTGTAATGCAGTTTTTAAATATTTTTCCTCTTTGAATATCTGAAAATTAATAATAACGTTTTTTTTTTTCAATTGTTGTACAGTAGTTTAAGGCATCTTTTGTACATTTATATTTTATGCAATAAAGTTGTTTAAAAAACCGACAGAGCCCTTGTTTTGTTTACCTTTACAATATTTTTTATTGTTAAATATAATAAAAAAACCGACTTCAAAAACCGAAAAGTATATATTTTTTAATAAAGATTTAATTTGTTAACCAGTTTACCCAGTAGGCTCCTTTGCACAGGATGTCGGCTAGATTATGGGTACCACAACGGAGCCCATTTCTGCCGTGAAGCAGTAATGTGTAAGCATTACTGTGTTTCGGTCTGAAGGGCGCCGTAGCTAGTGAAATTACTGGGCACATGAGTTGGGCACATTGTAATGGGTAGGGCGTATCAATTACCATCAGCTGAACGTCCTGCTCGTCTCGTCCCTAATTTTCATAAAAAAGAATTTAATACACCTCTTAGCAAACCTAACTAATACCTTTAATATTAATAAAATACTTCATTATTTGTATGTGCGACTTATTGATGATAGGTTTTAAGATAATTCCTTTTAATACATATTTTACTAACCTTGACCTAACAAGGTTTCAACTTTAGATCATTTATACTTCTGGATAAACTGTGACAGCTGTGAAAACGTCGAAAAAAATTAAGGTTGACAATATAACCTCTATTTTGAGCATTACACGCACAAAAAGTAACATATAAATCGCGAGTGTAAGACGCAGTCTGTCATGCACACTAAAGTAATAAACCTGGCCTGTTTTCATCGGTTGTCTAGCAGCAAGAGGCTCTATCTAGATATATAAATTATCTATGGTTTGTTTAAACAGTAAAGAATTGTTTTGCGCTGATATTCTTCCCATTTGAACCAGCCTTAGTCAAAAAAAAAGTGTGTGTGTGTCAGCTCCGACGCACGACTGGAGTTTACTGCTCAAGAACGATTGTCTTTGAACAGGTACTAAACAAAATCAAGACCAATGGAGTCGGTTACAAACATACATACAGCAGAAAATAATAAAAGCGTATTAATTTAAAAAAAAAAATATATATATATATATATATTAAAAAATAAAATAATAGGTTAGGTTAAAAATTGTCTATTTGGCGTGAAATGCGCTATATATACTCTCCATAATAAATTAAACATTTAATTATGTGCATAGCTCATATAAATTTGTATCAACTATATTGATAATTCAATATTAAATAAATACAAAGCACACATGTTTATATATACAACACATGCCATTTTAATGTATGAATTGTAACATACTTAGTACCCACGTGCTTATCAGATTTTCCGGCAAAAGTGCCGGAAAGTAAATAATAGTATTTACACCACTTTCTTCCATAATTTATAGAATTTTCACTTAACTTTATGAAAGTATAATAATAAATAAATTTCAATAATATAATAAAAGTGAAAGGTGCGCGAGAAATGATGCGCACCAAAAACGTTAGTATGACATTTTGATGAGCTGATTTTACTATCCATATTTTTCTCATACCGGGCGCCTTATATGAAAATCGATTCTTAAGGAGTAAACTCCAATAATGTATTAAAATAATTAATGTAAACTACATTTACAAGTAATTACCTTATATGCTGTTATACAAAGTGGCACAAGGCCAGGTGCACCATGACACCATTGCACAAGCCGGTCTCCAGAACTGCTCCCCAATGAAGATGGAAAGTTGCCACTTGAGAAGCGAAGACTTAACAACCAATCAATACTTGGTTTCACAAACAATCTCAACTCATTCGATTTGATGTACTCCGCAGCCTGAAGTGAAATAAACTTTATTATAACATTTCAATTATATTCTTATTGATGCAGAATGTAGTGTGAGTGGTTCATTTACAGGGTGTAATATTGGAAATGACTTCAAATTTCAAAGAAAACTCAAAAATAGCATAAATTATTGGGAGCAATTGCCTGTAATGTGATGTACACTTCTAAAATTACATCTGTGAAGGAGAAGAAGTGAGAATGTGAAACCTGTAAAATAATATTTTGACACAACCTGTATAACCATGTTGCTGTGTTCAAATTAGAGTCTTGCCAGTCAGGGAGGCAAGATTGTAATGTGGTCAAAGCTGAATCTGAAATGTTCGATTACAGGAAAATGCTTCCAGTGAGTGAGCACCTTTACTTTATTATACATTAGCTAATATATATTAATTACGTGACACGTCGTTTGTCCGCGATGGACTCCTTTAGGAGTCTATCCGTTCACTAGTTTACTAATGAACGGTACAGGAACAGTGCAGTTTAGTCCAACTTGAGAGTTAGGATACTTTTTATTTTGATTTGGGACCCATAATTATTTTTATTTCCAATATTTGTTTTGTATGGACATATTTTCTGTGAGAGAATTTATTGACGCACGGTTTGACAGTTCTGCTGTGAAACAATTTCATTATAACAACAGGCAGCATTTCTTACGAAATAATTCTTGGTGTTTTGAAATATTATTGGCAAATTTCTATAAAACAGTTTTTTTTTAATTATCTACAGAACGTCTGTAGGGTCAGCTTAGTGTTATATAAATATTTTCAAATATAAATTATTAATATAAAAGAATTATTAAAAATACATACTTGGAAAATATAATTACCTGTAGCAACATATAGAGTATTCCAGCCATTCCATGAGCAGCACCCAGGTATACTTTATCATGCCATTGCCAAAGTAAGGGGCTCTGAGACTTTGTTTGTGCGGAGAATTGTTTGCCAGATGCCAATATTGCACTTGTTACCTAACAAAGGTTTTATTTATTATAAGTATTATCAAGTACTAGTGGATCCGACAGATGTTGTCCTGTACACACGTCTTAAATTTGAAAAATCCGTCCAGCCGTTAGTAGTTCACTAACATACACATGAGCAGGAGAATTATATTATATGGACGGAATTGAGAATCTAAACCAATCTCAAATTTACTGGAACACAAAAAAAAAAACATCTAAATCGGTCGAGCCGTTTAGGAGGAAGTTCAATTGGGAATCTAAACCATTCTCGAATCCACCTGAAGACACACAGAAAGTTTCATTAAAATCGGTCCAGCCGTTTAGGAGAGGTTCAGTTACAACAGACGCTCAAAAGAAATATATATAGTAAGATAAGCTATATATTTGAAGTGAAAATTTCTTTAGCATTCGTTGTGATTTGGAAGTCGATGGAAAGAAAAAACGAGACAGACACATAAATTCACAAGATTTCGTGGGAGAAAATAGTAGATTTTACGAGTGCACAAAACGAACCATTTTTATCCGAGATTTTAGACTGATAGTAATGTCGAGGATAAGTTTTGTGTACGAGTTATAAACTCTGCTTTTCATTTCGATTGCGAGGAAATAAAACAGTAGTATACATTGGCCATTTTAACAATTTTAGCAAATTTAAAGAAATTAATAAACGCACGAAAAAACATGACCTGTTTCCCGCCGCTTTTTTTTTAATCTTACGACATTGATATAAGGCTTGGGCTCTAGACCTATACAGCCTACTATTGAATTAAATTGGTAATATATATATATATATATATATATATATATATATATTTAATTAATTAAATAACCTATCGTATTTAAATTTTAATATCTTTTATGTCTTAAAAAACACTTGAGGCAAATAAATTAAAGTGAATATTAAATAATAACAAATTTTATCTCTGAACTTTTTATTGTGTTTGGCTGTATGGCTCATTTTCTTTGCCTTAGTATAGATACATTTATGAGTAGATCCTTTTGTGCACTTGTGCACAAAAATCGATTTTGTGCAGTCTATATCGTGCACAAATAAGCAATTTCAGAGCATGAGAAGTGAAAAAAATATTGTCTTTTGTATGACGCGAGTATACTTCAATATACTCTGACGTCATTCGCACGACGTATTACTACATAGACACCAGGAGAAAATAAGTATGGTAGCGGTAATACTTAATAGTAATGACTTTCAAAGCGGTTGAAATCATGTGTTATCCTAGCGACATATACTAGGACTTCATATGCAGTTTAGAGGTTTAATTTGAAAATGTGCAGTATTCGCACTGTATGAACAACAAGATCAAATACAGTAATTGACGCAGTATTTCAACGAGATATTGATCATATTAAGACCAAAGGATTTATTTCATACTTTAATTACCATAAGTCTCTTGTATCATTTATCGAAAATGTAAGCTCTGAGTCTGAATAAATCTATGTAATATAAATTAGTGTGATCATTACTAAAACCTACAATTATTATACTCTTCATTCTACATTCGTCTCATTATCTTTAAGCCAAAATATTAGAAGGTTTCACTTCTACCACGTGTGAATTGCACATATGGTTTTATTTTAAAGTGACTGAGGTATTTAAATTATTTTAGACATCACTCATATTACGGCCACCACTTCTTTATTTTCTTCATCGGAGACTAGAAAAAGCTTAAAAAACTCTCCCAGTAATCTTTTTGCCGCTCCAAATATCGTACTAACAACATGTTAACATTACTTTCTCAACCAATGTTCCTTTAACATAATTCTTAGTGCCAATATAATAATAATAAAATTATCAATATTTTGTGATATGCTGTACTTTTTTTTTCAATTATTCATTATTTTTACTCTCAATTCAATTAATTTAAATTCAACTATTAAACATGGAAGTACTTGAAAGACCTCACCTTTTCAATATGAGATGATGGTATGATATCCTTTCCATTGATATATTTCTTAACAAATAGTAAAGAATATAGATATCCAGATTTTCCATATAAAATTTCATCAGGTGAAACACTGCACAATGATTCCAGATCTAATAACCTAAAATAATACCTAATAATAATAGCTAGCTAGAAATATTGAGCATCAAAAACTACCAACATTACTATATTTTAAGTATAATATGTATTTTGTACTTTGGCGTTGCGTAGAGATGTGAGTTCTCTCTGCATCTTCTACGGCATTTATCACGTTGCGTGCTCAGAGGAGTTGTTCAGGTTGCTACCGGCAGCCGAATTACACCACCGCACATTACGTCAAAGTGCTAAATTCCAACGGCCCATGTTAAATTCAATTTCTGGCGTGAAGCAATGTGTAAGCATTATTGTGTTTCGGGCGCCGTAGCTAGTGAAATTACAGGGCAAATGAGACTTAACTCATGTCACGATAACGAGCGCAATTGTAGTGCCGTTAAGAATTTTTCGGTTTCTCCAGAATCCTGAGCGGCACGTTATGGGCAGGGTGTATCAATAACTATCAACTGAACGTCCTGCTCGTCTCATCCCGTAATCCTGCCGCCGAATTCCACCTTCGCACGACACGCCACAAGTTAGGATATCATCCCCACCATCTGGATGTGAGGCGGTCCCCCACTGTGCGGCTTTCAAGGAACTTTCTTCCACGTACTACAAAGCTGTGGAATGAGCTTCCTTGTGCGGTGTCCGGGACGATACGACATGGGTACATTAAATACTTTTTTTTATGGAAAAGAGGACAAACGAGCGTACGGATCATCTGGTGGTAAGTGATCACCGCCGCCCACATTCTCTTGCAACACCAGAGGAATCACAGGAGTGTGCCCGGCCTTTAATGCGTTCTACGCGCTTTTTTTGAAGTAACTCATGTGGTATCGTCACGGAAACACACAAGGAAGCTCATTCCACAGCTTTACTACAAACATGGAAGAAAGTTCCTTAAAAACTGCACTGTGGAGCACCACCACACATCCAGAGTTTGGGGATGATAACCTAATTTGTGGCGTGTCGTGCGAAGGTGGAATTCGGCGGCAGGAATCAGATGAATGAAATCTTACAGAGGTAATGAAATTTTACTTAATAGTTTATAATATTACTAGCTGACCCTACAGACATTGTTCTGTTCATAATAAAAAAAAACTCTTGCGGATGTAATTTTAGAAAACCCGGCTGACCTCTACTCGGTGAAAAGAATATTCCTACCAAATTTCAAGTCTTTAGCTCTAATGGTTCCAGAGATATCATGATGAGTGACTATATATATATACGTGGAAATCTCTTATATATATATAGATTACCTCCTTGTTAGTTCCTTGTAATGGGGTACATTTTCTGGACATGTTCTACTTAGTTTATATGAAATAATGGTCGCTATTGCCAAAGGACCAGCATCACCACAAAGAAAGCTAATACGTTTGCCTCTCAGATTATCAAGATTTATGTATTGTAAAGCTCTCTGGAATATCAATAAATAAAAAAAATTAAACATTATTACCACTAAATATTTGGGCCATGTCTTGAGACACAAGAGATACCAACTGGTCCAACTTATAATGTTGGGCAAAGTAAAATGTCCGTTTGCTTAACATCCAGGAATGGACGAAGATCGCCAGGTGAGCTGCTGAGCTGACGGCCAAACTTCAGTAGTGGAGAGGCACAATAAGAAGAAGGAATAAATAATTAAATATTATAATATCAATATATAATAATATAAAAGTCAAGTAAAAGACATATAATCAGAAATAAATTAATTTCCTCTGATAAGAAAATGTTTATCAAACTTTGAACCCCTGTTATAAAATAATTTATAAATATGACACTTTTATAGATCTAATTCATATCAATGGAGCTGGTACTGTGTTTAAAAGACTTATAAACTTATGTCTATAGTTAATTTATAATATACGACCCATATAGCCCAGTGGTTTGTGACCCTGCCTACTGAGCTAGAGGTCCCGGGTTCGAGTCCCGGTAAGTGCAAACATTTATATGATGAATATGGACATATTAATGTAATTAAAGTAAGTATATTATATTAAATATATCATTGTTGTGGCCATGTACAGGGTATGCCTAGTTTGGGGCAAGATAATTTGTGTAAAAGTGTGTATAAGTATTATTATTATTATAAATATAATAATTTATTGCAAAGATGTTTAATAATTTTTTTCACAGATATTTAATAATTTTAGAAAAGAGCATACTTAAACAAATTACCAATCAATACTATGCAATGATAGAGGGGACAGACAGATGGAGAAAAGTGAAGCCTTCAAACCAGATAGGTGACTTTAATAATGAATTATTTCAAAACACATCAACATTTAACAAATTAGTATTCAAGAAAGGGTCTGTTTATTTGACTGTGTTATTATGTGTGGTTGTAAGTCTGCAAATTATCTACTTCAAGTAAGAATTGAAGTTATTTTTTGCACTTAAACAGACTCAACTTGATAATCTATTAATCTGTAGTCTATTTAAGTACATTAGCGGTAACATATACTCATATTTCAGTACACAAATTTGGTAAGCAATTACTCAATTCATCCACCATTTACTTTTTAGTTCAATTCGGACCGAAACACAGTAATGTTTACACATTACTGCTTCATGGCAGAAATAGGCACAGTTGTGGTACCCATAATCTAGCCCACATCCTGTGCAAAGGAGCCTCCCAATGGTTGTTATATTAATGTATGTTACCTGTAAATAGTCATTGCACATGTCTGGATTGCCAATAGCAGTCATTAAGTAGTACAGTGAAAGACCTGCAGATCCTGTGTACACTGTTCCATCATGAAATATTTCTTTTTGCAAATTAGTTGTCAAGTATTGTAGTTTAGATGTTTTGAAATTGTTTAACTTCTTTTGGAATGCTTCAGAAATCTTAAATACAAAATAAGAATGAGCTTTGATGTTACATCTTAATATATTGCTTAATTAGGCTTAGTCTACACTCTACATTATCATTTTTCATTCATTCATAATTAGCTGAAACTAGATAAATATTAATAATGTATACTATACTTACTGCATCCTTAGACTTTAATAAGGTTTGTGTCGTGTTTTGATCATAATCAGGGTATTGATTTTCAAAAGATCCTTTTCCTGACATAATTATGGTTATGCGAGGAGATAGCTTCCAAAAAAGGAATAGGTAGGTTATATATTTATATTTAGATCCTTCTAAACATCTTTACATTGTACAAAATAAGAAATTGCAATTAATTATTTAACAACAATTAAAATAAATATAATCACCAGCAGGCGAATTGAAAATTCCAAATTGTATTTTGAATTCTGATGCCTTGGCGGGCTGACGGTCTAAAACAAAATTAATATGTACTAGTAGTAGTATAGGTATTACCGGCAAAAAATAATTTAACTCAAGAGAAGAAGTCTCATAAATGTCTCCCAGTTCGTAGTTACTGCATAATTTGAATTTAATAGTAATAGTTACTGTAAAATATAAATACAGTAAGAATTCATAATTTATTGAATAATGTTTTTCTTTTTTTTTTTCTTCTTCTTTTGGCAATAGCGTTTACTTTTTGCCAATAACGTAGATTAAAAGATTGGGAAACTAAGTTAAAAAAGGATACGGAACACGGGAAAGGATCAGATAAGTAGAAAGAGGATTGAAACGGATATTAAAAATTTCATAAATATACATATATACTTGCTACATAAACAACATTACAAATATTTAAACTTTGATATGATTCTGAAGAATGAAAGATGACAATATTTTATAAAATTTACATGGATACATAATTAGAGAGGATATACAGGTAGGAAAAGGAACATTAAGAGATATTAGATCATTCAGGAATGAGGAGCGGTCGTATAGAGAACATGAAAAGAAAATGTGATCTAGATCACATTTATCGGATTCACATTCACACATGTCAGTAGATACAATGCCTAATCTGTTAAGATGAACAGGAGTGCAAACATGACCCAAACGCATTCTTATGATAGAAGAACATACTAACTTATTGCATTTGGCACGGAAAAACCATGGTTTAAATGAAATAAGTGGCTGAAGGTTAAAATATTTCCTGCCTTTTGATTGACCAGTTTCAGTCCAAAGTCTATTCCAACAATCCTGAAGGTGAACTATAGGAAGAGCACCTAGATCCTGGCAAAAAACTTTATAAGGGAAAATGTCGCCATCGACCACGGCTTCATTAGCTAGTTGGTCTGCTTTTATATTACCAGGAATGTCGCTATGGCTGGGGATCCATACAAACAACACAGAAAGACCAAAGTGATTGCATTTATTTAATAGATTTCTTAATTCTATGACAACAGAAGAAATGTTTTTTGATTTAAATGGGAACCTATTGAGAGACTGTAAGGCACTTTTTGAATCAGAGAAAATTATTGTTTTTGGAAGTTTAAATAGAATAATATATTCAATAGCCTTAAAAATACCATAACATTCCCCAGTAAACACCGATGTTTCCGGAGGTAGTTTAATTTTCTGTGATATTTTAAATTGAGCGTGATAGACACCTACACCAACGGGATCCGAGGAGGAATGTTTAGACGCGTCTGTGTAAATATGATGGTAATCAACCCAAACAGTATTTTTAAGAAGATTAAACGAAAAATTTGTACTAATATCGTGCTTATTTAAATCCGAGTTAAAATTAATTTCTGGAAGCAACATTAATGCTTCAAAGCTAGTACTGAAAAGAGGATAATTAATGGATCGATGAATAGGAGCTTTTATGTTGATAAATTTCTTAAAACTATTGATTAGACAAGGTGGTTTTTTATTTGACCAATATGCAGATGAATCTATATGATCAGAAAGTTTCTGAAGTTTGTTATAAAGAGAGTGGTTAAGAAACTGAAAAGATCGGAATATAAATTTGTCTGCTAAATATTGACGACGTAGATGTAGTGGAGGATCACCACATTCTACTTGAAGAGCATTGATAGGACTTGACCGCATAGCACCAGAAACTACTCGTAAAGCTTTGGACTGTATGAGATCTAGTTTTTTAAATGCCTTAACACTACCAGGCTCCAGCAAGAATGTACCATAATCTAATATACTTCTTATAAGAGCATTATATAACAATTTCATGCAAAAAGGGTGCGCACCCCACCAAACACCTGACAGACATCTTAAAATATTAAGAGTACGCTCACATTTAGCATTTAGGTAATCACAATGTGGGATACCAGTTAGTTTCGAATCTAAGACAATTCCCAAAAACTTAACATTATCTTTAACTGGAATCTGATAACCCTCATAAAATATAGAAATAGGAGGAGGAGTTCTTGATCTCGTGAATAAAACTATTGTACTTTTTTCAGGTGATAGATCAAGGCCATTTAAGTCCAACCAAGTTTTTAAATTTATCAGCGGTTGTGTTATAGAAGAACTAGCTTTTTCAATAGAAATATCACGACAGTAAATTAATAGATCATCAGCATACTGAAGAACATTTACACTATTAAGTGATGATTTTAAATCGTGTGTATAAATATTATACAATATTGGGCTAAGTACTGATCCCTGGGGGAGGCCCTTTGAAACAAGTCGAGTAATTGACTTCCTGTCATCTAGTTTCAGGATTATGTATCTTTCGGAAAGCATGTTTATGATAAAATTTGTTAATAGCAGAGGTATATTAAGTTGTAAAAGCTTACTCTTTAAAATACTTATAACGACATTATCATAGGCACAATTTATATCTAAGAACGCAGCTATTACTGATTTATTATTTGAAAATGATAATTGAATATCAGAAATGAATATACTTAATCTGTAATTTTCATCAAAACAGAAGTAAGTGCGATTGGGCGATAGGCAGAATGGTCTGAAGAACACCTATTAGGTTTCAGTACGGGAATTATTTCTTGACGTTTCCACGTGGAGGGGATGTTACCAGATGTCACTATGGAATTTATAAGAGATAAATAATAAAATAAAGCATCATCATCTAAATGAGAGATAAAGGAATACGGAATACCGTCCAGTCCAGGAGCAGAATCCTTAACATGAGACAATACACCTTTTAGTTCAGTGAGAGAAAATATACTGTTTAAACCAAAACAGTTATCATTATTTATATTTATTACAGGGTAACCAATTATTAGGTCTTCAGGAACGAAAGGTGGAGCCAATTTATCTAAAAAGCTATTAACTAAATGAAAAGGGATTGATTTTGGAGATGAATCTTTGTATGCAGATCTAAACCTTCTTATATTTTGCCATACAAGAGATGGTTTGACATCAGGTGATATTGAATAGCAGAAATTTTTCCAGCCATCAAATTTCTTTTTCTTTAGAAATTTTGAAGTTTCTGACATACTCTTTGTAAGAATTTCAAAATTCTCATCAGTGGAACATTGACAGTATGTAATTTCAGCATATTTTCTTCTCTTTACTGCCTCAGTACATTCGTCCCACTCATTCCCACCAAGGAGGAGAAGGAATAAAACCCAAAGAGCTATTTTTACTTGGAAATATCTCATTGGCAACCTCAATAAAGATTTTTGCTAAAGAATCTGCACACTGAGATTCTGTACCTGGATTAATTTTTGGAAGTGTAATAATTTTGTTTTTTATTAGATCTTTATATAAATCCCAATCAACATCATTAAGCTTATATTTTAAACGAGGAGAATAAGTTTTATGTAATACTTTATTGTTATTATTGCAGGTTGGAAATGATAATAATAGTGGGAAGTGATCACTACCAAAAGTAGATCGTAATGGATCCCAGGACAAAGAAGAAGCAAGATTAGGTGTAGTGACTGTTAAATCTGGAGCACTTGGGCCCTCGTCAGGATGAGAACGTCGTGTAGGACGACCATCATTTAATATACACAAATTCACTGAATCAAATATATCTATTAATGTGTTACCATAACTATTAGAAGATAAGTAACCCCAGGATTCATGGCGACAGTTAAAATCACCAAGGATCATAAAAGGCTTCGGAAGAATGGAAATAATATCTTTAATTTCATTTAAGATTGCAGAAGAAGGATGAGGTATATAAATAGATACATAACAGATATTTTCAACTAAAGCAGCAATAATAGAAAAATCATTACTGTGAGAAGGAATAGAGAAGAGAGAAAAGGAAAGAGGGTGTTTCACAAGCATGGCTACTCCGCCATGCCCATCCACACGATCTTCTCTGAGACATGAATAATCACGAATCTTAAATAAAGATCCTGGTTTCAACCATGTCTCTTGAAGAGCACAGATATAAGGTTTATATTTATTTAATAAATAAATAAGATCACTTTTTTTAGGAGTGATGCTTTGACAATTCCATTGAAGAACTTTGTCCATTATTTGGTTTATAAATTTGAGTAATTGCAGAAACTAATAAGGCAGCGTTGGACGGTGAAAATTCATTCGATTGACTAAGAGATTTTATAACAGAAATAATTAAATCAATTACTGAGGATTCCAAAGGATTTTCATTTTCTTTGTTAATTAATGCACATCCATTAGAGGGTTGGGGAATATTAAAATCCCTTAAAATTTCTTGGTGAGCAGATTTGTCATATCCTTTGCTAAGTGTAGGTGGAGGCTTTGGTTTAACAAAAACAGTTTTTTTATATGAAGTATTGTTTATAGCTTTAGGTGTTGAATGTTGATGCTGGGTTGGAAAAGTATTAGGAGTGATGTTAGGTGATGAGAGTAATGTATCTGCATATGAAATTCGAGAGACAGATGGATGTATCTTTGAAGCTTCTGAATAGGAAATACAGTTTTTAGCCATTGATTCCTTTATAGCTCTTTGTCTTTCATATTCTAAACATTTTTTATCAGTTGCAATATGGGAACCTTTACATAAACAACAAGATATAAAATCATCTTGAACAGAGCAGTTATCACCACTATGTCCTTGACCACATCTAAAACATCTTGGTTTAGATCTGCATTGAGATTTCACATGACCAAACCGACAACAATTGTAGCATTGAATAGTAGGATATATATACAAGTCTACAGTAAGAGAAGTGTAGCACATATATACTCGTTTAGGCAAAAACTGTCCATCAAAAGTAAATACCACAGACTCAGTACATTTAAGATGGTTTTGTCCATCAATCATCATCTTTCGTTTTATTCTCCTAATTTTTATGATTGGACCACAGCCAATAGGAACAGAAACATTATCTTTTATTTCCTCTTCAGACCACTCAGCTGGTACTCCTCTGACTATTCCTATTCTACTCACAGAAAATGATGGAATAAAAGCCTTATATTTTTCATTTTCTAAATTTTTGTTTTCAACAAAGTCATTTGCATCTTGGTACTTAGAAAAAGAAATAGATAACCTATTCCGGCCTATCCTTTTTAAACTTCCATTCACAATATTTTTAATAGAATTTCTTTTGAGAAAACGACCAAATGTAACTGGATGTAAAGTAACATTATCATCGGGAGATGAATACTGTTTCTGAATGTGTACAACAAAAGGAGCAGCATCTAATGAGTTATATAACAGCCTTGCAACAGGGGGCTGTGGCTGTTGTGGAGTGTCTGTGTTATTTTTTTGTATTGTCTCTACTGCTATAGAAGAATTATTGCAGGAATCGACTTTGGAAAGAATTTGTTTGTCAGTAATGTCTACACATTTGCAATCACTTTCCTTAATATCTTTCTTATCATCACGGTGTTTTCGTCGTCTTTTATTACAGTGTCTGCATATTCTGGGTCGAGCTGACACTCTTTTACGGCCACTAGATGTCTGAGACACAGAACCATCTGTATCCATAGTGCTACCTTCGTCATTATTAGAAATTGTCACTACATGACCTATATCAGGGGCTGTCCCCCCAGGATCATCCGGGGGGTCCATCATATTATAGAAAAGTGAAGAAAAGAAGACTTACCAATAGGATGAAATTTACACAAATTAACACTTTAATAAAAACTAACTACTAAAATATATCCAAACTACAACTTATCTGATCAAAATATGAAATTTAAAAATAAAATGAAAAATTATTAAAATTACGTGCAACCGATCTTAAGTTTCCCGCCCTTTTTCTTGAATAATGTTAATATTTAGGTCCCTCAACATAGACCAAAGAGTATAATAATATATAGGGAAAAGAGAGCCCTCTCTACGCATTATGAGCTGTCTATTTGAAAACTAGCGCCATCTGAATATTGGCCCCGAAAATAACTATATATTAACTCGAAATTATGAAATTAATTTTTAATGTTGTGACGTAATTAAATAACTTACTCTACTTTTTAATGTAGGTATTGCAATTACCATGTTGAAATTGCGCGTAGAGTAAGTTATTTAATTTTGCCACAACATAGAACATAAAGGATAGGATTTAGTAGTGTTGGTATGAGTAATTGAATTGATTGGGTGGGAGAAATAAAAAGCAATGTTTGCATATTATTTTTTATTTTTATAATGTTTATGTTTATCATAATATTGTTGGGCAGCTGTTTTTGTTTCGCCTTCACCCACATATGTTAATTTTCCTGACAAAATTCGATTGATCGATCTGCACCACCTTTTAATCTTGCTTTGAAAGATTGTCCTTTTTTCGCAAGCGCGATATTTCTGCTTGAAGATGCTTGATCTTTTGTGGAGCCATTAGATCTGTGAAAGAATGTTTAATTTACAAATTGTATAGTATAATATATGTATTATATGGTATTAAATAAATGGACAATATGAAAAGGGATTCAGTCTTAAAGTCTATATATATAAAAATGATTTGCTGTTCGTTAGTCTTGCTAAAACTTGAGAATGGCTGGATCGATTTGGCTAATTTCAGTCTTGAATTTTTTGTGGAAGTTCAGTAAAGGTTTTGATAAGAAGAAGAATTTAATATGTACAGCACGACGTCTGTCGGGTCAGCTAGTAATGAATAAAAATATATTCAAAATTTCATTCCCAAACGGACATTAGCTGTTCTCAATCCTATCAGGTACCAATGCAGCCTTCATCAAAAAAGACATTTGGCTCAATAGTCTTATGTCATGTCATGCATTAATCTGCTGTTATAAAATTACTGTCACATTTATGGTTAATGTTTGTTAAATAAAGACCTTTCGAATTTCTTATTATGTTTAATTTCTTATGAGTGTTGTAATATTACAACAAAGCCCGCCATTGTCAGGTGTGCTACTCCCTAACTTTGCTGACTCACATACTACAAAATAAATGATGGGCCATTACAAGAATCTTGCTGATTTTTGTCCCCAGCTCCGGGACTATGAGGGAACTACTTTGCCAGCCTAGACAAAAGATCATAAACTATGTCAAATTTCATACAAATTTATTCAGCACTTTTTGGATAAAAAAGTATAAAAACAATATATCTTTACCATTTGTAATATTAGTATAATAATATTAATACCTTTTCCAGATGTTCTTTCAGGCTTGCTAATAAAACTATGTTCCAGCATCAAGCACCTTGAGATGCATCTGAAATTGGAAATAATACTCATGTAGTTTGTTGCCCACTTTGTCAGAGTGAATTTTAACTATACTTTTCAAATCATTTCAATTGTCAATTTCAATCAGACGATAATGGAGAAAAATAAAAATAAAACCAAAAATCAAATCATAATGAAGTAGCAGTCAGAAAATGTAGAACCAGGGCAGGATTTCTTAAGAGTCTAGAGCTGAAATTAAATCACAAGTTGAAATAAGCTGTCAAACAAAACCATTAAAGAAAAAAAGACATACCGACACTACTCACAAAATTTAAAATTATAAAATATTGTTTTTATTTATGGTTTAGTTGTGTATAATAGATAGAAATATATTAGATTATATAATATTTTCGTATGTGTTCAAAACAAAATATAATCATTAATTTATATATTTATTATATTTGATAATAGCCAACAAATTGAAAAAAATATGTGAATTTAACCTGCAGCCACAGGTTGGAATGTTGTTGAAGTTGATGCTTTTTCTAAAATAAAGTTGCTCACATATATGGCTCTATAAATAATAAATATAATAATAGATTAATGATTATTTATTATTTGTATGCCACAGAGAACCGGAGAACTTTTATTGTGATTTGTAAAATCTTATGTAACTGAAATGAAATTATGAAGACTATATTATATGAAAACATGACATAAAGATCAAGATCAAATGTTTAAGTTCAAAATTTTCAATCAATAACATTTTATGGGGCCAAGATTTTAAAATTACAACCAAGAAATACATCAAATTGTTGTATATGTATGTCCATAAATACCAATAATTTTAAGAAGATACATAAAAGACATGGGATTAAAAGCAGAACAAAATCAAATTGTCAATGCCCTTTGACTGAGTTTGACTTTATATTCTTTCTGAATATTTTATTTGAAATAGGTTATAATATCACTTACAGAAAGTCAATACTACATATTGGAAAAAGTATACCTCAGACCTGAGAAGTAAGGACATAAGATACTCAGCGGGCTTCTTTTCTTTACATAAAAATATGGTGACAATGTTAAATCATACAATAAAATTTATTATTTAATGCCCTGAGGGTGGCCGCTCCATGCCATTTCTGTGGTATCATTAAGAATGTCACTTATGTTATAGTAACCTTTTTGACATTGTAAATAAGTTTATAAAAATATTTACCTGAACAGTCTTGCTGTATTATTGTAGTCAGTAAATGTTGTGTGGATGAAGCTTGTCCTAAGATTACTTGACTCTGTAGTTGTCCTGAAAATTAATGTGAATATGTAAAGATTATGTTTCATTATTTAATGATTATAATGAACCAGTTTCAGCTAGAAATGCAACCATTGAATTTTGTAATCACAACTGTGTAAGAAAATCAGGTGTTTCCAGAATGATACAATATACCTTCAAAAAAACCATCAACTCAACAAAGATTCTAAATGGTGTGACTAAATCTGACAGAGCTAACTCTGATTCTAGCTAATTCGATTCTATTCCTAAGAATAGAATCGAATATTAACTCAATATGTGTTAAATTAGGGGACTTACCAAGCAGATAAAGCATCGGAACTGCCAATGTGCTTAGCCATTGATTATGATTTCTGTGTCTGTCAGAAAAGTGTATATCACAAATTCTCTTCTTCTTATAACATTCAAGATCAGATGTTTAAGGGTTTCCACCAACAAGACTGACCCAAGTTTTAAACTGCTCAAGAAATTGACAGCAACTATGCATTGGAATCTCTGAAAATAATAAATAACATTATTAAATAAATTGAGTGACTATTAAAGCCATCAGACAAATTGTGATAACCTAGTGTTATGACCATTGGGCTAGTATTAGATTTTGGACTCATATATTGACTTTTCTCTTGATAAAAATGGTGTCAGAAGCTAGCCCAGCTGTCAATTATTATTAAACCATATAAGTCAGGGGGAGCCTGAAGTCTGACATAAGATGATTTGAGAGATTGGAGTTTAATCTTTGGGGCAAGATACAGAAAACCGGTATGTTTATAATAGTTTTAACTATGATTGCAAATTCAATCTACGGACCGGTAGTAGAACCTGAGAGTAGAACAAACCTTATATGATACTTTATTTTTCACAAGATTAGTCAATAAACTATACTATTAAGATTTAAGAGAATAATTTTCTTACCACGGAGCGCACAACCGAAAGCACAACGTCTCGGCATTACACCAAAGTTCATAAATTCCACAAAAAGTAGAAATACACAGAATAAGGAGATTTTTGGAGTGAATTCGCAACAGCAAGGCGGAGGAGCACAAGGCTCGACTCGACGCACTTACACTTCGATTTCAATACCATAAAATATGCAAAATGGAACACGAGAGCTACATACAAGCGCAAACGTTAGAAGTAGCCATTTTATGACCAGTGGGCAGGTTTCAAAGCGAGTGACAGCTGACAAAGCTTTAATTTTGGGGCCAACCATCAGATGGCACTACAGTTTTCTGAAAACGTATAAGGCGACTGTCCCACCCCTGACATAAACTCGGCACCTGAGTAAATAATAAAAATACTTTTTTTTATCTTATTCTTTGGGCTGGAGTAACAGTTCTAAGAAGTACAGTCAGCAAAAAAAGTCAACAGAAGCTGGCGGATGCACGGAATGTACGGCCCAAAATCACCGAAAAGTAGTGGAAATTAAAAAAAAAAATAGTCTGAGTCGTACCCCTCGTTAACACCACGGTATTATACACGTATTTGACAAGTTTCATGCAAACTACAAATACAAGTTGTATGCAATGTTTTCAAAATACAAAAACATAAAACTAGTCGTTATTTTTATGAAACTTGTCTGATGAAATTGTTTGTCACCTATTAGTTGTCTACATGTATATGGTCTCATGTTTTATACTTGTTGTAGGCTTGTAACTAAACTTGTTTAAAGCATGTCAGTGCAGAAGTTAAAGAATTTGACAATACAATTGACTACTGGTACAGACAATAAAAAGTGAAAGTAGGTGCTGCGGAACTTAGCTTCATGAATGCAGTATACTTGTACATCATACAGAATGAAGAAAATTCAAGAAAACCACACAAGTTCTGGTCGCGATCATTTTCGAGGACACGAGAGCAAGATGGGGCCTATCGTACCTTATTAAATTAGGAAGTGGATTCAGAAATTTTGTTAGAATTTGCTTCAAAAAGTTGCACCATACTTTTATTAGCAGAATTCACAGTATCGAGATGCCATCACTCCAGCAGAGCAATTATTTTTTTTATGGAAAAGGAGGACAAACGAGCGTACGCACGTCAACTGGTGATACGTGATCACCGCCGCACACATTCTCTTACCTCACCAGAGGAATCACAGGAGCGTTGCTCGCCTTGAAGGAAGGCGTACGCGCATTTTTAAGCTATTGCATAGCTTTTATGGCGGGCTTTGAGCGCGGTGACCGAATCAAGGAATTCCGTAACGTAAATAAAACCTAACACCCCCCAGTGTTCCGTGATCACTGCCATCTATCGGAAACTGTTATGTTGTATTACACTCGATAGATTCAACGTTCGATTTGGATATACGAAATAGTTTATGAAAGTGACACTAGATGTCGCATAAGCTAACACTATTTATTTTTAAATTCAACTTAGATGGAATAAAATTATAATTTTGTGACCATTATGAGTGTCTGGCAAGGGGTTGCCACGATGGTAAGTGTCTGACAATGAATCACGTGATTTTTAATAATATTCTGAAGGCAATACCGAAAAATCGCACTTTATTCTTTGATGTATTTAGATCGGTATTTTACACACCTTTAGTACCGTTTACCTGACAATGCCACTGCAACCCAAACTCCACAATGGACCATCGTTCTTACCTGTTTTGGGAGCATGCGCTGACAAACTTTCAGCTTTTATAAAATGACGTAGATCTGGGGTCCACGGGCTCTTGCTATAGTAGATACATTCTGAAATTAAATCGAAAGTTTTTTTTCTGTGCTCAGTATTCCTCAAATCTCAATTAGTCTTCATTTTCATAATTTTATAGGCATAGTGGTGCCGTGACAAGTCGAGCGAACATTATTGGTTCGGAAATTGTTGTTAGGTACATTTTGGTTATTAAATTTAATTCTTATTTCTACTTGATTAGTGTTAGTAATTAGTGATCACAGTGTACAAAAACTTGAAAGTTTACAAATAACTGTAGAAAAAGCTTTTATTTATAATTATGGCGGAACCACGACGTTTTGCTGCTAAATGGGACTATTTTGAGCGAAGACACTGTAGACAGCCTCCTAAGCCTGTTTAAGTATGAAGTAAAATTCACTGATAGATGTCTATTTAAATTCAACACATAGACCTAGGACCTATAGCCAAGCCTAGTGACCTACAGATCACCCAGTAACTGATTCATAAATACGAAAAACGTGTAGGTAGATTGTTTATTAATGTAATTAATAATAACTAACTGCTACTAGAATCCACAACAAAATATGAGACCACCATTGACGCGGTATTTTCTTGATATTTAGAGGATATCAAGTCTCAAACTTATGTTTCTTATTTCAGTTACCATAAACCTATAGTTTCAATGATAAAAATTCCTGAATAACCTACATGTATTGTATGATAATAAAAATATTTTAAACGATATTAAGTGACTTCTCATTTATTCAATAAAAGAAAAAAAATGATTTCTTATCGGTCACCAAGCTCAAAAAATGTAACTTGAATTATTATCAAAGAAGAATAAATAAATAATTATAATTGTATAAGTTGATGAAAATGCTATGCTATGTTGATAAAATAGCTTCACCGCGGCAGTCCCCGAGTGCCACTCGTCTTTTTTTTTGTTAGCTGTTTATTTGAGAATTCTAGCTACTGGTGACTCATATTCATCTTTGTATTTGCATGACCACTCCATTTATCTTCTTTACCACTAAAAGAGCCGTCTGTCCGGTAAATGTTTAAAATTTTATCCACCAAGCGTGGATAGAGTATGAAACTTGTTTTAAATAATTATTATACACTAGCTGACCCGACAGACGTTGTTCTGTATATAATAAATAAAATAATCTTTTTTATGAATTTGTCAATAATATATAACAACATCAAGAATTACTTCGTAAAATATGCACCCTGTTGTACTGAAATTGTTTCACAGCAGAACTGTCAAACCGTGCGTCATTAAATTCTCTGATAGAAATTAGGTATCACATCACATCAAAGGAAAAACAAAATTTTTATTGTTTTTATTTAATTCCGAGCATTTTCATATTTATTAACCTTTGCTGGACTTCCACGAATAATTCAAGACCAAAATTAGCCAAATCGGTCCGGCCGTTTTCGTGTTTTAGCGAGACTAACGAACAGCAATTCATTTTTGTATATATGTATGTATATAGATAAACTCCAAAAAATTAACAATACTTGTATATTAAAAACATGTATGTTTTATGCTGGTGTCAATGCTTTGTGTCAATGTATCAGACTGTATCAAACATGTCTCAGATCTATATGTGAACGCAAATGTGTTTTATACTTGTATAAAAACTTGTTGTCAACACAGTGTTAACGCAAGAATGTTGCAGACAATTGCAATAAATGTTAAAAACAAACAATTATGTTTTATCAAGTATTCTACAAGTTTTGTACAAAACAAGTTTTTGACTTGTTTCTTGGTGTAAACGAGGGGTGACAGCTCTGAGCTCACAGCTAACTTCATTTCTATTTTCTATTTCATTGTTATTCTTTTTATTGCTTGTCATGTTGTTGGTTATTTATTTTATTGTAAGTTGAAAAATATCCAAATTCCTTAGATTATTGTAATGTTTAAAAATGTTCAAAAAGATCTTTATGTGGAAAAAAAGATCTGAACAAAATGAAACTAATAAAGATGAAAAATCATTATTTCTTGAGATATTTTATGGTATTATAGAAGACGTATTCTATTGGAGAAATTCGTGGTTTTCTTTGCTATTTATTTTAAATCTCCATTTAATATTTTTGTAAGTATTATTTTTTCTATTACTTCGACAGATAGGGCTTATTTTTATTATAAAACACATTCAAATTTGCAGTGTGGTGTTTTATCGTCAACATAACTTATTACAAATACTTTGCGGGATATTTATATTCATTTTATGTGTTGATGCTCTCGAAATATGGCTAAAATATAAACATCGTACCACATGTCTAAAGCGATTAGCACAGAGAAGTGGAAGCACATCCTTCATTGATGCCAATGAAATATATATTTGGACTAAAACGCAAATATCGCATTATATTGAGCTACGTGAAGCCAATCCAACAAAAGTAAGTGAAAGTAAAAATATATGTATTCTTTTTTTAATATTTTTTTTCAATAATAATAATTGGGATTCTATTGACATTTCAGGCATTCTTAATCATGAAGATAGTGTTTAGTATTCTATTCCTGTTTGGGAAATATATGTCTGGATATGTTTTATTTTATATTTTGTTTATTTCAATAGTATTTTTAAATAAATATCTACCACCTATTAAAAGTTTAATATTGAAAATCCATCATACTTCAGGTAATGCCAAAAAATAATGCAGATCTTATAATCAATTTATCATTATTGTAGTATTGTTGTTAATTAAATATGAGTTTTTAGAAGATTGTGATACTGAATTTGAAGGACTAGTGCCTGATGCTTCACAAGCTAATTTGGATTTACTAACTCTTGAAACAGATTTTAGAGTTCTATCTGATGAAAAACAGAGTCTAGGTAAGTAACTTGCTTCACATTTAAACAAATGTGCTCATATTTCGAATGGTCTATATGGCTAGCAAAAAACCTGCAGAGCCAACAAGAAAGAGTATGTTGCAACATGAGGGAAATATAGAGGAGACTTGTTGTTTGATGTTCTGTTTTTACAACATTTTTTTTCCTTTTTTTTTGTGGACAAGACCTAAGAATTAACACAAACAACTTATATTAGTAACTTTAATATATAAGAAGTTGAGTGTTCAGATGTGCAACATTTAGGCAAATCTTCTTTTTATCACCACAATGTAAGAACCTAAAACTATTTTGAACATAAAAAAACTTAGATAATTATATTTCTAGATAGAGCCTCTTGCTACTAGACAACTGATGCAAACAGCAGACTGTGACAGCTGTGAAAACAACACATTAATACAAAGTGACATACAAATCACAAGTGTATGATGCAACTTGTTATGCACACTAAATGACTAAAGTAATAAACCTGGCCTGTTTTCATCAGTTGTCTAGCAGCAAGAGGCTCTATCTAGACATATAAATTATCTAAGAATTACAATTATATTTCAGATGATTGGAATCCCCATGATTTGCCCATGGAAGATGTTAGTGATAGTTCTGACAACAGCAGTTCTTTAGTTACTAATATTTCGATGGAAAAACTTAACAGATTAGATAAAGATGTTGATGTTTCTGATTCCAGTGATGAAGATTATATCCCTAAAGGTAATATATACACTTTATTCTTAACTTGATGCTTTATTTTTATTATTCTAAACAGGTTCTGATTGATATTTTTAGATCAGCACATTGAACAGATCCAAACGACACTTGATATTCAACCACAAGATACTTGGACATCATCCGCATATAATGCTTTGTCCACATTAGGTGGTGCTGTATCAAATATAGTGTATAGACATCCAGAGGAAAATAAAAGGAAGAGATTTACTAGCAATGACTCATCAGATGGATTTGAAATGATAGATAAAAATGATGTTATGTGATTTTATGGTATACTTATTAATTGTAAATAAAAAAAACAGGATTGTAGTATTAAAAGTATAATTTTTAGCTTAAAATTGATTGTCTTGTTTTATTAATTGAATTAACTATTATCTGACATATTGTCTAACTTGGACATTAACTCTTGATGCTGTTTTTTTAAGGCTCTTACTCTGATTTTGTTCAATGCATTTCTTGCTACCAGAGCTTCCAACATGGGCCGAGATATCTGAAAATATTAGTTAACTTTATATTATATTCTATTTTACTTCACAATATTGATTGATAGAACCATAAAGTATGTACTACTATTTTTTTACCACTATTGTATAATAGTAGATTATTGCCCTATACATCTGTTAATCCAAGTAGCCTTTTTTTAATGTCAGTAAATAAACACAGAGTAGGTAGGTATTTTCAGACCATACACGGAAAATTATTAACAACACAGTGTCTGGGAGAGAACATCTACAGTTAGATGGAAAATGCAAGCAAATCTATTGTTACCCTAACCAATTTTGATTGACAAGTTGTGAACATTCAGCCACACCTGGCCAGGCAACACCAGAAGGGTCACAGGAGTGTTGCACCCTTTTACAAAAGTGTACAGGTTTTTTCAAAAGTACCTGTGATGTCTTGAAAACCACACAAGGAAGATGATTCCATAGTTTGGTTGTACATGGAAGAAAATTACTTGAAACTGCACTATAGTGCATACGCCATACGCATATAGATCATTTGGATGATATCCAAGTGCAAATGTGGAATTCGCAGAAATCAAGTGAAAAACAGCTCCCATGATAGCTACGGTGATGAGGCGACAAAATTTGCCTTCCAGGCATAATAATAATAAGCAAGCTGCAAGAGTCCTTTTCGAGTAGAAATGTTTTAAAAGATACAAAATAATAATAATAAGATAAAAGGTCCAAGATACAGTTTATCTTTTATGGAACTGGAGGACAAATGAGCCTACGGGTCACCTGGTGTTAAGTGATCACCACCACCCACATTCTCTTGCAACACCATAGGAATCACGGGAGCGTTTCCGGCCTTTAAGGAAGGTTTACGCGCTCTTTTTTTCAAGGTACTCATGTTGTATCTTCCCGGAAAACAGCACAAGGGCATTCATTCCACAGATTTGTAGTACGTGGAAAGCTCCTTCAAAATCACATTGTGGAGGACCGCCACACAACCAGATGGTGGGATGATATCCTAACTTGGGGCGATTCGTGCGATGGTGGAATTCGGGGCAGGAATCAGGTGAAACAGCTGTTTCGCGATACAAGAGCTCTTCGGAACACTCCCCGTGATAATTGCGGTAGAGGACACACAATGAAGCGATGTCTTTACGCAACGCCAAGTGGTCACAGAGCACTGGGTCCCAGACAATTCGAGCTGCTCTGCGTTGCACGCGGTCAAATGGATCGAGCTGATACTGGGATGCGCCAGACCAGAGGTGACAGCGACACTCCATATTTGGCCAGACCTGCGCTGTACAGGTACAGCACTAGAATGTGGGCTGGCTTGAAGTATTACCGTGCTCTATTTATGATGCCCAGTTTTTTTGAAGCCAATTTGCCTTTGCTCTCCAGATGACTGCGGAATTGGCAATCTCTCGAGATTTCGAAATCCTGAATTCCGATAACACTTCCATAAGCCCAAATGATGGAAGTTTAGCGAGAAGCTCCTTGTGCCATACATGATCAAATGCCTTTTCTATATCCAGGCTAACTGCCAGGCTTCCCACTTGCTTTCAATAGCCGCCGCCTATCTATGTGTAATAAGAAGCTTGTTTAAATTTAAGTGCATGAAAAAGTATGTAAAAAGGTTTAGTGAAACAAAAGAAAGATGAAGAGGAAGATAAATTTGATAGAATTTGAAACATTATCTGACAACTTCCGATACACTATGAACCTAAGCTTACTGACCCATTTCCATAACCGCCAACATATCTCCCTGTGGGTCAACGGCTTACGCCTCTCCGTTCGAACCGGGCTTATGGGTGAGATATACAATATCTTTACTTGGGCATCAGAAATCATACTGGTAATCACTAATTAGCTGGTGCTCGTCTAAAAAAATATTCTAGAGCTGGCGATTAACAATCAACACCATAGATTCGAAGAAAGTGAAGGCAGAAGTAGGAGCGATACGAAATTAAACCTTTCTTAGGGATCGGATGCACTAAAGCATCATTCCATAATTTCGCCTAATTGATTGAGTAATAGATCAAGATAAGACAGGTAACAACTTTAAGAAGAAATTTTTTATCTCAGGCATATATGAGTGACACCATGAAATAAACAGTGTCACACCATGAAATATGGTGTACACATTTAAACAAAAAGCATTTTAAAGAAATCACCTTTTCCACAATGTGTCCAATAGCCATTGTTCTCACAGCAGTGTTATGTTGCTTGATAATAATATCATCTGTTTCATCTAGCCCTGCCTCTAATGCAAACGCCTCATCTTCTTCTTCCTTTAATGTTTTTGGTAACTGTGTAAGTAGCTAAAACCATATATATGTATATAAGTATTATATAAACCTATTTGCCATTAAAACAGGCACCCAAAACTTTTCTGTACAACTATGGAAATCTTTAACAAAAGGCATTTAAATGAATTCAATTAATTAGAAACATTTGTGTAAGTATTAAAAAGTACTGGCAACTAAAAAGTCCTATTTTTGAAAATTTTAAAGTCACTTAAAAATATGTGAGCATTTGCTCACATTTTGTGTTTAGATATTGTGCTGTACATAAATTAAAAGGGTTTTTTTGTTTTTTTAATTAGTTGATGGTGATCTAAAAACGTTTAAATTGGTTTTTTGTACTGTAATATTGCAGACAAGACAATTACCAGTTTCTTGAAACCTAGTCCAGCCTCAACTAGGTTTTTACGAAACCAGTCCTTGAAAAGAAGACCGGGGCCAGGATGAAAATGATGAGCTGAGCTCAGAGACAATTGATATATAAAACAATGTAAGTAATGTGAGTAACATATTATGGACTATGAGAAGGAGACTTCTAGAAGTTGATATACCTACACAGTTGAAGACCAGTTACAGGTCCTAAATTACTATGTACAGAAATAGTTCTTATTATAAATCACTCTCAATGTACCTCATATTAATTTTTTTTTAAACACTTTGTAAAAAAGCAAATACCATATAACTAAAACTATTGTGTCAAAATATTAGTTGCCATATTCCTCAGAAACAGCTTGATTGTTTTTCATAAAATTTTATATGTGTATTCTGAAGGTCTGTGAATCATTTCATAAAAATAACTTACTTCAAAATTCTTTCTTAATAAAGAATTGTTATTGTTGGTTATTTCTAATTCAATTTCCCTTCTGCTTTGACTTGAGCCATCATTTATAGACTGGAAACATGTGATTTGTACCTAAAATAATTAGAGTTATTAATTTTTATGTAATGCTTTATTTAAACCACACCAATATGTATGTAATAATCATAATTTACAGAGGATGCCTTTGCTGCTTGGTCTGTTATAAATACAGCAAATATTATGCCAACAAAACTTGAATCCATTCTTTGATACATGGTTTGTGTGGCCAGATCTGAAATACCAATGTAATGAATTAATAATTTATAGAAATGTAAAAGGTGTTAAGTTATCTTAACTGACATACCAACATGAGATGGCCAAACTGTTATATGTGGATGGGAATGATACCATCCCACTACTCTCAATGGCCTGCCTACTTCCGCAGCAAGCTCTTCAGCCCTCACCGTAGCTTGTACTAATTGCTCTTCAGAGATCTCAACTCTATCTGGTTTTTTATCCAATCTACGTAATATGACTGATGAGACAATGGAAACCAAGCTGTTATCATCACAGACCTAAAAAACCGGATACAATATTGATAGATTTTATTTAAATGATCAAATGAAAATTATGCTTGTAGTCATGGAATATTTTATATTGTTTACCTCTCCTATGAGAAGTCCCATTATTTCTTCTTTCTCAGTAGAAAGAGCATGTTGCGTACAAACTAAAGCTACATCGGTTGAGAGCAATACTTTATTGAGCATCATATCTAATTGCTCTAGAAAATATTATATTTGATTAGAATATTTACATATCCTAAGAACCAACTATAAGCATGTTAAAACATGGAAACTTTGGAAGAATATTTCTACTCTGATCACAAAGTTGAAAACACTTATTAATAATTTATATTTAACACACTGTACAGCCTAAAGGATAAAAAGTTATTTAAAATTGAACTACAAAAAACCAAATTAATTGCACACAGGTAGCACAGAACTGACTTTTACTCTAACGAGACAGGTAGACAGTAGACACATAAATATTAAATAATTTTATCTTTTTTCCTTCTTCCCATAAGGAAAAGGCAACGGCACATCCATGCAGCCTAAACCAAAGACAATTTAAACACTATTTATGTTGCCTAAACTTAGGAGTGACACAGAACCAAAGAATATATAATTACAATATTTACCATAGAACACTATAACTTAACTCGTTTCCTAGCTCGACAGTTCTAGGAAGTACAGTCAGCAAGATTAAAACAAAAGCGGTCAAGTAGTGACTGTAAAAATAGAATTTAACCCGCACTAAATTTTGGTTCAAATATTTTTGTAAGGCTTAGAGTCACATACTACGCACAAATTGCTGCCAAATCGAGGTGGAGCTCTTCAAAAAAAGGTTTTGGCCGATATCTCGGAAACTATACACTTTAGTGTTAAGTTATGAGAAACATTACTGTAGAAGAAAGAATTTCGCATATTTTATTTCCTGTACACTTTTTTAAAATACGTACTTTTATCGATTTATGCCCTATTAAATGAACCGGTTTTTACAAATTCAACAAGCAAATTAAAAAAATATTCCGATTGTTTATTTCCTCAAAAATCAATCATTTCCTTACCTGCATTTTATGCTTTTATATAATAGTAACTAACTTTATATCCTATGTTATAATATTCCATACAACTGAGATGCTAGAATAAAATGTAAGAAAACGAGCATAACAGTATAATAATAAATTAGCATTATTGGTAAAAAGGCATAAAAGGTATTTATTTTCTAAAAATTGATTCCTTTAGTATTCTTTTTGATATCATTTTTAATATACTAGATACTACTACCGCTTTGGTATCAAATGGCGCTCAGAGAGAGAAGAAGCATCGCAAGAAACTCTCCCAGCATTCTTTTTTTTTGCGATTTTTATTAAAAACTAGGTGACCCAGCAAACGTCGTATTGCCCTCATAAATAACAGCTGTAGAATCCACTAAGTATAGGTAGCTAGAATAATGTTCAATTTTTACCTCCTTAGAAACAAAGATTCTAATTATTATTTTATTCATTTTTAACTATATTTCAATTTGATTTCTGAACGACGGGGCACATCAAAGGAAAATCAAAATCGTTGTTTTATTTAATTCCGAGCATTTTCATATTTATTCACATTTTAAACATTCTCTGAACTTCCACAATTAATTTAAGATCAAAATTAGCCAAATCGGTCCAGCCGTTCTCGAGTTTTAGCGAGACTAACGAACAGCAATTCATTTTTATATTTATAGATGGATAGATAGATATACAATATTGTACTGTCATTGCTATTGCTATAAAATAATCATAATCTAGTCCCAGGCTTTCCGACTTAGCCATTCAGCTGTGGAGTAATAGGATTTTCGACAGAGCCATTTTTTAATAAAACATTTAAATTTATGTATAGATAATGCCTGAACAGTAGCTGGGACTTTAAGGTCTATACATTTACCCTTAAAGCTAGTTAGTATGTATCTTATGAAGCCTACTAGAATTAACAAGCAAACCTATGTTTCTAGTGTTATAATAACGAAAATCACTATTAAGAGCAGAAAGGTGACAATTTTCGTGAACGTATATTAAATTTTCATATATGTACTGACAATGAACAGTCATAATATTTATTTCTTTAAATTTTTCTTTGAGTGAGTATCTATAACCAAGCTAATATATAGCACGAACAGCTTTCTTTTATCACTATCTATATCAATGTCAGCAGCATGACCCCACAGTAAAAGACCGTACGTCATGATGCTGTGAAAATAACTGAAGTACACTAATCTACAACATGGTCGCAACATTCGTGTACCTCTAACCTTTCTAACGGCATATGCCGCAGAGCTGAGTTTATCTAGTTAGCTAGTTGGGCAATATGTGGACCCTACTGAAGCTTTTTATCTAACGTGATACCCAAGAAGAACATAGTGTCCACAAGTTCCAATCTCTGGTCATTTATAGGTTCGTTGGTTTGTTTAGATTTCCAATTTTTTTTTCAATGTTACATGGAATTTTACGTTTTCCGAGTAATTAAAGTGTAAATTTTAATAAATACCTCAAAGATGTACATTTAAAAAAAAACATATTCAAGTTTATTTCATTTCTTTGCAGTTTTAAGAACATTTACCATAGTAATGTATGCTTTTTGAACACTAGCAAAAGGTAGAGATTTCAACAAACAGAAAGCCCACTAACTTTTTTATACAGGCTGATATTTTGACATGAGAAATTTTTAGATGTTGGGACAAAATAAGGTGAAAAAATAAATATTTCTACTCAAAAAATTACAGTGTATCTGAAATATAATAAGGAAACTTTTCACCAAATTTTTTGAAAATTATTTTTTTTTGGAAAGGATAAAAATAAAAAACCAAAAAGTTGGTTATTTGAATTTTTCACATAAATTTTGAGGTTTGGTGAAAACTGTGTAAAAACCAAAGTTTATAGATCTTTGAGACTTTGCTATTTTACTTTTTTCCATAGGACTTATGTAAGCCTTAAATACGCCCACTCTTCCACTTCCCGACCTCTGTGGTGCTATTCAGGTAATTTCAAAATAGTTGACGTTAAGTTTCGCTTTAGATTTGTATTCTCCTTTAACTGAAACGGAGTTGCAAGTCTATGTCATTTGAACGACAAGCTCGCTCGAAGCTACCACCGTTCTACCAAATCTAAAATATTTGTACTACTATTAAAAGGGTTATATAAGCTATAATAAATGATTCAGATTGAGATATAAGAATTTTGTGGAATACTCATCTCCAAACAATTTACATTCGAGCTTGTTACGAGAACACGCATCATATGATTTCCCTTCGTCGGAACGTAACTTCATCACAATCGGAACCTAGCCGAAAATTAGTGTAACAAGCAATGACGAACTAAACATATGGAAATATCATTCGCAGTCTGATAGTGGAATGGCAAAAGTGTACTAAAAGACGATGTAAGCACACTTTTCTCCTTAGTAGTGTGTGTCAATAACCAAGTCTAAGTGTGCTTTAAAAAAGTGCTCAAATAATACGTTAACGACACAAAAAAGATGGTGTGACTTATCATCGGTAAGTTTATTTCATTCATTTATATGATCTTATGATGGGTTGGCAAAAAGCATAAATAATTTAGTAAAACGAAAATTTTTTCATTAAAATATATGGTACAATTATTGACAATTATTCACATCCCTTGCTCTCCCGCTTGTCAGAATGAGACAGATGTTAGGACGCGGTCAGAAATGAAAACTAAAGAGTCGCTCTTTTTAAAGGCCCAGTGAACAATGATTAAGAATATTGTATTTTGTGTACGGAAAGTCATTGCCGAGAGTGTCACTTTTTCTAAAGGCCCTTAGATAAATATTGTATTTTGTGCACAGAAAGTCAGTGCCAGTGAATATAAAAGGCTTACAAGAACAGACGTATCGTAACCTAGTGATAATTGATACTTATTTACACTCCAAATTCGTAAAAGCTGATCATTTTCAGCTTTTCTGTACACTTCATAGTGAAAGAGAATTGGCGCCAGTTGATAGCAAGAGAGAGATGCGAAGAATTTTACAAATCAAATAAGTCCACTAAAAGGTTTAAGCGTTTAAAAATTCATGCTCATAAAGCATGATAAAACTTTTTTAGTTTTAAAGTATAGAAATCTCTTTCGAAACTAAATTTATTTTGTAAATTTAGTCAAATTGACGCACATGCAAAAGTCAAATTAAATATATTTATAACTTACACAAATAAAATTTGAAAAACAAAATTTTGTGAACGATGCGGGCCTCGAACCCAAGACCTCCGGCGGTGATTTAATCCTAGAAGTGAGGGTTATCACTTTAAAAACATAACATATAGCTTATACTTATAACTTGATAAAAGCTGTTATACCAAGTTATGTTGGTGTACGCTCATACAAAAAATTCCAAAAAGATGGAATAGATTTCTATGGCTCAAAGCACAAACAAAATTTAATTTAAATTTATTTCAGGGAACGTAACATTTTAATAACCAGTTTCCCGAATGATTTTGTGTAAATAAAAATATTATATTTGCGTGTTTATCTCTGTCATTATAGGTTAACTTAACTTATTAGATCCAAATAGATTTAGAGCGTTAAGGAGTAACAAATATACGCACAAACCAATAAATAGACATACAAACTTTCGCTTGCGTAATATGAGTGTGATTTTTGATTAAAAACGTAAAAAACCTCCGACTGAACAGATCTTCATCAGAAAATAGGGACAGACTGACAAACGTAAAACATACTAACAAGCCTCTTCTTCGTCAGGGTTTAAAAAAATACCTAACTTCTACTCCACTGATGTCACTGTCCAAATCGGGTTCTAAATTCAAAATACACAGCAAAAGAAACAGTGTTTACATTGCTGCCAATAATATTTTAAGCAACTGGAGTAAACGCAGATATGTATAGAAATTTATTATGGCGTCATTGTTTCAAATTTAATTTAATAAGTTTGTAACAATTAGAAGTAGTGTTTTATGTTAATAATTGTAATAAATGTTTTGAAGTCATATTGTAATTAGTTTGAAGTACCTACTGATTATTATCAGATACATAATATATAGTCATATACTTAGTTGATTTTTAGTCTTCTCTTAGTTATTTATAACATGCGACGAGTGTAGTACACGGTAAAATCCGAATGGGTCTTTATTTGTACTTAAATTTAAGTAGAATTGTGAAATACTTTTTTGTGTGTCAAATAAATTAATAAAAAAAGACGTGTGGCACTCGGGGACTGCCGCGGTAAAGCTATTGCTTAGCATTTTTTATCAACTTATGCAAATATAATTATTTATTTATTTTATATGCAGTATTTTTTTCCTTTGTTTTTTTTTCTTTTTGAATTTCTGGGTTCAGAAACAACTATGAAAATAAAAAAGTAATAATATTGAGTTGTAAAGTGAATTATTGAAAAAACTCATAAATGTCATAAAAGTCTAGTGAATAGTTGGTGTGCCGAACTGCCGATATCGGGTTAGAGTTTCGAATTTTAGTCGTGCTTTGTACATACCATCGAGTTTTCGACGACTATATTCATATAGTACCTATACTGAATACCTAGTGTTGTAGACATTAAGGAAAACATTGGGAAGAAACTTGTAATAATAATAATGTCGCGTAGCAACGCTTCGACGTATATGACAAGAGTAATGTCAAACGTCATATCTTGCAGCAAAGTACATGACGAGAGTTGTCAAACTTCAAGACATTGATAATTTCAACAGCTCCGTCAGCAATACTCGTAGCTTTAGCGTAAGAGTGTTTACTTTACGGGTTCGATACACCTACCAGTGTATAGATTTTTTTGGGTTTTGTAAGTTAATGGAAATTTCTAGTAAGTTCAGGATCAAATCAAACAGAAAAAAAGGGATGGAAAACGTGTAAGCAGGATAAAAATAGTTAAAAGAATTTTCTAGTACAATTTAAATTTTAAGATGGAATTGGAGAATCATTTTTGAAAATAGAACAGATCCAGGGGTATATAAGCCGTACTAAGCGTGGCCTACGGCAGTTCTAGACTCTAGTTCTGACTCAAAAGTGTAAAGGAAGAAGAAAAGAAGAAGTAGTGAAAAGTGGAAAGTGATCCAGGTGAAGAAGAAGATAGAAGAGACTAAGTGTTCGGCGCGGTGTGACGCGTTGAAGGTACCGCCGCCCACAAGAGGAACAGCGGCAGACCGGTGAAGTGCAAGTTCAGAAAAAGTGAACCCCAAATAAAGACTCGTTCCTATAAGCGGAGTATTATTTCCCATCCCTTACCCACTCTCGTGTCAATAATCTTAATTTGCATTTAAGTAAGGTCAGTTTTGCAATAGGTCTTATTTTATTTAGATTACGTTTCTCTTATTCTACCTATAAGGCATGCGTATATGTAGTATAAACTTTTATTTTATACAAAATTGAACCTAACCATTAAGTATTATAAACTAAGCAATACAATTATCATTCAAATAAAACAGTAATATTCATGTCAAATTTATGTGTCAATTTTCCTTAAATTTAAATAGTCATTTATTGAATAAAAACAATTTTTTATTTGCCATGTTGTTAATCTATTTATAAGAAGATTACATGTCATGTCTTTTAAATTGTCGGATAACTTATTATACTTTTAATAAGGTTAAATGAACCTAACGTTGTGGAACCAAAGATATTTAAAAGTATAGATAGGTATCCTAGACAACATTCGGTGTTTGTAAAATGATACACAAACGCAAACATGAATAATTTAACATTGCAATAGCACACTACATTACGATTACACGTCAAAGAAGGATAGTAAATGCAATTATCGCAAGTGAAAAAGAGATAAGTCTAATTTGCTAATTACTTCGTATTTGCATGGCAAAAACACAGAATCATTCACCAGATATGATTTTTTACCGTACACCGTGATTTATCCCTAAAATACGATTAATTCATGAGTTCATGTAATAAAAGTTTTAAAGTGGTAAAACTACATTTTAGGTAAATTAGGTGTTATTGATTTTAAAAAAAATAATATTGATTATAATATATAGCCATAATGATGATATAAATTATTTGTACATAAAATAATAAAAGACATACATTTCCGTTTTGTTTTGATAGACATATCAAATGAAATGTAATGTATAAACAATAAGGGTTCCATTTTAACAATTTTACTAACGACGGCTCCCAAAAAGTTTTAATTTTACAATTATTATATCTTGTATATTATATTATTTATGCATGTATTTCTATTGAGGGTTTATTACAATAAGATAATAGGAGAAACAGAAAATGATCCATTGATTCTTCTGCAGTTAGCAAGGGATATACCGAAAAGGCAGTGTTACTGAAAAAACTCCTACGCAAGCAGATAGCACTTACTATCTACGTCCGCTACCTACCCTAAAACTGTTTTTGTAGTTTGAGAGTTCAGCTATACGTACTTGTTGATTGAAAAATATTAAATATCGTATTACATTCACTGCAACAATGCCTTTTTACATCATTTTCTCGATCATCGTGCAGCAGACAAGGTAGTTGCGGTATATTCGGAGTATTATCGTATCGTTCCAAATGTGTCGATTTGCGAGTAGACCTCCTGGTACGTTACATACATTCCAAGATTAAGTGTTAATAAAATATCAAATAGCCTGCTATTACTAATCTCATTCTATACCACCTTTATCATAAGACTTTGAAAGCCAGAACTTATTATAATCATCATAATATTATTTAAGAAAGACGCTCACTAACTAACAAGAAAACTCAAGTTCTGCAATCAAGCGGGAACGAACGCTATGTATTCTGCCTATGATTTCACTTCTGCTTGATTAATCTATGACACATACTATTTGTCCTTGTCGCGCTGCAGTTGACATCATATTCTCTATCTTGCTCGAACCACCACGTTAATAATTCGAGATTTATTTATAAATAAGAAATAAAATCGTATTTCGTATGGTCCGAAATGCCTTCACTCTTATATATCTTGAAAACATAGTATTTACATTTGCTTAACACACAGGTTGGCATTTTAGATTATTATTGTCATGCCATGAAAACGTTCCGCTTAGCTCGCTGCTATTAGCCGACTAAATGAAATTACGACAATTGTCTGAATTTGTCTACCTCTTTATTGTATATAAAATCATTGTGTGGAACTATTTTTTCGAAAGCCAAATTGTTCTTGTCGTATTATATTGTTTTCATTGAAGAAAGATCAGATTCGACTGTTCATCGCTTTCTCTATAACTTTTGAAAATATTGGGATGAGTGTTATGACACTAATTACCGATGACTTAATGACAGTAATTGCCTGTAATTATTTACATAACATTTATCACCTTTCTTAAATATTCTTCTCTTATAAGTCAAACTATTGCTACAAACTTAATGCTTCTGTTCTGAAAAAAGTAGACATCGTTAGAGACCTGGGTGTGCATTTGGACTGTAAATTTACAGTCCAGATGCACACCCAGTATTTAGGGTCAATTGACCCTAAATACTCACATTAATATTGTTTCTGATAAAGCTTTTAAGATGTATGGCTTTGTTATAAGATCGAGTAAGCAGTTTAAAAAACCTAGTAAAAAGTACTTATCTTTATCTATATAAAACGTTGGTAAGGTCTCAGCTAGAATACGCAGTCTCTATATGGAATCCTTTTTATGAAAAGTATATTCATAGTATAGAACGTATACAGAAAAAGTTTTCAAAATGCTTGCAGTATAAATGCCATAACAGTCACGTCTCTTATGATGAACTGTTAAAAAAGTATTGCATTTTGGATCTAAAATCTAGAAGAATTTATCTTGAAGTGATGCTATTATATGACATTTGTCAAAATCGCTACGATTGTATTGATCTTATTAATAAAATACGCTATTTAGTGCCGGTTCGCACACATGTGCGTGCTATAAGAAAGAAATACTTATTTGCAAATAATAGATGCTCCACAAACGCTGGTTTCCATGCACCGTTATTTAGACTCCTTAAAAATTTTAATGAGTACTTTACACACATAGATATTTTCAGTAATCGTGCTTCCTCTTTTAGAGTAGAAGTTATAGATGTTTTAAAAATAAATAAGTAGTATGATTAAAAGATAACCACTTAGTAAGATTGAAAAGTTTAAATTAGTTATTCAACTTTATGTTAGAGTATAATTTAATTTAAATAGATATAGTAAATGAAAGCTTCTAACCGATACATAGTTATAAACAATAATATTTATTATGATGATCTTTTTTTGTCTTTTCTATTTTAATTGTTACTAAGCACATAAATTTTATTTTTTGTTTATATAGATGTACGTGTTTATCTCTCTCTCATATAATTTATCTGAGGCTAATGTAGTTGTACTTGATATTTAAAGATAAGCCTATTACAATTACTTACCATAGAGTCTTAAAAAATCGTATTTGACAAGCTAATTCACTCATACTACAGATTAAAACACAAAATAAATACGCAAGTCGACTGGGACACTGGTTGCCTGGACGTTTGACTGTCTAAAGAAAAAAGCCGCTCTAGATGCGAGGACGCAGTAGATAGATTTACTATTTTTTAAAAATAATTATTAAAAATACCCGCTATTTTTTTTGGATGTGTACTTTGTACTTGTCATTTTTATAGTTCTATTCTATTCTATTCTTCCTACTATGGCTCCTGTGGAAGGTATACCACAAGTTTGCCAATGTCACGTTAAGGTAGACCACCAAGCTTAGAGTATTTTTTTACTAATTTTAATGGTATTGATCGGTGCTTAAGATTGAAACAAGTTTTATTTTCTTATACCTGAAACAAATATACATGCTGTTAGGGCTATGGACAAACACAAATATAATTACTTAAATTATTTGATATAAGTACTTAGTGCTATTTACAACTTAGTCTTATTTATTTTAATATATTTACACAAAATATATACAAAAGGAGTGAAAACTAGGGAGAGGAGACATTTAAAGGTAGTTGGGCGGGGAATTTCAGGAGGTATAAAATTGTATAAAGAAGGTTGTGTTAAAGGGCAATTGAAGAATAAAAGATCCACGTTTCCCTCATCTAGACCACATTCACACAAGGAATTGTCCCTAATTCTTATTTTAGCCAAAAATACTGGGGTACAAGCATGATTAAAACGTAGACGACAAATAGTTGAAATCACTGACTTGTTGGGAATTTTAAATTTCGAGAACCAAGGTTTCTGAGGAATTACGGGTTGTAGATCTCCATAAAATTTGCCTTTAGAGTTTTTGGAAACTTGCCAAATGCTGGACCAACTCTCATGCAATGTGGGTTTCAGGATGGTGCGCAAGTCATGGGAGAAAATTTTTGAGTATTGGAGGGAACCTGTTGCAATAGCTGTCTTCGCACAGGCATCTGCATTTTCGTTACCAAGAATGCCTGAATGACCTGGAATCCATGCTAAAACGATGTTAATATTGAGGTCATAGCATTCTTTCAAAGATTCCCTTATTTTAAATATAATTGGAAAATGACTTTTAGACCTAAATGGATTTGACAGTATTGATTGAAGGCAACTTTTGGAGTCTGAAAGAATAATAGAGTTGTTCATGCCATGAGCCTTAACAAATAAAATTGCTTCAAGAATGGCAATTGATTCCCCAGTGAAAACAGAAGTGATAGATGGGCAGCTGTAACTGAGTATAATTCTTGTTGAAGGAATCCATGCTGCAGCACCAACAGGGCTCATGTCTGTTTTTGAAGCATCAGTGTAGATTTTATGCCAATTTTGAAAATCAGAGTACATTATCTGAGAAAAAGTTTTATTGGCTTCTATGGAAAACTTATCTATACCTAAGTTTAAAATTACAGATGGTTGGAAAGTGAGTGCACTAAAAGGCATAGTAAATAGAGGCAACACAAGTCTTAATGTTACTGTAAGGAGGTTTCGGGTTTGTGTCTTCTTTAATGGTCGCCCATGTAGCTTTACATTTATTTACTTATACTGTTTTGTAAAATTTGGTATTTTTTATGTGTCGTGCCTTGGATAAACATTTTTTAAATCTAACATCACAATTTTTATAGTGATATTTATTTTTATTTTCCTTACTAAATTTCAGTTTTAGGTACAAACGTCGTTTATTGACGCTCGATCTTCTTAGCCCTGTAATAAGCCATTTTTGTTTTTCAGTTTGTGATCTCAGTAAGTAAAATAAAAAACATCGCTTATTATATAATTTGTTTTAAGTCATCATCAGATAAAAAATAATCACTATCGCTTTCCGAGACATTAATTGTAAATCTGTCTGAAACATTGTCGATCATGTGGTAGAGACCATACATTTTGTCTTCTTCTTTAATTATATGAGACACGCAGCTAACTACTCCATTTTTCAGGTGTGATATGTTGAAGTCCTTCAAGAAGATTTTTTACTTCTGTCATTTTGAAGGTTTTGTTAGTTCTTGCAACATATCCTTTAGCCTGCGTCTTCTACGAATCCTTCTTCCCCGCCTACATGGCCGATAATTAATCGTTTGCCCTTTCCTGAAGGCTGTTTTAAGCCAGTGGTCTAGCTACATGGGAAGGCCTGGTGGGACGATAACACTGCCTGGTCAATCCATGCCTTCTTCAGTGCATGACCTTCAAGATTGTGAAAAATATCAATTAATTATTGAAAGTACATTTTAATGTAAAGAAAATAGAAAATTGTTAGTACCTTCATTGATCCAGGTTTCATCTTGGTAATAAATATATCTTCCTTCCTTCTTTAATTTTTCGAAGGTATTGCTGGCGCCATAAAATAGTGTACCGTCTGTCAATTAAAATGCTTTGTCTTGATTTTGTGAAGTTTGAAATTTAAATGTTTTTTAACATTTTTTAATGTACTCCAAGAAAAAAATGATGTCTATTTCGCCTTATAGTGGCAAAAGTAAAAACTGAGTTTCGGTCCACGTTTCTCGGGAGACTTAAACTGTTCATTTTCTTTGTATTGTAAACTGAGGTCACACGAATTCCCAAAATGTCAGCTGTTGTCGAAACATTCTTTTTTTCGGGAGCCTGAATGGCACCGACGCGCGCGGCGTTGGCAGTAGTTGCCGCACCGCGCTTTGTAATAAGACGTCTAAAAACTGATTGTAGTTACATACTACTAGTCACTTATATCAGAGCACTTTTATTGTAAAATAGAAAATATAATATTCTTTTATAGTTTAAAATGACTATTCACACTCATTGTTCATTCATCTGATTGAACGAGGACTGAACGCATATTACTTTAAATATGGCAACATTATTTTACAAAGTGACATTAGCTACTGTCAGTTGGCTTCGTCTAATTAAAAATATAGGTAGGTAGGTACCTAGGTCGATAAGTATTTTATCCATTTGTCAATGTCACTATTATTTGACGATTTGGCGGCAAATAAAAAAACCAAAACTCCAACGCGTTGATCAGTGCCATGAAATGGTTAAAAGATTTAACGGAGGTGAAGCTGGATTTACTGTTATGATTCCGGAACCGAGATAGTCTGCCCAGTAGGTGTTTGTTGCTTACTAAAGCGAAGTGAGGTTTTAGCATTGGGTTTAAGGTCATTACGCGATAATTGTTTTAGATAATCGAAAAAGTTACTCCAGAGTGGTGCACTAAAAATTTTTTGTCACCTTGCAGTAAAATCATTGTTCACCACGATAACGCCTCGTCCCACACCATCAGGCGAACGATCGACTAATCGGCGACGTTACACGTGGAATTACTGGGTCACCCGACCTCGCACATTGCCATTTTTAGTTATTCCCGAAAACGTTTAACACAAATATCCCACAACAAAAGTATTACATACTTTCCTTATGGCAATACAAAGCAATAGAAGGATATATATCCTTCACCGCATTTAAGTTCAACATCAATATGTTCATAAACGGGCTTAAAGATTTAATTCGATCGATGTTATAATGTAGGCAACAATTACATCAATAGTCTGTGTTGGTAATAGTCTAACGTTTGTAGAAACTCGCCCATCTATTGATGCAGCTGTAAATGTTGATGATAAAGAAACTCATTTTCTTGCCACTTCTTCTCATTAAATCACAACCTTCTCCGAAGTGGTGGTATTCAATATAAAAAGAAAATAAAACTTTTGACATTCATAAAAAATAATTAATAAATAAGTGATTCTAATATAACGCAAAAATATTAACAATTACAAATGAAGGATTAGTCAATTTTAAATAATAGTGTAAGATAAATAAAACAAACGTTTAATTAGGTAGTTTATTTAAATTTAAAAGTGAATTCAAATTTTCAATAAGACAGCCCTTATACAGTGAAACGGTATAAAATCTATTGTACAAGAGTGGAAAAGTACCTACGTACCACACCAATAGTTACGAATGCAAAAAAAAAAAAAAAAATGGAATAAATTGCTGTTAATGTTTGTCGGAGATACATTACAAACTTTTTGTTAATGATTTGTATTAAGTAAATATTAAAATTATTCCGGTAACGGAACGGTTCGTACGTAATATTAAAAATAAACTGCAATTTATTCCTTTAATACAAACTAATTGTGTTAATTGATATTTTTACATCGTCGTTTACATTCTGCTGTAGGCATAATATAATATGAATTTGCTTGTACATGGTCATTTAAATAAGGGTTGGCTGTGGTATTATAATAATAATGACTAAAACATAGGTAGACAGAGTCAATATTGTAATAAAATGACAACTGTCAAATGTCAATGCGGAATCTGTCACACAATACCGCACCTGTTACAGTGTTCGTTAGCAAACTAATTATGTGTATAAATAAATTTCTAATAGTTGTGAACTAATTTTTATACAAACATTTGGCATTGCTTCACAAAGGTTGTGATGCAATAAATTACCGGCGCACTGGGGACGACGGAATATGGTTTATAAAAAAAATTGAAATTAGTATACTACAACGTAACGTCTATCCCTAGCACGCCGACGATTTGACATCACAGGGTATTGTGCGCGATATATCAAGTGAGCCACAGATATACAAAACCTAAAAATACATATTATAGTCATGTCATTCAATGTCAGTTGGACTTCGTGACTGGGAAAAAATAAGCGAAACAGTAAGCTCACTCAACCATATAAATACCACTGGACAGGTTGTTCCATCTGTTTGACAGAAATTTTTTTGTACCTATTTGAAGCACCACTTGCAGGCGTCCAGAGGACTAATTTTGACGTATAATACAAATGGCTGTCAGTGAAGCGTACAATACTCTGAAATATTTTTGCATGTCGAATTAATTTCGGTCGTTTTCCGTGTTATTTATACTTCAGGAATGAACGTAATAAAGTACACATTTTTTTTTGTAAACAATTGTTCTATCGTTGTTTGTTTAGCTGAGGTTGTCATCACTAGTTTTAGTACCGCAGACTCTCGCTACATGACCAACAGTGCCAAAATGGCGAATATCAAAACAGGCACAAAAGCACTTTGACAGCCGCCAGTCTAGTGGTAAATAGTATGGGTCAGTGAGTAAACTACATATTCACATCAATTTATAAAAAAAAAATCCACCGCTGATGACCATAAACGAATTTCGGTAGATATCTTATGCTGCTAATGTCATCATTAATATTATATGTTATTACTATAATTATTTCACTAGAACGCAAATAGGTACTAAATAAAGCGAAGCAATAATTGTGATACAATTTATAACTAAATTTATAGATCCTACTTACCAAAATATAATCTTTCAAAGTGGCTGTTTTAGAACAACCTATTTACACAATTTCATGAGTTTCAGCTAACATTCAAGGTACTTTTTGTTTTATTTAGATATCTTTAGTCTTCTCATGGACCTACATACTTTATCATTATTACTATGAAGGAAATCTCTGTTGGTTCTACATATTTAAATGTATACACCCGTCTCAGATTTCGTAGCCGGTGTCATTGAGCGTACAAAACTCTAAAAAAGGGTCTTGCTGGTGGAGCACGCTGAGAGCGGTATTAAGTTTTGGCCTATGGACTCGTATCCCGTGCCACTAAATAAAAAAAAACGCTGAGGGTGAAATGAATAAATCAATCGCCTTATTTTTAATAATTAGCATGATCTTTGATTTCGTATTTATAGTAATTTGGAAGCTGAAATTATACTTAGTTTAAGCTATGACAGCCCAATGCAAAGGCCAAGTCTGCGTTTATCCCACTCAGCAAGTTTTAAGTAAAGTCTAAGTACCCTCTATAGATCTCAGCCTAGTCTTTGTGCCGCGGCGGAGCTTAGCAATGCGCCCGAACGAAATAAAGAGAAGGCGCCATTTTAAACGTCAGGTCCATGAAGTAACTTCATTAATCAATTCTATGACTGCTGGCTGATGTAAGGGTGACGTTAAAATGACATTATTCGGTCCAGGTTCCAATCCGCGGGGATTATACTCACTATCTTATTATTTTGCTAACAGTTAAACATCGGGAACCTCTAACATTTCTTTCTGTACTTCAATCAGCTAAATAAAAATAATAAATCTCCCGACTTTGACGTGGGCTGAATCGTCGACATAAAGTAGACGTAGCCATTTAAATAAAAAAAAAACTATAACCTACTTAAAGTTGAATATTACAATCCGAGGGCAGTGAGTTTGCAAAAGTTTATTCTAGTTTAGGTTAAAAATGTTTATAAATGTAAAATTTTATTCCTCCGACATTTTTCGGCTCTCTGCCAATCAAATAAATATAAAATTATCGCATCTATATTTAATGTTGAAAGAATGTGTTACCTTAAATTTTTTCTTAGATATTCACGAAGTATAACGTGGTTAGAAATGTAGTACCGTACAAAGACTAGATATAAAATTTTATTATTTAACTATCTATGATTTCCTTTAAAAAACTCTGAAATTGGCAAAATTATATAATTTTATTTAGCAACTGATACATCACCATTTTACAGATCAAAATTATCAATTTATAGAAATAGTATGACCAAAAGAAAATAGTAGGACACAATAGTAAAACATAAAAAGTACAAATCCATGAGAATAACTAAATTATTAATCTTAAATACATCTTATTGTACATGGTTTTCTAATTTGAAAAACCACACAAAGAATCAAAGAAATAATTATAGTTTTATGTAAATAATTAATTTTGAGGTTATAATTTAATCTCTTGTCAGATGGTTATTTTGACAGATGTCTTTTGTTACATCAAAAATTATTTCATCAAATAAGCAGATTAGATTACGCTTAGAGGAGCTACAGAGACGGGACTGTCTAAGAAAAATTTAAATTTAGTAAGAAACGTGCAGTGATATGACATAAGTTTTAAATAGTAGTCATTACAGAATGGCGATTGGCGACGAAGTATAATCCGGCTAAGTATGAAAGCGAACAGTTGCTTACTCTCGAAATCGGCAAGTGCCCCAGAGTACAAGATTTTTTAGATACACGAAAATCGAAAGTGCTATACAGCACGCTATTCCCTCACCAAGTACCCTTATTTTGTTTAGATAAGATGGTTTATTTTGCATAGTCTTATAGCTTGTTTTAACAGCTTTCAGATAAATTCACTCAAATCATCCTAATAATAACCAAAATATTAATACACGTAAAATAAGACGTATTAACAGAACGCTGCGATCTACAGCTATCTCTGTTTTTACAAGATTATATTCGTCATCTGTGAATCTATCAATGACTGCACGTTTCAAACAATCTGATACAATTGCTTTTTTCTTAGAGTTCCGCTAAGCTGGCCCATGTGTATATTTTGAAAATTTTACTCTTGAAAGAATAATAGTATGTTAAGTAATAATTTTATTTTAATAGTTTTCAAACATGTCAATAAGTACACATCACTTTCTTTTGGTGTTTGAATTCACCACGAGTTTGTTAATTTATCATTTTTATATAAAAAGCGAATTTTTCATTGAATAAAGCAAGAAAATACTGAAATCTATTCTAAGAAAAAACGCTACAAAGCGATGTAAAAATGTTTATTTAAAAAATTACCACTCGATCGCATGCATTGAGCCATTTCAACATCTATCTAATTTTGATTTTTTTTTATTAGATCCCAACGCACCTACGACGCATTTGAAAAGAGATCAAACAGCGACTTACAACGCCGACATGAGCAAATAAGTGCAAGTTTTCATTTTAATGATAAAATTTGACGAGAAATTGTCCAAAAATAACTAAAGTAATTAAAGATAGTTTAATAAGATACATTATATCATTAAAGTACTAATAATCACCGTGTAAATTTACAGAAATCGAGAACTAAATTAAATTAATAAGCAAAACTCAACTAAACTGGAACTTGTTACGCGTCTATTGAGTGAGTTGTCATTTGGATTATGTTTGGTCATATGTCAAAGTTTATATTTAACTGTAGGTGAGCGACTGAGGTATTCCGTTGACTGTCTTCGATTTCAGTACTCCATTTTCGTACGACATTACGGTCTCTCGACCATTCTCCGATACTCTGTAATGAAATATTAATAGTATTACTAAATAACATAAAAATTAAAGGTGATATTCATTCAAAAAATCCTTACGGAGTGTGTGCCACTCTTATGGGAGTTACCGTTTTTTTTTTTAATGAAAATTATTAAAATAACGTTATGGCACAGAGGTGGATCTATGTGACTTACGGCCGTTACCAATATACTATCTACAGATAGAGATAAATTACTACCTTCTACTGTCAGTTCTACTTCAGCTGTCCCAATATTTTTTTTATGAAAATAAGGGACGAGACGAGCCAGACGTTCGTGATGGTAATTGATACGCCCTGCCCATAACAATGCAGTGCCGCTCAGGATTCTTGAAAGACCCAAAAATTCTGAGCGGCAATACAACTGCGCTCGTCACCTTGAGACATAAGTTGTTAAGTCTCATTTGCCCAGTAATTTCACTAGCTACGGCGCCCTTCAGACCGAAACACAGTAATGCTTACACATTACTGCTTCACGGCAGAAATAGGCACCGTTGTGGTACCTATAATCTAGCCGGCATCCTGTGCAAAGGAGCCTCCCACTGGTGAATATACCCGATTAGTCATTTTATCGCCTTACATTGGGACGCGTGAATTGCATATTCCATACAAACTTCTATCGCTGGTAGGCTATACGTCATCCCATTGACAGACAGCGTGTACGGATAAGGTGAGTTACCGTCGATAAGTATATTGGGCCAGAAAAGTCAACGATATTTACGATTTTTATCTCAAGCACGCCACAACCGGAGATAGACTGAATATTGGGAACGGCCGTTAATGGGCTGCAGCTTAGGGCCACGTGGATATAAAGGCCCTCAGGACCCATTAAATTGGACAATATTAAGAATATATATTGAAATAACCGCAATTACTTGATTAATAAGTCAGGCCCAGGCAGGATTAATTAGTAAAGATCCCCCAACTATGGGTGGGAATAGTAAAAAAAAGCACAAGAGTCACACTCTTGCAAGTGGTTGTATATTGTCTTCTTAGAGTTCGATGGGCAGCCCAAACGAGAATTCTCTTGGAGGACCATATTCTGGTGGAGGGATGGGCACAGTGCCTATTCCTCCAACTCAATCTCTAGCCTAAACAGATGAATGAATATACCTGCTTTAGAAGGCCAAAATAGTTCTGGGCGACCTTGAACTCCTACAAATAAAATACTATCAAAGCTTTTAAAGGCAGAATAAGTCAATTGTCAATTAAGAATCCAATATTAATCACGAGAAATGATATTCTCGCTAATATTCTCTCGTTTATTACTAAACAAAACATATGCTCGGTACATGTCGATAAACGCAACAAATTCCGATTGAAGAGCGCTTGTTTCGAGGCTTGCGTTCCCTTCCCTAAAGGATGGCTAGTCCATGCGTCATGCTCGTGAACAGGCGGTCCTTATAGTGGCTGGCTGATCCTAACATCGTAGAACTTCATGTTGTTGAAATTTAATGTTATCTTTATAATCTATACATTTAAATAAAATTGGAGTGTCTGTTTGTAATATTGAAATAACCGTTTTTTACTGCATGTATATGAATATATATACACCAAAACAAAATTTATTACAATTTCTCTGTCTGTCTGTTTGTTTCGGCTAATCTCTGAAATGGCTGGACTGATTTTGACAGGACTTTTATTGGCAGGTAGCTGATGTAATAACGAGTAACTTAAGGCTATATTTGTTTTAGAAAAAATCTTTTATTTTAGAAAAATAAAGTAATATTGCAATGTCCAAGAAATGGTCTAACTCTAAAATAATTTATATGGCAAAACAATGTTTGCCGGGTCAGCTTTTTTTTAATATAATGCTCACATTAAACCTTTACTTATTATCAGATTATGTATCACGTGTTTTTTAACCTAACATACTTTTTATCATTGACTATTTTTTGTATCACTTAATATAGATTGCAATTAAAATAATTGTAATTTTTTAAAGTTTTAAGTATTGATTTTAAAATAGATTCTGCTCTTTTTAGTAAAATGTACATTACAATATAATATTACTGCATTGACCATTTATGCAATTTTTTTATTCAAAATCGGATTTAAAATTACTTATTACACTCAAAAATCTACAACCCATTCTAAATTATAGAATATAATCACATATATGTAGTATTGTAGACTAAATTTTATAATGAAATAGTGTGAAGGTGTTCGCTCCATTCCCATACTTTGTATGTTCGATTATACGCTCATGCATCTCGTGTGGTGTAAAGACAAATATTATATATATTATAATACAGTGATCATATTATACCATCAGTTGACCAGTATGATTCCTCGTTTGTACCCTTTTTTGTTAATTTTAATAAGCTTTTTTTATGGATTAAAATGCGAGTTATTGCAACTGTAATTTACCATAAGGTTTTTGACAAAGAGGATGTAAATACTATGTAATACTGCCTCAGTTAAAATGGAAATTTAGTATGAAACATGCAGTGATTTCACATGTTTCAAATAGTAACTACAATATGGTGGTGGATTCCGGCTATCTTCGTTTTTTACACGATTACAGCCGTCATCTGTCAATCTATCAATGACTGCATTCATAAAATCGAGTTTACGCTTTTTTCTTAGTTTCGCTAGACTGATTTTTGCGTAAAAGTTACATTTTTATTATTATTTTTTTCAACCCGACGTTTCTTGACATTCTTATGACAGTAAGGGACGAGACGAGCAGGACGTTCAGCTGATGGTAATTGATACACCATGCCCATTACAATGCAGTGCCACTCAGGATTCTTGAAAAATCCAAAACTTCTGAGCGGCACTACAATTGCGCTCGTCACCTTGAAATATAAGATGTTAAGTTGATCCTGCAGACAAACTGTCCAAGCAGTTTTGCGGGACTATGTTAGCTTTTAAGATTCTTTCTGTAAATGATTAATAGTATAAATAAATAAATAAAGTCTCATTTGCCCAGTAATTTCACTAGCTACGGCGCCCTTCAGACCGAAACACAATAATGCTTAAACATTACTGCTTCACGGCAGAAATAGGCGCCATTCTGGTACCCATAATCGTATACCGTTTCCATTACGCACGTTTTAATCATTCAAAACATATTTTATATTCAAATGTGTAACACTCGCGTTAACCAAATAAGTTGTTAGTAAATGCACTACATACTTTTTGGTGGTAATCTTCTTTCCATTTACAATCCGAGTTGTGGTTGTGGTGCTCCTCATATTCGCGCTGCCCGGCCCTGCCAGTGAGCTGTTAAATGTTGAGAATGATGTGAAATTATTCCCATTGGAGGTCGCGTGAGCAAATATGTCGTCTAAGCCTTGCATTCCAAACCCAAACGGACTGAACAGCGAGGAGGTGAGTGATGTACTTGGATGACTCCGGCGTCCATGTCGGTTGTGGCTATGCCCATTCTCATCTGTAATAAAAAAATATACAATTATTTTAGATTTGAAAGATGGACATCTCAAGCCAATTTCCTAATATGCAACTTTTGGGGTTGAGCCGGTTATCAACTGTTAACTAGATCCTGTGTATAGAGTCACAACCTGAGAGTTGAACAAGACATGCTAAGATTAACGTTCGATTCGTCACTCGAACGATTGACTCAGTTGGTAAGAGCGCTCGGACGGAACCCGAGAGGTCAAGGGTACGAGTTCGTCGCATCGTTCATAAATTTTGGTTATAAATTTAATTTGTAAAATTTACAATGATAAAATGTAGGTGGAAGATATAATATTATATATAATAGTTACATTTCATTCATAACCAATTTATGTAGCAGAAGAATAACACAGCGTATACTTCTGGCGAAATTTGTTGAAAACCATGACATGCTTTTATAGTAGAGGAGGAAAACCAAGGTCACCCAATTGCAAGCCCACATTCTCTTGCAACACCAGAGGAATCACAATAGCGGCCTTTTAGAGTGTATGTGTTTTTTTTGAAGGGACCCATGTCATATCGTCTTGGAAACACCGCAGAAGGTAGCTCATTCCATAGCTTAGTGAAAGTAGAAGAAATTGATTTGAATCGCACTGTAGAGAGGTGCCGGACATTCCGGTGTTGGGGTGATGCTGTATTAAGATCAATCATAGTGAAATGGTTGAATTTCACTTAACACAGGCAAAAAGAGATAATTAAAACCACCATCTGGATATGTGGCGTTCCTCCACAGTGCGGCTTTCAAGGAACTTTCTTCCACTTTCCACTGAGTTATGGAATTAGCTTCCTTCTGCGGTGTTTCCAAGACGATATGACATGGGTTCCTTGAAAAAAAGCGAGTACACTTATAAAATGGCCGGCATTTTGATCCTCTGGTCACCTGGCACATATCAATGCGTTTTCGGTTTCCGAAATCATTTATTCGACACTTTTTAAGGTCTGCAACACTTTAGTGATGCTTCTGGTGTTATAAGAGAATATGCGCTGCAGTGATCACCTACCATAAGCAGACCCAGCTTGTCGACTTGTTGGTACCGACTAGTTTCGGACCATTCGGAAGTTCTCTATCAGAATGAGTGTAGTGAGTTCTCGGCACTGATCGAGTTCTCGGCACTGATCCGTCTCAAGCTGCGGATTTGCGCTCGCAGTGCGCGGCTTGACATCGAGCCTCGATTTCAAGCCTTTGCACAGGATGCCAGCTAGATTGTGGGTACCACAACGGCGCCTACTTCTGCCGTGAAGCAGTTATGTGTAAACAATACTGTCTTTCGGTCAGAAGGACCCCGTAGCTAGTGAAATTACTGGGCAAATGAGACTTAACATCTACCGTCTCAAGGTGACGAGCGCAACTGTGGAGCCGGTCAGAATTTTTGGGTTTTTCAAAAATACTGAGTGGCACTGCACTGTAATGGGCATGGCGTATCAATTTCTATCAGCTGAACGTCCTGCTCGTCTCTTCCCTTATTTTCATAAAAAGGCTTGCGAGACACAAAGTTCGCAAGCTTTTGGAAGCCATCGAAATCTACCGACGACCTAATTTTAATAGAGACAAGGGTTGGTCTCTGCCACCTAATTGGAATCCCGTGGTGTTAAACGCATCTCGGATTAAGACCCACAGTGCCGATGATTACGTAGTGGACATTGTGTAGTCTCACGAAAGTTTTAATAATTTAATTGATATGAAAGCTTTTTTGTCCTCTTCCACCATAAAAACGTTTATTTATTTATCTGATAAAATCTACAGCACATCTCTTACAGTCGTTCCCAATATACTATCAACAGATAGAGATAAATTACTACCTTCTACTGTCAGTAATTAGCTATCAATAATCTGAAGTTGTCCCAATATATTCGATGTCATTCTTATTGTCTTATATTGGGACGCGTGAATTGCAATTCGTGATAAGGTGAGTTACCGTCGATAAGTCTATTGGGAGTTGGGGCAGAAAAGTCAACTATATTTACGAAATTTATCTCAAGTAAGAGATAGACTGAATATTTGGAACGGCCGTTATTAGCTAGGTAATAAAGTACAAAACATTGGGTAACAGTGATTTTATATAGGCAAAACAATCAAAAATTCATAAATAAACTACTCGAGATAAAACTATATGTTTTATAGCAAAGCGAGAAAGGAAAAAATACGTACACATAGTATCATGTTTTCTGTGTGTATGTGTTTGGGTGAGTGTGTTGCAGAGACGTGCATATCATATAGGCAATTAGGCAGTGCCTACCTTGTTATGAAATTAAATAAATATAGCACTAGAGTTAATGTTAATTTTAATGTTAACAATGGCGTTCTATACGTATGGACATATCATTCGCAGTCTGATAACGGAACGGCAAAAGTGTGCTCAAAGCCAATGTAAGCACACTTTTCTCCTTAGTCGTGTGTCAATCAACAAGCCTAAGTGTGCTATAAAAAGTGCTTAAATAATACATTAACAACTCAAAAAAAAGATGGTGGGACTTATCATCGGTAAGATTATTTTATTATATAAGATTGATATGCAAAAAGCGGAAGTAATTTAATAAAACGAATATTTTCTCATTAAACATGGTACAATGTTATTGACAAGTCCCCAGACAAGACCCGGTTGTCAGAATGGGACAGATGAAAAGGCACAATCAGAAATGTATAGACATAGCAGTCGAACCTTAATATGGTGTCATTTGTGACATGTGCCATATTTCGGCTTTGATTTTGTATGAGGTGCATTGTCTATATGTATAGAACGTCATTGATAATTTATTTAGTTTGGTTCCGAGAAGGTGGCCGAGAAGTTGACGTCCTAAGCTAAAATTTGAATTTGGCTCATTTTATTGGGGAGTCCCCATTTCTTATATTTTTGATACCTTGAACATTTTCATGAATTAAGGTGGATAAGTTATCTTGAACTTACGACTCAATTCTAAACTAGTTCCGCATTGTCTAAACTATTCATAGTTTCTTATGTGGTTATTGCAACTGTAGTTAATAATTATCAACAATAAAATTAACTAAAAGTGTTCCAAAAAAATTACAAAAAAGTACTAAACCACAATTAGATGAAAAAAGCGGATAAAAATATTATCTCCTAAACTACGCAAAATCGTAGAACATACATAGGGGTGATTCGGATACTCATCACCATGAGGCTTTCAAATTTTAGCTTTGGACGTCAACTTCTCGGCCATCCTGTATAGGCAATTAGGCAGTGCCTACCTCTTTATAAACCTAAATAAATATAGCACTAGAGTTAATGATAGTTTAGTTTGGTTCCGCTATTTTATTACCAAACTTCTATTGAATACCCACTCATAATACTTTTCCTTACGCTAGATACTAAATACCTACGGTAAGCTATCTTTGCTTATTCGAAAGCTCAATTACGACTTATCAGATCCACAGTGCCTACCTTGCTATAATCTTATATCTTTAAACGAGCAATTCTTGTAAAACATATATATATATATATATATGTTTTATCCATGTTTGAATGAGAAACAGCTACAATAACATTAGAATACAAAGGTAAATTTCGCCACTATATACAAGACTATTATAGCTCAGATGGGACATTGGGTGATCCGGAAAGCAGAAGACCCCGGTTCGAATCCAGATGCCCTATTAGTTTTTTTTTTTGTTCAAGTTTTGTACATTCTTAAAAATCCGAGCAAGGCTCGGTCGTCCGGATATTATATAATAATGTAGTAATCAAGAATTATTTCGTAATAAATGCACCGACATCTCGAGCGATTGCCAATTTCGTGGTGATCTGGAAGGCAAAGCCAAATTGGCTTCAATGAAACTGGGCGTCATTAATAGAGCACGGCAATACTTCAAGCCGGCCCACATTCTAGCCCTCTACAAAGCGCAGGTCCGGCCACACATGGAGTATTGCTGTCATCTCTGGTCTGGCGCACCCCAGTATCAGCTCGATCCATTTGACCGCGTGCAACGCAGAGCAGCTCGAATTGTCGGGGACCCAGTGCTCTGTGAACGGCTGGATCACTTGGCGGTGCGTGGAGACGTCGCTTCATTGTGTGTCTTCTACTGCATTTATCACGGGGAGTGTTCCGCTGTTTAACCTGATTCCTGCGACCGAATTCCACCTTCGCACGACACGCCACAAGTTAGGATATCATCCTCACCATCTGGATGTGTGGCGGTCCTCCACAGTGCGGTTTTCAAGGAGCTTTCTTCCACGTACTACAAAGCTGTGGAATGAGCTTCCTTGTGCGGTGTTTCAGGGACGATACGACATGGGTACCTTCAAAAAAAGCGCGTACACCTTCCTTAAAGGCCGGCAACGCTCCTGTGATTCCTCTGGTGTTGCAAGAGATTGTGGGCGGCGATGATCACTTAACAACAGGTGACCCGTACGCTCGTTTGTCCTCCTATTCCATAAAAAAAAAACGGGTTGTTATAATGAAATTGTTTCACAGTGGAACTATCAAACCGTGCCTCACTAAATTCTCTCATAGATAAAATGTCCATACAAAACAAATATTGGCAAAAAAATAATTATGGGTCCCAAATCGAAATAAAAACTATCCTATCTCTCAAGTTGGACTAAACTGCACTCCATGAAGTAATCCCCATTTAAATCCGTTCGTTAGTTTAGGAGTCCATCGCGGACAAACAACGTGTCACGTAATTTATATATATTACTAGCTGACCCAGCAAACATTGTATTGCCGATATTAAAATCGCGATACAAAAGTAACTGTTGATCGTAGATGGGGGAAAATTTGAAGTTGTACATATTTTTTAATGCTGGCTGATAATAAAACAAATTTTTAAAAAAATGTCAAAAAAATTAAAAAAAAAATTCGTGTGGACCACCCTTAACATTTAGGGGGATGAAAAATAGATGTTGTCCGATTCACAGACCTACCCCAATATGCACTCAAAATTTCATGAGAATCGGTCAAGCTGTTTCGGAGGAGTTCAAAGTTTAACACCATGACATGAGAATTTTATATATTAGAAGATTATGTTAAAACATTATTGGCACATCTATAACTACTATAAATAAGTAGATTAGTACTATACCTCCAAAATTAAATAATGCACTAAAAGGAGATCCTCCAAAGAATTCTCTAAACACTTCCTCTGGGTCGCGGAATGTGAAAGGGAAACTTTGATAGCCAAAGTCGTAATCCTCGTCTGCAGCCGAGCGCCGTCCTCTACTGTTATTCAGACCTTCCTTTCCATACTGGTCATATACTCGGCGTTTTCTCTCTGAAAAGTATTTTTCTAATTCGTTATTGGTACCAAAAGGGATTTTTCAAACAAAAAATCACGATTTTTCACGAACTATAAAATAAGTACGGAATATATACGGAAAATATTACCACGTAGTGTGCGACTAATGTTACGCGACCCACAAACCCATTTCAATATCTTTAAAGGAATATACAGTTACCAGGTTGCGAGTGATTCTTAACATATTTTTTTTTTCAAAGATCGGGTAAAGATTTATAAACTTTTACCATGGGGTAACAAAGTTAGAAAAACAACAAATAAATGAATGGAATACTCAATTTTTTTTAGTTATCTTGAGTGTAAATTCCGCTAATTCAGTCTTCCATCAATTCGACACGTGTTTCACCTCTACACGAGGCATTCTTAGATGTTGACTCGTCAAATTCTGACACGATGCTCAATATGGATTATGCATTTTCGCAAAATAAGTTGACCAAGCTTCAGCATCTGTCAGCCCCAAACGTGAGGTTCAATCAACAATGTAAACATTTAAGTCATTTCTAATGACATCAACATCCGTTCCAACACACATTCACCCGCAAGTACAATACCCGTAAATAAGTGTAAACAAATATGGTTGAATGAAGAGTGTTCATATTGGTTTTCATCAGTTAGGGACAATCTTAAGTTTCACTTGAGAGAGTTATATAATATATTCTAAATTAACATTCAAATTACATTATATCGAGACATTTTTGGCAATAAAGCGCGGGTTTAAGCCATTAGACTAGTACAGGAAAAACATCAAATACAGTCTAGGAAGTTGGCACTGTAGTTAAGGGATAGTCAACCAATTCCAAACTCACGTCAAAAATCATTCAACAGCACAAATTTCTTCCCCCGAAATATTACTACAAAAAGGCCTTAAATACAATATCAGGCTGGCTCTTAACCAAAAATCCCTAGATACATTGGCAGTAGATTCAAAATTTCAGTGTTAGAAGTCAACAAGATATGACCGTTTGATTTCAAATTCCGAATCTTTTAAAAAAAAAGCCAGTATCAGAAATAATACGAACGAAAAATTAAAAAATAGAGTCTCGTGCCAGAATTTGGCGAAGCAACATCTCTTGAGGATGCCTAGTAAAGAGGCAAAACACGTGTCGAACTGATTTAAGACAAATATAAGCGGAATTTACACTCAAAATAACTCATTTTTATTTAATAATTATGGATTTCCGCAAAATGTTCTCTTATTAGATTGACACAAATATTCAATGTTGAAAAAAAAATACATCAAACAGCAATCTGTATATTTAAATATAAAAATTAAAGAATTACTTAAATACATCAAAAGGCATGTTGATCCACAAAATCCATTGTTAGTGAAATGTTATGAAAAACAAAATAATAAAAGTCACATGTTATTTTAGCATATTTAAATAAATCACAACATGCAACAATAATATGCTTAAAGCATTGATATTTCTTAAAACTCAAAACATTATTATTAATTAATTAAACAAGTTAAAAAGCATCAAAAATATTATAAAATGTAATAAATTATTTATAGGATTTCAAAGCCTAGATCCATGGGTTAATACTTCACATAATCATAGTAAAAAGATCTCCCTACAAAATAGGACATCTACCAAAATAGCGATGAAATGGTGTTTCTCCAAAGAAACCCTTGAAGCTAAAGTGACGATGGCCATTAACTCCATTCTTGTTTTGATATCTGTGACTGTGATGACTGGATCCACGTGCATCATACAGTTTCCGCTTGCTTTCTACCCAACAATAAAATTGAATACTCTGTTTTACCCATTCATTTTAAAATCTATAGTGTTTCAGATAAGTTTATAATTTTACATGACAATGTTAAAGATACAAATCTGAGTTCTTTGACAAAAGTACAAAATAATGAAATTCAATCACAAAAACTAAAAAAAAATCATGTTGCTTTGGAACTATTGTTAATATTTTAATTCATCTTGATTAAGTACAAAAGACTGGACCAAATAATACTATTTTATAAACATAAAATTTTATAAAAAAAGATTTATTTTTATATATTCAGCAAATTAATGCTTATAATATTATTGTTGAAGAGTTTTTTTAATTCACTACTACAACTTTGTTGGAAGCTTGAAGACAAATGAAAAAATATATTATCAAATTCTTACCCCCTTATTCTTAATAGTCTGCTAACTTAAAGCATTGCTAATTCTCACTCTGTCTTCTTCTATTGACCTAAGTCAGAATGAGAAAAAACACTCCTAAGCGGCTGTTTAAAGTTAGCGGACCATTATGAATAAGGGGGTTAGTATATTGTGTCAGGTGAAGGGATAAAGTTTAGTCAACAATAATAAGGTGGAATAATAATAATATGAATTAAATAAAGTTGCACTTCTTCTTACCGTCTGAAAGTACTTCATAAGCCTCAGAAATTTCTTTGAACCTCCTGTTTGATTCATCAGCATTATCGGGATTTTTATCAGGATGCCATTTTAATGCTAGTTTCCTGTAACTGTAATTATCAAATTTACTTTCAATTCTAGATTACCACTGTTCATTTCGTAGAGAGATTTCAACAAAATAAAAAATGAGGTAAAAATTTAGTATATGCTGGAGTGAATTTAAAGAAAGTCTGGAGATGGTGAAATTGCAGGGTGGAAGTTTTCCCTAGCACCTCTTCCATTAACAGCTTGCAGAAACTTTCAGTTAGATTTTTTTTTAAATAAGAACCTCAGAATGTTCAAAGATTTTAAATGGATTTTGGATTGTCATAAAAAATAACTATATAGTAAGCAGTACATGGTGTGTGTTTTTATGAAAATAAGGGACAAGACGAGCAGCACATTCAGCTGTTGGTAATTGATGGGCGTATCAATATTGAAAAATCCAAAAATTCTGAGTGGCACTACAACTGCGCTCGTCACCTTGAGACATAAGTTGTCAAGTCTCATTTGCCCAGTAATTTCACTAGCTACGGCGCCCTTCAGACCGAAACACAGTAATGCTGTACACATAACTGCTTCACGGCAGAAATAGGTGCCATTGTGGTACCTATAATCCGGTGCAAAGCAGCCTCCCACTGTTAAAAGTGTATAGGGTTACCAACTTCCAAAAAAGGAGTATCTTTTATTTTTAAATATAATATAATTATAAAAATAAAATGGTTTTGCACAATATGACATGACTGGCAATAGTATAGTAAATATTGTGTAAAATACAGTATTTTAGCATACTCTTTTAGTGTTATAGATTAAGGAGTACACCTACATGATATAAAGTATGATAAACTATTTTAGAGAACGGTTGGCAACCCTAGTAGTGTAGCTAAACTAATGATAATTTGTAAATTTGTTTCTTAATAGGATTTGAAATAACTTATTAAACATCAAAAACTATCACCATTCAAAAATTGATGCCTCAGACCTGAGAAGAAAGGGTGCAAGAAACTCAGTGGGCTTCTTTTCATTTTAATAAAGTTTTGCTACAGTAAAATTTATAGTTTTAACACCCTAGGGCAGTTATCACAGATCTTATAACATTTCTTTTAAATTGTGAAATACAATACATTTCTTGTAAAAGCTGTACATAATTTAGCATTATAATGAAACAACTTTCTGCCAAAAAGTACTATTTGATGCCAGATTTCTCTTAGATAGGCAACTTTTCTTGCTTTCACAATTCTCCAAAACCACACCATACTATATTAAATCATAGGCAAAAAGTACTTACGCTTTTTTAATCTCTACATCTGTTGCAGTCCTTGTCACACCAAGTGTTCTATAGTAATCAACCATCTTTGAAACCCCCCAAGGGACTTACAGTGACCTAAAATATGGTTTAGAAATAATAATTAAGTAAAATAAAAATATTATGTGATTTACCTTTATGATGCAGAATCAAAATATTGACCACAAAATAATACTTTGGGAGCTTATAAGTAGTGCAGACTTTTATTTAGAAAACATTTTCATTATACTCATATTATACCATTTTTATTCTTTAATTAAAATTTATTTAGAAACCTATAAGACCTATGTCAAAGTTAAATTAATATACCAATAAAAATTAATACTTGGCTCATAAAAATTAGGTACCATGAAATCTCTCTTATCAAACCAGAATTTAACTTGATTACCTGTGACAGTTCTTTTTTTTAAATAATATCATGTCAGAGCCATAGAAGTCTTAATACAATGCAGGCTATATATCTAGACATTTATAAAAATAATATGTATATTGAATTCATATCATGTATATATAATATCACATTCATGGAAAGATTAATAAAACTAATAAAATGAATCATAGCTGAACACATACTTAAAAAAGAGATTCAAAATAATTATAAGTAAAAAAAACAAATTTATTTGTGTTTTCTTATTTAAAACTATATTTATCTAGCTTTAACATGTGGGTGGTAGCATGAAGGTAGCATATTCACATTGTAATCACTCTCTAGAAAATATAAAGATTAAAAATATATTTATTAGGTACCTAATTTTTCCATTTTTAAATTAGCTGATTCATATTGTTATATTTAATATCATTTATAAAACACTAAATGTATATGTATAATTATTTTGATTGCTAAGGTAACCATCAATTTATTATTACACAACACCTTTACTATTAACACAAAGGCAACAAAAATTTAATACAAGATGCAGTAATTAGGTAAAATTTTTGAACTCAACAGACTAAGGAAATATTATCTTTATATGAACAGCAACAGGACTTTCACTAGTATTGGTATGACACACTGTAATGCAATTGTTTATTTTTTCAATGCTGTTATTGTTGTTGTTCAAAACAAATCTCATGTTACAAACATGAACATAGACAATTGTTGTAATTAACTACAAATTACGAGATTAACAAACTTACTTATTTGTATTTAAACTATTGAGATTTAAGTTTGCAATTTCGCAAATCTAAAAGTATTGAACTTTTACATACACCTACACACAGAACATGATGCACACTATGAAAAAATTCTGTTATGAGAGACGGTTAAATATTTTGAAACTAGAACAATGATTCGAGTAAGTTAAAATTGCAACTTCAACAGCAAAAAATTAAAATAAATTAAATTACATACCTTTCAAGCATTTGTTTATCGCGTGAATAGTCGATACTCGATTCCCGAAATTAACCGATGCTTCTTGAGGAAAATTTCAAATGTCACAAAGTGACACAAATCAGATGATAGCTTTATCTCACAGAACGATATATTTTGCTCAGCACGAATACCAATGTAACATGGAAATTATTGGGCTCACTTAGTATTAATTGTATTATAATAATGATGAATATATTTCTGTATGTCAAGGACTACTTTCACAAGTATCCAGAATATTTACTGTAGGTAATATAAAAGCACTCGCGATTCTGTTCTCATTTCTGCAATCAATTGAATTTGAATCCAAAGAGGATGTAAATACTATGTAATTTGAAATCAATATCCAAAATACAAATGATTTGACTTGTAGCCTGTAGGTAATGACTACAGACAAGCTTCACTCTTGTACTTGACTCGTAGATGAGCAGTAAATAGTGAACTCTAAGTACTCTGTGTAGTATAACTGCTCTAACCTTGCTCGCTCGTAGAGTGTATAGAGTCCTTATTTGAAGAGCGCAAGACAAACCTTAAGCGGTCCGTTACACTATCAATCTGATACTAGTAATACAATTAAATCATAAAAAACTAAATCTTAACAAGCGAAAACACTAAATATTTTATATTCAGTTTAGTTTGATAAAATTTATTGCTATATTTAACAAACATGGACTTTTTGAACCACTAGAACCACTTTGGATCAACTGCACTAAAACTGCACGAAGCAGCATCAGAGTGCAGTATAATATTGTAATTGTTAAATAATCATAAAACCAAATATATTAAATTCACCGCGCCAAATGTCGAAAATGTAGATGCGAATATTTTATTAAATGGAGAGGTGGTAAAACCAGTGGAATCTGCTATATTTCTTGGCATTACTCTTGATTCCAAATTGCAGTGGGGCCCCCATATTGAAGGATTGGCGAATAGGCTTAGTTCTGCAGCATATGCGGTTAAGAAAATCAGACGGTTAACTGACATAGATACGGCGAGATTAGTATACTTTAGTTATTTTCATAGTATTATGTCCTATGGTATATTGTTATGGGGCAGTGCGGCCGATATTAATACTATATTTGTGCTGCAGAAGAGGGCTATTCGCGCGATTTATAACCTAGGTCCTAAAGAATCATTAAGAGAAAAATTTAAAGAAATAAACATTTTGACTGTTGCTTCTCAATACATTTTTGATAATGTTTTGTATGTTCATAAGCACATTGAGGAATTTTCTAGAAACTGTGACATTCATAATGTTAACACGAGGAACAAACATAAACTTGTTATGCCTACTACTCGGTTGGGTCGAGTTAGTAAGTCTTTTGTTGGGCGATGTATATGTTTCTACAATATGATCCCAGAAAATGTACAAAACAAATGTATTACGAAATTTAAAAGAATTGCTAAAAAACGTTTGTGTGGGAAAGGTTATTATAGCATAAACGATTTTCTTAATGACACCACGGACTGGGATTAAAGCGAACACCCTCAGGCTCTTTAATTATTAATGTTTATTGTACGATATTACATTGTAATCCATATTTTATATAAAAAAAAAGCCCGCTGAGGTTCTTGCGCCCATTCTTCTCAGATCTGAGGCAGTCTCTTTTGAATGGTTGGTAGATTTTGACGTTCAATAAGTGATTATAAATCCTATTTTGAATAAAAATATTTGAATTTGAATTTGAATAATGCATACCGTATTCTGATGAGACTGCCCAAATATTGCAGTGCGTCGGGCATGTTTGCCGACGCCAGAGTCCCCGATTATTTCGCAGTGATAAGATCACGAGTTGCTGCTTTTTGGTCTCGCATTCGCGAATCCGAAAACGAAATTCTCAGTGTATGCTCTGAGCACCCAGAGAATCCTATACTCCATTACTGGCTTTCAGTGCATCGTGACATTAACCGGAAATAGTATTATCAGTACATTACTTTTTGTACGAACCCCCCTTTGGGGCAATCTTAGTTTTAAGTTATTTAATTATTAAGTACTGTGATGTATACAATTTTATTTTTAAGTACATCTTATTCCATTTTATTCAATTTACTGTAATGGGTTTAAAATGCCTGAAATAAATGACATATTATTATTATTACTAGATATACGCTTATTAGCAAGGAATAATCTAAAAAAGTGTGTGTGTACTTATGTACGCACGTATTCTTTTTTGGCGTGATAAAAATGAAATCCATATTTTATTTCTCGTGCTATTTTATGTTTGCAGAAAAAACAATATTGCAATAAATAAGGAACTAAATACAACCCATGAAAATATTATTATCCCGCTTAATTTCGTGAAATAACGTGTAATTAATTATTATTAAATTATTTTATTACAATGAGCGAAATTATTGGTTTATTTTAAAACTTGTATATAAATTGAAATTTATTTAATTCTCGTCCATTGGTTGTGGTTCAGTAGAATTTGTTGTTATTGTGAGTTATAAGAGGCGTGGTAGCTGAAGTATACTACAAATGCTTGCTAACGTCAAGGTGAAATTAAGAAAGAAGAAGGTAAAATTTTAAATGATAATTTTAGGATGTCTAAAAAGTTCTTGAAATATATGTATTTCTTAACTTTGGCCTGCGTCTAACTTATATCACGCTCCCTTAAGAACCTTTAAAAAAAATTATTCGTTCTTTGCCACACCCAGAGGCTAGGAAAATTAAACCATATAACTTAATACCTACGTAATTTAAATTTTGCACAGCGACCATCTTGTATTTGAAATATGGTTCCAAGTTTATTCTAAGCTACCCTGAGAACCTTGGAAACGGTTTCCAGATAGCTAACTTGAACTTGAACTTAAAGGCTTCATTCACCAGTCATCGTCTTAACACACATGCAATCAATTTATACCCTAATTATTACCAAAAAAACGAATTTAATTATCGATTTTGGTTCAAAATTCCTAATATTATAACAACTCAATAAAATGTGGATATTTTTATTACAAAACTCATAATTATTCTCAAAATAACGAGTTTCAATAGATCGAGATATCGGTACAGCTAAACAAGTATATTATATAAATATATAAAAAATATATATATATATTACTAGTGGACCTGACAGACGATGTCCTGTATACACGTCTCAAAAAACTACTTTTGAAATATTTTTTGTATAAAGTTATTACAATAACACATGTCATTAGGTGATATTACACATGGATAATTTGACCAATGGATAGTGTGTGAGTATATGTATACTATGAAGCTCGGAGCAATAATATAAAGCCTGGAGAGCGCGCATTTTATTCAACATTTTCTAAGTGCGTTTTCATCAAATACACCTAGTAGTCCGATTCAATTCAAATCCATATAAAGCCGTTTTTTATTGCAGTAAGGTAGTACTTCAGTCTATAATATCGATAAATAAAAAAGTGTGAATATGAGAAAGAAATAAGGAGCAGTCATATTCACTTTCAGACTGCACAATACTATGAAACCAATATTTAGCATATTTTTCAAAAAAATGGCTATAATATCAGTTTATTTATATAAATACCGAAACCGTTTATGTCTTTCACAAAGTAAATTAAAAATCCAATATTTTATAACACATAAATCAAAATAAGCTCAAAGCACTACCATGTGAATTGTGAAATGACAAATCCCGCCCTAATATTATGATTTCTCACTGCTACGGCTTTTACAGCAAAAGATGTTGCTTTTGAGATGTAGTTTTTGATTTAAATGCATTTTCGGAAACAAACAATATAAACAAAAATACTTTTTTTTCCCGCTTTAAATCCTTACTTTAAAACACACACGCAATGGTCACCAGACTGGTGATCAATATGAAATAAAATGGCTGCAAGTTTTTGTTTTGCATTTCAAGACAGACATGGTGAGATATGTCTGTCTCTTTTCACTGCATTGCGTTTCGTGAAGGTTAGAAAACTCAAGAGTCAAGCCAGTGCTGTACAGCTCAACTTATTCTTACTTCTCTGGGCTTGATATTGATTGAGCTAACTTGAATGTAGATTAAGTAAATATTGAAAATATAAACAATTGAAAAAAAGAAACACGTCAGAAGTAAAACTTTTTTGGCAAATTAATTTTTAAATCTCGTTTATATTTATACTTTGGTATCTGTTCTCTAAGCCTAATTACGGTTTTGTCAATATTAGATTTTTTTTTTTTAATTATAATTTAAAAAAAGAACTTATGAAATATTTTTTAGTTTATATTGAATGAAAAATGTTATATTAAATTCTCAAACGACGAGTGGCAAATTGAAATGGCACATGTTATTTGTAAATATTAAAATTTCCTAACCTTTACACGAATTAACCGAATTATGTTCCGATTTTCTTCAATCTACCTAGATTCAAAATACTTAATGAAATATTTCTATGGAGGGTACAGGTAAGGAGAATCATCTGTGTATATGTGAAAAGTGTCCGTAAAATGCATTAAATTAGGGTGGCACCACATCAAGGTAAATCAAGAAGCGCCAAATATAAAATAATACTAATCACTATAGGTGCACGTTTCCCTATAATAATTATTTAAATTATTATTCACTACGATATTTTGTACAACGTAAGTTGTAGAAATCAACTACTTTAATCAGCAATAATATTAAATATTTTTAACTTAACCCAAAGTCCGTGTCCGCTATAATAAAACATCGGATCACAGTGCCCAGCAAAGAAGGTGCAGGTGATATCGATTATGATGGTGCCTATATATTAGTTTATAGCATAAACTTAGTGAAAAAGGCGCTACAACAAGACTTATTCAATGAAATAGACGCCTCGTGTGAATATTATTTGTAGGTTTCTGAGTTAATTTTTAACTAAACCAGCTCATTATCTCGATAACATTGGACAAAATTAGCCGAAACATCAAATAGCAATGACACCTTTGACCGACACTATTGACTAAGACTTTACTCTCAAAGCTTACACCCCGTTGCATTATTTAAATTCAAATTCATAAAAACTAAGAAATGAATACGCAACCAGCAGTCTGTAATTAACACGCAATTGCAATTTTATCCAGTATATCCAAAGTTCTTGAAAGAATTATTTACAGACGACTTGTAGAGTACCTACTTACTAAAAAAATAGGTTCTTAGGTTGATAAATGTCGCAGTACATATACTTACGGGCTATATAGTAAGAAACATGGTCTCCCAAACTAAGTGTAATTTTCTAGCTCTTGCTAAGGCTCTGTTTAAATTCCCATGCTCCTACATAAACCAAATGACGTAGGAATTCGTGGGATTCCATACGATCCTTTTCCTACCTTTTTTACCTAGCGCTCAACGTGTTTAAATAGAAAGTGTCACGAGTGATGACTTGTATGTTGAATATGGTGTCCTTCAAGGAAGTATTCTAGGGGCCATTTTATTTCTCATTTATTTATGCGACCTTAACATGAATCCCTTCTCAACTTAATAAATATCTCGCACGCCGATGACACTGTTTTACCTTTAAACGCTTTCTCTCGGAACTACGCCTTCACATTGGCTCAAACTGGCTTCGACACAGTTAATATTTGGTTGAAAGTAAACACTCAACACTCCCATACATTTAGTATTTAGTAGAACGGTTTTACTTTCCTTATTTTAAAAGGTTATTTAAGGTTATAAAGTTTATTAAAGGAAACTGTTTATTAACCTAACAAAAATATAAAACTAAAAGATTTAAAAGCGATGATTTTTTATGATTTTAAAAGTTCTCTCTCTCCACAAGACTGTGCCGCTCGTCTTCAAAATGCTTTTGAGAGAGAAGCATCGTGCTTGAGCATATTGAGGCGATGGTAAGCTGAATTTGAGAGAGGTCGGGTTTCTTTACATGACGAATTTCGTGAAGGGCGGCCTTCAACAAAAATAATGTGGCTACTGTTAAGCGGCTAATTGAAGAAAACCCTGCTCACAGATGTTAAGTACGACCACGGAAATTCTAATGCTGTTTATAGCATTTTTTTTCTCAGCTACGGATCCCATCTGCACAATTCCACTTGAAGATCAAAAGAGTGTTAATGCCGAGTGGTATTTTACCATTTGTTTCTCAGGGTATTAAAAAATGGTCGCGAAAGATTACCAAAAAGCCGCGTTCTCCTACATCGACATTTTTGGCTTCCGAAAAAGTACAACTCGTCACACATCCTGCACATAGCCCCGACTAGCACCCTGTGATATCTGTAAAATCCCCAATATCAAAGATTTGATAAGAGGTTTCACTTTTAACAATTCCGAAGTGGCAGTGATTGCAGGATTTCAATCAGCACGTAGAAAACATGCCTTTAGATCTGTGGTCCTCCTGTTTTAAAAAATGGTTCAATCGTATGAAATAATGTTTAAAATGTAAAGGAGAATATTTTGAAAAGCAACATACATAATATTTTGGTTAACTTTTAGTGTCACCTACGTATAGTCTACAAAACACTAAATAATCTCTCCAAAACCAATGTCATGGCGCTTCCAGAAATAATATATTGAGATCTCCCTGACATATATAACTGAGAGATAGCCTGAAATGTATGGAGAAAAATTAAAACGCATTGATGTAGTCACATATACATACTTTAATATCTATAATAAATAACAAGAATGCATAAGTATAAATGGAAGACATTATCGTGGCACATTGACAATGATTATAAATATGACTCTAAGGAATGAGTCACCACATATTATTATGAATTGTGGATTGCTTATTATTAACTCGTAGCCGATATTCTACATAAATATTATATTAAATAAATAAATTAAACTTAACAAAGATAAAATAAACAATATAACAAAATAATATGGCACAATAGATCATAGATAATTTATACGTCTAGATCGTCGTACTATCTTGGTTATACAATTGATTTAAGTTTTCTTTAGTGTTAATTCCGCCAATATTTGTTTTTAAACAATTCGACACGTTTCGCCTCTACACGAGGCATCCTCAGGACGTATTGTATCGCCAAAATCTGGCACGAGACCACTGGTCTAGTGCCACTGGTAGAGGCGAAACACGTGTTGTTTAAAAACAAATATTGGCGGAATTAACACTAAAGAAAACTTAAATCATTTGTATAATTATGGATTTCCGCAAAGTAACGCCTACTTCAATATTTTTTTTTTACTATCTGGGTGTTAGAAAAAGATAAAAACAGGTATTTTAGTGTGCGTGACAAGCTACGTCTTACACTCTCGTTAAGTATAACACTGTGTTAGTGTGAGTGCATTGCTCAAAATGGAGGTTAACTCTAAACTCAATATTTTTCGACGTTTTCTCAGCTGTCATAATCTATCTAGACGTATAAATGATCTAAGTTCTAGACTAAATAATGCACATAGAAAAGGAATGTTTTATTTGGAAATATTTTTCAACGATTTTCGCAATATATCCAAATAGATATTGGCATGTTTCGGCTCGAATATTAGCGCTGGTCTTAGCCGAATGGCGTTATCACCACATCCTCCGCCGATAACACCTGGAATTAATAAAATGGTAAGTAATCAAGAATCGAATAGAACAGGCTCATTTTTTCCAGTTCATTAACATTTAACTCAAGAACGCTCGGCTAGATTATGGGTATCATAACGACATGTGTGTGACAAATGTGTAACTGTGTTTCGGTCTGAAGGGCGCCGTACATAGTGCAATTACTGGGCAAATGAGACTTAACAAGGTGACGAGTGCAATTTGTAACGAGTGCTTCTCAGAATTTTTGGGTTTTTCAAGAATCCTGAGCGGCACTGCATTGTAATGGGCAGGACGTATCAATTACAATCAGCTGAACGTCCTGCTCGTCTCGTCCCTTATTGTCATTAAAAAGAAAAACTTTACATCTGTGTTCTACAATTAAGCTAGTAAATTAAACCAATCAACTACAGACATTAAGGCCTCAAATTTGATAAACTTTAGGGTACTTTCCCAGTTGAAAAGTACATAGAATCATAAAATTAATTAAGTATCACGCCACAAACAAAATAAAAATCTCTTAAATCGTTCTTTGATATAAGCCCCGCTCGTGGGAACGGGGTCGGAACCTTAACGACTGCGTGACTTCATTAATTTGCAAACGGTACTTTTGATTGGTATGTTTTTCGATGTGTGTGTAGAAAATGTTTATACGTAACAACGGCGATGAGACCAAATCTGGTTGTTCATTCAACAGTGTAAGCATCTAAACAATTTGTTGTTTTAAAGTGATAACACCTACTTCTAGGATTAATACACAAATAAAATTTGAAAACAAAAGTTATGAACGATGCGAGACTCGAACCCACGACCTCTCGGGTTCCGTGCGAGTGATCTTCCAACTGAGCCAACCGTTCAAGTGACGTATCGTCATAAAATCTTGTATGCTTAACACCGCGCCGCTTCTTTTCTCTCAGAGCGCCATTCGTTTCCGAAGCGGTAATAGTGTCTAGTATATTAGAAATGACATCAAAATTCTAAATGAATCAATTGTGAGAAAATAAATGTCTTATATGCCTTTTAACAGTTAGGTAATTAAACAAATACATGAATACAAAAATATGTTTTAAAATTATCGTACGAAAATAACAAATCATTAATTAACAGATTTTAATATTATTCACAATGTCATTCATAAATCTCTAGGCAAGTTTGAGATCGCTTTTGCGAACCCCTTCCTGACTCAGAGCCACGCAAAGATTGATTTTTATATAAGTATTAGATTCTTGTGTATAACCTTCCCACAAATGCAAAAAGTTGCCGAAGTTTCACCACAATCGGGTGAGCGGTATTGCCAGCACATTAAACACTAATTTTAAATATTACCAGTGGGAGGCTCCTTTGCACAGGATGCCGGCTAGATTATGGGTACCAGACGGCGTATTATTTGCCGTGAAGCAGTAATGTGTTAACATTACTGTGTATAGGTCTGAAGGGCGCCGTAGCTAGTGAAATTACTGGTCAAATGAGACTTAACATATTATGTCTCAAGGTGACAAACGCCATTGCAGTGTCGCTCATAATTTTTGGGCATTTCAAGAATCCGGACCAGCGCTGCGTTGTAATGGTCAGGGCGTATCAATTAACATCAGCTGAACGTCCTGCTCGTCTCGTCCCGTATATTCATAAAAAAAATTAAGTGTATTCCACTCCATTAAGGCTCGTCAGATATTACAAATTTCATCTGTTAATAGTTAATACAACTAGAAACCCAGTTATTAACATTATAAATATCATAACATTATGTAATAACAACTAAATATAGATTACTCACCATTCTTCTTTAATTGTGTAGTAATCGCGTCTCTACACTCCGTGCTCGGAGCATTGAAAGCTAAAAATGTCCCCCGCCCCCGCACGCTATTTATGAGATGCGGATATTCACTCTCCAACTGATGAAGGCCGGACTTGAGCACTTTGCCGCTTTCATTGACAAGGTCGAGCAGTTTTTGCGTTTTGATCAAGTTTAATACTCTCTCGAGGAGGATAAGCTTTCCTGGATCGCCCATCCACGTGTTGAAGATGCGATACGGCTGCGGAGCTCTGCAACAAACAGAAGTCTTATAATCGCAGACACGGCTCCAATGATTTTCATAAAATTTTGTATACAGGGGATTACGGGGGCGATAAATCGATACATAAATAGATACAAAGGTAAGTTTCGCCACTATACAGGGTGTCCCGTAATCAGTGGACCAACGGGATACCCGTGATAGGGGTGGTCATCATCTATCGAAAACACCAAATTTTACTGTTCTAGGGCCAGTAGTTCAAAAGATATGATTTTTTAAGCATTATTTTGAAAATTCTACCCTTATCAACACAAAAGTTGAAAAAAAATATTTTTTATTTTTATTTTGCCCTGTTTCTTAACTTAAGGTGGCTGAGGAAACATGTGTCTTCACAATTAAATCCATTTTTGTGAATAAATATTGCCAAATTAAAAATTAAAAACCAAAACATGCGCAAATATCAAATAACTAAATTTGCAACGTGATGTTTGAAGCAAGCTAGTGCAAAAAAAATGTATGACAGCCTTGCGGACCATTATTTAAAAAACATCTGCAGTTCATACTGATTCCAAAAAGGTATAATTAATCATTATTGTGAAACAATAAAAGACAATAATTATTTTAAATCAACATTAGATAGCAATTTCTTGGCGGAATTTACAATAAAACAAAAGTAAATAGTTAGAATTTTTTTATTTATTTCTTATAATAAATGTTCGAAATGTCTTCCTCTTACTCTAAGGCATAGCCGGCATCTTCTTATAAAATTTCTTTTTAAACTTTTTAACGCCCTTTCATTATTTTTGACTTTTTCACTCACCACATTCAGTTTTTGTCTTAGCTGTCTTTCGTTATCGTTAACGGTTTCATATACGGATTCTTTAAAATATCCCCATAAAAAATAATCCAATGGATTAAGATCAGGTGATCGAGCTGGCCATGGGATTGTACCTCCTCGTCCAATCCACCTACTTGGGTAAGACTCGTTTAAATATTCCCTCACTTGTCTGCAATAATGAGCGGGTGCGCCATCATGCTGTAACCACATCCTCTCACATACCTCCTGTGGTACATTTGCTAATAAATTACTTAAGTCATTTCTTAAAAATTGCAAGTACCGAGCACCATTAAGCCTCGGTGGGAGCTCAAATGGACCAATAAGTTTACCATCTAAGATTCCAGCCCACAAATTGACTCCAAACTGGTGCTGGAATCTATCTTCTCGTACAATACGTGGATTCACAACAGCCCATTCATGTAAATTATGAATGTTAAACACTCCAACTCTTTTAAAACACGATTCATCGCTCCATAATATTGAATTGAAAAATAGTGGATCTTGTCGGCATCGGCGAAGCATCTCTGCACAAAAATCTATCCTCCGTTGATAATCAGCAGGTAATAGTGCCTGCACTCGTTGAATATGATAAGGGTATAAACTGTTTCTTTTTAAAATGCGATGTACTGTTGTTTTTGCTATACCAGTACGTCTTGAAATACGACGAACACTCGTAGAAGGTTCTTCTGTCACTTCGGCCAGTATTTGAAGTTCATCGACTCTTCTAGGTCTTCCCACGTTGTTTGCAGCTCCGGGAATTCTGCCTTCTAAATACGCGTTATTTACACGGAGAAAAATTCGATGATCCGGATAGCGGTCGCGATTAGGATAGCGCTCACGATACGTACGGGCTGCTTGCCGAGCGTTTGCATTACACAGACCGTAAATAAAATACATCTCAGCATATTCACGAGGAGTATAGGTATTAGGCATTTTATAAAATCCGGGCAAACAGTATCCAAATCACAAAGACAAACAAGGTCCAATTCAAGCGTCAGTCACCAAAAAAAAGAGTCGTAATGGTAGCGAAGTAAAAAACACGTGTGCAGCTACGAGCTATGAGCAAGTCTCTGATGAAACTAAGAATAATTTGAAAAATTAGGGTGTGGGGATCATAGGCGTCGGCCAATAGGACCCCGTAAACGAAAAAGGTACCTGAGCGAGAAAGAGATAGCATATTGTGTTATCTCTCTCTCGATAACAAAATAATTCTGCGCTTAAATGTTTCTCGCAATTGGAGTCTAAAATTGGTTATTAAGTTATTTTTTTTGTAAAATGTAATATTGTTATACCTTTTTGGAATCAGTATGAACTGCAGATGTTTTTTAAATAATGGTCCGCAAGGCTGTCATACATTTTTTTTGCACTAGCTTGCTTCAAACATCACGTTGCAAATTTAGTTATTTGATATTTGCGCATGTTTTGGTTTTTAATTTTTAATTTGGCAATATTTATTCACAAAAATGGATTTAATTGTGAAGACACATGTTTCCTCAGCCACCTTAAGTTAAGAAACAGGGCAAAATAAAAATAAAAAATATTTTTTTTCAACTTTTGTGTTGATAAGGGTAGAATTTTCAAAATAATGCTTAAAAAATCATATCTTTTGAACTACTGGCCCTAGAACAGTAAAATTTGGTGTTTTCGAGAGATGATGACCACCCCTATCACGGGTATCCCGTTGGTCCACTGATTACGGGACACCCTGTATACAAGACTGTAATAGCTCAGATGGGACATTGGGTGATCCGGAAAGCAGAAGACCCCGGTTCGAATCCAGATGTTGTATTGCTTTTTTTTTACAAGTATTGTACATTCTTAAAAATCCGAGCAGTGCTCGGTCGTCCGGATAATTTTATTATAAGACACATGATATTATCCCGGCCCAAATAAGACAAATCGACAAATCCTGTAACTAAGGGTGTCAGACTTTTCTGGTAACCATCCAAATTTTTCCTCGCATTTAAGAAAACCAAAGTGCTATTCGACAGAATACCCGCTAATTTCAATGAAATAGCGTTGATAACTGGTTTTCCCTATCTTCCTAATAGAGTAGAAACGTGGAAAATATTGGGCCGAGAAAGGCAAAGGATGTGTGGATGAAGCATGGAGGCGATTGTTGAGAATGCCTTGGAAGGCGAAACGCACCCATGCATGGATCCTGAACCAACTTATTGTCCACCAACGCAAACAACCACCAATATGCAATCAAAGTATTTTTTCAAATTTTTTTTATGGAAAGATAGGACAAATAAGCGTACAGGTCACCTGGTGATCACCACCGTGCATATTCTCCTGCAACACCAGAGGAATCACAGGAGCGTTGCCGATCTTTAAGGTGCACGCGCTTTTTTTGAAGGTACCCATGTCGTATCGTCCTCGAAACACCGCACAAGAAAGCTCATTCCAAAGCTTCAAAGATGGTAGGGATGATATCCTAATTGGTCATACAATGCATAAAGGCGACAAAAGTTTGGAAAAGATAATTGTGGTTGGAAATACCGAAGATAAAATATCGCGCCGTCGTTCTCCAACAAGATGGACTGACCAAATTAAAGACTCGTCATCCAAATTCTCCATGGATAGAAACCGGTGGAAGCAGATCATCCTCTCCCGTTGCAACCCACACCACATTCCTCAGACATGAGGGACCGATCCCAGAGATAGAGAGAGACCTTCCATGACGGTACTGAGCACTGACAGTTGTACTAATCTTGTTATTGGTGAACTAAACTATAAAATAATGCTATACTCTTAAAGAACCAGGCACTTATAAATTATCCAAATAAAAAGAAAGTCAAAATTCCCAGCCACCAACCAATCATTCATAATGTGTCTCTTCAATTCCACACGTCATTGGCGAAGTAATTTGCACCAGACTGGTGCAGCCGCGCGCCATAATACAAAAATTTAATTGAATTGAGTGAGAGAATTCCAACAAGAAGTGGTCCTTATCTAACAACTTAAAATAACTATAAACAATTTGTTATTGAAGTGAAACCTCTTTAGAATCGTTGTGATTTCAAACCGGATGCAACGGAAAAAACGACAGGTAAGAGACACAAATATACAAAAATGTGTAGGATGAAGCCGGCAAAGAATGAGACAGAAATATGCATACTACTTTATTTTTATGTATGACGCGAGTAGGTATACCTTAATATATTCTTATATCATACGCAAGACTTATAACTGCATATACACCAGGAGAACATAAATATGGTAGCGGTGTTAGTAATGTCTTTCATAGCGGTTGAAATCATGTGTCATCCTAGCAACATGTATCAGGACTTCATATGCAGTTTAGAGGTTCATGCACAATGCAGGTTTCACTTCTGACATGTGTACTTTGTACACACGCAATTCTTTTTTAAAGTGATAACCCTAATTTCTGGGATTAATTAATGCTGGACTCGAACAATTAGTTTTATTTCACGTATACGTTGCTATCGTTCCTGAAATCATAACTCGGTAAAGGGTCCTATTATTACACTTTTTAGGTACCTACGGTTACTGTATTAAAAAACTCTGTGTAAATTTTAAATACTTCTTTAAAAGAAATATACTTTTTATTTGCACGGCAGCCATATTGGAATTTGTCCTCATTGATTTTTTTCCAGATGTCTAGCTATTGTGCGTTATAACATACAGCTTGTCGACAAATAGAACTTTGGAGTCTTGGTAGTATCATATATGGTTCCCGTTGGTAACTCTTTCGCTACGGGAATGTCAATGGTTTAATAATAGGTACTTAATCTAAACACTCGAATAGTAATAGCACATGCGTAATTATAAATACACGCGGTGGGAGACAAACTTGAACTACCTACGTCATTATGGAGTATTACGTAGTTATGAGCACTGGGGGTTCTAACGTGTTCCATTCTTATTGAATACAAATTCTCATAGTACTTAGTTTGTGTTCTTAGTATTATATATATTAACTAGCTTACCCGATTGTTGTTTGTCCGCGATGGACTCCTAAACTAATGAACGGATTTTAATAGGGATAATTTCATGGAGTGCAGTTAAGACTAACTTGAGAGATAGGATAGTTTTTATTTCGATTTGGGACCCATGGTTATTTTTATTTTCAATATTTGTTTTGCATGGACATATTTTCTATGAAATAATTTAGTGACGCATGGTTTGACAGTTCCTCTGTGGAACAATTTCATTATTACAACAGGGAGCATTTTTTACGAAATAATTCTTGAGGTTTGAAATATTATTGGCAAATCCATATAAAACAGTATTTTATTTATTATGTACAGTACAACGTCTGTCGGGTCAGCTAGTAATAAATAAAATACTGTTTATTATGAATTTGTCAATAATATTTCAGAACATAAAAAAATATTTCGTAAAATATGCTCCTTGTTGTTATATAAAAATTGTTTCACAGCAGAACTGTCAAAACGTGCGTCAATAAATTCTCTCATAGAAAATATGTCCTTACGAAACAAATATTGGAAATAAAAATAATTGTGGGTCTCAAATCAAAATAATAAAAACTATCCTATCTCGCAAGTTGGACTAAACTGCACCCCATGAAGTAATCCCCATTAAAATCGGTTAGTTTAAGAGTTCACTGGAAACAAACATCAGGACACTAGATTTATATATATTAAGATGTCTATATAATATCCTTATACATACATGAGAGATTTCCACTTATGTTTGGATTCATCACGATGTCTGTGGAACCATGACACGTAGACTTGAAATTTGGTAGGAATATTCATTTTTTTAGGATTTTACGAAACTCCATTTTTACAGAGTTTTTTTTTAATGAACAGAACAACGTCTGTCAGGTCAGGGGTTAGCTATGATACTTCGTCAAGGTGAATTTATAGTTATAAATTCACCTTGACGAAGTGACTCGGCACGTTAGTATAATCTTAATATATATAAATCTCGTGTCACAATGTTTGTCCTCAATGGACTCCTAAACTAATGAACGGATTTTAATGGTGATTACTTCATGGAGTGCAGTTTGGTCCAACTTGAGAGATAGGGTAGTTTTTATTACGATTTGGGACCCATAAATATTTTTATTTTCAATATTTGTTTTGTATGGACATATTTTCTATGAGAGAATTTAGTGACGCACGGTTTGACAGTTCCGCTGTGAAACAATTTCATTGTAACAACAGGGAGCATATTTACGAAATAATTTTTGATGTTTTGAAATATAAAACAGTTGTTTTTTTACTATCTACAGAACAACGTCTGTCGGGTCAGCTAGTGTAATATATATATGTATTTGTTGTCCGTTAGTGTGACAATTTTTGGGTAGGAAGACATACGATACATTTTGTATCGAATTTTTAGATTCATACTTATTGATAGCGGACGAAGATGCGACCAGTTTAATGTCATCATAATTAGCCTGTCCATTATCATATGACTGTTCTCCTCAAGATTAGACTCTTGCTAACGAGTCATTGGCTTTTTGTGAAAACCGCATTCAAATTTATGGCGATTTATTACGGCTGTTGTCTAATAATAACTTAACAAGCCTCATTCCGAAATCACACAAAACGGTTCTAAAGTTTAAGTCAGAATAAAGACTGCAGACACAAAAATAGAGAATGCCGTTTTCCCGAAACGATCCGACTCAGGGAATTACAACAAAGAGCATACACCCATATTAAAAGCCGTCGCACCACTTCCCTTACGGGAGACTCTTTCCACTCTCTTTTCTATAAAAAAATAGGAAAACGGTTGACTATACCTAAACGCTTCAAATCGTACTCTTCGTGCTCAAAAGTCTGATAAAAGTTAAATTAAGCCCCATTTTATAAATTTTTAAACCGTCATTACTTTTGAATGAATAACCCGATTTTCACGCACTTTTCAGTCAATCGGTAAAGCCAATTAAAAACTATTCCATAAAAACCACATTTTTAATAATTTTTTTTTGCGTATTTGTTTTGAGGTTTCTCAAAATCTACCGGTCCGAATTGTAATGCCAACTGGGATGAAATTAATTCAAAAGTTTCAAGAGGTTTACATATATCCATACACACACACACACACATATATGTACATACAGATGTACAGACACCATTGCAGGAATAGTCAGGAAAGCTTCCTAGGACCTTAAAACGTCGAGATCTGATGAAAAACTAATATAATAACTTCCCGATTTTTGAAAATTTTTAAGCGGGTAGTTCAAAAAAGACGAATGGACAAGAATAGTGTGGCCGCGTAGACTATCGCCATATTGAGACAAAATTATATGACGCCACCGCTATTGTTGTTGGACTATCTGTCAATTCATTAATATTCTATTGAAGTATTGGCTGCGACTCGTTCGCTCCAATGAATAGGGGCTCAGGCTATTAATTGAAAATGACTCGTAGCACGAAGGGAGACGCATGGCCTCGATGTGACCCTATCCACTTGAACAACTCACAATAAATACGGGCGTGTTTTATATCTGTTATAACAACTACAACCAACTATCAATAACAATGTTATCAACATAATACACTTACTTACAAATACTACGATCACTCAATCAATGTTACATTAATCTTAATATATATAAATCCAGTGTCCTGATGTTTGTTTCCAGTCAACTCCTAAACTAATGAACGGATTTCAATGGGGATTACTTCATAGAGTGCAATTTAGTCTAACTTGAGAGATAGAATATATTTATTTCGATTTGGGACCTAAAATTAATTTTATTTCGAATATTTTTCGACATATTTTCTATGAGAGAATCTATTGACGCAGGGTTTCACATAAAGGGTGACAGGGTTTGAAAATTTCTTTATAACAACAGGGATCATATTTTACGAAATAATTCTTGACAAATTTATGAAAAAAAGCATTTTATTTATTATGTACAGAACAACGCCTGTCAGTTCAGCTAGTATTTAAATAAACCAATAACCAATTTGGTACATTAGGTTTTGGCGTATTTTTTTTATTATTATTTTATTTAACCTGTCGTTTTGTGACCTTCGAAGAGTACGTTTTCAGGGGGACTGTGGTTGACAGAAGTCAGTCGAAATTAGTATTTGTCACAGTGAAGTTTAGTGCCATTTGTTGCTTTGGAGGTGGTATTTTGCTGTAGACAGATGGTTTTAGGCAAAATTTCCTCTTCTTTTTTAATAACCCAAAACTACGGGTTTAAATTAGGAGATTATTGACTCCCAGGTGATGGATAACTTTTAATTTTTCCTCTTAATCGTTTAAAAAGCATTTCTATATTTTAAAATCAAAGAAGTTCCCACAAGAACATTGTCATACTCGTAAAATATTGAGTATCAATATAAGAAAGACACTGAATTCGCAGAAGTTGCTCTGGAGATAGTCATTGAAAAGGGAATCTTGAAAGAGGGATCAAGGAAGGCAACGGTACTTTGGCGGTTTATAATTATCTATCTTCTATTTCGAAACTAGATAAAATTTATTCTTTTAATATTTTCAATAGCAATAATGTAGTGGCTAACTAAAATAGTAGTGGCGACTCAAGCATATATTATATCTTGGTATAATCCTATGTATAATATATTCGTTTGGTAAATGGTAGCTGAAGTATGATACAAATTGGTCTAGTTGACACGCTAATGTCAGTGTGTCGGATTTTCGTGATGGTGTCCGCACGCATCGTAATAGTTCACTCTGATATTTTTTCCCTAATGCGCCAAAAGAAATATAATTCCAAAACGATTCATTTAATAATAATTACGCAAATAAATTTAAACTGATCTACTACAATCAAGAATAAATAAATTAATTTTTTAGTTTATGAACATGCATTTATATATTATAAGGGTCGGTGCTGGTGTAAAGTGGTCGAGCAAAATCACACAAAATTTCACCACTAGGAGAAGAAGATGCAAAAATCACCCAAATCACCTCCCGTAATTTATGGACGCCGTCTAGGGGCCTACTTACCGCACAGACCGGTCCAGAGTAACGACTTCGACGAAAGAAAGGCATAAATACCAGTGGGAGGCTCATTTGCACAGGAAGCCGGCTATATGTAGCCTTTACTGTGTTTCGGTCTGAAGGGCGCCGTAGCTAGTGAAAGTACTGGGAAAATGAGACTTAACATCTCATGTCTCAAGGTGACGAGCGCAATTGTAGCGCCACTCAGAAATTTTGGGTTTTTCAAGAATCCTGAGCGGTACTGCATTGTAATGGGTAGGGCGTATCAATTATCATCAGCTGAACGTCCTGCTCGTCTCGTGCCTTATTTTCATAAAAAAAGAAAGAGTAGACTATATTATGTGACAGGGCGAGTGAAAGAGACTTAAGGGAAGTTAGTTCTTCAGTAATATTAAAAAATATTTAAAAACCAGTTACCAGAAACTCTGCTCCATTTTTTTTATAATTGACATAAAAGGCATAAAAAGGCATAAAAGGCATTTATTTTCTCAAAATTGATTCCTTTAGAATTCTTTTTGATGTCATTTCTTATACTACTAGATACTACTACCGCTTCGGAAACAAATGGCGCTCTGAGAGAGAAGAAGCGGCGCAAGAAACTCTCCCAGCATTCTTTTTTTTTGCGCTCTTTTCAATAAAAATATACAATATTGTACAGTTGCTATAAAATAATCACAATCTAGTCCCAGGCTGTCCGATCATTTAGATATTCAGCAGTGGAGTAATAGGATTTACGACAGAGCCATTTTTTTATAAAACATTTAAATTTATTTATAGACAATGCCTGAACAGTGGCTGGGACTTTATTGTAGAAGTGTATACATTTACCCTTAAAGCTATTATGTATCTTATGAAGTCTACTAGAATTAGTTACAAGCAATCCCTTATTTCTAGTGTTATAATAATGAAAATCACTATTAAGAGCAAAAAGGTGACGATTTTTGTGAACATATATTAAATTTTCATAAATGTACTGACAATAAACAGTCATAATATTTATTTCTTTAAATTTTTCTTTGAGAGACTGTCTATAACCAAGCTGATATATAGCACGAACAGCTCTCTTTTGCAGAGCAAACACTATATCAATGTCAGCAGCATGACCCCATAGTAATATACCGTACGTCATGATGCTGTGAAAATAACTAAAGTACACTAATCTAGCGGTCGCAACATTCGTGTACTCTCTAATCTTTCTAACTGCATATGCCGCAGAGCTGAGTCTATCTGCTAGATGGGTCATTTATAAGTACGTTGGTTTGTACCTCCGCTGTGTTTGGTGTAATGAACCGTAAACACTTTGTTTTTTTTACTGTTTAAGTGCAGATTATTCGTCTCAAACCAACGCACTATCTTTGAGAGTGCATTGCTTACCTCGTCATCAATATCCGCACGTCGCTTCACTTTAAAAATAAGTGAAGTATCATCAGCAAACAATACAATCTCATGGTTATCATCCACCACAAACGGTAGATCGTTAATATATATAAGAAACAAGAAAGGACCGAGAATAGAACCCTGTGGAACACCTATTCGCACAAGTTTACCCGAAGACCGTTTGCCATTTACATCGACTATCTGAACTCTTTCGCTTAAATATGATTTTGACAGATTTAGGGCTCTATTTTTCACTCCATAATGCTTTAGTTTTAGGAGTAAAGTTTCATGGTGGACGCAGTCAAATGCTTTTGACAAATCACAAAAAATGCCCAATGCATCCTGTGACTCTTCCCAGGCGTCAAAGATGTGCTCAATGAGTCTAGTACCCGCATTAATTGTTGATAAACCCCTAGTGAAACCAAACTGATTTTTGTTCATTAATTTACAAAAATGCATTTGTAGCTGTTGAAGCAAAAGTTTTTCAAAAATTTTACTAAAAACAGGCAGCACTGAAATAGGTCTGAAATTAGCAGGGTCAAAAGAACTGCCCGATTTAAACAAAGGTATAACTTTGCTGTATTTCATGAGGTCAGGGAACACACCCTCATCTATGCATTCATTAAATATTATTGCTAATTCAGGTGCTATAATGTCAAGTATGTATTTAACAATATTAGTCAAATGGCCCCATAGGTCTTTTGTATTTTTTAGGTTAATTAATTTGAAGATTTTTATTATATCGCTACCTGTAACATACTTAAATTTCAAGTCAGTAGAAGATACTGGTACGTGTAATTTAAGCATATCATATGCTGCTTTTGGCGAAGCGTTAAGGTATTTGGTCGTGACAATCGGGATTTCGGAGAAGTATTTATCAAATTCATTTGCAATTTCTATTTCCGAATTTATAACGCGATTATTAATATTTAAACAGATAGAGGTGTTACGGCAATTCGATCTACCAGTTTCATTGTTAATTACACTCCAAGTCGCTTTTACTTTATTATTACTGTTTTTAATTTTATCTGCAATGAAACGTGTTTTCGCTTCATGACAAACTATTTTAAAAAGCTTGGAGTATTTTTTTACATATATTTTAAATTCTTCACTATTATTGTAATGTTTCTCATAATAAAGGTCATATAAGCGTTTACGACTTTTGTGGATACCCATTGTTGCCCAATCATTAAAACTATGTTTGTTGTTTACTGTCACCGTTACTGGAGTAAAAATCCTGTCAAATTCCTCACAGAAGGAATTGAAGACTAAGTTATAGTGAAAATTAGCAGTTTCACCACAGTGTAAAAATGGTATCGTATTTACCAAATTATTTCTAAACCTCTCAAGACGGCTACCCGTAACTGGTATAATCGTCACCTTTTTTGGTCTGACATTGTCCAATCTTGTATTTACTTTTATAAGTTGCCCACTATGGTCGGACTGAAGATTATTAATTATGAGTTTACTAGTAATAGTAACATCTGTAAAAATATTATCTAAACAGGTTGCTGTTGTAGAAGTGATTCTAGTAGGTTCCCAAAATACATTGAACAAATTAAAACTTTGAAATAAATTTTTAAGGCTAGTACAATTGGCCGAAGGTTCAAGCAAGTTTATATTAAAATCTCCACACACTATAATTGACTTGCTAGTTTTGCTAAATTTTGATAGTACCTCCTCCATTCTATGTTGGAATTGTTCATATGATGCAGTGGGGGGACGGTATACACTTACAATAATAAATTGCTCTAGTTCTATACAAGCTATCTCAATTAGTTGTTCTATAGAGAGATTAACAATATCTCTTCTATTTTTACATTTTAATCTATTATTAATAATAATTAGGGAACCTCCATGTATTGCCCTACTTCTACAAAACGAACTGACTACTTTATGTTCTCTAAAACTAAACTGGAGCTGATGACTCTTACGCCAATGTTCTGTAATACATAATATATCTATATTACAGCAGCTCAAAAACAGTTCAATTTCTAATTCCTTACTTGAGATACCTTGTATATTCTGGTGAACAATATTTATGATAGGTACTCATGTAAGGCATCGAGTATTTGACGTTAGAGTATTTTTTGTTGCATCACTTTACATATATTGTAACTAAAATGAATTGTAAAAAAATCAATCAGTTTCTTGCCACTTCTTCTCATTAAAGCATCCAATCCTTTCCGAAGTGGCGGTATATATAAAAACTCTCGACACTCATAAGTGCCATTTCCTTGACCTACATGAATAAAGTGATTTAATATAAAAACATACATACCTAAAATCGGTATGATAGTAGAAACCTCCAGTTAACATTTTCTTGCTAAAAGTGAGCAGATCCGGGGGCGACGGCAAGTTGAAGTGTTCATAGCACCACATCTTTCCCGTGGGACCACAGCCCGTCTGCACCTCGTCAATTATTAGAGCCACGCCGTTCTGGACAGAATAAAGAAAACACATTTTAGGTCCCATTATTTGTATAGCAAAGAACATGCCGTTTTATCGAAGTTAATGTTAAATTTGAAAAAGAAAAATTTCAAAGTAAAGCTAAAAAAATTCTATCTAAAAGCTAATAACCTGGAATACCTATGATGTAAGCCCGCTGAGTTTCTTGCGCCCATTCTTCTCAGGTCTGAGGCAGTCTCTTTTGAATGGGTGGTAGATTTTGACGTTCAATAAGTGATTATAAATACTATTTTGAATAAAAATATTTGAATTTGAATTTGTATATTTTTAATAAATACTAATATGTGTTATATTAAGTAAACAATTATTGTAATGCGAACTTACCGCTCGCACATAAACCTTAGAGGTTTTGCGAGTATGTCTTTATTATTATATATATTAAGATAATTTTGATCATCGAATAAATAAAATAAAAGTACCCCTTTTTATAAAAAATAGCGCGAAGGTATGAACGAAAGGTATTAAGACAGTTAACGTTTATATGGAGAAGAAGTGCATAAAGCTATCTTTCTTTCATAAAATGCCATATAAATATATTAAATTCATTCAAAGAAATATTCCAAACAATACTTGAATGACACACACACATTACAGAGACATAGTCTTTGACAAAGAAACTCTAATTAAGTTCAAAATTAATCATTAATTAAACATTAAATGAATTATTCTCGAGTTTCGACCTCTTGGCGACCAGTTGTTACAATAATATGTACCAGGTTTATTAAACAATGGTTGATTGTTTACCATAGGCCTGTATAGCAGAGTGGTTAGCGATCCTACCTACTAAGCTAGAGGTCCCGGGTTCTAATCCCGGTAGGTGCAAGCAATTATGATGAATATGGATGTTTGTTTCCGAGTCATGGATGTTTAAATGTATTTATGTATGTTTATATGAATATATGTATGTTTAAGTAAGTATATTGTATTAAATATATCATTGTCTTGTAACCCATAACACAGGCTATATATGCTTAACTTGGGGCAAGACAATTTGTGTAAAAAGTGTGTCAATATTATTATATTATTATTATAGGCCTCCCCAAACCTCTACTTCCCTCCAAGTCAACATGATGCTCCTCTCTAAGCTTAATAAGATCCATGAGAAGACTTTTATACACCCTGAGCAAATTTTATGGAAAAAAAGGTAAACCACCGTCTTTGATAAACAATAATCGTATTCAGTAACAGAGTATACAGTATTTATAATTACAATATTTAATTATTATTGAAATCTTGGCCGATATTACTAGATGTATCCCTTCTAGTCGATTCACTAGATATTTAACTTTACACAAATAAAATTTGAAAAACAAAATTTTATAATCGATGCGGGTTTCGAACCCACGACCTCCGGCGTTCCGTGCCGGTTCTCTAACATACTGAGCTAACCGTTCGAGTACCGATTTTCAAATATTATTTGTGTATTAATCCTAGAAGTGAGGGTTATCACTTTAAAAACATAACATATTGTTTAGATTTACAAGAGCGACATCTCAAGTCAATTTCCTGATATGCAAATATTGGGGTTGAGTAGGTTATCAACTGTAAAGTGGATACTGTAGATGAAGCCACAACCTGAGAGTTGAACAAAGCAAACAGAATATTATAACGATGCGGTACTCGAACGGTTAGCTCAGTTGGTTAGAGCACCGGCACGGAACGCCGGAGGTCGTGGGTTCGAATCCCGCATCGTTCATAAAATTTTGTTTTTCAAATTTGATTTGTGTATTAACCCTAGAAGTGAAAAACATAACATATTGACTTTAACTATGCCTAGGAATATGGTGGTACAACACATCCCGCAGTCTATGTTAAAGTCAGCGTAACTGGTAACGTTAAATTTGACTTAAATCTTAAATATAACAGCTAGTATGATACAAGCCAGCCTTACAACAGGCAGAGGTCAATTGTCAATTGATAAGAGCCGACTCTTGGCCACAATATATGTTTATAGTGAGGAGATCTTACATTACAATTTACAAGATAAAAGTGAGTATAGCATTGTCGATGTTATACAAATCAAGGCAAGTGATAAACTATATACAATACCTATTGTGAATTATCAAAGATAACGATAACAGATATTTTTAGTATCATTATTTTTATTATTTAATAATAACTTGATGTAATAATATAAATTCGCACTCTCATCATCTCAAAGCCTCTTAGATAATATTGACACACTTTTTACATAAATTATCTCGCCCCGGCTATAGCATATATAGCCTGTGTTATGGGTTACAAGACAATGATATATTTAATACAATATACTTACTTAAACATACATAAATTCATATAAACATACATAAATACATTTAAACATCCATGACTCGGAAACAAACATTCATATTCATCATATAAATGCTTGTACCTACCGGGATTCGAACCCGGGACCTCTAGCTTAGTAGGTAGGATCGCTAACCACTCGGCTATACAGATCGTCGATAGATAGTAGTAAGTAAACACTTACTTATATAAATTTCACATTTATGTAAAGTGATGCAATAATTTACAATTTAATAAGGGAACTATAATTTAATACGTGTGGTGTTATATGCATATTATTATCATTCATATTATATAAATATACTTATAAGTAAAGGACATTATAAGCGATTGAAATATTAAAATGGACACCTAGCTGATGGTTTTTACTACGAAAGACAACCATTCTACAGGTATTTCGATGAAATTTACATTTTTAATAAGTCCAACTATCATCCATTTGTGTTAAGGGTTAACTTGATCGAAAATCTGCATTGTTTTCATGAAAATATGAAAATAATTATCATATTTTTTTTTACGAAAATAAGGTACGGGACGAGTAGGACGTTCAGTTTATGGTAATTGATACCCCCTGCCCATTAAAATAAGCGGCACTACAATTGCGCTCGTCACCTTGAGACATAAGATGTTAAGTCTTATTTGCCCAGTTATTTCACTAGCTTCGGCGGCTTTCAGACCGAAACAATAATCTTAACACATTACTGCTTCACGGCAGAAATAGCCGCCGTTGTGATACCCATAATCTTGCCGGTATCCTGAGCAAAGGTGCCTCCCACTGGTAATCCCACTGAATTGGATACTTTCGCCGTAACGTCTTGTTCCGACTAGCTCATATTGTAGGAGAATTGAGAGCATCCGCCGACATAGGTATAATAAATCAATTTAAACAGCAAGGCCAGGGCATACAATCAAATAAATTGATTCGTTACAAGCTTCACTACATATTACAAAACAAAGTCCTCCGCCGCGTCTGTCTGTCTGTCTGTTCACGATAAACTCAAAAACTACTGCACCGATTTTCCTGCTGTTTCCACCAATGGATTGCATGCGGTACATTAACGATATTTGTTGGAGGTGTCGGAAAAAGTAAGCCGTCTGGGAGCTTTAAATAAAAACGCTGTGTAAACCCTTTGAGATATAACAAAATAATGTGTGGTGTGAGTAGTTAGCGATCCTATCTACAAAGCTACAGGTCCCGGGTTCGAATCCCGGTAGGTGCAAGCATTTATATGATGAATATGGATGTTTGTTTCCGAGTCATGGATGTTTAAATGTATTTATGAATGTTTATATGAATTTATGTATGTTTAAGTAAGTATATTGTATTAAATATATCATTGTCTTGTAACCCATAACACAGGCTATATATGCTTAACTTGGGGCAAGATAATTTGTGAAAAGTGTGTCAATATTATTATTATTATATAGATCTACAGAAAAGTCCGCGATAGCATATTATGTCAATATCTTAAGGATAACATATATATATCCATTTTAATACTTTAAAAAATTGGCAATTAATAAGCGTTAATGTAAAAGCTGTTTAAGTAAACTTCTATAGTTGAAACTAGAAGTCATAATTATTTAAGGCATAGATATATAATACCTCTAGATAGATCCTCTTGCTGCTAAACATTCGATGAAAACAGGCCAGGCTTAATACTTAAGTGTGCGTGACAAGCTACGTCTTACACTCGCGATTTGTATGTCACATTACTTACTCAACTGTCAACCTCATTTTTTTTCGACGTTTTCACACCTGTCACCAGTCACAAATGATCTTAGCTTTACGGAATTACCTCTTTGCAAATCTTCTGCAAGCCCCGGAAGAATTCGGGTGAAGCTTCGTAATCGCCACCTTCAGACTGAATTGGCTCTACCAGAACGCCGGCAACTGGGTTAGGCTTTTTGCTATATTGCTGTATAACGTCAGCAACTTGTTCAAGACATCTAGAATAAACAAAATATATCAGAATCAACAAAATAAAACTATTCAAAGAAGGATAAACTGTGTTATTAATAAACGCGATGTAATTATATCTAGATCATATTTAAGAAGATTTACGGTCGTTTTCAATAACGTACCTCTAGTTACGGATATATTGCTACGAGGGGAGGTCAAAAAGTTCGCGGAATGACTGGGAAAAAAGATGAAATGATACATTATGTTATTTTTCCTTTTCAATATATTCCCCCTTAACACGAATACATTTTTGGGATCTGGCATATAACTTATTAATACCGTCGAAAAAATAGGTTTTGTCTTGGGCGTCAAAATACGCCGAAATCGCCGACTTAACTTCATCATCGTCTCTAAATTTTTTTCCACGCAGCTCTTTCTTCATCTTTGGGAATAAATAAAAATCGCTAGGGGCCAGGTCTGGACTGTAGGGTGGATGGCGTAGTTGTTCAAAACCGCATCGATGAATGGCAGCCGTCGCAACATGACTCGTGTGAACGGGCGCGTTGTCGTGCAAAAGGAGTACACCTTTTGTCAGTTTTCCTCTTCTTTTTTCTTTAATAGCTTCTTTTAATCGGTCCAATAGGGAAGCGTAGTACTCTCCCGTTATAGAAACACCACGTTCTTTATAATCGATCAAAAGAATACCTTCAGTATCCCAAAAAATAGTCGCCATGATCTTTCCGGCCGATTGCGACACTTTAAATTTTTTTGGGGGTGGTGTGCCTTTTTTGTGCCACTGCATCGACTCCTGCTTTGACTCAGGCTCATAGTGGTGAACCCAAGTTTCATCACCGGTTACAATTCGGGCCATAATTTCTTCCCTAACTTCTCCACAGCGGTCCAAATACTCGCGGGAACAGTTGACGCGCTCACGTTTTTGCAGCGGCGTGAGCATTCTCGGGACCCACCTTGAACACACTTTACTCATGCCAAGATGTTGATGAAGAATATTTAAAATTGTGGTTTCTGATACTCCAACTGATGCTGCAAGTTGTTTCTTCTTCAACCTTCCGTCTTCCAATACAAGTTTTTCAACTTTTTCAATGATTTCCGGCGTAGTGGCCTCAATGGGCCGTCCAGGTCGAGGATCATCTTCAATTGACTCCCTTCCTTGCTTGAAAAGGCCGTGCCATTTGTAAATCATGGTTTTACCAGGAGCAGAGTCTCCGTAAACAGCTAACATCTCTTGCAAAATAGTTTGAGGCGTTTTTCCTTGTTTGGTGAGGAACTTTACGACGGCGCGATGTTCAATTTTCTCCATAGTGGCTAGTTTGTTCCCGATTTACTTGTTCACTCGTTTGTAACTCGAAAGCTAATGACCCAATTAGGCTAGAAATTGGCATATATAGTAATTATGAGTTACTCAAGTAGCGGCTACCTGGAGGAGCGACCTCACCCCCGCCAACCCCGCCATTCCGCGAACTTTTTGACCGCCCCTCGTATCACCGTTTAATGACAAGATCTTATCTAGCCATAGTTATGTCCAATATAGTTATATTATTAGTTATAGTCCAACGCTATCTGTCGATAGGTTATTGAAATGTAAGTAAGCGTAAAGGATAGATTTGTCTACCTCTTGTATGTTTAAACTTAGGATAGATAGGTTATTAAAAACGGCTATAAGATTATATGATGACAGAAAGATGACAGCTGTCAAAAATTGCGTTCGCTTCCTTTAATTGATGCAATTTGGGGTTGTTAACGAATAATTGTGGATCAATAGTCAAGTTATTATTGCTTAGATTGATGTTCTCTAAATGATTTAATATCTCTAAGAGCGCTAAGCTATCATTGTTCCTGTATACTTCATTTTATGTTGTGCTTAACGATGTTATAGTTAAACACAAGCTAAACACTGTTTTGTAGTAGAAAAAGATAATCTAAATTTTAGGCGTCGTTATTGTTAGGTCACTGTCTAACTAAACACGTGTCTAAGCCATGTTTATTTTTTTGTAATAACACAGTCTTTTTCCTTTACCCTTGTCACTGCAGAATTACTTGACAGACAGAAGTACTTTACACTTGGAGTAACTTTACATCGCGTTTATTAATATGACAGATGATTATATTTAAGCGAGACACCAAATTAAAGTTAAGCAAACATAAATGATTACTACAGCTCTGATATATTTATTTCTATATTACATATCGACAATTTTGATTGAAAAAGAAATAATACAAACTACATTTAACTCGACTTTATTATATATAAACAAAATGTTATGTTTTTAAAGTGATAACCCTCACTTCTAGGATTAATACACAAATAAAATTTGAAATACAAAATTTTATGAACGATGCGGGATTCGAACGCACGACCTCCGGCGTTCCGTGCCGGTGCTCTAACCAACTGAGCTAACCGTTAGAGTACCGCCTCGTTATAAAATTCTGTTTGCTTTGTTTAACTCTCAGTTTGTGGCTTCATCTACAGGATCTACTTTACAATTCATAACCTTGGGTTCGAATCCCGCATCGTTCATAATTTGTTTTTCAAATTTTATTTGTTTATTATATATATCTATAATGGATATGCACTAAATAATATAAAATACGAAATAAATTCGTGGGTAAAAATAATAACACAACTCATGCCTACCTAAACTGCCAAATTTATTGGAGAAATTCTGCAGATTGGTATTAATGTTTAACCAATAGCACTAGAAGAAAAATATAAATTAAAATAAGTGCAAAAGTAAAAAAGAAAAGCAAAAGTAAACGAATGGACAAAAAGAAACTGTAATATTATGTTCAATACTTGTTATCTTCTTGATGATTTTCGGTTTGATGTTGATCAAGTGGATATTTATATCTCGGGAAGGGAGCGACTGGCCAATCAAAAGCAGGGCTGTCCAATTTATGAATGGCTTTCGACCTTGTTGTTGAGAGAGCACCGAGCGTCCGCCCATGAAAACCTCCCTAAATGAAAAACAAATCCATGTTACATGTGTCAGCTTGATGTGTTTACAAGCGCTACAAACGTCATGAACTGTCATAAGACATTTGACATTTTTGACATTTCAAGTTCACGATATATGATTGACTAGATTAGACATCCCAATTATTTAACTACTGACTGTGTTAGTACTTTTTTAATATAATTATAACTATAATTGAAGAAATAACTATAATAACATATTATATACAGATCTTTGGTTAACTTGATTCTGTAAGTTAGTTGGCACTACAGTAGTGCCAACTAAAAGTTGGTATCATCATCACTGTGACGGTCGTGCCCTATATAAGCCAGAGCGCTTAGTTCGAGAGAATAATCCCAGCAGAAACTCCATAGGGAGTGCCGCTTGCGCCTCTCTCCCCCCATGAGAAGGTCGCCTTCGATGTAGGCTTAGAGGGCACCTGCCCAAAGCCAACTGCAGGTGGTGTTTAGTGGGTAGGCACCTAGGTTTTCACGTGAGTCCCACATAACCAACGCAGACTTAGGCTGCGTTGGTATGCATGAGCATTCACCACCTCCCTCCCGTCGTTATCCCGGAGGGTAGCCCATTCCCTTGCTTGGGCCCAAAAAAAAAAAAAAAATCGAGAGAACATTAGACATTGTTAATTGTAAGCGGTAACGCTGCCCAAATTGTATTAAGTAAATATAATAGTTATAAGTGGAAAGTGTAAAATACAGATGTGCGTTCAAATTACCAACCCCTAACACATATGTGGTAAGGGTTTAGCACAATGAGTGGCAATTATCTAACAGAAAGTCTTGATAGTGCCAAATGATAGAAGATTCACGTGTATTGAATTTTCAAATTCAAATATTTTTATTCAAAATAGGATTTAAAATCACTTATTGAATCTCAGAAACTACCCATCTATTCAATATAGTATGCCTCAGACCTGAGAAGAGGAGGAGAGAGGCAAGACTCGGCGGGCTTTTTTGTTCTACTTAATTTAGTTACAATATATGTAGTATAGTAGAATAAATTTATAAATAAATAGCCAGAGGGCGTTCGCTCCATTCCCAGTCTGCTGTATCATTAAGAAAATCATTTATGTTATAGTAACCTTTACCACAACAAATGTTTTTAACAATTCTTATGAATTTGGTAACACATATGTTGTAAAAGCATATACATCGATAAACCCATTTATTTAAAAGATATGTGATGGTAGATAAGTGAGGTCCCCAAGAACATAAATGATCAAATTGACTTTGTAGAGTACAAGCGAGTTTCACAATTCCTAATAATGTAGTTTAAATTTTGTATTTGTTCATAGCTCATGTGCATATCAATGAACCTTTCCCTGCCCAAGTATTGTGTTTAACTTATCATCTCTAAACCTTAATTATGAGGAGTCTATAATATCTATATTTAGGTAATCTATGCATAGCCTCATTATATCAACCATCACAGGACAAGGTTCATGTCTTAGGGACCTTAAAGGGCGGCAACGCATCTCTTGAACCCTGGTGTGTCCATGGGCGGTTGCCTCACCATTCCCCATCACGTACGCCGTTGCCAGTCCCCCCCCCCCCTCCCCTTATAATAAAAAATGTGAGGGGCCTAGCCCAGATAATTGAGCCTAGCTAACACATCAGCGTAGGGCCTTATGGTATGTTCTAGCAGTTCATAATAGCAGTCACGGTGCAAGTTGGGACTTTGAGAAAAAGTTAAGCCAGTAGGTCATTTTACCAGCTTGATTACAAAAAAGTTTGCACACTACAGATTGATGGCAGAAAAAGGCGCCGCCGTCAATTATCATGTTGGAATTTTATTAAAATACACATAGAAATTAAAAATAATTATGCATTTATTCTTTAAATTTCCTACATTCCTATTTCATATGCCGAGTTGGCAGTATAATATTACTAAGATGAATTATCTTATTATAACTTACCATAAATGATAAAATTGACAGCTTTGGTGACCCAGGCACCTGATTCAACATGCAAGAACTCATCTCTTCCGGGGTAAAGTCCAAGCGACCTCCCCGTTGCTTTGTACGGTACCAGAAGAACACTGCCTTAAAAGCATTTTCATTTGAACATGAACCACACATCATCGTCGAAACTTCTTCCAGGCCGGGTGGTGCCACAGACATCAAAACCTTTCTGAGTCTATCTGGATATTGAGTTGAAGGGAAAACACCTAAGGCTGGCCGATTGATTAATTCTTTCTAAAAATGAAATTTATTAGTTTTAATGCAAATGTCGCAAACTATTTAGAAGTATTTCAACATAAGACTAGGTTCAGCTAACAGGATTAATACAATATAATTGGTTGATTATTCAGTAAAATCCACTTAAGACGATTTCACAGGGCAACCAACAACGCATCTTAAGCGACAAAGCGAAATATGAGGGATAGGGAAATAAAACGTACCTACTACACATAATAATAATAATACATGATATTATGTTTTAAAATCGTATATGTAGGTACTAAATTATATAACTATAATAGTACATTACGATACAAATGCGCAAAGTAGGTCGTTCCCGCACGAGCGACGCGAGTGCAGGGTGACCTACGTGCGCACAAGTATCGTATACTATTTTGCCTATTAAGTTGCGCAAAGTTCGACCACTATAATTATTTTCAAACATTCCCGCACGCTCGTGTCAACGTGTGGGAAAGTGGTACTTTGCGAACGCAAATGCATGCGCAAAATCGAACTTTGCGCACTATACTAGGAAAATTAAATTAAATACATTTTGTTACTTTAATCACTTTGGTTTGTCAGAAACATTTTGATGCAGTACCAATTACAAGATTTTCAACATAATTTAACTTTTGCAGTGAGTCTTTGCTTTGATTTAAAAAAGCTGCAAAGGCGTCTTAAATCACTTAAATATCGTTTTATAAGAGAAATCGTATTAAACGTGATCGTATTAATCAGGTCCTACTGTATATGTGCCATTATTTTTTGGTTGGTAACTTTACGTAAGACTTTGTCATTTTGTGGTTGGTAACATGATCCCGTTGCTGTAGATATTAGGGCTTCTGATGAAGAAACCCGAGAAGTAGTTTTGGCGGTCCTCTTTTGATGTTATTCTGACACTCCCTTAAGAATTCTGGAGAGAGGAAAACAGGTGGAAATCTGAAGGCTGCATTAACACCCCCAAGCCAATCACTCTTATTTTTTGCTGAGTAGCTAAAGATGTTTCTATTGATCAATTCCCGCCGCTTTTATTCATCTTCTTGCTTGAAACTCATCAGTTGTTGACTGTAGAGATCGGAATGGATGGTTCTGATCGGCGGTAAAAGCCCATAGTGAAAGTCAAACATTATCACTTTTCAATAAATGATGTACCATTGTAGATGAACAACAGACGGTAAATTTATGTAATTAATACCTAGTTTAATTTATATTACATTTAAAAATACTTACTAAATTATGTTCGTCATCAAATGCACTTAATAACTCAGGGTGGTTATAGCCAAGAGGCATGGATGATATTTGAGTGAAGGCATCTAAGAATACGTTGCTATCTGCATCCACAAAATAATTTCCAATGCTCTTGTCGTAATCAGCGAAAAGCTGAACTGAGCCAGCTTGCTGCAAGAATAATAACAGCGTTTAATTTAAATAAAAGCGTTCATGCCGACGGCAGCTGGGTATAATAAAACAATTCAAATTCAAACTAAAATATTTTTATTCAAAATAGGATTCATAATCACTTATTGAACGTCAAAAACTATCACCCATTCAAAATAGACTGCCTCAGACCTGAGAAGAACGGCCGCAAGAAACTCAGCCTCAACGGCCTTTCAATTAAACTTGGTATAAAGTTATATCTGACTATAAACTGAGAATATGCAAATTGTTTACAAATAAATGCTTATATTTGGTTTTTTTCGGACGTATAATGTTTCCCGCTTTTATTTGCAAGGCAGCTTGACCTTCGGAAAAATACAGAATTATTATTGTTTTGACAGTGTTATCAGCGACATAGCAACATTTTGCATATTTTTTGTTTATTCTCAGGTATAACTCTATACCAAAGTTTATTTCTGAAGTAGTAAGGGTGCACGAAATAGGAACTACAAGAAGCTAAGGTTGGCAACACTGGTCACTAGCGCAGTCGCGATGTGTTACTATGTGTGATCGTAATGTGTTATGACGTCTGGATCGTAAAGAAACTTAATAGGGGTTAAAGTATATGAATTTGCCGGTTTATTGTAATAGGGATATTGAAGAATGGGTGAAGAAACGCGTGTTGAAACTTTTGTTACCTTGTTGAATCGATACAGAAATGGAGGAATATTGAATCGAATTGTGACATGCGATGAAAAGTGGATTCTTTACGATAACCGCAAGCGAAAAATGCAATGGCTGACCTCAGGCCAAACGCCGCAACAATGTCCTAAAGCAAAGCTTCCCAATAAAAAGCTAATAGTAACTGTTTGGTGGTCTCAGTATGGTGTTATTTACTAAAGCTTTCTTCGATCTGGTCAAGCAATAACGGCAGATGTCTACTGTGCCGAACTCCGAACAATGATAGCAAAACTAACAGCGAAACAGCCCCGACTCATGAATCGATTAGAATTTTAGAAACCATTCGTCACCCTCCGTATTCGCCAGACCTTGCTCCAACGGACTACCATTTTTTTCGTAGTTTGGACAATTTACAACGTGATAAAAAGTTTTCTTCTCAGGAGGCAGTACAAAATGCAGTTTTGCAATTTCATACAGTTTGTAGAATCTCGATCGTAGTGATCTATGGCAAAGGCATAACCCTTCCTATTAGATGGCAGCAATGTATAGATAATAATGGTAATTAACTAGATTAAATAAATATGTAAAATTAAAAAAAAAAAAATCAATTTCTCAGTTCAATCATTACTACTATTATTGAAAAAAATTATAACAACTGCATGCGAATATGATATCTATATTAGTTTCTAAATTGAAATAAATTGGTTACAGTGTCCTCTGGCATTGAAGTCAAAATAGTTCTTCAACTAGCTGACCCGGCAAACGTTGTTTTGCCATATAAAGTATAATTCACGCGATAGTTTTATAAGTAATAAAATATTGCCTATATTATAGCCTGTACATCATTTTGTTCTATTGTCAATAGTTTTTGCAGCGCACGCAAAAATAGATTTTCGATTTTACACCTTGTGTTACAAAATAGCAATTTTATTATGGATCCCTAATTTTGAAAAAAAAAACATAGCCTTCCTCGATAAATGGACTACCCAACACTGAAATAATCATTCAAATCGGACCAGTAGTACCAGAGATTAGCGCGTTCAAACAAACAAACAAACAAACAAACAAACAAACACTGCAGCTTTATAATATTAGTATAGATATGTAACTCGTGATTTAAAGTTATTTAACCGCTAAATGCGGATATGACATAAGTGCTAACTGTAGGGTAATCTGTTTACCGCACTCTCTAGTGGCAAGTGGTCAAATTAATTGTTTACTATTCAATAAAACGATAACATAATAATAACATTATAACAAAAGTAACATCTAAGTAAAAAATGTAAGATTACGTTGTAGCCAACCATTGTTTTCTGTGTATTATAAATACATTTTGATTTTTAAATGTGTAACTTTTGGATCAACTTGTTTGGACTTTTCCGTGCGTTGAAGTATGCATTTGCCGTTTTAGCGTATTCGCTAATTTAAATAAAATAAAATCTCCTTTCTCATACAAAAGAACATTAAAAAGAAGACGTAGGTACACTAACTAATTTGTCTGAATATGTTCAGATCTACTAAATTTTGCAATGCAGCAATGAACATGAGCACATTGCAATTTACGATTAGAGACAGTTTGGAGGTGTCGTCTGGCATAAGCACTTTGGAAAATCAAATCTATGTAACCTAACCTCAAAACATAAAAGTTGCTTAAAGGCCAAGCAGAAGTGCCGCTCCGGGGCTCATATTTGAAAAAAAAAAACACGTAGGGAATGGCGGGCATGGCCCGGGGTATAATTCAAGTCTGAAGCTCACTCCGCACACTTTTACATCCTAAGTTCTTCTAGTGGCGTCTTATACACGCCCACGATAACTAAGTACACTAACTTTCTTCTAACCACATTTCTAGGTTGTTATAAAAACAAACACATAATAATATGTCGAAAATGGTATCCTGGGATCAATTCTTGAGACACGACCCCTCGAATTTAAACATATTTAACTTTCAAACACGTCAATTTTTCACGATTATTTTCACTTCAAAACTCGATCGCTCGTCATTGAATTCTATTAAGTAATGGCTATCAGTATTCGACCCCCATATGCCCATTGTGTCATTTACCTCTGTCAATCGTTTACGGTGTTGGTTCAGACTTCTGTGCACTTAATTTTCACTTTTTATCTGATTTGAGATCAGAAACATCTTATTGTAATTTCTCAAAAAATATGCATTACCTATTAATAATAATGGTAGCGTTATGATCAACGATCCAATATCTACCAGCTTTAATATCATTGACATCTCAACTCTTGCGACACGATACTAAATCAAACGTCACCGCATATTATGTACTTCGATTAAATAAAAAATAAAATATAATATCACTATCAATCTAAAAACTAGCTTAGGAATAAAGAAAAGGGGGAGTTGTGTTGTTGTGAATGTTGAATAAAAAAAGTTCGGCCGAGTATCGTTTATTTTCTCCTAAGAATTGAAGAGTTCCGTTACTTTATCATGGATCCCAAAATCAGAACCCAACCAAACTATCTTTGAAGTATATTCTTTACAACAAAAAAAGAATTATCAAAATCGATTCACCCAGTCAAAAGTTCTGAGAAAAACAAACATAAAAAACCGACGAATTGAGAACCTCCTCCTTTTTTGAAGTCGGTTAAAAATTATTTTCATACCCTAATTAATATTCTTTTACTTTATGGAATAGGAGGACAAACGGGCGTACGGGTCACCTGATGTTAAGTGATCACCGCCGTCCACATTCTCTTGCAACACCAGAGGAAACACAGGAGGCCTTTATGAAAGGTGTACGCGCTTATTTTGAAGGTACCCAGGTAACTTAGTTGTGTGTGGAAGAAAATTCCTTGAAAATTATTAATTCTCTATAACCTAAGAGACCATTCAACTATTAACGTATCTAGATATTATACTTTCGAAAATAAATATGACCAGCCGTAACACATAATACATTCGTGATTAACATAGTAGTAATAAATGGATTTCGATTATGTTCCTGTTGTCCCCTCTATTTGACTTACATGTTTAATCTATACTAATATTATAAAGCTGCAGTGTTTGTTTGTTTGTTTGAACGCGCTAATCTCTGGTACTACTGGTCCGATTTGAATGATTCTTTCATTGTTGGGTAGTCCATTTATCGAGGAAGGCTATAGGCTATGTTTTTTTTTTCAAAATTAGGGATCCGTAATAAAATTGCTATTTTGTAACACAAGGTGTAAAATCGAAAACTATAACTGAGAGGCGGGGGCGAGATAGTGAGAAGACAGTCGTGACATGCAAAAATTATATTTCCGTAAGAATGCGTTTAAATTATTCAAAACAATTCTGAGCAGTGCACACTGCTGGCTCTGAGTATCCCAACGGGGGCTGGAAGTACTCTGGGTCAGCAATGTATTTTTATTGTTCTATTTTTGCGTGCGCTGCAAAAACTATTGACAATAGGACAAAATGATGTACAGGCTATAATATAGGCAATATTTTATTACTTATAAAACTATCGCGTGAATTATACTTTATATGGCAAAACAACGTTTGCCGGGTCAGCTAGTCTAATCATATAATTACTGGAACAAAAAAAAACAATAATACATGGGGCACACTAAAAGTATTGCACTTCTAGCTAATCGGAACTATTGGAATTTCGAATGTTATATTTTTTGAAACGTTGCAACCTTCTTAGTAATAAAAAAAAAATTGGCGGGAAATCATTTGTCAATTGTTTTTTATCACATATATAATACGTACGCAAAGAAAATGGAATTAAGTCGAAAAGATTTTAGAGCGATATTTTTTTATGATTTTAAAAGTTCTTTCTCTCCGCAAAACTGTGCCGCTCGTCTTCAAAATGCTTTTGGGACAGAAGCACGTCAATTTGTTTTAAAGTATGTATTATGTTTATTTGATTTGAGTATTTTTATTAGTAAAAAGTTTTAAGATATTTTATCCATGGCATGTTGAAAAGATTTAATTAATATTTTATTTTCATATACCCTGTCTGGCATACATATAGAGATTAACAACGCAGATCTCACCAAAAAATTATTTTTTAGAAAAGAATGATGTCCTATTTCTAAAGTAATAATTTGTCTTAATAAACTGCCTAATCAGTCACTATCACTTATGTTATATAAAATTATTATTTTAAATAAATAAAATATCAACATTCTATTATTCTATTAAGCCCTTTTTATTCTGAGTTAGAGGATGTCTCTTAACTCGGTATGCCGCTTGGCAAAGGCCTCTTCTAGCTCTTTCCATTGGAGTCTGTTATGGGTCACTCTTCTCCAGTTCGGGCCCACTGTGAGTTTGAGTTCATCCTCCTATCTTGTTCGAGGTCTCCTCTGGCTCCACGTGCAACCTCTTGGATACAACAACATTAATTTGACTTTAAAATCAATTGTTTCGTTCAACTTACTTGCATAGAAGACAGCTGACTTAGCAATTCCTTCGTCTTCGGTCCTGGCACTTCTGTTACAATGCATGGCTTCTGAGGTTCTTGAGCTAAAGTAGAACGATTTTGGGCACCTATAATTATAACAATACTTAGAATACTCTTCATTTCAGTTACTTATATTTCTTTATATTTTATAAGTAGCAGGGTCTTATTATAATATACATAAGTACCATAACTTAGTTTTTTAAGGATATTATAAATAAGAAATGGTATAAAATATCATCATCATAAGCCGGAAGACATCCACTGCTGGTCAAACGCCTCCCACAAACATACCCATGACTGTTCTGTGCTGCCCTCATCCCACATATTTGATTGTATACAGGTTCTTTTTAATCAATTTAAATTTCAGAGTTAAAATTTTTCTATATCAACATAATATGAAAAAATAGTTCCACAACCACCTGTGAACAGCCCACCCAATCCATCCATTCAAGCAACCCTAATTGACCAGGAATATCTGGGCCTATAGGAAACACGCAACAGCTGGATGTTGATATATCCTGTTGATGTACCGAATTGATAACACACAGTGGAAGGCCAAAGGTTGGGAGCTATTTTTGGCCACAAGCGGAAACACCCCGAACAGAAATGACCTTAGCCTTCCAACTTTGGGAGACACAAATGATGCCCAATGCAAACAAACAAGGGAGCAATTGGACGTTTTTTTTTCAAGAGCTGCCTGTACTCCAATTGTTTTGTGTAAACTCAAAAAAAACGATGAGGGAAACATGGACCATTAATATATTCTTTAAAATTATGATTATCTCTTGAAATAGTCGCTCCTACTTTATTGAATCTCATCTTGGTTTTTACTCCATTTGTCTATATTATTTTGTGTAAATATATTAAGAAAAATCGATTAAAATAATGAAATTTAAAAATACATATCTCGTAAAGTAGACGTTTCCCAGGAAAAATAATAGCACCATTGGATTTTAGATTTTATTTCTTATTTAGTAGCATACTTTTTTTTCCGAATTCGTGCCAATTGCACTAAAATAATTTAAGCGAATAGTATATGGATTTAAATTTACTACTTACGTTGTAAAACTGATGTCTTAATGTTTTTTTCAATTAAAGATTTGCACCCTCGACGCAACATACCTACTAAATTTTATCACTATGTCGCAATGATAATAACTTCCAATTATCAGAAGAATAATAATATTTAATGATAATAAAATATTGATCAAATAATTAATATTACTTCAAACTCTGTTCAGCAGTACCTATCCAGTTCACTAGGTACCAATTCATTACTTTGATCAAAGAGAATGTAAGCACTACCTCCATCTTTGATCTTAGAATATAGTGAGACTTTTATTATAGCTATTGACAAAGATGTAAGAACTACTTGAACGAGTGTTTAAATTCTCTTTGGATCCACTCTCTACTGAGAGCAAAGAATATATTTATTACAAGTATAAATCTTATAACTGTATTTACAGTACTATGACTACATAAAATTAAAACTATTATTACGTGGAAGCGTACCAAGAATACTGGCAGCATTACCAAGTTGGATAGCAAGGCTGATCCGTTGACCGAAATAGCTGCCAGCGCTTGGGTTTCCAGTAGCCTAATTGAGGCGTGAAGATAGTATATTGAACATTCTCCGCGCCTCTGGGCCCCACGGGCCAAGTGTCTCGACACCAAAAGGCACAAAGATGTATGACTCACTGAGACCAACATATTTGCAACGCTTGCTGTCTTCGGCAGTCGAAGCAGCAGCCCCAGCACCAACTGACGTAACTTGGACATGAGAAGGAGCCAGAGTGTCCACGCAAGTAGCGTCCCACACCAGCGCCCTTCCCCGTGCCCAAGCCACCAGCGTCATTCCATCAGGACGCTTGCCATCGCGGCGGGTAGTACCAGTTGGCTCTAAAACAGCTGGTATATTAAGAAAATGCCCTGCGGATGACTTCATTAATGCTGGCGTGACGACTGATGCAGCCTACCGATTTTAGGCAGGATAACCCGTAACGTCCAAGAGCATCTACCTGAACGCCACATCTACATTGATGTGGTTCATTCAGTTTTATACCTAGCCGGAGTGATACGCATATTGACAAATAGCGTTCCAATACAAGTATATATATTATTTATAGTACAAGCCGAGAGTCTACTGATGAGTAAAAACCGCCTAGTGAAACTCTGAAAAAAGCGGTTGTATGAAACGTACAGCTGCATCATTAATATAATAACAGATGACGGCTATAATCTACTAATGCCCGGTTTCTGAAGCTCTCTGATAAAAAATGATTATGATTATTTTTTAAAAAAGATGTCAATATGAAACTTTTTCGAAAAGAATTTTCGAAATTCAATTGTTTTCGATTCGTTATTCGTATTTCGAACTTCGTAGTGTGTATTTCGTTTAACATTCAATATAATATTTTGTTTCTTGTTTTTTTTTTCTGTATTTTTTTATAAGGGACGAGACGAGCTGGACGTTCAGCTGATGGTAATAGATACGCCCTGCCCATTACAATGCAGTGCCGCTCAGGATTCTTGAAAGACCCAAAAATTCTGAGCGGCACTACAACTGCGCTCTTCACCTTGAGACATAAGTTGTTAAGTCTCATTTGTTTTTTCCCAGTAATTTCACTAGCTACGGCGCCCTTCAGACCGAAACACAGCAATGCTTACACATTACTGCTTCACGGCAGAAATAGACGCCGTTGTGGTACCCATAATCTAGCCGGCAACCGGTGCAAAGGAGCCTCCCACTGGTAAATTAAAATTGAAAGATGGAATCAATCAAACGTAGCAAAAACTGCACCGAAGGAGAGAAGGTGCTTCTCATCGAAGTAGCCAAAGAATTTCTATTCATTAGTGACAACAAAAAGACGGACGGGACTACCGTGGAGACCAATCCAGCAATTTAAAAAAATTGTGCTTTAACATCCGTAGTATCTTCATAATACCTAAGTCTTAAGTGTCTTGGTACAGATATATTAGAAATAAACTCCAGTAATTCTAAATCAGATTCTGAGGAACTACTCGGAAAATCTATTATGCCGTAATCCGAATAATAAAAAATATTTAACTTTCACGAATAACAATACTGCTAATATATTTGAAACACAGAGGTAGGTACTTTATTATTTATATTATAACCTAAAACTGAAATGAAACGTCAAATAAAGTTATGGAACAGTTAAACGGCACACATTGGTCAGTTAAGTTGACTGTAGTTTAAACGAAGTTTAACTAGTGTTGCGTCGTTCAGAAACACAATTTTGTGGGTTATCGAACCAATAGCGCTATCGAATAGATAAACTGCCGATAAAAGTACTTCAGAAACCGAGCATTAATCAAGTACTTTATGCAACTGTTAGATTTCAAACTTAGCCGGATTATACTTCGTTGCCATAATACTACTATTTTAAACTTATATCACTGCTCATTTCATACTAAACTAAATTTCAATTTTTACTTAGGTAGTCCCGCTTTTTATTACGTAGGTACTATTTACATCCTCTTTAAAGGCATAATAGGTGGCATAAATTTGCCCTGTGCTTCCTCAGGGCGTAAAAAGAAAAGGAGAGTCCTAGGCCCAAGGGTGTCGAAAGAGGCGACTAAGGGCTAAGTCTTTAGAAGTGAGATAGTCACGCTGCCGTCTCATGAAGTCAGCACAATCGGGCCAGACTCGGCCTTTCTGATTAAATACCGGCGCGAAATAGCGGCCTAGTGCCTCTATGTTTCGCATAGGTTACTCCAGTAGGGTACCGGCTCTAACAGAGTCGGAGAATCCCTCCTCGAGCTGTCCGTCGTATTCTGGGAGGGCACAAAACAACGCATGTCCGAGGACAAATGAGGTAGTAACACCACGGCATCCCGCTCAGCGTGGACTTTTGCAATAACAGGGGAATTCACTCCAATTTAAACGCCGTCCACCACTACCTTGAGACGGCGCAGCCATCCTTGTGTTTCCTTACGGAGACGCAGATATCTCGACCTAGCGATACGTCATATTTAACGTACCCCGGGTACAAAATTGAGCACGATTTTTTGCCTCATGCCGGGGTATGTGTGTACACTAGGGAGGATATCTACTGTCGCCGTCTCGGCAATTTCAAGGGTAGGGACCTGTGTACTCTCTGGTTCCGTGTAGATTTTGAGGACCGAGTCCGTATCTATGCGTGTGTCTACAGGTCCCATACCGGTAACGCAGAAACGGATCATCTCATAGGCTGGCTGTATTCAAGCGGCAATTGACGAAGGGCTTGCACAGATCTGCTCCGCTGAAATCATAGTCTTGGGTAATTTCAACGGGCACAATGCCGAATAGCCAAGCCGTCACGTACCACAGTCTACGCAGCGTATCTGTGCATAATTTTGCATTGGTGTATGGTCTGTCCCAATTGGTTTTGTCGCCAAAGCGGCTCCCGGATGTGGATAGCCACATGCCATCCTTATTAGATCTTCAGCTGACTACACATTCCGAAAGTTACCAGGTCTCCATCGCCGCCCCTCTCTGAACGTCTAACCATTGCCTGGTCAGGAGTGTAGTGCCTATCCGACGCCCACGTCGCAGACCACCAGCGACCCGCCGCGTTGGGCACTACAAGTCAGCAGATTGGGATAGGATACGTTCCGTTTTTGCATCCTACCCTTGATCCTTGTTCATGCGCCGTTGCAGTAACCAATGTGATACTACAGAGCATGGATATTTTTATGACAAGCTCGGTGGCAGATCACAGCACTGGTTCGATGCGTTAGTTAAAGTAGCATATGACTGCAAAAAACAGGCGTATCGAACTTGGGTTGCGGCGAGGAGAGTGCGAAGAGGAAATATAAGTGCCTCCAGATTTTTTAAGCGGCCAATCGCCCGTTCGTAATCGAAGCATGTTGTCAAAATCGGCGACCAGTTTTCGAGTTACCCGACCGGGACCGCAAGTTCTGGTCGTTGTCGAAAGCTGCTCTTGGTAGCTTCAACCATGCTGTATGCCCGTACACGGGCCATGCAGGTCTCTCTAGGGAAATCGTCGGCCAGTCCGGGAGAAACTTGTGTCTTCTATCAAGTCCTCTCTTCTCAGTCGCGGAATGGGTAGATTGAACCTTGTCCAATTTAATCCCCAAAAGACTCAAAATTGCGCGTTTACCACTAAAAAAAAAGACATTTGTGGTATCACCGCTTCTTCGACAACACCACAGCCTCGCCTAGTATCGGAATTCTGGGTCTTGAAATCTCGAGCGATTGCCTATTCCGCTGCCATCTGGAGAGCAAAGCGAAATTGGCCTTGAAGAAACTGGGCGTCATAAATAGAGCATGGCAATACTTCCAGCCGGCCCACATTCTAGCGCTGTACTAAGCGCAGGTCCGGCCACATATGGAGTATTTCTGTCATCACTGGTGAAGCGCACCCCAGTATCAGCTCGATCCATGTGACTGCGTGCAACGTAGAGCAGCTCGAATCGTCGGGGATCCAGTGCTCTGTGAAAATTTCCATCACTTGGCGTTGTGCAGACACGTGGCGTCTAAGAAGACACAAAATGACTGACAGATGGCAGACTGCTGATGACAAATTCACAGACATAAAAGTATGAATTGTTATTTTGTCTTTCTAGGGAGATGACGCTATACCGAGAATAGAACCTTAGTATATTTACCATTTATAATATAAGTGTTACTATATGTGTATTTAAACGCAAACAAATATTCTTAAAAATAAGAAATTACTTATTAAGAATATATATACATTTCTTTTGTGCGTCTGTTGTAACTGAACTCCTCCTAAACGGCTGGTCCAATTTAAATGAAACTTTCTGTGTGTGTCTTCAGGTGGATTCGAGAATGGTTTAGATTCACAATTGAACTACCTCCCAAACGGCTGGACCGATTTGGATGATTTTTTGTGTGTTTCAGTGTATTTGAGATTGGTTTAGATTCTCAATTCCGTCCATATAATATAATTCTCCTGCTCATGTGTATGTTAGTGAACTCCTCCTAACGACTGGACCGATTTTTCAAATTTAAGACGTGTGTACAGAACAACGTCTGTCGGGTCCACTAGTAATTACTTAAAATCCTTACTTTCAAGGTGTAACTGTTTTTTTATGTAATGTATTTATTCGGAGTTAAAATTAATGTGGCTGGTAAGGTTATTTTATTAATATAAGATTGATATGCAAAAAGCGTAAGTAATTTAATAAACACGGTACTACTATTAAATACGGTAAAATTATTGATAAGTCCTGTGACAAGATCCACTTGTCAGAATGGCACACAGTCAGAAATGAAAGCAATAGAGTCGCTATTTTTAACGGACTTCAAAAAAGGAGGAGGTTCTTAATTCGTCGGTATGTTTTTTTATGTTTGTTACCTCAGAGCTTTCGACTGGGTAAGTAAACCGATTTTCATAATTCTTTTTTTATTTGAATATAGCTGAAGCTTTTATTGAAAATAGCTGGTGCTTCCCGTGTGGTCCCATTGCAATTTGGTCCAGATCTGACAATAGCAACCATGAGAAAACCATAAGTCTTAAATTTGCGTAAAGTATGTGCGCAACAAATTTACGAATCACTCAATATCGCGCCAACCGATTTCGGTAATTACATTTTTGGAGAGGTATATCCTCTCCATTCAAAGGTAGTTTGGTTAGGTTCTGGTTATGGGATCTATGACAAAGTAACGGAACTCTTCAATTCTTAGGATCAGCGATACTAGGCCGAATCTTTTATATGCTATCCGAATATTTGAGTCACCTACCGTAACGTCGTTATGGTCAAGGAATTGTCGTTGTAAAATATGATGATCAATGGAACTCTTAACGACTTACAGTAAGGGTGCGATCTGTGGCAGAATTTCAAACAGTTTGTAATAATATTGCAAAACGCTTACGTTCATTTGCATTGCAAGTTTTGTAGATCTACACAAATTTAGACAAATCATTAGTAAGTGTAGTTGAAATTCACAAAAAATAAAAAAAAAAAACAAAAATACAACCGATTTCAAAAACACTTTCAAAACAATAGATATAAGATGCAATAAAAAGTATAAAAATAATTGCGTATTTTTATACAATATAATTTATAAATCTAATTCTAGTAACGATTACTGTTATTTTTGGAGTCGATGTCAGTCAAGGTAGGTTTTACATAGTTATAGGTGGGATGTGCTTGAGTCACACGCGCGACTTGAGGAGGCGATAGTGGGGCCGCAGCAGGAGGACACCGATTCAAAAATAACAAAAATCGTTCCTAGAGTTAGATTAATTAATTAGATTGTATAAAAATATGCAATTATTTTTATACTTTTTAGTGCATATTATATCTATTGTTTTGGACTAGTGTTTTTGAAATCGGTTGTTTTTTTGTTAAGATTTTTTTTAAAGGCCTAGTGAACAATGATTAGCAATAGAGTATTTTGTGAACGGGTTACAAGAACGTGAACAATTACATACTAGTGCTATTTACACGTTATCACGGAAGTATCGCTACCTAGTGATAATCAATGCTTATTTACATCGCAAATATGTAAAAGCTAATATTTTTCAGCTTTCCCGTACACGAGATACTAAAAGACATTTACAGACCCAATAAGCATATTTATATTTCATCACTAAAGTATTTAAGTTTTTCGGATTTAACACCATTTAAAATTTGACAAAACCAGTCATACAAATATATGTTGATGTCCGCTTACACTACATACACAAACCCTGGAAAAGATATCTAAGTCTAAAAGACAAATTTCATTTAATTCAAGGAACCTCACATTAAAATAACTAGTTTAACTAATTATTTTATGTCAATAAAAATATTATATTTGAGTATTAGTTTCTCTCATTAAAGGTAACCTTTACTTATTAAATCTAAATCACTTTAGAACGTAAAGAAGTAACAAATATAAACACATGCCAATAAATAAAATAAACATACAAACTTTCCCCTTTATGATATGAAAGAGATTTTTGATTAACAACCTCCGACTGAACTTCTTCATCTTGATCGGAAAATAGGGACAGACAGACGAACGTAATACTTAGAGTAGGTATCCCTCTTTTTCGTCTAGGTTTAAAAATCAAAATACGCAGTTAAAACTGAAATATTGTTTACATTGCTGCCTATGGACCAATAATACACTGGCCTGCAAAAGTAAGTATCACACTTTTCAAATTACACTTTTTTCTTAACTATAGAAGGTAGAGATTTAAGATTAAAAACGTTTTGTTGCAAATTTTAAAGGTTTTAATTCTTAGAAACTAAAGTTATACATTAGTAACATTTTTAACTTAAAAAAAGATAAAACAATGAAAATAGACATTTTTAGTTTAGTGTAAAAAAATTCAACTGAAATGTATTACATGTTATTTAATTTTTAATAACTAGTATTGCCTCCTCGAGCTCTGATTACAGCTTCGAGCCGGTTTGGCATACTGAACACTAGGTTTCGGAGCCGATGTTGGGGAATATTCTCCCATTCTTCTACCAGGGCCTACTTTAGTGCCCTTAGGGTAGTAGGTGGTGGTCTGCGATTTCTGACTAGCCTCCCAAGCTCATCCCAGGCGTGTTCAATCGGCTTGAGATCAGGACTTCTTGATGGCCAAGCCATCACGCTGATACCGACCTCCTGAATATACTCTTGTACGATATGAGCCGTGTATGGCCGGGCATTATCGATCCATCACCCATATTTGCTAAATACGGCCCTGCATACTTATTGAGAAACTCTTGAGCATATCTTTGCCCAGTGAGGGTGCTATTTTCTATGTTCTCTCTCATTCATTCGTTCTCAGTGGGATGAATATGAATTCATCCCACTGCATGTGTTCACGGGCGTATCGCAGTCTCGCTACTCGATGCTGTCTCTCGAATTTTGAGCCACTCGCTGGTCTTCGGGGTTTCAAATTTGCTTCAGCAAGTCTTCTTCTCACTGTACTGTCACTAATGTAGTCCCTCCGGGTCTGAAGTAGCTGTTGCTGGACTTCAACTGCATTTTGGTGACGATTACTTAACACAGTGGAAATAATATAACGATCTTCTCGGGCACTGGTACACTTGGGTCTCGCCATTACAAGGTCTCCTCAGATGGTGTCCAGTCTCTTCGTACTTTCGCTTTACCTTCTGGACCGTTCGTACCGTCACACCCACCATTCTTGCAGTGCGACGCATACTGATGCCTAGTTCCAGAAAAGCCATGATCCTAGCACATTCTTCAACTGAAAGAGGCATGATAAATAAATGTTGTGCTTTTTAGCATAAATTTTTAAAACAAGACCTATCGATCTTGAAAACAGAAAGAAAAATGTGAATGGTAAAATTGTAATTCGGAAACGTCCACTTTGAAAAAGGAATGGTTTTGTTTTTGAAGTTTTTTTTCAGCCAATTCTTAAAAGAAGGTAAAGTTTTTATGTACAAAATTAAATTCTCTTTGGAGTCCTTTTTATTTCGAAAGTATATCTTGTGAACTTAAAACGTTATCCCAATTTTAAAAATGTGATACTTACTTTTGAAGGCCAGTGTATTTTTAAAAACTGGAGTAAACGCAGAAATGTATAGACATAGCAGTCGAAGCTTAATATGGTGTCATTTGTGGCATGTGCCATATTTCGGCTTTGATTTTATATGAGGTCCATTGTCTATATGTATAGATCGTCATTGTGGCTATAATATAATACTATGACTAACAATAGGAAATAATTTGTGTTACTGGTATCCCCCGTAACTGCACACACACTAGCTTAAAGGTGCTTCTGCACTTGTTAATATCACGCCGAGGAGTCCTTTTTTTTATTCGTCCGTCTTATACTTAAACAAATATAATTCACGAGGTTTCAAAGCTAAAAGCAGCAACTAATTTTAATATTTATTTAAACTTGATACAAATTAATTTAAGATATAACATTTGCTTTCACCATTAAATACATTTTTAAGTAACAAACAGTAACATCAAATTTGTCTTTAATATAGAATATGACAAGTGTTACGTTTGTAACATGAAATATTATGAATATATGAGCCAGCACCTACAAAATAAAAAGGAAGCCGCAATCACAAATAATACAACTATATCCCAACATGTGATTAATCAAATATGCACTAAATGCAAGTAGATTATTTTTTGGAGTATATACTTCAACAGAGGAATGACAACAGCTTTGCTGACATAGGCAACAAAAGTTAAATTTTGTGTTGTGGCGGGAAGAACTTCAACACATCATGGTTTACATTAATAACAACATGTTCTTGTAGGAATTAGTAAGTTTCTTGTGAACCTAGCCATAACATAATAGAAGACCTATTGTGACCTTCCGAGACAACACCAAATACATAATACTTTTACAAATGATTGTAAATTACACTGAACTGACTTGCATCCCTGCAATTCGAGAACTTGTTTCTGTGTCCAGTGAATCCGTTGTAACTTGAGACCTTGAGTCTGATGTTTCAGTGCTGTTAAGCACCGAGGTCATAGATATTTCATCTTTTTGACTCCCACTACCATCATGTGAATCTGTTGTTTTTTGCTGAGCCTCTACCATACTATCACCACCTCCACTAATCGTACCCCAAATGCTTTTAGAAGACTCCTTCAATGTTATTTTCTTCTCTGTTGAAGAAGATTCCTTTAATGTTACTTTCTTTTCTGCTATTTTATCTTTAGAATCCTTCGGTTTTTTGCCCAGAACAGGGAAGGCGCTGGTGAGTTTTGGTTTAGAGTTTCGTCCGGCAATTCCTCTTTGTATATGTGTAGCACTTTCAGCCTCGACTTCTTCTGATATTGCTGTCAGTATATCTGTTGTATCAGGTGCTACTGCTTGTCCGGGTTGTATTGGAATGTCATCTGTAAAATTATTCATTTATGTGAGAATATTTGTGATACCATAGAAAATATAAATGATACACAGCTAGTGTATCGCGTTTTTGTCACAATTATGCTTAGGTCTGCTACATAGGTGCAGTCGCGATTAGCTGTTTTCTATGACATGTAATTTCAATCGTTACGAAACATGTTACCAATAATATTAGAAAAATACATAACAGTTTTACCGCACTCTCCAGTGCTAAATAGTCAATTAAATTGTATACACCTTGAAAAAGTTGGACTCACAAGGTCACAAATGTGGAAATTCTGCGCCGCGTCAATCAAAAACGCGAACTCATGCAAACCATCCAGATGATGAAAGTCGCATATTTGGGGCACGTGCTTAGGCAGGAGAGTTACGAACTTCTACAACTCATCATGACGGGAAAAGTTGCCGGAAGAAGAGGCGTAGGTCGCAGAAAAAAGTCTTGGCTGTGCAACATCCGAGAGTGGACTGGCATCGCGAGTGCGGCAGAACTATTTCGCCTCGCGAAGGACAAAAAATTAAAATTACAAAGCTGACTGCCAACCTTCGCTAGTCGGAGAGGACGCGAAGAAGAAGAATGAGAAAGTGATGGTAGTTGCATATAAATGTAAGACCTATTACAAAGATGTGAGAGCGCTAAATATAGGAATTGGAACTAGATGGAAAAATATGTGTTCTGATTTTGACATTTTAAATATTAATTATTTATGTGTTCTACGTATGTGACAGAAACAGATCTAGCTCTTCACGGATTAATGTACTAAAATGCAAAAAAGCAGTTGACGGAAGAAATGAGCGAAATCCTAAAAAGTTTACCTTGAAAAATTAAATTTAGCAACTAGTAGTGTATATTATATGACGATTGGAGATTTAAGAGATTTTTTTTAAGTCCTGGTCGTCATGGAAACACCGCAGAAGGAAGCTCACTCTACAGCTTAGTCGTATGTGAAAGAAAGTTCCTTGAAAACCGCACTGTGGAGGAACGCCACACATGCATGTGGTGGGGATGATATCCTAACTTGTGGCGTGTCGTGCGCAGGTGGGATTCGGCGGCAGGAATCAGGTGAAACAGCTCTTCGGAACACTCCACGTGATAAATGCGGCAGAAGACACACAATAATGAAGCGACGTCTCTACGCAACGCCAATTTATCTAGATCTTCACAGAGCACTTAGTCCTCGACAATTCTAGCACATTTCAAATGTAAATCTGAGTTAAATATAAGTTGACCCGAAGATGTCACGTTACCTGGTAATTTTTTAGTACGAAAAGATGCGTTTGTAATCATTGATTTGGACATTGTGACAGTTGTTGTGGCGGGGGAGAGTGCCACACTTATGCCCATTGGTCCATCACATGGTTGACCTGCAATGTAAAAGCAAATGGTAGCTGTAAGTAGCCCTTACATTAGATCCAAATACTCTAGCTTAAAATATAATAACTAATTTAGTTAGTGTTTTACTACTATTATGAGCAGAAAAGACTTATTGAGAGACATCCTATTCTTTGTTATCAACAACATTTTCCTCTTGAATCACTGTTACTTAATAAAAATGATTGAGTATGACTCTCTACATATAAAACAATCGCCAATGCCACTAGAATATGCATACCTAGCTATTTTTTTTGGCAATGGGGCGTGAAGTTTACAAAGCTAAATTAATGTGCAAATTCACAAGACTCATATATGACTGTGAAATCCATAGGAAACTTTTTGCTGATTGTTGGAGTAAGATTGATAGCCGATGCTTCCTGCACAACAGATAAATTAAACTGCCATTGTGGGGAAAATTGGTGCCTTTACCCATTCGCCCCTCTATTGAAAATTATTTGATTGTTCATTCAATCACAACCAGACAAAGGAAACGGTTTTTTCCATTATGTCCTATCCAAGTTGAAGACCACGCGAAATTCGGCTGAATAAAGTATCGAAAATAACATAAATGGAAATATAAAAAGAAACTAACTGACTGATTTTTTAATATAAAATTCAAACTGCAGTGTGTTGTGACTTGTTATTTCACTCAGAAGGTCCTAAAATAATGTTTTGTTTTAATTATTCTGATAGTAATAAAAGCAATTTATCTATTATAATTTTATGTATTATATTAACATTTAGGGCCACAGCAATAGACTTTTAAATAGAAAATAATAGGTTTACCTGAAGGATTATTTTTTAACGAATTAATGACAGCACTGGTGACCAGCATAACCTCCGGCAGTAGTTCATATTGTGCCCTTTGATCAATATCCTTAATAGCTTGAAAGGCAAGAGTGTAAAATTCATTAAACATAGAAAAATAAGCACCCTCAATCATTTCCAGTAGAAAATTTGATGAAACAGGAACTCTTTGTATAGGCTTACTCTTAGGTGTTCCTTGTTTTTTATAAAACCCTTGATTCACTATTCTAGAAGAAAAAAAACAGAATATTAAATGCATATTTAATTAAACCAGTGAGATATGAAATGAAAGGAGTGTAATATTCCTTCAGTACATACAGATTCTGTAGTTATGCCGTTTAGTATGATTTGATTGGATAACAGGTGCTATTATTTTAACTTGATTGTCTGGCGTTACATCCTCGAGGACTCTTTCATGGACGAGCCGTGGGAACGAATGGTACGTACCATACATATAGCACTCACAGCTATACTATCGAAATCTTACGCGAAGAAGTGCTGCCGGCACTGATAACCGACGTTGAATACACAGTAAACAGTCGATCGCTGACACATATTTCCATCAGCCCTGAAGACCTATATACACTAGCACCCAATCAACTTCTATTTCGTGGATGAGGACGTGAGCCATAATGAGCAAGACAACATCTACAGGTCTACGTGGCAAGCTGCTCTGAGGCTACCGGATCTCTAGTCAAAGAAAAAAAATGCTTTTAAATTTGTCCGTGACCACAGATTCACGTCAGCTGTTGAGGTGAATGCTAGAGCAACAAGACAGCCGCATAGACTGGTTTTGAAACATTGTTCGAACCAAACTGTCAAATAAAATGTTTATACCAAAACTCTTTAAATGGCTGATTGAAAATAATTTTTATAGATTCAATGAATATGTGTATATCACTAATTTATAGTGTTAAGTTTTTGCATGCTTTTAATATAAGCTGGATAGAGGACAAATTGTAATATTTAAGACCTGGACATAACCTATTCCAAAGCAAAATAAATAATTTTATTGTATTTGATTTCAAAACCTCATGGAAATGACGGTTCAGCTGAACCATGGTGCAAGGGAGTCCTAGTTATGTATCCTATTCTAGACAGTGTAGTACATGTGGTGGATGTCCGGATTAAAGGAATAATGTCGCTGTCACCATGAGTCCGCACCAATAGATAAGATAGGGTCAAACAGCTGGAGAGATGTGCGGTACAACAATGAATAATTATCTTAAATTTGTGTACTTAAGTAATCTATATACATAAAAAAGAATTGCTGTTCGTTAGTCTCGCTAAAACTCGAGAACGACAGGACCGATTTGGCTAATTTAGGTCTTGAATTCATTGTGGAAGTCCAGGGAAGGTTTAAAAGTGAATAAATGGTGAAAAATGCTGCTAAATTAAATAAAAACAACAAATTTGTTTTTCCTTTGATGTGTCCATACTATAATTTCTATGAGAGAATTTATTGACACATGGTTTGACAGTTCTGCTGTGAAACAATTTCTTAACGACAGCAGGGTGCATATTTTACGAAGTAATTCTTGATGTTATGATATATTACTGACAAATTCATATAAAAACATTATTTTATTTATTATATACAGAACAACGTCTGTCGGGTCAGCTAGTTAATTATAAATAAGCACTTCTTCTTGTGTTCTTTACAGAGCAACAACTAATGTACACAAGCATACAACTGTATTTTAATGGGCAGGCTGTGTCATTTACCATCAGATGAATGTCATACTCATCTCTTCTTCTAAAAAAAAACACATAAGAATACAAGTGTATAAATTTTATAAATAAGTTATATAGTTAAAATTATACCTTGATGCTGCGATGCAAAAATGCCTTAAGGATAACTTTGGCAATAGGCTGAGTTGACAGTTGTAAATAAATAACAAAGCAGCCATTACTTTTAAACGATTCTGTGCATTTAAAATGTCAACTTGTGGTAGGGGACCCCAGCTCACAAGTTTTGTATTGCATTCTTCCCACCTCCGCAGTGATGCCTCAGTCAAAAATTGTGATCCCAAACTTAAAGGCTGCAATTTTTTTAAATTTAAGTATATACTATGATAAACTACTTTTTTTTTGTTATGAAAATAAGGGACAAGACGAGCAGGACGTTCAGCTGATGGTAATTGATACGCCCTGCCCATTACAATGCAGTGCCGCTCAGGATTCTTGAAACCCCAAAAATTCTGAGCGGCACTACAACTGCGCTCGTCACGAGACACGAAACACAGTAATGCTTACACATTACTGCTTCACGGCAGAAATAGGCGACGTTGTGGTACCCATAATCTAGCCGGCATCCTGTGCAAAGGAGCCTCCCACTTGCGTAACAATTACTTAATTTATCAATTACCTCGTGATAGATGGACGATTGTGCAAGGGATGGTAATCGGAATGACACAACTTTCGGTTTTCCATTTTCGTCTACAACCTCAAAGTTATATACACCTACAACATAATGTCACTGTTGTTATAAGAGATTAATGAAAATTTATTGAATTAGGCGTTACTTTGCGGAAATCCAAAATTATACAAATGATTTAAGTTTTCTTTGGAGTTAATTCCGCCAATATTTGTTTTTAAAACAATTCGACACGTGTATCGCCTCTACACGAGGCATCCTCAGGACGCGCTGTCTCGCCAAAATCTGGCACGAGACTGAGTCTTGTGTCGTGTAAAGGCGAAACACGTGTCGAATTGTTTTAAAAACAAATATTGGCGGAATTAACACTAAAGAAAACTTAAATCATTTGTATAAGAGATTGATGATCAAAACAGGATATTTTGCCACTATTATTATTCTTATATACATACCAATGAGTAGAGTTTCTATACATCTCACTGCTTTTGAGTTTCCAACTGCAATCGAGCTTAAATAGTTGTTAATGAGAGTTGGAATGAATTGTAATGTAAATCTTTGTAGTTCAACTTCTTTAGATCTATAGAAGCTAAATAACTGTATGCAGACATTCTCAAGTAACTGAAAATAAAATTATATGAAAATCAATGAAAGCAATATTGTGTTCCAAATTTAATAAATCTAATATATACAATTCTCATGTCATGGTGTTAAACTTTGAACTCTCATGAAATTTTGAGTGCATATTGGGTACGTCTGAGAATCGGACAACATCTATTTTTCATCCCCCTAAATGTAAAGGGTTGTAAACGATTTTTTTTTTATGGAATAGGAGGACAAACGAGCGTACGGGTCACCTGGTGTTAAGTGATCACCGCCGCCCACACTCTCCTGCAACACCAGAGGAATCACAAGAGCGTTGCCGGCCTTTAAGGAAGGTGTACTTAGGATTATTATTTTGACATTTTTTTTTAATTTGTTTGATTATGAGTCAACATTAAAAAATACATACAACTTCAAATTTTCACCCATCTATGATCAACAGTTACTTTTGTATCGCGATTTTAATATTTATAGAATAAGCAGGTGAGGTTAGATCGGAGTGAACCATCAGGTAGCCACTGCTACTCTGTATGATAGCTAATATATTTTTAGTAGATGGATACAGTTTAAATTTCCTATAGCCTTTACAAATGGCCCAATACGGGCCAGAAAGTGGCCAATTGGTCATTGAACACACATTTCACAAAATTTTTCAACACTCTTTTGAAAGAAATTAATTGATGGTTATGAAGCATATAGAGACATTGGTAATAAAAAATAATGGAGAGTGGTTCTCAGACTTGTGTGCTTGTGAGTAATTTAATGTGTAAACTCTTTCACTACAGTTATTAATTAATAAATAATATTGACACACTTTTGACACAAATTATCTTGCCCCAAATTAAGCATATAAAGCCTGTGTTATGGGTTCAAGACAATGATATATTTAATACAATATACTTACTTAAACATACATAAATTTATATAAACATACATAAATACATTTAAACATCCATGACTCAGAAACAAACATCCATATCCATCATATAAATGCTTGCACCTACCGGGATTCGAACCCGGAACCTCTAGCTTAGTAGGTAGGGTTGCGAACCACTCGGCTATACAGGTCGACAAACAAGTTGAAACTTGATTAACCAGACTAATTGTTGTTGCTAGGTGTTGGGATAAACGAATGTGTGTTTAAAGAAAAGCAGTATTTATATATACACATAGTACATAATGTTGTGTTTATTAAAAACAAAAAATACATATCTATCATACAGTTATGTATATTAAGAAGATATTCTGTTTTCAAATTTCTTTATTTTATTGTTTTCCACTTATGTATGTACTGACATACTTTCTTAGATTACATACATACATACTAAAAAAAATACTGCAGCCAAGGGTGTAGCAAGGATCTTGTTTTGGGGCTGCATAGACAAACCAAGTATATATAGTACAATTATATAAAATTACCAGTAAATAGCAGAGCTCATTTTTTATATAAAATATAATAAACCATATAATGCAGGACTTAATAATTTGATGGAATTTTCATCTTTTTGATCTTATTAATGATCTTACTAAATTTATGATGGAACATTACTAACACTAGCTCACTAACAATACCACACTTGTTTACCTCTTCATCAATATCTTGGGTCCCACTTAAGTAGTCATTAAGTTCTTCTTCTTCTTTAAAGAACAAATTAAAGATAGCTGTAGCAATTTCATGATTATGCTCATGTTCTGCTGCAAAACTTTTTATTTCATTTTCTTGTAATGCTGTATACTCATTTAACCATTCTCTAATCAATTGTCTCAAATCAGACATTATTTTAGTAAATTATTCTAATAATTGAAACCTGTAAAATATTTTTAAACAAACCTCGTTATAATAAGTGGATATTTATGATGATTAAATTCAAAATATAGGGTAAGAAAGATCAGTACCTGCTGTTTATATATGACAAAGTATTCTCTAAAATAATAATTTATTATCCAAAATTACTTTTGTAACCATAGTTAATTACGTATCACTTTCCATCTATAAGACAACACTCTACATATTCATCACTGCACATATGATTTTTATTAGATTATGACTAGGATATGCTACAAAATATACAAAAACATTATATAGCTAAACGAATTTTTATTTTGGATTTCTTTTTGCTACATGTCTGTAAATATGTAGGATGAGGATGAACACATCTGACACAGAGAATTTAAATTAAACACTACCTTCAACATCTGACAAGTGACATCTTCCAAAGTTCAATTCTAAGGTTCAAATAGGTAGGTATTAGCGGCTCGGGGTGCTAGTACCTATGTATTAGGCAAAAATTCATTATTTGTTCTATTCCTTCTGTTGAAGGGATATCCACCGCAAACTTAAGCTTAGAATATGTATTTGATCAGTTTTAACGAATTTCTTTACAGCGTAACTTTACGGTACTGACGATCCATTTCATCCAAGATCGGTGAATCTATTTAATTATTTTCCTACTGTCTGTGGATTCTATGGAAGACACATCACAAAATATCATGATCAATATCAAAAAAGAGACATCTGCCAAGTGCCACTGCCACGTAAATATGTCATTGCCATTGTCAATGTTATGACATTTGGATTTTAGAATTTCCATCGTACTGCAGAGCAAAACATAAGCTCTTAATTTATTTAATGTTTTAAAACATTTACTGTATATTGTGATCCCAATGGGATCTTCTCAGAGTCTAGGAGTGCCGGGAGGCGGATCCGAGGGATACCATGTTCTGCGAGTGAGTAGTGTTTCGAAGCATCCGGTTTTAAATTTTAACACAATGTTTTGTGCTATTAAACGGTCCACGTCAATATTATTGCAGGTTCAAGACGGATCCCCTGGTCAAAAAGCTAATCTAGAACCATTTTTCGACTTTATTGTGGCCATAGATAATATAAGATTAGACCAAGACAATGATACCTTGAAGGAAATACTTAAGAAAAATACTGACAACACCATTAAGATGCTTGTGTACAGCAGTAAAACTCAGTCAGTCAGAGAAGTGATGATAACACCTAATGCAAGTTGGGGTGGTGAAGGTCTAATAGGTGTTAGTATACGGTTTTGTTCTTTTGAAGGAGCCACAGAAAATGTATGGCACATTTTGGTGAGTACTTCTTAGTAATATTTTACATAATTGAATTGTTCTTATAAGATTTTTAGAAAATTGTGTATTTATAATGCTTTTCAGGAAGTACACCCATCTTCACCTGCTGAATTAGCAGGCTTAAGACCTTTCACAGATTATATAATTGGTGCAGATTCCGTGATGCATGAAAGTGAAGATCTATATACATTAATAGAGGCACATGAAGGAAGACCATTAAAATTATATGTTTATAATGTATCTGAGGATCTTTGCAGAGAGGTTGTGATCACTCCAAATCATAACTGGGGTGGTGAAGGCAGTCTTGGATGTGGTATAGGCTATGGATACCTTCATAGGATTCCAATTCGGAATGGGCAAAATCTTACACAACCTAATGAAATTAGCCAACCAAGTCTGATGGTATGTATAATTGTCAACAGTATTATTTGTTTTGCAAATAAAGAAAAAACAAAAGAAGCTTATTTAATTCAACTGATGAGAAATATAATCTGTATTACTGTATACATCCATAGACCATCTGTTTGTCCTTAAAATATAACTCAACAATAAATTTTCATGAAAATTTGTTGTAAGAATAAGTGATTGCACAAACGATGGTCTTTTATGTTGGAATTTATTTCTTATGATTACCATAAGTTACTACTTTTAAATGTTTTTCTCTTGCATGTGGTCTGAATGCACTTGGATAGTGAAAACACAGCTTTCATCAATAACTATGGTTGCAAACAGGGGTTCATTCTTATTCATCCAGTGAGCTCCAGATGCTTGGTGTTAGATCCATTACGGTTGGGCAAAAATTCATAAAATACATTTTTAGTCATTAACACAGAATGTCCAAGAGTTAAAAAAATATTATATAATACAATATAAAGTGAACATAATTCAGTGTTTAAAACATGATGGATCTATAAATATACTTAGCTGAATTATTTGCAGTACAACCTTTTCCAATATCAAACTTTGAAAAATTTCTGTATAGAGAATAAATTGAATGACACCAAACATGTACATAAATTTGATTCCATATTTAATTGGCAATTAATTTTATATTCAGGTTCATCCGCATGGCAATGCATCATCTCCAAAACAAGAAATAATTGCAACAGCTACTCCAACTCCTGTTGAACAACAAGTGATGGCTGCACCTCAGTTCCTGTCAGGAGTGCCAATGGTAAACCCTGGAACAGTTCCACCCACTCCTGCTAGCACTGCGCCGACAGTTCCATTGCAAGAGCCTGTGGTTATTGAACCCGCACTATCTCAAGGAACATCTATTGTATCTAGTATGGCTACATATTCTACCAGTAAGTATACTTCTCTATATTAATAATAATTTTAATGGTACATACACCCTGTAAAATCTATACCACTATTATAAAGAGGAAATATTTGATTGTTTGTTTGTTTGCATTGAATAGGCTCCAAAACTACTGAAACGATTTGAAAAATGTTGGGACGCTACACTATTCCTGGGTAGACATAGGGCTATATTATATTTTCAAAAAATTAGGGATTCTTACTAAAACTCCAATAATGTAACCCAAGGTATAAAAAAATACCTAAAATATTCTTTACATTGTGTGTGCTGCGAAAACTTTTGATGATAGAAAAAAAAATATGCTACAATTTTGCAGAACACGTTATTTTTACGAAAAGTGTCGCAACAGCTTATATCATAAGACTAGTATTCTTTTATTTTAAAATATTAAATGGAAATGCCTCTACTTTGTGCTCAGTCCTGTGTGTAAGTGGACAAAGTCGAGGGGTATCAGCTAGTATTGAATAAAATGACTAAAAGAAATATTCTTCCTTACTTCTGATGTTTAATATACAAATTTTGTATGTGCCTAAATTGTCTCACATCATATGAATGACATATGACCCATAAGCAAGCTGATACAACCTGCTCAACTGTAATAATTTTGCATATTAAGAAATAGACTTGAGATGTTGTTATTCCAAATGTAATAAAATGTTTATTAATATGACAACCAATATAGTCCAGTGGTGACCCTAACATTTCGCATATGATTGGTTTATTCGGACGTATGTTTATCGCGTTTATTTCCAAGGTTGCCTGACATTTGGAAAACTTCAGAATTATCATTGTTTTGACAGTGTTGTCAATGATGTAGTCAACTTTTTGCATACTCTTGGTTTATTCTCAGGTATAACTTTATACCAAGTTTCTTTGTAAGCCGATTAAGTTTTAGCTACGCCAGTCTCCCAACTTTTTTTTTTTATTTACTAGCTGACCCCGTAAACGTATTCCCATATAAAGTAATAAAAAAATTTTTGGGGTGTAAAAAGTAGATGCAACGTAGTAAGTAAAGTAAGTAAAAGTAGATTCTCAGACCTACCAAATTTATCGTACTACAATTATTGTCAGTATTGATCCATTGCCATATTGCAACTCTATAGCGGATTTGTGGATGGAACAGAATAATATAAAAATCGCGATACAAAAATAGGGGTTGTTCGTAGAGGGTTGAAAATTTAGGGTTGTATGTATTTTTTAATGTTGTATCATAAAAAAATAAAAACAAAAAAATTACGTCCAAATTATAAAAAAAAAAATTAGGGGTGGACCCTTAACATTTAGGGGGATGAAAAATAGATAGTAGCTGATTCTCAGACCTACTGAATATGCATATAAACTTTGGTAAAAATCGTAAAAGCTGTTTCGGAGGAGTAAGGTAACTAGCATTGTGACACGAAAATTTTATTTATAAGATTTATTGATTTTAAAGGAACAAAATCAACTCCTTGTGGAATTTACACACGTGAAGAGTTTTGTTAGCTGTGTGAGAACTTTATGAGAGAGTTTCTTATGGATGTCTGTTGTTGTCGATCATATTCAAATCAACTTGTTCTTTCAATTTCTTATTCTCATTAATTCTCAGCATTTTCCGAATTGGTTAAATGGTAAAACTAATTAATAATTTAAGACATTCATAACAGTCATTTCCTTGACTAACGAATATAGTGAATTCAATTTGATTTGTTCTTTAGAGATCTAACTCTTGTTGGTAAAAAAAGTTGGTCATTGAAAACGTATCCTTTTAGTAGCGAAAATAGTTATCAAAAACAATGTTTTATGGACAATTATTGCAGCCATATTAAATATTCTTCCCACTGAAAAAAAAACTTAAGTTCGCCGACGATATGCAAATTTATTATGATAAGAATTCAGTTTTACACATCAGTTGCCACAGGTAGATTAAAATTAATTTGAAATACTGTAAAATATTATTAAAAACGTTAATATCTTTACAATAAACTTGTCTCGGACTATACGATACGTCATTCGTACGGTTAGCTCAGTTGCAAGAGAAGAGAGAAATTTTATTTGTGTATTTCAGAGTTCTTATACTACTACTGCAGAGAATGTAATCAGATATGTTTTCCGTTAAGGCAGCGATCCTTAAACCTTTCATGTATTGTATGTGTGAAATTTGTTGCAACACGTTAACCAGTGGGAGGCTCCTTTGCACAGGATTCCGGGTAGATTATGGCTACCACAACGGTGCCTATTTCGCCGTGAAGCAATAATATGTAAACATTTTTGTATTTCGGTCTGAAGGGCGCCGTAGCTAGTGAAATTACTGGGCAAATGAGACTTAACATCTTATCTCCAGGTGACCGGTGCAATTATAGTGCCGCTCAGAATTTTTATGGTTTTCTAGAAATCTGAGTGGCACTGCATTGCACGTCCTGTGCGTCTCGTCCCTTATTTTTATAAAAAAAAATGCAACGGCCTTTTATTCAAATGAGGTATAATTTGCCTAATTGTCCATATTTTGCAAGTAAGGAAAATTTCATTTCACCATTATAAATATTAAAGCCTTTTATTCAACAATAATGAATACAATTTCTTATATCTAACTTATATAAAATCCAGGTAGTCTTCTGCTGATTGCCAATTGTCATAGAACTCCTCCAACCTTTTCCACTCAGTTCTATGTTAGGCAACCGGGCTCCAGGTCACTCCTGCCAATTAGCCCCGGTCGTCCTCCCATCTTTGGCGGGGTCTTCCCCTGTTTCTTTTGCCATTCCTAGGATACCATTCTGTGGCCTTTTTGTTCCACTTCTCCTTCCCTCAAGTCATACTACTAGTTATATAACATGTTTACTAACTTTTTTTTTTTTATTTATTCATAAAGGCTTACCAACTAAATTATACAAATGATTTAAGTTTTCTTTAGTGCTAATTCCGCCAATATTTGATTTTTAAAACAATTCGACACGTGTTTCGCCTCTACACGAGGCATCCTCAGGACGTGTTGTCTCGCCAAAATCTGGCACGAGACTCATTGAGTCTTGAGTCCTGAGGATGCCTGATTTTTTTATTGAAAAGAGCGCAAAAAAAAAGAATGCTGGGAGAGTTTCTTGCGCCGCTTCTTCTCTCTCAGAGCGCCATTTGTTTCCGAAGCGGTAGTAGTATCTAGTAGTATAAGAAATGACATCAAAAAGAATTCTAAAGGAATCAATTTTGAGAAAATTAATGCCTTTTATGCCTTTTTATGCCTTTATGCCTCGTGTAGAGGCGAAACACGTGGCGAATTGTTTTAAAAAACAAATATTGGCGGAATTAACACTAAAGAAAACTTAAATCATTTGTATAATTATGGATTTCCGCAAGGTGGCGCCTAATTCAATAAATTTTACCAACTAAATACAATTTATTAACTTATGCACTAAGAATTAAACAAATATAATAAAATAGTTTAAATGTATTTAAATTATAGGTAGGCACAACATTACTATAAAAAATACATGTGATATTTTAAAATCTAAAATCTATAAATTTTGGAGAGCAATATAAATTTGTTTTTTAAAATTAAGAAAGTTTGAAAAGAAGATATCAGTGTTTTCATCTATATTAAAAATACAATTATATAATTGTAACATTAGCTGTAGAGGAGAGTTTAAGCCATAATTACTTTGGTGGAATTTAATGTGCATTTGGGAAAAAGTACTAAGCTGACAATTGAAGGCAGGCACATGCAAACCGATTTGTGATAAAAGCGAAGGACAGTATTACTTTTAATTTTTTTTATCGTTCTTTAGATACGTTTCGGCATTCTATTGATTACTGCTTACTAGCGGTACAAAATTCTTTTAAATTTATGTTGCTTCTTCCGTAGCTATCTTTTTTTCTTTTTCTACTTGATAAGTAAATAATTATGAACGACAATTGTGATAACAAACTAATATTACAATCAGACATCGATAAACTAATTACTTCTTAATGGTTTGTTGGTGGCTACACAAATTACTAAAAAAATATAATTGTTTCTAGTAAAAAGTTATAAGTAAATAAATGTAATCTCAATTACAGTATTGTAATTAAATGTTACCTAACAAAATTATTATGTGATTTATTGGCGCTCATAATTAGAGATGGGCCGAATATTCGTTTTATATTCGGTATTCGGCATATTCGGCAGCTTTACCGAATATTCGGCTGAATCACCTAATATTCGGCAAAGTGATACTCAAACTTTTTACTGTTATTGACCCGTGTATTATCATGATTTGAGTGTACAGTGTAATGAGGTAAGTATTTTAGAGTATAGCTTTCTGTTTTTGTCGTCACTGAAGCTTTATTTTCAATTAAAGTAGGTTGGTAAAAAGATAATAACTTAGTGCAAAATATAGGTATCGACTATCTAGCTGTTTTGGGATTATGCTGCTGTGTAAACTCTTTAGAATAATATATTATAATCAGGTCTTAATTGAAGGAAAATAAATGTATTCGGTAAAACTTTTACCGAACCGAATATTCGGCCGAATGTTCGTATTCGGTGAAACCCATGTTCGGCCCATCACTACTCATAATGTATGCATATGCAATTATATTTAGAAGCAAATGTTTTGAGTTTTCTTGAGTGTTATTTTCGCCAATATTCGTCTTCAAACAATTCGACACGTGACTGTCTCCTGCGGTGGAATTAACACTTTGGAGGATTATGGATTTCCGCAAAATAACGCCTCCTTCAATTAATATTTAGAAGCTACAACTTAATTTTTTTTTCTTGTTCTATATAATCAGAAAGTATCCGTTTTATAAAAAAAATAATATACAAATTTTAGACAATGCCATAGCCTGTCTAGGCGGCCAGTGAGGGTATTGCCGATATTAAAATCGCGATACAAAAGTAACTGTTGATCGTAGATGGGTGAAAATTTGAATTTGTTTGTATTTTTTAATGCTGACTCATAATCAAAATTTAAAAAAAAAATGTCAATAAAGTAAAAAAAAAATTCGTGTAATGAAAAATAGATGTCCGATTCTCAGACCTACCCAATATGCACTCAAAATTTCATGAGAATCGGTCAAGTCGTTTCGGAGGAGTTCATAGTTTAACACCATGACACGAGAATTTTATATATTAGATATATCGTGAGTACCTACTCGTCATAATAATTACAATTTTAATGCTCCGTGATGATAATAGTTTATTAAAACATATAATATTTCAAATATGTTCACATTAACATTCATATCTTAATATTTTCTTAATTATACTTTAAGTGGCTCGGCTTTTTAACCGACTTCAAAAAAGGAGGAGGTTCTCAATTAGTCGGTATTTTTTTTTATGTTTGTTACCTCAAATCGTATTCTAGTTACGATTATTGTAATTTTTGGAGTCGGTGTCATCCAAGATAGGTTTGTTACTACATACATAGTTATAGGTGAGATGTGCTTGAGTTGTGAGGAGGTGAGAGACGAGAGCGGGTTGCAGCGGAAGGACACCGATTCCAAAAATTACAATAATCGTAATTACAATAAGATGAATTTATAAGATTGTATTTAAATACGCAATTATTTTTATACTTTTTAGTGCACATTATATCTATTGTTTTGGAATTGTGTTTTTGAAGGCGGTTGTTTTTTTTGTTAAATTTTTTATATCAAACATTCACGTGTGACATAAGTTATTAACAAACTGAATGAAGTAATAAACGTAGATACATAGGCAAAAAACAAAATCATTAAATTAATGTAGTTTAACGTAGAAACCGTATTTCACGTTCTTGTGAGATAGTGAAATATCGTGAAGCGTTCTTGTGAGCTATGAATGACAGGTAGCCTAATCCCCACTTATCAGGGCACGGGTTAATAAGAATATACAATCAAGGTAAATGAAAACTTAAAAAAGCAGCACACAAACTGTAATTATATCATCCACGTAAACAAAAATTTTCATAAAAAATGTTCATATAATGAAAAGTACCGGGCCAAACTATGTCAAATATTTATGGGACCATATGGCAAACATTTCGCATCTAATTAATATTATAAATCTCAGCGTAATCGGTGTACATACATAAAAAAATACCGATCTAATTGAGAACCTTCTCTTTTTTGAAGTCGATTAAAGACTATGGGTACTTCAACGGCGCCTATTGCTGCCGTGAAGCATCACGTAAAAGTAATGTGTAAACCATTACTGCGTTTCGGTCTGAAGGGCGCCGTAGCTAGTGAAATTACTGGGCAAATGAGACTTAACATCTTAGTCTCAAGGTGACGAGCGCAATTGTGGTGCCGCTCAGAATTTTTGAGTTTTTCAAGAATCCTGAGCGGCACTGCATTGTAATGGACAGGGCGTACCAATTACCATCAGCTGAACGTCCTGCTCGTCTCGTCCCTTATTATCATAAAAAAAAGACTATATCAAACGCCATTCCATATTTTAGATCCACTAAACCGTTTTAAATCATCAGAATTTTAGAAATTACAAGATTGGCATCCAGTGAGTTTTTGAATGAGTATACGAGTACCTAACACTGATCAAGCGTATATAAATTATCTTAATTTAAAATATGCACAAGTGAACTGACTTTCTTCTAAAATTCGCACTAAAATGCACAATTTATATATTTAACCTATAAACTTCTGAATCAGAAACTGCAATATTATTCGACTGCTGCGTTTAAACTTAAGATTCTTATTTTTTTTTATGTAGTATGGTCGAATAACGACCTCTTCTTCTTCGTCGTCTCTTGACAGAGCGGTCGTGGTCATCACGATGTGAAATCTTTTGGGGCAGATGTAATTCGCCCCACGGGCATTCGCCACTTTTCCCTGCTGGAAGACAGTCTGGTGCACTCGTTCAATGGACCGCCCACAGCAGGCTTAATTTAGTCGGTCCATCGGATGGGCGCCCTATGGTGTCCTCCACTTTGCCCTGCACAACAAGGCGCTCAATGGACTCACGCCCTCACGCACTAGCGCCAGGAGACGACCTCCAGGCGACCGTATGTAAATTGTGATGCTCTTTTTTCGCAACTGAGGCCTTTTACCAAAAAGCATTTGCCTAATTAGCTAAAATGACAGAATAACAATATTTAGTATAATCTTATATATAAAATTCTCGTGTCACAATGTTCGTTCCCGGTCTGAGGTCTGAGAATCGGCCAACATCTATTTTTCATTCCCCTAAAGGTTAAGGGTGGTCCACACGATTTTTTTATTTTTTTTGACATTTTTTTTAATTTGTTTGATTATGAGTCAGCATTAAAAAATACATCCAACTTCAAATTTTCACCCATCTACGATCAACAGTTACTTTTGTATCGCGATTTTAATATCGGCAATACAACGTTTGCTGGGTCAGCTAGTTTAATCTATATATAAGAGATTTCCTCGTATATAGTCACTCATCACGATATCTCTGGAACCATAATACCTAGAGACTTGAAATTTGGTAGGAATATTCTTTTTGCCGAGAAGAGGTCAGCTAAGTACAGATTTTACCAAATTCTACCTGAAAGAGTTTATTTTATAATGAACAGAACAACTAAAATGCACAATTTATATATTCAACCTATAAACTTCTGAATCAGAAACTGCAATATTATTCGACTGCTGCGTTTAAACTTAAGATTTTATTTTATAATGAACAGAACAACTTCTGTCGGGTCAGCTAGTATAGAATAATTTAAATTTCCAGATTTTGCCGATGCAACTCTAACGAACCTGGGCAGTATCCCATCAGTGTCTACGATGCAGCCACCTGCTCCACTGCCTAACTTGCCTGGTATTCCCATGAACCAGCCACAGCCTTATATACCAATAATGCCCAGTTATACCCAGCCCCACGTCCCAACTGCGCCGTCATACCCACAGTCTCAAGAAAATTTAGTGCCAACATTCGATATGAGTAGCTTCAATCAAACACAAATCAACCCCCCGCCATTCTCAAGTGGCCTGCCAGTTGTAACTCCTGTCTCCCTGCCAGGCATGCCACCTATCAACGTTAGTGCCACCCTACCTGTCTCCACTATGCAAGAGATTCATCAACAGCAGATGCAACAGAAACAGGATCTTCTGTCTTAGATAATAATCACTTATAATAACTTAGATCATTTATATGTTTAGATAGACTGTGACAGCTGTGAATAGTTTAAAAAAATTGAGATTGAGAGTTAACCTCTATTTTGGGGAATGCACGCACACTAACACAAAGTGACATACGAATCGCGAGTGTAAGACGTAGCTTGTCACGCACACTAAAGTAATAAACCTGGCCTGTTTTCATCGGTTGTCTAGCAGCAAGAAGCTCTGTCTATACCACGGACTAGTAAAAAATAAGGACTCCGTGTCACCTACATAACAGTGAAGCATCAAAACAAGCCAGTTAACGTGTAAATACATAGCTCCACGCACACACTTACACTAATATAAGCCGATCAGCCGCCATTATGACATCTGCCATCGTCAAGTGCCAACACAAAGTGACATACAAGTCGCGAGTGCAAGAGTAGCTTGAGTAGCCTGTCACGCACACTAAAGTAATAAACTTGGCCTGTTTTCATCGGTTGTCTCTCAGCAAGCGAGGCTCTATCTACACATATAAATTATCTAATAATCTACATAATAAACTGTAAGCGAAGCACAGAATTTCAAATTATCTATTCTATCATGTTGAATATAATAAAATATATTGCAATACAAAAATTGTATTATAATGATGTATGATAGGTCTTAGCATTTATATTATTAAAGAAATTCTATTTTGTTTGTTAATAATAAATTAAAGTGACTTATAATTAGTTTATTTATTATTTTTACTCATATTGTCTCACCTTTTTCAGTTTCATTGAAAAAAAAAAAGCTTAGTATTTAATAGACAATTTGTTATTTTTAAAATGATATCGCTCATTTCTGTGATTATATATATATGATACAAATTGAATTTATAACCATATTGAGCAACAACTAACAATTACCAGTGGGAGGCTCCTTTGCACAACAGCCTATTTCTGCCGTGAAGCAGTTATGTTTGCAGTATGCTAGTGAAATTACTGGGCAAATGAGATTTAACATTCTTATGTCTCAAGACGAGCGCAATTGTAGTGCCGCTCAGAATTTTTGGATTTTTCAAGAATCCTGAGCGGCACTGCATTGGGCAGGGCGTATCAATTACCATCCGCTGAATGACCTGCTCGTCTCGTCCCTTATTTCCATAAAAAAACCTGAGAGTTGAATAAGACATGCCAAGATTTATGATCCATGCGTCACTCGAATGGTTGACTCAGTTGGTAAGAGCGTTCGGACGGAACCAGAGAGGTCGCGGGTATGAGTCCCGCATCGTTCATAATTTTTGGTTAGAAAATTTAATTATTTAATAGATCAAAATACAATACTCGACTCGTATTAATGGTCCAATTAAGAGGATAAGTGCGTAGATCGATAGCCTCTAGGCTCTAGGGACACAGACTCCAATTTCGTATCTAAGGATAACACATTAAGATTTATTTTTAATTTTTTTTTTATGGAATAGGAGGACGAGCGAGCGTACGGGTCACCTGTTGTTAAGTGATCACCGCCGCCCACAATCTCTTGCAACACCAGAGGAATCACAGGAGCGTTGCCGGCCTTTAAGGAAGGTGTACGCGCTTTTTTTGAAGGTCCCATGATTATTTTGCAAACTCAATTTCGACATGAAAATACTACGTACATCACGGGTGTTTGGATGTCGTAAATTCGATGCCTTTCCTGTTTTATTATTGCATCGTTTATATAGGTATCATTATTTGTATGTCCGTCCGTATGTCACAGTCACAATTTTTTCGAAACTATGAGAACTATACTGTTGAAAGTTGTTAAAAAGATGTATTCTATGAACCGCATTAAAATTTTCACACAAAAAAAAATTTTTGGTGGTTCCCCATACTTAGAACTGAAACTCAAAATATTTGTTCATGAGACCCGTACGTGTGGGGTATCTATGGATAGGTGTTCAAAATGATATTGAGGTTTCTAATATCATTTTTTCTAAACTGAATATTACTATTATGTTACTTGCTGCTACGGAACCCTTCATAGGAGAGTCCGACTCGAACTGGTCGCTTTTTTTCTTTATAATGTCATGAAAACCAACAGATAAAAACTGAACCTTACGTAGGTTATGCAAAAAGACTTCTCCGATCTTATAAAGTAGGTATGTGGCTAGTCGGGCCATGAAATACACTCTTTTGCAAAAAAAAAACGGGCACCTTGGTAAATAACCTGTTTCACTGGCATTTTCAGATTAATTCATAATTCTAGGTAGCTTGTATCATTACAATACTTCAAATAAATAACCAAAAAGTAGTTTAACACCAATTTCGTCATTACATTTCGATGGAATTAATGAAACATAATTCCAGAGTCTAAACAGCTAGTTGAGTATCTGTTCATTAAAAAAAAAGCAGACTAAAAAAAAGTTTTTATTAACATAGTAAAAGTAACTACTTTTGATAACTAATTCTAGTAGGCTTCATAAGAGACATAACAGATTTAAGAGAAAATGTATATATTTTAAAATAAAGTCCCAGCTTCTGTTCAGGCATTATCTATAAATAAATTAAAAGGTTTAAAAAAAATGTCTCTTTCGTAAATCCTACTACTCTACAGCTGAATATCTAAGTGATCGAACAGGCTGGGACCAGATTATGAGTATTTTATTGCAATAACAATGACAGTACATTATTATATATTTTATTAAAAAGGGCGCAAAAAGGAATGCTGTGAGAGTTTCTTGCGCTTTCTCTCAGAGCGCCATTTGTTCCCGAAGCGGTGGTAGTGTTTGAAGTGACATCAAAAAGAGTTCTAAAGGAATTTTGAGAAAATAAAAGCCTCTTTTTTTAAAGTTAAGCACACGGCTTATGCCGATTGTTTGTAACTTTAATGAAATCCGAGTATTTTTCATCAGTATTTGAACCAGATAGGCACATGAACGATTCTTTATCAAGTCAGCCTTAATTATCCTCCATTTTCAGTGCACATATCTAAAGAGGATATTTTAAAGAAACTCAATGCATTGGATCCCAACAAAGGAGCTGGGCCTGATGGCATTCCTCCCTACTTTATTAAGCATTGCTCAGAGGCTCTCATAGACCCTCTTTACTTGATTTTTAACAAATCTTTACAAACTGGTGTTTTTCCTCATGTTTGGAAAGAAGCACATATCATACCAATACACAAATCGGGTGACCCTAGCGACTGTACTAATTATAGGCCTATAAGCATCTTATCCAGTTTTGCCAAAATATTAGAGTCCTTAGTTTACGACCACCTATACCACCACTTTATCCCGCATATCACTCAGAAGCAACACGTTTTCTTAAAAGGAAGGTCAACTGCCAGTAACTTGATGGAGTATACAGACTTTATTTGTAGAGCTTTCAACGATCATGGTCAAGTTGACTCTATCTATACTGACTTTCAAAAGGCTTTTGATAGAGTAAATCATAGAATATTGACCTGTAAATTGGAGACTATGGGTGTGCATGGCTGCCTCTTACGTTGGATAAAATCTTATATATCCAATCGTAGTCAATTAGTAGCTCTCTAAAGGGATTCTACTCACGACGAGTCTCTATCATACCCGGCGTCCCTCAGGGATCCCATCTCGGCCCATTGATGTTTATTATATATATTAATGATCTGATCCCTAGGCTAAGAAATGTTTCCCTACTTTATGCGGATGACCTTAAAATTTTTAGTCGAATTAAAACTGTTAGTGACTGTATTGACCTACAATTGGATCTTGATACTCTACTTGATTGGTGTAGTGCTAATAGTATGAGTTTGAATATAAAAAAATGCTCCATAATATCTTTCACTCTTATTAAAAACCCAATTTTGTTTGACTATAAAATTGATAATATGCCACTTGAGCGGAAGTTTGTTTTACGGGATCTAGGTGTTGCTTTTGACTCGAAACTAACTTTTAAATATCAATATGAAGCAATAGCCAAGAAATGTTATAAGCTATCTGGCTTCATATGTAGAGCTACAAAAGAATTCAAGTCACCAAATAGTTTACTGTTACTCTATAAGTCGCTAATCCTGAGCCAAATCGAGTACGCCTCCATTGTCTGGTCACCTCAATATAATACATATACTGATATGCTTGAGTCTATTCAAAGACGTCTTCTTCGCGTATTGACGATTAGGTTTGGTCTAAAAAGGGAGCTAACTACATATGAGGAACGGCTATCTCACTTCAAGTTACTGAGCCTCGAGAGTCGTCGCAAATTGCATGGCGTAACGACTTTATACAAAATACTCGATGGCACAATTTCTACTACCCTCTTGTCGGATATTCATCTAAGGGTTCCCAATCGGTCTTCAAGACATGATCAGCCTTTTATCATTCCGTTCTGCAATAATAACGTGTCCTTCCATAACCCTATCTATAGAATTTGTCGTCAATACAATGCACTACTACTTGAAATCAGTGAAGTACCTGACATCCACAGTTCATCTGTTTGTAAATGGAAATCTAGTTTATATAGATTCCTTAATTAGTTTATTTTTTTTAATCTTAATATTATTACCATAATTATTCACTTCTATTTGTCCAAATATAAATTTTCTCTGTCTTTTTCTTTTGTAATACTACATCACCTAAAGCTAGTTTTAAAATCGCTATTATTGTTGTATTTTCATAGTTATTAATTTATGCTAAACATGCTGAGTACACACCCTCGTGGAGTTGCAGCCTATCTTGTATGTAGCCGATAGTTTTTTTTGTTTATTATGTATTTGTTGTTAATCTGTTGTGTGTACCTATTACATAAATAAAAAAATAAAAAAATATGTTAAAATTTCAGTTATTTCAGTGTCCCGATTTATGAGATACATTCCCGTGGGTTATCCGTCGGGTAACGTTGATAACTTTGCCTAATTCTAACAAACTGGTTTAAGCTGCATATAATACATATTATATACACATGACAATATATATTTATATATATTAACTAACATTATTAGATAGTCAATTACGAAATTTAAAATAAAAAACTACCTACTTTTACAGTTACCAATTAGGTACAAATTACGATATAGATAGTTAAAACGTGGGTAAAACTGTAAAAATACTGAGCGTAAAAATCTTTGAATGTAGTTACATTATTTATCAATTGAATAATATGCGGATTTTCTGCGAGTGCCCTGAGTGTCAATTCAAAAGTGCGATAAATCGATTTTAGTTGTTATTTAGGTATATATAGGTGCTACGCTTGAGAACGGTTAGAATCATTATTCGCTCAATTGCACACCAAATAGACGAGAAATTCAGCTGCTCAAATAAATTTTAAAGAACAAGTATAAGGTACAGTATTCAACTCTTGTTAGTACCTATTTTGCCATGATAACCTTATGGATCACCATTCTGAGCTTTTACCAACAGTCATACCTAGGTGTATGTTTGAATAGAAGTATTCTGAATAGCACAATTTCAAATCTGAAAACAATATGCTAATACAATATGTATATATGGGCGCAAATCGCCACCTACCGTCAATTGTTTGCAACTATTGATATTTATGTTTTAGTTATTCGTTAAAATTAATATATTATTATAGATATATCTGAAATATATAAGATTTAAATACACATAGCTATTTGTAAACATAAAACTGTTATTTATTAAGGTCTAACTAATTTAATAGACACTGTTTTGACTATTTGAATTGATTGTAGATATTTCATGTTTCATTTATTGTTAAAATACTTAATTGAATGTGAAAATGTTCAAATTAAATTGTATTAGAATTAATATCGTTATTCTGTAGCAAACTTTATTATTTTTTGCATTAAGTGTTTCTTAATTGTATTTCGAAATTTGCTTGCAGCGCCATCTTCTTACTTCGTAATGTTTGTTCAAATTAAATGAACAAACTATTATATAAATCATTTGAAGTTATATAAATTCACTAATACATTTATTGAGCTGTATTTAGGAATTATTTTACAATACCTAATTGTATTTGTGTTTTAAAATAAGTTGTATCTACTCTGTTTCATCTATTGTACGGAAGCTATAAATCCGGTTGTTTTATGTAAAGACGGTTCATATCTATTCTAGCAGTTGTGCTTCAATAAACCGAGAAATGCTTAGTGTTGTATTTCTTCATGATGGACAATTCAAGGAAACCCTGGCGTAACGCCGACAAATACAAATATTGGGGTTGAGCAGGATCAACTGTAAAGTAGATCCTGTAGATGAAGTCACAACCTGGAGTTGAACAAGACATATCAAGATTTATGAACATGAAATCACTCGAACGGTTGGCTCAGTGGAAGAGCGCTCGCAGTGAATGTGAGAGGTCGCGGGTTCGAGTCTCGCATCGTTCATAAGCTTTGTTTTCAAATTTAATTTGCGCAATATGAATTTCCCAATATAAAACAAAAGATACAATAAGTGTAAGGTTGAATTGTGATGGATCACATGAGAGAAACAAAAATAATTGTTGGTAAAAAAGATGTAGGTACTATGTGGGACATGAGAAAAAAATAAAGGGCGGTAAAGAATAGGACGGGAGGATGATTTAAAAAAAAACGACAATTACGAATCGGTAGGTATTATTAAGTACAGGAGAAATAGGTTTTCTTCCATTCTTGGTCATAAATCGAAAACTATAACATCATAAAAATAAAAAAGTGTTGGATCGTCGTTCCTTGCATGAAGATCATGGTTTTTATGATTTAATTACAATTGTATAGTTTTCAGACATTTTCCTATGAGTAATTAATAGGACCTATAAGTCGTTATTACTTGCCAAATTTCATTCTTTTATGTCAACAGAATATATCCTACAAATTTTGATTCCCTTCAGAATGTCGAAATATATGATTGTTGTGGAAAACCGGCCGTATCTTTTTGTTATATTAGAAGTTTGATTTTTGTATATAGTTTTAATTTCAACTATACATATAATTAATATAATAATTAATATTAAACAAATTTAGTTTAGTATAAAACGTGCAGTCATTTGACATAAGTTTGAAATAATAGTAATTACAGTATGGCGATTGGCGACGAAGTATAATCCGGGTAAGTTTGAAAGCGAACAGTTGCTTATAACGTAGTGGATTTCAGCTTTATCCGTTTTTACAAGATTATAGCCGTCATCTGTCAATCTTTCCATGACTGCACGTTTCATACAAGCCAATCGCTTTTTTCTAAGAGTTACGGTAGGCTGTTAAAGGGCCTTGGCTGACAGATGGACGGACTGACGGGCACCATACTGATCCTTTAAAGATTCCGTTTTTCCTATTGTGGTACGGAACCCTAAAAAATGCGGGAACAACACAGCAAAAAAAGCCACAAATAGAAAATTAAGGCAAAAACTAGGGTCGAGGGAAATCTCTTAAAAAATACCTACTTATGATACCAATGTATTTATTTAAGAATAACGATATAGGTATTTTAAAATAATAACGGCTATTTGTAGGTTAGAAATTCACTTATTTTGGTAAGTATTATGTATTATTTATGAATAAAATGTTTGGGATTTAATAAGTCTTAAATTAAACGAGAAAAAGATATAATAATAAATCATTTATTTCAGACATGAAGTCGATAGATAATAATCCATAAAATATATATATTTATTCATGCTTTATTAGAAATTATTATAATTTAAAAAGTAAAGAAGACTGCAGTAGCAATAGCACAACCATTTAAACCTTAAACATTTTTAAATATTAATTGTAATAAGAATGGAGATTATAACAAGGTCCTAAAATAATCATAATTAAAAATTAAAGCGTAGGATATCATGATTACCTAAAAGTCCGTCAACTTAACTCGCGACCTGGCTCGAATGACAGTTCTAGGAAGTACGGTCAGCAAGACAAAATCAACAAAAGCCGTTTAAATCAACTGGGCTAGTAAAAATAGAATTTAACCTCGCACTTAATTATCGTTCAATTTTTATTGAAAGGTGAGCATAAAATCACAAAATACTGCTTGATGCTCGGTGGAGCTCTTGAAAAAAGTTTTTGGCCAATACCGGGCGTTAAGTCAAAAATATCAAGGACGCATACAAAATAATGTTACAAATTCAAGAAACAAATTTAGAATATTATCCCGATTGTTGTGTCCTTAAAATTAATAGTACTTTTCGTTACCGGAACTAGTAACGAACTTTTTTATATCTCATTTTAGTGTATTCCATACAAGTAAAAATATTGAATAATTACAAATATTAATTATGTTTTGTTCAGATACAGAACAGTATAATAATGAATAATAATCTATGGGTGCTCAGTGTGCTAAGATGCTAACGTTACTAACATGACGACGGCGGGGTGGGGAATGCGGAGAGGGAGAATGGTCGCTTCTCGACTCAGGAGATCTACTTGCGAAATCGACAACGATACAATAATACTGATAGACTAATATTTTTATTTTTTTACGATGTTAGTGTGAATGAAATATGTTTAAACCTAAATATTATCTGTGCTATGTCGCTGTTAAGTATCCAAAAGTCAAAACATAGTCAAGGCGCTAAGGACCATGCCAGACTCTGCATTACCAATTTGGTATCATTTACACATAATGTAAATGTTAAAAAAATATGTAATTAATATAATATGACCATTTTAAATTGAATAAATAATACAAAACTTGCGGATAATAAAAAAAAGTAACTCAACCCTTCTCGTCGACTTCCTATTTCACAGGCGGCCATTTGCATTATTTCTACGCAATAAACGATCATCAAAAAGACTTAGTAGTAAAAAAATCCTGTTGAATAGTAAAAAACATATAATTATTTCAATAATATTTATTAAGTATGTATATTGTATGGCAAATATATCTATACAACTTGAAACGATAATAGCACAGACAGCCTAGAAGGTGTCGTTGAGATTAACGTAAATGTGACGTTTGATTATTTGTGAAATTCGAATATTCGTCTCTGACATTTTCAACTAAGAGTAGGGGTAGCCGATAATATCGAATAATGTTTCGTTCGTTCAATCATCGTTTCGACATTGATTACGATGTAACTAAGAGTAGGATTCGACACGACTAATGCGACGATTTATCGAATATCGATTTTAGGAGTAGGCCCCCTGGGTTCTTAGTTAGGTTGACCGGCTTGCGTGTAGGTACCTACATATTGTGACATTGTGCAGGTAGGCAAGCCCTAAACGAATTAGTAATAAAAATAGTTTAAAAAAAAACTAAAAAACACGCTTTGGCTTTAAAGATAATGGTTGAAATTTAAAATGAACATCAATTTCTGCCTTATCGACAATAGATGAAAAAATTATATAAATTAACAAAAATCTTATTTTGCAAATTGAAAAATGGAATAAATTTATCAAATTAATGTATTGTCAACGGTCCTCGATAAATCTACGAAGTTTGAATGAAATCTGGCCGTTTAAATTGGATCAAAATCGCGCCCAAATGAGTCGGTTTCAAACAAACATACATACAGGTGAAGCTAATAAAAAGCGTGTAAAAAATAAGTATTAATATTATTAAAAAAAAATTGAATCTAGAATTCTAGATTATCAGACAACATTTTGGAAATTATTGCAAATGTCTTACATAAAGAATTATAAGTCTCTATTTGACATAGCTACATATTAATATTGAGAAAATCAATAGGTACGCAAAATAATATTATCTGATTTAACCTTTCTACTTAAAGCTAAGAATTATTGTTATTTTAATAATATAATATGCATAATTAAGTTAAAAAAACCTAGCTCTGTATTACCTAGATTTGTATAAATACTTAAGCACTTAAATTTCATTCGAATCGGTAAAAGCATTAAAAAATAACCTGGTGTTTAATTTCAGTTTGGTAGAATATAAGTTTATCTGAAATTAAAGCAATTCAAAATCCTACCTATTCAGAGTAACTGAAGTTCTATTAATCAGTAAATTCATGGTATAAAAGAACACTTTTACATTATTTAATACTTATCTAGTCCTAGTATTAGAAAAAATATTTTTCACCAAGTCAATTATGCGCGAAACAATTTTATGCTTCTCATACAAAATCATGACAAATGTGTTAAAAATAAATTAAATTGTTGTCTAGTGTAACAGCTTTTCTAACCTAAAACATTTAGCAAGTAGAGGTGCGTATAAACTGGGACCCCGACAGCGGTTCTAGCTTAAAACTAGTGCGTCGGCTATGATCTCCTGGTTCTTTGGCGTCGTTATCAAGCGCAGGATTGTCGTGTCCGTGAGTGAGGGCTTGTGCGTCGCTGTAGAACACTCCGCCAGCGAGCTCGGAGAGGCGCCGTCGTCTCCTCGTGTCCTTGTCGTCAGCGATGGTCGGAGGTCGCACGCTCGAACTTCGCCGCCTTTCTATCCCCATTCGTGTTGGCACACGCAATGCTTTCTGCATCACAAATTGTGTTGTTAACCAATATTACTAATATGTAAACAAGTTCAGGGTTGTGAATAATGAACCATGCATCTATTTTGTATTCCCGGCAGCATAGTAATGTTTCAGAGCAAGCGAGTGTAATCGAATTATCCGTTTCTATGCACACTACTAGACTTCTATGTATCCTACTACTAGACAAGCTCTGTGGTCTTAAATTTCTGCTCACTGAGTTTCGGTTCCGACGCCGTTTAGTCTAGTATTTAAATTCTCTTTGGTTTAGTCTGCGAGCAAGCGAGAAGACCCGTGCACTGTTTTGTAAGCCGTGAACGTTGTTTTAATCAAACTAACACCGATATTGTTTAAAGTGACCTATAAAACATTGTCATCATTATTAATAATTTAATGTATGCCATGTATTAATACATCTGCGTTTGCAAGGCATATTCACCATGCATGCTCATTCTCTGCCTGCCCACGCAATTCAAAATTGTTATTCCAATCTTCTTGTGTATGTATACTACATAGAAGTATTTTTTTCTATGTATGTATTATAGAATATTATATTACCCTACACAATCTTGGTTGGTTTGTATAGTCATATCAAAACCGGATCCTCCTTAGATACCTCTGGTCTTCTCAAAAGACCATCCATGGCAGTCTATCATATAACTCTAGTAGGATCTCATATTATGATTAAAGCGGATGTACAAATAAAATAATGTAACCTCTAAGTACGGAGGCACCATTACTAACGTAGGAATATTTTACTGTCCTCAATAATTCACTATTGACATGCAATAGAGCATCGAAGCCTCTGCCTACATATAAAATTACGCATAAAAGCGTTAGGATAATCACATCTTACCTTGACCTTCGTTGGTAACGAATTGAGAAACGAGATCACAGGTGGTGAGATCATGTCAATGGGCACTTGCGCGGGGTCTGTCACCCCGGTTATCACGGAGACCAACATGCCAACCACTAGTGTCACTAAGCAGCCCAAACCCGAGTACCATAAGTATGATATCCTGAAGAGCCAGAACACAGCTTCATCATGGTTTTCTCTGCAAAAAGAATATCATTTAGAACCCAAATTGAAATGTTCAGTTTACTAACTAATCGACGACAAATACGCGCCCGCGCACACGACAAATACACCACAGGAGTGAAGCTCCCACCACCACCGATGCTCGACTCCATTATAACAGTAAGCTGAACACGTAAGCGACGTTAGTTTAAGCGCCTTTAGCAAGACTAATGCCTAACATAGGAGGAGAAAACAAGGAGGAGGGCATTACAGGCGTCACATTTGTGCTCACATAATATGAAGTTTCCATTAGAGCCCAACGCGCTCGAAGAAAAATCGCACCAATGTGTTTGTGTCTGGAGATGCTGCGCTTCTACCTATAGAAGTGGCTGAACCACAAGTATGGTAAGATGAGTTACTATCTTACTAAAATGCTCACTGGACATGGATACTTTCGTACTTATCTGTACTGTTTCCATTTCATTATGTGTCTACAGAGTGCCCATCCTGCCCTGGAGCCAACAAAGACTCAGAGCACGTGTTTTTCGCATGCTCGTTTCAACTCCTTACGCATGACTTGGAAGATTGTTCTAGAACAACCAAATCTGCCAGAGACCTTTTGTAAGAGCGATACTGTCATCAAAGGCAGCGTGGGGCACGTGAAGCTTATACTTGACAGAAATGCTGCAATGCTGCTGTAATGCTATGCAAGGATAGGACTCTGAGACTAACTATATCACCAAGGAAGAGCGTGAAGCGATGTCTAACAGTGGTACCGCGGGGGAAACAGAGGCTGACGTCAGAAGAGGCAATTCTGAGTCAGATACCGAGCCACAGCATCAAGGCACTGACTACGTATTTTCCTATCTCTATAAAAACATATATACACACACACATGCACCTTATTGAAACTCATTACTTTCCTTCATATCGGAAACCCACTAGGAAAGAAAATTTCTAATCTAATAAGGTTTCGATAGCGAAATTTCGTTTATTTCTAGTTAAAGTATCCGCTGAATTGCGTGATCGTTTCAACAAATGTGTGATAGTGAATAGTCTTTGGAGTAGACCTACAAAGGTTCCGACTACGGAAGATAACTTTACGAAACTAACGACGATGAGCCGATATTTACAGAAAGGCAAATTTAATATTCAACTTTTTAAAACATTTAAACTAGGACGAGCAATAAAATATTAAATGCAATTAATTATTATATTTTGTTCTATATACCTATGTATATATATAATATAACTATGTAGTTACATCACTGTTGGCAGTATCAAGTGCTCTTAAGAAACCGACGTTTAACTCGGAGGTTAATTGTCGATTTGGATCCGAAAAGGCTCTGTGGTGCAATCGAAGTTGTTAATATTCATTATAATATAACCCGACAATTTATACCTGGATCACGTTACGTTATGTAATTTAATTTATTGTTCAAATACTCCTTAGTGATTACAAAAGTGACACATATACTTAGTCTGGCCATAAGTACTGTTACAAATTACAATTAAAAATAAACACAATATTACATTTGAATTTGGAAACTGTCATTTTTTTTTTATGATTGTTCATTGACTTTTCTCATTTTGGCGCCAATACATTGTACAATATCACTGTAGACATATTATTGTGACATTATTTTGCGATATTAAAATGGAGTGGGGTGAAATTTTTAAAACTCTCCATACGCTTGGTATTAGTAAAATGTTTGTGTGCCGGGCTATTAATAGGTACAATGAGACCTCCTTTGTTTGTGACATAAAATATAAGAAAGAAAATAAATATTAAAAGAAAGATCTGGCCGTCCACGTATTGTTCGAACGAAAGGTGGTCAAAGCAGTAAGGGAAAGAATTCGAAAAAATCCTGTCCAAAAGCAAAAGATTTTATCTCGGTAGATGAAGATAGCACCTAGAACAAGCCTAGAACCATGTCGCGTATTTTAAAAGATGACCTAGGACTTGCAGCCTATAAGACAAGTACTGGTCATTTCTAAACGGATAATTTAAAAAAGAACATGGTGGTAAAATCGAAACAACTACATATAAATAACTAAAACATATAAATTTTTATTTATTAATTAATATTAAAGGTTTGCATAAGAGGTGTTTTAAATAAATTCAATTTTTGAAGTCGGTTTTTTTAAACGTAGTTTTTTAGTACGTCAAATCTAAATAACGTTCGTTACGTCAGTCGGCAATGATGTTTGATTTACTACTATACCTACGCCAATAATTTCTTTTTATCTTTAATTCCCAATATGTTGGTACACACACACGTACAACATTTTTTTTTATTGGGCCTGGGCTGGTTACTATACGCGTACCTTCAAATAATAACAGTGAAAAACAGAACTCAAAATATTTAATATTATATATTAAGTATTTTTGGTATGTTTGTTTGTTTGTTTGTTATGCCTTCACTCATTAACGCCTCAGACGATCATAATACTTGATGACACATCACACATACCACAGGGTAGGGATGGATACTTACGTCTAAGCCACAGAGTAGGAATGGATACTTAGGTACAACTAAAAGAAATACGGTGACCAGCATTCTAATTTTCCGTGCCATAGTGCATTTTAAGTACTTTTTAAAAATTTGTAAATTGTCTTTGGTCGCCTTCTTCTTATCATTACCGTACACGTAAGTGTCCATCCCTATTCTGTGGTTTTACACGTAAGTATCCATCTCTACTTCAACAGCTACAAATGTATTTTTGTAAATTAATGAACAAAAATCAGTTTGGTTTCACTAGGGGCTTATCAACAATTAATGCGGGTACTAGACTCATTGAGCACATCTTTGACGCCTGGGAAGAGTCACAGGATGCATTGGGCATTTTTTGTGATTTGTCAAAAGCATTTGACTGCGTCCACCATGACACTTTACTCCTAAAACTAAAGCATTATGGAGTGACAAATAGAGCCCTAAATCTGTTAAAATCATATTTAAGCGAAAGAGTTCAGATAGTCGATGTAAATGGCAAACGGTCTTCGGGTAAACCTGTGGAAATAGGTGTTCCACAGGGTTCTATTCTCTGTCCTTTCTTGTTTCTTATATATATTAACGATCTACCGTTTGTGGTAGATGATAGCCATGAGATTGTATTGTTTGCTGATGATACTTCACTTATTTTTAAGGTGAAGCGACGTGCAGATATTGATGACGAGGTAAGCAATGCACTCTCAAAGATAGTGCGTTGGTTTGAGACGAATAATCTGCACTTAAACAGTAAAAAAACACAGTGTTTACGGTTTATTGCACCAAACACAGCGGAGGTACAAACCAACGTACTTTTAAATGACCAGAGATTGGAACTTGTGGACACTACGGTCTTCTTGGGTATCACGTTAGATAAAAAGCTTCAGTGGGGTCCACATATTACCCATCTAGCAGATAGACTCAGCTCTGCGGCATATGCAGTTAGAAAGATTAGAGAGTACACGAATGTTGCGACCGCTAGATTAGTGTACTTTAGTTATTTTCACAGCATCATGACGTACGGTATATTAATATGGGGTCATGCTGCTGACATTGATATAGTGTTTGCACTGCAAAAGAGAGCTGTTCGTGCTATATATCAGCTTGGTTATAGACAGTCTCTCAAAGAAAAATTTAAAGAAATAAATATTATGACTGTTCATTGTCAGTACATTTATGAAAATTTAATATATGTTCACAAAAATCGTCACCTTTTTGCTCTTAATAGTGATTTTCATTATTATAATACTAGAAATAAGGGATTGCTTGTAACTAATTCTAGTAGGCTTCATAAGATACATAATAGCTTTAAGGGTAAATGTATACACTTCTACAATAAAGTCCCAGCCACTGTTCAGGCATTATCTATAAATAAATTTAAATGTTTTATAAAAAAATGGCTCTGTCCTATTACTCCACTGTTGAATATCTAAATGATCGGACAGCCTGGGACTAGATTGTGATTATTTTATAGCGATAGAAATGACTGTACAATATTGTATATTTTTATTGAAAAGAGCGCAAAGAAAAGAATGCTGGGAGAGTTTCTTGCGCCGCTTCTTCTCTCTCAGAGCGCCATTTGTTTCCAAAGCGGTAGTAGTATCTAGTAGTATAAGAAATGACATCAAAAAGAATTCTAAAGGAATCAATTTTGAGAAAATAAATGCCTTTTATGCCTTTTTACTCTGTGGTTTTACACATAAGTATCCATCTCTACTCTGTTGTTTTATACGTAAGTATCCATCCCTACTCTGTGGTTTTACACGTAAGTATCCATCCCTACTCTGTGGTTTTACACGTAAGTATCCATCCCTATTCTGTGGTTTTACACGTAAGTATCCATCCCTATTCTGTGGTTTTGCACGTAAGTATCCATCTCTACTCTGTGGTTTTACACGTAAGTATCCATCCCTACTCTGTGGTTTTACACGTAAGTATCCATCCCTATTCTGTGGTTTTACACGTAAGTATCCATCCCTATTCTGTGGTTTTGCACGTAAGTATCCATCTCTACTCTGTGGTTTTATACGTAAGTATCCATCCCTATTCTGTGGTTTTATACGTAAGTATCCCTCTCTATTCTGTGGTTTTGCACGTAAGTATCCATCTCTACTCTGTGGTTTTACACGTAAGTATCCATCCCTACTCTGTGGTTTTACACGTAAGTATCCATCCCTATTCTGTGGTTTTACACGTAAGTATCCATCCCTATTCTGTGGTTTTGCACGTAAGTATCCATCTCTACTCTGTGGTTTTATACGTAAGTATCCATCCCTATTCTGTGGTTTTACACGTAAGTATCCCTCTCTACTCTGTGGTTTTACACGTAAGTATCCATACCTGCTCTGTGGTGTTACACGTATGTATACCTCTCTACTCTGTTGTTTTACACGTAAGTATCCATATCTGCTCTGTGGTTTTACACGTAAGTATCCATCCCCACTCTGTTGTTTTACCTTGATATAGCTGATATGTCAGATGTGAGATTGTAGGAAGCTGGGCACGAGTCGATGGAAGCCGGCAGTCTGGGCAAGGGGAGCTGAGCGACCTGTGCTCCTCCCCCGGCCGCCACCACCACCAATAATCCAAACACCCCACCCGCCGTGGCACCCTGTAAGCAAACCAGAGGAAAGCGAATAATAAAGAGCAAATGTGTAATTATATGGAACCACGATGCAGCATCAGCATAATATCCGAAAGAATAAAAAACTAATATATATATAATGTTTTACTTATTCATAAAATAATAAAAACCTCTGTCAGGTCCATAATATTATCCGAATCCATAGAACAGAAAACTAGTTTTTTCTGTGCCGTGTCCGAATCCATATTATAGTGTAGAAAACGCTAATGTGTATAATTCATACAAATACCACGCTACAATACCTATAATAATTCCATAAATGGATTCAAATTCAAATATTTTTATTTAAAATAGGATTTATAATCACTTATTCAACGTCAAAAACTAGCACCACCAAATGTATTCCTAGTGCATCCGTACTACACACGTCCAACCACGAAACGATAAATAAGAGAGATCACCAAAACATTATTATAGGTCGGTTACTGAAATCGCAAAAATCAATATTATGGATGTATGGAGTAAAGTTATAATGACCGATCTTTATAGATTCTATAATATCTAATCAATAGAAATCGCTTTTAAAAGCAGTAAGTAGCTTGTGAAGTGTAATTTCCTTGAATGTGCTACACTTCTCTCAGGGACTCTTCTACTATTCCAATAATGTTTAAGACTTCAGTCATTTAAAAAGGAAAAATATTTATAGTAGTAACAAAAATGGTACCAACCTATGATTTTCTGTTATGGGAGTAACACCTATGACAGAAGACACCGCTCTTCCATATCAATCTATTACAACCATAAACATAGTATACTTTATTTAGTGTCCATTAGTCTCCTGTCAAATTGGACCGCAATACGTGACTATAACATGCAAACGGCTACATCCTCCCACCATGACTGATACTAACCTTGGAGTTGGCCCAAGGGAACAGCATTCCTAGACTGAAGAGCCCCAATGAAACACCTCCAGTCATGCCGTTGAACGATAACGCCAGTTGTAGAACTGGGCCAAGTCGCTCTACCAAGAACACTAGAGCAAACGATATGGCCCCACAAGCCAAGCAAACCCATTTCGCAATCTGAAACATGATTTAATAATTGTTATGAGATACGGAGATGCGAGTGTAAATGCCTACTATTACATTTGGCTTGGCACCGTCTTAAAACCTATCAATAGGTAGCATAATATATAAATAATACCTATTTTATTAATATTAAAGGTAGGTAAAGTTTTGCATAAGATGTGTATTAAATATTTTTTTTAAAGTTATATTATACATTTTTATTTTTGAAGTCGGTTTTTTTAATCTAAGTTTTTTTTTATTTTTTACCTTTGTGTCAGTTAATAATAATAATATATAATCAACCTGAATGAGAACTCCTAAAAAAACTGTACACAAACTACAATTACATCATCCACGGAAACAAAAATTTTCATTAAAATGTTCATAAAATGAAAAAAACTGGGCCAAACTGTAAAACAAATACCGATCGAATTGAGAACCTCCTCCTTTTTGAAGTCGGTTAAAAATAGGGGTAGGTCCCCGGGAATTTATTCACCTAGTTTTTGTTTACGTGGTAATCTGACAGTTGAAATGAATTGAGTTAATAAAGGCATAAAAGGCATTTATTTTATCAAAATTGATCCTTTAGAATTCTTTTTGATGTCATTTCTAATAACTATTAGATACTACTACCGCTTCAGAAACAAATGGAGAGAGAGAAGAAACGGCGCAAGAAACTCTCCCAGCATTCTTTTTTTGCGCTCTTTTCAATAAAAAGAGTTTTAAATCGATCTGTTTACATTATCAATCGATTACACTCACTAAGAAGTTCGCTCAGTTGGTAACAGCGCTCAGAGGGAGAGCTCAGGGTCGCAGTTGGAGCCCCGCATCGTTCATAATTTTAGTTTTAAATTTAATTTGTATGAGGATTCTGTTTAAAAATTTGAAATAAGTAATCTATATGGTCCTGAACTCGAGCCAACTGTTGCGATATTACATGACCTCTGTGTCGACACCAAACGTAGGTGACGCGTTGACTAAAGATGGATACATTTAGCTTCATTGTAAATAAAAACCGCCTGACAGTACCTAATTGAAAAAAAGGTCAGGTACGGCGAATTTATTCTTTAAATTTAACCAGTGGGAGGCACCTATGCACAAGATGCCGGCTAGATTATGGGTACCACAACGGCGCCTATTTCTGCTGTGAAGCAGTAATGTGTAAGCATTATTATGTTTCGGTCTGAAGAGTTAATGATATTACTGGGCAAATGAGACTTAACATCTTATGTCTCAAGGTGACGAGCGCAGTTGTAGTGCCGCTCAGAATATAGCACTGCATTTTAATGGGCAGGGCGTATCAATTACCATCAGATGAACGTCCTGCTCGTCTCGTCCCTTATTTTCATTAAAATAAAGATCTCAGCTCAATTTTCGTACACAGATCGGTGTAGTGGAAACTGGTTTTAACACAAAAATAGCATTTACTTACAATAGCTCCTTTATCTTCAGGCAATGTCCAACCTAAAAGTCCATTTGCTAAATCTTGACATGCGACAGCGGCTAATGAATTTAGCGCTGATGCAACTGTCCTGTTAAACAAACAATGGCATCATTATTAATTTTGAAATAAATTTGCAAGTATTTTAAATGTTAATCAATATTATCGTTGCGAAATGTGTTCATGTAATAAAACCTCTAACTCTGTCGTCGATTGTAGATAAATACTAAATGATGTATAAATTGAGATCCTAATTTGTGGGACGCGATCCTCAAATTGGAACCGGTATGTTGGCTGGTCATTTCTGGTTATTACTTTAATTCTAGGTCTAACAAGGAATCCGATTCAGTTATTACAGTGACTTCATACGCTCTGGATTGTAATTTCTGTAAAAAAAGTGCAATGGTGTGTTCAAACAAAATATAACGTAAATAATACTTAGATCTATAAAGCGTACTAAGACTTTGCTCAGACTTTACTTACGTAAAACTTAGCTGAGTGTGATAAACGCGAACTTGACTTTTGCATTGGACTGTCTTAGCTTAAGCTGAGTATAATTTCAGCTGTCAAATGACTATAAAAACGAAATTAAGGATTACGCTAAGATTAAATTTAAATTCTTTCTAATATATAAAATTCTCGTGTCATGGTGTTAAACTTTGAACTCTTCCGAAACGGCTTGACTGCTTCTCATGAAATTTTGAGTGCATATTGGGTAGGTCTGAGAATCAGACAACATCTATTTTTCATCTCCCTAAATGTTAATTTGTCCACACGAAATTTTGTTTTTTAATTTTTTTTGACATTTTTTTTTTTCAATTTGTTTGATTATGAGTCAGCATTAAAAAATACATACAACTTCAAATTTTCACCCATCTACGATCAACAGTTACTTTTGTATCGCGATTTTAATATCGGCAATGCAACGTTTGCTGGGTCAGCTAGTGTTTTATTAAAAAATTGCTTTGTCGTAAATCCTAATACTCCACAGCTGAATATCTAAGTGATCGGACAGCGTGGGACTTTGTTTTATAGAGATAGAAATGACTGTACAATATTGTATATTTTTAAGTTCTAATAAGCATTAATCTATTACAAGAGACTTGATCCTGCAGACAAACTGTCCAAACAGTTTTGCGGGACTATGTTAGCTTTTAAGATTCATTCTGTAAATGATTAATAGTATAAATAAATAAAAATAAAATAATTGAAAAGAGCGCAAAAAAAAAAAGCTGAATTATGAATATATTAGAAATGACATCAAATAGAATTCTAAAGGAATCAATTTTGAGAAAATAAATGCCTTATATGCCTTTTTTATGCCTTACACTCAGCTAAGTTTTACGTACCTATGTAAAGTCTAAGTGCGCTGTTTAGATTTCAGCCTTGTGTGTGTATTACGATCATACCCAAGACTGGCAGCGAAGATGCCTGCGACGAAGAAGCCAGGAACTCCTCGGTATTGTCCAAATTCTCTAACAACATACAGTGGGAGGAGGCGGTCGGAGGCGTTTATGAGACCAGCCTAAAATGAAGCATTCAAGATTCATCAGGTAAGTCATTTATTGCTGGAAAATATAATTATTAGATAATAAGGGGCAAGACGAGCAGGACGTTCAGCTGATGGTAATTGATACGCCCTGCCCATTACAATGGAGTGCCGCTCAGGATTCTTGAAACCCCAAAAATTCTGAATGACACTACAGCTGCGCTCGTCACCTTGAGACATAAGATGTTAAGTCTCATTTGCCCAGTAATCTCATTAGCTACGGCACCCTTCAGATCGAAATACAGTAAGTAATACTTACACTGCTTCACGGCAGAAATAGGCGCCGTTGTAGTACCCATAATCTAGCCGGCATCCTGTGCAAAGGTGCCTCCCACTGGTATATCTAAGTTGGAGTATGCTTTAGTCTTGAAGGTTCGTAAGTCGTATGGATTCGATAATATACTACAAACGGTAATTGAGTACAAGAGAACGCTATACGAGGCAAGAAGTTCTGCACAAAACGCGCGGCTGTAGAATGCCAGAATATGATCCGGGGGGAATTTCAGATTTTGACGTGAAATTGAAATTGGGAAGCTGGAAGCAACCCGAACAAATTCTCTGACTCCGTGATAAATATAACCAATCTATCAAAATATAATACAGGCATGTCATGTAAAATATTGAATTAAATTTGAAACAAATTGAGTAGCTTCAAGTAAATCTATAATGTCCGCATGGACGTTTCGAGTTCAAAACAGCGTACAGATCATCTGAAGGTTGGTGATCGCGCCGCTTTTGCAACACCGGAGGCATCACAGGAGCGTGACCGGATACATAACAACCCGGTAGTTCATTCCTCAATTTGGTTTTACGTCGAAGATAGTTCCTTGAAAATCGAACTGTGTATAAACGCTACACATCTAGGCTGCGCCGGATTAGGCAAGCGCGGGGCCCGTAGCTAGTTTTTTCAATGGGCCCTGTGCCCCTTTATTTATATTGGAAATATTCAGTTACCGAGTAATTTGAATATACCACATCTTAATAAGTTTCACTCAAACTCAAAACTCACTTTAGGCAGAGATTGATTGAAAGAGATTGGGTTTGAATATGCGGATCCCCTTTCACGTGGGGCCCCTAGCAATCGCTACTCTTGCTCGTGGGTAATCAGGCACTGCAAACGGCGCCTCATAACGCTTTCCCTTGGTCTAAATATTTTGTATTTGAGATAAATACCTCGATAGGATCGCAGCCTTGATAATGCGCTGCAAGTACGGCACCGGTGATGAAATTGACGGAGTAGACGCCGATCAGACCGACGGCGGCGATCCAGAGCGCGACGCGAGCTTGGCTCAACCTCTCTACTGACAGATACTTCTGTATGGAGGCCTGGTTGGCACAGAACATGCTGATCCAGTACATGGTCCCACCTACAACCACTGACCAGAAGGAGTGACGCACGGTGGGGTCCGGGTCCATTCTAAAAATAATCATAGTTGTTAGTTTGCGTTTTCTTTGATGGTGCTGTTTATACTTTTATCTACACCAATGCTTTAAGTCCTCTATTAAAGATTCTGAAACAGTTAGCTTATTGCCAACATTAAAACACCCAATGTTCTAGTTCCATTACATCATCCAAACGAGTGTTGTAATGTTGTACTGAATTTCATAACAACACTCCTATGTTTTTTTTTCGATCCCTTCATGCGCAAAGAGTTTCAACAGACAGCCACATTCTTATTGCTCGATGCGTGGTATCTGTATGAATTTCAAAAAAAGAACATTTTCGTTTACCTATGCGCGTTCCACACTACAGGACATCGCGCGCCATAAAAAAAAGGAGGTTATTCGAATCCCCGCCATTTTTCTTCGATATTTTTATTGTTTTGTTTACAAAAAATGAGCGAATCATTTTAAACGCTGAATATTCGAGTGTATTTTAATTATTGCACAATACAAAATGTAAATTACTATACTAAAATAAATAATTGATACATTAATACTTAGTTTATTTGTATATTATAATCAGTAATGAATGATATTAGGTTACTACTAGGACTGGTGTTTTAATAATAATAAATAATAATAATAAATTGTTTATTTCTTTAACAAAAAGTACTTAAAAACTAGGGGCAGGTGTCTCCCGTTAAGCTTATCGCTGTGTTGGGAGTCACCGCTCTTTAACCTTTACTTATGACAAACAAAATTACATTATACTTAAGAGTTATTCATACATGTAAAAGTTAACTAATAAAAATATAATTTTGACTTTTTTTTTACAATGCAAATTACACAAATGAAATAATATGTTAAATGTTAGCAGTAAGCTAACTGTTCCAGAATCTTTTAGAGGATTCATATTCTGGGTGTAGATAAAATATTGTATGCGTTGATAATTAGGTATTAAAACACTCATGAGATACTATTATCACACGAGGCGCAGCCGAATCCACATTCGTGTTTTAATACCCCTTATTACAAAACAGTTGCATAAATAACTATGACCTCAATACAGCCGAGTAGTAAACGATACATAGTCTTTACAAAAATAAAAAAACAAATGATTATAATAAGACAACGAATTGCAAATATATTTGATCATTAACGGCCGTTTTCAAAAACCGATCTACCCTTAGTTTAACTTACTACAGGTAGACAAATCTATCCTTTTACGCTTACTTACATTTCAATAACCTATAGACATAAAGCATTGGACTATAACTATATTAGATATAACTATGGATAGATATGATCTTGTCATGAAACGGTGACACCAATGTATCCGTAACTAGAGATACGTTATTGAATACGGTCGTTATACGTCTAAATGGACAGCTGTGAAAACGTTGAAAAAAAAATTTAAGGTTGTCTGTTAATATCTATTTTGAGCAATGCACGCACACTAACACAAGATGATATACAAATCGCGAGTGTAAGAGGTAGCTTGTCACGCACACTAAAGTAATAAACCTGGCCTGTTTTCATCGATTGTCTAGTAGCAAGAGGTCTCTACCTATACGTATAAATTATCTAAGGCAAATATCATTTAAAATTAACAGGACAGATCTATTTCTTATTGCTGGAAAATAAAATTGTATGAAAAAAGGCTGACTTTTCAAAAAAAATAAAAGAAGTAACTCACATAGGTACTTTCTTTATATATAAATTGTAACTTAACAATATATTATCGTTTTCCGGGTTGTATTTATACAGACTAACAAAGATATGTAGCATTTTTACACTAGTACACGAATCGGCAAATATTATTTTGCAAATAGGAGTAAATTAAATGCCCGCGCCCGCTCATTGTTTGAATTGTCATATGTAATCTAATTTTATTGAATTATTTGTATTACGAATGTATAGGTATTTCTGAGTGAAAAATATAAGTTCCGGATAAGTAATCACCATAAATTATATACTAAAGTATTCTCCGAAAAATGCTGCATCTTTTGGTATAAGTATTATTCCGATTGGTTCAGTCGTTTACGCAGTATAACCGAAGGGGAAACGGCTCCAAATTTATTAATATATTTAATAGATTTAAGTCGAAGCTGCCGAAGTAGTAGCGGTCACGCCCAATAAACTAATAAAAGTCATAGGTACAAATAATTTATTTACTTAAAAATGTTTTTTTTTTATGGAATAGGAGGACAAACGAGCGTACGGGTCACCTGGTGTTAAGTGATCACCGCCGCCCACATTCTCTTGCAACACGTAGGAATCACAAGAGCGTTGCCGGCCTTTAAGGAAGGTGTACGCGCTTTTTTTGAATGTACCCAAGTCGTATTGTCCCGGAAACACCGCACAAGGAAGCTCATTCCACAGCTTCGTAGTACGAGGAAGAAAGCTCCTTGAAAACCGCACTGTGGAGGACCGCCACACATCCAGATGGTGGGGATGATATATTAACTTGTGGCGTGTCGTGTGAAGGTGGAATTACTACTTAAAAGTGATTCCTATACAATTCGTTTTAATAACACCGAACTAATGACGCACTGAAAGAGAAGAAACAGCAAATGAAACTAACCCGGTATTCTGTTTTGGCCTTTTTCAATCCGTAATATAATATTTCACACGAGTTACTGCTGAAGACATTCAAAATCAATACTCTGGTGGCGATCGTTTAGATTTTAAATAATATGCAGATTAGTATAAGATATAGGTCAACAGAGCCATTCCTTTTTGAAGCCAAAACTTCTTTAGCGGCGGTGAGCACTTTTCTTGGGATGGGTATAAAATGATAAACTCGCGTCAGGTGACCTGATTGAAAATTCGTAAGACAGAGGGACTTGAGTCTTTTATGATTATAAACTATATATAATAAAATAAATTTATTAAAAAAATATAATTATGTACCATAAATTGTCATTTTTGTGTACGATAACGCAATAAATGAATACTTTATTTAACTACATAAATGCTAGTACTTTTATACTGATAAATAAAGCAATTCATGCGAAATTATTTTTACCAAATTTTATATGCATATTTAGTAGGTCTGAGAATCGGCTAATTTTCATCCCCCTAAATGTTAAGGGTAGGCCACCCCAAAAATTATTTTATTATTTTTTTGACAATTCTTTTTATTTTTATTTTATTGTGATTCAGTATTGAAAAATACATACAAATTTAAATTTTCGCCTTTCTACAATCTACAACTATTTTTATATCACGATTTTTATATTATTCTGTTCCATCCACCAAACCGATATAGGATTGCAAGATGGCAATCGAATACAATAATTGTAGTACGATAATATATTTGGTAGGTCTGAGAATCGGTTGCATCAAAATTTTAATAATTGTTTTTTTTTTTTAATATGTTATATGGCGTTATATATACGACGTTGGGTCGGCTAGTATTTTTATAAAAAAAGGGCCCAGTGAGTTTCTAGCGTCCGTTCTTCTCAGGTCTGAGGCACTCTATTTTGAATGGAAGGTAGTTTTAGACCTTTCAAGAAGGGATTTGAAATCCTATTTTGAATAAAAATATTTTAATTTAAAATTGAATTTACCTGAGTGATCATTTCATCCTCAGCCAGACATCCTCTCACCTCTGCAGTTCTGCACTTAGGCCTTTCCGTTACACCGTTTATGAAAAGGTGCTGATTAAGTGATGAGTAAGCTTAAACCATTATTGTTACTTATATTGTACTATGTGCTATACTTACTTGAAGAAGTGCAGTCGATCTGTTTTTCTAGCGTTGTCCCAGACTGCATCGAACCCACCTACTTGGGCGGCGCCCAATGCAAGGATTGTTGCTAATGACCCGAGTAATACAGCCGTTTGAAACGAGTCCGTCATAATAACTGCTTTCATACCACCCTTAAATAAAAATATAATAATATACACAGTCAGCTTAGGATAAATTAAACATATTGAATTTAATTTAGTATGCAATATAAAGTAGTAGGAGAGCCAAATTCACCGACATAGCCGAAATTATTGCGACACTTAAGTGGCAGTGGGCAGGGCACATAGTTCGACGGACAGATGGCCGCTGGGGCAGAAAAGTCCTCGAATGGCGACCACATACCGGAAGACTTGGTTTTGGTAGAATGGACTCACGATATGGCCAAAATCGCCTGAATACGTAGGATGCGGGCAGCGCAGGACCAATCGTCGTGGAAATCTTTGGGGGAGGCCTTTGTCCAGCAGTGGACGTCTTCCGGCTGATGATGATGATGATAAAGTTAATAACTTTTCGGTATACATATAAAAATACTAAAAAAATTGTTTCATATCAAAATAATATTTATAATACGCCGCGCGTCTATCTTTTTTATTTTTACTCTATGGAGATAGCAATGAACAAAAAAAAATATATAGAAAATTAACTGAGAATTAAACGCGAAGTTCACTCTTAATCACCTTAACAGTAGAAGCGTTTGTAATATAATAATTATATCCCGCCGCTTGACCAACATACAATTAGCAAACATCGGATTGACGAATTATTCGTATCTATTACTGGGAGTGTTCCGTAGAGCTACTTGACTTGATTCCATTCAATTTCCAAATTCCATCATAGCACAACTAGGGTTGCCAACTCTTTGGCCGTCAAAAATAAGTAGTTAAAAAAAATAGATAGCGAAAGAAAAAAAATATAGTAGGTTACAAAATAGGTACCTACTATATTTATTAAAAGAATATTTTTGATACTTTACCTCTTTATTTATTAAATTTTTATTTTTAAATAATTCCGCGTAGCTATTTTTGCAGTTTAAATTTAAATTACAAAATTCAATTATGCAGCTCAGCTTTCATTAATTTTGGACTGGCTCTATCTTGCCATTTGTTACTTATCAGAAAATATAGGCGGATGTTGCCCGAATTGAGAGAAGAAATGATTTTATTTTTAAAATATTTGTGAAATTATTACTTATAGTCGCCATTCTTCAACTGTAGTTGTATAGTAGTAGCACGGACGAGTAAAAAAATAAGGACTCCGTGCCACCTTACATTACAGTGAGGCACTAATACAAGCCGATCGGCCGTCATTATGAGATTTACCAGCGTCTGTGACAGATCAGTTTGCGTTGCAATAAATTATTTAAAAAATGCCGTCGCGCGTTGTGAAAAAGTGTAAAAACAATAATATAAAAGTATTTGTGGATATATGATTATTTAAGGGAGAAAAAATTGTGTAACTGGTATACCCCGTAACTTCACACACACTAGCATAAAGGTGCTTCACTTGCTTATATCACGGCGTGGAGTCTTTCTTTTTTTACTAGTCCGTGAGTAGTAGGTACCATTATTATAATTTCCAATGTTATTCATTTTAGAAATAAAAAATATTCAACTTCAACTCTTCGTTAATGGCTTTTGTGGAAGAGATAGAAATATGGTAGTTTCACCTGCTGTATACTTCTTTTAGAAATATACAAAATACAAATACAAAATGTTTATTTTTTTTAGCAAATATGTACATAAATCAATATTCATGATTGGAGCCTCCTTTTAAGCACTATAGCGCCAGTGTTAGAAGACTCTTCCATAGATTTACAGACAATCAAACTCTAACTACTAAGAAGTATATCTAAAAAGTATGTATAGTAAGAAATAAGGTGTGTAAGGTGTGTGCATTGGGTGTGTTGTGAGTGATAAGTAAGGTGTGAGAGGTATTATAAAGTGTGTGTGAGTCAATGTGTGTTTGTGATCAAATGAATGAATCTTGTATAAGTATGTCTATAATGAAATGTTTGATGTTACTGTTAAATTAATATGATTGTGTTAAAAGTTCTTCAGTTTCTGTATGAGTGAGTGAATTTATCCAACTTACTAGCATTGTTTTACATTCATAAAGTTGTTTTGAATGGATACATATTTCCTTGTTTACCCTATTATAAAGCATGGCTGAGAGCTTGCTGTAAATATAGTAGTCGGGTCTCTAATACAGTAGTATACTATATTATATAGTAAGGTTGGCAACTCTAAGTTCAACACGCCACTAAGGCAAATATAACATGTGGTTGGAACAGGAACAGAATTGTCATAAAATGAACATCTACAGAACTAACTAAACATGTTAAAAGCCAAAATACGGTCACGTGTTATAAAAATTTTGTTTTTTCTTTTTTCTGTACTTACTTGAGACGCGTAAAAAATGCATACTACGTAGACCAACGTAACCGCCAGATATGTATTCAGCCCAGTCACTAAAACAAAACTAAGAACTCATTAATGAAAAATAAATATAGAAATAATTAAAATATATAAAGAAAATTTAAATTTATTAATAAAAATAACTAATATATCATTAAAAGTTTCAAATTAGTAAATCTAAAATTAATTAAGATACTTGTAGAAAGAAAATTTAAAATTTATTTATTTATAACAATGACTTATTTATCATTACAAAGTTTCACTTCATACACGTGTGTGTTTTGAGAGACATAGAGGTTAGTTCTAAACTCAATTTTTTCGACGTTTTCACAACTGTCATAGACTGTCTAGACGTATAAGTGATCTAAGCTCACTGACCTCTACTATATACCACTGGACTGGCGGCTGTTAAAGTGCTTTTGTGCCTGTTTGATATTCGCCATTTTGGCGCTGTTGGTCATGTAGCGAGAGTCTGCGGAACTAAAACTAGTGATGCCAACCTCAGCAAATATCGATAGATGGTGGGAAACTATTTACAAAAAAAAATGTGTACTTTACTACGTTGATTCTTGAAGTATAAGTAACACGGAAAACAAACGAAATTAATTCAAAATGCAAAAATACTTCAGAGTATTGTACGTTCCTTCGCAGCCATTTGTATTATACGTTAAAATTAGTTCTCTGGACGCTCGCGAGTGGTGCTTCAAATAGGCACAAAAAATTTGCTGTGAAACATATGGAACAGCCTGTCCAGTGGTATTTATACAGGCCAGTGTCTAAGATCGTCACTTTGAACTTGCGTCATAAATGTTAATTTCTTTCTCCAAATCACCTCGGACGTTTCATAATGTAATTATAATCTTCACTATCACTTTCTGTCCGATAATATTCATCACAAACACTGCATGTTTAATAATATTTTCTCTGAATTGTCAATCAATGTACGCAATGAATGGTCGCTCAGTTAAAATGTACTCTGTGCGCTCAGCTGACACAAAGAATTTGACACCATTTTAATTTTATCTGAAGAATAACTCAGTTATTTATTTATTATAAAATTACTCTCGTATAACTTTGTTATTCTCAGGATAAGTAGGTGGTGAAAGGAAGACACGATAACATGGTCGAGCACACGCAATGATCAAGTAACAAGGGATAAGGAAGTTAAAATAAAACCTATTTGGTGCGAGATTTCAGAGTTATACTATTTCTAACAACAGCTAAAATATTCTACATTTAAAAAGTGTGTAACATTCAAAAAGGGGTTTTCCCCACGGTTTCAATCCATTTTGCAGCCTAGCGAAACTCTCTAAGAAAAATGCGATTCCATCGATTGTATGAAACGTGCAGTCATTGATAGATTGACAGACCGAAATCCACTACGTTATAAGCAACTGTTCGCTTTCAAACTTAGTCGGATAATACATCGTCGCCAATCGCCATACCGTAATTACTACTACTTAAAACTTATGTCAAATCTATGCACGATTCATACTAAACTAAATTTCAATTTTTACTAAGGCAGTCCCGCCGCTTTTTAAGTAGTATTTACATCCTCTTTGCCATTTTGAATGTATGCTCTCAATGACGTATAACAATAGGGGCAAAATCATTCAGTAGAGAAAATCGTGACAGACGTAACGAGAGTCAGCAAACCCCATAGAAATCTATATTCTCTTGCTGTTTGACAACCGACAAATGAAGGTTAGGAATATTAGTTTAGTGTGCGTGACACGCTACGTCTTACACTCGCGATTTGTATGACACTTTGTGTTAGTGTGCGTGAATTGTTCAAAATAGAGGTTAGTTTTAAAGTCTATTTTTTCGATCTTTTCACAGCTGTCATAGTCTGTGTAGACGTATAAATAATGTTAGATACCTTCTTATTTAGATTTACTCTGAAAACCCACGCAAAAATGCCTCCTTTTATCATTTCAGAATAGAACCTTAAAAATTGACCCAGATATACTTTATCTGTAACTATATTTACATTTTATAAATTCTTTTTTATGGAAGAGAGGACAAACGAGCGTGCACACCTGATATGAAGTGATCACCGCCGCCCAACATTCTCTAGCAACACAGAGGAATCACAGGAGCGTTACCGGCCTTTTAGACAGGTGTACGCGCTTCGTCGTCGTATTGTCCTGGAAATACCGCACTAAGCTCATTCCACGGCTTGTTTGTACGTGAAATAAAGTTTCTTAAGAACCACACTGTGGAGGAACGCCATTCATCCAGATGGTAGGGATCATACCCTTATTTGTGGCGTGTCATGCGAAGGTGGAATAAATGCGGTAGAAGACACACAATAAAGCGACGTCTCTACGCAACGTTTATAATTGTTTATAATTTTTAATTTTGTAATTGAAATGATTTGTAAATTGCATTAAAAATACGAACTTGTAATACCTAATCTGTTTTGAAAAGAGCAACCTTAGAGTTTGAAACGAATGAAAAAAAATTACATATTTCAAGTGTAATATTTACGTATGTAATACAAATATTTTTGATTTAATTTGACTTGAACGCCAAGTGATCCAGCTGTTCACAAAGCACCGAAAATTCGAGCAGGTCATTCAAAAGGAAGCTACGTATTGAGCACTAAATATTTTCTTTGACTTTACTAGGTACATTATATTATATCACGTTGCAAGCACGGACGAGTAAAAAAAGAAGGACTCCGCGCCGTGATATTAGCAAGTGAAGCACCGTTATGCTAGTGAGTGTGCGGTTACGGGGGATACTAGTTACACAATTTTTTCTCCCTTAAATAATCATATATGGCCACAAATACTTACTTAGTATCATTCTTACACTTTTTCCCAACGCACGACGGCATTTTTAAAATATTTTATTGTGACGCAAACTGATCTGTCACAGACGATGACAATTTACATAATGGCCGCCTATCGGCCTGTAGTAGTGTAAGTGTGTGCGTAGGGCTATGTGTTTACACGTTAATCGGCTTTGTTTTGGTGCTACACTGTTATGTAAGGTGTCACGGAGTCCTTATTTTTTTACTAGTCCGTGGTTGCAAGACTATATTAATTGTGCCTACACGACAATGCCACGCTTGTGCCAAATGCTAAGTGATTTTTAATTATAGTCTTCATAATCTGTAGCAATAGTTATGAAATATCTATAAAATAATTGGATTGGGTCATAGTTTTTACGATACGATTATTGTGTCCAATTACATTGTTCGAATGATAATGTAGATACCAGTTGTTCCCATTATAAATGAATTGGTATTCTGTGTGGGTTACAAACTTTTATATTATGTCATCAGTATATGGCGCATAAGTAATATATTTGCACGTCTATATGTCTTTGTTATTCTGATTTAAATATATTTATTCAAAAAATGATTTAATAACACTTCTTATCAAACGGTAAAAATTAGCACCAATTCTAAAATTAATGACTTGGATTAGAGACGAACGGGCGCAAAATTGAGATTTCGGGCTTCTTTTTTTTAATAAAATTTCGTCACAATGTAATATCAAACAATTTAAAGTGAACGGCTGGATCAATTGGTGTTGCGTAGAGATGATGCTTCATTGTGTGTCTTCTACCGCATTTATCACGGGGAGTGTTCCGAAGAGCTGTTTAACCTGATTCCTGCCGCCGAATTCCACCTTCGCACGACACGCCACAAGTTAGGATATCATCCCCACCATCTGGATGTGTGGCGGTCTTCCACAGTGCGGTTTTCAAGGAGCTTTCTTCCACTGTGAAATGAACTTCCTTGTGCGGTGTTTCCGGGACGATACGACATGGGTACCTTCAAAAAAAGCGCGTACATCTTCCTTAAAGGCCGGCAACGCTCCGTCGCAAGAGATTATGGGCGGCGGTGATCACTTAACAACAGGTGACCCGTACGCTCGTTTGCCCTCCTATTCCATAAAAAAAAGTGAATTTTCATTATTTAATTTATAATTTATTAATAAATATTGAGTAGTGAGGGCGGTCGCTCCAAAAATTCCCAACATGTGGTATCAGAAAGTCATTTTAACCAGATTAACTACATAAAAAACTTCATTCCTACTCGTATAAAATAACTACTGGACACATATTTGACGAGTCTTGACTCAATTATTTGTTATTTTTAAGTGATATGCCTCAATGTTGGGGTTTAAATATAAAAATTTAATTTATACCAAACCTAATACGCGACCGCTTCTCTTGGGAAACGCCTTAGCGCTTGTTGTCTTAGCTTAAGCTCTGCATAATTTCAGCTGTCAAATGACAATAAAACCGTTATCTTTGTTTATGCTAAGCTTACATTCAGCTGAGTTTTACGTAAGTAAAGTCTGAGCAAAGTCTAAGTACGCCCTAAAGATTTCACCCTTAGTCTTTTTTGACTACAAATGATACTATTTTTTTTTAAAGTGAGATGCCTTGTCGTGCAATCTTGAGCTTGACATTAGCTTGTGTTTTCAGAGTTATTTACAATCTAATTAATTAATCTATTCGATTATCGATTATTGTTATTTTTGGAATCGGTCTCCTTTCGCCGCGACCCACTCTCGACTCTTGCCTCCTCACGACTCAAGCACATCTCACCTATAACTATGTATGTAGTTACAAACCCATCTAGGATGACACCGACTCCAAAAATTACAATAATCGTAAGTAGAGTTAGAATAATTAATTAGATTGTATAAAAATACGCAATTATTTTTATACTTTTTAGTGCATATTATATCTATTGTTTTGAAATAGTGTTTTTGTTATTTTTGTTTTATTATTTGATATTTAGTGATTTTGATATGCACTTACTAGCAATTTGCCTAAATATGTGTATCTACACATATCTAGTAGTAGTCTAAATTTTTGAATGCAGTAATGAACGTAAACGCTTTGCAATTTGATAATAGACAGTTAGAAATTCTGCCACACATTGCACTCTTACTGTAAGTCGTTAAGGAGTCCCTGAATTGATCATCATACCCGACTACGACAATTACTTGACCATAACAATGTTATGGTAGATGACTTAAATATCCGGATAGCATAAAAAAGATTCGGCCGAGTATCGTTGATCCTAAGAATTGAAGAGTTTCGTTATTTTGTCATGGATTCCGTAATCAGAACCTAACCAAACTCTCACCAAACTATCTTTGAAGTGTCCTTTCCCATAAAAACAGAATTATGTAAATCGGTTGGCGTGATATTGAGATATTCGTAAATTATCATAAAAAGTTATGGTTTTCTCCGACTTCAAAAACACTATTTCAAATCAATAGATATAATATGCACTAAAAAGTATAAAAATAATTGCGTATTTTTATACAATCTAATTAATTAATCTAATTCTAGTTACGTTTATTGTAATTTTTGGAGTCGGTGTCATCCAAGATAGGTTTGTAACTACATACATAGTTATAGGTGAGATGTGCTTGAGTTGTGAGGAGGCGATGGCGAGAGCGAGTCGCGGCGGAAGGACACCGATTCCAAAAATGACAATAATCGTAACTAGAATTAGATTGTATAAAAATACGCAATTTTTTTCATACTTTTTAGTGCATATTATATCTATTGTTTTTGAAGTCGGTTGTTTTTTGTAAATTATTTTTTTTAAACCGGCATATCAATACACAAAAAAGCATATTTTAAACAAAACCCAGCAATCATGCGTGTTATTCCTACAAACGCTTAGCATAGACTAAGCGAGTTGACTACAGCTGGGCACAACTCGTGTTACAAACAAGTTAAACCGTCTGTAGTAATAGCCTAAACACATGTTCGGATTTGGTCCGGCCGACCATATTCGGTGGTATGTCGCATTGTCCATCGCATAAAATTTTACTACTGATTATATTATAACCATCCAGATCATACCGAGTACGACGGCGGACCAATTAGTATAAGGCGCCCACGGTCGTACCAGATCCGGTCATGTGTTTAGGGCCTAAACTTTAGGCTATTAGTAGCACTCGTACATAAAACACAACATGAAATTAACTCAATGTCCGGCAATACAATACGTTATCAAAAAGACTGGATAATGATAGTTATTAAAGTATGACATAGTTAAAGAGAAATTAATATTGCATAATTATTACGAGCCTATTAAAATAATTACATAGAACTTAAATATATGAATAATTGCCGCACACACACTTGTTTCGTAACGCGCCGTAGAGTAATTATAATATTATGTACCTTCAAATCACCTTTCATCTTTGCCTTCTTAAATTAAATTCATTACAGTAACATACACAATTTTAAAAAATATATAATAACGGTTCTTTCAACAGTGGGATGACCTTGATCTATTTTTGTGTTAATTTATATTATGATTATGTTCGTCAATATTTAATTTATTACAGTTATTTTTTTATTTTGTGGCTTAATTTAATTGAATACCATATCATTTTCGCCTATATTTGAGGCATCACTTACGATATTATGAATGTCATTGTTTTTTAACCAACTTCAAAACAGGAGGAGGTTCTCAATTCGTCGGTATGTTTTTTTTATGTTTGTTAACTCAAAACTTTCGACTGGGTGAACCCATTTTGATAATACTTTTTTTATTTGAAAGCTTGTGCTTCCCGTGTGGTCCCATTGTAATTTGGTCCAGATCTGACATCCATGAGAAAACCATAAAAGTCTTAAATTTGCTGTACATACGTATAGCAAAGTGGATGATAAATTTACGAAAAACTCAATATTACGCCAACTGATCTCGATTATTCTTTTTTTTATTGGAAAGTATATACTTCAAAGATAGTTTGGTTAGGTTCTGATTACGGAGAACGGTGTACTTCAAATTCACTAAAAATCAAAAACTAAAAAAAAAATTAAAAAAAAAACACCTTCTTCAAAAAAATTCCAATACAATAGATATTATATGCACTAACAAGTATATAAATAATTGCGTATTATTATACAACCATATCGCGGCGGAAGGACACCGATTCCAAAAATAACAATAATCGTAACTAGAATAAGATTGTATAAAAATACGCAATTATTTTAATACTTTTTAGTGCATATTATATCTATTGTTTTGGAATAGTGGTTTTGAAGTCGGTGGGTTTTTTGTTAAAATTTTCTTTTTTATTTTACTTGTTGGCGGAATTTATTAAATAAGTAAATAACAAATATTTTCAACACACTTGCTTGTAAAGAAAGCCTTATTAGATCATTCTTAGGGCCATAAACCGAAACAATAACACACACATGCATAATAATATTGTACTCTAGTGCTAGTATTATCCCTACAAAGTTAAGTTAGTAACTTAATGCAAATGATATGAGAGCAAACAGAGCTTTTACAATTTAACCGGTGATACATTTTTTTTATAAAAATAAAGAGGTTTTAAGCCGCTGCAAATACATTTACATTTTTGGAATAATTAAATGTGTCCCTAAGTAAGACGAAAATACATTTATTACATGATTTTATTATCAAATTACTTACAATTCACAATAATTTGTTATAAAATAAATGCATTTTATCACTAATATTTTAATATTGAAGTAGGCTGTATGGCTTTTTGTAATCAATCACCTTAAGTACATACCGTTTTATTTCTATGTTAATTCTTATAACATGAGCTATCTATAAATCCCGTTAATATAGGTCGTTTAGAAGATTAGACTGAACAGACGGGCAGGCAAATACAAATTCTTAGGATATTGGTATTCTTATATAGGGACTGTGTAAATCTTAATCATATATAAACTACGTGACACGTTGTTTGTCCGCGATGGACTCCTAAACTAATGAACGGATTTAAATGGGGATTACTTCATGGAGTGCAGTTAGGTCCAACTTGAGAGATAGGATCCTTTTTATTTCGATTTGGGACCCATAATTATTTTTATTTCCAATATTTGTTTTGTATGGACATATTTTCTGTGAGAGAATTTAAGGACGCACGGTTTGACAGTTCTGCTGTGAAACAATTTCATTATAACCACAAGGAGCATACGTTACGAAATAATTCTTGATGTTATGAAAAATTATTGACAAATACATAAAAAACAGTATTTTATTTATGATGTGCAGTACAACGTCTGTCGAGTTAGCTAGTATATATATAATTCCAGCGTCCTGATGTTTGTTTCCAGTGAACTCGTAAACTAATGAACGGTTTTAATGGCAATTACTTCATGGAGTTCACTTTAGTCCAATTGAGAGAATAGTTTTTATTTCTATTTGGGACCCATAATTATTATAATTTCCAATATTTGTTTTGTATGGACATATTTTCTATCAGATAAATTATTGACACACGGTTTGACAGTTCTGCTGTGAAACAATTTCATGACAACAACAGGGAGCATATTTTACGAAATAATTCTTGATGTAATGAAATATTATTTATCTAAACCCATGCTTTAAATCCTCTATTAAAGATTCTGAAACAGTTAGCTTATTGCCAACATTAAAACACCCAATGTTCTAATAACCATTACATCATCCAAAAGAGTGTTGTAATGTTGTACTGAATTTCATAACAACACTCCTATGTTTTTTTTATCCCTTACGACAAATGGGGTTTTTTTAGTGGTAAACGCGCAAACTTGAGTCTTCTGGGGGTTAAATTGGACAAGGTTCAATATTCCCCATTCCGCGACCTTCTCAAGAGAGGACTCGATAGAAGAAACAAGTTTCTCCCGGCACTGGTCGACGATTTCCCGAGAGAGACCTGCATGGCCCGTGTATATGGCATCACCAGTGCTGTCGTCTGCATAGCAATGAATGTTGGAGGTGTCCAACATATCATTGATATGCAGAAGAAACAGCGTGAGAGACAGCACACAGCCTTGGGGCACTCCAGAATTCACGGGCTTCGGGTTCGAGCAATATCCGTCGACAACGACCTGTATGCTACGCCCAGTGAGGAAGCTGGAGGTCCACTTGCACAAGCTCTCGGGAAGCCCAAATGATGGAAGTTTGGAGAGGAGCGCCTTGTGCCATACACGATCAAAGGCCTTCGCTATATCCAGGCTAACTGCCAGGCCTTCCCCCTTGCTTTCAATAGCCACAGCCCATCTATGTGTCAGGTATACCAGAAGATCACCTGCCGACCGACCATGGCGAAACCCGTATTGTCGGTCGTTGATCAACTGGTTACCCTCTAGTTATACCAAGAGCCGACGGCTTATTATGCTCTCCATGATTTTGGAGAGCAGGGAGGTAATAGCAATAGGCCTGTAGTTTGCCGGATCCGAACTGTCTCCTTTTTTTGGATCGGATGGACAAGGGCAGACTTCCATGAGTCAGGGACTACGCCTTTAGAATAAGAGTACCGGAATAAACGCGTTAGCACCGGCGTCAACTCAGGGGCACACGTTCTAAGCACGATTGGAGAAATGCCATCCGGCCCGCTCGACTTCCTGACGTCCAACGAAAACAGAGCTCGCCTAACAGTTTTCTGTCTGAACTGTACTTCAGGCATAGAGCTCTGACACCGCTGGATGGTCGGCGGTGTTTTTCCGTTGTCGTCAAGAGTCGAGTTGGAGGCGAAAAGAGTGCACAAGAGATCGGCTTTCTCTTTTGCCGTATGGGACAGGGTGTCATTCCTCATGTGCAACGGCGGCATGGACGGCTGGCTGAAGTTACCAAGAGCAGCTTTCAACAACGACCAGAACTTGCGTGTTCCGGTCGGGTAACCGGAAAGCTGCTCGCCGATTTTGACGACGTGTTTTGACTTTGCACGGGCGATTTGCCGCTTAAAAAATCCGGAGGCACGGTTGTATTTCCTCTTAAGAACTGTGCAGTTCGGATCCTTTGTGCCCAGCGCCGCAACCCAAGTTCGATACGCCTGTTTTTTGCAGTCAGATGCTGCTTTAACTGACGCATCGAACCAGGGCTGTGATCTGCCACCGATGGGTACTACAGAGTTTGGTATAAAAATATCCATACCCTGTAGTATCACATCGGCTACTGCAACGGTGCAGGTACTAGGATCATCCGAAGGGAAACAAACCCTGCCCCAAGGGTAGGATGCAAAAAAGGAACGCATCCTGTCCCAATCTGCTGACTTGTAGTGCCAAACGCGGCGGGTCGCTGGTGGTCTGCTACGTTGGCGTCGGATAGGCACTACACTCCTGACCAGGCAATGATCGGACGTTCCGAGAGGGGCGTAAGACCTGGTAACCATCAGGATGTGTAGTCAGCAGAAAATCCAATAAGGACGGCATGTGGTTATCCACATCCGGGAGCCGCGTTGGCGACTCAACCAATTGGGACAGACCATACGCCAATGCAAAATTATGCACACACCACCCTGCGTAGTATGTGGTACGTGATCCAAGCCATTCGGCATTGTGCCCGTTGAAATCACTCAAGACTACTATTTCAGCGGACGGGATCTGTGCAAGTACGTCGTCAATTGCCGCTTGAACGCAGCCCATGAGATGATCGGTTTCTGCGTTACCACTATGGGACCTGTAGACATACGCATAGATGCGGACGCGGTCCTCTAAATCTACGCGGAGCCAGGGAGTGGACAGGTTCCTACCCTCAAAATTGCCGAGACGGCGACAGCAGATATCCTCCCTAACGTACACACATACCCCGGCATGAGGCAAAAAATTGTGCTCAATTTTGTACGCGGGGTACGTTAAATATGACGTATCGCTAGGTCGAGATATCTGCGTCTCAGTAAGGAAACACAAGGCCGGCTGCGCCGTCTCAAGGTGGTGGTGGACGGCGTTTAAATTGGAGTGAATTCCCCTGATATTGCAAAAGTCCACGTTGAGTGTGGAGCGGGGTGCCGTGGTGATACTGCCTCGTTTGTCCTTGGTCCTGCGCGGTTCTGTGCCCTCCCCAGAATACGAAGGGCAGCCCGAGCTAGAGTGCCCGGGGAGGGATTCTCCAACTCTGGTAGAGCCGGTACCCTCCTGGGGTAAAATCTTTTTTAGTACCGCTGTCATATTCGGATGGAGGGGGGGGGGGGGGGGGTTGAAATGGCCACCGGTCCTCGACACTAACCTATGCGAAACATAGCGGCACTAGGCCGCTACTTCACGCCGGTATTCTGTGCGAGTGTGGTAATGAACCCGGACAAGTCTGGCCCGATTGTGCTGACGTCAAGAGACGGCAGCGTGACTCTCCCACTTCTAAAAAGCCCTTAGTCGCCTCTTACGACACCTATGGGCCTGGGACTCCCCTATTCTTTTTACGCCCCGGGAAAAGTACAGGGCAAATACTTATTTATGAAGCAATTTATAAATGTAAATTTTTGTACATTCCCGTTGTCTGTACTTCCAGGGCGCGGGGCGCGGGCATACCCACAATCCTTAGAAAGGTCAGCATGCTTATGTTGTAACGAGACATCGGATTATATGCATTCGGATATTTGTACTCCTCGATATATTAGCGATATTGCAAAACTTTGTAATTTTTTTCCAATAAATAAATATTTTTTAAATCAATTTCGGGAAAGAGGTCACTCGTCGAATCCAACTCGGATGGGCAGCGTTCAGGAAGCTCTGTAAAATCTCCTCTTCCAAAATCTTTGGAGGAGGCCTTCGTCCAGCAGTGGACGTCTTCCGGCTGATGATGATGAATTATAATGATATTGTTCAATTACCGTCGGACAACGCTAGAGCTGGTGCATACACAGCCACCGCCGTGTACAGTATCATTTGCAGCATGTACAAAACACTTGCATAAACGCGCATGGACTTGCAGAAGCGTAATTCCTGAAAAAGCGATCAAATTAATATCGAAACAACTTACCAAAACATTTTTTTATTAAAATAAGGGACGAGACGAGCTGGACGTTCAGCTGATGGTAATTGCCCTGTCCATTACAATGCAGTGCCGCTCAAGATTCTTGAAAAACCCCAAAAATTCTGAGTGGCATTACAATTGCACTCGTCACCTTGAGAAATAAGATGTTAAGTGTCATTTGCCCAGTAATTTCATTAGATACGGCGCCCTTCATACCGAAACACAATTATGCTTACACATTACTGCTTCACTGCAGAAATAGAGGCTGTTGTGGTACCCATAATCTAGATTCTAGCCGGCATCCTGTGCAAAGCAGTCTCCCACTGGTAAATTTTATGCAGCGTGGTGTTTCAATGGCGACATTGCATAAACACACGGATAGACACGCTGTATGTAGTTGATCTACTTCCCCTGGTGTTGAGGGGAATGCAAATCTGATCAACAGTGACTCAAATTAAAGGCTTCTCAAAAAGTAAAGATAGGTTAAATTTGGGGATTGACGTACAGTTTGGTAAAAACAAGTATATTATAACTATTTTATGGGAGGATGTGGGCTAGATAGGTGCAATACGGTGCCATATACTCTCGTGAAGCAGTCATGTTGCAAACATTAGTTGAGTTACTGAGAAATTCAGATTTAACATCTTTTGTCTGAAAGTGATATGCATAATGGATACGCCACTTCGGCTGAGATCAGAGCGCATTTAGACTTCGCTCAGACTTTACTTACGTAAAACTTGCCGAGTGTAAGTTTAGCAAAATCTTTAATTTTGTTTTTATAGCTGAAATTTTGCTGAGCTTGAGCTGAGACAGACAAAGTCACGTTTGCGTTTTATGACACTCAGATAAGTCACCGCTCTATGGATGTCAGCCTTAGTATTTTAGGTTCAATCCTGAGCGACACTCCATTGTAATGGGCAGGATATATTAGGTGAGCGTCTCGACACTTTTCTCATAAATAATATTAGTATTTAAATTTTGGTATAATAAATCAGTCGCAGACATCTTTGAATATGATTTCTACAGTTAATTAAAAATCGCAGTAAACGTAAACCTTATTGTTGCTGTACTTGACATCTTTAACGAAAAATCAAAAAAGTTTTTAGTTTTTAACGGGACTAAAAAGACTATCTATAATGGGGCTAAGTCTTCAAACTTTACTTTAGAATCTTGCAGAGCAATAAATCCTAGAAAAATCCTCAGTCTCTTATATAATTTATTGTTATCCATTAAATTCTTGAACATTACATAAATACAGATTCATTGGATGGGACGTAGCGGACCATATTCGATGGTATGTCATATTATCCATCGCACAAATTATTATTTATACCATCCGGACCATACCGAGTACGACGCCGTACCAATTGGTGCGAGGCGCCCACCAAATCCGACCATGTGTTTAGGCTATTATGACCCAATTTGATTTCATTTTATACTAACTTGGCAAAAGTTGATTTGCCATATGAATTATTTTTAGAGTTTCTAGAAAATTGCAACATTACTTTATTTTTTTTTAATAAACGGCTAAATTATAATCTACTACCAAAGCTACCTGCCAATAAAAGTTACGCCAAAATTGGTCCAGGCATTTTAGAGATTAGACAGACAGACAAAAATGTTATTTTGGTGTATGTACTGTATGTATTCATATGCATGTAGTAATTAACGGTTATTTCAATATATAGATTTACCAAGTATTCATAACAGGATGTCAACCGTAGCCTCATGAAAACAGGTAGAAATAGTTGACTTGTGACAGGAACAACCAATACAAAGGCAAAACATATCATCCAAAACTGTGCGCCAGCCATATACATCTCCGCTGGATTTCCCAAGAGCTCGATAGCTGTTATAAAACTGCAAGGAATGCACATTATTAAATATATTAAATAACATTTTGTAATGGGTTGCCATTTCAATATCAATAACTGCAATATCGTGTTGGCCAATTGACTGGTGGTCGCGAAACAAATTTGTTAAGACTATCACACGACTTGCAATGATTCTAGTCTGTGACCTATTTCGCAATAAAAATAAATACCTACTATTGAATAATAATCTATGATTCAGTGTTCATAAACTACTCAAACTATGCTTTCTTAAAATAATAGGTTTTTTCTCTTATTGTCGCATGTAATTTCTTGCTGAAAAATTTATTCTACATAAAAATATATTTCACTCCAACTGTCCATTGCCAAAGAGGATGTAAATACTACCAATGCAAAACCGCTCATACAAACCACTTTTGACATCTTTCATGATTTCTTTATCTTCAAAAAGGTATTTAGGCCTTATATACTTAAGGTTTTAAGCAGAAAACTAAGATTATAAGAATCTTTTCAACTGTGTTACTATAGATACTTACGATTTTGATGAGTAATATTGATAACATACAAATTTTATATTCCACATAATTTTAAGATTTTATAGGCTCTAGTGGAGAAAACTATTGTCAATCAATATGCGTCGATAATACTCGTTTTTTTTCTTTTTACCAATTATCACTATTTCGGAAAAGGTAGAGTTTTAATGAGAAGAGGTAGCAAGGAACTCATTGCAACACTTTTAAATCAACATTTACAATTCATCGTTTTACAAATTATTTCAATTAGAATTTATGTTAAGTAAAAAATACTCAAACGTTGAATACCTTCAATGCCTTACACGAGGTAGTCAAAAAAGTCAAAAGTAAATTAAAAAATGAAAACACAAGAGTTATTGATTAATCAATTAATTAAATAGATGCATCAATCCACATCACACTGTAAATAAATAAAGGTATTACATAATATTATTATTGCGGTAAAATCTGTGACTTAATTTACCAGGATTGTATCATAGTTCTACCAACGTCTTACCTTGCTCCTAAACTCAAAGCCATAGGAAATGTTCCCATTGACGAACCACCCAGAAGAAAATCATCTCCGGTCGTTTGCTTCTCCCCACAGTAGCCATAGAACACTCCAATAGCACACGATATTAGCAGCATAGCACCAAGGACTGTGTAGTCTTCCCAATGAAACAATTCTGATGAATTTGTGCCATTGCTAATAATTAAAGTCGATGTTTGAGTTGTGTTAGGTGTTGGTAGTAAACTTGGTGACGCGGGCGGTACTAATAACATTAGTAGTGGTATCCATTGTACCTAAAAATAAAATTTTATAAGTATTATTAGTACGACGAGCAAAACAGAGGATCAGGACAACACAAAGAGCCAGTATATTAAAAATAGGGAAAATAACAAAGTCTGAACTGAAGAAATTAGAGAGAAAACCAAGATCAAGCCCTTAAATTGAAATAGCAATGGGCTGGTCACGCAACTCGCTATAAAGACAGAAGGTGGACACTCAGAACCACGCAGTGGAAGGGACCTACAGGAAAACTACGAGTTGGCAGACCGGAAAGAAGGTAGGCTGATGAAATAATAGAAATAGCCGGGAAAGACTGGCAAATAATGGGTAAAGACAGAGACTCGTGGTAAAAGTTGGAGGAGGTGTTCACCCGAGGAGGGGTTCATATCCAAAAATAAAACATACAAATAAGTTACACGCACTAACATCTAGATATTAAGTAAGATATTAACTAACACAAATTACAAATTCTGAAAAGTACAAGGATATAAAATAAAAAGGCTTTTTTATTATTATTATTACCAGTGGGAGGCTCCTTGCCGCGGATGCCGGCTAGATTATGGGTACCACAACGGCGCCTATTTCTGCCTTGAAGCGGTAATGTGTAAGCATTACTGTGTTTCGGTCTGACGGCCGCCGTAGCTAGTGATATTACTGGGCAAATGAGACTTGTCATCTGTCTCAATGTGACGAGCGCACGGGCTTTTTTATGTAAGAGGAGGATTATCAAGCGTGAAAGGACCCCACAGCTTGTGGCGTTTTAGGCGTTAACGGTTAGGAGCTAAATATCGGGTGTAAAGTCCCTTACGGACCTATGATTTTGCAATAAAAATAGATTTCAAGAGCTTGAATTTTGCCTCACTTTACAAACAAAACAAATTTTTAAAACTACTTTAAAACACTCATATCTAATATATAAAATTCTCACGTCGCGGTGTTTGTAGTCAAACTACTTCGAAACGGCTTGACCGATTCTCATGAAATTTTGAGTACATATGGGTAGGTCTGAGAATTGGACAACATCTAATTTTCATCCCCCTAAATGTAAAGGGATGTCCACGCCAATTTTTATCATTTTGATTTTTTTTTTAAATATTTTTGATTATAAGTCAGCATTAAAAAATACATACAACTTCAAATTTTCACCCATCTACGATCAACAGTTACTTTTGCTGGGTCAGCTAGTCTTAATATATCGACGACCTGTATAGCCGAGTGGTTAGCGATCCTACCTACTAAGCTAGAGGTCCCGGGTTCGAATCCCGGTAGGCGCATATGTTGAATATGGATGTTTGTTTCCGAGTCATGGATATTTAAATGTATTTATGTATGTTTATATGAATTTATGTATGTTTAACTAAGTATATTGTAACCCATAACACAGGCTATATAAGCTTAACTTGGGGCAAGAAAATTTGTGTAAGAAGTGTGTCAATATTATATTATATATATTATACGACGACTGTTGTAACTGAACTCCTCCTAAACGGCTGGACCGATTTTGATAATATTCTTATGTGTTCCAGTGAATTTGAGATTGGTCTAGATTCTCAATTCCATCAATATAATATAATTCTCCTGCTCATGTGTATGTTAGTGAACTCCTCCTAACGGCTGGACCGATTTTTCAAATTTAAGACCTGCGAACAGGACAATGTCTGTCGGGTCCACTAGTCCTTCTATAATTTGATTCGGCGTTAACTAAAGTTCTTAATTCTAAATATTATTTTGTTTAAAATTTTAATTTAAAATTAAACATTGCTGTTTCTTTAAAAGTAGTCACATATTGTCTACCTATCTAATATAACACCTTTTGTAAGACTTGCAATAAAAAAAATGATTTGATTTGAAGCTCCTTGAGTTCTTTAAATGAAGGCACATCAATAACAGAGTGCGTTGCTAGTAGATGGCAAGTCAATGAACCTGTTGTAAGGAGTCTAATAATCTTCATAAAATTATTTAAAGAGCCAATCAAATGCGGCCCGACACGTTGGGTTCCGTGCCACCGTACAATATATAACTTTGAAATATTTTTGTACAGGAAACATTATATTACGCATGTCGGCCATCTTGGATTTTTACTAGGTCTCACTGAACACAAATTCAAAATAGTTATTTGTTCAACAAGTGAGCAAAGTTATTTTTTGCTGTGAGTGCTGACTCTAAATAACGAATTGGTGAAGTAGTAGTAATATAGACCACTGAGGTAGTGAGTGATTTAAAGGCAGGAGACAAAAAAAAATTTGCTCTCGTCTAAATAACAACTTTTCGCCTCGACTAGCGAGAAAAGTGTTATAGGGTAAGAGAAAATTTTGATAATATTTAACAATAGAAAGAATAGTGTTTATTATAAACATCATTACTAGTATTTATTTTAAGTATTAAGTCTTTACAAAGGCAATAGTATTTATAAATCTAATTTTCGATAAGTAACATATAAATGTTTGTAACAATGAGATAATACGCTAGGCTTAAATGAGTTTCGGAACGCACCGGATCGCATTGTTCCTTTTTTTCACGCGGAGTAATTCCCGGATGTTTGGTCATGTGGGGTTTGAAATTTAAATCACTTTGCCTCACGCTCGCAGCAAAAAGCGTTTATGCTGCGAGTTTTCACGTAGCAATAGGGCCCTTTTCGTCAAGTCAAAGTCAAAAAAATCTTTATTCACTGTAAAACTTTATAAGTTATTTAGTGCAAGTCAGGATGAAGTACAAAAGTTACAATAGCATTCAAATGAGTATAACAATATTCATTAACAAAATTTAGAACATTACTTCCAACTATCTTCATCATTCAAATAATCTTTCACATTATAATAGGCCTTAGATGTTAATTTACTTTTTACGATACATTAAATTTTTTTAATAGCTCATACATATATATATATTATAAAAATATATTAAAGCTTCTTTGACAAAGAACGCTTACTGTAGTATAGTAAAGAAGGATGCATGTTTCTTGTCTGGTTCTGCCCAGGCCACCTAACATTTTATATTATTACTAACTGACCCGGCAAACGTTGTTTTGCCATATAAAGTATAATTCACGCGATAGTTTTATAAGTAATAAAATATTGCCTATATTATAGCCTGTACATCATTTTGTTCTATTGTCAATAGTTTTTGCAGCGCACGCAAAAATAGGTTTTCGATTTTACACCTTGTGTTACAAAATAGCAATTTTTATTACGGATCCCTAATTTTGAAAAAAAAAACATAGCCTATAGCCTTCCTCGATAAATGGACTACCCAACACTGAAAGAATCATTCAAATCGGACCAGTAGTACCAGAGATTAGCGCGTTCAAACAAACAAACAAAACAACACTGCAGCTTTATAATATTAGTATAGATATTAAATTCTGATTCAGAGCTCTATCCACTTTATCTGAAAATGGTAGCTTGAGCATGGTAGTAGATTATCTAATATTTAAAATTCTCATGTCGCGGTGTGTGCAGTTTAACTACTTCGAAACGGTTTCACCGATTCTCATGAAATTTTGAGTGTCAATATACACTCAAAATTTCATAAGGTAGGTCTGAGAATCGGACAACATCTATTTATTCCACGCCATTTTTTTTTTAATTTGTTTGATTAGTCAGCATTAAAAAATACACACAACTTCAAATGTTCACTCATCTACGATCAACAGTTACTTTTGTCTCGCGATTTTAATATCGGCAATACAACGTTTGCTGGGTCAGCTAGTCTATATATAAAAATAAATTGCTGTTCGTTAGTCAAGCTAAAACTCGAGAACGGCTGGACTGAAGCTAATGTTGGTCTTGAATTACTTGTGGAAGTCCAGAGAAGGTTTAAAAGGTGAATAAATATTAAAACGCTTGGAATTAAATAAAAACAACAATTTCGATTTTCCTTTGATGTGTTGTGCAGAAATCAAATTGAAAGAATAGTGTAAAATTAATAACTATTTAGAATTTTTATATCTTTCCAACCCTCTCAGGAGGTATAAAAGAAAGTTCATTTTAGCTAAATATTCTTGGTAGAAACTATAGTTGTGAACTATCTATCAGTTTATCTTATATCTTTAAATGAGCAATTCTTGTATATATATATATATAATTGGAATCTCGGAATCGGCTCCAACGATTTTCATAAAATTTAGTATATAGGGGGTTTCGGGGGCGATAAATCGATCTAGCTAGGTTTCAATTTAAAAAAATGTAGTTTTATCCGTTTTAATGAGAAACAGCTACAATAACTTTAGAATACAAAGGACATTGGGTGATCCGGAAAGCAGAAGACCCGGTTCGAATCCAGATGTCCTATTAGTTTTTTTTTAAATTCAAGTTTGTACATTCTTAAAAATCCGAGCAAGGCTCGGTTGTCCGGATATTTTTTATATAAATTGATAAATCTTCATTCAATATGAAGTCAATAAAGTTTTTAAAAATAAAGATTTTTATAAGTACTAGGTACGTGCTTAGTCATGTGTGTACGCGGACAAAGTTGCGGGTATCAGCTAGTAAAAACATTTATGTTTTATTCTATTTCAATAAAGATTAAGTACTTGACTTTCACTTTAAAGGATGAAAGAACGGACAACGGGGTGTTAGTAATATGATACCCGTTGGTGTATCTTTTTGAAACATCAGTATTATATATACAGGGTGTCCCAAAGTTATGGGACATTGAGGGAAAGTACCTTAAATATCGAAGATAGGCTATTTTACTGAAAGAAGACTTTATGTTATTTTTAAAAGTTAGTACTTCTGCATTAATTCGGTTCGATTCCCAGACGAGGCAAGTAATTTTTAGAAAAGGTTTTAATACAGAATTACTAACTTTTAAAAATAACATAAAGTTTTCATTCAGTAAAATAGCCTATCTTCGATATTTAAGGTACTTTCCCTTCATGTCCCATAACTTTGGGACATCCTGTATATACTAGCTGACCCTACAGACGTTGTTCTGTGTGTGTAATAAATAAAATACGGTTTTTTATGAACTTGTCAGTAATATTTCATAACACCAAGAATTATTTTTTAAAATATGCTCCCTGTCAGTAACTAATCACGTTCTATATTATGTATAGAACGTCATTGCTCCCTGTTGTTAACTATAACGAAATTATTTCACAACAGAACTGTCACACCGTGCGTCAATAAATTCTCTCATAGAACATATGTCCATACACAACAAATATTGGAAATAAAAATATCCTATCCTAATCCTATCTCTCAAGTTGACCTAAACTGCGCTCCATGAAGTAATCCCCATTAAAATCCGTTCATTAGTTTAGGAGTCCATCGCGGACAAACAACGTGTCACGTAATTTATTTATATTAAGATTATATCAGCACTTAGCATCCACATCTAGAGTAGTGGATTACACCAACCGGACATACTTGTACCAACACTTGGGTATCTAGTTTGATTGCAGTGTCAATGGAGAGCTTGTTTAAGTGATTTTTCAATTGCCTGCTGAAGTGGTCGATTGATTAATTGTTCTTAAACGTTCAATTTCCTGTATGAATTAACCGACCTTTTGTACGAGCTAGTTTTTTTTTAATAAATCACCTGTTTTATTGATTTAACAGAATGATGCTGGTAGGTAGATGTCAACTTCAAAGGTCCGCCAAATTAAGTATTTTTTAACCGACTTCAAAAAGGAGGAGGTTATCAATTCGATCGGTATTTTTTTTATGTATGTTCTAATTTCTTGAATGAAAAGTTGATTGATTGAAAGAAAAGTTGAAAAAGTGTGCAGCTTATGTAGTAAATAATAGTTCAAAAAGCTTCCACTACGGCGCTAGTGTAGGCACAGGGTATTGGAAATATGGTGAATGTAGCAATTGTAAATGAATTGAAGTATGTCGAGTTAAAAAAATAATAGTATTGTCGTCTAAAGTAGTTAATTATTGAAAATTTCAACAACTTACGCTGTACAAAATAATGTAGTCAATATAACCTTAAAGAGTTATTATGATAAAACGTGTAGCTAGAGTGATTAGTATTATTTTATATTTGGCGCTTCTTTTAAGAATTACCCTGATGCTACTGTAGCGCCACCCTAATTTAACGCATTTTGACAGACACTTTTTCATATACACAGGTCATTCTCCTTGCCCTCCATAAACATTTTGCATATTCTCGGTTTAGGTTTATTCTCAGGTATAAAGTTACACAAAGTTTATTAGAAATGAAAAGTTTAAGACGAATATATAATAAATTGTTTTAATAGGAGTTAATATCTCTAATAATGTTCCAATGTATAATGATTTAAGAACGATTAAATAATGAAACCATTCCATACGATGGCCAATTACTATAATGCGTACTCTATGGACGTTAGCGTACGTTATGGTACTATTGCGATATGAGTACGATACAATAAAAGCGGTAAAATCCGGTTTGGTCCTCATTAAATCTTCTTTGAGGCGGTAATGTCCGGACACAAATACGTGATGAAGCGATCAACAAGAACTCATGAGGTTTCGACTCAGCTATGGGTCATACCGCATTCCTTACAATAAACATATTAATTGGATGATGTGTTGGCTTCTGAGAACTTGAAAGCAATTAGATAATATAATATATGAAAAATTAGGCATTAGTAATCAGTATTACTGTCATTTTTTGTACCTAACAAGCCCAAGGTAACATTTCATTTAGAACAAATAAAAGTTTCTTCTGTTTCTACCCACTAAAATTACCACCACATTACCTACCTACATTACCCACACATGGGTAAAATTGATTGAATTAGGCTTTTATTAATATTTTGCGGAAATCCATAAGTAAATTCCGCTAAGTTTTGTCTTTAATCAATTAGACAAGAGTTTCTACTCTACACGAGGCATCTTCAGGATATGTTGACAGATGGCCGTTGGGGCAGGAAAGTCCTCGAATGGCGTCCATGCACCGGAAGACGCAGTGTTGGTAGTGTTGGTAGGCCCCCACAAGATGGACTGACGATCTGGTCAAGATCGCCGGAACGTTGGATGAGGGCAGCGCAGGACCGATCGTCGTAGATTAAGTAGATATTTTTAAATTTTTACCGCCTAGTAAAATATTTAACCCATTTTCGTTGAGATATAATAAAAAATTGCTGGTAAAAACTTGCAGACAGTTGCCAAAATAAAGACATATGGAAAAGTCAGGAGGGGTTCTTGCATGCCTTGCACGTTAAATTATATGTAACTTTTTAAATATTTTAGTATATAATTTATATTTTCATGTAATTTAAGTAATATTATGCTTAATGAGCATTACTACCTAATGATGATAATTATCGAATAAAATTAGGTATATACCTACCTACCTACCTATATAAGAATGTAATTTCATAGCAATTCACCTAATCCTGGCCCAAATATATGCATAATATGTTGAACAATTATAATATTTATTTTTTCAATACAACATAGTAAAAAATATAATAATTTTATCAAATTAATGTATTGTCATCGCTTATCGATAAATCTACGAGGTTTGAACGTGGCCGTTTAAAGTGGGTCAAAATCGCACCCAAATGAGTCGGTTACAAACAAACATACATACAGTTGAAGCTAATAAAAGCGCGTAAAAAAGATATTTTGTCATGCGCGAGCCAAGATAATCTATTTATTTTAAACATAAACGGCCTTAAAAATAAAATTGGCATAAAGCATAAACCAAAAATATGTAAAATGTTTATAAATAGACATTTTGCTTACGAATGATTTGTTCGGACGTATAACGTTTCCCGCGTTTATTTGCAAGGCAGCTTGTCATTCGGAAAACTTCAGAATTATCATTGTATTGACAGTGTTGTCAACAATAATGTAAACATTTTGCATTTTCTTTGTTTATCATCAGTTATAACTTTATACCAAGTTTATTTGTAAGGCCGAAATGGTTTTTTAAATTGATATGGTCACTAAAAGATAATGCTAGGTTAGTTAATTAAGTAATCCCTACTGATATGTAAAATCTAGTAACTTATGATAGAAGGACCCTAAATTGAGACTGAATAAATTGACTGACTTGGTATTATACGGATGTCACAACTTATTACGGTAGTACCTACCTAGTCTCGCAATTCAGTTCAGTTGCGAGACTAGGTTTTTTAACCTAGTCTTAGTTCAAAAAAGGAGGAGATTCTCAATTCGTCGGTATGTTTTTTTTATGTTTGTTACCTCAAAACTTTCGACTGGGTCAACCGATTTTGATAATTCTTTTTTATTTATATTAAAATTTATATATAGGTATAATTCTATAAATTTTTGGAGTCGGTATCATCCAAGATAGGTTTGAAACTACATACATAGTTATAGGTGAGATGTGCTTGAGTTGTGAGGAGGTGAGAGGCGAGAGCGGGTCGCGGCGGAAGGACACCGATTCCAAAAATTACAATAATCGTAATTAGAATTAGATTAATTAATTAGATTGTATAAAAATACGCAATTATTTTTATACTTTTTAGTGCATATTATATCTATTGTTTTGGAATAGTGTTTTTGAAGTCGGGTGATTTTTTGTTAATTTTTTTTATTTACAAGTTATGTTATTTATTTTAAATATATCATAATCAAAAATATGTGGCATTACTTACGAAAATCCAGAAACTTACAGAATGACCTGAGTGCCTACGTGTTTAAGTTGGACCTATATCCAATTATTAGTTAGGCTTAGTTATTTCATATGAATCATATCTAGGACTACTTAACTCTTCATAAAATCTTCTTAAAACTTAACAACGAAAAATAGTCTATTAATTCGATTCTCGAACGATTGTTCGAACGAAGTTCAAAATTAGCCAATTAAAAAAGTCGTATCAAAATAGATTGATTAGTCGGGCGTGGAAACAATCATCAAAGATCTCACCATAACATTCTCGGCTAATGTTTTAAACGATCGAAGACTATAGTCACAGCTATATTGGAGAAGATAAATTAAACCAACGCCAATGATTCAACCAGAATGCTGAATAACTAACATTATTGCTAAGTAGATATATTATTTCACGTGACGATGGTAAAAGGCCTGATGGCATGACGTTGATTCCTTGGAGTCGTGGAAAGCCGCTGGTGTGGGATGCGATTTGGACACGCTAGCGCCCTCTCATATTGAACATTCATCTAGAGTGGCAGGTGCAGCGGCGGAAACTGCCGAAAGCCTAAAGCGGAGGAAATGGTGATGCATATTTCCTCCGCTTCGGATCGGATACATATTTGTTCTCTTTGGGGTGGAGACGATGGGTCCTTGGGTTTCATCGGCACAAAAACTCATAACAGAATTATCCAGGCGTCTAACCGATTTAATAGGTTACCCAAGATCTGGTACGTATCTCTGTCAAAGGATAAGTTTGGCCATACAAAGAGGTAACGTTGCCACCTTCATGGGCACCTTACCTCCGACAGCGTTTTTAATGATATTTACTATTTGTAATTAATAAATTTTATTACATTAGTTAAGTTTTATTTTATTATTTATTATATAAACAGTGTTATTCATTATTTGATCGCTATAAAAATATTTCTCAGTAGGCTTTCACCAATAATAATGAATAATTAAGGCTTAGCGATTACGCCTTCTTTATATACATATGATGTGCGAAAGTTTATACTTTTATTGCCACTTCTTTAAGCGTCTTTATATTGAGCCTAAATTTGAATAAAAATAGCGAGGGTTACAAAATTGAGTATTTGCATAAATTATTTTTATTATAATTAATAGTACAGTAATTAATAGTATTTAATTTCATTAAAGTAAAAGAACTGTTTTCCAATTGTTTTCTATCTTCCCCGATGGTGGCTAGTGCAAGAAGAAGAGAAAGAAGAAAGAGGAGAATTCTCCAACATATTAAATTATGTTTTTTTAATTCTCATATTATATTACAAGATTATAAACTCATTAGTTGCCATCCGTGCTAACGTTTTTCCGAAAACCTATCCATTCGTTGTTGATATCATTCTGGTCTCCGTTGGAACGGGTTGTGGGATGAATTTCGATAAAAATTCACTCCAATTTCTCCCAGACTTCTTGATCTTACGTCGGCACATATAATATCTAATAGCCATTCCGTATGTACCATTTATTTTTATTTAATATATAAAATTCTCGTGTCATGGTGTACGTAATTGAAACCCTCCGAAACGGCTCGTCCGATTTTCGTGAATCTTAGCGTGCATATCGGCTAGGGTGGAGAATCGGACAACATCTATATTTCATCCCCCTAAATGTTAAGGGTTAATAATGTTAATAATGTCCACCCCTATTTTTTTATTTTTTTGGACGTAATGTTTTTATGATTCAGCATTAAAAAATACATACAATTTAAAATTTTCACCTTTCTACGAACAACCCCTGGTTTTTTAATCGGGAATTTTTTATATTATTCCGTTCCATGAACAGATCGGCGGGTTGCAAGATGGCAATCGAATACAATACTTATAGTACGATATATTTGGTAGGTCTGAGAAACAGTCGGTTGCATCTATTTTTTATACCGTAAAAATTTAAACTATTGATTTTTTTTAAATTACATTGTATGGCAATACAAAGTTCAGCTATATTAACATAATAATTATATTATATATACATAACATATTAATGTTAAGTATGGATAGAATTAAAAGATCAACAGCTGTTGGATAAAAGCAATTACATAATTCATTAGAAGTTTCTTGTTAAACAAACAAATTGAATATATTATACCGATTCATAAGTTGTTGCTAATTTTACAGTTCATAATCATTTTACTGATTGTAGATCATAACCACTATTGTTACAAATTCTACAACTTGTTAGAGAAGGATGGCTAGGTCGTGTCATGATTATCACACAAACTAATTCCTTGTGAACTTAAATGTTCTTCTTCTTCCTCTTCTTAGTCGGGCACTCTTGTCAGAGTGGTCGTGGTTACGCTCACGAGGTACACGTTGGAGTGTTCGGTGGGTCGATATCTTTTCTGAGGGTAGCTCTCCTGGCGATGTGCTTCCATTTCTGACGGTTAGAGGCGTTGCGAGTACACTGGACCATGGTGGACTCAGTAGCCTTTGTGATGGGGTCTTGGCAATCGACCGCGTGCTCTCTTGCCTTCCACCTGGCCCTGAACTACCAGTCTCTCCATCGAGTTCTCATTTCTAGAGACGTGACCTAAGAACTTAAGTATCCTTAGTTGCACAATTGACGATAGACTTAAATGTTATGTAATAATATTTTAGCACCACCCACGAACAAGACTAAGTAAACTATTTACCAAGATGTAGAGTTTATAGGATCAGGATTGAAACTGGCTGTACTTAAGATCTCACAACCTTAAACACTAAAACAACCAAAGAAATGTTTAAAACTTTACTTTTCTTCGACTGCAGAAAGCACCCTGAAGTCATTTTTGATCATCGGTCAGTGATTTAGTTCTGAAAGCGACTTATTTTAGATGACAATCAATTTAAAACCATGATGGTTAGATTATACACTTACAGCCGTTCCCAATATTCAGTCTATCTCTTACTTGAGATAAAAATCGTAACTATCGCTGACTTTTCTGTCCCAATAAACTTATCGACGGTAACTCACCTTATCCGCACGCTGTCGGTCAATGTCGTATAGCTTACCAGCGATAGAAGTTTGTATGGAAATTTCAATTCACGCGTCCCAATATAAGGCGGTAAGAATGACTTATCGGATGTATTGGGACAGGTTCAGATTATTGACAGCTAATAAGTGACAGTAGAAGGTAGTAATTTATCTCTATCTGTAGATAGTATATTGGGAACGGCCGTTAGAATGTTTGATAAGTCTAAAGAACAGCTCTATGGCTTCACCTGGACCAAAACTATTAGGGTCTGAAAATATCAGAAAAAGAATGTAGTACCCCTCCTTTTTTAGCACTTCCTTGTGGAGGCAATGCCGTGCATTCCAAGTCTACCTGGTCCATGCTTTTAGAAATCCACGTTTTATTTTGACAAGATTTGATATTCATTACTTAATATTTAATTGTAAAAATAAATAGTAGTTAAAAAGAAACTAAACATTTTATAAAAAATCGAACTAAAAAATAGAAAATATTTCCTACTTTTTAGTGTGGTTTATTTATAAAAGCGTGATTATTATGTTTTTTTATTAAATATAATTTGTATTGTTAAATTAAAAATTCTCTTTGGTACCTATTCGAAAATTTCCGAAAAAAATTATATAAATTAGCAAAACTCTTTTGCAAATTGTAAATGGGATAATTTTATCAAATTACTGTAATGTCATCGATAAATCTACGAAGTTTGAACGAAATCTGGCCAAAAAGTGGGTCAAAATCGCGCCCAAATGAGTCGGTTACAAACAAACATACATACAGGTGAAGCTAATAAAAAGTGTGTAAAATAGTAGTAAAAATAAACTGTGCTGTAAAATATGATCTCCTATACAAATATAATATTTCTATCAATTATTAATGGTGAATTATGCAATAATAATTAATCAAATAGTCAATAGTAACTAATCTATTACTTACCATATTTGTCACCATCCTTAATCCAAACAGTGCCATAACTTGTTTATTTGAAAAAAAAAAAAACGTATCTGATTTCCTTTACATGTCCTAACACGGAAGATGTTCTGTTGTGTTAAAGCTCCGACAGACTGCAGGCCCTACACAGCCTCGGAAGTACGCTACACAAAGTCCCGTGCACCAATAAAAAGTAATTAAGACTATGAATGACATGGAACAGTTAATTTACCACACATTTTTTAATTCATTGAGATCTAACAAAACAAACAAACCAATTAAAACTTTACGATTTGACTCTAACACGTATAAGTATTTATGTAAATGTATTTATATATTAAAACATCTGCAATAATTTAAATCGGTGATTATAACACTAAAAATGACACAATGGATGTAGGTTATATAATGTCTTTAAACACGAGCGAGCTAAATAAGAGCGACCGTTATTCTACATCAATTATTATTACTTATTGAGTTTTTGCTGCAATCTAGTAACACTATAATAACCTTAACTAACAATATATGCAATTCAAAGAATCTAAGCGTAATAAACCCGTGATATCAGCAACAATTGGTCGTGCGTAGAATCAATCGGCTTCGACATCATGATAACTCTTTGAATTTCGAATGTTTACGAGAAGCGGATATTGTAGTAATTTCTAGAATTTATTTTTCAAGTCTTACGGTTCCGTATTCCCATTTTGCATTTGTTTGTTGGTGGAAATAAACTTTATAGAACGGTTAGACAATTTCGTGTTACGTAGAGACGTTGCTTCACAATATCTATGTCTTCTACCGCATTTATCACGGAGGGTGTTCCGAAGAGCTGTTTGAAGTGATTCCTGCCGCTGAATTCTACTTTCGCCCCACACTTTAGGATATCATCCCCACCATTTGGATGTGTGGCGTTTCACCACAGTGCGGTTTTTCAGGACCTTTCTTCTACGTTCATCCAAGTTGTAGAATGAGCTTCCTTGTTCGGTGTTTCCACGACGATTCGACATGGGTACCTTCAAAAAAAGCGCGTTAAAATTTCTGAAACGTCGGCAACGCTCAAGAGATGTGGGCGGCAGTGATCACTTAACATCAGGTTACCCGTAAAATTGCTTGTCCGTTTCTTACATAAAAAAATAATTAGTATTTGTGACTAAACGAAGCAATGTAGCTGTTAGCTAATAAGCTTATCTCCCTATCTAGTGGTCCATACAAATAATTATAAAAAAAATCTTGACTTTTTTAGTATAATTGTCGACTTGTTTGGTTGACTTTGTTCATTTCTTTACTTTCGTTAGATCATAGAATGGTTGTTTTGACGCTTAATAACTATTTCACACATATTTTCGAATATGTTATACCACTGTTGTTGTAACTACAACTGGTGAATCTTAATAAATAAATAAATAATAAAATAAAAAAGTCGATACGTCTGTGATCTTTGTCAAAAAATTAAATCTTATCAATACCAAGGGGAAAGAGTTTTTCGCATTTTATATGAAAATTCAAACTATGATTTTTTTTATTTTTTTTATACTTTTAATTACACTGTTATAATATGTGTTAATTTATTCGATGACTTGTTGCCATTTTGGAGGTAATGACATAATCTCGTTGCTGTAGAAGTTTTAGGACTTCTTCTTAATCCTAGATAGAAAGAAATTTTGTGTGTGTATCTAGCAACAGTGGGACTCTTCTTCATCTGTTTTTAAGCTATCTAATCTTTCGTTCATTTCTTTTTTTTTGAAGGTGTAACAATCTGTCACTGCCGGATTAGATTATTGGCTAAAGATATTGTGTATGTTCTAGCGTTAAGTTTAGAGATGAAAGACTACAGCCCTTTCTAAAGTTCAATTCCGGTCACTTTCAACAAGAAAGAAAAAAGAATTTCTAATAGCTGGATAAAAACATTTGAATAACTTATTTTTTTTAATGTAATCTTTTTATTGTTATCAAAACGTGCCGGATACAAATAGTAGGGTCATAGAGATTTTATTACAAAATTTATGCATACTTTATACGAAAAGACTGTTCTCCGACATAATATGAATTTGGTTATTTTTTTTAAAGTGACACTTCTGGAAACTCTCTGGTTGTGGCAGTTGAACCAGACATACAAGATTTATCAATTATACGTCTTCCGAACGGTTGGCTCAGTGGAAGAGCGATCGCACGGAACGCGAGAGGTCGCCGATTCGAGTCCCCGCATCGTTCATAATTTTTGTTTTCAAATTTAATTAGCGTGTTATGAATGTTCAAATTTAGGGGAATTTTACTAGGAAGTACTTAAGTATCTGCTTCGAGCACTATAATTATGCTTCCTACTAGAACAAGAGCAAGCTAGAAGGAAAATTTCTACCCTTTTTTTTATTTTTCCCTCAGTCCTCCATTCCTCGGATTCGCTCTCAGGAATTTGGTTGCATGGTCGATGCCTTCGAGATACATGTCACACACTCAAATGAGATTAAGATTCAGATTTTCATACCAGCTTATATTATATCGATAAAGAATCCCTGTGAATGGTAATTACTCCGTGTTCTAATAGGGACATATATAGATGAACATAATTTTTTGTTATTTGGTTGAGTTCTCGTGACAGGATTCGTCATGCTCGCCTAAATGTTACTGCTTGTGGTAGCGACGTGGGGCGGGTCGTTACTTTCCCTATAATTTGGTCGAGGGTGGCGATGGCTAATTTATGCACCATGCTCATGAACGGGCGCTACTTTTTTTAAGGAAAATAAGGGACGAGACGAACTGCACGTTCAGCTGATGGTAATTGATACGTTCTGCCCATTGCAATTCAGTGCCGCTCAGGATTCTTGAAAAACCCAAAAATTCTGAACGGCACTACAATTGCGCTCGTCACCTTGAGACATAAGATGTTAATTTTCATTAGTAATTTCACTAGCTACGGCGCCCTTCAGTCCGAAACACAGTAATGTTAACACATTACTGCTTCGCGGCATAAATAGGCGCCGTTGTGGTACCCATAATCGAGCCGGCATCCTGTGCAAAGGAGCCTCCCACTACGTGGCTGAATGATCCTGTGACCAGAATACCTTTATTTATTTATCATGTGTGTTTGGATTGATGTATCTACTGTACATGTACTGTAATTGAAATTATTTGTAAATCGATGAAACTGTAAATGTTCATTTAAAAGAGTGACAATGACTCTCTTGCCACTTCTTCTCATTAAAGCTCAATTTTTTCCAAAGTCGTGGTAAATCTAAAAAAAACATTTGACATTCATTTCGTTTGACGTTTCATTTTTTGTCACAGAGAATGTATTTGATTTCATAGCTAAAAGTGATGTAATTTTCTACAACTTTTTATTAATAGTTCTAAGATTTAGAATTATTTATTGAACGCGGACAAGATCGTGGCCAGAAGCCGGTATATTTCGTTTTAATCTTTTTTGACATTATAAAATATATTTCTAATTGTAAAAGTTGTTGCATTATCATTAATTAAAACCACTCACTAAGCCGCCATACCTATAAGCTTAACACAGCGACTGATAATTAGTATAGGTAGCCACTTTGCATTCCGATTCCGAAAATTTCAATAGATATGAATTAATTATGTGTGTTGTTGCAGAGTATTTTATGGGAGGGCACCTCGCGTCAACAGCCAAGAGTTGCGCAAATGATGAGAAGCATCGAAAGTGTCCCCACCACCCCCGGATGTAATGCGCTTACCTTATATACTCGGTGGCAACTACACACTGGACATATCGCGAACACATGTACATGAGGATGTGTGATAAAATGGTATGTGAGCGTTGTACTTGACACGAGGTGGACGTCGAACAAACATAATTTTCTTAAACTTTTCTGCAGATGTTGCGGTCATTGATGTTAATCGCGGTTGTCGGAAGTACAGTGGCACGCCCGGAACCTCCCAGGTCTTACGGTCCTCCGGCTACCTCGTACGGAGTCCCAGCGCCGCAGTACGGACCTCCACAGCAACCGATTGTTCATAAACACGTCTATGTACACGTGCCGCCGCCAGACAATGAACCACCAGCTCCAGCCAAGCAGATCTATGTGCCACCTCCGCAGAAACATTACAAGATAGTCTTCATCAAGGCACCTACGCCACCAACACCCACAGCTCCGGTTATCCCAGTTCAGCCGCAGAATGAAGAAAAGACTCTTGTATACGTGCTGGTGAAGAAGCCTGATGAACAACCTGATATTGTGATTCCAACTCCAGCGCCCACGCAACCCTCTAAGCCGGAAGTATATTTCATCAGATATAAAACACAGGTGCGTAAATAGTTATAATAATATAATAAAAATAGTTATATATAAATTACGTGACACGTTGTTTGTCCTCGATGGACTCCTATACTAATGAACGGATTTTAATGGGGATTACTTCATGGAGTGCAGTTTGATCCAACTTGAGAGATAGGATAGTTTTTATTTCGAATTATAACCCATAATTATTTTTATTTTCAATGTTTGTTTTGTATTGACATATTTTCTATGAGGGCTTCAGTGACGCACGGTTTGACAGTTCTGCTGTGAAACAATCTCATGATAACAACAGGGAGCATTCTTTACGAAATAATTCTTGATGTTTTGAAATATTATTGGCAAATTCCTATAAAACAGTATTTTTTAATTATCTACAGAACAACGTCTGTCGTGTCAGCTAGTAGTTATATATATATCTTGAATTATATTGAAAATTGGCTTAAAAGTATTGACCTAAAATTATTGTCACCTAGTTTAGTGACCGATTTGAAGAGTAGTAGACATTATTTAGTAAAGTGTGGAAGTGCTTTGCGTTTACTTTACTTCAGTTTCGGGCAAAAAATATTGTTTTCGTTGTATTCGTACCTATACCGTTTTTATCCAAAAAGCTGGTGATAAATTTGAGAATAATTTTATAAAGTAACTAATTAATCAACTCAGAAATCTATAGTTAAACTAGTTGACTCAGCAAACGTTGTATTGCCATATAAAGTAGTAAAAAAAATTATTAAAATTTTTTGGGTATAAAAAATAGATGACGACCTATTCTCAGACCTACCAAATATATCGTACATAAAATTTATAGTACTGCAATAATCAGTATAGTCCATTGCCATCTTGTAACTCTATTGCGTATCTGTAGATGGAATAAAATAATATTAAAATCGCGATACAAATATAAAATAGGTGTTGTTTGTGTGATCGGGTGAAAATTTGAAGTTACATGTATTTTGAATGCTGATTCAGAAAAGAAAAATTAAAAAAAATGTAAAAAAAAATATTTAGGGGTAGGTGACCCTTGGGGCATGAAAAATAGATGTTGGCCGATTCTCAGACCTACCCGATATATACACAAATTCACGATTTTTCTACAATAATAAGCCTTTTGCTTAAAAAAAATTAACACCTATATGAAGTGATTTAATTTAATTTATATTATTAGACACGTTCGGTCTATTTAGTATACGTAGTGGTCAAAAGTAGAAAAAAATAGGATACTTATGATATTTTTTCTTTTTTTAACATATTTAATGTTTGAACATATAAAAATTATATACTATTCTTTTTACACTGGTCATATACTTAAAGTTCTAACAAATCCGATTGAATCTGAGCGGAGCGAGGAAAAATGGCGGCAAAATAAATTCCGCTTGATATTTTAGCATATTTCTAGTTTAATGTAGATCCTCCGCAAGAACCTATTAAAAATAGAATATTTTGTACCGGACCTTGTACTATTTATATCACAGCAAACATTTAACATGGCGGCCATTTGATCGCCAATCGCGCATCATTTTGTTCAAATTTTCATGGTTTTCCGGAACCGAAACCAACTGCGAACACCTTAGTCACTTCTTGCAACATGTGTTATATATGGTTCTATTAGCTGGTACAACACTTATATATGTTTTTTTTATTTATTTATTCAGTACAACCACTTTACACATATTATCCTTACAAACTAGTTTTAAACATACAGGTTAAGGTGTCTGATATGTGGAACAATTACGGTGTACATAGCATTGCCAAAACACTTAAAAAATACTAATACTAAATGACGTTACATTTATAATAACTCATAACAATAACATAAACTAAATTCTTAAATGCTCCCAAATCTTTAGTTTAAAACTATATAAATAGTCATGAAACACGTCCAACTCAATGCGACCATTTATTAAATTGTACTCCTCAAGAATGCACTTGATTATTCTAGAATGTAATATTCTACTATGCATTATTCTAGAATGGAAATTTTATTTAAATATTAGTACGAAACTATTATTTGAAACAAAAAACAGATATCTCAATACTATTAATATAAGTACCTACAAAGATTTACTGATGATATAGGATTTTCAAATTGGCTGAATAAGCTGAAAGAGATTGTATGAATTAAAGTGTAAGGCTGAGATAGATCTCAAATAAGTATTCTAAATCTAAGTCTATAAAGTATATAAGTGTGATAAAACGCGACCTTCACGATCAGCATAATTTCAGCTGTAAAATGACTGTAAAAACGAAATCAAAGATCATGCTAAGCGTACACTCAACCAACTTTTACGTGAGTAAAGTGTGAGAAAAGTCTAAGTATGCTTTGTAAATCTCAAAATCAAATTCAAATTACATTTATTAAAAATCACTTATTGAACGTCAAAAACTACCACCCATTCAAAAAAAGACTGCCTCAGACCTGAGAAGAATGGGCGCAAGAAACTCAGCGGGTTTTTTTTTTGATATAAAAATATGGATTACAATGTGATATCATACAATAAACATTTATAATTAAAGAGCCTGAAGGTGTTCGCTCCATTCCCAGTCTGTAGTGGCATTAAGAAAATCGTTAATGCTATAGTAACTTTTCCCACACAAACGTTTCTTAACAATTCTTTTAAATTTCGTAACACATTTGTTTTGTACATTTTCTGGGATTATATTGTAGAAGCATATACATCGCCCAATAAAAGACTTACTAGCTCGACCCAACCGAGTAGTAGGCATAACAAGTTTATGTTTGTTCCTCGTGTTAACATTATGAATGTAACAGTTTCTAGAAAATTCCTTACGTGCTTATAAAAATACATCTCAGCCTCTATAACCGTTCAGAATTAATATTATATCCGTCCGTCTTCAAGTCCTCAAGGATGCCTGCTAGATTATGGGTACCACAACGGCGCCTATATCTACCGTGAAGCAGTAATATGTAAGCATTATGATGATAAGGGTTTAAGCCCATGCAGCCAAATTCTTTTTTTCAAGTTAAATCCAAAATAGTTTAATTAACTTAGATTACTTTAAGTTATCACTTCCGTCGGACGTCCCGAGACTCAAACATTTTTTTTAATTGGTACAAAACATCAGCCATCTAGGATTTAATAAATAAGCTTAATCACTCTACGTATTTTAAAATTATTGACGAACAGTTATTCGTAGTTATTCTAAATTTAAATAAAAACTCTTTAATAAACGTACGTCGATTTCAAAAACTACGACGAGCCATAGACAATCAAAGTATATTTAGGAAACTCCAAATTGTTCTCAGTTCAAATAGTCGGTTTCATAACAATGTGGGGTTTTAAATAATAATAACATGTATGCATAATAATCTCCATTTAATGGAGGCACATTCTACTAAACGTTGATTGTTACATGTTGTCTTTCAACATAATGATAGCCACATACGTCTCATGAATTGTGAAATCATATCTACCGTGCACGGACTAGTAAAAAAAGAAGGACTCCGCGCCGTGATATTAATAGCAAGTGTAGCACCTTTATGCTAGTGTGTGTGCGGTTACGGGGTGTACCAGTTACACAATTTTTCCTCACTTAAATAATCAATATCCGGACGACCGAGCCTTGCTCGGATTTTTAAGAATGTACAAAACTTGAACAAAAAAAAAACTAATAGGACATCTGGATTCGAACCGGGGTCTTCTGCTTTCCGGATCACCCAATGTCCCATCTGAGCTATAATAGTCTTGTATATAGTGGCGAAATTTACCTTTGTATTCTAATGTTATTGTAGCTGTTTCTCATTCAAACATGGATAAAACCATTTTTTTTTTAAATTGAAACCTAGCTAGATCGATTTATCACCCCCGAAATCCCCTGCATACTTAATTTTATGAAAATCGTTGGAGCCGTTTCCGAGATTCAGATTATATATATATATATATATATATATATATATATATATACAAGAATTGCTCGTTTAAAGATATAAGATATATCCACTAATACTTTTATAGTATTGTTTTTACACTTTTTCATAGCGCACGACGGCATTTTTAAAATATTTTATTGCGACGCAAACTGATTTGTCACAGACGATGGCAAATCTAATAATGGCGGCCGATCGGCTTGTATTAGTGTAAGTGTATGCGTGGGGCTATGTATTCACACGTTTTCCGGCTTGTTTTGGTGCCTCACTAATATGTAAGGTGACACGGAGTCCTTCTTTTTTTACTCGTCCGTGCTACCGTGTTACATTCTGAATTCATCTTATATTTCTTCACAAAAACTAGGATTCCTGCCTCATGTAGAGAATTCTCTACTAATGCGTTATGTTCCAAACTAAGCGGGCATAAGATGCTTCGATTATTCTGGCTCTTCAGAATTTTCATGTGCTGGGGTTTTATCGTTAATTCGTAATCAATTTCAAAACATAGATATGTTACTTGTTTTACCAGTGGGAGGCTCCTTTGCACAGGATGCCGGCTAGATTATGGGTACCACAACGTAACCTACATATTTATGCCGTGAAGCAGTTATGTGCAATCATTATTATGTTTCGGTCTGAAGGGCGCCGTAGCTAGTGAAATTACTGGGCAAACGAGACTTAACATCTTATGTCTCAAGTATCCTGAGCGGCACTGCATTGTAACGGTCAGCTGAACGTCCTGCTCGTCTCGTCCCTTATTGTCATAAAAAAAATAAAAATGTATTTTGATATGTAGCTACTTTGTATTTGAAAAATGAATGCAAAAACAAATTGATAAACGTTAGGTACGTAAGTAAATAAATAAATTTTCAAATGTATGGCAGATTTTGACGTGCAATGAGTGATTTCATATCCTATTTTGCATAAAAATATTCGAATTCGAATATCAATCGGCTACTTTATTTTACCAATAGTTTTGTTTTTTTAAATAAGGTTTTAAAGACCACATAGTTTGTGTCATCTCGTCATCAATGTTAATTTCTTTTTAATTTTCAGAAACAGGAAGGTTACCCCGACGCAGTTCCACCCGCGCCTCAATATGGAGCCCCAGCATCAGCCCCTTCATCATCATACGGTGCCCCTTAATTACCTAAACACGAATAGTATAATCGAGTTATAACCAAAAATTACTTAAAGATGCGTGCTTGGTCTAATAAAGGCCTTATCGTCCACATGAAGGTACACCGTAGATCTAAAAAACAACCCAACAAACTGCCTTAATTCAAAAAGACGTAAACCGTTGCAGACAGTCGGACAGAAAACAGAAACTATACAAAAATAAACTAAATTCATATGCGTAATTTTACGGTGTATCACGATTCCCAACCTTTTTCTTTTTTAATAACATTTGGCAAAGAGGATGTAAATACTACGTAATGAGAGGCGGGATTGCCTAAATTAAAATTGAAATTTAGTTTAGTATGAAACGAGCAGTGATTTGACATAAGTTTGAATTAGTACTTATTGCAGTATGGCGATCGGCGACGAAGTATAATCCGGCTAAGTTTGAAAACGAACTTAAAACCTAGTGGATTTCGGCTATCTCCGTTTTTTTCAAGATTATAGCCGTCATCTGTCAATCTATCAATGACTGCATTTCATACAATCGAGTGAATCGCTTTTTTCTTAGAGATGTAGTTTCGAGTTTTCAAGACTTTAACAACACTGCGGATTTTAACTGCGAATTTATAACAATGAAATGTTGTCAAACATTTATGTCAACATTGCGTAGACATCTACAGGCACTGGCTTACTGTAAACAAACTGTGAAGATTTAGAACACCTCAATTATTCAAATGATTTCATTTTTCTTTAGTGTTAATTCCGCCAATATATATCTTTAAACAATTCGACACGTGTTTCGCCTCTACACTAGGCTCAAAGACCTAGTCTCGTGCCAGATTTTGGCGACCCAACATGTCGTGAGGATGCGAAACGCGTGTCGAATTGTTTAAAGACAAATATTGGCGGAATTAACACTAAAGAAAAATCAACTCATTTGAATAATTATGGATTTCCACAACGTAACGCCTACTTCAATAAATTTTCACCTCAATTATGTTTAAATAGATGGATTTATTGAGCGTAATAGTGACCAGCATTGCATCTTTATTTTATTGTTATTTACATCAAATTGATGTGGATTTGTAAATAATTTTTATACGTATCATTAAAAGTTATAATAAATATATTTATTTTTTATTTCTGCATATTGAACAATATTATATCCCACATTTTATATATACATACTAGCTGACCCAGCAAACGTTGTATTGCCGATATTAAAATCGCGATACAAAAGTAACTGTTGATCGTAGACGGGTGAAAATTTGAAGTTGTATGTATTTTTTAATGCTGACTCATAATCAAACAATTTAAAAAAAAAGTCAAAAAAATCAAAAAAAAAAATCGTGTTGACCACCCTTAACATTTAGGGGGATGAAAAATAGATGTTGTCCGATTCTCAGACCTACCTAATATGCACTCAAAATTTCATGAGAATCGGTCAAGCTGTTTCGGAGGATTTCAAAGTTTAACACGATGACACGAGATTTTTTTTTTGGAGGATATGGCATATTTTTATTTGGGAGAAATACTTCGTACAGACGTGAAAATATTTAAAAATAAAAAGAAAGTTGGGCCAATTCTAGTAATATGTCTATTCTATATTATATTAGTTGAATAGTTTTAACCCAAGTTTTTCCAGTACCTTCAAGGAGTGGCCATTTTCGATCACACACCCAAAGTGCTTTAATACACCAATAAGGAATAAATATTAAAGACATGTTTTCTCTGTTTTATGCAGAGATGTAAATATTTCATCATCACCAACATCAGCCGGAAGACGTCCACTGCTGGACAAAGGCCTCCCCCAAAGATTTCCACGACGATCGGTCCTACGCTGCCCTCATCCAACGTATTCCGGCGATCTTGACCAAATCGTCGGTCTATTTTGTGGGGGGCCTACCAACATTGCGTCTTCCGGTACGTGGTCGCCATTCGAGGACTTTACTACGCCAACGGCCATCTGTCCGTCGAACTATGTGCCCTGCCCACTGACACTTCAGTCTCGCACTCATTTGTCCTTTGTCGGTGACTTTGGTACTCCTACGGATCTCCTCGCTCCTCTTTCTAATACGATCTCGCAGGGAAACTCCGAGCATAGCCCTCTCCAGTAAAGACTTAAGTGCATAATATTAAGTCGATTTCCATCGATAAGACGACCGTAGGTATATTTACTTTTTCATGCATTTTTCATAGCTTAACTCATTGTGTCATTAACAACGCAACATGAGCATGGAACTGACAGTCATCACCCATCATTTCATCAAACTCATCAGAATTAACGTTACAATTCTTTAGTCACTTCGAGATAAATAATATATTTGTCTAGTGAGTATATTCTACTCAGGTGTACAAAGGCAGTAAACATACTCCGATTGCTTCGATGTACATGTGTAGGGGGAACGAACTTTCTCGTAAGTTATGCACACCTAGTACTTTATTTACTATAACTACGAGAACAATTAAAACGAAAGTAATTAAATAAAAGGCAGTAGTTAAGAAATGCATTTTAGTGTAACTTCCCTACCTGTATATCTGTGTATTTGTAAATAATAAATGACGTAGTTTCGGCCCATCTGACACGAAAGCACTTTTCGAGAAGGTGCACAAATGTAAATTGTAGAGAGCCGTTACTGAAACGTAAATTATATAAAGGTCGCGGGGACAAGGTAAATATTTCAGTATTGTTGATATTTCGTAACATACTACAAAGTACAGTGCTAATAAATAGCTCACACGGAGAGAGCAGTTAGAGACACGCTAAAAATGAAACCTGTAAATTAAATTTAGTATACCCAGTTCTTATGCAATATTTTATAAGTCATATTCACTTTAAGACAAAGTCCTCTGCCGCATCTGTCTGTTTGTCTGTTCGCGATAAACTTAAAACGTACTTGCACCGATTGCCATGCAGTTTTCACCAAGGATAGTGTGATTCTCGAGGAAAGAAGAGTACATAATTTGTTATAGTAGTTTTTGTATACATTAACGATTCATTTAATTCACGTTTTTATTATTCTTACGGTTACATTTCTTCTATTTTTTCAACCGCTCCATCTAATAAGAATTGTTGGAAAGATCAGGTTAACGACTTTTAGTTGTATCTACTATCTCGATAATAAATAAAACAAAAACATTAAACAAAATATAAATATCACATGTGAACATCTGTGTTCCTAGAGAATTATCTGAGGCACACTCACAGCGATTGTATTGTGCTTTCGACATTTCTTATTTAAATGCGTGCAGCAGTATTTTTATAGATCATATATACGTCTAGATAGACTATGACAGCTGTGAAAACGTCGAAAAAAATAGACTTTAGAACTAACCTCTAATTTGAGCAATTCATGTACACTAACACAAAGTGTCATACAAATCGCGAGTGTAAAACGTAGCTTTTCACGCACACTTCTAATATTCCTGGCCTGATTTTGTCGGTTGTCAAACAGCGAGAGACTATCTAGACGTATTCATTATCTATGGAAGGTATTTAGATTTCTATGGAGTTTGCTGACTATCGGTACGTCTGTCACGATTTTCTCTACGGAATGTATTTGCCCCTATTGTTATACGCCGTTAAGAGCATTTATTCAAAATGGCAAAGAGGATGTAAATACTACGTAATAAGAGGCGGATCTGACAAGAGACTTTTAATAATATTACTGATATAACAAGATAATATTTGCATTCCTGTATTTACATTATGATAAATAAACTAAAAAACTATTCATATAAGCAGGGCCGGATTTAAACTTAACGCCGCCCCTGGGCTGATTAAAAAAAATCTGCCCCAATACTGGAATTTTACGTAAACTTATAGTTCATATTATACTTTATTTTTTAAAACTAAAATAACTAATTTATTGCTGAATCTTTAATATATGCTATATATTCTAAAAACATGAATAAATATTTGTCTGCTAGGAAATAAATTGATTAAATCGTTTTATTATTATTTTTTACTAAACGTGCAAAAAATATAATTTACAAATAATGGATAAATTGAAATTCTTGAATTATCAATTAAACCAAAAATTATTAATTAAAATAATTAATTAATTATATTGTGCAATCTTGATAAGACTAAAAAAGTATTTTTTTGGTTTCAAAATTTTGCCGCCCTGGGCACTTGCCCCAACTGCCCCTAGTGGAAATCCACCGCTGCTGATATAAGTAGATACTTTTAAAAATTATTACAGCTCTTGAGTGGTTATATTATCACTGACTGTGTTAGAATAAATAGAGATGTGAAACATGGAATCGAACATTCATTTGCAACAGATTGCTGTTAAAAACAGCAAGGCGTTAATTTTTTAGCGAGATTCTAGTCAATGTATAAAATCGTTTGTCTATTATCAAAGCTAAATGTAGAAAAATAAATTTGGAACGGATGTTGAGATTAATAATTAACACTTCGTTGTCTGCCTGTCGGTCTATCAAGACCTGTTTTTTTTTTTATGGAATAGGAGGACAAACGAGCGTACGGGTCACCTGTTGTTAAGTGATCACCGCCGCCCATACTCTCTTGCAACACCAGAGGAATCACAGGAGCGTTGCCGGCCTTTAAGGAAGGTGTACGCGCTTTTTTTGAAGGTACCCATGTCGTATCGTCCCGGAAACACCGCACAAGGAAGTTCATTCCACAGCTTTGTAGTACGTGGAAGAAAGCTCCTTGTAAACCGCACTGTGGAGGACCGCCACACATCCAGATGGTGAGGATGATATCCTAACTTGTGGCGTGTCGTGCGAACGTGGAATTCGGCGGCAGGAATTAGGTAAAACAGCTCTTCGGAACACTCCCCGTGATAAATGCGGTAGAAGACACACAATGAAGCGACGTCTCTACGCAACGCCAAGTGATCCAGCCGTTCAAAGAGTACTGGGTCCCCGACAATTCGCGCTGCTTTGCGTTGCACGCGGTAGGCTGATACTGGGGTGCGCCATTTGCGCTGTTTGCTCTGAAAACTAGGTAGACGTCCCTTCTTCTTCTGCACGTTGAATTCTCTTCTCTTCCAATCTATTTTAACATTACGCAGGTCAGATAAAGCAGGCCGATATTCACTCACGACTTGATGACCCATACTTCTCTATTTTTATTTTTATCATAATTATGTGTCCCGGCATGTACCTAGTTATAAAACTAACTAACTATAAACTATTTCATCCACGAAAATACCCCATACAGGGGTCAATTCCATAACCCTACCAGTTGGCAGCTACTTATGTATTTATATCTCATATCTCAAAACAACGGCGGTTTAAGTTCTACGTCCTATAGGGGCTCAATGTTGATCTAATTATAAAGGCAAATTTGGCAAATAACTGTTGTATTTGATTGGCGAAGGAAGAATGTTTAATTTCCAAAGTATTTTAGCACATCTTTTAAAATTGTACGAAATCAACATAATTTTTTCCCATCTTTTTTTCCGTATGTTTCCGTTCAAAATGTTTCCTACCTACGATAGTATACAATAATCTATTACTAAATGTTAAGTCTAGGAACAGTAAAATCTTGCTATTTGACTATTCCACTTATAATTGGAAAGAAAGTATAATCGGAAATTTAATTTTAAAAGACAGAAAGTGGAAACTTGAACAATTTAAATATGAACGATATTTTCATAACAGCTACCGACGATTAAAGCTTATATGTATAGTGGTAACGAATGGTTTTCTTTTTAAATTAAAATTAAATATATAATAATGTACTTAAAACAATCTCATGTCTCATGAGACTTATCTAAAGCCGGATTAAGATATACTATATTTTAGTAAGTACATTAAGCACACATTTAGTAAATTATGTCGAACCACGAGTATAATAAGTTGTACAAATGTTTGTAACAAACACATTGAGTTCCGTTATGATGTAATGCGAACACAAAGATATTATGAGCTATCCCACGGCATCATTATTCTACTGTATCTGCATTTTCACTTTCACGGGTACCATGAACCATCCTCACAAAAATAATTGTAGATGTGCATTCAGCATTGTGTTTTCGCGCCAACCGCGGTTGTCGGAGGTATAATTTGTATTGTAAATCACGTCTGACCTATATCTTGTATGACGGCTGTATTATATTACGATACAATACACGCATGGAATATAAAAAGCGATTATAGTCCGGCAAATTTTTAGTTGCGACATTGTTACTTCACTAATATTCTAATCATTGCAATATAAATCCTACTAATATTATAAATGTGAAAGTTTGTATGTCTGGATGTATGTTTGAACTTCTTTAACGCAAAATATACTGAATAGATTTTGATGAAACTTTACAATAATATAGCTTACACACTAGAATAACAAATAGGCTATAATTTATAAAACTATGTGTGGATTATACAAAATATAAAAGAAGTGTGATTGTTACTAATGAATACAACTAGCGCCATCTCTTATCGACTAGCAAGCAAAAGATCTATACAAATGAAAACTTTTATTATAAAAGCGTTTATAATTCATTGAAAATTCTGTTACCAATAGAAAACTACGGTTATTTGAGTATCATAGTGGTAGTCTTTGACATTCAATAAATGATATTAAATCCTACTTTGAATAACAATATTTGAATTTGTATTTATTTTAATATATTAATCCGAAGAATGAAAAGCCTTTTTCGAAGAAGTCGGATTTGTTAAGTAAGTCGGAGAAAAAATGGTCGACCACTTAAAATAATTTATATGGAAAAAACGTTTGCCGGGTCAGCTAGTGACGTTATATAACAAGTAAAGTAACTATTAGAACCTATCAACGCACACATCTAATATCTATAATAATATAATATGAATGAATATTGCCGCCTAAAATATTATTTTAGTCCACACATTGCCATCACAACGCATGATTTCAGTTTAGACAGAGCTAGATTGATCTAGAATAACTCTAAATATGTTTCCAAAAATAACAAACGTTCATAAACAAGTTTATTTTGGTCTTAATCTCTCACTGTATTTCGTCCGAGTCGTTGCTAGTTTCACGATACTTTTTATATGTTTTAATCGTGATTATATTACAGTTAAATAAGAATAATTATAACTATGACTCTTAAAATAAATGCCGAAACTAATTATGGTGATAGCGAGCCATGCGTCGCTGCGTGGAGCAATAAATTGTTTGTGGGCACAGAAAATGGATTTATTGCCGTAAGTTATCAGATATTTTTCATATAACATGTTGAAGTGTTAAAAATTAAAGATTTATAACTAAGTATCTGATATTATCACGTAATTGTACAATATATTTGTATGCCTCATTTCTATCCAATCGCGATTAAGTAGATATTTTAAAAAATTTATTACCTATATTAAAATATTTAACCCATTGTCGTTGGGGTAACGAAATAATAAAAATAGCTGGTTAAAACTGGAAGATCAAATTAAATCCGATTAAAAGTCTAGAAGAAACCTTCACCCTCACATAAGAGGAGTTCTTGCATGCCTGCATGTTAAATTATAGGTACCTTTTTAAATATTATAATATATAATTTATTTTTTCAAGTAATTTAACTTATATTATACGCATTACTATACCAACTAAAATCTAAATGTAAACAATCTAAAAAAAATTTGTAATTTTACTTTCATAATGCGAAAAATAAAAGGCTTTTTATTTAATTTAATTTTTATTATTATTTAAGCCATTGAATAGTTAACATGAGCTTCATTTTTTTCTTTACAAGTCTTTTAACCCGGATTTATCTCCAGCCACAAAATGGGCAGCTCACGAAGTTCAAATATTTGCACTAGCTGCAAATGATTCTAGCGTCTTCTCCGCTTCAAATGATGGCAACATAAGAGTATGGAATACGAATGGTGAAAAAATCAAAGAGATTCCAACATCTGGTTCAGATATTGAATCTTTATTTATCCATGGAAAAAATTTATATTCAGGAGATGAAGCAGGAAACGTAAGTAATAAACTAAGCACAAGGTACAGTGTAAAAAAAAGTTTTTGTTTCCATTTCGCTTTCTCGTACGAAAACGAATAATATTTCAATTTTTTAAACCTCTTATCACGGACGAGTAAAAAAATAAGGACTCCGTGTCACCTTACATAACAGTGAGGCACCAAAACAAGCCGGTAAACGTGTAAATACATAGCCCTACGCATACACTTACACTAATAAAAGCCGATCGGCCGCCATTGTGAGATTTGCCATCGTCAGTGACAGATCAGTTTGCGTCGTATTAAAATATTTTAAAAATGCCGTTGCGCATTGTGATAAAGTGTAAAAACAACAATATAAAAGTATTTGTCGATATATGATTATCTAAGGGAGAAAAAATTGTGTAACTGGTATACCCTTTAACCGCACACACATTAGCATAAAGGTGTCCGCGGAGTCCTTCTTTTTTTACTAGGCCGTGCCTCTTATGCATTTTATTGAATTACATCGATGTATTGGTTTTAGGTAGTAACGTGTAGTTGTCATTCGATTACATTATGGAAATTAAACAAAAACAAATAGTTAATCGTATTTTTGCAATAGATTTATTTATTTACTTTTATTAAAATTATATTTTTATTATCATGCTGAATTGTCACTTTTATGATTTTCTTCTATCCCAGATATTATATCGCTATCATTGTCATCGATAAAAAAATAGCTATTTCAAGAAAAACCTCCAAACGTAACATTGGCGACAAAAACTTTAAAAAGTACAAGTATCTCATACTACATATTTACCCTGGATGTGTTTTAGTGATCTTCTTAATTTTGTTTGATTGACATTTAGATACTTTTGTACGTTGTTAGTTGTTTTCACTTTTCACATGTACCACCGAAATTTAAATGCTTAATAACCTAAGACTAGATCAGTTATTAAACGTCAAAATCTATATAATAATCTATATAATCGAAAATATATACATACTTTCCTCATGCCTTAGAAGAACGTGGACAAGAAACTCAGCGGGCCCCTTCTTTTTTGCTAAATTTTCGTTGCAATAAAATATTGTAATAAAAGAGCCTGGAGACGCTCCATTATCAGGATATGGTATCATTAGGAAAATCTTTTATGTTATAGTAACCAGAGATCAGTTTAAACAGATCTCTTTTACCTGTTTTGTGGTACTTAGTTATTCTTTTGATATTCATAACAGAATTTACTAACTCAACCCAACAAAATATTCAACTCAATAAATGGCTGCGAAACAGTACTTACGTAGTTTCCGATTTCAAATTTTTATTTATATATATATAAATATATATTTACTAAATCGTTTGCCAACTGATTTACACGAAAGCTTTTATAAGGGTCTACAAATTTTTTGAATTACCATGTTGATCCAATTTATGGGCAACTCAACTTATTTATTTATGTTTTAATAACTAATTCAATCAATGGAAAATAAGGATTTATAAAGAAAGAAAAATATTAATTATATAAATGCTAATTATGTATTATGCATTAGATATCTTTGTGAGTTTTGTACGATGGCTTTTAAATAAAAGGTCTTTAAATAAAAAAATACATAAATAAATCATAAATATCAGCAGCAAATTGTGTAGAACATGTTTCTTTTTAGTAGCAAATTTTGATGAGCAAAAATTTGCTATTAAAAAAGCGAAAGGCGCTAAATTTTAATAGTCACTTCTAAAATGTTATGTATAAAATTCATTAGAACCGAAATGAGGATGAGGTACTAATATACTATACATTATGAACACTTCGATAATGCTTGATAAAAAAAAAATTAAACATTATGAACGTAAGAATCGCATGTGAGTAGACGCATTTCTTGTGTGTAGTTAAACATAATTTATTTAATTATAATATTATTATTTTATAGGTGTTTGTTTTTGAGAATAATGAGCCAAAAGCCGCTTACAGTGTATTAGAAGAAGTAAAAGATATCAAAGTGAACCTACCCTATATGTTCACTGCTCGAGACCTTTACGTTACCGTAACGGAAATTAAACCTGGTGTGTATGAAATTTTTTTTTTTCTTAATGGAAATAAGGGACGAGACGAGCAGGATGTTCAGCTGATGGTAATTGATACGCACTGCCCATTTCAATGCAGTGCCACTCACGATTCTTGAAAAACTCAAAAATGCTGAGCGACACTACTCTTGCGCTCGTCACCTTGAGACATAAGTTGTTCAGTCTTATTTGCCCAGTAATTTCACTAGCTACGGCGCCCTTCAGACCGAAACACAATACCAATGCTTACACATTATTGCTGCACGGCAGAAATAGGCGCCGTTGTGGTACCTACCCATAATCTAGCCGGCATCCTGTGCAAAGGAGCCTCCCTCTGGTTCATGCTGTGTTTTTGACATGAGATTAAATGATAGTTTTTTTTAAACCACAGAAGAATCAAAAGATCGTTTCGTCACTCGGCATGTAATGGAAGGACGAGCTCCGTTAGCCCTGCTACAGCCATATCTTCTGACGGTGGCCAGAGGTGGTTATAACTTGCAATTACACGATTTATCTTTTGAATCAAGATTTAAGAAGCTTCATGAAATTAAGGTAATTAATACATGGTCATTGGTATAATTACCCATTTTTCACACGGACTAGTAAAAAACTAAGGACTCCGTGTCACCTTACATAACAGTGTAGCACCAAAACAAGCCGGTTAACGTGTAAATACATAGCCCCACGCACACACTTACACTACTACTAGGCGGCCATTATGAGAATTGTCATCGTCTGTGACAGATCAATTTGCGTCTCAATAAAATATTTTTAAAATGCCGTCGTGCGTTGTGAAAAACTGTAGAAACAATACTATAAAAGTATTATTTTGTGGTCATATATGTTTATTTAAAGGAGAAAAAATTGTGTAACTAGTATCCCCCGTAACCGCACACACACTAGCATAACGATGCTTCACTTGATAATATCACGGCGCGGAGTCCTTCTTTTTTTACTCGTCCGTGATTTTTCATAGATATAATAAAATCATAGAATTTCTAAATTTGTACATTAAAGGTTTCCGCTAAATTATAACTCGTGGAGTGGAGACATAAGCAGAAAAAAGCAAAAAGATTTATTTTAAATTTGATATATTTGAAAGTTTATTCGATTGTTTGTGCGCGCATTATGTTGTAAGACATTCATTTGGATTAGAATCGATTACGATACACATTCTTCAGATATTCTTTTTATAAATTTCGTAACAGCGTCGAGTTCTATTCTATTGAATTCGGATATATCATCGCCGGCGGTAGGAGAAGAGCCTAATAAAGGGTCGTACTCCCTGCCGAAACTTTTGTGGGATGTTTTATGTAAATCATTATTCATATCTATTTGTTTTTAGGCAAGCGACATGATAGTAACGTCTCTGTCAGCAATTGACACATTTGCGTGGACTGGAGGCTGGGACGGTATAGTTCGCCGTTGGAAGATAGCGGATAACAAGATAGAAGCAGCTGGAGAAATCAATCTTGGATGTTGTGTTAATGCGTTAGTTGCAACCACAGCCGAAGATGCCTATGCCATCCTGACAGGAGGACGAATAGTTCATGTTAAATCAGAATAAGATCTCAACTATCGTCTGTTTAGAATCTAGAATAATCTAACATTTATGAAATCTGATGGCACCTCTTCACAATCGGCGATTAGACGCGAGCACGATCGAATGGAGGGCTTATTCGCTTCTAGTCGCCGATCATCGTCATAGTGATCGTCGGTTTTTCGGGCACGCATCAAAGGGAATTCGCGTGTAGTTGCGTGCGCGTGCCCACACGATCGCCTGTCATTTTTTCACTGGAAGACACTGGACAGTAAGCGAAGCCATGCGTACTTCGCCTCGTCGCGTTGTTTTCTTTTCCTTTTATTTACATAGCGCAAGTGCGATACAGTGACTACTGATTGGTCAAATGAAGAAACATTTAAATTCATAGAACTTTATCAGAACTACCCAGAAATATGGAATCCCAAACATAAATATTGTATACTGAAATTAATTGATTGGTAGCAGCAGCTATAAACTCCACACGTCCATCTTGAAGGACTGCTGCTCAATAAATGATCACGGACGATCGTGTGGATGCTTACACGATGATCAACGATTTACTTGCCGATGACAGACGATTATACAAGTAACGATCATCGCCGATAGTGGAGAGGAGGCATGAAACCAACCATCATGTATATACACCGCCTGGTAGTCTCTTCCCACAACAGCCTAAGACTACGTCACCAAGATACGTGTTACTATTGATTGTCCTTTTCAGTAAATTTAGTTACGTCCTCGTTGAATTAATGAAAATAAAATAAATTACTAACTAGCTTAACTAATTAGTAAGTCGTGTGATTCATCTATTTAGATTTAAATCAACTTACGTATTGAATTGTTGGTTTATAATTGCTTAATTAAGAGAAAAAAATACGGGTTGGAGTGCCGGCAGAAGTGAAAACTTGAACATTAACGTTGTGCAGTTTTGAATAATTTGGAATGGTAAGGGAATAATTTTGCACGAATTGCTTTATTTATTAATATAAAAGTACTAGCATTAATGTGGTTAAATACAATATTAATTTGTTGCACTATCGTACACAAAATTGACAATTTAAATTACATTCAAAATTTTAACAATTCAGATCTATTACAATTATTTTACCTTAAAAAGTTTATCTCTCAGAAAAATCAACTTTCATCCATTATTTCAACGACCGTCTTACGAATTTTCGATCATGTCACGTGTCCTGACGCGAGTTTAACATTTTATACACATACCCAAGAAGTTTTCACTTCAAAAACACATTTTTCTGGGGTAATTCAATCACACACAGTGGTAAGACATCGCATTGACAAGACGTGTCATACTAACAGCTCACCATTTCATTCACTGACCTTTATAAATATAGTTCATCGCTAGTCGCGTGGCTCATTTATAGCGTTGTTTCACTTGAAAATTGTTCGAGAACCGCATCGCAACTGATGACGTATTCTTAGCCCAATCACGTGACCCAACTGTCACGGGAAGAAAATACCAGGTGGAGTATATTATTACATAATATACTGTACCATGAAACCAGCGATTTTTTGTTCGGTATTTCAAACATTTTGTCGTGTTTACTTTTGAGTTCTGTTTCGATATTTGTATTTTTATATTTTTGAGTAAATTTTGTATCAACTTAATTGGTTATTATTCATTTATGGTATTCTGCTTGTAAAAAAGTATATACTTATCATAAATAATGAAAACTAATAGTTTCCTTCCTTCCTTTCCTACCTTCTAGTTTTTTTTTATTATACCTATTAAAACCATTAAACTACTTAAAACAAAATACCTACAGGCCAACCAGAAGTTAAGCACGCATAGATCAAATTTAAATATTTTTATTCACAAAAAAACAAGCGACTTCAAAAACACTATTCCAAAATAATAGATATAGCACTAAAAAGTATAAAAATAATCTAATTAATTAATATAATTCTAGTTACGATTATTGTTATTTTTGGAATCGGTGTCCTCCCGCCACGGACCCGCTTTCGCCTCTCACCTCCTTGCGTCGCGCGTGCGACACAAGCACATCTTACCTATAACTATGTATGTAGTTACAAACCTACCTTGGCTGACACAGACTTTAAAAATAACAATAATAGTAACTAGAATTAGAATGTATAAAAAATACGCAATTATTTTGATACTTTTTCGTGCATATTATATTTATATCTATTGGTTGGAATAGTGTTTCTGAAGTCGGTGTTTTTTTTTTAATTATTTTTTATTTTTAGTGAATCTGAAGTAAACTAAATAATAATTTGTTTAATCTAACCAAACTTTCCTATATACAAAAGAATCATCGAAATCGGTTGGCGCGATATTGAGTTATTCGTTCATTTCTCGCGCACATACTTATAGCAAATTTAAGACTCTTATGGTTTTCTCGTGGATGCCATTGTTAGATCTGGACCAAATTGCAACGGGACACGGACAAAATTGTAGCACCACCTTTCAAATAAAAAATCAACTTAAAATCGTTTCACACAGTCGAAAGTTCGGAGGAACAAACATAAAAAAACCGACGAAATGAGAACCTCCTCCTTTTTTGAAGTCAGTTAAAAATAGTATTTGAAATCACTTATGAAACGACAAAAAGTACCAGCCTTTCGAATATTTATGCCTCATACCTGAGAACGGATGCAAGAAACTCAGCGGGCTTTTTCTTTTTTATAAAATTGTGTTACAATCATAATATACAGGTGTTCCAGAAATAATGGATAATCCTTGAACCCCGCACGGGACAGCTCTCCAGCTCAGAAAAAAATAATTCCAAGTGATACCCAAAATATGTTTTTTTTACTTTCATGTGCACAACGCCCACAAAGTAATGAAATTTGTGGCGTTTTTGGTGTCATCTTATTCCTGATAAGACTATACTACTAGAAATACATTAAATAATATAAATATCTATGATACTTTTTCAAAAACAAAATAAGAACTTGAGTTTTTGACATGAAATTTGATAAGTGTTTCATGTAAAAAAAAAGTATGAAAACGTAAGTGGCCTGATATTTTAAAAAAATGCGCAGTTCATACAGTATACAAAATGGTATAATACATCATTTTATTTAATACCACTACGAAGTTATTGAGATACAAAAAGAGTAAATACGACTAAAGACAGAATGGATGGTTACTATTTACTACCTGACCGTGGCTCAAGCCCATATGTTGTTTACACGAGACAAGAATAGGTTGATTTTGTAGAGTATGAGCGAGTGAGAGAAAAGACATTTTTTCGCTCGGTACACCGGTTTGGTCAGTATCGGATCGGTTTCAGATACATAGCAAAGACATTTACTTAGTTTAGTTATTTAGTGCGTCTCTCGACCTCTCCTTTAGCTGGTTGAGCTATTCACAAAGAAATGGATCCCGACTATTCTAGCAGCCCTGCGTTGCACGCTATCAAAGTTCGAGTTGATACATTGTACGGTTCACAACATATTAACACGCTCCTGCAACGCCAGAGGAATCTAGGAGTATTGCCGCCCTTTTAGGGAGGTGTACGCGCAAGGGCGTGCATATCATATAGGCAATTAGGCAGTGCATACATTGTTATGAACCTAAATAAATATAGTGTTAAAGTTAATTTAGTTTAATTATGTTCTATTATTTTATAACCAAATTTCTTTTGAACTCCAACTCATACAATTTTTCCTTACACTAGATACTAAATACCTACCGTAAGCAATCTCCAGATTGCATATTTCAAGCTCAACTACGACAAGTTAGATCTATATATATTGCTAGAAAACCAATGCACATCTGCGTGTACGCGCTTCTTTAGTCATATCGTCAGCCCACAGAACAGCGTTGCCAACCTTATAAAGCGTCGAATATATATGTAATGTACATATTAATTCAAAATCCGAAGGCATGTCGAGGGCGACGTTGAACTGAGGGCTCCGTGGTAAGAGTCACCGGTTCAACCTATCGCACTACCTATGGTTCCTTGAAAACCGTACTGTGGATAACTCCACACATCCAAGTGGTGAGTATGGTATCCAGGTTTGTGGTGTCGTGAGAAGGTGGAATTGAGTGGGTGGAAAGGAGGCAGGAATGAAGTCAAACAGGTTATCGGAACACTTCCCGTAATAAATGAGTTTGGAGTTTTTTTTTGTAACACGTTTGCGCGTTATTCTACAAAAACTCAACTTGAGTCTTCGTCTTAAATTCAAAAATGTTCTGCTATTCCACGACTCCTATGAGAGGCCCCGATAGAAGATATGTTTCTTCCGGCACTGGTTAACGATTTCCCGAGGGACCTGCTTGGCCCATGTATACGACAGCATATTCAATACTGCAATCTGCATATCAATACATGTTGGAGGCTTACAGCATAACAATGATATGTAGATATATAGAAACAGTGTTGGAGATAATACACAGCCTTGTTCCGCAGCGTTCACGGGCATAGGGTCTGAGCACCAACTAGAAGATCACCAGCTGATTGAGCATGGCGAAAGACGTACTTGTTGGTCATTGATCAACTGGCGTTCCTGTAGACATGTTCACTTCGCTGAGGAGGACATACTGGCCTCTGAGAAGCTTGATGTGCTCAGTAAGACCAGACAATACTTCACTTTTTTTTATGAAAATAAGGGACCAGACGAGCAGGACGTTCAGCTGATGATAATTGATACGCACATTGCAATGTAGTGCCACTCAGGATTCTTGAAAAACCCAATAATTCTGAGAGACACTACAATTGCGTTCCTCACCTTGAGACATAAGATATCAAGTCTCATTTGCCCAGTAATTTCACTAGCTACGGCGCCCTTCAGACTGAAACACAGTGCTATTTACACACTTCTGCTTCACGGCAGAAATAGGCGCCGTTGTTGTAGCCATAATCTAGCCGGCATCCTGTGCAAAGGAGCCTCCCACTGGTATCAATTCATGCCACTACCTGCAACTATAAACTAAAAAATTCTGAGTGGGGTTCCCCAGTACTACTACCATCAAATCGTGCCCAATTGGCTTAGTTCTTTGGTGTTCCATAGAGATTTCGATCTCTAACACTTATATCAAGGGGAGTTTTAGATAAGTTATTCTGGTTCATACTAGCAGCCGAATTCCATCGCATGCATTATGAATGATGAAGAGGCATTTCACAACCACATTTTTGCCAGAACTTCCTTACCATTGGAATGAGTCTTCCACAGTATTTTGAAGGAACTTTCTGCTGTACAACCAAACTGTGGAATGTAAGACAATGTGGGTGACGGAGTTCGCTAAAATCAGGTGAACCATACACATGTTCGTCCTCCTCTTCCATACAAAAATCCTACTTGTGTAGTGATAATCTAGCAATACAACTCTATCACCCAATGATTACTCAAGTATAAGAATGCCTGGTTCCACATTTTTTTTATGAAAATAAGGGATGAGACAAGCAGGACAATCTGCTGATGGTAATTGATACACCCTACCCATTCAATGCCGCTCAAGATTCTTGAAAATCCCAAAAAAACTAAATGGCACTACAATTGCGCTCATCAACTTGAAACCTAAGATGTTAAGTCTCATTTGCCCAGTAATTTCACTAGCTATGGCTCTCTTCAGACCGAAACACAATAATGTTTATTATTGCAATAATGTACATTATTTCTTCAATAATGTATACAGTTTGTTATATGTATGACATGTCTATAAACAGGGTAGGCTGAGTTTATAGACCTTCATTTGCTATACCCAGACATACCAAATTACAACAAAATTTATTTACTAATGTAGGTCAAAAATCCCATTTATAAATGTCAAAGTTACCTCCACATTTCTGTAGATGTAGTGTTGAGTTAAATATGAGAAATTATTCAATGAAAAATTGAGAAAATATTTAAAATACAATCTAAGGGAATTAGTGCAATACAAAAGTACTCATACATTTTGACTTTTATTATGCATCAATTTAAAACATTTTATCATGGTCCTGAACCTATATGTGGGCTGCCTAAGAGCACAATTTGTCACGCACAGGAACTAATATTATCAAACCATTCCAAACATTGCAATCAAAAGCAGGAACGCAAACATATCCCTATCACTGAACAAAAAAAAACCTATGCATAAAAAAACTAAGAATACTGTTGCACTGTTGGCTAAATACGCACCTCAGTCTGGTTGGTATCAAATTTGAAAAAACTTGCAGATATTGTCTTGCCTATGAAACATCTCTGCATCACCTCTGTGATTATGGCCAAATAATGCATAAATGTAACACCATCATTGGAAAAAACACCCAACTTCCAATGTGATATTTACAATACTTATGTCAAGCAGATACTAAAGGTAGTAAATGCTGCAAGAATTCATGATGAGCTATAGTGTGGGAAACACTATAGTCGCACAGACTAATAGCTAACCTTTCGAAATTATTATTATTATTGATCATTTTATTTCAGACACTATACATCCGTAAGTATTAGTTATTAAGTTAGTAACAATTTTTCTTGGACTAAGTTAGTAATAATAATAAATAACCATAATTTTTTAAAATAATAAATAATACTAACAAATTCATTTATTTATATTGTACATATTTAAAAAGATACTACAATTAACAACAATTGGTGTAGTTTTAGTTTAAATTAAATGATAATTTCACATTCACCTAGTGAGCTGTCTGATGGAAGCTTCATAGTCTTCGGATTGACATAGTTTGGATCAATGACTGGCAGGCCTGCTTTCTCGCGACGGTATAATTCTAGGTATGCTTCACGCTGAGCCCAGTCTCTCATATGAACATCAGGAGCATATGCCCATGCGAAACCACCAAATACTAAGCACAATGTGATTGAGAAGAAATAGGAAGCATGATGTACATTAGTATCTTCTTGTTGATCCTTATAATCAAACCCATAACTCACCCAGTTCTTGTTTTCTGTACTAGTATTGGCTGAAGGCGCGACAGTAGCAGTGTCGCTATTTTTCTTGGATGTTGTTATTGTTCGGTTCACCTTCATCAAGTGATTCCAAACTGACTTCTGTATTACAGTCATATTCCGAAATTTAATCAAACTTGCCATTGTCGACTACTAGATTAGATTCTTGTTAATTTGTTATTATATAATAATTTTTAATTCGTACTAAGAAATATAGTTTATTTCTCCAATCATTCAATGTGAAGAACCATCTATGAAAATTACGAAACGATTTTTTTTTTTAATTTATATATTTGCACGGATTCAAAGTCCACGGGCTGCAAACTTGGCATATTATAATAAAACTTGAAGCGAGCGGATGTACGGAACGTGCAAGCCAAAAAGTAGTGGCAATTAAAAAAAATAGTGATTGTTGATAACCACAGACTATATAAAACATCCCAAAACAAATCTCGGTCGCTTATCGCTATTCTTGTGAAACTGTTATTATTTTTAGTTTTTACCGTAAATAAACAAAGTCATTGATTTGTCATACCAATGTTCTTTTCACAATATGGAAGAACGAGAAAGTTTATTGTGTATTAGTTGTTTGTGTGTAGGCCGTACCTTAAAAGTGCTTCATGATGGGGAGTTAAAGAAATTTTTTATTGACGTTTTGAGAGAGGTTCCTGTAAGGATAGTTATTTTTCACATTGTTATATTTTTTTAATTACCGTACTTTACGACCTATCCACTCATTGAACTTTAAACCTTAAAATCGGTGACTTTTATTAGATTAATTTTATTACACACAAAGTATAGTTAAGAGCAGTTATATTCTAATTTTATTTTTTATTTTTCAGCTAGCAAATTTGAATTGTTTGGCTCCAGAAATTTGTTGGGAATGTGAAGCTATTATTAAGAAGTCATTAAGATTTCGTGAACAAGTGAAAGATTCATATAGAATATTACAGACCTACACCATAGAGGTGAGTTTATTTTTTATATAAAGGCAGTTTCTTTGATTCTTTAGATAACCATGTCAGCATTGTGACTGTAACTGTATTGACCTCACTGGCTTACAGATTAAGTAAGCTAGGTTGTAGTTGTGGTAGATTGACTCTGGGCTTCGTTCCTCCTCTACTGAAGTAAAGTTCTTCTGCAATTTATATTAAAAGTCCCAGTGAAACCAGTAGGGTCCACCAAACCAGAAATGAGTGCATCTCCATAAATGGCCAGAACTGGGCTTTGTAGAGCCTCTGGTATGTGGGTGGGTTTGAAGTATTTATAACCCCAATCCCAGCATCACCAGTACTATCATCTGCATAGCAATGGATGTTGGAGGTGTGGAACATGCATAAGATACAGTGTATGAGATGGCACACAGCCTTGGGGAGCTCTAGCATTCATGGGCTTCAGTTTCAAGCAATATTTGTAGACAACAACCTGTATTCTTAGTATGAATACCAACTATGTGGTGTGTAAGATTTCTTCTGTATTCACTTGTATTTATTAATAAGTTTTGATACCAAGCAGATGAAGTATTTGAAAAGTTGCATTTGGCTATATATCTAGTTTGTATAACACTTTCACCATCCCACTCAATTTTAATATCACAAGAATATAATACACAGATTGATTGAATGACAGGTTCCAAATTCAAACTTATTTTTTTTTTATTGAAACAGTATTTATGGCCAGTCTAAGTACAACTTTGGGATAATTAACATCTGCGAAAGAAAGCTATGGAAGAAAAGAGTATTTGTAGCACAATGTTTGATAAAAAACAGTGACCCTCATCATTCACTAGTAATATTTATACATGAATACTAAATTACAATCACCAAGACGCTCTCATATGTATCCAATGTTTTATATTCGAACTATGACTAAATATATGAAGATGAATACTAAATTACAGAGTCTCCGAGACTATCTCCTGAGTGATGTATCTCGTCCACCAAGATTAAAAGTTTGTCATAATAAGCCAGTTCTGATATTACCCGATACTCATGATGAACACGATGAAATTAAGATTGAATACAAAGATGGTAATTAACATATTATTATTGCTTACAGCAGGGATTCCCAAAGTGTTTGCTATCCTGAACCCTTTGGGGTTGACACTATTTCGAACTCTGATTTTGGGGGTGACATCTAAATAAAAATCAATCACTATTAATTAAACAAATCGGATGGAGGAGGCGATCCGGACATTCAGCTGATAGTTATTGATACCCCCTGCCCATGTCAATGCCACTAAGGATTCTTGAATAACTCAAAAAATCTGAAACATTACTATAATTGTGCTCGTCAACTTGAGATATAAGATGATAACCCTCAATTGCCCAGTGATTTCACTAGCTACGGCAACCGTCAGACCGAAACACAATAATGTTTACACATTCCTGCTACACATTCAAGTTCAAGTTCATATTTAAAACTTTCAAGATACATATACATATAAGTTGTGTTACATGAACAAACTTGTTAATTAATATTTTAGTAGGAAGTATCATTGTTGTAATTTAAAAAAACTGAACATGTCAAAAACTGTGCACATGTTTGTAAAAGATGAAAAACTGAGCACATAAATATAGAATAAAAACTAGGATTTTTTAAGTTGTGGGAGGGTTTGAACTTTGTAATAACAGTTCATTTTGGAAATGGAGTCTCGTGCCCAAAATAGTTTGGGAATCCCTGGATTCTATTATAATTATTCAATATTTTATTATGCATGAAATTTATACTATTATGATAATATACTGATATTCATATTTAAATTATTAGTCTCATAAGTGGTTTTGTATAGCAATTTAAATAATAGTTAATTATTTTTAATACTTAGTGACAAACTTGGATGACAAAGAGTCTCAACAATCGGAATCTGATAATGACATAAATAAAGAAGAAGTTCCAACTGTTGTTTATGATGTCAAGTCGGAGTATGTAAGTAGATTATTCATATATAATAATAATAGTTAGGACACTATCACATAAATTGTCTAGCCTCAAATTAGGTATGTGTGACAGACAAAAATATATTTAGCTTAGATAATTTATGCATAGAGTCTCTTGCTGTTAGAAAACCAACCAGTGGAAGGCTCCTTTGCCAGGATGATCTATTTCTACCGTGAATCAGTAATGTGTAAACATTATTGTTTCGGTCTGAGGGTGTTGTAGCTAGTGAAATTACTTGGCAAATGAGACTTAACATCTTATGTCTCAAGATGACGAGCGCAATTGTAGTGCCGCTTAGAATATTTGGGTTTTTCAAGAATCCTGAGCGGCACTGCATTGTAATGGGCAGGGCGTATCAATTACCATTAGCTGAACGTCCAGCTCGTCTTGATAAAAACAGGCCAGGAATATTAGTTTATTTTGCATGACAAGCTACATCCTACACTCGCGATTTGTATGACAGTATGTGTTAGTGTGTATGCATTGCTTAAAATAGAGGTATAAATGATCTTAGAAATATGTAAATGTGTAAAACACATTTTAATAATAACCTATTCTTATTGCAGAATATTAAAGACACAAATGAGGACGAACATACAACTTGTTTTATCAGTAGATATATTGGTGACAAACAAAATGTTGATGGTGAGTTCAACTGTTGGTCTTAGAGTTTTTATTACTATAAGCATATTGTGTTTTTATCCGGGATAGTTAATATGATATGGGTACCATAACATTGACAATATCACAAAACGATCAAAGGTGTAGAGGAATGCGATTCGCAGCCAATTGCGCGCCAATCAAATCAAAATCACTTTGGTAGGTCAAGGAAATGTCAAAAGTTTTTTTTTGCCTTTGCCACAACTTCTTGGAAAAAGTTGAGCTTTAATGAGAAGAAGTGAGTGGCAAGAAACTTATTGCCTGCACTCAAACTTAATTCAACAGTTATAAATTCATCGTTTTACAAAACATATCAAATTTAATATGTAAAGTGGTGCAACAAAAATACTCAAACATTGTATATTTAATGCCTTACACAAGTAACTTACTTCTTTTTGACTAAGTAACTTCATAACAGCATAATACACGGTGGTCTCATGCCATTGCCATGGCAACGTGAGCAAACAGGAAGTTAATGGTACCTGAAGAAGAAGCACCCTTGTATAAACAGCCATCTGCTCTACTGGCAATGCACAGCATGTCTGACAATTAAGATTTAAATCTATTTAGTCTTTATATCAATGAGGTTCTATACATATAAGGAGATATCACTCGCAGTCCACTAGCGGAACGGCAAAAGTGTGCTTAAAGACAATGTAAGCACACTTTTCTTCTTACGGCCGTTCCCAATATTCAGTTTATCTTGAGATAAAAATCATAACTATCGTTGACTTTTCTGTTCCAATAAACTTATCGACGGTAACTCACCTTATCCGCACGCTGTCTCTCAATGGGATGACTTATTACCAGCGATAGAAGTTTGTATGGAAATTGCAATTCACGCGCCCCAATATAAGGCGATAAGAATGACTTATCGGGTAAATTGGAACAGCTTCAGATTATTGACAGCTGTAATTACTGACAGTAGATTGTAGTAATTTTTCTCTATCTATAGATAGTATATTGGGAACGGCCGTTAGTCGTGTGTCAACTGTCACTGTCCGAATAGGGTTCTAAATTCAACATATGTAACCTGAACTTATGAAATGTTTTACATTGCTTCTTATTGAACAAGAATATTTTAAACAACTGGAGTAAATGCCGCAATGTGTAGATTAATATAATTTGTGACAATTTCCATATTTTGGCTTTGTTTTATACGACTTGTATTCTCTATAGGTATAGAACGTCATTGTCTTAGATACTCTCCGGTGTGAGGCAAATTGGGGAATGGGCAATATTCAATAAGTAAAATATTTATATCGAATATTGTATAACAACATTTAAATTTGAAAATAAACCAATGTTACTCATGGAATCCCATAATGTGAGAGTCTGGGCAATCATGTGTCTATGTGTACACATAAAAGGCATTTATTTTCTCAAAATTGATTCCTTTAGAATTATTTTTGATGTCATTTCTAAGAACTACTAGATACTACTACCGCTCCGGAAACAAATGGCGCTCTGAGAGAGAATTAGCGGCGCAAGAAACTCTCCCAGCATTCTTTTTTTGCTCTTTTTTCAATAAAAATATACAATATTGTACAGTCATTTCTATCGCTATAAAATAATCACAGTCCCAGGCTGTCCGATCATTTAGATATCCAGCAGTCGAGTAATAGGATTTACGACAGAGCCATTTTTTTTATAAAACATTTAAATTTATTTATAGGTAATGCCTGAACAGTGGCTGGGACTTTATTATAGAAGTGTATACATTTACCCTTAAAGCTATTATGTATCTTATGAAGCCTACTAGAATTAGTTACACATTACACATTAATAACAAATCGCATCTTTTTCAGGCACATATTCAGAAGATAAAGCATCTCAACTGTACGGATCTGATGAAAATTTGTTTAGAGGAGAGATACAAACAGTAACATGTGATGTCAAACCGGAGTATGTAAGTTGAGAATTTTATTGAGAAAGCCATTGAACGGTGTATAGACGGATACAAGTAATCTAAAACCTACAGCTTGATTTCTGTTGTTTACATTTAAAATCTTACATAAAGCATAATAGAATCCCCGCGCGTTGATATGGGGACTAAACTTATTATTATTATTGTTTGGCTTGATGGCGTATCAAATTCAAATTCAAATTTCAAACTCTGCTATATATGGCTTCGTGAATAAACAATACATACATGTATGTACATAAAATCACGTCTCTTTCCCGTAGGGGTAGGCAGAGACCACTTCATTCAACTTGCTACGATCCTTACATACTAGTTTCGCTTCGTCCATTTTCATTATTCCTTTCTTACATGCTCTCCGGTGTAGGGTACTCTTGACCTGGCCTTTTTCCAAGACGTCTCTAATTAGATCTTGAAACGTCCGCCTAGGTCTACCCCTTCCAACACTTTCATTCACACTGGTCTTATACACTTTTTTCGTCAATCGTTCTTCATTCATTCTCTCGACATGTCGAAACCATCTCAGCATACCTTTCTCAATTTTTGTCACAACATCTTTCAGACCACAACGTTTCCTTATCTCACTATTTCTTATCCTGTCACTCAGTTTAACTCCTATCATACTTCTCAACGCTCTCATCTCAACTGCATTTATTCTGCTTTCATGTTTCTTCTGCCATACCCAACTTTCACTTCCGCAAATGAGTGTTTTAACCAACACCCCCTCATGCACAGCCAAACGAGCCTTATTAGACACCTTCTGCCTGTTCATAAAGGAGTGCAAAGCTCCATTCACCATGTTTCCTGCATTCACTCTTCTTTCAATATCACTCTCATACTTTCCAAGTGAATAAACAAGGTCTTCAGAAACTTAGAAATTTGTTACTGCTGAGATTATTTACCGCAAAGAACACTGTTGTTGTATCTAAGACAAAAAAGACACACACAATATATACAAAGGGTTAGTTGGTTAAAAGAGAAATAAACTAAAGTTTTATATTATTTTGGTTAATGAATGAACATCAAATATAAATAAAAGGGGAATAGACAAAGGAAAGTAAGGATTTGAAATCAGTGGGGCGAGGGTTATCCGGTGGAAGGAGATCATAAAGAGAAGAAGACAGTCGAGGGCAAGAGAAAATGATGTGATTAGGAGATCCTTCAACAAGTCCACACTCATAAAGAGAGGACTAAACTTTATCTTAGTGACGTCTAACTGATATTATGACGTAAACTTTAAAAATCACCATTTGAGTTTCAATTTTTAGCAAAGTTTAACAGGACATGTGGCACGTCAATGTCACACATTGTTCGAGACTGTCTCGAGTGCGTCCATTTGGGCGTAGTAAAACTTGCCGCACTTTGCGACTACGCCTTAATCCTTAATCTAAGTTAAAATATCTTTTTTTAAATAAAGTGGAATTTGAGGAAATAAAAATATCAGTTGGCTATCGAATCTTTACGGTGGTTTGAGAATATATTAAAAAAAATCGAAGAATACCCTTATTTACGCACGTGCAGCAGAAAGCTTATAATATATTTGTTATGGACATAAAAAACCGTGCTGTTTGTATCGCGAAGTTTAAACTATTGAACCGTAGATACAATTTTTGATTGTATTCAATACAAACTTGAAAAACTCCAATGTTTTTTCTGTCGTACTAGCACGTTGAATTCGTATCGTATTTGACATCAGTATTCAGGTGTCCCAAATTTATGGGACATGAAGGGAAAGTACCAAGTAAGATTAGGCTATTTTACTGAAAGAAGACTTAAGAAGTTAAGGGGCTTCACAACCTTCTCAAGAATGCTATGTTGATACACTTGCGCCGATGTTTTGATACCATTTTCACAAAAGTATGGCTCAGTCACTCCTTCATAGTTGATACCCCACCAAACCATTACTGAAGTTGGATAGTGCCACGTTGCACTCTGTCGACTAATTGGGAAGCTTCCTTAAAGCTTTGAGCATAAATACGATCATTTTATTTGATATATTGTTGCTCAATTGTAAAAAAAATCTCATCCGTTAACGAAAAAATTCTGTAACCTTCCTTTGCGTACAGCTTCAGTAGTTCTTTCGATTTTACCGCCCTATTCTCTTTCAAATAATCAGTTAAGAAATGACCAGTACGTCTCTTATAAGCTGTAAGTCCGAAGTCATCTTTTAAAATACGCGACATGGTTCTTGGTGCTATCTTCATCTCCCGAGATAAGATCTTTTGCTTTCGGACAGGATTTCTTCGAATTTTTTCCCTTTTTCGTAAGAACACTACGTGGACGGCCAGATCTTTTTCTGTCACAAACAGAAGAGGTCTCATTGTACCTATGAATATCCCGGTCCACAAACATTTTACTAATACCAAGCGTATGGAGTTTTAAAAATTGCATTTGGCTCCATACCTTCTTTGTTTAATGCAATCACAGCGATTCGGTTCTCTTTATCACCCCACTCCATTTTAATATCGCAAAATATTGTACAATGTTTGAGCGCCAAAATAAGAAAACTCAATGAAGAATGGAATTAGGATTTATTGCTAAATAATTATTCATTATGCCATAAATTATTCAATGATATTTTTTCAGAATTTAAGAAATGAATACAGTGATAGAGGTGGTATTGGAAATGGCGGTGAAAATATTACGAAACTGTGCCATGAAGGTGAGGAGAATTTATAATACTTTACTTAACAGTTAAATAAAGTGCATTTAAAGACATGTTGTTTATAATTAATAATATAATAACGCTCCTGTGATTCCTCTGGTGTTGCAAGAGATTGTGGGCGGCGGTGATCACTTAACAACAGGTGACCCGTACGCTCGTTTGTCCTCCTATTACATAAAAAAAAAATTGGGTTAATTTATCAAATTTATTCCCAACAGCTAAATTTTAAATAAATGATAAATCAGACTGAGTCAAGAACAATATTGCAATTAATATGTAATTAAAAATTGTGTTGGCTGAATGCGCATACTGTGTAGTCCCAGAAAAAAATGCATAAATTGTAAAACAATTAACATTATAAATACATAGTCAGCAAACATTATTTGCACCTATATAAATACTACTACATAATTCAGAACGTAATTTTTTTAATGAAAACGTGCTCCGATATGAATACATTGTCTGATAATTTGAAATCATCGGTAAAATAACTTGAGGACATTAGCGATTTTGTACAAACGAACATAAGATTTCTAAATATATATATAGAGATGTAGACTTAAAGCGGCATTTAAACTTTATATAATGAGACCAGATCTGAAAGAATACTCTTTAAGTAAATAAAAAAAGGTAGAGAGGTAATAAGCCTATACAGCTGTTCGAGAGATATGGTAAATGCGAGGGTGGGATCGTGACACGACAAACTATATATGTAAACCTTCCTTGAGCTTCAACGAATCTATTATAAAAGATATCATTGAGATCGGTCGAATAGTTTAGGAGTTATTAGGGAACATACAAACATACATTCTCTTTTATATATATTGATACACTTTTTACACAAATTATCTTGCCCCAAATTAAGCATAAATAGCCTGTGTTATGGGTTGCAAGACAACGATATATTTAATACAATACACTTACTTAAACATACATAAATACATATAAACATACATAAATACATTTAAACATCCATGACTCGGAAACAAACATCCATATTCATCATATAAATGCTTGCACCTACCGGGATTCGAACCCGGGACCGCTAGCTTAGTAGGTAGGATCGCTAACCACTCGGCTATACAGGTCGTCATATAGATAGCTGATATCCCGCGTCGTCGTTCGCGTACGTTTTTGGGTTACATTACTGGACTTTTAGTAGAGATCCCTATTTTTTTGAAAATGTAATATAGCCTATAACACTCGGTGATAAAGTAGATTCCCAACAGCGAAAGAATTATTCAAATCGGTTCAGTAGTTGCGGAGCCTATTCAATGCAAACAAACAAACAATCAAATCTTTCCTCTTTATAATATTAGTATAGATAAGTACAAAGTTATTACAAAAAGTTAATGTAATTCGTTGTTCCAGATATTAAAGATGATATATTTACAGAAACTGATATTTTGATGACCAACGAAACAGAATCTACTGAAACTGGATACATTAAGTCACAAAATTATTGTCATGACAGCGTGAGTAATTCATTTTAATTCAATCTTGCTAAGCATGTGTAACATTTAAGTACATACACAAATTATGGCTTCATCTGAGACAACCTGAGAGTTGAACAAGACATATACAAAATATATTAATGACACGTCACTCGAACGGTTGGCTCATTGGTAGAGTACTCGCACGGATCGCGAGAGGTCGTGTTTTTTAGTCCCACATCGTTCATCAATTTTGTTTATATATTCAATTTGTGTAATTAATCCCAGAAGCGAGGGTTATTTTATTATTATACATGTTTTTTTACACACAGTAAAATTCTCCTTTTTTTAGGCATATAGCAATAAGAAACATCGGGATAAACCAGGTTCACATAAAAAGGCACAAAAAGGTAGAAAAAATGGGAAAATAATAGGGAAATATGATACTGAAGGTAATATCTATAGTCGTATTATAAAAGTTGAATGCAGTCGGGGCCTGAGGTAAAGAGCGGGAGCCCCTCCCCCCGCTGTCCGCACGGCACGCCTATCGCGCCTAGAGTGTAGTGCTGTGCCGTAGTAGTCGCTTACGCGTTATCGCGTTAAGGGCTTAATAAAAAAATCTGCGAGCTCCCTCTACGCATCGCAAGAACTTGCGAATTGATTCGCATCGCGCATTCCTGGGATGTTGCGTCAAACGTGTTGACGCCATTTTCCATTTATTCGAAAATTTTTTTTTCGTCTCTTTTCAAAGCTTTATATTTTTGAAGAGAATAGTTTCCATCGGGATTCATAATAGTAATAAATGGATGAACTCAAAATCTTCTTTGTTTCTTTTTCGTGTATCTCCTAAGCAATAATAAAAGTGCACACTTCTTTTTACGATCCATGTCACGACCTAGTTTTCAATTTAAAATACGTTTAGTACGGTTAACGTACGTCGATGGAATGGTCACCCTGGGAGACGCCTTGCCGCACGAAATCGCATCGCAGCAATTCGTGTCGTAATTTTCTGCGTAGAGAATTCGCATCGCGTCGCATCGCAGTTTTGTGTGCAAACCCTAATACTAAAGTTGTGATTCCGTATTACTTTTATTTTAATAATGACTGATCCATTACAATTTTTCAATACATATGTAGATTAGAATATTGAGTTTGTACATTAGATAATAATTAATATCATTATTTAATCCTATAAAAGTAACAATTGGCTTATGGTAGCTATATTATTTCTAGTTATAACTTAAAAAAAAATTATAAACTGTTTCCGCCACAGTTTATGTCTACAACTTCTGAATGTTTAAAGCTTATGTAAAATGATGATATTTTTATCTGTGTAACATAGATTTTTATTTCAAGAAGAACACGTTTCGAAAAAGAGAAAGACTCGCATCACAGAACAACAGATTTGCAACAGAGACAGAAAGCACAGGAGGAAACTGAACAAAAATATTGAATTTAAGGTAAATATTACACACAGTTTATTTTACTAAACGTCGGATAAATAGATATAGTTCTAAAATAACAAGGTTCTGAAGTGCTCCCTGATTTAAACAAAGGAATATACTATAAGGAAAGGAATATACTTGGCCAGGTCAGGAAAAATACGACTGTCAATATTACAATCGTTTAAATATTATAGTTAGTTTCGGGCAACTGAATCGATTAAATATTTTACAGAATAAACAGTTATGCCCCGCCCTATTCTCCGTTTTTGTAACATTTATCAATTGATAAACCTAGTATTTTGTACTAATTTATATTCTTTGGTCAGATTTTCATAGAACCTCCTTTTCTGTTTAAGAATATAAATTAGTACAAATACGGAAGTCTCACTCCTCAAAATCAATTTATGAAATAGGGACTCTTGCGGTCATACAATAAAGTGTAATTCAGAACGCACAGCGCTATTAACCTACATTTTTATTCACCTAGAAGTTGCCTCTCTTTCTATCGCGTGACTCTTACATCTTCTGACGACATTAGGGTTGACTTCTTTCCCTAAATGTCTACCTACCTAGTATAGGGTCATGTTATAAAAATAGCACAGTTTTTTCTATAATATAAATACGAGTATGTAATCGTAATTTAAAATCAATTTTCTTTCGTTGTCAAACCATTATTATATTAGCTGCAGATAGTAATGTAGGTATGCGTTGGAAAACCACGACATAGTCAAACCTACTTAGTATATACGAATTAAATAGGTATCATGAATAGTAATTTCATTATAATAATAATCACTTTAAATAAGATTGTTTCAGCGTCGTTAGGAAGCTTAAAAAAATAAAATTCGATCGCAATAACCTTTGATATGCATTGCTTTATTTATGTATCTTCATTTTTCAAATATCGGTCGGGACTGTGAAGTAGGTGACAATAAAAAGCGCGCGTGTGTCACTGCTCGCTCGTGACTCCCTACTGGCTGGCGTATAGGGGTGAGACGTATTTATCGTCACAGGTATTTGTAACTGGTATTAAAATATCACCGGTTGTCACTGTGACAAGATATCAAAAATAACAGTGACAAGTATTAGGAGTATTTTGTAACACCTAGTATTTTGTAACAACTAGTATTTTATAACACCTAGTATTTTAGTAACGACTGTTATTTGAGTAACACCTGTTACTGAACAAGTATTTGATAACAACTAGTATTTTAGTAACAACTGTTACTGAACAAGTATTTAATAACAGCTAGTATTTTAGTAGCAACTGATATTTGAGTAATACCTGTTATTGAACAAATAATTAGGAGTATTTAGTAGGTATTTTTTTAACAGTATTTTGATACAGCTATAATTGTTTGATTTGTAGGTCTGTTATATTATTTTTAATTCAATAGGTAATAAAATAGTTATGGTTCAACTATTCTTTTAAAATATGTGGGATAAGAAAAACCCTGTTTACTTTTATTGTTTACTGAATATTTTTCTTTTAGACACATTTGTAAATAATAGATACATCACTTTCATATATTTATTTAACATACTATTGTTAAGATAAGATAGATAGGTACCTAATTAAAATATTGAAGTAAATTTCAAATGGAAGACCCTGTCTCTGATATCATTTTTCGTAATCGTATTTATTCACAGTTATATTGTGCCTACGAGCAGGAAAATACGGCTCACCTCTTCGAAAGAAAAAACCTATATTGGTAATTTGATAGTACCTACTGAATAATATATTTTTATGTTGTTTATTTCTACTTTATTGTTGAATTATTCGTATGATAAGGGCACATTTTAATTGTGTACTAGGTAAGGATTACTTTTTAAGCATAGGTAGTATTGAAACATATTGAATACGAAAGTATAATGATTATTTTTATAACATCAAAACTATAAAAATAATTAATAGGTCTGTACAGCTTTACCTGAACAGAACTTTTGAAATTCGAAGTTACCACAAGAGAAAGTACTATGTAATACGTATAGATGGCGCTAACAAGTAACACTAAACAACGAAAAATATACGCCTCACTACAGTAGCTAGTATATTATCACAGATAGTATTAAAATAACAGCTAGTATTTTGTGACAGGTATTTGTCGCTGTTACTTTTGAGTCACAGTCACCGTCGTACCTAGTATTGCATTTTGCCTAGTACGTCTCAACTCTACTGGCGTACTCTATAGAGGCCGCCGCACATGCTTACGATTTCGATACCTACACGGGAAATGAGACAGGCCTGATCGTATTGCGAGTCAATTTTGTCAGAACATTGGCTAGCAGTGGCGTGCTTTGGATTGTATGTTCATCAATTAAATATTTGTTTGGTCATTGTATTTCTTTCCAGCGGCATGATATTCCAAAGTCAGTTCATAAACAAATTGTATCGAAAGTAATGTCACAAGGAGCAGTGTTGGAAAAGAGAAAGAAACAGACTCAAGATGAAATCTATATAAACTCTGATTACAAGTGTGACAGTTGTACTATCGGGTTTTTATCATTTTCGTCGTATAAGGCACACATGATTAGCAAACATTCATCGGTAAGTCTACGAATATTTCAGTTTAATTTACGGCCGTTTTCAATAACCTATCTATCCTTAATTTAACTTAACGGATACATTGCTTTCACAGCTCAATGACAAGATCTTATCTATCCATAGTTATGTCCAATATAGTTATAGATAAATTTTTAGTTATTTGATACTTTTCAGTTTTTGGAAGTCGGTTTTTGTAAACTAAGTTTTTGTTATTAAGTGTTATATTACAAAGGAACCTCAGTGCCTATCACTTACCATCGCATGAAGTTAGTAACTGTTAGTTAATAATGTTACCATAAAAATCTGTTATTCATAGTTAGTTTTTACTTTCAAACTATCCTCTTTAGCCAATTTCTTTTCGATGCTCCCGATCTAAGTCTATCGACATCCAGAGTCACGAACCCAAAAAGGCGTTTTTTCGAGATCTTCCCCTTTACAATCTTATTGGTTCTGGTAAAACAATATAATTATTAATTTCACACTCCCAGAATTCTTCAACTTTCGCCATCTTTGCTTCCAATGTTGAATTGATTTAAATCGAATATTAGATATGTTCATTCGAATTCGTTTCTCTTTTGTTGTAACCTAGATTTAGTTGTTTGTGGAACCAAAGAAACTGTGTTTTTTTAGCGATACGATAGTACGATAAACAATGCTTTTTTCCCCACCTCGATGAAAAGCTGTCTCTTAGTCCCCGGTACGGGGGACCTAAGTGGCCGATTCTCTCCCGGCAAGACGACTTTTGTCCCTCGTAACAGGGACTAAAAGCGAGCTTTTCATCCAGGTGGGAAAAAAATCGTATACGCACCACTTGAGATAAGTAGGACATTGCCACCAGTGATTGTCAATATTCCGCGGGTGCGAATGACCTACTTTTCTCCCTAGGTTCGTAATATACTATTAAGCCACACAGTATAGACTTTTTCAAATACTATAAAGTATATAGGTACTTATATTAGTGATCGTGACTGTCTAAATGATCTAAAAATATTTTCGGAACTATACCTACTGGTGTTTTCGGAACCCATAAGTCCTGCAACGTTATCTCAAAATATCATGTAAATCCGGTATCCTGATGTTTGTTTCCAGTGAACTTAAACTAATGAACAGATTTTAATGGGGATTAATTACTTTATTTAGTGCAGTTTAGTCCAAATTTGAGAGATGGGAGATAGTTTTTATTTCGATTTCGGATCTATAATTATTTTTATTTCCAATATTTTATATTTTCTATGAGAGAATTTATTGATGCACAGTTTGACAGTTCTGCTGTAAAACAATTTCATTATAACAACAGGGAACGCTCCGTGAATTTTACGAAATAATTATTGATGTTATAAAATATTATTGACAGATTCATAAAAAAACAGTGTTTTATTTATTATGTACAGAACAGCGTCTGTCGGTTCAGCTAGTAATTATATGTGTTTCTATATAGTTTGCTTATTTATAGTAGGTAATAAAGCTGTTTATGTATCTCTACAGGACATAGACAAATATAAACTCGACAAGATTTGCAATACAGTAACTCCACCATTGGAAATGTCAACGTCGCACTACAAAGGACATATTATGACAAGGTAAACTATAGTTTAAGTTCTTGTTTGTCTGTATGTAATAGCAAAATCAACGTCGTTTTAATCTAATATATAAAATTCTCGTGTCATGGTGTTAAACTTTGAACTCCCCCGAAACGGCTTGGCCGATTCTCAAGAAATTTTGAGTGCATATTCGGAAGGTCTGAGAATCGGACAACATCTATTTTTCATCCCCCTAAATGTTAAGGGTGGTCCACGAAATTTATTTTTTATTTTTTTGACATTTTTTTTTTAAATTTGTTTGATTATGAGTATTAAAAAATACATCAACAGTTACTTTTGTATCGCGATTGTTTGCTGGGTCAGCTAGTGTATGTAAATGAATGTTAATGATGTTATTACATAATTGCATCACTTACTAGTGGGAGACTCCTTTGCACAGAATGCCGGCTAGATTATGGGTACCACAACGGCGTCTATTTCTGCCGTGAAGCAGTAATGTGTGAGCATTATTGTGTTTCGGTCTCGGGCGCCGTAGCTAGTGAAAATACTGGGCAAATGAGACTTAATATATTTTGTCTTATGGTGACGAGCACAATAATTGTAGTGCCGCTCAGAACCTCTTAATTGTTGTTTTAGCGGAAATAGTTATATACAGGCTCAAAATTAAATTTCAAATATTTAGAATAGGATTCAAAATCACTTATTGAACGTCAAAACCCATTCAAAATATACTGCCTCAGACCTTGAGGAGAACGGGCGCAAGAAACTCAGCGGGCTTTTTTAATATATAAAAATTTGGATCGTACAATAAACATTTATAATTACAGAGCCTGAGGGTGTCTGCTACATTCCCAGTCTGTGGTGTCATTAAGAAAATCATTTATGTTATTTCCCACACAAAAATTTAAATTTTGTAACACATTTGTTTTGTACATTTTCTGCGAACATTGTATCAGCATAAAAAGACTTACTAACTCGACTTAACCGAGTAGTAGGCAAAAAAAAGTTTATGTTTGTTATTCGTGTTAACATTATGATTGTCACAGTTTCTTATTATGAATATAAAGAACATTGTCAAGATTCTTTTAATTTTGCTTTCAATGATTTTTTTAGGACCTATGTTACAAATAGCGTGAATAGCTCTCTTCTGCAGCACAAAGTTAAAGTAAAGTATATAGAAGTATGCATTAATTCATGAAAACACAAAATATATTATATACATAGTAAAGTTATATACAGATTAAAAATAGGATGTCATGAAAAGGACACCCACTCAGCATTTTTGGAATTGAAATAAGGATCATCCCAATTCCAACACTGATTTTCAGTAGGTACTGTAGCGAGTGAGTACTCCCTGACACGCGGGATCGTTGTAGAAATGTATTGTTTGTAAAATTAAAACAATCTATTAAATTCTGTTACTTTTATATTCTTATTGTTTCACTTTCTACTGAACATATCTTAATATATATAAATTACGTGACAAGTTGTTTGTCCGCGATGGACTCCTAAACTAATGAACGGATTTTAATGGGGATTACTTCATGGAGTGCAGTTTAGTCCAACTTGAGAGATAGGATAGTTTTTATTTCGATTTGGGACACATAATTATTGTGATTTCCATTATTTGTTTTGTATGGACATATTTCTGTGAGAGAATTTATTGACGCATGGTTTGACAGTTCCGCTGTGAAACATAACAACAGGGAGCATTTTTTACGAATTCTTGATGTTATGAAATTTTTTTGACAAATTCATAAAAAACATTATTTTGTTTATTATTATGTACAGAACGTCTGTAGGGTGAGCTAGTTAATTATAAATTTTAGGCCGAAGGCCGAACGTTCTCACTTTACTTCATTCTCTTATCTGACTCGTTCTTCAATTGTCTTCATATTTGCGTTACTATTCTATTTTGAATCATTTATTTTTCTTTAACCTTAGCTTTTCGGCCAACCATAGAACAATGAGTTCTTATATGCGGATAAGAACTCCTTGTTATAGGTTTTAAAAGTACCTACCAAGTCGACCCGTTGACAGCAGCCGTAGACAACACGGTTCCTTTTTTTGTTCTTATTAGGAAAAGCGAACAATTAAAACTTACAAAGTTAGTACATAAAGAAATAACAGTCTAATAAAATTGTAGTCAGATAAGCTATCCATTTGTTATAGGTCTTAAAAGGGACCGTCTCAAAATAGTACATAAAGAGAAGGAACTAAAAATATTGAATTGTAATGGGAGTTTTGAAAGATTTTTTTTTATTATATTAAATAGGATATTTTTGATTTTTTATATATTGAAGCTGTTTATTTTCTGATTATTATTATTTTTAAGCCTCTGAACACTTTTGTTTTTCTAATATAAAAGATTTCGGTTTGTTTTTAACAGGGAACAAACTTTATATATTAATATCGGCTGCAAAAATATCGGCGGTTTATAAGATACGGCTGCACACTGATAAACACAGATAGTACCGGTTCACCTTTTGGGTACAGAATCTAACAAAACACTGATAATCCAGTTGAACCAAAGTACAGTACTTTTTTTACTTACTCGTGTAAGGCATTGACTATTTGACGTTTGAGTATGTTTGTTGCATCATTTTACATATTATATTGTAATTGAAATGATTTGTAAATCGATGGAAATGTAAATCTTGATATAAAAGAGTAGCAATGAGTTTCTTGCTACTTCTTCTCATAAGCTCAACCCTTTACGAAGTAGCGGTAGATTTAATAAGAAAAATACTTTTTTGACATTCACAAGTGTCATTTCCGTGACCTACATGAATAAAGTGATTTTGTGATTTGATTTCACTTTTTATTAGATACGACTGCGGTGTTTGTCAGGAGCGGTCACTGGATGTTGACACTATCTGTGAACATCACGACACCACTCACACACATTTGCCAGATCCACGCGAAACTGAAAGTGAAACAGGGAAATGCGCCGACGTGTCTGTGTAAGTATCTCCATAAATATACATGTTGGACGTGAGCAAATAAAAAGCGTTCGACTTTGTCTGTTTCTTCGATTTTTTTTTTTATGAAAATAAGGGACGAGACCTTGCCCATTACAATGCAGTGCCGTACTCAGGATACTCGAAAAACCCAAAAATTCTGAGCGGCACTTCAATTGCAAATTAAGTCTCATTTGTCCAGTAAATTCACTAGCTACGGCGCCCTTCAGATCGAAACACAATAATGCTTACACATTACTGCTTAGTGGCAGAAATAAGCGCCGTTGTACCACAATCTATAATCTAGCCGGCAACCTGTGCAAAGGAGCCCCACACTGGAAAAGTAAATTGCAAGAGTAATTTAATAGTATTGTTATTACCAGAAACAATTTACCCATAAAATTGTTCGTCCTAACTGATCATTCTCAACTAAAATACTAAATCTGGAACAGTTGAAAATCGACTAAGAATTCTTATATTTTTTTTTAACATTTTGGAGCGCAATTGAGATTGGAGAATGATGAAGGAAAATGTTTTTTTTTTTAATTAAATAACATAAAAATTGGAATTGCAGTAACCATAATCTCTCATATAGGTAATATGTGAACTACAAGTAGATCGTGGCCGGCTTAGCGCGGAAGTGGTGTTCGGCGTTGTAATACGCGCGCTGATAAAGTGAAAGTTTTATAACATCACCCCCAATTCTTTCGTCCATCAATTGCATGGCGCAACACAGCCGGACGCGGAGTTGAATAATTAATTTGCACTACTACTTTCAAGTCAGGTTGGCCGACTGTTCTAAGGCGCCTCGTGAGTTCGAAACCCAACCCTGGTGTTGCATTACATTTTTATTAAGTAAAGCATAATATATATTAAATTTATTACGCTGATATTAATTTGTTATTTTTTGAAGGACTAGAGGCTTCAAATGACCTCTGCCGGCCTTCGTAACCAATAGTAACCTACGGGAACCACTGATTAGCTATTGTGATTCCAATGTCTGACAGTTTATTTATTATACAGCTGAAGTTTTGGCAGAGTGTGTATGTACTTTGTACTACCGCTATATATATATATTTACGGTTATTTATTCAATAATTAATTTTTTAGATCGTTGGAGACGCACAAGACCAGAATGCAGTGTAGCGATTGTGATAAAACATTCAGTCATCGAGCTGGACTTATGAACCATAGAATGTAAGTAAGAACCATAGATAATTTATGCGTCTAGATAGAGTCTATGGCTGCTGGACAAGCGATGAAGACAGGCCAGGTTTATTATTTAAGTTACACAGACAAGCAACATCTTATACTCGCGGTTTGTATGTCGCTCTATGTTAGTGTGCGTGCATTGCTCAACATATAGGTTTACTTTCAACGGCAATTTTTAACGAGGTTGCATTTTTTTGTAAACTATAGTGGAATCTCTTTCTCCCACAGTCCTAAATTACATCCAAAAGGAAAATACAAACATATTATTATTAAATTTAGCAAGTATATTGTAGATATCACTTTGAAATGACGATACGAGTTGAATACATAGCTATTTAAAGTATTTTTGACAGGCTAAGGGAAGAATCAACCATCTGCGGGCTTTTGTACGACGTATAATGTATAATGGAAATGTTTAATTTAAATAGTTCTACAAAGAAGACCGCTACAGAAACTAATTTTCTTTTATGTGTAAGCCATTATCGCCAAAATAGTGAACAATAATATATTTTAATGCACATTTGATAGTTTTAAATTAATTATTTTATCCAAATAAAAACTTGTATGGATTCTGTTATTTAAAGTGGATAAACTTTGCCGTTCACGGTACATCATTTGGACAAATATTTTTAATAGTTACAACGACGACCAACCGAGTGCGCGATACTATGGTGCGGTCCGGCAGCGGGCGAACTACTGATTAAATTTAATTCAAATATGCAATTTTAACAAGAGGTCAAGACAACATATAGACTACATATTGTCACACTAGATGCAGGCATAGATATATTTTTGCTGCTTTAAAGCGTCCAAACGTCTGACGACGTCGCGAGCAGCAGCTAGTATTTCATAATATTACTTAGCAAGATATGTCTTGATGACGTCACAGCCACAGCTAATAAGCGCAGAGTTTATCAGCGAAGGATAGCAAAGGACTGCATTACAGTCTGTATTGCAGTCCTTTGCTATCCAATCTGTGACACGCTTTTGCTTGAGTTCAGTCAGAAGAATGAATGTATGAATATAACTTAAGAAACAGTTTTAATGGTTTCATTACTGCATTTGTACATTTTTAAAATATGTTCTATTAATGAAACTTACATATTTGATCTTATTTTAGAGTTGTACACGAATACAAAAATGAATTTCCTTGTAATGTATGCAAGAAGGTGTTCAGGTGGAAGAACAGTCTTAAGCGACATCTGGAGAAGCACACAACTAATGTGAGTGGTTCTGTTGAATATTTTTGTAATATTGTTATCTTTCTGGCATGCTTAATATCACTTTCCGTATTGAATACATCCAAGGAGAGACGATTGTATAGTAATATATGATACGGGCAAGGCCGGTCATGTGGTTAGCATATTTTTTATGATCTCCTGGTTAGGATTTTTTTTTAATGGAATAGGAGGACAAACGAGCGTACGGGTCACCTGGTGTTAAGTGATCACCGCTGCCCACATTCTCTTGCAACACCAGAGGAATCACAAGAGCGTTGCCGGCCTTTAAGGAAAGTGTACGCGCTTTTTGTGAAGGTACCCATGTCGTATCATCCCGGAAACACCGCACAAGCTCATTCCACAGCTTTGTAGTACGAGAAAGAAAGATCCTTGAAAACCACACTGTGGAGGACCGCCACACATCCAGATGGTGGGGATGATATCCTAACTTGTGGCGTGTCGTGCGAAGGTGGAATTCGGCGGCAGGAATCAGGTTAAACAGCTCTACGCAACGCCAAGGCATCCAGCCGTTCACAGAGCACTGGGTCCCCGACAATTCGAGCTGCTCTGCGTTGCACGCGGTCAAATGGATCGAGCTGATACTGGGGTGCGCTAGACCAGAGATGACAGCAATACTCCATGTGTGGCCGGACCTGCGCTTTATAGAGCGCTAGAATGTGGGCCGGCTTGAAGTATTGCCGTGCTCTATTAATGACGCCCAGCTTCTTCGAAACCAATTTGGCTTTGCCGTCCAGATTACACGGAATTGGCAATCGCTCGAGATTTCGAGACCCAGTATTCCGATTTTCGTATTTCGGTGGCCCCCTTAAATTAACAAAATTGTGTAATCTTTAAATAATCTTTTCGTTTTTAATCATTTTGCTAAATAATAACATTTCAATTGCTCAGACAAAATGTTCTTGCCTCGTGTTCGCGTCCGTCTCGCGCGTGACGTAGTGTTACTACTTCTAATGAGCGTATACAATAATAGACTTTGTACATTACTGCCACGAAATAAGGTGTTAATTTGAATGTTGAATGTTTTAATGTTATCTGAATAAGTTAATGTATATGTATCTATAGGTATTTTTTTATGATTATTGGTGATATTTGGATGTTTAGGAAGGTTCGGGTGGGTACTGCTCTGCGTGTGGCATCGGATTTTCGTCTGTGTCCTCGCTACAAAGGCATCTCAGGAACAGCTTGAAACACGTCACGCCAGACCAATTGAGGTATTATCAGCGCGCTATTTAAATTTATCATCTATCTACAACTAGCGCGCGAGTTGAATGCATTCCTATAAAGAGCGGGGGCATCTCCCCCCGATTTCCGCAAGCTTCGTCTCGCGTACCTGTAGTTGTAGTGCTGTGCCGTAGTCGGCGCTTACCGTGTTATCGCGTTAATACTAAAGTTGCGATCCTGTGTTATTTTATTTTTATTTTAATAATGACTGATCCGAGTCCATCAGGTTAAGTTCCAAAAACGAGCCAAGCCCGAGAAATGGCGAAAAATATATTAGACATGACGTGTGTCGATGAAAGGCAGAACAAACATTTGGCATTTAATTAGGTATTAGGTTAAAATGATGAAATAACTAATAAATTATTGATTTCATCGTTTTAATCTAGTGTGAGATTGTAAACTTGAAGCATTGTTTAAATTATGATGTATATATTTTGTATGGTCATCAGTTGTAATTAGGTCACAGCACTATCGCATTCCTGAATTCTGCATTCAACTCGCGCGATATCTCTAGCAATTTCTCTAAATAATTCATGTTGAGTCTAGTTTAACACATTCATTGCTAGCATGCTTATAACACTCTACCGTGAATATACTAACCGGGGCTCAGGTAGATGGCTTGAACGTGAAACACGTACCTTATGATTTTGTACTAATTGTGTAAAATTAAAACAGATATGAATTTTTTAAAGTCAAAGGAAATGAGACAGACGGGTTTCACCTTTACAGCATCATTCTTAAAAGTCTTCTCTTTACGAGATCCAAAGAGGATGTAAATACTACGTAATAAGAGGCGTGGCGGCCTAAGTAAAAATTGAAATTTAGTTTAGTATGAAACGTGCAGTGATTTGACTTATGTTTGAAATAGTAGTCAGTGCATTATGGCGATTGGCGGCGAAGTATTATCCGGATAGCTTTGAAAACGAACAGATCTCCGTTTTAAAGAAGATTATAATCGTCATCTGTCAATCTATCAATGACTGCACGTTTCATACAATCGAGTGAATCGCTTTATTCTTAGAGAGTTTCGCTAGGCTGACGAGATCGTCCACCCAACTGTGTGTCAAAGCTGTTAACTCTCATCCGCGTGTTTCACCTCCCACCCATTAACTTTGGAGGGGTTATTTATGACACTTGTAATTTTGACAATCATTCCAAAAGAAAGGCAAGCGTGCGTCCATTCTTTTATACGTTTACTAAAAGTGGTTGCGACGCCCTTTGGCCTGGGACTTCCCTGTTCTTTTTAAGCCCCAGGGAGGCACATAATATCCTTATTTCTTGCTAGCTTGCGACTTCCTAGCTTGGATAGTTATGCATTACAAATCTCCTCTTTTCTTTGGAGGAATAGGAGGACAATAAAGCGTACGGGTCACCTGGTGTTGAAATGACCACCGCCGCCCACAATCTCTTGCAACACCAGAGGAACCACAGGAGCGTTGCCGGCCTTTAAGGAAGGTGTACGCGCTTTTTTGAAGGTACCCATGTCGTAAACACCGCACAAGGAAGCTCATTCCAAAGCTTTGTAGTACGTGGAAGAAAGCTCCTTGAAAACCGCACTGTGGAGGATCGCCACACATCCAGATAGTGGGAATGATGTCCTAACTTAATTGCGAATCTCCTTAATACTCGAAGATAAAAATAAAACTCGGCGCGGTATTGACGTAATAACCTGGGGTGGTCATCTTGCATCGATTTATCCTAGATTGATCTTGATAAATGACATATAAAAAGCATATCAAAGTACCTATTATGACCTCATAATTAATGTATTATAATTTTCAGATTTATATGCGACCACTGCAAACGCCGGTTCGCGGATAAGACAAAACTAAGAGACCATATCGAGGATAAACATCTGAACAGGACTACATACCAGTGCTACATTTGTCACAAAGTAAATATTGTTATGTAAGAGTTGTTTTAGCATTGAACGAACAGAGCTGTGTGAATGGTGATTTGTTTGTATTGACGGAATTTTATAGCACTGAAAACACCCCAATTGAAGACTTTTAGCGGCTATCAAGAAACGAGAACACCATCAAGATTCCTGCTTCCTCCATAAAGACCGGAAATACTTTTTAATTACTTCCGGAGCTGCACGACCGATCATAGTAACTAGGTAGTTAGTGATATTCCCGCACGATTAGATGGGGACAGGCCGCCATCTTGGTGACGTCATAATTATGTCTGGTCTTATTAAACATTCTGGATTAAAATTTTACTATTGTTTCAGCCATCGAAGAGCCGGGTGGGGTTGGATCAACACATACGAAATGTACACAAGGGCAGACCGAATAATAAAATATGCCATTACTGTGGCAAGGGTTTTCCGGTGAGATATAACCATAGACTAACGCTTATCTTTCTTGAACCACCTCTAGCAACACCATCAACGCCTGGCAATTAAATCTATTTATTATTTCTTATATTGTGTTCATTAAACAATGTTCTCTTCATAATCATTGAATGATACTTTGTTTCAGACGAAGGTGCAGTTAGAATCTCACATACGCACCCACACTGGTGAACGGCCTTTCATATGTGAATACTGTCCCACAACATTCTCTCAACAGTCGAACCTCTACAAACATCACAGACAGGTATAACGCAGGTTCCATATAGTCCTAAGATCCCGATATAAAACGACCTTCACCGAGCTGGTTATTGGATGAAACATATTTTTTAATGAAATTTAATATGTCAATAAGTATATTGCATATGTTGCCTAGCAAATTTCAGTCAAGGATACGATTAATTATTAATTAATTTTTTTAACTATTGACCGGTTTGTTTAATGGACAAATTCTATACCAATTGAAAGTATGCAGTCCATGGTATATACAAAAGTTAGGTTGCCTATTTTTTTCCTGTCACAACTCATGGGTTTCCAGGTATGAACAGGTAAATCGATACCAGTAACTTGTACCGGTCTGGTTATTGAATGAAACTTAAATAAATATAAAGTTTATTTTTAAAAATAAAGGATCTGCGCTTTTTTTATTTCTCTTTTATACCGCCAAATATTTTGCAAACTTTAGTTATTATTTAGAATAAGATGCGATTATAGTACAGATAACGCGCGAGTTGAATGCAGAGTTTAGTATTGCGATAGTGTTGTGACTTAATTATAATTGATGACTATAATGAGTTTTTCGATAAATTGAAACCATGCTTCAAATTTACCATTAAAACACATCTTTATTTCAACATTTTAACCTAATAATTAAATCTAAGATAGCGTACTCATTTACAGAAGAATTACGTGAATAAATTGCATTTTTTTTGTACACGGTATACGTTTTTAATTGTATATTGATGATGAAAATAATTACTGCAGTAATACTGTGCTGTACAGCATGATCTTATGTTTTTAAATGAAAGTAATAAATACCTCATAGCGTTTTTGAACATCACTAATATATTCAAACTTTTATTAATTTCAAATGGAAAAATAAAACAAGGAATCTTCCATGATTAATATATTTTATTAAAACACTTATGATACTATTACTTGTTGACCTACGTAGGAGAGATAGGCTTCAGGGTTGGCTTGGTATTTGCGAATAGCCGCAAGTGTTGCTAAAAACATGTCCCATGCCGCATCGCAGTAGTTTTTCGTTCTGAGGTTAGCCGGGAATGTGTTAAGATTGAATTTGAAATGGCTTAATGGTTATTGTATTAATATTAATTTTACATTATTGAATTGACAGGTCCATCAGAATATTAAAAAGAAGAAGGCTGTTGTAAAGAGAACCAAAGAGGAATGTCATGGAACTACAAGTCATGAAGATCCATCAATACCAATTGCCTTAATACAATACATGGCTTTACCAGATAGTGTCTTTTCAATATGAAAATATAAAGATAAATATAACATATTTGTTTTATTGTTGCAACCTGTGCATTCACACGGCCTAAAAAGGAAAGGGATGTCCCAGGCTATATTATGTCTATGGGTATTGTAAAAGGAAACTAACAGCTTTAAGTTGTGGGCAGGGGCGTGCATTGGTTTACTGGTAAGGCACTGTGGATCTAACTAGTCGTATTTGAGCTTTGGATATGAAAAGATTACTTACCGTAGGTATTTGGTATCTAGCGTAAGGAAAAAATTTATGAGTGGGTGTTAAATAGAACTTTGGTCATAAAATAACGGAACCAAATTAAACTAAATTAAGTTTAACACTAGTGCTAAATTTATTTAGGTTCATAGTGAGGTAGCCACTGCTTATTTCCTATATGATATGCACGCCCGTAGTTGTGGGAGAGTCACAGGAGAACAAGCGACTCGACCCATCGTAATGATTTCGCACGGAAAACTAACGCGAGGCAGCGCTGCTAGGCTGTATATATAAGTGCCTAGAAACGCCGACCAGCAATCTGGAATATGACAGCGGTAGAAACCTGGTTACTCTTTGACTGTGTGTGGAATATGAATTTTGAGCATCCCACCCCCACCGTCGGATTAGATATTTTTCTGGTTGATTATTATTTTTGTCTGCGACCATTGTTTCATTGAATTCAAATGATAGGTTTTAGATCGCAGTGATACTGCTGTACTATATGTTGGCCATCACTTGCGTCAAGTCATCCACAACATATTTTTTGGTCAGCTTTGTCATCAAGATAATAAATCAAATCATTATCTCTTTAATCATGTAGGTCAAGGATATGACACTTATGAATGTCAAAAGTTTTCTTTTCTTTTTGTATTTACCGCCACTTCGGAAGGGGTTGAGCTTTAATGAGAATCATCTTTTTACAAATCATTTCAGTTAAAGGGATGCAACAAAACTACTCAACGCCTTCACTTAGTCAAAAAAAAGAGAAGAACTCCTTCTATGTCATCTTATCGATAAACAGAACGCAGAACAGGGGGAACCGGTTTCAGTCCCACTGAAAACGAGGTCTGGAAAGGTCTTGAAACGTCAGGTTAACTAAAATAATAATAAAAATGTAACTTTTACGCAAAATGCTAATGTTAAAACAAAATTACAAATACACGTATTTTAATCCTTTAAAAAGTTTTTTATTTAATTAAGTACGTTTTCATTTCCACCTAGCATAGGTTCGCTTATGAACTTGATCTGCAGTATCCATAATTAGGTTAACTCATATTTTGACCTAAACTAGGAAATTCTATTAATCTAATGGCTTCATGAATAGAATCGGCTTTTCGACAACTTTAAAAAAAGCGCGATGGATAGTCGATAAAAATAATAAGGAAGCCAGAACAGAAGAACACCGAACCTCTGCCCGGCTACACATCGAAGAACAGATTCACCAGCTCGCCGAAACGACGAATTCCTGTTCGACGAATCTCTGCTCGAAGACTAGGCTCAGCCACTCCCAGCGCCCACCGTGACAGAAATCTACCACTTCATTGTCGATGCGCATACCACCATTTTGGCGGGAAAATCCGCGATTGTGGTATCACAGCTTTGAAGCCGCCACCAATGATCTCAAGAGGAGTCAAGCCCAGCTGACACAGATGGTGCTCGTCCAATGAGAAAAGGCTGATATCGAACAAATCTCCGACATCCTATTTAACATACCGTGAGACAAACAATATTCAGCAATCAAGGAAAGTCTCATATCGGTGTATGAAGAATCCGACAGCCGCAAGTTCCAGAAGCTACTCGCCGGGATGGAGCTCGGAGACCAGAAGCCTTTACAGCTACTGCATGCGTAACCTTGCAAGGTTACCGACTCCACCCTCCGCATGATGTGGAGTAAGCTGCTGCCAGCCCACGTCCGCTCCGTGCTCGCCGTCAGCGAGTCATTCAGCGCGAAGTCCACGCTGGAGGAACTAGCGTTGCTTGCTGACACGATGATGGAGCAAATCCAGGAGGTAGCAGCCGTCTCCAGCCAGCCAGGTCCAGAATCATCGACGTCAAATCAGGTAGATCACTCACAATTCCTTATTAACGAGATACGAAAACTATCACTAGAAGTCGCCGAACTCAAGTCAAGGCCATCTCAACACTATGATCGCCACCGATTTCGCTCGTCATCTCGCAATAAAACTTCGTCACAACACCGTTCCCGCACACACAATAGCTCACCAACACTTTACTGTTATTATTATTATTATTATTACCATTATTATTACCATCGCCGATTTGGTAGTGAAGCACGACGTTGTACTACGCCCTGCAGCTTCAAGAAAGAGCCATCGGGAAACTAGAACGGACGTTAGCTGCGGCGGAACCCGGCGTCCTTCACACTTCATACCGCCTTTTTGTCACAGACAAGAAAACAAAGATGTCATTCTTAGTAGATACCGGTGCTAATATATCCGTCCTACCAAGAAAACTAGGCCTGAAAGCAACGCCTCTACCATTTAAATTGTACGCTGCAAACAATACAACAATTTCAACTTATGGTGAGAAAACATTAGAACTCGATCTCAACCTCCGTCGACCATACAAGTGGAAGTTTATTGTAGCTGACGTCACGAAACCAATATTAGGTGCCGATTTTCGCAACCACCATCAACTTATCGTAGATTTAAAAAATCGAAGATTAATTGATGCTGTCACAAGTCTTAAAATTAACGCGCCAATAATGTCAACGACCTCACCCACAATACGAAGTATCGATATACACGCCCCGTACCACGCAATATACGGGTATGCGGTGATTATAGACGATTGAACAGCATAACCAAACCCGACCGTTATCCAGTGCCGAGAGTCAAGGACTTCACCCATCATCTGTCTGGCAAAACAATATTCTCCACAATCGACCTCAACCGCGCTTACCAACAATTGAAGACCAGGGAACAGGACATAGAGAAAACAGCTATCATCACACCAATGGGTTTATTCGAATTTCCTCGCATGTGTCCTGGTTTGAAGAATGCGGGACAAACATTTCAGCGATTTATTCACGAAGTGCTCCGTGGATTAGACTACGTTTTCCCATTCATCGACGATTTGCTCATAGCCTCAGCAAGCGAGACTGAGCATCGCGATCACCTACTGTTCTTAGGTCTCAGAAGATTGGAAGAAAACGGTATCACTATCAACCCCGCGAAGTGTAACTTAGGCAAAACGGAAGTCAAATTTCTTGGATACATCGTATCAAAAAAACGGTATACAGCCACCAGAAGAGAAGATTAAAGCCATTACCAAATATTCAAAACCGAAAACTATAGAAGGTTTAAGACGATTTCTAGGCATGTTTAATTTCTATCGTGACCACATACCGAATGCTGCATCAATACAAGCTCCGCTAAACGCTTACCTACACCATGTCAAGAAACGTGATAAAACAATAATTGAATGGACCGACGAAGCATCACAATCATTCGAAGAGTGCAAGAATAGTATATCCAAAGCTACCTTACTCGCTCACCCATCACATGATGCCCCTATCGCAATATTCTGCGATGCGTCTGACAATGCAGTAGGTGCAGTCCTACAACAATACATCGAAAATAATTGGCAACCACTCGGTTACCCCTCACATTCGCTATGAATAAAACACATACTGCAAGCGAAACGCCACGCCGAACGCGCCAATTATTATTCATCAGTGAATTCACAACCGATATTCGACACCGATATTCGACACTGATGTGTCGAATATCGGTGCGTGGAAATACAATATTATTGCCGACGCATTAAGTCGCATAGATACAATAACCTCATCACCTACGATCGACTACACTACATTACTACTAGATAGCAAATGCACAAGAGAGTGACAGCAGCATAACACAACTCATTCAACAACCAAACTTAACCTTCAAGAAAATAAATGTACCTAACACGAACCTAGAATTATATTGCGAAACATCAACAACTCATGTACGTCCTTACATACCTACAGAATTCCGCAAACAAATTTTTAATAGTGTACATAATATAACTCACCCAGGAATACGAACATCACGTAAATTAATATCTCAAAAATTCTTTTGGCCATCAATGAATATCGACATCGGGAAGTGGAGTAAATCTTGTATAAATTGTCAGAAAAGTAAAATACAACGCCACACAGTCAGCAAAATTCAATGTTTTGACGCAAGCGATCGTTTTCAGCATAGATATTGTTGGGCCTCTACCTACCTCTGCTCAAGGACATCGTTATCTGATAACAATGATCGACAGACACACTGGTTGGCCTGAGGCAATCCCTAGCGACAATATTACAGCCGAGTCAATTGCAGATATCATATACAATCACTGGATCTCAAGATTTGGATGCCCAGCGACACTAACAAGCGATCAAGGTCGACAATTCGAAAGCTCTCTGTTTACAAACCTCATGAAAACTATGGGAGTTAAACGGATACGAAGTACTAGCTATAACCCAAAGAGTAACGGAAAGGTAGAACGCTTTCATCGTTGCTTGAAGACAGCCCTTCGTTCAAGGTTAACGAACACCTGTGCATGGGTCAATGAACTACCAACCGTATTATTAGGCCTGCGCGCAGTTCTACGATCGGACACAGGCGTTAGCGCCGCCGAACTAACATACGGCTATAACATTCGTCTACCAAGTGATTTCTTCGACATAAACATACAAACATCATCTATCTCATTGGATCATACCTACGTTGATAAATTACGTACCCATATCGCAGCTAATAAACCACACTCACCTACTTCACATCGTAATAACAAACACATATTTGTTCATCAAGACTTACATACATGCAGTAATGTGAATAGATAGTGAATAGATTCAGTAAAACCACCATTACAAACACCATATGAAGGACCGTACCGTGTTATCAAACGAAGCGGTAAAGTTTATACCATTCAGTTACCAGGTCGACAAACAAACATATCGATCGACCGTTTAAAACCTGCATATTTAATAAATGAAACTGAAGTAAACAATACATTATATTCATTACCTTTACCTGTACAAGCTACCCAAAACCTTATCGATACCATACCTAACAAACATACCACCAATACCCAAAATACCACGTTACCGGATCCTACGAACAACTTGACGTCCCAGCCTATCAAAATGTCAAGGACAGGCCGACTCATCAAGTTGCCGGTGCGTTTCACTTGAAGGGGACTCCTGTAGCTGTACCTACAACCAATAATATCAATTAATACAAATGTCTAATACCTAACTTGTAACGTAGCATTATAGATCGTAGAAATAGTAATCGTGCATAATAACTATAATAAGCGTATGCGGAAAGATTCGTTCTGACAAGAACATTTTATTTTATATAACGTAATATTAGCTCTGATAAGAACCATTTCATAATGCTGTACATCAACTCATAGAATCATACAGATCACCAGAAGTCATCTCAGTGAAGTTTCAAGCATCGTACTTTCTCTCGACGATCGCAGACATACTCACGTGATCAGTCATATGCTCCGCGTTACACAACCACACAGCAAGGCCGAGCGGACTCGACTGACGAGTGAAGCGTCGGGACTCGATCGCTATTTATGCAATTTTAATCAATGAGCGACAACGTAAGTGCGGAATGCTCATTGACATCGTATGATCCAGGTTCGACGCGAGTTTACACAAACTGCGATAGCATTAGTTTTAGAGCGAGATAGAACATATAATATTATTCTCAATTCTTATTGAATGAAACGTTTTACTATTGGTTAAAATGTAAGCTTTAGTATTGGTGTGTATTTTCGGAACTGGTAAATATTTTTTAAGCAACGATTGTAATTGGGTAACTAGTTTTAAGGATTTTGTATATATATCGTGTAACCTTTTAATAAAGGATATCTTCCATACATCTTCCACATATTCCTCACAGTCAAGCAGTTGTTTTATTTAATCGCCATACGCTCAGTCATTAAAAAGGGTACAGTACTCCGAAGTATTTTTCAATTTTCGCGTTACTCCTACTTCAGGGATTATATAAAAATGAGATCATGTGTATATTGTAAGTGGAGCTACAAAAAATGCGTAAAATATGTCCATGGTATGTCGTATTTTAAGTCATATTTTTTTTATCCAAAATTGGCATTTTACGTAGAATATCATAATGACACTTATTTTTAATATATTTACTTTCAATTATGTAAGCATTCATTTGTGAAATACGTCTGAATAATGATTATTTTTGTTTACAATTCTCCTAGTTTTTTGCATCATATCAATGGTTTCACTATCGATAGAATAAACATCATAAAATGGAGGTCTAACTCCATCAAGATTTTTTTTTGCCCATTAACTTAATGGGGGTTTTTCTTATAATCGAGTATATTTGAAAATGATTTAAATATTCTTATTTTATTGTATTTTGGTTTACGCTGATGGTCTTGTTACAAATACTCTAAATAAATAAAACTAGAGTCAAGTGACCATCAATTTGATGGCTGAATGCGCACACAGTGTGCGAATGTGTTGTGTAGTGCAATGCCAGAAAAAAAAATGTAAACTGTCAAGCTTGCTGTCAAGTGGCAAGTAAGAGTTTGGTTTGATGTGTGTGGTTGTGACTAGCCGGCTATTTTATTTTATAATTCTGTAATATTAGCGCTTTATTGATTTTTATTAATTTGATTTTTCTTAAAACGGAAAAATGGTTGTAAGGCAGTATAACGAGGAACTTAAATATCTTGAAAAAATTAACCCTCATTGCTGGAGAATCAAAAAAGGTTTTCAACCAAATATGAACGTTGAAGGTGTATTTTATGTAAATAATACTTTGGAAAAACTCATGTTGGATGAGTTGAGGAATTCATGTCGACCAGGAATGACTGGAGGCTTTCTCCCAGGTGTGAAACAGATAGCAAATGTAGCTGCCTTGCCTGGTATTGTTGGACGGTCCGTTGGCTTGCCAGATGTTCACTCCGGTTATGGTTTTGCTATCGGTATGTATATTTTATCATAATTATAAGTGTGTTGTTATGCATTCCGTGATAACCAGGACCTGAAAGTAATTTTAACCTTTAATTTCTAGGGAACATGGCTGCATTTGATATTTCTAATCCAAAATCGATAGTCTCGCCAGGTGGAGTTGGTTTTGATATTAATTGTGGGGTGAGACTTTTGCGAACAAATCTTCATGAAAAAGACATACTCCCAGTAAAGGTAGAGTAATCTAACTAATAATAATATTAATATAGGTTTCTAATTCGATGTAGTTCCTGAAAAACATTACAAGCCACAAACATCACATTTTAAGGAATTCATGTTTAAAGTTTAATAAATATTAGTGTATTCCATTCATGTGGGTTGGGCTACTAAGTCATGATGCCATTTTAAGAGTGACAGTAGGGCTGGCATTTTTTGTCAAGCCGTTAATATGAATCACATGACCAGTTTTTAGTTCTTAACTCAATTTGGACATGATTGTGGTTTGGAACATTTTTCTGGAATAATGTCAAATTATTGTTATTAACATGTACATAACTATTTTAGGAACAACTAGCTCAAAGTTTATTTGATCACATACCAGTGGGTGTTGGTTCAAAAGGCATAATACCAATGAATGCCAGAGATTTAGAAGAGGCATTGGAAATGGGAATGGATTGGTCACTAAGAGAAGGGTATGTGTGGGCTGAAGATAAAGAGCACTGTGAGGAGTATGGTAGGATGCTTAATGCAGACCCATCCAAAGTTAGTCTTAGAGCAAAGAAAAGGGGACTGCCACAGTTGGGAACACTAGGTGCTGGGAACCATTATGCAGAGATACAAGTAGTGGATGAGATATATGATAAATTTGCTGCTGGAAAGATGGGTCTGGAAAGGGTTGGTCAAGTTTGTGTTATGATTCACTCAGGAAGTAGAGGTTTTGGTCATCAAGTAGCTACAGATGCATTAGTGCAGATGGAGAAAGCAATGAAGAGGGATCAGATTGATGTGAATGATCGCCAGTTAGCGTGTGCAAGAATAAATTCAACAGAAGGTCAAGATTATTTAAAAGCTATGGCTGCAGCTGCAAACTTTGCTTGGGTCAATCGTAGTTCTATGACTTTCTTAACAAGACAAGCATTTGCGAAGCAGTTCCAAATGGCTCCAGATGACTTAGATATGCATGTTATCTATGATGTTTCACATAATATAGCAAAAATAGAGGAACATGTTGTTGATGGAAAGGTTAAAAAATTACTTGTTCACCGAAAGGTATTTATTATGACTGTATTAATTATTATTGTAACTGTATTAGAGTTAATTTTGGGTTAACATGTTGTATTATTTTTTCAGGGTTCAACACGGGCCTTCCCTCCCCACCATCCATTAATACCAGTTGACTATCAACTAACAGGACAGCCAGTACTAATTGGGGGGTCCATGGGAACATGTAGTTATGTTCTTACTGGAACTCATCAAGGAATGACTGAGACATTTGGTTCAACTTGCCATGGTGCTGTAAGTATTGGTTTGTAGTATAATTTGCAAGAAGCTGGAGCTGATAGATCTCCCAGGCTGTAACTCTGTTTGATGATATACAAGTATATATGTACAGATATAGTTTCAAGAAATTTACCAAGTTTTGTTTCTTTTTTTTATTCTAATAAGGGATGAGACGAAGAGGATGTTCAGCTGATGGTAATTGATATACCTTGCCCATTACAATGCAGCGCCCCTCAGGATTCTTGAAAAACCCAAAACTTCTGAGCAGCACTATAATTGCACACAGAATAGACAAACAGTGTTAAGTCTCTTTTTGCCAGTAATTTCACTAGCTATCTGACCTACAGACCGAAACACAATAATGCTTACACATTACTGCTTAACGGCAGAAATAGGTGCCATATCTAACCCCATAATCTAGCCTGTTGTTGCATTATGTTGTTATTGTCACTCCCTAAAATCGTAAAAAAAATGTAGTTCTATACTGTTATTAACTTTTTCGTCATTTAAATACATATAATATAATTTTTTTGTTGTTGGGAGAGCCACTAGTATTAGGGGGTCAGATGAATTTGTTAATAATAATGTTGATGTGGGTTATCTTGAAATAAGGATTTAGAAGAAGGTGCCTGAATAGCATAAATTTAAGGTACAATGAATGAACTACCATATTTGCTGCTAGCTTTCAGTGTTCCTTTGATAACATTTTGATAACATAATTATAGTAAAATATTTGATTTCTCAATCTTTTCCACCATGCATATAACACAATCGCCAATGTTGCTGCTTACTACTTCAAACCTGTGCAATGAGAGCTTCCTTGAGTGGTGTTTCCGGGACTAAATGACATGATTACCTAAAGAACTGCATACAAGGTGTATTACCTTGTGTATTGTTACCTTAAAAGCCGGAAAAGCTCCTGTGATTCCTCCGGCGTTGCAAGATAATGTGGGTTGTTTGTCCTCGTTTACCATAAAAACCAGCAAAATGTCTCTATTATTCTTTACCTTTGGTGTACTATACACACACACTTTCTTAGCATTATTTCACTACTTGTGTTATGTGGACTTGGCATAATATGCATGAGCTGCTGATCCTTGCTGACTTATGTTATTTTATTATGTTTATAGGGTCGTGCATTATCCCGTGCAAAGTCTCGACGCAACATTGACTACAAAGATGTTCTCAACAAACTCGAAACAATGGGAATTTCTATTAGGGTTGCATCACCTAAACTAGTAATGGAAGAAGCTCCCGAGTCTTATAAAAATGTCACCGATGTTGTAAACACCTGTCATGCAGCAGGAATTAGTAAGAAGACAATAAAGTTAAGACCTATTGCTGTCATTAAAGGTTAATAACATGAGTGTTTTTTGTACTGGATTTATTAAAAAGAACTGAACAAATACAAGGATTTTCCACTATTTATTTATTTCAACAACAATTAAACAATCTATTTTATAACAATAATACTGTATTCACCATGACTATGTATGAGGTATGATAAGCTGCTACTGAGAAAGGTATCTACAAACTATCTGCTACACTTTTAATTTGTCTGCTAAAATGACCAATAGCGCTGTGCCTAGGAAGAAGAGGCCTGATGGTAGAGCTGTCGCTGCATTGTCAATTTCATCTGCAAGTAAATATTTTAATATGTATCAAAATAGTGAAAATAGCAATATTTTACTCAACAGGAACTTTCTTTTATTTATGTAAAAATAGTGAATACAATATACAGTGTTATTACAAAAAATAATTTAAACATGGCTTAGACAGATGTTTTGTTAAACGGTTTCTAACTATTTAAACGACATCTAAAGATTGACGCTAAACAATTTGGATTTTTGGATATGTAATAGAACTTTTTTTATAACGAGTGTTCAACACATTTTTACTTTTTTGTAATAACACCAATAGATTTTGTTGATTCATAAATTAAAATCTAAGCACATAATGGTGTCAAAGTAAATATGTGTTTGTAATGAAAGCAGGGATATCTCTGTCACAGTACACTATGTTGACTACATGAGACTAATTGGTATAGTACATGATATCTGAGTTTATTCATACTACTATGACAGTATCTAACTGGTACAAATGTACTAGGTTTGGTTGTGCTTGTTCAGTGAAGTCATAAGTTACTTCTCTTTTAAGACTGAATAACTTGGTCAATAATTAAATATATATACAAGCAAGAAAGGGTGTTTTTAATTTAAATTTCTTGTAGATTATATTATAAAGTATTTGACATAAAGATAAATTTAAATTTTGAATAATATAATTATTATATAAATATAATTTATCTATTGACACAATAAAACCTCTATCCTGGCAGGGTAGACTTTTTCGATACAGGCTTATTTATTAATTATTTAAAAACAATTTTTTAATAATAATCTTAGATAACTAACAATCTATACTTAATTAACTATAATATAATATACATAGTACAGACAGGAATTTCGAACTCCTTCTTTGAATAACAAGTCAATCCTGAGAGTTCGGTTTATATTTAGCAATGAGACTGTGAAAGGTGTGTCTCAAAATTACATAAAAACTTTTAATTATAGTAGTTTATACTACTGTCTTAACTCATGAGAACATACGAATACACACTTGTGATTAAAACAAAATGAATTAAGTAGTACAATTAAATCGCATAAATATATTATTTCAATACAATTTTAACTATTGACCCCAAAGAATTATCAAGAGGCACTTCTCTATCTTCTACTAATTGACAAATATTTATGATTAGGTAAACTGCATATCCAAATAGGGTGTAAATACTACATGATAAGAGGTGGGACTGCCTAAGTAATAATTGAAATTTAGTTAGAATTTAGTTGCATTGATTTGACATAAGTTTCAAATAGAAGTAATCACAATATGGCAATTGGGGTCAAAGTGTAATCCGAGTAAGTTTGAAAGCGAACACTTAGTTGTTTAACGGCCGTTTTCAATAACCTATCTACCCTTACTTTAACTTACGGATACATTGCTGTCACCGTTTAATGACAAGATCTTATCTATCCATAGTTATGTGCAATATAGTTATATTCCAATGCTATCTGTCAATAGCTTATTGAAATGTAAGTAAGCGTAAAAGGATACATTTGTCTACCTCTAGTAAGTTAAACTAAGGATAGATAGGTTATTTAAAACGGCCATAAAACAAGTGGATTTCGGCTATCTTCGTTTTTTACAAGATTATATTAGTCAATCTATCAATGACTGCACGTTTCATACAATCGCTTTTTTCTCGAGTTTCGCTTGGCTGTGCATATCCTCCAGCTAAGTATTTGGAAGTTGAATTTAAAATTACGTCAACTAATTTTGAGACTAGAATCAATTCTTAGTTTTGCAAGCTGGTACTGTATGTGTTCACATTCTGTGGCAACTGAGAAGTTTGAATCATACATGTTTAAGGCAAACAACTATTTCAACATTTGTCGCAACTGTGGTTGGTATATTTTGCATGTGTAAGTATAACATTATCATACATAATAAACTAAAGGCTAAAATAATTAAAAGTTAACGACTTTTAAAGTGTTGCTGGGATGGCGGACAGTATATTACATGGAATTGTAAAAAATAAGTTGAAAAGTAAATAATATTTAAGGAATCTCTTCAAAATATAGAGCTGATAGGTGGTAAAAGTGTACATTATAGAGATATTTTACGTATATTAATGTATATCTTATAATTAGGATGATTTGAGTGAATAGCTTTCAAAGGCCATGCAAAATAAACCATCTTATAAACAAAATAAGGGTCAGAATTTGGTGAGGGAATAGTGTTCCGTACGGCACTTTAGATTTTCGTGTATCTGATAAATCTAGTGCCCTGGAACACTTGCCGATTTCGGAAGGCTAAAGACATCTCGAATCGATCGTAATCACTGCCAAAACATTGATGGTCAGTTAATTTGATTCAGAGTCCCCAGTTGTCAAGGTTTTCGAGAATTTATATTTCAGCACCTGGGAATAGCGAAGCCAAGCGTAGTCACCTCTTACCAATAAATGCGGAAAATTGGATATTCATTCACCACAATTTGCCACTTGTTAATTTTGCGTACTAAAATTTATAAATTTACAAACACTTTTGCCATGTCATTATAAAAATAAACTGTCAATGATTTTTTGTGGTATGATTTGCCTTGTTTAATAATTTGATTTTTTTAAATTTCAGTATCCGGAATCTAACCGGATACCGGATAGTACTTCAGATAGTGCAAACAAGACCGGAGACCAGATAGTTACCGGATATCCGTTTCATCTCTAGTACATAACATAAGTTAATGAAATGGATGGAGATATTCAATTTTTTTAATGTCAAAATCATCTTTGTCGAATGTATGAAATGTCAAAGACAGCTTGTCACGGCCATTAGCACCTTTATTTTGTTTTTGTCTTTTGTATAGTCTACTCTTTATAATTTTGTGTAATTGTATTGGAATATAATTTTTTTATTTAATTATTTTTGACTTTCCAAAATGTTGCGTTAGCTTAAAAAATCATTTTTACCTTGTTTCTCAATCGGTTGATTACTGTCATCTTGTGCCCAACCTAAACTTTTGTCCAAAGCTTTTTCCCAGCGTAATCTACGTATTTCTCGTTCTGTAATAAAATAAATGTAAACCTAGCTGTAGTATTGTACAATAGATCAAAATATTCTAAGTAAAAAATTTAATTAAAAAAGGAACACGAAAGTTGCTAAATGTTTGTCGATATATACACAACAGCATATAACTTTAACTCATAAAATAAACTTACGGTAATAATAATAACAATATTGACACACTTTTACACAAATTATCTTGCCCCAAACTAGGCATAGCCTGTACTATGTATGGGTACAAGACAACGATATATTTAATACGATATACTTACATAAACATCCACGACTCGGAAACAAACATACATATTCATCACATAAATGTTTGCCCCTACCGGGATTCGAACCCGGGACCTCTAGCTCAGTAGACAGGGTCACAAACCACTGGGCTATACAGGTCGTCTAATCGTCAGTCAATCAGTCGTCAGGTCTATACTAATGATAAGATGATATATTTAACTTCAATATTATTCAAATACAAATATTTTTATTCAAGATAGGATATGATATCACTAATTAAAAGTCAAAAACTACCACCCATTACAAAAAGTATGCCTCAGACCTGAAAAGAACGGGTGCTACAAACTCAGCGAGCTTTTTTTCATAAAAATATCGCGACCGCCCTCAGGCTATTAAATAATAAATTTTATCGTACGATATGGTTACAAACAATATCGTACGATAAAATTTATTATTTAATAGCCTGAGGGCGGTCGCTCCATTCCCAATCTGTGGTATCATTAAGAAAGTCATTTATGTTATAGTAACCTTTAACACACAAACGTTTTTTAACAATTCCTTTGAATATCGTAATACATTTGTTTCAAACATTTTCTGGGATCTTGTTGTAAAAGCATATACATCGGCCCTCCAAAGACTTACTAACTCAACTTAGCCGAGTAGTAGGCATTATACAAGTAAGGTAAATATAGCAGGTTCCACCAGTTTCGGTTCGGATCTTTCTTACCTATCGGCTATTATCCCTTTGTCTAGCTTGCATGAGTTCATATATTATTCTATTTTACTTTGACTAATGTGAAATTTTCTTATTGTGATTGGCAGTGAAACAGAAATTGATTAGTGACACAAATTTACGATGTCATACTAAACCATGCGTTTCAATTATTAATTATGTAATAAGGCTTTGAAAAAGACAGCAGTCGCTAGTTTCAGGCTATTTAGCCACATATGCCTGTAAATTAGAGGACTAATCTGACAAAATTAAAACTATCATACACAATGTGCCCAGGCAGTATTCTAACTTGGCTCTGTCCTTGGAATTAATACTTAAAGCGGCGTGTGACCACACCATATGATTTGTTTTCATTAGATCTTCTGCTGACTACACATCCCAATACCAGTTCTATGTCGGAATATCCAAACCTTACCTGGTAAGAGGTGTGGTGCCTATCCAATGGCCAGGTCGCAGAACATCACCTATTCCATAAAAAATAGTAATACCTACCCTCATTAGTTATTGACGGTAGAAAGGTATCTGACGGCGGACTTGGAGTAGAAGCTGGCCACACTCGTAATGCCCGGCCTGCCACGATCGCTACACCCAGCGCTGTGCTCTCCATCATCAATGGCCGTATCTAAAATACAGATTACTTATTAACATCTTTGTTTCTTGGAACAAGTGCCGCTTTGAATTTTTGGGTTTTTCAATAATCCTGAGCGGCACAATTACCAGCAGCTGAACGTCCTGCTCGTCTCGCCCCTATTTTCACAAAAAAAAATACTAACAACAGGAATGCCGAGTATATCCGCTTGCATCTGCATGAGGGCGACGTTCTGAGCCATGCCCCCGTCGGCCAATAGCTGCCTCAATGGCGCGCAGTCGACGGCCATGGCGGCGGCAACTGCGCATGTCTGTTGACAGACGGCTTCCAGTGCGGCACGTACTATGTGCTCCCTGCGAGTTTTACTGCTTATTCCGCACATAATTCTGAAATTTTACGTTTTTAAAGTTATACTTCTTTAGGCGCGTTATGAATAAATGATGAGAGTGAAATTTTACGATGCGCGCGCATAACTTTTATACAAAAAAACAGGGTGAAATTGGTTCTTAAAATTTTCTGACGTTTGCGACATTCGTTATTTTTGAAGTTATACTTCTTTTGGCACGTTATGAAAAAATTATGAGAGTGAAATTTTAAAAGGCGCGCGCATCACAGTAACACAAAAATAACAGGGTGAAGTTGGTTCCTAAAATTTTATGACGTTGCGACATTCGTTTTTGTTTTGGTTTCTTCGTCCATTATTAGGACAGGCAAAGGGTTCAAGCCTATACAGCCGTATTCGTTATTTAATAATTAATTGTCAAAGCCATCTTTGCAAGATTTTTTTTGGGATTCGTAGTCCATTATCAGGATAGGCAAAAGATTCAAGCCCGGACAGCCGTATTCGTTATTTAATAATTAATTGTCAAAGCCATCGTTTACTTTGTTACTACTACTTGCAAGATTTTTACAATATTTTGTCAACTACTACAGACAACTTTAGTCGCTCCGAGTTTTTTTTATGAAAAGGGAGGACTAACGACCGTACCTGTTTTTAAGTGATCACTGTCGCCCACATTCTCTTCCAACACCAGAGGAATCACAGGAGCGTTGCCAGCTTTTATAAAACACCAAGGAAGCTCATTCAACAGCTTTGTTGTATGTGGAAGAAGGTTCCTTGAAATCCGCATTGTGGAGGAACGCGAATTGATTATTGTTATTTACAAAACAAAATTAGTTTGTAAGGTATATAATATATGTATCATGTTCAAAACAAAGCGTTTTAAGTATCAAATATTTCATTACACAAATTTGAAAATTACTCTGTATAAATGGTTGTACTTAGTTAAGCAGAAAGGACTCAAAACACACAAAGACATTTTGAATTATAGGTATTTCAGTTTCAGCTCTTAATAATCTTCCATATAAGTATCATATAAAATATCAAAAAACAAACAGCTTCCATGTACATTTTAAAATAGGGTTTTCTCTACATGAGAGATTCGATCTTGAGGAGTATGATGGCATACTTGACTAAAGTGTGGTTTAAGTCCTTTCTGCTTAACTACGTCCAAATATAAATTTATCACAAAATGGACGCATCAATATAGTGAATACATGAAATTATTTTTAACTAAATGGGACTTTATAGGGAGTTGTAATTTATAGGTACCCTCTTGCATCCTTGCGCCACTGTGGAGAATAAAGGCCATTGAATGCTGGCACAAAACAGACACTTCCTTCCTCGTTATCAGCAACATCCATGGCAAGAACATCTGTGTCTGATATATCATTTACTATACCAAGTCCGTGTTTCAACCACTGCATTGTATCTCCTGTAAGAAACAGAAGAAAGATGGGTAATAAAGGTTGTGTTAAAGAACATGTAGAGTTAGGGACTACGCGCATTTATTCAGCTCTTTTCAGCTTTTGTCCATAGAAAACAACAATTTTGTATGGAGACGTGTACGCGTCGATTCAGCCTTCCTTCATTCTGCTTTCGCGGCAAACCAGCATAAAATGAGGATAAATGTGTTTTTATTATGCGAATGCTATAGAGAGCGTTCGGCGCTGTTCCGCCGCATACAGCGCTGTTCGCCGTCGAATGCGGCGGAACAGCTCTTTACAGGGATGGTTCGCGACTCCTTGTCGACAAGTTGCGACCTGTATTGTTCCTGCATTGATTTGACGTAATCATTATGCACGCAAAGACTAAAGAGTGCAGACGTGATTTAAAGTTATTATTCTCATTCTTACGACGCCGCGCCGTACGCGGCTGATAGAAGCAGAGATGTATAAGTGTGACCAAAATCGTTCAGCGAAACGCGAATGGAGTTGAATAAGTGCGCGTAGTCCCTTAATGCTATGCTCTCACGTCCCGAGCGCGCACAGACGCCACCTGCTCAGTAGTTTTGGCGACAAACCTGGCGCAGCCACTTAAGACGCTATAGCAGATAGCCACTTGTGGTTACATTAGCCGAGGTATCAATATGCGGTTTATGTTACGGGTTGCTAGATAAACAAGCTTGGTTATTGTAAACAAAAAACGTGCTTTGTGATATATTCGTGCTGTGATATCGCCGCTCGTTCAGACTTATACGAGAAATTGTGATTATTTTGATAAACGCGTCAAAATAAAAATACTGCAATTGAATTCTTTGTATTATTTTTACTAAAGTGGACACGTTATAATATGGTCTTTTATTTTCTTTCAAAAAAATAATTTATTTTTTATAAAAAAAAATCACACAATAATGTTCCCGTTGTGCCTTGTTTTATGGCTCTACCAAGAGCAATTTATAATATGCCCGTTAAAAAAATTCTGTGGCGTTTTTGTCTAGGGGTAGATATTAGCAGTTTTTTGACTTGCCGTTGCAGTATATAAGCCTACACGGGAGTGTTTGGGAGGTTTATGAGACCATATTCCAAGTGCCAATACAGTGAGATTCACGGATTGTTTTAATCCCTACTAGCTGTTTCCAGATAGACAACGTACCAATACATGCCGGTAGTACATTTCACATCTACTTGTCGGTCAGATCTTTTCAGTCGGAAAACGTCCACTGCCGGACAAAGGCTTCCCCAAAATATCACGTGTGTGATCTACGGTCTGTGACTATCAGTCCTGAGGTGCCCTCACCCAACCAATTCCGGCGATATTGACCAGATCGTTCGTCCATCTTTTGGAACGCCTACCATAACTAAATCTTCCGGGACGTGGTCGCCATTCGAGGATGTTACTGCTCTAATTGCCATCTGTCCGTCGAACTAGGTATGTGCCCTGCCCACTGCCACGTCAGTTTTGCAACTATCTGAGCTATTTTGGTGACTTTGGTTCTCCTACGGCCTATGCACTGCGGTAAGATGGCGCCTGGCATCAGCCGGATTCTAGCTTCATTCAGATTTCCATCACAACGTTCATCTTATTATAGTGCAGTGGTTTTTCATTGTCTTATGCACCAGACATTTTAGGCAGTACTTTCGTTCGCTGGAGTGAGCGAATAGTTTTCACTTTCAGGCAACATTTCGTGTGAATCAGATCCCCCCATCCTCCAAATTAGGAAGGCAGGCGAAAAGTTTAGATTTTTTTGTTAGAAATAGTAAGGGCAAGAGACCAAGTGGCTGATCCCGAGCACGATGGATTGATCCTCTCGCAAAAGTTTTATGATATTATGGTGAGGAATCGATGGTGAGCCTGATTACTACCATCAAACTATCATAATCACTAAAACGTACAATATGTTTGTCTCGCTTACCCTTATGAGTTTTGCCTATTATTGCCATCTTCATCGTATGTCTCACTGTTCTTACTTAGACTCAGTATTTAGAATCTACCCGCAATTTCTTAAAATTACGTATTTATCTAATAAATGCACGAGTAAAACAACACCGCATACCTTTAAAATTATTATTAAAATGATTCGTATTATGTTTTTAAGTAATAGTATTGATAATGTCTTATAATATCTATAATTTAAGTATTTATTATCAGAACGTCCGTGGTCTAAGAACAAAAACTAATGAAGTTTATCGTAAAGTCTGTATGATTTGTTATGACGTAATTATATTTACTGAGACGTGGTTAGAAGAGAGCATATCTGACTCCGAGTTCCTGGATGATCGGTACCTAGTTTGGCGACGTGACCGTGATTATAGTTTAACGGGTCAAACATAGGGCGGTGGTGTTTTAATAGCTACACGTAAACATTTGCAAGTCAAGTTGCTGCCGCAATTTAACTCAACAGCAGAAGACCTTTGGATAAGTGTACGCATCAAACAAGCAAATACACGTAAGTGGATTGATTTGTATCTCTGTGTTATTTATTTGTGCGAGCCGAATAACGGCTTGTCATTTAGTAATCAATTGGCAAACTTCCTCACAAAATTAAATTATGCGTCATCAGTCAACCCTTCCGATGCTTTTTTGGTTATTGGTGATTTTAATTTAAGCGGTATTGTTTGGCAACCAACAGATACTAGTAGTTTTAATAGTACTTGCATGAGTTCTTCGGATGAGTATTCGCTAACGGACGAAATGAGCGCATTATGCCTGAATCAGTTTAACGGCATACTTACATATATATACTACAAACAGAACAGACTATTAGATCTAGTTTTTTCGAACCAATTAATCTATGTATCCGAGTGCACCGATCCTCTTACATCCATTGATACTTACCACCCTGCTTTGTTGATAGATGCAGAATCATTTGAAATCACATTAGATCACGCGCCGCGGCTCCGCTATATTTATGATAAAGGTGATTTTCAAAATATTAACAATAGAATCAGAGGTATTGACTGGGAAGGCGAGTTTTTATCTCGCCCTATTGACGAGTGTGTTAGCTTCTTAAATGAAACGGTATATGCCCTTCAAAATTAGTATATACCAATAAAACGTGCACGGAACTATTCGTATCCAGTTTGGTATAACTCAGCTCTGATAAAAGTGATTAAGGAGAAAAGTAAATACCATATAAAAAATTTAAGAAATACGGTAACAAATCGGATTATTTTATATATAATTTATTACGTAATAAAGTTAACCAATTAGAATCTATTTGCTATGAACAGTATATGAAATTAACTGAGGAACTTAACGGAGGAGAAAAACTCCAAAACATTTTTGGAAGTTTGTGAAAAGTAGGTCACATTCTCATTGTATGCCTAGTCTAATGACATACAATAATAATAGCTTAACAAGTGGAGAAACTATCTGTAATGCGTTCTCAACATACTTTCAAACAACATTTCGTAACCCCACGACACACATAACAATAGAAGTATATCCTCTTATTCTTCAGATAACGGTGACTTAACTCTTAGTTCTGATTTAAATATTAATTCTGATATTCAAAATATTGATATTAATGTGCATGAAATAAAATTATTACTTGATAGGCTAGATATAACTAAATCTCCAGGCCCTGATAACATTTCGTCATTTTTTCTTAGAAAATGCTCTTCCACTATTGTTCTTCCTATCTCCATGCTTTTCTGTAAATCACTTTCTGGCTTTGTCCCTAAGTTATGGAAATCGTCATTTATTACACCAGTACATAAGAAAGGGTCTCGATCTGAAATTACGAATTATAGACCAATTTCAAAACTTTGCATTATTGCTAAAGTCTTTGAGAGGGTCATATATAAGCAATTGTATGCTAACTTAAAAAACACCTTTAGTCCCTTCCAACATGGATTTCTGAAAGGTAGATCTACTGTTTCTAATCTTTTACTTCTCAACAATTTTATTACTGACGCTATGGATAATGGTATGCAAGTCGATGTAATCTACACCGACTATAGTAAGGCGTTTGCAAAAATCGACCACAATACATTAATATGTAAGCTATCTCAGTCGGGAATACGGGGTGACGTGTTACGGTGGTTCTCGTCATACATAGATAATCGTTCACAAGCTGTTGTACTAAATAACTACATTTCTAGTTGGGTTCCAGTTCCTAGTGGTGTTCCCCAGGGATCACTACTTGGTCCACTTAATTTTATTATCTATGTAGGTGATATAGATTCCTGTTTTAAGTCTTCCAATTTACTTTCCTTCGCTGATGATATGAAAATATTCTCTTCAATAACATCAATCCTTGACATGATTGCCCTTCAAGAGGATCACAACCGCCTAGAGGAGTATTGTCTTACTAATAAACTAGAACTTAATACATCAAAATGTTCAGTAGTCACATATACCCGTAAGATTAACATCCTACAAACAAATTACACATTAAGAGGTCAGATGCTCTCTAGATGCAATGGTACGAGGGATCTCGGCGTTTACCATGACTCTAAGTTGCTATTCAATGATCACATTGATAAGATAGGTAACAAGGCTTCAAAGGCATTAGGTTTTATTAAGCGAATTTCAAGGAATTTTAATAATATTAAGACTATTAAGATACTATATTGTACTTTTGTTAGAAGTAATCTGGAATATGCTTCACAAATTTGGAATCCTACATATAGTACGTATGTTGACCGTCTAGAAAGTGTTCAGAGGCGATTTTTAAGATATCTTTGTTTTAGATTTAAGGTACCTTACGATTCTAATAGCTATGTTGATTTGTGTAAAAAGTTTCACTTCTTACCACTGAAAGAACGGCGAAATATAACTGACTTTTTATTTATGTTAAAAATTATAAGCAATCATGTCGATTGCCCAGATCTGCTGCATAAAGTTAATTTTAATGTACCTCAAAAAACTGTTAGATATAGCCCTCCACTTTGTGTTCCTGCTGTTAGTAGCAACTATAGGCAAAACTCATATATGGTGCGAGCGTGTAAAACAGTAAATGATGTTAGTAGATTATTAGATATTGACATATTTGCTACAAGCATTTCCAAGGCAAAGCAGTGCATAACCCTCAACTTTTTTAATTAAGTATTGTTTTTTGTTATCTGTTTAAAAGTATCTTTATTGTCATGAATTTGAGCCGAAAAATAGTGTTCACGTATATATTTTATATTACTTCTATTAGTGAAAACCTGTAATTGGCTATCTGTTACTATTTAAGTTTCTACAGAAATTGTATTAGCTGTTGGTTTTCCTTAAATAAATAAATCATCAGTCATAATGGATATGACCAAGAAGAAGAAGTTTAACGGTCTTGTTTAAGTTCTCTGGTATTTGGGCAAAGAGCGTCGGTGTTGCAGACGAAGGCAGTTGCCTATTTCCCGACGCGATTTCGATTACCACTATGATTTTGATGTTTTAATTCATATGTGATGAAAGAATCAAATCGCGAGGAAACCTACACACAAATCCTAACTACTTTGGCGTTTCATCATTCAGGGAGGGTTTGGAAAAGGTGACTCAGGCGCATATTCCTTGATTAGATGGGGGGTGTCGAAAGTTTTGAGGCTTAAACATGAAGAAGTATTAGCCGCACCTACACCTTTTCGGGTCAGAATAAAACAGTATGAATGCACCATAAATCAACAATGTATGAGTTATTGATGTAGATGTATGAGCTATGACATCTTAAAAACCGTACCTGCTATGGCAACTGATCCTTCTAAAGCATACACTGGCGGCTCGTCGGGTCCCATTTTATATGCTACAGTAGTTAGAAGTCCATTCTGGGAATGTACGATAGATTCACCTAAAAACATTTCATATTTATTTACATTTTTATCAAAAATCAGATACATTTCGCCGAATTTTGAGTAGTAAAAAGTGAAACTATTTACCAAGAAGAACATTAAGTTTTTAGAATAATAAGATACCTTTCGGACGTTCAGCTGATGGTAATTGTAATACCCTGCCCATTTTAAGGCAGTGCCGCTTAGGATTTTTGAAAAACCCAAAAATTCTGAGCGGCACTACAATTGTGCTCATCACCATGAGACATAAGATGCTAAGTCTCATTTGCCCAGTAATTTCACTAGCTACGGCGCCCTTTAGCACGAAACAATAATGCTTACACATAACTCCTTCACGGCAGAAATATGCACCGTTGTGGTACCCTTAATCTAGCCAACATTTGTGCAAAGAAGCCTCCCACTGGTATATGACCTAAGTCGCCTCTTACGACACTCTTAGGCCTGGGACTTCCCTATTGGACAACCGCCTCTGAATACTTTCCATAGGATCAACAAACATGTTATAAGCAAGATTCCAAATTAGTGAAGCATACTCAAGATGAATTGCTCTTACAATATTTTATTAAAATTTTTGATATTACTAAAACTGAAATATAGAGTTAGATGCTATAAACTAGACAAAAAAAATGTTTATTTGTAACGAATAGTACACGTAAATAAAATAAATTAAGATATGAACATACTGTCACATCCGCCCACAGAGTAAACCAGTACTAAATCTAAATTACCCCACTCGTTGTCACAGACCGTAATACACTGCGGTGTTTAATATTATATTTAAATTAATTAGTACGTTTAGACGTACTTTAAGTTTGTTAAGTTGAAGTTTATTTTTATTTTTAAATTAATTCACTGTTTTGTTTTTGAATAGTTTTAAGTTACAACCAATAATTAGCTATTAATTTATATAATCTTTAAGGCGACGTCATCAAATGGCCCAGCGCTGGTTTTGAAACCAGCAAACATGCTGAGTTGGGCCCACTTTGTGACGTATAGAAAATGGTATTCCTCAATTTTGTTTACGTTTAAAGTTTTACTTTTTAGTCTTTTGTTATTAGATGTATCTACTGTACTGTAGCGTCACAAATAAACATTTCTTAACTGCCTGCTTAAAGTAGTCTGATATGACACGGTTCTGTCCCCTTACCAATCTTTGGGGATTTTAATGGAATGTCACCTGAAGTTAAGTGATCACCGCCGCCTGTATTGTAATTATGTCATCCTAAAGAACTAACTCCCAAAAAAAATATTACCTGTATTATACAATAAAAAACAGCCAGTACCGTACGTACATTTGACTTGACCAAACCTCAAGCAGTTTTGTCCCACCAATGCTGACTGTTGGTCTCCTAGACACTGTAAAGAAATATCGGTTATATTTAATAAACATACAAAACATTGATTTTTTAAAGTTAGCTATCAAGTTTATACAACTTACGCATTAAGAATCCATTAAGTAGCCTACCCCAGCGATTGGTGTGCCAAGAAGTGATCCCGTTGATATGTATCCATATATTTCCGAGGAACTTTTAATCTTTGGTAGAATTTGTTCTGGTATGCTGAAGAAACGTAACAGTCCTTTATCCCATTGCAGACTTCTGAGTGACATGAGTTGAGTTCGAGATGCATTTGTAACATCTGTTGCATGTATTCCGCCGCGACTGCCTCCGGTAAGGTTCTGGTGAAGGTAAATAAGGAACAATGAATATTTTGTAAGAACCGGTATCTCGCCATCAATAGATCAATGAATGTATATATTTCAAAATAAAAGGTCCAAGAACCAAGAAAATCCATAGCAGAACTCTTCATTTCAATTCGTTCATGGATACGCTCTTTCACCACAGCCTACGCAACACCCGATGGAAAAATGTCTCAAGCTGTATCGCCCAAACTGACACGTCGACTTATCAGCCTAAACAGACACGATATCCGAATCATGTTGGGCACCTTAACTGGTCACACACCACTAAACAAGCACCTTTTCACAATCCTAAGTGCAGAGGCTGTCTGGTCGAGGACGAAACCCTAACTCATGTAATCCCGCAATGAGCAGGGGTGTCAAACCAACGGGCAAAAAACCTTAGTGATAACAAGGTCGCTGCGAGAAGTCTGCGAACACCCCAGGAGTGTGTTGAACTTCTGAAAGAAGCTGGGCTGGTTGGAATGACTGGCCAAAACTTCACGAAAAATGGACCCAACGGAGCGGTCTAATTGCGGAAACAGGAGCTGCTTTACCAGAACCTCTTTACTCGAAGTAGTTGGCGGATTGGTATGGAAAATTTCTGATTATCAATCAATGGATTGATGGTATTATACCATCTTGGAGACGATTTTACCACATTTCGTTGTTTGTCTTGTCTGTATAATATTCTATGTGCGTTTAGTTAGATATCCAATAGGAGAACAAAAAATTGTTAATAAACAAGAAGGGAGATAAAGTACAGGTTACTTATTTTCGTTGCTAGTTTGTGAATCCCTCGAAAGATTCATGCCATTTTGACACCTACCATCAACTTAGCCTAAGCCCTCTGAGGATCCTACGCCTCTTTAAAGTAATAGGTCTTGAGGATATAAATCAAATATCCGCACAGTAAGGGCACACATTTCCTAACTAGTAAGAAGCCTTGATTTGCGCACCTCACTTTTAATGTATAGGGAATAGGGCAGGCCATCTAGCGCAAGCAGGAGCCACAATAGATCCTAGGATTTTAGTGTATTTCAATACCCAAATCTTAAAATAAAAAATCAACTAAGCTCCATTGATGACTGATATAAAAACACCTAATCCTAATCTATATCAGGGGCGTGTATATCATATAGACAATTAGGAAGTGCCTACCTCGTTAAGAACCTAAATAAATATTTCACTAGTGTGAAAGTTAAAATACCTAGGCAGTCTACAGACTGCATATATGAAGCAAGCAGCATTTCATACAACTTATGTTGTACTACTTGACTAAAGCGCAACTATGACTAGTTAGATCTACAGTGCCTTCCTTGCTTAGAAAACCAATGTACGTCCCTGATCTATATACAGGTTGTCCCAAAGTTATGGGACATGAAGGGAAAGTACCTTAAGAAAATCAACAGGCAGCGGACTCATTACAAGATTGGCGATTTGCGTAAGACAAGAGCGATCACATTTTGATCATTTAATTAATTAATTTACAAAAAAATACCCACTTAATTGACTACTTTCTTTTAAAATACTATGTTACTTAAGAAGAGTAATTAGTTTTTGGCCATTCTTTCGATTGGCATTATAAAAGTAGGGGTTTTTTTTTACATTTCAATCGGTGAGATTACCAGACGAGGCAAGTAATTTTTAGAAATTCTTTGAATGCAGAAATACTAACTTTTAAAAATAACATAAAGTCTTCTTTCAGTAAAATTGTCTATCTTCGATATTTAAGGTACTTTCCCTTCATGTCCCATAACTTTGGGACACCCTGTATATATAAGAGATTTCCACCTGTGTACTTGTCACGATATCTCTGGAACCATAAGGCATAGAGACTAGAAATTTGGTAGGCATAATCCTTTCGCCGAGTAGAGGTCAGCTAAGATTTTACGAAATTCCATCCGCAAGAGTTGTTTTTTTATTATTAATAGAACGTCTGTCGGGTCAGCAAGTAATCTATAAGAGACTAACTTGTACAACTAAAATTGCAACTATCATTTTCAACTGTGACAATATGAAAATATCTTAAATAATTTAAATGTATATATACAGTCTGTTGCTGTTAGCCAACCGATGAAAACAGACCAGGAATAATACTTTAATGTGCGTGACAAGCTGACAAACTCGCGATTTTTATGTCATTTTGTGTTAGTTTGCGTGTATTGCTCATAATAGAGGTAAACTGTCAAACTCATTTTTTTTTGTCATTTTCACAGATCTCACAGTCTACATGACAACATATAAATGATCAAAGTCTAAATAATTGAAAGGCAACAGTTATAACAAATATAATAATAAAATTTAAATGATTTTTACCCATATAAGCCATGAATCCACCGTTCCCGCCATACATTTCCCATTGCTGATAGCTTCTTTTACTAATGCTACGTTTTGTATGAGCCACTTCAGCTTAACAGATGAGAAGTACGTCGACAATGGAAGACCACTTGTTTGAGTGACTGAGTTTATGCTATGTGCTCCTTTACTTTTCTTTAGATCATCAATAATCTTAGATGTTCTGACATCCAACCAAACTGTAACAACAACATTACAAATGAGGAACTATGGATAAAAAGCTTTCTTATGAGAATGTGAGTTATTTCGATAGATTGTATTTATTTTTTAATCTAACCTTGTAAGTTTTAAAAGGGTTAAAACTTAGTGTCTCGTAGCATGAATTAAGAGGTAAAAAATATTTAGTTGATAGAGCTTTAGGCAACGATTATAATTCTGCCACACTTATTACAAGGTAATGCACCATTCCAGAAGAAAAAGGATTATAATTTATAACCTTACCTCAAATGATGACATTTTATGGGGAGGAAAGAAAGGGAACGCCTATGGTTTATAATCTGGCACTCGCCGGCAGCTGCCGCGGCACGCTACACTCGGCTCGTGCGTTGTTTTAAATGTTCTAACAGAACCTAACCTAACCAATTTTTATAAATTGTGGTTCATAGAGCTTTGGTCTAATAAAAGAAAAATAATTATTGTTCTATTTTTTCTGGCCTTACAACTCTGGATTCTAGCTTTTCTAGTCTAAATTAATTAATTAATTTTTGATGAAGCCGTCTAGTCTGTCTCAGACTATATTTTACGTTTCATTTTAATATTTTTCATTTACAATTGACAGTTATTAGCAAGTTTTTAGCCTTCCGCCGCAATGACATCGCTCACCATTATTTACGTGATTTACCCGTTTGAGGTTTTTTTACCTCCTAATAAGTGCTATAGGATACTAGGTACAACCCTTTCAAACTATACTTCTTTTGGCATGTTAGGGAAATATTAACAGAGTAAATTTTAAACGATGTGCGCGCACACCGACAGCCAAATTCAACACCCTGATGTTAGGTGGTCAACTAGACCATTTGTACCATACTTCAGACTTTTAAATAAATAATGTGTTATAACAATATTATATTTATGCAATAATTTAATATTACTTTGATATCAATTAACTTTAATGATATTATAGATTACATTTTATAAATATCAAAGACATTTGGGTTAATAGTTACACATGTAGAGTGGTATAATTCATGTCAAATCTTTGCTTTTTTATATATAAGACGGGATAAATGTGCAAGAGATTTACGTTGTGGGAAGTGGTGAGGCATCCATCCAGTGGAAAACTGCAAAATCAGGAGTGAAGAAATGCATTGCAGGCCTAGCAGTATCCTCTATGTTTGAAGGTTCCTGAGTCGTATCAGTTCAAGGAAAACTGCAGCCACTAATTGATTCCACAAAGACGCTGTAACGAGTTGTAGAATGCCAGGTGTCAACATGATGAGGTTCACATTTTAATGTCATATCTGGTGGTTGAATTCGCTGGACAACTTCTCTAAGCACTCCCCATGATATATGCGGTAGAAGATGCAGAGAGAACCAACATCTCACAACGCCAATGGATTAATCGCCAATCAGATATGACTTGATCGTCAAGGATTGGACCCACTCTTTATCATATGTTGTCTGTTTTGTTGTTTTCACTTTTACTTCCTCTGGTGTTACAAGATAGCATGAGCTGCTGTGATCACATACTACCAGATGACCCGTATGCTCATTTGTGTTCCTCTTCTGTAAGCAGGCTGGTACTGGGGAGAGCAAGAGGTGAGAACAGTATGCCATGTGAGGTCGAATTTGGATGGTCAGGTCCAGCTGGATGCTTGAATTAAAGTACTGGCTCATCCTACTGAGTACACCAAGCTTTTTGGTATTCTCTTCCAAATGGCCACAAAACTGAACATCAATTGATATATTCATGCCAATTGTGGCAATACTAGCTGTGGCAGTTGACTTAAATCAAAACTTTAATAATAGAAGATACTATATACTAAGCTAGAGGTCCCGGGTTCAAATCCCGGTAGGTGCAAGCATTTATATAATGAATATAGATGTTTGTTTCCGAGTCATGGATATTTAAATGTATTTATGAATGTTTATATGAATATATGTATGTTTAAGTAAGTATATTGTATTAAATATATCATTGTCTTGTAACCCGTAACACAGGCTATATATGCTTGACTTGGGGCAAGATAATTTGTGTAAAAAGTGTGTCAATATTATTATATATATAATATTATGTATATATTAAGATAATATAATAAAATAATATTATTAATTGTGAATACACAAACTTGTGTTTCCTTAGACTTAAAGTGGACTTAATTTTATTGACTTATTTTGTTCTGTTATGCTAAAGAAGTATAATTTCTTACACACACACACAGATATTTTTTTTATTATCAGATTGTAATTATCAGTATACAAACACATACATACCGAGCTAATAAAATTTATTTTATGTAAAAAAGTGTGCAGATTGTAGTGCATTATGACTATTTCCAAAATGACACTTAGTTTTACCAATATCTGTCAATGGCAATTAATATGAAGCACCCCATGCTTTTTAAAAATTTTTTGTTAGTCACACTATTTCTAATTTACTCATGTTATAAAGTATTATTTATTAAATTATTTTCAGGGTGTAAACCAGTACAAGAAATGATGTTGAGGCTTGTAAAGTTTTATTAAAAATATTGCTATAATTTTTTATTATTTACTAACTCTCTTGTGTTTCTGGGGTTGGGGCTAAACTAGAGAAACGGATAGTAGTTTGGCTGGGTACGGGATATTTGGCAAGCTACAAGGCCGGAGAGCCGGATATTGGGCTCCGGTGCAGATACCGGATAGGTCCCAGATATCTGTTTCACCTCTAGTCTAAATGAAAAGAAAATAAAAATATTAAATATTCTGTTGAACTAAATAATTACCGATTGCACTGTATAAAGGCTCGCCAGTTTCAGAATTCCAAACAATTGTTGTCTCCCTTTGATTTGTTATTCCAATTCCTACAACATCACCTGGGTCTATATCCAATTTTCTCAAATTATCAATGGTCTCCTGTCAATATTAAAGTATTTCATTTAGCACTCATCACTCATAATTAAAACAATTATCTCAAAAATTAATTACATTATGTGCTTTTACATCCAAGCACTGCATGCTATTAATAATAAACTTGTATAGTCTCGTTAAAAAAGGCACCTATGGTTGATTACTTATTATATTATATCATTTAATTCACTATTAAATCAATTGTGTGAGAAAAGAAGTCCAGTTCACATTTTTCTTTTGTAACTTACAACTGTAAAAGCATGCGAAAAAGTTAAAATGTATAACTTACTTCAATACACTCTAAGACAGCACTAAGAATTTCTAATGCATCTTGTTCAACCCAACCTTCTCGTGGGCTGAACCTTTTAAGAATTATCTGGTGGTAAGTCAATACTTCTGAAGTGTTTGCTGCAAACACCTATAAAAAACGGTAGTAATCATAATAAATTTATATTTTTATGCAATAATATTTTTGTACTATGTACATATTTATGTAATATTTTATATTTGTCCAATATTTACCAAAAACTTTACGTTGGATGTTCCTTCGTCAATTGCTCCAATTAATGGGCCAAATTTACCAAATTCCCGCATAGCTGGACACTCTAACTATATTACTTAAACTCGCCACTCGGCTTTACAATTTTTCGTTCTCAGGTCCAAGTTCAACAGTTATCTCACAGGGAAAACGTCTTAGGTCGGTAATTTGATGTTTTGTTTATATTGCATTCCGACATTTGTTTTAGACAGTACTTACGTAATTAGTGTTTGATTGTTTGTGTCGAATTTATTGACTTGCCACAAGTAAGTGATCTCCTTAAAAATGTTAAGATACGAATATTTTTAAATAAAATTAAACATTCAATTTAAACTCTAGACCTGGCGATCAAAGAATCTATTTACTGTAACCAAAGAGAATATAACCAATTTCCAGTTCCACAACGTTCAAGAGACGCGTACTATATCTTGATACCAACATAATCACCTAATGATGTAATACTAATAGCAGAGCTGCCAATATAGTAAACCGATAAGGGTTGGAATCTATCCGTAATTTTTATCGATTTATAGCTAATTAACTGTACTATACAAATATGTATGTTCTTATGTCGACAGTTACATTAATATAAATGTTATCTAATTTTAAGGTTCCCTAAGCCAAGTTTAACTAGCTTAAACTAAGGATACGTTTTAGTTATTTCAAAGAAAAAACAACTAATATTTTTCTAATAGTTTTCTTTTGCGTTCTGTAGTGGTTTCGGTTTTGACAGTCTTTAGTTTTCGTTTTTCAGGTGTTGCAAAAAATATTTTTGAAATCGTAGGCTTAATCTGAAATTAGGACAGAATACATATTAACAGAAATTCGTTTAGTTTTTTTCATCATGTAAAATATAATATAATAAAAAAATTAAAGTATAATCAAGCTAATAAACAATAAACTAATAACACTAATGTGAATTAAAAATAAAATATCGATGTATAGCTTAGCAATGTCTTACGCATTTATTCTACAAATAATAAAGCCAATTCCCCTGAAAAATACACGAATAAAGTATATTCGTACCAAAAATTGTTAAATTTACTTTCATTTTGAATGAATCACATGTCACATGATACTCAAACCAAAACAAATAAAAGAGTCGAATTTGTTAGAGCGAAACAGCGTTTGCTGCCATTGCTTTTAGTACGCATTTCATAAATTGTCATTTTAACGTCTAATAGAGAGTTGCGCCAGGCTGGTTAGTTCTAAAATCTAAAGTTAATTTCAACCTTTTCACAGCTTTCATAGTCTACTCTATAGTCGGAAATGGAATTCAAGATCAAAAATGTAAGCAATGGTGTTGCCACTTAAAAATAATAACCTTTTCCATTGTGCGTGTTGAAATCTTCTAAAATATCATTGTAAAATTATAAGTTTAGTATAATTACATAAAAATAAATTTTGTGCAACGTTGTCTCTTTGTAGTATAGCATATATCCAAAAATTAAAATGTAAATTTATTGTTCAAACTCTGTTTTGACACTGGCTGGCAATATGATAGAAGCTCTAAACATTTGGCTCGTCTACACAAGAAAAACGTAAATAATTTTACAAAAATCTTGGCCGTAGTGACAGGTATGACTTGTCACCATATTGTTTTGTTCGTTCGGTTCCTGACGTTTGTTGAATGTGTTCTTCTGGCTTTCCCGTTGTAGTTGTTAGGTTTTTGTTTGTTGTTAAGTTTTCTTTATTTTGTTTTATTTTGTTGGTGTGTTATCAAAACGAAACATGGATCCAGATTTGTCGACCAAACAGGACATGCTGGCACCGTCACAAAAGAGACAACGCACTCTTATTTCTGTGTCTGAAAAGGTTATGATAATCATGAATGCCTATAAGCATATCTACATAAACTGGCCTTAGCATCAGTATTGGTCTTGAGGTGATTGCAAAGAGGATCGCAGAGATTTTGGTTATTTCTGCAGTGACAGTGAGCAAAATATTAATTGAAAATAAAACCACTGAAGAATTGAATTCAACCCGTAAAACTGGCCCTAAAAAGAATATTCGAAACAAAGTTGATGAATTTACTTTTTGAGCAATAAGACGAAAACTGCATGCTTTCTTTTACAGAAGTATAACCTACACTAAAAAGGTTAGTATGTTAACAGTACAAATATTATGTAAAACTAAGTCTGTTTCGATTTAATAGAGCGACATCTCAAGTCTACTCTTTGTTTCATTAAATATAATAAACAAATTGTTTAGATTTGAAAGAGTGACATCTGAAGTCAATTTCCTAATATGAAATTATTGTAGTTGAGCAGGTTAGCAACTGTAAAGTTGATCCTGTAGATGAAGCTGAAACCTGAGAGTTGAACAAAGACATATCAAAATTTACGTCACTCAAACGGTTGGCTCAATGCAAAAGCGCTCGCACGGAACGCGAGAGGCCACGAGTTCGAGTCCCACATTTAATTTTGTTTTCAAATTTAATTTGGAAAAGGAAGGCGTCTTATAATATCTCATATAGGCAGCGAGGATGATTTTGTAGATTAGCATTATTAATAAAAAATATATTTATTTTTGTTTTTTTTTTAATGAACCAAAATAAATTTATAATAATTAGACTACCTAGAAAAATGTTGATAATCTCTGAATTGTCATTTTGACAGTGAAATTTCTTTGTTTACATTTTTGATCTCGAATTACATTTCCGACACTGTAGCAAAACATGTACTTGTTAGTTAATTAATAATTAGTAGAATTATTGTATTATTGTAGCACAACCTAAATTTTTGATCTCATACTATTTAAATCAAACACTTTTCCATTTTAATGAATTTACGATGCCCCAGTTACTACTAAAAATTTCTTCCAAATTAGGAATAGGAAACGATGAAGAAGTCATTTCTAAGGAAACCCTTACAGAACCGGCAATATTAACTCAGTCACTTGAAGCTTTTCGAGTCATGGTAAATGATGCATTTACTAAGAAAATACTTGATAGTCTAGGTATGTACGTAATTGTTGTGTTATCAACTAATCGCTCGGTATCGTCTTTAAGTATAAAAAGCAATCAAAAGGTGGTTTTTGAATTAATTGTAAAAGTATAAGCCTATGCTTGTCCCGATATACCAAATTTACTAAAGCTAAAAATTTCATTTATTAATAACTATAGTCAAGTCAGTACACAGTTCTAGTATTTTGTGAAGGCTGAAATAAACTTTAATATTGCAATAAACGGAAGTTTAGTAGAATCGCTATTGTTGTTGGGATAAGATATGCAGGAAGGGCATCAAGAGAGTCATTTATGAAATAGGAAGTGCCTCCAACTTATTTAAATAAAAAATGTTTCTTTTAATGTGTTACACTGTGTTATGTTATTATAATAATATACCATATTATTATGGCTTTTTACTTAACTGAATTTATATTAATATGTCATCACTTTCTCCTATGAAGTAGGAACCTATTATGCCTTTATTTGACACATACGGTTATACACGGTGTTATAGGCCTCTTGTGTACTGGTTTAGCGTCAATAACTTATTGTTAAATAGTCATAAAACTAAATATTCATTATGTCAAAAATGTAGATGCGAATATTATATTTAATGGAGAGGTGGTAAAACCAGTGGAATCTGCTGTATTTCTTGGCATTACTCTTGATTGCAAGGGATATTATATATATATTACATATAAGGGGGGGATATTATATTATATTGAATGATTGGTGAATAGGCTTAGTTCTGACACATATACAGTTAAGAAAATTTGATGGTTAACTGACATAGATATGTTGCGACTAGTATACTTTAGTTATTTTCATAGTATTATGTCCTATGGTATATTGTTATGGGGCAGTGCGGCCAATATTAATACTATCTTTGTGCTGCAGAAGAGGGCTATTCGCGCGATTTATAACCTAGGTCCTAAAGAATCATAAAGAGAAAAATTTAAAGAAATAAACATTTTGACTGTTGCTTCTCAATACATTTTTGATAATGTTCTGATATGTACATAACCACATTGACGAATTTTCTAGAAACTGTGACATTCATAATTTTAACACGAGGAACAAACATAAACTTGTAAAGCCTACTACTCGGTTAAGTCGAGTTAGTAAGTCTTTTGTTAGGCGATGTATATGCTTCTACAATATGATCCCAGAAAATGTACAAAACAAATGTGTTACGAAATTTAAAAGAATTGTTAAGAAATGTTTGTGTGGGAAAGGTAACTATAGATAAACAATTTTCTTAATGACACCACGGACTGGGAATAAGGCGAACACCCTCAGGCTCTTTAATTATAAATGTTTATTGTACGATATCACATTGTAATCCATATTTTTATATAAAAAAAAAGCCCGCTGAGTTTCTTGCGCCCATTCTTCTCAGGTCGGAGGCAGTCTTTTTTGAATGGGTGGTAGTTTTTGACGTTCAATAAGTGATTCTGAATAAAAAAAATTTGAATTTGTGCAGTTGTAATGCTTACCTTTTGTGGTTCCCCATAAGAGATTTCCTCTTGTCTAAATGAGGCTGTTTGGACAACATAGATGGCTGGTATTTCAGATTCAATCTTATTGAAGGATGAACTTTGGTTGTTGTGGGCCTTCCTGTAGGTTGGTCAGAATTGTTTATCTGCTGAAGAAGGCAACAGGGAGTTGCCCTTTGGTCCCTACCAAAAAGGTCCCCCTAATAGGCTGATGGCTGTTTCAATCTTGAATATTTTTAATATAAATGGGATTTAAAAATCACTTATTCAAGATCTGAATTTATTCAAAAATATGCCTCAGACATGACAAGAAACTTATAGGACCTCTTTTTATATTTAAAGAAAATTGATTTAAATAATATATTAGTCTAGGCTTCATCTCTATATTCCCATGGTGTGGTGTTTTGAAAGTCATTTATTTTATAGTAATTATAGAAAGTAAAATAGATTTCAGAAGCCACAGCAGGCCCAGCAACTACTACAACGTTTATGGTTTGAATAGTAGCTTTGGTACAGTTCAGTGCAGCCCTGTTTCACTGCAACCAATGTGATCTATTATGATGGCCACTGTTTACTATTCATAGGGGACTGCTCATATTGGTTCTATTCTTGAATCTTATTATATCTTTTGCAGTGAGCTGACCTATCTCAAGTTACCCAAATTAAAAGGAAAAATTAAAATATCAGAAGAAAATGTCTCCTTACAATATACCATTCGTTAAATTAATTATTCATATTTTCCGTCAAGTTTGGTCGTTTATTTATTTTTCGTATCATTTATTTGTTGTGTCACTGCCCTTTTTTTTATGGAATCGGGGGACAAAGGATCGTACGGGTCACCTGGTGATAAGTGATCACCGCCGCCCACATTCTCTTGCAACACCAGATGAATCACAGGAGCGTTGCCGGCCTTTAAGGAAGGTGTACGAGCTTTTTTGAAGGTTCTCATGTCGTATCGTCTCGAAACAGTTCATTCCACAGCTTTGTAGTACGTGGAAGAAAGCTCCTTTAAAACCGCACTGTGGAGGTATCGGAGTATCAAATCCAGATGATAGCCTAAGTTGTGGCGTGTCGTGCGAAGGTGGAACTCGGCGGCAGGAATCAGGTGAAAGCGCTCTTCGGAACACTTCTCATGATACATGCGGTACAAGACATACAATGAACCAATGTCTCTACGCAACACCAAGTGCGTTCACAGAGCATTTACCTACCACCATTATTGAGTAACCAAATTGAGAAAAAAGAATACAATTGAACTGATCTGGTGACTTCCACACAGACAGGTGGCTTGCTTAGAGTCTAGAGCCTAGTGACTTGCATGCTGGCTACTTACTAGGATACACGGTGGTCGCACTAGGGGTGGTTTGCGTGGTGAATCGTCCTTGGTTGGCGAGATGTCTCTCGCGAATTCCAATTCCGCGGTCATTTGGGAGGCAAAGCCAATCTGGCTTCGCAGAAGCTGGTCGTCATACTTCAAGCTGGCTCTAACATTCTGACATTCTAGCGCTCTACAAAGCACAGGTTCGGCCACATATGGAGTATTGCTGTCTTCTCTGGTCTGATCAGCTGGATCCATTTGTGTTCGCATAAAAAAAGTCCCACTTAGTTATTCTGCTGTTTTTGCTCAGGTTTGAGGAATTTTCTCTTGCCAATTAAATAGATTGTGAATAGTATAATTTGAATCAGAAGTTACACATTGCAAGGCTTAATACACTACTGCGCATGTAATTGTGAGGCTTAAAGATGGAATGTTTGACCAAAAACCAAGGCCCGTTTGAACCTCGTACCGATGTATGTTCGGTTTTCGACATCATAATACATAGGTAGGTGCGTTTATTCGTTCGTCGGCAACGCTTTTGTCACAAACCATCCATCAGGTGATGTAATGTGTGCAAATATGTCCTCCTCTATAAAAAAAAAACAAAATGTCATCGTGTTAACAATAGATTTTTATGAACTTTGCAGAATCATTGTCGTGTAATGAAGACAGCGAAAGTGAAGAAGATATCTGCGAAAGCCCAAAGAAAAAGAAATGTACATAACCATGACCTACTCACTACAGATAGCGCGCGAGTTAAATGCATACGGGGCCTGAGGGAGCATCTCCCCCGCTGTCCACACGCTATTGACGATAGAACAAAATAATGTTCAACAATACTATAGAACAAAAAAGTCCGCGATAGCATATGTCCAACTACTGCAGTTATTCCATTGTATCTACTTTTTTACATTTTAAAAGTTTATAAAACTCTGTATTAATCCTTATCCCATTAAATGATATTTTAGTAGAGCTTTCTAAATTATTAAAATCGGACTTTCCATTCAAAAGATATAACGAAGTTAAAAAAGTCAATCTAATGAAAATAATGCAGTAATAAAATAAGTTATTATTTTATTTAAGGGAAATAAATCTTTTATGATAAAAAAATAAATTTACAGTCCAATTTAGTAGACTTTCCTTTACCACGACATCGGTATGTACGCGAGTGTAATCTAGAAAACTAGGTCACAGCACTATTACATTCCTGAACTCTGCATTCAACTCGCGCGTTTTCTGTAGGTTTATTATTATTATTTTAAATTTTTTTATCTGTGTGTAAGGGTTAATGGTGTTTCATTGATTGATTCATAAATAAAATTGATTGTGTATCAGAAATAAAAACCTCAATAACATTTATTGATCTTTTATTAAGTAATCTCATTTCAAATTATATTAATGTGTTTCAATAATAACAAAATCCTGTTTCCAATCAAGTCTGCAGTTTAGTTGCATTTTTAATTTAATTGTCAAAATGGTAGGTACATAAGTACATTGAAACCATGATGCAAAAAGCACGGACGAGTAAAAAAATAAGGACTCCGTGTCACCTTACATAACAGTGAGGCACCAAAACAAGCCGGTAAACTTGTAAATACATAGCCCCACGCATACACTTACACTAATACAAGCCGATCGGCCGCCATTATGAGATTTACCATCCGTGACGGTTCAGTTTGCGTCGTTAATATTTTTTTTTTAAATGCCGTCATGCGTTGTGAAAAAGTGTAAAAACGATATTATATAAGTATTTGTGGATATGATCCATATATGATGGAGAAAAAATAGTGTAACTAGTATCTCCCGTAACCATACACACACGAGCATAGAGGTGCTTCACTTGCTAATATCACGGCGCGGAGTCCTTCTTTTTTACTAGTCCGTGGAAAAAAGTAGATATTTCGATAAATTGTTGTGAACAATTACACATTTACATTTTTGGAATTCATGTTAATTATGTCTATAGCTCAATAAATACTTAAAAAAACTTACTCTAATTATTCATGGAATGTTATAATCACAGAGAATTTGAACAAGACATATTTTTTAAATTACTTGTAGGTACTTATTCTATTATGTATCTCTTTATTTTATTTAGTATAATAATTTAAAATTGGTAACTACAGATATACTAGAAAAGAAATAATGTTCCTATATTTTACAATGTAACTTTGAGTATTTTTCTAGAAGTTTAAAAAAAAACATAATTGAAAGTAATTTAAATATTTTACCTCTTACTGCAATAAAAGTAACTTTGGTCTTATTTATAATCGCCCAATATATATATAACTGTAAAAAGAAACTCAAAGCAACATAATATGTTCTTGACGTATCACTTGCATGCTTAAGGTCAAATATAACTGAACGGCGTCGATTTCAAAACGAAAATACAATAATCAATCTGTCTTATTTACATATGCAATGTAAAGTTACTGCAAGTTTAAAATACTTCTCCCTGTCATGTAATTTTGTAGTGACAAAGGTGAGATAAAGACAAACTCTCTTATGAATAAACGCAATGTTAGATTACTGCAACTTTTAAATAAAAACTCCCTGTCATGTAATTCTGTGACAAAGGTAAGACAAAAAGTTTTAAATATGTAAGAACTTCACTCCGCGTTTATTAATAACACAGAAAAAGTTTAAATTTCGAATAATTTCGCATTTATTAATAAAACAATGAGTAGGTACAATTGCAGATAATTACAAAAAAGGTGTTATAAGTACCTCTAGTAGTCTCTGAATTCGAGTGTATGAAACTGTGTCAATGATAGCTGTACACAGGTGCTTCTAGGTCAAGTGTGATCTGAACATATAACAATTAACAATAAGTATGTTGTAAGAACATCATGTTTATCACCATTTTGTCTTGTTTGGTTTTGATATCGCTCAGTAGATATGCGAGCAGTTGGTCTGGTTTACATATTATATTCTAATTAACTGATAACTTAAAATATAGATTCTAAATATTAAAACGACTAGTTGATTGTTGCTTTATCGTCAGGTGGCTCTGATTCGGAGCAGCATAGATCACAACCGTTAACTCCACAATCGCACATATATGTTGGCCGAATGGAATTGCGCAGTTTCTATAAAAAAAATGAAAAAAGTTTTAGTCAAGTATCAAACACTGTCACAACTGAAGGTGTTATATTATAGCACTGCTTACCGTTGCGTAATTATGTAATTAAATATATATTAATACCAATAGTAAATAAATTATTGGTTCCTTTTTATTGCTACACTTCAACTTAAGCAAAGAGAATATAACCACTTCTTTCACTTAACAGGTCTAAGTATTTTGCGTTTCTTTGATTCGTCGATATTTGGAAACGTTAGGCATTCGGAATGTTTCTGTACTGGCAACTCAAAAAACCGTAGTATAGAACAAATTACATTAGACAACCAGTTACCTACTCCGGAAATTTGAAAATGGAACTCTTTGGAACATTTTGTTATTTTAGGCTCTGTACAAGAAATTAAAAAAAAGGGAACCTGGTAGGTAAAAAGGTGAAATTTGGTAGGATGGTATAATCCTATGCCCCATTCACAGATTTTTCTTATGAACATAAGGCACGAGACGAACAGGACGTTCAGCTAATGGTAATTGATACGCCATGACCATTACAATGCAAGGATTCTTGAAAAACCTATAAATTCTGAGCGGCACAACAATTGCACTCGTCACCTTGAGATATAAGATGTTCAGCCTCAATTGCCCAATAATTTCACTTGCTACGGCGCCTTTCAGACCGAAACACAATAATGTTTACACATTACTGCTTCACGCCAGAAATAGGCGCCGTTGTGGTGACCATAATCTAGCCGGTATCTTTGCAAAGAGCTTCCCACTCATGAATGAGAAAATTCATCGCGTCATATTGAACATTGTATGAACGTTTGGTTGAATTGTCTATGGCGTACGTGTAATTATTTTCAATTTTCGCGCCAGTGTTTATAGATTAGCCAGGGCCCAGGACTTAATTTGCCAAATTGCAACGTAACCCATCACGGAGCTTTATATTGTGAGGGGACATTCAGAAACGTCCAATACCGTTTAAAATTATTTTTAACAGCAATCGGAATTGAAAGATACCTAATACCTACCTATAGTCAAGAAAGAAGTTGACTTGCTTATTTTGTGTTAAGAGTTAAAGATATAATACTGACCTCCCGTAAACCCTTCCCTGGAGATCGTACCACCATGACGACCGCATACACTGGTATACACAGTAGTGAGAGAGAGGCTATCGTCCATCCGAGAACCTGAGCCCAGGTTGGATACAGATATTGACGGTAGCTGGGTGGCGTGTAGTCTACCAGACTCGCTACCCAAAGAGCGAGCAATAATGCCGGGCATGCTATAAGCCAACAGAAGCGGAAGTATAGTGATGGACGCTGACCTGAAAAACAAAAAGCGGTAGATGTTTTAGCTACAAATCAATTAGCTACATATCAAAAGACGAATTTTTTTTTGACATTCATAAGTGTCATTTCCGTGACCTACCATAAAGTGATTTTGATTTGATTTGAATAATGGGCTACCGAACGTCTACTTTACACCTCGAGCTAAAGATTCAAGTGAATCGAAGTCAAAATTAAAATGTCTACAGATGTTTTAATAAAATTGCAGGACTAATACAAGCGTACGTGTTATTATGGTAAGTGAATACCGCCCCCACTTGTGCCGCTTCTTCTCTCACAGAGCGCCATTTGTCACCATACCATAAAGTGATTTTGATTTGATTTGAATAATGGGCTACCGAACGTCTACTTTACACCTCGAGCTAAAGATTCAAGTGAATCGAAGTCAAAATTAAAATGTCTACAGATGTTTTAATAAAATTGCAGGACTAATACAAGCGTACGTGTTATTATGGTAAGTGAATACCGCCCCCACTTGTGCCGCTTCTTCTCTCACAGAGCGCCATTTGTTTCCGAAGCGGTAGGACTATCTAGTACTTAGGAAATGACATCAAAAAAAAACTAGATGAATCAATTTTGAGAAAATAAATGACTTTTATCATAAAAGTTTTATGCCTTTTACCTCTGTAGTCTTGCTTTTGTAATGTCCCATGTCGTTTCGACCTGGAAATACCTCACAATGAAGTCCATTCCATAGTTTATCTAAACTGCGGAAAATAACTTACCTTACAGTAGAACACGCAAGGATAATAACTATTGTAACATGAACCCCATAATTATTTCCTAATCATTCAGGGCCTCACATAATAATGTCTTTAAATAATTTAAAAGAATGGACTCTTAGGCTGAGATCTACAGAGCGTACTTAGATTTAAGCAAACTTTACTTACGTAAAACTGGTTTTCTAACGTAAATAAGGTTAGCGTAATCGTGAAGATTACGATTTTATAGTCAATTGACATCTTAAATTATGCTGAGCGTAAGCTAAGACAGTCCAATACAAAAGCCAAGTTCGCGTTTTATCACACTCGGCAAGTTTTACGTGAATATAGTCTGAGCAAAGTCTCCTTTGCACAGGATACCGGCTAGATTATAGGTACCACAACGGCGCCTATTTATGTAAACTGTAGTAAACATTACTGTTTTTCGATCTGAGGGGCGCCGTAGCTAGTGAAATTACTGGGCAAATACGATTTAAGAACTTTATTTCTCAGAAGAATATTACAATATTCATTGAGACTTGAAATGAGACTTAACATCTTATGTCTCAAAGAGACGAGCGCAATTGTACCGCCGCTCAGAATTTAGTCTTTTTCAAGAATCCTAATCGGCAATGTAATAGGCAAGGCGTATTAATTACCATCAGCTGAACGTCTTGATCGTCTCGTCCCTTATTTTCATAAAAAGAATAGATCTAGACTAAATCGGTTCACAACGAATTCCTAAGTCAATAGGACGTCTTGAAATAGGTGAAAATAAAGTTCGAAGATTTGGTACAATACATACATGTAAAAAGTATGAAAGAACTATAGGTACCTGTCATTTGTTTGATATTGCGTGACAACCTATCCACACCGTAGAACCACGCTATAGCAACAACTTCGAAGAAAGCCAAGTATGTTATGCTTAGGGAAGCGGCATAGAAGTCCATCAATTGAAACACGTATATCCCGCTTTGTATGATGTGAGGAAGACCAAAAACCAGTGACACCCCACAGACGCACAGGACCAGCAGTTCATGATAAACCAGGCGTCTTCTAATCATATCAGGGAAGCCGTCCTGGATAGAAGTAACGACCACTTCCACGATTGCAAACTGTAAATAAATTTAATATTAGCATTTCTGCTTGTTTATCATAAATATATATTTTGAAACTTTTATCCCTCGCGGAACTTTAACATTGTAATTATTTTGACGTATCTGTGGCGCCACGTGGACATAATGATGTACTATTAGTGTCAAGTGTCAATGTGTCAAGAGTTTCTCGCCTCCTTCGCAGTTCCGCCGCGACCACGTTTCATGCAATTGCATCTCAATATCGGCATCAAATTGATAAAATATATATCGTGAGTACCCGTCATAATAATTACAATATTATAAATATATTTTTATATCTGAATTAATTTCTCACCTGACTGTTTAAGCCCAGACATAAAAACATAAAGAAGAATAAAACGGCCCACAGTTGGGATGCAGGCATTTTTGCAATCGCTTGCGGGTATACAACGAAAAGCAATCCGGGACCTGAAAATATAATAAATATTAATTATTAGTTCATATTTACATTAACTTAAATCATGTCACTTTTTATATCAGTGGGTATGTTATTGTTTAAATTTGAAATGGCCTCAGTCTGATTTTGTAACATTAGCAGCTAGTTTGCTTGAAGTTGTGAAATACTTTTAAATAAAAGCTTATAATAAGATATAAACTGGACTTTTTAAAGTATTAAATAACACATGTAAAGATTAATTGTAGATGTACTTAAATCAATATATTTCTTGAGGAAATTTTGTACCAAATACACACGTACTTAGATAAGCTACATTATAATATAACTTGGAATATTCTGATTATTGTTCAGTTAGGACTTAGGTATTATGGAGCCTAGGAAAATTGTACCAATTAAGATTATATAAAACGCCAATAAAAGTCTAAAATAATACCTAAATCAAAAAATGTTTATTCTAAATATTGAACACCAGGATTTGAATATATTAAGGATTTTTTGATACAATGAACAATCCTATATTATATTATTTAACTAGCTGACCCGGCATACATTGTATTGCCATATATATTAGAAAAAAAATGGGGTGTGAAAAATACAATACGGCGGTCAAGCCGTTTCGGAGGAGTTTTGCATATAACATTGTCACACGAGAATTTCATAATATATAGATGATGTGAATTAAGATAAACATTACAGCTTGTGAAGAAATACTCACTGTCTGCAATGACATCCTTAACGCTCGTGTTTTGTTCAGTTGCAATGTTACCAATCGTCGCAAACGTGAATATTCCAACTATAAGACTTGTGACTGCATTGATTGCTGACACGGCCAGAGTGTCGTGCAGAAAATTATTATCAAATCTATTGTAGGATGCGAACATTATCATCGATCCAAACGCAATTCCTATGGAGTTAAAAATTTGGGACGCTGCGTTTACCCACGGGCGAGATTGTTTAAGTAATTCCCAGTCTGGTTTGAAGAAGAACCTCAAACCTTGGTCTGCGCCGTCTAGAGTAAGTGACCGTCCAAGGAATACAATAATCAACAAAAATGGAAGCGTCGTTGTGATGTATCGGACTTTCGCTGAGGATTTTATACTTTTCCAAAGTGCAAAATACACGAGGATCCAAGCACATACTAAACAGGCTGCTAATTCCCATCGCATTCCTCCAGGAAATTCTATTCCGTCGCTCATGCTTAACACCTTCTTCCTGAAAATAATGGCGCTCATAAATAATGTTCTAAATTTGAATAATTAGAAGTGTATCTACTAATTACTTAACGACCGTTTTCAATAACCTTCCTACTAAATCCTTACTTTAACTTACTAGAGGTAGACAAATCTATCCTTTTACGCTTACATACATTTCAATAATCTATCGACCGATAGCATTGGACTATAGCTAATTTGGACAGATAAGATCTTGTCATTAAACGGTGATAGCAATATATCCTTAACTAGAGATACGTAATTGAAAACTGCCGTAAATCATGATTTTAGACAAAAGATAAACTACTCATTCTGTTGAAGAACAGAATCTCTTTATGATTAATGACGTCATGTTTTCATTGATATATTGGCATGGGTCACTTTATGGTAGGGATTTCCTCTATCTTGTTTACTTTAGGTATTTTAAACCATTAACATTAACAAATTGAGGTTTAAAACCTTCATTTCGAATTACCCGCGATCTATTAGCCAATGCTGGAATAATAACTCAATTCAATTATAAACATCGGATCTAGGTTGACTGAGGCAGTCCTTGTTATCAAGTAAGATGTATGACGAGGCGTTGCATGCAACATTGCGATAAACAAAAAATTATATTTAATGTTGTTAAACCTGACGTCTGTCAAACTGACGTCTTGTCAGCCATTGATTCCGTATCCAAGATCCGTTATTCAAGTCTTAGATAAAGGATTGGTCTCCGCTGCGCTCCAACTAGATACCACAGGCGTAGTTGCAAAGTGCCGCAACGAATACTACGCCCAAGTGCGCGTCGACGTCGACGTGCCACATGTACCTACTGTTCAACTTTGCTAATAATTGAAACTAATGCCGGGCTGCGTAGTAAAACTTTGTAAAAATAATACTACAAGAAATAAGACACTGTGATCACATATCATCAGAAAGTATTTTGTATTTTAATGATTTCAAGGTAAGTGTATATTACAAAATTTTAAAGATGTCAAAATTCCATGCACACAAGCATCTAATAGTTGCCGTAATAAAAAAGCTATTGTTCTTAGGTAGTGCGGTACCTATATAGTGGAGCGCAGCGGACACCAAGCCTTAATCTAACATTCAAGTATTTCATTAAATAATATAAAATACCAAGTTTACCAGATTCATACCAGTGGGAGGCTCCTTTGCACACGATGCCAGCTAGATTATGGGTACCAAAACGGCACCTATTTCTGCCGTGAAGCAGTAAGGTGTAAGCATTACTGTGTTTCGGTCTGAAGGGCGCCGTAGCTTGTGAAATTACTGGGCAAATGAGACTTAACATCTTATGTCTCAAGGTGACGAGCGCAGTTGTAGTACCATTCAGAATTTTTGGGGATTTTCAAGAATCCTGAGCAATTACCACCAGCTGAACGTCCTGCTCGCCTTGTCTCTTATTTTCATTTAAAAAAAAACAACAATAAAGTATCTGCAGAAACATTTACGCGTGGCAACTTTAAAGCCAAGTAGAAGTTTGGCGAAAAATTTTAAGTAAAATATATATAACGCTTATCTTATTTGTAGCAAATAACAGAACTATATAATCTTTTGTTCTTTAACAATAAAATTGATGGAATATTTAGACGCAACGTAAAGTTTACTCCACCATTCAGAACATTTAAATTTGGTGTTAATCGCAATTTTAAAGATTAGATATGGATAATATGTATTATTTTGATTGTGTGTCTTAGGGAGTGGCGGTCGACGGTGTCGTGTGCGGTTTTCGGCAATATTGAGGAAATAATGACTTCTATAGTTGGTGACGTTAATCAGACCGATGTGTCATAAGGATGATAATTGTCTCTTAGGGTGGGTTGCACCAACTACCAATAACAATATATAGTACGGGCTAAGCAAAAAATGTATTGCACCATTTGACAATAATTTTTAGATGACGTCATAGCTTTAACTGTAATCATTGCCTAGCGTAACTCTCTAAAGGTATAAGATTTGCATAAGAGGTGCATTAAATTAAATCTCTTTTTTAGTTATTTTATACTTTTCAGGTTTCGAAGTAGGTTTTTTTAAACGTAGTTTTTTTAGCATACTCTATTTGTGTTATAGATTAAAGAGTACGCCTACATGATAATATAGAGTACAATACTCTATTTAAGAGTACGGTTGGCAACCCTAGCTGTATCTGTGGTACAACCCTAGCCCGACCCAGGCTATATCCAGGCATTTCACTGTTATATCATTGAAATCTAAGAAGGAATACCGATAACGAGAATATATTCAGCCTAGCGAAACTCTCTAAGAAAAAAGCGATTCACTCGATTGTATGAAACGTGCAGTCATTGATAGATTGACAGATGACGGCTATAATCTTGTAAAAAACGGAATTAGCCGTAATCCACTACGTTTTAAGCAACTTAGCCGGATTGTACTTCGTCGCCAATCACCATATTGTAATTATAACTATTCCAATACACATATTCCATTATATATATATAACTAGCTGACCCGTCACGTTGTTCTGTACATAATAAATAAACTATTGTTATTATGAATTTGTCAATAAAATATTTCATAGCATCAAGAATTATTTCGTAAAATATGTTGTTGTAATGAAATTGTTTCACAAGTGTGTCAAACAGTGCGTCAATAAATTCTCTCATAGAAAATATGTCCATACAAAACAAATATCGGAGATAAAAATAATTATGGGTCCCAAATCGAAATAAAAATCTATGTAATAGTAACATTTTAATCAACGTCGTGAAAAAATATTTTAATGTTGATTGTAATAACTACTCCACGTATCCCCATCGTCTTTTGTCCATAATCTATTTATTGTATATACATATTGATTTATCTGTTAAAAAATGTAGACTCAAGAGTCTATCTAGATCAGCAAGCTGTAAGACAACCGATAAAAACAGGCCAGGAATATTAGTTTATCGCGCATGACAAGCTACGTCTTACACTCGCGATTTGTATGACACTTTGTCTTAGTGTGCGTGAATTGCTCTAATTAAAGTGAGTTCTAAGCACAATTTTTTTCGACGTTTTCACAGCTGTCATAGTCTATATAGAAGTATACTGCCGGAAGACGTCCACTGCTGGAGAAAGGCCTTCCCCAAAGATCTCCACGACGATCGGTCCTGCGCTGCCTTCGTCCAACGTATTCCAGCGATCTTGACCAGATCGTCGGTCCATCTTGTGGGGGGCCTACCAACACTGCGTCTTCCGGTACGTGGTCGCCATTCGTGCCCTGCCCACTGCCACTTCAGTTTCGCTATCATTTGGGCTATGTAAGTGGCTTTGGTTCTCCTGCGGATCTCCTCATCTCTGATTCGATCTCGCAGGGAAATTCCTAGCATAGCTCTCCATTGCCCTCTGAGCGACATTGAGCTTCCTCATAAGGCCCATATTAACCGACCACGTCTGCGTACCGTAAGTCTTAATAACTTATGTAATTCTATATTTTAATTCTATCGTTGATTGGCAAAAATAATAGTACATATATTTATATCCCTAATTGTATTACATAACCCTATACAGATATTCGCTAGGATCACAGAAAATGCATATATTGAAAGATTAATACTCACTCAAAGAATTGTTCGGTGGGCGTCTGAGATCCATTTGGTTTCGTGATGTTGTGCGTGGGGACCCAGCAGTAGGGCGTGTTCCAGCGGTTGGAGCAGGTTGCCCACGGGACTTCAGACTTAAACGATGTAAAGAAGTAATAGATCGCCCATGCGATTATTACTGCGTAGTATGTGGACATTAGAAACGAGATTACCACGCTTGCAAGACCGGCCCCTAGAATATAAATTAAAACTATAATTAGTGATAAATTAAAATCGAAGTTTAAAGCTCTGTTCAAACTGAGGCGAATAACGCGCGGGAAGCTGGATGCGTTTTAGCGTAATTCGCTCGCTTGCTTACCCTCTCAATCTAACGCGACTTCCCGCGTGTCATTTTTGGTTCTTCAGTGGAGAAACATCATGCATTGTGAGATCAAACAATCCCGGCGGGCGTCCCACTCTTGTTTCGCTTCAACTTGAGCGACTACTCGCGTCAATTTGAACACTTCCATACAAGTTAACTGACACAATCGGCGCGAGCGACTTCAGTCCCGAGTCTTACGCATTATTCGCCTCAGTTTGAACCAGGGGTGGGACAGACGCCTTAAAGTGACGTTTTCAGAAGATTGTAGTGCCATCTGTTAGTTGGCCCGAAAAAGAAAGCTTTGTCAGCTGTCACTCGCTTTGAAACCTTTCAACTTTTCTATAATTGTGTCACTACTCACTGACCACTGGTCATAAAATGGCGGCTAGTTCTAGCGCAAAGAGTATAATAATATATAGGGAATATGTGCTTGCGTTTGCGCAGGTATGTAGATCTCGTGTTCCATTTTGTATTTTTGCACTACTAAATCTATCCTTTACGTTCTATGTTGTGACAAAATTAAATAACTAACTCTACGCGCATTTTCAACATGGTAAAAAATTGCAATACCTACATTAAAAAGTAGAGTTAGTTAGTTTTAGTAGAATTTTATAATTTGGTGCTTATAATAGTTATTCTCAGGGCCAATCCCCAGATGGCGCTAGATTTCAAATAGACAGCTCTCTTTTCCCTATATATTATTATACTCTTTGGTTTGAACAGAGCTTAATAACATAGAAATGTTAGATAGTCACGTAGATAGTACTTTGTACATTCTCCGCGCCTCTGGGCCCCACGGGCCAAGTGTCTTAAGACTCACTAAGAACGATATATTTGCTACATTTGCTATCTTTGGCAGCCGAAGCAGCAGCTCCAGCAGTAACTGACGTAAGATGGACATGAGAAGGATCCAGAGTGTCGACACAAGTCGCGTCCCACACACTTCCCCGTGCGCAGGGTCATAATTATAGTAGTTGTTTTTTATTTAAGCAATCCATGTTAAACGATTAGCTCAGTTGGAAGAGCACTCGCACGGAACGCGAGAGGTCGTGGGCTCTATCCCGCATCGTTCATAAAATTTTGTTTTGAAATTTTATTTATGTATTAAGAAAGAAGTGAGGGTTATCACTTTAAAAACATAGCAAATTATTTAGATTTGCATGAGCGACATCTCAAGTCAATTTCCTAATTTGCAAATATTGGGGTTGGGCAGGTTATCAACTGTAAAGTAGATCCTGTAGATGAAGCCACAACCTGAGGGTTGAACAAAGCATACAAGATTTTATGACGATACATCACTCGAACGGTTAGCTCAATTGGTTAGAGCACTGGCACGGAACGCCAGAGGTCGTGGGTTCGAGTCCCGCATCGTTCATAAAATTTTGTTTTCAAATTTTATTTCAGTCTTAATGTAAGGGTTCAATATTCAAAATACTAATGCCAAACGTGGCTGACTGTTTACGACTTGTCAATCAAAATCGGTTACAGAAACTGCGTTAGAGATGTTCTTCTGTCTCGCACTCTTTGTTTGTTTATACATTAGTATATTGTAAGTCTATATGCGTAGCTATGTCACGTGAAGAGTTTGGCGAAGTCGAGTTGCACATTTCAATGCGAAATTTGACCCGCATTAAGTGAGAAATTATAGCTGTATCAATATGTATGGTGATTCACAACCTTCTTCTCGCCTCTACAGACACATCGGCTGCCGTATTTTTAAGACTTTGGGACTTTCAAGCTAAATAGGCATCTAATATCCTCTCAACTCTGGTATTACTAATGCCCATGCTCATTTAATTTTATATCGGGTGCACCTAGGGTTGCCAGATACAGGCTTTTAATTTCCGGGACCTTTCAAAGGTTGCCCATGGGATCGGTAAGAAAAATACGAAAATATATATTTTTTTATGAAAATAAGGGACGAAACGAGCAGGACGTTCAGCTGATGGTAATTAATACGCCCTGCCCATTTCAATGCAGTGCCGCTCAGGATTCTTGAAATACCCCAAATATTCTGAGCGGCACTATAAATGCGCTCGTTTCGTTGAGACATAAGATGTTAAGTCTCATTTGCCCAGTAATTTTACTTGCTACGGCGCCCTTCAGACCGAAACACAGTAATGCTTACACACTGCCTCACGGCAGAAATAGGCGAACTGGCAACCCTAGGTGCACCCCTTCCCTTTTCCTCCATAATATATTAACGATCTCCTTAATATTGAGTCTCGTGCCAGATTTTGGCGAGACAACACGTCCTGAGGATGCCTCGTGTAGAGGCGAAACACGTGTCGAATTGTTTAAAAACAAATATTGGCGAATTAACACTAAAGAAAACTTAAATCATTTGTATAATTATGGATTTCCGCAAAGTAACGCCTACTTCAATAAAAAAAAAATCTTTATTTTTACCTGATTACCAGCAAAAACTATATTAATACTATACTTACTTTCGTTACATATAATTCTAATCATGTCACGCTTGTTAGTGTAGGAAATATAACAAAACCGGTTTTCGATTCGCTCACTGAATGTTTTAGTTGTAAATATATAGTTGTGTTGCAAGCGTTACCTTTGAACAATGGACATATTTGTGAGAGCGCTCCAATGGGGCCGTGCGCCGTGTATTGCCCGATTGCAAGTTCCATAAACAGCATAGGCACACCGCACACGAGGAGTATTATGAAGTATGGAATAAGAAATGCACCTGAAAATGTTAATAAAATCGTTATCATATGAAAGTATTAAGAAAAGTTATGCAAATGATTTGAGTTTTCTTTAGTGTTAATTCCGCCAATATTTGTCTTTAAACAATTCGACACGTTTTTCGCCTCTACAGGACGTGTTGTCTCGCCAAAATCTGGCATGAGACTATGTACAGGAAGAAAACTCAAATCATTTGTATAATTATTCCGCTAAGTAACGCCTACTTCAATTTTTTTTTAGAAAAGTTGTTTTTAATACAGTTGCTCAAAAAGTGGCGTATTGCAGGGACACATAGCGTTCGGGATGTGGGCTATTACATACTCATGCATTTTCTTTACCTTTTCCGAACTCGTGCGTTCTCTTTCCCAACTGTCAAAATAATGTCTATTAAAAAGAAAAAACCACACACGAAGTTTTAATAGAAATTCATAGAAGTTTTTATGATTCATGCAAATATTTCTAAAAATAAGCTACTAATTTGCTTCAATATCAGATTTAATTATTTCACTCAATGAGTTAGGTTAGGTTTTATTTTATTTCATCTCATTAAATTTCATTTCATATCAATAAAAAAAAATCTACTGAAGACTTGGCTGTATGGGCATAGTTCCCTTTGCCTAACTTCCCCAGTTAGTATAAAAACTGTACCAATTTCAATGTATATGTGAATTATAACTTTAATAAGAAATAAATGATTAGTTAGTTGAGTTTATTGTGTTTTTATTATTCTATTAAATTGCTTCATTTTTTCGCAACTGTATTAAAAATAGTTGTTCAGTACACGTGCGGAACCGTCATTGCAACTTGTTCCGACTGTCAACCCTCACCTTCGGCTGCGCCTCGGCTCGGGTAGACATTTGTCGGATCTCTTTGCAAGTACAGGCTATCCGCACTCGTAATGAAATATACTATGGTGTAGGGATAGTCAAAATTTAAGATTGTACAATAGTTCTGTGGTTTTTCCGATTAGTTAGAATCCTCTAGAGTCTAGATAATAGATGTGGTTAGTTTTTGTGTTGATCTCCTGCCTACAATATACATTATATATATAAAATTCCCGGTGTTTGTTACCAAACTCCTCCAAAACGGCTTAACCAATTTCTTTGAAAATTTGTTTGTGTATCGGGTAGGTCTGAGAATCGGCCAACATCTATTTTCATATCCCTTAATTACCGCTAAAAAGTATTAAAGGGTCACCCACCCCTAAATACTTTATTTCTATTATTTTTAAAAATAAAATATTTTTATTTTGTAATGATTCAGCATTAAAAAATACATTCAACTTCTAATTTTCGCCCGTCTACGATCAACACCTATTTTTGAATCGCGATTTAAATATTATTCTATTCCATCTATTCCTATCACAGATACGCAATAGAGTTGCAAGATGGCAATCTAATATAATGATTATTTTAGTACGATAAATGTTATGTAAGATATATTTGGTAGGTCTGAGAATCGGTCGTCATCCATTTTTTATACCCCAAAATTTTAATTATTGATTTTTTTAAATTACTTTATATGGCAATACAACCTTTGCTTGGTCAGCTAGTAATCTATACAAATGCCTAGTTCTTAGTCGTATACAATAGCCGTTTGTTTAAGCAATATGAGCGATCGGAAACAGATATTTGTATGATGAAGGCTAATAACTAGTTCTTTATTATCTATGGTAGTGACCTTGATAAAATAATTGACCCGCAGGAATAACGCAATTAACCCAATGAGTACCTACTCAACGTATTCTGTTGTTGTAGTTTTACATAGACTAGGTATGAAGACAGCATAATATTATTCATTATGGCATCGTTCGTAACACTATTTTGTACTGTTTTCTGGCAGAATAATGTCGAATAAGTCTAGAATATGCTAAGAAATGTAGAGCCGAGCATGTTTTACTGCCTATTATTCTATAAATGATTAATGTTTTCTTTAGTGTTAATTCCACTGATATTTGTCTTTAAACAATTCGACACGTGTTTCGCCTCTACACGAGGCATCCTCAGGACGTGTTGTCTTGCCAAAATCTGGCACGAGACTTGATTCTCAGATTTTAACAAATATTGGCGGAATTAACACTAAAGAAAACTGAAATCATTTATATAATTATGGATTTCCGCAAAGTAACACCTACTTCAATAAATTGCCTATTATTCGAAAAAGATGCCGAAGAAATGTAGGTCGTTTGGCAGGAAAATATATTTCCATTATACATGGCTTAGGCACTATTTACACAGCTAAACTTTGCTCTAGTAACGACTTTTTTTTATGGAAAAGGAGGACAAACGAGCGTACGGGTCATCTGGTGAGAAGTGATCACCGTCGCCCACTTTATCTTGCAACACCAGAGGAATCATAGCCGGCCTTGAAGGAAGGTGTACGCACTTTCTTTGAAGGTACCCATGTCGTATCGACCCGGAAACACCGCACAAGGAAGTTCTGACGTTTTGTAAAGCCGTCATAAAATATTATAATCTATATACAACGTCATTGCTATATACCAATAAATGAGTAGCCGTTTTTTTTCCTTCAGTTATACCATATTATACTTGTACTTAATTAGATAATCTTTGGTCATACTACGAGAACTCATAGGTACCATATGATGCAGCGTGTTTGGAAGAAGGTTTAAGGATATGATATGTTGGTGATTAATTATCCGGAACCAATACTAAATTTTAACTTAGAAATACCTATATATTTGCAATGAAAGTAATTCATACAATGACATTGCATTACGTATAAAAAAATCATACAATGAGGATACTTATTTTATATGGCAAAAAAACGTTTGCCGGGCCAGCACTTGTATTGAATAGAGAAAATTTATAATCTGTGAAGTCGTTAAGGGTGCTTTCAATTTAAACGGTTGGTGGACTCCCACCACTCTAAAAAAGGCTGGGTATCTCATATTATATATAAAAAGCGCCCTAAGAGAGTTTAATTCACCTTCCGCCTCTATTCAATAAACGAAGTTACGTACTCAATGTTCAAGGGATTTTTAAGTATAATATATCAAAGAGGATGTAAATACTACGTAATAAGAGGCGGTACTGCCTAAGTAAAATGAAATTTAGTTTATTATTCAACGTGCAGTAGTTTGACACAAGATTGAAATAGTAGTAATTACTGTATCGCGATTGACGACGAAATATAATCCGGCTAAGTTTGAAAGCGAACAGTTGGTTAAAACGTAGTGGATTTTGGGATTTATCTCCTTTCTTTTTACAAGAGTATCTAAGTGAATTAGTAGCCGTCATCTGTCAATCTGTCAATGACTGCACGTTTCATATAATAAAGTGTATCGCTTCGAGTTTCGCTAGCCTCAAGCCAATGATAATGATAATATATTATTATTTATTACCTACAAACTATACATAGGTATTTGCTACGATTAATCTTTAATAATTAAAAAGAAACATGAGTTTATGTTATCGAGGGAATAACCTGCTGTAACATTAAATGCGGAAGTGACTGTACATGATAAAGATGAGAAATTCTTGAAATGTCTCGTAAAAATAGTTTCAATAATCACACCGTGATAGCGCGCACCTCTTTCCCGCCTTAGTAACAGTTTGTGAACAATGTGTGACGTTGACGTGCCACATCTTCTGTTAAACTTTGCTAATAATTAAAACAAAAATGCCGGGTTGCGTAGTAAAACTTTGTAAAAATAATACTACAAGAAATAAGAAAGACGCTGGGATAACATATTATCAGTATTTTGTATTTTAATAATTTCAAAATAACACGAAGCGTATGTTACAATTTTTTGAAAGATGCAATTGAGTGTCAAGATACCACGCACACAAGCATCGAATTGTTGCCGTAGGTAATAAAAAGAGTATTGTTCTTAGGTAGTGCGGTTTCTACCAGTGGGAGGCTCCTTTGCACAGGATGCCGGCTAGATTATAAGTACCACAACGGCGCCTATTTCTGTCGTGAAGCAGTAATGTGTAAGCATTATTGTGTTTCGGTCTGAAGGGCGCCGCAGCTAGTGAAATAACTGGGCAAATGAGACTTAACATCTTACGTCTCAAGGTGAGGAGCGCAATTGTAGTGCCGCTCAGAATTTTTGGGATTTTTCAAGAATCGTTAAATAAATACACTGGCCTGCAAAAGTAAGTATCACACTTTTCAAATTATTTTTTTTTCTTAACTATAGAAGGTAGAGATTTAAGATTAAAAACGTTTTGTTGCAAATTTTATAGGCTTTAGTAACATTTTTAACTTAAAAAAGATAAAACAATGAAAATAGACATTTTTAGTTTAGTGTAAAAAAATTAAACTAAAATGTATTACAGGTTATTTAATTTTTAATAACTGGTATTGCCTCCTCGAGCTCTGGTTACAGCTTCAAGCCGGTTTGGCATAATGAAGACTAGGTTTCGGAGCCGATGTTCGGGAATATTCTCCCATTCTTCTACCAGGGCCTGCTTTAGTGCCCTGAGGGTAGTAAGTGGTGGTCTGCGATTTCTGACTAGCCTCCCAAGCTCATCCCAGGCGTGTTCAATTGGGTTGAGATCAGGACTTCTTGATGGCCAAGCCATCACGCTGATACCGACCTCCTGAATATACTCTTGTACGATATGAGCCGTGTGTGGCCGGGCATTATCATGCATCAGCATCGATCCATCACCCATATTTGCTAAATACGGCACTGCATACTCATTGAGAATCTCTTGAGCATATCTTTGCCCAGTGAGGGTGCCATTTTCTATGGCTACTAGCTCTGTGTGACCTTCTGAAGATATGCCAGCCCATACATGTACACTGCCTCCACCGTATTGGACTCATACTTCGCCTTCCATCAGAAGTGTAAAGGGAGAATCGAGACTCATCTCCAAACAAAATTCTTGACCATTCTTCTTCATCCCACTGCATGTGTTCACGGGCGTATCGCAGTCTCGCTACTCGATGCTCTCTCTCGAGTTTTGGGCCACTCTCTGGTCTTCGGGGTTTCAAATTTGCTTCAGCAAGTCTTCTTCTCACTGTACTGTCACTAATGTAGTCCCTCCAGGTCTGAAGTAGCTGTTGCTGGACTTCAACTGCATTTTGGTGGCGATTTCTTAACACAGTGGAAATAATATAACGATCTTCTCGGGCACTGGTACACCTGGGTCTGGCATTACAAGGTCTCCTCAGATGGTGTCCAGTCTCTTCGTACCTTCGCTTTACCTTCTGGACCGTTCGCACCGTCACACCCACCATTCTTGCAGTGCGACGCATACTGATGCCTAGATCCAGAAAAGCCATGAGCATAGCACATTCTTTCACTGAAAGAGGCATGATAAATAAAATGTTATGTGCTTTTTAGCATAAATTTTTAAAACATCGATCTTGAAAAAAATTTAAAACAGAAAGAAAAGTGTGAATGGTAAAATTGTAATTCGGAAACGTCCACTTTGAAAAAGGAATGGTTTTGTTTTTGAAGTTTTTTTTCAGCCAATTCTTAAAAGAAGTTTACCGACTATAAAGTTTTTATGTACAAAATTAAATTCTCTTTGGAGTCCTGTTTATTTCGAAAGTATATCTTGTGAACTTAAAACGTTATCCCAATTTTAAATGTGTGATACTTACTTTTGAAGGCCAGTGTACATTAATATATTGTTTGTACGTAATGTTATATGTTACCTATATACGAACTTTTATCATGCAACTCTTGCATACATAACTTTTTATCAGAATAAAAGTTAAATTCTGCTCAATTATCTTATAATGAATACCTAACTAATAATTTATAAAATCAACGAAAACTATTTTGTCCTGTTATATTCTTTGTCGTAACAACAATCAAAATAGTAACTCTTATCTAATAATACTCCATACCTGTACCGTATGTATTGGTAATAAACCAAATACAGATAAGATCTAATCTTCGACAAATACCTAAATATTCAAATTGCCAAAGAGTAATTACTAGGAAATTATTAGCTCATAAAATTTGAGTCACAAAAGACGGGAAATAGGTGCGCGCTATCACAGTGTGATTATTAAAACTATTTTTACGAGACATTTTATTCGAAGCAGGTTATTCCCTCGATAACATAAACTCATTTTTCTTTTAAATTATTAAAGATTAATCGTAGCAAATACCTATGTATAGTTTGTAGGTAATATATAATAATATATTATCATTATCATTGGCTTGAGGCTAGCGAAACTCGAAGCGATACACTTTATTATATGAAACATGCAGTCTTTTTACTACGCCACACTTTGCGACTACGCCTGCGGTATCTATTCGGAGCGCAGTGGAGACCAATCCTTAATCTAAGGTTGTATTATAATTATAAATTCAGTATATTCAGATGCCATTCCTAAATTGTTTAAAAAAGGTTCTATTCATTTTCATTATATATTGACTAACTCACGCATGCGTAACTAAGATGGTTCCTAATTCAATTCAAATTCAAATATTTTTATTCAAAATAGGATGTGAAATCACTTATTGAAAGTCAAAAAAAGTACCACCCATTCCAAAGTGAATGCCTCAGGCCTGAGAAGAATGGGCGCAACAAACTCAGCGGGCTTTTTTTTTTCATCAAAAATATGTTTTACAATTAAAGTAACATTTACAAAGTAACATTGTACAATTAAACTTATTATTAATTAGCCTGAGGGCGGTCGCTCCATTCCCAATCTGTGGTATCATTAAGAAAGTCATTTATGTTATAGTAACCTTTACCACATAAACGTTTTTTAACAATTCTTTTGAATAACGTAACACCTTTGTTTTGAACATTTTCTGGGATCTTGTTGTAAAAGCATATACATCGCCCCACAAAAGACTTACTAATGCGACTTAGCCGAGTAGTAGGCATCATCAGTTTATGTCTGTTCCTGGTGTTCACATTATGGTTATGACAATTTCTGGCAAATTCACTTATGTGCCTATGAATATACATTACATTATCAAGAATATATTGAGAAGCAACAGTCAAGATGTTAATTTCTTTAAATTTTGCTCTCAATGATTGTCTAGGACCTAGGTTATAAATAGCGCGAATAGCCCTCTTCTGCAGCACAAATATTGTATTAATATCGGCAGCGTTGCCCCATAGCAATATACCATAGGACATAATACTATGGAAATAACTAAAGTATACTAGTCGCGCCGTATCTATGTCGGTTAATTGTCTAATTTTTTTAACCAATCTAACTTTAGTTCGTTGGTTGCTATTATTGAAAATATCTTGCTGCATCATCATTAGCATCATTTGTATATGATGCTTACGTTATATATAGCTATATGTGAATAAAGAAAACATCTGTCCTGCAATATATTCTGACATTTAAATAAATCACTGCAATATATCATCTGATATCTTGAAAGGACGTGTGTCTGACTCGTGACGTATCACCTTACAAAATATAAAGTTATTCACACTATGCGGCATGCAGCACTTACATACAAATAATTATGTTTGTGTTACGGAAGCCTTGTCACACAATAAGTATATTGTGTGGTTTTATGAAACCACGGTAAAAGTGAAACTTATTTCCACATTATAGACATTTAACTAAAAATTTAGGTTAAAAAATCGCGTTATAAATCTTAATTTTATACTTGGAAAATTGGAATGATAATGGCAAATAATAAAAGTAGTCTTAGCCCTGCTTAAAAATATTGATTGGAAAGGATTAAAAACAAACAAAATTGCGTGGAGCACTGGGACAAATGAGTAATAGTCTATACACGACATGCAACACACAGACGAAAAAGTTTGAGACGATGTAATGAGAGTTTCAATTTAAAATATTGACACACTTTTACACAAATTATCTTGCCCCAAACTAGGCATAGCCTGTACGTATGGCTACAAGACAACGATATATTTAATACAATATACTTACTTAAACATACATAAATACATATAAACATCCATGACTCGGAAACAAACATCCATATTCATCATGTAAATGATTGCACCTACCGGGATTCGAACCCTAGCTACCTAGAGGTCCCTCTAGCTTAGTAGTCAGGGTATTAACCATTCGGCTAAATGGGTCGTCAAATAAATTTCGTTTTAGTATAAACATAACGATCATTAATTTATTTATTGCAATTGATATACGTGGGAGTTTAAATATGTCTGCATTACATAAGTATCTATTTCATGTTTACGATATATCCTTGTGTCATATTCAAAATCAAATATTAATATAATTCAAAATAGGATATGATATCAGTTATTGAAAGTCAAAAACTACTTACTACCCATTTGAAAAAGTAATCTCCTACTGAGAAGAACAGGCGCAAGAAACTCGGCGGGCTTTTCTTTGGCTTTTCCACGCTTTTTATTAGCTTTACATGAATGCATGTTTGTTTGTAACTATTATAGATTTTAACCTACTTTTTAACGGTCACATTTCGTTCAAATTTCGTAGATTTATCGAGGACCGATGAAAATACATTGATTTGATAAAATTATTCCATTTTTTCAATTTGCAAAATAATTTTTTTGTCAATATAATTCTTTCATCCATCGTCGCTAAGGTAGGAATTGATGTTGATTTTCAAATTTCAACCATTATCGTTTCTATCAAAGCGTGTTTTTTCTTAAACTATTTTTATTTTTCATAAAAATATGGTTACAATGTAATACAGTGCAATAAAACTTATTATTTACTAAGTCGCTCCATTCCTTTAATATGTGGTATCATTAAGAAAGTCCGATTGTCTTAATCTGAGTGTGCTTACTATCTTATAATATATATAAATTACGTGACACGTTGTTTGTCCGCGATGGACTCCTAAACTAATGAACGGATTTTAATGGGGATTACTTCATGGAGTGCAGTTTGGTCCAACTTGAGAGATAGGATAGTTTTTATTTCGATTTGGGACCCATAATTATTTTTATTTTCAATATTTGTTTTGTATGAACATATTTTCTATGAGAGGATTTAGTGACGCTTGGTTTGACAGATCTGCTCTGAAACAATTTCATTATAACAACAGGGAGCATATTTTACGAAATAATTCATGATGTTATAAAATATTATTGACAAATTCATAAAAACCAGTATTATATTTATCACGTACAAAACAACGTCTGTCGGGTCAGCTAGTTATATTATATTTTAGAGGCCTTTATCGGACTGAATAATATTTTTTTTTAAATTCGCATTTTTAAATTCTCTTAACCCGATGTTAAGTATTACAATCTGCACATTACAAAGCAGTGCCGCTCACGATTCTTGATTGAACCTAAAATTCTGAGTGCGTCACAATTGCTCTCGTCAGTTTGAGACGCAAGTCTTAAACTCATTAACCCAGTTATTTCACGAGTTACGGCGCCTTTCAAACACAAATGCATACACATTACTATTTTACGGTAGAAAAGGAAATTTTCTCATAGAGCTCAATAGATCATAGTTTCAATAGAGCCTCTCACTGTTGCCAAGCCAAATGTAATAGTAGGTACCTACACTCGCCACGCTTGACTTTGAAAATTTCAACAAAATCGGTCCAGCCGTCTAGGAGGAGTTCAGTGACATACACACGCACACAAGAAATATATATATAAAGATATGTGAATAAAGAAAACATCTGTCTTGCAATATATTCTGACATTTAAATAAATCACTGCAATATATCATCTGATATCTTGAGAGGACGTGCGTCTGACTCGTGACGTATCACCTTACAAAATATAAAGTTATTCACACTATGCGGTATGCAGCACTTACATACAAATAATTATGTTTGTGTTACGGAAGCCTTGTCAAACAATAACAATATTGTGTGGTTTTATGAAACCACGGTAAAAGTGAAACTTATTTTCACATTATAGACATTTAACTAAAAATTTAGGTTAAAAAATCGCGTTATAAATCTTAATTTTATACTTGGAAAATTGGAATGATAACGGCAAATAATAAAAGTAGTATTAGCCCTGCTTAAAAATATCGATTGAAAAGGATTTAAAACAAACAAAATGGCGTGGAGCACTGGGACAAATGAGTAATAGTCTATACACGACATGCAACACACAGACGAAAAAGTTTGAGACGATGTAATGAAAGTTTCAATTTAAAATATTGACACACTTTTACACAAATTATCTTGCCCCAAACTAGGCATAGCCTGTACTATGGCTACAAGACAACGATATATTTAATACAATATACTTACTTAAACATACATAAATACATATAAACATCCATGACTCGGAAACAAACATCCATATTCATCATATAAATGATTGCACCTACCGGCATTCGAACCCTAGCTACCTAGAGGTCCCTCTAGCTTAGTAGTCAGGGTATTAACCATTCGGCTATATGGGTCGTCAAATAAATTTCGTTTTAGTATAAACATAACGATCATTCAATTATTTATTCCAATTGATATACGCGGGAGTTTAAATATGTCTGCATTACATAAGTATCGATTTCATGTTTACGATATATCCTTGTGTCAAACTATTCAATATCAAATATTAATATAATTCAAAATAGGATATGATATCAGTTATTGAAAGTCAAAAACTACTTACTACCCATTTGAAAAAGTAATCTCATACTGAGAAGAACAGGCGCAAGAAACTCGGCGGGCTTTTCTTTGGCTTTTCCACGCTTTTTATTAGCTTTACATGAATGCATGTTTGTTTGTAACTATTATAGATTTTAACCTACTTTTTAACGGTCACATTTCGTTCAAATTTCGTAGATTTATCGAGGACCGATGAAAATACATTGATTTGATAAAATTATTCCATTTTTTCAATTTGCAAAATAATTTTTTTGTCAATATAATTCTTTCATCCATCGTCGCTAAGGTAGGAATTGATGTTGATTTTCAAATTTCAACCATTATCGTTTCTATCAAAGCGTGTTTTTTCTTAAACTATTTTTATTTTTCATAAAAATATGGTTACAATGTAATACAGTGCAATAAAACTTATTATTTACTAAGTCGCTCCATTCCTTTAATATGTGGTATCATTAAGAAAGTCCGATTGTCTTGATCTGAGTGTGCTTACTATCTTAATATATATAAATTACGTGACACGTTGTTTGTCCGCGATGGACTCCTAAACTAATGAACGGATTTTAATGGGGATTACTTCATGGAGTGCAGTTTGGTCCAACTTGAGAGATAGGATAGTTTTTATTTCGATTTGGGACCCATAATTATTTTTGTTTTCAATATTTGTTTTGTATGAACATATTTTCTATGAGAGGATTTAGTGACGCTTGGTTTGACAGATCTGCTCTGAAACAATTTCATTATAACAACAGGGAGCATATTTTACGAAATAATTCATGATGTTATAAAATATTATTGACAAATTCATAAAAACCAGTATTATATTTATCATGTACAAAACAACGTCTGTCGGGTCAGCTAGTTATATTATATTTTAGAGGCCTTTATCGGACTGAATAATATTTTTTTTAAATTCGCATTTTTAAATTCTCTTAACCCGATGTTAAGTATTACAATCTGCACATTACAAAGCAGTGCCGCTCACGATTCTTGATTGAACCTAAAATTCTGAGTGCGTCACAATTGCTCTCGTCAGTTTGAGACGCAAGTCTTAAACTCATTAACCCAGTTATTTCACGAGTTACGGCGCCTTTCAAACACAAATGCATACACATTACTATTTTACGGTAGAAAAGGAAATTTTCTCATAGAGCTCAATAGATCATAGTTTCAATAGAGCCTCTCACTGTTGCCAAGCCAAATGTAATAGTAGGTACCTACACTCGCCACGCTTGACTTTGAGCGGGATAGCTTCGTCTAGAACCAAACAACCCAAGCGGGCAGGCACCGACTTAAACCCTATCATTAGGTAGCACATACAAATAATAGTATTTTATTAATATTAAAGGTATAAGATTTTCATAAGAGGTGCATTAAATTAAATCTCTTTTTAGTTATTTTATACTTTTCAGGTTTCGAAGTAGGTTTTTTTAAACGTAGTTTTTTTAGCATACTCTATTAGTGTTATAGATTAAAGAGTACGCCTACATGATAATATAGATTTCAATACTCTATTTTAGAGTACGGTTGGCAACCCTAGCTGTATCTGTGGTACAACCCTAGCCTGACCTAGGCTATATCCAGGCATTTCACTGTTATATCATTGAAATCTAAGAAGGAATACCGATAACGAGAATATATTCAGCCTAGCGAAACTCTCTAAGAAAAAAGCGATTCACTCGATTGTATGAAACGTGCAGTCATTGATAGATTGACAGATGACGGCTATAATCTTGTAAAAACGGAGATAGCCGAAATCCACTCCGTTGATTTTTTTAAATTGAGTACAGTAGATTTATTTATTTATTTGTATAAAGAAACATACAGCTATTTATATTAAACAACTGTTGCTTTCAAACTTAGCCGGATTATACTTCGTCGCCAATCGCCATACTGTAATGACTACTATTTCAAATCACAGCACCGTGTTAATACTAATCTAAATTTAAATTTTTGCTCAGGCAATCCCGCCTCTTATTACGTAGTATAATTACATCCTCTTTGATAAAAATAAGAGACCTTACTTACTCATTTGTTCAGATGTAAATAATCGTGACTGACAACTAAAATATCAGTGTGTGGAATTAATTTTGTAACAATATTTTGACTGATATTTGCTACCGCGACGTTAATTAGTGGGTTGTCGTTTATATTATTCGTTGTCAACAACTATCAAATGTCAAAGACACGACGAACACGATTCTATTGTGGTGTCACTTAAGGGTATGTTCCGATATGCACTGTGCGATCACTGTAGAAAAATTCGTTCCGTTATGGACTGCCAGTATACTGCCGCAGTAGGCCCGCCCTAGGGAAATATATGACGTGATAAATCGCTGCCATATTCTACTGTGAGCACTGTCGGTTTTGAGGTAATATACTCGGAGTACTTTGATCACGTGAAAACGTCAAAACCACTCGAGTGCCTAACTTTTATGCCTAATATTTTTAGTTTGACAGTACTCCAACAACAGTTTTTTTAATAAACTAGAAAACTTTAAAACACTCATTTGAATGCTATGTCAAAAATTGCGGCTACAGTATACGGGATTGCGTTCCGTTTTAAACAGTAACCAGTATAACTGGCTATAAAGGAACGGGTTCAAAGTATAATAAATTGACGTCACACTTAGGATTCCCAACTTTTTTTTACAAGAAATAAAGTATATTCAGGTCTGTGAAGAATATTAAACAGTATTTTAGAAAAATGAACAGTATTCTATTTATTTATTGTTTTAAATACATATTTTTTTGAACTTCTCGCACAACTCACTTATTTAATCTTTTTTAAAAACTTCATACGGCTCACCACAATTATAACTAGAATTAAAATAAATGAGGTAATTCACGGTCCACGTAAAAAAAGGTTATATGTCCTGAAAATGAGAACGAGAACGCGTACACTCGCATGTCTGTCACTGACAGTCTTAAATATTTGACATTGACAGATTCGTTCAGAAACTCGGTGTGATTTGTTTGTGGCTACGCTCACACTGTGCAGCAGTGACCGCGTAAGTATTTTGTATACTTTATTTTTGTTCAACAGTAAAAAGTATAACTTAGTGAAAAACAGTATAATACTGTTGAAAACATTATAGTTGGCAACCCTCGTCACACTGTACAGTGGTCCTAGTGCATATCGGAACATACCCTTAGTACATAAAGAAATACTAAACGAATCACAATATATACCTACACAAACACATATAAACTTGTGACGTTGCTCCCTATATACTATACAAAATCAACAATATCACCGCATTACTTGTTGTTAACAATTAGCTTGTCACGAACACTAACTATGTTATCGATGGTATGAGATTAAATATTTTTGCATAGCCATAATAATACAGAATCTTTATGTAGGCTTGCTTTGAGAGCATTATTTTAACCGACTTGAAAAAAGGAGGCGGTTCTCAATTCGTCGGTATGTTCTTTTTGAAGCTGATGCTTCCCGTTGTAATTTGGTCGTATTCTGACAACCATAAAAGTCTTAAGTTTGCTATACGTATGTGGATGATAAATTTAAGAATAACTCAATATCGCGCCAACCGATTTCGATGATTCTTTTTTTATTTGAAAGGATATACTTCAAATTTAGTTTGGTGAGAGTTTGGTTGGGTTCTGATTATGGAATCAATGACAAAGTAACGGAACTCTTAAATTCTTATGAGCAAATTAACGATACTCGGCCAAATCTTTTTATGCTATTAGGATATTTAAGTCATCTACCATAACATAGTCAAGTAATTGTCGTAGTCAAATATGATGATCAGTGGGACACCTTAACGACTTACAGTAAGGGTGCGATCTGTGGCAGAGTTTCTAACTGTCTGTAATCAAATTGTAAAGCGCTTAACGTTCCTTGCTGCATTGAAAAATTTAGTATACGTCATGTGGTGGTTATGTGGTGCCAGGTCGTTATAGTTTATAAGCCATTGTATTTGTTGGACGCGATTGCTAATTATTGTGACAGTAATCACGACCGTCATGTTCACGAAGCATGCTTACACAAACAATGAACGTTAATTTATATTTTATGAAATATTAGATATTTAAAACGCTTCTTTATTTGAACACGATTCATATTGGATGCAGCACCTTATAAGCTAATTTTCCTTTGTTAAGTGATCACCGCCGCCCATTTGTCTTGCAACACCAGAGGAATCACAGGAGCGTTGCTGGCCTTTCAGGAAGGTGTACGCGCCCTTTTTGAAGGTACCCATGTCGTATCGTCCCGGAAACACCGCACAAGGAAGCTCATTTCGAATCTTTGTAGTACGTGGAAGAAAGCTCCTTGAAAAACGCACTATGGAGGAAAACCACACATCCAGATGATGGCGATGATATCCTAAGTTGTGGCGTGTCGTGCGAAGGGGGAATTAGGCGACAGGAATCAGGTGAAACAGCTCTTTGGAACACTTCCCGCGATAAATGCGGTAGAAGACACACAATGAAGCGACGTCTCTACGCAATGCCAAGTGATCCAGCCGTTCACAGAGCACTGGGTCCCCGATAATTTAAGCTGCTCTGTGTTGCACGCGGTCAAATGGTTCGAGCTGATACAGCGGTGGATTAGGAATAATATCCACTTAATGGGGTTGAGCCGGTTATTAACTGTAAAGTAGATCCTTGTAGATGGTTGGAATCACAACCTGAGAGTTGAACGAGACATAAAAGATTTATGGATCATGCAGTACGCAGACAGTTGGCGTTGTTTGTAGAGCGATGGGATACACCCGAGTGGCGTGGGTTCGAGATTTAACATCTTATCTTTTTTATCAAGAATTTTTAGTTCTGTTCAGACTCTGCTCTATAGTGGACAGGGCGTATCACTTAGGTGAACGCTCGTGTCGTGATATTTTGTAAATATAAATATATATTGATACCTATAATTAAGTAGTAAATATTTTTATTCAAAATCGAATTAATATTTATGGAACATCAAAAACTACCACCCAATCGAAAATCGAAAAAAATCTGACAGGCATTCGAAATGCTTAAAATGCTTTTGAATAAAAAAAACTGTGCCTGTGTATTTTCGTTTTGTTGGATGATGTAGAGTGATTATATAAAATCTATGGAGGGTAGAGGTAACGAGATTCATCTCATATGGGAGAAATGTTGAAAAAGTGTCAAGCTGTAAATAACAGTTCAAAAAGCTTCCACACTGGCGCAGGGTATTGTATGAAGTATAAATGTGGCAATTGTAAACGAATTATAGTATGCGGAGTTAAAAATATTAATTAATTATTAGACTAATGGCCGTTCCCAATGTCAGTAATTAGCTGTCAATAATCTGAAGCTGTCCCAATACACCCGATAAGTCATTCTTATCGCCTTATATTGGGACGCGTGAATTGCAATTTCCATACAAACTTCTATCGCTGGTAAGCTATACGTCGTCCCATTGACAGACAGCGTGTACGGATAAGGTGAGTTACCGTCGATAAGTTTATTGGGACAGAAAAGTCAACGATAGTTAAGATTTTTATCTCAAGTAAGAGATAGACTGAATATTGGGAACGGCCGTAAAGCAGTTACTTATTGAAAATTTCAACTTCTTGCGTTAAAAAATAATGTAGTAATTATATTTAATTTAGAGAATTGTTATAGGGAAACGTGCACCTAGAGTGATTTTATATTTGGCGCTTCTTTTAAAGCTCTACCCTGACGCTACATTAGCGTCACCCTAATTTTACGCTTTTTGACGGACACTTTTTCATACACACAGATGATTCTCCTTGCCTCTACCCCCCATACTAAAATCCTATATTCAAATTCAAATATTTTTATTCAAAATAGGATTTGAAATCACTGCCATTCAAAAGAGACTGCCTCACACCTGAGAATGGGCGCAAGAAACTCAGCGGGTTTTTTTTTTATATAAAATATGGATTAAAATGTGATATCGTACAATAAACATTTATAATTAAAGAGCCTGAGGGTGTTCGCTTTATTCCCAGTCCGTGGTGTCATTAAGAAAATCGTTTATGCTATGATAACCTTTCCCACACAAACGTTTTTTAACAATTCTTTTAAATTACGAAATTTAATTTGTTTTGTACATTTTCTGGGATCATATTATAGAAGCATATACATCGCCCAACAAAAGACTTACTAACTCGACCCAACCGAGTAGTAGGCATAACGAGTTTATGTTTGTTCCTCGTGTTAACATTATGAATGTCGCAGTTTCTAGAAAATTCCTCAATGTGCTTATGAACATACAGAACATTATCAAAAATGTATTGAGAAGCAATAGTCAAAATGTTTTTTTCTTTAAATTTTTCTCTTAATGATTCTTTACGACCTATGTTATAAAGAATATATAGAAGAAGCAATTTTCATTTGAGGACCCGCAATTATAGATTTAAGTAAGTTGGACAAAATTTCTTTTATCAGCTGTTTGTCTTCTCATAAGAGTATTCTATTTCGACGAAGGATACTACAGATAGAGTTTATTATATATTGATGCTTATTATCCTAGAGTAAGTAAAGTAAACTAATTAATAATTATTATATTTACCTCCGCCGCTTTTATAACACAAATACGGAAATCGCCACACATTGCCAAGGCCGACTGAATAGCCTACGCAAGCTAGAACAAATTGCATTTTATTAGCCCAAAATGGCCGTCTTGGCTTTAGATGTACAGTCTCTGCATCTTCTTCTTCCTCGCCGCAGTCACTTTCATGTGATGCGGTGTCTTCGTCTGGAGGCCTGTTGACAACAAATAGAGTTTGAGAGTCTAACTAGACTAAGTTCATTACATGACGGAATCCGAAAGGTCGCGGGTTCATAAATTTTGGTTACAAATTAAATTAATTAATCCCAGGAGTGAGAGATATCTCTTTAAAAATAAGAAATTGTTTAGGGGCTAACTAGATATTGTGGTTTTATTTATAACTTTTTTGTTATTTCATAAGTGCGACTAAATCTCTAAATAAAATTTTATTTTAAAAAATTACTTTATATTATATCGTAGATATATTGTCAAAGCCGTGATATTACAATTTCACTAGTGATATTATTATTAAAAGGTAAATTGTCAATTGACTTCATTTCTTATTAAACGGCCTGATTTTAGTGACATTCTAATGTTACGGGTACACTCTAGTGATATTGTAAGGCAATTATATTTTGACAATTTTACTGGTCGTTAGTTTGTGAGGCCACCTCTGATTGTTATGTTTTTTGTATTTATTGTACTAAGTGAATCTGCCTTTGTCACTGACCTGTATAAATACTACTGGATAGGCCATATGTTTGACAGCAAATTTTTTGTGCCTTTTTGAAGTGCCACTCGCGAGCGTCCAGAGAACTAATTTTGACGTATAATACAAATAGCTATAGTTTTCCGTGTTATTTATACTACAAGAATCAACGTAATAAAGTACACATTTTTTTTTGTAATTAGTTTCCCAACATGTATCGATGTTTGCTGAGGCAGGTCATCACTAGTTTTATTACCGCAGACTCTCGCTACATGACCAACAGCGCCAAAATGACGAATATCCAACAGGCACGAAAGCACTTTGACAGCCGCCAGTCTAGTGGTATATAGTAGAGGTCAGTGGCCTTTGTTCACTATTAGGTCCCAAGAAAATATAACATTAACGGCATTCGAAGCAGCCCCAGCACCAACTGACGTAATATACGTATTACTCAATTGATTAATATAATTAATAAAACGTAAATTGCTTTTGACGACGATTTTGTGTATTTTTAACTGATATTGATCTATTAATTTATTCAAACAAAACAAATCTTATAACTATATTTGCAATACTATGACTACATAAAATTAAAACTATCATTAGGTGGAAGCGTACCTAAAATACTGGCAGCATTTCCGCGTTGGATAGCTAGGATGATCCGTTGACCGAGATAGCTGCCAGCGCGAGCGCTTGGGTTTCCAGTAGCCTTATTGAGGCGCGAAGATAGTATTTTGAACATTCTCCGCGCCTCAAATAACTGATAACTTTAACTGATATTATAAATTACCAGATGTTTGAACTATCTCCATGCAGTTTTAATTTATTTTGATCCTACATAACTCTCTAAAGTTATAACACTAGAAATAAGGGATTGCTTGTAACTAATTCTAGTAGGCTTCATAAGATACATAATAGCTTTAATTATAATAAAGTCCCAGCCACTGTTCAGCCATTATCTATAAATAAATTTAAATGTTTTATAAAAAAATGGCTCTGTCGTAAATCCTATTACTCCACTGCTGAATATCTAAATGATCGGACAGCCTGGGACTAGATTGTGATTATTTTATAGCGATAGAAATGACTGTACAATATTGTATAATTTTATTGAAAAGAGCGCAAAAAAAGAATGCTGGGAGAGTTTCTCGCGTCGCTGCTTCTCTCTCAGAGCGCCATTTGTTTCCGAAGCGGTTATTAGAAATGACATCAAAAAGAATTCTAAATGAATCAATTTTGAGAAAATAAATGCCTTTTATGCCTTTTAAAGCAGTGGCTTTTAGTGTTTAACAATAAAATATGTCTGTCATAATTATTTAATGATAGAAAAGACGTTTTTATCAAAGTTCATTGCTTCCATATTTATATGTCGTAAATTATTATTATCTTTTGTCAACATCTTAATTAAGAGACAATGTACAATATATTAATATGTATATTTCTTTACTTATGTAGCCTACATCTTATTTATGACGTCTATAAATACGAAGTTCTTAAGATAAAACGGAGAATAATGATACAGGGCGGTTTTCTCTAAATAAATAATATTAAATCTATATACCATTTTCCTTTTGTACTATCTTATATTCTTTGATGGAGTTTTCTTTACGGAGTAGATTTAGATTTAGGTCTCCAAAAACATTTTCACATTTGAGGAAGGTTGTTTATATATGACCCCAATGTCTAGAGAGAGATTTTTCAAATGAATCCATAGAAAGTGGTTGAAGTCTTCATATTCATCATCTAGAAAATAAATAAAGTATATACAGTGCCTTAGATTATTTATACGTCTAGATAGACTATGACAGCTGTGAAAACGATTAAAAATTATGTTTAGAGCCAACCTGTATTTAGAGCAATTCACACACACTAACACAAAGTGTCATACAAATCGCGAGTGGCACTGCATTGTAATGATTAGGGCGTATGTATAACATCAGCTGAACGTCCTGCTTATCTCGTCCCTTATTATCATTAAAAAAAAACTATTAATCTACGACTTATGAATAAAATTAGGTTCACAAGTAGAGCTAGACTGTCCCAAAGTAGTATTAGAGCCTATTCAGTTTCCACTGCTTATAATATAAAAGAGAAAATAATCTGTAAATATTTAAATCTTAGATTATTTATATGTCTAGATAGAAAACAGCTGTGAAAGCATCGAAAAAAAAATAGAATTTAAAAAATAGAGGTTCTATTTTGAGCAATTCACGCACACTAATACAAAGTGTCATACAAATCGCGAGTGTAAGACGTAGCTTATCACGCACACAAAACATATATTCCTGGCCTGTTTTTGTCGGTTGTCTAAAGCAAGAGACTCTATCTAGACGTATATATTATCTAAGTACAAAGATGGAAATATAATTCCTCAGCAACCACAATAGTCTAGGCTAGTCATAGAAAAGTCTAGATGAAAAGCTTAAAATAGTTGAGTTTGGGTTTCTAGATGGTCGAGATTAAAAGATATTCAGGTTCAAACATATCTGATAGATTTAGATTGAAAATGAGGTTTGTGAACTAGAACGTGCCAACTATGGCTATTTTGAACAAATTGGTTTGTGGACAAGCCTACACGGCAAGGGTTTCTATGGTCCCCCTTGGACACAGCAACACAGCCGTTAAAAAACTTTTTTATTTATTTAAGAAAATACGGGACGAGACGAGCAGGACGTTCAGATGATGGTAATAAATACACCCTGCCCATTACAATGCAGTGCTGCTCAGGATCCTTGAAAAACCCAAAATCTCTGATCGGCACTACAATTGCGCTCGTCACCTTGAAACATGAGATGTTAAGTCTCATTTACCCAGCAATTTCACTAGCTACGGCGCTCTTCAGATCGAAACATAATAATGTTTACACAATTCTGCTTCACGGCAGAAATAGGCGCCGTTTTGGTACCCATAATCTAGCCGGCATCCTGCGCAAAGGAGCCTCCCACTGGTCAAAATCTGCCAATATCTACGTATCCCTAGTCAAAAACACTAGAGAGATTTTTTTGTCTTATTAATTGCACTTGGTTCTAAGTCATAAAACCATAAAACAAAACGGAACGCTTTTCAAGACAAAATGTGTTAGTGATTATTTGGCCTTAGCTGGCGGCGGCCATTTTAGGTTAGCATACATACAACGGGAACATTATTTTGTGAATTTTTTTTAGAAACAAGAAATACTTTTTTGAAGAAATCATAAGATCATTAACGTGTCCACTGTAATTATTAAATAATACAAAGAATTCAATTGCAATATTTGCGGTATTATCACAGCACGAATCTATCATAAATCACGTTTTTTAGTTTACAATAAACAAGCTTGTTTATCTAGCAAACCGTAACAAAAGCCACATGATACCTCGACTATTGTAAACATGAGTGGATATAATAGCGTCTCAAGTGGCCGGCGCCGGGTTTGGCACCAAATCAGCTCAGCAGGTAGCTTCTGCGCGTGCGCGGGTCGTGTTGGCATATCGGAGGTTCCAGGCATGCATATACATACACGGGCAGGAGACATGCGAGATACGGGTATAAAATAATAATTAATATGACACACTTGTAACTAGTAACCACCAGCACATTTTAAATTAATTTGTTATGTATATTACAGCCATTGCAAAATACTCTATTTGATTGAAAAGAGTGGCCGTTGAGTTTCTTATGTTTTCTTCTTATGAGCTCTACTTTTTCCGAACATATGGTAGATTCAGTAATTTCAAGGAAACATATTTCACTGTAAAAGTGACGATTCAAAGGCGCTTAGTTTAAGCCTAATTGAATAAAGTTAGACTTTGACTTTGCCGTTCTGCTGATTGATGAAGGCATTGACCATTTGACGTTTGAGTATGTTTGTTGCATCACTTTACATATTATATTGTAAATGAAATGATTTGTAAATCGAAGAAAATGTAAATCATGATATTATAAAAGAGTGGCAAAGAGTTTCTTGCTACTACTTCTCGTTAGCTCAACCCTTAACGAGGTAGCGGTAGATTGAAGAAGAAAAATATTTTTTTGACATTCATAATTGTCATTACCGTGACCTACATGAATAAAGTGATTTTGATTTGATTTGATTAGAGCTCCAAGTACCTAGCTTCCAGATGAGGCCAATAATCGGTCTTCATACCATTTCCTTCTAATCACATTTGTTCTATTTTATATCACGTGTATATCACGCGTTAAGAGTACTGATACAGCTTGGCTCGACACGAATATTCGAGTGAATAACTTATTTATTCGTCATTAGTTATTATCTCTATCAAATTAATCACGGAATACTCATAGAATTGTCTAGAACTTTCCAATAAGCGTATTCTACTAAACAGAGAAAATCTTCAAAACATTGGTATCTCTTTTTCTACAAAAAATGAAGATTTAAGATTTAAAAATATCACTAGTATATAGTATAGTAATGTTGTGCCTTCCTATAATTTATGTAAATTTAAACTATTTTATTATATTTGTTAAATGCTTAGTTAATTAATTAAATAAAAAATATTTATTAATTATTGTATTATTATGTTAGTCAGTTATTATTATGCGATTCTGTATTTTTTTTAATATTATGTTAATTTATATATATTGCTACTGCCATGCAGACATATTTAAGCATCTAATTATGTTATGTGTTTAATTACTAATAACATTTACTGTATTTAATTAATTTGCAAGCCTTGTTAAACCTGGTGAAACATGAAACTGTAAGTTTGTACCATCGTAACCATGTTTAAACAATATGTTATGTTTTTAAAGCGATAACCCTCACTTCTAGGATAAATACACAAATAAAATTAAAAAAAAAAAATTATGATCGATGCGGGGCTCGAACCCACCCAATTTTATTGGTGTATTAATCCTAGAAGTGAGGGTTATCACTTAAAAAACATATCGAATTGTTTAGATTAACAAGAGCAACATCACAAGTCAATTTACTAGTATGCAAATATTGGGGTTGAGCAGGTTATCAACTGTAAAGTAGATCCCGTAGATGAAGTTACAACCTGACAGTTGAACAAAGCATTCAAGATTTTATGATGATACGTCACTCGAACGGTTAGCTCAGTTGGAAGACTACTCGCACGGAACGTCCGTGGGTTTGAATCCCGCATCGTTCATAAAATTTTGTTTTCAAATTTTATTTGTATACCATTATTATACGCAAATTAAGAATTTGATTGATTGATTGTTTAGTGCATAAGTAAATAAATTGTATTTGATTTGTAAGCGTTTTTGGAGAAATAAATAAGTTGACCTTCTACTATCTGTCCCTATCACTTACATTATCTTTTATCTTGCTCACACATACACATAAATTGTATTTCTTTCTCTATTCTACTCAACTGCACACGTAATAGTTTTAATTAAGAATGTAGTTAACGAATTAGGTCATTGACGCTTGTGATTTGCTGTGATCTTTATTTTTACAATTTTGGGCAAACTTGCAGCTAACAAATATTACTTAACTTAATTTTAAAGGCCAATCAGAAGTTTCCACGTTTAGAACAGTTCCAAAGAAAATACTAAAATTTAAGGATAAGTTGAAATTGCATACACACAACCATAATATTATGTTAATAAAAAGATAAAACATAACAAAATGGTGAAATATATATATATGAACTCATATTAACCATCATAGTTGGCTTTATTGTCTTTAACCTCAATGATTTCATTCCATTAAAATTTTACATAGGTATTAAAAAATATAAATATATTACAAAGAAAATTAGATGAAATTCAATTAAATTTGATTTGGGGAGTACCTTTAGTACCTAAGTAGTATTGCTATGTCAAATGGGGGGCTAAGGGGCATTTTTGTATACGCAAACGAATGAATTTGATAATCTGTCTGATCTCATATCAGTAAAAGTAGGTAGGTATGATAAGCGTTTCCCACGGAAGTAGGGGACAGCTACATTCCCCTTTGTGTATTCCTCATGATTCATTTTGATATACATTGGAGGTCTTTTTTATGGAATAGGAGGACAAACGAGCGTACGGGTCACCTGATGTAAAGTGATCACCGCCGCCCACATTCTCTTGCAACACCTGAGGAATCACAGGAGCGTTGCCGGCCTTTAAGGAAGGGTACGCGCTTTTTTTGAAGGTATGTGTCCATGTCGTATCGTTCCGAAAACGCCGCACAAGGAAGCTCATTCCACAGCTTTGTAGTACGTGGAAGAAAGCTCCTTGAAAACCGCATTGTGGAGGTACACCACACAACCAGATGGTGAGGATGATATCCTGACTTGTGGCGTGTCGTGCGAACGTGGAATTCGGCGGCAAGAATAAGGTTAAACAGCTCTCCGTGATAAATGAGGTAGAAGGCACACAATAAAGCGACGTCTATACGCAACGCGAAGTGATCCAGCCGTTCACAGAGCACCGGGTCCCTGAGAATTCGAGCTGCTCTGCGTTGCCCGCGGTCAAATGGATCTACCTGATACTGGGGTGCATCAGCACTAGAATGTGGGCCGGCTTGAAGTATTGCCGTGCTCTATTAATGACGTCCAGCTTCTTCGAAGCCAATTTGGCTTTGCCCTCCAGATGGCCACGGAAATGGCAATCGCTCGAGATTTGAAGCCCCAGTATTTCGATACCAAACAAAGCTTTAAGGGAAGTGTTGTCAAAGTGCGGTGATACGACAAATGGGTTTTTTTAGCCGTAAACGCGCATTTTGCGTCTTCTGGGGGTTAAATTGGACAAGGATTTTCCGCGATCTTCTCAAGAAAGGACTCGATAGAAGACACAAGTTTCTCCCGGCACTGGTCAACAATTTCCCGAGAGAGACCTGGCCTGTGTCGACCGCATCACCAGCGCTGTCGCCTGCATAGCAATGTATGTTGGAGGTGTCCAACATATCATTGATAACAGCGTGGGAGATAGCAAACAGCCTTGGGGCACTCCAGCGTTCACGGGCTTCGGGTACGAGTAATAACCGTGGACAACGACCTGTATGCTGCGCCCAGTGAGGAAGGTGGAAGTCCACTTGCAAAGCTCTCGGGAAGCCAAAACGTTGGAAGTTTTGAGACAAGCGCCTTTTGCCATACACGATCAAAGGCTTCCGCTATATCCAGGCTAACTGCCAGGCCTTCCCCCTTGCTTTCTATAGCCACCCATCTATGTATTGGGTATACCAGAAGATCGCCTGCCAACCGACCATGGCGAAAGCCGTAATGTGGTTGGTTGTTCAACTGGTGACCTTATAGGTATACCAAGAGCTGGCGGTAATTATGCTCTCCATGATTTTGGAGAGCCCTACTCTCCAGGTAATAACAATAGGCCTGTAGTTTGCCGGATCCGAAGTGTCTCCTTTTTTTTTGGATCGGATGGACAAGGGCTGACTAGACTAGGTCTGCTTCATGTTTTTTTATTTTTTTTATTTAAATATTTTAAAATTAAAGTTATTATAACTATTTTTTATTTATAATAAATAGGTAGCTAATAACAGGCTCGCTTAATGCTTTTATTTATTTATGGAATGTGTGGATCTACATCTACTGTACTCAATAACTGTTGTATTTTTAATTATTAATTTACTTTTTATTTGACTTACTCGTTTAAGACATTTAGTACTTGAAGTTTGAGTATTTTTGTTGCATCACTTGGAATGAATTGTAAATTGCATTGAAAATAAGAACTTGTAATATCTAATCTGTTTTGAAAAGAGTAACCAAGGAGTTGTTCGTTCCTTTCGAAGGATATCTGCCGAATGAGCTATTAATATGATTTATCTATGAAATTAAATATTTTTGATTTGATTTATACAGATCTGTATACCTTGGCACTGCATTATTGCACGTACACTGCTGGACAAAGGCCTCCCCCAAAGGCTTAATTATGAATTAAATGAAAATAAATTTATTTTTTTATAGTTTAAAATAGTATTAGATGATACAACATCAATTTCCTTAATTGATAAAGAAACGTTCTAAAAAAGCAATATATAGCTTGATAATACATAATTTTTCCGTAGTTACGTAGTTAGATAATTTTCTTGTAAACAAACATAGTTGTTTAGATTAAAGATGGATTGCCATAATGCCTTGGATTAATATAAGGTCGCAGAGCTTACATACTGGCCTCGCCAACAACATCATATCGTAATTTTGCAGTTTTAACTATAATGGTGCACGATCCAATAGAGACATCCACACATCCGTAATGTCGATCCGTTGATGAAAAGTACTATCAAATTTAACATACAAAAAGCATACGGAGAGTAGATAAAGTAAAATTTTCAGTCAAGTCTATATGTATTAAAAAATCACTAATAATATTTAAATGGAAGGCCCCTTTGCACAGGATGCCGGCTAGATTATGGGTATAATAACGGCGCCTATTTCTGCCGTACCTTAAGCAGTAATGTATAAGTATTAAAGTGATTCGGTTTGAAGTGCCGTAGTTAGTGAAATTACTGGGCAAATGAAACTTTACAACATCTTATGTCTCAAGGTGACGAGCGCAATTGTAGTGCCGTTCAGAATTTTTTAATTTTTCAAGAATCCTGAGCGGCACTGCATTGTAGTGTACTGCCGCGGCAGGGCGTATCAATTGCCATCAGTTGAATGTCCTGCTCGTCTGGACCCTTATTGTCATAAAAAAACAACAAACACTACTCTATATAATCGTGTTTGTTATGAAATTATCTTTTCACTTCTCATGCTCTGAAATCGCTTATTTGTGCACGAGTGCACATAGGCTGCACAAGATCGATTTTTATGCACAAGTGCATTACCGTATCTATAAATGTCAAAAATCGCCACCATATTCTACAGTGAGCCCAGTGCTCACAGTAGAATATGTGGCGATATGTGGCGGTCAGTTTTCGAGATAAGTTACTCGCAGTACTTTGATCACGTGATCAGTCAAAACCACTCGAGTGCCTAACGTTTTATAAACAATACATACAGTTTAATCCCAAATATTTTTAATTTGACAGTACTCCAACACAGTTTTTTTTAATGAACTATAAAACTTTAATACACTCATTTGAATGCTGCGTCAAAAAATGCGGCTGATAGTATACGGGATTGCGTTCCGTTTTAAATAGTAACCAATATAACTGGCTATAAAGGAACGGCTTCACAGTATACTAAATTGATGTAGCACTGTACAGTGGTCGCAGTGCATATCGGAACCTACCCTATATACCTACATTTTGTATTTTAATTGAATTTTCAAGTGAAGGAAAGAACTATATCAACGTTTGGCAGAAATAAAAAAAAGAAATCGTCTTTTCTCGACCTTTTCTGTTTACGCAAACCCTGTTTCTGTCCTTCACACACACATTCATAATAATTAATACTTGTTAATTTCAATTGCAGATACTTATTGATTGTAAGGTTCACTTCTTACATGTGTACACTATTACACACCTTTTTTATTAAGATTACATTTTGTGGCAAAATAATGCCATTTTATTTATAACAGTACTTATACTAGACATATATCTAATTATTATGTAAATTCTTTATTAATTACTACTCTGGTTACTGTTCTGAATAGTCGCGGTCTTTTACCGGCCGACTTTAGCTGTACTAGCCGCCCATCGCCAAAATCAACAGTTCAGTCACATTCACATCACCTACAATAACATGCCCAGCGCGCCTAAAGAAGATTGCACTCAATAAGGCCACTTATTACTGCGGTGATATTCACGTTATTTCGAAATCGTCGGCGATAAGTTCTGACCCTATGCACGATTTCTCTAGATTCGTATTATCATATAATTTCCTAAGAACGTTGAACGACATTTGAACCAAAGAGGATGTAAATACTACGTTATAAGAGGCGGGGCTGCCAAATTACAAATTGAAATTTAGTTGAGTATAAAACGTCACTGCACTGCACGATTTGACTTAAGTGTGAAATAGTAATTACAATTATAGGTCGATAATCCGGCTAAGTTTGAAAGGGAACGGATGCTTAAAACGTAGTGGATTTCTGCTATCTCCAGATTCTTACAAGATTATAGCCTTTGCACGAAGTTGAAATATTTGTTCTAACAAAATATGTAAAATATATATACTTCTATTAAAAGGATTATCTATACTCTATTATAGCATGTTTTAAGTAGTCAACTCAACCAAACGTCAAAATTTGTTCAATATGTATCTCACAACAATCGACGTTCGATCTTGTTACAAGAATACGCTTTAAATGTTTGCGTGTTTATTTTCTAGGCTTTCCAAAACTATTAATCAGATTGTAATGAAACTTTAATAAAGTATACTGGGAATGCTCGCAACGGTTCCTGGCTCAAAAATAAATCTGTATGTAAATGAAAGTTTTATTCTTTATGCTTGACAATAGCTCTGCAACACATACAATTTGTTTAAGATGAAAAGAAGCTTTATTTAGTTATGGGGTCAGGACGACAAAAGAGCACACATTCGGGTCACTCAATCAAATCAAATCAAAATCACTTTATAAATGAATAAAGTGATTTTGATTTGATTTACCTATAGTATAATATAATAGTGACCTATGTATGTAAGACCTACATAAGTCTCGGAAATGTCACTTATGAATGCCAAAAAAATTCTTATTGAATTTTATTATTTCGCATCCGCGCGCTTTAGCGCAATAAAAATTAGATTGATATTCACATAAAAGTTGAACATCTTCCCTACTAGCGTGGTATCGTGCAGGTTTAGCGCACGGCCGCGACTAATAGAATAATAATTTCTAATATTGACAAAAAACAATTGGTTTAGGGAACAGATTAGGATAATTGATACAAACGAGATTTAATAATTGGTTTTCCAAAGAAGTTTCCCTTCTGACATGTGTACTTTGTACACTCGCAATTTTTTTTAATTTTAAGAATCTGAATCAATGGTTTGGAACCACCGCAGCTATACTTTCTTGTAACATCATAACATACGTAAGTTCAGTTAAAATCATTTAAATCGTCAAGGATGTGACATTTAGGTAGATAGAGATTATTTAGTATCTGTCACACATTGATAACACGAAAATAGTACCGACTATCACATCGCGGGTGAACAAACATTTGAAGAGAGTTTATAAAGAAGAACGTAATCCTTAACTGTCAACTTTGTAAGTATGTAAACGTTTTTAAAATCATTATCAAATAAGCGATGATAACATACGTACAGCTCGCGATCAATCGTAACCAACGTTTGTGATACGAACAGAAAAGACGATAGCGACGCGATGCTCGCAGTCTTATCTCCACACCGTTTCAAGGTCATGTGGGTTTACGAAACTTCCCATTAAACGAACCGAATAGGATTTTTGGATTAACTTGTCGGCATGCGATTTTGTTTTTGCTTCTTCGTTTTGACATGCTAAGTCTCAATTGATGCATTCCACAACGGCTTTATTTTTTAAGTTTTATCGCGATAATAATTTTTTACATGTCAATTTTGGGAGTGAGTGTCAACTATGGTGCAAAGAGGATGTAAATACTACCTAATAAGAGGCGAGACTAAGTTAAAATTGGAATTTAGTTTAGTAATGAAATGAAATGAAATGAAATGATTTATTTGTATGAATCGTGGTAACATAGTTGTTAACAATTAATTGGTGTACAGCACAATTCGCCAATATATCGGCATACAAATATTTGATTGTCAATATTGGAATATCATATTTAATTTATACTTATACGTTCTTAATACACATTACATAGCTTTAATTCAATGAGATTATATAAAATAAACATTAGTTTGTAGGTACCTCTCAAAAATTACATTTGAATACTATTATTTTTGGCTAAAGAATTCTTTTAAACTATAAAAGCATTTATCTATTAGCCATAATTTTAATTTTTTATGCATTAATGTTTTAGACATCTCTCTAATATTCTTTGGAAGGTGGTTAAATACCCTAATACACATAACATTTGCGTTATTTTGATGAAGCGCTGTTCTACAGTATGGCATCAGAAGGCGAGTTGGATCTCTTAATCCTAATATGGAATAGTCCTTTGCTGGTTTAAAAAGTTCACCATGTTTTTTAATGAACATACAAATTTCTAATATATATAGACCAGTAAGCGTTAACAGACGGTGCTTTTTGAATAATGGTCTACACGATTCTAGAGGACTGACATTGCATAAAGCTCTTATACATTTTTTTTGTGCCAGAAAAACATTTGAAATATTAGTGGAGTTTCCCCATAGTATTAACCCGTACCGTAAAACTGACGAAATATAACCGTGGTATGCAGTAAGTGCAGCATTAAAGGATACAGTTTGTCTGAGCCTTCTTAAAGCGAAAACGAACTTATTTATTTTGCCTGCCACTGTATCACATTGAGCTTTCCAGTTACAATTGCAATCTAATATAATGCCTAAAAATTTTATTGTGTTTGTTTCTTTAATCGTTAGGTCACTGTGTGTTATATTTAGAGATTTATGTATTGTTTTATAATTAGAAAATTGTATATATTTAGTTTTTGTCATATTAGCGAATAAATTATTCTCATTAAACCATGTCAATATAGTTTCTAAATTTTTATTAATAGTCATATTATAATTATTTATCGCTTTATGCTCGTCAGGAATAATTATGGATATGTCATCTGCAAATAATACACAGTTATAGTCAACCACATCGGGTAAATCATTCAAATAAATTAAAAACAGTAAGGGTCCCATAAGACTTCCTTGAGGAACTCCAAATTTACTAATTAAATAGGGTGACTTGTATGTAGTCATCTCCAGTTTCTCATTTATGTTATTTATTTCTACAATTTGTTGTCTATCGGCTAAATAACTTTCAATCCATTTTAGAGCAGGGCCTCTTATACCATATTTTTCACATTTATATATTAAGATATGATGATCAACAAAATCGAATGCTTTTGACATATCAAAAAAGGTTGATATTACAGGTACTTTCTTGTTAATACATGTAGTTATTTCTTCTATTAAGTAATAAGCAGCCAAAGTAGTTGATTTGTTAGCTTGAAATCCAGTTTGTTCTTTTTTTATAATATTATGTTTATTTAGAAAATGCATTATTCTTACATACATTGCTTTTTCCATTATCTTTGAGAAAATAGATATAAGAGTAATTGGCCGATAATTATTGATATCGGTTTTAGTACCCTTTTTGAGTAAAGGCTTAATAACAGATAACTTTAAGCTTTCTGGAAAGACACCCTGTGAAAAGGATATATTAATTAAGTAAGTCAAAATATGAGAGATATTGTGCTTGCAGTGTTTGAGTATATGTGTAGATATGGAATCATAACCTGTTGCCTTTGTATTTTTAAGAGAATTTATTATCTTTATTACTTCGTTTTCGGAACATGGAGAGAGAAATATACTATTATTGATTGCATTTATTTTGTATTTATATTGATTATTCCAATTATGATTACAATTTTTAGTCAAATCAATAAAGGAATTATTAAATGTTTTTGCAATGTCTGATGGATTTGTTATATCAACGTCGTTATAATGAATTAGGTCAATACAATTTTTAGCTATCATATTATTATGACTACCTTTTTTCTTTATTATATCCCATGTAGCTTTAGTTTTATTTTTTGAGTTTTGTATATATTGATTATTTAGGTGTCTCTTAGAGCAGTCAATACAAGACCGTAATATTTTGCTATATTTTTTTAACTTTATCTTACTTTCATGAGACTTTGATTTGTAGTGATTAAATCTCAACTGTCTTTTCTTAATACAAGCTACCTTAATACCTTTTGATATCCATTTATTATTGCCAACATAATTGGACATTTTCTTATTATATATGGGAAAGCAAAGATCGTATAACAGGCAGAAAAAATCATGAAAATTTTTGAAGGCTGTATTGGCATTTGACTCATTTAATACATCGATCCAATTTAGAGATTGTAAGTACATATTAAATTTATGTATATTCTCTTGACAATAATCCCTAATTTTTATAGACCAATTTTTCGGTTTATTTATAAATATTTTCGGTAAACTTACTAGTTGGCATGATTCATGATCCGATAGAAAAAGCTTAATTACTTTGCCTTCCGCTGTAGGAATATTTGTCGCTATTATATCTAGGCATGCTTGTTGTCGAGTTGGTTCCGTTATATTTATATTAATATTGAAATTACTTAATAGATTTTGAAATAATTTTGATATCTGATTTTCTTTTAATATATCAATGTTAAAGTCTCCGGCTAGTATAATCTTTTTATTATTATTGATGGTTAATTTATGGAGAAGTAGTTCTAATTTTTCAAAAAATAAAGTAATATTTGAGTTTGGTGTCCTGTATATACAAACAATGTAGCAATTTATCGCTCTTACTTCAACAGCACAACATTCAAATATTTTTTCGGTTGAGTATTCAGTACACTGATCGAGAATCTTATAATCTAGAGATTTCTCCAATAAAATACAACTACCTCCTCGTCTTTCATTCAATCTACAAAACGTCGAAACGACATCATAATTTTGCAGTATGAGATTAGATTCTTCTCCCCTTTTTATAAAAGTTTCAGTAAGACAAATGATACTTATATCTACTTCTATTTCAGACAACGCTAGCTCAATCCATTCTAGCTTATTTAAAACACCAGCAATGTTTTGGTGCAAGAGATACATTTCCTTACATGGTTTATGGTCGAAAAAAATTAGCTTGTGTATTATTTTCTAGATTAATTGTTTGAGTCGCTTTATTACAATAGTTTTTAACTGACAATATCGTTTTATCATCTTGTGTAGACATTTCTTTTTGGTTTCTAACGCTTCTATTTTTGTATTTTAGTTTATTTAACCAATCCTTGCATACCAAAAATTCCTGTTTATAATGCTGACTTTCTAATTCGTTGTTGATGTTGTTGCAAACTTTATTAATATAATTATTTTTAGCATTATAGTATCCAGTATAATTTACATTTGAATTCAAATATTTACAATTTGGATATTGTTGACATATTTGTTTTAAATAGTTATTAATAAGAATTTCGTTAAGATGAGGATTTTTCATAATATTCAATATTATAATATCAGTACCTTTTAGGTAGCGTAGGAGGGCAGCAGTCTCAGACATAAATACGAACGGATTTCTATCGTGTTCGCCTAAACTAAGAATGAATTGGTCCGTTTGGCAAGTTTTTATTTTGAAACACGATTCGATTATATTTTCTGTACTGGCTGAAGGTTTTGTTTCTGCTGAGATTTCATATTTTGAAGTCAAATTAAACGTGGAGAGTCGAGAAGCCATACCCACACATTGTTTACCTCCAAAGATAAATAAACGTTTTTTCTTTTTGGGTTTATTTTCCTCATGTTGCATGGATGTCGACACACTTTTTTTAGGCTTGAGATGATTATCATAGGGATTTACAATATCAAAATCAATCCTACGTTTAGCTTTTAAAGTTCTAACTGATGAGAACTTTTTGAATTTCTTATTAGTGCTATTTTGGTCGGTGTATATATTCAAAGTAGTTATTTTTCTTTCCAGTTCACTAATTGTCTTCTTTAACAAATTGTTTTCTAAAATTAATTCTTCTATTTCTCTATTTGCCTTGTCTAATAAACATTGCAACGTGAGAATTTTTTCTTTGAAATCATCTAATTCGCAATATATTGTAGACAGGTCCGGTAAGCTTTTAATGTCTTCACTAGTGCTAGGTGATGTTTCTAAATAAAGGTCATCCATACTCTGATTCTGTTTCCGTTTGCGTAAAGTGATGTATTCTTTTTCCATAATTACTGTTTATCCAATTTAGAACTACCTTCATGAATTCACTTTATTTATTATCACAAAACCAAAGCTAAATTTAGTTAAGTATTAAACCTCGTGAGTGTTAGTTTCGTGCTAAAGTGGTTTATGCAAAATACATATCGGTGATAATTCGTTCAAATACACGTATAAATAATCAAAATATAATACTCTCACTATTGCCACACAGCCAATCCAAAATAATGTATGTGAACGTCGAAATCGTGTGTTGTTGCATTTATTCAATATTTAGTGTTAGAATCACTCGTAATGTATTTGTGATAACGTTTATTGTTGAAGCACGGAGTACTTTTAAAAATCAAGGTAACACTGATTTATTTCATTAAAATTTTTACAAACTTTTCTTTACTCGGAGATCTGAGACACCAACACGATAGGAGTGTTTATATGTTTATTCACTGATTTTAAAGCTTTGTCCACAATATATGTTGTTAGTCGCGTATGTATTATTTCACTGCACTTGTTTTTAATTGAGAAATTTATGTTATATGATTTTTAATATACAATAAATACGGAGTCAATGTTTACAGTGGCTCGCTGGCGCCCTCTAATAACATGGCGACGCATTATAATCCGTGTAAGTTTGAAAACGAACAGTTGCTTAAAACGTAGTGTATTTCGGCTATCTCCCGTTTTTACGAGATTATAGCCGTCATCTGTCAATTAATCAATGACTGCACGTTTCATACAATCGCTTTTTTCTTCTAAGAACTCTCTAGAGTTTCGCTTGGCTGCTATAATGTTTCTTGTTTTTGCTCGTCGATTAAGATTTGAAGGGTCATAGAGTTTATTAAAGTGAAAACTTTAGCGGCGTTGAACAATTTTCTTGGGATGGGTATAAAACAGTAATTTCGCGTCATGACACGTGACCTGATCGAAAATTCGTGAGACTGTCGTTGTAATTATGGATCAAAGTTGATTATACTATGGGAAAAACTTTATAATGTAAATTTATTGTAACAGTTTTGAAGTGTTCAATTTTTTAAGTGATATAAATTGTCATTTTTTTGTTATCGTACACAATGTGCGCAATAAATGAATATAGTATATACTGATAAATAAAGCAGTTCGTGCAAAATTATTCCAAAACTATTCAAAAATGCACAACGTTAATGTTCAAGTTTTCACTTCTGTCGGCACTCCCGGAGTGCTAACCGTTTTTTTTAATGTTTGAATGTTGGTATTATTTTTTACTGCAGTGTGTTTCGTCTCATAATTGCCGCCGAAATAAATGTTCGTACCTAACAAATATTTAGGGAAGTTATTACGTAAAGTACTTCCTTAAATATTTGTAAGAGTAAATATATACATTCTGAAGTGATCATAATTAACAATGCTTGTAAATTGTAGAGTTCTGCATCTGGGTTTTAATTTAAATTATTATACAGTTTATGACATCTTTACAAAACCACGGAGTTATTTGTAGAACTATGTTTAGCTGTCTACATAGTGCCTAAGCTATGTGTGATGGAAATATCTTTTCCTGCCAAACGACCTACATTTCTGTGAAATATTTTTCTAATAGCGGGCAGTTTAAATAAAACATATCATATTTCTAGTTCAGTGAAATCTAGTTTTGCAATAGGTAAGCTGTGAAATGCGATTAAATCATTTCGGTTTAAATTATCAGATATTTGCTTTTATATGTTGTATCATATCAAGATGTAAAGCAATTTATTTTACTATGTAGGTATTCATTTGGTTGTAAAACTAATGTTATAATAATTGTGTTATTTACAATTTATGGTAATATGCAAAATATACGTTTTTAGAGCCAAATGGTATTATCCACCGCGATGGCAAGCGTCCTTATGGAATGACGCTGGTGGCTTGGGCACTAGGGCGCTGGTGTAGGTTCGACTTGCGTCGACACTCTGGCTACTTCTCTTGTCCAAGTTACGTCAGTTGGTGCTGGTGCTGCCGTTTCGACTACCGAAGACGGCAAGCGTCGCAAATATGTTAGTCTCAGTGAGTCATACATCTTTGTGCCATTTGGTGTCGAGACATTTGGCCCGTGGGGCCCAGAGGTGCGGAGAATGTTCAAAACACTATCATCGCGCCTCAATAAGGCTACTGGAAACCCAAGCGCTGGCAGCTATCTCGGTCAACGGATCAGCCTAGCTATTCAACGAACAAATTTTAGATAATTTAGTTTTAATTTTATGTAGTCGTAGTATTGTAAATATAGTTATAAGATTTGTTTTATCTTGATCCTAATTATAGAAAATATAGATGTAGTTTGAATACGATATATACTAAATTGCGTGCGTACAAAGTACACATGTCAGAAGTGAAACCTGCATTATGCATGAACCTCTAAACTGCATATAGATCTAACTGCATATCCTGATAGATGTTGCAAACATGACACATAATTCCAACTGCTATAAAAGACATTACTATCACCGCTACCATATTTATGTTCTCCTGGTGTCTATATAGTAACGAAGTAGCAGTTGATTCAATAAGACAAAAATTTTTCTGGACATTCATAAGTGTCATTTCCGTGACCGACATGAATAAAGTGATTTTGATTTGATTTATAATACATATGCTAACTTAACTATCTCGCTTTTTCGTTTCATCGACTTTCAAATCACAACAATGCTAAAGAAGTTTTCATTTCAAAAATTAACTAACTCAAAAAATGCTTAAAAATTATAAATCTTTAATGCTGTGCTCAAATCTGAAATACCAGCCAATATATATTCTTAGTAACAATAAATAGATTATGAAACAATTTTACTTCTAAAAGCCATATCTGAAAAGACCGCATTCCAATCTTAGATAATTAATACGTCTAGATAGAGTCTTTTTCTGTTACACATCCGATAAAAACAGGCCAGGAATATTAGTTTAGTGTGAGTGACAAGATGCGACTTATACTCGCGATTTGTATGACACTTTGTGTTAGTGTGCGTGAATTACTCAAATTATGGGTTAGTTAGAACTAATTAGAACTAGATTAGAAATTCTATTTTTTTCCATATTTTCACAGCTGTTTTCTATTTAGACGTATAGATGATCTAAGATTTAAATATTTACAGATTATTTTCTCTTATAAGCAGTGGAAACTGAATAGGCTCTAATACTACTTTGGGTTAGTCTAGCTCTACTTGTGAACCTAATTTTATTCATAAGTCGTAGATTAATAGTTTTTTTATGAAAATACGGGACGTTCAACTGATGGTAATTGATACGCCCTACCAATTACAATGCAGTGCCACTCAGGATACTTGAAAAACCCAAAAATTATGAGCGGCACTACAATTGTGATCGTCACCTTGAGACATAAGTTGTTAAGTCTCATTTGTCTCATTCCCAGTAATTTCATAGCTACGGCACCCTTCAGACCGAAACACAGTAATGTTTGTACAATACTGCTTCACGGCAGAAATAGGCGCCGTTGTGGTACCATATATCTATCCGGTTTCCTGTGCAACGGAGCCTCCCACTGGTAAATAATAATGGTATTAATATGATATTTAAAAAAGATAAATATCATATTTTTATTGTTAACGCGTCAGCTTTTGTTAAATTGTATTGTAATCTTATCGTAGTTTTTGTGTTGTGATAGAAGTGTATAATAATAATAACACACACACACACACACATACACACACATTATTAGTATTTATAATTTTATTTTATTTTAATTTTAATCTAACCTTTGTATATGGACAGTATTTTAATTTTATTTTATCTGATTTTGATAATTTGATTTGTCTATGTAGGTACTTATGTCTGGTACCGAGAAGTCACTGACAGCTGAAACACAGTTCATACTAGTTTAGCTGTCTTTTACCTGTATTGTATGTAAATAATCTTAATATGTATAAATTACGTTACACGTTGTTTGTCCGCGATGGACTCGTAAACTAATGAACGGATTTTAATGGGGATTACTTCATGGAGTGCAGTTTGGTCCAACATGAGAGATAGGGTAGTTTTTATTTCGATTTGGGACCCATAAATATTTTTATTTTCAATATTTGTTTTGTATGGACATATTTTCTATGAGAGAATTTAGTGACGCACGGTTTGACAGTTCCGCTGTGAAACAATTTCATTCTAACAACAGGGAGCATATTTACGAAATAATTTTTGATGTTTTGAAATATAAAACAGTTGTTTTTTTACTATCTACAGAACAAAGTCTGTCGGGGCAGCTAGTTAATAATATATAGCCGAGTGGTTAGCGATCCTACCTACTAGGCTAGAGGTCCCGGGTTCGAATCCCGGTAGGTGCAAGCATTTATATGATGAATATGGATGTTTGTTTCCGAGTCATGGATGTTTAACTGTATTTATGTATGTTTATATGAATTTATGTATGTTTAAGTAAGTATATTATATTAAATATATCATTGTCTTGTAACCCATAACACATGCTATATATGCTTAACTTGGGGCAAGATAATTTGTGTAAAAAGTGTGTCAATATTATTATATTATAATTTAGAAACATATTTTTAACTTGTAATACTATTATTAATTATTGTAATATTTGGAAATAAATAAAGTTATTATTATTATAATATTATTCATCGATTTTTTATTCATAAAACAATGTTATTTTAATTATAACCAGCACCCGGGGTTTTATTAGGCATTTTGATTATTGAATCGATATTTGTTCACAATTTCATGATTGTATTTTGTGTGAAAGCCTGATTTATTTTATAAATAAATCAAACCTTATTTCTTTTATACAACATGAGCTATATGCCGTTGAAAGTCCATCAACCAGATAGTAATGTAAGTCTATCTAAGTATAGTATAACCAGAAAACATTTTTCTGGTTTAAATTACCTTAAACTGTAAATATTTCTGTGCATTGCAATCGTTGCTTTATTGACAATAAAAACAGACAATTTCATCTTATTTTCATATTGCGAAACAATGAAAAGAAGTTATTTAGGAATGATAGATAAACTAATCCGGTGTTGTCATTTATGTTAACGTTTATCGTTTTGAAATGCATATTATATATGCATTAACTAAAACCTTTGATTCATAAAACAAGGAGAGCGTTGCGAGAATTGATTCAATTGAATAAGAGGTTCTAAAAGGATGCGACATCCGCAGGTACTTACGTGGGAGGACGTACGAGATGAAATAGCTCCGTGGGCGACGTGGGCACTCTTCTGATGACCATTTTGCGACCGTCAGTACACCCCATCCCGATGGAGGCGAGAGACCGCACCGACGGAGCGTAGTGGTTGGTGCCGCATTCGGAACCCTCAGGGTATGTGGTGACTTGGTCGTAAGGTCGCAGACTCCTGGCCGAGGCTGCCCCGGATGCTGTGTTCACATCACGGATCCGATGGGTGTCAGTAAAGCTCTTTACTTTGCGCATTTGACCAGTTGGCGTTACGATCGGGGTCGGCGGGTGCGCTCCGAGAAGCGTTGAGTTCTCCGCGTCGGGTCCATCGTAGTTGCCCACGTGGATGGCCACGCTAGGCGAGGCGGCTTCCGCTGAGCTATCGGTTCTCCTCATGCTATGACGTCACAGGGTCATTACGCGGTGATCGACGTCGCGTTTGCCGCTGGCAACGCGCGACTAATTAATAACCACCGACTCTACCGAACGAGATCGGGCTTGCTGGCGGACTGACTGACTAGCAGTCGCAGGCGTCAGGCGTGACAGTTCGTAAACATGAATACGTGATTCTGACTGCGGAGTGGGGAGGTCGCAGGAAAGAGGACCGCGGGAGGGGAGGACCCGGAGGACCGCGCCCGCACCTCTGACTGCTGCCGGTGACGGCTGACTGATATTACGATAGAACGATTGCAGTGCACTACCTGCGCACGCGCAACCGAATAACATTATTTAAAATCATTTATTAAATTCATTTTAATATAAAAATCATGTAATGTCGCCGTGTCAATATAAATATTGTAACTTTAAAACAGTTCACAACTATTATTATAGATTTCAATTTAATTTGTTCTGTTTGTAATGCTTGATATGATAAAATTAACAGAAATTTGCTCAATGTATATGATTATATATATGATGTATAAGGTTCAATCAATTGCAGAGAGCTCTTGTTGCGCGTTATTCAATATTCACGTGAGGATTTTACTCCCCCATATGATTCTCCTGCCTTAGATAATTTATACGTCTAGATAGAGTCTCTCGCTGTTAGACAACCGATAAAAACAGGCTAGGAATACTTACTTTAGTGTGCGTGACAAGCTATGTCTTCCACTCGAGATTCGTATGACACTTTGTGTTAGTGTGCGTAAATGGCTCTAAATAGAGATTAGTTCTCAACATATTTTGTTTCGACATTTTCACAGCTGTCTATAGAATTTTTTTTGGTTAGTAAAACATCTGTGGTAGAATCTTATTTCATTCTGGAAAATTGAACAACTTGGTAAAATTGACCACACAGACGAGAAGGTTTCAATTTATTTCGACCTGGTATAAAAATAATAATAAAGGAATGGTGGGAAGAGAATAATACCTACTTACTTTTATCTTGTGTAAATAAAAAAAATCGCCATTTTTGCTAACATCATTTTAATAAGATTTAAAAAATGGCCCTGTCGTTAATCCTTCAACTCCACAGCTTAATATCTAAGTGATCGGACAGCCTGGGACTAAAAATCGAGGGCATAACTCCTTTCACGACTTTTCTCTAAGTCTCGTAGTTTCCGACTTGGCCATCACCGAACTTCTCAAAAAACCAACCTGTATATCTCAGCCTAAGGCCTGAATAAAAAACGATATGCACCCATCTGGTTGATAAATGAAAATTAATTTAAACCAAATTTAAAATGTTAATGTACATCATCATTGAAAATTCTGCCAATATTTGTCTTTAAACAATTCGACACGTGTTTCGCCTCTACACGAGGCATCCTCAGGACATGTTGTCTCGCCAAAATCTGACACGAGACTAAGGTCTTAGTATATTGGCAGAATTAACATTAAAGAAAACTCAAATCATTTGTATAATTATGGATTTCTGCAAAGTAACGCCTATTTCAATAAAAATTCATAAAGAATTCAAAACAGATTTCTCACAGACACAACCCTATCTCAGTATGTTCGGAATGAAGTTATCTTTATTCTGATATAAGGTTTATTTATTTAAACAAACGAGTGCAAATCACAAGAAATGTTTTATTTGTTTATATCTTCCAACCAAGCGAGTATAAATAGTAATGACCTGAAAAAATAGTTTCTTATGTAAATGTTTGCAAAGGTTTGATACTTTCAATTGGTAAAGTAATATGTCTCTTAACATATGTACAACGTTTAAAAACACAGTTTTGAGTTTTGTATCAATTACTACAATAAATATACATAGTAGGTATACATACATACAAAAACTTATATATAAAATTCTCATGTCGCGGTGTTTGTAGTTAAACTCCTCGAAACGGCTTGACCGATTCTCATGAAATTCTGAGTGCATATTGGGTAGGTCTGAGAATCGAACAACATCTATTTTTCATCCCTCTAAATGTTAAGGGTTGTCCACGCCAAATTTTTTTTTTAATTTTTTTTTTAAAAATCATGTTTTTCTTTTGATGTGTCCATACTATAATTTCTATGAGATAATTTATTGACGCACGGTTTGACAGTTCTGCTGTGAAACAATTTCATTACGACAGCAGGGTGCATATTTTAAGAAGTAATTTTTGAGGTTATGATATATTATTGACAAGTTCATAAAAAAACATTATTTTATTTATTATATACAGAACAACGTCTGTCAAATTTGTTGTTTTTATTTAATTTAGCCGCATTTTCATATTTATTCACCTTTTAAACCTTCTCTGGACTTCGGTCTAGCCGTTCTCGAGTTTTAGCGAGACTAACGAACAGCAATTCATTTTTATATATATAGATATTTAATGTTCATCAATATATTTATATCTCATTTATATTATATACAGTTACGTACAGATTATACTATGATTTAACATTTATTATAATTATTTATTTATTTTATTTTATCAAACGACAAATTCAACAAAATATAATATTTAGTCATTCCCTTTGATACCTACACAAATTAATTACAATGGGAAGACTATAGCAACTGTCTAAGTACTTCAAATGTCACGAGGGCCTGCTGCACTGACCAAAAATATACTGAGTCAGCTCCTTTTAGCAGGGAATCATGCGCACACAGTAATTTTTATTTATTTATTTTTAATTTTTATAGTATTTGTTACCTTATTTGATTTAGTTATTTAAGATTTTAATTAATATTGTAAACTGACTCAGCAAACGTTGTATTGCCGATATTAAAATCGTAAAAACTGTTGATCGTAGATGGGTAAAAATTTGAAGTTGTATGTATTTTTTAATGCTGACTCATAATCAAACAAAATTAAAAAAAAATTGGCGTGGACCACCCTTAACACTTAGGGGGATGAAAAATAGATGTTGTCCGATTTTCAGTCCTACTTAATATGCACTCAAAATTTCATGAGAATTAGTCAAGCCGTTTCGAAGGAGTTTAACTACAAACACCGCGACATGAGAATTTTATATATTAGATAGTTGTGTAATTGTGTGTGTTTTTTTATAGCTAAAAAATTTTTCTATTTCTATTTCAAAATACTTGAAAATTCTACATATTTACTCAACCCACTTATTTCTTTAATATTCCAAGATTGAAGGTTTATTTCAAAGGACAGCTGTTCGATGATGAAACCGTTGTTGCTGAAGTACAGGTAATTTTAGTTGTGCAGATTGATGAAGGATTAAATAAGAAAGGAATTTTAAGTTTAGAATAAGATGTATTTTTTTAGTAACACTCGCGTATATATTTAAATAAAATACTTTTTTAGGAATTAAAACGTGTGTAATTTTAACTGTGTTTTTACATTTGGCATAGTTTCGTTTTTAGTTGACACAGGCGTTCCCCTCTTAACATGCTCTGGAAAGGTCACGAAATATCGGGTTAAATAATATAATAATAATATAACTCGCAATATGTAAGTTTGTAAGAAAACACCCAAATCTATATACTAAAATCATAGACGTGCCCCGGCACAACACACCTCGCTATAAAAATAATCTTTTGCAAACTAAATCGTAATTTATATTACACAGTTCCGGTCCCTACCCAATGTCAGTTAAAATTTATAATAAGTTACCAGAACACTTAAAAGCCGAAACCAATATTAAAATATTCATAAGCTCTTTGAAAAAGTTACTTTAGGAAAAAAGTTACTATTCCATTAATGAATACTTAGAGGAAAAAAATATTTGAATGTCTGCCCCTCTGTCGTTCATTGCTATGCCTTACGAGATGCATGTGATAATTATTTAGTACTACAATTTTGTTTAGTAACTAAGTCGCATGTAACGCAATTTAATTAAATAAATAAATAAACTCCGGAAGACGCAGTGTTGGTAGGCCCCACAAGATGGACCGACGATCTAATCATGATCGCCGGAATAGGTTGGATGAGGGCAGCGCAGGACTGATCGTCGTGGAAATCTTTGGGGGCGGCCTTTGTCCAGCAGTGGACGTCTTCCGCCTGACGATGAAATGTGACTCTTACGCAAAACCCTGATTTCAAAACAGAGTTACAATTACACGCGTTTTAATCCTTAAAAAAATTATTTTATTTAAATTAGAAAAATATATTCTAAGTGTAATATGCTAAGAGGAGTCAATATGGAAAAATAAAATTCGATTTTATAAAGATTTCTGATAACATACTCATTCAAATGTAAAATCGCGTGTTTTGTTAGTCATTACGGATCTTCAGAGTAAGAATAATATTTTAATTAAACAATTTCAACACAACCATGACTTACCATATGTTGTGGTACTGGTGACGGGTCGGTACAAGATTTTTAGCCATTCCTAAATGTTCTCGCTTCCTAGTTCAGTACTACAACTGGTGAGGAACATTAACTTCATTAAGATTTAAGCTACATCCGTATATGTAATATAAATATGTTTGCCAATCGCCCCACCATTACGTATTGCTAATTTATGCCTCGTTTTTTTCTCATTAGCATTAATTTGCGAAGATATATTTATAAAATATCAATCTCAAAGGTACAATAAGGTCTAGTATTTTGTTGTTTAATTTGAAATCGTTCCATTCAGAGCGAATTTCGAAACCTAAACTTCGACTTTATAGGACGGGGAAGAAATGTTAACAAAAGTTATTAGAAAAAAATGGCAAAAGAACAATGGAATCATAACAATTAGAGATCATTTATACGTCTAGATCATAGGTTCTCAACGTGTATGTCCCCTTGTGGGCGTTTGAGACTTTCGGGGGGGCAGTAGAAGACCCAGAGAAAATTAGGGGGCATTGAGATGGCGCAGATGGGGCGTGGGTAGATTAAAAAATATAGTCTAAAAAGGCAAAAAATTACACGAAAATACTCTAACTACATATTCTAACTCTAATTCTACTAAAACATATTCTCAAAGTGGGCGGTGAGCAAAATAAGGTTGAGAAACTATGGTCTGGATAGATTGTGACAGCTGCGAAAACGTCTAAAAAATTGAGGTTAACGGGAAGCGTCTATTTTGAGCAATGCACTAACTGAAAGTGATATACAAATTGCGAGTGCAAGAGTGTCACGCACACTAAAGTAATAAACCTGGCCTGTTTTCATCGGTTCTCTAGCAGCAAGAGGCTCTATCTAGACGTATAAATCTAAGAATTGAATTTATGATTTCTCATTTGGGTGTGTATTCCAGTACGCGTCTCAACTATCGATTCAAACAAGCGATCTATAGATGTTTTTGGAGATACAGTAGCACAATTTAAGAGAAACCTGACACTCTGATTAGTAAAATTTAATGACCTAATTTATAATAAAAAACGCATTGAAAAAATATATTGTACCTATATTGTATTTTAGTGATTATATTGAAGTGACTGTATTGTAGCTTGTAATGATTTGTAGAATTAATTTATCTTTTTATATTGTTTTGACATGTTAGCGTTATAGGACTTCAATTTACTTTTATATAATTAAGTACTAAATTGTTTGTATGTTTATGTGCATGATGTGTTCACCTGTAATTGCAGGAACACGATTTTTGAATTTTATGTTACAATCTTATGAATTGTCTTGTGTATTCTGTGTTGGTGGACCTTGAATGAATAAATAAATAAATACGTTGTGTGCTTTGATTCTTTTGAATATAATAAAAACATTTGATCCAGGATTACGTAATGGAAGCCGCGTCTGGAATATGAAACGTAAGTGTCCTAACATACCATTGTCTAACTTAACCTGCATTAATAATAACCTTGAACTTTATTCATATAATAAATGATTATTTTCATACAAAGAAAGCCTTTTATACAAATACAAAGTTCAAATATATATGTCCAAAAAATAAGTACATATTTTGTACATCGTTTTCAATTGGGTGTCAAATTCTATGCCATACGTTCTGTAAGAACTAAAAATGTTTTTTTAGTGACGTGATGTGATCTTAATATAACTATTATGTATTTTTTCATTAAAATTACAGCAATAAATTATTCTATTCGAAATACCTTTGTATTTATTGCAAGCTTTAATATATCTACACGAAGCTGTTTTATTGTGAATTCTACCTTCACACGACACGCCACAAATTAGGATATTATCCTCACCATCTGGATGTGTTGCGGTCCTCCACAGTGCGATTTTCAAGGAGCTTTCTTTTATGTACTACAAAGCTGTTGAATGAGCTTCCTTGTCCGGTGTTTCCAGGATGATACGACATGGGTACCTTAAAAAAAACGCGTACAACTTCCTTAAAGGTCGGCAGCGCTATTGTGATTCTTCTGGTGTTGCAGGAAAATGGCGGCGGTGATCACTTAACACCAGGTGTTTCCATAGGAAATTTAGTCACACCTTGTTTTAGGGATTTCTTAAGCGATGTCAATATTGGCATGTTGTACGCTTAGAGCTGACCATGTCATCTAAAACTGACAATAATTTGTAGTCCTAGGAGATCAGATCTACGCTGACGAGGGATAGTCTTAGATGTTATAAGGTCTGGAACGTTGACCTTCAGACAAGTTTGGGTATTTTCTGCGTTGTGCCCAGATGCTTAGTCCAAGACATATTTTCAAAAAGCCATATTCTGTTTAGTTTAACATTATGATCTAAGAGAGTCATGATTCATTATAGCTGAACACTTCACCCCTGTTTTACAAAAATGATGCTTTTTGACTTCACCATTTCATACTATAATGAACACATCCCCAATTTGAATTTCATGTTATTGAGTTGTAAAAGTGTTTATGGGCAGACGAGTTGCATAAGACATGGAAGTCGGCACCTGGTCTCAACTGCAGTATCTCTGATCATTCCCAGATTTAGCGGTAGAAGATCACCCCACATCTCTACGCAAAGCCAAATCAAGCCCATCGAAGATGACTTGATTCAAATGGAGAATCCTGTGATGGGAGTGCCCCCCCAGAGGTGAGAACAGTTCTCCATGTGACACCGATTTTGCGCCTTGTATCGTTGCAGGCGGTGACTTAAAGTCGCCTTACTGAGTACAGGAGGCCTCTTAACCTAACCTATGCTCTCATGTACCGCTTGCCCGCAGACGCCTCCTGCTCAGCTGTTTTGGCGCCAAACCGGCACGGCCTCTTGAGTCGCTATAGCCACTTGTGTTTACCATTAGGCCAATTTGACCTTCTTATTCAGGTGATCACAAACTGAACATCGTTCGATAAATCGGTATATGGTATATCTATCTATGATGTAAAATAAAGTTATGAATAATTGATGTTTGACTTGATACTTGCTGTATAAGTACAAATGTTACATTTATTGTTGGAAACACTATAATCGCTATTTGAAGGCCCGAGGCTGTGGTAAGTTAAGCGTATTATTACGTTCAGGTCTTTTTTACCTTGAGAATAAAACTTGCTGAGTTTCTTGCCGTTTCTTCTCAAAACAAGGGCTCCTGTTAGTCTCTTGCACCGGTGAAGAATTTTAGTTTCATAAGTGAACACATTGTAAATCAGTGAATAAAAATCCTCTTAAAAATTGTTATTTCTTATAAGAAACCAAAATTTATTCGTCTGAAGTCACTTTCTTCTTCGCAAAAATAGAAATGTGTAGAAAAAATAAATTTTCTTCTCATATTCTGTAGATATATCATTTTTTCTAAAAATATAAGCTTTATATAAACCGTTGTTGAAAGATTTGTTAGATTATTATTGTTGTATATTTATTCATTTAAATGTATTTTGCAAGAGTAGTTATCCTATTGGTTTTATTATTAAATAACAATAGCTGATTGACCTCGAGTTCATTCCTCTATCGCAAATCATTTTATAAATAAGTTACGTCGTCTGTTTAATTCTTATGCGGTTTCAGCATTTAGATAAATTCTGTTCGGTGTTTTTGTGTTCTTTTTTATGGAAAAGGAGGACAAAAGGGCGTACGAATCACCTGGTGTTAAGTGATCACCGCCGCCCCCATTCTCTTGCAACACCAGAGGAATTACAGTTCTTTGATTTGGTTTCATGTTTTTTTATTACCTTTTTTATGACAGTAAAAAAAAATAATTCGAGAAGAGCAGGACGTTCAGCTGATGGTAATTGATACGAGCTAAATACGTAATGCAGTGCGGCTCAGGATTCTTGGGAAACCCAAAAAATTACGAGCGGCACTACAATTGCGCACGTCACCTTGTGTCATATGATGTTAAGTCTTATTTGCCCAGTAATTTTGTCACGCAGCATACAAACTGTGATAAATTTCTCTTTCATATACAATCAAACTGGAATGACCTTCCTTGTGCGGTGTTTCCAGGACGGTACGAGATGGGTACCGTCAAAAAAAGCGCGTATTCATTTCTAAAAGGCCGGCAACGCTCCAGTGATTTCTCTGGTTAATTAACATCAGGTGACTCGTACGTTCGTTTGTCGTCCTCGCCAAATAAAAATAAAATTCGTCAGCATCAAAATCGTAACGTTCTAAAGACAAATACATTCGTCCCTCCAAAATCTTTGAGCAGCATATCGCCCGTGCTAACTCTAAACACATCTGAAAATCGGCGAGCAGCTTTCAAGTTTTCCGTCCTGAACACGCAAATACTGGAGATAGTCCAAAGCTGCTTTATGTAATTTTGTCCTTTCTACTGCTGCATATGGTAAATGACACCTAAGCCCATACGGCAAAGGAGAAAGCCGATCTTTCGGTTATTCTTGTTGCATCTTTTTCGACTCCTAATGGCATTCGAAACCAGTGCTACAGGTCACAGGATGCCGGCTAAATTATGGGTACCACAACGGCGCCTATATCTACCGTGAAGGAGTAATGTGTAAACATTATTGTTTCGGTCTGAAGGACGTCGTAGCTAATGAAATTACTGGGTAAATGAAACTTAACATGTTATGTCTCTAGGTGACGAGCGCAACTGTAGTGCTGCTCAGAATTTTTGGTTTTTTTAAGAATCCTGAGCGGCACTGCATTGTAATGGGCAGGGCGTATCAATTTCTATCTGCTGAACGTCCTACTCGTCTCGTCCCTTATTACAAAAAAGACGCAGCCGACATTCCCACGTGTCTGAGCCGTATGCCTGATGAGTTCAGACTGTTCGACGAGCTTTGTTTTCCGTGGTCGTTAAATGTTGAAAATTTATTGAATTAGGCGTTACTTTGCGGAAATCCATAATTATACAAATTATTTAAGTTTTCTTTAGTGTTAATTCCGCCAATATTTGTCTTTAAAACAATTCGACACGTGTTTCGCCTCTACACGAGGCATCCTCAGGACGTGTTGTCTCGCCAAAATCTGGCACGAGACTGAAGTCAATCACTTAGTCTTGTGCCAGACTGAAGTCAGTCACTTAGTCTCGTGCCAGATTTTGGCATACAACACGTCCTGAGGATGCCTCGTGTAGAGGCGAAACACGTGTCGAATTGTTTTAAAGACAAATATTGGCGGAATTAACACTAAAGAAAACTTAAATAATTTGTTAAATGTTGAGTTTGCCGGATGGTATCGCTCCTATGAGTTAGGAGTTGACTCAGTGCTAACGCATTTATTCTAGTACGGAACTGCGCTTCAGAACTGGCATTACTGATATGGGAGAAAATACCGCCAGGCTAAATGTGTAACTGGACTGGAAATTTATGTCGGATGCATACAGACAGATGCGTACAGGTCTTCACGCATTCGGTGCCTCAGGACGGGCAAAGACGTCGTGGCAAACCCCGAAAGGTGTGACGATCTGGATGCCTATAATTGGAGTAAAGCAGACACTGGGAGGCCTTTGCCCAGCAGTGGGATTCGGTAGGATAATAAAAAATTGTGTGCTTACAAAGTACACATGTCTGAAGTGAAACCTGCATTGTGCATGAACCTCTAAACTACCTATGAAGTTCTGGTACATGTTGCTAGGTGACACATGATTTCTTCCGCTATGAAAGATATCACTATCACCGCTACCATACCATGTTCTCCTGGTGTCTATGTAGAGGTATTAAGGTATACTCATGTCATACATATGACAATCTCTTCTTCAAATATGATCGCCTGGTACCAAAATACTGTATAATGCTACCTATCTCATTTTCTCCCACGTTAAATCTTGTGAATTTATGTGTCTGTCTTCTTCACCGATAAGAAATTGTTTTCCTCCGCCAATGCTTTCTTGTTCAGAAGCGGTGCTAGCCTTTCTGATTGGGATATACATTGGGATTTGCCTATACTTTGAGAGATACATAACTGTATGCGTTGTTTTAATCGCTCAAGGAAGTTTAGTTTAAGGAAATTAATTAATAACTATACTGTGGAGGAATGCTGAACATCCATCCATGATATTTGAATATGTGGGTTCATTCCACAGCTTTGTAGTACGTGGAAGAACGCTCCTTGAATACCACACGGTGGAGGACCGCCACACATCTAGATGGAGGGGATGATATCTTAACTTGTGGCGTGTCGTGCTAAGGTGGAATTCGGCGGCAGGAATCAGGTGAAACAGCCCTTCGGAACACTCCCCGTGATAAATGCGGTAGAAGACACACAATGAAGAGTAAAGAAGCACTTTGCGACTTTGAAACATCTTACATCAAAGTTAGAATTAAAACGAAACCGATTATTATTATTATTATTTAATTACTCATTTTCTTAAATACTACATATTCGATTATTATACAAAAATATGGTGATTTCGAATATTTATAAAATGAATATCACAACGTTCGAAGGAGGCGACATAATAGAAATAAAATTAAAGTTTTTAATATTAGGTTAGGTTAGGCCACAGCGAGCGCAGGCGAGGGTTGGCGCTCAGGGTGGCCTGCCTGGTCCTCCGGCGGCGCACTCTGAAAGTCGTAGAGTAAAGAGGAAGAGCCGACACCGCCCGGCGCCGGTGGAGGAGCAGGGCATCGACTAGCTACATTAAGGCCTCATCGCACGAGAACTAACATACGTCAGAGAGGGCCATCATCGGGCATTACAGATTAGATGAGACATGAGTTAGACTTACGATTGGATATTTCACGTACTTTTTGTATGTTTATGGCTTGAAGCTTTATTTATCTAGATCGTCTCGTGCGATGTGGGAAGGCGCGGACCTCGAAGTTCGCTCATGGATCATTTGATTTTTACAATAAATATATTTGACTATTGCACCTAATAAATCCGCGCCTGGAATTTGGAGTTTAACGCTGGAATAGAGGGTTGGGGAAGTCTGGCGGGTGCGGAAGGGGTGCGGGAGGCGGTCGCGCACGCCGCCAAGCGACCAACCAGCATGCGACCGCAGCGGCTACTGCGACCAATGCCAAAAGCGCCGTGAGCGCTAGCGCTACCGCCAGTCCCGCCGCTGACACGCACACTTCTCCGTTCACGTTGGTCGCGTCTGCAGAGCCGTCACGTTGTCGCGCCGCGCGTGACGGGTCGCGACGTTCAAGCGTCAATATCTGATTGGATTCTACTGTCACCTCCTCGCGCAGACGGCCCGTTAACGGACCGGTATCATCTATCTCTCGTTTTCTACGTTTGCCAAAGGCGTCAATGCCGCGGCAATTCACCTAAAACAAACATGTTATAATAAGCGAAATAATCAAAAATGTAAGCCATAAAATGATCAATCTTAGCGATTTTAAAAGGCAAACTAGACATTTCTGTTCAATAATACATTCAGTAGAAATATGCGATCAAACATTAAAAATGATTTGAGAAGAACCAATTTATGTGTTGTTTTTTATTAAAATTCCGTCAACTAACAAGTTACTAATATTTAAATGTGCATAATCTCTTACCGGTTGACATTTTCCAAAGCAAACTCGAATGTTACATTGGAATCGTATATTGTCGCTACTCGGGAACTTGAACGCGTTGAAAGCAGCTCTGAGCGAGGTGCCATCGTCACTGCGCTCCCATTCACCAAAAATAGCAGCGTCTGTTGCGCAACCATCGGCGTCTGTCACCGTATATTCGTTTTCTATGTTCGTTGAGAGTTCGCTTGTTTTCGCTATACAGCTGCGTGCAAAGCCACCGTAAATACCTATCGAGAAAAGTAGCATTAGGATAGAAAAGGCATTAATGAATAAAGAATAAAGCTGGTTCAGTCAAGTTAGTAAGTCTTTTGTGGGGCGATGTATATGCTTTTACAACAAGATCCCAGAAAGGTTTCAAAACAAAAGTATTACGGAATTGTTAAAAAACGTTTGTGTGGTAAAGTTTACTTTAACATAAATTACTTTCTTAATGATACCACAGATTGGGAATGAATTGACTGCTCTCAGGCTATTAATAATAAGTTTATTTGTACAATATTACTTTGTAAACATATTTTTTGATGAAAAAAAAGCTAGCTAAGTTTGTTGCGCCTTCTCAGGCCTGAGGCATTCTTATTGGAATGGGTGGTAGTTTTTGACTTTCAATAAGCGATGTCACATTCTATTTTGAATAAAATTATTTGAATTTGAATTTAAATATATACATATAAAGTATAAATTTGCATAACGCTTCCATAAACGATAGAAACTCAGCTTTTGGCCAAAATGAATGAATTTGTATAACCGAGCTTTTGGTACAGTATTAGGATACTGTACCACAACAACTACAATTCCAATTTAAAGATCTGTGTTTCAAGAGTATTTGAGTAACTTTGAGTTAGAATCATTCCCTGGCAGTAACGCTAGAAACGGCTTAGTAGTTTCAGAAACTACATGTCCCATAGATGCATTAATACAAATTATCTCTTTAAATATTAGTATTTATTGTTCTCTAAATGAAAATAGCCTATGCGGTATTGCATTCATAAGTTTATCAAGAGTAAATAAGTAATAGTAAATAAGTTTGATGAAACAGTACTCAGATAAAATTCTATGAAGAAATCTGAAGATGAAAATAATACTCGGTACTCACTCGAAGGTTGAACGTCAACTTGTAAAACGAGGTTTTCTCCTATTTCCGCAGAGCTGACCTCGTCTCCAGTTCTTGTCACAATCCTCATAGAACAAGTTGGTGGAGGACCAGTATTAGCGATTGTGCCAGCGGTCGTTAACATTGACACGTTGAAAGCCAATGTCACGTTCTGTTCGCCGGTTTGGTAAATACATTTTATGTGGAAAGCCTTAGCATTTGATGTTACCAGTTTCGGATGTTTTTGCATAACCAGGACGAAACTTGCCAGTCCCTAAAATAAATAAAAGATATTTTTCAACAAAGAGTAGGTGCGGAAGAAAATTATCTACTTTTATTTTGAGAGCGATGCTCTAAAATAGTTTTAGCTTCATTGGAACTTATGAGAATAACTCAATGGTTATTAATTGTAAACGAGTTGTGTAAGGAGAGTTATTACCAGAAAACTTTTCTAAAAATATTTCACAGTAGCACTTACATTGACATGAACTAATCCACAATCACCAAAGTGTACGGTGAAGTCGACTGGACTCTCCTGGTTTTCAGATGTGTGGACAACTAAGCGACAACGCTCATCTTTGCTGTATCCTTTTACGTACAATACTCCATTGAAATCCTTAATCTTAAGACTAACACGTACTCCATCAGCTAGACAGTGAACCTGAAATATTCGTAAAAAATACACTTCAATGCTAGTAAAAAATAATAACCTCCAAAATAATAAGTCGTATTTGGGTACAGGTCAACATTCTTCTTTCTAGAATCGTATACTTAAAATTGATCATTATTTGCATTCGATTAGTAAGTTGGATTTAATTATTCTCGAATATCTAGTATTAAATCTAGAACAGAAAGTTTCATTTCAAAGTATATTCCAAAGCCGATAAGGCAAATAAATTGAATACAATCTAATAAAATTTTATCAAAAAATTACGATCCATCTTACAATATTATTATATCAGCTGTAATTACCTGCATGTCAGGTAGAGGGAAATCAGTACGGTAAGTAATGTTAGGTGTCGAGGTAGCGTTGCATTGTACTTTAGGGTTTCCGATATAGCCAGTTATACATGTACAACGGGATCGATGTCCGACTCCTTCGCACGTGGCGTACAAGCCGCATGGCTCAGCTTCACACACTGGTACACATTTCCCGTTAATACATCTCTCGTCGTCATTGCAATGATCATCTGAGCGACAACCGATTGGTACGCAGATATCGCCTTTAGACGTGTAGCCGCGGTCCGAATCACACACGCAACGACCACGTGCATCAATAACCTTTCCTTCTGATTCGATACAAGGCTCACATTCACCGTATTCATTCACACCCTGGCCATCAACACATTTTGTAGTGGGAGCTGAAAGTACAAAATGATTATTAAATTATTTGCCTATAATTCATTTATTTTCTTATTTTAATGTAATATGAAAAATACTTACGTTTATATGGTGTACATTCAATTAGAGCATTGCCCTTGAAACCTTGTTCACATTCGCATATCATAGTTCGAACAGGTTGTGTATCTATCACTTTACAAATCGCGTTTTTGCCACAAGGTTCAATTTCTAGACACGGATTGACACATTTGCCTTCCAAACAAGCAGTTCCAGATGGACAATCGGTGTCTGAGTTGCAGCGCTCTTCAGTTTTATTGCAACCCATCGGTGTGCTCTGGTAGCCAGGTGGGCATACGCAGTATACATCATGTTCGTGTACACGGCATTCTGCTGGTTTGTTGCAAGTTGCTTCAGTGCATGGTTCCACACATTTACTGTTAACGCAGGATTTCTCTGGTGGACAGTCTGTATTTGCTCGGCAAGTAATTGGCGTGCAGGCCACATTCGGGTTTCCGAATGTTCCATACTGACAGCGGCAAACTGCTTGATGGTGTTCTCCGTAGCACTCTGCTAGCTGGCCACAGAGATTCCGTTCGACAGAGCATGCTGGCACACATCGACTATTTATGCATGTTTCATCATCAGCGCATTGACTATCCGCTCTGCATGTAACCATGTAACAACCAGTGCGTGGGTCCCCTATGAATCCAGGCTGGCAGGCACAAACAGGCTTATGTCCTCTTATTTGGCAATCGGTATTAGGTCCACAGTCACATGGGTTCTTACAGACTGATGTTATGCAAGCATGGTTGGAAGTGCAGTCGTTATCAGCTTCACAGGCAACGTCTTCTAGCGTAGGAGTTGGTCGACATATGCCACCGCCTCCACTGATGTATCCGGGCGGGCAAGAGCAAAGCATTGTGCGTAGTGGCAAAGTTGCAAGCACTTCGCACTGAGCTGGTGTTGCGCAAGGTCTTAATTCAGTACATGGATTAACACATTTAGATGATAAACATGCCAATCTAGATGGACAATCAGCGTCTACTATACATTCCTTCGTTATTTCAGGTTGACATTCAACATATGGACTGCCGATGAATCCTGGATCACATTTACAAACTGCTAAGTGATTACGAACAAGGCAAATTGCATTACGGCCACAGTTGTTTTCGGAAAGGCACGGGTTTATACATTTATGGCTACGACAGAATTTATCATTTGGACAGTCTCCATTTGAACGGCATTCTATTGGATTACAATAGGAATATGAGTCACCCTCAAAGCCGTTACGGCATCTACACAGTGGGTGATTTCTTTCCACATAACATTCAGCATTAAAGCCGCATGTATTGTTCAGTAAACAGGGGCTTATACAGTTTCCATTAATACAAGCTTCATTCGATTCACACTGAGAGTTTGTTCGGCAGCCCAAAATGCGACATGCGCTGTAAGGATTGCCATCATAGCCTTCTCGGCAACTGCAGACAGGTCTGTGGTTACGTATGAAGCATTCGGCATTATCTCCACAATTACAAGGGTTGCGGCATATCCTATTGACACAAGACTCTTGTTCGCTGCAGTCAGTGTCAGAGGAACAACTTAATGGTGGTAGTTGAACTGGTTTACATGATCCGGTTTTATCCGGTACGTAACCCTCAGGGCAGCGACATATCAATGTACGGAAAGGTACGCTGTCCGATACTGAGCAGCGAGAATTTCCTGTACATGGCTTCAATTCAGTGCAAGCTTCGCGACATTCCTCTCTGAGACATGCATGTCCACTTGGGCAGTCTCCATCTGCTCTACATTCTGGCTGTCCCACGACTGTTACTCTTTCACAATGTGTTAACGGATCTCCTAGAGGTAAAGCAGGAGGACATTTGCACGAAGCACCATGGTTTTTAGCGAAACATTCTGCATTCGATGCACATGGATTATTTCCATCAATAGAACAAGCATTTTTACATACTCCTCTAATACACAAACTGTCGTCATTGCAATCAAAGTCAACTTCGCATTCAGATACTTTACATTTTGTGAACGGATTGCCTGTTGTTCCTGGTGGGCATCGACAGTTAGATCTATGGGACTTGCCGTAACATTCAGCACTGATTGAGCAAGGAGTTTCTATTAAACATGGGCTGATACATGCTCCATTGTAGCACATATCACTATCTGGACACTCATTATCTGATGAACAGCCAACTGCAAAAAAAAAAACAAATGTTAGTAATTGCAAATAAATAATAATATGTAAGCCTGTGTACCTATATATTTAGTAATATGAATTTATGTTTACCTCTAACGCAGCCTGTGTATGGACTTCCCGAGTATCCTTGACGGCAATAACAGACCGGATGATGTCGAATTACTGAGCATTCCGCATTGGATCCACACAGGCATGGATCTGCACAAGCTCCGTTTATGCAGGCTTGTGACAAGGGACAGTCTGAGTTAGCTTTGCACCCAACTGGTATCACTGATTTATCTTGGGAAGCTAAAATAAATAAAAATGTATTAAGCACGAAGATATTTATCAATTTATCTATTTTTTCCAAATTTAACTCAGGTCAATTTAACAGTATTATACAGTTATAAAATGACTGTAAATAGTTAATTGTAAAATAAAAAAAACTGTGTGTGTACTTGTGTATGCACGTAAGAAGTTATACTTCTTAGGCCTAACGAAGCAAAAATCATTAAAATGATTTATTCCTCGTGTTATTCTACGTTTTTAGAAATAACAATTTTGTAAAAATCTTGCAAAGATGGCTTTGACAATTAACTATTAAATAATGAATACGGCTATATGGGCTTGAACCCTTTGCTTGACCTAATAATGGACGAAGAAACCAAAAAAAAAAATAACGAATGACGCAAACGTCAGAAAATTTTAGAAACCAACTTCAACCTGTTCAATTTTTGTGTTACAGTGATGCGCGCGCATCTTAAAATTTCACTCTCATAATTTTTCAGAACGCGCCTAAAGAAGTATAACTTCAAAAATTAACTTCGATGTGAGGAAACTTACGTGGAACACAACGTATTTGCGCGTTTCCTGAGTATCCATTAGGGCACGAGCATCTAGGCTGGTGATCTATAACGCGACAGAGCGCGCCCACTCCACACTCGTTGATGCAAGGATTGACACAAGCGCGGTCTACACAAGCACGTTCATCTCCGCACTCATTGTCGCTATAGCATTCCCAAATTGATGGTTGTCTTGATTCTGAAAAATATTAACATTAAATTATTGAATAAATAGCAAACAATGGGAAAGTTGATAAATGTTACAGTTGAAGAACCGGTGAAGCGAAGCAGAGCAAAGAACGTTTCCTGCTCGAAATTTAAAGGAGAATGATTCCTTTCTCTAGTTAGGAAGCAGTCACGTGATGATAAAATAATTAATAAATGTAATTAAATATGGGTGTTATTTAAATGGTAAGCATAGTATTGGTATTTTTGTAGCAGAAAAATATAATCTGTGAGCAGAAATAGCTAATTGATCAGCAACTCATGGCCAGCAAATTTTCTCAAAATTGATTCCTTTAGAACTCTTTTTGATGTAATTTCTAATATACTAGATACTACTACCGCTTCAGAAACAAATGGCGCTCTGAGAGAGAAGAAGCGGCACAAGAAACTCTCCCAGCATTCTTTTTTTGCGCTCTATTCAATAAAAATATACAATATTGTACAGTCATTTCTATCGCTATAAAATAATCACAATCTAGTCCCAGGCTGTCCAATTATTTAGATATTCAGCTGTGGAGTAATAGGATTTACGACAGAGCCATTTTTTTATAAAACATTTAAATTTATTTATAGATAATGCCTGAACAGTGGCTGGGACTTTATTATGAAAGTGTATACATTTAGTTGCAATGAGCTGCTCCTGTTTGATAAAATTTTGGCAAGCCCTCAGAGGTTAAGCAAATAAGTTCATTTAAACGCCTAGAATTCTTTTTTAGCACTCGCCGGCCGCTACGCTCGGCGCGTGCATTGTTTTAACTGTTCTAACATAAACATAACCTAAGCAATTTTTATAAAAAAATTTAGAAATCATGCTGACCAAGTAGTTATTTTTCGGACTGAATGTTTATTATGCAAACTCATGTTATATTGTATATTGTAAGCTGCTTATTTATGATTTAATTTTTGACCATTATCAAAATTATTTTGGAACAAGGATTGCTGCCCGATGTTTTTATTGCAAACAAAATCTCTGTATGCTGACGAAATTATTTAAATGCTGTTTTTTGTGGCTCACCTAATTTTATAACTATTTAATTTTATAGCTAAACATTTAATTACTTCTCATAAAATATTGTTACATACCTGTATTACACTCGATTCTCGGATTGCCCAAATATCCAGGAGGGCACGTGCATCGCGCTACGTGATCCACTGTCTCACACAGAGCGTTCTGTCCGCACGACTCAGCGCGACACGCGTCGACGCAGGTTCCGCGGCGACATATCTGACTATTAGCGCATTCTGTATCCGATGAGCATTCCGCTTCAGGTGGTCCTCGGCAGCCGCTATCAGGTGCCGTGCGTCCTCCATCAGAACACACACAGGCTATCGCTCTCAACGGTAATATATCAACTATTCTACAGAGTAGACCAGCATCGCAGGGGTTATTCTGGCATAAGTCAACGCAGCGGGTGTTCACGCAGGCCAATGGCGAAGCGCAGTCAGCATCTACAGCGCATTGTTCTACGTTGGGAATGGACGTGCAGCCACGAACGTATGGATCTCCTGTCTGATACGAAGGGCATGAGCATATAGCGCGATGACCGCTGGGCGTGCAGATAGCACCTGCTGCACATGTGTTATCAGAGCACACAGGTTGGCAAACGCGGTTCAATCTGTTGCAGGCCTTAGTGTCGTCACAGTCGTCGTTGTACTGGCATGCGGATGATATACAGGCCCGTCGCGGGTCACCCTGTGTGCCGGCCGGACAGCGGCATGTCGCTACGTGTGAGATCACTTTACAAAGCGCGTTGCGACCGCAAGGCGAGCTCGTAGCGCATGGGTCTTGACAGTATCGGTTGATGCAGCTCTTGTCAAATGGACAATTATCGTCCGTGGTACATTCAGCTGAAATAAAAAATTAAAAAAATCAGATCATTTTCCATTTTGCGTATTTATTTAAAAATTTGATGAAAAATAAATTACTAAAGGTCCTTTTGAAATATATTTTTAAAATGAAATTTTTTTGTTGCTTTTGTACAACAAAATACCAACAAGTATTTATTCATTTATTTATTTCTAATAAACAAATTACATATTATAAATATCAAAATTCTTTTACATACATAAACTCAAGTTATACCGCGTACAAAAGCTCGTGTTTAGTTTTAGTGTGTATGATTATGTATTTAAAAAAAAGTAATTTTTTACAAAAGTAGTTTTAGTAAAACAAAATATTCAATCTATGAACATGTTTAACAGTATAATATTATCAAGTATCAAATAAATGATATAACTTACGTGTGTAGCAAGAAACAGCGGGATCTCCGGCGGTGGACGGCGGACACGAGCACTTGGCGCGGTGTTGGTCGGCCTCGCACAGAGCGCCCGCCCCGCACGCACCCGCACACGCTGACACGCAGCGACGTGACACGCACGCTTCCGCAGCACCGCACTCTCCGTCCGAAACGCACATTCCACCGGTTGCGCCTAATTCAAGTTAAAATGCATAAATTTAAAAAATATATTTATATATAATATCAACACATATAACGCCTACTACTCGCCTAAGTCAAGTTAGTAACTCTTTTGTGAGATATTTTAGTTTGCTTTGCAAGATCCCAGAAAATGTTCAAAACAAATGTATTACGAAATTCACAGGAATTGTTAAGAAACATATGTGTGGTATAGGTTAATATTTTTTTTTTTTTTATTTTTTTTTATGGAATAGGAGGACAAACGAGCGTACGGGTCACCTGGTGTTAAGTGATCACCGCCGCCCACACTCTCCTGCAACACCAGAGGAATCACAAGAGCGTTGCCGGCCTTTAAGGAAGGTGTACGCGCTTTTCTTGAAGGTACCCATGTCGTATCGTCCCGGAAACACCGCACAAGGAAGCTCATTCCACAGCTTCGTGGTACGAGGAAGAAAGCTCCTTGAAAACCGCACTGTGGAGGACCGCCACACATCCAGATGGTGGGGATGATATCGTAACTTGTGGCGTGTCGTGCGAAGGTGAAATTCGGCGGCAGGAATCAGGTTGAACAGCTCTTCGGAACACTCCCCGTGATAAATGCGGTAGAAGACATACAATGAAGCGACGTCTCTACGCAACGCCAAGTGATCCAGCCGTTCACAGAGTACTGGGTCCCCGACAATTCGAGCTGCTCTGCGTTGCACGCGGTCAAATGGATCGAGCTGATACTGGGGTGCGCCAGACCAGAGATGACAGCAATACTCCATGTGAGGCCGGACCTGCGCTTTGTAGAGCGCTAGAATGTGGGCCGGCTTGAAGTATTGCCGTGCTCTATTTATGACGCCCAGTTTCTTTGAAGCCAGTTTGGCTTTGCCCTCCAGATGGCCACGGAATTGGCAATTGCTCGAGATTTCGAGACCCAGTATTCCAATACTAGGCGAGGCTTTAAGGGAAGTGTTCTCGAAGAGCGGTGATACGGCAAATGGGGTTTTTTTAGTGGTAAACGCGCAAACTTGAGTCTTCTGGGGGTTAAATTGGACAAGGTTAAACTTACCCCATTCCGCGACCTTCTCGAGAGAGGACTCGATAGAAGACACAAGTTTCACCCGGCACTGGTCGACGTTTTCCCGAGAGAGACCTGCATGGCCCGTGTGGCCCGAGAGGCCCGGCATCACCAGTGCTGTCGTCTGCATAGCAATGCATGTTGGCGGTGTCCAACATATCATTGATATGCAGAAGAAACAGCGTGGGAGATAGCACACAGCCTTGGGGCACTCCAGCGTTCACGGGCTTGGGATTCGAGCAATAACCGTCGATAACGACCTGTATGCTGCGCCCAGTAAGGAAGCTGGATGTCCACTTGCATAAGCTCTCGGGAAGCCCAAATGATGGAAGTTTTGCGAGGAGCGCCTTGTGCCATACACGATCAAAGGCCTTCGCTATATCCAGACCAACTGCCAGGCCTTCCCCCTTGCTTTCAATAGCCGCCGCCCATCTGTGTGTTAGGTATACCAGAAGATCGCCAGTCGACCGACCATGGCGAAAGCCGTACTGCCGGTCGTTGATCAACTGGTGACCCTCAAGGTATACCAAGAGCTGGCGGTTAATTATGCTCTCCATAATTTTGGAGAGTAGGGAGGTAATAGCAATAGGCCTGTAGTTTGCCGGATCCGAACTGTCTCCTTTTTTTGGGATCGGATGGACAAGGGCTGACTTCCATGAATCAGGGACTACGCCTTTTGAATAAGAGTGCCGGAATAAACGCGTTAGCACCGGCGTCAACTCAGTAATATAACATAATCACAGATTGAGAATGCAGCGACCGCCCTCAGGCGATTAAATAATAAATTTTATTGGACAACTTTTTATTGTAACTATATTTTTATAAAAATAAGAAGCCCGCTGAGTTTGTTGAGCCCGTTCTTCTCAGGTCTGTGGCACACCTTTTGGAATGGGTGGAAGTTTTTGACTTTCAATAAGATGACTTTCTATATTAAGTATATCTTATTTTGAATCAAAATATTTGAAATTGAAAATATAAATTTATAAATTAATCCGTATTAATAACTAAGCCCAAAGAGCGTGACACTGGCTCATTTAGTTTACAGTGATATTATCAAATATTGAATTCATTTATTCCTTTCAAAAGTCAAATACGATTAATGATAAACTGAAACGTCCATTCTTATAAATTAAAGTCGAAATGTATTTTTAAAATTTGTGCGTCATAACAGTTAATTTGTCAATGTCTTTAGTTTTTAGCTTTTCCAACTACTAACTGTCAAATTACACAAGCAAAAATATACTATATTTGTGTACCTATGTGTTTGAGGAAAATGTTGGTAAATATTAATATTATTATTCTCACCCGGTAAACAGGCAACATTGGGGTTTCCTTGTAGCGGGGAAATGCAGGCGCAAGAAGCTCGGTGGGCACTCGCGTGACATTCCGCACCGGAACCGCATTGTTGCGTGTCGCACACGGCCACGCATCGTCCCTCCAAACAATGCTCTTCGTCGCCGCATTCAGCGTCTTCCCTACATTCTCCTCCTACACAAATATTAAATCGTTTAGTAAAACAATTTTTGTTATGCATCTATTATTTATTGTATATACACAGTTCTTTGATCTACGATACTTGGTCTGTGCATAAATTATACAGTAACTTGCAAAATTACTTTACATACTAAATATTATATATATTTATACATTATTCCTAGTGTATTGTACAATAGTGTTGACAGTGCATCAAATAAAGTGATGAAGTTCGTCGTGTTTCCCGAGACCGTGTCAAAAATGCACCTTATTTACCTGCTTTCAGCCGATTTTCGACGAAACTAAATCCAATTATTCATATCATTCATTTTTGTCTGAAATAAACAAATCATTAATGTGTTATTTCATTTTACAATAATTTAGATTACTCACTGGGATTACACTGTACGGAAGCATCACCGCTCAGCGGCTTAGGGCATTCACAGACGAGTGTGCGGAAAGGCAAAGTGTTTGCGACTCGGCACACAGCCCTTGTGCCACAAGATGTTTCATCACACGGGTTTCTGCAGCTCCCTTGAAGACACGCCAGGTTCGGTCCACATTCCGCGTCACTTTCACATTCTACTTCTTCTAGCACTAAAATGAAATTTAGACATATAAAAGGTGCTAATATATGTAAAGTTGAGAGTTAATTTTGGTATGCCTTCGAAGTCATAACTTATTGCGCGCTTGGGAATAATATTTGAGCGAATTTTTTACGACACTCGTTCAAAATAGTATGAAGTGATATCTATTTTCAAGAAATTTATTTAGTAATTGGTACACAAAGCGAAGATTCCATTGCCGCGACACGTTAGATAAGGCATTCATTATAATATCATTTACATATGAAAGGTTTAGAGGTGTGGAGGATGATATTCTCTAAAAATACTGTGTATTTCAATAAAGAAATTTTACAATTATTTCAGAAAAACATTATGTGGGCATAGTCTAATATGTTACGTAAATACTTGTATATATAATCCCACCGCAGTTTTATGTCTATCTTTTAATGGAAGACCACAGAATGTGAAACCATTACTATCTTTCAAATTGGACCCGTTAGGTAAATTTATTAAGGAACATAAATGTACTATGACTTGCATAATTAATAAGTAATAAATAAGAGCTTTTACCTGGCTGGCAAGATATTTTAGGGTTGCCTCTGGTACCACCAGGGCATTCACACATCGGCGTGTGTCTGACGACTTTGCATTGAGCTTGCGGCGCGCAGCTTCCCGGACAAGGATCTTGACACTTATTTCCTCGGCACGCCAACCACGTCGGACAATCGTCGTCCGCGGTACATTCATCTTTACGACATTCCACCCACGGATTGCCGCGGGCTCCTGGTCTACATTCACAGGAAGCGATATGTCCGCGTCCTATACACTGAGCTTCAATTCCGCATCTGACTCGTGAGCATACTTTCAGACATGAACCGTTTTCACAACTCTCGTCGTCTGGGCAATCATTGTTACTGTGGCATTGAACTGAAAAATAAAACGGAGTATATGAATCATTATGAATTGTATGGCGTAAAAAATTGTTCTGGTTTCATTCTAAGTAACTTCTATTTTTTTTATGGAAAAGGAGGACAAACGATCGTACGGGTCACCTGATGTTAAGTGACCACCGCCACCCACATTCTCATGCAAGAGCATGCATGTTGCGTTGCCAGCCTTCAAGGAAGGTACACGCTTTTTTTGAAGTTACCCATATCGTATCGTCGCGGAAACACCTCAAAAGGAAACTCACCGTGGAGGACCGCCACATCCACATGGTGGAGACGATATCCTAATATGTGGCGCGTCATGATTTTTATGTATTGATTAATTTTCTATCGAGCTAATTATACTAAAAGAAGTCAGAAAAAGATAGGTATACCTGAATAGCATCCAGTGTATGCATCACCCTCGTAGCCTGGTAGGCAAGCACAGCGCGCTCTGTGTTGTCGCGCTATGCACCGTGCGTTGATACCACAGCTGTTCTGAACACACACGGGTGCACACCTGCTATCTACACAAGCCATGCTATTCGCACAATCATCGTCTCTTGTACATTCAGGTAGCGGTGTCTCAGTTATTGTGATTCGTTCGCATCTTACGAATGAGTAGCCGGTGTAGCCGACCGGACAGGAACAGACAGCGGAGTGTCTGACGCCGGTACAAATAGCATTAACACCACAGGCATCAATACATGGGTCGGTGCATTTTCTGTTAACACAGGAACGATCTCCTGGGCAATCGTCGTTCACCACACACTCCGGGTACGAACAGAAGCCGTCGCGGCATGAGCCATGAGGTCCACAAGGGTTGGGGTCGCAAGGATCAAATACAGTTGGTGACGTGGTTGGTACATCTGTAAGACATATCAATAAAATAGTTATTAGAAAACTTGTTATTACATACTTCCCTCCAGTGAACGCATATAAAACATGGAAGCATTTCTGACGCTCAAAAATAGCGCAACTCAAACTATCCCGTATTGGGGAGGGCTTACAAACTATACCGGCTCGCGGATTAGTTCAGGATTATAAAAAAATATAAAACAAGGATTTAAAACACATCCATGTGTTACAAAGTCGTGCAATAATCATAAATATCGACGCCCCAAGGGTTTTTGAATATATTTTCGCGTGTAAGTAGACCAATTACATAAAAATACAATAAAATATATTTTGTTTCAAGAATGGTATGCGTTCACTGCTTCCCTCCCATAGTTTAGTGACGATAAAAGATTCAATAGTAATGACACACTCACACTGGGTTGCATTAAATTAGCTGTTATAGTTAAGGTTAAAGTCAAATTTAACGTTGACAGTAACGCTGACATAGACTGCGGAATGAGTTGCACCATCGTATACCTTATCATAGTTAAAATTAAAAATCAAGCTAATATTGAGTATTTATTTGAAACTTTTGACAGGTCGCTATTTAAATAGTTATTTAACGTAGTATTTTCATTGATTAACGCGATTGTTACACATTTAAATAAAACACTTTTAAAGGATAAAAACGCGTGTAATTGTAACTGTGTTTTTACATTAGATTTTTGCAAAAACAGTTATAATTACACGCATTTTAATCCTTTTAAAGTGTTTTATTTAAATAGTTATTTAACATTAACAATAGCTTTAAAATTATCAAATGGTGCAACACATTTTTTGGCTAACCAGTAGTTTAACATGTTGTAAATTCTAAAGCCAGTTGATGCAACCCGGCCTTAATTGTGCAAAAATCGCACTTGTTGTTCGATATTTGCAATATAATTTTATTCAATTAATTCAGTTTTTCCAAGTTACGTCAGTTGGTGCTGGGGCTGCTGCTTCGACTGCCGAAGACAGCAAACGTCGCAAATGTCGGTCTAAGTGAGTCATACATCTTTGTGCCGTTTGGTGTCGAGACAAACCCGTGGGGCCCAGAGGCGCGGAGTATGTACAAAGTACTCTCTTCGCACCTCAATAATGCTACTGGAAACCCAACCGCTGACAGCTACTTCGGTTAACAGATCACCCTAGCTATCCAACGCTAAAATGCTGCCAGTGTTCTTGGTACGCTTCCCCGTAATGATAGTTTTAATTTTATGTAATCATAGTATTGTAAATATAGTTTTATAAGATTAATTCAATAAATAAAATATAACAATAAAAGTACTGAATTAATCAAAATGCAAAATTGCTGAGTAACAATAATTGAACATGATACAAATACAAGGAATACTGATATTACCTCTTGCAACGCAGTTGTAGAATGGATCTCCAGTGAATGTTGGTGGGCAGGAGCAGACTGGGGCGTGATCGAAGACTCGGCAGACGGCGCCTGAACCGCACGCTCCCATACAAGGGTCTACGCATTTGTTGCGGACACAAGCGCGGTCCCTTGGGCACTCCGAGCTGACAACGCACTCAGGTCGACATCCAGAGGACGCAGCGTCTCCACTAGTGCCTCTTGGACAGGAGCATACCGCGTTGTTGTTGACAACTGAGCACAGAGCCCCGGGGCCACATGGTGACGGTGTGCACGGTGGTGCTAAAATACAATATTTTAGTACTTAGATAACTTATAGTATGTATGTATTCATTTAAAAAACCTTTTTTTTTAATTTCCTAAATTTCAATGACATTTTCGCTTGTATAGTACAACGCTTCAACCACTGACCTGTACAAATACCACTGGACAGGCTGTTTCATTACGCATGAAACTAAACCTTAACAGACAGCAATAAGGTTAAATTTTATTAAAATACGTTTATAAAAATGAGCTCTCACTTAGGAACCGGTATTTGTTCATTATGCAGGTGTATGATTTTGCGATATTTTTATATTTCGATATATCTTAATAGAGAACACAAAGTAAATTTTATTTTTTACGCTGTGATTATATGCAAAGCTGAATGTAGTAAGAATTTGATCGAAGATTTCATCTACTTGTACCTACGCCTAGGTCAATATTAGCCAACACAATCACATTCTTCCTATAAATTGTCCTAATTGTTCCTATAAAATGCACAGCTACCATCATCCTACTCTCCTATTCTATCTTATCTACATGACCAAATGAATTGGTCAGTTTTTGATACAATAACAGATAAATGTTGAAAAGCTAAAGTTATTGATGTATTTACCTGTCACAACAGTGTCACATTTGTCAAAAGCATTTCCTCTTGTTCCTGGCGGACATGAACAAAGTGGAACATGATTGACTGTTTCGCAATCAGCTCCTACTCCACACGTGCCCTCACACGGATCGCGGCACTTGGATCGTATACAGGCCCGTGTTGGTGAGCAATCCGAATCAGCAAGACATTCTGGCCGGCAACCAGTGTATGGGTCTCCTCTTAGGCCTGGTTCACACTCGCAGGAGGCGCCACTTCCACGCGCCCGACAAATAGCCCCTGGTCCACACGGCGATGGACTACAAGGATCATTTGGAAGTTTTTCTGTAACATAATAAGTGCATATTGATTATTTTGCCATTATTGAGCGATATATCAGTGTAGCAAGTACGAAAGCGTTTATTTTCAACGAATAACAAGATTGCGACACTGTAAAATCAACCAGTAAAACCCATGCCTAAGTTTTAAAGGTGAAGCCACAGCTAGCAGTCTTGTTGTGATTCTTTAATAGCAAAGTTTTTAAATTTGTAACAAGTGAAGCGTTCTTCCGACTGAGTTTATCTTACGAATATTATCGATGCGTCGACACTCAGAAAGGGGATTTCCGTAGGTATTTGGTGGGCATTCGCATCGTGGCTCGTGAGCAACGGGTGAACAGATGGCGTTGAGACCGCAAGCGCCGGGGCATGGATCCACACACTGTTTGTTGAGACACGTGAGTCGCCACTCGCAGTCACTGGAGCTGATGCACTCGGGGCGACAGTACGGCGGCGCCCCGATATAGCCATGCCGACATTGACATGAGCTGTCTACACATTCGGCGTTCTGGCCACAGTTGCTGCACGGTGACGGCACTTTAGGTTCCGCCTCGACGACTGCCAAAAATAATTTAATTAGTTAAATAATATAGTGATAGTTTTGAACATAATGCTGCCAAATTTATTAATGTATACACATTTATAATAAAGTCCCAGCCACTGTTTTGGCATTATCTATAAATAAATTTAAAAGTATTATTAAAAAATGGCTTTGTCGTAAATCCTACTATTCCACAGCTGAATATCTAAGTTATCGGACAGCCTGGGACTAGATTATGATTATTTTATAGCAATAGCAATGACAGTACAATATTGTATATTTCATTAAAAAGAGCGAAAAAAAAGAATGCTGGGAGAGTTTCTTGCGTCGCTTGTATCGCAAAAATAATTAAAAACAATAAATGCATTTTATGCCTTTTTTATATTCCTATTGATGGGTTATATAATATCGAAGAAAAATAAATAATATTGTTTCTTATCATTTAAAAGAAATGTTCCATGTGTACCTACATGAAAGTAACATGAATAAGCATTACCTGGCAAACAACGTATAAATGGATCGCCGGTATGTCTGATGGGACAACTACATATTGGTGAGTGAGACATGGTGTGACAAACAGCTCCTGTGCCACACGTTCCTGGACAAGGATCTTGACATTTGCTGTTCCGACAGGCGCGATCAGTGGAACAATCTGAGTTTCGACGACATTCCGGTCTACAGCTTGGAGGTTCTTCAAACATTGGTGGCCTACAAGAGCAGTGGGCTACGTTGCCATCAGATCGGCAAATGCTGTTTGGTCCACATGGATTTGGCGTGCACGGGTCGCTGACAACCGGAGCTACAATAAATACATAATTATTAAAAATTCATATTGATTTTATTTACGAATAAAGTGCTATTTAATCTTTTTACCCGTAACTCGGCGACATGCGATGAATGGATCTCCTTGCAGTGGATTTGGACATTCACAGATTGCGATGTGATTTATTACGTTGCAGACTGCTTCAAGGCCACAGGCGTTCTTACAAGGGTTGACGCATTTGTAATTGATACACGCTTGGTTTCTCAAACATTCACTGTCGCTTGTACATTCAGGACGGCATTCCACATAGGGATTGCCGTGATAGCCAACAATACAAGAACAAGTTCCATTATCGCATACTGCGTTCACTCCGCATGGTGAATTGTAACAAGGATTCACTGACGGTTGTGGTAAATTATCTGTAAAGGTAAAACGAAATACAGATTAGAAAATAACTATAAACTTTGGTGACACATAATAATGTATAGGAATATTACCTTCAATGAAATAGCAACCAACGAATGGGTCACCTATATATCCATTCAAACACGTGCAAATAGCGATATGGTTCATAGCTCGACACTGTGAATTACTTCCACATGAACCTAAGCAAGGATCAACACATTTCTCTCGTACACATGCTTTGTCGTTTGGACAGTCGGCGCTGATGGTACATTCCGGAGAACATTGCGGTGGGGCACCAAAATAGCCAGTCTTGCAGGAACACATAGGTGCATCGCCGATATCTCGACATATTGAATACGCTCCACATGGATTTGGTTCGCATGGTGATGATATTGGTGTGGCTAAAGGCTTTTCTTTAACGCATCGAACAAACGGATCTCCTTGGAAACCGGCCAAGCACGTACAATAAGGACTGTGTCTATGTGTACGACATTCAGCGTTTTCGCCACAAGTATTTGTACATGGGTCCACACATTTTTGGTTTATACACGCTTTGTTTAGCGGACATTCAGAACTGATTACACATTCTGGTCTACAATTTGGTGGATATCCGGAATATTCCGGCAGACAAGCGCACACAGCTTTGTTATTTATGTTTCTACACGTGCTGTGAGGGCCGCATGGTGAAGGTTGACATGGGTCGACGGGTTCCTCTGCAAAATATAATATTTATAACTTTATAAAAAAGAAAGAAAAATCATTTATTGTGCAACTCAAACCTAGTGTACAAGTAGACTTATTTATTAATTTACATGAACTTGCAGATTTGGAGTTCACCTCAACATAATACTGATCATACCCACAGGTGATATGAGCAGCGCTGGTCTTCCGGAGAACTCCAGGTGGTCTGGCGGATTGTCAGACTACTTAAAGATTATACATATTATATGAATTACCATTCTAAATTCAATTACCATCAGCTGAACGTCCTGCTCGTCTTGTCCCTTATTTTCAAAAAAAAAATCTTACAAGAATTTATAGCCCAAGCAGGTATGTTATAATTGTATTTACCTTGTTTCAATTGGCATATCTCGTACGGGTTACCCACATGATTTGATATGCAAGAGCACCTCGGTATATGGTCGACAGTTTGACAGTGTGTGTTCTGCCCACAGAAGCCGGGGCACGGGTCACTGCATTTATTATTGATACAAGCAAGATTCTGTTGACAATCTGAGTTCAGCAGACATTCAGGTCTGCAGCTTTCGTAAGGATTACCGAAGTGATCGTTAGAACAGACGCAGCTAGCTACGTTATCTCGCTCCTGGCATATCGCGTTTGTTCCACATGGGTTTGGTGTACAAGGTCTTACTTGCGCTGTCGGTTTTTGAGCTATAGCTAAAAAAAAAGATTATTATTAACATTATCAAAATAAATAATATTCTCGATTTTATTCGGTAATATCATAATATTGGCATATTAGGAAACTGACTTGAGATGTCGCTTTTGCAAATCTAAACAATTTCGGAACACGAGACGTCGTGGGTTCGAGTCCCGCATCATTCATAAAATTTTGTTTTCAAATCATTCATTAAATTTGTGTATTCATCCTAGAAGTAAGGGTTATCACTTTAAAAACATAATAAATTATTTAGATTTGCAAGAGCGACAACTCAAGTAAATTTCCTAATATGCAAATACTGGGGTTGAGCAGGTTATCAACTGTAAAGTAGACCCTGTAGATGAATATCATAGTAGTTTTGTACCTGGTAAACGAATACATTCATTGAACGGATCTCCTCGATAACCGTCTTGACAAGTACATTGAGGCGAGTGGCTGACAACTCTGCAATTTGCAAAGTACCCGCAAGCGCCGACGCACGGATCCACACATTTATTGTTTATACACGACTTGTCATTAGTACACTCGCTGTTCGATATACATTCCGGGCGACAATACGGCGGTTGTCCGATAAAACCGTTCATACAAGAACAAGATGAGACACTGTTTATTTCTTTGCAAATCGAATTTGGACCACATGGTGATGGGACACAAGGCTTCTTTTCGACTGGCGTTTCGTCTGCAAATAATGATTTATGTTATAGTAATATATTTAATAAATAACAATCACAAATTTTAGTACAATCCAACGAACTTACTTTGAATTACAGAACATTGTATGAATGGATCGCCAGTTAATCCGTTGCGACAGTAGCAAATTGGTTTATGATTGTGAACTTTGCATTCCGAATTGATACCACAAGAACCTCTACATGGGTCGATACATTTCTGATTGGAGCACGAGAGCACCGTCGAGCAATCCGAATCTATGAGACATTCTGGACGACACGAAGGTGCTGCCCCAATATATCCAACAAGACAAGTACAGATGGCTTGTTCATTTACCGCTCTACAGACACTATTTGGACCGCAAGGGGATGGTGTACATGGGTTGATATTATCTTCAATTTCTAAAACGAGTAATAAAATATTAAAAAATTACCAAGCATCATCAAGAATTTTAAATTATCGTACAATATACTATTTACTTACCTAGGATAGGATTGCATGAAACAAAGGCGTTTCCGTTAGTTTTAGGTGGACAATAGCACATTGGCACATGGTTATAAACTTCACAATTAGCGCCTCGCCCACACAAGTTTTCACATGGGTTAACACATTTAGTGTTAACGCACACCAAATTAGTAGCACAGTCGGAGCTGTGCGTACATTCGGGACGACAACTCAGATATGGATTTCCAAAGTAATTTGTTCGACACGAGCAGACTCCGTTTTGGCACTCAGCATTGGCACCGCACGGGTCAGGATTGCAACTGTCGTATTTAGGTGGAACAGGTTCTGCAAAAAAATTAAATGATTGTTTACATTAGTACTTTATCAAGTATCACAATGAAATTATCACAGACAAAGTTGATGAATTCTTTAATCAACGAAGAAGAAATCAGATCAAATTCGAAGAGACACATTGCGTATTTTTCTTTCTAAAAAGTCTCGCTTTATAAACTCCCTTATCTTACAGAAGGAATAAATTAGAGGGGCACTGCATCGCAATGCATGATTTTGATTATCATATACACATTTTTAGTTTAAAACAATAAAACCTAAATGTACATATTATTTAAACTATTATATTAATTAAAGTCAAATAAACTTTATTTAATTAAGCTTAAACTAAGCGCTTTTGAATCATCACTATAAATATTTCTTTTAAATTACTAAATCTACCATATATTCGGGAAAAGCAGAGCTCATGTGAAGAACATACAAGAAACTCAACGGCCACATTTAATTAAAATTGAATAAATAAACTTACCAATATTTTCTAATACGAAACAGCTTCCAAATGGATCGCCAGTGTATCCTTCTAAGCAGCTACAAATCGCAGCGTGTTGATGTGCTTGACACACCGTGTGTAGTCCACAGGAGCCAACGCAAGGATCTTTACACTTTTGGTTCATGCAGGCCTTATTACTTGGACAATCAGAATTGATGGTACATTCCGGTCTGCAGTTAGGTGGTGTGCCAATATAAGAAGCCATGCAGGTACAAATCGGTACTCTGTTTTCAGAATGACACAGCGAGTTTGGTCCACATGGAGAGGGAAGGCAAGGGTTTACTTCAACACTCGGAGTATCTGTAATTGAGACATTTTATTTAAATTTGTTTGTTATTCTTCATAATTATAGATAGATTCTTATAATAATACTAGCTGACATGACAGACGTTGTTCTGTAGATAATAAAAAAAATACTGTTTATAGGAATTTGCCAATAATATTTCAAAACATCAAAAAATATTTCGTATAAAATGCTCCCTGTTGTAATAATGAAATTGTTTCACAGCGGAACTGTCAAACCGTGCGTCACTAAATTCTCTCATAGAAAATACGTCCATACAAAACAAATATTGAAAATAAAAATAATTATGGGTCCCAAATCAAAAAAAAAATATCCTATCTCTCAAGTTGGACAAAACTGCACTCCATGAAGTAAATCCGTCCGTTAGTTTAGGATTCCATCGCGGACAAACAATGTGTCACGTAATTTTTATATATATTAAGATGATTCCTGTATAAGTCTACTTACTTTGTATGGGTGCACATAAGACAAAAGGATCGCCTTCGAAACCTCGTTCACATGAACATATCGGGGCATGATTAACCACCCTGCAAACCGAATTCCTCCCGCATACGTCAACGCAAGGGTTAACGCACTTTTGTCGCACGCAGCTAAGTGATGAAGGACACTCTGAATTAACCGTGCATTCGGGACGGCAATTTGGTGGGGTGCCCAAGTATTCTGGTAAACAGGAACACGATACTAAGCCATTATTATTTTTGCAGATTGAGTTACTTCCGCATGGATTTGGTTGGCACGGGTCGCGTACAACGGGTTCTGTAATATAAAATAGTTTTAAAAATATAACACATTTCATATGCCTTAATAAGAGAAATAACTTTCTAGAAAATACTCTACCTTCTTCTTTGATAAGGATATGACAGTAGGCATAAGGATTGCCAGTATAACCAGGTGAACAGGAACAAGATGGAATATGGTTCAAAACTTGGCAAGTAGCTGTTACACCACATACTCCCGGGCAAGGATCTTGGCATTTATTGCTCAAACAAGCTTTGTTGTATGGACAGTCATTGTTGATCACACACTCTGGACGACATCCTTCGAAAGGATTTCCATAGTACCCATCATGGCAAATGCAGGACGCAGCACCGTTAGATGACACCTTGCAATAGCTGTTGGCTCCACATGGTGATGGATTACAAGCGTCCACATGCTCAATCTTTTGAGTTATTTGGTAGCACGATAAAAATGGATCTCCAGAATAGCCCTCTTCACAAGAACACATTGCGGTGTGGACTCTGACGGAACATATCGTGTTTGTTCCACAAGAACCAACACAAGGGTCTTTGCATTTGAATGCAATACAAGCTTTGTCTGAAGCACACTCTTCGCTAGATGTACATTCTCGGCGACAGTTGGGTGGAGTGCCTTCGAATGTCGGTTGACAAGAACATTGGTGCGACTTTCCATCTGAGCTTTCAGTACAGAAACTGTTAGGACCACAAGGTGATGGTACACAGGGATTACTTGGAACATCTTCATGTTGTTGAACTGTAAGATGTAAAAAAAAAAACATTTTAGGTATTTCATAAGCTCTGACTTTTCCAAGCAAAAGAATAATGTTTCAAAAATTTAACTTACTGTAACAGTTTGTAAAAGGTGATCCCGTAAAGCGCGGAGGGCACGAACATACAGGATTGTGGTTAATGACTTTGCACTCAGCATTATAAGCACAAGACCCAGGACAAGGATCTTGACATTTCATATTTATACAGGCCAAAGATAGTGGACAGTCAGTACTCTGTATACATTCCGGTCGACAATTTGGTGGATTACCAACATATCCTTGCATGCAAGCACAATTTGCCTGACCGTTGTTTTCGCGACAAAAACTATTTGGTCCACATGGGGATGGTTCGCATGGCCTAGTTACTGGCTCTGTAAATAATTATATTAATTAAACACACTGTTTAGTACTGGCTTCATGAATCTATGAATTAAAAAAAAATAAAACATACTGTCAACTATTCGGCACTGAGTAAATGCATCTCCAGTCATTCCCGATGGACAGCTGCATATTGCAATATGGTTGTAGACATTGCATTCCGCATTTAATCCGCACATATTAATGCAAGGGTCAATACATTTAGAGCGGACACAGGTTTTGTCCAGCGGACAGTCGGTGTTCAGGACACATTCGGGTCGACATGCAAGGTATGGGTCGCCGTGATACTCCGGCAAGCAGCTACATTCACCATTGTTTCTGCAGATTGCATTTGGCCCACACGGGGAAGGATTGCATGGATCTCTCTTTTCTGGTGGTTCTAAAAAGAGAAGATAAATAATTATTAATACACTTAAACAATAGCAACAGACAGAAGCAAATGGTATTGAATAACGAGGTCCATAGAGCATTGAGACCTAACTATAATCTCCTACAACACCAGAGAAATAAGAAGTGCGTTGCCGGTCTTTAAGGATGTACGCGTTTTGTTTTCGCGCACTTTCTAAGCGAAAGAGGTAAATCAAATAATTAAATATCACCAAAAGCTTCTTTGAGAGTATTTTTTAATTCCCACGTTGAACTTCCTGAATTATTTTTAAATTAAAATTAGGGTAAGTGTCATAATTACCTTCATATTTAATTCTGCAGACTGCGAATGGATCTCCAGCATAACCAGGTGGACATAAACAAACTGGTACATGGTTCACGACATTGCATACAGCGTTCAAGCCACACGATCCATCGCAAGGATTCTGACATTTCATATTTAAACATGCCTTGTTGCTGCTACAATCGGTGTTCACAATGCATTCTGGTCTGCAGTTCGGTGGACTTCCTAAGTAATCAATATGACAGGAGCACGATGCTATACCCCCGACGTCGCGACACTCAGCGTTTGGTCCGCAAGGAGAAGGCAGACACGGATTCACAGATTCGCTCAGTGTCGGTTGTACTTCTACGTATCTACAAATCGTGAATGGATCTCCTGTATATCGTTCTTTGCACGAACACATCGGGTTGTGGTTAATCACACGACAGTCTGCATTAATTCCACATCCGCTGGGACACGGCGATATACACTTCAAATTCTCGCAAACTTTATCAAGAGGACACTCTGAGTTTGAGATACATTCTGGTCGACATGAAGGTGGAGAGCCTCGGAATTCAGGCAGACAAGTACACACTGCCAAGTTATTGCGGTTACTACATTGGCTATTTGGGCCACATGGTGAAGGATTACATGGGTCCACAATATCGGCTAAAATCAAATAAAATCATAAGCATTTCATATTAAACAATATTATTCAACTGAGAGATAAGACAGGATAAGACAAATCAATATTTACCTTGAGGTTTGAATGAGCAAATTTTAAATGGATCTCCATAATGTTGATCAGGACATGCACAGTTTGGCAGATGATTTGTCACATAGCACAGGGCGTTTATGCCGCATGTGCCAGGGCATGGATCCACACACTTGTTTTGCTGGCAGGCCTTATTAGATGGACAGTCAGAACTAAGGACACATTCAGGTTTACACGACACATATGGATCTCCATGATAACCAGGTAAACAAGTACAAGATCCAACATTATTTTGCTCCCTGCACTGAGCATTGCTTCCACACGGTGATGGTATACATGGAGTTGGACGCTCTACAACAGTTGCTTCAGCTCGTATAGTACACTGAACGAAAGGATCTCCCGAGTAGCCATGCTGGCAGATACAAATAGGCGCATGGCTCACAACCCTACACTCAGCGTTAAGTCCACACGCACCGGGGCATGGGTCGCGGCATTTTCTGTTAATGCAAGCTTCGTTTGACCTACAATCAGTATTACTGGTACATTCAGGTCTACAAGCTGGTGGAGCACCAATGAAATCTGGTAAGCATTTACAATCTGCATTATCTCCATTTTCTACGCATTGTGAGTTTGGTCCACACGGTGATGGTAAGCATGGATTAATCTTAATCGGTGGAGAATTATCTGCAAAAACGGAATTTCATTCAAATTAGATCAATTTATTAAGAAGTTTGAGAAAAAGTATGTAGAAGGATACTTACATATGCGTTGGCAAATTGTAAACGGATCACCCGAATAACCAGTTAGGCAACTGCATACTGGGTTATGGTTGACGACAATACAATTTGTATGTTGTCCACAGGCGCCTGGGCATGGATCGATACATTTTTGATTGGAACATGCCAAGTTTAAGTTGCAATCTGAACTTTGTATGCATTCAGGGCGACAGTTTGGTGGACTGCCAATATATCCAGGTACACAGACACAAACAGCGTGACCATTTATATCTCTACACTGGCTATAGGGACCACACGGTGATGGGTTGCATAAGTCGATTGGAGAAACATCTGTAAAGAACATAATATTAGTAATAAATTGGATATTTTAAAAATATATCACAACCTTAGCATATGATTTTATTAATTAGAAACTTATATACTGTAATTGAAAAAAGAAAAACAGAATATGATGCCCTAATTCGTTAAACATATAAATATAGTTATAGTATAAATTACCTTTGACTGGTGTGCAGTATTGAAATGGATCACCAGTCATTCTTGATGGACATGAGCACATTGGTATATTATTTATAACTTCGCAGATTGCATTAGATCCACAAGCATCTATGCAGGGGTTTACACATTTATTATTCACACATGCTAGATTTCGTGCGCAATCCGTGTTAAGTATGCATTCAGGTTTGCATTCAAAGTATGGATCTCCAAAATATTCTGGTAAACATCTACAGTTTCCATTTTCACATAACGCATTAGGTCCGCAGGGCGTTGGAGAACATGGATCAACATAATCTGGCTCTGAAATTATAAAAAAATATGAGTAAGCTGTTCACATTTACATCAAGTTCATCATTGTTAAATATCAAAGTGAGAGTAAAATAAAATTTATTCAACTAGGCTTAATATTTTATGTGTTATTTTAAATGTTTAATTTAAATGACTGAATTTAGAAAAGGTAGAGCTCTTGTGAATAACATGCAAGAAACTCAACGGCCACTCTTTAAAATATCAATGACTATTTTACAATAGCTGTAATGTATTTATAACGAATTAGTTTTGTAGGTAGCATCTAAAATATGATTCATATTCAAAGTTATAAAGCGTTTTAAATAAGTAATATTTCATAAACTGTGTGAATATTAATTATATATCGTATGTTTCTTAGATTACCTTTTAATATGACTTGGCATCTAGTGAATGGATCACCGGTATGACCAGTAAAGCATGAACAACTTGGTAGATGATTATTGACATTGCATTCGGCATTTAGTCCACACGCTCCAGGGCAAGGGTCCATACACTTATTATTGATACAGGCGCTTAAAGCATCGCATTCTGAATTGACAGTACATTCGGGTCTACAGCGTGGCGGTGTGCCGATATAGTTTGGCAAACAAGAGCATCGCGCTACCCCTCTATTTTCCTGGCACTGAGAATTTGGTCCACAAGGAGAAGGTACACATGGATCAACATTTGGCGATTCTTGTAGGGATGTCGATAATACAACTAAAACAAATAAAAATATGCGTTGATTAGTGACAAAGAGATACTTGAGAAAGTGGCAGTATCATCATCATCAGCCGGAAGACGTCCACTGCTGTACAAAGGCCTCCCCAAAGATTTCCACGACGATCTGTCCTGCGCTGCCCTCATCCAATGTATTCCGGCGATCTTGACCAGATCGTCGGTCCATCCTGTGGGGGGCCTACCAACACTGCGTCTTCCGGTACGTATATAGTAAGGGAAAAATTTGGTTGTACTGACTTGGCATGCAGTAGGTGAATGGGTCTCCTGTGTATTGTTCCTGACATCCGCAAATCGGGTTATGTGTAATAACTCTACAGTTAGCGTTTCTTCCACATTGACCAGCACACGGATCAACACATCTTTGGTTGACGCATGCCTTATCACTGGAACATTCACTGTTGATTGTGCATTCTGGTCTGCAGCTAGGTGGCGTACCCATGTAGTTTTCTAAGCAGCTACATACGACTTGCGAATTAACCTCCCGACACTGACTATTAGGACCACAAGGTGAAGGTGTGCATGGGGTCAATTTCGTTTCTAAAACAAAAGATGGCATAATAAACAAACGTTCTATTTCACATAAAAATATATTAACGATCTGAATAGGAAATAATATTCATGATATTCTTAAGTCGAAAACTAACCTTCAACTTTTTCTTTGCAGAAGGTGTAAGGGTCTCCAGTTAGTCCCGTGGGACAATAACAAGCGGGCACATGATTCACAACTTGGCATATCCCATTCGGCGCACATATACCCGGGCATGGGTCTCTGCATTTGTTCTGTATACAGGCTAACGTTGGACTGCAATCTGTGTTAAGTACGCATTCTGGGCGACAACCCTCATATGGATTTCCAATATAATGCTCAATGCATTTACATGAGCCAGCTCCATTCCGTTCAGTACATTCGGCGTTTAGCCCACACGGCGATGGTTCGCACGGAGAACCATATTCGATTACAGCATCTATACAAAACCAAATGTCATTTATTAAAAGGCTCAGAAATATACCTAATCATAAGATGTTTATTTAAATAATGTACTTTTAAAGGTTCAAAACATTACTTATTTATCACATTATACTTTGACTATAAAGTCAATGGAACATAAGAATAAATATAATAGATAAAAGATAGATAATATATAAATAATAAATTTAAGAATTATTTATTCTATGTGACTCGCTCGATCCAGCAGACAAACTTTATGTAGTATGTATTAGCTTAAAAAGAAACTGTTTGCTTAAAATAAATAATAAATATAATGAATACGTTTATGTAAGGAGCAAATTACCTTTTAACGGACTGCAAGAAACGAGTGGATCTCCGGTTTGACCGTACGGGCAGGTACAAATAATAGCGTGACTGTTGACTATGCAATCTGCGTTGTAGCCACAACTTCCCGGGCAAGGATCCTTACAGTGGTAATTAATGCAAGCTAAATTAGTTGCACATTCCGAATTGGATACACATTCAGGGTGACAGTTAGGTGGGGAGCCCATATAATTAGTCTTGCACGAACACGACGGCGCTTCCCCAATGACCTTACAAACTGAATGTGGGCCACATGGAGAGGGAATACATGGGTCGACAGGAGATATTGGCGTTGCAGCTGGAAGAAAACGAAGAATTAATTTTATGTCTAAAACGACTATGTAATTCATCAACTATAAAGTAGATCCTGTAGATGAAGAAGAACTGAGAGATGAACAAGACATACCAAGACTTATGAACAATATGTCACTCGTATGGTTGGTATCGTATCCGCATCGTTCATAAATTTTAGTTATTAAATTTATTTGTGTAACTATATAAGTGCGTTAATAGAATAAAATATTTACCAATCTGGGTACAATGAAGGAATGGATCTCCAGTATACTGCGGAGGACATGAGCATACAGGGTTGTGGTTAACGACTTCACATCTAGCCCCAAGTCCACAAGTACCGCGACACGGATTTATACATTTATAATTATTGCAAGCTTCATTTGATGGACACTCCGAGCTGATTGTACATTCGGGTCGACACGATGGTGGGCTGCCGATGTAAGTTGGGAGACAAGAACAAATTGCTTGATTATTTAATCCTCGGCATTGACTGTTGGGGCCACAAGGGTTTGGATTGCATGGTTGCACTTCTATTACTAAAAAGTAAAGGATGATTAAAGCATGATTTAAATGTCTGATTTATAATCCATTTTATTATTAATAAGAATATTACCTTCGGCTCTATGGCATTCAATGAAAGCATTTCCTGTTGTGCCAACGGGACATGAACAAATTGGTATATGATTATAAACATTGCATTCCGCAGTTTGAGCACACATTTCTGGGCAAGGATTTACACATTTATTTCTAGAGCAAACTTTATCTGATGGGCATTCAATACTGTTGGTACATTCTGGTTTACATCCAAAGTAGGGATCACCGAAATAGCCTTCTAGACATGTACACACGCCATTGTCACATCGGGTATTATAACCGCATGGTGACGGATTGCACAAATCTTGTGGTACTTCCTCTGTAAAAGAATTATCTGGTATTAATTCAAATATTTTTTTAAATCGCTTATTAAAAGTCAAAATTTATCACCCATTTGGAAATTTATGCCTCCAACCTGAGAAGAATGGGCGCAAGAAACTCAGCGGACTTTTTTTTTATTATAAAATTACAATACAATCAAATTTATAATACAGCCTGACGGATGTCGATCCATTTTTAATCTGTGGTATAATTAAGAAAGTCGTCAATTTATCGTAAGTCGTTTATTCTTCGTAAACTTTACCACACAAATGTCTTTTAACTATTCTTTTAAATTTCTTAATACATTTGTTTTATATTTTCAGCATCGCATATACATCGCCCCACAAAAGACTTACTAACTCGGCTTAGCCGAATAGTAGGCATAATAAGTTTATGTTTGTACCTAGTTTTAACAATATGATTATGACAGTTTCCATACGTAACATTTTCAAGAACATATTGAAAGGCAACAGTAAAAAAAAATATTTCTTTAAATTTTTCTCTTAACGATTCTCTAAGACCTAGGTTATAAATAGCACGAATAGCCCTCTTCTGCAGCACACAGATTGAAATACATCATCAACATTACAATAGATATATTTTTAGAAATTATCACAATATAATAAAATATTTCAAAACAAAATTTTTAATTTTATAATACCTCTTATTGGTTCCAGAACAATACACCTGGTGAATGGATCACCAGTATATCCACTATCACAAGTACACGCCGGATAATGATTAAAAACAGTACATTCAGCACCTATACCACAGCTGCCAGGGCAAGGGTCAACACATTTCATATTGATACAAGCTCTGTTTGAAGGGCAATCCTGGTTGATAGCGCATTCGGGTCGACAATTGGGAGGAGCACCTTGGAAGTTTGGCATACAACTACAGATTGGATTGCCCCTATTGTCTCTACAAATACTATTTTCTCCGCAAGGGTTTGGAATGCATGGATCATTTTGTTGTAAAACTGCTACGGGTTCTGTAAGACAAATAGTACGATATTACAATTATTGCAGGAATTCTATTAGCTTTAATTAGGTCAATATAAAATTTATCATACTTGGCAAATAGCATCTAGTGAACGGATCACCAGTATACTGCGGACTGCATGAACATATAGGACTGTGCGAGATGACTCTGCACTCTGCATTTTGACCACAATGACCAGGACACGGATTGACACACTTGAGATTGATGCAGGCCTTATCAGTTGCGCATTCAGAACTTATTGTACACTCCGGTCTGCATCCTGGAGGTGATCCAATATAATTTGGCATACAAGAGCAAACGCTTTGCCCATTCGCAGGACGACATATGCTATTTGGTCCGCATGGGTTCGGTACACATGGAGTAACAGGTTCTTCTTGTAAAACTGAAATGATTTATAAAATGAGCTTAGAATCGCTTGGCATAAAAACGTTAAGTGATATATTTTTTGCTAAAATTACCTTTCTGCACTTCACACTTTTGATATGGATTGCCAGTATAACGAGTTGGACAGCTACATGACGGCAAATGATTAACAACTGTGCAGACCGCCAAAAACGCACAAGTTCCAGGACAAGGATCAAGGCATTTATTTCTGATACAACTCTTGTCTGGTGTACAGTCTGTATTTATTGAACATTCCGGGCGGCAACCTTCATAAGGATTTCCTACGTAATCAGGTAAGCAAGAACAGGATCCTACATAATTTTGTTCTCTGCAAATTGCGTTAGAACCACAGGGTGATGGTATGCAAGGAGACGTTCGTTCAGGTATAGGTTCCCTCTGTACTTCACAGCTCGTAAACGGATCACCGAAATATCCTTCTCGACAGAAACACATTGGAGAATGACTTATTGTTTTACACTCGGTATTCACACCACATGCACTGATGCACGGGTCTTTACATCTTTGATTAATGCATGCTTTATTAGTTGAGCATTCGCTGTTGCTTGTACATTCTGGTCTACAGTATGGTGGAGAACCGAAGTAATCAGGGGAACATGCGCATGATGCTTCACCGTTTACTTCTTTACAAATAGAATTAGCACCACATGGAGATGGTATGCATGGTGTTACGTCATTCTCTGGAGGCCCTGTAAATAAATTTACAATTATACATATTGAAATTGAAATGAAAGACAATTCTATTCTTTAATAATAATAAGGGACGAGATGAGCCAGACTTTCAGTTTATAGTAACTGATACGCCTTGCCCATTACAATGCAGTGCTGCTCAGGATTCTTGAAAAACCCAATAATTCTGAGTGGCACTATAATTGCGCTCGTCACCTTGGAAAATATGATGCTAAGTCTCATTTGCCCAGTAATTTCACTAGCTACGGCACCCTTCAGACCGAAACACAATAATGTTTACACATTACTGCTTCACTAGAAATGGACTCCATTGTGGAACAACCTAACAAACTCTAAATATTATAGTAAAGATGAAAAAATAACAAACACAATTACAGTAAAATAAGAGAAAAAGATTTTTCTCTGCATACAATCTAGAACGGGTTAATTCGATGTTTGCAAATGTTTACGATTTTGTAATTGTTACCCATCACCAATTTATTGTATTATATGGTAAATACAATACAATAAATTGGTGACAATGTTTTTAGTAATATCAATGGAAATATTGTATATATTAATACTGAATGGTGAATGGCGACCAGGTACCGGAAGACACAGTGTTGGTAGGCCCCCCACAAGATGGATCGAAGATCTGGTCAAGATCGCCGAAATACGTTGGATAAGGGCAGCTCAGGACCGATCGTAGTGGAAATCTTTGGGAAAGGCCTTTGTGCAGCAGTGGACGTTTTGACGATGATGACGATGTTAATACTTTGAAAAAGTCTGTACTACTTCTATAAATATTATCGTTTACTTACTGAATAGAACACAGCGCACGAATGGGTCTCCCGTGTACTTCGGTGGACAAGAACAAATTGGATTGTGCTTAACAACTTCACATTTAGCTTGAGCGCCGCACGACCCCTTACATGGATCGATACACTTTTGATTACTGCATGCCTTATTATACGGACAGTCCGAGCTAACAACGCACTCTGGTCTACATAATGGAGGACTTCCAATATACCCGGCGATGCAAGTGCAAACCGCTTGTCCGTTTATTTCTCGACATTGACTGTTTGGTCCACAAGGTGATGGCAGACATGGATTGGCTTTCACTGGAACTGAATCAATACATATTATGGTAAGTATTTATTTCAAGATATTTATTAAATAGTTATTGCCTATGCAGCTACAAAGATATAGAAGATTTACATTACATTTACATGTTGTATACATTAATTGTAATAATTTATCTGCTTTGTCAACTTATATCATGTTGGTAAATATTTTTATAAAATAAAAATTAGGTATCTGGATTTAATATCGTGTAACACAAGGCTCGTGTTTACTACTTTATTTTTTTTTATATTTATGTATTATATATATAAAGTAGAAGATAGAAAAACTATATTCATATTACCTTGAATTAATTTGCATTCATAAAATGCATTTCCTGTCATTTCCTGAGGGCAACTGCACATTGGTACATGGTTTATCACTTCGCATACAGCATTTGCTGCACATGTATTAATACATGGATCCACACATTTATTCCTTACACATGCCCTATTTCTTTGACAATCACTGTTAAGAACACATTCAGGGCGACAGCCTAGATATGGGTCTCCTTGATAACCAGCAATGCATGTACACTTTCCATTATCACAGTCTGCGTTAGCCCCACAAGGTGAAGGATTACACTGATCGATGATTTCATAATCTGAAAGTATTTCATTGTTTAAAATATGCAAAATAACTTTCGTTAGGAACTTATAAAATCACAATTAAACTTACCAGTATTTACTTTAAGAGAGCAGATGGTAAAGGCATCTCCCACAAATCCTTCTGGGCAGGTACACATTGGCGTATGTCTAGAAACTGTACATAAAGCATTTATGCCGCATGAACCGCGACAAGGGTCGACACATTTTTGTTGTATACACGCCAGGGATGTTGAACAGTCAGCATTAAGCACACATTCAGGTCTACAATTTGGCGGACTTCCGATATAGTTGTCAAGACATGTGCATGATGGTATGTTTCCGACCTCCTTGCACAAAGAATTTGGTCCACACGGTGATGGAACACATGGATTTTTGTAAGGTTCTAAGACAGCGTTTGCTATTGGTGCTGAAAAAAGGAAAAAAAAATTAACTATTAGCAGATGCCCGCGACTTCGTTCACAAAATAATAAGTAAGTTTGGAATTGAAGATTATCTCATGTCCTATTCCAGTTCCAGTTCCCGTTTTCGATCCCGTCCCCAACATATTATATGAATCTTATTTTAAGGAAGATGGTATTGCAAACTAAACCTACTATTGGTATAGGTACCTATAGCTCATCGACGTGAATTATTTTTATTAATTTTTTCACAAATCCCGATTTTCCGGGATAAAATGTAGCCTATATACTATACCAAGCTCTAGTCTATGGCTGTACCAAATTTCATCAAATTCGGTTTAGTAGCTCCGGCGTGAAAGCGTAACAAACAAACTTACATTCACATTTAAAATATTAGTAGGGATATATATCATTGACCAAATAAAAAAAATACTCACGTGGCATTGGTATACATCTAGTGAACGGATCACCCGTGTAAAGTGATTTACAGTTGCAAATAGGACTATGATTGATAATTCTACACTCAGCATTCACCCCACACGCATCCGAGCACGGATCAAGACATTTTTGGTTTATACAAGCTTTATTCGTCGGACATTCAGAACTAGTAAGACATTCTGGGCGACAATTTGGAGGAGATCCAATATAATTCGATAAGCACGAACAGACTGCTTGTTTGTTAACTTCTAAACAACGACTGTTTGGACCACATGGAGATGGATTACAAACATCCAAATTTGCTTCGGGTTGTCCTGAAACGTAAAAATTATTAATGTTATGTTTCTCAGTTAGGGGATAATTAATTTCTGTAAATTTAATCTTATTCACTCACTTTGTAAGGTGCAGTAATTGAATGGATCTCCAGTAAATCCTGCTAAACAGGAACATGACGGAGCATGATTGACGACTTGACAAAAAGCATTCGGAGCGCATGCACCTGGACATGGGTCTTGGCATTTATTTTTCAAACATGCCTTGTTGGATGGACAATCAGCGTTAATTACACATTCTGGCCTACAACCTTCATATGGATTTCCGTGATAGTCTGGTAAACACGTACAAGATCCCGCATCTCTGAATTCTTTACAAACAGCATTTGCTCCGCAGGGTGAAGGTAAACATGGAGTGACATTTTCTTGCACTATTTCAACTCTACGACATTCTACAAATGGATCACCTGTATAATCACCCACGCATGAACATGAAGGAGAGTGGCTTATCACATGACATTCCGCATTAGCTCCACAAGATCCAACACAAGGATCCACACACTTTTCATTAATACAAGCTCGTTGAGTGGAACATTCAGAATTACTGATGCATTCTGGTTTGCAATGTGGTGGAGAGCCAAAATATCCTGGTTGACAAGAGCATGATGGCGAATCCAATGAAACTTTGCAGGTAGAATATGGGCCACATGGTGATGGTATACATGGGTTTACAGGTTCTGGTGTGAATTCTTGCAATATGCACCTTGTGAATGGATTTCCGGTATAAGATTGAGGACATGAACAGATTGGGTTGTGGTTGATGACTTGACATTTCGCGTTAATGCCACAAGCACCTTGGCATGGCTTAACACATTTCCTATTTGAACAAGATTCATCAGGAAGGCAATCAGTGCTCACAAGGCATTCAGGTCTACATGAAGGTGGGGCGCCGATAAATCCTAGCAAACAGGAACACACAGCTTGTCCATTAACATCGCGACACTGGCTGTTTGGTCCACACGGGTTTGGACTGCATGGTTGTAAAGTTTCAACTAAAACAATAAAATTCATTACTTACAAGTCAATTGTTAAAAGTGTATTGGCTATTAATATATTTTATTACTTACTTTCTTGTGTTTTACATTGAATGAAAGCATTTCCGACCATGTTTTCTGGACATCGGCACATTGGAACATGATTAATGACCTCACAGATAGCATTTGCTGCACAAACTCGTGAGTTACAGGGATTGACACATTTATTTTTATAGCAAGCTTTGTTGTTGTCACAATCTGAACTCAAGACGCACTCTGGTCGGCATTCAAAGTAAGGATCGCCGTGATGTTCTGGCAAACATGAGCATTCACCATTATTGCATACAGCATTATCGCCACAAGGTGATGGGTTACACGGGTCAGTAGTATCTTGCACAATTTCTGCAACTAAAAATTATTTAAATTAAAATTTTGAATAAATATATAGAATATTATCTCAATATAATAATCATGATAGTTGATTTTACCTTGTGGCTTGCATTCAGTAAAAGCATCTCCAACAAAGCCACTCAAGCAAGTACATATAGGAGTGTGAGTTCTGACAATACATTGAGCATTAAAACCACAAGATCCAGGGCATGGATCTCTACATTTTTGATTTATACAAGCCAAATTACTTGAACATTCCGAGTTTATAACACATTCTGGTCTACAGTTTGGTGGAGCACCGATATAGTCGGATAGGCAAGTACAAGATGGTACACCATTGTTTTCTCTGCACTCACTAAAAGGCCCACAAGGAGATGGTTGGCATGGGTTTTTGGATGGTTGCTCGATTGCCTGTATAATAATCGGATAGCATCTACTGAAAGGATCACCTGTATGATGATCCTTACACGTACATATTGGGCTGTGATTGATAACTAGACACTTAGTGTTTTGACCGCATTGTCCTATGCATGGATCGATACACTTTTTGGAAACACAAGCCAAATTCGATGAACATTCAGCACTAACGACACATTCTGGTCGACAGCTTGGTGGAGATCCACGATATTCTGGTAAACAACTGCAGCTCGCTTGGTTGTTATTTACTTTGCAGATGCTGTTTGGACCACATGGTGATGGTGAGCATGGATCCGTAGGCGCTTCAATTTCTAAAATAAAAAACATAAAATAAATATATGAATAAACTAAATAAAATTTCGTATTGCAAATTCAAAACAATACATACCCTGTTTGTAGACGCAATTTTGGAAAGGATTCCCCGTAAATCCTGAAATACATGTACAGATCGGGGCATGGTTGATGGTCTGGCATTGTGCGTTAATACCACATGTGCCAGGGCAAGGATCTTGACATTTATTTTGCTGACAAACTCGATCTGATGGGCAATCCGTATTAACAGTGCATTCTGGTCGACATGCTTCATATGGATTTCCAAAATAGCCTGGTAGACACGTGCATGAACCAACATTTTTGAATTCCTTACATACAGCATTGCTTCCGCATGGCGAAGGCGTACATGGGGATATATATTCCAAAGCAAAAACGGTTGCAATTTCACATCGAACAAATGGATCTCCAGTGTAGCCTTGTGGACACATACAATTTGGAGTGTGGCTCACTACACGACATTCGGCCAATGTTCCACAGGAACCAATACATGGATTGCTACATTTGCTGTTCATACAGGCTAGATTATTAGAGCATTCACTGTTACTAGTACACTCTGGACGACAGTTAGGTGGAACACCTATAAATTCTGGGTTGCAGGAACAAGAAGGTGACTCATTCAAAATCTTGCAAACTGAGTTCGGCCCGCAAGGAGATGGAATACACGGGTTTACCTGAGGTTCAACTTCTAAACCTGAAATTAAATTTTACTTTGTAATTTCTATATGAATACAAGCTCAAGCTGCATAAAATTACTTGATAGATTTAATTCAAGACTTACGTTTTGGGTAACATCTACTAAACGGATCTCCGGTTTGATCATTTGGACAAGAACATATTGGATTATGGTTGACGACTTCGCATTTTGCATTAAAGCCACATGAACCGATACATGGGTTTATACATTTGTAGTTGTTACAAGCCTTATTAAGTGGGCATTCAGAGCTTGTTGTACATTCTGGTCTACAGGTCGGAGGGTTTCCCAGATAACCAGGTATACACGAACAAGTAGCAACATTATTTTTTTCACGACATTGGCTGTTCGGTCCACATGGGCTAGGATTACATGGATTGGGTGGTGAGATCGCTAAAACAATAAAAGCTTATTTTATTTGAACATTTTATAGATAAATAGTCATCTTATTTATTTTCACATTGTACTAACCTTGGACTTCATTACATGAGACGAAAGCATTTCCGCTAAACCCAACTGGACAAGTACACATCGGAATGTGGTTGATAACTTCACATATGGCATTCACGCCACAGGTTTCAGGACAGGGGTGGTAGCATTTTTTCTTTAGGCAAATTTGATTCTTTTGGCAATCTTTACTAATCGTACACTCGGGTCTACACGCTACATAAGGATCTCCATGATATTCTGGTAAGCAAGAACACTCTCCGTTTGTGCATTGCGCATTGGAACCACATGGTGACGGATTGCATACATCAATTGGTATAGGCTCTGAAAAATTTATTTATGTCATTGTTAGGGTAGCTTTAAACCATCATTCATATTAATTTTCTTGACATATAACTTCGATAATTTTAGCAATAATAATAGATTAATTATATTATTTTTTGCATTATGCTCGGTATTTGCGTCTGTATAGCAATACATTTAAATTAATATCTTACCTTGCAATGGTTTCAGGTTGCAGCCCGTAAAAGGATCACCTTGATAGCCTTCTTGGCAGGTACAAATAGACAGATGTTTTATAACAGAACAGTGTGTATTTTGGCCACAAGCTCCGGAACAAGGATTCCTACATTTTTCATTGATACAAGCCAGTGAACTTATACAATCCTCATTTGTTACACACTCGGGCCTACAATTTGGTGGACTTCCCAAATAGCCCGGCGAGCAGGAACATGAAGGTTGTTCACCAATAACCTGACATACAGCGAATGGTCCACACGGCGATGGTACACAAGGATCTCTAGTTTCATCCAGTTGTGGTTGCGGAACTGAAAATTAAATAAGATTTTTACACTCCAACGACTCAAAAACAACATAACAACATTATACAGACAGACAATGGACAAATAAACAATAGTAATCGCGAGGATTGAACCTGTTACCCGTAATGATACTAAGACAGACTAAAGTACCACTCGATCAACAGACTAAATCTAAAACAATAAGTAAAAAACTAAAGCTAAAGCAACAAATAAAAAATTAAACATTGAAATTTTTAATACCTGGTTTTCTATAGCATCTTGTAAAGGGGTCTCCAGTAAATCCGTTGAGACACGTGCAAATCGGATTATGATGAATAACACGACAGTCAGCATTGGTACCACAGGGGTCAGGACATGGGTTTACACATTTTCTATTTACACAGGCTTTATCTGATGGACATTCAGAGTTTAGAGTACACTCTGGCCTGCACTTAGGAGGCTCACCCAGGTAATTTGGCAAACAACTGCATAGCGGTTGATTATTTATATTTTTACACTGACTATATGGTCCGCATGGATTTGGTTGGCAAGCGTCCGATTGTGATACTATGGCTACAAAAAAGTATTCATTAACATTAAATATCATAAAAAATCATGAATTCAATAAAAAAATCATTAAATATACATACTTGGTATAACATTACATCTCCGCGTTGGGTCACCAGTATAACCCACAAAGCAGAAACAGTTTGGCAAATGATTAACCGTAGTACACTCGGCGTTTACACCACAGGAACCTGGACACGGGTCTTGACATTTGTTACCAACACAAGCTCTATCTCCAGGGCAGTCGGAGTCACTTATACATTCTGGTCTACAACTTTCGTACGGATTTCCGTAATAGCCTTCATTGCATGTACATGATCCGGCATTATTTTGTACTCTGCAAATTGCGTTAGTACCACATGGAGATGGTGAACAAGGATTTAATACTTCGTCGCGAATACGTAGGATGCATCGAGTGAAAGGATCTCCTTCGTAGCCTTGTGGACAAAGACACATTGCTGCGTGGCTCACTACGTGACATTCTGCATTTTCGCCGCACACTTTGGTGCATGGATCTTTACACTTCTGATTCATACAAGCTAAATGCGGTGAGCATTCACTATTGCTGATACATTCTGGTCTACAAAATGGTGGCTGTCCCTTAAATTCCTTCATGCAACTACACGATGGATTTTCATTTACTTCTTGACAAATTGAGTTAGGACCACAAGGTGATGGTTGACAAGGATTTATAATTTCCACTGGTTTATCTACAAGAAACAATAATATTAGTTGCATTAAAAAAGGTTAAATTAATAAATTTAAATGTGTCTTTCTATACTTACTCATCACGAAGACACATTCAACAAACGGATCGCCTGAATACTTTTCTGGACATGCACAAACTGGATTGTGGTTGATTACTTCACAAGTTGATTTCGCTCCGCATACTCCAATACAAGGATTAACGCACTTTTGGCGCATGCAAGCTTGATTCAAAGGACACTCAGCGTTAACTGTGCATTCAGGTCTACAGGCTGGTGGTACACCCAAGTAAGTTGGTAAGCAAGTACAGACTGCTTGATTATTAACAACTCTACATTGGCTATTCGGTCCACAAATAGTGCTATCACATGGATTTACGTTTATTTGCACTGAAAGGTAACATTTTATGGTTAAAATAGTAAATTATATGTAAAGTTAAAACATTATAAAAGAATCAGTCTTACCTTTGATCGGAGTGCAGCTCACGAAAGCGTTACCCGTGAAGCCATTATTGCAACTACACATCGGTATATGGTTCGAGACTTGACAAATAGCATTCAGCCCACAAGCATCAATACATGGATCGACACACTTCTTTTGAACACAGGCTTTATTACTTTCACAGTCATAGCTGAACAAACACTCCGGTCTACAAATGAAGTAGGGATCACCATGATATCCTTGTAAACAATCACAGTGGCCATCAATACACTGAGCATTCGAACCACACTGAACGTTACTACACGAATCCACTTCGACAGCTTGCACTACAAATAAATAAAAAAATTATTAATTACCCAATTAGTATTAATCAATGCATCTCAAATTAAAAAGGTGTAGAATGCATGCCAACCTTCCAATGGTTTTGATTTGCAGCTTGAAAATGGATCTCCAACATAACCAGGCAGACATGAACATATGGGTATGTGGTCTTGAACGTGACAGGAAGTTGATAAGCCGCAGGATCCAGGGCAAGGGTCCTGACATTTTGTATTTATACAAGCTCTATTGCTTGGACAGTCCGCGTGTATGGTGCACTCTGGTCGACAATTTGGTGGGCTTCCGAAGTATCCAGGCAAACATGAACACGATGGAGATATACCAATAGCTCGACATTCGGAATTAGGTCCACATGGTGATGGACTGCAAGGATTTATAATGTCTGGAGGTGATGCAACTAAAAAACGAGATATTAATCAACAATTAATAATTATTGTACCTGTTGATATAAAAAGACAATTTTTATGAGTATTTTACTCACCGGGAGCAATAGAACAAATCGTAAACGGATCTCCAGTATACGAATGTTTGCACGAACATATCGGGCTGTGATTGACAACCCTACAGTTAGCGTTTAAGCCGCAAGACTTAATACAAGGATTCACACATTTGTTGTTGACACAAGCTTTGTCTTGTGTACACTCAGAACTTGTCACACATTCTGGTCTACAGTTTGGCGGTGATCCAACATATTCTTCTAGGCAAGAACAGATTGCTTGATTGTTCACGACTTTGCACTGGCTGTTGGGGCCACAAGGTGATGGGTAACAAACATCAATGGAGACAGGTATAGGTGGAAAATCTGGAAATATACCATAAATTTCAAAATTTTTGTTGCCACTGAATAACAAGAAATTTTAACTGTAAGATTTAGAAAATACTAACCTTGGTAAACACAATTTCTAAATGGATCCCCAGTGAATCCATTTATGCAAGTACACAGGGGCGAATGATTAACTACCTGGCAAACGGCATTAGTGCCACAACTACCTGGACAGGGGTCTGAGCATTTATTTCCACGACATGCCTTATTGGTCGGACAATCTGTGTTAACAACACATTCTGGGCGGCATCCTTCATAAGGATTACCGATGTATCCTTCAACGCATGCGCATGAACCAGCATTATTCCTTTCTTTACAAATTGCATTAAATCCACATGGAGAAGGCAAACATGGATTTGTAGATACTTCTTCTGCCAATACTTCTAAGATGCAGCCATTGAAAGGATCACCGTTATAACCGACAGCGCAATAGCAATTTGGTGAATGGCTCACAACTCTACACTCTGCGTTATAACCACAAGCACCTTCGCAAGGGTTCTTGCACTTCATGTTAACACATGACATTTGTAGAGAACATTCTTCGTTGCTAATACATTCAGGTCGACAATAAGGAGGCTGGCCCTGGTAACCTTCAAGGCAAGTACAAGAAGGAACTTCATTTATATTCCTACATATAGAGTTAGGGCCGCAGGGTGATGGAGTGCAAGCATCGATAGGTTTTTGTATTTTCTCAGCTGAAATAATAAGTGATAAATAAAGATATATTTTACAATTTGTTTTTTTAGGGACATGAACGAAATTCATTTTAATACTTACGAATTCTGAAGCATCTAGTGAAAGGATCTCCAGAATAAGGCCTAGGACATGTACAGATTGGATTGTGGTTCACGACTTTGCATTCAGCATCAACTCCACAAGATCCAATGCATGGGTTCAAGCACTTTTGATTGGAACAAGCCTGGTCTAACGGACATTCAGAACTAAGGGTGCACTCCGGGCGGCATGTCGGTGGTGCACCAATGAAGTTAGGCGCGCAAGAGCAAACAGCTTGGCCATGAATGGTTCTGCATTGACTGTTTGGTCCACATGGGGATGGTTGACACGGACTGACATTGATTGGTTCTGAAATGAATGAAAGGTTATTCAATAATTTTGTTTTAAAATCTTAAAAATCGTCATAATATATAGTTTACATACAGTTAAGTCCTAGTAGTAATTAAATCAAATAAAATAAGATGGATCAAAGATGATTATATTAAATGTCATTGAGTTGAAATTATTTTATTGATTTAAATTAAATCCCATTAATTCGAATGTTTGAATGCGAAAAATAACTCTTTGTGTACCTATGAAACGAATCTTTTAATGGATATAAAATGTCTTTTATTTATATTTGATGATTTCTTACAATTTTATGAAAACGGGTAAAATATTTAAAAACACAAACCTCGTAACACTTGACATTCAACGAAAGCATTTCCTGACATTTTTTCGGGACAGCTGCACATTGGTATGTGGTTATATACTTCGCACTTTGCGTTATATGCACATGTTCCGGGGCATGGGTCCACACACTTGTTTCTAATGCAAGCTTTATTCCGATCGCAGTCAGAACTTAGAGTACACTCTGGAGTACAGCCACTGTACGGATCCCCATGAAATTCTGGAAGGCAACTACATCTTCCTTCCTTACACTGAGCATTTGTTCCACACGGTGATGGATTACAAGGGTCTGATATTGCTGGAGCTATAAACAAAATTTTTGAGTATTATTTTTGATCAACTAACTTAGAAATTAAGTTTTAAACAATTAATCTTCACCAGAGGGAGGCTTCTTCGTACAGGATGCCGGATATATTATGGGTACCACAACGGCGCCTATTTCTGCCGATAAGTAGTAATGTGAAAACATTACTGTGTTTCGGTCTGAAGGGCGCCGTATCTACTAAAATAATTACTGGGCAAATGAGACTTCACATCTAATATCTCAAGGTGATGGAGCGTAACTGTAGTGCCGCTCAGAATTTTTGGGTTTTTCACGAATCCTAAGCGGCACTGCATTCAGGGTCGGGCAGGTCGTATCAATTACCATTAGCTGAACATCCTGCTCGTCTCGTCCCTTGTTTTTATAAAAAAATAAAAATCCATAAGATTTATGATAATTACCATTTTGGGGAACGGGTGTGCACTGTGTGAAAGCGTTGCCCGTAAAACCGTTTCTACAAATACAAATAGAAACGTGATTTTTGACAGTACAATCCGCATTTATTCCGCAAGAACCAGGACAAGGATCTCTGCACTTTTGATTGATACAAGCTAAGTCGCTCTGACAATCCTCATTAATCGTGCATTCTGGTCTGCAATTAGGAGGGCTGCCTTCGTAGTTTGGCAAACATGAGCAGGATGGTAGATCGCGGATAGGTTTGCACACTGAGTTTGGTCCACATGGTGATGGGAAACATGGATCTCTCTGTACAGCTTCCACAGCAGCTAGAAAAATAAAAGCGATAAAAATTTAAGTAATTTAATCATTAGAATAATAAAATAAAATATTTATGCCATTATTCAATATAAAAATATTCACCAATAACTCTGTAACAGTTTGTAAATGGATCACCCGTGTGTTTAGATAAACACGTACAGATTGGACTGTGATTGATAACTTTACAATCTGTATTTTGACCACAAGGGCCAGGGCACGGTGAAATACATTTTTGATTTTTGCATGTTTTATCTGCAGGGCACTCTGAGTTCATGACACATTCTGGTCTGCAGTTAGGTGGAGATCCGTTGTAATCTGGCAAACATGAGCATACACTTTGACTGTTCACAATTCTGCATTGACTGTTTGGCCCACATGGAGATGGTTCACAAGGGTTTGTTGAAATAACATCTTGTTCTGTAAAAATGAATAAATATAGTCCTATAATTTATATGCAAACAAGATATAGTGAAATAGACGAAGTCTTACTTACGTTGTAATATACAATGGCTAAATGGATCTCCTGTGTATTGAGATGGACACGTGCAAGACGGAGAATGATTGATAACTTGACATTCAGCATTTATAGCACAAGTTCCTGGGCATGGGTCGATACATTTATTTCTAGAACATGCTTTGTTACTGGCACAATCAGAATTTACAACACATTCAGGTCGGCAGCCTTCGTATGGATCGCCAAAGTAATCTTTTAAGCATATACATGCACCAACTCCTGATTGTTCTCTACATTCAGCGTTTGGACCGCAAGGTGACGGGGTGCAAGGATTAATAGGTTCTTTTAAAACAGGAGCATACAATCTGCACTGTGCTGATGCGTCTCCTGTATACCCTTCAGGACATATGCATATAGCAGAATGGCTAATGACTCGGCATTCAGCGTTTTGTCCACAAGCTCCTTTACAGGGGTTCTCACATCGTCTGTTTATACAAGCCAGTGAAGATAAACATTCACTGTTGGAAATACATTCTGGCCTACAGTTCGGAGGAGATCCAATGAAGTCAGGCATACATTGGCAAGTCGGGGTACTTGTAGATGACTCCTTACAAATTGAATTAGGCCCACACGGTGATGGTTGACAAGGATTTTCTATCACTGATGGTTCTGCGAGCGCTAAAATAAAATAATTATTACACAAATAAAATTTGAAAAACAAAATTTTTATGAAAGATGCGGGACTCGAACCCATGACCTCCGGCGTTCCGTGCCAGTGCTCTAACCAACTGAGACAACCGTTCAAGTAACGTATCGTTATAAAATCTTGTTTGCTTTGTTCAACTCTCAGGTTGTGGCATCATCTACAGGATCTACTTTACATTTGATAACCTGCTCAACCCCAATATTTGCATATTAGGAAATTTACTTGAGATATCGCTCTTGTAAATCTAAACAATATGTTGTTTTTAAAGTGATAATATGAACGATGCGGGATTCATAAAAATTTTGTTTTTCAAATTTTATTTGTGTATTAATCCTAGAAGTGAGGGTTATCACTTTAAAAACATAACATATTGTTGAAAATAATTATAAATAAAATTGGAATACAGCCCTGTGCTTGCTAAATCTGGACACGCTATATTGTTGGTCATTTTTATAGTATAATAAGTATACTGGACTGCATGCACATATTGTGTTAAGTATAAGATGAAGCGTGCGAAAATAATCGCCAAGCTTTATTAATTATGTATTCCAGATTTCGTGAGAATCGATTGGCCAATGTAAAATTTGGTGTGCTCTAACGCCACCGAGTTTACCACAATTTCTTTTATATTTCTATTTGATTTATATAAGTTTACAATTTGGAATCTCATACAAATGACTTTCTGAAGTATATGAACACCTTGACGACCTCCCCCAGGCGATTAAACGAATAAATTTTATTGTAAGAAATTATAATTTTACTAAAAAAACTTGCCCGCTGAGTTTCTTGGACCCATTCTTGTCAGATTTGACGCATTTCTTTAATTAGTGATGTTAAAATCCTATTTGAATAAAGGTATTTGCATTTTAAAGTGTTGCATTAATGTATTTGTATTTGAACTATGGCAATTGCCCTTGGGCAAGTGCAAGCAATAAGTTGACTTAAATACGAACAAAAAATGGTAGAACTTACGTTGCCTTATACATCTGGTGAAAGGATCTCCAGTAAATCCGTCTCTACATGTACAAATAGGATTATGATTGATAACTTGACATTCAGCTGACACACCGCAAGCTCCCTCGCAAGGATTGATACATTTTTGATTACTACATGCTTTATGTGGACTGCAGTCTGAACTGGATACACATTCAGGACGACAAGATGGTGGAGCGCCCATGTATCCTGATATACATGAACATATAGCTTGTTGGTTATGTTCAGTACATCTACTGTAGGGCCCACATGGACTTGGTTGACAAGGGTTTGCGGGTACTATTTCTGCAAGAATATATTATAAAATGTTCTTAATTATGTTACGTGAATAATGATAATATTGTTTATTTTTGTAATTACTGATTAAGTTACCAACCTCGAACTGGAGTACATCGTAAAAATGCGTTTCCTGTTGTCTTTGGAGGACAAGTGCAAATAGCCATATGTTTAATAACATCACATATTGCATCTATGCCACATGTGTTTATGCAGGGATTGACACAATGGTTTCTGACACAAGCCTTATCCATAGGACATTCAGAACTTATTGTACATTCTGGTCGACATCCAAAGTAAGGGTCGCCGTGATATTCGGGTAGACAAGTACAGACGCCATAATTGCATTGTGCATTCATACCACATGGTGATGGGTTGCACAAGTCCGGAGGCTGTGAATCTAAAAGTAGGATTTTTTATTATTTTACAATTCATTCCTGAAATCAATTATATCAACACTTTTGCGACATGAGATTTACCTTGTACTGGTTTCGGATAACAGTTTTGGAAGGCATCCCCTATATAACCTTCATAGCAAATACATAACGAAAGATGGTTTTGGACTCTGCACTCGGCGTTTAAGCCACATGAACCTGGACATGGATCAATGCACTTTTCATTGATGCAAGCTTTGTCGCTTGGACAATCCGTATTGAGCGAACATTCTGGGCGGCAATTTGGAGGACTTCCAATATAAAGAGATAAACAAGAACAGGAAGGTGATCCACCTATATCACGACATTCTGAAAATGGTCCACATGGTGATGGAGTACAGGGATTTATCGACACCACAGCAGTTTCAATAACTGAAAAAGAGGACAATGTATTATTTTTACAAATTCAGAAAAGGCCATCTTGTAAAATTTAATTTATAAAATCAGTAATTACCTCTGGTGCATCTACTAAATGGATCTCCGGTGTATTTTGGCTTACAAATACAAATGGGACTATGATTTATTACTTTGCACTCAGTGTTGATCCCACAAACCCCTTCACATGGGTTTTGACACTTTTGGTTTATACATGCATGTTGTTGAGGGCATTCTGAACTTACGACACATTCCGGTCTACATGGTGGAGGTGAGCCTATGTAACCAACATTACATGTACACACTGCTTGGTCATTTATTACTTTACAAATACTGTTAGGTCCACAAGGAGACGGATTACATGGATTCTTATTGGTCACAATCACATCTGAAATCGAGGCAAAATCAATTAAATCTTGAAATATCCGAAACAGGAAAATCAACAATTTATGTATATTCTCTAATTTACCTCTAATTTTCTCCGTACAAGCCTGATATGGATTGCCATCATGATCCGGTAGACATTCACATGTAGGTGTATGATTTACAACATAGCAGACTGCATTGAATCCGCATGTATTATCACAAGGATTTTTACATTTGTTTTGAATACATGCTAAATTAGTTGGACAGTCTGAATTGACAGCACACTCAGGTCGGCACCCTTCATATGGATTTCCAATGTATTCAGGGAGACAAACGCATGCGCCTGCGCCATTGAATTCCCTACATAAAGCGTTGGGCCCACACGGTGATGGTGAGCACGGCGTGAGGCTTATTTCCACAGGATAACAATTTATAAAAGCATCTCCAGTAAATCCGGGTGGACAGAAGCATTGTGGATTGTGACTGACGACTTTGCATTCAGCGCCAGCGTAGCAAGATCCGGGACAGGGATCTTTACATTTAGAATTTATGCAAGCAAGATTATTTGGACATTCTGTGTTAGCGATACATTCTGGTCTGCAATTTGGTGGGCTTCCTATATATTCATCTCGACAGGCGCAAGACGGGGCCCCGTTAATTTCCTTACAATAAGCATTGGAACCACATGGTGACGGATTACAAGGATCAACATAAATTTGCTCCTCGATAACTAAAAGTAAAAGAGCTTCATTAGTAACCAATACATAATGTAACTAAGTTATTTAAAATATTAATTTGATGAATTTTGCAAAGTACCTAATGAAGAGTGAAAAAAATCAAAAACAAATATCTTATCTATAACAAAAAATTTAAATATACGTACCAGCTCTTATGCACCTTTGGAATGGATCACCTGTGTAACCCTTGGGGCAAGAACAGATTGGATTATGGTTTACAACTTGACATAGAGCACCTTGCCCACAATTTCCACGACATGGATCTATACATTGTTGTCCGGAACAAGCTTTGTTTAAGGCGCATTCAGCGCTGGTAACACATTCTGGTCTGCACGTGGGGGGTGCATCTTTATAGCCCGGTAAACATGTGCAGATTGCCTGCCCATTAACTTCTCTACACTGACTATTGGGACCACAGGGTGACGGATGGCATGGACTCAAGTTTTCTATTACTTCAATCTTTCTACATTCAATGAAAGCGTTTCCTGAGTAATTGGGAGGACATGTGCACATAGGAATATGGTTGATAACATTACACAGAGCTTGTTGACCACAATTGTTCTGACAGGGATCAACGCATTTATTTTTAAAACAGGCCTTATTATATGGACAGTCACTGCTCACTAGGCATTCTGGCCTACAACCAAAATATGGGTCACCGTTATAGCCTAACACACATGTACATTGCCCATTATCGCATTCAGCATTTGGCCCACATGGAGATGGGTTGCAAGGATCTAGTTCTGGTGATTCTGTAAATAAATTAGTATTATATAAAATACGAAAATACTACACTGATGAAAACATTTATGTAAGAGAAAATAATAACATCTTACCATCACTCTCAGGTTCAGGTATACATTGAACAAAAGGATCTCCCTTATATCGCTCAAAGCAGCTGCATTGCGCAATGTGATTGAAAACGGAACATCCAGCGTTTAATCCACAAGATCCTACACAAGGATCCTGACATTTCTCGTTAATACATGCGTGAATACTAGGACACTCAGAGTTTATTGTACATTCAGGTCTGCAATTTGGTGGACTGCCAATATAATTTGGTTGACAAACACATGATGGTGATCCTCCAATATCTCGACATATAGCATAAGGTCCACATGGTGAAGAAATACAAGGATCTAATGAAATAGGTTGTTGTAGTTGAGATGATACTAAAAAAAATACACAAAGATTAAATCTCATTCATATATATATATAATCATCATTCAAGTATGCATTAAGTTCAGAAATGAAAGAGTACTTACTAATCATTGGATAGCATCTTGTAAATGGATTGCCTGTCAAACCTTGCTTGCACACACAGATTGGACTATGATTTATTACATTACAGTTTGCACTTTCACCACAGCTGCCTATACATGGGTCGGCACATTTTTGGTTTATACATGCCATATTTGATGGGCATTCTGAGCTCAGGACACATTCAGGACGACAATTCGGTGGAATACCAACAAATAATGGCAAGCAAGAACAAACTCCTTGTCCATTAATTTCTTTGCATTGGCTATTAGCCCCACAGGGACTTGGGCTACATGGATTGGTTTCTAGTACTTGAGCTAAAAAATATTAATTTATCAATATAAAACACTTAGTAATTTAGCCATCGCATTTTCACGATTTTGCACAACTTACGTTCTTGGAATATGCTGCAATATTGAAACGGATTTCCTGTGTATCCAGATTGACAAATACAATTAGGTAAATGGTTGCTGACTTGACATAATGCGTTGGTTCCACAAGTACCTGGGCAAGGATCAATACATTTCATTCCAGAACAAGCTTTATTTAACGGACAATCAGAATCTACAACGCATTCGGGTCTGCAGCCTTCATAGGGATTTCCAGAGTAATCAGTTAAACATGTACAAGCTCCAACACCATTCTGTTCTTTACAAACGGCATTTGCACCACACGGGTTAGGACTGCAAGGTCTTAGAATCTCGTTGGGTCTTGCAAGTATTTCCAAACTACACATTGAGAACGGATCGCCAGTGTACCCGACTTGACATAAGCATATTGGCGAATGGCTTACAACTTTACATTCTGCGTTTGTTCCACAACTTCCAATACATGGATCAACACATTTCTGATTTATGCAAGCCATGTCGTGGTTACATTCGCTGTTGCTTATACATTCTGGTCGACAATTTGGTGGCGCCCCCTTAAAACCAGTCAAACAAGCACAGATTGGGCTATCATTTTTATTTCTGCACGTTGAGTGGGGTCCACAAGGAGATGGTTCACAAGGGTTAGTGCGAATCGGAGTGTTCACTAAAAAGAAAACAATATTAATAGTAGTAAATCATTATTTATATGGAAGAGATAAATAACTTGAACCAAATTTTAGATTTTGCACATACCTATAACATTGCATCTTAAGAAGGGGTCGCCAGTAAATTGTGAAGGGCATGTACAAATGGGATTGTGGTTTATGACATCACACACAGCCGCAATGCCGCAGGCACCTTCGCAAGGATTAATGCATTTTTGATTGTGGCATGCTTCATTAAGTGGGCATTCGGCGCTAACAACACATTCCGGTCTACAGTTAGGAGGGCTACCCCGATAGTTTGCAAGACAAGAGCACACTGCTTGCCCTTGCGATTGTTGGCACTGGCTGTTTGGACCACATGGAGATGGATTACAGGGATTTGCATTTGACACTGTAATAAAAGATAATTATTTAAATGGTTAAATATGTAACAGTGAGATATTTTTAATGGCCAAAAAATTTACTAACCAATAACAGGTCGACATTCTATAAAAGCGTTACCACTCATTCCACGAGGGCAAGAGCACATTGGAATATGGTTATTTATTTCACAAATAGCATTTCGGCCACATGTTCCTATGCATGGATTGATACACTTATTTTTTTGACAGCTTTTATCTTTTGAGCAATCTGAGTTGTACAAACATTCAGGTCTACAACCAAAATAGGGATCTCCATGATATTCAGATATACATGAGCAAATTCCATTCTCACATACTGCGTTTGGTCCGCATGGACTTGGATTACATTGATCAGTTGGAGTTAGCACTTCATCTGAAAGATTATAAAAGTATTATTGAATACAGACTTTATCAATAACAATATAATAAGAAAAAAATAATTATTAATACTGAAAGTTTGATATTCAATACCTTGAATTTTTCGAGCTACACACTCACGGAATGGATCACCAGTAAACCCTTCTGGACACAGACAAACTGATACATGTCTGTTGACAAAACATTTTGCAAATAATCCACAAGACCCCTCACAGGGATTACGACACTTTTCTGCTATACAAGCTTTGTCGCTTGGGCAATCTGAATGTACTAAGCATTCTGGTTTACAGTAAGGTGGGGATCCAATGTATGACGGTAAACAAGAACAAGACGGGAGACCATTATTATTACGGCACTCAGAATAGAGTCCACAAGGTGACGGCAAACAAGGGTCTGATTGTTCTGCGAGTACTGGAGCAATTTCTAAAAAAGAAAAATATACTTTATAGTGAGGAAAGACAAACAAATTAAATACTAAAAAATATTTATTTGCTAAACTTACGTAAATTAGGAGAACAAGCAACAAACGGATCTCCGGAATATCCTTGCCGGCAGGAGCACACTGGACTGTGGTTGATAACCTTGCAATCAGAATTACGGCCACAGGGCTTTGGACAGGGATTCAGGCATCTATTATTCACGCAAGCTTTATTGGTTTTGCAATCCGAATTTACCAAACATTCTGGTTTACAGTTGGGTGGCGATCCAATATAATTACTCAAACAGGAACATACTGGCTGGTTATTAATTTCCTTACAAAAGGCATTTGGACCACAAGGGGAAGGATTGCATACGTTGATAGGAGTAATGACATCTGCAAAATTAAAATGATTATCTGATTGTTTGATATTACCCAATACGTGAATGTATTTTTGAGTGAAAACTTCAATACACTCTAAAATAAAATTAGCACCGATTCGCGCACTGGGGTATTTATTTACATATGACCAACGGTAGCTGGCACAAAAACATTAAATTTATCTATAAAACAATCGGTTGGTATATAACTTACTTCGTATTTCCGAGCACATTATAAGAGCATTTCCGGTGAAACCAATATTGCAATTACACGTGGGCTTATGATTTGTAACAAAACAATCTGCATTGAGCCCACAAACTCCTGGACATGGATCTACACATTTATTCCTTACGCAGGCGGACATTAGGGAACAGTCTGAATCCGCTATGCATTCTGGCCTGCACCCTTGATACGGATCACCGAAGTGGTCTGGCAGACAAGTGCAAGCTCCTGCATTGCCTTGCACTTTGCATACCGCGTTCATGCCACAAGGAGAGGGCTCGCATGGATTTAAATATTCAACCGCCAGTATAGCTGAAATATTAATTTTAACAAATGTAATCACTCACCAAAGATATCCATTCACCGTTGAAGCACTTCCTTCATCCGAAGCGTTAGTCGAAGCTTACCCAAGTTGGCGACGTTAGATGATCTCCGTTCCGATGACGCATTTGCGTTCTAGCCGCAAATTGAAAGCGACCGCTCCAGCGAACGGACCAAGCTTACTGTAAGTGCTGGGTTATCTCCGCGTGCTCCGATCATAAATAAGCAAGGCAATTTAATAATAAATGTAGTTATAAAAACAATGTTACATCCCTCCTGGAAGCACTTAAAAATCTAATGGATTATTTATAAATACAAAATTACACCGTTTTTCTTATTGCCGTTATGTCTAAGCTGGTAAATAGGGCACGCATTAATAAGATCACATATGAGGACTTTTCGACTGGCATGGTAGTCAATACGCCCTTATGTGAAAATACCAATACGGCCTTACTTTTACATTATTAGTAAACCGAGTAAGGCGGACCTTCAATTATACAATTTCTGTAAAAGCACACGTTTTAAGCATGATAGTTATCACGCTTTGCGAAGCAGCTGGTTAATGCAAATTTATCACAATATGGATTACTTAACTTTTATAAAACAATATAAAATCCTTTTGTTTAATTCTGTCATCATTTACAAAACAGGTCGACGTACACATTTTGTATTTTTCATCAAAATTCTAAGATAAATTAAAGTTGTATCATTTTGTATCTACAGTTCAATGTGAGCAATGCATAGTTACCTTTTGGTGGTACACAACCCTGGAAGGGGTCGCCTTCATAGCCACTATCACAAGTACATGTTGCACGATGATCGACAACGGAGCACAGTGCGTGTGGACCGCACGCTTGTATGCACGGGTCCTTACACTTTTGTGACACACATGCAAGTGCAGCTGGACACTCGGCACTAATTGTACACTCAGGACGACAGTTGGGAGGCGATCCAATATAACCCGGTTGACAACTACATGCAGGTATATCTCCTGATTTGATACATATGGAATGTGGTCCACAAGGGGTAGGCTCACATGGGTTTACATGTATTGGTGGCGACGCTGAAAAATTTTATAATAAATAAAAAACGATCGTAACTAAAACATTATGAAAAGGTAACTATATTTTTATGTTTTATATTTTTCTATTAATAGTAGCTTTATTTTTAATAATATGTATTATTATGTTCTTTACTCCTAAAATTATAAAGATAGCGGCATTTTATCTATTGTCTGTGATGTACGTGATACGAGTGTGTATGATACGAGAATACATCTGTTCTCCGCTTAAAACCATGGTTATGGTGAGCTTTCTATTTCTCTTGTCGTTATTTAATTCCAGTTCAAGTTCAAGCTTAAGGCTGAGATCTATAGAGAGTACTCAAACTTTACTTACGTAAAACTTAGCTGAGTGTGATATAACGCGAACTTGACTATTGCATTGGGCTATCTTAGCTTAAGCTCAGCATAATTTCAGCTGTCAAATAACTATAAACCAAATAAAAGTCTAGCACTCAGCTAAGTTTGTCATAAGTTGTTTGTTGTAAGTCTAAGTATGCTCTATAGATCTCGGCCTATGCGTGTATTATACGTTTGGGTAACACGAAATGTAAACCGTAATGTTACCTTCCAAAATCGGAAAGTGCCCTTTGGCACTAAATCTTTCATATACACGAATATCGAAAGTGCCGTACGGTACAAAGTTCGGACCCTCAATTTGTTTATAAGATAGCTTATTTTGCATGGTCTTATAGCTTGTTACAATAGCTTTCTTATACATTCTCTCTTATCATTCTTATTATAAGCAAACTATTAATAAACGTAAAATAATACGTATTGACAGGCCGCTGCGCGCGCGCCAAAATCGCGCCAATCTTTGACTTACCGCGGCGCGGGGGCACTTTCCGGTTACGGAAGGGTAATAAATGTTGAAATGTAGACTTTACCTGGCAGAGGTGAGCAGTACGTGAAAGGATCTCCAGAATAGCCATCATGGCAAGTACAGATTGGCGAGTGTGCTATTACTTGGCAGCGGGCTCCACGACCACAAGCACCTTCACATGGGTTACGACATCTGTGATCTATACAAGCCTCTTGTAATTTACACTCAGAGCTGACGAGGCATTCAGGTCTACAGGAAGGTGGCGCTCCTATATGACCAGCGCGACAAGAGCAAGCAGCGGCTCCATTTGAGCTCACACTGCACTCACTGTATGGACCACAAGGTGATGGTGTACAAGGCGAACGGGGCGTTTCTGTAAGCAAAATAAGAAATATATTAGTTATTGCTACTTAAGAAATCAAAAATTTATAAGCGTTTGGAGTATGTACATGTTACTTACCATCTCTTATTATCTCTGTACAGAAGGAAAATGGATCGCCTGATGTTCCAGGCTGACAAGTGCAAGATGGAATATGATTGTTGACAGAACAAGTTGCGCCGTTGCCGCACGCCCCTGGACATGGATCTAAGCACTTCCCACCTTGACATGCACGAGTAGGTGAACATTCTCCATTAGTACTACATTCTAGGCGACAACCCATATAAGGATCTCCAAAATATCCTTGCGCACACGAGCATGACCCTGCATTGCAGATTGCATTGGAACCACACGGTGATGGATTACACGGGTCTAATGGTCGTGGTGGTGTTGAGACTAAAAACAAACATAATATGATAAGTCTATTGAATAATGTTTCTAGATCTCTATCAACTATGATATATTTTATGTACATACCAATGATTTCAGTACACTGAATGAATGGATCTCCCGCAAACTTCGTTGGACAGCTGCAGATAGGTATGTGATTCTGAACCCTGCACTCAGCCCTAAATCCACAAGAACCTTCACAAGGATTAGTACACTTTTCAGCGATACAAGCTTGATGTGACGGACAGTCTGTATTGACAAGACATTCTGGGTGACAATTTGGTGGTGCTCCGAGATATCCACTAGTGCATGAGCATGATGGCGAGCCCTCGATTGCACGACATTCACTAAATGGTCCGCAAGGATTGGGAGAGCATGGTTCTGAGTGCTGTACTTCTACTTCAGTGAATTGTATTTCTCGGCATCTGCTGAAGGGATCTCCAGTAGTTCCTGCAGGACAACTACATAACGGGCTGTGATTTACGACTTGACAGTGTGCTCCGATGCCACATGTACCTCTACAAGGGTCTGCGCACTTAAGTTTGTGACAAGCGCGGTCGGCTGAACATTCGCTACTAACAGTACACTCCGGTCGACAATCTGGTGGAGCACCTATATAATCTGGTAAACATTCACATGAGGCTAACCCTCCACTCTCTCGACAAACACTATTAGGGCCACAAGGAGATGGATGGCACGGTCTTATTTCAAGCACAGGTTCATCTCTAGAACATTGCACAAATGGATTGCCTGAATATCCTTTACTGCAAGCACATGTTGGAACATGGTTAACAACGGTGCACTCGGCAAAATTGCCGCAAATACCAGGGCATGGATCGGTGCACTTGTTTCGAATGCATGACTTATCCGCTGAACAATCTGAACTTAAAACACATTCTGGTCGGCAACCTTCATAAGGATTGCCCTGATAACCTTCCAAACAAGAGCAAGCACCCGCACCATCTCTTTGAGTACATACAGCATTAATACCGCATGGAGACGGGTCACAAGGTTTCACTACATTTTCTGAAAAAAAAAAACAATTCGATATTAATATGTGTAACTATGTTGCTTTGTTAATTTTAAATTAATCTGTATTTGTATAACATTACCTTCTTGTGGAACACACTGCAGGAATGGATTTCCTGTATATTTTTCTCTACACGCACATGATACCGTATGGCTCACAATTATACAATCTGCATTAATTCCACATGATCCAGGACAGGGGTCCACACACTTATTTCTGACACATGCTTGGTTGGAGGGACAATCTGGGTTTATAACACATTCGGGCCTGCAATTGGGTGGCTGGCCAATGTAATCATCGGCACATCTGCAGTTTGCTTTCCCGTTTCTTTCTACACAGATTGTGTTAGGTCCACATGGAGATGGGCTACATACATCTTTCGATTCAGTCGGAACCATGACAATGTCAAAGCAGCTCTTGAAAGGATCTCCAGTTTGTCCTGGGTTGCAACTACAAATTGGGCTATGATTTATAACTTCACATCTAGCCAGAAGCCCACATGCATTGATGCAGGGATTGATACATTTTTTATTAACACAAGCTTTAGTAGACGGACATTCTGAACTAACAACACACTCTGGCCTACAGCCAGGCGGAGAACCTTGGAAACCTTCAACACATGCACATACAGCTGTATTATCGACCGTTCTACAAATACTGTTTGGTCCACATGGTGATGGATGGCATGGATCGGTAGGTCGAGCTTTTTCTTGTTCAACAGGCTGACAATGAATGAATGGATTTCCTGTATGATCAGAAATACACGAACAGCTAGGAATGTGGTTAATAACATCACATTTAGCATTCTGACCACAAACTCCAGGACAAGGATCTTGACATTTATTTCGGAAGCAGGCTTTATCTCTTGGACATTCTTGGCTTCCAGTACACTCAGGTCGACATGATTCGTAGGGATTTCCTCGGTATTCAGGCAAACATGAGCAAAATCCGTTATCACATTTAGCATTCGGTCCACATGGAGACGGATTACATGGGTCTTGTGGTGTCGGTGTTGTGGGTACTGTAAGCAAAATAATTAATGGTATACGTTTCCTATATTTTATTATTCTTAACGTAGAAAAAAAGCTAGCTACGTACCTTCCAATATTTGAGAACATCTTGTAAAAGGATCTCCCGTAAAACCTTCATTACAAACACACACTGCAACATGATTCAAAACATGACAATTAGCTTCCACGCCGCATGAACCCGGACAGGGATCTTCGCATTTTTGTCGCACACAGGCTAGAGATGCTGGGCATTCCGAATTTATCGTGCATTCTGGACGACAAGAAGGTGGTGAGCCAACGTATCCCGGCAAACAAGAGCATGCTGGTCCGCTTGATAATAATTGACAACGGGAATGAGGGCCACATGGCGATGGCGTACAAGATGGTGGGCGTTCAGTTGTTGATGGAATCGCTAAAATACAAATAAACACTAATTATATAAATATTGATACCTTCATTAAATACTAAGTAGAATTATTTTGTGCTCTTACCATAACATTGAGTAAACGGATCACCAGTCATTCCAGATGGGCAAGTACAAATAGGATTATGATTCTTGACCTGGCAATGGGCTCTCAAGCCACATGTGTTCGGGCAAGGGTCATCGCATTTTTGATTGATACACGCTTGCGACATATCACATTCACTATTTACAACACATTGTGGTCTGCAAGATGGCGGTGATCCAATGTAGTTCGGAAGGCAAGAACATACCGCTTGCATGTTGACTTGTCTGCACTGACTATTAGGTCCACATGGAGTTGGCTCACATGGGTTCAGCGGAGGTATGTCTGAAAAAAAAATCACTATAAATATGCCAAAAATGTAATATATTTCATTAGTAAAATATAGGACCTGGATGACCGAGTTCTGCTTGGTGGGGAAACTCGGATAAATAAGCTTTTCCTGAGAGTTTAAGGCTTGCAGTTAATTTAGAGACAATTCTGAGATACGCAAAACACATATGAAAGTTTGTATGAAGGTGGACGGAAAAGTTATCGACAATATCATAAGATAATTCATACACAGAGAATTGTCGCTTAGGAATTTAAATATAACAAAATTCAATATGCAGAGATATGTTAGATCCTCAATAATGGTAAATTGTAATGTTTTAGGAACTATGTTAAGGAAGTGACATCTTCTTAACCATTTCTAACTAATATACAAAATAATCTGTTGGAAATTAATATAAATGTTGACTTACTGTCCATAAGTAGCTGCTTGCACTGGAAGAATGGATCTCCAGTATATCCTTTAGGACAATTACAAATTGGAATATGGTTTTCAACAGTGCATATAGCAAGTTGACCACATGTTCTAGGGCAAGGATCGATACATTTATATCGAGTACAAGCCAAGTTAGCCGGACAGTCCTCATTGCTTTCACACTCCCTACGGCATCCTTGATTACTGTAAGGGTCTCCCTCATAACCATCCGAACAGAAGCATGCACCAGCTCCGTTGTATTCACGACACTCAGCATTTGGTCCACACGGAGAAGGCGTACATGGACTTGATGTAGGAGTCATTTCCGTTGCTGAAAGAATAATTCAATCAAAACTTTGAACACAACATCGTAGTATCTTATCGAAAAAGTAAACTCCCAAATTTAGATTAGCAATGCATAGATTAGATGGCCGTTGGGGCATTAAAGTCCTCGAATGGTGACTACATACTGGAAGACGCAGTATTGGTAGAACCCCACAAGATACACTGATAATCTCACCAAGCTCAAGATTACCAGAATAGGTTGGATGAATGCAGCGCAGGTGCGATCGTCGCGCAGATATTTGATAGAGGGCTTTGTATTATGCTGAAGTGATTATAATGATGATTGCAATTAATTCTCGATAATTATTTGATCAAACTTACATGAAATAGTTATTTGTACGCAAGTTGTTATAGCATCTCCAGTGAAACCTTGTTGACAGTTACACACAGGCTTATGATTAATGGTCAAACAGAGCGCATTACGCGCGCAAGCACTCTGACAAGGGTCCTTGCAGCGTTCATTGATACAGGCCGTATTACTGGGACATTCGGCATCAATGGTGCACTCTGGTCTACAATTTGGCACTCGGCCAATATAATTCGGCAAACATGAGCAGGCCGCCTGATCGCCAATGACTCTGCATTCAGAATTAGGCCCACATGGAGATGGCTCGCAGGGATTCGTTGGAACGGTTCCTAAAATTTTAAGGCATAATATCAAAATCATTTTTACAACTATAAGTATCTGAGTGAGTTAATTTTTTTATGATAGTAAGGAATGAGACGAGTAGGACATTCAGCTGATGGTAATCTATACGCCCTGCCCATAGCAATGCAGTGGCGCTCAGGATTCTTGAAAAACCAAAAAATTCTGGTTGGCACTACAATTACGCTCGTCACCTTGAGACATAAGATGTTAAGTCTCATTTGGCCAGTAATTACACTAGCTACGGCGCACTTCAGACCGAAACACAGTAATGTTTACATATTACTGATTCATGGCAGAAATAGGCATACATCTTAAATATTTAGTTTCATAGATTATTTACAGAGTAGCCTATTTTACACGCGTTTTCACTATTCATAATAATATCGCCAATAACTGCTATAGGCCAATCAATCGTTGTTTTAATTATTTCAGTTAACTTACGTTCCTCGAATATACACTTTGTGAACGGATCGCCTGTGAATCCAGGAGTGCAGCTACAAATCGGGTTATGAGTAACAACCTGGCACCGAGCGTTAATACCGCATGTGTTTGGACATGGGTCAACACATTTCTTGTTAATACAGGCCTTGTCTTGCGGACATTCGGAGCTGACGATACACTCAGGCCGACATGTTGGTGGAGTTCCAATATATCCATTTTCACAAGTACACACACTGTGCCCATTAACTTCACGACAAAGACTATTGGGTCCACAAGGAGATGGTAGACATGGAGTTTGTTGTGGCTCATCTTTCTCTGGTATAACTAAAAGAAAAATGTTTTTTTTATCTATATCTTAGTTACACAAATAAAATTTGAAAATAATTTATGAACGATGTGGGATTCGAACCCGCGACCTCTCGCGTTCCGTGCGAGCGCTCTTCCAACTGAGCCAAACGTTCGAGTGACGTATCTTTGATAAATCTTGTATGTCTTGTTCAACTCTCAGTTTGTGACTTCATCTACAGGATCTACATTACAGGTGATAACCTATTCAACCCCAATATTTACATATTAGGAATTGACTTGAGCTGTCGCTTTTGCAAATCTAAACAATTTGTTATGTTTTAAAGTAATAACCCTCACCACTTGGATTAATTACACAAATAAAATTTATGAACGATTTGGGACTCGAACCCGCGACCTCTCGGTTTCCATGCGAGAGCTCTTCCAACAGAACCAACCGTTCAAGTGACGTATCGTTGATAAATCTTGTATGTCTTGTTCAACTCTCTGGTTCTGGCTTCATAACCTGCTCAACCCCAGTTATTTACATATTAGGAAATTGACTTCAGATGTCGCTCTTGCAAATCTAAACAACGTATTTTGTTAAAGTGATAACCCTCATTATATTACCCTCATATCTTAGTTTTTCAAAACCTTGGTTAAAATTAAATAAAGACTCTTACTTGTTACATCACATCTAGTTAGCGGGTTTCCATTATAACCAGAGAGACAAGTACAGGTCGGAGAATGATTAACGGTTCTGCATTCTGCATTGACACCACATGCTCCTGGACATGGATCTCTGCATCTGTTGTTGGAGCAAGCCTTATTGCGATCGCAATCTGAGTTCGAAACACACTCTGGTCTGCATCCTGTGTACGGATCTCCAAAGTACTCGGGTAGACAGGAACAAGATCCGACTCCATTTCGCTCATTGCATATTGCATTAGCACCACATGGAGATGGGTTACATGGGTTAGGCAACGGTTCTGGAGTATCTGTTTGAATAGAGTTAAAAAAATTAATATCTTCGACGAAAAAAATATTACTTTAGTAAAGTTATTACGTGGTCTACGTCCACGTTATTATTTAGTTTGTCCGACAAAACTAGTAAAACAAATATTACTAATTCAATAAACCATAGTTTATGATTAAGAGAAAAAAAAACTATTTATTTTAGTATATTCAAGAACAACCTTAACACAATATCTATACCGATTCTTTGCCTTCGAAGCACTAGACGAGTCGGAAACAAAATGAGCAATTAAAGGCAGCGGCTTTTTTTATGATAAGGGACGAGACGAGCAGGACTTTCAGCTGATGGTAATTGATACTCCCTGCCCAGTGCAGTGCCACTCAGGAATCTCGAAAACCCAAAAATTGTGAGTGGCACTACAATTATTGCGCTCGTTCCCTTGAGACATAAGACGTTAAGTCTCATTTGTCCAGTAATTTCACTAGCTAAGGCGCTCTTCAGACCGAAACACAGTAAAGTTTACACGTTACTGCTTCACGGCAGAAATAAGCGCCGTTGTGGTACCCAAAATCTAGCCAGCATCCTGTGCAAAGGAGCCGCATACTGGTGGTTTCTTTTCAGTTTTTACTTCAATATTGTAGTATGTTTCACTGTTTCGTTACTAAAAACATAAAACACTTACATTCAATGACAGAACATCCACTAAATGGGTCTCCAGTATGCCCCGTAATGCAGTGACACAATGCTACATGATTCGCTACAGAACATTCAGCGTTGAAGCCACAAGAGCCCGGACATGGATCTACACATTTCTCTTTCTGACATGCAAGGTTACCCGGGCATTCAGCATTTATAGAACACTCAGGTCTACAATTTGGTGCAACACCAATGTAATTTGGTAAGCATGAACATGCAGGCGCCTCTCCAACTACTTTACATTGCGAATAAGGACCACATGGTGAAGGTATACATGGATTTCCTCTAGGCACCGGAAGTATAGGTTCTAAGAAAGAAAGTATGATTAAGAAATAAAAAGAGAAAAAATAGAAATATAAAAAGATAAGATACAAATTGAATAAAATAAGAGATATATAAGATTATCATGCAAGGTTCGAAAATAACGATAATACCGTTTCGTAAGAAACTGTAATTTATTTAAAATTGACTGTATTTTATAATTTAAATTCATTTCTTTATTAAATATTGTATTTGCACAAGTCTTACTTTGTTCTAATTGGCAAGAAACAAATGGATCGCCAGTGAATCCTGCTCTACAAGTACAAATAGGGTTATGATTTATTGCTTGACATTTCGCATTGATACCACAAGTTCCGTAACAAGGGTCGCGACATTTCTGTTTGATGCACGCTTGGTGTTGAGGACAGTCTGTACTTGTCACACATTCTGGTCTACATGTTGGCGGTGAACCAATATAATCCTCTTGGCACGAACACACTCCATGGCCATCGACTACTTTACAATTACTATATGGTCCGCATGGTGATGGCACACATGGATTTACGTCAACTGCAACTAAATTTTTCAATTAATGTATCATAATTTATTGGTATAAACAAAAATAACGTCAATATTGAATTTGTTTAGCTACTAACTCTGTTTTCGTGGATAGCATGAGACTGTAGGGTTTCCTTCATAACCATCTTGACATAAGCACACAGGCGTGTGATGTCCCACATTGCAAATAGCATTTACACCGCATGCTCCTTCGCAAGGATTCACACATTTATTGTTTAAGCATGCTTTATCTAGTGGACAGTCGTTGTTCGTTACACATTCAGGTCTACATCCCATGTACGGATCTCCAAAGTAACCAGGTAGACAAGTACATGCTCCAGCTGAATTCCTTTCAGTACACAATGAATTTGGTCCACACGGTGAAGGATTACATGGAGTTTCCTCTGCTTCACTAGCAACTGTTACTATATAAAATAAAGAATTAATTATATCTATTACATCTAAATCATAAAGCTGTTTCATTATAGTCTGTTCGATAAAAATTAATATAATCGTGAAATATCGAATAAATAGCCTTACCAATAAAGTAACAACCGCTAAATGGATCACCCGTGTAACTCTCTTGGCAATGACACACTGCTTTATGAGCAATCACTGTACAGTCCGTATGAGCGCCACAAGAGCCTTCACAAGGGCTTATACATTTTTCTCTAATACATGCCAGATTGCTTGGACACTCCTCATCGTAAAGACATTCTGGACGGCAGTTTGGAGCTCGCCCGATGTAGCCAATCTTACAAGAACATGCTGGAGTTTCACCCACAATACGGCACTGTGAGTTAGGACCACAAGGAGATGGAACGCATGGGTTGCTTGATGGTGTTTTCTCTGGCCCTATAATTTGAATAATTTATTTTTATTTGACTTGTAAAGTAGTCACACTAAAACTTGAATTTATTTCAACTCACGTGGCTCAGGAACACACTGAATAAACGGATCACCGACACGACCTTGAGGGCAACTGCACAGAGCATTATGATTTACAACTGTGCATTTTGCATTGTTCCCACAAACCCCGTTGCAGGGATCTACACATTTCTTATTTATACAAGCCATGTTCGGCATGCAGTCGCTGCTGACCATACATTCAGGTCTGCATGACGGAGGTGACCCGAAATAGTCTTCTTGACACGAACAGATGGCATGACCATGACTTGGACGACAAACACTATTAGGTCCACAAGGAGAAGGTGAACAAGGATCTGCAGGTTTATCGATCGCACCTAAAAGTATAAATTTTTACCAGTAAATTATTGGCTCGAAAGATTAATACCGTAATATCATATTGAAACGAATCTTACTTAAATAACACGAAGTAAATGGACTTCCTTCATAGCCAGGTAAGCAAGCACATGATGGAGCATGATTATTTACTCGACATTCTGCATTCATGCCACATACTCCAGGGCAAGGGTCTTTACATTTATTATTGATACAGGCCTTGTATTTTGGACAATCAGAATTCAGTACACATTCTGGCCGGCATTCTACATATGGATCTCCATAATAATCTGGCAGGCAGGCACACGATCCTGCACCATTTCTCTCTTTGCATACGGCATTAGCACCACAAGGAGAACCCGAGCAAGGGCTTTCATATTGAGGCTCAATGACTGAAAATATTTTTAAATAAGTGTGGTTTTGTAATACACATCTAATATTGATATCATTTCGAGAATAATCGCAATTCAAATTCGAGGAATAAATAAAAATTATTGAGTCTAATGTATCTTATGATAGATTTAAATATTGAAAGCAAATATTTAGTTAAAGTCAAAAAGAAATACACTTATGGTTTTTTTTGTCTAAATATGCGATATTTTCTCTCGGATTATTCTTACCTGGAGTCAAATAGCACCCTGAGAACGGATCACCAGTGTATCCAATTTCACAAGTACATATCGGTACGTGCTTCACAACACTACAGGTCGCGTGAATTCCACAAGATCCTGGACAAGGATCACTACATCTTTCTGATATACATGCGAGATTGCCCGGACATTCCGAGTTGATAACGCATTCCGGTCTACAATTTGGTGGTCGCCCAACGTAGTTATTTATACACGAACAAACGGGTACATCATTGACCTCTTTGCATTGCGAATGAGGACCACACGGGTTGGGTATACAACTATCGATAGGTGTCATTTGTTCTGGTAAAAAAGTGAATTTGTTAATATTTAATCATTATCGAACGATTATTATAAATATTTAAAGTATAACTTGTATTACTTACTATCTTCGAGGAAACAGCGCACAAATGGATCTCCTGTGTAATCATTCAAACAACTGCACACAGGGTTGTGGTTTACGACTTGGCATCTTGCGTTTACGCCACACGTGCCAGGACAAGGGTCAATGCATTTTTGGTTTACACAAGTCTTGTCTGGTCTACAGTCCGAACTTACGATACATTCTGGTCTACAATTTGGTGGCGAACCCACACACATATCGAGACACGTACACACGGCGTGATTGTTAAACGATCTACATGTACTATAAGGACCACATGGTGAAGGGTGGCAAGGATCAATTGTTTCTTGAATAGCTGAAGTAAATAAGACAAGGTAAAGAAAATGTATGAAATAAATAAATAGTAAATAGAAGAATAAAGAAGGAGTTTCTTACTTATAACAGGAGAGCATGCATGTAGAGGATTTCCAGCGAATCCATTTAAGCAGTAACAAGATGGTGCATGATTTGTTACTCTACATTCAGTATTCCGCCCGCATGTGCCTGGACATGGGTCTACGCATTTGTTGTTGAAACAAGACCTGTCCATGGGACAGTCTGTATTCATCACGCACTCTGGTCTACAACCTAGATATGGATCCCCATAAAAGTTTTCGATACAACTACATGCACCAGCACCATTCCGCTCTCGGCAAATGGAATTAGGTCCACAAGGCGAAGGATTACAAGGCTGCCGAGCGACATCTTTAGAAACTGGAAGTGTATGATATAGATTTATAAGTGTACAAAAAGCGATCACCATGCCATTGCTAAATATACAAATAACATACCATTCGTCGTATTTAAATTAAATTACTTACTTTCAAATGGACTGCAGCCGGCGAAAGGATCTCCAGAATACCCGTCGTCACAGGAACAAATAGGTTGATGATTTTGAACAGTACATTTAGCGTTGAAGCCGCATGATCCCATGCATGGGTTGATGCATGTGCCACTCAAACAAGCTAATGACAGAGGACAATCTTGATTGATGAGGCATTGCGGTCGGCAAGAAGGTGGCGCGCCTAATGAACCAGGTTCACAAGCGCAGACTGCTCGACCGGCTTCGTTACGGCAAATTGAGTGAGGGCCGCACGGTGAAGGCAGGCACGGGTCTGGTGCTGGTTGCATCACACCTGTAAATAAGCGTATTATATGCACAAAGATTTATGACAAAAAGGGAGCAGGTACGGATTACAACACTCTGTAGTGCGAAATCATCCCCACAAAGTCGTATGTTCTATACCTTCATCTGGTTCGTTCAAGTTTGTTCATCTCGGAAAGCGGGTCTGGAAATTATGCCACATTTTTCTGTGTATGTTGCTCCCTAAAACTTACAACTAACTAAAACATGGGCACATTGAAGCCGAGATTTGAACTCTTAATACTACTACTAAGTGATATCAGAATATCTCCTTAAAAACCGCTTCATTATTTCAGAACGTTTCTGTGTTGTGATAATTTTTTGTACCTACAAATTCCTGTATGTTATGTTATTATAAATAGATAGAGTTAAAAGTGATCTCTAATATCACTCTGTCAAGAGAACTCAGCATTATTACAATATTCAGATTTTACTATAGAAATATTAAATATTACAAAATACAACATAAACGTACAAAAAAGTATATTTTAAATTTACTTACCTTAGCTGTTTACTAGGGACTAATCTGTCCCCTTACATACTCAAATACTCCAAAATGGAGTATTTTGTACATTATACGTGTAAAGTAAAATACTTACTTTTTCTGTAGCATTTTATAAACGGATCGCCTTCTGGCAAATTCTCTGGACAAGTGCAGATAGGGTTATGTCCTACAACGTGACACCGGGCTTCCAGTCCACAACTGTTCACGCACGGATCCTTGCATTTTTGATTTATGCAAGCTTTGTTCGATGGACATTCAGAGTTAACTGAACATTGAGGTCTGCAAGCTGGGGGAGATCCAAGATAGCCGGCGCGGCACGAACATGCGGCGCGGTCGTTTACAATATGACAGTCACTGTTCGGGCCACATGGAGACGGTTCGCACGGGTTAAAAGGCGTAGCTATAAGAAAAATAGGAATTAAATTAGTAAATGTTTTTTAACTAAAGCTTTTATAACAGTTACAAGTATATTTTAAATTAGGTAGTCTCGATTCTAACAGTCAAATAACTAAACGCAGGATATAATGATTTGGTTGATTGGCTCTTTGGTGTTGCTCAAATTTGAATCCGCATACTTGAAAAAGTTTCAGAATGCGTTTGCGGAAGTTATCTTAAAATTCAAGTGGCAGGATAATATTTATCTAATGGTTAGGTTGACCTGTCAGATATTATACCTTCTATGTTCGTTGAAAGATAAAGTAAAAGATAATTATAAAATTGAGGTTTCAACTTACGATTTCTGTACTCTGGTCTACACGATGAAAATGGATCGCCTTCGTATCCCTTGAAACACGTACAAACAGGTACATGATTGGTGACAAAACATTCGGCGTTCACACCACACAAATCTTTACAAGGATCGCGGCAGTGATTGGACAAACATGATAGATGGTTCGGACAGTCCGAATTCAGGATACACTCGGGTCTACATCCTCCTGCGTATGGGTTACCGATGTTGGGTGGGATACAGGAACATCTAGCTGCATTATTCATCACTGTACACAACGTATTTTCTCCGCAAGGTGAAGGATTGCAAGGTGAAATTGCATCATCTTTTACGATGCCTACACAACCAATGAACGCGTCTCCTTTGAATCCTTCAAGACAGCTGCATAGTGGTGTATGATTGACAACATCACACTTGGCATTGTTACCGCAAGCACCCGCGCAAGGATCTGAGCATTTCTCATTGATGCAGGCTTGACTCGGAGGACATTCTTGGCTAATAACACATTCCGGCCGGCAATATGGTGGGGCTCCAGAATAATTTGGTTGACAGGAACAAACTGGATGGCCAGATTTTACTTCACATATAGAATTAGGACCACAAGGGGATGGCACACATGGATTATTGTCTTCTGGTGTAATCTCAACAAATGCTCTGCAGGCAACAAAAGGATCACCTGTTTCACCTTGTCTACAGCTGCATATCGGGTTGTGGTTAACAACAATACAATCAGCTCCAACACCGCAACTGCCTTGACATGTGTTGATACATTTTTGATTAACACAAGTCTCTTTTTGACTGCAATCGGAATTGCTTACGCATTCGGGTTGACACATTGGCGGGATACCACGAAAACCTGGCAGACAAGAACATACTGCGAACCCGGTTTCTGATACTAAGCAACGACTGTATGCACCACAAGGCGAAGGATCACATATAGACAGTGTTGTGGTGATGTCTGGTATAGGTTGACAGCGAACGTAAGGGTCGCCCGTTAAATTTGGAGAACAGAAACACACTGCATGATGATTTATAGTTTCACATTGCGCACCCAAACCGCAAACGTTTTGGCAGGGGTTCTCACATCTATTATTTAAGCAGGCTTTATCTGGAGTACAGTCACTGTTCACGACACATTCAGGTCGACAGGAAATGTATGGATTTCCAAAGAAATTAGGTAAACATTGACACGTGTAAGCTCCATTCGCCTCTTGGCAGTGAGCGTTCGGTCCACAGGGCATAGTATCACATATCTCGGGCAGGGCAGCTGAAAGAAAATATTATACCAAAATAAATTCAGAAGTTAATTTTTTTTTCGATAGAATAAAATCGAATTGTAAAACTTACGTTCTGATAGCTTCTTGCAATGCTCATATGGATTGCCGTCAAATCCTGTTTTGCAATGACAAATAGGATCGTGATTGTATACAAGACATTCTGCGTTAGGCCCACATGAACCATCACAAGGATCCATACATTTGTTGCGTATACAAGCTTTATTGAAAGAACAATCTGAATTCAACAGACATTCAGGTCGGCAGGCTGGATTGTTGGCAGCATTTGGCCCAACACATAGGTTACAAACTGCAAATTTATCGCCATAAGTGTCGCAGTATGAATTTGAGTCACATGGATTCGGTGAACATGGCTGAGCAGTTGTATTATCCGGTTGGATTATAATTGCTGAAAACAACAAAAAATAAATTAAAAATGTTTAGGGCACTTTCGAAATTTTTACGAAATTTCTTAAAATTCACTTACGTCGATATAAGCACTGTACTAATGGGTCGCCTATATATCCATCTGAGCATAGACATGAAACCGTATGATCAGAACAAATACAAACAGCATTGATTCCACATACATTCTTCGCTGAGCACGGATCTACACATTTTCTATTAATACAAGTTTCACTTGTCGGACAGTCGGAGTTCATCATACATTCAGGTTTACATTCTTTGAGTGGGTTGCCGAGGAAATCAGGTGGGCAAGTACAAACAGCCTTATCTCCAACATCTTGACATATAGCGTTTAATCCACACTGTGCTCTGGCACAAGGCTTGTTATTAGATTTTTGACTTTCTGGCAGCAGGCAGCACAGTAATGGATTACCTTCGTACCCTTCTTCACAACTACAGATAGGATGATGTGCTTCAACTTGGCATTTCGCATTAAGTCCACAAACACCGGGACAAGGGTCACGACAATGGTATCCAATACAAGCTTTGTTCAGCGGGCACTCATCATCTATTTCGCATTCTCGAGAACTACATCCATTCAAACTGTATGGATCACCGCTGCTGCCATCTGGGCACTGACATGAAATCTGACCCTCATAGTTAACATTACATACTGCCTGTGGTCCACAAGGGTTCGGGTTACAAGGGCTCTTTTGCGGTTGACAGCCTACGTATGGATCTCCAGCATAACCAGTTTTACAGAAGCACATCTCAGTGTTGCTACCAACATAGCACTCAGCATTTTTCCCACAATTACCAGGCTTACATAAGACTTCAGGTGGTAAATAGAACTGGTGATTACATGATTTATACGGATTTCCAATCGTATTTTCTGGGCAATAGCATGATGGAGTTTTATTCGGATCACATCGAGCACCGATTCCACAAGTGTTTGGTTCGCAGGGATTTCTTGGTTCCACGCAACCCCTAACTGTATTCGGGCTCTCAACATATCCTTGCAAACATGTACATTTAGCGAATCCATTTGAAAGAGTTGTACACTGAGTGTTGGGCCCACAGGGTGATGGACTGCAAGGATTGTTTGGCAATCTACAAGGTTGTCTTGGTGGATTTCCTTCAAAGTTCGGCAAACAAAAGCAAGCTGGTTTGTCATCTATAATCCTACATCCAGTATTTGGGCCACAAGGATTTGGTTCACATTCGTTGCCTTCAGGGACTGTAGAAGAAACATAAACAATTTATCATATTTTACATAGATTATTTACCACATCTAAATTCTTATATATGAAACATAAGTACAATTACTTGTACTTATATATTTTTAAATTATTTATGGTTTGTCATCTATCTCACGATCTCTTTTTCTAAATGAGACTTTGAAATTATTAAGAAGCTAGAAAAATAATTTTGTACGAGTGGGCGCCCGTGACTTATCCCGCGGTGAATAAATTTTTTTTCAATTAACTGTTTTGTTTGTAAACGTATTGCAATGAAACAGACATGAAATATTATTGAGATTCAATAAATTCAACTGTTTCCAATAGAGACAGAGGAAAACAAATAAACAACCGATAAACCGACAAAATCTATATTTCCATTATCTTTTTTTTTATACAGTGAAAAAAATTGTGGAGTAGAAAATATCCGTTCAAAAACTTGGCTGATTTATAATTGCTTAAAGTAGTAATTAGCTCAAATACTTACTGCAATTCTTAAACGGATTTCCAGTTAGACCTTTAGGGCAGAAACAAATTGGGTTGCCATTATCATTTTCACATAAGGCATTCACTCCACAAGGATTTGGTACACACGGATTTGCTGGAGGCACACATCCTAGATTTGGATTTCCCGTAAAGCCCGATAGGCATTTACACGAGGCCCGATGGTTAATAACATCGCAGATAGCATTTGAGCCACATCTACATGGTGAATCACATCTTCCATTTATACAAGCTTCAGTGCTTCCACATTCATTGTCAGAACGGCAACCTTGAACTACGAAATATTTGATGAGATGTAATTAAATATTGCTTAAATTCGGTTTGTGGATAATTTCAAAAGAAATATCAATTAATGTTACCTTGGAAACATTCTAGGAAGGGATTTCCAGTAAAACCGGCTAAACACTTGCACTGGATACCGTGGTTGTGAGGGTAACACTCAGCATTCTCTCCACACGTGTTGACGGCACATGGATTCCTGCAGACTCTGTTTAGCCTATCGCACAGTAACTCCGGTGGACAGTCTTCATTATATTGGCAAACTGAATGAGAGTCAACAACTAAAAATAAAATTTAGTAAGTACTGCTGCGAAACAAAATAAGCTCATATGCCTGATTAAGATATACACTACCTGGTACGCATCCAACGTATCCATTTCCTTGATATCCTTCGACACAGCTGCAATCGGATCCGTGGTTCGTATTTATACAAACAGCATTTTGTGCGCAAGGATTGTGTATTTCACATGGATGTTGACATGCATTATTTATACAAGACTCCGTCAAGTGACATTCTTCGTTTCGTGTGCAACCCGCTAAGTAAAATGTAAAATATATACATGTAAATAGTGCAAAAATAAAATGTGTATAACTAATAAAATCTGACACCATTTACAATATTTATTTATATAAATTTATACTGAAAAATATTTACAGTCTTTAAATCATCCTAAACTATGACAATGTATTATGTACATATCTATACTATAGCAGTAGGAATTGTATTACAGAGTATTCACATAATAAATACAAAAGTTTTATTTGCAAAAGGAATTTCAAAAACTTAGTTGCATTTTAGATTGTGGCTGGAAAAAATCTTTCAATTAATATTATACATAGCAAACTAAATAAACATTTTACTCGAATATGAACACAAATTATATTTACAGAAACCTCCAATATAATATAATTCTAAAGTAGCATTCACATAACATGTGTAATGCGATGTTTTTTTTAATTTCCATTAATAATCATTCCTATGAAATTAATATGTTTGAGACATAAATGTATCTTACATAGTTTGGGCGAACATTTAACAGCTGGATCTCCTTCGTGCTCGGCAGGACACGAACACATAGGCCTTTGCTTAATTGGATGACAATTAGCTCCAACGCCACAGACATTGTCAAACTCACAAGGATTTTGACACAATCCCATAAAACAAGCTTCTGTTTCTATACAATCCCGATCAGAATGACAAGGTTCTGGTGCTTTTGCTGTCCCAGGTGATTCTAGTATTACAGGTTAAGTATTAGTAGATAATTATCTTACAAGAGTATTATAATTAGGTATAATGTATGTACAATTGTTATTATTATTATACTTATGTAACTTTGAATTTTAAAATCATTTTGTCCGATAAAACCACGAAATTCTGATTTTGTACAGATAAGCAAAGTATAAATAATTTTCGAATTTATTAAGAATATGTATGCTTCAATAAAATACTAGCATACCTCTTGTGCAGTTGTTCCTTGCTGCGTCATCACAAACACAAACAGCGGCATGGTTGCTTACAACACACGTAGTATTCTTTGTACATGGGTTCTGGACCTCACAGGGGTTTGCACAAACTCCATTTAGGCATTTTGTGTCTATTTCACATTGACCGTCAATGGTACACTCAGTTTCAGTCGTGTAAATATCAGTAGAGGTATAAAGAGATGAATCAGTAGTTGAGTCAGTGTAAAGAGTAGTATCAGTCCATGCTACTATGTCGATATTCTTTTGTCTGGAAGACAAATTATCTATTGATGTGCTATGTACGGATGGAGTTGACGAGGGGTAAATAGCTTTTGATGATGTACCTATAGTTATTGTTGTTTCTAGGGTTGGACGGGATGTCGGTTCCTCTGGATATGTTGTTGAACCTTCAAATTTAATTTGTTGTTGTGATGGTGTTGTCATAGATATCAAGGTCGGTTTCCTGTTATTTTTATTTTTAGTTATGTAGTTAACAAGGCTGAGCGAAGAGGTTGACTTAGTAGCTTCCAATGAAATGGAACCGGTAGTTTCTGTGACCATATCTTGTTCAAATGTGGTGGTTACATTTTCAGTTGTTTGTTCTACTTTTACAGATTCATCATAATCAGATTTAGTTGCAATACTAGTTTCTTTAATTGTTGGGTTGACCTCCTCAAATTGAGGGACAGACGTATCTATTTTTTCAGTAATAGTATGTGAAGTGTGATCAGTCGTGTGTACTGTTGTATATTGGTTTTTGTTTAATGTTTCTGTTTCATGGGTGGCCATGCTGTAAGTTGTTGACTCAATACCATCTAGATATTCATTTGTGTCTTTAATTGTATAATCTGGAGAGTCATGCAAACCAATTGACAAATCTTCTTTATTGGTTGTACTATCTATTTTGCTCACTGAATATTTTTCGGTTAAATGTTCAATAGATACTGTTGCTTCTATATTTGTTGTATCATATGAAGTGTGATCAAATAAAATATCTTTACTTGATTTTGTTGTTATGTCGGGGGTTGTTTTTGTTGAATCAAAATCATTTAAATCAGTAACTGAGAATGTAGTATAACCTTGCGTACTTATATTATTTATTTCAGATAAAGATAAGTCTTTTGCTGTCGATGTAGTTTCAAGGGGGCTGGAAACTGTTGTTATTTCATTTTGTGCAATACTGGATTCAGGTAAAACAGTGTACATGTTTTTAGTTACATCTGTGGTAACATATGAGTTTGTAGATATTTTTTTATTTGATTCATTTGATTGTTCTCTACTCGTCTCTCTATCTTCATAAGATGTAGTCAGTACAGATTCTTCGGTTTGCGCATTGATACTTTCATTAATATCGAAGATGCTGAAAGAAGTCGTAGTTGTCTCTATCTTTTCTTCTGTATTATAACTGCTAATTGTTGTATCTGAATCTGTGGCTTGACTTCCAAAATAAACATTAGTTTGTGAATCATCAGCACTTGTTTGAGACGTTGTAAAACTACTTGTAAAATATTTATGGTTTAAAATATCTTTGTCTGAATTACTGTCTAAATGGGACTGGGTGGTACTTTCTAAATCTATATTGCTGGGCTCAAAAGTCCCGTTTTCAACCAAGGTGTTTGTTGTGGTTTCATAGGTACTGGACTCTGGGTAATAATTTACTATAGTGCTAGTTTGAATATTCTTAATTCCACTGTCTACTTTGAGCACATTAGTTGTAACTGTCGGTATTGCAGTACTTTCTATTTTTTTCTCACCAATAATCCTCGGTTCCATGGAAGTGACTTCAGTAGAGTCATTCAAACCTGTTTTTGAAGAAATATCATCGACTAATGTCTCCACATTTGTATATGAATCAGTACTAGGCTTATTAATTATCGTACTTGATGACTCCAAAATAATTTGGTAATTCATTGTACTTAATTTCTGGCTTATTTCTAAATCAGAATTTGGTTCTGTAGTGTGGAGATTACCATAATCATCAATTTCGTCAATCTTTGTAGTCAATATCTGATTTTCAATATTCTCATTAGAGATCTTAAACTCCTTCTGCTTCTCTTCTGCTTCTGTAACTCCTATCTTTTCTACCTCTGTTACTGTTGACAAAGGCAATGTCTTTACAGTTATAGACTCAACCATAGAACTAGTAGTTATTACTATGTCTTTTTCTGTTAATTTCTCTTCAGTGTTACTGATAAATTCTGTTGTATACATATCAAAACTATGCATACTGCCATCGGAATAAACTGTTGTTGTAGGCGTATCTTCAGCAATTGTACCATGTGATAAATCATTACTCAAGTTCTCTTGCCCTCCTATATATTCTGATGGTAACGTTGTTGAAGTTAAAGATATAGATTCGGTTTTGGTGTCCGTACTACCTATCGTTGAAAATCGATCTTTTGGGTTTATTGGATATCTGCTCGTAATTCCTGCTTCAATATTAGACGAAGCTATTTTACTATCCTTATTTAAAAGTGCTGATATCGGATGTTTTTTACCTACAGTAAATGTTGATAAAGTATGACTTTCAGTTTTTTCTTCAGTGAATGCTGTTGATGAATCTGTGGATACAGGCCAGAATGAAGATATACTTTCGGTTGAAAACTGTTCTGGTTCTTCTACTGTACTGCTTGTGGCTTCAGTTGGATTAATATGAAATTTATTTACGTTATTTTGCCTCGGTTTATTTGTTTTGAATGAAGTTGCAGTTACTTCAGTCGTTGTTAATATATCATTTGTTTCGGAATCGGTCGTTGATGTAGTATGTAAAGATGCTGGTGAAGTCATGCTAGGTATTTTCGATCCCTCTGTATTCAAAATATTAATTCTTGAAGTTGATGTTTTAAAATCATCTTCATAAGATTTAGTATGTAAATTGTGTTTATCTTGTAAAAATCTTTGATTTTCTGGAGTTTTTATGATGCGATTTTCATGTACTTGTTTTTGAGTGCCATTTGTCTCGATACGTTTGTTTGATTTAATATTACCAGGGAACATTGTTAAATTATCCTCATTTTCAGTTTTATCATAGTCACTCATTGTGACTTTAGTATCAAATTCGCTGTTTAACTCTATTGTTGTACTTTCATAACTTGTGATTGGCATTTTTGTACTACTTGAGTGACTTTCAGTGTTCGTAGTGTATTGTTCTTGAGTTACTGCGATTTCTTCAGAATTGCCAACTGTATTCAAAATAGAATTGGCGGGGCTAGTTTGTTCTACATTATCAGTATTAATGAAGTGGTTTTTGTCTACCGAGTCAATAGTCGTTAAAGTAAAGTCGTTTGATAGCGTGATTTGTATTGTTGTAGATTCGGAGTTTGTATCGGTTAGTGAGACATGATTAGGCCGATCATCTGTTAATAGGAAATGAAGTAATAATTAAATTAGTAAAATTATTAAATCAATAAAAGAAAATTAAAGTTATTTAGGCAATTTACAGCCAATATCAAAAAGAAAGATAAAATATCAAGTTCAAACTAAACATTTTTCTTTATATATGAAGACAAACAATAAAATCTCTTGTAGGTATCTGAACTACAATGGCAATGTTCTGATAATTACAGAAAAATAATACTAAATTCTTATAAATGCATTTTTTTACAAAAATAATTGACATCTAGAAAATAACATTTTCTAAAAGTACCGTCACCAAAGCTACATTTTATTATCAATACAAATGAGAATTTGGTATCTCGGTTGATGTATTGATATTTTATTTAGCACAAATCAATTTTAAAAGTAATTTAAGATACCTACTGTAGTAGAATTTCAAGAATTAAGCTGAAGATAATCCCAAGAAGACTGCGAGGATAGAAAAAGAGAAAGTAATAAAGGATAAGGAAATAATTACAAATAAATAATAACTATCTACAACATACCACTATAGTATTATGTCGTAAGTCCTGTGACATAACAAAAAAAATATAAAGATCGTAACACTGCCGGGTCTGCCGTGATAACGTGCCAGTACTGTGTGGCGTTTATCGGACAAAATGATACGTTAAAACTATAGCAATAACCAGTTTGTTTGGAGTTAGTTTTGCTATTCACGCAATATGAAATGATAGCCCCAGACTTACTAGCTATACAGTAGAAGTCTGCAATTTATCAAACATGAAAATGTGTGAGTAAGAATAAGTAGTTTAAGATTTAATTTAATTAGCAATTTAGTAGAATTAAAACCACAAAATTACATTACAACACTTACTCTCCATGCAAGCTCCGGAAAAAGGATCGCATTGTACCCCAGGTCGACAGTGAGCACAATTTGTAGAAACTCTCTCATCTATTGGAAAGTTTACTTAATTAATCAATAATATGAAATAAATAAAAGACATTATTTGTCAAAGAAAAAGTTTCTAAGTTACCAAATTTATTTTGACTATTTTGGTCTTATTCTTCTTCATATTGAATTAGAGATTTAAATTTATAAATTCAATCCAATCTGCTTATAGTTCGTTAATACTAATATTGGAGATACAATGATACTTTATTATTTAAATATTAAAAAGCATTACCTCGAACGCAAATACAGCCATCGCATTTTGTGTTTGGATACCTAGCGCAGTCCGATACTGTCTGACACTGGCACACTGCAACAATAGAGAATATTAATATATCAGTAATCGTGGCGAAAAAATAAAACCCACTAACTAATCTTCCTGTTATCGTAAGCTCGTGAAGACCACAAAATTGTATTATGTAAATATGCATAAAAATTTCGCCACAGTTTCATTTCGTAACATATTGTACTCGTAATATATCTACTAATAATATATTTCCAGGATTTCTTAAATATTTTAAACAGTTAATCTCAAGTGAAAAACATGGTTCCGTTTATAAACGAGTATCTCTTGTTAGAGTCATTTTTCGATAAACGGTTATAATCACTAACCTGTATAAATACCACTGGACAGGCTGTTCCATAAGTTTGACAGCAAATTTTTTGTGCCTATTTGAAGCGATACTCGCGTGCGTCGCGAGAACTAATTTTGACGTATAATACAAATGGCTGCGAAGGAACGTACAATACTCTGAAGTATTTTTGCATTTTCAACTAATTTCGTTCGTTTACCGCGTTATACTTCAAGAATCAACTTAATACGTACACAATTTTTTTGTGAATTGTTTCCCACCATCTATTGATGTTTACTGAGGTTGTCATCACTAGTTTTAGTACCGCAGACTTTCGCTACATGGCCAACAGCGCCAAAATGGTTAATACCAAACAGGCACAAATGCACTGTGACAGCGGCCAATCCAGTGATATATAGTAGAGGTCAGTGGGTATAATACACATACAATTTGGTAGTATAATAAATAGTAATAGTACGACATGAATATAAAATTAATTGAATAAGTATGAATTATGAATATTCTATGAATAATTGGATATAAATTACCTTTCGAGCAGACTGGTTGATGATCAATAACTGCACAGTGATGCCCATTTGCACAAGGTCCCCCCCTGGCACACGGGTCTGAGCACCGGCCCTCAATACACGCCAGCCCAGACGAGCACTGTTCGTGCGCACTGCATCCTAACGCTGCAGTCAAAGTTTTAGACTCATCATCATTTACATCGCATTCTCAATTCAAAAGATATTCAACAGCTTTGTTTGATTTCATTTCAAATTATTATAATTCATAATTCAATAGCAAATCTTTAAAAAACTATATTCTTTACAAAATTCATACAATGAGGTAAAATTTTGAAATATTTACAAGAGGTATGTAAATGAAATGTACATGAATTTATCTTCAAACTGTTCAATTCGATAATCAGATGATATACAGATACTCAAGATAATTAAATCTATACATACATGAGTAATACATAATAATATAATAGTATGGTACAATTTTTAGTAGTAAACTACAACAATGTTTTAGTTTATAAGCATGCCCAGTAAGAATTAAGATTAAACTTTGCAAACTCTGTCTCGTGGCAGTTTTATTGCATTGTTTGATTATAAAGCATTAGATTATAAAGCACACCGTCACCCAATTCACCTGTTGATCTCTGTCATGTCATTGTTTATACTTTGATACATAATACCATGCTGCAGACTACCTTATTTAAAAGGAGCTTATAATGCTGAAAGTATTTGAAAAAAGCTAGAATAGAAGAACGGAAATAAGAAGAACTGCTGAAGGTAGAAACGATCAATGTTTCCTGTAATATGAAGACATAAATTAAGACTCATTCAAGATTTATAGATAAAACACTAATAATACTCTCATATTATATTGTATGGTTTGCTAATAAAAATTTACCTTTAATGCAGCCATGTTTTTCGTCGTGTATAAAGCCTGATGGGCAAAACTTGCAAACTGGGTGATGATCTTCGACTGAGCAAGGAGCATCACCACATGCGTCTTTGCACGGATCTTTGCATTGAAAGTCTTTGCATGCCAAATTTTGAGGGCATCCATTGTCTCTTAGGCATATCGACGCTGTCGGATGACAATCTTCAACGCAAATACACATCACGCGATGTTCCACTACTTCGCATTGCTTTCCTTTTGGACACATCGGTTCTCTCGATGCTACACATGGATTGACACATTTTGTGTCCCGACATACCGTGTTCGATTGGCATTGTTCATCTCTGGTACATTCAGCGTGTTCAGGGGCACAAGTCAATTCGCCTCTTTCGTTTAACGCAAAGCCATTTCGACAAACACATACAGGTTCATGATTTCGAACCTCACATTTTTGGTTTTGTCTGCAACTCTGATAATTCAGGCATGGGTTGCGACACGTATTAGTAGATAGGTCGCAGGCTAATTTAGCAGGACATGGCTTTGTCTCAGTGCATGTAATAGTGTAATTTACATCAGTTGTCTGTTTACAAGAAGGATCTAGTCTGCAAGCTAGTCGTGGTTGGCCAACGTAGCACTGCGGGCATGAACACTGCGCCCGATGCATCACTGACACGCAAAGTGCATCCTCACCACACACTCCTCTCAATGTGCACGGATCGACGCAATGTAAGCTCAGGCACGCTTTGTCCACAGGGCAATCCTTGTCGCTCGTACATTCGATACCTAAGAAGATGAGAAAGAAGAAAGCAGAGTCGAAAGAGCGGTACCTTTAGCCGCGAAGAGGAAACTTTCTCACGAGACAGTGCATGCTTTTTGAAACTGATAGTTTATGACCAAAGATATATATCGGTAGGTATATTATAATAAAAGCGATATGTACATGAAGCCGAACAAAATGTTACTGACGGGAATCAAGCACGAATGGTGAGAATGCTTCCACTAATAACGACTTCAATATACTTTCCTTCTTAAAACAAGTACTTTACATCTTAATACAAAGACCATATAAAATACTAGTTTAAAGATTATTTAAATTGAATTCTACAATTTGATGTAAACTTAAACATCCAGAATTTTATGTCTACAAATGGTGCTCAATTTATATACAGTTCTAGTTCTGTACATTTTATCATTATTCAACCAATCGCGGAAAGTAATCATTGGTAATACGTTGATCTTGTTTTAAATCCGTGCAATTTATACATGTGATTAAAAATGGATGATATTAAATAATACTGAGTACTCACTAGTATGACATTCGATATCAGCTTGTCCTTCTGTGCCTGGAACACAACGACACACAAACTCAGCTCCTTCTCTTAAGCATTCTCCATTTGTACCACAACCAGTTGTCCTGCAATCTACAACGCTACGTTCTTGTGTACCTAAAATTATTGACACGATGCAACACTCAACTCCAAATTAAAATATATTCAATTGTATATAAATTATATCATATACATACATTCTATATTGGGATCACCGTTTGGATAGTTTCGCGGACAGTAACATTGAGTTTCTCCATTAAGTCCTATTCTGCACTGCGCGTTAGTACCACAAGGCTTGCGAGCGCATGGTGCCATAGTCCCGCAAAAACATTGACGCGTAGGATTACCAGCACAACCGTTAGGACACGTGCATTCATAATTTCCATTTTCTAAATCACGACATCGGGCATTTATTCCACACGGATTCCTAGAGCATGTGCCTGAAGCCGGCTTGATACATTCAGTCTTAGGATTGCCTAAATACTCGGGTGGACATGAGCACTGAGGAAAACCATTAACAGATCTGCATATGGCATTTGTTCCACAGGCATTAATGCACACATTTTTACATTTACCATCAGCACATTCTTCGTCACCGGCGCATTGTTGATTTTCTGAACATTCAAATATTTTGCACTCTTTAATTGGATCACCTGAGTACCCACTAAGACAGGTACAGACAGGTCGATGACGTACTGATAAACAATTCGCATTTTTACCACAAGAGTTTTCTCGACATACTGGAATACATTTTTTTGCTGAGCACATCATATCATCCCCACATTCTCTGTTACTATTACAACCCGGAATACATACTCCTTGAGAGCAAATTTGTCTCTGTGGACACTTGTTTCTTGATGAACATTTAGCCCTACATCCACCATTGATACATTGTTCATCACAATCGCAGTCTGCGTTTTTATCGCATAAGGAGACACAGTAGCCGCTATCGTCACAGGGACATAGTCCGTCACACTGTATTTGTTTCTTTTTACACTCAACGAGAGGATTTCCAGTGTAATTATTAGAACAACCACACTGAACTCTATGTTGGGTAACCTTACAACTGGCACAAACACCGCAACTGTTACTTTCCTTGCAAGGATCTGCAATGAATAGAATAAAACAAGTTAATATTTATAATTATGCATGATATTAAATTGAACGTTAAATCTAAATAAATAATAAAGCATGAGTAGGTATTTTACCTTTACACTGGCCATTTATGCAAGCCTGATTATCGCTACAAGCATTGTCGTGACGACAACCTTGTCTACATATTCTATTTTCACAAATATGTCCATCACTACAAACGTCGTCGCTATTGCAGACAACTCTGCAAATACCTCGAATGCATTTTTCATTGGACATGCAAATAGTATCGCTGAAAATGCAAAAATATATTATAAATTTAAAAAAAATTGATTGATTTTTTTAAAGATTTTATCAAATTATTTATTTACCCTCTACAGGTTGGATAGCATATGTCTCCATAACAGTTATATCCATCCGCACACTTTTTACTATTGTCACAAGTTAATATTGTTCTTCGGCATGCAACTTTAGGATCTCCTTCTAGAGTGTTCGGACATGAACATATCGGTTGATGCTCTCTTGCTTCACATAAAGCATTAGCCCCACATGAACCTGGTTTCGCGCAAGGATTTGCACATTGGCCATTTGAGCATGCTTTATCTTTAGCACAGTGGGAATTCGATCGACATCCTGTGACACAAAGCCGCCCATCGCATATTTCTCCGCTTGAACAATGTTCATCTGACGTACAGGCAAATCGACATACTCCTGAATCGCAACGTTCTCCTAATAAACATTCTGTTCCACCTGGAGTACATGCTGATCTACATTTACTATCTTCGCATCTCCATCCAGTACCACAATCGGTATGCGCCTTGCACAAAGTGGTAGGAGGACGGATACATCCAATATTGGCTGTTGGATTTGGAATTAAACCATCTAAACAGGAACAAAGAGCCTTTCGATCAACTACAGTGCACAGAGCATTTGGACCGCAAGGATTATTATCATTTGTGCATGGATTTTGACAGATATTATTTTGGCAGAAGGCATCCGGTCCACAGTCATCGTCGTGGCGGCAACCATACTGACAGCTGTTAGATAAACAGATGTGTCCAAGGAAACAGTCATTGTCCACTCTACATGTTACTGGAAAATAAAATTTGCAAATAAAAATAAATTTGTATAACTTAAACTGTCTGAAATAAAAACAAAATAAATTTATGTTGTACTTACACAAACAAACACCTTTGGAACATCTTTCGTTCAATGCACATTCTTCATCACCTTTGCATTTGGATAGACACATAGATTCTTGACACAAATAACCATCTTCGCATTCACCAGATCCACCGCATAATCGGGGAACTGAAAGAGAAGTAAGAAAATATAACAAACAAATTAATTGTGTTTGTTTTGTAAGCTTCAAAATGACACATACTTCTTACGCATTCGACATCTTGGTTTCCAGTAAATCTATAAGGACAACTGCACTGTACAATATGATTTTCGGTTCTACATAATGCATTGAGCCCACATGTTTTATCCATTTTACAAAGATCAACACATTGACCATTCATACATTTTTCCGTTGATAAACACTCCTCATCAACGAGACATAAGTCTAAAAAAAGGAACAAACATAAGTTGAAAACAATAATAATTTTAAATGTGAAATTATTTAACGCAAAATAAATTATCTACCTTGGCAACTATTGTTGCGACAGTATTGATATTCAGGACAATCCTGTTTTTTGTTACAAGTGGCTTCACGCGGCCGGCAACCTTTTTCACTCGATGGATTGCCAACATACCCTGCGCGACATTTACATTGACCTGCATGTCTTGCTGCCACACATTCGGTATTTGGTCCACATTTTATATTGTCACATGCATCTACGAAGCATCAAAAGTTTATTATATTCTTAAAAAGTTTAGTATACAAATATACTTTAAATGTAAAAATAAAGTACTATAAAAATACCTGTGCATTTTCGTATTCCATCTTTAACAGTACAACGTGCAACTGAAGGACAGTCTCTATTGAATCTACATTCGGACCCTCGTTCGCAACCCTTCTCGTAAGGATTACCAACTGTTCCTTCTGGACATAAACATTGCACACCATTTCTTGAATTTCTACATTCGGCACCATTGCCACAAGGGTTTGACTCGCAGTAATTTATTTCTTGACATCCTTCAACAGGATTACCAGTGTACCCAGGCTGGCAGTAGCATATATTTTTATGATTTTCTGATGAGCAAATTGTATTTTTTCCGCAGTTATTTTTGACTAAACATGCTATTTTACACATATTTTGATCACAAAATTTGTCTCCTGTGCAATCATTGTCAGAATCACATTCCTTTTTCTTGCAACCTTGTATTGGATCGCCGAAGTACCCATCCTTGCACAAACAAGAAGATTTGTGTGTGTCAGTAGAACATATTGCATTTCTACCACATACATTCTTAGAACATAGTTTTATACACTTGGGTATACCATTTTTTTCTTGCACACATTCTTCATCATCTGCACATTCTCTATCGGAAACACATTGTAAGTGTTTCTTACATATTCTGTTGTAGCAATAAAATGATTCCGGACATGTGCTATTTTGTGAACAGATCAACCTACATGTTTCTTGTACACATACTTGATCATTTAAACAATCTCTGGAGTTTTTACATGCACCTTAAATTAAAATTTTAAATTAATATTTGAATATTATAACAAACACAATTAAAGTTTTATTAAACATTCTACATACCAACACATAAGTTGTCAGCACATTTTGTTCCTGTTGGGCATCTGCTGTCATCGTTACAATATTGTATGGGGACACACCCCAAAACTGGATCTCCCGTAAAACCAGCTGCACACAAGCAGTGACCTACATGGTTCCTTGATAAGCAGTTTGCATTCCGACCACAGGCGCGTGGAATTTCACATGAATTCTTACACTTATTATTCACACAAGCTTCATTGGTTGAACAATCTGAATCTTTAACACACTGATATTTTGTACAGCCTTTATGTGGATCACCATAGCTGTCTGCTTGACATTCACAGACAGGTTCGTGGTTTGCTACAAAACAATCTGTGTTTTCTCCGCAAGGTAAGTTTACACATGGATTTACACATCTATTGTCGCGGCATTTTGTTATATCTGAACAATCAACGTCAGATAAGCAATCACCAGATTTCTTGCAATGTCCTGTGACTTCATCATATATAGTTCCATTTATACATTTACAAATAAATGAACCAGGTGTATTATCACAAAGAGAGTTCAATGGACACGGGTGTGTTAAACACTCATTGATATCTTCACAACGGTTATTAATTAATTCAAATCCAGATAAACAGTTGCATAATGTTTTGTGATTCACAATTTCACAGCTTCCACCTTCACATACAGTGTGATCACAAATATCTGTAAAACAGAAAATATATAATTTATAAATACTTCATGCTTATCAGAAATTAAAAACCTAAAATATTCAATCTTGCTTACCGGAACATTTATTAGTTTTCACATTACAATATTTATCGCCTGTGCAATCATCATCATTAACGCATTCTACTTTAAAGCAACCGACTCTCTTGTCTAAGGGATTTCCTAGGTACCCTTTATCACACGTACATGTGACGCGATGATTATCAATCATGCATATAGCATTTTTACCACATTTATTATAAGTCTCGCATGGATTGGAACACTTCCCACGGATACACAAAAGGGATTGCTCACATTGGTCGTCACGTCTGCATTGATTTGATAATAAACAACCAGTTTTATATGGATCTCCTATTGCACCAGTAGGACAAACGCATTTGAAGGAACCATTGCCATCTATGCATTTGGCTGAAGGATGACACGGATTCAAGAGACATTCATTAATATTAACACATTCACCATCCTTGAATTCAAAGCCCAATGAACAACTACATTTATTATCTTTACAAATTTGATTGTTTGTACAGTCTGAGTCCGAGTTGCAGCCAGAAATACACATTCCTGAATAACAGTATTCGCCATGCAAACAGTTGCTACTAGTGTGGCATATTTTGTGACATTTGTTGTCAAAGCATGACTCTCCTATGGCACAATCTGTATTATCTCGGCATGGAACGTGACACAAATATCCAATACACATATGATCTGGAGGACAGTCTAGTGTCTTTAAGCAGGAACTCGGTTTTCGAACACACCCCTGTTGAGGAGTAGGAGTTGCTTCAAATCCAAGAGGACATTCACATATTGTGGCATGGTTAAGTCGTGAACAAATAGCATTAGGGCCACACGCTCTCGTTGCAGTACATGGGTTGACACACTTATAATTGATACAGGCTTCATCACTCGTACAGTCCTCATTACTTCTACATCCAATCAAACATTTCCCTTCAATACATGCTTGACCGATGCTACATTGAACATGTTTGGTACATTCCCTTATACATAAACTGTTTATACAAACATCACCATGATCACACTGAGTTATATTTTTGCAGGCCTCGAAACATTGATTATTATGACATATATCTCCGTTGCAGTCGAAGTCATTGTTACATTTAACTATCTTCTTTTTGCATATATTAACACCTTGAACCAGTTCATATCCTTCAGTACAAGAGCATATTGGCTCTTTATTTTTGATTTTGCATAAAGAATTAGTTCCACATGCATTTTCACATGGATTTGTACAAAGACCATTAACACAAACTGTATCAATTGGACAATCTTGATCATTATTGGAACACTCATTTTGTTTATGACAGCTCTTATTTATTGGATCTCCTATTAATCCTTTGGGACATTGACACACGTAAGTTGAACCTGTTGACTCACATATAGCAGAAGGGTGACACAGATTCGGATTACAAACATCCACTTTTTTACAACTAATATCAGGAATTGGGTCAGCCTGAAAACCTGTTGGGCAACGACAAACAAATTTGTGATTTTCTGCAATGCATACAGCATTATCTCCACATGAATCTTCCTTGCATACGTCAATACATGTGTGTGTCATTCGGTTGCATAACTGGTGAGGCATACAATCGATGTTATAAACGCAAGGCACAGACTTGCACCCACTTTCCAAATCATTAGGATTTCCAGTATACGGTCCAAGAGGGCACTGACATTGTGCAACATGATTATTGGTGACACAAACAGCATTAGGTCCACATACTATATGTTGACAGGCGGGTACACATTTTTTTATATTGGAAACAGTTTTACAGATTTCACTTTCTCTGCATTGTGCGTCATTAACACATTGGTTTCTGTTAATGGGTACACATCCATCGCGCTCATTTGGATTTCCTTCAAAACCTTCTACACATTTACATTGACTCTTGTGTTTTGTTGTAACACATTTAGAATTTTGTGGACAGGTAAATAATTTACAACTTTCAAGACATTTATTTACGCCCAAAATATCCTTTTGGCAAATTTGATCACTTCCACAGTCATTGTCAGTTTTACAATCAGGAGTCGTAGGTTGCTCACATTTTGATGTGATTGGGTTCCATAAATAACCGTCTCTACAATCACATTGAGCATGTTCATCTCTTACTGTGCATACTTCGTTTGTGCTACAAACTATTGTCGAGCATAGATCAAGACATCTTCTTGTAGAACTATCTATTTCTAAACATATTTGAGGTTCTGTACAATCAGAGTTGACATTACATTCAAACTCATTTGGTTCTGGTTCCAACAACTGACATCCAGTCTTGATGTCATTGGGTTTACCAACATAACCTTCAGCGCAAATACAATTTGCTCGATGATCTGAGCTGAGACATATAGAATTAGGTCCACACTGCAGTTTACTGCAAGCATCCACACACCTTCTAGAGCCTTTACCAAATTGAAAGCAAATTTCAGAAGTTTTGCAATCATCATCAATTGAACACTTTTTGTCTATAGAACAACCTCTTTGAAGATCATCAGGGTTGCCAAGGTGACCCGGGAGACATTCACATTTACCTTCTGTGCAGATAGTTCTAGGGCCACATTTGATATCGCGACATACGTCAACGCATTTAGATTTTTCACAGATATAGCCATCTGGGCAGGTGCCATTGTGCGTACATGCGCAAACAGTTCCATCAACACATTTCGAAATTGATACTTGTGTACATAACTCATATGGGTTTCCAATATATTTACTCTTACAAATGCAGCTATAACTTCCTGGTGTGTTAATACATATTGCATTTTCACCACAAGGCCTTGAACTGCATTCATCTATATCAATACAATGTAGATTCGGGTTCCCAACGTATCCAGGTGGACATAGACACTCCACGTGTGATCTCGTTTGTTGACACACTGCATTTGTTCCACACGAAGCTTTAGCACAAGTTATTTGTTTTCGTGGCAGACATTTAGAGTACGGATTACCAGTATAACCGACATTGCATTTGCAAACATTTGTCTGTCCGTATACACAATGTGCATTGTCAGAGCACCCGGGTTCACAAGAGGGAGGCGCCACAGCTAAAACAATAACAATAATGTTATAATAACAAAGCTATATAATATATTAAGCGGGAATGATATTTACATACAAGAAGTGTATATAATATTTTTGTACATTTTTTACGGATGATTAGGGATATACTCACGGGGCATGCACAATAAATCGGGATTTCCAACGAAAAACTCATTGCACACGCATCGGCCGGTTTTTTCATCACAAGTTGCGCCAATCCCACAGACAACGTCTTCACATCGCTGACGACATCTTCCTGCCACACATGCCATTGGTTCTTCACAAGGCAGTCCGGACCCACATAAATCCCTTCTACATATTCCTCCGGGAAATGGATTTCCTACCATACCTTCAGGGCAAATACAAGTTGGACCTAATTTTGAAATGATGCACTGTGCTCCAGGTGCACATGCGTAGTTGTTACATCCTGCAATATTCAATATATATAAATCAAATTTATTAGACATTTAATTTCTTAGATCTTTGAAAACAATGAATTACCAGAAATACACTTTCCGCCCTCAGGTTTGGTATATCCTGGGTTGCAACGGCACCATGCTGCATGATTTTCTACTTCACAAAAAGCGTTTTCGCCACAAGATACGCTCAGACAAGGTGACATACATGTTCTATTAAGGCATGCAAGGTTATTGGGACATTGACTGTCTCGGCCACATAACAGTTTAGGAGCGTGCTCATCAATCACACCTGTAATGAAAAAGAAACAGTCAAACACTGAAAATTTCCAAATTAATAATATCAATTTATCAATATTTATGATACTTACATCCCGATTTATAAGGATCTCCAGACATGTTCTGTGGGCAGACACACTTGTAGCCGCCCTGTTCATCGTGACATATAGCTCCATAGGCGCAAGGAGCACTATGACATTCGTTTCTATTGGTGCAGCCGGAGTAAGGGTCTCCTTCAAATCCTGACATACACATGCATCTAGGTGGATCACTCGGAGTACACTTTGCATTAATTCCACAAGTGAATCTTTCACATGGACTCTTACATTTGTGGCCATCTGATATGTCTAAATAGAAGGGAGGTGGACAAACGCAAGTTCCTGGCTGAACGCATTTTTCATTTGCAAAACAATCAGAATCGCTGATACACCGTTTCTGGTTTAAGCTGCAATGGCCAGATATTGGATCTTTTCCATAACCAGGGGGACATTTACATACGTAAGACCCGATCGTGTTCAGACATTCAGCGCCAAAACCACAAACTGGATGATCTAATGTACACTCGTTAATATCTTCACAGGCACCTTCAACTGTTTGGAAGTATCCAGATGGGCATGCACAGTAACTGACGTTTTCAGATATGACTATGCATTCCGCCCCTTTACCACATTTCCGGTTTTCAGAACATCCAGATAGAACGCAATTACCGTCCACGATCTTATACGGCGCTTGGCACTGACAACTTATATCATTACAAATTTCACATAAGTTGTATGGGTTACCGCTATATTCAGGTGGACATTTGCATTCATAGCTTCCCGGTAAGTTTTTACAAATCGCATTGAGCCCACAGGGAATACGTCCATGTTGAGTGCATTCATTTATGTCTTCACATAGGCCAGTATCTACATTGCGGGACAGACCTTGACCACATATACAAACATTTGTGTTATCATGAAGGACGCATTGCTCCCCTTGAGGACAAGGGTTGATGTCACTGCATTCAATAGGTAGCTTACTAATAATGCATCCTCCATTGTAAGGCTCTCCTACGAATTGACCAGGACACTCGCACTGAAAACCACCCACCAGATTTTTGCAGACAGCACCGGGGGCACATGGATTTCCTTCACATTCATTTATGTCCTGACAACCATTAATAGAGGACGCGTCACCAGCAAATCCACTTTTGCATGTACATTGTGCTACTTGTTCGTTTAGGAGACATTCGGAATTGCTTCCACATTGCAAAGTCTCACAGGGATCTGTAAATATGTATAAAATTTAAAACCTTAACATTAAAAACGTAAAAACATAAAGGTAATAATTATTAAAACAAAAATATAATCTTACGTCGACAATCGTTTCCTATATTTGGCTCTGGACACATACACTTTGTATTTCTATCGCAAAATGCATTACCAGGGCAGTCGTCATTTTTGTTACATGTCAGTATTTCTGAACATCTAACTAGTGCATCGGGATCCGCTATTGTTCCGTCTGGACATATACAAGAATAAGACCCTTTTTCATTAACACATTCGGCCCCCACACCGCAAGATCCTACAGCTTGGCATTCGTCGATATCAAAACAGTATTTATTCGGGTCACCCGTATATCCATCAGGGCATTGGCATAGAAAGCTGCCTAGAGTGTTGGAACAAAGTGCATTTGCGCCACAGTGTGGAGCACCTTCAGAATTAATTTCACATTCATTTATATCGATACACCCAACTGAGATATCATCAGGATTGAAATTCCATCCTTCTTCACAAACGCAGTAAGCATCTCTTCCGTCTGGCTTACAATACGAATGTTCTCCGCATTGCACATCATCACATGGTGCTCTACATTTCATATTAGGTGGGGTTCCAATAAATCCAGCGGCACATTCACAAGAGTAGCTACCCACTGTATTTATACAATGAGCATTATCTCCACATTTAGTTTTATTTGCGCATTCATTCACATCAAGGCAAACGGCTCCGTTTGGTTTAAAACCATCTTTGCAGAAACATTGTCCTTCTATACATTCCGCATCGTTTGTGCAATCGAAATTCGATCTGCATAACGTATTGACATCAATCTGTAACATAATTAGTGTTATTATGAGTTGTATAACATGTAGGCTTATTAGAAATTCATTATTTAAAATCTTTAAGTACCTGTTCACATGCGATTTGTGGGTCAGGGTGAGCTCTATATCCTTGTGGGCATATACAGTTATATCCTGGGGCAGCATTTTCGCATATAGCCTGTCGCCCACAAGGATGTTCCAAAGCGACACATTCGTCAACATCGCGGCATCCGTCAGAGGCTCGAGCATCCCCAGTATATTCAGGTTCACAAGTACACACAAAACTTCCGATGGTATTTGTACAGATCGCGTGCGCTCCGCATACTGCCTCCTTACTTTTACATTCATCCACGTCTAGATGAACAAATAACTTACATCTTAAAATATTATTCATTTATCGATCAACAAACGCTTTATACGTACGGAGCAGAACGTTGACAGCCACTACGAAGAAGAAATTGAGGCGCACAAAAGATTGAATGATAGATAATCAATAAATATTCTGGGATGTAATGAATCAAAAGAAGAATAAATAGATATCCATAGATTGCATAGACACACATTCAAAAACCCAAAGATCAAGTTGATTTCTGAAACATAAAATACAGAAGAGAAACGAAACAATTTATTGTCGTTTTTTAAGTTGTTACGTTAGTATTAAGCCTGATGCCACCGCGCGTCAATTGCGGCAGTTCCTTAACACAGTGTGTTTAGTTGTTAAAAGCGTTAGGCCAGACAGAAACATGTAAGGAAATATAATTTCTAGTCTAGATGCTGACATACCTTTGCATTCTATGTTGGGGTCGCCATCAAAGCCTGATGGACAAACGCAACGGTGACTGCCCGGTAGGTTCTGACAATGCGCATTTCGTCCGCAAGAAGCCCGTGAGCACTCGTCGTGATGGAGGCAGCTGATTCGTGGGTCTCCCTCGTACCCTGGTGGACAGCTGCACTCGTATCCTCCCGCACGATTACGGCAAATCGCGTCGTGACCACAAGAATCCGGGGAGAGACATTCATCGATATCCACGCACTAAAAATCGTCAATACAATTTTAATATCAGACTTAAAAATAACAGTTAAACATGCTTTATTATAATATTGCCAATTGCCGCTTGTTCTTTTCTATCGTTTTAATATCTGTCGATATTTTATACTATCCTGGTAATCCTACATTAGAGGCAAAAATTATGTAAATATTGTACTGTCATGAGTTATGGAAAAGCAAAGGGAGAAACGTCATTGGCAAAAATTTTATACCATAGATAGATACAGATCAAAAAAAAGCATTTAATATGAATGTTGTTACTTAGAGCGCAATAGAAAATAAAATAATGAAATAAAGCGAATGATAATAAAATTTCAATGTCCACTTAGCAAACTTAAAGAAATCATAAATAATTTGTTATACCTTCACTTCTGGGATTAATTACTCAAATAAAATTTGAAAACAAAATTTTATAAACGATGCGGAACTCGAACCCGCGACCTCTCGCGTTCCGTGCGAATGCACTTCCAACTGTGCCAACCGTTCGAGTGACGCACAGAATCATCTGTACATATCAGGTACAGAGGCCACAACCTGAGAGTTGAACAAAGTATACAAGATTTAATCAACGATACGTTACTCGAACGGTTGGCTCAGTTGGTAAGAACGCTCACACGGAAAGCGCGATACCGCAGATTCGCGTGCCGCATCGATCATAAAATTTTATTTATTAAAGGAATCATTCATTTTCAAGATGCCTGAATTAAATATGCACAATTACTATATAGCAACCGAAAAATAATCATGAATTTCTAAAAATAAGCAACATGGACCATTTTTGTGTTCTAGAACTGTCTAGAAGTGTTATTTCACCATATTTAAAGGCCTTGCCTTTTGCGCATCCACCAACCGCACTAAACACATATAGTGACTGACACACGTTCAGTTGTAGCCGTATTTTATAGCATATTTGTAAATACTTAAAGACTCGGTCTGCTAAGAATGTAAATGAAAACTAAATTCAACAATCGAAAATTAAAAAAAAAACACAAAAGTACGGTAACTGCGCTTATAGTTCGCGGCAGTTATAAATTATTGTTGAAATCATCAACCTAAAGGCGCTTAACATAATCTCATTCTACCTTTTCTATGGGGCTAAAACGGCACACAGATGTGAATTTAATAATGGAATCTTGATAAATGTTCAGTTATAAGAAATAAGTACCTAAAACTTAAAACTAATGTTACTAGATCGAAGTTACAAAACGATAGTGATAAACCAGTCGATTTATTGCTTATATTAACATATTTGTATTAGAGATACTTACACCATCAAAGGGATTTCCGGTATAACCTGCCTGACAGGCGCATGTATAGTTTCCTGGATAGTTTCGGCAAACAGCGTTTATACCGCAAGCGCCGGGTCGACGACACTCGTCTATATCTGCATTTCATATAGAAATATTGTTTGATTATTACCGAGTACACTTTAAAATTTTGCTTAAGGCTGGGGACCGAGCCAACGGCCTTCAGGACTCCAGCGGAGCTAGGTTACCTCTCCCGTATAAGATCGCCATTATATTGACGACCGCTATATCCCAGTGGTTAGTAACCCTGCCCACTGAGCTAGAGATCCCAAGTTCATGCAGACATTTATATGATGAACATGAATGTTTGTTTCCGAGTCATGGATTTTAATTTGTATTTATGTATGTTTAAGCATATTGTATTAAATATATCGTCGTCTTATAGTACAGGCTATACCTAGTTTGGGGCAAGATAATTTGTGTAAGAGTGTGTCAATATTATTATTATTGTAATTCATAAATAGAAGCATTTTTAATGTATTACAAACATATTACAATTATCTTTATAAAAATAACAAAACTATGTAATGTTAAATAGTACTGGTAAAAAGTTAATAATTTTTTATCTTGATTGTATAATTAACATGACTGCAACTGTAAAAGTGAGGGGTATTTAGGTGATTTTTTTAAGCAATGTCTATCATAGAAAAAATGAATTTTCTTCTCACATTCTGTAACTTAACGAACATGAAATAACTATCTTAACAAAATCATAAAATTATGTTTCATTTCTTCTTCTTGAGCTGCCACCGGAGGTCGGCTATCATTAGTGCTATTTTTATTTTTGACACAGCAGCTCGGAACAAGGATCCTGTGCTAAGGTTGAACCATGTCTGGAGATTCTAAAGCCACGAAGTACGCCTTCTTCCGGGAGGACGCTTTCCCTTGCATGATGAGTTGGAGCAGGTCGTATTTATCATTACGCATTATGGGACCAAGGTACTGCAGTATGTATATTTCATTTAATATTATTAATATCTCATTTTAGAATATAAATTTATTGATGTGGAAATTATAATATTATTATATATAACTTATAATATTATTTACCTCAATATACTTAGTTCTTCGTTTCACAACTTCGCTAAGTCGTGAAACTTAACAATGAATCGTCTAATACGTCTGTTATTAATAAATTATCTGTATACATACCTCTACATTCTTCCTCGCCGTCACCTTCGAAACCTCTGTTACACTTGCAAATGAAATGGGCCGGTAGATTACAGCACTCCGCATTCTCAACACACCTCGAAGATATCGCAGGGTCTTCACATTCATTGATATCTGTTTACAGACGAGACAAGATTTACAAAAGCATTTATGTTATAGATTCATCAATCAATCTTAGCAGAGATCTATAATAAACAGTGGCTCTCACAGTAGATCAAATTTTTACCACTTTTTCATTTCGAAATTATTTATTAATACATGATTAATATAACAGAAATGTGCAGCTTTATTTGTTAAACATTATACTCACAGTTAAACAACTTTGAGGCTAAGAAAAAATGAACGCCTAATGAAGTTTAAACAAATGTAACAAACTAAATCTAATTAAGACAATGTACTAGACTCTACACTCTACATTAACTTAACTAGACACTACATTAACTTACTAGACTCTACATTAACTTAAAATAAATTTCGACAGTTAAAAACCAATACTTGAAAGATTTACTCTTGTCAAAATAGATCTCATTAGCCACAGTGAAACAGGGCTGTAGTGAACTGTATCTACTTAAGTCGCTTTACCAAGTAAAACCATATTAATATCTGTACATACATACATACATAAAATTGGAGTGTGTGTTTGTAATATTGAAATAACTGCTTTTTACTACATGTATATTATGATGAATATATATACAGCACAGTACATACACCAAAATAACATTTTTTCGAATTTTTGTCTATCGGTCTATCTAAATGTTTTTTAGACTTTTATTGGCAGTTAGCTGATGTAATAAGGAGTAACTTGGGCTACGTTTGTTTTAAAAAAATATTTTATTTTATAAAAATAAAGTAATGTTGCAATGTCCAAGAAACGGTCTAACTCTAAAAATAATTTATATGGTAAAACAACGTTTGCCGAGTCAGCTAGTAACAATCTTAATATTTATAAGTTACGTGACACGTTGTTTGTCCGCGATGGACTCCTAAACTAATGAACGGATTTTAATGGGTATTACTTCATCAAGTGCAGTTTGATCCAACTTGAAAGATAGGATAGTTTTTATTTCGATTTTGGACCCATAATTATTTTTATTTTCAATATTTGTTTTGTATGGACATATTTTCTATGAGAGAATTTAGTGACGCACGGTTTGACAGTTCCGCTGTGAAGCAATTTCATTAAAACAACAGGGAGCATTTTTTACGATAATTTAATAATTCTAGATGTTTTGAAATATTACTGGCAAATTCCTTTAAAACAGTATTTTTTATTATGTACAGAACAACTTCTGTCGGGTCAGCTAGTATTATATATATAAATCCAGTGTCCTGATGTTCGTTCCCAGTGAACTCCTAAACTAATGAACGGATTTTAATGGGGATTACATCATGGATTGCAGTTTAGTTGAACTTGAGAGATAGGATAGTGTTTATTTCTATTTGGGACCCATATATATTTTTATTTCCGATATTTCTGTTTGTATGGACATATTTTCTATGAGAGAATTTATTGACGCACGGTTTGACTGCTAAGAAACAGATTCATTGTAGCAACAGGGAGCATATTTTAATGGGGATTACTTCAAGGAGTGCAGTTTAGTCCAACATGAGAGATAGGATAGTTTATATTTCTATTTGGGACCCATATATATTTTTATTTCCTATTTTTATTTTGTATGGACATATATACTATGAGTGAATTTATTGACGCACGGTTTGACTGCTAAGAAACAATTTCATTATAGCAACAGGGAGCATATTTTAAGTTATATATTAATATCTTTAAACCTAGAAAGACATCTCTTGTGTGACCAAAATTATATTTAGTTTTTAATTATTTTTTATCCAGTTATATTGAATCACATTAATTATAATTTTATTTCGAAATAACATTATTTATTATATAACTTATATTACCTTTGCATGTGAATCCATCTCCGACATAACCTGGGAAGCAGGAACATTGAAAACTACCGACAGTGTTTGTACAGTGGGCGAATACATCACATGGTCTATCTTTGCACTCATTGACATCTAAAAATAAAGATAAATATTTATATTGACTATTGTATAAGACCCGCAGGATAGCATGGGGACTAGCTGCCATGTTAGTGACGTCAAAATGACTTCACGTCCAGGCACACACCTTACAAAGCGCATGATTATGACTATATATTATTTTTAGCATATGAGATTAAAATGTTTTTAATTGTTGCGGAGTATTTTCACCCGCTGGGCCATTTTGCTTAAAATTTGATTGACTTTTCAAGCAATGGGTCTCGGCTTTGAATCCCCTGTTGTTGCAAAACTACTCCGCCACTTCCTTTGCGGTATATTAAGGTATAACAGGGCAAAACAAGTCATAGTTCATTATGATAGAAATACTTTTTAATTCAAATCTACAGTCTCTCTTTTCATAGAATTTCTGTTAGTGATTGATGTTTGTAAATATCATAAAATATATCTTTTCGTCTTGATTTTTTTAAGAAGAAAGCATAATATATATGTATTCAAACAAAACAAATCTTTTAACCATATTTACAATACCGAAGCATTTATTTATACAGAAATAAATAAAATCTATCTAGAGCGATGAACCTAAAACTAAAAACCTTAAAAAATATAATATAACTAAAATATATTATTAAAGGGTGTCCCTTTAGGCAAGGTTCCGAAGATACTGGCATCGTTCCCCTTTGAATAGCTGGACTAATTCTTTGTCCGAGGTAGCTGCCAGCTCTTCGGTCTTCTGTGATGTGGATTAACCTCTTTACTATATCTTTAAAAAGCCTTATAGCGCTAGGACCACGGACCAAGGGTCTCGACACTGAATGGGACAATATCATATTCGGAGCCTAGATAACGTCTTAGTAACAAAAAAATATTTTTAAAATATTTGAGGTACTTACCAGGCTCTTGGCAATTGCAACCACCGAAGCCATCGTTACAATAGCAAACACCATGCAAGCATGCACCATTTATACATTTTGCGCCGTCTTCTTTGGTACAGTCATCTAAAATATATATAATAAGTATTAACATAGATAATCAAGTATATATTCAAACAAAACAAATCTTATAACTATATTTACAATACAACGACTACATAAAATTAAAACTATCATTACGTGGAAGCGTACCAAGAAAACTGGCAGCATTACCGCGTTGGATAGCAAGGCTGATCCTTTGACCGAAATAGCTGCCAGTGCTTGGGTTTCCAGTAGCCTTATTGAGGCGCGAAGATAGTATTTTGAACATTCTCCGCGCCTCTGGGCCCCACGGGCCAAGTGTCTCGACACCAAACGGCACAAAGATGACTCACTGAGACCAACATATTTGCGACGCTTGCTGTCTTCGGCAGTCGAAGCAGCAGCCCCAGCACCAACTGACGTAACTTAGACATGAGAAGGAGCTAGAGTGTCGACGCTAGTCACGTCCCACACCAGCGCCCTTCCCCGTGCCCAAGCCACCAGCGTCATTCCAAGTATTAACATATTCATCACATAACATCATATTGGAAGACGTAATGTTGGTAGGCCCCCCAAAAGAATGACTGACGCAATGTAGTGGTCAAGATTGCCGGAATAGTTTGGATGAGGGCATCGCAGTACCGATCGTCATAGTGATCTTTGGAGGAGGCCTTTATCCAGCAGTGGATCTTCCAGCTGAGATACTGATGAACATATTCATCATAACTTTGAATCGCATATCTTTCTAATATACTGTATTAATTTACAATAAATATGGTACGCGATCAATAAGTTAAAAAATAAAATATTCATTTAATAAATCCAAAATCTTCATGCTATTATTTATTCTATACTTAAGAGATAGATATAAGTATGTACCTGTATTATGTTTGCATTAAAATTAAAGATTTAAAATTATGATACCGACACGAGTCGCCAAATATCCAGTGGGAGGCTCCCTTGCACAGGATGCCGGTTAGATTATGGGTACCACAACGGCGCCTATTTCTACCGTGAAGCAGTAATGTTTACAACATTACTGTGTTTCGGTCTGAAGGGTGCCGTAGCTAGTGAAATTACTGGGCAAATGAGACTTAAGATCTTATGTCTCAAGGTGACGAGCGCAATTGTAGTGCCGCTCATTTTTTTTGGGTTTTTCAAGAATCCTGAGTGGCACTGCATGGGTAGGGCGTATCAATTACCATCAGCTGAACGTCCTGCTCGTCTCGTCCTTTATTATCATAAAAAAAAATTCTTCGCACTGAGCCTCTATTTAAAAAATACCTCGAATAGACCCATAAGTGCGAGCGAGAACAAAACATCGGTAATACTGTTCACTCTTCGTGCCAATACTTTTGGTGCCTTTGGTGTGTATACAAAACATAAGGTGAGTACATACCTGAGCATTTTAATTCAGTCCTTAGCTCATCGGATGCCTTAAAACAATCCGGCACACCGTCACATAATTTAGATAATTCGTATAATTGTAATATTTGTGTTGACTCGTTAACTTGACAGCCAAAGTAGCCGTCTTCTAAATTTAAGAAAAATACTTCTCGTTTTATTCCTAGGCCTATTCCATACTGGCTTTGTGTCGCTACCTGGAATAAAATCATTTGTACATTATAATTTACATTATTTTACGTCACCGTTGTAATTTAAGTAACTCTATCAATTGCTACATACATTTGCTGTTGTGACTATTAACGTCCAAACCACAAGCGGTAAGGTTTCTTTGTACATGGTCCCTGAAACAAAGAAAAATAAAGTTTAATAACATGTTAGGTAATAAAAGATTTATTCTTAATTTAATATTAGTGAATTCCACAGTGGATAATTAGGACGTCAGCCTACTCGAAGCGGCTACCACATGATCCTCTCCATCCAGCCTAGTGAGCAGGCGGTCCGAGGTTATAGTCTCCTTCCGAGACGCCCCAGGCCTGTGAGCTACATTTTCGGCCTCCAAGGCCCCCGCCCGGCTTCGCTGTAAAAGCCTTCAGGGCTATCAGCACAGAGGAGGTTTTTAGTCGGTAGGGGGTGTTTACACCCGAGCCCGACATATGGGCCCCGTTTCGGGGACTACAATACTTAAATGTATTTTACTCCTCTCGAAAAAAAAGCCTCACAATGAATTATTATGAGCTGTTCATCTCCATGGCTTAGCTTATTTCACAGTAAAATATCGGGATTATAAAGTAATTATTAACACTAATTATACGAGAGATTGTATTGATGTAGGACGGTGTGCTTATTTCTTCTTTAAATGGCACATTGTGCCTGAAACATTGTGTTTTATATTCAAACTCGGCAACGCTCTTGTGATTCCTCTGGTGTTGCAAGAGAATGTGGGCGGCGGTGATCACTTAACATCAGGCGACCCGTACGCTCGTTTGTCCTCTCCGAGAATCACCACAATAATATTCCGATCGGTTCATTAGTTATTTCAGTATAAACGAAGGAAAATAAATGGCTCAGTTTCATAACCGGTTTTTGTGATAATTACTTCAATGATTTGTAAAATTTATCTATTCCGATAAATTGTATGATATAACATAATGTAGGTATGAGTGATTTTATGTCCACGAGTTTACAACCGGTACCTGTTCAAGAAGAAATAAAAATTGTTTGTATTGACCGTGTAATACAGCTCTTTAGTGCAATTTCAAATAACGCGGTCCTTCATATCCTACATAAAAAATCCATTTCGGAAACGCCTGAGTTTAGGAAGAAACATATTGTAAGCTGCTAAACATGCATTTACACAGCAAAGATAACCTGTAAATATGTAGAAATAATACTACTCTTTTTAAGTTAATATAAGGCTTCAAGAAATATGTAGTCTCTACATTGATCGTAAAGACAGCCCTTAAAGTATCATGTTAAGTATGCTTTCAATTAACGGCTAGCTATTATGTACAAAAATAATAAAACAGTTATTAAAATAGCCGCAAAGGCGAAGGTTACTGTCTAAGGCCAATTTAAATGTAAGTGGCTATGATCTCATTACAGAGTATAATAATATGTTACATTAATACCCGACATTATTACTAATAGCGCTACAGAATTGCAATATTATTAGTAATTTCTATCTTTTTAACCGACTTCAAAAAGGATGTTCTCAATTCGATCTAAAATACTACCCATTGATAGGTTTATTCACTTACATTGCTTCTAAAATAAATTAAAGTTTTAAATTTTTCAATTTACCAATTCTTCGGAAAGAATCTGGCACCACACATCTGGCAACCCTGCTACTATTGATACAGTGCTCCTAGATTTTTTTATCTTGTTATATAAAATTACTGCTAGTTTCATGTGGAAAGAGTAACAAATGCGGAAAGCAACTTCTACGAAGAAGCTGCTTTGGCGTTGTCTCAGATAAGTTCCTATTATTTGCAATAGAAATCAAGTAAAATAATTTTGATTTATGTACCCTCAAAACGGGCTTCTTTTGTTGCTGTTAATATTTTTCTGCGATCACCCTCTGTAAATAGTCATATATTTTTTACAAGTGCGAAAAAGCGTCAAAAAGTATATTACGTAAGTAATTAAAAATACGTCAGTGGATGATACAGGGTCGCAGAGACTCACGATATGCATGGTACCAAGCCAAATGTAATACAAAACAAACAAACAAAAATAATTCTATGTCGTAGGTAAGTTACATTACACTTGAAATATGTTTTTTTTTTTTCTTACAGCTCGTTCGGAAGGCAGATTTCCTTAGAGAAGAACGAGCAAGAAACTCTGAGGTTGCTCTTTTCAAAATTGAATGATTTTACATATTCTTACTTTCAAATTAATTTTACGAATCATTTCAATTACAATATATGCAAAGTGATGCATCAAAATACACAAACGTCAATTATTAAATGCCTTACACGAGTAAGTAAAAAAAATTAAATTAATAAGTAAAACATAGTTATAGTTATTGAGTACCTACTTAATAGCAGGTACCTACACTCGCCATGCGTGACTTTGAGCGGGATAGCTACATCTAGAACAAAACAACCCAAGCGGGCAGGCACCGACTTAAACCCTATAAATAGGTAGTATTTTATTAAAATTAAAGGTATTCTGTCATGCGATCTATCAGATAGCTATGGTATTTGCTACTAGATTCATCCTTTAATTTATAATTAATTAAATGGCCCTTCCTGCTAGATAACACTATCGTTACGTTTTGCTCGTATTGTACTTCTCATTATAAAATGTATCCCTATGAAAGGCCCTTCATTTTAAGCAACAACAAACTCCATGACTTTCATATATAAATGATATCACGAATTTCTAGACGTGTCGCGACAATGCAAATCTTCGCCTTTCCGCAACAATAGGGCTGCACCACAAATAGTTCAACTTATGTACTACTAAGTACTTATGTGGGTACTTAAATACAAGAGTCTGTACTATAATAATCTGACATGTATGGACATTTACTTGCTTCCTATAGATTATTTTCATATTATTTTTATTATACTACAAAGAGATTTCCCGCCTTAGTACATGGTGTTGGAAATTCGTGACGATTCGTACGCGTATCGTGACGTAATAACTTCCATATTTATTCCTAAACGCATCTTAGAAAGAACAGCATACAAGGAATAAAACTATCCACAACCCCAAATCAAGAACATATACTGACATCAACATGAAACCATTTCACTAATAACAATTGACATCTATAGAATTTAATATATCATGACAAACGAAGCTGTGTAAGATTGATTTAGTGTCCGCAAACATTTGAATAGCGATGAAAAAACAAATGAGGCGTGATATTTCACAACATCCCTCGAAAATTTATATCACTTGTGTACATACACAAATAAAGGAGACAACGAATGACAAAGGACTGACTTTTTACGTATTTTTTTCGATGGGTCTATTATCAAAACCAGTTGACAGCTATTTATGACTTAGTACATTCTATCATCATATATGCAGATTAGATGATTCAAGATGGACGAAAAGAGTTACGGAATGGATGGTACAATGTTACAACATTGTACAATTAAACTTATTATTTAATAGCTTGATGCCATGGTCGCTCCATTCCCAATTTGTGGTATCATTAAGAAAGTCATTTATGTTATAGTAACATTTACCACACAAACGTTTTTAACAATCCTTTCGAATAACGTAATACTTTTTGAACATTTTCTGGGATCTTGTTGTAAAAGAATAATCATCGCCCCATAAAAGACATACTTACTCGACTTAGCCGAGTAGTAGGCATTATAAGCTTATGTCTGTTCCTGGTGTGAACATTATGGTTATGACAGTTTCTAGCAAATTCACTTTTGTGCCTATGAACATACATTACATTATCAAGAATATATTGAGAAGCAACAGTCAAGATGTTAATTTCTTTGAATTTTGCTCTCAATGATTCTTTAGGACCCAGGTTATAAATAGCGCACAAAGAGACATAAGGAAAGAGTGATATTTTTATTCAAAGAGTTGGATCAGACTGGATGTGAAGAGCCTGAGATAGAGCGTATTGGAAAGCCTTAGCCGTAGAACTACTACTTAATTTAATTAGTACAATTAATTTAGAACTAATAAATATTATACTTACAGTTAATTTTATAATAAGTTAATTTTAAGTATTTTTTTGTAAAAATTGTAAAGTATTAGAAATAAAGGCTTTTTTATTTTACATTCTATCATCATTCATTATGTGCTCCCTCTTGAAAAGGGTATTAAGGCCGCTATCCCAAGAAATCGCCAAAATAGCGCATAACTGAAACCATTTCGGGACGGTTAATATTCACAGTTCTACAGAATATGAAAAGAAAATTCATTTTTTCTTTACAATTTAACCTTTAATAGACATTGCGAAAAAATTACCAAAGTACCCCTCACTGTTACAGTTGCAGCCATGTTAATCATTCAAACTAGATAAAAATTTGTATGAAAAATTATTTACTGTTTTGCTATTTTTGTAAAGAAAATTGTATTATGTTTGTAATAAATTAAAAATGCTTCTAATTATGAATTAAAATAATGGCGATCTTGTGAGAGAAAGGTAACCTAGCTCGGCTAGGTTCCTCAAGGCCGTTGGCTCTGTCCCCAGCCTTAAATGGCGTCATACTATTATACTGATCATCGACGGTCAATTCATTGGCTTTATTCTTTTGCGTTTTATAAACAATATGTACCAGTGGGAGGCTCCTTTGCACAGGATGCCGGCTAGATTATGGGTGATTACCACAACGGCGCCTATTTCTGCCGTGGAGCAGTAATGTGTAACTATTATTGTGTTTCGGTGTGAAGGGCGCCGTAGCTAGTGAATTAACTGGGCAAATGACACTTAACATCTTATGTCTCAAGGCGACGAGCGCAGTTCTAGTGCCGCACAGAATTTTTGGGTCTTTCAAGAATCCCGAGCGGCACTGAATTGTAATGGCAATGTCAATTACCAGCAGCTGAACGTCCGGCTCGTCTCGTCCCTTATTTTCATAAAAGAAATGTTGGTTTGCTGCAACTTCAATTTATCACGGAGAATGCTTGTCCGGGTTGATATTATCATCCGTATTTCACCACCAGATATTACGTCGAATCGCAAAATTCCATACGCAACTAATCTACATTCGCGCGTTTTGCCAGAAATTTCTTGTCTCGCACTGCCAATTACCGGCTGCCCGTTACGACTTAGGCACCTTCAAGATTATATTATACTCGAATCTTAAGGCTGCTATCACAAGAATTCGTCAAAATAGCGCATAATTTAAAACATTTCTTGACGGTTTATATAAAGCATATATTTTTACAAAAAATAATAATATGTCTATACAATTCGAGGCGAAAATTCATTTTTTCTTTACATTTCTACTTTTTATAGATAGTGCGAGAAAAATCACCAAACTACCTCTAACTTTTACAGTTGAAGCCACGCTAATCTTTCAATCTAGATAGAAATTGTACATAAATTTAATAATTGTACACCAACAGTTAACATGACATAGAAAATTTATTGAAGTAGGCGTTACTCTGCGGAAATCCATAATTATACAAATGATTTGAGTTTTCTTTAGTGTTAATTCCGCCAATATTTTTCTTTAAACAATTCGACACGTGTTTCGCCTCTACACGAGGCATCCTCAGGACGTGTTGTCTCGCCAAAATCTCAAGACAACTCAGTCTCGTGCCAGATTTAGGCACCAGTATTGACGGAATTAACACTAAAGAAAACTCAAATCATTTGTATAAAATGACATATTTTTGTATAGAAAATTGTATTGTTTGTAATAAATTAAAAATGCTTCTGTGCAAGAGAAGTAGCCAACCTCCGCTCGATTGCTCAAGGTTGATCCCTGTATTTGCGGATATTCATGGACGGTTGCCTCAACGAGTCTCATCACGATGATGAACACAGCTAAAGTTAAACATCATTTATTTTGTCTTTACCGGTAGTTAACTAACCAGCGATAAACCTAAGTTAAATCTAGTTCGCGTTAGTTTTGCTCACATCTTTCTAATGCAATATCTGAGCATTAAATATTCTCGAAAGCTAAGGTCATTTTGGTCGTTACGACGCACACAAAACCTATTTACCTACTTTGTCATACATGTCAAAAGCCTTGACATCTTCAAAGAATGAATGACATCAACGCTCATCCTTAAGTTATGTAACGAGTGGGAGGCTTCTGTGCACAGGATGCCAGCTAGATTATGAGTACCACAGCGGCACCTATGTCTGCTGTGAAGCACTTATGTGTAAACATTATTGTGTTTCGGACTGAAGGGCGCCGTAGCTAGTGAAATCGCCGTGCCGCTCAGAATTTTTGGGTTTTTATAAGAATCCTGAGTGGCACTGCATTGTAATTGGCAGGCCGTGTCAATTACCATCAGCTGAAAGTCCTGCTTGTCTCGTCCTTTATTTTCATTATAAAAATATGTTCTTGATAATGCTATGTACATAACATAGCGCATAAGCGAATTTGATAGAAATTGAGAATCATAATGTTAACTAACAGCAAGATGTAACAAACTTGGACTTGTTATGCCTACTACTCGGTTAAGTCGAGTTAGTATGTCTTTTGTTGGAGGATGTTAATGTTTTAACAACATTTGAATTTTCACGAATTTCAAAATAATTGTAATAAGTTTACTAGAACATAAATAACTTTCTTAATAATAGTGGTATCATCTGTAGAGATGCAAAATGGAGTGACCTCCCACAGACTTTTAATAAATTTTATTTTATACTGTAATAATAAGTCTAATATGAAATAAATATTTTTTTTATAACTAAAGGCTGATTTTCTTGCGCACGTTCTAAGGTCTAAAGCATACATTTTGGAATGGGTGGTAGTTTTTGACTTTTAATAAGTTAAATCCTATTTTAAATAAAAATATTGTTATTTGAATATATAAATTTAAGCAAAACATAAATACACAAGCATACTTTTATTGAAAGGTTGTATTGTAATTGAAAAGTGAAAGGTTGTATAAAAAAATTCAGATAATATACTGATATACTCGCTATTTGGACATAAAAAATGATTCAAAAGAGGCAAAAGTTTATTTCTTTCGATTAAATTCATAGCTATAAATTATCGAAAAATTTTAGTTAATGAGTTATAATTTATACATACCTATAAATGAAATTGGAGTGTCTGTTTGTAATATTGAAATAACCGTTTTTTATTACATGTAATAAATACATATATATACACCAAAATATTTTTTTTTACAATTTTTGTCTGTCTGTCTGTTTGTTCCGGCTAATCTTTAAAATGGCTGGACCGATTTTGACGGGACTTTTATTGGCAGGTGGCTGATGTAATAAGGAGTAACTAAGGCTACGTTTATTTTAGAAAAATTCTTTTATTTTAGAAAAATAAAGTAATGTTGCAATGTCTAAGAAACGGTCTAACTCGAAAAATAATTTATATGGCAAAACAAGAAACGTGAAGAAATACGCAGACCCTTTGAATAGATCAGAAAAACATACGTAATACATAGAAAAAGAGTTTTAATTGAGCACATAATAAGGCATGTATATGCATAAAGCATAAATCAAGTAAAAACCGCGTTAAATACAGATAATTATTGTTAAGTAAGTGCGTGTTTGAGTCAAATCGGGCATGAACTGGCTCCACGCGTCCATCCGCGTGTAAGCTTTCGTTTATTGCGCTGTGCCATTCACTTTCGCAACACTCAGTTCGCTGTCGTATGGTTCGCTCGGAAAGTGGGCTGGAAACAATAGCTCAACAAAAGTTTCTCTCTCTTGAGAAATTAATATTTCTATGTAGATTTATTACCCCAGAACTAACACTTCGAGTTATGCCAGGTATATCAGATGATCCATGAGCTCATTACATTAATTAACAATGGCTTAAGTTCCATCATACACTTAATTTCCATAATAATAAATAATTAATATCAAATAGATAAAATCAAAATTAATATCAAACAAATCAAATAAAAAAAATATCAAATAATAAAAATCACACTTAGTAGAGCAGTTGAACAAGCTGCTTTATCATTTAATGACTCAATTTTTTTTATGACACGAAGGGACGAGACTAACAGGACGTTCAGCTGATGGTAATTGATACGCCCTGCCCATTTCAATGCAGTGCTCTCAGGATTCTTGAAAAACCCAAAAACTCTGAGCGGCACTACAATTGCGCTCGTCTCGTTGAGATATAAGATGTTGAGTCTCATTTGCCCAGTACGTTCACTAGCTACGGCGCTCTTCAGACCGAAACACAGTAATGTTTACACATTACTGTTTCGCGGCAGAAATAGGCGCCGTTGTGGTACCCATAATCTAGCCGGCATCCTGTGCAAAGGAGCCGCCCACTGGTACATGATGACAAACTCAGTCTCAAATTATGTTATTTCAGTTATTTTGTCTTAACTAACGACCTCATAGGCCATTGGTTAATGATACTGACCTCTAGGGGTCACGGGTTAAAATCCGGGTAGGTCCTAATTTACATGATGAATATTAATGTTTGTTTCAGAGTCATGGATGTTTATATGTATTACTATACGTTTAAGTATGTATATATTAGTATTTTCAAGTCCTCAGGCAATTTGATTTATAATTTTATACACAGGTTATGGCTATGTTTAAGAAAAAGTAGGTTGTTACCCAGACACTCACAGCCCGAACACTACTAATATTCAGTATGCGGGAGTTACTATACCATGATTCAAATTTTATATTGAACACTGTTGCAATTTGGTCAAACGTATCACAGAATGGCGGACTGTTACCGATACTGGTCGTAAAACTGGTCAGAAGACGCGGACAGCATGCTAACTGTGACGTAACACAATGAATCTGAATATCGCTGAGCTATTTACGACCGAATTCTAGTACAAATATCAATATTCGAACTCGATTTTAGCGTGTCGCTATTATTTGCATGAAAAATTATTGCGGTTTACTTTACTGATGTTTTCTTATAACTTACTTTTCATTTAAAGTTGATGGAATAAAGTGAATCTGGATTATTTTAAGTTATATTTTACGTCATTGATGTGTCAGTTGTTCAGGCGCAGTCTATAATTGCAGATTATGTAGATAAGAATGGAAATATATTTGTTTAACACAGGGAGTGACAATAACATAACATATTGTATAAACACTTGGTAAAGTTTATAAAGATACATCACTTCTTAAAGTCGCTATGACATGGGGAGAAGAACAGATAAGAAACTCCCAGCCCATCTTTTAAATCATATAACAACTTAGCCTTTTTAATATAATATCAATTCGAGGCGGCCTGCGCAGAACTGTACAAGAACAATGCATCATTATCCTCTATATAATCTACTATACTATAGTATGCCTTCGATGTCGAAGAAGCTTTAATATAGTTAGTCTGGCCATAAATACTGTAAGAATTAAAAATTAACAAAATATTACATTTGAATTTGGAAACTTTATATATCTTTATTAAACGCTTGATATTAGTAAAATGTTTGTGTACCGGGCTATTAATAGGTACAACTCCTATGTTTGTGACAGAAAAAGATCTGGCCGTCCACGTAGTGTTCGTACGAAAAAAGTGTTCAAAGCAGTAAGGAAGGAATGCGAAGAAATCCTGTCCGAAAGCAAAAGATTTTATCTCGAGAGATGAAGATGACTTAGGACTTGCAGCCTATAAGAGACGTACTGGTCATTACTTAACTGATAATTTAAAAAAAGAATAGGGTGGTAAAATCGAAACAATTACTGAAGCGGTACGCAAAGGGAGGTCACAGAAAATTTTTGTTTACGGATGAGAAAGTTCTTGCTATTGCTCAAAGCTCTAAGGAAGCTTCCCAATTAGTCGACAGAGTGCAACGTGGGCACTACCCGACTTCAGTGATGGTTTGTTGCGATATTAGCTATGAAGGAGTGACTGAGCCATACTTTTGTGAAAAAGGTATCAAACATCGGCACAAGTGTATCAAGATACCATTCTTGAGAAGGTAGTGAAGCCCTTTAATAACACCATGTTAAATAACCAATAATCGTCCTTCCAGCAAGACTCGGCGCCGCGTCATAAAGCTTGCAGCTACGCAGTCTTGGTTGGAAACTAACGTTTCGGACTTCATCAGAGCTGAAGACTGGCCGTCGTCTAGTCGCGATCTTACTCCGCTGGATTATGATTGATGGTCAGTTTTAGAGAGTACGGCTTGCTCTAAACGCCATGATAATTATGATTCCCTAAAAAAATCCGTACGATTGGCAGTGAAGATTTTTTCCCATGGAAAGTGTACGTGCTTCTATTTACAACTGGCCGCAACGTTTAAAGGGCTGTATTGCAGCCAATGGAGACCACTTCGAATATAGTAAATCGAATCATGTTCACAATTTCATAATTCTGATAATAGAATTCAGAACTAATTGTCACAATTCCTGAAAATTTTATGCGCTTTTTAATTGATGAAGTAGATCAGTAAATTGCAGAGAGCATTCTCTATACGTTTTTTTCTCTAAACGCCATGATAATTTAGAGTCTGTAAAACAATTCGTACGATTGGCAGTAAAGAATTTTCCCATGGAAAGAGTGCGTGCTTCTAATGAATATTAAAATAATATAAAATTTCAAAATATTTATATTTAATACGATTTCTAACTCAAAAGTGCAAAGTAAAAATTATCTTAAACATAGCTGGTGTCATAAAACTTACTATCTGAGTAATATTTCGCATATTAACATAATATATGAATTGTTCTAGTGTTGATAATTTTTAGTATGAGTCGTGACCGAACTTTTAAATCATAGCGAACAACTTAATGCGCTATTGACATCTAAGGTTATGTAGACTGGGTAAGGTAACTTGAAACAAAAGTTATATTAAGTAAAATAAATATTATATCAAGTAAGTTACTTTTATGAGGTGGCGAGATGTTATCTCGATTCCTGCATCAGGAAACTGCTGTAGCATGAATAATAATCATTTGCGAATAACTTCACTCTACAAATCTAAATCTAAATAAAAATAAATAAATAACTACGCTTGTAGTTACAGATTTTTATTTTTACTGCTGGATTTATATCATTTCATTTTAAATAATCAATATTTTCTGACTGCAAACTTATGTACTATTGTATAAACTTTTGTCTCGTAGAACAAGCTTAAGTTATTTCATGTTTAAAAACAACCTTCTTCCTGTCAAAGGCTGAGATTTACAGAGCGTACTTAGAATTTGCTCAGACTTTACTTACCTACGTAAAACTTAGCTGAGTGTAAGCTTAGCACTATCTTTGATTTCGTTCTTACACTATGTCTACTGTGGTTCTTATTGTCATTTGACAGCTGAAATTGTGCTAAGATTATGCTAAGACAGCCCAACGCAAAAGTCAAGTTCGCATTCATTCAAGTTGCATCACACTCATCTAATTTTTACATAAGTAAAGCAAGCAAAGTCTTAGTACGCACTATAGATATCAGCCTAAGGCATTATTCTATAGAGGAGTTATATACAATAACTATGACAAGCTTGTACTGTCCACACCTATAAGGCTTGTTTTATCCGCTACAGTTTGGACTTCAAGAAACAACTCATAAGTTACTATAATACAGTAACATAACCGACACACACACACATACTCACACCTTGTTCCCGTCGGGGCAGGCAGAGACAATAGAATGCCACTTTCTTATATACTTACAAACCTCACGCGCTTCCTCTACATTCATTACTTATTTCATACATGCTCGCCAGTTGCGGTTGCTTCAGACCTTTCCTTTTCTCAAAACGTCCCCAATTTGGTCGACGAATGTTCTTCGAGTTCTTATATATTTGATGTCATTCTTCTCTTATATATTTGATGTCGTTCTTATATATTTGATGTCATTCTTTCTTCACTCATTTGCTCCACGTGTCCAAACCATTTCAGCATTCCTTTCTCAGTCCTTGTCACAAAATCTTCTTCAGACCACAGCGCGCTTGTATTACCGCATTCGGAATTCTATCAATCAGTCTTACCCCACACATACTACGCAGTGATCGCATCTCAACTGCGTTAATTCTGCTTTTATGCTTCTTCTGCCATACCCAACTCTCACTTCCGTACATTATAGTGGCGACAAGCACTCCATTATGGACAGCCATTCGCGCCTCTTTTGGCACAGTCTCACTGTTCACAGAGGCATAAACAAAATTCATTCATAAACATAACCGATACTTATGTTAAAATCAAATAATTGCAAATAAACAAAGATATGAAACCCCCTTATTAATCAGATTTGGAAACAATTTGGAAATTCGTAAATGAGCAATCAATCTCTGCAAAAATATGAATAAATGTTATTAAGAAAAGTTCTCACAAAAAGAGTCATTCCTTTATTATTTAATATCAGTAATAAATCGTTGTGGTACTGCTAAGTCATAAAATTTACTAAAAGATCACTGCAACGATCAATGTTAACGTGTTTAGCTATACAAATACATAGACTCAAACGATTAATTAGCGATAGTATCAAGATTCATGAAGTACGGTACTCCGGCCGTGCTAGCGGTACCCGACGTGTTCCAAGTGGCGTAGCGGAACTGTAAAATACAAGTAATCTTGTAGGAGGCACTGCCTGACTGACACCCCGCGTTCGGAATCCGGCACGGAACAAATCAGAATATACCAACATCAAATGTGGTTGCGCTCTAATTCAACAGCACAATGTCTTTATTATAGCCACATCTAAATTATTATTATAGAGTAATCTAAAGATATTTTCTCTTATTTTATCTCTTTTCTTTGTCATTTGAACAACATATCTCTAAGTATGATATTATTTTAAGTGGACTAAGTTGTTATATGATTTTATCTACGCCCATGCTTTAAATCCTCTATTAAAGATTCTGAAACAGTTAGCTTATTGCCAACATTAAAACACCCAATGTTCTAATAACCATTAGATCATCCAAAAGAGTGTTGTAATGTTGTACTGAATTTCATAACAACACTCCTATGTTTTTTTTAATCCCTTCATGCGCAAAGAGTTTCAACAGACAGCCACATTCTTCTTGCTCGGTGCGTGGTATCTGTATGAATTTCAAAAAAAGAACATTTTCGTTTATTTTAAGAACATTTTAGGTTATTCGAATCCCCGCCATTTTACTTCGATATTTTTATTGTTTTGTTTACAAAAAATGAGCGATTCATTTTAAACGCTGCAAAAGAACATTATATTCGAGTGAATTTTAATTTTTGCACTATACTAATTGTAAATTACTACTAAAATAAATTATTTTTTCATTAATACTTAGTTTATTTGTATATTATAATCAGTAATGAATGATATTAGGTTACTACTAGGACTGGTGTTTTAATGTTAGCAGTAAGCTTAATGTTCCAGAATCTTTAGAGGATTGATATTCTGGGTGTAGATAAATTCTTGTATGCAACTGTTGATAATTAGGTATTAAAACACTCATGTGATACTATTATCACACTCGGCTTCGCCTCGTGTGATAAATCCACATTCGTGTTTTAATACCCCTTATTACACAACAGTTGCATAAATAACTATAACAGGGCGTTTCTTTTCAGTTCTTCTCCTCGCCTACGTCGAAGCCCTTTTACTTGCCGATGTGGAATCATGACGCTTACCAAGTTTTGTTGCAATATGTTACGTTATTGTTACTCACTCCCTATGGTAAAAAAATATTATTCAATTCAATTGTATTCTTTTTTTTATGACAATAAGGCACGGGACGTGCAGGACGTTCAGTTGATGGTAATTAAGACGCCCTGCCCATTGCAAAGCAGTGCCGCTCAGGATTCTTGTTAAGTCTCATTTACTCAGTAATTTCACTAGCTACGGTACCCTACAGTACGAAACAAAATAATGCTTGCACATTACTGCTTCACGGCAGAAATAGACGCCGGTGATAGACCCACGATCTAGCCGACATCCTGTGCAAAAGAGCCTCCCACTAGTAAATTCTCTGTTGGTTTAGCAACATATAGGCTGAAATTTTGTACTTTGACAAGTTAATGTTTATTTAGGTTTTAAAGTTGGTCTTTTATCTGGTTAATGTAAACATTTTGTAAGAACTTTGTAATTTTTTTAAATGTGAACGTAACGAGTTTATTACAATACATTGTTCACTGAGCAGAAAATTCGTAGCGTAATTGCGCTTGTCACTGTGACACATAAGATTTAAGTCTTATTAGCCTCGAAATTTCTATAAACCTAAAACCTAACCTCTCTAAAGAGCCTACTCAGACTTTTCTTACGTAAATCTTAGCTGACTTACTGCCGTTCCAAATATTCAGTCTATCTCTTACTTGAGATAAAAATCGTAACTATCGTTGACTTTTCTATCCCAATAACCTCATCGACGGTAACTCACCTTATCCGTACACGCTGTCTATCAATGGGACGACGTATAGCTTACCAGCGATAGAAGTTTGTATGGAAATTGCAATTCACCTATCCCAATATAAGGAGATAAGAATGACTTATCGGGTATATTGGAACAGCTTCAGATAATTGACAGCTAATTACTGACAGTAGAAGGTAGTTATTTATCTATATCTGTAGATAGTATATTGGGAACGGCCGTTAAAGCTAAACGCAATCTTTGATTTGGTATTTATCGTCATTTGACAGCTGAGATTATGCTGAGCTTAAGATAAGACAGACCAAAAGAAATGTCAAACGCGTGATTCATTATTCACAGTACATTGTCGATTATTATTATTAAACAAACGTTTACATTAGAAAGTATACTAAATTGTAACAGTATCCATGACTTATCTGATTATTAGTTTTATTAAAATAAGTGGGAATCGATGAGTGATGTATACGTATGCATAGTGTATGTATATGTGGTACGAAACGGAACGCATTTTTAGATGCGTGACAGCTATGGGTGACAGCAGGCACTGTATTATACGGCAATTTTAAAACGTTGAACAACAGCTGTTGTGATGACGCAAGGAACTGTAGATCTACTTTTTGTTCGGCTTATAGTCTGAGTTTTTGTAAGTCGTCGTTATGGCGGACTTAGCGCGCACTCAAAGCGTTATAAATACGGACTTCAACTCAACTCGCTAGATTAGTCTGAGAGTCTAAGACTTAGATCTACTAGAGTCTAGTACTTAGACTTTGCTCAGACTTTACTCACGTAAAAGTTAGCTGAGTATAAGCTTAGTGTAATCTGCGATGACGATTTTATAGCCAATTGACATCTGAAATTATGGTGAGCCTAAGCTAAGACTGCCGAATGGAAAAGCCAAGTTTGCGTTTTATCACACTCGGCTAATTTTCTGAGTTTGCTCTATAGATACCAAGCTAAGTCTACGGCGCTTTTCAAAACGAAACACATTATACTTAATGTTTGCTTAATACAGCTTTATCCCGTACAATGAAGCCTGCTGCTGGTGTGAAGTGAAATTAAAACAAAGTTCTGTATGAAGACAAAAGGAAGTTATTAAGTCGTAATTTATTTAGTGTTCAACCGTTCGCGTTCTGAATATTGGATAGGTAGACGTTAAAGGTCTGTTATAATATTGTTGTAGGTGGCATTCGTCATACCCGGATATACTATCGGACAGTAATCGTATAAGGAGTTGACATTACAGATTGGTTAAATCATAGTTTATATATATTTTATCTTTTAACGAGCAATTCTTACATATATAATCTGAGTCTCGGAAACGGCGAAAAATTTTAGTATGCAGGGGATTTCGGGGGCAATGTATACAAGACTTTAATAGCTCAGATGGGACATTGGGTGATCCGGAAAGCAGAAGACCCCGGTTCGAATCCAGATGTCCTATTATTTATTTTTGTTCAAGTCTTGTACATTCTTAAAAATCCGAGCAAGGCTCGGTCGTCCATAGTTTAAATAAAACATTTTTAAAGGATTAAAACGCGTGTATTTGTTATTGTGTTTTTACGTTAGATTTTTGCGTACAAGTTACATTTTTATTTATATTTTAGTTAGTGTTTAGTGCAATGTTTTTACGTTAGTTCTCGACCAATTGAGTAGGAACTTCACATGTTCAGTTATGATGGCAATACATTGATATTATAACAGTTATAAGCATTAGTTAGTTTAACATCTCCTCAATGTATCATAAATTTTTCTTTTATATTACTATTTTCTTGAACTGTACTTACTCTTATATACTTATTACTATAATTATTATTATTATTTATTTATCGCGTGCGCCAGTAATAAGCATGTCGGTGACGTGCACCCATAAGATTTTCCCCTACCCAAAAAGTGCCCAACGCGGCTAAAGATGTTTTCACGTCAAAAATATTTGAATTTGAATTTTATGCGACTTATAATAACTTTTAAGTACTTGAATAATAAGATGAAGAAGTGATTCATAAAATTCATATTGTGTTGTGTTCCGGCGACAACGGACGCGCACGACAACCGTTGCGCTAGGCTCGCCTCGCGACCGGAATAATTATGGAGCCAACAGACCGCCGCACCGCACCATTAATATTCATAGACGAGGAACCAAGTGCTCGTGATCGTGATGGACTTGCAACGTTTTACAGAATTAATTATGTATCAAGTACATGCGGCTATACTGACGAACTATATAATAATAGCTGACAAAACAGACGCTGTTCTGTAGATAATAAAAAAAAAATACTGTTTTATAGGAATTTGCCAATAATATTTCAAAACATCAAGAATTATTTCCTAAAAAATGCTCCCTGTTGTTATAATGAAATTGTTTCACAGCAGAACTGTCAAACCGTGCGTCACTAACTTCCCTCATAGAAAATATGTCCATACAAAACAAATGTTGAAAATGAAAATAATTATGGGTCCCAAATCGAAATAAAAACTATCCTATCTCTCAAGTTGGACCAAACTGCACTCCATGAAGTAACCCCCATTAAAATCCGTTCATTAGTTTAGGAGGCCATCGCGGACTTACCTATACTTATTTATTTACTTTATTGGATACAAAAACAGAAACAAAAGCTTAAAAATTATAACTAACTAAAATAATTGACCAGTTACCGGCTAGATTATAGGTACCATAAGGGCGCCTATTTCTGTCGTGATGCAGTAATGTGTAACCATTGCTGTGTTTCGGTGCGAAGGGCGCCGTAGCTAGTTAAATTACTGGGCAAATAAGACTTGTATGTCTCAAGGTGACAAGCGCAATTGTGGTGCCGTTCAGAGTATTTGGGTTCTTCAAGAATCCTGTGTGACACTGCATTGTAATGGGCAGGGCGTATGAATTACCAAAACAGCGGAACATCCTGCTCGTCTCATCTCTGATTATCATTAAAAAATAATAATTATAATTGTTCCCTTGGAACGTCACACTGAGAACATAGATATTTTAGATAAAAGCGACATCTGCTTAGGTGCAAGCGTGCACGTACAATTTACAATAAAAGTCAATCGCAGCAAAGGTAAGTAAAACTTGGAAAAAGTAAGTTATATCATTGTAAAACTTGAATAAAGAAAGCACAAATAAAAAGGTTTAAGTTTGATCAGAACTGAATATCTATGTAAGATTGATTTTATAGTTAAAAACGGAGGTCGAAAACAAGACAATGTATTCAACTTAAGATTATGTAGTGTACATACTCTGTGAAGTGGCGCACGCTTACTAATATTGGTCCTAGTTTTAGAGACGTGGAATACGTTTTGTGATCTAGTGGCTATAGATGGAACACGGAAATTAATCTCAGATAACAATTGAGATAACTTAATATAATCTAATAAATTAATATATATATATTTATCATTGAGTAAGAAATATTTGGCGAGTTATTGAAAATTTTTCAGAGTGAATTTGTACGATGCGCGCGCAAACCATCACTCAAATTCAACACTCTGACGTTAGCTGATCAACTAGACCATTTGTAGCATACTTCAGCTACCATTGGCCTCTTGTAACTCATATGTCTACTGAACCACAACCAATGGGCAAGAATTAAATAAATTTCAATATGCATAGGTCAAATAAATAAATCAAATCTTTCTGTAAAAACAAAGTTAAAATAATAATCACTCGCGTTAACCAAAGAAAATACTATAAATATGATTAACAGGAAAACTATGAAAAATTAAGTAACACACGAGATGGATTTGATTTAGAAATCGCATCCAAGTAGAACATGTTTTTACCACACCCTACAAATGATAATGATGCAAAAATCTAATCTGAATTTGCTTAATTTGCATTACTTAACATAATTACAACATCGACAAGAAAAGTCTTTAAATAATGTAAAATACTATAAAAAAAACATTATAAAACAAAAGAAGTAACTATAGTTTGGTTTAGAACATTACTTTACTGAGTTCATTCGACTCAACAGCCTGCAGGCTGCACACTATTGAGTTAACCCACTTTACACAGCTGTTGTGTTTTTCACCAGTGTAAGTTTCGTTACAACGAATGCCAACCATAATTAATTGGGCGAAGCTATTTGAGTTAAGCGTTTGTCGTTTCAACTCAAATAGCTCAGTTATTATATAGGCATTATAAATAGTTCAAATTTCATTAGAATTAAATGCCTCATGCATTATTATTTTTTTAATTACCTAATTTTAAATTTGTGTTCATATTAAACGTTTCATTATCTTTGTTGTGTCATAAAATAGTTTTCACAATAACTAACACTTCAAGAATCATAAGTTACTCAGTATTTTTTATTAAAATTGACACACTTTTACACAAATATCTTGCCCCAAAGTAGACATAGCCTGTACTATGAGTTGTAAGACGACGATTTATTTAATACAATATATATATCTACACATACATAAATACATATAGACATACATGACTCTAAACGAGTCTAACGATTTGCAAGAGCGACATCTCAAGTCAATTTCCTAATATGCAAATATTGGGGTTGAGCAGGTTATCAACTGTAAAGATCCTGTAGATGAAGCCACAACCTGAGAGTTGAACAAAGCATACTAGATTTTATGACGATACGTCACTCGAACGGTTAGCTCAGTTAGAAGACTACTACTCCCGCATCGTTCATAAAATTTTGTTTTCAAATTTTATTTGTGCGTTATCATCATATAGATGTTTGCACCTACCGGGATTCAAATCCGTGACCTATATCAGTCGTAATTAAGTACGATATGTACGGCTCCTTTGACTATAATAATTCTACCGAGCTAGTTATTACACTATTATTGTTACTGAGAACAGATGCTGATACGTTACTTTATAAATATATTCCCACAAGCGAGGAAATTAATTGTTAATGTCTTCCACGTGAGAATATGGTATGGGAATTAGGATCATGCATGGTGTAGAATGACATAACGGGTACCGTCGGTCGAGTAACCAACCGACAGGTGTAGAGGTATTTGAGCGTGAATATCTGACGCTTGAGTTGTTGCGGTACGCCGAATGTTGAACAGAAATAAAAATAACAAATGATATTGCTTTACTTGTTCTTAAATGCAATCGTTGCTGTAAAAGATAAAATAACAAATGAATTATTTTTTATATTTCATTTGCTTTACTTGTTCTTAAATGCAATCGTTGCTGTAAAAGATAAAATAACAAATGAATTATTTTTTATATTTCTTTTGCTTTACTTGTTCTTAAATGCAATCGTTGCTGTAAAATAATATGAGCTTAACTTTCTTATAAATCAAATTCAAATTTTTTTATTCAAAATAGGATGTGACATCACTTATTGAAAGTCAAAAACTACCACCCATTCCAAAATGAATGCCTCAGACCTGAGAAGAACGGGCGCAACAAACTCAGCGGGCTTCTTTTTTTTCATCGAAAAAATATGTTTACAAAGTAATATTGTACAATTAAAACTTATTATGTAATAGCCTGTTCACTCCATTCCCAATCTGTGGTATCATTAAGAAAGTCTTGTTTTGTTTTGAACATTTTCTGGGACCTTGTTAAAAGTGAAAACTTCTTCTGAACACTTTTTTTGTCGATACTGAATGATACTTACCTGTCACGCGCCTAATGTAACGCTGGTTCGAGTAAAGTCTCAACATTAAAGCGCATGACACATAGGTTGTAAGAGACTCTTATATTTATACCAGCTGACCCGGCAAACGTTGTTTTGCCATATAAAGTATAATTCACGCGATAGTTTTATAATTAATAAAATATTGCCTATATTAGAGCCTGTACATCATTTTGTTCTATTGTCAATAGTTTTTGCAGCGCACGCAAAAATAGGTTTTCGATTTTACATATTGTGTTACAAAATAGCAATTTTACTACGGATCCCTAATTTTGAAAAAAAAAACATAGCCTATAGCCTTCCTCGATAAATGGACTACCCAACATTGAAAGAATCATTCAAATCGGACCAGTAGTACCAGAGATTAGCGCGTTCAAACAAACAAACAAACAAACAAACAAACAAACAAACAAACACTGCAGCTTTATAATATTAATATATTATAAATATTATTATAATATTATATATTATTATATTAGTATAGATATATTTACATAGAGACGCATTAGGCCTTTCTTATTTCTTTATGTTAACAACACATACAGTTATCTGTTAAGAGTAAAATCTCGGTACGGTCGAATAATTGTATGTTAATTTTATAACTTAGAAAAGAATCTACATCTTACAGTAGAATAAATTGAGATACAGTTTGGTGAAAGCTCATAATCTTATGTCGTATACGGTAGTTTTATAGTAATATTGCACGTTCTATATTTACCAAAGTGCCTCATGTTGAGTTGGCCTTCAAGGTAAATGTTCGTTTAACTGTAATTACTTACGGTTGTAGATACTAGACAGATTGATAAGCCTTGGCAAACATATATATACTTTGAAATAGTAAATTTTTGTAATGTAAAAAAAAATGTATTTTTATAACGGTCATGAAAGAATTACTATCATTCAAAGGACCCATTCTTCTTCAGATATTTATTGAAGACAGTCAACTAATTAGCGAAACTTTCTGTTTATTTCACAATATTTATTTTATTAATAAAGGTATCAACGAATTATAAACAAACTTTATCTTTAAAACTTTGATATATTATAGATTGGCCTCGTTATGAAAAACAAGAGAAAAGTTGTAGAACCGACCAAAATGGCATTTCGTCCTCGAGTTACGGACACAGCGAGATTATTAAGCAACACTCGAGTCAATATGGTTGGTTTTTATTTGGTCAGAATGTTTTTATAAAGGATATTATTAATAGGTAGTGATAATATGAACTTATTCGAACAGTTCCTGATCTTTATTATGAAATTGTTGTTTATAATTATAATGTCCGCGACTTCGTTCACATAAATTATAGTAACGCCATCTATCAGTTATCAGTGTAACCATTTTAGTTGATTTTAAAATGCTCATATAGAACAAGCTTATGTATAAAAAAATTCATATCAATTCGATCCATAGTTCAAAAGATAAAAATCACTGCTACCAGCGCCACCTACTGGGCACTAACGTGTGTTCGTCGGAGTGATCGTATCGCTCTTTATATACTTGCAATGTTTCATTTCAATTGGGCTAATAGTACTCGAGTTTAAGATGAACATACATACACACACACATTTTCTTTTTATGTGCTATTTCTCATGTGCATGTGTAATCGCTTGCGAATAAATATGTGGATTTATGAACTATTATCAAACAGCGTTATACCCGTATTCTAGAAACTCTTTTCGTATATTATCACAGTTGATGAGTATTCTTGTCAGATTCTGCCCAATGGTATAAGAGTGAGGCAATCTATACTCAAAAAACGGCTTCATCTCTTAAGACTTTACAACATGATGAGAATTTGCAACTGGATGACCGATTGAGCCCAGGTGACCCGTAACGAGCTTAACGGCCACCTGGTGTTAAGTGATCACTGCAGCCAATCACTACGTGATTTTCTTGCAACACCTGAGGAATCACAAAAGCGTAGCTTGCCTTTTAGAAATGTGTACGAGTTTTTTTTTGAAGGTACCAATATCGTATCGTCCTGGAAACACGGCACAAGGAAGCTCATTCCACAGTTAAGTTGGACGTGGAGGAAAGTTTCTTGAAAACCGCACAAAAAAAAATAAGTTCGCAAAAGCGTCAAATGGTAAACTACGTAATAATAAGATTTTCAAGATTTGTATCCAGGTATGTGATCAGAATCCCATGGGATTGTGGGGAAAATCCAGTTGTATTTCCGGCGTTTGATTTACAGTTAGATTGCTGTCGTGTTGTTCGCTAAAGATCTATGTTTAAGGCTTTCTTGGGCTAGAGGACAGCCTATGCTGCGGATTATAGAGACCTATGGTTCACTATGGCAAAAACTAAGATTGAATTAAGTATATTTAAAGGCACAAAGGTCATTTGTTGGTGGGTCAAACAATATCTGAGATATTTTGTGCAAGCTACGCAATTATTAAACTACCTCCAAGTATATAACAAATATTGAAACCATTTGGAATGAGTTTATTTTATGCTTAAAATTAGCTTATTAAGTATGTTTTTTGTTAAATATTGCTATCTTATCCGTTGGAAACAGCGGTATTCCCTAGTCCTTCAAATTCTTTTTACTTAAATGCTAAATACTTAAATACATTTTTGATTTTTCGCGTCTCTATATAAAATATTTAGTTATTAACTTTTAACCTAAATCTATTACAATGCACTTCCTTTGACTGGTACAATTAAATATAAACATAATAATTAGTGCGATTAAAACGATATAAGCGGATGGCCAAGGCTACTGACGATTGCTAGGACAACTATGCGGTTATAAAATGTTTGATGTTACGTACAAGCATTTTTTACTGTTTTCCGTAATTAGCTGTTGCCACCCAAGCGTGACTTTAAATCACCAGAAATAAATACAATCCACACTCAAATATTCATTTTAAATTTGTTTTATATACCTTATTTTAGTTCAGTCTAAAGGAAAAGTCGTAACTGTGAATGAACCATTTTAATAATTATTTGGTGAGTATTGCTATGTAGATTAGGATTCCTCTTTTAGTTGTTTGGTTGAGTACTCGTAACAGGCTTCGTCATGCTCGCTTAAATGTCACTGCTTGTGGCGGCGACATGGGACGGGTCGTCCCCTTCCCTAAAATATGGTCGAGGGAGGCGATGGCTGGCCCGTGCGTCATGCTCGTGAACGAGCGCTACTTGTGGTGGCAGGATGATCCTGTTACGGCAAGCTCTGCTTAAAGTGATTTTGATTTGATTTGATAAAATAATGCATATTTATATTTATCTCAATATGAAACTATAATGCTTTTTTACGCATTTTTTGTTATGTTGGCTTTTGGGAAGGACAACTTTTGATTGATTTATAAAATATATTTTTTATTTAAGCGAATTTCAATCATAATGTTAACACAATAGACAAACTGAACTTGTTAAGCATAGTAGTTAGTAAGTGATTTTTTTAACAAAGTCAAATAAACTTTATTAAATTAGACTTATTGCAGACTATGTGCGGTATTCAATATTAAATGAATCGTGTTTAAAAATTATCAATTATATCATAGAAAGTAATAAAGAATAAACTGTATAAATTTAAATTATTGTATATTGGATGCATCAACATTTAGAGCTTGAATTCATTGCCCGTGTAAGGATGCTTCGCTTATATAACATGATCCCAGAAAATGTACAAAAACGATAATTATGCAAAGGTACTATAATATAAGACTTTCATAATGATACCACAGATTCGGAATGGAGTGACCGCCTGGCTATTAAATAATAAATTTTAATGTGACGAAAATTTATTAAAAAAAAACCAAAGAAATTCAGTTTCCTATACCTGTTCTTTTCAGGTCCGAAGAATACATTTTCGAATGGTAATATTTTAATGTTCAATTTATATGGCGATCTTGAAATATATTTATTAATCCGCGTATAAATAATGTGGTATTTGTCACATTTTTTAAATATAAACTTTTTTAATGATTACATCATATTAACCACTGCCATTTGTCGGATGTCTCATAAGAAACGTACAGCCTTTATATGGAAATGAAGTATCGGGTCCAGATTACATAAGCAGTAGCCAACGCCACCTACTGGAGTGAAACCGTCTCGTTTTGTAATATGTAACACTCGGACACTCCAATACTTTCAATCACCATGATGTCATTAATGATTTCACCAATCGAGTTCGTGCAAGTTTAAATTATTACTTTTAATTTTCAACTGACGCAACCGTATCCTGATATTTAAAGTTATTAAGTTCGTCAATATATTATTGTATAATTTAGAACATTAATTAAGGCTATATATATATTATTTGTATTTTAAAATTAATTTGTTTTAATAGACAAATACGTTCATTGAAAAAAGATTATTAACAGATAATACCGCGAACGAATTTTAAGAGCTTTTGTGTATGTAACCACTGGATAAACTCTGAATTAAATAGAGTTTTTCGTAGAGTTCTAAATTCAAAATACATTATCGATTAAAAGATCCGCTAACATGGGAATGACCTTAACATCGAAGTCAATATTCCAATTAGATTCTATAACAAACTGGTTATTATTTAGAAAGATAGAGTCACTGAGTAAACGTTTATATTGAATTGTAGAGACAATTAGCTGTGATTGTGTTAGGAGTAACGAGGCGGTGGAGAATGCAGGTGATTGTAGCGTGAGAAGTTGCGCCACGGCTGAACGAGTGCAATGCCAACCTTGAGATCATCGGTGAGTAGAGGAGGAGAGGTTCACGGGGCTCATTCCTCCCGGGCTAAGCGGTCGCCTTCCCTCGCCAGGCGGACAGGTTTCCCACGGAGGTATCACTCGGCGTATTATGTAGATATACACAATCCAATTGTATAACTAAAAACACACCATCACCACACTGAACCGGTATTCCTCGTTTAGAACTGAACACTTGGACTAAACGTGGTAGCGACGCGGCGGCTCGTACGAACGGCGCGCTGAGACTGTGTCAGAGCTCGCAGTGCAGGTTGTTGCGCGCACGCACCAAGCCCTGCCCGCTCCCCCCGTCCCCCCACACCCCTCCACCCAACAGCCTCCGCCCTGCGCCCGTCCGCGCCCGAGCTTTGCATAGCCGGCGGCCGGAATCTCGATCAGATAATAAAATTGCAAGGAACTGCAAGGGTGCACCGGACGACCGGGACCGGTCAAACGATAAACATTTTTTATACCATTATTTCCAGACTCTCTCGGCCTTTCTTTAATGACTCATGACAGAGTGGTTTTAGTTTTATAGCCTTGCCGTATATGTATCTCAATTAGATTGAAGGCCAATTAAAATACTGATTTAAATTCAAAATGAAATTTTGTACTAAATAAATTAGAAATTAATCATTTTATTAGTTAATCAGTAGAATTAATAATTATATTTAAAATATTAAAAAATAATTAAAAAAACGCTCCTTTAGTTAAAGGATGTATATTTTAAAATAATCCCTTTTTAAAAATGCCATTGAATATCAATAAATTTCAAATGAAAAACTATTAAATATAGATTTAGAAACTTTTATCTCTAGAGTAACGATTAAATAATAGGCTATTAGTGTAAATTATGATGTAAGAATAAAACTAATAATATTTTTATCACTTGTATTTCTTTTTTTTTTTAATGAAACTAGCCCAAATTTTAATTTTAACACTAAATATAATTAAATAATCAACGTCATAATGCATAAATGTGGGAGAAGAATGCTCTACCAAATGTTGTCATACTGAAGACATCAACGCGCGACCCATTTCTATGAATCTTTTGTAAAATCGTTTATTAGTATGAAAACAATGTTAATGTTGTTGTAATAATTTTAATTGACCTAATTTTTTTAATATTTATCTTTAATTCAAATTAATGTTTTAATGTTCTTAAATAGTTGTAATTAATAAATAATTTTAATAGTTGTATTTGTAACTTTATAAACAAATAAATATATTTATTTATTATACTAACAAATTGTTTTATTTGACTTTTAAGTACTACTTAAGTACGTTAGAAGTTCAGATTTACAAATCAATATTTAAGTTGATTTGGCAAAGCAAAGTTTTACGGCTTAAGAATAACTTAACGTTATAAACAGTATAAATAAAACATAAGAATTCATAATCAAATATTTATACAAATAATTTTCATATCCAGAATAATTTCTTACATGATTTTACACCTATTTTGACTTTAACTATCATGTATCGAGTTAACATTATAGTTGTATTAAGAATTTATTAAATTTATTTGAATTTCAAAGTGATAAGAAAGTAATAGGCAGGCTGTAATCAACGTAGAAGTGCCTGTAGAGTGGTTCCCATACTCATCCGATGAGGACTAAAAAAAGGTTATTTTACTATATTTTAGATGGTCAGTTAACACGCTATGTTTAATACAACTATTAATTAATACGATGGCAAGGTACGGTGCTTAAAGATAAATGAAATCTAAACTAATATTTTAGAGAGAAACTAATATTTTTGAGACATTTGTGTTTTTGTATATATGTTTTTAACGTTTTCACACAAAAGCTACTGGACCGATTTCAGAAATTATTTCACCATTAAAAAACTGCAGCTTCACTGAGTGACAGAGGCCAAGTGTATTACATTTTCAAAATTAATAGGGATCCCTAATAGAAATACAATAATGGTGTCAAAAATTTGCCATTAAAAAAATCTGTCGTCTCGTGCGCTGCGGAAACTATTGATGATAGAACGCAAAAATGCTTTATAATATTATAGAAAGTATCAATATCTAGAAAAAAGTCCGCGATATCTTTAACTACTGTAGTTATTCTGCTATAATAACTACATTTTTACATTTTAAAAGTTGATAAAAGTGCCGAAAATAATCTTTCATACCTCTGTAATAAACCTTATTCAATTAAATGATATTTTATTAAAGATCTCAAACAATGCTTGTACTTTATAAATATAAAAAATGCGTTTAACTTAACAATAATTATTTCGACATTATCATCTTTATTTCAGCCGAAAGAATTTCGGTCGTGCGCTGCCCTCATTCAATACTATATGAAATATATAAATAAAAAGTTTAATAATCTATTAAAACCTGCTCATCATCATCACCATGCTCTTGGACAAAGGCCATCCCCAAAGATGGCCATGACGATCGGTCCTGCGCTGCCCTCATCCAACCTATTCCGACGATCTTGACCAGATCGTCCGTCTATCTTGTGGGGGTCTACAAACATTGCGTCTTTCGGTACATGGTCGCCATTCGAGGAATTTACTGTCCCAACACCATCTGTCTGTCGAACTATGTGCCCTGCCCACTACCAACTCAGTTTCGCAATCATCTGGGTTATGTCGGTGACATGTGTACGGATCTCCTCATTTCTGATTCGATCTCGCCGGGAAACACCGAGCATAGTCTTCTCAGTTGCCCTTTGAGCGACCAAGAACTTTCTTATCAGGCCTATAGTGAGCGACCACGTCTACTTACCGTGGTCATCACTGGCAACACACACTGGTTGAAAACCTTCGTGTTCTTATGGTATTTCGATTATATTGCCATTATTTTATCACATTTTTTTAAATTTTAATCCTTAAAAAGTATCTTTTAAATGTTTTATTGATTTTGTGGCTAAGCGGTCTATGTATCTTTGGTTCGGGTATAGTCCGCTCAAGTCAAATAGGGAGACTCGATAGCTGAGGATTGTATTTCATATTATTAAACTCGTCTCCATGAAGTTTCCAATTCTGTGTTAAGTACATACCGTACTTAAAACAAAGATAACCAATAATTTGTGTGAACAATACCTGCCTGTTGATTTTACAAACAAATCATTTCCATTAATTGCATTCATCTGTAATTCATTATTGATCATCACGGATTATGTTCAAATATTAGTTTTATTTTTTAGGTCCATTTTACGTCGAGTTGGAATCTCACACGTTATCCGTAATCAAGTGTGTTTTTTGTCTCTATCTTCATCTACTTCTTGGTTGCATTCTTCAATTCTGAAGGTCGTGTCAGAATTCTTGAAAGAACCCAAAATATTCTGAGTGGCAATACAACTCCGCTCATCACCTTGAGACATAAGATGTTAAGTCTCATTTGCCCAGTAATTTCAAGTGTAAGCATTACTGCTTCACGGCAGAAATAGGTGCCGTTGTGGTACCCATAATATAGCCTGCATCCTGTGCAAAGGAGCTTCCCACTGGAAAATATATATCTACATATGAAAAAAAAATAAGTGACCGTGGTGCAATGGATTTAACCGTTGAATCTCGCCGCAGTGCCCCGGATCAATCTAACTCAATCGATCAAAACTCTATCGGCCTTACATTTGTAAGGCCGATAGAGCCTAAATAAGCTTGGTAAAAAGATTCCTAAGAATAAACCAAGAATTCGCAAAATGTTGACTATATCGCTGACAAGAATGTCAATAAAATGATAGTTCTGACGTTTCCCGAATGTCAGGCAGCCTTGCAAATAATCGCGGGAAACGTTATACGTCGTAATAAACCAATCTTATGCAATATGTGTATTTGCATATTCTTGATTTATTGTCAGGTATAACTTTATATCAAGTTTATTTGTAAGGCCATATACTTAGATTCAAGATTGGTCTCCACTGTGCTCCAACTAGATACCGCACTACCTAAGAACAATAGCTTTTTTATTAGGGCAATTTTTAGATACTTCTTGCGTGGTATCTTGACACTCAAGGGCTTCGATCATCTTTTGTAACATACGCTTCGTGTTATTTTACATTGAAATTAATAAAATAAAATATAATTTTAGTTTTTAAATTGTTAAAAATACTGTCTTATAAACGTAGTAAAAATTATGAATGCTGTGGTAGCTTATAAGTGAATTAGCTATTAGCCATATTATTATTATATTTTAAAGCATGTAAGGGGTGTAATTTGTTACTTGCCTAAGTAAATATATAAATAAATACTTACTGATGATATGTGATCCCAGTGTCTTTCTTTTAGTTTTTAGTTTCAATTATTAGTAAAGTTTAACAGACCATGTGGCGCGTCAAAGTCACACATTGTTCGAGATTGCCTCAAGTACGCCCACTTACGCGTAGTATTAGTTGCCGCACTTTGGGACTACGCCTGCGGTATCTAGTTGGAGAGACGGAGATCAATCCTTAATCGAAGACCATATATGTACGTTTATAAAAAGCTTTATAACAGTTGGTATGGTTAATTAAACTTCAAATCTATCTTTAATGTTGAGTCAGAGATGATATCAATCGCTCTTTCATTTAATGATCGCCCGTAGCATACCTTGTTTTTGTGATCATCGATAGAAGAAGATAATAACTATAAATGATAATTCGTTGGGATGTACGTAATCCCTGAACCATACGATACATGATTTAATTTTATACAGCCTTAAAAACCTTGACATAAGGGGGCAATCACATAAGTCTTAAATATTGTGGGAGGCTGCTTTGCACAGGAAGCCAGCTAGATTATGGGTACCACAACGGCGCCTTTTTCTGCCGTGAAGCAGTAATGTGTAAACATTACTGTGTTTCGGTCTGAAGGGCGCCGTAGCTAGTGAAATTTCTGGGCAAATGAGACTTAACATTTTATGTCTCAAGGTGACGAGCGCAATTGTAGAGCCGCTCAGAATTTTTGGGTTCTTCAAGAATCCTGAGCGGCACTGCATTGTAATGGGCATGGCGTATCAATTAACATCAGCTGAACGTCCTACTCGTCTCGTCCCATATTTTCAAAAAATTAAATTTAGAACTCATCAATATAAGCACCTTTATTTATATTGCACTCGTAGCCGCCCGCGATTATCCCCATGTAGAGCAGGTTTAGTTTACATAGCAGGCTGAATAAATTAACTGACAATTACATGAATGTTATTTCTTGTACGGAGCCCTGATTCGATTTCAAATATAATATCGACTTAACTCACCACTTATACAATGATTTGGAGATCAGAAGGAACACATAGTACACTTGTATTGTAAACTAGCTGACCCGGCAAACGTTGTTTTGCCATATAAAGTATAATTCACGCGATAGTTTTATAAGTAATAAAATATTGCCTATATTATAGCCTGTACATCATTTTGTTCTATTGTCAATAGTTTTTGCAGCGCACGCAAAAATAGGTTTTCGAATTTACACCTTGTGTTACAAAATAGCAATTTTATTACGGATCCCTAATTTTGAAAAAAACAGCCTATATATAGCCTATAGCCTTCCTCGATAAATGGACTACCCAACACTGAAAGAATCATTCAAATCGGACCAGTAGTACCAGAGATTAGCGCGTTCAAACAAACAAACAAACAAACAAACAAACAAACAAACAAACAAACAAACACTGCAGCTTTATAATATTAGTATAGATATGTAACAATAATAATAGATGTGCTTGTTTAGTACATGTATTACGAAGGAAGGTCGCTACATTGTGTATCTTCCACCGTATCTATAAAATTATGCATTATTTTACGGAAGTCCATGATTATTTTAAATAATGAATAAGCAAATATCTTTAGTGCTATTTCCGTTTCAATTGTAATAGTTTGTTGTTTAAAGTCTAATAAACTTTATTCGATTAGCCTTAGACAAAGCGCTTTTGAAAAGTAATTAAGAATATTTAAGTAATATTAATTACTGAATTTCTTCTGAAATTCTTAAGAAGAACATCGTGTTCAATGTTAAGAGCGTTCTAAATATTAAATATTTCATAAAAAGTACTTACTCGTAAATGATAGTTGGGCACTAGATTTGTCAGATACACCAAAAGCGAGAGTGTTTTTTATTTTTCATTCATACATTTTCCAAGTTTATTTTTCATGGTCTTATAGCTTGTTTCAATAGCTTTCACACTCAAACCATTTAATTATAAGCATTCTATTAATACACGTAAAATAATGCTTGTGGTGTTCCGTTCACGAGTTAACGCATGGACATTTATTTCACCTCTACACTAGGCATTCACGAGGAGTTATTAGCTCGCCGAATGCTGGGATGAGAGGCAAGTAACTGATCCTTCGGTAGATAATGTTATACGGGACACTGAGGTTAGCTTCTTAAAAAAACTTTATTTAATGAAAACACTTTAATTGGTAAAACTAAGAATGATTGAATAAAAATATAATGAAAACTTAGAATAATTGACACTGAACAGCAAAGGAGTTAGAAGTAGACTGATATCTCCATTGTATTAACAGAATCCACGAGTGTTATATCCAGCTGACATAGGTGTAGCTAATGTACAGAGTAAGCAATATGCCATACATCACGTATGCATAACAGAACGCCTTCAACCAACTCTACGTCATACTTGAATCCTGCAGAATGTACACTAATAAAACTTAGCAGAATATACAATAAAATTATATTCATAAAAAACATTTTATCCATCACGGGGATTGTTTGCCTGTTTGCTCTGACAACTGCCGCCTTATACCACAGCATCATACCACGCACTTCAAGTTTTTGTTGCGTGGAATAGTAGGTGAAGGCTATTTGTTATGTTTTTAAAGTGATAACCCTCACTTCTAGGATTAATACTCAAATAAAATTTGAAAAACAAAATTTTATGAACGATGCGGGACTCGAACCCACGACCTCCGGCGTTCCGTGCCGGTGCTCTAACCAACTGAGCTAACCGTTCGAGTGGAGTGACGCATCGTTATAAAATCTTGTATGCCTTGTTCAACTCTCAGGTTGTGGCTTCATCTACAGGATCTACTTTACAGTTGATAACCTGTTCAACCCCAATATTTGCATATAAGGAAATTGACTTGAGATGTCGCTCTTGTAAATCTAAACAATTTGTTATGTTCTAAAAGTCATAACCCTCACTTCTAGGATTAATAAACAAATTTTATTTAGGTGTAGGCGCTAGCAAAACGCTATTTAAAAAACATAATCTGCTAAATGTACCATGTATGTTCATTTTCGAGGCTTGCAAGTTTGTGGCGTAACCACAGATATGTTTTCACGTCAGCTGTTGTAGTAAATGCTAGATCAACAAGACAGCCACATAGACTGGTTTTGAAACATTGTTTTAAAACAACACTTATTAAAAATAGCCACAACATGTGTATAAAATTATATAACAAATCGCCTGAGGACTTGAAATTACTGTCAAAGAAAATGTTTATACCAAGACCCTTTAAATGGCTGCTCGAAAATATTAATGAATATTAAAATAAGTATTAAGTTTTTGCATGCCTTTAATATAAGCTGAATAGAGGACACATTTTAATATTTAAGATGTGGACAAACCTTATTGCAAAGCAAAATAAATAATTTTATTTCATTTACATTTCATTTCATATCTATAAACCTAAAATGACACAACCCTATCTGTCTTATTAATAAACGCAATGTAAAGTTACTCCAAGTTTAAAATTACTTCTCCCTGTCATGTAATTCTGTAGTGACAAAACAAAGGTAAGATAAGGACAAAAAGTTTTGAATTTGGAATAACTTTACTCGCGTTTATTAATAACACTGTAAAAGTTCGTCCATATTCCAAGTTCTGGCAACAATTATGGTGACGATGCATCACTTAAGGCGACACTAAATGCCAGCGACCTTGAGCGATATGAGTTCACGGCTGCCGGCCCGCCATATATGTAACAAAGCCAATATTTTCAAAATTCTTGGGTGGAAAACAGTTTATATGCTTACAATCCTCGTTATTCACAAGCTATAAGAATAACTTTTCTGAGAGAAGTACCAAAAAATGCGATACCCCATGCCAAAAAACTTGTTTAACTTCAAAGAAAAGTGGTAGTTCAAAAAGGCTCGGCAATGTTATCTATAACCAACAGCAAGCATTAGCAACCTACAAATAAGACTTAAGGATATGTGTAACAGGATTAAGTAGTGTTCATAGCTCGAAATGCTATACTTTCACCACAAAACTTGTCTAAAAACACCATGTTTGCGTGTTTTCTGCTTACTCTTCGCCTTAAGACTCTCGAGTTTCTTAAATTTGACTGTTAAGTACAGTTAAGTGATTAAATCTTAACATTATTGTTATCATCGTGTTTTTCATTTTCAATCCTTTTTTTAATTTATCATACATGTTGTAAAATTCATTCGATTAAATTAATTATGTGTAACATTAATTTCAAATTGAGTAAAGAAACATTTTTGTAAATTGAATAATATTGTATTTCCATGATAATGTTGTTGAAAACTAAGAATACTTCTTCGTCGTGTTAGCATATAACATGGTTGTTGGAATTAAATAAATAAGTGAAAATATTATGTTGTTGAGTTCATCCAATCCATCCACACTGTGGTACACCAAAACCTTGGAATCATCTTCTTCCTGACAATCTTCAGGTCTATATGACACCTATCTTAAGATTCGGTAGCGCTCTTGTTGAAACAAATATCTCTTTATACCCATTGGTATGCTGGTATTTGGTGGGTATTAAACTAAAGTGCCCTGATCCAACGTATCCCGGCGATCTTGACCAGATCGTCGGTTCATCTTGTGGGGGCCTACCAACACTGCGTCTTCCGGTATGTGGTCGCCATTCGAGGACTTTACTGTCCCAACAGCCATCTGTCCGTCGAACTATGTGCCCTACCTACTGCCACTTCAGTTTCGCAATCATTTAGACTATGTCGGTAACTTTGATTCTCCTACGGAACTCATTTCTGATTCGATCTCGCAGTGAAACTCCGATGAGGGATGAAGGCAGCGCAGGACCGATCGTCGTGGAAATCTTAGAGGGAGGCCTTTGTCCTGCAGTGGACGTCATTCGGGTGATGATGATGAAACGAAACTGAGCCGTCACGCTGAATAATATAATGCTCGCTCGGGTAAGGTCGGTCAACTAACTCACGCTGGTGATTTCGTATAATGTTAATAGCCTAACACATGATCGGATCTGGTCCGACCGAACCATCGGTCGCGGTCTGGTGAGGTCTGCGGATCATATTTGATGGTACTTCTAATATATAATTTTGTTGTTTGATGGTTCGGGCATACCAAATCCAATCGTGTGTTTTTTATAGAATAGGAGGACATACGAGCGTACAGGTCACCTGGTGTTAAGTGATCACCGCCGCCCACATTCTCTTGCAACACCAGAGGAATCACAGTAGCGTTGCCGGCCTTTAAGGAAAATGTACGCGCTTTTTTTGATAATACCCATGTCGTATCGTCCCGGAAACACCGCACAAGGAAGCTCATTCCACAGCTATGTAGTACGTGGAAGAAAGCTCCTCCCATCTACGCAACGCCTAGTGATCCAGTCGTTCACAGAGCACTGGGTCCCCGACAGTTCGAGCTGCTCTGCGTTGCACGCTGTATGCCGCTGAAGTAATTTCTTAAAGCATTCACTATTCACTTATAAGTGACCTCTAAACTCTTAAGTTACCTTATTCCACAAAAAATCACAAAGATTTAACTCGAACAACGGTTTCAAAATGATATTCGAGTAATGTTTGTGTTTGCCAGCGTAATGGAAGCGGGGGGCGTGTTCCCCGTCAAGCCGGAGTAACAGTTGGTAGCGGTGACCGGCTAACGGTCTCAGTACTAACACTTGGAGGGCAACTATCGTGTACTTAGACCGAATCTCGCAAACGGAATTGATTCGTTCTAAACAAAGGCTTCGTTGAGTTTTCTTGAGTGTAAATTCCGCTGAGATTTGTATTTAATCAATTCGACAATACAACGCGACTGTTTGACGTTCGACGAATGGAGAGTGGCTGGTTGTAGAATCGTTTGGGAAAAGTCTGATTGTCAATTAAATATATTGAGTGAAAAAACACTGTACTTTCAACAATTTACTCAACACGTCCTTACAATTTAACCTATACTTTATCTTCATGTGATAGGAAGCGACATAAGACTACAAAACTCGTCGCGGTTACCTTAGAGTATAACATAATAATGTTGTGATTACAACAGCGACTTTAAATGTAAATTTTGTCTAGTGCCAGAATTTGGTAGGCCTTTTGGATGGTTAGCGGTCCTTCACAGTGCGGTTTTCAAGGAACTTTATTCCACTGACATGGGTAGCTTCAAAAAATGCGCGTACACCTTCCTTAATGGCCGGCAACGCTCATGTGATTCCTCTGGTGTTGCAAGAGAATTTCGCCAGCGGTGATCACAGTTGCGGATCACCTGAAAAAACACTGTACTTTCAACAATTTACTCAACACGTCCTTACAATTTAACCTATACTTTATCTTCATGTGATAGGAAGCGACATAAGACTACAAAACTCGTCGCGGTTACCTTAGAGTATAACATAATAATGTTGTGATTACAACAGCGACTTTAAATGTAAATTTTGTCTAGTGCCAGAATTTGGTAGGTCAACATCTCCTGAGGATGCCTCGTGTAGAAGCGAAACACGTGTCAAATTGATTAAGGACAAATTTTCTTATTTACAAAATTACTCAGAAAATTTAGATAATTATGGATTTCCGCAAAATAAAGCCTAATTCAATTTTACAAATAACCTCAATATTATTTTTGGATGACTTTTGTTATTGTGAAATAATATAACTCCATTAAAATTATACAAAATAATATAATTTAACATCTAGAATATTTCAAACTACACATAAAATACTAAATACTCTTTTCTGTGACAAATTTATTACATTTACAGTTGATTAACACAGAAGTAAAAAAAAACACGAATATTGTCTGAATAATAATTCTAAACAATTTGTTATTTTTTTTAAAGTGATAACCTTCACTACTGACATCACAACCTGAGAGTTGAATCAAGATTTGTGAAATTTACGTCACTCGAACGGTTGGCTCAGTGGAAGAGCACTCGAATGGAACACGGGTCACAGGTCACGGGTTCGAGTCCCGTATCGTTCATAAATTTTGTTTTCAAATTTAATATGACGTGTGAATAATAATTTTTATGATAAAAATTGTCACTTTTAGATATTTTCTAAAAAAACAGGCTTTGGAAACTGTTGTAATTAATTTCATAAATATATAACATACTCTTTGGCTCACCCAAAAGAGACTAATGAGGGTCCAATTACCTTCTAAGGTTTATTTTCCAGATGTCATCTTAATACGCTATCTGTTATCTCATATTATATCTTCTATCTTAATATATATAAATTACAAAAAAATCATATTTTTTTTTACCTCTTTTACGAACTTATGTAGCTTGATCACAGATTACGTATGTTTGATACTGTTTCAGTTTTAGTAAAATAAATAAGTGATGGTTATTACCTAGTTTGATGCTTATAAAGATGGGTTAAAATTGTGTGGTTTAAAAATGAAAAATAATTCTCAAGAAATCATGATATTTTAGAAAATAAATGGCTTTTATGCCTTTTGTCGACGTTCTTTAACTGAAAACATTGAACATAGTAAAATACGTTCGTTGGGGCTCGTCCTGAACAGTTAGTATTACAGATCTTGTAATGTTTTTAATTGATAAAACAGATAGTAAAGAATTAATTCCGTAAATCGTGCAGTTGAGAAATATTATTGTAATTTGCTCGATAGAAAAAAAATCCAAACTTATAGCTATAGAATAAACCTTAAATTTTATATAATAGCCAAACTACATAATATTTACGATAACGTTTTTAAAATATGTATGTGATAAATGTGTATAGTATATTTTTTTTCATGAAAATAAGGGACGAGACGAGCAGGACGTTCAGCTGATGAAAATTGATACGCCCTGCCCATTACTGCTTCATGGCAGAAATAGGCGCTGTTGTAGTACCCTTAATCTAGCCGGCATCCGATGCGAAGGAGCTGGTTTAAATAATAAGACGGATATACTACTAGGTTAAGTCGTATTGGTAAGTCACTACTACTACATTTATGTGGTTTAATACAATATTCATTTATTACGATAGCTTACTGAAAAATGACAATTTATGTTACATAAAATAACCACTTTACAACTATTACAATTATTTTACATTAAAAAGTTTATCTCTCAGAAAAATCAACTTTCATCCATAACTTCATCGACTGACTTACGAATTTCCGATCAGGATCACGTGTCATGACGCGAATTTAACGTTTTATACCCTTCCCAAGTGCTCAACGCCGCTAAGGAAGTATTCACTCCAAAAATACCACACAGCTATGAGCAGTTTCATTCATAATAATTTACAAATGTATCGACATAATATTAACATAGATAAAGAATGTTAAGTCGCATACCTTAGCATTATAAATATATAGTAAGTAAAACATCTGAGGTCCGGATGAAGGCGTCATTACGGTGACCATACAGTGTCACGGTCGGGTTGCTGTCATTATCAGAGGCCGCTATCGTGAGCTCAACCAAGCTTAATACGTTCCCCACATCAGGTTTAATATTTATGTAGAAAGATGTAGACGCAGAGTACCGTAAATTATATGATGCTACAGAGAATGATGAACTCGAAGTGTGTTTACAACTTTTAGTATAACTAAATAAATAATATTTGTAACTGTTTTAAATGATTAATTAATTCTTGCAGCTTGATCGCTGTTGGATTGTAGATACAATATCATCTTACATTGCTGTTTATTTTAATTGTTTATTAATATTATTCTTTATATATATTTGCTCAGACTTTGCTCACTTGGCGTTGCGTAGAGACATCGCTTCATTTTATGTCTTCTACCGTATTTGGACGTAGTTCCAGAAAAACGTTTCAAGCCACAAACAACACATTTTAAGGAATTCGTGCTTAAAGTTTAATAAATATCAGTGTATGGAACATATGGGTTGGGCTACTAAGTCATAATGTGATTTAAGGAGTGACAGTAGGGTTGCCACTTTTTGTCAGTCCGTTAATATGAATCATGTGACCAGTTTTGTGTTCTTAACTCAATTTCGACATAATTGTTGTTTGGAACGTTTTTCTGGAATTACGTCATTTTATCACTGGGAGTGTTCCGAAGAAGTGTTTCGCCTGATTGCTGCCGCCGAAAACCACCTTCGCACCACCTTTTGGATGGTTAGCGGTCCTCCACAGTGCGGTTTTCAAGGAACTTTATTCCACTGACATGGGTAGCTTCAAAAAATGCGCGTACACCTTCCTTAATGGCCGGCAACGCTCATGTGATTCCTCTGGTGTTGCAAGAGAATTTCGCCAGCGGTGATCACAGTTGCGGATCACCTGATGTTAAGTGTACGCTCGTTTGTTCTCCATGTCCATAAAAAATTAACTTACGTAAGACTTAGCTGAATTTAAGCTAAGTGAAATCTTTGATTGCTTTTTTATTATTATTATTTGAAGAGGTTGGCTATTTGGCTATTCCTAATGAGTACTAGTAACACCGCGTCCAGAATTGAACTATTGTGTTCGCCACTCATACTTATAGCTCGTTGTCAAGCCCTGCTGCCTTTACGAACCACAGTATCTTCTTAACGCGAGTATTACAAACAACATCTGGGAGCAGGGTGTAGTCACCAAGGATAGTGTTACGCTTATGCATTAGTGGGCCGCAATTGCAGAGGAGAATAAGAGGCGTTTCATCGGCCTCAAGGCAAAATCTGCAAGTTCTTTCGTTTTTTATTCCGACCACACTGAGGTGCTTTTTTAGGCGACAGTGCCCAGTTAGGATCCTTGTGATTATGCATAGATTTTCCCTGCTCAATGATAGGGCTACTTTTTTGTAGTCAATTGACATCTGAAATTATGCTGACCTTAAAGTAAGACCATCCAACGTTAAATCCAATTTCGTGCTTCATTCAGCAAAGTTTTACGTAAGTAAAGTCACAGCAAAGTCTAAGTTATATAAATCTCAAGTAATCGTAGCGTAATATATAATAAACCACTGGGAGGCACCTTTGCACAGGATGCCGGCTAAATTATGGGTACCACAACAGTGCCTATTTCTGCCGTGAAGCAGTAATGTGTAAATATTACTGTGTTTTGGTCTGAAGGGCGCGGGCGTAGCTAGTGAAATTACTGGGCAAATGAGACTTAATATCTTACGTCTCAAGGTGACGAGCGCAATTGTAGTGCCTGTCAGAATTTTTGGGTTTTTCAAGAATCCTGAGCGGCACTGCATTGTAATGGGCAGGTCGTAAAAATTACCATCAGCTGAACGTCCTGCTAGTCTTGTCCCTTATTTTCATTAAAAAAAATTTAAATCAATTACAATAGTCCTGTTCAGATTTTGTCACATACTTTTTGCTTTTATGTTTATTGGCAATAATTAGACACTTAAATTGCCGATAACACTAGTGTGATTCCTCTGGTTTTGCAAGAGATTTTTTCTTCAAGGATAAATAACAAAGCAGCTTACCCATTTGTACCCTATAATAAACATATATAAATTCTGAACAAACAACAACTCCTAGAGAGCAGTATCTCTATATGAACTCCTTAAAAGGCATAAAAGGCATTTATTTTCTCAAAATTGAAAATAGAATTCTTTTTTTCCTTATTATACGATATAAGCCCTTTTGTATTCAGAGGTTGTCTGGTTACACCCGGTATATATAATAAGTATTTTTCCCTCGAGAGATGTCACAATACAATCTCGGTAAAATCGATTTAGTTTGACTTAGGCACAGTAGACATGTATTCCTCTATATGTATTCCTCTATAAGTTTGCATGCCTTGTGGGTTAGGATAAGAGCACTTGTTAATTATAAGCCAACAACACATTATAACCTTATCTTGCAAATAAAGATGATTTGATTTGATTTGATTTGATTTGATTTGATTTGATTTGATTTGATTTGATTTGATTTGATTTGATTTGATTTGATTTGATTTGATTTGATTTGATTTGATTTGATTTGATTTGATTTGATTTGATTTGATTTGATTTGATTTGATTTGATTTGATTTGATTTGATTTGATTTGATTTGATTTGATTTGATTTGATTTGATTTGATTTGATTTGATTTGATTTGATTTGATTTGATTTGATTTGATTTGATTTGATTTGATTTGATTTGATTTGATTTGATTTGATTTGATTTGATTTGATTTGATTTGATTTGATTTGATTTGATTTGATTTGATTTGATTTGATTTGATTTGATTTGATTTGAACATATTATGTACTACTGTGACTTAGACTTCGAAAGTTTCAACTCTGAACCGTACTTGTTGATAAGCCTAACTTCTGCGTCGTGTGAAAAGAGCAAAAATAGTACTTACGTATAAATAATACAAACGAATAAAAAAAAATCGTTTATTCAATCAAAATAGACAACTTATATTATGATTGTTCATGTTATCGTCAACAGACCTTCAGTATGAGTACTTAACTAATTATCACATTGAAGTGTACAAACGAAAACAACTTTTACCGATCTTGAGATTAAGTTGCCTTATACGTGGGGGATACTTCTCGAAGATTTGGCACAATGTGGGTGTGATTTCGCTAACTTTCTCCGCACAGGGCAGTGGCGCGGACGTAAACTGTCGTATGTTGTAACACGCTGTGTACCAATACCTCAGCCAATAATCCACATACGATGCTCCGTGACATTTAAAAATACATTAAAATATCAAGGTGACAACTAGTTGATCTGCGGTTCGAAGTGTTTATAAAACGTATAACCGGAATTCGTTATTCACCGTTGTCTGTAAAAATGGCAAATGTGATTCATTTACTTGTAGGTGTTTACAAATTAGGAAACTTGAGTCATATTACCATTGCCTATAGATTATAAAAACTATAATTTGTTTCTGCCAAATCAAGCGATTCATCGCTCGATTATGGTGAATATAAAATTATTCTACCTCTAACAACTATTTGATAATCAAGTTCCTTTCTTAAGATTGTTATAATTAAAAAATTACCATTTTCTTTAGGCATAAAAGGCATTTATTTTCTCAAAATTGATTCCTTTAGATCATGTCATTTCTAATAACTACTAGATACTACTACCGCTTTGGAAACAAATGGCGCTCTGAGAGACAAGAAGCGGCGCAAGAAACTCTCCCAGCATTCTTTTTTTGCGCTCTTTTCAATAAAAATATACAATACTGTACAGTCATTTCTATCGCTATAAAATAATCACAATCTAGTCCCAGGCTGTCCGAACATTTAGATATTCAGCAGTGGAGTAATAGGATTACGACAGAGCCATTTTTTTATAAAACATTTAAATTTATTTATAGATAATGCCTGAACAGTGGCTGGGACTTTATTATAAAAGTGTTTACCCTTAAAGCTTTTATGTATTCTATGAAGCCTACTAGAATTAGTTACTCGTACAAGCAATCCCTTATTTCTAGTGTTATAACTTTATAATAGAAGTTTATACATTTACCATTAAAGCTATTATGTATCTTATGAAGCCTAAAAGTAAAGACTTCAATGACGTCATAGTTACTTATAATAAATATATGACACCCATATGGGATAAATACACGGTGCATACAAACTGAAAAGTATATACAGTGCGTTTTAAATGGCTCTTCCCTAAAGGTGACAGAACCAAATATTATTATATATTGAGGCTGTAAGAAGTAGAACTTTGGTCCTTATGAATCATTAAGACAGATATTTAAAGAAATAATTAACATTTTAACTTGTGCCTCTCAAGTCTCAATATTATATTTTTGATATTACTATGTATGTATAGGCATATAAGTGAATTTGTAAGAAACTTTGATAATCAAAATTTTAACACCAGGAACAAACATAAACGTGTTATGCGTACTGTCTGGCTAAGTCGAGTAAGTCTTTTGTTGTTAGAACAAATGTGATTTTGACGAAAATTAAAAGAATCGTTGCTTATGTGGTTAAGGTTACTATAACATAAATTAGTCTGTTAATTATACCGCAGATTGATAATTTGTTTACCGCTCTCGGACTATTGAAATAATAAATTTTATTGAGAGTTGTTATTAATTGAGAGTTGAACAAAGCAAACAGAATTTTGTAACGAGGTGGTACTCGAACGGATAGCTCAGTTGGTTAGAGCACCGGCACGGAACGCCAGAGGTCTCGGGTTCGAATCCCGCATCGTTCATAGAATTTTGTTTTACAAATTTTATTTGTGTATTAATACTAGAAGTGAGGGTTATCACTTTAAAAAAACATAACATATTGAATAAATATTACTAAAAATAGAAATTTTATTAAAATACGGAATGTTTCTTGCGCCCGTTCTTCTTAGGTCTAAGGTATAAATTTACTAATTAGTGTTAGTTTTAGACGTTCAAAAATGATTTAAAATCCTATTCTGAATAAACATACCAATATTTTGAATTTTATACTACTTACATTATTGTATAATTAATAAAAAAAATTGTGTTTATTATTTTTCGAAAACAAAATAGAATTGTTTTAATACAAACACGAAATTGTAAAATTTGAAGAAGCAAAGAAACATTTAACGACCATGACACGTCTTGTCATTCTGTCCCTTCTGTATTTAAATTCAAGAATAATAACGTGCAGAATATTTAAATTTATTTGAATATATAATAATAATAATAAAATGGACACACATTTTACACAAATTATCTTGCCCCAAGTTAAGCATATATAGCCTGTGTTATGGGTTACAAGACAACGATATATTTAATACAATATACTTACTTAAACATACATAAATTCATATAAACATACATAAATACATTTAAACATCCATGACTCGGAAACAAACATCCATATTCATCAAATAAATGCTTGCACCTACCGGGATTCGAACCCGGGATCTCTAGCTTAGTAGGTAGGATCGCTAACCACTCGGCTATACAGGTCGCCAGATATATAGAAACACGTTTCTATATAAAGTTTTATGTTTTCCTTAACCACAGCTCCAATAATATGAAAGGCCTAAGTCAAAGGGTTTTTTTATGCAAATACGGGACGGGAAATGATACGCCCTGCCCATTACAGTGTAGTGCCGCTCAGGATTATTGAAAAACCCAAAAACTCTGTCATCTTGAGACATAAGATGTTAAGTCTCATTTGCCCAGTAATTTCACGGGTCACCTGGTGTTAAGGGATCACCAGCGCCCACATTCTCTTGCATCATCAGAGGAATCCTAGGAGGGTTGCCGGCCTTTAAAGGAGGTGTACGCGCTAAGGAACGCCACACATCCTTAACATAATTTGTGTCGTGTCGTGCGAAAGTGAAATTCGGTGGCATACGTAGATGGAAATCTCATGTATATATATAATATTGGAAGTCTATAGCCTAAGTAGTCTATTCGTATTTACCTTTTACCTCTTATCTTTAACTTTTTAAATGGCACCAGTGGGAGTCTCCTTTGCACAGGATGTCGACTAGATTATGGATTCCGCAACGGCGCCTATTTCTGTCGTGAAGCAGTAATGTGTAAACATTATTGTGTTTCGGTATGAAGGGCGCTGTAGCTAGTGAAATTACTGGGCAAATGAGACTTAACATCTTATGTCTAGAGGTGACGAACGCAATTGTATTGCCTCTCAGAATTTTTGTGTTTTTCAAGAATCTTGAGCAGCAGTGCATTGTAATGGGCAGGGTGGATCAAATACCATTAACAGAATGTCCTGCTCATCTCGTTCCTTAATTTCATAAAAAAAAAGATCTATGCAATACTGATCTCATACTATTACACAAATATTATATACATTGCGTAATAACTTCGGTCCGTGGGTAGAGAGAGACCTTAGATCGACTGCGGCGCGTGGGTCGCGGCAGGTTATTCAGTGCCAATATTACCAGCTGACATAAAACCGAAGTGGCGACAGTGTAGGCGGAAAAAAGAAACTTACAATCGCTTCGTTCATTGACAAATAATTGAAAGTAATCCTTGGCGTCATTACTAAGAGTACAGTTAGCTCTTTGTACTGTCCTTTTTAGATGATACATACACATACTTACTATATAAGATGGAAGAATAAAACTGTACGTGCCTTTTTTTTTATTAAGGGACAAGATGAACAGGACGTTCAGCTGATGGTAATTGATACGTCCTGCCCGTAACAGTGCAATGCCGCTCAGGATTCTTGAACAACCCAAAAATTCTGAACGGCACCACAATTGCGCTCGTCACCTTAAGACATAAGATGTTAAGTCTCATTTGCCCAGCAATTTCACTAGCTACGGCGCCCTTCAGACTGAAACACAGTAATGTTTACACATTACTGCTTCACGGCAGAAATAACGCAAAGGTGCCGTTATGGTACCCATAATCTAGCCGGCATCCTGTGCAAAGGAGCCCCCCACTGGTGCCAATAAGTTCGCTAGAGGTCTTTCATTGTTCTTGGTATTCAATTTTACAATAAAATACCGGGCAGTATACTAGCGGCCGTTCCCAATATTCAGTCTATCTTTTACTTGAGATACAAATCCTTTTCTGTCCCAATAAATTTATCGATGGTAACTCACCTTATCCGTACACGCTGTCTGTCAATGGGACAACGTATAGCTTACCAGCGATATAAAGTTTGTATGGAAATTGCAATTCACGCGTTCACCAATATAAGACGATAAGTATGAATTATCGGGTATATTGGGACAGCTTCAGATTATTGACAGCTAATTACTGACAGTAGAAGGTAGTAATTTATCTATATCTGTAGATATTGGGAACGGCCGTTAGACTCACTGAGCAAAAATCCAAGAAATATATAAAGGCTTTCTAAAGACACAAGGCTTACTTTAGAAGAGGAACCTGTTGTACCTGGGAGAGTTTTTTAGATATCACTTTTTTTATTTTTATTTGATGAACTCAAACGATTTTTGCGTATTATTTTGAATTTCAATTATATTACTATTCACCATCAAAATATCATAAATGTATATTTCATACTTACAAGTGATTTAATAATTAAAACGAAAAAAGGAATTTATGACGAAAGTACGACATACCTAGGACACATTGAGGAGTTGGTGGTAATATATGGAAAATATAAGTATTCTTAACTAAAACTGTTTTATTTGTATAAGATAAGCTAAGATAAACTTTATTTGGATTGAATAGGTTTCATTACAAGATGGTAAAGTACAAATGTTTACAGTATGCTATACAAACAAACAAAAAGATCGGCTTAATAGCGGTAAGTAACTACTTTGAAATTGAATATTCAGTAGTGACGTACAGAATACACTAGACAATAGAATTTAACATCGCGGGAATTTTTGAAACCAATTTTATGGCTTAAATACACATAATGCCAAGATACAATAGGTTCCCCTATAGTAGATTATATAGAGGATATTGATGCATGTTTATGTCTGGTTCTAAAATGGTTTGGGAGTTTCGTATCAGATCTTCTCCCCATGCCATAGCTCCTTTACGAACTGATGTAGCTTCATGAAATTTACCTAGTGTTGTTGCAATATAATATTATGTTGCTATTACTCCCTATTGTAAAAAGTGTATGTGTAACAATAATAGTGTAATAACTTGCTCGGTAGAATTGTTAGAGTCAAAGTTATAGTCAAAGAAGAGATACATCGGCTTCGAATCCCGAAAATATGGATGTTAGTATGTTTAAGTATATATATATATATATATTTAATCAAAACAAATCTTATAACAATATTTACAATACTATGACTACATAAAATTAAAACTATCATTACGTGGAAGCGTACCAAGAATACTGGCAGCCTTACCGCGTTGGATAGCAAGGCTGATCCGTTGACCGAAATAGCTGCCAGCGCTTGGGTTTCCAGTAGCCTTATTGAGGCGCGAAGATAGTATTTTGAACATTCTCCGCGCCTCTGGGCCCCACGGGCCAAGTGTCTCGACACCAAACGGCACAAAGATGTATGACTCACTGAGACCAGTATATATATTGTATTTAATATATCGTCGTCTTGCAACCCAAAGTATAGACTAGCTTAGGGCAAGATAATATGTGTAAAAGTGTGTCAATTTAAAAAAAAGGGGGTGTTTGTACTTTGTATGCACGCAAGAAGTTATACTTATTTGGCCTAACAAAGCAAACGTCCTTAAATTATTTATTCCTCGTGCAATTCTACGTTTGTAGAGAGAACAATATTGTAAAAATCTTGCATCGTTGGCTTTGACAATTAATTATTAAATAAAGAATACGGCTGTACGAGCTTGAACCCTTTGCCTATCCTAATAATGGACGAAGAAACCAAAAATATAACGAATGTCGCAAACGTCAGAAAATTGGAACCAACTTCACCCTGCTACTTTTGTGTTACAATGATGCGCGCGCATCTTGAAATTTCACTCTCATATTTTTTTCATAACGCGCCTAAAGAAATATAAAGCCATAAAAGGCATAAAAGACATTTATTTTCTCAAAATTGAATGAATCCTTTAGAATTCTTTTTGATGTCATTTCTGATATACTAGATACTACTACCGCTTCGGAAACAAATGGCGCACGAAACTCTCCCAGCATTCTTTTTCTGCGCTCTTTTTAATAGAAATATACAATATTGTACTTTCACTGCTACTGCTATAACATAATCATAATCTAGACCCAGGCTGTCCGATCACTTAGATATTCAGCTGTGGACTAATAGGATTTACGACAGAGCCATTTTTTTATAAAACATTGAAATTTATTTATAGATCATGCCTGAACAGTGGCTGGGACTTTATTATAAAAGTGTATACATTTACCCTTAAAGCTATTATGTATCTTATGAAGCCTACTAGAATTATTTATTTATTTTATTTATTTAAGAGGTACCAACAATAACTCAACAATAACAATTGATTTGCACTTACATACTAATTCTAGGTTGGTTATTATAATTAGGTACATTCAGCATTTTAATTATGAAAAAATTAAGTAACTTAGTAATAAATCTTAATTCTAGAAACTATACAATGTAAATAATTATAAAGTGGTAAGTGTGGAATTACAAAAGAATTAGTTACAAGCAATCCCTTATTTCTAGTGTTATAACTTTAACTTCAATAAATATATTCTATTCTATTCTTGTCGCTCAGAAATTTAATATTCGCTTTTAGCCATCAGATTATTAACAGTTTATTTCTTATAGAATAGACGTTTGACAAGGTACTAATGATAGTATGCAACCCGTCATGACTGTAATGTTACAAATTTATATGTAAGTCCCGCTACTTATATCACTCGCGTCATATAGAGGACAGTACTCAGCACATGCCAATGACATCACGCCGAACTGTTATCTAGACTGTGGCACGTGATTCTAATTTTAACACAACAGAGCTTTAGAAATATGGACAGAAGTAACTGTTCGTTGCTGTACAGTGAAACTCTGATTTCGGCGACGGCAATTAAAATTCAAATTCAAATATGTTTTTTTATGGAAATGGAGGACAAATGAGCGTACGGGTCACTTGGTGTTCAGTGATCACCGCCGCCTACATTCTGTTGCAAAACCAGAGGAAACACAGGAGCGTTGCCGGCCTTTAAGGATGGTGTCCGCGCTTTTTTTGAAGCTACCCATGTCATATCGTCCCGGGAACACCGCACAAGGAAGTTCATTCCACAGCTTTGTATTACGTGGAAGAGCTTTCTTCCACTTCTTTCCTTGAAAACAGATGGTGGGGATGATATTCTAACTTGTGGCGTGTCGTGCGAAGGTGGAATTCGGCGGCAGGAATCAGGTGAAACAGCTCTTCGGAACACTCCCCATGATAAATTTTTATTCAATATAAGATATGATATCACTTATTGGAAATCTTCCTTTGCTTCTTAGTATAGCGATTATATTACCCTTACAGGGTAACACAGTCGCATTAATGGATGGAGCTGTAATTATCCAAAGGCATTCGTTATGTTTTCGATGAATCCTGCGGGAAGACGCCAGGGCCGGGTCAAGGCCCGATTTTTGAACCATTTGTGTAAATTATGATCAGTCAGTTTATACCTGAGTCGTTTTTCTTTGCTTCGATCAGGTGTATAATATGGTAATTGAAATTGAAATTTTTATTCAAAATAGGATATGATATCACTTATTGTAAATCAAAAACTACCACCCATTAGAAAAAGTATGACTGAGAACTGAGAAGAACGAGCGCTAGAAACACAGCGGACTTCTTTTCTTTTAAATAAAATATGTTTACAATGTAATATCATACGGTGAACCTTATTATTTAATAGGCTGCCTTAATCGCTCCATTCCCAATCTGTGGTATCATTAAGAAAGTCATTTATGTTATAGTAACCTTTTACCACACAAACGTTTTTTAACAATTCTTTTGAATATCATAACATATTTATTTTGAAAATTTTGCTGGGATCTTGTTGTAAAAACATACTATACATCGCCCCACAAAAGACTTACTAACTCGACTTAGCCGATTAGTAGGCATTATAAGTTTATGTCTGTTGGTGTTAACATTATTACAGTTACTAGCAAATTCACTAATGTGCCAATGTACATATATAAAACATTATCATGAATATATTGAGAAGTAACATTTGAAATGTTTTCGCAAATATTTGCGTTTAAAAGCAGTCGAAAGTAAGACTGTGACGAGATGGCTTACTTTTGTTTCCCGCCGACAATACATCCGAAACGACGTCGCGCCGCCTGAGAGACAATCGAATCATTCACGGCAGACCGTCGCCATGACGCAATTCTTTACAAGAATGTTTTATTTTCACAGCCACAACGGAGAGAGTTCATATTAACATCGGAGGTACAGTGAACGGTGACACGGCGCTAAAAATAGAGGTTGAGTTCAGACGAAGGCCAGGCGATGCGTTGCAGCCGGTCTGAGGACACGTCACCCCCCTCCCGACGTCGACGTTCGCTCATCCCGGTCCGCCATCTTGCTTAGATCCGGAGCGAGACGAGACTACAGCACGAGCGACGAGTACAGACACGATCTTTCAAATTCCGATTTTAGCTTTAAAGCCTTTTATAAATGGTGTTGTCCCGACGCAAAGCCTTTCATTGCAGCTCGGCGTGATGCTTGGCAATATTTGACGATATATTTTTGACAACCCGTACAGCCCAATTGTTAGTGACTCCGACTACTGAGCTAGAGGTCCTGGGTTTGAATACCGGTAGGTGCAAACGACGTTAGATGTTTGTTTCTGAGTCATGGATGTTTATATTATGCAAGTTTATTGTATTAAATATATCGTTGTCTTGTATTACTATCACCGCTACCATACTTATGTTCTCCTGGTGTCTATGTAGTAATACGTCGTGCGAATGACGTCAGAATATATTAAGGTATACTCGCGTCATACATAAGACAATCTCTTCTTCAACTATGGTCGCCTGTACCACAAACACTGTATAATGCTTCCTATCTCATTTTCTCTCACGAAATAGAATTTATGTCTCTGTTTCTTTTTACTGTCTCGCGACATTATCATTCATCGACTTTAAAATCACAACGATGCTAAAGAAGTTCTACTTCAAAAATTGAGACGATTTTTTTTTAATAATTTTCAGTAGCTACAGTAAAAAGACAAAAAGCAATGCATGAATCTTGTAAAATAACAAATCATAGCATTTTAGATTTGATTATACACAAAATCACATATTTTTATTCAAAATAGGATGTGATATCACTTATTAAAAGTCAAAAAACCTATCACCCATTCCAAAATGAATGCCTCAGAGCCTGAGACGAATGAGCGCAACAAACTCAGCGGGCTTTTTTTTTCATCAAAAATATGTTTTACAATTAAAGTAACATTTACAAAGTAACATTGTACAATTAAACTTATTATTTAATAGCCTGTGGGCGGTCGTTCCATTCCCAATCTGTGGTATCATTAAGAAAGTCATTTATGTTATAGTAACCTTTACCACACAAACGTTTTTTAACAATTCTTTTGAATAACGTAATACTTTTGTTTTGAACATTTTCTGGGATCTTGTTGTAAAAGCATATACATCGCCCCACAAAAGACTTACTAACTCGACTTAGCCGAGTAGTAGGCATCATCAGTTTATGTCTGTTCCTGGTGTTAACATTATGGTCATGACAGTTTCTGGCAAATTCACTTATGTGCCTATGAACATACATTACATTATCAAGAATTTATTGAGAAGCAACAGTCAAGATGTTAATTTCTTTGAATTTTGCTCTCAATGATTGTCTAGGACCTAGGTTATAAATAGCGCGAATAGCCCTCTTCTGCAGCACAAATATTGTATTAATATCGACAGCGTTGCCTCATAGCAATATACCATACGACATAATAATATGGAAATAACTAAAGTATACTAGTCGCGCCGTATCTATGTCAGTTGTCTAATCTTTTTAACCGCGTATGCTGCAGAACTAAGTCTGTTCGCCAATCCTTTAATATGGGGGCCCCATTGTAATTTGGAATCTAGAGTTATGCCAAGAAATATAGCAGATTCCACCGGTTCTATCACCTCTCCGTTTAACAAAACATATATAAGTTGCGTACATACGAAATCTGTGACATATAAAAATGCAGTTAACTTCTGAGTAATAAACGTTATATTTCGTAATAATACAAGTGCAGAAGCTTCATCAATCTTTTGGAAGAAACCGTGTGCGGAGTGACAACGTAATAATGCAATCATGTTAAATGACCCTTCAACTGCAAATTGGACTCAATACTGATGACCGTTCCGTATTAAAACAACCTAAATATGAAATGGTGTTCATTCACGCAAGGAATCTGTATGCACTCTTTTGAATTTCATAAACATTAAAATGCAGTAAAAAGGTATATTAATTGTGATACTTAAAAAAATCCTATTGATTAATAGACTTATCGTAAAAAGTAAATAACTGATTTTAGCCACGGACTAGTAAAAAAAGAAGGACTCCGCGCCGTGATATTAGCAAGTGAAGCACCTTTATGCTAGTGTGTAGTTACGGTATATACGAGTTACACAATTTTTTTTCCCTTAAATAATCATATATCCACAAATACTTTTATATTATTGTTTTTACAATTTTTCACAACGCACGACGGCATTTTTAAAATATTTTATTGCGACGCAAACTGTCACAGACGACAGCAAATCTCATTTTGGCGGCCTATCGGCTTGTATTAGTGTAAGTTTATGCGTGGGGCTACGTATTTACAAGTTTACTGGCTTGTTTTGGTGCCTCACAATTATGTAAGGTGACACGGAGTCCATATTTTTTTTCTCGTCCGTAAGTTTAGCATTATGTTTGAAATCAAATATACTATAACCATTCCCATGACAAAAGAAAATAGGTTTCATCCATGACGTTCAACAGCAATGACGGTATAAGCTTATCTAACACTATGGGATCCAATAGTCTCCAATTTCATTAAAACCAAAAGAAGGAGACAGTGTTACTTAATTCTGTCTAAGAAATGACGCTTAACAATCAAAATATTGGACAAGCACTCAGCACTGCTATTGGTACTTTCTAGACTTCTGTCAACTTCAGTTGCCTGTTACCATTCTTACTGGAAAGTAAGCGATGCTTTTGTCAAAATACACACTCATTACAGGATTACCTAATAAGATAGTATAAATACCACCAGTAGGATGAGCCGGTGTCGGCATTACACATTTCAAACCGGATCATCCTATCATCATTATTTATATAAATTATAATCTATCCAATATATTCGCATTATGCACCTTCCCTCAAAAAACTTTGAATCAGATCTACGCTTCGGCTTCAGCCTACCATATCCAAAATAAATATTGTCTCGTACATAAGAGGATAAAATGGGGAAAACCCCGTATAGCCTCATATTACAGGTACCTTGAAAAGTACTTATATATGTTCCAGCATGAGACTATTCTTGCCAAATAGCGGCGTTACATTCTAACTGCTCAATACTCAAATATTTAATGCTGGAATTGTAGTAATAGTAACACCAGACCCTTTAAGTCGGGGCATTATATTGGCGGAAGAAAACAATTATCGCTAGTTCAACTCGCGGTTTCTCACGAATTACATTACGAAGATTCTGTTTGCCATATAGCTATTAACAGTATCCCCATGGTTGAGATAACCAATCATGACCACCCATATACTGTCCTAGAAAAGAGAGTCGAACAACTTGCCCTTAATTTCTCAGGGGTTGGAGATGATGTTCTGTTCCAAGTGGACAGTTATTATGTGTTTGGATCATAATGGTGAAGCCACGTTTCATCTTAGGTATAGTCTAACGGCCGTTCCCAATATTCAGTCTATCTCTTACTTGAGTTGACTTTTCTGTCCCAATAAACTTATCGACGGTAACTCACCTTATCCGTACAACGTATAGCTTACCAGCGACAGAAGTTTGTATGGAAATTGCAATTCATGCGTCCCAATATAAGGCGATAATAATGACTTATCGGGTATATTGGCACAGCTTCAGATTATTGACAGCTAATTACTAACAGTAGAAGATAGTAATTTATCTCTATCTGTAGATAGTATATTGTGAACGTCCGTAAGTGGAGCAAAGAAATGTTGAGCATCTTATTGTTACGTCAATGTTTCTCTCATCTCGTCTCATTTGTTTTTGTGCATCGATAGACATTCTGACGCGCGGTAACTTTTTTCATCCCTAAGCGTTCCATGTAAAATGCTATGCACCTTAGTTATAAAACTTTCTGTGGCTTGACGATCTGCCAAAACAATTATTTCAACTACTTCAACCATTATTTCGGTCACTATATTAATTGGGCGACCCAAATGAGGTTCATCATTGATGGATGTTCTTCCTAGTTTAAATTTCGCAATGTCAACTGTACAATACGCGAATTTGCACCTAGTGTGTCCTGTAAATATTGATTAACTTTTTCCGTACTGAATTTTTTCAAGCACACATACTTAATAACCGTGCGCAATACAATTATATCAATTCTCGACCCCACTCTCCAGCAAACTGAAAACAAAAGACTGCAGTTTCTAAAATAAATATGAACAGAGTGACTTCTCTTTAAATAGAGACATGAAATGAAAAGTGTTAATGGACGCATTATTACTTTAATGTATATAGCAGTTTAAGTTAAAGTAGACTCATTTTGTAGCCTATGTTAAGATTGGAATACAAGCGAATCAACATTATAATATTATATTACTTTGTTAAAAATTCTAAATAAAATTAACAAGAAAACAACCGACATCAAAAAAAAATATTCCAAAACAATAGATATAATATGCACTAAAAAGTAAAAAAAATCATTGCGTATTTTGATACAATCTAATTAATTAATCTAATTCTAGTTACAATTATTGTTATCTTTGGGATCTTGAATCCTCCCGCCGAGGCCCCACCCCCACCTCTCGCCTTGTCACGTTGCGCGTGTGACACAAGCACATCTCAACTATGTGTATATATATATAGTTACAAACCTTCCTTGGCTAACACCGACAGGTTTTAAGTTCTGACAACATAAAAAAACCGACGAATTGAGAACCTCCTCCTTTTATGAAGTCGGTTAAAAACAGAAGATATTCTAATTATTTCTTTTTTTATTTAGGCAATATGCCAACTTTACTAGCCAGTTTTACTTTTTTGGTTCCAAAATATTTGTATCTATTTATTGAGCACCCCTTGTGTAAGCAAAATCAGGTGAAATATGTTTAATTTTAACCATTTGAGAATTTTACAATCTTGACATTTACAAACCTGTCAGCCAAGTAGTAAGTGAACCCTGACCTGAGCATTGGTCTCCCCGGGGCCACACGCTCTAAGTTCTTTGTTCCCAATTTGTGTCCCGGGTTCGAATCCCTGATGCTGTAACGTTTGTGTGGTAAATATGAATGTTTGTTATGTTAAATATTTAATAATGTAAATAGTAATACTAGAAGTAACCCGCCATTTTTTATATATTTTTTTTATTATATACCTACTCTGTCTTACAAGAAAAAAGTATTAATTATAACACAGACTTTTTTTAATTGTTATAAAGGCTCAGTATTTATGTAGAACATTTTATTTATGTTTCACTAACCTTTACGTAGAACTTGAAATAGCTCCTGAGCGCATGATCTTCCAAGTGTCTTAGGGCTGACTAAGTAAGTGGTGCAGCGTGATACTAAATATTTTTTATGATGAAAATAAGGGTTGAGACGAGCATGCCGTTCAGCTGATGGTAATTGATACGCCCTGCCCATTACAATGCAGTGCCGCTCAAGATTCTTGAAAAACCCCAATAATTCTGAGCGGCACTACAACTGCGCTCGTCACCTTGAGACATAGGATGTTAAGTCTCATTTGACCAGTAATTTCACTAGCTACGGCGCCCTTCAGACCGAAACACAGTAACGCTTTACATATTACTGCTTCAAGGCAGAAATAGGCGCCGTTGTGGTACCCATAATCTAGCCGGCATCCTGTGCAAAGGTGCCTCCCACTGGTAAAATAATAATAACTTTATTTTCCCAAATATTACAATAAGTTAAAAATGTATTACTATAGTTTAGTATAGTAATTACAAAAGTAAAACAAGTTAAAAATATGTTTCTAAATTATATTATTTACACACAATACAGACAGGAAAGACAGCTAAACTAGTATGAACTGTATTACTGGGCAATTATGGGTCCCAAATCGAAATAAAACTAAAAATCCTATCTCTTAAGTTGGACCAAACTGCACTCCAAGAAGTAATCCCCATTAAAATCCATTCATTAGTTTAGGAGTCCATCGCGGACAAACAACGTGTCACTTAATTTATATATATTAAGATAATACGATACATAATTAAAAATACACAAAAAGATAATCCTTGACTCAAAAACGAATAATAAATATCATACAAACGTTTGCACCTACCAGGATTCGAAACCGGACTTCTAGCTCAGTGGGAAAGGAAGTTACTATTTGAATCGATGGGTCGTCAAACCACAAAGGCCTAGCTGACCTAACCTAGTTTGGGGCCACATATTATTAAGAGTGTGAAAGTTTGTCGATTATTAAAGATAATGTTTTAGTACTTCTCTGTTTTTACCTATTTGAGATAATATAATGCTCGCAGCAATAAAAACGGCCAAGTGCGAGTCGGACTCGCCTATGAAGGGTTCCGTAGCAGCAAGTAACATCATATGAAAGTTCTTGTAGTTTGTTGTAACTTTGATCGGTTTTAATAATAGTGTAGTGTATTTTTTAAATTAAGTTATTGATAATACGATTTATGACGTATTAAAAAACTACTGACTAGATCTCGTTCAAACCAATTTTCGGTGGAAGTTTGCATGGTAATGTACATCATATTTTTTGTTTTAGTTTTATCATTCTCTTATTTTAGAAGTTACAGAGGGTGGGACATATTTTACCACTTTGGAAGTGTCTTTCACGCAAACAATTCAGTTTAGAAAAAAAAATGATATTAGAAACCATACAAAACATACGTATGGGTTTGATGAAAAAAATTTTTTGAGTTTCAGTTCCAAGTATGGGAAAATTGATGTTTTTTTTTTTGTGTACGGTTCACACAATACATCTACTTACCAAGTTCCAACAGTATAGTTCTTATACATTCGGAAAAAGTTTCTGTGGCATAGATACGGACGGAAAGACAGACATGACGAATTTATAAGGGTTCCGTTTTTGCCTATGGAACCCTAAAAATGAACACTTAGCTCTCAAGACAAAATTCAACATTCTGTTTGTTTTAATATTAAATAGTTAAAACATTAAATCAAATCAAAATCATACATCATTTAAATTAATTATGAAGAAATTGTTATCACAATTTTTGATCTTATGGTAGGCGTGAGCAATTAATCCACAGTCGCTTAAGGATTGCGTCTGACTATAAATTATTGATTTAAATCATTGCCTGATGAGTTCATAAACCAAATGCCACATTTGAAGTGAACTCGGCAACGCAGGAAGGTGATGTCATGAAATCAACTGGTCTTGTTTGTGTTTAATATTCTATGTGTGTTAGAACACCTGAATATATTCGATGTTATTTTATATAGCTGATATTATTTATCATGTTTATTTTTTACTTTATAATAGAATTATTAAGCACCCTGAGCTCTTTTTTGTGAGTATTGAATGAGATTAAGCCGTCACGCTTGGATATGTAACGCTCGGGTAAAATCTGTCCAATTCGACCAATTGAGACTCGAGAGGAGAAAATTCATATCATGTAATGATATGCTACCGTACTAATTTATAGAAGAGAGAATTTCTCTAAGCGTATTTTGCGATTTTCAGTACACCGAATCGCGTCATACCATCAACATGAAGCGTTCCTATTGGCTAGTGATGAAAGTAGGTATATAACACAATAGCTGTGAATACCCGCTTCGCTAACTGATTTTTAATTTTATAGATATCAAGGACTAGTTAAAAAAAATAAGGAGTCCGTGTCACCTTACATAACAGTGTAGCACCTAAACAAGTCGATTAACGTGTGAATACATAGCTCCACGCACACACTTACACTACTACAAGCCGATAGGCGGCCATTGTGAGAATTGTCACCGTCTGTGACAGATCAGTTTGCGTCTCAATGCAATATTTTACAAATGCCGTCGTACGTTGCGTAAAAATGTAAAAACGATACTATATAAGTATTTGTAGCTTTTTGACTTGGGATTTTATAAATTACAAATACATTACGAACAGTCCTTGTGTATATGTAAAATTTGAGGTAACGCCACATTTCTTTCGTACATCAAGACAAGTTTTTGCATATTAAATAATATTTACAGTTAGAATACAAGAAATATAGATAAGACAGGCGCTGATTCTAGTTGAATAGCCTCATAAAGTACATAATAGTTTTAACGGAAACTATACATTTTTATAGCAAAACGCCAGTAAGTCATAATTAGAAGAAATTATTTGTTACATAAAATATTAAAACGGTCTAACCTCTACAGTAAAATTACTATGCAGTTAAGCACTCTATTGATATATTGACGTCATTGGACTGCTTCATAATTCCAATATTGGGGTTTCGTATTTCTAAAATAAAACGAAATAGTTAATCAAAATCAATAAAAAAAGAAAAGATAATAAAGATAAATATATATATGGCGATGTATATGCTTCTACAATATGATCCCAGAAAATGACAAAACAAATGTGTTACGAAATTTAAAAGAATTGTTAAAAAACGTTTGTGTGGGAAAGGTTACTATAGCATAATCGATTTTCTTACACACCAGGGACTGGGAATAAAGCGAACACCCTCAGGCTCTTTAATTATAAATGTTTATTGTACGATATCACATTGTAATCCATATTTTTTTATAAAAAAAGCCCGCTGAGTTTCTTGCGCCCATTCTTCTCAGGTCTGCAGAGGCAGTCTCTTTTGAATGGGTGGTAGTTTTTGACGTTCAATAAGTGATTTTGAATCCTATTTTGAATAAAAATATTTGAATTTGAATATAATAAAATCCTGAGTACTGCCAACCGTAATCTAAAACGGAATACTTTTTTTACATCAACCATGGCACGCGACAGGCATGTGCATTAACTGATATAAAAAAAGTCTCTTTTCAGCTCTTGTTAGTATCCAAAGCTATAAAAAAAATTAACAAAAAAACAACCGACTTCAAAAACACTATTCCAAAACAATAGGTATAATATGCACTAAAAAGTATAAAAATAATTGCGTATTTTTATACAATCTGATTAATTAATCTAATTCTAGTAACGATTATTATAATTTTTGGATTCGAAATGGGAAAAGCCAAAGAGGACGTCAAATTAAAATATGGGAAGACAACAAGATGGAGAATGTTAGCTTGAGATATAGATAAGTGGAAGAAACTGGGGGAAGCCTATGTCGAAAGACAACCTGATGAATAAAGTTGTTTCTGAACAAGACTTTTATTTAATTTTACTTGTAAATTTAAGAAAACATGTTTTATAAGTAGTATATAAGTTGAAATGTTGTATGGTCAGTAAATGAAGGCTTCTATTATCTTATACCTTTAAACGAGCAATTCTTGTATATATCTTAATATATATAAATTACGTGACACGTTGTTTGTTCGCGATGGACTCCTAAACTAATGAACGGATTTTAATGGGGATCATTTCATGGAGTGCAGCTTGGGCCAACCTCGAGAGATAGGATAGTTTTTATTTCGATTTGAGACCCATAATTATTTTTATATTTCAATATTTGTTTTGTATGGACATATTTTCTATGGGGGAAGTTAGTGACGCACGGTTTGACAGTTTCGCTGTGAAACAAATTAATTATAACCACAGCGAGCATTTTTTAACAAAGTAATTCTTGATGTTTTGAAACATTATTCGCAAATTCCTCTATAACAATATTTTCTTATTATCTACAGAACAACGTCTGTCGGGGCAGATATATATATAACTAATATAATCTGCATCTCGGAAACGGCTCCAACGATTTTAATGAAATTTCGTTTACAGGTAGTTTTAGTGGCGTGAAATCGATCAAGGTAGGTTTCAATTTTAAAAAAAAAGTTAGTTTTATCCGTGTTTTAATGAGAAACTGCTACAATAACATTAGAATAAAAAGGTAAGTTTCGCCACTATATACAAGACTGTAAAAGCTCAGATGGGACATTGGGTGATCCGGAAAGCAGTAGACGCCAGTTCGAATCCAGATGTCCTATTAGTTTTTTTTGTTCAAGTTTTGTACATGTTTGTACAAGGCTCGGCCGTCTGGATATTTATATTATTAACTACAAAATCTTGTATTCAAAGCAGATGTTCGAAGTGATGTGAATGTATGGGAGTTTTGGATCCTTTTCGTTTGATTGAATAGTTATTGATGTCATTTTACTAATAAAGAAACATATGATATCAGTTAAAAGTTTTTTTATGTCTTTTTTTATGAAAATAAGGGACGAGACGAGCAGGACGTTCAGCTGATGGTAATTGATACAGTGCATGGCCCCTCAGGATTCTTGGAAAACCCAAATAGTCTGAGAAGCACTACAAATACGCTCGTCACCTTGAGGCATAAGATGTTAGGTCTCATTTGTCCAGTAATTTCACTAGCTACGGCGCCCTTCAGACCGGAACACAGTAATGTTTACAAATTACTGCTTCTCGACAGACAATAATAAATAAATAATATATATATCTGTAATAGTGGTGGAATGTAGAAGTGTGACCAGCACACTTAACGGTTACATCCTGTATAGGAACATATAACACATACTCTGCTCAAAATATATAATAACCACATGTTGGAATTTACAAAGAACGCTTTAAATAACTCAATTTAGCCCGCGGCGTTATTGCGAAGCTGATTCAATGGAGTAAATACTCTCTACTTTCAATTAAATATCGTTGCATGGGAACCCTGTCATTGAATCGAAACAAAAGAACAATAATTAAAGACCGCATTCAATTTGATATCAGAAATACAATCTTTGTAATATATCATTCAATAATAACCATGTTATGTGTAGCAATGAGGCTTACTTCTTTGTTTCATATTTATATAATTTTGAATGTTATTAATACATGGTAGGCATATGTCTTAAGAAGGACAAAACATCTCGTGAAGAGTACCCTTCTTTGAGGAAGAAGGTTTACGTTTACCAGTTCCTTTGCACAGGATGCCGGCAAGGGGGGAGGGTACCACAACGTTGCCTCTTTCTGCCGTGAAGCCGTAATATGTAAGCATTTTCGTGTTTCGGTCAGTCTGGTGAAATTACTGGGCAAACGAGACTTAACATCTTATATGTCAAGGAGACGAGCTCAATTGTAGTGCGATAATTTGGGTTTTTCGAGAATCCTGAGCGGCACTGCATTTGTAATGGGCAGGATGTATCAATTACCATCAGCTGGACCTCCTGCTCGTCGCTCCACCTTGAGACATAAGATGTTAAGTATCATTTGACTTAACATCATATGTCTCAAGGTAACGAGCGCAATTGTAGTGCCGCTCAGAACTTTTGGGTTTCTCAAGAATCCTGAGCGGCACTATATTGTAATGGCCAGGCCGTATCAATTACCATCAGCTGAACGTCCTGCTCGTCTCGTCCATTATTTTCATAAAAAATATCGCGTAGTTATCGTGGCTGTCGCGTGGCTGATTTGTGAATTGATATTCGACGATATCGCTTTAAGAAAATTTCTTGTTTGTGTGGAAGGATATTACAAAGTACAAGGAGAGGTAAATAAAGCACAATAATTATTTTCATAAAAAAAAAGATCTAGCGGTAGATGATTCTATAATTTTATACACATTGTAAAGCTACTACTATTCAAGTAAAATGTTAAGTTAATATTAAGCAGCTAATAATATTCGTCGTCTACGAACAAGTGACATCACCCAAGAGACCTCGCTTACTTAATATATTGTTAAATACCTATACACTTCCGACCTCGAATGATGACACAGGTCGTGATATTAATATTGGAACAGCCATCAGTCCTAAAATGCTTAACTTCATCACTACATCTTAATATATATAAATTACGTGACACGTTGTTTGTCCGCGATGGACTCCTAAACTAATGAACGGATTTTAATGGAGATTACTTCATGGAGTCCAGTTTGGTCCAACTTGTGAGATAGGATAGTTTTTATTTCGATTTGGGACCCATAATTATTTTTATTTTCAATATTCGTTTTGTATGGACATTTTTCTATGAGAGAATTTAATAACGCACTGTTTGACAGTTCCGCTGTGAAACAATTTCATTATAACAACAGGGATCATTTTTTACGAAATAATTCTTGATGTTTTGAAATATTATTGGCAAATTCCTATAAATCTGTATTTTTTTTATTATCTACAGAACATCGTCTGTCTGGTCAGCTAGTAATATTATAAAAGAAATCCCTCCGCCGCGTCTGTCTGGTCGCGATAAACTCAAAAACTACTGCACTGATGGTCATGTTGTTTTCTCTAAAGGATAGCGTGATTCTCAAGGAACGTTTTAGTATATAATTCGTTTAGTTTTTGTATATATTTTTGTATACACTTACAATATAGTTGGAGGTGTCGGGAAAAAAAACCGTCGCCTCTGAACTAAAACGGTTTCTAAGCCCATTGAAATATAACAAAATAATGTATGGTGGAATTGTATCTTATATCTAATATATAAAATTCTCATGTCGCGGTGTTTGTAGTTAAATTCCTTCGAAACGGCTTGACCGATTCTCATGAAATTTTGAGTGCATATTGGGTAGGTCTGAGAATCGGACATCTATTTTTCATCCCCCTAAATTAGGGGTCCACGAAAAATTTTATTTTTTTTACATTTTTTTTAAATTTGTTTGATTATGAGTCAGCATTTAAAAATACACACACCTTCAAATTTTCACCCATCTACGATCAACAGTTACTTTTGTATCGCGATTTTAATATCGGCAATACAACGTTTGCTGGGTCAGCTAGAAGGTATATAAAAAAGTCCGCGATGGCATATTATGTCTATCTGTTAAGGATAACATACTATATTCATTTAAATACTTTAAAAATTGGCAGTTATAATGCGGTAATATAAAAGCTGTTTACACAAATACGATATTAATCCTTATCAATTTATTGCTACATATTATAAAAGTCATTTATTTCCGATGGCTTTAGACTACATAATTCTCGAATACTTCTGTATCTAGATCATTTTTTTTTTCTATTGACAGAACAGCGTCTAGGGTCGGCTAGTGTTCTTATTAAACTGTCATTAGTGAGTATGAGGAATGATATAACCATATTTGCAAATAGTTTTGAGTTATTAATAATTGCAACTCATAAATTATAATCTCTTTACATGAACAGATTCTGTTAACTTATTATTTACATATGCCTTTTTCAACGGAGTTCAAAAAGACAGAGCTTATGAAATCGTGTTTTGGCTCGATAAGAAATATTCAGCTAAGATATCGGCTGAATTACTACAAATATTATCCAAAACTGATGATGAGAGTAATAAAACTTATGAAATACAACGACTAATTTTGAGTAATTCACTATGGTCTGAAAAGTGATGATCAACAGTGGGAGGCTCCTTTGAGGATGCCGGCTAGATTATGTGTACCACAATGGCACCTATTTCTGCCGTGAAACAGTAATGTGTAAACATTCTTGTATTTCGGTCTGAAGGGCGCCGTAGCTAGTGAAATTACTGGGCAAATGAGACTTAACATCTTATGTCTCAATGTAACGAGCGCAATTGTAGTGCCGCTCAGAATTTTTGGTTTTATCAAGAATCCTGAGCGGCACTACATTGTAATGGGCATGGCGTATCAATTACCATCAGCTGAACGTCCTGCTCGTCTCGTCCCTTATTTTCATAAAAAAACCCAGTTAGTATTTATTTATTTACTAAGGAATCAAACAGATACATCACTATCGATAGTACAAAGCATTTACCAAATCATACACAATAATTATTGCACAGATATTGGAAGATATGCCCTTTTATAATTAACATCGCAATGTAGTTATAAAAATATAAAAAACCCGAAAAATAAACTCAAAGTAAGAAGAAAGACTTACTAAAAATAGCCAACCGACACGAACACAATAAACGCTTACCTCTTTGGCGCACTTGGTAGCGTGTACAATCACGTCATAGTTCATAGCATCAATCAAGCAAGCGGAGAGGATTGGTTGAAAATTGACATTTGTCGACATTCTTTTATTTCATTTTCGCTCTGACCAATGCCGTCGCTTATCAATTTTTTTGTAAAAAAGATATCTTTTTGAAATCTATATATGAACTCTATATATTGTTAAGATTATTTACTTTAAATTAGGATATAAACCATAATGCCAATATAGGATATACAAGTTGATAAGGTCCGTCATCTCTGGTCTGGCGCACCCCAGTATCAGCTCGAAACATTTGACTGCGTGCAACGCAGAGCAGCTCGAATTACCGAGGATCCGGTGTTCTGTGAACGGCTAGATCACTTAACGTTGCTTAGAGACGTCGCTTCTTTGCGTGTCTTCTACTGCACTTATCACGGGGAGTGGTCCGAAGAGCTGTTTGGCCTGATTCCTGCTGCCGAATCCCACCTTAACGATTCACCACAATTTACAATATCATCCCCACCATCTGGATGTGTGGATACAAACCATTCCTCTACAGTGCGATTTTCAAGGAACTTTCTTCCACGTACAAGGTCTGAAATGAGCTTCCTTGTGCGGTGTTGCCAGGACGATCGGATACCTACAAAATATGCACCTACACTTTACTAAAAGGCAGACAACGCTTCTGTGATTCCTCTGGTGTTGCAAGAGAATGTGGGCGGTGGTGATCACTTAACACCAGGTGACCCGTACGCTCATTTGTTCTCCTCTTCCATAAAAGAAATCTTTTAACATGGGAGGCCCATGTTTGCTGAAAACTATCGAAAAATACATATAAATATGAAGAAATAAATAATATTTTTAATTACTGTTTTATCTCTAAGAACACAAACTAACTAAAAGAAATATGTGTGACTCTATTAAATCTCATTTAAAAAGTTATTAATTGAGATAAAATAATTATATAGAAAATTGATAGATTCATTTGTAATGTGTTCTTAAATTGATTATTAGTTATCGTTTCGACTTAGATATGATATTTGAAAACGTACCTTTCGCAGTAAATCATTTTAGAACTTAGATTAAGGATTGATTTCCGCTGGGCTCCAACTACATACCGTAGGAACCTAGACTTTTTATTGTGTTATTTTACATTGAAATTAATAAAACACAAAATATTCACTGATGATATGTGATCCCAGTGTCTTTCTTATTTTTTGTATTATTATTTTTTACAAAGTTTTACTACGCAATCCGGCATTTTAGTTTCAATTTTAAGCAAAGTTTAAAAGAACATGTGGCACGTCAACGTCACACATTGTTTGAGACTGGCTCGAGTACCACTTGGGCGTAGTATTAGTTGCCGCACATTGCGACTACGCCTGCGGTATCTAGTTAGAGCGTAGCGGAGACCTATCCTAAACCTAAGTTTTAGAGTATGATAAAAAAGCAAAATTATATTCCAACGATGAAACATTTGAAACACATGATAATTCATTTAGGAATTTAATTTAATACTTAGTGTGTTATACCGACGGCGCAACTTCAATGAGTGTTGGTGTGAATTATCGACGTACGACTATCAAGTGAGGCCTATGAAATGTGCGCTGCTGTAGTGCACGTCCGGCATCCTGTATAAACAATACTCCCATTGATGTGTAAAATGTGTGTCGTCTGCTATTGATTGTAGCAAATTAAAAGTTATTTGTTCAACAAGTGAGCAAAGTTATTTTTTGCTGCGAGTGCTGACTTTAAATCACGAATTGGCGAAGTGGTCTATCACGAGCATAACGAGTGATTCTAATATAGACCACTGAGGTAGTGAGTGATTTAAAGGTACGATACAAAAAAAATTTGCTATCGTTTGAAACATACAACTTTTCACCTCGGCTAGCGAGAAAAGTTTTATAGTAAGAGAAACAATTAAGATAATATTTAACAATGTTTATTATAAATATCAAACCCTCATAAAAAAAAATCAAAAGTTGAAAAATTTATAAATCTAAATTTCGATAATTAACATATAAATTTTTGTAACAATGAGATAATACGCTAGGCTTAAATGAGTTTCGGAACGCACAGGATCGCATTGTTTATTTTTTTAACGCGGAGTAATTCCCGGATGTATGGTCACGTGGGGTTCGAAATTTAAATCATTTTGCCTCACGTTTTTTGCTGCGAGTTTTCACGTAGCAATAGCGCACTTTTCGTGCTGGAGAGGTAAGAAAAAATAAACAAAAAAGTTAAATAAGCTGAAGGCAGGTGGCTCTATTCCCTATCTGTGTTATCATTAAGAAAGTCATTTATTTTATAATATCCTTTACCACATAAACGTCTTTTAACAATTGTTCTGAATTTCTTAAGGCGACACTAAATGCCGGCGACCTTGAGCGATATGAGTTCACGGCTCCTATGTAGCAAAGCCAATATTTTCAAAATTCTTGCGTCCAAAATGTAACATTTTAACAGGCGCAAACAGCTTAATTGCTTACAATCCTCATTTTTGATTACTAATCTGAATAAATGTACCTACACAAAAAAAAGTAAAAGCTATAAGAACTACTTTTATGAGAGTAGTATACTAAACAAATGCATCATTTCGAGAAAAAACTTGTTTAACTGCAAAGAAAACTGGTATTTCATAATAGCTCTGGAGTATTAACTTAAACCAACAGCAAGCATTAGCAACCTACAAGTAAGACTTAAGGGTATGTGTAACAGGATAAAGTAGTGTTCATAGCTCCAAATGCTATATTTTCACCTCCAAACTTGTCTAAAAACACCGTTTTCACTGTTTGCGTGTTTTCTGTTTACCCTTCGCCTTAATACTTCTGGGATCTTGTTGTAAAAGCGCTATATATATGCTTCCCACAAAAGACTTACTAACTCTACTCAGCCGAGTATTATATTAATAAAAGTTTATGCATAATAAGTGTATGTTGAAATTTTTTCTAGTCCCAGTATTACTAAAAGTATCAGCAGCATTCATCTTGGACAATACTGCCTCCGAACCAAGTTCTGCCTCAAATCAGAGGTGCAATGCACTGTTCGTTTCCGGTTTTTAAGCTATGGGAGCCGGTGTTCCATGACGCTTACGATTTGGGAAATATTGTCACTGTCATTGGGGAAATCACCACTTAGAATCAGGCGGGTCTCCGTCACTTATTTTTTTTACAAATGCTTCAATAATATTGATGCTGATAACACTGTTTATTTTTAGGGGTTAAAGTATAAAACTGCCGATTTGTACTGAAAAAGGTCGATACGAAGGTCATTTTACATTTATGCCTTTGCGATAGAACTGTGACGGTGTATTGTGGTTCGACCAACTGTGTGAAAACATTTTGTATTGCCTACTGAGAAGAAAACTTTTTATCACGTAGAAAATTGTCCAAATCACAATAAAAATGGTAGTCGGTTGGAGCAAGGTCTGGCGAATACGGAGGGTGACGAATGGTTTCTAATTGCAGTTCCTGTAGAGTTAAAACGGCTTTTTGTGCTGTATGAGGTCTCGCGTTATCATGTAGCAATAATAGTGAAGATCGGTTCATGAGTCGGGGCTGTTTCACTGCTAGTTTTACTATCATTGTTTGGAGTTTGGCAAAGTAGACTTCTGCCGTTATTGCTTGACCAGATCGGAGAAAACTATAGTGAATAAAACCATGCTGAGACCACCATATCATTTACCATTACCTTCTGTTGGTAAGCTTTGCTTTAGGATACTGTTGCAGCGTTTGACCTGGGATCATTGCATTTTTGTTTACGGTTATCGTAAAGAATCCACTTTTCATCGCATGTCACATTTTGATCCAATATTTCATCATTTTTGCATCGATTCACAAGGCAACACAAGTTAGTTTTTCAATGCGTTTCTTTCTGCATATCAGTCAAATCATGAGGCATCCATTATTCATTTTTTTTATTGATTTGACGCAAATACGTCAATAATGTTGGTAAGATAACGTTAAACCATGCCGCTAATTCCAGGGTAGTTTGGCTAAGATCGGCTTCCACCATCTCTTTCAATTCATTGTTATTCACGTCTTCCACGGGGTTCATTCTTCAATTAAAAGTTTCCATCACGAAAGCGTTTAATCCAAAATCGCAGGGTGCGTTCATTAGCAGTCCACTCTCCAAACGCAACATTGATATTGCGAGCCGTTTCTGCCGCGTAAGTTCCGCGTCGGAACACGTATTCAAAAATCACTCGAATTTTCGAAGTATCCATCTTTCTTGTCTAAGCTGTATAAGAAAAACAGCTGAGAGTCAATAATCGAATTTTGCACATTTTTTGAAAGAAGAACTACTTAGATACGATGTGAAAATAGTTTCACTCAAAAATCTCAAACCATGAAGGTTCTATTCTATTACAATAAAACGGCAATTTCATACTTTAACCCCTATTACCTACATTGTGAAACGCATTACTTCCCGGAGGAGCCTTTAACCCCTATGCGAACGCGTCCCCAAGGTGGCGGATAGGGGAGTGCTCGCCTGGTTCTGCTTAAGTAGAAGCAGGAGGGTAGGAGCGAAATAAAATAGCTACCGCGGACCAAAAGGCCGCAGAATGACACTGCGATATAAAACCCCTGCTGCGGGCTTCTTCAACATCTTCGGAGCAGAGGCCGCAGCAGTGCTGTGAGTCCGGGCTGAGGCCTACAGAAAAGATTGCGGCGGACGAACCCGTCGAGGTCAACGGTGGCGCTCACACTCTACAGCGGGTGATAGTCTTTACGTCAGGTGGTAACCGGCCGTAAAAACAAAGCCAATCAAATACCTCCATATCATGAAAAGTACAAAGAGACGACCCTGGACCCATGATACGGAGGGCCGACCCCAAATAAAATGGGAAAGGGCCAGGCAAAGAAGAAGAAGAAGACCGACATTGTGAAACGCAAATGATGTGTTTTTTCGATAAATGAGTAACATAAGTAGACTATTCGAAATTTTACTTGTATATTGTGAAACAGGGCCTAAATGTAGATTCTATCAGATTAATAATATTTGATGGATGTTAGAGACTTACCTCTAAAACTTCTTAACATAAAATTATTTAAAATCTCTATCCACCTAGTCTCTGGTATATAAGTGTCAGTTATTTGTTGAACAATTAGATGTTAATGTTTAGACAGTGTAGGTGTGGACAAGAAAAAGCGGCCCCGTGCTATATCCATATAGGGTCATTCAAGCGGTCTGTTGAAACTAAAATTACACAATACCGTGTTTTGACAGGCTCAACACATTGGCAGCAGCTTTCCTTAATTTTTTAAACACGAGACAACATTGAATGACGCGTTCGTTTACAATCTATATATATAAAAATGAATTGCTGTTCGTTAGTCTCGTCAAAACTCGCGAACGGCTGGACCGATTAGGCTAATTTTGGTCTTGAATTATTTGTGGATACCAAATAAGGTTTAAAAGCTTTAAAACTTAAAAAATAATAGTTTACAATGAATAACTAATTAGAATTTTTAAATATTTCTAATTTTCTAAGGAGGTAAAAAATAAACTTCCTTAAAACACGGGTAATAACACTTAAAAAAAGGATTCCTTTTGTTTGTTTTTTTTAGTTTATTTTATACAAAAGTTTAGGTCTTTTATTTATCGATAGAGGCAGTAGGAAGTCTGCCGGGTCAGCTAGTCGCTTATATAATTTATACCAACTGTACAATTTATAATAATAATTTACACATGACTTCTGAATAACACTATTTCACTCTATATCATCTTCATAATCAGCTGGAGGACGTCCACTGCCACACAAAGGCCTCCCCCAAGGATTTCCACAACGATCGCTCCTGCGCTGCCCTCATCCAACGTATTCCGACGTTCTTGACCAGATCGTCGCTCCATCATGTGGGAGGTCTTACAACACTACGTCTTCCGGTACGTGGTCGCCATTCGAGGACTATTGCTGCACCAACGGCCATCTCTCCGTCAAGCTATATTCCTTGTACACTGCCACTTCAGTTTCGCAATCATCAAAATTAAATTAAAACTATTATAATGAATTTATTCCAAATAGTTAATATTAAGATCGCAGTCGGCACGTAATGTGCCCATGAAGCTAGCAACGTTATCTCTTTGTATGGCTAAACTTATCCTCTGACAGAGGTACGTACCAGGCCTTCGGTGTTAGTTGGGTAAGTCTGTTGTGAGGTTTTTTGCCCATGAACCCTAAGGACCCATCACCTCATCCCAAAGGGAACGTATATATATTGTTGTGCTGTTTTGTAGTGGCACCTATGCCATAGTAATAGCCTGAAAACACGAAACTTATTTCTTAAGAACCATGTGCAATATGGCAGTGATGGAGAAATTTTGTGTCAGAAAATCAGTTAAAAAGTTTTAAATACACTATCAGTAATGGATTACCATGATCAAACTATAGAATAAGCTTCCTTGTGCGGTGTTTCCATAACGATACGATATGGGTACATTCGACAAAAGCGCGTACACTGTTCTAAAAGGCCAGTAACGCTCCTGCAATTCCTCTGGTGTTGCAAGAGTATGTGGGCGGCGGTGATCACTTAAGACCAGGTGACCCGTGCGCTCGTTTGTCCTCCTTTTCTATAAAACATCTATTGTGAGCAGTCGGTCGTTGCTAATTAGTAAAGGTGTGTAATCTACTTTGTATCAAATTCAAATACAAATTCAAATTCAAATATTTTTAATTAAAATAGGATCTGACATCACTTATTGAAAGTCAAAAACTACTACCCATTCCAAAAAGAACGCCTCAGACCTGAGAAAAATGGGCGTAACAAACTCAGCGGGCTTTTTTTCTTCATCGAAATAATATGATTACAAAGCAATATTGTGCAATTAAACTTATTATTTAATAGCCTGAGGACGGTCGCTCCATTCTCAATTTCTGGTATCATTAAGAAAGTCATTTATGTTACAGTAAACTTTACCACAACGCTTTTTAATAATTATTTTGAATATCGTCAAATTTTTGTTTTGAACATTTTCTGGGATCTTGTTGTAAAAGCATATACACCTCCCCACAAAAGACTTACTAACTCGACTTAGCCGAGTAGTAGGCATAACAAGTTTATGTTTGCTCCTCGTATCTGCCTGATTGTTTCTCATGCATATTGGCTCTGCCTGATGTTCTATCTTTGATTGTATCGAAATCTCTTACAATCAGAAGAACCTGAAAAGAAAACATGTGAATGAAAGAAAATTATAATTAATTTAATTAACACATAACTTATTGAGTAAATAATAAGTTAATTTGTAACATATAACAATAGAAACCTCAATTCATTCACATAGATGCCAATAAATTATCCAACATTAATTTGCACACTGGTCATGGATTACAAAAGACAATGGCTTTTATCAAGAGGAAGGAAGTCAAGGTTTCTACCACAGTGTACTTGCTGGAACATAAAAATGCTGCTAATGTAATTTGTTTGAGCACTTATGTGGGTTTTTACATGAATTTAGTTTTTGTCGAGACGTCAATGCATACTTAGAATTCGTTTGGATGTCAAGACCTTGAATATTTATTAACGTGTGATTTCTAAAGTTAAGTAAGATGTTCGTTTCATTTTGTGTCATTAATATTTACAGCATTTACTTGACAACTAACATTTTAGAATATTTTTTTAATTTTTAAAATAAATACCTCTTTAGGTTCGATGAACACCATTTTATTGAATGAGGCTGAGCCGTCACGCTTGGTAATGTAACGCTCGTTGGTGTACAGTCGGCCAATCTAAAATGTGGTAAAAGTGTGACTACGTGAAAGTGCACTAAGAATACTGGCAGCGTTTCACAATGGTCTAATCTAACGTTGGATGTTTTTTTTATAAGAGGGGGTAAACGGGCATGAGGCTCACGGGATGGGGAGAGGTGAGGCAACCGTCCATGGACATGCGCAATAACAGGAGTCAAGAAATGCGTTGCCGGCCTTTAAGGTGGGAATATGCTTTTTTCTTGAAAACCGCAGTTCGGTTATTAAAAATGATTCCACAAAGTGGCTGTGCGAGGCAAGAAATTTCATGGAAAACGCGCAGTTGTGGAATGCCAGACGTCAACGTGATGCGGGGAAATCTGTGAGATTCGCCCGTTACAATATTTTTGATGTTCGCTGTCAGCCGTACTTGATGTAACAAGCTAGAGTGTCTGCGGAAGTCGCGCCGAACATCAGCTACCTCTCCCGATTACATCATTCATGACGTCACCACTGTACTGGCCTGCCGATCATGGACAGAATTGCCCGTGACGTCCTAAAGTGTAGACTAGAGCATCTACCTGCATCCGAACAATATCCCACAGTTAATTGTATTCCTTGCTGGGAGTAATGCAAATGGACTAAGTCAGATTATCAAGAAGCGTACCTATGGGCTCAGAAGGCCGCCATCTTGTTTTGTCACGATCTAGATGACAGTAGACGTCAAAAATATCCTCAAAGACTGACATAATTACTAACTGAGAATCATAGATCATATATATGTGTAGATAGACTATGACAGCTGTGAAAAAGTCGAAAAAAATTTACTTTAGAGCAATTCACGCACACTAACACAAAGTGTCATACAAATCGCGAGTGTAAGACGTAGCTTGTCACGCACACTAAACTTATATGACTGGCCTGTTTTGATCGGTTCTAACAGCAAGAGACTCAATCCAGACATATAAATTACCTTAGCTAAGATGTGCATCCCGTGCTTTTCAATCGTATGGAATATGTTGATTTCTACAAATATTAAGCCAAGCACTTGTACCTTTCTTTATAACCACAATCTCTAACGTACACAGGATTACCTAGTTCAGGCAGAGACAGCTTTTAAGTAAAACTTGTATTATTATTCTTATTTTGTAATTAAATAACCTCTAGTAATATAATTTGCTTCACACAGTTTTAAATAATTTAAAATTTTGAAATACTAATATTAATATTTTTAAAACATTACAAATCTTATAACTATATTTACAATACTATGACTATATAAATAATACTGCAGCATTACCGCGTTGAATAGCAAGGCTGATCCGTTAACCGAAATAGCTGCCAGCGCTTGGATTTTCAGTTGCCTTATTGAGGCGCGAAGATGATGAAGAGTATTTTGAACCTTTTTCGCGCTTCTGGGCCCCACGGACCAAGTGTCTCGACACCAAACGGCACAAAGATATATGACTCACTGAGAACAACATATTTGCGACGCTTGCCGTCTTCGGCAGTCGAAGCAGCAGCCCCAGCACCAACTGACGTAACTTGGACATGAGAAGGAGCTAGAGTGTCGACGCAAGTAGCGTCCCACACCAGCGCCCTTCCCCGTGCCCAAGCCACCAGCGTCATTCCATCAAGACGCTTGCCATCGCGGCGGGTAATACCATTTGGCTGTAAAACAACTGGTATATTTTAAGCGGCAAACGCCCTGCGGATAACTTCATTAATGCTGGCGTGACGACTGATAAGGCCTGCCAATTTCAGGCAGGATAACCCGTGACGCCCAAGAGCATCTACCTGAACGCCACATCTACATTTTTACATTTATATTGTTTATTGTAGAAGTAATTTGTTTTAATGTTATATCCTTAAATTTTTCTCTTGTCTCTTTCAATATTTCTTTCTTATTTAAAAATGTTTTAATATTAATTTGCTAAAACGTATGTGACACTCTTTTTATGTCCGTTTTGTTACTTGTACTCGATTTGCACCTTTAATTCGGGTGTCACCTAAATAGTAATTAAGGAATTGTATTGTAACCATGTTGGATCAATTAATAAATAAATGACTGTACTGTGTGAACTTCATTAAGAAAGGCCGAACATTAAACTGTATGTCTACAGGGCGTACTTACACTTAGCTCAAACTTTACTTAAGTAAAACGTACCTGAGTGCAAAATTAGCATACTCTTTGATTTGGTGTTTCTAGTCATTTTAGAGCTGAAAATATGCTAAGATTAAGCTAAGATAGTCCAATGCAAAAGTCAAGCTCGCGTTTTATCACATTCAGTCAAGTTTTAAGTAAGTAAAGTCTGAGCAAAGTCTATGTACGCATATAATAGATCTCTGCCTAAACTATATGTCTACAGAGGGACTGAGCGAGATATAAAAAAGTTAACATTCCAATTTTAAACATATTTAAATAAAGAATAAAAAAAATTAACACTAATTAAGTTAAGTTTTATTCATTAGTCTCCACCTCGTTCGCAATAATTACTAACATTAGGCATCTCCTGCCATGACATCAGCAACCTTGACAATAGCAAGAAAAAACAAGATGTTGTTCATTATGCAGTCATTAAAACTAAAGAGGGAAATAATACGAGCTTTATGAAATTAGATTAACGTGTAATAACCTTCACAGACACACAGTTTATTAAAATGTGCCTAATACATTATCGTACCATCTATTTGGGATTATAGCTACTCAAAAATTATTGTAAGTACCTATGACAAAAACCTTATTAACATATTGTCAATACTCTTCTTATAAATATGACAATAACTTATTGCTTAATTTTGGTAATTTTATTATGTATATATTTATTATTTGGTCATTGTATTATGTATCTTACGATGGTAATGTGAATGTATTATGAATAAACTTACTTGATTTAAATGCAGACTGCCCAAGATCGTTCGGTCGTAGTTGATGTTTTTGGGCGAGGCCTGTTCTGCATCTTCGGGCTAAAGATGATATTTATAAGACATAAACAAGATTTGGTATGAAATTTTATCCAATAACAGATATACGTATGCTATATTTTTTATGAAAGAAAGAAGATAGAAAGAAAAATGATTTATTTTGCAACTTAAACCTAGTATATAAATTGAAGGATTGGCTAATAGACTCAGTTCTGCAGCATACATGGTTATAAATGATAATTAAATAGATACTGCCGGTATTGATACAATCTATGTGCTGCACAAGATTGCTATCCGCGCTATTTATAACTTCGATCTGAGAGAATAATTAAGAGAAAAGATGTAAGTAATCAACATCTTGACTGTTGTCCCTATCTTCTTAATATATGTATATCCAGTGTCCTGATGTTTGTTTCCAGTGAGCTCCTAGACTAATTAAAGGATTTTAATGGGGATTACTACATGGAGTGCAGTTTAGTCAACTTGAGAGATAGCAATAGTTTTTATTTCGGTTTGGGACCAATAATTATCTTTATTTGCAATATTTGATTTTATGGACATATTTTCTGTGTGAGAATTTATTGACGCACGGTTTGACAGTTCTGCTGTGAAACAATTTCATTAAAACAACAGGGAGCATATATTATGAAATAATTCTTGATGTTATGAAATATTATTGACAAATTCATAAAAAAAAAATTATTTATTATGTACATAACATCGTTTTTCGGATCAGCTAGTATAATATATAACTTGATAACACATAGCGCTTTTTCTAGAAAACGGTGTTTATCAATTTTGTAACACCAGGAACAAACATAAACTTGTTATAAATAATACTCGATTAAATCGTAAGTATTTTATTGGGTGATGTTTAAACGTATACTTTTATGACAAGATCCCAGAAAATGTACAAAACACAAGTATTGCGAAATTTTATAGAACTGTCATGAATCGTTTCTGTGATAAGGGCTACTATTACATAAGTGATACCACACTTGAACATGGAGCAATCGTTCCAACGTTTAAAATAAATAAAATGTTATTTAACGTCATCACCCGTAAACTTTCTTGTTCCCAAATATTTTCCAATGGGTAGTAGGTAGATTAAACGATCGACAAGTGATACAAATTAAATTTGAAAACAAAATTTATGAACGATGCAGGACTCGAACCCGCATACCCCCGCGTTCCGTGCGAGCGCTCTTCCACTGAGCCAACCGTTCGAGTGACGTCACGTTCAATCATTGTTGTTCAAAAAAAAACTTCATTGTCTCTGAATGCATTCATATGATGTATAAAACAAATACATAAATATATACATATACCATTAAACATATATGTAAAAATAGCCTATTTTATCCTCTGTTTTGAGCTTTTTTAAGGTAATGAAACGTCAAAGAACTCCACAATGTGATTACACCTTTAGTCGTCTTCGTCAATCGAAAAAATTAATTCGATCGGTGATATGCTACTGTTGAAGTCATATTCAAATTCCAATATTTTCATTCAAAATAGGATTTAAAATCACTTATTCAACGTCAAATTGACCACCAATTCGACGTACCTATGGTCAGCCTGTATAGTTGATAAGATTTTATACAAGATATTTCATAAATGGCTATTTAATTAGTTATTATCAATTTCCATCCATTTTCAAGTTGCCAGTGATGACTTACGGGACGCAAACCTGGTCGCTAACTATGGGGCTGATGGTATGTACGTATGGTGAGTAAGCTCATGGTCGCTCAGAGGGCATTGGAGAGGGCTGTGCTCGTAGATTCCCTGCAACATCGAATCCGAAATGATTGCGAAACTGAAGTGGCAGTGGGCAGGGCACATAGACGGACAGATGGGGCAGAAAAGTCCTCGAATGGCGACCACGTACCGAAAGACGCAGTGTTGGTAGGCCTCCCACAAGATGGACTGACGATCTGGTCTGGGGGATGAGGGCAGTACAGGATCTATCGTCGTGGAGATCTTTCGGAGAGGCCTTTGTACAGCAGTGGAAGTCTTTCGGCTGATGATGATGAATTTGACATCCGAGTACCGGCGTAAGTGAATATTTATTAAAAGAATATATAAGTCATCCGCAGGGCATTTGCCGCTCTTAATATACCAGCTGTTTTAGAGCCAAATGGTATTACCTGCCGGGATGGCAAGCGTCCTGGTGGAATGACGCTGGTGGATGGGCGCGGGGAAAGGCGCTGGTGTGGGACGCGACTAGCGTCGACACTCTGGCTCCTTCTCATGTCCAAGTTACGTCAGTTGGTGCTGGGGCTGCTGCCAAAGACAGCAAGCGTCGCAAATATGTTGTTCTCAGTGAGTCATACATCTTCGTGCCGTTTGATGTGGAGACACTTGGCCCGTGGGGCCCATTGGCGCGGAGATTATTCAAAATACTATCTTCACGCCTCAATAAGGCTACTGGAAGCCAAAGGGCTGGCAGCTATTCCGGTCAACGGATCAGCCTAGCTATCCATAGCGGAAATGCTGCCGGTATTCTTGGTACGCTTCCACGAAATCATAGTTTTAATTTTATGTAGTCATAGTATTGTAAATATAGTAATAAGATTCTTTAATTAATGAAAAATATATTAAAACATATATGATGTCATACACGTATATATAAATGTTATCATTCCACAATATGTCGTGAGCTGCAAAACTCGTTGCGTGCTATTAGAAAATGAATAAATATTTATGCAGATGACACAGAGCATTAGCAATATAACGACCTTAGAGACCAGTGGTAAATAAAATACGTGTGTTTTTTATTTCTTGTCGACGTTAATATAACTATGATTCTTGATAATCTTATGTATGTTGAGGCACATAAGCGATTTTGCTTGAAACTGTGATTATTATAATGCAAATACCAGGAGCAAACATAAACTTGGTATGCCTAATACTCGGTTAAGTCGAGTTAGTCTTTCGTTGGGCGATGTATAGCTTTTACAACATGATCCCAGAAACAGTACAAAACAAATGTGTTACGTAACTTAAAATAACTGTTAAAAACGTTTGTGTAGTAAAAGTAACAAATGACTTTCTTAATGATACGATAGATTGGGAATGTAGCGACCGCCCTCAGACTGAAATTTAAAAAAAAACAAAGAAGCTTGCTTAGTTTCTTGCGCCCGTTCTTATCAGACTGAGGCATATATTTTCTCTCTCCTTCCGAAATCGGCGATAGCCCCCGCGCCACGGTATTCCTTAGATCGGCGTGATTTTCGCGGCGGTATGTCAATGCGTATTAATTTACGTGTATTAATAGATTGCTTTTAACTAGGATGATTTGAAAGAATGTATCAGTAAACTATTGAAATGAGCTATAAGACCATGCAAAATAAACCATTTCATAAACAAAATAAGGGAACTTGGTCAGGGTGTAGTGTGCCGTACGGCACTTTCGATTTTGGTTTATCTGTAAAATCTAGTGCTCTGGGTGATTTCAAATCCTATTTCGAATGAAAAAATTTGAATATGTCTTTAACACTCGCTGATTGAGTATTTTTTTTCGATTTACAAGGGTAATAATTTAAGGTGTAATGTATTGTGGAGCTATTTACCAAAAAAACTGTTACTGGAAGATTCTTAGGAACCACTCAAAAAAGATTGCAATTTCAATATTCTATTTTATTTACAATGCTTTTAACTATATAACTTATAGCTACACTAGATGGCAATATACCAAGAGTAGTTAATACTGGCAGCAATTCTGCGCTTTATTTTACCACATATTTACACCGCTTCATTCGATTTTGAATGGGCGTTGAAGGTTGGTGACGTCATTGTCACAATATACACAGCAATCGCTTGTTGCCAAGAACGGTACGCACGTTACAAACATTATAGTTATCACATTATCGTTAAATTTTACATTGTTACTTGTAAATAGGTTACTAGATAACGCAAATTGTCATCACCTACACGATTCGCCTATTCGAAGATTTGTTATACGCCATTCATTATTTCAAACTGTTTTAAGTATTGTATATTTCGTCTGTACATACAATGTCCTTTCGAGAGTATTATGCCTTGCAAATAAAAACAACAAGTGACTTGTTTTTGTGCCAAACAGGTATTATTATTGTGCTTTATTTACCTCACCTTGTACTTTGTAATATCCTTCCACACAAACAAGAAATTTTCTTAAAGCAATGTCGTCGAATATCAATTCGAATATAGTATAAATTATATATTTATCAGCAGATAACTACGTGATCTTTTTTTAAATAAAGGACGAGACGAGCAGGACGTTCAGCTGATGGTAATTGATACGCTCCGCCTATTAAAATGCAGTGCCGCTCAGGATTCTTGAAAAACCCAAAAAATTGTTTACGGCGCCCTTCAGAACGAAACACAGTAATGTTTACACATTACTGCTTCACGGCAGAAATAGGCGCCGTTATCATACCCATAATCTAGCCGGCATCCTGTGCAAAGGAGCCTCCCACTGGTAAAATTTTATTTATTCTTTATTTTTATATAAGAGAAAACGGTCAAGATGGGAGGGAAGTGGGTAAGGTAACCGCCCATGGACATTCTCAACTCCAGGGGTGAAGAAATGCGTGTGCCTTTTAGTTGGGAGCATACTTGAAGGTGCCTAAGTAGTATCAGTTAGGGAATACTGCAGACGGAAATTAATTCCACAGTGTCTGTGCTAGGCAAGAAGCTTATGATACTGATACCGAAGTCGCATTTTGATGTAATGGCCCGTGGTGGAATTCGGATGCTGTTATCAGCTATAACAACTCATCTTAGCACTCCCCGTGACATATTCAGTAGAAGATGCAGGGAACCTATATCTCTACGCGACGCCAAAGAATCAAGCCAATAAGATATGACTTGACCGTCCATTATTCGAGCCGCTCTTTGTTGAATGCAGTCAAATGGAAGAAGTTGGTATTGGGGAGCGCCCACCCAGAGGTGGAAAAAGTACTCCATATGAGACCAAATTTGCGCCTTATCTAGTTGCAGGCAGTAGCTTGTAGTGAAGTACTGTTTCGTCTAGTTACTCAGTTGAGTACAACAAGCATTTTTTGTCCTTCTCTTCACGTGAACACGGAACTGAACGTCGCTCGATATATCCACCCCAAGTATGCCGATACAAGCTGTGGCAGGAAGTTTGAGAAGTAATATATAATCCAGGAGACTTTTTAGTGGTGAAAGCACTAGCTGGACTACATTTTGCCGATCCCAGAATTTGAATAGCTGCCAATTGGCAACCCAAGTGTCAGCTATTTCAGTGAACGATCAGCCTAGCTATCCAACTTGGAAATGCTTCCAGTATCCTTAGTACGCTTCCACGTAATGATAGTTTTAATTTTATGTAATCATAGTATTGTAAATATAGTTATAAGATTTGTTTTGTTAAATAAATGTAATATTCTATGATATTGGTACTATACATTTAACAAGTGATGTAGGTACATGTAAAAGGAACAGGTTCTGAGTTAAGGGCTATTATTAAACATCAATCTTAGATGAGTTCACAACTCATTATCACAGTATTTAATCATGCAAAGTTAACAATAGGTATAATAAAAACATTATTTGAACTTATACTTCTTTAGGGGCGTTATGAAAAAATTAGGAGAGTGAAATTATAAGATGCGCGCGCATCACTGTAACACAAAAGTTGAACAAGCTGAAGTTGGTTTCTAAAATTTTCTGACGTTTGCATCATTCGTTATTTTTTTTTTTTGGTTAATTCGTCCATTATTAGGACAGGCAAAGGGTTCAAGCCCATACAGCCGTATTCATTATTTAATAATTAGTTGTCGAAGCCATCTTTGCACGATTTTTACAAAGTTGTTATTTCTAGAAACGTAGAATAGCACGAGGAATAAATCATTTTAATGGTTTTTGCTTTGTTAGGCCAAAGAAGTATAACTTCTTGCGTGCCTACATAAGTACACACACACTTTTATTTATTATTTTTATGTGTATATGGAGAAGGCCGACTTAGTGCGCTATTTTGTAATAATTATTTTTTATTTTTACAGTTTTTGTCATTCAAGGTATTATTAAATCTATCCGTAATAAACTTACCCTAGAAAATAAAAATTCTATTTGAATTACCCTATTTTTACAATATTTAATTTAATAATAATAAATACTATTGAGTAGCAAAATATAATCAAGTTAATACAGATTAATATTATGAAATTTCAAATGCCAATGTCGTTCAAGTCGCTGGAACCTAAATAGTAGTTGGGTGTCTATATTTACTTACGGCGAGTGGGTGAAGGACCTCGACGGCCATTATTATGAGCTTGTTCTCAAACACATTGCTTTCGGATTCAACAGAACATTCAGAGGTCACTAAACATGGGAACTTTATGCTTCATTAACGGTACTTAAATTTGCTTTAGTGACAAATATGAAATAACAGGCGATAATTTACGATATATGAAGTGTAAAATATCTACATTTATTGAAGTGAAAACTGTTAAACTCGCGTCTGTGACACGTGTCCTGATCAAAAATTCGTAAGACAATTTTATACAATGTTAAGGTACCAGGCAATCATAGTTGAAGAAGAGATTGTCTTATGTGCGATTATACCTTAAGAAATTCTGACATCATTCGCTCGTCGTAATAACTGCATAGATACCAGGAGAACATAAATTAGGTAGCGGTGAGTGAATAATGTGAGTCATAATGTGAAAACTTCTTTAGCGGCGCTTTTATATTTTTTTCAAATTTCTAAAGACATTTTATTAACATTTACATTTAAATTAGGTAAATGATAAGTTATAATACAGATAATATATAACCTAATGTTCAATTAGCTGTGGCTAAATTTATATGAATATAAAAAACCTTATTTTTTATTTTTTACTTTATATTGTGTGCAATAGGTTGTTCTGTACAGTAAGAATTTTCTAGATTACATCAGGTAGACTACAAGATTTCGTTGCTTTTTATTGTAATATATTGAATAGATTTTTTATTAAACTAAGTTGCCTATGACAGGTGCCGCGCGTCTTAAACAATATAGATCCCAAGAAACCGGAACGGAAAAATGGAATCGACTACGAAAAAATGCTGTTCGAAACTTTTATTTCACATTCTAGTGAGACACTGAAATATCGTGAAGAACGTTTCTTAGCATTGAATGACAGGTAGCCTAAGACCCACTGATTTGGACACGGGTTAATCTAATATATAAAATTCTCGTGTCATGGTGTTAAACATTGAACTCCTCCGAAACGGCTTGACCGATCCTCATGAAATTTTGAGTGTATTGGGTAGGTCTGAGAGTCGGACAACATCTATTTTTCATCCCCCTAAATGTTAAGGGTGGTCCACACTAAATTTTTTTTAAAGTGGTCCACACTATTTTGTTTTTTTAATTTTTTTGGATTTTTTTTTAATTTGTTTGCTTATGAGTCAGCATTAAAAAATACATACAACTTCAAATTTACACCCATCTACGATCAACAGTTACTTTTGTATCGCGATTTTAATATCGGCAATACAACGTTTGCTGGGTCAGCTAGTACTATATAATAATACTAGTGGACCCAACAGACGTTGTCCTGTCGGAAATTTCGGACACACGTCTTAAATTTGAAAAATCGGTCCATCCGTTGGGAGGAGTCCACTTAAATACACATGAGCAGGATAATTATATTATATCGACGGAATTGAGAATCTAAACCAATCTCAAATTCACTGGAATACACAAAAAAATCATCAAAATCGGTCCGGCCGTTTAGGAGGTAGTTTAATTGTGAATCAAAACCATTATCAAATCCACCTGAAGACACACACCAATCTCAAATTCACTGCAACACACAAGAAAATCATCAAAATCGGTCCAGCCGTTTAGGAGGTAGTTCAATTGTGAATCTAAACCATTCTCGAATCCTTTTGAATACACACAGAAAGTTTCATTAGAATCGGTCCAGCCGCAGGAGGAGTTCAGTGACATACCTACACACGCACACAAGAAATATATATATAAAGATATAATCAACCTAAATGACAACTCCTAAAAAAGATGTACAGAAAATATAATTATATCATCCAAGTGAAAAATACTCATAAAAATGTTCATAAAATGAAAAAATTATGACAAATCATTTATTAGTGAAATGACAGACATTCCGCATCAAACTAAAGACGAATCACGTAAATCGGATCATAAATCTCAGCGTAATCGGTGTACATACATAAAAAAATACCGACCGAATTGAGAACCTCCTCCTTTTTGAAGTCGGTTAAAAAAAGTAAAGAACGGTGTGTAAGTAAGACGAGTCTATACGAAATACAACTATGGTATTAAGCGAGTCTGTACCCGAAACGCTCTATAGCGTTAGAAGTGACAGTTCTGTATCATTCTATACCCACAAAAAAAGGTGTTCAGTGTTTCGGTACAAGTTTTCTCTTCAAAAATGTATATTGTATGTAATTTATACAAATTAATAGACATAGTTCACATGTTTATGCGTGATTGCACCTTAAAGAAATGTAATTTTGTATATACAGGGTGTCCCAAAGTTATGGGACATGAAGGGAAAGTACCTTAAATATTGAAGATAGGCTATTTTACTGAAAGAATAAAATGTTAAGAAAATCAACAGGCAGCGGACTCATTAAAAGATTGGCGATTTGCGTAAGACAAGAGGGATCACATTTTGAGAATTTAATTAATTAATTTACAAAAAAATACCCACTTAATTGACTACTTTCTTTTAAAATACTATGTTACTTAAGAAGAGTTATTAGTTTTTGGCCATTCTTTCTATTGGCATTATAAAAGTAGGGGTGTTTTTTTTTTAACATTTCAGTCGGTTCGATTCCCAGACGAGGCAGGTAATTTTTAGAAAATCTTTGAATGCAGAAGTACTAACTTTAAAAATAACACAAAGTCTTCTTTCAGTAAAATAGCCTTTCTTCGATATTTAAGGTACTTTCCCTTCATGTCCCATAACTTTGGGACACCCTGTATATAATTGGAATGTAATATTAGAAATAATAGTTGATACTCTACAAGGTATGTATGCGCATTTCTTCCCCGTATTTTCATAAAAAAAATATCAAATCGTATAAAAAATTTACTTTCATACGATGATACTACTCAATATTTGTAAAATTACCAGTTTGAGCCTATGCGATGCTATTTTTAACCGACTTCCAAAAGGAGGAGGTTATCAATTCGATCAACTAAAAATATAACTTAATACACCTCTTATGCAAACCCTTACCTTTAATATTAATAAAATACTATTATTTGTATGTGCTACCTATTGATAGGTTTAAAGTCGGTGCCAAGCCAAATGTAATAAAGGTACCTACACTGTCCACGCGTGACTTTAAGCGGGATAGCTTTGTCTAGAACAAAACAATCCAAGTGTACAGACACGCGTGGCCAGACAACCTAAATAATTACAGTAAGTAAGCTGTATAAAATATTAAGTTTTATTTTGGTTGAGGTTTGCCACTGACTTAAAACCTATCAATAGGTAGCACATACAAATTATAGAATTTTATTAATATTAAAAGTTAGGGTTTGCATAAGAGGTGTAATATTAAATTAAATTTTTAGTTATTTGATACTTTTCAGTTTTTGAATTCGATTTTTTTAAACGTAGTATATTTTTTTAAATGAAAACTTTGGTAGATAATTAGTAAAGATAATTAATTTTATTTTTAATAACATTACCTTTACCAATTGTTTTAATTTTTTGTTTATTTATCAATAGCCAATGGGCAAGTTATACCGGGATCTATTGGACTACCACTCTAGGCATATCCAATCTATAACTTTGAATTTTTTGTTGAAATTTATTTCGGAACTTATGTAGAGATCATCAATAAGTCTTATTTTATGTGCCACCGTATCATATTGGAAATCGTGCGGCTAATTCATTGTCTTTCATTGAATTTTGTTATTATTTATACAGGGATTCCAAATTTAAAAGTATAAATTCATTGTACATTTATAAGTGTCCATTCGATAGCTGATTAAATTATTATTAATTATAATACATGGACAAGTTATTCAACTCGCCAGAGACATAAAATATTATTCCCTTAGCACTAAAACCGTAATAAGCGGCTTATGACGTCATATTACCGCTTACGTAAATAACTTCGATACTTTTCAAGTTAACGATAAATTCTTATCCATCCTTTACGATACACACACTGGAAGGAATTCATATAACATCCTGGAGTATTAAACTTATTTATAGGCTATTAATATTGCTTAGTTATCTAAACTATATAATATTATAAAGAGGAAACGTTTGTATTTTTGTATGTATGTTTGTAATGTTTTCACACTAAAACTACTGGACCAATTTCAAAAGTTCTTTCACCGTTAGAAAGTTGCATCTTCACTGAGTGATATAGGCTATATTAGGTACATTTGAAAAACAAATAGGGATCTCTAATAAAAATACAAGAATATAACCCAATGGTGTGGAAAAATTACTCATAAAAAATCTATCATCGTGTGTGCTGCGTAAACTATTCATGATAGAAAAAAAATGTTGTACACTATTATAGAACGTATCTATCTACAAAAATGTTCGCGATACTATCCCCCTTATTCATAATAGTCTGCTAACTTAAAGCATTGCTAATTCTCATTCTGTCTTCTTCTATTGACCTAAGTCGGAATGAGAAAAAACACTCCTTAGCGGCTGTTTAAAGTTAGCGGAGCATTATGAATAAGGGGGTATATGTCCAACTAAATTAGTTATGCCACTATAACTATTTTTTTTCCTTTTAAAAGTTGACAATAATCAAACCATAATATTATTCATACATCTGTATTAATCCTTATTCCGTTAAATTTATATATTTTATTAAAGACCGTATTCAAAACTTGTAAAATACTTTTTAAATTATTAAAATTGGACATTCCATTCAAAAGATATAACGAATTTAAAAATGAAATGAAACCTAAAGAAAGTAATGCAATAATAAAATTATAAGTAAGTGAAATAAGATTTTTATGTTTACAAAAATAATATATATATAGTCCGACTTAGTAGACTTACCTCTAACATGAGAACGGTATCCAAGCGAGTGAAACCTCGGGGCATTGCTAGTGTTATATATAATGACTTTGATATAGTGTTTCCGCTGCAAAAGAGAGCTAGCTGTTCGTGCTTTTATAGTTCATTTTCAGTACATTTATTATAATTTATAATACGTTCACAAAAATCGTCGCCATTTTGCTCTAAACAGTGATTTTCATTATTATAACGTAACTAATAGTAGTAGGCTTCATAAAATACATAATAGCTTTAAGGAAAAATCTATACACATTTATAATAAAGTTGGGACTTTGTTCAGGCATTATGTATAAATAAATTTAAATGATTTATTAAAAAATGTCTCTGTCGTAAATCATACTACTCCTAAGCTGAGTCTGATCTGATCCGACAGCCTGGGATTAGATACTGATTATTTTATAGCAATAACAATGACAGTACAATATTGTAAATTTTATTAAAAAGAGTGCAAAAAAGAATCCTGGGAGAGTCTTGTGCCGCTTCATCTCTTCAGAGCACCATTTGTTTCCGAAGCGGTGGTATTGTTTGAGGTGACATCAAAATGAACTCTAAAGGCATAAATTTTGGGAAAATAAATGCCTTTATGCCTTCTAATTTATCGTAATCTTATACACCGCAGTACGCTAGTAGTGTGGCTAATTTATTTTTTGTGTGATGTGAATTATGAAAATTTTATTCTTCGAAACAATGTGGGCGAGAATTCAAATAAATCAGAATCGTGACCTCCGCACATTGTATCTGGCCGGCGAACAATTGTAAGAACAATGACCATTTCAAGTCTCTCAAACGTTAAGATAACCTACTTGGACAATGACAGCAGAACTAGCTAGTAGGTACCTTCGCACATACTTTGTATTTCGTTATTCTCAGCGGATTTTAATCAATGGAAAATCAGTTAACGTTTGTTAAATTTAACAAGATACCAACACATATCACAGAACCTAAGTTGACGTGTTTTAAAAAGAAACTAATAACGATAATCTTCTACTGACAAAATCGTACTGTTCTACAAAAGACTTCTTTCCAGATGACATCTTAAAATATCATTTTACTTAATTTAATTACTTACTAACTAATGTTTTACCAATTTAGTGACATTGTGTATATATCTTGATATGTATAAATTACGTGACACGTTGTTTGTCCGCGATGGACTCCTAAACTAATGAGCGAATTTAATGGAGATTACTTCATGGAGTGCAGTTTGGTCCAACTTGAGAGATAGGATAGTTTTTATTTCGATTTGGGACCCAAAATTATTTTTATTTTCAATATTTGTTTTGTATGGACATATTTGTATGGGAGAATTTAATGACGCACGGTTTGACAGTTACGCTGTGAAACAATTTCATTATAACAACAGCGAGAATATTTTACGAAATAATTCTTGATGTTTTGAAATATTATTGATAAAAAAAAAAACAGTATTTTATTTATTATGTACAAGAACAACGTCTGTCGGGTCAGCTAGTATATATATATTTTTTTTGACTTGTTATTAATTATTATTTGAACGCCAAGCATGTGGGCAAGGAATGGAGAACTTTTATTGTGATTTGTAACACCTTATGTATACCCATGACTACAAATTAATGATTAAATGAAAAAATTGGTGTACATTGGATAAATTCAATTGATCCCTTGTAAAAATAAATCTATAAGGCTGAGTTGTATCATATTAGCTGTTATAGTTAAGGTTTATGTCAAATTTAACGTTAACAGTAACGCTGACTATAAAATAGACTGTGGAATGAGTTGCACCATTGTTCCTTGGCATAGTTAAAGTTAAAAAGTGAAATATCAAGTAAATATCGAATATTAATTTGAATTTTTCCACAATACCTTTAACCGGCGAAGATTGGACGTCATCTGAAGATTGTCAAATGGGGCAACACATTATTTGCTTAACCGGTACTTTAACATTTGTTATAGCTAAACTTATGTGTTTTTTTTTCGAGAGGAGGAAAATACATTTACGTATTGAAGACCCCGAAACGGGGCTGATATACGGATGTAAGCACCCCCTACCGACTAAAAAACCCTCCTCCTTTACAGCGAAGCCGGGCGGTGGCCTTGGAGGCCGAAATTTGTACCCGTACCCTCTGTAGACACGTCCTCCTCCTCCTCGCGTCGGTTTCCTCAGTGCTGAGGGTCGTGATCATCTCGACAGAGTACTTTTTTGCGTATTATTTGCCGCCATCTGCCCCTGTCGGAAGCAGAGTGTAAAGCGTCGTGGACAGTGGTTTCAGGGCAGTGCGAATCTGATCGGTCCATCGCATGGGGCTCCTTCCTCTTGGTCTTCTTCCCTCCACCTTCCCTGTTACCATCAGTCTCTCCAGGTTGTCTTCATCCCTTCTGGCGATGTGACCGAAGTATTCTAGGACCCTACGCAAGCAGATGGTAGAGAGCCTAGTCACAATGCCCAGCTGTTTCAGGATCGATACATTAGTTCGGTGTGCTGTCCAAGGTATGCCCAACATCCTTCTCCAGCACCACATTTCGAAGGCATCGATTCGTTTTCGGTCGGCTTTCTTTAAAGTCCATGTTTCAGCGCCATATATGAAAATGGAAACACGTAGACACGTAGTCAGAGCGAATGATTATTTCGGTGAACTAAAATTTAATTACGTTTAAAATAAGAACAAAAATAGTTCATATTTAATAAGACAGACAGGTAAACTATTTTGTCGAGAATGTCGCTTCTCAAGAAATCTGCCTTGTACGTCGGTATGTGTTGTAATTACAGAGTAGAACGACAAGAATTGTGAAATATAAGAAATAATAAAGTACAAAGTTTATTATAAAACAGAATTTACAATATCTTACTGTAAATACCTATTTATTGAATAAAATTAACCAATAAAATATTTCTGTTATCATAATGCATGCACTACTAACATCGTCAAGGCTTTCTCATCCCAAATCTGTGGTATGATATTATTATACTTTTAAATGTATTCTTTGAACGATATATTTCCACTTAAGGCTGGGGACCGAGCCAACGGCCTTGAGGAATCGAACTGAGCTAGGTTACGTCTACCGTACAAGATCGCTATAGTTTATTTAGTTTATTACAAACATAATACAATTTTCTTTACAAATATAACAAAACTATGTCATCTTAGAGTTGGTAAACAGTAAATAATTTCATACAATTTTTTATCTAGACTGAATTATTAATATGGCTGCAACTGTAAAAGTTAGAAATGAAAAGAGTAAATGATTTTTCTTCTTACTCTGTAGACAAATACTTATTTTTTGTAATAATAAAATCTTTATTTAAATCGTTAAGAAATGGTTTCAATTATGCGCTATTTTGGCGTATTCTTGAGATAGCGGCCTTAAGAAAGGAGAGGCAGGTTCAAATGAACATTGATGTTTGAATAAAATTATGTATTTCGTGCCAACTTAAAAAATATATATTCTAGTGCGAAATTGCACCCAACTATTAATCTTTCAATGGCGTTCTATAAATAATCTATAGTAACCTACTTTTTACGTCTTTTAGCTTAATTTAATATTGCTATAATGGCGTTCAGCTGATGGTAATTGATATGTTACCCATTACCATTATTACCCAGGGAAATTACTGGGAAAATGAGACTTGATATCTTATTATTATCTTATCTCAAGGTGACGAGTGCCGCTCAGAATTTTTGGGTTTTTCAATAATCCTGTGCGGCACTGCATTGTAATCGGCAGGGCATATCAATTACCATCAGCTGAACGCCAATATAGCAATATTAAATGACGCTAAAAACGTAAAAAGTAGGTAACTAACTCACTCCGTCGTTGCAATAACAAAAAAGGTCTTAGGTCTCCGAGGGGATATGCGCAGATAGGTGCGCGTGGTAACTTCACAGTGAACTAGAAGTTTGGCGTGGGATATACAACACTTACGAGTAAAAGATGGTAATATCTTATTAATGACATACTTACATGCATAAAAGGTTATAAGCCTTAGATAACTTATACGTCTCTTGCTGTTAGACAACCGATGAGAACAGGACAGGATTTTTACTTTAGTGTGCGTGACAAGCTACGTCTTACACTCGCGATTTGTATGTCACTTTGTGTTAGTGTGCATGCATTGCTCAAAATAGAGGATAACAGTTAGATAACATCAATTTTCTTCGACGTTTCACAGTATGTCTATCTAGACGTATATACGATCTAAGGTTATAACGACACACACATTTTTTTGTGAATACATAAACAAATTGAGTAAACAACCATCTAATATATAAAATTCTCGAGTCATGGTGTTAAACTTTGAACTCCTCCGAAACGGCTTGACCGATTCTTATGAAATTTTGAGTGCATCTGAGAATCGGACAACATCTATTTTTCATCCCCCTAAATGTTAAGGGTGGTCCACACGAAATTTTATTTTTTAAGTTTTTGTAAATTTTTTTTAATTTGTTTGATTATGAGTCAGCATTAAAAAATACATACAACTTAAAATTTTCACCCATCTACGATCAACAGTTACTTTTTTATCGCGATTTTAATATCGGCAATACAACGTTTGCTGGGACAGCTAGTGTTTTTATAAAATTTAGATTGTGATAGAGTTTTATTTATTTATTAAGTTATTCGTAAAACCAAGAATCACACACTAATAATACAAAAAACATACAAAAAATAAAAAAATACATATCTAAGTGTACAGATAACTTATAGGGTTACATATCATTAATAAGCTGTTACCTTCCTTGCCATATTATACAACTTGGATTACAGTAGTTAAATATTAATAAATAATTCTAATGAATTTTAATACATTTATTTGTAAAAGCCAGGCACAAAAGGCATTTATTTTCTCAAAATTGATTCCTTTAGAATTCTTTTTGATGTCATTTCTAATATACTAGACACTACTACCGTTTCGGAAACAAATCGCGCTCTGAGAGATAAGAAGTATAAATGTTATATCTGCAAGTCTGGTGTCTTATTTAGATATTCATTATATTTTCATGACATTCGCTCGATTGGAGAATTTTTACCGAGTTTTATATTAACTTTCATTAACGCAAAAAAAATTACGTAGGCACTTTGAGGTAAAGTTTTACTAAACAAGGTGACTATTATAGATAACTAGCTGACCCGACAGACTGACATATTCCTACCAAATTTCAAGTCTAACTCTAATGGTTCCAGAGATATCGTGATGAGTGACTGTATACGTGGAAATCTCTTATATATATATATAGATTACTGTAGCGAAACGGTATAAAACGTTGCCCAAAAGTTTTTCCAAATATTGACTCAAAAATATATTTTTTAAATACTAGGTCAGTCAACATTTTTACACACTTTTTATTAGCTTCACCTGTATGTATGTTTGTTTGTAACCGACTCATTTGGGCGCTATTTCGACCCATTTTAAACGGCTAGATTTCGTTCAAAATTTGTACATTTTAACCGATGAGAATACATTAATTTGATAAAATTATTCCGTTTTTCAATTAACACTATAAAATTTTTGTTAAGTTATACAATTTTCATCTACCGTCTGTTAGGTAGGAATTGATGTTAATTTTAAATTTCAAAATAAATTTTATATTTTTAGATCGGTTTTCTATAAAAAGCGTGTTTTTTAGTTTTTTTAACTACTATTTGTTTCAAGGTAGCCTCTCTGTTACAGATGGAATAGAGTATTCTATATTCAGCATTATAATACTCGGGGTCGTTGATGTCTTTCATATTATAGCGATGGAATGCCGCGGCGACCGCTCGGGTCTCAGACCGCGGTGGCCAATACAAAGAAACTTGCATTTAAAAGTACCCACGCTTTTTACACTTTGCGTTTATAGTATTTACTTTCGCCTCATTACAATGCGTATAATACTTTTATTTATACATCAACTATTAATGAAATTGTAAGTAATATATACTGTTTTATAGGAAGTTGCCAATAATATTTCAAAACATCAAGAATTATTTCGTAAATAATGCTCCCTGTTGTTATAATGAAATTGTTTCACAGCGGAACTGTCGTGCGTCACTAAATTCTCTCATAATAAAATGTCCATTCAAAACAAATATTGAAAATAAAAATATTTATGGGTCCCAAATCTAAATAAAAACTATCCTATCTCTCAAGTTGGATCAATCTGCACTCCATGAAGTTATCCCCATTTAAAATCCATTCATTAGTTTAGGAGTCCATCGCCGACAAACAACGTGTCACGTAATTTATATATATTAAGACTAGCTTTTACCCGCGATTTTATACGCGTTGAATAGTTACTTTTGACAATTTTTTTTATCTTTTGAGATACTTTTCAAATAATACACATACAAACTGCTGTTTCCGCATGATACAACGCATATCCCTTGTGGACAGTCTCTTTTATAGTATTTCCCTGTGAATTTTAATCTCCTATTTCATCCCCATGTAGGTCAAAGGTAGGTTTCATGGTTTTATCTTCAATAATGACTAATTTCCATACAAACTGCCGCTGTCCCCTATTTCAATCTCTCCATTTATTTTTTTGCAATAAAAGGTAGCCTATGTCCTTTTTCATGCTCAAGTCTATCTCTGCACTAAATTTTATCAAAATGGGTTCGGTGGCTTAGGCGTGAAAGCGTAACAAACAAATGTACATTCAAATTTATAATATTAAGTAGGGATGTATGTAATATTATAAATATAACGGTCTGTAATTTTTGCTGTACGCTTTCTTCTTGAGCTCTTATGTTGATTGCTTATTTGCACAAATAGTTACTCTTATCACCGATCTAGAGTTTTCTATCTATTTTGTAACTCCTATCCTTAGATAATTTATACATCTAGATAGAGTCTTTTGCTGTTAGACAACCGACAAAAACAGCCTAGGTTTAAAAAGTATTAACTTTAGTGTGCGTGACAAGCTACGCCTTACGCTCGCGATTTGTATGACATTTTGTGTTAACTCTAAACTCATTTTTTTTTCGACGTTTTCACAGCTGTCATAGGTTTATCTAGACTTATAAATGATCCAAGCTACTATCGAACAAACAAAACTTTGCTTCACTTAAATGGATAGAAGTGTCGATAGTGCAACTAAAAAGATCTTTTTTTACGTTAATCTTTCTAAATGTTTTCACAGTAGATATATATAATAAATTAATTGTGTTGATTAACAAACACTCCTTCACAATAAAGTGGCTGTCCGGGGCAATTCTTTTTACCAGTGGGAGGCTCCATTGTACAGGTTGCCGTCTAGATTATGGGTACCTATTTTCTGCCGTGAAGCAGTAATGTGTAAACATTACTGTGTTTCGGTCAGAAGGGCGCCGCAGCTAGTGAAATTACTGGGCAAATGAGACTTAACATCTTATGTCTCAAGGTGACGAGCGCAATTGTAGTGCCGCAATTTTTGGATTTTTTAAGAATCTTGAGCGGCACTGTATTGTAGGGCAGGACGTACCATTTACCGTCAGCTGAACGTCCTGCTCGACTCTTCCCTTATTATCAATTAAAAAAACCCACCAACTATTAACAATGATCATTCACTTATAGTATAAACGAAAAATAACTTTGTGATATTTGGGTTAACCATTACTTAGTTGATCAATTACTTAACCTTGAACTAAAACGACAGATCTGAACTATAATCGATTACGAAAAGTGAGTTTACTTTGTTTATTATGATGACGGTTTACTTACGGCCGCTCCCAATATACTAGAAAGAAAGAAAGAAAGAAAAAAAAAATTTTTATTGGCGTCATTATATATTCTGATAATAGTTCTTAAAGTTATACTATATATATCTACAGATTGAAATAAATTACTACCTTGTACCGTCAGTAATTAGCTGTCAATAACCTGAAGCTGTCCCAATATACCGTAGGACGCGTGAATTGAAATTTCCATACAAACTTCCATCGCTGGTAAGCTATATATATATACGTCGTCCCATTGACAGACAGCGTGTTCGGATAAGGTGAGTCACCGTCGATAAGTTTATTAGGACAGAAAAGTCAATAATAGTTACGATTTTTATCTCAAGTAAGAGATAAACAGAATATTGGGAACGGCCTTAATCTTGGTAACGCAGAAACTGAACTACTAATATGTGTATTTTCAATTATAATAAATAGGGCAAAGAATAATAACGAAATTCTTCGTCATACTCCGGCCTTGTAATTTAAATCAGTGGCAATTTTCGCTATAATCCATTTCGATGTAATTTAAATCAATTGCAAGTTTCGATGTTTTTATGTGTTGAAGCAAGAATCATCCGAATAGCTTCGCATTGTTCCGCAATTATACTATTAGTGGCATAACGATAGCCAATCAGGTACCTTGGTCAGGTTTTTGTGAAGTTATCATCCGATGTTCTCAGGCATAGTACTTGTACATGATTGTAATAGCAAAAACAAAGTGTAAATTACGTGAGGTGGATTCTGCCAGAGGTCACAGTGCCCAGTGACCGTGGCGTTGAGGGTGAGGCGGTACTCGTCATTCTATTTGCACATGTACTGGCGGAGTTATACACTGTATAGCTAATATACTAGAATATTATCTGTTCTATCAGTACCTACTTATACTTGTTGTAAAAGATAACTAAAATTGTACTATGAATAGTTGAAACTGGATTCGCATTTACCTTAAATAATATATTCTTTAGACGACTGATATAGCCGAATGGTTAGTGACCCTGACTAATAAGCTAGCTGTCCCGGGTTTGACTCTCGGTAGGTGCAATCATTTATATGATGAATATTTATGTTTGTTTCCGAGTCATGGATGTTTATATGTATTTATGTATGTTTATGTAGTAGATATCAAGAAAATAGCGGGGCAACTTAATGGACTCGTACAGCAAAAGATAGGACAGAATGGATATCTTTTGAGGAGGCCTTTGTCGGAAGACAAGCTGAACCACAGTAAAGACCACTTTTTTCACTAGTATATAAAATTAGTACAGCAATAAAGGCTTTTTATTTTATTTTATTTATTTATGTAAAAGATACCGGCCTGCACAAAAATAATGCACACTCTATCAAAATTTGGCCTATACAGGGCGAATAAATAAATTAAAAAATCATTGCGTCGTTCAGAGAGCCAACTCTCTGACGGACAGACGTAAAGCGGGATCTTATGGCTATATTTCACCGGGACACAACGGAGGCGCAACCAGTCGCTGCTACCACGCCGTACACTACGCTGTCCGTTTGGTTCCGCAACCAATTTGGTGACGTAACCAGCTCGGACTCTGGTGTCTGCCTTACGGAAACCACGGTAGCGCGACTAGTTGAGCCACCTTGGTATCCGTGAAATTTAACCCTTAAATAGTAACAGAGCTCGCACTGGTAGCCATTCGGATACGAAAAGCACAAATAAAAAATTTCAAAAAAAAAAGTGCAAATCCAAAAAAGTGTGCTAAAAACGAACTAAGTCCCTTAACACGAAGTTTGTAAAATTGAGAATAATGTGACTTTAAAAATTAAAATACTAACCTATTATATATATATATATATATATATCTCTTATGTATCGTGAATTCGAGTTTTTATTTCGGTGCATTTAAGCACTACAAATACTGTACGCTGGGAAGTGACACCACACCTTATTTTTAAATCTGCTCATTTTATGACACAATTCAAGCTCCATGCAGGGATAGGAATATTAGTGCTATTATACGAATATTAAGCGAAGCATACCGATATTTACTCGGCTATACACATGATATTTACTTTTCCTGACTAACACTTACTTTCCTGGATACATCAGCGCAGTGCGTAAACCGATGGATATTCCACACAACGATGACAAATTATTAAGGTCTATGAGTGAGTGTGTCATGAGTATTGCATTGTAAACTGTGCCACGGACAAAACTATGTTTCTCGCTAAACGTGGGTCTCACGAATTCCTTAACATTCATGCTATTATTAACTTCAGTAAATGATTTTCGCACATGTATACACAATATTTTTCTTTTGTTTGAATTAGTTCGTGTATTTTTGAAGTGAAACTTCTTTAAGCGTATGAGGGTAAAATTTTTACGGATGAAACGAAATAATAATAATATTAGCGTCACGAAGATGTGCAGCGTTTTTGTTGAAGAAGAGGGAGAGAGCGATTGAGACATATCGGGAAAGAGTGAGAAAGAGCGAACGTAGCATTAGGCATATAGCGATGGAGCACGAGTAGGGAGCAAGCAAAAGACCGACAGAAAGAGTGAGATAGAACGAACGTTGCATCACGCACAACGATGACAGAACCATGTAGCGACAGGTGTGAGAAAGCTAGAGAGGAATATTGAGAGAGAGTTTGACGTTTTTTTTATGGAAAAACGAGCGTATGGGTCACCTGGTGTAAGTGATCATCGCCGCCCACAATCTCATGCACCCGGGGGAATCACAGGAGCGTTGCTAGCCTTTAAAGAAGGTGTACGCGCTATTCTTGAAGGTACCCATGTCGTATCGTCCCGGCAACACCGCACAAGGAAGCTCATTCCACAGCTTTGTAGTACGTGGAAGAAAGCTCCTTGAAAAGCGCCTCTATTTTGACGTTTAGTAGGTGAGCTTAAATTCTCTTTTGGAATTTATATTTGAATTTGAATATGTTTAAGTATTACTTCGCTGTAAATAGGGGAATCGCTTAGAATATGTAAAGTTACAGCCATTGTTTCCGCGTTTGACTAGAATATTGAATGAGCTCTTGCCAGCTGTTGAATCTCGTTCTATGTTTACTGTACTAAGAATTGCAGCATAAACAATGTATACCTACTACATTACATATATATATATATATATATATATATATATACTAGTGGACCCAACAGACGTTGTCCTGTCGGAAATTTCGGACACACGTCTTAAATTTGAAAAATCGGTCCATCCGTTGGGAGGAGTCCACTTAAATACACATGAGCAGGATAATTATATTATATCGACGGAATTGAGAATCTAAACCAATCTCAAATTCACTGGAACACACAAAAAAATCATCAAAATCGGTCCAGCCGTTTAGGAGGTAGTTCAATTGTGAATCTAAACCATTCTCGAATCCTTTTGAATACACACAGAAAGTTTCATTAGAATCGGTCCAGCCGTCTAGGAGGAGTTCAGTGACATACACACGCACACAAGAAATATATATATAAAGATATATATATTTCTTGTGTGCGTATATCTAAATAGTACATTTAATATATTACAAGTAATGGTTAGAGATTTAAAAATGGCACTTACATACATAATACAGAAATAAATAAAAATTGTAAATTCTTATATTACGCAGCTGAATATCTAAGTGATCGGACAGCCTGGGACAAGATTATGATTATTTTATAGCAATAGCAATGACACTATTGTACAATATTGTATATTCCATTAAAAAGAGCCCAAAAATATGCCCTATACCCAATCTATTCTTGCGTCTCTTCTTCTCTCTCAGAGCGCCATCTGTTTCCGAAGCGGTAGTAGTATTAGAAATGACATTGAAAATAATTCCATAGGAATCAATTTTGAGAAAATAAATGCCTTTTATGCCTATTAATAATTCGTGTTTTTGGAACGACACAATCATGTCAACATGCCTTATCAAGATGCATGTACCTAAAGCACAAAACATTCAAACAAGAACAAAAAAGTTTAGGCGTCGCTTAACCACTTAACCAGTGGGAGGCGCCTTTGCACCGGATGCCGGCTAGATTTTGGGTACCTACCACAAAAGCACCTATTTCTGCCGTGAAGCAGTAATGTGTAAACATTACTGCGTTTCGGCTTGAAGGGTGCCCTAGAATAGAAATTACTGGACAAATGAGACTTAATATCTTACGTCTCAAGGTGACGAGCGCAATTGTAGCGCCATTCAAAATTTTTGAGTTTTTCAATAATCTTGAGCGGCGCCGCATTGTTATGGGCAGGGCGTGTCAGTTTCACTAGCTACAGCGCCCTTCAGACCGAAACATAGTAATGCTTATACATTACTGCTTCACGGCAGAAATAGGCGCCGTTGTGGTACCCATAATCTAGCCGGCATCCGGTCAAAGGAGACTCCCACTGGTTAAGTGGTTAAGCCAAGCAAAGTTGTACCTGAGAATATGCAAAATGCTTATAAATAGACATTTTGATTATCATTAATTTATTCGGACGTATTACGTTTCCCGCGTTTATTTTCAAAGGCTGCCGGACATTCGGAGAACTCCAATTTACATGTTTAAATGTATTTATGTATGTTTATATGAATTTATGTATGTTTAAGTAAGTATATTGTATTAAATATATCGTTGCCTTGTAACCCATAACACAGGCTATATATGCTTAACTTGGAGCATAATTTGTGTAAAAAGTGTGTAAATATTATTATTTTTATTATTACCATTTTATTGACAGTGCTGTCAGCGATATAGTCGACATTTTGCATAATATTCTTCGTTTATTCTCAGGTATAACTTTATAGCAAGTTTATTTGTAAGGTCGTAAGAAGCTAATGCCAAGCGTACCCGAGTTTTACGACTTGTCAATAAAAATCGGCTACGGTAACAATAGTTTCGCTTTCTTTCTCTATCTTGCTGTATCTGCGTTGTTCTTCCCTCTCGCATACTTTGTACAGTCTGTGATATATACCTAGTAGTATTCGATTTATTGTTTGTCATTATAACTGTGTATTATAAAAGTCACCGCATCAGCCGGAAGTGGTCATTTCCTGCGACTCAGACTGTCGCCATTGCGAACGTCAGAACCGTTTCCATATTGTATTAGAAGTCTTGTCTGAGATCTACGTTCTTAATTATATAAATGCATTTATTGCTGTATAATGTTATTTTTGCAACTGTTGTGTAATAAGGAGTATTAAAATACGAATTTGGGTTGATAATAGTATATCACATGATTGTTTTAATACCTAATTATCAACAGTTGCATACAAGACTTTATCTACACCCATAATATGAATCCAATATAAAACATTCTGAAACAGTAAGCTTACTGCTATCATTACAAAAGCCAGTCCTAGTAACCGTAATATTTCAATGTTCAGTTTATTTATAATTCATTGCAGGGTAGGCCCGCCAGTTTCATTTATATTTGATAGTAAATCAACATTTGAAGATAAAATAAATTATTTTCTCATGTGGAATTGGGATGAGGACGGAAGGAGGAAGGGACCACGCGATAAAGCCACACCCAAACGATTTTAATCTATTTTAATATATTATATAGCTGATACCCCGCGACGTCGTTCGCGTACGTATTTTTACACTTTGGGTTACATTACTGGACTTTTAGTAGGGATCCCTAATTTTTTGAAAATGTAATATAGCCTATAACACTCGGGGATAATGTAGCTTCCCAACAGTGAAAGAATTATTCAAATCGGTTCAGTAGTTGCGGAGCCTATTCAATGCAAACAAACAAACAAACAAATCTTTCCTCTTTATAATATTAGTATAGAAGTATAGACTAGCTGACCCAACAGACGCTGTTTTGTAAATAGAAAAAAAAGAAGTATTCGGGCATAGCTCGTGAAACACATTAAAGTTTACACAGTACTGCTGCACGGCAGAAATAGGCGCCTAAGTCTAAATTAGTCATGAAAAATAATTTTATTAGAATAAACTACATGAGGTAAAACATAAACTACGACTTGAGTGGTGCTGTCTCACTTACCTTACATTAGTCAAACACGATGCGATGCTCAAAACTCGATTACTCTAGGGCAGGGGTGCTCAACCTTGAACTGCTGGCGATCTACCTCAAAATTATTCGACTACGATTGATCGACTCTGAGAGGCTACAATTATGTGTGATGAAGGATTTTCGTCTAGGTAGAGTGTCACGATGACATAGATATTAGTTTTGCGCACAATAATATGCATTTTTTTCACTGACCTCTACTATAAACCACTGAACTGGCGGCTGTCAAAGTGCTTTTGTGCCTGTTTGATATTCGCCATTTTGGCGCTGTTGGCCATGTAGCGAGAGTCTGTGGTGCTAAAACTAGTGATGACAGCCTCAGCAAACATCGATAGATGGTGCTAAACTATAGCTACTACAAAAAAATGTATAACGTTGATTCTTGAAGAATAAATAACACGGAAATCGAACGAAATTAATTCAAAATGCTAAAATACTTCAGAGTATTGTACGTTCCTTCGCAGCCATTTGTATTATACGTCAAAATTAATAAAAAAGTTTTCTGGACGATCGCGAGTGGCGCTTCAAATAGGCACAAAAAATTTGCTGTCAAACATACGGAACAGCCTGTCCAGTGGTATTTATACAGGTTAGTGATTTTTTTATCAAGTTACGTATATAGGTCTGCCCTAAAATGTCAATGTAAAAAGTAATAATTATTAAAAATTGCGATTTTATTGGTACCTACAAAACAAACGCGTTACTACTGTCTAAAGTTCTAAACTTAACTAAAGAGTGACATTGGATGTTGAATCAGCATGACACTACATAAGATGGTACGTAATTACCGATTTTAGTTACCAAAAAACAAAATCTGTGAATAGTTCCATATCGGATTTATTTCTCGCAATCGACTCAAAAAGTACTCGCGATTGACCGTTTGAGCACCCCTGCTCTAGGGTATATACGACAGATTGATTTCTCTACAGAATGTAACGCATTTGTTCACGGGAGGAACGGTACCTAACAGCAAACTCGGGAAGTGTTCAGTGTGTGAGTGGTATGCTCCGAATCATTTTTTGCCGCTCTTTCCATTCGTCTGGATAGCAAGGACGACCGGTATATATCAACTGTAATTGTATAGCTGTAATATGTATGGGATATATTGAATTAGTAAGCATTATACATGGGGCACACAAAAAGTTTTGCACTTCTAATCGGAACTATTTGAATTTCGAATATTATGTTTTTTGAAACGTTGCAAACTTCTTAGTAATAGAAAAAACAATTGGCGAGAAATCATTTAACAATTGTTTTAATCACACATCAAAGTTCTACGAATCGAAAATGGAATTGAGTCGAAAAGATTTTAGAGTGGTATTCTACTATTTGTTTATCCAGGTTGTTAAAAAAAGTTTGCGAATGACGACTTAAAAGCTGCGTTCTCCTACATCACGACAACGCTTCTTCACACACGGCCAAGAAAACTAAGTCATTTTTAGCTTCCGTACAACTCTTCACCCATCCTGCACATAGCCCCGACCTAGCACCCTGTGATTTCTGTATTTTCCCCAAAATCAAAGATTTTATGAGAGGTTTCACTTTTACCAATTCCGAAGAGGCAGTGATAGCGTTCAATCAGCACGTAGAAAACATGCCTTCAGATCTGTGGTCCTCCTGTTTTAAATAATGATTCGTTCGCATGAAAAAAATGTTTAAAATGTAAAGGAGAGTATTTTGAACAGCAATAACATAATATTTTGGTAATACAAATCTGGCAATACTATTGGCTGGCTACAATTTTGGCGAGACAACACGTGCTGAGGATGCCTCGTGTAGAGGCGAAGCACGTCTCGAATTGTGAATGAACACTAAAGAAAACTCAAATCATTTGTATAATTATGGATTTCCGCAAAGTAACGCCTACTTCAATAAATTTTCATAATATTCTGGTTATAACGAGTTGTTTTCGAGTTGTAACGCTTCGTGTTATTTTACATTGACATTAATAAAATACAAAATACTTACTGATGATATGTGATCCCAGTCTTTTTTATTTCTTGTAGTATTATATTTACAAAGTTTATTACGCAAATCGGCATTTTAGTTTTAATTATTAGCAAAGTTTAACAATACATGTGGCACGTCAACGTCACACATTGTTCGAGTCTGGCTCGAGTACGCCCACTTGGGCGTATTGTTAGTTGCCGCACTTTGCGACTACTCCTGCGGTATATGGTTGGAGCGCAGCGGAGACCAATCCTCAATCTTAGTATGGAAGTAATAATAACCTTTGAAATTACAACATCGTATCTGATGTTATTTATATTTTACCAGTGGGAGGCTCCTTTGCACAGGATGCCGGCTAGTTTAGGGGTACCACAACAGCGCCTATTGCCGTGAAGTAGTAATGTGTAAGCATTACTGTGTTTCGGTCTGAAGTGTGCCTTAGCTAGTGAAATTACTGGGCGAATGAGACTTAACATCTTATGTCTCAAGGTGACGACAGAATTTCTGGGGTTTTTCAAGAATCCTGAGCGGCACAGCATTGTAATGGGCAGGGCATATCAATTACCACCAGCTGAACGTCCTGCTAGTCTTGTCCCTTATTTAAAAAAAAATAACTTTTAGTTAACTATTTAAATATTCACAAACCGCTTTAGAATTTCAAAACAATTATTATAATTATATTATATGTAATTATGATTTAGTATTTACGTGGGTATTAGCTAGGTATGTAGGAATTTCCCATCTTACCCTAGGTTTACGAGGCAATAATCATTAACTTACGTACAATTACGTAATGAGTAGAACAAAGCCTATATTACCCAATGTTTATTTAACACTAGGATGAGCTAAGAGTTAATTTAGTTAAAACCCGAGTAATAAATTTCAGACAAGACGTCCGCAATGGATCTGAGCTGTGATCTGAGACTAGATAAAGCTCATATTGTAATTAACGATAAAATCTTCTCACTAAAGTATTACTTATACTTTATTTTTGTTAATTATTTCATTACTTTGATTTTTTTTAAAGTTTACAAAGTGATTTAATGATTTAAATAGAACCAATAGTCCCAGAATTGTAATTATCAACTTTGTGCATACGTAATAAATTCCAAATTAGAATATCTAGAAATACGTGATTGATGTTTAAGGAGCTTTCTTCCTCGTACTACAAAGCTGTGGTATGAGCTTCCTTGTGCGGTGTTTCCGATACGACATGGGTACCTTTAAAAAAAGCGCGTACACCTTCCTTAAAGGCCGGCAACGCTCCTGTGATTCCTCTGGTGTTGCAAGAGATTGTGGGCAGCGGTGATCACTTAACAACAGGTGACCCGTACGCTCGTTTGTCCTCCTATTCCATACAAAAAAAAAAAAAAAAAGAGAGTTTTTGCATTCTATAGAGTTCGTTAAGACGATGTTCGCGCAGCTGATTTCTAGCATTTAGTGAGTTCTTGCACTAAACGATTTCGTCAGAAGATAGAATTCTTTTCTAAGACTGGTAGGGGGAATTATTATGAGATTGTAAATTCCAAACAATAGCAAATGAATAACACTAAATAAACTAATGAACAATGATATTATATATTGCTAATGAAAGTATTTATTGAATTAGGCGTTACTTTGCGGAAATCCATAATTATACAAATTATTTAAGTTTTCTTTAGTGTTAATTCCGCCAATATTTGTCTTTAAAACAATTCGACACGTGTTTCGCCTCTACACGAGGCATCCTCAGGACGTGTTGTCTCGCCAAAATCTGGCACGAGACTCTTCGTGTGTTTTAAAGACAAATATTGGCGGAATTAACACTAAAGAAAACTTAAATCATTTGTATAATGAAAGTATGTTTAGAAATTGTTGTTGAGTACTAAAACATAATTGTTGGTGAATATGCTATATAATATTAAAATACTATTTGGGATAATATCTTAATTAATTAATTAATATCAGTGGGAGGCTCCTTTGCACATTTCTGCCGTGAAGCAGTTATGTGTAAGCATTACTGTGTTTTGATCGCCGTAGCTAGTGAAATTACTTACCGTAGCTGAGAAATTCCGGATAAAAGTTGCAAATTGATCTTTTTTTTTTATGGAATAGGAGGTCAAACGAGCGTACGGGTCACCTGTTGTTAAGTGATCACCGCCGCCCACAATCTCTTGCAACACCAGAGGAATCACAGGAGCGTTGCCAGCCTTTAAGGAAGGTGTAACCGCTTTTTTTGTAGGTACCCATGTCGTATCGTCCCGGAAACACCACACAAGGAAGCTCATTCCACAGCTTTGTAGTACGTGGAAGAAAGCTCCTTGAAAACCGCTCTGTGGAGGACCGCCACACATCCAGATGGTGAGGATGATATCCTAACTTGTGGCGTGTCGTGCGAAGGTGGAATTCGGCGGCAGGAATCAGGTTAAACAGCTCTTCGGAACACTCTCCGATCACGGATTTATCAAAATATACCGCATTTATCAAAATGCGGTAGAAGACACACAATGAAGCGACGTCTCTACGCAACGCCAAGTGATCCAGCCGTTCACAGAGCAGTGGGTCCTCGACAATTCAAGCTGCTCTGCGTTATACTCCATATGTGGCCGGACCTGCGCTTTGTAGAGCGCCAGAATGTGGGCCGGCTTGAAGTATTGCCGTGCTCTATTAATGACGCCCAGTTTCTTTGAAGCCCATTTGGCTGTGCCTTCCAGATGACCACGGAATTGGCAATCGCTCGAGATTCGAGACCCAGTATTACGATACTAGGCGAGGCTTTGAGGGAAGTGTTGTCGAAGAGCAGTGATACGACAAATGGGGTTTTTTTAGTGGAAAACGCGCAAACTTGAGTCTTCTGGGGGTTAAATTGGACAAGGTTCAATATTCCCCATTCCGCGACCTTCTAAAGAGAGGACTCGATAGAAGACACAAGTTTCTCCCGGCACTGGTCGACAATTTCCCGAGAGAGACCTGCATGGCCCATGTATACGGCATCACCAGTGCTGTCGTCTGCATAGCAATGAATGTTTGAGGTGTCCAACATATCATTGATATGCAGAAGAAACAGCGTGGGAGATAGCACACAGCCTTGGGGCACTCCAGCATTCACGGGCTTCGGGTTCGAGCAATATCCGTCGACAACGACCTGTATGCTGCGCCCAGTGAGGAAGCTGGAGGTCCACTTGCACAAGCTCTCAGGAAGCCCAAATGATGGAAGTTTGGAGTTTGACCTTATCTAATAACTAGCTTATAGCCGCGACTTCGTCCGCGTGCAGTAATTACTTTAGGCAGCATTTTTTATTTTATTTTATTTTTTATGAAAATTAGGACCGAGACGAGCAAGACGTTCAGCTGATAGTAATTGATACGCCCTACCCTACAATGCAGTGCCGCTTAGGAATATTGAAAAACCCAAAAATTCTTAGCGGCACTACAAATGCGCTCGTCACCTTCAGACATAAGATGTTAAGTCTTTTTCCCAGAAGTTTCACTAGCTACGGTGCTATTCAGACCAAAACACAATAATGTTTACACATTACTGCTTCATGGCAGAAAAAGGCGCCGTTATGGACCCATAATCTAGCCGGCTTCCTGTGCAAAGGAGCCTCCCACTGGTATTTACTTCACTTTGAAAATAATACACATACAAACTGCTGTGGTTAACACATTTGATTAAGCTACTAACTATAGAACTTTCATCACCTTTTTCATCCCCACGTAGGTCTAAATTTAAAAACGCTAAAACAAATATTTGTTTAATCAGGTGCCCAAATACAAAGCTTCATGGTGCTATCTTCGATAATGACGAACTGTCATACAAAGTTCCAGCCCCTATTTCAACCCCGCCAAGCCTTTTATTCGCAATAAAAGTTACCCTATGTCCTTTCCCAAGCTCTTGTCTATCTCTGTTCTAAATTTCATCAACACCGGTTCAGTGGTGTAGGCATGAAAGCGTAACAAACAAACTTACATTCATATTTTAATATTAGTAGACAAATTATCTTGCCCCAAACTAGGCAAAACTTTTACTATGGGTACAAGACATCGATATATTTCATACAATATACTTACTTATACATACATAAATACATATTATAAACTTACATACGTCTAGATAGAATATGACAGCTGTGAAAACATCGAAAAAAATTGAGTTGAGAACATAAGAGAACATAAGTCATACAAATCGTAAGACGTAGCTTGTAACGCACACTAAACTAATATTCCTGGCCTGTTTTTATCGGTTGTAACAGCAAGAGACTCTATCGAGATTATATAAGCATCCATATTCATCATATAAATGTTTGCACCAACCGGGATTCAAACCTATTGATATAAAATATTGGATTATTAATTATGTAATGGTGGTGTTTGTACTTATATGAATGACGAATACTTTATGCGATCTCCAATACAATATAAAATAGATTTTAAGCTTGATTGATATTGTCGAACATTTGATAATGCAACTCCAATTGTCTTCGAACATTGGGAATGAGAAAAAGTGCTCAGAACTATCACGGGTCGCAAACCGCTTCGCGTTGGACGAACATAAGAGGTGGCAACATTGAGGCGAGCGGGGTGAAGGCGAGAGGCGAGCGGATCCCGCGGATGTTAGGGTTCAATACCCGAGCCTATACCGTCATTCCATCTACTATGGGAATCGTATTTTAAACGCGGTAAATCACAACCATACAAATCGGAAAATACATGAGAAAATAATTTCATTACATTGAAAAGTCATCAGACGCCAATACAAATATTATGATTAATCTTATAGGTGTGTCAAGATATTCAACGGGACACTGCATGGGCTAGGATAGGCTATATTTTATTTGCTAATAATAACTTCATTCCACAGTTTGATCGTTCCACACTCACGCACTGTGGATGCATAAACGCTGATTAGCTTCTCGGAATACTCTCCTTGGTAGATAACTTTATTACTTATTCAAAAATTACAATTTTTTTATGTTATGTATATATAATATACGCTTATGCATAAACGATTTTCTTAATGATACCACAGACTGGGAATGAAGCGAACACCCTCAGCAATAATATGTAAATATTTATTTGTACAATATTACATTGTAATCCATATTTTTATAAAAAAAAACAACCCGCTGAGTTTCTTGCGCCCTCTTCTCATGTCTGAGACAGTCTATTTTGAATGAAAGGTAGTTTTTGACGTTCAATAAGTGATTTTGAATCCTATTTTAAATTTGAATGTAGTCTGCAATCAGTAGGTTATATTATAATCAGGTGGTATAAGGGAATGAGACGTGCAGAGGCCCTTTTCCAGCGAGAGGGACTCTTTCATTTAGGTTTCTCTATTTGTACATTCAAAAAACACGTGCCCTTTTAAGTCGTTTTGGCCGGTTAGGGACAAGGAGCTCATGAGCAAGCTTGTGCGGGTGGACTTCCAAACGAATTCTATATTTTTCTCAAGGTGCCGCGATTTCCCTCTTGACCAAAGGAATCTTTGCGTACCTCATCGATACTTTTCAGGATTGTGTTTTTTTATGAAAATACGGGTCGGGACGAGCAGGACGTTCAGCTTATGATAATTGATACGCCCTGCCCATTACAATGCAGTGCCACTCAGGATTCACGAAAAGGCCAAATATTTTGCGCGACACTACAATAGAGCTCGTCACCTTGAGACATAAAATGTTAAATCTCATTTGCCCAATAATTCCATTAGCTACGGCGCCCGAAACACAGTAATGATCACACATTACTGTACACGGCAGAAATAGCCGTTGTGGTACCCTACCCATAATTTAGCCGTCATTCTGTGCAAAGGAACCTTCCACAGGTAAAAACTGGTTTTGAGACCTTTGGAGTATCACAATATTGGTAGCTTGCTGTACCCCAAAGCTGGATTCCATAAGTTCAGATTGGCTTGATGGCCAATGTATACTAGAAGTTTGTTCTCCAGAGATACTGGGGAGTTCCTACCAAAAAGCCAGTACAAGCTTCTCAATTTGAAATTAATTTCGTCTCGCTTATCTGCGATGTGCTTTCTCCAAGTTAGTCGACGGTCCAGGTGAATGAATGAAATTATTAAAAAATATATAAATTAATCACAGTTTAAGTATATAAGTAAGCAATGTCTTCAATGTAAAAACTATTAACTCATACAAATCTAAATATATATAATGTTTATTTTAAGTAATTTCTCAATATCTTCAAAGGACATATTTTGAAGTGCTTTATAAAGAGCCTTCTTACAATTAAGATAATTAAGGGGATAAGTGTTTGCTAATGCATTTAAATTATTATAAAGAAAGTTTCTTTGAAACTCACAAGTAAGTCTCAAAGAATGAAATTTAATCATTGTTTTGAACATTGGCTAATCGTTCCCTAAAAAATGTTCGATGGAAGAGATGGCTGGTCCATTCGTCATACTCGTCACGGGCGCGACTTGTGGTGGTTGAATGATGCTGTCACCGAGAACTCCACTTTTGTTTTTTTTTTTTCATAGGGTGGCTACAATACTAATATTTATATCTAAATGTGGAGGCTTTTAATAGGGGCCAATTAAAAGCCTCCACAAATAACTATTAAATAGTTTTTTACGTTTTTTTTAAATTACTTACTGCTTAAACTAATTAAAGGTATCAATACTATGTAGTAGGTAGGTAAAGAACTTACACATTTTTTCAATTAAATTGACGTAAAATACACTTATATTGTCATTAAATTATTTTTCTGTGACCTGATATTAAAAAAAAATAACAAAAAAAACAAACCGACTTCGAAAACACTATTCCAAAACTATAGATATAATATGCACTAAAAAGTATGAAAATAATTGCGTATTTTTATACAATCTAATTCTAGTAACGGTTATTGTTATTTTTAGAAAGTTTTGAGGTAACGAACATAAAATAAATACAGTCGAATTGAGAACCTCCTCCTTTTTTGAAGTCGGTTATTAATTAATTGTTTTTAAATGTAAAGCCTTATTATCTGTGAATAGTACAAATGTATGTAAAATGTTCACATAATATATTTATTTAAAATATGTGGAATTGCTGCATATGTACTCCAAAACTCTTGTTTTAATTTTTTCACTTAAGTAAGTTGAAACTTTTGAGAGTTTTGTTGCATCACTTTGCATGAAAGCTATTTAAAATAATTTGTTAAATAATTAAGGTTACTATTTCAGACAACGGATATGCCTAGCTATCCAACGCGGAAATGCTGTATTCTTAGTTCACTTCCTCAATTAAAGGAGTGGCCGTGAGTTTATTGCCACTTCTTCTCATCATAAAGCTAAACCTTTTCCAAAGTGGTGGTAAATGTTGTTATTATTATGACGGGTACTAGTAAGATATATATTTTATTAATTTGATGCCAATATTTCGATCCAATTGCATGAATAATAAAATGAATTTTTAAACAAAATATATGATCGATGCAGGACTTGGACACGCAACCTCTCGGGTTCCGTCCTAGCGCTCTTCCACTGAGTCAACCGTTCGAGTGACGTATGGTATGTAAATATTGGTAAGTCATGTTCAGCTCTCAGGTTGTGGCTCCATCTATAGAATTTACTTTACAGTTGATAACCTGCTCAACCTCAATAATTGCATATTAGGAAATTGACTTGAAAGGTCGCGGGTTCAAGTCCCGCATCGTTCATAAATTGTGCTGACAAATTTAATTTAATTAATCCTAGAAGTGTGAGATATAACTTTAAATTTAACAAATTGTTTAGATTCATAAGAGTTACATTTACCAGTGGGAGGCTCCGGATGGCGGCTAGTTTCTGAGTAGGTACAACGGTACCTATTTATGCCGTGAAGCAGTAATGTGTAAGCATTACTATGATTCGGTTTGAAGTGCGCCGTAGCTAGTGAAATTTCAGGGCAAATGAGAATTGACATCTTATGTCTCAAGGTGACGAGCGCAGTTGTAGTGCCGCTCAGAATTTTTGAGTTTTTCAATAATCCTGAGCGGCTCTGCATTATAATGGGCAGGGCGTATCAATTACCATCATCTGAACATCCTGCTCGTCACTTCCCTTTTTTTTTTTATTAAAAAAAAAATTTTACTTGATGAATAAATGAGTTTTCAGTTCTTCTGTTTTGTTAACAATCTTCTATCTGTTTCAATTCAATTATGTTTCACACATTTTTATTGCATTTGTGTGTCATACTTTGTTCAATATTTATTCAAGTGATAGATAAGTTTTAAGAATATCCGTGAACATTCCAATAAGTATCGCAAGCACTGTTTATAAAAGATGTCTAGAGTGTTTCGAAACGAGGCTATGCTAATAGGCATTCAATTACAGAAGTTAAATATATTGACTTTCATACAACATTAGTAAGTAGTTTTAATACGCTATGAAGAAAAAATAATTTCTCGTTACAGTTTTTTGAGAGTCAACAACTCCTGAACATGCCTCGCAGAAGCGAAACGCGTGTCGAAGTGATTCAGTGAAAGTTACTCTAAATGTTATTTATTCGCTACATTTTAAAAAGTAAGTACCTAGTAACTTTCAGTGGCTTATCCGGTCTGGTAGACTTGAACAATGTGCGATCTCTTTAGAAAATAAGGGATGAGACGAGCAGGGCGTTCAGTTGAAGGTAACTGATACGTCCTGCTCATTAGAGATGCAGTGCCACTCAAGATTCTTAAAAAACCCAAAAATTCTGAGCGGCACTAATTGCGCTCGTCACCTTGAATTTCACTAGCTAGGGCGCCCTTCGGACCGAAACATAATAATGTTTACACATTACTGCTCCACGGCATAAATAGGCGCCAAGTGTGAGATTTTTTACCTATTCGATCGCGTAAAAGTAAACTAAGATTTGTATGGTATTGAAAGAGCACCATCTAGTGACAGTACAGTAAAACATCATAGGGCTCTTGCCTAAACAGCTACCGGTAACAGTATTTCCAAATTGATTCGACTTACAGAACAGCATACTCTCACCTCAAAGGCTACTTGCCTCTAAGTCCTTGTTCTTAAGGCTTGGCTCCAATAATAATATGAGATTTTCTCTATTACAACTAAACGAAATATCCTATCAATGAGAAATCTATACTAATATTATAAAGCTGCAGTGTTTGTTTGTTTGTTTGTTTGTTTGAACGCGCTAATCTCTGGTACTACTGGTCCGATTTGAATGATTCTTTCAGTGTTGGGTAGTCCATTTATCGAGGAAGGTTATAGGCTATGTTTTTTTTTCTTTTCAAAATTAGGGATCCGTAATAAAATTGCTATTTTGTAACACAAGGTGTAAAATCGAAAACCTATTTTTGCGTGCGCTGCATAAACTATTGACAATAGAACAAAATGATGTACAGGCTATAATATAGGCAATATTTTATTACTTATAAAACTATCGCGTGAATTATACTTTATATGGCAAAACAACGTTTGCCGGGTCAGCTAGTTAAAATATATGTATTTTAAAACCTTTTTCTTTCCGTTGCCTAAACTGAAAACACGATTGGAAGATATTTGTTCGATACTTTTTTTAACCGAAAACGATGCTTACTTTTAAGAATATTTTAATTTGCTTGAGAACTACATCTTCCATAAAAGCGAAGAAAATACTAGCACATACAAATACCGATAGATGTGAAAACTTGATCACGACTTATACAAAACGTAACAAATTCTTGTTCTACGTTCATTAAGCAATAACATTATAAAAAATATATTTACATGTTATTATACTTTTACATAAATTACTCTAGGCTCTGGTAAATTCTCACATATAGTGCTTCAGTCCACTCAAGCCGACTTTAGGAGCGCTACATGCCAAGCGTGAAAGTCTCATTTTTGACACACTTTTTTTTTTCACACAAATTATCTTGCCCGCAGTTAAGCATATATAGCCTGTGTTATGGGTTACAAGACAACGATATATTTAATACAATATACTTACTTAAACATACATAAATTCATATAAACATACATAAATACATTTAGACATCCATGACTCGGAAACAAACATCCATATTCATCATAATATAAATGCTTGCACCTACCGGGATTCGAACCCGGGACCTCTAGCTTTGTAGGAAGGATCGCTAACCACTCGGCTATACAGGTCGTTTATTTAAACCCACAAAATAAAGCACTTTGATCAACTCGCCTAAAGAAGTTGAAAAATATAGTAAATGTCAAGAGTCGATGACGCTACCTTTTGCTTATGCGGAAAATCGTAGGTAGGCATCATGTAGGTACCTAGTTATATATTTTAATGTAAAATAGTAAGTAATAAATGGTTAGTAAGCTCGTGGGCGCTAAGGTCAGCCTTGCACCCACACGCTCCATATATATGGCCACTACTTTGAAGTTTTGCAAAATCGAGCGGTATACTTTATAAAGTAAAATAACACTTACACACATACAGATAAAGTTCTAAATTCACTACGTTATCTTACAATTTAAATCCTTTTCCCATTTGAAATATACGTATTAGTTAGTGCAACATTCACCTTTGCCTAATCTGGCAAACGGATTTATATAAAAGTGGGCGAAATGTGAATTTTAGAAAATATTTTTCATTTTATAAGCTTTTGAAGTATGTATTTGTATTAGACACACGCCTTAAGGGTTAAATATCCAACGTTAACTTTAAGCTGTTCGTTAGATAAACGGTTCAGCTTAAAACTTACCACTATCTTACTAAAAAAATAAAATAAAATATCTCTTTATCATGTCAGCTCGTGAGGTACAAAAATCAAATTAATCAAATCCCTATCAGCTTACAAGACCTCTACCTAACAGTTTGTTATATTTAAGTGATCCTTGACCTAGACCTATCCCTCACTTGTGAGTTAATATAACATACAAATTTTACCAATATTCTTGGACGATGCGGGACTCGAACCAGCGCCTCTCGGGTTCCGTCCGAGGGCTCTTATCAACCGAGCCAACCGTCCGAGTGATGCATGGACTAAAATTGTTGTATGTCTTGTTCGACTCTCAGATTGTGGCTCCATCTACAGGATCTACTTTATAGTCGATAACCTGCTCAACCCTAATAATTGCATATTAAGAAATTGACTTGAGATGTTGCTCTTGCGAATCCAAATAGGTTGTTATCTCTAAGTGATATCCCTCAGTATTTTAGTGGAAAAAGCTAGGATTGACGTGTTGATGTATTGTTCTCTTCAGAACTAGGAGCTATCTAGAAACGCATAAGCTAAATTGGCCTCATCAAAGATTACTCCTATTTCAAACTTATTTATTTTCTTTAGGTGTTTAGTGCCCTAAATAAAACGTTAACAACTACGCTCAGCATTCGAGTACCAATTGTTTTTTTTTCATCTTTGTATTGGATAAACACAATAAATTCGTAATCTGCCGCGCTACTTTCTGGATAATGGTAATGGTAATGGTATAGGGCTCCTGTTTCCGCAATTAAACCACTAGCATGGGTCCATTTTGCGTGCAGTAATGGCCGGTTACTCCAACCAGCCCAGCTCCTTCCAGAAGTTCAGAACATTCCTGGGGTGTTCACAGACTTCTTGGAGCGACCTTGTATTGGTTAAGGTTTTTGCCCGTTGGTTGGCCACCCCCGCACATTCCAGGATTACGTGAGCGACCGTTTCGTCTTCGGTCAGACAACCTCTGCACTTAGGGCTGTCCGTTACGCCGATTGTGAAAAGGTGTTTGTTTAGTGATGTGTGACCCGTTAGGGTGCCCACCATTATACGGATGTCATGTCTGTTGAGGCTCATAAGTCTACGTGTCAGTTTGGGCGATAGTGCAGGTATCGCCACCTTCGACTGTCTACAGCTTGAGACATTCATCCATCGGGTGTTGTGTAGGTCGTTGGTGAGAGAGCGTATCCATGAGCGCATTTGGCTGAAGGGCAGTGGCAGAAGTGGCAATGGACCAGACACTGTATTTGCCGATGCCCGCCTTGCAAGCTCATCCGCTGCATCATTACCCAACGAACCACTATGTCCCTTGATCCATTGCAGAGTTACCTGGTTATAAGAGGCAACTTGCTCCAGGGTTTGGTGACATTCGTGTATTAGTGCTGAGTTGTGTGTGGTACCCTTCAGCGCTGTTAGTACCGCCATACTGTCAGAAAGAAATCTGATGTTGTGGCCATGTACCTTTCTTCTTAATATAGCGCTGGCGGCTTCCTTGATGGCTACGCACTCACATTGGAAGATGGAGCTGTGTGTGCCCAAGGGTATGGAAATGTGTATGTTTAGTTCCTGTGAGAATATGCCGGCACCAGTTCCAGTAGCCATTTTCGAGCCGTCTGTGTAAATTCTTAGTTCGTTTACACCTGACTGGTCAGCATCTTTCTCATATAGCTGTATGTGATAGTTTTTATGGAAGGTATTTGTTTTAGTTATCTTATCACATGGTGCCTCACAGAGTGGATAATCCTTTGTTACCCTATTCCAGAGCTTATCTGTTAGGCCGTCTTCATTCTTCCATACACCCAACAGCTTTAGACGTAGAGTCGCCATTGTCGCTTCTTGTTGAAAGTGTATGTCGAGTGGTGTTAGCCCTAGAATAGTTTCAAGGGCCGAGGAAGGCGTGGTGCGCATGCATCCTGTTATGGCTGTGCAGGCGAGCCGCTGGAAATCTCCTATTATAATCTGCCAACATATAAATTAATATATTTTTTTCTTCTCTCAAAGAGTGCAAAGCGTGTTCGTCATCAGGAGATTTCTTTTTTTTTTCTTCCGGTTTGACATGATGCGTAGGTTAGCGCCAAAAGTCACAAATTAAAACTTATGAAACACCTAGTTAATATATATTAGGAATAATAAACAAATAAATGAGTTAAGAATAGAAACGGTCTAAATTTCAAAAAGTTATATAGTATATTATATATAATATAATTTAAACTGTGTTGAACAACGTTGGTTGATAATAAAGGTTACGACGAGGATTGTGATTTAATTAGTCTAGTTCATGTCATCAGCTTCATGTTTCGAGATTTTTGAGTGAAAGATTTTTCTTTTGATCGACTTTCAATTGTTTTTTTTTACTCAGCTAAGAAAAGAAAGATAGATCGGAACTAATGCGGCAGAAGCAACTCGCAATATCAATGTTGCGTTGGAGAGGGGACTGGTATGAACGCACCGTGCGATTTTGGTATAAACGATTTCGTGATTGAAACTTCGATTTGACGAACGAACCGCGCGGAAGTCCACACAGGTGAATTACAATGTGGAAACCGATTGGAACCAAATTACCCAGGAATTAGCGGCATGGTTTGACGTTACCTTACCATCAATATACACTTATTTGCTTCAAATCAATAAAATAATAAAAATAAAAAATGGTTGTCTCATGATTTGACTGATCTGCAGAAAGAAACGCGTGTTGAAACAAAAAAAAATGGTAACTGCTTTCTCTGATCTGGTCAAACAATAACGGCAGATGTCTACAGTGCCAAACTCCGAACAATGATTGCAAAACTAGCAGTGAAATAGCCCCGACTCATAAATAGATCTTTACCATTATTGCTCCATGATGAATCTTAAACATTATGTGGAAAACTGTTTTGATACTTTGATTATTTCTGAGTTTTCCTAACTTGTAATATACGTATTTTAATCATTGACAAGGTAAACAAAAGGTAGATAATATTTTTTTTTTAATCAAAAAAGGAAAGAATAAAGCAAATTTTATGAATATTAATTTGGTATTCGTTTTCGTAATGAAAATTAGATTCCAAATACTTAATTCCAAAAAACGAATCAAAAGTATTATCCGAGCTACTTAAAAACGGTTTCAATGCAGTATCTGATATCCTATATACCCCTCTCTTTATAATTATTTTCTGCAGATCTGTATACTTTTTCCAGTCATCTGGAGTAACATCTGAAATACAGTATTTTATTAACTGCTCTATTCTTGCGTTGTGCATTCCTTAATTTCAGGTAGGTATTTTTCTTTGAAATTCAATAGCATTGAGGTCACAGTGTACTCTGCTTCATATAAATCTACGGCTTCGGAAACAAATGGCGCTCTGAGAGAGAAGAAGCCGCGCAAAACCTCTCCCAGCATTATTTTTATTCATTACTATGACACTGGGTTTATTCAAATTAGGTATTAATTTTTCATGTAACGAATTCATGAAATTCCTTCTATTCATGTCATGAGTCATCATGGTAATCTGCCATTCTATTTCACTATTCATTTTCTAGCATCCCTATTCTGTGGTTTAAGTTGACACACATCCATAGTCGGACTATGGATTTGATTAAAAAATAGTAGTACTTTATCAATGGATCAAGCTCTATTATTATTTATGGTTACATTACTGAAAGATGGCGGGTGATGAAAGTGACAGGTTAGTAAATAATGAAAAGTTTATTTTTATTCAAAAATTATATTTAATAATTCGGTCTCTAGAATCTTTTTCTTATAAATTTGCTCACTAAAACATGGTATTGTTGATAGATGTTATTATAAATTTTCTAAAGGAATTATTATGATTTTAAACAAATTCTTGTTTTGCAGTAATCTTAAACCGTCTAGCGTTGCTATAATAAGAGAAGTATATGATAGTGAAAATGCCCACATTAAATTTGAATTGGAATTGGAAAGAGCACTTGAGGCTGGAGTCAGTGTTATCGTAATTGAGCCCGAACCATTAGGTGAAGAGACTGCAAGATGGATCTATGTGGGAAACCTCTTACATAAAGTGTCTGTTTACAGTGGAATATTAGGTATTACTGCAGGTACGTTCATTATTGAATAGGATAATAATATTACTATTTTATTGCTGCTAAAGTTTGTAGCCAGTGATGTAATAATAATTCCGTGTACATAATATTCTAACAGATATAATAGCCTTGTGTATAAATAATTATAAACAATGTTTTGTGATACCGAATAAATAAGTACATGCAATTATATTCATGTTAATTTTTTCCTGAAACAAAAGGTATAGTTGTTATATATATTACATTTTTGTTATGAAACTAGTCTTACAAACTCTTCAATTAATGTGAGCAGAGAACATATAACTATGAGTGCTGTGTGAATATAGTCTGGCCATAAATATATATGATATATTGAGCAACAAACAGTTCCTTGGTCACTTAGTAGTGAAGGCCAAACTTTCCTCTATAAAGCTTGGTGTACTCAGTAAGGTGAGACAATCCAAATTGAGTATCCAACGAAGAGTAATTTGAATCATTGACACTCAAGTAATCTCTTATTGGCTTGATTATTTAGTGTTGTTTTAGGATATGGGTTCTATCTGAATATATCATGGAGAATGCTCAGAGTTTTTTCGGATTGATACCAGCATTGGAATTCCATCACCTGACATAGCAAAATGAGACATTTGACTCGCATCATGTTGACATCTGGTATTATTGAGTGTTTGCTAGCAACTTCTTGCCTCACACAGCAGCAAATACTCCCAACTTAAAGGCGAGCACCTCATCTCTTGATCCTGGTGTTGTGAACGTCATTGGGCAGCTGCCTCACCAATTGCCATGATATGTAAAAATATTGTTATAAATTAAAAACATCTAATATTATGTTTATTTATTCAAATTGGAATGTGTCTTTGATCAATGCCTGCCATTTAAATTTTTTTTTCGAGGTTAATGAAATGAAGAAAACAGAATTGCAGCGATTGCCTTGCACAAATGTCCTTGTTAATTTTAAGGCACTTTTAATCATATGTTTGTACCTATTACTAATTGATTTACCAACACAAACTCTGTTGAAGACTGACCTAGTCTTGAACTAGAAATTATGGTCAGTTTTATAAGTTATGGCCTGCTCCAACAGTTGCTTAAGATCTCTAGAACAAGCAGTGTCTAAATTTCCCATGGAAATAGATTGTAAATCCATAGACCAGATAGACTTTACAAATATAATCCTATTTTTTAATCTTGCTGAGACTTCAATAAGTAAATACACAACACTTAAGTTTTATAAAGATTATATTGTCGTAAAAGAACAAATACAATTTTTTATTGTAACAGAACTAATGGCCAAACTAGGCATACACAACATCTCATTGTTTTAATGATCACTCCTAAAGCAAGTTATATCCACTCAATGAAGGGAAGTAATAAAAGTTGCTTTATAATATGTTTTAAACGACATTGGAAAAGGCTTGCTTGTTTATTGTTATGGTATGGAAAATAAAAATAAATTTGACTTATTACAGGAATTGGTTGGAGTTCTATAGCATGTACCCCATTTGGATTAGTTTCTGTACTTTGCGCTGGCTGCTATACACTATCATGGCAATGGGATCCTTGCTGTAAATACCAAGAAGAAAAAAACCACCGTCACCTGTCAACCCTGCCAATATTAAGCGACCTTACGTCCGCTTCACCTGTTGTACTTGTACGCACAGATAACAGACGAAAAATTGTTTTACATAGCACAATCTCTATTACTGCAGCTGCTATTTGTTTATGGAGATTATATAATATGTTTAAGTAAAATGATTATTAATTTGCTCAATTTAAGCTTTCTTAGTTGGATGACATTTGTAAGGTAAATGATTCCTTACAGCTATTTGTCTTAATTTAGTTATGTAATTGTACAATAATAAACTGTATAAATTTGTTTCTATTATTAATTCACTGTGTTGTATAGTTAGTTGCTTATAATATTGTACAAAAATACTTTGTTTATTGTAAAAATGTTAGTCTAAAGTGAATGAAGGTTTGTTCTTTAGTAGTGAAATAAGTATAATATGACTATTATCAGGTGGTCACAAGTATATAACAATAAAACAATGAAGTATGTGTGAAATTTTTTATTGTTTTGAAATAACATTAATTTAAAATAACAAAACCCTTACTGCACAGCCACATTATCTCTGGACCATGCTGGAAGGTAATGTCCCCTCCCATCACCCTCAATGTTACATTGATCTGTTTTGACTTTTGCTTTTAATTATTATGTAGTTTATGTTGTTCTGTGTCGCTATAATAGTACTGTCAGAAAGATAAATACTCTTTGTACTTAACCTAGATGCTCTCATTGGTTTTTCATCATTATAATAATAATAATTAGTATCATAACACAACACCTTTATGTCAATCAATAATACAGAAAAATTAAATCATATTTTTATGAATAAAAATATTAGGATGTTATTTAATTATGTTTGTTTTTCACCACCATAACAAAGCCTCAATGTGATGTCTTCACATTCGACAACATGTCCAGAGATAATGTAACTGGCTATGACATAAATGCATACTTTAACCATAGATATGGCAGCACAAAGCGATTCCCGTACAAATTTTTATACCATTACCCTATATTATCTACTAGAGGATGTACACATTAATATGTTGACAATTCTTCAATAATCTACCGACCCAGCATACTTATATGTTACTCAAAAATAACCCTTTTCCAAATTAAATCCATGAAATATGTACGAAAAACTTTATTAAAATTACATAATTGATGGGGTCAATTTTATATAATAGTATTTTTTAATACATATATATCTTAATCCAGCTAGACTACCTCTTTAGTTTATAAATCCAGGGGTGTGCAGTTTTTCTAACAAGGTAGGCACCATGGATCTACCTAGTAGCAGTTGAGCTTTGGAATAAGCAAAGATTGCTAACCACAGGTATTTAGTATATATAGCGTAAGGAAAAAGTTTATAAGTGGTTGTTCAATAGAAGTTTAGTAATAAAATAACGGAACCAAATTAAACTAAACTAGTGCTATATTTATTTAGGTTCATAATGAGGTAGGCACTGCCTAATTGCCTTTATGATATGCACAGTCCTGAATAAATCAGAAAATCAATTGTAGATTTAAAATACTTTTTATAATTTATACATACATTACATTTTGACAAGTAATTCATGGATATAATGCTGTACAAAAAGTACTACATTTGAGCTACCTAAAAAGCTGGTAACACCCCTATGATACCTTTGGTACTGCAAGAGTATATGAGATGTGGTGAACAATTCCCATCAGGTCGCCCATACAATTGTTTATTCTACCCATCCATAAAAAAAGAGCAATATAAGTTATTTTTAAAAGCTACCAATCATAACAATAAAATTTAATAGCTATAGAAATATTAAAAGGTTCTTAGCTAAGACATGTTCAGTGGTAATGGTTGTTCTGCAGACAGCCAGCCCTTCAAAGTTCAAATCACATTAATGTTATGTACTATTATTATATTACTAGCCTTTTAGAGTCAGAACATCTAGCAACATTGTACCTGTCAAACATCTGTCTTAGAACCTAGCCTCTTTTACAATACAGTCTTCAGATAACAAATTTCTAGTACTTTTGAGATATAGTCAAAAACTACACTTCAATATGTGAACAAAATGAATGATACTATAGTTATATATTTGGACAAAAGAACATATATACATTTTTTTTTTATATTGGCAAACTTTTACACAGAATATCTTATCCCAATCTAGGCATAGTATGTATTATAGGTACAAGATAACGATGTAATACATATACTTAAAACATCCATGACTCAGAAACAATCATCCATATTCATCATATAAATGTTTACGGGGAGTCGAACCCGATACCTGTAGCTCAGTAGGCAGGGTCACTAACCACTGGGCTACATGGGTTGTCATACATATCAAAATATACACCAAATTTGTTGAAAAACAATATATGAACTGATTTTAGAAATAATTATTGTCAGTTGTTTAAATGTTACTTTCACATACAACGGAGTTATATGCATCAACAGAATATTTTATATACAAATAGTCAAACAGCTCCATATAAACAATAATATATAATTATACAATGTTATCATTTTAATGTTAATTAAATTATTTGAGTTGATATTATAAAATGTTAGTATGTACTGAGTGATTGTCAGATTGATCGGAAATCTTTGTGAATGTCAATCTATCAAGGCCCAACAACTTATTTTATTCACTTTTACTTTATTATCTGAAAACTTGATTATGTGAGTGTGTTTCGAAGATTGAAGGTACAATTACCTTAAATATATATTCTCATACATCTTGTTCACATAAAGAAGTATATTAGAATTTACATCAAAAAGTATTCTAATGAATCAATTTTGAGAAAAATAAATGCTTTTTGCCTTTTAAATGCCTTTTTATGTGACTGTATATAATGAAAGGCATTAATTATCTACAGTTACATATACTCCTTTATCTAACCACATATCATAAGCCTTCATGATGCACTCAGGAGCCGCCTGTTATGACCAAAGAGGATGTATATATGATGAGACAAGACTGCCTAAGTAAATATTGAAATTTAGTTTAGTATGTGCAGTGATTTGACCATAAGTTTGAAGTAGTACTAATTACAGTATGACAATGGGAAAGTATAATCCGTTTGAAAGCGAAAAATTGTTTAAAACGAAGTGGTATTCGGCTATTTCCGTTTTTTACAAGACTATAGCAGTCATCTGTCAATCTATCAGTGACTGCATGTTTCATACAATCCAGTGAATCACTTTTTTTAGAGTTGTGGTAGGCTGGTTAAGACCACCATCAATTAAATGTTAATGCCGTTAATTAAAAGTTTCCTGGCAGCTGTCATAGTTCTTTGTAATTCAGATAACTACAGTCGCCTTAACTATCTATTCTAGTCTTCCTACTGTGACTTCTGTGGAAGACACACCACAGATTTGCCAGTATCTCGTTAAAGTAGACTAACAAACTTTGAGTATGTGTCTCCTAAGTTTAATAGTAATGATCGGTGTTAAGATTGCACAAAGTTTTTCTTTTCATATCAAATTTCTTTATTTTCAGAGATGTCTAAAAATAAAATAATATTATCGTCACAGATGTTTTGGTAGAAATTTGTTCTACCAAAACAGTCTTATTTTTATTGTGGTCATAATGTGCGGTTTTTGAACGCATTATAGAGGGTTTATGATATGTTAGTACCTATATAAAATATTGTATTTATGCAGCCTTAAAATATTATCACCTTCCTCAACCCTTATCCAGTAAGAGGAATATGGTAACTAACTGGACTTATTCAGAAACCTCTGTATTTAAACAGTTGGGTTTGCTCTTCGAGCCATCAACCAGAAATACAGAGATGGTATTGTGTGTCTCAAGAAAATCGCTAGTCTTGGTATGCACTGACTAACAATTAGTTCATTGTCCTTGTTGACAATCATGTCTATTATCTTCGTTGCTGTATATTCTGCTGTAAACCCTTGAGCTGTGCTTTTATCCATAACTGAAAATAAACAAAAAATAAACATTATTATTTTTGTCTCTTATTAAACAGACATATTGCAAGAAGAATAACGGAAATATCTATATTTATCTAGCCCAGTTAATAGATGGAAAAAATTTCATAAGACTATTGATAAATCCTTCTTTAATGATTATATTCTTAAACTATGGAACGAGTCGGTTTGGCCGGAGTCTACGGTCGTCAAGATCAAAGATCTCACGAGATCATCTAGCAAATTGGAGGTTTAAATTATGGAGAATCAAATTCGCCGCAGTCTACCGATCTCATGAGATCATTTAGCAAATCAGACGTTTAAACTATGGAACGAGTCGAATTTGCCGCAGTCTACGGTCTTCAAGGTCACCGATCTCATGAGTTCATTTAGCAAATGGGAGGTTTAAACTATGGAATGAGTCGGATTCGCCGCAGTCTACGGTCTTCAAGGTCACCGATCTCATGAGTTCATTTAGCGAATGGGAGGTTTAAGCTATGGAATGAGTCGGATAGGCCGCATTCGACTGTCTTCAAGGTCACCGATCTCATGATATCTCATTTAGCCAATCGGAGGTTTAACTATGGAACGAGTCGTATTCGCCGCAGTATACGGTCTTCAAGATCACCGATCTCATGAGATCATTTAGAAAATCGAAGGTTTAAACTATGGAGAATTAAATTCGCCGCAGTCTACCGATCTCATGAGATCATTTACCAAATCGGAAGTTTAAACTATGGAATGAGTCGGATTCGCCGCAGTCTACGGTCTTCAAGGTCACCGATCTCATGAGATCGTTCTGCCAATAGGAGGTTTAATCTATGGAACGAGTCGGATTCGCGGCTGTTTACAGTCTCCAAGGTCACCGAAAGTAAAAAGAATTTGATATTAAATGCACAAATGATTAATATGCTCTAATAATAATTTGTTTATAAATTAATATTATTTAATTTAACACAACCTTACCCCCATGGTTGTCACCGCTGCCAGTGAGAGCATTAAGAGAAACTGCTGTTTGCACAAAGCCTGGGCTCACTACAGAGACACTAATATTATGTTGGTACATTTCTGCGCGAAGTGCATCACCGAAGGCCTGCATAGCATGTTTTGAAGCTCCATATGCAGATCGATCCGGTATCGAAATAAGCCCTTGTACAGAACTCACAAATACTATTTGTCCGCTTTTCCTCTCAACCATTTTTGGCAGTACAGCTGGAATAAATTTGCAAAGCCATTTGAAGTAAGTAATTGTTATAAAATTTGTATGAAAAGATAATTCTGCTAAATTAATAAAAATATATGAGACCGCCAACAATAAATTAAATAATTATAAAGACGGTAATGGTGTTAATAGCGTACTACATCATTCATACTCTTCGAAGTATCACTAAATGTGATTCACACACACACAGTTCAAAGTGGTAATAACTTTAAAAATGTAGGTTATCAATCTTTTTATTAAAATAAGGGGTGAGACTTACTAACGTCCTACTGGACGTTCAGTGGGTGGTAATTGATACGCCCTGCCCATTGCCGCTAAGGATTCTTGAAAAATCCGAAAATTTTGAGCGGCACTACAAATGCGCTCGTCACCTTGGGACATAAGATGTTAAGTCTCATTTGCACAGTAATTTCACTGGCTACGGCGCACATCAGACCGAAACAATAATGTTTACACATTACTGCTTCACGGCAGAAATAGGCGCCGTATGTTACCCATAATCTAGCTGGCATCCTGTGCAAAGTAGCCTCCCACTAGTAATCAATCAATATAGAGTGGTAATTTATCAAATTTTTTACTACTATATCTAGTGTTTATTACCATGTCTGGTTTTTATGGACCAATTTGATAATTATTTCTTCATTTGAAAGGGTATACTATCAGATTGGTTCCATTGATGGAATAATCAGATTTGATGGTGGTATTTAGGGAGGAAATCAAAAGCCAAAAATTTGTAATTAATCTGTGTAACATTTGCAACAAAAAAGATCGTGATTTAATTGTGCGTTATTTTAGGAAATCTAGCTGCCCCGACAGACGTTGTTCTGTAGATAATAAAAAAAATACTGTTTTGTAGGAATTTGCAAATAATATTTCAAAACATCAAGAATTATTTCGTAAAAAATGCTCCCTGTTGTTATAATGAAATTGTTTCACAGCAGAACTGTCAAACCGCGCGTCAAAAATACTCTCACAGAAAATATGTCCAAACAAAACAAATATTGGAAATAAAAATAATTATGGGTCCCAAATCGAAATAAAAACTATCCTATGTGACTATAGTGGCTTTGGATGTAACATTCACTTCGAGTATAGAGACTGTTTTAATGAATCATAACAAAATTTAAGATACCAAGATAATAATCATCATCAGCCGGAAGACGTCCACTGCTGGACAAAGGTCTCCCCCAAAGATCGCCATGACGATCGGTCTTGCGCTGCCCTCATCCAACCTATTCCGGCGACCTTGACTAAATGGTCGGTCCATCTTGTGGAGGCTTACCAACACTGCGTCTTCCGGTACTTGGTCGCCATTCAAGGACTTTACTGCCCCAACGGCCATGTGTCCACTGCCACTTCAGTTTCGCAATCATTTGCGCTGTGTCGGTGATTTTGGTTCTCCTACGGATCTCATTTCTGATTCGATCTCGTAGGGAAACTCCGAGCATAGCCCTCTCCATTGCCCTCTGAGCAACCATGAGCTTTCTGATAAGGCCCATAGTTAGCGACCACATCTGCATACCGTAAGTCACCAATGGAAACACACACTGGTTAAAAACCAAAGATAATAATGCCATGCTAATATTGTGACCTGACGCTGTTGCCATAATTATTAAAAGGTTTTTTATCTTTTGTTTACATCCCCACAGATATCGGGTCAGTGGTTGAACTTTACCTTTTGTTTATCTAATTTTTAGATATGCTCAGTAGGAAGGTAAGCATTGTACATTTTATAGTTAATTTTAACAGTGAATAACCGTATAAAATAAATGTACAAAAACTGTGTATCAGTATCTCTTTACCTCTGCCTATAAAAACTTCAAGATATAACTATGATATTACAATGTTATACCCGAAATCCACTGTACAATAATATTTATTATAATATAGTATTTAATGTCCCTGATATTAGTATAGCCTGTATAGCCGAGTGGTTAGCGATCCTACCTACTAAGCTAGAGGTCCCGGGTTCGAATCCCGGTAGGTGCAAGCATTTATATGATGAATATGGATGTTTGTTTCCGAGTCATGGATGTTTAAATGTATTTATGTATGTTTATGTAAGTATATTGTATTAAATATATCAGTCTTGTAACCCATAACACAGGCTATATATGCTTAACTTGGAGCAAGATAATTTGTGTAAAAAGTGTGTCAATATTATTATTATTAGTACTTTGAACTTATCTGTTGATAAACAGAAATATCATTAATTAATAGAAGACTATGTTTGGGCTTAATTGAATTCTATGTAGCTTTATGCATTAATTATTTTTCTTTATATAGTAATGGTTATGATCTATATTATAGGTTTACAAATGGGAGGCTCCTTTGCACAGGATGCCGGCTAGGTTATGGGTACCACAAGCGCACCTATTCCTGTGTGAAGCAATAATGTGTTTCGGAAGTTAAGAACGCCATAGCTAGTGAAATTTGTGGGAAAATAGAAAAATAATAATACTTCATTTCATTTTCTTTTACACTCACTGCAAATAACTTAAATTACTAAATGTACAATATTTATTACATAAGACCCCGAAACTAGTTAAAACTATCTTCGGGGTCAGAATATGAAGCTTAACATCTTGTGTCTCAAGGTGACGAGCGCGATTGTAGTGTTATTCAGAATTTTTGGGTGTTTCAAGAGATGTAAAGTATGAGAGTGATATTGAAAGAAGAGTAAATGCAGGAAACATGGTTAATGGAGCTTTGCACTCCTTTATGAACAGTCAGAAGGTATCTAATAAGGCTCGTTTGGCTGTGCATGAAGGAGTGTTGGTTCCAACACTCATGTACGGAAGTGAAAGTTGGGTATGGCAGAAGAAACATGAAAGCAGAATAAATGCAGTTGAGATGAGAGCGTTGAGAAGTATGATAGGAGTTAAACTGAGTGAGAGGATAAAAAATAGTGAGATAAGGAAACGTTGTGGTCTGAAAGAAGATGTTGTGACAAAAATTGAGAAAGGTATGCGGAGATGGTTTGGACATGTCGAGAGAATGAATGAAGAACGATTGACGAAGAAAGTGTATAAGGCCAGTGTGAATGAAAGTGTTGGAAGGGGTAGACCTAGGCGGACGTTTCAAGATCAAATCAGGGACGTCTTGAAAAAAGGCCAGGTGAAGAGTACCCTAAACCGGAGAGCATGTATGAAAGGAATAATGAGAGTGGACGAAGCGAAAGAAGTATGTAAGGATCGTAGCAAGTGGAAAGAAGTGGTCTCTGCCTACCCCTACGGGAAAGAGGCGTGATTTTATGTATGTATGTAGGTATGTATTCAAGAGTCCTGAGCGGCACTACATTGTAATGGGCAGGGCGTACCAATAACCATCAGCTGAATGTCCTGCTCATCACGTCCCTTACTACCAAGAAAAAAAAGATAACCTGATAGCACTTCTTTTGTGTGGACTTTACAATTTTTAATACCTAATCAATTGCCATATAAGTTACTTAAACTTAACATTGTAATATATAAGGCTTTTTACAAAAATATTACCAACTTCAACATGTCTTAGATATCTTATATCTTTAAGCGAGCTATTCTTGTATATAAATATATATATATATAATCTGAATCTCGGAAACGGCTCCAACGATTTTAAGTTTTATCCGTGTTTTAATGAGAAACTGCTATCGCCACCATATACAATACTATAATAGTTCAGATGGGACATTGGGTGATCCGGAATCCAGATGTGCTATTAGTTTTTTTTTGTAACTTCATAAAAATCCGAGCAAGGCTCGGTCGTCCAGATATTACTATATAATTAAAACAAGGTAAGTAAAAATTTAAAAATAAATTTTATCAACAACATTTTGAAATTGGTGGTTTTTACTACCAGTCTTATATTACTACCAGTTTCATATTAGCATATGATTATGTATAAGTATTGAAGATTGTAATGTTTATGTTTAATGTTTGCAAATTTATTTTATCTGTTTAGTTAAGTACCTATATTAAAATTTATGTTAATATAGTTGTAAAAAAAATTATTGTTATTACTCCAATAGACTACTATTTAGGTGCAAGACCCAGTTGGTAAGTATTGGAAGCAAACCAGATGTTTAGATTCCTCTCAGAATAAAAAAAGTATGTGTGTACTTATGTATGTGCGCAAGAAGTTATACTTCTTTGGCTTAACGAAGCAAAAATCATTAAAATTATTTATTCCTCATGCTATTCTACGGTTTTAGAAAGAACAAATTTGTAATCTTGCAAAGTTGGCTTTAACAATTAATTATTAAATAATGTATGCGGCTGTATGGGCTTGAACCCTTTGCAACCAAAAAAATTTACGAATTACGCAAACATCAGCAAATTTTAGGAACAAACTTCAAACTGTTACTTTTGTGTTACAACTTACAGTGATGAGCGCGCATCATTAAATTTTACTCTCATCATTTTTTCATAACGCGCCTAAACAACTATAACTTCAAAAATAAACAACCAGAATGTATCTAGGTTTCAAATTGAGGATAATCAAACCTTTTGAAAGACCCACAGATCCAAAATAATTAATTCTCATAATTTTCTCATACACATCCATTTTAGTATGCAATATTGACCCACGGTGTGACACACCACCATTATTTACAAGTATGTCTACCTGTCCACATAAATTGTGAACTCTTTCAACAAAGGCATCCAGTTCATTTAAATTAGACAAATCCAATTCTACAACCACAGGCTCTACAGTAGGACCATTCTGAAAACAAATTTAAAAATGTTTTAATTTTAATTTAAAACAAATAAAATTTTAAAACAAAATTTATGAACGATGCGGGACTCGAACCCGCAACCTCTCGTTCAGTGCGAGCGCTATTACCACTTAGCTAACAGTTCGAGTGACATATGGTTGATAAATCTTATATGCCTTGTTTTTTGTTTTCAACTATGTGTGAAACTAACTAAAGAGTAAAAAAATATTTAGACCTGAAAGAGCGATGTCTAAGCCAATTTCTTAATATATATGCAAATATTAGGGTTCAACAGGTTATCAACTGTAAAGTAGATCCTGTAGATGAAGACACAACCTGAGAGACTAACAAGACATACTAGATTTATCAATGATACATCACTCGAGCGGTTGGCTCAGTGGAGGAACGCGACAGTTCCCTCATTGTTCATAAATTTTGTTTTAAAATTTTATTTGTGTAATTGTAATAACTGTCACTTTTAATATTTAACTTGAGCAGCACTTTTTTGGGGTATCAACTAATAATATTCAAGCTGTCATCTGTAATTATTAGAGTTTGCATATTATTATGTGATAAAAATTCATTGCCCGGTAGGAATATAGAATAAATATCTTTGCCACTTTGCTATGCTGTTGCATGAATGTATTTGAAGCACCACAATACTTTTGATATGACTATATTATATTTTGTACTGTCAATTGTAAAGGAAAAAAAACTAGATATGTTTAAAACAACAACTTCAAAAACTGAAACATATCAAATAACTAAAAATTTAATATACTACACCTCTTATGGAAACCCTTACCTTAGACAAAAAATTTCATAAAAACTGTTCATAAAATGAAAACTACTGGGCCAAACTATATAAAATTTTTATGGGACCAAATGGCATCTATTCCACTTCGAACTAAATATGAATTACGTAAATCGGATCATAAGTCTCACAGTAATCGGTGTACATACATAAGAAAAATACCTATGTAATTGATAACCTCCTCCTTTTTGAAGTTGGTTAATAAATAAGCTGTTTGTAATACAACATTCTTGGATGAATGTTGATGTCCACTAATTCATCAAAGGAAAGATGTCATAAATTAGTAATAAGTCTATAATTAAAGACACAAGTCTGTTAACCTCCCGAAATCAGCAGTGACCCAGGGCACTAGATTTTTCAGATACACCAAAACCGAGAGTTCCATATGGCATACTATTCCCACACCAAATCCTGAGCCTTATTTTGTTTATAAGATGGTTTATTTGCATTGTCTTATAGCTTGTTTCAATAGCTTTCAGATACATTCACTCAAATCATCCTAATTATAAGCAATCTTTTAATACACATTGACAGAACACTGCATGAGTGAGAAAATCACATCAGTTTCCCTGAACAGAAAAGTTAATAAGTAGGACTCTATATTATAGCCTCATGTTATGGTATTGTCACTCCCTATGGTAAATAAATATATTCCTATTTCTATGGCAAAGCTACTTCATATATATCAAGATACATTCATAATTTCATCTAAATTGGTTAGGCTAGGAAGGTATTTATGTTTGTTCTGACGATATAAATATTATATAGCAATTATTGTAAACTATACTATATTGTAAAGATTTTTAGAGTGTTTTTACTTTGTGTTCAATGCTATTTTAATTTTTTAATTAATTATCTCGATTGTCTTAATCTTGAATAAAGTAATATCTGTATTTTATTATGTTCACCTCTTATATTATAATTTAATAAATACAGTCATAATAAGAATAATGGAAGGGCCACTGAGGTCTGCTAAAAAAAACATAGTAACTTGTTCAAACTTTATTTAATTTACATACCAAACTTATGGATAATGCAGGAATAAAACCTAGGTAGTACACCTTAGTAGGTGTATACTTTAACAGCTTTGTCAATCATCAGAATGTGCATTATCCATAAACATTAGTATTTGTTCAACTACTCTATTAATTATGCTTACCACATTTTTTGCCAGTAGGTCTTGTTTAACTCTCTCCAATTCCGATAATCTTCTGGAAGCCAAAACAACTTTAGAGCCATTTTCGTAAAAAACATGGGCAAGTGCTTCTCCAATACCAGAACTGGCCCCAGTTATTACAACAACCTAACATGAAACAAAAAATTTATTTTATAAATTTTAAACTTCTTATAATAATTTTAAAATAAAAAAAAAATTAAAATTTTAACTTCTTTCAAAATTAAATATATGCATAGCACTTATTCATAATTTTATTTTTACCTTTCCCTTAAGGGCATCTCTTCTTTTTCTTTCCACAAATGTATTAAATAGCTTGAACATCGTGAAGCCCGAAACTAAGGATAAGCCGACATACTTTACGTACAAGGATAACGACATTTGTGACTGCATTGTGAATGGCAACGTTGAACTATAAAAAATAATTATGTATGCAGACTCGGTGCAGACCACTCGAGTCCCTGCTATCTCTTTATTGTATTCTGTGTATCTTAATTTTTTTCTCTCAATGCGGCAACAATTTTATTTTGAAGATTTCGTAGATCCGATATAAATTATTTTTATGGTATGTAATTTAATGTTTAAATATATATAAATTAAAATATAAAATACCGCAATCGGTGTACCGTAAACGACCTGCAAGTTGCGACAGTCAGCCAGTCACTGTCATTTGTCACTTAATCAGACTCTGTCGTTGGTGAATCCTGATTCCTGTCTCCAGAACATCTCTCATGTATAATGGGTCCGCGAGACGATCAAGTGCACTTGACAACGTGCCTACGTTGTCTACGTGCTTGAAGTGAATATTGATCGTTTACAGCGTTGACTTGACAAGTCCCGTTAAGTACGGATTGGACCATACTTGACAAAAAATTTGATTGACGGCACTTGAACCACCTTGCGCTTGATGCGACTTGACTAGTTTTATTCATGTGCGGCCGGAACATCGAAGATGGCGGACGACGAACCGGACCGAGACGTGGCTTTGGCGGCAAGTGCCGATCTAATTACCGAGCGTGATTTTGTCTTCTTATTAATATCTCTCTACAGAGATTATCCTGCTTTGTGGAAAATCAAAAGTAAGGAGTATGCGGATAAAAACAAAAGGTCGCTTGCTTTATCAAGCATAGTCAAAGCACTTCGAGTATATAAACCTGCCTACACCGAAGATTTATTGAAGAAAAAAATTAATGCTTTAAGAACCAACTTTAACAAAGAAAGAAAAAAGATTGAACAAGCACAACGGTCTGGCGCGTCTCCCGATGATGTACCAAAACCGACACTCTTCTATTACAATGATCTGTTATTTCTGTCAGACCAAAATTTAAACAGTGAGGTAAAACATTTTTTATTTACAATACAAAGATAGGTACATTTTATACTCAATACTCAATAACTTTATTGCATTCCATATCGTATACAAGGCTGGTGGGTAAAATAAAATAGAAACAATCATGGACCCTGTCGGGCACAGCAAGTTAGTTTTATAGAGGAGAGGATGAAGAGCGCTTTTTTAAAAATATAATAGGTATACTAAAGTAGAGGAAGATCTGACATTTAAGTAGGTATTATTTATGTGTAGATTTATATTCATTTTATTTGTTAATATTTATTTATCATTTATAGTTATATTCTAGATAATTTATTAATTGTTATTATTTATTTTATTATTTATTTTATATATATATATATCTGTAATATTAATTAACTAAATTATATGTAATTAAAAATATTGCACGGTAAGTAAGATAAATAAATATATTTAAGATTTATCTCTATTACCCCAGTTAGAATTTATCTTTAATGTATTGTGTAGTAGCTTTTATCTAAGAGAAATTGTTTTAATTTATTGGTAAATATATTTTACATTTAACTATGTTTTTAAATAACTAAATTAGGCAATTATTTTGCCAAGGGACTGTTGCCATTAAAGTACTCGCAAAAGTCATCTCTCACACTTTTTGCCTCATTTGCCGAGTTTCCTCGTACTCGCTCTATATTTAACAATTGGCGTCCTTGTCTCCACGCACCTCTTGTGACTGTGGTATTTGGTTCTTCTATGTCAAAATCTCCTGGTTGAATATATTTGTTTTTATTTTTTTCACACAAATAGTTGTGTAAGTGACAGGCAGCCAAAACAACTTTTCGCGTTTTATCGGGTTGCAGTCCAATGTCTTTTTTAAATATTTTGAATCGCCAAGACAGGATGTCAAAAGCATTTTCAACCACTCTCCTGGCTCTTGACAATCTATAGTTGAAAATCCGTCTTTCGTCTGTCAAGACGGCTTTGTTGTATGGCTTCATGAAGTTTGGAGTCAGTTGGAAAGCTTCGTCACCTACCAGTACAAACGGAAACTTTTTATCGCTTTCTAGTAACTCACATGGCTCTGGAATATTAAGTTTGTTTTCACTTTCAGAAAACAATTGCCAAAACTTTGTATTTTTCAAAGTTCCACCATCTGACATCCGCCCATTTGCACCAACATCAACCATCATAAATTGATAATTGGCGTTTACAATAGCCATAAGAACAATACTAAATGTCTTTTTATAGTTAAAATAGTAAGATACAGAATTTGAAGGTTTTTCTATTTCGATGTGCTTGCCATCAACAACACCTATACAGTTAGGAAAGTTCCATCGTCTCTCGAACTCTTTGGCTACTTTTTTCCAGTCCTCGGTCGTTCTCGGTACCTGTGAATAGGACAAACATTGGTTTATTTTTTACAGGCTTCCCGGTTATCCAATTATCAAAAAGAGATGCCAAAACCAAAGAAAAGCAAAAACACATCATAGCAAGACCTGATAGATCTAGATCTATCATTTCAAAAAACGATGAATTTTGTTCGAAGCCGAAATGGGATCACTGTCAAGAAACGGAATTCACATCTTGCCTGCTAGCTCACCCACATACACATATTCATACCAGTCACCCGCATCACATCAGTCACCATCACCGGTGCCATCACCAAATAAATACCACTCAACTACGACATACCAGTCACCATCACCAAGTGGGCACCACTCAACTTTGACACACCAGTCACCCGCACCACATCAGTCACCATCACCTGTGCCATCACTAAATTTACACCACTCAATTATGACATACCAATCACCATCACCAAGTGGGCACCACTCAACTTTGACACACCAGTCACCCGCACCACATCAGTCACCATCACTTGTGCCATCACCAAATGCACTCCACTCAACTACGACATACCAGTCACCAGCACCACATCAGTCACCATCACCTGTGCCATCACCAAATTTACACCACTCAACTATGACATACCAGTCACCATCACCAAGTGGGCACCACTCAACTTTGACATACCAATCACCCGCACCACATCAGTCACACTCACAAGTCGGCAAGACACCGGTGCATGGTACTGCTAAATCACTCATAATTGTGCCATCTCAACCTATGCAAGCGCCAAGTCTATCTCATGAACAGCCCGTACTTCATATACCAGAACCAACTACTGAAGAAGAAGAATCACAGACTTTGGCTAAGTTCTTACAACAATTCTATTCTTTTTAGTAACTTCTATAGACCAAACTGAGAACTTTTTGGGTATGAATCGGTTGCACAACCGAGCCATACAAGATAAAATAAAAAAAAAACAATAAAAAGTTTTCTGTTTTGTCTGTCTCATATTTCACCATCACATTAAGTAATTAATTTTTGTTAAGATTATTTTGGTTAAGATAAATGAAAATAAATCAATATCATAATAGGTACATACCCGAATATTTTCTTTTAACTTTTGAATTATAGCCTCACACGCCTCCTGTATTATTAAATCCAAGGTACGAGGAGCGACAGCACACGTAAACTTTAAATCTTCCAAGTCCATACCAGTGACCAAGTACCTTAGAGTTATAGAGAGCCTTTGGCTGGCAGGAATAGCTTGTCGCGTATTGGTATCTTGCTTTTCAATATTGGGTCGAATCAACTCCAACAATGTTTCAAAAGAATCCTTGCACATTCGTAGAAAATTTTTATAATCGTCGGGCTCAGTTGCTTGAAGAGTTCTTTGCAAATGTTCATGCGTGAATCGATATCTCATTTTATACCATTCCTTACACCATAGCCTCTTTCTTTTCTCTTTTTCTGTGATAGATACCGCTAAAGTAATAGCAAGGAATGACTTGTCTGCGTTGGAAACCATTATTAATTTTTGCGACGACCATTTTCCTGAGCGCAGGGCGGTGAACGACTGCGGCATGTGGACTTGACGGCACCTTTAAGTCGCGTCAAGTGAAATCGTCAAGCACGTAGACTTGTCAAGTGTACTTGATCGTCTCGCGGACCCATAATGTCTGATTCATAGTACTTACATCCTCTTTGCATACTATGGATAACGTATAATCAGTCTACGTTGGATAAGATATAAAAGAAAAAAAAGCGCGGGAAACGTTGAATCGATTGGTCGTTTTTTCTTTCGCTGAAATTTAATTTTTGATTTTATCAGATTTATTATAGTTTATTAGTGTTAATATAATAGTTTAGTGTTTAGCTAGAGTCCAGGTAAGTTTTTATGTATAATATCATAATATGAACAAGCCGCCTGACTTGACCGCCCCGGGGGCTGAGATAGTTCCCCCGGCGGCTAATTTTATTACTGTGTCGACAACTAATGAGGCGGAAATGGACACGGATAGTTCTGTTTCCAAGCGTACAAGTTGCAAAAAATCTCATTTACATAAAATTTGCAAAACCTGTAATATGAAAAAGAGGAAGCACGCTCAGGCGGTGAGTGGTAAGACTGGATGTCGTTGTGGAAGCAGTGAAATTAGTGATACTTCAAAAGAAGTTACTAATAAACCTTTATAAACATCTAATATCACTAGTGAAAATAATCCAATAATTCCAACAATACCCTCTATTGGTTCAGATCCCAAAACTTACACTTCTATTGGAAGGATAAAGTACAACGAAAATGACATAGCTCCATTTATTGTGCACGTACAAAGAGAAATAAATTCACCAAATGACAGTACCACTCTACACCCTGTTTCATTTGGCAGGTTCCTTAAAAAAAAAATATTCGCAATATTATTAATGGTTCATTGAATAAAATAGGTAGGAACAGAATGTCTTTATCTTTCTCAAGTTTTACTGATGCTAACACCTTCATTGATAATTCCAACTTAGAAAAGATGAACTTGAAAGCATTTATTCCATCATTCCAAATAATGTGCATGGGCTTTGTACGAGGAGTGCCCTCGGACTGGTCAATTGAGGATGTTATTGAAAAGGTGTCAGTGCCTAGTGGTTGTGGTAAGGTTCTCAAGGTTAAACGAATAAATTATAAGACTATAGTGGAGGGTTCTCCTGTCTGGAAACCTACTCAAAATGTTGTTCTGACATTCGATCGCCAGGTCCTGCCGGAACGTATATTCGTTTGTTTTAATTCCTTACCAGTAGAGCTATAAATATACCCAACTATACAATGTTTCAATTGTTGTCGATTTGGACATACGAAATTGCAATGCCGATCAAAATGTAAATGTTACAAATGCGGTTCTGAATATACTGGTGACTCTTGTAATGTAAATGAGGAGAATGTTACTTGTTGCTATTGCTCAGGTAATCATTTTGCTATTAGTAGATCTTGTCCAGAGTATGACCGTCAAAAACAAATTAAAATTTCTATGGCACAAAAATGCATCTTTTTTTTTCTTCTTTCTCTTTCTTCGCCAAGTTTAGCTTCATGTATGACATGGCATACGTTATCAAGCTCACATGGAAGTGATCATTTCCGACTAATGATTCGCGTTACTTACAGAATTCTTACGTTTGAGATATAAACTCAAAAATGAAAAATTATGGGATAAATTTAAAAGAGCCGTAGACCTTTATATTTCGAATTTACCCAATTTATCGCATGGAGTTAATAATTGTAGCAATGCATTTACAAGTGCACTACTACAAACTGCAGATGAAACATTCCCTTTGAAAAAGTCACCTAGTCCCCATCACCTTCTCCACCTTGGTGGGATAAAGAATGTACTGAAATAGTTAAATTAAGAAAAGAGGCTGGGAAACGGTACAATAGAGACATGTCAGACGAGAACTTTAGCGCCGTATCTGATGCTATATCAAGAGCACGCAAACTACTAAAAGAAAAAAAATGCAGGAATAGGAAAACTTTTGCCTATCCATTTCTCCTCATGTTAATCCATCTATTGCCTGGCAAAATATAAGACGATTTAGAAATGGTATCAGTGATAATCGTATTATATAATTAGCCCCAAATTTAAGCGAAACATTTCTGGATCGTCTAGCTCCCCCTTCAGTTCCGGAACACAACCTTTTTTGTAGTAATATTCCTTCGTACACCTTCCAAAACCAATGTATCATTAATTCTACCTTCACTATGCAAGAACTACAAAGTGCTTTAACTTCGATCAAAGACTCTGCCCCAGGTGAAGACGGTATTCCATATTCTTTTTTAGCAAACCTTAGTCAAGCTTCTCTTCAGTATTACTTGGATTTAATTAATAAAATAATTCTATCGAGCAATGTTCCGCCTTCTTGGAAATCGCAAATTATTATTCCCATTCTTAAACCAGACAAGTCACCGAGTCTAGCATCATCATATCGCCCAATAGCATTATCACCTGTAATCGCAAAAGTTGCTGAGAATTTGGTAAAAAATCGTCTTTAATGGTTCATTGAAAATCGTGGAATACTATCCGAATCACAGTTTGGATTCAGGAAAGGTTGAGCAGGAGCACTTTGGATAGTGTGGGTACTTTAACGACTGATATACGATTGGCTTTTACACGTAATGAATCAGCTATTGCAGTATTTTTAGACTTGCAATCAGCTTATGATAATGTCAATCTGCATATTCTTCAATATAAAATGAATAAATTTTAACCTGTATATTCATGACTTGGAATCTTCACTTCCGAACACTATTAACATGCTTCAATATGCTGATGATTTAGTAATATATGCCATGGGTAACACATTTAGTTCATTATGTAGCCGAATATCAAATTCCATAGATTGTCATGTCAAGTTTTTGGGAGTCGTTTTAGATTCAAAACTGACAGGAATGGATCATTGAGAATACGTGGTTACTAAATGTGAAAAGCTTCTCAATTTAATGAGATGCCTCTCTGGTGTTTGGTGGGGTGCACATCCGTTTTCCCTGAAGCTACTTTACAATGCTACGGAGTATCCTTGATTACGGAACCTTCTTGTTAGAGCCCTGTAATTTAGCAGGTCTAAGAAACCTAGATTCTATCCAATCAAAAGCTATGAGAATAATAACTGGAGCCATGAAATCTAGTCCTTTGAATGCATTACAAGTAGAGTGTAACGAACCCCCGCTTTATTTAAGGCGCCAGTTTTTGTCTGATCGTCTATTTTTTCGTGTTTTGAAATTTTCAAATAGCCCCTTGATAACCAAATTAAATACTCTCAGGGATCTCATTAAATCATCAAGTTATTGGAATAACAAGCCAAGTTGTTTGGTAAAAAGTTATTTGAGGTATAAATCGATTCACTACCCGATACATCGATCTCCAAAGCTTGATTTATTTAAATGTAAATATGAAGCCTTATCTACCATTCCGACTGTTCATTATCTTGCAAATATTGAAAGATATAATGCCAATAATTATATTAATTCTGTTGTTAAAGAAAACTGGCCAGGATGGCATCATATTTATACCGATGCGTCAAAACACAAGTCAGAAGATTTTGTAGGAGTAGGAGTTTATCATGCCCAATATAATATTGTCCAAAAAATAAAATGCCCACCTAACACGTCAGTTTTTACTGCTGAATGTCTTGGCATCGCCAAAGCATTAGAATATGTTTTACTTTGTAAACTTAATATTACTTTAATTTTATGTGATTCCAAGAGTGCTTTACAGGCTCTTTTGCGATTTCCCTTCAAATCAAAATCATTTTTTCCTATTATAGCAGACATTAGAAGTAATCTTTACGAGTGTTCAACAAAAGGTCTTTCACTCACTTTTGTCTGGATACCTAGCCACTGTGGCATAAAAGGCAACGAAACAGCCAACATATTTGCAAATGAAGCTGTGGTGTGTGGTGACAAATTCCCCTTTAAAATATATACTCAGGATTTAGCTGTTCTTTCTGGACTTTATCTCAGGGCCTCCTGGGGTAAAGTCTGGGCAGAAAGTGTCCAATTTGAAGGCAAAAATTATTGCGAAATTCAACAAATAATTCCTAACAAGTCATGGTTCTCTGTCATTAAACTTGATAAAATCATTACCACCATATTGATAAGAATGCGCCTTGGACACACCACTTGTCCGGCCCACCTTGCAAGGTTTGATATTATAGATAGTCCACAATGTGAATGCGGACATGACTTTGGGAATCTGGATCACTTATTCTTTTCCTGTCCTAAATATTACAGAACTTACTTTTTAGATAGTTTGATATCCATCCGGGTCCCTTTCCCCACTTCTATAAAAACCCTCCAGAGTTCTGTTGATCCTATATTGTATAGTATACTTTCTAGATATATTTATAGCAATAATATTAAATTATAATATATGTAATAATTGTAAATAATGTATTCATCTATTTTTTTGTATATATTTATTTACCTTAACATTTATCTTAACCATATCAAATATGAAAATTCTCGTGTTGTACATTTTTGTAACGTGATTCATTTCCCTACCTTAAAATAAATAAAAACACTTTGAAGTAGAACATACAAGAAAATTTGCAATGCGAATCGATGAAAGAAAACTTGAAGCTGGCGGATGCATGGAATGTGCGAGCCAAAGTCTCCAAAAAGGAGAGAAATAAAAATAAAAAAGATATAAAAAAAGATTTATCATGCTCTTTTACGTTTGTAGAAAAAACAAAATTGTAATAATGAACGTAATAGCGGCACGCTATGATGGCTGTTTTGACATAGTTATTATAATAGTGCTGTGAAATGTCAATTTATTCTCGAAAAAAATATTATCAAATCTATTAGTTTTTGTTGCAAGTAGTACCTGATTAAAAAGGTTTAATAAAACAAAAATATAAATGTTTATTCAATATATTTGAACAAACTGAATATTGGAATGAAAATGAATATACATACTTTATATTTACATTATACAAAAAGAGACCAAAAAAAGGTGTAACAAAAGGCCAGGTTTAATCAGATTCGCCCATACTGCTATTTTCACTGTCGTCACTGCTATCATCACCTACATTATATTATATGTTCGTTTTCTAAAATATTATCTATTTTCACATCTCTTTCATAATCTTCCCTTATTAATTTAACAGTTCTATTCACAACCTTTTCCCAGTCTCCTTAAGTCACATATTCACAAGCTTCTTATAATATTTTTAGCATTTTTGTTGTGGTAAATGGGAGTTCTGTATTGTGTCTTGCAGCATATCCCTTAGTTTGAACCTACAACAACTCAATTGCATTATATTCGCAATGGTAAGGCGGTAACCGTATAACTCTGTGCCCATGTTCTAACGCTATTTCGTCAATGGTGTATCGGATATTGGTTGCGATTGGGCAGGTGGCTTGTCAATTTTATATCGGGTGGTATGAGGCGTTGTACATAATTAATAGATGGTTCAGGGAGGCTACACAACATGGAGGTAAACCATTCAGTAAACTTTTCTCCATTCATTTCTTCATGATAGTCTCCAGTGGTTTTTGACGCAAAAGCCATGAGAGAACCTTCGACAAACCCGTTGATGGTTCCGGCGTGAACAAATTATAAGTCGCGATCCTTTTCCAACAGGAACTTTGGACGTAGATGCTGCAGTGTCATCGGTCCAAGAACGGTTTACAGTATGGTTAGCATTAAGCCATGTTCCATGTGCCATCCAAAAACACAACATTTTGCCAATTTTCAATTTCTTTCACTTGCCGTAAAAAACTATATCTTGCCATCACGATATCAAATCTTTACATCAATATTTTGCGTTTGTTACACATATGTATCGAAATCTAACGATCTTCAAAATCTTTGTTAAAGCTTCCTTCAGTGATTGCACTAACTGTTTTCTTGTTGGATACTCCTTCCGTAAATAGTAGCCGTACGGTCTTCAAATGGCTTTCCCCACCGAAGAATAATCCAGCTTCCTTCAGTGATTGCACTAACTGTTTTCTTGTTGGATACTCCTTCCGTAAATAGTAGCCGTATGGTCTTCGGATGGCATCAAAGCTATCGATGCCTACGACTGGTTTTGCTCGTTTTCTCTTTTCTGGTGTGTGAAGTTTATTTTCTTCTGTGCTAGTCTCGCCATATTTTTCTTTAGTTATTCGTCTAACAGTTCGTTGTCCAATATCAAGCGCATCAGCTACGCGTTCAACCACTGACGTTATAGGTAAAATTGGCCCTCCATTTTGAGATTCACGATCGAAATAGTTACAAAGGCGTATAACGAACTCACGTGTCTGACTGCTTAGAACAGTTCTCTGCAATCGTTCCGCCATATCGACGCAATCCACAACAAAAGGCGTAAATAGACTCCAAATTAACGGGCAAGGGTCAACAGTACTGCAGTATCAATATCCGAAATCCAAAGCCATATCAAAACTATATCACAATCGCAGTGCACTCACAATTTATACTTTTCGAAGCAACGTCAAGTCGAAACTGCTTTGTTTTGCAATGAACATTGACCCGAGTTTGCCGGAGGTTTTAGTTGTGCTGGCCAGTGATCCTATGTGGCGATCATATTTTTAAAAAATTTGAATTTCGAAAAACAAATGCCGTGTTTTGTGGTAAATAAGTACACTAATAATTAGAATCTTATAAAAATAAAAAATAAATGTTCGCGGGACCTTAATATAGTTTAGAAATCAATGTAATAAATAAATTTTGTGTCCTAAAATTAGACATTCGATAAATTTTTATAACTAACTGCACGCCACTATTGACAGTAAAGAAAAGTAATTTGCTCCTTCAATGTAATTATTAATTAATACGAAACTTCATGAGTGAACAAACGTCAAAACGGCCATCATAGCGTGCCGTACGTATAAGTACAAGCAACAAAAATATTATTATACCGCATAATTTAGTTAATTAATTTTTATAATATTTTTAAACTTTTATAAACTGATGTGGTGCAGAAGACATATGAGTTACAAGAGTCGTGGTATCACTTATCAGCCTCAACAGACATGACATCCGTATAATGGTGGGCACCCTAACGGGTCACACATCACTAAACAAACACCTCTTCACAATCGGCGTAACGGACAGTCCTAAGTGCAGAGGCTGTCGGGCCGAAGACGAAATGGTCGCTCACGTAATCCTGGAATGTGCGGGGGTGGCCAACCAACGGGCAAAAACCTTAACCAATACGAGGTCGCTCCAGGAAGTCTGCGAATACCCCAAGAATGTTCTGAAGTTCTGGAAGGAGCTGGGCTGGTTGGAGTAACTGGCCATTACTGCACGCAAAATGGACCCATGCTAGTGGTCTAATTGCGGAAACAGGGTCCTCTATACCATACCATACCATACCAAGAGGCGTGGTAGCTGAAATATGATACAAGTGGTCTAGTTGACCAGATAACGTCAAGGTGTCGTATTTGCGAGACGGTGTGCGCGCGCATCGTAATAACTCACTCTCATAATTTTTCCCCAACGCGTCAAAAGAAGTATAACTTCAATAAAACTTGTTTTAATTTTCAGAACCGATTACTACCGTAATATAATTAGAACCAAAAACACAAATATTATTAATTTAAAATTAATTACTCTCACCTTGGTACCGCGTACGTAGATGTATAATAGAATGCACTAAGTGCTAGAATGGCAATTTATGCGTCTACGTGCTGCAGTATTTATTAGACAACACCTTGGTGTTGGTTACCAAGGTGTCACTTATACACTTACACTAGGCTTAGGATGGCCTTGGCACATTTATGAATTAACACAATATGATCTGCTAAAGGTAACCATGAGTGCAATTATTATATTAATAAAGAATGTTTTTAAAAAGCACTTGGTCAGGTAAGTATACTCACTCACACTCCCTCTCGTGAACCGGAGCTTAAATCTAGCGGCTTAGACCACTCCACAAAACTGATTTGAAATAGGTTGTTGAAATTAATGATTCAAATTCACCTTTACTCTGGTTACTACGGCCAAATGTAATGCAACATGCGATAGACGAACGAAACAAATTGAGGCCTAGTATTAAAAGTTTTACTTAAAAACCAGGAACAAATATAATCTTTTAATGACTATTACTTAGCTAATATGTGTTGTGTTGCTATGCTTGCTTAAATAACAAATTCGTAGTGTTGGATCCGTATCCGAAAGCGTGAGCCCAGAGTACAGGTGGTAAATTAAAATTAATGGCACTCATGAAATACATAAACTATACAAAACAACGTCTTTTAGTGCACGCTACTTATATTCTACTACCAGTAGCAGCTGTGAAGTGCATTGAAGTGTGCAATCTACTTATCTATTATTTTGTATACCAATATAAACCAATATAACCTGCTTGTTATGCAATTATTTGTTTTGTACTACTATTCAATCTATTTAATTTTATACAATGGATTTATTTAAAATTTGGAAGACATTATGCAGGGCTTACATGCCATAACTATTAGGTAGGAAGTATATACTCTTTGCTTGAATTTTTGTAAAATGGCAACATCAAGCCACAATTTCTTGATTTACCACAAATGCTAGGTTTGGTGAAAAGTTTGTCCTGAATAAACATTACATTTCATAATGTCTCAGTGAGTATTAAATGAAGACGTTGCGAAAAAATAAAATAGACATTCATTATAATTACATTGTCAACGATATACTGGGAGTGTCATACAGATGCGCTGACCTTCGTTTTGATGCACAACGCACAACAAAGCATCAAATTGACGGCTGCCCTATTTTCACAACAATATTTCGATATGTAAAGCTTTATTTCCGTGATACATTGTGAACGTGCAGTTTAACAGTGTTTATTGTGTATGTGGAAAGTTAAACGATAATGGAAGCTGCGACTACGCCAACAACTTTTATTGGTGTATGTTACGTTACCAGAGCGAAGACTTTCTTTTTAACTTCCAGGATAAATTTAGTTATCTTTAAAATATAAAGCTTATTTACGATCAAGATGAACGAAAGGGATATTCCCAGTGTCCCTATTACAACATTAGCAGGAGTTGCTAGCTTAACTGACTGTGAGTAATAAAAATACAAATTTCAAGCATGGATTTAATGTTTATTTATTTCTTCAGTTAAAATCTAATTGTACTTAAGTGAAACAATCACCTACTCAGCCATGGCAAACCAGATTACTTTCATTATGATATATTATCATTTCAAATATGCAAATACATAATATTTACTATGGCACTGCAATGCAAATCATATTTATTCAGAACTTCATTTATGTATTAAAAAAGTAAGCCCATTAAAAGTCAACCATTCATTTTCTTTCAATAATGTTTTTCTTTTGAAATTAGTGTACTTTTCTAACTGCTATCTTCTTATTAAAGCAAACATTTTATGCGGAAGAGGAGGATAAACAAACATACTTATGGGTTACCTGATGGTATGTTATCATTATGGCCCATGCTACTGTGTTACACCAGAGGGATCACAAGACTGTTGTTGATAAACATAGATATTAATCTGAAAACTTAAAACACATTTTTATATGGCGGGAGTAGACTGAACCAAGGGTTTGTGGTGACTGTCTGTGGTTATTTCTACCTATTGTGCCAATGTTGCTTGTACATGTATATTATATATATATGTGTGTGTATTGATAAAAAATCTCCTCTTCTCCTCTTTTTCAATGTTTATTAAAATCATTGTAAACGCTTATAATTTGAAGCTTATTCATTATATTTTTAGGTTCGGTGTGTTTTTTTTTCTGGAAGCCAAATGAGCGTACAGTTCATCTGATGTTAAGTGATCACTGTTGGGCACAGTAGTTTCCGAATGCTTATAAAAGTGTGTGCTATATATATTTAAGCAGTCAAAAGTCCATTAAATTACAGTACATAACTCAATTTTATTTTATGTAAAAACAAAGTCTACCTAGAATCAAATTTTTATTTTTTTCCACAGTGCCAGTCATCAACTTCCCATAACCTCTTACCATCTTGTCAATGAATTTTGGGACACATGTTACACAAACAGCATGAAGTTTAACCTTTTGAACTTTAAACTTCTTTACTTCCAATCTTAAACACTGCTAGGATTGGCCCGAATTATTGTGACAAGATCAGGTCAAAATATTCACTTGATGGTAAATGATACACCACAATGCAGAACCATCCATGATTATCTACTCGGTTAAGTCAAGTAAGTCGTTTATTGAGCTATGTATATGCACTTTTACTACATGATCCCAGAAAATTATTAAAAAAGTGTTGCTAAATTCAAAAGAAATTGTTAAAAAACATTTGTGTGGTAAAGGTGATTGATGTGATTTTCTTTATGATACCACAGACTGGGAATGCAGCAAACATCCTCAGGCTATTTAATCATATATTGCAACTAAATAATTAAGAAAAATAGCCCTCTGAGTTTCTTACGCCTTTTCAATCTTTACTTCCTCAACCACCAACTTTTTTTGAATAAATTATTATTTTTCAAAATCTGTGTGCCATTGGGTTCAAACAAGGAAGTAATTAAACTATCCATAGGCCATGGGACTTGTATCTTCATACTAAAAATCTGCTGTATTTGAACTGTAAAGACACAGATATATACAAATTTAATTTATGTACAATTCAAGATTCAAATAAAAATCCTGCACCTTTCTGGATATAACCCGTGACCACTTATAATATCATATCCAGAAGACCCTGGTGGGAATCAGGCCATAGGTTTATATATAAATTTAATTTCTATATTTAACACCAGAAGTGAGGGAAATCACTTAAGTATAATAAGTTAATAAATTCAAATACTTTTATTCAAAATCATTTATTGAACGTCAAAAACTACCACCCATTCTAAAGAGACTGCATCAGACCTGAGAAGAATGGGTGCAAGAGACTCAGCAGGCTTTTTTTTTTATATAAAATATGGATTACAATGTCATATTGTACAATAAACTTTTATAATTAAAGAGCCTGAGGGTGTTCGCTTTATTCCCAGTCCGTGGTATCATTAAGAAAATTGTTTATGCTATAGTAACTTTTCCCACACAAACATTTTTTAACAATTATTTTTGATTTCGTAACATATTTGTTTTGTACATTTTCTGGGATTATATTGTAGAAGCATATACATCGCCCAACAAAAGACTTACTAACTTGACCCAACCGAGTAGTGTGCATAACAAGTTTATTTTGGTCCTTGTGTTAACATTATGAATGTCACAGTTTCTAGAAAATTCCTCAATGTGCTTATGAACATACAGATAAATAGATAACTATGCTCAAATCTGTTTTTTATTTTCAGTGCTTCCAGTACTTCCATTACCCACACCTCTCCCATCTACACTCAACAACAAATCCCAATTATTTCATCCCAGGGTTGCAGAAGAAGCAGCAATTTTACTTGCTACAAGAGATGATAGTTTGGTGACACTTTTATTGCAATCTCTTATGCAAACATCTGTTGAACATATGTAAGTTGCTGTTATTTGATGGAAATTCCATTTCAAGTCTTTTTTTATTTGTAACTTATTTCAAAATTTATAACTTTCAGAGACTTGAAAGATGAAACTATTCCTAATGCAGTGAGTCCTGCGCCACAGCAAGCTACTCCAGAGTTATTAAAAGCTATTCTTAATGTGAATCCAAATGTGTTTGTTCAACAGCAAACAAATCACTGGGACAATCATTTAAACACTACTAAATTTAATGGTATATCTCCCTCTCCTACATTTAATTATACATCACACAACACAGTAAATTCAAGCCCGACATCACATGGTACAACAGTCCATTCAGCTTCCATTCCAAATCAACAGCTTTTGGCACCGCCATGTCAATCCTCTCCACATGTTAACATTGGCTCTCCACCTTCCCAAACACGTCCCGGAAGCCAAATAAGTATAACGGCACAAAACAACATCTCACCTCCATGGAGTGCTACAAACCAACCGAACACATACACAAGTCCGATTACAAATACTTCTTGTTCAAATCCACAAAACGGGGGTTTTTACAATAGTCTTCTGCAAGACAGTGGAAACTTTGGAACAAGTATAAGTGAGGATAAAGATCCACTTTCAGATTCCCCTACAAATTTACCAGATCAACAAAGGCTCTCAATGCAATCTCAGGAAAAAGTCTTTGAACAAGGTGAGTAGACTTTATACAAAATTATATCCTCATTATTTTCAACAATCTTGGAATATCTGTATTCAATAATCTTTTTTTTTAGGTGGGAATGTTATGCCTGGTCAATCTCCTGCTCAAGCAAGTGTAGCTCCATCACCATTACGACAAGAACCACAAGTGCCTCAACCTTCCATGGGTGCGCCATATGCGCCACCACCAACCTTGAATTCCATTCAAGAAAAACAAGACCCAACAAGTAGCCTGAATGTAGTAAATAATAGATATCCTGTAGTAAAAATTGGTCGACTTTCTGTAAGTACTTATATCGAGAAAGTTTTAAAATGTTATTGTTAGTCAGAGATTTAATTCTGTACAAAAAAAATATTTTCAGGAAGGAATGTTAAAGAAACACGAATTCACAAATGATGAAACACTTAGAAAAAATAATACTATAGATTCTGATTCTGATGATAATGCGCCATTAAAAGCTAGAATAACTAACACTGCTCAACCTGTTGATAAAGAAAGGGAAGCAATTGATATAGCTAGAGAAAAGAATTGGGAAGCAGTGAAGAGAAAACATGAAGAAGCTAATAAAAAAGGAGAATCTGAAACTGCAATTGGTAATTACAATGTTTAATCATGTTCTAATTAATATATAGATATTTCAAATTGCTTTCAATGTTGGCGAAAATTTTCTTGAGGAGTAAATAATATATTATGAATTTTTTTTTCAGTCCGACCTAAGTTACGGAAAGTTGAACGAAGATTAGTACCTGTGCTAGAAATGTTGTCCGTTGATGAGCTTATGGAAACCAACACCTATCAGAGGTTCAGTAAACTAATTGACTCTGCATTTGAAACGATTGATGATGATGTCATTATAACAGATGAAATGGGTTTGTAGCTATATCAATAAGAATATATTTTTATTGATATAATTTGCATTAACACATTAAAATTGTTAATTTCTTATTTTTAGAGGGACCAGATATTCCAGAAGAATTATTGTTACCAAGGTTTCAACTTCAGGAACTGTGTTCTGAAGCTGCAAAATTAAAAAACCTTGGTGCTATGGAAGCTATCCCGTCAGATAGGCTTGTAAGGTTATTAAATATATTAGAGAAAAATATTAGAGCAGCTGAGAAGATGTCACTTGTAGGAGATCCTGTAAGTACCAACTTAGATATTAGAAATATATTTAATAATAAAATATCACGGAATTATATTACATTATGTGACTGCTGCAAAGACAATTAGGTCTTATACTCCAAACTTCCATTATCAAATTAAATCATTAGAATGATTAAAAATAACACAATGCTAGCTGACCCGACAGAAATTGTTCTGTACATAATAAATAAAATACAGTTTATATGAATTTCTCAATAATATTTCATAACATCATGAATTATTTCGTAAAACATGCTCCCTGTGATAGTGAAATTGTTTCACAGCAGAACTGTCAAACCGTGCATCAATAAATTCTCAATACCAAACAACTAATACTAATAATAATAATAAAAATAATTATGGGTCCCAAATCGAAAAAAAAACTATCCTATCTCTCAAGTTGGACTAAACTGCACTCCATGAAATAATCCCCATTAAAATCCGTTCATTAGTTTAGGAGTTCACTGGAATCAAACATCAGGACACTGGATTTAAATATATTAAGATTTAAAATCAATATTTTTTTTGTAACCCGTTTTAACTTAATTTAGAATGATATAAATGAAAAAAAAAAATATTGAAATTGTGATTCATATATAATTTTTTATCAAATTATTACAGGAGGACAGTGAAGAGATGCGTCAGATATGGTTGGAATCAGCATTAGAGAGAGTAATGTGTGCAGCTGATGCGTGTTTGACAGCCCTGTACATAATGACTTCCCCGAGTATGCCCAAGCGCATATTTTTAGAAGATGTTATTGACAGAATTATAATGTTCATAAAGTTTCAACTTAACAACACCATTTATTGTGTATATGACCCAGTATATAGTATCCAGACTACATCTAAAAAGAAAGGTATGAATATCTTATACTTCTATAATTTAATATGTTTTATTTATTTAATTTTTATATATGAAACATAGAAAGGGCTTGTGTTGTTTTATAATTGTTTTTTTAAATAGTAACTCACCTTATCCGTACACGCTGTCTGTCAATGGGAGGACGTATAGCTTACCAGCGATAGAAGCTTGTATTGAAATTGCAATTCACACGTCCCAATATAAGGCGATAAGAATGACTTATCGGGTATATTGGGACAGCTTCAGATTATTGACAGCTAATTTTTTTTATGGAATAGGAGGACAAACGTGCGTACGTTTTATCACCGCCGAACATATTCTCTTGCAACACCAGAGGAATCACAGAAGCGTTGCCGGCCTTTAAGGAAGGTGTACGCACTTTTTTTTGAAGTTACCCATGTCGTATCGTCCCGGAAACACCGCACAAGGAAGATCATTCCACAGCTTTGTAGTACGTGGAAAAAAGCTCCTTGAAAACCGCACTGTGGAGGACCGCCAGACATCCAGATAGTGGGGATGATAATCTATCTAATCTAATCCTAACTTGTGTGGTGTGTGGTTGTATCCTAATAATTACTGACAGTAGAAGGTAGTAATTTATACCTATCTGTAGATAGTATATTGGGAACGGCCGTAAGTGATGTCACATCGTAATTTGAATTTGAATTGTACCAGTGGATGGACGCAAGCGTCGCGGGGGCGGGGCTAGTCACGGCGTGAAGCGTAGCGGTACGGGTTCAACACGCGCAATCCGCGAGTTGTACACGCATGCGCACGAGTGTGTCACGCTGCTGGGCGAACTATTCGCCGGTCACCACCTCACCGACACCACGGTGCTTCACGCCTCCACTGTCGCCGTCTCGCCCTTCTTTGTCGAGAACGTGAGCGAACTGCAACTGTCCGCGCTCAAACTCGTCACGACGGTTAGTATAAATAACGAATGTTTTATATTCAAAAACTCTAGATTTCATTTTTTTTTGTATGAAAATAGGGACGGGATGAGCAGGACGTTAACGATAATTGATACGCCCTACCCATTACAATGCAGTGCCGCGCAGGATTCTTGAAACACCCCAAAAATTCTGAGCGGCACTATACGCCCGTTACCTTGAGATATAAGTTACGTCTCATTTGCCAAGTAATTTCACTAGCTACGGCGCCATTCAGACCGAAACACAGTAATGCTTACACATTACTGCTTCACGGCAGAAATAGCCGCTGTTGCGGTAGGTACCCATAATCTAGCCGGCATCCTATGCAAAGAGCGTCCCACTCGTAGAAAATCAATTAAAGGTATAAAACAACTACATCCTATGGTATTGTATGTGGGGGTTGCAATTGGACCATGATTCTGAATTACAAAATAAAACATTATGTCATGCATTTGTTTTTATGATGCAATGCAGCCCATTTGTCAATCAAAGCTTTATTAATATTTCCGTCTTTATTCCGTAATCTTGCGAAAGTAGTACTCTCATATAACAGAGGTTTAAAATGGATTCATTTTTCTTCGCAATTGTACACGCGCAATCATATTTGCTGTCAACTGAACACTAAACGTAGGATACGCGCTACGCTCGACCGACGTCAGCGCTGATCGTCTGTCGAGTGTAGCGGTAATAAAGGCAGATGTTCCCTCACCACATTCTTCTTGAACCCTCTTATATAAAAAACCCCTACTCGCTTCCTGATCATCATCGGCAAGTTTCTTATTAACTACTATATTATATCAACAGATATTCACGAAATATGAACAGCATCGACGTCTGTTGTTGGAAGACATATTGTCGTCGATAGCCCGAATACCCAGCTCCAAGCACAATCTCCGCTCGTTCCAGCTCAGCTCCGATCAACACATACAGATGTTGACAGCGCTTGTGCTGCAACTCGTACAGTGTGTTGTCACCTTACCGGAGACATTATGCAAGAAACATGATAAGGAGAAAGACACAGAGGCCGAGAGCAAAAAGGTATGTGTTTATATTTATTAAGTTTGTGACTAGATTAAAGTATAATTTTATTTTAGAATATAGTTCTTGTGTGACGTTGTATAGCCAATAGTGGCTAATTTAAATTCAAATGTTTTTATTCAAAATAGGATTCAAAATCACTTATTGAACGTCAAGAACTTTTTTTTATATATAAGAATGGGCAAACGGGCAAGAGGCTCACGGGATGGCAAGAAGTGAGGTAACCGCCCATGGACATCCGCAACAACAGGTGTGTCAAGAAATGCGTTGCCGGCCTTTAAGGTGGGAGTATGCTTTTTTCTTGAAGGTCCCTAAGTCGTATCTGTTCGGGAAAACCGCAGCCGGTAATTGATTCCACAAAGTGGCTGTGCGAGGCAAGAATTTTCTAACGAAACGCGCGGTTGTAGAATGCCAGACGTCTACGTGGTAAGGGTGGTACTTTGCACGTAATGTCCGGTGGTGGAATTCGGCCGCTGGAATCAACCCGAACAGCTCCTCTGAGCACTCCCCGTGATAAATGCGGTAGGAGATGCAGAGAGCACCCACATCTCTACGCAATGCCAAAGAATCAAGCCCGATCGGAGATGACTTGATCATCGTCGATGATTCGAACCGCTCTTCTTTGTATGTGGTCAAATGGAAGAAGCTGGTACTGGGGAGCACCCGACCAGAGGTGAGAACAGTACTCCATGTAAGGCCGAATTTGCGCCTTATAAAGGCAATAAAAGTTGCAGGCGTTGGCTTTTAGTGAAGTACTGTCTCGCCTTACTGAGTACACCAAGCTTTTTAGAGGCCAGTTTGGCCTTCTCTTCCAAGTGGCCACGGAACTGAACGTCGCTCGATATATCGTCGCCAAGTATTCCAATACAGGCTGTGGCAGTTAGAGGAATGATCTCAAATCGAGGGGATACGACAAAGGGAGACTTTTTTGTGGTGAGCGCACAAACTTGTCTTCTTGGATTGAATTGGACTAAATTTTTTCGGCCCCATTCCAAGACTTTGCAAAGCATGGTCTCGATTTCAGACACAAGTTTGTTCCGGTTCTCGTCGACGCTATCCCGGGACAAGTGCGCACGGCCGGTGCAGGAAGCATACCCTGTGCTGTCGTCTGCATAGCAATGAATACTGCTGATTTGCAGCATATCATTGATATGCAGAGAGATAAGAAACAGTGTAGGGGATAGCACGCAGCCTTGCGGGACACCAGCGTTTATGGGTTTTAAGTCGGAGCATGCACCGTAGATAACAACCTTGATGCTCCGATCGGCCAAAAAGCTAGCGACCCATTTGCACAACTTCTCGGGAAGCCCATAGGATGGCAGTTTCGCTATTAGCGCTTTATGCCACACCATCGAAGGCCTTCGCTATGTCCTACTACCCATTCAAAATAGACTGCCTCGGACCTGAGAAGAACGGGCGCAGGAAACTCAGCGGGTTTTTTTTTTAAATAAAAATATGGATTACTGTAATATTAATGTAATATCGCACAATAAACAAAAGAACCTTCATTCCCAGTCTGTGGTATTATCATTAAGAAAATCAAGAAATCATGGCTTTTTTAATTTTAGAACCTTAAACTAATATAACTTTTTTCGTCTAAAATGGAAATAGAAATCATCTAAAAAATATTTTTAAATGATTTCCATTTCGAATCGAATTAATTGTAAATGTTGCTAACAAGATCGATTGTAAACATCGAGGAAAGAAGCTCGGTTCCAGTCCCAAGTCCCATTTTATTATACAAAAATTATGGGTGTGCATTAGAAATTCGCAATTCGAATTTGGGGTTGGTTTTTTGGTGGTCTTTTTTTTCCCCTCTTTCAATTGATACCCGTTTCACCCCGTGGAGATTCGTGGTTTTTTTTAAATTTGCGTTTGAACTTACGTAAACTAGGAACATTTTTCAAGTTTATAAAAAAAAACATTTTGTGACGGTTAAACGGAACTTTTTTTAACATTTTGTTATGCCTGCCTTATGAAGGATTCGAATTTCTAATGCAGACCCAAAATGGACGTAGATCCTGAAAAACGGATATTAGTGTATTCTATACGTGTGGGTTGGGCTACTAAGTCATGAGTTCATTTAAAGAGTGACAGTAGGGCTGCCATTTTTTGTCAGTCCGTTAATATGAATCACGTGACCAGTTTTGTGTTCTTAACTCAATTTCGACATGATTGTTGTTTGGAACGGTTTTCTGGAAAAACGTCCAAATGATTCCTAAAATGTAAACAACTAAATAAGATGCGAATTTTACGATTCCATTTCAGCGCGTTGATAAAGATCTTCTGATAATATCGAAGTATGAAGCGGCAATAAGCGTGGGTGGTACGTTCTTGACGTCGTTCCTGAACAAGTGTCGGAGTAGATCCGAGGAAGTGGACTTCAGACCCCTGTTTGAGAACTTCGTACACGACCTGTTGACCACCGTTAACAAACCCGAGTGGCCGGCCACCGAATTGCTGCTAAGTCTTCTTGGAACTATGCTTGTAAGTATTATTGTTCTATACATATAGATATATAGATTTTGGCCTTGTTCAATTTGTTGTTTTTTAAAGTGATAACCCTTACTTCTGGAATTGATTACACAAAAAAATTAAATGCGGTAGAGCAGGTTATCAACTGTAAAGTAGATCCTGTAGATGCAGCCACAACCTGATTTTTTAAGAAATTTACAATAGAGAGTATACTAAATTATAACACAATCCATAACTTAGATGATTATTAGTTTTTATTAAAATAAGTGGAAATATGATTTATGCGAAATGCGGACTTAATAAATTATTTGGTATGAGACATGGAACGCATTTTTAGATGCGTGATAGCTATGGGCAGCAGACTGTGTATTATTATATTATTTTTGTTCGGCTTATAGTCTGTGTTTTTCCTAAGTCGCCGCTATGGTAGACTTAAGTGCAAGGTAAACTTAAGCTTAGCGTGCACTCAAAGGGATGTTTATAAATACTCAACTCGCTAGGCGAGCACTCAGCTGAGTCTAAGTTCCATCTCAGCCTAATAGCACACTCAGCATTATCGCTAAGGATAGTAAATGTTATCTCGTAGCTGAAGTACATGTCGGACAAGTCCATGGAGATGTCTGTGCGCGTGGCCTCGCTGGAGTACCTGGGCCTTGTGGCGTCCCGGTTGCGGCGCGACAGTGTCAACTCGCGTGCCAAGCTCTCCACTATGGACGCCGTCATCAAGGACATCCGCGCCGAGGAGGAGAAGGATGGCACTCATGGACACGTGAGTTGATTTTTAATGGTCATTAATAGAAGGTCATTCAATGGTGCAAACTTCTTACTGGCGATATAGATGCGTAGAGCTGTGTGTCTATACAGCGGATTAACAATTATTAGTTGAGACATATGTACAGGTTGTTCACTTCCATACAGTGGCTCGTGCCAAGTCATCTTTACTGCGGTCTCTTTCCGCTCTCTCGAACACTCTTCTCGAAGCCTTTTTTATATTGTTTTTTATGAAAATAAGGGATGTGACGAGCAGGACGTTCAGCTGATGGTAATTGATACGCACTACCCATTACAATACAGTGCCGCTCGGGATTCTTGAAAAATCCCCAAAAATTCTGAGCGGTACTACAACTGCGTTCGTCACCTTGATACATAAGATGTTAAGTCTCATTTGGCCTTAGAGGCCCATTATTGGACAAACCTTTATTATGCAGTTGTTCGTGGCAGCACATTGCAATTACCATATAATGGCCGAGAATGATCACATTAAGATCATCCCCGACAAAAACATAGAGGCATTTTAACTCATCTAGTTTCTAATTTAATAATTAGGTACTCTTATTTGTGAACAATATGCAAACATGACAATATTTTTTCTCATTGTCTTGATAGGATAGTATCTTAATCCAAAATAATTGTATTAAATATTCGTAGATTCCGTCAACGGGCTTAGACGAAGATGAAGAAAGAACTGAGTTCTTACAAAGAGTGTTACTAGATTACTTAGCTATAAATGGACAGAAAGATGAGGCATGGAATTGTTCGAGACATTTTTATATAACCCAGTGGTATAGAGATATGGTTGTTCAGCCGAAAGCGTCGCCCACGAAAAAGCCTAAAAATAAATCTAAGAAACGCTACAAAGATGAGAGCAGTGAAGAGGAATCGGATGATGACGACAGTGATGGTGGCATAAAAGATTCTAAATCAGATAAGAAACACATCTCACTTGCTGTGCTGTCTGCTGAAAAATTTAAAACAATTGAACGCCGCAAGAAATTCTTCTTGGAGAAGATTAGGCCATTTCGCTACCAAGGTGGAACTCAAGTGCAAGTTATGCAGTCGTATATTGATTATAGTGGAGCGGAATTGATCTCACAGTACTTGGCATCGAAAAGATCGTTTTCGCAAAGCTTTGATAAGTATTTGAGAAAGATTTTGCTTATTTTGTGCGAGAATACAATCGCAATTAGAACTAAGGCTATGAAGTGCTTGACTATGATAGTGGAGGCGGACCCGTCGGTATTGGGGAGGCCGGACATGCAGATTGGTGTTAATCGCTCCTTTCTAGATCAATCTACGGCTGTGAGGGAAGCGGCTGTTGATTTAGTTGGTAAATTCGTGCTCAGTCGGCCGGACCTTATCGACAAGTATTATGGAATGCTCTCTAACAGAATATTGGTAAGTAAGGTTCAAAAACAATTTGATATATTTAAAGTGATATTCCTCATTTCTGGGATTAATTAAATTAAATTTGTAATCAAAATTTATGAACGATGCGGGACTCGAAGCCGCGTCCTCTAGAGTTCCGTCCGAGCGCTCTTCCACTGAGCCAACTGTTCGAATGACGTATGGTTCGTAAAATTCCTCGGACGGAACTCAAGAGGTCGCGGGTTCGAGTCCCGCATTGTTCATAAATTATGGTTACACTTTAATTTAAAGTTCAAAAATTATATTTAATTTTATTGTTATTTATTCTTAATATACGATTTTAGGACACAGGTGTTTCAGTAAGAAAACGGGTGATAAAAATTTTAAAAGACATATGTATAGAATGTCCGGAGTTTCCGAAAATCCCTGAAATTTGTGTGAAAATGATAAGGCGGGTAAATGATGAGGAAGGGATACGTAAACTGGTAATGGAAGTATTTCAGAACATGTGGTTCACGCCGTGTCCCATCACCACTTCTAGGCCCGGCACCCTCGATATAACTTCGGCGACAGCTGATCCTCTCATAAGGAAGGTCCTTAACATCACTGATGTCGTAATATCGTCCAGAGATATGGGCCTCGAATGGTTTCAACAGTTGTTAATGAGTGTAAGTTTTACAAATATTATTGTGATAAAAAATGGGTATTATTTACTTAAATTTATGTTCCATTTCAATTGCTTACTACTGTACCTGCTTTGTTACGTCTTTCCATAAAATATACAGAACACGTTGACATACCATAAACAACTAGACTCCCAATCGCCTATTAAAAGGTCGTCGAAAATATCCGAGCGGCGTTGTATACATTTACTTACAGATAACATTAAAACATTCATTTAAATTAAAACCTTATACCGTGGCAGTAGGTTTAAAGTTTATTGAATACGCATCATTAGAGGTAGTAACACTACGTCACGCGCGAGACGGGCGCGAACACGAGGCAAGAAGATTTTTAGTTTTAGCAATTAAAATGTAAATATTTAGCAAAATGATTAAAAACGTCAAGTTAGTTACACGATTTTGTTAATTTAAAGGGGCACTTAACTGAAATACGACATGCCATCTTTTTTAAGTTAGGATATGCTGTCATTTGAACACTTTTCAACTCAACACTTTTTCATTGCGTGGCGTTGTATTCAAAGCGCGGTCGAAACACAACTGATCGAAAACTATCTAATAGACGCGTAGGCAGAGTTTTGCTTCAGACAATATTTGAGCGTGATTGTGACTCTAGATGCTTATTGTACGTTATTACAGAAGATTTGAATTTTTCTGCTATCCCTATAAAATCCTAACAATAGCATTGTTTTGATAAACAATTGAATTAAAGTAATTCTAATGCCGTGTTTCATAGTTACTCAATACCATTAAAAACTATATTCATCGTGACTGTTTAAATCAATTTGTTTGTTAGGTACTTACATTAAATTTTGATGTTACAGCTATTCAAACCGAAAGAGGATAAGGATGATTCAACAAAAATAATATATCAACCGCCGAAATCGTTGTTACTAGCGTGTCAACAAATTGTAGACTGCCTAATAGAGCATTTGTTGCAGTTAGAAGAAACGAACGCAGACGGCAGTGAGTATCAAGTTATATCCGTGTTTGAGAGCCTTATTTATTCGTGTAACGTGTATTAATATTTATTTATTTTTAGGTAATGTCTTATCACAGCGCATACTGGCGTGCTTATCCACGCTGCATTTGTTTGCTAAAATAAGGCCACATTTGCTGGTAAACCATGCACTGACGTTGCAACCGTACCTCAGCTTGAAGTGTCAGGTAATATAGCTTATAGAAATCGAGACACGCGCAGTAGTAATCAGTAGTTTTTTATTTATTTATTTATTTTTTCCTAATGATACATCAACAGTACACACATATAACAATTACATAACACTATCTAGGAAATAACATTACTGATGCGAGTAACACTGATACCAATACAGATGTACACAACATTCACAGTTGCTGCTGTGACAATTATTAACTATTACATACTTATTATAACTGTTAACTAATTACTCATATAATATAAAATAAAATTTAATAATTAAAAAAAATCAATTTTAATTTGATTATAGATTTTGGGTTACATAAGTTCAATTATTAGATATAAAAAGGATAAAAGATATTTATTTATTTATTTATTTCTATAAATACCGAGTGGTTTTTATTTATTGTAATGTTTCCGAAGATTACATGTAAATTCCTGTAGACTATTGGAAAATATGTCTAAGTTCACTATTTTTTTGTTTATCTCATTATACTGCCGAAGCAGTTTACTTTTATGTTTGTTATAGATAGTTAAAATACATTTTATTTAGAATAATTCTGCGCGTTGAGATAGGGAATACAATGTCAATTATACCATGAAAATTACAAATCATTGAAATACTTTAAAACAATTCACAGTTCTATTTATAAATCGCCACGTAAATTTCGCTTTAGGCCTGGTATCCAGCAAAGCGGAGAAGAGAGATGTATTTTGAACAAATTAGTTACGTTATTTCTACATCTCTTTTTCGCTTAATTTCGGTGGAAATAGATCAAACGGAGAGGAGAGGCCTCATTTTTCTATAGAATTTTGTGCCACGTTGAGCGTTCAAGCCTTGATAGAGCGGAGATGCGTGTAGCCTTACGGCCGGGCGGCGCCTATGACTGTGATATTTTATATGGTCTCTTAATCAGAATCTTTGTTAAATAATTCAAGTTCAAGCATTAATTAATCTTATATTCTTAATTATTATATTAGGGTTCGAATCCCGGTAGGTGCAAGCATTTATATGATGAATATGGATGTTTGTTTCCGAGTCATGGATGTTTAAATGTATTTATGTATGTTTATATGAATTTATGTATGTTTATGTAAGTATATTGTATTAAATTTATCGTTGTCTTGTAACCCATAACACAGGCTATATATGCTTAACTTGGGGCAAGATAATTTGTGTAAAAAAAGTGTCAAAAGTGTGTCAATATTCTAATTAATTCCTCTTCCTCAAGCAAGTTAAAATATAACTTTTGTAAAGACATTACTTTTTTCTTTCATTCACATCACTTGACTGATTTCAAGCTCTCACAGCTCACATCTTGCACAGCAATGCGGCTTATCGCAACTCTTCTTTCCTGGTCTGGTGTTACTTTGCCGCCACCACCACCAATTAGAATCCTGCATTGATACACTGTTATAGATACACCGACACGTAGTATTTTTATGTTGTTACCCGGCTTATTTTGTTGGTATTAAAAAAATTAAGTGTATATATGATAGTGATTTAAAATATGCCAGAATATATATAAAGTTTAAGTGAGAACGCAATTAAAGTAATGCTAAGTTTAATTTCACAGCACCGACATTATCGTGTCAGTTGTTAAAAATAATAATTTTGTAGTGTATTCTTAATTCTATGGAGCTAATAAAATGCTTTCTTTGTTACTATAACTAGTAATTCTGAAAATGTAATGTTATTGGGCTTTTTAAGTCTACAACCTATTCCAGTAAAGATGTGGACACCTAATTAGTAGCAGTAGTACGACTAGAATAGAACGTACGATGTATTAGTCATGTCTTTGTACGAATTACCAGGACGGAAAATTTATCGGCTCGAGGGGACCAATTATTGCAAGAGAATTCTATTAGTGCTGGTGATATTTTCAAGTATGATAGGATAAAACAAAAGTATTAACTCTTTTTACATGACCCAAAAGTTGATTTAATCGTTCTTTAATTATAAGTTGAACCCAAAAGGGAAAATAAACAACTGTGAATTTATTTACATAGCAAAGTTACTATTAAAATATTCTACAATCATTCTCAGTATAGATTAAGACATCGTTATCCAAATGCTGTGATTTTTATTGAGTGTAAATTCCGCTAAGTTTCGTCTATCATGTACATGTTGCTAGGATGACACATGATTTCAACCACTATGAAAGACATTACTATCACTGCTACCATATTTATGTCCTCCTGGTGTCGTGCGTATGACGTCAGAATAAATTAAGATATAGTCGCGTCATACATAAGACAATCTCTTATTCACATATGATCGCCTGGTACCAAAGCACTGTATAATACTTCCTATCTCATTTTATCATACATTAAATCTTATGAATTTATGTGCCTGTCTCTTTTTACTGTCTCGCTTTTTCGTTTCATCGACTTTCAAATCACAACGATTCTAAAGAAGTTTTCACTTCAATATATATTTACAGAACCAATATGAGCAGCAAATAATGTCAACCGTGGCATCGACGCTGGAGTTGGTAGTGCCTCTAATGGAACATCCAAGTGAAGTGTTTCTGGCTCAGCTGGAGGAGGACGCGGTCAAGTTGGTGCTCCAGAGTGGTCCGGGAGTGATCACCTCGTGTATCGCCTGCCTGGCCGCTATTGTCAATACACTGACACACAATTATAAACTCATCAGGGATGTCTTCAGCAAATATCATAGTGAGTGGTTTGGTGTGATAAATATTTATTTCTTTTGCTAATAAAAGTTAAGTCACATCTAAAGATTTAATAGTTTGCCTCCAAGGAGGTTGACTATGGAATTCTGTGATGAAACTTTGATGGATACAATACACATATATATATATAACTTACAGCACCAACAGTATATTTTTTTTATGTAAATAAGGGACGAGACGAACAGGACGTTCAGCTAATGGTAATTGATACTCCCTGCTCATTACAATGCAGTGCCGCTCAGGATTCTTGAAAAACCCCAAAAATTCTGAGCGGCACTACAACTGCGCTCGTCACCTTGGGACATAAGATGTAGAGATTTACTCAGTAATTTCACTAGCTACGGCGCCCTTCAGACTGAAACAACAGTAATGTTTACACATTACTGCTTCACGGCAGAAATAGATAGGCGCCGTTGTGGTACCCAAAATCTAGCCGGCATCCTGTGTAAAGGAACCTCCCACTGGTAACTCTCAACGACGGCCAAGGTATTCGAAAGAATTATTGTGCATGGAGAAATAAGCCGACAAATCTAGTAGACGCCCTTTATTTTGATTATTATTAGCCTCCCACTGGTAAATAAAAACATAACAGTGTATTTCACCAGTGGTAGGTTTCTTTGTACATGATGGCGTAGCTAGAGTTAATATCTTATATCTCAAAGTGTGAAAAAGCGAAGTGAGGTGGTTCAAAATTATGGGTTCGATAAAGAATCCTGAGCGGCACTGCATTGTGATGGGCGGGGCGTACCACATCAACCAAGTCAATGTGTTGCTTGTCTCATCACATTTTTCATTAAAAAATAAATGAAAAAGGTATCTAACAATTAAATACATGAATACCTGAAATCAATTTTTGTATAGGAGCTATTTAATGTTTAACTTATTTTTAGTGTCCAAATATCATTTTAGAGTGTCCCGCTTTATCAAGAAAAAAGTTGCCAAAGGTATGGCCAGATATTATAAATACCCAATTTTTCAGTAGATATTTAATGTGTTTTATCAGATGCAAGTTAATTCTTAATATAATAAACCAGATAAATACAGCGCGTGTTACGTCCTATCAACAAAATTAGCTGATATGAATCTATGTATTGTAAGATATATGCTTCAATATTGATCTCATGTGAACTCTTTCCTTTCTCCGATTCGCCGTGCCTTATTCCTAAGGAGTGGTACAGCGCTACCAATCACACTACGTAAGACATGTATAAAATTAGTTTACCGAATTCTCAGTGCATTAGACATTCAATGTTATTTGTTGATACCTACTGTAGAAGGGGTTGGTAATTTAAACACACATAATAGGTCAGTTTCGTCTATCAAAATTCAATACTATTTAATTATAAAAACATGAGAATTATTTATATTTTCAAAATGAAAATCATATTTTTATTTTCTGTATGTCACGTGACCGAAAACGCCCACCACCATTTTGTGACGTCATTATACCAGGAAATAATTTGATTTTAGCAACACATCAACGTTACGCACTATGGGAAGTCATTTTTATTTTAATAAAAATGAATAAAGATTGCACCGCACATATTTTGGCGTTTCTTTGTTTATGTTATCATGACGTCACGAACATGGCGGCTCCCTTTTTGGCGCGACTATTTATCATTTAGATTTATAACAATTTTTCTTTGCATAAAGTGGAATTACTTTGAAGGAATAAAAATACCAGTTGGTAGTCGAATATTTACAATCATTTTAGTTTTTTTTTAAAATAAAAAGAATAGCCTATTCTTATAATAACTGTGTTTGGGCAGAGTTCCCCCTTAGAATTCACAATAGGTAATGAATACTCGAACTTAGCACTGCAACTTTAGGCACAACTGTCAACCGTGATAATGCTACCAACCGTTAGTTAGCACTGCTGTAGTGCCAACTAATTTATATGGACTTGTTAATTTAACTAAAGATCTGAATATTATATGCTACTATAATGGTGATTCTCATGAAATTTTGAGTGCCTATTGGGTAGGTCTGAGAATCGGACAACATCTTTTTTTCATCCCCCTGAATGTTAAGGGCGGTCCACTACAATTTTTTTTTAATTTGTTTGATTATGAGTCAGAATTAAAAAATACATACAACTTCAAATTTTCACCCATCTACGATCAACAGTTACTTTTGTATCGCGATTTTAATATCGGCAATACAACGTTTGCTGGGTCAGCTAGTTTAAAATAACATTACTTATACAGTAATTAATAACAGTAGTTAAATAAATGTATTTATTAATTGGGATATCTTGTGGCTCCGTGACGTTTGTAACGACATTTACTAATAATATTGCTGACACTACTAACGATATTTTTCTCCTCCTTCAGGTGTATTATTGCAGTGGAAACAAAATTGGCAGAGGAACCCGGAGCTGACACGATCACTGAACACTCGACCGCAATTCAGAAGAGCTCTGTTCATCGTCGGACTCCTGCTGCGATACTTCGACTTTACTGACAGCAAAGTGATTGACGGATTACCGGTGAGTAATTGTTGTTACACTGACCCCATGTTGTATTCAATGAAATCTAAATTTAATAGAGATATTGTTGTGAGTCGACTGTCGCCTGGACATAAGTTCTGTTACAAAGAAAAATGCATTTATGTTTTTATCAATATTACTATTACACGAACACAAGTCCTTAGATAATTTATACTTCCAGATAGTCTCTTGCTGTTACAACCTATAAAAACTTAACAGGAATATTAGTTTAGTGTGCGTGACAAGCTACGTCTTACACTCGCGATTTGTATGACACTTTGTGTTAGTGTACGTGTGTTGCTCAAAATAGAGGTTAGTTCTAAACTCAATTTTTTTTCGACGTTTTCACAGCTGTCATAGTCTATCTAGAGGTATAAATGATCTAAGGATACGGTCTTATACCAAGCTTTTGAAGTGTATTGTAAATGACCTACGGCTCCATACCACCTTTCTACAATGTAATTATCGCAATTCGGTTTTTTTTAATGGAAGAGGAGATAAAATGATGCCGCCCTTATTAAATGCGTTCCAAAGGAGACGGATACCCTTTCATACATTATTGGGCCAAGATGTAAAATGATGAAATTAGTGTCAGTAAATAGCTTATAAATTAAAAAGCATCACTGAAAATTTGAGGATTTTTGGCAATCTGAAAGCTGAGTTATAGGAGGTTTTGTAAAGTTGAGGTTATGCAATATATGGGCAACAACCTATATTAAAACAGCTGATTTTTGAAATGCAATTGTTATTTTGCCGTATGATAATGATTCTACAAGTTTCGCAATATTAGAAGTCAAATAGAAAGAAGGAAAATATCAATAAAACAACGGGAAACACTCAAATGACAAATCGCGTAGTTATGAAACGAGTGATTGACAATTGACGTTCTAGACAATTCTGTGGCTGTCACTGTCAGCACAGATAAAAAATACAAAACGAGATTCAGAATCGACTTTTTCTTCGATCGATTCCTTAAGTTGATATTTTTTTTTAACAAAAGACATTATGTTATATTAATTATAATGTTTATTTTTAGTAAGGTACTTTTATTGAATCAATCATTTGGTGCAAGTGGTTTTGGGTTGAATTTTATAAACTCATTCACATTAATCGATTATAGTAATCGATATCCCATTTTAATCGTGAATTTTAAGATAATGAAAACTTAATTTTAAGATTTCTCGTTTTATAGATTGTGAATTAGGCTAATTTTGTATATTTTGAAATAGAAAAATATAACAACTTTTTAAAACCATATCGAAGCTTATTACATTTTGGCCCAGAAGTCCCCGTCTCCTTTGACTTCAGAAAATAAATAGAAGTTTTTCAGTACATGCTAGCATGTGCAGCTTGTATTAAAAATGACGGAAATACGAATCACATAGTGATAAATGATCGCCATATATTTGATTGAATAAGAAGCAGTTCATTTAAAAAAAAAGACCGACGAAATGTAATATTTTGCTTGATTTTTGGTTTATTGTTTGTTTTGGAAGTGTTTCCGCAGTTGAATATTGTAAAAAAGAATTGTTAAAAGTCGTTTATGTGGTTAAAGGTTACTATAACATAGATGACTTTCTTAATGATTCCACAGAATGAGACTAAAGCGACCACCGTCAGGCTATTTAAATTATTAAAAGTAATGAATTGAAGTATATCTTTATTGCACACCACAAAATAATTAAATATAACAGAAATCGCGACTACAAAAAGCAGTAGGCGGCCTCATCACTTAAGAGCGATTTCTACCAGGCAACCTGTAATGAAGTAGTTTTAGTTGAAAAGATAACACAAGGTGGTGTTATCGATATGCATATAATTTTTTGATGTTATCGAAATTTAAAAAAAAGAAGCCCGCTCAGTTTCTTGCGCCCGTTCTTCTCAGGTCTGAGGCATTAATTTCCGACCAGGTAGTAGTTTTTTAACTTCAATAAACGATTTCATATCCTATTTCAAATAAAAATGTTTGAATTTGAATTTTAAAGTGTTTAGTAAAAAGCGACTGGCTATTAAACTCGGATATAATATATATTATATTTAACTAATCGCGGTATTTTTTTAATGTCAGATAAACTTTCCAGAGTGACATAAAGGACCAAGTGTTCAGTACGCTGATGTTTTTTGTGAACCTCGAGGACGAGGCCTTCGTGTCGCACACTTTGAAGGCTCTCGGGTCGGTGTGCGTGAGACACTACGAGTTCATGCTAACGCCCGAGCTGAAGGAGTTCTACCACCACATGCTCACGTCGAGCCTCGCGCCCATCGAGATGAAGGCGGACGTGCTCAGGAATATCGAGATGTACTTACAGGAGGAGGAGCAGAGGATGATACGACAAGACAAGGAATGTAAGTTTAGAGCTTAAGTAAATTAATTTGTTATGTTTTTAAAGTACCCTCACTTCTAGGATTAATACGCAAATAAAACTTGAAAACAAAGTTTTATGAACGATGCGTTACTCGACCTCTCGCGTTCCGTGCGAGTGCTCTGCCAACTGAGCTAACGGTTAAATTCTCAACCAAGATTTATGAACGATGCGTGACTCGAACCAGCGACGTCTCGGGTTCCGTTGGAGTCAGGCATCGTTCTTAAACTTTCGGTACAAATTTAATTTAATTAATCCCAGAAGTGAGTGATATCACTTTAAAAATAATAATTTGTTTCTTGTGCTTATAAATCTGTATCTTATAATAAAGAAGGTGTGTGTACGCATGCAAGAAATTCTTCTTCTTTGGCGTAATAAAGCGAAGATTCTTTAAAAAAAAATATTCTTCGTGCTATTTTACGTTTGTAGATAAATTAATATTGTAATAAATAAGGTATTAAATACAACCAATGAAAATATTATTATACCGCATAGTTTAGTTAAATAAAGTGTAGTTATACAATTATTAGAGAGAAATTATTGTTTCCATTTTAAAACTTGTATGTAAATTGAAATAATATATTGAATTTCATTTAATTCTCATCCATTGGTTGTAGTTCAGTAGGCATATGAGTTACAAGAGGCTTGGTAGCTGAAGTTAGATAAAATTGATCTAATTTACCAGCTAACATCAGGGTGGTATTAAAAAAAAAAGGATTATGTTCAATGAAATTTCAAATTGGCATTACATCAATAACATATCTTTTATCTCATCACAGGGTCAAAAAGATCCAAAATGGAGAATCTGAAGGAAATGGGTGATGTTTCATCTGGTATGGCATCGACGGTGATTCAGTTGTACCTGAAGGAGATCCTGGACTCGTTCCTCCACCCGAGCACCATTGTTCGGTCCAGTGCGATGAAGGTTGTGCAGTTGGTGCTGGCTCAGGGGCTGGTGCATCCAGTACAGGTATTATAATAATAATATATTTATTTGCAAAAAACATAGTATACCATGGTGTTAGGATACTATTTATTGTTGCGCCCGTTCTTCTCAGGTCTGAGGCATTCATTTTAGAATGGGTGGTAGTTTTTGACTTACAATAAGTGATGTCACATCCTATATTGAATAAAAATATTTGAATTTGCATATAATAATGAGCTTATATGTTTTGCTAGCACTATTAGAAATAGAAACACTTTATTAGGAATATAAAAATAGTCACACAAAAACACAAGAATTTACATTATTAATTAAAATACTAATTTTAATAACGTAACAAATTAAAAATTAAATAAAAATAACAGTGTGAGCGTGATTCCCTGCTAAAAGAAGCTGACTCAGTATATTGTTGGTCAGTGCAGAAAACACCAACACAACACTGGTTTTCAGCAGCCCCTCGGGACATTTGGAGTACCTAGACCGTTGCTATAGTCTTCTCATTGTAATTAATTTGTGTAGGTATCAAAGCGAATGACTAAATATTATAGTATTCCCAGCATGCAAATATTTAAGTTATTTCTTTTTAATGAGAATAAGGAACGAGACGAGCAGGACGTTCAGCTGATGGTAATTGATGCGCCATGTCCATTACAATGCAGTGCCACTCAGGGTTCTTGAAAAACCCCAAAAATTCTGAGCGGCACTACAATTGTGCTCGTCACTTTGAGACATAAGTCTCATTTGCTAAGTAATTTCACTAGCTTACGGCGTCCTTCAGACAATCACAGTAATGTCTACACATTACTGCTTCACGGCAGAAATAGGTGCCGTTGTGGTACCCATAATGTAGCCGGCTTCCTGTGCAAAGGAGCCTCCCACTGCTATAGTAGTATATATACCTACAATATCTTAAGAATTAAATATGCGCTAGATACTTCTTCTACCACAATTTTCCTTCTCCTTATATACGACGTAGTGTTATCCTTACTCCATTTATCCTATGACATGATTTTCTCAAAAAAAAAACTACAATGCGTAAATCTTAGATAATTTATGCCTCTATAGTCTATATATAGATCCTCTAGCTGTTAGGTAACGCATGAATACAGTCCAGGTTTATTACTTTAGTGTGCGTAACAAGCTACATCTTACACTCGCGATATGTATGTGACTTTGTTTTAGTTTGCGTACGTTTCTGAAAATAGAGCTTAACCGTTCGCTGCTATTTTTTGACATTTATCACCTGTCACAGTCTATTTAGACGTATAAATTATATAATGCATAAATATTGTTTTTTTTTAATGTTAGTAAATCTCAACTAAGCTTATTATTATGTTAAATTATTTTAAGCTTTATATAAAATATTCATGAATATTTGAATTTGATATGCAAAAGTTTTATTTTTCCAGATCGTTCCATATCTTATAAGCATGAGTACCGACACGGAAATCACCGTTTCACACACAGCAGACAAAAACTTGCAAGAAATAGATAAAAAGTACCCGGGATTTATACATATGAAAGCACAGCTTGGCATCCGACTTTCTTACCAGCTGCAAAAGATCTTACAAAACGATAACAATGGGGTCATAAGAGGATTTAGGTAATACTAAAATATATATTTACAAGCTAAGTATGTGTACATATATGTATACAAATGATTTAAGTTTTCTTTAGTGTTAATTCCGCCAATGTTTGTTTTTAAACAATTCGACACGTGTTTCGCCTCTACACGAGACATCCTCAGGACGTGTTGTCTCGCCAAAATCTGGCACGAGGCTGAATCAAATTAGTTTTTTTTTGCGCCCAAACAAGGGAAAGGGCTCCCCTCCTGGATAACGACGGGAGGAGGTGGTGAATGCTCATGCATACCAACGCAGCCTAAGTCTGCGTTGGTTATGTGGGACTCACGTGAAAACCTAGGTGCCTACCCACTAAACACCACCTGCAGTTGGCTTTGGGCAGGTGCCCTCTAAGCCTACATCGAAGGCGACCTTCTCTTGGGGAGAGAGAGGCGCAAGCGGCACTCCCTATGGAGTTTCCGCTGGGATAAATCAAATGAGCCGGAAGCCGCTCTTTTATACCCTCGTCCCATGAAATGACGCGCTGTGATTGATCGGCTGTTGTGACGTATAATAATTTTAATAGCTCTTAAAATATGTAAATATAGTTTAAGAGCGTTTTTGCACAAATCTCTAAGTACATTGGTTAAAATAGAATCATGTGTGTTACAGTTTTTTTTAAAAAGTAAACATAGAAGAGGAATCCAAAATATGTATAAATGTATTACGAAATTTTAAAGACTTGTTATAAAATGTTTGTGTGGTAAAGGTTACTATGACATAAATGGCTTTATGATGATACCTCAGATTGGGAATGGAGTGAGCCGCCCTCGGGCTTTTAAATAATAAGTTTAATTGTACGATATTTTTATGAAAAAAAAAGAAGCTGAGTTTCTTGCGCTCGTTCTGCTCATCTCTGAGGTATACTTTTTCGAATGGGTGATAGTTTTTGACTTTCAATAAGTGATTTCATATCCTTTTTTAAAGTTAAATATTTGAATGACGTCAACCTATTAATTAAGAAATGTATTTATTTTACCAGGAAAAAGGATCAAGACGAATTACCATCGTCATTGAATGGTTTTTTATATTCATTATTGAGGAACACGAGGCCCCAACGACGAGCCCTCGTATTGTCGCTGCTCAAACAGTTCGATGACGCCTCTGTAAGTCCTTTTAACGTCTTTTTATTTCATTGATAGTTATTTTCTTAACTATAGAAAAGTTAAATAAAATAGAATAACTATGTTTACTCATATTCCTTGCTTTTATAATAAATTAAGAGACTAGCTGCTGCCTGCGACGTCCGCGCGAGGTTTTAAAGCAGCAAAACGTGAAAATTGATAAATTTGAATTAAATGTATTCAGTAGTTTGCCCGCCGCCCGACCGCACCATAGTATCGCGTACTCGGTTGTTTATCGTCATCGTCATAACTATTCAAATATTTGTCTGAATGATGTAGTGTAAAATACAGACTTTATCTACTTTAAATACCAGATTAGATCAAATTGTTTATTTTGATGATATAAGGAATCAATTAGACCCAACTATCAAGTATATCAAATAGGAATTTGAGGATCTTGCTATCAGCAAAGACTGAAAATTGTTTAAAAATTGTAGTAGAACCAAAGAATAAATTATAATAGTACAAGTACAGAAGGCGCACTCAGCAAAATAAAGTAAAGAAATAGGGACTCTTGCGGCTATATAATAAGGTGCAATTCAGATCATTGATTTTTAATATTTTGTGTATATTTTCAGACGGCGCCATTGGATCAGATGATGTTTCTTGCGGATAATCTCAGTTATTTTCCATATCAAGTACAAGATGAGCCACTTTTTATAATACATCATATAGATATTATTATTTCTACGTCGGGGTCCAATTTATTACAAATATTTCGTGAGGTAAGTGTATATATATAAAAAGATTTATTGAATATCTTATTTGTGTTCATATATCCTTTTTTCTAAGAATATTGCGTAGTTGGGGTCTTTGTATAGTAAAAATAGCTGCGTTGATATAGTTTACCGATAATCTATATATATAAAAGAAAGTCGTGTTAGTTACACTGTTTATAACTTAAGAACGGCTAGACAATTTTTTCTGTTGTTTGATTTTTTGAGTTTCTCTTAGTCCGGAATAGGATAATAAGTAATAAAATATCGAAAAAATTTATGGTGTGCACCATAAATTTTAACAATTATATTTCATGGGCAACATAAAGGAACAACGAAAAGATCAATACAGCAATGATAATAGCAATTCTTCCTGATCTGCAGCAACTACTTCATCAACATTTTGCATGTCGAGTTAGCCCGCAAATCTTTAATTTCCGATCCGTCTTGCATTCGCCATGACCATTAACAAATCTCAAGGCCAATTCTTGAAAGTTTGTAGTCTGAATCTAGAAAATCCATTTCTCATGGTCAATCTATATATATAAGAGATTTCTACGTACTATGTACGATAGTCACTCATCACGATATGTCTGGAACCATAAGGCGTAGAGACTTGAAATTTGGTAGGAATATTCCTTTCGTCGAGTAGAGGTCCGAATTTCCGGCGAAAATCGGCGAGAGTTATTTTTTTTAAGAACAACGTCTGTCGGGTCCGCTAGTTAAATATATAATTATGATTGGATCATACTATAATTAGATAGTTATTGTACACAAAACCCCATTATATATGTTCTAAAATGAACCTTAAATAACTCCTAATATAATTTGTCTGCCAGTGGAAGTACGTCCGGTATATTATTGGGAACATACATATCATGGACAGAGGCCTCTCCCAACGATCTCCATGGCGATCGGTCCTGTGCTGCCCTCATCCAATATACTCTGGCGATCTTGACCATATTGTCGCCTTCATCTTGTTACCAACACTTCTAACATACATATAAAAAGACACAAATTTAACAAAACCAGAAATAATTATCTTCTAGTATATTTACCGTGTTATCATGGTTATAAGAAAAAACTTTTATTTTGACAATACAAACAGACAGAATTCAGTTTTAAATATATTTAAATGATCTTTGTGATAGTTTTAATTTCTTAATTTTGTGTTATAGGGTTTGATTAAAACGGATGTGGAGGAGAAAGAGCCTCTCGAGGAGGAAGAGGATGAAGAGGAAGCGGAGACGCTGGTGTGTCGCGTGCCTGAAGATGCACGGCCTCTGCGGGACGCCATGCGCCAGGCGCGAGGCTGTCTGCTGCTGTTGGTGCTCAAGCAGCACCTGAAGCAGCTCTACGGACTCACGGACGCGTCAGTACCCACCATATTACTTTATAGGGATGATTTTTTTTAATGAAAATAGGGTACGAGACGAGCAGGACGTTCAGCTGATTGCGATGTTGGAGGTTCAGGTATTGCAATGATAATGGTCTGACTGCGATAATAAACTCCTTTATTATGCTATGCAGATCTTTTATACTAGTTGGAGACATGAGTATCAAGGTGTTACACACACTACACCTCTCCCCTAAAAAGAAAAAAAATATATGTAATACAATACAGTGCCGCTCAGGATTCTTGAAAAACTCCAAAAGTTCTGAGCCGCACTACAACTGCGCGCGTCACCTTGAGACATAAGATGTTAAGTCTCATTTGCCCAGTAATTTGACTAGTTATGGTGCCCTTCAGACAAAAACACAGTAATGCTTACACACTACTGCTTCACGGCAGAAATAGGCGCCGTTGTGTTACCCATTATCTAGCCGGCATCCGGTTCAAAAAGAACCTCCCACTGGTAAAATGATGACATCATCATCATTTCAGCCGGAAGGCGTCCCCTACTAGATAAAGGCCTCACACAAAGATTTCCACGACGATCGGTCCTGCGTTGCCCTCATCCAACCTATTCCGGCGATCTTGACCAGATCGTCGGTCCATCTTGTGGGGGGGCGTACCAACACTACGTCCCAACAGCTATCTGTCCGTTAATAATAATAATTCTTTATTTGCATAGTGTGTATATAAGTTAACAAAATATACAATACGAATCAACACATTAGCCAAAAAAGGCATGCAAATGACATCTGCTCCTCGTCATTATACCTAGTCTTGTTTTTTACAGTGTGTTAGTTTAATACATAAATATAGAAAAATTTATATTATAATAAGCTTATTCGAAGCGGTCTCCATTGGCTGCAATATAGTCCTTTAAACATTGAGGCCAGTTATCAATAGAAGCACGCACTATTTCCATGGGAAAATTCTTCACTGCCAATCGTACGGATTGTTTTAGGGACTCCAAATTATCATAGCGTTTAGAGCAAGCCATACTCTCTAAAACTGACCATAAATCATAATTCAGCGGATTAAGTTCGGGACTAGACAACGACCAGTCTTCAGCTCTGATGAAATCTGAAACGTTCGTTTCCAACCAAGACTGCGTTTTATGATCCGGCCCCGGACCATTCTTGGTTATTGAACAGGGTGTTGTTAGGGGGTTTCACTGCCTTCTCAAGAATGGTATCTTGATACACTTGTGCAGATGTTTTGATACCCTTTTCACAAAAGTATGGCTCAGTCACTCCTTCATAGTTGATACCCCACCAAACCATCACTGAAGTCGGATACTTAAAATATTGGATTAGCCATTGTAAAATTATCTTTTAAATTTAAAATAATTTTGAAATATCTGAATACTTGTTGTTGCAGTAAAATAAATCAGTATTCACCGTCGGAGAACGTGAAGGTGTACGAGAAAGCGGTGTCGCGGCGACTGGCGCCCGTGTTCGAGCCCGCGGCGACCATCGCGCAGCTGAAGGAGGGAGACGTGGACGACGACCTCGACGAGCGGGGGCGGCGGAGACTCGTAGAAGATTATTTAGAGGTAATCTATCATCATAATAGAAAACAACGAGCGGACTAACGCCGGTCCTACATTGGAAGCGGAGTCGGTCTGACCAGCAGGCCCGACCCGGCCAGACCAGACCAGTCCAGACTCGGCGCTCCTACACTGCAGCTAGACAGGAGCGGACAAACCAGTCAGTATCCAGAGTCAGTACTGTGTGAACTCTTGACGAGGAGAGGTGTTGATATTGTCTGGAGTCTGGATTAGACGAAAAACAAACCTGTTTGGTTGTTGTCAGACCAGTTCAGACTTGTTCCTCCTCCCCACAGCTAGCACTGGCTCCAGTGTAGGAGGGGACACGGCGCGTCAATGTTTGTTTTGTTCAGTCCCGACCAGACCTGCCCAGACTGTCTGGTCGGGAGAAATTCTGCTTCCAATGTAGGACCGGCTGTGATCTATAGAGCGTACTTACTTACGTTTTTTAGACAATAAGGGAAAAGACGAGCAGGACGTTCAGCTAATGGTAATTGATACGCCTTGCCCATTCAAATGTAGTGATGCTCAGGATTCTTGAGAAACCCAACAATACTGACCGGCACTACAATTGCGCTCGTCACCTTGAGACATGTTGATGGGGATGTTAAGTCTCATTTGCCTAGTAATTTCATACAGTGCGATTCACACCCAAACACAATAATGATCTTGACCAGATCATCGGTCCATCTTGTGGAGGGACCTACCAACACTACTCCTTCCAGTACGTGGTCGCCATTCGAGGATCTTACCGCCCCAACGGCCATCTGTCCGCCGAGCTATGTGCCCTGCCCACTGCCACTTCAGTTTCGCAATCATTTGGGCTATGTCAGTGACTTTAGTTCTCCTACGGATCTCCTCATTTCTGATTCGATCTCGAAAAACTCCGAGCATAGTCTTCCATGGTCTCTGCCATGATTACGATATCGTCTGCGAATCGAAGGTGAGTGATGTATTCCCCTATATATATATTGATGCACAGCCCGTTCCAGTTCCGAAGCTTAAAGACATCTTCCAATTCAGCGGTGAACAGCTTCGGCGATATAACGTCGCCTTGTCTGACTCCCCGCTGCAGTCGTATAGGCTTCGAGAACAGATCCTGGAGACGGACTGACATGGTGGCGTTACCATACAAACACTCGTCGTTTCGATATATCGATAATCAATGTGGTACCTCTGAAGTGACTGAAGCACCGCCCAGATCTCGATCGAATCAAAGGCTTTCTTATAGTCCACGAACGCCAAGCATAGTGGCTGGTTATACTCCTCCGTTTTCTGTAAAACCTGCCGCAGCGTATGTATGTGGTCTATGGTACTAAATCGTTTTCGTAATTCGGGAGGCTGGGAGTCGTCGAACCTGCGCCCGGGACTAGACCTAGAAAACAGCTTATATATATGGCTCAGAAGTTATATGGGCCTATAGTTCTTCCAAAGCGTTTCCTGTGCCATGCTTATGGCGTTTTGCCCTCGAGGCTGACGGAATTGAATAGCTTCTGGAGGATTTTCAGCACAAGAGTACCGCCAGCTTCTCAGAAGGTCGGCTGTAATTCCATCATCATCCGGCGCCCTATTGTTAATCTCCAAAACTTCTCGACCTCCCTCAAAAGTTCGGGCTTAGACGAAACGATCCTGCCGTCGCCGGTCTTTTGCCTCGTCAGTTGGCTCTGCCCAATAGACAAATCTCGTGTGAATACTTTGGAGCCTTTGTTAAGTTGTATGCTACGAATTTATGCAAAATTACTAGTTAACTTATTTGGTATGAGACACGGAACGCATTTTTGCACACGTGACAGCTAAGGGTGACAGCAGACGTCGAACAACAGCTGTTGTTATCTCGCAAGGAATTGTTGATCTCCTTTGTTTTCGGCTTATAATCTGAGTTGTTTCTATTATTTGTTCGACGGTCGTACATTATGGATATTGATTCAAATTCAAAATAGGATGCGACATCACTTATTGAAAGTCAAAAAACTACCACCAATGAATGCCTCAGACCTGAGAAGAACGGGTGTAACAACCTCAGCGCGCTTTTTTTTCATCAAAAAAATATGTTTACAAAGTAATATTGTACAATTAAACTTATTATTTAATAGCTTGAGAGCAGTCACTCCATTCCCAATCTGTGGTATCATTAAAAAAGTCATTTATATTATAGTAACCTTTACCACACAAACGTTATTTAAGAATTCTTTTGTTTTGGACATCTTCTGGGATCTTGTTGTAAAAGAATATACATCGCCCCACAAAAGACTTACTAACTCGACTTAGCCGAGTATTAGGAATTATAAGTTTATGTCTGTTCCTGGTGTTAACATTATGGTTACGACAGTTTCTAGCAATTTCACCCATGTGCCTATGAACATACATTACATTATCATGAATATATTGAGAAGCAACAGTCAAGATGTTAATTTCAATGATGGTTTTCGTTTTGCAGTTTAAGCAGTTGATGCTGAAATTCGATCCAGACGAAGAGGAAGAGGAGGAGACGGCCGCGGGTAGCAGCGGTGTCGCGAGTGGAGTGGGCGGGGCCCCGGGCGGGAAGGGGGCCCCGCCCCCCGCCGCGCCGCCGCCCGACACATAGCGCCCCGCGCGAGAGCGACTCACCGCGCTGACACTGTGACAGGACACTGAGTGCGACCCCAATGACGATCTTTTATATTCATTTTATTTATTCGAGCGTGATCCGCGACCCGACCTCATCTCGCGTTATGTTTGATTTCGTTCAAGTCTCGTGTGTAGATATATTTTGTGGCGAATGTAAATGTGTAATTTGTATTCCGTTCGGTTCGTCTGTGCGCGAGTGGCCAGTGCGTCGCGGAGTGGACGCGGTGCCGCCGCGCCGCCGCGGTGTAAGAGTGCATAATTTTTATACGTATCGTCGTATGTAATATAGATATAAATGATATATGTTGAGCGTGGGAGGATCCTGCAATATGCGTGCTGCATTTCGATGAATAAGAAAGCATTAAAGTTACACGGATAGATTTTTATTTATTTTATTTTATTATTCGATGCCCTGTTGTTTTTAAATTTTTATGCTTTTGATTTAGAAAATATACATGGATACATAAAAAGATCTATTAATTTATAATAATATTTTTAATAAAACTTCTCACAATTTAACTCATATTCTCAATGTTTTATTATTACATTACCGATGAGCAAAATGAAATTTTTCACATATATTTTTGGATTATATTTCTAAACTTCAACTTACGAACATTTTGCTTATCACATGATATCAAAAAAACATACAAAGAGTACAAAAATATAACTTATCTAAGACATGGCTCGTGATAATATATTCTACACATTATATTATGCGACTAAATCACATGGGATATACACCAAATGGTGAAATGGTGTGATTTGGTTCTTGACTCACTGATTCGATGCCATTCTACTTTGCCTCTCTTCAGAAATAGCAAATTTGTTGCAAAGGAAAAATATTAGCGACTCTTGTGTCGGTTTGACCTTCCCTTCGGCAACGAGTCTCTTTATGTTGCGAATTTGTTTCTTGTGAGGATATTCTTTAGATGATGTTTGGATCTGAAATTAAACAAAGATTGAAATGTAAAATAATGTGCAATTAAATATTAACTCACGGGAACTTATCCATGATGTGGGCTTTCTATGTGCTCCAGTGAACTTAGAAGAGACAAGTTAAGACATATTACCGATACAATCTTGGTTGCTGTAAAGGACGACCTAACCATCTCATTTGTAAGGTGTTCATCCCACCTGCACCAATACGAGAACAATTGTAGTGGTCCTCAGAATTTTTGGGTTTTACAAGAATCCTGAGCGGCACTACAATGTAATGGATAGGGCGTATCAATTACCATCAGCTGAACGTCCTGCTCGTCTCGTCCCTTATTTTCATTCAAAAAAAAGAAAAAACAATCTTACTTGAAAATAAAAGTTTATAAGATTTTATTATTATTATTCTTATCTCTACTATTATTATTTTTAACTTGTTTTATTGTATACTTTAACATATACAGTATGGAACTAGCATATATGAAATAAATGTAAGTACGTACTTGTTAGCATATTTGCTAACGATATACCAAAAATTAACAAAATCCGTTTATTAATTTTGTCAAAAAGTAGACTTTTCATTTTGGGCAAATTTGAACGTACTGTAAGAATTGGGTCAATAGGTCAGTGATTCAATGAACTTGAATATTTCAATATCATAAGGTGATGTTGCCAAAATTTGAATAGCAGCGCTACCAAAGAAAAGCCGCCAGTGTCTTGACACGTGTATTTTATAGCCTAAACAGATGGTCGGATGTGGTCCGGCCGAACCAAGGGACGCGATCTGATACCGGACCATATTGACAAAATGTTGACACACTTACACAAATTATCTTGCCCAGCATAGCATATATAGCTTATAGTTACAAGACAATGATATATTTAATACAATATACTTACTTAAACATACATATATTCATATAAACATACATAAATACATTTAAACATCCATGACTCGGAAACAAACATCTATATTCATCATATAAATGCTTGAACCTACCGGGATTCGAACCCGGGACCTCTAGCTTAGTAGGTAGGATCGCTGACCACTCGGCTATACAGGTTGTCGATTCGATATATATATATATTCTATATTCGAGGGTATGTCGCATCGTCCATCGCACAAAATTATTATTATTACCGTCGGGACCGTACTGAGTACGACGGCGGACCCGTTGGTGCGAGGCGTCCATCCACGCCGACCGGACCGTCCTATGGTCCGGCCGTACCAAATTCGACAATGTGTTTAGGCTATTAATACACGTGCCGTTTCTCTTTGACGGACAGCGAATGGTCAAAGGTCGAACTTCGTACGGCGTAGGGTAAAGACATCTTCTATCGATAATTAGCTTTCTATAAAGCGAGTTTTAATCGATAAACAAAAAGCTGTTTGAGATTAATTTTAAATTGTTCTGTAATGATTATTGTAAAAATACTACATCATAAGTATTATATTATAAGTAAATCTAAACAACTTCATAAGTTTATTTTTATAAATTACTAGCTGAGCCAGCAAACATTGTATTGCCGATATTAAAATTGCGATACAAAAGTAACTGTTGATCGTAGTTAGTTAGTAGTCGGGGGAAAATTTGAAAATGTATATATTTTTTAATGCTGACTCATAATCAATCAAATTAAAAAAAATATTGGCGTGACCATCTTTAACATTTAGGTGGATGAAAAATAGATGTTGTCCGATTCTCAGACCTACCAATATGCACTCAAAATTTCATGGGAATCGGTCAAGCCATTTCGAAGGAGTTTAACTACAAACACCGCGACATGAGAATTTTATATATTAGATGAAGTAGTTTAGAGATAATGATTGTGAATATGGAAGAACTAAACAATTACAATTTATTAGGTACTTGTTTGTAATTTGAAAGCAACCTATCAAAAATCGTACTAACTTGTTCGCTGCCCAGAAAATCACTCAAAAACAGTGGTTTCGTAAGTATTGAACCTACAAAAATAAACTCTACAAAGCTACTACTATAGAAAGCTTATCCATTCATAAATTTATTAATTGTTAAAAATATTAAAACATTCGAGTAACACAAAAATAATAGTTTTTAATGCCTAGTTTAGGTTGTTGGTAAGTGATTGTAAATAAAGTATCGATAAACTAGAATTGTGGAGTATGCACTATTTACGCCTTTATTTTTTCGCCATGTTTTTATTGTATGTTGATTGAGTTTTGTCCGAGAGCTTCGGTGATGTGTGTCCGATCTCTGGAGTGTACGTGATTCCAAATGGGTGCCTTACGCAGCACGCGATTGTTTCAAGTGTTTGGTTGAATTTATCAATTTTCATTTCTTCACTAATTGCTAAGAGCTTGTTTACGAGAAGATTAGAAACAGCCGATTTGCCGCCGTGAGCTACGTTGTCGCTCCTCGGGGTCAAAGTTCGTTGTCTAAACAGACTGTTTTCTTTCTAATTCAATTTTGATATTTATCTTCTTTGATTATTTCACTTAAATAATTTATGGATTTTAATTTAATAATTAATTTTACTATTGTTCTGTGGAACAGTATGACTTGTATTTTCATTTATTTCATATATATGCAATCCATACTGTATATGTAAAAATATGGGCCCTGTAACCTGAAAATAAAACATTATTATATTATTATTAAAATACAGCACGTCTTGCAATAGTGCCACTGTAACGGGAGCTCATAGAAAACCCACATAACTGAAGAAAGTCTGTATAAAGTGTAATAAGTAATTTAATAATATTCATATAATATGGTGTCATGAAAAAACCATATCTACCCAGATACCCAGTACCTTCAAAGCTAATTAGGGTTTACCTTGGTGACCATCATAACTCGAAATCACGTGAATTACTCAGAGCTTGTAGTGAAGCGGATAGGCAAAAAATGTTGATGTTTCTGATTTTAGTTATATGCGACTATAATATATATTATTATGTATAGATACACAATATTTTTGCGGTACCTTCTATATTGTATAGTTAGTAACTTGACAGACACTGAAATTTTGGCTAACTTACAAGTCTGCGATTAGGGTTTGAAGAAGAAATCTGGGTCTGGGAAATATAGGTATTTCATAGTCGAATATAACCTAAATCATCAACATCAATTTTTACCTGTCCGTTTCATGTGGAATGTCCCATATAAGTATAACAAATGAAATTTATAATGCAAATCTAAGCCTCGATAGAAGAATTTACAAGTTTCTTCCAGCAGTTTTCGACGATTTCTCAAGAGTGTCTGAGAGTAACGATGTATTCGGCAACTCCAGTAGTTGCAGGCATCAAAAATATCTTAATATATTTAGAAGAAACAGTGTTAGATAGCTTAGAGCCTTGGGAAACACCAATGTTCCCGACCTTAGGGCTCAAGCAACAAGCAGTTGATAAGGAAATATAATCTGCACCTAGTGAAGAAGCTAGTGTTCCGTTTCTCGGGAAGCCCATTTGATTAAAGTTTCAAGAGTCAACGGATTTCGTTTTATTTAGACCGTGTTTTCGAAGGTCGGTGGCAAACTATACGTTTTGTTTACTAGAAGATCGCCAGTTGAATGATCATGGTGAAAGCTGTTAGTATCTACCGGTCATTGATCAACTGGATATCCTCAAGGCTATATCAAGATCTTGCAGTTCGTGTTGCTCTTTAATTATCTTTGAGAGCAGATAGTTTATAGCACTATGTCTACTGACGTAGCTACATAGGTAGCCGAATCCGAACCCTTTTTTAGGAATCGCTTGGGCAAACGCTAACGAATGTCCATGACTCGGGACTACGCCTTCCAGGTAAGGACTTGTGCACATGCAAAGAACAACGGCGAATGAGTTAATGGCGTCCCTTCTCTTTATCAAATTCAAATAATTTTATTCAAAATAGGATATAAAATCGCTTATTTAAATGAATATTATTTATTAGACATCACAAATACTTTTACAAGCTACCTTCTTCGGCAGCAGCGGTAGCCACAACGCTCACATCCAGGGGTAAGGATGCCACTTGACGTCAGCCTGGAGTAAATGGTCGACGCAGAAAGGTCTCTCTCTCTTTTTCTATTCATTCTCGCTCTGGACTTTCGCCTCGGCGCCCTTCTTATAACTTGACGCCGACTTATTGGTCTTCTGCGTTTCTCAACTTTGCTTGTTTTCTTGGGCTTTTTCTTTTCTACGCGTTTAGCTGTAGGCTTGCCCAATGAAGGTTTTGGTAAATCTGGACTAGCAGCTGCTAAGTCCATTCTGCTTCGATTCAAATTATCACTATCAGACGATTCACTATTGGAAGTCAAAAACTACCACCCATTCCACAGACCTGAGAAGAACGGGCGCAACAAACACAGAGGGCTTCTTTTTTTATAAAAATATGGTTACAATGTGAAATTGTACAATTAGATTAATTATTTAATAGCTTGTAGGCGGTCGCTCTATAGCAAATCAGTGGTATCATTATCAAAGTCATTTATGTTATAATAACCTTTACCACACAAACGTTTTTTAACAATTCTTTTGAATTTCGTAATACATTTGTTTTGAACACTATCTGGGATGTTGTTGTAAAAGCATATACAACGCCCCACAAAAGACTTAACCGAGTAGTAGGCATTATAAGTTTATGTTTTTTCCTGGTGCTAACATTATGGTTATGACAATTTCTAGCAAATTCACTTACAATACGTGCACATTATCAAGAATATATTGAGAGGCAACAGTCAAGATGTTTATTTTTATAAATTTTGCTCTCAGTGATTCTTTAGGACCTAGGCAGCATTGTCCCTCTCACTTGTCGCGCCACATTCGCCCTAGTTCTATTTCGTTTGGTACACGTTTACCCGAACACCGAAATATTCGCGCGTGATACCTACCATCCGCGGCATCAACATCCATCATATAAATTACTGGCGACCGCACGGAAGATATATATATATATATATATATATATACGAGCTGATCCAGCAAACGTTGTATTGCCGATATTAAAATCGCGATACAAAAGTAACTGTTGATCGTAGATGGGTAAAAATTTGAAGATGTATGTATTTTTTAATGCTGACTAATAATCAAACAATTAAAAAAAAATGTCAAAAAAAAATTTGGCGTTTAGACCACCCTTAACATTTAGGGGGTTGAAAAATACATGTCCGATTCTCAGACCTACCCAATATGCACTCAAAATTTCATGAGAATCGGTCAAACGGAGAATTTTATATATTAGATATATATATATATAACTTATACATATATAAGCGTATTTATATATATATATATATAAATACGCTTGTATGATCACACTACTTGATTGTTTGTAGTATTAGATATTAAATTATTTTTGTTCATTTAAGTGTGGTATTTAAAAATATGTACCTACATCAATCAATTAGCTTCGTTTAGTGAAAACTGTATATAAATCAGTTCAGTAGTTTTTGAGTTTATCGCGAACAGATAGACACACAGACTCGGCTGGGGACTTTGTTTTATATAGAAGTAAAGATATAAATTACAATAACACATTGATTGTACGCAAACCGTTATACACTGGCCTTCAAAAGTAAGTATCACACTTTTAAAATTGGGATAACGTTTTAGGTTCACGAGATATACTTTCGAAATAAAAAGGACTCCAAGAAGAATTTAATTTTGTACATAAAAACTTTATAGTCGGTAACCTTCTTTTAAAAATTGGCTGAAAAATAACCTCAAAAACAAAACCATTCCTTTTTCAAAGTGGACGTTTCCGAATAACAATTTTACCATTCACATTTTTTCAAGATCGATGGGTCTTGTTTTAAAAATTTATGCTAAAAAGCACATAACATTTATTTATCATGCCTCTTTCAGTTGAAGAATATGCTAGGATCATGGCTTTTCTGGAACTAGGCATCAGTATGCGTCGCACTGCAAGAATGGTGGGTGTGACGGTACGAACGGTCCAGAAGGTAAAGCGAAGGTACGAAGAGACTGGACATCTGAGGAGACCTTGTAATGGCAGACCCAGGTGTACCAGTACCCGAGAAGATCGTTATATTATTTCCACTGTGTTAAGAAATCGCCACCAAAATGCAGTTGAAGTCCAGCAACAGCTACTTCAGACCCGGAGGGACTACATTAGTGACAGTACAGTGAGAAGAAGACTTGCTGAAGCAAATTTGAAACCCCGAAGACCAGCGAGTGGCCCAAAACTCGAGAGACAGCATCGAGTAGCGAGACTGCGATACGCCCGTGAACACATGCAGTGGGATGAAGAAGAATGGTCAAGAATTTTGTTTGCAGATGAGTCTCGATTCTCCCTTTACACTTCTGATGGAAGGCGAAGTGTTTACAGGCGACCTAGTGAGCGAAACCTTCAAGCCTACATCTCAGAAAGAGTCCAATACGGTGGAGGCAGTGTACATGTATGGGCTGGCATATCTTCAGAAGGTCGCACAGAGCTTGTAGCTATAGAAAATGGCACCCTCACTGGGCAAAGATATGCTCAAGAGATTCTCAATGAGTATGCAGGGCCGTATTTAGCAAATATGGGTGATGGATCGATGCTGATGCATGATAATACCCGGCCACACACGGCTCATATCGTACAAGAGTATATTCAGGAGGTCGGTATCAGCGTGATGGCTTGGCCATCAAGAAGTCCTGATCTCAACCCGATTGAACACGCCTGGGATGAGTTTGGGAGGCTAGTCAGAAATCGCAGACCACCACCTACTACCCTCAAGGCACTAAAGCAGGCCCTGGTAGAAGAATGGGAGAATATTCCCCAACATCGGCTCCGAAACCTAGTGTTCAGTATGCCAAACTAGCTCGAAGCTGTCAATCAGTGCTCGAGGAGGCAATACCAGTTATTAAAAATTAAATAACATGTAATACATTTTAGTTGATTATTTTTACACTATACTAAAAATGTCTATTTTCACTGTTTTATCTTTTTTAAGTTAAAAATGTTACTAATATATAATTTTAGTTTCTAAGAATTAAGGCCTATCAAATTTGCAACAAAACGTTTTTAATCTTAAATCTCTACCTACTCTAGTTAAGAAAAAAAATTAATTTGAAAAGTGTGATACTTTTGCAGGCCAGTGTAGATCCCAGATAATGTATAAAACAATTACCCCCTTATTCATAATGGTCCGCTAACTTTAAACAGCCGCTTAGGAGTGTTTTTTCTCATTCTGACTTACGTCAATAGAAGAAGACAGTGAGAATTAGCAATACTTTAAGTAAGCAGACTATTATGAATAAGGGGGATAATGTGTTACGAAATTAAAAAGAATTGTTAAAAAGCGTTTGTGTGGTAAAGGATAGTATAACATTACTGACTTTCTTAATAGATACCACAGATTGGGAATAGAACGACCGCCCTCAGGCTATTGATTACTTTAATTGTATCTACCTAATTATATGTATATTGACGAAATTTCATTAAAAAATAAGCCCGATGAGTTTCTTGCAGCTTGCTGTTCTTCTCATATCGGGGGCATACTTCTTCGAATGCGTGGCAGTTTTTGACGTTTGATAAGTGATTTTAAATCCTATTTTGACTAAAAATATTTGAATAGCTGAATGAATTGAATTGAATATTTGAGTAACCACTGTGGTGTGCAGCATAGCGACGCTTAGAAAAAAGCGAATCACTCGATTGTATGTAACGTGCAGTTATTTATACATTGACAGATGACGGCTATAATCTTGTAAAAAAACGGAGATAGCCGAAATACATTACGTTTAAAGCAACTGTTCGCTTTCAAACTTAGCCGGATCTCGTCGCCTCTCGCCATACTGTAATTACTACTACTTCATAAAAAGGCATTTATTTTCTCAAAATTGATTCCTTTAGAATTCTTTTTGTTGTCATTTCTAATATACTAGATACTACTACTACTACCGCTTCGGAAACAAAGCGGCGCAACAAACTCTCCCAGCATTCTTTTTTTTGCGCTCTTTTCAATAAAAATACAGGGTGGCGCAATAGAACGTGCATATTGCATCATCTTTTTTCGCGGGGTAAAAAGTGCGCGGGCGGGGGGAGTCTGCATCGTTGGGTAGGCGGGCTCATGGAGTTTTAGTCACTATGAGTCACTTCGACGGGAAGCGTCGCGCATTTTACGAGAACTCTCGTTCATACATTGTTACTAGGCGTTTATATTGTTCTGAATATGGACTACGGCAAATTAGTGAAGCTCCGAGTGCTAATTTAATTAAAATATGGGTACAGCGTTTTGAAGAGACTGGTTCAACGTTTAAACCACAAGCAAAAGGTCGTCCAAGAACATCTAGGACCGACGACAATATTGAGAGAGTTATGCAGTCTGTACGAGGAGATCCACAAATGTCTACTCGCAAGAGATCGTCTGTCTTACACTTATCGAGACGAAGTTTGCAACGAATTTTAAACTTGGATCTTAAACTCCATCCTTACAAGCGGCAGTTAATACAAGAATTGAAAGAGTCTGACTTCGGAGCAAGGCTCGCATTTGCTAATGAAATGCTTAATCGATTTTCCAATTTTGACAATATCCTTTTCTCAGATGAGGCCGACTTCCATATCAATGGGTTCGTAAATCGTCAAAATTGTCGTTACTGGAACAGTGAGATTCCCAAACTCAAGCACCAGAAACCACTGTATAGTCCTAAAGTGACAGTATCGGCAGCAATCTCTGGTAGAGGAATAATTGGAACGTTTTTCTTTGAAAATGCGCGGGGGCAAAACGTCACTGTTAATACCGAACGCTATGTTGCGATGTTGGAAGGTTGTTTGGCTCCAGAGCTTGAAAATTCAAGAATAGTGAATTCTAGGACTTGGTTTCAACAAGACGGAGCTACCTGTCACACATCAAATGACTCCATGGCGGTTGTGAAACAGAAGTTCCCTGGTAGACTGATTTCGAAAAGAGGTGATATCCCATGGGCCCCACGTAGTCCAGACGTGACGCCTCCTGAATTTTTTTGTGGGGATACCTCAAGAACAAAGTCTACAGCAATAATCCGAAAAACATCGATCAGCTCAAGGAGAATATCCGTGGTGAAATGGCAGCAATTACACCAGCAATACTGAAGAATGTTTTCAATAACTTCCGTTTGCGATTAGAGGAGTGTCGTCGTAGAGAGGGTCATCATTTAGACAATGTTATTTTTAAAAAATAAACTTCAGTTATTTCTTAATAATACCTCAGTTTTATTTTAACTATACCTTTTGTATTTATTTTTTAATCAATATTTTAAATATGCACGTTCTATTGCGCCACCCTGTAATATTGTACAGTCATTTCTATCGCTATAAAATAATCAAAATCTAGTCCCAGGCTGTCCGTTCATTTTGATATTCAACTGTGGAGTAATAGTATTTAGGACAGAGCCATTTTTTTATAAAACATTTAAATTTATTTATAGATAATGCCTGAACAGTGGCTGGGACTTTATATTATAGAAGTGTATACATTTACCCTTAAAGCTATTATGTATTCTATGAAGCCTCCTAGAATTAGTTACAAGCAATCCCTTATTTCTAGTGTTATAATAATGAAAATCACTATTAAGAGCAAAAAGGTGACGATTTTTGTGAACGTATATTAAATTTTCATAAATGTACAGACAATGAACAGTCATAATATTTATTTCTTTTAATTTTTGTTTGAGAGACTGTCTATAACCAAGCTGATATATAGCACGAACAGCTCTCTTTTGCAGAGCAAACACTATCAATGTCAGCAGCATGACCCCATAGTAAAATACTGTACGTCATGATGCTGTGAAAATCTATATCAAATTACTGCACGTTTCATACTAAACTAAATTTAAATTTTTTACTCAGGCAGTCCCACTTCTTACTACGTAGTATTTACATCCTCTTTGGTGGTGTGTAATAAGTTTGTCAACAAAGTCCCACTAATATTTCATTTAAAAAGAAGTTTGGAACTATATAAAATGATAACAATACATTAGTTTAAATAAGTCGTTAAACCGCAATCACTAACGTACCCTTGATACGTGACTCTATTGTGAATGTTCTTGAAAAACTAGCGAGATGTGATACGAGAGGTCAATTGACTCATTTGATTTAGTTGCGAAGTTGTTATGTCTCTGTTAGATATATTTAGATTGGGTTGCTTTAGAAACTTATTTACCTATAATCTATATAGAAGACTAGCTGACCCGACAGACGTTCTGTTCATATCAGAGATTTCCACGTATACATATATAGATACCTAGAATGTTAATTTCAACTATACCTTCCTTCCACGGTTTCTGTTTCTTGGCAAAACTAATTGATTCTTCCGGGGTAGTACTGTCACCATTTCTGCTTAAGCTTAATATATATATATATATAGCTACCTAGAATGTTAATTTCAACTATACCTTCCTTCCACGGTTTCTGTTTCTTGGCAAAACTAACTGATTCTTCCGGGGTAGTACTGTCACCATTTCTGCTTAAGTGTATACCGAGCCAAGACTTTCGCGTAAAAGATCGTATACTATTTCTTCTTAATATATAATATAAGCTATATATATAAGAGATTTCCACGTATATATATATAGATACCTAGAATGTTAATTTCAACTATACCTTCCTTCCACGGTTTCTGTTTCTTGGCAAAACTAACTGATTCTTCCGGGGTAGTACTGTCACCATTTCTGCTTAAGTGTATACCGAGCCAAGACTTTCCCGTAAAAGATCGCCATATTTTTAATTCAAAATTCGAAGCATTTTGTAATTTATTTTTTATTTGTATTATTTTTTAACATAATACAAATTATTTACAAAAATTACAAAACTATGTCATGTTAAATAGTGTTGGTGTACAGTTACCTAATAATTTTTCATACAATTTTTATCTAGATTGAATGATAAGCAAGGCTCAATGTCTGTTAAGAACATAAATGTAAGGAAAAAATTAATTGTAACAGTGTTTTTAAATTAGTTTTTGCGTAACAGTTACATTTTATTATTATTCTAACTAAAACGACGTTTCGTGACCTTTTCAGCGCACGATATCAGGGGGACTGCGATCGACAAGAGTCGAGATAGTATTTGTCATAATTGTCATTATGAAGTTTAGCGCCATTTGTTGCCTTGGAGGTGGTATTTGCTGTAGACAGATGGTTTTTGTCAAAATTTATTGACAGTATCCTCTTCTTTTTTGGTTTGTGTAGTTTTGGGTTTTAATTAAGAGATTAAATGGATCCCAGGTATGAGTTAATTTTAGCCCGTCTTCTCTATTGAAATTCGGGTGTTTTTTTTTTAATTTCAATGGCTTCACGTATCACTTTTGTGAGAAATTTATTCTCTTTGGCCAAAACTTTTGGTTGGTCGAAGCGTACCTATGTATGTGTAAGTGGTTTGGACGAATTATGTGTTCACATACAGCTGACTTCGAGTGATGCATGTGTTCAATATACGCAATGTATACCTACTTTAAATTCAAATTCAAATATTTTTATTCAAAATAGGATGTGACATCACTTATTGAAAGTCAAAAACTATCACCCATTCCAAAAAGAATGCCTCAGACCCGAGAAGAACGGGCGCAACAAACTCAGCAGGCTTATTTTTTTATAAAATCTCCATTCCCAATCTGTGGCATCATTAAGAAAGTCATTTATGTTATAGTAACGTTTACCACACAAACGTTTTTTAACAGAATATATTGAGAAGCAACAGTCAAGATGTTTATTTCTTTAAATTTTGCTCTCAATGATTCTTTAAGACCTAGGTTATAAAAAGCGCGAATAGCGCACTTGCAGCACAAAGATGGTATTGATTCCGGCACCATTGCCCCATAGCAATATATCATAATAATAATATTGACACACTTTTACACAAATAGGACACTATTTCGATCTCGTTACCTCTTGCTTACTATCCGTGTGCTGTTCTGTCTGTCCGTCGTCCCACATCACCGGATGCCACACCCGCCGCGATGCTTTCTCTGCAGGAAGCTGTTTCTGCGGTGGCCGTAACGGCAATGATCGCACGTCCACATAGTCTTCTTCGTCATAATAGGTGATACCTTCAGCACTCATTGCCTGTGTTTAAAAAAAAGTAATAATACTAACAAATGAAGAGCCGGTTTTTCGTTCGGTTATACCGCGAAAACTACCTACTGAAGCGAACTGAACAATAATTAATTACTACTTGAAATAAAAGTGTGTGCAAGCGTGTTTCGGAGAAGGTTTTAATACTTATCCGGTACCTAACTACCTACATTTTTTTTAATTAGAAATATCAATATATTCGCAATACAAATAATTAAGCGGGCGTAGGGTACTCAATTTATATAAATTTGTTTCGTATAAATTGAGCTACTACCGTCAGCTAAGTATGCTGTTTTAACATGATCATCATCATCAGCCGGAAGACGTCCACTGCTGGACAAAGGCCTCCCCCAAAGATTTCCACGACGATCGGTCCTCCGCTGCCCTCATTGAACGTATTCCGGCGATCTTGCCCAGATCGTCGGTCCATCTTGTGGGGGGCCTAACAACACTACATCTTCCGGTACGTGGTTGCTTTGAGGATTTCACTGCCCCAACGGCCATCTATCCGTCGAACTATGTGAAACTAACTATTTTATTAACTATCTTAAGTTGTCATTGACTAGTTATTCCCTTCGAAAAAGTAACGTGCCCCAAATAATGCATTAATGACATCAAGTTGGCCCTCGTAAAGATATACCGACTAGGTACAATAAGGATTATATACTACACAAATTAGGATATCATCCCCACCATCTGGATGTGTGGCGTTCGTCTACAGTGCTGTTTTCCCGGTACTTTTTTCTGGTGTTGCAGGAGACCCGTACTGTGTACCTACACTCGTTTGTCCTACTCTCTCATAACAAACATAATAATTAGCAGCATTCTCGGTACATTTTTTTATGAAAATAAGGGACTAGACGAGCAGGACGCTCAGTTGATGGTAGTTGATACGCCCTGCCCGTAATAATGCAGTGCCCCTAAGGATTCTTTAGAAACACAAAAATTCTGAGCGGCAATACAATTGCGCTCGTCACCTTGAGACATAAGATGTCAAGTCTCCTTTGCCCAGTAATTTCACTAGGTACGGCGCCCTTCAGACCGAAACACTATAATGTTTACACATTACTGCTTCACGGCAGAAATATGCGCTGTTGTGGTACCCATAATCTAGCCATAACAATTTTTTTTTGTTTTTAAAGTGATAAATCGAACGGTTGGCTCAGTGGAAGAGCGCTCAGCCGGAACGCGATAGGTCTTGCATCGTTAAAAAATTTTGTTTTCAAATTTAATTATAATAATAACTAGTTGACCCGACAGACGTTGTTCTGTATATAATAAATAAAATACTGTTTTTTTATGAATTTGTCAATAATATTTCATAACATCAAGAATTATTTCGTAAAATATGCTCCCTGTTGTTGTAATGAAATTGTTTCACAACAGAACTGTCAAACCGTGTGTCAGTAAATTCTCTCATAGAAATTATGTATGGACACATCAAAGGAAAAACAAATTTGTTGTGTTCATTTAATTTAGCAGCATTTTCATATTTATTCACCTTTTAAACCTTCCCTGGACTTCCACAAATAATTCAAGACCTAAATTGGCCAAATCAGTCCAGCCGTTCTCGAGTTTTAGCGGGACTAACGAACAGCAATTCATTTTTATATATATAGATAATATTGACACACACAAATTATCTTGCCCCAAACTAGGCATAATCTGTACTATGGGTGCAAGACAACAATATTTTTAATACAATTTACTTACTTAAACATACATAAATACAAATAAACATCCATGACTCGAAAAAAACATTCATATTCATCATTTATAAATGATTGCACCTACCGGGATTCGACACCAGGACATCTAGCTCAGTAGGCAGGGTCGCTAACCACTGGGCTATATGGGTCGTATTTTGTGTAATTAATACCAGAAGTGAGGGTTATCAATTTAAAAAAAACTAACAAATTGTTTATATTTTTCTTATAAATTGCTCAAAGGTTCTGTGTAGGTGTACTTTTTTATGAAGTCATGAGACGACCTATAGTAAGTGATACGCCCTGCCAAGTACAACGCGTGCAGTAAAAACCCAAATTTCTAAGCCGTGTCGCAAAGACAAAAAGTGTTTGTCTCATTAGATCAGTAATTTCACTAGCTACGGCGCCCTTCTATTCGAACCGCTTCTTATAACATAAAACTTCATATCAATGCAAATTGTTGCGACAGACCCTTATAAACTTCGCAACGTTATTGTTCACAAGAATGTGCTTACGGCAGGGCGCTCAACTTAAATAGATAGGCTTTATAATGAAATTTCAGTACAAAGGTATGTAGTTTTAAAAATAAACAAGGCCATGCTGCCAGTTACAAACAACTAACTACGCAATTTTATTGAATCGAAGAGTTGGCACAGATACAAGAAATCATTTTTCGACATCGGCAGGCAATCGAACGGACTTTAATGTTGACATTTGTTCTATTTTGGTGTTTCACAAATCAGCAAAGGTATCTACATGAAACAAGAACCGAAACATTATGATATAATAAAATATTTTCGCATAAGTCACGTGATAAATCTATCAGTCTTGATACAAAATGAACCAGTTATTCAAAATTGTCCACCGATTCCTTAAATTAGGATATTTTTAGATTTAGATTTCTATTAAAAACATAACTGCACTCTCATACACTGCAAGTTGCAACGAAGTCTAGCATAACAGTGAAAGAAAGACGGCTGTGTAAATACCTAATAATTATTTTAGATGGGACTCTCAGAATGTTAAGAGAAACTTAAAAACCAATTTATATGGATGAAATACCTTCTGCTACTTATTTAATATTTACAAAGAACTCTCGACCAGATTCTATCCAAGGTTATGCATTAATTTAAACAAAATAACTACTATTTCAAGGATTTAAAAGCGTATAATTGTAACTGTATTATCTATCACATTAGGTTTTGCGTTAAACATAAATTTTATTATTATTTATTTTACTTAATGTTTCGTTACCTTTCCGGGAGAGTCCACCATAGTCGGTGAACTCTTCCGGAAAGGACACCACTGAACGAAACGTTAATAAAAAACGTAATAAAAAAAAAACGTTACCTACTTTTACGCAAAAATCTAATACACAAAATCCTGTTACAATTACACGCGTTTAAACTATCTGCAATGTTTTATGTGTCTGAACGAATTTCCAAAGCACTGCTAACTACACACACGGCTTTATCGATCGCTGTTGTAGTAATAGTAGACAGGCGTTGAGTGCTTTCGAAACAAAAAAAACTTTCGACTAAATTTTTCTTACTGGATCGTATTTATAGATTTAGTATTCATAACCTGTCACAATGACAAAAAAGCGCCGAAAGACGAGCCTGCTTCAAATTTAATTATCATATGCCTTATCACCATTCCAAACAGGCCTACTCCAAGCTTCTGTAAGGATGTGCTTCACTCAGTGCGAAAGTTTCCTCCTCACGCAAATGTTTTTGGGTAGAATATTGTGATCACGTTCCGAACCAATCTAAAGTCTATGCTGAATCTCTCCATATGCAATTGCCAGCACGTTATCCTTGACACCAGCCATCGTAGGACTCGTTACTCAGTAAATCGCGATTGAATCCTTTCAAGTCAACGTTAGATGGTTGCCAAAGAAGGTTCTTCATCCATAATTGCTATTTGAAGTCGATCAGACAACTCTTACGGTTTTAGGCTGCAATTGTATTGTAAAAAAAATTTCGCACGATAATTTTTCCGACGCAAGTCCTAGGATTACAAATTTAGTTTAGCTGCCAAAAAATGTGGATGTATATTTGAAATTGTAATGATCACTTTTTATTTTTAAATAATCATATTTCTTAAAATAGTTATAATCCGCCATGCAACCTACACAAAAACTATTTCGCAAAACTTTTCTAAACCTACTACTAGGTACGATTAAATAATATATTAATTTATTCATTAGTGATGGACCTGTAGGTATCAAGTGCGGTCGTCAAGGTTTAAATTGCTTCTATATTGTTTACAGATAGGTATAGGTACTTACCTACTTTAACACTTTGTTCTGATAATGAAATGTTTTCATGTCGACGCGTAGGTATTGAGTTTGGTTATGAATTTATGATCTAAGTTTTCTATGACGCATGCACCGACACGGATAATGACAAGCAATATTTGTTAATAGCTTTAACATAACAGTTTGAAAAGCACATGGCATTTCCTGTTATTGCTATAAAATTTAAAATGAATTTATGCAGTGTTAGTAAACTACCTAACGTGTGTCGTTGGCGGAAATCTGCCTTTTGGAAATCTACTTTAAGGCTTGGCTTTAATTAGATATATGAGATTATGACGAAATTTTACAACTACACGAGATATCCGATCAAAGAGAAATTTCCCGCCCGCTTCGCCGGGCGAATTTTAAAGGAAATTAATTAATAAAGGAACGTTGGAATTCGGAAAATAAGTAGCCATAAACCATCTAGAATAAATTCAGCATCGAATGCAGTTCAATTGCAATTTTGGAATTTCCCATATCATTTTAGAAAATTTTTAAACTTTCTAGATCATTTTAGAAATTTTTAGAATTTTCTAGACCATTTCGTATTAATTTTATCAGAACGTTTCGCATCAATTGTATACATTTTAGAAATATCTAGATCCTTCCAGAAAGCCTTAGAACTTTCTAGATTGATTGATTGATTCCACACATTCTGGAACATTCCAGGTCACTACGGAGATTTTCAGAATTTTACAGAAGTCCACATTAGTTAGAGAAGGACAGATGTAATTTCACATTTTTGCCCCCCACCACCACCCACTTCCACCCATCCCGACCAAACTCACTCATGCACACCAGGGGACCGATGGGTATTTGCCACATCAACGGGAATTTGATCAAAGTTGCGGATGATAGAGAAAACCGTGGACATACGTACGAACATTAGCATATTATATAATATATTATTGGGAGTTATGATTCTAGATCTTTATATTATACTTACATCTTTATATTTTATAAAAACACTATCTTATTGAGCAAAATACGACGAGGCTTTATTAATCGGCTAAATAGACTTTCTCTAACAACTCTATCCATAGCTCAACCCTTTACGAAGTAGCGGTAGATTCAATAAGAAAAATATGTTTTTTGTCATTCATAAGTGTCATTTCCGTGACCTACATGAATAAAGTGATTTTGATTTGATATATTAGCAACTTTGTTTATAAATTCTTTCACCCCTCCGAACCATCTCAACAATTTATATTTTATGTGACTTTAATTCTGGGATTAATAAAATATATATCTTATTTTTACTAAATAATAATTTAAATACCAAAAAGGTATTATGGATTATAACCCTGTATATGGCGCCACAAATAGACTAGACCGAGTTTATCAGAAATACCAAGATTTATGTAGATAAATCTTGGTATTTCTATCTACATAAATCTTGGTATTTCTATATATCTATATAGATAGATAAGAGATTCCACCTTATATTGACTCATCACGAAATCCCTGGAACCATAAGGCGTGGAGACTTGAAATTTGGTAGGATTATTCCTTTCGCCGAGTTCAACTTAGTATTTTATGAATTTCCACCCGCAAGGGATTTTTTTTATTGTGAACATAACAACGTCGGTCGGGTCAGCTAGTTAATCATATGTATAAAAATGTAGTGATGAATTTTCATATATTTTTATGTGTTTGTTAAGGTGGGCAAAAAATATTTATTAAAATCCATTTCCTGGTTTAGTTTGTAAACATGCATATCCTGAGAGGCGCACGTTCGTACCCCGCAACGTCTATAAATTTTGGTAAACATTAATGTTTACCAAAATTTAAATTTGTAAAAACTATTACAACACAAAATTAAAAAAAAAACTAAGTTTCAATTTAATTGCCACATTTTTTTTGTAATGCGGGAGATTAGACTTTAGATAAAGAAAGACGGAGACGATACTCAACTGAGCGCTGAAAATCCGTACCTATTTATTAGGTCTCACTTCAGCTCGAATTATAAACAGCACATTCAGTTTAATTTCGTAAAATCATAAACCTACTTAAACTCGAACCTAAGCTAAAACTGGTAAGGCTTTTCCACTTGTGAAATAGGGTAATCAATTAAGTTTATCGAGTTTTTATATTATTACTAGCTGACCCAGCAAACGTTGTATTGCCGATATTAAAATCGCGATACAAAAGTAACTGTTGATTGTAGATGGGTGAAAATTTGAAGTTGTATGTGTTTTTTAATGCTAAATTTAAAAAAAATGTCAATAAATTAAAAAAAAATTGGCGTGGACCACCCTTAACATTTAGGGGGATGAAAAATAGATGTTGTCCGATTCTCGGACCTACCCAATATGCACTCAAAATTTCATGAGAATCGGTCAAGCCGTTTTACTACAAACACCGCGACATGAGAATTTTATATATTAGATTAGTACCTACCTGTATGAAGGTATTATTTTTTAAAACTATCGTTTATTCACAATAAATATATTTAAATGTAGGTAAGTATAGTCAAATCTATTTATTATATATCTACCTACTCCCCAAATTATATGATCTACATTCTACTTAAAGACAAAGAAAACACTATATCGATGCAGTGAGGTAGAGTATCCAAATAACTGGCTCTATAGGTAACTGCATAATAAAACATACAAAAAAATAGATATCTTTTAAAAATATTATTTTTTTCGACATTTTTATACATAACGGGAAAACCAGAAAACCTTTTCGACACAATATAACCAACAGAAATAGAAATCTTTCAAGCTGTTTATCGATTTGTAAAAAATTGTAGAGTTAATTTCTTTGTCTATCACCATGCTTACTAACACATAAATTGTACTTACAGATTATTTCAATCAAAGTTAAACAAAGTATTTCTTCTCAATATCAAAACTGCGCAATCCGATTTCTAATGAGAAGGTTCTATTTTTAGTTACGGAGAGATTGGGAGTATTCACAAGAGCGATCCAATGCATGTGCAAAATACAACTGAAATTAATTACTTTCTTCCCGAGGACCGAGAGCCTCCGATCTGCCGGCGAGCCACGCCATTGTGAATTTATGACGTCACTTTTTTTGGACAGACACCAATAAAAATAAGAGCGCAGCAACACTATCACATTTGGGACGCTGACCGAATGTTATGCCAACAAGTTCGTCTTTGTTATGATGTCGTTGGAGAAATGTGATTGAATATTGAAATATAAGATTGATATTTTGAAATACTTGGCTATTTCGTGAATGAATCGATGAAAACCGGCCAGTCCTTCCCCACACGAGTTATTTCGTAACATCATACAAGATAATGACAATGAAATTCGTAAATACGAGAAAGAGGAGTGATTTTACAGCAAACGGTATTTACTAAAATGATAGGACACCCATTGGTTACTTACTCTTTGCGTACCTGCGTTACCCTAAAACTTTATTACTTAACAAAAAATAAATGAATGCTGTGTATGTATAGAGTCCGGTGATGGTACAACAATACAGTGGAACCTACCCTTTTTTTACTTTGATTAATGAGTAGTTTCACAAATAGCAAAGGGCGAATCAATAAGCCTTGAATTGGCTCTAATAATATAACAATAATTGAGGCGTGGGGAAAGGAATTATAGCACAGGCGGGCATCGAACTCGCGACCACTTGTTCACGAGGCGAACACGCTGTTCATCGTCATAGCTATAAATAAGAACGGGCACTTTTGCTTGTTATGTGAATTGTTGTAAGCTCAGCTGACTTGCTCAGGTTACCTCGTTAGTAAATATTTAAACAATAATATTGGACTAGGTCTACAAATTAACTTCAGCCAGAGCCTAATTCGATAAAAAATACTATAAAGCTTTTTCTAGATTTGAAATACACTCACCGTCAATGTCGGATACTCTTATGTGCTGTTAAACGTTGACATAAATGAAACACTAGATTAATATAAAAAATCATTTTATTCGTAAGTAATCTAGAACTAGTCAACAACTATCTAATAGGGCCCAGACATAGGCCATCTATCGATTAAACAACATCCATTAATACTACAAATATCACTTGCTGGTTGCAGTCATTTATTTTTGGTACGATATTTAAAATCTTTTATCTTATTCATTGATTTTTTTTTTCAAATAAGACCATAATATAAGCAGTGTTTTTGTATTAATTGGCTTTCAATCTAGAGTATGTTTACGCTCCTAACACAGCTTCATCAAATAAAGCTTCATGCTCAGATCTGGAGAGCATATATTCTGGTAAAGTGACCCCTAAGTCAGCGCTATATCGTGGCATTGTTTCTGCCCAAAAGGCGCCTTTGGAACTTGCACCGGCAAACTCTTCTGGTGGTGCAATATTTGCTGCTTCATCAATGATTTCAGCGTTTTTGTTTTCGGAGTCGGGGCTTCTCTTTACTTTTGGTGACTCAATTGTTTTTTCCGTTAAATCCGCCGTTTTCGCAGCTGAAATGCCTGCTGTTTGTGTCGCTTTCTTACGCTTTTGCTTTTTTCCATTAGTTGTAGGAGCTGCTACATAGGCAGCTGATTTTTGATTTGGTGGAGTGCTTGTTGTAATTGTTTGACTTTCAGCTTCAACACTTCCACTATCGAGCGTGGCTGGCTTCGATGTAAATTCTTTCACTTCCTGGTATGCTAAGTGGCTCTGTTTTGGTGCTGATTCAGAAACAAACATGCATTCCTCGTTTTTAAGACCATTTTTATCTAAGCACTGATAACAAGTCATGCCATTCTTTTGTACTTTTTTACATGTGGACCTGTCTTTCTTTTTAAATTCGGCCAGAACATGTTCTACATCCTTTTTCGGTTCGTTATCAGTATAAAATCCTGGCAATGATTTTTTATAGTCATATGGCTTTGACTCTTTAGTCTCGGCGCTAGTAGACTCGTCACTGGCTGCTCGTAATGCTTCACTTGGGTTTGGTTTCGAAGTATGCACGTAGTAGCCCTTATATTTTTCACCTGAGTCATCATCAATTTTCTTGTAATTACTAGAAGGTTTTTCTTCATCTGAACTGGTAAATTTTTGGGGAGAAGTTTCACGACTATCCTTATATTTTTCTGACTTTTTCGGTGAATCTCCTGATTTCTCATCACTTCCAGAATTGACTTCAGGTTCATCATTACTATCAAATTTTCTCTCTTTCGAATACGCATATTTATTATTTTTAGGTTCTGCTACATAAGAACAAGATTCGTAATTTCCTCCTGTCTTAGGGTCTTTACAAACATTACATGTCATACCATCCCTTTTGACTTCTTTACAGTTTCCAGGGTTTTCTCTAATTTCTGCTGCTTGTTTTTCAGACAGCTCTTTTATTCTGTCGTACTCTTTGTGATCATATCCAGATCCGTACTTGTAAGGATAGGCGTAATCTTCATTATCCTTTTTTTCTGTATAGGGGCTACTGTAGGAACTTCCCCCGAACGCTTTTGGTATTGAAGTGTAATCTGATTTATAATTGTAAGGATCATCGTCGTCTTCATCACTTGCCTTTTTTATGTTTTCTCGCCTTCGGCCTCTTGTGTAACGCCGAATTCGAGCTGGACCTGTAATATAAGGATTGTTCCTATAGAATGAATCACCATCGAGACTTTCAATCAGTTCTTCTTTACGATAATTGATTGGATGATTAACTTCAGCATTAATTAATGGCTGAAAATATTCAGCCACAGATGGATTTTTTTTCAATTCTGCTAAAATGTTTTTGCCATCATCTTCATCATCTGGATTGTACACTCTATAATTTGCATCATGAAGAGTTTCTATATTATATCTCAAAGGACGTATATTCTTGGCAGAATTACCACCGCCCTGTGGCTGTGCCCCTAATTCTGTTAAACGGGCAGCTTTGTTGTGTTGCAAAAAACTTTGACTTGCAATCGGATTGAACCCGAAATTTCTAGCATCGAATATACTTTCTCTAGGCGGTACATCTTTTTGCAATGAATCTATTGAGCTACTGACTATTGTGTCGAATAATTCTGGATAGCTACTTTTATCAACTTGTAAAATAGCTGCAGCAAATGGGTTTGACGCGAGTGAAATGATGCCTGCAATTATGACGTATTTATTTACTATATTAATGCCAGTTTAAGTTTTATATTAATAATTAGATTGTATTTAGATTTATGCCAGAAGGGTTACATTAACATTAAAGAAGAAGACAGATCACAGGATATAATATACTTAACAAATAGGTTTGTAATGAAAAAATACTTCATATCGCAAATTGTTACTTACCGGAATCGTCATTTTTAAACACATTTTCAAAATCCAGATCGCGTCGTTGATTGTCTCTCGCAAGAACTTGTCCGCAAACACCACATATGAGAAGCTAAAACAAAATTTACGTTGTAAGTTATTGACTATCAATGTATAAGTAGCACTTAATTTTTTGCAATGTTTTTTCCGTACCAGCCATCTAAATAATGTCATAAAATACATTTTTGATGGGTTTGAACCCAAAATGATATCTATCGAGCTTTTATCGTTCGATATACGGCGTAGTTTCTGCTTTGCGTCCAGATGAAAGTAGCGTCATATTTTAACAAAGACAAGGTTTTATAGGCGTCAATATTGCGAAGGTGAAAGATCGGTGCAACAGAGCGGGCACCAGTGAAGCGTGTCCCGTCGGACATTGTCCGCTAACCGCTTACTACATCTACGGGTCGGCAGCTGGGGTCAATACCTGCAATAGGCCTCAACATTGCTATTTTGGAAATCGCTGTGTCGCCACTTATCAAAACTGTTTTTGGCACTCCTGAACCAATAGGGACAAAAATAATTATCTTTGTCAAATATTTGTTGAGTAAGTGTCCGCTCAACAGTGGTGAGCATATTTCGCAATTCGCGACATCTTTATTGAAACTTAACAGACGACCGAATAAGGGCCCAGTCTGTGTAAACGTATCTAAATAATATCATACAAAATATAGATGTCAGTACCTTATTTAGATATACATGTAATGCCCTAGTACCCGCTAAGTCTTTGTTGGGCGAAGTACATTATGTTTAATCAACAGGATCCCAGAAAATGTATAAAATACATATGTTATAAAATTGATAAAAACCTTTGAGTGGTGCCTAAGGGATACTAAAGCTTAAATGACTCTGAGTCAATTCTGATGTAGAAGATTACCGCCGAGACGATACGCCTACGTACCTGCATATTCTCAATAAATTGAATTAATTAAACCGTTGTACAATTTAATAAGAACTGACGAGGCGAGTTTTATCAATATATTTGGTGTGAAGTATCACAACATTGTCAACATTGCAGATAGTTGATTATTTGATGATTAATCATTCAAAACATTCGATTAATTTAATATTATCAACGTAAGCCGAACATAGAATACTATTATTAATTCTTATTATTTCATTAAATTATTAGATAATTTCATCGACTGAAGTTAATTAAGTCGTTTGTGCAACATTTAAGCGTTTGTTTGATGATGAAACAGAATTAGCCGCGCCATAGTTAAATAATTAGTTTTAATTGACAACTATAATTATTATTACGAGTTTTGATTACGCTATTGTTAGTAGCTACTGAGATGCTACTAAGTATTTCATTTGTAATTGATATTTTTGGATTTATTAATGTGTACTTTGAGGAATTAATGTTTTTAGAATGTGTCAGATTGCGAAATTAATATGAGAGGCGATGACCCTCCGGGATCTGGCATGATATGAGCGAGGATCTCGCTCTTGTACTGAGCTTTACTGTTATTCCAGAAATTTCCTCAATACGTAATCCATGGTCGAGTGTATTTTGACAGTGTTCAGTGGGTACTAAAAAAAAGGATTCACTTGTTCAATGAGATCACTCGATTTCATTAGATACGTATAAAATATCGGTTAGAATTGAGATTTAAGGTGACTCGCAACTTCTCACTTCCACCAAATGAACCATCGTTTCAGCGTCCTCTGCGTATTTCAACCTTCAAAATTGGCAGCCGTGGGTCTCCTTCAGGCACCAGTGCAAAAGGCACAGCCCTTCCTGGCTTCTTAACTAAAGACCAACGCATGGGCTTGGCCCTCCCGTGCGGCTGTCGAGCAAGTAATCAGTCAGCTTAGCTCAAGTGTTTCGCTTCGTGTTATATATTGACTTTGTTGAGCTTAAGATCATTGCCAACAAGCCTAGGGACCCCGAAGCGCGTCGTCGAAACACAGAACTCGTAGGACTAATAGCGCTTATAAATGCTCGGTTCGTTCTCTAACAAATCCACCTTCGTGACTTACACATATACGCAGACAGTTGACAGACGAACGGATACACACCGCGTGCTCTCGTGCGTCGGAGTATGTGCCAATCCGGCGGCCACTGTCGCTGCTACACACACTAACATCTAACAAACATTCATGGTAGTACCAGAGTGACATCACGCACTCGCCGGCTCCAAGTGAGTGACTCCTTATAGTTTTTCAATAACCTAATCTCTATTCGCCCCAACACACAGTTGCTGCGAGGTTTGTGCCGTTGGGTGACTCTCCACGGCTGTGAGCTATAATTTGGCCTTGCCCGTTAGAGGAGGTTTTTAGTCGGTAGGGTATTTCGATCTGAGTCCGACATCAGTACGTTGTATCTAAATTTGTTTTCCTCCTCTCGAAAAAAAGGCTAAAAGCCTATAAGTTATATGTGATTTCTGTAGAAGGCAGTTGGCTAATGGAACGGATGCGTAAATATAAGAAGAATCTACCCCGTAGGTTCGGCAATAAAAACGCACTGGAGTTAAATTATATACAACTCTATTTATATATATACCTATACTAGTGGACCCAACAGACGTTGTCCTGTACACACGTCTAGTCCGTTAGGCGGAGTTCACTAACATACACATGAGCAGGAGAATTATATTATATGGACGTAATTGAGAATCTAAACCAATCTCAAATTCACTGAAACAAACAAAAAGTCATCAAAATCGGTCCAGCCGTTTAGGAGGTAGTTTAATTGGGAATCTAAAACATTCTTGAATCCACCCGAAGACACACATCAATCTCAAATTCACTGGAACACACAAAAATCTCATCAAAATCGGTCCAGCCGTTCAGGAGGTAGTTGTGAATCTAAACCATTCTCGAATCCACCTGAAGACACACAGAAAGTTTCAATAAAATCGGTCCAGCCGTCTAGGAGGAGTTCAGTGACATACACACGCACACAAGAATTATATATATAAAGATATATATATCACAATATGAAAAAATGATGTGCGTCCTAAAAATGTCTTTGCGGACTCGTCTATTCCAAAGCATATGGCCAAAGTATATGGCCCAACCCATAGTTCTTTAAACGGATGTGAGGCTTGAGAGAACAACTCTGAAAACGTGTGGAAGCATTTGAAGGTTGGGCATTTAACGTATGTTGTCTAATGTAACAAATGTTGAGGACTTAGGTAAGTGTAGCTGGTAGTAAATGTGAACTAATCCAGACTATCAAAAGAAGTATAGTTTCCTATCTAGGTCACGTGCTTAAGCACTTTAGACACGAGCATTCAGCCGGAAGCAGAACTGTTCTTCTTCCGACCGAAGTCTTGACATAAAAAGGGTATTCCAAAAGGAAGGTGTACATCGACATTTAAGTGAAAATAAATAAATTGTGTCTGTTACATGATGAACTGATCTCTTGGAGAAAACGGCTAATAAAATATGATACTCTGTGTGAAATGTGTTATTACTCTATATGTAAATAATAGAGAATTAAGTGCTTAAGATCTTAATTTTTTATGCAAATTATTTTAGTAATCAATAGTTTTATTTCGTTTGTCAGTGGGACGTTTGCACAATTTGTTGACGAGTTATTACCAACACTTGCAAAAAGTTAGTAACCTAGATAAGTAAAGACTGATTAATATTCAGCTAAATGGAATTTTGATTTATAAATAATATAGTCTGTAGTATTTTTAACAAGTTTTATGGTAATTGGGGGTTTCAGGATTATTTTATTATTATAAAGACTTAACACATTAGAATTATATTCTATGTTTATATATTAAACAAAAATTATAACTAATCGCCTTATTCAAAAAGCCTACTATACGATTGAAGAATATATTATAGAGGATAAAGAAGTATGGAATAGGCGCTCCTGGTCCACCTAATAATAATTCTTCATAATATTATATAATCTAACTAGCTGACTCGACAGACGTTGTTGTGTAGATAATAAAAAAAATACTATTTTATAGGATGTTGCCAAAAATATTTAAAAACATCAAGATAAATAAATCTTAAATAATCATAAAAAATGCACCCTGCAATGATATTGTTTCACAACAGAACTGTCAAACCGTGCGTCAATAAATTCTCTCACAGAAAATATGTCCATACAAAACAAATATTGGAAATAAAAATAATTATAGGTCCCAAATCGAAAAAAAGTAGGTATCCTATCTCTCAAGTTGGGACTAAACTGCACTCCATGAAGTAATCCCCATTAAAATCCGTTCATTACTTTAGGTGTCCATCGCGGACAAAGAACGTGTCACGTAAATTATATATATTAAGATATATAGCATTGCATAATTATGAATCTCATAATTATGTAACTTGAATATAATTGTATTCTTTAAGTTTATATATAATGTATTTACCTACTGTAATCACATTATATAGAATCGTTTCGTGGGTTTGCTTTGTGAGCATTATTTTTGTAATTTTATAGTTATCATGTGTATACTATAACATGGTTCATCATGCTCACTAAAATGCATTGCTTGCGGCGGCGTCGTGTGCCGGGTCGTCTCTTTCCCTCAAATATGTGCGAAGGGAATGATGGCTGGTCCATGCATCAAGTCGTTAACGGGTGCTGCTTGTGGCGCCAGGTCGACCTGTTATAGTTAATAAATCATTGTATTTGTTTGATGCGGTTACTAATTATGACGGAAATCACGACCATCATGTTCACGAATCAAACAAACAATGAATTCAAGCTCTACAGCTTGATGCATCCAATATAAGATAACTTATATTTATACAGTTTATTATTTATTACTTTTTATGTAATATTTGATACGTAAAACGTTTTTAAATTTGAACACGAAACATATATTGGATGCAGCACCTTACAAACTAATTTGTTTTGTATTTTACAACTATTGAAAAATACTTTATTGATTGAAAAGAGTGGCCGTTGAATTTCTTATATGTTCTTCTCACTAGCTCTACTTTTTCCGAACATCATATAGTAGATTCAGTTATTTAATAATAAAAGTAATACAAATACCTCGTGACGACTCATTATCACTTAGTTCAAGCCTAATTCAATAAAGTTTCACTTTGAATGAAATAAGTCAAAATATGATAAAAGAATATCGAATTAGGTAGCTACGTCGAATCCCATTGTTTCGGAAGGTTTAACAACATTAACAAATCCATGTTAGCATATCCATGTTAACACATAATCCAGGTTAACATATCCATGTTTACTGAGGTCAATATTAAATATATATTTAATGTGTTTACACTTTGGTACACTAACGACCGTTCCCAATATACTATCTACAGATAGAGATAAATTACTACCTTCTACTGTCCGTAATTAGTCAACTGTCAATAATCTGAAGCTGTCCCAATATACCCGTATAAGTCATTCTTATCGCCTTATATTGGGACGCGTGAATTGCAATTTCCATACAAACTTTTATCGCTGGTAGGCTATACGTCGTCCCATCGACAGACAGCGTGTACGGATAAGGTGAGTTACCGTCGATTAGTTTATTGGGACAGAAAAGGCAACGATAGTTACGATTTTTATCTCAAGTAAGAGATAGACTTAATATTGGGAACAGCTGAAGACAGCCTTGATTCCCACGACTTCACTATTTGTATTTCCTCACACTAATGAGTTCACATTTTTAACAAGGAAAGCGGTAAAATAAAATGATATCGAATAATTCTAACACATTAATAAGTAATTAATTAACCAAGTAGGTATGTAACTTATAATTATATATGTAGATATTTGATTTTATTTAGGTGGGTATGAGTCTGTTTGTTGTTTGTATGTGTGTCTGTTAAATATCTAAAGAGTTCAAATATAACGTCATTTTAGTTTTGTTTATCGTTTATTTATACATAAAAGAATAATTTTCATATTAAAATTTATGGAGGTGTGTAAAAATTAAAACGTAGGTGAGCGAGGGTGCCTTTAGAGGCTCATGGTCCGGTTGTTTCATAGCTTTTGCAGTTGCTCTATGCTCGGAAAGAACATCATTGTCTTAAGTCGTATTAACATAATATAAGTTATAACATCAGTCTTTTCCAATCAGCAGCAGAGTTGCGTCAACCGAAAGTTCAGATGCATTCCGGGCGTAGGTTGTGAACGCACTTCGATGTGAATTTAGGGAATTACATAAGAAAATCTTGTGATACACAACTATAACTAATCGTAGAAAATAAATTTGTTACTAAGTACTTGGGTTTCTCAATGAAGCTCCCGTCCTAAGCATTGTTACGAAGTTTATTTAAAAATATCAATAACTCACCATACTTGTGTGATTGTTCTTCATAAACGGACACACAAGTGATCCTGTAAGGATTTCGTATTATATCACTCGAACATAAGGAACCCGTAGTATATATTATGTATTTAAAATTCAAATTGGCCGGTGCCCTAACATAGCATTATATTAATTTTAAATTCGATCTAAGTCAATCCGGAAACCCTGGAAACGTCTAAAATACTGTTGCGGCAATAACTTTATGCGGTGGCTATCTTGGGTTTTGGAAACAATATATACATAATGTTACAATGACAATTAGGTATGCGTGATGGCCATCTAAGATTACAAAAATGATTTATATTACATTGTAGACAATTTAGTACTACCCGAATATCCTTGGAAACGATATCTGTTTCATAAATAAAAATTAGGAACCGATGTACGGCGGCCATCTTAGTTTGAAAAAATTGCACAAAGCAAACTTTCATTCGCATTTAAGTAAGGTTACAAAACGGAACAGTATCAGAGAGATAAGATTTTTGAAGTGAAATGTCTTTATCGACGTATGAGACAAATTTTATAGTAATGTCGTCACGATTTTCAGTTACGCGCCATGATGTCTTTTTAACAAAGTTTAGTAAAGTAACCTAAAGAATACTATATTAGTGTGAAAGTAATAAAATTTAAAAAAATTGTATGCATGGCTTTAGTCATTACATAGCTTTAATTTAGTACGGATTTTCTAAGCCTTTATTTCTTTGAAGTTGTAAATAGTAGAAAAATTATATTTCATAAAGAAGTTTCACTTTCTTACCTAAAAGGCGGACAAACGAGCCTACGGGTCACCTGTTGCTAAGTGATCACCGCCGCCCACAATCTCTTGCAACACCAGAGGAATCACAGGAGCGTTGCCGGCCTTTAAGGAAGGTGTACGCGCTTTTTTTTAAGGTACCCATGTCGTATCGTCCCGGAAACACCGCACAAGGAAGTTCATTCCACAGCTTTGTAGTACATAAAGCACCTTGAAAACCGCACTGTGGAGGACCGCCACACATCCAGATTGTGGGGATGATATACTAACTTGTGGCGTGTCGTGCGAAGGTGGAATTCGGCGGCAGGAATCAGGTTAAACAGCTCTTCGGGACACTCCCCGTGATAAATGCGGTAGAAGACACACAATGAAGCGACGTCTCTACGCAACGCCAAGTGATCTGATGATCGTGACTGGGTCCATGACAATTCGAGCTGCTCTACGTAGCACGCGGTCAAATGGATCGAGCTGATACTGGGGTGCGCCAGACCAGAGATGACAGCAATACTCCATGTGTGGCCGGACCTGCTTTCTACAGCGCTAGAATGTGGGCCGGTTTGAAGTATTGCCGTGCTCTATTAATGACGCCCAGTTTCTTTGAAGTACCTGTGTGCTAAATATTTTATGTTGCTATATAATTATTTCTAGGAGTAGACAGCTGTAACTACTTAGCACACGTCCCTAGCTTCCAGCCTAGCGAAACTTTCTAAGAAAAAAGCCATTCACTCGATTGTATGAAACGTGCAGTCATTGATAGATTGACAGATGACGGCTAAAATCTTGTAAAAGACAGAGGTAGCCGAAATCCACTACGTTTTAAGCAACTGTTCACTTTCAAACTTAGCCGGATTATACTTAATCACCAATCGCCATACTGTAATTACTACTATTTCAAACTTATGTCAAATGACTGCACTACACTTCATACTAAACTTAATTTAAATTTAGTACCGCCTCTTATTACTTAGTATTTACATCCTCTTTGCTGGGTTCTTCCAATTATTGCAAAACTTTCATACATGTTTAATCTTTGGTACTCTAGGCCTGGCGCATTTCACTTCATGCACGACATAATCATGGAACGCACCTCTACCTTATAATCCTTAGACATAAAAGGAAGTGTTGAACATTTACAGCTGTCAGACCATAATACTGCACAATTGTGCGTACCAATGTAACAAAAAAAAAACTTTTCCATAGAAAATAATAATAAACACGCTTGTCTCATATTTGCAGTTTAAGTTTTACTAAAAAAACAAAGCTTTCATTAATTTTGATAAACTTTTTTCGTCTGTACAATCAATGCTTCCAGAAGATTCGTATTAGAGTATCCAATAAATTGTCATAAGTGGATAACCAGAGGGCTTAGCGCAGCGATAGCTGCGTTTTGAATACGGAAGCAGAAATAGTAGCTCAAAAATATAAATATTTTATTTTAATTTTAGCCTCCTCTAAACTATTGATATGCAACGTAATTATGCAGGTAATCTTCTCAAATTAAGTAAAAATGTAGCTAGAACATAGTGGTCTATTATAAAAGACCAAGGCACGTATACCCCCAGTAATTGATGTTTCAGTCTTGAAAACTTTTAAATATTGGCACTGCTGATGATAATGACCCACATAGAAAAGTCCACCAGCTGCTGGAGCAATTAATAATTGCTCCGAGGGGTGAATCCATATATTTACAATACACTTGCGTAAGTAATTCTTGGATCGAATCTGTGTGATAACAGTCACTTAGCTATCTGCAACCATGACAATTGACGATGGCTGCATGGCGCTGCCTTTGCCTTTCCCATTTAAGGGAAGAATAATTAAAAAAAAATTGAGTGTGCACTTGAGACTAGCACGGCAGAAGTGAAGCAAATAATTGTTAAAGTTATTATTATTACGTACCAATAATAACAATTACTACGTATTAATTTTAACAGCGAAGAGCAGCTGTCTGTATCTTTCTCGCTCGGGTACACTCGGCGGTCCCGAGTTCACCCGATCGAGCATTTCGCCTCAGAGCGTGACTTACCTACGAAAAAATGTGTGTGCGGTGCGCGAATAGATATTTTCCTTCAAAAAGATGAATATTATTATATTGTTGATTTGTATAGTTTAGGCAACTGTATAATTGGTTTTTTCTTAGTGTAATAAAGATTTTTATTATTATTCTGACTGCACATTAACGCATTTAAGTTTAACTTATAATACTTACCGCAGAAAGCATATTTTAAAGTTAATGTTTCGTTATATCTATCTATATACATGCTATCATTGACTGTCAAAATGAAAAAGAATGTGACGGTATTATATTTAATGAAACATTAACTTTAAGGATGCTTTGAACAAGTGGCGGTTAGTCCAGATCTGTTAATGGATCAAGCGAATAAAAAGCCTTGTAATTGTACATTTATTTTAATATCATTTAAATATATAATTGGACGTAATTCCCGAAAAATGTTCCAAACCACAATCATGTCGAAATTGAGTTAAGAACGGGGAGTGTTCCGAAGAGCTGTTCATCCTGATTCCTGCCGCCGAATTCCACCTTCGCACGACACGCCACAAGTTACGATATCATCCCCACCATCTGGATGCGTGGCGGTCCTCCACAGTGCGGTTTTCAAGGAGCTTTCTTCCTCGTACTACGAAGCTGTGGAATGAGCTTCCTTGTGCAGTGTTTCCGGGACGATACGACATGGGTACCTTCAAGATAAGCGCGTACACCTTCCTTGAAGGCCGGCAACGCTCTTGAGATTCCTCTGGTGTTGCAAGAGAGTGTGGGTGGCGGTGATCACTTAACACCAGGTGACCCGCACGCTCGATTGTCCTCCTATTCCATATAAAAAAAAAGAACACAAAACTGGTCACGTGATTCATATTAACGGACTGACAAAAAATGGCAGCCCTACTGTCACTCTTTTAATGAACTCGTCACTTAGTAGCCCAGCCCAACCTACAAGTATCGAATACAGTAATATGTATTAAAACTTTAAACACGAATTAATTAAAATGTGATGTTTGTGGCTTGGAACGTTTTTCAGGAACTACATTTAATTATCAGTCTTATAGTATAGACTGTCATAATATACGATATAAGGAGTGGAATATAATATAGAGAAATATAAGTTATATCATGTTTTCATTGAGTATTTCCAAAAGATGCCGTCTGGGGGCGCTGTCTTGCAACGCTGATAGCATTGATCTCTGAAACAAAAAAAAAATAAGATTCATTTTAGTAAGATTCAGTTCATTAATTACGTAAGGTGTTCTAGGTGGGGATCAAGCTAAATCTTTCCAAATCTCACTTAGGGGGGGAGGGGGGGAGGGTCTTGGCAAATTAAGGGTGTTTTTTTAAGCCCGATATAACTTGAAATTGTAAAAAATAACACAAAAAATTAAATTGTAATCAAAAATTTTTTTTTATTCGAAAGATCAATACGTGACATTAACATTTGAAAATGATTTCGGGCATATGGGCACCGCGGCTGTTCTTGACGAAGCGCATTCTGGACTAATCTGCATAATATCATGCAATACTCACCAAATACCTCTACTTACAATTTGTGACAATTCTGCTAAAACTTGTAATTAATATTATATATAATTAATATGATTTATAATTATTAATACTATATTTTTACAAACAGTAATCAAAAGCTCAATCCTTTAAGGTAATCAAATCAAAATCACTTTATTCACGCAGATCAATATTATATTCGTCCGAACCCCGCGGAGCAGCGAAGAAGCGCTCGATTGTTCAAGCTTTTTTTTTCGAGAGGAGTAAAATACATTTACGTATTGAAGACCCCGAAACGGGGCCCATATGTCGGGCTCGGGTGTAAACACCCCCTACCGACTAAAAACCTCCTCTGTGCTGATAGCCCTGAAGGCTTTTACAGCGAAGCCGGGCGGGGGCCTTGGAGGCCGAAAACGTAGCTCACAGGCGCGGGGCGTCTCGGAAGGAGACTCGAACCTCGTACCGCCTGCTCACTAGGCGAACTAACGATCTAATATATCTCTTAGTCTAGTGGACTCTAGGTTTGAAGAGACTTCGCACTCGCCGGCGAGTGCGGTGATTGATATATGTATGTAAATATGTGTGAGTGTATGTAAGTGTGTGACTAATTGTGTGTAGTGTTAATATAGGTGTGTGATTTGTGATGTGAGTGATTATTATTATTCAGGTCAATATTATATTCGTCCGAACCCCGCGGAGCAGCGAAGGAGTGCTCGCTTGTTCAAGCGCAATCGACCAGTTATGATTGTGATTTCAAAATACAGTAATATTCACTAATACTAATCTTTGCTAGTCTATACATATAAATAAAATTGGAGTGTCTGTTTGTAATATTGAAATAATCGTTTTTAACTACATGTATATGAGCATATATAAGGTACATACACCAAAATAACATTTTTTAACAATTTCTGTCTGTCTGTTTGTTCCGGCTAATCTCTGAAATGGCTGGACCGATTTTGACGGGACTTTTATTGGCAGGTAGCTGATTTAATAAGGAGTAACTTAGGCTACGTTTGTTTTAGAAAAATTCTTTTATTTTAGAAGAATAAAGTAAAGTTGCAATGTCCAAGAAACGGTCTAACTCTAAAAATAATTTATATGGCAAAACAACGTATGCCGGTTCAGCTAGTGTTCAATAAAAGTAATAGAAGTTGTGTTCTTGTTTTTATTCTCATTAATCCAACACGTTAAAGCCCCCAGTGGGAGGCTCCTTTGCACAGAATGCCGGCTAGATAATGGGTAACTCTAATTTCTGCCGTGAAGCAGTAATGTGTAAGCATTACTGTGTTTCGGTCTGAAGGGCGCCATAGCTAGTGAAATTACTGGGCAAATGAGACCTAACATCTTATGTCTCAAGGTGACGAGCGCAGTTGTAGTCAGAATTTTTGGGATTTTAAGAATCTTGAGCGGCACTGTAATGGAATGAGAATAATGTAATGTAGGTACATAGGAACATAAGTGAATTTGATAGAAACTGTCATAACCATAATGTTAACATCAGGAACAGACATAAACTTATAATGCCTACTACTCGGCTAAGTCAAGTTAGTAAGTCTTTTGTGTGGCGATGTATATGCTTTTACAACAAGATCCCAGAAAATGTTCAAAACAAAAGTATTACGATATTCAAAAGAATACTTAAAAAACGTTTGTGTGGTAAAGGTTACTATAACATTATGTACTATAAATAAATGATGCTTTGTAACGATACCACAGTTTGGGAATGGAGTGACCGCTCTCAGACTATTATTTAATAATAAGCATAATTGTACAATATTACTTTGTTACCATATTTTAATGAAAGAAAAGCCCGCTGAGTTTGTTGCGCCCGTTCTTCTCAGATCTGAGGCGTTCTTTTTGGAATGGGTTTAAGTTTTGGACATACAATAACTGATGTCACATCCTATTTTGAATAAAAATATTTGAATTTGAAATATGAGAGTTTCTGGTCTTTTCCCGGGACGAAAATACTCTTTCATTAATAAGATAATATAGACTTACCGCGCATTTACCGTCGGACTCCTGCAACTTCTGCGACAACATCCATAACTTGTTCGCCAGTATGAGCATGGGCGTTTGCTCCAGGTCTCCGCGTCGTATTATCCTCCAGAACAATTCTAGCGCTAAATTGTACTGTTTCTTAGTTTCCTTCGCGTCTCCGAGTGCCTTGAGAACGACCAGCAACTCTTGGCAAATGTTCGTCGCATGACTCTCCATGCTCTTAATAAACTCCTCGTCCGACCCGTACAGCTCATCATTCGATATTACTGCAAATATTATATAATATATTGTTCACCAACAAGACACAGAGTCGAGTTCTCACACCCCAGTAGTGGAAAATTTGGAAATTTACTAGAAACAAAAATATGTGGTGCGGATTATTTTTATTTTTTTAGCATAATAATGCAATGCAATCTATTTTAATCATAACTTTTTCATTAGCTTTATTAATAGGCTTTAAAATTATAAAAAAAAAAAAAAAAAATATTATGATATGATATAATAATAATATTGACACACTTTTTACACAAATTATCTTGCCCCAAGTTAAGCATATATAGCTTGTGTTATGGGTTACAAGACAATGATATATTTAATACAATATACTTACTTAAACATACATAAATACATTTAAACATCAATGACCCGGAAACAGACATCCATATTCATCATATAAATGCTTGCACCTACCGGGATTCGAACTCGGGACCTCTAGCTTATATATATATTTCACCGCAACAGCTGACAGCATTAGAAACGTTGTACAAGTGTCATTGACCCCTTAGGTACGTTGTACATTGCATTACAATGCTGGCTAAAAAAGCCAACAATTTTTTTTTGCAACTACCTACAAAACTTTTATGATAAAATGCCAATAGTATGAACGGTAGAGGCAAGGAGAATCATCTATGTTTATGAAAAAGTGTCCGTCAAAATGCGTTAAATTAGGGTGGCGCCACAGTGGCATCAGGAGAGATCTGGCGCTTGTTTTAACAAGCGCCAGATATAAAATCTCTAGGTGCACGTTTACCTATAATAATTCTTTAAGGTTATATTTACTAAATTATTATGTACAACGTAAATTATTGTTGATATTTTCAATAATTAACTACTTTAGTCGACAATAATATTAAATTTTTTACGCGGCATACTTCAAATCGTTTACATTTGCAACATTCACCATACTTCATTCCATACCCTGTGCCTACACTAGCGCCATTGCGGAAGTTTTTTGAACTGTTATTTACAGCATCAGATGGACACTTTTTCTACTTTTATCCTATATGAGATGATTCTCCTTGCCTCTACCCTCCATAGCCAATTTTGATTCTGTTATAGGAAGCCCTACGGAACCCATCCGTAATCGAGTTTGTCTGGTTACACCCGGTATAAAGCAATAGGGCGTTGGAAATTTTATACCTCAGCAGCCACAATAGGTACAGACCCCCCTTATATATCGTTGTAAGTGTCTTGAAAGGTTGAGTTTGGGGTACTAGATGGTTGGGATCAAAAGCTATTTAGGTTCATACATTTCCCATGAGCTACATTGAAAATGAGATTTCTTCACTAGAACTAGAAGAGACACGCGAAGGACGCGCCGGTCCTTACTTGTTAGGGTTGCCAGCTTTCATCAGAAGAAATAGAGCATATCTGATTTCAAAGGAGGTAAATACATAAATAAAACTGAAAACAAAATTTTATGAACGATACGGGACTCGAACCCGCGACCTCCCGTTTTCAGTTTTTTTTTTGTGTAATTAATCCCAGAAGTGTTTAGAAATAATCACTTTAAAAACATGACAAATTGTTTAGATTTGCAAGAGCGACATCTCAAGTCTATTTCCTAATATGCAAATATTGGGGTTGAGCAGGTTATCAACTGTAAAGTAGATCCTGTAGATGAAGCCACAACCTGAGAGTTGAACAAAGCATACAAGATTTTATCAACGATACGTCACTCGAACGGTTGGCTCAGTAGGAAAGAGCTCTCGCACGGAACGCGAGATATCGCGGGTACGAGTCCCGCATCCCCCCAGTATAGCAAACATTGTGTAAAAAAGAGTATTTTATATGCCTACATGATATAGAGTACAATACTCTATTTTAGAGTACGGCTGGCAACCCTATCACTAGTATAGAACGTGTTTATGTTGAATCTCCATAACTCTAAAGTATTAAGGAGAACTTTTTTTATAATAAAATGGTGTATGAGTTATTTTAACTGTGTTTTTTTGGGTTTCTTATCTTTCATATAAAATACATGAAAAAATTATCACATATGAATGTCACACACCTTTACGAGAAAATTGGCAACGCTGGATACTAAGAGCTTGAAGTTATCCTAATTACCAATTCATCAATGAAAAATATGTTACTATCTTACTTTCATTTGTTATTATGACCTTTTATTAACTTTGTAAGTTTGGCAACATCGCTAAGATTAGGACTTGGCGTACATTATATAACATTTTTTACATCCATAATATGCATTTTAGAACACATGTTTCTTGGACTTTTATTTTTCTTTTTAGCTATAGATTATAACCCTAAAGTTATGGGAATTCAATAAACCCTCTCATAGAAAATATGTCCATACAAGACAAATATAGGAATTAAAAGTAATTATGGGTCCCAAATCGAAATAAAAACGATGCTATTACTCCATAAAGTAATTCCCATTAAAATCCCGTTCAATAGGCGTTCACTGGAAACAAACATCTGAACGCTGGATTTATATATATAGATATATATATATATATATATATATACTAGCTGGCCCAGCAAACGTTGTATTGCCATATAAAGTAAAAAAAAAATGTAATTAATATTTTTAGGGTATAAAAATAGATGACGACCGATTCTCAGACCTACCAAATATATCCTACATAAAATTTTATGGAACTACAATAATCATTATATTCGATTGCCATATTGCAACTCTATTGCGCGTCTGTGGATGCATTAGAATAATATTCAAATCGCGATACGAAAGTAAGTGTTGATCGTAGATGGGTGAAAATGTATTTTTTTATGCTGACTCATAATCAAACCAATTTAAAAAAAAATTTAAAAAAAATCCGTGTTGACCACCCTTAACATTTAGGGGGATGAAAAATACATGTTGTCCGATTCTCAGACCTACCCAATATGCACTCAAAATTTCATGAGAATCGGTCAAGCCGTTTCGGAGGAGTTCGGTCCCGCATACCATGACACGAGAATTTTATATATTAGATATATATATATTCTTTTATCATATCTATTATATATGTATAAAGATGTTTACCTGTATTAATATGGTAGGCATAGTTCTCCTGAGTCATCTCACACAACACGTCCAATATTCTCAGCAGCGTGGAGTAGTAGAGCTGCTCTGTCTTGCTCCAGAATACCCTCTCCATCACTTTAATCAGTCCACTCAGTATATAGGCTTTGGTATTACTGTCAACATTATCCTGGAAATAGTAACGGCTTTCAAATCATTCGTTTAAAGAAACAATTTTGCGAATCATAAATGTGAGCAGTATTGCCCATATTGCGCACTCTTTCGCACTTATGTCTCCAACGTATTTGAAATGTACGGGGGTACTAAAAGTATCGGGAATCAAGGAAATGACCCAACATTACTATTTAAAAATGTATTTATTGCTTCTCGAAGTATTCTCCGCGAAATTTGACACATTTTTCCACACGATGGAACCAATCATTGAAGCAACCATTCCATTCGGATGTTGGGGTCTCCAAAATGGCCGTTTTGTAGGCGTCCACAGCTTCTTCAAGTGTTGAAAATCTCTGACCACGCAATTTATTCTTTATTTTAGGGAAAGTATAGAAATCATTAGGGCTTAGGTCAGGGCTGTACGGCGGATGGTCTAATAATTCTATGTTTTCTTGCTCTAAAAACTCTTGTTCTGTGCGCGGTGTGAGAACTCGCATTGTCGTGATGGAGGATGATGCGGCGGTTGCAGTTCTCTTTACGGAGTTTAGAAACGACCTGTGGCAAACAAATGCTAGCATACCATTCTGCATTAACCGTTCTTTGTCCCTCAAGAGGAATAGTCGCAACATGGCCGGTTTTGGAGACAAACGTGGCCACCATTTTTTTTGCAACAATCCGTGAACGAACAGTTTTTGTTGGCTTTAACTAATTTTCGAACGCCCAAACTCGTGACTGGTTTCTTGTTTCAGGTTCGTACGCGTATATCCAGGATTCGTCACCTGATACGATGTTGTATACAGCATTTGAGGATCCTGCGTGGAATCTTTCGAGAGTTCTGACGCAACAAGTAACGCGAGCCGCTTTTTGCTCTTCACAGAGCAAATGCGGTATGCATCGGGAAAACAACTTTTATATACCTAATTGTTCATGCAAGATTAGTAGATTTAAAGTCTAAAGTTGCCTGGATTTCGCGGTATGTCAAATGTCGATCTTCCTCAATCAGCTTACGCACAGCATCAACGTTTTCTTTGGTGACTGCAGTTTTTGGACGACCTTGACGGGGATCATCACTGAGCTTGACACGTCCAAGTTGAAATTAAGCAAACCAGCGATAAATTGTGGTTTTGGATGGGGCTTCATCACCATATACAGAAATCATCCGGTCAACACAATGTTTTTGTGTTAAACCACTTCGAAAGTCATAATAAATCATCACTCTAGAATTTTCTCGAGTCAATTCCATTTTATCAACGACTAAACAAGTTTGAAAAGATCTTGTGACAAGACCGAGAATCTTTTTTTAAATAAATAAATGGTATTCGATTTTTAAAACCAAGGAGTTTTCAATTAAAAAGATTTAAAGATGACAGGAACGGTGGAAATATTCCAATCCCGATACTTTTAGTGCAGCTCTCGTATAGTATAATATTGACACACTTTTACAAAAATTATCTTGCCCCAAACTAGGCAATAATATATTTAATACGATGCATATACTAACTTAGATATTCATAAATATATATTAACACCTATGGCTCGGAAACAAACATCCATATTCATCATATGTTTGATGCTACCAGGATTCGAACCCGGGACCTCAAGCTCAGTAGGCAGGGTCACTAACCAGAATAGTTAGAAAGACGAGCAAATAAATCTCTCGACTAGCGTTACATTCTGATGGCCATAAAATAATGACAAAAGTATTATTATGGCAACCGCTGATTTCTACTTACCGGTAGTACCAAAAGAGTGGACAAGAGATTGCTGATAAGCCCCAATATTCTCTCATGTGAGGGTTTCCTTTGGCCATCCTCGTGTATGTATTCTGGTATTTCCGGAATCATACTGACCAGAGCTTTAAAATTTGCCTCAGCTACAACAAAAACAAGCAAATGCGTAAAAAATATAGCAACAATATCATCACAAGGATTTGAATAATTAAGAGAAAAATTTAAAGAAACAATCATTTTGTCTGTAGCATCTCAATATTTTGTTGATAATGTTCTGTATGTTCATAAGTACATTTTTTGTATGTATATGTTTGTTTAGCCCTCAGCCGCCTCATATAGTCCTATTTAGTAGGTACTATTTAACCGACATCAAAAAGGAGGAGGTTATCAATTCGATCGGTATTTTTTTTTTGTATGTACACCGATTATTCTGAGATTTATGATCCGATTTACGTAATTCTTCTTTTGTTCGATGCGAAATAGATGCAATTTGGTCCCATAAAAACATTTTACATAGTTTGGCCCATTAGTTTTCATTTTATGAAAATTTTTGTCTATCTGGGTGACATAATTGTTTTCTGTGTACGGCTGTTTTTTGGAGTTTTCATTCAGGTTGATATATATATTATTATTAACTGACACTAAAACGTAAAGAATTAAAAAGACTACGTTTAAAAAAACTGACTTCAGAAACTGAAAAGTATCAAATAACGAAAAATTAAATTTAATACACATCTTATGCAAACCTTTTGCACTGACTTAAAGCCTTTGCAAGTACTTATGATAGTAGATTATGATTATTTTAAAGCAATAGCAATGACAGTACAATATTGTATATTTAGAGAGAGAGTTCCTTCTTCTCTCTCAGAGCGCCATTCATTTCCGATGCGGTAGTAGTATCTAGTATGTTAGAAATGACATCAAAGAGAATTCCAAACGAATGTATGAAGAAATAAATAATTTGAGATTATCTTTATGCCTTTTTCGTGCTTTTAATTGCTAATTTTTTTTTATGAAAATAACGGACGAGACGAGCAGAACGTTCAGCTGATGGTAATTGATACGCTCTGCCCATTACAATGCAATGCCGTTCAAGATTCTTGAAAAAAGTCCAAAAATTCTGAGCGGTACTACAATTATTGCGCTCGTCGCCTTAAGACAAGATGTTAAGTCTCATTTGCCCAGTAATTTCACTAGTTACGGCGCCCTTCAGACCGAAACACAATAATGTTTACACATAACTGCTTCACGGCAGAAATAGGCGCCGTTGTGATACCCATAATCTAGCCGGCATCCTGTGTGTGCCTTCCACTGGTAAAGTAAAGTTTATTTGGCCCTCGCTTTCCTCCTGCCGTACCTTGTCCGATGCAGTTGTTCCTGAGCGCGACCTGTCCAGACAACAGATACAGCGATGCTCTGGTGAACGCGCAAGACAGCGACGGTACTGTGATGAAGCAGTAGGCGGCGCACGCTCGCACGGCGGGGCCACCAGGAGCCGCGCACTCCTTCGACATCGCTCGGCTCGCGAGCGCATTTACAGCCTACAAAACAGCCATGTACCTGAATTATTAGTATTTCATCAGTGAAATTCTTTGGATGCAGAAAAAAAAGTCTCACAATAAATTAACGATGTGTCACTCGAACTGTTGGCTCAGTGGAAAGAGCGGTCGCACGGAACGAGCGGTCTCGCTCGGCTGCCAAGTCGGGACTTGGCGGACGATGCGGGCATCGTTCATAAATTTTGTTTTCAAACTTAATTTGTGGAGTAAATTAAGAATTAAACCAAACATAATGCATTTTTATTAAATCATCGTAACACAGTTGTTTGGGGTTGCAATAAAGTTTCCTATAGGGTCGCTGCTTTTTGGCTCGATAAATGAAAGAATTTATCTAGGTACTTGCAATCGACCAAGAATCATGAGGAATGAAGTAAAATTCACTCCACTAGCCTTTGGACACTCCCTCGCCAATCAGGTGGCGACGCAGCAGCGTCAACGGTTCTGAAGGTCTATTATCAAAATCGACAGCCGAAATTTCGGTCCGAAACGAAAGTTCGACGAAATTCAAATTAAATCCTATTACGAAAGTACTTCGGATCCGAATCGTGCGGACGGATATCGTTTCGGAACCATGGACATAAGTGAATTTGGGAATAAGGTAAACGAAAGACAAAATGTCTAATCCGAAAAACTTTCGTAATTGGAAAATGTATGATACGTCAAACGAAACTTCGTATTTCAATTTTCGTAATGGGGCTCCTGATTCTGGTATTCCAAGATGACATCACACTGGTGATCGCAAGAAGCTTACAAAGTTTGTATTAATGATAACGTAAAAACACTAGCATTGAAAGACAACACTGGGCGAGAGTCAGTTACCATTCAATAACATCTTTTGCCCATTTTTCTTTACTATCCCTGCCCACCGCCATTTTATTTTCTTTACACTAATTTCAATACGTTCTAGTTTAGTAATTGCGAGATAAGATAAAGCTAACTAAAATAAGGAGGAAAACTAATTTTTATTAAGTATGTTGTAATTGTGTTGACGTCCTAAAATTCTTTTCTTGAGCGATAAATATGCTTTTATAACACAAATGTGTAACGAAATTTGAAAGAATAAATAAAAATCATTATGTGGTAAAGGTTACTTCTATAACATAAATGATATACAGGCTCGGGTACAGAGCGACAGCTTTTAGTCTATAATATTTTTTTTTGTAACGAAATGTTATTTAAAAAAAAAGAGAACTCCGCTGAGTCAATATTTCGAATGGGTAGTAGTAGATTTTGACGATTAAGTGACATACAAAATCTTATTTGGAACAAAAACATGCCAATTTGAATTTCAAATTAAAATATTGTTTCGAGCTCACAGATCGCTACAATTTGAACAACATTAAAGTATCTTAGGGAGGGCTCCGTTGGTAAGCAAGCTATTGTAGTTTTACTACTTAAAGTTTCACCAAAGAGAGGCTTCTTTGAAAAGGATGCCAGGTGACTAGGGCGACGTTTTTTATCTTGAAGCAGTAATCTGCAAGCTGTACAATTTGTGCTTCGGTTTGAATACGCTCCGCAACGCCCCATAAGGAACTTCGTTCCAAAAATACAGTCGAATTGATAACCTATTCCTTTTTTAAAGTCGGTTAGAAAAATAACCTGACAACCCTATTGCTTCAATGGAGTGTACGTAACAAGGCTTAGTTTCCATACTGGTACCTATGCCTACTGTGACACTACACTGTAATAATGTAAGGGGGGTAAGATACTCCCGCTCTTCAGGTCCCGACTCCATTCAACTCGTGCAATATCTGTAGATGTCCCTGCACATGACACAAGATCCTGATCAGAAGGTTGCGTGTTCATATCACGTCGGGGTCACCAGATATGGTCGTAAGGTGGCTATCAGTTGTGGCATATACACTGATACACACATGAAGTTAAACCATTAGAATATATAAAGAGGAGAAAACACAGTAATTACAGGCACAGATATTACGACACGACAGTTGCACAGTAGGTACGTTCTATAGACCAGCGAAACAGGCTTCACTGCGAATGATCGAGACATGACTGCTGTACCGGAGCGGGCGCTGGTCGTAAGTCGTTGAACGATATTCGTTCTGCGCAGGCGCAATATTCACCGGTTGTCAGTGGTGGATTTCCACTGCACAATACTTAATATTTTATGTTGAATTATTGTTAATATTATTCTGTATGTTTGTGTGTAAGTGTTGTAATTAAAAATATAGTTAAGTTATATAATTAAGTGTGCATATTTATTTATTTTATTTATTTATTTATTTATGATTCCTTACAGCTAACAAAGTGAAAAGAGTATATTAAAAATTATACAGAATAGATACGCCAATTAAAAGGAATACTATTAACAGTACAATAAGTATGTGACAAAGTAGTTTAAGACAAAAACGAAAAATACTAGAAAAACTTACAAGAAAAAATTAAATAGAAAGAAAAGAAGAAATCGTATCCATATTGAGTAACTGAAACGGTGAGTAGGTTGTGTGGTGTGAGTAGTGTGAGTGAATGTGAGTAGTGAATATAATAATAATAATATAATATATATATATATATATATTATATTATTATTATATATATATACTACAATACTAATATACAAATATATATATATATATATATATATATTTGTAATATTAATATTGTTGTTATTGTAGTGTAATAAAATATATATCATAGATAATAATAAATAGATAGTAATAAGTTATGTGTTGTGTAAGTGTATGTAGGTAGGTGTAAGTGTTAGTGTATGTATCGGCCACAATACTAACGTGTACTAGTGTGACGAGAACCGAGTCCAGCTTAATGAATGCGCCGCGACACTCCACGTAGAAGCCGAGCTGCTCCTCGAGGGCATCACAGTAGCACATCACCACCAGCTTGTTTATCAGGTCCGCACACACCTTGCTCTCGTCTTCCACCGTCACTGCACTAATATCAAAATGAAACACTCCTTTATCTCATTGCCGGCTACACGAATGGATCATCTATATGCAACAAGTCTCGAAAAATATCGACAGCACTGTCTCAGCTAAAATGATTAGCACTAACGGTATTAGTAGTAGTAGGTATTCAGATTCTTAAAAGTTATTGTGTGTATTTATATGTATGGATATATACATATTTATTTATTTATAATCGCTCATACAATGCTCACAGAATACCTTTACTTATTTATGGTGTATGTGGATGATGCAGCTACTGTACTCAATAACTTTTGTATTAATTTACATGCATTTTTTTGACTTACTCGTGTAAGACATTGACTATTTGACGTTTGAGTGTGTTTGTTGCGTCATTTTACATATTATATTGTAATTGAAATGATTTGTAAATCGATGTAAATGTAAATCTTGGTATAAAAGAGTGGCAATGAGTTTCTTGCTACTTCTTCGCATAAGTCAACAGTTTACGAAGTAGTGGTAGATTCAATAAGATTTATTTTTGACATTCATAAGTGTCATTTCCGTGAACTACGTGAATAAACTGATTTTGATTTGATTTGGTATATTACACTACTGTTAATATATATACCGGGATATTTATCATGATTCCAGGAATTTTTACAGAGCAAGTTAAGCGAGAAGCTGGTAGTTCTTGGCAGAGAATACCTTGTGATGAGTAACTAATTACATAAACGTAACTATTAGCATAAAAAACGCAATTTTATTTTTATTTTTAATGAATCTGAAGTACACTAACTAATCATTTGTCTAAATAAGTGTGTAGTCCTACAAAATTTTGCAATGCAGCAATGAACGTAAGCGCATTGCAGTTCGATTACAGACAGTTAGAAATTCTGCCACAGATCACACCATTACTATAAGTCTTTAAGGAGTTCCATTGATCATCATATTCGACTACGACAATAACTTGACCGTAACGATTACGGTAGGTGAAAATGATTCGGCCGAGTATCGTTAATTTGCTCCTAAGAATTGAAGAGTTCCGTGACTTTCTCTTAAATCCCATAATCAGCACCTAACCAAACTGTTACTGAACTAACATTTAAGTATATCCTTTCTAATAAAAAAAAACATCGAAATGGATTGGCGTGATATTGAGTTATTCGTCCATTTGTCGCAAACATACTTATAGCAAATTTGAGACTTTTATTGTTTTCTCATGGACGCCATTATCAGATCTGGACCAAATGCAATGGGACCACACGGGAATCACTAGCTATCAAATGAAAAAAAAATATCAAAATCGGTTCACCCAGATGAAAGTTCTGAGGTAACGAACATAAAAAAGTCGGTTTAAAAGATAAAGTGTAAATGTTGATTTAAAAGAGTGGCAATGAGTTTCTTGCCACTTCTTCTCATAAATGCTCAACCCTGTCCAAAGTTAAGGTAAAAATAATACGCAGTAAAATATTGCGGTATTAATTATCAATTTGCGATTTTAAACGTATACCTTTAGATAATTTATTCATCTAGATAAGAGTCTCTTGCTGTTAGACAACCGATAAAAACAGGTCAGGAATAATACTTTAGCGTGAGTGACAAGCGATCTGTATGACACTTTGTGTTAGTGTGCGTGAATTGCTCGAAATAGAGGTTAGGTTGTAAAAGTCTATTTTTTCGACGTTTTCACAGCTGTCATAGTCTATCTAGGACGTATAAATGATCTAAGCGTGTGCCGACATTATAATCAAAAACCATATTAACGCAGGCACAGTCGCTTCATATGAAAAAAAAATAAAAAAGTAAACTTGTCCGATCATTGGGACGATGTTTTAATTACTTTTTTTTTCTACTCCTCTTCTTTTATGTCATACAGCCACGATCAGTAATATAAGTTTTATTAAGTCTTTGAAAAAGTATATACTCTATGGCCTTAAAAAGCATTGTTTACCGTACTATTATGACGCCATAAAAGCACTGTTGTTTTGCTGCCACAGACAACTAAATCTAGGTAACGTATGGTAGGTTCATAGAAATATTAGGTAGTACATACTATATTACATACATATATATCTTTTCATGTTTAAATCTTAAGAAAAAATCTTGTTAATATAATTTACCAAGATGCTGCTAGGTATACTTGGTTATTTTTAATTTTCCCGCGTTGGCTGTACGAGTGTACCTTTGCCATTCGTTGAAGGAAAAATTAAACCACTAACCAGAGATAAGTAAACAATAATATTTCCCGCCCATTTTTGCCCAAGTGGCAACTCGAAAATTTGTGAGATTTGTTTGTTTTATTTAAAATTATTTACTCGCAGAAAAATATGTTGAATAACTAGGTCAAAAAAAGCTCGTGGCGTCTTTCATTGGCTTCGCCTACGGCCTACTACCCACGCCACTCGTGTCTTTGACCCTCATCATAGAACTGTTGCATACAATACTATAACGTCAGCGAACTTTTTTCTCGTTTTATTTAATACTTACTTTATAGAATCGTGTAATATCCGGCACAGTCTCATGAGGTCTGCCAACACGATCGGATCATCGATGTGCAACAACTTGTACCTCTCGAAAAATATCGACAACACTGTCTTAGCCATCATTGTCTTCGAATGTGACGTTTGTGGCAATTCAACTAGTGGCATAAACGCATCCTGTTAGAAAAAAGTATTTTAATTATTAAAGAACTCTTTATAACTCAGTAGGTACGTATTCTGAAACTGTAACTGTGTGTACAGTAGGTCTATTACCAAAATCGAAAGCCAAAGTTTCGTCCGAAACGAAAGAATAACGAACTTCAAATTAAATCCTATTACAAAAGTACTTCGGATCAGTATAGTGCGGACGGATTTCGTTTCGGAACCACAGACATAACCATAAGAAGTGAAGTTGTAGTTATGAATCTCAAACAAAGAAAAATTAAATGTCAAGTGAATTTGGGAATAAGGTAAACAAAATGTCTAATCGCGAACTTCTTATGATCTTCTTTTTTTTAAATGAGAGGGGGCAAACGGGCAAGAGGCTCACGGGATGGGGAGAGGTGAGGCAACCGCCCATGGACATCCGCAACAACAGGTGTGTCAAGAAATGCGTTGCCGGCCTTTAAGGTGGGAGTATGCTTTTTTCTTGAAGGTCCCTAAGTCGTATCTGTCCGGGAAGACCGCTGCCGGTAGTTGATTCCACAAAGTGGCTGTGCGAGGCAAGAAATTTGCAAAAATCCTCGGATCCGAGACACTTTCGTAATAGAACGATCCGTCAACCGAAACTTCGTATTTCGATTTTGGCAATAGGTCTCCCGTTATGTTCGTTTTTTGAACACCACAATATTTTTATTAGGTACCAAACAAAGTTTCAGCAATGTAGATCAGTTAAATGAACATAAATACGCACTCAGTTTTATTTGTACTGGAAAATTTATCACAGTTCCAATTAAATGAATTTTTACATAACAGGTTGGGGAAGGTATAGGTTAAGATTTCTTCGAAATTTATATGAAAATTAAAGAAATTTCATTTATCAAAGTTTATATACATATTATTTAATTACAGCATATTTTAGGCTGGGAAAAAGTTTCACAATTACAATAGATCATAACTAGTCTATGTCTATGTACCAGTGGGAGGCTCCTTTCCTTTCCTCCTTGAAGCAGTAATGTGTAAGCTTATAGTATGTACTACTTTGCTGTTTTGGTCTGAAGGGCACCGTAGCTAGTGAAATTACTGGGCAAATGAGACTTAACATATTATATCCCAAGGTGATTAGTACTATTGTAGTGCCGCTCAGAATTTTTGGGTTTTTTAATAATCTTGAGCGGCACTGCATCCGTGTCATCTCGTCCGTAATTTTCATAAAAAAAGATCTTATTGTAACAATTCCAAATAAACTCGAGATATAAAACATATTGGGACACGACGAACTGGCAAAAAAATATTTTCAACAATTTAAACCAGTTGTTAGTCACTACCATTGTTAACCAGAATCAAGCCAGGATAATCTTTGGAGGTTGGTGGTGGGATGTTCTTCAACGTTTAATTCAGTGCACCAATGTGCAACAATGTATTCTGTAAATCTTGATTTTAATTAACTTGTTCAATTAAAGGACATACGTAATAGCCCAATCTAAAATTATTTGTTACAAAAGCATTTTACCTCAGGGCGGCAAAAACGAAAGTTTTGTATTAACAATAAACGTCGCCCGCCTTATTCGTTTGAGCCGCCGCGCCACGCAGCCGATGCCAGCTCTACGCCATTGGACCGAGGTCAGGACGATGACCTAAGTTTACTGTCAATAAATATGTCAGGAGTTCTCAACATTTAATATGAAATATTTTTTTTACCGTAGCACTTAATTTAATTAAAGGGGATTTTTATTTTATTTTTAGTGATGTCTCCGCATTCAACTTCATATCCATTTCAATTATCGTACACGGTTTTTTTTAACACTGTGTATAATGTGAATTTACACAAGCAGAAAGCACAAACACACCGAAATATAAAGTAGATATTCTTACCATCAAAAATAGTTCTTCAACATCGGGGATATTTTTGAGCATCCTCTTCAGCACAGACTGAATTTGTGTGGAATATTGATCGGCCGGTTGTTTTGATTTGATCATAACTCTTATCGTTACTCTGAGTATGACATTGATCTGCTGGCTCTGAAAAGTAGTTAATGTTTGAAATTCTATAGATTAAATTCATATAAAAAAATATTTCGTAAAATATGCTCCCTGTTGCTATCATATCATTGTTTCACAGCAGAACTGTCCAACCGTGCGTTAATAGATTCTCTCATAGAAAATATGTCCATACAAAAAGAATATTGCAAATAAAAAATAATTATGAGTCCCAAATCGAAATAAAAATTATCCTATCTCTCAAGTTGGACTAAACTGGACTTCATGAACTTATCCCTATTAGAATCCGTTCATTGGTTTAGGAGTTCGCTGGAAACAAACATCAGGAAACTGGATTTATGAATTATATTAAGATAAGATTAAAAAGCAATAATTTTTTGTAACATTGTTGGTTTAGGAGTTCAAACATCATGAAGCTACTAAGCTAGTCAGTACGTAAAGGGGCTTTGACATGGGAGGGGAGAAGAACTGATAAGAAACTCCCAGCCCATCTTTTAAATCATAGAATAACAATACTGCTTAACCCGGAGTAAGACAGTATTTATTTTTCTGGCAGTACTATTATAGCGATACAGAACAACAGAAACTTCAGAACTATTAAACAACAAATGTCAAAACGTAACAATGAAAACTTCAATAACCAAGCAGTGACAGTGCGTAAATATCACGCAATGTAATGAAACGTACGGTAATGAAACAGCAAACCATACTGACGCAACAGGTCGAGCGCGAGGGGGTGTAACGGGAACGGGATGGGGCTTTCCATTCCAACGAGGACAAGAGATAATGTGGCCGTGTTGTACATCATCATAATTTCAGCCAGAAGACGTCTACTGCTGGACAAAGGACTCCCCCAAATATCGCCATGACGATCGGTCCTGCGCTGCCCTCATCCACCTACTCCGGCGATCTTGACTAGAGCGTCGGTCCGTCTTGTGGAGGGGCCTGCTAACACTACTTACGGTACGTGATCGCCATTCGAGGACCTTACTGCCCCAACGGCCTAGAGAAAGGAACTACGGCCTACGCAGGCACTTACCGACAATTGTAGGCAGGCGAATTCAATCCAAGGCTCCAAGACCAGCAGGAAGTTAGCGGTGGTGGTATTCATCTTACAAGCGAGCGTCAACCAAGTTTCACTCAACACGTCGGAAGACAATTGCTGGTAGCTTTTCACGCTGCACAGGTGGCTCCCCAGCGAACTTAGCACCTGGTGTGCGATCACTACGACAAATTGTTTGAAATCATAAAACATGGTCCTATTACTCATTATCCTAAAACTATTGAGAATTGACGTACTGTAAATACCTAGACTCACAATCGCCTACTAAAAGGACGTCAAAAATGTCCGACTGGCTTTGTATAAAACATTCATTCAAATTAACACCTTATTCCGTGACAGTAATGTTTAAAGTCTATTGCTTAGGTCTATCGCAGACGACAGACTATCCGTGAAGCGCTTTTTAGTCTGTGATAATAAAACCGATAGAATTATACGCAGTAACGCATACGAGGCGCAAAAATCGGACACACAAAATATCCTCGTAGATCTGACAGACCGCGCAGTACAAAAAGTGCGCCAAAAAAATATAACGATCGCGTCAACACGCGCTAACGCAGAATACACTTTAGTCTGTAGTCTGCACTTGATAGTGATTGACGTGTATCATGGCGCTAGACATCGATGTATCGATGTTAATTCAAGAAATAGAAGAAAACAGACCAGCACTGTATGATACATCTTTGGCAGAGTACCATGACAGAAATTTAAAAAGAAAATTGTGGGATGAAGTGTGCAAATTTATTTGGATATAGTTTTAGAACTGAATGTTTAATATGAAACAGTCCCTTTAATAATCTTTCTGAAAGAATAGGATTACCCCAAAATTCTCTATTTCTTCGTCTTTTTTTCGAAATTAAACACGACAATCTCTGTAATTCCATTGCGTGTACATCCCACAGTCTACCGTCAAAATGACCGAAAGTGTACGTCGTGCGCGTTGAGTCTGTGTAATATCTGCCAAAGATATTTTAGGCGCTATGCAGACTATTTGTGTACCGCATAATCGCACCAAAAAGTGTGTCATCTGCGATAGGCCATACGCTCATAAGAAGCTCACTATGTAGTATGCATACATATATACCAGTAGTGATGTTTTTATGAACGAACATTACGCTTTTTGTGGCAAATGAAATAAATACCTAATACGAAAGACTTGTTTTTACTATTCTAACAACTCGTGTGCCTTAGGCTAGGGTTACTATGGATGCGAGTTCTGACGAGTACGTCCGAAATCCTCGTCAGAACAAGGCGTTTACACTGTGCGCGTTTTCTGTTATTCTGATAGTCAGTTCGTTTCTGCAGTCGATGATGATCGAAGATGGACGAATTTGATGAATTTGATTTTCTTGAAAGTCCATTATTTTAATTATTATTGTTAAATGGTGCAAAGACACAGCATGTCAACGAGTTATTTTCTAGAAGAGACGACGAAGGAGAGTTCCAAATGTAGAGTGTTGAGTTCTGTAGCAACTTTCTCCCACTTTTACCGAGAGATATCTCTGTTGTGATGATTTTTGTCTCTCATATCCCACAAACACGTGTTCTCGTACACGAGACTATCAATTTATCGTTTTCCATGGTGGAAACCAAATCACTCGAAATTCGCAGACGCAGGTCGTGCGAAAAAATCAAACTCGTTTGAAAGCTCGAGTGGTTCTGACGACGTCGTGCATGTTCTGACGCGTTCGTCGTTGCCAGTGTAAACACTGTCATTAGATACCAGGCGTTTGTTTCTTCTCAGATCCGTCGGAACTCGTCAGAACAAATTTTCGTCAGAACTCGCATCCATAGTAACCCTAGCCTTAGCCTGTAAGTATCTGTAGCGTGCTCTCTTTCTCTCTCTCTTACGCTGTGCGCCGGGGCGCGTTTCTAGTAATGGATAATTAGTAGAATAGTTACTTCAACATACCCATTCCATCAATATTTTTACTGATCATCTCCAAGATCTTTGTAGACTTTTGTATTATAGTTGGAGAATCGAATGCGGCCACCAGACAGCTTAACAGAAGCTCACTGAAATCGTAAAAATAAATCAGTATTATGCAGAATTTATTTAGTTATAGATATAAAACATGACTGATTGGACGCCGTTTACAAAAATGACTATGAAGTCATGGATTCGTCGTGGCCGGGGCTGTAGAAGATTCGACAACACACGAGACTTTTACCAGTGGGAGGGTTTTTTTTATTAAAAAAAGGGACGAGATGAGCAGGACGTTCAGCAGATTCTGATTCGCCCTGCCCATTACATAGTAGTACCGCTCAGGATTCTTGAAAAACCCAAAAATTCTGTGCGTCACCACAATTGCGCTCGTCTCCATGAGAAAGATGTTAGTCTCATTTTAGCCCAGTAATTTCTCTACCTACGGCGCCCTTCATACCGAAAAACAATAATGCTTACACATTACTGCTTCGCGGCAGAAATAGTCGCCGTTGTGGTACCCACAATCTAGCCGGCATCCTGTGCAAAGAAGCCTCCCACTGGTAAATTTTGCTCCTTTGCACAAGATGCCGGCTAGATTATGGGTACCACAACGTCGCCTATTTCTATAATATAACTAATATTGAGAAATAGGCGCGGCACACATAAATCCTAGATCACTCCTAACTAGTTGGTGCTCATAAGTCACCTGAGAAGCGACTTTATTCTTATTTACTTAAGATTAACCTCATCATTTCGATGAGGTTAATCTTAAGTATCTTTTTCCGCATCATCGCTAAGAACCTTCAAGTAGATCATTAGAAAATAAATAAATAGAATTCTGTATAGGTTTTAATACATTCTCCTTAACCAGTGGGAATTGTACTGCTGCTCAGAATGTTTGGGCTTTTCAAGCATCCTGAGCGGCTCCGCATTGTAATGGGCAGGGCGTATCAATTACCATCACCTGACCGTCCTGCTCGTCTCGTCCCGTATTTTCACAAAAAAAAACAAATAGTGGCAAGAACCTCCTTAAGCATATCCAGCAAGCTCCGCTCTTTCTTAGCCTTAAAATAAAATACTTTGAGAACTTTATGAAATATGATATAGCGTGTGTGTTTGTGTGTGTGTATGTGTGTGCGTATGTGTGTATGTGTGTCTGTTTTTGCGTAAATGTCGTAAGAGCAACTCATTATTATCATAATTTAGCGGTAGTATACAGGCGATCAATACAATTTTACATTCATGTGAGTTTCTCTTATATATATTATATGTAAGTGTTTATTTTAGTAGTTTATATTATTATAAAGAAATGCCGCACGACATTTATACTGAATGCTAGAGAACTCCGTCTTTCCTTCGTTTGTGTTCAATATTAGGATCGTAGGTTATTGTTTTATGCAATTTTTGTACAGTTACCTGTGTTCAAGTTTTTCACACTTCTTCAGTAGTTCGTCAAGTAGTGCAATTTTATCAGTGTCCAAGTTGACGGTACCGAATAGCATCCAGCCAACAGCAGGTGTGTAAAGGTTCAAGTATTGATCCGCTGTTAATAGTTGAGCGCCATACTTCTTCAACATTGTATTGTGGAACACCTAAAATATTATTGAAGTAATATTGACACACTTTTTACACAAATTATCTTGCTCCAAGTTAAGCATATATAGCCTGTGTTATGGGTTACAAGACAATGATATATTTAATACAATATACTTACTTAAACATACATAAATACATTTAAACATCCATGACACGGAAACAAACATCTATATTCATTATATAAATGCTTGCACCTACCGGGATTCAAACCCGGGACCTCTAGCTTAGTAGGTAGGATCGCTAGCCACTCGGCTATACAGGTTGTTGAAGTAGGCGTTACTTTGCGGAAATCCATAATTATCCAAATGTTTTCAGTTTTCTTTAGTGTTAATTCCGTTAATATTTGCCTCGAGTCTCGTGCCAGAGTTTGGCGAGTCAACAACTGGTGAGGATGCCTCGTGTAGAGGCGATACACGTGTCGAATTGTTTAAAGACAAATATTGGCGGAATTAACACTGAAGAAAACTCAAAGCATTTGGATACGGAAAATATTTATAAACTCGAGTTATAATTATATTTAGAACCGAATATCAAAATCTGAAACTGGTAACTGAGCAAGTCATTTTTTGAAAATGATATCCGTGGGAGTTTTAAATATATTTTTATGACAATGAGATAATACGCTAGGCTCAAATGAGTTTCGGAACGCACCGGATCGCATTGTTTATTTATTTATTTTTTTAACGCGGAGTAATTCCCGGATGTATGGTCATGTGGGGTTCGAAATTTAAATCACTTTATCTACACCCATGCTTTAAACCCTCTATTACAGATTCGGAAACAGCTTATTGCCAACATTAAAATACCCAATGTTCTAATAACCATTACATCATCCAAACGAGTGTTGTAATGTTGTACTGAATTTCATAACAACACTCATATGTTTTTTTTTCCCGATCCCTTCATACAAAGAGTTTCAACAAACAGCCACATTCTTATTGCTCGATGCGTGGTATCTGTATGAATTTCAAAAAAAGGAACATTTTCGTTTACGCGCGTTCCACGCTCCCAGAACGTCGCGCGCCGTAAAAAAAGTAGGTTATTCGAATCCCCGCCATTTTTCTTCGATATTTTTATTGTTTACAAAAAATTAGTGATTCATTTTAAACGCAAAAGAACATTATATTCAAGTGAATTTTAAACTATACAAAATGTAAATTACTACCAAAATAAATAATTGTTTCATTAATACTTAGTTTATTTGTACATAATCAGTATGAATGATATTAGGTTACTACTAGGACTGGTGTTTTAATGTTAGCAGTAAGCTAACTGTTCCAGAATCTTTTAGAGGATTCATATTATGGGTGTAGATAAAGTCCTGTTGATAATTAGGTATTAAAACACTCATGTGATACTATTACCACCCACATTCGTGTTTTAATTACCCTTATTACACAACAGTTGCATAAATAACTATTGCCTCACGCAGCAAAAACGCTTTTTGCTGCGAGTTTTCACGTGGCAATAGCGCCCTTTTCGTGCTGGAGAGGTGAAAACAAAATTTATATAGTGGACAGTAAGACGGCAGACGGAATGTAAGGTCTAAAATGATTATTCATTTATTTTCATAATTATTATTAATTATAAACGCGTGCAACACAGAGCAGCTTGAATTGTCGGGGACCCAGAGCTCTCTGAACGGCTGGATCACTTGGCGTTGCGTAGAGACGTCGCTTGTGTGTCTTCTACCGCATTTATCACGGAGAGTGTTCCGACGAACTGTTTCACCCGATTCCTGCCACAAAATTCCCACCATATGGAAGTACGGCATCCTCCACAGTGCCTTTTTCGAGCAGCTTTCTTCCACGTACTACGAAGCTGTGGAATGAGCTTCCTTGTTCCTTCCGGGACGATATCAAATGGGTATCAAAAAAGCGCGTACTCCTTCCTTAGAGGTCGGCAACGCTCCTGTGATTCTACTGGTTTGGCAAGAGACTCGTATACTCATTTGTCCTCTTTTTCCATAAAAAAAAACATCAAATATTATCAAACTATTCTTACCTGCTGATAATCTTCAATAAATTCATTTAAGTTGTCGTAGAACACTTTCTCGCATCCTTGATACAGCTTTGAAGCTACATTGCACAAATAAAGGCGAATATAGACTGCCACAAGAGGGTTACCAATACCCCTTATCATTTTTGTTAATCTCTCTATAGAGGATTTTATGTCTTCTTTGGAGAGAAAAACGTAGCATGGCAACAGAGCCATTTCCATATACAGACGAGGCAGCAGTTCTCTTATAGACGCCATTTTGTAAATCCAATTTTGGCATGTTTCTTTCGCGAGTTCTGGAACTGTATTCGGATCTATGTCATCGAAATTTAGTTTTTTATTTCTGAAATAAAAGTTAATTGTTAAAATCAGAGAATTTTAATTATAACACTAGAAATAAGGGATTGCATGTAACTAATTCTAGTAGGCTTCATAAGATACATAATAGCTTAAAGGGTAAATGTATACACTTTTATAATAAAGTCCCAGCCACTGTTCAGGCATTATCTATAAATAAATTTAAATGTTTTATTAAAAAATGGCTCTGTCGTAAACCCTATTACTCCACAGCTGAATATCTAAGTGATCTGACAGCCTGGGACTAGATTATGATTATTTTATAGCGATAGAAATGACTGTACAATATTCCATATTTTTATTGAAAAGAGCGCAAAAAAAGAATGCTGGGAGAGTTTCTTGCGCCGCTTCTTCTCTCTCAGAGCGCCATCTGTTTTCGAAGCGGTAGTAGTAGTCTAGTATATTAGACGTATAAATTTTCTAAGCAAAAACCATCGAAAAATGGACTAATAAATAGCAATGTATGTTTATGATTTTATGGCCAAAATGTAGCAATTGTACATGTTTCGCATAGATTATTTTAACATTCCACAAAGCAGCTTACCCAAAACTTTTATGTTTTAATCTTTCAAAAACTAGCGAACCAAAATTATCCAGCACATCACTTATTAACACAAACTTGCTTGGATAAAATTGCATAACATTGACATCTGAAAGTAGTTTTGAACACTGAATAGCAATTTTAAATGCCTTAACTCGTTGCTCGGAATCCCAAGCCTGTAAGACATAAGAATTATTGTTAAAAATTAAACAAACCTTATAACTATATTTACAATACTATGACTACATAAAATTAAAACTATCATTTAGAGTACCAAGAATACTGGCAGCATTTCCGCGTTGGATAGCTAGGCTGATCCGTTGACCGAAATAGTTGTCAGCGTTCCAGTAGCCTTATTGAGGCGCGAAGATAGTATTTTGAACATTCTCCGCGCCTGTGGGCCCCACAGGACTAGTTTCTCGACACCAAACGGCACAAAGATGTATGACTCACTGAGACCAATATATTTGCGACGCTTGCTGTCTTCGGCAGTCGAAGCAGCAGCCCCAGCACCAACTGACATAACTTGGACATGAGAAGGAGCCAGAGTGTCGACGCAAGTCGCGTCCCACACCAGCGCCCTTCCCCGTGCCCAAGCCACCAGCGTCATTCCATCAGGACGCTTGCCATCGCGGTGGGTAATAACCCTTTGGCTCTTAAACAGCTGGTATATTAAGAGCGGCAAATGCCCTTCAATAAATAAATCCTCAAAAATGTAAGTGTTTTTATAAGTTTAAAGGTCATGTGCAAGTTCTTCAAACAATATTAAACACACATGATAAAAATCTGCAAGACATCCTGAATTTAAGGTGAATTTTCTTGGGCAGTTTTAATAATTACCAGAAAAGCTAGTTGCAAATTTATATATTAGCAGGTTATCAACTGTAAAGTAGATCCTGTAGATGAGGCCACAACCTGAGATTTGAACAAAGAATACAAGATTTTATAAACGAAACGTCACTCGAACGGTTGGCTCAGTTGGAAGAGCGCTGGCGCGGAACGCGAGAGGTCGCGGGTTCAAGTCCCCCATCGCTCATAAATTTTGTTTTCAATTTTTATTTGTGTAATTAATGACAGAAGAGCAAGAGCGACATCTCAAGTCAATTTCCAAATATGCAAATATTGGGGTTGAGCAGGTTATCAACTGTAAAGTCCTGATAAATGATGATAGTCCTGTAAGATCCTGTTGATGAAACCACAACCTAAGAGTTGAACAAAGCATACAAGATCTTATAAACGATATGTCACTCGAACGGTTGGCTTAGTTGGAAAGAGCGCTCGGTTTTAAAGCGAGGAACACTTTAAAACAACATAACAAATTGTTTATAATTTATATCTTGGAAAAACTTATTGTAAGACCTGAAAGCTGAGCTAAACCTGCCTTAGATAAAGTATTGAGATTACATTGTTGATATTAAGATTGCTGTGTTACCATAGAAATAAAAAATAAATAATATTTTTAATTTCGAACGAGTAATCAAATTGCATTAATGTAATTTTCTTTTCTGTAAGCATATCTGGGATTAAAAGTTATATAATGCTTAAACACAGTATAGTCGTAACTATTGAGGATATCAATTAGGTTTAGAGACGCTTAAAAGTTTTATTATTGCCATGTGTAAACAGTTTTTAATATGCATTATAAAGTCCTGCATTATAAAAAAGAATCAAACTTACCACTACTTTTTAGATAATAAATAAAAGTTATAGCATAACTTAATACTTTATCATATGACTAGCTGACCCAACAAACAAAAACTTATATAGAGAAAAAGTATGTTGTATAACAGACTATTGCCAGTGGGAGGCTCCTTTGCACAGAATGCCGACTAGATTATGGGTACCACAACGGCACCTATTTCTGCTGAGAAGCAATAATGTGTAAGCATTACAGCGTTTCGATTTGAAGGGCGCCGTAGCTAGTGAAATTACTGGGCAAATGAGACTTAACATATTATGTCTCAAGGTGACGAGCGCAGTTGTAGTGCCACTCAGAATTTTTGGGTTTTTCAATAATCTTGAGCGACACTGCATTGTTATGGGCAGGGCGTATTAATTACCATCAGCTGAACGTCCTGCTCGTCTCGTACCTTATTTACTATAAAAAAAAATACATACTTTTTTAATTTCACCATCCAACATGAGGACTTTGGTTACAAATTCTTGTTGACTCAAACCCATAGTTTTTCTTATTGAGGACTCATCAAAATCATCTAACTGCTCCAGTCGATGCTTGACTTTCTCATTTAAATTTGATACCTGCCTTATAAGTGCTGAAAATGAACTAACTTAAAACAAATAAACAAATAATAAAAAAAAAAACAAAAAAAATATATTATTAATTTTCATTTATGCTCATTAGCGTTCAGTAAAACAATTTTCAAACATATACATACTCTTTTCACCACCCGGAAGATAGCTACTGACTATAGTTAACTTCTCTCCAGTGGTATATTTATTTAAAATAAATATTCTCTTGGTGTGCCATGACTGTTGATAACAACTTTTTTTTGGTTTATCAATTTCCAGCGGCAAATTGTCCTGCATTATAAAAAAGAATCAAACTTACCACTACTTTTTAGATAATAAATAAAAGTTATAGCATAACTTAATACTTTATAATATGACTAGCTGACCCAACAGACATTGTTCTGTACATAATAAATAAAATACTGTTTTTATGAATTTGTCAAGAATATTTCACAACATCAAGAATTATCTCATAAAATACGCTCCCTGTTGTTATAATGAAATTGTTTCACAGCACAACTGTCATTAAATTCTCTCATAGAAAATATGTCCATACAAAACAAAAAAAAAGAAAATAAAAATAATGATGGGTCCCAAATCGAAATAAAACTATCCTTTCTCTCAAGTTGGACTGAACTGCACTCCATTATGTAATCCCCATTAAAATATGTTCATTAGTTTAGGGTTTAGGCATTAAACATCAGGACACTGGATTTATATACATTACACTTCGCAATCTGATCCCTCTCAGCTTAAAAGCGGCCGATAAAGTCCCTTGACCCTTTTTCGTTAACTTTTGTATGCCAACATCCCATTCTCATATTAATTTATACAAAATTTAACAGACTTTTATTCTATTATGAGTTCAAATAAAAAAGCAATTCCTAATACCAAAATAAGGCGAGAAATCTAATGAGGTTGTGTGGATTTCGTCATTAATTCCATATGTAACGGTGGTGTCATATTACATTACTCGAATTGTTACTTAAGGAACTGCATTAAGCTAAGAGTTAAGATATCATATTACAAAAAGTAAATCATATTATATAAACAAAATCTTATTGTTTTGTGTTCATTTTAAAGTTGTGATGTATTAGGCAAAATGCAATACTAGGTATGACGGTAAAAGTGACAAATACCTGTTACAAAGTACTAACTGTTATATTAATACTATCTGTGATAATATACTAGCTACTGTACTAGAGCATATTTTTTTCGGTGTTTGGTTAGCACCATCTTTATGTAGTACTTTCTCTTGTGGTAACTATAAATTTCAAAAGTTCTGTTTAGGTAAAACTGTACTGACCTAATTCTTTTTATAGATTTGATGTAATAAAAATAATCATTATACTTTCCTATTCATTATATTTCAATACTAACTATGCTTTAAACAGTGATCCTAACCTAGTACATAATTAAAATGTGCCCTTATCATACAAATAATTCAAGAATATAGCATAAATAAGGATCATAATAATATATTATTCAGTAGGTACTATCCGATTACTAATACAGGTTTTTCTTTCAAAGTGATGAGCCATATTTTGCTGCTCGTAGGAACAAAATAACTGTGAATAAATATGAATACGAAAAGTTATATCAATACAATAATATTAGGTAGATACATAGTGGAAACAAAACAGGGTTTTTCATTTGAAATTTACTTCAATATTTTACTTACCTACCTATCTTATCTAATCAATAGTATGTTAAATAAATGTATTAGTCATGTATCTATTATTTACGAATATGTCTGAAACAAAACTATTCAGTAGACAATATAAGTAAACAGTGTTTTTTTTATCCCACATTTAAAAGAGCTGAGCCATAACTATTTTATTACCTATTGAATCAAAAATAATATAAGAGATGTAGAAAACCACACATATAATAGTTGTAACAAAATACTAGTTGTTACCTACTAAATACTCCTATTCATTTGTCCAGTAACAGCTGTTACTCAAATATCAGTTGTTACTAAAATTCTAGTTGTTATAAAATACTTGTTCAGTAAAAGTTGTTACTAAAATACTCCTAAAACTTGTCACTGTTATAACTGGTCACAGTGACAACCTGTGATATTTTAATACCTGTTACGATAAATCGTCTCACACCGAGTTCATTTCTGTATTGACTGTGTTAGTTTTATTTGACTGCTTGGTTATACATTCTGTAGTAAAAATTTTAATTAAATCTTATTACAGATTACACTATAACTTATAAAGCAGCAACATGAGTTTTAAGATTGATAAGATACCTCATCTAAATTCATTTTTTCAAAGCGCAACAAGGGATCCAATTCTTCAAATGGTAAACTCCACTTCTGGAGATTTTCACAAAAACTTTTGCTTGTGTTAGTTACCTAGAAGAAAAATATTTAAAACTTAGATTTTGTAATGGATGATATGCCACATATTAAATTAAAAATGAATTTTGACAATGTGAACTTACATATTGAATTGTGTTTTCTTTCAAAGGATGTACATTAACTTCAAAACTATGTGAAACCTCTTTGTGTTTTTGTTTTTTATCAGTTGTCCTGAAATAATTTATAAATGAACAGAATTGATTTTTTAAATAATGTAATATACAATATAATAAGTAAAATAGTTAAAATTTATATCAATAATTACGTAAAATGTTATGCATTAATAATTATACTCTCAGCAATGTTATGTTACCAACTAACTCATCCGTTCAGTCTTGCTTCAGCAGTAGCCGATTGTGTTTAAGCCCCTAATTCTATGGTGCTGCATCGTGACTAGACTAACAAAACTTAGTGGATTAACACTAAATTTGTTAATTAAGAACTTAAAATAATTATTGATTTTCGCAGAAAAACATATAGTTCTATCAATTTTATATTAATAATTATTAACTTACCAAGAATAATAAGCCGGCATCTTACTTTGATTTAAAATATACACTAATATAAATTAAAAACAAATTTGAAGACCCCAATTTTTTCTAAATGACACTAAAATCAGAGTACCTAACTATAGATTTTATTTCATTGATTTTGTGAATGCACCTGTAATTGGTGATAATAAAACGTTGGATTAGAGTATGATGGAATAATTTAAAGCCTGATTTTCAATATAAACTTCAATGGAAATAAATATTCATTTCTTCACTTTTCAAGACCACAAGAACCAATTTAAAATATAAACAATAAACAGTAAGCACTAAGCAATAAAGTCTAAACCCTCTGTCAATTGTCATCAATCAAACATGAAACAATAATCAATATAGGTACACTATACAGTGCGTTCACAGTTATTTTACCTCTAGCCGTTAGGTTAGCTAACCTGAGCGTTATATTGCCATATTTAGCTTCCATGACTCCCTCAAACGACAACTTAAATTTTACGGTATTGATGATATTTTTTTTCTTACAATATAATGATTTGAACGTAAAGATTGTAATAAGATCTTTTGTTATCGGGACGGTTGAACGCATTTGAATTTATATTTGGAGTCATTACAGAAATTTGCTTACCACATTTTAATTTTTTTTATGAATAGGTTAATTTTCAATAATAATTACATCAGTGTGATATATTAATATTATAGTCTATTTTTCCTAACTTCCTAACAAATGTGGCGAGAGTACAGAGAAACAGCTCGTACCAAGAGAATTCGTACAGATGGGGATCATCGTACGCATGAACGACTGAAATTAATGGTTTTTATGCAGTGAATGAAGTATCGGGTAGAAGAGTAGAAATAATACGACAAGTTATTTTAATAGTTTTATTATTCGGAAATAAAGTAATCTATTTGCGTTTTAGGCTACCTGTCATTAAAAGCTATCAAACGTTTTTCACAATATTTCACTTTCCCTCAAGAAATAGTGAAATAGAGTTTCCCACAGCATTTTTTCGAAGGCAGGTATAATTTTCCGTAATGTAGTACGACCTGCACAAAAATGTGTATCAATTTTTAACTCTGCTAAGAGCTTCCCCAAAGTCGGTACCTCCTTTCTGACGATATACATTTCAAGTATTTTATTTCGAACTGCACATAGATCAAAATCACCCAAAATAATTATTTTTTCTTGGATGCGTTTTTTTCTGGGCGTAGAAATTTTTTGAGAAGTGGATGCAGCAATTTCGCCTTCTTTAGTTATGGCGCTTACGGTTTTTTCAGATATTCCTGAAACAGGAAAAAGTTTTATTTTATAAAGCCTATTTTATGTTAAATTAAAAATAGCTGTGTATATATGTACAGAGCTATTTCTCACCAGTAATGTTCCTATTTACATTTTTACCTAATCGTATCAAATGCTACCAAACGAAAATTGTAGTTCTAACTAAAAAAAATAGAGGTTAGCTTGGCATTTACATTATTTATTTATTCAAATTAAAAACACTCAAGGCGACTTATACTAATTGACAATGATTTCTCTATTAAATTATGAAATCAAATAATATATTAAAAAGACGAATATAAAGGACATAGAACTTGTATACCAAATTGAAGCAAATTATTGATTATATTACTATAAAAAGAAAAATATACAAAAAACATCATAAGATAGTTACTGTACTCGCAAGAACAACAACAAGCAGTCTAAAATTTATGGTGAGAGAAAATCAAAGTTGACGCGACAGAAATTATGTACTGATGGTGGTACAGCTAGGACATCAAGTTTCCACTAAAATTGGGAAAAATACTAAAGACGGGTAACCCTAATTAACATACCCGTCATGGCGGCAATTCATTGACGAACATTTCCATTAAAGGAGCATTATTTTCTTTTTCTCTTTCACAGAAATCACGCACCGATAGTATGCTAACAGATGAATCACAAATATGAAAGAAAAACGCTAGGAATTTCACAGAACGACTCGACAGAAACACCAACATAAAGAAAACATATAATGACTTCTGTCAGAGGTAAAATAACCGTGAACGGACTGTAGTAAAGATTGACAGTTGTCATGTAACTATGAGTACATAAATCTACAAATTTATGTCATTTGTCAGTTGTCACTATGAAGATAACATAATATTACGGCTCATCAAACTTAGCCCCCCAAAAAAAATTTTTTTCTATTTCTGAATTTTCAATATCGCATATCGTTAATTCGTAGTTTGTTCTTAATTGTTCGCTATAAATAATTGTTTGTTCTTTTGTTGTTTATTTAAAAACAATTAATTAAAAATGGGGGGAAACTATTAAAATTATTTGGTTCTGGCACTCGCCGGCCGCTACCGCGGCACGCTACGCTCGGCTCGTGCGTTGTTTTAACTGTTCTAACATAACCTAACCTAACCAATTTTAATGAATTGCAAATTAAAAAAAAATCGAGAACAAACAAATGTTTATAGAGAACAATCAAGAACAAATTGCGAACTAACGATGTTATAAAAAAAATAAAAAAATAAAATCTGGGGGGCTAACTTTCTTGAGCTTAATATTACTAAATAATAACATCATGGAGCAGCTATTGCAACAGGTTTTTTGATTTCTTATCTCCTAATTAATATAATATTTATTATCTCAAAAAGAATACAAATTCACTTACTGAGATACTTAAACTAACATGATACATGTATTGAGCGGCAAATCGTTATATACTATACATAATTTAAGACATTATATGTAAAGTTACAATAATTACACAGAGTTACAATAAATACTAATTAGGTAGATACATTAATAACGAAATAGGTGGGTAACGTATAAAATAAATGTTTACAGTAATGAATGAAGGTTCACTCCAATATTCAAAAATTTTCTCCCATGACGTGCGCACCATCCTGAAACCCAAGATGCATGAGAGTTGGTCCAACATATGGCAAGTTTCCAAAAACTCTAAAGGCAAATTTTATGGAGATCTACAACCCGTAATTCCTCAGAAACCTTGGTTCTCCAAATTTAAGTTTCCCAACAAGTCAGTGATTTCAACTATTTGTCGTTTACGTTTTAATCATGCTTGTGCCCCAGTATTTTTGGCTAAACTAAGAATTAGGGACAATTCCTTGTGTGAATGTGGTCTAGATGAGGGAAACGTGGATCATTTATTCTTCAATTGCCCTTTAACGCAACCTTCTTTGTACAATTTTATACCTCCTGAAATTCCCCGCCCAACTTCCTTTAAATGTCTCCTCTCCCTAGTTTTCACTCCTTTTGTATATATTTTGTGTAAATATATTAAAATAAATAAGATTAAGTTGTAAATAGCACTAAGTACTTATATCAAATAATTTAAGTAATTATATTTGTGTATGTTCTTTATAGTCCTAACAGCATGTATATTTGTTTCAGGTATAAGAAAATAAAACTTGTTTCAATCTTAAGCACCGATCACGTTAAGGTATTGGTGGTCTACCTTAACGTGACATTGGCAAACTTGTGGTATACCTTCCACAGGAGCCATAGTAGGAAGAATAGAAGATCATGGAGGGAATCTAAGAATATTGACACTAAATATTCAAAGTATACAAGTAATATACAAGGGATAAGAAGGGATTAAATAATATACGTCATATTATATAAAAAAAGCCCTATTGTTACCATAGTATCGATTACTAAATGAAAAGAAACACACAGAGACACAAGAAAAATACTGTCACAGGCTTAGAATATTGACACTATAGAATAGAAATAGGACCATAACATAGTAATAATAATTTCATAAAATGATTTACCATTGCCTGTTAATGTATCTAGAGTTAATGAATTAAATGAAAGAGAAAGAAAGTCATACAATCTTTGCAGAAAATAGTTAAAAGAAATCATCAAAATAAAAAACAGAACGCATTGAACATTTTTTTTTTAATTTGAATAAAAATATTTGAATTTGATTTTATCTACTAGAAGAGGATTTATTATAATATAGTTTCTCATTGATCTGTTCGATAATATAATATTTTCTCCAAGTTATAATTTTGCTCTTAATGTGATTTTTTGTTCTAGTGACTGAACAGAGTCGAGTGCTATGGCAATATATTATGAGAGTGCGCTATCTGTGGTGACTTATATTGTCATAACATTCGAAGATGTGCTATAATAGTTACCGTAACGAAATATCGCCGTGAGTGTCCGGCCTACCCAAATAAAATTGAAGAATTCCTATTTAAAATTTCCTGCTTGTAAAAATTTTTCTGATAACACTTAATGGCGCTTGTATGTGCGTATGTAGCGCTATGGTTACCTTTTTTTATAGAGTTACGATACTCTTGTAGCTGTACCTGCAACCAATAATATCAATTAATACAAATGTCTAATAGCTAACTTGTAACGTAGCATTATAGATCGTAGAAATAGTAATGGTGCATAATAACTGTTATAAGCGTATGCCGAAAGATTCGTTCTGATAATAACATTTTATTTTGTATAACGTTATATTAGCTCTGATAAGAACCACTTCATAATGCTGTACAACAACTCATAGAATCATACAGATCACCAGTAATAATCTCGTCAATGTACGAGCATCGTCACGTTCTCTCGACGATCGCAGATATCCTCACGTGATCAGTCATATGCTCCGCGTTACACAACCGCACAGCAAGGCCGAGCGGACTCGACTGACGAGTGAAGCGTCGGGACTCGATCGCTATTCATGCAATTTTAATCAATGAGCAACAGCGTAGGTGCGGAATGCTCATTGGCCGATGTCAATGAGCATTCATTCAATTCATACGATTATGATCGAGGTTCGACGCGAGTTTACACAAACTGCGATAGCATTAGTTTTAGAGCGAGATAGAACACATAATATTATTCTCAATTCTTATTGAAAGAAACGTTTTACTATTGGTTAAAATGTAATCTTTAGTATTGGTGTGTATTTTCTGAACTTGTAAATATTTTTTAAGTAACAATTGTGATTGGGTAACTAGTTTTAAGGATTTTGTATATATATCATGTAACTTTTTAATAAATCATATATCTTCCACATATTCCTCACAGTCAAGCAGTTGTTTTATTTAATCGTCAAACGCTCAGTCTCTAAAGTGGTGACCCCAAACAAGAACACCGACGAAAGGAACCCGAACAAGAACACCGACGGAAGGAACCCGAAGAAGAACACCGACGGAAGGAAGCCAGAACAGAAGAACACCGAACCTCTGCCCGGCTACACATCGAAGAACAGCTTCACCAGCTCGCCGAAACGACGAATTCCTGTTCAACGAATCTCTGCTCGAGGAATATCAACCCGACGAAGAAATGGAAAACAAAAACCAGGCTCAGCCACTCCCAGCGCCAACCGCGACAGAAATCTCCACCATTTCACTGTCGATGCGCATACCACCATTTTGGCGGGAATTTCCGCGATTGTGGTATCACAGCTTTGAAGCCGCCACCGATGATCTCAAGAGGAGTCAAGCCCAGCTGACACAGATGGTGCTCGTCCAGTTAGAAAAGGCTGACATCGAACAAATCTCCGACATCATATTTAACATACCGAGAGACAAACAATATTCAGCAATCAAGGAACGCCTCATATCAGTGTATGAAGAATCCCACAGCCGCAAGTTCCAGAAGCTACTCGCCGAGATGGAGCTTGGAGACCAGAAGCCTTCACAGCTACTGCGACGCATGCGTAACCTTGCAAGGGACAAGGTTACCGACTCCACCCTCCGCATAATGTGGAGTAAGTTGCTGCCAGCCCACGTACGCTCCGTGCTCGCCGTCAGCGAGTCATGCAGCGCGAAGTCCACGCTGGAGGAACTAGCGTTGCTTGCTGACACGATGATGGAGCAAATCCAGGAGGTAGCAGCCGTCTCCAGCCAGCCACCAGCCGTCTCCAGCCAGCCACCAGCATCAGGTCCAGAATCATCGACGTCAAATCAGGTAGATCACACACAATTCCTTATTAACGAGATACGAAAACTATCACTAGAAGTCGCCGAACTCAAGTCAAGGCCATCTCAACACTATCATCGCCACCGATTTCGCTCGTCATCTCGCAATAGAACTTCGTCACAACACCGTTCCCGCACACTCAATAGCTCACCAACACTTTACTGTTATTACCATCGCTGATTTGGTAGTGAAGCACGACGTTGTACTACGCCCTGCAGCTTCAAGAAAGAGCCATCGGGAAACTAGAACGTACGTTAGCTGCGGCGGAACCCGGCGTCCTTCACACTTCATACCGCCTTTTTGTCACAGACAAGAAAACAAAGATGTCATTCTTAGTAGATACCGGTGCTAATATATCCGTCCTACCAAGAAAACTAGGCCTGAAAGCAACGTCTCTACCATTTAAATTGTACGCTGCAAACAACACAACAATATCGACTTATGGTGAGAAAACATTAGAACTCGATCTCAACCTCCGTCGACCATACAAGTGGAAGTTTATTGTAGCTGACGTCACGAAACCAATATTAGGTGCCGATTTTCTCAGCCACCATCAACTTATCGTAGACTTAAAAAATCGAAGATTAATTGATGCCGTCACAAGTCTTAAAATGAACGCGCCATGTCCAATGTCAACGACCTCACCCACAATACGAATTATCGATATACAGGCCCCGTACCACGCGATACTCGCCGAATTCCCCGGTACCACGAGATTAACATCGATGCAATTATCGCCAAATATTAACGTGGAACATTATATTGAAACACAAGGACCTCCATTACATTGCCGTGCTCGTCCCATTCCACCTCAGCATTATAAAATAGTGAAGAAAGAATTCGAAAACATGATGCAACAAGGACTCTGCAGACCGAGCAAAAGTCCATGGTCTTCACCACTACATATAGTACCTAAGAAGAATGGCGATATACGGGTATGCGATGATTATAGACGATTGAACAGCATAACCAAACCCGATCGTTATCCAGTGCCGAGAGTCAAGGACTTCACCCATCATCTGTCTGGCAAAACAATATTCTCCACAATCGACCTCAACCGCGCTTACCAACAATTGAAGACCAGGGAACAGGGAGAAGACAGCTATCATCACACCAATGGGTTTATTCGAATTTCCTCGCATGTGTCCTGGTCTGAAGAATGCGAGACAAACGTTTCAGCGATTTATTCACGAAGTGCTCCGTGGATTAGACTACGTTTTCTTTTTTCCCATTCATCGACGATTTGCTCATAACCTCAGCAAACGAGACTGAGCATCGCGATCACCTAAGAACAGTTCTTAGAAGATTGGAAGAAAACGGTATCACTATCAACCCCGCGAAGTGTAACTTAGGCCAAACGGAAGTCAAAATTCTTGGATACATCGTATCAAAAAACGGTATACAGCCACCAGAAGAGAAGATTAAAGCCATTACCGAATATTCAAAACCGAAAACTATAGAAGGTTTAAGACGATTTCTAGGCATGTTAAATTTTTATCGTGACCAGATACCGAATGCTGCATCAATACAAGCTCCGCTAAACGCTTACCTACACCATTTCAAAAAACGTGATAAAACAATAATTGAATGGACCGACGAAGCATCACAATCATTCGAAGAGTGCAAGAATAGTATATCCAAAGCTACCTTACTCGCTCACCCATCACATGATGCCCCTATCGCAATATTCTGCGATGCGTCTGACAACGCAGTAGGTGCAGTCCTACAACAATACATCGAAAATAATTGGCAACCACTCGGTTACTTCTCAAAGAAATTCTCAGAGGCGGAGAAGAAATACTCAGCGTATGACAGAGAACTCTCAGCCGTCTATAAGTCAGTGAAACATTTCCGTAAGATGTTTGAAGAACGTGAATTAATTATATTCACAGACCACAAACCCCTCACATTCGCTATGAATAAAACACATACTGCAAACGAAACGCCACGCCGAACGCGCCAATTATTATTCATCAGTGAATTCACAACCGATATTCGACACATCAGTGGAAAAAACAATATTATTGCCGACGCATTAAGTCGATTAGAAACAATAACAGTGTCACCTACGATCGACTACAGCGAGATTGCAAACGCACAAGCGCGAGACAGCAGCATAACACAACTCATTCAACAACCAAACTTAACCTTCAAGAACAGAATAAATGTAACACGAACCTAGAATTATATTGCGAAACATCAATAAGTCATGTACGTCCTTACATACCTACAGAATTCCGCAAACAAGTTTTTAATAGTGTACATAATATTACTCACCCAGGAATACGAACATCACGTAAATTAATATCTCAAAAATTCTTTTGGCCATCAATGAATATCGACATCGGGAAGTGGAGTAAAACTTGTATAAATTGTCAGAAAAGTAAAATACAACACCATACAGTCAGCAAAATTCAATGTTTTGACGCAAGCGATCGTTTTCAGCATATACACATAGATAATGTTGGACCTCTACCTACCTCTGCTCAAGGACATCTTTATCTGATAACAATGATCGACAGACATACTGGTTGGCCTGAGGCAATCCCTATCGACAATATTATAGCCGAGACAATTGCAGATATCATATACAATCACTGGATCTCAAGATTTGGATGCCCAGCGACACTAACAAGCGATCAAGGTCGACAATTCGAAAGCTCTCTGTTTACAACCTTATGAAAACTATGGGAGTTAAACGGATACGAAATACTAGCTATAACCCAAAGAGTAACGGAAAGGTAGAACGCTTTTATCGTTGCTTGAAGACAGCCCTTCGTTCAAGGTTAACGAACACCTGTGCATGGGTCAATGAACTACCAACCGTATTATTAGGCCTGCGCGCAGTTCTACGATCGGACACAGGCGTTAGCGCCGCCGAACTAACATACGGCTATAACCTTCGTCTACCAAGTGATTTCTTCGACATAAACACACAAACATCATCTACCTCATTGGATCATACCTACGTTCCTACGTTGATAAATTACGTACCCATATCGCAGCTAATAAACCACACTCACCTACTTCACATCGTAATAACAAACACATATTTGTTCATCAAGACTTACATACATGCAGTCATGTGTTTATTAGAATAGATTCAGTAAAACCACCATTACAAACACCATATGAAGGAGCGTACCGTGTTATCAAACGAAGCGGTAAAGTTTATACCATTCAGTTACCAGGTCGACCAACAAACATATTGATCGACCGTTTAAAACCTGCATATTTATTAAATGAAACTGAAGAAAACAATACATTATATTCATTACCTTTACCTGTACAAGTTACCCAAAACCTTACCGATACCATACCTGAAAAACATACCACCAATACCCGAAATACCACATTACCAGACCCTACGAACAACTTGACGTCCCAGCCTATCAAAATGTCAAGGACAGGCCGACTCATCAAGTTACCGGTGCGTTTCACTTGAAGGGGACTCCTGTAGCTGTACCTACAACCAATAATATCAATTAATACAAATGTCTAATAGCTAACTTGTAACGTAGCATTATAGATCGTAGAAATAGTAATCTTGCATAATAACTGCTATAAGCGTATGCCGAAAGATTTGTTCTGATAATAACATTTTATTTTGTATAACGTAATAGTAGCTCTGATAAGAACCATTTCATAATTCTGTACATCAACTCATAGAATCATACAGATCACCAGTAATAATCTCGTCAATGTACGAGCATCGTCACGTTCTCTCGACGATCGCAGATATGCTCACGTGATCAGTCATATGCTCCGCGTTACACAACCGCACAGCAAGGCCGAGCGGACTCGACTGAAGCGTCGGGACTCGATCGCTATTCATGCAATTTTAATCAATGAGCAACAGCGTAGGTGCGGAATGCTCATTGACCGATATCAAATGAGCATTCATTCAATTCACACGATTATGATCGAGGTTCGACGCGAGTTTACACAAACTGCGATAGCATTAGTTTTAGAGCGAGATAGATTACATAATATTATTCTCAATTCTTATTGAATGAAACGTTTTACTATTGGTTAAAATGTAAGCTTTAGTATTGGTGTGTATTTTCTGAACTTGTAAATATTTTTTAAGTAACAATTGTGATTGGGTTTAAGGATTTTGTATATATATATCATGTAACTTTTTAATAAATCATATATCTTCCACATATTCCTCACAGTCAAGCAGTTGTTTTATTTAATCGTCAAACTTTATTATATTTATATTTTTATTTAATTGCCATTTTGAAAAAATCTTAACACTAAACGTTTATAACATTGTCGTTCCGTGTCAATAAATTTTAAACTCTTGGCTCTTGACTAAAGGTCTTAGTTACCACTTACCAGGTCATAAAATTAAAAAAACCTTAAAAATTGACAATGACAATTCGAAACAGTCAGTAGCTACACAGTAAATACCTACCTACTTATCTGTATACTGTATAGTAAATAATAACATGGTAAATAGCAATATAATGTCCATTATTAAATATTTTCGGAGCATTACAATAAAAATTTACGATTAAGTATTTTATTTTAAGAAAATATACCAAGTTTTGAATATAGTCGAAACAAAATAAGTGGTAAATAATGGCACTATACGAAGGAATCGCACTGATACAAGAAAAACAAGCTGTAGTTTTAGATCTGGGAACCGATTATACCAAGTAAGATTATTTTCGTAATATTATTCTAATATGTTGCAAGCTGTAGAGTGTAGGGTGCCGGCAATTCTCCTGTGATTCCTCTGGTGCTGCAAGAGAATGTGGGCGGCGGTGATCACTTAAGACCAGGTGACGGTCGTAAGCTCATTTATCCTCCTTTTCCATAAAAAAAAGCGAGCAAGGCGTATTATATTTACGCGGAAGTAACAGACTCAGGTAATAAAGGTTAACATACGAAATTCTTTCTGCTTGGCGGCCGGACTTTAGTTATGCAATTTGACTTCAATAATAAAAAACACAAATTCATACAGGGGTTGATGTACTTACGATATTATGTTTTTACAATAAAGTAAATTCAACAGGGAGTTGACATACAGAACTTTACCTTTAAACAAATATAAATTCTTATTTGGGTAAATCTACCTTCCGAATGTGCTGTAATATAATAAAATTACATATTTGACACTTAAAGTGTAATGTGATTTACATAAATAAAATATTTTTGATAGATTTTATTAGTGCGGTTATCTTTCCCTCTGGGGATTAAGTCTTGTTAAGGCCAGTTCACATCGAAGAGTGGGTGATTCCCAATTCTAAGTTGTTTCTTTTCACTGGCAGTGGGAGCCATCATAATTTTTCCGTGCGAACTACATTGTGGCCGTGATTGGTGTTGCCCTCTGTTCCCGTAGCAACTCCAGTCCAAGCAGAGACAACCATCATGTCACAGTAGCCCATAGCTGTTCACATGCGGCCCTACAAATAGGCTTGCTACACACTCTGAATTCCTTCCACTTTGTTTGAACAAAGATGTGCTCACTTACCTGCTCTTGATGAATTAGGTGCTACTTTAAGAGGGGATTTAACGCCAATGCCCATAGCCCAAGGCTATGTGGCCCTGGATGCCTGGGGCTGCCACGTTTCGGGTCTGCAAGAGTAATTGACGTTATAAGATGATGGCATTTTGAGCACCGGCCAGAGGGTTTTGTTTGTACAAATTTTTTAAGCCAATTTGCCAACAACGGGTGTCAACCTCGAGAAGGATAGATTATAAAATACTCACTACTTGGCTCCCAAACTGAACCCTAGTCAATAAAGCCAGTATCGGGCATGTGTGGGGAGTAGGCAATCATCAACTAATATTTCTCGATCATTGCTTGCATGTTAAGGCTGGGGACCAAGCCAACAGCCTTGAGGAATCAAGCAGAGCTAGGTTACCTCTATCGCACAAGATCACCATAATTTTATTATTAGAAGCATTTTTAATTTATTATTACATAATACAATTTTCTTTACAAAAATATCAAAACTATGTCATGTTAAATAATATTGGTACATAAAATTTTTATCTAGATTAAATGATTAACATGGCTCCAACTGAAAAATTAAGGGTTACTTTTGTTTTTTTTTCGCAATGTCTATTAAAGATAGAAATGTAAAGAAAAAATTAATTTACTTCTCATACTCTGTAGACATATAATTATTTTTTGTAAAAATAAAAGTTGAGAAATGGTTTCAATTATGTGCTATTTTGGCTATTTCTTAGGATAGCGGCCTTAATGATTGTAGATAATACACAGGTATATTGTGACCAGTCTATGTAACACTTCAGGTTTGGGTTCACGAGTGAAGCAGCCCCTCGCTGTATAATTCCATCCCAGTACTGGTGTCCATCAGAGAGACGACACAAGCGGGTGCACGACTACAGCAGCACGGAGGAGCTGTATGACAACCTGGTGCACATGCTGCATCTGCTATATTTCAGGTGAATCATTATTCATTTAATGTTTTATACAAGTAAAAAAAGAAGGACTCCGTGCCGTGATATTAGCAATTGAAGCACGGTTGTGTGTGTGCGGTTACAGGGGATACTAGTTACACAATTTTTTCTCGCTTAAATAATCATATATGGCCAAAAACTTCTAAAGTATCGTTTTTACACTTTTTCACAACGCGTGACGGCCTTTTTAAAATATTTTATTGAGATGCAAACTGATCTGTCACAGACCATGACAATTCACATAATGGCCCGCTATCGGCCTGTAGTAGTGTAAGTGTGTGTGTGTGGGCTATGTATTTGCACATTAAGCGGCTTGGTTTGGTGCTATACTGTCATGTAAGGTGACACGGAGTCCTTGTTTTTTTACTAGTCCGTGTTTTATAATAGTATATTGTCCAACAAGTGCGACAAGTTGTCGATTGTCTACGAAAGCTAATTTGAACGCACGATCGAAGCAGTCATACGTTTAAGTAATCGACAATGTCGCACGAGTTGGACATACTATTTTGTACTACAAATGTGATGAGGTTGGTCATGCTCAATTTTTTTTTTATGAAAATAAGGGACAAGATGAGCAGGCCGTTCAGCTGATGGTAATTGATACGCCCTGACCATTACAATGCAGTGCCGCTTAGGATTCTTGAAACCCCCAAAAATTGTGAGCGGCTCTACAACTGCGCTCGTCACCTTGAGACAAGACTCATTTGCCCAGTATTATTTCACTAGCTACGGCGCCCTTCAGACTGAAACACAGTAATGCTTACACATTACTGCTTCACGGTAGAAATAGGCGCCAATATGGGTGGTACCCATAATCTAGCCGGCATCCTGTGCAAAGGAGCCTCCTACTGTTAAAATTTAGTTTTGATATTTCGATTGTGTTTTTTTTTCTGTTATTATTTTATTTATTGTAGCAATTTTATCCAAATTTGTGCGTGCCAAGTATAATTTGCGTGCGACAAGTAAACTTTTCGCACTCAAACAACAGTTTCATTTACGAAAAAACTCACGTGAAATTTTAAAATGGGCTTACGGCTTTTTTCAACCGCAACAGCGAGCGCCAAGTATTTTTGATGATGATTAACGCGAGTGTTACACACATGTAAATAAATCACTTTTTAAAGTATTAAAACGCGTGTAATTGTAACCGTGTTTTAAATTGGATTTTGCGTGAAAGTTTCATTTTTATTTTAGTTAAACTAACTTCAGCATTCCACTAATGTAAAAACACAGTTACACTTACACACGTCATAATCCTTTAAAAATTGTTTTATTAAAACACATTTTATATGATTAACGTAACCGCCATTTATGATGACGACACTATGGTTATAGTGCAAATTGTCGTGTTCAAAATTCAGAGTGAATTATTATCCTGACCTCGGAGTGTTGCATTTTTGAAATTAATTAACTTGTATACTTAGGTAATTTAAACGTCTAGATAGACTATGACAGCTGTGAAGACATCGAAAAATTATTGAGCTTACAACTAACCTATAGAGGTTATATAACATAGGTTAAGCAATGCACGCACACTAACACAAAGTGTCATACAAATCGCGAGTGTAAGACGTAGCTTGTCACGCACACTGAACTAATAAACGTGGCCTGTTTTATCGATCGTCTGATTGGCAAGAGCCCATCTAGAGTTCGTATAAATGGTCTAAGCTTGTATGTGTGCTCAGAAGACACTGTTAATACTCTTACTGAAGCAGGAGATGGAGGCTTGGTATTTGTCACTCGCTAGGTTCCGCCATCACTTTTGCTACACCTAGACTGGACCCTGAGCTTGTGAACTCGCCTCAAGGGACGCTTTTCTCGTTTCACATTTTTAAATTCATGAAACATTAAAATAATAATGATGCATTATTTAACATTTTTTTTGAAGTTATACTTCTTTAGGCGCGTTATAAAAAATGATGAGAGTGAAATTTTAAGTAACAGGTTGAAGTTGGATCCTTATATTTTCTGAATATTTTTTTATGGTTTCTTTGTCCATTATTAGGACAGGCAAAGGGTTAAAGCCCGTACAAGCCGGATTCATTATTTAATAATTAATTGTCAAAGCTATCTATACAAAATTTTAATAAAATTGTTCTTTCTTAAAACGTAGAATAGCACGAAGAATAAATCATTTTAATGATCTTTGCTTCGTTAGGCCAAAGAACTTATAACTTCTTGCGTGCATACATAAGTACACACACACACACTTTCTTTGTTTTATATCTATCTGTCTGTAATTCGTTTTATATTGCGAAATTTGATCCGATATTAATTATTTAAGATAGTTTTTGTGTAATTAAAAAATAGCGGCAAAATAAAAGATCTTCGACAAGAAAAACATAATTTACGTGATACATATGAATTAAGAACCCCGTGACACATTCAGAATCCTCAGACTTAGGGAGCACTTTAACCCCCCGTGCTTCCCCGGGCGTAATAATAATAGGGAAGTCCCAGCCCCAGTCAGTGGGGCTAGGTCTTCTTTAGAGGCTACTAAGGGTATTCTGATGCGGGAGAAAGTCGCTGTCGTCCTGACAGGAACGGGTCAGAGTCAACCGGATTAGTACCACAAACCAGAGGCGTGCAATGGTTTACCATCGCGGTGGGTATAGGTACTTACTATAAAGTTACGCTACGTTTCATTGTTCGTGTGTTCATAGCAGAACTAATATTAAGATCAAGATCTAGCTTCTTCATCAAAAATCTGCATATTAATTATTTTTATTTATTTATTTCTTAACTACTAACATACACAATAACAGCATGTGGTGCAAATGGCGGCCGGGCTCTTCCAGGCAACAATTTGTGATACAGTAAAAGAGAAACACAAAGAGAGAGAGAGAGAGAGAGAAAAGGGTAAGAAAAGCGTCAAAAATATAAACATTATAATTTAAACTATGCTAAAATATAGATAAATATATTAGAAAGTAAAATAATACGTAAATAAAAAGTAGAAACAATAATTAAAATTTCTGAACTGGTGAATTGTGTTGATGGATTCAATACATACAGATACTATCGAATAGGGGCAGATAATGTTCACACAGACATTATATTGTAATTCATTCACAAGAGCAATAAATTCAAAATGAGTGTACAGTTTCAGTCTGATAACTAAAATATAATCGTAACATATTTCAGACATGCCCTGGTGAATCCTAAAGAACGCAAGGTGGTGGTTGTGGAGTCCCTGCTCACCACCACACAGTTCCGAGAAACACTCGCTAAAGTACTCTACGTGCACTACGAGGTACGTATTATTAAACAATTTGTTATGTTTTTTTAAGTGATAACCCTCACTTCTAGGATTAATACACAAATAAAATTTGAAAACAAAATTTTATGAACGATGGGGGATCCGAACCCACGATCTCTCGCGTTCCGTGCGAGCTCTACCAACTGAGCTAACCGTTCGAGTGATGTATCGTCATAAAATCTTGTATGCTTTGTTCAACTCTCAGGTTATGGCTTCATCTACAGGAGTTGATAACAGTGCACTCGCACTGCACGCGAGAGGTTGTGGGTTCGAGTCTCGCATCGTTCAGATTTTTTTGTTTTCGAATTTTATTTGTGTACGTATTACGTTCATTGTGCATGCTTTTGTATTTATAGCTCTTATATTATCAAATAGGCTTAAACTAAGCGCTTTTAAATCGTCATTAAATAAAATTAATATAAATTCTATTGTAAATTATATAATTATGTTCACAAAGATTATTTTACTTTAAGCGATATTGTTATGTTTTAGTTTAAGATGATGATGTGTGAAATAAAATATGTCTATGTCTAAATCAAAAATATTTTATTTCATTGGTAATAAATCACATTTTACGTCTTGAAATATGTATTTTTTTCATACAGCTATTTAGACGGGTAGATTGAACGAACAAGAAACTCTAAGGTTGCTCTTTTCAAAATGGATTAGTTATATTACTTGTTCTTATTTTCAATGCAATATTCAAAATTTCATTAATTTAATTAAAGATTTAAGATATGCGAAAAGACTTAATAAAGTCTTTTCGCTAAATCTGTTTGGCTGTACTATTTGTATGTAACTGGTTTTAATGAACTTAATTAAATTAATAAATAAAAAAAACAATTTCAAAATTCCAAAAAACACACAATTAGTGCCTTGTAAAAATTTGTTTCCATCTGTTTTCATGTGTTTTTCGATACATTTTAAAGTTTTATTACAAAAGTTGAAAGAAGCAATGTAAACTGCGAAATAATTGCCACTTTTATGTACTTAATCTGGGAATGTTTGAAATAATAATAATAATAAGTTTTATTGAGGCAACGGAGGCCCATATTTCGTTCCAATTTATACGATTTGCTTAATATAATTAAGTCATAATATAATAACACAAAATAACTTTGGGAACAATCTGAGACAGCGCGTTTTTATCGGACAAGAATTTGAATGAATCGTTGCAATATTGGCGAATCCATTTCGCGTTTTCGCGATTTCATATTCAGGATACTGTTTGAGCTGGAACGCTGCCTTCCCAGGACGGATGACGCCCTTTTCCTTATGATGGCATAGACAACATTCGTTCGTGCTTCAGCTAACATGCCTGACGCCGAACAAAACCGCGGCAAGCCCAGCAGCATCCTCAAACTATTGTTGTACTGCACCCTTAGCGTGTCAAGTGTCTTTTGAGTGTAGTTGGTCCACAGCCCCCCCGTGTAGAAGGTTTGACAGGGGCTATATTACACCTTATGGCTAAGGCTCTTCGTTCTCGTTCTATGTCCACCTGGTCCCTAATATATTATAATAAAAATAAATGTGTGTAGGTAGATAAAGGTCGGGTTTTTTAAAATATTGTTTGAATAGTGTACAACTGCTCCAGGTGTCGGGGGTGACGTGGTGGGACAGCGCCAGGCTCGTCGCCATAACTCTGGGAGCCCCCATCGTGCTGGTGGTGGACATCGGAGCCGTCAACGTCGAGGTGGTCCCTGGTGAGTCTGCCTCCACATCACTCTGTTCTCGAATGCTCCTATATTGTGCTCTGTTTGGTCGGACAAAGGGGTTGTTAAGCGATCCCATGCTCTTTTGCTTTCGATCTTTCCCACTGTAGTGGGAGCAAGAAATACTTGGAACCATTCTCACCAAAAAAACGTTGCACAGGAACCCGGCTAGATTATGGGTACCACAACGGCACCTTTTTCTGCCATGAAGCAGTAATGTGTACCTAAACGTTTCTGTGTTTCGGTCTGAAGGGCGCCGTAGCTAGTGAAATTACTGGGCAAATGTGACTTAACTTAAATCTTATGTCTCAAGGTGACGAGCGCAATTGTAGTGCCGCTCAGAATTTTTGGGTTTTTCAAGAATTCTGGGCGGCACTGCATTGTAATGGGTAGGGCGTATTAATTACCATCAGCTGAACATCCTGCTCGTCTCGTCCCTTATTTTCATAAAAACGTTGCATAAATGATTTTCCTAATAATACCATATTTTAGAAATGGAACGACCGCCCTCAAGCTATTTAATTATAATTTTATTGAACGCTATTACATTGTAACGAAATTAAAAAAATAATATTTTATTGACAATTATACGATTCGAATCAGACTAATAATTTTTCGTTCTCATTTTTAATTGACTGATAGTTTCTATTTATTAGAAACTCTTACATTAAGTGAAATTTTCTCTTCTTTTACACAAAACGTGGCATATTTAAGAGTTAGGCATCAAGTGTGCGAATATGCGCATATAACGCGAATGAAATTTTGTTAACAAATCTTAATGTAAGTATGTAAACATTGCTAGTGAAATTACTGGGCAAATGAGACTTAGTCTTATGTCTCAAGGTGACCAGCGCAATCGTAGTGCCGCTCAGAATTTTTGGGTTTTACAAGAATTCTGAGCGGCACTGCATTGTAATTGGTAGAGCGTATCAATTACTCTAAGCTGAACGTCCTGCTCGTCTCGTCCCTTATTTAAAAAAAAAAGGAAACAAGAAAATGCAAAGTGCAGTTATGACAAAACGTATACACGGTTACATTAGCTGCAACTATTTAATGTGATAAAAATTTAAAATACGTGTCTTTTACAGTATAAAAAGTGTTAAATTACTAAAACTTAGTGTGTAGATAGTGAAGAATTAAAATCAGTGCTTTATCTCCGTTTAAGCTGAAAACAGAAACACAGAATTTTTTCCTCCAGTTCTGATAATTTAGAAATTAAGTTGGAGGTAGGTGATAAAAAACCTGAATGTTTGAAGTCAACACAAAAAGCGACAAATGACATATTCTGAATAGTTTGACAGTTGCCATCGTGATTTCGACATCGGAATGTTTGACATCAATGACAAATGACATATTCTGAACAGTTTGACAGCTGCCATCTTGACTTCGACATCGGAAGTGTTGCCATATTAAATAATAAAATTTACCCAATTCATTTTAACAAGATTTACTTAATTTTATTTAATTTTATAATAAATTACTAAAGCGAAATAAATACACCATGGGTTTACAGTGTGAGGCGTGCAGCAACAGTATAAATGTTACTCAAAAACGTATAAAATGCACTTCATGCGCACTTTTATACCATTCTGAATGTGTTAACTTTGATGACACTTCCTCGTTGTCACGTAACCAGTGGAAATGCCCATCATGCCTGATAAAACAGCGGAAAGTGGGAGATAATAGCAAGACGCCAGTCCGCAGCTCCAAACCTCAGGAGTCCATTACTCAGCCATCTATCAACGTGTGTAATCCATCTGAAATATCTGATTTATTGCCTCATTTGGAACAGTTGTTAGACAAAAAATTAAAAACTATTAAATTATTCTTTTGAAACAGATAAAGGATGAAGTAAAAGCTATCTCATCACAGTTTAATTTAATTCAAGAATCATATCAGGTCCTTCAAAATGAACACCATGACCTTAAGCAAGATGTTGTGAAATTGCAAGCTGATATTGTTGAAAAGGACGATCAGATATCGGAACTACGTCATTCAATTAATAAGCAGCAGCAATGGTGCCGGCAATCAAATATTGAAATTGTTGGTTTACCGGAAGCGCCAAATGAAAACCCCAAGACACTTATGGTGGAAATCGCCAAACATGCTGGTTTAGAACTGTCTTTTGATGAAATAGAATTTGCACACCGAGTTCAGCCTTTTAAAGTACGCCCAAACGCCCAAAACCACTTGTGATGAGGTTAAAAGACCGTATCACTAAGGATAGAATACTATCTGGCTTGCGGAACACTAAAGGTATCACAACAAAGGATATTGGATTGAGCGGTTCACCTACCAGATTCTTTGTCTTTGAGCATTTGACCCCAGATAATAAATCTCTTTTGAAAGAATCGAAGGATTTGGCAGGAAAAAAGTCCTACAAATTTGTTTGGGTGAGAAATTGTCAGATTTTTTAAGGAAAAACGAGGAATCACCTGCCATAACTATAAATACAAAAAAAGATTTATTAAAAATTGTATAACTTCAACAACTGTGACCTTTTATGTCTCACATATGAAAATTTCTAACTTATTGTTTTGTAAATTTAATACATCAACTACTGGTTTCTATTTCGTGGAATTTGTTAATCAAAATTTATATAATGTTTTTCTCACTATCTCTCACATCTTACATAACACATCACTCACACCACACATATTAATAGATAAAGCGTCGTATTGCTTAGTTATAAAAGTTATCTGCTGTCATAAATTAACTAAAATATTTTTAACTATAATTTTGAAAGTATTTGTACCGGTAACAAATGATTAAAGCGCTAAAAGTATTTTACCAGAATGTTCGTGGGCTACGTACGAAAACAAGCGATCTTAAACTTAACATTTTGTGTAATGACTATGACATTATCATTGCTACGGAAACCTGGCTTACGGATGGTTTTAATAATGGAGAATTATGTGATGGCCGTTATGACGTTTTTAGGTGCGATCGTGATTTTCGTGCAACTGCAAAGAAAACTGGTGGTGGTTTCATGATTTGTTGTAAAAGAAATCTACTTGCTCAAGAGAAATCGGAATGGTCATGTATTGGCCTAGAATCACTTTGGATTACCATACCGAGTAGCACACTGGAATCCCGTAATCACCGTCAGCTTCATGTCGGTGTTGTTTATATGCCACCTGATAAAAATCAGGCCACAAATCTTGTGACATTTACAGCAGCACTCTCTAATTATTTAGTTAACAATCAAAACGATAATGTACTTTTATGTGGGGATCAATCTATCTCACGTGAAATGATCTCAACAGGGGGTAAGTCACTTAAAAAAAGGTTCAAATGTCTTCAAAATGCTGCCATAGAATTTTTGGATATGTGCAGCATAGCTGGGCTGGAGCAATACAACTTTCTTACTAATACAGCACATAATACTCTTGACTTAATATTTTGCAATTTCCAAATTGATATACTGAGAGCTAAGCAGTCACTCGTTCCAGAAGATAATTATCACCCGTCCTTAAAAATAGACTCAACTGATCTTAATATTAAATTTTTGAAAAATAAATCTATCTCTCGCTTTAATTTTCATAGATCAAACTTTATTGAAATAAATGAAGGCCTTTCCGAAATAAACTGGCATAACACTCTACTAGGAGACAACATCAACGACATACTTGATATATTCTATAAGCAGATTAATGATCTGATAGCTCTGTTCACACCTAGAATTACAAATAAATCATCAAAAAAAATTCCATGCTGGTATAGTAGAGCACTTATACACGTGGTAAAAGATAAATTAAAACTTCACAAAAAATGGAAAAAATATAAATATCCGCTAGATTTCGATGAATTTTGCTTACTTCGTTCAAGACAAAAACTTTTACAAAAAAAAATGTTATAAATTTTATATCGATCGTATGCAAGAATATATCAATAAAGATCCTACCCGTTTATGGTCATACGTTAAATCCCTAAGAACGGGTAATATAGGTCATCCTAACACTATGTCATACAAGGGAAAAGATTTCAATAATGAGACCGAGATATGCTTTGCTTTTAGTCAACACTTCAAAAGTGTTTTTGAAAATCCCGCAGATTCCTATGATGATTATGAACTTCCATCGGGTTGCCTAATCAACGAACTTATATCGAAAATATCAGTAGATGCACATGAAATAAAACGCATTCTGAAATCACTCAAAATAAATAAGGGCGCGGGCAGTGATGGAATACCTCCAGTGTTTCTTAATAATTGTGCCGATACTTTAGCTTTACCTTTATCAATTATATTTACCTTGTCTGTTAATCGTTACGGAGAGTTCCCTGCAAAATGGAAAGAGGCCCTCATTGTGCCAATATACAAAACTGGACAACGAAACCAGATCGTTAACTACAGACCTATATCAATCCTCAACTCGATGGCAAAAATTTTCGAGATTGTAATACAGAAGCGTATTACACCTCTCGTACATAAATTTATACCACCAGAACAACATGGTTTCATGAAGAGGCGCTCTACTGTTACAAACTTGTCTGTGCTTGTTAATTACACTGTCGATAAAATGAGTAAAGGAAAACAGGTGGATGTTATCTATACGGATTTTGAAAAGGCTTTTGACCGCGTGGATCACATTATTCTGCAATAAAAAGTTATATGCGCTTGGTATAAGAGGTGATTTACATAGATGGCTTTACTCCTACATAATAAACAGAAGACAGGCTGTAGTTCTGGGTGGTGCCAAAAGTGATTTTATATATGCGTTATCTGGAGTTCCACAGGGATCTATTTTAGTACCATTGCTGTATAACGCATACTTATTTGACATATTTACCTGTTTTAAACACGCACGTTTCTTGATGTATGGAGATGATAAGAAAATTTACTATGCCATTGATTCAACTGCAGACTGTCATCTCATACAAAAGGATTTGAATAATCTGGCAGTATATTACACGAAGAATCGCATATGTATAAATGGCAGAAAATGCCAAAAAATAACATTCACGAGGCAAAAATGTCCGATTAAATTTACGTACAAGATAGGTGACTCCTTAATAAAAGAAGTAAAGTCAGTTCGGGATCTTGGTGTTACACTGGACTCTAAATTAACTATGTCTGAACACATTGAAATTATAACTAATGGAACTCTTAAACGACTCGGATTTATCAAACGTACATGTAGTTCTTTTACAAATATAACATGCATAAAAACTCTGTACTCAACATACGTAAGGAGTATCCTTGATTATGCATCATGTATTTGGTCACCTCACTATGTAGTACATATAAACAAACTTGAGCCTATACAGAAGAAGTTTGTCAGATTCTTGTGCTTCAAGGATTACTCTCATTTCGACACCTATGACGATGTCTGTGTACGCTTTAGAATGGAACCTCTGTTTATACGGCGGAAAAAAAGCGATATACTGTTACTCCATATGTTATGGAATAACCTTATAGACTGTTCGGAATTATTAGAATCTATATATCTAAGCGTACCGGACTACAGAACCCGTCACACTTCCTTGTTTCACGTCCCCCAAGTATCTACAAATTATGCCCAGAACAATATTTTAAAACGTATAACATACTTATATAATACCGAGTACGCAGGTACTGACATTTTTGCCACGTCTAAGCAACGCTTTTTACACGAAATCTCAATACTTAAAACACACGAAAATAAAATTGTATAACATAAACACGAAAACACTCAATCACCTACACCCTCACTCACCTACACTATACACACACACACACACCTCTGAAATAATATCATTATTAACGTATGTAATAATATTAGCATTAAATAACAGATGTATACCTATTAAAGTTTTGTAACTATGTATTATTCTTAATCCTAAATTGGTATATTTGTAAAATTATTTGTAAGTCTATTGTTATGGTATATAAAGCTGTTGGATTATGAGTAAATAAATAAATAAATAAAACGGCCATTTACGGCTCTGAAAAAAAGTTTTACTTTTAATACCACAATAATTTGATCTTTCACAAGTTAATCGTAACCATTATAAAGCACAAATAAATTTCTCCAAAGGTCATGAGATTGGTATAACAATAAATAATAGGGGTAAAAATTGCCGTTCTATTGTAATAGGTATTTCGAATCGACATAGTACCTTCATGGTTTGAGATTTTTGAGTGAAACTTTCTTCACATGTACCATATTGTTCGTCTTTTAAAAAATGTACAACATTCGACTGTCGACTTTCAGTTCTTTTTTTAATCAGCTTTAGAGAAAAAAAGATGGTCACTTCGAAAATTCGAGTGATTTTAGAATACTAGTTCCGACGTGGGTGTAACGTGGCAGAAACACCTCGCAATATCAATTTTGCGTTTGGAGAGGGGACTCATAATGAACGCACCCTGCGATTTAAACGCTTTCGTGATGGAATCTTCGATTTGTAGAACGAACCACGTGGAAGACCCACACAGGTGAATAACAAGGAATTGAAAGATATTGTGGAAGCCGATCCTAGCCAAACTACCCAGGAATTAGCGGCTTGGTTAAACGTTACCTTACCAACAATATTGATTAATTTGCGTCAAATCCATAAAATAAAAATATGAAAAATGAATGCCTCATGATTTGACTGATCTGCAGAAAGAAACCTGTCTTGAACTTTGTGTTGCCTTGTTGAATCGATACAGAACTGAAGAAATATTGGATCGAATTGTGACATGCTATGAAAAGTGGATTCTTTACGATAACCGTAAGCGAAAAATGCAATGGCTGACCCCAGGTCAAACGCCGCAACAATGTCCTAAAGCAAAGGTTACCAATAAAAAGGCATTGGTAAGTGTTTGGTGGTGTCAGCATGGTGTTCACTATAGCTTTCTTCGATCTGGTCAAGCAATAACGGCAGATGTCTACTGTGCCGATCCCCGAACAATGATAGCAAAACTAGCAGTGAAACAGCCCCGACTCATGAATCGATCTTCACCACTATTGCTCCATGATAAAGTGAAACCTCATCCAGAACGAGAAACCGTTTTAACTCTAACAGGAACTGCAATTAGAAACCATTCGTCACCCTCCGTATTCGCCAGAGTTTGATCCAACCGACAATTTTCTACGTGATAAAAAGTTTTCTTCTCAGGAGGCAGTACAAAATGCTTCCACAGTTTGTCGAATCTAGATCACCACAGTTCTATCGCAAAGGCATAAATGATATTAGATGACAGTAATGTATAGATAATAATTTTGATTAAATAAAAAAAAAATTGCATCTGAAATCAGGAAACGACTCTAATTCGTTCCCCAATCGCAGCTGCAACTGTTACTTATAACTTTACCGTTGTATGCGAGTCGAGAAATTTATCTACGGCCGTATTCATTAACCTCTCTATCATGCTCTCTATCCAATGTTTTAGACATAACGAAAGTATATATTGAGAGCATCGTACGTTTGTATGGTGGCGGTTATAATGAGACGTGTGACAGTGGTGCACGGCCTGGTGGTGCTGCATGCCATGGAGTCAGAGCCGCTCGGGACGAGCGCCGTGCACCGCGAGCTGGCACGCCTGCTGCAGGAGGAGCACGGACCGGAACTGGTGCTGGAGCCAGCTGAGCTCGAGGACATCACAGGTGAGCGGAGCGGGACATATTACCAACTGACTATAACAGAGCTGATGAGTTTGAGATGGGAGTATGCACTCTAGTGCGCACTAACAATAGCTTCCCAATTCATTTATAATAATATATGTATAGTTTATAATAGGAAGGATGAATACATTCTGAATAAAGATATACATACCATCAATACAAGAAATAAAAATAAAATGGCTATTCCGTTTTTGGAATCTCAGTGTGCATTTTTTTATAAAATCCCAAATAATCTAATAAATAATATCACATGTCTAGCATATTGCACGGCCGGTGAAACAAGTATAGGTACTCCGTGCCGTCACTGCATAATAAAATTGCTAGGAGAACACAGGCTTTATGATGTTCCCATCAGCCAAATAGCTGGTCACCTATTTGAACAACTCGGGAAGCCCATAGGAAGGAACTTTCGCAATAATTCATTTCATCAATTCAACGACCGACAATACGGGTTTCGCAATGGTCGGTCGGCAGATGATCTTCTGGTATACCTAACACAGATGGGCTGCGGCTATTGAAAGCAAGGGGGAAGGCCTGGCAGTCAGCCTGGATATAGCGAAGGCCTTTGATTGTGTATGGCACAAGGCGCTCCTCTCTAAACTTCCATCATTTGGGCTTCCCGAGAGCATGTGCAAGTGGACCTCCAGCTTCCTCACTGGGCGCAGCATACAGGTCGTTGTCGACGGATATTGCTCGAACCTGAAGCCCGTGAATGCTGGAGTGCCCCAAGGCTGTGTGCTGTCTCCCACGCTGTTTCTTCTGCATATCAATGATATGTTGACACCTCCAACATTCATTGCTATGCAGACGACAGCACTGGTGATGCCGTATACACGGGCCATGCAAGTCTCTCTCGGGAAATCGTCGACCAGTGCCGGGAGAAACTTGTGTCTTCTATCGAGTCCTCTCTTGAGAAGGTCGCGGAATGGGGAAAATTGAACCTTGTCCAATTTAACCCTAAGAAGACTCAAGTTTGCGCGTTCACCACTAAAAAAACCCCATTTGTCGTATCACGGCTCTTCGACAACACTTCCCTCAAAGCCTCGCCTAGTATCGGAATACTGAGTCTCGAAAGCTCGAGCGATTGCCAATTTCGTGGTCATCTGGAAGGCAAAGCCAAATTGGCTTCAAAGAAACTGGGCGTCATTAATAGAGCACGGCATTACTTCAAGCCGGCCCACATACTAGCGCTCTACAAAGCGCAGGTCCGGCCACACATGGAGTATTGCTGTCATCTCTGGTCTGGCGATACTGGGGTCAGTATCAGCTCGATCCATTTGACTGCGTGCAACGCAGAGCAGCTCGAATTGTCGGGGACCCAGTGCTCTGTGAACGGCCGGATCACTTGGCGTTGCGTAGAGACGTCGCCTCATTGTGTGTCTTCTACCGCATTTATCACGGGGAGTGTTCCGAAGAGCTGTTAACCTGATTCCTGCCGCCGAATTCCACCTTCGCACGACACGCCACAATTTAGGATATCATCCTCACCATCTGGATGTGTGGCGGTCCTCCACAGTGCGGTTTTCAAGGAGCTTTCTTTCACGTACTACAAAGCTGTGGAATGAGCTTCCTTGTGCGGTGTTTCAGGGACGATACGACATGGGTACCTTCAAAAAAAGCGCGTACACCTTCCTTAAAGGCCGGCAACGCTCCTGTGATTCCTCTGGTGTTGCAAGAGATTGTGGGCGGCGGTGATCACTTAACAACAGGTGACCCGTACGCTCGTTTGTCCTCCTATTCCATAAAAAAAAAGCTCTTTATGCTAAAACTGACAGAAAATCTTTTGCTAACCTACCGCTATTTTCTCTCCTTTTGACTAATCCACTTCCACTCATCCATGGGTAAGATAGATCACCAGTTGAGTGACTTTATCGGAATCTGTAATAAGCTGGTGCTTTTCCAGAGATCTAAAACGCTGGCGGTGGATGTTCGGATTTATAACTTTGCAGAAAAGGGGGTTATTTGCTATCGGATAGTAGTTTTATTGATTCGAGCGTACCCGAGCGTATAGAGGGATCGTTTTTTCACTTTGTCGTTCATGAAGCTGGGCCTGGCACGAGTTGTGGAGTCGGGGATACAGTGCTCTGTGAATGGCTGGATCACTTGGCGTTGCGTAGAGACGTCGCTTCATCGTGAGTCTTTTAACGCATTTATCACGGGGAGTGTTCCGAAGAGCTGTTTCACCTGATTCCTGCCGCCGATGGCGGTCCTCCACTGTGCGCTTTTCAAGGAGCTTTCTTCCACGTACTACAAAGCTGTGGAATGAGCTTCCTTGTGCGGTGTTTCCCGGACGATAGGACATGGGTACCTTCAAAAAAAACGCGTACACCTTCCTTAAAGGCCGGCAACTCTCCTGTGATTCCTCCTCTGGTGTTGCAAGAATATGTGGACGGCGGTGATCGCTTAACACCAGGTGACCCGTACTCTCGTTTGTCCTCCTTTTTCTATAAAAAAAAGCACTTGTGATTCCATCGGGTCCGTTCTATTTATAAATATCCAAGGGAAAAAGTGCTTTAAGGTCAACCACACGAGGACACACAAGGACACCGGTAGACCTTGATCAAAATCAGTGCGGCGTTTGTGAAGTTCAAGGTCGTGTTGGCCTCAATCGGTTGTGGCCCTAAGGTCATAAAGTGGCACTACAACTCATACAATTTTAAGGAGGATACAATAAGGGTATCTAAAATTAAAATAGACCGGAAGTTTATTGTAGTAGGCGTTACTTTGCGGAAACCCATTATTATCCAAATGATTTGAGTGTTCTCTAGTGTTAATTCCGCCAATATTTGTCTTTAAACAATTCGACACGTGTTTCGCCTCTACACGAGGCATCCTCAGAACGTGTTCAAAATCTGGCACGAGCCTCACGAGTCTCACACGTGTCGAATTGTTTAAAGAGAAATATTGGCGGAATTAACACTAGAGAAAACTCAAATCATTTGGATAAAATAGCCCGGTAAAGCTCCTGTCATTGCTCTGTTGTTGCAAGCTATTTGGGCAACAGTGATCGCTTAAGATTACGTGAGCCACGCGTTTGTCGTCCTCTTTCATATACTTTCATACCGGACAGTGCGAGCGTGCTTCGTGCCGTCGCGCACGTTGGCCGAGCGGTTGAGCGGCGGGCGGGAGACGGTGCGAGATGTGATGTACCCGCGGGCAGCGGGGGCGCTGCGCGTCAGTGGGGAAGTACGAGCCGCCGTCGCCAACGTGCTGTGGGAGCGCGACCACGAGCAGTGCTCTTTGCCCGACCTGGTGCTGCGCGCGCTACGCCGGAGCCCCGTGGACGTGCGACGCGCGCTGGCTGCAAGCGTGTGCGTGGTGGGGGGCGGTGCCTCTTTGCCCGGACTGCGCGCGCGACTGTCGCAGGAGCTAACCCACCTACTGACCCAGCCACCTTACAAGTACGTAACTCCTGTCTGACCCGGCTGATTGTGTTTTCCTAAGCTATGTTTTATTAGACATATTTTTTTTTAAATATTTAATAGAGAAAAAAAACTTTATACGAATTTTTCTTTTTTCGAATTTTTTTCTCAGTTGGTATAGTGTTTATAATAATAAAACAACTGTTTTATTATTAATATTAAATTATACTCAGATTAGTTAATCTATTGCACAAAAATAGCAAAATTAAATAAATTGGAAGCACAAAATACAAAAATAGTACACATTGGTGACAATAGACAAAAAAAGGTAATTATTATAAAAAAAATTTAAAGGGCAATAACTTAACGGTTAAGTTTAGGGTACGTAGTCAAATCAGTCAGGAATGATGGAAACTACAACCTCTTAAAGGATTTAGGTCGACTTAACCCATAACCCTGTAGAATGCCTGTATGTTATATTATGTTGCCTGGTCATGATTGGCGTTCAAGATGATAAATAGTTGTAGTGGTTATGCTACTGAGGAGTTTAATTAAAAAGTCCTCATTCATTAATTATATCTCTCATCTTCAATTTAAAATAAAAGCATACTACAATAAGCGCTGTCGTCAAAGACCATGCTGCCTGCATGTTCCCGGAGCTAGAACTAATTATAGACAAAATAGTTATCTACTGCGGGCTGGTCGATCTTTCAACGACTTGTCAAAGCTATTAGGCCTGGATTTGTTCATCACTCCACTTAGGCAGGTAAAACAGCTCCTTACCGAGATCTTTTTCAATCAGGTGTAATTGTAAATTTTAGTTATTTTGTTAATTTTTGTTTTCTCTTTATCATTTTATATAATTTTCGTATTTGTTGTCCACTTAACTCTTACATCATATATCCATTTCTATCTGTGAAAACTTTTAATTGTCCTTCTGTAATTATGTATGTAACTTATATTTTTTAACCTAGCTGTAAGTTTTCCAAAAATAGTAAGATAAAATAAATTAAATAAATAAAAAAGTTATACAATGAGTGGTAAAGTTTCTTAGCAAGGCTAAGGAATAATTTATATGCGTTAAATAATTCGGTTGCTAGTGTTTTACGACTAGTGGTGGCAGTAATACAAAAAATGTCCAAATTTTATTCAAAGATAAGGCAAATCAGAGCATATGTACAAGTTTTTCGAAATTTGGTATGTGAATGTGGAGTGTGTAGAATAGAAAATGTACGATGGGGACGGATGTGTATTGATGGGGATTTTAAAGAGTAAGTTATCAAGAGCTGCGCACAATCAACGGTGTTATTTACGAGGGCTGCACTAAAAGTATCGGGAATGGATTATTTCCACTGTTCCTGTCATATTAAAATATTTTTAATTGAAAACTCCTTGGTTCTAAAAATCGAATACCATTAATTTATTTAAAAAAAGTTTCTCGCTCTTGTCACAAGGTCTTTTCAAACTTGTTTAGTCGTTGAGAAAATGGAATTGACTCGAGAAAATTATAGAGCGATGATTTATTATGACTTTCAAATTGGTTTAACACAAAAACTGTGTATTGACCGGATGATTTCTGCATTTGGTGATGAAGCCCCATCCAAAATCACAATTTATCGCTGGTTTGCTGAATTTCAACGTGGAAGTGTCAAGCTCAGTGATGATCCCCGTCAAGGTCGTCCAAAAACTGCAGTCACCAAAGAAAACGTTGATGCTGTGCGTAAGCTGATTGAGGAAGATCGACATGTGACATACCGCGAAATTCAGGCAACTTTAGACATTGGCATGAGTCAAATACAAATAATCTTGCATGAACAATTAGGTGTAAAAAAGTTGTTTTCCCGATGGATACCGCATTTGCTCTGTGAAGAGCAAAAAGCGGTTCGCGTTACTTGGTGCGTCAGAACTCTCGAAAGATTCCACGCAGGATCCTCAAATGCTGTGTACAACATCGTATCAGGTGACGAATCCTGGATATACGCGTACGAACCCGAAACAAAAAACCAGTCACGAGTTTGGGTGTTCGAAAATGAGTTGAAGCCAACAAAAAATGTTCGTTCACGGAGTGTTGCAAAAAAAATGGTGGCCACGTTTGTCTCCAAAACCGGCCATGTTGCGACTATTCCTTTTGAGGGACAAAGAACGGCTAATGCAGAATGGTATACTGGCATTTGTTTGCCATAGGTCGTTTCTGAATTCTGTAAAGAGAACTGCTATCGCCGCATCATCCTCCATCACGACAGTGCGAGTTTTCACAACGCGCACAGAACAAAAGAGTTTTTTAAGAGCAAGAAAACATAGAATTATTAGACCATCCGCCGTACAGCCCCGACCTTAGCCATAATGATTTCTATACTTTCCCTTAAGTACAGAATAAATTGCGTGGTCAGAGATTTTCATCACCTGAAGAATCTGTGGACGCCTACAAAACGGCCATTTTGGAGACCCCAATTTCCGAATGGAATGGTTGCTTCAATGATTGGTTCCATCGTATGGAAAAATGTGTCAAATTTCGCCGAGAATACTTCGAAAAGCAATAAATACATTTTAAATAGTAATGTTGTGTCACTTCCTTGATTCCCGAAATTTTCAGTGCCGCCCTCGTATAATATTGATGAGGTAGATATGTCACTTATATTTCTTCGAATGGTAAGTAGCAGTAGTTGAAACTGGGCACATAGACCTTCATAATTCTTGTCAGAATTGAGTTTAAATTTGAAATTAAGGAAACGAGGAACTTTTTTCTGGATTCATTTAAATACGTTGTACCTCATATTATATCCTTGTAAGTTTGTTTAGCTATGTTATATGTTTTTATTTTAATGATGAAATAAGACATTTTTTAAGATATTTCTATATATTGTGTTTTAAAATTATTAATAGTTTTGCTAATTACTGCTTATTGCAAAACATCAATAGAAATATTGTATTACTTTTTGATTTTATCGATGTTTTTAGTTATTGTTTTAATATTTGTTTATTATTTCGTATATATTTTCGGCTTTATTTTAATTTCTATTATTATTTCGGTGTGCCAACAATTATTTGCATATATTACGAAGCCGACAGCATAGTCGTACATCAACTTGGATTACGTTTGGTGTTATTTTTAAAGGTACTGTGAGGTGGATCACTAATATTTACAGCAAATCATATTTTATATTATTATTATGTTTTAAATAACCATACAACATGTAGTGTTGCAAAAAGAAAATGTGCATATTATTATTGCATTATTTTATATATTATTATTATTTCTTTATTCTATAACATCACTATATTTAAATATAACTTCATTTTTCAATCCTCCTTGCAAAATAACCTTTAAAAAAAATGTCATTTAGTCATAAAATAAAAATTGGACTTCTTAACCCTGGCTCGTTAGGGACGAAACATGACGAGTTTCTCGTAGCAGTGGAGCGACACGGTGTGGATTTGTTGGCCATAAACGAGACGTGGCTGCGCGCTGGGGAGGAGGGGCGCGCGCCATCACCAGCCGGCTACAAACTGCTTCATGTTCCGCGCCCGCCTGCCGTTCGCTCGCGCGGAGGAGGAGTTGGGTTTTTTATAAAAAAAAACATAGCAGTACAGGTTTTGTTGTGTGGGTGTGAACAAATGTGGGTCAAACTTAAATTGCGAGAAAAAACATGTGTCGTAGGTACAGCATATCGGCCACCATGGTTAGATGTCGATTTATTTCTAAATACACTCACAGAAGCTGTTGGCTCATTTGTATGGTGTGAGCATTTAGTTATATTAGGCGATTTTAATATCGATGGCTTAAACAAAACCAGTTTAAGTTATAAAAAGTTTGAACACTAGGGAGTATATATATATATATACATAGAGTCACTTAGTAGTCACGCATTTATAACGTGTACATTAAATATACCGAAAAATAAAATACAACCTAAACATATTGTGTGCAGACCTATAAAAGACATTGATTCCATAAATTTCATTGATTCGCTTAACAATACTATCTGGAAAAATTTATTATTAATAACTAATGTTAATGAAATTGTACCTTTGCTGACATATTATATTATAAATTTATTCGATATTTACGCTCCAAAAAAAATTATATATGTTAAGGAAACCCAATATCCATGGATTACTTATAACATTAAATTAATAATGAAACGTCGTGATGATGCCCAAAAATTAGCAAAACAAACAAAACTTGAGTCACATATACAATTCTATAAAGAATTAAAACGGTATGTTCCTCAGGCTTTGCATAGGGAAAAGGTAGTGTATTACAATACGTACATTAACTCCAATATTAATAATCCTCAAAAAATGTGGAAACACATAAAACATAATATTCGAATAAAATCAAAAGAACACAACCCATTACCGCCCCACTTAAATGATCCAAATAAAATTAATTCTCACTTCTTGAATATCCCTGGAACTAATCTAGTAACATTATCCACTCTTACGTATTTTGAGTTTCACCGTTTCGGTAACTCAACTTTTGACTTTAGGACTGTTGACGATAATGGTACTCTCATGGCTATAAAAGAGCTCAAGTCGAATGCTATTGGTATTGATGACATTTCTCTTGACATGCTGCTCCTCACTCAATCATACTAACACATATTATTAATTTTTTCTTTCAAAACTAATACTTTTCCCGACCTTTGGCGGCATGCCCTGATTCGTCCTCTGCCAAAAAATGACATACCACGCAATTTTTCCGACCTAAGACCAATTAGTATACTTCCGTGTCCTTCAAAAATTATAGAAAAAATTGTGCATAAGCAATTGATGAGCTACTTAGAAACACAAAATATACTACCGGATCACCAATCCGGTTTCAGGAAACAGCGAAGCACCACTACGGCCCTCATTGGCGTAGTAGATAATATTTTAGCAGCGCAAGAGGAAAAAAAAGTAACAATCTTAATACTTCTTGATTTCTCATGTGCTTTTGATACTTTAAATATAAATCGTTTCTACACCGTTTCTATACCACTTCTTTTAGACAAAATGGAGGCAATTGGAATAAGAGGAAAGGTGCATTAAATTTTTAAGGATTACCTGACAAACAGAAAGCAAACTGTAAAAATAGGTGATTATGTAAGCTCTTTTCATCCAGTAACTCACGGTTTACCTCAGGGCAGTGTGCTCGGTCCTGCTTTGTTTCTGATTTATGTGAACGCCCTTTGTCATCTTAATCCAATTAACTGCAAAACATTTATGTATGCCGATGATACGGCCTTAATTTTTCATGCCGATTCTTGGGCAGATGTCAAAACCAAGGTTGAAATAGGACTTCGAAAAACTTTTCAATGGCTTCAACAGAATTTGTTAACTCTAAACATTCTTAAAACAAAATATATCACCTTTGGCATTACTACAAGACAAATTCCCTCAGACGAAAATTTTTCCGTACAAGTTCATAATTGTAAGAAAGTCTTGACTCAAAATAAAGGATGCTCTTGTGTTTACCTTAATAAAACGTAAATAATTAAATACCTAGGAGTTCTAATAGATGAGACCCTATCATGGAAACCGCAAATTGATCTACTGTCAGAAAGGACTAGAAAACTTATTTTCGTATTTAAAACCTTACGTCAGATTGCTGATTTCACTCTTTTGAGAAATGTTTACTTTGCATTAGCACAATCCTTATTAACTTATTGTATTAAATCGTGGGGTGGCGCTCGAAAATCATGTCTTTTGAAGCTTGAACGGGCCCAACGTGCTCTATTAAAGGTTATTATTTGCAAACCCTTTCGGTATCCTACTTGTGAACTATACACTAAATGCGATGTCTTGTCTGTAAGACAATTGTTTATTAGGGACACTATAATGGCACAGCACTCAAAACTTATATTTGTTCCAGAAGCAGTAACAAAACGACGTAAAGATAAAGTCTGTCCTACAAACACTTTTAAAACTTTTTTTATACGTAAATAACAATAGTAGTTACTCAATGGGTCACCAAGGGGCTGCTGAAAATCAGCGCTGTGTTGGTATTATACCAACGTAGCATGACGCTGAGTCAGCTCCTTTTAATAACAATAACTGCTACACAGTACTTTTAAATTAAGATAATTCCTATAATATTAAACATATACTTGTTCTTTTTGTCATTTGTATTATTTTTATGTTATTAGTTCTTAATTTTTTTTTACCTCTGTAAGTTCTTTTTTACTTTTATTATTCTGTGTGGTTTGTGTTTGCTATTAATAAAGTTTTCATTCATTCATTCATATTTGGGGTTCCAATTTTGGGATGCATATTCAAGGTTGCTTCTAACCAGGGCACAATAAAGAACTTAAATTGATTAAGTTTTGTGAAATCTATAGATGATCGGAATAAGAATCCCAACATTTTTGATGCTATCCTCACAATTTGGTGCATATATTTATCATACAGTAATTTACTATCGACTGTTGCACCTAAATCTCGTTTTAACTAAACACGAATTATTTCTTGATTCTTGAACTTGTATGTGGATCTATATACGTTGTGCTTACGCGTAAAGGTTAAGGCAAAACATTTAGAAAAGTTAAGATCTAATTTATTAACTTTGCAATATTGATCGAGTCTAAATACATCATCTTGAAGAAGACTCTGGTCCCTGTAGTTATTTACTACTCTAAAGATTTTCATATCATCAGCAAAGAGCAAGACGTTGGAATTATGAAAACAAGTGTCAATATCCTGAATGAAAATAATAAAGAGTAGAGGCTCTAGTAAGGAACCCTGCGGCACGCCCGAGGGAATACTACGCCATGAAGTGGTAACGCCATTAACGCTCTACAACTGTGATGTATTTTTACATAGGAAAAAAATCAGCGAAACAGATCACCTCTAAGATAATTTGAGTAGAGTAGTATGTTATGGTCAATTCGATCAAAAGCCTTGTTGTAGTCAGTGTACACTGCGTTAACTTGGTTTCGATTGTCCATTCTATCAGATACAAAATCTGTGAATAGAGCCAGATTTAATATGATGGATCTTCATTTAACGAAATCATGTTGGGAGGGACTAAAATGAAGCCTTAAAATCGGATATAGCTGGTCATATACAACTCGATCTAGTTTTTGCCAGTATGCAGAGTTTAGAGATCGGCTGATAATTGTTGATAAGTTGTTTAGGACCACTCTTATCAGATCTTAGGTACGATGCCCCCTCTGATCTCTTATATAGAAAGGTCTTATATACAAGATAAGACACAGTTTTAGCGCAATTGATAAGAAATATTGGTGGCAAATAATCAGGACCAGCTTATTTATTTAGATCTAGGGACTTCAGCAGTTAGTATACCCGCTCTTGGCTCACGTGGATACTATTAATATCAAGTACAGTATCGTTTAAATAAAAAAGTGGGGAGGAAGAGAGGCTAGGTATGGGGTCTGATGAACTTTGCTGATAACCCAAAAAGGTGGAAAAGAAATATTCAGAGAATAGTTCACATATACCTTCACCTAAGTCACTGGTATGATCAAACATATTATTAACAAACAAAAAGGAGCGTGGCAGGTATGGCAGCGCGTGGTCGTCGGCACTTTGCACTTACTAACGAAAGTAAATTAGATGTTTATACATGCACACTACAGTCACCTTCGATCCCCACAAATTATTGAGGTTTGATAATGAAAGATAAGGATAGAATGAAATACGTAAAATAAACAAAGAAACACATTTTCAGTTTCATTGATTTGATTGATACGCGGCGAAAACCTGTGCAAGAGATCGCGCGGAGTGCTGTATTACAACTACTAAATGTTGGAAATATAATATTAAGTTTTATTTATTTATTTACAATTTTTCTCGTACAGGATTCATCTCATATCTGGTTCATTCGATTATGTTTCAGGGACAGCTTAAACATTGAAGAGATGCGGTTCCACGTGCTGGCGTGTCCGGGCAACATCGCGGCGTGGACGGGCGGCAGTGTGGCGGGCGCGGCCGACGGAGGCGGGCGCGCGCTCTCCCGCGAGATGTACCTACGCGACCGGCGGCTAAGGGACTGGCCCTGCCTGCTGCACAACACGCCGCCCGAGCACCCGCACTGGGGCTAGTGTCACGTGGCGCTCCTCCCCGGGACTGGCCCTGCCTGCTGCACAACACGCCGCCCGAGCACCCGCACTGGGGCTAGTGTCACGTGGCGCTCCTCCCCGGGACTGGCCCTGCCTGCTGCACAACACGCCGCCCGAGCACCCGCACTGGGGCTAGTGTCACGTGGCGCTCCTCCCCGGGACTGGCCCTGCCTGCTGCACAACACGCCGCCCGAGCACCCGCACTGGGGCTAGTGTCACGTGGCGCTCCTCCCCGGGACTGGCCCTGCCTGCTGCACAACACGCCGCCCGAGCACCCGCACTGGGGCTAGTGTCACGTGGCGCTCCTCCCCGGGACTGGCCCTGCCTGCTGCACAACACGCCGCCCGAGCACCCGCACTGGGGCTAGTGTCACGTGGCGCTCCTCCCCGGGACTGGCCCTGCCTGCTGCACAACACGCCGCCCGAGCACCCGCACTGGGGCTAGTGTCACGTGGCGCTCCTCCCCGGGACTGGCCCTGCCTGCTGCACAACACGCCGCCCGAGCACCCGCACTGGGGCTAGTGTCACGTGGCGCTCCTCCCCGGGACTGGCCCTGCCTGCTGCACAACACGCCGCCCGAGCACCCGCACTGGGGCTAGTGTCACGTGGCGCTCCTCCCCGGGACTGGCCCTGCCTGCTGCACAACACGCCGCCCGAGCACCCGCACTGGGGCTAGTGTCACGTGGCGCTCCTCCCCGGGACTGGCCCTGCCTGCTGCACAACACGCCGCCCGAGCACCCGCACTGGGGCTAGTGTCACGTGGCGCTCCTCCCCGGGACTGGCCCTGCCTGCTGCACAACACGCCGCCCGAGCACCCGCACTGGGGCTAGTGTCACGTGGCGCTCCTCCCCGGGACTGGCCCTGCCTGCTGCACAACACGCCGCCCGAGCACCCGCACTGGGGCTAGTGTCACGTGGCGCTCCTCCCCGGGACTGGCCCTGCCTGCTGCACAACACGCCGCCCGAGCACCCGCACTGGGGCTAGTGTCACGTGGCGCTCCTCCCCGGGACTGGCCCTGCCTGCTGCACAACACGCCGCCCGAGCACCCGCACTGGGGCTAGTGTCACGTGGCGCTCCTCCCCGGGACTGGCCCTGCCTGCTGCACAACACGCCGCCCGAGCACCCGCACTGGGGCTAGTGTCACGTGGCGCTCCTCCCCGGGACTGGCCCTGCCTGCTGCACAACACGCCGCCCGAGCACCCGCACTGGGGCTAGTGTCACGTGGCGCTCCTCCCCGGGACTGGCCCTGCCTGCTGCACAACACGCCGCCCGAGCACCCGCACTGGGGCTAGTGCTCACTACATTCAATATAAGTTATTAATTATTTACTTATTGTAATAAAACCGTACAAAAACTGTGATTAATGGTCTTTTGCACATTATATATAATCAACTATCTGTATAAAGATCAACTTAATCAAACATTACTTATAACCGTGGTGCTGATATTATAATAAATACGTAATTATCGTTTATCAGTTTTTGTACATGTACCTCACTCTTATCAATGGCAATATTATGGCAATGTGGCAGTGGTCTGAACGACTGGATCACATGACGTTGCGTAGAGACATCGCTTCATTGTTGGTCTTCTACCGCATTTTTTTTTATTGAATAGGAGGACAAACGAGCGTAAGTTGTTAAGTGATCACCGCCGCCCATATTCTCTTGCAACACCAGAGGAATCACAGGAGCGTTGCCGGCCTTTAAGGAAGGTGTACGCGCTTTTTTTGAAGGTACCAATGCGTATCGTCCCGGAAACACCGCACAAGGAAGTTCATTCCACAGCTTTGTAGTACGTGGCAGAAAGCTCCTTGTAAACCGCACTGTGGAGGACCGCCACACATCCAGATGGTGAGGATGATATCCTAACTTGTGGCGTGTCGTGCGAAGGTGGAATTCGGCGGCAGGAATATTATTATTAGATTATCTCGGGGAATCTTCCGAAAAGCAGCTTCATTTGATTCCTGCCGCCGAATTACATCTTCGCACGTTACGCCACAAGTTAGGATATCATCCCCACCCTCTGGATGTGTGGCGTTCGTCCACAGTGCGGTATTTCCAGGACGTTACGACAACCTAAAAAAATAGCATGTAGGTATACTTTTAAAAGGCCCGCAACGCTGTCGTGATTGCTCTGGTGTTGCAAGTTAATGTGGGCAGCGGTGACCACTTTACACCAGGTGGTAGTTTGTCTTCCGTACGCTAGTTTGCCCTTTTCTTCTATAAACAGCGATATGATATAATTACAATTACGGAGTTTTTAATGAGAATAATTTTATTACAACATTAATATTTATTCTCGGATGAGGCCAGTATTACTATAATATGGTAAGGACCGGCGTTGGCGAGTACTGCGAAGGGAAGGGGAACGTTTCGCAGAAGTTTGCTTTAAAGAAATAACGCCTTAGGTCCGGTTTCCACCAAAGCGGGGAGGAGTAGTGACCTCTGCATAGCGGAGATGTGAGCTGTGAGAGCTCGAATTCAGTCATGAGTCTTATCTGATGAGTTATATTTTAATTTACTTGAGGAAGAGGAAGAAGAAACACAATTAGTTCTTTATTTAAACTATCGACGGAAACATGTTCGTCATCCATTTTGCAAACTTAACTGAATATATTTAAAAAAAAACGACTTCAGTAACAACAAACACTAAAAGTGAAAAAATAATCTAATTTACTACCGACTATATTATGTATACAACAGTTAATGCAACCACAGACATCTACGCACTGCCGCACCGCTTGCTCGCTCGCGGCACAAAATCAAAGAAAAATGAGTTTCATCTTCATCTCCTCTCCTCTCCGCTTGATCCATTTCCACCGAGGCTTGCCGAGAGGAGGTATGGAAATAACGAAATCTGATTGGTTATCAAAACGCATCTCCTCTCTGCTTTGGTGGAGGCTTAATTAGCCGGATCCACACCGAACGATCCAAAATGGATCGGCGATCCAAGATCGTGATGCGTGGAGCGTGGATCGTACTATGCCGATCCAACAGCAATCTTTTGTGATCCTGACTGAGTGCTCCAACTCGCACCTGCCAATCCATACAGAATCAGTTGAACTTTGTCTGGCTATGGATTCACATGTGCAACGACGGCGGCGACAAATAGCCGTAGCAGCAACAAGCTATATTTTAGGTCTGCTGTAGAAATATTGTTCATTTCGCACGTATTGGACCGTACGGAGTTAGTCTTCATATTCTTGGAGAAAATTTGATTTTTATGGACAATGACACTCGCGCTCACCGTTCCGGCGATAGGAAGCGTAGGTATATTCAAGAGGTAGGGATTTGTCGTTTGGATTGGCCAGCTCGTAGTCTGAAATGAGATTGGTAAGGGTTTGTATCCGCAGGAAGAAGTAAAAGTTATTTTTTTCGCGAAAAACTGTTTGGGCCAGTTACCTCGATGCGAGATCTCATATCATATGCATATGTAAACGCAACGGTTATGCAGCTATTTTAACTCCACGTAACGATCAAGTGGCAGCTATAGATGCTGAAATTTTATATTGCATTCTGCGTCTTCCATTACACGGTAATGGAAGACGCAGAATGCTGATTAGAAATCTAAGTCTTCCAAAACATTTGCAATAGTAAAATAATTAATTTGCAAAATGTCATACAGGCAGAGGTTTTAACGGGGTGTGGAAGTGAGAGAGTATTCAAACCTCGAATTCCTATGATTCCCAATAATTTCCCATTTACTTTCAAACGGGTCCAATTCCCAGGAAGCCTATGCTATGCAATGACTATTAAAGCCCAAGAACAAACGCTGAAGGAGAAGGAAAAGTTGCGGGTGTGGATGTGTTTTTCGCCTTGACTTTGAACCTGTTTTTCGCACGGTCAGCTTAATGTGGCTTTGTCGCGCGTGAGCGATCCCAGAAACCTATATGCTTTGATCTCTGACATCAATACATCTAATATCGTATACAGAGAAGCATTATTGTAATTTTTAGCCCTAACCACATTGATATTCACACCCACAACCAAGCGGACGAAGTCGCAGGCGAAGCTAGTAATGAATACGTCTACGTCGACTTTTGTAGCTGATTGGCTAAAGTAAGAAATATCTAAAGGCAAAGAAAGAATTTGGGTCACCTTTTAACTAAGTGGTATAATTTAACCCTTAACTTGACAGAGATGTGGGTTTGTATTCTGCATGCAGACTAACAAACCTTAGCAGAATTAAAACTTTAACGGCCTTACTAAACAATAAACTAGGTATAAAGTTATAACTGATGATAAACAAAGAAAATGCAAAATGTTTACATAATCGTTGACAACTCTGTCAATACAATGATAATTCTGAAGTTTTCCGAATGACAAGCTGCCTTGCAAATAAACGCGGGAAATGTTATACGTCCGAACAAACCATTCGTAAGCAAAATGTCTATTTGTAAACATTTATTGATAATGGTATTTAAGGTAATTAATGGTATTTATGTTAGTATTCTTGGTTTATGCTTAGTTATAACTTTATGCCAATTTTATTTGTAAGGCCGTAGATATTTAATCATAACATTTAAAATATTATATTGACAACTGGATAGTTAAGAATCAGCCTTAGGACTAGCAGCAGTAATTTTAATACTAGACTCATTTCACTTCCCTTCATTATATACTAGCTGACCGGGCAAACGTTGTTTTGTCATATAAATTGTATTGATCTTTTGCTTGCTAGTTGATAAGAGATGGCGCTAGTTGTATTCATTAGTAACAATCACACTTCTTTTATATTTTGTATAATTCACACTTTAGTTTTATAAATTATAGTCTATTTGTTATTCTGGCGTGTAAGCTATATTATTGTAAAGTTTCATCAAAATCTATTCAGTAGATTTTGCGTTAAAGAAGTTCAAACATACATCCAGACATACAAACTTTCACATTTATAATATTAGTAGGACTTATATTATCAACACATAGACCAGTGGGAGGCACCGGGCGACGGCTAGATTATGGGTACCACAGCGGCACCTATTTCTGCCTTTAAGCATTACATGATGTATCGATCGGAAGGGTGCCATAGCTAGTGAAATTACTGGACCAATGAGGCTTGACTTCTTATGTCTCAAGGTGATGAGCGCAGTTGTAGTGCAACTAAGATGAGATCAATTACCAACAGCTGAACATCCTGCTCATCTCGTTTCTTACTTACATAAAAGAAACATAAAATGAAATTTAAACTGCATTTATGTATAGTTAATATATATTATTCAGTTACAAGTAAAATTTAACATAATATAATTCAATGAATGAGCCAAATTGAAAATTTAGTGTCATATGAATTTAAAACAACAAATTTTATTCACATTTTAAAATCTCTACATGTGTGAATTACAATACATATAGGTTCACAAATCTACATGGAAATCTTAATTTATTTTATTCTACTTGACTACATCACTAAAATCAATTTTATTTTAATTTTCTTTAAAGATAATTAATGTAAAAAGTACATTTGTCACTGGAAAGAAATTCTATAAAAGTATTAATCTCATATAAATATTATACCCTCAGGCGACATGAATTTGAAAGAGATGGGTCCTCTCAATTAAAAATTTCATGAACCAAAACTATCAAATATTGTTCGTGGGCGTGCAATTATGACTCTTCAAAACCTTGAAACAAAATTAATACAATATAAACTTTTTGACTAATCCAAGAATGACACTTTTAAAAAGAATATTTTTTAAGAATTAAGTGGTATGTTTTAACATCAACACTAACAAGACGACCTAATAGATCATATAATGTTACCAAATAATTAATGTGAATGTTCAGTTATATTTATGCACCTTTTAAAACTGTTTTATTTAAATTAATGACACATTCTTAACATTGTAACATTTAGCTTGACAGAAGTACGTCCCAGTTTATTTCATTATGGTACACCTCTTGATCCAGCCAAAGCTCATAGTTATCTTTAAATTCTTCATCCAAATCAATAATTATATCCAACACACTGTTAATATCTGTATCTACTGGTTGCAAGTCTATGTCAAATGTACCATTTCCATAACGTCGCTGATTAAAACGATCAACACTATTCCTTAATGCACATTCTTCATCTTGGAAGTCCCATGGGCGCACATCTACATCGTTCCCAAATGCCCAGTCATCATTTAGTCTGTGACGTACTTTTGAATAAATTGCACTAATAGTTTTCATATTTGTTTTACGCCATTGTCTACCCAAATATTTAGTTTGCATCTTCAAAAGCTTCAACACATAAAACTGCATGAGGGCGTGTCTTACCTTCAATGTGCGCTTTAATATTGGTGCACTTTTAAACACAACTAGCATCATTATTCTTGCGTTTTTCCATTTTGTTAGTTTATTCAAAATCCGCAAGAGATTAATACAGGAAAAAACATTTCTCCATGAATATGGTACAGATGAATCTCCAATGTCTAAGCATTCTTTAGTCAACTCTGGTTGCTCTCCGATAACACATGCAGGAAAATCAAATATTGGTATTGTATTTCTTGCTCCAACATATGACAAGATGTTCTGGTTAAAGAATTTTAGAACAAGAGGCATGCAGTTGGCAAAAACTAAATGTTGTGACATGAATTCAAACTGATAGACATGATTAAGTTTGAAATGCTTCAATAATAGTAGAAGGGTAGCTGTGACTGCTTTTACAATTATCTCTTTATGCCGGTTCACATCAATCCCTAGTTTGAGGGACTGGAGCATAGTCATAGGCATCTCTTCTGGCAATAAATCTGCCATTATATTCATAGAAAATGATTTTGCAGTTGATGTAGGTGCAGCAGCAAGCAATATTTTTAACAGAGCTATCATGTACTGGGGCAGGTGAGGGACCAGTGCTCTATACAAAATTTCTGTTTCATTTTGTTCAACATCCTTCTCTCCCTTTGTGAGTGGCCTTCTAGCTATCTCCATTTCCCTTTCCAGTTGAATTTCAGACAGACTTGTATACATATGTTTTTTTAAAATTGCAATACCCTCGTGAATAGGCTGAGGTAAACCAGCAACTGTCACTCTGTCACCAGGTAATGAATACCCAACAAATTTGATTCTCACATTGTCTAAGAAGTTATCTATATCCTTCTGTCGTACTTTTGATTGCCATGGCAGACTTCTAGGCTGTGGGGGTGGTGGTGGAGGACTATCAAACTCTTTAAAGTACACATCATAAGTACAATTATCATTAGTGGCAGAGTTCTGTGCACCTTCTAATGGCATTGACTGGAACTCCATCGGATAATCTTCAGATCCATTGCTAGTTTCTTCTTTATCATAAATTTGCTCATCTGACTCATCAAGGGAGGTTTGTTTCATGAATGTTTGCCTTCTGAGTGATCTTTCATTTTCTTTCAGCTTTCTCTGACCTGGGTTTTGATTTTCTAGCATATCAACTGCACTTGGAGGTGGAGAACTTGCCCTCATACCTTTAATAATTTCAAGGGTATCCTCTGTAACTGGAGGCAAGCCAAATTTTTCTCTTAGTACTGCTTTCTTTTCTTTCAATTCTTTAGAGCCTCCTAGGTACACTAACAAAATTTTCCATAACAATAATAATACTTTTTTCATAGGGAAATGTGGACTAGTTCCTGCACAAAGATGAGTTACCATACTTAATAACTTAACAGGTAATATTTCATCACCAAATGGAGTTCCCAATTCCTCTTTAAATAATTGTACTAAATTTGAGTACTCTGAATTTTTATTCTCTTTTTCTGTTCTCATATGCTCTGTTATCAAATAAAGTACTGATAAAATTACTCTCAAGTTTGTAGAATCAGCTAACGATTCTGTAAGTTTTCTTGAAGCAACTGTAGAACTATTTCTAACAACTTCGAGATTCAATAATTCAACAAATGCTGAAAACACACCCAATTCATATAGCATGAAAATATTAATTCGTGCCCAATGAGCTTGCTCAGCATCAGATTGCATCTCAGCCCAGCATCCTTGTGCCAAATATAATATACAGCGTGTGCCTCTCATTCTTATTTCACTATCTGCAATATCCAAGTGATCCATCAATGTCAGGATAACATCTCGACGTTGGTTTTCAGTGAGTCTCTGCCAACTAGGTGGAAAATTAAGCAGTTCCATAATATCTTCAAAAGCCTTCACATTTAATTGAAACTCAGGATGCTCGGTATAGCTATATAGTTCCGCTATTTCATTCGCTTGAGTATCACAATCATCATAAACAAAATCCAGTTCAGGGCTTTCCATGTCGTTAGCACAATCACCTTCTTCCATTGGGCGTCGAAATGCGGACAATTTTGCGCGTCGATTATCATCAGGTGCGCCGCCTCGGCGTCCGTTGCCGTTTGTTCCCATTACCAGACTACCAGTTATATTTTATAAATAAACTAGACTTTGTTTAAACTCAGATCAAAACAAAACATTTTCAAAATTTACATTTGTGGTATGAAGGGAATAAGAAAGGATAGGAATATCAGCAGGATTCATGAAATCCCAAAAATATACTTTTATGATTTCGCAATTTTTTTTAGCTTCATCACAGATGACCAAAGAGTATAATAATATATAGCGAAAAGAGAGCCCTCTCTACGCATTATGAGCTGTCTATTTGACGACTAGCGCCATCTAGAAATTGGCTCCGAAAGCTCGAAATTATAAAATTAATATTTAATGTTGTGACACAATTAAATAACTAACTCTACTTTTTAATGTAGGTATTGCAATTTTTTACCATGTTGAAATTGCGCGTAGAGTTAGTTATTTAATTTTGCTACAACATAGAACATAAAGGATAGGATTGAGTAGTGTTGGTATGAGTTATTGAGGTAATTGGGAGGGAGAAATAAAAATCAATGTTTGCATATTATTTTTTATTTTTATAATATTTATGTTTATCGTAATATTGTTGGGCAGCTGTTTTTGTTTCGTCTTCACCCACATATGTTAATTTTCCGGACAAAATTCGATTGATCGATCTGCACCAACTATACAAAATAACATTTATAGTTGTGTTATTAAAATATTGTTTCAACTTTTCTTTATGTGTGTTGCAATTAAAAGGATAATCTACCATCACATCTGCTATTTATATAATATGCTTTTTTATATTTTTTTTGGGTATATCTGTTTTTAAGATCCCAGTTATTATATTTTGAATGTCATGGAAGCAATTTTCTAATTCTTGATTTGGATAACATACCCTTTTTTTAGTACTGTATTCTTTTGCTTTTTTTATTCATTGTTATTTCTATCATTTTTGGGTTTTTTGATGCTTGCAATGCTTGCAACAACTTAAAAATAATTTAGCTGGTGGTTGGTTTAGCTGGTTTTAAATGGTGAAACACATTGCTGCTGGACAAATCTTCAGCACCTTTTAAACTTGCTTTGAAAGATTGTCCTTTTTTTCGCAAGCGCGATATTTCTGCTTGAAGATGCTTGATCTTTGTGCGCTGTGGAGCCATTAGATCTGTGAAAGAATGTTTCATTTACAAATTGTATAGTAGATTCAGTCTTAAAGTTTTTATATATAATTAATCAATTATATATATATATATATATATATATATATATATATATATATATATATATATATAATTGATTAATTATAGCAACAAGTAAACAGCAGCAATTCATTTATATATATATATATATATAAATGAATCGCTGTTCGTTAGTCTTGCTAAAACTCGAGAATGGCTGGATCGATTTGGCTAATTTTAGTCTTGAATTTTTTTTGGAAGTCCAGTAAAGGTTTTGATAAGAAGAAGAATTTAATATGTACAGCACGACGTCTGTCGGGTCAGCTAGTAATGAATAAAAATATATTCAAAATTTAGTTCCCACACGGACATTAGCTGTTCTCAATCCTATCAGGTACCAATGCAGCCTTCATCAAAAAAGACATTTGGCTAAATAGTCTTATGTCATGTCATGCATTAATCTGCTGTTATAAAATTACTGTCACATTTATGGTTAATGTTTGTTAAATAAAAACCTATCGAATTTCTTATTATGTTTAATTTCTTATGTGTGTTGTAATATTACATCAAAGCCCGCCATCATCAGGTGTGCTACTATGCTGACTCACATACTACAAATTAAATGATGGGCCATTACAAAAATCTTGCTGATTTTTGTCCCCAGCTCCAAGACTATGAGGGAACTACTTTGCCCACCCAGACAAAAGATTATAAATTATGCCAAATTTCATACAAATTTATTCAGCACTTTTTAGATAAAAAAGTATAAAAACAATATTTTTAAAAGAAATCAGAATCTTTCCCATTTGTAATATTAGTATATTAATATTAATACCTTTTCCAGCTGTTCTTTTAGGCTTGCTAATAACACTATAATTATGTTCCAGCATCAAGCACATTGCTGAAGCAAATTGTTGAGATGCATCTGAAATTGGAAATAATACTTATTTAATTATTTTTTATTCTTATGTAGTTTGTTGCCCACTTTGTCAGAGTGAATTTTAACTATACTTTTCAAATAATTTCAAACATCAATTCAAAATTTCAAAATTATAAAATTTTGTTTTAGTTTTTATTTATGGTTTAGTTGTGTATAATAGATAGAAATATATTATATTATATTTTGGTATGTGTTCAAAACAAAATATAATCATTAATTATATATTAATTATTATTAATAATAGCCAACAAATTTAAAAAAAATATGTGAATTTTACCTGCAGCCACAGGTTGGAATGTTGTTGTAGTTGATGCTTTTTTTAAAATAAAGTTGCTCACATACGGCTCTGTAAATAATTAAATTAAATATACACTGATAATGAACCAGTTTCAGCTAGAAATGCAACCATTGAATTTTGTAATCACAACTGTAAGAAAATCAGGTGTTTTTAGAATGATACAATATACTTTCAAAAAAAACCATCAACTCAACAAAGATTCTTAGTGGTGTGACTAAATCTGACAGAATAAGGAATAGAATCGAATATTAACTCAATATGTGTTAAATTAGGGGACTTACCAGGCAGATGAAGCATCGGAACTGCCAGTGTGCTTAGCCGTTGATTACGATTTCTGTGTCTGTCAGAAAAGTGTACATCACAAATTCACTTCATCTTCTAATATTCAATATCACATGTTTCAGGATTTGTACCAACAAGACTGACCCAAGTTTTAAACTGCTCAGGAAATTTTACAGCATCTGGGAAATGATGCATTGGAATCTCCGAAAATAATAAACAATATTATTAAATAAATTGAGTGACTATTAAAGCCATCGGACAAATTGTGATAACCTACTGTTATGACCATTGGGCTACTATTAGATTTTGGACTCATATATTGACTTTTCTCTTGATAAAAACGGTGTCAGAAGCCAGCACAGCTGTCAATTATTATTAAGTGTGTTAAACCATATAAGTCAGGGGGAGTCTGAAGTCTGACATAAGGTGATGTGAGGGATTCGAGTTTAATCTTTGGGGCAAGATACAGAAAACCGGTATGTTTATAATAGTTTTAACCATGATTGCAAATTCAATCTACGGACTGGTAGTAGAACCAACCTTATATGATACTTTATTTATCACAAGATTAGTCAATAAACTATACTGTTAAGATTAAAGAGAATAATTTACTTACCACGGAGCGCACAACCGAAAGCACAACGTCTCGGCATTACGCCAAAGTTCATAAATTCCACAAACAAAAGTGTCTCTATCACGAAAAGTAGAAATTCACAGAATAAGGAGATTTTTGGAGTGAATTCGCAACAGCAAGGCGGAGGAACACAAGGCTTGACTCGACGCACTTACACTTCGATTTCAATACCAACAAATATGCAAAATGGAACACGAGAGCTACATACATACGCAAACGCTAGAAGTAGCCTCCATTTTATGACAAGTGGGCAGGTTTCAAAGCGAGTGACAGCTGAAAAAGCTTTAATTTTGGGGCCAACTAACAGATGGCACTACAGTTTTCTGAAAACGTCACTTTAAGGCGACTGTCCCACCCCTGCAGATGACAGCGTAGACTAATTAGTCTACGGATGACAGAGTGCTTTTATTGGCAATCGCGGTAATACATAATATATAGCTATGCATTTTCTATGTTCACCCTGCTTTGATGAATAGGATTTTCATGTGAGGTAGAAAAGTGAGTTAATCAAAAATTGGCAACAGTCAACAGCTCATCTCTCTACCTAATAATTGAAACACAAACTACAGTCTACAATGAACAATCATATAATTTATTACTAGCATCATTATGTGGAATAATTGAGACTTAAAAATATTAGAATCCAATTGTCTAACTAAATTATGATTTTGTCGACAATAATCATGGCTATAAATCGTTAGAGTAAAAGTCAAAGAGAATTTAAACATTACGTTGAGTAAAAGTGTTCTGTGCTCACGTCTGTGCTATACATATAATTTTTAAAAACAGTTACTGCAGCTAGGCCCATAAATCTCACATTTCTCAATTTTATTAAGGTTCAATCCAAAATTTACCATACTTTTCTTTTATTTGTAATTGCCATTCAACGAGTTATGCATATATATAATTCATTGAAGAATAAAATTAGGTCTGCTGTCTCCTTACATTCTGAAAGCAGGTTAGCTTAGGTAGGTAACAAGTTATGTTGATTACAGAAACGAGTAAAAAAGAAGAGCTCTGTTAAGTTGGTGGGAGAAAATTAACTTTATTGATTTTTTTGCTAATTCGTTTGTTCGTCGTTAGTCCTTGAACAATCAAGCAAAAAAAATATTGTTTTGTCAAGTCATAGAATCATGCAGATTACCAGTAGTCAGCTCATCGAAGTTCAAGCATCGTCACGTTCTCTCGAAGATCGCAGATATAATCACGTGATCAGTCATATGCTCCGCGTTACACAACCCCACAGCAAGGCCGAGCGTACTCTACTAAAGCGCTTCGATCACTATTCATTCAATTTTAATCAATGAGTGACAGGAGTGGGTGCCATCCACCGATCGAGCATCGACGCGAGCTTACACAAGCACTTGCTGGCCGGCTTACTGCGATAGCATTAGTTTTAGAGCGAGGTAGAACACATAATATTATTTTCAATTCTTATTGAATTAAACGTTTAACTATTGGTCAAAATCTAAGCTTTAGTATTGGTGTGTAATTTCTTAATTTGTAAATATTTTTTAAGTAACAATAATTGTAATTCGTTAACTAGTTTTAAGGATTTTGTATATATATCGTGTAACTGAAGTAAAAATATATTCCACATATTTCTCACATTCTTCATACTACTCAAGCAGTTGTTGTATTTAATCTCCAAACGCTCAGTCTCCAAAGTTTGATCTATGATAAATTTTAAGAAAATTTTACTTCAACCTGGCTGTTGAAATAATGATATCTGGCTTTTTTTCCTATTTCAATCAATCACAAGTAGTTATAAAAAATACGTTATATACCTGGATTTTTTTTATGTAAGTAATTACACCTGTTTAATTTGTCGAACGAAGTCTATACTATTGCGCATGCGCAACGTTCTGAAAAATTATGCGGGCTATTTAAATTGCGTTTAAAATAAAAATAAAAACAACAATACTAATAATAATAATAACATACAGCCTGAATAAATATTTTCCTTTAAGGATCTAAAATAAAAAGAACAAAAAATACAATAATAACTACTAGCCTTCCTGTGATAAGTAATCCCTTGACATTTTTTTGTACCTATCGTAGCAATGAAGTTCTATACATATAGACACGCACGTCATACAAAATCAAAGCCAGAAGAAGAAGAAATATGGCACATGCCACAAATTACACCATAAGCTTCGCTGCTATGTCTATACATTTCTGCGTTTACTCCCGATTTTTTAAATATCATTGATTAATAGGCAGCAATGTATACACTTTTTCAGTTTCAGCTGCGTTTTGTAATTAGAACCCGATTTGGACGGTGTTTGTCAGTCTGTCCCTATTTTCCGTTCAAGATCTCTTCAGTTTTTTTCAGGAGGTTTTTTATGTTTTTAATCAAAAATCACATTCGTATTATTAAGGGGAAAGTTTGTATGTTTATATTTTATTGGCTTGTGTTTATATTTGTTACTTCTTAACATTCTAAAGGGATTTGGATTTAATATGTTAAGGTAACTTTTTATGAGAGAAACTAACACTCAAATGTAATATCTTTATGTACATCAAATAAACAAAGCTCTTATGGCGCCGCCGCCATACCCGTAGTAGCGTTTTACTTAAAAAATATCTAATAATATTAATACTCTCGGGTGTCATGTCAATACTATTACTCAACTCTCAGTTGTCATTTGTCATGTTAATTGTTGATTCTGTTCTGTCATCTGTGGTTGATTCTCCCAAGGTTTTTTATTAATACATATTTTTAATAAATATTTACTATTCGTGTAATTACATAGTGAATAGTGATACAATTTCATAATTCATTGATGTGATGATTTCATTAAAGAGCATGAAATAAAATTCTATATTACATTTTACAAAAATTTGTTTAAGTACGGGTTGAAAAAAGGTAAGACGTTACCTACTCCGTACTCGTACGCTTTTGCATAGAGTTCTGCAAGTGTACCTGAATGGGTTGGGCCGTTTCTCTTACCGATATTCTTTGATTTTAGTAATAAAATGGCGGAACTTGCTGCTTTACTGCAAACTGAGATACCAGAGGGCCGTAACCATCTCACTGACAGTCATACTAATTTAGAAAGAGTAGCAGAGTATTGTGAGGCAAATTATTTTCAATCTGAGAATAAACGATTAGCACTGGAGAGCACCAAAAATTATACAACTCAATCGTTAGCTAGTGTGGCATATCAAATCAACACCCTGGCCTATAACTTCCTACAGCTACTGGAGTTACAAACTATGCAACTAGCAGAGATGGAAGGACAAATGAATCATATTGCTCAAACTGTTGCTATTCATAAAGAAAAGGTAGCCCGTAGGGAAATAGGAGTTCTTACAGCAAATAAAGTGACCAACAGGCAATATAAAATAATAGCTCCAGCAAATCCTGAGAAACCAATAAAGTATGTCAGGAAGAGTATTGATTATACAGGTGAGTTATTCTGATTATTATAATTTTTTGTTGTCTGGTTTTGTAACACCAAAGTTTGGCACTTTTATATCAGAGTCAAAGCCATTTTAACTGATGTGAATCTGAGTTAGTTTTCTTAACTGTGTTATGTCCAGTGGAAGCTAATTTTAAAGATCTCATATAATCTGGTCTGTTTCTCCCATATTCACCTGGTTTGTTTGTTTGTTTGTGCTCATATTTTGTATCTTTGATTCTTTTCTTAAAAGCCCAGCAATCAGGTCTATATTATATTGTGGAACATTTAGATCTTATAACCTAAGGGGAGAAAAAGAACAAAACTTTGCAGAAATTGCACTTATAGTGTAGTATTTCATAACATTTAATTAACAAAAATATATTAAAATAATGTTTGAATTTGTAGCTTTAGATGATATTGGTCATGGTGCTCGTTGGAATAGTGGAGCTAATGGAACTCCACGTGGTCGTCGCTCGGGGTCTGCGCCTGGTGCAGTTCCTTTACCAGCACCAACCACAAAGCCGCCAACACCTCCGTCTGCTGTACGCTCTGCCTCTGCTACAAATACTGGCACTTTAGGAAGAGGTACTTTAGGTGAGTGTAGTTAGTTATATGTGTGTTGTTAGGTCCCAAGATATTTATTTTATATAAGAGGGAGCAAATGGGCAAGAGGCATACATGATAGGGGTTGGTGAGGCAACCGCCCATGGACATCTACATCCAGGGATGCATTAATGGCTTTTAAGTTGGGCAAATGCTCTAAGTTTCAAAAGTTCTTTGTTTAAGCCTAATTGAATAAAGTTAATTTTGACTTTGAATATAATGTGTGTTATCTCCATTCTCCAGGTAAATCTTCCCGGGAGTATCGAACCCCGCCGGCAGTGGCCCCACCTCAGGTGCCATCTCACTACGCACCCAACTACCCGCGCAGACCACCTGGTTACTCTACTCTGCCGGTAGCTCAACCACAGGTAAAACATTGATTATATAACATGTGACTACTTGATTCCACATGGCTGTTATTGGCTTAACATTATATCCAACTTTAAAGTATTTTACGAAAATTCCACGAAAGCTTTGTTGTGGAGGAACACTGTGGTGTTCAAATGGTGACATTGATATCTGAGCTAGTGTTGTGTGGTGCCAACATGGCATTTGTCGTGTAACTCGTTCGGAACATCCATAGATGAAAGTTAATTAATTTTATGTGACACAGTATTTAATATGTATGTCCTCGGCAGACAGCCGCACTGTGATGTGATGTGCTACGTAGTCAGACGGTGTTGATGTGGTGCGACTCAGAAAATATTGCTGTCAGCTCGTATCCAAAACTTTTACCATAAAACATAGAAGGAATGTAGGTGTTATGATCGGTTTTGACATGAATCTCACAATCACCTTCTAGCCATTATCATTCTTTGGAGCGATGAGTGTACACTTTGTCATTTTGATTGACGGAGTCCTCCATTGTGAAATTTTTATCATGAGCAAACATGTTGGTCGGACCACTCTCTTAAAGAGAAGAGGATTCATTTAATGTATGTTGGGTATATTAATTATATGCACCAAGAGTTAGGTCTTCTTTGATGTTACGCGAAAGATTTGATGTTACGCGAAAGAGTCCTAGCGGGAATTTTCATTTCTCGCCGTAAAATTATCTGTCTCTTATAGAATTTAGGCGAATTCCGGCTTTCACAGCATTACCCCCCTTTTTCGTTCTACAGTACGCGACCGCCCCGCACTTTTAAGGACTTCGACAGAGAATGTGTATGTATCGATAGAAAGATATACAAACTTACGACAACAAGTTTTTCAAGTGTCTTGAAAATTACAAACATACCGACTTTGAACAAGGAAATCACTGCAATTCGTTTTTTTTTTAAATTAACCTAGAAAAAATTATGTGAAGTGGCGGGAAATGATGAAACTTCATAACGTAATAACGCGTTCCAAAATTGAATTAGAGTAGTTAGTTAGTATTATATATTTTTTTTTGTCATACAGGTGGGAATGGTGCATCCAAATCAACACCAGTCAAACTCAAACTATTCACAACAGGATTTACATTCCAGTATGCCCCGTAAGTATTAAATATTTAGCTTAAGCAAGTGTCTTAAACAAGTAGAAGCATGATAAAATATTTCAAATTCAAACTTTTAAAAATGTTAGGCCTTATTATTTTTATTTTACCATAACACATGTTATAGGTTATTTTTATTTATATTCTCGTTATGTTGGAATAGTATTATTCTGATTGATATTTAGTATTTCCTATTAAAAATAAAGGTCGATTTGTTAGGCATTCTGTCATCCGAAGATTGTGACAACGTTACCGGCTCACTGGTACGGCTGTACTACATTCTGGTAAATATCAAATAACTACAGAAAGACAAGACCATTTTATTAGAACCATTGCCAGAAATGAGAAGCGCGGCATCTCATGGATAGGCTAAGATGGACACCAGGAGTCTGCCAGCACTCAAACTGCCAGGAGCAGACGGCTGGTTTACATTCCTGTAGGCCAGTGTGCGGTACAGTGGGCGCATTCACCGGCCGAAAAATCAGAGGACACGTGCCTTATTTTCGGAACAATCGAGGTTTGGTTTTAACCTGATACAAGAAGAGTACGTCATGAATGGCTATCACGGCAATTCATCCCTATCACGGCAAAATAATAAATGGTCTGGGCCGATATTTGCTTAAGTGGGAGAACTGAACTTTTTGACACGAGTCAACATGACTGAGGAAATGAGGAGATCCGTAGGAGAACCAAACTGAAGTGGCAGTGAGCAGGGCACATAGAGCGACGGCCAGATGGCCGTTGGTGCAGTAAAGTCCTCGAATGGTGACCACGTACCGGTAGACGTAGTGTTGGTAGGCTCTCCAGAAGATAGACTGACTTTATGCATAACAATGCTCGAGGACACACTGCAGTTTAATACGGTCTCCACAGTCTGGTGACAAGAACCCCATTGAGCGCGCCTGTGATTAACTCGTACACCTGTGATTAATAACATTTGAACAACTTCCCCACAATTTGAACACTGAAAAGATGGCGCATGATTCGACACTATAGTTAATTTGATATTCAGCACGCCAAAGAGGTCTAGAGCCTTAGTTATGGCTTCAGGAGGCCCAACTGACTACTGAGTGTGAGATGTTATGTCACCCATAAATATAATGGTATATAATATGAGGTAATGGGGGATAAGCTTATTATGAAAGATGAGAGCGATTAACAATCTCTCATGTAACATGATATGTATGTTATCTGTGGTGATTACATAAAGGAAAATAAGTAATAATTACGTAACACATAGAAGTAAAAACACGTATGACACCGGTAGGTATTATTGTCTTGCTTTTCAGCATAGGCGTACGCAAGGTTTTTGGATGTTACTATTTTAATAAAAAATACTATTAAATATGAATAATTATTCTTAAAAGTTGAAAGACAAGAAGAATTAAAGTAATCATTAAATATACACATTGGTTTATGACACATTAAATTATTTTTTACTAAAATCGTGCTACCAACTAAACACTCACGTATTGCTGAAGAGCTAGGAGCATTGTTTCATTTATTAGCTATTTCTTCTTCTCGCGAACTCTGACGATATAACCTTATCTTTATAGCAGCGTTAATATTTTCTCTACCTAGAAAAAAATGCAATAATACAATTATATTTTTTTAAGAAGTGAGATTTTATATATTTTATAAAGATTAATATAATGTTATATTATTCATTAAAAAATAAAACGATCTAGTCGTTGCTATATCCGATAGTTGCCTTATTTTCCAAACTGCGTAGGAAGCTAAACTTAAATTTTGATGACAATTTCTCAATATGTGGACCCCATTACAATCTAGAATCTAGTTTACCTCCTAAGAACACTACCAGAAACTGAGTCTAGGGTTACATTATTTTGTTTAACAATTCGTTTAGTAAATGTAACATTCAACAAATAACGTTGAGGGCCTTGTTAGTTTCAAATATCTCTTTATTTTTTCTATTTACTTTAAATAAAATTAATGTATCATGGGCAAATAAAATTAAATCTGAAATTTTATCTACTAGATATGGAAGATCATTGATATAAACCAGAAATGGAAAGGACCCAGTATAGAACCTTGAGGCACTCCCATTTTTGTTGAGAAACCTGCAGAAGCGATGCCGTCTATGGATACTATTTGCTCGACCCGACTGGACAAATAGGAAATTATCATATCCAAATTATTATGGACCGGCCTTTTGTAAATCCGCACTGCTTTCTATGTATCATTCCATTCGTATTAAAGTGTGTCAATAGTTGCTGGAGCATGATTTTTTCGAATATTTTAGTACATAATCCGAGTCAGGAAGGTAGTGTCCATAACACTACCTTCCTTATCTTTATTATATCGTTTTGATTTTTTTCTCGCATAGAGTAAAATACTGGTATGATCCAGAAAAGGGAGATAATACTAATAATACTGATGACAGTATGGGTTGATAAAATAAAGCCAAGCCAGCTGGCCAAGGACTGCGAGAGATATGAGTTAACTACCTAAACGTTTTGAGACTTACACTAGGTTCTCAGAAATTAGGTCTAATTTAAAGGCTTGTATCCCTAAGGCATATACGTGCTGAAAGCAACATTAAAGCTTATCCGATCTAAAGGGGGATTTGTGTTTAATGGTTGTCGTGCACGGGAGCAGATGCGGCTGAAGCCTTTGCAAATTTCTTTGCAAACATTAAAACGTTAATTTTTTTTTGACATCCTCTATAACTATAGAAATTAAACCCGGGGCAACTGCCCCGGGTTTAATTTTTATATATATGTCGAGGAGTTTTCGCAAAGCGTCATTTCTCTTGTATTTTTTACAATATAAAGTATGTGTTTTATCCCATAACTCTGGCAAGGAGTCTAATGTGAGAATGAACTCTTTTTCTATCTGGATTGGCGGTGGCGGGAGTGAAGCGGGCGGCGGCAGCGCTTCGTCGCTTGGCACGTCTTGCTCCATTCGGGGACGGTGACTGACTGACGACAGAATGATTCGAGCGGTTACACGATCAGTCTGGCATCAGTCTGCTGTCATTCACAACAGATTGATGAAAAATATTTAAAATATTTAATATTTGTCATTCTGGACCATCAGTCCGTCAGTCAACCGGTTAGATGATAATTTTCCCGTCATTCTGAGCAGACTGATGGACTGACTGAGCGCGTAACCTTTGACTAAGATACCTATACAAACGCGGGTTAATAAATTCCGTCTCTACAATTTCGACCTAGAAAATTTCGGGCATATATATATGTATATTTGTATTATTTTATCATTTGGGCGCTATTTAGACCCACTTTAAACAGCCAGATTTCGTTCAAACTTCGTAGATCTGAAAAAAATTATACCATTTTTCAATTTGCAAAATAAGATTTTGTTAATTTATATTATTTTTATCTTTCGTCGTTATTAAATAAGTCAGGAAATTATGTTAATTTTAAATTTAAACCATTATCTTTAACCGATTTTTCTAATATTAGGAAATTTTCGAACACCAATGAGAATTTTGTGCTCTTTAGCGTGTTTTTTAGTTTTTTTTAAATATTATATAATCTTTTTTAACTATTATATATATATCTATTTGTTTACAGCACCACCATCTCCGTTGATTGGCTCAGATGGTGAACACAGCCAGCACTCAATGAGCCTCCCTGGACATGTATGTACTTATTTTTTTATTGGCAAACTATGTTTTCTGCTTATTTAATAAAAACTTTACCTATACTATATCCTCCTTCCTGCGTCGTAATCCTCAGTACTGAGGGTCGTGACCTACCCTCTGTATCACTTTCTCACGTATGATCGCTCTCCATCTATTCCTGTCTCTGGCGGTGTGAAAGGCATTGTGAACCGTAGAGTCGAGGGCGGAGCGGATCTGGTCGGACCATCGTGTTGGACTGCGTCCACGAGGCCTCTTCCCATCTATTTTGCCGACCACAATGAGCCTCTCAAGGTTTCCATCGTCCTTCCTTGCGATGTGACCGAAGTATTCTAAAACTCTGCGCAGACATTCGGAAGACAATCGCGAGGAGATCCTGAGTTCACGCAGTATGGAGAGATTAGATCGAAATGCTGTCCAGGGGTTATGAAGCATCTTTCTCCAGTACCACATCTCAAAGGCGTCCATGCGTTTGCGGTCTGCAGCTTTCAGTGTCCAAGTCTCAGCGCCGTACGAAAATATCGAGAAGACCCTAGTCTGACTAAACTGATACGAACCCTAGTCCGTACCAGTTTTGTCTTAGTTTTTACGGAAATGTTGCGATCTCTCCAGATTCTTCCAAGCTGAGCATAGCGCTCTTAGACATGCCAATTCTCCTGCGTACTTCCCTCTCGCACAAACCATCGTTAGTTATGTTGGAACCCAGATAAAGTTGTCCACCATTTCTAGGCTCAGCGCACCAGTTAGTTCCAATTTCCCAGATCTATCCACCACCATGACTTTGGTCTTGGACCTGTTTATGGGAAGTCCCATCCCTCTACTAATCCGCTCCATACGTTCAAGAAGTGCAGCCATTTCTGACTTATTTGCTGCAAGAAGAGTAGTGTCATCGGCGTAGCGCAAGTTGGTGATTTTCACGCCACCAATTGTGATGCCTCCCTCCCAGTTCTCGCAGGTACGTCTCATAATGTGCTCTCCATAGGCGTTGAAGAGAATGGGCGACAAAATGCACCCCTGACGCACTTAAAACACTTGAAACTTAAAGGATTTCGAGGTTGTTTTATCGATTCTTACAACTCCCTGGCTTGAGCCATACAGGGTGCTAAGCAAAGCGATGAGATGATTTGGTACACCAAGCTCTTGCAGAACCCTCTATAAGCAACTCCAATTGACACAGTCGAAAGCCTTACTGTAGTCGACGAAGCACAGCACTGGCGTATCAAACTCGTATGCCTTCTCAATGAGCTGCCTCACATTGAGAATCTGCTCCCGAGTGCCCTTGTCCTTCACAAAACCAGCTTGCTCCTGCGGAATTTGCCAATCCAGATAATAGTGGATGCGATTATTGAGAATATGAAGCAAAAATTTGCTGGCTTGCGAGATGAGGGATAAGGTTCGATAATTGCCGCAGCTCTTGGTTGTCCCTTTCTTATGCAGCGGAAGAATAACGGATTCCGACCAGTCCCGCGGCCAATCACCGTTTTGCCAGACATGTGAGCAAATATTGTAGTGTCTCTTCACCCAGGTCACCCATAGCTTGAAGCACTTCTGCTGTTATTTGGTCGCTTCCTGGTGCCTTCCTATTCTTGAGAGATTGTAGAGCATTAGATATCTTGGAACCAAGAATCATGGGCTCCAGTGCTAGGTCCCTCCAAACCGGGGTAACTTCGGGCGTTGAGTGGGGATCTGTGTTTAACTGCTCACAGTAGGTACGCCATCTTTCAGCAATGTGGTCGAGCTCGTGTAGTACAGTGCCGTCGGCATCTTCTATAATCCACGATTTAGCTTTGAACTGCTTGGAAAGGACTCTAACCTTCCTGAAAAGGTCTGCAGTTTGTAGCTTGTTCGAATATTTCTCAATTTAGCTGCAGATGCCCTCAATGAAGTTGTTCTTGTCTCGGCGACAACTGACTTGGATAGCTCTGCTAAGCCCGGAGTATTCGGTCATGACTCCATGATCTTGTAGACCCCTGGTTTTTAAGTGTTTCCTGCGTTGAATGAGCTCCCATGAACAATCGGAGATCCAGCATCCTCTCCTCCGCTCCGGCATTTTCCGCTTTGAGGTCTGGTCCAGTGCATCGTTGATATGACCTTTCAAATGTTTCCACTGAGTTAGCGTGTTCATGCGCTGGGTCATCCCTTAGTTTGGCCTCTAACGCCTCCCGGAAGAATGGTCGCTCAGAAGGATGCAGGCTTCTGGGTTTTGTCGATTGGCGTCTAGGCGCCTTTAAGCGGAGCGAGAAATTGGTCACGAGTGGGTTATGTTCAGAGCCGCACCTATACTATATAATATGTAATGTGAAATAGCAAAACATGACAGTGTATTTTTCGTTAATGTATTGTTTTACATAGGACAATATTCGTTTTATGATGTTAGTAAACCAGTACTCTCTCGTGTTTGTGTGTTGTTAGCATAATTTATATGAAAACTAAACAATTCATAATATTACCAATAGGTATCAAAAATGAAGAATAGATTTTTGTGAGTTTTTGAGAACAGTTTGATGAGTTTTGCATTCTCTTGGTCTTGAAGAAAAGCACCTTACTACAGTGTGATTGGTGCCTTGTTAAAATTTTATCTGAATGCGTTCCAAGCATCATTCCCTGGCCAGTAATTAAGTAAGATGAGGAAAAACCTCAGAAATAACTTAGTGTAAATGTGGGCAGTTACCGGTAGAATGTCAGATGGTTGGTGATTGAGTCGTGAGTGACAGTATTGATATTTAAAAAATTTACAAAAAATATACGTCAAAAAACTACGTAAGAAGTCTCTACAGAATGTTATAATATAAATCGTGTTTGTGTTTTTATAGAAGAGGACAAACGATTGAATGCAGGGGTCATCTGATGGTATGTGATCACCCCAGACAATTCTCACTTGTAACATCACCGGTACGTAGCAGGCAAGGAAGTAACCGGGGGCTCCGTGGTGAGAGATAACGGTTCTACCGAATGCGCCACCGCCGCTATCAAGTTAGCTCTATACAATCACTACCAGTGGAGGCTACTTTGCACAGGATGCCGGCTAGATTATAGGTACCACAACGGCGCCTTTTTGCTGCCGTGAAGCACTAATGTGTTTCGGCCTGAAGGGCGCCGTAGCTAGTGAAATTACTGGGCAAATGAGACTTAACATCTTATGTCTCAAGGTGACGAGCGCATTTGTAGTGCTGCTCAGAATTTTTGGGTATTTCAAGAATCCTGAGCGGCACTGCATTGTAATAGGCAGGGCGCATTAATTATCATCAGCTGAACTTCCTGCTCGTCTCGTCCTTATTTTCATAAAAAAAACAATCGTAGGTGCGGCACTTTATTGTACGGTGGGCGTTTCTTCATCATCATCATTTATTAATTAACCTTTCCACATCGGACGGTGCCCGCAGGCACTTGAAATTACAAAAACACAGAGTTCGGCAGTGCCGCAAGGCACTCTTTTACCTCACCCAGTTTTCACCCTTATTACGTGTACAAGATGGTTTATTTTCCTACGCAATTATGAACGAGTGAAGTCCGATACACATTTCGATCCGTTACGATTCAAGGCCACCAATATTCGACTTCATAGCTTTACGGACATTTTGTGTTCAATTTTTCCCGGGCGGCGCAGCGAGCGGTCGTTATCAAGACTTTGCACGAAGATTGTTCTTTGTGGAGATTTGGTTTTATTTTATAAAGAACATATACTTAATGTTTATTACAAAAACATAAAAGTTAGTAAATAAAACAAGTAATTATCATTGAAAATAATAATTTATTCTTAAATTTTATTCTTATTTTCGAATGAAAAGTCTGTGTGAAATAAAATTATAATACAATATGAATAATTTATACATGGTCTTATAGCTTGTTGCAATAGCTTCCAGTGACAGTCACTCAAATCACCCTAGTTATAAGCATTTTATTACTACACGTAAAATAATACGCACGGGGAGAACGCTGCACGAGCGCCGAACGCATGCCGAACTAAGGCGAACATTTTGCGGCGAAAATTATTCAATAGAGCTTGTAGGGTTCACGGTTCGACGCAATCAAAGCAAACGAGTTCTGTGACCTCAGACGATCTGATCAGATTACTGGAACTTGCGCTAGACATTATGGTTAATGAAGAAGAAATGGCCTGTTCTGAACGACACGTCGACATCGGGTTGCTTAAGAGATCTCTACAACTAACTAAATATATTTTTTATATATATTATAATAATTTTATAAGCTATTGCTTATAATTTTTTTACAGATAACCTTTATTTATTAACGGTGTGTGTGGATGATGCAGCTACTGTACTCATTAGCTTTTCTTTTGTATTCATTTACATTTACTTTTTTGACTTACTCGTGTAAGGCATTGACTATTTGACGTTTGAGTATGTTTGTTGCATCACTTTACATATTATATTGTAATTGAAATGACCTGTAAAACGATGATAATGTAAATCTTGATTTAAAAGAGTGGCAATGGTTTCTTGCTACTTCTTCTCATTAGCTCAACCCTTTACAAAGTAGCAATAGATTTAATAAGATTATTTTTTTTTGAAATTCATAAGTGTCATTTTTGTGACCTACTTTATTCATTAAAGTGGTTTTGGTTTGATTTGTTTTGATTTAACATTCACTAAATTTTCTGTTAAAACTCTGCGCAAGTCCATATATTCGTGACCCGACTGGTTGAAGGCAAAATAGGCATATCGAATAAAATTATTTAATATTAACTGTTAAGATTACATTGTGTCAATAAGCAATATGTTGTTGAAACAGTTACTTGATGTGTTATTACGTGGACATCACTTTGATCGTTGCAGCGCGGGTCGTCTTCATCGGGCGGGGGCGGAGGTGGATCTACGCGGGGCGGGTCGGTGTCTCCGCCGCTGCCGCCGCCGCCGCTGGACGACGAGCTGAACCACGAATCGTTCACCAGGCACCACCTCCCGGTACTACACTACACACCGCACAACAACACACCGTACACCACAACACACCGCACACCACAAAACACTCCGTACATCACACAACACAACGTACAACACTTAACACTCCGTACACCACACAACAAAACGTACATCACACAACACAACGTACAACACTTAACACACCGTACACCACACAACACAACGTACATCACACAACACAACGTACAACACTTAACACACCGTACATCACACAACACAACGTAAAACACTTAACACACCGTACATCACACAACACAACGTACATCACACAACACACCCCACCATATTCATCACAACACACCGCATAACACACACTACACCGCACAACACACACTGCTTTATCAGTTAATTATTAAATTATTGACAAAGGAGATGGACAAAAATGTAGTGGCCTGTGCCACAGAATGAAATAGTTATATAAAATCTATCTCATTTTAAAGTAGACATTTTCTAGAATAAAAGAAAAAAGGTGCATGTGTCCTCAGCAGTTGGAGACAAAAGTTTTGGAAGTGGCAATATTATTGTTATGTACCTATTTGTACAGATTTGTGCGGATATTTACATATTATTATGTACTTATAATATTTGCCCCGGGATTTTGTGTACACAAACATAATTAAATATTAACGTATTTAATAATATTTTGTTTTAACACAAAACGAATCGGCGGAATATTTTAACTGTTGAGTCATTGTCATTTGATAGTCTGTCGGCGGCGGATATCTGACCCCGCTTAGATTATTTTATTGATCTGATGATTAAATTAAATTATCATGTTCACTTATTTATATTAGGGCTGAAATTATTTGAAACACCCATTTGGTGAGTGATAAAATCTAATTGCCCACCAAAACGCAGTGTGTCAACGCAGACAGACTGGCGGTGTGTTCACTCGTGTGGTGTCACGGACGAACTGTTCGTATCCTTGCACCGGGGGCTATTCTTTGGCCATCTTTCCACTAGAAGAAGTAGGTCGTATAGGGACGCGTAAAAAGGATGGATATAATAGGAATAAAGTATTATGGCGCGGGCATTATCTAACTTACATATTCATTCAATAAATGTTTACAATCTCCTTTGATTCCGTGTTATTAATGTTTAAATTAATAAAATAAACATATATTACAGAACAAAATGGGCAGCCAGTATACCAGCGCTGTCCCAGCCATTGTCCCAGATGAAGAGGATCTGCCGGGCTGGGTTCCAAAGAATTACATTGAGAAAGGTAAATGAGAGAGTTATTTATTGCCATTGTTCTCGCATTGTTAGCTAAAATCCACAAACTGCACTTTACATTTTGGCGTGTAGTGTGAAAGTAAAGGACTTTTGAATTTTTACTCCAAAAATAAAGACCAAACACTCACTCTGTGCAAAATAGTAAGGATACAATATTCTTGTAGCACTCCGTTCCAGGTGGTATTTGCTTGAGAGTCTTCATGATACTGAATACAGCAGGCGTAGCGAATACATTTCATTAAAGATCAGAATTGTTATTTTATTTCGATACAATTTAGGTACCTTCAACAAGCGCGGGCGCTGTAACTGGTTTGTTGATGTGAGAGACCAGAGACCTTCGTCTCTGTTGTCGCCGATAATAATCTCAATCAGAAGTCCCCGATCGTTCATGTTATTGTTTGTGAGTTGAAAGTCCGAAACGTTAATTTGATTGTTTGTGAGTTGAAATTCCCGAGCGTTCATTTGATTGTTTGTGAATTTAAAGTCCCGAACGTTCATTTGATTGTTTGTCAGTTGAAAGTCCCGAACGTTCATTTGATTGTTTGCAAGTTGAAAGTCCCGAACGTTCATTTGATTGTTTGTCAGTTGAAACTCCCGAACGTTCATTTGATTGTTTGTGATTGAAAGTCTCGAACGTTCATTTGATTGTTTGCGAGTTGAAAGTCCCGAACGTTCATTTGATTGTTTGCGAGTTGAAAGTCCCGAACGTTCATTTGATTGTTTGTCAGTTGAAACTCCCTAACGTTCATTTGATTGTTTGTGATTGAAAGTCTCGAACGTTCATTTGATTGTTTGCGAGTTGAAAGTCCCGAACGTTCATTTCATTGTTTGTGAGTTGAAAGTCCCGAACGTTCATTTGATTGTTTGTGATTTGAAAGTCCCGAACGTTCATTTGATTGTTTGTGAGTTGAGTACCGTATGTATGTTGCGTGTTGTCGACAGTGGTGGCGATCTACGACTACTACGCCGACAAGGACGACGAGCTGTCGTTCTCCGAGAGCGCCGTCATCTTCGTGCTGAAGAAGAACGACGACGGCTGGTGGGAGGGAGTGATGGATGGAGTCACCGGACTGTTCCCCGGCAACTATGTGGAGCCCTGCGTCTGACTCTCATAACACGGACAGCACACGGCGTACGACGCAATTGGTTTTGTAAAAATAATTTATCTTCACCGATGCTTTAAATCCTCTATTAAAGATTCTAAAACAGTTAGATTGTTGGCAACATTAAGTTAGTTTTTAAAGTGATAACCCTCACTTCTAGGACTAATACAACGCCAGATCTCCGTGTGTTCGGGTCCCGCATCGTTCATGAAATTTTGTTTTTCTAATTTTATTTGTGTAACAAAAAACACCCCATGGCCTAATAACCATTACATCATCCAAACGGGTATTGTATTGAAATTCAGTACAACTTTCATCCGTTTTCATTATAATAACACTCATTTGGATGTTGTTATGGTTACTAGGACTGGCTATTTTAATGTTAGCAGCAAGCTAACTGTAAATTTATGCAACTGTTGTGTAATAAGGGGTATTAAAACACGAATGTGGGTTTATTAATAATATCACATGAGTGTTTTAATACCTAATTATCAACAGTTGCATACAAGACTTTATCTACACCCATAATATGAATCCTCTATAAAAGATAACTGCTCACATTAAAACAGCCCGTCCCAGTAACCATAATATCATCCAAAGGAGTATTATCATGACAACGGATGATACTTATACACTGAATTTAAGTACAACACTCGTTTGGATGATGTAATGGTTATTAGAACATTGGGTGTTTTAATGTTGGCAAAAAGCTAACTGTTTCAGAATCTTTAATAGAAGATTTAAAGCATCGATGTAGATAAAAATAATTAATACAACTTAGAATTAATAAAATGTATTATTAATATACGTTAGCATTAATAAAAATCTTAGATCATTTATACCTCTAGATAGACTATGACGTCGAAAAATATAAAATTTAGAACTAAGCTCTATTTTTTTGAACAATTTACGCACACTGTGTCATACAAATCGCGAGTGTAAGACGTAGCTTGTCACGCACATTTAAGTGTTAAATTGGCCTGTTTTTATCGGTTGTGTAACAGCAACATGCTATCTAGATGTATAAATTATCTAAAATGAAAATCTATATTGAAAATGTATCTATAGCTAGTAATATCAGTAACAGCTTAATGAATTGTATCCTTACTGTTAAAAACTGGCAAAATGCGAGTCGGACTCGCGTACATAGCTTTCCGTTCCATTACTTATAACACCAGCGCCTATTAAAAGTGCATTTGTTGTATGGGAGACCACCTTAAATATTTATTTTATTCTGTTTTTATAGCAGCAACAGAAATACATAAGCTGAGAAAATTTCAACTGTCTATCAGGGTATATGAGATACAGCCTGTTGACAGACGGACAGACAGCGGAGTCTTAGTAATAAGACCCCGTTTGGTACGGAACCCTTAAAACATAATTTCGCTGTTTGTGTGTCAATATCTTCCTACCTACCAACCTGTTTAGACTTAAGTTTAAAATTAAAAAAACAAACTACCCTCACATCTCTGTAATTAATGATAAGGTTGTCTTAATAAGCACTATCCTATTACCAGAATTGATATCGTCTTATGAATAGAGCAAGATGTACACACCTGTAATTGGCTTTTGCATACCAGGCAATATTTTTTTTAATATAAAATGATTATACTGTATTTATATATTTTAAGCTGTTGGTGGGCGAACAAATTAATAAATAAATAAAATACCACTCTCTGAGTGATCAGTAGAGAATGGTCGTCCACTTATCAAGCGAAGGTACAGTAATCAAGTGATGGTTCCGGATAACATCACTCATTCAACACATCTTGTAACCACTGGCGGTTGCGGGAAACAATCAAATAAACCGTTTTTTCAATGACCCCGACACAACAAATCCAGGTACCACCTACAACTACTACTAAACGTATATCAGCTGGTGTAGGCACAGAATATGGTATGAAGTATGGTGAATGAAGCAATTGTAGATGAACTGAAGTATGCCGAGCAAAAATTTGAATATCATCGTCGACTAAAGTAATGAATTATTGAAAATTTCAACAACTTACGTTACGTTGTACAAAATCATGTAGTAAATATAAACTTACAGGATTATTATAGGGAAACATGCGCCTAGAGTGATTAGTATTATTTTAAATTTGGCGCTTCTTTTATGATCTACCCTCACTGTAGCGCCACCCTAATTTAATGCATTTTTTCGCACACTTTTTTATATACACAGATGATTCTCCTTGCCTCTACTCTATACAGGGTATCCCGGCTGTTGTCCATTTGCGTAAGACAAGAGGGGTAACATTTTGAGCATTTAATTAATTAATTTACAAAAAAATACCCACTTAAATGACTACTTTCTTTTGAAATACTATGTTACTTAAGAAGAGTTATTAGTTTTTGGCCATTCTTTCGATTGGCATTATAAAAGTAGGGGCGTTTTTTTTTACATTTCAGTCGGTTCGATTCCCAGACGAGGCAAGTAATTTTTAGAAAATCTTTGAATGCAGAAGTACTAACTTTTAAAAATAACATAAAGTCTTCTTTCAGTAAAATAGCCTATCTTCGATATTTAAGGTACTTTCCCTTCATGTCCCATAACTTTGGGACACCTTGTATACAAGTCAATGTTTTAGCGAGCTGCCTGCACGTCTCTATGTCAACTGTCACAATGCCAACTATAAAGATGATCCGAAATGCTCGGCGTCACGTATTCAACTCTTACATTATAGTATAAGGATTGAATCTGTTTTTAATAATTAATAATATGTAGAATTATGTCATTATTATAGGTTAGGGTAGCTGATGATGTTAAAGTGAACAAATAAAATTTGAAAACAAAATTTATGACCTCTCGCGTTCCGTGCGAGCGCTCCTCCAACTGGGCCAACAGTTCGAGCGACGTAGCGTTGATAAATCTTGTATGTCTTGTTCATTGAATTAGGTGTTACTTTGCGGAAATCCATAATTATACAAATTATTTAAGTTTTCTTTAGTGCTAATTCCGCCAATATTTGTTTTTAAAACAATTCGACACGTGTTTCGCCTCTACACGAGGCATCCTCAGGACGTGTTGTCTCGCCAAAATCTGGCACGAGACTGAGACTCAGACACGTGTTTCGCCTGCCTCGGTAATAATTTGTATGTCTTGTTCATGTTATAGTGGGTCTTAGTTGTTTTATAACAGCGGCTAAATCGACCATTTTTGTGCATTTATATATTTAAATTAAATGATGCGAATGCACACCATTATATTGTTTAGTTTCTAAGATAGTATTGAACTTATCATTAAGTTATTATTGTATTCAAAACATTGTTTTGTATATTTAAGACATCTTCCATCATATATATATAATATATATAATTATATATATATAATTATTAAAAAAATAAGTCGATGTCTAAAATGTAACGTAAAAAAAGGAAATGTCGTGAAATTGTCAATGTTCTGTCTTTAATCTTTTTTTATAGTCTTAAAAAACACATTACTTAATTATAAGAGCAGAGTTTCATTATTCAGTTTGTGGAAATTGTTTTTAATAGGTTTAGTACACCTGCAATGACAGTTATAACAATAATTTGTCTACATTATGTTATTGTTGAGTTGAGCAGCTGATGGTAATTGATACGCCCTGCCCATTACAATGCAGTGCCGCTCAGGATTCTTGAAAAACTCAAAAATTCTGAGCGGCACCACAATTGCGCTCATCACCTTGAGACATAAGATGTTAAGTCTCATTTGCCCAGTAATTTCACTAGTTACGGCGCCCTTCAGACCGAAACACAGTAATGCTTACACATTACTGCTTCACGGCAGAAATAGGCGCCGTTGTGGTACCCATAATCTAGCCGGCATCCGGTGCAAAGGAGCCTCCCATTGGTTATTTATGGATGATGCGGGAACAACCCACACCTCTAGGATAACGCCCCAGCGCTCTTACCAATGAACATCAATTGTTTATTTTAGGGCCTCTTAATTTTCTAATATGCAATATTGAGGTTGAGCAGGTTATGGGTGGTAGTTTTTGACTTTTAATAAGTGATGTCACATCCTATTTTGAATGAAAATATTTAAATTTGAAAATCATGCGTTATTCGGACGATTAGCTTAGTAGGTAAGAGCGCTGGGGCGTATCCTGAAAGGCGCGTGTTGGATTCCTGCATCGTCCACAAATGTTGGTACAAATTGAATTTGTATAAAAATAAATAAGGTCACTCACAAAAAAATAACAATTCAAAAAAAATTATGCACGTGTGTATGTTTATAGGACGAAATATTTGATTAGGTACAACCCAATTAATAATGTCTTAGGTATGGCATTATTATTAGCCTTTGAGATAGAATACAAATATATTTATAACATGATTTTTACGTTACACGCTTCTCGTATTGTAAGCAAAATATGTACCTACCTAGTACCAAGTTATTACAGGTATGCCCCTCGACAAAATTCTAGTTCGCTTTAAGGTCGCTGTGAACAGTTGCACTGGAACAAAAAACAAGGTTTCGGAGAAGCGAATGTGGACTATGCCCCCGTAAACAGGCGCGGGGTAACTTCAGAGTGAAGGACTTTGGCGATGGGTAAACCTGTTTGTACTTTCTGTACTCAAAATAAAATGTACACGAAAAATAAAGTTGTATTATTTTTGATACTTCTATAATTCGTGATCATGTTAGGATGAGTTAAATTATTAAAACTTTCGTGAGCCATGATTAACTTATTTTTCTCAAATATATGAAATATTGTCATTATTTTCACATTTTAAAAAAGAACACGCAAAGTATCGAATTTTCGAACAAAGAAAATCAAATCCATTGCAGGAGCGTTCTTTGAATTTGGAACATTACAACGCTCCTGCAATGCTGTATGAAACGGCGTGCTGGGGTTATTAAATACTCTTTGCTTGGATCTCTTTTGTCATTCTTGGCATACCATAGTCTCTCTGCGTTTGCCTGTCGGCACAGATGATAAAAAAAATTAGCGGCAAAGCTGAAAATTCGTCTTGATTTGTACATACATACCTACATAATAAATATAAATTTAATAAAAATTAAAATGAGTTCCAACGCTTCAATTGGCAATGGAAAACCTCCTTCCAGCGAAATCAAAAGAAAAATACATGAAAGTATCCGGACGAGTAAAAAAAGAAGGACTCCGCGCCGTGATATTAGCAAGTAAAGCACCGTTATGCGAGTATGTGTGCGGTTACGTGGGATACTAGTTACACAATTTTTTCTCCCTTAAATAATCATAATGGCCACAAATACCAACATAGTATCGTTTTTACACTTATTCACAACGCACGACGGCATTTTTAAAATATTTTATTGAGACGCAAACTGATCTGTCACAGACGATGACAAGCCGCCTATCGTAGTGGCCTGTAGTAGTGTGTGTGCGTGGGGTATGTAAGGTGACACGGAGTCCTTATTTTTTTACTAGTCCGTGGAAAGTATATGCAAATTTTATGAGTTGGAAAAACAAGAAAAAAGTGTACATTTTCTCCGAAATAGTATTTTTGGCGTATTTTAATGAGATTGCTAAAACTAAAAAGCCATCTACATTATGGGCAATTTATTCCATGCTGAAATGTTCATGTTAAAAAAGGCATTAACTTGAAAAATTATGGGAATTTAACTACTTTTCTTAAACGACAATCGATCGGATCCAAAAGTAAGTAATCAAAAATTTTTACTGGAAAACATAAAGCAATTATTAATTAAAGCCCCAGGTGATATACATTTAGCGACAATAGGTAAATTAAATTAAATTTAGTATTAACTTGTAATTAGTGAACTAACTAACTCGTATTTAGTGAAGTCCTCTCATACAAAACAGCGCAACACTTATAACAATGCCAAGTGTCAGGCGGCAGTAACTAACCCGACGCCTTATGAGTCTACTCCGTGCTGGTTGGAAATGATCACCACAACTCATAACATTCACAGTAAAAACTGAGAGAACGAGGGCTGGACCAAGAGGAAGACCCCCTCTGTACAAAATAATCCATCCTAATCCCAGTGAGCAACGTGCTAATAGGATGAATGATTGGAGGGACTCCAGCCTCTGGCGCTAACCTCGGTAGACCTGGCAAACACCGTTGTATCTGCTTTCTTGTAGGAATAGACTCACCCTGCAAGTGACCTACTTCGTCGTCCATACTCGTGGGAACATAAAAAGAAATTAATAATTTAGAAACATTAAATCAAATTACAAGTCGGCAGTAACTCAAAGGTACAACCCCAACAACAGTCCACAAAGGAATTCTTACAAATAGACAATGATTTATTGGATTTAGCAAAACAAATAATACAACTACGCCACCCAGCGACCCATCTGATGAAGTACCCAAAGAAGCAAATATTTTGACTAAAAAGAAGAAATGGACGAAAGTAAACAATGACAAAAGGCAAAGATTATGCCCAGATGCAACACTGCAATACCTACACCAAATATCTTAGAGGATCTCGTAACGTAGTAGTATCGTAGATTCATCTGAAAATCCAGTAGCCAAACTAGCAAGAGCACCGCCCTTAGTCGGTAACATCCAGAACTTACTTACCCTGGACTAATCTGGCCCAATTGGGCTGACGTCATAAGACGGCAGCGTGACTCTCCCACTTCTAAAAAGCCCTCAGTCGCCTCTTACGACTCTTACTCCTTGGGCTTGGGACTACCCTATCCTTTTTACGCCTCGGGGAAGCACAGGCCGAGATCTCCAGCATAACTAACGTTATAATAAAATTCACTACCTCTCTGTCTTATGAATGCTACCGCTTCTTCAGACTCCTCATTGTCAACATTAGGCGACCTTTCAGTGTCTCGTCTCTCAGTAAACCCGACCGTACCTTAGCACATACAGAACTAGAGAAGGCCAGAACCATTACAGAGCATCTCTCAAAGTCAAAGTCGAATAAAAAATAATTGACAATTGTAGAGACTGCCGATAGAAGTGAAAACTTAGAATTTAGTATTAAAATTTGATATTTCATAACGTTTAAAAACAATTACATTCTTCATTTCAAAATATATCAAACAAAGACTTTGAACAATGCACATTTTTTTTATGGAAAAGGAGGAAAAACTAGCGTACGGGTCACCTGGTGTTAAGTGATCACCCCCACCCACATTCTCTTGCAACACCAGAGGAATCACAGAAGCGTTGCCGGCCTTTAAGGAAGCTGTACGCGCTTTTTGAAGGTACCCATGGAAACACCGCACAAGGAAGTTCATTCCACAGCTTTGTAGAACGTGGAAGAAAGCTCCTTGAAAACCGCACTGTGGAGGACCGCCACTTATCCAGATGGTGGGGATGATATCCTAACTTGTGGCGTGTCGTGCGAAGGTGTAATTCGGCGGCAGGAATCAGGTGAAACACCTCTTCGGATCACTCCCTATGATAAATGCGGTAGAGGATAGATACACAATGAAGCCGTTCACAGAGCACTGGGTCCTCGACAATTCGAGCTGCTCTGCGTTGCACGCGGTCAAATGTATCGAGCGGGCGCCAGATCAGAGATGACAGCTATACTCCACATGTGGCCGGACCGTGTGCTTTGTACAGCGCTAGAATGTGGGCCGGCTTGAAGTATTGACGTGCTCTATTTATGACGCCCAGTTTCTTCGAAGCCAATTTGGCTTTGCTTTCCAGATGGCCGCGAAATTGGCAATCGCTCAAGATTTCGAGACCAAGAATTCCGATACTAGGCGAGTCAGTAAGGTCAATTTACCCATTCCGCGACCTTCCAAAGAGAGGACTCGATAGAAGACAAGTTTCTCCCGGCACTGGTCGACGATATCCCTAGAGACCTGCATGGCCCCTGTATACGGCATCGCCCGTGCTGTCGTCTGCATAGCAATGTATGTTGGAGGTGTCCGACATATCATTGATATGCAGAATAAACAGTGTGGGAGATAGCACACTGCCTTGGGGCACTCCAGTGTTCACGGGCATGGGATTCAAGCAATAACCGTCGATAACGACCTGTATGCTGCGCCCAGTGAGGAAGCTGGAGGTCCACTTGCGTAAGCTCTCGGGAAGCCCAAATGATGGAAGTTTTGCGAGGAGCGCCTTGTGCCATACACGATCAAAGGCCTTCACTATATCCAGGCTAACGGCCATGCCTTCCCCGTTGCTTTCGATAGCCGCCGCCCATCTATGTGTTAGGTATACCAAAAGATGAGCTGCCGATCGACCATGGTGAAAGCCGTACTGTCGGTCGTTGATCAACTGGTGACCCTCTAGGTATACCTAGAGGCCTTTGATCTGGCGGTGAATTATGCTCTCCATGATTTTGGAGAGCAGGGAGGTAATACCTATAGGCCTGCAGTTTGCCGGAATAAACGCGTTATCACATTGAACCTTTCCCTAAATCCATTAAATTTCACTTATAAGATATACACAGCACTAATGAAGCACAATACGTCAGCTGTACAGATATACTGCTATAAGCATTTTGGTGAAGCTAACTGCTAAAAGGGCTGGCTCATTTGCCCTCCTTCCTTGCAAAAATTTATGTATACACATAAGGCTTCGATTAAGGTAGGCGTAGTGGCAAAGTGAGGCAACTAACACAACGCCCAAATGGGCGTATTCGAGCCAGTCTCGAACAATGTATGACGTTGACATACCACATGTTCTGCTAATAGTTGATACTAAAATGCTTGGTTGCATAGTAAAACTTTATAAAAATAATACAGGACATAAGAAAAACACTGGGATCACATATCATCAGTAAGTATTTTGTATTTTATTAATTTCACGATGTATAATACCACGAAGCGTATGTTAGAAAATTTGAAAGGTGGCACTGAGTGTCAAGATGCTACGCACAAAACCATGTAGAAGTTACCATAATAAAAAAAATATTGTTCTTAGGCAGTGCGGTATCTTGTTGGAGCGCAGCGGATACCAATGCATAATCATAAGACCTAAGGGTTCCTATTTATTTTCAAGTCAACTTTGGGCGTTAGGTAAAATAATATAACGAAATGTTAAGCGGTATTTTATTAATTGTAAGACATTATTTAATCATTTACTCTTTATCATCTAGGTCCATATTTTCTGCGGTAGTAATGTCTACTTCCTTTGTATCGAGCGGTTCTTCAGCAGGTTTGCTTTTAGTTTCATCGCTAGCGGCTGTTTCTTGTTTAATGTCACTTGGGTCACTTTCTGGTGCAGCTTCTGTTTTTTTCTCTTTCTCTTCCCTGTCAACAACAATTTATACTTTCGATACACACACATAAAAGTACATTTTAAGCTAGAAAAGGCTCCAGTTACAAGTTCATATAAATAAAAATATAATATTAATAATTATATTAATTACAAATTTAAGCAGAATTGTCAAATTCTAAGTAGAGGTATTTGGTAAGTATGGCATAATATGTAGATTAAGATTCTTCTTTGTTGTTTGGTTGAGTTCTCGTGACAGGCTTCGTCATACTCGCTTAAAGGTGCTTGTGGCGGTGACATGGGACGGGTCGGCCCTTACCTAAAATATGGTCGAGAGAGGCGATGGCTGTCTCATGCGTTATGCTCGTGAACGGGCGCTACTTGTGGTGGCTACAGATTCTTAAAAATGATAACATTTTTTTAATATAACCGCTTATAAAATTCTCGCAAAATGCCTTTATTTGTTTACGGTGTGTGGATGATACAGCTACTGTACTCAATAACTTTTATTTATATAAATTACATTTACTTCCGTGTAGTTATTTCCGTGACCTACATGAATAAAGTGACTTTGATTTGATTACAATCAATGTGTATCACTCACTTGGCGGGTCCGTTGACCACTTCAACTACATCGTCATCTTCATATTTAATGTTGACGACTGCGTCCACTTTATTCTTGATACTCTTCAGCGCCGAATGGAATATCTTTGAGCTGGCCTGTAGACAATTAAATAAAATGATCTCACGTTTATATTGTATTATTATATATATTTTATTTTTTAATAAAGTAAAACAGTGAACAGAGAAAACAGTTGACCCTTCAAAATATTGTTACACATTTAGGACATTTGAAAAAAAAATGTCTTAAATGTAACAAATTCAGCAAAATATCACTACATTTTTTTATGAAAATAAGGGACAAGGCGAGCAGGACGTTCAGCTGATGGTAATTGATACGCCCTGCCCATTAGAATGCAGTGCCGCTCAGGATTTTTTGAAAAACCCCAAAAATGAGCGGCACTACAACTGCGCTCGTCATCTTGAGACATAATTACGACAAGATGTTAAGTCTCATTTGCCCAGTAATATCACTAGCTACGGCGCTCTTCAAACCGAAACACAGTAATGCTTACACATTACTGCTTTACGGCAGAAATAGGCGCCGTTATGGTACCCATAATCTTGCCGACATCCTGTGCAAAGGAGCGTCCCACTGGTAACTGCCATATTATAAAACAAAGTTGCCCGCTGTGTCTGCCTGCCTGCCAGTTCGCCATTGAATAAATAATTACAAATTCCTAGGCAGAGTGATTCTTGAGTTACGTTTAGGTGTATATGATAAGGTTTTGTGTTATGACGATGATTGTTGTGATGTGTGTGTGACGTTACATTGAAGGAGCCCGAAGTGGCTGCTGGTTGAATCACGAGGGTGTCTCCCGTCACCACTGCAGTGACTGCCATCTGGTGGCAGGAGGTTCTCAATTTTGAGAAAATAAGTTAATGCAGCGAGTCAAGTGAAGTGAGCAGCGGGTGTCTGAGAGGTGGCGCTAGTGTAGCGGTGGTAAGTGTGAGGCGAGTAGACGATAGGGGTGGCGAAGCGTATATAATGTCTTTGTATATTGTAAAGAGTATATTTGAAAGTTAAAAGTTATAATTGTAAAATCTGTATTATAGTGATTTGTGATAAAATACTGTTTTTATTTTCCCTGAATGATTTACATTAATATTCACGTACTAAACACACCCACAAAATTATCAAATTGGATTGACCTGTGTCGTCGTCAATGGACAAGTTATTAATAATCTACGGTATGCTGACAATACTGTCCTAATAGCGTTCACACAGCAAGATCTACAAAAAAATTGTGAATGGAGTAAACGAGTGCAGTGAAAGAGTAGGGTTAAAAGCATTTATCCTATAGTCCTATATATATATATATATCTGACTTAACATCCTGAGAGAGTTGAAAGGCAAAACGGACATCCGAGTCCGCATAGAAATTGCTCGCGCATCTTTTATGAAGACGAGAAAAGTTTTTTACAGGCGTCTATTTTATTTATTTATTTTAAGTTCACCAACAGATTATACACTATTACTAACTTATAAAAATAACAAAATAAGTATAAATTATGGTGTAAATCCAATTACATGCAAACCAGCACGTATTTTTGAGTTGCACAAGTGCGGGGTTACAAGTTTACAATGAAAAAATATTGTATTGTACTATTATGGTGTAGAAGTGAACAAGTGAAAAAAAACTAAAAATGTATTTTTGGATATAAAAATCAAAACAAAGCATAAGTTAGTGTGGTTTCTGCACTGATAAATTGCTGCAATATTTTTTTGTAATGCTGAGGGGAGGAGGAGTGGATGTCAACACGAGTAGTTTTGAAAAGATTATTATGCTCCCGGCAAATCCTTTCTAAAACACTATCAGCACCGAGTTCAGTTCTATAAAATTTCCAATAAATGGTTTGAAATTTGTGAAACGTGCACTTTCGCGTGGCACTGAAAATTTAATTTTGGCTAGGATATTGGGACAGTCTAATTTGTGATTTAAAATTTTGTATAGAAACATTTGATCATTCACCCAGCGACGATTTTCTTGTGACGTTATATTAAAGAAATTTAATTTATCGTTATAAGAGGTTAACACGAACCGTTTTTTTTTTCATGTACTGACAACAAAAAAAGAAAGTGTTTCTGGATTCTTTCGATTCTTTTGATAGGATCCTTATAGAATGGATTCCAAAAGGTGAAGCCGTATTCTAATAAGCTACGAATTAGAGAAAAATAAACCATTTTAAGAGCTAAACATGATTTAAACGTTTTGCAATTACGCCAAACAAAGCTTAATAATTTGTAACATTTATTGATTGTTACATCTATGTGTGTATTGAAGGATAATTTCTTGTCTAAAATAATTCCAAGGTCTCTGATGTTATCCACTTCATCTAACAAAAGATTATTTAAAGAATATGAAGTATTAAGCGGTATTCGTTTCTTTGTAAATTTTATTTGCTGACATTTTTTAACATTAAGGGGCAATTTATTTTAAATAGACCATTGGGAAATACTGTTTAAGTAATTTTGAAGGGAAATCGAGTCTAACGGATTTTGGATAGATTTAAAAATCTTTAAGTCGTCAGCAAATAACGCAAAATTTGAAGATTTTATATGGTTACACAAGTCGTTAATAAATACTAAAAATAATATAGGACCTAGATGGGATCCCTGAGGGACTCCAGATGGAGCCATGAATGGATCTGATTGATTCCCGCAAACCACTACTTGTAGTTGTCTGTACGACAAAAACGACGAGAGCCAGGACAGTAAAGTTCCTTAAATGCCAGCGTTATGTAGTTTAGTTATTAAAATTGAGTGGTTGACCCGATCGAAAGCTTTACTAACATCCATATATATAGCGTCCACTTGGTGTCCCTTGTCTATATTATCGATTACTTGAGTAGCAAATTCAGTTAAATTTGTTATGATAGACATTTTATTGCGGAAACCATGCTGTTGAGGGACTAAAATAGATTTCAAATGAAAAGAAAGATAAGGACATATCAAAGATTGAAAACCTTACCAAAAATGGACAATATATAAATTGGCCTGTAGTTCATTATATCATCCGCTTGTCCGCTTTTCGGAATTGGCTCAACATTAGCAGACTTCCATTTTTCAGGAAATATCCCAGTGGCCAGGGATCGATTATATATAAGATATAGGGGTTAGGACAGAGATGAAGTGCAGTTTTTAATGAAATTAGCCGGTATCTTATCAGGACCAGCGCCTTTTCTATCGTCTAGTTTTTTCAAGGCTTTTTCTATTGAATTTGGGTTTAAAGAAATTTTGAAAAGAGATTTGTTGTACTTTCATGTTATTTTTGCAAATTAAATATTTTATACTGTTTTTATAATTATAACGTAACAACTATTTATTATAGTATGACATCTTCTTCTAGCTTCTTGAACATCGTATTCTGTGAGAGGACATTTGTTTTTTTGTATTTAATCTGAAAGACTCCGTCTAGACTCGTGGGACCCGTTGTTTTTTACGGCTGTGAGTCATAGACCTTAGTGGAAGACTTATGTAAAAAGATTGAAGCCTTCGAGATATGGACAAGTCGCAGGTTGTCCGCATAAGTTGGACGACTAAAGTAGCTAACGCAGAGGTCCGAATGCAGAATATCGAGTTACTGAGAACCATCAAACAGCATAAGATCTCATACCTCAGTAACGCCTGCTGTAAACTATTATGATGGGACAAACTGTTGGTAAAAGAGATGTTGGAAGAAGAAAGAAGTCTTGGCTCAGAAAAATAAGGGAGTGAAGTGGCATCAAGACAGTCCAAGAATTATTCCGATAGACAAGGAGACGTTTAACAAACTGACTACTGACTTTCAGTAATGGACACGTGAAGAAGTTACCTACTCAGCCAAAAAATAAATACAACAAAATATAGATAGCACGTTTGACAATAATGCGTGCCTATTAGTGTGTGAAAATTACGAGTTTGTGTGTGTCTGTGTGTTACCGTAATGCGGACTGCTGCGTGCTGGCGGCCGTTTGTGTGTGTGTGAGTGTAGTACCGTGAGCGAGGTGATGCGGCTGCGCGCGGCGGCCAGGCTGGCGGCCAGCTCCGCGAGCTGCGCCTGCGGCCGTGTGTGTGTGTGTGAGTGTAGTACCGTGAGCGAGGTGATGCGGCTGCGCGCGGCGGCCAGCTCCGCGAGCTGCGCCTGCGGCCGTGTGTGTGTGAGTGTAGTACCGTGAGCGAGGTGATGCGGCTGCGCGCGGCGGCCAGGCTGGCGGCCAGCTCCGCGAGCTGCGCCTGCGGCCGTGTGTGTGTGAGTGTAGTACCGTGAGCGAGGTGATGCGGCTGCGCGCGGCGGCCAGGCTGGCGGCCAGCTCCGCGAGCTGCGCCTGCGGCTGTGTGTGTGTGAGTGTAGTACCGTGAGCGAGGTGATGCGGCTGCGCGCGGCGGCCAGGCTGGCGGCCAGCTCCGCGAGCTGCGCCTGCGGCCGTGTGTGTGTGAGTGTAGTACCGTGAGCGAGGTGATGCGGCTGCGCGCGGCGGCCAGGCTGGCGGCCAGCTCCGCGAGCTGCGCCTGCGGCTGTGTGTGTGTGAGTGTAGTACCGTGAGCGAGGTGATGCGGCTGCGCGCGGCGGCCAGGCTGGCGGCCAGCTCCGCGAGCTGCGCCTGCGGCCGTGTGTGTGTGAGTGTAGTACCGTGAGCGAGGTGATGCGGCTGCGCGCGGCGGCCAGGCTGGCGGCCAGCTCCGCGAGCTGCGCCTGCGGCCGTGTGTGTGTGAGTGTAGTACCGTGAGCGAGGTGATGCGGCTGCGCGCGGCGGCCAGGCTGGCGGCCAGCTCCGCGAGCTGCGCCTGCGGCTGTGTGTGTGTGAGTGTAGTACCGTGAGCGAGGTGATGCGGCTGCGCGCGGCGGCCAGCTCCGCGAGCTGCGCCTGCGGCTGTGTGTGTGTGAGTGTAGTACCGTGAGCGAGGTGATGCGGCTGCGCGCGGCGGCCAGGCTGGCGGCCAGCTCCGCGAGCTGCGCCTGCGGCCGTGTGTGTGTGAGTGTAGTACCGTGAGCGAGGTGATGCGGCTGCGCGCGGCGGCCAGGCTGGCGGCCAGCTCCGCGAGCTGCGCCTGCGGCCGTGTGTGTGTGAGTGTAGTACCGTGAGCGAGGTGATGCGGCTGCGCGCGGCGGCCAGGCTGGCGGCCAGCTCCGCGAGCTGCGCCTGCGGCCGTGTGTGTGTGAGTGTAGTACCGTGAGCGAGGTGATGCGGCTGCGCGCGGCGGCCAGGCTGGCGTCCAGCTCCGCGAGCTGCGCCTGCGGCCGTGTGTGTGTGAGTGTAGTACCGTGAGCGAGGTGATGCGGCTGCGCGCGGCGGCCAGGCTGGCGGCCAGCTCCGCGAGCTGCGCCTGCGGCCGTGTGTGTGTGAGTGTAGTACCGTGAGCGAGGTGATGCGGCTGCGCGCGGCGGCCAGGCTGGCGGCCAGCTCCGCGAGCTGCGCCTGCGGCCGTGTGTGTGTGAGTGTAGTACCGTGAGCGAGGTGATGCGGCTGCGCGCGGCGGCCAGGCTGGCGGCCAGCTCCGCGAGCTGCGCCTGCGGCCGTGTGTGTGTGAGTGTAGTACCGTGAGCGAGGTGATGCGGCTGCGCGCGGCGGCCAGGCTGGCGGCCAGCTCCGCGAGCTGCGCCTGCGGCTGTGTGTGTGTGAGTGTAGTACCGTGAGCGAGGTGATGCGGCTGCGCGCGGCGGCCAGCTCCGCGAGCTGCGCCTGCGGCTGTGTGTGTGTGAGTGTAGTACCGTGAGCGAGGTGATGCGGCTGCGCGCGGCGGCCAGGCTGGCGGCCAGCTCCGCGAGCTGCGCCTGCGGCCGTGTGTGTGTGAGTGTAGTACCGGGAGCGAGGTGATGCGGCTGCGCGCGGCGGCCAGGCTGGCGGCCAGCTCCGCGAGCTGCGCCTGCGGCCGTGTGTGTGTGAGTGTAGTACCGTGAGCGAGGTGATGCGGCTGCGCGCGGCGGCCAGGCTGGCGGCCAGCTCCGCGAGCTGCGCCTGCGGCCGTGTGTGTGTGAGTGTAGTACCGTGAGCGAGGTGATGCGGCTGCGCGCGGCGGCCAGGCTGGCGGCCAGCTCCGCGAGCTGCGCCTGCGGCCGTGTGTGTGTGAGTGTAGTACCGTGAGCGAGGTGATGCGGCTGCGCGCGGCGGCCAGGCTGGCGTCCAGCTCCGCGAGCTGCGCCTGCGGCCGTGTGTGTGTGAGTGTAGTACCGTGAGCGAGGTGATGCGGCTGCGCGCGGCGGCCAGGCTGGCGGCCAGCTCCGCGAGCTGCGCCTGCGGCCGTGTGGGTGTGAGTGTAGTACCGTGAGCGAGGTGATGCGGCTGCGCGCGGCGGCCAGGCTGGCGGCCAGCTCCGCGAGCTGCGCCTGCGGCCGTGTGTGTGTGAGTGTAGTACCGTGAGCGAGGTGATGCGGCTGCGCGCGGCGGCCAGGCTGGCGGCCAGCTCCGCGAGCTGCGCCTGCGGCCATGTGTGTGTGAGTGTAGTACCGTGAGCGAGGTGATGCGGCTGCGCGCGGCGGCCAGGCTGGCGGCCAGCTCCGCGAGCTGCGCCTGCGGCCGTGTGTGTGTGAGTGTAGTACCGTGAGCGAGGTGATGCGGCTGCGCGCGGCGGCCAGGCTGGCGGCCAGCTCCGCGAGCTGCGCCTGCGGCCGTGTGTGTGTGAGTGTAGTACCGTGAGCGAGGTGATGCGGCTGCGCGCGGCGGCCAGGCTGGCGGCCAGCTCCGCGAGCTGCGCCTGCGGCCGTGTGTGTGTGAGTGTAGTACCGTGAGCGAGGTGATGCGGCTGCGCGCGGCGGCCAGGCTGGCGGCCAGCTCCGCGAGCTGCGCCTGCGGCCGTGTGTGTGTGAGTGTAGTACCGTGAGCGAGGTGATGCGGCTGCGCGCGGCGGCCAGGCTGGCGGCCAGCTCCGCGAGCTGCGCCTGCGGCCGTGTGTGTGTGAGTGTAGTACCGTGAGCGAGGTGATGCGGCTGCGCGCGGCGGCCAGGCTGGCGGCCAGCTCCGCGAGCTGCGCCTGCGGCCGTGTGTGTGTGAGTGTAGTACCGTGAGCGAGGTGATGCGGCTGCGCGCGGCGGCCAGGCTGGCGGCCAGCTCCGCGAGCTGCGCCTGCGGCCGTGTGTGTGTCAGTGTAGTACCGTGAGCGAGGTGATGCGGCTGCGCGCGGCGGCCAGGCTGGCGGCCAGCTCCGCGAGCTGCGCCTGCGGCCGTGTGTGTGTCAGTGTAGTACCGTCAGCGAGGTGATGCGGCTGCGCGCGGCGGCCAGGCTGGCGGCCAGCTCCGCGAGCTGCGCCTGCGGCCGTGTGTGTGTGAGTGTAGTACCGTGAGCGAGGTGATGCGGCTGCGCGCGGCGGCCAGGCTGGCGGCCAGCTCCGCGAGCTGCGCCTGCGGCCGTGTGTGTGTGAGTGTAGTACCGTGAGCGAGGTGATGCGGCTGCGCGCGGCGGCCAGGCTGGCGGCCAGCTCCGCGAGCTGCGCCTGCGGCCGTGTGTGTGTGAGTGTAGTACCGTGAGCGAGGTGATGCGGCTGCGCGCGGCGGCCAGGCTGGCGGCCAGCTCCGCGAGCTGCGCCTGCGGCCGTGTGTGTGTGAGTGTAGTACCGTGAGCGAGGTGATGCGGCTGCGCGCGGCGGCCAGCTCCGCGAGCTGCGCCTGCGGCCGTGTGTGTGTGAGTGTAGTACCGTGAGCGAGGTGATGCGGCTGCGCGCGGCGGCCAGCTCCGCGAGCTGCGCCTGCGGCCGTGTGTGTGTGAGTGTAGTACCGTGAGCGAGGTGATGCGGCTGCGCGCGGCGGCCAGGCTGGCGGCCAGCTCCGCGAGCTGCGCCTGCGGCCGTGTGTGTGTGAGTGTAGTACCGTGAGCGAGGTGATGCGGCTGCGCGCGGCGGCCAGGCTGGCGGCCAGCTCCGCGAGCTGGGCCTGCGGCCGTGTGTGTGTGAGTGTAGTACCGTGAGCGAGGTGATGCGGCTGCGCGCGGCGGCCAGGCTGGCGGCCAGCTCCGCGAGCTGCGCCTGCGGCCGTGTGTGTGTGAGTGTAGTACCGTGAGCGAGGTGATGCGGCTGCGCGCGGCGGCCAGGCTGGCGGCCAGCTCCGCGAGCTGCGCCTGCGCGCCACGCTCGGCCTGCTGCGTGCTGGCGGCGGCGGCGCGTGCGGTCCGCAGCTGGCCCCGCGCGTGTTCGAGCGCCGCCTCCAGCCGCGTGCGCTCGGCCTGCCAGCGAGCCGCTGACGTCACCAGCGCGCCCACGTCCACCACGCGCGACTTGTACATCACCACGCCTGCGACAACAATACACACATTATAGAGAACTTTCTTTTGCAGGTGTTGGTGTATGTGTTGTTTAAGGGCCTTACAGTTACAACTTCACTTGGATACATAGATAAACCTGAGTGAGGGCTTGATGTTAAATAATATTAATGTACATTCTTGCATTTGTTTTGTGTTTACAAATACAAAAAAATACAAAATACAAAACATTTATTTCGCACTTTTCATATACAAATGACCCCCACACTAGGCGTTGCCTGTCTCGTGGGGGAAATAGTAGAATTAACAGAAAATAAAGATATACAAGCGGCTAGTGACAAGCTGATTACTCAAATTTTACTAATCATATAAAGAAATAAAACGGTAATAACTATAGAAGTATTAATTGTGTGTATATGTAGGTGAAAATGTGTGTATATGTGTTGTGTGTATTTTTTAGGATTGTACCTTAAGAAGATTTTCAGTTTCCATATAGGATAGTTGTATTAAATATTTTGATAGAAGCTCTTTAGCCTTGAAGATGGAGTGTTTTAAATTTACATAGCTGGACTAGTTTATTATAAATCCGGGGGTACAAAAAGGTTGGAAAGTGACATGCAAATGCAGTTTTGACAGTAGTAACAGGCAATTTGTAAACTCGGTTTTTAAGCAATGTGTTGTATTCTTTGAGTTCAGCTGTTTTGTGGACATGCATCGCCACTCTTATCAGGTACAGCTTTCGAACGCTGAGTACCTAAGCGTCGCTGTACAAATCATTCGTTGTGTATCTAATCGGTTTCCTCAAAGCTTCTTTTAACACAGCTCTTTGCGCTCTTTCCAATTTTATGAGGTTGGTGGAATTTGTACCTCCCCAGGCTAGAATGCAGTAATTTATGATTAGTTGTCCGAGAGCTAAATAGATGCTTTTGATAATGAAAGCTCAGCGGACTCTCGAAGCAATTTAATGGTGTATACCAATTTTCGTAAACGAGTTGAGAAAGCAGCAACGTGATCTCTGATACTTAATGTTTCGTCTACGACTATTCCAAGATATCTCATTGCATTAACTCTTTTAATGTGGTCACAAGTGCACTTTTGAGCTGGACGTCTTGAACAGTTTGTACTGTGAATTTTAAGATTTTGCTGTTGGCTTGGTGATGAAGCAGAAGTCTTATAAATTGCATTGAAATCTACTCTTAGAAGAATTTAAAGTTAGAATATTTTGTTTCAGCCAGTATGATACCAGTGACATACCTTGCTCGACATATTCGTAAACGGTATCCCAAGAGAGTCCGTGAAAAACAATAGCTGTGTCATCAGCGTAACACAGGATCTCAGCATTTTGTAATGGGATAAACATTATGTCATTAATATATAATTAAAACAGGGTAGGACCTAAAATGCTGCCCTGTGGTACGCCGAAGGATATTGGTCTCAGGTCACTAAGTTTATCACCAATTTTAACACATTTTCTTCTATCCAGTATAATTCCTCGGAACCCGTATGCTTCGAGTTTTCGCAGTAGAATTGAAACTGTATCAAAGGCTTTCGATAAATCTAGGAAAACTCCTACACAGGCCCTTCCTTCGTCTAAATGGGCGGCAACAACTTCTGTGAGAAGAGTCACTGCATCTTCTGTTGACTCGCCCCTTCTAAATCCAAACTGCCGATTCGCTATAAGGGAGTTAGATTCAAGCTAAGCGACGAAGCTTTTGTTCACAATGCGCTCTAATAGTTTTGAGACAGACCCTAATAGTGATATCGGCCTGTAATAACTGGGTTCCATCTTTGATTGACCTTTATGGATCGGTACGACTGCCGCGACTTTCCATGCCTTAGGGAATGTACCACTTTCAATGCTTTGATTAAAAATCGCCGCTAGCGTTTCAGCAATTGCAGGACCAATTGACTTTAGAACATTATTATTCAGGTAATCAAGACCTGGGGAGCTATAAGGGTCTAATTTCTGAATGAGACCGAGAACTTCATGCTTATCTGTAGGCGCTATAAATATTGAGCTTAGTGCTGATGAGTTAATTTTGACCTTGGCTGCAAGCGATTCTTCGGTTTCATTTTTTTGACCAAGTATTGTATTTGCAAGGTTTTGACCAGCTGAAGTAAAATACTCATTACAAATGTTTAAGGCCTCTGTCTCATTGTTTCTTATGTATTTTAAATGTAAATCTTTAAATTTAATTAAAATATCTTATTATACATAAAATTCGGAAAATTTTAAATGAAATTAATACATTGATTAATATTTACCCGGTAATAAAAAAAATAACTAAATGTGCAATACTAGTATTCATTAAAGAAAAACCGGTATACATAAAGTATAAACTATTCATTTACAGCCTTGCTGATTAGAGTAGATTTCTTTAGATAGAACAAATTTTGAAATTGAATAAAAAATTAAATTAACAAAAAATAAATAGGTTTTCTCTTTTTGATAAAGTTTCGTCACACGGGTGTCCGATTCTCCCAGTGCTCCAGTGCCAACCCCTAGTCCAGTTGTTTACGAAAATATCGGTATTTATGAATAAAACAAAATAAACAGGGATGGTCCATAATTGATGTAGCAAATATGATTCGCTGATTTAAAACGATAACAGGACATGGAGAGAGAGCTGTAACGAACATTACCTGTTTCAGAGATGTCTTTAGTAGACGAAGGCTCGTCGTCATTGCTGTCTCCTTCTCTTTTAAATAACGGCAATAAGTTTCTGTTGCCGGCTGCTATTGTCGCCTCCAAGTTCGCAATCTATAGAACAGATATAATATAAAATTATATAGGTATATACTAGCTATAATTCCCATATTTATTTATATTTGAGGTTTCAAAAAAGATGTTAAAAATTTATAAAAGTACTGCAAGATGGTTGTTAGTCATTGTTCATGGTTATTGTTTTTTTTTTTAATTTTCTATTGATTTGGTAGGTGGGAAGGTAATAATTTGTTCTATCGAACAGCGTACTGTGAGGTAGTCTGCCAGCAGTGTTCATCGCACGTTGTTTCAAGGAAGATGCGACATGTACACGTGTCGTGTGCACTCCTCCCTAAAAGACCAGCAACGCTCCTCTGTTTCCTCTGGCGTTGTAGGAGTAAGTTGTGAGAACACGCGGAAATATCGCTCTGTGAGAGCTATTTAAATATTAATGCAGTAACTCCTAAGCAATCAACGATCATTGCTCATTTTAAGTGAACTGACTAACTATATGATATACTTCCATTAATAAATAATAATAAAATAATAAATTACATTTTAGAGAGCACATTAACTATATTTCCAATAAGTCATCTCGTTTTTCAGATTTTGTGATGAGACAAACTAAATTTTTCAGACTCTGATGTGTCAAAGATATTTATATTTTTCAATTTTAGAGTATTGGAGTCCGGTGTGGAACCCTTCTCACAAAGTTCACATTAAGAGGCTAGAAAAAGTACAGCTAAAATTTTATATTATCCCTCATATTCAAGTAATCTTTGTCGTCAGTTAGACTGCTACGAATCTAGACTTGTGCATTTAGATATGACGCCTCTTGTACAGCGTAGGAAAGTTCCAGAACTTGTCTTTTTACAAAAACTGATTCATGGCCACAACATAGACAGTTCCCTATTATTAAGTAGAATTTACTTGGCTGTCCCACGGCATTGCATTGACGACCTGTATAGCCGAGTGGTTAGCGATCCTACCTACTAAGCTAGAGGTTCGAATCCCGGTAGGTGTAAGCATTTATATGATGAATATGGATGTTTGTTTCCGAGTCATGGATGTTTAAATGTATTTATGTATGTTTAAGTAAGTATATTGTATTAAATATATCATTGTCTTGTAACCCATAACACAGGCTATATATGCTTAACTTGGGGCAAGATAATTTGTGTAAAAAGTGTGTCAATATTATTATTATTGCAGCCGTATTATTAATAGGAAAACGTTCAGTCGCATTTGTTCTCTGTATAATGAAGTTTGTCAGGAGGTGGACACATTTAATCCGTCAGTCTCTAAGGTTCAGAAGACTTCTGCTAGAAAAAGTGGACTATTGGTTTGGGGACTGTGGTCGTTTGTGTTAATCTATGCCTTAAATTATTGTTTTTAGTTTTATATAAAATCTAGAACACATTTAAAAGCATGCTGTGTTCACTTCTAGAACGAGTCACTCGCCCTCTGTTAACGTATATTTCTGTTTTATACGATATTTAAAGTATATCCCGTCTAGGTCTATCGCAGACAACTCTTGTGCTATCGAGTCTGCATTGCGCGCAAAATGTCTTTGGCAGATATTTCACAGACTTAACGCATACGACGTAAATTTTCGGTCATTTTGTCGGCAGAACTGTAGATATTGATTGCGGTGATTATTTCGTACTTGAGATACAAAAAAAACTTGAAATAGCGATTTTTGGGTTCATCGTATTCTTTCAGAAAGATTATTAAAGAGTTTCATATTAAACATTCAATTCTAAAACTATATCCAAATAAGTTTGTAATGAACTGCTAATTATTTTGAAATCTGCTTTAAAAGTGTAGGTATAAAGCGATGAGAAATATCACTTTTTCATGAAATAAATACATTTCTTCAAAATACATAACTTCTTCCATACCTGATATGAATTTGATTTGGTAATAAAAATAATTACTATTATCGATTTACCTGAACTAAAACGAACAGATTTTACCGAGTACATTTATTATAATAGTATGTTCCATGTTTTTCGTAAAATGGATTTTATATTTACATTATAAATGCAAACAAAAGCTCGATTCTTTAGAAATCGATCTTTTAGACCTTAGATTTTTTTTGTGAATCGATACATCAGCTAACGATTTGAATCAATTTAAAAAAATCGAAATTGATTCAAATCGAGATTTACGATGGTGCTGGACAACTTTCCATAGATATTGTTTCTGCTCTTCATCTTTAGTGGCGTACTGATTAAATTCCTCAACTAGAGCGATCCCTCTCTCAGCAATATCGTTTACTACTGTAATATGTTTGACAGACTAAATATAGATTTAAAGTAAAGATCTTTACGAAATAAAACAATTCTTTGTCGAAACCAAAGAGAAAAGATGTTATTTTTTATAATTTTCGTTTTTTAAAGCCCTGTAACTTTTTTATTATTACTTAAAGAAAAAACGAGGAGGGAAATTTGAAAATTTTTTTTTCGACGATTTACATTGAAAATAAAGAAAAAAACTTTTTTTAAACGTATTTTACATGGGAAAGGGAACCCCCCCATGCACCAGCTCAATTTTCAAGATATCAATCTCATCTCTTAGGAGGTTATTTTTTGTTTAAACAAAACAACTTTTCATATGTATTTACTCGAAAAATAATTTTTTATTCTGAAGCAGTCTAATCTACATATTTTGTCGAATTCATTGTTTTATTATCGATATGGTACTAATATGTACTTCAATATTCGTAATTGATTACCTGAGGCAATACTTCTGTGTTGACAACCATGGTGTGTAGAGGCAAATCTTGCATCGCATCTGAAGTGCCCGATGCCAAGTCTTTGATGGCCTGGATCAGCGTCCTACAAACATGACAGGATATAATTATTATCGTCCCTAAACAGTTTTACTTTTACAAAATTACTTTAGACAAAATAATTTAGTCAAGTAGCATCAAAAATAAAAGTGACTTTAGCAACAGATCACATTTTTAAACATATTATATAATCAACAGGTCTTTATAGCCGATGCCTTTGCAAAATGAGTGTTTACTGGCCCAACATACATTCCAAACTATTTCTTTTGACAATGCTGCAATAACGTTGCGTTCCATCCACAGATCAATCGCTGTAAATGAATCTGGACAAGATATGTATGTACATAGACACATAAGTGAATTTGCTAGTTATTCAAAGGAGTTGTTAAAAAACATTTGTGTGGTAAAGGTTACTATAACATAAATGACTTTTCTTAATGATACCACAGTAGTTTTTTGACTTTAAATAAGTGATGTAACATTCTATTTTGAATAAAAATATTTGAATTTGAATACATACTTCCACGGGATTTTAACCATATATAGAGGCCATCGAAAGCAAAACTGGCAGAGGATTGTCAAATGACAGAACCATTGGTGAGCTATAGCTGGAGTGATATAATGCTCAAGACTGATTGGGATGTAGATGTACTGTGCGTAAATAATACTTAATAAAAGTCAAAACTTAGTTTTTTTATCAATTAATAGTCTCTGCACCTGATGTTCTGTAAATACGGTCGCCTAGGCCTTTGATGCGATGGCCTCTGGAATGCAAAGCCATTGCCAGAATCAGACTGGGGTGTGTTAAAATACCTTCACTCAGAGCAGAGGATGTGCCCTGCCTAAATCTTCTGAGGATCCTACAACTATTAAAAGTAATAGGTTTTGAGGATATAATTTAAATCTCGGCACAATAAGGGGCACACGGTTCCAAGTTATTAGCCTCGATTTTTCCAAATCTCATCTAGACGTAGGGAATCGAGGGCAGGCGTGCTAGAATAAACAGGGGGCACAATATACCTAGAATTTTCTTCGACATCTTAATCCTCTTAATTATATTAATAATAAGGTCTTTGATTGTGCATGGCACAATACGCTTCTCTCAAACTTCCATACAGGTCACTGTTAACCGTTATTGCTTGAACCCAAAGTCCTACACTGTTACTCCTAAATGTATGGCAGTGACTAAGACGAAATGTTGGATACTTCTGGTTTTGATTTAAAAAAAAAATATTTGTCATATATACCAGACACACCAACAACAATCTAAATGGTCTCTCACTTGTAACTGAAGTTGTCCTTGATGCACACCTTCTCGAGTACCACTCGTATCTGTGACCTTGACAGCTGCAGTCCCAGGCTCATGAATAAGATTTGCAAATCCTTCTTGGTGATGGTTCCTCCGCGAGCAGTATCAAAGTACACCAGGGAAAGCAGGAGGTACGGGTCTGGCGGCAGTTCCACTCCCTTGCTGCGGCGGCGTGGCGAACTACTGCGGTCGTCATCGCTGTGAGGATCCTATCAACACAACAAATCGTTTATTTAATATCATTAGTAGTAGCAAAATGATTAGGGTTCCGTAACCAAATGGCAAAAAACGGAACCCTTATGGATTCGTCGTGTCTGTCTGTCCGTCCGTATGTCACAGCCACTTTTCCGAAACTGTAAGAACTACTCAAAAATTTTATTTGATCAAACCCATACGAATGACCCCCGTATATATATAAATACTAGCTGACCCGGCAAACATTGTTTTGCCATATAAAGTATAATTCACGCAATAGTTTTATAAGTAATAAAATATAGCCTATATTATAGCCTGTACATCATTTTGTTCTATTGTCAATAGTTTTTGCAGTGCACGCAAAAATAGGTTTTCGATTTTACACCTTGTGTTACAAAATAGCAATTTTATTACGGATCTCTAATTTCGAAAAAAAAACATAGCCTATAGCCTTCCTCGATAAATGGACTACCCAACACTGAAAGAATCATTCAAATCGGACCAGTAGTAGCAGAGATTAGCGCGTTCAAACAAACAAACAAACACTGCAGCTTTATAATATTATAGTATAGATATACTAGCTGACCCAGCAAACGTTGTATTGCCGATATTTAAATTGCGATACAAAAGTAACTGTTGATCGTAGATTGGTGAAAATTTGAAGTTGTATGTATTTCTTAATGCTGACTCATAATCAAACAAATTTAAAAAAGAAGTCAAAAAATTAAAAAACAAATCGTGTGGATCACCCTTAACATTTAGGGGGATGAAAAATAGATGTTGTCCGATTCCCAGACCTACCCAATATTTTATATATTAGATATATATATATATAAACCCATACGAGTCTGATCATTTGAAGCGCTTTCTATGAATACGTTTTCAAAAATGATATTGAGGTTTCTAATATGATTTTTTGATTTTGGGTTCGTAGCAATATATCCAGCTTTCATCAACAATGACGATGTCATATACAGCATTTGAGTCACCGCGTTGAACTTATCTAACATTTGGCGACACCAGTTCATGCGAAGGTGTTTCTGGTCGTCGGTTAAAGTATGGGGAACCCATCCATTCGTCGCACTGCACTCACGCGGATCATTAAGATTGCTACGTCCACGCTTAAACTCGTTAAACCAATTGTAAATAGTGGCACGAGATGGGGCTTCATTAAGAAATGCTAATCGCAGCCTATCATAGCTTTGTTGTTGAGTAAGCCCACAACGAAAGCCATAATAAATCATTGACCGGGAATTTTCTCGCGTTAGGTTCATTTTCACGTGTAACAAGAGTTTTAGATTTGCCGCCAATTCACAAAAACAAATGAAAAATGAATGCAAAATACTACATTAGGTTACCAAAGAGTTCTTAAATTGAAATTCAAAAAAAGTTTTCATTAGCAATGTTTCTAACTAGCCAGTTCTAAACATTTTCAGTGTTACCCACGTACGTCATAAATCGAAAATCGCCATTTACTTTTCATTAAATCAACTTAAATAAAAAATAGATATTATTAAAACATTTTTTTATTTTTTTTAACAAAAACTTTTATTATGTTATTTACTGCTACGGAACTCTTCATGGGCGAGTCCGACTCAGCCGCTTTTTTATATATAGTAAATTATCTTATGAATTGCTATAAAAATATTATACAACATTGTGTATACTAAATAATTAAAATATAGTGATGAAATAAATACTAAACACAAACAGGACACCGGTTATATTTTGACCTTTCTTTTCTCCTGCCGTTATTACGTCCCTTAGTCGGCACATTTTACGAATTATACGTTTAATTGCTTGCCACAAGTTTTGCTGTATGAGAAATAAGGAAAAATTAAATACCTTTATATCGCGACGCCGAGACTCACGCCTGTCATCCTTTTTATCTTTTTCCTCTTTCTTATCTTCTTTCTTTTCCTTATCATCTTTCTTGTCTTTGTCGTCTTTCTTATCTTTTTCATCTTTCTTCTCCTTGTCATCTTTCTTTTCATCCTTTTTCTCTGCGCCCTCTGCAATGCTTTTCTCTTCTACTTTCTCGGGCAGTGTGTACAAAGTTTTGTAAATGTAAAATCCAAAGTCACGCATAAGCATTTCATTGAATAGCTCGGCGAAAACAAACAACTACAAAAAATATACAATGAATTCCACAAAAGTGAATTAGTCTGGATATCCTACAGAATGAACTCCACACATGCTCCACAGATTACAACCAGCTCCTTAAACCAATCAAGTTAAATAATGAATAAATAGAAAACTTATTTTTATGAGTATCCATTTAATAGGAGAACAATAATCCCCACAGTCGCCAGAGTGCTCTATTTTGGACAGCTCCATGGCTTTTATGGCGACCAATGGGTGCCCGGGATGAAAGTTGATAACTTGATCAGTATAACAAATGGGATATTCTGCACTTTATTCACCTTGTTTCTAGTAGTAATATCGTTGTAGCAGAATAGATATCACAAACAAATGCATAACATAGTATATTTTATTTAGGTATTAATAGATAATATTACTAGCTGATGCCCGCGACTTCATCCTCGATAAAGGGTTTTTAAAAATAATAAGCAAGTTTGGAATTGAAGATCTCATGTCATATTCAGTTATGTTCAGGTTCCCGTTTTCGCTCCCGTCCCCAACATATGAATCTTATTTCGATGAATATTGCTATGGAAAACTAAACCTACTATAACGGTATAGTTATAGCTCATCGACATGAATTTCACTTTTTCGAGGGAACCATAGATTTTACTGGGAAAAAATGTAGCTTATGTTCTTTCCCAAGCTCTATTCTATCACTGTACCCATCAAAATCGGTTCAGTAGCTCCGGCTTAAAAGTGTAACGAACGCAACGTACATCCACATTTATAATATTAGTAGGGACGACACAATCTCAACAGAATGTGATAAATAAAATATAAATAAGATTGATAACCTCAAAGCTGTGTTCCTTATTGTCCGTGATGCGGTAGTCAAGCAGCAAAGACAAGGTAGCTACACTGCAGGCAAACTTCCCATTCTTAGCTGTAACTGACGGGTGGACCACAATATGAGGAGAGCTCGGCATCTCATAATGAGATTTTAAAGTCTGCTTCTCTTTTTCCAACTGAAAACAACACATGTTTAATCGTTATTTTGAGAGCACATATTTAAAAATATTGACAATCAAATTCTGGATGGCATGTTTTCAAATTCAAATATTTCTTATCAAAATAGGATTCATAATCACTTATCAAACGTCAAAAATTATGAATGGGTGGTCCATTTAAAATGGACTGCCTCAGGCCTGAGAAGAACGGACGCAAGAAACTCAGCGGGTTTCTTTTATTTTCAAAATATGGTTTACAACGTAATATCGTACAATAAACATTTATAATTAATGAACCTGAGGGTGTCCGTTTAATTTCCAGTCCGTTGTATCATTAAGAAAATCGTTTATGCTATAATAACCTCTCCCACACAAACGTTTTTTAACAATTCCTTTAAATTTCGTAACACATATGTTTTGTACATTTTCTGGGATCATATTGTAGAAGCATATACATCGCTCAATAAAAGACATACTCGACTTAACCGAGTAGTAGGCATAACAAGTTTATGTTTGTTCTTCACCTTTCATTTCGTTTCCTCCTAAAGACACAGCAATATAGTGCAACTTATTGTTTTTTTCTGTTCAGACTTTATAGTCAAATTTCGAAGCTCCGACACTTCGTCTTCTAATGCGATTTTAAATCACTTATTGAAACGGCCGGAACGTTCCTGTGATTCCTCTGGTGTTGCAGAAGAATGTGGGCGGCGGTGATCATTCAACACCATGTAGACTTTTTCGTTCTCCTAGGGACCATTCCATGTGTGAATGTGGCCTTGAGGAAGGTACTCTTGAACATATTTTTATCTATTGCCCTAAATTGTCAATTCCTTTATATGACCTTCTACCGAAGGATATCCCTCGCCCCATCAACATCCCTTCCTTCTTACTTTATGCCATTCCCCTCTCATAAAGATTCTTTACAAATTAATCTCCCGCAATAATATTAAATTGTAATTTCTATCCTCCATACTTTCTACGCTTCTATTAGGCACATATTCCCACTTACATTCACACATTTCTCCCTTAAACTTAGATTAGATACTAACAAGGTAGTTAATATTATGGGTGTTTATTACTAACTGTACTAACTAACTCTTGTTGCCTATTCTTCAGTTCACAAAAAAACCCACAGCTATATCAACCGATCATTTCCTAAAACATGTTAAAAACATAAAAAAATAGCCTTAAAACCAATTCAACAATTACCTTTTTCTTAGCTTCTTCAATTTCTTTCTCAGTCAGCACTTTCTTTTTCTCTTCCTTTTTAACTTCGCTTTTTTGTGGTTCAGTTATGTTAGATTTCTCTTCAGTTTGTTTTGTCTCTGCCTTTGTGTTGCCATCATTATTTTTATTTTCATCATTTACTTCATCATTAACTTCCTTTTTAGTGTCTTCCTTGCCTTCACTACATTTTTCTTGGTCACTTTCATCATCAGCCACTTCCATCACATCATCATTGTTACTTTCTTGCTCTTCTGCTTTGATAAGTTTTGATAAACGTGATACTAATTGAGCTCGTAGTCCTAAAAGATTTCAATAATAATTTATATCAAGTATAACTTTACACAAATAACGAGTTGAACGAGACATATACAAGATTTATCATCGGTACGTCACTGGAACAGGTTGACTCAGCGGAAGAGCACTCGCACGGAACGCAAGTGGTCGCGGGTTCGAGATCTGCATCTTCAGAACTGGGTGCTGATTGATAATAATAATTACCCTGTCAATGAAAATAACCTAATTCTTATGAGTCATATCACAAATTTTAACAAAAAAATTACGGACCAAGTCTTGATTTATACAGCAGTAGAGATAGGTGTCGCATGTAAATAGATGCATTTGTAAAACGCTCACACTGAAGTAATCTAGCTAAAGGACATCAAATAGTAAATCCTAAAAAAACAATCCTACATTAAAAATACAAAACATAATAACGACAATTTTTTTTGTGTAAATAATCCAAATTTATTATTTTTAAGATTAGAAAGAGCGACATCTCAAATCAATTTCGTAATATGAAAATATTAGGGTTGAGCATGTTATCAACTGTAAAGTAGATCCTGTAAAGTGTAGACGAAGCCGCAACCTGAGAGTTGAACTTGTATGTCTTGACATACAAGATTTATCAACGATAAGTAACGCGAACGGTTGGCTCAGTGGAAAGAGCGCTCGCACGGAACGCGAGAGGTCACGAATTCGAGTCCCGCATCGTTCATAATTGTTTTTTTTTTCAAATTTTATTCGTAAACAGATTGTGTAGATTGTTTCCTTCCATTATCTATAACCCTTACTGCAATGGTAATTAAAATAGCAATATATGAAATTAGATAAACGAACCTGTTATTTTCACAGCTATACTAGGCTCAAACATCGCTGACTATCAGAATAATCATTGTAGGGACAATAGGGACAACATTCTGATACAGATATCACATTTTTATAAATTAATATATTGGTATAAATTATTTGTAGTTTTTTAGTAAATATATTGCTTATGTCCGGCTTATTCGGAAGCATGAAGTTTAGTTACTGGTTAGGCTGTGTGGACATTCGAAAACCTTCAGTATAACCGATATACTCGGTTTAAAAACTACATTTAGTTCATTGGTAAGCATTTAGCATATGTTTGGTTTATTCTCAGGTACATAACTTTACACCATGTTTACTTGTAAGTCAATAGTTTGGAAACATTTGTAAGTTATGGCGTTCCGACAAAAAGCATTGATATAATCAAATTAGGTAATAAACGGAGATAGTTAAGATTACTGATGAATTTTTATATTGTTTCTAACCTTTGCAGCTAACATTTCTTGCTCGCAGCTCCTGCCTCAGTTGATCAACCTTGATTGTTCTCAAGTCTATTTTAGAGTAATGTGTCGGTTCTGGTGCCTCTTCTTCATCATCATTCTCATCAATTGTTATCGTACTATCATCAGCATCTTTTATATCCTAAAAAGTGTTAATCATTACAATACAACAGTTTGCAACATATATAAAATTTCACAATGGGAGGATATTTAATATTGATTAAATTTAATTTGAAATATATACATTTTTATATAAATTTAAAGAGAGAGAATTCTATCCAAATTTAAGAGAGATATATTCAGTTTAAATGTTGTACGATTTAAAAATATTTGGCGGTACAACTGATGCGCGTCATTGACACGACGTCCCATAAGCGCAGCCCCGGAGACCAGTTGAGGCAGCTAGGCAGCAGGATACAAAACCAAACAAAAACTGGGAACAAACAATTTGGGATTTCTCCGCGTCGCCGTCCAATGCCGGTGTCTCGGCCGTCGCTGCCGCTTCCGGAGCTCCACTGTCGCTGGAATTATTTTCTTCTCCGTCGAGTTGCTTCAGCGCGAGCTCGCAGGCTGCCTTATATCGGTCCGCGACGGTCTTCCACTCGAGGCTCGTGGGCAGCACGGACCACACGTCGGGCAGGAACAAGACCACACACTCTAGTCTCGACTTGTCCTCGCGCCAGTAGTAAAACTCCACCATTCGGTACCTGCGCGGTTAATGAGGTTATAATAGACTGGTACTCACTCACAGCTCCCAGCACGGACACACATCCTGTACGCGAAAGTTAACTGCATTTGGTTCGCTGTTACATCACTCTGCGTCCGATACTGTCAGCAAGCAGTGGGCAATAGCCCCATACATCTCACATATTGAATGTGTGTTGTACCATGATTTAAAAACAAAAGTTTCTTCATGTAATTATTGCATTAGTGAATGGTCATTATGAATTGAACTTGAAAATATATTGAGACTGATATAGTTAGGTGAAGAAACGTTTGATTTCAATGTTAGGATTAAGGCACATACAGCGTTACACCCAGTTTCTTTCCAACATGAAAAAATATATACTCACCATTGAGTACAGCTAGAAAGATCAATTCCTGTTAAAGCTTTGCATGTTCTTATCGCTGTCTTTACGAGGACTCCAGGATCAGTGTCAGGATTTTCACCGTCCAATGATGGACTCCAAGGGCCACCGATAGCAAAATTTTCACCACCCTTCCCTTTTTGACCTACTAGAAATTTAACCAATCTTGTAGGGTGGAGGGGATTTTTACTGCTATTGCTGCGTTTATCCTTTTCATCCTGCTTTGTCAGACCACACTTCTGGTAAAGTGATTCCAATGTTGGCATGCCAATAAGCATAACCTAAAAACATTTATAAGGTTGTAGTAGTGAAAAAAATGTGTGTATTTATAAAGCACTTTTTCTTAAAAGGTATTCCCAAGTCGTAATGTTAAATCGAAAAATTGGTATCAACAGATTTATGAGAGAAAAAACATAGACAAAAAAGAACCCACCAAAATTTATAACCATTGACAAATTTTGTTGGATCCACAACTTTATTCATAAATTCACTAGTCCGCAGGATGACAAAATATTTGAATCGTTTTTTTTTTATTGCTGATTCTTCAAATAACAAATACAAATAAGTGTTATTAAGATTACATTAAGTGATAATAAATGAACGCATTTTTATTTATAACCGAATCGATGGCTAGACTAGGCGATTGGTTGAGTTTTTTAAAATAAATTTAAATGATTTTGTTAAAATAAATGACTTTTATTGCTTGTTGACCAAAAAAGTGCTCTCACTAAAGCTCAAATTCAAATATATTTATTCAAAATAGGATGTGACTTCACTTATTGAAATTCATAAACTATCACCCATTCCAAAATGAATGCCTCAGACCTGAGAAAAACGGGCGCAACAAACTCAGCGGGCTTTTTTTTTATAGAAAAAATATGTTTACAAGGTAATATAGTACAATTAAACTTATTATTTAATAGCCTGAGGGCGGTCACTCCATTTCCAATCTGTGGTATCATTAAGAAAGTCATTTATGTTATTGTAACCTTTACCACACAAACGTTTTGTAACAATTCTTTTGAATAATGTAATACTTTTGTTTTGAACATTTTCTGGGGTCTTGTTGCAACAGCATATACATCGCCCCACAAAAGACTTAGCCGAGTAGTAGGAATTATAAGTTTGTGTGTTCCTGGTGTTAACATTATGGTTATGACAGTTTCTAGCAAATTCACTTATATGCCTATGAGCATACATTACATTATCAAGAATATAACACATGCAATCTCTGTTCATCGCTAATTCGTGGATGTAGTCCTGAATATCTCAAATTATTACTATGAAACATGTAAATTTTAGTAAAACAATAACCCCCTTATTCATAATAGTCTGCTAACTTAAAGCATTGCTACTTCTCACTCTGTTTTCTTCTATTGACCTAAGTCAGAATGAGAAAAAACACTCCTTAGAGGCTGTTTTAAGTTAGCAGACAATGGTCAATAATGATGAACAAGGGGGTTAGACAAGAACAAATAAAGTTGATTATAAAAACATAAACACTATAAACAAAACCAATTGTTTTAAACAAGTCAATGTTTAGAGAGCTCTGAACTTATAGGGTTAAAGAAATTAGCATTATTCTTAACCATACAGAAAGTAACATTATTGTACCTTTGCTGAAAATCTATAATCTGCATCTGGAGGTTCAAAGACGGCTGTGTTTTCATTGGGGTTTGTGACTTCTTTACTCATAATATGGTATTGGCATGGATTATTCAAGGAAAATGGAGCCTGTGGTGGGAAAGTCTCGCCCCACTTAACATGAACTTTGAAAAAATCTGAAGGTATATAAAGATTATTATATCTTTGTGATATCGCTGGCACATCCATTTTTTGTCTGAAAATAATGTAAAAGTATTATTTTTATAAACTTCATGCATGTCTCCGTTTTAAATTTGTTTATGAAATTAAGGGACAAGACGAGTAGTACGTTCAGCTGGTGGTAATTGATACGCCCTGCCCATTACAATTCAGTACCATATAGGATTCTTGAATAACCCAAAAATTCAGAGCGGCTACAATTGCGCTCGTCAATTTGAGACATAAGATGTTAAGTCTCATTTTCCAGTAATTTCACAAGCTACGCCGCCCTTCAGACCGAAACACAATAATGCTTAAACATAGTAATGTTTGCAAAGTTTGTTTGTGAAGCAGTAGCTTCACGGCAGAATAAGGCGCCGTTGTGGTACCGATAATCTAGCCGGCATCCGGGGCAAAAGAAGCCTCCCACTGGTAAAGCATATTTTTTATTCATTCCATTTATGCTATAATAATGCATATTTTTATATCTGTGTTGTTATTCGTTAATAATAAGTAAAATATACTTGAAAAAATTATAAAATCGACATGATTTTTAACCTAATACAAATTTAGAAACTACATAAATATATCAGAAATTCCTGACCTCAATAAGGTTTAGTAAAATTGCACTAATGTATAAGTCTCCAACACTTTTGGCTGAATAACTATTGTTCTATTTCAGTATTACCGACTCTTAAGTGTTAAACATCCAATGCTGGTCAGGAAGCTATGCCACTATGGAAAAGTGTGTGAATGGCAGGAGGTCTTCTGGGACTAATCTGAATATGGGGTATCACCAGTGTCTATTCTTGAACCATTCCTCTTCCTTATATAATTTAACGATCTACCAAACCTCATAGAAAAAAAAATTGTGTGTGTACAAAGTACACATGTCAGAAATGAAACCTGAACCTCTAAACTGCATATAAAGTCCTGGTACATGTTGCTAGGATGACACATGATTTCAACCGCTATGAAAGACATTACTAACACCACTACCATATTTATGTTCTCCTGGTATAAGGCGTGCGTATGACATAAGAATATATTAAAGTATACCTACTCGGATCATACATAAAAATAAAATAGTATGCATATTTCTGTCTCATTCTTTGCCGGCTTCATCCTACACATTTTTACCTGTCGTTTTTTCCGTTGCATCCGTTGGTTTGAAATCCCAACAATTTTAAAGAAGTTTCACTTCAAAAATGATGACGAAGTAAACAAGGTTCTTCCTGTTAACTGACATAGATACGACCCACATAGTTATTCTCATAGTATAGAGACCAATTTTGAATTAAAAGCAAGAAAACCTTTGTTTCCGCTTATTTGGAATTAATGAAAAATATAAATTAGTTTAATGTGATTGTGTTTATACTAATCATAACACAACCTTTTTGAAGTCATACAGAACTCCCATTTTATATAATAACATGTTAGCAAAACTATTTATAAATGTACATAATTTTGATTACTTACATATCAAGAGGTATCCTCGGTACTCTGACAACATACTTGATAGGTGATGCTTGGTGTATGACTGGACGTTTACGAGGGGGCGAATCACGTCGACTGCGACTATCGCGACGGTCGCGTGAGCGAGATCGGCTTCTTGTCCGAGATCTTTTCTATAACCAATCATACATGCTATGTTTACAAAATACTCTGTTTCTTTAGGAATGCTCTATTAAGAACAGATAGAACTTTTGATTGTGAGAATTCGTCATAAGTGTATTTGCACAAAAACAAATACACTAGGTATTTCTAGACATATTATATGCTGTACGCTCATAAAGTTATGTACTTATCAGGGAATTGACGGAGTTTGTGATATTCTCCAATATTGTAAATGTCAACATATTGTGTAGAGATAAAAAATTTGAATTATTTAAAATTCTTTACTTTGAATATGTTTTAAATATATGTAAGAGGTGGCAAGCGGGCAAAGGTTCACATGATGGGAAGTAGTGAGGTGACCCTCATGGACAACTGCCAAACCAGGGATGACGACAGATCTGCTGCTGGGTAATTATATCAGCTATTGTCTATATGAACTGGAGGGTGGACTTATTAGCATCAAATTAATAAAGAAATTTATCAAGAGCAAACTCTTTGATGGTATGGAAAATGATGATGGTTTCAAAATTTTTAAACATTGATGTAAGGAAATATTGTCTAAATATTTTTATTCAAAGTAAGATTTAGATCACTTATTGAATGTTAAACTTTAACAATCATTCGAAAATATATGCCTCAAAACTAAGAAGAACCGGCACAAAAATGATACAAAAATTTGAACTCCGAAACACACTTTCTTACCCACCTAGATTTGTTCATCTCTGTGGATGTGTGTAAATGTCAAAGTAGCTACAGCCACACCAAATTGAACAAAAGTTTGGTTTTAATTCAATAAACTTAATAGTTTTAACTACAAACAACTTTGTAATAAATTAAATTTGGAAAAATAAATAACAATACAATTCCTCACTCCATGCAATCCCTCATTAAACTATTCGCCTAGTAGCCTTTAAAAACACCTGTCTGCAATTCAAATGACAATGTAGTAACACAACAACTCTCTTTTCAAAAAACCTAAACAAAATACTAATATTAATATTAGTTTTGAATAATCCTCGAGATGAAGATGTAGAATTTATTGATAATACTCACAAGACTCTGATATCCTCATAGCCAAATCAAAAATGGAAGAATTAATGTGAATTCATGGGAAGCATGAAAGCAGCTACAACAACATTGATACAAAAGGTGAAGGACTATTCCATCTGGATCCCTTCAATATTCAGACTCTCTCTTCTGGACATCCTGCATCAGTCATAAGGCTCACACATCCAAAGTTACAAAAAATAACTCATGTAATGAGTTACTGTCTTTTTTAACGCAAATCTGATTAATATGTGTCACTGACAGTCTCCTGTGCAGGGCTTGCATGGAGGCATAAAAGGCATTTATGTTCTCAAAATTGAGCCCTTTAGAATTTTTTCACACACATAGTTCTAGGAAAGCAAGATTAGACACTCACTCCACCAAACAAAATGTGTGCACAATAGACATCACATTGAGCAAAATAGGCCATGACAACCTATAGTATCAAATAAAAACAATTTTGTTTGAGTTGCAGTCTGAATAATTCAATACCATGTGGTATTTTATAGTTTCTCTTGCCCACAAACTTGTCCATGTGTATTTCAAATGTGGGTTACCTACCTACCTACCAAAATTTACAAAAGTTCCCATGTTATAAACCCGGATACTAATTTTATCTATTAATCAAATCAAAAATCACTTTATTCATATATGTCAAAAAAATTACACTTATTAATAGCACCAGTGAAAAAGGTTGAGAAGTGGCAAGAGCCTCATTGCCACTCTTTTAAATCAATACCTCCATAATGCTGCCAACGACGATGCCAGTGGCTGCAATGACATTTATGGGAGTGTGACAAAGCCTGCCACAAGAACTCACCAAAAAACACATGTTCATCTATATAATAATATACTTAACCTTACCATTTTGTTTAAATTTGCTTATAATTCATTATAAACAAGCAAATAATGATGATCATAATTAAATATATACAGTAAAACCCCCTTAAGACGATTTCACAGGGACCCAACCAACAACACATCTTAAGCAAGAGTATTATGCGGGATGGAGAAATAAAACTTACTACTTTTTGAGAATTATTCACATTCTCTATAAGATCTTAAATTGATTGAAATTCTTAAGGTGTCATCAATGGAAGAATATTGAGGAAAACCCTGCAGTATCAGGGGTTCTTGTTCTTCTGTTGTTGGTGTATTAAACAGATTGGCATAAAAAGAAATTGTATTAAGCGGGTTCTACTGTATCTATAAAAAAATATAGCCACATAAATGGCTATTTCTTCAGGACAGATAAGCATACATACCTTAGTCACCTAGTGGAATGTGATCACCTCAACAACACTAGACAAATCACAAGACTGTGTTGCAGAAATTATAGTCATAAATATAATATATACAAATGAATTAGAAAATCTAAAACAAATTAGTGAGTGGTGATAATCACTCCTACTTAATGCCATTTTTTTAAATCTTAGAAAACTGATTTTAATACTTACTCTATCATCTCTTCTTGACGTGCGGTCATCGCGTCTGTCATCTCTCCTAATAGGTAAAGGTTTCTTAGATGGTGGTGGGACAGCATTGTATGAATTTGATTTTTGGTTACCAATTTTTTGGTTAGGACCTGCAGTCTTAGGAAGAACTTGTACCCGAACCGCATTCCATTTAAATGGCATATTAGCATTATATGTTGCTTCAACAAGCACTCTATCATTAACTTTAGGTATTATTCCTTTGGCGCATACTGAAGTCTGATAAAATACATCTTGGTCTACAAAACCAAAATCGTTATGGGTTTTAGTTACAGTGCCGGTAAAGACTCTTTGCTCATTCTGCTGCTGGGTTTGATTAGATGTGTTTTGGTACATGCTCGGGTTCATAGCCCGTGGTGCAGGATACGCCACAACATTACCGGGGTACATTTGACCTTGAGCCATCTGATTCATAGGCATTTGTCCTGGCATCGACATCGCCATTCCTCCTTGCGTTTGCATCATACTTGGGTTAAAAACCGCTGCAGTCTGTTGAAATGGCATAATACCCTGTTGCGACATCATTGTACTGGCATCCATTATTTGAGGATTCATGCCGGTCATGTTAGTGTTGACGCTAGAACGCGCCCATGGCGGATTTTTCGCACCACTTCCTGTTTGCATCTTAGAACACTTATGTTACAGTAAGTTAACTCTAATACGGAAAAACACTTAATTCGTCACAAAGTAATTACTTAAATTTAAATGTTAAAGTTTAGTTAAGAAATGCTAAACATGCCGCAGTCGAACTATCACAATTAAACGACGCCTGCGGCCTGTCGCCTCTCACTTCTTTTTTTTTTTATTTAGTGGCTCGGCATGCAAGTCCATAGGCCGCCTCTCACTTCTCAGATCAAGATGTCATCTATTGTGGAAATAGACAATAACCTATAGATATATATAACCACTGTGATAACCACCTACCCTCGGAAATATGAAATGCCAAAACATTGACTTCTTTTAAGTTTTAAGGCAAGTCTTCAAAGGCATATATATATTCAATAAATATTAAACGTTTCAATAACATAAGTGGGTTGTTTTATCTATTTGTATTGCATTGCATACCTAACAAAACCATTGTTTGTAAGTATCTACTTTGATTGTTAGGCTGAGCGCAAACGTTTGGAAACCGGATTAGGTTTCCTAATCAGGAATTCAGATTCGGAAACCTGAGTGCTCTAATTACATAAAAAATATTCAACAAGGTGCACATTATTCTTATTGTTTCCGAACTAAAAAAAACCTAACGTTCGTCTGGTAAGAACGGAAAAAACGTAATAAACGGCTCAACCGCCGCACACGCACGGAAATTTCAATTCAGATTTGCGCGAGCTTTGTAGAGAGTGGACGTCTGTAGACTCGTCATAGGTAACAAAATGTGTGAGGCGGAAAATTTAATAATGGCGGTCGAATAATATTCATGGCATTTTTATTTTAGGCATTTATTTATTTTCTCAAAATTGTACCCAGTAACGACGATTCCTCTTCTTCTTGTTTAGCGCCAATAAAAGTGCAATAGTAATCAATTCGTCTTTGTCGTCCCAATAATACTTGCGTGTGCTTTCACAAGCGTCTCTATTCGTACTGATCGTAAAAAAATCCATACAAAAAAAAAGAGTGTGTATACTTGTCACAGGTAAATTATTTAATGTAGATGTTTTTAATGGTTAATTTTAATAAATAAGTGTAATGCACATCAATAAAATCAACTCGGCCACTAGGTAAAGCAAAGATAGGCACCCCTCTCTTTCAAACTGCACCCTATCGTTGAATTACGAAATTCGAGACGAATTTAATTTGTTTAATCTATAATAAATAATACCTACATGTGTCAAAAGTGTTATCAAAAGTGCGATAATTTCAGTTTCATTTGTTTCAAATGCTTTTCCTTAATTCTCTTCCTTCTTTAAAATAAATTACACTTGGCTCTTCTATCACATAGTTTATTGCACTGACATTAGAATATGTACCTCGATCACAGCTGACTGTAGCCAGAACTGTAGATCCTTAGATAATTTAGACGTCTAGATAGAGTCTCATGCTGTTAGACAACCGATAAAAACCCGATCTCAGGCTGTGGCTTCAAGTTCAGTTGAACAAAGCATACAAGATTTTATCAACGATACGTCACTCGAACGGTTGGCTCAGTTGGAAAGAGCTCTCGCCCGGAACGCGAGAGGTCTCGGGTTCGAGTCCCGCATAGTACATAAAATTTTGTTTTCTTTTATTTGTGTCACTATTTTTATGTAATTCTTTAGTAGGTATGTAGTTTCATTTAGTGTTGCAATACTACCAAAGATATAAAATATCATATTTAAAAAAAAGTCACAAATTTTGTGACGCCATCCCACCACTTGTCAGTAGATATTATAAAACAAAGTCCTTCGCTGTCTGTTCGCACTAAACTCAAAAACTAAAGCACCGATTTTCGTGCTGTTTAGACCAATGCGTAGCGTGGTTCTCGAGGAAAGTTTTAGTGTATAGTTTGTTAAGTTGTTTGTATATATTAATATAATAAGTATAGAAAAAAAATACGCCGTCTGTGAGATTTCAACGAAAACGTAGTCTAAACTCTGAGATATCAAAACAATGTTTGGAGGAATTGTTTATCTAAAAAAATATAACACAATAATATAAAAATATAATAGGATCATGTACCAGGACTTCATATACAGTTTAGAGGTTCATGTACAATGCAGGTTTCACTTCTGGTATGTATACTTTACCATTCTACATAGTATGATGTTACCTGACGGTAATAATTGATAACCGGTGCTGTATACGAGCTGTGTTTAGAATATATTATATAAAATGATAATATGACGCGTTTGCTTTCTATAAGTAGATATAAAAGTTTCGCCTTCCGACACGCCTGATATTGATGGTGTTTGTTTATGAGCAGGCTGGTGAGTGCTTGGTGCGGGCGCCAAATGCCAATGCTTGATACAAATTGATCACAGCGGAGCGGAATGCGGAATGTACCTAATACCTACGTTGAAGATTCAGTCAGTTGGCTGCGACTCTCATAGACGCTGCGTGTGTTGTTTGCAACAATTGTCAACTCGCGTCGGCTGTTTGATACTTTTACGTAAACTCATGTGTTCGTAATATCGTAGTTACAAATACCGAAATTATAAATTTCAAGGCTTCTATATAGACGCGGGCATAATGCCAGTTGCGAGTGTCATTTATTTACATGTTTGAATTAATAAGTTGATGTGTGAAGTATGTTTTGAATTGCATTTCTAAATTAAGATACAAATTAATATGTGAGGCCAGCTGTTGGTTGTGTGACGGAAAACAAAATAAACAATAATAGGAAGTGACGTCACAACAGGTTTTTGGAATCATTATAAAATTATGATTGATTAGCATGAGTGTGGAACTGAAAAAACCGGTGCAACGACCGGCTGAAACGCTGAACAATACTATAAGTAGGGGTCGGAGTGTTACGGTCCCTAATAAGTCCCTAGAGACAAAATTATGGGACTTACTGCAGCCTTTAGCGAGGCTGTGGGGACTTATCAGCGCAGTTGGTAAGAGATTAAGTTATTCATTCATTTCAACATTCTTTTAAATATTATAATTTTAAAGCAAGGTGAAACATATTATTATAAATTAAGTATGATTTAAAAATATACTTAGATAGCCGTGTAAACAAACGTGTACATACGTGTTAATATAGTTTTATATTATAATAGTTTTGGTTATTAAATTAATTTTCTATTTTTCTTATAACTGCCTAGTTGAATAGTTTTCAATGTGTAAACATAAAATATTGAAATAACTATAATTATAATGGTCTAGGTTAAGGTAAGAGGTGTAGACAGTCCTAAAAACCTAACACGAAAAAAAAACCTATATAGATTGTTAATCATTGTAATTAATAATAACTAACTGCTAACATAATTAAAATGTTGTGCTAATGTTAAAATTTAAATTAACAAATGGTGATTTAAAACTAAGCAGTGAAATATAACGCTGTATAGTTAGTTACTTGTGAGTTTAAACAATGTTATAATAATAACCGTTTTGCGCAACATGCTATTTTTTTCGTACTAGCATTTTAACAAGTTAAGCAATATTAACGATTAACCCCAACTCTAATAAATACTATTAAAATAAATAATAAGTATCGTTAACTAGTTTACCATAATTGTATATTGTGTTCAACGTAGAACGTGATTGATTGTGTTATATTGATTCACAAAACAATGTCAATACTAATTTATATGTAGATATTTGTCAATTATTTTAATAATAATTATTCAATTATTTGGTAAGTCTAAAATTTACCAGTGGGAGAATCCTTTGCCAAGGATGCGCGCTAAATTATGGTTACGTACCACAACGGCTCCTATTTCTGCCGTGAAGCAGTAATGTGTAAGCATTATTGTGTTTCAGTCTGAAGGGGCAAAGGAGACTTAACACCTTATGTATCAAGGTGACGAGCGCAATTGTAGTGGTGGCTCAGATTTTTTGGGTTTTTCAAGAATCCTGAGCAGCACTGCATTCAAATTCAAATTCAAATATTTTTATTCAAAATCATTTATGAACGTCAAAAACTACCACCCATTCAAAAGAGACTGCCTCAGACCTGAGAAGCATGGGCGCAAGAAACTCAGCGGCTTTTTTTTATATAAAAATATGGATTACAATATGATATCGTACAATAAACATTTTTAATTATATAGCCTGAGGGTGTTCGCTTCGTTCGATTCGCAGTCCGGGGTTTCATTAAGAAAATCGTTTATGCTATAGGAACCTTTCCCACACAAACGCTTTTTAAAAATTCTTTATATTTCGTAACACATCTGTTTTTTACATTTTCTAGGATCATATTGTAGAAGCATATACATCGCCCAAGAAAAGACTTACTCACTCGACCTAACCGAGTAGTAGGCAGAACAAGTTTACGTTTGTTCCTCGTGTTAACATTATGAATGTCACAGTTTCTAGAAAATTCCTCAATGTGCTTATGAACGTACAGAACATTATCAAGAATATATTGAGAATACATTGAATTGGGCAGGGCATATCAATTATCATCAGCTGAACGTCCTGCTCGTCTTGTCCCTTATTGTCAAAAAACAAATGTTCCAGTATAATAATTGTATATCATCTCCGATTGGCTTGATTCTCTAGCATTGCGTAGAGATGTGGGTTCTCTCTGCATCTTCTACCGCATTTATCACGGGGAGTGCTCAGAGGAGCTGTTCGGGTTGATTCCGGCGGCCGAATTCCACCATCGGACATTACGTGCAAAGTACCATCCGCATCACGTAGACGTCTGGCATTCCACAATCGCGCGTTTTGTTCGAAATTTCTTGCCTCGCACAGCCACTTTGTGGAATCAACTACCGGCAGCGGTCTTCCCGAACAGATACGACTTAGGGACCTTCAAGAAAAAAGCATACCATCACACCTTAAAGGCCGGCAACGCATTTCTTGACACACCTGTTGTTGCGGATGTCCATGGGCGGTTGCCTCACCTCTCCCCATCCCGTGAGCCTATTGCTCGTTTGCCCCCTCTCATATAAAAAAAAATGACGGGTTCGGGTTGTGATGTTATCATAGTATGTTGGCGGAGGTAATGTTTGATTCCTGCCGCCGAATTCCACCTTCGCACGATACGCCACAAGTTAGGATATCATCCCACCATGTGTGGCGGTCCTCCACAGTAGAGTTTTCAAGGAGCCTTCTTCCACGTACTACAAAGCTGTGGAATGAACTTCCTTGTGCGGTGCGGTACAAACATTTTACCAATTTGGAAGTGTCTCTCGCGCAAACTATTCAGTTTAGAAAAACAAAATATTGGAAACCTCAATATCATTCTTGAAGATCTATCCATAGATACCACACGTATGGGTTTGATGAAAAAAAAACTTTGGAGTTTCAGTTCTAAGTATGGGGAAACCCCAAAACTTATTGCTTCTTTTATATTTTTGTGTGTAAATGTTAATGCGGTTCACAGAATGCATTTACTTACCAAGTTTCTACAGTATAGTTCTTATATTGTCGGAAAAAAGTGGCTGTGACATACGGACGGACAGACAGACAAACATGACGAATCTATACTTTAAAGTGATACAATAAACAACAACGAACCTCGATTTAAATAATCTAATAAAATTCAAATTGATGAATGATCTATCCAAATGTCTGGTTAAATAAGAATATTTTTTTTTTTTTATGGAATTGGAGGACAAACGAGCGTACGGGTCACCTGTTGTTAAGTGATCACCGCCGCCCACAATCTCTTGCAACACCAGAGGAATCACAGGAGCGTTGCCGGCCTTTAAGAAAGGTGTACGCGCTTTTTTTGAAGGTACCCATTTGTCGTATCGTCCCTGAAACACCGCACAAGGAAGCTCATTCCACAGCTTTGTAGTACGTGGAAGAAAGCTCCTTGAAAACCGCACTGTGGAGGACCGCCACACATCCAGATGGTGAGGATGATATCCTAACTTGTGGCGTGTCGTGCGAAGGTGGAATTCGACGGCAGGAATCAGGTTAAACAGCTCTTCGGAACACGCCCCATGATAAATGCGGTAGAAGACACACAATGAAGCGACGTCTCTACGCAACGCCAAGTGATCCAGCCGTTAAAAGAGCACTGGGTCACCCACAATTCGAGCTGCTCTGCGTTGCACGCGGTCAAATGGATCGAGCTGATACTGGGGTGCGCCAGACCAGAATACAGAATACCAGCAATACTCCATGTGTCGCCGGACCTGCGCTTTGTAGAGCGCTAGTATGTGGGCCGGCTTGAAGTATTGTTATTTATAAGTTATTTTAATTTATACAGTTTCTTTTTTATGTAAGTACTTTTTATGAAATGATTTATTCTATTTAAACACGACTCATATATTGAACTAGCTGCCCCGATAGACGTTGTTCTGTTTATATTAAAAAAACTCTTGCGGATGTCATTTCGTAAAATGACCTCTACTCGGCGAAAGGAATATTCCTACTAAATTTCAAGTCTCTACGCCTAATGGTTCCCAAGATATCATGATGAGTGACTATATACGTGGAAATCTCTTATATATATATCATCTGCAGCGCCAACTAATTTGTTAAGTAGGTTACAGCGATTGTAAAATGCTATATTTGATTGAAAAGAGTGGCCGTTGAGTTTGTTGAGTAGTTGTCAAAGTCAAAAAAATCTTTATTCACTGTAAAACTTTATAAGTTATTTAGTGCAAGTCAGGATGAAGTACAAAAGTTACAATAGCATTCAATTGAATATAACAATATTCATTAACAAAATTTAGAACATTAATTCCAACTATCTTTATCATTCAAATAATCTTTCACATTATAATAGGCCTTAGATGTTAATTAATTTTATACGATACATTAATTTTTTTTAATAGGTAATATTTTAATATCATTTTTGAATTTATTATAAAATGTAACACATCCACTTTAAAAGATTTAGCAATTTTATGGAGCCTAGTAGATGGAATTGCGAGTTTGTTTGTTTCGAGTATTGACATTATGTACATCAGTATTCTTTTTAAATTTACTCATATGTTTATGAGCGTATAGGAGGTTCTCGTATATGTACTGGCAGTGTACTGTCATAATATTAATTTCACTAAACTTTTCTCTCAATGAATCCCTTGAATGCATTTCATAGACGGTTCGAATAACCCTTTTCTGCAGCACAAATATGTTGTCAATATCTGCGGCCCTACTCCACAAAATTTAATTGCGTAGGACATGACACTATGAATGTAGCTGAAATATACAATTCTAGCCGTTTCAACATCTGTCAGCTGCCTAATTTTTTTTATCGCAAATACTGCAGAGCTTTATCAATTACCTAAGTTTTTTATATGTATCCCATTGTAGCTTAAAGTCTAATGTAATGCTCAGGAATGTTGTCGTTTTTACTACATCTAAATTTTTATAGGTGTCGGTTGGTGCTTTATATTTGGAAGTGTAAACCATACGTTTTGTTTTCCTTTTGTTTAAAAAAATTTGATTTTCTTCTCGCGCGCACAATTTCTTACGAACATTATATGATTAAATATATTTCATAATATAATTATATAATTCCTGTGTGTGTTCGTAATATTTGGTCAATAGATCGGTTTTGATATTTTTTGTACGTCCATTCTTATAAGATTCTTGTACATACTATTGTTTGCTTTAGCTATTGTGGGGTCCAATTTAAAACGCGGTTGTTAAGAACTTTTTAAGAACAATAACTGGAACTGTATATGAATACTGCATCTGTACATATCAAAGGGCATGAATTACCACTATTTTTCATATACCCCAAAACCGAAGGTGCCGTACGGCACACTATTCCCTCACCAAGTTCTGTACCCTATTTTGTTTAAAAGATGGTTTATTTTGCAAGGTCTTATAGCTTGTTTTAATAGCTTTCCGATACATACACTCAAATCATGCTAATTAGAAGCAATCTATTAATAAGTACACGTAAAATAATACGCATTGCACAGAACTCGAGCGCCAAAATCACGCCGATCTGAGGCATACCGGGTGATCAGTTTCCCGGAACTGTAAGGTTAAAAGTAATTATTAACTCACTAATATAACTCAATATACAGGTGGCCGAGAAGTTGACGTCCAAAGCTAAAATTTGAAAGCCTCATGGTGATGAGTATCCGAATCACCCCTATGTATGTTCGACGATTTTGCGTTTAGGAGATAATAATTTTTTCCCCTTTTATCCTAATTGTGGTTTAGGGCTTTTTTAAAATTTTTTGAACACTTTTAGTTAATTTTATTGTTGACTAGCTGACCCGACAGACGTTGTTTTGTATATAATAAATAAAATAATGTTTTTTATGAATTTGTCAATAATATATCATAACATCAAAAATTACTTCGTAAAATATGCACCCTGCTGTCGTAATGAAATTGTTTCACAGCAGAACTGTCAAACCGTGCGTCAATAAATTCTCTCATAGAAATTATATATGGACAGATCAAAGGAAAAACAAATTGGTTGTTTTTATTTAATTTAGCAGCATTTTCCTATTTATTCACCTTTTAAACCTTCCCTGGACTTCCACAAATAATTCAAGACCAAAATTAGCCAAATCGGTCCAGCCGTTCTCGAGTTTTAGCGAGACTAACGAACAGCAATTCATTTTTATATATATACTAGTGGACCCAACAGACGTTGTCCTGTACACACGTCTTAAATTTGAAAAATCTGTCCAGCCGTTAAGAGGAGTTCTTATTTATATGGACGGAGAGAATTATATTATATGGACGGAATTGAGAATCTAAACCAATCTCAAATTCACTGAAAAAAAATCATCAAAATCGGTCCAGCCGTTGTTGCAGGAGGTAGTTTAATTGTGAATCTAAACCATTCTCGAATCCACCTGAAGACACACACCAATCTCAAATTCACTGGAACACACAAAAATATCATCAAAATCGGTCCAGCCGTTTAGGAGGTAGTTCAATTGTGAATCTAAACCTTCCTCGAATCCCCTTGAACTCACACAAAAAATTTCATCCAAATCGGTCCAGCCGTCTAGGAGGAGTTCAGTGACATACACACGCACACAAGAAATATATATATTAAGATATAGATAATTATTAACTACAGTTGCAATAACCACATAAGGAACTATGAATAGTTTAGACAATGCGGAACTAGTTTAGAATTGAGTCGTAAGTTCAAGATAACTGCTCCAGCTAAATTCATGAAAATGTTCAAGGTGACAAAAAAAATGCCTTTGGCTTTTAACTATTTTTAAAAACTTCCCAGAACATTGGCCAATAAAATGATATGTTATGTTTTTAAAGTCATAACCCTCACTTCTAGGATTAATATTTAATACACAAATACAATTTGAAAAACAAAATTTTATGAACGATGCGGAATTCGAACCCACAACCCTCGGCGTTCCGTGCCGGTGCTCTTACCAACTGAGCTAACCGTTCGAGTACCGCCTCGTTATAAAATTCTGTTTGCTTTGTTCAACTCTCAGGTTGTGGCTTCATCTACAGGATCTACTTTACAGTTGATAACCTGCTCAACCCCAATATTTGCATATTAGGATATTGACTTGAGATGTCGCTCTTGTAATTCTAAACAATATGTTATGTTTTTAAAGTGATAACCCTTACTTCCAGGTTATCATCTGTAAATTAGATCCTGTAGATGAAGCCACAACCTGAGAGTTGAACAAAGCAAACAGAATTTTATAACGAGGTGGTACTCGAACGGTTAGCTCAGTTGGTTGGAGCACCGGCACGGAACGCCGGGGGTTGTGGGTTCGAATCACGCATCGTTCATAAAATTTTGTTTTTTAAATTTTATTTGTGCACTAAAATGAGCCAAATTCACAGTAGCTTTGGACGTCAACTTCTTGGCCATTCTGTATATTGTATGTAATTATTATTACAATCTTTTGTATATTTTGTGAACAGTGATGAGCGGCGCGGGGACAGAACTGGCAGTGCTGAAGTACGACATGGCGCCGGCGGTGATGTGAGTATATTAAATCTGTATTTGAATTTTTTTAAAGTAAATATTTTTCTTAATATGTTTATTGTGTGGGAGGTTCCTTTGCACAGGAAGCCGGCTAGATTATGGGTACCACAACGGCGCCTACATCTGCCGTGAAGCAGTAATGTGAAAACGGTGCCGTAGCTCGTGAAATTACTGGGCAAATGAGCCGCTCAGAATTTTGGGTTTTTCAAGAATCCAGAGCGGCACTGCACTGTTATGGGTTAGGACGTGTATCTCAGCTGAACGTCCTGCTGGTCTCGTCCCTTATTTTCATTAAAGAAAATTATAAACAGGCAACTCATTGGTATATTGTTATGGGGCAGTGCAGCATATATTAATACCATCTTTCGCGGTTATTCGCGGTATTTACAACCTAGGTCCTAAAGAATCATAAGAAAAAATTACAGAAATAGACATTTTAACTGTTACATCTTCTTTAGTTGGGCGATGTATATGCTGTTAGAACATGATCCCCGAAAATGTACAAAACAAATGTTTTACGAAATTCAAATAAATTGTTAAAAACATTTGTGTGGTTAATGTTAGTATAACATAAATTACTTTCTTAATGACACCACAGATTGCGAATGCATCCACCGCCCTCAGGCTATGTAATAATAATTTTTTCAACACACTTTCTCGTAAAGTGATCCTTATTATATCGTTCTTAGTGCCATAAACCGAACTATTACACACACGTGCATAATAATATTACACACTAGTTTGACCCGATACACACAGCCTTAATATTACTATTGAAGAGCTCCCGTATAGAGGTCACTCCTTACAAGAAGTTATTAAAACTTTAAACTTCTAAAGCCTATACAAGCCATGTGGAATCGTCCACATATCAAGATATACTTTTAATATTATAAAGTTATAACTTATTTTTCTATCCTTTTGTATTCTTACATAAAATTTTAATTTATTATGGGACCCCTCAGGTACCCACTCCTTTTTAATAAATCATCAAACCTCAATTGGTGCAGAGTCTGAATTTAGTGCCTGTGCTAAAAAGAGTCTGTCAGTCTTTGTACTGCACAAGTACCTTAGCTCGTTATTAAATATAACAGATTCAAATTGAGTTGCGAGATGACGAACAAACACACAAACATTGTAATATAAATAAGATTTTATAAGAAAAATCGAGATATCCTTCAATATCCCTACTAATATTATAAATGCGAATGTAAGTTTGTTTGTTACGCTTACACGCCTAAACCACCGAACCGAATTTGATGAAATTTAGTACAGAGATAGAATAGAACTTAGGAAAGGCCGAAGGCTACGATTAATTGCGAAAAAATAAATGGATAGGTTGAAAAAACCACGAATTTCTGTATTTAGGCTTTTGATAAGAAGTAATTTATTTTGTTCTTTTTTTTATATGAGAGGGGGCAAACGGGCAAGAGGCTCACGGGATGGGATGAGGTGAGGCAACCGCCCTTGGACATCCGCAACAACAGGTTTGTCAAGAAATGTGTTGCCGGCCTTTAAGGTGGGAGTATGCTTTTTTCTTGAAGGTCCCTAAGTCCTAAGTTTGTTCGATCATTTTTTAAATTTAGACCTACACAGGGATGAAATAGGAGATAGAAGTTTGCAGGGAAATACTATTAAAGAGACTGTCAACAATGATAAGGGATATCCGCTATATCGTAGAAGTGTCGTAGGGTATCCTACCAAATAAAAAATGCTGCCCATAGTAACTATTCCACGCGGACGAGGTCGCGGGTAAAAGCTAGTAATTATATAATATAGATAATGTTTTGTTATCCAGTCTTATGTCATATTATATATAAATAAAAATCCACAGCTGAATATCTAAGTGATCGGACAGCCTGGGACTAGATTATTATTATTTTATAACAGTAACAATAACAGTACAGTATTGGATATTTTATTAAAAAGAGCGCAAAAAGAATGCTGGGAGAGTATCTTGCGCCGCTTCTTTCTCTCTCAGATAGCTATTTGTTTCCGAAGCGGTAGTAGTATTACAAATGACATCAAAAAGAATTCTAAATAAAGGAATCAATTTTGAGAAAATAAATGCCTTTTATGCCTATAATATCTCAGGTATTAATATGGTATGATTAAATTGAAAAAGTATATAGAGGTAAATAGTTGTAATAAATAAAATATTATCATTGGTAAATATATTATTTATAAATTGTAGTAAAGCTTGGAACCCGACTTATCATGTGCATATAGATAATAGATGGACTGGAACGGGTACAGAAGAAGTTAATTGGTAGTTTATCGTACCGATTCAAGACTCCAAATAGAGTAAGGACATATGCTGACAAAATGCAGCACTTTCGATTACAGCAGCTATCCTCGCGACGATCTCATCTAGACATGTTATTTCTCCATAGGTTAATAAGCGGTAGCATTGGTTGTCCGGCTCTATAACTTTAATTTAAATTGCAGAATGCAACGACATCTATGTGATTTGTTTGAGCCAAGTTTCTGTAAAACCAATCTAGGACGTGATTCAGCTGTGGAACGCATTTCTCGTCGCTATAATGACTATACAAAGAAAAGTCCAAATATTGACATTAATTTTGATAGTCTTAACAACTTTAAATTAACGTACATAAAGTGTGACATATCTACAGCCTCAGAATATAATACTTAGGTAGTCTTAAATAGGATGCCGCAATCGCTCATAGTACCGCATCTCTGCCGCGTATATTTGCGCGAAGCGAGGTAAACTAAGTCTGCGTACAAAAAAAAAACAAAAGTAATCCAAACAAAAACAATATTTTGTAATTTGGCGCCATATTAAAACATGAGGAATTACCGCCTCATTTGGTCACATGAGAAATTTGTGCTGATTTGCAAATTCAATAACTAAGTACCTGGCAGTCGAATCACTCTCGATTGATAGCAGTGTCACAATTAAAACTTATTGTGATTTGATCAATCGGCTCAATTTTTTAATAAATATAAACAGCGCGAGCTATTTTAGAATAATTCGTAAAACATTGGCGTTGCGTAGAGACGTCGCTTCATTGTGTGTCTTCTACCGCATTTGTCACGGGGAGTGTTCCGAGAGCTGTTTAACCTGATTCCTGCCGCCGAATTCCACCTTCGCACGACACGCCACAAGTAAGTATATCATCCCCACCATCTGGATGTGTGGCGGTTCTCCACAGTGCGGTTTTCAAGGAGCTTTCTTCCACGTACTACAAAGCTGTGGAATGAGCTTCCTTGTGCGGTGTTTCCGGGACGATACGACATGGGTACCTTCAAAAAAAGCGCGTACACCTTCCTTAAAGGCCGGCAACGCTCTTGTGATTCCTCTGGTGTTGCAAGAGAGTGTGGGCGGCGGTGATCACTTAACAACAGGTAACCCGTACGCTCGTTTGTCCTCCTATTCCATAAAAAAAAATCATGTTTGTTTTTAATTATAATAATTGAATCAAGTCGATATTCAAAATTCTGTCTCGATAATAACTTAGAAAATTTCGAAGGCTTTCTATGAGTTATGTTTGAAATCGGTCCACTAATGGCCTAGAAACAATTTTACACAGAAATCAATTAGAGTACCCTAGGTGGGAGCTCCGCTCAGATTCGCTTCGCTTCGCCCAATAAATTGGTGGGAATATTGCATTCACAGAACTGTTATTAATATAAATATCTCGTAATTTACTAATCTAAACAATATTTTTCTAGATTTCTCCTTACTCATAATGATTGTAACACAACACACTGTGATTTTAGGAAAAGTTAGATTTTATAATTAATGCAATGTAATTATTAAACACTGTGACTACTGTTTCTAAAGTTGGTGATCCATTAAGTAAATAAATACATAGATAGAATTAGTTTTAATTGGCTGATTGATAACTGACACAATTTATATAATCGATTTGTGTGTATGTTCACATAATGAAGTCTCTGTATTTTATTATCAGTGTGTACAGATACAAGAACAGTCACTTCTAGACATTCAATAGCTTATATTATCAATTTGATTAAATTACTTGACTTAAATTTGTACTTGCTGTGTCTCGCTGTTTCATATCCGAGTGTACTTCAAAAAGATTGCAACAAAAATCACCAAATACTAAGTCAACGCAGCGAACTTACATAATTTATACGTCTCTTGATGTTAGACAACCGATGAAAACAGGCCAGGAATATTAGTTTAGTGTGCGTGACAAGCTACGTCTTACACTCGCGATTTGTAATTTGTATGACATTTTGTGTTAGTGCGCGTGATTTGCTCGAAAAAAACTACGTAAAAAAAAACCGACTTCAAAAACTGGAAAGTATCAAATAACTAAAAATTTAATTTAATACAATTCTAATGCAAATCTTTACCTTAATACTAATAAAATACTATTATTTATATATGATATCTACTTATTGATAGGTTTTAAGTCAGTGCCAAGCCCTAAACAAAATAAAACTTAATATTATAAACAGCTTACTTACTGTATTTAATTAGGTTGTCTGGCCACGAATGTACGCTTGGGTTGTTTTGTTCTAGACGAAGCTATCCCGCTCAAAGTCACGCGTGGCAAGTGTAGGTTTACCTTTATTACATTTGGCTTGGCACCGACTACAAAGCTATCAATATGTAGCACATTCAAATAATAGCATTTTATTAATATTTAAGGTAAAGGTTTGCATTAGAGGTTCTAGCTGCATTCTGCCAGTAGAACTACAAGCCGAGTCAATAGAGGAACGAATGTAATGTGGCGGGTTGTGCTTGGAATTCAAGCAGTATATAGTAAACAAAAAAACTTACCGACGAATTGAGAACCTCCTTCTTTCTTGAAGTCGGTTAATAAGATAGACACATGAAAGTTTTGTATAACACAATTATTTAGTTCTGATTTTTGTTCCACGCAGTACTGCCGCGCGTGTGTGAACATAGATATCAATGGTGGGTGGGTGGTTCGAGATTCTTCTCTCCTAATGATTCTTCTACTTATTTCTTATCATAAAATAATAAAACTTCTTGATAAAAAATATTCAAAACCGTTTGAAAGCCAGAGGTTTTTTCAATTATTTTTTATTTCATCAACTCATTACAAATTATAAGTTTCACTTACTTTTTAAGACACATTTTGCGGATTTTGGTGTGGGGAAAAGCACTAAATTAAAATTACTAGCTCTTACCTGCGACTTCGTCCGCGTGGAATACTTACTTTGGGCAGCGATTTTTTAGGAAACTTTTCAAACAGATCTTTTTTCGCTGCTGGCGGCGCTCTTCCATGATACACCGGATATCCCTTGTCATTGTGGACAGTCTCTTTACTAGTATTTCCCTGCGAATATAATCTCCTATTTCATGATGAGTAAAGTTTGCAAAATCGAACAAATGTGTATATTCCTTCATATCCAGTGCCTGAATACAAAGTTTCATGGTTTTATCTCCGAAAATGTAGAATTCCCATGCAGAGTTTCATCCCGTATTTCAACCCTTTCATGGTAGCCGAAAAAGTGGTAGCTTATGCCCTTTCCTTAGGCCTAGTCCATTTTTGTACCAAATATAATAAAAATTCAATTTGGAGTTAGGTGTGAAAGCGTGACGTTGTTTGTACTTCCATTTGAATTTTGATCCCCTATTTCATCCCTACACAGGTCTAAATTTAAAAAACACTAGAATAAATATTTACAGATTTTGTGCCTAAATACATAATTTCATGGTGTCACCTTCTATAATGACGAATTTTCATACAATCTTCCCTATTTCAACCCTTCCATTAATTTTTTCGCAATTTAAGGTAGCCTATCTCCTTTTCCAAGCTCTAGTCTCATCTCATCATCATCTCTTTACTAAATTTCATCAGAATCGGTTGAGTGCGTGAAATTTGTAAATAAAAGGTAGTTTGAAAAACATTCATATTTATAATATTATATAGTAGGGATAATATGTACTTTAATATACAAGTCACCGGCAACACGCGCTCGCCAATGAACGCCCCGTGTGTTTCCATTCCTTTGCCGTCACGACAATTTTTGTAATTATGGACTAAATTTGTATATAATATAATAATAAAATAATATATAATGTATTTATAAATTTATTTATTTTGTACTTAGATATATTTTTTTTATTTTTCTTGAAAATAAAATACATTATTCCTAAATTTCCAAAGTTCAGATCTTCCTAATCCAAAAGTGATGCTTACAAAATTGTGAAGCTAAGAAGGTTCTGACCAGTAAAAACTCCACTTGAAGGAACTCTGTAAGTATCGTCTGGCACTAATAATACGCATTTAATTATGCAAGCTGGTTTTATGTGCATGACGTTGTTTCCTCGCCAGGGAATTCCCCAGTCGTTAAGAGCACAGACATGTTAATAAACCCCATGATATGGGTTTCCAATGAAAGTTTTAGTGGAAAATACTACAAAAAAATATATTTAATGAACGACATGTTTTTATTTAATATCACTACACATTATAAAACAAAGTACTCCACCGCGCCTGCCTGCCTGTTCGTGATAAACTCAAAAGCGACTGCACTGATTTTCAAATTCTTTTCACCAATGGATAACGTGATTCCCGAGGAGGTATATAAGTATATAATTTGTTAAGATTTTGTATAGATTTCTTGGATTAGTAAGTAACCAGTAACAGTTTCCAAGATTTAAAGGATGATGTTACAAATAATATGGTGAATAAAACTTCATTGTCTATAAGTGTACCAAGACCACGAAATAATTATGCCTTATCCACAGAAACAATATTAACGATGTAAGATTATGCAGTTTCAGTTCCATTTATAATAATTTTGATATTATTCGGATTAAGTATCATTTTATTATTTCAGTTGCAAATATTATCCAGGTCAGTTTAAAGAAGTCTTGTGTCATTCTGAGAATTAATTTTTAAATGGTCTGTGAACATTGTACATTCACTATATGTAATTTGATACAAAGTTTTCTTAATAAAAGCGTTAAAAAGTATAGGACCAAGTTGAGAACCCCTGAGGAACGCCTGATGTAGAAGAAAAGTTAAACAAAGTGTAACCATTGGCAATAGCCCTATGCCTTGTGTCTTTTAAACTAAGATTGTAACACATTTAATAAATTACCATAAATCCCATAGAATTTAAATTATGATAAAAGTATGTTGTAGTTCACTTTATCGAAAGCACTAGAAAAATCTGTGTAAATAATAATAGTACATAATATGTATTGTGTCTACTGTTTATCGTAATATTGGTGTCAGTAAGTCGTAACACGTTTCACTGTAGTTAATAAATAATATTTTTTTTTTAATAAATTAATTTATTAATATTTTTGTGTAAATTAATAGAATATTTTTAAATTATTTTCTAAGTTTGTCTAACTTGTTTAAAGTTTTCAAAACAAATGCTTTAAACAAGCTCATTAATTAATTAAAAATTAAATTATGTCATATTTTACTACTAATAGGATTAATAATATAATAAGAAAAATATAAGACAGTTAAAATTTGTCCGGTAAGAATAAAAGAAAATTCCACTGGTCGGGCTCCAATTCAGGCTAAAAGAATAATAATAGAAACTAAGAATCAAAAAAGAATTTTATTTAAAGGTATTTAGTATACATTAACTATTGATATACAGAGTATGTGCTGCGGTGGTGTTCCTATTGGAGACCATGTGGGTGGTGGCGCTGTTTGTTGACCTGCTGGGCAGACGGGGAGACTACACCCTGGGCCTCCGATGCTGGGACTTCATGCGCTGGACCTGTGCGAGGAGCAGGGCCCCGTTCTACGCGTGTGTGGCGACGGCTTTGCTATTCGCCAACTTAACCTTACTGGCGACAATAGCAGGTATTTCTTCATTTTGTACTAATCCCGCGGATATACAATAGGATTGGAATGCGACAACGCTTCTAGTTGCTTCTTTGTCCCACATTATCGGTGTCTATATTCACATTGGTCCATGTAAATTGCACAAAATACGATAATATTATACTCATTTCACAGGCTCATTGACTCTTCGCTCTTCGATAAGCGCAGCATACAAGTCGTTGTCGATGGTTATTGTTCGAATCCGAAGCCCGTGAACGCTGGAGTACCCCAAGGCTGTGTGCTATCTCCGACAGTATTTCTTCTACATATCAATGATATGTTGGACACCTCAAACATATATTGCTATGCAGATTGCTATGTATACACGGGCTATGCAGGTCTATATCGGGAAACTGTCCACCACTGCCGGGAGAAACTTGTGTCTTCTATCTATTCAATTTAACCCCGAGAAAGACTCAAGTTTTCGCGTTTACCACAAAAAAAAACCATTTGTGATTGCATATCACCGCTCGTTGACAACACATCCCTTAAAGCCGCGCCTAGTCTCGAAATCTTGATTTTGATTGCCAATTTCACGGTCATCTGGAGGGCAAAGCTAATTGGCTTCGAAGAAGCTGGGTGACACGAATAGAGCACGGTAATACTTCAAGCCAACGCTCTACAAAGCGCAGGTCCGGCCACATATGTGCTGTTATGTCTAGGCTAGCGCACCCTAGCAACAGCTCGATCCATTTGACTGCATGCAACGCAGAGCAGCTCGCTCGGGGCCACAGTTCTCTGTGAACGGCTAGATCACTTGGCGTTGCGTAGATTGATAATGTATAAATTTCTGTTAATTGTTTCGTAAGATTTTTATCGAATTTAATTTAAATTTTTTTCTATATTGTTTGATATTTAATGACACAATAATGTACGACAAACTTTATATTATATATAAATCCAGTGTCCTGATGTTTGTTTCTTGGAATGATTTTTTTTGTCATTCATAAGTGTCATGTACATGAATAAAGTGATTTTTATTTGATTTGATTAGAATGCAGTTTAGTGCAACTTGAGAGGTTGGGTAGTTTTTATTTCGATTTGTTTAAACTGTTTGTTTTGTATGGACATATTTTCTATGATAGAATTTATTAACGCACGGTTTGACAGTGCTGCTGTGAAATAATTTCATTATAATAACAACAAGGAGCATATTGTACGAAATAACTCTTGATGTTTAGAAATATTATTGACAAATTCATAAAAAGCAGTATTTTATTTATTATGTACAGAACAACGTCTGTTGGTTCGGCTAGTATATTATATAACCTAGTCGAGCGAACAACTACTTAAAATTTAGTGGAATAGTTACACGGCAATTTCAAGGAGTTGTCGCTATCTCAAAAGGCCCCAAAAGTGAACGTGATGTGAAATACGTGAACTGAATAGTGTTTATATAATACCTGTTTGGTTACTGGAAAGTCAGGCTTCTAGTTTTATGGTAGTCTTTATTGTTTTTGCTCGACTTTGCAAGAATGGCATTAAGCGAGCAATTATACATTTAAATTAATAACTTAAAATAGTATATTATCAATATAAAAATTAAAAATCCCTGAAGACAGGGCCGACGACGACAAGAAGCGCCCGTTCACGAGCATAATGAATGAACCATCACTTCACATATCTTAGGGAAGGTAACGAACCGTCCCACGACGTCGCCACGAGTAGTGACATTCAAGCGAGCATGACAAGTCCTGTCCCCGGGAACTCAAATCTTACAGATGTGTTATATATGTGCTCACTAACATTTTTTTTACGAAAATAAGGGACGAGACGAGCAGGATGTTGATGGTAATTGATGCCCTGCCCATTACAATACAGTGCCGCTCAAGAATATTGAAAAGCTCAACTGAGCGGCACTACAACTGCGCTCGTCAAATTGAGACATAAGATGACAAGTATCATTTTCCCAGTAATTTCACTAGCTACGGCGCCCTTCAGACCGTAACACAATAATTTTTACACATAATATAGCAGCTGAAATATAGGCGCTGAAAAATGTTGAACATTTTTTAAATGAATAATATCTTTAGATATATATGTCTTGTGTGCGTGTGTATATCACTGAACTCCTCCTAGACGGCTGGACCGATTTTGATGAAATTTTTTGTGTGAGTTCAAGGTGATTCGAGGATGGTTTAGATTCACAATTGAACTACCTCCTAAACGGCTGGACCTATTTTGATGATATTTTTGTGTGTTCCAGTGAATTTGAGATTGGTGTGTGTCTTCAGGTGGATTCGAGAATGGTTTAGATTCACAATTAAACTACCTCCTAAACGGCTGGACCGATTTTGATGATTTTTTTGTTTGTTTCAGTGAATTTGAGATTGGTTTAGATTCTCAATTCCGTCCATATGATATAATTCTCCTGCTCATGTGTATGTTAGTGAACTCCTCCTAACGGCTGGACCGATTTTTCAAATTTAAGACGTGTGTACAGGATAACGTCTGTTGCGTCCACTAGTATAATATATTTTTTATTAAAATAGAATAATAACCGACTGTTAAAGATATTTTACTGGAATTGTTATAGTGGTTGTGCATGAGGGGGTGTTGGTTGCGTTGTTTAGAAGAAACATGAAAGCAGAATTAATGCAGTTGAGATGAGAGCGTTGAGAAGTATGATAGGAGTTAAACTGAGTGACAGGATAAGAAGTAGTGAGATAAGGAAACGTTGTGGTCTAAAAGAAGATGTTGTGACAAACATTGAGAAAAGTATGCTGAGATGGTTTGGCCATGTCGAGAGAATGAATGAAGAACGATTGACGTAGAAAGTGTATAGGGTCAGTGTGAATGAAAGTGTTGGAAGGGGTAGACCTAAGCGGACGTTTCGAGACCAAATCAGGGAAGTCTTGAAAAAGGGCCAGGTCAAGAGTACCCTAAACCGAAGAGCATGTATGAAAGGAATAATGAAAGTGGAAGTAAGGATCGTATCAAGTGGACAGAAGTGGTCTGTGCCTACCCCTACGGGAAAGAGGCGTGATTCTATGTATGTATGTGTGTATGTCGTAGATAGATCGCTGCGTTATTGAGTGAAAGTGTTATGCATATTACAATGTATCATATGTTCAATCTGTTGTGTCAGGTGGCACGTTGCTGGTACTGGCAGCACTGAGGGCTGCGGTGCCATGGTCACCGCACGCCAGCCATGGACCTCACGCGCCCAGGGCCGGCAGCTCACTGCTGAGCCAGCATGACTCTCCCCTTCCTGACGTTTATTACAGCGCAGGACATTCTGCTGATGACAGGTACTACACACATATGCTATACTCGACATCTCCCGAGATAAAATCTTTTGCTTTCGTACAGGATATATTTGAATTCTTTCCACTGTTTTGACCACCTTTTTCGTACGAACACTACGTGGACGGCCAATTCTTTTTCTGTCACAAACAGAGGAGGGCTCATTGTACCTATTAATAGCCTTGTATACTAACATTTTACTGATACCAAGAGTATAGAGCGTTTTAAAAATTGCATTTGGCTCCATACCTACTTTGTGTAATGCAATCACAGCGATTCGGTTCTCTTTATCACCCCACTCCATTTTAATATCGCAAAATGTTGTACAATGTATTGGCGCCAAAATGAGAAAACTCAATGGACATTCATATAAAAATGACAGATTCCAAATTCAAATGTAATATTTTGTTTATTTTTATTTGTAACAGTATTTATGGCCAGACTAAGTAGTTAATATTATAATATCAATACGAAATATTATACCTATTAGTACCAGATAGTCGTTACCAACTATCACCGACTTAAAAATAATATTGAAGGGTAACAGCTTACTATTTTACTTTTAAGTTACGATGTTGTATATGCATTGTCAAAATTGGTATTTTTTATATTTTCTATTTTACTCTCTATAGTATCTTAATTTGGCAGCTGATTAAAATAATGGTATACACGACGGACGACGGTATACATTGGCATATACGAGTATAGTATAAGTAGCGCGATAATAAAGTAATTACTGTTGAGGGACAAATACTATTACAATCCAAAGAAAGGATATTAATGTTATTTGACAATTCTGACACGATTTTGACAATTCTGACGAGACTATCGCTAAAGTGACATTTTTCCTTACCCTGGCCATGAGCGTGGATTTGAAAGGCATAAAAGGCATTTATTTTCTCAAAATTGATTCCTTTCGAATTCTTTTTTATGTCATTTCTAATAACTACTAGATACTACTACCGCTTCGGAAACAAATGGCGCTCTGAGAGAGAAGAAGCGGCGCAAGAAACTCTCCCAGCATTCTTTATTTTTGCGCTCTTTTCAATAAAAATATACAATATACAGTATTTTTATCGCTATAAAAAAATCACAATCTAGTCCCAGACTGTCCGATTATTTTGATATTCAGCAGTGGAGTAATAGGACTTACGACAGAGCCATTTTTTTATAAAACATTTAAATTTATTTATAGTTAATGCGTAAACAGTGGCTGGGACTTTATTATAGAAGTGTATACATTTACCCGTAAAGCTATTATGTATTTTATGAAGCCTATAACTACGCAGTCACCTAAAGATGTAAAAGGCATTTTTGAAGGCAGGCAACACAATCACATTTCCGTGTATCACACGACGTCTTTCAATACAGTTGTAGGAAATAGAAAACAACAATAGAAATCAACATGCTTTCAGAAAATGGCGCGTTTCTGCAACTGGACTTTTTAATGCAACATTTTATTTTTTACTAATGTTTTCCCAACGCCCATTTTATTTTTTACTAATGTTGATGTGAATTTAATTAATTTAAAAGACGTACAGACTCATTAATTCTTCTTCGTATAAAATCTATCCAATTATATTTTACATATGAAAACTTCCTGCTAGAAAACATATAAATTTAAAACGAAACTGACTCACTTTCTCTGAAATGAAACTTGGTAAACGAATGAAATTTAAACGAAGTTTCGGTAGTGACTCTACTCTAGTTTGTTTTCGGACGCACCGACGAAGTTCGGAACCATAGAGAATATTCGAAAAGGAATAATGAACGATTGAAATTAATTTCGATGATGATGTTTTATCCGACTTATATGAAGAGGACTATTTCATGCCAATGATGGGTAGTAACTACTATCGCAATGTCAACTACTATCGATTTTTGGTTAAATTCATTAAAAAAATTTCTAACAATAGTTCTCAATTATTATGGTGTTAATAAATCATCTTTTTAAGTGCTTTACAACTCACCACGCAATCTCGATACTCATTCTATCAGAAAGTCTCAAGTAAATATCAGTTCCATACTTATTTGTTTTCACTAAAAATATTGCCTCTACTAAATACCATCCTTTTATAGATATATATTTTCAAATAGCTGCTTTTTTTCTTTCAATATACGATGTTTAAATTATACATTTTAATTTATGTGTCTGTGTACTCTTTGCCGTATGTAAGTTTTCCTGTTATAATAAAATAAAATAAAAAATAAATATTGTTCTTTTATTAATAACAAAAAGGAAAAATATGATGAAACTTGTTATAAATATTACAAAAGATAGGAACACCTACCATTAATGTTAGAAAGAATAAGTAAGTTCTACCTTTATCCTTTCTAACAGTTGTACTAATGCAGCTCATGCCCTTCGACCTGCCTGTAGAGCTTGAGGTGAAGAAGCAGCTGAATAAGAGAGAACATCTGCTTCATTCAGATTGGAGTTAAAAGTCAACTTAGGAATATCAATACCACTACTTAAACATTACTTATGTAAAACACAACAGGCAATAATTTATTTCAATTGATTGCGCAAGCAGCGCCGGTTCCTTCTATATTCTAAATGTTGTTCACGTAGCAGCCTCGATTAAAAGCATTCTTAAAACCATTTCAATATTTCAAGCAAATTTGAAACAAAATCCACACTAAAAATTAATAAGGTTGTTCACTCAGATCAGATCCTATACACAGATAATCTTCCTCGTTCACTCGCCTCCTACACACAGGTACTCTTACTCTTTCACTCACCTCCTACACATAGGTACTCTTACTCTTTCACTCACCTCCTACACACAGGTACTCTTACTCTTTCACTCACCTCCTACACCATAGGTACTCTTACTCTTTCACTCACCTCCTACACACAGGTACTCTTACTCGTTCACTCGGCTCCTACATATAGGTACTCTTACTCTTTCACTCACCTCCTACACACAGGTACTCTTACTCTTTCACTCACCTCCTACACATAGGTACTCTTACTCTTTCACTCACCTCCTACACACAGGTACTCTTACTCGTTCACTCGGCTCCTACATATAGGTACTCTTACTCTTTCACTCACCTCCTACACACAGGTACTCTTACTCTTTCACTCACCTCCTACACATAGGTACTCTTACTCTTTCACTCACCTCCTACACACAGGTACTCTTACTCGTTCACTCGGCTCCTACACACAGGTACTCTTACTCGTTTACTCGTCTCCTACATACAGGTACTCTTACTCGTTCACTCGGCTCCTACATATAGGTACTCTTACTCTTTCACTCACCTCCTACACACAGGTACTCTTACTCTTTCACTCACCTCCTACACCATAGGTACTCTTACTCTTTCACTCACCTCCTACACACAGGTACTCTTACTCGTTCACTCGGCTCCTACACACAGGTACTCTTACTCGTTTACTCGTCTCCTACATACAGGTACTCTTACTCTTTCACTCACCTCCTACACATAGGTACTCTTACTCTTTCACTCACCTCCTACACACAGGTACTCTTACTCGTTCACTCGGCTCCTACACACAGGTACTCTTACTCGTTTACTCGTCTCCTACATACAGGTACTCTTACTCGTTCACTCGGCTCCTACATATAGGTACTCTTACTCTTTCACTCACCTCCTACACACAGGTACTCTTACTCTTTCACTCACCTCCTACACCATAGGTACTCTTACTCTTTCACTCACCTCCTACACACAGGTACTCTTACTCGTTCACTCGGCTCCTACATATAGGTACTCTTACTCTTTCACTCACCTCCTACACACAGGTACTCTTACTCTTTCACTCACCTCCTACACCATAGGTACTCTTACTCTTTCACTCACCTCCTACACACAGGTACTCTTACTCGTTCACTCGGCTCCTACATATAGGTACTCTTACTCTTTCACTGACCTCCTACACACAGGTACTCTTACTCTTTCACTCACCTCCTACACATAGGTACTCTTACTCTTTCACTCACCTCCTACACACAGGTACTCTTACTCGTTCACTCGGCTCCTACATATAGGTACTCTTACTCTTTCACTCACCTCCTACACACAGGTACTCTTACTCTTTCACTCACCTCCTACACATAGGTACTCTTACTCTTTCACTCACCTCCTACACACAGGTACTCTTACTCGTTCACTCGGCTCCTACACACAGGTACTCTTACTCGTTTACTCGTCTCCTACATACAGGTACTCTTACTCGTTTACTCGTCTCCTACATACTGGTACTCTTACTCGTTCACTCTTCTCCTATACAAAGGTACTCTTACTCGTTCACTCGCCTCCTCATACTCATAAGTACTCTTACTTCCTTTCATAGTTTTCTTTCGTCGTCGTCCTAATTACTAGAGTAATTATAGTATGCCCGGTCTAATATATCGTTTGTACAGTCTCTACTCGACCACTATTAACCTCAAAGCTTTTATGTCACAATTTTTTGTTTCAGGTATAAAGAAATGACAGTCCTTGATGCAAAAACATCGAGCAAATCCGGATCAACGTCGCCAAACTCCACTTTTTTGGAACTATAATTTTTTTTGTAAAATATTGTTTTGTTAAGAAGTATTTAGGGGATGCAAGATCGTTTGTGCATCGAATGTAGCTTTAAGAACAAAGTATTGGATAATTTTGTTTATCGTATTGTAAACGTTGCTGAAGGTACATGACTTGATGTTTAATGGCCGTTCCCAATATTCAGTATATCTCTTACTTGAGATAAAAATCGTAACTATCATTGACTTTTCTGTCCCAATAAAATTATCGACGGTAACTCACCTTATCCGTACACGCTGTCTGTCAATGGGACGACGTATAGCTTACCAGCGATAGAAGTTTGTATGGAAATTTCAATTCACGCGTCCCAATATAAGGCGGTAAGAATGACTTATCGGATATATTGCGACAGGTTCAGATTATTGACAGGTAATTCCTGACAATAGAAGGTAGTAATTTATCTCTATCTACAGACAGTATATTGGGAATGGCCGTAAGTAATGTGTACTATACATGTATAGATATTTCCTAGAATATCAAACTTTATTGATTCTTCCATGGTTAATAATTACGATATCACATAAAATAACTAAAATTTATACGTTTTTAGTATTATTTTTTGTTACGTAGATAAAATATGGATTGAAATTATTGGAATAGTATTTGTATAATTTTTAAAATTAGGATAAAACTAAATATATAATACATAGATTATCAAAAAATGTGTCAAATATCTACGTATTAAATATATTACGTAATCTAAGCCGACTTACGGCCATTCCTAATATTCAGTCTATCTCCTACTTGAGATAAAAATTGTAACTATGGTTGATTTTTTGTCCCAATAAACTTATCGACGGTACCTCACCTTATCCGTACACGCTGTCTGTTGATATGACGACGTAAAGCTTACAAGCGATATAAAGTTTATATGGAAATTGGAATTCACGCGTCCCAATATAAGGCGATAAGAATGAATTATCGGGTATATTGGTACAGCTTCCGATTATTGATAGCTAATTTCTGACAGTAGAAGATAGTAATTTATCTCTATCAGTAGAAAGTATATTGGAAACGGCCGTTAAACGACACTCATTTAACTGCATCGAGGTATTGGTGAAACCAGTCATTAATCTAATTTGTCTGTGATAGTTTTTTGTTATATAGTGCCCATGTTAATACTGGTATTAGTTAGAAAAATTACGTTTAAGTATGAGTTAAATAACAATTTTCTTGGTGCAATATACCCGTAAATGTTTAGCACTATATGCACATATATTTATAAAATAAACAAAGTTTTATAAATAAAGTCCAATACAAATAAAATTAAAATATAATATTACCTACACGTTTTTGATAATTTACAAAGTAGTTTTATAAATATACATATTTATTTTTATATTGTAAATAAATAATTCAAAACAGTGTCTAAATAGTTTTATTTTTAATCCACACTATTGTTATTGTGAAGCCTGTTTCTGACTTAGTACTATGTAATATGAGTAGGCCGCCTTGATAATCTGAAAATATAAAACACAATCAGAATTAGTTATCTACATACATTAATAAACTCACCTATACCGAGGTCTCTCTCTGCTCTCAACGCTCTTCTCGAAGCGAACCCTGCTTTTGTCGTGTTTGCGGATGGATGGCAGACGATTTTATCAGAGTGCTTGCGATTTTGAGAGAGGAATGGATGAAGGGTACTTGGACCATTATTATTTCTACTATATATCAACGACCTACCAAATATTACAGAAAATAAGTGTGTGTTATATGCTGACGACATTACAATAATTATCCCTGACACAAACTCAAAAAAACACCATACGACTCGGTCATAAATGATGAAATCATGAAAATCGGCAAATGGTTAGAAAATAACAATTTAAATATTAATATAATAAAAACAAAACTTATACAATTTAAAAATTTACCATTTACCATTTATCCACCCCTTAGAAACATAACATACAATGAAATTAAAATTGATGAGGTTGAAAATACCAAATTCTTAGGCATTATAATGGTTAATAATTGTAATTGAAAGCTCACGTTGAATCATTATGCAAACGTAACTTAATAAGTTTGTTTTTGCAATAAGGAGAGTAAAACAAAACCATATCGGAAAAAGCGGCTTTAACGGCTTACCATGCTTACGTAGAATCTATAATTAGGTATGGTATCATAATATGGGGTAACTCAACAGTAATAAATAGAGTCTTAATAGCGCAAAAAAAATGTTTGAGGGCTGCAGCGGGAAAAGGACCCCTTGAAAGCTGCAGACCTGTATTTAAAAAATATAACTTATTAACAATTGTTGAATTATACATATTTGAGTGCTGTATGTTTGCTCGAAAAAATTTTAGCGAATTCAGTAAACAGGAAAACACTTTTCCCATCCAGGGACCCTACCAAACTACAAGTACCTTGATGTAGAACTACATTATTTCAGAGAAACTTTTTTTTTTATGGAATAGGAGGACAAACGAGCGTACGGGTCACCTGTTGTTAAGTGATCACCGCCGCCCACAATCTCTTGCAACACCAGAGGAATCACAGGAGCGTTGCCGGCCTTTAAGGACGGTGTACGCGCTTTTTTTGAAGGTACTCATGTTGTATCGTCCCGGAAACACCGCACAAGGAAGCTCATTCCACAGCTTTGTAGTACGTGGAAGAAAGCTCCTTGAAAACCGCACTGTGGAGGACCGCCACACATCCAGATGGTGAAGATGATATCCTAACTTGTGGCGTGTCGTGCGAAGGTGGAATTCGGTGGCAGGAATCAGGTTAAACAGCTCTTCGGAACACTCCCCGTTACAAATGCGGTAGAAGACACACAATGAAGCGACGTCTCTACGCAACGCCAAGTGATCCAGCCGTTCACAGAGCACTGTGTCCCCGACAATTCGAGCTGCTCTGCGTTGCACGCGGTCAAATGGATCGAGCTGTTACTGGGGTGCGCCAGACCAGAGATGACAGCAATACTCCATGTGTGGCCGGACCTGCGCTTTGTAGAGCGCTAGTATGTGGGCCGGCTTGAAGTATTGCCGTGCTCTATTAATGACGCCCAGTTTCTTTGAAGCCAATTTGGCTTTGCCTTCCAGATGACCACGAAATTGGCAATCGCTCGAGATTTCGAGACCCAGTATTCCGATACTAGGCGAGGCTTTGAGGGAAGTGTTGTCGAAGAGCGGTGATACGACAAATGGGGTTTTTTTAGTGGTAAACGCGCAAACTTGAGTCTTCTGGGGGTTAAATTGGACAAGGTTCAATTTTCCCCATTCCGCGACCTTCTCAAGAGAGGGCTCGATAGAAGACACAAGTTTCTCCCGGCACTGGTCGACGATTTCCCGAGAGAGACCTGCATGGCCAGTGTATACGGCATCACCAGTGCTGTCGTCTGCATAGCAATGAATGTGTCCAACATATCATTGATATGCAGAAGAAACAGCGTGGGAGACAGCACACAGCCTTGGGGCACTCCAGCATTCACGGGCTTCGGATTCGAGCAATATCCGTCGACAACGACCTGCATGCTGCGCCCAGTGAGGAAGCTGGAGGTCCACTTGCACAAGCTCTCGGGAAGCCCAAATGATGGAATTTTGTAGAGGAGCGCCTTGTGCCATACACGATCAAAGGCCTTCGCTATATCTAGGCTAACCGCCAGGCCTTCCCCGATGCTTTCAATCGCCGCTGCCCATCTATGTGTTAGGTATACCAGAAGATCACCTGCCGACCGACAATGGCAAAACCCGTATTGTCGGTCGTTGATCAACTGGTGACCCTCTAGATATACCAAGAGCTGACGGCTAATTATGCTCTCCATGATTTTGGAGAGCAGGGAGGTAATAGCAATAGGCCTGTGGTTGGAATGAAACTGGTTTTTGAAAATAAAACCAATCATAAGAAAACCATGGAAAGTAAATTGGGTGCCGAACTGATAAGCACTTCGCAATATCGGAGATACATTGTTTTGTGATTGTTTACTTTTTTTATGTAAATAAGGGACGAGACGAGCAGGACGTTCAGCTGATGGTATTTGAGACGCCCTCCCCATTTCAATGCAGTGCCGCTCAGAATTCTTGAAAAACCCAAAAACTGAGCGGCACTACAATTGCTCTCGTCACCTTGAGACACATGATGTTAAGTCTCGTTTGCGTATTAATTTCACTAGCTACGGCTCACTTCAGACCGAAACACAATAACGTTTACATATTATTGCTTCACGGCAGAATTAGGCGCGATTGTGATACCCATAATCTAGCCAGCATCGGTCTGAAGGGCGCCGCAACTAGTGAAATTACTGGGCAAACGAGGCTTAACAACTCTCTCGTCTTAAGGAGACAAGCGCAATTGTGGTGCCGATCCGAATTTTTGGGTTTTTCAAGAATGCTGAGCGATACTACATTGTAATAGGCAGAGCGTATCAATTACCATCCGATGAACGTACTACTCGTTTCGACCTTATTGTCATAAAAAAAAACTAAATTAATTACAGCAGAATACAAAATGTCGGCGAGAGCTCACTGTCACGACCATTGCCGCGACCTTTGATTGGATACAATTTGTATCCAGCCGCGAGTCACGTTACAGTTTCAATGTATGTTGGCGACATATTAATATCGTTCCAACGCTATTAATAGGGAGCAAGTGTCAAGGTACGCCGATAGACGAACCCGATTGTCTACCGATGTTTACTGCAGGAAACAATTGAGTATTTTGACATGTGCTAGTCGGACTCGCCTATGAAGGGTTCCGTAGCAGCAAGTTACAGTATATCATAATATTATATAATATTGACACACTTTTACACAAATTATCTTGCCCTTAACTAGGCATAGCCTGTCCTATGGGTACAAGACAACGATATATTTAATACAATATACTTACTTAAGCACACATAAATACATATAAACATCCATGACTCGGAAACAAAGATTCATATTCATCATATAAATGATTGCACCTACCGGGATTCGAACCCGGGACCTCTAGCTTAGTAGTCAGGGTCACTAACCATTCGGCTATATGGGTCGTCAATATAATATAAATGTTCTTAAAGTTCCTTGTACCCATTTTTAACGTATTAAAAAAAACTACTTAATAGATCTCGTTCAAACCAAATTTCGGTGGAAGTTTGCATTGCAATGTACATAATTTTTTTTTTTAGTTTTATCAATCTCTTATTTTAGAAGTTACAGGGGGAAACACATTTTACCACTTTGGAAGTGTCTCTCGCGCTAACTATCCAGTTTAGAAAAAAATGATATTTGAAACCTCTATATCATTTTTGAAGACCTATTCAAAGATACACAAGACGTATGGGTTTAATGAAAAAAAAAATTGTATGATATTTCAGTTCTAAGTATGGAGAACCCCCAAAATTTATTGTTTTTTTTTTCTATTTGTGTAAAAATCTTAATGCGGTTCAGAATATATCTATTCACCAAATTTCAACAGTATAGAGTTTCGGAAAAAAGTGGCTGTGACATACAGACGGACAGACAGACATACATGACGAATCTATAAGGGTTCCTTTTTTTGCCATTTGGCTATGGATATGTCGGAATATGATAGCTGCAAATAATAACACACGTACCAGTTAGAACGATGTAGGGTCCTGTGGGATGGTCACCTGTTAATTTAAGACTGATACGTCATAACTGATTGATAAGTAGCGAAATATTAATGTTAGCAACTGGTCATTATCCGAATTCTTTGTTGTGGAGTGCGAGACCATAATTTTCAGTTTATTTCAATTTGAATTCTTTATGGCATTTTGTATTGCTTTATGTTTAAGCTTGGGATCATTGTAACATTGATTTTTTTATTGTTTTTTCTTTAATTATATTTTCAAAAATACAAAGAGAATAAAGATATTTGGCTACGATTATTGCCACCAGAGCGATGCGACAGCAATGAAATCGCGTTTTCATTGCTGTCCAAAATGCATGGAACCAAACCAGGAGACAGGAACTGTTGCCAGACTGGTCTGGTCTGGTAATTAAGTGCCGCCGTCCAGTTATCATGGTAATGAACGTCTATAAGTTCAAATTACTTTTGACCTTTGACCTTTCAGACCATTTGTTTCCATGAACAACAGACGGCAGCGATGTAACAGGTGAGGTGAGGCATGGTGAGGCGAGGCATGGTGAGGCGAAGTGAGCTATGGTGAGGCGAGGTGGGGCGAGGTGAGGCGAGGTGAGGCGAGGTGAGGCGAGGTGAGGCGAGGTGAGGCGAGGTGAGGCATGGTGAGGCGAAGTGAGGTATGGTGAGGCGAGGTGAGGCATGGTGAGGCGAGGTGAGGCATGGTGAGGCGAGGTGAGGCATGGTGAGGCATGGTGAGGCGAAGTGAGGTATGGTGAGGCGAAGTGAGGTATGGTGAGGCGAAGTGAGGTATGGTGAGGCGAGGTGAGGCGAGGTGGGGCGGTAGAGTATTTTATTAATTTCAATGTTAACTATCATGAACCTTATGTGACAATTTTTTGAAAGATGCTATTGAATGTCAAGATCACACAAGCATCTAATAGTTGCCGCAATAAAGAAGCTATTGTTCTTAGGTAATGCGGTATCTAGTTATTACGCAGTGGAGACCAATACTTCATATTCTAAGGTCTCCAAATACAAAATGACAACAATTTGTAATCGACGAATACTATCGTGTCCATGCTTGCTTGATAAGATTTTTTAGGAGATATTACTTCTTTCTTGAAAATATTTTATAGCAGAGCCAACTTACTTAGAATACCTTAGATAGTGCATAAAAAACATGTCCACGTCCCTCACAACTACATGTCAAAGATCGCCGATTGTAAGCACTAAAGACTTACATGATTCATTTAGATATCACTTTAAATTACTATAAGAGCCTTTTTAACCAAGTAAAATATTGATAAGTATCAGACGGTATCTACTAGCGCAGCGGAGACCAATCCTTAATCTAAGGTTTATGTTATTAGCTACAACAATAAAATACAAAACAATGTGTAATGTGACAGTATCAAATAAATAAATAAATTAGTGAGTGGTTGATAATTTGCCTTGATGATTGGTATATTTTAGAAGGACATAAAAATACTAATGATAGTGGCAATCCTCAGAAATGGTTTTTGTCTGAGGGCTGGATCCTTAATGAGCTATTTTATATTGTAATATTTTTGGTGGTCTGTATGTTAATTAAAAACCAATTTTTATTTCATACAATGTTAACAAACACAAATGATACACACTGGAATATAGCTGTCCGCGCACTGCCAGGATAATAAATAATAGGACAGGAATATAGGATAGTTATAGTAGGAAAATTGAGGGACTTGCGTAACACGCTGAAGTCCAATTGTCCAAAGTATTCCACGCCAAGTGCAACTGATTTTCATCCGTTTCACAAAAAACACTTTTACATAGCAGGCCTGCTGAATTTCACTGTATCTCACACAATTTATAATGTTTTAAGTAGAATACAAGAAAACACTATATTTTTAAGCTTTTACCTACACAAGATTTAGCGGGATTAATTAGGAAAGATTATAGGTATCGCGTCACCCGAGGGCGGCCATTAAGGTTTTTTCAGACACCAAATACGGGTTTTTACTAATTAGCGGCGATCGGCGTACTGATTGTCCAAAGGGAGGGATAGAATGACACTAGGTAATGAACAAACGATACACAGACAGCTTTTAAATTGCAATTAATTATTGTGCTCTCTATCGCCAAGCCACAAATTGGCGCGAATTTTAAATGAAATCCAACAGTGAGCATAATTTTGACCATCGGTTAATATTACTAAATTTATTTGCATGAAGTCAAGGTTTGGGTAGAGATTCATGCTGGATACTTACAGCTAGAAAGCATTCATTGTTCAATATGACGAATCCAGCGGCTGAGAGCTGGAGTGGTCTCTGGGCTCTCATCATAGTCAGTAGCAGAAGCCGTCGGAGCCGCGCTGGCATGCGCTCCCAGTTGGAGTGCATGACAGCTTCTGACACCAGACCAGCCTGGAGACGATATAACTTTTTATTACCTTATTTATAATAAACTAGGCACTAGGCCCACTAGGTGGCGAAGAGGGCCATATGGGTACCCTAACGGCGCCTATTTCTGCCGAGCAGCAGAAATGTGTATACATTATTGTTTCGGTCTGAAGGGCGCCGTAGCTAGTGAAATTACTGGGCAAATGGGACTTAACTCTTATATCTCAAGGTGACGTGCGCAATTGTAGTGCCGCTCAGAATATTCGGGGGTTTTTCAAGAATCCTGAGCGGAACTGCATTGTAATGGGTAGGGCGTATGAATTACCAACAGCAGAACGTCCTGCTCGTCTCGTCCCTTATTTTCATAAAAAAAGACTTCTTTGGGTTTCGCAGAATCACTTTAGATCAAAAACTGCAATGGAGAGTTGAAAGAAAATTTTTTGAGAAAGTTTTTGATGGTTGGTGAGTAGACTCTGTGAACGGCTGGATCAGTTGGCGTTGCGTAGAGACGTCGCTTCATTGTGTGTCTTCTACCGCATTTATCACGGGGAGTGTTCCAAAGAGCTGTTTAACCTGATTCCTGCCGCCGAATTCCACCTTCGCACGACACGCCACAAGTTAGGTTATCATCCTCACCATCTGGATGTGTGGCGGTCCTCCACAGTGCGGTATTCAAGGAGCTTTCTTCCACGTACTACAAAGCTGTGGAATGCGCTTCCTTGTGCGGTGTTTCCGGGACGATACGACATGGGTACCTTCAAAAAAGCGCGTACACCTTCCTTAAAGGCCGGCAACGCTCCTGTGATTCCTCTGGTGTTGCAAGAGATTGTGGGTGGCGGTGATCACTTAACAACAGGTGACCCGTACGCTCGTTTGTCCTCCTATTCCATAAAAAACAAAAGACCGGTTAGCTTGTTTTTGCAGTTTGGGAAATGGACATCGACGGGATCATGGGAGTATCAGTATCAAACACGGTGTAAGAATTATTTTACTATAACAAGCTCTGCAGACAAACACAACATGCGTCACAAATTTTAGATTGTGTCCACATAATATAAGGAATGACGGCGAAAAATGCTGTCGAACGAAAGAGACCTTTACGTGGCATTCATACGCCGTCATATTTTGTATATGGATTTTAGAAGCTAGTTAATAATAAAATTAAAAATCTCTGGTATTCAACATGTAGTCCATCTTCTTGTTCTTCGTTACACTTTAGGCAGAGCGGTCGTGGTCATCACGAAGTGACATCTTTTGGGGCAAATGTGATTCACCCCACGAGCATTTGCCACTTTTACCTGCTGGCCGACAGCCTGGTACACTTAGTATGTAGTCCATACATAAGTAATATTACTTATTCATTTTAGCTACATACTAATTTAAATATGTCGGTCTCAGTGACTCTTTGTACCGTTTGGTGTCGAGACACTTGGGCCGTGGGGCCCAGAGGCGCGGAGTATGTACAAAGTACTGTCAACGGATCAGCCTAGCGGAAATGCTGCCAGTATTTTTGGTACATTTCCCCGTCATGATAGTTTTAATGTATAATGTTATCATAGTATTGGAAATTTTGTTAAGAGATTTGTTTTGTTTGAATAAATATAACTCTCGGCAAATAATTCAAATTTACTATTTATTAACAACGAAACGATGTGTATACGGGTAGACCAAAAGTCCGTTAACATTTGAATCGGTTGCCGCGTCTAGCAGCGGCGGCAGAGGGGGTGGAGGGGTTACGCATTGCAAGAACGGCCAATGGGAATTTAGTACCATGGCGTTGTTCAGCGGTAGTCAACGTGCGTTTTGTGTACGCGAGTACTATCGAAACAACGATTTTGCGACCTTAGCTCAACGAAAGTTTTACAAACATTACAAGATACGACACAAAAATCAAGCTCCATCAGGTGTGTTAATTAAAAAATGGGTGCTCAAGTTTGAGAAGACGGGTTCAACAATGGATTTACCTCGATCTGGCCGGCCTAGAAGGTCGAGGGACCCCGAAAACGTGGATCGAGTAAAATCGTCTGTTCGTGACCAACCAGGATTTTCAACTCGAAAACGGTCTACTGTCCTTAACGTGCCAAGAACGGTTGGTGCTATATTGAGTTATTCGTAAATTTATCAACCACTTTGCTATTCGTATGTATAGCAAATTAAAGACTTTTATGGTTTTCTCATGGATGCCACTGTCAGATCTGGACCAATTTACAACGATTATTATTATTATCAAAATCGGTTCACCCAGTCGAAAGTGTTGAGGTAACAAACTTTTAAAAAAAATTGTAAATCGAATTGAGAACCTCTGCCTTTTTTGAAGCCGGTTAAAAATCGAGCATCATTTGGCACAAGTTGGAGGTGTTAAAGCTCGAATAGATTGAGTCCCCGATTATTACTATACCACTCTTCCTATGAGGTAATGCATATTTTTCGAGAAATTAATAAAGAATTTTTCAAACCTCAAATCAGATAACAAGGTAAAAGAAAATTAAAATGGGCCGCTGAAAACCGCATCAGTCCCGGTATGTTGCTCGTCCGTGTTACAACGGGTTATGGGACCCTTTACTTTCAAATTCAAACATTTTTATTCAAAATAGGATGTGACATCACTTATTGTAAGTCTAAAACTACCACCCCTTTCAAAATGAATGCCTCAGACCTGAGAAGAGCGGGCGCAACAAACTGAGCGGGCTTTTTTTTCATCAATAAAATATGTTTACAAAGTAATATTGTACAATAAAACTTATTATTTTATAACCTGAGGGCGGTCACTCCATTCAAAAATAAAATAAAAGAGTCACTGTGGTGATAGTGTCTCATCAGACTATAGACAATTACTGTCATAATTTAAATTATGAAAATCTGTGGAAAAAAAAATATAACGCAGCACGACATTTACAAACTCTCAAATAATCTTTATTCAATTTGGCTTATAAGAAGCGCTTTTGAACCGTCACTGTAAAATATATTTCTATTAAATTACTGAATCTACCATATGTCCGGTGCTTTATTAGATTACATTATGTAAGAGCACGCGAGAAGAACATACAACTACCAGTGGCAGGCTCCTTTGCACAGGATGCCGGCTAGATTATGGGTACCACAACGGCGCCTATTTCCGCCGTGAAAGCAGTAATGTGTAAGCATTACTGTGTTTCGGTCTGAAGGGCGTCGTAGCTAGTGAAATTACTGGGCAAATGAGGCTTAACATCTTTGTGTCAAGGTGACGAGCGCAGTTGTAGTGCCGCTCAGAATTTTTGGGGCTTTTCAAGAATCCTGAGCGGCACTGCATTGAAATGGGCAGAGTGCATCAATTACCATCAGCTGAACATCCTGCTCGTATCGTCCCTAATTTCAAAAAAATACAAGAAACACAACGGCCACTCTTTGCAAACAATAGAGTATTACAATTTCTGTGACAAAATAAATTAGTTTATAATGTGCCGCATCCAATATATCAGGGGTGCTCAAACGGTCGATCGGGATCGACAGGTCGATCGCGAGTGCTTTTTGAGTCGATCTCGAGAAAAATTTCGGTATAATAAACTAAAATCGGTAATTACGTACCATATTATGAAAAGTATGCTCAGGACATGCAGTGTCACGCTTCAACATCCAAAGTCAATCTTTAGTTAAGCTTAGAACTTTAGAACGCGTTTGTTTTATAAGAACCAATAAACTCGCCATTTTGAATAATAATATAATAATTATGAGTTTTTTCTTGACTAAAAAAATGAATATTTTGCGCAAAACTAATACCTATGCAATCGTGACACTCTACCTAGACGACAATCCTTCATCACACATACTTGAAGCCTCTCAGAGCCGATCGATCGTAGTCGACAAATTTTGAGTTAGATCGCCAGCAGTTCAAGCTTGAGCACCCCTGCAATATATGAATAAATGGTATAAATATAAATTATCGTTTAATGGATGCATCAACCTCGTCACCTAGAGAGATAAGATGTTAAGTCTCATTTGCCCAGTAATTTCACTAGCTACGGCGCCCTTCAGACCGAAACACAGTAATGCTTCACAGCAGAAATAGGCGCCGTTGTGGTACCCATAATCTAGCCGGCATCCTTTGCAAAGGAGCCTCCCACTGGTAGCTAACAATCGTCTTTGTCTCCGAGCGCTCGCTCTCAGTACGTCAATTGCGTCACTATCAATAATTATTAGTGTGACACGTTGTCATTCAGTCAGATTTCGTTTTTTTTTTGATTTGATGTAAATAAAATTCATTTATATTCTTATAAAAATTTGCATTACATTGACAGATTCAATTTATATACAAAATTTATGAAAGATGCGGGACTCGAACCTGCGACCTCTCGCGTTCGGTGCGAGTGGTCTTCCACTGAGCCGTTCGAGTGACGTATCATTGATAAAATATCTTGTATAATATGTCTTGTTCAACTCTTGTCTTGATTGCGGGCTTAAGTTCCGCATCGTGCAATTAATCCCAGAAGTGAGGGTTATCACTTTGAAAAAAAAATAACAAATTGTTATTTTGTTATAGAAATATGAATTGTTGTATGTATATATAAATCTATATACTTATAATAACTCTGTATAGATCAAATTTCTGTACAAAGAAAAAAAATATCAAAACCGAGTCAGGGGGGTGTAAGAAAAGAAAAAAAAGAACCGATTTTTTAGGAATTTTTTGTTTTTTGTCTGTTTGTACGGGCTAATCTCTGAAACTATTGGACCGATATAATTGAAATTTTCCATGATGATACCTTATATCCCCGGACAACATCTTAGTTACTTTTTATCCCGGAAAACTAAAGACTTCCCGCGGGACAGTTAAAAACCTCTACTTATAAAACGTAGAACACCACGACTTATGCACCAAATTTAATAAAATTTGACATGTTGATACCTTTATTGCCGGTCAGCACTGTAAATACTTTTCATCCAAGAAAATTAAAGAGTTCCCATGGGATAGTTATAAAACTAAAGTTACTTATATTACTTAGTGCACAATAACTTATGAACAAATTTAATAAAAATTTAACATTTTGATAATTATATTGCTGGGCAACATCTTGATACCTTCCATCCTGAAAAATTTACGAGTTCCCGTGGGAAAAATAAAAAACTATAGTTTCTTATATAGCTTAGTACACAACAACTTATGTACCTAATTTTGTAAAATTTGTCAAGTTGATACCTTATATTGCCAGTAAAACAATGTGTAAGTATTATAAAAATAAAATCCCCATAAAGGTGACTAGTTTCCGCAGGAAAGTAAAACATAACGGACGTTAACGTAACGGACATTTAGGTCAGACAATAAATAGGTTCGTGGATACATACTAAACTTAATCTTACAACCCTATGAAAATCTCAACCCTACCTTCTGTCTTTCCAAAGAAGTATCTACTAATATTATAAATACGAAAATTTATAAGAATGTATGTATGTCTGGATGTATGGAGCTGTAAAAATCTCAGCCCTACCTTGTGGCTTTCTAAAGAAGTATCTGCTAATTTTATAAATACGAAAGTTTGTAAGGATGTATGGATGTCTGGATGTATGGACCTGTGAAAATCTCAACCCTACCTTCTGTCTTTCCAAAGAAGTATCTACTAATATTATAAATACGAAAGTTTGTAAGGATGTATGGATGTCTGGATGTATGGAGCTGTGAAAATCTCAACCCTACCTTCTGTCTTTCCAAAGAAGTATCCACTAATATTATAAATACGAAAGTTTGTAAGGATGTATGGATGTCTGGATGTATGGACCTGTGAAAATCTCAACCCTACCTTCTGTCTTTCCAAAGAAGTATCTACTAATATTATAAATACGAAACTTTGTAAGGATGTATGGATGTCTGGATGTATGGACCTGTGAAAATGTCAACCCTACCTTCTGTCTTTCCAAAGAAGTATCTACTAATATTATAAATACGAAAGTTTGTAAGGATGTAAGGATGTCTGGATGTATGGACCTGTGAAAATCTCAACCCTACCTTCTGTCTTTCCAAAGAAGTATCTACTAATATTATAAATACGAAAGTTTGTAAGGATGTATGGATGTCTGGATGTATGGACCTGTGAAAATCTCAACCCTACCTTCTGTCTTTCCAAAGAAGTATCTACTAATATTATAAATACGAAACTTTGTAAGGATGTATGGATGTCTGGATGTATGGACCTGTGAAAATGTCAACCCTACCTTCTGTCTTTCCAAAGAAGTATCTACTAATATTATAAATACGAAAGTTTGTAAGGATGTATGGATGTCTGGATGTATGGACCTGTGAAAATCTCAACCCTACCTTCTGTCTTTCCAAAGAAGTATCTACTAATATTATAAATACGAAAGTTTGTAAGGATGTATGGATGTCTGGATGTATGGACCTGTGAAAATCTCAACCCTACCTTCTGTCTTTCCAAAGAAGTATCTACTAATATTATAAATACGAAAGTTTGTAAGGATGTATGGATGTCTGGATGTATGGACCTGTGAAAATGTCAACCCTACCTTCTGTCTTTCCAAAGAAGTATCTACTAATATTATAAATACGAAAGTTTGTAAGGATGTATGGATGTCTGGATGTATGGACCTGTGAAAATCTCAACCCTACCTTCTGTCTTTCCAAAGAAGTATCTACTAATATTATAAATACGAAATTTTGTAAGGATGTATGGATGTCTGGATGTATGGAGCTGTGAAAATCTCAACCCTACCTTCTGTCTTTCCAAAGAAGTATCTACTAATATTATAAATACGAAAGTTTGTAAGGATGTATGGATGTCTGGATGTATGGACCTGTGAAAATCTCAACCCTACCTTCTGTCTTTCCAAAGAAGTATCTACTAATATTATAAATACGAAAGTTTGTAAGGATGTATGGATGTCTGGATGTATGGACCTGTGAAAATCTCAACCCTACCTTCTGTCTTTCCAAAGAAGTATCTACTAATATTATAAATACGAAAGTTTGTAAGGATGTATGGATGTCTGGATGTATGGACCTGTGAAAATCTCAACCCTACCTTCTGTCTTTCCAAAGAAGTATCTACTAATATTATAAATACGAAAGTTTGTAAGGATGTATGGATGTCTGGATGTATGGACCTGTGAAAATCTCAACCCTACCTTCTGTCTTTCCAAAGAAGTATCTACTAATATTATAAATACGAAAGTTTGTAAGGATGTAAGGATGTCTGGATGTATGGACCTGTGAAAATCTCAACCCTACCTTCTGTCTTTCCAAAGAAGTATCTACTAATATTATAAATACGAAAGTTTGTAAGGATGTATGGATGTCTGGATGTATGGACCTGTGAAAATCTCAACCCTACCTTCTGTCTTTCCAAAGAAGTATCTACTAATATTATAAATACGAAAGTTTGTAAGGATGTATGGATGTCTGGATGTATGGACCTGTGAAAATCTCAACCCTACCTTCTGTCTTTCCATAGAAGTATCTACTAATATTATAAATACGAAAGTTTGTAAGGATGTATGGATGTCTGGATGTATGGAGCTGTAAAAATCTCAGTCCTACCTTGTGGCTTTCTAAAGAAGTATCTACTAATATTATAAATACGAAAGTTTGTAAGGATGTATGGATGTCTGGATGTATGGACCTGTGAAAATCTCAACCCTACCTTCTGTCTTTCCAAAGAAGTATCTACTAATATTATAAATACGAAATTTTGTAAGGATGTATGGATGTCTGGATGTATGGACCTGTGAAAATCTCAACCCTACCTTCTGTCTTTCCAAAGAAGTATCTTCTTATATTATAAATACGAAAGTTTGTAAGGATGTATGGATGTCTGGATGTATGGAGCTGTAAAAATCTGAGCTCTACCTTGTGGCTTTCTAAAGAAGTATCTACTAATATTATAAATACGAAAGTTTGTAAGGATGTATGGATGTCTGGATGTATGGAGCTGTAAAAATCTCAACCCTACCTTCTGTCTTTCCAAAGAAGTATCTACTAATATTATAAATACGAAAGTTTGTTAGGATGTATGGATGTGTGGATGTATGGAGCTGTAAAAATCTCAGCCCTACCTTGTGGCTTTTTAAAGAAGTATCCACTAATATTATAAATACGAAAGTTTGTAAGGATGTATGGATGTCTGGATGTATGGACCTGTGAAAATCTCAACCCTACCTTCTGTCTTTCCAAAGAAGTATCTACTAATATTATAAATACGAAAGTTTGTAAGGATGTATGGATGTCTGGATGTATGGACCTGTGAAAATCTCAACCCTACCTTCTGTCTTTCCAAAGAAGTATCTACTAATATTATAAATACGAAAGTTTGTAAGGATGTATGGATGTCTGGATGTATGGACCAGTGAAAATCTCAACCCTACCTTCTGTCTTTCCAAAGAAGTATCTACTAATATTATTAATACGAAAGTTTGTAAGGATGTATGGATGTCTGGATGTATGGACCTGTGAAAATCTCAACCCTACCTTCTGTCTTTCCAAAGAAGTATCTACTAATATTATAAATACGAAAGTTTGTAAGGATGTATGGATGTCTGGATGTATGGACCTGTGAAAATCTCAACCCTACCTTCTGTCTTTCCAAAGAAGTATCTACTAATATTATAAATACGAAAGTTTGTAAGGATGTATGGATGTCTGGATGTATGGACCTGTGAAAATCTCAACCCTACCTTCTGTCTTTCCAAAGAAGTATCTACTAATATTATAAATACGAAAGTTTGTAAGGATGTATGGATGTCTGGATGTATGGACCTGTGAAAATCTCAACCCTACCTTCTGTCTTTCCAAAGAAGTATCTACTAATATTATAAATACGAAAGTTTGTAAGGATGTATGGATGTCTGGATGTATGGACCAGTGAAAATCTCAACCCTACCTTCTGTCTTTCCAAAGAAGTATCTACTAATATTATTAATACGAAAGTTTGTAAGGATGTATGGATGTCTGGATGTATGGACCTGTGAAAATCTCAACCCTACCTTCTGTCTTTCCAAAGAAGTATCTACTAATATTATAAATACGAAAGTTTGTAAGGATGTATGGATGTCTGGATGTATGGACCTGTGAAAATCTCAACCCTACCTTCTGTCTTTCCAAAGAAGTATCTACTAATATTATAAATACGAAAGTTTGTAAGGATGTATGGATGTCTGGATGTATGGAGCTGTAAAAATATCAGCCCTACCTTGTGGCTTTCTAAAGAAGTATCTACTAATATTATAAATTCGAAAGTTTGTGAGAATGTATGGACGTATGTTGCTCTTTCACGCGAAATCTACTAAATAGAATTGAATGAAATTTTACAATAATATAGCTTACGTATCAGAATCACACTTACATAACAGATATTTAAAGTAGATAACCTCTATCTATACTACATTGCTTGAACAAATATTTTAATAGTTATGACGATGACGATAAACAACCGAGTGCGCGATATTGTCGTGCGGTCCGGTGGCAGGTGGTGGGATGGACTTGCGGGCGACCAGACGGCGGCGAGTGGAGGGGTTATGAATTTTAAACGCCTGCAGTTACTATTTATTTGCATATTCGATGACTATCAACAAATCGCAGGGTCAAACCTTAAAAGAAGCAGTTTTTCCTACGGCCAACTCTACGTGACTTGCTTACACGTTTTTAAATCGCAAAATCTGCATGTTTATGCTGACTGAAACAAATCGTTTAACATAATATAGGAAGTCCTAGGAATATATAGCAGTAACTACTACTTGTTACTTTTGCATTACTATCAACCATCATATACATACATCCGTACCTAAACATCCTTACAAACTATAGTGTTTATAATACCTATTGATAAAATTATTTAAAAATTCTTCATTAAAAATTCTTAGAACAAATTAACATACATAACACAAAATAGTTGTTCCAACACTTATATCTGGAGAACGGCTGGGCTGATTTTCATGATTTTTAATTTGTTCGATTTGCCTCCGTCCGAATAGCTGAATAATATAAAATCATTGAAAAATTGACGAAAAAAGAAAATTCTTTCTTTCATTTAAAGCTTTATCACAATTTTCTAGAGGGTGATCTTTTTTTTATGGAAAAGGACGACTAAAGAGCGTACGGGCCGGGCCAACTGGTGTAAAGTGATCACCGCCACCCACATTCTCTTGCAACACCAGAGGAATCACAAGAGAATTGCCGGCCTTTTTCTCTGGATCTACTAAACCGATTTTGAAAATTCTGCTACCAATAGAAATTCAAATTTTTATGAGTCTCATATATTATATACTGTATATTAACCAAAAAAATGAAAATACTTTTTTACAGTAGTTGTATTTGTAAAATACGTCGGAGAAAAAACCATTGAACACTAAAAATAAGTTATATGGCAAAACAACGTCGGGTTTGCTAGTTTGACATAAGTCTGAAATAGTACAGTATTGCAATTGGCGACGAAGTATAATCCGGCTAAGTTTGAAAGCGAACAGTTGCTTAAAACGTAGTGCGTTTCGGCTATCTCCGTTTTTTACAAGATTATAGCCGTCATCTGTCAATCTATCAATGACAGCACGTTTCATACAATCGAGCAAATCGCTTTTTTCTTAGAGAGTCTCGCTACTCTGGCCCGAATTACAAATCAATTTATGAATTAGTGAACTGCTCTATTAGACATGTTACTTAATTGTTAAAATGTTAATTAAAACTATTTAAATAAACCAGACTGTGTTTATAATGCAAATAACAAGCGGTTGTGCGTACAAGGTCTTCTTTTTAATACAATAAGATAAGACTTAAATTAGTTATTTTTTAAAGTAAAGAATTCAAAAAGAAACAAGGCTGCGACGGTATTGGTAAGCGTTCAATTCGTGGAAGGTTCAGCAAACATGCTGAGGTTTAACAAACAGACATTTATCGTGATACATTACCTTGTCAACCATTGCTTGATTAATTTTCTATATTATGATTAATTACTAGCAATGTCCCGCGGTTTCACTCGCGTAGATACCAATCTCGTGGTAGTGGAAAATCTACTAAGTAGGACAAAATATTTATTTTTGTTAACATTAAAGTTATATATCGCTTAGTTATTATTTTATTTTTATCCTCAGATACTTCGGACATATCACGCGACGTGGAGAGCATGCCATAGAGAGATTTGTTGTTCAGGGAAGGGTCAACGGCAGTAGGTCAAGAGGACGCTCCCCTATGCACTGGACAGACCACATCAAAGCCCTAACCAATACTCCCCTCAACACATGTGCCAGAGAAGCAACAACCAGGGATAACTGGCAAGTGCTCTGTCAAGAGTAATCCGACGAAGTAGAAAGATTATTTTATTATTACTATATTCTCTAGATAGAAATTTTTAAATTCGAATAATAAGAATAATAGAATAAATCTTTGAATGGAATGTCAGATTTTTATAATTTAAAGTATTTTACAGGTACTAAAACGGTCTTTAATAAAATATTAATGGGATAAGGATGAAAAATATGGTTTGATTATTGACGGCACTTATATGAAGGACTAGCTAACTCGGCAAACGTTGTTTTGCCATATAAAGTATAATTCACGCGATAGTTTTATAAGTTATAAAATATTGCCTATATTATAGCCTGTACATCATTTTGTTCTATTGTCAAAAGTTTTTGCAGCGCACGCAAAAATAGGTTTTCGATTTTACACCTTGTGTTACAAAATAGCAATAATATTACGGATCCCTAATTTTGAAAAAAAAACATAGCCTATAGCCTTCCTCGATAAATGGACTACCCAACACTGAAAGAATCATTCAAATTGGACCAGTAGTACCAGAGATTAGCGCGTTCAAACAAACAAACAAACAAACATACACTGCAGCTTTATAATATATGAAGGATTAAAATGTAAAAAAGTAGTTATAGTGGTATAACTACAGTAATATGTTATGTTTTTAAAGTGATGACCCTCTTGAGCCACAACCTGAGAGTTGAACAAAGCGTACAAGATTTTATAACGATACGTTACTCGAACGGTTGGCTTAGTTGGTTAGAGCACCGGCACGGAACGCCGGAGGTCGTGGTTTCGAGTCCCGCATCGTTCATAATATTTTGTTTGTCAAATTTTATTTGTTAAACAATAAATCAATTGAATCAAACGAATATTCAACTTAATTTACTTTAACATCATGCGTATGAATGCGAATGTATATATACACTGGCCTTCAAAAGTAAGTATCACACTTTTAAAAGTGAGATAACGTTTTAAGTTCACAAGATATACTTTCGAAATAAAAAGAACTCCAAAGAGAATTTAATTTTGTACATAAAAACTTTATAGTCGGTAACCTTCTTTTAAGAATTGGCTGAAAAAAAACTTCAAAAACAAAACCATTCCTTTTTCAAAGTGAACGTTTCCGAATTACAATTTTACCATTCACATTTTTCTTTCTGTTTTTTTTTTTAAGATCGATGGGTCTTGTTTTAAAAATTTATGCTAAAAAGCACATAACATTTATTTATCATGCCTCTTTCAGTTGAAAAATGTGCTAGGATCATGGCTTTTCTGGAACTAGGTATCAGTATGCGTCGCACTGCAAGAATGGTGGGTGTGACGGTACGAACGGTCCAGAAGGTAAAGCGAAGGTACGAAGAGACTGGACACCATCTGAGGAGACCTTGTAATGTCAGACCCAGGTGTACCAGTGCCCGAGAAGATCGTTATATTATTTCCACTGTGTTAAGAAATCGCCACCAAAATACAGTTGAAGTCCAGCAACAGCTACTTCAGATGTCACTACATTAGTGACAGTACAGTGAGAAGAAGACTTGCTGAAGCAAATTTGAAACCCCGAAGACCAGCGAGTGGCCCAAAACTCGAGAGACAGCATCGAGTAGCGAGACTGCGATACGCCCGTGAACACATGCAGTGGGATGAAGAAGAATGGTCAAGAATTTTGTTTGCAGATGAGTCTCAATTCTCCCTTTACACTTCTGATGGAAGGCGAAGTGTTTACAGGTGACCTGGTGAGCGATACCTTCAAGCCTGCATCTCAGAAAGAGTCCAATACGGTGGAGGCAGTGTACATGTATGGGCTGGCATATCTTCAGAAGGTCGCACAGAGCTAGTAGCCATAGAAAATGGCACCCTCACTGGGCAAAGATATGCTCAAGAGATTCTCAATGCGTATGCAGGGCCGTATTTAGCAAATATGGGTGATGGATCTATGTGATGCATGATAATGCCCGGCCACACACGGCTCATATCGTAGAAGAGTATATTCAGGAGGTCAGTATCAGCGTGATGGCTTGGCCATCAAGAAGTGTCTATCTCAACCCGATTGAACACGCCTGGGATGAGCTTGGGAGGCTAGTCAGAAATCGCAGACCACCACCTACTACCCTCAGGGCACTAAAGCAGGCCCTGGTAGAAGAATGGGAGAATATTCCCCAACATCGGCTCCGAAACCTAGTGTTCAGTATGCCAAACCGTCTCGAAGCTGTAATCAGAGCTCGAGGAGGCAATACCAGTCATTAAAAATTAAATAACATGTAATACATTTTAGTTGAATTTTTTTACACTAAACTAAAGTGTCTATTTTCATTGTTTTATGTTTTTTAAGTTAAAAATGTTAATAATGTATAATTTTAGTTTCTAAGAATTAAAGCCTATAAAATTTGCAACAAAACGTTTTTAATCTTAAATATCTACCTTCTATAGTTAAGAAAAAATAATTTGAAAAGTGTGATACTTACTTTTACAGGCCAGTGTATATATATATATATCTATTATTATATTATGTTATCATCGGTTATTTTCTTTATATGTTTGGATGTGTATGTGTGCGTGTAGTGTGTATATGTGCGCGTGGTTGCTCGATTTATATTGCTTCAGTAACATTTTTTCATATCTACTGTATTTTTTTAGATATATTACTGCCATTATGAATGTCAACTTTCGTAAACAGTTCATTCTAATTCTTACAAATTATATTGATGGGAGAATTTTTACCATAGTTTGTAGTGTAAAATTATAATGAAAAAAGATATTTCTCGTTCGTTTTAGTGTTACATTGTACTTAATACTAGCAAGTAATGTTAGGGAGTACAGATGATGGTTAATACACAAGGTATTCTTATGTGACCGGTACTAAATTATATTTTTTTAAATTTATATATCTGTTTGTCGGTGTATAGGTCTTGGAATTGTTATTATATTCATGTTTGTAAGAATGTGACAGGTGATCGTTGTCTGTACTTTATGGGATTAAGATCGACAAATTTTAATTCAAAGAAGGAGTTCGAGAATGCATGTATTTTGGGACCCACTGAAAGAAGTGGCGTACATCATGGAAACTTATTAATAATTGTAGAACGTAACAAAACTAAGAAAAAAGCAAATCGTAAGTAAATCTAAAAAAGTATAATCAAATTACTGATATGAGTAGGTATAGATATTTTGATGGTGTCGGAACAGCCATATAAAAAATTACTGTCATATCAATAAATGTAGATCTCAATTGCGCAAAACGTTCCGTTAGTGCAAGATGTCTTATTTCTTAATCGGGACCCTTACCGTAGATACCTTTCGGTTTTGTTTTGGTGTCTTATTAATTCGTCATGTCTATCTGTCTGTCCGTCCGTATGTCACAGCCACTTTTTTCCGATTCTATAAGAACTATAGGTACTGTTGAAACTTGGTAAGTAGATGTATTCTGTAAACCTTATTAAGATTTTTACATAAAAATGGAAAAAAAAAACTTACATTTTGTGGGGATTCCCCAAACTTAGAACTGAAACTCAAAAGTTTTTTTCATCAAACCCATACGTGTGGATAGATACATCTATGGATAGGTATTCTTATCGAATAGGTATCTTCTTAGATACTGAGATTTCTTATATCATTTTTTCTAAACTGAATAATTTAAAATTATAATAATTTATTTCTTTTGACTCCCATATCTTAGCGCCTCAATAATTTTTGTATAAGCATCGTCTAAACTTAAGTTTATAATTAATATAAACTTGTACTTGTACGACGCTTCCTTTATTTTTAAATTATGTGGGTCCATTCTCGCCATTCTCCTTTGGAATCATGTCAGTTGAGATGTACGTAATATCAAACTGGAGTTATAAGACAAAGAGGATGTACATACTACGTAATATGAGGTGCGATTGCCTAAGTAAAAATTTAAATTTAGTTAAGTATGATACGTGCAGTGATTACAGTACGGCGATTGCCGACGAAGTGTAATCCGGCTAAGATTGAAAGTGAACAGATTGGTTAAGGCGTAGTGCATTTCGGCTGTCTCCGTATTTTACAAGATTATATCCGTCATCTGTCAATCTATCAATGACTGCACGTTTCATACAATGGTGTGAATTGCTTTTTTCTTAGAGAGTTTCGCTAGGCTGCTTTTTTTTATTAAAATAAGGGACGAGACGAGCAGGACGTTCAGCTACTGGTAATTGATAAGCCCTACCCATTAGAATGCAGTGCCGCTGAGGATTCGCGGCACTACAATTGCGTTTGTCACCTTGAGACATAAGATGTTAAGTCTCATTTGCCCAGTAATTTCACAACGGCGCCCTTCAGACCGAAACACAGTAATGTTTACAAATTACTGCTTCACGGCCGAAACAGGCGCCGTTGTGATACCCATAATCTAGCCAGCTTCCTGTACAAAGGAGCCTCCCACTGGTAAAATTCTATAAAATTAAATAACTGCTATGAGAGGTACGAGAGAGGCGTACCTGGGCGGTCAGCTCGCTCGCGGTGAAACATTGTATCGCTAACTGAGTCACCATGGCAGCGAAGAACGCCAGTGACGTTACCAGCCTTACAGACTTGAAACTTGATGCATCTTGCTGAAATATGTACAAGTTCATGTGAAACGTGCGTGGGTATTGGGTACTAGGCAGGTTACTGAATTTAGGCAATCCTTTCTGTTGCAAAAAATCATCATCTTCGTCAGCCGGAAGACATCCACTGCTGGACAAAGGCCTCCCCCAAAGATTTCCACGACGATCAGTCCTGCGCTGCCTTCATCCAACTTATCCTGGCGCTCTTGACAAGATCGTCGGTCCATCTTGTGGAGGGCCTACCAACACTGCGTCTTCCAGTACATGGTCGCCATTTGAGGACTTTACTGCCCCAACGGCCATCTGTCCGTCGAACTATGTGCCCTGCCCACTGCCACTTCAGTTTCGCAACCACCTGAACTATGTCGGTGACTTTGGTCCTCCTACAGATCACCTCTTTTCTGATTCGATCTCGCAGGGAAACTCCTAGCATAGCCGTTGCTATGTTGCAAAAAATGTTTGTTTAAAAATATATAATATACTAGTGGACCCGACATACATTGTCCTGTACGTACACGTCTTAAATTTGAAAAATCGGTCCAGCCGTTAGGAGGAGTTAACTAACATACACATGAGCAGGAGAATTATATAATATGGATGGAATTGAGAATCTAATCCAATTTCAAATTCACTGAAACAAACAAAAAAATCATCAAAATCGGTCCAGACGTTTAGGAGGTAGTTTAATTGTGAATCTAAACCATTCTCGAATCCACCTAAAGACACACATCAATCTCAAATTCACTGGAACACACAAAAATATCATCAAAATCGGTCCAGTCGTTTAGGAGGTAGTTCAGATGTGAATCTAAACTATCCTCGAATCCACCTGAAGACACACATAAAGTTTCATCAAAATCGGTCCAGCCGTCTAGGAGGAGTTCAGTGACATACACACGCACATAAGAAATATATATATTAAGACTAGCTGAGCCAACAGACGTTGGTCTGTACACGGTAAATAAAATACCGTTTTTTATGAATTTGCCAATAATATTTAATAACATTAAGAATTAATATATACCCCCTGTTGTTATAGTGAAATTGTTTCACAGCAGAACTGTCAAACCGTTCGTCAATAAATTCTCTCATAGAAAATATGTCCATACAAAACAGACATTGGAAATTATTGGTCCTAAATCGAAATAAAAACTATCCTATCTCTCAAGTTGGACTAAACTGATTAAAATCTGTTCATTTGTTTAGGAGTTTACTGGGAAAAAACATCAGGACACTGGTTTAGTATATATTAAGATTTAAAATATTACGTAATTAACGCAATGAACAGAATCTGGTGAGGCAGAACGTCCTCTCCAGATGCAGCCATAATATTGACAACGATTCTCATAACTCATGTAATAACGGGTCACGGCCCCTTTAACAAGCATCTGTTTAATATAGGTGTCACCAACAGTCCCCTGTGCAGGAGACTGAAGAGACGGTCACACACCTCATCCTGGAATGCCGTAGTGTGGCCACATACCGGGCCAAACACCTGGGGTCACCGAGGACTTTCCCCGAGGTCATGGGTGACATCAGAGGTTTGAATAACTTCCTCGAGGAGTTGGGATGGCAAGATTAGCAACCCGACCCTAACACGTAAAATAGGCGCTTAGCAGACGTCAAGTTGCGGAAAGTAGCCCGTGACGTGTCTTCAGACATGAGGGATCGACCCCGCAGAGAGAGAAAATTTTAATAATCTGCTGTAATTAATATACTAACCGAGAGTTGCACCATAACAGTACATATTGCTGCCGTACTTGATAACAGCTGAGTCATGAACCCGTAGGAATATGTTTTGGCAAAATCTTCAACACATCTGAAATAAAATAACATATTTTAATATCTGTGTTATAAAACTGTAGGACTGTGACAGTTTCACGTTGTATTTCTTCACGGTAATCCAAGAGCAATCCCATTATGTTTAAATATAACACTTTTTAAAGGACTTAAACGCGTGTTATTGTAACTTTGTTTTTACATTAGATTTTTGCGTAAATTAACATTTTTATTTTAATTTTAGTTAACCTGACGTTTCCAGATCCCGTTTTCAGGGGGACGGATATAAACGTCATGGATCGAACACCCTCAGGCTCTTCAATTATACATTTTTACTATACGATATTACATTGTAATCCATGTTTTTATATAAAAAGTCGCTGCGCGAGTTTCATGCGCCAGTTCTTTTTCAGGTCTGAGACAGTCTATTTTGATTGGGTGGTAGTTTTTGACGTTGAATAAGTGATTTTTTGAATTAGAAATTGAAATTGAAAATAAACTAAAACGGCTTTGTGTGTGTCTTACGGGCGTGGTAGTCCCTATCACCCCTATACTGATTAAGTATATTATGAAAATCGGTTACACCCGTGGTATGACTTCTAAAATATTTATTTAAATGAGTAACATTCGTCATGTTTGTCTCGAGTGAACTCCTAAACTAATGAACGGATTTTATTGGAGTGCGGTTTAGTCCAACTTGAGAGATAGGATAGTTTTCATTTCGAATTAGGACCAATATTTATTTATGTTTCCAATATTTGTTTTGTATGGACATATTTTCTATGAAAGAATTTATTGACGCACGGTTTGACAGTTCTGCTGTGAAACAATTTCATTATAACAACAGGGAGCATATTTTACGAAATAATTCTTGAGAATTTGATAAAAACAAGTATTTTATTTATTACTAGTAAACGTTGTATTGCCGATATTAAAATCTCGATACAAAAGAACTGTTGATCGTAGATGGGTGAAAATTTGAAGTTGTATGTATTTTTTAATGCTGACTCATAATCAGACAAATTTAAAAAAAAAATAAAAAAAAAGTGTGGGTGGTCCTTAACATCTAGGGGGATGAAAAATAGATGAGTTCAATGTGGTAAACATTGAACTCCTCCATGACACGAGAATTTTATATATTAGATTAGAGATGCACAGAAAAACGTCTGACGGGTCGGCTAGTTTTATTATAAATATTCTTTATTTGAATCCAAAGGTAAATTTAATCAATCTGCTAATAGAGTGTAATAGATCTTAATAAAATCCGTAGGTATATTCCATTTTTAATATTACAAAATGTGTCGGGATAACACGAGAGGTTAAAGATCAAATATTAAACATCGAACTAGCGGCCAATAACGTTCATTATGTTTATTCAAGTGTGGGGGAAGAAGTGCCGATATTTGAAACGTAATCCTGAGATATTACGGCGCGTCTTGTTACTACAAGTTGCCCCTTTTGCTGGTGTTTGGTTACAGATGAATTCTTTCTGAGTCACAGTAATAAAATTTAAGAGTTTATATTATCTGCGTGAACTTCAAAGGGAGAAAGTGTATGGAGGGTAGAGGCAAAGAGTATCATCTCTTAAGGGAGAAAAGTTTAAAAAGCTTCCACAATAGCGCCGGTGTAGGCAAAGGGTATGGTGAATGTAGCAATTGTAAATGAATTGAAGCATGCCGAGTTAAATATTTTAATATTATTAACGACTTAAGAAGTAAATTATTGAAAATTTCAACAACTTACGTTGTACAAAATAATGTAGTCAATAATATAACCTTAAAGATAAAGAGTTATTATGAGAAAACGTGCACCTAGTGATTAGTATTATTTTTAATTTGGCGCTTCTGATGCTACTGCAGCGCCACCGTAATTTAACGCATTTTGACGAACACTTTCATATACACAGATAATTCTCCTTGCCTCTACCCTCCATTTTTATTACTATTATTATTATTTATTTATTTATAAATATACAGTTTCTTCTTAAAATAATACAAAGTCCTGTAAAACTGTTTACACAGTTTGTCTACAGGATCGAGCGAGTCTCATAAAATATATCTTAAAGCGTATTTTACAAATGTTACTGAAACAATAAATATTGATTCAATAGTTTTTTAAATTTATTTTTGTTTGGTTCCCGTCGGATGTCCTCTGGCAAACTATTAAGCAGATATGGTATTCTTTTCTTTAAAGTTCTATCGATGTAAGCATGAGTCCTTTCGATTCTAGCTTTTACGAGAGCCTGCCGTGTGGCACCGATACTTATGCTCAAAGAGGATGTAAATACTACTAATTAAGAGGCGGGATTACCTAAGTAAAATTTGTTATTTAGTTTAGCGTGTAACGTGCAGAGATTTGACATAACTTTGAAATAGTAATTACAATAATTAGGCGAAGAAGTATAATCCGGCTAAGTTTGAAAGCGAACATTTGCTTAAACGTAGTGAATTTAGACTCTTTCCGTTTTTTACAAGATTATAGCCGTCATCTGTCAATCTATCAATGATTGCACGTTGCATACAATCACTTGTTTCTTAGAGAGTTTCGCTAGGCTGGCAGCCAGTCGCCAACTTATGCCAAATGACTACACGTTTCATACTAAACTTAATTTCAATTTTGACTTAGGCATTCCCGCCTCTTATTACGTAGATTATCACTTTTTTTTATACAAATATTTATTTATTACAACAAAATACAGTGTGTGTGGGGGTAAGGTGTAATAATAAATAAGTTTACCTTAACCTTACCTTACCAAAAAAATTAATTAATTAACTGAAGGAAAGAAATCTACTAACAATAATAACATACTAAAAATTTGTTTATTTGTAATCTAAACTTAATGTGCTGTGTGTGTGTGTGTGTGTGTGTGTGTGGGTGTGTGTATGTATGTATGTATGTGAACGAGTGTGTGATTGTTAGTTGTGTGTGTTAGTTTGAAAGAAAACTTAAAGATTTAGTACCTAACTATAAGTAGGTTTTCTGTGTCTACATAATTATTATTATTATTATTTTCTTTATCATACGGAAACTAAGCCTTGTTGATAAAACACTTGCCTATATGAGATTTTCGGAAGTGTCGGTGAACACACAATTTTACTTCAGTCTTCGTTTCTTTTAAGTCCAGCATTATCGGCTTCAAAACCCTCGACAATCATGAAAACAACACCCATGATAAAAAAGTTGATAATTTCATGTAGCTCCAACTTGGATTTACATTCTGACACCATTATCTATTTCAGCACCCTTGAAAACCATGAAAACGACACGCGTGTAGCAAATCTTCATAATTTTTTGCAGCCGCCATCTTGTATTTTCATTTTGCAGCTCTAGCTGGTTTCAACACTCACGAAAACCATGATAAAACACATGTAGGTAAGTATTTTTGTCCAAAATAAATAAATATAACAAACATACTAGAAAACCATTAAACTTCACTCATATAAAATGATAATTAATATTGCAGCTGGCGGCTGCAATATTTTTTTAGTGTAAATTGTGAATTATGTTCACGAATATATTAAAATAGATCTCACGGACTTATAACTCGTATACCTACTAATTACAATAATAATATATGTAACAATAAATCATTCTTATATACTTTACTACTTTATAGCTTAAAAAACGAAAACTGGATGAGCCGATGATGTTTTGTTGGAGCCGAGTTCAAATAGCCGTATACCACGCAATATGCTGGTATTTTTAAAAAGATCGCGGAAACAAATATCAACGTGACACTCGACTCGTATTGACCGCGAAAACTGCTTAGGGGCCTCGTCGATGCGCGTGTTTGTGTGAGTGTGTCATTTCGAACGTTTGTAGGGAGTTTCCGTACTGGTACATATGTCTACTGTGCCAATGACCTGTATAAATACCACTGGACAGGCTGTTCCATATGTTTGACAGCAAATTTTTTGTGCCTTTTTGAAGCGCCACTCTCGAGTGTTGAGAGAACTAATTTTGACGTATAATACAAATGACTGCGAAGGAACGTACATTACTCTGAAGTATTTTTAAATTATGAATTAATTTCGTTCTTTTTCCGTGCTATTTATACTTCAAGAATCAACGTAATAAATTACACATTTTTTTTGTAAATAGTTTCCCACCACCTATGTTGTCCACTAGGTTGTCATCACTAGTTTTAGTACCGCAGACTCTCGCTACATGGCCAACAGCGCCAAAATGGCGAATATCAAACAGGCACAAAAGCACTTTGACAGCCGCCAGTCAAGTGGTATATAGTAGGTCAGTGACTCTAACTAATTGATATATTTTATATAGATATAACATGCTCTCTTGAAACAGTCAGGCTTTAAATTTCTTTTCTTGTTTTATAACCAAAATAAAGCTTAGTACTTAGATTAAGGATTAACGACGCTTCAACTAGATACCGCAGGTGAAGCCGCAAAGTGCGGCAACTAATACTACGCCCAAGTGGGCGTACTCGAGCCAAAATAAAATTAGGCAGATTAGTGGGTAGTAGATATGTATCATTCTATCTAAATAATATACTCACATAATTTAGGCTCTGTCTTCATATATTTTTTTTTCAAATTTTTTGGTAACTATTAGTTTTACTACTCACCGATTACAATCTACAGTCTTTTTTAATTATTATTAATTTTTGTCTGTGACTTTTATAACTCAATTACGGCTTGACCGGTTTTGATGATGATTGGTATAAATTTAAAATATTTAATCGCGCAAGTAATAGGCAGGGCCGCGCCGCCCCTGTGTGCGAAGTGTGCGGCGCACACAGGCGCCAAGACAATAGGGGCGCCGCGCCGCCACTGCCACCTAAATTATTTTTGTTACCTATATGATTGTTTTTTGTAGTGGAGTATCGACAAGTAAGTAGGTACAATAGGCGCAACATAGGCCTTGTAAACAACAAAACATCTATAACGCTTATTGAACAAGTCTCTCAATATTTAATGTTTATTATTATTCACGTTTATGGTTTCATTTTACGTTTAGGGTTTTAGTTTACATTCTTTACGAGCTCAACGTTAAAACGGCGGCAGTTCTTTGAACCAGAGAAAAAGTACTAGTTATTTTAAACCGTAGAGGCGCCGAGTTTGTATGAGTATGAGTGAGTTTCTGAACGCAACCCGATGCGATGCGTGCGACGCAAGCGGGGGTGGGGTCACGGGTATTCCCCGATTTTAACGAACGAGATAGCTAAGGCAAAACAAAACAAATGAACAATCATTTGATGGAAAGTGTGTGTGTGTAAGGTGCGCATTGAATTTTTATAATCATTGTTTGGGTGTTACCTACTGATTGTTTTAACGTGTTTTCACGATGAGTGATAGTAATCATGATAAAAAAAAGAAATTATCTGGTTACCAGAATCTAATAAGGAAAAGAAAACAAGAAGAAGAACGTAATAAAAATGCAACTAAAATAAGTAAATATTTTACGGCTCAACCATCCACTTCGACACAATCATTAGAGACAGAAACCAGTCATGTTATCGATGAAAGTGTTATTAAATCTGATTCAAAAAACGCTTCATGTAGTGGTAAGTGTGTACTTTTTATGTAATTTTGTATAAAATAAATATTATAACTTCTGTTTGGGATATTTTAAAAAAATTTTTTTTTTTTTCAATTTTGAATAGAAAAATTAACTTTTTTTCCGGCCGTTTTTAGAGATTAGACGGAAGGAACAGACAGACAAAAATTGTAAAAAATTATATTTTATTTTATGTACTTTTTACTGAATGCATACATCCATAAGCATTCAGTAAAAAGTGGTTATTTTAATATTACAAACAGACACTCTAATTTGTATAAATATAAATAATTATTCATAGATAGATAAATCAGTTTATTCAGACAAGGAGATAGATAGGTACTCATGTGAACAATATTATGTATTTGTTTGTCTGTTATTAATTTAAGATGATGCCGCCGAAGTTACGTCTGTGCCTGTGCCTGATACACCAAAATTAGAACAGACACAAATTTTGAAGAAATTGTAAGTGATGCCAAAAAAATTGCCGAAAAAGACGTCGAACCTGAATTTGAAACTTCCAGATCCAGACCCCTAAGACGTCGTAAAACTCCAAAGAGTTTTGATTATGAACACGAAGACCACACTATAAATGATCCGAAAACCTCTTTAAAAATTAATGTATTTTTTTATATATTAGACCAAGCGTTATCCTCCGTAGATGAAAGATTTGATTTATTGAATAATCACAACGACGTGTTTAATTTTTTATTTAATTTAAGTGATGACCAAGATCAAAGTCGATTAAGAAGTAGCTGTCATCGTTTACAGGAGAAACTTTCAGCAAATGATTCATTGGATATTAACGCCGATGATTTGTGTGAAGAAATTATGTCTTGTCAGCCATTTTTCAAAAAATTAAGTAATGATGTGATGAAAATTCTTGAATTTATATATTTAAACAATTTGACAGCTGTATGCCCTAACATTACCATAGCATTATGAATTATGCTAACTATGCCAGTTACAGTAGCAAGCGCGGAAAGGTCCTTTTCTAAATTAAAACTTATAAAAAATTACCTGCGCTCTACAATGAGTCAGGAAAGATTAACTAATTTAGCAACAATATCCATAGAGGAGGCCATACTAGACCATATAGACATACATGAAACTATTAAGGATTTCGCAAACAAAAAAGCGAGAAAAGTGGAAATATTATAATTTAAGTAATGTTTGTATTCTTGCAAATGTTAAGACTCTTGTTGTTTTTTTAAAACATAACATAGGTAGGTAATAGTCATATCAGTATTATTATTCTTAGAAAAAGTCAGCTTCTTTGTTATTCATATTTAAGTATTAAATTCTTTGTATTAATAAAGCATGTTAAAATTTTGTTCGAGTTTTATTTTTCGCAGTAATTGGCAAGCAGAAGCGAACGGGATTTACCTATTTAGTATCCTAATTCCTAAATGTTCCACAGTTTTGTACACTTAGATATTAATGATAATATTATCTAAGTACTGTAAAACTGTAAAACATTTATTTCAGTCAAAATTAATAATTAAAAATATTCATTCAAAAATTAAATTCGTTTTTTATGATGATTCGTTAAAAAAGAGGCGCTTCATAGGTTTCGCACACAGGCGCTGCCGGGGGTCGGCGCGGCCCTGGTAATAGGCAATGTATTGTGATGTACGCCTCGTGGTATATTTTACACAATATATATATTTGTTTGCCGTTTTCCAACATTTGGTAAAAGTAGAGTCTTAAGGAGAAAGTGGCAAGATAACTATGGTTACTTGCTCATTTCATATTTATAGCTTAAGAATTTAAAATTATATTTATATACTGGGTGGCCGAGAAGTTGACGTTAAAATTTGAATTTGGCTCATTTTATTGGCCAATGTTCTGGGAAGTTTTGAAAAATAGTTAGAAGCCATAGGCATTTTATTTTATTTTTTGATACCTTGAACATTTTCATGAATTTAGCTGGATCAGTTATCTTGATCAATTCTAAACTAGTTCCGCATTGTCTAAACTATTTATAGTTTCTTATGTGGTTATTGCAACTGTAGTTAAAAAGGCATAAAAGTCAGAAAAGGCATTTATTTTCTCAAAATTGATTCCTGTAGAATTCTTTTTGATGTCATTTCTAATAACTACTAGATACTACTACCGCTTCGGAAACAAATGGCGCTCTGAGAGACAAGAAGCGGCGCAAGAAACTCTCTCAGCATTCTTTTTTGCGCTCTTTTCAATAAAAATATACAATATTGTACAATAATTTCTATCGCTATAAAATAATCACAATCTAGTCCCAGGCTGTCCGATCATTTAGATATTCAGCAGTGGAGTAATAGGATTTACGACAGAGCCATTTTTTTTATAAAACATTTAAATTTATTTATTGATAATGCCTGAACAGTGGCTGGGACTTTATTATAGAAGTGTATACATTTACCCTTAAAGCTATTATGTATCTTATGAAGCCTACTAGAATTAGTCACAAGCAATCCCTTATTTCTAGTGTTATAATAATGAAAATCACTATTAAGAGCAAAAAGGTGACGATTTTTGTGAACGTATATTAAATTTTCATAAATGTACTGAGAATGAACAGTCATAATATTTATTTCTTTAAATTTTTCTTTGAGAGACTTTCTATAACCAAGCTGATATATAGCACGAACAGCTCTCTTTTGCAGAGCAAACACTATATCAATGTCAGCAGCATGACCCCATGGTAAAATACCGTACGTCATGATGCTGTGAAAATAACTGAAGTACACTAATCTAGTGGTCGCAATATTCGTGTACTCTCTAATCTTTCTAACTGCATATGCCGCAGAGCTGAGTCTATGTGCTAGATGGGCAATATGTGGACCCCACTGAAGCTTTTTATCTAATGTGATACCTACGAAGACCGTAGTGTCCCCTCATCTATTTTATTATATGCATAAGTAAATGTATACGAACATATCATCTTTAATTATGGACGACGTGGAATTTGAACGCTTCTAGGTCTACGTCTCAGCGCTCTTCCAAACGTCAACCATCCGTGTCAATTGTCATAATTTAAATCATAAATCTACTAAACATAATAAATCTACATCTAAGTGATCCCCTTGGTCCCATACTGTATATACAGCTATAATGAAATGCAATAAATTTTGGAATGGTTTCTTTCATAATTCAATATGTGCGCGTGTGTGTATTCTAGTCATCATGTCATTTATATATTAACTAGCTGACCCGACAGACGTTGTTCAGTTTACAAAATTAAGTTTATTTTTACCTCCTGAGAAAGTTAGAAGGATATAAATTCTGAATAGTAATTCATTTTATTAAACTATTATTTCAATTTGATTTCTAAAACACGCGCGACGGGGGACACATTAAACAAAAACAAAAATTTTGTTTTTGTTTGTAGCACAAACAGTTCAAAATCCATGAGTAAATTTTTCAAATACTATATCACAAAAAAATGTATACTTTGCTGAAAATAATTACAAAAATTAAAACAAAAATAACGAGCGCTTGTTCAATCCAGAGGGGAAGAAACGGGACATCCAGGCATTCATCAGTCTGCATGGAATCGCCATTTTGAAATATTGACGAAAATTCTCTATGCCTCAGGTATATGCCGTTGGCTACAATTTATGCTTTTTTCGGACTAACGCTGCATGCATTTTTTCAACACACTCACCTTATAAGTAATTGATGTTGGCGAAAACAATTCAAAAGAGTGGATTCAATCGCAGATTCTATCTGCTTTTCTGTGTAATATTTTCTAATCGTTTCTTCATTATCTTCATCAAGGAGTTGAGACGTAAAATCTAAGGTGTCTCGGTCAGCAGTCAGGTGCTCGGACAGATCAGCAATCGATCGACTGTAAGCTGTTGTGAATGCCTCTTGTAAAATGGCGAATTGATTGCTCATGTGAAGAATTACCGAAGCGATGAATGAGTCTAAGGTCATCACGATATGACCTGTCCAAAGCAAACCTATTGTTTCTAAAAGAAATGTCAAAATATACGAAAAGTTTGATTGGTAGCTCCAAGGAATGTAAATTGGTTGCGGTAACGTTCTCGGTGGAATGTCTTCGGAGCTGTTATAACCGGATATTTCAGCCTTCCATTTTATATCTTGAGTTATACCATAGGCGTCCGTATTGGCAATGGTCAACCATCCAAACACCAGAAAAGTACCCGTCAATATCCTTGTGACCCTCACTGTTCGATCGTTCATCTCGTTATTCTGATAAAATCGATGAATATCCACATCGAGTATTCGGACAATTTCTTGAATTTTCCGATTGCTAAAGAAAAATATGAAAATCTTTATGAGTGTAAGGTCATGAGTTACTACGAACGCGAGACTGAACATGAATCGGTCCATATCTTTTTCTCCGATAAATGGGTCGAGTGACTCCAGTCCCACGAAGCCTATCACCCAGACGACCTGGGTAATAATAGCATAGTACAAGTAGAATCCAAAAAAGTTTCTTAAATCCTCTTCATCAGGATGGTGCCACCAACCTAACCCTAAAAACCTGAACAAAAGGTAATGCACGGCAAAGTGACGACGCGGTTGAGCCATGCTGCCATAATACGACGCTTTGACGAAATATGACCACAGATTAAGGTTATATATACAGTAATTACTTGTAACACGAGAGTGTGTCTAAGACACAAGCGGGAGCGGCTGGGACTGAAGTGGAAGTGCATAAATGTGTTGTTAGTAGCCGTTCTATGACACTAGTGTACGTACTGTTCGATAAATTATATTTACAATGCCCTCATGCTGTTTACATAATGGTACCAGACTATGATTATATTTACGAATGTGATATTATCATGGCCGATACTGAAATATCAAAGGGAACATCGAATAGAACCAACACCTGTATAGGTTTCACGTGGAGTACATATATTATGTTCTTAGTATAAAAGTTATTTTAGAAGTCGTAGCTTAATTATGTTATAAAATGTGATAAAGTAATATATAAGGTACAATTATCATTAATCCCTACTATTCATATAAATGTGAAAGTAAGTTTGTTTGTTACGCCTTTACGCTTAAACCACTAAACCAATTTTCATGAAATTTATTAAAGATATGGACAAGAGCTTGGGAAAGGACATAGGCTACCTTTTATTACGAAAAAAGGCTTGGAGGGGTTGAAATAGGGGATGGTAGTTTGTATGGTAGTTCGTCATTATCGAAGATGACACCATAAAATTTTGTTTTTAGGCACGTGATAAAAAGTAAATTATAAGAATTTGATCGTGTATTTTTCAAACTTAGACCTACATGAGGATTAAATAGGAGATTAAAGTTCACAGGGAAATACAAGAGACAGTCCACATTGACATCGTTGGATTATTTGCAAAGTATCCCAAAAAAAAAATCCCCAAAATAGCTATTCCACGCGAACTAAGTCACGGGTAAATGCTCGTAAATAATAACATTGACCAGCGGTTATGTTTTATAAAAATACTTAAATACAGAAATGGGTTGCAATCATATCAAATTTGAGTAAGGAAACTTCTTTCTATCACAAAAATATGGTGAAATGATTATTTCGTTTTGATATGAGTTACTAATATAGGAAAACGGTATTATTATGGTGCCCGTGCTCTTCGTAGATGGTGCTCCCTAAGATACTAAGTTGATCTGAACTTGTAGCATTTGTAGAGCAAGACCTTTCATGAACTCGACTCTAAGAAGCGGTATTTAAAAGCTGGAAGGCTCTTCGTTCTACCAAATGTTTAATATATTGCAAATAGTGTACTCTATCAGTGGGAAGCTCCTTCACACAGGATACCGGCTAGCTTATGGGTACGACAACGGCGCCTATTTCTGTCGTGACACAGTAATGCTGTTTGGGTCTGAAGGGCTTCTCGCCGCCCCCGCAGTTCCGCCGCGACCACGATTCATGCAATTGGATCGAAATATCGACATCAAATTAATAAAATATATAATATCGTGAGTACCCATCATAATAATTAGAACAATTAACGACATTTCTTACACGAAAATGTTGAATAACTCCTTCTTTGTTTAATGAGCGCTCATAAATTTAATAATAAATAAATAAAATCTTATCTTATTACTAAGCCTCTACATACGTGATCCATTTTATTAATAATTAACAGGAAAATTCAAATATCAGCTGTTTGTGTCACTTAATTGATAGGTTTCAGATAGAAGTGTAAGGGGTGTGATTTGTAGAGATTATTTAATACTGAATTATATGAAACCAAATTGTATACAATTATTTTAATAGTTCACTTGATAACTTAATAAATTAGGAAAATAGGGTGAAAATCAGAATATTATTCATTGTTATAATTACTTGCTAATATATAAGGCTACAAAACTTTTATTTAAGCATGAACTTATCTTCTATATGTTTTTTTTAACCAACTTCAAAAAGGAGGCTCTCAATTCGATTGGTATTTTTTTATGTATGTACACCGATTACGCTGAGATTTATGAACCGATTTTCGTGATTTCTTGACATAGTTTGGGCCTGTAGTTTTCATTTTATGAACATGTTTGTTTACTTTGATAATGTTACTATAGTTTGAATTGCATAAATGCAATACACCTCGTATTAAATTAAATCTTTATTAAGTTATATTACGTTTTTAGGGCGGTTTTTTTAAACGTTTATTTTTTATGAGTTAAGTCACATACCACAGTTTTTATAAATATACTATAATAAATTTAGGCTTTTAGGGAAATATCAATTACCAATTTCTATAATTTGAACTGCATAATACATTTTGGGGCTATTTAAAAAAATATATTTTAACTTTTATCCACGATTTATACTATTATTCAACTATTGATTATTGTATTGAGATGAGAGTTGGTTTTCAACTTTCAGAGTCAAATAGATACGATACAAGTGCGCAAAGTATGTCGTTCCCGCACGTGCGAAGCGAGTGCAGGATGACCTACGTGCGCACGAATAGGTATCGTATACTATTTTCCTATTAAGTTGCGCAAAGTTCGACCACTATAATTATTTTCGTACATTCCCGCACGCTCAGCTACATTCCCGCACGCTCTTGTCAACGTGTGAGAAAGTGTTACTTTGCGAACGCAAATGCATGCGCAAAAACGAACTTTGCGCACGATAATAGGAAAAGTTACTCCTCTAGAACAGCCAACTCCTAGCGGAGCCGTTTTTACTGAATTACCCAACTTGATAGACAGGAGTTTTAAATAGACATCGCTTATTATTCTTTCTCAATCACACCATGTTACTGTCGCAAAAAATATTTATAAAAATCGAAGAGCGATGTTGAAGCTGTTCGGCTACAACACCGCAGTCACAGTCTGATTCTAAATTTTAGATTCCTTCCTGGGCTCATTTACCTGTTTACCAGTGGGTGGCTCCTTTGCACAGGATGACGGCTAGATTACAGGTACCACAACGGCGCCTATTTTTGCCGTAAAGCAGTAATGTATAACGCCGTAGCTAGTGGAATTACTGGGCAAATGAGACTTAACATTAAGAATTGCGCTCGTTAAGGTGACGAGCGCAATTGTAGTGCTGCTCAGGGCAGGGCGTATTAATTACCATCAGCTGAACGTTCTGCTCATCTCGTCTCGTTTTTCATAAACAAATACAAATTATATTCGAAAACAAAATTTATGAACGATGCGCGACTCGAACCCGCGGCCTCCAGCGTTACGTGCGAGCGCTCTTACCACTAGCACACCGTTGTAGTGACGCATCGTTGATAAATCTTGTATGTCTTGTTCAACTGTCAGCTGGCGGCTTCATCTACAGGATCTACTTTACAGTTGATAACCTGCTCAACCCCAATATTTGCATAATATTAGAAAATTGACTTGAGATGTCGCTCTTTCAGACACATTTAATAAATATCCCAGAAGAAGTGCCGGCCGAACAAATTAATTTCTTTGGGTTTTGGATGTGATGGTCCCTTCCATAGACTATAATTTTATTTTTGGACTATAATGGTAACGTTTCATCAATGTTTATAAATCGAGCTAAAATATGTACAGTATTTTGTTATAAAAGTTCCAAAGAAGCTCGACGAACATTCAGTCTCATTTGTTTTGTACACCTTTGTTTTGTAAGCATTGTGTGAAATGTCGAAATCTTTATTTTTGCAGTAATAAGTACTGTAAAACGACGGTCCGCTAAATAAATTATTTCATATGAAAGGAAAAAAAATATGGAAAAACTAGACTACATTAATAAGTTTCGTCTACCTAAATATAACAATGTATATGGTAAAAGAGCTTGTAACTATGTATTACCTAGGATATTAAATATATCTAGAAAGAAAAAACTTCAAAGTAAAGCTAAAAAAGTACTATATAGAAGCTAATGACTAGGAATACCTATAAATTATAATTTTAATAAAACTACTATTATTAAGCCTTAAGAAATGAAAATAATTATTCTAATGTCAACTTAATGCTTTTGCTTTCTGGTTTTGTGAGCATGTCTTTATTAATGTGTATATTGATATTAATGTGTGTAGATAATTTTGTTCATTAAATAAAATAAAAAATATTTCAACTTTTTGAACCATTTTAACCGAGCGAGGGTCATCGTTGGGGGATGTTCTTTCACCTCTTAAATTCAGCGCATCAACATGCGAATGTAGAATATGGCGGAGCATTTGCATAATATTCTGTTTTCTAGCATCATCACCACCGTTAAGCTACGACGCGGACGTTTTGAAAATACGACGAAACGCTAACGCTTCCAGAAAAATGAGATAGGGCACCGCTTCTGTTATCGTCTTGCCGGTCGCGAAACACAACCATGCCCCTAGAATCTAGATAGTGTATTTTATGTTTACGGCTCTACCCTTACTCGTATTTTCCACGTCAAGTCAATGCCTGAATCCCATGCACGAGTTCCACGCTAAACGAATAGATGGCGTTAATAACAAATATTATCATTGTAAAGCGCTTGAAGTGATAAAACCAGTAATGTTGCTATGATAGAATAAAATGAAACTATTATAATATTATAATGTATAGTTATTAAGTCAACGCTTATGAATAACTCAGGAAAAAGTTAAAATACCCGCGTGGAATTATTAACTAATATTAAATAATAAGTCACGTTATTGTGAAAATAAATTAAGTCAAGTAAATTCGTCATTCGTCGAATATGTTTTATTCAAATTGAACAAATAGCTGGATACCATAATATAAAATGCGCAATAGAAAACAGTTAAATATAAAGGAATGAATTAGTGTCAAGTTTGAATTGAAATTGTATTGATTGAGTTCAAGCGCTTTTGTTGCTGATTGATTCAATACATATAAATTTTGATTGGCTAAAGGTTGGCTTACATATCACATAACAATTCACAATTCCACCGCGATCGTACTGTAGTGTACTATAGACTATAGTGTTTCGATGCCAATATAACCTCTCACGTCTGAAGTACCACTTTACTGACTGAAATAATAAGATATTATTAAAATACTTTGGCGATTACGACATACAAAGTTTATCAGATTAACGAGAAATATTTAGTAGACACCGTTCTACAAAAAGCGGCTAAAATATTAATTCAATATTATAAACAAAAAACGGCGAATTATGTAAAGTACGGTAATAATTAACACGGGCGCATTGGAAATATGAAAAGAAAATGAAAATAGTGCCATTGTAATCGTCGGGGAGACATAATTGCGTTACGAATTTCAAAGGATTTTATTGTTTGAAGAAAGAATTAAATACATTTAGGTAAGTTTTATTTAATTATACATATTATAACGTTACTTTTGTGAGGTCAAAGTTACAAAAGAGTTCGAATTTTTATTTTGTCATTTCTTCTAAGTTGGAATTTATATAAACAATTAATATATTATATATTTGTGTAGTTATTTATAATTGTATGCATATTCTATATATTATAAGTTATAACTACAAAATACTGTCTCTAAAGAGAGCTAACATAAGTGTAGCTATCAAGGATGAATTTTGAACTTTGAATTTCGTATTTAAATATATAACTATGTAAGTAGTGAATTTAATTCACCTGTTTATGCTATCTAGGTTCTTTTATCTTGTAACTAACTCAAAATTTTCATGCTGAAATATATATAATATTTTTAACCGACTTCAAAAAGGAGGAGGTTCTCAATTCGATTGGTATTTTTTTTATGTATGTGTTTGTACACGATTCTTATTTAGTTTGATGCGGAATGTTTGCCATTTGGTCTTATATATGTACATAGTTAAGCTCTGTACATTTCATTTTATGAATATTTTTCTTTACGTGGATGATTTAATTATAGTTTGTGTACGGCTTTTTAGGAGTTGTCAGTTAGGTTGATTATAATATATATATACATATATAGTAAGTGATCACCGCAAGCTAATAACACAGATTTGTAGTACGTGGACGAAAGCTCCTTGAAAACCGCACTGTGGATAGTGCGGATGATATCCTAACTTGTGGTGTGTCGTGCGAAGGTGGAATTCGGCGGCAGGAATCAGGTTAAACAGCTCTTCGGAACACTCCCCGTGATAAATGCGGTAGAAGACACACAATGAAGCGACGTCTATACGCAACGGCAACTGATCCAGCCGTTCACAGAGCACTGGGTCCCCGACAATTCAAGCTGCTCTGTGTTGCGGTCAAATGAAACGAGTTTACAAATTGTAATATAAAATAAATAAATAAATAGCTAACGAACGTTCTTCACGATATTACAGTGTCTCATAAGAACGTGAAATAGTTTCGAGCAGCATTTTTTCGGAGTGGATTCCTTTTTACCGTTCCCGTTTATTGGGATCTAGGTATATTGTTTATGGCGCGTGGCACCTTTCGTAGGCCTACCCATAGCTACTTAAAAAAATACTATTTAATATATTATGACAATAAAAAGCAACGGAATCTTATTACCTGATTATAGACACTAAAAAGTAATAAGAAACTACGAAACTAATTTTTTAAAAGTAGTTTTTTTTTCCGAAATAAAATACACCAACTGCCTAGCTTAAAAAAGGTAGTGCTTTTTGTGAAGACTTAAAACGTTGCATTATTTTGTTTTTTTTTTTGACTCAAGATTCTTGAAAAACTCCAAAAATTCTGAGCGGCACTACAATTGCGCTGGTTGTTGAGACATAAGATGTTAAGTCTCGTTTGCCCAGTACTTTCACTAGCTACGGCGCCCTTCAGACCGAAACACACTTCACGGCATATAGGCGCCGTTGTGGTTCCCATAATCTAGCCGGCATCCTGTGCAAAGGAGCCTCCCACTGCTAACAGGAGTGGTGCGCCCGCGCGTTGCGAACCAACGTGGGCTACGATATTTACATTGTTTTTACATCATAGTTTACTTAAGGCGACACTAAATGCCGGCGACCTTGAGCGATATGAGTTCACGGCTCCTATGTAACAAAGCCAATATTTTCAAAATTCTTGCGTCGAAAATTTAACATTTTAACATTTAAACAGTTTAATTGCTAATCCTCATTATTGATTACTAATCTTAATAAATGTACCAACACAAAAAAGTAAAAGCTATAAGAACAATTTTTATGAGAGAAGTATATTAAACAAATGCATCATGCCGAGAAAAAACTTGTTTAACTGCAAACAAAACTGGTAGTTCATAATAGCTCTGGAGTGTTAAGTTTAACTAACAGCAAACAGTAGCAACCTACAAGTAAGACTTAAGGTTATGTGTAACAGGATAAAGTAGTGTTTATAGCTCCAAATGCTATATTTTCACCACAAAACTTGTCTAACAACACCAACTTTGCGTGTTTTCTGCTTACTATTCGCCTTAAGGCATTACATTTTTTAAAATTAAATAGAATCAATATATCTCTGTGATAATACACCCTACGTCATTGAGTTTAGTCATTATAAAAAAAAAATATGTTTTTATACTACGAGCATAGACTAGCGGCCGCCTGTGACTTCATACGATCTGAAGCAATAGATACTAATACTGTACTGTACTTTACTGTAGCTGGTAAACAATTTTATTTTTATGGAATAGCATAACGAGCGTACGGGTCACCTGGTGTTAAGTGATCACCGCCGCCTACATTCTCTTGCAACACCAAAGGAATCACAAGAGCGTTGCCGGCCATTAAGGAAGGTGTACGCGCTTTTTTTGAAGGTAGTATCGTCCCGGAAACACCGCACAAGGAATTTCTGGCTCTTAAATTTTGTTAAAACATTTTTTTTAATTAATTAAAACATTTTAATTCAAATATTTTTTAAACAATCCCATTTTTTACAAAATCCCGTTAAAGTGGGACTAGCCTTCTTGGAACGAAATAGTTTTAAAGCGTTAATTGAATGTATTTAGTAAAAATCTGTTATTATGACATAACAAACAGACAATTCAATTTTAATGATATGTGTAGATTAAGTAAATTTTTCAATATATCACCGCGTTCAATCGATTCGTTTCCAATAAATATTATACACATCTCGCTACAGATATCAATTATCAAAAACCGAGATATTGTGATGAGAAAATGTGACATTCAGACATATATTCATCATATCGTATCATATGAGCTGTATAGTATTGGACATGGTCTCAGCCGCTAGAACAACATTGTATTGCATCGTTTGCACCTGTGCCGCGGCCGGCGACGTCACCGGGTCTTACTTCCTTACATTAGTTAATGATACAAAATGCAACCAAGTTAATAAGATTCTTATGCCCGCTCTACACTTGCGCGCAAACCTGCGACAGGGCGCGAATGGTAAATATGGAGCCGTTTCGAATATTCTTCGCGGATTCGCGGTTTGCTCCCCGATTTTTGTCGGTTTTTTGTCCCGCGTAAAAGGGACCGCGAAGCGTGAACGTGGCGCGAACTCGATTAGACTCCACACTCGTGCTCCGCTCAGTGTCGACTGAGCCGCTGTATTGGCTAATTATCGTGCATATAGAGCGATATATTTACAAAAACAATGAATGTCTGAACAAATGAGCTAGAAATGGTATTTTTAGAATATTACCAAACCGAGCTCATATTATGGGATCCAAATGATAAAAATCACAAGAATAAATTAAAAATTCACGACGCTTGGATGCGTATCAGCGTTATGATGGAAATATCAATATATTTAGTATTACATAGTTAAAGAACGCTAATGCGCACAGCGTGAGGGATGCAGCAGCAGCTACTTCGACGTCCATCTCATATGACGTTGCGAACTTTACTGTGAAACAAAGAGTATAATAATATATAGGGAAAAGAGAGCCCTCTCTACGCATTATGAGCTGTCTATTTAAAAACTAGCGCCATCTGGAGATTGGCCCCGAAAGTAACTATATATACGCTCGAAATTATAAAATTCATTTTTATTGTTGTTGTGATGCAATTAAATAACTAACTCTACTTTTTAATGTAGGTATTGCAATTTCTTACCATGTTGAAATTGCGCGTAGAGTTAGTTATTTAATTTTGTCACAACATAGAACATAAAGGATAGATTTAATAGTGTAAATATGCAAAATTGAACACTAGAGCTACATACACGCGCAAAGTAAACGCTAGAAGTAGCCGCCATTTTATGACCAGTGGGCAGTGACACAAAGAAAAGTTGAAAGGTTTCAAAGCGAATGACAGCTGACAAAGCTTTCATTTTCGGGCCAACTAACAGATGGCACTACAGTCTTCTGAAAACGTCACTGTAAGGCGTGTGTCCCACCCCTGCTGTGAAAGTACTGCGAACCATTGCGAGTGTGAAGTCTTGTTTACTTAACCCAAATAAGCGGCGTATTTGCGCTGCGAAATAGCGCTGTGATTCGCGGACTAAGTGTAGAGCGGGCATTAGCCTGGATTAAGTATTCGTCTCCGCTGCGCTCTAACTCAAACATTGCGTGACGTTGACGTGCCACATGTTCTGTTAAACTTTGCTAATAATTGAAACTAAAATGCCGGGATGCGTAGAAAAACTTTGCAAAAATAATCCTACAAGAAATAAGAAAGACACTGGGATCACGTCATATGACCAGTATTTTGTATTTTATTAATTTCAATGTAAAATAAGACGAAGCGTATGTTACAAAATTGGGAATGTGCCATCGCGTGTCAAAATGCCACGCACACAAGCATCTAATAATTGCCGTAATAAAAAAGCTACTGTTCGTAGGTAGTGCGGTATCTAGTTAGTGCGCAGCGGAGACCAATCCTTAATCTAAGATTCTTAGTTATAATTGTGCATCACATAAGTCACTCTGGTAATGTTGGTCTTGCAGCTAACTTATCCCGCTTCCTTATGGCTATATTATACGGGGACACCACGGTGGTACAACCAGTCGCCGCTACCAACAAAATGTAAACAACTCTATAGAGAGTAATCATCTGGCTGGTTTGATTGCGCATCCAATTTGGTGGCGCGACCAGCTCGGACGCGTCCTAACTCTGGTATCTCTATGGTGTCTAGGTTGGTAGCTTACGGACACCACGTTGGCGCGACCAGTCGCCGCTACCAACAAAATGTACACAGCTCTATAAGGAACTACTCACCCGGTGTCCGTTTGGTTGGTTCGTCAAGACTCTGGTGTCTGTATGGTGTCTAGTTTGGTAGCTTACGAACACCACGGTCACGCAACTGGTAGCCCCACGCGTCACGACACTGAAATATAGTCCTTAATCACCTCCTCCTTAAAACAAACGTTTGTTTGGGAAAGTCGGAAGGATTTGGTTTAATTAGAAATATCCATAATAAATATAATCTTTAATAGTCTATCAAACCAAACTCGCATTTATAACAGTCTACATAGTTGTTGCTTGTAGTACGTTCTAACGATTTATGACGCTTTAAAAAAAGTACTTACTAGATTTCGTTCAAATTTCGGCGGAAGTTTGCATAGTTATGTACATCATATATTTTTTTAGTTTTATCATTCTCTTATTTTAGAAGTTACAGGGGGGGTGGGGGGTTACATTTCACCACTTTGGAAGTGTCTCTCAGTCAAATCTTCTTCTCAGTCAATATCATTTTTGAAGACTTATCCACAGATGGGTACATACGTATGGGTTTGATGAAAAAAAACTTTTGACTTTCAGTTGTAAGTATGGGGGAACCCTCAAAATTTATTGTTTTTTTTTCTATTTTTGTGTGAAAATCTTAATGTGGCTTACGGAATACATCTACTTACCAAGTTTCAAATGTATAGTTCTTATAGTTTTGGAAAACAGTGGCTGTGCGATACAAAGAGTTATGGCGAATCTATAAGGGTTCTGTTTTTTGCCATTTGACTACGGAACCCTAAAACGACTTCTGCATTTATTTTGATATATGAATACAAAAATATTGACTTTTTACTAAGACACGAAGGTATCTTTTATAATACTGCAGTAACAACCAGCATTAACCTAAATAATATGTGATAACAGTTTATGAGCGTACAATATAATATGTAATGTCAGTGTGCGCTTGGATTGTGGCAATTAAACTGATTGAAGTATATGAGCGGCTGTTAATATCACAGATCAACAGAGAGCACGTCACTACAGTCAATTAGTTTGAACTATTACAAACTGTCTATGGACGACTGCTTTTTTTAAATAAAAATAAGGGACGAGACATGCAGGACGTTCAGCTGATGGTAATTGATACGCCATGCCTGTTACAATGCAATGCCGCTCAGGGTTCTTGAAAAACCCAAAAAATGATGAGCGGCACTGCAATTGCGCTCGTAACCTCAACATTAGATTTTAGTATCATTTGCCCTATAATTTCACTAGCTACGGCGCCCTTTAGACCGAAATACAGTAATGTTTACACATTACTGCTTCACGACAGAAATAGGCGCCGTTGTGGTACCCATAATCTAGCAGGCATACTGTCCAAAGGAGCCTCCCACTGGTAAAACTCCGATCGCTCGGAAGTTTATACAATTATCATTGTAATCTCAGAATATAATAATATGCTGTAAACTGTTCATTTTTATCTGTCAACATCATTACAACATTACATATATACAACAAAGTCCTGCGCCGCGTCTGTCTGTTTGGCGATAAACTGAAAAACTACTTCATCGATTTTAATGTTATTTTCACCAATGGATAGCGCGGTTCTCGGCGAAGGTTTTAGTATATAATTTAGTAAGTTTTCGAATACATTTTTGTATACATTTATGATTTTTGTTGGAGGTGTTGGAAAAAATAATTCGTGATCTTTCAACAGAAACTCTGTCTTAACCCTTAGAGATATAACAAATATAATGTATTGGGGAATTGTGTATCTTATACTGGTCTACAGAAAAGTCCGCGATGGCATATGTCTATCTCTTAAGGATCACAAACTATATCTATTTTAATATTTTAAAAATTGGCAGTTATAAAGCGGTAATGTAAAAGTTGTTTACACAAATACGATAACACATTTTTGTTTCATTTTTAACTCATTAACCTTGATTACACATTTCCGATGCCTTTTGACTACTGCATTATTCCCGATTATTTACATCATTAATATTCCATCGACAGAACAGCGACTTTCGGGTCAGCTAATCTATACTAGTCAAAACAAAATAAGGGCCACTTGATTTTTTTGGCCTCGCTAGCGATAATTTATTTTTTATGCATTCTCAAGTAGCTGATAATTTATTGTGGTGTTACCATATTTGTTTATATACATTTTTTGAGCATACCACCCTCATAATTGTTTAAAGTGGGTAGTTTTAGATAATTTATTGTAACCACTTGATTCTACCCGATTTTAAGACGGATTTCAAGTCAGTCAAATTGACGATTCTCTCAGGAACACTGTTAGTTTTGTTTGACTAGTGGCTGAATTAACATTTAAAAAAAAGTTATGCCGAGAATTCGAAGTCATATGGACTTGCCAACCGTAACTAGGGCCGTAACATTGCTTCAAGAAGGCTATACGGAGCGTTCTGTGGCGTTGCAGCTGGGTTTTTCCCGGCGAGCGATCCAGAATGCTTGGAATCGTTTTCAAGAGACTGGGAGACTAACCAGGAGACGAGGATCTGGCAGAGTTCGAGCAACTACAGCACATGAGGACCGCTACGTGCGCTTGACTGCCTGTAGAGATCGCTGTATAACAGCCCGTTCCTTACAAAACTGTTTGCGGCAGGCGACTGGTACACGTATTAGTAATCAAACTATTAGAAATCGTTTACACGAGGATCAGCAATTCTCCAGGAGACGCGTAGTGTGGATACCATTAACAAGTGCTCATCGTGCAAACCGATTATCAATCGCAAGGCAGCTTCTGGCATGGGATATGAATGATTGAGGACAGTATTGTTTACGGATGAGTGCAAAGTTAAGTTAAATTTTTTCGGATGACCGTCGCATTAGGGTCTGGAGGCGTGAAGGTTTTCGGATGCTTGCATCCATGAAAGTGACAGATTTGGGGTCCCCAATGTTATGGTATGGGGAGGAATCTCTATGTCAGGCAGAACCGAGCTGGTAATGGTAACGAAGGCACAATAACAGCTCAACGTTACATCGAGGAGGTCATAAGACCTCATGTGGTCTCATATGCACAGAGAATTGGCGCAAGATTCCATCTGATACACGATAATGCTCGTGCTCATACAGCTAGGGCCACCAGAGAAGCCCTAGAGGAGGCTGGTATACCGGTGTTGGCCTGGCCTGCAAACAGTCCGGATCTAAATCCCATTGAACACATGTGGGATTTACTGAAATGCAGTGTTCGAAGCACAAACCAACCCGTGCACAATGAAAAACAGCTAAACGTTCTGAAATCAAGCTGGGAACAAATTCCTCAAGCTGGAAACAGTGGTACCCCTGGTGGAGAGTGTACCTTCTAAGCTTCAAGAGTGCATTAGAAAACGAGGACGGCATACTACCTAGATATTGAGGAAAGTTATTAATCAACCAACATTTTTTTTTTCAGAATTTTTTCCTGACTAATTATTTTTGCAAAATTGTTAATTTTTAGAAACAGTGGAGAAACTTTCTTTATTTAATGGAATGCATCATGCCATTTTATTTTATGCTGTCTACGATAAATATCAATCAATTTATCATCATAACCTTTAAACCTCAAAAATTCATGAGAATACTGTAAAAACGTGGTGGCCCTTATTCTGTTTTGACTAGTATATATATAATGAAAATAGTCATTGTTTGAGGCTCTTTCACGCCTAAACCACTGATCGTATCGACATGAAACTACCACCATTCCATGCGAAATTTATCCTAGATGGTTTATGGCTACTTCTTTTTCAAATTCCAACGTTCCTTCCTTTTAAAATTCGCACAGTGAAGCGGGCGGGAAGGGCTAGTAAGTTACAACTCCAAGAATTCCAGACAATGGAAAGTTTTAAATATTAATCTTACACGTATTTTATGCATACGTACATTAAAATGAAATCGTATTTTGTGACATTCGCGGTAACGAGTGACGGATATCTCTACATCATGACTAGGTCAATGACAATCGCTTTGTTAAATATATAAGTTAATCTGTATAAGTTCGTCTGACCCGTCAGACGTTGTTCTGTATACATATAAAATTAAGTTTATTTTTTACCTCCTGAGAAAGTTAGGAAGATATAAATTCTAGTAAGTTATTCATTATAAACTATTCTTTCAATTTGATTTCTGAACGACGGGGGCGAACACATCAAAGGAAAAACAAAATTGTTGTTTTTATTTAATTCCGAGCATTTTCATATTTATTTACCTTTTAAACCTTCTCTGGACTTCCACGAATAATTCAAGACCAAAATTAGCCAAATCGGTCCAGCCGTTCACGAGAATTAGCGAGACTAACGAACAGCAATTCATTTTTATATATTTAGATAAGTAGTGTTGTGTCGTGGAGACAGTACGTGTCGAGTAGGGATGCCAACCGTACTCTAAAATTGTGTATTGTACTCTATATCATGTAGGCTTACTCTATAATCTATAACACTTATACGAGTATACGAGTATTATAGTATATAGGCTCCTTTGCACAGGATGCCGGCTAGATTATGGGTACCACAACGGCACCTATTTCTGCCGCGAAGCAGTAATGTGTAAACATTATTGTGTTTCGGTTTATAGAGCGCCGTAACTAATGAAATTACTGGGCAAACGAGACTTATCATCATATGTCTCAGGGTGCCGAGCTCAATTGTAGTGCCGCTCAGAGTTTTTGGATTTTTCAAGAGTCCTGAGCAGCACTACATTGTAATGAGTAGGGTGTACCAATTACCATCAGTTGAACGTCCTGCTCGTCTCGCAATGGCATAAAAAAAATAGAGTATACTAAAATAGTCATTTTTTCATAATGTTTACTATTCTAGTGCTAGTCGTCTTATATTACGCAAACCCATTATCGTAACCAAAAAACTCAACTATTTACTGTTAATAATATGTTAACAAAAAGTACGAAAAAAATATCTTTTTAAAACTAACCCTTCGTTACCTCAGTTGGAAGAGGACTCGCACGGAACGCGTGGGTTCGAGTCCTGCATCGTTCATAAAATTATGTTTTCAAATTTTATTTGTGTATTAATCCTATAAGTGATGGTTATCACTATTAAAACTTAACAAATTGTTTAGATTTGCAAGAGCGACATCTCAAGTCAATTTACTAATAAGCAAATACTGGGATTGAGCAGATTATCAACTGTAGAGTAGATCCTGTAGATGAAGCCACAACCTGAGGGTTGAACAAAGCATACAAGATTTTATGATGATACGTTGGAAGAGCACTCGCACGGAACGCGAGAGCTTGTGGGTTCGAGTCCCGCACCGTTCATAAAATTTTGTTTTCAAATTTTATTTGTGTAATATAAAATAAATGATACATACTCTTTGTTGGTAGTCCGTACTGTTTATTAACCTCATTTCAAATCAGATGTACTCTATGTCTCGTAATAAAATTTGGCAACCCTAGTGTCGAGTCAATGTTGCGATAACATGGAGTACTTCTGCCTTAAATTATCAAACATCTGATACGAGAGATGTGCTTATTATGTTACGGTTTGATAACAATAATCCTTCTGTAACATTAATATGATGACACGTATTGAGTTATAGTATTTTTGAAGACATGAGAATGAAATAGGTTTTAAATTAAAATGTATCGGATATATGATTATTTTTCATTCAACACGATATAGCATCAAGTTTATATACGTTATTGAAATTTACTGTAATTACAATGAAATAATTGTGTTTAAGACACACACACTCACGCCTTGTTCCCGTTGGGGTAGGCAGAGACAACAAACTCCCACTTGCTTCTATCCTTACAAACCTCACGCGCTTCATCTACATTCATTACTCTTCACATGCCCGTCGGTTCCGGATGCTTCGGACCTTTCATTTTGTCAAAACGTCCTCAATTGATCCAGTGCTCTGTGAACGGCTGAATATGTATTAGGTATGACGTCACAGAGTCGTCAAACCATCGATGGCTGACGTAACTCGTAAGTATGTAATGGTGAATTCGGTCGTCATGCCGAGAGATAAAGTTAAATAGACAACTGATAGTTAAATGTTATAGTCATTATTATTACAATATATTATTACTAGCTGATGCCCGCGACTTCGTCCGCGTAGATAGTGGGTTATAAAGTGAAACTTTTATTACATCGTCTCAAACTTTTTCGTCTGTGTGTTGCATGTCGCGTGACGGTCGGGCGGCGCCTATAGTTCTCACTTCTCATATTCGATGCAATTGCGTTCGGGTGGAAGAGTAGGTTCGAATCCCACACACTTGATAAGGTTTTTTATTTTATGAAAACGTAAAGCACAATATATAAATTTGTTTCTTTTTTCTATGCTGATATTAATACCTATGTTATTTTGTGAAGAAAAGTTTCACTTGCATCGTGGTTTCGTAAAACCACACAGTTGCTTTCTTAAAAATTATAAGCAAGTTTGGAATTGAAGATTATCTCATGTCCTATTCCAGTTCCGGTTCCCGTTTTCGCTCCCGTTCCCAAGATATTATATTATGAATTTTATTTCGAGGAAGATTGCTATGACAAACTAAACTTACTATAGGTATAGTTATATATATATATATATCTTATCTTCTATTATATAAAATTCTCGTGTCATGGTGTTAAACTTTGAAGTCCTCCGAAACGGCTTTGACCGATTCTCATGAAATTTTGAGTGCATATTGGGTAGCTCTGAGAATCGGACAACATCTAGTTTTCAACCCCCTAAATGTTAAGGATGGTCCACACGAATTTTTTTAAATTTGTTTGATTATGAGTCAGCATTAAAAAATACATACAACTTCAAATTTTCACCCATCTACGATCAATAGTTACTTTTGTATCGCGATTTTAGTATCGGCAATACAACATTTGCTGGGTCAGCTAGTATATAATAATATATATAGGTATATATACCAATATAAGGTGACTCATCGACGTGAATTTCAGTTTTTCCCAAATTCCGCGGGAACCATGCATTTTTCCGCGATAAAATGAAGCCTATCCTTTCCCAAGCTAGCTCCAGTCTATCGCTGTACCAAATTTCATCAAAATCGGTTCAGTAGCTCCGGCGTAAAAGCGTAACAAACAAACTTACATTCACATTTATAATATGTTGAATCATGTAATCTAGACTTAGATTTTTACATATTATTATGTGAACGATGACTCGTTGCCGGTCGGAATTTATTATTATTTTAGATCACAATAGGTACTGTAAATGCAAAAACTTGAAAAAAAAAGTAACTTGTGGTGGAGTTGTGAGGCGGGTCGTTCTTCTTCAAAATGTGATGAGAGCAGCGATAGCTGGTTAATGTGTGAGGCACGTGAACACCACCCGTTCACTTGGAGACAATCTAACGTTTAATAATAATATCATTAGTGAAATTGTAATATCACGGTTTTGACAATATACCTGCGATATATATTACCTAAACTGTTTCATAAGTTGACACAATGTTTACGTCATACATTTATTTATTTGCAGTTACTGTAACTCATAGGTTTTGAGTTTTTTTTAATGATATGTTTTTTTTTAAGTTAGTCATGTAATTCGAAACGTTCCAGTACTTTTGTTGCTTCTTTGTAAAGACATGTATTAATAATTTCTGAAGATGGCGGTGAGTTTCATAGTGATAAATGAGTAAATCATTTTTGAGTTCATTTGCTTTTAAGCTTTTTTAACTACAGCATCAGGGTGTTCCACATGCTAAATTATTCCATCCGCAATAACAGGTACAATGTTAAAAGAAAACTTTTTCAATACTAAATACTGGGATAAAGTGCAACATCTTGTATGCCGCGGGCCGTCACTCGGGGCCATTTATGCGCTCCGAGCGCGCTCAATAGATATGGCGAACGAACGAATGCTTACCTAGTTCCTCGCCTAATTAATGAATTACCCACTGATGTACGGAACTGTATAAATCCTCGTAATATTAAGAAAAAACTGAAATCATACTTTTTAAGTCACTTAAAATAAATATATTTACACAATTTATCTAACTGGCACTAATGTTCTGTAATTAATGTACCTAGATTTAACTCTTTGTTAGCATAATATATTATAAACCCGTATGGTTTTCTGATGCTAGCTTTAAGTATTTTCTTTTGTAAACCTTAATGTAAATAAATAAATTAATAACTTATGTCATTGAAGGTCCGCTGACTCGTCCAAACTCAAATGTAAAAAACCGCGACTTAATATTAAACAAATTCATAGCACTTGTCCACATGCAAAGAAAATTGTAAACGAAAGTTAGGCCTCCTGTTTTATGCCGGTATCAGATGCCGTACGCCGGACTCCTCACTAAACACACGTGTTTTTCGTTCATTAGCGTTCTGCGCGTGGAGCCGGTTTTAGACAGCGGAAAGCAAATCCTTGTCTGTTGTTGGCAGAACAAATTGGCATAAGAGTAATTTATTTTATTTTTATTTAGAGCTTTAAGTCAAAGTCAAAAATATAATATTGCTCGTCAGCGTCAAACACCAAAAATACATTTCAAATATGTGTTAATTACACAAAACCAGCCTTACAAATAAAATTGGCATAAACTTATAACTTAAACCAAGAAAATGCAAAATGTTTCAAATAGACATTTTGATTATGATTGGTTTATTAGGACGTATAACGTTTCCCGCGTTCATTTGCAAGGCTGCCTGACATTCGGAAAATTTCAGAATTATCATTGTATTGCAGTGTTCTTAAAGATATTGTAAACATTTTGCATATTCTTTGTTTATGCTTAGTTATAACTTTATACCAAGTTTATTTGTAAGGCTGATATATTTTAAAAATAATGAAATCCAGTAAAACAATACAAAGCTGAACCATAAAATCCATAAAACATAACAACTATAATACTATTCAATTCCACATTGTAATATCGTTAACGTTATTTTCAATACTGTAATAAGCCTTCGACATAATTCTGCGTTTAATAAAAGATTAAAATTTATTTATTGATAATTCAGATACACTTTTTCGTAATTTATTGTAAAATTTAATACCTAATAATTAATAATTTTGCATGCAAAAGAATTGTTTATTTTACAGAGCCTAGTAGCGGGTACAAGTTTGTAGTTATTTCTAGTGTTTAAATTATGGTTGTCGCTTATTTAACTGTATAAATTATAATGTTTTTATGTACGTGCAGGAGATTGCTATAAATATATTGGCCGTACATGGTCATAATATGGAATTTCTTTGAATTTTTCCCTTAGAGATTCTCGTAGGCTTGTTTGGTATATGGCACGTACAGCTCTTTTTTGAAGTATGAAGATATTATTTACTTCCGCTGCACTACCCCATAGTATAATTCCATACGACATAACGCTATGAAAATAGCTAAAATAGACAATTCTTCCTATATATTATTTTTTACATCTTTTTTTTCTTTCTTTATTTCCTTACATCCATATATTTAGGTATTTACTTATAAATTATTGTCTTGGCACCATCAATTAAAAGAAGTTAGTAGGAAGCTCTATGCTGCCTCTCACTCATTAAAAAAACTCAAAAATTTTCTTCCTATTCCCACGAAAACTTTACTCGCTCAATCCCTTCTCCTGTCCATTCTCGACTACGCTGACATTTCATATGTCGATTTAACCGAACTCCAGTTGGATAAGCTTGAACTATATCTTCGGTCTGTCCATAATCTCTTGCTTTGTACACCTGTTCATAAAACTTCCTTTTTCAACAATTCATTTGCTGTGCAAGCTGTTAACCTATGGAATTCTCTTCCCTCTGAAATCAGAAAGGCTCAAACTCTCCAATCTTTCAAAACAATGCTCCATAACTATTATTTATTACTGTGACAATTTCAATACTAGTTCTTTTCTTGGAATTATTTACTGTATGTTTAAATTATATGCATATCGATAACACCACCTTCTGTTATCTTTTCAACTATAACTGATTCAATACAGGTTGCCTGGTAGAAATCGCTCTTAAGCGATTGCTATTGCGACCGCCTATTGCTTTTTGTAGTCTCGATTTTTGTTATGTTTCATTATTTTGTGGTGTGCAATAAAGATATATTTCATTTCATTTAATTATATTTATTAGTATGTGTTAATATTTCACTATTTTAAATAAAAGTAATTTGTTAGTATTGTTATTTATTATATTCGATAAAAGGACCGCCCTTAGCGGTAAAATCCTCTATTAATTTTCACTCGATAGTTCCTTTCTCTTGCAATTCTTGTACACATATTTCCTGCTGTTTCTATTATGTCGTCGGTCCATCTCTTTTTAGGCCCGCCTCGATTTCGTTTCCCATTCATTGGGTACCAGATAATTACTACTTTCGACCATCTTTCGTCTTTTGTTCTTTGCATATGTCAAGCCCATTTCCATTTAAACATAGAACAGATAAGGCTAGATCTTTTGCTTTGTTTTTCTCACTTATTTATTTATTGGTCTACCAGCGATTTTACATAAAAATATCTCTTAAACTATTAACAATTTAAATTACATGCCTAGGGTATGCAAAATCATTTAAAGGTAAACACTAAATGCTAATTTCGCTTATCATTTCTTTATAAATCTAAAAGTGAGTTAAAAACTAATAGTAGAGAAAAAAAAAATATATAAAAATAATTTAAAAGTCTGCAATAACCAATTGAGAATTGTTTTAAGGATAGTTAGTGAAACAAATAATAAGTGTTTTAGTTACAACTAAATATAACAAAAGTCTAAGCTAAGTAAATATATAATAAAATAAAATAAACTTATCTAAAATTAAAATATATTACCTATGTTATAACAAACAGAGCAAAGTAATCTATCACACTCATGACTGGCTGACTAGATTGTTGGTAACCAATTTACGAATACTGTTAGGGGAATAAATATTTAATATAAAATTATCGAACTGAATTTATTATATACTTTATCCAAGCAAGGGATAGTGCAGTGGGCGCCAAAGACTGTTCTAGTTCGTGGAGGCACGACCGAAGTAATTGCAGTATGGGGATATCTGCGTGGTATTCTTATTGTGATATTACTAATTTTGTCTCTTATTCTTAGCCCCATATAACTTCTCTCAAGTCCTCTCTGATAAACTTTAAGTTTCTGCCGGTCAGAGGCCATGTCTGGCAGGCGTTAGTGAGGCATGGCATTAAACAGGTCTCCATATCTTTTGTTTTAAGCTTCGTTGGCAAATTTGATTTCAATATTTCCTTCATCGACCAGTATTTATTCCAAGTGCTTTTAGTTCTACGTTCTATTTCTCATGGCAAGATTTGAATGATATTAAATGCTATGATATTACTCTTGCACAAATTATCGTGCCCCATACTAGGCATAGCCTGTACTATGGGTACAAGACAATGATATATTTAAAACAATATACTTACATAAACATACATAAATACATATAAATATCCATGACTCGGAAACAAATATATTCATGATATAAATGATTGCAGCTACCGGGATTTGAACCCGGGACATCTAGCTTAGTAGTCAGGATCACTAACCATTCGGCTATATAGTTCGACATCTAATGTAATGACTAGAGTCGAGGAAGATATTATTTATTTTTATTTTTATTTAAACATAGCATTCCTCATGTCTGTGACAAGTTCAATACTTCTTCAAGTGTAAAACATATTTCCCTGAGGAAAATTAAACAATAAACTCTGTAATGTTGGCGTTAACTGTGAAGTAAACGTAACATTTGAATTGTTGTTTTAGTACAATGGTGCAACCAGTGTTTGGGGCATGGGATTATACCATCATGGCTGCCACAATGGTTCTCTCTGTAGCCATTGGGGTGTACTTCCGATTCAGTGGCGGGAAACAGAAAACAAATGAGGTAATATTTACAATTATTTTTTCAATATTAAACAATAATTTAATGAGACATTATTATTTTACATGTCACGCACACTAAACTAATATTCCTGGCCTGTTTTTATCGGTTGTCTAACAGCAAGTGACTATCTAGACGCATAAATTATCTAAGCAATCGAACAAACGAAAGAGAAAGCACAAAATTAGCAAATTATGTAAACATGTCATAATATTGAGCAATGTACAATAATTACGAACACAGATAACAAAATGCGAACGCAATGCAAACGTGGTTTGACCTGCTACTGACGGTACTGTTCTTTGTATTTTGTTACAATACTAGCTGACCCAGCAAATGTTGTATTGCCATATTATAATGTAATAAAAAAATTTTTAGGTTGTAAAAAGTAGATGCAACCGATTCTCAGACCTACAAAATTTATCGTACTACAATTATTGTAAGTATTGATCAATTGCCATCTTGCCAACCCTATAGCGGATTTGTGGATGGAACAGAATAATATAAAAATCGCGATACAAAAATAGGGGTTGATCGTAGAGGGTTCAAAATTTAGGGTTGTATGTATTTTATAATGCTGTATCATTAAAAAATAAAAACAAAGAATTTCGTCCAAAAAAATAAATTAGGGGTGGACCCTTAACATTTAGGGGGATAAAAAATAGATGGTAGCCGATTCTCAGACCTACTGAAAATGCATATAAAATTTGGTAAAATTCAGTAAAGCCGTTTCGGAGGAGTAATGCAACTAACATTGTGACACGAGAATTTTATATATATATAAGATTTATATCAATTTCGGCGGCTCTTCAAACTTAGCCCCCCAAAAAAAAATTTTTTTCTATTTTTGAATTTTCAATATCGCATATCGTTAGTTCGTAGTTTGTTCTTAATTGTTCGCTATAAATAATTGTTTGTTCTTTTGTTGTTTATTTAAAAACAATTAATTAAAAACATACCCTTTAGTTAGCCCCCGTCCCTGTTAATGGGGGGAAACGCCTACTATTTGGTTCTGGCACTCGCCGGCCGCTGCCGCGGCACGCTAAGCTCGGCTCGTGCGTTGTTTTAACTGTTCTAACATAACCTAACCTAACCAATTTTAATGAATTGCATTTTTTTTTAATAAATAAATCGAGAACAAACAAATGTTTATAGAGAACAATCAAGAACAAATGGCGAACTAACGATGTAATAAAAAAAATTAAAGAATAAAAAATAATAAAAAGTCTGGGGGTCTAACTTTCTTGAGCTAATTTCGGCTAGGTATAAAACTGAATGAACCACATCAATGTAGATGTGGGGTTCAGGTAGATGCTCTTGGGCGTCACGGGTTATCCTGCCTAAAATCGGCAGGCTGTTTCAGTCGTCACGCCAGCATTAATGAAGTCATCCGCAGGGCATTTGCCGCTCTAAATATACCAGCTGTTTTAGAGCCAAATGGTATTACCCACCGCGATGGCAAGCGTCCCGATGGAATGACGCTGGTGGCTTGGGCACGGGGAAGGGCGCTGGTGTGGGACGTGACTAGCGTCGACACTCTGGCTCCTTCTCATGTCCAACTTCCGTCAGTTGGTGTTGGGCCTGCTGCTTCAACTGTCAAAGACAGCAAGCGTCGCAAATATGTTGGTCTCAGTGAGTCATACATCTTTGTGCCGTTTGGTGTCGAGACACTTGGCCCGTGGGGCCCAGAGGCGCGGATAATGTTCAAAATTCTATCTTCGCGCCTCATTAAGGCTACTGGAAACCCAAGCGCTGGCAGCTATTTTGGTCAACGGATCAGCCTAGCTATCCAACGCGGTAATGCTGCCAGTATTCTTATTACGCTTCCATGTAATGATTTTTTTTAATTTTTTGTACTCATAGTATTGTATAGTTCTAAGATTTTTTTGTTTACAACTATATTATATTATTTCAGGAATATCTTTTAGCTGACAGAAACATGTCAATATTGCCGGTCGCCGTGTCATTGATGGCGTCATTCATGTCAGCAATAAGTTTACTCGGAGTGTCGGCAGAGAACTACTACTACGGGATGATATTCATCGTAATTAATTTCTCATATGGAATCGCAACTCCGATCTGTTCCCACCTGTACTTGCCCGTGTTCTTCGGGCTTCAGAAGACCAGTACCTACGAGTACTTGGAGCTGCGGTTTGGACCTCGAATACGAATGCTAGCGTCGCTGACGTACACCTTGCAGATGATACTGTACAATGGGATTGTGCTGTACGCTCCAGCGATTGTTCTGGAAGCAGTAACTGGGCTGGATCGCGTGGTGTCCATCCTAGTGGTCGGCCTGGCCTGCACGTTCTACTCGACACTGGGCGGCATGAAGGCTGTACTCTTCACAGATTTATTGCAGTCACTCTTAATGTTTGCAGCTGTATTCAGTATTGTGATATTCGCTTCAATACAACTGGGTGGGCTAGGGAATATATTTGCAATCGCTAAGGAGCGCGCTCGATTAGATTTCTCCAAGTAAGTTGAATTCTTTCGGTGTAACATGTAATTCAAATTCAAATATATTTATTCAAAATAAGATGTGACATCACTTATTGAAAGTCAAATACTACCACCCATTCCAAAACGAATGCCTCAGACCTGAGAAGAATGGGCGCAACAAACTCAGCGGGCTTTTTTTATTTTTCATCAAAAAAATATGTTAAAAAACTAATTAAACTTATTATTTGATAGCCTGAGGGCGGTCGCTCCATTCCCAATCTCTTGTATCATTAAGAAAGTCATTCATGTTATAGTAGTATTTGTGGAGTATTGTTTGTAATGTTCTGGAACATCTTTCAGTACCAGCGTCAACCCAACAGAGCGTCACACCTGGTGGTCTCTCATAGTCGGAGGGCTGTTCACGTATTTGTCGTTGTATGCCGTGAATCATACACAAGTAAGATATTAATTATCTGTTCTGAATATTTATTTTACTATATTGTTTTCCTCATATTGGGTTGGGTTACCAAATTAACGGAAAATTAGGAAAAACTCAAAAGGACCACCTAAAAAGCTGCTAAACTATGTGCCTTACAAAAAATTCGTGAAGACATAATTTTTAGGAAATTGTTTTGCCTACGATGAAATATGTTTACATAACTTTTTGCCCTTAATTAAAAATTATAAAAATTATAAGCAAAAAAGTGAGAATTTTTTTATAAAAAGTTTCTTTTTTGCTCTATATCTTTTTATACGTTTTATAAAAAAAAAATCTCAGACCAATCTTGTAGATTATATGAGGAAAATTTTTCCTTGAATTTTTTTTTAATTTCATTCATTAAAAACGCTGTTACAGCGCTCCTAAGTTGACCGGGTTCGTCAATGCTCATGAGAATCCGGTCAAAACGGAATGTTTAACTTATTTTTGATTATTTTTACTGTAAATATATTATTAATAATTTTTGTTAAATTCGTACAACTTTACTTATTTATTAAGAAGGTCAACAAGCCCCACTATCGATGCTTTTTCTAAAACCAAAGGAATTCCAGGAGCTCGTGTTTTGTTATTGGCTTTAATATTAATAATAATATATTTTAATTTGTTTTTATTTTTATGTTGTGTGAACAGGGAACCGACATTTTGACAGAGTGTGTAATTAGCATTACCGATGTAACACAAAATAAATAAAATGCAATTTAGCGAATAACAAAAGTAGCTGCCATGCGAATTCAAAAAATATTTATAAAACTCGAAGGATATAATAATAGACAAATAAAATTTGCAAAACAAAATTTTATGAACGATGCGGGATTCGAACCCACGACCTCCGGCGTTCCGTGCAGGTGCTCTAACCAACTGAGCCAACCGTTCGAGTACCGCATCGTTCATAAAATTTTGTTTTGAAAATTTTATTTGTGTATTAATCCTAGAAGTGAGGGTTATCACCTTAAAAACATAACATATTGTTTGGATATAATAATATTAGTTCAAGTACCAAAATACAAAGTCCCTGCACGATGATTTATAGATTATTGTTAATAATATTTTTCTCAATAAGCGGCATTTTATATGTTTTTAATGAGGATAAATGATCTTTAAATCTAAATACAACAGCTTTGCTCACCAAGTCAACCTTACCTGAATAGACATAACCGAGCGTGACGGCTGAATCTCGTTCAGTATCTACTAAATAAGTGTCAACTCAAAATGATCACTTTAAAATTAAAAACCAAGCGACAGTCGAATAGAAGTTCAGCTTTGGTTTTCAGATCCAACGGCTGCTGACAGTAAGCACGCTGTCTCGCTCTCAACAGTGTCTGTGGTGGAGCTGGCCAGTGCTGTCAGTCCTGAGTGTGGTGACCAGTACCAGTGGCCTGGCGATCTACGCCGCGTATAAGGACTGCGATCCGGTTGCAAGTGGAAAGATAACTGCAGTAAGATTCATCACAACGAAATAGATGTGGACTTTTAAATACGCCAGTACATGGCATTAAGAAACTTTTAAATGATACATTTTTTTAAATGTGCGTGAATTACCAAGCTTATAAGCAATACCTTTTTTTCATTATCATAAATTATTTGATAAAACACGTGTGATAAAATCACAATTTAATACTATCTTAATATATATAAATTACGTGACACGTTGTTTGTCCGCGATAGACTCCTAAACTAATGAACGGATTTTAATGGGGATTACTTCATGGAGTGCAGTTTGGTCCAACTTGAGAGATAGGATACCTACTTAGATAGTTTTTATTTCGATTTGGAACCCATAATTATTTTTATTTGTTTTGTATGGACATATTTTCTATGAGAGAATTTTGTGACGCACGGTTTGACAGTTGCGCTGTGAAACAATTTCATTATAACAAGAGGGAGCATTTTTTACGAAAGAATTTTTGATGTCTTGAAATTGGCAAATTCCTATACAACAGTATTTTTTTTATTATCTACAGAACAACGTCTGTCGAGTCAGCTAGTCATAATATATAATCAACTAATTAATTTTAGGTGTCACTTCCCTGAACCCTGGCAACTTTAATTTAATTCTTTTGTTTTAATTCTTAAGCTTATTAGCATAAGTATTAGTGAAAATTTGTAATTGGACTTCAGTACCTACCTACTTGTTAATTACATAGCTGTAAGTTTTCGGAATAGAATAAAAAATAAAATAAACACATGTAAACACAACACAGCCGTCAACAGAGGCGGTCAGTAGATTGCTGATGATCCCGACCTGTCTGGCTGGCTCCTTTAACGCTCAGCTGGTACTCTTTACCTGATCTGGTACCCGCAGCTTGACACCACCACGTTCCTTTACATTTGCTCTAAATAAAATTAATGCCAATACTAGTAGGAGGCTCCTTTGTACAGGATGTCGGATAGATTATGGGTACCACAACAGCGCCTATATCTGCTGTGAAGCAGTAATGTTTTAGCATTACTGTGTTTTGGTCTGAAGCGCGTCGTAGCTAATTGAAATGAAATTACAGGGCGAATGAGAGTCATTCAGAATGTTAGGGTTTTTCAAGAATCCTGAGTGGCACTGCATTGTAATAGGCAGGGCGTATTAATTACTATCAGTTGAACGTCCTGCTCGTCTCGTCCCTTACTGTCATAAACATCTACAAACTGTTAATAATCCATTTCTTCTTCCTTCCATGTATAAAAATTATAAATGTATGTTTGTTTTTTGTTACGCTTTTACGCCGGAGCTACTGAACCGATTTCAAAGAAATTTGGTACAGCGATAGGCTAGAGTTTGGGAAAGGACATAGGATATTTTACGCTAGGCCGCGGGATTATTGAAAAACTGTAATTTACCTCGATAAGCTATAACTATACCAATAGTAGGTTTAGTTTGCCATGGCTTTCTTCCTCGAAATAAGTTTAATATAATATGTTGGGGGGGACACCAGAGCGAAACCGCGAACCCGAACTGGAATAGGACATGAATTTTAAAAAACCCTTTATCTACGTGGACAAAGTTGCGGGCATCAGCTAGTAATATTATATTTTTGTTAGACGAACTAATGCACATTATCTCTTCAGATCGACCAGCTAATGCCGTTCTACGTGGTGGACACCATGAGGTCGGTGCCAGGACTGGCTGGTCTGTTCGTGGCTGGTATCTTCAGCGCTTCTCTCTCCACAGTGTCGGCTGCCTGCAACGCTCTGGCCGCGGTCACTCTCACAGATTACGTTAGCAGGCCAGTCTAGAATTTATTTAATTTTTTTTTCATTTTCTAACTGACGCGACAGACGCTGTTCTGTCAATAGAAAAAAAATATAATATATAGTATATTATCCTTAATAGATACTCAAATGCCAGCCCGGGATTTCTGTAGAACTATATAAGATACACAATTCCACCGCACATTATTTTGTTATATCTCTAAGGACAGCGATTTCGTGTTGGTTTATTATATAAATTACTAGTTGACCCAACAATCGTTGTATTGCCGATATTAAAATCGCCATACAAAAGTAGGTAACCGTTGATCGTAGATGGGTGAAAATTTGAAGTTGTATGTATTTTTTAATGCTGACTCATAATCAAACTTTACAAAAAATTTCTTAATTTGTGTGATTATGAGTCAGCATGAATGTCTTTGTCATTTAACAAATTTAAAAAAAAAGACAAAAAAAAAAATTTGGCGTGGACCACCCTTAACATTTAAGGGGATGAAAAATAGATGTTGTCCGATTCTCAGGCCCACCCAATATGCACTCAAAATTTCACGAGAATCGGTCAAGCCGTTTCGAAGGAGTTTAACTACAAACACCGCGACATGAAAATTTTATATATTAGATACACTAAAACCTTCCTCGAGAATCACGCTATCCATTCGTGAAAACAGCATTAAAATGAATGCTTTTGAGTTTATCGCGAACAGACAGACAGGCGCGGCGGAGGACTTTGTTTTATAATATGTAGTGATATCGCGTGGGAATATTTTTTAACATTACTAGCAATATTAAAAAAATTAACATTTTTAAAGTATTTGTTTTGTAACATGTTTGTGCGGTACGGTGTACTGCGACTTACGAGATAGATACCACCCGCTGATAGAAAAACGGTGGGACAGCGAACACCTAATATCATGCAATCTAGTTTGCTTGTTAAATTTTTTGTATGTATAATCTTGAACAATTACATGAGTTAAGGTTAACGAAGAACCTGCTACCTAAGATAAAACGTGTAAAAAGTGTAATTAGAAAGGCGTGCACTACTTATGGCATTCGTGTGTGGCGTCATTTAGTGGTCCCACTGGAAGATCAGCGCTGGTTGCGACAGTAATCTGCATTATGCTGAAGTGTGACCATTTTGTGACAAATACTCCAAAATGTATTTTTTTTTCTTTTTTCTATTATAATATTATGTAAATATTGTGTTTGCTACAAATAAATATATTTCTTTATTTCTTTCTAATATGAGTGGCGGTAAGTAAGCGCTAGTGTTGAACGAAACGTGGAAGACGTTAGGATAGCTGCGCATGGGTACTGTCGCGTACGCTTTACAAATTAATTAATAGTAAAATAATACTAATGACATTATTTTAATGTAATGACAAATAGTTAGAGCGATATGTGGAGGATAAGGTAGGTACTGTTGCGAACGCAAATATTATAGGTACTTTGATAGAATATATTTATTGTTTAAGTGTTAAGTACTTCTGTACGAAGCTAATTACGTGCCAGGAGTTCTATTACCAAAATCTAAAGCAGAAGTTTCGCTCCGAAACGAAAGAACGACGAACTTCGAATTAAATCCTATTAGTAAAGTACTTCGGTTACGATTAGTGCGCACGGATTTAGTTTCGGAAACATAGACATTAAGAACATAAAAAGTGAAGTTGTAGTTACGATTATAATAATGACGACCAACGAAAAAGTAAATGTCAAGTTAATTTAGGAATAATTAGAACGAAAGGCAAAATGCCTAATCGCGAACTTCGTATCGATCTTCGGATCCGAAAACTTTCCTAATAGGAAAATGTACGATCCGTCAAACGAAATTTCGTATTTCGATTTGGTGATAATGGGCTCCGGAGTCGTCAAAAAAATTCTCAATAATAGTTAAATATATGTGTGTGAGTGTGTGCGTGAGTTTGTGTGCAATGTAATTGTATTTTTTTTAAATTGGAAGAGGAGGACAAACGAGCGTACGGGTCACCTGGTGTTAAGTGATCACTGCCGCCCACATTCTCTTGCAACGCCAGAGGAATCACAAGAGCGTTGCCGGCCTTTAAGGAAGGTGTACGCGCTTTTTTTGAAGGTACCCATGTCGTATCGTCCCGAAAACACCGCACAAGAAAGCACATTCCACAGCTTTGTAGTACGTGGAAGAAAGCTATTTAACAGATCAACTCAAACTTAATAATAAACAACAAAAAAAAACAGCAAATTACAATACAATTCTGAACGTGACTGTACACTTGAAGTGCCCGGGGTGTCATATCGGTCCGGGGGACGGAATACGACTGGCGAGCCAATCGGCACTACGCCAGCCCGCCCTTCATCCCTCTAGCCCCCCTTAGATACCTTACTTTTGACTTCTGCGCAATAACGGTCAGAGCAAAACTTACGTGCCTATACTTTTTTTTTTATGGAATAGGAGGACAAACGAGCGTACGGGTCACCTGGTGTCAAGTGATCACCGCCGCCCACATTCTCTTGCAACAGCGTTGCCGGCCTTTAAGGAAGGTGTAAGGGCAGCCCGAGCGGGAGTGCTCGGGGAGTGATTCTCCGGCTCTGGTAGAGCCGGTCCCCTCCTGGGGATGTTTCTTTTTTCGGACCGCTCTCATATTATATTGGGGGGAGGGGGGGAGGGATGGATGGCCTCCGGTCCTTAGTCCCTAGACTATGCTAAACAAAGCGGCACTAGGCCGCTACTTCACGCCGGTATCCTGTGCGAATGTGGTAACTAACCCGGACGAGTCTGGCCCGATTGTGCTGCCGTCACAGGACGACATCGTTTCTCTCCCACTTCTAAAAAGCCCTTACTTCGTAGGATTCTGGTTTGTTGTAGAACGATTTGAAGTAATGTTTTATGAAATAATGCACATTAAGATAATGATGAAAACCATTTACATTGTAGGTGGTGTAAAATAAAAGAAACTTACATATCGTGGTTGACGAAACTAGCTGCCTGTGGCTACGGCCTGCTGTTTCTTGCATTAGCCTTCCTGGCCGAGTACTTGGGAGGTGTTCTACAAGCAGCCTTAACAATATTTGGAGCAGTTGGAGGGCCTCTGCTTGGGGTGTTCACTTTAGGAATGTTTACAACATTCGCCACAGAACTAGTAAGTTATACAAACAATAAGAACTATTCTTCGATTTTTTCAAAATAATCTAAAATGGTCGTAAAGATTCGATAGTCAACTGGTATTTTTAATTCCTCTAAATAATTTCACTTTATTATAAGAAAATTGTCTTAAATTTAAACGATAAATAGTCGCGCCAAAAATGAAGTCGCCATGATCATGACGTCATAATAGCATAAACAAAGAAATGTCAAATGTGCGGTGCATTCCTTATTGATTTTTCTAAAAATAAAAACGACATTTCATTGTCCGTATTATTTTTGTTTTACTATTACAAATTGTTTCTGCCATAGTGACATCACAAAATGATAATAAACCAAATTTTAATTTTTAAAATATAAATAATTCACATGTTTTTATAACAAATTAGTATTGGATTCGTACTTCTTATGGTATAAACTGTATGTATAGCTCACATACTTTCATAAATTAATTTTGCTAGATGAAACTGACCGATTTTGATATTGTTTGAGGTTTTCTAGCATAGTTGTCTTGTCTTATCGAAATCGATACTGGATTAGGCTGGCAAATGATCACTATCAGGCGAAGAGAAAAGAAAAGGTCTACATTAAATGGATTACGTAAAGACTTGGCGATTGGTAAATAATATAGACTATTGTAGAATATATATTGTATCTACTCATTGTTGTTAACCGATAACTATTAATATTTATTAATTATTATTACATTTGTAATTTATTTACTATGAATATGAAAGTAACACTTTCTTTGCAAATCTTTCATTGCTAAACAACACAACACATTGATGAAATTTTGAATGAACATAAGCTACATTTTATCTCGAAATGTTAGAACACGCGGTTCTATGTCCTCCTCAGAATATGATGGGCGGCCCGAGAGGAAATAATCGGGGAGGGATTCCCCGACTCTTGTAAAGCCGAGGTAAAATCTCTTTAAAGATCGCTGTCATATTCTGGTGGGGTATGGTATGGGCGCATGTTCACGACTCTATCCTGTGTAAAACATTACGGCGCTAGGCCGCTACTTCACGCCGGTTTTCGGTGTGAGTTTGGTACTTGATGCCGACGAGTGTGACCCGTTTGTGCTGTCGTCATAAGATGGCAGCGAGACTCTCCCGGATAGACATACACTTCGTCACCTCTTACGATGGCTACGAACACCGGAAAAAATCATGTCATTATCATATTATTTTACTTATTTTTATTGAATGCTCAAGAAGATAAAAAATTATATGTACGCGCTAGACATGCTGAATTTACCTTATTATATAAATAATTATATTTTTGTAGCCCAAAGGATTGAGCAGATGGCCGACCTAATGTTGTGCTAATTAATCTGCCATAACAGTGTGTTTGAAACCATCTTAAATCTTGTTTGTAGGGAGTATCAGTGGGACTGCTCTCTGGAATGGCTTTCACGTTATGGATGAGCTTCGGCGGCCCTCGCCCCCCTACTGTCAAGTTGCCAGTCAGTGTCGATGGATGTGCATTCAACGTTACAGTGCCACCCCCTGTCACTGTTGATCCAAATGAATATTTCTACTTGTACAGAATATCTTATATGTGGACGAGCCCTGTGAGTATGTTTGCAAGAATACAAATATTTTTATACTAAACTACTAATACTACTACTTTTAATACAAAATTAACTATAATATTTTGATTTTTTTTGGAGAGGAGGAAATACATTTACGTATTGAAACCCCCTACCGAATAAAAACGTCCTCTATGCTGTCAGCCCTGATGGCTTTTACAGCGACATAATAATCAGTAATACAATGATATTATAGTATTAAGGCGCGGACTGACTAGGATTGTAAACGCTACAACCAACGGTACAATAATTGTGTTGATCATGTGGCTATGCTGCAAATGGGCATTAATTTTACTCGTTTTTTTTTGTTTATTCAAAATTTACATATGAAATTGAATAATTGTTCGGTTTAAGTTTTAGACAAGTACTAATTCTATCATATTCTTTAAATAAAAATAGGTAAAAAAACCATTATTATTTTTTGGTTTTTAGTACATTTATCTTAAACATTGCAATGTATGTTTAACATAAAACCGTTTAACTTAAAAAGATTTTTTACCTATTTTATTTTCTAGTTTTTAGTTTTTATTTCGCATTCTGTTTAATTCATTTAGTGCTTCATTATTGCAAGGTTTCTTGCCCGTTAGTTTATTGCAGTCCAACTCCTCTATACGTAGTCCCTGCAAAGATCTTACTCTACTAAGAGCCACGTAGGCTTGACCTTCTTCAAACAGTTTCGCACCTAAGTATACGACTGCGTGATCCACAGTGCTGCCCTGCATTTTAAGTATTGTAGAAGCCCATGATAGTATTAAAGGCAACATTCTTCTTTCAGCCGCCCCGTAATTGTACTTAGCTGGAAACTGTATGGCTTTTGGGTGTATAAGATGTACTCCGTCTCTTGCGAAATCAATTCGGACGGAAGGTACATCTGTTGCATACATCTGAGTTCGACGAAATTGAGGCCAAACGATTTCGTTGATGTAGCCTATAGCGCCATTTACTAATCCCTTTGAAACGTCAATATTGGACCGTAGCATGACTTTTGCCCCCACAAATATTTGCAGTTCCGCTGGTAAACCCCCAGTTTTGTTGATATCAGCTGGTATTATAGTAGCTATATCCACATTGTCTGCATTTCGTGTGGCGTGTACTAGCTGATCCTGCGCTTTTATTTTGTAAATGCGAGCACCATTATTTCTGTACAAATTCAATACAGCAGAGTTGTGGTCGTTAACTTGTTGATTTGTGGGGTATACCCTTAACGCTTTGTCTATTGCAAACTCATCACTCGTGTCTTGAAGAAGTCTTCCTATTAAAATACTAAAATGTTGGGTTGTTAGCTCACCGACTCTCAAAGCATTCAAAATATCAATTAAAGTCTGGTCACCTTGCTGACGCATATTTTCAGTTAATTCACACAGCGTGAATAAACGCCAGAGATGTGTAGCTGGTTGGAGATGTTCTGGCTGTTTGAAAACAGGTGTTCCTGATCGTTTTATAGGAGGCAGTTGTAAAAGATCACCGAAAAGTAATACGTTTACTCCTCCAAAAAACTCATTTTCACAGTTCTTAATTTGCCTTAATCGAGCGTCCATCATGCATAACATTTGATAAGACACCATGGAAATCTCGTCGACAATCAAAAATTCTGTCTGATGCCATTGTTTCATGCCTCATTAGCAAATAGTTTCCGGACAGTGGTGACATACCTGTTATGCGACCGTTTTTCTGTACATTTGATACCCATATTGATAGGATCGATAAAACCTACGTTATCCGCCATTTTGTAGCGGCCGCCATCTTGTATTTCAATTTTTTATAGTATATTGTATTCTGCTTGTTGAGCCCTTTCATTTGATACCCATATTGATGGGATTGATAAAACCTACGTTATCCGCCATTTTGTAGCGGCCGCCATCTTGGATTTAAATTTTTTATAGTATATTGTATTCTGCTTGCTGAGCCCTTTCATTTGATACCCATATTGATGGGATTGATAAAACCTACGTTATCCGCCATTTTGTAGCGGCCGCCATCTTGGATTTCAATTTTTTATAGTATATTGTATTCTGCTTGCTGAGCCCTTTCATTTGATACCCATATTGATGGGATTGATAAAACCTACGTTATCCGCCATTTTGTAGCGGCCGCCATCTTGGATTTCAATTTTTTATAGTATATTGTATTCTGCTTATTGAGCCCTTTCATTTGATACCCATATTGATGGGATTAATAAAACATAAATTATCCGCCATTTTGTAGCGGCGGCCATCTTGAATTTATAATGATAATGAATAAACATAATTGTATTGTCACCAAAATCCAAAGTGTATACAAAATTTCAGATTAATCGGTTGACAGGAAGAGGGTGAAATTTGAATTACTAAATTTGACCCAAGAATAATAAATAAAACAAACGGGGTGAGCTAAATAAAACCGTTTAATAAATAAAAAAGAATGTTGTTATCGCTGGAAATTCAGAGATTTTTGACTCCAAAGTTTATTGTTGGGGAGCAACTTCCAAATTTATTATTGGTTATTTCATATCTTAATATATATATATATTTCTTCTGTGCGTGTGTATGTCACTGAACTCCTCCTAGACGGCTGGACCGATTTTGATGAAACTTTCTGTGTGTCTTCAGGTGGATTCGAGGATGGTTTAGATTCACATTTGAACTACCTCCTAAACGGCTGGACCGATTTTGATGATTTTTTTGTTTGTTATATAATTCTCCTGCTCATGTATATGTTATGTTTTTATGTTTGTTATGTTTCATTGTAATAATAAATAAATAAATAAATAAATAAGTTAGTGAACTCCTCCTAACGGCTGGACCGATTTTTCAAATTTAAGACGTGTGTACAGGACAACGTCTGTCGGGTCCACTAGTTATATATAAATATTCTATTCGGTCTAAATTTTTCTTAAAGTCCTTTGTGCACTGTATTTTTTGCGTTGGAATATTTTCATCGCGTTATGTTGTAATTGAATCTCTAAGAAAGCAAGTTTTATGGATATTGAGGTATGACCGCGCCTTAAACAGAGGTTAAATATCATTGCAGTAACATAAGCCAGTGCCCAAAGAGGATGTAAATACTATGTAATAAGACGCGGGACTGCCTGAGTAAAAATTAAAATTTAGTTTAGTATGAAACATGCAGTGATTTTTTGACATTTGACATTAGTTTGAAATAGCAGTAATTACAGTATGGTGATTTGTGACGAAGTATAATCCGGCAAAGTTTGAAAGCGAACAGTTGCTTAAAACGTAGTGTATTTCGGCGACCTCTGTTTTTTTACAAGATTATAGCCGTCAACTGTCAATCTGTCAATGACTTCACGTTTCAAACAATAGAGTGAATCGCTTTTTTCTTAGAGAGTTTCGCTATCCTGCCAGTGCCTAGTGACCCTGCCCAGTGACTGTGCTAGGGGTCCCGGGTTCAAATCCTGGCTGGTGCAAACATTTATATGATATGGAAGATGTTTTCTCAGTCATGGGTCTTTTAAATATGTTCATTTATTTATGTATCTATGTCGTCTTAAGTATATCGTTGTCTTGTACCCATAACAGGCTATACCTTGTTTGTGGCTAGGTAAATTGTGTGAGAGTATGTCAATATAATTATAAGAGGTCATAAACGGTTTTTCTACTATATTTATCGCTGAGTCATCTGCTGGCCCAACAATATTAATGACTGCTCACCACCCGAACATGACGAGACGAGCGTACGCTTTCACCATTACTACCATTTGGTAGGTAACCTCGTCTCGAGTCCAGTCTCTTGGAGTTAACCGTTATTAATGATAAATAAAACACTCCAAACGAAATAACAGAAACAAACCGGTTTCAAAACAGTTTCCAAACATTGGTGCGCACCCCGTGCCCTTTTTGTATTTGGAAGTATTCAAAGGGCTGGCAATCAAACACGTATCTGGTTGAATGGCAGCGATGATCGCTTACAATCACATGAACCACATTTCTCTATATTATATCTACTATATAGAAGCTTCTTATTCGTCACCATCAGTATGGAGTCCGTGGAAGAGCTATTGATCTGTTTTTACCACAATCACAAATATCCTCACATCCAGGATACGGGGCGGTGCGACGTTCCCGTGCTTCGTTTGGGTTGCGAGAGAGGGGACGCCGGTGAGAACTTACCATCAGGTGATCTCCTACAAAATGCCTGCCTCCCGGAGGGGTAGGAAGGATCTCGGAGCTCTAGTTAGTAGTCATGCTCTTGAAACATTTCAACGCCGACATCTCCCACTCTGTAACTGTAAAACTGGACTTTTTAAAAAATAGGTCCCTCGCGCCCGCAGTCGCCACCTGTTCAGTTGTTTTGGCGCCAAACCCGCCGCGGCCACTTGAGACGCTATAGCCACTTGTGTTTACATTAGCCGAGGTATCATTATGCGGTTTATGTTATGGGTTGCTTATATAAACAAGCTTGGTTATCGTAAACAAAAAAACGTGACTCGTGCTGTGATATCGCCGCTCTTTCGGAGTCGTACGAGAAATTGTGACTATTTTGCTAAACGCGTAAAAAATATTACAATTGAATTCTTTGCATTATTTTTAGTATAGTGGATACGTAATAATATGATCTTATGATTTCTTTAAAAAAATTCACAAAATAATGGAACCGTTATATGCTAAACAAAAATGGCCGCCGCCAGGTAATTTAAATAAATATATATTTTACCTTCAAAAGCGTTGCGTTTTGTTTTATGGCTCTTAGAGACAAGAGCAATAATTAATAATACACCCGGTTAACAGTCTCTCTGGTGTTTGTGTCTAGGGATACGTTGATATTGGCAATTTTTGACAGCTAAATTACCGTGTCCACGGGAGCTTATGAGAGAGCTTAAACTTTTCCCTCAAGGTATGCCTCGATTAATTTTATTTTCAGATTGGTTTTGCGTGGGTTGTAGTAGTGGGGTGTATTATATCCCTCCTGTACCGGCAGCAGCAACCGTGGCAACGGGCGGGCCGACCCCACCCCGACCCGGCACTATTCACCCCCCCACTCGCACATATATTGAGGACGAGGCTTAGAGAGAAAGAGAGTGCCCAGGTAAGACTTGCCGCCGCCACAGCTTTCATTCTGTCATTTTCTTTGACCATCTTTCGTAAGTCACCAATAAATTATTATTCAAGTAATTTAAATATATGGGCCATTTTGATTGTCTGGATTAGAAAAGGTTGGAGAGATTCGCTTTCGTAAAATTAAATTGGTTTTTTGTTTGCGAATGTAAAAAATAGGTATTTATATGTGTTTACATATGTTATATTAATCATTGAAATATTATAGTTCCACTGTTTAGGTACTTTCAACTATCCTGCCATAATTCTAACTTAATATATAATTACTAACAACAATTTATTTTCTTGTGCCCGTTGACGTACAGTAAACAACTAGACTTTCAATTACCTCAAAAAATGCCCGACCGCGCTTTGAACACAACGCCACGCAATGACAAATTTTTCAGAGAAAAACTGTCCAAGGAATGTTGTATTTCTGGTAAGTGCCCCTTAAAATAAAGAAAATTTTGAAAAATAATTATATTTCCATTGCTAAAACAAAATACATCGCTGACGAAATGTCCGAAAAAGACTTCCTTCTCGCTGGCTTATTTAGTGGACTGTATATTTCGCAATAGACTTATACAATAGACTTTCAACATTATTGCTATGCAATAAGGTGTTAATTTGAATGAATGTTTTAATGTCATCTGTTTAAGTTAGTGTATAAGTAAGTATATGCCGCTCGGACATTTTTGATGACCTTTTGGCTTTTAATAGACGAATGGGAGTTAAGTTGTATTCAGTACGTCAATGGTTGTGCTACATTTTTATGATTTAGATCGATATCTGCCAGCATACTTATAGTCTTATACCTTAATGAAATTCTCGACTAATGCTAAATATACCGTTATTATTAACAGATTAATTATATCGTTAAAATTAACGGTATATTTAAAAAAAAGTGTGTGTGTACTTATGTATGCATGCAAGAAGTTATACTTCTTTGGCCTAACGAAGCAAAAATCATTAAAATGATTTATTCCTCTACGTTTTAAGAAAGCAAAATTGTGAAAATCCTGCAAAGATGGCTTTGACAATTAATTATTAGATGATGAATACGGCTGTATGGGCTTGAACCCTTTGCCTGCCCTAATAATGGACAAAGAAACAAAAAAAAATATAACGAATGACGCAAACGTCAGAAAATTTTAGGAACCAACTTCAACCTTTTACTTTGTGTTACAGTGATGCGCGCGCATTTAAAATTTCACTCTCATCATTTTTTCATATCGCGCCGAAAGAAGTATAACTTCAAAAATGGATGTATATGAAATTATTTCAGTGGTGCTTCATTTTATTTTATTATCATCTTTTAAATGAAATCACTTATCATTATTTTTATTTAGAATATGCTTGCATGGGTCACAGCATATACATAGCTTATTATTTGGATCATGCCATGAGTTTTGTTTCTAGATGGGCACATTTGCTATGCACTGAATTCTTCTACATTCCTGGGATGTAAATAATAAATAGCTTACGACTTTACTTCTTCAGGTTGGTATATAAGTTAATTTGTAATATTATAATATTATGTTTGTTAAGATATACAAAATGATACATTAATCATTTGCCACTCATAAGTTCGGTAATTAATGCTTTTATCACCTCATTATTTTATTAATCTTAATACTCTACACTAAGATTAAAGATCGGTCTCCGCTGCGCTCCAACTAGATATCGCAGGCGTAGTCGCAAAGTGTGGCAACTAATACTACGCCTAAATGAGCCTTGTACTCTTGTACTTGAGCCAGTCTCGAACAATGTGTGACGTTGATGTGCCACATGTTCTGTTAAACTTTGCAAATAATTGAAACTAAAATGCCGGGTTGCGTAATTAAACTTTGTAAAAATAATACAACAAGAAATAAGAAAGACACTGGGATCACATATCATCAGTAAGTATTTTGTATTTTATTAATTTGAATGTAGAATAACACGAAGCGTATGTTACAAAATTTGAAAGATGCCATTGAGTGTCAAGATGCCACGCACACAAGCATCTAATAGTTGACGTAATAAAAAACCTATTGTTCTAAGGTAGTGCAGTATCTAGTTGGATAGCAGCGGAGACCAATCCTCAATCTAAGACTACACATGCCTTACTAACATAAGAATATATTAATGTGAATAAAACCTAAATAACATTTGATTTAATTTAGCGCTTATCATTTTGTTAATCAGCATATCTTTTAAAATTCAACGTTATTAAAACTTTGATATTGAATTTAAGGTCGAGGGAATAGAGGGCGTTAATTGCAATGGCGGTCCTAGGTACAGTTAGCAAAAAAAAAAGACGTGTGGCACTCGGGGACTGCCGCGGTAAAGCTATTGCATAGCATTTTTTATCAACTTATGCTATTATAATTATTTTTTTTTTTTGCAGTATTTTTTTTTATAAAATTAATTTTAAAAAAGCAAACGGGAACTAAGTAAAATTTAACTTGCAAGATTTGATTACAGACAGACAACGGGACAGGTGAAACTAAATACAAATGCTTGTCAAAAACGTGATAAATAAAATATAGAAATTAAAAAAAAATCAAGATGTAGGTACCCCAGGCTCGAACCTGGGACCTTCTGCACAACGAGCATATGTGATAACCGCTGTTCCACGGCAACTGTAAAAAGCGTGCCGAAATCCTACTAATTGTTGAAATTGAAAGTTTGTATGTCTGGATGTATGTTTGAACTTCTTTAACGCAAAATCTACTAAATAGATTTTGAGAAAACTTTACAATAATATAGCTTACACACCAGAATAACAAACAGGCTATAATTTATAAAACTATAGTGTGAATTATACAAAATATAAAAGAAGTGTGATTGTTACTAATGAATACAACTAGCGCCATCTCTTATCAACTAGCAAGCAAAAGATCAGTACAATTTATATGGCAAAACAACGTTTGCCGGGTCAGCTAGTATCTATATACATCTAGAAAGTCAGTTTTAGGTTATTTTCGTTACGGAATTTCTGGATTCGGTCCCCACGCTCAAGGCCCGCGATAGAAGCTATGCAATAGCTTAAAAAAATCTAACTTTCGACTCCGTTTGTGAGGTTCGATAAATAATTGACCTAAATATTTTGTGTTATTAATTCAAAATTAATTTGTTGTCATTATTGTAGTATTGATTGTCGCACTCAGTTAGTACCTACTGCCGCCATGTTTAGTTTCTTCTGTTGACGCGGGTTATGCTATATTACCGTCAGGGGCGTGCATAGAGGCAATTAGGCAGTTCCTACCTCTTTATGAACCTAAATAAATATAGCACTAGTGTTAAAGTTAATTTAGTTTAATTTCATTGTGTGTCTTCTACTGCATTTATCACGGGGAGTGGTCCGAAGAGCTGTTTAACCTGATTCCTGCCGTAGAATTCCACCTTCGCACGACACGCCACAAGCTAGGATATCATCCCCACCATCTGGATGTGTGGCGGTCCTCCACAATGCGGTTTTCAAAGAGCTTTCTTCCACGTACTACAAAGCTGTGGAATGAACTTCCTTGTGCGGTGTTTCCGGGACGATACGACATAGGTAACTACAAAAAAAAAGCGCGTACACCTTCCTTAAAGGCCGGAAACGCTCCTGTGATTCCTCTGGTGTTGTAAGAGATTGTGGGCGACGGTGATCACTTAACAACAGGTGACCCGTACGCTCGTTTATTGGTTCCGTGATTATATAACCAAACTTCTATTGGACATCCACTTATAATTTTTTTCCTACGCTAGATACTAAATACCTACGGTAAGGAAACTTTAAATATTCCAAAGCTAAACTACGACTAGTTAGATCCATAGTGCCTACCTTTCTAGAAAACCATTGCACGCCCCTGATTGCTGTCTAAATATAATTGCTTGCGGCGGCGTCGAAATGATGGCTGGTCCATGCTACCTGTTATAGTTAATAAATCATTGTATTTATAACATGCTTTTACGAATTATGACAGTTATCACGACCATCATGTTCACGAAGCATCCTAACACCAGCACTGAATTCAAGCTATACAGGTTGATGTATCCAGTATACGATAATTTATATTTAGACAGTTTATTCTATTACTTTTTATGAAATATTTGATATTATTTAAATTCGATTCATATAATATTGGATGCAGCACCTTACAAACTAATCTGTTATGCATGTTACAACTATTATAATATACTTTAATTGATTGAAGAGTGGCCGTTGAGTTTCTTGTATGTTCTTCTAACGAGCTCCACTTTTTCCGAACATAATGTAGTAGATTCAGTAATTTAAATAAATATATATTGACGCTTGAAAAGCGCTTATATTAAGCCTAATTGAACTAGCGGGCATCGGCAACCCTAGTGACTGGTCCATTGCCACTTCTGCCACTGCCCTTCAGCCAATTGCGCTCGTGGGTGCGCTCTCTCACCATCAACCTACACAACACCTGATGGATGAATGTCTCAAGCTGTAGACAGTCGAAAAACGCGATACCTGCACTGTCGCCCAAACTGACACAGCCTCAACAGACATGAAATCCGTATAATGGTGGGCACCCGAACGGGTCACATCACTAAACAAACACCTTTTCACAATCAGCGGAACGGACAGTCCTAAGTGCACAGGCTGTCTAGCCGAGGACGAAACAGTCACTCACGTAATCTTGGAATGTACGGGGGTGGCCAACCAACGGGCAGAAACCTTAACCAATACGAGGTCGCTCCAGGAAGTCTGCGGGCACCCCAGGGGTGTTCTGGGCTTCTGGAAGGAGCTGGGCTGGTTCGAGTAACTGGCCAATACTACACGCAAAATGGACCCATACTAGTGGTTTAATTGCGGAAACAGGAGCCCCTACACCATACCATACCATACTAAGCCTAATTGAATAGACTTTATTTGACTTTGTCATTGAAATGCTAAAAATCTACTAAATTTGAAAGTTATTTTTTTTTGACTATTGGTCCTTACAATCCATCCATATTCCATCGATGCCTGACTTTTTTACTTTTCAGATGATTTGTGTCGTTCGGTTTTTCCCCTTAAATTAGTTGTTTAATTGTTGGTTATTCGCTTCAAATTGTTAAGTGTGTGAATGTATGTCAACTGTCAATTACCGTGTGTCGTGACACTGTCGCAACCATTAATATTGCAATAAATTTGTTTTCAGTGTGAACTGTTGAACAAAGAAGACATCAGAAACAGACAGAGCTAGAGCATTACATTCAAACATAAAAGCACAAACGGTTCATTCGTTAAAACAATTAACATAATTGTTGTTAATGTATATAAAATATATTTATGTAGGTGTATACAATAATTTTTTCATTAAGTATAGATAGCCGAGTGTTTTAGATTACACGACAAGTGAAAATTTCGTAAGTTTTACTCTGACTGATCGTGCTTAGCGTTACATATCCGAGCATGACACCTCAGTCTTATTCAATACATACATATAGAGTGCTTAGCACGTCTTAAGAAGTTTTCACTGCAAGTGAACCTGAACAACCGTACTTTGGTTTGTTTTCCTATGTATTTCCATAAAGCATGGGTAATTAAGAAACAGCCACATGTTTTAGCCTTGATATAAACCCTGAGTGATTGATCAGTACTAGCGTCACAGTTGTGCTAAAGTATTGGATGTTACTCTAAATTAGCTTAATTTCAGGCAATTGTCTCACCGCCGGCTGTGAGCTAGCGTGTGTGTGTGTAGCTCGATTCTTATAATAAAAGTGTGTGTGTCCTTATGTATGCACGCAAGAAGTTATACTTCTTTGGTCTAACGAAGCAAAAATGATTAAAATGATTTATTCCTCGTGTTATTCTACGTTTTAAGAAAGAACAATTTTGTTAAAATCTTGCAATGATGGCTTTGACAATTATTTATTAAATAATGAATACGACTGTATGGGCTTGAACCCTTTGCCTGTCCTAATAATGGATACAGAAACCAAAAAAATAAATAATGAATGACGCAAACGTCGGAAAATTTTAGAAACCAACTTCAACCTACAACTTTTGTGTTACAGTGATGCGCGCACATCTTAAAATTTTACTCTCATATTTTTTTTCATAACGCGCCTAAAGAAGTATAACTTCAATAAAGTTAAAATAAAGGTGTGAAAGACACAGAAGATGGCCGCTGGTCGGGCCTTGAGGGTTTGCTGGACCACCATGGCTCAGCGAGGGTTATCTTTGATGGCTCGCGTCGCTGCTACAAACTAGTGGAGAGAGTGGTCCCCACTAGCCGGCAGAGTGAGCACTCAGTGATCAACTATTAATATATGTATCTCTTTTATACACATGAACTCTATATCTGTCGTTACAGTGTCATTAACTTATCTGTGAACTGATGGGTGTCGCCAGGTTTTAGTGTTGCTAATTAATTCCAATGTGCACAAAAGTCGGGGCATATTTAACGCTTAAAATTCAGAAGTATCGCAATAAAACACACGGAACACTAGACCAGTGTCTACTACTTTAGATTCAGTCACGGACGAGTAAAATAATAAGGACTCCGTGTCACCTTACGTAACAGTGAGGCACCAAAACAAGCCGGTAAACGTGTAAATATATAGCCCCACGCATACACTTACACTAATACAATCGTCTATGACAGATCAGTTTGCGTCGCAATAAAATATTTTAAAAATGCCGTTTTGCGTCGTGAAAAAGTGTAAAAAAAAATTATGGAAATATGATTATCTAAGGGAGAAAAATTGTGTAACTGATATACCACTAGCATAAAGGTGCTTCACTTGCTAATATCACGGCGCGGAGCCCTTTTTCTTCTAGTCCGTGGACACTGACACTCGAATGACATTTCAATATGGCGACCGTAGTTCCTGTTTTTGCCACTTGACACAGATAAGTTGGTATTGCTATACTCGCTTTCCCGCCGGCGCGGGCGTGTCAAATGCCTAATTTTCATGCCAAAAACCATTATTTTGCTTTGTTGCTGGTTGATTGCCTTTATCAAATAAAACACTAGTAAATCTAATTTGATTTTTCAAAAATATTAAACATTAGAATAGATTTATCAGATTTGTTTGAAGTTTTTTTTTTTGTTTAAAGACGTTAAAACTGTAATCGCAGAATCTGTACTACTCAATAGTTCAGGATTGCAGATTTAGCATCATTTCTGTATGTTATAAATAATGCCCTATGGTTCCTAGGTAAATATACAATAAATATTGACAATACATAGAGTATGTAATAGATTATTATCTATGTAAGTAGGTAGATATAAGCAAATGTCTATAAGTATTTAACTGAATTAATGAAAATGTGAGCTTGTTCGTTTGTTACACGTGTATATTGTCAGTGGTACAGAAAAATAACATCATTACGGAAATTAAATTTGAAAACAAAATCATTAAGAAACAAACCACATTAAACATTAAACATGTTTAGATTTGTAAGAGCGACATTTCAAGTCAATTTCCTTATATGCAAATATTGAGGTTGAGCAGGTTATCAACTGTAAAGTAGATCCTGTAGATGAAGCCACATCCTGAGAGTTGAACAAGACATACAAGATTTATCAAGGATACGTCCCTCGTACGGTTGGCTTAGTGGAAAGAGCGCTCGCATGGAACGCGAGAAGTCGCTGGTTCGAGTCATGCGGGGCGTTCATAAATTTGGTTTTCAAATTTAATTTCTGTCATTAATGCCAGAAGTGAGGGTTATCACTTTAAAAAATAACAAATTGTTGACATTATTACAATAGAAGTTACATTTATCAGTAATTGTTAAGTTCCCTGTGGAGTGTGATACAAGACGCGGACGAAGACGGGGGCAGAAGCTGTTGTTGACAACAATACTAGAGGTCTTTAGACACTGGCTGGTTTGTTTTTTACTCGAAACTGTAACCGAAATAGTATTACTTTAATTAATTGCAGAATTTTGTATGTGAAATGTGAATTATCTATATATAATTATCTTAAGTAAGATCAATTAAACCCTATTGCGTGGATTTCACCGACTTTCAAACTAATGTCTACATCGCTATCACTTTCTTTGTTGATGTTGATAAAAATATCGAATGTCGACAAATGGTGCATTTAACGACAAAAATATTTACTAGTGGGAGGCTCCTTTGCACAGGATGCCAGCTAGGTTATGGCTACCACAACCGCGCCTATTTCTGTTGTGAAGCAGTAATGTGTAAATATTATTGTGTTTATGTCTGAAGGGCGCCATAGCTAGTGAAATTACTGGGCAAATGACACTTAACATCTTATGTCTCAAGGTGACGAGCGCAGTTGTAGTGCCGCTCAGAATTTTTGGATTTTTCAAAAACCCTGAGCGATACTGCATTGTAGGGCGTGTACCAGGGCGTGTCAATTACCATCAGCTGACGTCCTGCTCGTCTCGTCCTCTTATTGTCATAAGAAAAAAAAAGATAACATTATATCCACAATTATGGTTTTCAATACCGAAAATCTGTGTTATCTACTACAATTTTATTTATTACAATTTGTATATTATATTTTTATAATTTAGAAGTCAACAATATATTTTAGGAGAGCAATTCCTTCAAAATGATTATTTGTGAACATTATTTTGTATTTATACTAATAGTTAGTATGAAATTTTTAGATAAAGCGAATCAATGTTGAGTTTATTAAATAAAAGTGCTGACTGAGTATGTATGATTTTTGTGTTGATGTTCGAACAGCGTACGATGTATGATACACGCGATGTATGAAACATATCAATAATGATCACAGTTATATTTTCGAAACCGACTTTTTTATTCGTCTCTTGCCATAAAGTTACTTATTACTGTTTTTTGTAAATATTTTGGGCTTATCTTGAAAAACTGTTGAAACATTACTGATTATAATAATAATTACTATGTAAATTAAGATGGAATGGACATATTTGTTTTACGACCATATTTTAATTAATAATGGTAAAAATAATATTTGATATGGGTACTATTTAATATTGAAATAGGTTTCAAAATAAAAAGTGACTAATTATAATATATATTGTGTTTAGTTATAAAATATTTTATTATAGAAAAATAGTTGTCTATGCACCGTTGTGAAATACCTAAGGGGTATTAAAACACGAATGATGGTTTACTACACGAGGCAAAACCGAGTGTAATGTATCACATGAGTGTTTTTATACGTAGTTATCAACAGTTGCATACTAGTTATTAATGCAACTGTTGTGTAATAAGGGGTATTAAAACACGAATGTGGATGCGATGGATGGGAGTGTGATATACATGAGTGTTTTAATACCTAATCATCAACAGTTGCATACAAGACTTTATCTACACCCAGAATATGAATCCTCTAAAAGATTCTAAAACAGTTAGCTTACTGCTAACACTTAAACACCAGTCCTAGTAGTAACCTAATATCATTCATTACTGATTATATACATATAAACTAAGTATTGAAAGAATTATTTATTTTAGTAGTAATTTACATTTTGTATAGTGCAATAATTGAAATTCACTCGAATATAATGTCCTTTTGCAGCTTTTAAAATGAATCGCTCATTTTTTGTAAACAAAACAAAAATATCGAAGCAAAATGGCGGGGATTCGAATAACCTACTTTTTTTACGGCGCGCGACGTTCTGGTAGTGTGGAACGCGCGTAAACGAAAATGTTCTTTTTTTGAAATTCATACAGATACCACGCATAGAGCAATAAGAATGTGGCTGTCTGTTGAAACTCTTTGCGCATGAAGGGATCAAAAAAAAAACATAGAAGTGTTGTTATGAAATTCAGTACAACATTACAACACTCGTTTGGATGATGTAATGGTTAATAGAACATTGGGTGTTTTAATGTTGGCAATAAGCTAACTGTTTCAGAATCTTTAATAAAGGATTTAATGCATGGGTGTAGATAAGAGACTTTATCTACACCCAAAATATGAATCCTATTGCCAACAAACGAGAGTTGAATTATAATGAAATTCAGTACGAAATTACTTTTTTAGTGTTAGCAGTAAGCTAACTGTTTTAGAATCTTTAATAGAGTATTTAAAGCATGGGTGTAGATAAAATAGTTTATTATTAATTAAGTAAATATTTATCATATCTATAGTTTGGAAGTTTCACCAAACAGTAATTGTGTCACATCTATCTAAATTCTAAATAATCAGACATATTGTAGTACTTTGTTTTCGTTTTGGTGTCAGAAAATTGTAATATTACCTCAACTGAAATACAACAAGTTTTTATTTTAATGTGTACTTAAACAAAATACAATATTTTAAAATTTAATTGTTTTATTTCCATATCATTGTACGTGTATTAAAAAAGTGAAATAATTTTGTGTATTATTATACTAGCTGACCCAGCAAACGTTGTATTGCCGATATTAAAATCGTGATACAAAAGTAACTGTTGATCATAGATGGGTGAAAATTTGAAGTTGTATGTATTTTTTAATGCTGACTCATAATCAAACAAATTAAAAAAAAGTCAAAACAAACTAAAAAAAAAATTCGTGTGGACCACCCTTAACATTTAGGGGGATGAAGAATAGATGTTGTCCGATTCTCAGACCGACCCAATATGCTCAAAATTTCATGAGAATCGGTCAAGCCGTTTCGGAGGAGTTCAAAGTTTAACATCATGACACGAGAATTTTATATATTAAATTTAACGATGTACATATAAGTTTCAATCAAACGAAAACTTACTTCGTTGTTATTGAAATAAGTGAGCGCGATATAGCTTCAAGTATCACTTATTTATAACAAAAGATGTAAATAATATACTATTTTAAAGGTGAGTAATAAGTTAAATAAATCACAAGATATTACAAAACAAAGCGCTGCGCCGCGTCTGTCTGTCTGTCTGTTCGCGATAAACTCAAAAACTACTGCACCGATTGTCAGATTGTTTCCACTAAAGGATACCGTGATTCTCGAGGAAGATTTTGGTATATAATTTGTTTAGTTTATGTGTATTTTTTATACATTAACGACATTTGTTGGAGGTGTCGGAAAAAATAAGTCTGGGAGCTTTTAACGAAAACCGCTGTCATAGCGCTTAGAGATATAACAAAATAATGTATGGTGTAAATGTGCATCTTACACAGGAGCCAGAAGTAGCAATCAAGTGAAAGTAGAAGAGCGATGTAGATACGGCGCGACTAGTTTACTTTAGTTATTTTCATAGTATTATGTCCTATGGTATATTCTTATGGGGCAATGCTGCCTGCAGAAGAGGACTGTTCGCGCTATTCATAACCCAGGTGCTAAAGACTCAATGAGAGAAAACTTTAAAGAAATAAACGTCTTGACGTTGCCTCTCAATATATTCTTGATAATGTTATATATGTACATAGGCACATAAGTGAATTTGCTAGGAACTGTCATAACCATAATGTTCACATCAGGAACAGACATAAACTTATAATGCCTACTACTCGGCTTAGTTTAGTAAGTCTTTTGTGTATGCTTTTACAACGAGATCTCAGAAAATGTTAAATAACGTTAGTTTGGTAAAGGTTACTATAACATAAATGACTTTCTTAATGATACCACAGATTGGGAATGGAGCTACCGCCCAGGCTATTAAATAATTAATTCTATTATACGATTTTACATTGTAAACATATTTTATTTAAATAAAAGCCCGCTGAGTTTGTTGCGCCCGTTCTTCTCAGGTCTGAGGCATACTTTTTCGAATGGGTGGTATTTTATAATTTTCAATCAGTGATATTATAACCTATTTTGAATAAAAATATTTGAATTTAAAAGACTCACCCTCTGTTATGTTTTGCTCGGTTGTCAGAGATGCAATGAACAATCAACACTTTAAAAAGCAATTTATTTCCATTTCCGAAATTTGCCTGTATTTTCACAAAATTATTCACTTATTAATACTTAATCTTATAAAACTAATTGCTTACATTACAGAACATATAAACAACAAACGTGACGTGTATATAAATTAAAGTTTCCGTGTGAAAATAATAAAAATTTTAACGTGAAAATTAAAAGTAAATAATTATATTTTGTAAGGCAGTTATACAGACAAAAAGCGGCCTCTGTTTTCCGTCATATCTTCAAGGCGCTGTCGTAGCATCATGTTCTGAAAAATAAAGGTTCTTTAAAGAAAAACAATAATAATAAAAGAAGAATTAATTAGGTTTCTAAAGACTTTTCCCGTATTTGATTGAATTAAGTGAATATCTCTACACAATTAATGGCTACAAAAAAGTTCCAAATAACAGAAATTGCGTTTCACAATGACTAAAAGGCGCCTTTATCTACCGTAAAGCACGGACTAGTAAAAAAAGAAGAAGACTCCGCGCCGTGATATTAGCAAGTGAAGCACCTTTATGCTAGTGTGTGTGCGGTTACAGGGTATACCACATACACAATTTTTTCTCCCTTAAATAATCATATATCCACAAATACTTTTATAGATTATATATACACTTTTTCACAACGCACGACGGTATTTTCAAAATATTTTATTGCGACGCAAACTGATCTGTCACAGACGATGACAAATCTCATAATGGCAGCCGATCGGCTTGTAGTAGTGTAAGTGTGTGCGTGGGGCTAAGTATTTACACGTTTACCGGCTTGTTTTGGTGCCTCATTGTTATGTAAGGTGACACGGAGTCCTTCTTTTTTTACTCGTCCGTGCCGTAAAGCAGTAATGTGTAAACATTACTGTGTTTCGGTCTGAATGGCGCCATAGCTAGGGAAATTACTGGGCAAATGAAGCTTGACAGCTTACGTCTCAAGGTGACGGGCGCAATTGTAGTGCCGCTCACAATTTTTAGGTTGTTAAGAATCCTGAGCGGGATGTCATTGTAATGTACAGGGCGTATCAATTACCATCAGCTGAATGTCCTGCTCGTCTCGTCCCTTACTTTCATAAAAATAGGCAGGTCGGTTTGGTAACCTTTCACTCTATAGTTCCGTTAGACGAAGTTATAATAATAATAATAATAATGATAAAGCCTTTTTTATGATTTTCCATTTGGTTTTCTACATTTTAGTGTTAGTAGGTTCGTTTAGTCGACTAATGCATGCTATAGGTTAGTTTTCTTCATAATTTTCAAATGGATCTCAATTGGAAAAAGGCCTCTTCCATTCCTCTCTATTTTTCCCTTTTTCGAGCCAGTTTGACGAAGTTATAATATAAAAAAATGAATCAAAATAAATCAAATTCATTTGTCAATATGCTTACCTCTCTCAATAGGTCATCTTCTCTATCCGCGGCGATTTTGAGCATTTCCTTAGACTTCTCAAGAAGCAAATCTTTTTCCTGTATGCTCCTCTTGAGGTTTGCAATTTCTGTGCGGTATGTATCTGCATTGGGACGGCCCTTAAACATAATTGTTCGCGATGAACAGAAGAAAGATTGGATGTCTTCTTAACGGTGTATATTTTATCTGTCTTAAAAGAAATACAATTATATTATCTTGTGTAGTTCAGGTGTCATGTGCTACTTGCAGTTGAAGTGCAAATAAATGAATGAGTGAAGGTTGCATTTGACAGTTAGATGAAGGATGAAGTGTGATTGACAGAGTAGGTAAAGAAGTAATATTTGAGTTATTTGATTGGTTGAGGTGTAGGGCTCGATATAATAAAATAATTATATTTAATACAGTCGCCGATATGAAATCTGGCGTATAATATAGTAATATCTAAACTGATATTATGCAGCTGAAGAGTTCTTTATATGTTTGCACGCGCTAATCTTTGGATCTACCAATCGCATTTGAATGATTATCCCTATTAATATTAGAAATTTGAATGTAAGTTTGTTTGTTACGCTCTTACGCCTAAACCACCGAGCCGATTTCGATAATTTAATAGTAATAATAATTTAGATAGTCTAGAGCTTGAAATAGGACGGACCTTTTATTACAAAAAATAGATGGACGGTTGAAATTTGGGATGGCAGTTTGTATGGAAATTAATGATTATCGAAGATAAAAATATGTTCGAGCATTTTTGAAACTTTGACCTACATGAGGATGAAATACGAGATTAAATTTCTCATGGAAATACTATTAAAGAGACTGCCCGCTAGAACAAGGGATATGCGCTGTATTATAGAAGAGTGCTGCCAAAAGCGAAAAGAGCAGTTTGTATGAGTATTTGAAAAATATCCTAAAAAATAAAAAAAAATTGCCCAAAGTAACTATTCAACGTGGACGAAGCCGCGGTTAAAAGCTAGTTTTAGTATATAGTAGACAGGTACGTAAGAAATAATACAGGCTATATAGTGACGAGCGCTAGTGAAGGCTTTTAAGCTCATTAGATCAACCCCGCACCTGACTCGACACTCGTGGGCCTAGTGTTCTCATTATGAAAATCATTACCTCTGTCGCACACTGATGATGCACAGAATACGGGTGATATCATGATAGTGATTCATAATAGTTTGTCTTCGGCGCGGCGCAGTTAGATGTAAGTTCACCTTAACAAGCAACTTCTTCCAAGTACTACAAAGCTGTGGTTGAGCTTTTTAGATACGACACGGGTACCCTCAAAAAAAGCGCCTACACATTCCTTAAACGCCTTTCCTTTTCCATAAAAAAAACAACCCGCTGCGTGCTTGTTTTGCTGTTGACAGCGCACTTCCAACGACAGACCCTGAGTGAAGTGCGCGACGGCGACCAACGACCAGCACAATCACCAGGTCCACCTGTCAACGACGAAGTGCAGCCAGTGCAGCTTACAATATGTTCTAAAATATATATGACGTGGCTATACAAATATGCCACCCCCAATATAGATTGATATATAATAAAAGCGCCAGCGACCAATGTTTTTTTTCTAGTGGGTTTACTTTCAATCACATGGAGTGCTCAGAGGAGCTGTTCGGGTTGATTCCAGCGGCCGAATTCCACCACTGAACATTACGACTAAATGCAAAATACTACCCGCATCACGTTGACGTATGGTTTTCCATAACCGCGCATTTTTCAAGAAATACCTTGCATCGTTCAGCCACTTTTTGGAATCAATTACTGGCTGCTGTTTTTCTGACTTAGAGACCTTCAAGAAAAGAGTATACAGCCCACCTTAAAGGCATCTCTTGACACCTGTTGTTGCCCCGTGAGCCTCTTGCCCTTTTGCCTCCTATTATATTCAAAAAAAGTTTGAGCATCAGAGAGACTTAATCTACACTAGATGACTTACTTTGTCCGCAACACTACTTCTTCCACTTGCTGGTCGAGAATCAGATCGCTTGCTAACAGCTGCCGAGGATTTTTGTTCAGCTTGCAATTTGCTCACCAAACCTGAAACAGACATAATAGCTTCTGTAGCGATGGGCGCGGCTTAGTCAGTAGGCACCTAAGTTTCTTATATTTTTTATTTTGTTATTCTTTGCAAAAACCTGTTAATAACCTCTATCGTAAGATATTTCTGTTTATTGAACTGTTGGTCTTTTTACACCTCACAACAGCTATTATACAACTTCGCAATTGCTTCTAAAGTTACTAATAGATAATGCAATGCAAGAGATTGTAAGGCTGTATTGTAAAATAATAATTAACTTTCTTGGGACTCTATCAGTATTTTTTAAATTAATAGTTCTAATTCGAAGTGCGGCACCCATTCAATTTTTTTTATGTAATAACATCATGCATTTAAATAATTTATAACTATCCGCAGACGTATTGTGATGCCTTTATACCCCGACACTGATCTTGAGCGATGAGAGAAATTCAGTCGTTAATTGATACAACCAATCTGAATAAAAAAAATGGAATAAAAATATTTCAATGAGCAAATGAAGAAAGGAGTACCAGAGAGTATCTAGCACACTCCACAGCTTCATCGGCAGCTATTTTACCAAGAAAATAAGCATAATTTATTAACTTTGACAAAATACTTCCTTAAACTTTACCGAGGTTATTAACAACAGTTGCGCTAAATTACATTCAAATTGGTTCTGACGTTATTCCATCACACGCAATATTCAGTCTTACCTCGAAGTGTGAGCACTGTTTGCTCCAGATCGGCCACGCGATGATGATGGACAGGTGACGTGTTCGTACCTTCCAAGCAGCTCACTCGCAGCGTCAGTTGCATGTTTTCCTCCTTCAGCATGTCGCAGTAACTGGCAACACAATATCACGCTGTACTGTTATGGAATATAGCGACAGAGGGGCAGTATGTCGCACCATTCACGGTGCGACCAGTGAGAGTCAATTAGGCACAGTATGAAAACTAAGCCTAGTTGATAAAATACTTACCTACTACTCCATTGAAGCAATAGGGTTATCAGGTTCTTTTTTAACCGACTTCAAGAAAGGTAGAGGGTTTTAAAGTCGACTGTATTTTTTGGAATCAAGGTCTTTGTGGATCGTTGCTGGGGGCAAAAAACGTCCGTAACGTTAAAATAAGCTTAAGATTTTTGAAATATGTTTAAAATAAATACTTTTTTAAAACACATTTTTGGAAAATGCATTTTTGAAATATATGTTTTGTAAATATTACATTTTTTTTAAATATTTTTAAACAGCATGTTAGAGAATGTTTTTTTTGGAAATACATTTTTTTTATTTTTCCTTGAAATCTTTAATTGAAATATTAACGGGAATCTTTGAAATATTTGTATTTAAACTTAGTCCGTGGAAGTTTCAATTCTATCACAGTCTTAAGTAACCTACGAGAGGGCAATAAGTTGATTGAAGTTGACGCCATTTTGTTTGATAACTTTTTGCCATCTTTTAGTCAGTGACATGAGCCCGTTACTGAATAAATTGCACTAAACAATCTAATTATCTACAATATGATTACTTGTGTGTACTCAGATACATTGTGTTCTTAATAAAAACAAATAAAAAACCATTCACTGTGTTTTCATGTATCGAATGTCATGCCAAGTCAATCTATTATTAAACATAAAATATTTTCAATTCAAATTCAAATTCATTAGATATGGTGTATATATATAATTATCTTAATATATATAAATTACGTGACACGTTGTTTGTCCGCGATGGACTCCTAAACTAATGAACGGATTTTAATGGGGATTACTTCATGGATTGCAGTTTAGTCCAACTTGAGAGATAGGATAGTTTTTATTTCGATTTGGGACCCATAATTATTTTTATTTCCAATATTTTTTTTGTATGGAAATATTTTCTGTGAGAGTTTTTATTGACGCAAGGTTTGACAGTTCTGCTGTGAAACAATTTCATTATAACAACAAGGAGCATATGTTACGAAATACATAATTCTTGATGTTATGAAAAATTATTGACAAATACATAAAAACAGTATTTTATTTATTATGTACAGAACAACGTCTCGACAGACGTATTTATATATATATTTATATATATATTTATTTATATATATATATATAAATATATATTTATATATATATTTATTTATATATATATATATATATATAAATAAATATATATATAAATATATATATATATATATATATATATATATATATATATATATATATATAAGATATAAGATGTTGTTAGGTTAGCTAATTATGTAATAACTTAAGACAGAAGGACCCTTAAGTAGGGACAAAATAAATTGGCAGACTTGGTATTACATAGATCTCGAGACTTGGTTTTCTGACAAGTTATATTTTTGATGGCTTTATTATTAAATTATATTTTATTTATTTGTTAATTATATACGGACACTACAGATCACATAATATTACATAGTATTTGGTCCCTACACTAGGCATAGCCTATCCTTTAGGCAACCAAATTACATTCTATGGTTACGAATATGAACTGAAAGATTAAACAGTGCTCTCTGTATGTGTGTGTATGTGTGTGAGTGTGAGTATCTGATAAATGAAGAATATATAGAAAAAATATTTAAGAAAAACGAATGACAAATTGTAAATACCTTCTCCAATAATCAAGCTCCGGCTTGGGGTCTCGCGAAGACCTGAGAGGGGATTGGATCTGAGCCTCGAGCAACGCGGACTCCAGTTTTAATACCTGTCCCTTCAGGGATGTGATCTCAGCCAGGGACTTCTCATATTCAGTCACCAGCGGTTCATTGCCCTGAAATTGATGTTCGACGAATAATTATTGTGTGTACCGTAGTTCGTGTTTCAATCGATTTAAATAAAAACGCGGCCAAGTGCGAGTCGGACTCGCCCAAGAAGGGTTCCGTAGCAGCAAGTAACAGTATATAAAAGTTCCTTGTAACTTTGTACGACTGGGACAGGGTGTGTCCCACACACACACACACACACCTTTTATCACTTTGAGAAGTGTCTCTCGCGAAAACTATTCAGCTAACAAAAAATGATATTAGAAAACTCAACATCATTTTTAAAGACCTATCCACAGACCGCACACGTACGTATTGGTTTGATGAAAAAAAATTTTTGAGTGTCAGTATAGGGAACCCCCAAAATTTTTGTGTAAAAATCTTAATGCGGTTCACAGCATACATCTACTTACCAAGTTTCGACTGTATAGTTCATATAGTTTCGCAAAAAACAGACATAACACACAACGGACGGACAGACAGACATGACGAATCTATAAGGTTCCGCTTTTTACCTTATGGCTACGGAACCCTAAAAACCATCAAGTGGCTACTGTGACCACCCATCACATAAGTACAAGTGTTTCATTACTTAATCCCAGTGGGAAAACGAACAGTTTTTCTTCGGCAGCGCGTAAATGTTTTAATATACTCGTGACGCCGACTGTTCATCATTTAGTTACATCTTGGATTCTACTAATCAGAAAAAGTAAAGTTAGTACTTAAGTAGTTTATATGGATGAGAAGGACAAACGAGCGCAGCCGAGCGAGGCATTTTTTTATGACATTGAGAGACGAGACGAGCAGGACGTGCAGCTCATGGTAATTGATACGGCCTGCCCATTATAATGCAGTATCGCTCAGGATTCTTGAAAAACACAGAAATTCTGAGGAGCAAGACAAGTGCGCTCTTCACGTTTAGACATACAATGCTAAGTCTCATTTGCCCCGTAATTTAACTAGCTACGGCGCCCTTCAGACCGAAACACAATAATGCTTACACATTACTGACGTTGTGGTACCCATAATCTAGCCAGCAAAAGGCTACTTGATCATAGGTGATCACGGCCACCCATACTCATGCAAGGCCTCGCAACATGCCGCCGCCACAAGCAGTGATATTTAAGTAGAACATGTATGAAATCGCTATTTATTTTTGTTAACGTTTACCCCACATGTGAAAACAAAAGTTAAAAGTCTTCATAAAACTTACTCTGTCGGCCATTTCGAGTGCAACAATTCTGCGTTGTTGTGCCTCGACTCGTTCAAGCAGTGCTCTCGCAGGCACGGGCGCTGAACAATCGTAATATTCAGAGCGGGAAGGTTTCTCGGGCAATTCTGACTCTTGTTTTTCTATAGCCACGGTCTTATCACCTGAAAATGTAAATTTTTTTACTAACTCAACTCTCGACAAGGACAGTAGCTTACTACTACTTCTACCAGTGGGAGGCTCCTTTGTACAGGATGCCGGCAAAATTATTGGTACCACAACGGCGCCTATTTCTGCCGTGAGGCAGTTATATGTAAACATTATTGTGTTTCGGTCTAAACGGCGCCGTAGCTAGTCAAATTACTGGGCAAACGAGACTTAACATTTTAAGGTGAGGACGTGCTATTGTAGTGCCGCTCAGAATTTTTGGGTTTTTCAATAATCCTGAGCGACACTGCATTGTAATGAGCAAGGCGTATCAATTACCATCAGCTGAACGTCCTGCTCATCTCGTCCCTTATTTTCATTAAAAAAATGTTTCGTTGTGATCCCCACGCAGCCGGCGTCTTGTACTAGTAGTCTCCCACTGGTATGAAGTACAATCATGTCATCGTTCTTTAAGAAGGGCTGCATTGAGAAACTAAATAAATAAATATTAACTCACTCCTACATTCAGATAATCTGGATAATAGTAAGCGCTTCTCCTTTTCCAACCTCGCCACTGCTGACTTTGCTAAACTCAGACTTGACTCGAGTTTAATAAGTTCTTGGCATTTCTCTTCATACTTCGCTTGCCATCGTTCAGATGATTGAGACGCTCTGAAATTAATAAGACATTAAGAAAGACAGAAAGGGCTTAGATCATTTATATATGTAAAAAGATTACGACAGCTGTGAAAACATCGATTAAAATATACTTTATTTATTTATTGTTTCAACAGGGTGAGCGCCAATACAATCCCTTAATTACTAACACATATATATATCTACTAGCTGATCCGGCAAACGTTGTTTTGCCATATAAATTATTTTTTGAGTTAGACCGTTTCTTGGACATTGCAACATAACTTTATTTTTCTAAAATAAAACAAATTTTCTGAAATAAACGTAGCCTAAGTTACTCCTTATTACATCTGCTACCTGCCAATAAAGACGCGTCATAATCGGTCCAGCCATACCAGAGATTAGCCGGAACAAACAGACAGACAGACAAAAATTGTAACAATTGTTACTTTGGTGTATAATATATACACATATACATCATCATGTTAACATAGTCCAAGTTAGCCCATACAACAGTTGTGTTATATGTAAATCCCTACTAATATTATTAATGTGAATGTAAGTTTGTTATGTTTGTTACGCTTTCACGCCTAAACCTTATCTACCGCGAACAAAAGGCTTGGCGGCGTTGAAATATTGGTTTTAAAGTTCGTCATTATCGAAGATACCATGAAAATTTGTATTTAGGAACTCGATAAGAAATTAATAAATTTTTGTTCTAGTGTTTTTTAAAATTAAGACCTGTGTGGGGATAAAAAGGAGGATGAAAGTTCTATAGTTGATAGCTTATAAAAATGTATTAACCACAGCATTTTGTTGTATATTCTTTGCAAAGTGAGTATATTAAAAAAATGAATATTGCTGCCCAAAGTAACTATTGCAGGCGCACCAAGTCGCGGCTAAAAGCTAGTACAATATATTTGATGACACTCATTCAGAAGGATTATATTGTAGTTGGAAAAACAGACTGATTGATTAATATTTCATTGAAGACTAACAGCGAACACAAATAAAATTTGAAAACCCGCGACCTCTCGCGATCCGTTCGAGCGCTCTTCCAACTGAGCCAATCGTTCGAGTGACGTATTTTTATAAATCTTGTATGCTCTGTTCAAGTCTCAGGTTGTGGCTTCATCTACAGGATCTACTTAACAGTTGATAACCTGTTCAACCTCAATATATATTTATCAACGATACGTCACTTAAACGGTTTGCTCAATTGGAAGACCGCTCGCACGGAACGCGAGAGGTCGCGGATTCGCGCATCGTTCATAAATTTTGTTCTCAAATCCCAGAAGTGAGGGTTATCACTTTAAAACATAAATTATAAAAGAGAACAGTTAAGTTCAATTCCAATTTTGAAATAGAAATATATGAATACCTCTTCCATTTATCCCACAGGGCAACACTAGAGTGAGCATCACGTCTTGCACTCGTCAGTTGAGCTAGTAGTGACGCTATTTTGTTCTGAAGCGCTGCCGACTCCGCTGTGGCAACCTTGTGTCCTGAAGTACTTCTATAACAAACATACAACTACTTTGAACACTTTTATTTCCCATGTTTATTGGAAAGGGACGATATATGCAAACGGTATATTTTACCAGTGGGAGGCTTCTTTGCAAAGGATGCCGGCTAGATTATGGGCACCACAACGGCGCCTATTTCTTCCGTGAAGCAGTAATATAATCATTACTGTGATTACATTACATCATTACTGAGTCAATTTTACTAGTTACGGCGCCCTTCAGACCTTTCGGTCTTAAAATTACCGGGCAAACGAGACACGAGTGCCGCTCAGAATTTTCGAGGTTTTTCAAGAATCCTGAGCGGCACTGCATTTTAATGGGCAGGGCGCATCAATTACCATCAGCTGAACATCTTGCTTGTCTCATCCCTTATCGTCATAAAAAAACGTCTCCATATTCTAGAAAGCTACCATTAAACGGGATAAATAGATTTCAGTGTAGACTCGCACATAAACAAAAATCCATCACACGGAGTGCTCTAGATTATAAGTAAACTTTCTAAGTTTTACCTTATACAGAAAGCTGGATTTATTTTTATGGAATAGGAGGACAAACGAACGTACGGGTCACCTGTTGTTAAGTGATCACCGCCGCCCACAATCTCTTGCAACACCAGAGTAATCACAGGAGCGTTGACGGTCTTTAAAGAAGGTGTACGCGCTTTTTTTGAAGGTACCCATGTCGTATCGTCCCGGAAAGACCGCACAAGGAAGTTCATTCCACAGCTTTGTAGTAAGTGGAAGAAAGCTCCTTGAAAACCTCACTGTGGAGGACTGCCACACATCCAGATGGTGGGGATGATATCCTAACTTGTGGCGTGTTCATTCATTGTATTTGTGTGTTCTATGTATTTTATAGCCATAGTAAAAAACTCTATTTGATTGAAAAGAGTGGCCGTTGAGTTTCGTGTATGTTCTTCTCACGAGCTCAACTATTTCTGAACATATGGTAGATTCAGTAAAAGAAATAATAATAGTAACGATTCAAAAGAGCTTAATTTAAGCCTAATCTAATTTAATACTATGACTTTGACTTTTAGGATATATTATATAAGTACTAGTGGAAGGCTCCTTTGCACATGATGCCGGCTAGATTATGGGTACCACAACGGCGCCTATTTCTCCGTGAAGTAGTGTTTAATGGGCAAATGAGACTTAACATCTTATGTTTCAAGGTGACGAGCGCAATTATCGTGCTGCTCAGAATTTTGGATTTTTCAAGAATTCTGAGCGGCATTGTATTGTTATGGGCAGGGCGAATCAATTACCATCAGCTGAACGTCCTGCTCGTCTCGTCCCTTACTGTCATTAAAGAAAGATTGATTTATTACATGCGGAAGACTTGGTTCTTAAGATTCTGCGCATCCAGACGTGCTCGTTTCTCCCGACCTGCGAGGGCTTTGATTTGTCTTCGCAATATTGTGTTTTGTTTGCTTATCAGCTGCTTTTCTCTCCGCAACCGCTCCACGACCGGTTCTTGCCTGCAAGATATTAAATTAAATATGAATTAGGTATTGCTTTCACATAAATTAACTACTGAATGAACTTATAATTATATGGAATGATTTCACGTAGGTTATACATCCCTATAGGATTAGGTATACCTAATTGATAGGCCATGCACGTAATTGTTGACTTAGAAAAGATTCTGGTGAAGTTGTTCAGTTACTACGTATATCCATGTTTGTTAAATAAACATTTTGACTGGATAACACTTAGATTCTAGTTTTTTTTATGGAATAGGAGGACAAACGAGCGTACGGGTCACCTGGTGTTAAGTGATCACCGCCGCCCACATTCTCTTGCAACACCAGAGGAATCACAAAAGCGTTGCCGGCCTTTAAGGAAGGTGTACGCGCTTTTTTTGAAGGTACCCATGTCGTATCGTCCCGGAAACACCGCACAAGGAAGCTCATTCCACAGCTTTGTAGTACGTGGAAGAAAGCTCCTTGAAAACCGCACTGTGGAGGACCGCCATACGTCCAGATGGTGGGGATGATATCCTAACTTGTGGCGTGTCGTGCGAAGGTGGAATATAGATGAAATATGCTTTGACTTAAGCTATATTCATTAAACGTAAATGTTCTCCTTATAATTCTTAAATATAAGAACACTTATTATTTAGAATGGGACTTTCATAGCTTCCATCTTACACGTAAAATATACTAACCATAATTTGGTTACAAAAATTAAATTTGAAAACAAAATTTTATGAACGATGCGGGACTCGAACCAGTGCCTTCTCGCGTTCCGTGAGAGCGCTCATCCACTGAGCCAACCTGAGAGTTCGAGTGACGTTAAGTGCATTAATCTTAATGTGTTTTTATTTGTTCAACTCTCAGTTTGTGACTTGGTAATTAATCCCAGAAGTGAAGATAATCACTTTAAAAAAAATTATAGTTTATAATAAAATGTTAAAATTATACACAAATAAAAAACTTTTTATGAACGATGAGGGACTCAAACCAAACAAATTTTATTTGTGTATTAATCCTAGAAGTGAGGGTTATCACTTTAAAAAACATAATAAATTGTTTAGATTTGCAAGAGCGACATCTCAAGTCAAATTCCTAATATGCAAATACTTGAGTTGAACAATCAACTGTAAAGTAGATCTTGTAGATGAAGCCACAACCTGAGAATTGAACAAAGCATACAAGATTTTATTACTATACGTCACTCGAACGGTCAGCTCAGTTGGAAGAGCACTCGCACGGAACGCGAGAGGTCGTTCGGGTTCGAGTCCCGCATCATTCATAAAACTTTGTTTTCAAATTTAATTTGTGTATTAATTTTAGAAGTGAGGGTTATCACTGTAAAAACATAACAGATTGTTAAAATAATTTCGAGCAGTCTATGTTAAAGTTGTTTACCAAATAGCTGTAGAGGTTCGGAGATCTGGTGAGTCGATCAAGTCATCAGTCGATACAAACTTTAACTCCAGCTTGTGATCTGAATCTTGTTGAGAACCAACGTCGCTCGCTTCTTCCACCTCGACGATGGCGGACAAGTCAAAGCTCGGGTCGTTCGTTGCTATCATTGAATGCATACTTGTTATTTGTATCTGAAACGTTTTAAGTGAAGCTTTGAATTGAAGGGTAAGACAAATATAACAATTATTTCCGTCATGATTTTCATACTTTTAACAGTGGGTACAGGATGCCTGCTAGATCATGTGTACCACAACGGCGCCTATATCTTCCATGTTTACACATTACTGCTTTACAGCAGATCTGAAGGGCTGAATTACTGGGCGACTGAGACTTAACATCTTATGTCTCAAGGTGACGAGCGCAATTGTACCGCTCAGAATTTTTGGGTTTTTGAAAAACCCTGAGCGGCACTGCATTGTAATGGGCATGGCGTATCAATTACCATCAGCTGAACGTCCTGCTCGTCTCGTCTCTTATTTTCATTAAAAAAAACTTATAATTGATGAACTGATGACTTGTGTACATAAGAAAAAAAATACGGGTTGCACTCCGGGAGTGCCATTTAACATTATCGTTGGAATGGTTTTAGGATAATTTCCCACGAATTGCTTTATTATCAGTATAAAAGTACTAGGATTAATGTGGTTAAGTACAATATTCATTTATTGTGCTGTGGTACACAAAAATGACAATTTATATTACATAAAAACTTAACACTACTGAACTATTGCAATTATTTTACATTAAAAGTTTATCTCGTAGAAAAATTAACTTTCATCCATAACGACTGTCTTACGAATTTTCGATCACATGTCCTGATGCTAGTTTAACATTTTATACCCATCCCAAGTTTTTGTTTATTTATTTTCACTTCAAAAATTCAAAAATATTTGACACCAACTTTGTTATTATATATGTTAGTTGGTGTCGTCTTCCCATTGCTATTTTTTTGTGTCAAAAAGAATATCTTCCTTTCTAATATATTACATAGAGTTATAAAATATATATATACTGTTTCATAATATAATTTTACGTAAATATATATTATAGGTAGGAATAGGTACAAGGAGTTCTCATACGAATATAAGAACTCAATGTTATGCGGATGACCATAAATATTAACTGTCTTATTTACAATGACGTAGCGGAGATTTAAAACATCGCTAATATACGCTTATTAAAAATGGTATTCATAATCGCTTATTAGAGCTAAAACGCTCAGTATCTCTCCGATAAAGCTGACGTGACTTATAGCAGCTAGGACCCTTCTATAAACCTATTTTAAGCACTCGAACGCAAAAAAACATGGCCTACATCGATCAGCGATTCGTTAAATAATGTCATAAAAAGCTACCCGCTCAAAGTTGTTGGATATCCGTCATAGATTGACAACCGACAGACTTCAAAACTTAGATTTTTGAAGTTTGTAATTATTCTGACATCGACTTTTGACAACTGACACACCATTGGCATTGAAAAGATGTCTGTTTCCATTGAAAGTTCCTCATTAAATTAGTGATAATCATGTTTTTTGTACGAAATGGCAACATTGCGTACTATAGAGACGAAATGGCAACATTGCGTACTATAGATATTAGTTATGGGAGATTTATCTAACAAATATGAATAAGGAATTTTATCGAAAGTTCGATAGGCTTAAAACACGTTTTAACTAATATAGCTTTATACCTTCGAAAAGCGTTTTATTATGAATAAGGCAGTTAAAATATAATTTAAATATATTGAAGTGACGCGAAGATGAACACAATCGAATAGACAGTATAGATCATGAAGTGAGATAAGAACGGTCGGCCTTCGCCTCAATATATAATAAAGTGTAGTAAGATATAAAATTATAAAGAATAATCATATTCTATTGTACTGGGTTCCCCATAATAGACTACCCATTTTGTATTATCAATAAATTCTCTACGAGATAACTAAATAGGTTGTTCTCTGTGGGATTATCTCCTGTAGTCTTTGGGATTCAAGTAAATTATTAATCCAGTAGTTGCCTGTCACAAATTTATTTTAATTTAATAATTTCGTGGAACGCCATTTTCCTACTAGAAGATTGTTAGTTTTCTTTCTTTGAGACATTATTTCAACATCCATTTGAACTTTCATGGATTACTCAGTCCAACAACGTGTGTTTTGTGTAGAAACTTACATAATATGCAATTTGATAGAAGAAGTGTGAAAGGCGTGCATTCCGGCGTGTGTTTAAACGAACGAAGCCTGGACGCCGAAGAACAGTTCGAACACCAGAAAATATTGAACGAGTTAGAATTGCGTTTTGCGAAAAGGCCTACAGTGGGCGAAACGAAGTTCTCTACAAAGTCAGTCATTTGCGAAGGTCACTAATTGGGGACGCGTCTTCAACCCATAAGGAGTTTAGTTAATTATCAATCTAAAGTAGTCAGCAGTTCGTACAGTCACAATGCGCATCATAATCATATTCTCCATCAGTTTCATATTTGCAGACGCGTCCACCCGTGGAGATATCATCCATATTATATACATTTGTTTCATATTTGCAGATGTGTCCACCCGAGGAGATGTCCTACTTTCGTCCCAGCTTATTAAACATCTAAGCGTAATTTAAAATGTTTTACCTTCAGATTGTTATTAACATTGCGTAGTTGTTCAATATGGGCATCTTTGTTTGCCAGTTGTTTCAAATGCTCCGCTTTCTGTTCAGCTAATTTTACACGAAGATCGTAATGTTCTCGCTGGGTTTCATTTAGTTGTGCTAGCCAATGCTGATTTTCAGCTTTGTAGGATTCTACCTACAAATTGAATAAATTATTATATGAATACTAGCTGACCCGTCAATCGTTGTATTGCCGATATTAAAATCGCGATAAAAAAGTAAGTGTTGATCGTAGATGGGTGAAAATTTGAAGTTGTATTTTTAATGCTGACTCACAATCAAACAAATTTAAAAAAAATTTCAAAAAAATATCGTGTGGACCACCCTTAACATTTAGGGGGATGAAAAATAGATGTTGTCCGATTCTCAGACCTACCCAATATGCACTCAAAATTTCATGAGAATCGGTCAAGCCGTTTCGGAGGAGTTCAAAGTTTAACACCATGACACGAGAATTTTATATATTAGATAATATTTAAAAAGATAGCACTTGAGTCCTTTCTTATAATACTATCAGAGGCTTATTATAAGTAATTGTGCAAAAAATATTAAAAGCAATTATATATAAAACTAAAAATAACAACGAACCTCTTGACCGTGTCTTTCTTTCAACTGCTCACTTAAATGCTCCATTTTTATTAATCTCTCCGAAGCTAAGTTTTTCCACCTTTCCAATTCACTTTTGTAGCTATTTCTAAATTGATAAATTGAAACAATTACTATTAGCGCTGTTGATGCAATAAATTATTAATTTTGCAAGATATTTATATGCTACTTACAGTTCCGCCTTAGTAGTTTCTAAATCACTGTTTAAATTAAAACACTTGTCTTCTAATTCTGTTATTTTTAATGTGTATTTCACTGCAAAGTCAGTTCCATTTTCAGGGCCGTGTTGCGGACTCTTTCCTTTCCTGTTAATAATAAACAAAGTGTTATTGATATTAGTTACATAAAGTCTCCAAACAATACAGATAAGAAAAATTTGACAGCGATAATGAATTAACTGTCGTAGGCATTTTTCAAAAGAAGATAGGAGAGATAATATCTTAAACACATACTTATCTAATTGAGCATTCAGAGCAATCAGTTTTGATTGAAAATATAGAATAGATTTCTCATAATCATCCCTTTCACTTTTTAATAGTTTCGAATAGTCCTCAACGATACTATTTTTATCCATTTCTAACTTTTTGATACTCGAGATAAGAGCATTTTTTTCTTCCAAGATCTTCGTGTCAACATCGGTTTTTTTCTTATCTTTAAAGCTGTATTCATTTATTTGTTTCTTTAAAGAATCAACTTTTTCATTTAACGAATCTTTGAGGATATCTTTAAGATTATTTGACTCTACCAAGCTCTCTATTTCGTGTTTCAATTCTATAATTTGCTTATTAAGATCACTGTTATGCAGATTTACGTAATTCAATTCTTGGTTTTGTTTGTTGTAGTCTGTTTTAAATTCATGCAACTTTTTTTCCTGTTGTTCTCTTGATTCTAAGAGCTTGTTGTAGTTCTTTCTTAATTCTTGAATTGTTTCATCTTCATCAGACTGAATTAATTTGTCTTTCTTTCTATAGTTGGCAATATCTGTTTGAGTGGATGTGGTGTTCAGGTGTCTATCAGCTATAAGAGTTTCATTCTTTTCATATAATTGTGATGTTTGCGTTGAAATAGTTTTAAGCTCCGTTTTTTCAATAGGTATAGATAAAGTATATGTACCATCTAAAAAAATTATTAATTTTTTTTACTTATGTAACATTACCACTATTTATTATTTTGAAGTATGCACTGAATTTAATTTAAATAAGAAATTAATGTACTTACCATTTGCTACAGAATCGCTGTCAGATTTTACATCATCTAATTCAACATTTTCCCTCTGTGTTTTATCCTGTATACCTTGAGTATTTGAATGTAATAAATTCTTAGATTGCTGGAATCCTTGGTTTAATAATAGTAAAGTCCTCTCCAAATAGCTACATTTATCTAGCAGAGTTTTACGAGATTCCTCTAGTATATTATTTTTTCTTAGAATGTGACTTAATTCCATTTCTTTTGTGGCTTCCTTCAAATAAGACAATAATGTTTTGATTACCAATCATGAAGCAGACTCAGTGACGTTCTAAATAAACCTTTAGTTAGTTACTTACCAATACAGTACATATCAGTTTGTGTTCACAAGAGTCATGTCCGAAGCATTTTGATTTAGATAAATGTATTATTTGATCTGACACACTATGTTTTATAATTAAATTTTCTCGCAGTGTGTCAATCTCGTCAACCCTTTCATTAATTCTATTTTCTCTGTCACGTAGCTCAGTCATACTATTAACATAGCTTTCAATAGACAACAACGGTAACACTCCCATATATTGCTGTTGAAAGACGTCTAATATATGGTTGAAGTTCCTAGAACAAAATATCAACATATAAACCCACTCTGAAAATCGGCGATGATCTATTCAGACCTTAACTAACCTTCATATTCAGGGACTATTCAAAACTTAAGGCTTTCTAACTATACAATAGCCTGCACAACATGCAATTTATTTTAATTAAAAAAAATGAATAAGCTATAAAAATATATGAATAAGATTCCTGAAAAACTTAAATGTGTCTATTTTAAAGAGTTTCTAACCTATTTTTGTCTTAAAATGTAGCAATTCTAATAATGCATCATATACCCACGGTCAAAGAATATACAACATAAAATATCTAATGAAAATGTGTTTGACTGAAGACGTACCAATCTTACATGAATTTTACCATATTACAGAGTTATAAACAAACTGCTCATGAAATACGTACCTAAATCTATCATTATTGCGTGCATTGTAAACGTACAGGACATTTTTCTGATTCCTTAACATTTTCTCCGCATCACGCCTTAGTTGCTGTTCTTTACTTAGTGCTACCTTCAAAGTTTCAATTTTCTCAAAACTTTCTGTAACTTGCAAATGAGTTATAAGTAACTCATTACTTAGCCTGAAAAGAACCAACTTTAATTAATATTCTAAAACGTTAATCAAAATAAATAAATTGTCTGACTTTTATTCATGAACGTAAGTAGATAATCCTTTGTTTCTTTTAATACCTGGATATCGTTGATTTGTTCTCGTTTGTTGATTGTAAATCAAGAATTTGATGTCTTAACACATTGATTTCTAATTCATGGCTTGTGTTGTTGTGTGTAACGCCTTGAAGCTATAAACCAAGAAAAATAGAATGAAATCATTAAGGCTGAGGACCGAGCCAAAGGCCTTGAGGAACCGAGTGGAGCTAGGTTACCACTCCCGTACAAGATCACCATAGTTTTAATTCGGAATTAGAAGCATTTTTAATTTATTCTAAACATAATAAATACAATTTTCTTTACCAAACTAACGAAACTATGTCATGTTAAATAATATTGGAGTACAATTAATAAATTTTCGTCCAATTTTTAACTAGATGGAATGATTAGCATGGCTGCAACTGTAAAGTATTTTCAAAATGTTGGTGATTTTTTTTTGCACTGTCTATAAAAAATGGAAATGTAATGAAAAAATGAATTTTCTGGTCATAGTCTGTACCTATATATCTTCATAAAAGTAAAGAAATGGTTTCAACTATGCGCTATATTGGCGATTTCTTGGGATTTTGGCAGCCTTAAAATATTAGAAGAAAAACACGGTTAAGGGACTAATTTAAAGAACAATATAAATTACCTTAGTGGATACAATATCTAACTGAGTACGTAGGTGGCGATTATTTTCAAGTAATATTTTATTTTCTTGAGATACCATTAAAAGATCTTCCTTCATGCATTTTATTTCTTCACTAGACGCAGCGAATACTGTCTTGTCTCTAAAAATGCCACAAAGTTTAATATGAAGATAAGTATGAGGAAGAAATAATCTAAATTAAATGTGTATTTACATTAATTCCGACAGCGATTGTTGAAGTTCAATAATTTTTGTGTTAAGCAGTCCAATTTGTTCATTTTTAAGTTTAAGTTCAGCTTCGAGTGTTTCTAATTCTTTTGGCGCTACTGGATTTGTAAGGTGTTGTGTAGGATTACCGATGTCCGTTCCATCCATATCATTGCTTACTTCTGAAATATTTCACTATTTACTTTTTGTACTTTTTTAAATATAATATTATAACGAATAATACCTTTAGAATCAATTGTTTGATTAGGTTTAACAATGTTGATCTTAGTCAATCCTTCCGTAACAGAATGCGAATGAATGTGAGATCTTAATTCATTTTCAATTAAGTTGCGGTACTTCAAAACATATTCAACAAGAGTAATGTTTTGTTTCCGAAACAATTCAACAGGCACAGAGTTGTGAAGCTTTTCGATTAATTCAGTTACTTCATACATCAAATTTTGAATCTGATTCTCATATTCAGAAGCTTTTCCTAAGGCTTCTTCTTTGTACTCTAAGTACTCATTCCTTATATTTTTATTTAAATTTTTTATGTAGCTATAATTTTCTTGTAAGTAGTTACATTTAGACTGTAAAGTGAAAATGTGCGCGTCTTCAATAAGTCCCGGGGAATGTCTTTCGTCGTCATTTTCTTCATTTAATTGTCCTTTAAATTTCTCAATTACTGTTTTGTATTTTTCTTCTTGAATTGTCCATTTATATCTATCTTCTGTTGCTCGAAGAGTTAATGATGTTAATCTGTCATTAAGCATTTCAAATTTATTTTTAAAGTAGATAAAGTTATACTTTACTTTATTTATATAAAATGCATTAGACTTATTAAAAACTGCTTGTAATTGGTTGTTATCTAACACGTCAATATCTTCTATTTGATTTTCTAATATCCAAGATCCACATTCACCTTCACTGCAATCAAATGACTTTATATCAGGGTCTTCAAAATTGTGAATATTGGACTTAAGTTCCAGTAACTCTTTTGTGAGGTTTACACATTTGGTAGATTCATTTGATAGTTGTTCCATAACTTTGAAGGTTTCCTTTCTGGAATCATATGCAAAAGTCAAATAAGACCAAACTATGATGCAAGGTATCTATGTATATATGATTACTAATTATTACCTTGAGTCATTTAAAGCAGCCAACAATGCGTCTCTTCCACCAATTGCGGCCCTTAATTCTAAAATAGTTTTCATATGTGGTCCCAGCCAGCCAGCAGCTCGACGAGCTTCCATAGCTTGAAGTACATTATCTAAACTTGGACATTCCAATGTTAAGACTCCAGAGCTTGTCGTACCTATAAATACATGAAATAATAGATTTTATGCATTAGAAAAGAAGTAATTATTAGCACAATTAACACCAACGCTGACCCCTATATAACAATACTAGCTGACCAGGCAAACGTTGTTTTGCCATATAAAGTATAATTCACGCGATAGTTTTATAAGTAATAAAATATTGCCTATATTATAGCCTGTACATCATTTTGTTCTATTGTCAATAGTTTTTGCAGCGCACGCAAAAATAGGTTTTCGATTTTACACCTTGTGTTACAAAATAGCAATTTTATTACGGATCCCTAATTTTGAAAAAAAAACAACAGCCTATAGCCTTCCTCGATAAATGGACTACCCAACACCGAATCATTCAAATCGGACCAGTAGTACCAGAGATTAGCGCGTTCAAACAAACAAACAAACACTGCAGCTTTATATATTAGTATAGATTATGTGTGTATAAATTCGTTAGCATTTAAATATTCTTTATAACAGTATTATTTAAAAAAATGTCATATTGGGTGTGTACAAACTGTTGTCTTTTAAGAAGTTTAAGAGTTCTACAAGACTATTCCGTAACCCTTCATTTTCCTCAACTATTGCATTATATTCAGCGGAGTTTTCCTTAGAATCCTTTTCAATTATATCATCCTTCGCTATTTTATTTCTGTAAAAGTATAATTAAGTGTTAATAAATACAAAAATAATACCCATAACTTTGGAAACACAATATTTATTGTGGATTAATACAATACTTACTCATTAGGGGAAGATTTTGGTTCATCTACGTCTATATCTAAGTATTCATTTTTCAGGACGGAGTCAATTTTGTCTTGGTTGACATTAAATTTTTTCAACATGTTAGTTAATTTGTTTATATTTTGAGCCCTTATATGATTTTCCATCTCAAATGTTACTAATCGGTTCTTAGTTCTATCTAATTTTTCTTTTAAATCTAAACTTTTTTGTTTCATGTCATAAAACTCTTTTAAAATTCCTTGTGTTTGTAATTTTTCAGTGGCTGGGATATTCAATTGTCTCCTAAAATTCATGAAAATAGTAATTATTGTAATTTTAATACATTTAGGTTTTCTTATGTCTGGTAATTTCTTATTAGAATGGACTTTGTTAACCTATATACTATTTACAAATTTAAACTAAATGATTTTTGGCATTATGTTACCATTTGAAATCTTTACATAATGTTTCCGTCGAATTTACGAATCTGTAGATAAAAGATTTTTGCAAAATATCCTGAGGACGCTACAAATAGGTAAAGGAAGAAATAGAAAAGGTAAGGGTACCTAAGCATGTTGCGCTCGTCACCTATCAGAGACATAACATGTTAAGTCTCATTTGCTCAGTAATTTCACTAGCTACGGCGCACTTCAAACCGAAACACATTAACGTTTACACATTACTGCTTCACGGCCGAAAAAGGCGTCGTTGTACCTACCCATAATCTAGCCGGCATCTTATGCAAAGGAGCCTCCCACTGAACAAAAGTAAGTCAGATTGTTGAAAAAACACAAAAATATTTAGTTTTCATGTGAACATACGTACATGCGTAGAAAAACCTTCATATATTTTTAAAGTATTTATTTGGGCTTTTTTAAATAGCTTTATAAAAACAATAAAAACTAAATTAATCGTGTAAATTTGACAAAGTAACAAACGAAGCAATGTTTTATAAAATAGTTATTTATTCAACAAATGAGCAAAGTTATTTTTTGCTGCGAGTGCTGACTTTAAATCACGAATTGGCGAAGTAGTCTATCACGAGCATAACGGGTGATTCTAATATAGTCTACTGAGGTAGTGAATGATTTAAATCATCAGGCACGAGACAAAAAAAAATTTGCGCTCGTGTGAAACATACAACTTTTCACCTCGACTAGCGAGAAAATTGTTATAGGTTTATAGTAAGATAAACTATTAAGATAATTTTTTTATTTAGATGTTGCGTTCCGAAACTGTATGGAAACCAAACATGATATTTTTAAGTAAGCGATAATAATGTTTACTAGCATTTATTTTAAATATTAAGTCTTTAAAAAGGCAATAGTAAAATTTATAAATCTAAATTTCGATAAGTAACATTAAAATTTTTGTGACAATGAGATAATATGCTAGGCTAAATGAGTTTCGGAACGCACCGGATCGCAATAATTTATTTTTTTAACGCGGAATAATTCCCGGATTTATGGTCACGTGGGGTTTGAAATTTAAATCGCTTTGTCTCACGCGTGAAAACTCGTTTTCACGTCGCAATAGCGCCCTTTTCGTGCTGGTGCATAATAATAAATAAATTATAATATAGTTATTCCACCTTCGCACGACACGCCATCAATTGGATATCATCCCCACCATCTGGATGTGTGGCGGTCCTCCACAGTGCGGTTTTCAAGGAGCTTTCTTCCTCGTACTACTAAGCTGTGGAATGACCTTCCTTGTGCGGTGTTTCCGGGACGATACGACATGGGTACCTTCAAAAAAAGCTAGTACATCTTCCTTAAAGGCCGGCAACGCTCTTGTGATTCCTCTGGTGTTGTAGGAGAATGTGGGCGGCGGTGATCACTTAACACCAGGTGACCCGTACGCTCGTTTGAGTCGTTACGATTCCATAAAAAAAATAGTTATTTACGCAACTGTTGTGTAATAAGGGGTATCAAAACATGAATGTGGGTTCGTTGATAATAGTATCACATGAGTGTTTTAATACCTAATTGTCAACAGTTGCATACAAGACTTTATCTATTCCCATAATATGAATTCTCTATAGAAGATTCTGAAACAGTTAGCTTACTGGTAACATTAAAAAAGCCAGTCCTAGTAACCATAATATCATCCAAAGGAGTGTTAATATGAAAATGGATAATATAGTGTTGTACTGAATTTCATTTCAACACTCGTTTGGATGATATAATGGTTATTAGGATTGGGTGTTTAAATGTTGGCAATAAGCTGCTTTAGAAATTTTAATAGAGGATTTAAAGCATGAGTGTAGATAAATGATATTATGGTACAGGTGAGCTAAGCTCATGATACACGAGGCTGTGGTTTACAGCCCAAGCCATAGGCGAAGGCGTAAATCACAGTCAAATTGCGTCTAGTGAGCAAGTTGCTCACGAGTTTCATACGCACTTTTTCAACACACTTGCGATAAAAAAAACACAGCCACACAGCAACAAATGCGATACAAACAAAATATGAAAGTTATGGGAAATTTTATACTACAACACTGCTTTACTATGCCGTACTATTTTACAATTTTCAAATAAGTTTAATGACACCACGGACTGGGAATAAAGCGAACACCCTCAGGCCTTTAATTATAAATGTTTATTGTACGATATCACATTGTAATCCATATTTTATATTAAAAAAAACAGCCCGCTGAGTTTCTTGCGCCCATTCTTCTCAGGTCTGAAGCAATCTCTTTTGAATGGGTGGTAGTTTTTGACGTTCAATAAGTGATTTTAAATCCTATTTTGAATAAAAATATTTGAATTTGAATGCTGTAATATTAGGTTTAATACTAATTTTAGGTTTAATACTGTATCATTTAGTTTTATTTTTAGTAGCATTATTGTCTCACGAGAGCTGCAGCTGCCGACAACTACTAGTAACTACTAGTAACTAGTTTGTCAGATTGTACATATGAAATTTGTAATGGCTACTTGAATAAATGAATTTAAAAAAATATACTATCATTGAAGTTATACTTCTTTAGGCGCGTTATGAAAAAATAATGAGAGAGAAACTTAAAAAGACGCGCGCGCAACATAAAAATGATTCATTTTTTTTTTAGTTTCTTCGTCCTTTATTAGGACAGGCAAAGGGTTAAAGCCCATGCAGCCGTATTCGTTATTTAATAATTAATTGTCAAAGTCATCTTTGCAAGATTTTTACAATATTGTTCTTTCTACAAACGTAGAATCGCAGGAGGAATAAATAATTTTAAGGATTTTTGCTTTGTTACGCCAAGTACGTATAACTTCTTGCGTGCATACATAAGTACACTCACACTTTTTTTTTTATACTGTTATAAAATAAGTGGCGGAGATAGATGAAAGTCCATGCTGACAAAGTATACAACATAGCTAGTGTGAAATAAGCCAAGTGTCCGATCTACAACAATGTTATATAACCACGAGATTTTACAATTCTACACATAATGACCTTACCTTAAGGTTTCATTTTCTATTTGAAGATCATTTACTAGTTCATGAACAGAGTTAAGTTCTTGAACCAATGATTTAATACTGTCATCTTTAAATTTTATTTCTTGCTTTTTATTTTTTAGTCGTAACAGCAAAGTGTTTATGCCATCCTTGGATTGAAGAAGTTTCAGTTGGGACGACATATTTGCAATCTGTAATATTACGTGTATCATCATCATCAGCTGGAAGACGTCAACTGCTGGATAAAGGCCTCCTCCAAAGATTTCCACGACGATGGGTGCTGCGCTGCCCTCATCCAATGCATTCCGGTGATCTTGACTAGATCGTCGGTACATCGTGAGGGGGCCCTACCAACACTGCCTCTTACGGTACGTGGTCGCCATCTATCCGTCAAACTATGTGCCCTGCCCACCGCCACTTCAGCTTCGCAATCATTTGGACTATGTCGGTAACTATGAGTATACTAATAAATAAATTTGGTGCATGAAAAGTTAAAATATTATGAAAGCTTACCTCATGTTCTCTTAACGAAATTAAGTTTTCAGCTTCACGTAAAGCATTGGTAAGTTTTTTATTTTGCCTTTGTAATTTCATATGTTTCTCTTTGCAATCATCACTAATATTTTTACTTTCACAAGTCAATTTTGCATTTTCATCATTAATTGTATTTGATTTTAACTGATCATTCTCAATTCTCAACATATTTATTAAATTTGCAGAACTTATTATTTTTTGTGACGCTTCCGTCAATTTTTCTTGCAGTTCTTTAATTCTTAAATCTTTTTTATCTGGTGAAACCTGCTACATATGGGTTAATGAAAATGCCATTAAAATTATTACTTAAATTGTACATATTGAAGAATATTACCGATATTGTTGGATCACTTTCAGGAATCTTATGAAGATCTTCCTTAAGTCTGTGGTTTTCAGCAGAAACCATTTCCAGCTTCATCTTTTGGCGTTTAATTGTGTCCTGTATTAGTATATATAATTATTGTAATATAAGAAACTATAGTATTTTTATTTTTCCCACTCGTTAGTTTTAAATGGATGAAAGTTATCCAAGGTTCTATCATATAGCTCTTAGATTAAAGACTGGTCTCCGCTGCACTCTAACGACTATGCCTGCGATATCGATTTAGATATCGTAGGCGTAGTCGCAAAGTGCGGCAACTAATACTACGCCCAAATGGACATACTCAAGCAAGTATCGACCAATGGGTGACGCTGACGTGCCACATGTTCAGTTAAACTTTGCTAATAATTGAAATTTAAATGCCGGGTTGCGTAGTAAAACTTTCTAAAACTAATACTACAAGAAATAAGAAAGACACTGGGATCATCAGTAAGTATTTTGTATTTAATTAATTTCAATAATAAACATACGCTTCGCGTTATTTTACAAGATTTGAAAGATACAATTGAGTGTCAAGATGCCGCAAGCATCTAATAGTTGCCTCAATAAAAAAGCTACTGTTCTTAGGTAATGTGCTATCTATGTGCGCTACACACCGGAGACCAATCCTTAATCTAAGATATAGCTACTACAAAATTACCTCTGTTTATTATATATTTTACCTACATTTAAATTTTAGTACCTTAGTAGTATTTTAGTACCTTTAAATTTTGCAGTTTCTGATGAGTATCCTCTGTGACAGTTGCTTTTTGAGAAGATTTCTCTTGCAGTTTTTTGTTTAAGGACTGGATCTCTAAATTAAGACGAGAAACGGTTTCCTCGCTATTTCCTAGGTTTGCTGAATAAATATATATGATGTTAATTATTAAAACAAAAATGATAGATCATATTTATTTTTAAACTGTTATAATAACAGAACTTAAACCTGTCATTGTAATTATTATGATTGGTACTTATGATATATATTTTATTCGGTCGGGTCGATTCATGCAATTGGGTTGAAATATCAGCATCAAATTCATAAAATGTGTGAGTGCCCGTCATATAAAGACAATATTATTTTTTACCAGTGGGAGGCTCCTTTGCATAGGATTCCGGCTAGATTATGGGTACCAAAACGGCGCCTATTTCTGCCATTAAGCAGTAATGTGTAAACATTACTGTGATTCGGTCGGAAGGGCACCGTAGCTAGTGAAATTACTGGGCAAATAGACTTAACATCTTATGTCTCAAGGAGAGGAGCGCAATTGTAGTGCCACTCAGATTTATTTTCAAAAATCCTGAGCGTCACTGCGTTGTAATTGGCAGGGCGTATCAATTACCATCAGCTGAACGTCCTGTTCGTCTTGTCCATTAGTGTCATAAATAAATATATTTTTTGTAAAATCTAATAACATACCTTTTAATTCAGAACATTCTTCATTAATAACACCCAGCTGCTCGGTGAGGTTTTCAATTAATAGTGTAGCTTCCTTAAGTTTCACTTTAAATGTAGATAGTTTTTGTTTAAGGGAAGTATTTTCATCTTCAAGCACCTAAAATGTAAGCCAAAGTTATATTTTAACCATATACATTAAGCATTAATTGTTAAAATAATGAAAAAGTTCAATTATTAACCTTAATATCCGTTAAGAGTTTTCTAATATGATTATTCTTTTTTAAAACATCCTTTTCAAGTTGATCTATCGTCTCCATTTCAGTAATGACATCGCGACTTGAATCACTATCAATGTGGGCATTCTTGTTTATTAATCCTTTTTTTCGTTTTTCTAATTCAGCTATATCCAAGTAAAGCTGCTCTAAAATTTCTTTGTTAGCACTTATTTTCTCTTCTTGATGAGATGTTGTATCATCTGAATCTTTTATTGATAAAAAGCTTGCTGTAGTATATTATTTAATAATTATTTTAATATTATTATTTATAAAAAAAATAACTTTGTAGGGGTTTTATAAACTAATAGAAAGAAAGAAAGCATTTATGAGACTTATTTATGAATTTACATGAACTTGCAGAGTTGGAGTTCAACTCAGCATAATACTGATCATCCACAGGTGATATGATCAGCGCTGGTCTTCCGGAGAACCAAAGGTGATCTACCGGATTGTCAAACTACTTAAAGCTTATACATATTATTTGAAGGGTTACCATTCTAAAATATTAATATTACAATAGAAAATTAATGACAATAAAACAAAAATTACATAAAATTTCTTGACCTGATCTAATTCAATAATTAGTAATAAAATTAAGAACACTAAATAGCATAATAATAATAATATCACCGTCCTGTGTGATGATAACTTTGTGAAAGCTGAAATAGACAAATTGTCGATGTACCTAGACTTAGCACATGAGGTTACTGACGTGTGGGATATTGATTCAACAGTAATAACTGTCCCAATAGTCGTTTCCGTAAACGGTCTTGTAGCAAAGAGCCTCGACCATCATCTCAAGAGGCCTTCACTTAATAACTGGATAAAGAGTCAGTTACAGAAAGCAGCTGTTTTGGGAACGGCACGCATCGTGCGGAAGTTCCTCAGTCTGTCGCCATAACCACCGGCGGAATTGTCGTGATCCAACACCGGCGTGACTCTATTTTTTATATTTATATTTCTAATATTGTTTTTTATAAATATGTTATGTATATAAATGTAGAAAATAAGACCAAATTGTAATAAAGAGAATAATAATACTAACAAGTAAGTACTACTTGCGTGATTGAATGAGTGCTAATTCTACTGATATTAATAAGAATCTCTCTAAAAAGAACTCATGACAACAACAGGTCGTATAATTTATTTTTAATTGGCACTAATCTCAAGTAAAAGAGTATCCTGTACTTTTTCATCGGTTTACAATAAGTCATTATGAATAAGACTGAGAAATAGACTAAAGAACAGCAGTTTTAAAGAAATATTTCTTACCAACTAAAACATTTGTATGGTCTTTCTTTTCGTGTGCTCGTCTCAGTGTTTCCAGTTGACCATGTAAGTTTTTCACCTTAGAAAATTGATTTATATAAGTAGAATGATCAATATTGACGATAAGGAAAAAAATTTTACGGGTTGAAGGCCTGGTTGAGCTGCAGCTGGTATAATTAATAATATATCAAGCTGGCTCAGATTCAATTTACCCGATGACGTCATTTCTCACCATAAACAATGGTAAGCAGTTTAATTGTCCAAAGCTAATGAAGTGAAACTTAGAATTAGAATCGTTGTGATTTGAAAACTCAATGAAACGCAAAAGCGAGACGATAGAGACAACAACAGGTAGATGTATAAGATTAAGGTGGCAAGAGAATGAGATAGGATCAGGCGATCATAGTTGAAGAAGAGATTGTCATTTGTATGACGCGAGTATACCTTAATATATTCTGAGTTCATGCGCACGACGTACTACATAAACACAAGGAGAACATAAATATGATAGCAGTCATAGTAATGTCTTTCGTAGCGGTTGAAATCATGTATCATCCTAGCCACATGTACCAGGACTTCATATGCAGTTTAGAGGCTTAATGTAAATTTTACATCGGATACAGCGAAACATTCCAAAGATATATTGACCATATTAAGACCAAAGTATTGATTTCATACTTTAGTTACCATAAGCCTCCTTGTATCATTTATCCAAAATGTTAGCTCTGGGTCTGAATAAATCTATGCAATATATATAATGATATATGATATGAATATAATGTAAAATAATTATCAAAGTTTGTATCACTATGATCATTGCTAAAACCAACAGTAATTATCATATTCCCGAAATTTTACATTCGTCTCATTATCTTGAAACCAAAATTTTTGAAGGTTTTACTTCTACCACGTGTCCTTTTTATTATTAAAAAAAATATATACCTGTTCACTTTTAAATTTCAAAATATCCTGGGCAAGCTTAAATAAAGTTTTCAAGTCAGAGAAGTTAAGTTCTATGTCGTCTGATTCCATCCACGATAAGTTCTCACAAAGTCTCTCCTTCTCTTGTTCATTCAGTTCCTGTTGAGAAAAATTTAGAATTTCTTTCCAATCCGCCTCCATTATGTTTCAAGGTATGAGTAACTTATATTATAAATATAAATAAAAATTCTCGAGAGTTGTACTTAAGTACAACAATTTAAACACTATCAAAACATTACGAATCGATGTTTTTGTAATGTCAATTGACGTTTGTGTACATGTTAATGCAACATGGTTGCCTAGCAACAATCAATAACTGTTTCTTTAGTTGCTAAGCAACGATTCCAATCACAACTCTACTGGAACATTGTTAGCAGCGGTGGATTTCCACTAGGGGCAGTTGGGGCAAGTGCCCAGGGCGGCAAATTTTTTAGGGTGGCAAAATTTTGAAAGTGATTAAATTTTTTTTAGTCTTATCAAGATTGCTCAATATTGCTTAGCTTTTCTATGCATCCAATCCCACGTACTTCAACGTTTATATTGCGAAGATTTAATCGACCAATTCGCAATTCAAAGACGTGAACGTGTTTGCTTGTGAAAAAATTGATATTATATAATTATGAGTCACGCTCAGTGCCAAATTTATAATTGTTAAAAAAAAAACAAATATTTATTCATGTTTTTAGAATATATAACATATAATAAAGTTTCTGCAGTAAATTATTCATTTTAGGTTTGAAAAATAAAATATATAAACTATAAGTTTAAGTAAAATTCCAGTATTGGGACGGATTTTTTCCCGGTGCCTATGGGCGGCATTAAGGTTAAATCCGGCCCTGATTAACAATCAATATCAGAATATAAAATAAATAAATCTTAAGCCTTAGATAATTTATGCGACTACGTAGGGCCTATTGTTGTTAGGCTACGCAAGACAACACGCCAGTTTTACTTTAGTGTGCATGAAAGCTACGTCTGACACTCGCGATACGTCAGTCACTTAGTTTGAGTTAGACCTCCTGCTAGCTTTCTAGGTGGAGGAAGTATTCGAACAAAATCGATTTCTGCTACCCACACATGAACGAGCTACCTGTTCCCTATGATCCTTGGAATTAATATATTCACAATGAGCGACAGAGATTTTACAACCTTCATCTTTTTGCGGGAATAACGTGGCTTTTCTTCTCATTTTGCCTGGCCCTGTACAATGACAGCATTTATTTGAACTGAGGCCCACCAGCTCAACCGGTCCTCCCGGCGACGCGGATGACGAATGTGAAAGTTTTAGTTTAATCAAACTCAAAATAAAGGCTAACTGTTCTCCGCTATTTCTCATTTTCCGACTGTCACACCTTATCTACACCTATAAATTATCGGTTTTATATAGCGGTTATCAAGGAGCTTTCTTCCTCGCACTATGAAGCTGTGGAATGAGCTTCCTTGTGCGGTGTTTCCGGGACGATACGTCATGGGTACCTTCAAGAAAAGCGCGTACACCTTCCTTAAAGGCCGGCAACGCTCCTGTGATTCCTCTGGTGTTGCAACAGAGTGTGGGCGGCGGTGATCACTTAACACCAGGTGACCCGTACGCTCGTTTGTCCTCCTATTCCATAAAAAAAAATCTTAGTTTTAAACATAAGGTACTATTATTAATGAAGTACTCGTTAGAGTAAATATATTATTTGATCCTTAATCTCAAAAAAGAAGAACATGGTTGTTCGCAAAGTGTAGGGCCTCTTAAAATCTTAAATATTTAAATAACCACATCCTGTGTATGGGTAACAGTTCAAACTTTCTTTGTCTTTGTTGATGCTTGAATTATTGTGAAAAATGCGTAGAGACGTGATGGCTTTAACCGCTTATCTGACGAAGATTGTTACGTGTATCTATTTCATCTGGTCACCACACCCTACAAATCCTTTCTACACCATCTGATTGTGTGGTGTCTGTTACGTGCACCTATTTCATCTGGTCACCACACCCTACAAATCCTTTCTACACCATCTGATTGTGTGGTGTCTGTTATGTGCACCTATTTCATCTGGTCACCACACACTACAAATCCTTTCTACACCATCTGATTGTGTAGTGTATGTTACGTGTATCTATTTCATCTGGTCACCACACACTACAAATCCTTTCTACACCATCTGATTGTGTAGTGTATGTTACGTGCACCTATTTCATCTGGTCACCACACACTACAAATCCTTTCTACACCATCTGATTGTGTAGTGTATGTTACGTGCACCTATTTCATCTGGTCACCACACACTACAAATCCTTTCTACACCATCTGATTGTGTAGTGTATGTTACATGTATCTATTTCATCTGGTCACCACACACTACAAATCCTTTCTACACCATCTGATTGTGTGGCGTCTGTTACGTGCACCTATTTCATCTGGTCACCACACACTACAAATCCTTTCTACACCATCTGATTGTGTGGTGTCTGTTACGTGTATCTATTTCATCTGGTCACCACACACTACAAATCCTTTCTACACCATCTGATTGTGTGGCGTCTGTTACGTGCACCTATTTAATCTTGTTGCTTGTCGGTGCCAGAGAGTATACGCGGAGTATTCACGCGACATCTGGTGACCAGCAAGTTCGTCTGACTTAAAACAATTTATTATTTTATATTATTTATGAGTGGGACCATGTTCAATCAGGACTTTACTGATTGATGACTCTATTTAAGTGACTCCCTTACTACTCTCCAGCAACGGATCGTAAGCTTGATTTACTTTAGAGTGCTGGTGTTTATTTGTTATTTGGAACAGTTTGTGGGTGATAGGAGTTTATAACAAATAAAGTCTGAAATACTATATTATGATACAAGTGCGGGTTGCAGCCCGAGCCGTGGTCGATGGCGTAAATCAGTCGAGTGTCTAGTGAGCAAGTTGCTCATGAGTTTCATACGCAATTTTTCAACACACTTGCGAGGAAAAACCTGTTTGAACGAGGAAAGCCACGCAAGTGATATAAACAATACGGCGTGAAAGTTTTTTTTTTGAACGCACCAATCCGCCAAATGTAAGGTGATTTATTACTTATGTAATCGCCATACAATCTACTTCGACATTATAATTTTAGTGATAAAAAATGCATATACTTTATAATAAATCCATAATTTGTTCCTTAATTGTTTCTTAATTGGGACACGTATTTATTCCAAAAATGTAAATGAATTTAAAGCGGCATAAAACCTCTTTGTTGTTATAAAAAAAACCATACTGTATTACCCGGTTAAATTGAAAATGCTCTGTTTCATCTCAAATAATTTGCAGTTAGTTACTAACGCAACTTTGTAGGGATAATTCTATTACGCACTAGCGTGTAATATTATTATGCACGCGTGTGGTGTTGGGCTTATGGCCTAATGACGATGTAATAAGGCTCACTTTACCAGCCTGGCGAAACTCTCTAAGAAAAAAGCGATTGTATAAAACGTGCAGTCATTGATAGATTGAAATATGCCGGTTATAATCTTGTAAAAATCGGAGATAGCCAATCCACTACGTTAATTTAATTATCATTATAATTATAAAAAAAATTAGCATCTGTTCGCTTTCAAATTTAGCCGGATTATACTTCGTTGCCATAATATTGTAATAACTATTTCAAACAAAAGTTAAATCGATGCACGTTTCATACTATATCATCATCATATGCTAAATTTCATCCTCATTTAAATATACGAGCAAATGTGTTGAAATGATTCTCAATTGATTAGGATTCTTTTTGTAAAAAAATCCAATTGCCACCAACCAACACGTGAGTAGGGACTCAAACCGTACCCGTACCCGGCAAAACCATAAAAAAACTAAACATGAAATAAAGACAGTTTGATGAAATAATAAATGAAACAATTAATTGGAAGGTTTATATTTATTAGGTGTTGGTTCAAAAAACAATTATTAAAAATTAATGTCACAATGCATGAAGGTGTCAATAACAAATAATTCTTGTGCTCCTAAAATAAACAACAACCACGGACTAGTAAAAAAATAAGGACTCCGTGTCAGCTTACATAACAGTGTAGCACCAAAACAAGCCGATTAACGTGTAAATACATAGCCCCACGCACACACTTGCACTACTACAGGCCGATAGGCGGCCATTATGAGAATTGTCATCGTCTGTGACAGATCAGTTTGCGTCTCAATAAAATATTTTAAAAATGCCGTCGTGGGTTGTGAAAAAGTGTAAAAACGATACTTACAAGTATTTTTGGCCATATATGATTATTTAAGGGAAAAAAAATTCTGTAACTAGTATCCCCCGTAACCGCACACACACTAGCATAACGGTGTTTCACTTGCTAATATCACGGCGTGGAGTCCTTCCTTTTTTACTCGTCCGTGATAACAAAATAACAACATGTAAGGGTTAATTTTATATTTAAGTGAAATGAAAATCACACTTAACATATAGGGCGAGGATTATGATTTGGATTCATCTAGTCTATGACCACGTTCTATAGTACATTTATACTGGGAGTTACTATAATCTATTACGTGTTTAGTTTTATAATAATGTAACTTACTTAGATTAAGGATTGGTCTCCGCTACGCAACAACTAGATACCGCAGTAGTCGCAAAGTGCGGCAACTTTTACTACGCTTATTTACAGCGTACTCGAGCCGGTCTGGAACAATGTGTGACGTTGATATGCCAATTGTTCAACTTTGCTAATAATTGAGCCTATAATGCCAGGCTACGTAGTAAAACTTTGTAAAAAATAATTATGTTTGCTTCAAAAATACTTTGTAAAAAAAACTGTATTAACAGGAAATAAGAAAGACACTGGGATCACATATTATCAGTAATTATTTGGTAATTTATTACTTTCAATGTAAAATAACACGAAGCGTATGCTACAAAAAGATATCATTGAGAATCTAATAGTTGCCGCAATAAAGAAGCTATTTTTCTTAGGTAGCGGTATCTAGTTGGAGCGCAGCGGAGACCAATCCTTAATCTAAGGTTACTAATCTATTTTATAAAGTGATGCAAAGGACAATAGAAATGTATTAAAATATGAATATTAATATATATATTAATTGCATGCCTATCTTTATTTATAAATAAAGAAAGGCATGCACAAGGCGTGCAATTTTACTGTTTCTTTCCAGGTTATAAATGTCTATATTTGAATTAATATTGTAATTATAATAATTGAGGCACTTTCACAGAAATGATGTTAAGGTCGCTATTCCGAGATATCACCAAAGTAGCGCTTAATTGAAACTATTTTTTAACGGTTTATAAAAAGCTGTTATTTTTACAAAAAATATTTATATGTCTACAGAATATGAGGAGAAAATTAAATTTTTCTTTTTTATCTTTAATTGACATCGCGAAAAAAATCACCAAAGTAATCCTTACTTTTAAAGTTGGAGCAATGGTTCAATTCAATCAAAATAAAAGTTTGTATGAAAAATTATTAACTGTTTACAAATACCATTTAACATGACATACTTTTGTTACTTTTGTAAAGAAAATTATATTATGTTTGTAATAAATATAAATGCTTCTAATTCTGTTAGCTCAGTCCGTAGCCTTAAGCCAAACCTGTCATTAATACATATTCAGTAAAACGTGTTGAGATCGAACTCCGATAAGTCAAAATCCTTCAAGACTCAAAAATATATCGCGTTCCTTTGCCTTTAAGCCGTAAATCAAGACAAATAATGTCGGTTATTCATGCTCAGACGTAGAGAACCGATGGAAGCATATATATATATATATATAGATAATATACATAATGTCATTGCATCACTTATTACACAACAAAAGATCTTTGACAACAAAAGATTTACGATTGGACTGCAAGTATGCAACAATAAGTTATAAAATAATTAATTCTTGACTAGGTACTAACATATAAAGCAGAGTTTTATAAAATAACTGCGATATTTTATTTTTCTACAGCTAACAAATATTTTTCACATATATTCTATACATATAATATTATTACAAATTATAGTAGGTATTGTCAAATGTTTCCAAGTTACTCGCCCTATAAAGGAGTCTGTTCACTACACTATACCATACCATGGCCATATCATAAAGGTGCCAGCCAGAGAAGGATCGATAGCGCGGGAACAGTATCCACGAGGAGCTGATTGTCGGTAACGAAATAGCTCTAGCAGGTGTATGTGGTCTCATACCTGACACTTTCTTGTATGGTCATGGTATGAAACGGTGTAGTGGGCGCATTCCTTTAATTATGATAAATATCAACCTTATCTAAGTTTTTAATGAGTATTGTGATGAAATATGAGTCTCATAATGCGGACAAACAATAATAAATAATGAATAATTTAGTTACCATCATGTTAGATGTCAACTATTTTACAACTTGGTTTTTATTATCATGTTGGTTTATGTTAGATTCTAATAAACAATTTAAAATTTGATTATTTTGCGTTATTTGAATTGTTAAATAATATTAAACCTTTGCAGAAAATATGTAATCGAGGTTGTAGCTCTGTTATTTAAAATCAAAATTATGCTGTCGAAATTAATCATAATAATGCTACGCAACAAAATTCGATTTCGTAAGTCATTGTTAAATCATTTATTTAGCTCATCTCTTCTAAAAATATGTACTTTAAAAGGTGAGCTCTCCTTTGACTTTAAAGTTAAAAATAAATACCTATTTCTATTTAACATTACACTCATTGTATATCATTTAATAGGTTTTTACAACAATGTTAATTATACATATATTTGAAAACATGTAGCTATAACTATTAAACAATTTCTTTGGAATATGTAAGATAACTTTGGATATGAAAATGGTTAATTTACTATATTTAAAATGATATGGTGAAAAGCCCATAGACAACATAATACGATCGTTATTTGATTAAATAGAATTGTTAGTATAATTAAAATATAAATAAAATCTAGAAGCAAATTATCGGTGTAAATTTATACAGCTTGTATGACACCGTATCGAATTAAGCTCACTTCACACTGAGGCGAATAACGCGCGGGTCGCGGGACGCGTTTTAGAGCAATTCGCTCGCTCGCTTAGTCTCTCACACTGACGCGACTTCCCACGTGTCATTTTTGGTTCTTCAGTGGGGAAACATCATGCATTGTGAGATAAAACAATCCCACCGGGCGTCCCGCTCTTGTTTCGCATCAACTTGAGCGAAACATCGACTACTCGCGTCAATTTGAACACGTCCATACAAGTTAGCTGACACAATCGGCGCGAGAGACTTCCGTCGCGCGTCTCGCGCGATAGTAGCCTCAGTTTGAACAGAGCTTTACGTGGTCATGGTATATTTGGTAACAATTGATATAGTGAAGGTCTACTTATACAACTAATAACGTTCATTCTACACAATATTAAAACAACGCACTTTACGGTTTACTGAGTCACGTATAGTCCTTAATTTATTATGTGTGTGTTACTTAGGTGTGTATGTGTTTGTGCGTTTCAATGTAGTTTTCTCGTACACAGCGTAGCGCGTCGAAGTCGCCGGAAAAGCGACGTTTGGCGCTATCAAATGCGCTCCACATAATTACCTGTAATTAATCATTAATAATTAATCAATAATTAATTATTGATACAAGAGGGACTGGAAGTTTCACGACTATTTTTCCTCTCTATTGTGATTCACCTGGTGTTGCAAAAGAATGTGGGCGGCGGTGATCACTTAACACCAGGTGGCCCGTTCGCTCGTTTGCCCTCCTTTTCCATTAAAAAAGGAGAAAAACATTGGGAGGTAAACTACGCACAAATGCGAAGATACTGTGTTTTTTTGTAATGAAAATTAGGGACGAGACGAGCAGGACGTTCAGTGATGGTAATTGATACGTCCTGCCCATTACAATGCAGTGCCGCTCAGGATTCTTGAAAAACAACAAAAATTCTGAGCGGCACTATAACTGCGTTCGTCACATTGAGACATAAGATGTTAAGTCTCATTTGCCCAGTAATTTAACTAGCTAAGGCGCCCTTCAGGCCGAAACACAGTAATGCTTACACATTACTGCTTCATGGAAGAGATAGGCGCCGTTGTGGAATCCATAATCTAGCCGGCATCCTGTGCAAAGGAGCCTCCCACTGGTAAAATAAGTGTCAAGCTAATTCAAGTAGCTCTCTGATTTAATAATTTACTTATATGTTTTCCTTTATTATGAAAAGCAAAAAAGTACAACTTACAAAGTACCTACAATATAAAGAAATCAAGTAAAGTAAAAGTCTAATAAAATTGTAGTAAAATTTGACATAGTACGCTTTTCACATATTACTATGTAAAATTTTGAGGAATACAATGCTAAGTACTAACTGAAATTAGAGAGAAATACATAATGTAAATGTTTTAAATTATGGCTAGTTAGGGTAAATTAAATAGTGATCCGATTCTTGTTTGAAGAATGATCGAATTGTCGGGGACCCAGTGCTCTGCGAACGGCTGGATCACTTGGCGTTGCGTAGAGACGTCGCTTCATTGTGTGTCTTCTACCGCATTTATCACGGGGAGTGTTCCGAAGAGCTGTTTAACCTGATTCCTGCCGCCGAATTCCACCTTCGCACGACAGGCCACAAGATAGGATATCATCACCACCATCTGGATGTGTGGCGGTCCTCCACAGTGCGGCTTTTAAGGAGCATTCTTCCTCGTACTACAACGCTGCGGAAAGAGCTTCCTTGTGCGGTGTTTCCGGGACGATTCGACATGGGTACCTTCAAAAAAAGCGCGAACACCTTCCTTAAAAGCCGGCAACGCTCTTGTGATTCCTCTGGTGTTGCAAGAGAATGTGGGCGGCGGTGATCACTTAACACCAGGTGACCCGAACGCTCGTTTGTCCTCCTATTCCATAAAAAAATGTAGGCGCACTATGCAATTTAATTTATTGGTCTTAGATGAGACTAAGTTGTCACTCTTGACTGTATTGTAATGCTCATTGGGGTAAGGTCGGCTGGAGTCTACTGATGGCATCAGGCAAAGCATTCTGAGTAATTAATACATATTATTACAATACATGTTATTATATACCTTTTAAATTTATTAATAAGGAACACGTAGTATACGGTATTATTAAGGTATCCAAATGTTTTGAGTTTTTTTTAGTGTTAATTCCGCCAATATTTGTCTTTAAACAATTCGACACGTGTTTCGCCTCTACACGAGGCATGCTCAGAAGATGTTGACTCGCCAAACTCTGGCAAGAGACTGAATTAAATGAGCCCGGAAGAGATACGTAGCAATGGTGAAGTTGGTCCCTTCACCATTGTTACGTATCTCTTCCGGGGGTAATACGTCACAACAGCCGACCAATTTATGGGAATCACAGCGCGTCATTTTATGGGACGACGGTATAAAAGACCTTTGACGCCTTCTTCAATAAATATTATTAACGTATCCTAAATATAATTTTAATATATCCTTGACACGTGAATAACATGCTCATGGTATGAAATGTTATAGTATGCAGTCTCCTTAAGACATCTCTAGCCGACAGTACATACCCGGGAAGGTACCGAAGCGGCCGGTCCTCTGGCTGGAGCCGACGTACCAGCCGTCGTCACACTTCTCCAGCACGTACACCGTGTCTCCTTCGTTCAGCTCCAACTCATCAGGGTTCTGAGGCCGGTACTTGTACATCGCGCGGTAACTGAAATGCATTTTCGAACACTTTTAAACAACATCTTTATTTTTGTACCTTGGAACCGGCTGTAACTATTCGCATCAAACTTTTGGTTTACGAGAAAATTTTCTCATAATAATGAGAAAATTTTCAATCTCAATTCTCATAATAACGAGATAAATTTCAACCTTTCTCCCATATGAGATGATTGTCCTTGCCTCTACCCTCCATGACTTAAAGGAATCAAAATCCTTCGATCACGGAACACGTATTGCGACGCTATCTGGAACACGGGTCTTGGTCATGCAGAAATTTGTACTGTAGTTGTATTATTGTAGATGATCACCTTCTACTGTTTCAGTTCGTTCCACAAGTTATACACGATACCACATACTATGGAGCGTTCGCCACCAGACCATTTTGAATGCTATTTGAATTTCAAAAAGCCCTATGAAATTTTATCACCCGTTCTTCTCAGATCTGAGCCATTTATGTGGTAGAATATAACATTCTATGTGATAGTGATTAGAATTGCTTCCATAAAAACTGCAATAACTTACGGCACTGCCTCAGCATTGGTATCAACATAAAGCGGTTCCGTATTGTTGAGGTCTACTCCAGCTCCAGTGGGAGGCCCGTAGCCACGCTCCGAGGGAGTTTGGGCTGGATGTGCTGCCTTTGATGGATACCCTGAAAGCACCAACTCTTCACAATAATCTTCAATTAAAATGTAAATGATAAAAAAAAATATTTACGTAAACTTACGAAAAGCATCTTTAAATAGTCATAAAATGCTCACAAGTGTGCAAAAGCATCAAAAAATAAATTACGTATGTAATTAATAATACGTCAGTTCCGTACTCCTAACTTCTTTGCCTTCCATATATTCCTGAATATTATAGTAACCTTTTCCCATTAACACAGTTTTTACATATGTCTTGAATGTTTTGTCAGGTAATTATGTTATGGTCGTGGGAGTTTATTATAGAATATAACAGAATTTCCCAAAAATGACTTATTTGCCTTAGTGGTTCTAAAACTGTGTATAGCAATTCTATGTTTATGTCTGGTATCAAAGTTATGCTGTTCACACTTTTAAACATATTTATGCTTATTTTTTCGATACAATAAATATCTCCTGTAGGCATAAACATAAGTACTGATGTACTTCCACAAGATTTAGAAATAGATACCACAGGCGTAATCGCAAGGTGTGGCAGCTAATACTACGCCTAAGTGTACTCGAGCCAGTCTCGAACAATGCGTGACGTTGACGTGCCACATGTTCTGTTAAACTTTGCTAATAATTGAAACTATAATGCCGGGATACGTAGTAAAACTTTGTAAAAATGATACTACAAGAAATAAGAAAGACACTGGGATCACATATCATCAGTAAGTGTTTTGTGTTTTATTCATTTCAATGTAAAATAACACGGAGCATATGTTACTTTGAAAGATGCAATTGAGTGTCATAACGCAACGCACACAAGTATGTAATAGTTGCAGTAATAAAAAAGATATTGTTCTTGGGTAGGTCGGTATCCAGTTGGAGCGCAACGGTGTTCACTCAATGCGGAGCGGAATCTTTAATCTAACATTTATTATTTATTGAGAAAATACAGTGACACACGGACAAAACTTCATTTGAAGTTACTACTTACACACAATTCATTTTTTATTTCAAAAAGATCATGATATGTAGAATAATTGAGAGATCGAAAATATAAAGTCACTCTCAGAAAATAAAAGTACTGGAAAATAACATAATTATTACATAACAAACTTTTCAAAATCCTGTCTTATATTATAGACATAACACATCAACGAGATTTTAGTAATGTGGTAGGAATCCTACCTGTGACAGAGAGCGAGTAGGACCGCGCGGATATGCTACGAGCCTACATCAATAAAATTGTGAACTGCACGAAATTTCTTTTTGAAATGAAAACTTATTTAGCGGCGTTGAGTGCTTTTCTTGGGATGTAAAATAATTGTAATAGTTCTGAAGTGTTAGACTTTTTATGTAATATAAATTAACATTTTTGTTAACAATAGCGCAATAAATGAATATTGCATGTAATCACATAAATTCTAGTACTTTTATTCAGATAAATTCGCGTGACATTATCCAAAAATATTTATAAATGCACAACGTTAATGTTGAAGTTTCAACTTCTGCCGGCACTCCCGGAGTGCAACCCGTTATTTATTTATTTGCTTTACTACTTCCGTTGTGTATTATATTTTTAAATTTCAAATAAACGTGTTCGAAGATGGTAACTAATAAACCGGTTTATGGTAATTTTTTAACAACGGTGTACCGGTATCGGATATTACCTATCAAAGGCTGCGTGGCTGGCGGTGCATTGGCCAGCGCTGGGCTGTTAGGCTGCGGTATGTAGTTGTGGGAGCCCATGCTGCGCTTGTCTGATCCGTTCAGCAAGCCATGGGCTGCAGGCGCCGCCACTGGCTTGTCGGTACACAGAATTGGCCTTGCTTCTGAAAATATATCAAATCCATATAATGAAATGATAACTTCTTTAGCATCATTGTAATTTGAAAGTAAATAAAACGAAAAAGCGACAGTAAAAAGAGACAGACACATAAAATTCATAAGATTTAACGTGGGAGAAAATGAGATAAGAAGCATTACACAGTGTTTTGGTACCAGGCGATCATAGTTGAAGAAGAGGTTGTCTTATGTATGACGCGAGTATACAAAGAAATCATGTGTTATGCTAGCAACATGTATCAGGACTTCATATGCAGTTTAGAGGTTAATCTACAATGCAGGTTTCACTTCTGACATATGTACGTACGTAATTTTTACAAAGCCAAAAGCAACATTTAAGGCCAGCTGTGCGCGGTGCAGTCTGATGATGGATGTACAGCTGATAGAAAGATAAATCTATTTATTCATGACATCAAACAACTACCTAATTATCTGACAGTTAGATCAAGAATTTCGCGCCTTCAATTAAATAAAACTTTATAATGCTGTAGTTGGTATATATCTCACCAGGTTTGTTCTGACTAGGTTCTTGTATCACGGTGACGTAGCTGTCGGGGAATATCCCCATTTTGTTCCCGAGCCTGCCCTCCCACCAGTTGTGGTCGATCCGTCTCGTCAGAACCACCACCTCCCCCTTCTTAAGCGGCAGCTCCAGGTTCGTCTGAGCCGTGAAATCAAACTTGGCTCTCGCCCGACCTTCGATCATCGTTTGTTTCTTTGGTGTCTGTGTTACGTCGCCCTTCAATAACTGGAAAAATATCACAATTTGTTTCATCACTACATTTTATAAGGCGAAGTCCTCCGCCGTGTCTGTCGGTCTGTTTGCGATGAACTCAAAAACTACTGCACCAATTTTTATGCTGATTTCACCAATGGATATCGAGGAAGGTTTAAGTATAATGTGTTAAGCTTTTGTTTACATAATATTTATACAGGGTGTCCCAAAGTTATGGGACATAAAGGGAAAGTACCTTAAATATCGAAGATAGGCTATTTTACTGAAAGAATACTTTATGTTATTTTTAAAAGTTAGTAGTTCTGCATTCAAAGATTTTCTAAGCCTGGCCTTTCTGGCCTTTAAGGAAGGTGTACGCGCTGTTTTGAAGGTACCCATGTCGTATCGTTCCGGAAACACCGCACAAGGGAGCTCATTCCACAGCTTTGTAGTACGAGGAAGAAAGCTCCTTGAAAAACGCACTGTGGAGAACCGCCACACATCCAGATGGTGGGGATGATATCCTAACTTGTGGCGTGTCGTGCGAAGGAATTCGGCGGCAGGAATCAGGTTAAACAGCTCTTAGGAACATTCTCCGTGATAAATGCGGTAGAAGACACACAATGAAGCGACGTCTCTACGCAACGCCAAGTGATACAGCCGTTCACAGAGCACTGGGTCCCCGACAATTCGAGATGCTCTACGTTGCAAGCGGTCAAATGGATCGAGCTGATACTTACATTCACATTTATAATATTAGTAGGGATTATGTGCGATACACAATATATCTTTGATAAAATACTTAATGATAGTTACCTCAACATAGTTATACGGAAACAACCCAACTTTTCCATGTATTTCCCCCTCATACCAATTATTATCTATCTGTCTTCTAACATGTATGAGTTCTCCTTTTTTGAAACTTAACTCTCTAGAAGTTTGTCCATTGAAGGTATACAGTGCTCTGGCAACTATTTTTTCAGCTTCGTCGTATCTGTTGAGCGGCACGACCGCCTTCTGTGATGGAGTGAAGTTATCCTGATGGCGTCTGTTCTGCATATCCTGTAGCTCCTGTGAAATATTAGATGCCTCTCAGTATTTTCATTGATTAACGATAGTATTACCAAAATTTAAACAAAACACTTTCTTATTTAATTTTTTATGACAATAAGGGACGAGACGAGCGGGACGTTGAGGTGATGGTAATGGATACGCCCTGCCCATAACAATGCAGTGCTCAGAATTCTTGAAAACCCCAAAAACTCTGAGCGGCACTACAATTGCGCTCGTCACCTTGAGACATCGGATGCTAAGTAGTATTTTCTTTGATTAAAGCGAGTGTTACACATTTAAATAATACACTTTAAATGGATTAAAACGCGTGTAATTATAACTGTGTTTTACATTAGATTTTTGCGTTAAAGTTACATTTTTATTATTATTATAGTTAACCTGACATTCTAAGACCTTTCCAGATCTCGTTATCAGTTACTATTACACGCATTTTTATCCTTAAAAAGTGTTTTATTTAAATGACTCCAAAGTGTAATTATTGACAAAAAAATAAAAAATTAAATAAATTTTTTCCGCATTTTGAATCAAAGCTTCTAAGAATGATGATGATGATGACGAGACATAAGATGTTAGGTCTCGTTTGCCCAGTAATTTCACTAGAAACGGCCCCCTACAGACCGACACACAATAAGGTTTACACATTACTGCTTCAGGGCAGAAATAGGCGCCGTTGTGGAACCCATAATCTAGCCTGCAGGAGCCTCCCACTGGCACATGTAGCGGGTATTTGGTTCTAAACAATGATACACTTCGGTACTTATACGATACATCCTTATCTTATAAGACAAGGCTGTATCATATGCTGAAGTATTATTTATTCCATTCTATGAGACCCTACTAATAGTATAGATAATATTTTATTATTATAATTTACTTTGAACGTCTTTATATATCGTCGGTTAACTGCAAAAACTCACTAATAGCAAAAAAACATTAAGTACAGATTATATCTCCTGAAACATAGTCTTCAAGAGCTCTTTAAAATGCAAAAACTCACTTATTTCTCACTGTTCTAATTTGGAAGTTATTACGTATGCGTAAAGTTGATAATAACAATTATTGAGACTATTGGTTGTATTGAAATGATTAAATCACATTGTTAACTTTAAAAAAAAAACTATCTATTCCGTCTAACGGCGTAGTAGTCCGGGACTCCAGCGTCGTCGAACATGGCGGACGCGCTACAATACCTCGGCATTTTTAATAAAATGCGAAGGGCATCATTATATTGAACCCTGAGGATGTTTAAGGATCTTCTGGTGTAGTTGATCTATAATTGAAAAGTATAAAAACTCATACAGTACGCTTTAAACAACGTAACTTTAACAGCCTCTAAACTTAAACTAAACTAAACAAAGTAGTGAAATTTTGTGATTTTTTTAAAAATTACTTACAAAATACACGTTAGAACGAAACTTGGTTAAAATTAACTGCGCTTAATAACTTATTAATAACAATTATGTTATAATATGACATAAACAACTTTATATGTTAGCTTGAGTCACAACAAGTGTAAAGTAGATTATTAAATACGCTTCATCGATACATCAACCGTATCGTATCTAGGTAACCGTTGTTTAATAAAACAGTGGGAATTTATAGCACTGGTCGAACAATTAGTTAGCAAATCAAATTACGAAATCCATAATTATCCAAATGTATTGAGTGTTAATTCCGCCAATAGCGGTCTTCAAGCAATTCTACACGTGTTTCGCCTCTACACGACGCATCCTGAGGAGATGTTAAATCGCCAAACTCTGGCACGAGACTGAATTAATGAAACTGATTGGTCGGCTGCTGTGACGTATTACCCCCGGAAGAGATAAGTAACAATGGTGAAGAGACCTTTGTTTGCTCATTCAACAATGTAAACATGTTATTTTTGAGTTTTAGTATATCTCATTGTTCTAACACATTTAAGCAAAATCGAAAGCGAATGATTTTAACACGAATTTATTACAGTTATCAAAATAATAGAAAATTAATTCTTGAAGCGAACATTAAAAAGCAAGCACTCGGGTTTAGAGTTGCTCAAATATTTTGAATGAGCTTAGAAAAATCTGTTAAAGTGTCAATCAGTTACAAACTCTCAAACGTCACCTTGATTGATGCATCAAATGCTTCTATGTCGATCGGGTTTATGTCATTTTCCTGAAAAATCCAATGTATTATCATCACTGACCTGTAAAAATACCACTTGGTAGGCTGTTCCATATGTTTGACAGCAATTTTATGTGCCTATTTGGAGCGCCACTCGCGAGCGTCCAGGGAACTAATTTTGACGTATACTACAAATGACTGCGAGAGAAGCGAACAGCGGGCTTACCATGAACTCTTATTGCGATTCAATTGACAACCTAAAATAAACTGCTTTGCTATTTCGTACCACGACGTGATTAGAGCTATCTAATTTAGGTTGACGTCAAATCAACTGATAAAATCGCAATGATGTCAATTGAATGTCAAAAATGATATCAACTGAATCGCAAACTGATTTAGGTGTTATTTCAACCTAAACTGGATAGCTTATTTGTCAAAGTGACCGATTCGAAAAAAGTTGATACTTCCTTAGAGGAAAGTGAATCGTGTTGTTAATAACTTTTAAAAAATAGTGAAAACAGAAAAGAAAAATTTTATTGATTAAAGATGAGATGAGAATACTTTATTGGACTTTTTTGTAAAACAAAATACTGAAAATAAATACCAAAAATGAAAATACTTAAGACGAGGCAGTAAGGGCCCGGGCTATAGCCTGTTCGCAACAACGAATTAAAAAAAATGTACTCTGTGGTAATGTCAAATCAAACATCAATGGAGGTGCGTTCATAACTCGTTATTTTTACGAAAACACATAAAAATAATATAATATAATATAATAAATGTATAAAAAAGGGCTTAATGGTTTATAATTTGACGCAATTGCGCAATTTTATAATGTATTTTAGTATTTTCTGCGCAAAAAAACAGCTTAAATCATATCATTTTAGGTTTCGAAACACAATTTTATTTCGTTCATTCTTCATAAGCGATCCAAACGCCATTCAGTAAAAGGCACTTCATGGTACGAATTTTAGTGATTCAGTTTGGGTACCTAGACTGAACTGCATCGGATTCGCATCGCTTATTAAAAGTTGATGGTAGCCCTCAGTACTCTGAAGTATTTTTGCATTTTGAATTCATTTCGGTCGTTTTCCGTGTTATTTATACTTCAGGAATCATCGTAAGAAAGTACTGAGACAAGATGTTAAGTCTCATTTGCCCAGTCATTTCACTAGCTACGTCGCCCATCAGACCGAAACACAGTAATGCTTACACATTACTGCTTCACGGCAGAAATAGGCGCCCTTGTGGTACCCATAATCTAGCCGGCATCCTGTATCTAGTTCTCCTGGCTGAGACTGGTTTCCTATCGATGTTTGTTTAGATGGGATTGTCATCAATAGTTTTAGTACCGCAGAGTCTCGCTATATGGCCAACAGTGCCAAAGTGCTAATTTTCGCCGCAGTTACCGTTGAGTTTCTAGTTACCTTATCTAAATGAAGGGAAAATTTTCAAATTAAAATTAAAATATTTTTATTCAAAATTGGATGTGATATCACTTATTCAAAGTCAAAAACTACCACCCATTCCAAAAAGTATGCCTCAGACCTGAGAAGAACGGGCGCAACAAACTCAACGGGCTTCTTTTTTTTCTCTAAAACATATGGTTATGAAGAGGGCGGTCGCTCCATTTCCAATCTGTGGCTTCATTAAAAAACTCATTCATGTTATTTTGCGCAGTTGTTAGAGTGGAACTGTAATCTACCTACTGAATGTGTCTGTGTGCCTCATCACTGCCACCAGCTCACATCAAACATCTCAAATAATGAAATTATATTCTTCAGTCTTACTACAATCAGTTTGACTAATCAAATAACTATTATTTCATAGTTTTAACAGCTTGTAGTGGCTCCCAATTGGTGCGCATCTATTATTAAATTTTGAACTTCGGGTATTTTCTTACGCACTCAGACCGCTTTGTAAAAATCCTAAACTGAAATAACATTTAACCCTTAGATTAAGGATTGGTCTCCGCTGCGCGCCAACAAGATACCGCACTACCTAAGAACAATAGCTTTTTCATTTATTACGACAACTATTACATGCTTGTGTGCGTGGCATCTTGACACTCAATGGCATCTTTCAAATTTTGTAACATACGCTTCGTGTTATTTTACATTGGAATTAATAAAATACTTACTGATGATATAACATAATCCCAGTGTCTTTCTTATTTTATGTAGTATTATTTTACAACGTTTTACTACGCAACCCGTCATTTTAGTTTCAATTATTTGCAAAGTATAACAGAACATATGGCACATCAATGTCACGCATTGTTCGCGACCGGCTCGAGTACGCCCACTTGGGCGTAGTATTAGTTGCCGCACTATGCGTCTACGCCTGCGGTATCTAGTTGAAGCACAACGGATGCCAATCTTTAATCTAAGTTTTAACCTATTATTACATTCAAATATTGTCAAATTTATATAAATTTTAGTGTTAATTTATTCTGATCTAATACTATTTTATGTAGGTAACATTCCTATGTTGTAATATCTATTATTAACTGTGACAATAATGGTATTTTTTATCTCGTTACGCTTTCGCTTGTAATAACTTCCGCTAAAACTTCATGTTAAGTAAAAATACATCACGAAAATTATGTAAAAAAATATGAAGAAATAATCTTAATATATATATATATTTATTTATTGTGTGCGTGTGTATGTCACTAAACTCCTCCTAGACAGCTGAACTGATTTTGATGAAACTTTCTGTGTGTCTGCAGGTGGATTCGAGAATGGTTTAGATTCACAATTGAACTACCTCCTAAAGGCTGGACCGATTCATTCAGTTTCAGTCATTCGATTTGAATGGTATTTCAAATTTATTTATAACAACAAATAGTATATATTGATATATTTTGATGATATTTTTGTGTGTTCCAGTGAATTTGAGATTGGAGTGTGTCTTCAGGTGGATTCGAGAATGGTTTAGATTCACAATTAAACTACCTTCTAAACGGCTGGACCGATTTTGATGATTTTTTTGTTTGTTTCAGTGAATTTGAGATTGGTTTAGGTTCTCAATTCCGTCCATATTATTAAAATTCTCCTGCTTACGTGTATGTTAGTGAACTCCTCCTAACGGCTTAAAATTGAAAAATCGGTATTTTTAAATTTTAAGACGTTTACGTACAGGACAACGTCTGTAGGGTCCACTAGTATATATATATATATATATATATATGTCCACTAGTATTATATATATATATATATATATATATATATTTATTTTGTGCGTCTGTTGTAACTGAACTCCTCCTAAACGGCTGGACCGATTTTAATGAAACTTTCTGTGTGTCTGCAGGTGGATTCGAGAATGGTTTAGATTCACAATTGAACTACCTCCTAAAGGCTGGACCGATTCATTCAGTTTCAGTCATTCGATTTGAATGGTATTTCAAATTTATTTATAACAACAAATAGTATATATATCCATAATATGATGTCTTATATAATAAAATTGTGTTATAACTATAGCTTATATTATAACTTGTCAAATATTGGCTATAAATACAAAAACAATCAAAAACTCGACGCACGCACGGAAATGGCTGCTTGAAAATATTTTTTATAGTTTTAAAATGAATAATTAAATTAATTTAATATATAATTTAATTTGTCTTTTAAACAATTCGACACATGTTTCGCCTCTACACGAGGCATCCTCAGGACATGTTGACTCGCCAAAATCTCGAATTGAGTCTCGTGCCCGATTTTGGCTAAATTTAATTAGATTAATTAACACTAAAGAAAACTAAAACATTTGGATAATTCTGGATTTCCGCAAAGTAACACCTACTTCAAAAAAATTTCTTAATTTCATGTCATTTTATTTCGTAGTCCTTGAATACATCTCTTTAACTTCAACTCGATACCTACCAGTGGGAGGCTCCTTTGCACAGGATGCCGGCTAGATTATGGGTACCATAACGTTGCCTATTTCTGCCGTGAAACAGTAAAGTGTAAGCATTATTGTGTTTCCGTCCGAAGGGTGCCGTAGCTAGTGAAATTACTGGGCAAATGAGACTTAACATCTTATGTCTCAAGGTGCGTAACCATAGTGCCGCTCAGTATCAAATACTATCAGCTGAACGTCCTGCTCGTCTCATCCCTTATTGTCAAAAAAACCCTCGACGCCATCCCGAGATAAAGGGTCGTGACAGATAGGCGGACGGGAGGACGGACGGACGAACAACAAAGTAATCTTTTAAGGGTTCCGTTATTTTCCTTTTGAGGGACATTCCGACAAAGACTCTAAAGTTAATACATCAAGAATTGATAACGGAGTCAACCATTCTTAGCACGGCTTATACTTTTTAAAATTTAGGGTTGCTGCATACGTAACGTGTTTTTATCCGGACGGAACATGACGTGATGTTTTGTAAATATCATTTCATAGAAAGTGTCAACGAAAGAGCATACGTCACGAATGTATGGACGGGACTGACACACACGGGGAAGGAAAAATACCATCAGCGACGATATTTAGCACGCTCCATTTGATCCGGAGTGTAGGATATACAGAAACTCTCCTTTTCCTCATTACGGCCGTAGCTTCTTCGGCATCTAAATAGCAATTAAAGCCAAATCTTCAAATGAAAAATCTATCGTTCAATCCTTCCTTCCTTGTTCAATCATCCTTGTTTAAAACACTAGCACGTTAGTTCCGAGTTACTGTCACGTAGTCAGTGTTTAACGTTAAAACGCCGCGCCGTCCCGTACAAGTTACGTATGCAGCGACCTTAAATCAGTTTTTATCTAAGTTTCTAGTGATAGTAATCGTTGTCACTAGTAAGTACATAAATGTTGTTACTTTTTCGTCAAGCCTCCGTCCGGCCCTTCCCCTTTACGTAATTTAGTGTGAAAGCAAACAATTTCTATTTATTTTTTACTTCAATATTGGTGCGTGCTCGGCGACTTTGGATAAGCCTGTTCTTTGATCAACACAAATATCAAATGCCATTAAAATAAAGCCCGCTGAGTTTGTAGTGCCTGTTCTTCTCAGGTCTGAGGCATTCGGTTTGGAATTAGTTATTGACTTACGTGAATTAGAATAAGTGATGTCACATCCTATTTTGAATAAAAATATTTGAATTTCCAATATTCAGTCTATCTCCGGTTGTGGCCTACTTGACATAAAAATCGTAACTATCGTTGACTTTTCAATCCCAATAAACTTATCGACGGTCACTTATCCGTACATAGAAGTTTGTATGGAAATTGCAATTCACGCGTCCCAATATAAGCCGATTAGAATGATTTATCGGGTATATTGGGACAGTTTCAGGTAGTCACTCACAGTAGAAGGTAGTAATTTATCTCTTTCTGTAGATAGTATATTGGGAATGGCCGTAAGTATAGCTCTTAACTAGATCAAACATTGGATAAAGAGAAGGTATATTAAAGTATAGCTTCTGCGTATCGGGTCAAGTATCGATCTAGACAATTGATTGCGTGCCATACGTATTACGTAACTATTAAAAACATTAAACATTTTGTTCGTTCACCGCTGACTGGCACGGTAATAGCCATCTTCCGTTCAACATAGGTTCTACGTAAAAGTAAGGTTAACTTATACGTCTAGATCGAGTCCCTTGCTGTTAGACAACCGATAAAAACACGCGAGGAATATTAGTTTAGTGTGCGTGACAAGCTACGTCTTACACTCGCGATTTGTATGACACTTTGTGTTAGTGTGCGTGAATTGCTCAAAATAGATGTTAAGTCTAAACTCAATTTTCGTTTTCACAGCTGTCATAGCCTATTTAGACGTATAAACGATCTAAGCAATTTTATAATGCGAATTAATATTGAAACTTAAATTAACATTACATTTAAATGATATTTATGTTATAATTTAATGATCGTGCACTGTGTTTTAAAGTAAAATAATTTATTTATAACAAGATAATTATAACAATCCATTTACTAAGTATGTTATATCTTTATAGTTAAAAATTTCTTGTCACGTTGTTTGTCGGCGATGAACTCCTAAACAACTGAATCTAATTTTCAAATTTTGCATTTTGACATTTTAACTATTTTTGATTTTGACCAACCAATCAGAACATTGGTCACTCTTAATATATATAAATTCTGTGTCCTGATATTTGTTTCCAGTAAAATGCGAAACTAATGAGCAGATTCTAATGGGAATTACTTCATGGGGTGCAGTTTAGTCCAACTTGAGAGATAGGATAGTTTTATATCGATTGTTTTGCATTTTCTATGAGATAATTTATTGACGCACGGTTTGACAGTACTGCTGTGAAACAATTTCATTATAACAATAGGCAGCATATCAAATCAAAAATCAAAATCAAAACAATTTATTGAAAGTAGGTATATAAAATACACTTTTCCACGTCATAAATCTATACTAATATTATAAAGCTGCAGTGTTTGTTTGTTTGTTTGTTTGAACGCGCTAATCTCTGGTACTACTGGTCCGATTTGAATGATTCTTTCAGTGTTGGGTAGTCCATTTATCGAGGAAGGCTATAGGCAATGTTTTTTTTTTCAAAATTAGGGATCCGTAATAAAATTGCTATTTTGTAACACAAGGTGTAAAATCGAAAACCTATTTTTGCGTGCGCTGCAAAAACTATTGACAATAGAACAAAATGATGTACAGGCTATAATATAGGCAATATTTTATAACTTATAAAACTATCGCGTGAATTATACTTTATATGGCAAAACAACGTTTGCCGGGTCAGCTAGTAATAGAATAATTATAATCGTAAAAATAAAAATATAACAATAATAAAAATATAAATTTCAATAATAAAAATATAAAATATAAATGTCATCGATGGTATTATACATATAATACCAGTTACCTATCATCTATTTATTTTGTTTTGTCACTAAATTACAATAATAATTAGTGTTCCAAATATTTTTGTAATTTAAGTTATATTTTACGAAATAATTATTGATGTTATGAAATATAATTGACAAATTCATTAGAAAAGTATTTAATTTATAAGTAATAGTACAGAACAACGTCTGTCGGGTCAGCTAGTAACTCAATATTTTGTATTACTAGCTGACCCGGCAAACGTTGTTTTGCCATATAAAGTATAATTCACGCGATAGTTTTATAAGTAATAAAATATTGCCTATATTATAGCCTGTACATCATTTTGTTCTATTGTCAATAGTTTTTGCAGCGCACGCAAAAATAGGTTTTCGATTTTACACCTTGTGTTACAAAATAGCAATTTTATAACGAATTATTATTTATTTTGAAAAAAAATACATAGCCTATAGCCTTCCTCGATAAATGGACTACCCAACACTGAAAGAATCATTCAAATCGGACCAGTAGTACCAGAGATTAGCGCGTTCAAACAAACAAACAAACACTGCAGCTTTATAATATTAGTATAGATATAATATATACTATGCTATACGCACGGCTGCCTGTCCTGTATTCGTAACATTACTAGTTTGTTACTGCTGTGAGCTGTCTACGTCTAATATCTATATCACATAAAATAATTAAATAACGTAAGAGGCCGAGCTCTGTTCTTCCTAGTAACAACAAGATGGCGCTCAAATAAACAATATCACACACACTTGGATGAAGATCATTGAAGGTACTTTTATATTCATAATAATACAATATTTATTTATATTTTACCTTTAACAAGCTGAGATTGGCCAGAATACAAGTTTATAATATTTTATAGCAATACTCAAAACGTTCAGCAGATGGTTATTGATACGCCTTGCCCATTACAATGCAGTGCCGCTCTTATTGAAAAATACAAAAATTCTGAGCGGCACTACAATTGCGCTCGTCTCCTTGAGACATAGGCATGTTAAATCTCGTTTGCCCAGTAAACGGCGCCCTTCAGACTGAAAAACAATAATGTTTACACATTACTGCTGCACGGCAGAAATAGGCGCCGTGGTGGTATCCATAATCTAGCCGGCATACTGTGCAAAGGAGCCTCCCACTGTTCTTAAGATTGATAATTACGATTATAATAATTATAGATTGACCGAAACCGTAGATGCGAGTCTCTGTCAGTCCACTGTCCAAGCCACACACGGAGACACACATGAGAAAATATCTAGAGTTGGGTCTTGTGGTGCCCTATTGCAAATAATACTTGTTCAATTATAATAATGTATGAAATGAAATGAAAATGAAATGAAATTTATTTGCAGGAAACATTGTACTTAAGGTGTTAACAATATTCTTTTCACACTTTTTCTTTTACATTGTATTCTTTACTTACTAATAGTAATATATGCCTAATACTTAAAAAAAGTAGAACTTAACGCACAGTATCTCATTTGTATAACGATATATTAAAGTATTTTGCGATCTAGTTCTAATTTATGGCAAGCTCCTAAAAAAATGTTAACAAAAAAAACAACCGACTTCAAAAACACTATTCCAAAACGATAGATTATAATATGCACTAAAAAGTATAAAAATAATTTTCTCATGGATGCCATCGTCAGATTTGGAACAACACGGGAAGCACCAGCTTTCAAATAAAAAAAGAATGATCAAAATCGGTTAACCCTGTCGAAAGTTTTGAGGTAACAAACATAAAAAAAGCATACCGACGAATTGAGAACCTCCTCCTTTTTGTTAGTCGGTTAAATACCAAACACGTGTCGAATTGATTTTGTAACACTTAGCTGAATGAATACTAAAGACTTACGGCCGATTTTAATAACTTATATATCCTTAGTTTAACTGACTAGAGGTAGACAAATCTATCCTTTTACATAACTTACATTTCAATTACCTATTGACAGGTGGCATTGGACCATAACTATATTGGACATAACTATGGATAGATAAGATCATGTCATTAAACGCTGACAGCAATGTATCCGTAAGTTTTACTAAAGATAGATAGGAGATTGAAAACGGCCGTTACATCATTTATATATCTAGATACGTAGAGTGTGAGAGCTGTGAAAACGTCGAAAAAAATTGATATTAGAAGTAACGTGTATTTTAAGCAATTCACGCACATTGACACAAAATGTCATACAAATCGCGAGTGTAAGACGTAGCTTGTCACTGTTTTAATCGGTCGTGTAACAGTAAAAGACTCAATCTAGACGTATTGATTATCTAAGTTTATTATTATGTTTAACTTTTATTAATAGGAAATAACGTCTATATATGGGTCAAGCTATACTAAAGAGTATCACTAGATGAAAGTGTCGTAAATGACATTATTTCTGTGTTTATGGCTAGACTAATTATCTGTTCACTGTATACAGAAAGATGATGAACATTACCTGGAGATATTTGTTCCTCTTCTGCTCTCGATACAGTCGTTTCATGTGCTCTGCCTGCTGCCGCGCCAGTTCTCTTTCGGGAACCAGCGGTAGGGGATCATGACGGACGGGGATTCGGTAGTGGATATTCACGTCACTCTCGACGTAGCGACGGTTCGGAGATTCTGAAATCGAATTAACAGAGCTTTAGTGAGGTCGCTTCCTATACACTGGAGTTGCTGCTCTGAGCTACCAGCAAAAAAAGGCAAACATTATAATGCCTTTTCCTTGTAATCTCGTAAATAGAAAATTTGTGTTTTAAATATTCTTGTGTGATAATGTGTCTTGTTTGAAGCAAAATTTGTTTCGTTGCAATTACTCTAAGATTGAAATATATACACAAATAAAATTTGAAAAACAAAATTTTATGAACGATGCGGAACCCACGACCTCCGGTGTTTTTCAAATTTTATTTGTGTATTAATCCTACAAATGAGGGTTATCACTTTAAAAACATAACATATTGTTTAGATTTACAAGAGCGACATCTCAAGTCAATTTCCTAATATGCAAATATTTGGGTTGAGCAGGTTATCAACTGTAAAGTAGATCCTGTAGATGAAGCCACAACCTGAGAGTTGAACAAAGCAAACAGAATTTTATAACGAGGCGGTACACGAACGGTTGGCTCTGTTGGTTGGAGCACCGGCACGGAATGCCGGAGGTCGTGGTTTCGAATCCCGCATCGTTCATAAAATTTTGTTTTTCAAATTTTATTTGTGAATTAATCCTAGAAGTGAGGGTTATCACTATAAAAACATAACATATTGTTTTGAAATATATAGATCTCCACGTCAAAAATTCGTGAATAACATGAAATAAACTAAAAGAACCCTGTACAATACACAATGTTTACTGATTCCCATACCGCATATACAAGTCATATAGGTGAGTGGCTAGGGTCCGTAATGAACATAATTGTCAACGATCAAACATGAGTGAAAGTGACTAATGTGTGACGTAACAGTGATCACTACTCCCAGCAGACTGTGTGGCCGCTTGCAATACCTCTGAGACCGGTTCCCTCGCGGACTGAGGACACAATTACGAGGTGTCTGCGGTGAAGGGGAGGGGGGGGGGACACGCGCACCGGAAGTAGGACGGAACGAAAGCCGCAGAGGCTGTTGGCTATTTATCTCGCTGTTGTAATTTAGAACCATTACGCTCTGTTTCATAAGCGCAATTTGTTAGAATTATTATTATTGTAAGGCACTGTGTATATTGAAGACTTGTTAAGATTCCGTAGCCAAATGGCAAATAACGGAACCCTAATAGATACACGTCATGTCTGTCTGTCTGTCCGTGTATGTAACGGCCACTTTTTTCCAGAACTATAGAAGTATACTGTTGAAACTTGGTAAGTAGATGTATTATGTGAACGGCGTTAACATTTTCACACAAAAATACATTAAATTTTGGGGGTACTTAGAACTGAAACTCTAAATTTTTGGTGTGGGGAATACCATACCTATCTATAGATAGGTTTTCAAAATGATATTGAAGTTTCTAATATATTTTTTTTAAACTGAATAGTTTGCGCGAGAGACACTCGTCGTAAAATATGTGCCCCCCCCCCTGTTTGTATGTGGCTATCAAAGTCAAAGTCAAATAAAATTTATTCAAATAGGTTAAAACAATAACTATATAACATCTTATGTCTCAAGGTGACGAGACGGTTTTTGGATCTTTCAAGAATCCTGAGCGGCACTGCATTGTAATGGGCAGGGCGTATCAATTACCATCAACTTAACGTCCGGCTCGTCTCGTCCCTTATTTTCATAAAAAAACTAAGCCCTTTTGAGTCGTCATTATAAATAATTAATTAATTTAATTTAAATTCCCGGATGCCACTCGGGCACGTGTTTATCAGCCAGTATGAAATTTAAATGATACCTATTTGTTTGTTCTCATCAGCATCATGCTAAGACTAAGTTATATTTTTTTATTGAAGATTACACTTAAATTTAATCGAAATTTGATTACAGTATAAATTAACAATTTTTAAAATTATACTTCTTTAGGCGCCACCAAAACACCACGATATTTGAATAATTGTTGTTAAGAAAATAGATAAAAGATTGGCGTAGTCGCAAAGTGCGGCAACTAATACTACGCCCAAGCGGGCGATCTCGAATAATGTGACGTGCCACATGTTCTGTTAAACTTTGCTTATAATTGAAACTAAAATGCTGGGTTAAATAATAAAAATAATAGCCGTAGTTAAAATAATACTACAAGAAATAAGAAAGACACTGGGATCACTTGTCTTTTGTAAGTATTTTGAATTTATTAATTTCAATGTAAAATAACACGGAGCATATGTTACAAAATTTGAAAGATGCCATTGAGTGTGAAGATACCACGTACACAAGCATCTAATAGATGCCGTTATAAAAAAACTTATTGTACTTAGGTAGTACAGCATCTAGTTGGAGCCTTAATCTAAGACAGCACAAGTAAGCAATTGTTTTTTTTTTGGTACGAATAATTAGGCTAATAATTCGTGAGTTGCAGATCATTTTGACGAATAAAGCCATTTCGAGCTATCATTGCCATGACAAAGCACCAAGACAATTTGAACAATTATTGTTAAGAAAAAAGATTTACTCATAAAGGTACTCAAAACATGAAGTTACAACGAGTACTTAAGTAAACTTTCTCCAAATAAATATGTCTAACGCGAGGCAACTTACAACTTACATAAGTTAGTTTCTCCGCGGCCTGCTGCATGGCATTATAATGAACATTTATGGGCACCGCTGCGCATGCGTAAACTGTATACCACAAAATAACTTCATTTCTCCTCCTATTTATCTTTTTTTTCTTTATGAAACTAAGGGACGAAACGAGCAGGACATTCAGCTGATGGTAATTGATACGCCGTGCCCCTTACAATGCAGTGCCGCTCAGGATTCTTGAAAAACCCAAAAACTCTGAGTGGCACTACAATTGCGCTCGTCACCTTGAGACGTAAGATGTTAAGTCTCATTTGCCCAGTAATTTCACTAGCTACAGCGTCCTTCAGAACGAAACACTGTAATGCCTACTGCTTCACGGCAGAAATAGGCACCGTCGTGGTACTCATAATCTAGCCGGCATTCTGTGCAAAGGAGCCTCCCACTTGTTAAATACTGGTCTGATATAATATATAATATTATATAATTTTAATTCAAAACTAACATTCAATCAATTTTGGTTTTGTTAGAAGATTTATTAAGCTGAAAATTTGTCCAGATCTTAAGTACATCTATATATTCAGTACATATATTAAATAACTTCTCTAAATGTATTAATTATTAACCTCGATCGCTGATATCGAGCTTATATCATAATCTAGCCGGCATTCTGTGCAAAGGAGCCTCCCACTTGTTAAATACTGGTCTGATATAATATATAATATTATATAATTTTAATTCAAAACTAACATTCAATCAATTTTGGTTTTGTTAGAAGATTTATTAAGCTGAAAATTTGTCCAGATCTTAAGTACATCTATATATTCAGTACATATATTAAATAACTTCTCTAAATGTATTAATTATTAACCTCGATCGCTGATATCGAGCTCCAGGAGTGTTTCTTGCTACTTATCACGAAAAAAAATTTACAAAAATACAACCGACTTCTAAAAAAACTATAACAAAACAATGGATACAATGTGTACTATAAAGTAAAAAAAATAATTGCATTTTTTTTATACAATCTAATTAATCTAATTCTAGTTACAATTATTATTGTTATTTTTGGAATCGGGGATTCGAAAAGCACCACCATTCAAATATAAAAATAATTATCAGAATCGGTTCACTCGGTCGAAAGTTCTGAGGTAACAAACCTTAAAAAAATCATACAGAGGAATTGAGTACCTCCTCTTTTTTGAAGAGTCGGTTAAAAGGTTTACTTAAGCTCCAAAACATTTTATTTAGATATTAAATACTAGCTTTTACCCGCTACTTTGTCCGCGTTGAATAGTTATAATACTTTGGGCAATTTTTTTTTATATTTTAGGATATTTTTTTATCTTTTAAGATTATTTTCAAATAATACACACACAAACTGCTCTTTCCGCTGCTGCCAGCGCTCTTCTATGAAACAGCGCATATCTCTTGTCATTGTTCACAGTCTCTTTAATAGTTTTCCCTTTGAACTTTAATCTCCTATTACATCTCCGTAACATAATACTTCTTATCAAGTGCCTTAATACCAAGTATAATGGTTTTATCTTCGATAAAGACGAATTTCCTTACAAACTGCCATCCCCTATTTCAACCCGTCCATCAATTTTTTTACACTAAAAGGTAGCCTATGTCCTTTTTCAAGCTCTAGTCTGCAGTAAATTTCATCAAAATCGCTGCTGTAGTTTGGCCGTAAAAGCGTAACAAACAAACTTCCATTCACATTTATAAGATTAGTAGAGATTTTAATGTTTCAATTCATAACAAAAATAGTTTGATAACAACGATATAAATCCTTCAAGTAATTAATTTGGAATGAGTTGAAATAATTGTAAAACTATTCGGGTGTGCATTAAGAAATAAACTATGAAACTACCCTTGACCTCTTTTACTTTTAATTTATCAAGTTTTAATGACTGTGTGCATCGTTTAACTAGAGATGAAGAAATTAATTTATAGCTGTACTTATAATATAATATAGCTCATGTTTATATTAAAGAAACAATAAAATTAGATTACTATTGCTGTCTGTAAAGTGTAACTTGCTTCGATCGCGTACAATAGCTATTTTGGCAGCATAGAAATTATTGTGGTTAATACATTTTATAAGCTACAAACTATAGAACTTAAGCCCCCTTTTTCATCCCCACACAGGTTTAAATTTTGAAAACGCTAGAACATATATTTATTTATATTATCAAGTGCCAAAGTTTCATGGTGTTATCTTCGATAATGACGAACTTTCATACAAACTTACATCCCCTATGTCAACCCCTTCAAGCGTTTTATTCGCGAAATAGCCTATGTATAAGTTAGCCTATGTCCTTTCCCAAGCTCTTGTCTATCTCTGTACCAAATTTCATCAAAATCGGTTTGAAAGTGTAAGCAAACAAACTTACATTACGTTTATAATATTAGTAGGGAGTGTAAGTATATTGGTAATAAAACATGCAAATATAAAGTGTTAGATTTTTTGTCTTTACACATTTAAGAAAATTTATTGAATTAGGCGGTACTTTGCGGAAATTAATGGCGGAATTAACACTAAAGAAAACTGAAATCATTTGTATTTACACATTTAGTCTAACAACATATTATTATCATGTAAACATAACACGCCTGATCGGCATGAGCTCCAAATCCTACTTGGCGCGGAGTATAGTAATGCAGATTTTGGTCTTTTTTAAGTTAATTTTTCACGTATACAGGAAAACCACTTCAGGTAAAACCGCGATAAACTGAAAACCTCCACAACTCGAAAACATATCTGCTTAATCAGTCTTTGGTATTTATTTTATGTTTTAATTTAGAAAAGTATAGAAACTCCATTTACCAAATCATAGATAAGATTCTTTCTGTAAATGATTAATAGTATAAATAAATAAATAATAATAGGTTGATGTAACAAGTCCTTTTAAAGGATTAAAACGCGTGTAATTTTAACTGTGTTTTTACATTAGATTATTGCGTAAAAGTTACATTTTTATTATTATTTTAACATGACGTTGCAAGACCTTTCGAGATATCGTTTTCAGAGGGACTACAGATGAAAATCTGTGTTTAAAAATACTCGCATTAATTAAAGAAAATACTATGATAAATGGGAATATTTTCCATCTTTGAAGTAAGTCTTAGGTAGATAGAAATCTAAAGTTAATGCAATATTGTAACAAATATATAGGTAAATATCTATTCAATTTATGTAAACTTAATTGGAACTAATGAGGCAAGAAATTACAAATAATTCTTTTACCTACAGAATCATCAATCTATGCTGAAAAAAGATTTCATAGTTATAATCATAAAATCTATTTAGTACTTAAATATACTTTATAATTCTGTCTATTAAGTCGAGCGAAACATTGATAAGAAAGTTAGCGTAGTAAGAAATTATAAATTATAAAACTACCCACCGTATGAAGAAATTTTTTTAATCTGTTTCATTATTCCCATTTCACACGAAACAAATGTCACAACACGAAAAACACAGAAAAATATCTAAAGTGTCCGTTTGGTGTTGCCAGTCGCCACTAAACTAGTCTCACGTCAAGCTATCATTACTTTGAATGGACTTACTTTCAGCACCTCCCGCCATGTTTATGTTTACGACATCAAGTCTATCTCTTAATTCATGTAACAATTTACGTCAACCAATAATATAACCTGTGTTACTCAATAAATCCAATATTTCTGAGTTTATTATGTTAAGCATTAGCTGACCCGGCAGACTTTGTTCTGTAAATAATAAACAGAATAATGTTTTTTTATGAATTTGTCAATTATATTTCATAATTCCCTGTTGTTGTAATGAAATTGTTTCAAACGTATGATTTATCAATCTACATAAAAATAATCTGATCGATAGTCAACAACTGTAATCTACCAACTATAGTTAGCTAAAATTAAGTTTAAGTTTATTTTTTACCTCCTGATAAAGTTAGAAACGAATGTAAAAATTCTAATTAGTTATTCATTTGAACCTATTCTTTCAATTTGATTTCTGAACGACGGAGGACATATTTTTATATTTATTCACCTTTTAAACCTTCTCTGGACTTCCACAAATAATTGAAGACCAAAACTAGCCAAATCAGTCCAGCCGTTCTCGAGTTTTAGCGAGACTAACGAACAGCAATTCATTTTTATATATAAAGAAGAAGAAGATATAGACTAGCTGACACGACCGATGTAGAATCTGTCAATAGAAAAAAATTTAAGTATTCGGGAATATTCGTGTCGTCTAAATCCATCGGAAATATGTAGTCAAATTTCATTTAACAGTAAACAAAAGCATATTTCTGAATGATTTTATACTGTGTAGTAATGAAATAATAAGGATTAATATCGTATGTGCTGTGTTTTATAATTGCCAATTTTTTTAATATATTAAAATGGATATAGTGTGTTATCCTTAAGAGATAGACATATGCCATCGTGGACTTTTCTGTACAGCTATATAAGATACACAATACCATGATACAATATTTTGTTATATCACAAAGGGTTTAAAGTTTATTATTTACCATCAGCTGAACGTCCTGCTCGTCTCGTCCCTTATTTTCATAAAAAAAATGTTTACAGATGCTATATAATTATGCTGCTTCCAATTTCAAATATTGTAAAATAATAATATTATGTTCAACAATATCTGCGTCGACCGCGCTCCCCGCTCGCATTAGTCATGTACATGTTATTTACATAACACTCTGACCATGAAATCTGATTTTGTTCCTCTTCTATTGGGATTAATTTTTTTGTATGTTATTACTATTTCAAATAAGAGCCGGACCTATAAAAATAACTATAAAAAAGCTGTGTTCTGACATTACAACCAGATACTTCAGTTTTTTATAATAAGGCATGCGTTTACCCAAGTCCGTCGTATATATAGCTGTAAGCCGTAATTTTGTCTGCGTTGACTTTAATAAAACATAATATCCTATGTGCCAACCAGCTAAAAGTCCGCCGTACTCTTACCCCCTTATTCATAATAGTCTGCTAACTTAAAGCATTGTTTCTTCTCACTCTGTCTTCTTTTATTGACCTAAGTCAGAATGAGAAAAAACACTCCTAAGCAGCTGTTTAAAGTTAGCGGACCATTATGAATAAGAGGGTTAGTCGTTTTAGGATTACTTATATTGCTACTTAGTATAGAATTAAAAATGTTCACTCCTATAGTCTCCTAAAGATTCCTTAATAGGGCCTAAAGAATTCTTAACTTTTATTATCGTCGGACCTATATTTGAATGGTAAAGGAATGGTTTTGATGTGTGGTTTACGTGTAAATATTGATATGAACGTGTCTATGGCTATAATTATAAATGCAGTATTATATATTAATATAATTTTATTGAAATACTAGCTGACCCAGCAAACGTTGTATTGACGATATTAAAATCACGATACAAAAGTAACTGTTGTTGTATGTATTTTTTAATGCTGACTCATAATCAAACAAATTTAAAAAAAAAAGTCAAAAAAATTTCAAAAAATATGGCGTAGACCATCTACATTTAGGGGGATGAAAAATAGATGATGTCCGATTCTCAGACCTACCCAATATGCACTTAAAATTTCATGAGAATCGGTCAAGCCGTTTCGAAGGAGTTTAACTACAAACATCGCGACATGAGAATTTTATATATTAGAAGTGATCAGTAATTAGTTACAATAAAATATACATTTCAGTTTTAAAAATTATTGATAGTGGACTCATTTTCTATATGATGTCCTCAATTAAAGTGAGATGGCTTCCATCGCTATCTGTGGTGGTACAGAAGAAGGCCCACCTCCTGTTAAACAAGCTGGCACGTTCATTTGCTCGAGCTTTATAAGCGTAACTTATCTTTTGTAGTGAATTTCACGAAAAATTTATTGCCAAACATGGACTTGTAAAAAATAAGGACTCTGTGTCACCTTACAAAACAGTGTAGCACTAAAACAAGCCGATTGACGTGTAAATACATAGCTCCACGCACACAGTTACACTACTACAGGCCGATAGGCGGCCATTATGAGAATTGTCATCGTCTGTGACATCAGTTTGCGTCTCAATAAAATATTTTAAAAATGCCGTCGTGCGCTGTGAAAAAGTATATATGATTATTTAAGGGAGAAAAAATTGTGTAACTTGTATCCCCCGTCACCGCAGACACACTAGCATAACGGTGCTACACTTGCTAATATCACAGCGTGGAGTCCTTCTTTTTTTACTCGTCCGTGTTGCCAAAACACAAAATCACAACAATCACTGAAGTTGAAGACACTGACTAAATCGACTTCAGATATATAATGTTGTCACAAAGTAATGTTGTAAAAATTACCAGTCAATTTTCGTTTTATTCAATCTTTTATTCGTTATTTTCTGACAATTATGGAGTTTCCTGTTATTCAATATATTTGTAAATAAAAATTTAATCAAAAATAAGGGCTTATGAATAAATTTATGTCCTAAGAAATATTATTTTTTGTACTGGTATCACAAATCATTTATCGATATCCTGTCGATATTGAAAGTTCGGCTATATGCTTACTTAAATGTGTCCCTAGCTTACGGCGGTTCCCAATATAATAACTACAGATAGAGATAATTTACTACCTTCTACTGTCAGTAATTAGCTGTCAATCATCTGAAGCTGTCCCAATATCCCCTATAAGTCATTCTTATCGTCTTATATTGGGACGCGTGAATTAAAATTTCCATACAAACTTCTATCACTGGTAAGCTATACATCGTCCCATTGACAGACAGCTGTACGGATAAGGTGAGTTACCGTCGATAAGTTTATTGGTACAGAAGAGTCAACGATAGTTACGATTTTTATCTCAAGTAAGAGATAGACTGAATATTGGGAACGGCCGTAAGGAAATCAAAAGTGTCGTTTCTGGCATAGAACTCTCCATAGTAGATTAAAGCATACTTAGCTAAGTACTCCTTAGCACTAAGATACTAACGACTATGAGGGTGGCGGTTAGTGTGTCAAATATCATTGAATACAATGAGCGGTTTTGCCGTGATTGTGAAATAAACAAACAAACTTTCATGTTTCTAATATCTCAATTTATATATTTCTTTGTAACTGAACTCCACCTAAACGGCTGCACCGATTTTAATGAAACTATCTGTGTGTCGTCAGGTGGATTCGAGAATGGTGTAGATTCACAATTGAACTACCTCCTAAAGGCTGGACCGATTCATTCAGTTTCAGTCATTCGATTTGAATGGTATTCAAATTAATTTATATCAACAAATAGTATATATATCCATAATATTAGGAGCTAGCCTAAACGGCTGGACCGATTTTGATGATTTTTTGTGTGCTCCAGCGAATTTGAGATTGGTTTAGATTCTCAATTCCGTCCATATAATATAATTGTCCTGCTCATGTGTATGTTAGTGAACTCCTAACGGCTGGACCGATTTTTAAAATTTAAGACGTGTGTACAGGACAACGTCTGTCGGGTCCACTAGTTACGATATAAATAATTTGCAGAGGTGCAATGCTCGTTATTATAATTTATTTTTTGTTTTATTTTTTTTACGTTTGTATCTAACGGCGGACACGTCATATTTCGCGCCAATACAATATCAACCAACGAATCGGTAATGTTATTAACCATTACCAATTATTGGTTGGTTGCTGATTCATTCTATATTCGTTTAATATAATATGTTGTGGTTAGAATAATTATGAGTACTGTTTTTTTTGTTTTTATGAAAATAAGGGACGAGACGAATAGGACGTTCAGCTGATGGTAATTGATGCGCCCTACCCATTACAATGCAGTGCCGCTCAGGATTCTTGATAAACCTAAAAATTCTGAGCGGCACTACAACTGCGCTCGTCACCTTGAGACATAATTAAGGCTCATTTGCCCAGTAATTACACTAGCTACGGCGCCCTTCAGCCCGAAACACAGTAATTTTTACACATTACTGCTTCACGGCAGAAATAGGCGCCGTTGTGGTACCCATAATCTAGCCGGCTTCCTGTGCAAAGGAGACTGGTGTTTTATATCTATTCTGTTTATTCTCAATTACAAATAATATGATATGAAAAATGAGACTTTACCTCCTGCTCATGCTCAATGAATATTACAAACTTTTCTCGTTTAATAACTGTACTTCTTTCAATCTAAACCTACATAAATATGTTAGTTTCGTTTTTCTTGGAAACATCCAAGCTCTGCTTATGTCTACATGCCTCAATATTTTGTTGAATGTTTTAAGCACTCCTATTTTTACTATAATTTTATAGACTACTAGCTGACCCGACAAACGTTGTTCTGTACATAATAAATAAAACACTGTTTTTATGAATTTGTCAATAATATTTCATAGCATCAAGAATTATTTGGTAAAATATGCTCCCTGTTGTTATAATGAAATTGTTTCACAACAGAACTGTCAAACTGTGCGTCAAGTAAATTCCCTCATTGAAAATATGTCCATAAAAAACAAATATTGGAAATAAAAATAATTATGGGTGCCAAATCGAAATAAAAACTATCCTATCTCTCAAGTTGGACTAAACTACACTCCATGAAGTAATCCCTATTAAAATCCGTTCATTAGTTTAAGATTCGACTGGGAACTAACATCAGGATACTGGATTTATATATATAAGACTACAATTTACGACTTACTGAACGGTAGTGGTGCGTAAACATCTTCATATAAATTAACTCTGTTAGCCCATTCAGACAAATCGTGAACTGTATGGCGCTTAGAATGTTTATCAACATTATCTTCCTCTCTTATATCATATTTTGCAAAATTGTCATCTGATTCACGTTCTTCTTTACGATTTATTTTATCTAAAGAGCTAATAGATGCAACTTTTGGTGATTCTCGTTTCGGGTTTACGAGGAGCTGTTCAAATTTATAATCATCAGTCAATTTAGTTTGATCATTTCTTGATGGTTCAAGTTGGTCTTCAGAATTCGCGTTATTTGATGAGTTGATTAATATATCAGAACTCTGTAAATCTTCACTTTGAAATCTATCCGTATCACTCTTGACAATGGACGTCGCTGAATCGTTTGGACTGTTTTCTTGTGAAAAATATGCGCAATCATTTTGTAACACTTCCCGTTCGTCGGAATAATCATATAATAAATTTTCTTTGACGTATTTGTTTAAAGCTAATAAAGATTTGGATAGTGAGCCTGATAACACAACATTTCGATCTTCAGCCTCGACAACTTTATCACAGTCATCCTTTACACTTTGACTTTCAAACATTTTAATCAGTCATTTTACTTTTACACTAAATTACACTAAGCGAGGCTCACGCAAAACTGAACTCACAATAACACTGATACGATTTATCTTTAAGTGGTCTAGATAACACGAGCAGATAAGTATTAACACAAACAATATTTAGCTCATTCGCGTATAATACCGGTCTTCGCCAGGAAGCACGTAATACTATTAACAATCGAAATATTTGTGCGGCAACCTTAGTTTGGATCGCTCATGACGTAACAGCCTTGTTGGCCTTTAATGATCTTATATGCGAACTTGTTCATGTCGACTTACTCCAGCCTCCGCGTTCAAAATATGTTGCCTGACTGGCTGATACGACTTCACTGTTACGAGATCTACAAAAACATTTAAATTCACTTAGACAAAGACTATTGTTTCTCTAATCTTGTTATGAGAGAAATCACTATAATAAATTAGTCTCAGAATTTTGCAAAGGTAATATTATTATAAATTTGTTTAATATAAACATTAGATTGTTTTGAGTTTGTTTCATAGCTTAATTATTAAGTCATTGCGGTGTACTCGAAAATACCGAGGGTCAAAAGACTTTTTTTATGACAGTAAGGGACGAGACGAGCAGTTAGTTCAGCTGATAATAATTAATACTCCCTGCCCATTACAATGCAGTGCCACTCAGGATTCTTGCCAAAAATTCTGAGCGGCACTACAATTGCGATCGTCACCTTGAGAAATAAGAAGAAGTCTCATTTGCCCAGTAATTTCACTAGCTACGGCACCCTTCAAATCGAAACACAATAATGTTTACACATTACTGCTTCGAGGCAGACATAGGCGCCGTTGTGGTACACATAATCTAGCTGGCATCCTGTGCAAAGGAGCCTCCCACTGGTAAAACTTGATACTTAGGAGCGATTATTGCTTTACATTGTGAACATATTATAAATTGAATTGCGTTGCTGATAATAAGGTCATATCTCATTTGAGCCACGCGCCACCCACTCTGCGTCACATCGTCTCGTGCGGTGGTATCATTAAGAAAGTAATTTATGTTATAGTAACCTTTACCACACAATTTCATACACACTTGCTAGGCAAAAACAAACATGTTTAAACGAAACAAATGTAAAATAAAATCATGGGAAAAGGGTGCAATTTTTTTTTGCACTTGTCAAATGTAAGATGATAGATTACATACAGCCATACAGCCTACTCCAAAAATAATAATTTTAGCGTTAATATATTACTTATATACTTTATAACAATTTATTGTGAATTATAAATAAATAAGTTTTTTCGTCCTAATTGGGACACACGTGTTTATTCCAAAAATGTAAATGGATTTTCAACTTTATAAAACCTCTTTGTTTTTACAAAAAAACTGTGTAATTAAAAACGCTCTGTTTAGTCTCATATATTTTGTAGTTAGGTACTAACTTAACATTGCAGGAATAATTCTATTACGCACTAGTGTGTAATATTATTATGCACGCATGTGTTATAGTTCGGTTTATGACCCTAAGAACGATGTAATAAGGGTCACTTTACGAGCAAGTGTGTTTGAAACACAATTAACACAATAATTGTGCTTTAAAACAATCCTACCGGTCGTGATATACAATTTTATTACGTTTAAAAAGTTCCAATTTGCGGCTAAGTTACCTTATATTTATAAATTGGTTATGTGATTGGCATCAAATAAGAGCTGGTCATCTCACCTGAATCGGAGAAGCAGCCATGTTGTTTCCGTTGCGGTGGATCCGGTGCAGAATCCGACTCTAATAGAATATTATGGAAATAAGAAAAATTAACAAAAAAATAAACATTACGTACATGCACAAACTATATTTATTTAACTGTAATATTTACATGCATTATAACGAGATAAGATGAGAAACCAGAAAAATATTTGACTCCAATATGAAACAAGTCAAGGTTTAAATAACAATTTATAAAGTATTTACAAGTAATTCGATCATAAAATAAATTTTAGTAATAAGGAACTGGTATTAACCTTGAAATGTGACTGTGTTTCTCGCTGACGTGACGAAGGGCGCGAGTCGATAGGTCCATGTTGTTGACGGTGGCCTCGGGGGGGCATGTGGGGGCACGTAGCGGCTGATGGGTCGATGAACAGAAGGGTCAAAGGGTGGGTTTTCTACGGAATCTGTTTTTAAGATCGACGTTAGCTTTAATCGCTCATTACTGAGCGGCTTTTTTAATTCCTTTTTAACTGGGGATTTTCTACCGTGAACAAACGTTTTAGGGTCTTCAATGGATCTGTTATTATCGCTCGCCTTGGGATAGCGATGTGCTATCCATGAACCCTCTAAATGTGGAGCGAAATCTTTCAAACTGCTAATATCTGGCGCAGATGCGTAAATTTGGCCCAACAATGACATAACTTCAAATCGTTTTCTGATTCTTTCCACTTCCCCATTCCGAAACTCAGGCACTTCTTCAGCAGAGCGTGAACGATGTTGAGTTGAACTTTTGTGAAGCTGTGCAAGTTTTGATATAATATCGATATGAGGCATATAACGATTTTTTGATTTGGATGGTCCTCGAACAACTGGAAATAATGTTTTATGAAGTTTTTGAGCTGAATATTTTTCATTCCAAAAGAAATTATCATTACAGTCGCTTCTAACTAGTTCTGGATCACTGCGATAGCGTCGCAAGACTGCCCCAGCAGCAGATGGTGAATCAAACCGTCTCGCGAGGCGGCGCACTTCCCCGGGTTGGGCCAGTTTTAGATAGGCACGCCAGTATCGCTCGGGAGTAGGCGACGGACTTCGACTGCGCCAAATTGTCTCCTCACTTGAGTAAGGTAGCGTGTCAGGCGTACGTCGATCGCTTGCGTGTAGCCGATGTGGGGAAGGTGATCTCAAATATAGGTCGGGTTTGATTGGAAGCGAAATAAACTTATTTTTTTCACTTTCACCAAAATATTCTTTGATATTTGTACACGAATTTGACTGTACTATTAAATTTTTTCCTGACCCCTCTGAAATTTTTCCTGTCTCACTTTCATTTACTATCATACTCACTTTACTATCATTATGGAAATTTGGTGTTGTTTTATCTTGATTTGGCCTATTTGTAACAGATTCAAAGTATTTGACTTTATCTTGAACTTCCTTTTTTGGCACGTTGTGTATTACAGTTATATTAGAAGTGTCTGATCCACCAGTTTCAGTATCACTAGCTGATAATTGTGATGGAATATCTTTGTCAGATGTGTACACTAAATGCCTGTTTTGTTTTAATTTAGTTAAATCCCGCTCCTTGTTTTGCTCCGCAGTGTTAACCTCAGATGTAATGTATAAATTAGATTGAACTGGGGCTTTCTCCCTGCTCTCATGCCCATTAATTCTACTTATTACTTCTTTGCTCAGTGTTTGTGAAAGCTTTTTCTTTTCATTCTCGGTTAGTGTCATGTGAATTTTATTAACATTATTCTTAAAATCCTTTTCCGTTGGAACTGGGCAAATAGCAGCGATTGATTTTGATTTATTATGTTCGTTAAGATTCTTTATCTCATTATCAGTGTTACTAATTAAGGAGTTACATCTAACGTGCAAGTTAGAGTTATAGCCGTTGTTACGTTTTGGTACCTCAATCGAGAATTTATCGGAGTCCTTATTAAGCTTGGATTCTAATTCTTTACTATAAATTGCATTTAATTGATTCTTCAAGGTACTAACTTGTTCTAATGATAAACTACTCCATAAATGTTTTCCAAGACCAATTTTTTTCCTAAGATCATTTAAGGTAGTTTTGTGATTAAATTCAATGGCTGGTTTATTAGAATTTTTCTGACAATTACGCTCTGCATTTCTTGTGTTTATATTAAAAGCAGTCTCTGCTACACTTGTTCCTCTCCAAAAAGGTTTATATGTATCTTTTGAAGTTGTTTGATTTGATTCTCCGTAATCTTTTGTGGAAATATTTAAAAATGTATCTTTCAGATCTTCAACGGATTTTTCTTTTACTTTAAGACCTACTTCTTTATTATGATTCCATCTAAACTCCTTTAAATCTCTTGGATAGAAGAGAAAATCTTTTTCAATTTGAGCTTTTCTTAATTTTTTATACAGATTGTTTAGCTCTTCTTCTGCTCTTTCTATAGCACGGATTTTTTTCCATCGATCAAAATCGATAATTTCTTCATTTCTCTTTCTATGACTCAAATTAAACAGTGATGTTGCTTTTTCTAGCTCAGCTACTCTTTCTAAATAGGAATAATATGTATTTAGTTCTCGAAATCGTTCAGATCTTTGTTTGCAGTTTAGAATATCTTGAACATATTCTCCATACTCTGGATCATTATAGTGAATATCGCTGTCACTTTTAGTTTTTGATTTCATGGATTCCGAAATTATCATTTCGTCTCTTTTTCCACTATCAATACTATGAGGTCTTAATAATTTATTTTGTGACTTAGAATGATGTATTTTTCTATATGATGGAGACCTAAACGTGACTGGTGAACTTGACTTACTTCTGTTTACACTTTTGTTTTTCATAATCTTTGGAGAAACTGGTCTCGATGTTTGAGAAAAGTATATTTTAGAAGGTTGAGACAACTGTTCATCTTCAGATTCTTCAAATTCAGACATGAATGAGGAATGATTTGAAAGCGTTGATGAATCGAAGTGACCAACATCTCCAAAAGTATTTTGCTGGTGGCGCTGTCTCAAATGGGTTAACGGCGATTCATTCAGTTTTATTTTTTTATTTGGAGCAATGAATTTTTGGTTTGGTGTATTTATTGCCAAATGGGCCACTTGTTTTTTCTCATTTAAATGTTCTCCATCTGATCCTTTTTTGTGAAATATAACAGTTGGAGATTTTGGTCTCGTTGTTTGTGAAAAAAATAATTTGTTCACTGTAGGTTCACTCTTACTGCGGTTTGTACATACTGAAGTATTAGAACCAAATTCATCGCTGCTTTTCTCCAGGCTATCAAATTTACGTATTGAGCCATCCATTTTACCCGGCCATGAAATAGACCGGGGCTTATATACCCGAGCAGGACTAGGATTTTTATCCCACATTTTGAATCTAGAAAGCGATACTGGTTTTCTATATGTCAGATAAGTGTTATATGAATTTGACATGGGACTTACATAGTTATGTAAATCTGACTGGAAAAATTGCGCTTTATCTTTTACACTGCTTATTACGCTTGCGTCTATATTATGTTTCAATGAAGACATATCAGTTTCTCTACATAATAAATGCTGAAAAAATGAATCTGTAATAATCATATCGCGTGTGTTTTGAATTTCTCCGATGCTTATCCTTTTTTTATTTAGATCTTTTGAACTTATATTAGATTCAGGTAAGTAATCTCCGAATTCATTGGTGCATATTAATTCCTTTGGTGTTTGATGTTGAACTTTCTTTTCATTTAAAGATTTATCCAAGTTTTTCTTTATGGTCTTCTGTGGTTTTTTGGGCTTTTTGTTGCATTGATCATGGCAAACAGTACTTTTTTCTTTCACATTTACTATTTCTGATTGTTTCTTCTTTTTTAAATTGTTTATAACAGCCGTTTTGATACCATGAGTTGATTTTAAATTTGAATAAATATTTGATGTTGATCTTGAAACACTTTGTATGTTTTTAATGTTCGATGAAGAAATATTTGATCCTATCTGTTTATCGTTACGTTTACTGGCGAGACATGGTGTGGAATGTGTATGTACATTATTTATTTTAGCCTTTTGAAGCTTTTCAGAAGTGCGCATCATATCTCTGCTCCTATGCGTTACTCCAGTTTGTTTACTATTACCGGCAACTGTTTTTACTGAGAGTTTTCTGTCTTGAACAAGCTTATTCTTCAGTTTTGTTACATCTATTTTTTCATTCCTTTTCTGAGCACTCCAAAGCTTATCAAGTGACGTAGCTTTATCTAAAATATTAGATATGGGTGTTCTTCGACCCACTCCACCCTCGATTATAACTGAAGTTACTGGTCCAAGTCGATTACGATTTCCAGTCGGATATTCCGTTGGTAACATGGTTCTTCTTGGTGATTGGAAGCTACTAGTGCCATCGCGTCTTTTTTCAGATGACGCATTTTTAAGTTTTATGCATGATGAAACTGATATCTTGTTTCTGTTTAAAACTGGCGGTGCTGATAATGAAGTGTTTTTCCTTCGGTTAGCCGTATTTGAATCGGTGCCAGAGCTTTTCATTATTATATGTGTTTTCTCCCTATTAAGTTTATTGCTTATTTTTTGTTTTATTAATTCAATATTAGATTGTTCTTTAGTTATTAGAGATGGTATGATTGATTTATCTCTTCCAGAATTGATCAAATGTAGAGTGCGGCTACACTTTGAAGATATTCTCTTTGGTGGAGCGGGTGGTTCAAGATTATTTGTTTGAAAGTCATCATTTTTTGGACCCATTAAATCAGTAACATTTTTCTCAATACTTGTTATAGGATAGCAAATAACTTCATGAACATTCGGTGACTTTCTGTGCACTCTTATTTTTGTCAATGTTGACGTTAGTGGGATGTATTCAATATCCGACTCCTCTGCGGATCATTCAATAGCAGCTCATTAGTCTTCTTGTATTTAAGTCGTGATTAAAACGTGTCTGTAGTGCTGCTGCTAGAAACTTTAGGTGAGTAAGGCTTCACTTCTAAGTGCAGTAGTACTACGTGCTGTAAACAAGTCAAATCGTGGATTTTTGATGCTACGTGCTTGTTTAATTTTGGAGTTTTTATTCAAGTTGTGTAAACATAACGTGCAGGGTTACCTTTTTCCGCAGTCTTTCCAGTTACCCAGCACCTCTTTTAATAGATTTAAATATTATTTCATGCTCAGTAAATAAAAAACTTACCTTTTGCCGCCGTTGTTAAAAGTTAGGTAATAGTTGTTAGAGAGCGCTCATTAAAACAATTTGATATGACCTCGCTAACAATAGCTCAGATAAATGCCGTAATCATACGTATTTTCATTGCTTTATATTAACACGGTGCCTCATTATTGATGTTATATTCAGCTTAAACCCATCACCAGACCTATACCATGCTTTACCGACATCATTCGTTTTAAGCTAGCCCACTAAACTAATACAGAGAACATTGTTATCTATTTTAAATAAATTGTGATTTCGAGTTACACAATACGCAACTTTTTATGTACCTTTATCAAATTGTAAATAATAATATCCTATAAACACATTTATTGTATAACCACTAAATTTATTTATATGACTTTATCAGTTTTAAAAATAGAAATTGAATATCAATGGAGATGTTGTATTTTTTAAGACAAAAATAATATGAAGCGATTTGTTTTATAATAATAATAAATAATAATAATAAATTGTTTATTTCTTTAACAAAAAGTACTTAAAAACTAGGGGCAGGTGTTTCCCGTTAAGCTTATCGCCTGTGTTGGGAGTCACCGCTCTTTAACCTTTATTTATAACAAACAAAATTACATTATACTTAAGAATTTTTAATTATAAAGAAAGTTTTAATTATAAAGAGTACATCAAATTTTACAAACAACAAATACATAAGAATAAAACAAAATTATTTGAACCGAACAAACGACAGAAATACAATAGCAAAAATATTAACAAGTGTATGAAATTATGTGAAAATCAGCGGAGAAGTGGTTTCATTATTGAAGCTGTATTAGGCTTACTACGGCGTTAATGTGTCACTTTTATAACTAAAATGTGTTACGAAGATATCACAGATAAAATTGAATAGTACTCGTTTGTACAGAACTATGTTACAGACAAGTTTAACATTCAACATTAGAATCTACTGTAAAGTGTCCAAACACCAAATTAAAAAAAGTTTATCAATTATATGCGGCAGCGTGTGTTCTGATTTTGAATGAAGAAGGATGTTTTAAATGAAGATTTACGCCTGCTTTTAATATCAAATCTCCATTAAGAATTCAGAATTGTTCTAAATCGTTAATTGTGTTGTATATTCATTTTAATATGTTAATCTTAATTTCCAAATTAATCACATATTTACTATAACGCATATCTGTCTATTCATATTCATTTAAATACTGACCCATCCATTGGTTGAAATGCAAAAAGCAAGGGTCACAATATTAATCTTGGATTGCCAATATAGAATAGCTAGGCTAGTATGGAAATGACTTTTTTGAAATAGGGCCGGACCAGTTCTGCGCTGAATTTTCGATCCTCAAGCTATGATGTCAGTTGGACTCACCAGTTCTGGGCGGGGCTGGTGAGCGGAACCCTCTCAAGGGTGGTTCCCCCCCGGCCTGTAAGTCCCTATAAGCAGCTCGGCGATCGGCGGGAGAGAGCGGTGCTTCAGTCTCCTCACGGCGCTTAAATATCAGCGTTGAATCTGATTCATATCCCGACTCTTTTAACGCTCTGAAAGTAAAGTAGCAGTTGAACTGACTGTAATAAATAAAATAAAATAAATAAAATCACATTTATTGTTTTCAAAGAATAAAAATACAGAATAACATCATCATCATCATCAGCCGGAAAACGTCCACTGCTGGACAAAGGCCTCCCCCAAAAATTTCCACGACGATCGGTCCTGCGCTGCCCTCATCCAACGTATTCCGGCGATCTTGACCAGATCGTCGGTCCATCTTGTGGGGAGCCCGCCAACACTGCGTCTTCCGGTACGTGGTCGCCATTCGAGGACTTTACTGCCCCAACGGCCATCTGTCCGTCGAACTATGTGCCCTGCCCACTGCCACACCAGAATAACATACATGCTACAGATTACAAATTAAAATGAAAACAAAAGGTAGCGGCTCAGCTTCTGCTGCTCGGCGTAAGTACATTACTCCAAGCAGCGCTGGTTTTCAGCCGACCCTATCCCTGAGGTGTTATTAGGGAACTACTAGAGTCCACGTCCACCAGATATAAATCACCAAGAAAATTTAGAATGAACTTTCAAATGTTGTAATTATAATAACAGATTCTGAGTTTCATCTAATTATGTTTTTAAATCTAACATATTTATTCTAACTATATCTAACATATGTATCTATTACATATTTAGAATATATCACACTATAGTCATAAGTATCTATCCCTACTCTTTGTTATAGTCTTGTTTGTGTGTGTGTGTGTATAATGGAGATTCAATAAAAAGTGTTTTATTATGCTGTATTGTGTTCTTCAGGGAGTGCCGAGAGACAAACTGATAAAGAATTAAAGGTATTTATTTTCTCATAATTCATTCCTTTAGAATTCCTTTTGATGTCATTTCTATCACTACCACCGCTTCGGAAACAAATGGCGCTCTGAGAGCGAGGAAGCGGCGCGAGAAACTCTCCCAGTATTTTTTTTTGCGCGCTTTCTAATAAAATATATTGGGATAATCTGGAGAAACTTGCAGTGGGCGGATTGAGGGCAAATGACCACGGGGTCGACCACCGACCAAATAGAGACGAGACGAGTAATGGGTTGTACGATGTTGATGAATGTGAGGGTGAGGGTCTTTAGTCTTTGTCCAGCAGTGGATGTCTTCCGGCAAAAATACAACACCACTAACGTAATGAATATCTAATGATGTGGTAACCTGTCAGATATGATATCAATATGAGTTACCTGGCCATATTAGACTTCGATAGTATAGCGGATGTTAGATCCTTCTTCTCTTTAGGTGACGCTTGCGGCAGAGACGTTGTGCTCGAGATATTTTGCTGTAATAAAAATGTTGTTAACATAATATATAAATATATATAATGTATTAAAATTTATTCTAATGTGCATTTGACTTATAAGAAAATTATGTAATGCAAAGTATAAATCTTCAGTGAGTACGTAATTATTATTTTTCTTAAAGCAAGTTACAAAAACTTAAAAAGGACAATTTGTTAAGTTTTAAAGTGATAACCCTCACTTCTGGGATTAATAGCAAAAATAAAATTATAAAACAAAATTTATGAACGATGATGGGACTCGAACCCGCGACCTGTAGATGAAGCCACAACCTGAGAGTTGAACAAGACTGTAGGCATATCAACGATACGTCACTCGAACGGTTGGTTCAGTAGTAAGAGCGCTCGCATGGAACGCGAGAGGTCGCGCGTTCGAGTACCGCATCAGCAAATTTTGTTTTAAAATTTAATTTGTATAATTAATCCCAGAAGTGAGGGTTATCACTTTAAAAAATAACAAATTGTTTAAACAGATATTAATAAGTTTCATTTACAAAACAAGTATCAAACATCTACATTCATAATAAAACATTTATTTTACAACAATACAATTTATATTCATGCATTTGAGACTTATTCTTAAACGTAGGTACTTTAAGCATAATTTATAAAGTTTTTTAAATTATTCTTGTTGTTAAGTGTTCAAACAGCAATGGAAAATAATGTAACCTTTCTAATTTACATTAATGCTATTATTACTCACACATGCTAATAAACGAAAACTAATATATACATAATACTTAAAACTCTCTGTAGAGTTTTATATCGTATTATAACGTTATAAGGCATCAGGAATTATATTTAAAATATTTAATAAATTATTTTCTATTTTTTAGTTCGGTTTTCTATAAAAAGCGTGTTTTTTAGTTTTTTAAACTATTATTTATTTTCTATTGTTTAGTTCGGTTTTCTATAAAAAGCGTGTTTTTTAGTTTTTTTTAAACTATTATTTATTTTCTATTTTTTAGTTCGGTTTTCTATAAAAAGCGTGTTTTTTAGTTTTTTTTAAATATTATTTTTTTATCAAATTAGTGTAATGTCATCGGTCCTCGATAAATCTACAAAGTTTGAACGAAATCTAGCCGTTTAAAGTGGGTCATAATCGCGCCCAAAGAAGTCGGTTACAAACATACAGGTGAAGCTAATAAAAAGCGACTGACTTGATTGTTCAGTCATTGACAGATTGACTGATGACGGGTATAATCTAGTGAAAAAAAAAGGAGATAGCCGGAATCCACTACGTTATAAGCAACTGTTCGCTTTCAAACTTAGCCGGATTATACTTCGCGGCCAATCGCGATACTGTAATTACTACTATTTAAAACTTATGTCAAATGACTGCACGTTTCATACTAAACTAAATTTAAATTTTTACTTAGGCAGTACCGCCTCTTATTACGTAGTATTTACATCTTCTTTGTACGTAACAACAGGTAACTATAGCAACCAAAACGTTAGAGTACTTCAGAGTGCTGTATTCTAAATACAGTGTCATCAACTTATCTGTGAACTTATGGGTGTCGCCGTTGTCGATTTAGTCTTGCCAATTAATTCCAATGTGCACGAAAGCTTTCAGCATATTTAACGCCTAAAATTCAAAAAGAAAGAAAACACACGGAACACTCGAAAGTAGTTGACACTGACAGTCGAATGACATTTCAACATGGCGTCTGTAGTTCATATTTTTGCCACTTCACAGATAAGTTGGTATTACTATAATTTAAACTCTAATGCAGTGGCCACAGGTCTTCACAAGCAATTCTTCATAACATTCATAAGTATGCCACCAGAAACATAACTTGTAAAAAACTAAGTCTCGCAACTCTGTTCTTCTACCGTAAAAAGTTGTGAGATAATTAATTATTTAATTTCTTTAAATTTTGCTCTCAATGATTCCTTAGGACCTAGGTTATAAATAGCGCGAATAGCCCTCTGAATTAAATATATATCTAATCCCCCAAGTCTATTGCTACCATTAACATAGGAAATGAAAATTATGTAAAAAAAATATTTATTAAATTGATTTACTAATATGTTTATTAATATTATTATAGTCATAGTATTGTAAATATAAAATATTTGTTTTGTATGAATAACTATACCAATTAATTAAATAAATAATAATTAATTTATGGTAAGTATCAAGTTATTTGTGCTAAGAAGCATGATGTTGAAAATATTGGTAGCAAAAACCATGCGACACATACTTTCAATGCATGCCGTCATATAATATTGATCATCCACACACAAGCGTCATCGCATGCATGCATATAAACCTTACATTCTTGTGGATGGCGCGAAGGAGCAATGTTGAGTATGGTGGAAGGGGTGAGTTCTCGTCAAGCCACTGTTAGCCACACCGTCACACCAACGGGGGAAAATGTTAATTTAAAATATTATCAGCTAATCGTATTGTTATTAAGACTTAGTGCCCTTGAAATAATTAATCTTATGTTAACATTATAGATAAATTAAAATTCAAAAATTTCATTCAAAATTGGATGTGACATTACTTATTGAAAGTCAAAAGCTACCACCCATTCCAAAACGAATGCCTCAATCTGAGAAGAATGGGCGCAACAAACTCAGCGGGCTTTTTTTCAGCAAAAAAATATGTTTCCTAAGTAATATTGTACAATTAAACTTATTATTTAATAGCCTGACGCGGGCGGTCGCACAATTCCCAATCTGTGGTATCATTAAGAAAGTCATTTATGTTATAGTAACCTTTACCACACAAAAGTTTTTTTAACTATTCTATTGAATTACGTAAAACTTTTATTTGAACATTTTCTGGGATATTGTTGTAAATGCATATACATCGCCCCACAAAAGACTTACTAACTCGACTTAGCCGAGTAGTAGGCATTATAAGTTTATGTCTGTTCCTGGTGTGCGAAATGCCCTAAGTTTATTGATAAAACTTTTTTGAGAATATTATTTAAAATATTAATTATTTATAGAGCCGTAAAATAAAAAATACAATTTTCAAGGGCACTAGTTCTTACGAAATATTAATTACGTCACATTATTACTATTAATAATAATCAAAGTGTATTAATTATAAAGTTTCAGTTAATAACCACGGTCTAGTAAAAAATAAGGACTCCGTGTCACCTTACATAACAGTGAGGCACCAAAACAAGCCCGTAAACGTGTAAATACATAGCCCCACGCATACACTTACACTAATACAAGCCTTTCGGCCGCCATTATGAGAATTGTCATCGTATGTGACAGATCAGTTTGCGTCTAAATAAAGAATTTTAAAAACACCGTCGTGCGTTGTGAAAACGTGTAAAAACGACACTATATAAGTATTTGTGGCCATATATGATTATTTAAGGGAAAAAATTGTGTAACTAGTATCCCCCGTAACCGCACACACACTAGCATAACGGTGCTTCACTTGCTAATATCACGGCGCGGAGTCCTTCTTTTTTTCTCGTCCGTGTTAATAACAACCATAATGAAACGAATAGTGTTTTAATAAAAACTGACATGTTGAAAAAGTGCGAAAAAGAACGTTAAACACAGTTATTTTTAACGTTAAATTGTAAAATATAAAAAAGCGTGAAAAATCATTATAAGATGTTGCTAACACATATTCATAAGGCAGAGTGAATAAGCCAGTCAAACGAAGTATATTTTTTATCTTAGATTAAGGATTGGTCTCCGCTGCGCTCCAACTAGATACCACAGGCGTAGGCGCAAATTGCGGCAACTAATACTACGACCAAGTGGGCGTACTCGAGCCAGTCTCGAACAATGTGTGACATTGATGTGGCAAATGTTCTGTTAATCTTTGCTATTAGCAATTAAAATACTGGGTTGCGTACTAAAACTTTGTAAAAGTAAAACTACAAGAAATAAGAAAGACACTGGGACCACATATCACGAGTTATTATTTTGTATTTTATTAATTTCAATGTAAAATAACACGAAGCGTATGTTACAAAATTTGAAAGATGCCATTGAGTCTTAAGATGCCACGCACACAAGCATCTAAAAGTTGCCGTAGTAAAAAGTTGGAGCGAAGCGGAGACCAATCCATAATTTAAGTTATTTATATATAAATTATTTGAAACAAGGCAGTACTTGTGAGGGTTCAAACACGGTGTTATCACAAATACACACATAGAATATAAAAAAGTCGTACCCCGTCAAAAATGTCCATGACCTCGTCCCACCACTAGAAACAGAAAGACGAATTCTAATGGCTTCATAAGTTAAAACCTTATAAATTCTTTATTAACTACATCAACCAAATCCTTGCATATTTTATTCTAATGAGACGAATGAAAGAAATACCATGAAACGTTTATAAAAATATCGGAATGTTACAAAAATACCTGTTTCGCTTCTTTTTCGACCACTGATGACTTTCCAGGGGTATAGTTCTCGATTTTCCCTGGCTGCGTTTTGTACACCTCATGACTCGCTCTTGTGGAGGCTAATGTACTATACCTGGGATATAAAAAATAAGGTACAAGAAACAACACAACGAAAGACTTGTGACACACGTGATAACAGCTCAGTTTAATTCGTATTCAGAAAGGGCGGATGTGCCGCGATTAACTCGCGTGTACTACACGCGACCGTTACGCCCAGGAGGACCAACGAGCAAGTATTTGGGTATTCAGGCAGGCTAGAAACTGTGACAATCATAATGTTAACACGAGGAACAAACATATCCTTGTACTACTCGCTTAAGTCGAGTTAGTAAGTCTTTTATTGGGCGACGTATATGCTTTTACAATGTGATCCCAGAAAATGTAGAAAACAAACGTGTTACGAAATTTAAAAGAATTATTAAAAAACGTTTGTGTGGGAAAGGTCATTATAACATCAACGATTTCCTTAATGATACCACAGACTTGTAATGCGGACACCCTCACGCTCTTTTATTATAAGTGTTTATTGTACGATATTACATTGTAATCTATATTATTATAAAAAAAAGCCCACCGAGTTTTTTGCGCTGATTCTTCTCAAATCTGAGGCAGTCTATTTTGAATCGGTGGTAGTTTTAGACGATCAATAAGTGATTTTGAATCCTATATTGAATAAAAATATTTTAATTTGAAAACATTAGTCTGTAACTTTGGATCTTAAGTAAAACAAAATGGGAACTATTTTCACTCGAGTAATTGTTTGTGGAAAGATTAACAGAATAGTTTGTTGTCATCACCTTCCGTTACACTAAAAACCAGTGGCGTTATTGATTTCCAGAACATTAACATGTTTTCAATAATTTTCAGAAATTCGTCATCAGCGGAAGTCATCTTCTTTCTTTTTATATCTTGACTAGGTGGCCTCATTCTGTCTTCCTTTATTTAACTGTTCGTTTACTGGCTCTGAGTTTCAGACAATATGTCTATCTGCAGTTCAAAAATTGGATTTGGAAGAATTTAAAATATACAATAATAAAAGAAACTTCGACAGAAGAGTGGGCAGAGATTGGAAGCAATCGAAAAACATACAAATTTTCCTAAATGCGTTAAGGAAACATGTGTTAGATTTTACCTAATGGTGCGGGATGGAATGGAAATTTGATATGAAAAACATAAGCTTTGGCACGGGCAAGGGCGCTGGTATGGGACGCTACTTGCGTCGACACTTTGGCTCCTTCTCCTGTTCAAGTGACGTCGTTTTCAGACGTTTGGTGTCGAGACACTTGGCCCCTGGGGCCCTGAGGCGCGGAGAATATACAAAGTAATATCTTCGCGCCTCAATAAGGCTACTAGAAACCCAATCGCTGGCAGTTATTTCGATCAACGGATCAGCCTAGCTATCCAACGCGGAAATGCTGCCAGTATTCTTGGTACGCTTCCCCGTAATGATAGTTTTAATTTTATGTAAACACATTATTGTAAATCTCTTCTTCTATAAATATATTATGAAAATGGTCATTGTTTGAGGCTCAATCACGCCTAAACCACTGATCGTATCGACATGAAACTACCACCATTCGACGCGAAATTTATCCTAGATGGTTTATAGCTTATTTTTCGAATTCCAACGTTCCTTCATTAATTTATTTACTCTTAAAATACGCCCAGTGAAGCGGGCGGGAACGGCTAGTATAGTTATAAGATTTCTTTTGTTAGAATAAATTAAATTTAATCAAATATTAACTTACTTATTATTGGCTAGATATGGAGATGACACGTCACGCCTGTCTTCTTGAACAGATGCAGTTCGCCTTCTGGGGCCGGTGGCAGCGTCGCTGTCGTAAGCGTCGCTCCAAGTACTGGTGGTCAGTCTCCTTAATCCTCCTTCAGGCTCACTCAGGTATCCGGAGCGAGGATCGAAGTATGCGTACTGGGATCTACTGCTGCTAACTCTTTGTGGTTCTTCATCTATTGTGACATTAAAAATGGGATTATTTTCAAGATATCCAATAAAAGATTACGTATTTGTAAAGAAAATGGATGGTTCACTTAGTCAAAGTCAAAGTCAAATAAACTTTATTCAAATAGGCTTATACAAAGCGCTTTTGAATGGTCACTACAAATATTTCTTCTATCACTGAATTTACCATATGTTCAGAGTCAAAAGTCGAGCTCGTGATTTGATCCTGATTTGATCTTGAAACGTCCGCCTAGGTACCCTACCCCTATATACTATACCTACGAAGAAAATAAACTACGAATCATAATAATTGTAGCATACAAGTTACAAATATCAACTTTACAAGAGACCAAAATATCTGTACAGAGCTGTTTATTGTTTTTGTGATGTATTAGAAATGTTTTCAAGTTCTGTTACACACAGCGGTGGATTTTCACTAGGGGCAGTTGGGGCAACTGCCCAGGGCGGCAAATTTTTTAGGGCGACAAAATTTTGAAAGTGAAATATTTTTTTTTAGTCTTATCAATGTTGCTCAATATAATTAATTAATTCTGTTAATGAATAATTTCTGGTTTAATTGATAATTCAAGAAATTCAATTTATCCATTATTTGTAAATTATAATTTTGGCACGATTAGTAAAAATTAAAAATAATAACGATTTAATCAATTTGTTCCCTTGGAGATTTAAAATAATAATCGATTTTATTATTTTCTGGAATTAAATAAAAATATTAGTATTTGTTTTCATAAAGTTTCTGCAATAAATTAGGTATTTTAGTTTTGAAAAATAAAATATATAAACTGTAAGTTTAAGTAAAATTATTGGGGCGGATTTTTTTCTGGTGCCCAGGGGCGGCATTAAATTTAATTCCGACCCTGGTTACACAGATTGAATAAAATTGTAACTGACATCAACTAATAAATAATAAATTTCGTCAACATACTGTCGCGAAGTAATTGATCACTCAGTTTTCAGTCCGCATGTCACATTAAAACGAAAACACTATCTGTGCCGGTGATTTATAAGATATATAAATACAAAAGAAAATTTAATATAATTACCTCGACGGCTTTTGTAGCGGATTGTCACATAATCGTCTGAAAAACAAAAACAAATTCTTATATATTTGAATTGAAAGATATTAACTACGGAAAATTGGCGCCAATTGCTAATTTGATTTTTAAACAAGTTACTGAAAACTTCTATGCTAAATAACAATTTAAATTATTAGGAACTTAAATATTATGTTATTAAATGGTTAATATTCTTTCTTTGTTTTCGCGAATTCTTAAAGTTAGACCAACATTATTAATAATAATATCAACTTACTGTCGTATTTATTTTTATGAATTGTATCATACATCTTCTTGTACCATTTTGATGGGTCTTTTACTTCCTGAAATGAAAATATATATAATATTGTAAAATCTTCAAATTACATTTTATTATTCTTTCTATCTATTGTTGAGGTTAGTTCAGTGGGAGGCACAGGATGCCGTATAATTAGAAAGGGCGCCGTAGCTAGTGAAGTTACTGGACAAACGAGACTTAACATCTTGTGTCTCAAGGAGACGAGCGCAATTGTAGTTCCACTCAGAATTTTTGGATTTCTTAAGAATCCTGAGCGACATTCCATTGTAATGGACAGGGCGTATCAATTACCATCAGCTGAACGTCCTGCTCGTCTTGTCCCTTATTTTCATAAAAAATATCAACATAATATCTATATTTAACCAGCTGATGGTAATGACACGTACTGATCTGAGGGTGACCGGCATTCCTTCTCTAGTGGTGGGGCCAACTCCTTCTATCTTCTGTCGGTCGGTGTCGGTCATCGTCTGAACACGCTCCTTGTCGCTCCTGGAGCCTTCGCCTTCACTGACGTAGCCACGACGTAGCGCGTGCACTGAAACGATTAGGTCACAGAATAAAAAAAAGTGTGTGTATACGACGAACGCAATGCAACTTATGAATGCACGCAAGAAGTTACTTCTTTGGCCTAACGAAGCAAAAATCATTAAAATGATTTATTGCTCGTGCTATTGTACGTTTTTAGAAAGAACAATTTTGTAAAATCTTGCAAATTAATGGCTTTGACAATTAATTAATAAATAATGAATACGGCTGTATGGGCTTGAACCCTTTGCCTATCCTAATAATGGACGACAAAACCGAAGAAAATAACGAATGACGCAAACGTCAGAAAATTTTAGGAACCAACTTCAAACCTGTTACTTTTGTGTTACAGTGATGCGCGCGCATCTTAAAATTTCACTCTCATCATTTTTTCATAACGCGCCTAAATAAGTATACCTTTAAAAATTAAATTAAGTACTAGGCTGTAAGACTCATCAAAGAGGTGAAAACTTCATTAGGGCGAGGTGAATGATACGAAGTACAACAAGTTGTTTGTTAGGACATTAACATTATACATCCTTACTAATATTATAAATATGAATGTAAGTTTCTTTGTTACGCTTTCACGCCGGACCTACAGAACCGATTTTGATGAAATTTGGCACAACGATATACTAGACTAAAGCTTGGAAAAGGACATAGGCTACAGTTTTATCCCGGAATAAATCTATGGTACCCGCGGGATTTGTGAAAAACTGCACGTTTAAATAAAAAAAAATAGTACGTTTAGTTTGCCATAGCAATCTTCCTCGAAATAAGATTCATATAATATGTTGGGAACGGGAGCGAAAACGGGAACCGGAACTGGAATAGGACATGAGATAATCTTCCATTCCAAACTTGCTTATTATTTTTTTAAACCAGCTAGTATCTATATATTTACTAGCTGAACCGACGTTGTTACAGAACAACGAGATCTATCTACAGAGATAATAAAAAAAAAACTGTTTTATAGGAATTTGTCAATAATATTTCAAAAGATCAAGAAATATTTCATAAAAAATGCTCCCTGTTGTTATAATGAAATTGTTTCACAGCGGAACTGTCAAACCGTGCGTCACAAATTCTCTCATAGAAAATATGTCCATACAAATTAAATATTGAAAATGAAAATAATTATGGGTCCCAAATCGAAATAAAAACTATCCTATCTCTCAAGTTGGACCAAACTGCACTCCATGAAGTAATCCCCATTAAAATCCGTTCATTAGTTTAGGAGTCCATCGCGGACAAACAACGTGTCACGTAATTTATATATATTAAGATAACTGTGTATAAATTACTCTTGTCAATTTTATTCAGACTCCTAAAATCTTCACTTCAAAATTAAATAGGATTAATTTTTTCCTAAGTTTTCTTTCAAATCGATTACGTAAAAAAAATAAAGAGTCATGTTTGTTTTAGCAAAATATCAGATCTTTACTTAATGCATAAGAATGTTAACACGGAAAAAAAACCTCTGGAATGGCTGGATATCTCAATATGTAACTGTGTATGCTTAGATTAAGGATTACTCTCCACTGCACTCCAACTAGATACTGCAAGTGTAGTCACAAAGTGCGGCAACTAATACTACGCCCGTACTAGAACAAACCAGTCTCGAACAATGTGTTACGTTGACGTGCCACATGTTCTGTTAAACTTTGCTTATAATTGAAACTAAAATGCCGGGTGGTAAAACTTTTTAAAAATAATACTGTAAGAAAATTAATAAGAAAGACACTGGGATCACATATTATCAGTAAGTATTTTGTATTTTATTAATTTCAATGTAAAATAATACGAAGCGTATGTTACAACATTTGAAAGATGCCATTGAGTGTCAAGATGCCACACACATAAGCATCTAATAGTTGCCGTAACAAAAAAGCTATTGTTATTATGCAGTGCGGTATCTAGTTGGAGCGCAGCGGAAACCAATCCTTAATCTATGTAATAATTGGCGCAAAGTGAAAGTCTTAAGGCGAAGAGTAAGCAGAAAACACGCAAACATGGTGTTTTTAGACAAGTTTTGTGGTGAAAGTATAGCATTTCGAGCTATGAACACTACTTAATCCTGTTACACATATCCTTAAGTCTTATTTGTAGGTTGCTAATGCTCGCTGTTGGTTATAGTTAACACTGCCGAACCTTTTTGAACTACCACTTTTTTGGTACTTCTCTCAGAAAAGTTATTCTTATAGCTTGTACTTTTTTGTGTAGGTTAATTTATTCAGATTAGTAGTGAATAACGAGGATTGTAAGCATATAAACTGTTTTCCACCCAAGAATTTTGAAAATATTGGCTTTGTTACATAGATGGCGGGCCGGCAGCCGTGAACTCATATCGCTCAAGGTCGCTGGCTATTTCGGTCGCCTTAAAGTGCAGTACATTATTATAAGTATCTGATTTAAAATTAATTTTATTATATTTCACATTAACTTTATATTCCCTGATGTTTGATGTCTGAAGACAAAGTAAATAATTGTATTTTATACACAATATGACCCGGCAAACGTTGTTTTGCCATATAAAGTATAATTCACGCGATAGTTTTACAAGTAATAGAATATTGCCTATATTATAGCCTGTACATCATTTTGTTCTATTGTCAATAGTTTTTGCAGCGCACGCAAAAATAGGTTTTCGATTTTACACCTTGTGTTACAAAATAGCAATTTTATTACGGATCCCTAATTTTGAAAAAAAAAACATAGCCTATAGCCTTCCTCGATAAATGGACTAACCAACACTGAAAGAATCATTCAAATCGGACCAGTAGTACCAGAGATTAGCGCGTTCAAACAAACAAACAAACAAACAAACACTGCAGCTTTATAATATTAGTAAGGATTACAATAGCATATATGTAGATACAGTAATATACATTGTGCCTCATTACCTGGGTCTCCCACAGGCGGCGAGGGTCTGTCTCGAGGAAGGCGCGCGTCCTTATCTTGGCTTGGATAGCCCGAAGTTCTTGGTACCTGTCCTTCTGTAATAAATCAATTCAAATCAAAAATATTTTATTACATAAGTAAATAACATTACACTTAAAATATTTTTTTTCCATACAGCTCATTCTGAAGGCAGATTTCCTTACAGAAGAACGAGCAAGAAACTCTAAGGTTTCTCTTTTCAAAACAGATTAGATTCTTATTACAAGTTCTTACAAAGTGCAAAGTGATGTTAATAAAATACTCAAAAGTGAAATACTAAATGCCTTACACGAGTAAGTCAAAACAAATTAAAGACAGAAGAGTTATTGAGTACAGTAGTAGATGCATAAATCCACACACACCGTAAATAAATGAAGGCATTATGCGAGAATTTTATTAGAATTACTGGCTGACCCAGCAAACGTATTGCCGATATTAAAATCGCGATACAAAAGTAACTGTTGATCGTAGATGGGTGAAAATTCGAAGTTGTATGTTATTTTTAATGCTGACTCATAATCAAACAAATTTAAAAAGAATGTCAAAAAAATTAACAAAAAAAATTCCGTGTGGACGACCCTTAACATTTAGGGGGATGAAAAATAGATATTGTCCGATCCTCAGACCTACTTAATATGCACTCAAAATTTCATGAGAATCGGTCAAGCCGTTTCGGAGGAGTTCAAAGTTTAACACCATGACACGAGAATTTTATATATTAGATATAAAAACATAAAATAACCTAAATAAAATAAAAGAATTAAAAAAAAAACATGAAGCAGACTTCCCCTTTATATAATATATATCTAAGTTAGTACTTATATATAGCTAGTGTTATCAATATTGTTTTTTATATTTTTTACAATCACGATGGATGAATGAAATTTTGTGTACACCTTCAATATTTTAAGGAAAAGAAGCATACATAGGTATATATAAAATTACTGGACAGACTTTAATAAAACTTAGACGAATGCCTTTAGAGCTACATCTAGACTGTATTCGATCAAAATCATTGCACAGATATAAATGTTAAATTTTTTAACCGACTTCAAAAAGGAGGAGGTTCTCAATTCGATCGGTTTTTTTATTTATGTACACCGATAACACTGAGATTTATAAACCGATTTACGTAATTCTTTATTTTGATGCGGAATAGCTGCCATTTAGTCCCATAAAAATTTTCCATTATTTGGCACAGTAGTCATTTTATGAACATTTATGTTTACGTGGCTGATGATATTGTTTGGATTTTAATTTGTGTACAGCTTTTTAGGAGTTTAAAAGTGGGTCTTAAGCTACAAGCACGTGAAATAGAGTTTCGAGGCACGAGAGGTACCTACACTCGCCACGCGTGACTTTGTGCGGCATACCTTCGTCTGGAACAAAACAACCTAAGTGGGCAGGCACCAAATTAAACCCTATCAATAGGTAGTAATTTATTAACATTATAGGCATTAAGTTTGCTTGAGAGGTGTATTCAATTAAATCTTTATCTATTTTAAAAATAAGTATTTAAGTGCACCCTATTTACGTGAACGAAGTCGCGGGCAAAATTTAATTGAATTAATATTACATGAATAGGCATAATACTAAATATAGAAGTATGGTAATTAGCCCGTCGGATCTGTCCAAATATTATACATTATCTATGTATAAGATTCTGTAACAGTTTAAATTGAGAGTGATAGTTGGTCGGCACTCCGCACGGTGCTAACATTAAACTTTAATAATAACCAAACCCTCGTCAAACAGTTGTGTCTTACGTCTCTCATAATGCTATCTACATTGTTTCTTATTTGTATGCGGTAATAGTTATTTATCTTCACCCATGCTTTAAATCCTCTATAAAAGATTCTGAAACAATTAGTTTACTGCTAACATTAAAAAAGGCAGTCCTAGTAACCATAATATCATCAAAAGGAGTATTATTATAAAAACGGATGTTGTAATGATGTAATGAATTTTGGACGTTTGGATGATGAAATGGTTATTAGGACACTGGGTGTTTTAATGTTGGCAATAAGCTAACTGTTTTAGAATCTTTATTAGAGGATTTAAGGCATGGGTGTAGATAAAACAAGTAGTATAATATGTTTATTACAATTATTTGCTCTTAATTAACTTTAAGTAAATAGCGTGTCTTATGCTAAATGCATGCTTTTATTACGATAAGTAGCGGACACACTTTTTTTATGGAATAGGAGGACAAACGTATGTACTTACACCTGGTGTTAAGTGATCACCGTCGCCCACGATCTCTTGCAGCACCAGAGGAATCACAGGAGCGTTGTCGGTGTACGCGTCTTTTTTTTAAGGTACCCATGTCGTATCGTCCCGGAAACACCGCACAAGGATGCTCATTCCACAGCTTTGTAGTACACTACATAGGTATCGGATTTGTTGTTGAGCCTGGCAGGGTATTTGTAGCAACAATAACAGTGTAAAACAGAACTCTAAATATTTAATACTAGCTCATGCCCCCGACTTCATCCGCGTAGATAAAGGATTTTTAAAAATAATAAGCAAGTTTGGAATTGAAGAATAAATCATGTACTTTTCCAGTTCCGGTTCCCGTTTTCCCGCCAGTTCCCAACATGTTATATGAATCTTATTTCGAGGAAAAATGCAAAGCTCATCGACGTGAATTTTAGTTTTTCACAAAAATCCCGCGGGAACCATTAATTTTGTCCAGGAAAAAATGTAGCTTCTGTCATTTCCTAAGTTCTAGTCTATCGTTATACCAAATTTCATCAATATCGGTCCAGTAGCTCCAGCGGTAAAGCGTAACAAACAAACTTACATTCACATTAGTAGGGATTACATAATACTATGTATGTTTATCACGCTTTCAGTCTCTCATGAAATTTTACAAACACCTTAAAGACTTGAAAGGACAGGAAGCATTTTACACACAGACAGACAAAAGTTTCAAAATTTCTTAGTTTGGTGTCAGTTAGTCATAAAACGTTCACAAATTTTTCACATAGGAATGACAGACATAGGCTATAGATTTATATAGCAGTACTAGCTGACCCAGCAAACGTTGTATTGCCGATATTAAAATCGCGATACAAAAGTAACCGTTGATTAACTCCTAATCAAACAAATTTAAAAAAAAATTGTCAAAAAAATAAAAAAAATAAAATTTGGCATGGACCACCCTTAACATTTAGGGGGGTGAAAAATAGATGTTGTCCGATTCTCAGACCTACCCAATATGCACTCAAAATTTCATGAGAATCAGTCAAGCCATTACAACAAACACCGCGACATGAGAATTTTATATATTAGATAGATATCAGACGGAAAAAAAGTAAATTTGAAGACATAATAAGAATCGCAAAAACTACAAAATGGAATTGGTCAGGCCACATATCAAGGGCTAGTAACGACAGATGGAGCAGTAGAGTAACAAACTGGTACACATTAGATGCCAAAGAAAGAAGAGGTAGACCTGGTACTAGATGGAAAGACGATCTAGTAATTTTGCGAAAGAGGGCTATGGTCCACAGCAAACACTCAGGACAAAGAATACAAATACAATACACATACAAATACAAATATTTATTTATAACAACAAAATACAAAGAATAAAAAAATAAAAATAAAAAGAAGGGGGAGGCGTTTGCCCAGCAGTGGGATGATATAAAATATTGTAAATGGCTTTAAGCAATAGATATCATAAAATAAATGAACATAAGTAGTGGTATATGAATAGTGAAGTAGTGGGCGGAAGATGAATAATCTCAGACATGCGGATGATACTATACTACTTGCCTAAACAAAGAAGAATATTGAAGAACTACTTACATGTTTTGAGATAACCAGCCTTGAAATCGGACTGGCCATCAACAGAGTTAAAACCAAAATGATGATAGTAGATCGAGTAAATAACAACAGAATAGAAATTCAACGCATTGGCAACAGTGAGATGGTGCCAACCTACATCTATCTTAGTTTTACTATCTCCAATACCAGAGGTTGTGAGCTGAAAATCTGAAGGCGATGTGCTATAACCAGGTCTGCAGTAGAGAAGCTCAATAAGATCTGGAAGGACAGAAGGATCACCAAAAGCACTAAGACGACTTATGAGGTGCCTTGTGTTTCCAATGTTCCTGTACGGGGTTGAAACATGGTCCCCTAGACTGCAAGACCGCCGCAAAATTGATGCCTTAGAGATGTGGTGTTGGAGGCGACTTCAGAAGATCCCTTGAACGGCTTTCCGAACCAACAATTCAATCTTGAGAGAACTGAAGAGAAAAGAAAGACCATCTCCGACTGTGTATTTACGAATTATGAAGTTCTTTGGCCCCATCTCCAGAAATGAAGGATCGATTCAGCGGTGGGTAGTGTAGTGCCAGGTGGAGGGGAAAGAGTTAGAGGACGCTCAACCACGCAATGGATGGATCTGATCAAAGCAGTGACACAGAAAATTATGGTGGAGTGCTCCCACAATGCTGCAAACCGCCAAAAGTGAAGGAGCATCGCTCAGGAGGCAGTGCAACCCAAAACTAAGGAGACCAACGACGACTAATGCCGCATCATCTGAGCGGCCACGACCACTCTGACAAGAGTGACCGATTGAGAAGAAGAAGAAGTAGTGGTAGGTTAGATTCTAGGGTGTTGATGAATTTTGGCAATAGTCATTTAATGAATGAAATAACGTTTTTTAAGTATTACGAATATTTTTAAGACTTCATAAGTTTTATTCATTCATGCATGCCTGCCTTATCTTGTGTGGCCAAGTCAAAATACATTCTACCAGTGGGCGGCTCCTTTGCACAGGTTGCCGGCTAGATTATGGGTACCACAACGGCGCCTATTCCTGCCATGAAGCAGTAATGTGTAAACAATACTGTGTTTCGTTCTGAAAGGCACCGTAGCTAGTAAAATTACTGGGCAAATGAGACTTAACATTTTTTGTCTCAAGGTGACGAGCGCAATTGTATTGCCGCTCAGAACTTTTGGGTTTCTCAAGAATTCTGAGCCGCACTGCATTGTAATGGGCAGGTCGTATCAATTACCATCAGCTGAACATCCTGCTCGTCTCATCCCTTATTTTCATAAAAAAAATCCATTATAGAATACAATAAAGAAGTCACGTTACCATGTTCACATTATTTTTTGTTTTTCCACAAAAAGTGTTCAATACAAGCTCACCCAGCAAACGTTGTATTGCCTATATTGAAATCGCGATACAAAAGTAACTGTTGATCGTAGATGGGTGAAAATTTGAAGTTGTATGTATTTTTAATGCTGACTCATAATCAAACAAATTTAAAAAGTAAGTCATTTAAATTAAAAAAAAAAAATTAGCGCGCCTTAACATTTAGGGGGATGAAAAATAGATATTGTCCGATTCTCAGACCTACCCAATATGCACTCGTCAAGCCGTTTCGAAGGAGATTAACTACAAACACTGCGACATGAGAATTTTATATATTAGATTGAAAAATAGAGTTGTAGTGCAGTCCTTGAATGATAAAATTGTAAGTGTGGCCAATTATAACAATTACAAACGAAAAAAACAGTCATTATACCACTTGTCCTCGTAAACTTACTAACGAGATACCAATTATCGGTTTTCCGTTACAAGTGTCGAAGGACGACTTCAGTGAAGCAATTTGTAACTTCTTTATGGAAATTAACTTTCATTATCAACCTGAATAATGTAGGTGACATTATCAATAACATATTTTGAGAGTTATTTAGAAGATCATTATTTTTTTTTACTTTTATGTCGAATGCATTAAACAAGTGGGGTTCTAGAAATACTTGTAGATTTTGAATATAAATATATATTTCTTAGAATTGCTTTGTTACTGCAATTCTAAAAATATTAATATGATTGAGTTCTAGGTCCGTATTGCAGGCTATAAGTAGGAGGCTCCTTTGCACAGGATGCCGGCTAGATTATGGGCACCACAACAGCGCCTATTTCTGCCGTGAAACAGTAATGTGTAAACATTACTGTGTATCGGTCTGAAGGGCGCCGTAGCTATCTTATGATTTATTATTATTATGATTATGCTGAATATGATTATGCTATCTTGAAAAGAGCGCATAAAAAGAATGCTGGGAGAGTTTCTTACGCCGCTTCTTCTCTCTCAGAGCGCCATTTGTTTCCGAAGCGGTAGTAGTATCTAGTAGTTATTAGAAATGGCATCAAAAATAATTCTAAAGGAATCAATTTTGAGAAAAGTTTATGCCTTTTATGTCTCAAGGAGACGAGCGCAATTGTAGTGCCGCTCAGTTTTCGGTTTTACAAGAATTCTGAGTAATGAGCAGGGCGTATCAATAACCATCAGCTGAACGTCCTGTTCGTCTCGTCCCTTATTCTCATTAAAAAAAAGTAATCAGTGATGAAGTGTGTTTCGTTGCTGAGTTTATAACAGCTGTACATTAAACGGACATGAGGTTGAAATAACAACGTATCAAAGAAAAATTCCTAGAAACTGTCATAACCATAATGTTAACACCAGGAACAGACATAAACTTATAATGCCTACTACTCGGCTAAGTCGAGATAGTACCTAAGTATTTCGTGGGGTTACAACTTACAACAAGATCCCAGATAATGTTCAAAACAAATGTATTACGAAATTCAAAAGAATTGTTAAAAAACGTTTGTGTGGTAAAGGTTACTATAACATATATGACTATCTTAATGATACCACTGATTGGGAATAGAGCGACCACCCACAGGTTAAATAATAAATTTTATTATACGATTTTACATTGCAACCATATTTGTTATGCCCGTTCTTCTCAGGACTGAAGCATACCTTTTGGAATGGGTGGTATTTCTTGACTTTCAATAAGTGATATTATATCCTTTTGAATTATATTTTGAATTAAAATATTTAAATTTGAATATGAATATTCACCTCTAGCTTTCTGCAGCAAGGTAACGGTCGGGTTCTGGACTCTTGGCAGGCGGCTGGCGAGTGAATGAAGTCCAGTGGCCGGCGCGCTCTGTGAGGTACGAAGCCGGGACTCGGTCTCTGAATTGCTCATGCAGCCGTTTTGCTCAGAATTCTGGAAAAGTAATAAGTTGGGTTTTATACTTGAAACAACCTGATTAAAAGTCTACTGTTTATGATCAGATATAGCTACTATGATATGTTGGTGCTGGGGCTGCTGCTTCGACTGCCGAAGACGGAAAGCGTCGCAAATATGTTGGTCTCAGTGAGTCTTACATCTTTATGCCCTTTGGTGTCGAGACACTTGGCTCGTGGGGCCCAGAGGCGCGGAGAATGTTCAAAATACTATCTTCGCGCCTCAATAAGGCTACTGGAAACCCAAGCGTAGGCAGCTATCTCGGTCAAGGGATCAGCCTAGCTATCCAACGCGGAAATGCTGCCAGTATTCTTGGTACGCTTCCACTTAATGATTAGTTGTAAGATTTATTTTGTTTGAATAATAAAAAGTACTACTATGAATACTACTTCCTATCGTGGCTAACACTAAACAATTTTTTATATTGTTCAAAATATACAAGAAACAATTTAAGTCATCCGCATGAAACTTAAGTGTTTATGTGAGTAATAGCGAGTTCACTTATTCTAAACTTAAAATATTTTAATATTAAATAATTATAATTCTAAAAATATACAATTAAAGTCGAAAAAAATTTCATATAATAACATGACTGAATTTAATAGCAACGGAAATAAGAATAGAAATAAGGAAAAAATGAGACAACCAGGCTATGCTCATTAGTAAAAGGCATTTCTTAGAATATGTGGCCATGATCAGCGGCACTCATTCCCAAGAAATGTCTCTTACATCGTCCTAAAAACAATGATTTTGTATTACTGATGTCTCTAATAGAATGTGGCAAGTCATTTACCATTTTGCGCAATATATAGTTCCATTTGCTTTTGCCATACCTATATGTTATTGGTTTTTGCCAACTGAAACTTATTATAATTAGCGAATTTACGCAAATTGGCGTTACACACTCTACATTTTAATCCCTTTAAATTAAGATATTCTTCCTTTAAGGATTGCTTGTCTTACTTTACCCTGCACTGGTTTATTTTTATTGTATTTTAATTTAATTCTCACCAGTGGGAGGCTACTTTGCACATGATGCTGGCTAGATTATGAGTACCACAACGGCGCCTATTTCTGCCGTCAATCAGTAATGTGTAAGCATTACTATGTTTCGGTCTGAAGGGCGCCGAAGGTAGTGAAGTTACTGGGCAAATAAGACTTAACATCTTATGTCTCAAGGTAACGAGCGCAGTTTTAGTGCCATTCCGAATTCTTGGGGTTTATCAAGAATCCTTAGCGGCACTGCATTGTAATGGGCAGAGCGTATCAATTACCATCAGCTGAAGGTCCTGTTCGTCTTGTCCCTTATTTTAAAAAAAACTATATTACGTAATTATAGTGGTACGTTATCAACGTACTTCAATGTCCACCGGCGAATTAACTTAACTCACCAGTAAATGCTTAAACAGCACAACCTTTACTTATGTTTATCTTTCTGTAGTTACTCTGGAGTAAACACGCAATAGTGTTGTGTAAATATGTCTTGCAACTTAATGAACAACGCACACCTGTTGTGTGATAATGTCAGCTTTGGTTACTCTCCAAGTCTCCTGATTTGAGTTAATAATAACCTAAATATTCCTTCTTGTATGTAAAGTCCACTAAGATTCGCCTTCAATCAATTCGATACGTGTTTCGCCTCTACACGAGGCATCAAATTCAAATATGTTTATTCTAAATAGGATTCAAAATCACTTACTGAACGTCAAAAACTATCACCCATTCAAAAAAGACTGCCTCAGACCTGAGAAGAATGGGCGCAAGAAACTCAGCGGGCTTTTTTTATACATAAACTAGCTGACCTAGCAAACGTCGTATTGCCGATATTAAAATCGCGATACAAAAGTAATTGTTGATCGTAGATGGGTGAAAATTTGAAGTTGTATGTATTAATGCTGACTCATAATCAAAAAATTAAAAAAAAAATAAAAATAAAAAATGGCGTGGACCACCCTTAACATTTAGGGGGATGAAAAATTTATGTTGTCCGATTCTCAGACGTACCCAATCTGCACTCGAAATTTCATGAGAATCGGTCAAGCCGTTTCGAAGGAGTTTAACTGCAAACACCGCGACATGAAATGAATTTTATATATTAGAAGATATGCATTACAATGTGATATCGTACAATAAACATTTATAATTAAAGAGCCTGAGGGTGTTTGCTCCATTCCCAGTCTGTGGTGTCATTACGAAAATCGTTTATGCTATAGTAACCTTTCAAACAACCTAACAAACGTTTTTTAACAATTCATTTAAATTTTTTTTGTACATTTTCTGGGAAGAATTTTTTTTGAGGAATTACCTTCTTCCATAAATTTTTTAGTTAATAATGCCAAATATTCGGTTTATGATACACTTTTATGTAAATAAGGGACAAGACGAGCAGGACGTTCAGTTGATGGTAATTGATACGCCCTGCCCATTACAATGCAGTGCTTCTCAGCATTATTGAAAAACGCAAAAATTCTGAGCGGCACTGCAACTGCACTCGTCACCTTGAAACATAAGATGTTACGTCTCATTTGCCCAGTAATTTCACTAGCTACAGCACCCCTCCAAACCGAAATACAGTATTGCTTGCGCATTACTGCTTTACGGCAGAAATAGGCGCCGTTGTGGTACCCATAATCTAACCGGCATCCTGTGCAAAGGAGTAAAATATGGAATCAATATAAGTTCCGGTAACAGCAGTAGCCGAGAACTTTCTCGAAAACCGTCTCAGAGATAATCAGGTCCACGTCTGAAACTCTGAAGTCACTGAACCAGGAATAGACAGAGCTAGGAGATGGAGCTTCATCTCCAAATGCCAATAGAAGTTTTGGACAACTTTCTTGTTGAATTAAGCCACAGCGAATGTCATTAAGAAATCATGGCGCGTACTCAAGTTAAATTAATTCCACTACCGCCACACAATTTATTAATATCTTACAAATTAAAATGTTACCTACAGTGGGAGGCTCCTTTGCCAATGCCGGCTAGATTATGGGTACCACAACGGCGCCTATTTCTGCCGTGAAGCAGTAATGTGTAAGCATTACTCTGTTAGTGAAATTACTGGGCAAATGAGACTTAACATCATGTTGTCATTATGTCCCAAGGTAACGAGCGCAATTGTAGTGCCGCTCGGAATTTTTGGGTCTTTCAAGAATCCTGAGTGCCATTACCATTACCATTACCATCAGCTGAACGTCCGGGTCATCTCACCCCTTATCTTCATAAAAAACAAAAAGAACTCTGAGTTTAATTTTCTCAACCAATACTACCGTTACTGTTTTTCATCGAATTGTGTTACAAATTTTCAGTCCACAAACTTTCAGTATGGCCCTCATATAAGCGTAGGTATTCCATTGCTAATGTTATTTTATAAAGTTTTGATGACGTACGAAGTTTTTTATTTTCTTAACTGATTACTTTAGAATTCTTTGTGATATCAATTAAATCACTGCCATCGCTAGGAAAAATTGTGGCGCTCTGAGAGAGAAGAAACGCCGGAAGTAATTCTATTTAAAATGGTATATATGAGAACGGATTGCTTTTTCGAAAGTATTATGATTATTTTATAGCGAAAGAAATGACTCTACAATATTGTATATTTTAATTGAAAAGAGCGCAAAACAAAATGCTGAGAGTTTCTTGCGCCAGTTCTTCTCTCTCAGAGCGCCATTTGTTTCCGAAGCGGTAGTAGTACGTATCTAGTATACAGAGTGGCCGAGAAGTTGACGACCAAAGCTAAAATTCGAAAGCCTCAGGTGATGAGTATCCACATCACCCCTATATATGTTCTACGATTTTGCGTAGTTTATGAGATAATATTATTTTTCCCCTTTTATCCGCTTTTTTCACCTAATTGTGGCTTAGGACTTTTTTCTAATTTTTTTGAACACTTTTAGTTAATTTTATTGTTGATAATTATTAACTACAGTTGCAATAACCATATTAGAAACTATGAATAGTTTAGACAATGCGGAACTAGTTTAAAATTGAGTCGTAAGTTCAAGATAACTGCTCCAGCTAAATTCATAAAAATGTTCAAGGTATCAAAAAAAAAAAACGGGGAGCCTATATTTTTAAAAACTTCCCAGAACATTGGCCAACAAAATGAGCCAAATATAAATTTTAGCTTTGGACGTCAACTCCTCAGCCACCCAGTATAAGAAATGACATCAAAAAGAATTCTTAAGGAATCAATTTTGAGAAAATCTATGCCTTTTTATGCCTTTTTTTTATTAATATTGATGCTACCAATTTTAACGTTGTTATTGTCTCTAGATGAATGTCCTGGATGGATGAAATGTTTTCCGTAAATGATTAATTGAGATAATTATTTGTATAACCGATAGTATTAACTTACTTTCTTTATATCCAATTTCAAAATTTCGACTTATATGACCCATATTAACTATTTTGTCAATTTACTATTGCGCTCATCAAAAATGAGCAAATTATGAACTGATATTATAAACATATTATATTAAATATTTATTGTTTTAAATAGCATGGAGTCATAATTTTTTAAGCTGATTATTCATTTAATTATTGATAGTAAAACCAAAGTTTTTGAGATATTTGCCATCTAAACAATATGTTATGTTTTTAAAGTGATAACCCTTACTTCTAGGATGATACACAAATAAAATTTGAAAAACAAAATTAATAACCAACTGAGCTAACCGTTCCAGTACCGCCTCGTTATAAATCTTGTTTGCTTTGTTCAACTCTCAGGTTGTGGCTTCATCTACAGGATCTACTTTACAGTTGATAGCCTGCTCAACCCCAATATTTGCATATTAGGAAATTGACTTGAGATGTCGCTCTTGTTAATCTAAGCAATATGTTATGTTTTTAAAGTGATAACCCTCACTTCTAGGATTAATACACAAATAAAGGTTAGCTAAGTTGGTTAGAGCACCGGCACGGAACGCTGGAGATCGTGGGTTCGATCCCGCATCGTTCATAAAATTTTGTTTTTCAAATTTTATTTGTGTATTTGCCATCTCTTTATCTCTCTTATCCATCATCAACTTTCATTCTTTTTCTTCCTCGTTACACTTTTGACAGAGCGGTCGTGGTCATCGCGAAGTGAAATCAACTTTCATACCTTGTGATAAATTTAACGCTTCTTATTTTTTACAAACTTACCTCAAACTTTTTGCGTGCAGGCGGCGATTCCTCGAAGTGTACTGGTCTGAATAATTTCTTCGGTGTAAGTGGTGATGATGTGGTGCTATTAGGAGTCCAGACTGGTGGAGGAGGTGGCGGGGGAGGTGACGGTGCGGTGGCAGCCCCACTAGCGCCCGAAGGCGGTGGAGGCACTCCTGGCTTCCAGATAGCTGCGTAAAAATAATCAAATGAATAAGTAATTACGACAACCTCTATAGCCCAGTGGTTAGTGACCCTGCCTACTGAGCTAAAGGTCCCGGGTTATATGATGTTTAAAATTTATATGATGAAAATGAATGTTTGTTTCTGAGTCATGGATGCTTATAAGTATTTATGTATGTTTAAGTAAGTATATAGTATTAAATAAGCCGTTATCTTGTACCCATAGTACAAGGCTATGCCTAGTTTGGGGCAGGATAATTTGTGTAAAAGTGTGTCATTATTTATTTATTTAAATGCAATATCATTTATGTTATGTTAAACGTTATAAGACAAATTCCAAAAACTTGATTGCACTGCTAAACCCAGTCACAATAAAACTAGTTAAAATCGATTTAATTCCTAAACGGAGATCAGCTTCAATGACACGCACATAAGACTTAATAAGAAACTCTTTGGACTCCTGTGGTGTTGTTGTGTGGTTAATAAACAAAAAAAAATGAAGTGCTTACGATTTTTTACATTGTAAGTAATTTTTTGGAATGCCAACTTAAATTAGTCGAATAGAAGGGATTACAATAAATTTAAGATCTTTTTTTATGAAAATAAGGGACGGACGAGCGGGACGTCCTGCTGATGGTAATTGATACGCCCCGCCTGTTACAATGCAGTGCCATCCAAGATTATTGAAAATCCATCTTGCCCTCTGCCCCAGCTAGGGGATTCAGAAACTTAAATGAAAAAAAAAAGAAAAAAAAAATTTAAAGTTTTAAGTAGGTACAAACAATTTATTTTACGGCTAGATTAGTCTGTTTTATTGTTATTTATATTTATAAGTAGCTGACCCGGCAAACGTTGTTTTGCCATATAAATTATTTTTAGAGTTAAACCGTTTCTTGGACATTGCAACATTATTTTTCTAAAATAAGACAATTTCTCTAAAATAAATGTAGCCTAAGTTACTTCTTATTACATAAGCTACCTTCCAAAGTCCCGCACAAAATCGGTCCAGCCATTTCAGAGATTATGCGGAACAAACTGACAGACAGACACAAATTGTACAAAATGTTATTTTGGTATATGTACCGTTTTGCAATATTGCAAACAGACACTCCAATTTTATTTACATGTATAGATTATTATTTATTTACCTAACAAAATTAAAAAAAAACTATTTTCAATAATATAATAATTTACCAAAGACAGTATTTCCAATATGATTTTTTTGTGTTGATAATGCGTATGGGTTTAATATTTTCACTTGCATTAATTTATAATATTCACAGTTCGTATCATATTACGTTACACCTAATACGAGGCAAACAAAAAAAATGGGCCAAAATAGTAACAGAATGGTATCCTAGAGAAGGAAAAAGACAGAGAGGGAGACCGAGTCGTAGATGGAGCGACGATTTAAAAGATGCCGCTGGTGTGACGTGGAGCAGATCATGTCATGACCGACAAAACTGGAAGAGCCTGGGGTAGGTCTATACGAAAGCAAAACAATCTGTGCCGATGTCTACTGCAAACTAAATGCAAATCTAAAACTATGTAAAGATTGTTATTAAAGTCTATTATTATTATCATATTATGTAAGACAGCTTACGCAAAATTTTTTTAAGCACCGGCAATACTCATTAAAATGTTTAACGTAACAGGATAACTAATAAAACTCAAATTGTGCGCACATAAAAATAAATTAACTTTTTACTTAAGACCCGCGGCTCGGAGGTCGTAAAGCGGAATCCTCGATGGAGACATTTCGAAGGCTGATAAACATCTACCCTTTGAATTTATCTATCTATATCATTGAATAGATAAAGGCTAACGGCCGTTCCCAATATTCAGTCTATCTCTTACTTGAGATAAAAATCGTAACTATCTTTGACTTTTCTGTCCCAATAAACTTATCGATGGTAACTCACCTTATCCGTACACGCTGTCTGTCAATGGGACGACGTATAGCTTACCAGCGATAGAAGTTTGTATGGAAATTGAAATTCACGCGCCCCAATATAAGGCGATAAGAATGAATGTCATATTGTGAGGGCCCCGGGGGAGTATGGGCGCTTGTTCTCGACACTATCCTGTGTAAAACATAACAGCGCTAGGCCGCTACTTCCCGCCGGTTTTCGGTGTGAGTGTGGTACATGATCCCGACGGGTGTGATCCGTTTGTGCTGTCATCATAATACGGTAGAGAACTTAACTCTCCCGCATCGAAATACACTTATGACCGCACCCAATATTCAGACTGTATCTTACTTAAGAAGATAATCGTAACTATCGTTGACTTTTCTGTCCCAATAAACTTATCGATGGCAACTCACCTTATCCGTACACGCTGTCGGTCAATGGGACGACGTATAGCTTACCAGCGATAGAAGTTTGTATAGAAATTGCAATTCACGCGTCCCAATATAAGGCAATAAGAATGACTTATCGGGTATATTAGGACAGCTTCAGATTATTGACAGTTAATTACTGACAGTAGAAGTTAGTAATTTATATCTCTCTGTAGTATATTGGGAACGACCGTTAGGGCCACATTTGATATAAATTGATGCTGAATGGTTACGAACCGTTTAACCTCTTTACAGTTTAATCGAAGTCATAATAAAATCTAGTAGTATTAAAATATTAGTAAACTAGAAAAACCTCAAACCATTTTACCCAGAAGCGGTAGTAGGTAATTTTATGATAATAAGGGACGAGACGAGCAGGACGTTCAACTGCCGCTCAGGATTCTTGAAAAACCCAAAAATTCTGAGTGGCACTACAATAACGCTCGTCACCTTGAGACATAAGATGTTAAGTCTCATTTACCCTGTAATTTCACTAGCTACGGCGCCCTTCAGACCGAAACACAATAATGTTTACACATTACTGCTTCACGGCAGTAATAGGCGCCGTTGCTCTACCCATAATCTAGCCGGCTTCCTGTGCAAAGGAGTAGGACTGGTAAATTGTCATCATAAAGATCACTTCATCATAAAGTAATAAATTGTGATAAAAAAATGTCTTCTATGACTTTTAACCTTCTAAGCTAAGTCTTCTATGAATCGTAGTATTTCAATAGTTAGCGAAACATTTTTTATGACGTCACAAAACAAACGGCACACTCAAAGACATAAAACTTGAAAAAGTAAGAAGTCTTGTTATAATTTATTTTGTATGAAAGGTCCAAGATCTATTGGGATCATAGTGAACAATACGAAATAATGTAACATAAATCTTAAAAGTATTAAATAATATTACCTTGTATTGATACCTCTAATATAGTTACATTATGAACGGTATTTACGAGCTTAACACGACTTGTCCTAAATATTTACTGAATGATCTTAGTGTGAAATCAGAATAATGGTCATTGCTGGGTGAGATTTTTAGCTATTGCTGGATGAAATTGTAAGCTATTGCTGGTTGAGATTATTAGCTATTGCTGGGTGACATTGTTAGCTATTTCTGGTTCAGATTGTTAGCTATTGCTGGTTGAGATTGTTAGCTGTCAACCAGAAATAGCTAACAATCTCACCCAGCTATAGCTAACAATCTCAACCAGCAATAGCTAACAATCTCAGCCAGCTATAGCTAACAATGTCCTGAAGCAAAACCTTATAATCTCAACCAGCAATAGCTAACAATCTCACCCAGCAATAGCTAACAATCTCAATCACCAATAGCTAACAATCTCACCCAGCTATAGCTTACAATGTCCTGAAGCAAAACCTAATAATCTCAACCAGCAATTGCTAACAATGTCATCCAGCAATAGCTAACAATCTCACCCAGCAATTGCTAACAATGTCAACCAGAAATAGCTTATAATCTCAACCAGCAATAGCTAGCTGTAGCTGTTCTAAAAAATCAGTGATAATTTTACTAATATTATAAAGGTGAAGAGATTTATTTGTTTATAAAGGCCAGATTGATGAGAAATAGCCAGCCAGCTAGCCTATTGATGTCATTTTCAACTCTGAACAAGTCAAATCGCATGTATTGGCTAACATAAGTAAACATTACTGCATAGAGGTGTGTAATACAATAAATACAATTGAAAAGAGTGGCCGTTGAGTTTCTTGTATGTTCTTCTCACGAGCTCTACTTTTTTAGAACATATGGTAGATTTAGTAAAGAAATATTATAGTGACGATTCAAAAGCCTAATTGAATAAAGTTCATTTGACTTTGATTTTGAAAAAATCAGGTACAAAAGTATACGACATACCATAATTATGCTTCTTATATTAGCTTTATATTAGCTTCACCTGTATATTTGTATGTTTGTAACCGACTTCTTTGGGCGCGATTTTGACCCACTTTAAACGGCTAGATTTCGTCCAAACTTTGTAGATTTATCGAGGACCGATGACATTACACTAATTTGATAAAATTATTCAATCTTCAATTTGCAAAATATGATTTCTGTTAATTTATATAATTTTCATCTATAGTCGATAAGGCAGGAATTGATGTTAAAGTACTTAATAGTTTTAAAAATATGCTTTTATAGAAAATTTAACTAAAAAATGAAAAGTAAATAATAGTTAAAAAAAACTAAAAAGCACGCTTTATATAAAATTCAACCAAAAAATAGAAAATAAATTTAAATTGAAAATAGTGTAAAAAATATATTTTATTGTAAAAAAAAGCATGGGGTGTAGAGGAATTATTATTTTAATAATATCTTAAGAAGAATTATTATTTTAATAATATCTTAAAAAGCACCCCACGCTTTTTTTACAATAAAATATATTTGTTTACACTATTTTCAATTTAAATTTATTTTCTATTTTTTAGTTGAATTTTATATAAAAGCGTGCTTTTTAGTTTTTTTTATCTATTATTTTTTTCATAAACAATCCACAAAAGGTACTTTATGACCTAAATTTAATATAGGTGGGTAAAACCGCCTGGTACTACAAACTCCATAATATAATTCTCAGGAAATTCAATTCAAAAACATGCAAAGTGTTCAGCTTTATCGCAAGGCATGGAACTTCCTGAAGGCAGCCCGAAGCGCGCTTTGCAAACGCAAACATTAATGTGATAAATTGTGTCACCGTGAAGTACACGGCATATCATGTTATTTACTGCAAAATGGCGGCTGCTTTATTCATACAGGCAGAAAGGCAAGCTTTAATTCTGTTTTAATTATGTTATGCCTACTACTCGGTTAAGTCGAGTTAGTTTTTTATTGGGTGATGTATATGCTTTTACAATATGATCCCGGAAAATGTACAAAACAAATGTGTTACGAAATTTAAAGAATTGTCGAAACAACCAAACGTTTGCGTGGGAAAGGTTATTATAACATGAATGATTTTCTTAATGATACCACAGATTGGGAATGAAGCAGACACCCTCAGGCTCTTCAATTATAAATGTTTATTGTACGATATTACATTATAATCCATATTTTTATTAAAAAAAGCCCGCTGAGTTTCTTGTGCCACTACTCAGGTCTGAGGCAGTCTTTTTCGAATGGGTGGTAGTTTTTGACGTTCAATAAGTGATTTCGAATCCTATTTTGAATAAAAATATGTGAATTTAAATTGTATCAGAGTCTTCAATAAGACTGGAAACGGTCTTGTTATTTCTGTTATCAAGCGACTACTTTATTCATTTACCTACTACGTTCCTACTAATATTATAAATGTGAATGTATGTTTGTTTGTTACGTTTTCACGCTTAAACAACTCATCCGATTTTGATGAAATTTGGAACAGAGATAGACAAGAGCATGGGAAAGGATATAGGTAGGGTACCATTTATTGCGATTAAAAGGGTTTAAATAAGGGTGGAAGTTTTTATGAAAGTTCATCACTATCGAATATTAACACTCTGAAACTTTGTATTTGGGCACCTGATAAGAAATAAATAAATATTTGTCCCAGCTTTTTTAAGATAGACCTGTGTTGGGATTAAAAAGGGAGCCTAAAGTTCTATAGTTAGTAGCTTATAAAATTGTATTGTATTGTATTAACCACAGCAGTTTGAGGAGGACGTTCAGCTGATGGCAATTGATACGCCCTGCCTATTACAATGCAGTGCCGCTCAGGATTCTCGAAAAACCCAAAAATTCTGAGCAGCACTAAAATTGCGCTCGTCACCTTGAGACATAAGATGTTAAGTCTCATTTGCCCAGTAATTTCACTAGCCACGGCGCCCTTCAGACCGAAACACAGTAATGTTTATACATTACTGCTTTACAGCAGAAGTAGACGCCGTTGTGGTACCCATAATCTAGCCGGCATCCTGTGCAAAAGAGCTTGCCACTGGTAAATAAAAAAAAATATAAAAACTCGTGCCCAAAGTTACTATTTCATGCGGACGAAGTACCGGATAAAAGCTAGTTTTAAATAATTATTTACGTTTATTTAAGAATCAAATTAGAATATAACAGTATATAAATAAACAACAAACAATTTCGTATTGTACAAACATCTTATTGTTCGTCTCCGAGATACTTAGCAGAAACTCAATTTGATTCCACAGTTGACACTGCATTTTATGATCTTGTCATAAATCTCGGAGAGGCGTACTATTGTCGTGTGTTTGCTGGGTCGTTCCAACAAATTGGGTTAGTGGGTGGGTGGTGTGTTCTCGCCCTAATCACATCAGCTCTCGATGCGACTGCTAATACTTTGTATAATAATATTTACATTCACTTAGAGCGATTAGGGTCGATCCTGATTATGTTTGCAAGCGATGTTGATTTCAATTTTGATTTGGCTAAATATAAGCTGATAGACCAATAATATTTAACAATATTATTTACTAAACATCTAATTGGAAGCTCTATAAACACCTCTCTAAATATTGTAGATATTCTATTTTGAAATTAATGTAGTGTGTCTTAAATAGTTTTGAAAACTCTTTGTTGTAACGACATGCTTATCATGCGCAAAGTTCGATTTTGCGCATGCATTTGCGTTCGCAAAGTACCACTTTCCCACACGTTGACAAGAGCGTGCGGGAATGTTGCTGAGCGTGCGGGAATGTGGTGAGCGTGCGGGAATGTATAAGAGTATACGACCGATTCCAAGATGGATACGTGCGCACAATCTGTGGTACTCTCTTCGTATTAAGACGTGCGAGCGACACTGCCTCCCCGAGCCCGGTTTGTTTACATCTTTGTCGTCTGGAATGGTCCTGTCCAAACGTGCGTCCCCCTCCCCATCCCAGCGCCCCAACGCCACTGTTCTATACGTTCCAATTATTCAAAATAATTCTAGTGGTCGCAACTTGATAGGAACTTTGCACAACTTAATAGGAAAAATAGTATACGATACTCGTGCGCACGTTGGTCAATGGCATACTTTGCGCACTCGTATCGTAATGTACTATTTCCTTTGTGTATTTATAAAGTACGTATATCCATTGTAGATCTGATTAATACTAACATAATTTGTTTTAACTATGTATTTAGGTAATAATATGTGATCGTTATCATAATCGCTTCAAACTTAAGTATTTTCTTGATCATTTATTTAATATACAGTAACCATGTTATTCTCACAAATGTCTCAATATAATAATTTCCAAGCGACATGTTTTCGTGATCATTCACCTTAATGGGTGGACTAAGTTTGATGAAATTTCGAGCTTTTGAGCCAACCAACCATCCTGGCTCGAAGTTGTTTGAGACAGAAGCTGTAGGACACTAAATATATATTTTAAATGAAGCCCGCACTTAACAGGCAAATACTGTGTACAATTATGAAGGGTAGAGGCAAGGATAATCATCTCAAATGTGAGAAAAATAAAAAGTTATCCAGCTTATGTTCTAAGTAACAGTTCAAAAAGCTTCCACAATGGCGCTGGTGTAGGCACAGGATATGGTATGAAGTATGGTGAATGTAGCGATTGTAAACGAATTGAAGTATGCTGAGTTAAGAAAAAATATTAATGTCGACTAAAGTAGTTATATATTGAAAATTTCAAGAACTTACGTTGTACAAAATAATGCAGCAAATATTATATAACCATAAAGAAACATAGGGAAACGTGCACCTAGAGTGATTAGTATTTTTTATATTTGGCGCTTCTTTTAAAATTTACCCTGATGCTAATGTAGGGCCACCTTAATTAAAAATAAAGGCGGACAAAATAAAAACAAAAAATTACGTCCAAAAAAAAATAGGGGTGTTATGGCTCACCCTTAACATTTAGGGGAATGAAAAATAGATAGTAGCCGATTCTCAGACATACTGAATATGCATATAAAATTTGGTAAAAATCAGTAAAGCCGTTTCAGAGGAGTAAGGTAACTAACATTGTGGCACGAGAATTTTATATATAAGATAGGTGCCAAACTCGACTACCGCTTAATTTTCTATTAGAACTTCGTCACGAACTTTAATGCAAAATTTAAAGTATAATATGTATAGAAGATAGGTAATAACGTATCTTATGGACAAAGTAATTATTTGATAACATCGGCAAAACGATGAACGAAACATGAGGAATACTGGTGCACAAGTACATGAATCTTCAATTACATAGCCAATCGCAGGCATAATGAGTTCCCCGTAAGAACGAAAATTGCAGTTTTAAATTCCGCATCACATAAGACGCCTAGAGGCAGGGACTAATTCAATACGAGATAATTGGTTATTTATCTAAAACATGGAAGCGAACAGCATCAAAGAGAACGTAAATAAATTATTGTAATGTAACGCGAATTCAATTAAGGAAAATCTGAGAGAAATTTTTAATTTTGCACTCGTAGGGAATTCTGTTTCGGTTATATCATGAAATTGAGGCAATTATATAATATTCTAGCTTATTTGTCCACGTGCAATAATTACTTTGGGCAGCATTTATTTATTATTTAGGAATATACTCACGTGGCCAATAATACACTACAAACTGCTGTGGTTAATACATTTTTATAAGCTACAAACTATAACTTTCATCCCCCTTTTTCATCCCCATACATGTCTTAATTCTAAAAACGCTAAAACAAATATTTATTTATTTCTTATTATTTGCCTTAAATACAAATTTTCATGGTATTATCTTCAATATTGACAAATTTTCATACAAACTTCCACCCCCTATTTCAACCTCACCAAACTTTGAAATCACGATAAAAGGTACATAAATACGTATTATTTTACGTGTAATTAATAGATTGCTAATAATTAGAATGTTTTGAGTGAATGTATCAGAAAGCTATTGAAACAAGCTATAATACAATGCAAAATAAACCGTCTTTTAACAAAATAAGGGTCATAACTTGTTGGGGGAATAGTGTGCCGTACGGCACCTTCGATTTTGGTGTATCTGAAAAATCTAGTACCGTGGAGCACTTGCTGATTTCAGCAGTAAGTAATTATAAAGTCCGAATGTGTCCTCTCTGCAGTCGTGGGTGGGGAAATACTTGTGCAGTTTATTGGCACGACGTGTATTCCGTTTTCCATTACAGGGTGAGGCACACGGTCCGTTTGCTTATCGTTTGTTACAATCTACGTGAGGTGATGTTACGATATTGGTTCATATATTGAACGGGCAAGGTACGCTATAATGTCGAACGGGTCGAGACCTTGTTTGGTAGCGTTTACATTTATGTATCATTCGATGTATAACAGACAGATAAAATTACGCCTTCTGGTTCCTACTTTAATAAATAGGTTAAGAAAATGTAAAATACAGTTTATTTACAGCATTTAGAGGTTTTCGCTACAATACAAGCAAATGCTGGAATAAAGTTCCACTCCTCTTCATAAATTACGAACCGTCGAAAATTTTCGTCGGAAATGTAAGTCACGATTGTTGGAACGACAAAAACAGGATAAGCTTTCATTGGTGGTGAAAATATAGGTGTAGTTTACTATAGATTTTTTTGTATTGAGATTTATGGATATATGTTCATAAGCACATTGAGAAATTTTCTAGAAACTGTGACATGAGGAACAAACATAAACTAGTTATGCCTACTACTCGGTTGGGTCGAGATAATAAGTTTTTTGTTCGGCGATGTATATGCTCCTACAATATGATCCCAGAAAATGTACAAAACAAATGTGTTACGAAATTTAAAAGAATTGTTAAAAAACGTTTGTGTGAGAAAGGTTACTATAACATAAACTATTTTCTTAATGACACCACGGACTGGGAATAAAGTGAACACCTTCAGGCTCTTTAAATATAAATGTCTATTGTACGATATCACATTGTTATCCATATTTTTATATTAAAGAAAAAAAGCCTGCTAAGTTTATTGCGCCCATTCCTCTCAGGTCTGAGGCAGTCTCTTTTCAATGGGTGGTAGTTGTTGACGTTCAATAAGTGATTTTGAATCCTATTTTGAATAAAAATATTTGAATTTGAATACATTATTATGTATTATCTATTGTATGTAGAGCACACTGTATCTCCAAAGTTAAACGGGTACCGCTGAAATTCAGTGCTGTTTCATAGCCACGGCCGTGTCACAGATAATCCTGACTCGGTGACCCATTTCCTGCACTGCACAGAGACTCCGATATCAAATCAATTACTATTTAAATACGTTCTATTTCGGTTTGTTCTGTACTTTTATCTTATTATATTAAGTGTATTCTTTAAGTGTTTTGTTTAGTAAATGTTGTTCTTTCTTTCTAAATTTTTTACTGTACTAGCCAGTAACAGAATGATTACATCCTGACTAATATTATGAACAAAATTCTCACTAACAACATAATAACACTACGTGTCAGTTATGTCTATATATGTCTGTAGCGAACGGGGTTACAGTTCGGTCATGCACACTCACACAATTATAGTATCATATATGTGATTGATATTTAGGATACTTTTTTTTTTTACTTTTCTTGAAAATTTATTGAAGTTATTTATTTATTTATTAATTTATTGCGGAAATCCATAATTATATAAATAATTTGAGTTTTCTTTAGTGTTAATTCCGCCAATATTTGTCTTTAAACAATTCGACACGTGTTTCGCCTCTACACTGGCACGGAAAAATCTGGCACGAGACTACACGCGAGACAACACGTCCTGAGGATGCCTCGTGTAGAGGCGAAACACGTGTCGAATTGTTTAAAGACAAATATTTGCGGAATTAACACTAAAGAAAAATCACTTATATAATTACTTTTTTTATTTGTCTTCATAAATGTGTTCAATAATGGTAACTGATAAACCAGTTTTTTTTAATTTTATAATTACGATGTATATAGGTCAATAAAAGGCATTAATTTTCTCAAAATTGATTTCTTTAGAATTCTTTTTGATGTCATTTCTAATATGTATAGTAGATACTACTACCGCTTCGGAAACAAATGGCACTCTGAGAAAGAAGAAGCGGCGCAAGAAACTCTCTATTATATTCTCTGTTGTATTCTTTTTTTGCGCTCTTTTTAATAAAATACAATATTATTATACAATATTGTGCTGTCATTGCTATTGCTATTATTCTATAATAACCATAATCTAGTCCCAGGCTGTCCGATCACTTAGATATTCATCTGTGGAGTAGTAGGATTTAAGACAGAGCCATTTTATAATAAAACATTTAAATTTATTTAGAGATAATGCCTGAACAGTGGCTGGGACTTTCTAATAAAAGTGTATACATTTACGCTTAAAGCTTTTATGTATCTTATGAAGCCTACTAGAATTTGTTACAAGCAATCCCTTATTTCTAGTGTTATAATAATGAAAATCACTATTAAGACCACTTTCTCCCTGGTTACTAACATCAATGTATCTCCCTCGTGTCACCTTGCCTTCTTCCTTCAACATCAACCGTTCCATGTACGCTTTCCTATTCCTTATGTACGTTAACTAGACTTGATATCTTAGTGGATTCGCAATCTTGGGTCAAGACTTGGGCTTTAAAAGGCCTTCTTAAAATGGCTTTCTTAACAATTCTACTCAAAATCATTGTATACATTTATGGAGTCACTTTTCAATGTATTTCACTTCATGTTCTTTAACTTCACTTTGCTTTAATTGATGTTTTAATTTAGAACATTTTGAAAGAAAGAAAGAAAGAAAATATATTTATTGACGTCATTATACATACTGATTATAGTTCTTAAAGTTATACTATTCTAATTATTTATTTATGCTTAGTGATACATCAACAGTACACACATATAACAATTACATAACACTATCTAGGAAATAACATTACTGATGCGAGTATCAATAACAGATGTACACAACATTCACAGTTGCTGCTGTGACAATTATTAACTATTACATACTTATTATAACTAACTGTTAACTAATTACTAACATAATATAAAATAAATTTAATAACAAATTAAAGTTGAAAATAGACTTTAAGTTACATAAGTTCAATTATTAGATATAAAAAGGATAAAACATTTTGTTTATTTCTTCAAATACCGAGTGGTTTTTATTTATTGTAATGTTTCCGAAGATTACGTTTAAACTCCTGTAGACTATTGGAAAAAATGTCTAAGTTCACTATTTTTTTATTTATCTCATTGTACTGCTTAAGCAGTCGTGGTACTGGTGAAAATGATCCTAATTAAGATCTAATGACGCCAATGGGCCCCCAACTCAGCATAGTTGTGGTTTCCAAAGAATCCACAACGCTGGTCTTCCGTGGAAACCCAGATTTGTTCACACTATACTACAAAATATTAATAACTTTATAATAGAAACAAGCAAAACATAACCTCACATTTACGTCAGTATAATTCTGAATTTTTAGCATCACGAACGAACATTAGCAATTCCCAACAGTGGCTGGCTTGTCGCGCGCGCCGTTAACTTACAGCCCATAATTTGATTATGAAACTTCTACCACTGTTACTATGTAATGCTATTTGGCGCTGCTAATATATTTTGACTCTAGAGAATGCACCGAATACGAAAATAGAATTAAATCTTGTGCTTGACTTTGTTGATTGTTTTATGTCATCTGGGTTTAATATGATACATTATTTTTTTGAAGTGAATTTTTCTTTAGCCGCGTTGGACATTTTTTGGCAGGGGAAAATCTTATGGGTGCTCGTCATCGACATATGAGCATGTCGACAATGTCAATCTTGTGCACGCAATAAATTAAAAAAAAAATAACATTGTTACACACATTTTGGAAAGATGAAATCTCTTAATTTCGCGTCACCGAAATTCAAATTCAAATATTTTTATTCAAAATAGGATGTGAAATCACTTATTGAAAGTCAAAAAACTACCACCCATTCCAAAATGAATGCCTCAGGCCTGAGAAGACTGGGCGCAACAAACTCAGCGGGCTTTTCTTTTTCCATCAAAAAATTTTACAATCAAAATAACATTTACAACGTAACATTGTACAACTATACTTATTATTTTAGCCTGAGGGCGGTCGCTCCATTCCCAATCTGTGGTATCATTAAGAAAGCTATTTATGCTTAAAGCGGTATATCTGTAGCTATACAGCTGACAACATGCTGTGTAAGTGTATCTTATATAATGTGAAATTGAAAGGATTTAGAGAAAAGTTCAATGCACATACTGTGCGTTGCAAAAGTGTTTTAGTTTGATTTACATAATATTGAAAAACAGGGTTTTACAATAAATTGATATTAATAATAACCCTTTTTAAACATTATGAAATTACAAGTTTCTAAATTTTCTTTTATAAATTAAGAAGGCCAAGTTGTTGTATATTTAAAAGATGGGCTGGGAGTTTTTTATCAATTCTTCTCCCCATGTTACGAAGTTATGTAGCTCCTTCACGTTTACCAAGTGTTGTTGCAATATGTTATGTTATTGTCACTCCCTATGGTAAATAAATATATTTCTGTTTAAACAATATGTTATGTTTTTAAAGTTATAACCCTCACTTCTAGGATTAATACACAAATAAAATTTGAAAAACAAAATTTTATGTACGATGCGGGATTCCAACCCACGACCTCCGGCGTTCCGTGACGGTGCTCTAACCAACTGAGCTTACCGTTCGAGTACCACCTCGTTATAAAACTCTGTTTGCTTTGTTCAACTCTCAGGTTGTGGCTTCATCTACAGGATCTACTTTACAGTTGATAACCTGCTCAACCCCAATATTTGTATATTAGGAAATTGACTTGAGATGTCGCTCTTGTAAATCTAAACAATATGTTATGTTTTTAAAATGATAACCCTCACTTCTAGGATTAATACACAAATAAAATTTGAAAAACAAAATTTTTATGTACGATGCGGGATTCGAACCCACGACCTCCGGCGTTCGGTGACGGTGCTCTAACCAACTGAGCTAACCGTTCGAGTACCACCTCGTTATAAAACTCTGTTTGCTTTGTTCAACTCTCAGGTTGTGGCTTCATCTACAGGAACGAATCCCGCATCGTTCATAAAATTTTTTTTTCAAATTTTATTTGTATATTTCTATTTCTTCTATATAAACAACAATTTTAAAAGTATTTTTCACTAAGTAATAACAAGCATTCCGGACCAACAACCTTCGTAGAAAGATGAGTTTATTATCACTGGTACGGATTGAATATTGTTGTGACTAGTCGTGTCGAGTGTCGACACGCAGCACCGAAGTATGTGCGGACCATACAATATGGACGGCACGAATTGAACACTAGCTCGTGTTTATATTAACTCGATAACTTATGGGTGTCCATGATCGCTCAGCAGTAATATTGGTAAATATTCTTTTTAGCGTTTCGTTTAACACAATTCAGTGAGGCCCATTTCTTTCATTGCTGGTCTACACAAAGAAACCTTTTAACAGCAATTTGGGATAATTAATTACTCATCGGTGCGCATGGCAAATATTTATAAAATAAACCGACTTCAACAGGCGGACTATAATATTTATTTTTCACCAATGGGTCCTTTGCACAGGATGCCGGCTAGATTATGGGTACCACAACGGCGCCTATTTCTGTCGCAGTAATGAGTAAGCATTATTGTGTTTCGGTATGAAGGGCGCCGTAGCTAGTGAAATTACTGGCAAATGAGACGTACCATCACAAGGTGACGAGCGCAATTGTAGTGCCGCTCGGCATTTTTGGGTTTATCAAGAATCCTGAGGAGCACTGTATTATCAATAACTATCACATGAACGCCCTTCTTGTCTCGTTCCTTACAGTCATTAAAAATTAATATTAAAACGAGTAAATTAAGGGTGTAAATAATATTTTCGCCACAATACAAAGATCTAGTTTTTCAAAACATTCCATAATCGGAAAAGATTTGAAACCTGTAGTTTGTAAACACACAAAAAACAGCCGAATTGTATGCCTCCTCCTTCTTGAAGTCGGTTGATAAAATAATAATTTGTCATTGTCCAACAAAATGAAATGAATATTAAATCTATTTATCATAAAACACAAATGAACACGTAATCCGGCTTCGTACAAAAGCCTCCCATTTTCCAACACATTTGTTTAATACCTCTTTATTTGCACGTTCCACTGAGATTATATTTGTATCCGATAATCTGTTCTGTCATGGAAATCGACATAAACATGACATTCTGTTCCGAACTTGTATGAATAATGAACAGGTATCAAGTTGAAACAATTTATTATTTTTTAAAGTGAGGGTATCACTTCTGGGATTAATTTTATTACACAAATAAAATTTGAAAACATAATTTATGAACGATGCAGGACTTGGGATGCGGAGAGATCGCGGGTTCGAGAATATTGGGGTTGAGCAGGTTATCAACTGTAAAGTAGATCCTGTAGATGAAGCCACAACCTGAGAGTTGAACAAGACATACAAGCTTTATCAAGGATACGTCACTCAAACGGTTGGCTCAGTGGAAAGAGCGCTCGCACGCGAGAGTTCGCAGTTTCGAGTCCCGCTATAGCTTATAAATTATGTTTTCAAATTTTATTTGTGTAGGTATCCAGTTATGTCGCTACTGTTCGAATAATAATGTTTTAATGAAATATTTTGACAATAATTAAATTTAATTGATAGTAAGAAGAACTCATAATTTTATTGGATTTGAATGTCAATTTAACTGATAAATAAGAATTATATATTTATTATTGTTTAAAAAGAATGCATTCTTCTAGGGGCTTATTACTCAAAGGCAAATAATTAAACCGTATTGACAACAATAAGAAGCAATCGAGTGGAAATACAAAAAGCCCGATATAAAAGTAATTATGTCAGTAATGAGAAATAAATAATATTAAATGTAATGTAAGGCTTACCATACATACAATATATTCAAAATGTTTGCACTTAATAATGCATTTATAAAAAATGGGTAGTAGAAGTAAATTTAAAGTTAATTCTACCACGAAATGACAGCAATGTACTATTCAAATTCAAATATTTTTATTCAAACCATTTATTGAACGTCCAAAACTACCACCCATTGAAATAGACTGCCTCAGACCTGAGAATAACGGGCGCAAGAAACTCAGCGGTCTTTTTTTAATAAAAATATGGATTACAATGTGATATCGTACAATAAATATTTATAATTAAAGAGCTTGAGGGCGTCCGCTTCATTCCTAGTCTTTGATATTTTTAAGAAAATCGTTTATGCTATAGTAATCTTCCCCACACAAACGTTTTCTTACAATTCTTTTTAATTTCGTAACACATTAATTGTTTTGTAGATTTTCTGGGATCATATTGTAAAAGCATATACATCATCCATTAAAAGACTTACTGTCTCGACTCTACGATTAGGCATAACAAAAGCAAGCTATGAGAAACATCTTTATCCAGGCTTAAAAAAGCGCCTATACTTTTCTAAAAGGCCGACAAAGCTCCTGTGATTCCTCTAGTGTTGCAGGAGAAGGTGGGCGGCGATGATCACTTAACATCAGTTGACTATTACGCACGCTTACACCTCTTTCATAAAAGAAAATAAAAATATTTAAAAAATCCTGAACCCCAGTTAAGATTGATCAAAATCTTTATATCTGCGACAGATAAAATATCACACCTTTATTTTTAGAGGAATAATAAATCTCCACTTTGAACATGCTAATAGGACCATTAGTCAGTCGAAAGAAATCTGGCAAAAACGTAGAGAATAGAGTAATATCTCATTAAGCTTTGATTCCGACTTTCGCTTTGTAAGTGGAATCGCAATTTTTTACATTTTTCATTCTTTTATACAATGCTTCTGTTCAAATAATAAGGTAAGGTTGTACGACAAATTGGCGCAATTTATGAAACCATTTTTTTATGAAAAAAGAGGACAAACTTGCGTACGGGTCATCTGGTGTTAAGTGATCACCGCCGCCCACATTCTCTTGCAACACCAGAGGAATCACATGAGCGTTGCCGGCCGTTAAGGAAGTCGTACGCGCTATTTTTGAAGGTACCCATGTCGTATCTTCCCGGAAACACCGCACAAGGAAGCTCATTCATAGCTTTGTAGAACGTGGAAGAAAGCTCTTTGAAAACTGCACTGTGGACACATCCAGGTGGTGGGGATGATATCCTAACTTTTGGCGTATCGTACGAAGGTGGAATTCGGCGGCAGGAATCAGGTGAAACATCTCTTCGGAACACTCCCGATGATAAATGCGGTAGAGGACACACAGGACCTTACTCGAGACGTTGCCTACGTCTTACACATAGTACAAAATTCAATAGAACCGCATAAAAATTTTGTATTTGGAGTATGTAGCGTTATGATTTTTTTATGAAAATACGGGACGAGACGAGCAAGGCGTTCAGCTGATGCTGATTGATACGCTATGCCCATTACAATGCAGTGCCGCTCAGGATTCTTGAAAAGCCCAAAAATTCTGAGCGGCACTACAATTACGCTCGTCACCTTGAGACATAATATGTTTAGTCTCATTTGCCCAGTAATTTCACTAGCTATGGTACCCTTCAGACTGAAATAGTAATGTTTACATATTACTGCTTCACGGCAGAAATAGGCGCCGTTGTGGTGCACATAATGTATCCGGCTTCCTGTGCAAAGGAGCCTCCCACTGCTTTGCATTAAGTCGTTCTGTCTTGTTGACTCAGATAATACTAAACAATGTCATACAATGTGAATATCATGAGACAAATTTTCCGCTTAGAAACAGGTTCTTCTCATCTGTATGTTTCACCACATATGTCCATTCCTTTACTTAGACATACAATGATAAATCTCTAAAACTCTTAGCTGTAGAAACCAACAATAATCTTAAAGTTATGAAACCATTTTAATTTATAATATAATATTTAGTCAAAATGCAACAAAAACAAATCAAGGCCTTCCACTTTTGACAGTGACAATGATAATATTCACTTATCATTTGATAACAAAATATTTTGTGATAACAAATTTTGTGTGTTATTAATGTTGTAAGTACGTGCTATTTATATCTACTAATTATTAGTTTTTCGGAGTTCCGTACCCGAACGGAAACCGGCGGAACTACTGTTAATTATTATTAAATTAACATAATATAAAAGTTCTTGTAGTTCGTTGTAACTTTGATCGATGTTTTAATAATAGTGTATCTTTTTAAATTAAAAAAAACGACTTACTAGTTCTCGTTCAAACCAATTTTCGGTGGAAGTTTGCATAGTAATGTACATTATATATTTTTTAGTTTTATCATTCTCTTATTTTAGAAATTACATTACAATTTACAACTTTTAAAGTGTTTCCTCCGCACAAACTATTAAAAAATAATTTAAATTAATAATTGTAACAACAAACCATTTTTGAAGACCTATCCATGGATGGTGTGATCCAAACACGTATGGGTTTGATGAAGAAAAAAATTTGAATTTCAGTTCTAAGTATGGGGAACCCCCATTTTTTTTCTATTTTTTTGTGAAAAATCTTAATGCGCTTCACAGAATACATCTACTTACCAAGTTTGAACAGTATAGTTTTTACAGTTTCGGAAAAAAGTGGCTGTGACATACGGACGGTCAGGCAGACAGGCAGACATGACGAATCTATAAGATTTTTTTGCCATTTGCCTACGGAACCCTAAAAGCTTAGACAGGGAGTCCCAGGTGGGTGATGATGTTGTTGAATTTCATTCCAATGTCTTGATTCATCCAACGTTAACATCGGTCAATGCACTTACATCCATACTGACAGTCAGGCGGCTCTGTCTGCCGTAAACTCGAACTGAATGGTCTCTGTACTCGTTTAAATACTCTGGGAGAAATTAGCAAAGTTTTACGTTATTTTTTAAGAACTTTTGTTTAAGGTTCGATCTTCAACTTGATTATTACTCCGAAGTTCTAAGCATTTAACTCCTTTCATCCTCACAAAAAAAATTTGAAAATACATAGTGTACGTATTAGGCGAAGATAATAATTTATGTGAACGTGAATAACATTATGCGGAAATCCATAATTATTTAAAATGTTGTAAATCTAAAATGTTTATTCGTAAAACATGAGACTCTCATTCCAGAGTTCGAGTTAAATCAACTCCTGAGGATGCCTCGTGTAGAGGCGTAACATATTATGTCGAATTTGTTTTAGCATAGTTTTACGTAACGTCGTTTGGTCGGAGTTTCACCGATTATACGGCGGAGGTTAATTATCTTTTAAGATATTTATATGAATGTGAATGTAGAATATATACATTTTACCTTAAAATTTATTTTGAAAAAGTAGCAAGAATTTAATTGATACACTTTAAAATCAATATTCACATTTTGAAGCATATCATACAACATTTTTATCTAAGACAATATAGAAAAGTCTAGACTTACTAGAGCAAGTGGAAACAAAAGAAAACCAAGTAGAACTTTAATTAACCACAGAAATATATTTAATAAAAAATAATATTTCAAAACAATAGATATAATATGCACTAAAAAGTATAAAAATAATTGCGTATTTTTATACAATCTAACTATATCTATTGTTTTGGAATAGTGTTTTTGAAGTCAGTTGTTTTTTATATATATATATATATATATACACACAATATGTCTAGAAAAGTATAGAGTAAGAAAGAAGTCCAAAGTAGAAGCAAGTTAAAATAAAAGAAAGCCAATCAGAACATTAAATGACCGCAGAAATAATTTTAACACGAAATAATTACTACATAAGTAGTGAAGAAAGAGACACAATATTCTTCTAAAATCCAAATAATTTATCTGTCTCACAAATGTCGGTTACTCAAATAGCCCTGTTTCCTGTTTTCGCGGTTCCCAACATTACGCAACTTGACATAATGCCAAAAGTTCAGGTGTTACGACCTCCACAAAACTCATTTGTTACCACCTCGCTTTATGATTCATTCACTGTCTACGTTTACCTTTTTAAATCCGTTTACGAAATGGAAAATCCGCATTTAGACGAAGTCCCGCTATAATCACACTGAAACGGGATCAACAAAGAGAACAAACTCACTTTGTGACATTACAGATTAAAGTTGGAACTAGAAGTGGACTTGAAAGCGATTCTACTAAAGACATTTTCATTAAGTTAAATATCGTGGAAGGTTTTAGGGTTTTCTTTTTTTTATGGTAATAATAAGGGACGAGACGAGCAGAACGTTCAGCTGATAGTAATTGATACGCCATGCACATTACAATGCAGTGCCACTCAGGATTCTTGGAAAAATAAAATATTCTGAGCGGCACTACAACTGCGCTCATCACCTTGTGACATAAGATGTTTAGTCTCATTTGTTCAGTAATTTCAGTAGCTATGGCGCCCTTCAGACTGAAACACAGTAATGTTTACACATTTCTCAGAAATAGGCGCCGTATTAATGATTATATACGCTAACGCTTTAACAGCAACCAGGTAATGCATGAGACAGACTATGAATCATATGAAGTTGTAGTGAAGACAGTAGAGAAAATAAAAAGAATAGAAGTTTTTGCAGCAGTTTATCTCCCCCACCATGGAGTAATAAGGGAAGATACGAGTCTACGAGTAGTTTCGAGACAACGAAGCTACGAGTAGTTTTTGACGGTTCCCTAAAGGGAGCAAAAAATAAAGTCTCATTAAACGATAGTCCTTTGATAGGTCCAAAATGAAAATCATTTATAGCCTGTGGCTCGCTACCACTATGTGGTTTACCAATGGGAGGTTCCTTTACATAGGATGCCGGCTAGATTATAGGTACCACAACGGCGCCTATTTCTACCGTGAAGCAGTAATGTGGAAAATTATAGTGTTTAGGTCTGAAGGGCTAGCTAGTGGAATCGTAGCTAGTGAAATTTCTAGGAAAAATGAGACATAACATCTTATGTCTCAAGGAGACCTACCACACTTGTTGTGCCGCTGATTTTTTGGGTTTTGCAAGAATCCTGAGCGGCACTTCATTATTATGTGCACGGAGTATCAATTACCATCAGTTAAACGTCCTGCTTGCCTCGTCCGTTAATATAATAAAATACGTGCTGGGATGGAAATATCAAAGAAAAAAAATATCCTTTATATATATTCAGGTATTGGCGTGGAAAAAATATCAACAAATCTTAAAAGATATCTAAGATAAAGTTTGAAATGGAAGCTACACAACAAAGTTATGAACAATGAAATTTAAGATGGCTGTGAAACTTACGTTAATTATTACTCACTTGTAATTGTCTATTAAGTGCTCTGTCATCTTAGAATAATGTTTAGTTCTCTGGAATTGTTTTGCCTTCTTCTTAGGTAATAAAAATAAACGTTTTACTAATTTTTTGCGTTGTTTTGCTAGTCTTGCCGCAAGTTCACTTACTATTTACGCCTTGGGTTACAACATTTTAAAAATTTTAATTTTATTATCACTAAATGATACTCCCTAAAGTTGTTTAATGTGGTGAAAGATTCAAACATAAGGCAAAATCAACATATGATATTCATTTCCTTTGAGAACAATAAAAATATTTACGACGGGAAGACTACAGCAATTGCCAACTCCAAATGTCACGAGGGGCTGCTGAAAACCAGTGTTGTGTTGGTCTTCTGTACTGACCAACAATATACTGAGTCAGCTCCTTTTAGCAGGGAATCACGCGCCGCACAGTTCTCTTATATAATTATTATTTTAAGATTATAATTACTGTAAATTGAAGGTGTGTGTTTTTTAATGCTAACTAGCTGATCCAGCAAACGTTGTTTTGCCATATAAATTATTTTAAGAGTTAGAACGTTTCTTGGACATGCAACATTACTTTATCTTTCTAAAATAAAAGATTTTTTCTAAAATAAACGTAGCTTAAGTTACTCCTTATTACATCAGATATCTGCTGTCAAAATCGGTCCAGCCATTTCAGAGCTTAGCCGGATCAGACAGACAAAAATTCAAAAAAAAATATTTTGGTGTATGTACCCTATATATATTCATATACATGTAGTATGAAACGGTTATTTCAATATTACAAACAGACACTCCAATTTTATTTATATGTACCTATAGATTTATTTATTTATTTCTTAGAAAAGGCTTACCAACTAGACACATAATTAATATTATGACTACTTATAATATAACATTTCTTATATTTATATTTGTATATCTAACTTATAGGTATGCACAGCGTTGCCTTCATTTATTATTGTAAGTTAAGTAATACTACTACAATATGTGTTTACTATTACTAAAAACTATAATTTTATACATCCAAATTATAAGGGTTCAAAAGCGTATTTTTTAAAATTCCAAATGTATTAAAATTTATATCTATACTACTATTACTATGGAATTTACTGTTATATAATTTTGAGATAAGTTGGATAGGTGAATTTGAGCCATAATTGTTTCTGAAGAATCGTACATGTACTGGCAGATATGTACTAATACGACAAGGATAAGGTGGTACGCATAATCCAATCTTAGATAGAAGTAATGGACAGTCTAATTGATTATTTAATAATTTATATAAGAAAAGAATTTGTGGCGCATTTCTTCCCAATTCTAAGGTTTTCATATTGAAAAATTTTAATTTGTCTTTGTAACTTATAATAGTGTAATTATTAGTGACATAACTCAATTTGGATATAAATTTCTTTTGAACTGACTCAATCCTAGTGATGTACTTTTTGTAATAGGGGCACCAAACTACCGAATTGTATTCAACCTGAGATCTTACAAGGGAATAGTATAGTATTTTAAGCGTGGGAATTGATGTAAAAGCCTTGGTGTTACGTAAGAAAAACCCAAGCATTTTAAAACTTTTGTGAGCTATTTTGTCAATATGTTTATCAAATCTCAACTCCTCGTCTAAAATGACACCCAAATCATTGATATGGTTTATTTGATTTATTTGTATGCCATCAATATGATATTTACACTCCAATTTCTTTCGTTTCTTAGAAAATTTTATAAAATGACATTTGGACGCATTGAGTTCCATCAAATTATTTTTACACCATAACATTACATGATGAATATCATTCTGTAGTTTCGTTTGATCCTCTGAACAAGTAACTGTACGATATATTTTTAATTCATCTGCATATAACTCGTAATTTGATTCTTGAATACTTTTGGAAATATCGTTTATAAACAGTGTAAACAATAATGGTCCCAAATTAGAGCCTTGAGGAACGCCAGATGTTTGTTGAAATTCTCTAGATTGATACCCACTTATTTTAACTACTTGTGGTCGATGAGCTAAATATGATTCTAACCATACCAATACACTTTCTGAGAGGCAGTATGCATCTCTTAGCTTCTTTATTAGCAGGGTGTGGTCGACTTTGTCAAACGCCTTACTAAAATCTGTATACACAGCGTCAACCTCCTTATCATTGCTCATTTCAGTTATAACAGAATCAGTAAAACACATCAAATTTGTAAGAGTTGATCATTTTTTAACGAAACCATGTTGTTTTTCACTTATTAAATGTTTAGTTTCTTAATTCTTATAATATTATTGATAAAGGTATCGATAATTCCGCAGCACAATTTTTATAGAATACGGGAGGTATACCATCAGTTCCCGCACTTTTATTAATGACAAAAGACATTAACTTATTTTTAACTTCTGTTTATTTCTATCCTTTTCTGTCTATCCTTTTGTAGTGATACAATTTTTGATGTGTTATTATATATAGATGAAAAGAACTCAGCAAAAAAGTTAGCAATCTCAGTGCCATCGTTCGATGAACTATCGTTTAATTTCATTAAAGATGGAATTACACTTGTATTACCTCTTTTAGATTTTATGTAAGACCAGAACATTTTTGGGTTTACTTTTATATTATCTTCTATTTTTTTTATATATTTTTCATAAGCACTATTTATAAGCACACGAGATCTTTCTTTTAATAAGTTATATTGTAGTTTATCCATTTCATTCATATATTTTTTGTAGCGTTTTCGTATCTTTTCTACACTTGAATAAGGTTATGTGTGAACCAGGGAGGGTATTTATAATTTCGTTTGAATTGTTTAGGAACATGTAGTTTTATAAATTTATGTAAAATGGAATAAAATTTCGTTACCATAGCATCTATATCCATACAGCTACTTAATTCTGACAACCAGTTTATCGATGAAATTTCAATTTTTATTAATTCATATGCATCCTTGAAGAAATTGAGAGAATTTTCACGGACACTATTTTTTTCTTTTAAATAACTCATTTGAAGCAGGTCTAACGATACATTTAATGGTGGATGATGATAATCCGTACTTGAGATAGCATCTAATGTCTCCACTACCGTCACACTCTTTATGTCTGACAGCACCAAATCTAAAACTCTACTATTTTTATTTAACACAGAATTAAATTGTTTACTATTACAAAAAGCCATGTGGTCAATCAAAGAGGTACCTATTGGAGTTTGAAAATTAATGGGTTCCAGAAATTTATTATCGTCCTCTCTGGTCCATTTTATAGAACTCATATTAAAATCCCCAATTATCAAATGTTTCTTAGATTCATTTACAGCAATAGATGATTTCGAGAAAAAGGCCTGAAAAACTGTTTTATCAATAGGAGGAGATATATATACGGCGCAAAAGCTTAATTTGTTAAACCCATTAGCAATTTTAATCTCTAATTCTACCCATAAGTCTTCAGCAATACTTTCAAAAGAGGTCATTCTATGAGATTTAATACATTTATGTACGGCAATGAGAACATAGATAAAGTGTTTCTATTCTATAATATTCTATTCTGAAAGAATATTATCAATCAGGCAATTAATTTAACAGCAAAAAAAATATAAATGATTTTTATGTCATGTTTAATGAAGTCTGTTGACTTGTGATAAATATTCATAACTATGTACTTGACCCGACAGACGTTTTTCTGTATATAATAAATAAAATAATGTTTTTTATTAATTTGTCAATAATATATCATAACATCAAGAATTATTTCGTAAAATATGCTCCCTGTTGTTGTAATGAAATTGTTTCACAGCAGCACTGTCAAACCGTGCGTCAATAAATTCTCTCATAGAAAATATGTCCATACAAAACAAATATTGGACGACAGGGGACACATCGAAGGAAAAACAAAATGGTTGTTTTTATTTAATTCCGAACACTTTCATATTTATTCACCTTTTAAACCATCCCTGGACTTCCACAAATTCAAGACGGTCCAGCCGTTCTCGAGTTTTAGCGAGACTAACGAACAGCAATTCAATGATATATATATAGATTACATAGTGCCTACCTTTGTTCCACATAAACGGTTATTTTTAAACGATTTTTACCGTCAATAAACGTAGGGCTTCTCAGATAATTTCGTGTTTATTAACTCACCGCTGACACACATCGTTTCAAATAGTACCATCTATTTCTGTCGCCGCTTTCTTAATGATTATGAGTTTCACACACGTCAAATTTGGATTCGTATTACGTAACGCCGACGAATTGAGAATTTTGTTCAGGTTCATTATTTAATTCTGGAGATTAGAACTTAAATTTAACATAAAATGAGAAAGAATTAATGTAGAAAATTATCTAATGACAAGAAGACGAAGCCGAGTAAAAAAATGTTTTCAAAAACACATTAGTGGCATAATATTGAAACTTTTTTGATTATCTTATATGTATATAGAATTCTCGTGTCCCGGTGTTTTTTTTCCACTCCTCCGAAAGAGGTAAACCAATTTGTTTATAAAATTTGTGTGTATATCGGGTAGGTCTCGGAATCGGCCAACATCTATTTTTCATACCCATAAATGATAAGGGTTAAGGATGAAAAGAGATGAGACCCACCCCTAAATATTTTATTTATTTTTATTTTATTTTTATGTTATGATTCAGCATCAAAAAATATCTAGTCTATGATCAACACCTATTATTGTATCGCGATATATATAGAGATATAGAATATTATTCTTTTCCCTCCACAGATACGCAATAGAGTTGGCAATCGAATATAATGATTATTATTGTAGTACGATAAATTTTATGTACAATATATTTGGTAGGTCTAAAAATCGGTCGTCATCTATTTCTTACACCCCAAAAATTTTAATTATTGAATTTTTTTTATTACTTTATATGGCAAGACAACGTTTTCTGGGTCAGCTAGTTAGATATAAGAATCATTTTATGTTGAGAAGATACAACAATTACTTTTTTATAAAAATAGTGTAAGTATTAAAATTATTTAATGTAATATACAACCGCTAATTCAAATAGCATATTTCACTGCAATGATAATAATTCCAATTACAAGTAGAAACGGAATGAATAAAGATAATAACATAGCATTGAATACAATGACGTCATAGTTGTTTGCGCTTATTTTGACAAATATCAACATTGTGTGCATTTAAATAAAGAAAATAACGAACCATTGTCGGTTCGTTACGTTGGCCGAATACTCAAAAGCAAACATAATACCAATATTGAGAACAATGCACCGTTGTTTATGGTTAATGGTGAATAATTAACTGACTGCCAGCCAACATAATTTACTGATACGAAATCGCCAGGAGATAGTAGATGGACACAAGCTCACGTAGATAATATCATTCGATGACATACCAATTATTTGGTATTCAGATCAGCGTTGGCAATGCATTCTATGTATTGAACGCACTGCGTAAACAACCAGGGCTTTGAGATAATCAACACTTGTTCACTCGTACATGTATACTTAGTCTGGCCATAAATACTAGTAAATATAAACAAAATATTACATTTGAATTTGGAATCTGTCATTTTTATATGATTGTCCATAGAGGTTTCTCTATGTCTGTTCCTGGTGTTAACATTATGGTTATGACAGTTTCTGGCAAATTCACTTATGTGCCTATGAACGTACATTACATTATCAAGAATATATTGAGAAGCAACAGTCAAGATGTTAATTTCTTTGAATTTTGCTCTCAATAATTCTCTTGGACCTAGGTTATAAATAGCGCGAATAGCCCTCTTCTGCAGCACAAATATTGTATTAATATCGGCAGCGTTGCCCCATAGCAATATACCATAGGACATAGTACTATGGAAATAAATAAAGTATAGTAGTCGCGCCGTATCTACGTCAGTTAACTGTCTAATCTTTTTAACCGCGTATGCTGCAGAACTAAGTCTGTTCGCCAATCCTTCAATATGGGGATTGTAATTTGGAATTTAGAGTTATGCCAAGAAATATAGCAGATTCCACCGGTTCTATCACCTGTCCGTTTAACAAAACATTACACAAAGTAGTCCCGACCTTAATCCGCTGGATTATGATTTACCGTCAGTTTTTGAGAGTACAGATTGCTCTAAATGCCATGATAATTTGGAGTTCCTAGAACAATCTGTACGATTGGCAGTGAAGATTTTTTCCACGGAAAGATTGCGTGCTTCTTTTGATAACTGACCTCAACGTTTAAAGGACTGTATTAAAATTGTTTTATATTTATGTATTAAACTAACACACTGTAAAAGTAATAAATCGTATTTGCACTAGAAATTCTTTTTATATTCACTGAATAAGTTTTAATTACCATTTCATAGGCTACAAGATTCCATTTTTTTGCACGAAGCCCTAACCCATATCCTTTCTATCAGTCTTGTCAATCTATTCAACTGTTGTAAGACTGGCCAAAAAAAATTAGAAATGTAATAAATGTATATATTCGCTGTTATTATGATATGAAAAACAAATACTTTAAATTTATCTACATAGATTACTTTAGACATCCCCACTAATATTATAAATGTGAATGTAAGTTTGTTTGTTACGCTTTCACGCCGGAGCTATAGAACCGATTTCGATGAAATCTGGTATAGGGATAGACTACAGCTTGGGAATGGACATAGGCTACATTTTATCCCGGAAAAATCCATTGTTTCGCGCGTGATTGACGTCGATGAACTACATATTACTATACCAATAAGTAGGTCTAGTTTGAAATATTCCTCGAAATAACACTCATATAATATGTTGAGAACGGGAGCGAAAACGGGAACCGGAACTGGAATAGGACATGAGATAATCTTCAATTAGAAACTTGCTTATTATTTTTAAAAACCCTTAATCTTCGCGGACGAAGTCGCAGGCGTCTGCTAGTTTCAATATAAATTCATGTCCGCCAGAATTAATACTGGTTACTTTTTATTGAAATAGCGGTGGACAAACTTTGCAACTCTAGAAACTTTAAAATTTGCGTACTACTAGAAAGTTGTTGGTTACATAAACTTAAGTAGGAACTCAAGTTTAAATTTAAGTTACAGTAAATACAAGCGATCGTACAACAAACTTTACAGTTTTCATGAATAGTAACAGGCTTTTTTTATGAAAATAAGGGACGAGACGAGCAAGACGTTCAGTTGATGGTAATTGATCCGCCCTGCCCATTACAATGCAGTGCCGCTCAGGATTCTTGAAAAACCCAAAAATTCTGAGCGGCACTACAACTGCGCTTGTCAGCTTGAGACGTAAGATGTTAAGTCTCATTTGCCCAGTAATTTCACTAGCTACGGCGCCATTCAGACCGAAACACAATAATGCTTACACATTACTGCTTCACGGCAGAAATAGGCACCGTTGTGGTTCTTATAATCTAGCCGGCATCCTGTGCAAAGTAGCCTCCCACTGGAAAGATATGAAGTCGATTGACAATCTAGCGGTAAATAATAGTATTACTAGTGAAATTATAATATCATGTCTTTGACAATATACCTGCGACAGATATATTTAAAAAAATTACCAAAAAAAACAACCGACTTAAAAAACTCTATTCCAAAACAATACATATAATATGCACTAAAAAGTATAAAAATAATTGTGTATTTTTAAACAATCTAATTAATTAATCTAATTCTAGTTACGATTATTGTTATTTTTGGAATCGGTGTCCTTCCGCCGCGACCCACTTTTGCCACTCGCCTCCTCCAACTCAAGCACATCTCACCTATAACTATGTATGTAGTTACAAACCTATATTGAATGACACCAACTCCAAAAGTTACAGACCACACGGGAAGCACCAGCTTTCAAATAAAAAAAGAATAATCAAAATCGGTTCTCCCAGTCGAAAGTCTTGACTTAACAAACATAAAAAAAAAACATACCGACGGATTGAGACCTCCTCCTTTTTTGAAGTCGGTTAGAAACAGAATACACACTGATACAATATAATTAATGTTACAGTATTAAATAACATGATATTTATAACAACGGCTGTACAAAAACATTAACCTAATGATATAGAAGAACAAAAGGGAAGGTCATAGGGCATCTGGCACGGAACGAACATGTGCGTGATATTTTTATCGTCACCATTCACAGAACTGATGCGGTCCACAACTTCACCGAATGTATTGTGAAGCGGTTGTTATAAATTTGACTTGGAACACCCAACATGTGACTTGGGTATTTATTCCCGTAACCATTATTCAAGGTTATACGTATTTATTCATTCCGAATATAATATTTTTAACGTCATAATAAATATATTAGTCGTAAAAAATAAGAAATAATCTAGCAATGTAAACTTCAAGCTTCCAGGCCTCACTGGTTATCATATTCTTCAGTAATATATTCATTAATGCAATTAAGTTAATCACTACATAATATAACACAAAGTCCACCGACGCGCCTGTCTGTCTGTCTGTTCGCGATAAACTCAAAAACTACTGCACCGATTTTCATGCTGTTTTCACCAATGGATAACCTGGCTGCCGAGAAAGGTTTTAGTATATAATTTGTAAAGATTTTGTACACATTTTGTATACATTATTGATATCTGTTGGAAGTGTCGGAACAAAATAAGCCGTCTATGAGCTTTCAACGAAAACGCTGCCTAAGCCCTTAGAGATATAAGAAAATAATTTATTGTGGAATTGTGTATCTTATCTAGGTCTACAGAACTGTCCGCGGTGGTATATGTCTATCTATTAGGGGTAACATAATTTATCCATTTTAATACTTAAAAAAGGGAAATTATAAAGCGGTAATATAAAAGCTGCTTACACAAATACGATATTAATCCTTATCATTTTCTTATCATATCTTATACATTCATTCAGAAATACGTTTTTGTTTCACTTTCAACTTTTATTAGGTATTTTTCCGTTGGCTACTTTCCACTTACATTTGTCCCGAATACTTTCATTAAGTTTTCATTTGACAGAATAGCGTCTGTTGGGTAAGCTAGTATAATATATAAAGAAATAATGTTTAAATAAAACACTTATAAAGGATTTAAATTGTGTGTAATTGTAACTATTTTTTTTTACATTAGATTTTCGCGTAAAAGTTACATTTTTATTTTAGTAAAGCCAACGTTTCGTGATTTTTCCAGATCTCGTTTTCAGGGGGTCTGCAGATGAAATGAGTCAAAGTTAGATAGTATTCGTCATAGTTTTAATTATGAAGTTTAGCCCCATTTATTGCCCCGGAGGTGGTATTTGTTATAGATGGTTTTTGGCAAAATTTACTGACAGTTTCCTCTTCTTTATTGGTATGTGTAGTTTTGCGTTTTAATTTAGAGATTATTGGATCCCAGGTGTTAGATAGCGGTCCTCCACAGTGCGGTTTTCAAGGAGCTTTCTTCCTCGTACCACGAAGCTGTGGAATGAGCTTCCTTGTGCGGTGTTTTCGGGACGATACGACATGGGTACCTTCAAGAAAAGCGTGTACACCTTCCTTAAAGGCCGGCAACGCTCTTGTGATTCCTCTGGTGTTGCAGGAGAGTGTGGGCGGCGGTGATCACTTAACACCAGGTGACCCGTACGCTCGTTTGTCCTCCTATTCCATAAAAAAAAAAAAAAAAAAGATAATTTTTTTAAAGTAATGTTTATCGCTTCTTCATCTAATGCTTGTCTTCATTAGATACAATAACTATTAGTAAAGAACGAATTCGGTGGCGTAGTATTGCGTTGTTCTATGAGTGCATTCTCAGATTCAGCACACAGTCCGGATTTATGTCCTTTTTTTGTAGCTTGAGTATTATTAAGGCGCGTTCGTTAAAAACTATAATTAATAGCTAATTTTTTAGGAACGTTATCCATAAGGTGCCTTAAAGAATGTGAACCCCAGCTGCAGAACTGACGAGAGACGCATATATATCTCAACCAAACCATACATATATTCAACATCCACATTATCCTCGGTACAAAATGATGTATTTTTCATTCTTATATCCTAGTCTATTCCATCTTTGCAATTTAATCAAATTACAAATATACAACGCCTATTTCTGCCGTGAAGCAGTAATGTGTGAGCATTACTGTTTTTCGGTCTTAAGGACGCCGTAGCTAGTGAAATTACTGGGCAAATGAGACAACATCTTATGTCTCAAGGTGACGAGCGCAGTTGTAGTGCCGCTGAGAGAATCCTGAGTGCCACTGCATTGTAATGGTCAGGGCGTAACAATAACCATCAGCTGAACGTCCTGCTCGTCTCGTCCCTTATTGTCATAAAAATATATACAGAGTTGTTCTCCTTATAATATTTAAGGTTAAAAATGTAATCCGCTTACCTCTTGAAAAGCATAAAGTTTGCTGTTTTAAATAGAGTTCTACTAAATATTTGTAAATAGTCAAAGAGTAAAACAGGAATAGCACAAGACACACTATTCATCGTCTTTTATAAACTGAACGAAACAAAAGAGCCTTTTACATCACAATAACTTTTGTTCTGCGCAAATTGAACAACCTTCCCTCAATAAATCTGTGTTCTAGGATCCACAAATAAGTACTGACGTACTGCCATATCTATAAACTATATTAATATCGAGGCATAGAATGTAGGTACTTTCTGTTACAAGTTTATCTTTTGTTGTTTTACGGCCCTTTTCAATAACGTATCTATCCTTAGTTTAACTTACACCTAAAAGTACACAAACTTATCCTTTTACTAACTTTTGAAAACGGCGGTTGATGACAAGATCTTATCTATCCAAAGTTATGTCCAATATAGTTATAATATTTGTTATAGTCCAATGCTATCTGTCGATAGGTTATTGAAGTGTCAGTAAGCGTAAACGGATAGATTTGTCTACCTCTAGTAAGATAAACTAAGGATTGATAGGGTATTGAAACCGGTCGTTAATTGTCAAGTTTAATTTAATTGTTATAAACTACGGATATATAAATGAAAGTTATTTGTGATGTTAATCTCTGTCTCTTGACACCCGTTGTCGGGGATGTCCATGGGCGGTTTGGCCCCCTTATATATTAAAAAAAAAACTGACGGCTACCGAAACTATTCAGTAATAAGTACTAAACGGATTGCTATGCTATCATAATTTATCAAATTTAATCTAATAATAAACAACAATAATCGTAACTAGAATTAAATTAATTAATTAGATTGTATAAAACTACGCAATTATTTTTACAGTTTTTAGGGCATATTGTATGTATTTTTATTATTGTATTAGATTAGTATTTTTGAAATCGGTTGTTTTTTTGTTAAAAAAATTTTTTTACACCTAGAAGGCAATATTTCTGCGTAGATCACTACAATTTTCACCTATAAAATAATCATGTGTATCCCGAAAATAGTGAAATAGCATTTTTTTAAAATCTGCTGACGATCTTATGTAAAATGAACTCAATCGCTATGAATACTAAGCACAATGCTAACATAGGCTTTACTTTTACGTAGATATATAAAGGCTTTATTCATAATTAAACATATTAGATGTACAAGAAGGACAAATGGATCAACTGATGTGACGAGATAACCGCAGCCCATATCCAAGATAGTGGAATAACAAGGGTGTTTCTGGCCTTATAAAGCATTAAATAAACGAACATGCGAATTGTAAAACTGAACACAAAATGGCGGGCAAAGATCAAACAAGGGCTACCGTTGAGAGAATTAACGGTTCTACAAATAGCGACGATTTTATGGTTTGTCTATCAACTGAAGATAGCAACAGTAAAACCTTAATAAACTAAAAAGTTATTCATTACTTTATAAAATTATTCATTCAAAGCCTCTGCGTGTGTTTCGTCTTTCAATATTGATCGGGCGCTCTTCACCTCGATGTAAGATTTCTTTAACTTAAGAGTCATCGTAGAGCTGAGATAGAGCAGTTTGTTATAAAATGTCTCAATCTTTGAGTGGAACAGTCAAACTACTTATAAGAGTAGATTTAATATAAGGTCTATTTATTTATTTATTTATTCATGTATAGGAAACAAACAGTATTAAGAAATCTTAAGCAAAATCAAATCGTAATTTATTTCCATCTGTAGTATATTGGGAACGGCCGTTAGCCCATCGAGAAATAACAAAATAATGTATAGTGCAATAATTGTGTATCTTATATAGGACTATAGAAGAGTCCAAGATGGTATATGTCTATCTCTTAAGGATCACATACTTTATCCATTTTAATACATTTAAAAACTTAGCAGCTATAAAGCGGTAATGTAAAAGTTGTTTACACAAACACAATATTAATCCCCATGATTTTATTATGTACTACATAATATCATAAAATAATTCAGAAATACCATTTTTCCGGGATAAAATGTAGCCTATGTCCTTTCCTAAGCTCTAGTCTATCGCTGTACCAAATTTCACTGCAAATAGCACTGGCGTAAAAGCATAACTAACAAACTTACATTCACATTTATAATATTAGCAGTGATTAGGAAAAAAAAAATTAGAATACCATTCCCCATTATTATACGACAATTTAAGGATACTTAAAGATTTTTTACAACAGTTAAACTTTTCTACAGTTCCGCTCCAAGCTTTTAAACAATATTTTCCTCCTGTAACTCACAGCAGCGTAATGGGAAAAGTTGTAACAAGTATTCAAAACGTATTATAGGCTATTAACAAACTGAATTTTCTGTAGTTTTTCACACGTAGAAGACACGATTTCTGTGAAGGTCACTCCATTTTTCAGCTAATAATCGTGAATCCCGATATTAGTAAATATTTTTTTTAAATCTGCTGATAGCCTTATGTTTAATAAACTCAGCCTGAAAAGACATTATGTCATCTATCTGAATATATATATATAATGAAAATGGTCTTTGTTTGAGGCTCAATCACGCCTAAACCACTGATCGTATCGACATGAAACTACCACCATTCGATGCGAAATTTATCCTAGATGGTTTATGGCTATATATTTTTCGAATTCTAACGTTCCTTCTACTTAAAATTCACACAGGGAAGCGGGCGGGAACGGCTAGTATTATATATTTTCAATGATTACTAGGCATTTTGCAAATATCCTTTATTCCTGTCGCCTACGGGAACGAGAAATTTTTTTTCTTTAGTCGTAAGCACACTATACATATTTACTAACGGCCGTTCCCAATATGTTATCTAGAGATAGATATAAATTAGTACCTTACTGTCAGTAAGGTACTCTCTCGTAGCTCTCAATAATCTTAAGCTATCCCAATATACCCGATAAGTCATTCTTATCGCCTTATATTGGGACGCGTCAATCGAAATTTGCATATAAACTTCTATCGCTGGTATACTATACGTCATCCCATTGACAGACAGCGTGTACGGATAAGGTTACCGTCGATTAGTTTATTGGGACAGACAATTCAACGATAGTTACGATTTTTATCTCAAGTAAGAGAAAGACTGAATATTGGGAAAGGCCGTAAGTGTGGTGTCTTATAATATGTCGTTCTAACCAAAAATGCCATATTGTTCACAAAGGGGATAATGTTAGGGATTCCAACGAGAATGCACTTTGTAGGCATGAGGCGTAGCCGACGGCCGCATTACACCCGTATAAGTGAATTCAGTATATAACCAAGCGGTTATTTTTTTGTGAAAGAGGAGGATAAACGAGCGTACGGGTCACCTGATTTTAAGTGATGTCCGCTGTCCATATTCTCTTGCACCAGACACTATAAACAATTTGCAATTATAAATTTTACAAACGAAATATAGGGATAAAACACTTTTAAAGGATTAAAACGCGTGTAATTGTAACGGTTTTACATTAGATGTTTGCGTGAAAGTTACATTTTTATTTTAGTTAACCCGACGTTTCAAGACCTTTCCAGATCTCGTTTTCAGGGGGACTGCAGATGAAGTGAGTCAAAGATAGTATTTGTCATAGTTGTCATTATAAAGTTTAGCGCCATTTATTTCCTCGGAGGTGGTATTTGCTGTACACAGATGGTTTTTGGCAAAATTTACTGACAGTGTCCTCTTCTTTTTTGGTATGTGTAGTTATGGGTTTTAATTTAGAGATTATTGGATCCCATGTATTAGATAATTTTAGACCATCTTCTCTATTGAAATTTGGGTGTTTTTTAAAAGGCATAAAGGCATAAAAGGCATTTATTTTCTCAAAATTGATTCCTTTAGAATTCTTTTTGATGTCATTTCTTATACTACTAGATACTACTACCGCTTCGGAAACAAATGGCGCTCTGAGAGAGAAGAAGCGGCGCAAGAAACTCTCCCAGCATTCTTTTTTTTTGCGCTCTTTTCAATAAAAATATACAATATTGTACAGTTGCTATAAAATAATCACAATCTAGTCCCAGGCTGTCCGATCATTTAGATATTCAGCAGTGGAGTAATAGGATTTACGACAGAGCCATTTTTTTATAAAACATTTAAATTTATTTATAGACAATGCCTGAACAGTGGCTGGGACTTTATTGTAGAAGTGTATACATTTACCCTTAAAGCTATTATGTATCTTATGAAGCCTACTAGAATTAGTTACAAGCAATCCCTTATTTCTAGTGTTATAATTTCCGTTTCGCGTTAATCAAAGAAAATACTATAAATATAGGGAGTTAAATTAAAGTCTTTCGACAGTTGAAACCAAATATATTAAGAGCTATCAAATAGTATATATGTTTTGTAACTGGTCAGTATAATTATTTTATGCTAACAAAGCTTAAAATTTAACACAAATAAAAAAAAATGCGTGCGTACAAGGTACATAAGGTATCGTACTCATGTCGGAAGTGATACTTATTTGGATAAATAATTTTTAAATCTCTTTTGTATATTTTATACTTATCTCTTCTCTAAATCTAATGTTTTTGTCTTTTTTTAATCTCATCAATTTTTTGAAGATGTTCTACTTAATCGTGGCTGCGCGCTAAACCTGCATGATAAAAAGCTAGTAGGGAACATGTTCTACTTACTAGCTACTGCTAGCGGCGCGATGTGCTTCATGCTATGCTCGCCCTTTCTCACTCCCTCTCAATCAGTCTCAATAGCTCTCTCCCTCTTCCTGGACTAAAACGTCCCACATTTTCGTGTCACTCTATTACGTTTCATACGTAAAAAATTTTCCCCCTTAAAATAAGTTACAACAAGCACCTGATGCATTACCGTAGCTATATCTTTCCGCATCGGTTTTTATTAAAAGAGTGTATTGAATTAATCTCTATTATAAGTACTGGAGGACTAACAACTAAAATAGATTTTTGCAAGAAATAGTGGACTGTATTCTTTTATTATTCGAGCTCTCGACAGCGAGGTATAAAAGATTATAATATTTAGTCTACATTTATTATATACATCTACTTTTCTGTTCATGAGTTTTTCTAAGGCAATTCCAAGTAAAAGCCTCTTCAATTTGGAAATATTCTTTGTCATCAAATATCAACCCACTCCACAATTATTACTAACATTAATCCCACTAAGATGTAAGAAGGTGATAAAATGATCTCAATTTCAAAGCAATATATTACAATTTTGTTAAAAGCATTTTTATTGGACTTTCTGCTATTTCTTATAAGTTAAGTAAATACTCGTTATTTTTAATTCAGTTGCTGTGTCATTTAAATAATTGGAATCATAGTATAGCGCAAATTATTGCGAAATTGAAGTGGCAGTGGGCAGGGCAAATAGTTCGACGGAGAGACGGCCGTTGGGGAAGAAAAGTCTTCGAATGGCGACCACGTACCGGAAGACGCAGGTGGTAGACCCACACAAGATAGACCGACGATCTGAAGATTGCCAGATTACGTTGGATGAGGACAGCGCAGGACCTATCGTCGTGGAGATCTTTGGGGGAGGCCTTTGTCCAGCAGTGGACGTCTTCCGACTGATGACGATTTTGAATTGAAATCGTTCAAACACATAATTTAATAAATGAATACATTTAAATTTAAATTAACCTGTATAATATCAATATACATAAAATTATTAAACGGAAAAAGTATTTTGTGGTTACGTTGGACATACACTTTAACAAATAAACATTAAGCGTATTTTTTTCTTTGTAACTTTAATTTTTAATAACTACTGTATATATATAAATGTTTCTTTTGAAAAAATCCCATAAAACACACACGCATTTTAAAAGATTCTTCATAATTCAGAAACGTAATTTTATAAAGCTTCTTTTGATACAAAAAACGTTTTATGAAAAATTTAAATAGGTAAATGAGACACTGTATCACGTAGCAATCAGTTCAGAACAATTTTGCCACGAAACAAGAACAATATATGAGAGTTATTGAAACCAACAGATTGATATCTCAAAGGGATGTAAAGTTGAATGAGAAGCCGGGTGGGGTCTCAGATGTGGGCCACGTGACATCCGCGCCAGTTCTGTTAATGACAAAGAAATGGAACAGAGATGATGAAGTGAACAATGAGCTGGCGTGCCACTCGTACGACAGACATACCTACAGCACTAGTGACACACACTCACTGCCGACATCATTAATGTCATTATGTTAAAGGCACCTCGTCACACACAATGATGAATTACGTAATGCCATGTAAATTATCATTTTAAAGTTTTATTTGTGTTTTGCGAGGACAACAGCGAGATAAACATATTTTGAAGTATAAATTGAATAATAAACTACTTTTATTTGATATTTAAATGCCTTGAAGTTATTTACACATACAATAAACTAAAAACTTAATATGTAATATATAAAATTCTCGTGTCACGGTGTACGTAACTGAACTTCTCCGAAACGGCTCGAGCGATTTTCGTGAATCTTAGCGTGCATTGATGATGTGTGATTTTTAATCCTATTTTAAATAAAAATATTTGAATTTGAAATTGAATTCCTAATCCTGCATTTCTAATAAAGTGAGAACTCAAATTTGCGAATATTAATGAAACACAGAGATTGTTCAATAATTAATGTCAAATACGAGTCTACAATCAAAGCGAATCCTAAAAGGGTTTAATTTCGATTTGTTTTGTAAAGACATTTGTAAATACAAAGAGAGTTTTCCATTAGAGGGCTTTGTTGGTGAAGTGGTATAAAATATTTTGGGTGAAGCGTTGGCACGGGTTTGTGAAGTTTACATTTGCGATAGAGGTATTTAATCGAGAGCGGAAGATCGTTTGGATAGCAGCTCTAATCTATAACCCCTATAGCCCAGTGGTTAGTGACCCTGCCTGCTGAGCTAGAGGTCGGGTTTTCGAAGCCCGATGGGTGTAAACATTTATATGATGAATATGAATGTTTGTTTCTGAGTCATAGATGTTTATAAGTATTTATTAAATATGTCGTTGTCTTGTACCTATAGTACAGGCTACGCCTAGTTTGGGGCAAGATAATTTGTGTAGAAATATGTCAATATATATTTATTTATTTATTTATTATTACAATTAATCTGAATTACATTGTTGACACCATAATGTATTATCGATATTCCTTTGTTCGACCTGTTCCTGGTCCGCGAATATTGGATTCGATCTTTTTTTTATAACAATAAGGGACGAGACGAGCAAGGCGTTCAGCTGATGGTAGTTAATACGCCTTTTACAATGCAGTGCCGTTCAGGATTGTTGAAAACCCCTAAAATTCTGAGCGGCAATACAATTACGCTCCTCACTTGAGACATAAGATGTTAAGTCTCATTTGCCCAGTAATTTCACTAACTACGGCACCCTTTAGACCGAAACACAGTAATACTTCATGGCAGAAATAGGCGTTGTTGTGGTACCCATAATCTAGCCGACATCCTGTGCAAAGAAGCCTTCCACTGGTAAAATCTTACTGGTTGATATTGACAAACCTATAATTCTTGATTTATAATGCTGACTGAACTGGTCTTCCAGATATACTACAAAACATTCTTTTATCCAGATTATCTGGTTGTCTATGGACAGTGTCCGAAACGCGGAATAGGGATCGTTGTAACGTATGGTGGATAATCAAAACTTGACCGTTGGTTGGTTGAGAGTAAATTTGTAGGTACTTTTTGCAGTCTACGATATGCGTGCCTAACGTATGCCTTCACCACCTTCTTTCAATCAGCTGCAATAAAGACCATGAATCAGAACAGTACACAAATATTGAGAATACCAAAGCTCTGGTCTTGGTGGACGGACTTAACTATTTACAGCCATTCCCAATATTCAGTCTATCTCCGGTTGTGGCTTATAATAAATAAATAAAAATTAAATTAAATTAAAATACAATAAAGTAGTGTTTATGCATTACGTAACAATTAATTAATTTTAGTTAGAATTTTAGTAAAGATTTAATAATAATGTAATAAGAAAAATGTGGTTGCAAGAACCCCTCTCAACGGAAGGTGAAGGCCTCCTCCAGAGTTGACCAGTGTTCTCTATCTTTTGCAGTTCGTATCCAGTTGGTACCCGCTGTTTTTACAATGTCGTCTACCCAGCGCGCGATTGGTCTACCTCTTTTTCTATAGCCAAATGGTCCTAGCCATGATGTTATCTTTATGGTCCAGCGATTGTCAGTTAGTCTGGCTAGATGCCCAGCTCCATTTTAGTTTCTGTGAGTAACTGAGTGCGTCGATGGCTTTGGTTTTCTGTCGGGAATAGGGAGTATGGATAGAAGTTTGTATGGAAATTGCAACAGTGAACTGGCGATAAGAATGACCTATCGGGTATGTTGGGACAGCTTCAGATTATTGACAGCTAATTACTGACAGTAGCAGGTAGTAATTTATCTCTATCTGTAGATAGTATATTCGGAACGGCCTGTTGAATTCATTATTCAAACTCATTCATTCCTGAGTCGGCCATCTTACGTTATCTTCAATTATTCCGTTACAGCTTTCCATTTATTTTATTTGATCTCTCTTTTTCGTAACAAAACAAAACACTAACTAGGGCTTCACTACGAATAGTGAGTTAACTCTCGTAAGGATAAACATATGTATGAAAAATTATACAGCGCTCGTAGACGCAGCTATATGGAAGTAAATTTATTCATACAAATATATTTTGATAGTGGTTAGCGCTTTGACTCGGGCAAAATTCATGTTAGATGTAAATTACTCTTCAGATAGTGAATTATCATTTAGTATTTTGGTTAGGTTTAGTCCTTCAGCTCGGAAAAGTATGTGTGGCTTAGTTTGAGTATATTACGATTTGCGTGCGAACTTTCTTGCTCGGTGACAATTTGGTTATATTATTATGCGACGCAATAGACAATTGTCATTAGATTTGCCTGTCAGATGACAATGCCTCTGTTGTCTATGGTATTTTTCTATCTACAGGAAATCATCTGCACTAGAATTTGCTATTACAATTGATCCCAATCGTATTTTAAGTAACATTAAACTTAACTGTCCAAAAATTATACACATTCTATAGATAGATACTTTATCCCTGTTCGTAGAACTAATTATACGAGCAATTGTTTTATTATAAGAGCATATCTCTCACTCATAATAATAATTATAGTCATTTAGACATTTTTCATAGCAGCTATCAAACATTTACTAAAAAAATTAAAGAATTTCTTAAACATCCTTAAAATATGTCCACAGTCCAACCGATAAATTTGATAAATTTTGTTTCATTTGTATTTTTGTGTACTTTTTCTCCTTATGTTTAATTGTTATCATAACGTTATGTTTTTTTTATTATATTCACTCCTACTTTGTTTATATTTAAGTGGAAACTTTATTAGCTAGTGTAATATAAATTATTTGTTACAATGTGTACATAACTTAAGCTGTTTGTTTTCCATTAAATAAATAAAATAAAAACAAAATAAGAAGAAAAGAGAATAGATAATTGCGTCGCATTAAAAGCCCAAGGAAGGAAACTTATATTTGCTAGAGTAGAAAAGGTTTTTCCCAGTATCATATGCCTAATAATGTATTATATTTTCTCTGGTTTGCCAAACTTAGCTGTTAAAAATAGCAAGGCAATAAATTTTCACTAAATAAAAATAAATAAAATTAAATAAAATAACCTTTATTGCTGCTTTTCCTTACAATTAGTATATACATGCCTACTTACTTACACTTAATTGATTTAACCTATTCTATTATTTGAACTATCGGCAACTGGATGTTTGTGTAGGACAGCTTGTCTATCGACAAAGGCCTCCTCTAAAGATTTCCACGTATTCCTGTCTCTCGCTAAACGGGTCCATATAGGACCAGCCACTTTCTTCATCTTCCCATCTTTTGCTTTGTCTGCCTCTATTTCTTTTGCCATCTCTTGGGTACCATTCTGTTATTAACTTAGTCCATTTTTCTTTACTCTCTCGTAACATATGTCCCGTCCAACGCCATTCAAGCTGTCTGTATGCTGTGTGTGCATTTTTGAATTTTGTTTTCGTTTTTATTTCTTGTAATTTTACTTTTCCAATTCTACTTTCTTTTTTCCTTTCATTGGCATTTCTTTATTCTTCATTACTTCTCTAAGAGACACAGAAATTTTCACTTATTATACTATAAAATTTCCAAGCCTAAACGAATTTGGGTGAGTGACCAGTATTTGTATTTTTAATATTTTATTAGGACTACTGAAAATTGTTACATCAAGAAATACTTTAATCTATTCAATTAAACATTATTAGATGTACAACATAAAATGAACTTTCCAACAAAATTATTAAAAAAAAGTAAGAAATTTAAGAAACATGCAATATTCAAATTTAAAAAAAAACTTAATATTTAATTGCGGAAGGTTATTATAATTTACAATTTAAAGCCTTTACAATCTTAATGCCAGTTTTTTAAATGTATAATGAAATATGTCAAACTCTTTGCTAATAGAAATATACATTTTTTGTTAGTCTTGATATAGCGGAAAATTGCTTCAGGTTAATTGTGGCTATAGGTTGGGAATGTTATGTTTTAAGTCAGTTTTTCTCTTTGCTAAAAGTTTTCGAATAATTCATCTTGTTATTTGCCTTAGAAAGTCTTTAACCCACTTTGACTACGTAGATTACGGCTTAATGACGATAAAATGAAACTCGCGCCCGTGGTCTGGCTGACCCTGACATAAATAGAGCAATGCTATCATTATTCGAAATAATGAGCTCTTTGTAAACACACGTAACAAATCTCGGATTAAGTATTGATATTATGTAAAACCTATTTTTCGGCAAATTCATTTATTTATTTTATTACAAAACACAAACAGAAATACAAATACATTAGTAGACAATGAGTTCTAAAAATTATTATACATGTATTCTAGACCACGTGTTCCGTTGATATTCAACAATATTGCGTTATCTACGATTAATAATATTAGTGCTTAAAAATTAAGAGTTAAAATAATATTTATAATAAATAGTAATTTTGACATAAATACATTTAAAATAGAAATATTATTATTAAAACTCAAATATTGTTATTCCAAATCACTTATTGAAAGACGAAAACTACCACCCATTCAAAATAGACTGCCTCAGACCTGAGAAGAACAATTTGACGGTCTACTTGATCCACATAGAGATAGGAAATGAAAGCAATTTGGTGCAGACTTAGATCATTTATACTTCTTGTCTCTAGATAGACTATGAAATTTGTGAAAACATCGAAAAAATTGTGTACAGAACGTACCTCTATTAAGAGCAACTCACGCACACTAACACAAAGTGTCATACAAATCGCGAGTGTAAGACATAGCTTGTCTAACACTAAACTAATATTTCTGGCCTATTTTTATCGGTTTTCTAACAGCAAGAGACTCTATGTAGACGAATTAATTATCTAAGGGTGCAGAGGTCTATAGTAAGTAGATTGTTGCATCACTTTTGAAGTGAAACTTCTTTAGAATCGTTGTGATTTCAAACCGGATGCAACGGAAAAAACGACAGGTAAGAGACACAAATACAAAAATGTGTAGGATGAAGCCGGCAAAGAATGAAACAGAAATATGCATACTATTGAAGTGAAAATTTCTTTATCATCGTTGTGATTTGAAAGCCGATGAAACGAAAAAGCGACAGTAAAAAGAGCAGTCACATCAATTCATAATATTTAACATAGGAGATAATGAGATAGGAAGCATAATACAATGTTTTGGTACCAGGCGATCATAGTTAAAGAAGAGATTGTCTTAAGTATGGCGCGAGTATACCTTAGTATATTCTGACTCCAAGCGCACGACGTATAGTCCTGGTGTCTATGTTACTACATAAGAATATATTATTATATATATTAGTGGTGGTAGGAATGTCTTTCATAGCGGTTGAAATCATGTGTCATCCTAGCAACACGTACCAGGAATTCATATGCAGTTTAGAGGTTCATGCACCATGCAGGTTTCACTTCTGACATGTGTACTTTGTACGCACGCAATGTTTTTTTCGATGTTGGTTTTTGTATTATTTATTTAAACTCAGAACACATTGCAAAAGATATGTCTCAGACGTACCACTTTAGAACATCATCATTCATCATCCTCATTTCAGCCGGAAGACGTCTACTGCTGGACAAAAGCCTCCCCCAAAGATCTCCACCACGATCGGTCCTGCGCTGCCCTCATCCAACGTGTTCCGGTGATCTTGATCAGATCTTCGGTCCATCTTGTGGAGGGCCTACCTACACTACGTCTTCCGGTACGTGGTCACCATTCGAGGCCTTTACTGCCACAACGGCCATCTGTCCGTCGAACCACTGTCACTTCAGTTTCGAAACTTATCTCTCTCAGAGCGCCATTTGTTTCCAAAGCGGTAGTAGTATCTAGTAGTATAAGAAATGACATCAAAAAGAATTCTAAAGGAATCAATTTTGAGAAAATAAATGCCTTTTATGCCTTTTTATGCCTTTTTATCTATACCTGGCATAAACATTAATTATATTTTATATCTTTAGAACATAATCAGTAGTAACTAACAATTAACATACATCAACTATGTTTCTCGTAAGCAGAAGGAAGTTCATGTTTGTCTTTGTTTAGCGGTCTTATCAGAAGTGACGTAATATTTACTTGCACGCCAGAAAGGTCATTCGCAACCAATCTGCCGCGTAAATAGTACCACAGAGTAAAAGATATATACTTATGTATGAAGAACATTATTATATATTAGAACAACCTGGGTCATAATAGATCAGACGATTGAAATTTATAGGAAAATAGATTAAGGATTGGTCTCCGCTGATACTACTAATACTACGCCCACTTGGGCGTAATTCCGAGCATTTTTTAACTTACATAGGGATTAAATAGGAGATAAAAGTTCACAGTAAAATACTATTAAAGAGACTGTTCGCAATGACAATGACAGCGGAAAGAGCAGTTCGTATGTGTATTATTCAAAAAGTATCCTAAAAAATAAAAAACATACCCTAAGTAACTATTCAACGCGGACAAAAACGCGGGTAAAAGCTAGTATAACATAATACTTAATGCCATATTTATTCCATATTAAGGTAACACCATAGAATATATTTATTCCAATAGCGACCACGTATCGGAAGACGCAGTGTTGGTAGATCCCCCACAAGATTGACCGCCGATCTGGTCAAGATCGCCGTAATACGTTGTTGGATGAGGGCAGCACAGGACCGATCGTCGTGGAAATCTTTGGGGAAAGCCTTTGTCCAGCTGTGGACGTCTTCCGGCTGATGATGATGATGATGAAGGTAACACCTCTAGTGCACAAGTACAAGCTGATGCACTTATTACATAAGATAATTAAAATTTGTATTAGATGACTTTGATATTTGTATTGTTCATAAATTAAGTAAAAATAATATGTATTATTTTAATAAGAATATGCCTGTCAATTTTAAAAATTTTAATAAGATAAAACTTTTAATAATTACTTATTTATGCAACTGTTGTGTATTAATATATATTTTTATATAAAATCTCATTAGGTAAGTCTTTTGTTTAAATGTAAAGTAATTTTGTAAATAACTTAGTTTTAAGACATCTAATTTTATATTTATTTCCTTTTTGTATGTACATATTACTTTAATTAATGTTAAACTTTGTTATTCATCATGTAAGATACTAGTAACTGTAAAATTAACCTGTGGATAATGGTGTAGGTTCTCACTAAAATTAATTTAATGTCTACTATACTTTGAAATTGTAAAATGTATTATGTGAACTGTTTGTTGTCCCTAAGAAATAAAATAAAAAATTAAATTAAATTAAGGGGTACTACACGAATGTGGGTTTATAATAGCATTACATGAGTGTTTTAATACCTAATTATCAACAGTTGCATACAAGACTGTATCTACACCCATAATATGAAACCTCTATAAAAGATTCTGAAACAGTTAGCTTACTGCTAACATTGCCAAAAGCCAGTCCTATTAATCATAATATCATCCAAAGGAGTATTATTATGAAAACGGATTATTATGAAACGGACATTGGATGTTTTAATGTTGGCAATAAGCTAACTGTTTTAGAATCTTTAATAGAGGATATAAAGCATGCTAATACACAATTTTATCGAGTTGAATATGAAAATATTTCCGATTAAAACCAAACAACTTTCTTAATATGCAAGAAAAAAATGTTAACCCCATATTATCAATTCCCAAAGGGGTTCAATTTAAAAGGAAAGTATCAACAATGGCCTCTTAATCGTTGTATAAACATAAAGCTTCCTAATACTTTCTTTATGGGTTCGCCCTTTTCACAAACATAGGTCCGGCTTTATAGTTAATTTCTAATATCTTTTAATACTATTGAACATATAAAATCCACAAAAATGTATGAGATATTAAAATCTTTATAATAGTAATATTTATATCAGTAATAATAATATAAATCTATATCTTCTAAGCTACTTATTGTGCTTCTTGTGTTTGGAATTGATTGATTTTCTGTATTATAGTTGAGATATATCTCGTATCTGAGGTTGGTATATTGTATATTACTGTTGAAGAAGCCACGAAATCAGCGTTGGTTAAATACAATCATAGATTTGAATTTGTTGCTGGAATGCTAATCATTTCTGGATTTGTCATTATTTTATTAATAGCTTTACCAGTGGGAGGCTCCTTTGCACAGGATGCCGGCTAGATTATGGGTACCACAATAGCACCTATGTCTGCTGTGAAGCAGTAATGTGTAAGCATTATTGTGTGAAGGGCGCAGTAACAAGTGAAATTACGGAGCAAATGAGACTTAACATCTTATGTCTCAAGGAGACGAGCGCAATTGTAGTGTTGCTCAGAATTTTTGGGTTTTTCAATAATCCTGAGCGGCACTGCATTGTACTGGGCAGGTGTATCAATTACCATCAGCTGAACGTCCTGTTCGTCTCGTCCCTTATTTTGATAAAAAAAAAGCTGCCAAATCTCCGCTTAGACTTGAAACGCTACATAATGGACTCTACAATATGTTTGTGCAGAGCTATGTGTAAATTTGGAATAGATATTGCAAAGTCGCGTACATAAATTAGTTTTTGGCCATTCTTTCGACTGGCATCATAAAAGTAGGGGTGTTTTTTTTTACATTTAAGTCGGTTCGATTCCCAGACGAGGCAAGTAATTTTAAGAAAATCTTTGAATGCAGAAGTACTAATTTTTAAAAATAACATAAAGTCTACTTTCAGTAAAATAGCCTATCTTCGATATTTAAGGTACTTTCCCTTCATGTCCCATAAGGTTGGGACACCCTGTATATAGGTAAAAGGTTTGATACAATATCTCAACAAATATCATATGGAAAAATCTGAAAAAAAAAATACTAAGTGTATTCCAGTCCATAGGTGCCGAATTTGACATCGAGCAATTAAGCGTCGATATTTAAATCAAATAGAAAAAATAAATGAATGGAATATCTTAAAGTACTTACCTAACTAGTAGCTATGTCGCTCAATATATGCTTTCATTCAGTATACATTGGTGGAAATAATAATATATAAAACACACTTAAACAATCTCGCAAAACAAACAAACCATGCGACACTTAACTGACGGTTAGAATATGTTAATCCAAATCAAATGAAAACCAAACGTAATGTTGTTAATTCAATGTATGACTTTTAGTAGAATTGAGTTTTATTTTTCTCGTTTTCCGAGCGTTTCGCACCGGCCAGGTACAAACGTATTTCAAGGTCGATCATTCCATTCTTATGCTAATGGAGTTTTATTATATGTCGTGTATACATTAGCCTGACATTTTCATTTCCTATTTAACACTCATACATAATTCTGTATACTAAATACATCTTAAAATACAGCATAGAAACCGCGCCTAATCACCAGTAGCGTAGCGTACCATTGCGGGGCCCCGTCTAATGAATTGCTTGGGGCCCTCATGAAGCGTAAATATTTCTCACAAAAGAAAAAAGAAATGTTTGCAAGAAATATTTATTCATCATAATTATCTATCTGTCACTTTTTCCAAAACTTATACAAACAATTCAAATTTAATATACACTCTCCTTGCCTTTTTTTCGGCAAACTGATTTATTAAATCATTTATAGATGATGACTTTAGTTTTTCTAAAGTTTCTGCCTCTATGGACAATAATGATAGGTCTAACCGATCTAGGGTGTTGCCAACTTGAGAACGCACGCTTTACGCGGGAAAAAAGAAATTGCTTTTGTCATTTGTGAAATAAAATAAAAAAATTGGGAAGTTTGTATTAATTTTTGCTTACGCACTTGGGGGGCCCCCGTATCCCGGGGGCCCTATATAAATGATACGGCGGCAGCTACGCCCCTGCTAATCAGTCGTTTAACAATACAAGTCAAAACATATTAGTAGTATAACAAATTCCATTGTTTTGTGATGTAAAATACGAGTGTTCAATATAAATGAGAGATTTATAAACATCGTTCTGGAACATTCGGTAGGTACCTGGTGAAGTAGACCGCGCTTTGAACGTCGGAGCGATCATGACGGTCTCTGAAATTATTTCAAGCTATTGAAATTATTATGATACATTCAAATTCAAATATTTTTATTCATAATTGGATATGATATCACTTATTGAAAGTCAAAAACAACTATCCACTCCAAAAAGTATCCCACAAACCGGAAGCAACAATCTCAGCGGGCTTCTTTTTTTTATACAAGAATATGGTTACAAATTAATATCGTACAATTAAACATATTATGTACAATCTGTAGTATCATTAAGAAAGTCATGTTATAGTAACCCTTACCACACAGACGTATTTTAACAATTCTTTTGAATTTCGTAATAGGTTCATTTGTTTTGAACATTTTCTGGGATCTTGTTGTAAAAGTATATTATCGCCAACGCTCGCAACAGTCTAAATGTTAATTTCCTTAAATTTTGATCTCAATGATTCTTTAGGACCCAGGTTATAAATAGCTCGAATAGTCTGCCTCTGCAGCAGAAATATTGTATCAATATCGCATATAACATATTACAGTGTTGCCCCACAGCAATATACCAAAGACATTATACTATGGAAATAACTAATGTATACTAGTCGCGCCGTATCTATGTTAGTTAATTGTCTAATCTTTTTAACCGCGTATGCTGCAGAACTAACGGCCGTTCCCAATATACTATGTACAGACATAGTTAAATTACTACCTTCTATTGCCAGTAATTAGCTGCCAATAATCTGAAGCTATCCCAATATACCCGATAAGTTATTCTTATCGTCTTATATTGGGACGCGTGAATTGCAATTTCCATACAAACTTCTTTCGCACAGACAGCGTGTACGGATAAGGTGAGTTACCGTCAATATCGTTTATTGGACCAGAAAAGTCAACGATTGTTACGATTTCTATCTCAAGTAAGAGATAGATCCTTATTACATCAGTTACCTGCCAATAAAAGTCCCGCCAAAATCGTTCCAGACATTCCAGAGATTAGCCGGAACAAACAGACAGCAGACAAACAAAAATTGTATAAAAAAATAAAAAAATATACATTATACATATAGTAAAAAACGATTCTTTCAATATTACAAACAGACACTCCAATTTTAATTATATGTACAGATCAGTTTAACGGCATGATAAATAGTTACATTATGCAAACAGAATTAAAAATATAGCATTAACTTTATGATAATTCGAGGGTCATAGTTTACAAGTAGTGTTAATGATAAAGAAACATTTGGTGGCCCGAAGGTGAAGGATGTGGGTCATTGGGTTGGCTCGACCGGTACTGTGTTAGACAAATATTGAATTAACGTGTACAGAATAATTGAGGAGAAAGCCAAGTGTTCACTCAGAATAATCAAACATTGTTAGAATAACACGCGGTAGAACCAATAAACATTCAAGTTGAAGCCCGCTATTTTAACAATCGAAACACCATTTATAGATTGGATATTTTGTTTTGAAGTTTCTACTATAGCAACTATTTCGAAATTACGATATTATGATTTTTTTTATGAAAATAAGGAACGAGACCAGCAGGACTTTCAGCTCAGATGGTAATTGATACGCTCTACCCATAACAATGTAGTGCCGCTCAGGATTCTTGAAAAACCCAAAAATTCTGAGCGGAACTACAATTGCGTTCGTCACCTTGAGACATTAGATGTTAAGTCTCATTTGCCCAGTAATTTCACTAGCTACGGCGCCCTTCAGACCGAAACACAGTAGTTTACACAATACTGCTTCTTTTCAATTCTTGTGTAGCGGGTTTTTGCCGCGTTTTCTCTTTATATAATATATACCTCAACAATGTTTGAATTTAAAAAATATTCAATAATCCTCACAGTGTGGTTTTCAAGCTCTCATCCACGTACTACAAAGCTGTGGAATGAGCTTCCTTGTGCGGTGTTTCCGGGACGATACGACATGGGTACCTTCAAAAAAAGCGCGTACCTTCCTTAAAGGCCGGCAACACTCTTGTGATTCCTCTGGTGTTGCGAGAGTACATTCTCTTGCAGCCCCAGACGAATCACAGGTCCCACATGGGCGGCGGTGATCACTTAACACCAGGAGACCCGTACGCTCGGTTGTCCTCCTTTTCCATAAAATAACGTATTAAGAATACATCAGATCCTTTCAGAAATCAAGCTTTAGAGCTGTTAGTATCTGAAAACTGTGAAGAATTCTTAACCATAACGTAATCTTCCTTAAAACATTTCCTCTTTATTTTAGGTTAAGTAAATACGATCTTAAATAAATATCTATGATTTAGTTTTCAGATAAGCAAATATAAGAAGTGGGGCTTGTTAGCATAGTGATTTATATGAATAAATCAGCAGAATCTAGATCACCGTGATCAAGACATTGAGGCCTTCATTCGTCGACAATGTAAACACCAGTCACCACTCATAACAGCCTACATATTTCCTGCCATTTCATTTACATGATTGTCGAGTTAGTGATGTGTATTCTATACAATCTAGTACCAATTGTTTGATCCTTTCTGTAGCTTATTTGTTATAAATTTGAATACAATTTTATATTTAAAAAGGTACACTGTGTCATTTGCATAGCGGAGATTAGATATCATCATCATCAGCTGGAAGAAGAAAGATTTCCATGACGATAGGTCCTGCGCTGTCCTCATTCAACGTATTCCGGCTTTCCAGATCGTCGGTCCATCTTGTGGGGGGCCTACCATCACTGTGTCTTCCGGTACGTGGTCGCCATTCGAGGATTTTACTGCCCCAAAGGCCATCTGTTCGTCGAACTATGTGCCCTGCTTCTTTAGTTTCGCAATCATTTGGACTATGTTCGTAACTTTGGTTCTTCTACGGATCTCCTCATTACTGATTCGATATGTTGATTCCTTTTATCTTGTTTCAACCCTCCCAGTTCTTATGCGATTGTCGCCTAATATATTCGCCATATATGTTGAATAATACGGAATAGATAACTCTATCCCTGGTAAACTCCTATAACGGTGCCATATCCCGATAATCAGCATAACATGGTAAGTGGTACAACTGTTTCGCCCGGAACCTCCCACAGTTTGTCCTATTTAACACAGTCGAAGGCCTTTTGGTAATCCACAAAACATATGAAAGAAAACAGAAAAAGAACTTTTGCACTATGAGCCGAATATTTCGTATTTGCTCTCTAGTAAGTCCTGAGCCCAATTCATTACAAATACACAAATTTTCTATCGTTATAATATTAGCGTAGGTATATTATATACATCTCTCGAACCATAAAATCTTTTGATTCCTGTTTCTTCTCTAAGTTGATATTTTTATGGAAAAAAACTGGAAACAGAACAAATAGGTAATCTGATTTTAATAACTGGTGACTGCCAAGAAATAATACGATGTGATTATGACCTAAGCCGTAGCGTAATGTGATTTAATTCCAATCACAGAGACTTCATGTGACGTCTCGTGTGCCTCTAGTGGTTCCTCACCACCCTCACCTAGGGTTGCCACCTTTTTTTAATATAAATAAAATACAAATAATATTCTCTAAAAAGTCAATACATAAGCACACGAAAAGTACTCAGTAGATAGTTTTATAACTTGAATCTCATTACTTAAAATTTCCCAAGGGTTTTGTGAGCTTATGTTATGCAATAACCATACAAAAGTACGACAACAAACTCTTTCCGTTTTGGGCATAGATTTGAGTATAAGTTGCTTTTCAATGATTTCTTTGAGCACATTCTTGGAGATTCGACTTTTAAATAGACAGAATTCCTATTGGAGGCTATTAGATGGTACATTGGTTTCACATTTACGCACGTAAGTCAATCCAACTTACAACATGCCCAAATAATAAATATTAAATCAAGGTGTATGTAAACTATCATACAAACGGATTATTAAAGATATGCATCGTTTTAGCAACTAGTATTATATAAAACGAATCCGCCCGCATGTTCACCCGCATAGATTTCATTTACGGACAAATCATAATTAATGCACAGTCATACATTTTTTTAAAGTTAACTAAGCAAAAGGAATCTAATTTTTTCCTCATAGCAGTGACACTAGTCACTCAGCTCATAATTTTGGAAACAGCCGAAACAAACAGACGAGACTACTAACAGACACTTCATTCAGTTGCTAAAAAATAACTCATCATCACCATCAGCCGAAAGACGCCCACTGCTGGACAAAGGCCTCCCCAAAGATGTCCACGACGATCGGGTCCTGCGCTGCCCTCATCCAACGTATTCCGACTGTCTCGACCCTGTCCATCTTGTGGGGGATCTACCAACACTGCGTCTTCCGGTACGTGGTCGCCATTCGAGGACTTAACTACACCAGCGGCCATCTGTTCGTCGAGCTATGTGCCCTGCCCACTGCCACTTCAGTTTCACAATTATTAAGGCTATGTCGATAACTTTGGTTCTCCTACAGATCTCATTTCTGATTCGATCTCGCAGGGTAGCTCTGAGCATAGCCCTCTCCATTGCCCTCTGAGCGGCCATGAGTTTTCTCATAAGGCCCATAGTTAGCGACCACGACTGCGTACCGTAAGTACTGGCAAAGCACACTGAATCAAAATACCTATTCATATTACATTAGTTTTTTTTTTTATAAATATTTAGACAATAATTAATTAAAATGTATACTGTGTACTGTATGCTAATTTACAGATAAAAATTTTGCTCATCAAGTAGCACGGGTGAAAAAAGGATATCAAATCGCCAAACCAATTTCCTGTGATGTTTTGGAAGATGAAAATTATAGTATTGGAAAACAGAACTACATAATCCAATAATATGTTATTGTAATCGAGTTAGCTAAGGACTTGTGAGCCACAGTATGATTCAGGCAGCTACAAACGTTTGCCAGTTGGCTCGGACACCGTTCGGCATCAAATCGAATTGGCTGAAATTCAGCGACAAAAATAAATAACAGTTTTACTAACTCTAACCTTATCAGCTTCTATATCATATGGATTTTTGCACTTTGCAACACTTTGTAAGAAATAGGCAATTTACAATTTATGCAACATTTTCTCTCAAGAAGTCGTAAATATATAAATCTGACGGCGATTCTGAGAGACAGTAAATAGAGACATAAGGTTTTTGGATTTTCGATATTGAAAATGATTTAACGAGATTATGATTTCTGAAGGATGTCTTTTCAGTAGTAAGGAATTTTATCCAAGCTGTTATATTCAGAAAATTCTGCAATACATTATGACAATCTTACGTGCGCCTGCGAAAATAATGAATTTTTATGACACTAAGGTACGAGGCGAGCAGGACGTTCAGCTGATGGTTATTGATACGCCCTATATACATATGTATTTACCAGAATTTTTAATAAACCCAAAAATTTCAGTGCAACACTACAATAGCGCTCGTCACCTTGAGACATTAGATGTTAAGTATCATTTGCCCAGTAATTTCACTAGCTACGGCGCCCTTCAGACCGAAACAAAAATGTTTATATGAAACACCTTCACGGCAGAAAAAGGCGTCGTTGTGGTACCCATAATCTAGCCGGCATTTCGGTCTCAATGAGTCTTACATCTTTGTGCTGTTTAGTGTCGAGACACTTGGCCCGTGGGGCCCAGAGGCGCGGAGAATGTACAAAGTACTATCTTCTCGCCTCAATAGGGCTACTGGCTACCAAAGCTGGCAGCTATTTCGGTCAACGGATCAGCCTGTGCACAGTTACAAACATACCTTGGTGGACACCTATTCCAAAAATAACAATTATAGTAACTAGAATTAGATTAATTAGATTGTATAAAAAAATCCAATTGCGGACCATACGAGAAGCACCAGCTTTCAAATAAAAAAATAATCATCAAAATCGGTTCACCGAAAATTCTGAGGTAACAAATATTAAAAAAAACCGTTGTATTAAGAACCTCCTCCTTTCTTGAAGTCGGTTCAAAAGACAATTGATACGAGAATACAATCCGCAATCAACATTCATATTTCAGCGTTAACAATCTAATATCACACTTCACGTAGTCCATGAATGTCAAAATGTTAGTCGGATCTGTTGACTTTATCCATGCCCTTTTCAGCGAGGTATAAATGTGAAAATATAAGGGCACTTGCCCACTTGCATCAAAATTTAAAAGATGAATTATGAATGTATTTTTTTATTAAAATAAATTTGAATGTTTGCCTCGCGTTTTCATCTGTGATATGAACAATTTAAGACACAGGAAGGCTATCACCAAAATCGAAATACGAAGTTTCGGTTGAGGGATCGCACATTTTCCTATTATGAAAGTGTTTCGGATCCGAAGATCGATACGAAGTTCGCAATCAGACATTTCGTCTTTCGCTTACCTTATTCCCAAACTCACTTGTACTTTGGTAATAGGATTTAATTCGAAGTACGTCTTTCTTTCGTTTCGGACCGAAACTTTGGCTCGCGATTTAAAGGCATAAAGGCATAAAAGGCATTTATTTACTCAAAATTAATTCCTTTAGAATTCTTTTTGATGTCATTTCTTATACTACTAGATACTACTACCGCTTCGGAAACAAATGGCGCTCTGAGAGAGAAGAAGCGGCGCAAGAAACTCTCCCAGCATTCTTTTTTTTGCGCTCTTTTCAATAAAAATATACAATATTGTACAGTCGCTATAAAATAATCACAATCTAGTCCCAGGCTGTCCGATCATTTAGATATTTAGCAGTGGAGTAATAGGATTTACGACAGAGCCATTTTTTTATAAAACATTTAAATTTATGCCTGAACACTGGCTGGGACTTTATTGTAGAAGTGTATACATTTACCCTTAAAGCTATTATGTATCTTATGTATGTTAGGTAAAAGACCTCCAGAAATGCTTTGGTTTCTTAGGCAATCAGTTTTTTCTGATTTTTTCATATTTTGTTATGATCACTAGTAGAGGTGGCAAGAAACTCATTGCCACTCTTTTAAATCAATAATCACAACTTTTAATATTACAATTAATTTAAAATACAATCATCAATGTAAAATGGAAAGTAGATACATCAGTGTACACACTCCTTTAATAAGTAAAGGTATTTTACAAACATTTTAGTATCTTTAGACGTTTTTTAAAGAAATATATTTTACTTTAAATTTAACAACATAAGTAGAGTTCTCAGCTTAGAACATAGGAAATTCAAGAGTTTCTAGAAAGTTCTAAAACTTTGTAAAACATCGGTTTGCACTGAGTAGGTACCGACTCTACCATATCCTGACATTTTCAGGCTTCTTAATAGCTCGGGGGAAAGTCTTTTCGCATTTAGTAGGTATAAACTTGTAACAAAATCTCTGGCTGTACTTTTTGTATCTGGCTGGTTTTGATGACCTTAAAAAGGTTACATTTCAGAAGAAAATGAGACAAATAAGCAAAATGTTCTTTTGAGGTATTTTTCATTTGGTTTTCTATCACAAAAAAGAAAACTGAAGCACAAGTCGCAAAAAAACATGGGATATTTACGAACCTAATGCATTGTTAGTAAGAAAGATCACTGATGTACCTACAAATAATGATTTTGTACGTATCTTAATATATATGAATCCAGTGTCCTGATGTTTGTTTCCAGTGAACTCCGAAACTAATGAACGGATTTAACGGGGATTACTTCATGGAGTACAGTTAAGTCCAACTAGATAGGATAGTTTTTATTTCAATTTGGGACACAATAATAATTTTTATGTCCAATATTTGTTTTGTTTGGACACATTTTCTATGAGAGAATTTATTTACGTACGGTTTGACAGTTCTGCTGTGAAACAATCTTTATATTATATATAAGAGATTTCCACGTATGTAGTCACTCATCACGATATCTCTGGGACCATAAGGCATAGAGACTTGAAATTTGGTAGGAATATTCCTTTCGCCGAGTAGAGGTCAGCTTTTTTACCGATTTTACAAAATTCCACCCGCAAGAGTTGTTTTTATTATGAACAGGACAACGTCTGTCGGGTCAGCTAGTTTCATTATAACAACAGGGAATTTTACGAAATAATTCTTGATATTATGAAATATCATTGACAAATTCATAAAGAAACAGTATTTTATTTATTATGTTCAGAACAATGTCTGTCGGGTCTGCTAGCGTATCTATACTAATATTATAAAGCTGCAGTGTTTGTTTGTTTGTTTGAACGCGCTAATCTCTGGTACTACTGGTCCGATTTGAATGATTCTTTCAGTGTTGGGTAGTCCATTTATCGAGGAAGGCTATAGGCTATGTTTTTTTTTTCAAAATTAGGGATCCGTAATAAAATTGCTATTTTGTATCACAAGGTGTAAAATCGAAAACCTATTTTTGCGTGCGCTGCAAAAACTATTGACAATAGAACAAAATGATGTACAGGCTATAATATAGGCAATATTTTATTACTTATAAAACTATCGCGTGAATTATACTTTATATGGCAAAACAACGTTTGCCGGGTCAGCTAGTTTATATATTGGTGTATTTACTATAATCAATAGCGCTTAAGGCTTTTGTATGTAGTTGGTATACGATTTTACTTGGAGTAGTTTATTGTATCGCTTTGAAAAGACTGTTAATGTGATGAGTTCTAAAATAATGAAGCTCCAAATATCTAATATCTTTAAACGAGCAATTCCTTTATATATATAATTTAAATCTCGAAAACGGCTCCAACGATTTTAATGAAATTCAGTATACAAGTAGTTTCGGGGTTCAATTTTGAAAAATGTACTTTTCTCCGTGTTTTAATGAGAAAATGCTACATTAGAATACAAAGGTAAATTTTTCCACTATATACAAGACTGTAATAGCTCAGATGGGACATTGGGTGATCCGGAAAGCAGAAGACCCGGCTTCGAATCCAGATGTCCTATTAGTTTTTCGGTCGCCCGGATATTATTGATTTGAAAGATTAACAATGAGTTACTTGTGTCTTCCTTTCATTAAAGCTCAGAGGTGGTGTAATGGTTTTACTTTCATAATTAAATAACTTTTGAGTTCGTGTTCTAAATGTGGTTGGTGAAATAACTGGGGTACACAAGGAATTAGTTCACAAATGAACATATTATAGGCAGATTACAATGAGAGTAGGGAGTGTCGTCACACATGACCGAGGCGGGCTAGTCAACGTAACAAATAGAGCCCAGATCCTGTCCTCTGTGAGAGTGAGCCGCGCCCGTCACTCACGGACCCACGGTAGTATTTGATACACGTTCTGTGAGCGCTGTTGACACCGATTACACTTGTGACAAGTGACACCACGGAATAATAAACATCATATTTTTGAAATGCAAGACGAGCTGATCACTGTCACGCTCGGCTATGTAACGCTCCTTTGAGTAATATCGACTCGAGTTGAATTAAGGGCGCGAGCAGTCAGAACCAAATTTAGTAGAGTAATTTATACACCATTACCATACACCACCAGACTCAAGTTTGAGCGTTTACCCCTAAGAAAACCCCATTTGTCGTGTCACCGATTTTCGACAACACTACCCTACGCCTCGCCTCGTATCGGAATACTGGGTCTCGAAATCTTTGGGTCGCGATTGCCAATTCCTTGGTCATCCAAAAGGGCAAAGCCAAATTGGGTTCGAAGAAGCTGGGCATCATAAATAGAGCACGGCAATACTTCAAGCCGGCCCTTATTCTAGCGCTGTACAAAGCGCAGGTCCGACTACATATGGCGTATTGCTGTCATCTCTGGTCTGGCGCACTCCAATATCAGCTCGATCCATTTGACCGGGTGCAACGCAGAGCAGCTCGAATTGTCGGGGACTCAGTGCTCTATGAACGACTGGATCACGTCGCGTAGCGTAGAGACGTCGCTTCATTGTGTGTCTTTTACCGCATTTATCACGGGGAGTGTTCCGAAGAGCTGTTTCACCTGATTCCTACCGCTAAATTCCACCTTCGCAAGACACGCCACAAATTAGGATACCATCCCCACCATTTATATGTGTGGCGGTCCTCCACAGTGCGGTTTTCAAGAAGCTTTTGTTCCACGTACTAGAAAGCTGTGGAATGAGCTTCCTTGTGCGGTGTTTCCGGGACGATACGACATGGGTACCTTCAAAAAAGCACGTACACGCTCCTGTGATTCTTCTGGTGTTGCAAGAGAATGTGGGCGGCGGTGATCAACACAAGATGACACACCTTTTCCATAAAAAAAAATCACTATCGCAAACAAACTATGTATATTATAGTATTTATCTTAACTGCAAAGTTGTAAATAGCTTTCACTTGATAAATAACACCAATAATTATTATTATATGTTCATTAACTATCAAGTCATGAATTTTGTGTCAACTGTTGTTATTTGCTGTAAGTGATAAGTAAAATAATGTCAAGTGTAAAATTAATAGCTTGTTGTAACAATCTATATTGTATTCCGGTCGTAATGTAATGAAAATTTCTATCATTTAAATACAGTGTGTTTCATTGACAATTATACATTTGCAACAGCGAATTGCTACAGTACCAGCGTAGCAAAACTCTCTAAGAAATAAATGGTAGTCAATAAAACTAAAAAACACGCTTTTTATAGAAAAGCGAACTAAAAAAATTTAAAATATTTTCTACTTTTTAGGTTGGTTTATATTAAAGAGCAGGTTCTTTAAGTTTTTTCAAACTATTATTTGCATTGATGTATTAAAAATTCTCTTTGGTATTCAGAATTTCCTAATCTATACTAATATTATAAAGCTGCAGTGTTTGTTTGTTTGAACGCGCTAATCTCTGGTACTACTGGTCCGATTTGAATGATTCTTTCAGTGTTGGGTAGTCCATTTATCGAGGAAGGCTATAGGCTATGTTTTTTTTTCAAAATTAGGGATCCGTAATAAAATTGCTATTTTGTATCACAAGGTGTAAAATCGAAAACCTATTTTTGCGTGCGCTGCAAAAACTATTGACAATAGAACAAAATGATGTACAGGCTATAATATAGGCAATATTTTATTACTTATAAAACTATCGCGTGAATTATACTTTATATGGCAAAACAACGTTTGCCGGGTCAGCTATATTAGATAAATCGGTTAAAGATAATGGTTGAAATTTAAAATTAACATCATTTCCTGTCTTATTGACGATAGATGAAAATTATATAAATTAACAAAAATCTTATTTTGCAAATTGAAGAATGGAATAATTTTATCAAATTAATGTATTGTCATTGGTCCTCGATAAATCTACGAAAATTGAACGGAATCTGGCCTTTTAAAATGGCCAGATGATAGATGAAAATTATATAAATTCAAAAAAAAAATCTGCAAATTGAAAAATGGAATGATTTTATCAAATTAATGTATTGTCATCATTCCTCGATAAATGTAATGGACTGAACTACTGAAATAGAATGAATGAAATCTGGCTGTTCAAAGTGGGTCTAAAACGCGCCCAAATGAGTCGGTTACAAACAAACATACATACAGGTGAAGCTAATAAAAGAGTGTTAAAAGCGATTTAGTCGATGGTATGAAACTTGTGGACCAACGATCCGATTAAAATCGCTGGAATACGTTGGATGAGGGCAGCGCAGGACCGATCATCGTAGAGATGTTTGAGGGAGGCCTTTGTCCAGCAGTGGACGTCTTCCGGCTGATGACGATGTCCTAGGCTTTTGAAGTAAACTGAATGGTATTTACTTCGTATATTTATTTGTTTTGTGTTGTAAAATGTTCCTATGGAAAATCTGTTACAGCGATACTAAAAATAACTATTAATTGTATAGCAACATTAAAAACTGCTTCAGTTTTTACATAAAATTCTTGACTTCATTGACATATTGACGATTTTATTAAAATACAAACAGTACAAGAATAAGCAAACTGATTTATTATTAAACATACATAAATCCTTGCTTATGAGGAAATAACCACGAGAATTGCAACATAATATGGCGGCTTAGCCAAGGACTGAACACATTCTTAGGAGCTCGTGAGGTCGTTAATAACTCTGTGACGAGACTTCTAAATTGATTTATTGATTTAACGGAACTAATCAACTCTAATGTCACTTGAACTCCAATTTAGATCAATAAAAGCCGCGCAGTGTCCGTTGACCTTTAGAGTTGTTCGATAGTTTAAAACGTAACTAGGAGATACAATAATACTATGTTGCATCGGAACTATATATACCAGTGGGAGGCTCCTTTGCATAGGATGCCGGCTAACAGTTATTTGTAACCACTACTGTGTTTCGGTCTGAAGGGCGCCGTAGCTAGTGAAATTACGGGGCAAATGAGACTTAACATCTTATGTCTCAAGGTGACGAGCGTAGTTGTAGTGCCGCTCAGAATTTTTGGATTTCTTTAGAATCTTAAGGGGCACTGCATGCATGGGCAGGGCGTATAAATAACTATCAGCTGAAGGCCCGACTCACCTTATCTCTTATTGTCATAAAAAAAATATAAAACAATTTTTGAGTAAGAGAAAATTTATTCTAAGACGAAATTAGTCTACCACTCTAAGAATTACGTGTAAAATGAATTTAAATGTATTCATATAAATAGAGAGAGTTTCTGTTTGTAATATTGAAATAACCGTTTTTTACTTTTAGGCTACATACACAAAAATAACATTAATTTAAAAAAAAATTGTCTGTCTTTCTGTTTGATCCGGCTAATCTTTGAAATGGCTAGACCGACTTTGAAGAAACTTTTATTATCAGGTAGCTGATGTAATAAGGAGAAACTAAGGCTACATATATTTTAGAAAAATTCTTATATTTTAGAAAAATAAAGTAATGTTGCAATGTCCAAGCAACGGTCTAACTCTACAAATAATTTATATGGCAAAACAACGTTTGCCGGGTCAGCTAGTATGTATATGTTTCACGTTTTCATTAACCTAAAATATGAGAGAGAACTCAAACACGACTGTGGTTTCACAAAGAAATGTTATACCGTATGTCATTAGACTAATTAATACGCCCGTCATTAGATCTCGAATTCAACCTCTAACATGAAGGCAGCCGGGGCTCGAGGAAGCCGGTGGAACTCTCGTATACAATTATGATATTATATTGTCAGACATCATAATGGTGAAGAAAATGTTGATAGAAGACCCAAAAATACGTCTTCCAAGTCATCAAGGAGATGGAAGACCAAAGCCCTCCGAAAATAACACGAAGCGTATGTTACAAAATTTGAAAGATGCCATTGAGTGTCAAGATGCCACACAAGCATCTAATAGTTTTTATTGAAGTCGGCGTTACTTTGCGGGAATCCATAACTATCCAAATGTTTTGAGTATTCTTTAGTGTTTATTCCGCCAATATTAGTATTTTAGAATAGTCTCAGTAGACTAGACGAGACTTGCCCGATTTTAGCGAGTCGAGATGTCCTGAGGATGCCTCGTGTAGAGTCGAAACATGTCGAATTGTTTAAAAGACATATATTGGCGGAATTAACAGTAAAGAAAACTCAAAACATATGGACAATTTAATATTTGACGTAATAAAAAAGCTATGGTTCATAGGTAATGCGGTTTCTGGTTGAAACGCAGCGGAGACCAATCCGTAATCTATATATATAAAAGAGAATGTATGTTTGTATTTTCCTTAATAATACCTAAACTATTCAAGCGATCTCAATGAAATCTTTTGTAATAGATTCGTTGAAGCTCAAGGAAGGTTTGCATATATAATTTATATGGCAAAACAACGTTTGCCAGGTCAGCTAGTCCAAGACATTTTATTTATTATGTACAGAACGTCTGTCGGGTCACCTGATGTTTTAAGTGATCACCGCCGCCCACATTTTCCTGCAACAACCTGAATCACAGGAGCGTTGCCGGCCTTGTCATAGTAATAGTATCTTTGTAACATAGATTCTAATAATAACTTTAATTTATTAACCACTTTGTATGTGCTATATGAAACACAATTTCTGTTTATCAAACATTAAGTTAGTGTTTGTTGCGGAGAAAAGTATTTAAAATACATTAATAATAGTTGTTTGCGGTAATAAGGGATTGCTTGTAACTCATTCTAGTAGGCTTCCTAAGATACATAATAGCTTTAAGGCTAATAATAAAGTCCCAGCTACTGTTCAGGCATTATCTATAAATAAATAGGGATGTTTTATAAAAAAATGGCTCTGCCGTAAATCGCACTACTCCACAGCTGAATATCTAAGTGATCGGACAGCCTGGGACTAAATTATGATTATTTTATAGCAATAGCAATGACAATTCAATATTGTATATTTTATTTAAAAAAGCGAAAAAAAAAGAATGCTCGGAGACTTCTTCTGTATTTGTTTTGACGCGGTAGTAGTATCTAGTATATGAGAAATGTCTTCAAAAAGAATTCTAAAGAAATGAATTTTGATAAAATAAATGCCTTTTAGTTCCTTCCAAGTATATTATTTAAATATCTATTTGGGTAAAGTTATCCTTTCTAGGGTCACCGTATGATTTCGATAAAAATATGATAAAGAGATACCTCAATATCAACCGGGTTGGATAACTTTTATTTTTCCACGCATTTAAGCATATGTTTAAGCCTTGGGTTGGGCGTAAGTGTTAACGATATAAATTTTAAAATATGACATTGAATAAATTTATATTAGTTCAACAACTGTGACTTGATCTCTTATTCAAATAGTTTCGATAAAATTCTAGAACATAATAATAGGCTGGTAAAGTCTTTTTTGTATAATATACTATATTGTGTAAAATTCTGTGGTCGTAGCTGATACCAGATAAATGACCAACTTTATGTAGTGCATATGTTTGTCAGCTTGATGTGTTAACAACGGCTACCAACGTCATGAACTGTCATAAGATATCCCAATTAATAATTACATTCATTTTACTAACTTTTAATATTTAAATACTATTTAATATAATTATCACTAAAATTAGAAATAACCATAATAGCATATAAAATTTAGATCTTTAGTTCACTTGATTCGTGTAGGTTAGTTGGCACTACAGCAGTGCCAACCGACAGTTGGTAGCATCATCACGGAAGACGGTCGTGGCCTTAAGCCAGAGCGCTAAGTTCGAGTGGACATAACATATTGTGACATAACATATTTAAATTACCAACCCCTTCTACATGTTGCAAATGTAAATAGTTAGTTATTTAACTGTTTAATGATTTATCATCAATAAGCCCCCAAAGAGTTAACAATTAATGTATTTGTCCCCTGTTGAACTCGCGCGTCATTTTTAATTAACATTAATTTACAAATGAACTAATTCGTGCAACAGGGAACTCACACCACTAATTTGATTGAACAATAATTAGTATGCACGCGGTTGTATCGAATGAACAAACAGTTTCGGAGTTTAGTGGGGGATATTTGATGGCGATGACGTCACATCCCCATCCGGATCAAACCGACATCCTAACTCAAAGGGGCCGGATCCAAACAATGGCGACAAAATGTTATATAAACGAAATAGAAATGTGTGTGTCGCAGTACGTGAACGATCCCTTACAAATGCGATTTTGAGTTTGTTTTTTAAGCTTTTACATCTTAAAAATTAATTTACTTTAAAAATTTTTTAACTCTCACTTCTGGGATTAACTACACAAATTAGATTGGAAAACAAAATTTATGAACGATGCGGCACTCGAACCAACCACTCGCGTTCCGTGCGAACACTCTTACCACTGAGCAAACACTTCGAGTGACGTATCGTTGATAAATCTTGTATGTCTTGAGGATGAAAGTAGATTCTGTAGATGAAGCCACGAGCCTGAGAGTTCAACAAGAGATGGTTAACAAATTTCCGGTCTATGGTCAGATCGCCCCGTAGGCAAATACTAGGCTCACAGAAGTAACGCCTGCTAATCTATATAGAAATATGACTGATTGACTCACCAAAAAAGATAATATCTATAAACGTATACATCATAGTAAGTCATTGAGTATAACAGATATAAGTAATGTAGTTACATTTACAATAATATTTTCATTTATTAACTAGAGTGTTACAATTTTAAAGGATTGTAACGCGTGTATTTGTAACTGTACTTAACTATGAAAATATTATTTTAATGTATATACATATTTCTTATTTATATAAAATAAAAAGGCTTCATTATTATTATTATACTTGTAGCTGTGTTTTCACATTATTTTTTTGCGTTAAAGTTACATTTTCATTTTCATTATAGTTAAACAGACGTTTCAAGAACTTTCCAGATCTCGATGGACTCTCGGGGACTGAAAAATATAATAAAAATAAAAATGTTACTTTACCGCAACAATCTAATGTAAAACCGGTACACTTGCACGCATTTTAATCCTTTTAAAGTGTTTTATTTAAATACATTTACAATAATGCAGGTCCCTCGAAAATTACTCTCAGAATCAAATGACATATATGATACTGTTACTCTGAGCCTTTGTCGTTAAGTTGGTGTTACTGATTGTGAGTTATATAAGAGTTGGTCTCACTATACATATCTACCTCACGCAGTTATATACCGACACGCCTCACCTCGCGGTATCATCTTACGCGTGATAGAATAGCCCGAGCCAGGGCGAACATGTAATCTAAGCCATCTTATGGCCCCCTGGTACATATGAAACGACCTTCATCGTGACCTTTAGTGGATCTTGTCGCGAAAGAGATGACATGAGCAAAGACTTCACATGATCACCATCATGCGAACATGGAGTCTATCCAGCTCCTCGCAAACACTGAACAAGTCAGAAGACTCAAAAGAACTAAGCCTTTCGAATCAGTTTGGTGCAGTGAAAGAGAAATGTGCTATAAAAGCAAAAAACTAAAAGAACAAAATCCCCTTAATGCTATTAGAAAAGTGCTAATGAATTGACTATTAGACACATTCTTCGTTTCACTCTAATAGGTATCACATGAATTCAAAGTTAAATAAATTTAATTCAATTAGGATTAAAGTAAGCGCTTAATTTAACTTATCAGTCATATACATATTTCTTTTAAATCACTGAATCTACCATATGTTCGGAATAAGTTGAGCTCGTGAGAAGAACATACAAGGAACTCAAATCAAATTTTCAATCAAATATAGTATTTTACAATGCATTTAATATACATAACAAATTAGTTTGTAAGGTGCTGCATATTAAAGACAAATTGCTTAAATCATTAAAAAAATCTAAGTTTTCTCATAAAATATATTCATTAAATCTTATATTTCGTTGCAAGATTATATTAATCTTAAAATATATAAATTACGTGACACGTTATTTGTCCGCGATGGACTCCTAAACTAATGAACAGATTTTAATGGGGATTACTTCATGGAGTGCAGTTTGGTCCAACTTGAGAGATAGGATAGTTTTTATTTCGATTTGGGACCCATAATTATTTTTATTTTCAATATTTGTTTTGTATGGATATATTTTCTACGAGAGAAATTAGTGACGCACGGTTTGACAGTTCTACTGTGAAACAATTTCATTATAACAACAGGGCGCATTTTTTAAGAAATACTTGATGTTTTGAAATATTATTGGCGCATTCCTATAAAACAGTATTTTTTTATTATCTACAGAACAACGTCTGTCGGGGCAGCTAGTTTAACTATAAAACTTACAGACTGATAACTATTTATTTTAGGAAAAATTTTACAATAGTTTACTATAATTTAGCAACTAGATTCATATTGACAAGTGAATAGGAGAGTATTGAACATTTCGCTATTTGGAAAATGTGGTTTGGTAGCATCGTGTTAGAGAGAATGGGAAAGGCTACAGAGATACTTACGTCTATTAAGGAACGAAAGTTAGAATATTTTGGACATGTGATGCGTGATGCCAAGAAATATGAACTCCTTCAACTAATCATGCAAGGGAAAGTGGCAGGCAGGAGGAGGCCTGGCCGCAGAAGAATATCGTGGCTTAAAAACTTGCGCCAATGGTTTGGGAAGAGCACAAGATCTTTATTTAGAGCTGTGTCGAAAGTTGAAATTGCCCTAATGATTGCCAACCTTCGCAAGGAGACGGCACGTTAAGAAGAAGAATGTTTGCGACATTAAGAACACTTAAATCATATAGACAGAGCATTACTATCACCATCCTTTCACTCGTAAACCTCAGAGTTCCTCTAAGGATAAGTAGACAACCAATTAGTCATAACTCATCTAATTATAGAAACAACTCATTCTCTATACGATCTGCAAGTATTTTTAACTATTTAATTGACTTTCTTGTCTTTAACACGTTTGATATATTTAACTCTAAGCCTAACACTATTAAAACATTACTGACAAAATATTGGTTTAGTAAATTCATGTAAGTTTGAATTAACTATAACTATGACCCAATGTTCTGACTGTTAATATTATTTTATGTTCATGTCATCAATTTATGTTCTTTAGTAGTTAAGAGTAAGAAACCCTATTTAATTTAATTGATCCTTGTATAAATTTATCTAGTATTCTTGTTGTATTTTACTTCTAAGTAACTGTATTTTCCTTATTGTATATTAGGATAATTGTTCTTGTTAATACATATATGTGAAAACTGTATTGGTGTAAACTGTAAGATTTCCGAATAAAATAAAATAAATTATCTCATAATATTATAAATCCGAGTGTGAGTTTGTTTGTTCGTAACCTATTAAACCTATGTTCAGAAGGCTTTTCGCGCACATTGTAAGGATTACAAAAAAGGAGTGAATTATACCGAAATTTTGAAGAACTACGGAACGATTGCGAATGAAATGACCAGAAAATTCACGCGAACGAAGACAACGATTCTAACTAGTCATTACTATAATATGTTGCCATAACGGATGTTATTATGTTTAAACATTACATATAATAGAAAATTGTTCAAAATTAGCTTAAATGTTACAGCTCCTGTAATTCTATTTGTACGGAAACGATTTACTTTTTTTTTTTATGGAAAAAGGAGGACAAACGAGCGTACGGGCCACCTGGTGTTAAGTGATCACCGCCGCCCACATTCTCTTGCAACACCAGAGGAATCACAGGAGCGTTGCCGGCTTTTTTTGTCTAAAATTATACTACTGCATACATATATAGATAATTACTACTTTATGAAATTAAGAATCATCACAAAAATGTGAAATATCTAGTGATAAATAATAGATTAAAAGCACCTTGGCCTTAATAATATTGATAACGTTAAGTAATTCTTAAGTTAATTGACAAGCTGATAAAAATTATAACTTACTTTTAAAAAATCCAAGTTTCCAACATCAAAACACAAACACCATAAGCAAGATAAACTTTCATCAGAGTTCCCTTTTGTTACATCAATTAAAACAAATCTATTTTACGTTATAAGTATCTATTGAATTTTCCATCTTATCACGAGATACATGGAAATTCGCGGAAAATATTGTCGATAGCGAACACGTACGCCGCAGCGGGCGACCGGAACAGTACTGACGGCTGACATTGATAACACTGACTGAGTTTACGATACCATCGCATTTTACTCGGAAAATGGAAAAAAATGTAAACTCTATTTTACTCTTAAGTTATGTATTGTGATGGAAAAATACTGTATCAATTGTAAATCCTCTGGGTAAACTCTAGGCCATATTCGTCGTTTTTAATTAGAGCTAACGAAAAATTTAACAAGATATGATTTAGACTGTCTTATTAAATTTCATATAAGAAGGACTTTTGATGTGTAGCTATTGGTAATTGATACGCCCTGCTTATTACAATTTAGTGCCGCTCAGGATTACTGAAAATCCCGAAAATTCTAAGTGGTACTACAACAGCGTTCGTCACCTTGAGACATAAGTTGTCAGATCTCATTTGCCCAGTTTTACTAACTACGGTGCCCTTCAGACCGAAACACAATAATGCTTACAGATTACTGCCTCACGGCAGAAATAGGCGCCGTTGTAGTACTCATGATCTAGCCGGCATAAATAAATATGAAATACAGGAACTGTATCTCATTTAATGTTATGAAAAACGTAGAAATGGTTGGGAAATATGTTAATTAGTAGTTATTGGAATGACCTACTAGCTAATCATCATTGTAAATTTGTGATTCGTGTAGAGTTACCAGATGGCGTCTGTAGAAAGCTTAACACTATGTGACCTGGACTCCATTAACACATTTTCATTTGTCGAGGAATCACTGACCATGAAGATACAGTTTTAACTAGTTTCGAGGTCAGATGTGTAACCCTTTTTGATATCACTGCAAAATCATTTTTGTATTTTATTGTTGTAAATTATTAACTAGTGTTTCATAATAATAATAATAATAATATTGACACACTTTTACACAAATTACATTGTCCTAAACTAGGCATAGACTGTACTAAGGGCACAAGATAACGATATATTAAATACAATATACTTACTTAAGCATACATAAATACATATAAACATCCATGACTCGGAAACAAACATCCATACTCATCATATAAATGCTTGCACCTGCAGGGATTCGAACCCGGGACCTCCAGCTTTGTAGGTAGGATCGCTAACCACTCGGCTATACAGGTCGTCGTAGTAATGCTTACACATTATTGATTCACGTCAGTTATAGGCGCCGTTGTGGTACCCATAATCTAGCCGGCATCCTGTGCAAAGGAGCCTTCCATTGGTAAGGTATTGCAACTATAGTATGTTTATTTAATTATTATCATATTTTTTTATATACTGCATAAGTCATTGCATTAAATATAGAGAGGCCAAGAGAAATGATTCTCATTTATGATGTGTTCACCTGTATATGACTCATACTCTAGAACTATTTTTTTTATATTAATACAATATACTTACTTAAACATACATAAATACATATAAATATCCATGACTCGGAAACTAACCTCCATATTCATAATCAAATGTTTGCACCTACCGGGTTTCAAACCCGGGGACCTCAAGCTCAGTAGGTAGGGTCACTAACCACTGGGTTATATGTCTATAAGCATTGTAAATTAGGTAATTTAAGTTATTTGCAGTGAATGTAAGAAAATGAAAATAATATTAATATGACTACCACAGCTGTATATGTAATTAGGTAATAAATATTTTTAGAATACAAATTGCCTGCGACTTTACTAGCGAAAATTTGGTTTACGTTGCAATCTCACTCACTCATCTTTATATATATAATTCTTGTGTGCGTGTGTATGTCACTGAACTCCTCCTAGACGGCTGGACCGATTCTAATGAAACTTTCTGTGTGTGTGTATTCAGGTGGATTCGAGAATGGTTTAGATTCACAATTGAATTACCTCCTAAACGGCTGGACCGATTTTGATGATATTTTTGTGTGTTCCAGTGAATTTGAGATTGGTGTGTGTCTTCAGGTGGATTCGAAAATGGTTTAGATTCACAATTAAACTACCTCCTAAACGGCTGGACTGATTTTGATGACTTTTTTGTTTGTTTCAGTGAATTTGAGATTGGTTTAGATTCTCAATTCCGCCCATATAATGTAATTCTCCTGCTCATGTGTATGTTAGTGAACTGCTCCTAACGGCTGGACCGATTTTTCAAATTTAAAACATGTGTACAGGACAACGTCTGTTGGGTCCACTAGTTTTGTATATTTTTTTTTCTTTTATTTTTCAAAATAAGGCACGAGACAAGCAGGACGTTCAGCTGATGGTGATTGATACGCCCTGCCCATTACAATGCAGTGCCGCTGAGGATTCTTGAAAGACACGAAAATTTGAGTGGCACTACAACTGCGCTCGTCACCTTGATACGTAAGATGTTAAGTCTCATTTGTCCAGTAATTTCACTAGCTAGGGCGCCCTTCAGACTGAAACACAGTAATACTTACACATTACTGCTTCACAGCAGAAATAGGCGCCGTTGTGGTACCCATAATCTAGCCGGCATCCTGTGCAAAGGAGCCTCCTACTGGTATTTTGTATGTTCTATTTTTTTCTGTGGAATTATTATTTATTTTCATAAGTTAAAGCAGTCCTAGTGCCCTATAACATAAGTCACCTGACAATGAAAGGTTAATTTTACTTTAAAATCACACTTAAATTTATATTTATGTTGTCGTTCTTCATCAAAAGCAATAGTGATTTAAAAGTAATGAACATTAATGAACCTAACCCAATTAAAAGAGCTAGAAATAGATACGTATGTATAACAGCAGAGAGAGAAAGAGAGAGAGATATAGAGAGTATTACGGGCGCATTCGAGTCGCCCTTTAAATTCGCACGTTCGGAGACAGGAAGGGCCGAAAATAAACTAGAACAAAATATCTTGAAATAAACTCGGATTCATTCGACGTCTAGCTCCCTTACACTGCAGTATAATATAATATCATAATATACTAGGTTTTACGCGTGCTAGAGTTATTTGGGCAGCATTTTTTATTTTTAACCGACTTCAAAAAGGAGGAGGTTCTCAATTCGATTGTTATTTTTATTTTTTATGGAATAGGAGGACAAACGAGCGTACGGGTCACCTAGTGTTAAGTGATCACCGCTACCAGAGGAATCACAGGAGCGTTGCCGGCCTTTAAGGAAGGTTTACGGGCTTTTTTTGAAGGTACCCATGTCGTATCGTCCCGGAAACACCACTCACAAGTAAGCTCATTCCACAACTTTGTAGTACGTGGAAGAAAGCTCCTTGAAAACCTTTTTTATGTATGTACACCGATTACTCTGAAATTTATGATCCGATTTACGTAATCTTCTTTAGTTCGATGCGGAATAGATGCCATTTTGTCCCATAAAAATTTTACTTAGTTTGGGCTAGTAGTTTGCATTTTATGAACATTTTTTATGAAAATTTATGTCCACGTGGATGATATAATAATTTTTTTTATGGCTTTTTAGGAGTTATAATTCCAGTTTGTTATATATTATTATTAATAACTGACACTAAAAAGTAAAAAAATAATAAAAAACTACGTTTAAAAAAAACCCACTTCAAATTTATTATATTAAAGGTAAAGGTGTATTAAATAAAATTTTTAGTTATTTGATACATTTCAGTTTTGTAGTTGGTTTTCTTAAATATCATTTTTTATTTATTTAACTGCAAATAATACACATACAAACTGAACGAACTGAAAACAATTTTCATCCCCCTTTTTTATACAGGTCTAAATTTTAAAAACACTAGAACAATTATTTTTTTATATATCATCAAGTGCCTAAATACAAATTTTCATGGTGTTATCTACGATAATGATGAACTTTTATACAAATTTCCAATCACTTCTTCAACCCTGCCAAGCAAATAATTCGTGGTTAAAGTTAGCCTATGTTCTTTTCCAAGTTCTTGTCTATCTCATTATACAGGGTGGACCAAAAGTCCGTTTATAATTGGAATGATGATTAAAAAAAAAGCAAATTACATTAGATCAAAATTGTTAATTGTTTTCGATAGTAAACAAAAGCGGAATTTATTTCTTAAAAATCACATTATCCATATGCAATCCTTAATTATTCTGGCATTGCTGCAATCTAGAGCGGAAAATTTCGATAACAGCTTTACAAGTTTCTGTTGAGATGTTTTGGATTTCTGTGTGAATACGATCCATTAATTCGTCAAGAGTTACTGGGTTGGTGTCGTAATCTTTAACCTTAAGATATTCCCAAAGAAAAAAATCCATTGGTGATAGATCCGGGCTACGAGGCGGCCAGTTAATGTCCCCTTTTTTCGATATCACTTTTGGGCCAAAAATGTCTCGAGCTGCCCTTAACGAGTCATAACATGTACCCTGTATAAATTTCAATCTATATATAAATTTCATCAAAATCGGTTTGGTGGTTTAGGTGTTAAAACGTAATAAACAAACTTACATTCACATTTCACACCAGCAACACGCTGAGTTGGGATCATTTTTTTTTGAATCGTATATAAATAATAGAAATGTTTCAGTCTTTTTGTTTTTTCCTCGTTTATCAATCTTAAGTTTATATTTATTTTTTATGTTATGTCTTTGTATACTAATTACTTATACGTTTCAAAATAAAAAATGATTAAGTTAGTTATGTTGGTATCCATCGCGCTGATAACTCTGTCACGGCGCTTCAGGGTGGAAGGATCAGAGAAGATTAATATTGAAATTTTTTCGAAGTTTTTATGAAAAATACTTGAAAAGAAAGTACATATTGAAGGGAGCAGAGTTTGTAAATAGCAATCTATAAGACTAATTATAGTCTTACTAATTAATATTGCTTAGAAAGATTTAAAGTTGATATTTTTTTATTATTATAATAAACATAACGTAGACTTCATGTAGTCATAGAACGGAGTCTCCTTATAATATAAAAAATATTTTTCATTTCTCATACTCGGAAAGTAATGTTGTCTTGATCTGATTATTGGGTGGAAAATGCTGTTTCCCTCCATGGAGAGGGAAAAACTCATACAAATTACTTTCCACCACCACCAAGGGCCGGAATGAACTTCAAAAATAGAACTGCTTTCAGCTGTGAAGAGTTTTATGTAAAAAAAAAACGAATTTAAAAAAAAAAGCTGCGGCCATGTAACTTTGTAAACAGCCAGTGTGAACTTAGCGCAAACTTTTTTGAGCGGAATAAGCCGCAACAATTACGCGGAGAGTTCCATATTTAAAATTTAAAAAGTCGTCATAAATTGTCCTAATTTGACAATTGATTTTAATTAGGTACTACTAATATTATGATATATTATCAATACATAGTTAAGATACACAACTAGTTTTATTTTCCTCATATTTGAAATGAAAAGTAAAGTGTTTATCACGGATAAAAGAATCAATTCCTACTCGGACTATAGCCGCCCTTGCTGCGCTCGGCCGTCTAAATACCTCGGGAATTGATTCTTTCGACCCTAGGTTAACAGTCTACTATTACACTCTTTTGTTCAGATTTAGTAAAGTGTGAAAGTTAATAGAATTAGGCGCCATATTGCGGAAGTTCATTGTTGTTTATATTATACTAGCTGACCCAACAGACACTGTTCTATCAAAAGAAAAAAAAAAATGTAAATATTGGGTAATAATGTAGTAGAACCAGACCAAACTTTCACCAAACTACCTTTGAAGTTTATTCCTTCCAATAAAGAAATAATTATCGAAATCGGTTTGCGCGATATTGAGTTATTAGTTAATATGTACATACTTATAGCAAATTTAAGACCTTTATGGTTTTCTCATAGATGCCATTGTCAGATCTGGATCAAATAGCATTGGTGGTCCCATTGCAATGCTTTTGCTTCCCACGGGAAGCACCAGCTTAAAAAAATTATTATACATTTCAATATTATATTTCAAATAAATAATAATTAACAAAATCTGTTCATCTAGTCGAAAGTTGTCTGAGGTAACAAACAAAAAAAAATACCGGCGAATTGAGAACCTCCTCCTCTTTTGAAGTCGGTTAATAAATAAAGATACTCCATCCTCAGTCCTTACTCTTTTTTTACCTACTTTAAAATCTGATATACCTACTCTATTTCTTGTAATAAAAGTTGGCAGCCCTATTGTAATCTCTTAATTCTGGAAGACAGGCGATATTGATAAATATATATATACTAAATCTACTATTTAAATCTAGAGTAGAGTAAAGCCATCAGATATGATGTTATAATATTATGTAGTAATAAAATGATAAGGATTAATATCGTATTTGTGTAAACATCTTTTACATTACCGCTTTATAATTGCCAATTTTTTTAAGTATTAAAATGGATAAAGTATGTTATCCTTATGAGACATACATAAACCATCGCGGACTTTTCTGTAGACCTATATAAGATACACAAATAAAATTTGAAAAACAAAAATTTATGAACGATGCGGGACTCGAACCCACGACCTCCAGCGTTCCGTTCCAATGCTCTAACCAACTGAGCCAACCGTTCGAGTAACGCCTCGTTATAAAATCTTGTTTGCTTTGTTCAACTCTCAGGTTGTGGCTTCATCTACAGGATCTACTTTACAGTTGATAACCTGCTCAACCCCAATATTTGCATATTAGGAAATTTACTTGAGATGTCGCTCTTGCTAATCGAAACAATTTGTTATGTTTTTAAAGTGATAACCCTCACATCTGGGATTAATTACACAAATAAAACTGAAAACAAAATTTTTAAACGATGCGGGACTCGATACAGCGACCTCTCGCGTTCCTTGCGAGCGCTCAATCCAAAATTAAGGACTATAATTTTCTGGGACTATTTTATCTTAGAACAATATTGTAATTAGTAAATGATTAATATTTTCGTGTTATTGACTTATATATTACGTACATATTGCTTACAGCCAGTTTTAGGCACTATATTCGCTCTACCTGGTGTTGGGCTGAAAGCGTTCTGGCGAAAGCTAAAGTTTTCAATCCATTTTGAATGTAGGGAAGCCATTAACAGCAAGGGATTCTAGTCTGTAGAACAATCTTTCAAGCTTAGATCATTTATAAGTCTATATAGATTACTAGCTGACCCAGCAAACGTTGTATTGCCGATATTAAAATCGCGATACAAAAGTAACTGTTGATCGTAGATGGGTGAAAATTTGAAGTTGTTCAATCAAACAAATTAAAAAAAAATGTCAAAAAAAATAAAAATAAAATACGTGGACCACCCTTAACATTTAGGGGGATGAAAAATAGATGTTGTCCGATTCTCAGACCTACCCAATATGCACTCAAAATTTCATGAGAATCGGTCAAGTTTCGAAGGAGTTTAACTACAAACACCGCGACATGAGAATTTTATATATTAGATGATAGCTGTGAAAAGGGCGAAAATATACTCTAAAACTAACCTCTATTTTGAGCAATTCACGCACACTAACATGTGTGTGTTAGTGTGCGTGAATGTGTGATACGAAACACGAGTGTAAGTCGTAGCTTGTCACGCACACTAAACTCACATTCCTGGTCTGTTTTTATTGGTTGTTTAACCGTAAGAGACTATTTAAACGTATAAAATAATAATCTAAACTATTTTGATTGTAGGGAAGTCATTAAAGGCACGGGATTCAAGTCTGTAGAACAATTATTTCAAGATATCTAGTAATAGGTAAATAAATGAGATATCTTGGTACAAACAGTGTAAAGATTAAAATGAAATTCAATCAAACACTTCGTTATTCTTCAGAAAATAATAAAATAATCCTCAGATTTTCAATATGTTGCACCGCAATTTCATACTGAGATATTGAGTAAAATCCCCGCCCGGGGCTGTCTGACTGGCGCAAACAGCGAATCCTACTAATATTATAAATGTGAAAGTTTGTATGTCTGGATGTTTGTTTGAACTTCTTTAACGCAAAATCTACTGAATAGATTTTGATGACACTTTACAATAATATACCTTACACACCAGAATTACAAATGGGCTACAATTTATAAAACTATAGTGTGAATTATACAAAATATAAAAGAAGTGTGATTGTTACTATTGAATACAACTAGCGCCATCTCTTATCAACTAGCAAGCAAAAGATCAATACAATTTATATGGCAAAACAACGTTTGCCGGGTCAGCTAGTGATAAATATGTGAGAAATTTGTACACAATTATAATTATATAAATTCTAATTTAATTATTACTATATGAATGTAGAACAAAAAATTACATTTAAAATTAAACTCGCTAAATAAAAATAAAATATATGTCTTAATATATATAAATCCAATGTCCTGATGTTTGTTAACATTGAACTCCTAAACTAATGAACGGATTTTAATGGGGATTTCTTAATGAAGTGCAGTTTAGTCAAACTTAAGAGATAGAATAATTTTTATTTCTATTTAGGACCCATAATTATTTTTATTATATTTTCTATGAGAGAATTTATTGACGCACGGTTTGACTGTTCTGCTGTGAAACAATTTTTTTAAAACAACAGGGAGCATATTTTACGAAACAATTCTTGATGTTATGAAATATTATTGACATATTCATAAAGAACAGTATTTTTTTATTATGTACAGAACAACGTCTGTCGAGTCAGCTAGTATAAGTATATAATATTGTTAATTCTTCAAGAGCAGTAACGTGTAAGTGTTACTAGCCACAGCACCTACTTGGAGTCGTTTCGCATTACTCTACGCGTTAGATCATTTTGTAATGTGTTACAACTCAAACTATAATGATTTTGTTGCTTAGGATACTCAAAGAAATAGCAATGATTCTGAAACCGACCACTTACAAATAAAGAAATGGGAAACCAATTAGCTTCGTGTGGCATGTTACTTTATACTTGCGAGAAGAAAAGTGTAAATGTATACACCTGTATAATAAAGTCCCAGCCACTGTTCAGACATTATCTTTAAATTAATTTAAATGTTTTACTAAAAAATGTCTCTGTTGATAATACTTCTATTCCATAGCTGAATATCTAATTATCTGTGATCGGACAGCCTGGGACTAGATTATGATAATTTTGTAGCTATAACAATGACAGTACAATATTGTATTTTTTTTTATGGAATAGGAGGACAAACGAGCGTACGGGTCTGGTACTGGTTTTAAGTGATCACCGCCGCCCACATTCTCTTGCAACACCAGAGGAATCACAAGAGCGTTGCCGGCCTTTAAGGAAGGTGTACGCGCTTTTTTTGAGGGTACCCATGTCGTATCGTCCCGGAAACACCGCACAAGGAAGCTCATTCCACAGCTTCGTAGAAGGAAGAAAGCTCCTTGAAAACCGCACTGTGGAGGACCGCCACACATCCAGATGGTGAGGATGATATCCTAACTTGTGGCGTGTCGTGCGAAGGTGGAATTGTATACATATTCTATTGAAAAGAGTGCAATAAAAGAATGCTTCATTCTAAAGGAACGAATTTTGAGAAAATAAATGTCTTGTATGCCCCTTAAAAAGACTAATATGTAACGAAAATAATTAATAATGAGAATTAATCGTAGCTGAATGAATGTTCTAAACTACCCACTTACTGTCATGAATGTCGTTATCGATATCAGCCCCACCATCTGGGTGTGTGGCGGTCCTCCACAGTGTGGTTTTCAAGGAACTATCTTCCACGTACTACAAAGCTGTGGAATGAACTTCCTTGTGCGGTGTTTCCGAGACGGTACGACATTCGCACCTTCAAAAAACACGCATACACCTTCGTTAAAGGCCGGCAACGCTCCTATGATTCCTCTGGTGTTGCAATAATGTGGGCGTGATCACTTAATACCAGGTGACCCGTACGCTCGTTTGTTCTCCTTTTCCTAAAAACTACCCACCATCACACCAGTAGGATATATGTACGAATCAGGCCTATAACCTAGTTTATTATTTGTATTAATAAGTATATAGCCTTTATCCCTTCAACATAATAGTTTATATGTTCGCAGTATTGTAACCAAAATAAACCGCCGATTGGTTTCCATGGAGAACGGGACTTATGTGGATATGAGACATTAACCTAGATTTACATTACTGGTGTCAACATTAGTTATTACGGTCTTAGAAGATCGCTGTGCCCGGCTATTGTTCGGATCGTATCTCAACAAGACACTTGGCAAGGGTTAACACGATTACATTTGTTATTGTATAAGGCACTATTAAATATGAAGGCGCTATATGTCCGGGGGCCGAGGGCCGACCCGTCGTTATTAATTCAGCCATAACTCTAATTAATCTTACCCGCTGTGAATTCACATAACCGCTAGATTTAAGCTATGAATTGGCAACTATTTCTTGTATTCAACCTCAAGTTTGTGTTGATGTGTTAAATTAAATTGCATTTAAAATTAGGTCGGTAGGTATGACGTTAGTGGGAAGAATGTTATCAGTCAATTAATGACGTTGTTATGGAAGAATGCAGATACCTGCCTTCACCGCAACAATAATAATTTTTATTTTGAAATTTCAGTAAGTACATAATCTTCTACTTATGAGTTTTTGTGATTTTTATAGACAACTGAATGAATTCATGAGAATTTTGAATATTTTAATTATTAAATATTATTTAACAACATACATATAATTAGAAAAATATAAATATGAACGTATGTAGTAAATATTTTCTCTGATTAACGCGAGTGTTACACATTTTTATACAACAATACACTTTTGAAAGAATTTATACGCTTGTAAATGTAACTTTTACGAAAAATCTTATATAAAAACACAGTAACGAATAGATTTTTAATCTACGACGCGTTTCAATCCTTTAGAAGCAATGATATTATAGTATTTAATGTTTTGAAGTGTTTTATGTCAATACGAACATCCGATTCCCCATTGTGCCGTGATAGACATCTAGCGGTGATCACGGAAAACTGTGAATAATACAATTGAAGGTTTGTTATCACTCTCGTAGATGGCGCTGAAAGCAAACTTTATGTTTTCATGTCAGATTAATTTTATACCCGTTTTAAGATAATTTATATTTTATTTTCTTCTTATAAACTATTATTTAAGGAAAACAAATAAATCACGCAAAAACTGTTCTACTCTAAATTTAAATAGTAGATTTAGTATATATATATTTATCAATATCGCCTGTCTTCCAGAATTAAGAGAATACAATAGGGCTGCCAACTTTATTACAAGAAATAGAGTAGGTATATCAGATTTTAAAGTAGGTAAAAAAAGAGTACGGACGGAGGATGGAGTATCTTTATTTATTAACCGACTTCAAAAGAGGAGGAGGTTCTCAATTCGCCGGTATTTTTTTTTTGTTTGTTACCTCAGACAACTTTCGACTAGATGAACAGATTTTATTAATTCTTATTTATTTGAAATATAATATTGAAATATATAATAATTTTTTTAAGCTGGTGCTTCCCGTGGGAAGCAAAAGCATTGCAATGGGACCACCAATGCTATTTGATCCAGATCTGACAATGGCATCTATGAGAAAACCATAAAAGTCTTAAATTTGCTATAAGTATGTACATATTTACTAATAACTCAATATCGCGCAAACCGATTTCGATAATTATTTCTTTTATTGGAAGGAATAAACTTCAAAGGTAGTTTGGTGAAAGTTTGGTTAGGTTCTGATCATGGAAACCATGATAAAGTAACGAAACTCTTAAATTCTTAGGAGCAAATTAACGAAACCCGGCCGAATCTCTTTTACGTTATAGTCAAGTAGGTAATTGTCATAATCGAATATTATAATGATCAATGGAACTCCTTAACGAAATACAGTAAGGGTGCGATCTGTGGCAGAATTTCTAACTGTTTGTAATCAAATTGCAATGTACTTCGTACATTGCTGCATTGCAAAATTTTGTAAATACACCTATTTAGACAAATTATTAGGTAGTGTACTTCAAATTCAATAAAAATCAATTATCAATTATTATTTTTGAAAATGTATTTTTTGTACTTTTTGCAGCAAATAACAAATTTTCATGGTTTTTAAAAGAATAGTGTGAAATCGAGTATTTTAGCATACTCTATTTGTTTTAGAGATTAAAGAGTACAACTACATGATATAGAACATAGCATTTTTTTAGATTACGGTTGTCAGCCCTAGATTACAGAGACAAATTTAATAAACCTCATTTTACCTACATAATATCTACATACAAAGTGTCATTTTATTGATCTACCCGGACGTACTTTTTAATAATATTATCTGATACATTTTTTTTTTTATAAAAATAAGGGACGAGACGAAAAGGACTTCAGCTGATGGTAATTGATACGCCCTGCCCATTACAATGCAGTAACAATGTTAACACCAGGAACAGGCATAAGCTTATAATGCCTACTACTCGGCTTAGTCGAGTTGATAAGTGTAGAGTTGATAAGTGGGGCGATGTATATTCTGTTACAACAAGATCCCAGAAAATGAAGAAAACAAAAGTATTACGTTATTCAAAAGAAATGTTAAAAGAAGTTTGTGTGGTAAAGGTTACTATAACATAAATGACTTTCTTAATGATACCACAGATTGGGAATGGAGCGACACTATTAAATAATAACTTTCATTGTACAATATTAAATTGAAAACATATTTTTTTGATAAAAAAAAAAACTAAGTTTGATGCGCCCATTCTTCCCAGGTCTGAGGCATTCGTTTTGGAATGGGTGGTAGTTTTTGACTTTCAGTGATGTCACATCCTATTCTGAATAAAAATATTTGAATTTGAATTTCTATTTATTAGCAAAGAATTTAATACTCGTGTAATACTACTACATAATATATTCTTTATATAATTAATCTTAATATATAAAATTCTCGTGTCACAATGTTAGTTACCTTACTCCTCCGAAACGGCTTTACTGATTTTTACCAAATTTTATATACATATTTAGTAGGTCTGAGAATCGGCTACTATCTATTTTTCATCCCCCTTAATTTAAAAGTAGTCCACCCCAAATTTATTTAATTTTTTTTTAATTTTATTTTATAATGATTCAGCATTGAATACATACAAATTAAAATTATTGCCCTTCTACGATCTACAACTATTTTTATATCACGATTTTTATATTATTCTGTTCCATCCACAAAACCGATATAGGGTTGCAAGATGGCAATCGAATACAAAAATTGTAGTATGATATATTTGGTAGGTCTGAGAATCGGTTGAATCAAAATTTTAATAATTGATTTTTTAAATATGTTATATGGCAATACGACGTTTGCTGGATCAACTAGTATATATATAATAGTGTTATTAGATTACGGATTATACGTATTTCCGTAGGTACCTAGGTTTAGGTTATATCAATTCACGCAATGTAACAGAAAGGCGCATTCAAATTTTATTATTCATAACTTGAACCAATAAACGCTGTCCTAGTGTTCACTGGAAGCCCACGACCCGATGCCGGTGGTATGACGTCATTTCCACATCCAATTACTTCCGGCGCGCCTTGGGGCCCTCTTGGCTGACTCTTTACTGAAGTACCTGCGTACTAACGAGTTACAGCGTACGGTATAGTTGCTGAAGGAATCTTGATTACTATTTGAAAAGTTCCTGTTTCTTTGACCGTTATAAATTTTATTTTAAAGTAGGCTTTTACCTAATTTTTATTGTTGATTAGTTGACCCGACAGACGTTGTTCTGTATATAATAAATAAAATAATGTTTTTATATGAATTTGTCAATAATATATCATAACATCAAGAATTATTTCGTAAAATATGCCTCCTGTTGCTATGATGAAATTGTTTCACAGCAGAATTATCACAGAAATTATCTCATAGAAAATATGTCCATACAAAACAAATATTGGAATTAAGAAAAATTATGGGTCTCAAATCGAAATAAAAACTATCCTATCTCTCAAGTTGGACTAAATTGCACTCGTTGAAGTAATCCCCATTAAAATCCGTTCATTAGTTTAGGAGTCCATCATCATCGGACAAACAACGTGTCACATAATTTATATATATTAAAAGGCATTTATTTTCTCAAAATTGATTCCTTTAGAATTCTTTTTGATGTCATTTCTTATACTACTAGATACTACTACCGCTTCGGAAACAAATGGCGCTCTGAGAGAGAAGAAGCGGCGCAAGAAACTCTCCCAGCATTCTTTTTTTTTGCGCTCTTTTCAATAAAAATATACAATATTGTACAGTCGCTATAAAATAATCACAATCTAGTCCCAGGCTGTCCGATCATTTAGATATTCAGCAGTGGAGTAATAGGATTTACGACAGAGCCATTTTTTTATAAAACATTTATATTTATTTATAGATAATGCCTGAACAGTGGCTGGGACTTTATTGTAGAAGTGTATACATTCACCCTTAAAGCTATTATGTATCTTATGAAGCCTACTAGAATTAGTTACAAGCAATCCCTTATTTCTAGTGTAATAATAATTAAAATCACTATTAAGAGCAAAAAGGTGACGATTTTTGTGAACTTATATTAAATTTTCATAAATGTACTGACAATAAACAGTCATAATATTTATTTCTTTAAATGTTTCTTTGAGAGACTGTCTATAACCAAGCTGATATATAGCACGAACAGCTCTGTTTTGCTATTACTAGCTGACCCAGCAAACGTTATATTGCCGATATTAAAATCGCGATACAAAAGTAACTGTTGATCGTAGGTGGGTGAAAATTTGAAGTTGTATGTATTTTTTAATACTGACTCATAATCAAACAAATTAAAAAAAATGTCAAAAAAAAAATCGTGTGGACCTTCCCAATATGCACTCAAAATTTAATGAGAATGGGTCAAGCTGTTTCGAAGGAGTTTAACTACAAACACCGCGACATGAGAATTTTATATATTAGAAGATAAATAAAAGTAAACTTGTCTAACAAACAAAGTAAACATAACAGGTTCTGATTGAGGAAAATCTTCACTCGACAATAATATGTCTTCGGAGATCAGCTTCAACGCTATAGTATCGCCTGCGAATAAGTCTGTGTACAAATACGGTCACACAATGCCAAAATTGTTTTCTAGTCAACACATGTTTAAACATACAGTTATACAGCCTAGCGAAACTCTCCAAATAAAAGTCTCTAGTATAGTCTGTAGTAAAATAAAAATCTCTAGGTACGGATACATTGCTATCACCGTTTAATTACAAGATCTTATCTATCCATAGTTATGTCTAATACAGTTATATTATTAGTTATAGTCCAATGCTATCTGTCGATAGGTTATTGAAATATAAGTAAACGTAAAAGGATTCATTTGTCTAAACTTAGCCGGATTATACTTCGTTGCCAATCGCCATACTGTAATGACTATCTCAAACTTATGTCAAAGGACTACACGTTTCAATATAAAACTAAATTTCAATTTTTTCTTTGCTACGTGGGCAATAATCGATTTCAGTGATGGTTTGGTGTTAGTTATGAAGGAATGACTGAGTCATACTTTTGTGAAAAAGGTATCAAAACATCGGCACAAGGGTATCAAGATACCATTCTTGAGAAGGTAGTGAAGTCTCTTAACAACACCATTCAATAATCAAGAATGGTCCTTTCAGCAAGGCGCCGGGTCCTGCTCGTCTCGTCCTTATTTTCATAAAAAACAAAAAAAATATGGGAAGACTAGGTATATATATGCCATTTATTTCAATAACTGTCTGCCAACTTGTAGACTGTGTCATGATCCCGTTGCTGTACAAATTTTGGAACTTCCGAAGATCTCTCTTGCTAACTAACCCAGTACGCGCTTTTTTTGAAGGTCCCTATATTGTATCGTCCCAGAAAAACCGCACAAGGAAGCTCATTCCACAGCTTTGAGTACGTGGAAGAAAGCTCCTTGAAAATTGCACTGTAGAGGACCGCCACACATCCGATCATCTGATGGTCCCCACCAGGGGATGATATCCAAATTTGAGACGTGTCGTGCGAAGGTGGAATCGACGGCAAGAATCAGGTGAGACCGTTTTAAAGGAGATGATAATTGATGATGAAATGTGGATCACGTACAATAATAACGTCTGTAAAAGGGTCATGGTCGAAGGTCGGTCAGGCTTCATAGACTGTGACATATCCCATGTTAACTCTTAATAAGGTTATGCTGTATGTATGGTGGGACCAGAAGAGCATTATTATTATTATTATTATTTAGAGTACTTGGCTATTTGCATAGTCCTAATGAGTCCTAATAACACCGTCTTTCGTCTTTTATTCAGACCACACTGAGGAGCTTGTTTAGGCGACAGTACAGAAGAGCATTGTGCATTGTGAGCTTTTATCGTCGAGCAGAGATATCGCTTCGGATCTGTACTGCTGAGATGAGGTTACAGTAAGTTGTGAGAAAGTGGCTGGTGTTGATGAATAGAAAGTTGTGGTGACGTCATGATATTACTGGACCACCCATCTTTAGAACTCAGCAAAAAATAAAAAGGCTGGGACATGTTAATGCATATAATGCCATAATGCTCTGAACTTGCGCCTTCATATTTTCACCTTTTTCGGTTTCAGATAGTCGGCGTTTTTTGCCGAATAATCGCCGACTAGTAGCCGACTACGATAGTTTCCGTATAATCGACTTTACCGAGTAGGAACATCTCTACTTTCTGCACAGACCAGAACCATTAAAGATTCTTAACGATTCGATACATTTTACGGATAAACGTAAACTTCAACTCCTACGTATCAACATTTTCATAGCGCACTAATGTAAAAAACGTTAATAAATAAAGTATTGACGTAACGGAACACAGTTCGTCGATATTGGCGCGCTTGCCAACGTTTGAGTCCGCTGCAACAAAATACCGCACGACAGACCGTGGACCGGAGCGCCCAATACTAGAAACAGCAGATTGCCAGAATAGAATATTAGCACATCATTATTTTTAGTTGTATCACTAACGAATACTGTTATGACTCTTCAATCATTATCAGCCTAGCGAAACTCTCTAAGAAAAAAGCGATTCACTCGATTGTATGAAACGTGCAGTCATTGATAGATTGACAGATGACGGCTATAATTTTGTAAAAAAAAAGGAGATCGAGACGTGCATAAGCAAAAATTAATAAAAGCTTTTGCTGCTGGCGCAAAAAAAGGCAAGAATTTATAATTTGGATTGTTTGTAAAATTTTGGAAAACGTGACAGATTATGATGAATAAATATTTTTTTAATTTTATGCAAACATTTTGTTTTCTTTTGTGAGAAAGAGCCCCCAAGCAAATTTTTATACGGCCATGCACGCTATGCTACTGATCTTAAGCAATTGTGTGCTTTCAAATTTAGCCGGATTATACTTCGTCGCCAATCGCGGTACTGTAATTACTACTATTTCCAACTTATGTAATTTGTATACATTTCATACTCAACTAAATTTCAATTTTTACTTAGACACTCCTGCTTCTTATTACGTAGCATTTACATCCTCTTTGATCATTAAAGGACATTGGTCATACTGATATCCATGTTGGACCATAAATTGTGCCTCCTATATAATAGAGTAGAAATTGCTCCATTTGATGAAGATTAAGCTAAATCCTATTGCTCCACAGCTGAATATATTAATGATCGGACAGCCTGGGACTAGATTATGATGGATAGACTATGACAGCTGTGAAAACGTCGAAAAAATAGACTTTAGAACTAACGTCTTTTTTGAGCAATTAACGCACAAATTCAAATTCAAATATTTTTATTCAAAATAGGAATCAAAATCACTTATTGAACGTCTAAAACTGAACCTGAGAAGAACGAGCGCAATAAACTCAGCGGGCTCTTTTATTTTTATAAAAATATACAATGTAATACAAAGTACAATAAACATTTATAATTAAAGAGATACATATAATTAAGAATTGAGTGATATCATTAAGAAAATTATTTATGATATAGTAACTTTTCCCACACAAACGTTTTTTAACAATTATTTTAAATTTCATAACTCATTTTTTTTGTAGGTACATTTTCTGGGATCATATTGTAGAAGCAACATCGCCCAATAAAAGACTTACTAACTCGACTTAACCGAGTAGTAATCATAACAAGTTTATGTTTGTTCCTCGTGTTAACATTATGATTGTCACAGCTTCTAGCAAATTCCTCAATACTTACGGCCGTTCCCAATATTCTGTCTATCTCCGGTTAAGGCCTACTTGAGATTGCAACTATCGTCGTTTCTGTCCCAATATATATCCGTACACGCTGTCTGTCAATGGGATGACGTATAGCTTACCAGCTATAGAAGTTTGTATGGAAATCGCAATTCACGCGTCCCAATATAAGGCGATAAGAATGACTTATCGGGTATATTGGGACAGCCTCAGATTATTGACAGCTAATTACTGACAGTAGAAGGTAATAATTTATCTCTATCTGTAGATAGTATATTGGGAACGGTCGTTAATCACTTCCCCAAAGTGTCATACAAATCGCGAATATAAGACGTAGCTTATCACGCACACTTATATTCCTGGCCTGATTTTATCGGTTGTCTAACACCAAGAGACTTTTAAAGCCGATAACGCTACTATGACTCACACACATTCATTATACACATTCGTTCTATTAACTGCAACGATCAATTAACTTCTCGTACACCACCATCAATCTACGGCGAGTCCAATATGACTGGCCGACATATTTTTGAGATTAAAAAAATATTTATTTCCAAGTTCCAGAGCACTCCATGAATAAACGGACTAGTAAAAAAATAAGGACTCCGTGTCAACGTACATAACAGTGTAGCACCAAAACAAGCCGAGTAGCGTGTAAATACATAGCCCCACGCACACACACTACTACAGGCCGATAGTCGGCCATTATGATAATTGCCATCTTCTGCGACAGATCAGTTTGCGTCTCAATAAAATATTTTAAAAATGCCATCGTGCGTTGTGATAAAGTGCAAAAACGATACTCTATAAGTATTTGTGGCCGTATATGATAATTAAAGGGAGAAAAAATTGTGTAACTACTATCCCTGTAACCGCACACACACTAGCATAACGGTGCTTCACTTGCTAATATCACGGCGCGGAGTTCTTCTTTTTTTACTTGTCCGTGTATGAACATTCAAACGGCAGCCATATTGTGTTCACGTCATAGTTATCAATTTAATTTAAATGGCGCAGTATAGATTAACCATATGTTTATCCTGTGATTGTAATTTGGCAATAGCCGCTCGGTTATCGCTAAGCTTTAATTGATAATTTAAAATGCATCGTTCGCAACCTATTCAGTATAACGCTCCTTAATTGCAAAATTTAATTAAACTAACTGGTTCTCTGAAAATTACGTAATCTCAGCATAAATTTAATCAAAACTTTTTAATTTATATATTTGCAGCAACAGAAAAAACAACAAAACAATATGCTATAAATATCAGAATAAAGGCATTTATTTTCTCAAAATTGATGCCTTTAGAATTCTTTTTGATGTCATTACTAATATTCTAGATAGGTACTACGACCGCTTTGGAAACAAATGGCGCTCTGAAGAATTCATTCATGCATTCTTTTTTTGCGCACTTTTTAATAGCTTTAGCTAATATAAAAACGTTTTATGATTAGACTTCCATTAAGATAAAAGTAAATCGAATAAACAATTAAACGTAAAATAGACAATTTTTAAGGTGACATTGTTTATGTAGAAACACTGAATAGCGCATTGCACAGTTGCGGTGGGGGGGGGGGACATAAGTCGCGTCACTGACATGCTAATGTTAAATGTATATATCGCAGGTATATTGCCAAAGCCGTGATATTATAATTTCACTGGTGATATAAGATATTATAATTTACCTGTAGATTGTCAATCGACTTCATTTCTTACAATTTAACGGCCTGATGTGACTATGAAATGTCACGGGTACACTTTAGTGACACAAATAAAATATGAAAAACAAAACTTTATGAACGATGCGGGACTCGAACCCACGACCTCCGGCGTTCCGTGCCGGTGCTCTAACTGAGCTAACCGTTAGAGTGACGTATCGTCATAAAATCTTGTATGCTTTGTTCAATTTTGAGGTTGTAGCTTCATCTACAGGATCTACTTTACAGTTGATAACCTGCTCAACCCAAATATTTGCAAATAAGGAAATGCCTTGAGATGTCGCTCTTGTAAATCTTAATATTTGTTATGTTTTTAAAATGATCACTTCTAGGATTAATACACAAATAAAATTTGAAAAACAAAGAATAATGAACGAACCTCGAACCCACGACCTCCGGCGTTCCTTGCCGGTGCTCTAACGAACTGAGCTAACCGTTCGAGTGACGTATCGTCATAAAATCTTGTCTGCTTTGTTCAACTCTCAGATTTTGGCTTCACTTTAATGTTATTGTAAGACAAAGATATTTTGACAATTTTACCGGTCATTAGTTTATGGGGTCGTCTCTGATTGGTTTGTTTCTTGTATTTATTGTATAGTCATTATTTTTTAGTTATGCATTAGTGTAATAAATTAATTGTTATCTAATCGAATCGGTCTATGTTCCCTAGTACGTCCTAAAAACAAATTTAGACTGTAGACCACAACGCACGAGCCGAGCGTAGCGTGCCGCGGCAGCGACTGGCGAGTGCCAGAATCGAATTGACTTGTTCATTACTATTTCAATAATAATTTCAGATGGAAAATTGTATACACGCTCCAATAATTACTATTACTGTTTTGCAAAATGCGTATGAAAAAAAAATTACCAATCCGAACGCCTGACGTCTCACACTGATAACTTCATTTGTAAATATACCTACTAGATTTATTAAAATACCAGTATATAATGTACCCGTGATATTACGATGCCACTAAAACCAGACCATTAAATTGTAAGAAATGAAGTCGATTGACAATCTACAGGTTAATTACAATATCACTAGTGAAATTGTAATATCACGGCTTTCATAATATATACGACATATATAATTCCTTGAACTATAAATTTTCATTTGTTTTAATCGACATGTTTCACCTAACAATTATCCTTTTTGGATTGTGTAATAGAACGTAACTTTTATAATACATAAATTATCATAGAAAATATGTTTACTACTAAATACATCAATTATGCTGTAAGCAGGGGCGTGCATTGGTTTTCTAGTAAGGTAGGCACTGTGGACCACCAGTCGTAGTTGAGCTTTGGAATATGAAAAGATTGTTTACCGAAGGTATTTAAGTATCTAGCGTAAGGGAAAATTTTATGAGTGGGTGTTCAATAAAAGTTTGGTTACAAAATAATGGAACCAAACTAAACTAAATTAACTTTAACACTAGCACTTTATTTATTTAGGTTCATAACGAGTTAGGCACTGCCTAATTGCCTATATGATATGCACGCCCCTGGCTCTAAGTATTCATATTTTGAGAAGCCAGTCGTATGTAAAAACAATAATAAACAACTCTAAAAAATTACTTTATTAATGGTACTCAGTTAGTCAGGTGCTCAGTACTCAATGGTACTCAGACAGTTATTTTACAGTGGGAGGCTCCTTTGCTCAGGATGCCGGCTAGATGATGGGTAGGTACCACAACAGCGCCTATTTCTGCCGTGAAGCAGTAATGTGTAAGCATTACTGTGTTTCAGTCTGAAGGGCACCGCAGCTAGTGAAATTAATGGGCAAATGAGACTTAACATCTTACCTCTCAAGGTGACGAGCGCAGTTGTAGTGCCATTCAGAATTTTTGGGGTTTTTCAAATATACTGAGCGGCACTGCTCTATAATAGGCAGGGCGTATCATTTACCACCAGCTGAACGTCCTGCTCGTTCCAACTCTTCTGTTCTATGGTTTATTTCGTAACTAATCTCAAAGGACATAAATAAATACAAAAAAAATAAAAAATAAAGTTTTCGAACGACCGGAGGCTCATCAGCACAGATTTAGACGCCCCAAATATTTTCCGAGCGCCGCGTTTAACTCATACAAGGCGAAACAATTTGTTGGCACATGTAAGTTTGTATTAATAACACCTAAAGTCAGCGAATAAATACCTCAAACTGGATGCTATTCACCAATATTGAACAGTATGTCGGTAAAATTAATTATTTATTTATTTTATGAAAATAAGGGACGAGACGAGCGAGACCTTCAGCTGATGGTAATTGATGCGCCCTGCCCATTACATTGCAGTGCCGCTCAGGATTCTTGAAAAACCCGAAAATTCTGAGCGGCACTACAATTGCGCTCGTCACCTTGAGACATAAGATGTTAAGTCTCATTTGCCCAGTAATTTCACTAGCTACGGCGCCATTCAGACCGAAAGTAATGTTTACACATTACTGCTTCACGGCAGAAATAGGCGCCGTTGTGGTACCCATAATCTAGCCGGCTTTCTGTGCAAAGGAGCCTCCCACTATAAATACAAAACACTCAACTTATAATTTTTTATATTTTTAAAATGATAACCCTCACTTCTAGGATTAATACACAACTAAATTTGAAAAACAACAAAATTTTATGAACGATGCGGGACACGAACCCACGTTAGCTCAGTTGGTTAGAGCACCGGCACGGAACGCCGGAGGTCGTGGGTTCGAGTCCCACACCGTTCATAAAATTTTGTTGTTTTTCAAATTTTATTTGTGTACTCAAGTTGTATTTAAAAAGGAAATTGATAAAGTCGGTGACGCTATATGTAGAACCTTTCACTCTAACCAAATTTTTAAATATTTTTTACTAGCTGATGCCCGCGTAGATAAACAGTTTTTTAATAATAATAAGCAAGTTTAAAATTGAAGAATAATACATGTCCAATTCCAGTTCCGGTTCCCGATTTCGCTCCCGTTCCCAACATATTATATAAATCTTATTTCGAGGAACATTGCTATGGCAAACAAAACCTACTATTGGTATAGTCTGTTATAGCTTATCAAAGTGAATTTCGGTTTTTCATAAATACCGCGGATATTTCCGGGATAAAATATAATCTATGTCCTTTCCCAAGCTCTAGTTTGTCGTTGTACCAAATTTCATCGAAATCGGTTCAGTGGCTCCGGCGTAAAAGCGTTACAAACAAACTTACATTCACATTTATAATATTAGTAGGGATGACGATCATTTTTTTTTTGAAAATTATGTTGAATCTATTTACTCAGTCTGGCCATGAATACTGTTACAATTAAAAATAAACAAAATATTACATTTTAATTTGGAATCTTTAATTTTTATACGATTGTCCATTGAGTTTTCTCATTTTGGACTTGCAGCCGCCGACTTGCTTGCAGAGACGTACTGGTCATTTCTTAACTGATAATTTAAAAAGCGAATCAAGCGACATCAAGCGACAAAAGCGAAATCGCGATAAAAAAAAATTTTTGTATCGCGATTTTTATATTATTATGTTCCATCCACAAATCCGCTATAGGGTTGCAAGATGGCAATTGATCAATACTTACAATAATTGTAGTACGATAAATTTGGTAGGTCTGATCGGTTGCATCTACTTTTTACACCCCAAAAATTTTTTTATTACTTTATTTAGCAATACAACGTTTGCTGGGTCAGCTAGTTTATATATTTATTAGGATTACACTCTAATATTTTTTTATTGTGTTGGGATTTTTGACTTGATAATCTGAATTGTTTATTACAATGTCGTAACACGTATATTAAATTGCACTGTAGAGTCATCAACACCACGATAACAGAGTTATCTTACTAATGCTAATTTCATTTGCAGATATATGTGTTCTTACTATATGACATGATGCTCTATCGTTGCAAATAAACACAATGTAATATGGTGGCTTTGCATAATTATTATTGTTAACATTTTCAGAATAGCCAGATAGACAATTTACGTGTTGCATCGGTGTCAAGTTGTTATTATGAAGCGTTTTATGAAATTATACACACAATCGTAGAAAACAAATCAAATACTCTATACATTGACTAGCTGACCCCACAGTCGTTGTTCTGGACATATTAAATAAAATACTGTGTTTTTTTATGAATTTGTGAATTATATTTCATAATATCAAGAAATATTTCGTAACACATGCGCCCTGTTGTTATAATGAAATCGTTTCGCAGCAGAACTCCAAACCATGCGTCAATTAATTCTCTCATAGAAAATATTTTCATCATTGGGAATGAAAATAATTGTGGGTCCTAAGTCGAAATAAAAACTATCATATCTCTCAAGTTGGACTAAACTGCACTCCACGAAGTAATCCCCATTTAAAATCCGTTCATTAGTTTAGGAGTTCATTGTAAACAAACATCAGGACACTAGATTTATATAAACTAAGTAGATAACAATAATCTGACCGTAAGATTGTTGATATATATTGACCGTAATATTGATATATAATACATTTCACTTTATGAACACTTCTATGAGCACTTTATTTTATCTATATTGAATGAGTTCGAGCTATCACGTTCTGCTATGTAACGCTTGTTTGAATTAATTCAGCTTAAGAGCGCGGTTAGTTACAACAGCAATAAATAATCAAAGTAATGATATAACTTATAATTAATATAATTCATCTAAGAAAAAATATATTTCTGTATTTCAATTAATATTAACCTCGCATTTATAGAGTTTTCTCTCCTGTTGCGTGGATGGTATCTGGCAGTGCTTTGTCAGTATGTTTGTCCGGGCAAATCACAAAAAAACTGAACCCAGTCCCAGGCCCAAGGGTATAAGAGGTGACTAAGGGCATATACCAGTGAGAGGCTCCTTTGCACAGGATGCCGGCGAGATTATGAATACCACAATAGCGCCTATTGCTGCCGTGAAACATTATTGTGTTTCAGTCAGAAGGGCGCCGTAGCTAGTGAAATTACTGGGCAAATGAGACTTATCTTATATCAATTGTAGTGTCCCTGAGAAATTTTGGATTTTTCTAGAATCCTGAGCTCTATTACGATTCCAATTACGATCAGCTTAACGTCATGCTCGTCATAAAAAAGTGCTAGGTATAGCAAAAATGAAAAAGTATTTGATCTTTCACCTGAAAAGTTCATCTATCTAGAGTGGTTTACGAGATACTGCTACTACAGATACACCAACAGACAGGCCTACTAATACTACGTTCCGTTGGTACAGAACTTAACACTTTGGGTGCGAAACCCTAAAAACTCACACGGCGAGTTAATAAGAAAACAACATTTTAACATATTTTACCCAATTTTATCTTTTTCAAACTAGGCTTAGTCTGTACATACATAATATAAATATCCGTAGATAATTTATACGTCTATGACAGCTTTGAAAACGTCGAAAAAAATTAAGCATAAAACTAACCTCTATTTTGAGCAATGCACTAACACAAAGTGTCATACAAATCGTGAGTGTATCTTGTCACGCACACTAAACTAATATTTCTGGCTTGTTTTTGTCGCTTGTCAACAGCAAGAGACTGTATCTAGACGTATAAATTATCTAGCGGCCGTTTTCAATAACGTATCTCTAGTAACGGATACATTGCTGTCACCGTTTCATGACAAGATCTTATCTATCCATAGGTATGTCCAATATAGTTAAAGTCCAAAGCTGTATGTCGATAGGTAATTGAAATGTAAGTAAGCGTAAAAGAATAGATTTGTCTACCTCTAGTAAGTTAAACTAAGGATAGATAGGTTATTGAAAACGGCCGTAAGTAAATATCCATGACTCGGAAGCATACATTCTTATTGTTTATATAAAATGTTTGAACCTACAATGTTATAAAGAGATTTCATATTGAATTCGACAGTTGATAAACTATAATATTAGATTTAGTAGTATTTGATCCTGTTTTGGAGGATTTGTAAAGATTTCTGTTTCTAATGATATTTATATTTTTCTCTGGTAAGTATTCCGCTTAAAATTAAACTCCATAAAACTGTTATAGAAAAAAATTCGGCTAGCCATCGGTTAAATTAAACCGAATAAAAAGGATTTATTAATATTTTTTGTACATTTTACCATTTACCACCAAAACGTCGGAAAAAGTAAGCTTATATTAGAAGAAGTGGTAAGAAACTCATTACCAATACATTAGAAATTTTAAACTCACATTTAGAACTTTATAACATAAAAGTACTATGGAGCAATCAGTCGAGGATTCGATCATATATTGAGGCCGAAAATTAACTCATCTGGTTGCTTTATGTATTCAAGGTTGGGTTTAGTACTATTTAATAAATACATACCAACGGTGTTACAAACAGCGTTGCTTAGATAGGTACGCGGATCATTTTAGCTATCAAAGTCTTGGATAATCCAAGAACGAGCAGGCCAACTTCACATGCAATCTTGGAATATCTTCGCAGCTGTGTGTAAAGAGTCGAGTAACATAAAGTTATGAATTTGAAAATCCTAAAAAAATCCAACCGGTGCCTCTCGGATGAGCGGCAAAACAGGTGTCGAAGTGATTTTGAGAATCTATAAACTAAGTTAATCTATTTAAATGTAAATGATTTAATGATTAAAATAATTTATCTTAAATATTCAAAGTACGTACCTAAACAATATAAATAAACGCTCAAAATTTACACAATCGAAGAAACCTAGACTTAGTTAAATGATTAATTGTTACATTGCACTACAATCAGATTAAAAAATACACTAAGCATGCCACATCAAGCGTTTTCTAATGGTAGTAAGTCAAAAGAGTATTTAACTTTTCATGTCACTTCAAACGGAACAATCGTATAATATATCTAGTTATTGTCAGTACTACAAGAATCACTGCACACAAAATCACACCATGCTGAGGTTCGTTGTGTTTCGACTCACCAGGGCTATCTGACTTGTCAGTTTTTTCTTTAGCTGTGAATCTTACGAAGTCTTGTAAGTGACAAGGCAAGTTTTTCACGTCTTTTTCTTCACCAGAGTCAATCACTTTTATGTTATGATTAATAACTTTAGATTCTTTGTACAAGTTGTTGTCATTTTCTCTTAGTTCATCCTCCGTTTCAGGGTCTTTGATGCCTAATTTATTCCATCTCTCTTTTGCTTTATCGATAAATTCCTTCTCGATGCGATTATTAACTTTGGATTTAAGATATTGCAAGTCTGTCATACTTTTTGAATATCTACTTTCAACATCGTGAGTTAAGGGTGTTCTTGAAATTTTTATAATTTTTTTATGTTTCCTTTGCTCTCGTTCAGCCATTTGACAGACGTATTCGGAATACATTTGTTCACGAAGTATTTCTTCTTGACTATTACCAAATAATGATGAAATGTTACTTTTTGTTTCATATTTATTTTTATGAAAAGAGTTTGTGTTAAGATTTCCATACTTTTCGCGATTATTAGTTTTGTAATTGTATGAATTATTAGCACTATTATCTGATAACATTGGAGCACGTGGTCCTCTTCTTGGAGGACATTTTTTTTGTTCATTTTCTAATCGATTAATTTCAGCCTCTACTTCTTTTTCTTTACGACAAATATATTCAAGCTGTTGATCACACAAATCTTTTGGTAAAGATGGTCTTCGTGGGTATTGTTCCAACCTCGATGTTTTATAAATATTGTCATATCGATACATCTTTTGTATGGAAGAAATATCATCTTCTATATCTTTATTTAATGCCCCAGTAGAATAATGTAAGAATTTGTTTTGAGGCTTTAAATGATTTAATGTAGAGTGTGATTTATTATCATATTCAGAAAAACACGAAGACATTTTTGTTGCGGTTGGTCTTATAGAACAAAGTGAGTTCTTGGTAGATATTCTTCCTAAATGATCTTTTTCAATAAATTTATTTCTGAAATCATTTTTATTTTCATTTAAATCTTTCGAACTTTTTGATAATGTTGGATTACGCAAGAGAGCTAATAAACGACTTCCAGTCTGAGATTTAAAGGGAACTTCAAGCTCAGCTATCTCTTCTGTTTTTTTATTAAAATTACTGCATACTTTTTGATCTTCCACAAGTTTTTCATGGGACGTTTTTGATGTATCTGTATTTGTTTTTTCAATTAACATTTTGTGGGAAGGTGATAGGCATTGGTAATTTTCTTTAAGCTCAGAATCTTTGGGTTGATAGCGCTGACTATTTTCTGTCAAAACATTAAGTGATGAATGACGTTTACGGACAGGAGGAGTTGGTATAGATTTTTGACTCTCGTTCATTTGATGGAGTTTTACCTCCTTACCATGCGCACGACTACCTTTTATAGATGAAATGTTGAACAGTGATGGTATCTTGTCACTAAATGCTTCCAACTCATATGACACATTAGCTAGCTCTTCAAGAATCTTTTCTCCAAATGGAAATTCACTAATTTTCTTTAAACACATATCTCGTAGCTTTTTGGGCTGTATAGTTTCCAAATATTTTAAGCCTCCATTAATTTCATTAGATTTGTTTTCAACTTTCTGTATAACATCTATGACATGGCTCGTGTTATTTTGTATTTGCATATTACTGTTTTCAGCATTACTAAATTCATCTAATTCAAAATTAGATAAATCATTTAGCGAAGAGCTTCTGGGAATGTACTTTGCAGTACACTGTGAAGAGCTTATACTACTAGATGAATCTTGACTAATTAAAGAATAATTTACAATATCATTTGATGTTTCAGAATCTGAAGAAACTTCTTTAATTAAATTGTTAATTGCAACGTTTAACTCGCATTTCAAAACTTTGATTTCGAGATCATAGTCATCTACAATTTTCTTGCTTTTACATGGAATTTCTTTAAATTCATGAGTTTCACTTGTAGATTTGCCCTCAATGTATTCTGTATTTTGGTGTTTAAAATCGTTATCAACATCTTTCACAATTAAGGAAGTATTAAAGTTGCTTGTTGAATCCACAATAATTTCATGTGATTCAATATTTTTAGAAGTCATCTTATTTGCCTCATCATTTAATATCTTAGTATTATCTGTATTATCCAAAGATTGAGATACACTAAACTCATCACTTATATCAGACGTCACAGTCTTAGAATCTTTATTTTGTTTGATATTTGACTCTATGGCGTAATTTTTTTTAAGCAATTTTTCAGTATCAGTAACTTCTATCGTAGGAGTAATTATTCGAACACATGTTTCAATTTCTTCATTTTGATCGTCATTATCATTTATGTCGTGCATAGAACTAGTACTGCTTGATGAATCAGTCAGGTAAACAACTTCTGCACCTGTCATCTTTTCCACTGTTTTTGTCGTCCATGATCCCTTTGCTTCACTTATGTCAGGCCCTTTTAGCTTAGCATCAACAAGGAAACATTTTTGAGGTATCAGATTTGGTGAAAAGTTCTTACTCAACGATTTCAGTTTCTTAGTTTCCGTGTTACAGGGTTCAAATACATCATCATCTAATTCATCAGTTTCACTCTTTATGTCACTTAAGTATGATTGACGGCATGATGCAGTCGAAGATTCTCCACTTGCTTCTTCCGCTATCACCGCTAACGATCTTGAGGGTCTGGGGAAACTTTCCTCTACTAAGGCTTTTTTTCTAAGGCGGAGTTTAACTTCATTATTAATTATGTTCTCTATTTCTGTATTAATTTCTGTGGGGGAATCGGTTGGATTTGTAGATAAATTCAAACTGTATAAATAGTTTCTTAATGATGACTCTTCTTCAGGACTTAGAGATTTTGTTTGTTCACAAATTGCAAAGTGTTCGCTTAGTGGAATCGTCACGATTGATAATGCTCCCGGTACAACACTCTCCTCAGATAAATGTTTGATTTCTTTTATGTCATCAGCTTTTTCCCATTCAATATCAGACTCAACTTCAGTAATCATGCTACTATTAAGTGCTGCTCTATTTAGATCATCTCCACAGTTATCATCTTCTGATAGTTCAACAATACTTGGCCCATCATCATTATCAACGCTTTTACTTTTAATATCACTACGCAATTTAGGATTACCTTTGGGGTGTGGTTTTGGAGGCTCTACGACATAATTTAGATTGGTAATACTTTCATCATTAGTATCAGATGATGTTGTCGCATTAGTTACATCATTATCTAATTCTATGTTCGTCTTAAGATCAATATTCGTGGATAGTTCTTGATCTTGAATTATCTGTTCTGTTTCGAGACTTTCCATACAACTAGAAGTAAGAATTTGCATTTTATTTGATTGTATGTATTCATCATTTTCATTTTTATTACCTGAATCGGAGGTAGAACCTATTTGATCGATGTTAACAACAACTGACTTACTTGTGTTCCCATTTTGGTTTTGGCCTTTGTTTTTCCGTTTGTTCTTGTTATTTTTACGTTTCTTGCTTTTATCAGGCATATTACCTGCACACACTTAACTTTTATCACAGATTAGATACTAATATTACAAACACAAACACACTATCTCCAACACAAGAATAATAATATTGTTTTATATTTGCGTAAGCGTATATGAACTGAAACAGATCTGACACTGATGTTAATAATATTATTGTATGAATTCTTTGATCACGCAAGAGCTACCAGAGAGACTCTAGTTCGAGGTTACCGATTTTTGTTTCTTCGAGCGATAACGCGCCGCGGCAGTCGAGCGCTCGTGCAACGATTTACTAATAATTATAAATGGGTTGAAGTACGCATGCGCGCGCTGTCGACTTTATTTTTACGCAGAGACGTGTACTCGATGCGCGAGCGACGAGCGAGGTTCGCCACGCGGCCGCGGGAAGTCCGTTCTACAACGCGGCAGTTCTGTACTCACCAAATAATACATCAGACGCGATTTAAATTATAATGTATCAATAATTAAAATGTTTGATGCGTTTGCCTTCCATTTCTGGTGTCCATAACTAGAGGTACTGACCAGACAATAGACTATAATAATTTGACGTGTAGCACACTACATAGAAATAAACGATTTAAAATACAGCGAATAATAAAATAGAATCGGTTTAACAAAGCAAATTGTTAATTCGAAATAAGTTTTTTTATGTGCATCAATTTTTAAACATTAATATTTTAGGCGCCATTCTTGGCATAGCCTTTTCTGTATTTGCCACACAAAGTTAACACTATCACTACATAATATGAAACAAAGTCGAGTGTGTCTGTCTGTCTGTCTGCTTGCGATAAACTCAAAAACTACTGCACCTAGTTTCATGCAGTTTTCACCAATGGATGTACCTAAGTAGACGAGAATACTATTCTCGACTAAATGTATACAAAATCTAATGGAAATTAATGACTTTATAATATCACTACATCATATTATAAAACAAAGTCTTCCGCCGCGTCTGTCTGTTCGTGATAAACTCAAAAACTAGAGAACCAATTTTCATGTTATGTTCACCAATGGATAGCGTGTTTCTCAAGGAAGGTTCCAGTATACAATTTTTTAAGGTTTTGTATACATATTTATATTCAGTATCCATATTTATTGTAGGTGTCGGAAAAAAATAAGGCCCCTGGAAGCTTTCAACGATGACGCTGTCTAAACCTTTTGAGAAAAAACAAAATTATGTAAGGTGAAATTGTGTATCTTACATAGGTCTACAGAAAAGTCCGCGATGGCATATGTCTATCTCTTAGGGATTACATACTATGTCCATTTAAATACTGTAAAAGTTGTCAATTATAATGCGGTAATGTAAAAGATGTTTACACAAATGCGATATTAATCCTTATCATTTTATTACTCTTATATTACTATAAAATCATTCAGAAATACGTTTTTGTTTCATTTTTAACTCATCAACTTTGATTTCACATTTCCGATGACTTCAGACTACAAATTTCCAGAATATTTACATCATTTTTTTTATTGTCAGAACAGCGTCTGTTAGGTCCGCGAGTATTTAATAAAATATACATAATAAATAATATGTAGACATCCATAATACTAATAATATAATATGATACCTGTATATTCATCAAACATAATGGTTTCATATATCTAAATTCAAACCCGGGACGTTACTATTTACGAAAGTTTGTAACCGCATACCCTTTATCCTAATTTAAATATAATAATGTACAAATAGGCATCTAAACCAAATTTGACTTGCAAAACCTTGCTATTAAATCGATCTAGGCGTTACATTTTCGACTTCCTATTCTAATAATATAATAAAATAACTAATGACGACCATTGAATTACTATCTATACTATATATATATATTATTTTTTCACACATTACTGCCAAAATAGCTTGTACGGAAGAAAAAATATAGGAAGTTCATCAGTATTAGGAAAACACGTCCTAACGTTTGCTGAGAACTTTCCTTTTTGCGAATCGCGCTGCTGCCTCTTTTGTTATCATTTAGTTATTAAATAATCCTTACATGTTTTTTAAAACAATGCTTTTTTTTTAAATAAATGCTTTAGCATTAATATCTCTGTCTTTATTGTTTTTTAACATTTGGATTGTTATTTTTTCTTTTCTCTATTTAATGTTAATTGTTCATATCTATTGTACTTGTAAAAAATTTGGTGGCAGTTTTTCGCAAATTATTATTATTATTATATATATTCTATCTCATTTATAGTAGCCAAATCGAATATCCCTACTAATATCATAAATGTGCGAATGTAAGTTTGTTTGTTACGCTTTTACGCCAGATTTTTGATGAAATTTGGTACAGCGACAGACTAGAGCTTGGTAAGGGACATAGGCTATATTTTATCCCAGAAAAATTCATGGTTCCCGCTATATAAATAGTAGGTTTAGTTTGAAATAGCAATCTTCCTCGAAATAAGGTTCATATAGATAATATGTTGGGAACGGAAATGAAAACGGGACCCGTAACTGGAATAGGACACGAGATAATCTTCAATTCCAAACTTGCTTATTATTTTTAAAACGCTTTATCTCCGCGGACGCGGTCGCGGGCATCGGCTAGTATATAACAACTACACCAGGACAAAATCTACAGTTCCTCATTGCACTACTAATTACAAGTAACATTCATATTTTATTAGGTGTCCACAAGCGATGAGTCAGATATTAGTTGCCTGATTTCGATCTAATCAATACGTTACCAAACGGATTAAGAGGTAGATTCAAATTCAAATACTTTTATTTAAAATTGGATGTGGACGTCACTGAAATTTGAAATATTGAAAGTCAAAAACTACCACCCATTCCAAAAAGAATGCCTCAGATCTGACAAAACAGACTCAGCGGGCTTTTTTTTTCATAAAAAATATGGTTACAAAGTAATATCGTACAATTATATATATATATAAGGCAGGAATTGATGTTAAACTTAAATTTAAATTATGGTGTTTAACCGATTTATCTAATATTAGGAAATTTTCGAATACCAAAGTGAATTTCTAGTTTAATAATGCAAATAATAGTTTAAAAAAAATCGAAAAAAAAACATGCATTTATAAATAAACCAAACTAAAAAGTAATATATTGAATTTTTTCTTTAGGTTTTCTTTAAAAAGCCTGTTTTCTAGATTTTTTAACTACTATCTATTTAACCTATTTATATTATGTAATACAGTATGTTTAAGTAATAAAATAAATACCTTATGTACCTATTTACGTCATTATGCAAAACATTATCTACAATTCGCATCGTTATCAAAGAAATCAATTTATCTTATCAGTGATACAGTGGCCATAGAATAGTATTAAATAAATTACAATCAAATATAGCTACATCAAAACTTTAAAATAAACAATAAATATACGATACTTGACGGAAGACGCAGTGTTGGTAGGCCTCCCACAAGATGGACCGACGATCTGGTCAAGATCGCCGGAATACGTTGGATAAGGGCAGCGCAGGACCGATCGTCGTGGAAATCTTTGGGGGAGGCCTTTGTCCAGCAGTGGACGTCTTCCGGCTGATGATGATGATGATGATACGATAATTTACACGATACGATAACTATATAGCTTAGATTATTTATACGTCTAGAAAACGTGTGTTGTGAAAATGTGAAACATCGAAAAAAAATGAGTTAAGTAGTTCTAAACTCATTTTTTTTCGACTCTATTTTGAGCAATTCACACACACTTACACAAAATGTCATAAAAATTTCGAGTGTAAGACGTAGCTTGCCATGCACATTAATCTAATATTCCTGGCATGTTTTTATCGCTTGTCTATCAGCGAAAGACTATCTGGACGCATAAATTATCTAAGTACATATCCAAGCCTCGGAAGCATACATTCTTATTGTTAATATAAAATGTTTGAACCCACCGGGATCCGAACCCGGGACCTCTAGCTCAGTGGGCAGGATCACTAGGCACTGCGGTCGCGAGTTGTTTGTGTCCAAAGAGCTCAAATCACAGCTCCGAGCTCCTATTCAAAATTGGATATAATATCACTTATTTGAAGTCAAAAACTACCCATTCGAAAAAGTAAACGTGCTTTTTAATATTTCCCAATTTTGTTCGACCATATAGTGTCCCATTTTGCATATGTCAAACATAAACCTAACTTCCTGTCAAAAATGAATGTCATTCTACCTTTTAAAGTCAAAGTAATCGGTATGTACTTGAAACTTAAAAAACACCGAGGGCCGTGAGGCCACACCGTTTTCTTTAGAGGTTCGTAGGTCACACTACAAGTTTTCCGTAACTTAAAAAGCAACATGTTATAACCAAAATATTATGTTTAATGCTTTTCAAAATACCCTCCTATTATACATTTTAAACATTTTTTCATGCGATCGAACCATTTTTTTATAACAGGAGGATCTGAAGGCATGTTTTCTACGTGCTGATTGAACGATATCACTGCCTCTTCGGAATTGGTAAAAGTGAAACCTCTCATCAAATCTTTGATATTGGGGAAAATACAGTAAAGACTGGGTGCTTGGTGCAGGCTGGTGTTAGATGGGTGACGAGTTGTACTTTTTCGGAAGCTAAAATGACTTAGTTTTGTTGGCCGTGTGTGAAGAAACCCTATCAATAAGTTCTGTTCATAAAGTTTATACACCAAATAACCTGTACGAGGAGATGTTAATAATAATTCCTACGTATGAAATACTATACGAGTAACTTGGAGCATATTAGTTGTATAAAGCGCAGGAGAGGAAGTGGTCGTTATACTCAATTCACTAGAAGTGTGGGCTCAAAATAGATCAGCATCTCCAATATCTAGACTTGCAGGTCATCTGTGATGATTGGTCACTTCCACTGCACACGCTTGTGTATTGAAATACAAAGCCAAAGTCAGATCAGTTATATAACTAACTAGCCGTTCCCGCCCGCTTCCATGTGCGAAATTTGAAAGAAAGGAACGTTGGAAAAAAATTAAATTTTATAAAAAATAAATAAGTAGCCATAAACAATCTAGAAGAAAGATTTGAAAAAGCAACATATCAAGTAAATTTTCCTAATATGCGAATATTTGAGCAGGTTATCAACTCTCAAGTAGATGCCGTAGATAGAGTCACAACCTGAGAGTTGAACAAAACATATTAAGATTTATAAACGATACATCATGGTTGGCTCAGCGGAAGAGCGTTCGGACGGAGCCTGAGAGGTCGCGGTTTCGTGTCCCGCATCGTTCGTAAATTTTGTTTACAAATTTACCTTGTAGAATGAAAAAGAATTGCAATAAGGTTGACTCAAAATATAGTTGGAAATGATTTAGAAGACTGGACGTACAATACAATTAGATTTGATGTTTCCCTTTATAGGTCAAGAACAACTAAAAACAGAACTCAATAGCTTTAGTAATCTTCTATTTTATCTTCCAATTAGTTCAAATGAAGATGGATAACTGTTTCAAAGATAAAAGGCATTGTGGCCATAAAATTGAACGATAATGCTTATATATAATTTTAAAAATACCAAACCTAATATAGTTCTTGTCAGGAATGTGAGAGCCTTAGATAACTAATACGTCTAGATAGAGTCTCTTGCTGTTAGACAACCGATAAAAACAGGCCAGGAATATTAGGTTAGTGCGCCTGACAAGCTACGTCTTACACTCGCGATTTGTATGACACTTTGTGTTAGTGTGCGTGAATTGCTCAAAAAAGAGGTTAGTTCTAAAGTATGTTTTTTTTTCAACGTTTTCACAGCTGTCATAGTTTATCTAGACGTATAAACGATTTAAGGTGTAAGCACATGTCATAACATTAAAGTTAACGGTACCATCGTTAGCTTATTTTTCTTTCATTAAAATAATAGGAACAGACAGGTTTATATAATGAGAAACGGTGGTGAGACGAGTAAAATATGGAACATGGTCACATTAGTATATAAAACCTTTAGTTACTCATGTGCCATGGTGGTGGTGGTATGGGCGGGACCCATCACAATTCAGTGCGTTGAGGATTGAACCCAACATTTGGAAAAGCATCGCAATTGCGTAATGAATGATCAGTGGGAGGCTCCTTTGCATAGGATGCCGGCTAGATTATGGGTACCACAACGGCGCCTATTTCTGCCGTGAAGCAGTAATCTGTAAGCAGTGTGTCGGTCTGAAGAGAACCGTAGCTAGTGAAATTACTGGGCAAATGAGAGTTAACATCTTATGTCTAAAAGTGACGAGCGCAACTGTAGTTTCTTATGGAATCCGAATCATTGTAATGGACAGGGCGTATCAATAACCATCAGCTGAACGTCCTGCTCGTCTCGTCCCTCAATGTCATAAAAAAAACTAAAAACTACAAGTTGCAACAATCGCCTAATCAATCAACCAGATACAAACGGCAACATATAAAAGTAAATGCATTAACCAAAATTTTGAGAAGGCATAAAATAACTAAAGTAATGCTAAACAATTCCACAAATCAATGTGAGTTTCATACGAGCTATTCAGCAGGGGTGACCTTCCAAAAATATCACGCGTCCCGTTTTGTCGCCGTCTCCTTGTATACATTGCAATAAAAGGCTGATTTATTTGCTTTAGTTTTATTTGGTGACGACTGGCGAAAAAGCGAATAAGTATTGTGATGCATGACGTAATCCCCGCATGGATCCGGACCAGAACGCCAGAACTCACGTCCGACTTCTAGATTTCGGTGCAATATTTTGGCACGCAGTCAACGGGGTGACGCGGTTACTGTGCCGATTGCATTCATTGAATCATTCTTTTATCGTTGGTATTATTTACGCACTGTAACCTCCTTTTAAAATAAATCTAGAGCTTAAAGTCTTTGTATCAGTTATAAATACATTTATTTTATTACTAGCTGATGGCCGCGACGTCGTCCGCGTAGATAAAGGGTTTTTTAAATATAATAAGTAAGTTTGGAACTGATGATTATCTCATGTCCTATTCCTGTTCCGGTTCCCGTTTTCGCTCCCATTATGTGAATCTTATTTCAAGGAAGATTGCTATGGCAAACTAAACCGACTATTGGTATTGTAATAATAAATCCCGCGGGAATCCTGAATTTTTACGGGATAAAATGTAGCCTATATCCTTTCACAAGCTCTAGTCTGTTGCTGTATCCAATTTCATCAAAATCGGTTCAGTAGCTCCGGCGTAAAAGCGTAACAAACTTAGATTCACGTTTATAATATTAGTAGGGATTTTGGGAATTGTATTATGTAAAAAACTGATATGAAAAAGTAAATATTACGTCGGTCAATAAAGCAAGTTTATTTCAAGTCTTTACAGAGCTCTAATATAATGTATCAATTAATATTACCTGTTAAATACGTTGATCGTCATAATAATATTATGTTTTTGTTGAATTTTCAAAAAGTCCATGGAAATCGTCTCGGATAAATTTAAGTTGAGGAGAGCCATAATAATTGGGAACTGTACTCTCGAAATTGTCGACGAGTACGTCTACCTCGGACAAACGTCCCAAATACCACAGTGTCTGAAGACGAAGGTTTTCAACCAGTGTGTGTTGCCAGTGAAGACTTACGGTATGCAGACGTGGTCGCTAACTATGGGCCTTATGAGGAAGCTCATGGTCACTCAGACGGAAATTGAGAGGGTTATGCTCGGAGTTTCCCTGCGAGATCGAATCAGAAATGAGGAGATCCGAAGAAAACCAAAGCTATCGACATAGCCCAAATGATTGCGAAACTTAAGTGGCAGTAGGCAGGGCATTTAGTTCGAAGGACAGATGGCCGTTGGGGCAGGAAAGTCCTCGAATGGCGACCACGTAGCGGAAGACGCAGTGTTTGTAGGCCCCCCACAAGATGGACCGACGATCTGGTCAAGATCTCCGAAATATGTTGGATGAGGGCAGCGTAGGACCGATCGTCGTGGAAATCTTTGGGGGAGGCCTTTGTCCAGCAGTGGACGTCTTCTGGCTGATGATGATGATGAGGAAAGCCGATCTGATTCAGCTTAGTCATAAAAAAAGAAATATATATTTACTATTAATATTCATCATTAAATTCGTTTTGGTATTCCTTCTCTCCCCTGGATAATTCAGTATGATTGATACATATTTTTATCAATAAATGGTGTGGTTCTGTAAATTTAACAACAGTTCCTGTAATATGGAAAGGTTGCATGCTACACCGTAAGTTAACACAAGTTAGGCTGAACAAAAAAAAACTAAATAGCAAAAATTAAAATAGAGTAAGTGTCGAAAATGTTTTAGATGAATTCACCAGAGTACTAAACCTGTCGACCTCTAAGGGCGTCACATAAAATTACTCTCGCATTTAGATTAACGAGGCCCTTCGAGTCAAGGTAAGAGTTTCAAATTACAAATTTGTCATTTAATATTTTATAGAACAAAAGAAAGTTGAACCTCTTACACACATAAGGGCCGGGCCTCCTTTGTTTACGACGGTTATAGATTGACCCCATTTATTAACATTCTTATATAGCGTTTTGTACATTAATAGTAGATTTTACAACGAGTGCATAAAACTAACCATTTTTATCCGAGACTTTTAGCAGCCCGAGCCGAAGCCGAGGGCTAATAGTAATGTCGAGGGTAAAATGGTTTTGTGGACGAGTTATAAACTCTGCTTTTCATTTCGATTGCGAGGAAGTAAAACAATATAACATGGACATTTTTAACAATTTTAGCAAATTTGGCGAAATTAATAAACTCACGAAAAAACAAGACCTCTTTCCCGCCGATTTTTTTTTAATCTTACGACATTGTTATTAGGCTTGGGCTTCAGACCTAAACAGCCTACTATTAAATAAATTTTGTAATTTTTTTTTAATTAATTAAATAACCTACCGTATTTTAATTTAAATTTAAATATCTTTGATGTCTTAAAAAACACATGAGGCAAATAAATTATAGAAAATACTATAGATTAATAAATTCTATCTCTGAGCTTTTTAGTGTGTTTGGCTGTATGGCTCATTTTCTTTGCCTTAATATAGATACATTTATGAGTAGATACGTTAGTGCACTTGTGCACAAAAATCGATTTTGTCCTGCCTTTATCGTGCTCAAATAAGTAATTTCAGAGCATGAGAAGTGACAAATATTTTATTTATTCAAGCTAGTCACGTACTGTCTATTTTAGCCGACTTCAAAAATGAGGAGTTTCGCAATTCGATTGGTATTTATTTATACACCGATCACGCTGAGATTTCTTATTAGATTTTCGAGATTCTTCTTAAGTTTGGTGCAGAATATCTGCCACTTGGTCCCATAAAAATTTAACATAGTTTGGCCCAGTAGTTTTTTGTCCATTGAATTTTATGACAATAAGGGACGAGACGAGCAGGACGATCAGCTGTTGGTAATTGATACACCTTGCCCATTGCAAATTAGCTCGTCACCTTGAGGAATAAGATGTTAAGTCGTATTTGCCCCGTACAATATACAATAATGTTCACACATTACTGCTTCACGGCAGAAATAGACACCGTTGTGATACCCATAATCTAGCCAGCATCCTGTGCAAACGAGCCTACCACTAGTTTACTGCTGTACCCTGAAATAATCATCGCCGTCAGTTGACGGTCTTCATATTCAGTAAAAGTAATGATGGAAAGAGCAATCTCATTATTTCACGGAATATTGTTTGCAAAATCGCACGGCTTCAAAATATTTTCACTGTTGATATGAGAAATAATATTATGATTTGTGTTATTTTCAACCGACTTCAAACAGAAGTCGACGCAATTCGACTGTTGGTTTTCTTGCAAGTTTGATACATTTTATCTCCGTCGTCTTTGGATGTATTTTAAGAATTTTAAATTGGTCCTGTTGCAATAATTTGACCTGATGATGAAAGAAGTGATTGAGGAAACTGCTCATATATTATAATCATCATGACTTAATTCTTTTTACAAAACGGCCATTTTAAATGTTTAAAGCTGGTATTTTTTCCTGTAACAATGCATTGGAGCTTTCGACTAACTGTTTTTGGAGTTTACTCCTTAAGAATCGATTTTCATATAAGGCGCCCGGTATGAGAAAAATATGGATAGTAAAATCTGCTCATCAAAATATAATAGTAACGTTTTTGGTGCGCATCATTTCTCGCGCACCTTTCACTTTCTTGTATTTTGAAGCTTTATTATATATATTATTGAAATTTATTTATTATTATACTTTCATAAAGTTAAGTGAAGATTCTAAAAATTACTAGCTGACCCAGCAAACGTTGTATTGCCGATATTAAAATCACGATACAAAAGTAACTGTGTAGTAAGTCTTGTAGTTGTGAAGTAATTTTTAACCTAACTTATTATTTTATTTTTTAATATTTATATATTTTTTTAAATTAATACGCTTTTATTAGCTTCTGCTGTATGTATGTTTGTAACCGACTCCATTGGACTTGATTTTGTTTTGACACAATGGTAGCAAAAAGATGAAGATACATGGATAAAACATCCTGCTTCAATTTAATTCCCGGCGGGGTTATAGATGTAATATTTTGGCGGTAATTAAATTCTGATTTCATTTGTTTTAACATTATTAGGCGCTGACTCATTTGACAAAGCTTTTAGGACTTTTTGTTTATTGAGTGATATTTCAGCACAGTTTAAAGTTATTGAAGTGCTTTTTTAACAGATTTTTTTCTATTTGATAACTACCCATCTATTATTAAACCACAATTGGTAGATTGCCGAATTTCAGTGATTTAACTATAAAATGAGCTCTGAATCTATAGCTACATTCACAAAACAAAACAAAGAAAATCAATGAAAAAAGCGATTGTTGTTAAATTTTTCATAAAAATTTTTGTTTAAATAATTCAATATATTAATTAGTATTTACAAGATATTCCCAAAATCAGGGGGCAAAATAAAGGGAGCAAACTGCCATAATAATAATAATTTTAACACACTTTTCCACAAATTATCTTGCCCCAAACTAGGCATAGCCTGTACTATGGGTGCAAGACAACGATATTTTTAATATAATATACTTACTGAAACATACAAAAATACATAATACAAAAATCCATGACTCGGAAAAAACACCCATGTTCATCATATAAATGATTGCACCTGCCGGGTATCGAACCCGGGACCTCTAGCTTAGTAGTCAAGGTCACTAACCATTCGCCTATATGGGTCGTCATGTCATGCCTCTCTACTGGCATTTTCTGACGAGTATTACTAGAAAATAAAGAGAATTACGATACAGTATAATTTTTTTGACACGTAGATAATAAAAAAAATAAAGGCAAAAAATAAATATAGATGCCGCAGGCGTAGTCGCAAAGTGCGGCAACTAATATTATGCCCAAGTGGGCGTACTCGGGCCAGTCTCGAACAATGTGTGGCGTTGACGTGCCACATGTTCTGTTAAACTTTGCTAATAATTTTAACTAAAGTGCCGTTATAGGTTGCGTAGTGAAACTTTGAAAAAAAAATACTACAAGAAATAAGAAAGACAGTGGGAAGAAAGAAAGACATATTATCAGTAAGTATTTTATATTTTATTCATTTCAAAATTTATAATAACTACTAGCTGACCCAGCAAACGTTTTATTGCCGATATTAAAATCGCGATACAAAAGTAACTGTTGATCGTACATGGGTGAAAATTTGAAGTTGTATGTACTTTTTAATGCTGACTCATAATCAAACAAATTTAAAAAAAAATGACAAAAAAATTAAAAAAACATTTCGTGTGGACCACTCTTAACATTTAGGGGGATGAAAATAGATGTTGTCCGATTCTCAGACCTACCAATATGCACTCAAAATCTCATGAAAATCGCTCAAGCCGTTTCGCAGGAGTTTAATGTTTAACACCATGACACGGGAATTTTATATATTAGATGTACATTCAAAATAACACGAAGCGTATGTTACAAAATTTGAAAGATGCCACGCACACAAGTATGTTATAGTTGCCGTCCGGAATAAAAATGCAATTGTTATTAGTGCGGTATCTATTTCGGAGCGTAGTGGAGACCAACAGTCCTTAATCTCAGGTCAATAATTTAATAAATATATCACAGAGTGCTATTTCAAGTCTTTTTGATGTGTTCTGTGAGACTTTAAAATATTTAAAAGACTGTCGCATCGTTTCTCGTCCTTATATACGATAGCCACACTAAAAATACCTTAAGAAAGTGGTTTTTATACAACTTTTCATAATTGAACAAGTTAAATTCAGTTTCGGCACAGTTATATTTTAGATATAAGTACAAAGCTACTTTTTCGAGAAGGTGTAACATTTATTTTGAAGCAGAAAAGAGTTACTTACGTTTGAGTGGAGTCGTAACGAGCGATGCGGTTGGTGATCTCGCAGGCGATTTTGTAGACAGAGCTTCGTTCGTCGACGTCGGTTCTGCTGCAGAATAGAGCGCGCTGAGTTATAACATACTTTATAGTAATTATCACAGTAACTAACAAAGTAATCCATTTGTAATAATAACTATGACCTATGTCCTTAACAGTACTTAAAATATTTTTATGAAAATAAGGGACGAGATGATCAGGACGTCCAGCTTACGGTAATTGATACGCTCTGCCCATTACAATACAATGCCGGTTAGGATTCTTGATGAAAGCAAAATTCTGAGCGGCACTACAATTATTGCTCGCAGTCACCTTGAGACGTAAGATGTTAAGTCTCATTTGCCCAGTAATTTCATTAGCTACGGCGCCCTTAAGACCGAAACATAATAATGCTTACACATTACATCTTCACAGCAGAAATAGGCGCCGTTGTGGTACCCATAATCTAGCCGGCATTCTGTGCAAAGGAGTCTCCCTCCGGTAGAATGGTTGTGTGAAATTAAAACTTCGGATCCCTGTTTGATAGTATTGAAAAATCTAATTTTTGCTTATTATAAAATTTCAAATAATAAGAAATATTACCATGCATAAGCACCTATCGGATCATATTTGAAATTTCCCTTGAGTGGCTTCTTGTCATTGTAAATATTATACCCATCAAAGTCAAAGTCAAATAAACTTTATACAATTAGGCTTGAACTAATCGCTTTTAAATCGTCACTATAAATATTTCTTTAAAATTACTGAATTTACCATATGTTCGTAAAAAGTTGAGCTCGTGAGAAGAACATACGAGAAACTCAACGGCCACTCTTTTCAATCAAATAGAGTATTTTACAATGGCTGATACATGAGTATGATACACGAGTCGTGTTTAATTATTATAAATTGTTCATAAAAATTAATAAATAAACATTATCTGTCCTCTATTTGACAGAATATATCTGTATGTATTGTATCCACCATCATAATTCAACAATTCTGAAATGTTAATTATTGTTCCTACTATTTACATATTTTACTTTCTTATAAATTTATCTATATTTTAGTATAGTATATATTACGTGTGTCTATATTTACTTTTCTTACCCTTTTAATGTACTGTCTTTCTCTTTTATTGTATCACAAATGGTTGCCTGGAAGAGATCACTATATAGTGATAAGGCCGCCATTTGCACCATATCATGTAATTATGTATGTTAGTAGTTAAGTTATATTTTGTTAATGTGGTGTCTATATAAATATAAATATATAAATATAAATTATCGTATATTGGATGCATCAACTTTTAGAGTTTGAATTCATTATTTGTGTAAGGATACTTCGTGAACATGGTCGTGATTACTGTCATAATTAGTTGATTTGTTAATTGCGTCCAACAAATACAAGGACTTACGAAATACAAATTATCTTTCCATAGTTATTAATAGGTGTTAAGAAGATTTCTTAATATATTGAAAATATGGTTTTTAATTTTTCAGAAATTAGTATGAATATTACTTTTTTAATCGGAGTTAGCGTGTTTACTTATTGAAGCACAATATATATTCTTAACGTCTACCATCAGTATGATTTATGAAAATCTTCACAAATATAGATTTATTAAAAAATGGCTCTGTCATAAATCCTATTACTACACAGCTGATAATCTAAGTGATCGGGCAGTCTGGGACTAGATTATGATTATTTCATATACTAGCTGACCCGGCAAACGTTGTTTTGCCATATAAAGTATAATTCACGCGATAGTTTTTTATATAATAAAATATTGCCTATATTATAGCCTGTACATCATTTTGTTCTATTGTCAATAGTTTTTGCAGCGCACGCAAAAATAGCTTTTCGATTTTACACCTTGTGTTACAAAATAGCAATTTTATTACGGATACCTAATTTTGAAAAAAAAACATAGCCTATAGCCTTCCTCGATAAATGGACTACCCAACACTGAAAGAATCATTCAAATCCGACCAGTAGTACCAGAGATTAGCGCGTTCAAACAAACAAATAAACACTGCAGCTTTATAATATTAGTATAGATTATAATCCACTTTATCGTATGTGCCAATTATATAACGAGTTAAGTAGTCATAAAAATTGTGAGATCGAAATATTTAGTCAAAGTTTGTATAGTTTTAAAATAACAATTAAGAAACACCCTAACATAGCACCCAAGTATTAGTTGTACCTACATATTTTCAATGTGGATGTAAATATTATAACGCTGTGTACAATAGTTAGATTTACAATTTTATAGTGATAAGTACTTTATTTTTAATATTTTCTGTTTCATATGTTTTACTTTGTAATCGTTTTTGTACCTTAATTAAATAAATAAATAACTTTTATAGCAATAACAATGACAGAACAATTTTATTAAAAAGAGCGCAAATAAAGAATGCTGGTAGAGTTTCATGCGCCGCTTCTCCTCTCTCAGAGCGACATTTGTTTCCGAAGCTGTAGTAGAATCTAGTATATTAGGAATGACATCAAAAAGCATTCTAAAGGTATCAATTTTGAGAAAATAAATACTTTTTATGCCTTTTTACGTAAGTAAGTACAGTCAAGTAATCAAGCGATAAGGCTGCCTATTGTTTGATTTGTAGTCTTGACTTATTTTATTTTTTATTTTTTTGTTTAGTGGAGTCATTTGCCTTTTTTGCAATACTTTGTGTAGAATGTGTAGGTATTTTATATTCATTTTCTTTTTTAACTTATACAACAGGAAAACTTGCAAAAAACAATATTATACCTTACAAAAACAAAGTTCAACGCGTAACATTTTGTCTAAGGAAAACACATTTTGCGCGAGAATATACCGTTGGTTATAAAAGCTTTATCGACAAACACAGAAATTGTAATAGTTTGGAAAATAAGGAGTAATGGAAAAGCAATAGAGTTGTATTTACGAACGTTATCCTGACTTTCCCGGCCGCCCGGGACCCTATTCACGATATTTGATCATTTGACAGTAGATGACACGCCTTACAAACTTACGTGTGTGTAACTGTACTTACTTACGTAAAAAGGCATAAAAGGTATTTATTTTCTCAAAATTGATACCTTTAGAATTATTTTTGATGTAATTTCTAATATACTAGTTACTACTACAGTTTCGGAAACAAATGTCGCTGTCGAGTGAGAAGAAGCGCCGCAAGAAACTCTACCAGCATACTATTTTTGCGCTCTTTTTAATAAAATATACAGTATTGTACAGTCATTGTTATTGCTATATATAATCATAATCTAGTCCCAGGTTGTCCGATCACAAATATCCAGCTGTGGAGAAGTAGGATTAAAGACAGAGTCATTTTTTATAAAAAAAATAATTTTGTTTATAGATAATGCCTGAACAGTGATTGAGAATTTATAATACGAGTAAAATTATATACATTTACCTTTAAAGCTATTATGTATCTTATGAAGCCTACTAGAATTAGTTACAAGCAATCCCTTATTTCTAGTGTTATAATTGAGATCACTATTGAGAAAAAAATTCACGTATGTAGAGCTATCTTAGTAACATTGTTATTTATTTTTACACAAAAGGGATTATTAACAAGTTAAAAAAGGTATCGTAAGGTAGGTAAGTAGATTGTCCAAAAGAAATATAATATGTTAAGATAAAGTGATACACATTCATAATAATAATATCACAAATATTTTTTAACATTGCACTCATTCGTTTAAAATATTAATTACGTATCTACCAATTGCAAATAATAGGCAATTATCAAACAACATTTACCAGTGGTAGGCTCCTTTGCACATGATGCCGGCTAGATTATGGGTACCACAACGGCGCCTATTTCAGCCGTGAAGTAGAAATGTGTAAACATATTTCGTTGTGAAGGGCGCCGCTAGTGAAATTACTGGGCAAATGAGACTTACTTACTGAGCGTATCAACTATGTATCACGGCCCTTATTTTCATAAAAAAAGATGTGGTGTCGCGGGACACCAGGTAGGAACGAAGTTCCTTCGGCTAATGTAGAATCCATATTCATCATATAAATGCTTGCACCTACTGGGATTCGAACCCGGGACCTCTAGTATTAACTAACCCTTATGAATTAATATTTCTCACAAAAGAAAAAAAATGTTTGCATAAAATTAAAAGAAATATTTAATTTAAGTCCATTAGAAAGAGAAAGGTATTATACACTACTCGCTTGTGTATACGACTGTCCCGCCTGCGCACGTCTCATATAACGGTTTTATTCCACGGACTTTTTCTTACGGTTTTACTATCACATTTTTTTTAGTTCGGTCCCGCAGCAAAATCCCTACCTCCTCCAAGCCTGCCGTAAGGAACTTCGTTCCAAAAAACTCAATTTGAAAACGTTAGATTAAGTGTATCAACTATCCCATCCTAACATTTTAAAAACAGTGTAAAAACACTTGCTTTATTCCTAATGCATATTTAAATTAACATCAGTAATTAATTTATAAATAAAGTTTCATTGGAAATACAGACCCTACAAGTTCTAGCGGCCGGATAGACTACACTAGATCTTAGTCGAACACTCTTTAAGTATCCAAAAATAATAATACTTAATACTTGCACAAAAAACAAATAGCACGTCATAATAATTCAAGTAGCGAAAAACAATTAATAAGAAAATAAAACGAATAAGGTAGTCGCAATAGGTGACCGTCGGCTATTCTTCGGATACGGAGGAATTATTGTGAAACAAACATAAAATGTAATAAATAAATTCATTAATTCGTTGAGTTGCCAAATACTACGTACCAAAGAGGAACTGGCAGAAAAGAGAGAGAGATTATCTCTGTATGCGTGTTGCTTGTGTATGTGTGTGATGTTGGTTGATCGTCATTCTGTCTTCTAACGCATTTATCACGGGGAGTGTTCTGAAGAGCTGTTTCACCTGATTGCTGCCGCCGAATTCTTTTGTACGACACACCACAAGTTAGGATATCATCCCCACCATCTGAATGTGTGGCGGTTAATTTAATCCTCTACAGTGTGGTTTTCAAGGAGCTTTCTTTCACGTGCTACAAAGCTATAGAATGAACTTCCTTGTGCGGTGTTTCCTGGACCCTTCTTAAAGGCCGGCAACGCTGTGATCTCTCTGGTGTTGCAAGAGAATGTGGGCGGTGGTGATCACTTAACACCACACCTGGATCCGTACGCTCGTTTGTCCTCCTTTTCCATAAAAAGAAATAGATACCGGCAAAGTAGAATAGAGAGAGATTATCTCTGTATGCGTGTTGCTTGTGAATGTGTGTGATGTTTGTAAATCTACAATCAACGGTACGGACTTACGAATCTAATTATTCTAAAAATAAAATTCTATATTGAATCCGAATATAATGTTGTATTTGTAGAACGGTGAGTGTTTCCTGTTTTGTTCGGCACGAAATAGAATGAAATAATAAGATCACTTAATTTAAATAGAACACTTTTAAAGGATTAAAACGCGTGTAATTGTAACTGTTTTTACATAAGATTTTTCGTAAAATTTACATTTTTATTTTAGTTAACCCGACGTTTAAAACCTTTCCAGATCTCGTTTTCAGGGGGACTACAGTTAAAGTTACACGCGTTTTAATTCTTTACAAGTGTTTTATTAAAATGTGTAACACTCGCGTTAATCAAAGGAAATACTAAGATCACTTAAATTACCACATGTCCTGCAATGGACAGGATCTTTAAGGACATCATTGTAAGTACAAAAAAGTATACTCAGATAATAACAAAATTAAACTGACTGTTCGCAATGTAAAAACAAAAGCTTTTGCCATTTTATTGGGTGGCTGGATAATCCTCTCACCGGGAAATCTGTTTTTTTTATTTTCTTTATTTTTTTAAATTAAAGTTATTTTATTTTTTTATATAATAGCTAATAAAATGCTCACATTTTATTTTATATGCGGTGTGTGTGGATTGATGCATCTACTGTTTTGTACTATAAGTATGTATCACTTTGCATATATTTTAACTTAAAAAAAAAGCAACCTTAGAGTTTCTTGCTCGTTCTTCTCTACGGTAATCTGCCTTCCTAACGAACTGTATGAAATAATGACATATTTCAAATGTGATGCAATTTTCCTATGAAATAAAATATGTTTGTTTGTATTATTAGATACTAGTTTTGTCAGTTTTCCAGTACTAAGTATAAGGGGAAAGTTAAAAGCTTGGTATATTCCCGAATTGGACCCATTTATAAAAATGAGATCTAGTGATGGGATCTACATAAAAAGCGTTTTTTCCAACAATAGAACTAGGATTTAGTACAAAAAGTATCATATGGTAAAGTGGAACTGATGATCAAAGCAATAAACGGCCAATGGAACTTCTTAATAGCTTTTTTTTATGGAAAAGAAGGACAAACGAGCGTACGGATCACCTGCTGTTAAGTGATCACCGCCGCCCACACTGATCTCTTGCAACACCAGAGTAATCACAGGAGCGTTGCCGGCCTTTAAGGAAGGTGTACGGGCTTTTTTGCAGGTACCCATGTAGTATCGTCCCGGAAACACCGCGCATGGAATCACATTTCATTTGTAGTACATGGAAGAAAGCTACTTGAAAACCGCACAGTGGAGGAATATCACACATCCAGATGGTGGGGATGATATCCCAGTATGTGGCGTAACGTTCAAAGGTGGAATAAGCGGCAGGAATCAGGTGAAACAGCTCTTCGGAACACTCCCCGTGATAAATGCGGTAGAAGACACACGATGAAGCCCTTCACATAGCACTGGGTCTTCGACAATTGGAGCTGCTCCGCGTTGCACGCAGTCAAATGGGTCGAGCTGATACTGGGGTGTACCAGACCAGAGATGACAGCAATACCCCGTATGTGGCCTGACCTGCGCTTTGTAGAACGCTAGAATGTGGGCCGGCTTGAAGTATTGCCGTGCTCTATTTATGACACCCAGCTTCTTTGAAGCCAATTTGACTTTACCCTTCAGATGACCGCGGAATCGGCAATCGTTTGAGATTTCGAGACCAAGTATTCCGATACTAAGCAAGGGTTAAAGGGTGTTGTCGACGAGCGGTAATACGACGAATGGGTTTAGTACTAAACGCGCAAACTTGAGTCTTCTGGGGGTTAAATTAAAATTCCATTTACCTCATTCCGCGACTTTCTTAAGAGAGGACTCTTTGGTGGTAAATACCATTAACTATCTGGAACTAATACGTCTCTTATCGACATTACATTATATACTCATTTCGACATTCTGTACTTATATAATGACTTGAAGACTCATATAGCCGAATGGTTAGTGACCCTGACTACTAAGCTAGAGGTCCTTAGTTCGAATATGGATGTTTGTTTCCGAGTCATGGATTTTTATATGTATTTATGTATGTGTAAGTAAGTAAATATATCGTTGTCTTGTACCCATAGTACAGGCTATGCCTAGTTTTGGGCATAAACATATCTGACATAATATAGTCAATAAGAAAATCTCAAAAATAATTTGATTATATTACATCTGCCGGCAGCCACGACTTTTGAACAGTAGTTTATTTATGATAGATATATTTAGTATATATGAGTATTATCACAATATTAGCAAACCCAGACATAAGCATCACAATATAATATATTCATTATTCCAATAAGCAAGAACTTTACAAAGCCGCTTTTATCAAAGCTTCGATGGCTCTCAAGAAAACGGAGACGGGAGTTTATTTTTCGATTGAAGTCGCCAAATCGATTGTGTATTCACACTTCGTTTGATACGAACCCAAGCACAGTCTGATTAGAGTAAGCCTGGGAAATGAATAAATCAGATAAGTTGAACGACTGCTCGATAAACAAATCATTCTGGCATTTATTAAACTGATTGTTTTGGAACAAATACTCGGAACTCAGTAACTGATGTCTAACTCACTATGTCAACTTCTAAGTGTAAATTAAATTGTAGTTGTTTTTTGTGAAAATATTATTGCTGACAATTTATTTTATTTGTATTTCAACAGATTCACTGTATAAAATCGCATTGAAAGTTAGACTAAGATGCAATAATAATAATAAAAAATATTTAATTTATCTGCATGTCATCACCACTTTTCGGAGATCCACCATCTGGATGTGTGGCGGTCCGCCACAGTGCGGTTTTCAAGGAGCTTTCTTCCACGTACTACAAAGCTATGGAATGAGCTTCCTTATGCGGGACTTCCGGGACGATACGACATGGGTACCTTCAAAAAAAGCGCGTACACCTTCCTTAAAGGCCGGCAACGCTTGTTATTTGTCTGATGTTGCAAAGAGAATGTGGGCGGCGGTGATCACTTAACACCAGGTGACCTGTACGCTCATTTGTCCTCCTTTTCCACAGCAAAAAGATGTAATTGAGAGCCTCGAGAGTACGTAGGAATGAGGATAATCAGGATATTTTATGCTGGTAGAACTACCACATCTATGAAGCAAAAAATACTTCTAAAAACATTTAAAAATCATTTATGTTATAAATTATCGATCTAATTTGGATTGTACTCAGACTGTGTCTTTCCTGAAAGAATCTGATTACGCAAAACTAAATATTTTTAACGGGTGCGCATTGTGTTACGTAACTTTTTAACTCCTCTCATCGAATGACCGAAAATATTTTTCGTACCATTTTAACTCATAACGATCATTCTAAATAAAATATTAACGAGTAAATATTAAAATATATAATGATTGAAAATCATAATATCTCTAATTATACACTTACTTTTTACTAATATTTGTTTTAATATATTTATTTACTAACGGTTGAAACTCATAATCATTTCAATAAATAACTATAATATTCATAAATGTGTTTTATTCTAATATTCGTTTTCATACATTTCTTAATCATAAGTTTTTTTATCCATATAATTAAAAATCATAATCATATTCATTTTTATATAATTATCCCATTAATATTATAAATGTGAAAGTTTGTATGTCTGGATGTATGTTTGAACTTCTTTAACGCAAAAACTACTGAATGGATTTTGATGAAACTTTACAATAATATAGCTTACACACCAGAATAACACATAGGCTATTATCTATAAAACTATCGCGTGAATTATACTTTATATGGCAAAACAACGTTTGCCGGGTCAGCTAGTCAATCATAAATTACTTGGTCTTGGTACTAATAGTATTAATAAAAAAAAAGTTATGATGACAGATTGGTAGTAAGACAAAGAATGGGATTTTTTTTATGTCATTTGTAACACAATTGCAGTAACAATGAGTCTTATAACGCCATCTGGTACATCATTAAAACACTGTCACGAAGCAAGTTTTGTAAATTGATCTGTTGCTTTTGAGTGTGAAACGAATGTGTTCTACATGTACGTACAACGTTCACGGTGTCTGTAACATTTAAGAGATGGCATTGATCAATAATTGTCTGTCGGTTGTAGTAGGAGAATCTTAGTTCATTACACGCTTTTCATTAGCTTCGCCTGTATGTATGTTTGTTTGTAACCGACTCATTTGGGCGCGACTTAGACCCACTTTAAACAGCCAGATTTTGTTCATTCGATTTCCGTACTTCAGTCCATTACATTTATCGAGGAATGATGACAATACATTAATTTGATAAAATCATTCCATTTTTCAATTTGCAGATTTTTTTTTAATTTATAATTTTCATCTATCATTTATAGGGCAGGAATTGATGTTAATTTTAAATTTCAGAATATAAGTATTTCCTATTTTTTAGTTCAGTTCTCTATAAAAAGCGAGTTTTTTTAGTTTAGCTTCTATTTTTTATACGTCTAGATAGACTATGACAGCTGCGAAAGACGTTGAAAAAATAGACTTTAGAACTAACCTTTATTTTGAGCAATTCACGCACTCTAACACAGAGATTCACGCACGCTAAACTAATATTCCTGGCCTGTTTTTATCGGTCGTCTAACAGCAAGAGACTCTATCTAGACGTTATCTATGGGTAGAATCATTATGATGAAGAAGTAAAAAGTATTCTATCTGGGTGACTAGACCAATGATTTTTACGGTGGTGGGTATTAATTCGTAAGTTCGTCATGCTATTGGCTATTGTTCCGCATGCCAATTAATAGTTATTTACTTATTTATTTACATACTTTATTGGAGACAAAAACAGAAACAAATGATTAAATACACATACAAATTATAACTAACTAAAATAATTACAATTGTTCCCTTGGAACGTCTCACTGAGAACATAGATGTTAAAGATAAAAGCGACATCTGCTTAGGCGCAAGCGTGCACGTACAATTTACAATATAAGTTAATTGTAGCAAAGGTAAGTAAAACTTGGCAAAAGTAAGCTAAACAACCCTCACTTCTAGGATTAATACACAAATAAAATTTGAAAAACAAAATTTTATGAACGATGCGGGTCCTGATCCTGTAGATGAAGCCACAACCTGAGAGTTGAACAAAGCAAACAGAATTTTATAACGAGGCGGTACTCGAACGGTTAGCGCAGTTGGTTAGAGCACCGGCACGGAACGCCGGAGATCGTGGGTTCGAATCCCGCATCGTTCATAAAATTTTGTTTTTCAAATTTTATTTGTGTAAAAGTACGCTATATAATTGTAAAACTAGAATATGGAAAACAGAAATAATAAGATTTAAGTTTGATAAGCACTGAATATTTTTTAAAGATTAGTTTTATAGGTAAAAAGGGAGCACGAAAACATATCAATGTTATTCAACGTGGGATTATGTAGTGTACATATTTTGTGAAGTGGCGCACGCTTACCAATATTGGTCCTAGTTTTAGTTAGTATATAGAATATGTCTTTGAAACACGTGAACCAATTTCCAACAGCAATTTAACAGGTACGGGCTCCTGGACAATATAGTTAGTATTATTCAATTAAGCACACTAATTGAAAATGAAAATATTTTTCACTGTAGGTATTTTACCTAGTAATACACCAAAAATAATTTTGTAGTTAACCTTAATAAGGTATATAAATAGTTCACGAAATATTGTTATTAAATTTGTTTAACTAAGTGAGTCTCTCCGCTACTAAACTTTATTAAAATTCCAATGCAATAGAAAATATATTCTTGCAAAATTTATACATGTGAGAGAAACATTGAGTTTCTAGTCCAGTCTTTACAAGTAAAGTTATGATCCATTAAAAACATTTCACATAAAATTGTTTGTCAAGTCTCACGAATTGATATGTTTTCATATTCAAAATATTATAAAATCTCTTGAAGAGCGTTCGCTTGGCTGTACTATTTATAAAAATAAATAACTCTACCTATAAGACTTGAATTATAAGAACATCAAACTCTACATCTTTGTAATAATATAAAAGAGAATGTATGTTTGTATGTTCCCAAATAACTCCTAAACTATTCGACCGATTTCAATGAAATCTTTTGTAATAGATTCGTTGAAGCTCAAGGAAGGTTTAGATGCATCAAATTATTATCATAAATCTTTATACTATATCCAGTGTGCTGATGTTTTTTTCCAATGAACTAGTAAACTAATGAGGATTAATTCATGGAGTGCGTTAGGTCCAACTTGAGTGATAGGATAGTTTTTTTTTTCGATTTGGAACCATAATTATTTTTATTTCCAACTAGCCGACAGACGTTGTTCTGTATATAATAAATAAAATAATGTTTTTATATGAATTTGTCAATAATATATCATAACATCAAAAATTACTTCGTAAAATATGCACCCTGCTGTCGAAATGAAATTGTTTCACAGCAGAACTGTCAAACCGTGCGTCAATAAATTCTCTCATAGAAATTATGTATGGACTCATCAAAGGAAAAACGAATTTGTTGTTTTTATTTAATTTAGCAGCATTTTCCTATTTATTCACCTTTTGTACCTTCCCTGGACTTCCACAAATAATTCAACACCAAAATAAACCAAATCGGTCCAGCCGTTCTCGAGTTTTAGCGAGACTAACGAACAGCAATTCATCTTAATATATATAATTCTTGTGTGCGTGTGTATGTCACTGAACTCCTCTTAGACGGCTGGACCGATTTTGATGAAACTTTCTGTGTGTCTTCAGGTGGATTCGAGGATGGTTTAGATTCACAATTGAACTACCTCCTAAACGGCTGGACCGATTTTGATGATATTTTTGTGTTCCAGTGAATTTGAGATTGGTTTAGATTCTCAATTCCGTCCATATTATATAATTCTCTCCGTCCATATAAATAAGAACTCCTCTTAACGGCTGGACAGATTTTGCAAATTTAAGACGTGTGTACAGGACAACGTCTGTTGGGTCCACTAGTTTTTATATATATTTCCAATATTTGTTGTTTATGGACATATTTACTATGAGAGAATTTATTGACGCACGGTTTGACAGTTCTGCTATGCAACATTCATTTCATTATAACAACAGGAAGCATATTTTACGAAATAATTCTTGATACGTTACGGAATATTATTGACAAAATAAAAAAAAATGTTTTATTTAGTATACAGTACAGAATAACGTCTGTCGGGTCAGCTAGTAGTACATATTTCGTAAAGAAATTTACCTGAAGCCTTCCAGAAATGAACAGAATAACAACCAGTTGATTCACAAAACACATCAGCACGCCAAAGGTCGCCACCAGAGGACTATGCTGCACTGCACTGACACTTAGTGAGTGAGGATCATAATGAAATAGCCGTATTGTATTGTGATTACGACATGCCACGATGAACACCGGCCCTATAGGTCTGGGCACAGTGGCGAATCGATAAAATGGTACAGGACACACTTTTACACAAATTATCCTGCCCCAAACTAGCCATGCATATATACCTACTATGGGTACAAGACAACGATATATTTAATACAATATACATACTTAAACATACATAAATACATATAAACATCCATGACTCGGAATCAAACATCCATATTCATCATATCAATGATTGTACCTACCGGGATTCGAACCCGGGACCTGTAGCTCAGTAGGCAGGGTCACTAACCATTCGGATATATGAGTCGTCGTAATTACTACAATAGTTGGTAGATTCATACTTTACAACACATCTGCCTCTAAAATAACCAAGCTCAAGACTTCTGCCTCTAGCACTAATTCTTTTGTGCAATCCTTAGATTAAGGATTGGTCTCCGCTGCGCTCCAACAAGATACTGCACTGCCTAAGAACAATAGCTTTTTTATTACGGCAACTATTAGACGCTTGTGTGCGTGGGGTATCTTAGTACTCAATGGCATATTTCAAATTTTGTAACATACGCTTCGTGTTATTTTACATCGAATTTTATAAAATACAAAATAATTACTGGTGATATGTGATCCCATTGTCTTTCATATTTCTTGTGATATTAATTTTATTAAGTTTTACTACGCAACCTGGCATTTTAGCAAAGTTTAACAGAACTTGTGGCACGAGATTAAGTTTTTTTTTGTATGTTTTTTCGGTTCGAGTACGCCCATTTGAGCGTAGTAAAAATTGCCCCACTTTACCACTACGCCTGCGATATCTAGTGTAGTGCAGCGGACACCAATCCTTAATGTATGGCGCAATCTCTCTCTTTTTCTCGGTCTTCTTGTTGCTCTCTGATAGAGACATACACACAAAGGTGTCCCTTTCCCTGCTACTTTTCCTCTTCCACAACACCTGAGCCACTCTACTCTAGTTTCAACCATCTTCTCTAGACAAACCAATAATTCAATATTCGCCTTTGAGGCTTTCATAGCAAAAAAGAAAATTCACTTACGTTGAAAGTAACACTTATGAATGTCGAAGATTTTACCACCACTTCGGAAAAGTTGAGCTTGTTAAAGCTCATTGGAGAAGAAGTGGCAAGAAACTCATCGCCATTCTATTAATTCTCTATTTACGGTTTATTATGGGTAATTTAGCATTTGACATTATATTTTATACAATGTATGGAAGGTGATGCAGAAAGTAAAAAAATAAGTAACCTAACTCTACTCTACAACATGTTATCTCTATTTATTAAAGTGAGAATCTGTTTAAAGTCAAAGTCAAAGTTTATAAGGCTTGAACTAATCGCTTTGGGTATATAATGGTGATTACCCTTATAAATATTTAATTTAAATTACTAAATCTAACATATGTTCGGAAAAAGTGAAGCTTATCAGAAGAACATACAAGAAACTCAACGGCCACTCTTATAAATCATATGTTAGGAGAGGCTTACCAGTGGGAGGCTCTTTTGCACAGAAAGCCGGCTAGGTTATGGGAACAACAAGGGCGCCTATTTCTGCCGTGAAGCAGCAATATGTAAGCATTATTGTGTTTCGGTCTGCAAGGCGCCGTAGCTAGTGAAATTACTGGGCAAATGAGTCTTAACATCTTATGTCTTAAGGTGACGAGCGCAAGAGAAGTTCAGCTCAGAATTTTTGGGTTTTTCAAGAATCCTGAGCGGCACTGCATTGTAATTAACTTGGCAATTACCATCAGCTGAACGTCCTGCTCGTCTTGTCCCTTATTGTCATAAAAAAAAAAAAAACAATATGCGCTTTCACACACGACGAGTGAAAACTTCATAAGTGAGAGGCTTATGATACGTCTATCACATTGAAACACAATAATGTTTACACTTTACTGCTTCACGGTAGAATAGGCACCGGTGTGGTACTCATAATCTAGCCGGCATCCTGTGCCAAGGAGCCTTCCACTGGTTTCTACACAATAATGAGTTCCAGAAAGCTATTTCCTATTTTCATGCATAAAATTTTCGTTTCGGCAATTTGGCAACAAGCTTTAACTAAAGACAAACATTCATAATGAAAACTCGCCGACTCGAATGAAATGCGCGAATATAAGCATTCAATGAACTACATTGCACAAAATCAATTGGTTTTAGTAACGTGGGAAGAAACAGCGGTGTGGCCCAAACACTACATTGACTTGTTAGCATCAGTTTAAGAAGATCGTCGTCGGAGAAAGTCGTTATTAAACGTTAATAATAGGAAACTATATGGAAGACATGATTGCTGCACAGATTTAATTAAAATATTTTAACAAAACTATCATATTATGTTTGATTATTGTTATTCTTATATGTTTATGATTACAAAAATATCGCTCGTGCATGTTAAAATATTTATATGTGACTTGTAGACAAGTGGTGAAGCCTTTGAAAATAATAACAAGTGAAACAAAATAATAGTAGGATGAAACCTATTGGAAAAGGAAGAGAATATAACAAAAATGAAAGGAAAAATAAATTACGGGCGATCTGAGGTCGGAAAATGGAAAAGGGGGGTGTAAAAGGGTAAATAACGGTTTCTATCGATTTCCAGCGAAACTACAAGTCTTATGAAAAAATATTAAATAGGAAAGTTGTATATAATAAAAAGATCTACCACTTTTGTTACTACACTCTTTTCACATAACCTCAAAATTTATGTGAACAATTGAAATAACCAAGTTGTTGGTTATTTATTTTTATATTTTACTTACAAATAAATTTTTAACAAAAAAAACAACCGCCTTCACAAACACTATTCCAAAACAATAGATATAATGTGCACTAAAAGTATAAAAATTACAATAATCGTAACTAGAATAAGATTAATTAATTAATTTGTATAAAAATACGCAATTATTTTTATACTTTTTAGTGCACATATCTATTATTTTGGAATAGTGTTTTTGAAGGCGGATGTTTCTTTGTTAATAAAAATATTTTATAATTTTTAGTGAATTTGAAGTACACTAACTAACAATTTGTCTAAATATGTGTAAACTGTAAATATACTAAATTTTTCAATGCAGCAATGAACGTAAGTACTTACTTTGCAATTTGATTACAGACAGTGTTCCGTTACTTTGTCATGGATTTCGTAATCAGAACCTAACCAAACTCTCACCAAACTATCTTTGAAGTATATGCTTTCTTATAAAAAAAGAATTATCGAAATCAGTTCACCCAGTCGAAAGTTTTGAGGTAACAAACATAAAAAAAAACGACGAATTGAAAACCTCCTCCTTTTTTGAAGTCGGTTAAAAAGAAATAAGTTCGACGAAATATTTATTTTTAGTCTTACCCGATATATATTATATCCTTATCATATTATGTAATGAAAAGTAAAACCATGTCGAGACATAAAGAATAGGTATAATAGTGTCGCTACGAAACCGCTATGTATAATAACAGTAAAAGTAAGAAAAAAGCTTTATTTAGAGTTTATAAACGTTAATTTTATTTATGTGTAGTCATACAATAATTGAGCAAAGCGAAGCGAAGCGAAGCGAAGCGAAGCTGAGAGGAGCTCCCACCCGGTGACTGCAATTGATTTCTGTGTTAAATTGTTTCTCGGCCATTTCTGGACCGATTTTATAAATTTTTGAACTCATAGAAAACTTTCGACTTGATTCAATTATGATAGCTAAAAACAAACATGACTTACAAATCATTCTAAATTAGCACGCGCTATTTATATTTATTTAAAAATTGAGCCGATTGATCAAATCTTGTTTGATTAATTTTGTTTTGATTTTGTACACAGAATTAGTTTACCTCGCTTCGCTCAAATAGCAATGCGGTACGACGAGCGACTACGGCATCCTAGTAATATGATATTGTTGCTCGTAAACATATGTTAGAACTATTTTACCATTGAGTTAAATTGGACAGTGATCGGGTTCATGTATTTCATTGACAATAGCCGACGTAACGAATATAAAATGATTGTAGTAAATATCACGCAATACCTTGTTGTGCAATGTCCACGGCCCAACATGGCTTCTGTTATGTTGCTGCAGTGGAGCGAGAAGAGAACCAAAGGCTCGGAACTGTGCTTGTCAAAATAATGCGTGAATCTGTTCGTGGACGCACCCTGTCACATTTCACAGTTGCTCCGAATTCTATTTAATATCCGGTCGATGTCTGCTCTACGACAATCTAATTTGCTTCTATTGAACAACTTTTATGGGCTATTTATAAGTGAATATCGCTTCATTGTGTGTCTTCGTATTTATCACGGGGAGTGTTCTGAAGAGCTGTTTCACCTAGTTCCTGCCGCCGAATTCCAGCTTCGCACGACACGCCATAAATTAGGATATAATCCCCATCATCTGGATGTGTGGCGGTCCTCCACAGTGCGCTTTTCAAGGAGCTTTCTTCCACGTACTACAAAGCTGTGGAATGAGCTACTTTTGCGGTGTTTCCGGGACGATACCACATGGGTACCTTAAACAAAACCACGTACACTTCCTTAAAGTCAACGCTCCTGTGATTCCTCTAGTGTTGCAAGAGAATGTCGGCGGCGGGGATCACTTAACACCAGGTGACCCGTACGCTCGTTTGTTGTTTTTCGATAAAAAAAAAGAATACTTAATATGTTTTATGTGTCAGCGATTTATAAAGACAAGCCTATTGACAGAATTAACAAAACCGTTTTGAATAATGTGAGTACTGAATGAGACTGACCGCTAGTTACAGAAAGGATCTCTAAAGTTAATGTTTCATTAAAAATGATACCGTCACTTTCTTTGTAATTTTGACCAATGACATTCTATACACATAATATAAGGATGTACCAATCGCAGTCTGATATTGGAACGACAAAAGTGCGCTTAAAGACAGTGTAAGCACATTTCTCTCCTAAGTCATGTGTCAACTGTCACTGTCCGAATCAAACCAAAAATGTATAAACGTTTTACATTGCTGCTTATTGACCAAGAATATTTTAAACAATTGGAGTAAATGCGGCAATGTATAGCTTAGTAATTTGTGGCATCTTCCATATTTGGGCTTTATTTTTATACGACGTGCATTGTCTATATGTATAGAATGTCATTGATTTTGACAGTCAATGATTGATATAGTCATGTGATATAATGAAACATTAACTTTAAAGATGATTTCTTGCAATTTGCGGTGAGTTGTCAATAAAGTTAGTTTGTAAAGTCGGAAAATTAAAAAATTATTATTTCGTATTATTAATAATACTTAACCTGTGGCGTGTAGTGTCAAGCTCTTCTTATCCACTCTATCCTGTTCACTTAGATAATTTTATACGTCTAGATTGTCTCTTGATGTTAGGCAACCGATAAAAATAGGCCAGGAATATTAGTTTAGTGTGCGTTACAAGCTACGTCTTATACTCGTGATTTTTATGACACTGTGTTAGTGTGCGTGCATTGCATAAAATAGAGGTTAACTGTTAGCCTCAATTTTTTTTCCATCTGTCATAGTCTATCTAGAGGTATGAATCATCTAAGCCAGTTCATAACAAATATCAAATTCTTTCGTGTGCACATCATTATTTAAAATAACTTCATAGTGTTATATGTAACGAGCTCACTAAATTAAGTTCTATACAACACACGGACGAGTAAAAAAAGAAGGACTCCGCGCTGTGATATTAGCATGTGAAGCACCGTTATGCTAATGTGTGTGCGGTTACGGGGGATACTACTTACACAATTTTATCTCCCTTAAATAATCAATATCCGGACAACCGAGCCTTGCTCGGATTTTTAAGAATGTACAAGCTTGAATTTAAAAAAAAAACTAATAGGACATCTGGATTCGAACCGGGTCTTCTGCTTTCCGGATCACCCAATGTCCCATCTGAGCTACTATAGTCTTGCATATAGTGTCGAAATTTACCTTTGTATTCTAAAGTTATTGTAGCTGTTTCTCATTAAAACGGATAAAACTACATTTTTTTAAATTGAAACCTAGCTAGATCGATTTATCGCCCCCGAAACCCCCTATATACTAAATTTTATGAAAATCGTTGGAGCCGATTCCGAGATTCCAATTATATATATATATATATATATATATATATATATATATATACAAGAATTGCTCATTTAAAGATATAAGATATATGGCCACAAATACTTATATAGTATCGTTTTTATACTTTTTCACACCGCACGACGGCCTTTTTAAAATATTTTACTGAGACGCAAACTAATCTGTCACAGACGATGACAGTTCTCATAATGGCCGCCTATCGGCCTGTAGTTGTGTAAGTGTGTGCGTGCTATGTATTTCACGTTAATCGGCTTGTTTTGGTGCTACACTGTTATGTAAGGTGACACGGAGTCCTTATTTTTTTACTAGTCCGTGATACAACGTAGTATATTATGCAAAAAGACTTTATCCGCGGACCTATTATTGTGTTCTAGAATTTTATCGAAACTATTTGAATGCAAGATCAAGTCACAGTTGTTGAACTAATATAAATTTATTCAATGTCATATTTTAAAATTTATATCGTTAACACTTACGCCCAACCCAACGTTTAAACAAATATGCTTAAATGCGTGGAAAAATAAAAGTTATCCAACCCGGTTGACATTCAGGTATCTCTTTATCATATTTTTATCGAAATCATACGGTGACCGTAGAAAGGATAACTGTACCAAAATAGATATTTATATAATATACTTGGAAGGACACTAACAGGCATTTATTTTCTCAAAATTAATTCCTTTAGAATTCCTTTTTGATGTCATTTCTAATATACTAGATACTACTACCGCTTCGGAAACAAATGGCGCTCTGAAAGTCTACCCAGCATTCGTTTTCTGCGCTCTTTTTAATAAAATAATATATAATATTGTACTGTTATTGTTATATAATAATCATAATCCAGTTCCAGGCTGTCCGATCACTTAGATATTCAGCTGTGGAGTAGTAGGATTTAAGACAGAGCCATTTTTTAATAAAACATTTAAATTTATTTATAGATAATGGCTAAACAGTGGCTGGGACTTTATTATAAAAGTGTATACATTTACACTTAAAGCTATTATGTATCTTATGATGTCTGTGACGATGTTTGTGTACGTATATTAAATTTTCATCCTACTGACAATGAACAATCATAATATTTATTTCTTAAAATTTTTGTTTGAGTGTAAGTGTTCAGGCTATTATAACCTGTTCACAAGAACGAATTTGAAAAAAAAGGTACTCTGTGCTCCAGTCAAATCAAACATGAAAAACATGAATGAAGTTGCGTCCATAACACGTTTGAATCATTTTATTTTTGCGTAAACTCTTTGTTACACCGCGGACCACAGACAAATTTCTTTCGTTCATTCTTCCATAAGCGATTCAAACGCCATTCAGTTAAAGGCACTTAATGGTACGAATCTAAGCGATTCAGTTAAGGTACCTAAACTGAACTGCATCGGAATTCAATCATTTATTAAAGTTGATGGTAGGCCTTCTGATGGTACCTACACCCTGCCCAGTACGTTGCAGTGATGCAAGATGTTAAGTCTCTTTAGCTCAGTATGGTCTCTAGCTTCGGCGTCCTTCCACTAAAGGCTTGCACCAAGCAATACTGCTTCTCCGCTCTTTAACCAATCTGGCCAGATCCCATGCTAAGAAGCCTTTTAATAATAATTTAAACGACCGTCATACAATAAAGTAAATACACGACGCAGATTTACGTGTAACTTAACAACTAGTTAATGAAACACTCGATCGTCGAGACAGAATAAAAAACGATAAATCTGATTGACCTATAAACCTCACCTTTGCGTTTCGCCGAATTCACTTTAACTCTATTCCTTTTGGTGCTGCACGTCAACCTCTCGATTGCCTTCAGTATTTTACGGCTCACTTTATTAATTGTTCTTTCTTTCGGATCGTTATATTTCGTTCGTGAACACTCGACACTTTTATCATCAGCGCTGTCGTCAGACTCCGTGGAAGAAGATTCGGAAACAGGATGAAATATGTACGGACTACTTGTAAAACACGGTGAATTCATTATTTTAATTGGCGTTAATAAAACGTCTGCTTCGAGGCTGGTTGTCTAGCAAAGTCGTGGATGGTTATGTATTAGAGTCTAAGAAGTCTTCGATGCGTGACACCACTCCTTCAGTGACGAACCCTAGACCTTGGCTTGACTTGTTAATATATTATCAGCAACAATTATCCATTACAGATGAGACAGGAAGACTATTTATGAAAATGTGCTTCAACATCTGAGCAAAAAAAACAGTATATTATAGCAAGTGGGTCCCGTGGCTTCTTCCGCCTACATATTATTGTCGCATAATTTCATAACTTTTTTGTTTGTAAACCGTTCGAAATTATGCGGAAATCTACGCGGAGAGAATCACTAGTATATAATAAACTATAAAAATTAATACATAAAATAACTTAAAATTTGCGCAACATGATACTAAAATTTACGAGTTAATATAATTTTTGATAAAAATCAACTAAGTCGACCGTTGCGCATTTCCATTTTGCTACTTAACAACGCATTATTTGATGTTCTATAAATAAACTTCTAACTATAGAAATAACTCGTTCGTAAATTTTTTATTTTTAACAATTTAATTGACTTTCCTGACTTCAACACGTTTGATATATTTAACTCTAAGCCCAACACTATTAAATCATTACTTTCAAAATATTGGTTTATTAAATTATAATGTAATTTTAATGTAAGTTTGAATTTTGTGTAAGTTTTATGACCCAATGTTCTGACCATTAATATTACTGTATGTTCATGTCCTTATTTTATGTTCTTTAGTAGTTTAGAGTAAGAAATCCTATCTAATTTTAATTAAGTATTTCCTTGAATAGATTTTACTCTTGTTATAAATTTAATTCTTATTGTATTTTACTTTTAAGTTTTCGTATTTTACTTTAGTATATTACAATAATTACTATTGTTAATACATATAAGTTGAAAACTGTATTGGTGTTAACTGTAAATTTTCCGTATAAAATAAATAAAATATTAATGAATATAACTCTACCAGAAAACATTTTCACTTAAATAGATCGTTTTATTACAAATAGCTGATCCAACAGACACTGTTCTGTCAATAGAAGAAATGATGTAAGCATTCGGGAATAATGTAGTCTAAAGCCATAAGAAATGTGTAAACCAGGTTAATGAGTTAAAAATGAAACAAAAATACGTTTTTGTTTTATTTTTAACTCATTAACCTTTATTACAATTCAGAAGAATTATTTTATACTATTGTGTAGCTATAAAAATGATAATGATTATTTGTACAAACAGCTTTTACATTACCGCTTTATAATTGCCAATGTTTTAAAGTATTTATATGGTTATAGTATGTTATCTTTAAGAGATAGACATATGAGATAGAGATTGATCTATATAAAATACATAATTCCACCATACATTATTTTGTTATAGCTAAGTTATATATACAAGGTTCACACAGTGTTATCAATAAAATTTCCCAGACGGCAATTTTTTTTCTGATACTTAATGTATACAAAAACGTATAGAAATACTTAACAAATTATATAGTTAAACCTTTCTCGAGAACCTATCTACACGTGAAAACAGCATGAAAATCAGTGAAGTAGTTTTTGAGATTATCGCGAACAGACAGACAGACAAACACGGCGGTGGAAGAATAAAATTGTTGGCGCTGTATGTATATTAATTATTTTTGGATAATATTGTACGCTTGTTCTCTCTCTTTCACTCTCTTTCACCTGTTCTAATTTATTTTGAATGTACGCCTCTAACCAACGGAAGTTGAATACAAAAGTTCATTTCAATAAAACGTTAGAGCAAGTCTCCCAACAGTGACGCGTCCAGTTTTATTCCAACGGATCGTGCACTTTGAATCTCTGCCAAATGCTGGAGATAAGAAAATAGGTAAATGGAGTAATGTACTGGAATTTTATTAGGATTGTGCGTGTTGGCGCATTCGAAACGAATTGTTGTGAAATAGTATTTGCATTATAAATTATTATGAATTAATAATATTTAATTTGATACATATTGAACAAAATGGTTTTCAAAAAGGAAAATCAACAACTTTAGCGTATTTTTCGCTAGTAAAAGAAATATCGGAATGCATGGACAAAAAAATTCCTGTAACATCAGTATTTTTTGACATGAGCAAAGCTTTTGACAATGTTTGTCATGAAAACTATTAGATAAATGCGCTCAATATGGTATTTGAGGTCTAGCAAATGGCTGGCTTAAAAGTTATAGTTCAAACCGCACTTAATACGTTGAAATTGCTAAATTAAATAATAAACAAGAAGTAATAATACCTTATCGAAAGGAACTTAGACTTAAAACAAAATGTGTACCACAAGGATGTATACTGGGTCCACTTCTATTCATAATCTACATAAACGACTTAGCTAGCATTACTACTTATAACTGTACACTTTTTGCTGATGACATCTCTATTGTAATTAAATGTAACAATGAATTGACATATGATATAGAAATTAATAAAATAATAAAGGACACAATTGAATGGCTTACTGAAAATAGCCTGACTGTAAATATAAAAAAAATGTATATGCAGTAGTGTAATAAGAATGGGAAAGGAAAATATATTAATGTTAATTATCATAATGAGAATATTAAAGAAGCACAACTTGTCAATTTTCTTGGTATTACTTTAGCAGCAACTTGTCCATCAAGTCACATTTTGACCAAATTAGCAAAAAAAATAACCAACATATATTTGTCCTCAGACGCGTATCAAAAACAATAGGTGAAAAAACAGTGCTAATGGCATATCATGCATTCGTGGTTTCAGCTTTAAGATATGGATTATTCATATGGGGCAACTCGGTGAGCATAGGCCATTTAATTATTATTGGACAGAAGAAGTGTATCAGGGTGATTTGTGGAGCCGGCTTCCTAGATTGTTGTCGACCTATATTTAAAAAATTGAAAATTCTATTTCTGCCATGCCCATATTTTTATGATATAAGCCTATTTGTTCAAAAACATATGTGTGATTTATATACAAAAGAAGCCAGAAGGTTTTAAACAAAAGGTATCCAAATAGACTCATAATTCTCTTCTGTAGAACTGCATCTTTTAGTAGAAATTGTTACAGCATGTCTATGAAAATATACAATAAATTATCTAATGAATTGAAAGATTTACCTTTCAAAGTTTTTAAAAGAAGACTGCATCAGTGGTTAATAAATAAGTGTTTCTATAGTTTAAATGAATTTTTCAATACAAAATGAATTATTATTTTGAATAAGTCTATTTGATAATAATATATGTAAATTAATATACTTTTATGACATTGAATTTGTTAACATTATACATAGGTACTAAATGAATTATTAAATTATTTACGTCCTATAGCTATTATAATATCTTTAAATTGTAATTTTATAAATATGATAGCATTGTGAAATCCGACATGTTTCAGTATTACAGTAGTGTGAGTATTTAGACAATTTATCAATAATATAATGTTTATTAATATTATGATATATAATCTTATGTACAATGTTTCTTGAAAATAAAATTTCATTTCAGCTTAGTGTAACTTTAGAGATGGGATAGTTTTTATTTCGATTTGGGACCGATAATTATTTTAATTTCCAATATTTGTTTTCTATAGACATATTTTCTATGAGAGAATTTATTGTCGCACACAACAATCATTTCACTATAACAATAGGGAGCATTTACGATATAATTCTTGATGTTATGAAATATCATTCACGAATTCATGAAAAATTATTATGTACAGGACAACGTCTTACGGGTCAGCTAGTGAATTATATTTAACGTCCACCACGTCTGTCCTTTTTTTATATATCTGTAAATCCTATTAATATTATAAATGTGAAAGTTTGTATGTCTGGATGTATGTTTGAACTTCTTTAACGCAAAAAATACTGAATGGATTTTGATTAAACTTTACAATAATATAGCTTACACACCAGAATAACACATAGGCTATTATTTATAAAACTATCGCGTGAATTATACTTTATATGGCAAAACAACGTTTGCCGGGTCAGCTAGTATAATATATATTATGTCAGCTTGAGCTTGAGTTTACCCTTTTAGTGCTGTTTAGTTTTTTTGAAACAATGTTTAAATTTACACTAACATGGTGATACTAAGTTCGTGATACAACCACGGACGAGTAAAAAAGCCGTGATGCATGCAAGTGTGTTATGCTAGTGTGTGTGCGGTTACGGGGGATACTAGTCACACAATTTTTTCTCCCTTAAATAATCATATATGGCCACAAATACTTATATAGTATCGTTTTTACACTTTTACACAACGCACGACGGCATTTTTAAAATAATTTATTGAGACGCAAACTGTTCTGTCACAGACGATGACAATTCTGATGATGGCCGCCTATCGGCCTGTAGTAGTGTAAGTGTATGCGTGGGGCTATGTATTTACACGTTGATCGGCTTGTTTTGGTGCTACACTGTTATGTAAGGTGACTCGGAGTCCTTATTTTTTTACTAGTCCGTGGATACAACTAAGGAATTTTGAATTACTCAGTTTTGTTTGGTTTATTAATTGAACTAAATTAGTATATTATTTTTGAGTAGACTTATCATAGAAATGTCTTAAGCACTAACAGCACTAAAAAATAAAAATATCGGCTTGTTGTTTAAGTGTTAAGAAACATTTAGCGCCTGCAATAATGTTGATAGCAAAGTGATCATTAGTAATAATGTCTCTTTCTGAAATATTATTTCATTTCATTTTTGTTATTATATGAGTACGGAACCCTGGAAGTTCATCCTTCGGTATCACACTCCGCTGCTATTTGAAGTGGAAACTTCTTTAGCATCGTTGCGATTTGAAAGTCGATGAAACGAAAAACACATAAATTCATAAAATTTAACGTGGGAGAAAATGAGATTGGAAGTATTATACGGTATTTTGGTACCAGGCGATCATAGGTGAAGAAGAAATTGTCTTGACGCGAGTATACCAAATATAATATATTCCGCCCATAAGAGAATATGGGCGGAATATGTCCTACTTTTCCCTAAAAAAGATTTTATTATTATTATAAGTGTTGATTTCTCAAAATTTAAATAAGCAATGATAACTTTCGCAATAGAATATGAAACATTTAGGGTAGTTTTGTTTATGTCGAAAGTTATTTGAATATCCATTATCCTGTTAGAACCGCAAAATGAGAAATAAAGGGACCGAGAGTTGCGGCAAAAGTAATAAATTGGCTTTAAGCTTAAAAGCCAATTACATAAAGGTGGATAATTTCCTGCTGAAACTAATAGATTTTTCAGATACATTAAGCGCCTTAAAACCTTGGAGTTAAATGAATAAACATTTTTCGTTTAAATAAACATTTTAATTGGAAGGTTTTATTGAAAATTGGAAGTTCATCGTAGGTAAGTAATTAGTTAATGACAGGTTTCTTTTTTAAATGCTTTAAAAGCAGGCAAAGGTAAAGCAATAATGATAACATTTATTACAGTTAAGCTAAAACTATAAAAATTTAAGTCTCCCTTATTGTACTTATTTTTTCACGAGCTATATGGAGTCATATTAAATTATATGTTATTAAACTTTTATCATCCCGGAACTTTAACAGTGTATTTATTATCACAGGTACTTATAATACATATCTTATTAATTTGATGCCGATATTTCGATCCAATTTGCATGAATCGTGGTTGCGGCGGAACTGCGGAGGCGGCGAGAAACTCTTGACAAATTGACACTTGACACTAATAGTACATAAATCTGTCCACGTGGCGCCTAATTCGTTTTGGTCTTTGATGCCAATGATATTATAGTATTAAAAGAGGTAGATATGTCACTAGCGCGCCGAAAATCAATCTCCTAAATTGAGTCAATTGGTTCCTTTGGTCGTAGTCGCTCTCTCGATACGATATGCGAGATGCTTTCTTGTGTTATGGGAAGATGCACTGATGATACGAAAGTAAAAAAATCATAGAATTACATACCACAGTTAATAAATCATGAATTATAACATTTTATTTGATTTCATTATTTATCTAACAAAATAAATATGTTGCCATGACAACGCCGATCGCCGCCAAGCCGATCATAGATTAACGTACAGAAATGACAAAATATTAATGCTGTCTGTTGCGGTATGATCGAGGTAGAAAATTTTAGGAAAGTATGTAAACAAGTAATTGTAGCAGTGAATGTAATAATTTTTAATAATTATTGATATTTGCTTACGTAGGAGTTTTTCCAGTAACACTGTCCATTTAAGTATATCCCTTGCTAACTGCAGAAGAATCAATGGATCATTTTCTTCTTCTCCCATTACCTTATTGTAATAAAATCCTCTACAAAATAATATATATAACATAACCTCAACATAAATAATATAAGATACAAAAAATAATAATTGTAATCTTAAAACTTTTTGGGAGCCGTCGTTAGTAAAATTGTAAAAATGTCTCTAACCGTAGATACCTTTCGGTTTTGTTTTGGTGTCTGTATGTTTTTCATTATTTTATGTATAAAAAATTGATATCATCAATGTGGCTATATATTATAATCAATATTAAATTATTTTTTTATAAAATCACTTACACAATATCTACCCAATTTCAATGCAGTTTTACTACTTTATAGCTTTTACTTTTACTACATGAACTCTTGAATGAATCTTAATTTAGGCATAAAACGGTGTACGGTAAAAAATCATATCTGATGAATTAACTGTATTTTCTCTATACAAATACGAAGCAATTAGCAAATTAGAGTTATCTCTTTTTCGCTTGCGATAATTCCATTTACTACCCGTCTTTTACGTGTAATTGTAATGTAGTGTGCTATTGCAATGTTAAATTATTCATGTGTGCGTTAGTGTATCATTTTCAAACACCGAATGTTGTCTACGTAACCTATCTATACTTTTAAATATCATTATTATCATTGCTTGATTCCCTAATTTACGGCACGATGACGTCTATATATTTTGGATCTTTTTGTTGCATTTGTACTACAGAGAGACCACGGGATACTACTAGTGTCAAGTGTCAATGTCTAAAGAGTTTATCGCCGCCTCCGCAGTTCATAAATTTTAACAGTTAATGCCGCGACCACGATTCATGCAATTGGATCGAAATATTGGCATCAAATGTATCTGGTAGGTCTGTAAAGTATGTTTCTGATCTCTCAAACGTTAAGGTGGATTGAACCTTAAGCCCAATTCTCAAAAGGCAAAACAGCTGTCGTTGAGTAATATAAAATCGTTGATGTAAAATCTGTTTTATGTAGTAAGTATATTGGGAGAAGTTGAACGGAGTTTTATTACTTTAAATTACTTACCATTCTCGAGGAATAATGATTATAAGAGTAAAGCTTAAAATAGTAACTATATAAGTATCTAGTATAGTACTTACCCAGCTGTGATAAGCCTTCTTCAGATGCATTCTGTTTGGCTGGGGAACTAAAGCTATCGTTGATATTTGAATCTTCACATTCTAGAGTTGGTTTTATAATATGTTCTTTACTTGGTGGTTTCCAATCATGAGAATAATTATTTGCATCACTCGATCCATTTAACAGTATTTTTTTTATTGTCTTGACTTCTTCTATCTCGCTTATTTTGTGTTCGGTGATTGAATGTTTCATTATCTCTTCTTTGGAGTAAAAGTTACTACCACTAGAGCTCTTAGAGTTAAATAGAGATTCTGTTGCTGAGCCATTAATTTTAGGTTCTGGAGGAGAATGTTTAACAAAAGTATCAGTATCTCGTTTTGTTTCAAATGGATTGTTAATATTCTCAGTAGTATTATTCATATCCAAACTACCATTGCTTACTCCATTATACATTACTTTATCATTATTAGGGCCATTTTTATTCAAAGGAACATCAAGAGAATTCGTAGCGTTATTTTCAAACATTGTTGGCTCTGTGTTTTGGTAAAAAATAGATAAAGGAGACTTATCATTACTAATGGAAGCATCATTTGTTTTATTAGCTATATTTCTATCTAAAGTTGAAAAAGTGGTTTTACTCGGTATTGGTAATTTGGAAGCACTTGTGTAATTCGACGGTAAAGTTGTATAAAATGGATTTGTTGGGTATATTTTGGGAGGATCGTCATAAGTAGATTTGGCTTGTGATGAATGAAGAGAATTCATTGGTTGGGTTGATGGTCTTGTTATTGCAGGACGTATTGTTGCGTAGACAGGCGCTTGGGGGATAGCTTTTCCATTGTCAATTTCCGTCAGGAGTTGTGATGGCCCTAAAAATAAAAATCAAAATAAAATATATGCTATAACAGTCTAGATACATTGTATACAAATGTCTTTAAACAAATGAATTAAGACGCATAAGCCCTAAACTGTCAAAGGCATACAGACTACCCTCTGCTTTCCATCCATTGCTTCACAAGCTCATTTGTTATTTCAAATTGTGTGGATTTAACCATTCCGTTCAGAGAACTCTGATCGTGCGGTATTCCTCAGATTCGCGTGATTTTGGCACTCGCGCAGCGTTCTGTCAAAGCGTATTGTTTTACGTGTAGTAATAGATTGCTTATAATTTGGATGATTTGAGTGAATATGTCTGAAAGCTATTAGAACAACCTATAAGACCATGCAAGATAAACCATTTTATAAACAAAATAAGGGTCAGAACTTGGTGAAGGTATTTCTGACCATTACGTGAATGTGAAAAATATTCTCCAGGCCAAAGTACAACATCTAAATGTACTCTGGTCACTGCCCGAGGTACACTACTCCAACTTCAACAAAACGATGGATTTCATAATTTCGTAACTTTATTACTGTTTTCATACTTGTTAAAGAAAAGAACCAATGGCATATAAAAGTTCAGTGGCTTTTATAAAATACTTAAAATTATCAGACTTCAAAGCATATTAAAAATACAAATATTTTTCCCAAAACACTTTTTAACGTCGATAACACCAAACAACGGCCTAATGGCAAGCAACTACTTTCAAATTGAAAAGTCAGTAGTGACGTACACAATACATATTTGAGTAGTTGTTAAGCCTGACATAAACAATGGATGATTATTATAACTTACTTTTCAACTCAGTCGACCTTCCGATGGATCTTCTTCGCGGTGACAGGTCTTTGTCTCTGGCGACAAGAAAAGTTAGATTAGAACACGGGCTCCGTCGCAAAGTAGTTTTATAACAAACTTTCTGATAAAGTATTCCATTGTGAACTCTGTACATATAGAAACAGAATGTAATTTAGACTATTTTAAATACTTCGCACCCCTTAGGGGCAACAAGTCGCTGTAACTAAAACTAGGAAGTATAAGAACCTACATCAAATAACTGAAGTCGTTCCAAAATCGAATAAACTGTTAATGTATTGTGAAAGACGGGCACACATAGATGATATTTTAAGTATTATTAAATTTAATTTACAGAAAATATTTATACATATTGTGTTATGACTATTTGAAGTACTTAGGCGCGTTATGAAAAAATGATGAGAGTGAAATTTTAAGATGCGCGATACACAAAAGTAAAAGGTCGAAGTTGGGTCTTAAAATTTTCTGACGTTTGCGTCATTCGTTATTATTTTTTTGGTTTCTTCGTACATTATTAGGACAGACAAAGAGTTCAAGCCCATACAGACGTATTCATTTATTAATAATTAATTGTCAAAGCCATCTTTGCAAGATTTTTACAAAATTGTTCTTTCTAAAAAGGTAGAATAGCACGTGGAATAAATCATTTTAATGATTTTTGCTTCGTTAGGCCAAAGTAGTATAACCTCTTGCGTGCATACATAAGTACACACACGCTTTTTTTTATAATCCAATCACCTTTTTTGTATAGAATGTAAATAAATAATAGTAAGTGATCACTTCGTCCACACTCTACTTTTCAAGGTAGCCATGTGTTGGAAACACCGCCCAAGAAAGTTTATTGTACAGTTAAGTTGTATTTGGAGGAAGTTGGTTGATAATATTCATAAGCACATTAAGGAATTTGCAAGAAACTGTGACAATCATAATGTTAACACGAGGAACAAACATAAACTTGTAATGCCTACTACCCCGTTAAGTCTAGTTAGTAAGTCTTTCATTGGGCAATGTATATGCTTTTACAATAAAAATGTACAAAAAAAATCTGTTACGAAATTTAAAAGAAATATTTAAAAAATATTGTGTGGGAAAGGTTATTATAACATAAATGATTTTCTTAATGATACCACAGACTGGGAATGATGCGGACACCCTCAGGCTCTTTAATTATAAAAGTTTATTGTACGATATTACATTGTCTAATATATAAAATTCTCATGTCGCGGTGTTTGTAGTTAAACTCCTTCGAAACGGCTTGACCGATTCTCATGAAATTTTGAGTGCATATTGGGTAGGTCTGAGAATCGGACAACATCTATTTTTCTTCCCCCTTAATGTTAAGCGTGGTCCACGCCAATTTTTTTTTTTATTTTTTTTTGACATTTTTTTGAAATTTGTTTGATTATGAGTCAGCATTAAAAATACATAATACTTCAAATTTTCACCCATCTACGATCAACAGTTACTTTCGCAATGCGATTTTAATATCGGCAATACAACGTTTGCTGGGTCAGCTAGTAATCCATATATTTATAAAAAAAAGCCCGCTGAGTCTTGCGCCCGTTCTTCTTAGGTCTGAGGCAGTTTATTTTGAATGGGTGGTAGTTTTTGAGGTTCAGTGATTTTAAATAAAAATATTTGAATTTGAAGAGGCGCTGTGCAGGAAAAGCACATATCGAAATGATATTTAAATTTTTGGCGTGGGCAGCGATGGTGCAATGTGAGTGGTAAGAGTCAGGTCTGAGAGTCTTCAAAATAATGGCCGTGTCGCGGTAATGACGTGCCGTTATTATTGCTTGAAGACAAGCAATAATAACTTTGAAAATTGTACGACTTTGAAGTAAGCGTTACGAGACAGTTATTTGGCTTGTTAACTAGATGTAAATAAATATATATTCAAATTAAAATATAGGATATATCATTACTTAAATACTTGAAAGTCAAAAACTACCACCCATTCCAAAAAGTATGCCTCAGACCTATGAAGAACGGGCGCTACAAACTCAGCGGGCTTATTTTTTTTTTCATAAAAAAATATGGTTACAAAGTAATATCGTACAATTAAACTTATATATAGCTTGAGGGCAGATGCTCCATTCCCAATCTGTGGTATCATTAAGAAAGTCATTTATGTTATAGTAACCGTTACCACACATACGTTTTTAGCAATTCTTTTGAATTTCGTAATCCATTTGTTTTGAACATTTTCTAGGATCTTGTTGTAAAAGCATATACATCGCCCCACAAAAGACTAAGTTGAGTTGTCTTAGTAGTAGGCATTAGGTATTAGTTTATGTTTATTCCTGGTGTTAACATTATCGTTATGACAGTTTCTATGAAATTTACTTATGTGCCTATGTACATATTAGGCTAGGGTTACTATGGATGCGAGTTCTGCCGAAAATTTGTTCTGACGAGTTCTGATGGATTCGTCAGAAGAAACAAACGCCTGGTATCCAATGACAGTGTTTACACTGGCCACGACGAACGCGTCAGAACATGCACGACGTCGTCAGAACTGCTCGAGCGTTTAAACGAGTTTGATTTTTTCGCACGACCTGCATCTGCGAATTTCGAGTGATTTGGTTTCCACCATGGATAGCGATAAATTGATCAGTCTCGTGTACGAGAACAGGTGTTTGTGGGATATGAGAGACAAAAATTCCACAAGAGATAATATATTTCTCGGCAAAAGTGGGAGAAAGTTGCTACAGAACTCAACACTCTACATTTGGAACTCTCCTTTGTCGTCTCTTATAGAAAATAACTCGTTGACATGCTCTGTCTTTTCACCATTTAACAATAATAATTTAAATAATGGACTTTCAAGAAAATCAAATTCATCAAATTCGTCCATTTTCGCTGGACGGCAGAAACGAACTGACTATCAGAATAACAGAAACGCGCACAGTGTAAACGCCTTGTTCTGAAGAGGATTTCGGACGTACTCGTCAGAACAAAGTTTCGTCAGAACTCGCATCCATAGTAACCCTAGCCTTACATTAGACTGCGTCAGTATATTTCTTTTGAGTAAATACATATGAAAAGTTTCTTTGTTAGAAAAAAAGAACCTCCCAAGAGATGAGCTTGATATCTTGAAAATTGAGCTGGTGCATGGGGGAGCCCCTTTCCCATTTAAAATACATTGAAAAAAAACTTTTTTCTTTATTTTCAATGTAAATTGTCAAACGTCATAAAATAAAATTATTCTGACGAAGTCTAATATTACATATATATTACAAGAACATATTATATATATTACTAGCTGACCCAGCAAACGTATTGCCGATATTAAAATCGCGATACAAAAGTAACTGTTGATCGTAGATGGGTGAAAATTTTAAGTTGTGTGTATTTTCCAATGCTGACTCATAATCAAACAAATTAAAAAAAATGTCAAAAAAAAATTGGCGTGGACCATCCTTAACATTTAGGGGGATGAAAAATAGACGTTGTCCGATTCTCAGACCTACCCAATATGCACTCAAAATTTCATGAGAATCGGTCAAGCCGTTTCGAAGGAGTTTAACTAGAAACACCGCGACATGAGTATTTTATATATATATTTTTTTTTATGGAATAGGAGGAGAAACGAGCGTACGGGTCACCTGGTGTTAAGTGATCACCGCCGCCCACATTCTCTTGCAACACCAGAGGAATCACAAGAGCGTTGCCGGCCTTTAAAGAAGCTTCAAAATCGTAAATTCGTATCGTCCCGGAAACACCGCACATTATATATATATTAGATTATAAACATTATTCAAAAACGAACTCTAATAATCTCTCTATAAAAGATCAAAATTAAAGTGTTTAACATAATTGCAAATGTATACTTAAAATTCAAATCGTAGAATATATTTAGTTGCATTTAGTAAAAACATCACGGCGAAACCATTAAATTAATTCAGCTAAAGCAATTAAAATAGTTTAAGCAATAAAAGAATAGATTCTACTTAAATGGTAATAAAAGACGCCATGCAAATAACACTAATGTTTTATTAGAATTGTATGTATAGCTAAAATTTGTACAAACGTAGGTGGCTCAATTGAACACTTTGCAATATTTTTAGAACGATCGCAGATATTGTTTAAATAATCTAGGCTTCATAACATAAGTAATTCACTTGTAGGTGAGCCAGTCTCGAACAATGAGTGACGTTGACGTGCCACATGTTCTGTTAAACTTTGCTAATAATTGAAAGTAAAATGCCCTCGCGTAGTAAATTTTGAAAAAATAATATTATAAGAAGTAAGAAAGACACGGGGATCACATATCATCAGTAAGTATTTTGTATTTTATTAATTTCAATGTAAAACAACACGAAGCGTTTGTTACAAAATTTGAAAGATGCCGTTGAGTGTCAAGATGCCACGCACACAGGCATCTAATAGTTGCCGTAATAAAAAACCTTTTGTTCTTAGGTAGTGCTGTATCTAGTTGGAGCGAAACGGACCTACCAAACCAATCCTTAATCTAAGTCTGCCGTACTAAAAGTAAATTGAGTTATAAGGACTTTTACAGTTTAAACATACATACATAAAATTACACCTCTTTCCCGTAGGGGTAGGCAGAGACCACTTCTTTCCACTTGCTACGATCCTTACATACTTGTTTCGCTTCGTCAACTTTCATTATTCCTATATGAAATTCATTATTCATGTATGAAACATGCTCTCCGGCTTAGGGTACTCTTGTCCTGGCCTTTTTTCAAGACGTCCCTGGTTTGATCTTGAAACGTCCGCCGAGGTCTACCCCTTCCAACACTTTCATTCACACTGGCCTTATACACTTTCTTCGTCAATCGTTCTTCATTCATTCTCTCGACATGTCCAAACCATCTCAGCATACCTTTCTCAATTTTTGTCACAACATTTTCTTTCGACCACAACGTTTCCTTATCTCACCATTTCTTATCCTGTCACTCAGTTTAACTCCTTAATACTTCTCAACGCTCTCATCTCAACTGCATTTTCTTCTACCATGCCCAACTTTCACTTCCGTACATGAGTGTTGGAACCAACACCCCTTCATGCACAGCCAAACGAGCCTTGTTAGGCACCTTCTGCCTGTTCATAAAGGAATGCAAAGCTCCATTCACCATGTTTCCTGCATTCACTCTTCTTTCAATATCACTCTCATACTTTCCAGTTTAAAAGACTTTATTAATGATGGCTGCTACGGAATGAAATAGATTACTCATATTTAATCATTTAAATTGAGTCTCTAATAATATTTTTTATCACAATTCCTTTTTTTATTATATGAAATAAATGTTATATAAAAATATTTTAATAGATTAGAGACGTTGAATTTAAAATATTCAACTTTTTATTGTGAGTGATGGTATTTAGTGAGGTAATATATAACACAATATCTGATAGGTTTTTTGCTTGACATGCTCGCTTAAGTGGCACTGTTCGTGGTGACGTCGTAGGGCGGATCGCTTATTCCCTAAGATATGTGCGAGGGAAGCGATGGCTGGTCCGTGAGTCATGCTGTTTTCGGGGACTACCTTTTATATCGATAATATACCATTTTAAGTTATAAGTTCGAATACTATATAATTGCTCGCACAATACCTTTACTTATTTAGTACGCGAGTTGATACTGCACTCTATACTCTTTTGAGTTATTTTTTTTATGATTAATCACTTCTTCTTCTTTTTTTCTTAAATTACACAAGTAATTCAAAACGTGTGAGTAAATTTGAGCCATAACTTTACATACATTGTATAAAATACAATGTAAAACGCTGAAAGTGAAAATATAGATTTACAAGAGTAGCAATGAGTTTCTCGTCACTTCTTCTCATTAAAGCTCAGCTTTTCCGAAGTACTGGTTAATTCTTTGACATTCATAAGTGTCATTTTGACTTATGTTTTTTTTCTTTCTTTCAAAAAGACTATAATTAAACTAATATCAAATATTAATTAAATACCTAATTGTAAGTAGGTAGACCACATGAGTAAGGTTGCAGTACCGAGGTAGGTAGGTAGGTATCAACGAAGCTCGCAACGTTACTTTTTTGAATGTCCAAACTTGTGGCGGTCCTCCACAGTGTGGTTTTCATGGAGCTTTCTTCCACGTACTACAAAGCTGTGGAATGAGCTTTCTTGTGCGGTGTTTCCGGGACGATGCGACATGGGTATACCTTCAAAAGAAATGCGTACACCTTCCTTAAAGTCTGGTAACACTCTTGTGAATCTTCTGGTTTGGCAAGAGAATGTTTGCGGAGGTGATCACTTAACTTACTGCATCTTTTAGTATAAATTGTTACAGCATGTCTATGAAAATATATAATAAATTGCCTAATGAATTGAAAGATTTACCTTTCACGGTTTTTAAAAGAAGACTGGTTAATAAATAAGTGCTTCTATAGTTTAAATGATTTTTTCAATACAAAAAGAATTATTATTACGAATTAGTCTAATTGATAATAATATAATATGTTAATTTATATACTTTTGTGACAATAAATTTGTTGACATAATGCATAGGTACTAAATCTAGGGTGTGTTCCGATATGCACTGCGAGCACTGCACAGTGCTATCACTGTAGAAAAATTAGTTCCGTTATGGACTGCCAGTATACTGCCGCAGTACCCTAGGGAAATATGTGACGTCATTAATTGCCGCCATATTCTACTGTGAGCACTGGCGTTTTCGAGGTAAGGTACTCGCAGTACTTTGATCACGTGATCAGACAAAACCACTCGAGTGCCTAAGCGTTTTATAAGCAATACCTACAGTTTAATCCCAAATATTTTTAATTTGACAGTACTCCAACAACAGTTTTTTTTTAATGAGGTAGAAAACTTTAATACACTAATTTGAATGCTGCGTCAAAAAATGCGGCTGACAGTATACGGGAATGCATTCCGTTTTTAATAGTAAAGAGTATAACTAACTATAAAGGGACTGCTTCACAGTATACTAAATTGACGTCACACTTTACAGTGGTCGCAGTGCATATCGGAACATACCCATAGATAGCATTGTGAAATCCGACATGTTTCAGTATGCTAATTGTGTATTGGTACTTTGAGCATAATTCAATGTACTTATTAGCGAAATTTTACAAAAAAGGGCAGTAGAAGTATTCTTAATGGGTCAATAACCATCATGTAGACAACTCTATAATATATTTTGCATGTCAATTGACGAAACATATTGGAATATTAATAAAATTATGTTTACAAAGTTTCTTGCAAATAAAATAAAATCATTTCATTTCAATAGATGACCCGTGCGCTCGTTTGTCCTCCTTTTCTATAAAAAAATAAAAACTTATTCTCAAACAGAATCCTTACAGATTTCAAATCACCAAGTCAAATGTAAATGGCGTCTGGATAAGTAGTTAATGAGTGTTTGTGAACGAACCCCAAGAAACTATCGACTCATCCCAAAGGGACGATAAGATATTATAGATGTAATATATATATGCTTAAACAGGAATCCTTATTTCCTTCGCTTTGGATTTCAGTAATTTCCGCCGCTGTCTCTGCTGCCGTGTCATTTTAATTTGAAGTATTTTTAAGATGAGAGGACTATTATTACCAGTCGGAGGCTCCTTTGCACAGGATGCCGGCTAGATTATGGGTACCACAACGGCGCCTATTTCTCGCGTGAAGCAGTAATGTGTAAACATTACTGTGTTTCGGTCTGAAGGGCGCCGTAGCTAGTGAAATCACTGGGCAAATGAACACATCTTATGTCTCGAGGTGACGAAAGCAATTGTAGTGCGCTCAGAATTTTTGGGCTTTTCAAGAATCCGGAGCGGCACTGCAATTTACCCATTACAATTATGGGCAGGGCGTATCAATTGCCATCAGCTGAACGTCCTGCTCGTCTCATCCTGTATTTTCTTAAAAAAAACTATTTTGTCTACAAAGCTTAGGAACCGGTTTTATATTTGTATATTATATTATTTCGTTCAGAGTATAGAAAGGCCTCTTGCCATGGTCTCATGACTTTCCGTATTTTATATGCTAAATTGTGTTTAGTAACACAACTTGTATCATCAAAAGATAATGATCACTTGACTATAGGATAATGTTAACTTGACTGTAGGTGATCACAAATACCTAATTTAAAGGATAATTATTTTTATAACCCCTACAAGCTGCACCGGGCAAATTTGATACTACGCATTATTGAGATAAATGCATAAAGATTTGTCTGAACATAAATTTAATTCGTTTTAAACTCATTTCATTATACATTTTCATATCACTTAGTTAAAAAATATGTATTTAATGTTTCACGAACAGATTAACATTACAAATACAATAATAGGGAACAAAATTATAAATCACCATATGTATAAGAAAATTTTTTTTATATATAAGAGGAGGCAAACGGTCTTGAGGCTCACGGGATGGGAGTGGTGAGACAACCGCCCATGGACATCCGTAACAACAGGTGTCAGAAGATGTGTTGCCACCTTAAAGGTGGGAGTATGCTCTTTTCTTGAAGGTCCCTAAGTCGTATCGGTTCGGGAAAACAGCAGCCGGTAATTGGTACCACAAAATGGCTATGCTAGGCAAGAAATTTCTTGCAAAACGTGTGGTTGTGGAATGCCAGATGTCAACGTGATGGGGTTGGTTTTCTGCATTTTGACGTAATGTCCGGTGGTGGAATTTGGACGCTGGAATCAACCCGAACAGCTCCTCGGAGCACTCCGCGTGACAAATGCGGTAGAAGATGCAGAGAGAACCTAGACTTGTTATTAATTTAAGGTCTATTACATATTCAATATTTTGTTTATTTGATTTTGTTACCGAAGCGGTGTTAGTGTTTGAACTGGCAATAAAAAAATCTATAGGAATCAATTTTCAGAAAATAAATGCCTTTTAATCAGAAAAAAATTAAGGAACATTAATACAGAGTAAAATGCATTTTATTTTAGTACGAATCATTATAATGATGTATTATGATAGTGAGATTGTGCGATAGTTTTTAATATTTGCTTATACTGCCGCGAAATATTTATGTTTTATTATCACGACAAATTTGCAAGCAGCAAGCAATTGAAGCCAGTATTGGTTTTGTTCCATTTTTACATATAAACGCTTACGGCCTTACAAATAAACTTAACTTAAAATAAGAATAAACCAAGAATAACATGCAAAATATTGACTATATCGCTGACAGCACTGTTAATACAATGATAATTCTGAAGTTTTCCGAATGTCAAGCAGCCTAACACATAATCGCGAGAAACGTTATTATACCTGAGAATAAACCAATCATAAGCAAAAAAACTATCCGTAAAAGTTTTGCAAATTCTTATTTTATTCCCAGACATAACTTTATACCAAGTTTATTTGTAAGATTGTTACGACTGGTAACAACATAGCCAATGCAAGACAGCGTGGACTTTCCGAAGAATTTTAACAGCTTGGAAATTTCTCATGTATTGGAAAACATTATATTAATATTATCAAAATAGTGGGCCTGATAGAGACGTCGGACATTACTCTAACTGGCGCAATAGTACAAAAATATGTCAAGTTGTTAGATAACGCGAAAACCGTTTAGCAATTTCGTTGTGTATCGAAGTTGTCAGTTCTTCCTTAAAGATATCGAAGTAATGTTGAATGCTGCGTCTTTTATAGGCTGGTAGCTTTTACCCGCGGCTTTGTCCGCGTGAAATAGTTACTTTGGGCAGATTTCCTTAATTTTTGGGATACTTTGCAAATAATACACGTACAAACTGCTCTTCTACGATACAGCGGATATCCCTTGTCAATGTGGACAATCTTTTTAATAGTATTTCCCTGTGAACTTTAATCTACTATTTCAACCCCATGTAGGCTAAAGTTTCGAAAATGCTCGAACAAATACTTATAAATTACTTCTTATCAATTGCCTTAATACAAAGTTTCATGGTGTCATCTACGATAATGACGAACTTCCATAAAAACTTCCATCCCCTCCATTTATTTTTTCGAAAAAAATAGTAATCTATGTCCTTTTCCAAGCTCTAATCTGTCTCTGTACTAAATAGTGATGCGTGAAAGCGTAACAAACAAACTAACATTCACATTTATAGCATTACTAGGAATTCCTTGAAATACTTTTTCTTTATATTAGTTAGTCAGAAAAAGAAGGAAAATCAAGGAACGTATATACGGGTCAACTTATGGTATTTGATAATCACGGCCTGTACTCTCTTATACACTAGAGAAATCACAACAAAATAGCCGACCTTATAAATCGTCCAATAAACGCACATCTGAATACGAAAACCAAATTCAGGGTTCTGTGGTGAGACTCGCGCGTCACATATAGATTTATCTTATACCTATAATAGATATAATATATATAATAAAGAATTCAGTGAGTCATACATCTTTGTGCCGTTTGGTGTCGAGACACTTGGCCCGTGGCGCCCAGAGGCGCGGAGAATGTTCAAAATAATATCTTCGCGCCTCAATAAGGCTACTGGAAACCCAAGCGCTGGCAGCTATTTCGGTCAACGGATCAGCCTTGCTATCCAACGCGGTAATGCTGCCAGTATTCTTGGTACGCTTCCACGTAATGATAGTTTTAATATTATGTAGTCGTAGTATTGTAAATATAGTTATAAGATTTATTTTGTTTGAATAATAAGTATTTTAAATAGTATTTTAAATCACTTATTGATAATAAAGATTTTATTTTATTATTATTATAATTTTTTTAAAGATATAATAAATAATTCTTGTGTATATATAATCTGAATCTCGGAAACCGCTCCTAAGATTTTAATGAACTATACTTGATGTATACAGGTAGTTTCGGGGGCTTGAAATCGATCTAGCTAGGTTTCAATTTAAAAAAAATGTATTTTTATCCGTGTTTTAATGAGAATAAGCTACAATAACATTAGAATACAAAGGTAAAAGCCTTTTGCCACTATGTAAAAGGCTATAATAGCTCAGATGGGACGTTGGGTGATCCGGGAAGTAGAAAACCCCGGTTCGAATCCAGATGTCCTATTAGTTGTTATTTGTTCAAGTTTTGTACATTATTAAAAATCCGAGCAAGGCTCGTTCGTTGGGATATTAATATATTAAACTCTGAGATTTGATGGTAAATCACTGAACGAAAAAAACCGTTTGAAATAATGTTTGTCTATTGTTGGAAAAAATCCTCAAGAACATGAATAAAAGAATTATATAATCAGAACTCGCAGAGCACTTCGGAACATTAATTATTAGTATTATTATTTGAAGAGAGTGGCTATTTGTCAAGTCCTAATGAATCCTAGTAACACCGCGTCCAAAATTGAACTATTGTGTTCGCTCGCTCGTAGTCAAGCCCTGCCTCATTTACCAACCGCAGTATCTACTTGACGTGAGTATTACTAACAGCATCTGGGAGCAGGGTATTATAGTCACCAAGGATGGTGTTACGCTTATGCAATAGTGGGCCGCAATCGCAGAGGAGATGAAGAGGCGTTTCATCAGCCTCAAAGCAAAATCTACAAGTTTTATCGGAATATTTAGGTCCAGGACTAGTAGAAAATTATGTAGCAAGCAATATACAAAGTATAAATATAGTATAGAATATATAAAAAATGGTACATCATCGGTATAACAAACAGTCCCCGAAAACAGGACTGACAAGGCACCACAAGCAGTACCCTTTAACGAGCATGACGCATGGACCAGCCGTAGTTTCCCTCGCACATATCTTAGGGAAGGTAGCGACTCGCCCCACGACTTCGCCACGAGCAGTGCGATATAAGCGAGTATGACAAGCAAAAAACCTATCAGATATTGGGTGATATATTAGCTCGCGTTATACCTCCACTCACAATAAAAAGTTGAACATTTTAAATTAATACATTTCTAATCTAATAGTAGATTTAACAACGAGTGCACAAAACGAACCATTTTTATCCGAGACTTTTGGCTGATAGTAATGTCGAGGATAAAAAGGTGTTGTGGACGAGTTATACTCCTGCTTTTCATTTCGATTGCGAGGAAATAAAACAGTAGTATAACATGAACATTTTAAACAATTTTAGCAAATTTGAAGAAATTAATAAACGCACGAAAATACAAGACCGGTTTCCCGCCGCTTTTTTTTTATCTTACGACATTAATATTAGGCTTGGGTTCGAGACCTATACAGCCTACTATTAAATTCATTTTATATAAAAAGGCATTTCTTTTCTCAAAATTGATTCCTTTAGAATTCTTTTTGATGTCATTTCTAATAACTACTAGATACTACTACCGCTTCGGCAACAAATGGCGCTCTGAGAGAGAAGAAGCGGCGCAAGAAACTCTCCCAGCATTCTTTTATATATTGTATATATATCTTTAATTAATCAAATAACCTACCGTATTTTAATTTTTATATCTTTTATGTCTTGAAAAACACATGAGCCAAATAAATTAAAGTATATATTATAAAGTAACAAATTCTATCGCTGAACTTTTTATTGTGTTTGGCTGTATGGCTCATTTTCTTTGCCTTAATATAGATACATTTATGAGTAGATACGTTTATGCACTTGTGCACAAAAATCGATTTTGTGCAGCCTATATCGTGCACAAATAAGCAGTTTCAGAGCATGAGAAGCGATAAATATATTTTTATATAGATTTAGATGAACACACTTCAAGAACAATTGAGAGTGACGTTTGATTCTCATGTGACACGTCGGCCGTCGACGACTGATCGGATTACACTTTAAAGTCAATCTCGTTCGCGTGGACGCTTCTAGAATACGTTATATCCATGTTACTGGAGTTGCCAGCCTCACAACTATCAACTAAACTTTAGTATACGTTAACTCAAATGGAAACTACTAATAGAACACGAACTACGACATAATTAACATAAAGTGTCTCTTAACATTACAGTTAGTTGACAAAATTATCTTGAATCTAACATCAGTAGGTACTATGGTAATCGCCCCGCATTTTTTTAAAGAAACAATAGAACAAAGGATCGTAGGGGTCACCTATTGGCAAGTGATCACCGGCACACACAAAACTGGTGTTACAGGAGCGTTGCCTACCTTTTAGGTACACGCGCAATCCTAGTAATTTCAAACTAATAACGCGACAGAAATTTATTTCACTTATACTTACACGTATTTAGTGTCAATAATTCAATTACTGAATAAAAGATAGATTATGATTTTTTTTAGTATTTTAAGTAATGTATAAACATTACTGTGTTTCGGTCTGAAGGGCGCCGTAGCTAGTAAAATGACTGGGCAAATGAGACTTAACATCGTGTGTCTCAAGGTGAAGGGCGCAATTGTAGTGCCGCTCAGAATATTTGGGTTCTTCAAGAATTCTGAGTGGCACTGCATTTTAATGGACAAGGCCTATTAGTCCCTTATTTTCATAAGAATAATAAAATAAATAGCCCCGAACAAACACTACAAGTTAAATAAAGTCTTATTATAGTGTTGGTTCATACTAATATTGTCACAAGTCATTTTTAAAAATGTGAAACCAACCGAAGTATCTGTATCTCACCAATGTTCCATAAATATTTGTACAATAAAATTAAGAACATTTCAATGTATACAGTGCTGCGCTGTCGCTCTAGATTTGTCTAACTCAGATATGGAGATGCTGCAAAGCAATCTGCGATTCTATTGTTAACTGTACGATCCTTGCAACAGCTTCAAGTACACTCAGAGACTCTGATCCGCTTAAATGATACAACGACGCGTTGCTTTGTCTGTCCTAGAAACTTATGGATCAAAGAGATTAAATCGTAAACTTGTGTACAAGCGTAATAGACGAACCCTGTGTAAAAGTGAGATAACAATCCTTACATTGATAATTTCGACAGCTCCGTCAACAATAACTGTAGCTCAGCTAAAAAGTTTTTACTAAAATTTCTAGTACAATTTAAATTTAAAGTTTGGCAGTTCTAGTTCAGTCTCGAAAGTAAAAAGGAAGAGAAGAAGAAGTTGTAAAAAGTATGAAAAGTGGAAAATGATTTGGTGAAGAGAAGATAGAAGAGAACGAGTATTCGGTACAGTATGATCTGCTGAAGGCACCGTCATCTGAAGAGGAACAGCGGCAGACTGGCAAAGTGCTAGTTTGTGGAAATGAACACAAATAAAGGCTCGTACCTTTAAGCTGTGTATTATTTTACATCCCTGACCCATACTCGTGTAAATATTATATAATATTGCAATTGTCGCTTGAAATCAAAATTGTTGTCTGAAAATTTTGCTAAAGACCGCCCTTAGTACTTAAATACTTTATTTCTATTCATCTTTCGCTTAGTAAAATGTAGAGTTTCTTTTAATTACGGTGAATTGGGCGCTATTAGTGTTGAACCCGGATTGGGAACTCTTACACTTCGCTGTCCGTCAATCCGTGTGTCAGTATATATGTATAACTCCATGAAAAAACGTATTAAAATGAGATGTTTAGTGTCGGAATAATATTCCAAAATGGCTACGATACATATGTGTATAGAGTGCCATTGTTCCATCTGTAATCTACAGTTTGATGTACTTATAGTATTAAAATATTGTGTCTCACTCGTTCAGTCCAAGGCGCAGCGAAGGTCCGGCAGCTCGCAGCATAGCGTGAGCTTCAGAGTTCGTCATTCCTCTCGTGTGACGGCCGTCGATGGAAGTAATGATGTCACCTTCTCGGATCCCGCTCAAAGATGCCTTTCTGCCAGGATTCACCTGAAATTTAAAAAAAACCTAAAATTGTTTAACTAAGATTATCCAAGCTTAGTGGTGGTAAGGTGCATCAGATTTCAAGGAGTTTATGCATAAAAATAATAACTACTTGTAATATTATTGCGTGCGTACAACGTACATACGTCAGAAGTGAAACCTGCATTGTGTATGAAGCTCTAAACTGCATATGAAGTCCTGGTACATGTTGCTAGGATGACAAATGATTTTAACCGTTATGAAAGACATAACTATCACCGCTACCATATTTATGTTCTCCCGGTGTCTATGCAGTAATACGTCGTGCGCATGACGTCAGAATATATTAAGGTATACTCGCGTCATACATATGACAATCTCTACTTCAACTATGATCGCCTGGTACCAAACAGTGTATAATGCTTCCTATCTCATTTACTGCCTACCACATTAAATATTATGCGTCTGTCTCTTTTTACTGTCGTGCTTTTTCGTTTCATTGACTTTCAAGTCACATTGCTAAAGAAGTTATCACTTCAAAAAATTATATCCGGCAGTACATCAAGTTAAAAGTCAGTAGAATTTCCTCGGTTCTTGAGTAACGTAAGATCAGATTGATATTTTTAATATGCTTATATTTTATAAGAATTAATTTTTTTAAAGGATACGTGTTATTGTAAATGTGAAGAAATATACTATAAAAATATATTATTAAGTAGTTTGTTGATAATATTATATACGTTGTTGTTTCATCATATTTATCAGCCAGAGCTTACTCGCGAAATCCATCTCATAGAATTATATTCAAACCATCGCGTTTACGTGGCAATGTGCCTGTTCACATGATTTGGTCGCAATATCAAAGATTATTATTTGAATTGAACTGAAACCTAATTAATTTGAAGAAAATAATACTCTAGTAATAATAGGAATTTCTGTTGAAGTCGGTTCAAAAATAAATAAATTATCTAAAAATTTAAAAAATAATTGGGGTGGACTACCCTTAAAATTTAGGGGGATGAAAAATAGATGTTGTTCGTTTGTCAGATCTACCCAATATGCACACAAAATTTCATGAGAGTCAGTCAAGCCGTTTCGGAGGAGTTCGGTCCCGCACACCGCGACACGAGAATTTTATATATTAGATATAGGTAAGTGTGACTAGAATGAAAGTTATATATCATAATATATGACCCAAATCTAATTATTAAATTTGTAATTCTACATGCGAACTTGCTACGGTTAACTTATACTTAGGTACTTGCACTGAATACTAATAACTAATAAGAGGATAAATACCTAAATTTAAGTGGGTAGTTATAAAATGTGACACAGTTACACATTTATCTAATAAAACTGAAAACAAAATGAACGATGCGGGACTCGAACCCGCGGCCTCTCGCATTCCGTGCGAGCGCTCTTTCCAACTGAGCCAACCGTTCGGGTGACGTATCGTAATAAAATCTTGTATAGTTTCTTCAACTCTCAGATTGTGGCTCCTTCTACACTCACTACAGGATCTACTTCACATAGTAGGGATGGATACTTACGTAAATCTACACTTACTATGTATGTGTTTCAAACATATAGTAAATGATTTTATATCTACAGTCTAAAACAAGCATTACAGTCATATATTTTAAATAGATATAAAAAAGCGTATTAGTTCACATGGTTCGACGATCGATGGCCGGTGCGGAAGAAAAGTCCTCGAATGGCGACCACGAACCGGAAGTCCGTCCCCCCACAAGATGAACCGACGATCTGTTCAAGATCGCTAGAATACGTTGGATGAGGGCAGCGCAGGACCGATCGTCATAGAAATCTTTGGGGGAGACCTTTGTGCACCAGTGGACTTCTTCCGGCTGATGATGTTTGTGTATGTTTCTTACTTGAGAACACAGTCGATTATAGCCCCATTAGGATTGTTTCATTTCTATGATATAGGTAGGCATATACTCCTCTTAAAAGGTCGGATAGAACATTTAAATTTGAAAATATTTGTTTTTCATTTTGAAATAAAATTTTAAATTAGTAACCAATCGACGGAGTTTTGAAGTTGGAAACAAAAATAGTTCACATGGCCCTTTGAAGTAATTCTCAAGTCCTAGACACTTGGGGCCCTTGGGACCCTGAGGAGTGGAGAATGTACAAAGTACTATTTTCTCGCCTCAATAAGGCTACTGGAAACCCAAGCGCTAGCAGCTATTTCGGTCAACGAATCATCCTAGCTATCCAACGTGGAAATAATATTGACACACTATTACACAAATTATCTTGCCCCAAACTAGGCATAGCCTTTACTATGGGTACAAGACAACGATATATTTAATACAATATACTTACATAAACATACATAAATACATATAAACATCTGTAGCGCGTGAGTCCTCCTTCACACGCGCGATTGTTGCAGACTAAAACAATGAAATCTCTCTAGTATTTTATATTCTTATACTGTCACTTTCTATCAAACATTTTTATAAATATGAGGTTGAAGGCCGACCGTTTTCACTTTTCATCTTTTCTATTCTGTCTTATTCGATTTTAAATTTCTCATCCGCGTCCATATTTAAATTTTAAATAATTAGGATATAATAAGGAGTTCTTATGTACGGATAAGTACTCCTTCTTACACATCCATGACTCGGAAACAAACATATTCATCATATAAATGATTTCACCTACCGGGGACCTCTAGCTTAGTAGTCCGGGTCACTAACCGTACGGCTATATGGGTCGTCGAAATGCTGCCAGTATTCTTGGTACGCTTCCCCGTACTGATAGTTTTAATTTTATGTAATCACATTATTATAAATATTGTAATAATTACAAATATAAAAAAGTAAGCCTTATGAATAAAATACACAAGCATTTATTATTCATACTATAAACATCTGACTTCTCTGGCTAATAAAATGCTCAATTTCATTAAGTTCCTGAATTAAATTGTTTCACAGTACAACTTAGAGGGTGAAGCCAGTATTTATAATGAACATGAAACACAAACTTATTAGTTACGTACCGCACTTGTGTCTTTGCGTCTCGCCGCTGGTGAGCAGAACTTTAACATTGTTGCCGGAAACTCGAAGCCTTAACATACATTAAACACAACTCGTTTCAAATTTGGAACACATCTAAACCACAGCACTCTCCATGACACCAAATTATAACTATTCTTCAATTACTATTGTTAAACACAACAGTTCATTTTCATCACTAGAAGCGTACTTGATCTCGAAACGAAGTAATCCAATAAATATTTAAAAAAAGTTGTCTTATATTATTATTCCTTAAGTTTACAATAATCCGGGTTAAGTTGTAACCCGCCGCTCGTAAGGGATATAACTAACTTGTAAAAGAACGAACAAGTCGATATCATCGAAGTATATGGGCATTAAGTAATATGCATGCGCCGGGCCGTGAGGACGTTCCTCCATTGTTACCTCGCCTGGGGTCGTCATTCGCCACTCGTTACGAATATTAATCTTGTCGCCGACACGAACCCCTACCTATGTGGCTCTAATGTGCCAATGAACTTTAATATTCCGAAATCCGCAGTTATCTATAAAATGGAGTAGAAATATTAAAGAATGTTTTTAAAGCGATTGTAAATTAAATGCTAGCGAGTGTAGCCTGCCAAAAATATCCAGCGCATATTACGTTTAAGGACTAGAAGATATTGACTACCAGTGGGATGCTCTTTTGCACCGGTTGCCGGCTAGATTATGGGTACCACAACGGCGCCTATTTCAGCCGTGAACCAGTAATGTGTAAGCATTACCGTGTTTCGGTCTTAATGGCGCCGTAGCTAGTGAAATTACTGGGCAAATGAGACTGAACTTCTTATGTCTCAAGGTGACAAGCGCAGTTGTAGTGCCGCTCAGAATTTTTGGTTATTTCAATAATCTTGAGCGGTGCTGCATTGTAATGAGCAGGGCGTATCAATTACCGTAAGCTGAACGTCCTGCTCGCCTTATTCCTTAAAAAGAAAGGGATGGATAGATAGTGGACCCGAAGTACTGCAGAAAATAGGCAGTTCTAAAATTCTTTGCTGGATTTGTAATCAACTTCGTTCCCGATGATGAAAATAGTATTTAGTTATTGTATATAGATTAAATAATAAATTTCGGTAATTGCATATACATTTTTTTGGTTGAGACTTCCCAGTACGTTGTATTAGGACACTTGTATTGGGAATACCTGGCAACTTCCTTAGTGGATACTTACAAAAATGATTAAAAACTAAATTTTACAATAATCGCACAAAACAAATCTGAAAACAGTGTGTGTGTGCATGTGGGTTTGAGTTTGGACCTTGAACTGCGTTCCATCTTTAGACTGAGTGTACTTTTCATGTCAGTCTGATCAGAAGACTTTCGATTTATTTTAAATAAGATAAGTTAACCAATCACTTACAGCTTTTTACAGAGATTTAATGGGATATATTTTTAATTGGTTATTTTTAAAATTTGGTTAAAAATTGGGGAAGATAGGTATTGAATTTCACCCCGTTTTTGGAAAATCGCGTTTTCATCAGATCTTGACGTTTTAAGGTCCTACGAAGCTTATCTGACTATTCCGCGATGGTGTCCGTACGTCTGTGCATATGTGTGTGTGTCTATGGATGTATGTAGACCCCTTATAACTTTTGAACGTCTCTACCGATTTCATCACGGTTGATGCGATTCGAAAGGGCTTCACCAAACTTAGATTATGAATACTATTCGGACTGATTTGGACCGGCAGATTTTGAGTAATCTCAAAAAAAAACTACGAATTTTTTTCAAATGATTTTTTTAGAATAACTTTTAAACGGCTTTGCCGATCGTTTCGTAAGTAATCAGCTTTAAACATCAAAAAACCACGTCGATCGCCACCAAGCCGGTCAATATCGGTTAATTCGTTCGTGAGTTATCGTTGACGAAAGAAACCCGAATAAGTGTGTGGAATTTCAATTTCAATTACTTTGAAATTACAATTATATATTATAGAAAATAAGAACATATTACACCGACTGATTAAGAACTTCCTTCTAATAAAGTTAGAATGAGCTTATAATTTTAAGATATTTATGAAAAGGGTCACTTCAACGAAACCAGGTATCAGTGATCAAATACCACCAGTGAGCCATACGCAATGCTGTAAAAAATAACCTCAAAACGATTTACTACCTAGAACACAAAACCTCAATTTAGTTTCGACCATGTTATAAAAGACAGAATTAAAATTCTACGCAAGCACTCGTAAATAGAGACATAGTCATTTGAGCTGTATAACTCTAATGTCTTGCGTTTATTGCCAAGGCTGTGCGTGCGACGTGATAACACCCTTCAAAACCCGGATAAACATTTATATAAATAAAGCTTAATTTTCGTTTATTTCCGCAGGTATACACTTGGTACTAACATTACTGACGTTATCAGACTGTGTGTTAATTATTTCAGCTTTAAGATTTCTCTGCAAAGATAATATGATATTATTAGTATTTATAAATAAAAATGGAGGATGGCGAGAATGGTCCCACATAATTTAAAAAGGATTGTGTGGTTTTATGAAACCACGGCAAAAGTGAAACTTTTTTCACATCATAGACATTTAACTAAAAATTTTTGGAATAATATTAAGGGTATAAAAATCGCTTTATCAATCTTAAAAGGCATTTATTTTCTCAAAATTGATGCCTTTAGATTACTTTTTGATGTTATTTCTAATAACTACTAGATACTACTACCGCTTCGGAAACAAATGACGCTCTGAGAGAGAAGAAGCGGCGCAAGAAACTCTCCCAGCATTCTTTTTTTGCACTCTTTTCAATAAAAATATAGAATATTGTATACAGTCATTTCTATCGCTATAAAATAATCACAATTTTGTCCCAGGCTGTTCGATAATTTAGATATTCAGCAGTGGAGTAATAGGATTTACGACAAAGCCATTTTTTTTATAAAACATTTAAATTTATTTATAGATAATGCCTGAACAGTGGCTGGGACTTTATTATAGAAGTGTATACATTTACCCTTAATTTTATACTTGGAAAATTGGAACGATAATGGGAAATAATAAAAGTTAGCTTTTTCCTCGTTGATCAGTTTTTTTGGACTCACTAACTGTGTCGTTGTTTACCAAAAGCACATTAAAGTTTTCTCTTTAAAAAATAAAAACACTGACAAAAACAAACAAAATATCGCCGCCCGACCGTCACGCAACATGCAACACACAGACGAAAAAGTTTGAAATGATGTAACAAAAAAAAAAAATTGAATTAGGCGTTACTTTGCGGAAATCCATAATTATACAAATGATTTATGTTTTCTTTAGTGTTAATTCCGCCAATATTTGTTTTTTAAAAACAATTCGACACGTGTCAAAATCCGGCAAATTTTGGCGAGACAACACGTCCTGCCTCGTGTAGAGGCGAAACACGTGTCGAATTGTTTTTAAAAAACAAAATATTGGCGGAATTAACACTAAAGAAAACTTAAATCATTTGTATGATGTAATAAAAGTTTCTCTTTAAAAATTAAGGAATCATCGCACAAGTACAAGTTTATATTAATTATAAACATAAGTTTATACAATGATAATATAGAAATGATTGAGGCGTTAAGATATGGGAGTCAAGAGAAAGAAATTATTATAATTTATTAAAAAATAAGTCATCTTGAACTAACAGAACGATATGCGCAATTGCCATCTACATTTCATTGACATAACAGTCCTTGTCATTATTTATATGGATATTCTGACACCATCGAACTATCTAAGATGCACTCAAATCAGTAGTAATCTATACATATAAAAATCAATTGCTGTTCGTAAGTCTCGCTAAAACTCGAGAACTGGACCGATTTGACAAATTTTGGTCTTGAAATATTTGTGGAAGTCCAGAGAAGGTTTAAAAGGTTTGAAGAAATATGAAAATACTCGGAATTAAATAAAAACAACAATTTTATTTTTCCTTTGGTGTGTCCCCCGTCGTTCAGAAATCAAATTGAAAGAATAGTTTAAAATTAATAGCTAATTAGAATTTTTATATCTTTCTAAATTTCTCAGGAGGTAAAAAACACTTAATTTTAGCTAACTATAGTTGGTAGACTAACTACAGTTGTTAACTATCTATCAGATTATTTTTTTGTAGATTGTTTTATATGTATATATATTAAGTTTTGTCAAAAAAGAAAATTTCAGAACCTAACCGCACCATAAAACAAAACAAATAATAGAGTTTATCAGAAAGCTGTAAGTTGATTAACAGACTGTATCATAACTGTGTGAGTCTGTGAATATCAAATTGAAACCCTCTAAATAGCCAGTATCTTAGGAAAACTCATGTTTTGTAAGTAGGCAACATCATGTGTGATAATCAAAAGTAATAATAAATTTCATTGATACCGAGCATTTTTTTATTTTGTTTTAATAAAAAAAGGATTGCTTTTGTTTGTTTAAAGTTTATTTTATACAAAAGTTTAGGTGTTTTATTTATCCCTTGAGGCAGTACGAACCGGCAGTAATACCTGCTTGAAAAAAGAATGAGTTGTGAATCCACACTGCACGTCTTACTAATAACCTTAACTATCCCACTGCTGGCCAATCTTCAACATATATATATCTTTTAGCAGACAGTAATTTGGCATAGACTTAAGATACAAATTATTGATTAAACAATACATATCTATACTAATATTATAAAGCTGCAGTGTTTGTTTATATGTTTGAACGCGCTTATCTCTGGTACTACTGGTCCGATTTGAATGATTCTTTCAGTGTTGGGTAGTCCATTTATCGAGGAAGGCTATACTGTTTTTTTTTTTTTCAAAATTAGGGATCCGTAATAAAATTGCTATTTTGTAACACAAGGTGTAAAATCGAAAACCTATTTTTGCGTGCGCTGCAAAAACTATTGACAATAGAACAAAATGATGTACAGGCTATAATATAGGCAATATTTTATTACTTATAAAACTATCGCGTGAATTATACTTTATATGGCAAAACAACGTTTGCCGGGTCAGCAAGTCGTTTAATAATTTTAGGTTATATTTTACTTGCAGTTATATCTTTTTCCCCCACCTTTTTTAAACTAACTTACAATTTGATGTTCGATCTAAAATTGGACGTAATTCCAGAAAAACGGTCCAAACCACAATCATGTCGAAATTGAGTTTAGAACACAAAACTGGTCACGTGATTCATATTAACGGACTGACAAAAATGGCAGTCCTATTGTCACTCTATACATGACATCATGACTTATTAGCCCAACCCTATATGTATGGAATACACTAATATTTATGAGACATCAAAACACGAATTCCTAAAAATCTGATGTTTGTAGCTTGGAATGTTTTTCAGGAACTACGTCTATTTAAAATAAAATAAAATAGAAACGTGATGTTATAACTGTAAGATAAATGCTCTTCAGTGTCACTACAAGCTTCTTGACACAAACTGCAGTCGGTCGCGTCGCTAACAAGTTTGTAGCACTTTTAATTAAAATACGAACAAATATTACAAATCTCGTGAAAACTTCTTCAACTTAAACTCACTCACCGAACCTAATTTATTTTTAATCAACATGCAAGTGTTGATGTTGCAGTTGCGGCAAACAAGTTTGCGTCGGTTCATTTTCTTCTTTTTTTATTAGTTCTTCAACTCGTCTTACTTCGATTCCAAAAATTACAATAATCGTAACCAGAAATAGATTAATTAATTCGATTGTATAAAAAAACACGCAATAATTTTTTACTTTTTAGTGCATATTATATCTATTGTTTTGGAATAGTGTTTTTGAAGTTTTTTGTTAATAATTTTTATTTTTTCATTTTTAGTGAAATTGAAGTGCACTAACAATTTGTCTAAATATGTGTAGATATACTAAATTTTTCAATGCAGCAATGAACGTAAGTACTTTGCAATTTGATTACAGACAGTGTTACGTTACTTTGTCATGGATTCCGTAATCAGAACCTAACCAAACTCTCACCAAACTATCTTTGAAATATATGCTTTCCAATAAAATCATCGAAATCGGTTGGCGCGATATTGAGTTGTTCGGAAATTTTTCATCCATTTTGCTATACGTATGTATAGCAAATTGAAGACTTTTATGGTTTTCTCATGGATTCCATCGTTAGATCTGGACCAAATTACACGGAAAGCACCAGCTTTCAAATAAAAAAAGAATTATCAAAATCGGTTTACCCAGTCGAAAGTTTTGAGGTAACAAACTCCTGCTTTCTTTAAGTAGGTTAAAAACATAGTACTTTGTTAATTATTAAAGTCCAAAAAGTGTAAGCGATTATCAACATTAAGATATAAAAACAACACCTTCATTTTACCACGTTTTGTTCATGAAAGATAGAATTAAAATTCCATGCAGGCACACGCAGATAGAGACATAATCTTTTTGTGTGACTGTAATGTGTTGGGTTTGTGAGGACTCTGTGCCGTGCACCGTGTGCGAACACATTCATGACAATATTAGATAAGATTTTATTTGGATGAACAACTCAATTGTTGCAATAATCTTTAAAAAGGTAAAGTAATTCTAGTTATAAAAATTTATTGAATTAGGCATGAATCCATAATTATCAAACGTTTTCTTGAATATTCGATCGAGTATTTTCTGAAGATGCCTCGTGTAAAAGGCTTAGGCTAATAAAAAAAAAAAAGAAACTACTTGATAAACTATTTACGATTAATGATGAATTTATGAACAATGCGGGACTGGGAATTTACGAGTGGGAGGCTCCTTTGCACAGGGTGCCGGCTAGATTATGGGTACCACAATGGCGCCTATTTACGCCGTGAAGCAGCAATGTGTAAGCATTACTGTTTCGGTCTGAAGGGCGCCGTAGCTAGTGAAATTACTGGGCAAATGAGACTTAACATCTTATGCCTCAAGGTGACGAGCGCAGGCACTGCATTGTAATGGGCAGGGCATATCTATTACCATCAGCTGAACGCCCTGCTCGTCTCGTCCCTTATTGTCATAAAAAAAACTAGCTTCTCTATTCAACAAATGCAACGGAGGTGGTGTGCTTCCTCACTTAATGAAACATAGTAAAGTAAAGGCATAAAAGGCATAAAAGGCATTTATTTTCTCAAAATTGATTCCTTTAGAATTCTTTTTGATGTCTTTTCTTATACTACTAGATACTACTACCGCTTCGGAAACAAATGGCGCTCTGAGAGAGAAGAAGCGGCGCAAGAAACTCTCCCAGCATTCTTTTTTTTGCGCTCTTTTCAATAATAATAATGCCTGAACAGTGGCTGGGACTTTATTGTAGAAGTGTATACATTTACCCTTAAAGTTATTATGTATCTTAGTAATTAAAGTAATTCCTATATTCAAGGCTAGGTCCTTCAAATTTTAGACCAATAACTATATTGCCTACACATATTTTAATTCAAATGCTATATTTCTTTAATAACAATATTTTATATAAAGCTCTCATAGAAAAACAATTTGGTTTCATTACATTGCAACCTTTATCGATAATTGACTATATTTTCGTTTACGTCACAATAATCCCGAAATATCGAAAATAGGTACATAGCAATTACACATTTTTATAAGACTTTACACCATATATTAAATATTTGCGTTCTTATGACATTCGCAATTTTTTATAAATAAAAGTGTGATCATATATTTTTACAAACACTTCCAGTAATGCATGTACAACATATAGTAACAATATTATGTTCCAGGAAAAAAGAAAACAGTTCCAGTAATAACAATTATCATCAACGCACGGACGAGTAAAAAAAGAAGGACTCCGCGCCGTGATATTGGTAAGTGAAGCACCTTTATGCTAGTGTGTGTGCGGTTACGGGGGATACTAGTTACACAATTTTTTCTCACATAAATAATCATATATGGCCACAAATACTTATAAAGTATCGTTTTTACACTTTTTCACAACGCACGATGGCATTTTTAAAATATTTTATTGAGACGCACACTGATCTGTCACAGACGATGACAATTATCATAATGGCCGCCTATCGGCCTGTAGTAGTGTAAGTGTGTGCGTGGGGCTATTTATTTACACGTTAATCGGCTTGTTTTGGTGCTGCACTGTTATGTAAGGTGACACGGAGTCATTATGTTTTTACTAGTCCGTGCATCGAGTAAGTATTATTCAAAGATTCTTCTAAAATATACATTAAACTGTTATAAAATCTCTCTCTCATATTGATATAACGGAAATGTGTTCTTATTAATATCCTAGAGTACATACTGGACGTCTGCATGGGTGAGGATTTAAAAGAAGGAGAATTATTGAAGCATTTAATATGGAACAGACGCTAGAAAAAGAAAGCTCTTTGAAGTTGATCATTTAAGAGCGAACGATGCTTTATTGCATACTCAGCACTTTTTTATTTTTTTTTTAAGCTTAAGTATTTGTTTATTCTGTTTTATAGAAAATGTATGAGGTTGCGGGTACGAGACCCGCATCATTCATAAAATTATATTTGAAAATTTTATTTGTGTAAAAGTGAGGGTTATCACCTAAAAAACATAACAAATTGTTTAGATTAGCAAGAGCGACATCTCAAGTCAATTTCCTAATATGCAAATATTGGGGTTGAGCAGGTTATCAACTGTAAAGTAGATCCTGTAGATGAAGCCACAACCTGAGAGTTGAACAAAGCAAACAAGATTTTATTAAACATGCGTCACTCGAACGGTTGGCTCATTCGCGGATTCGAGTCCCGCATCGTTCATAAAATTATATTTGAAAATTTTATTTGCATAAATAATCCCAGAAATGAGGGTTATCACTTAAAAAACATAAAAAATTGTTTAGATTAGCAAGAGCGACATCTCAAGTAAATTTCCTAATATGCAAATATTGGGGTTGAGCAGGTTATCAACTGTAAAGTAGATCCTGTAGATGAAGCCATAACCTGAGAGTTGAACAAATCATACAAGATTTTATTAAAAATACGTCACTCGAACGGTTGGTCAGTCGCGGATTCGAGTCCCGTTACATTCATATATTTTGTTTTCAAATTTTGTTTGTGTAATTAATCCCAAAAGTGAGGGTTATCACTTTAAAACACAACAAATCGTTTACAAAAATCATTGATTCGGCAGTATTTAATATCTAAAACGATAAAAAATAAGCAATGGTAAAAATATTAAAGTTTGAAGAGCCTTATTATTCCTACTACAACCTTATTAGCAACGAAACTGACTGCAGTTTGTGTCAAGAAGCTCGTACGACACATGCAGAATAAGAATTTTCAGTTCCTTACAGTAACAGGTTCCGTTTATCTCTCATAAATCCTTTATTTTTCCAGAAAACATTTATTTATTTATTTTATCAAAATTCACACTATCATTACAGAATATTCCAATGCGATAGAGGTACATACATTTTTACATTTTTATATTTAAATTTTATAACATATTATAAATAATGCTACTTTCGTGAATTCACCCTGAGTGCATCAAAATAGATCCGTCTGTGAGGCTATTTCGTTAACTGTACGAAGAGCAGGAGTCATCGCTGCCTGGCTTAACAAGTTAATGCGCGCGGACGGCACCATCAGCAACGGTGGCTGACGTCAGCGTCGGCGCCATACGTACCTATCCGGAACAGCAAAATGCAGTCTGCCTAATATATCCGCATTATGTACTTTCCTCTTAAGACTTTAAATAGATATGATATCAGCGCCAGGTCCCTTCTTACCCTCAGCATGCAACATGTAAGAATGGGTGTAAATAATTTTAAGGTATCAAATTAATCGGCCATTTCTGGCATGCAATATTATTATTAACTACTAATTCATTTTAATTTCATAACAAAATTTTAGTTATTATTATAATTGCTTTAACATTAATAAACTCTACATTTGAAGCATTTAGGTCAATTTAAATTATATGTATTATTATTAGATGTCATTATTTAAAGAATAGAATTCTCTCTTGTTTTATTATATATATTTTAAGCGGCCTCTCTGGTTCTTAGATCTTAATTATGGAAATTGAGGAAACTCTTGAAACGATAAACACAGTGGGAGGCTCTTTTGCATAGGAAGTCGGCTAGATTATGGGTACCACTACGACGCCTTTTTATGCCGTGAAGCAGTAATGTGTGAGCATAATTGTGTTTCCGTCTGGAGGGCGCAATTGTAGTGCCGCTCATAATATTCGAGTTTTGCAAAATCTTGAACATCACTGCATTGCTATGGACAGTGCGTATCAATTACCATCAGCTGGACGCCCTGCTCGTCTCGTCCCTTCGTGTGATAAAAAATACAAATTTAAATATGACGTAATCGTAAATCTATTAAACTTTTCCCTTCTATACTTGATGACTAATAACATACTTCCAGACATAGCTTTATTGAAATCTCCACCTATTTATCAATGTTCAATTGATAATATATTCGTTCGGGAATACACCAGTAAAGAGGCAACTGGCATTCCTGATGCGAGATGAAATCTGAAATTCAAGAGATGCGTTACTGGCCTTTGAAGTGAGAGTGCTCTAATCTTGAAGGTGCATTGGAATCATGTCGGTCCGGGAGTACTACAGTCGGCACTGTTGATATTGGTTGCATTCTATGTGTGTTATATTAAAAAAAAACTCCTAGCTCTATACTTCTTTTGATATATTGTTTAAGACTTTGGTATGGATGCAATGGCTCACCACTTAGCTGTACGACACAATTCACTTTTCATTATTATTACAGTAGAAATAAGGGATTGCTTGTAATTAATTTTAGTAGGCGTCATGAGATACATAATAGCTTTAAGGGTAAATTTATAATATAGTCCCAGCCTCTGTTCAGGCATTATCTATAAATAAATTGAAATGTTTAATTAAAAAATGACTGTCGTAAATCCTACCACACCACACCTGAATATCTAAGTGATAGGAAAGCCTGGGACTAAATAATAATTACTTTATAGCAATAGCAATGACATTACGATATTGTATATTTCATTAAAAAGAGCGCAAAAAAATAAAATTAGAAGAGTTTCTTGCGCCGCTTCCTCTCTCTCAGAGCGCCACTTGTTTGCGAAGCGGTAGTAGTATATTAGAAATGTCATCAAAAATAATTCTAAAGTAATCAATTTGGAGAAATAAATCTCTTTACTAGTTTTAATAACTAGAGTAGAAGGTTGTGCTATGATGAAGTGCAATTCAGAGATCGTTAAACTGTGGTCAGATGTTTGTACTGGAGAATAACAGAATCATTACGTATTACTTTTCAAAATATATTACAGAGCAATTTGAAATTTTTTTAAAGCCATAAAATAATTACAGTAAAAAATTGTATCAAATGACTTGTGTCTGACGAAAGTAATGCTCAGTACTTCCGTAAGTTCAATACGAAATAATTTCTGAGTTACCCCCAAGTTTAACTTCAAAAATCCACGTTAAAATAGTAGATGTAATACTTTCTGTTAGATATATCTATATAATGTTATAACATTTAAAAATATTAGAATATGAAAACATACAGTTTCTCAAAACATTTATGAAAAAAAAAAACTAATCTAATTGTGTTTTGTTTATTTTTTAGCAATATTACATCGAGTATTGTATGGGTAATTGCTTCCCGACGATCAAATTAAAGTCAAGTAATCGAATTTCAAATTAGGAATTAAATATTCATCTGTTTTAATACATCAGAATCTTATGAGTGTCCATGTTTGCATGTTAACATAAAGAAAACAAAACATAGAGAAATGGCCACAAACGACCAAAACCACACAAAACTATGAAAAAGCTACACTCAGCGGCACAATTAACCGCCAACCCTTTTAAAGTGGCAAATTTTGATGTTATCGCAGTTGTAAGTTATTGGGCATAAATAAGTCAAGTGTGAAAAAAATGTATTGACGAAAAAATAACAAACTACCCACTTAACTTTGTTTTTTTTACGCATAAATTGTGAATAGGATAAATATCGAACTTCGTCTCATTATCGTTGCCGCTATACCGCTTACATTGCTTCTGTGGCATTAAAAGTAAACAATTTGAGTTTGTTTTGGTTTCGTAACTTAAAGCTAGCGTTTGGACATCACAAACATGCCATTTGATGCTAATTCAGTGGCGAGAGCCGTCGCTCTTATCGAATAAGGGTTTAGTCAGCGTTACGTGGCGCGGAAGCTTGGTGTCGCACGTACCACCTTAAGGGATGCAGTGAAACGGTTTCGGGAAACTGGCTCTTATGAGCGAAGACCAGGACAGGGCCGAAAAAGATGCACCTCCGCTCGTGACGACCGATTTCTTGTGACCAATGTTCTAAGAAATCGGTTCACTACAGCTGTTGAGGCACGAAACCAACTTCGTGAGGTTCGCAATGTTCAAGTGAGTGAGAGAGCAGTGAGAAGAAGACTAGGAGAGAATGCCCTTGGAGCTTTTCGACCATCTCGAGTGCCACAATTGCTCGTAGGACACCGGAGAGAAAGACCTCGTTTTTCCCGCGAGCATGCCGAATGGAATATGGAACAATGGAAGAATGTTATGTTTACTGACGAGACAAGAATATGCTTGCACGGTCCTGACGGTCGCCAGCGTGTATACAAACGCAAGAATGAAAGGTTTGCACCATGTACTGTTGTGGAAACAGTAGGTTACCAAGGTGGCTCTATCATGATGTGAGGCGGCATTACTTACGAAGCAGCCACCGACTTGGTTATCTTCGAAAGAGGTGGAATAAATGCTCAGAGGTGTTGAAACCTCATGTAATGCCATTTGCTCCATTTATTGGCGAAGATTTTTTATTAATGCAGGACAACGCTCGCCCCCACGTTGCTAGAGTTGTTACCGCGTACCTGGATACCGTCGGCATTCGAAAATTAACATGGCCATCCCGGAGCCCAGATTTAAATCCTATTGAACACATATGGGACAATTTAAAAAGACGTGTTCGAAGCCGCATACCAGCTCCAACCACCATAGATGAATTAAAACAATCCGTGATTGAGGAGTGGCAGAACATTCCACAACAACAGATCAAAGATGTCATCGACAGCATGCCAAACCGTTTGATGGAAGTCATGAGGGCTAGAGGTGGAAATACGCACTATTAGAATTCATTTATTCAGCAGATTTTTTATTTTTAAGCCATTTCATCACATTTGTTAATTTACGGTCAAAGTGTTTTTGAGACTTTTATTATAAATAAACGTTATAATTAAAAACAATATTATCTTTCATTTTACTTCAATATACCTACGTTATAAAATAATATTCACAAGTAAGGCCACAATTTTTTTTAACCAATATCGTAAAAATCGTAAAAAGCAAGGTTAATTGTGCCGCTGAGTGTATGTACCCATAATAGATACCCAAAATAAATCATGAAATTTCTATGAAATCATTTTAGATGAAAAATATTACATAGATAGCAAAATCTAACAACACGATACCAATAAGAACGAGATGTATTTGAATGAATAAGGGATTATAAAAGTTCCACACATCTCTGGTCAGTTGAAGCAGAACTTAGAACGCGACACACGTAGACGCGTGACTCTAGCACACGTGCTCGGGTTACACAAGTTAATGGCAAATACACACAGGACATGTGCGATGCGGTGCGGAGCGGTACGGCTTGTAGCAACAAGTGAAATAATGTAAATAATACTACGGAGATGTGATTTAATTTTTAGTAGTGTTTATTGGAAACATGTACTTTAGACTTCTGGTTCGATGCACATTGAGATATGATGCTAAAAATGTAATGCAGTTTATTGGACACTATAGAACTCATGGCTTTTTTTTCTATTATAAGTAATAGTGAGGCAAAAATGTTAAGTGATACTCTCTCTATGCCTACTACAATCTGTTCCCACTCAGTTTTATTTCTTATTCTTATTAAATTCTGTGCGGTACCACGATGGTAAAGACCTCAACAGAATTGATGGAGGGTATTTAGTCGGATAATATACATCCGTTTGTGATAAGTAAAATAATTCCATGACACTTTTCCGTATTTAACTCAAAAATTCTGAACAGTACCTACCTCGATTGGGTGGTCATAAGATGTTGGTAATAATTTTACTACCTGCGGCAACCTTCAAATCGCAATACCGCATATTATTGCGTCGCCGTGGTACTATCAAGCCGACATCACTTAATTAACCAAGAGTTATTCTATATTTAAAATTACCAATAGTCCGAAAATTATTTTTTTAAACAATAAACACCGCATTAGGAACCCGTCTGTTGTGGCCACTCTAGATACAACTAAAGATTGTCGATCTTAAAACTATTATTTTCTCATTGCTATCTCTTGATAGCCAGTCCAAAGATGATATTTTCTTGTTGAGCATCCCCATTGTAAAACAGATAATCAATAGAACACGGTGCTGGAATCTTTTAGCTTTGTTTGGATAAAAAGAAAACCGCTCAATTGAATATAGGTATTACCTATACGCCGAGGTGAAATACTAAAGAGAAACTCTTTTTCTAAGGATAGTACATATGCTATGTACTTAGACGTGTTAGAGTCTCAACTTCAAAAAATCATCAAGCGCATTTGCCCACTTGATCCACTGAAAAGTTTATGCCTGATGCATGATGATATTGCATATGCAAGCTGCATAGCTTCAATAATGAGGGATGCAATATTAGGCCTTCGAAAAAATACTCAACATGAATATAAAACGAAAACGTACATAGAAACTTAATTAATATAGCGACAATATTATAAATAATAATGTTATGATATCTGTAATCTAAAATCTAAGACTTGATAACTGTAAATATGCATTTATTAAATATTTTAGAAGTACAAGTTCTTTAGGCGCACGAGGGTAACTTTTTTACGAATCGAACGCAATAGAGCGTCACGAAAATGTGGGACGTTTTTGTTTAAGGGTGCGAGCGATTGACACCGATTGAATAAAAGTATTTCTTACTCTCAGGCTTCCCTACTAGCCTTGTATCGTGCAGTTTTTTTTTTAAATCCATGATGGCCGCGCAAAATTATGATTTTAACATTATGGATATGGTATCCGAGGTTCTGGAGGGTGCAGATAACGAATTTGGGATCATTTTTAAATCCAAGATGGCCGCTGCGCAAATTTATGACTTCAACAATAAGGATATCGAAACCGAGGATCTATCTGTCTATATCATGTGCCAATAAAGTGTCACGAAAATATGGGACGTTTTTATCCAAGAAAAGGGAGAGTGAGATTGAGACCAATTGAGATAAGCACACGTATCATAAAACACATGGCACCGCTAGTAAGTAGAACAACTTCGCTACTAGCGTTTTATCATGCAGGTTTAGCGCGCGGCCGCGAGTAAGTAGATCATTTTCCCTACTAGACTTTTACCGTACAGGTTCAGCGCGTGGCCGCAAAAACGTAGAATATATCCCCTCCGCTAGCTTTGTATCGTGCAGGTTTAGCGCGCCGATGCGACAAAGTTGAACATCTTCCCTACTAGCGTTGTATCATGCAGGTTTAGCGTGTTACGTGACGAGAAGAAAACTTGTTATAAAAAATAATTATTATAATGATTCACAATTTACAACTTATAACTAAGACATTGAAGTATCGACTAACTGCTATAGCTCTAGCAAGAGCTTATATTATGCTTAAGGAGTGTACTTAACTAATGTATTGAAGATAACTAAACATGGGAACAGTAAACAATATATTAAACAATGCTAAGGGTCGTTACTAATTACGTACTGATTACGATTTGGGAAAAATACATAAACAGAGTCATTACGATATAAATGTTGAACATTAGAATTAAGTACTAAGAGTAAATAATAAGTGTAGAAGAAATATTATGTATTAAGAGTAAATAATAGGAATGATCAATGTATAACTATCGTAAGGCTACAACTATCGTAATACATAACATCGTAAGGCAATACATAACAAGCGCACAGCCGCGAGTAAGTAAAACATCTAATAATTTCTAATATTGACAAAAAACATTCTGTTTAGAGAACAGATTATGATAATTGATACAAACGAGATTTAAAATTAGTTTTCCAAAGAATTTTCACTTTTGACATGTGTACTTTAGGCGAACGCTATTTTTTTTTACCTTTACATTAATTATGGCCATGGCCAATTGCAATATAAATAAATACATAAAAAGCCTTATATTTATTACTAGATTAAATTATTGTATAATATATTCCTTAAGTACTTACATGTAAAAAAATCCTATTTCTCTAACTTTTTATTTAAAAATTTCATGGTATAAAATACATATTGTCATAAGAACAACATATAGGTTCAATACTTTATACTACATGCCAATGGCTTTTGATAAATTCAACACAGCCTAGTCTGGTCAGTCAGCATGTAATTAATATTATAAAAAAAAACTAATTTTATTCAAAGAAAATTAGGAATCTACGAAATTATAAAAAAACGGCCAAGTGCGAGTCATCGAAATTATATTAGAAACCTCAGTATCATTTTGAAGACCTATCCATACATGGGTCCATACACGTATAGGTTGGCTGAAAAAAAAATTCTGAGTTTCAGTTCGAAGTATCTTCGACCTGTAAAATATGTTGTTTATTTTTTATTTTTTCGTATGAAATCTTAATCTTAAATAAATAAAAACATCTACTTACCAAGTTTCAACAGTATAGTTCTTATAGTTTTGGAAAAAAGTGGCTGTCAGACAGACATGACGAATCTAAGGGTTCCGTTTTTGCCATTTGGCTACGGAACTGTAAAAGTAACCCAAAAATTTGCCAAAACAAGTCATTATTGAGGTATATGCTGCGACAGATAATTTTAATATCAGGTTGGGCAAGACATACTCTGTTATTTTTAAATAATAATTGTATTAAATGTTTATTGTGAACGTGCCCACTTCAAGTAAATGTGCACTTGTAGCCTCGACGCTCAAGTGAAACCATTTGTAGGCGACGTTACGCCAGAGAGGCCGGTGTAGCGACCGAGCAGTTCCATTCACCGCCGACATTCACACTCTCACTGTGACGAGCACTTGAAATATAAAGAAACTTTAAAATTCACAGAAATGCCGAGGTAAAGACGTTAAGTGAACAACTCTTTTTGAATTTCAACTTCTTATATTGTTAAATGCAGGGCATTGCAATAAAATTTTTGGTTTGTGGAACGATTGTTACAATACATCACTAAAAATTCAAATCGGTTCAGTTACATCTGAAATAAGTCAGCACGAACGAACAGACAAACCGACAAACCGACAATCAGACAATAACTCTAAGAACTAATTTTTGGGATCATTTGAATGATTTATATTTAATATATATATATTATATATATATAGTTAGCTAGTATATATATATTATATATATACTAGCTGACCCGACCGACTTTGTTCTATAGATAATAAAAAGAAATCTGTTTTATAGGAATTTGCCAATAATATTTCAAAACATCAAGAATTATTTCGTACAAAATGCTCCCTGTTGTTATAACGAAATTGTTTCACAGCAGAACTGTCAAACCGTGCGTCACTAAATTCTCTCATAGAAAATATGTCCATACAAAACAAATATTGGAAATAAAATAATTATGGCACCAAAATGGAAATAAAAACTATCCTATCTCTCAAGTTGGACCAAACTGCACTCCATGAAGTAATCCCCAATAAAATCCATTCATTAGTTTAGGAGTCCATCGCGGACAAACAACGTGTCACCTAATTTATATATATTAAGATATTATATATATAAGAGATTTCCACCTATGTATTGACTTATTACGATATCTCCGGAAACATAAGGCGCAGAGTTTTGATATTTGGTAGAAATATTTCTTCCGTGGAGTTGTAGTCAAGCAAGTGGGGGGTGGCTTCTTTGCACAGGATGCCGGCTAGATTATGGGTACCACAATGGCGCCTATTTCTGCCTTGAAGCAGTAAGCATTATTGTGTTTCGGTCTGAAGGGTGCCGTGGCTAGTGAAATTACTGGGCAAATGAGACTTAACATCTTATATCTCAAGGTGACGAGCGCAATTGTGGTGCCGCTCAGAATTTTTGGGTTTTTCAAGAATCCTGAACGGTACTGCAATATAATGGGCCGGGCGTTTCAATTACCATCAGCTGAACGTCATGCTCGTCTCGTCCCTAATATATATATTATATACTTAATACTTACACTACGTCCCTACTTTACAGTTGAGTTCGAGGGTTCGAATCCCCGCATCGTTCATGAGTTTGTTTTCAAATTTAATTTGTCTAATTAATCCCAGAAGTGAGAATTATCTTATGGTTATAGTACTTTAAAAAATTACAAATTGTTAAGTGCTTATCTGATAGTTAAATATGAGTCAGGAAGTTTCAGAATTGATTGGAGAAGGACTTAGTGTTTTTATGTTAATGCTTGTTCAGTTAGCGGATTGTTAGTAAGATGCGCAAACTCGTTAGCGGACTAGGAACATAG